>NC_073746.1:225649523-231059523 GCF_029784135.1 Toxorhynchites rutilus septentrionalis
CGATGGTATTTTTACGGACTAAAGAGTAAAATTCATTGAAGGCGATTTGACGCTGATAAATATCGCCTTCAATCGCACCTACCTTTGCTAATGAGTCAGCCCTCTCATTACCCGGAATTGAGCAATGAGAAGGGACCCACACAAAGGTAATGACATAACAGCGTCTGGATAAAGCACTCAAAATTTTTCGTATTCTCTCAAGGAAGTACGGCGAGTGCTTTTCCGGCCTCACTGAACGGATAGCTTCGACAGAGCTAAGACTATCCGTTACAATGTAATAGTGTTCAACAGGTCGTGAGGCGACGCTGTCCAGCGCCCAATGAATTGCTGCCAATTCAGCAATATACACTGAGCAAGGATTCTGAAGACTGTGTGAGGTGCTAAAAATTCGTTGAACACTCCAAATCCTGTGGACTCATTTATAGTGGACCCATCAGTAAAGTACATATTATCACAATTGATACCCCTATATTTTTCATCGAAGATCGTTGGAGCGATCCTCGATCGTTGGTAATCTGAATATCCATGGATATCTTGCTTCATGGACAGATCAAAATGCACAGAGGAATTGATGTAGTCAGGGAAACAAACACGGTTGGGAATATACAAAGAAGAATCAACCTGCATGGAGATGAATTCATGATATGAACTCATGAATCCGGAGTGAAAATTTAGCTCGATCAGCCGCTCAAAATTTCCGATCACCAATAGGTTCATGACCTTACACCGGATGAAGAACCGAAGAGATAATAAATTGAAGCGATCTTTTAGTGGGAGTAGGCCTGCCAAAACCTCGAGACTCATGGTATGCGTTGAGGGCATACATCCCAACGCAATACGGAGACAAAGATACTGAATTCGCTCGAGTTTAATTAAGTGTGTTTTGGCAGCTGATTGAAAACAGAAACTGCCATACTCCATCACTGAGAGAATAGTTGTTCTATACAACATTATAAGATCTTCGGGATGGGCTCCCCACCAGGTGCCGGTAATTGTACGGAGAAAATTTATTCTTTGTTGGCATTTTTTACTCAGATACCTAATATGGGCCCCCCCAAGTACATTTGGAGTCGAACCAGACCCCAAGATACTTGAATGACATAGCATGAGTGATCGGATTACCCAAAAGTTGAAGCTTTGGTTTTGCTGGTCTATGCTTCCTAGAAAAAACCACCATCTCTGTTTTCTCCGTGGAGAATTCGATCCCTAGCCCAATGGCCCAGGTTGAAAAATTGTTCAAAGTATCTTGTAAGGGTCCTTGCAGGTCGGATTCGTTTGATCCTACGACAGACACCACTCCGTCATCTGCAAGTTGTCTTAGGCTGCAATTTTGTGTAAGACAATTGTCGATGTCGCTTACATAGAAGTTGTACAAAAGGGGGCTTAAACATGAGCCCTGGGGGAGGCCCATGTAGGAGGCCCGATTTACTGTCGAATCCCCGTGAGAAAAATTCAACTGTTTCTCACAAAGCAAGTTATATAACATATTATTCAACAGAGGCGGCAGACCCCGAGAGTGTAATTTGTCTGACAAAACCTCTATTGAAACAAGGCCCCCTTTATGTCCAAGAATACTGAAGCCATTTGTTTTTTTTCGGCGTAAGCCATTTGAATTTCTGAAGAAAGCAACGCAAGACAATCATTCGGTCCCCTTGCCCCTGCGGAACCCATATTGTGTATCTGAGAGGTAAGCCATTCGTTTCAACCCAATGATCAAGGCGAAACAAGATCATTTTCTCCAACAATTTCCGTATACAAGACAGCATTGCTATTGGGCGGTACGAATTGAAGTCGGACGCGGGTTTTCCGGGTTTTTGAATAGCTATAATTCGCACTTGTCTCCAATCATCTGAAACAATATTATGCTCCAGAAACCGATTGAATAAATTCAACAAGCGATGTTTCGCCACATCAGGGAGGTTTTTTAACAAGTTGAACTTAATTCTATCCGTTCCTGGAGCAGAATTGTTACATGAAAGGAGAGCAAGAGAGAATTCTACCATCGAAAACTCAGAATCAAGATCGCACCTATCTTGTGGTATATCTCGAACAATTTTCTGCACGGGAGCGGAATCGGGACAAACCTTCCGTGCAAAATTAAAAATCCATCGATGTGAATATTCTTCGCTTTCATTCGTTGAAGAGCGATTTCTCATGTTTCGAGCCACTTTCCATAATTTTTTCATTGATGTTTCTCGTGACAAACCTCCCACGAAATTTCGCCAATAAGCACGTTTTTTCCCTTTGATCAAATTTTTGAACTGATTTTCAAGGTGCAAATACGTTTGAAAATTCTTAATGGTTCCACGTTTCCGAAAAGCTTTAAATGCGTTCGATTTATCCTGATAAAGCTTGAACATTGGCTATCCCACCATGGATTGGGAGGCCTTTGACGAAAAGTGGAGCCTGGGATGGGTTTCGTTTGAGCGCGAACCGCGCTGTCATATATCAAACGAGAAAGGAAGTTATACTCCTCCAATGGAGGCAAACCATCTCTGGAATTGATGGCTAGAGCAACTGCGTCCGCATATTTTTCCCAGTCAATGTGTCTTGTGAGGTCATATGCCATGTTTATAGATTCAGAAGAATTCGAACCAATGGTGATGGAAATTTTGATTGGCAAGTGGTCACTGCCGTTGGGGTCCTGGATTACATTCCACTTGCAATCTAACGATAGTGAATTCGAGCAAAGCGAGAGGTCAAGAGCACTTGGGTTAGCAGGAGGTTTAGGTACACGTGTTGTTTCCCCAGTGTTCAAAACGGTCATATTGAAGCTGTTACAAAGGTCATATATCAACAATGAACGATTGTCGTCGTACTGTTCCCCCCAGGCAGTTCCGTGAGAGTTGAAGTCTCCCAAGATCAATCGTGGCTCAGGAAGGAGTGAGCACATGTCAACAAGTTGATTGCGGCTAACCGCAGCTCTCGGAGGCCAATACAAGCTGACAATACAGAGGTCTTTGCCTCTGATGTTTGCATGACAAGCAACAGCTTCGATCCCTCCAATAGGTGGAAGGTCAATTCGAAAAATGAGTGGCACTTATTGATACCCAATAGCACCCCTCCGTATCTGTCATCACGGTCCAAGCGTATGATATTAAAATTGTGGAAAGAGAGATCATCTCGCGAAGAAAGCCAAGTTTCGGACAGAGCAAAAACATCACAATTGAACTTATGAATTAAAAATTTGAATGTATCCAATTTAGGGATAAGACTACGACAATTTCACTGTAAAACAGTGATATCTCCGACCTCTCTATTTAAATTAGACATCAAGAGAGATAATCATTGCAAGGAGGGGCCATGTTTGCATCAATTGTTGCAAAATTGTCTTTAATACTGGAAGCATTGAAATGACAATGGTTCTGATGGAGTCGGAAACATTAAAACACTTGAAGATTTGGTCCAAAAGGTCAGACAACTTTATAAATCCCGATTGGGAAGATGAACTGGAAGGAAAAACAGGAACAGTTGGGGTTTTTGATGTCCCCTCGAGTGCTGGGCCATTCGAAGGTGAATTATTCCCACGGAAACCAGGAGGAACTTGATTTTGCTTGTCCGCTGCACTCGATTTTTAGGCATGCTAACAGGGGGTATCACCGGAGGGGCTTGTCCTTGAACTTTGGGAGTGGTCATATTTTTGCGCCGGGGATTCCCTTGGAAAATGAACGGTGTGCCCCCGTTAGCTATGTCCGCTTCTATTTCGTCAACGGGCAACGTGGCGAAGACATTTTGTGTGTTGATTGGTTGTTGTTGTTGGGCCAGTGGCGAAGCGCCCTTTAAATATCCGCAAAAGTGCGTTTCGAGTGTTCCTTCAAAGAGCGCTTCTGTTTCTCCCAGCGACTCTTGTAAGTTTCACAAACTGAGAGCTCGTGTGGGGATCCCCCGCAATATGGACATTTATGCTCAGTCGCACTGCAGGATTTCCCCTCATGTTGCTCTCCGCAAGTGGCACAGCGCTCCTTGTTGGCACAATAATCTGAAGTGTGACCAACTGACTTGCATTTTTGGCAAGTCATGGGCTTTGGCACGAAGAGTCGCACAGGCAATCTCAATTTGCCCACCATGACGTAGTCAGGTAGAGCGGAACCAGCAAAAGTTACTCGAAACGAGTCTGACGGCGTGAATTTAGTTTTTCCCTCTTCTTGGGATACTTTTCCTAGTTGGCGGCTGTCCAAAATTTTAACACCCACCAACGGGAGTCTTTTAAATTTACCAACTCCTTCTTTTATCATTTCGCACGTCAGACCAGTTTCAGTTACCACCCCCGAGATTTCTACGTCATGGGAGGGCACGTAGACGCGATACTCTAGGGAGAATCTCTCGTCGATCACAATTGCATTCGCGTGTTTCCGATCACTCACGACAACACGCAGTTTGTTCGGTCTAACCTTAGAGATTTCGACCACGGAGGAATATAATCTTGCCAGATCTTTCGAAACCTGAATGACATTAATTGCCTTTCCTTTTGGTTTAGGCCGGAAAAAAACAACCCATGGACCAGCTCCAAGTGCATCGTCTGGATAGACCTTGACACGAGGAGAGGAAACAACTGAGGGGGAGGACGAGGTCGATTGTTGAACGGGAGCGGTATCAGTAGGGCTGGGAGGCAAGTTCGGTAGTAGAGCGGAAGCGGGAGCGGGAGATTGAGGGGGCGAAGAGGAAAAGTTTGCCAATTTTCTTGAGGGGGGCTTGTTAAGGTAGATTACCTCTTTCTCTGAAGAGACATCTTCTGAGGGGGGAACGCGTTTAAGCGACTTCCCAGCCCCCGTTGTAGCTTGTGAGGAGGAAACAGTAGTTTCAACTCCATGTCAACATGACCTTCTGCCATTACGGCAGATATAAAATAATATAATTATTATTTTTTTTGTATTTCTAAACCTAATATATATTATACCTAAATCGCACACCAATGCGAATGAAATGAAGCGGTGTCTCAATCGAACCGCGTGGCAATCGCTCGGCACAGATGCAACGGTATATCGCACCACAACACGATGATGGAATCGATGACGATGCTAAAGCACACACAGCGATGATACGGCACACGCACCGCGTCCGCCGTGGAGGACTTCTTCCTCACGCTGGTAGTGATTGCTGCTCTCCTCACTCGCGCAATAAAGAGACCCCGTTAGGGTGAAATAACTTCACCAGCCACGAACTGATAACGGTAT
The DNA here is from genome assembly GCF_029784135.1 of Toxorhynchites rutilus septentrionalis. Classification (NCBI taxonomy): domain Eukaryota; kingdom Metazoa; phylum Arthropoda; class Insecta; order Diptera; family Culicidae; genus Toxorhynchites; species Toxorhynchites rutilus. The sequence continues at coordinate 225,654,698 of NC_073746.1, forward strand.
AATCTCCACTTTATAATAGACGCGAACAAATTTGCGACCGATGTCTTCGGACTGCGCGAGCTGAATGATCGCATGAAACCATGGACAAGTCAAAAACATGTTTTTTGACAAAATGCCGGCCGTTTGAAAAAAATGTCGTCTTTAAAGTTTTTTCTCCTGTTTCCGATTTTTTGAAAATAGTCAAATTTCAAAATATTATTTCTTATTGGTTTATACCATAGAGAGACGCGTACAGATTGTGTTCTTATAAATACGACATAAATCGGTTCAGTAGAACTTGAGATATCGTGTACGCCAGTTTGAAAAATTTAGTTTCGAGTGAAGTTTTTTGACCGTACCAGGTTAAAAACCGCATCACTAAAATGGTTATAACTCGATAATTAATAAGATTTTCGAAAACGGTATATTCTTGAATGCCTGAACCTCAGAAATATGAAGAAAAAAAAATAGTTTGTTCAGGCAGGCACTCTTCTTCGAACGCATTTTCATGGGCTCATGGGCTCGATTTTCAAAGTCTGTGCGAGCTGCCTGAATTCGACATTATTCTGTACCAAAGAATAATCAAGCCAGTACCCATAATTAATGTGGATGGGGGACCAGACGAGAACCCTCGTATTAAAAAGGTTATATATATTTTTGATCCATCATTTTAATCAATTGAATCTTGATGCAATATTAGTTGCTACAAATTTTCCAGCACGCAATGCATTCAACTGAGTTGAAAGTGGGAATGTACCTCTTTCTCGGTAGGTTAAATACTTCTTCGTGATCAAGGGATAAGGGATCTCACTTGGATGAAAAACTCAAAACAAGAGGCCCGGAATTGGAAACAAAACATTTTTAGTATGCAGGGGAATTGTTAACTTATTTGTGGAATAACCTAGCGATCGATAGTTATCCCGTCAAAGCAGAATATATTAAACTCCCAAATCGACGAAGCGGAATTAGTACGATATTAAGCCGAGTGGTTTGCTCGTCACGTAAGAACATCCCAAGGCCTTTTGCAAGTAGTGAAATGTAACGACAGGAACTGCTGCAATGAACGAAGGGTTAGTTACTTTTGTGTAAATCAACATCAATTTATACCAGTCCATGTTCTTCTCAGCTAAATACCAGATGGTTTGAAAGTACCAATCCAAACAGATGTGAGCATTAATTTTCCGTCTTGGTTTGTTATAAATTTAATGAACTACGTGTCTCTGTTATTTTTCAATTTTATACTTTAAAGTAAATAAATATAATTAAATGAAAAAACTCCAGATTTTTTTTCAACTTCATTCAGTTTGTTATAGTCATGTCAGCCTCCTCAAAACAAAATTATAATTATCGGTTACTAAATAATTGATAAGCATTATTTCATTTTCCGTAAACTTTAATCAATCAGTATCGTTGATTTTTTGAGGTTATCGTCATTTAGGAACATGCAAAGCAATTGATAGATATAGACGAAAGTTCTTCCGAAGTCACTACTTGCTTGTAAAGAACTTCCGTCTGACACATTTGATTCCGACTGGTGCAGATATCTGATTCTTTTACGTTAATATTCTCATTACTTAAAAAAGCTAAAACATTTTCAAACTACTTTGAATTTGTGTAAAGATTAGCGTTACGTAACATAAGGAGGAGGACGGTTCGTGTTGCGTTACTTTTTGTTACAAAGGGGGGGGGGGGGTGTAAGGAGGAGGTGGTTCCAAAAACTTCGTTTTAAGCGTTACGTAATTTGTAAACGACGCCTAGCGAAAATGAGATGATTATATTTACATAGACTCTCTATCTTGTAGGCTAGTTTATCTCCGATATTTGTTGAGTTTTTGGCAAGAAAATTGTTTACAATGATAGGAAAGACTGAGAGGGTTGTAGAAAAATATCGAACCCGCTATTTTTGTCGGCGACCATTGTTCGCGCCACAACATGTCCTGAGTGTCTTCTTTCCGAGCTAAGCGGAAAGTTTTGAAAATGTGACGCGAGCAAAGCAGAAATCTATGCTCCGCCCGCTCGACATCATCACCAGCTAATGCAACGGGAGAGAAAGGGAAGAAAACTCTTTGTATATAGGAAAAGTGTGTACATAATATCCTTTAGTTTAATTCCATTTTGACTCCATTTCCAACCACCATTAACCCTCCTGTCCTCGCGTGCAAAATCAGAACACGTATACTCGCGCACGGTGTCACAGACCGAAAATTGAGCTTCTTTGTAATATTTGTATTGTGTATTTTTTAGTTATTTTAAGAAGAGAGTGTAATTGATATATATATATATATATATATATATATATATATATATATATATATATATATATATATATATATATATATATATATATATATATATATATATATATATATATATATATATATATATATATATATATATATATATATATATATATATATAAAAATGGAGTGATGTCTGTCTGTCTGTCTGATTCTTATAGACTCGGAAACTACTGAACTGATCGACATGAAAATTGGTATGTAGAGGTTTTTGGGGCCGGGGAAGGTTTTCGTGATATTTTGAGACCCCTCCCCCCTCTCTAAGGGGGGGCTGCCATACAAATGAAACACAAATTTCTGCATTACTCGAGAATTAATGAAGCAAATGAAACCAAATTTGGCATGTGGAGGTTTTAGGATGCAATAAATATTTCTATGGTGTTAAGATACTCCTTCCCCCTCTCTTAGAGGGGGCTGCCGTACAAATGAAATACAAATTTTTGCATTACCCGAGAATTAATCAAGCAAATTAAACCAAATTAGGCATATGGAAACTTTAGGGTGCAATGAATGTTTCTATGGTGGTTAGATACCCCTCCCCCCTCTCTTAGGGGTGGCTGCCATACAAATAAAACACAAATTTCTGCATTACTCGAGAATTAATCAAGTAAATGGGCGGGACGAAGTTTGCCGGGTTAGCTAGTATATATATATATATATATATATATATATATATATATATATATATATATATATATATATATATATATATATATATATATATATATATATATATATATATATATATATATATATATATATATATATATATATATATATATATATATATATATATATATATATATATATATATATATATATATATATATATATATATATTATTTACATTGAGATATTGAGATATTCAATTTCAATTTTCATTCAATTTTTCAATTTTTAGTTCAATTTTAAGTAATTAATTTACCACCTTGGTGGAGTTTTGAATTTGATACACTAAATCTAAGCCTAACCTACTATAAACTAATAATCAAATATACTAAGCAGACCTAACCTAACCTAACCTACTATGTACAAGTCGCGTATGTATTAAAGCATGCTCTGAGGCATGGCATTTAGTAAAAAATTTTGATTTTATGTCATAAATTTCAGAATCTATTCTTGAGATGCGAGCCTGTTGCTGGAGGTCTGAAATTCCGATGTCAAAAGGACGATCAAGGGTCATCCTCAAGATCCTATTCTGTGCAACCTGGATTTTGTTCCTGTGAGTTTGTGCGCAAGATTCCCACACCGGAGCTGCGTAAAAGATGGCAATGATTTGCTTGTAGACTGCCAATTTGTTTACTCTCGAGAGGCGGGATCTGCGACCGATTAACGGATATAAGCACCTAACCAGAGCGGAGCACTTCAGCAATGTTTTTTCTACATGCGAGCGGAAAATTAGTTTCTGATCTAGTAGCAAACCCAAGTATTTTACCTCAGCTGACCATTCGACCCTAGCGCCATCCATAACAATTCCACCAAGGTGGTAAATTAATTACTTAAAATTGAATCCTATATCTCAATGTAAATAATATATATATATATATATATATATATATATATATATATATATATATATATATATATATATATATATATATATATATTATTTACATTGAGATATACGATTCAATTTTAAGTAATTAATTTACCACCTTGGTGGAATTGGTTTTGAATTTGATCCACTAAATCTAAGCCTAACCTACTATAAACTAATAATCAAATATACTAAGCAGACCTAACCTAACCTAACGTACTATGTACAAGTCGCGTATTAAAGCATGCTTTGAGGCATGGCATTTAGTAAAAAATTTTGATTATTTCATAAATTTCAGAATCTATTCTTGAGATGCAAGCCTGTTGCTGGAGGTCTGAAATTCTGATGTCAAAAGGACGATCAAGGGTCATCCTCAAGATCCTATTCTGTGCAACCTGGATTTTGTTCCTGTGAGTTTGTGCGCAAGATTCCCACACCGGAACTGCGTAAAAGATGGCAGGTGCAATGATTTGCTTGTAGACTGCCAATTTGTTTACTCTCGAGAGGCGGGATCTGCGACAGATTAACGGATATAAGCACCTAACCAGAGCGGAGCACTTTTTTTTTTTTTATAAATTCGTTTATTTTTACAGGCTCAGTTACATAAGTTTAAAGGAGCCGAAATCTTAAATATATTTTTAAAACTATATATATGAACAATTTTCTTAAATCTATGGTTAGTAATGTGGGAAACCGATTACTCGTGGTGGACTCGAGATTAAAAGGGTGACATTTTCTCAGGAAAAGGATGGGGTATAAGGAAATTATTACAATGTTGATAATCACACACACTCAATTCTTAAATCTATTCGTACATCAGTTGTGAATTTACATTTCATTCTTTTGTTTATAGCAAGCGGACCAATTACTCACAAAGGAAGAAATGGAGGGTATAAGGATATAAGGATAATCACACACGAACATCGATAGATTTAAGGAAAACATATATTTGGGACATGTAATCAAGGTCTAACCGAGCCAACACATCTCTCACCGGCACATTGGGCTGCCTTCCTCTAGCCCGAAGGGAGTTCTCTAAATTCGATCTGGCAACAAGATACACCTCACACGACCAAACAACGTGTTCGATGTCGTGGTAACCTCGGCCACAAACGCAGATATTGCTGCCGGCCAGATTGAAACGAAAGAGTAGCGCGTCTAACGAACAGTGATTGGACATGAGTCGGGAGAAGGTGCGAATAAAGTCCCGACTCAAGTCCAGACTTTTGAACCATGGTTTGAGGCTAACCTTAGGGATAATCGAGTGAAACCACCGGCCCAATTCATCTTCGTTCCATTTGCGTTGCCAGTTAGCGATGGTATTTTTACGGACTAAAGAGTAAAATTCATTGAAGGCGATTTGACGCTGATAAATATCGCCTTCAATCGCACCTACCTTTGCTAATGAGTCAGCCCTCTCATTACCCGGAATTGAGCAATGAGAAGGGACCCACACAAAGGTAATGACATAACAGCGTCTGGATAAAGCACTCAAAATTTTTCGTATTCTCTCAAGGAAGTACGGCGAGTGCTTTTCCGGCCTCACTGAACGGATAGCTTCGACAGAGCTAAGACTATCCGTTACAATGTAATAGTGTTCAACAGGTCGTGAGGCGACGCTGTCCAGCGCCCAATGAATTGCTGCCAATTCAGCAATATACACTGAGCAAGGATTCTGAAGACTGTGTGAGGTGCTAAAAAATTCGTTGAACACTCCAAATCCTGTGGACTCATTTATAGTGGACCCATCAGTAAAGTACATATTATCACAATTGATACCCCTATATTTTTCATCGAAGATCGTTGGAGCGATCCTCGATCGTTGGTAATCTGAATATCCATGGATATCTTGCTTCATGGACAGATCAAAATGCACAGAGGAATTGATGTAGTCAGGGAAACAAACACGGTTGGGAATATACAAAGAAGAATCAACCTGCATGGAGATGAATTCATGATATGAACTCATGAATCCGGAGTGAAAATTTAGCTCGATCAGCCGCTCAAAATTTCCGATCACCAATAGGTTCATGACCTTACACCGGATGAAGAACCGAAGAGATAATAAATTGAAGCGATCTTTTAGTGGGAGTAGGCCTGCCAAAACCTCGAGACTCATGGTATGCGTTGAGGGCATACATCCCAACGCAATACGGAGACAAAGATACTGAATTCGCTCGAGTTTAATTAAGTGTGTTTTGGCAGCTGATTGAAAACAGAAACTGCCATACTCCATCACTGAGAGAATAGTTGTTCTATACAACATTATAAGATCTTCGGGATGGGCTCCCCACCAGGTGCCGGTAATTGTACGGAGAAAATTTATTCTTTGTTGGCATTTTTTACTCAGATACCTAATATGGGCCCCCCAAGTACATTTGGAGTCGAACCAGACCCCAAGATACTTGAATGACATAGCATGAGTGATCGGATTACCCAAAAGTTGAAGCTTTGGTTTTGCTGGTCTATGCTTCCTAGAAAAAACCACCATCTCTGTTTTCTCCGTGGAGAATTCGATCCCTAGCCCAATGGCCCAGGTTGAAAAATTGTTCAAAGTATCTTGTAAGGGTCCTTGCAGGTCGGATTCGTTTGATCCTACGACAGACACCACTCCGTCATCTGCAAGTTGTCTTAGGCTGCAATTTTGTGTAAGACAATTGTCGATGTCGCTTACATAGAAGTTGTACAAAAGGGGGCTTAAACATGAGCCCTGGGGGAGGCCCATGTAGGAGGCCCGATTTACTGTCGAATCCCCGTGAGAAAAATTCAACTGTTTCTCACAAAGCAAGTTATATAACATATTATTCAACAGAGGCGGCAGACCCCGAGAGTGTAATTTGTCTGACAAAACCTCTATTGAAACAAAGGCCCCCTTTATGTCCAAGAATACTGAAGCCATTTGTTTTTTTTCGGCGTAAGCCATTTGAATTTCTGAAGAAAGCAACGCAAGACAATCATTCGTCCCCTTGCCCCTGCGGAACCCATATTGTGTATCTGAGAGTAAGCCATTCGTTTCAACCCAATGATCAAGGCGAAACAAGATCATTTTCTCCAACAATTTCCGTATACAAGACAGCATTGCTATTGGGCGGTACGAATTGAAGTCGGACGCGGGTTTTCCGGGTTTTTGAATAGCTATAATTCGCACTTGTCTCCAATCATCTGGAACAATATTATGCTCCAGAAACCGATTGAATAAATTCAACAAGCGATGTTTCGCCACATCAGGGAGGTTTTTTAACAAGTTGAACTTAATTCTATCCGTTCCTGGAGCAGAATTGTTACATGAAAGGAGAGCAAGAGAGAATTCTACCATCGAAAACTCAGAATCAAGATCGCACCTATCTTGTGGTATATCTCGAACAATTTTCTGCACGGGAGCGGAATCGGGACAAACCTTCCGTGCAAAATTAAAAATCCATCGATGTGAATATTCTTCGCTTTCATTCGTTGAAGAGCGATTTCTCATGTTTCGAGCCACTTTCCATAATTTTTTCATTGATGTTTCTCGTGACAAACCTCCCACGAAATTTCGCCAATAAGCACGTTTTTTCCCTTTGATCAAATTTTTGAACTGATTTTCAAGGTGCAAATACGTTTGAAAATTCTTAATGGTTCCACGTTTCCGAAAAGCTTTAAATGCGTTCGATTTATCCTGATAAAGCTTGGAACATTGGCTATCCCACCATGGATTGGGAGGCCTTTGACGAAAAGTGGAGCCTGGGATGGGTTTCGTTTGAGCGCGAACCGCGCTGTCATATATCAAACGAGAAAGGAAGTTATACTCCTCCAATGGAGGCAAACCATCTCTGGAATTGATGGCTAGAGCAACTGCGTCCGCATATTTTTCCCAGTCAATGTGTCTTGTGAGGTCATATGCCATGTTTATAGATTCAGAAGAATTCGAACCAATGGTGATGGAAATTTTGATTGGCAAGTGGTCACTGCCGTTGGGGTCCTGGATTACATTCCACTTGCAATCTAACGATAGTGAATTCGAGCAAAGCGAGAGGTCAAGAGCACTTGGGTTAGCAGGAGGTTTAGGTACACGTGTTGTTTCCCCAGTGTTCAAAACGGTCATATTGAAGCTGTTACAAAGGTCATATATCAACAATGAACGATTGTCGTCGTACTGTTCCCCCCAGGCAGTTCCGTGAGAGTTGAAGTCTCCCAAGATCAATCGTGGCTCAGGAAGGAGTGAGCACATGTCAACAAGTTGATTGCGGCTAACCGCAGCTCTCGGAGGCCAATACAAGCTGACAATACAGAGGTCTTTGCCTCTGATGTTTGCATGACAAGCAACAGCTTCGATCCCTCCAATAGGTGGAAGGTCAATTCGAAAAAATGAGTGGCACTTATTGATACCCAATAGCACCCCTCCGTATCTGTCATCACGGTCCAAGCGTATGATATTAAAATTGTGGAAAGAGAGATCATCTCGCGAAGAAAGCCAAGTTTCGGACAGAGCAAAAACATCACAATTGAACTTATGAATTAAAAATTTGAATGTATCCAATTTAGGGATAAGACTACGACAATTTCACTGTAAAACAGTGATATCTCCGACCTCTCTATTTAAATTAGACATCAAGAGAGATAATCATTGCAAGGAGGGGCCATGTTTGCATCAATTGTTGCAAAATTGTCTTTAATACTGGAAGCATTGAAATGACAATGGTTCTGATGGAGTCGGAAACATTAAAACACTTGAAGATTTGGTCCAAAAGGTCAGACAACTTTATAAATCCCGATTGGGAAGATGAACTGGAAGGAAAAACAGGAACAGTTGGGGTTTTTGATGTCCCCTCGAGTGCTGGGCCATTCGAAGGTGAATTATTCCCACGGAAACCAGGAGGAACTTGATTTTGCTTGTCCGCTGCACTCGATTTTTTAGGCATGCTAACAGGGGGTATCACCGGAGGGGCTTGTCCTTGAACTTTGGGAGTGGTCATATTTTTGCGCCGGGGATTCCCTTGGAAAATGAACGGTGTGCCCCCGTTAGCTATGTCCGCTTCTATTTCGTCAACGGGCAACGTGGCGAAGACATTTTGTGTGTTGATTGGTTGTTGTTGTTGGGCCAGTGGCGAAGCGCCCTTTAAAATATCCGCAAAAGTGCGTTTCGAGTGTTCCTTCAAAGAGCGCTTCTGTTTCTCCCAGCGACTCTTGTAAGTTTCACAAACTGAGAGCTCGTGTGGGGATCCCCCGCAATATGGACATTTATGCTCAGTCGCACTGCAGGATTTCCCCTCATGTTGCTCTCCGCAAGTGGCACAGCGCTCCTTGTTGGCACAATAATCTGAAGTGTGACCAACTGACTTGCATTTTTGGCAAGTCATGGGCTTTGGCACGAAGAGTCGCACAGGCAATCTCAATTTGCCCACCATGACGTAGTCAGGTAGAGCGGAACCAGCAAAAGTTACTCGAAACGAGTCTGACGGCGTGAATTTAGTTTTTCCCTCTTCTTGGGATACTTTTCCTAGTTGGCGGCTGTCCAAAATTTTAACACCCACCAACGGGAGTCTTTTAAATTTACCAACTCCTTCTTTTATCATTTCGCACGTCAGACCAGTTTCAGTTACCACCCCCGAGATTTCTACGTCATGGGAGGGCACGTAGACGCGATACTCTAGGGAGAATCTCTCGTCGATCACAATTGCATTCGCGTGTTTCCGATCACTCACGACAACACGCAGTTTGTTCGGTCTAACCTTAGAGATTTCGACCACGGAGGAATATAATCTTGCCAGATCTTTCGAAACCTGAATGACATTAATTGCCTTTCCTTTTGGTTTAGGCCGGAAAAAAACAACCCATGGACCAGCTCCAAGTGCATCGTCTGGATAGACCTTGACACGAGGAGAGGAAACAACTGAGGGGGAGGACGAGGTCGATTGTTGAACGGGAGCGGTATCAGTAGGGCTGGGAGGCAAGTTCGGTAGTAGAGCGGAAGCGGGAGCGGGAGATTGAGGGGGCGAAGAGGAAAAGTTTGCCAATTTTCTTGAGGGGGGCTTGTTAAGGTAGATTACCTCTTTCTCTGAAGAGACATCTTCTGAGGGGGGAACGCGTTTAAGCGACTTCCCAGCCCCCGTTGTAGCTAGTGAGGAGGAAACAGTAGTTTCAAACTCCATGTCAACATGACCTTCTGCCATTACGGCAGATATAAAATAATATAATTATTATTTTTTTTTTGTATTTCTAAACCTAATATATATTATACCTAAATCGCACACCAATGCGAATGAAATGAAGCGGTGTCTCAATCGAACCGCGTGGCAATCGCTCGGCACAGATGCAACGGTATATCGCACCACAACACGATGATGGAATCGATGACGATGCTAAAGCACACACAGCGATGATACGGCACACGCACCGCGTCCGCCGTGGAGGACTTCTTCCTCACGCTGGTAGTGATTGCTGCTCTCCTCACTCGCGCAATAAAGAGAACCCCGTTAGGGTGAAATAACTTCACCAGCCACGAACTGATAACGGTATAATCTCCACTTTATAATAGACGCGAACAAATTTGCGACCGATGTCTTCGGACTGCGCGAGCTGAATGATCGCATGAACCATGGACAAGTCAAAAACATGTTTTTTGACAAAATGCCGGCCGTTTGAAAAAAATGTCGTCTTTAAAGTTTTTTCTCCTGTTTCCCGATTTTTTGAAAATAGTCAAATTTCAAAAATATTATTTCTTATTGGTTTATACCATAGAGAGACGCGTACAGATTGTGTTCTTATAAATACGACATAAATCGGTTCAGTAGAACTTGAGATATCGTGTACGCCAGTTTGAAAAATTTAGTTTCGAGTGAAGTTTTTTGACCGTACCAGGTTAAAAACCGCATCACTAAAATGGTTATAACTCGATAATTAATAAGATTTTCGAAAACGGTATATTCTTGAATGCCTGAACCTCAGAAATATGAAGAAAAAAAAATAGTTTGTTCAGGCAGGCACTCTTCTTCGAACGCATTTTCATGGGCTCATGGGCTCGATTTTCAAAGTCTGTGCGAGCTGCCTGAATTCGACATTATTCTGTACCAAAGAATAATCAAGCCAGTACCCATAATTAATGTGGATGGGGGACCAGACGAGAACCCTCGTATTAAAAAGGTTATATATATTTTTGATCCATCATTTTAATCAATTGAATCTTGATGCAATATTAGTTGCTACAAATTTTCCAGCACGCAATGCATTCAACTGAGTTGAAAGTGGGAATGTACCTCTTTCTCGGTAGGTTAAATACTTCTTCGTGATCAAGGGATAAGGGATCTCACTTGGATGAAAAACTCAAAACAAGAGGCCCGGAATTGGAAACAAAACATTTTTAGTATGCAGGGGAATTGTTAACTTATTTGTGGAATAACCTAGCGATCGATAGTTATCCCGTCAAAGCAGAATATATTAAACTCCCAAATCGACGAAGCGGAATTAGTACGATATTAAGCCGAGTGGTTTGCTCGTCACGTAAGAACATCCCAAGGCCTTTTGCAAGTAGTGAAATGTAACGACAGGAACTGCTGCAATGAACGAAGGGTTAGTTACTTTTGTGTAAATCAACATCAATTTATACCAGTCCATGTTCTTCTCAGCTAAATACCAGATGGTTTGAAAGTACCAATCCAAACAGATGTGAGCATTAATTTTCCGTCTTGGTTTGTTATAAATTTAATGAACTACGTGTCTCTGTTATTTTTCAATTTTATACTTTAAAGTAAATAAATATAATTAAATGAAAAAACTCCAGATTTTTTTTCAACTTCATTCAGTTTGTTATAGTCATGTCAGCCTCCTCAAAACAAAATTATAATTATCGGTTACTAAATAATTGATAAGCATTATTTCATTTTCCGTAAACTTTAATCAATCAGTATCGTTGATTTTTTGAGGTTATCGTCATTTAGGAACATGCAAAGCAATTGATAGATATAGACGAAAGTTCTTCCGAAGTCACTACTTGCTTGTAAAGAACTTCCGTCTGACACATTTGATTCCGACTGGTGCAGATATCTGATTCTTTTACGTTAATATTCTCATTACTTAAAAAAGCTAAAACATTTTCAAACTACTTTGAATTTGTGTAAAGATTAGCGTTACGTAACATAAGGAGGAGGACGGTTCGTGTTGCGTTACTTTTTGTTACAAAGGGGGGGGGGGGGGGGTGTAAGGAGGAGGTGGTTCCAAAAACTTCGTTTTAAGCGTTACGTAATTTGTAAACGACGCCTAGCGAAAATGAGATGATTATATTTACATAGACTCTCTATCTTGTAGGCTAGTTTATCTCCGATATTTGTTGAGTTTTTGGCAAGAAAATTGTTTACAATGATAGGAAAGACTGAGAGGGTTGTAGAAAAATATCGAACCCGCTATTTTTGTCGGCGACCATTGTTCGCGCCACAACATGTCCTGAGTGTCTTCTTTCCGAGCTAAGCGGAAAGTTTTGAAAATGTGACGCGAGCAAAGCAGAAATCTATGCTCCGCCCGCTCGACATCATCACCAGCTAATGCAACGGGAGAGAAAGGGAAGAAAACTCTTTGTATATAGGAAAAGTGTGTACATAATATCCTTTAGTTTAATTCCATTTTGACTCCATTTCCAACCACCATTAACCCTCCTGTCCTCGCGTGCAAAATCAGAACACGTATACTCGCGCACGGTGTCACAGACCGAAAATTGAGCTTCTTTGTAATATTTGTATTGTGTATTTTTTAGTTATTTTAAGAAGAGAGTGTAATTGAATATATATATATATATATATATATATATATATATATATATATATATATATATATATATATATATATATATATATATATATATATATATATATATATCTATATATATATATATATATATATATATATATATATATATATATATATATATAAAAATGGAGTGATGTCTGTCTGTCTGTCTGATTCTTATAGACTCGGAAACTACTGAACTGATCGACATGAAAATTGGTATGTAGAGGTTTTTGGGGCCGGGGAAGGTTTTCGTGATATTTTGAGACCCCTCCCCCCTCTCTAAGGGGGGGCTGCCATACAAATGAAACACAAATTTCTGCATTACTCGAGAATTAATGAAGCAAATGAAACCAAATTTGGCATGTGGAGGTTTTAGGATGCAATAAATATTTCTATGGTGTTAAGATACTCCTTCCCCCTCTCTTAGAGGGGGCTGCCGTACAAATGAAATACAAATTTTTGCATTACCCGAGAATTAATCAAGCAAATTAAACCAAATTAGGCATATGGAAACTTTAGGGTGCAATGAATGTTTCTATGGTGGTTAGATACCCCTCCCCCCTCTCTTAGGGGTGGCTGCCATACAAATAAAACACAAATTTCTGCATTACTCGAGAATTAATCAAGTAAATGGGCGGGACGAAGTTTGCCGGGTTAGCTAGTATATATATATATATATATATATATATATATATATATATATATATATATATATATATATATATATATATATATTTATATATATATATATATATATATATATATATATTTATATATATATATATATATATATATATATATATATATATATATATATATATATATATATATTATTTACATTGAGATATTGAGATATTCAATTTCAATTTTCATTCAATTTTTCAATTTTTAGTTCAATTTTAAGTAATTAATTTACCACCTTGGTGGAGTTTTGAATTTGATACACTAAATCTAAGCCTAACCTACTATAAACTAATAATCAAATATACTAAGCAGACCTAACCTAACCTAACCTACTATGTACAAGTCGCGTATGTATTAAAGCATGCTCTGAGGCATGGCATTTAGTAAAAAATTTTGATTTTATGTCATAAATTTCAGAATCTATTCTTGAGATGCGAGCCTGTTGCTGGAGGTCTGAAATTCTGATGTCAAAAGGACGATCAAGGGTCATCCTCAAGATCCTATTCTGTGCAACCTGGATTTTGTTCCTGTGAGTTTGTGCGCAAGATTCCCACACCGGAGCTGCGTAAAAGATGGCAATGATTTGCTTGTAGACTGCCAATTTGTTTACTCTCGAGAGGCGGGATCTGCGACCGATTAACGGATATAAGCACCTAACCAGAGCGGAGCACTTCAGCAATGTTTTTTCTACATGCGAGCGGAAAATTAGTTTCTGATCTAGTAGCAAACCCAAGTATTTTACCTCAGCTGACCATTCGACCCTAGCGCCATCCATAACAATTCCACCAAGGTGGTAAATTAATTACTTAAAATTGAATCCTATATCTCAATGTAAATAATATATATATATATATATATATATATATATATATATATATATATATATATATATATATATATATATATATATATATTATTTACATTGAGATATACGATTCAATTTTAAGTAATTAATTTACCACCTTGGTGGAATTGGTTTTGAATTTGATCCACTAAATCTAAGCCTAACCTACTATAAACTAATAATCAAATATACTAAGCAGACCTAACCTAACCTAACGTACTATGTACAAGTCGCGTATTAAAGCATGCTTTGAGGCATGGCATTTAGTAAAAAATTTTGATTATTTCATAAATTTCAGAATCTATTCTTGAGATGCAAGCCTGTTGCTGGAGGTCTGAAATTCTGATGTCAAAAGGACGATCAAGGGTCATCCTCAAGATCCTATTCTGTGCAACCTGGATTTTGTTCCTGTGAGTTTGTGCGCAAGATTCCCACACCGGAACTGCGTAAAAGATGGCAGGTGCAATGATTTGCTTGTAGACTGCCAATTTGTTTACTCTCGAGAGGCGGGATCTGCGACAGATTAACGGATATAAGCACCTAACCAGAGCGGAGCACTTCAGCAATGTTTTTTCTACATGCGAGCGGAAAATTAGTTTCTGATCCAGTAGCAAACCCAAGTATTTTACCTCAGCTGACCACTCGACCCTAGCGCCATCCATAACAACCACACAAGACGGAGGAGGTATTAGTTTTGGAGATTGACGATGGAGAAACTTAACAGTTTGGGTTTTGGAGGCATTGATTTTTATTTTCCATGGTTTTGCATAGTCAGCAAAGGAATTAAGGCATCGTTGAAGCTTGTTTGTAATTTCTCGAGGCATTCTGCCCTTGACAGCAATTGCAGTGCGAACAAAGCGAAAGAGTTTGCCCAACGCTGAGAGGAGGCTGATGGGTCTATAACTTGAAAGCATCGTTGGATCCTTTCCGGGTTTATGAATCGGTACAATCTTTGCAATCTTTCAGATGTTCGGGAAGTAGTGCAACTCTAACCATCTGTTGAAAATTGAGCTTAGGAACGAATAGACTTTGGTGTTCAGTCTCTTGAACACGAGGTTAAAAATTTCATCAAACCCGGGAGCCTTCATATTTTTGCTGACTCTCAGCGCTGATCGAACCTGTTCGACTGTGATCCTATCATCTCTAGGCACGACACAGGAGGAGAAATCTAGATTGAGGACGCATTGCGTAACCCGATCTTCCAGTGGTCTGACCATGTTCGAACCAAGCAAATGCGATGATGCAATATGATTACCTATCGCAATTGCTTTATCGACTGGTGCTACTAGCAGTGAATCTCCAAACTTGAGAGGAGGAACTGGCTTCGAATGCGACTTAAGGACCTTGGCTACCTTCCAGAATGGTCTGGAATGGTCATCTAAATTTTCTAATAAGTGTCCGAATTTTTCGTTCCGGAGTAAGACCATTCTGGAAGCAGCAGCCTGTTCAGATCGGCCTTATCACGTTTTCTGTCTAGAACCCCGGTCCTCTGGAACTGGCGTCTACGCACATTTCATAGGCGAATAAGCGAATAAGCGAATAAGGGTGTAGGAATCTATTGCAACGAACTTACCCCTCATAGGAACACGATGAACACACGCCTCGTCGGCTACAGTGATGGCTCGGTGAAGACTCTCTAATGCCTGATCGATATCCTCCACATTGTTGAGCGCCGGGGATTCATCAATGTGGCTATCAACAATACGTCCGAACCGTACCCAGTTGACATGATGGTAGTCTTTTCGTAGACAGCTTGCAGGAACCACGTTAACATTGACTTCAACTAGTACTGGTTGATGATTTGAGCCAAGATCGTTGTATGTCTCTGGTTTGGATAGCTCTACGTTCGATAGGAAAAAGTCCAGAGTGGATGGATTTCCCGCCGGTGATATGAAGGTTGGCTCATCCGGGAACTGCACTGTGTATAGCCAATGCTGGACATGATCGAAGAGAAGACGTCCGTTCTGGTTTTGTCAATAGTTACGCCAGGCTTCATGTCGGGCGTTGAAATCACCTACGACAATAAAGCGGGAGTTTCTTCGAGTGATGGTGGATAAGTCATTTGTAAACTGTTCTGATGAGCCGTTGTTGTTGTAGCACTGTCGAGGGCAGTATACTGCGATAAACCGAATGAATCCAGTAGATGTTTCCACATCAACACTAAGAGCCTCAATGACAGAAAAGCGGACATGAGGTTGGATGTTGTGCTTGATCCCTCTCTTGACAATAATCGCAACTTCGCCTCCCCTAGAGCAAGTGCGATCAAGTCGGATGATTTTATGAGTTGGCAACCAGAAGCTGTCACCGAACTTCAGGTGGGTCTCGGTTATCAGGCCCACATTAATGCTGTGCCTGCGAACAAAATCAGCAAGCTCGGTGGATTTTGCTCTTACAGAGCAAGCGTTCCAGGTGGCGATGGTTAACGGTTTACGATCCATACTGTATAATAAATTTACCGAGCACTTGGATCTGCTCTTGTTTGCTGCGGCACTCACGAAAAGCCGTAGTCATTTTGCTGAATATTGTTAACAGCTCGTCTGTAGAGTACAAGTCGGGGTTAGTACTCGAAGATGTTGGTAGTCGCCAGCCAGGGGGAGCAGGGGACCTTTGCCCGGTCGGAGCACTGGGAGATAAATGGGGAGCAGAAGTCTACACTCTCTAATTCGCTTGAGCTTTGTTGTGAGCATGTAGAGGGGGAAATTCTTCATCTCTGAAGATCGGTGTGTTATCCTTCTTTCGTCCTGGTTGGTTAATTTTCGACGCCTGCTTACGGATATGTTTAAACGATTCGCGTTTCGGGCACAGCCGATCGGATCCTCCGTGTTCACCTCCACAGTTGGCGCATTTGAAGACCACATTTTCAGCACCACCCACAGGGCAACCCGAAGAAGCATGACTCTTGGCGCAGATGTTGCAGCGGGGATTGATATGGCAGTAACGGGTACCATGTCCAAAGTTGAGGCACCGCTGGCACTGAGTGACATCCCGATGACCACCACGATTAGGTTCCCAACGGATAATTATCGAGAAGAGTGAGCGAATTGCTTTCAGCGCGTTTAGTGTAACTATTCCCTTAGGGAAGTGCACCAAAAAAAAGACAGTCTGGATAATTCTTGTTGTTTTCGTCTTTCCGCTTCATGCGGAAGACAGCCGATGGAGAAATTTTGTATCGGTTTTCGATTTCAGCTTCAATTGACTTAGGATCGTAGGCTGGTAAACCCCTGATGACTACCTTGAAAGGCTTCTCACCCGGGATATCATGCGTAAAAAATTCCACTTTTTATTTTGTAAGGAAATCCGAAATGAGATCAAAGTCCACTTTCGACCTTACAATGACTTTTGTGCCAATACCGCATAGCTTGTATTCAGCAGCAACTCGTAATGATGCAAATTCACTTATCAAGGTTTGGAGTGGCACGGTCTTCACCACTATCGCGGGGAAGTTTTACTTTCGTCACTTCCTGGCTGATCGACTTAATATGTTCAATTGAACCGTCAAAATCACCGATGTCCCTAGCATTTGTTGCTGTGTCTCCCTCCGCACACTTTTCGATGGTCGCACCACTTTTCTTCTGTTTTTCCACTGCCCGCTGCCACGTGGTCTAGCTTAGGAGTAGGGATTGCATTACCGTGCCAAAATTTCAATAACCGGTTATTCGGTAATGAACCTTTCATTATCGGTAAAACCGGTAAATTACCGATAAAAACAATACTTTAAAATGAGCCATTTGCTTGATGAAATGGCTTAAATTGATGATTAGTTTACAAGAAAACATTTTGAAAAGTTTTTGCTACTTTGTTTGTTGGTTAAAGTGCTTAAGGACACAAATAATGTAAATTTTGTCGTCATCTAATCCAGATCGGATATCATTAACGAAATTTCCAGAAGAGGAAAACGCACGTTCAGAGTACAATGATGTTGGGCGTACAGCACGAAGGGCATCGAATACCATTTTCGCGTACAGGTCGGACTCGATTATATATAGTCGACCATTTTTTTTCAACAATTATTTTCAAATCCTATACATAATCGAATCTCAAGAAAACAATTTTTTAATTAAACATTAATAGAAAACTAGCTTTTTTGTGATTTGATTATGTATTGGATTCGAAAATTAATATATATAATCGAGTCCGACCTGTATTTGTACAAAACAAACTGTACAAAAACTCTTGTCTGAAGGTTTTCATCAATCCGTTTATAGACGTTGAGCTTGGACTGGATGTTGATATATTTGATTGCTGCAACCGATTCTGAAACGTCCAGTGGATTTTTTTTCTACTGTAGTCCAGCTACTGAATCAATACCATAATCGTCAAATTTCATCAATTCACGAACGATTCCAAATGTCTGCTTGATCATTGTAGTCCGTGACGTTTGATAGAAGACGCCGAAATCATCATTAATCGTGGTCGTGACGCACGAGCAAAATGATTATTCATATAGGCAAACAAATCTGCATATTTATAAGAAACGTTTTTCTGCAGTCCTTTCAATGAGGACTCGTTAGATACGGCTTTAGTCGTACTGAACGACTACACTCCACGTATTTCCACTTCGCTTTACTTCTGTTAGCTTTTCTATCACTCTCTTTTCTTCTTCTTTTAACTTAAACTTCAGCTCTCTTTCAACTTTGACTTCAGATTTCTATCAACTCTTCCTGAACTTTTACGTCAGTTTTCTTTCAATTTTTCCTTAGTTGGTTCGGATCGCTTCCTGGCTCCAGAACCAAAGGCGTCTCCTTTTACTTTTCCGTTTCTTTCTTCTTTCGTTTTCTCCAGTCGCTGCTGAAACTTCCTCCCGTTCAATTCTTTTATCGCTGTCAGTTTTTCATCGCTGAAGCTTATCCTGTGCTTCATTTTCAAATCGGGTAGCGATTTTTGAACTTTCAGTTTTCAATTTCAGAATTTACAGAGTTTCAAAGTATTCAGAGATTGTGGAATCGGCGCAACACTGCCAGTTGGGTTTGTTCGATCTTATTTTGATACTCGAGTAATATTCCAAAGTGGCATGAAGGCAAATATTATTTAAGCCGTTAAAATTAAAAATTACCGAGATCACCAGTTATTAATTCTGAAAATACCGGTAATTCGGTAATGAAGAATGATCCGATATTACCGGTAAAACCGGTAACTGGGAAACCGGTTATAAATCCCTACTTAGCGTAAGAACACACTGGACGGCTCTCCCGCGCGGATCTTGCAAAGATAGACCGCCGCGGGACCTCGATAATGAAATGTGAATGCAATAAAACTCATACGGCGGGGCGGGAGTGTACGGTTCCAAAATCACTGTTGTACGGTTCCTCGTTCGCTGCGGTGGCCCGATGAAGATGATGTGCCGCAACGGTTTTGTGACAGTATTAGTATTTATGCGCTTTTGAAAGGTGTAAATAAAGCAAGGCAATAATAAATGTACTATCAGGTGAACCAATACATGTAGCTCATGTAGCTGCGGATCCTCGAATTCCATCCAAATTGTCGAGAAATGCAATATTTCAGAAGTTTGTGATCAACTTCTCTCTCCCTCTCGTTCAAGTAAACATCCACTCTTCCGTTTTCCTCAATTCTGTCTTTATATACCACCCCTCTAATCCGCTTACTGTCCCAATAGTTGTACCTTGTACCATATACTCGTCTTGCATCCGTCTATGAAAATATAATAATGGCAGATAGTGAAACCGTCGAAAGCCGCTGAATGTGTTATACATGAAGCTCCTGCTTCGACTTGTCATTGCAAAAATCGCGCGGTAGAGCCGTCTAGTGTGTTTCCACGCTTAGGAGGGCTCATTGCCTTCCTTTTTTTTCGCCATCTCACCACACGAAACCGACTCGCGACGCTATGCGAATACCGCACAAAATGAAACAGGTTAACAGTCCGTATGAAGAGTCTTGTTAGAGCGAACCGAACTGAGCAACGGCCGATTTCCGGAAATAGCGCACGCACACTGCACGCTATTTTATACGTGTGAGTAATTTTCGTGTACGATACAAAGAAAATCTAGCTCACCTGTAGCGTATGTCAGTCCACGTTGAACTCAACATCGATACATGCATAATGATACATGGGAGAGAGAGATGAACGAATTCGTTTTGGGGGAAGTCACTTCAAATTGCAATGATGACAATTTGTCTGGGAAGAATGAAATGATATAGTCGGGTCGGTAGAGAGAGATAGCGACTAAACGCACGACTGACTGTTTAGACGTTTTGGCGGAGAAACTGCGCGAAGAAGCCAATAGTCATTTCCGGCTGAATATGGATATAGTCAGTTAGATAATCAGCTGACTATCCTCAGTTGCCTATGACTATGTCGAGTCCTGGTCTGCAGTCTTCGGGGGCTCTAAAACACATTGGCCGAGAGCATACAAACAACCACACAGAGTTAAATCGCTAGACTGTTTTAGAAACTTTAAATATTCTATACATTCTTTTATAATTATTTGGGCGAAAAAATTCCATTGTTTCCATGAATTTGTTGAAACTGCCAGAAATAAGTATTTGAAGTGATTTATAAATTTTTCTTGTTTGTAGGTAAAGTTTCTGTGTGATACATTAATTGTGGAAATTTGTATTTTGAGTTCAGCCGTTCTTCATTTCTGATTCAGTTATCTCGTTCATTCCTATTAATGATAACATTGCATTGCAGCTGTCAGTTAGCCACACGACTTTCAATTACGATCGAAAATCATATATATATATATATATATCTCAGGTGGTCTTGGGTTACCTTCCGGATATAGATAACCACGACCACAATTTCAGCCGAGCTGACGGAGTAAAGGGTGTGTCACATCAAATTGCATCACGGAAAAAAACGCTGTAGAAATTTAATTTTTAGGAATTATATCTTCAGCTTTCGCTTATAATCAGATAAGAGTGTATAGATCACGTTGGCCATGCTTCACTGTCAATTTTTCGTAAATTTGGAAAAATGTCGTCGAACGAAAAAGAGCGTCGTGAATTAATCCTGCGCACTCATTTCGAGAATTCGGAGTTGTCACATCGGGACATCGGTAAGATGCTGGGAATCGTCCAATCCACGGTCAGCAGAGTACTAAAACGATACTTCGAGAACCTAACCATCGACCGGAAGGTGAAGAACGGCAAAAATGGATGCTCCGTCAGTGAAAAAGATCACAAGCGCGTAGTTAAGCAGTTTAGACGTGATCCGAGAAGTTCGGTCCGGGATGTCGCCAATAAGCTGAGTTTGTCAAGTTCATTCGTCCAGCGAACCAAGCAGCGGGAGGGCCTGCGTACATACAAGGTTCAGAAGGCTCCTAACCGCGACGAAAGGCAAAACATGGTGGGGAAGACGCGAGCCCGGAAGCTGTACACCAAAATGCTGACGAAGCCGCATTACCTGGTAATGGACGACGAAACCTACGTCAAAGCGGACTTTCGTCAGCTGCCGGGCCTGTTGTTCTTCTCCGCAGAGGACAAATTCAGCGTTCCGGAGGAGATTCGCAAGTAGAAACTATCCAAGTTTGCCAAAAAGTACATGATGTGGCAAGCGATTTGCTCTTGCGGAAAGCGGAGCGCCCCCTTCGTGATGACCGGCACGGTAAACGGGCAGTTTTACCTTAAGGAGTGCCTACAGAAGCGCTTACTACCACTATTGAAGCAGCACGAGGGCCCGACCATCTTCTGGCCGGTTTTCGCTTCGTGCCACTATTCAAAGGACGTGTTGGAGTGGTACGAAGCCAACGGGGTCACCTTCGTGCCAAAGGAAATGAACCCGCCCAACGCGCCGGAGCTTCGCCCAATAGAGAAATATTGGGCGATTATGAAGCAGGCCCTCCGGAAGAACCCAAAAGTTGTCAAATCGGAGGCGGACTTCAAGAGAAAATGGATTTCTGTTCAAAAAAAACTACAACCTGACGTTGTACAGAACCATATGGACGGGGTAAAGAGAAGGTGCGAGCATACGGGCTTGGGCTCGAAGTATGAATAAAAAGAAAATGCCAAAAGTTGTTTAATAGTTTTTATTTTACTGTCTAAAATTTTCAAAAGGATCGGTCTACTGGGCGAATTTCTACAGCGTTTTTTCCGTGATGCAATTTGATGTGACACACCCTTTAACGTCTGTTCTGTTCTTAGTTTTGAGGGACTTTACCCCGAAGGTCATTCGACATCCTGACGTCACAAAATGCATGAACTGCTGTTTGGTTACTGCTTGCTATTTGATCGTGGGATCTTAAACTTAAACTATATGGAGCTCCGCTGCATTGAATGTGAGAAGGCCATAAACTCGCTGACTGCGAGCTGTTTCAAAGTGTGTCAACTGCGGAAATGCTTACAAAGCTACTGACAGAAAATGTTCCAGATGCTTGGAATTCATTTCGATCCGCATAAAGGCCCCCTACTCCAATCAACCTAAATCTAAATCAACCGCAGTAGCAACTGCTTTAAATCCACCATATGTTGGGGCCGTCAACCCTCTGATAAGCTCAACAAGTCTATCGTTACGTACCAGCTGGGGGGTTCCTGGCACAATTATAGGGCTCCCGTAACCAGCGACGGTATGGATTCTTGGTTCATAGCGGAGTAGCGGAGTGAATAGAGGGATCATTCACCCAGCTTACAAATCAGCAACGTAGTTGCAAAACCAAACACGATCTGATCTATACTCTGGGCTTTTCGTTATTCAGCATGGTATATGAGATTTTAAATTTTTTGAACTGGACCGCTTGTCCGACATGATCATGAGGTGCGACAACTGTATACGCAGTTAGATGTCATCAATCTGGTGGGCCTATATAGCATTCTGGTGTCGTAGAACTCAATCAGAGGTCCTATACATATTCAGCCATTCCATGCCAAACCTATATAGTGGTTCTCAGATTTTCGTGACATTGGTAGTTTTGTTCCTTATCGTTCGTTAAACATCTGTGAACGTTTCATACTGATACATTCAGCCGTTTTTTCTATCCGATTTTTTGCATAATATATACAAAAATCAGAGAGGTGTTTATTTCGTTTTTGTGTTATGATTTTTCAAAGTTAACATGTTTTGAATCTTCGTTCAATATTCTTATGCAACTAGACTATCATGCGCCTATATTGACTTATAGCGACTGTAACATGGTTACATAATAAATACGCAGGAGGATAAAATGGCATCTTGACCAGAAGCAGGAGTTTTTCCGTCATTTGTTCGATCTTGAGTACCGTTTTTGTGAGCTCCTTGTTACCGATATCCGTCGTCTGGCTTTTGATTTCACCAAAAAAAAGCAACTTGAAACACCCCCTTCAAGAAGAAAAAGATATTTGCTGGCTGAAATGTCTAGACTGGAATCCGGGCCATTTAAAGTTTTCATTTCATTTATCACTCAAAATACCGCCATCCACTCCACAAGTCTCTGAATAAGGTGAAGAGCAGCTTCCGGTCTTTCGATTTGATGAAAAAACTATGGTGACATATAAAGTAGCTAAAATATCAATAGAGATAAAACTCATCCGTCCTACCACCTTCAAAAATAAGGTGGATGGCAACTCTTGGCCTCTCAGTTCACTAAAATAATTGAACTTGTTTTAAAAATGCTGAAAAATTAAAAGTTAAACTGATGTAATAACTATAATATAAGTGTAATAAAAGAAAATTATTTATTCGTTTAATTATTATCCTTTGGAGGGCTGGAATTTTTCCTGGTGTGAGTGTTATTTGTGATATTGTTATTTTTAATTGGCATACGATTGTTGATTGTTGGTGTGTGGTTAGTCGATTGTTAGTGTTTGTGTGTTGGTTCTTTCATTTGTTGTTTGTTTTTCATTTCGTATACGTTTCCTTTGGATTTCTTTAGTTTGTTTATTTCCCTCATCAGAAGACTTATTCTGTAGATGTTCTCTTGTTCGATGCTTCCCTTTGTTCTTTTTCTTTCTAATTATTATTATATATTTTATTGGACTGTCCGAATCCTCATTGGTTTCCATGTTGTTTTGTTCTTCTTCAGTTTCTATATTTTTCTGTTCCTCTTCTTCGTCTTCTGATTCTTCACCGATTCATCTTCGGAATCTTATCCTGAGTACAATTATCAGAAGTGCATTTGCATTTTGAGTGCAGCCACCAACTGCAATGTTCAGTCTGTTTTGTAGAACACTGGAATAAGTAGTTTGGTTATTCTGAAGATTGGAAATTTCACGGGCTTCCTTATGTAAAATTCCCTCGTCGATTTATAATTTGGTAATTTTATTTTCAACTAGCCGACCCGGCAAACTTCGTCCCGTCCAAAATTTGTTTTTTGTTATCAATACCTTCAACCTTTACGTTTTCTTACTATGAGCAAGTTCATGGGTCCAATCGCAGAACTATTCAATGATTGATCTTCTATTCGACCCCGTTGAATTTATCTTTTACTATAAAATTCCTAGTATTTCTAACAAAACTCATCATTATAATATCAGATTATTTTCAGACACAATTCTCGTTCAAGATTTTCCAACCCCTTGCAAATAACATGTTTCTCCGTTACATGTAATAAATGTTTTACACAGAAAATATAATAGAATAAAGACAGCCCTAAATCGGACAATTCTTTCCTCGAGTTCTGCTCTTATCAACACATCCGGCGATCCCTTTTTTTATATAGATAGAAGAAGATATAGAAGTGCGTTTCATCACATTAAAATCCATTTCCAGTTTCGAACAAAGATCAATTTCGCTTGCGCAAACATCAAATGGACTAACAGCACTTGTCACGATGTAATTGTAGAACATATGGGAATTTAATTTTCCAAATTTTCCCTTTACCTTTCCAAATTTTGAATTGTCATGTTTGGTTGGAATATTTTTGGTTGAAATATGTGTAATATTTTTATGGAACCCCCTTTCCATTCCAGAGGAGGGAGGGGTGTCATACCATTATAGAAACATTTCTCATACCCAAAAACCCTCACATCCCAAATTGTGCTTGATTAGTTCTCGAGTTATGCAGAAGTTTGTGTTTCGTTTGTATGGCAGCCCCCCTTAGAGAAGGGGGAGTAGTGTATTCACCATAGAAACGTTTCGTGTCCCGTAAAACCTTCACATGCCAAATTTGGCTCTATTTGCTTGATTAGTTTTCGAGTTATGCAGAAATTTGTGTTTCATTTGTATGAAAGCCCATCCTTAGAGAGCGGGAGGAGTGTCTAACCTCCATGGAAATATTTATTGCATCCTAAAACCTCCACATGCCAATTTTGGTCTCGTTTCCTTGATTAATTCTCGAATAATTCAGAAATTTGTGTTTCATTTGTATGGCAGCCCCCCTTAGAGAAGGGGGTGGAGAGTCTAACCTTCATAGAAACATTTATTGCACCCTGAAACCTCAATATGCCCAATTTGGTTTCATTTACTTGATTAATTCTCGAGTAATGCAGAAATTTGTGTTTGATTTGTATTGCAGCTCCCCCCTTAGAGAAGAGGGAGGAGTATCTAACCACCATAGAAACATTTATTGCACTATAAAACCTCAATATGCCTTATTTGGTTTCATTTGCTTGATCAATTCCCGAGTAATGTAGAAATTTGTGTTTCATTTGTATGGCAGCACTTCCTTAGAGAAGGGGGAGGAGTCTCAAACTATCACGAAAACCTTCCCCGGCCCCAAAAACCTCACATACCAATTTTCATGTTGATCGGTTCAGTAGTTTCCGAGTCCGTAAGAATCAGACAGACAGGCAGACAGACAGAATGACAGACAGAAATCCATTTTTATATATATAGATTAGGGGAAAAGGGGGGAATTTGGACCACCTAAGAAAATCGCCTAATATTTCCAAACCAATACGGTCTAAATGAAAAATGTCCCATTGTATACTGAGATACACTTGTTTTCTCTCAATAAATAATGTTTAATCGTTATATAAAGCTTCAATCTACCAAATATATCATGAAATAAAAGAGATGATTTTTGGACATTAAAATTTGATGCGGGGTGATTTGGACAGTCTGTGGGGTGATTTGGTCCAGTGTGTGTTTCATCGAAAAAAATAATACTTATGTTTATGTAAAGTATTTTGGGATAATGTTACAATCAGTAACAATGTTTTGTGATCGATACCAGGTGTCTTAGCCAGATTCCAGACCAGAAAAGTTGGATTGATACCATCTCGAATTATGCATGAATCTTTTCGCTGTTGGTCGAGCATTTTAAAACACTTTTGATGCTTGGTCAAAGAAAATCCGTTCTCGATGGCCTGCGTTGCTCTTTCGAGTTCCTCCTTCTTCCAACGTTGTCTGTCCATCCTGTTCTTGTTATTCAGCGGCATCTGGAATCAATTAGACCAAAGAAAAGTCTCAAACCTGTTGGACCAATTCACCCCACAGAAACGTATCCATGTCACCCCACACAACATCCAAAAATTGAAATGCAATTAATTTCATTTATTGTTATCAAACTTACAGTTTCGCTGCGTCAAATTGTTACTCTTCTGTAGGCGAACAGAACTTTACTGCACAATAAACGAAAAGTTTGTTTAATCAGTGGGAAAAACCTTAAAACCGCGATCGGAAAACTCACATTTTTTGACGCTCAAAGTACTTGATGTATTTATGCTACCGTTTCCGTCTACTTGTGAAGTTTTACCAAAGTTTTTTTTATTTTAGGTACATACGGTTCAACAATAGAAGGAAATGACATTATAGAAAATCCAAGTTGAACCGTTATTTTGAAGATAAAGGGGTGCTCCAAATCACCCCATATGACCAAATCACCCCGTGTTACCCTACTCATACTGGGCACATCCTGCTATAAGAGAAGTGATTGCCCTCGTAGTTTACACAATATGCAGAAGATGTACAAATTTCATTTCCTGACTTTTTCTCTGGGTGCTTTTGGCCTCAATTGATGCACAGTAGATTGTCTCGCTTACACCGTTTAGCGAAAGCATTGAAAGTATTGCATGGGATTTGGATAAAAGTTCCTCGTCACGAATAAAACCGAAGTAGATAAATTCGGGGACTACAGTTCCACGAATTGTCAAAATCAGCGTCGGAGTGATTCGCTTGACATTGATCACTATCTGATCGGCAAGCTCATCTGCCAGTTCAGACTCTGTTAAATCCAATACATCACGGCACGTAACAACGCATTTGCTTCGGTTGAGTACCGGATGGCTAATAATTTCAATTGAAGTGTTGTCCATCAATTTAGTAAGTTCAAGAAGCTAACCGAAATATTTTTGGTTCCGTACAGAACGGATGTATTGGAACCTGTTCTGGTCATCTCTTTGAGGTCTGGCACCATCGAATGAAGATCCGATTACATTATTCATCGTTTTACTAACGATAAACGGGATGTTCCCTGCTGCTCGAAGAAGAAGACTTTCCAGAGGAACACACTCCGGATCAATCCAGCTTGGGAGGTCGATTGGTTTTCCCTGGTACAGATTGGTCGGAGAAAAACTTCCCGACTCTGACTCACCACAATTATTAGTACCGACTCCGACTCCTTCTGAAAAATAATGAAATAATTCGAAACCAAGTTTTTCATTAAAACGTTTTATTTTTTTATTTTTTGCTCAAAACCACAGCTATCGCTGGTGAATAAACGACATAAATGAGGATGAAGACGGTTATATTTTCTTTTTTAACGATTCACTTAGATGATTAGATAATGACACTATCTGTTCTTTCAGTCACCAAAATGATAGAGAATTTCACGGTCCTGGTTAGATGTATCGTTAAAGTGGATAATTTTGATGGTGTTTTTGCTAAGCATTATTCCCATTTAGTTCGTATTATCAACGATGATGATAATAAACAAAATTAACATCAGTTTCCTTATCATCAAATAAAATGTAGTTGATGGGCTAAATATTTTGATTTTATCGGGTCATTCAAATGGAACTCGGAGTCGGTAAATTTTTTTCCGGCTCCGACTCCGACTCCTAATACAATGAAATTGATTCTGAGAATTCGACTCCGACTCCATAGCCCAATTGGATAGAATCCATTCTGGCAGCTGTCATAACACAGAGCTAGTTTTTTCAATGGATACTTTGCTTATAGTCGTAGGTAAAATATAGGTTAGATTGAAAATCACATCAACAATATAAACATAGAGTAATTTCAAGATTTAGTTTAAAGGCGATAATCTACAAATCAGACGTTTTGAATGAGCCATGAATATTTTTAAACCGTGTCCAAAGTACAAATTCAGTAGATACTGTCGTTATCTCTCATAATTTCATTTTTGCTACCTGTTACTAACATATTAGGTAAACATTGAGTTCAAAATTCATACCCGTATTGAGGAAGTGATTGGTGTTTTCATTTGGTACCCATAGAAATATTCACAAATATTCGTATTTATGCAGCTACATCAAACTTGAGAAGCAATTACTCCTTACACATATCTCTTCGGAGAAGGCTATCGAAGGCTAATAGACTATCGGAGTGAAAAAACGGTCAGTTACATAAATTATAGTAAAGAATAAGGCGGTTGTAGAGTTTCTCTACAGTCAATACGAACACGATGCTTAACTCAATGGTAGGTTCGCCTAGCATATGGAACAGTTCCAGTCCCTTGAGTTGGGACTCTACATTAGGCTTCAGGCCAGAAGCTTATGATGCAACCGCTAACACCTTTTGTTCACACCCTGCCGGAAGTCCATCATACCAAGTTGACTCACAACAAATGTACTATCCTGTATATTCACCATTCTCACTCCATCAGTCCTATCCATATTATCAGTATCCGTCAACAGCTTACTACAGTGACCTAGCCAGCAACATGTGTTTTGGATCGCCTATGCTGTATCATGGTTGGTACGGAATGCCCTACGAGCCTCAATTGGAGGATAGTTCTCCCCCCGCAAATGGACGCCGAAGGTGTACCCGTTGTATTTGTCCGAACTGTACCAACGAACTTTCTGGTTTGCCCCCGGTTGTTGGTCCGGACGAGAAAGGTAGACGACTACACATTTGTCACTATCCAGGTTGTAAAAAGTTTTACAACAAAACTAGTCACCTGTACGCACATATTCTCATTCACACTGGAGAAAAACCATTCCCTTGCGATTGGGCAAACTGTGGCAAACGTTTCGTTCGTTCGGATGAGTTGCAAAGACACTATCGGACGCACACAGGCGAAAAGACTTATGCGTGCCCCAAGTGTCCCAAAAAGTTCTCCAGAAGGGATCATCGCGTTAAGCATGAGAAATCTCACGATAACAAAGCGAAGAGAGAGGCCAGGAAAACTGAAAAGATGAAGGCGATGAAGGATGCGAAGCAGGATAAAAACAAACAGAACAAGAAGAATGTTCAGTTGACGGAGGCTGAAAATCAACCGGTAAAAATCAGTGTAATGCAAGAAAAATGTTGTGAAAATAAGACGCCCGAAGTAGAGAGTTCGGAAAAAGAGCTTAATGTCGTACTGAATGAACACGTGGATAATCAAATCATAACTTTGAACCATCATGAAAGCAATAAAGCACTCGGGGAAGCAAACATCGTATCATCAGAAGAACGATGCAGCCAGAGTTATCAGGAAAACTATCAAAATATTCAGCATGCGCAAAGCACAAGAAAGAATTACACAGTGCAATCGATAATGTATGGGAACAGAGAGCAGGATTATCCCAGGCAGCTTGATTTTGGACCAGTTTCAATTCCATCAAGTACAAACACACAGTCTGAGTCGGTTGCTGTCAGTTATCCCTACTTGAACGGCGTTTATGATCGTACTAATCCTACCAGTGAGCCAAACTTGACAGCCTCGATGAACAATTTTATGATGCATAATTACGCATCCTATGGCTATCCTCCCCAACTGCAGTAACAACACTAGCTATGTTAAAACATTATTCTGTTTGTACAGACTTATATGGAAGTGTATGTCACTTTTAATGTATACAATGTTAATCAATTTTGCTAACTTATGGTTTGTGAATGTTAGGAGAAGGAAGAAGGGATACGAAAAAATGAGTCATCTAATACAAATGATTTAATAATTTCTTAGACTCTACGATAAAATTGTAAATAAACAGAATGTTTTGTTGTAAAATGTAATGTTATTTTTTATTTTTGCTCTTGAATTGGTACGATTCTGAACCATTTCAACATTTATCATGATCTCAACTTAGTTTTTGATGTACGACTACATCTTACATTAAGGGTGCTAAATCAGAAAACAGATCACGTTTTTATGAAATAAAGTTAACGTTAATAACTATTTTTGTTGCAATGTGAAAACATGTGAATAGCACACCTTCGATACTTCTAATTGCCATTCGTATTGCCGTATTCGTATTCGTGGTTTTGACCGAGAGTCGAGAAACGATTTTTCACAAACGGTTATACTCGCGATGTTTCATTTCAATCGCTGCAACTGTGTGCATCTGTTAGATGCGTGTTTGATGCTTGATGAATGACGATGCACGGAGATGCCTCTCTATTTCAGTGCAATGTGTGTATCGATATAAAAAAAAACAAATTGTGACATATGACTAATTAGTGTAATATAAATATAAAGGCAAGAAAGAATCGTCGCTTCTCGAAATGATTCTACAAAACCACGCATAACATTAAACCTTTCGACGTATTCGCAAATAATAACCGAACTGATAAACCAACAAATTAAAAAAAGATTGCGTAGTCCTACGTCCTAAGCGGTCGTGTCTCGGATACAACCCCTCGAATTTTTTCTTAGGCGTTCGAAAGCCAATTTTATGATCCTTATTTTGTTATTATGTCATTTTACCCGTATGAATATTCTATTTAACTAATACCAATTCGTTCGTAAATAGTTTCTCCCTTAAAGTTAACTCTTAGACTTGAGACAGTCTGTTGAAAACTCGCTGGCTGGAGCGAGCCTATAAGGAAACTTTAAAACTCATTCGCCTTGGAAAAGGTCAATTAGAAGATTAATCAATGGAGGGCCTTCAGGTTAGTTCCATTATCATTCTATCAGTACTCTGGAGCACCTTGATTTCACGCTGAGAACCCTTTTCAGTTGCTTTTGTATCTAATAGATTTCAGACATCTATCTTCTCTTGTTACGAATAATATTGAGCTTTGTGACCATATCACGAGCTGAGATCACGTTTTGTTTAGCAAAAGTATGCTTAATTGTACTGTCCAACTTTGGGTTCGTCGGTCCTTGTTGAGTCCCCTTTTAGGTAGCTATTCGAAGGAGATCTAATCTTCGCATTTTTTTGACAAAATTTCCTTTATTCGTCAGCTTCTTACATCTCATGAATAGAGTATGATTTTCGCGAAATGGTCCGATGTTTTCAGGAGAAATCTTTCCTATTTTGCAATAGGCCCGTGCAACGTATGATTGTTTCGCGATAACTTCGATATCTGTACATAGAAAACATAATGCAGACAATTACGATTTTTTTGTGAACAGCAGTTAAATCAATGTTTATGATTACCTTCTGGTACAGTATCTATTAGCTGTGGCAGTAATTCAATAAGCAAAACTCTTAGCTCAAACTCATTTTTGATTCTCATAGTGAGTGAAAAGTGATTAAAGAAACCCATAAGTTATAGGGAACGTCAACTATTGCGCACACTAGCGATGTAGTAGCACTCAGGTCAAAATATGTATGCAATACCATCAATCCAATGACTTAATCTATATCGATCCCCTGTTCAAGCAGACGATGACAAACTCCGGGATTCAAAAGTTTGCAGCTCATGCCACCTCGAAATAGAACTTGTGGTTTGCCCCCCACAGGCGGTAGTGAACCCTAACACGGCAAATACCGCACTCTCCAATTTCCAACCTCACAATCAGATTCCGCAAAATAGCAGTTCTACGTGTGTTCGGACGAGTTCTTCGGCGAGCAGGAGTGTATCCTTTGCGCCCACTCGCCTTGCTGATGCCCACAGCTAGAAGTGACCAGAAATTGGCAAACAAGAAAATGCAAACCACATTTTGCTACTCAAACACGTTAAATATACATTTCTTTCATTGTGTGCACGAGACGACGATGCTGTCAGGATACGGAATATGTCGTATGTGCCTTCAATTGGGACGGAACGCCCTCATGTTGCGAGTGGATGTGGCTTGCATTTTAGCCGGGGAGGCGAATGTGTGTCTTCTACGCTGGAAATTGACACTCTTTGCGGCACCGGATAATGCAGTCCAGTGGTATCAGGTAATTCTCGGAAATAGAACTAAGTTTCAATTGGAGCGTAGTCTATGAGGCCAATCTCTGCATCAAATTCGTGTTTCTCAGGTTGATTCTTCTCTGCGGTAATTTTCACATTGTCATTGTCATTTCTTTGTGACTGTAACTGTAATAAGTATGACAAAATAATTATAACGAATAGTTAATCACTAACTGATTATTCTCTATCGAGTTGAATATGACTTTGCTGAGCCCTGCTCAGCATAAACAAAAGTTATCACCCATGCTTGATGAAAGACTTAATGGAATACTCCATGTATTGCGGCAAAGAGCATTGTTTTATATGTTTTAGCAGAAGGATAAAAGGCGCAAGACGCCAAACTAGTTATTTTTGTGATACGTGAGTAAAAGAAAAAAAAAATAATTGAATAAAATTTTGGAGTTGCAAGCTGCTTAAAACGAAAGTTGCTTCTTTGAAAATCAGTTTGAACTTAGCCATTCATCCGAAGCTGCCGAGAAGATTGTGTCAGCTGTTTGCGATCGAATCACTCAGAAAAGAATATGGTGTTTTGTGAGCTGTGTCAAAACTGGTATCACTCCGAATGTGTCGGTGTTACGAATGCGGTAAAGGATTCATCGTGGATGTGGAGCAAGAATTGAAAAGGCTCGAAGAAGTGAAAAGGATTCAACAGCTGGTTATGGAGAAGGAAAGAGTCCTGCATAAAAAGCACATAGAGGAAAAGGAAATGCTGATGCGATAGGAACTGGAGAAGGAGAAACCTGAAATAGAATTAGAAGAAAATATAGACGACAGCGAATCTAGTGAGTCGAATGAGCATCACGAATCGGTACTAAGCCGCGCTCGTCAAATCAATCAACAAAGATGTCATCGAGGACCTTCGAAAGCTCAGCTGTCCGCCAGGCAGTTCCTGTCGAAGAAGTTGCCGGTATTTTCCGGAAAGCTAGAGGACTGGCTGATGTTCATCTGCAGCTACGAGACAATTAGCGAGGCTTTTGGTTTTTCGTATGTCGAAACCCAGGCTCGACTACAAGAGTGCTTGAAAGGCTAAGCTATGGAAGCAGTCCGTAGTAAATTCCTACTTTCCGACGCAGTTCCACAGATCATTGGAACCCTCCGAATGTTGTATGGTCGGCTTGAGTACCTCTTGGATACGTTTTTGGTGAAGGTGAGAAAGGCGCATTGAGCCCCGCATTGTTCTTGCTGCGCTTTCCATTTAGCCCGCAACGAGATCATTTGCACAATATCAGTGTCGGTCTCCGCTCCCAAAGAAATTTATTGTACAAGTAGAAAATAGTAAGAAATTCCACTATAAATTAGTCACACATCGTAAAACATCAGAAAACAAACCATTTTTTTTATTTATTTCCTTATTTGGTAACTTCTGTCACAGTGATCAACGTTTTTCTAACGTAAAGTTCAATGTCAGTCCATATGGACTGACACGGGGCTCAACATGTTAACAACGGCAACCAATTTCAGGACGATTGTCCACCAGCTTGCGAATCATCTGGAAACGATGAAACTTACTTCTCACCTGTTGAATCCCATGCTGATTGAGGAGATCACTGAAAAGTTACCCGCAAGTACACGGCTTGATCAAAGATTCCGATATCGTGTTGTTACGATTCGAGCTTTAGCCAACTTTAAGTCTGAAATCGTGGAAGATGTCACCGAAGTGACGTCATATAGTGAAGTACCTGTAGTTTTAGACCACGGTAATTGAAAGCCCAAAGGGAAGGATAAAGAGTACGAAGGTTTCCTCCATTTCCTCCACAGTGGACAAGAAAACACCAACCAAACTCAGCCGCCGAAGGAAAGAAAGCCGTGTAAGATTTGCGACTCTACTGATCACCGAGTAAGAAACTGTGCAGCTTTTCGGCAGCTTATATCGGCAGCTCCGTAACATATCGTTTGGAAACGGTGCGCAAATGGCAGTTTTGCTTGATGTGTTTCAATGAGCATAGAAACGCCTGCTGCAAGCCGAATTTTCGCTGTAAAATCGGAACACGCAGATAGTCTCACGATCCTCTACTCCACTCATCAGGAATGGAGTCGAGATTGAACTGCAGTTTTCACTCGATTCATCGCAAGCAATCGGTGATTTTCCGAATGATTCCGGTCACGTTGTACTGGGGTAATCATACTTTGAACACAGTGACTTTACCGGACAAGGGGTCGTTCTACACATTGGTGAAGAAGTCAGTGGCTAGCGCTCTCGGAGCGAAGTTTACATGTGGTCACGGAGACAAACGTGGGAAGGCTATGGCTATGCCTTGTTCGTCTTTCCGGCAGCTTCGGGTGAAAGGTTAAGTTCTGCCTTCAAGCAATCCTAGAGAATAAAACTGTATATTTCGACTCGGGCTTCAAGTTGCCGGTTCCACATAAAAGCAGCTCATACCGTGGATTGGCTTGGTTGGATAATATTCGTACCAGGAAACGGCGGTGTTAAATCAAGCATCGTTGTTCATCATGCGTGCAGCAGTGTTTCGAACGAAGACCTCCGCGATCGGATGAGGAGCCACTACACGTTAGAAGAGTCTGGAATTTCCGTTGCGATGCTTCCGGAAAGCGAAGGGATAAGAGAGCGAAAGACATCCTGACGCAAACGATGATAAGAGTAGATGATCGTTTGAGACGGGGCTATCATGGAGATATGATAGTCTGTGTTTCCCCGACAGCTATTCTACGGCTGTGAGAAGGCTCAAGTGTTTAGAGAGATGTTTAATGAAGAACAATGAACTGTACGAAAAAGTATGGTGCATGGTCTCCGAGTACCTAACCAAGGGATAAGCGCAAAAAGCTTCAGTGTCAGATCTAGCAGAGACTAACCAGAGTAAGGTATGGTATTTGCTGTTGAACGTGGTAATCAACCCAAAGTAACCGGATAAAGTCTACCTAGTGAGGGACGCAGCTTTCCCTTAATTCAAAACTCCTGAAGTGTTCCGAGATGCTGACTGGGCCTCCAGCAGTCATTTGTGAGTTTCGCGAAAAATGTAGGTTTTTGGGGCAGAACAGATACTGAAGTGCAGGTGAGGTATCTGTGAGAATCCAGCCAGCGCTCCGGAGGTGTTTATTGTGGTCGTTGCTTCTTTTGGGGCGACCGGCCCACAATGGTCCGTCCAGTTTGTAATGCATATGAATGCAAGGGAGTTGATTTGAGATGATTTTCTCAAGAGAATGGGAGTGGAGGAGTAATATGAGGAAAGAGTAGAGTTTACCAAGGGCCTTTTTGCAGACTAGAAACGAATGAACTGAAGAAGTTTACAGTCTCTTTAATTAAACAAGGAAAGGAAGGAAAGGCAAACTTTCAGTATCGTTCTAGATATTAAACAATGAATATCGCTTGTTCTTCCTTGTTTTGCGCCATCACATGTCTTCGTTTCGGACTGAGCTGTGGACGCGACCAAATTACTCACTCGCTGATGTATATGGCATTGCAATCATTGCATCAAACTGACGCCATTGCATTAATGTTTTGAGCTACACAATTGTGTGGGAAATCATCAAGTTAGGCTATCGTCAGCTCACCAAGAAAATAAATGTTCTGGAAAGTGTTTTCTAAGAGTAAAAAAGGAGCACATGAAGGAGAGCAATATCTAACTCGGTCTTGGCCGTGCATGTGGCAAGGTATGCGGAAAGCTTATTTATCTTTTGTTTCGCACGCTCGTATCAATCTTATATTGCTGTACCATGTATATTATACAAATGCTTACCAGCATTGGAGAGTCATGACATTTTCTGTTTTGTTATGTCTCATTTAATGTCATAAATCGAGATGACAAAACATGAGATCAGAATCAATTTTGGGTGTAGGAAAACTCTCTCCACAAAGGATGACAGCTAAGCTAATCTAGACTGGCAATATTAACAGAAAACGTTTCTGTTGAGAAGAGCGCAAAACAGAGATAAGATAATTTAGTTGGTTCAAGCCATCGATAAAAGACACCAACGAAGCCCGTATAATGACGGAAAACAAGCGATGTTAGCTGCTTCGAATGAAGAAAAAGTATGAATATTTACCTCAGCAGAGATCCATTATTCATACCCTAGCGCAAATATTCCTCTTCCGCTACCTTCCTCTTAGTTTATATTTTTTATCGTGGTTGCATAATTCGCATCACCAAACAATCGTCCATCATAACATCAAAAAATTATGCTTCACTATGCTACAAGATGCAACACTTGACAGGGCCAATGCACACGGGAGGAGATACAAATGGGTTTTCAGCGTAGTGAAGATGCTATTTGTACATACGAGTTAAGAAGCACACACTTACTCACACAGAGCCATATATCGATGGCTTGAAGCAACTAAATATACACACACTTATCTCCGCTCTGCGTTCTTCTCAACAGAATCCCTTTCTATTAATATTTCCGGTCTTGATTAGCCTTGCTTTCATCCTTGGTGGAGATAGTAGTTCTACGTCAAAAATTAAAAATGTTTGCAAAGCCTTTACAAACGTACAATAACTGCAATCACTTTTGCGAAATATGTTCGTGAATTAGCAATGTTTCAACATGTTCTCATCTGCACTCTGTAGCAATAATATACAGAATGAAAGAAATCAGAACATTTAAAGCACGTTTCCATAAGATAATTGATCTGAACAGATCTGACCCCACTGTTTCGCTGTCTCCAAACGAGTCAGCCCCATTGTGTTTGTATGCTCCATAAATGTGTGGCCATCAATCTGGTTTTTTTTCCTTTTTCTCCACATAAATCGCCATCATTTATTCAACGTGCATTTATCCCTCATTTTATTCACACTTTATACCGATGGGAACTAACTTTAGAGACCGGTCCCAGTTCTGCAGTGCCGGTCCGTTGCAATTCGTAATCTTGTCACATACTTCCTTCCACTTTTCCCAGGCATTGATTTCTCTAGCGAACGAATGAGTCCGGAGTGGTGGAGGTTCATCAGAACTCGATAACCGTGCATCGAGTGCAGGTTCTGTCTGGGAAGCAAGTAAGACAGCCGACGGAGTCCCTGTCAAGACGTTTGCAATCACGTCATCAACAGCGTCCATCGTTCAGTTGTCGTTGTCGACTGCCTCGACTGGTCCGTGTCGGTGACCAATACTCTTCCCATCTGGCCACTGCGGAGAAGGAAATGGAAACGATAATGCTGCGCGTTGCACTCGTAAATTAAGCATTGCATCAGTCAGCAGACCGTACGCCATCGCCACTTGACTGTCATTGTTGGGCGATTCGAGGGAGAAAATTTCCTCCTCTTCGTTAGAGGAAATTCTTCCGCACCCTTCGAATTTTACGCGAACTTCGCTTCGGGCAGAGCGGTAGTCAGCTATATTTTTTTTTCTGTCCGCGGGGAAATCTAGTGTCTATTTTCGGACAGACCTTGAATGTGAAGGCGCGCAGAATGGCAAGTAGACGGTGGCATTCCCCCAGTTTCAATGCAGGGGAATGAGCAATTGGCGTGAAATGTGCTGTGAATTTTTGATGGTTGATTAGTATGGCGGAACTGCTGAAATATGTTAAGAACTCGATTAGTTGCAGAAATCCTCTAGATGTTTTCGGTTTTTGATCTCTCAATAATTCTGGACGATTTGGCCGGTATCGAATTAGATATTCATGCGGCAAAAAATAGTCATTCACCGGAAGGAAATGACTATTGCGATTGGGAGTGTGTGGGAAAAAGAAACAAGAGTTTAGAATGTTCTTCTATTATTTTTTATGTTTTATCTTATAGGATATTGTGCTTCAATGCTCCTCATCCTCATCAGTTTGTATAAATATTACCCATTTTTTTGGAGGTTGCGTTTTGTTTAATAGGATTTGCTGTTTCGGTTATCATTTAAAAAATTCGGTTGGTCATACTGTTTACCAAATTTCGCAGAAAAGATTTCTCGACATTTTCATAGCAGTCTTGAACTCATATACAGTAACATACTGCTTTTCCTCGGCGTAAATCCATTGAACAAAAAGTCACCACCCCCTCGTCCTGAAGTTTTCTTATGGATTCAAGTCCAGGGGATCAATCAAGCAAATCTATTTCTGGTCACTGATCCACTGCTTCGTGGATCATCCGCCCGCGGATAGTCGAGGTACTACTGTACTCCTATCAATAAAGGAACAAACTTTCGAAAATCCACGTACCGCAGCAAATAAAGCGCATTTTCCACTCGGTCAACTCAATTGATGCATTTATCGAATAAGGCTTCCTGCTCATTAGTTCCAATTTGCAACTTTTCTACCGCACTTTCCAGTTTTTCTCTTCATTTTTCCTCGCCTAGTCAGTGCAATTGGTATTTCGAGCATGCGATGCAGATGAAGAGAGACAGCATTTCCGCAAGGTGCCGGTGATTATTTTCCATTCAACCGCAGAAAGACCTGTATCTGCACCGATAAATTTCCTTAATTATGCATACAGCCATTCTTTGCCGTTTTCTTGCACATCCACCCACTCGGGTTCGTGTTCGTATAATGTGGCCGGAAAGCATTGTGGAGAACTAACCGTATTTGCTGACTGCAACCGCATTCTCTGAACGAGTGATTACCAATAGTTGAGATGATTAAGCGACCTAAATGAGTCTGGGGTGAAGATTAAATCACAGCGGCTATGTCTACCAACTGGTGATCAACGATCGAATGCATAAAACCTTTCATCTGATGCTATTAAAGCACTGCTAGACTTTTTATTACCAGCAACAAATATTATTTAGGATATGAGAATCAAAGTGATATTCATCCCACTTACCATCACAGTTATTTGCTCTACAAGGGTCAACAACGAAACAGCTTTCCGTTCGCATTATGCCGGGTGCTTCCAATTCTCACCTAATCTCCAGTGAGCCAAAGTGTGATATTGGCTAGATTACCCGAAGCAGACTTTTCTACAATATCACTAAGAGCTTTCTCCTGCAAATAATTATCAAAACACAATGCAGTGACATTATCGTTGGAGAACAATGCAGTTATCATTTTCCACATCTATACCATCCCACTGGTTCCGAAGTATTTCTTTGCCGGAGTACTATTATTACGGTCAAATGGCTAAAGTGGCACGATATGGACGCAAGAAGGACGAAAAACACCCCCAGAATAAGATCGTTGTAGAGTACCTGGGAAAAAACTTCCTCGTGGCGAAGCTTGGTTGACACTATGGCAAAAAACAACGTGAGGCAAAAACAAGTACACATGTACCAACACTCTTCCAGAAAAAAAAAAGTTTTTCGCATGCCAGAGATGCAGGACTTTCGTTTGTGGAAAAACACCGCATATAACAGTAGATCGCAACCAGCGTCAGTTTAATAGCGTCTATATAATGTGATTATGACCTACACCAGGGACTGCAACTGTATGCACTCCGGGGACAACTGGGTGGAAAGTTTCGCTATTTTCAGAAAACGCTCGCCAGGGTATGCGACGAAAATGGCGACTGATATTGGAGGGTTAGATTGTACTGATTGTCAAAATTATGTTTTCAAGTATATTACTACGGAGAGCTGCGTCAATGAATATCGCATCTCGTGGGAGCTTAGGCGACAAATTCTAAGCTTTTCATTCGGCGGAAATATCTTGATGCTGATGATGAAGAAAACCATCGCCTCCGACGACGACTGACTGACTGCCGAATCGAAATTGCTACTAAAAATTCAAACCATAATACGGACAATGTATACATCTATTACTATCGATACAACTTATTCTATTTAATCGACGCAGCTTTCAATGTACAGAATGCTTTTACTGAGCGGGCGAGCAATGGACACAGCAACTATATCCCCAAACAAACTCTCAACGTCGACACATCATGCTAACTCATTTCTGGCGAAAGTGTAACCCTTGGTGACAACTTAAACTCTTGTCCTCATGTCTTGAGAAAGACTCTTGATTCTCGCCCGAGGTCCGCCAGCAAATGGTGTTCACCATTCAAGCACCCAACAAAGAATGAGTTTTGTAATGGTAATGGTATTGTATTATAGAGACTTTAAACTTTTTCAGTTCATTCGTCTCTAGCCTTGAGAAAGGCCCTTTGAAAACACTACTCTATTTTACTCCAGCGCTACCACCTCCGCCGCCCTCTTGCCTTGAGAAAGGCACTCGATCCCTCGCCGTCCAGCCCGTCCAGCAACGATGTTGTCCAGTCGGTGTCCACACAAAGAATGGAGTTTTGTATCTTCTACCCTTCTCTTATATAGTCATCATGCTTCAATGCAAAATGATTCTCTGAGCGGCGCGAGAATGGGAACAGCAACAACATTCCTGAGCAAACTATCAACGTCAACACATCATGCTGCTTATTACCGGCTAAAGTGTGACTGAATTTTGTAGAGTTCAGTCCAGTATTTGATTATAGAGACTTTAAACTTCTGCAGTTCATTCATCTCTAGTCCTGACAAAGGCCCTTGTTGGACAAACTTTCTCGAAACTCCCTCTCCATCGCCATCAAAGGACACTTCATTCTCGTTTGACGCTCGTCAGCAAACCGTGTACG
Source organism: Toxorhynchites rutilus septentrionalis (assembly GCF_029784135.1). Taxonomy (NCBI): domain Eukaryota; kingdom Metazoa; phylum Arthropoda; class Insecta; order Diptera; family Culicidae; genus Toxorhynchites; species Toxorhynchites rutilus. The sequence goes on from NC_073746.1 coordinate 225,695,337, forward strand.
CTTTCACAAACATCAAACGACATTCTTGGAATTTGGTATCTTCTACCCTTCTTCTATATGGTCGGTGTTAAGTGACAACGAACCAAATTGCAAAATTAAAAATTTTGAGTTATTGATTGCATTAGGTTAAACATTTTGTAAGCTACATTCCAAGTTTATCAGATTTGGAAAAGCATGCGTACATCAGGAATAACTTATCGAAACCCCTTATAGCACCAAACTTCAAACTCGCTTTTCTCGAAATCATAAAAAATGTCACATGGACTAATTTATTGCTTAGTTCTTTAGTAATGCAAGAATTTATGCTTCATTTGTATCGACCTTTTGGGGCTTATTCTGAGTGGCAATGAAGGTATGGAAAAAAAATAATCATCGAATTTAAAGAACCGACCATGTACATTTTGTTCATTGGCCCAAAACAGTGATATGTGCAAAATTTCAGCTCAATCGAACATGATTTGCCTTGGAAGATTTTCGAGGATCAAAAAATAAAAACTTTGAGCGCTTTGAGGCACCCCTAAATCATGTCAGATTGAGCTGAAATATTGCACAGGTCATTTTTTGGCCCAACAAACAAAAGGTACATGGTCGGTTCTTGAAATTCGATGATGAAATGTTTTCCATACATCCATTGTTACCCTAGTGGTGCGGTATCGGACTTTTCAAAATGGAGATATTTTTGAATAAAATATATGAAACTTCAATACAATAGAAATCGTAACAATTTAAGAAAACCAATATTAAAATTAGAAACTACATGTATAGCATATATAACTACAGTGTTGGAAGAAAAAAAGTAAGCAGCATTACGCAACATACTTTTTGGCGTGTTTCTTACAATGAAAAATATATAAAAAAACATAGTTTGTATTCATTTTCAAAATTATATTCATTTCATTTTTGTTTCAAATATCAGTGATTTAACTTAGGAAATAAAAATGTAAACAGTGTAAAAACAAAGCATCTCAATATTTAGTATGTCCTCCATGAATCTCCATTACGGCCATGAGTTTTTTGAGCATACTTTCGATCAAATTATGCAACATTTATTGAGGAATCGCATCCCATGCTGTTAGCATACCCGCCCAAAAATCGTTTTCCCGCGGATCCAATGGAATTTTTCGATCCAATATTGTCCATAGATGCTCATTTGGGTTGACGTCTGGGGACTGGGGTGTCCACTCAGGCATTCTATTCTTTTCGGACTGGAAATAGTGCTTCGCAACCTTCGATGTGTGCTTGGGGCCATTGTCCTGTTGGAAAATACAGCCTTTCACATTCATTTAGGGCTGCCATCCAAATGAAACACAAATTTATACATAACTCGAGAACTAATCAAGCAAATGAAACCAAATTTGACATATGGATGTTTTATGATGGGTGCTCCCGAAGCCGAGTGGTTAGCGTCCCACATTATCATGCCGGGGGTTCGGGTTCGATTCCCGTTCTAGCCGGGGGATTTTTCGTCAAAGATAATTCTTCTGGCTTGCACTGTGGCCACACGTATTCTAGAGCTTGCCACTCCAGAGTACAATCAAGGCGTGTTATTCGGCATAAAAATCTCCACCAAGTACTACTAACAAAAATGACGCAAGTAATGTTACGTTGAGAAGGCAAGAGTTCCACAGGAACGTTATTGCCATCCAAGAAGAAGAAGAAGTTTTATGATGTAATAAATGTTTCTATGGTGGACTCCACCCCCCTCTCTAAGAGTGGGCTGCCATACGAATGAAACAAAAGGTTCTGCATTACTCGGGAATTAATCAAGCAAGTGAAACGAGATTTGGCATGTAGAGGTTTTAAGGTACAGGTGCAATAAATGATTCTATGGTGGTTAGATACTCCTTCTCCCTCTCTTAGGGGGGCTGCCATACAAATGAATCAAAAGATTCTGCATTACTCGAGAATTAATCAAGCAAATGAAACGAAATTTAGCATGTGGAGGTTTTAGGGTGCAATAAATGATTCTATGATGGTTAGACACTCCTGCCACCTCTCTTAGGAATGAACGTGTGCTTAGTAAGGAAACGTGGATGTTATACGAAAAATAAATGTTGAACAGAACGAAGTTTACCGGGTCAGCTAGTTCATAATAAATATATCGGTTCAAGTACAAGCATTTTATGTCACGCTTTCAGCAGTATAAATGCACTCATTTCTGGTTTGGAAGAAGGAACTAAATCCCAAACAATTAAAAATAAGTTGAACAGAACACGTGTACACCTTGTTAGCGAATGCCTGAAAACAATGAAATTTTATATTCTGCAAAGGTGTTGCAGATCACTCCCTTCTTCATAAAACGATGTTTTTATGTATAATCTTCCGGGAAAACACAAAAAAACTTGTTGTTTGTTCCCAGTATTTAAGAAAACAACATCAAGTTCAATCGTCCCATGTTGATATTGTAGGCGTAACTGTCACACCATGATTTTTTAAACTCGTTATCAAGCTTGATTGATTCAAGTGAGAGGAACTTTTCACATTTCGCTAGACAATAATTTACTGCTTATAAAAGCCCGGTGTATTGCTAAACTGAAATGCTTGAAGCTTCTGGTAAACAAATATGATAGAAAACATTGAATGCATTTTTCTCAGTTGCCAATTCTGGAACATGGGACAACTACTGGGAGGCGATCTGGCGTAGTGGTAACATCCATACCTCTCACGCAGAGATCACGAGTTCAATTCTCACTCCCGACATTCTTCCAAAAATGAAAGTAAAAGTGACGAACCAGCCGAAATGTGTTGAAAGTCACTATAATAAAGAAAAAAAAACATGGGACAACTATGCGTAGAACGGCAGTGTAGTATAATTGATAATTGTTTAATGATTCATCCAAGTTTACTAAAAAATTTGCCATTGAATACCACAACAGAAAAATCCTATGCCTAGCATTACAGAGAACTGATACGAGGTTAATTGTTTCATAGAATGATTCTTTTATGTCTTGTCTAGATGAGTCATTGTTGTTGTTGAACATCAAAAAAGTTTTTTTTTTCACGGGAATTTCAACATTTTCGAGATAGTCTTATTTACGCTGAGTGGGGTGATATGGGTAAAATTTAACATACAAAAACAATTAGAAAAAAGCTTTTAGCAAACTAAAATGGGCTTTTCCCTGCTCCAAAAATAAATATCAAATAAACATGCAAAAATGCACTCACAATTGGCAGCAATCCACGTTCGTTTTTTGACAGATAAACTTATCATTTTTAGATGAAGTCATTCCTAACTCGACATTCTGATCTTTCCTATGTATATAGAGAAGAGTCGAGCTGCTATAACGTCTGAAATCCTGATCGAGATCATCGGCAATCTTGAAGAGGGACTGACTGATGTCCCACCGAGAAACATCTGGAACTTTGACGAAATCAACGTGACTGACGACCCGATATCAAGAAAGTGTATTGTGAAGAGAGGAAACAAAGATCCAGCAATTTTTATGATTTCATCGAAAAGCAGCATCTCGATTGTGATGGCAAAAAGTGCAGCGGAAGAAGTATCACCTCCGTATGTAGTGTATAAATCGTGTAAGCATCACATCTAGGTTCGGAGCGAGACACAATAATTCTTCCAGCGGATGGTTTGACACTGTAATATATGAAAATTGATTTGAAGTGCACTTGCTGCCCACCTTTAAAAAGCGGAACGGTGAAAAAATTGATATCAGAGATAATGTTTGTTGGCATTTCTTGCCACGTCTACTTCAATTAGACATTTTCTTCGTGTGTCATCTTCAAAATCGACGCACATTACACAACCTCTAGGTGAGTTTTTTTCGGACCTATGAAGAAAAATTGGAGGCAAATTCATCGCACGTGCCCCGTTTCCACAGCGACAACTTTGCAGAAGCCACATTTTCCTCAATTCGAAACGAAAGATAGTTGTTGACGGCGGCACACAAAAGCGGTGAAAAAGTCTGATATCTCTCTAGGAACCACCAGGACGGTAGAAAACTTATTCATTTCCGTCGCATTTCTAGTTGGATTGCACTATTTTCGTATCTCAAAAAATCATTCAAAACACTGTGGTGAACCACATAGGGATTAAAAAAAATAGCCAAAATTTCTTATTTGGTAACCTATAATATTTTCCACAGAGTTAGGGATTTGGAATGGGTGCAGTTTTTACTTCCTTATCCAGCCAGGCCCTTTCAGCGAAATAGGCTTCATAGTTGTCGAGATAAATGTTGCGCCAGCGAGGTACCGACATTTCGCGCACAACAACGACTCAATAAATAATATTGTTGATCTCAAGAAATTTTAAACACATTTCAAACCTACCCTAAACACACTGCAAGATATTCGAACACTTGACTAAATCTTAAATGATATGATAAATCGTCAAAAACCCATGTTCTTACGCCCTCCGCGTTGGAGTCCCCCTTTAATTTAGCGAAAATAAGAAGCATTCCCGTTTTCCATACGTTCGTTCTGCAGCACAGTTCGATTTCGAAACAGCACAGTCAATTGAGTTTATAACTGCGGCCTTTTGCATAGCACCACTTAGATGCTTCTATGTTGCGGCAGAACTTTTGCGTGTTCCAATGTTACATGAGATGTTATACCCCGACGCTCGTCAATTCATTGCTAGTTGAAGCAAATGGTTATTCTAATTGTCGTGGCGAAAGGATACAAATCGACCTAACCTGACTTCACTCTACCACTACTACTCCACCCCGACATGTACCTCGTTGCCCGCGTACACAATCTTATTTTAACGTATATAGAGTGAAACGAAAACATGATTACTGATGCAAAAAAGTAGTTACACCATTAATGGATGGATCCATTAATTACCGTGAACTCATCCACAATTTATGAACGAGAGAGAGAAAAGAATTAAGTCTGGGGAGGTCCACTCGAATATTCCGTGGCGTTCATTTGACAACGGAAAGTTAAACGAACACGGAGCGTCGTAGAACAGTTAGCGATGGAAGGGCCCCAATGGCTTTTGATTTATTTTTTTTTATCCAAAATATATATTTTTATTAAGGCTCATATGGCGTCAACCTGACGGGGCCGGGAGTTCAATATTTCGACAATGTTTGCCTTATAACTATGTTAGTAATATGTAACCGATTACTCGCGGTTGGCTCGAGGTTAGTATTACAAGTGTTTTCGTAATTGTGATGTTGCTGTCTCCAATGCTCTGTACCTGTGCCCGACACGGGATACTTCCTTTTGGGATGCAGCTGACCATTAATCAGCAACGCCCCCTAGTCTGTACCCCATATCTAGCGTGGTGCGTCTTCTCGACTCGAGGAATCCAGGATAGAATGGTCACTAGCCGGCGCAAACATCAGCTCGTGTAGAGTTGTCATGAGCGGTACAACCTTTGGCTCTTGTTGAAAGATCAGTGGACTGCACAACCTTTGGCCCGTGTATCTGTAAAGAATGTGTGTATGTATTGCCGCGACTAAGTGAAAGTTTATAGATCGGATAGGAGGGATATGAAACAGGGACACAACGAAGGAAACATCATTAAACGTTGACATCGGCGTTTCTGAGGAACAGGTATAGATGAAGCAGAAGATCAGGATCACGGCTACCTAAGATATCCCGGACGGGGATATCCGATTGTCTGCCTTTTGCTCTCAGTGCTCTAGAGAGCTGAGAGCGAGCAGCATGGAACCGGATACACGACCAGACAACATGCTCGATGTCGTGGTAGCCATCGCCACAATCACAAAGATTGATTGCTGCGAGCCCAATGCGATAGAGATGCGCGTTTAGGTTGTAGTGATTGGACATAAGCCGAGATATCACGCGAATGAAATCACGACCTACATTCAATCCCTTAAACCAAGCTTTCGTCGAAACCTTAGGAATAATCGTGTGTAACCAGCGACCGAACTCATCTTCACTCCACATGCGCTGCCAACTAACGAGTATGTCCTGACGAGGAATGTGAAAAAATTCATTATAGGCAATTTGCCTTTCAAAAAGTGTGCCTTCTGAAGCGCCCACCTTAGCTAGCGAGTCCGCTTTCTCATTCCCCGGAATCGAGCAATGAGAGGGAACCCATGCTAAGGTAATCTTGAATAATTTTTCGACCAAAACACTCAATAGATGTCTTATTCTTGTTAGGAAATAAGATGAGCGTTTATCAACTTTCATTGAACGAATTGCCTCTATTGAGCTGAGACTGTCTGAAAAAATAAAATAATGGTCGATGGGCAGTGTTTCAATGATCCCTAGTGCGTAGTATATCGCACCCAGTTCAGCGACATACACGGAACAAGGATCTTTGAGTTTGAAAGAGGCACTGGAATTTTCATTGAAGATGCCGAAGCCAGTGGACCAGTTTATGAATGAACCGTCAGTAAAGAACATTTTATCAGATCTAACTTTTCCATATTCTGCCGAAAATATCGGCGGCTTTTGATTTATGTTGCCGGAGAAACTGCTGGATGAATGTTAGAGATGAACCAGCCTTTGGCTGAAAATCTCATAAATAAAGAAAAAAAAAAAAAAAATGCTGGATGAAGCAAAAAATCATTTCCAATTGAATGCGAAGGCCGATGGCTTCATAGTCCGCTGACTATCCTCAGTTAAACAAGACTTGCCGAGCCCTGGTCAAAGGTGTTGAGTTCAATTCACGAACGGTCAAACATTGTTTCGGATTGAAAATCTTCTTGACATTCTTGCTATATATTTGGTTGGGAAAAAAGTATAGATTTTTACAATCTTCTCTTAATCCCAATTTCTTATCACTCTGGAAATTTTGCAGTACGAGAAAAAGGTGGTAATCGCTTGGTGCCAGGTCCGGACTATATGGTGGATGCATTACAACATCCCAATTACGCTCTCGCAATTGTGTGGCCTTGCGTTGTCCTGATGGAACACAACACCTCTTCTGTTCACCAATTTTGGACATTCCTGGTCAATCACTAGCTTCAAAAGGCCCATTCGTTGACAGTAGAGATCTGAATTTAGTGTATTGCACTTAAAAGAATTTAAAAAAATTAAAGAATTTTTTTTAATAAATTGAATCGAACGTACTATACTGTTGCAGTATCGGCAATATAAACACCATTCACAATTTCACCTGCATGGTATGCATTTTCGCCTTTATAATATAAAAAGCATAAAATGTATCAAATTATGTCTTTGTTGACCTCCATTGTTAACACCCTGTAACTCACAACTGAATGGAGCAAACAAAAAACAGCAAAAGTTTTGTTTTAGTGTGAAATGTCACCTTTGCAACGAGCCTGAACTTGAAATTGTATGATCGATATTACGAGAGATATTGATCACTAAAGCCAGCTACCGAAAAAGAATGGATTACTTTTTCACCAACCTAATGTTTATTAGACAAAGATTCTCTGTCTCGCGCAAAACCAGTTCATTTTGTTTTTTCATGTTGTTACACTGGTTCAGTTAGATGCTCCGAAAACTAATCTAAATAATCTGCTATCCCAAACATAACTTGTCCGGTTCGAAATTTTGTAGGAAAATGAGGTGCGAGCATTTTGATAAAAATTTTAACAGAGTCAAATCCCATGAGAATTGTCTGTGAGGGCATATCCAAAATTCATATTTTTTAAAACTTTTTTACTGATAGAAATTTGGTTTGAACGAAATCAAGAATTTCATTAGAAATATAAAACATAATCAATGCTCGCTAATACATTTTTCCCAATCTCTATTTGTTGGCAACCAATTTTTGAGTTGTTATAAAGTTATTATTCTTACGAGCAGTTTAACTATACAAAATGTAGGAAAACATACTCAAAACTCATCTCATATTATTCAAAAATTTGTGCCTACCGGGCTGATCAATTCGAATAATTCAATTGAATTTATTGTTCGGTGTCTGATAATTGGAACAATTTTCGGATCGTTTTCTGTTGTCAGCTGTGAATTCGCAACCGTTTCAGCTCCTCAAAATGTATTGTTTCCAAATCGCCTTAGGGCTTCCGCAAATACGTTTCGTCGTTTGTTGCTCCGAATTTTCAGTTAGAAGCTGCCTTCGACATGCTGACATAAATGTGTCGAAAACAGCGTTAAATTTTAATCCGCTTGCCAGTTGTGTCATGTTTATACATTTTTACGACATTTTTTACCCACTCTTCTTCAATTTTACCATACACGGGACACATGTGCGTCCGGGTTTTTTTTTTGTTGATCGTTTTATGGATTTTATTGCGACGAAAAATTTATGGCAACAAATTTAGCCATCCTCACGCGAGTAGGAGGGAAAATGGGCAAGTGCCGCTCGAGGGGCTGCTTTAAGCAATCGTTATCAGCTTCAGAAATTTTCACGAAATTATGATCCCATATCCCGCTGTAAATCTTTTCACGTATATGACATGAATCTGTCGAAACTAAATCTCCTTTCTTGGGCAACTGGGAGAAAAAAAAAACAAATAGAAGTGTTATCACGCAAAAATTGCTCCGCGAAGGACGAATAAATCAAGTTATTCTACTTGCATGCATTTTTGGTACGCGACATGTTCCATATTTCGCGGAATATTTTGCGAAAATCTTTATCTTGCTCCGGAGGCAGCTCGATGGCGATGTTGATGGTGATTTATGCCTGGTTGAACACTATGTTGCTGCTGCTGACGCTGGTGAAAAATCAAATTATCTCGCGAATGAGAATTTGGCCGACGGCAGCCTCATACTTGAGGAAGAACTGAACGGCGCTTGCAACGATCGCCCGAATTCGCTGCCGATGGGAATAAGTGGCGCTATTGAAATTTATGCTATCGAATTATTTTATCTGTTACATAGACGAACAAATTTTGTCCCTAGCACTACTACGGATGCCTAGGTGTACTGATTGGAATATGGTGCGAGAAAATTGGATGTTCAGAATGGATGGAAGTTTTACTGGTGAAGACTTTCATGAATACGTGATATATTTACGTTATGTTTGATATGAGCTTGCGCAACCCGTTCGGGTGATCTCTCCATGAATGTGTTGAAATTATAAAGATGAAAACAGCATTATTTCCAAAGCAACTTTATGACGGAGAGAATAATGTTAAGCCAAATTATCAAATACTCAATTAAAAAATTGATAAAGGGAATTGAAGGAACTGCTGAACTGATCTAATATATTGGAGATTGATTTGATTTACTTTTTTTTTATTTGTTCTATCAAATGTCTTGGCCGGAGAGTTATTGTTCATAAAAATTTTCAATGACAAACACAGCTTTTTCGCTAGTCTCAAGCTGTAATTCAAATTTGAGTTCTTGTTTGTTTGTGTTTTTAAAACAAAAAGTTTTCCTCTATTCCATCTTTTGCTTCAGTAATTTCATTGTTGGGGACCACGTGTCGAGGTTGTGCTCTGCATGCTGGGTCATCCAAAAAAGGATGCCCAATCGAATTATTTTTCGTTAATGTGTCGTAAACTCTACGACGCATAAAAGCCATGAGAGCAAATAAATCAAGCAGAGAGTAGGTGCTGAAACTTTACGTGAAAACTCACAGTTACGACTGAACGGACACAAGCTTATTGAGTACCATTCCCACTCCCAAAGGATGATGTAATAAGAGATGCGTGTTATGACTAATGTGGGCTTCCCTCAGGCTCTAGTTCCAGTACGGTACAGTGGCACTCTGTAACCACGGTGATTCTCGTAGGCAAAAAGAAATAAACGCGAATATATTGCCGAAATAACGGTAACGGAAGTTATCGGAACAAACCCACTTATTGCTAATTAAGACCCAATTATCCGAAGTAATGAAGCAATATGAGCTGTGAGGGGTATCGTATTAAGTATGCTATGAATAACGAAGGAATCGAAATCTGAGAGAATTATAAGTGCGCTTCGTAAGCAAGGAACAAATGGAAAGAACTATAGGAAGCCAAAGAGACTGTCTATATTTGTCAATGTACGATATTTGATAACATTTAATGACTCATATCATAGTAGATACTGTCATACTATGATGACGTTCACATGCGACAGAATAAAACGAGGTTAATAATTACGATCATATTGATGTTAATTCAAGGTTATTTATATTTTACAGCCAATATTTGATCATATATTACAAAAGAAGCTATTTACATCAATAGCTAATTGCATCTACCTAAATCACTTAACTGCGATTAACAGTTGGAATAAGCCAATTATCGTGTTGCACTAATTCGAATATCGCAATAAAATCAAATTCACAATACAAAGCCTATAAATACCAATCAATTTGCAAAATTTCCCCCGCGTGTTTCAGCCCCCTCAATAGAAAGCCAATTTTCCAAGCTCTACAAATACAACATTTAGCACGATTTCTACATCGGCTAGGTGTAAATTGGCCGACGGAGAGAGGTAATTATAGATCCAAACTACATAGGCGCATCCCTCCGGCAAATGACCATTCGCACAATCACCGGGCGCTGAGGTCAGTTTACAACTATTAGCGTGGTAATTAAGTCCCTCACTGATTCCGAAATCGGTGACTAGAATAATTGGCTGTTGGTGTTAATGTTTGTTGAAAATAGAAATCATCCTGCAGGCCAAAAATGTAATTTCTATTCTGTCCTGTTGCGGAATAGGACGCTTTCGAAGCCTGATTGTCTGTTGTACCGAAATTTCGTTGTTCGGTTAAATATTTTATTGCGCGCTGTTAAGCTCCACCCTGGCAACGTACCAACAGCGAAATTTTATATCCTAAATTGTGAGCTCGTGACAGTTCTTTTATCGTCAGCCACCACTGTGTTGGATGGAGATGGGATGTTCGGTGAGTTCAATTATTATTTTTATAACGGTTTTAACATTCCTCCTCGCAGATTGATGGAAGGATGGAGATGTGCTGAACCGAAGTGATCCGAACAGCGCAAATTTGGACAATGATTGTGGCGTGGAATTATGTTAACACGAGCGCGGATGATAGAAATTCAAATTGTTTTACAGAATACACACACAATTGCGGTTGGTTTGTTTGACTCGGAAAAAAAATTTAATGTAGTGACTGCAGTACCGTATCTAGGTAGACCTCCCCGAAAAGCTAAGCCTTTCTGTGAACATTATCATTCATTTTGTATCCACATTTGTGAGAGTGTCATTGGTCTAATTGAACCACAGTAGCGACAGGATCGAAGCATGAACACTTGCATTGTCCTTTATTTCACATCGCCACAGGAAATCAAACACTTTTTGCTGCTGTTGATGTTGCTGAGATTGTAGATATTGTTGATGTTGCTCCTGTTTTGATTCGATCATCTTCTTCTTTTCTTTTATTTACGGATACTTTATATACAACTGATTCGATCATCGTTTCTGCCTCTATTAATTGGGCTGCGGTTGGAAAAAAGACACATTCACTTCGCTATGTATATGTATTTCTGGCTGGTTGCAGAACATTGCATGTCATGCAAAAATACACAAGCACTCTCCACCAGACGCTTTGTCTCATTATACCGAGTTCGTCTTGGATTTGTAGTTGTGGACGAAACCGCACCACGATTTTGCGCTAACTGCTCACTGGAGGAGCAAGACTGTGTAGTAAAATATGGAAATCCTCTGCTTTAACAATCTTCTTGCTATCGGGCGTGGCTTGAGCTGTAATATTTCCTTTCCCCATAGTGTCCGTTCACATGTGGCAGTGTTTGTTCTCTGCACATGCATTTCGAGCGACCGAGTTGCATTGGTTTTTACAATTGCTTCCTATAGGCTTTTCATCAATTTAAACCATTCAAGACGAGTGATCTCTAATTTTTAGCATATCCAATAAGAAAACTTTCGATTTGATTAGTATGCCAATTCATAAAAATCGGCTCGCAGCTCAAAGAGTTCTAAACGTTAACATTATTGCATAAAAACTTGACATGTTTTAATATGACACCCTTACTGAAAGACGTAGTCCTATGTTAAGATCAGGTATCCATTGGATTCTAAATGCTTTTAGTGCAATCAATCTTTAATGGTTTTGACTCATCTTAAAGTACCCGTTTAGTCAACTCATTTCCCGAATCACATCCATAAATCGAGTATCTGAACTTAGATGACAATCGAAAAAGGAACTACATCGGTTAAACACACGACACATACTAGAAACGGGTTCATTATAACCGTTGGTATTGGTATTGGTATTATTGGTACCGTTGGTATTTATTGGCACGCAAATAACGTCGGCCAATGTTGACATTTATTAACCGAAGAAGTTCAGGACAATCAATGTTTGATGAAATCAAATCTGACGTAAATAGGGCCTTGGCAACATCTCTTCGAGAACGTAATAAGTCCAGCCCAATCAGTCTACAACGGTTCTCATAGCTGGGAAGATTGAGAGGATCATTCCACGGCAAATTGCGCAAGGCCAATCGGACAAATTTCCGTTGAATTGATTCAATTCGCTGAATGCTATTTTGGTAGTATGGTGACTATACTACACAAGCGTACTCAAGAATTGACCGTACCAGTGCGCAGTAGAGTGCCTTTATGCAATGCACATCTTTGAACTGCTTTAAAACGCGGAAAATGAAGCCAAGCGATTTGGATGCTTTAGACGGGATGTAGGAAATGTGGGCACGAAATGTCAGCTTGGAGTCCAACATGACGCCAAGGTCTTTGATGGCGTTGACACGTTCCAATATTACACCATGCAGCTTATAATCGAAGATTATTGAAGAGCGCTTGCGGGAAAACGATATCACAGAACACTTCGATGGATTAAGAGTCATTCTGTTTTTTACACACCATTCGGCGAAAATATTCAACTGTTGTTGAAGAAACTCGGCGTTTACAGTGGAATTCCCAAGAAGGAAAAAATGAAATCATCTGCATATGAAAGTTTCAAGCACTTCAAACATAAATTGATGTCGTCAAACATAAGATACAGAAGGACTATGTATGGACCGAGATGACTCCCTTGCGGAACACCAGATGTTACATGAAATGGAGTAGATATGGTATCACCGATCTTCACTGACATGACACGGTAGTTTAAATAAGAACGTAGCCAGCTGAGAAAAGAGCCGTTGAAACCGAGACGCTGAAGCTTAGCTACAGCGATGTTATGGTTGATTTTGTCAAATTTAGCAGAGAAATCGTGTATATATGCGTATATTGCGTCGATCTGCTGTCTCCTTTCAAGTGAACGAGCTATGAACGAGGTATACAAAACCAGATTTGTTGCAGCTGATCGTTTGAGCATGAAGCCATGTTGTTCATCGGCGATGTATTTATTGCAAGCATGAGAAATGAAGTCTAACACAATAACCTTGAAAAGCTTGGAGATAGCAAAGAGGCATGCGATTCCTCTATAATTCTTAACAAAAGGTTGCAAAAATACCTTTTTTGAAAACGGGAAAGATGAATGATTTTTTCCATGCATTCGGAAAAGTGCCACTAAGGATGGAGCGGCTGAACAAGATGCTCAGCGGTAACGAGAGGCTGTTAGAACACATCTTCAAAATTACAGATGTGATATTGTCGGGTCCAGCACTCGTAGATTTCTTCAGATTACAGCAAGCCTTTTCTACAGATTTTGAGTTTATTACAGGGCAGGCTCCGATAGATGCCAGGCAGGGTATACTGTTAACAGTTGCAGAGACCTTATCATTGCTGAGACTTTCGCTCACGAAAACACCACTGAATTGATTCAGAAACAGATCACAAATATCTTCTTTAGGGTTCGCTTCAATGTTGTCGCGCGTCATGACTGTAGGTAGATTACACGCACAATAAGTTGCGGAATATATTGTCGTTTTTTTTATAATCGCCTTTTCAAAATATTCATAGAGAAGTTCTTTTCGGCATCCTGCCGCCACACTGCTAGATAGGAAAATATCAACGGTTTATTTTTCATACACTTCTCCAGGCCCTCTCACACGTAGTGAACTACATTATGTCGAGTGTTTGAGGGGCGCAACAAGAAATTGAATAATTTTTAAGTGACAGACATTATCTAAACGCGCTAAATTCCACGATTCATCCGACCAATTTTTGCTCTTCAAATTTTACCGACTGAATTAACAACGGGATAAAATTTCAATACAGTAAAACCTGTTTTTGTGCGGTTTTTTTTGTGCGGTGTATGAAAAGAATCATATTTGACGAAGTTATCGTCCATTTAATTTTTTTTCGATGGTTTATATGCATTTCAATGCGAAAAAGCATATTTGCGTTTCATTTATCCACTTTTGAAATCATTCCCCTCCTCTCATCAGATGCTCTAAGTTTTTCTAAGTTTTTGCATGACATGATTTCTAACAGCAACACGTTTCGACATTCAACTACAAGCACAAAACAGCCACGCGCAACCGAAAAAGCCAAAGTTTCCCATCGCAAAGCAGGGAAACAAAAGGATATTGAACAGTGAATGGCGTGAATTTGAGTTATTTCCTTTGTGGAAACTTTTTTTATGCGGTCCCTATCTACCGCACAAAAAAAAGTTTTTTCAAAATGTGTACCGAACACGATTTTTTAAAGCTGCTGGTGAAGGGTAAAGTTTTGCATGATTTTTTATACCATTTTTTTTGCAGTCCCTATCCCCCGCACAAAAAAAAAGGTTTGCCTGTACATCACAACCACTGCGAAAACGTTGCCCTGCTATCCACCGTGTTTATCATTCTATTTCAGAGAAATAATAAAAATAATAAAACGAAAGACACATATAAGTATTGGTCTCACACCAGATCGTGAGCAACAACAACTTTTTCTAATGCTGATATCACATACAGCGGTTTTGCTTGGTACAATGGCTATCGCTGATTTATTTATTGGAATTAGTGTAGGTATGAATCATCCTCATACAGACAGAAATATAAAATTTTCACATTATGGTAAACATGTCAGCGTCAAATTCTTCAAATTTATCAATCGAATAGCTGTCCTTCCAATGTATTATCTATATTTCAGGATGTATGTTTTCAATATCTCATTCTAGGAATATTATGGCGACTGCTTGAAAGCTTTTTACTACGTGTATGGGATACGTGATCCAAATGTTTAAATCATGTGTATAATCGAATTAGAGGTTCCATAATTCATATAAAACTTTTAATTCAATTAAAACAAAAGTGAAACTATATAACTTTTTTATAAGTAAATATAAAATATAGAACGTAACGTCTATTTTTTCTTATTTTTGCTTTACCCACGTACTAACTGGGTAAATGTCGCATACGGGTAAATGTTACATTCGAATAAATGTTACATTCATGTATTTGCCGCATGCGCATATATGTTACATACGGTTGAATGGAATTCGAGTGAATGTCTATCGGATAACTGTATTTCGGAAAAATACTACACAATCGCACAATGATATCCAGAACATTTATTTTTCCTAATTTCATGTTTCTCAATCAAAGGTTACGAATAAGAGCACCGATAATTGCGAAAGCAAACTCATGTCAATCCCCGTACTCATTTCAGGAAAATGGATGTTTATAGTGTACATTCGTGCTTTCGCCCTGGGAATGATCATAGCGTTGCCAAAATCGTTCCACAGAGAAGACCACTCACTTCAGCTCTTTTGTTTCATAGCTGTTTCATTGGTGCTCATATTTATCACCCATCTTTATACATCTACAATTGATGACAGTAAAGATAAAGACAATGGATGCCTGTGTTACTGTTTCTCAAATAAGCATTGCTGGAGCGGGGTAAAACATTGGTTTATTGTGCAATTTATGTGAGTTTTGTCAACGAATGGGTGACATTTCGCTAGCAGAAGGACGTTCAATTGCATTGCTAGGAGTATAGAACATTTGGAAATGTAAATTAAATTTTTGTGTGAAATTTCAATTAGTATATTCTTTTTTATAAGTTGTGCCTCGAAATCGTGGTTAATTTGATTCTGACGAGAAAACTTTGTTGTGAACGATACCTCTCTCTACTCGCATGTCGAAGAATCGTTCACAACTTATCACATTTGTATATTTTATGAACCAATTCACATGTATTCAATGCATGGGATCATCTATGTGAAGGAAAATAAAAGCAAACTTCTCAAGCATCTCTGTTCGCACCACATTCGATGTAATCAATTTTGGTTTATTGCGAAAGTTTACTTTTTTACTGGCAAAGTCCAACCTACTTCTGGGGCTTTCGTTCTTTTCATTTCTTTTCGTCTGGGAAGCGGAAGCGAGATAATATGTGCTCCTTCCGCCACCAAGGCGCGAATTTGATGAGTGGGATCTACTAATGGAACGAATACTCTCGCTGTTCCACTGGGCGCTATCTCACAATGCAAAGTCTGGCGTTTCGCATAAACGTTATAAAATAGAATTAATAAAATAGAATAAACGGAAAAGTTCTGCGGGAGAGTCCAGGCCGACACAGAATGTCGTAAAATCCACCACTAATTGGAACTCTTTAGCGTCTCTTGTGGTAATCCTTTTTTTGCCATACATACGTACACTAACTGTTTCGGCAATAACCTGAGCCCACTTCATGAAATTGACCTCAAACATATAACAATCAGACACGCCCAATCAATCGCCCGCAAACGTTGTCTCTATATCAACAACATTGACATGAATCTCTTTCCGACATGCGACATTCCCGCAAAAAAAGAAGCGCAAACCGAGAGAAAAAAAACCTAATTTGCTGCCTCAATTACGCTCGAAATTAAAACTCGTTCAATTTTGCACAATGTAACGACAGACCGGGTTTTTTTTCATTCCTCCACGGAACCGTTTTATTCGTTCGATGATGCCGGTTTTATTCAGCTCCGAATATTCAATGTACCGAACCAATACTCAATTTCAACTGGTAATCGAAATAAATAAAAAAATAAACGACATCCGTCAAACCCTGGAATGTACCGATTGTACCGTGAATTAAAGTGACACTTGACATGGCCTGTCACGGAAGAGTGCTACATGCCAGATTTGGAGATGAATTGATCTTCTCCCTGTGATGCCATGGGGAAATCTGACAGTTTTTTAAGGCGCAAAGTTATTCTATTTCGTTAATCCTGTTTGTACAAGGATGTATATAATATTGCCGATATGATATGGAATCGATACTTTCTTCAAAATTCTTTGCCATATTTTAATACAGGAACTACTGTAGCTTTTTGTGTTCCTAATTGAAATAATTGTGTCTAACTGCTTGTCTAAACATTATTTTGAAAACTTTTTCATTAAAAATATCTCTGTATTAAGAGATCTTTCATGAACGTTATAGGGATCGAATTAAAGCTGGTTGATAAGGGTGAATGGATTTGCTAATGAGTTAGTTGGCAAAAAATTGTGTTAGTCCACAAAACTTTAAGAACTTTGTTAATCGATATCTTGATAGGCTGATGTCACACACAGCGGCTTACTCACAACAGCTAAGTCACTTACTCTTGTACGCAGCGGACACACACTGAGGTTTTGACGCCAATTCGCACGGCAGAAAATCAACAACTATTTATTTCGCAATTCGTATTGATTTTTCGCTAGAATATAAAAGTGCGCGATGCTAAGCTACGGTTAGCTTCGCAATGGTGATCGTATTTAAAAATGGTGCCTCGTCGCTATGTTAGTATGAAAAATACAGTGAAGCACATAACAAATGCATGGAAAATGGAAATTCCTCCAATTTGCAAACAATTCAAACTATTTAAGGACGCGGAATCGTAACGTATAGTATATCGAACAGATCTTTGAGAATTTCTGATTGGAGGGACAATCAATGAATTAATAATTGTTTTGTTTAATATCTTGTTTATTTTTAAACGCACAGTTACATAGGTTTCAAGGATCCAAACTCCTAACTACACAGTGACCGACATAGCTTGTAACAAACAAGACTTTCAATATTTTTAAGGAAGAAGTAAGAAGAATTTCAGTTTTCAGTATTTTATTAAGTTATATATGTTCATTATTTTGGTGCTCCTGTGGCTGAGTTAGCGTTCCACATTATCATGTGGGGGTTCTGGTTCGATTCCCGTTCTGGCCGGGAGATTTTTCGTCAAAGAAATTTGTTACGCCTCGCACTGTGGTCACGCGAATTCAAGGCGTGTTATCCAGCATAGAAATCTCAACTAAGTACTACTAATAAAATAGCGCAAGTAATATCTACGTTGAGAAGGCAAAAGTTTCACTGAGAACGTTAGTGTCATCCAAGAAGATGTTCATTCTTTATAGTCGGTAATAAGGAATAACGGTAAAAAGGAAATCGTCTAAGTCGTCTGACATACTCGGAGGTATTCTCGATTGACATTCCCGGTTCATAACCAATTTCCGAGCAAACTGAGCCGGGTTCCGGCGAAGTCGATTCCGTACAATCTTTTTGAACTTCGTATTCTCAGAGTTCTTTTCTTCCTGATCGTGATCTGTCCTCGTTAATTCTCTTTTGAGCTCTTTTAGCACTAGTCGTGCTGTTACTTTACTAATGCCCAAAACATCAACTGAAATATGACGGACGGTCTCGTGAGAGATATTTAATTCACGGGCCAACTCAAACCTCAACGAACATTTCCGAGCACCATTCCTTTTATTTATTTCACACAAAATCTTTGACCAATAGAATTATTTATATCAAATGTCGCCGAGCAAAAAAAGTTAACTTGTTCTTAACCCCAACGGCCAAGCTGTAAAAATTATTTTTTTGGCAAAAGCCATTGGTGTAATTTTGATTATTGGTGTTACAGAAACCCCAATCTTCAAAAATGTTTTTTTCTGTTCTTCCGTTTTCCGGAAAATTACAAACAATCAAAAAAGCGCAAAACAAAAACAATGTCCAAAACCTACATTTTTGTTATTGTAGGAGGTTCAATTAAATGTTTTTTTTCCTACATCACAATGTGTGATCTTTTATCAAAGTAATATTGTCAAAAAGTTTACATATTTTTAAATTTTGTAAGGTTTTGTTTTTTCTTAGGTTATGTGAGGTTATGTACTTTCCGCACATAGTTGCTTTAAACCGATGTTTATGCCCAATATAGTGTTACGAATTTTAATGAAATTGATAGTAGGTGGTAGATAATAGACTAAACTATCATATGATGCCATAACCTTACCATTTGGTTGCTTTCCGAAGCCATGAAAATTATCGAAGTTGCTGTTCGATTTTTCGAATGCTTGGCATAAAACAGGTTAATGACGTTGTAAACCAACTAAATGACAGATCGCGCTCAAAATTGACATGAGAACCACTGACAGTAACGAGTGTACAATTAAAAATGAGATTGAATTCAATACCTTTCTGTTGAAAAAAGTAAAGAGCGTAATCTTTTTACCGGGAGAATTGCTCTATGGGCTCCCTAGAAACGGGTTGCCCGTTTCTTTTCGCTCGGGTGCTGTCAGTTCGATCAAAGATGACGTAGAAACAACAAGCACACCGCGAGGGCGTTGTACGGTTCTTCGAAGCGCGAGAAAGTCATGGAAAAAACTTTATAGTAGACCACTTTCGAGGCGACAATGTGCCGGTGAGCACTGTTTACTGGATCCTGGCATCCCGGAACGACGAGCGGAAGACCTGTAGTGACTACCGGTCGAAGATCATAACGAAAAAGAAGAAGGATTCTCTAAAAAGGCTGTTCGACAACAAGGTACGTGTTTTCCTGACGCCGGCCGAAAATTTCGCTGTTCCCATTCCTATATCCAGCAGGCGGGCATCGTCTGTCGGAAGAGGACTAGGTCCCCCCGGGTACACGGACGAACAGATAGCGACCGTGAAATATCAGTGCTGGTGGATGACGAAGCATTATCGCGGGACGTTCTTCGTGCTGGACGACGAGAGTTATTTTCCGCTGTCATAGTCCCACATTCCCGGCAATTACCGGTACTATATCAGCGACAAGGCGTCCACACCCCCTGAGTGAAGTAGCAATACAAGCATAAGTTTGAGAAGAAAGTTATGCAGTGTACTGCACTCTCCGACAAATGGATTTCAAAGTCCTGGTTTAACAAGCCGAGCGGACTTGCCATCAACCATAAGGTGTTCCAGGAGGAGTGTCTGGAGAATATTCTGGTTACGTTCTTAGAGGAATAGGATGTGTAATTTTTTTGTGACGATATCCACGCAAAAACGGTAGGAGAGAGGATTCCAGAACATGTATGTAATCCTTGAATGATGTGAAAGCTATCTTGAGCATTCCGGTTGCACAGAATCCTGCCCAAACCATGCACTCGTAAATCACGCCAGTACCCGTTGAAAACATCAGGGCCATTCTAATTGAACTTTTTTTCGTCAGGGAAGATAACCTATACATTGAGAAACTTTTCGTTATGGTATATAGCAAAATGTTTTTTTTTTGGAAACATTCTTTGTCACAACATACCATGTCCCACTTTCGGATCATGTGAGCTTTGTCAAAACTCAGACGTCTTCCGACTTGATATGGTGTAAGATAAGGAACTTTAACCTTTTAAGCTCTCTTTATGTGATGATTTTTTACCAAAACTTGACGAATTGTCACCCGAGTAACATTTAAATTGAAATATTGCTTTATTTGCATAAGCGATTTTGAGGTATTCGAACCTGTTCTGTTCTATTTTCCACTTATCCCGGTCAGAGAACTTCGATTTACGTGTAGCTCTCTCCTTCTTACCGTATCTTTGAGGGTTCGTCAAATAATTGAGCAATACTTGATGGGATCGTCCAATCCGACGAGAAATTTCTCTGATAACAACATTTTCTTGGTGAAATGCATCGATTTGCATTTCTTTTCTCTCCGTGAGCACTTTTTCCTTCGGCATTTGCCAGATTTATTGATCAAAACAACTTAAACAAGGGAAAAATGTTACTGTTCTTATAGATACTTGACAGTTGAAAAATACAACACCTTTGGTTTACGTTCAGCGCTTGCACACATACATATGAAAATCATGCAGTGTATGGTAGTCACCAATACCAATACACTAGAATATAAGTTGAAGCATTGTTTGTTTACAATTTCACAAAAATTGGTGAGAATGATAATAAACCTCTTATAGCTCTTCATGTAGCATCATGAATTCAGGTTTTTCAGCCTTGAAAACAATTCAAAATTGATCTGGGGTAAAACATACGTCGCACCGTCCGACACGAATCCTTACAAACGATCCTTGTAAGGAATTCTATCCTTATGAAACTGATCAATCATTGCATTGTAAATACTTTTACGATCAGAAGCACCAAGCGATACTGCTGCGCAAAACTCGTCATGTACCTCAATGTTCAAATGTAAGAAATTTCACCCGTGGAGAAAATCTGTACCAATGTGTACTTTTTGACGAAAATCTGAACCATTCTAGATAAATCTGTACGTGTGGCAACACTAGTTGCAATATTTCCTCTCTCCACAATGACCGTAGAACGAATGCTGTATTCGATTTGCAGTTGTATGTAAATATTGTATCTCACTTACCCATAAGTTGTGTCTTATTGTCATCACGGGTAGGTAATCAAATAAATGGGTATGTTACACTGGGCAAGTTGAAGCACGGAGGTAAGTTAAAACGGGAGCCATAACTTTTACTAGGAATGATGGATTGACTTGATATATATATTAAGCTGTCAAAAAAGTCCTGCGGTATTTTTTTTGAATTTTCATTTGTTCATAAAATTAGTTATAATCATCTGTTTTAAGTCAAATATGCGCCGTTTTGTTCGATGACTTGTTCCCAACGAGATGCCAACTTCATAATACCCCTGTTATAGAAGCTCGCTTTCTTATTGGCAAAAAACTCGGATAGCCAATTTTCACAGGCCTCTTTTGTGGCTTCTAAATGACTTCTAAATACCTAGCTCGTTCGCCATGGACAAAAACAGGTGGTAGTCACTTGGTGCAAGGTCCGGACTATACGGCGGATGCAAGAGAACCTCCCATCCGAGCTCCCGGAGCTTCTGGCGCGTCACCAAAGAAGTGTGTGGCCTGGCGTTGTCCTGATGGAAGACAATGCGGCCTCTGTTTATCAAAGATAACCTCTTCTTCATGAGTGCTACCTTCAAGCGGTCCAGTTGTTGGCAGTACAGGTCCGAATTGAGCGTTTGGCCATAGGGAAGCAGCTCATAATAGATTATTCCTTGACAATCCCACCAAACACACATCAGAACCTTCCTGGCCGTTAATGAGGGCCTGGCCACCGTCTGAAGCGCTTCAGCGGGCTTCGACCACGACCGCTTGTGCTTCACGTTGTCGTAAGTGACACACTTTTCATCGCCAGTCATCATCCGCTTCAGAAACGGGTCGATTTTGTTGCGATTCAGCAACGATTCACATGCGTCGATACGGTCAAAGATGTTTTTTTGCGTCAACGTGTGTGGCACCCATACATCGGGCTTCTTTGTGAATCCAAGCTTCTTCAAATGGTTAATAACGGTTTGATGACTTATCCCCAGCTCTTGGCCGATGCTACGGCTGCTACTATGCCGGTTTTTATCGGCTAATTCAGCGATTTTGTCGCAATTTTCGACGACAGGCCTTCCGGAGCGTGGCGCATCTTCGACAACCTCTACACCAGAACGAAAACGTTGAAACCATCGTTGTGCGGTGGAAATGGAAACTGTATCGGGTCCATAAACTGCACAAATTTTATTGGCAGCTTGAGATGCATTTTTGCCTTTGTCATAGTAGTACTGTAAAATATGTCGGATTTTCTCCTTATTTTGCTCCATATTTGCGACACTATAAATCACGAACGACTTAACCAAACAAAACACTGTCAAGGACTATATTATAGCGCGCAAAAATACCTTTCCAACAAGCTATAGTATGATTCGATACAATGAATACAACTAGAACTACGCGCTTACAACGACACCTCGCGGAAATACCGCAGGACTTTTTTGACAGCCTAATATATATATTTTAGTAAACAATAACTTACAACTCACTTTATGGCAGCCATTACCAGACCGTTGGACTTCCTTAACGCAATCCGCGACTTTGTTTACTTTTCCTCGTTCGTGAAATAAAATAAAAAAACACATTTTCGCGCACTGACTCAATCGGTCCGAAAACATTGACTTTTCCCAAAATATCGCGCGAATTGTACTTCAGGTTGTAACCGTCGGTGAACCCTTTTTTGTCGAGGGATTAAAAAACCAGGTGGCTTTTGCGCCACTCTCCGAAGAGAGACCCCCTCTATCAAACGGTCCCGAACGGTTCAGGTCTTCAAGACTGTCGCCTTCGGACAACGGAAACCTTCGACGTCTGGTTGCACCTGAATGGTCGACACCTCTAGAACAATAACCGAAAACACCGCGGACAAAATACCGAAGTTGGAGATTCGCAACTGAAGAACTTGTTTCAGACGACGTAAATTTGAACAGCACGAATCTCTTGAAAAAGAAAAACCTCTATTGTCAGTATTTAGCGTCCATTCTATTCTTACTTCACATTATCTCACTTTCTACAATCATCCATCACTTTCTGTCTCTATTACGATCATGGCCTTGTCACTAAAGCTATCGTACCTGCGCGCAGGGTTTTACCCCTAATTTGTCGATAACCGTATCCGCTCCGGAACTTGGAAACGTGCTGGTTTTCGGGTAGTCTGCGATCGGTTGCCCTTCGTGGAATTCGCAATGCGTATGGCTTGCACCGCGGGACACTGCCTCCGAGTACCGGTCGAACGTTCGGGTTGACTCCCGTCCGTTTCGTCGTGGATTGGGACTCACCCTGTAATTTTCCAGCAGCAAAGCCTTAGATAAGCCGCCTGATGAACAGGCTTTCCTGTTCACAAAGAGTTTATAAAGCAAATTACTTAAGAAGAGAAGAGTTTCGTTCAGATTTTTACCTTGATAATTCTTTAAAGTAATCGTGAACGGAACACTATAGGCTGTGTTTTGTATGAATTGTATGAATACCTATACCATGAATAAGGAAACAATTAAACAATTGAATCTTTTGAAATCACTTATCCAAAGACTGTCCTCACTTAGGCGTTTACCGATCGCTCCACAAACGAAATGACCGAGGAACTCCAAATTAGGTTTAATCAGACCTCTGGTTATGCCAAGTGGCTGTAATTTAAGTTCGCCCGTTGTATCTCATTGTAGTACAGCCGACATTCTCGAAATCCAGAGCCCTCTGTAAGCGAGTCTGTTTCAACCCTCGCCATGTTCAAAACCATCTTCAAATGGGAACTCTTCATCTTTTATAGCGTGTTTTGAATTTTTATTTTTTTTTATTTTTTGTTTTTTATTTGTTTATCTTCAACATTTTTTTACCAAACTTTACAAGGTCATAAAATAGGGATAATCAAGTGTAGTGGTTTTGAAAAATAAACTGAGAAATCTTGTTCCGACAGCTCTGAGCACTTCAACTTACCCCATGTTTTTTTTCAACCAGTGAAATTCTAGTATTTTTTAGACCTTGCTGCAAATCTTCTTCTTCTTCAATGGCACTAACGTTCCTAGAGGAACTTCGCCGTCTCAACGTAGTATTACTTGCGTCATTTTTATTAGTACTTAGTTGAGATTTCTATGCCAAATAACACGCCTTGAATGCATTTTGAGTGGCAAGCTCTAGAATACGCGTGATCACAGTGCAAGTCGGAGGAAATTTCTTTGACGAAAAATTCCCCCGACCAGAACGGGAATCGAACCCGAACACCCGGCATGTTAGTTATGACGCTAACCACTCGGCCAAGGGAGCACCTTGCTGCAAATGCTGGATGTTATTTGTCTGTGATTGCTGTATGAATGAATTATTCATATTTCATTCCTCAGTATGTCTTACGTAATTTATGAATACACAGGCATGAGACATGATTGTTGTACAAATAATCAAAACTCATTCGTAGCGAAAGTAGTTATTATCGTTACCTTTATTTCATAAAATCGTTTCGATTTGGCACTTTGTAGTGCTACGTCAAAAATTATACATATAAATCCGGAATTTTTAAGGAGGTAGAAGGAAATCCTCCTACACATATGTTCGAATTTCAACAATGACAAAGTTTTTGAGCTTTTCACGCTTTGGGAATTGTTTGCTCTATTACAAAAAGTACGCTACATAGGACGATTGTGTTGCTTCTATTTGAAAGATAAGAAAATTTGATACAGGATACAGTTGTGAAACATCTAAACTAGTGGGTTTAAGTAACATTTTAGAAGTAAAACATTTAAAAGTTAGTGTTAGTGTATTGTTATTATTTTACCGCAAAAATACATGATTGTTTGTATCAACCAAAACGAAGCTTTTTAATCGCTCAACAATTCGTTCTTCGACACTAACCTTTTATCTTTTTTTTAAAAAAAAGAAAGAAATAATATGAATAGCTCAATTCATCGTTTATTTATTGACCGAGACACGACCGCATGGTTTACGAAGGATTACGTTAAGCTATTTGTTGCATATTGATTGTAGACATATTTGAAAATTTCATCATTGAATTCGTTGATAATAATTTTGGGGCCCTGAAAAGGGCCGCTTTGTTTAATTGTTGGATATTACTCTGACCACCAGTTAGTGATACAATCGATACAAACCACGATTTTCGTTATTTGCGGTGATCTTTTCAGACTATTTCGCGGATAATCGGGGTTCTACTGTATACTGTTCTTCATAATAATCCGTTAAATGTTGCACTAAATGTGTATTCCAATGCTTTTCACTGAAATAAATTTAAGATGAAAATAATAAGATGAAAAGGTAATGGTATAAGGTACATCGGGGCAAGTTTAAATTCGGGATAAGTTAAAACGGAAATCACAACTTTTACTAGGAACGATGGATTGACGTGATACCAATTTATACAGTAAACATTATCTTTCAACCCACCTTATGACAGCCATTATCAGAATATTGGAATGCCTCATCGCAATTCGCGCTTTTGTTTACTTTTCCTTGTTCCGTGAAATCAAAGCAAACATTTTTGCGCGCTGACTCAATCGGTCCGAAAACACCTATTTTTTTTAAAATATCGCCGGAATTGCACGTCAAGTAATCAAACTAGAATAATCAAGTGTAGTGGTTTTGAAAACTAAACTGAAAAATCTTTTTCTGTATAGCTCTGAGCATTTAAACTCACCCCATGATTTTTTCAACCCTGGGGTAAGTTGAAACCAGTGAAAATCGACTATTTTTTAAACATTGCTGCAGATACAAGACGTCATTGTCGGTGATTACTATATGAATGAATGATGATGAATTTAAAAAATGAGGATCATTCATATTTCGTTTCTCAGTATGTTCTACATAATTTATGAATACACAGACATGATACGAATAATTTTTTTTAAATTTTGTAATTAGGGGTCGTTCAAATACTACGTAACGATTTTTTTTTACTATTTTAGACTCCCTGTTTTCAACATAATGTTATGTTATGTAACAAATGATCATTTGCATAAAAATGTTTAGACTTTTTTGGATTTACTTCTAAGCAGTTTCCATAAACCATCCGCTCCTCCTTCTCTGAGTGCGTTACGTAACATTTGAATATTTGAATGATCCCATGAAGCTTATTAGTAGCCGTTTTGTGTGGCTCTTCTCTGACATGAAAGCGAAATAGTATTCTCGATGTTATTATTTCGTATATTAATTCCTAGTATATAGTGTCTATTTTGCGTGTATCAAACTATTCCCTCACATCTCACGTGTACTAAGCCCCTTTTTTCTCAATGTTTATATGTAATTACTTCCATTTAGTGTTTCCGAAATCAATTGTAGATAATTCGAGAAGCAAAACCGCACATTAAACTCATAATAGTTCCGTGTTTCAACTTACCCCGATCTATGGACAAGTTGAAAAAAGGAATATGAAAACCAAACATTTTCAAAATTGATTTTTTTTTCGAAACATCCAGTTCGAATCTCTATTTTTTATAACTGTTCAACTATGTTTTCTCGCGTTCGCTTAGTAAGCGATCGATCGTGAGTTCAAAACTCAGGGCCCTCATTGACCATCTTTGTGTTGTTACAGAATAGCTACGTCCCGGCAACAATCATCAGCGATGGAGATCGATCCACCGTCGAAATAAGATCGATTCATCCATACAAATGCTCTGCTCTGCCAGACACATCGGGCTACTGTTCTATAAATAACTCAACAATGATCAATCAACTGTCTCCGCTGTCCGGTGGTCCAACTGGATAATGGAAGAACAGAAAGAATACTCTTACGCCTAAATGGCTACTGTGTGAATGTACCATATGTAATGGATAGAAGGAATACTGGCGAATGGCAACTGTGTAATGTGCTAATTATAGATATGATAACCATGTGACATGTACACGATTAAAATTCGGCTCTGTTACAGCTAAAATGCCAATGAGCCTTAAATAAATAAATGGAAAAAAAACTATGTTTTCTATTGATCGGTATTATAGTTTGTGAGTGATCTTTGTTCTTTGAATGGCGCTCAACGTATGCATTAACTAGCGTCATTCATTAATACTTAGTTGAGATTTCTTAAGCCAAATAACACGCCTTGAATGTATTCCGAGGGGCAAGCTCGCGTGACCACAGTGCAAGTCGAAGGAATTTTGCTGACGAAAAATCCCTCGGCCAAAACGGGAATCGAACCCGAACACCCGGCATGATAATGTGAGACTCTAACCACTCGGCCACGGGTGCACTTTAGTGAGTGATAAAAACGGGAAAAACAAAGGCCAAATCGGAAGTCCTTTTTTCGACGCTTTAAAAATGGTGGTCCTAAACCAACTCCTATGGTCCAATTGGCCAGAAATGTTATACAGCCCCTATATAGGTAATATGTGCAAATAACTGAAAATGATTGAAATTTTGTTTTGATTTCCGGTTTGCTACTACTGGCTCGAAAATTTGATACAGCAACTATTTGACCAGCAATGATGGACAACCCCTACTATATGGGTATTGGATGAAGTGGCTTTCACTGCGGATATAAAACATCGTATTCCGATCCCACTTAAGAAACGAAGATGATGGGCCTGATTCTCAAATACACTTCGAATACACTTCACGGTGGAAACGGAATGAAACGTATCCGCGATGACAACGGTACGGTATCAACATCTGGATACGAGATTAGTTTCCCACTAAACTTATCATTATAATATCAAATTATCTTCAGATGAAATTTTTGTATGAGATTATTATATCACATGAAGAAAACAAAGTTTTCCACTCACATTAAATACCAGTTTGATACGAAGAAGTTAATTTTAATTAATGATTTTTTATTTGAAAAGTGCTCATTCTGCCTGAAAACACATTATCTTCGACACTTCACTAACTTGTAAAACATAGTTCAATGGCGTGCCGTTTATTTCGTTTCCACCGTGAAGTGTATTCGAGAATCAGGCCCGATGGCTTGCGGTTCATTGAATACGGCTTTAAAAAACCGGAAATGGAGTTAGTGGAGTGGAGTAAGACAAAGAAAGTATTAGATATGAAGATCGCGTTAAAAGGAAATAGCGGTAGCAAAAGAGCATATGCACAAAACGGAAACGAAAACGAAAATAGGAACAGAAATTAGAGGCGAATGAACTGCAAAGTTTAAAGCCTCTTAAAAACAAAGAAGAAGAAGAAGGAACGGAAATGGAAAAAGAAATGGAAACGAAAAGGAGTAGAACGTTCGCGGTGATCACTCAGTGCAGTGCGTTCATTCACATAAAGAAACCAATTGCGACCGTTACTTTCATGGAAAAATACACTTTTCACGAAAATCTGTGAATCCCTCTATCGGGTAGACATGGAATGGCTGTTTAATATTTTCTATTACGTGTTAGGAAAATAGAAACCAATTATCAACCAGATTCTTTGACCTATAAAACCGGACAAGCAATCCTAGAAATGTAACGGTAATATACAAATTTAATTTGAATTTTCCCATGGATGATTTAAATGTTTTTTTTTATATGATTCTTGTAGTGTCATTAATTATTTATAACGTTTCACAACATCGTATTTGATAACAGTACACAATCCAGTCTGAACAATAACATAAAATACACCCCATCACATCTATCACTCCTACTAAACCGAGCTACAAAGTCACAAAGGACTCCGAACGACAAGGCGGGACTCATCCTTGGAGAGCATTTACTCGATTTATCACCAGAGGACGAGTAAATTGTCTATTTCAATCAGCTTAAGCTAACATCCTGTCTCATATACTTCGGGGGACTGAATTCATCAATAAAAGCATACAGTATATCGGAGCTCGCAACCGTGACATAAATTACAGAAGACGGTGTGGATGATTCCTCAAACAGCTCAGGGACAATGGCAAAAGCGAAGAGCCATGAGTGGCTTCGGTCAGTGGACACAAGTTTCTACGTTTGGATTTAATTATTATGTCAGTTGGTGTTTCAGTCGTGAGCTGACGTTTGAGCTTCTTTTCGAGAAAGATTTATGGTGGGTTGGTCTTAAAAATATTCAATCTGTCAATTCAACCACTAGTGTTATTGTAATTAAATCACTAAAACGTGAACTGCTCCGGACTAATTTGGTATGGAGTGACACACCCACAGATTACTGTTATTTATTGCATGTGGACTGAATTTCGTGATGATCACGTCTAATTACACAGGTTCAACCGCCCCATTCAGACGGCGCCAGTGGTTGTATGGTTAGCGTAACAGCCTCACAATCCGATCGGCCTGGGTTCAATCCCAGCTGGCGTCGTTGGGATTTTCTGAGGCGAAAAATCTCTGGTTACGTCTTCCTTCGGAGCGGAAGTAAAAGAAGTTGGCCCGGCTCATGAGTTGTTGAGTCTGATAGGTAGGAACAGGTGGAGTCGCCTCCCTGATGTCGGTGATTGGCACTAAAGTGGCGGAAATAGGCCGACGAAAAATAAGCGAAGATAAAAAAAAAAAAAAAAAAAACCACCCCATTCAGTGTGCCATCAATTATCTTTTCTTCTCGGGGACAATTTTATCTGCTTCGTACATGTTACAAATTGGAGGTGAAAATCTTTTCCCTAAGCCTTCTGAAATTGGACGAAAATACCGGGAAGCCAACCTCGAGACACAGCTTCGCTCATGATTCTTTTTTCCCGTTCTGCATCAAACATACACACACAGCGGCGGGTGAAAACGAACGGACGAAAATGCCAACTCGTTGCTCGTTGAAAAAAGCGGATTAAAACCGATTAAATAGCAATTCCTGCATTAAGACAGATTACTTCACAAATTATTTCGTATTTTATGTCCTGCAGCGGACGTAAATTTCCACACCCGCTGGACACATGCTAGCTCAGTTTAGTATGTTCTGTGGGGTGATCGGGGAATGTTTTTGTTGTCCTTGCTGCTCGTTGTGTTCACTCGTGGCAACATTTTGACCAGCTCGTGTCATTGGTTTGGGCATTAAGTGGAATATTTGGCGAGGGGTTTTGTGTGGAATTTCTAATTTGTTTCGGCTGCAAAAATAATTTCGTGGATTATAATCACGTAGATAGTTCCAACTCTGCTCTCTTGCAACATTCCACGTGTATTTTTCCAGCGCTGTATATTACCTTCTAAGTGTTTATCTATATGTATATTCCACATATCATCGGAAACCTAGCTTTCAAATTTTTAATGACATTATCGATATGAGAATTGTGATGATATTGTTTATTCAAAATGATTATCACTGCGCAAAAGGATCAGAACAGGTCGTTGGTGTTGTAATAAGCATCTTCGTAATTGTTATTTCATGCCAATAAAAGCTTAGTTATACCATCGGACCTGTCTTGCTATTTGTCGCTCCCTAATCGGTGTTGAATTAATTTCACAAAGACACATACTTAACAGGGGACTTGCTTGCCCGTTAATCACTTTTGCAATATTCGATATGACCCATTAAGGTGCCTCAGATAGTATCAAATGACGAGCTGGCCATCGTAAAGTTTTTACTAACAAAACACATCTTGTCGATATTTGCTTTTGCTTACGGAGTGAAATGTTCACCAGCTCTTGAAAACTAGCATTATCCGGAGAGAACGGGACGAAACGCTTATGGTGTCGCACGTTTCCAGGCGGT
Organism: Toxorhynchites rutilus septentrionalis; assembly: GCF_029784135.1. NCBI lineage: Eukaryota > Metazoa > Arthropoda > Insecta > Diptera > Culicidae > Toxorhynchites > Toxorhynchites rutilus. Next base: position 225,726,119 of record NC_073746.1, read on the forward strand.
TACGTTTTAAGGGAAGTATAGCCTCGTACGAAAATTGATAATAAAAACTGATACGTGATCTTCATCCGGAAAATTTTATTAAGCATTCCGTGCTGCGCAAGGTAAAGAAAATAAAACAATTTAATTTTATTGTGCACTCTAGTTCATTTTAATTTGCTCGTAAAAGCATTTCCGTTCGTTCCTGATTGTACAGCGAACCTTCCCGAATGGACGCCAATCTTCTCTGGTCCTCTCTGGTGCCTGGTGCCCCAAAATCTGCTAATTTGTTTCGTCTACACTTGTCGAGCGCCAGAAACAAGTGGTTAGTGCATTAACGAGCAGCTTCTAAAGGTGACGGCTCCCGAAGAGGTTAACCTGCACTGCAAGCAGATGTGGTTCGCCTGACAGCGTGCCCTATCTCGACGCCACCGGTGATATTGTCCCATCCAGTGGTATGTCTTCGCTGTCATTCGAGGTCTTGTCAAGACCGACGAGAAGGTCGAAAACTCAGCGAAACGTCAGCAGTAGCATTTGTGCAGCCGTTTCAAAAAATGATAATGTGATTGCAATGGTATTAAGTTCTCCGTCGAAGCGTCGGAGCATCTTTCCACACACTCTGAAATCTACAGATGTTAGATAGCACTTTGCTCATGCTAGCGCGAGAAATGATAGTTTCGTGACTATGGACCGCATGGTGGCTATGCTGAAAATTCATTGCTCATCGCAGTTTGACCACCGATGAGAACACTCAGCATTTGTTTTGTGGAGGGCGCTTGGATAGGATCGGAGTGATGAAGATACCAATTTGGCGAGCTATGTGGAAATGGAATGCAATGTATTGATGTTTTATTGCATTTCAACGAATATTGATTAATTCGAATACACATTTTCGTTCACAGTACCGGAGTTTTTCATTCAATGATTATGAAGAGGCAGTGACACATTTTTCAATATGAATTGCTTCAACATATACTTTATACACTTCTGCCAGCTTTCTCCAATTTTCCCGGGTTATTAAAATGATGCAATTTTGGAGGATTATCTACATCTTTTTTCGTCAACATGATCGATTTTCATCGAGTAATTTGTCAAGTTGGAAATGAGATAAAAACATCAAGGACAAAAACTGAAAAAAGGGGTACGGAAGATGCATAATAATTCGAATTTCAATTGAGAGAAGAAAATAAAATGAGTGGCTATGACCAGTGTTGCCACACGTACAGATTTATCTGGAAAGGTACAGATTTCTTCGTTATTTTTGGTACAGATTATGTACGGTACAGAGTACACATTTTCGTCAAAAAGTACGGATTGGTACAGATTTTTTCCGCGTGTGAAATTTCTTACATTTGAACAAAGCTACATTACGGTTCATGATGACTTTTGCGCCGCAATACCGCTTGGTGCTGCTGATCATAAAAGCATTTACAATGAGATAAATTATTAGTTTCATAAGGACGGAATTTCTTACAAAGATCGTCTGAAAGGATTCGTGTCGAACGGTGCGACCGCGAAAATGAGAACTTGGAATTATGTAATGCGCTTGATAAAAATCGATTGCCCAGCAGTTGGATGCCTATAAAAGGAACGATTCGCTCGCTTTCGGCACTTCGATGCCTTGTTTGTAACGTTCTCACTATGCCTTACTCCTCGACAACTGTCGAGCGATTTTTTCCTGGACATAATCAGAACAAAAATTAACTTCGAAATCGACTGTGCAACGATACGATGAACGCTATTTTGAGATCAAAACATTTGATTAAACATCGTTACGGCAACTCTAAAATTAAAATAAATGATAGTATGCAATCTAGATTAATAGAAACTATGTACAGGGAAACCTCGATATAACGTACCCTCGTTATAACGTACCCTCGATATAACGTCACTCGATATAACGTACATTTTACCTCGATATAACGTACACATTTCCAAAGTGTAAAGGAAATTTTTTTTCAATATTTTTTTTCTGATAGAACATTGAAATATCTGTATTGTAATGCTAAAACAAGTTTTGTACCTTCAATCAATCCCGAAATACAGCTGGTTTTGTAATTCCGGATTCTAAACGAATCATGTTTTAATCAACAGTACGAAGGGAAACATCATGAGAAAAGCTGGCTTCGTCTTCTGATTGAAGTTATTCATTAACTGTACTAAAACAGCAAAACAATAATGTATTATAGACTACGTTTGTGAGTACTTTATTATGCTTCGATATAACGTACAATTCGATACAACGTACAATTTTGAAAGTGAAATGTTCGTTATATCGATGTTTACCTGTATAAGCATCATCAAATACACGAATTACTTGCAAATGTAAATGAAGTATTTGTAATAAATAAATGAGTATTGTTTTCGTGCTAATAAAATAGATGTTTCTCTACAACGAATATTTTCAATGGCAAAGATTTTTGGAATAAAAAGTACAGATGAGAAATATTTTCAACCCCTCTGGTACAGATTTAAATGTGGCAACACTGGCTATAACATAACAGCAAGATTGACGTGAGACTACCGTTGGCTTAGTAAGCATCTGTTTGTATTGATTGAATTATTGATTGAATGAAACAATTTTCGAATTCAATTCAATTGAACATATTTGCTTTGTAAATGAAGAGTTCGATCAATTTCCATGTAAGATCAATTCATGCATTGTAACAGATTATGCTTTCGTTACAAGCAAATGCCGTCCTTTTACGTTTGATATGACGCATAGGACTTCCAAAATATGGTCGGTGTTAAGTCAGACCGGACCATGTGACATTTTTATGATTTCGAGAAAAACGAACATGAAGTTTAGTGCTCTGTAATTTTCAAAACATTTAATTTTTTCGTTCAATATTGTTCTCAGAAATGTTAGCTACTCTCTGGCAATACTTTGACGTATGATAATTGAAAAATAAACATCAAGTATCATGCCAAAAAAGGCAGCTATTTGACTGTATATGCGTACATGATCCACTCTGACTGGACCAAATGAAGCATTTTTTTTTAGACTTGGTTCACTATGACTGAACAATTTCGAAATATTACTCACTAAACCTATGTTTTTGAGATGGTATTTACTCGGACAGTGTCCTGTTATAAGACCATTGAATGTGCTGAAGTCTTTCGTATTAAGACTCAGCAATTGTTGAGTAATTTTAATACTCGGCGTGATAAATTTTTTCGACTTGTTAAGTTGTACAGCCATCCAGTTGGCCGTTACTTCCCGGTCTTCCCATTTCTTCAGTTCACTCTTCAACACACATTCAGAAATTCCACAGAATGGTTCTGGACCAGTGAAGGGTGAGCTTGAGCCTCGTTTTGCAAGTTCATCTGCTTGTTCATTCCCCTCTATACCGAAATGGCCAGGAATCTAGTACAGTTGTACCGAACTTATCTGACATAATTACCGTAAAAGGCAAATGCATTCCCAGACAATTTTTGAATAGCGCTTGAAAGCATTGAGGGCTTTAAGTGCTGCTTGACTGTCTGAGAAGATGCAAATGTTAGCATGTCTTTAATTTCTTTTAAGGCATTTATACGTTCTATTATTGCAGCTAATTCTGCCTGGAAAACTGTTGGCCAGTTCCCCATAGCTACAGAAATGGTTATGGTTATCAGCATTTTGCCTAAATTTTGCCATTTTGTAAATCATTTGCGACACTGTTCGGCGAGAAGCGGTTTAAATGCGCGACAAAGAGATGAGGACTTTGCGAGATAAAAGATGAAAACGAGATGCGGTTTGTACGACAGTATATTTTCGAGTGTGTTTTCAGTTTGGTTTACAGTGTTGTATATATAATATTGACCGGTCAATGGTCTTGATTACAATAGAAAGGCCTTATTTTTCTGCAGAATTTCGTTTCTGCGGAGTTTTTATGCATAATTGGATGCTGTTATAAAGGCGATTTAGATATTCATATGCGACTGCTTGAATCTAGTCTATTGGCTACTTGGACATTTGTCCGCATGATTTATTGCCCGTTTTGTTTTGGGGATTTATTCCAATGGATTTTGACTATTGAAACCTAGATTTTATTCATTTATTTGCCATCTTTGATCACAGATCACACAGACTATTTAGGCATTCTTAATTCTATCTTTAAAAACTAGTCTACTCATACTGAAATCAAAAATATCGTGCACATCGTTAAAAAGCCTACAGCATCTATCTAGCGTATTGTTATATCCGTATGTAGTACGGTGTCCTTGAACTCTGAGAAAGGAAGTGCTTCGGAGTTGGCGGTTTGGAACGTGAATATTTATATTTTGCAGTATGCTGCCGCAGTCGATGTTGTTGCTTAGTACGTTGTTGATGAACACTCTTTGCAGAGAACTACGCTGGCTCGACAGAGTTTGAATTCCGATGAGCGGGCATCGATATTCGTAAGGCGGTAGATTGTCGGGATTTGTCCATGGGAGCCGCCGTAACGCACATCTCATGAAAAGTTTCTGATTTTTTTCGATACGTGTTACGTGCACTCTATGATACGGGGCCCAGATTTGCACTCCATACTCTAGCACGCTGCGAACCAGAGAACAGTACAGTGACTTCATGGCATGTACATCGTCAAATTGCGCTGTATTTATTCTCAGGAAGCAAAGCATGGAATTTGCTTTAGTGACTGTCATCGATATGTGCTCGTTGAATCTCAATTTCCTGTCTAAAAGTAGCCCAAGATCCTTGATAGAGCCTACTCTCACAAGCGGTGATTCATTCATCGAATATTCAAACGCTACTGGTGTTCGACTTCGGCTGAAGGTGATGATTTTGAAATTGGTTTGGTTTGCCAGCATTCCGTTCATCTTACACCACGATGACAGGCGTTCAATATCAGCTTGCAGAGCCAGGCAATCAACCGTTGTCTTGATAATGCAGTAGAGTTTTGGGTCATCTGCATACAAGAGCTTGCAGCAGCTTAGGTGGTCGCATACCTCGGATAATGCGGTCGCAAAGATGAGTGGACCAAGGTGACTACCCTGAGGAACCCCAGGCGGTAGGTGAAACGCATTCGATGTGGCATCGTGAACCTTCACGAAAGCTTTCCTGGACGAAAGGTACGATTCTATCCAGCGAACAATCCACGAAGGAAGACCGAAGCAGCTCAGTTTTTTGATAGCTAGACCATGCGGAACTTTGTCGAACGCCTTGGAGAAGTCGATATACACGGCATCAACTTGTCGACGCTTCTCGATGGCACCAACCAGAGTGTTAGTGAAGGTCATCAGATTGGTAATGGTGGAGCGTTTCTTAATAAACCCGTGCTGAAATTCCGAGATTAACGATCGGACTGCCGTGTACAGCTTATCGTGTAGCAGTCTTTCCAGGACTTTCCAGTATCCAGTATCGAGATTGGACGGTAGTTATCCACGCTGTGAATGTTTCCAGATTTGAAGATCGGGGTTATGGATGTTAACTTCCATGACTCAGGAAAGACGCCGTCAAGAAGTGATCGATTGAAAATAAACTTCACAGGGGTGGTCAATGATGCAGCACAATTCCTAATGAAGGAAGGTGGAATTCGATCCGGATCAGAACCTTTCGAGGCGTCAGCAGAAGAGAGGGCTTTGAGAATATCGTCGTGGCTGAAAGTGACTTGCTGTAGACGAATATCAAAACACGGCAAGTTATCGATCTATTCCTGTGGAGTTGGAGCTTGATCGACTTCGTAAACGGTTCGGAAGAATTCCGCAAAGAGGTTAGCAGAGGTAGCAGCGTCAGAGGAGCTTTGACTACAGTATGTAACGTTCATGAAAACCACTGTACTCGGCTTCAGCCGATTTTTTTGCAGCTGTTTTGGAGCGGAAATAACGTTTCCGAGCTTTTCGCAGACGGTTACGCAGATTACGGAGTTCGGAATTCCACCATGGTTGTGTGAAATTGTGTGACTGAGTCTTACGATTAAACACACGGTATGCGTAGAAATTCAGTAAGCAGAAGATATGGAAGCATATCTTTTAATGCAGTTTTGAATAACCGAGCCAATGCGTTGTGTTCCGTGACCGGAATAAATCGCCGCAGTAAACAACTGCAACAGAAGCGACCGCTTAGAAAAAGTATAGTAGGTTAGAAATATTGTGGTGCGGGAAAAACATCATGTGTATAAATGCCTCAAATTTCTATTATAAATTTACCGTTCTGAATCTCATTTCAGACGCTTGTGGCATATGATGCAAAAAACAGATCTCAACTTTATGCACAGCAAATTTTTCAAATTAGTTCAATATGCGTTTAAGCTTTATACTTTTTTCCCCCTAAATATATATTTTATTAAGGCACACGTGGCGTTAGCCTGACGGGGCCGGGAGTCCAATATTTTGACAATTTTTGTCTTACAACTATGTTAGTAATATGTAACCGATTACGCGCGGTTGGCTCGAGGTTAGTATTACAAAGATTTCATAATTAGGATGTTGCAGTCTCCAGTACTATGTATGTGTGGCCGACTCGGGATACTTCCTGTTGGAGTGTAACTGACCATTGATCAGCGACGCCCCCCTAGTCTGTACCTCATATCAATCGTGGTGCGTCTCTCTTGACTCGAGGAATCCAGGGTAGAATGGTCACTGGGCGGTACAATCTTCAGCTCGTGTAGAGTTGCCATGAGCGGTACAACCTTTGGCTCTTGTTGAATGATCAGTGGCCTACACAACCTTCGACCTGTGTATCTGTAGTGAGTATGTACTTTATACTTTGGTAGCTATTTGATTGAAAACATAAAAAAATCATCGAATAAGATGTTTTTCAAATCAAGCGAAAAGAATCAAACTTCGGACGCTATTTATAATAAAATCAAATTTCGGACAGATTGAATTCAAATTTCAGACACTTTTTATAGTTATTATACTTGATTATATTTTATAGTCAACTGTGAAACACTTACCAAGCAATCACAGTAACCTGATAATGTTGATGAGAACTGATGAAACACGAGAGAAATATAAATATTGATGAAGGTGTAAATTCTACGTACTCGCGCTAAGCAAACGTCAAACACAAACGATAATGAGTAGTGCTGTTGGATTTTTTCCTTCTTCTTCTTGAATGACGTTAACGTTCCCTGTGGAACTTTTGCCGTCTCAACCTATGAATTAATTAGCGTCATTTATTAATACTTAGTTGAGATTTCTTAAGCCAAACAACACGCCTTGAATGTATTCTGAGGGGCAAGCTCTAGAATACGCGTGACCACACTGCAAGGCGAAGGAAATTTCTTCAACGAAAAATCCTTTGGCCAGAACGGGAACCGAACCCGAACACCCGGCATGATAATGTGAGACGCTAACCACTCGGCCACGGGTGCACATTTTTTTCCTACTATGTAATAATTCAAATGTTATTCTCAAATGAAGTGATAGTGAAACCAAGGGATTACTCTAGAGAAGCAATTGTAATATTAACTTTTTAGTAATATCATCAGTGCATTACACACTTCAAGATATTAGAACAAAGTGTCCGAATTATGATGTTGTCCGAAATATGATTCCGAACGGTATTCTCTGATTTTCGTTTTACGGAATTTATTTTGAGGTTAAAGTAATGGAGACGAAGTCCCCTTTTAACGAGGATAAAGAATCGAGGCGGCTCGAGCCGCCAAGATGACTCAATCCGAGTCCACCGCCTACCCGCCAGACTTGTCATATTTGGTCACATGAGCAGACACAAATAATACGAGAGCTACCAATGCATCCTGAAAAATGTATTGTTTGATGCGGTTTTCCGGAGGAATCATTGGGTCTTACTTCTTTAAAGATGAAGATGAGAACAATGTTCCTGACAATGATCATCGCTATTGTGCGGTGATTTTGAATTTCTGTTAATTAAAAACCAAACGCTTAAAAATTCACCCGTTTTATTAATTATAATTAACCTCATAGGTTTCTCGGATCAGTAATTTGATTTTTCATTAGAGAATGAAAACATAGGCTTGATAACAAGATTTAATTGGATGGGTGACACCCAATACACCCACCCCGGGAATCACCCGGTCACACTACGTTATTGTTCCTACTCAAGGTTATTGCTGGGTTTTCACCTAAAAACTCATGATTTCAATTTTATTTTACTGAAAAACAAAAAAAAATGACATACTTTTGGAAATCTCAGTTGAGATAGTGATAAATTCTGCATCGCAAAAAGTCTTTCATTTCATTTTATTTATCTGGCAGTGTAAGGGATCATCCCTTATAATTGCTTGCTTCCATTGTTTCCAACGAGTTTCAGTCGTATACAGGAATATGACTTCAACATTAAAACGCTGCAGTTCACACTAGACGAGGTCATGAAAGTTTTTGGATTTGGATAACATTGATGCATCAAAAGGTCCTGGAGCAGAAGGCATTCCTCCGTCCCTTTTGAAGTATTGTGCGAGATCGCTTGCTGCACCGATTTCCTGTCTATATAACCGTTCGATGAGCGAAAGATCGTTCCCCAGCGTGTGGAGAATAGCCACGATTGTTCCAATTCACAAAGCAGGAAATCGAAATCAAGTTGAGAATTACCGTGGAGTATCGCTTCTCTGCAGCTTGAGCAAAGTTTTTGAAACTTTAGTCCTCAACGCCCTTTACAACGTGGTTCATCCTGTAATATCTGAGTTTCAACACGGGTTCGTTCAGCACCGATCTACTACCACAAATTTGATGTGCTATACCAATACGTTGTTCCGTGAGGTCGAATCCCGTAGGCAGATCGATTCCATCTACGTTGATTTTTCGAAAGCATTCGACACCGTGCCACACCAATTTGCGATCGGAAAATTAAAAGCCATGGGATTTCAAACTGGTGGCTGGTTGAGTGGATCTTACTTAATATACCGTCAGTTCTCCGTATCGATTAACATCACGCGATCTTCAACTTTCAAAATCACATCTGGAGTACCACAAGGAAGCGTGCTTGGTCCGCTGTTGTTTGTTCTTTTCTTCAATGACTCATCCTTTCATCCTTTAAACAAATGTTTGCTGACGACCTGAAGATTTTCCGCGTTATCATGACTGCACTCGACTGCCTCGCTCTACAAAAAGACGTCGACGAACTGCTACTGTGGTGCAATGAAAACGGTACGAGCGTCAATATTAACAAATGCAAGGTGATTTCATTTTCCCGAAGAAACACCATCATCGAACATCAATACGCTATCGGATTTTCTCCACTAGAGCGCGTTACCACGTTTGGAAACATTAAATGGCAGGCGCAGAGCAATTCAGCAACTAATGGTTTTTGACATTCTACGTGGCAACATTGACTGTCCTCAACTCTTGCAGGACATTCCTCTATACGTGCCCCCTCGGCAACTGAGGAACTCACAAATTGTTCCTGTCCTCGCACACCGGACCGGTTACGGTTACTTTAACCCTTTCGACATAGCCCTCCGTGCTTTTAACGATATTAATGACTGTTTTGACTATGAATTCAATCGATGCGTGTTTAAAAATAGAATTAAGATTTTTAGGAGTAATTAATAGTCTGTACGTTAAAATCGAAGACGAATAAATAAATAAAAATAAAAAAAAAAATAAAAATAAAATACTGCCTCCGTGTTGTAAAACGCTAGTACATAATATTACAAAATACTAAACTAATGTAACATTAATAATTATTGAACTTCATCTACGGTTCCAGAAGTCGAGGCAGCTCCTCTTGAAACTTGCTTCCGAAGACGAGTGTTTAATCGCAGAAGACATCACTGCCTATGTTTGTATAGGAGACGTTAACGACAAAATGAACAAAATCGACTTTTTCGCTGTTTGGCTTTCTTGGTATTGTAGCGTTGCCTAAACGGTCTTGGCTTTCTTTCATACAACTAAAACTCGGCCAATCGTTTTAGCGTGCAACTCTCGACTCTTTTATTTTTCCGAAATTAATTCTACAAACTAATTCTTCTACCTTCGAATTTCTGGGGAGGCGCTTGGAGTTACCCCGCTATATCTGCCGATAAATAATTATGCGCCGAGTAATCAAAAAATGTCCCGTGTGTGTTGAACTGCCACGAACCGAGTGGAAACTTGAGATTTGTTCCATTCGCACAAAAATAACAAAATTGATGTACGAAAAAAAATGTAGACTCGGTAACAACATAATGTAATTAGAGAAGTGTTCGATTTTCGACAAGGGTGATGCACTTTTGGATCTTGACGACAAAGCGCAAGTGTGCTTCAATGAAATATGAAAAAATGGAGCGAAGCATTCTCCAAGCGTCTCTACATACATATATGGAGGAATTAGGGTCGCTTCATCCCCCCTTACTTACAGAGCTTGTAATAATCTTGAAGAGGTTATTGCAAGCAGATTATACAATAATGTAATAATTAGATAAATGTATTTGATTTTTGATTTTTACTTTTCAGTCATAGGAACTTAAATGATTTTTTTTTCGGTTGTAATTAAAATAAAACATACTCCCTCAACTCTGTAATTCCCCAATTCTAAATGGAAACAAAAATGGTCATATCTCCTTAAAGCTTCCCCGAAAGTCTTATCGATCATTGTTGATGAGCTTGTACAGCTTCATTTAAAAATTTCTTGGTGCAATATGTTTATTTTCATCATTCTTGCTGAATATATCTCCCTCTCATTAATTCTTTAATCTTTAATCTTTCATATTCTTTTAATCTTTAATCTTTCATCTTCTTCAATATTTAGTTTTCTTCATTTCAATCTTTTATTGTTGGAGGTAAATTCATCTCCCATGATTCTTCTTCGCTTTTATAGCGCTACTTTGTTTACATTTTTATTCTCGATAATCCCACATTTCAGTTACTCATGAACTGTTAAGTAAGTATTGGGGCATACATGTCCTTACAGGAATTCATTCCTGGTTTTCCAGCCCTTCGGTACATTCAAAAGCTATTATTGCGTTTATTGGACACATTTTTGTTATAAATTGGCTGTAGACAAATATGCCTCAACATTTTACATTTTGTTAAAATCCCACTTCAAAGTGTGTATGTAAAGTTTAGAATCACACCTATTCAAATTATCGATAAGTACATTTCCCCATTTTTCCCTGTCCATACAATTAAAGTACGGGAGATATGATTGTGTCTTTCTAAACAGAACAAGCAGTCTTCCCAGAATTGACGGAATATTGTTAAATAATAATTATCCCTTCTTTGATTCATATTTTGATTCCGGGTTCAAATTTCTCTGCTAAATTAATTCAGTCTGTGTATTACATTCTTGAAGCATTAGAAGAATTAGATCGTACAACTTTCTTCTAGGTGCATAGTTTCCTTTCACACACATTTTATCGCTCTTATTCTAAAAATCTCCTAATTTATTTAAAAATTGATTATCCTTCCAACAGTTGATTTGAATTGATTAGGAAAAAGCTTTTTCTTTTCACTTTTTTAAAATTTGGTTGTTTTGAGAGGAAAAAAAAAAATTGGTCCTTTTCACTTTCTCACTGCTGTCCTAATTTGTTACAATGAAATAGTTTGCAGTCGCCAACAATTGTAGTCTAGCTTTTATATAAATTTTTCATATATTACATCTGCTTTTTACACTTTGAACCAACGATTTGCAAGGTTTAAATCGGTCTCACATTATTTGTTTTACATAATTTACTAGAATTCTTTATCTGGTTTCCACACATGGTTGCTATTCTATTTATTTTAGTGTTGGATTCTCAGTACATAATAAAAGATCATGGAACGCGGAATCCGATTTAGATACTTCATGTTAACTTTGAATATTTTCCAAATATGACAATCGTCTAAATATTGACACAAAAATAACTGCCTCGCATCTAATACGATTATTTCCCTTGATGAATTAATTGGCTTTTAATTTTATTTTGATAATTTTTTTAACTTTAATGCTTTATGGGAAAGTTGATGGAATATCATATAGCTCCTATGTCTAGTATTACCGAAATTAGTGCTCCTCTAGATTGTCACCTTGTTAGATCCGTATCGCAGTGAGATTACTGTCTGTCCGACTCACATTTGCTCCTCCGAGAACTGACGTTTGTTCCTGTCTTCCTCCTTTGACCAACGGATAGTTTACCACATTTGATCCGATGTAGATAGACATCTCGGGACCACAGTCCAGCGAAAACATGAATCGTGAATCAAACTTCTCAGCAGACAACGATGGCTCAACCAAATGAACTTCTCCAACCGACTCCGTGCGGGAATCATTTTTCTTCAACATGCTTTTCACTTTGCTGTATATGCTCGACAGCATATCCTTATTGTTCGATCGATCCGAAACAATCGTTTCATTACAGGAATTTTCTTCTTTGGAGATCACTACCACAGGGGGATGGTTTTACTTGGCTCAACTATACTAATAACTTCCCACATTTTTTTTTTCACTACGATATGTTCATTTTCGAACGTCACTTCTTGTACCGCATTATGCTGATTCATATTTTTTTCGATTTTTTTCTTCTTTCACTACAATATCTCTGTCCACGCACATTTTCTCAACTAGGGATTCTGTTGGATTCCCAGATTACCGCATTATGCTGATTCATATTTTTTCGATTTTCTTCTTCTTTCACTACAATCTCTGTCCACGCACATTTTCTCAACTAGGGATTCTGTTCGATTCCCAGATTACCTTCAAGGAAATCAACACTTTGTAAACACCACGATGGGTGGGCTGCTGTCCCCACTTGGTCAGTATCCCACCGCTGTCACCACTTGTAGCGTTGCCTAAACGGTCTTGGCTTTCTTTCATACAACTAAAACTCGACCAATCGTTTTAGCCAGCAACTCTCGACTCTTTTATTTTTCCGAAATTAATTCTACAAACTAATTCTTCTACCTTCGAATTTCTGGGGAGGCGCTTGGAGTTACCCCGCTATATCTGCCGATAAATAATTATGCGCCGAGTAATCAAAAAATGTCCCGTGTGTGTTGAACTGCCACGAACCGAGTGGAAACTTGAGATTTGTTTCACTCGCACAAAAATAACAAAATTGATGTACGAAAAAAAATGTAGACTCGGTAACAACATAATGTAATTAGAGAAGTGTTCGATTTTCGACAAGGGTGATGCACTTTTGGATCTTGACGACAAAGCGCAAGTGTGCTTCAATGAAATATGAAAAAAATGGAGCGAAGCATTCTCCAAGCGTCTCTACATACATATATGGAGGAATTAGGGTCGCTTCAGTATTACGTATTACGTTTGCTCAACATGCAAACGAACATTTTTGACGTGGGACTACGTCTAACCGGAATATATGGAGGGTAAAATGAAAACCTAAACACAGAACATGCAGGAAAAAATGAAAGATTTCGAATGCTTATAGCTCGAACATTTCGTACTGGATAGGAGAGATGTTTGCATCACTTGATAGGGAATATTTCTACGCATCTATCGCAACTATACAACATTTTGTTGTTTTTCATTAGATAAACAATTGAATAACTGTAAAATATTAGGCGTTATCTAAACGCCCTAACTGCATCGTTTTGATTGGCCCGATTTACGGTTTCCCTAACACAGCCATCAAAACCAAGCAGCCTTGGGGAAATCGGCATTGCAAATACATGAAAGTAGGGGGACTTTTGTTCTCATCGAAAAATGTTCCCTAACACAGACTTTAAAACCAAGCAGCGAAATCGGCATTGCAAGCACACGAAAGAGCCTAGAGGCGAGTGAACTGAAAAGTTTAAACCCTCTTAAAGCCAAAAAGAAGAAAAAGAACACACGAAAGTAGGGGGAGCTTTTGTTCCCACCGAAATGTGTTCCCTAATAGAGATTTCTAAACCAAGGTGCCTGGAGAAATCGGTATTTCAAATTCATGCAAGTCGGGGGTATTTTTGTTCCGACTGGAATGTGTTTCCCTAACACAGACTTCAAATCCATGAAGCGTGGGGAAATCGGCATTGCGAATTCATACAAATCGGGGGTATTTTTGTTCCGATTGAAATGTGTTTCCCTAACACAGACTTCAAAACCGTGGTTTCTGGGGAAATCGGCTCTGCAAATAAATGCAAACTGCGAGTACTTTTGTCCTCGCTTGCCTTTGTGCAGAGTGGAATATGTCTGTCCTAACATGATCTTCTAAACTTAGGAACCTGGGAAAATCGTGCAGCCACTAGAAGCGAATGAACTTCCCAGTTTCAAGCAAATTCGAGATTCGAGAAGTATGTACACTTTTGGGATGTAAACTTCAGAGGGAAATGTAAAATAAAATAATCGTTTGATAATTGTTTTTTGTCTTTATTGGAAAGATTTTCAGCCTTAGGCTGGTTCATCAAACGTTTGATAATTCTTCCGTACATATATTTTGTTCTAGTCATCATACCAAACGTAAAAGGTCCGTCATTAAATTTACTTGTAACGAAGAACAATCAATCACAATAAATTAATTGACTTTACACGGCATTTGTTCATTTTTTTCACTCACAGAGCAAATATATTGAACTCAATTGAATTTGGAAACTGTTTCATTCAATCAAGAATTTAATCAATACAAACGAATGATTGCTCAGCTAAGGTAGTTCCACGTGAACCTTGCGGTTATATCATAGATATAACCCATTAATTTTTTTGTTCGAAAATACTTGAGCAATTTTGAAAAAACGTTTTCGAAAAATCACTGTTTGTCCGCATAACGGACGTAGTTCCATACAGCTTTCATACATCGTTCGAAAATCAACAATTGTCAGTATTATGTGCTATAAGCTAAATCTACATTTGAATCACATTCTTTGTAGAGTCCAAACTTGTTTGTCACGATAGTGTCTTATTACTCAGTGTTTCCAAATAGATGAATATAAGAAACCATTGAAGCGCTGCTCATATAATTACTATTTTCTGTACACGATGAACAAAGAGAAGCAATTGTGTTTTTTAATGTTATAATTATCTAAATTTCAGCATTTGAATCTTCAAGTAGATAATGAAACAATCAGATCAGTAGCAAAATTGAAATGATATTGGTTCTTAGCGTTATAACTCCTCGGATTCAACATTGAATTATTCCACATAATCAGCATTTACTCATACCGTTGGAGTAAGTCACTCCACCATCTTTATGCGATTGATCGTGATATCGGTAAATCATGTTGATAAAATTACCAACGTTGCAGATTGCCTTTACAAATTCAATTAATTGAAAAATCACGAACCTGCTGTTCTTATCACATATCCCAGAGTATTCTTCAGGAAAAAAGTACGATAATAGACTCGCAACAAATCAAGAGCACCTTTTCCAGACAATTCACTTAATTTGCTTCCAAACTTTTTTGATTTTATCCGATAACAACTGAAACTATCGACAAAGACGTTTTGACTATTATCGAAATTGTAATTACTAATGTTACAAACAGAGCAACCTGGTGATTACGTCTAGCTATACGGACAAATGTTCATTGAAACGATTGATTGTCCGCATAAATAGACGCAAGCGTTTTCCAAATGGAAAAAATATGTTATAATCCGCAAAATCACCTAGACCCTCTTTTTGCCGATAATATCCTTCAACTGGACAGATAATTTCATCAGAAATTTGCATGGTTATGCCTGTAGGCCAAAAAACAACAAAACTGCGTTTTCCCAACACTAATGGTGTTGTCGATTACGTCTCCTATGCAATCATGGGCAGATCAAATTCAAATTTACCACACCTTTGACGAACATTGTCCTTGCGTAGGCAGCTGTATTGTTCGAAGGAAGGATGAAGTTCTGCAAACGAAGGCTTTGGAACGGGATCAGGCGTTGAAAGAGCGCTGGTGAGGAACGATTTCTAACCAATTTCCATATAAAGACGCACGAACGGTATGCATAGAAGTTTTCGAATAGACAGCCGATCAAATTCGTTTCAGCCCATAGACGAAACGGACACAGCTGGTGAGTGCTACACGTAACCTGTTCATGGAGTATGCACTAGATGAGACATGCAGAAGTTCACCAAACAGGAAATGTGGCAGAATCAGCGCCTTGAACATTTTAAGTCTAACATTCGTTGGACAGGCAACCGTAGATTTTTCCGCACTGTTGGATGACGAGTCAGCTTGAAACACGAAACCGAGATTTACAGCTCTGTCAACCCATTCAATAGGTTGTCCCTTCATGATGATGACAGGCAGTGAATCAACTCGAACCATGTTACGTCGGTGTCTCTTGACAAATAGTGCTTTGCTTTTCGATTGGTTTACATGGAGGTCATTACGTTCGGACCATTCAGCAACTCGTGCAAGATCGTCCTTCGCCATTCTTACTAGCTCTCGTGCACATGGATCAACGCGTCTAACATAGTCTAACGTCGTCTGCATAGATTTGAGTTGAACACCATTTTAGCTCTGTCGGGAGATCATTGATATAGCAGCAAAACAAGGGACCAATCACCGATCCTTGTGGTACGCCAGATGTAACATAACCAACCTCAGAGCACTGTTCACCACAAAAAACTGTCTGTGTCCTTTCCAGTAGATAAGAGTTGACGAGGTTTACTGCTCCGGTTGAGAAATTGAATTTTGTACTGAGTTTTGAGCATAGCTCGCGATGTGAAATGATATCGAACGATTTAGTCTAGCTATAGCAGTATGGCTGATCCCTTCTTGTCTATTGTGGCCGCTAAATCGTCGTATATACGTAACGTCGCCGTCTTGATGCTGTGGCCTCTGCGAAAGCCAGCTTGACATTCGGATAGTAGATGGTTCTCAGAAATGAATTCTGACATTTGTTGTATCAGAAGCTTTTCAAAACCTTCGATAGCGCACACAGGATGCTGATAGGCTTAAGTTTTGCGAGTGTATTCAAATGAGGTTTTTTACGAATGGACACTATCTTCGCACGTTTCCAGCATGTAGGAAAAACAGTAGTTTCAAGGTTTTTTTGAAAATATAGGTGATATGTTACAGAACTAGAGGAAGAACGATTTTGATGAAGCATATCGGCAATCCACCGTGACCTGTTGCGTTTGACCTGATGACCCACACTGCATTTGCCACTTCCCAGTCTTGCCCTGGATAGAACGAAAAACTATGAGGAGAAGCTCGAGTAGTATTGCTGGGTCTACTATGAGGTACACTTTTCGTGTAGTTAGCTAGAAACATCCGATTTCTTCCATTCGGGGCGAATTGATAGATCATCGATCTACTCTAATAATTTTGTGGTCAAACAGAGAAGCAGCTGATCGCCAAGACCACGAAAGATCTGAAAACATGCTGACATTTATCTTTTCATCGATCATGGTTAAGGTTCCGGTCAATTACAATAAGGCTGCCCGACAGAGCATCGAAATATTTATTAAGAAGGCTGATTAAATGTAGCTTTCAAGAGAAATTTGGTCCATAGAATTAACATTTGTAGTCTTTTTTTCATCGCCATTCGAAATGAGTCCATTTTTTAAAAGTATACGTTATGTACCAAATCGCTTGATGTCTCTTTTGACCGTATGGACGCTTACTCATATGATGGGGAATGAAAAATAGTTTGTATTCTTTTCCTATTGTTTTGTTACAAAACCAGGTTTTCTCGTTGCTATATTAAGAATGATCTAAAAATTCGACAAACATGGTTTCCTTCTTCGTGCTTCACTTCTTGTTCAAAATGCATTACCCGCTAATTATAAAATAGGTGTAATTGGATACCTGAAACTTGAATAAACATTACGTGCTTCCACTTATATGATGCCCTATATCGAATTAATCTGTTATTCCGAGCAAATATTGCTGCTGCTAGTCAGCCAAAATGTTGCTCCAAAACTTCCTAATCATATTTTGAACCCCAGGAAGCGCACTTTTTTTTGCACCCCTTGCAAAACCTTGCATGGGTAATTCTCTTCCGTCGTACGTTAAAGTTGATGAAAACTTAATCCAGCCGGATGGTGGTGTTGAACATGTCAGCACAGCGTCGTCTGGGAGAGGCCCGAACACCCACGCGGTTCATTTTCTTTGTTCTCCGCTGACTGGTCGTTCGCACACACGATGAGAGCATGTGTTCCGAAAGTCAAACTTGTTATTTATGGTTTCAGCGAGGGTTGAAATTTTTTGAATTATGTGCACCGCAGTAATCCAATTTGTACACATTTTGTTTGCTTCCTCACGCGGGGAGAGTTAGCTGGTGCTGTCCAACTTGAAAGTAACATTCGTTTACATGGCGAAAGCAGGGCAGAAAAGGCGTAAGTAGCTTAGCAAGGGACATGGTTATCGAAAATCCGGTTATGATGAGTGACATTTTAGAAAGGACTGAGAATTTTAGGCAACTTGTCAAGGTTGCTGTGAACTCCTAAGGTAATCATGCGGCAACATCCTCGAGGCTTTTAACGGTCGACTTTTTCAAACAGCAGTTCGATTTGTCTCATCCAAGTTAACCGCGAATTGCCACGCTGTTGGATTAGTGGTAAAAAGCCTTGTTACGCCTCGGGAGTGGTTTTCGTCGGAATGGTGAAGATACAACATTCATCAAAGCCACGGCCATAGACTTTTCGCGCCCTATCAATCGATGCGAAGCACGGAAATTCGCTGGAATCGTCGTACGGTGGAATGTAAAACGTGGGCGGTTTTGGATTCGTTTGTAAGGATGGAGAGGGGAAAATGGTGAACGGCAGGAAAGGATTGTTTACGGGAAGGACAGTTTCGTCAGACGGGAAGAGTGCTTGAAATGAAAAGTAAAATAATCCTTAAAGCCTGGATGGGTTTAGTTAATGAAACTTTAATTGAATTTTCTGAATTGTTAGTTTTATCGAGATAATCTGTATCAGAGGAGTGAGCTGCTAAGCTTCAAAAGTGATTCTAGACCTCGGGTGTTTGGTTTTATTGAATTCGTTCCATTGAAAGATCAAGATACATTTCGTTTTCTTGCCTGAGCAACAGTTTACAAGTGCGAACGGACGGTGGATGATTGAAAACTTATTTCTGTTATCGGTTTTATTCACACTAAATCCGTTAGATAATAGACTGAAAACGGCTGGAATGGCAGAATAATATTCATACATATGCATACATATAATATTCATACACATACATACATACATACAGTGCTACAGTTTTACACATATCAGTTCATTACGTGCTAGTATTAATTATTGCTTTGAAGTTAAAATTATAATTAGAATTTTCTCATTAATTTAGGAGGAAGTAGTACTTTAGGAGGTATTTCTTAACTTGGTTCGCTTTGGCTGAACATTTTTTAAATTTCCTTCGATCATAACATTTTAAACCAGAAGGTGAAAGTCATTCGTATGGTAAAAACGTAACCCAGAATATTTTATCATTTTATATTGAGGTGTAATATTCTCACTTATCTGTACAACAACACCAGTGGTTATGTAAGTAGCGTAGTCGATAGCGTACAGCCTCGAATTCCAACCGGTCTTGTTTCGATCACCGCTTGGCGTAGTTTGGACTTTTTTTTGGGTATAATTGCAAGCTGACGTTCAGTCTGAAGGAAAGAGAGGTCTGCTCCCATAGCTCCCAATCATCACTTGGAACAATTTATATAAAACTAGCTGACCCGGAAATCTTCGTCCCGCCCTAAATTTGTGTTTTTCTTATCAATACCTTCAAACATTCACGTTTTCTTACTATGAGCAAGTTCATGGGTCCAATCGCAGAACTGTTCATTGATTGATCTTCCAATCGACCCCATTGAATTTACCTTTTAGTATAACATTCCTAGTATTTCTAACAAAACTCATAATTATAATATAAGATTATTTTCAGACACAATTCTCGTGCAGATTTTTCAACAACTTGCAAATAACATGTTTCTCCGTTACATGGAATAAATGTTTTATACAGAAAATATGATAGAATAAAGACAGCCCTAAATCGAACAATTCCCTCCTCGTGTTCCACTCTTATCAACACATTCGGCGATACTTTTCTATTGGTAAAGATAGAAGAAGATATAGGAGTGCGTTTCATCACATTAAAATCCATTACCAGTTTCGAACCAAAAACAATTTTCGCTAGCGCAAACATCAAATGGACTAACAACACTTGTCACTATGTAGTTGTAGAACATATGGGAATTTAATTTTACAAAATTCCCTTTTTCCTTCAGAGTTTTCCGAAAATTTTCAATTGTCATGTTTGGTTGGAATATTTTCTGTTGAAATATGTGTAATAATTTTATGGAACCCCCTCTTCATTCCAGAGGAGGAAGGGTTGTCATACCATCATACAAACATTTCTCATACCCCTCACATTCCAAATTGTGCTTGATGAGTTCTCGAATTATGCAGACGTTTGTGTTTGGTTTCATTTGCTTGATTAATTCTCGAGTAATGCAGAAGTTTGTGTTTTATTTGTATGGCAGCCCCCCTTATAGAGGGGGGTTGAGGGTCTAATCACCATATAATCATTTATTGCACCCTAAAACCTCAATATGCCTAATTTGGTTTTATTTGCTTGATTAATTCTGCAGAAATTTGTGTTTTATTTGTGTGGCAGCCCCCGCTTAGAGAGGGGGGTGGAGGGTCTAATCACCATAGAATCATTTATTGCACCCTAAAGGGCGAACACGAAATTATTGCGACACATTCAACAGAGCATAACTTTTTTACCATTGGGTAAAATCAACCAAATTTAGCACACTTTCTCATTGATGTGTATTGTCTACATGCTGTCAAACTCGAAGTCGTGTTTTTCGATTCAACGAAAATGGAGGTGAACCAACGCGAGTCGAGAAAACAAATTCTTTCCAAACACCTGGAATTTTCTGACCTGTCGTACCGGCAGTTGGGAAAAATGTTGAACATTCACCATTCAACCGTCTCCAGAGTGTTGAAGCGGTTCCAGGAGCGGTTGACGTTGGACCACGGCAAAGGAGCTGGAAGAAAACCGGGACTGGAGAACAAAAAGACGGAGGGAAAGGTGAAGCGGATGATTAAAGCAAATCCCAACGTCTTAAGCCGTGATTTGGCTAAAAAGATCGGCATGTCGCAGAGCCACGTCCAGAATGCAAAGAAGAAAGCTGGATTACATACATACAAGGTACAGAACTTCCCAAACCGCGATGAGCGGCAACGGAAGCTCTACGAGAAGATGCTGACAAAATATGGCTGCTGTGTGATGGACGACGAAACGTATATAGAAGCCGATTTTAAGCAAATTCCGGGGTTGGAGTTTTTCACTGGCAAGAGCAAGTTCGATGTGGACGACAAATTTAAGAAGAAGAAAACGTGGAAGTTCGCCTCCAAATATCTGCTCTTGCGGACTGAGGAGTGAGCCTTTCGTGACAAAGCGCAAAATAAATGGCGAGATCTACAAATCTGAGTGCCTCGTGAAGCGCCTTTTGCCGTTCTTGCAGCAGCACGACGAAGCTCCGCTATTTTGGCCAGATTTGGCATCATGCCACTATTCTAAAAGTGTCCTGGAGTGGTATGAGGCCAATTCTGTCCATTTTGTTCCAAAGGACATGAACCCGCCAAACTGTCCGGAGCTGCGCCCGGTGGAGCAGTACTGGGCAATAATGAAACGGGAACTTCGGAAGAGCAAGAAGACAGTCAAAGACGAGAAGGACATGTTAAGAAAATGGAAAAAAACTGAGAAACTGGTACCGGATGACACTGTAAAGACTTTGATGGAGGGCATCAAGCGAAAATGCGGTCAATTTTACACTCAAGGCTCCATCGATTAACTTTTCTTTTGATTTTTGAAGTAAATATATGTATAAAACTACCCTAAAGTTTTGGTTTGATTCATAAACATTATTCGGTGTCGCAACAATTTCGTGTTCGCCCTTTAAAACGTTCATATGCCTAATTTGGTTTCATTTGCTTGATTAATTCTCGAGTTATGCAGAAATTTGTGTTTCATTTGTATAGCAGACCCCCCCCCCTAGTGAGGGGGGGGGGTGGAGAGTCTTACCACCATAGAAACATTTATTGCACCCTTAAACTTCAATATGCCTAATTTGGTTTTATTTGCTTGATTAATTCTCGAGTAATGCAGAAATTTGTTTTTAATTTGTATGGCAGCCCCCCCCCCTATAGTGGGGGGGGGGGTGGAGATTCTAACCATCATAGAAACATTTATTGCAGCCTAAAACCTAAATATACCTAATTTGGTTTCAATTGTTTGATTAATTCCCGAGTAATGTAGAAATTTGTGTTTTATTTGTATGGCAGAAAAAAATAAATGTTTTTGGTGCTTGGTCTGTTTTGGCCGAAACCCCAACCAATTGTTATTCCAAAGCATAGATCATATGTAAATTGGGTACTTCCTTCCGGTGATAGTGGCGCTCTAAGTGGTAGGATATGCAAGCTTGTGATAGTGTTTAGTTGTTAGTACATAGTTCTGCTCGAGCTATTAGTCGCAGCTTCAAACTAACGTGGCTTAAGATCTGTTCCTTTAACTACGTTTTATTGCCGAATAACATCATGGATTCGGAATTAAACAAGAGGGGAACTATAACCTGAATTCTGTATCTGTATTAGGAAATGAGGAATTCGATAGTACACACACATGAATTGCTCGTGAAACAGAAAATCATGAATGCCACCTTGATTTTTGTTTAGCTCAACGTCTGGTTAAACTTTGCATCAGTGACGCGTTCGTTCCACTCTGCATTTTTCACGTTACAGGATCGATAGTGAAGATGGTGCTCCATTCGAACGGTGGACATGACCTGTTCATAAATCCGTTCGTATCGTCCATCGTCACGTTGTCAGTGCAACACACAGAGCAATGGGACCAATTAGAATCATAATTCTATTCAGGAGGTATCGGAAAAATCCCGCTAGCAATGGCATCAATCAGCGGATCGCAGCGGGGTCCTCTGATTAGTGCACGTTGTATCACATTGCAGGATTATTTCGCTAATTGCTGTTTTCTCTGTCACGTTGTACGTCCCGCGTGCAGATTGGAGTTGTTTACGGTATTTCATTTTTATAACTCTGATGAAAGTAAATGGGGCTTCCCATGTTTCAATTAGCAATTTGTATTTAAAAATCTGCGGTAAAAACATAAAGCTAATTATTCTTGGAACATCAGTTGCTGTCATGAGAGAACATCGTAGCTCTTATTGTTATAAAATCTGATAATTCACGATCGTGATGCTACAACTCAAAGCGTACATTAGCGTAAAATAGATGTCAATTTAAGCCACCGAGTATAAATTGTTGCCTCGATGGATAATTGATACGCTTCCGATAATGAGAGGCTCACAGCCCTTCATGTGATGGCTTGAAATAATATGTTAAATTTTTTTTGGACGCATGGACATTTATGTATCATTGTATCCTGTGTGTCAGTCCAGTTTATTCTAACATTCTACAAAATATGTCACAAAACACATCATGATTCAATCCACTTCCAATGATCTTTAGATAGTAGAAACAAAATCAAACATCGTGAACTGTATTGCGACAGAACATTCCACTTCGATTTATGTGCTTTACTTGTACCTTCAACCCACTTTGACTAAATGATTTACAGATGCTTGCTCTATTTCCTCAATTGCATTACCACGTATACGTGCAATTGCAGCCCCACTTCGCCTAGTGCATTATGACCTCGCTCTCGTTCGCTGGCTCTATCTCTCTATATATGATGTTACAAAATTTAAATAAAACTTTTCTCGTTTGTCATCTCTCGCACTATTTTCTCTATCCGTCCCATGCATAAACCACTTGTCCTTCACCTCCCCTGGCATAGTCAGCCACCGATGGCACGAGAAACGACAAACGGCAGAGACAAAAAAAAGTTCCACAAGACAAAGTGCCTTCGAGCAGCATCCAACTTGGTCCTGGAGTCGGTATATTAAATTCAAGCAGCAATAAATTATTTAGAAAAAACAACGAAAGAAGAAAATGGAAAAATAACAAACTTCCCTTCGTTGTCCTCGCCGCTGGGGCTGGTTCCGGATTCTTGGCTTCCCCAGGGGGAGGAAATATCAATCACGAAGGTAGTCCTTATCTACATGCACATTAGCCGCATTTTTCGCCTCCGGTGGCTGGTATGCAACTTGGGCCGCCTAGGAGAACAAATTCGGCAGCCACCCGAGTGCAGCCCAGAATGATCCACAGCATTTGTGGCACCGGACGGAGAGTATAAGTATTAAAAATTTCATTAATGCTGTCCACATGAATAAATGGTTATGATAATGTTCTTTGTCCGGCGATAATTTCCCGTGCCGATCGGCACAGATTTGGTACGCTGCCACTTGCAGCGCTCTTGCGTTGGCTTTTTTCCTCCCAAAGTACACAAAAACGGCAGCGGATAATTCGGGGCTAGAACTTGGGAATGAAATAATGCGGTGCGAAAGGCAAGCGAGGGGTAATGGGAGACGGATGTGGTGTAAAAGATAATTTCCAAAACGACACTATTTCTGCTGGCAAGCTGGCGGCTGCATATACTAAATGATGACAACGGCTGCGCCGTTGGACAGTGCAGCTGGCTAATCGTCGATACCATACGAGGACATTTAGTGAAAATATACGCTATTTTCTCTTTTGCGACTGAGCAAAATTGAACTTTGTTATCCAGATTTTGTTTTTTTTCGATTCGAGATTATTTAATTTTCTTCTCGAAATTGGATGATTTTTGCATTACCATTTTTTCCTTACATTTTTCGGCATAAACTCAATTTGTCCTTACTTTATTTAACTTGCTTCAATGATACATATCCACTTATTCAAAACATTTTTTTTCTTAACCACTTCAATGATAATATTGGTAATATTTGCAAGTATCAAGTGTCATGTTGTTTAGTGTTTGCCCCAGTGGTGTCGAGCCTATAGATATCTTCCGTGCATCGCCTTTCAACCAGCAACAAACAAGCATCCCACAGAGAAAGCGTACGGTAACACACGTATGCATCGATAAAAATGAACCATTTCGAGAATGACCCTTTATGAGAAAATATTCCCTGAATTCTTGGTCAAAACTGTTAACAAAGCGGGAGGCGATCTGGCGTAGTGGTAACATCCATGCCTCTCACGATAAAGGTCACGAGTTCAATTCTCACTCCCGACATTCTTCCAAAAAATGGAAGTAAAAAGTGACGAACCAGCCAAATGAGTTGAAAGTCACTATAATACAGATAAAAAAAAATTATCAAAGCTAAAATATTGTTGCGTCGAAACGGGGACGATGCGCACGAGAGTTAATACAGATGGTAACTTAAGTAGCGAATGTGTGATATTCAACCGTACAGTATATGAACAAATTAAAAGTTTCGCGCAACACACTCAAAGCCAAACACTGGTGGCTTGAAGCGACTTAATATACACAGACCTATAATCATTTTGCACTCTTCTCAAAATAAACTCTTTTGTTAGTATTGTTGGCCTTGAAAAGAGACGATTGGTTGGTGAGGTGCAGATGCAATTGTATTGTGTAGATGTCATCCTTAGTAGAGACAGTTTTGTGCCTGGAAGGCGAATCTGAATCATACATACCATCCCAGTAGAAGAATAATTTTCTTTGTGAGCCAGCTCAGCTTGATTTTTCACTACATAAAATAGCGAAAACCATTATGATTGCGAATGCTTTGCCATGGCTTGGCTTGATGTGTTCATTGTAATGCCAAATGCACAGCGAGTGAAATATTCGCTCGCGTCTACAGCTCGTGGAGAAACGAAAATAAAACACAAAACGAGCAGAACAAGTGATGTATGCTGTTTTGGGTATAGAAATAAACTGAAAATTTTCCTCAAAGGAGATGCAATATTTATATGCTAGCCACAGCGTACTTATTGTGCAAGGGTGGAGTTTAAGTCGCAGAGATGCCAACCTTCTTGATTTTTACAGGATTTCTGAGACTTTTTGGGACGTTCCCTGATATTCTAAAAAATACTCAATATTGTCTGATTTTTCTGAAATGATTCTAATTTTTGTATTTTTCACTTTATCACAATGAGAATCATACGTAAAAAATATAAATTATCAGATATAACTACTTTTCGGATAAATTTAAATTTTATAATATGGTGGAATACGTTTTGATTTTTGCGCGTTTATTGAACTTCTAAACTCGATACTGGTACGACAAAGACTGAAGCACTGAACTGTTCGGATTTCTGAACTTCTTCGGCTCTACACTCGTACTCCCATACTTGCTGAACTATTCCTCTCTCATCTACATTTTTGTGAGTGCCAAGTTCTTTGCGTTATTTCTGTAGACATTCGTCATGCTGAGTTCCCTGGATATTTTACTTTATAATTAGCAACTACTATCTATTAATAATTAGGTATTAACTATTCCCTCCCTAAAACGGGATTCGTCTCGAATCCTGGAAAAATCTACATCAATTATTTTCACATTTTCTATTAGTTTAATTATATTTTTTAATTAATTTTAGCACTATTGGAACATAAAAAATGTTCTGAATCATCAATTTTCGAGAGTTCTGATGTTTTGAACTTGATATTGTGGTGGATACCCGCCTGATCGATACATTGTATGCGCGCTATCAGCATAAAGCGCAATCCGATACTCGAAGAATGAGCGATTGTTGCTTATGCTGACGGCAGCGAAAAGGATCACGTAGCCATCCACTGCGAGCATAGAATAAGCACATAAATGTAAAATATGAGTTTGAATAAAAGAGTCTAATCGCGACCGTGCTGGAAGCAAGACGTGCGTTCTCAACTTAGAACAACGGTATCACATCATAACCCCCCAAGCCCCCAGGGACTTGTCAATATATTGAGCTATTTATATGAACTATTCCAAAAATGAATCTCGTATTGAATATTCTTCATCGATTTCTGATCAAGTTACAAAGTTACAACATAGTTTCATTCTACTATAAAAATCCTAAATGTTTGTTACAGAGTTTCATCTTTTTCTTCCAAAAACTCCCATCACGACGCCTATATGACTTATGCTTCGGTTTTCTATTCAACCATCTGAAAAGAAATGGAACTTGTGGGTTTTTTTTTATACATTATGATCTATGTTATTGTCGAATGATACTACTTTCGTTGACATTTTATCTTCGTTTTGTGAAGTTTCCTTCCTTGACCATCCACAAAGGTTTTGCTGTTGTCTCTGGCAACTTGGTGTAACCAAATTTTGTTTCCTGTTAATGAAACAAGTTTCGATTTGTACTGATTAAAGAAAGCAAACTACACTTTTCTTAGACGTCCAGATAGCCCAACCGAAGTTGTTTGATAAGTGTTCTATGTCGATTTGGGTTATTAGCAACGCTTAATTATATTAGGCTGTCAAAAAAGTCCTGCGGTTTTTTTTTAATTTTCATTTGTTCATAAAATTGGTTACAATCATCTGTTTTAAGTCAAATATGCGCCGTTTTGTTCGATGACTTGTTCCCAACGAGATGCCAACTTCATAATACCCCTGTTATAGAAGCTCGCTTCCTTATTGGCAAAAAACTCGGATAGAAAATTTTCACAGGGCTCTTTTGTGGCTAACTTCTGACTACCTAGCTCGTTCGCCATGGACAAAAACAGGTGGTAGTCACTTGGTGCAAGGTCCGGACTATACGGCGGATGCAAAAGAACCTCCAATCCGAGCTCCCGGAGCTTCTGGCGCGTCACCAAAGAAGTGTGTGGCCTGGCGTTGTCCTGATGGAAGACAATGCGGCCTCTGTTTATCAAAGATGGCCTCTTCTTCATGAGTGCTACCTTCAAGCGGTCCAGTTGTTGGCAGTACAGGTCCGAATTGAGCGTTTGGCACACACAGCAGAACCTTCCTGGCCGTTAATGAGGGCTTGGCCACCGTCTGAGTCGCTTCAGCGGGCTTCGACCACGACCGTTTGCGCTTCACGTTCTCGTAAGTGACACACTTTTCATCGCCAGTCACCATCCGCTTTAGAAACGGGTCGATTTCGTTGCGATTCAGCAGCGATTCACATGCGTCGATACGGTCAAAGGTGTTTTTTTGCGTCAACGTGTGTGGCACCCATACATCGAGCTTCTTTGTGAATCCAAGCTTCTTCAAATGGTTAATAACGGTTTGATGACTTATCCCCAGCTCTTGGCCGATGCTACGGCTGCTACTATGCCGGTCTTTCTCGGCTAATTCAGCGATTTTGTCGCAATTTTCGACGACAGGCCTTCCGGAGCGTGGCGCATCTTCGACGACCTCTACACCAGACTGAAAACGTTGAAATCATCGTTTTGCGGTGGAAATGGAAACTGCATCGGGTCCATAAACTGCATAAATTTTATTGGCAGCTTGAGATGCATTTTTGTCTTTGTCATAGTAGTACTGTAAAATATGTCGGATTTTCTCTTAATTTTGCTCCATATTTGCGACACTATAACTCACGAACGACTTAACCAAACAAAACACTGTCAAGGACTATATTATATCTTTCCAACAAGCTATAGTATGACTCGATACAATGAATACAACTAGAACTACGCGCTTACAACGACACCTCTCGGAAATACCGCAGGACTTTTTTGACAGCCTAATATTAATTTTAGCCAATATCGTACGTCACCTTATCATCCGCCATAATTGCTGTTTTCCTTAGCAAAGCGGCTAACAACCTCGAATTGTTATCATTTTACTAAGTGTAAACGATTAAAAATTTCCTCATATTCGATCGGATATCATCGGGCATCGTACGACCGTTTCTGAGCCGCAAATCAGGAACTGGGCAAAGGTAAAAAGATAATGGTTGTTAAGCCTCTTCTAAGAGTTGATTGAGTTGAGTTACTATTGTACGGATTTGATGACATGTCTTCAGGAGGTAGCTGCGAAATTTATGTAAGTTATTGCAGTTTCTAAAAACTGATAATATAACATCCACAAAGATGGAATCGTCTATGGGAAATAACCCGGAGAAAGAAGATCGCGGATCACATGATGCATTTGACGCTTCATTTAACTATGCCATCTGTATCTACGAAAACTCCGACAAAACGCCGCCTTACAAAGCCAGCTGCACATGTAATTACTACTAGTCATATGAAAAATCTATGAAAAACCTCGAAGAAGCCAACAAAAGAACTTTGAAAATTTAAAATATAGAATTTAAATGTTTCATTAGTGAGATTACGGAATAGGTTAAAATTGACATATCGATCGAGAATGTGTTGTCCTAAAATATTCGAAACCACAGTAGGAACAGGAAGTTTGCATGAACTCAGAAGAAGTCTCGAACATAAATAATTTTCATTCGTCCCCTGTACCCATAAGCAATTTCAGTTCGAAACCTTACTTCGTAGGGAGTCCTAAATAGGGAATAAAATCAATTGTTTCTATCTGAGAAGTGTATCCACAATTCCATTTGAAAATTTACGTTAAACGTCTCTGTCAAATCAATTAGTTTAATTATTTTTTACAAATTTGTTATAAAGGGTGTGTCACATCAAATTGCATCACGGAAAAAACGCTGTAGAAATTTAATTTTTAGGAATTATATCTTCAGCTTTCGCTTATAATCAGATAAGAGTGTATAGATCACGTTGGCCATGCTTCACTGTCAATTTTTCGTAAATTTGGAAAAATGTCGTCGAACGAAAAAGAGCGTCGTGAATTAATCCTGTGCACTCATTTCGAGAATCCGGAGTTGTCACATCGGGACATCGGTAAGATGCTGGGAATCGTCCAATCCACGGTCAGCAGAGTACTAAAACGATACTTCGAGAACCTAACCATCGACCGGAAGGTGAAGAACAGCAAAAATGGATGCTCCGTCAGTGAAAAAGATCACAAACGCGTAGTTAAGCAGTTTAGACGTGATCCGAGAAGTTCGGTCCGGAATGTCGCCAATAAGCTGAATTTGTCAAGTTCATTCGTCCAGCGGACCAAGCAGCGGGAGGGCCTGCGTACATACAAGGTCCAGAAGGCTCCTAACCGCGACGAAAGGCAAAACATGGTGGGGAAGACGCGAGCCCGGAAGCTGTACACCGAAATGCTGACGAAGCCGTATTGCCTGGTAATGGACGACGAAACCTACGTCAAAGCGGACTTTCGTCAGCTGCCGGGCCTGTTGTTCTTCTCTGCAGAGGACAAATTCAGCGTTCCGGAGGAGATTCGCAAGCAGAAACTATCCAAGTTTGCCAAAAAGTACATGGTGTGGCAAGCTATCTGCTCTTGCGGAAAGCGGAGCGCCCCCTTCGTGATGACCGGCACGGTAAACGGGCAGGTTTACCTAAAGGAGTGCCTACAGAAGCGCTTGCTACCACTATTGAAGCAGCACGAGGTCCCGACCATCTTCTGGCCGGATCTCGCTTCGTGCCACTATTCAAAGGACGTGTTGGAGTGGTACGACGCCAACGGGGTCACCTTCGTGCCAAAGGAAATGAACCCGCCCAACGCGCCGGAGCTTCGCCCAATAGAGAAATATTGGGCGATTATGAAGCAGGCCCTCCGGAAGAACCCAAAAGTTGTCAAATCGGAGGCGGACTTCAAGAGAAAATGGATTTCTGTTAAAAAAAACTACAACCTGACGTTGTACAGAACCTTATGGACGGGGTAAAGAGGAAGGTGCGAGCATACGGGCTTGGGCTCGAAGTATGAATAAAAAGAAAATGCCAAAAGTTGTTTAATAGTTTTTATTTTACTGTCTAAAATTTTCAAATAGATCGGTCTACTGGGCGAATTTCTACAGCGTTTTTTCCGTGATGCAATTTGATGTGACACACCCTTTATTATTACTTCCTAGAGCCTTCGACAGAAATGTTTTTGGTAAGGGTTTAAATTGATTTGGCATCGGTTGAGAATGAAAGTTTGTTGGTTGATGAATTAATACTAGTAAATTCGGTCTAAAAAAACAGCTCGACTTTAAAACTAGCGCTCCTCTATGCAACTTTGAATGCTTGTTTGATGTTCATTGGTTTCGGACACAAAAATTTGATTCCAATAACCCAGTAAGAACTTTTGAGGCGTTCTCTTGGTACGTACGAATGCGGTCATGTTCGACATTCTCTTAATTTTTAGATATTTTATAGTGATTTTTCAGCAGCGATAATAAATTCCGCACTTCAAAAAAAAAAAAAATAGAGCTCGTTTGTCGAATTTGGAGTAATTTTCGCGGGTTACGGGTTCGGGTTACGTTTGTCGTTTTGTATGCCATTAGATTCGCTTGAATGGTAGTCCAAGCGAGAATGGTTCCATAGGTTTCCTGTACTTGATCGGCATTATCAAAAATTTTGGTTCTAATAGATTGAAGCCAAATTCCTTCGACCGATGTTTTCAATGGTTCGATGGATGATACTTTCTGTTGCTCGTATAAAAATCGTCAGTTTAACTTAGTCCCCAACAAATGGCTGTGATTCATGCACGGCTTGAGAGTTCGTAAAAATTTTAATATTATATCCACTTGTTGGAACATTCTGTGTTTCCTCTATTCGTTCATCGCCATTACATTCCTCTTTCCGATTAGGTGAGACAAAGGATTGGAATTGAAATTGGGCTTTGGATTATGGAGATGACGAATGAATATGTTTTCATGCGTCGATGAGTTCATTCCACTTGAATCGAACCGTCGTTTTCTGTCTATGGTGCTCCATTAGATATTCTATAATCGGGAATTAATAATACAAAATATTTATTTAAATTGTTCATCATTTTTTCGTTTTGGTTAAAATTTATTGTTGATAAAAAATGTGATTTTTTTCTGTTCCATCACGTTTGTAACAAATATTCTCTATTCAGTTTACATCTCATATTCACTGCACGTTAACTAGTGGCTGAATATTATGATGAAACTCACCGTTTTCAGTAAATTATTTGCAGGTAGTGGTCTGCTCCTCTCACGCATTTTACAAAATTTAATTTTGCTGCGTGGTTTATTCGAAATGAATTATGTAGAATATTTTACCAGTTTGAATATTTAAACGCCAATTCAATGGTGGGTTATACTCTCGCGTTTTACAGATATCGTCTCTGCTACGTGGATTTGGAAAGATGATGAGATTTTAGAATTATTTGATTGGAATTTTTAAACACCAATACTCTGGTGGGCGATTCTCACGCATGTCACAGATATTCGCTCTGCTACGTGGATTTGGAAGGATGAAGAAATTTTAGAATTCATTGATTAGAAGTTTTAAACACCAATACTCTGGTGGGTTATTCTCACGCAATTCGCAGATATTCGCTTTGCTACGTGGATTTAGTAGACTGAAACATTTTTATAATTCATTGATTGGAAACGTTCCACTTGACTCACGCATGACGCAGATATCCACTCTGCGGCGTTGTTGATTTTTATAATTAATTATATTTTTTGAGTAGACCTAATATCATTGATATTTCAAGACGCCGACCTTCCGGTGGAACATTTATCGTTAACAAAAAATATCGTTGCTTCTCATGCCCATTTTGCAGATATTCTTCTGCTAGGGTTGCATATTTATTTTAATAAAATATTATTCTTCTTTGATAAACTTCCTTTACTATGAAATCTTTTTTTTTATTTATCTCCTATTTCTTTGGAAATTTTTGATAAGGATTTTGTTTTTGAATATATTTGTTACAACTCGTTGTTAATGTCACTTTGTTTTTCCTATCCAATATATTGGAACAAATGACTATTTCTGCCAATTTAATGGAACGACAGTACATCACATTAACGGCAACGGTTCGCGATATAGATTTTTTGACGTAGGACTACGTCTTTCATTTCTATACCGGGATGTAAAATCAAAGTTTCGAAAACGAAAGCGTTACGCCGGAGACCGAGATTTTGAGCGTTAATAGCTTCTAAACAACTGAACAAAATGGTATGATAAACACTTCATTCGAAAGATAAAATGTCTACGCGTTATATACTTGTTACTTTTTGATCCAAAAATTTGTTTCAATAGTCTTAAAATTGCTTTCAAAACGGGCTATTGAAATCACCAATCGGTATATAAGCGAGCGCCGCTCGGAAATCCACTTAGTTATAATTGAACAGCGATTGGAGCATGTTGTCGCTGTTGTGGTGAAGCTCTTCATTTATCATGAAAGCGCGGATGAACGGTGTCACCAAGAGCCTGTTTGTGCTCCTTAGGCCAGAAGGGAATCCATCAGGAGGAGAGTGATGCCACAAACGGTTCCCCGGGAAGAGATCGGAGCAGCCGCCACACACACACACACACACACACACGCGGAACTTTTCGTTTGGATGCCATTCAGCATCGAGAAAATCCCGTAAAGATACAATCGTTGCTGAAAAATAATCTGCCAGTTCCCCTGGGAATTGAAAAATACATTCATGCGAAAGAGTTTATTTTAATGTTTTCTAACGATATAACACAGCGACCAAATATTTTTCAATCAAGTGCTATTAACAGGTGGTTACCGAGTTAGCATTAACCACTGGTGGGCTTCGAGTATCGAGGGAAATCTGAAAAGAACTAATCGTTGCTGAAAAATACTCTGCCAGTTCCCCTGGGAATTGAAAAATACATTGATGCGAAAGAGTTTATTCTAATGTTTACTAACCATATGACACTGCAACCAAATACATTTGGTTTTGTTATTTTTCAATCAATCGCAATTAACAGGAAAGCTTCTGAAAATTATTCTTCCCCATCAGTAGAAAATTTTCGTATCCAATATTGTATGCGCGCAACGGAGAGTGTTTTGTATCGCGAAAATTATATAATTTTCAATCGATTATTGCTCAGTCGCCGAAAGTTTCAAACTCAGAGAGTTCATTCCCCTCTAGTTTGCCTTCCAAATGGCCATCGTAAACCAGACCTTCTCTCGATTCAATCACGCACAAAAAGCATACTTAAGCGATATTCTGGTGGTGAAACGCATTCATTTTTCGTGAGGACATCGACAAGGCAACATCGTTACTGAACGAGTTGAACGAGCTGGACGAGCTGGATGGTGGGGGATCAAGGGATTCATTACCTGGCCTGACCTAACCTGAAACGCATTCAGTTTGTTTAGGATTGTGACGGAGAGCTGAAAAGCCGATCCATCAGAAAGGGAAGAGAAGACGACCGAGAGAATACCAGCATCGAAAATTGGTTCCGCTTGAGACATCGGAGCAACCGCCACACACACACACATACACATACACGCGCGCAACTCTTTACGTTTGCTGGTTATCGAGAAAAATCCGGAAAGAAGTGATCGTTGCTGCAAAATAATCTGCCAGTTCCCCTTGGCATTGGAAATAACATGCAAGCGAAAGAGTTTATTTTAATGTTTTCTAACCATATAACACTGCGATGTATTTGGTTGGTTCTGTGATTTTTCAATCAAGTGCAATTAGCAGGAAAGCTTCTGAAGATTATTCTTCCCCATCAGTAGGATATTTTCATATCCAATATTGGATGAATAAAACCTTGTACCTCCAACGCTCTCGTTTTCGAAGTCCCCCAAATATTCATTTATTCATTCATTCAGAATGGATTCAGATTCAACTTCAAACAAATGATCACTAAATCAACGATAGTCCTACGTCACCATTGCGGTTATACCATAGATATAACCCACTTACTGTTTTTTAAATTATAAATCTTCTGAGAAACAAGCCAAAAACTTAATTCTATAACTTAATTCTTAATTCTAACTCAATGGAGCTTCGCTAAATCGTTTCGCAAAGAAAAAACAAACTCATGGTGTCAAATGACCGGAAACACACGAGTCATCAACAGCAGTTTGGACTTTGCTGTGTTTCAAACACTCTCTTTTACTCGAATCGCGAGATAACCAATTTCAAATTCGTGTAATTCTAACATCGGGTAGCACTCGTGGATTCTCGCGGGTAGCACTCACGGTTGCTTCGTGAGGCGTTACGCGGTATCGCGTTAAGCACGCGATATTTTTCGCGGTGCGCACAGTCTTGGTAATGGTTACCATCGTATCACTAATTATGGAGACGTATGTGCTGTGTCATTAATGAACAGTCAAAGTATCGTCGACCTAAAAATGTCATATGACATTTCGGTTTTTTTCCGTCTTTTTTCTCTAGATGTTCATCGTCCCGTAATTAAACAACAGTGTTCACGGGGAACGCTCACCGCTTGAAACGTTCATTCAACACAATCGCACTTGATAGGGAATAGTTGGTCGGTTGCTTTGATCTAAACAATTCGTCTAAATATCATTCATCGTGTATGGATGTGTGATTGAGCAGGTGGATATATGTGTGCAGCTACGTTTGAACCAGAATAAAGGGAGGAGAAGAATGCATACCACTGTAGTTTTAATGTCAAATGACATTAAAACTACAGTCAAAGTAGCCGGAATTAAAGGATGGTTATGAGCACGAATGGTAGAACGGAAATAGCATATTTTCACCGCTCTTCTGGGTACGTTCGACAGAAGGAGAGAATATATAAACGTTCAATTGATTGTCGTGTTTGCGGCTGTGCGTTTATTTCAGAGGTGACTGTGGGAACCGAGCAATGCTTTCTTGGTCACATTCGCAATACATATTGAGCTGTGACTCTCGCGCAAGAGCAGTATGCGATGGTTGAGAAAAATGTCGACCGTTTACAACACTGGGTGCGCATCGACAACAAGGCTCGCGGCGGGTAGCTATTAGCCGCTTCACTCTCTCTCAATTCAAAGTCACTTAGCAGGCTTTGCGTTCAAAGCGTTTTTGTTCTCGAAAAATCTTTTCTATACTCATTTTCTATACACATATATAAAAATCTTTTCTTTACACTCGCGTGACACGTGTTGAAAATTGGCATGGAGAATACTCCTATATTTGTCACTAGTTTTTCTTTTCAAAATCACCCTGACTTTAGATAGAACATATTTTTTCGTTTTAATTCAACTTATACTGAGTTAGCACACGCGCACATTCGCGAAGCACATGTTGGACGAGCACAGTCAATACCACTACTTTTTTTTCGTGTCACTAGTTTTTTTTGTCAAAATCACCATGTCTATAGACAGAACGTATTCGTTGTTTTTTTATTCAAACTATACTGAGTTGGGAAACGTGCACATTTCTGAAGCACATGTTGGAAATACTCCATGTCGCTACTTTTTATCTTTTTACTTAGAATCACTTAGAATGACTTTAGACGTAACTTTTTTTTTTTATTTATTTCGGAGGGAAAACCCTCGAGCATTTGCTCTGTAATAAGGTTTTATTCCGATCAGAACGCGTTTGACATGTGGTTCACTATGAATTTTGTAATGACGCCATTTTGAACGCTGAAAATTGTAACACTTTTTTTCCTCAAAAATATGTGAACTTTCACTTACTGAACTCTTCCTCTCTCATCTAGATTTTTGTGAGTGCCAAGTTCTTTGCGTTATTTCTGTAGACATTCGTCATGCTGACTTCCCTGGATATTTCACTTCATAATTAGCAACTACTATCTATGAATAATTAGGTAATAACTTATATATAGATACATTTCAAATTTTTTCTATTTGGAAATGAGAACTGACATAATCGCTTTCGCACCATGTATAATGCTTACATTAAATAAAATTTTCTTGATACAAAGCTTTACCTACTTTTTTATCAACATATATGATTGTTACGAGTCGACTGAATAAGCTTTTCCAGATAGAAAACACGAACTATTTTCAATACACATGAATGTTTAGACGTTTTTAAAACAGTGCTAGATAATTTCATGAAACCAGAATATCTGACGAATTTAAAAAATAATAATGAGAATAAGTTTGAGGAACAACATTACCTTTCATGATGTGTATGTATACTAGGGTGGCAATGGATGTATGGGAAAAATTTTATCATCGAATTTCAAAAACCGACCATGTACATTTTGTTTATAAGACGCGACCCCGGACAAGACATAACATTTATTGTTCTTACTTAATTAATCGAATTAAAATTTATCTTGTGTCGACCGGTTTCAGGCGCGAAGCTGCCCATCTGCGGGACAATGTCCGACTGATTACATATTCGTACGTGTTGCGTAGTCGTCCGAAGATTTAAGAGATAGGTTACTGAATTCTCAGCTCCGTCAAGTTGTACAAGCACAATGTGATGGGTGGATCGTCTTCATTCATCAGTGGCTTCTGGGAGTTGCTGATGAACATTGATTCCCATGCGTTAAGTTGTGACGATTTTTGGACATATTTAATCAGCTTGGATTTTATGGTCGATGCTGGTGGTGTGTGCCGCTACTGCTGATTCGTTCGATTTGTTGTTCTCTGCCGCTGTTTTATGCTCCCTTATGCGTACCTTTATTTTCCTGCGAGTTTGCCCGATGTATACAGCGGGGCAATCTCGGCACAGTATTTCGGAGATCCCTCACGCAACAAATTTTAATAACTTCTACAAAAGTGAACCGATTTTTATTTTTAAAAAACTAAAATAAAGCTTAATTTAGGACATTTTCGATGTGACCACCCCTTTTTTCGATAACGCGTTTTAAACGGTGAACGAAATTCTTCATGCACAACTCTAACATTACGTCTTCGATGTTGTTGAAAGTTCGAATTATTTTTTCTTTAAGTTCCTCCAAATTTTGTGGCTTATTAACATAGCAACGGTCCTTCACGTATACACGTTCTGGTAAATTTTACATCTTGACACTAAAAACCATCCTATCAGACTGAACGAATAGCAGAATATAATCATCCCGAAGGAGGGAATGCAGTGTTATCATCGACGGAGCGAAAACAAAAATTATAAGGAGCTAATCGTTTTTTTTTTGTGTGAGGGTTTAATCTGAAAGACCCTGAAGAGGTCGCAGGTAGACATTTCAGATGAAATTGATGACTTTTGGATAGTATTCATTTTATTACCAACTGGCAGACCCAACGAACTACGTCCGACTTAAAATTGTTTTTTGACGTAGGACTTTGTCTTTCATTTCTATACTGGGTGTAAGTTCAATGTTTCAAAAACGAGAGCATTACGCCGGAGCAACAAGATTTTGAGCGTTAATACCTGCTGAACAACTGGACGAAATGGTATGATAAACACTCCATTAGAAAGCTAAAATGTCTAAACGCTATAGGTTTGTTACTAATGATCCAAAAACTTTTTTCAATAGACTATTGAAATCACACAAATTTTTATATACTCTGTCTAACTTCTATAAGACCAGGTGATGACCTTGCTGCTTTGTGTCATTGCAAACAAACAATGCTTCAATTTATATTCTAGTGTGTAGGTATTGGTGACTACCATACACTGCATGATTTTCATATGTGTGTAAACGAATGTTTTCGTATTTTCAACTGTCAAGTTTCTATAAGACCAGTTACATTTACCGTTGTTTTAGTTGTTTTGATCAATTAAATCTGGCAAATGCCGAAGGGAAAAGTCCCCACGGAGAGAGATGAAAGACAAATCGATGCATTTCACCAGAGAAATTTCTTGCCGGATTGGACGATCCCATCAAGTATTGCTCAATTATTTGACGAATCCTCAAGGATACGATAAGAAGGAGAGAGCTCCAAGTGAATCGAAGCTCTCTGTCCGGGATGAGCGAGAAATAGCTAGAACAGGTTTGAATACCTCAAAATCGCATGTGCAAATAAAGCAATATTTCAACTACTCATCTGCTCGGGTGACAATTCATCAAATTTTGGTAAAAAATCCTCACATAAAGAAGGGCTTAAAAGGTTAAAACTCCTCATCCATCTCACATCGGAAGACTTCTGAGTTTTGCCAAAGCTCACATGAATCGACAGTGGGACATAGTATGTTGTGACAAAGAATGTTTCCAAAATACATTTATATATATATATATATATATATATATATATATATATATATATATATATATATATACATATATATATATATATATATATATATATATATATATATATATATATATATATATATATATATATATATATATACCACATATACCAAAGCTCAAGATAGCTTTCACTTCAAAATCAATGAGGAAAATCCACACGGGAATTCAGTTATATTTGTACAGCAATTGGAGCATGTTATCGCTGTTGTGGCGAAGCTAGTTTCGGTCAACATGAGAGTGCTGATGAGCGGTGTCGTCAAGAGCCTGTTCGTGCACACAAACGGTATTGGTGCGCCGAGTTCATTAAAGAATCTCCCTAAAGCCAAAAGGGAATCCATCGGAAGAAGGCGACCAAGGAAGCATCAGCATCGAAAAGGCTTGAGACATTGGAGACAGCCGCCACAAACACACATGCGCACACGCAACCGAACAGAAAATTAACAAGTATATAACTCTTAGACATTCCATTTGAATAAAGTGATTATCATACTACAGTCACCGGTAACTGACATCGAATTTTCGCTCAGGCTCCTATCGCAATAACATTTAAATTGATTTGCCAGCTTATATACGGATTTGTGTGATTTCAATAACCTGCCTTCAAAGCTATTTTGAGAATGTGAATATAAATTTTAGTGTGAGTGTGAACATTGTTACAATCTCTTTACATCCCATCCTTTTCCTAATGAAAATGTGTAACCCTTCTAAACTCGAATAGAACGCAAGTAATCGGTTTCATATTTTATAAACCATAGAACATGTTAATATTTTCTAGTAAAAATATAGTTAACAGCGTGGCTCCTTGAAACCTATGTAACTGAGCCTGTAAAAATAAACGGATTAATAAAAAAAGCAATTTTAAACTATTTAAACTAGTTTTCGGGTCGTTAAATAATAATTATACAATTCTTGGACATTTTGTCTTTCAAATGAAGTGATTATCATGCCACTCCGATCAGACGGCAAAGTGGTATTAACGTTTAAAACCTTGCATTTCAAGCGTCACGCTCTCGTATTTGAAAATTTGAACTTAAAATCCTGTACAGAAATGAAAGACCTAGTCCTACGTCAAAAAAGTTCACTGCTCTGAGTGTTGAAACTCACCTAGGATCCTATGGCGAGCAACATAAGGGTTCAAAAAAGAACCAAAATTTCTTATTGGTACTCATACAATACTTTCCATAGAGCTGGTGATTTGGTTTGGGGCACTTTTTATTTCTTTACCCAGCCAGGCCCTTTGCTGGGGACATCTCCACTGTCAGTGGCCTCATAGAATTTCAGTCCTCGGAGCTGTCCAAAACCCGTCTTTACATACGTTTCGTCATCCTTCAGTAGCACTACATGGGATGGAAAGTCAAAATGTTGGAATCTTGCTATACCAAGTGTTTTGCCCTCGAAAGAAACTTTGTTCAAGATTAAAAACAGCTTTACCCAAAAACGATTGTTTTCATTAAAAATCCCGAGACTTTTCAGCTCATGTAGTTCTTTGTATTTCATAAAAACCTTATTGTGCAACTTTCAAGCGCATTTTTCGGCCTCCAAATTTTGATTTCGCATCCTGTTTGGTTGCTTGCAAGCACGGTAATTACGAAATCATCTTGCACAACTATAAGAATGTTTAATGTGTGTGTTCAAAATCAAATTTCTTCTCTCGCCATCCATTCTGCACAACTTTTTCAAAACAACTTCTTACAATTTTTACCATCGAAAGCTACAGGTTTTCCAAACAATTCGCTATACAAAGGTTCCAGATACGCCCGATAGGACCGCTGCTATAAAATGAACAGTGATTTCGGGTTCTGAATGTTTCATGCTTCAACAACATGCCAACGCCCCGGTACGCCGCCAAAGCTGTCAAACCCGTAACTGGGAAACTTTATCGCACCTGCCGTATTCTTCAGACTTCACCTCGTCAGATTTACATCTTTTATTTCGATGGGACATGCACTGGCAGAGCAGCACTTCGCACATAATGATGTCTAAAAATGGGTCTACGAATGGTTTTCGTATGTGTTTTCTTCAACGAAAAACCCTGTCAACCTGATATACAACCAGCCGGCTTTTTCTATCGAATTATCCGGTAAATTTTTGTAAACTCAATCTTAAGCACTAATTTACTTAATCGGAGTATTATTTATAACAAAGTATTTCAAGTATTTCCTGCATGGTTGCAGACTCTCCAGGTAAAGAATTTGAGGTTTCACAAAATGTTCAATGTTAGATGAAATAGAATTATTGAAGAAGAAACTATTTCATAAAAAAGCTGACATATTTTTTGATTCGGCAGACTTAAAATAAACGTAGTCCAACGTGGCAACCATACGAGCTATGGTTTTGAGTGATTTAAGTTCTCAGTCGATGTGAGAGATCGGCCTGGACCTAGTCAAGAATTTTGTTTGGCATTACAGAATCAGTTCATATCTCGTGACTCGTTAGGGTTTGATAAACTTTACGTTCTTGTTTTCCAGGAGATATTTGTTACCGAATTTTCGGCGAAAAGAGTTTGTTTTTTAATTACAATTAAAATTTTGTGAGTCGTGGCCTTACGTTTTTTTTTTTATTTGAATCGTTTATTTTTACAGGCTCAGTTACATAGGTTTAAAGGAACCGAACTCCTTACTGTATTGTTACTAGTATATATACATTTTTCCTTAATTCTAATGTTAATAATATAGGAAACCGATTACTCGCGGTCAACTCGAGTTTAGAAGGGTGACATATTTTCTTCAGGAAAAGGAGGGGATATGAGGATATGTTGACAATGATCATACTCACTCTCAATCACACTCTCAATCACACTCATCACACTCAATTCTTAAACCTATCTTATATCTAATATGTATTTACATTTCATCTTATTCTTAAGAAGGGATCCGATCTCTCACAAAGGAAAAGGAAAAGGAAAAACTAAGGGTATAAGGACAATCACACACGAAGATCGATAGCTTTAAGGAATACATATATTTGGGACATGTAATCAAGGTCTAACCGAGCCAACACGTCTCTCACCGGCACCATGGGCTGCCTTCCTCGGGCCCGAAGGGTGACTACTAAATTCGATCTGGCGACAAGATACACCTCGCACGACCAAACAACGTGCTCGATGTCGTGGTAACCTTGGCCACAAACACAAAGATTGTTGTCGGCAAGATTAATACGAAAGAGTAGCGCATCTAACGAACAGTGATTGGACATGAGTCGGGAGAAGGAGCGAATAAAGTCCCGACTCAAGTCCAGACTTTTGAACCATGGTTTGAGGCTAACCTTAGGGATAATCGAGTGGAGCCACCAGCCCAATTCATCTTCGTTCCATTTGCGTTGCCAGTTAACTATGGTATTTTTGCGGACTAAAGAATAAAATTCATTGAAGGCGATTTGACGCTGATAAATATCGCCTTCAATTGCACCTACCTTTGCTA
Source organism: Toxorhynchites rutilus septentrionalis (assembly GCF_029784135.1). Classification (NCBI taxonomy): domain Eukaryota; kingdom Metazoa; phylum Arthropoda; class Insecta; order Diptera; family Culicidae; genus Toxorhynchites; species Toxorhynchites rutilus. The sequence continues at coordinate 225,767,998 of NC_073746.1, forward strand.
ATGAGTCAGCCATCTCATTACCCAGAATTGAGCAATGTGAAGGGACCCAGACAAAGGTAATGACATAACAGCGTCTGGATAAAGCACTCAAAATTTCTCGTATTCTCTCAAGGACGGCGAGTGCTTTTCCGGCCTCACTGAACGGATAGCTTCGACAGAGCTAAGACTATCCGTTACAATGTAATAGTGTTCAACAGGTCGTGAGGCGACGCTGTCCAGCGCCCAGTGTATCGCTGCCAATTCAGCAATATACACTGAGCAAGGATTCTGAAGACTGTGTGAGGTGCTAAAAAATTCGTTGAACACTCCAAATCCTGTGGACTCATTCATAGAGGACCCATCAGTAAAGTACATATTATCACAATTGATATCCCCATACTTTGCATCGAAGATCGTTGGAACGATCCTCGATCGAAGATAATCTGATGTTCCATGGATATCCTGCTTCATGGACAGATCAAAATGCACAGAGGAATTGATGTAGTCAGGAAAACAAACACAGTTGGGAATATACGAAGAAGGATTAACCTGCATGGAGACGAATTCATGATATGAGCTCATGAATCCAGAATGAAAATTTAGCTCGATCAGCTGCTCAAAATTCCCGATCACCAATGGGTTCATAACCTTACACCGGATGAGGAACCGAAGAGATAATAAATTGAAGCGATCTTTTAGTGGGAGTAGGCCTGCCAAAACCTCGAGACTCATGGTATGCGTTGAGGGCATACATCCCAACGCGATACGGAGACAAAGATACTGAATTCGCTCGAGTTTAATGAGGTGTGTTTTGGCAGCTGATTGAAAACAGAAACTGCCATACTCCATCACTGAGAGAATAGTTGTTCGATACAACATTATAAGATCTTCGGGATGGGCTCCCCACCAGGTGCCGGTAATTGTACGGAGAAAGTTTATTCTTTGTTGACATTTTTTACTCAGATACCTAATATGGGCCCCCCAAGTACATTTGGAGTCGAACCAGACCCCAAGATACTTGAATGACATAGCATGAGTGATCGGTTTACCCAAAAGTTGAAGCTTTGGTTTTGCTGGTTTATGCTTCCTAGAAAAAACCTCCATCTCTGTTTTCTCCGTGGAGAATTCGATCCCTAGCCCAATGGCCCAGGTTGAAAAATTGTTCAAAGTATCTTGTAAGGATTCTTGCAGGTCGGATTCGTTTGATCCTACGACAGACACCACTCCATCATCTGCAAGTTGTCTTAGGCTGCAATTTTGTGTAAGGCAATTGTCAATGTCGCTTACGTAGAAGTTGTACAAAAGGGGGCTTAAACATGAGCCCTGGGGGAGTCCCATGTAAGAGATCCGACTTACTGCCGAATCTCCGTGAGAAAAGTTCAAATGTTTCTCACAAAGCAAGTTATATAACATATTATTCAAAAGAGGCGGCAGACCCCGAGATTGTAATTTGTCTGACAAAACCTCTATTGAAACAAAATCAAAGGCCCCCTTTATGTCCAAGAATACTGAAGCCATTTGTTTTTTTTTCGGCCAAAGCCATTTGAATTTCTGAAGAAAGCAACGCAAGACAATTATTCGTCCCCTTGCCCCTGCGGAACCCATATTGTGTATCTGAGAGTAGGCCATTCGTTTCAACCCATCGATCAAGGCGAAACAAGATCATTTTCTCCAACAATTTCCGTATACAAGACAGCATTGCTATTGGGCGGTACGAATTGAAGTCGGACGCGGGTTTTCCGGGTTTTTGAATAGCTATAACTCGTACTTGTCTCCAATCATCTGGAACAATATTATGCTCCAGAAACCGATTGAATAAGTTCAACAAGCGATGTTTCGCCACATCAGGGAGATTTTTCAGCAAGTTGAACTTAATTCTTTCCGATCCCGGAGCAGAATTGTTACATGAAAGGAGAGCAAGAGAGAATTCTACCATCGAAAACTCGGAATCAAGATCGCACCTATCTTGTGGTATATCTCGAATAATTCTTTGCACTGGAGCGGAATCGGGACAAACCTTTCGTGCAAAATTAAAAATCCATCGATGTGAATATTCCTCGCTTTCATTGGATGAAGAGCGATTTCTCATGTTTCGAGCCACTTTCCATAATTTTTTCATTGACGTTTCTCGTGATAAACCTCCCACGAAATTTCGCCAATAAGCACGTTTTTTCCCTTTGATCAAGTTTTTAAATTGATTTTCAAGGTCCAAATACGTTTGAAAATTCTCAATGGTTCCACGTTTCCGAAAAGCTTTAAATGCATTCGATTTATCTCCATAAAGCTTGGAACACTGGCCATCCCACCATGGATTGGGAGGCCTTCGACGAATAGTGGAACCTGGGATGGGTTTCGTTTGAGCGCGAACCGCGCTGTCATAGATCAAACGAGAAATGAAGTTATACTCCTCCAATGGAGGCAAACCATCTCTGGAATTGATGGCTAGAGCAATCGCGTCCGCATATTTTTTCCAGTCAATGTGGCCTTACGTTAGCACAAACAAAAATTAATGTGCATGTTTTTTTTTATCTTCGCTTATTTTACGTCGGTATATTTCTGCCACGTGTAGTGCCTAACACCGACACCGGGGGACGACTTCACCACCTGTTCCCTACCTTTCAGACTCAATAACTCATAAGTCTGGACAACAAGGCAACAAGCTTTACTTCTCTTCCGAAGAAAGACCTAACCAGAAATTTTTCGCCTCAGAAAATATCAACGACCTCTCAATATATCCCGAAAAATGTACTTTTTTGGTGCGGTTTGTGATTTGGAGGAAACATAGGCCCGTACTTCTTCAAAAATGAAGATGATAACAACATTACTGTTAATGGTGATCGCTATCGCTTAAAAATCGTCTTTTACATGTAGGCAAAATATAATAAACCATGATAATATTGAAAATGGAACTATAGTCTACTCACTTTTACGTACCAAATAAAAATTTTGAAAGTCCAAATATAATCACACAATAGCGCGCCGTCATCCAATTCTATACTACACACTTTTTGAGCAAAGCGGTCGATTGAAACTGCAAACGAACAATCCCGTGAAGAAACGAGAAACGAAGGAATAACAGGCGACAGATATTGTGGTGTGCGAAAAAAAATGAGATGAAAATTTGTAAATTATTTTGCATCTATTCACACAAGCTCTTCCGGTGTAAGCTTCGGCACGTTATTATCCTATAATTATATTTGCTCTGCCGTTTCTCACCAATGTGGACGGTTCGTTTTTGGGTTACTCTCCGGGAGTTTGTCGTTAGTATATTTTGTTTTTTTTTCACATAAGATTGGTGTTCTGTTTATTTTCTTGTTTTAACTAATTAACAATCCGCTTTCACAGTCCACCTTTTGATAGCGTTGGCCAGAGTGGATTATTTAGTCTAATAATTATGTTCAAGTACATTGATTCGGGAAAACCACGATATGTTTGCTTTCTGCTAATGAGTTTTCCGCCGAATGGACAAATAATACATCATTGAAATTAGAACCTCACTATGAAACTCGACAAATAAATTCTTCTGCTGCTTCCATATAAACCATTTACGGAAAGTATATTCTATTTACTGTAAACAACTATCGCCCAAACATGCAACCACTTTATATGTAAACAATGCTCAATGTTGTTGTGGTTGATGTTTCTCCAATACTCCATGGGAAAAAATATGATTCCATAAATGGAAGCTATGAAAAATTGCTCTTGCCAGAGATTGAAATCGGTTACGGAGCAACCATGCGAAAAAACCACAGTGGAAAAACCTGCCAGTCAAAAGTTGAATCTGGAACTGCTGTCCCCACTGTCCCCAAACTGTCCCACACTATAGAAAAGGGAAACCCCCCATAAAAGGTTTGCATTGTGCATAGGAAGCTCGGGAAAGATGTTTATTATCAGCGTAAAAATGTCGAGTGTGTATACTGCGCGATGCATTTTCCATCGTCCTTGTCATGAAAAGGGAAGTTTTTCTCTGCATGGGATGGACACGTCAGGGAATGCTATTATCCGATAAGAGCAAAGCTATCTTTCCATTCGAAATGAATGTTGCATGAGAAATAGTTGAGCTTCGGGGGAGTTCTTTCTCTTGATCTTACGGTGCGTGTCTTGTCAAAAAGTTTATATTTTATATGCATTGCAGTTTTCTGTGTGGCCATATCAGAGATGAGTCGGTCTTGTTGGAGCACCCTGGAATCTGGAAACAAAGAATTGTTTTTGTTCTTCCCCACACAAAATAATGTTTGCTTCTTATTGCTTTTTCTCTCGAAAATTCATTATGGCCTTTCCACATCACCCATTCTTTTCTGGCATAGGACTACGTCTGTTTTCAAGGATTCCAGAACAGAAAACACGTCACGTTATTACAAACATAATTTTAATATCAATAACTATTTTTGATGTGGTGGCGATCTGGCATAGTGGTAACATCCATACCTCTCACGAAGAGACCACGAGTTCAATTCTCTTTCCCGACATTCTTCCAAAAATGGAAGTAAAAGTGACGGACCAGCCGAAATGTGTTGAAAGTGTCACTATAATAGAGAACTCTTTTTGATGCGAACTGATCTGTACGCAAGCATAGGTTACAAACATATTAATAGCAAATGGCGCCTCTTCATACTGTCGCTCGGTGAAATTTTTGTGAAAGGACGGAGCATGAGTACCAAATTCCCTCCTTAGTACCCTTGAAGTTAGTGCAATCACAGCACTGAGTCTGTGAATAAATTGAATGTTGTTTTATGGATACATTCCACTAATTTGCTTCACTAGCTTTGAATTAAGAATAAATTGACTATATTTTGTTTTCTATCTCTGTGTATATACTTTATCAATACGTTGAGTCACGCGGCGGTCCCCAGGGGCCGACGTTGAGCTTTTTGGTGGGAAAGCGCTGACTGACTGGGACAGACAGCTACAAAATAAGAAAATAAAAATATATAAGGTTTGTTTTTGGATGTTTTACACTTTCTAGTCGATGCGTTGACTACTTTCTAGTCGAAATTTCTAACTATTTTCAATTTATGCAATAAGTATCTTTGAGCAGTGGGACCGACACTGATATTGTGCAATGAAAAGCACAGCAACAAAAAATCGGAGCTCAAAGTGTTAACTGTTATAATACAAAATCATACCCTCATTCCACAAACGTTGTTCGTTTAAGTCTCATGATACGATGATGGTTCAAGTGGATTATTTTCGTTGTGGGTCACTGTACTTGCTATAATTGGTGATGAAGGACAGGTTTCGTGTGTGTGTGTGTGTTTTCTTTTTTATTATAGAAGTGAGGAACGCCCTACCAGCCTTATCTAGGAAGGGTTAACTAAGACGTCGAGGGGATCCCCCACAAAAACCAAGCCATCTACTCGTTGCCTCATTCCCCCTGGGACCACATCTAGGCGATTACTTCGAGGGTGATTGTGATGGGCGGGCGTAGGATTTCTCTTGCCAGCAGAGCGCCGATTAGGTAGTGCCCTCAATTGGGTCAAAAAATGAAGTGTTTAAATTACGATCAGTAAGAAGTATAGTAATTGCTCCGGCTAATACTGGTAGAGATAAAAGAAGAAGAACGGATTCAATAATTACTGATCATACAAATTAAAGTTATCGGTCTAAAGAAATTCCTTCAGATCGTATATCAATAATAGTTGTAATGAAGTTAATAGCCCCTAAAAATGAAGAAACCCCAGCTAAATGCAGAGAAAAAATTGTTAAATCAACTGATGATCCATTATGAGCAATATTAGATGAAAGAGGAGGGTAAACTGTTCAACCGGTTCCTGACCCATTTTCAACCATTATACTTGAAAGTAGTAAAGTAATAGATGGAGGAAGAAGTCAAAATCTTATATTATTTATTCGTGGGAATACTATATCAGGGTCTCCTAGTATTAAAGGAACTAATCAATTACCAAATCCTCCAATTATAATATTACTATATTACTATTACTATGAAAAAATTTTATTACAAATGCATGAGAGGTTACAATTACATTATAAATTTGATCATTACCAATAAATATTCCTGGTTGTCTTAGTTCTAAACGAATTAAAATTCTTATTGAAGTTCCAATTATTCCTGGTCATGTTCCAAAAATAAAATATAAAGTTCCAATATCTTTATGATTTGTAGAAAATAGCCATTGTCGTGATTGAATGGCTGAAGTTTAGGCAATAAATTGTAAATTTATTCATAACTATATTTCCTTTTCAATCAAACTTTATAGTCAATGATATGATATTAGATTGCAATTCTGAAGGAATAATGAATAATTATTAAAGTTTTAGAATTAAAAGATTTTACAAGTATTGAAAACTAATAGTTTTATTAACTTGTACTCTTTATAAATTTATAAATAAAATTAGTGGATAATTGTTATTAACATTTTTTATATTCATGAATTTTTATAGAAATTTAATATATAAATTCTATATGATATTTTTATATGATAAATTTTCAATAATTATTCATTTAGGGAAGAAACCAAAAAAAAGGGGGAGTCCTCTTAAAATTTATGAAAATTATATATTTGATTAAAACAGTATAATTTAAAATTATGAAAAATTAAAATAATAGCTGATGAAAGGAAAGAATATAGAAAGAAATATTATAATCATAAACATTCATTATATATTATTGCTATTAGTATTCATCTTAAATGATTAATTGAAGAGAATGCTATGAATTTTCGTAAGGAAGTTTGATTTAGTCCTCCTAATGCTCCAATAATTATAGAAAACAAAATTAAAATAAATAATAAATTATAATTTAAATTATGAGAAATTATTATTGAAGGGGCAATCTACGATCTACCAGGTATTTCACTGCCCGCTTCGAAACGATGGTATGTTCTCCGACCGATACCCTTTGCCCGCAGCACTGCCTTATGATTGCTCAATAACAGCACCTCGGTTTTCTGATGTGCCATCTGGAGCTTTACGCTGTCCATCCAACTACCGATCATGTCTACAGCCTCAGTCGCCAACATTTCCACCTCCTAGAGCGTCTCGCCGAGTACAGTTATTACGATGTCATCCGCGAATCCCACGATCTCCACAACTCTGAGTAGATTACACAGATTACAGTACAGATTACAGTTAGTACACCGTCGAACATCTGGTTCCAAAGTGTAGTACCTAGGATGGAACCTTGTGGAACTCTCGCTGAGATGTTCTTCTGTATCTGTCCCCTGCCTATGTTGTAAACAAGGATCCGATTTTAGATATAACTCCTCAGTATCCTGAACAGGTAGCCAGGGACCTTCAATCTGTGTAACGCCTTGGCGATGGCCTCCCAGCTGGCACAATTGAAGGCGTTCTTCACGTCAATCAAAATCACCGCGCAGTAACGATCGTTTCTTCGTTTTTGTTTAAGCGAGACCTGAGCTTTCTCGATAACTGTCCGAATAGCGTCCACTGTCGACTTTCCTTTCCGGAACCCAAACTGCATTTTCGACAATTCGTGATCTCCTTCCGTGCATTTCACCAGTCTGTTAAGAATAACCCTCTTCAAGAGCTTTCTTAAAGTATCCAGTAAATAAATAGGCCTATACTAAAGGGTGTGTCACATCAAATTGCATCACGGAAAAAACGTTGTAGAAATTCGCTCAGTAGACCGATCCTTTTGGAAATTTTAGACAGTAAAATAAAAACTATTAAACAACTTTTGGCATTTTCTTTTTATTCATACTTCGAACCCAAGCCCGTATGCTCGCACCTTCCTCTTTACCCCGTCCATAAGGTTCTGTACAACGTCAGGTTGTAGTTTTTTTTGAACAGAAATCCATTTTCTCTTGAAGTCCGCCTCCAATTTGACAACTTTTGGGTTCTTCCGGAGGGCCTGCTTCATAATCGCCCAATATTTCTCTATTGAGCGAAGCTCTGGCGCGTTGGGCGGGTTCATTTCCTTTGGCACGAAGGTGACCCCGTTGGCTTCGTACCACTCCAAAACGTCCTTTGAATAGTGGCACGAAGCGAGATCCGGCCAGAAGATGGTCGGGCCCTCGTGCTGCTTCAATAGTGGTAGTAAGCGCTTGTGTAGGCACTCCTTAAGGTAAACCTGCCCGTTTACAGTGCCGGTCATCACGAAGGGGGCGCTCTGCTTTCCGCAAGAGCAGATCGCTTGCCACACCATGTACTTTTTGGCAAACTTGGATAGTTTCTGCTTGCGAATCTCCTCCGGAACGCTGAATTTGTCCTCTGCGGAGAAGAACAACAGGCCCGGCAGCTGACGAAAGTCCGCTTTGACGTAAGTTTCGTCGTCCATTACCAGGCAATGCGGCTTCGTCAGCATTTCGGTGTACAGCTTCCGGGCTCGCGTCTTCCCCACCATGTTTTGCCTTTCGTCGCGGTTAGGAGCCTTCTGAACCTTGTATGTACGCAGGCCCTCCCGCTGCTTGGTCCGCTGGACGAATGAACTTGACAAATTCAGCTTATTGGCGACATCCCGGACCGAACTTCTCGGATCACGTCTAAACTGCTTAACTACGCGCTTGTTATCTTTTTCACTGACGGGGCATCCATTTTTGCCGTTCTTCACCTTCCGGTCGATGGTTAGGTTCTCGAAGTATCGTTTTAGTACTCTGCTGACCGTGGATTGGACGATTCCCAGCATCTTACCGATGTCCCGATGTGACAACTCCGGATTCTCGAAATGAGTGCGAAGGATTAATTCACGATGCTCTTTTTCGTTCGACGACATTTTTCTAAATTTACGAAAAATTGACAGTGAAGCATGGCCAACGTGATCTATACACTCTTATCTGATTTATAAGCGAAAGCTGAAGATATAATTCCTAAAAATTAAATTTCTACAGCGTTTTTTCCGCGATGCAATTTGATGTGACACACCCTTTATACTGGATCCCCAGGCGGCTTCCCTGGTTTCGGAAGCAGCACCAACTTTTGGATCTTCCATTTCACCGGGAAGAGATCGTCATCCAGGCATTCCTGCAGCACCATCCTTAACATATCGGGGAAAACAAGGATCCCGTCGGGGCCGGGTGCTTTTTTCAACTTAAACCTCTTGCCTCTTGCCACCGCGATGAGTTCTTCGTTGGTAACTCGTGCGTTCTCGGCTTCGTCTTCACCGTACAGTGTGGGTGGCCACATCGGTGGATCGTGCTGCGGAAAGTGTCCTTTCACGATGACCGTGAGTTTATCCGGACATAATTCCATGGGAGTCGTTGAACTACGGAATTTCGCCATTACGATTCGATATGCTCCACCCAAAGAATTTGCGTCGACGTCTCCACACAGCTCCCTATAGCAGTTTGATTTGCTCCTACGAATCTCTCGTTTCAAGGTGACTCTGGTCGCACGGAAGGACGTGCGGTGCTCCTCTCTTTCTACATCGGTTCGTGTCCTCTGGACTCCTCTTCTGGCACGTAGACAGTTAGCGCGGATGATACTGAGTGTCTCGTTCCACCGGTATACTGGGCGTCGTTTATTCTTCGGATCCAGTCGGCACTGTTCTTCGAACATATTTTCTCATGTGCTAGATTTCAAAAAGGTTTGCGAGCTGCCTGAATTCATGATTTTTCAACATCAAGGACAGTTCAACATTCATTATTGTGGATGTAGAACCAGACGAGAGCCTTCGTTATAAAAAGATCATAGATATTTTCGATTGAATCTCGATACAATATTCGTTACCAAAAATGTTCCAATTTTGACTTTTTGCACAGATTATGTTAGTTATGTTACTTTCGTTACGTAACTTAAGGGAGCCGCATTTTACCGTATTTTTAGTGGTCCACACGGTAACAAGGAAACAGTCGAATTGTGCTCGCAACTTTGTTAGGTGCTTGCTTTGGTCGACTTAGTTTTGAAAGGATGGGAAAGCAGAGAACAAACGTAGGAGACGACGTGGAAAAACGGCCACCCTAAGCATAGAGTACAATCAAACACAATGTATACTAAATTGAATCTTTTCACTATGCCAGCATTAATCTTTGGGATGTTTGATATATAACCTTTTATTTTTATTTATTTTTATTTTTATGGTAATTTAAAAAAAAAATCGAGGGGTTGTATCCGAGACACGACAGCTTAGAACGTAGGACTACGCAATCTTTTTTGTTTTTTTTTTGGAATGTTGGTTTTTCATTTCGGATATTATTTGCGAATACATCGAAAGTTAATAAATAACTCTTTAATAAAAAGTTCCGGAGACCCTGAAAACGTTAAATGACTTGCGTGGTTTTGTAGAACCATTTCGAGAAGCAACGATTCTTTCTTGCCTTTGCAAGAAAAAAACACTAATTGGTCATATATGGAAATTTGTTTTCTTAGTGCACGCATTGCACTGAATATTTAACGAGAGGCATCTTCCGTACATCGCCATTCAACAAGTATCAAACACGCGTCTAACAGATGCAGCAGCGATAAACTTCAAGTGGAATATTCGCTAGCGTTCATAGCTCGAGGGGAAACATAAAACACAAAACGAGCAGAACTAGCGTCTTTGTTGTTACGGGCTCAGGAAGATTCTGAGAATTTTCCTCAGAGGAGATACTTATACGCTAGCTACGCAACGCTAGCGACAGCTTACTTCGCAAATATTCTCTTTTCACTATCCCCCTTCGTTGTTTCTATTCTTGCTCGTTATTGACAGCTCTGTTCGGGGAAGCACACAAATGGACAGAACAATTGTATGGAGAAATGGGAATGCTTGCAATTTTCATCAATTTAAACCATATACAGACTATACGATTGTAATGTATATCATATCAAACAAATCTTAGAAAATTTCCGATTCGATTGGTATGTAAATCGTTAAAATCCGTTCGCAGCAAAAATAGTTATTAACGTCAACTTTATTTCATAAAATCGTGACCTGTTTTCTGATTCGGCACCCTTAATGTAAGACGTAGTCCTACGTCAAAAGCTATGAAAACGGCGTTACTAAAATAATTCCGGGTAATGTTGGCCACCTCAGGGGTAAGACGGCCACATGAAATACCTCATGATTCTAGCCGTATGAGGATTATTGTTTCCAGCAAAATTTAACTATAGATCAAGGCCGTTGTACTATAGAGCGTGACAAGAGTGTGAGGGGTTATTTTCCCTGGATTACGAAGGATTTCGTGCTTATGATTATATCACCTATCATCAGATTTATCATGAGTGCAACTTGAGGGGTTTCCCAAGGGTGCCATTCGAGTAAAGAGGAAGAATCAATAGAAGCTGGATTATGTATTGTCCCAACAACCTAACCTGTTTGGTATGCCCTTCTTTCAAGCCAACTGCTATACTTCAGCTTTTTCAATTTGACATATTACATATTACAGATACTTTCATTGAAATAATTTGGTAACAAAACTTGTTCGTCGGAAACTAAGTTATGGTACTTATGTATTGCAATCTCTGTGTTTTCTGAAATTTGTGAAATGACCGTTTCGAGAATGATAATTTTTTTTTTTCAAGTGTGATACTCAATCAATCAATCAATTATTGTTTTTAATATATTTTTAATAAATTTTATAAAAATCATCCTTTTGATAAATTTTGGTAGAAGTTACCAATGCTGATTTGTAAGAATAAGGTGGAACGAGTTTTGATCTCTCCAGAAGTAGATCAAGACTAATTTTGAAGCAATTAAGTATGTTGTCGTGACTCCTGGAATCCCTGGTCACCCTGTTCACTGCAAAAACATCGTTAACAGACCCTGCCAAAAAGTGGGTCATGTAGGTGACAGGAAAAATGACGGTTGAAGATAAGAAAATGAAGATGAAAAACATAAATAAATAAGAACAAACTCCACGAGGTGGTTTGAAACAATCCCGCAATAGTTACGAGTTAAATTGAATTGGTTAATTAACAAGCAGTGAATTATCGCTAGTTTACAAATATTTACAGTTGTCGCATATTTGTATATTTGCATATCAGGAAGCGTTAGGACTTCAACCCGCGCAGTTTACAAGTAGGTGGATTCCGCAATATATAATCATTTTATTAATTGTAAGTTGAACTTAAAAACAACGATATGTTAACGACATGGGAATAATGAGATCTCACGCTTGTAGTCCATAGAACGAAAGTTGAGCTAGTCTACCGTGCACACAAGAAGTACTGAAGCAACAATTAATTTTCTTAAGTTTGTTTTATGAACAAGAAAAAAACACTTTCCTTTAGCAATCGCTTAAGCTAAAATATTTATTTCAGATGAATTTTATGTTTACACAATAAAGAAAATGTAACATACAAAGTATGTTTTCGTACCCACAATGTATCAATGAATTCTGCAAGTTTGGTTGGCGCGGAATTCGTCCTGAGACTTTTTCCTTTTTGAAGTGATTTTACCCATCTTTTCAGCTGGACCATTGCCACTATTTGCTCAAAGCAATTTCAACCGATTGTATGGAAATTTATGACACTGCTTGTCCGAATTTACGGAAGCATTTTTTTCGTCTCTCCGAAGAGTAAGGTGCATTATTTTTTCCTTTCTATGCGTCTCGTCTGGCATTGAAATTTATTGAACTCTGTTGAGTCGGCATACTTCGAGAACGGTTCTATTGTTGACTTCCTTAAGCAATCAGGGCTATCCAAATAATCATAAATAATAAATCGAACGTGTGAATTAATGAAGCGAATGATTTCGTCTGTAAAATCAAACGGAGACCCTGACTCGGGTTCACACCTTTTTTCCCAGGGATCTCCTTGCCGCCAGCAGAGCGTCCCAGTTTCATGAATCCGTCATATCCGAGCGAAACAACCGCACAATCAGCCATTCGTGGAAAATTTGCACCAATAATGTGCATAATTCATAGTGCTTTCACCCCGCCCAATCATCCAGGGAATCCACGGTCCGAAATATCTCCCCTATTGTCAGCTGCAAATGCCTTTTGAATAGTCTCCTGTCGAATAGTATCAATCAATCCAGCAAATTTTGCTGACTGCACAAAATTTCCAAATTGAAATAAAATATTCCCGAAAAAAGGCACCGGCGATGGACGTGGCCATAAATATTAATCACATTATGCGATACGTAGCGGCGGATCCAGCCATGAAGGTGACTATTCCGGAGAAGGGGCTCGCGGTAGCATCACGGGGAGACTCTCCGTTGGATAGTAGCGAAAATTGGGAATTCAATCATAAACACAAACAGTTTTATGAGCCCAGTGAAGCATGGAGTCCGTTGCAGACTCCTACTTCACAAAATACAGCGCATTGTAGCTGGGCTTAAATCGAGGGTGAAAATCAAAATCGTGAAATTTAATTCTAAATTGCAGCCTTGATTTGCATACAAATTAAAACAGTCGTTATTATTGAGATGCGATTGTTGTGTTTGTCCGTGCTTGGAATGTGATAGGGGGGGGATTCTTCGGTGGGTAAGTTGGGGGAAGCTGAGGATTGTATCGCAATGATGCATGATTGCTTGACAATAGATTGTCCTGTTTTGACAATCGTGTTGGTGAATCAGTTATTGGCGTGCCTTCAAATAGCCAGCCGTAATGTTCAATTCTGCATTAATCATCGAATAATTGCTATTTCCACTCTATTTTAATCATGCTTGAGTATTGATAATGTATTCTCGACCAATTAATGGAGTTGATGTTGGTTTTGCTCGGAAAAATGGAATAAATTTACTGCAGAATATGGGTAATATCATGTTGCTCAAAGGTAGTAGCAAATCTCTTTCTCTCTATTTCTTCCAGATAATGAAACTATGTTTTCATCATAGCAAATTCTGTCGCTATGAGCGTTAAGGATTGTACGAAAGTGTGTGTTATAACAAATGTTTTTATTGTTTTTCGAAACATTCTCTTTGAAAATCTATACACTATGTTCCATAACGTTAGAACGGCTCATTTTTTCTAGTTTCCAGTGGTACTAAAAAATATTGAGTGGAAAGAGCGAGGAAGTTACGTACCTCGTAAAAAACCACGTTAATTGGAAAATCCGCGTACAAAAAAGCAAAATGCCGCAATGCAAAATGCAAAAATCCACGTTAAAACACTGCGTTTACACGTTCGTCGCCCAAAGCGACGTTTCTGAGTTTCTCGCGGGGCCCACCTTACGGATAAGTGATAACAACGATAACACATGCCAAACTCATATTATATGGGATTCGCAAAAAAAATCAGTACAAACCATCTGCATTATAAATTAATAAAAAGTATAGTATAAAGATTATAATAATAAGGTTATGATTTTATTATTTTTCTACATATCCTATAGTTACACATAGATGTCTATTCTATTAAATTTGTTTTAAAAAACCTATTCAATTTGAACGATGAAAGTGTCACCCATATCTGGGTGACGGAGCGACGAACGTGTTAATTGGAAAATCCGCGAATATTCAAAAAAGCAAAATGCCGGTGTGTTAGAACTAGAGATACGGATGGGAAATCATCATTCTTTTACAACAATATTTTCATGAAAAAAATTGTAAAATTATTCTCTCGTCTATTTATAAAAATCCTTAATTTACTAGCTGACCCTGCGAACTCCTTCCAAAATTAATTTTTATATGAATTGTTTCGAACATTCACGTTTATTTTTATTCATATACTAGCTGACCCGGCAAACGTTGCTCTGCCATATGAATTATTTCTAGTGATTATTTTGTCTGTTCAAAAAAAAAAATTACTAATGTACTGTAAGTGTGTTCAAATGTTTTAACGATCAATGAAATTAATTGATTGTGATTGATGAAGGATAGATTCCACGTGGATATCGAGCAGTAACCTGAAGAATTGACCGTGTATTGCATCGAACTGTGGGACAATGGTCTTCCCGAATCCGAGTGTGATGTGGATATGGAGATGGTATCTATAACATACAGAGAAATGGAGCACTTACGACGATAACCGCCTAAAAATTAAAACAAAAAAGACAAAAAAAATTAGATTTGCAGACACAAAATCAATTTTGAAATTCATTACTCGATGTTGTTTGAATACTTATAAAAAAGGTTACTTTGCTCAAATTTGCCCCAAAACTTTATCCATAATATAAAATCACTAGCTGATCCGGCAATTCTGCCATATAAATTATTTCTAGTGAATATTCTGGATATTAAATGAAACATATATAATGTATTGTAAACGTGTTTGAATGTAACAAAGATCTATAAAATTAATCGAATGTGATCAACAAAACAGAACGGATGAAAAGATTTGAACGAAAATGTGTATAATGTTTCTTAATTCAATGTATTTCATTACTAAAACTGATATATTTGACCTCTTAAAAGTAGGGTGAAAACGTAGGGTGACCGATTCAGATGATCGACATATAAAATTAAAGCCAATTTCCAGGTCTTTTTTGGAAAAAAAAAAAACCCAAAAAACACCTGCAGAAAATTCGAATTC
This sequence comes from Toxorhynchites rutilus septentrionalis, assembly GCF_029784135.1. Taxonomy (NCBI): domain Eukaryota; kingdom Metazoa; phylum Arthropoda; class Insecta; order Diptera; family Culicidae; genus Toxorhynchites; species Toxorhynchites rutilus. The sequence goes on from NC_073746.1 coordinate 225,783,288, forward strand.
TGTTCTCGTTATTATTGATTGCATTCGTTTTTAATTGTTTTCATAGTCTCGAAACCAAGGGCGTTATATTTATTTATATTTGTTTGTGAAAAGCCGAGGATTTTCCACATAATATACATATGTCGAAATCAGAGAGGCGTTTTTTTAGTTTTTGAGTTATAATTTTTCAAAGTTAACCGATGGTTCGAAAAATCGATTTTTTCCTCTTTTTTCCAACACAAATTCATAACTTTTGATCTACTGGACCGATTCAGATGATCGACATATCAAATTAAAGCCAATTTCCAGGTCTTTTTTGAAAAAAACTACTACACCTGCAGAAAATTCGAATTCTGTTCTCGTTATTATTGATTGTATTCGTTTTTAATTGTTTTCATAGTCTCGAGACCAAGGGCGTTATATTTTTTTATATTTGTTTGTGGAAAGCCGAGGATTTTTCACATAATATATGTCAAAACCAGAGAGGCCTTTTTTATCGTTTTTGAGTTATAATTTTTCAAAGTTAACCGATGGTTCGAAAAATTATTTTTTTCCTCTTTTTTCCAACACAAATTCATAACTTTTGTTCTACTGAACCGATTCAGATGATCGACAAATAAATTTAAAGCCAATTAGATAGTTTCTTGTTTGTTTCGTCTACTCCAACCACTTGTCCAAAAATATTAATTCGAAATGAGTAATGATGTTCTTAATGAATGAAGTAATTGTACCGCATTGGATCTACACACGTGCTCTCCAGCCGCTTTTTTATCAGGATTGACGACAATAGTGCGATTGGTATGTTGTATTTCAAGAATGTGTGTGGTCAGAATAACTTCAATAATTCATTGTGTTCTTCCAAAAAGGCTTCCAGCTCACAGGCAATGCGCCTAGCTTTAGTCGAATTTAGTCGAAACATAATAATTCAGATTTTTTTTTGCATAAGTCCACCCTAATCGGTATTAAATATAAAGTAATCGGTATCCTAGCGGTATCATATAAAGTTTATGACCTATTCTCTTGCCTATATATATAGATAGGATATTGGAGTGCGTTATTTCAAATGAGAATACATTTCTACTTTCGAATAAAGATCAATTTCGTTAGCGCTAACATCAAATGGTCTAACAACTCTTATCATGGTGTAATAGTAGAACATATGGGAATTAAAATTTCCGATTTTCCTTCATAATTTTCGAAAGCTTCCAACAAAATGAAGTCGGCTTAAGTCTGATAATTCTTTCCTCGGGGTTTGCGCTTACCAACACATCCATTGGCGATAACCAACACATTTCGATCCATTTTTATTTATACAGGTAGCAGATAGATAAGTGTGTTATTCCATCCGGAAATCCATTTCCACTTTCGAACAAAGATCAATTTCGTTGGCGCAAACATCGGATGGACTAACAACGCTTATCACGATGAAATTGTAGAACATATGGGAATTCAATTTTCCGGGTTTTCCCATTTCGGGTTTGAAAATTTCCGAAAAATATAATTAATCTATGTTATTTCGCCAAAGTGTAAACTACCCTTCTGATTAATTGATCACAACAAAAATGTGCCATCAGGAACAAGGGTAACGCTTGTTGTTCAGAACTTTTGAACACACTATTGTCACATCCAGTCACGTTCTCGAACTCAAAGAACATAGTCCAGCTTAAAAGCTTGTGGTATTATAATATACAGTACAGAGTTCAAAAATTTTAACCAATTATTTCTATTGCGGATATTTAAATTACTGGAAAACCAGGAATCCGAAACGGAAAACATCTCTGTCAAAACACTGATAGTGTAAAATAAATATCGCTACCATGAACGGTGTGTCATGTAACATTTCAATTTTCATTTTTTTACTATCCAATCATTCTACAGCCTTGCCTAACTTCATACTTCTCGCTTATGATGAGCCTATAACAAGAAGTTTAACCGTTTAAGTACGGGGCAAATTTTGTGAGTTTATTCCAAAAATGTGGATAAGTTCGGGTATATTCAAACAATGCTTATAAACGTAGATAACTCATCGGGTCACAAAAGTTGTGTTAAAGGGAAAAAAGTAGCATGGTTTGAGCCTAGGGGCACAGACGGAAGTTTGACGTAGGACTGTGATTGCTCAGAACAGTTGTTTTTTAAATGTAGTACTTTTCATTGTTCTGAAATCTGTTAGATTACTCTTGAAACATGAAACTTTAAATAGTAGCCCTGAGAAGGGCCGTTTGTTTTGTGTACTCATAACCGTCAAACGGTTCGTAACGAACAAAAAAAAAAGAAAATTAGCTTCTGGCAGGAAGTTCAACTTTCTACCTGAAAATTATTAATGAATATCAGTGTGACACATAACAGGGTGGAATGGTAGATGAAGTATATGTGGATAGGGAAACAAAAAAAAAATATCGTCATTGACTACATTGAATATGAAGTTTATGGGGAAGAAACAAAAAAAAAACAAGTTGAACTTACGATTTCGTGATATTTTGAGGTGAAATACACATTAAACCATGACGTTGCTTTATTTTTAATGGATAGCTATGGTATTGCGATATCTTTTCATTGTCTTATTCTTACTATTAATTTTATTCTAGGGCATCGGGAGCAGTGCCTTCTACTGTGAAATAATGTTCGTTTGCAGACCATCACAATCAAGTCGTATTGGTTCTACTGCTCAATCTATCATAGAAGGAATTGAGTTATTGAGAATTATGAATGTGAGTTATGAAGATTGTTAATATTTCATTTCGTTTCATTTTTTTTGATGCGATGTAATGCCGATCTCAATAAATCCTCGCATGATAATCACTGCCATCCCTCTAGTATTGATATCATTTTTCACTGTACAATTGCCCATGTTGCCGCAGCCTGGAAAACACTCGCTTAAGATGTTTGTCACCCCGTCATATACAGAAGATATTCGCAACTGCACTATCTTCAACTTGACTTATCTATAACAGGGCGTACGTTAACTGGTCTGCAAAACAGTTATGTAACAATAATAGATGTCATCTTCAATTTGAGGTATTGCTTTTGCTGTTTTGGAGTCCAGTCAGCGAGTGAAATTCGATAAATGTATTGATTTTCCGGCCCAATTAACGAACGATCACTCTATGGTTGCACTTTCCTCGTTGCTTTGATGAGATCTTGCAGGAAATTTGAGTGATATGCAACATAATTTTGTGTTGCATACAATATTCACGGGAACGAATTTGAAAGAAAGAATGCATAATACATGATTTACCTTCGCATCCGCTCGCAAAACATACCTCCTTTATTTGTTAAATAGCTCACTTGTTTCATTATTTCCACTGTTGATGTCTCAGGCGAAAAAAATGTATATATTTGCCGTATAATGATATATATTATAACATATATCTAAAAAACGATTCTGTGTAATATGCATTTGAAAATTCTTAATAAACGTTACATTTTTCGTAGTGACCGCCCTATATAGAAATCAAAGACGTAATCTTACGTCAAAAATACACAAAAAGTAGTTTTTTTTTAAATTTATTACCATAAACTTATTTATATACAGCCATTCCATGTCAAACTGATATAGTTGTTCTCTGATTTTCGTGAAAGGTGGTAAGTTCGTTCCTTATCGCAAAATATTAGACTATTTTTTTATTTTTTCATTAGGGTGCTCATTTCCATTTTTGGTCCAAAAAATCAATTCCTTCCCCCTTTTACCAAGAATGACTTAAACTTATGACTTAAACTCATAATTTTTAAACTACTAACCAGATGTTTGACATTTCAAATTAGAGCCATGTAACTAGTTTTTCTTGAAAGCTGAGGTTTTTTGCATAACGTTTCTAAAAGAGAGGAGATTTATTCGTTTTCGACATATGATTTTTCAAAGTTAACCGATAATTCGAAATACCATTTTTTCCTCTGTTTCCAAAACTGAGTTTTCTCCAAAATTTCTAACTTTTGAATTGCTGGCTGTTTCAGATGATCGACATATCAAATTAAAGCCAATGAGCTAGACTTCTTTGAAAAAATGTAACATTTCCGATAAAATGGATTCTAGCCGCATAGATCTAGTCTAGTCGCATAGGAATATTGAACGAAGACTGAAAACATGTTAAATTTGAAAAATCATAACACAAAAACGTAAAAAAATTGTATCTAGGACATTTTCGACACATTTTCAACGTAGAAGTACGGAATTATATTATTCAATCCGCTCGTTTATAACTACGGAAATCATTTTAGAATACATCGAAATTTTTGAAATTATATGTTAGTTATTTAGATATTTTTACTACTCCAGTAGTAAGAATTTTCATTTCAAATTTGAACAATTTGAAACTGTCGTTAATGTCGACACTGTAGGCCTTTTTTTTGTATTAGATATAGAAAAGTTATTTTTCATTCAATATTTGAAAGTGTGTTCATTCCACCTGAAAATTAATTGTAGTCATTGTTGCTTGCCAAACTCGTGATAGGAAGCTCAATGTCGTCAACGCGAATCAACTTCTCGCTCCAAAAATCTCGGCTTCGTCTATGTGTATTGAGAAACGGCTGTACGTCTATACGTATTGAGAAACGGCTGTCGTGTATTTGTTGGCTCATGTCGTGTCTGGTAAAACAGTGTTTGTTCTCTGTGTACAACATATTTCATAACAAACCCTTATTCCATTCAACAACTATTAACTTTTGCTGCGCGAGTAGAAACATTTCCCATCGACTGATGCAAATATAATTGCGAACTATCGAGAAATGGCGAAGCTTAAATTGCAGAAAAAACTCTAGTCGATACTCCTCCACCTGTTTTGAATAGATCCGTTTAAAAAGACAATCCATTCCCGCTCGGCGTTCGACGGCAACGATGTTGCACCGCTGACCATCAAACGAGAAGTGATGTGGTTTCAAATCGCGAATGGCTTATTAATACCAAATAAGTTGAAAACGGGCAGAAACGGATATATGAGTTACTCGTTTTTGACGGTACAGGAAGGTAAGCACACAAACCGACAGAACATATGTATGGGAAAATGAGAATGCTTCCAGTTTTAATTTATTCAAACCGTTTAGGGATTAGGGAATTGCAATGTTTAGCTTATTAAACAAATTTTGTAGAATTTTCGGTTCGATTGGTATAAAAATCATCAGAATTCGTTCGCTGTGAAAATAGCTATTAACGTTAACTTTATTTCTTGAAAACGTGACCTGTTTTCTGATTTGACACCCTTCCTGAAAGACGTAGTTTTACGTCAAAAACCAATACAATCAATGATTACGAAAACCAATTTGAACTTCTCCGTAAGTCAAAATTAAAAAAAAGGGTTAAAAACTGATTTTTCGGACCAGTCTAAAATGGAAATGGGCTAATAAAAAAATTAAAAAATACCGGTCTAATATTTTGCAACAAAGAACAAAACTATCACTTTTCACGAGAATCAGAGAACCACGAAATTATAATTACACATTTTCATTCACAATTATGGCTTGCTTCACAAAGCGCGTGAGCTCCTTTTCTACAACATTTACTTTTCCCTCCTTTTTATCATCATATTCTAAACGTCGCCTTAAATTTCGCCCTAGTAGCTTTTCGAATATCCCTTAAACCCATTGAAATATTCTATATATATTGAAATCCATTGAACATAGATTTATTCAATTTGTTCCTTCAATATGGTCCCGGAAGACAAGCGCAATAAGACCGCTCCCCGCACTTTTGAAATATAACAAGAGGCCTCAAACGATTAAACAAGAATTCAATTGAACGGTGATGAAAACTGAAAGACCTTCACCTTAAGGCATGAACACGATGCAATTATTATGCAAATAAAAAAAATTGCTTGAAACCAGGACAAAGTTTCTTTTCCATTTTTTTTCGGACTCTTTTAGCAATAGCTTTACGGGGCCGATGATAAATGATGAAGAAATTCGTCCTTAAATTCGTTGTTTTATGGTAACAATTTGGTGTTATTTTACTTTGATATAAGCTGATTCTTTGTTCCAAGTCTACCACAATATCAACCGTTGATGGTGAGATTCAACACTTGTGGTTAGGCAACGCATGATTTATGTTCTCTCCACAAAGCTTCCAAATACGCTATGCGCAAAAGATCTTATACTGCCATGAAGTTGCGGTGGGTAAGACACGTCCGCATTTAAATTTCTCTTGTAGAATTGTGATTGCCGAAACTGGCATCTAAGGAACTACTAACCACATTTTCCTATTCAAACAAGTTAAAAATATATATTTCACAAGCCAAAACTCCCACTCACCAAACCCCTAGTATATTTTTCTCCGGAGCCGATCGGATGTTTTCTCCCTCTATCGGGGAGTACAGGACCCGGTTGCAGCCCAAAACGAAACCCAACGGCGCACTCACTATATGCTAAGAATCTGACAACCTCTGCTCGACAAAGAGCGCTTGAAGAAGCAAATTTTCATACATTTGTGGTGACGAAAGACCTACATGCATACGGACATACTTCGAGCAATGCCAAATCATTTATTCAAACTGCATCGCTCTGTTTGCATTCACGCTTCATTTCCTGGTTGGGTGGGAGGGGGGTGGGGGTCTGGGCGTTCGATTGCTGTTCTGCCTGTTACATATAGTATCTGCAGTTTTGTCGCATAAATTTTGGGTGGTTGGTTTATGAAGAGCTACTCTGTGGCACAAGTATTCTGAATTGAACATTGGAATCTTTAATAAATATTGAAGAGAACAACATTCAAATAAATAATCTGCAAACGTTTTGTTTAGAATTCCGGATCTACCCATTTTATAATATCTTAGCAGTAATTGACCGCCTCTTAATAGCCCTGTTTATATTCCTACAGTAAATTGCAATATTCAATTGAACAATTATTCCAGCAATTCATTTCCAAAGTCATTAGATCTCTATCTATAGGAATCGTTTAAGCTAATAAAACCTATTTACGAATACCAAGAATTAGCGCCCAAAGAGAACCCTCCGTAGCAACGATTCCCACCCCACACAGTACGACACTTTAGCTTTTGGCCTCGTTTTTCCGCTGAAATGTGTATATGAATCTAATAATAAACTGATAAATTTATTAGATTTTTGATTATTCTTCCATCTTTCTTACATTCGTAGTATTGTGCACACTGGTGCTGTCCTAACCCAATGCCACATTGATGTCGACAAGGACCACGACAACGACGACGACGACGATGGGAACTCATCGAAAGAGATAATCCAATTTAACGCCAACGTTCAGCGAAAATTATGTTGATACTCGAAATGTTGGCTACTGTCCGGAAATACGATTCCACACTTCATATCTTGTTTGGGCGACATTTCCCCCCCCCCCCACATACACACACTGCCAAAACCGATGTGTTCTATTCGCAGTCATCGTTGGAAGGTTGGCACCAGGCGAGAGCTGCCACTTCCAGGTCCATATTCTATTTTCCCTGTTCTAAGGCGCTGCTCACCCATGTGTAACAAGGAGTTATCTGATATTTCAATTTTCGCATTGTTCATAGGGTACAAAAACGATGGCAAGATGGAAGGTTTACACCCTTGCCCCGTATACATACTTTTTCACAAATGAAATTACTATTTTGAAAGTTTCAAGAATAGTTGGGAATGCGTTCATCAAATGAGAATTTTATGAACGAATTGTTTGTTTCGTCCGGCTTTTGAAATTAAAAGCGTTGTATGTTTTTTGACTAACATCCACTCATACATCCAAAGATGGGTACTTTTACAGGGAAAAAGATTTTGTAAAACTCATAACAACAACTGTTTCATGTTTTCTTTGGAAAAGTTACAAGATACAATCCTAATTTTGTTTAAAGTCAAGACAGCGATATAGTGAATTCGACAAAGATCTTATTATAATACAGGTCGGACTCGATTATCCGGGATTCGATTATCCGAAATTTTAGACTCGATTATCCGGAGTATTTTATTTCTGATTTTCGGAAATTTTGAATAATTTGTACAGGTCGGACTCGATTATATACAGACTCGAATAAATGTGATTCGATTATATACAATTTTGGACTCGATTATATACAGTTTGAAAAAAATATTTTTTTTATGTTTCAAATATGACTTATTTCAAGAAGAAATGTAACCTTTCAACGTAAAGGTGTAATTTAAGTGACTAATTCATATAAAGTGGGGTAAAAATCGTGATTTTTGAAGATTTTGCTTGAATTTTCACCAAGAATTAATAATATCGATATTGCAGCCAATTTAAGATAGATAGAAGTTGGGTGTCAAAGAACAAATTGTAGAGCGGTTAGAGAGCTTCAATTTGGTTGATAGAAACAATCCAGTTTAATAAAAAAAATCAGGATGACATTAATAATAATACATTAACAATTACTAACTTTTAAGTTTTTCATTTCCAAAATGTTATTAAAATCCATTAATTTAGATGTTCCACTACTATATCCTGTATCAGATTTTCTCATCTTTCAAATGAAAGCAACGGAGGCCTCCGTAGCCACATTGGTTGCGCGTTCGCTTAGTAAGCGATCGATCGTGAGTTCAAAACTCAGGGCCCTCATTGACCATCTTTGTGTTGTTACAGAATAGCTACGTCCACGCAACAATCATCAGTGATGGAGATCGATCCACGGTCGAAATAAGATCGATTCATCCATACAACTGCTCTGCTCTGCAAGACACATCGGGCTGCTGTTCTATAAATAATTCAACAATGATCAATCAACTGTCTCCGCTGTCCGGTGGTCCAACTGGATAATGGAAGAACAGAAAGAATACTATTACGCCTAAATGGCTACTGTGTGAATGTACCATATGTAATGGTATAGAAGGAATACTGGCGAATGGCAACTGTGTAATGTGCTAATTATAGATATGATAACCATGTGACATGTACACGATTAAAATTCGGCTCCTTTACTGCTAAAATGCTAATGAGCCTTAAATAAATAAATGGGATAAAAAAAATTAAAGCAACAGAATCGTCTTCCGTAGCGTACTTTGTAATGTACAGCCAGTTCGAGGCAACAGAGTCCGAAACAAAAAAAAAAGTTCTATAACTCATTGTCATTGATGTAATTCGAACATATGCGTAGAAGGATTTTTTTTCCATCAAATATGATCGTCTATCACCCTCTGAGAGAATCTGGATAATTTTTTTTTCATGTGAGAAAGGTATTTTCTGACTTTAAGGGGATGAAAAATCAAATTCCTCTTTTATATTCAAAAAAAGAAACATATATACAAAAAAAAAACGAATAAAAAAATATCTCTTTGATTTGATTATATACAGGATTCGATTATATATAGTGAAAAGAAATCAGAAACTGTATATAATCGAGTCCGCGCTGAATAATAATTTTATATTGAATAGCTAATATGGGTATCAAACGAAAGGGCTTGGCTAGTAGAACACAGTTATTTATGAAAAATGCAAATCCAAGATGGCGGCCACTACAAAATGGTGGATTACATATTTTCTAAGAACCCCATCAATATGGGTATCAAATGAAAAGGCTTGACTAGTAGAACACAGTTATTTATGAAAAATGCCCAAAAATGTATCAAAAGAAAGTTCTCGACTAGTAGAACATAGCAGATAATGAAAAATCCAATTTCAAGATGGCCGCAGTCCCCAAACAATTAATTATTTTTTGAATGGTTTCATTCAGCTTGACCTGTTTCTATGTATGTTTGAATGTTTGTTGGGTTGTCCCACATTAATAGAAAATTGACCCCGTTCCTGTTGAATGATTGATCTGAAATTTGGAACATACATTTAATTCTACTGTCATGACAAAACTGCGTATTCCATGACATTGAAAAATTCAATTTGGCCGCCACAAAAAAAAAATGGCTGAATGGCTTGATTTGGAGAATACACTGCACTATGAACAACATAAATTCGAAAAGGTCGCCGCCACAAAATGGTCGACTATGTTTTTTTTTGAAATCCCCTCAATATTATTATCAAATGAAATGATTTGACTGGTGATGAAAAGTGGATCACGTACGACATCCTAAAGTGAAAAAGTCGTGGTCAAAGCGCGGTGAGCAGGCTCAAACCATCTCCAAGCCCGGATTGACGGCCAGGAAGGTTTTGCTGTGTGTTTGGTGGGATTGGAAGGGAATCATCCACTATGAGCTGCTCAACTATGGCCAGACCCTCAACTCCGTTCTCTACTGTGAGCAGCTTGACCGTTTGAAGCAGGCGATTGACCAGAAGCGGTCAGAAATGATCAATAGGAATGGTGCTGTTTTCCACCTGGACAACGCTCGGCCTCACACACCTTTGATGACTCGCCAGAAGCTACGGGAGCTCCGGGATGTCCTATTGCACCCACCGTATAGTCCGGACCTGGCTCCAAGTGGTTATCATCTCTTCCGGTCCATGCAAAACGCTCTTGGTGATACTAAGTTGGCCTCAAAAGAGGTTTGCGAAATCTGACTGTCTGAGTTTTTTGCAAATAAGGGGGGGGGGGGGCTTTAAGGGTGGGATAATGAAGTTGCCTTCTAAATGGCAACAAGTTTGCGAACAAAACGGCGCGTATTTGACTTAAATTGGATAATTTTAAGTATGTTAAATAAAGCGTCAGATTTCGATCAGAAATACGACATTTCTCTTTCCCAAACCCTATATAATATTTTCCAAAGAAGACTAGATCATTGGCTACAATTTGATATGTCGATGATCTGAATCGGTCCAGTTGTTCGAAAGTTATGATTTTTTCAAAAACGTTTTTTTTTAAAAAGGGGGAAACATTTGATTTTTTAAACCATTGGTTAACTTTAAAAATTCATAACTTAAAAACCAAAAAAACAGATCTATGTTTTTCTAATATTTTGCGATAAAGAACAAATATACCACTTTTCACAAACATTTGAGAACCACTTTATTGGTTTGACATGGAATGGCTGTAAGTGAAAGTTGATAAATTTTATAAATACTAGCTTTTATGTGTTTTTTCCCTTCACACAACTTTTGTGATGAAATCAATAAACTATGTTTTTTAAATTTTTTACCTGAACTCATCCGTATTTTTGACAAATGCAAACTGAATCCCCACTCAAATGGTTGAACAAAGACATGATTGCTTTTCTATCAAATGAAGAAAGTAGAACATGTTTAACTATTTCCATTCAGTGCCGTGAATGTTTACGATTTGAAGCGTAAAATGATTCGGTTCCCATTGCAGTTCCCCTGCACATCATATATTTATAATATGAAAAATTGTGAGTATCACTTATCGCGTGGTTACTTTTTCCGCTTGTTTACCTCATGATGCATTGATGATTCGCATCACACAAAAGAACCTCGTTGGAATCACTTCGAACCGGTTCGTTTGGCGCTGCATTCGACAAAATATTATCCTTTCAGAACCGAAAATGGACCCGTCCCGGAGGGAAGCCGAGGGAGCATAATATTGTGGACATTTTTCAACACCCAACCCAATCAACGCGATACGAAGATGTGAATTGAATGCCCAAATCCCCGACCTCGTTAGGAATGGAACAGATTTTTCTCTCGCTCGCAACTTGCTGTACATTGTTTTGTTCATATTTAATCCTACGGGAGACACCTTTTACTCTTTTTCTGTGGTTGTCCCAGACAGTGCATTACTGGTGTGTTCATATTTTCCTTGACACGACCCTCTGACTGGCGATATGTCGTCACTTGAACGGGGGCAAACTGGATGCTCGGAAGCACTCTCGCTCCCAGAGTAAACGCAGAGTCCCCAGTTCAAATGCACGTTGCTGTCAATTGCTAGCCACGAGCATGACAATCGATACACACCGTATTGGAGTGTGTAATTGAATTTGAAAACAACCATAATAAAAATGCAACGTTATTTGAACGAAAAAAATAAAATAAACGACACTGGTAAATTCCAGCGGAACAAACAGTAGGGAAACAATCAATTTCGAATGCCAAGTCTCATGTGTACATTAGTGATCACTATCGATGTGGTTTCATATGAAACCTCCGAGCGATCGGTGAGTGACGCTTTATGTTCGCCTGTTCAATATGTCAGTGAGATTTTAGTAACTTGAGAGCGGAATGAAAAATAACAACACAACTTCTTAAATTAAAATTTCTGTATCACGGATCCGTTTGAGTGAGCTATCAATTCTTCGAGCGCGCAACGTCACATAACACACACATCAAGTTTCGAATTTTCCTTCGGCACTTTTCTCTCGTATCCAGTTTTTCTTTCCGACCCACCCAAGAAGTGAAGTATAATTTGAAGCATCATTAAATGTGTCAACTTTTAAATCACGAAAAAAAGAGCGGAATGCTTCGAGTTTCTTACGCCACCGGCGAAATTCTGCACCGACGGGGTATGAGCGATCCGCCGATTTCGGGGAATAGTTTTGCATCGGAAGGAAATTGTTAGAAGGTGGTGTAAAGTTTTTCTTCCAATGCTTCTTCGTCTTCCAAAAACGTACCAGGGAGCACGCATATCGAAGTGGTAAAGAGATTTCCCACCAAATGTCGGAGAGTTTCAAAGGTTTTTTTTTTTCTAGATTTCATTTCCATCCATTCGCGCATTTCACCCTTTTGAAATCAAACAGCATTTCTAGTGACAGATTTTTCTTCCACCTGCCATAAATTTCTTGCGCTTTGTCGTCGTTTCACCAAGCCCGAAGCGTACGTGTGCCTCAAAGGGCTCAGGAAAGAACTTTCCGGAATATGCTCCTGTCAGCACACGCTTATTCATGTCGCTCAATGTTCAATATATTTGTGTTAGCATGCACGTGTGAAGTGCGATTCACATACGCGGGGTAACATGATTTCAACGTCAAATTAATAACATATTTTGTTCTCTTCGACAAATTTTGCCGAAAATATTGAATGTTACTACTCTGCACGATGATGTTACGTTGTATATGCATTGCACTTAATACGCAAGTGTAAGGCCCATTCCATCGTGATGTGACAAAGTTTTGACGCAATAAAAATATGTTTTTTCTTCAAGTTTTCTATAAGGCGTGCGATTTTCAAGAAAGTAATTATGTCAAAGTAAAATTGAGAAGATTTCCTACAAGTATCATCAGTTGGAGAATATTCTATAATTAAATTCGCTTACTGCCAGTCGAACACTTTTGTGACCTGACTTTTTGCGGTTTTCTTCTCGGTGTGTTTCATGAGTATTAAAAAAAGGAAAAAGGGGCCGAATCGGAAGCAATGTTACCGCATGTACAGATTCACCTGGAAAAGTACATATTTTTTCGTTTTTTTCGGCATTTCCGTGTTGTAGACCTTCTCCATACACGTCGCAAATGTCTCGGGTTGCTTCTGCAGCTTTTTGACCTCGATGAGAGGCGAAGAAGATCACTGCCCATGTTTGTATAGGAGAAACGAAACGACAAAATGAGCAAAATCGACTTTTTCGCCGTTTTGCATTCTACGCAATGTATTACGTTTGCTCAACATGCAAACAAATACTTTTCTCGAAAACATTTGAGCAATTTTGAAAAAACGTTTCCGAAAAATCACTGTTTGTCTGCATAACAGACGTAGTTCCATACAGCTTTCATACATCGTTCGAAAATCAACAATTTTAAGTTTTATGCGCTATGAGTTAAATCTACATTTGAATCACATTCTTTGTAGAGTCCAAACATGCCTGTCACGATAGAGTCTTATTTCTCAGTGTTTCTCAAAAGATGAATATAAGGAACCATTGACACACTGCTCATACAATTACTATTTTCTGTTCACTGCACTGCGATGAACAAAGATCTTCAAGTAATTAATGAAACAATCAGATCAGTAGTAAAATTCAAATATTATTGGTTCTTAGCATTATAATTCCTCGGATTCGACATCGAATTATTCCACATGCTCAGCATTATTCATACCATTGGTGTAGGTCACTCCATCATCTTTATGTGATTGATCGTGGTATCGGTAAGCCATGTTGCTAAAATTGACAACATTGCAGATTGCCTCTACAAATTCAATTAATTGAAAAAACTAGAAACTACTGTTCTTATCATATCCCAGAGTATTCAGGAAAAAAGTACTATTCTAGACTCGCAACAAATCCAGAGCACCTTTTCCAGGCATTTCACTAAATTTCTTCCAAACCATTTTGATTTTATCCGATAACAACTAAAACTACCGACGGAGACGTTTTGACTATTATCGGAAATGTAAATTTTTTTTTTTTTTTTTTTATATCTGTATTATAGTGACTTTCAACTCATTTGGCTGGTTCGTCACTTTTACTTCCATTTTTGGAAGAATGTCGGGAGTGAGAGTTGAACTCGTGACCTTTAACGTGAGAGGCACGGATGTTACCACTACGCCAGATCGCCTCCACAATGTAAATATTAACGCTAGGGACAGAGCAACTTGGTGATTACATCTAGCTATGCGAACCGAATGGAAAAAAAATATGTTTTAATCCGCAAATTCTCCTAGGCCTTTTTTGCCGGTAATATCTTTCAACAGGACAGTTTATTTCATTTGAAATTTGCATGGTTACGCTTGTAGGAAAAAAAACAACAAAATTGCGTTTTCCCAACACTAATGGTGTTGGTGATTACGTTTCCTATGCAAACATGGGCTTAGCAGGTGTCGAAAATGTTCATTTTCATTCTAAGCCTCAAAGCTAATAAAAAAAACTAAATGGCTCAAAAATACAAATAACATTGTTTTGTAGAGCAAAAAGAGTTTATCGAATGAATACCTACCGTTTGCCAAACAGCAAACAAATCGTTGTAAAATAAAACAAATATAAAAACGCTATTCACTTATTCCCCAACCCAATACTTTGATTGTAAAATATCGAGGTTTTAAGGTTTTTTCCACTGATTAACTTTTCGTGTATTGTGCCGGATAGTTATGTTCGCCTATAGAAGAAAAGCTGTTTGAAGTAGCGAATATATAGGGTTGGGGAAAAAGAAATGTCGTATTTTTGATAGAAATTTGACGCTTTATTTAACATACTTAAAATTATCCAATTTAAGTCAAATATGCGCTGTTTTGTTCGCAAACTTGTTGCCATTTAGAAGGCAACTTCATTATCCTTCCCTTATAAATCCCCCCCCCCCCCTCCTTATTTACAAAAAACTCCGACAGCCAGTTTTCGCAAACCTCTTTTGAGGCCAACTTAGTATCACCAAGAGCGTTTTGCATGGACCGGAAAAGATGATAATCACTTGGAGGCAGGTCCGGACTATACGGTGGGTGCAATAGGACATCCCATCCGAGCTCCCGTAGCTTCTGGCGGGTCCTCAAAGATGTGTGAGGCCGAGCGTTGTCCTGGTGGAAAACAACACCATTCCTATTGATCATTTCTGGCTGCTTCTGGTCAATCGCCTGCTTCAAACGGTCGAGCTGCTCACAGTAGAGAACGGAGTTGAGGGTCTGGCCATAGTTGAGCAGCTCATAGTGGATGATTCCCTTCCAATCCCACCAACCACACAGCAAAACCTTCCTGGCCGTCAATCCGGGCTTGGCGCTGGTTTGGGCCGGCTCACCGCGCTTCGACCACGACTTTTTTCGCTTTAGGTTGTCGTACGTGATCCACTTTTCATCACCAGTTACCATCTTCTTCAAAAATGAGTCGAGTTCGTTCCGTTTCAGCAGTGCATCACAGGCGTTGATTCGGTCTAAAAGATTTTCTTGCGTCAACTCGTGTGGCACCCATACATCCAGCTGTTTTTGGAATCCAATCTTCTGCAAATGGTTCCAAACGGTTTTATGGTCTATACTCAGTTCCTGGCCAATCGAGCGAGTGCTCACATGCCGGTCTACTTGGAGGATTTCAACGATTTTATCGGTTTCCACGACGATTGGCCTACCAGTACGGGGTGCTGTGCTGTGCGAATCGTTACAGTATCGGGTCCATAAACTACACGAATTTTTTCGGCCGCATTCTTTGCAGTTTTACCTCGCATGTAGTAAAAACGTTAAATATGGCGATTTTTTTGCTTGGTGGACTCCATCTTTGACGCAATATAACTTGAGACTGAAACGGACAATCACAACACTGTGAAAACGACACTTGTAGCACAGATTGTCGTCTTTAAATAGCCGTATAGTATGACTCGATACGATAAGTACAACACAAGCTATGTTTAAGTGTTGTCATACATTGACAATATACGACATTTCTTTTTCCCCAACCCAATATGAGAATAGAACATCATCTTGAAGATTTTGTGATAATTTTGACAAATGCGGAAACTGTGAATATTTTTTTCTGCTTAAATTTTGCTCACAAATGCCGATATTATTGATTTAGTTTTAATCAAGTTGAGATCGTCACCTCGCAGCTGCAAATTAACTTTGTTCAACAAACCAAATTGTAAAATAAAGATTCAAAAATAGCTGAAAATCTTTCTAAGCAAGACCCTCTCGATAGCCAGCGAATTTCAGTGTGCAGAAGTAACCGAATAAAGACTTCGTTTTCCTCACATAGCTGAGTGAATAGCCGAGAATTCAAAGAATTGCAGCATTTATAACATATTGTAAAGACTGATGTAATCTAGCACTTAAATTTAATGCTACTAAATACTGTCTGTGGATCACGCAGTGAATGATCAGTACCTCAGGTAGTTGTTGCTTTAGGTGAGCTATAAAACCACGATGACGACCAACCATAGATGGTGCACCATCAGTCTCAACAGAAACAAGGTTCTTCCATGGAATAGTTTTGTCGTAAAAAAAACTGTTGCACGGTCTGGAAGATTGATTCTCCTCTTGTATCAGTCTGTAGCAAAAAGCAGCTCTTGGCACATATTTTCATCTCTGATATATCGAACATACCCTAACAACAGAACTTCATTGCCGGGTAATGTATACTCGTCCAACTGAAGAGAGAATCTGTCTCTGAACGATGTCATTGCCCAAAGGAATTTTCTTCATAATATAATGTGCGGGCTTGTGCAATAAATTGTTGAGAACCTCTGCAATGGCTGATAAAATAAGTTGCTCTCCAATTATGTGTGGTTTCCTCGACTTCGCAATTAGTAAATATATATTGTAGGACGCTCGCAAATCATCGACGTCATGCATAGATGATGATGCAAACATCGATCTTATGTATGAACCTTTCTCTAATTTTTCTTTGAGTGCTTGAAAGAATGACAAGGATTTGCTTTTTTTATCAGCATGTACTCTTGATAAGTGGTCCTCTATTTTTGAAGGCTTCTTAGCATCGTCACTGGATACTTTTTCACATATGAGACACATCGGTAAGTGTTTTTTTTTTTATCCAAAATATATATTTTATTAAGGCTCATATGGCGTCAGCCTAACGGGGCCGGGAGTTCAATATTTTGACAATGTTTGCTTAGACTATGTTAGTAATATGTAACCGATTACTCGCGGTTGACTCGAGGTTAGTATTACAAGTGTTCTCATAATTGATATGTCGCAGTCTTCGATGCTCTGTACGTGTGCCCGACACGGGATACTTCCTATTGGGATGCAGCTGACCATTAATCAGCAACGCCCCCCTAGTCTGTACCCCATATCTAGCGTGGTGCGTCTTTCTCGACTCGAGGAATCCAGGATAGAATGGTCACTAGCCAGCGCAATCATCAGCTCGTGTAGAGTTGTCAAGAGCGGTACAACCTTTGACTCTTGTTGAATAATCAGTGGACTGCACAACCTTCGGCCCGTGCATCTGTAAAGAGTGTGTGTATGTATTGCCGCGACTAAGTAAAAATTTATCGATCGGATAGGAGGGATATGAAACGGGGACACAACGAAGGAAACATCATTAAACGTTGACATCGGCGTTTCTGAGGAACAGGTATAGATGAAGTGTTGCTACTATTTCATAAACTGCTACTACTATAAGTGTATTAAACATTTCGGTAAGTGTTGATTCGATGGAAATGGACTTCAATTGGTCCAAACTGTATTGTCTGCATTTTTTATTCGTATCTGCCATCATAAAATTCGCAGTGAACCTGCAAGTTGAGAAAATTGTTTAAGACACTACTAAAAACACAATAATAAAACCGTAAAATTTGAAAACGAACTTATATTCGAGCTGAAATGCAAAAGCAACAAGAAAACAAAACATCCGATTTCACCTTCAACTCATGGAAGCTTGTATTGCTGTTGTCGTCGAAGTAGATGACTTCGGTAGATTCAAGAATCTCCTGATCAAAAAGGTTTGGTGTGGGCCTTTCGCAGCTGCGCTGTTGTCTTTCACTTTTTCCACTTCAAGCAGACAGCAGTCGTACTTTGAGGGAGAGAACTTTGCACAGAAGAAATTGATAGGATTCCTCCCGCAGTGATGCTGCTGCACGTAATATTCGGTGAAGCCCATCTTGAGAATTTTGACATTTCTGTACATTCTACCTATGTTTGAACTGGGTGTTGTACCTTATTTTTGAGAGAAGAAATGCAGATGAGAAAGGTATTTTACCCTTCTCGTACAGATGAAAATGCGGTAAGACTGATCGGAAGTCCCTTTTTCCGACACATCCAAAAATGGTGGTCCTCAACCGAACTTCGATTTTTGCAGTGAATCTACTTCCAATTGGACGGAAATGACAAACACTCTCAGTTATACAGGTAATGGGTGAAATAACGAGCGGAAAACAAATATAATCTTGTTTGACCTCCGGTTTGCTGATGCTGGCTAAAATGATCAGCAACGATGGAAACGATGGGTATGGGTATATGTGAAAGGGCTTTTTTTTTTTAATTCGTTTATTTTTACAGGCTCAGTTACTTAAGTTTAAAGGAGCCGAATTCTTAAATATATTTTTAAAACTATATATATATATATAGAAACAATTTTCTTACATTTATGGTTAGTACGGTGGAAAACCGATTACTCGCGGTGTACTCGAGTTTAGAAGGGTGACATATTTTTAGGAGAAGGATGGGATATAAGGAAATTGTAACAGTGTTGATGAGCACTCAATTCTTAAATCTATTCGTATATCTATAGTTTATTTACATGTCAACTTATTCTACTATTTATAGCAAGGGGACGAATTACCCGCAAAGGAAGGAAAGGAGAGTATAAGGATGTAGGGACAATCACACACGAAGATCCATAGCTTTAAGGGAAACATATATATGGGACATGTAATCAAGGTCTAACCGAGCCAACACATCTCTCACCGGCACATTGGGCTGTCTTCCTCGGGCCCGAAGTGAGTTTTCTAAATTCGATCTGGCGACCAGATACACCTCGCACGACCAAACAATGTGCTCGATGTCGTGATAACCTTGGCCACAAACGCAGAGATTGCTGCTGGCAAGATTGAAACGAAAGAGTAGTGTATCTAACGAACAGTGATTGGACATGAGTCGGGAGAAGGTGCGGATAAAGTCCCGACTCAAGTCTAGACTTTTGAACCACGGTTTGAGGCTAACCTTAGGGATAATCGAGTGAAACCACCGGCCCAATTTATCTTCATTCCACTTGCGTTGCCAGTTAGCGATGGTATTTTTGCGAACTAAAGAATAAAATTCATTGAAGGCGATTTGACGCTGATAAATATCGCCTTCAATTGCACCTACCTTTGCCAATGAGTCAGCCCTCTCATTACCCGGAATTGAGCAATGTGAGGGGACCCAGACAAAGGTAATGACATAACAGCGTCTGGATAAAGCACTCAAAATTTCTCGTATTCTCTCAAGGAAGTACGGCGAGTGCTTTTCCGGCCTCACTGAACGGATAGCTTCGACAGAGCTAAGACTATCCGTTACAATGTAATAGTGTTCAACAGGTCGTGAGGCGACGCTGTCCAGCGCCCAGTATATCGCTGCCAATTCAGCAATATATACCGAGCAAAGATTCTGAAGACTGTGTGAGGTGCTAAAAATA
Organism: Toxorhynchites rutilus septentrionalis; assembly: GCF_029784135.1. NCBI lineage: Eukaryota > Metazoa > Arthropoda > Insecta > Diptera > Culicidae > Toxorhynchites > Toxorhynchites rutilus. The sequence continues at coordinate 225,803,021 of NC_073746.1, forward strand.
CGTTGAACACTCCAAATCCTGTGGACTCATTCATAGAGGAACCATCAGTAAAGTATATATTATCACAATTGATACGCCCATACTTTGCATTGAAGATTGTTGGAACGAACCCCAATCTAAGATAATCTGGATTTTCATGGATTTTCTCCTTCATGAACAGATCGAAATGTACAGAGGAATTGATGTAGTCAGGAAAACAAACACGGTTGGGAATATACGAAGAAGGAACAACCTGCATAGAGGTGAATTCATGATATGAATTCATGAATCCAGAATGAAAATTTAGCTCGATCAATTGCTCAAAATTTCCGATCACCAATGGATTCATAACCTTACACCGGATTAGGAACCGAAGAGATAATAAATTGAAGCGATCTTTTAGTGGGAGTACGCCTGCCAAAACCTCGAGACTCATGGTATGCGTTGAGGGCATACATCCCAACGCAATACGGAGACAAAGATACTGAATTCGCTCGAGTTTAATGAGGTGTGTTTTGGCAGCTGATTGAAAACAGAAACTGCCATACTCCATCACTGAGAGAATAGTTGTTCGATACAACATAATAAGATCTTCGGGATGGGCTCCCCACCAGGTGCCGGTAATTGTACGGAGAAAGTTTATTCTTTGTTGACATTTTTTACTCAGATACCTAATATGGGCCCCCCAAGTACATTTGGAGTCGAACCAGACCCCAAGATACTTGAATGACATAGCATGAGTGATCGGTTTACCCAAAAGTTGAAGCTTTGGTTTTGCTGGTCTATGCTTCCTAGAAAAAACCACCATCTCTGTTTTCTCCGTGGAGAATTCGATCCCTAGCCCAATGGCCCAGGTTGAAAATTTGTTCAAAGTATCTTGTAAGGGTTCTTGCAGGTCGGATTCGTTTGATCCTACGACAGACACCACTCCATCATCTGCAAGTTGTCTTAGGCTGCAATTTTGTGTAAGGCAATTGTCGATGTCGCTTACATAGAAGTTGTACAAAAGGGGGCTTAAACATGAGCCCTGGGGGAGGCCCATGTAAGAGACCCGACTTACTGCCGAATCTCCGTGAGAAAAGTTCAAATGTTTCTCACAAAGCAAGTTATATAACATATTATTCAATAGAGGCGGCAGACCCCGAGAGTGTAATTTGTCTGACAAAACCTCTATTGAAACAGAATCAAAGGCCCCCTTTATGTCCAAGAATACTGAAGCCATTTGTTTTTTTTCGGCGTAAGCCATTTGAATTTCTGAAGAAAGCAACGCAAGACAATCATTCGTCCCCTTGCCCCTGCGGAACCCATATTGTGTATCTAAGAGTAGGCCATTCGTTTCAACCCATCGATCAAGGCGAAACAAGATCATTTTCTCCAACAATTTCCGTATACAAGACAGCATTGCTATTGGGTGGTACGAATTGAAGTCGGACGCGGGTTTTCCGGGTTTTTGAATAGCTATAACTCGTACTTGTCTCCAATCATCTGGAACAATATTATGCTCCAGAAACCGATTGAATAAGTTCAACAAGCGATGTTTCGCCACATCAGGGAGATTTTTCAGCAAGTTGAACTTAATTCTATCCGATCCCGGAGCAGAATTGTTACATGAAAGGAGAGCAAGAGAGAATTCTACCATCGAAAACTCGGAATCAAGATCGCACCTATCTTGTGGTATATCTCGAACAATTTTTTGCACAGGAGCGGAATCAGGACAAACCTTCCGTGCAAAATTCAAAATCCATCGATGTGAATATTCTTCGCTTTCATTCGTTGAAGAGCGATTTCTCATGTTTCGAGCCACTTTCCATAATTTTTTCATTGACGTTTCTCGTGACAAACCTCCCACGAAATTTCGCCAATAAGCACGTTTTTTCCCTTTGATCAAGTTTTTAAATTGATTTTCAAGGTCCAAATACGTCTGAAAATTTTCAGGGGTTCCACGTTTCCGAAAAGCTTTAAATGCATTCGATTTTTCTACATAAAGCTTGGAACATATGCTATCCCACCATAGATTGGGAGGCCTTCGACGAATAGTGGAACCTGGGATGGGTTTCGTTTGAGCGCGAACCGCGCTGTCATAGATCAAACGAGAAAGGAAGTTATACTCCTCCAATGGAGGTAAACCATCTCTGGAATTGATGGCTAGAGCAATCGCGTCCGTATATTTTTTCCAGTCAATGTGTCTTGTGAGGTCATATGCCATGTTTATAGATTCAGAAGAATTCGATCCAATGGTGATGGAAATTTTGATTGGCAAGTGATCACTACCGTTGGGGTCCTGGATTACATTCCACTTGCAATCTAACGATAGTGAATTCGAGCATAGCGAGAGGTCAAGAGCACTTGGGTTAGCAGGAGGTTTAGGCACACGTGTTGTTTCCCCAGTGTTCAAAACGGTCATATTGAAGTTGTTACAAAGGTCATATATCAACAATGAACGATTGTCGTCGTACTGTTCCCCCCAGGCAGTTCCATGAGAGTTCCATGAGAGAGATCAATTGTGGCTCAGGAAGGAGTGAGCACATGTCATCAAGTTGTTTGCGGCTAACCGCAGCTCTCGGAGGCCAATACAAGCTGACAATACAGAGGTCTTTGCCTCTGATGTTTGCATGACAAGCAACAGCTTCGATCCCTCCAATAGGTGGAAGGTCAATTCGAAAAAATGAGTGGCACTTATTGATCCCCAAAAGCACCCCTCCGTATCTATCATCACGGTCCAAGCGTATAATATTAAAATCGTGGAAAGAGAGATCATCTCGCGAAGAAAGCCAAGTTTCGGACAGAGCAAAAACATCACAATTGAAGTTATGAATTAAAAATTTAAATGTATTCAATTTAGGGATAAGACTACGACAATTCCACTGAAAAACAGTGATATCTCCGACCTCTCTATCTAAATTAGACATCAAGAGAGATAATCATTGCAAGGAGGGGCCATGTTTGCATCAATTGCTGTAAAATTGTCTTTAATACTGGAAGCATTGAGATGACAAGGGTTCTGATGGAGTCGGAAACATTAAAACACTTGAAGATTTGATCCAAAAGGTCAGACAACTTTATAAATCCCGATTGGGAAGTTGAGCTGGACGGAAAAACAGGGACAGTTGGGGTTTTTGATGTCCATTCGAGTGCTGGGTCGTTCGAAGGTGAACTATCCCCACGGAAGCCAGGAGGAACCTGATTTTGCTTGTCCGCTGCACTCGATTTTTTAGGCAAGCTAACTGGGGGTATCACCGGGGGGACTTGTTCTTGAACTTTGGGAGTGGTCACATTTTTGCGCCGGGGATTCCCTTTGAAAATAAACGGTGTGCCCCCGCTAGCTGTGTCCGCTTCCATTTCATCAACTGGCAACGTGGAAAAGATATTGTGTGTTGAGATTGGTTGTTGTTGTTGTTGGGCCAGTGGAGAAGCGCCCTTTAAAATTTCCGCAAAAGTGCGCTTCGAGCGTTCCTTTAAAGAGCGCTTCTGTTTCTCCCAGCGACTCTTGTAAGTTTCACAAGCTGAGAGCGCGTGTGGGGATCCTCCGCAATATGGACACTTATGCTCAGTCGCACTGCAGGATTTCCCCTCATGTTGCTCTCCGCAAGTGGCACAGCGCTCCTTGTTGGCACAATAATCTGAAGTGTGACCAACTGACTTGCATTTGTTGCAAGTCATGGGCTTTGGCTCGAAGAGTCGCACAGGTAGTCTCAATTTGTCCACCATAACGTAGTCAGGGAGGGCGGCACCAGCAAGGGTGACTCGAAACGAGTCTGACGGCGTAAATTTAGTTTGGTCCCCATCATGGGAGAGTTTCCCGAGTTGGCGACAGTCCAAGATCTTTACTTCCATTGAGGGAAGCTTCTTGAACTTGCCTTTTCCTTCTTTTTTTATTTGTTCGCTCGTCAGACCCGGTTCAGTTATCACCCCCTCAATTTCTACATTATGGGAGGGTATAAATGTTCTATATTCGAGAGTGAAAAGTTGGTCAGCAACAATCTCGTTTGCGTGTTTCCGTTCATTCACGACAACCCGCAATTTGTTCGGTCTAACCCTGCGAATTTCAGATACAGAAGTGTATCTGGCCAGATCTTTCATGATCTGAATCACGTTAAGGCTTTTTCCTTTTGGTTTTGGCCGGATGAAAACAACCCACGGGCCAGTTCCAGGTGCATCTTCTGGATAAACTCTGACACGTGGAGCGGAGACAACAGAGGGAGAAGACGAGGACGAGGACGAGGACGAGGATTGGGTTGGATCGGAAACATCAGAAGGGGGAAGCGAAATCGATGATGGGAGAGGGGGAGTGGAAGTAACAATGGGTTCAGAAGGGAGGCTTGCTATTTTCTTAGAGGGGGGCTTGGAAGGATGAGCAGATTCGTCCCCAGAAGAATTATCTTCTTTTTGAGGGACTCGTTTATGTTTTTACCCAGATCTTGAAAGGGATTCATTATCGGAGATCTCCATCTCTGGAGATCCTCCACTATTCTCCATTTTACAAAAAATTTTGTCTTATTTCTAATCTATTATTGATTTTAACAATAATCTCAAAAAAAAAATAACAAAACAAACAAACAAAAAATTATGATGATAATATTAAGCAATGAACATATGAGTTGAACAATAATATTAATATTAAATATGTGTACCTTAATATAAAAGTTGTTCCGATACTGCGCTCTATTGCCCTAACCAGGGAGAGACAGAGGCTACGCGCTATGGATCAACACAATAGCGCAAGAATAGCTCACACGGTCACGTGATGATAACTCCCGTTAATGACAGCCACACGATGGCGATCCCGTTATGTCAATGTTCAACAGCCGCCAAGGGCTGCAAGCTGCAAGAGCGCTGCTTCCTTTGTTCCACTTCACCAAAGGTCAATTCGAAAGCGGACAGCAATGACCTTCACTCGTACATTATACCAATCGCACAACAGTAAAAGTGGCAACGCACAATAACGACACTGAACTTTACTCGTCAAGAGTTGGATAGCGAATTGAAAGGGCTTTAACTGATGCTATTTCGGAAACGAAGGTGATAGCTTCCGGTTCTTGGAAACCCTAAAGGATCGAAAATGGAGCTAGTGGAGTGGAGTTATACAGAGAAAGAGAGACGGGAATCGTGCTAAAGCGGCATAGAGTAAAAATGCTTGAGCTTAAGCTCGGGTAGGCTGTACACTTCGTCTTAAACGAACAACGCTCAACACTCAATGCGAAATGTTCAACACTCATTTTCCGTACAGACTCAAAGCTGAATGTTCAATGCTTTACACTCAATATTAGGGTGGCAATGGATGTATGGGAAAAAAATCATCATCGAATTTTAAAAACTGACCATGTACATTTTGTTTATTGGCCCAAAAAATGACCTGTGCAAAGTTTCAGCTCGATCGGATATGATTTAGGGGTGTCCCAAGCGCTCAAAGTATTGATTTTTTGATCCACGAAAATCTCTACGAAGTCCCGAAAGGTCGATTTTCGGCCAAAATTTTTTTTTGCGAGATGACATCAGATCTTTTCATGCATTTTTAAGTCATTTGGCATCGAAAATAAAATTTCGTTTTCCCAATATCCTTTACTCCCCCCTTGGAAGATTTTCGAGGATCAAAAATCAAAACTTTGAGCGCTTTGAGGCACCCCTAAATCATATCCGATCGAGCTGAAACTTTGCACAGGTCATTTTTTTGGGGCCAATAAACAAAATGTACATGGTCGGTTTTTGAAATTTGACATGAGCATTTTCGCTGCCACCCTACTCAACATTCTACGCTCAACGCTCAATGGTTAACGAGCAACGCTCAACGCTCAACGCCCAAAGCTTAACGCTTGAGACTCAACACATTCAACTATACGTTCAACGATCAGCGGTCAACACGCAATCACAAACGCCCAAACACAAGTACGCGCAAATGCACACATAAACACACAGCTGCAAATACACCTTTCAACACGCTCACGTCCCCGGAGGTGGACGGGAGTTAATCAAAGGCGTGTCGTAGCACAATCAAATGCGTATCACCGGTGTACTAAGGACCTGAGTAAACGTCTTAAATAACTACGGATCATTAACAGAAGGTCGGCTTAGGTCATCTTTTTTAGGACGGCTTAGAACCATATTTTTGGTCGGTCCAGGGCCACCCCGCTATTTCAAATAACGGCGTGCCGTGTACCAAATTTAGTTTTTTGATGCATAGGTAGATTCTATTTATATAATTTGTTTTGAAGAGCAGACCAACCATAGGCAATCTCAATTTCCTTGTATTTGTAATTTTTCGACATCTAAAAGAACATTTAACTTGTTTTCCGTACAGGTCAAAACTCTACTTTTTCCTTTTTTGAGCATTGAAAACACAAAATGGCGCAAAAACGTTAGAACGAAGGGAGCAGTGAAAAGGTCGCCATATATCTGAGATCTCTCTTTATCTTTCAATTATTCAACCAGTAATTTTTCATACTGTAAAATTTAGTTTTTTGATGCAATACCCTCTTGGAATGGGTCACAACAATATTGGAGGAAATAATTCATCATAAAACAACACAAACAGTTGTTGCTATTGCTATTACAGGAATACCTTTTTTGTGCGATTTTTTTGGTGCTAATTTCTGTTCTTGTGCGTTTTATTTTGTGCGGTGTATGAAAAGAGGAATATTTGATGAAGTTATCGTCCATTTAGTTTTTTCTCGAAGTTTTATATGCATTCCAGTGCGAAAAAGCACATTTGCGTCTAAATTATCCACTTCTTAAACCATTCCCATCCTTCCATAAAATGCTCTAAGTTGCGCTTGACATGATTTCTAATAGCAACAAGTTTCAAAAAGCACATCGTGACAGCTAATAACAAACCGGATCGTTTAACAGTCACTCACAACCGAAAAGGCACATTGTCCCATCGCAAAGCAGGGAAACAAAAGGAAATCAAACGGTGAACGGCGTGAATTTGAGTTATTTTCTTGGGGAAACTTTTTTATGCGGTCTACCGCACAAAAAAAGTTTTTTTCAAATTGTGTACCGAACACGATTTTTTAAAGCTATTGGTGAAGTTTTGTACGATTTTTTAGCGATTTATTTTTGGTTTGCCTGTATTTCAATTTGAAAACATTTCACCACGAATGAGGATCAATTTAACAAATACCTAGCAAGTAGCAGACGCACAATTATTTTTTTTTCATGCTGACCCTCGACCGCACTCTGAAGAATGTTCATCAATCGATGCAATACGGCACAGTACTGTTTGAGTAATCCAAAAAGATAACCGAAAGGCCATGACATGGTTTATTAAACAGGGGCTTCAGATGTTAGCTGGCCAACTCGATTACCAAATCAAAACCCAATCGTGAACTTATGAAGAGTGGTCGTACGAAGAGTAGATGCAGCTAACAATACTAATTATAAACTCAATCTAAAACTGTTGTAATTCATGCGAAATTGATGCTAATTTTGTAAAGGAGTTTTCCATCTGGTTCTATAGCTGTGGTTTTTGTTTTGTCTAATGTTAGCTGGCCAACTCGATTACCAAATCAAAACCCAATCGTGAACTAATACTAATTATAGTCTGACAAAACAAGTTCAAATAACCAGTGTTAGAAACGAAGATAGTTTGTATATCCTGCACTATATGCACCATTTCAACCGAACTCTTAGATATCTCTGATTTAGTTTACAGAGATAAAGAGTCATCCTAACGTTATGAAAAATAGTGTAGTAATTTATAATATCCTATATGTAAATAAAAACTTTCCAGGCATTATTTATCCATTCAAGAGCATCGAGATAGCATAAACCGTTCGGATGGCAAACGAAGGATAATAGAATTGTGTTATTTCGAAAACAAACCCGACTCCGCGTTCATTGGTCTAAAACCCTTGAACCAGAGATAACAATTTGAAGATTTAGTGGTTTTTGTATGAAATAGAAAATGCCCGAACGAATCCGACCGAAAGATTGAATCTCAATTTTACAAAAGCCATTGCGGTCGGTCTGGTTCGGTTCGGGTCTTCTACTTCTACTTTTGGGTTTGCTGATTCTACCAGTTGACAAAGGATAACGAACGTTCACATTGCGCTGTATTATTTGGCGTGCATTGATACCTTAACGCTTTGAACTTTTTGTTCTTGTGATTGGTTGATGGATAAAATTTGGCTGAATTCAATGGTGAAAATTCACTGGGAAAACAACCCCGCCTGTAAATTTTCTCTGGTAATGTTTCTAGTGAAATCAACATTATAATCTATGTATGACTCCCGGAAAGGCGAGCCGCGTTTATAGCCACAGTCATTAGATTAGTTTAGTTTTACGAAAGTGTGTTCCAACTTTCCGGACACATCTAACACAATGGAAATTTTTCGGAAAATGTGTTATCACAATACACGGCAGAGGCAAACTATCATTTCCTCTGGTGACCACTGCGAGGCAGTGCACAAACTTTGTTCTGTTTAGTTCTGTGGAGTTGGAAATTTGTTGCTCTATTTTCGCCGGGCGAACAAACAATCGTTATCACGCTCGCAAACATGGAGGGGGAAATTCCGGATATAAAACGCAAAAATTATTCCCGCTCTCGGTCATCATTTGCAAACAGCACATCCGGCGATGATCTGACTCAACTGGACGAACAAAGTAAGACACACCGGAAGTATACGTATAGCAAGAGCTTATGTGGATTAGGAAGCAGAAAAAAGGATTTGTCCGCCCAAAACTCGGTGGATAGAAAGAGACCAAGCGAGTAAAAAAGCTGTGATGCGAAGGTTAGAGATGTGTCGTATTTGCTGGATGTTTTTTTCGGGCCCAACGGAGCAAATTTTAAAACAACAACGACCCTCACTTCACACTTCCGGAACACACAAACACGTTTCAGTCTCACATAGGAGGTGGCAAGATAGGACCTGAAATAATTTAGTTTCGTTTCTGTTATTCCGGTCTACTTGTAACAGACAATTTCTACGAAAGTCGATAAAGGGTGGAAACTGTGCTTTGGCCTGATAATAGTCTAAATAAAATACTATTTGGATGGTTTTGTCTATTAGTAACATGATCGTTTTGCCGGTTCGATCGAAATTTGTTATTACGCTAAAGTATAAATAGTGGCGTTGGAAATAACACTTTTCTTGTATAGTGATCGATGCATTTCAAATCTGGAACTACAGCTCCATTCCATATGACATTCTTTGAATTGAATGTTCCTATGAAATATAAAACTATCAAAATTATCGTTCGGAAGATCGGAGTTCGGAAGTTAACATCGTGACAGCTAATAACAAACCGGATCGTTGAAATTTTGTCTCTGGACTCGATAAATATAACTGAAGGGCTGGAGTACTGCTGTGGAAGCTGGCGAAGAGAGTAAAATTACCAAATCTATCTATATGTATCTATCTATATATATATAAATGGATTTTTGTCTGTCTGATTCATATGGACTCGGAAACTACTGAACCGATCAACATGAAAACTGGTATGTAGTGGTATCTGGGGCCGGGGAAGGTTTCCGTGATACTTTGAGAGCTCTCCCCCTCTCTAAGGGGGGGCTGTCATACAAATTAAACACAAATTTCTACATTACTCGGGAATTGATCACGCACATTGGCCGAAATTTGTCATATTGAGGTTTTAGGGAGCAATAAATGAAACGTTTCTATAGTGAATAGATACTCCTACTCTCTCTCTCTCTCTCTGAGGGGAGGTGGGGGGGGGTGAATGGTCTGCCTTACAAATGAAACACAAATTTCTGCATAACTCGAAAATTAATCAAGAAAATGGAGCCAAATTTGGCATGTAAAGGTTTTAGAGGGCACGAAACGTTTCTATGATGAATATACTCCTCCTTCTCTTTAAGGGGGGCTGCCATACCAATGAAATACAAACTTCTACATAACTCGAGAACTAATCAAGCACAATTTGGAATTTTGGATGATGGTATGACACCCCTCCCTCCTCTGGAATGGAGAGAGGTCCCATAAAAATGTTACATACATTTCAACCAAAAATATTCCAATTAAACATGACAATTGAAAATTTTCGGAAAAGTCTGAAGGAAATAGGGAAAATTCGGAAAATTAAATTCCCATATGTTCTACAATCACAGAGTGACAAGCGTTGTTAGTCCATTTGATGTTTGCGCTAACGAAATATCTTTATCTCCTTCTATCTGTACCAATAAAAATTGATTGCCGAATATGTTGATAAGAGTACAACTGGATTGTCCGATTTAGGGCTGTCTTTATTCTATCATATTTTCTGTATAAAACATTTATTTCATGTAACGGAGCAACATTAACACTTAACATAACAAGTGGTTGTTAAGTGGTTGGAGAATCTTGAACGAGAATTGTGTCAGAACATAATCTGATATTATAATGATGAGTTTTGGTAGAAGTACTGAGAATTTTATAGTAAAAGGTAAATTTAACGGGGTCGATTAGAAAATCAATCAATGAACAGTTCTGCGATTTGACCTATGAACTTGCGCCTAGTAAAAAACGTGAATATTTGAAGGTATTGAAGACAAAAAACAAATTTTGGGCGGGAGGAAGTTTGCCGGGTCAGCTAGTATATCATAAAATTACCAAATATATCATAAAATAAAAGAAATGATTTTTGGACATTAAAATTTGATGCGGGGTGATTTGGTCCAGTGTGTTGCATCGAAAAAAAAACATACTTATGTTTATGTAAAGTAATTCGCGATAATATTACAATCAGTAACAGTGTTCTGGGATCGATACCAGGTGTCTTGGCCAGATTCCAGACCAGAAAAATTGCATTGAGATCATTTCGAATTCTGCATGGAACATTTTCAAACGATGCTTGGTCAAAGATAATCCGTTCTTGATGGCCTGAGTTGCTCTTTCAAGCTCCTCCTTCTTCCAACGTTGTCTGCCCATCCTTTTTTGTAATTCAGCGGCAACTGGAATCAATCATACCTAATAAAAACCTCAATCCTGTAGGGCCAATTCACCTCACAGAAACGTGGCCATGTCATCCCACACAACATGCACAAATTAAAATGCAATTATTCTCATTTATTGTTATCAAACTTACAGTTTCACTGAATCAAATTGTTCTTCTTCTGTACGAGAACAGTACTTTACATAATACACGAAAAGTTTGTTTAATAAGCGGAAAAAACCTTAAAACAACGATCGGAGAACTTGCATTTTTTTGACAATTAAAGTGCTTGCTATGTTCATGCCCGTTTCCATTCACCTGTTAAATTTTACCAAAGTTTTCTTACGTTTTCACTTTTTGAGATAAAGGGGTGGTCCAAATCACCCCGTATATCCAAACCCCCCCAACTTACCCTATAGGTTGCACAGAAGAGATTTTTTATGCTAGACATTTTACAATTAAATACAACTAATTTATTCTTGTAGTGGAGTATTATTTTAGTTCTAATTTTAATTATTGGGTGTGCAACTCAATTTATTCTGTTTTTTTTTATGGAAAACGCATTAATTTGAATAATAAGAATAATAAAATTAATGAATACGTAGATGGACAGTAGAAAGAATCTGAACTTCCCACTTTGATGGCACAGTATAATTTGGAGGGATCAAACAGGGAAACCATTTGTTCGTTGTTTCGGTTTCAATTCAGCAATGTTTTCGTCAGTGAAAGCCTCAGCAACGATCATATTAATACAACCAAACACAAGCAGAGTACAAGAAGCCTGTCACGTAATTAAACATTCTACAAATCATGATGGTATCCCTTCTATGTTGTTCAAAAAGTGCTATAGAAGTTTATCGTCGCCAAGAGGTTTGTTTAACCAATCATTATCATGTGGAAATTTGCCATGCCTTTGGAAAAAAGTATTCAAATAAGGCTCTAGAAGCGATGTCAACAATTATAAAGGGAACGCTAACCTTTGCTCAGTTTCAAAACTGTTTGAACTGATAGTTTTGGATATCATCTCCCATGCCTACAGCAGTTACATCCAGTGTTGCCACATTTTTATCTGTACCAGAAGGGTAAAAAATCTTTCTCATCTGTACTATTTCTTCAAAAAATCTGTAACAAAAATCTGTACCATCGGCAATATTCATCGCACAGAAAAATCATGAAGTATGAAACAATACCCATTTATTTATTAGAAAATATTATGTATACTTACTAACTTTATATCTAGATTTACTTACTACAAATAATGGATGAGGCACAAATCTGTTCTTTACATTAAGTTTCACAGATACGTTTTGATTTGTTTTCATCCATACCAAGAGATGCATCTCTAGTGATTTCAAGTAATAATACTGATGAAAAAAAAGATAAATTTCAAACGCGGGAAAAATCTGTACCAATCTGTACTTTTTGACGAAAATCTGTAATTTGTGCCGTACAGAATCTGTACCAAAATCAACAAAAAAAATCTCTCCAGATAAATCTGTACCTATGGCAACACTGGTTACATCTATTTTCAACAACATGGTTTTGCTCCCAAACGATCTACAGTGATTGGTAAAGACCAATTTCATGCCAACTCGTCTTAGGAGTTGGCAGCGTCATCACGGATAGCAGTGAAATGTTGTGAGTGTAAAAGCATGGGTCTTTTAAAACGTCAAGCCCAGCGTCGGTCCCCAGGGGTCGTTATTTTACAGTCCTACGTCAAACTTTCGTTCGTGCCCCTAGGCTCAGACCCTTCTACTTTTCTTACAAAAATAAAAATAATTCATAAACTATAAAACCTTCAAAATTCTGGTCAGAAGATGAAATGTAGGTAATTGTTGATATTTTCATTAAAAATACATTTTTTTATTTAAAAAAAATTATTATAATTATAAAAATTATTTTAAAAATTAAAATTACTTTTTTTCAAAAAGTTTTTTTTGTTTAAATTCTCAAAAAAATGCGCTTTTAATTTCTAACAAGTCGTCTATACATCGAAAGATGGGCTCTTTTACAGGGAAAATTTTTTTCTGACAACAACTTTTCCAGGTTTTCTTTGAAAAAAATACAACTAATCCTAATTCTATATAAAGTAAAGATAGCGATATAGTATAATCGATAAAGTTTTAAATCTTATTAAAATATGAACTTTCGTCGAAGTTGTCAACTTTCTATCTCATAGTTTCAGGAACATAAGCCATGTTTGTATGGTGACTCCTGAAAAAATAATGTTTTACTCGTAACATTATTGTGTGTAAATTATCACGTTTGACATGTTGATTTTCAAAGAAAAACTAGAAAAAGTTGTTGTTAGAAAAAAACTTTTTCTCTGTAGAAGTACCCATCTTCCGATGTATAAGTGACTTGTTGGAAATTGTATGGGCTATCCACATTTTTTTCAGAATTAAAAAAGAATATTGTTTTCCAGAAAAATGAATTTTGATTTTCAAAATATTTTTTTTTTCAATTGAATATTTTTTCAAAAATTGTTCGATAATACCAATACCAAAATAATTTTCTACATTTCATTCTTCGACCAGAATTTTATAGGTATTATAGCTTTTGAGTAATGGTTTTTTGTAAAAAATCAAGAAAAAATTTTGGCCTTTTCAAAAAGTAGTCTAGTTCCTCACAACGTTTCACTGCTATCTGACAATACAATTTTTATTTGTTTTCTATAAGAAAAGCTTTTATTGTTTTCAGTGCAATATAAATGAAAATCAAAACAAACATAATAATGGATATTTTAAGAATGATTACAATATGTTTACTTCTAATTTTTTTTTAAATTAAAGCAATGAAAAAAACAAATGAGTGGGTACTTTATTTTGTCAATCACTCTACGTCCTCGAATCTAGTACTGTACATCTCACTTACCGTTCGCCATCAAAGCCGACAAAATGACTCTATATATTATATATACAGATTTATCAGATGCAATCGACAAGATATACCAATATATAGCGGTCGCCAAACTACAATGTCTTGGTTGCAGCTTATTGAACTAGTTATGTCTGTACCGATCGTGGGATGTCAGTAAAAATCGTTGACACTGTATCTTCCCCATTTCGAGTTACATCGGGTGTACCTCAAGGAAGTCATCTTGGCCTTTAAATTTGTCTGCTCTACGTTAATTTGTTAATTTTTGTCTTGAGTGCCACAAACTCGCTCAAGCAGATGACTTCAAATCATTTTGCACCGTGAATTGTCTTGATCACGCAGCATACCTTCAGTAGCAGCTTAACATTTTTGCTCAATGGTGTGACGTCAATAATGTGATTTTGAATTCAGCAAAATGCACAATTATCACCTTCTCGCGGAAACATTTAGTTATTGTTTACCATATAAATTACGAACTATCATTGTGATTCGCGTTATGGCCATTTGCACTAATATTTATCATAATGAAGCAATCCAATTTTTTCGAGGTTATTGAGAATTACAGAATGAGTTCATTTCCTTTATTTAGTCACCAACGAAGTAAATGTCGTTCTGGAATTTCCTGAAATTAGTTTGAGTCAATACAATACAATACAAGTCGGGTTGTGCGAATGTGACAACATTGCCACGCCGTTCAACATTGACGACATCGAACTTCGAACATGCTTTCTGAAGAGAAAATCCTGAAGGACAATTGTATCTGATGTTGATTTTATATTACTGATAAGGTTTCATCTCAAATTCTGGGAAATAGTGAAGTAAGAATCTGAACAACAGTTTCAAAGTATTTAAAGAACATCAGGAAATAATATTCATTCGAATGTTAACAATTTAAAAGTGCACTTGGGCCTGCTAATTTGAGAGCAAATTGTTTCAGAAATATGGATGAATTATTTTGGCATTTGTTTTGCATCAAGACAAGGTTGCATGTGTCGATTGGATTTGAGTACACTCGGCGCCGCTGTTCCTTGCTATGGTGGCTGGGAGCAGACATACAACCACAAATGGTTAAACAAGAGTCCCTCACTGTGTTAATCAGTTTATGGGTATAGCGTTACGATGCAACTTATGCAAAGCACTTTCACTGCAAAAAATATTATGTGACATAGAACTCTTATTGTTGTACTACTACAGGGCGCATAATAATAATCGAATCATATATAATCGAGTCCGACCGGTAATGAAATCTTTTCATAACTCACTACAGCTTTCTCGTCATACAGCTACGCAATTTCAATGAATTTTATTATTGTTTTTGTCTAAAGAGGTCCAAATTATATCCCTTACCAATGTTAATTCTTAAGGATGCATCTGTATTCTTCACATTGTGTTGTGCTCACCAAAAATTATTCCAAAAATACTTTCGAAAACAATACATTGCTGAACCATGGTGTCAAATTTGAGGCAAAAAACTAACCTTTTCGGTAATCCAATGAATCTCATTAGCGTAATTTGAGTCGAAACCACATGCCCACACCTCAGCAGATAAAACTCCTGTCACGAGAAAAGGTTGGCGTGTCAGGCAACGCGTCATTCTTGCATGCACTCAGACTGAAATGATGAAAGAAAAACATCGTTTCACGTTTCATTCTCGTAATTCACGACAATGAACATCATTTTTTCGTGTAAACACCTGTACCACGAAGGCGTATCATGCGGCTCCAAGCGTTCCGCATCGGTCTCGTACTCCAATGTGAACGTTTATGCGCGCGAGTAAAACCCGCTAATGCGAAAAAGAAGATTTTCCGCCCATGAAAAAATCATCTCGACTCAATTTCTGCACCCTCCGTCATCCATACAACAACATCATGCAATGGGTTGCCAATTCTGCTCTCATGTCAACCTACTTGTGTTACTATCCTTTTGAGAAAATCATGTAGCAGCGCACTTGATCTGGGAGCAATCCTTCCGTTTTGTGTCTGAACCCTGCCATTGTGGATACCGTCAGGATTGAGTTGGACATGAGAAGAATTCTTCTTTTTTTCCTCATAGACCACTTTTCCCGTTCGCAGTCGGTTCTGCTACCCGGAATTTATATCTATATTTGGCATTTTGCGACCGTCGCCAAGTCGTCTTACCCGGCGTCTGAGTGCGGCATGAAGTTCCGGGAAAAAAGTGGGTGGCCATTGGGGCGGCACGCGGCCAGTTTTTGTGTTCGCTTGTGATTGCGTTCATTTGAATGAGAAATTAATTTAATAAACAGCTGAAATGTGTTGGTAATACAAATAAACTTCGTCACGAGAAAAGATTATTGTGTACCCTTTTTCTCCCCTTACAGCAGCGACGATGGCAGCGGCGGCGGATTCGCTGTTGGCACAAATGGTCCGGATGAAAGCAGATTCCGCGTCATTCTCAGACAGCATACATTATTTTTTGAACATCATCACTGACGAAGCAAGAGCATTGTAATCGCGAATAAATGTTGTGCCATGTCTTTGGACTATTTGGTTCACTTAGAGATCATACCATTTTATATATGTGATCGTCCGGGAAGAAAGGAGGCTTAGGGTAAAAAACAAGTTTCCGAGAAAAACGCGTTTAAAGTTTACACTACGAAAACATCTGTTTTCAAGGTTTCGTGTTGGATGAAATCTCTTCTGTGGTATGTTGTCACACTAGTGAACTAGTTTGAGTTGGGATGTGAGTTTAGTAGAAGAGAATTCAGTAGAAGTATGTTCCAAAAACGAAATGCCGAGAAAACTGCGCAGAAAAAAATATTATAAATTGTTATGTTACTTTTTTAATAATCTTTTGAATTGACCTTGTACAAAAAAACATCTCACGGGCAGAATTTTTAACTTAGGGACCCAAAATCGGGTAAATTTTTCCCTAAGTTCCCTTTTTTCCCGAACGATCACATATATTGACATAAATCATACGATGTCATTGTTGAACCTTGCGACAACTAATTGTTCCCTTACAGATCTATAATTTCTTCTCCAGTCCAAGCTATTTCCTCTTGAAACAAGAAGGAACAATATATTTCTCTCTGCGGGAAAAAGATTCTTAAATGACAAAAATCTGAAATCGAGTCTTGAACCATCGATTTTTGAAAACTATGCTTCAGCATCCCGTATTGTTTTTGCAGAATAACAACGGTTGGTTTTAGGGAAAATGTATAAAATGCCACTATCGGACAGAACAGCCCAATTTAATTCGTTAGAAATCTTTAGGGGTGCTGGTTCTCCGGATTGGTGATCGTTTCACGGCAGAATCTGGTTTGTTGGACGACAGAATGTTATAGAATTAAAAATGCACGAACACTATACAGGCAAACCTTTTTTTGTGCGGGGGATAGGGACCGCACAAAAAAATTGCATGAAAAAAAATCGTGCAAAACTTCACCAGTAGCTATAAAAAATCGTGTTCGGTACACATTTTGAAAAAAACTTTTTTTGTGCGGTAGATAGGGACCGCATATAAAAAATTTACCCCAAGAAAATAACTCAAATTCACGCCGTTCACCGTTCAATTTCCTTTTGTTTCCCTGCTTTTTCGGTTGCGCGTGGCTGTTTTGTGCTTTTAGTTGCATGTCGAAACGTGTTGCTGTTAGAAATCATGTCATCTTAGAAAAACTTTGATGGGAGGAGGGGAATGATTTCAGTAGTAGACAATTAAGACGCAAATATGCTTTTTTTCGCACTGAAATGCATAGAAACCTTCGAAAAAAACTAAATGGACGATAACTTCGTCAAATAAGCCTCTTTTCATATACCACAAAAAAAATTCGCCGAAAACAAAACCGCACAAAAACAGGTTTTACTGTACAGGGTAATGCATACTAACATATACCACTGCCTATATTTTCTCTTCCTTTCGACATGTTCATTTATATTCTCGACCATTATGAAGAGCGGTATCGAGAATTGTTTATTATGTGGTCTTTCTATAGAGATGGTACATGGTATATTTGTCAATATCTGATTCACATGAAATAATATTAAAATTTACTGCATATTGCTCTTAACAATAATTCGTGCTCTTTCAATCTCAGTTATTCCGAAATCCCATTTTTCTGCAATTGCTATGTATCCCATATCATCTCTATTCGGCAGTAGCGCGAAGTTTCTTTAAGATCTCCTCCTTCAATGCATCGCTGAGTCGTGTGCAAATTGTCGTAAATCATTTTCAGGTCCATTAACATGAAATATTATTTATGAAAATTCTCACACATACAACATCCCAGTTTCATTCCTCTTCTGTTACTCGGCGTAGCGACAAGCTACGCAAAACACTTACGGATGTTCCGCCCGACTCTGCCGAGCTTTCCACAGCCACACATATAACCGCAGAAACGCTACAAGTGGTGGAAAGGAGCGAAAAGAAATTTCTTCCTTTCGTGGAACATAGGCGAGAATGCGTAAGGGGCGTGAAATGTGGAAACACTTCATTCATTATTTAACGTGTTATTAAAGTAATATCAAACAATTCTTCCAGATTCCGGATACGAGTCTGGTACACGGGAAGCAACCTAATCTTCACCCCACGCACCCAAACCTTCAGCTAATCCAGACGAAAAAGAAATTAAGAACATATCAAACCGGCGAGATATCTTCTCTGCTCCCCCGAAAAATGACAGATGCATGACAGCTCCAGGTGTATGAAGACCGCGAATGGAATGTTTAATCAGATTTTCGGGTAGGGTTCGTTTTCGCTTCCTCGGTGGTTCTCTGAAGAGTTTTTTCTGCACATTCAGACATTTATACAACGATTTTTGTTCGTCATTATTTTTAGCTAGTATTAAGTATTGAAACATATATTTCAAATCATAAGCGTTGAATTTAACATCATTTGTCTGTACTAAATCATGGTTTTTTTTTTTAACATAAATTAAAACAAATAAATATATATATATATATATATATATATATATATATATATATATATATATATATATATATATATATATATATATATATATATATATATAGTTATGCAACAGACCTCCACGTGTACGCTGAGTCAGAGGATCAAAGTACACGTTCGACCATCCATATCACCAATCACGCCACCACAGCCAAGTCAGCATTATTGGAGAAGCCGGACCACGCCAGACAGAAGTTGCAAGTTCAACAGAAATAGGTTTTAAATAAGGGAGGTAACCAAATTAGCCAGTTCAGTTATTATTACGATCCCAAAAGTGTAACATTAGTGTTTAAGCGAAGAAATAAAGTTTTTTTTATGACCTACCTTCCGTAAGTCTTATTATTGGCGCAGCCGTACGGAAACCGGCTGAAGTGAGTGTTAGTGTCAAAAAGTGGTAGCTAAGAAAAACCAACTTAGCAAAGTGATTCCGCCGAAAGAGGCGTCTAAGGCAAACAGACAGAGTGATTTAAACGACGTCGCCGAAGATTCGACGATCCCCCCGCTAACACCACCTGGAGCACCAGCAGCGTTTGGCCGGGACTACGCACACGACTCAAAACAACTGTGAGTATTTTTTATTTATTCACGATAAGGAAGCGAATCAACACCAATTACGGTGTGCTTGTGAAACAAAGTATACTTTCTATTTTTTCTTTTGTGGTAACATTGATTACTAGGCTTTAGGCAATTTCTAATGCCAAAAGCTGACAAAGTAACCGCCCTCAAGAAAACAAGGCGCTTGCTTAACTCGGTGCAAATTAAAATAACCGAAAGCAGCTCCGAATCGGAGGCACAAAGTGACGAAAGTGCAGAATTTTCGCACGTCCCCCTGAAAAACGTGCCTTCTTTGCAAAATCTATCATTAAACGACGGTGTAGATTCCAACAATATGGAACAGCTGACGGCCCAAATCAGTACGCTGGCTCAAATGCTGGAAGACATAAAAAATAAGCAGGAGCAGCAACAACATGCATTGAATGCATTATCACAAGGGCAAGCGCAAACGAGCACTGCACAAGCCCGCACACAACTTATTCCTACTAATATAACAGTAGAAGCATTATTCAAAATTCCAGACCCAATCAAATCTATTCCCAAATTTGATGGAAATAGGAAGCAACTCGCCGCATGGCTCACGACAGCGGAAAATACGCTGAATGTATTTAAAGACCTTGTACCAGACGAACAATTTGGAATATTTGTAACTGCAGTTATCAACAAAATCGAGGGAAAGGCCAAAGACATTATTTGTCTTGCGGGCAACCCACAAAAATTTGACGAGATTAAAGAAATATTAACTAACGCTCTTGGTGATCGTCAGGAGTTAACGTACTACAAAAGCCAACTCTGGCAAACTAGGATGGATAATATGTCAATACACAAATATTATAACAAGTGCAAAGAGATTTGCCAGAATATCAAGTCTCTTGCAAAACAGAAACCCAAATATAAAGAACACTGGGATGCAATAAATGCATTTATTGAGGAAGATGCCCTGGCAGCCTTCCTGGCCGGTCTCAAAGAACCCTATTTCGGCTATGCACAAGCTGCTAGACCCGATGACATGGAGGCAGCTTATGCCTTCGTATGTAAATTTAAGTGTAAGGAGACAACAGCCTTGCACATGGACACCTTCAATAAAAAAACAGAGAGATTTTAAACCCCATGATAAAAATTTTAAGAAACCCCAATTCGATAAAAATAAAACTGAAAAGTTGGAGCCGGTCAATGACACTCCCCAGCCAATGGACATAGGATCCATTAGAAGTAAACTGACGCTCAACAGGCGCCAAGTGAACATTAACGAAGTCGAAGATAAGAACCCTGAATCGGAAACAGAAACAGAAAGCGAAAGCGAAAATGTAGACATAAATTTTTGCTTGGCACAGCAAAAACGAGCGACAACCTAAATTACTTACCTTACATTACATGCACGGACTCACAAACGAAAACAAAAATTAGACTACTCATAGATACAGGGGCGAATAAAAATGTTATACGACCCGGTGTTTTAAAAAACCTAAAAACTATAAAGAATAAACAAATCAAAAACATTTCCGGTTGCCACGAAATCTCAAGAAGAGGGAAGGCAAATTTAATTGGTCACGGGGTTCCTCCACAAACATACTATGAACTGAACTTTCACAATTTCTTTGTCGGAATTCTAGGTTCCGAATTTTTCGCTAAAACCAAAGCTAAAATCGACTATGAAAAATAAATTCTATCTGTAAAAAAATATTGAACACCCTTACGAAAAATACTTCCCGGCTAGCAAAATCTATTCACACACAATTGAAATAAACACAACAAAGAATGGCGATTGGTTGGTACCAACGTTTCAGAAACTCTATAAATCCGTTATAATCGAACCAGGCCTATACAACTCCAAGAATAAACACTCGAAAGTCAGAATCATAACAGACAAAAAAGACCCTCCTTCTATAGGCGAAGTTTTCAAGTTGAAAATTAACAACTTCGAAACAATAACGCCAATCCCTATCGAACCACAGGACAAGATCACAACAGAAACATTGGATAAACTCATACGAACAAGTCACCTATCAGAACTAGAAAAAGGAAAGCTCTTTCAAGCTATCCTCGAAAATCAATCCGTTCTATTGAAGCCAAATGAAAAACTAACAGCTGCGTCAGCTGTTAAACACCAAATTATCACAACAGACGATCAACCGGTTTATACAAAATCGTACCGCTACCCCCACGCTTTTAAAAATGATGTGGAACTACAAATTAGAGAACTTCTAGATAATGGTATCATCCGACCTTCTACTAGTCCATATTCCTCCCCCATCTGGGTAGTACCTAAAAAACTGGACGCTTCGGGTAAACGAAAAGTCAGAGTTGTGATTGATTATCGTAAAATCAATGAAAAAACCATAAGCGATAAATTTCCGATTCCCCAAATAGATGAAATCTTAGACAATTTAGGGAAATCAGTCTACTTCACCACGTTAGATCTCAAATCGGGATTCCACCAAATAGAAATGGATCCCGACCACCAACAAAAAACAGCATTTTCGACGGCATTAGGTCATTTTCAATTCACCAGAATGCCTTTTGGTTTGAAGAATGCGCCTGCAACATTTCAGCGCGCTATGAACAACATACTAGGCGAATATATTGGAACTATCTATTTTGTTTACCTGGACGATATAATAATAATCGGAAAAAATCTTAAAACACATATTCAGAATTTATCAAAAATACTAAAGAGACTCGCCGAATTCAACCTCAAGATCCAATTGGACACATGCGAATTCATGAAACGAGAAACTGAATTCCTTGGCCATGTGATTACACAAGAGGGAATCAAACCAGATCCAGAAAAAATAAGTAAAATTTTAGATTGGAAATTACCCGAAAATCAAAAACAAATCAAACAGTTCTTAGGACTCTCTGGATATTACAGAAGGTTCATTAAGGACTACTCAAAAATAGTCAAGCCAATGACAAAATTTTTAAAAAAAGATCAAACGATTAAACTAGACGATGAAAGCTATAAGGCAGCCTTTTCAAAATTAAAACAAATAATAGCTTCCGACCAAATACTTGCCTATCCTGACTTCAATATTCCATTTATTCTAGCCACAGACGCAAGCAACTATGCGATTGGCGCTGTTCTTTCTCAAATCCAAAACAAAATCGAAAGACCGATTGCATTCGCCAGCAGAACCCTCACCAAATGTGAAACAAATTATAGTACAATAGAAAAAGAAGCTTTGGCAATCATGTGGGGTATAGATAAATTCAAACCATACCTATATGGTAACAAATTCACCCTCTTTACTGATCATAAACCATTACAGTACATAAAAAATTGCAACAAAAACCAAAAAATATTAAATTGGAGGACAGAACTCGAAAATTACGACTACACAATAGTATACAAGGAAGGCAAAACCAACGTAGTCGCTGACGCGTTGAGTCGAAAAACTGAAGAAAAATGCGAGATCAACCTGCATAATACAGCTCCATTAATTCCAGAAAACAATACACAAGAAGATGATCCACATGATTAATTACTACCGCAACCAGATTATTTTCAGGCTTACACGGATTAACACAGACATTTCAGAAAACCCCTTTCCCAATTTTCAGCGCACAATAATCTGTCGAGACAAGTTTGACGAAGACATCATAACTGACAAACTAAAAAGACTTCACAACAACAAACAGACTGCAATCATGGCACCAGAAGAACTTATTCCAATCATCCAAGAAGTTTATAGAAAACATTTTAACCAAAAAGGACACTTCGTACTAACCCAATTACAAGTAGAGGACGTGACACATGAACAAAGACAAGACATCATTATAAACAAGGAACATAACCGAGCACATCGTGGGGTTACAGAAGTGGAAAGCCAGTTGAAGCGATGTTACTTCTTCCCTAAAATGTTGTCGAAAATTAAAACAGTAAATCAGACGTGCAGAATGTGTAACATGCACAAATATGAGAGGAAGTCGTACAATATAAAACTATCTCCCAGACCTACAACTGACAAACCATTTGACCGCGTCCACATGGACATTTTTCAAATCAACAAACACAACTTTTTATAATTGGTTGACTCATTTTCGAAACACGCACAAATGATCTTCATGGAAACCAAAAATTTGACGGACGTAAAAAACGCTTTGGCACTGTACTTTAGCACGTACGGTACACCAAGGAAGATCATAACAGACCATGAAACGACGTTCATGTCGTTACAATTGAAAAATTATTTGGATACCCTAAACGTTGAATTAGCCTACGCATCCTGTTCCGAATCAAATGGGCAAGTAGAGAAGACTCATTCAACGATAATCGAAATTATTAACACAAACAAATACAAATTCCCAAATTTAGATACTCCTGCTCTAATTTGTTTAGCAATATCTCTTTATAACACAACAGTGCATTCTGCTACCAATTTTTCCCCGAATGAAATAATTTTCAATAACAATAACATCATAAACCCAAATGAAATTAAAGAAAATACGAAACAATTGTATAAAAAAGTAAAAGCAAATATCGACAAAGCTAAGGTCAGTCAGGAAAAACAAAATAAAAATAAAGAGGAACCTCCCCATTTAAACGACAATCAAGAAGTATTTTTAATTCCAAACATTAGGAAAAAACTTGATCCAAGAGCAAAACCCACAAACGCCAGGGAAATAACAGAAAAAACATTCAAAAACAATAAAAGAGTCAAACGACACAAAAATAAAATTAAAAGGCTACAGAAAATACAAATTTAACACCAATACTAACGGAAACATTTTCTTCTAATTACAGATGCACTCACTGATAAAATTTTTTGTCTCCATAACGCTTGTAATGTTCACACAATCAGAGCTATTAGAAATACGCGATTTAATGAATGATCCGATATTATTGTTAAAAATAAACGATTGTAAATTACGAACAGGTTCTATCAAGATAATACATCCCATTAATATTACAAATCTCGAAAATAATGTCCACCTATTTTCTAAACTGGCTAGACAGATAGACAGAGATATTCCGATATCAAATCTCATACTCCAAAAAAGTAAAGAACTTGTCAACAACCTGTACCAGCTGAAGCCGATGAAACCCAGAAGAACCAGACGATGGGACACATTAGGAGCCGCCTGGAAGTGGATCGCCGGATCTCCCGACGCCGACGACTTGAGGATTATCAATACCACGCTGAACAATCTAATTACTCAAAACAACCAACGAACAATAGTCAACAATATTATCAACAACAGAATCGACGAAATTATGACAACAGTTAACCGACTCGTCGAACAACAATCAACGGAAAACAAGATTCTACTTGAAGAAATGGACGCAGTAATGCTTCTCCTCTACATGGACACAACGAATACCATTTTAGAAGATTTGGAAGATACAATCCTTAGAACCCGGATAGAACTAGCAAACAGTAAGTTGCTCTCACTCAAAGAAATTCTCACTATAGAAACGCTACTCAACGAACAAGGAATAGAAACACAATTCCCTGAGGAAGCCCTCAATTATGCCCAACCCAAAATAGCAACAAGAGGTGACCTCCTATTATACATCCTGCAAGTTCCAAAAGTCAAAGGAAACTGCGATGTTATTCAAATCATCCCATTAACTGTCCAAAACACAGTGATTACAGATCTCTCTCAATACGTCATTCGGAGCGGGAACGATCTCTTCAAAACTACAAATCCAAGCAGCATAATTCAACAAGATACATTCCTAGAACCATTAAGAGACAACTACTCGGCTCACATTATTTTAGGAAAGGAAAGCCACTGCACAGCAACGTTTGATAACAGTACCAGAATCACATTGATAGCAATCAATAAGATATTGGTCAATAATGCGAAGGGGTCGCTCATGAAATCAAATTGCGGACCGCACAACCGTACACTTGACGGAAATTTTTTAATATCTTTCAACAATTGTAGCGTACAAATCGATAAACGGACCTTCACATCAGATGAATTGGTTAGTAACACAAAGGAACTCCAGGGAGCTTTCCCAAGCTTAGCCATCAATTGGAACATTTTACAACAACACGACATCCCGAGCATTCACAATCAAACCATACACAATAGAATGAGTCTGGAACACGTCGCGTTGAAACAATTCGAGCACAAGAACCTGCTATTTGCCGTATTCGGAGGCCTATCAACGTCAATGATCATTCTAATCGCCATAACAGCGACTTGCGTTTTTAGGAAGCGAGTAGTCATTAAAGATTGGAAAACGAGAATCATCCCAAAGAGATTGAGTAGAAGTTCGAGGACGCCCTTCATTCTACCCCCGGAGGAGTTATGCAACAGACCTCCACGTGTACGCTGAGTCAGAGGATCAAAGTACACGTTCGACCATCCATATCACCAATCACGCCACCACAGCCAAGTCAGCATAATTGGAGAAGCCGGACCACGCCAGACAGAAGTTGCTAGTTCAACAGAATTAGGTTTTAAATAAGGGCCGTAACCAAATTAGCCAGTTCAGTTATTATTACGATCCCAAAAGTGTAACATTAGTGTTTAAGCGAAGAAATAAAGTTTTTTTTATGACCTACCTTCCGTAAGTCTTATTATTATTATATATATATATATATATATATATATATATATATATATATATATATATATATATATATATATATATATATATATATATATATATATATATATATATATATATATATATATATATATGTGTGCTCCCGTGGCCGAGTGGTTAGCGTCAAACCTAACATGCCGGGGGTTCGGAAAAAGCAAGAAAGTTTGCAAGAAAGTGTTTGATCTGGCAAGGTATTTGCAGCTGCGGACGAAAAACCCCGGTTTTTGTGACAAACAAGACCATGAACTCTAAAATGTACAAGGATGAGTGCCTGAGAAAACATGTTCTTCCATACATTAGATCTCACAGAGGACCAGTAAAGTTTTGGCCAGATTTGGCAGACTGCCGCTACAGCAAAGAGGTACTACAGTGGTATCGAGACAACGGGGTGGATTTTGTCGAAAAGGACATCAACCCACCCAACTGCCCTCAGTTCCGCCCTATCGAAAAATATTGGGCAATTGTCAAGCAGAAGATGAAGAAGAATGGAAGGACGACTCGGGATGCAACAGAGATGAAGAGATGGTGGAACAAAATGGCCGCTGAGGTCAGCGAACAGGGTGTCCAAACTATGATGAGTGGTATTCGCCGAAAAGTTCGAGATTTCATCAAAACCACATCGGATTATTTTTTTTGTTATTTTTCCTTTAAAGTGCAATAAAAGACCTACATTTTGAGTACATAACATTTTTATTTCGTTCACATAGCTCCGAAATAGATCCGTTTTAATGCGTCCAGATTTAAGATGAACTATGCTTTATACCAAGCACCACCCCCTCCCCCCATAGTGGAAGCCATTTTTATTTCCTTCGGGACCTGCGGTGAACGGGAAGGTATACTGTACGGATTGCCTGCCGGAAGTTGCTGCCTTCATCATGGAGTATTACCCGAAGGAGGATGTGGTCTTTTGGCCTGACGTGGCCTCGGTCTATTGTGTCAAGAAAATAACGGAAAGAGATGAATCGGTTAAAGATAAACGTTGTACCGGAGAATTACAACCCTCCCAACGTCCTCCAACTGCGATCGATAGAAATGTTTTGGGCGAGCCTCAAACGGAGGAACTACTTCAATAATCTCGTAGCTAAAATGGAGAAACATTTTTCCATCGACCATGGTTAAGGTTACGGTCAACATTTTTGAAGAAGGCTTAATAAACTCAGGATTTAAAGAATATTTGTTTCATTGAATTATCTACTATATTAGGTTGGGGTAAAAGAAATCTATTATTTTTGCGTGAAATTCAAAACTTTATTTGAGATGCTTCGAATTGTCCGATTTGGATCAAATGTGTGAATTTTGTTGTGTAATGTGTTGCCATTTTGCAGGTAGCCTCATGATGACTCTCTCATAGAAGTCTGGGTACTTATTGGGGAGTCTAGTCTAGTAATCGATTTTCACAATCTTCTCTTGATCCCAATTTCTTATCACTCAGGATATTTTGCAATGCGAGGAAAAGGATTTGCCCAACCAAGCTCCCGGAGTTTCTGGCGAGTCACTACACATCACCTCTTCTGCTAGCCAATTCATTCAGGTTATTTCTGGACAATCAATCAAAATTGAGTGTTTGTCGGGATATCGGACATCTCTAAACATGATGGTAATACACAAAATCAACATCAAAATTTCCTCATACACTACCCAAAATTCTACTCTACGGCCAGCATAAACCAAATGTATCAAATATATACGTCTTGGAAATCAAACTGTAGAAAAGTGTGAAATAGTTAGAGATCTAGGCGTCATCCTGGACTGGACTGTAAACTCACATTCATAGAACACTACTACTTTGTAATAAACATACGAGAAAACAAATATGTTCTGGGAGGATATCATTTGAAGGCTGCGTAAAAGATGGCTGTCTATAAAAATCATGCTTTTATTTTCTCAAAAATCGGCACGAACTTTTCGATTAACCCAATATGAGTTATCTTCCTGATTTTTATTTTCATTCTTCCTGTTTTTTAGAATTATAGTAGGCAAACTTGATCATGTAGACCGTAGAACAGCAAAATAATCCACATCACGAAACACCTAACCAGCCAACCGTCAGATTATCTAACATTTTGGTGACTGCAAGAACAGTTAATTCCATAATTCAGTTTACAGAAAATGTCTGTAAAATGAGATCAATCAATTTGGAGAAATTTTTCCAGCTTTTTTGAGAATCCAGCTACGCGCAAATGGTTTTACATTGTTTTATGGTCGATCTCTATCTCCTAGGCGATGCTACGACTACTAACATTTCGGTTAACTTGGATTTTTTCTGAGCTTTTCTCGAAATTATCGACGAAGGATCTGCTCGTGCGAGGCAGAAAATGTTCAAAAATGTTTGAACGGAATTTACGTAATCAAAATTGCACATAATTGGTTGTTACAGTATCGGCACCATAAACTCTATTCACAATATCAGCGGCCTGATTTGCATTTTCATCTTTATCAAAGGAAAACTGTAAAATTTACTGAATTTTCTCTCTTTTGAGAGAAAACTTTCCTTTGTTGTTCCTTTGTTAACTGTAACTCACAACTGAGTGGAACAAACAAAAAAACGGTAAAAGATTTTTTTAGTGTAAAGTGTCACCTTTACAACGAGCATAAATTTGAAATTGTTTGATCTATACTATATGAGATATCGATCACTGCAGTCATCTACCGAGAAAGTTATGGATTTCCATATCCCAAACCTAAAAGAGGGGTAGTGGAGGCAAAGTGGTCACGTAGGATGAAGTGGCCCACCTGCTTGGTAGTATAACTATTGACTATTGATACCGTAATGATAGTCATCTTATGTTTGAAATATTTTATGATTTTTGAGTCACCCTGTACTTAAGTGAAGCTGTCGCATGTCAAAATTTAAATAAAAACCATAATCGCTAGCCATTCGGCCGTAGTTTTGTGCGTTTCGAATTTAAGGAATTTCTAGCGAAATTTAGTTTATTTGACCTGATATTTTCGACAAATCAACAGTTTGGGAGAGGTGAACAGATATTCTGTTCAACTTCAGCGATTATTCCGCATGGAAATTACTTCGTTGTTTGGAGGAGGCAAAGTGGTCAGTGGAGGATTATTAATGACAATGTTCTGTTTTCAAAAGCTGGTATACCTTATCACTTTCTGCTCTTAAAGGGGTTCCTTTTGTGGTTTTGACTCAGGAAAAATACACCGAACCAACCAAAATTTAGTCTCATTATGAAAAAACGTTATGTGTTTCCTAGTTAGGATTGGACGATCTTTAGAAAAAGATCGATCCTGACGGATCGATTCCCTCAACGGTGTAGGGATAGATTCACTGATTGAATCGGTACCAAAGAATCGATCTTTGCTGAATCGATCCTTGAAAAATCGAAAGCCTTTTTTCAATTTATTGTTTATTTGTTCTATATAAGTGTTGTCTTTTTTTTTAAACATGGAATGAGCATTTCACATTTCTATTCCAATTTAATTTTTTGATTCTCAGAATGCATAGTATTTTTTAATTTGATTCTCAGAATAAAGATCACAAAAACATGTAGCTACTATTTCAATAATAATTGAAACAAATTTGAACAAGGAAACACGCATAAATCTATCATTTTTAGCATGATATGTGCGAGTGACCACTTTGCCCCCCACACTTCACCTCCTCACTAAGAAAATGTTCGACTTTTTTTCTCTAATAATGAAAAATGCATTATTTTCAATTTTCATAATAAAAATCGATTGCTATCTTGAACAACAATAAGTTGAGCTACAATATTCTTCGAATGACGGGAATTTCAGTGGTATGTGTACACTGGAAATGGGCATGTTCCTTAGGGTGACCAATTTCCCCCTACTTCCCTTAAATTTCTTTTTCATCGCCATCCGAAATTAGTCCATGTTTTAATACATACGTTATCCAATCTAAAAAAAAATAAACAACATGAATTTCTTTTCGCCATCACATCCTACGATCAGCCCGCCGAAAATTTCTGATGAGCAATTCCTTCATCAACGCAAACGTTCGGGAAAAGGCCAGCAACACCTTCAACAGATTACAACTTCATTTATGATTGAAAAAGAACACCGAGGGGAGGTCAGCTAATACCCCCCGGGATCCGAGAAAGGCACGTGTGGGTATTTAGTGTTTGGCTACGTGAGGATTCCGGTTAATAGAAAAAAAAAGAACTTCGTGATGTCGCTCCAACAAGCGCCAATGTTTTTTGAAATGAAATTTTTATCATATCATCCGAACGAACCAGTTAGCGGAGAGCGGTTCTAACCCTCGGAGGCCTCACTCAGACAGGGGCTACAGATGAACGGGTAGTGAGGGTGAGAAACATCCGACGAGTAGCGGTGTAGAATGATAAATTTCTCGGAAAACGTGATTATGTTGGGAATCTGGAGATTTATGGTGTTCGCTTCACCGCGAGAGGCTGCTGCTGAGAGGTTTACTTTAAATGCTAAGGTGCGCCTCATTATTTATTTTAATCACATTACAGCTGTTTTTCATTTCCAGTGCACGTTTTGGGCACGGCTTCGGTGGTGGGTGTTATACATGGTTAATTGGGTTGTCCATGTGGAAGGTGCAAATGTAGCGCAGTTTACGAGGAACCGATGAAAAAAGTATTCGGTAATTGAATTTTGCTGCAGCAATAGAGTATATGATTTGGCTTCCACGCGAAGCAGTTTTCCGATACAGCAAGTTATAAACATATCTAACTTTGGGAAAAATATTCAAGCCGCCATAAGCGACAACTTTTTTTTGACATCACACTGTTGATGTTTGTAATCAACCAGTAGGACTAAATATCTCTGAGCACCTCAATTGAGCTTTCAATGCATAATGGTTCATCTGTATCTCGATACAGAAGATTGAGAAACCAAAAAGAAAATTGTGTTTGAAAACGATACACTGCTAGGACTTCTTTTACTACTTCCCACGGATACAATGCACGATTCGATTGAAATCCGTGCCAGGAATAAGGAGCCGTGGGGAAGGGCACAGTAAAATCTCTATCGCATATGACTTTTACGAGTCTATCCCGTTCCTGCTGATGATATGGCCGTGATTTTATCGTTGGCGAAAAAAATAAGACTTCTGTCGATGATAGGGTGTTCTTTTGTGGCCGATTTTGGTCCAGGGTAGATGTGCGTGCTCATAATTCATCCGTGATGATGAGTGCTAAAATTCGTTGCAGCAGTAAAGTGTACCGAACTGAAAGCATCGCCCCGTATTGGATTCATTACTCGGTCCGGAAAGATGACATCAGCGGGACCGAAAGTAGCCCATTCCGGCAGGGTCACCCCTTCTATTGTATGGGCGGTCAGGAGGTAACGATACACACTATTGTACCGGGATTTTCGGAGGCTGGATAATAACTCATGCCGGCTGGAGCTTCGCGAGAATGTAAACACATAAAAGGTGGCATTAATCAATTTTAGTGTCACTTTCACTAGAGTGTATGGAGGACAGAAGATTGTAAACAGGACGAGAGGCGATGAAATTTACTGAGAACCTTTTCCGAAACATGTCACATTAGTGACAAACAAACCGGATTATGTATCTGGATGGCATTATTATGTTACACAGTGCATACACAAAAAAAACGACTCATCCTATTTCTGCTACATCTGTTCAGAAGTAAAACATCAATGTGAATATTTATGTGCCAATTAAGTAATATTTATGGGTCTGTAAATTTTCTCCAGGCACCGTTTGAAGGCATCCATCACCCTGCCACTATTCTCCCCAACATACATAATGTTTTTCCTATCCATGTTTTATTCATTGGCAGAATAGAAACAGTCCGATTTTGAATGACTAGGAGTCAAATAAGCAACATAAGAATCGTCACCATTCCTTCAGTGCTTTAAGGAATAGTCGATGCGTATATATTCATTTGCAAGGTACGCGCGGTATTTCGGCACTGAATTTCAAAATTAATATCTTACCCTTGCGTAACAAAATTATGGGCTTATAATTATTGTCATTATTATTATTTGATTTTTTTATTATATTCACGCGTTAGAGTGAGGCTTTCTGGTGAAAGAAAAACAGTTAATTGTTTATTTTCTAACCAGTAAAACTAAAACAGGTTCTCATTTTGGACCAGCTGAATGAAAAATAAACAAGGCAGTACACAATGAACCAGTAGTATTCATGCAAAGTGCAAAATGCAAAAAACTGGAATATTCAAAATTTAAGTTCAAAGAAGTAAAAATTTATTTTTAATAAATCAATTAAACGCCTTCCAGGAACCAAATTTTTTTCGGATAATTTGAATAACTTACCAATATAAATGAGGACTGTTGGGACTCCAATTTTTGTAATAATCTATCTACATATATAAAAAAATCTCGTGTCACGATGTTCGTGGTCGAACTCCTCCGAAACGGTTCGACCGATTTGTATGAAATTACGACAAAACAAAATGTTAGGCATGAGAATAGGACTATATATGGATCCGTTAGGGTACCGATTACCGTATATTGAATATTGATGCCTTTTTTTCAAATTGGCTTCAAAAAATACATATAACCCGAAACTGTCACTCTCATCCCCTATTTTTAATCGCTATTTTAGTATTTAGTATATAAAAAGTATCCATGTAATTTAACCGACGTTCGTTTTTCGAAAAGAACGAATTTATTTACGTTGTCAAATGACAGATTGCGCTACGTATGCTTCATGAAACCTTCATCCACCTCAAGTAACCTAAATTCACTTAAGGCCAGGCGCATCACCAGTGAAAATGACAATCACGCTATTGTCATGAATCCTGTTGAAAAACCGACTGAAGGGTACATGTGTAGATCCAAAATGTTGTTGATGTAGGCGAATGCACAACGACGCGAGAAATTATGACTCTCAACGTAATATTTCTTGGGTCGTGTAGTTTTTATTAGTACTTAGTTGAGATTTCTAGGCCGAGAAAAATACATTTTATATTAATGTATTTTGAGTTACAAACTCTTCAATATGAGAGACCACAGTTGAAGTCAGAAGAAATTTACTTGAACAAAAATCCCCCGGCCGCTCTGTGGACACAACATGGATATTGCATATACATTAAACAACGAGATCCCTTCAATGATACTTAAATCATTATGAACATCATTACTCATTTTGTAATAATATTTATAAACATGTGGTTAAAGGAGACGAAGCAAATAAGAGAGACCGCTTGGTGGATTCCCATGAGTGTCGTATGATGATTTGACGCGGTTAGGACAACGTCATTCGATGACGTGATCTGTGCCAACAATCCATGGTGGACATATACGCAAATATAGAGAGTGAACGACTGCAATTCCTGCGACACAATCAACAGAAGCGGCATGAGGAAGAATACATTCGCTTGCGAGACGCTAACGTGAGCAACACCGACACAGCCTCTATTGCCAAGCCAAACACGCATGAATTGTTTGGACGTTGCAGCACGTGTGTTCAAACAAAGAAAAATTAAGTCTTTGATGGGCTTCATTACAACATTACACGTATTCAGGTCAAAATGATGCTAGATGTATTCGGTTGAATGACAAAAGCGAGGTTTACAACATACACCCATTTTTAGTATGGTTGGTTGACATAATACGTAATAATTTCCTCGGAAATTCCATACCCGTCTACTGATCAACTTGTTGAGCACACGTACAGAGCATTGGAGACTGCAACATCCCAATTATGAGAACATGTGTAATACTAACCTCGAGTAATCGGTTACATATTACTAACATAGATGTTAAGAAAAATTGTCAAAATAGTGAGCTCCCGGCCCCATCAGGGCCTTGATAAAAATATATATATTTTGGATAAAAAAATTGTAATGGGTTGTATCTAGGACACGACCGCAGATTTCGACGTAGAACTACGGAATTATAATATTCAATTCACTTGTTTATCACTTCGGATATTATTTTAGAATGCATCGAAATTTTTGTAATATCTTTTTAGCTATTTAATTTTTTATTGCTTCAGTAGACTCGAAAGAGTCGAGTAGAGCCGAATGCTACGGACAGTTTCCATTAATTCCAGTTTGCATTAATTTAAACTGTTTAGGCATTAGTGGATTGTACTGTATAGTATATCAAACGAATCTTATGGCGGGTTTACATTAGGGAGATCTATAGTTATAGATGGATTTATTCACGTGAAAATAGGTGTAAACGGGTGAGAATAAATATGATACACTTATTCGAGGTATATATAACTTGAATAAATTCAGCATATGTAAACGCTTGTGAATTTCTCACTGGTGAGAAATCACTAAAGTTGGATGCAGTTCTACTTTAGGTGAATAAATTCACCGAAAATATGAATATATTCATTATAGAAGTTCACGCTAGTGTAAACGGTTGATGCGAATCCTATAAATCTCATCATATTTCTTCACATGAATATATCCCTAGTCTAAACCCACCCTTAGAGATGTAACGTTTGGGCGTCGCTTAAATAAGGGTCTCTATGAGAAGGCTCGACTGACAGCTCACGCAACGCGGCGCTTCACGTCCATGTCAACGGCGAAACTGCCAACCGCTCGGAGATAAGAAAAAAAAAACAACTGTCAAGCGGAGAAAAGAGCGAAGGCATTCGAGGAGTAAATTTGGTGCCGGACAGACGGCCAGTCGAGTGTGAATCAAATTTGGTGATTTTTGCCTCGTAGCGGGCCAAGTGGTGGCCATTAGTAAGCCCAAGGTCATTGTGCTTGGCCCATAAGGCATAAAAGGTGATTGGTGTGACCCAAAGGGGGCACAATTCTCAGCACCCAGTAGGTGCGCTTGGTGTGGCCAGGAGGGCATTTAGCACTCACGGCGTCAAGGCCACGAGCGTGGTGGCCGACATTTGTTTGGTGGCCCGAAACGACCGGTAGAGTTCTCCCCAGGACACCGGGATCACTTGGAGTCAGGTCCGGACTATACGGTGGGTGCAATAGGACATCCCATCCGAGCTCCCGTAACTTCTGGCGGGTCATCAAAGATGTGTGAGGCCGAGCGTTGTCCTGGTGGAAAACAAAACCATTCCTATTGATCATTTCTGGCCGCTTCTGGTCAATCGCCTGCTTCAAACGGTTAAGCTGCTCACATTAGAGAACCGAGTTGAGGGTCTGGCCATAGTTGAGCAGCTCATAGTGGATGATTCCTTTCCAATCCCACCAAACACACAGCAAAACCTTCCTGGCCGTCAATCCGGGCTTGGCGAAGGTTTGGGCCGGCTAACCGCGCTTCGACCACGACTTTTTTCGCTTTAGGTTGTCGTACGTGATCCACTTTTCATCTTCAGTCACCATCTTCTTCAAAAATGGGTCGAGTTCCTTCCGTTTCAGCAGTGCATCACAGGCGTTGATTCGGTCTAAAAGATTTTTTTGCGTCAACTCTTGTGGCACCCATACATCCAGCTTTTTTTTGGAATCCAATCTTCTGCAAATGGTTCCGAACGGTTTTATGGTCTATATCCAGTTCCTGGCCAATCGAGCGGGTGTTCACATGCCGGTCTACTTGGATGATTTCAATGATTTTATCGGTTCCCACGACGATTGGCCTACCAGTACAGGGTGTATCTTCGACAGCCACTACATCAGAACGAAATCGATCAAACCAACGCTGTGCTGTGCGAATCGTTACAGTATCGGGTCCATAAACTACACGAATTTTTTCGGCCACCTTCGTTGCAGTTTTACCTCGCAGGTAGTAAAAACGTAAAATATGGCGAATTTCTCCATCTTTGACGTGCTATAACTTGAGACTGAAAAGGACAATCACAACACTGTCAAAACGACACTTGTAGCACAGATTGTCGTCTTTAAATAGCCGTATAGTATGACCCGATGCGATAAGTACAACACAAGATATGTTTGAGTGTTGCCATATATTGACAATATACGACATTTCTTTTTCCCCAACCCAATATTTCAACAATTTAAAATTGCTTTCGGGTCTGCTAATCTGATAGAGAGAAAATTGCTCCACAAACACGAATTAAGTATTCCGACGATACTTTTGAGTCAAGGCAAGGTGCCACAATTGATTGGTTCGATCGAATCGTGAGATGCGAACGAGGTTCAAATCAATCAGATTATTAAACACCTTACAATGTTTGCACAGTGTAATTTACGCTCACAAAGAAGCTATTGGCCAAACAACTCTATTTTTATGGTAAATGAATATATACGAAGCGAATTGCTCAAATAAGCTAAAGTTAAAAAAGATAACTTGATTCTTGATTCCACAAATCTGTCAAAATCAAATAATATTCTTCTAATAATATACAAAAGTAAGCCTCGTAAAATGTAGTATTCTCAGCTCTGAGCATAAATCCGTAAGTATAATTTCTTGTCGGGAAAAATCTTCCTGAAACTGTACGATTTCATGATGAGGATAGATTTGGAGTAGAAATACACTGGACAAAAAAATAGAGGAACAGAATGCAAAATCGAAATATTTAAATTATTTTGGACATGCTGTAACATCGTGAGAAACCAATGCAACGGGACATACATCGTTTTAATTGATTCGATCGATTTATTTCTGTTTTTTTGAAAGATTTTGTGAACTCTCACAATTTTTTGCTGATCAACTCAATAAACCGGATTAAATTAGAGGAGCAACTCGTCGCAAAATACATAATGTGCTCAGAATGAACAATTCGAAACTTTCGTTTTTATGAGTTTGAGCTTGTATTTTTCCTTCTGCACAGATTTAGCTAATGTTCTTCTGGGCAAACTATATTCCTCCGCAGCTCGTCTCCATGATTTACAGAATGTACGGCAACAACCATAGTTTCCATCTGCCACTGGTTTCGGAACGAAATCCGTTCATATTTACGAATCATGACCACAACAAACACAACCACGTTTACACTATTTGCGTTTGACAGATCGAATTCGAGGTTACGACTATGACATTCCCGGTAATAATGGCTCCTTTTGCCCCGGAAGTTGAGAGATAACAAATTTATTTTTTATTGAAATAAATGCGTACGATTTAAATTAGTTCGTACAGTAAGTTGAAGAAAAATGATTATTCTATTTGTATTTATGGTTGAAATCATGCAAACATATAGAAACTGAGGGCATTCCGTTAATTTGCGCCTGTGCGTACTAATATAGATTGCAGTTGTAAGAAGCTCAGTTAGTATTTATCTGTTTTCCAATAAAACATATTTAAGGTTCTGGCTGATAATATGTGAGATATATGTAGTATCTGTATAAAACAAAGTTCTGTAGTTAAATAATTGTAAAAGATGGAAATAGGCAAAATAATCAGATGGGCACTCTTGCCCCGGGTTCCCCTATATGATACGAGAACATATATTGGGGACGTAAAAAAATGGTTTTCAGAAATTTTATCTCATTTGAAAACTTGACATCTCGAGTGGTTCGGCATCCCTGTTGCTTGTACTTGGTCGAAGAGTAAGAGCAAGAAGCCAGTTTTCGTGTCTTGTCTTAGGTTAGTAGGTGCAAAGATTGCAAGGAGTGATGATACTCACACATATACATATACATCTCCACATATACTTTAAAATGATGTGTGTCCCGTATTTATTTTGTTGTATTCGTCTCTGCCCGTAGATCAATGTTGTGTTATAGTTAAAATTCTGAAATCTTTGGAAATCCTTGAGAGAAAATTCGAAAGAAAGAAATCCCATATGTTATACAATGACATCGTTATTAACCGAGTTGGATTTTGCGTTTGCGGTATTAAGCTCCGCGTTCCGTTGGTGTGAAGCGAAAATGAAAATACATTCTAAGGTGGAATAATGCGCTTCGAAAATAAAAATAATGAATGAAAATTTACTTTTCTGTATCAATCATGTATCCCATGTAACGGTGAAACATGGTATTTGCAAGTAAATCAAGAATCTTGAGCGAAAATTGCATCTGAAAATATTTTTTTATTATAATCCCAGGTTTTGGTCGTCTTTTCTAGGAAGCATAGACCAGCAAAACCAAAGCTTCAACTTTTGGGTAAACCGATCACTCATGCTATGTCATTCAAGTATCTTGGGGTCTAGTTCGACTCCAAATGTACTTGGGGGGCTCATATTAGGTATCTGAGTAAAAAAAGACGGGTGGGTAATGTCGGGGACATAACCGGAGTGACGTAGGACTATACAAAGGGGACAGCTTTTGTTAAATATATATTCAAATATATTGTTTTATTTTCTTCTCCTACGTGAATACCTACCTATCTACCTGAAAAATGGATTAAATTACTGTTTACTCTTTATGAATATGTTGATGGTTCTGAAAAGAACCTTCGGTGTTGTGTTTTTGTTATCACTCGATATTCCCATCTTGTTCGGTTAAACCTTCCTGTTTTGCTATTGCGTTTGCCACTCGCCACAGCTTTCACAGTTGTAAAATTTCTTCCCATCCAGCTTGTGACATGTTGTTCAGTAAATTATATTTAATGCGACGTGCCGGAGAAACACTTTGCCACTCACTGAAACTAATTGTTGCCTTGATGAACGCCGAACCGAAGCTGCTCTGTTCTTGATGCGGGTTTTCTGATTGTCGTGAGCAACTTTGCAAGCCAACTCGAGCACTCCGACGGCCGAAACTCTATAATCGCTGTTAGGTATACTGGTGCTCCGGCACCAATCCGTTCGGCCTAGTTACCCTTGCGGAGCAATCAGTGAATGCGACCAACAGGGAACTGGAGACCTACACGGTTCGAGTGAGACTTTAACTTTCCCTTAACTTTTCCTCCTTTGTTACGTCCACGATGCCGTACAACCACACGGGTTTACGGTTTGAAAGAAAATAAGATTTTTTTTTAGGGTCCGCGTGTTTTATACTCTAGCGGTACACACTCACAGGATAGAGACAAATCGGCAGACTCAGCCAGAGGGGCGAGTCCAACGAGACGAACGAATGAGCGTTAAAAGGGAGCGATGGCAAAAAAATACATTCATTACGATTTGTTCGCTCGTTGGAGTCACATGCAGGCTAAAAAGGGTCCTATTCAGGATCGCAAAATTATCTTCAATCTAAAGAGTTTATTGTTTTGTTATCACTCGATATCCCCATCTTGTTCGGCTAAACCTTCCTGTTTAGCGATTTGTTGCCACTCGCCACAGCTTTCACAGTTGGAAAATTTCTTCCCATCCAGCTTTGTGACATGTTGTACAGTAAATTACATTCAATGCGACGAGCCGAAGCGCCACTCAGTGTCGCATTGGAGGCGATTTTAACCTGTAATTGAACACTTGCGATGACAGTGGTACAGTGTCGACTTTCAATGTGGGGTCATAATTTGGATCTCTATGTTTACAAAAATCTCCAACTAAATAAGTCGCATTACATGTCCGTCCATTTAGCTAAATGTCGAACTAATTGTAAATTACTGTACTTTCAATCTGGAAACAATTTAAGAATTGGTGAAAATTGAATAATCAGGGAAGTCCCCAACTATCAATAAGCTCAGAACAACTGCCAAATTCACAGACTCATCAGATCCAGGCTAACAAATTATGAAAAAATCATTTTTTTTTTTATTATTTTGGATAATGTTTTAGAAAGCATTGAACTGTATTTCCTAAACTCTTTTTTGGAAGGTTTAATGGCCCTGAAAAGCGCCTTGTTTTATGGAATGGTTCCAATTTAGAAAACTTAGTACTCGTGGTTTTGAAAAAAAAAAACATTTCGAACGCCCTCGATGCCGCCTTGTTCTGGATTTGCCACCAAAGCAGTTTGTATAAAGAACAAACTTTTTTCTTCTGCTACCTGTTGCCGTTTTGCGATTGCGTTTGCCACTCGCCACTCGCTGCAACTGCCTGTTGTCTTGATGTCCACCGAACCGAATGTGTTCTGTTCCGAATGCGGGTTTTCTTATCGTCGCGAGCAGTTTTGCCAGCTAACTCGATCACTTCGGCGGCCGAAACTATATAACGCCGGCTAGGTGGACTGGTGCACTGGTACTAACGCGCTCGGCCTAGCTACCCTTGCGGGGAACTCCAGATCAACACGGTTCGAGCGAGATTTTGCCTTTCCCTTCACTTTTCCTCCTTTACCATGTCCAGACATGGCTGCTTGGGTTGGTTTGTTGATGTGTTGTGATGCGAACCGATGTGGTGTACGGTTTGGATGAGAATGATCGTTACGGCAGCGGAGCGGGGATTTTTAAGCTGACTGGCTGGCTCGAGAATTACGCATGTGTGAGACTGCGACCAATGTTTCGTTCATTTTTTTCTTTTTCCTTTCCAATCGTGCTTCATTCTATTTCGCTGCTGCTCTGGTTGCCCGTTTTGGTCGGTACGATTTGAGGAGCACAAAATGGATCAATCAAAAATGCACATAGTGCATTTTGACAATGCTTGATATTTCACAATTATTCAATTATTTATCTCAAGAAAAATTAAATGTTATTCGTTATGATAGATGCGTAGATATATTTCCTATCAATTGATGCAAAAACCTTTGCGATATATTGAGAAATGCTCGAGTTATAAGCGTTCTAAATCTTGCATTTTTTCCTACTTGTTCAGTGCCTAGATTTCCATTTCACCCCCTATATCTTCCGGTTAGACGTAGTCCTACGTCAAAAATGCCAACAAAGAATAAACTTTCTCCGTACAATTACCGGCACCTGGTGGGGAGCCCATCCAGAAGATCTCATAATGTTGTATCGAACAACTATTCTTTCAGTGATGGAGTATGGCAGTTTCTGTTTTCAATCAGCTGCCAAAACACACCTCATTAAACACGAGCGAATTCAGTATCTTTGTCTCCGTATTGCGTTGGGATGTATGCCCTCAACACATACCATGAGTCTCGAGGTTTTGGCAGGCCTACTCCCACTTAAAGGTCGCTTCAATTTATTATCTCTTCGGTTCTTCATCCGGTGTAAGGTTATGAATCCAGTGGTGATCGAAAATTTTGAGCAGTTGATCGAGCTAAATTTTAATTTTTGCTTCATGAGCTCATATCATGAATTCATCTCCATGCAGGTTGATCCTTCTTCGTATATTCCCAATCGTGTTTGTTTTCCTGACTACTTCCTCTGTGCATTTTGATCTGTCCATGAAGCAAGATATCCATGGAATATCAGATTATCTTCGATCGAGGATCGTTCCAACGATCCTCGATGCAAAGTATTGGGATATCAATTGTGACAATATGTACTTTACTGATGGTACCTCTATGAGCGAGTCCACAGGATTTGGATTGTTCAACGAATTTTTTAGCACCTCCCACAGTCTTCAATATCCTTGCTCAGTGTATATTGCTGAATTGGCAGCGATTCACTGAGCGCTGGTCGCCTCACGACCTGTTGAACACTATTACATTGTAACGGACAGTCTTAGCTCTGTCGAAGCTATCCGTTCAGTGAGGCCGGAAAAGCACTCGCCGTACTTCCTAGAGAGAATACGAGAAATTTTGAGTGCTTTATTCAGACGCTGTTATGTCATTACCTTTATCTGGGTCCCTTCACATTGCTCCATTCCGGGTAATGAGAGGGCTGACTCATTAGAAAAGGTAGGTGCAATTGAAGGCGATATTTATCAGCGTCAAATCGCCTTCAATGAATTTTATCCTTTAGTCCGCAAAAATACCATCATTGGCAATAGCTTGCTTTGGATGGATCAATTGTTGGCTGTAGAAGTCTCAATTGATCGTTTGACCAGATTTGAATAGCTTATTGTGGATCGAATCTTTATGATAAAACAAATACAAAGCATTACTTTGGCACCGTGGATATTTGGCTCTGGCGTTGATGTTCCTGGTTGACTAGGCTTAACATACGATCTTTTTCGTTTTGGATAGTCGTAGTGATTCCATTCTTCGTCCCCGATAAAGATTTTATGGAATAAAGACTTCCTTTTGGGCTGTTCAAGAAACATTTCGGACATGTAAAATCGCCGTTCGACATCTTTCGCTTTCAATTTGTTTGGAAAAAATCTTTTCCTTCCTTTTCGATATATCCTGCGGTGCTGAGTCGTTTAGAAATACCTTATTGAGTTACTCCCAATGATTCTGTAAGCTGTGTCTGTGTTTGTTACGAATTTTGATAGGGTAATGTCTCGAATTCTTCGTCTTATTGCTTTTTCGAAGACCCGGACACTGTTTGTCTTTAACATTAAATCGTTCAAATCATTCCCTACAAACTCTATACGATGGTACATAGTCACCATTAACATCCACAAGCATTCGCAGTAAAAAAAAAACTTATTGTGCAAAGCTCAAAGCCTTGTAAACAATATTTGGTTAACAGATTTTGACACATTACTATTCAGCAAAAATAGCACTATTTTTAGCACATTGAACCATCTTATAGAAACGGAACGAATTAATTTGCACACCCAATATAAATAGTTTATGAAAGCGTAACGTTGAATGAAAATACAAAAAATGCAATCATGGGCAATATGTGTGGCTTTATGTGAAAACATGTAATTTTAATTAATATACAAGGTACGTATACGACCCACAATTTTGCGACCTGATGTTACTTCGAAATTCATTAGTCACACGTTTTACATTGCCCCAAGACAAACTACTCACAAAAAGTGCAAAACGAGCGTAACCTACGGGCCATTTCAAATATTCATCCCTGCGCGTACCTAAACTATCATTCGCACTCACCCGATCAAAGGTGCTAAAATGGAAAATAGAAGAAAAAACACTGCGATACCAGCAAAAACAGCGTGACACAAGCGCGGGAACAGGATGTTCTATCTCTATGTTAAATGACCGAACGATCACTGGGAACGCATATGGTTTTGACTGAAACTGTCATCAAAAGCAAGCAGTTAAAAATATTTCGCAATTCTTTGCACTCAACTCCCACCATGTTTGGGGCTCTGTTATTCCCCGGAATGGGATGCACAGTGAAAAGCGATCTTAGAGATTTGATTGAAATTAATTTTACACTAGCTGACTCGGCAAACTTTGTCCCGCCCAAACTTTATTTTTCATTATCACATTCACGATTTATTAATAAGGGCACGTTCATGGGTTCAATCGCAGAACTGTTCATTGACTGTTCATCTAATCTACCCTTCAAAATTACCTTTAACTATAAAATTCCTAACGCTCCTACCAAAGCTTGTCATTATAATATCAGATTATTTTCAGATACAATTCTCGTTCAAGATTTTTCAACCAATTGCAAATAACATGTTTCTCCGATACGTGGAATAAATGTTTTAAACAGAAATTATTATAAAATAAAGACAGCCCCAAATCGGACAATTCCTTTCTCGAGGTTTGCTCTTATCAACACATTTGGCGATCCATGTTTATTTATATAGATAGAAGAAGATATAGGAGTCCGTTTCATCGCATTAAAATACATTCCCACTTTCGAACAAAGATCAATTTCGTTGGCGCAAATGTCAAATGGACTAACAGCGCTTGTCACTATGTAATTGTAGAACATATGCGAAATTAATTTTCCGAATTTTTCCATTTACCTTCAGAGTTTTCCGAAAATTTTCAATTGTCATGTTTGGTTGGAATAGGTTTGGCCTATCCATTCCAGAGGAGAGAGGGGTGTCATACCATCATAGAAACATTTCTCGTACCCAAGAATCCTCACATTCCAAATTTGGCTCAATTTGCTGGATTAGTTCTCGAATTATGCAGATGTTTGTGTATCATTTGTATGGCGGCTGCCTTGCTCTTAGCGATGGGGTAGGTGTTTTAAACCACCATAGAAACATTTATTGCTCCTTAAAATCTCCATATGCAAATTTTGGATCAATTTGCTTGAATAGTTCTCGAGTTATGCAGAAATTTGTGTTTCATTTGTATGGTAGCCCCTCCTTAGAAAGGGGAAGGAGTGTCGAACCTTCATAGAAATGTTAATCGATAATTAAAACCTCTGTATGCCAAGTTTGATTCCATTTGCTTGATTTGTTCTCGAGTTATTCAGCCCCCCTCCCATTTGGAGAGCGTATGGCAGCCCTCCCCTAGAGAGGGGGGAGGGGTCTCGACCTATCATAAGAACCTTCCCCGGGCCCCAAAACGCCTACATACCAATTTCCATGTCGATCGGTTCAGTAATTTCCGAGTCCATAAGAATCAGAAAGACAGACAGAAAGACAAACAGAAAGACAGACAGAAATCCATTTATATATACAGCCATTCCATGCCAAACCGATATAGTGTTTCTCAGATTTTCGTCAAAAGTGGTAATTTTGTTCTTTATCGCAAAACATTAGACCCGTATTTTTTATTTTTTTTTTATTCGTGTGCATTTCCATTTTAGGTTGGTCCGAAAAATCAACTTTTTCCTCTTTTTTCCAAAAATGACTTTTTTGAAAAAAATCATAACTTTTGAACTACTGGACAGATGATCGACATATCAAATTAAAGCCAATCACCTGATCTTTTCCGAAAAAATATAACACCTGCAAAAAATTTGACTACTGTTCTCGTTAATATTGATTGTATTCGTTTTTTATTGTTTTCATAGTCTCGGGACCAAGGGCGCTATATTTTTTATTTTTTTCCCTAAAAACCTGAGGATTTTTCACTTAACATATATCGAAACCAGAGAGGCGTTTTTTCGTTTTCGATGAGAACCACTACATCGGTTTGGAAAGCAAAGGCAATGGATTTTCAACGTTTTCACCTCTAGAGTTCGTCCGTCTACAGAAGGTTGATGAAGTATTGATTCAAGTAAAATTTTGTCACTATTCAAAAAGTGTTAACTCTTCTAATATATATATATATATATATATATATATATATATATATATATATATATATATATATATATATATATATATATATATATATATCATAACTTTTGAACTGAATATATATATATATATATATATATATATATATATATATATAGTTTTTTTTAATAATAATAATACTGATAATAATAAACCTAGGTTAGTAAAGCCTAGTGCACGTGTCTCGTAGCTCTCATTGCGACCTTCGGCCTCTGCCCAGGAGCTCCGATTCCTACCGTCACGAGGTACTAGCTGAGATGCGAGCAGCCCTTGGAAAGATCGGGTAACCAACCCCGGTGGGACCTTGGGTCGTATGCAAACAGGGAAGGGGAGAAATTGGAGAATTATAGTAATGCGATCGCCTGAGGAGGGCCCCCGGACTGGAGCTGGTCCTGGACCGGGCGTACATGTGTGCGGTCAGCGGCTAGAGGAATTGGTGCAAAAGCGGACCCCTAGTCAACGGGCTCAGCCCGTAAACCGAACGCAAAACAGAACCCGCAGCACAAGAAATCACAATGGCAATGCTGCACCTGCAAATGATGCTGCGATTGGACGTCGTCAGTC
The DNA here is from genome assembly GCF_029784135.1 of Toxorhynchites rutilus septentrionalis. Lineage (NCBI taxonomy): Eukaryota > Metazoa > Arthropoda > Insecta > Diptera > Culicidae > Toxorhynchites > Toxorhynchites rutilus. The sequence goes on from NC_073746.1 coordinate 225,847,993, forward strand.
GCTCACATTGACATGCCGCCAACGGCAACGAATCATGTGGACGAGAGAGATGAATGAATTCGTGATTCGTTGCTATTATGTCTGCACAAGATTGGAGACGGAAGGTCCGGCAGACCAAGAATGCTGGAAATGTTCCCACGATTTGCCTGCCAACTAGATAGGAATAAGCTCTACACACGGAGACGAGCCATTTTATCGCACAACATCAGCGATCCCCGGCTGAAATAGAGGCCATCAAGTTGGAAGTGCAACGAGAACTGCGCCGCATCAAACAGAAACGAAGTAATTACGATGGTGATCTTTCTGAGATTGACGAAGTTATCCAGTTTTGGTCAAACTTATGGAAGAACCCTATTCAACACAGAAGTAACACGATGTGGCTGACAGAAAAAGAGGAATGCGGAAACGGACTTGAAGCAATACCTGTGTTGTGGTAACCAACCATGATATCAACAAAGCCACTCGATTTTCCAGGAATTGGACTGCGCCAGGACCAGATTTTGCGCACAATATCTAGTACAAAAAGTTTTCTTCAACACATGGGCGAATGGCAGAGTGCTTCAATAAGGTCAAACAACACCGGATTTCGTGACCAGGGGAGTTACTCATCTGATGTCAAAGGATCGAGACACAACGAATGCGGCGAAGTACAGGCCAATCACATGTCTAACGAGTGTACAAGTTACTTACGTCGGTGATTAATAGGAAAATTCAAAACCATTGCGATGTTAACGAAATTATAACAGAAGAACAGAAAGGCTTTAACCAAAACACACGAGGCTGCAAAGATCAAATCATTATAGATGCGGTCATCGTCGGACCAGCTAGCTGAAACAAAAGGAACCTGAGTATGGCGTACATTGAAAGAAAAGCATATGACTCAGTACCGCACACGTACCTCATAAAGGTACTACAAATGATGTACAAGATACATGATGGCGTCATCAGGTTTATGGAACACGCAATCGAAAATTGGAGCACTTCGCTTAGTATCATCGACGGAACAACTATGTTGAAATCCAGAACTCTCGATATTCGCAGGGGAATATTCCAAGGTGACACATTTAGTCCTTTGTGGTTTTGCCTTGCGATGAACTCCTTGAGCAGAGCACTCAACCGAAGCAGCCATGGCTACCATATGAACAGAACAACGACAATAAACCATACCTTTTATATGGACGACTTGAAACTGTTTGCGGAATCAACAGAAGCGCTACATACTTTACTACAATGCGATCCGATGTGCGGATGGAATTCGGAATAGAGAAGCTCCACGGTGGACGATTGGTGAAGACTGGAGGATTCCGCATAAACGAGAATGAGGTGATTCAAGATTTGATGGAGGGCGAATCCTATAAATACCTGGGATTTCTGCAATTGAAAGGGATTTGTCACACAAAAATCAAGAAGGAACTCCAGGAACATTTATTGATAAGAATCACCAAGGTTTTGGGAACAAACCTTTGCGGCGGCAAAAAAGATCAAAGCCGTCAAGACGTTTGCCGTTCCCTTACTCAGGTACAGTTTCGGGGTGCTGAAGTGGACAAAAACCGATTTAAAAGCCTTTGAAAGAACGATGAGAGTAACGTTCACTAAGCACCGCATGCATCATCTAAAGTCGTCCATAGAAAGATTCACCTTGCCACGTGTTGAAGGAGGAATAGGTGTCATTGACATCAAAGCACTTTGCGTTTCCCAGATCCAGCAGTTGCGGAGATACTTCGAAGAAAGTCAGACCCGTCACGATATCTATCGCGTTGTTTGTGAGGCGGAGCACGGATTCTGTGCCCTGCATCTGGCGCAGGAGCAGTATAAGCTGCAATTTGCAGACTACTGAAGAAAAAACTAGCGTCGTGGAAGCAAAAAGAACTTCATGGGACGCACCCCCATCGTTTAGGGCAAGCCCAAATCAACAAAACATAATCAAACACGTGGCTGGTGCGAGGTGAACTCTTTCCTGAGACAGAAGGGTTTATGGTAGCCATCCAGGACCGGATAATAGCGACCAAAAACTACCGGAAGTACATCTTGCACGAAAACGTTGCCGTCTGTTGCAGAAAGTGCAATAAAGTTTGAGAGACGATTGAACACGTCATAGTCGTCTGTGGAGCGCTAGTCGAATCAGCTTATCTCAATCCTCACAACTCGGTTGCCAAGATTGTTCATCAACAGCTAGCATCAAAACGCAACTTGGTAAATCAGTTGGTACCCTACTACAAGTATATTCCGGATCCAGTTTTGTAAAATAGCTGCTACAGGTTGTACTGGAATCGCGAGATCCTTACGGATGTCCGAATACCAGGCAATCGCCCTGATATTGTGATCTACCATAAAAATAAGAAAGAAGTGCTTATAATAGACATTGCAATCCCGTTAGACCATAATCTACTGCGTTAGACCACAAGTTTGCTGCCAAGATAACCAAGTATGAAGCAGAACTTGACAGAAGAACTAAAACAAATGTGGCATTTGAAAGGCATTCATATTATACCAGTATTGATCTCTGCTACTGGTTTAGTTCCACACTCTCTCACGCTGTCATTGGAGGAGCTGCAAGTAAAGGCGCGTCCACATTATGCCGAATGATGCCGATCGGCATGTACCAGGCGGCATATTCGGTTCGTTATGTAATGTGAACGCCCCATCGGGTGCACGAAGCCGAAGTCCCATCGGATGCACGAAGCCGTCACGAACACACGAAGCACTATGTCGTCAACGCTAATTTACTTCGTTTTGTTTCTTTTGTTTTACTTTTGTTTCGGGTTGGGTTCGGTTTGATTCGAGTCGGGTTTCGGCACGTCGGCAAGCCCGGGCGGTACGTCCACATTAAGTCGGATTTACCGGGCGGCCAAGGCCGATTGGGGTAATGTGGACGCGTCTTAACAGAGCAGCTTGGGGTTATGCAGAAAGCGACGATTCTTGGAACGTGTAACATAGTGCGACGGTTCCTGAATCACCACAATTAGAACACGATGATTGTGCAGACACTATTTTAAAGAAGAAAAAAAAATATACCACAGAGCCTAATCCTCCTTTGGCATTCAAGAAGCCCGGGGGTAGGTGAATATTCCAGCTTAATGCTGAGAAGTGCCATAACTCTATAATAATAAAAATATATTAATTCAGATGCGACTGGCTAAATTTGAGGTGAAATTGTATCTAGCTTTATGAACGTATAGTGCTATCTCGTATGCATGGACTTCGAGGTCTTCGTAGCCTAAATGATTGCGTGTCCGCTACTAAGCGAGCGATCAAGAGCTCATAACTCAGGGCCCTAAATTGACCATATTTGTGTGTTATTCTAGCTATTATGATCACTCAACAATCATTATGTGAGGGTAACCCCACTCCCTTACCGCATATATTACGGTCTGCTGCATCGGTTATAGGTGCTATTAATAACACAGACTTCTATCATATCAATAGTCCCGCTGTGTATGATCCATCTGTGAACATTCGAACAATAGGAAAATTCTTACGCCGAAAAAATGCGATATTGTGTAATTTACAACATGTGTATCGGTAAGATAGGAATACTCTTACGGCTAAATGGCTACTGTGTAATATACTACAAAATTATCGTAAGACAAAAATGTACACGAATAAATTCGGCATTGTTAAATTGTTAAATGAACCTAATGAAATAAAGAGATGGGATAAAAGAATCTTTTATCTCTCAATTTTATTTTATTTCAATGACAGTGTTTTCCATCGCGTTTTTCATTTTTTTTCCATCCTTCTGGCAATTGAAAGATATCATTTCTCGATTTCGAAGCAATCGATTCATTCACTAGTTCTCACACTTCTTCTATATTTCGGAAGCATGCATCACTCAAGCCGTGGTGCATCCGTGCTCAAATTTCGAGCAACAACTAATCATTCTATTTAATCAATCAACGCTTGCAAACATCGGCGGTAAAAGTTTGGTTCAGAAGCTTGTAGTTCCTAGTTCTTTCTGTTCAATCAATCTAGTATTAGATTCAGTTATAAAAAAATTGATACTCCTAATGGTAAAGAAAATAAGTTTTATTTTAAGGTGAAATTTACCTCTGTAACCGTAGGATGATAAGTAATTGAGTCTTATAAATAAAATAATTTGGAAAAAAAATTGCTTGTAGTACAGCACTTCTTGGTGATCCCACCAAATACAAAGCATTACCATACGATCGTGAATATTCTATTGAGTACATTTGCTTTCCATCACCAATCCAAACACGCAACAAGACACTCTTATATTGACCCGACAAGCAAGGAATCCGTGAATGCGAAACAATTGTAAATAGCATATTCAGATAATCATGTAATTTTGACGTAGGACTACGTCTTTCATTTCTATACCGGGGTGTAAAATAAAAGTTTCGAAAACGAAAGCGTTACGCCGGAGACCGAGATTTTGAGCGTTAATAGCTCCTAAACAGCTGAACGAAATGGTATGATTAACACTTCATTCGAAAGATAAAATGTCTACGCGTTATATACTTGTTACTTTTTGATCCAAAAACTTGTTTCAATAGTCTTAAAATTGCTTTCAAAACAGGCTATTGAAATCACCAATCGGTATATAAGCGAGCGCCACTCGGAAATTCACTCACGGTGCTTCTGACATTCAACCGAGACGGTCATGTTTTTAGCGCCCCTTTGAAAAGAGTAGCGAAAAATAGAAGTTTTCTCCTCACACAACTGGTTCTATGCTAAAGGAAATTCCTTGAGGCTCTAATCAGTCCTAAATAAAGTGTTTCTCGCAGGTGTACAAGACGAGGACAAGGAGGAGGCCACCGAATAGACTAGACGGTTGGTGGCTTTCGATACCGGCAGTTTTCACTGCCCCTAGCGTCGGTCCCTGTTTTTGGCGCGTTTTTTGCAGCTCACTTATATATACCCCACATTATTATTACTGGTTACTTATCTCTGGTGGTGGTTTTTATTTTCAGCTGGTGTTTGATCCTGGATTGCAGAGTGGTGGTGTACCCACACTACCGTTTCTCCGGTGCGGGGGCGCACCCCCCCAGCAGCAGTACATAGTGTTAGTGATATTTATAACAGTTTTTCTTTAAACCTCATAGACATTATAGTAGAGGTTCATTGTATTAAAAGTAGTGTTTCTAGTGAAATTTAAAAAACTTTTTTGAAACAAGCTCCGAAACTGTTGAGTCTTTTCTTTTTTTTTATTCTGCATTAGTGCCATTTTTAGTGTGTATCTCTACATCAACCTCCCCGGCTGTACCTCCCGGGTATAGCCAGCTTTTACCATGGCTTCCAGCAGTGCCGGTAAGTCAACAAATCTTTATAATGGCGTGCCCACCACACGCACCTCTCCTCTCTGGGCTGACCCCCTATGCGGGGAGCTTCAAATTTTACTCCTCAAAGCATCAAATGATAAAACCCTACCATCAAACCCGTTTGTAGTATCAAAAACCATCCAAGCTGTTACGGATCGCGATTTCAAAGACGCGAGACCACAGCGTGATGAAAACAATAAGTTGCAATACGTGATCCATATTCGTAACAAGGAATATGTAGATGCGCTCCTGGGTATTAAGTCATTAATTGACAAAACCCCTGTGGAGATAACTTATCACCCTACCTAGAACCAGCGCAAATGCGTGGTATCCTGTAGGGATGTGATTGATATGGCAGAAGCCGTACTTTTAAAAGAGCTTGCTGACCAAAGAGTTATTACGATCAAACGAATTTCCCGTATGGACCCAACCAAGAAGGAATTAATTCCAACTCCAACCCTGATTTTGACCATCAGAGGTACTGTAATTCCGGAATATATTAACTTTGGATTCATCCGCGCCCCCACGCGCAATTTTTATCCGAATCCGATGCAGTGCTTCGGCTGCTACAAATTCGGACATGCTTCAAAAAAATGTAGAACCAAGATTCAATTATGCCGAAACTGTGGACAAGCACACCCAGAACTAGGCAATGAAGAAACAGCCAAGAACTTCATTTGCAACGCTCCTGCCTTCTGTGTAAATTGCAGTGGCAACCACCCTTCTACGAATAGAAAATGCCCCGCATGGGTTGCAGAGAACAATATTACCAAAATGAGGGTATACCAAGGAATATCTTACAAGGAAGCCAAACAAAGCTACCAGGCCAAAGTAAATGGATCCTCGTACGCAGGCAAAGTCAACGAGAGACTTAACTTAGTCCAAAGCACGGGATGCAATCGCTGTAAGTGCAACTGCACGCAGCCCAACCCTACCCCAATCATCCAAACGGTTTCCACACCGATAGTTAACCAGCCAGACATTGAATATACCATCTCCACTTCCGATTCCGAAACTGATTCAGAAATTCCCATGGAAACTGAATCAGCAAAATTAAATAAACGTAAAATCAAAAATTCAAAAACTTCAACTTCAGATGATTTGAAATCATCTGAAGATGGAAATTTCCGCGTTAATGATAAAACAAGGAAAAAATATAAAAACCAACAACCAGAAATCTCTCAACCGGCCGCTCCACAACAGACCGACCCTCAACCATCCACTTCATACAAAACAGTACCCAATACGAATCGAACAATACCAAATTATTTAAAATTTGACCCTAGACTGAAGACCAAGACTTCCAAAGGTAACAAACAGTCAAAATAATTTCTGATATACCTCCTTCCAAATTTATTAAACCCTTCAAGAGCCTCCATAACATTTCTTAAAATTCAATACTCCACACAAAAACAGTACATCTGTTGTCCAAGATTCAACATCCAACCGAAAACTTCTGCCACCTCCAACTACAAAAGCGACTTCAAAGCTCGTAAAACTGCCGCAGAGACTACAGAGTTTCCCTCGGACTCAGGGGAACCTCATATTTACAATATCAGGTTCTCTATGAAAGAAATGTTTGGTCCATTAGTAAGTCCAAAGGCAAATCAGCCGGACCAGACGAAATAGAATACAGCATGTTAAAACATTTACCTTTCCACGTCAAAACGTCGCTGCTCCAAATTTATAATAACCTTTGGGCTAGCAAATGTTTCCCCGACTCATGGAAGGAAGGGCTAGTCATCCCCATCCCTAAACCGATGGAGAAAAAACCACTAGCCACTAGTTTTCGTCCCATCACCCTTCTCAATTGCCTAGGTAAGGTCTTCAAGAGAATGATCAAACGGAGATTGATGACGAACCTTGAAGAACGTCATCTCCTGGATCCTCGACAACATGCTTTTCGTCAAGGCAATGGTACCAACACGTATTTCAGCCAACTTGATCAACACCTTCACGTGATCACGCGAGACCACCTCCACGGGGAACTCGCTCTGTTGGACATATCCAAAGCCTACGATACAACCTGGAGATATAATATCTTGGACCAACTCCATCAATGGGGTATCGAAGGAAATTTGTTCGAGATAATTCGCAGTTTTCTACAAAATCGTAGCTTCAAAGTTCTTCTCGGAGGAGTCACCTCCACCAGTAAACTGCAAGAAAATGGAGTGCCACAGGGTTCTGTGCTATCGGTTGCTCTTTTCCTGATAGCGATGCAATCATTATTTGATGCCATACCCCAAAATATTGACGCTTTGCTATACGCAGATGATATTCTGCTAATTTCAAAAAACTCATTCCCAGAACTAGCAAGAAGAAGACTTCAGGAAGGAATCTCGTCTGTTAATAACTGGGCGAATTCCGTGGGATTTAGGATCTCAGCTGAAAAATCTCAAGTTCTTCATTGCTGCAACAATAAGCGTCACAGGAAAAAACTACGTTCTTATCATCTGAACGGTAGTTCCATTAAACGAGTCAATTCTGCACGAATTCTCGGTGTAATGGTGGACAAAAAACTCACGTTCAATAAACATATAAAGAGTACAATATCGGACATTAAAAACCGCCTTAACTTAGTTAGCGTTATAAGCGGTCGAAGCCGAACAGGATCCCGCAAAACTATCTTCAACATTGGAAGAAGCTTAGTCTATTCCAAACTTACTTACGGTATTGAACTCTTCAGCCGTGCCACCTGGAAAACGCTTGAAGAACTGAGGCCTAGCTATCAAAAGATAATAAGACTAGCATCAGGGGCCTTTAGAACTAGCCCAAGTAAAGCGTTACTCGCTGAGTCAGGCAATTTACCCTTCAAATTGTTCCTCACGAGATTCTACAGCACGCGCGCGATACGAACGCTCGAGAAACATCCAACATTTGAATCCTCTCTTGTGAGAGTGAATAACTGGTTGCAGGATACATGCCGAACCACTCTTCCAACGATTGCACCAATTCCCATTATTAACCTTCGACCATGGTATAAACGGGAACCTCGATTGATTGGTCAATTAAAAACTCTGTGCGAGCTGGTGAAAACAGCAGCATAGTTTTGGCCATTTTCAACAACAACATCCACAGTAAATACCTTTTTCACCACAAGATCTTTACAGATGGATCCTTTGATGGTTTACAAGTAGGTATCGGCATTTTTGCTAATAACCTGCAAGTTAAGTTCCAACTCCCAAGTATCTGTTCGGTATTTTCAGCTGAATTAGCGACACTTCTTATCGCTACATCAAAGTGCGAACACAACAGAAAGACGGTTATTTTCACCGATTCTGCTAGCGCGCTTCTTGCTCTTGAGAGCGGAAGTAGCAAACATCCATGGGTACTCGCAATTGAAGAGAAAACTGCCCAAAATGATATCACCTTCTGCTGGATCCCAGGTCACTGTGGAATCCGCGGTAACGAAGAGGCTGATCGCCTAGCCAAAGAAGGGAGAACATCCGAACTATGGAGCACAAGCGTCCCATCTGATGATATAATCAGATGGGTTAACTCATCTCTGATGACGTGCTGGGAGAACGAATGGAACATCTGCAGAGATACTTTTTTGAGAAAAATTAAAAACACTACCCATCCTTGAATGGATAGAAACCAAAGATCTTTTCAAGTATGTCTAACACGTCTTCGTATTGGACATACCAAATTAACGCACAGGTTCTTGGTTGAAAAAACCGAACCACCCATTTGTAGTACCTGTAACGTCAGGCTGACCGTAGAACATTTTCTATTTGTCTGCCCACGTTACAACCTTATGAGAACTAAGTTTCAGATAGCTGACAACCCAAGGACAGCCCTAGCAAGAGATAACTTGGAGGAGGACAAATTACTGCATTTCCTGAAGGAGACGGATCTTTTGGAGCTTATTTAACCACTATACAATTATTTGCTATATGTTACAGACTTAACCACATCATACATACTAACACCTAATGCTTGTGAGCTAATATATGTGTTACCAACGTATTACATATGTTAGGTCACACACATTTTATTTATAAAAAAAAAAATAATAAATATATAAAATAAAAAAAAACAAAAAACAAAAAAACAATGGTTCTCAAATGGGGATCAACATAGGGTAGGAGCCTGCCTGTTGGTCTCAAATGTTCCTATCTCACGCCTCCACGAAGATCATATGACGACATTTTTAGATCGGGCGTGAACTGGAAACACACACCTGGTCTTGGCTCCGAGAACGGGTGTCGAAAGTGGCTAAGTGAGGGGGTGCGAGCGAGTCAGAGCGCTATATCTCTCCCGGGGAAGGCCTCCCGGGTCATGGAGGCCTTGCCAACCCGCTGTCTCCCGGGCAAAGGAGATACACCCAATAAAATGGAGCTACGATCACGAAGAATAATTAGAATGCGATCACCCGAGGAGGGTCCCCGAACTGGAGCTGGTCCTGGAACGGGCGTAAGAGCGAGCGGCCAGCGGCTGGAGGGCGATGTGGCAAGAGCGGGCCACCAGCCGGGTTCAACCCGAAGAGCTACCGCCACACGGAAACAGCAGCCATCGACATCACCCAAGAAACGCTGCGCCTACGAGGCGTGTTGTGACTGCCAGACGGCAGTCGTCCACACTCGTGGGTACCACTAGGCGCCGGATCATGTGGACACACGAAATGAATGAATTCGTGATCCGCGCCTATTACATCTGCACTGCTTTGGAGACGGACATGAGTGGTCGCCCTCGAATACTAACAATGTTCGAGGAAGCGTATCCAGAGTTCGTTGGGAGGCTTGATCAGAACGCGATGAACGCGAGACGTAGAGCGATAGTACGCAACAACATGCTCTCCCAAACGCAAATCGACGAGATCAAGCAGCAGGTGCAGAGAGAAATAAGCTCCAGGAACAACAGAGCAAGCGATGTGTCGAGACGAAGTTCAGTACGGCTGAGCAATTCATTCGCGAGTGGGGCACGCGAATCAGCACCAGTGGAGGCCACAGTACAACAACCCCCTGAGCCGGAAGACCCACAGCCAGATCAACAACTACTACGCGATCTGGTCTTCCACTACGACGAGGCGATCTCACAGTTCCGCGACACAGACCCATTGTCGCGCCCCAGGATCCCGAAGTTGCAGCATTCCCGCAGGCTGACAAGTGCAGTAAAGCTCATGAACGAGCACGTTCTTCCGCTGCACTTGGTTGATGCTGAGAACATGGAGGAGCTGCAACTGAAAGTTTACTGCGCTGCTGTGGCGACCGCCAAAAGTTTAGGACACCGTATTAGGCCAAGAGGCGGACTGCTCCAACATCTCCGTGAAAGGCGTGAGCCTCCATGGCGAAGGAGATTGGAGCAACGGATCCTAAACAAGCGCGCCGCAATTGGAAGACTGATGGCGTACAAAAGAGGCAGCAGATCGGTGAAATTATGTCGCCAAGTTGCTGTGATCGTGCGGCCTACTGAACTTCGCCAGCTGGGAGCTCACCAGCTGACGGAAAAACTCGACACACTGGTACAGCAATTGAGCGTCCTTACAAAACGGCTGAAACGTTACTCTGACTCTGCAAAGCGCCAGGAACAAAATCGGATGTTCAGAGATAACGAGAAAGCGTTCTACGACCACATTAGCGACGAGAAGCCCGACTACCGCGAAGGTTTGCCAGATATTAGCGATGTGACGAACTTCTGGGCTGGTATTTGGGAGACCCCAGTAGAACATCGCGACGGGCAAATGTGGTTAAGACGGGAGGAGGAGAGTTGTGGTGAAATTGGAGAGATGCCAGCTATCATCGTCGGAGAGAACGATGTCCGCGAAGCCTCGCGGTACCTGAGGAACTGGGCAGCACCGGGCCCCGATGGTGTTCAGAACTTCTGGCACAAGAAGCTGACCGTCGCACATCCAAAGATAGCTGAGTGCTTCAACAAGGTGCTACGTGACCCACACAACCTTCCTGAATTCGCCACCCGTGGCGTCACCTTCCTCCTCCCGAAAGACAGCAACACATTGAACCCATCAAAGTACAGACCGATAACGTGCCTATCGAGTCTGTACAAAATACTGAGCAGCATAATTACCGCCAAAGTTTCTGCTCACTGCGAACAGCATCATATCATCGCAGAAGAGCAGAAAGGATGCAGGAAAAATACGCATGGCTGCAAAGACCAGGCCATCATCGACGCAGCCATAGTCGGCCAGGCGGTTTATAACCAGCGGAACCTAAGCATGGCCTATATCGATTACAGGAAGGCTTATGACTCCATACCTCACTCGTTTCTCGTCCGGGTATTGGAGCTCTACAAAATTGATCCCTTCGTCGTTAGGTTCCTGCAGCATGCGATGAGGCAGTGGAGTACGTCTCTGCACCTCAGTGATGGGGAAAATGTGTTGCAGTCTAGAACGCTGCAGATAAAGAGGGGGATATTCCAAGGCGACTCTTTCAGCCCGCTTTGGTTTTGTCTGGCATTGAACCCCCTCAGTAGGACGCTCAATAGAAACGGTCATGGCTATAAAATAAGGTATGGCGACGGCGCCCACGAAGAAGTGACCCATACCTTCTACATGGATGATCTCAAGGTCTACGCTGATTCACGTCAGCGTCTAGGTGTAGCTATCCGGGTTGTCGAAGACATAAGCAGGGACATTTGCATGGAGTTCGGCCTCGACAAGTGCCGCTGTGTCCATCTGCTGAAAGGGCAGCTTACCGAATCCGGAGGTTACGAGGTCTATGACGGCGAGTTCATAAGAGACATGGTTCGTGGCGAATCCTATAAATATCTTGGATTCCGACAGCTCACCGGGATTCGCCACTCCGACATCAAGACGGAGCTGCGAGACAAGTTCTTGAGTCGAGTGAACTGTGTCCTGAGGACTTTCCTCAACGCGGGGAACAAGGTACGCGCGATCAACACATTCGCGGTTCCCCTGCTGACCTTCAGTTTTGGTGTAGTCAAATGGAGCAAAACTGACCTAGAGCACCTTGAGAGGAGGATGAGGAAAGCATTTAAAGAGGCCGGAATGCACCATCCTCAATCGGCACTGGAGAGAGTTTCACTGCCACGCAAAGAAGGGGGACTTGGAATAGTCGACATATCTGCACTGTGTGTTGCCCAGGTACGACAACTGCGCGAGTACTTCGCAGAACGCGCCAACCAAAACGCGCTATACCGGGCTGTCTGCGCCGCCGACAGAGGATACAGCGCTCTGCACTTGGCGCAAGCGGAGTACCAACTCAACTGCAATCTGCAGACAGTGGAGGAGAAGATTGCAGCTTGGAAGCAGAAGGCAGTGCATGGTGCCCACCCCCATCAACTGGACCGGCCACACGTCGACAAGGCCGCATCTAATCTGTGGCTAACGCGTGGTGAACTCTCTTCAGTAGTAGAAGCCGACATGATAGCCATCCAGGACAGGATAATGCCGACGAGAAACTGCAGGCGGTACGTCTGGCATCAAGACGTTGATGACATTTGCCGGATGTGTCATCAACCAGGTGAAAACATAGAGCACATTATGGGAGGCTGTCCCGTTTTGGCCAACGCAGCCTACACCGAGCGCCACAACAACGTGGCCCGTATTGTTCATCGACAACTGGCGCTCCAATGTGCTCTACTGGAAGACAACGTACCAAACTACCGGTACCTGCCTGCACCTGTCCTGGAAAATGACCGTTTCAAGCTGTACTGGGATCGCACTGTTCTGACCGACCTCTCGATCCACCACAACCGGCCAGATATAATGGTTTACGACAAGAGCGACCGCAAAGTCACCATCATCGATGTCGCTATTCCACTGAACCAGAATCTGGAGGAGACCCACGGTCGCAAAATCTGCAAGTACCGACCATTGGCCGTGGAGCTCAAGGAACTGTGGGGGCTAAGGGAGGTCCCAAGAATTGTTCCAGTCGTTCTCTCTGGAACTGGAATTGTCCCGAAGACACTTCTGGAAGCGCTAAAGGTGTTGAATATGGAGAAGGAATTGGCCGGCATCCAAAAGTCGGTCATCCTTAGCACCTGCGCGATTGTCCGACAATTTCTCGGTCAGGACTGAAACAGCACGAGTATGCAGATACGTGCATTCCGCAGAGCGTAGTCCCCCTTTGGCATTCAGAAGCCCGGGGGCAGGTGAAAATTCTGGCTAGGTTCGCCTAGTTAAGAAGTGAGATAAGTCTGCCAAAAAAAAAAAAAAAATAGTTAGATATGTAGTTAGATATCACAAATCAAACACACCCACACACACACTTAGACACACACTCACAACAAAATACACAGATTTTGATTTTTTGTAAAAAAAAGGTTCTTTTCTGACATTCGAATACAATTTTTGCGTGGATGGCACACAAGTCAATTAATATCTTTTAATTACCATATAATTCACTTTCAGCTTCCTGGGCTAGACATCATTTCTCATTTTATTTTCTTTCAGCGTGTTTGATATAATTATTTCTTATTTCTACTACCAGGTGACCAAATATGCCTCCCATTACTAACGTACTTCTCTTCCAGCATATGTTATACAATTATTACACTATATACATGATTTACCGGAAACGAGAGCAGAGGACGCATGCGCGAAATTTGATATAAAAAAAAACCCAAGGCCTTTCTCAAGGCTAGAGGCGAATGAACTGAAAAGTTTAAAGCCTCTTTAATCCAACATCATCATCATCATCATCATCAAATTCACTCAGTTATAATTGAACAGCGATTGGAGCATGTTGTCGATGTTGTGGTGAAGCTCTTCGTTTATCATGAAAGCGCGGATGAATGGTGTCACCAAGAGCCTGTTTGTGAACCTTAGGCCGATAGGGAATCCATCAGGAGGAGAGTGATGCCACAAACGGTTCCGCTTGAAACATGGGAGCAGCCAACACACACACATACACGCGCGGAACTATTTTCGTTTGGATGGCATTCAGCATCGAGAAAGATCCGGAAAGATTCAATCGTTGTTGAAAAATAATCTGCCAGTTCTCCTGAAAACTGAAAAATATATTCATGCGAAAGAGTTCATTTTAATGTTTTCTATCCATGTAACACTGTGACCAAATATTTTTCAATTAAGTGCTATTAACAGGTGGTTATCGAGTTAGCATTAACCACTGGTGGGCTTCGAGTATCGAGGAAAATCGGGAAAGAACTAATCGTTGCTGAAAAATACTCTGTCAGTTCCCCTGGGAATTGAAAAATACATTGATGAGAAAGAGTTTATTTTAATGTTTTCTACCCATATAACAATGCAACCAAATACATTTGGTTTTGTGATTTTTCAATCGATCGCAATTAACAGGAATCAAGGGATCGAGGGATTCATTACCTAGCCTGACCTGACCTAAAAGACATGCAGTTTGTTTGGAACTGTGAGGGAGGGCAGAAAAGCCAGGAGGCAGGAGGCAGGAGGAGAAGAGAAGGTGACCATGAGAGTATCAGCATCGAAAAACGGTTCCCCGGGAAGACATCGAAGCAGCCGCCACACACACATACACGCATGGATTTTTTTTTCGTTTGGATGCCATTCAGCATCGAGAAAATTCCGGAAAGATTCAATCGTTGCTGAAAAATAATCTGCCAGTTTCCCTGGGAATTGAAAAATACATTCACGTGAAAAAGTTTATTTTAATGTTTCCTATCCATGTAAAACTGCGATCAAATACAGTTGGTTTTGTGATTTTTCAATCAAGTGCAATTAACAGGTGGTTATCAAGTTAGCATTAACCACTGGTGGTGGACTTCGAGAAGAATCCGGAATGATGTCATCGTTACTGCTAAATAATCGGCCAGTTCCCTTGGAATTGAAAATTATGTTCAAGCGGAAGAGTTTATTTTAATGTTTTCTATCCACATAGTACTGCTGCGATCGAATACATTTGGTTTTGTGATTTTTCAATCAATTTAGCAGGAAAGCAGGAAAGCTTCTGTAGATTATTCTCCCCCATCAGTAGAATATTTTCGTATCGAATACAGTTCGCGCGCGCAATGGAAAATGTTTCGCATCGCGAAAATCATATAATTTTCAATTATTGCTCAGTCGCCGAAAGTTTCAAACTCAAAGAGTTCATTCGCCTCTAGTTTGCCTTCCAAATTTCCATCGTAAACCACACCTTCTTTCGATTCAGTCACGGACAAAAAGCATACTTAAGCGATATTGTGGTGGTGGAACGAATTCATTTCTTTGTGTGGACACCGACTGGACAACATCGTTGCTGGACGAGCTGGACGACGAGGGATCGAGTGCCTTTCTCAAGGCAAGAGGGTGGAGGTGGTAGCGCTGGAGTAGAGTAGAGTAGAGTTTTCAAAGGGCCTTTCTCAAGGCTAGAGACGAATGAACTGCAAACGTTTAAAGTCTCTATAATACAAGACCTTCCTTCCTTGAAACAAATTCATTTTTCGTGTGGACATCGACAAGACAACATCGTTACTGAACGAGTTGAACGAGCTGGACGAGCTGGACGGCGAGGGATCAAGGGATTTATTATCATTAAGAGAAGAGAAAACGACCGAGAGAATACCAGCATCGAAAATTGGTTTCGCTTGAGACATCGGAGCAACCGTCACACACACACACACACATACACGCTCGCAACTCTTTACGTTTGCTGATTATCGAGAAGAATCCGGAAAGAAGTGGCCGTTGCTGAAAAATAATCTGTCAGTTCCCCTTGGAATTGCAAATTACATTCGAAAGAGTTTATTTTAACGTTTTCTATCCATATAATACTGCGACCAAATACAATTGATTTTGTGGTTTTTCAATCAAGTGCAATTAACAGGTGGTTATCGAGTTAGCATTAACCACTGGTGGTGGACTTCGAGAAGAATCCGGAAAGATATCGCTGCTGCAAAATAATCTGCCAGTTCCTCTTGGCATTGAAAATAACATGCAAGCGAAAGAGCTCTCGTTTTCGAAGTGCCTCCAATATTCATTTAGTCATTCATTCAGAATGGATTCAGATTCAACTTCAAACAAATGATCACTGAATCAACGATAGTCCTACGTCATCATTGCGGTTATACCATAGATATAACCCACTTCCTGTTTTTCATCTTGTTGGATCTTTCCCAAGGCATGTAAACATTCGGGAACAACAGATTGTAGCTCATTTCAAAGTTCTTCTGACAAACGAGTTGAGTTTCCTCGCAATAGTACTAGCAATACATCGACTTCGATTTTTTTGGCTGTTCAATGTAGCTGGTCAACGATATAAATTCATTACATTTGAATCTTCTATATCACTCTTTACATGATGTATGCAATGGAGCTTGATCACCATAATCTGCTTTATGTAATCGCAAAATTTATACTTCCTTTTTTCATATTAAAGCAAATGTCAAAAAATACTTTATCGCTTCAAACTTTTCACAGAGCAAAAAAGAAAAACTAAACTAAAAATAATATCAGATGTGATAGTAGTGATTACGAAAACTGTTTACATCGCCACCAAATATTTGTGGGTTCATTACTATGGAATCACTTGAAGTGATATATTTAGTTATACGAGGATAGTCCGATAAGTACAAAAATTTTGGGAAAGTGGCGATTTATTTCGCAACATAGTCTCCTTTTAGTTCGATACACTTGGCCCAGCGATGCTCCAACTTCTTAAATCCATCTGAAAATTTCGTTTTCTCGAGGTCTGCAAAGTAGGTCTCCGTGGCGGCGATGACCTCCTCATTCGCGCTATCGTTAGTCATATCGATTTAATGTACATGGGCAATAGTATGATCTACTGATGTTCATAGCAACCGATTTACACAGCACATTTTTTCGAACACGATATGTATCACCACTTATGATGCAGAGAAAATTGAATGTGTAAAAAATATTTAGAATGCAACTAGTTAGAAGCAAAAGTCAAATTTAGTGTAACTTTTCGTTACAGTGTCCTTTCGATGAATAAAACGATAAAAAGTTTTTCGGACAACTAGTGTTTCTCCTTTCAGCAGTGTGTACCATTTCGAATCTCCAGCGGCATACGTTTTGGTGTGGAGCTGACAAAAAAAAACAGCAGTTATAAAATTGGTTTCATTGAATATGGGAACGGTTTGGAAACAAACGAGGACACAAGAAATCCAGACACTAATAACGTGTTTCCAACAGCTACTCCGAATGGTACCGGTGCCAATAGAAGCAATTTTTATCCTGTCGCACACTGTTAATAATGAAACGGAGGCGGAGGACACATGGGTCACTGGTTGCCGGGGAATGAGAAACAGTTTCGAACGGTTCGTTTTGGAGCTTTGCATCGATGGTGGTTTGATCATGAGCCGATATTTTTTTTGATTTCATTTACGGGATCAATGCTTCTGAATCTAAAACCACAACATTGCAGTTCGGCACATAACAAGAGTAAATATTGCCATAACCGATAGGCTGAAATCGAATCGATCTTGGGAAATCTTTTCCGAAGACAAAACCCAACGGATTAATTTATTTGCGTCGTTTCTCAACACGATCTCTTTATATACACAGAATTGGTTTCTCATCCCTAATTTATGAGTTTTTCTATTAAAAAACACTTTACAATTTTCATCCCGACCCGCTTCGCCAGGCAATATATCTGTATTTGTGCAGTAGACACGGACGCTAAGCTTTCGGTGGCTGCAATAAATCCCAATATGTCCGTGCGCTAACCGGGAGGACTCTTGTTTTATAACACCCATTGCTTCGTTCCTCTCCCCACAAAGAAGAGGCCATTCCGAGAGTCGTATGTAGCATTTTTTTTGTTTTGTTTCCTGCTTTTATTATTTTTATAGTAGCTCGCGGAAAAGCCATTGTTCTAATCTTTCATAAATTCCAGACGTGTGAGTTTAATAAACAGAGATATTGTTTACGATCGTCGATTCGCACTAATGAAATTCGTGCTGCATTTAAGTTCAAGCCATCTTGCAATAATTCACAGCAGCAAAGTACTTCCGGCTCATGCTTCATCCTCGATGTAGCACAATTCGAGAACGTTTAATATTTATCAGAAAACGATGTTCAACCAATTAAAAATAGAGAAAGCAAACGGCACAATCCCGGAGGCGTCGCGCTCTCTTCTCGCTTGGTACAACTTATCTAGCAAACATTCTTTCACGAAGTTTTAATTTGCGAGTGAAGCGACGAAGCAAGGGTAGAGATTTAATCAAGCAAAAAAGTTTATCATTTTAACTAGTATTTACAATGCTGTTATCTTGTCTTTATCCGCTGCCAACTCTTCAAACAGCGAACTTCAGTTCGTAGCGTAAATCTCGGTTGCCTTCCGGGCAGATGACGTTTAATTTCGTTTGTATTTTTTTCGGCAAATTTTCGCTTGCAAATCTTGCTTTTTGGTTGGTCGGTACTAAGATGATGATATGTGGTGAATTCTCACCTTCTGAACATGGTCTGTTGAAACTAGATACAGAGCTTTCGTATGTTACTGACGTTTGCAGGATGGTTACGCACGGTTGGTAGATTCATTGTGACTCGCATTTGGAAAAAAATTGGAAAAAAAGTCCGTCAGGTAAAAGTCACCATATTATCAAACTACCAGCGATGACATTACTGAAAATTCGGTACGAAGTACCATTCCTAAGATACAAAGGGGGTAGGTTCAGGTCCACCGGTCGGGTTAGGACCATCTTTCTCCTATAGGATGGACTTTTGGAAGAGGAAGGGGACAAAGAAGTGAGAAGGAAGGAAGAAGGAAGGAAGTGAGAAAGATTCAGAGTAATAAAAAACATAAAAATAGTATATATACAATACGGTGAAATATTTATTTGAAGAGGCGAATGAACTCTCAGAGTTTAAAGTCTCTCTAATTCATTACCGATTACCGATTTATTTGAGAACATTCATCGTTCGATAGCCGAAGTGACAACATCACAGTAGGACTTTTTCTCTCGCTCGAGTTTGTTTTTTGATCGTGTTCGTTCAAGTTTTCTTTTTGCGCGTTGGCAAGTGACGCTCTGTTAGACCCAGCCATGGGTGATACGCGCGGTGGCGCGAGTGTAAACAATTCCGGGAAGCGCTCCCGGTCGGTTATGAACGTCGATCCGTCGACCGTCGCTGCTGATCCGTCGGCAAAAAGGCTTTTAGAAAACAATCGGTATGCTGTGCTGGAAAATGGCGCTGAGCCGCCAGTTGCAAAGAAGGAGAAAGTGCCTCCTTTCTACGTGAAAGGTTTCCCGGAGAACCTTCGGGAAAGCATCGATTATTTCGTGAAACGAGGGCTTAAATGTACAATCCGTCTGTGCACAGAAGTGTTCAAAATAATGGTTCGGCAATGAACCACTACGCTGCGGTGGAAACGCTATTAAAGAATCTGAAGGTCGAGTATTTCTCCCATGATATCGAGGCCAACAAGCCTCTCAAAGTGGTTTTGCGCGGCCTTCCAGACATGGACGTAGACACGCTGTTGAAGGAGCTCAAGGAGAAAGGGCTGAAGCCAGAGATCATCCATAAAATGAAGCGGCATGACCAGAAACGTAAATATCGAGACCAACTATATCTAGTAAACTTGGTGAAAAATTCCACGTGTCTCAAGGATTTGGAAAACATCCGCACCCTTTTCCACTTCGCCGTGAAGTGGAAGCGCTACCGTCCGGTACCCCGTGACGTCACGCAATGTAACAATTGTTTGTTGTTTGGGCACGGCACCAGAAACTGCCACATAGGAAACCGGTGTATTAAATGTGGAGCTACGCACGCCGCTGATACGTGTGGTTTAATGGAGGATGCTGACCCAGTATGTGCCAACTGTGGAGCTGGTCACCTGGCCACCAGTAGGGCTTGCCCTAAGCGTGCTGAATATATAGAAATCAGAAAGCGAGCTTCAATCGGTAATCAGCCAGGTCGCAGACGAGTACCGGAAAACAATCAGCAAAATTTCCCTGCCATCGTTCAGCGTCGCCCGATTCCAGTGCTTCAACCACTCCCACTCAACAATCGAATAGCAGCCCCTGCTGCAGCAACATCAACTGATAGGGTTTCCAATCCCTCGGTTCGCCAGAGACAAACGTATGCAGCAACCATCGAGCAAACGAAATGAAAGCCTAGGATATTTGATCAAATAAACGCTGGATAAGTCAAAAAAAAAATAGTTCTCAAATGGGGATCAACACTAGGGTAGGAGCCTACCTGTTGGTCTCAAATGTTCCTATCTCACGCCTCCACGAAGATCATATGACGACATTTTTAGATCGGGCGTGAACTGGAAACACACACCTGGTCTTGGCTCCGAGAACGGGTGTCGAAAGTGGCTAAGTGAGGGGGTGCGAGCGAGTCAGAGCGCTATTTCTCCCGGGGAAGGCCTCCCGGGTCATGGAGGCCTTGCCAACCCGCTGTCTCCCGGGCAAAGGAGATACACCCAGACAATGGAGCTAAGGTCAAGACGAATACTACGAATGCGATCACCCGAGGAGGGTCCCCGAACTGGAGCTGGTCCTGGAACGGGCGTAAGAGCGAGCGGCCAGCGGCTGGAGGGCGATGTGGCAAGAGCGGGCCACCAGCCGGGTTCAACCCGAAGAGCTACCGCCACACGGAAACAGCAGCCATCGACATCACCCAAGAAACGCTGCACCTACGAGACGTGTTGCGACTGCCAGACGACAGTCGTCCACACTTGTGGGTACCACTAGGCGCCGGATCATGTGGACACACGAAATGAATGAATTCATGATCCGCGCCTATTACATCTGCACTGCTTTGGAGACGGACATGAGCGGTCGCCCTCGAATACTAACAATGTTCGAGGAAGCGTATCCAGAGTTCGTCGGGAGGCTTGATCAGAACGCGATGAACGCGAGGCGTAGAGCGATAGTACGCAACAACATGCTCTCCCAAACGCAAATCGACGAGATCAAGCAGCAGGTGCAGAGAGAAATAAGCTCCAGGAACAACAGAGCAAGCGATGTGTCGAGACGAAGTTCAGTACGGCTGAGCAATTCATTCGCGAGTGGGGCACGCGAATCAGCACCAGTGGAGGCCACAGTATTACAACTCCCTGAGCCGGAAGACCCACAGCCAGATCAACAACTACTACGCGATCTGGTCTTCCACTTCGTCGAGGCGATCTCACAGTTCCGCGACACAGACCCATTGTCGCGCCCCAGGATCCCGAAGTTGCAGCATTCCCGCAGGCTGACAAGTGTAGTAAAGCTCATGAACGAGCACGTTCTTCCAATGCACTTGGTTGATGCTGAGAACATGGAGGAGCTGCAACTGAAAATTTACTGCGCTGCTGTGGCGACCGCCAAAAGTTTAGGATACCATATTAGGCCAAGAGGCGGACTGCTCCAACATCTCCGTGAAAGGCGTGAGCCTCCATGGCGAAGGAGATTGGAGCAACGGATCCTAAACAAGCGCGCCGCAATTGGAAGACTGATGGCGTACAAAAGAGGCAGCAGATCGGCGAAATTATGTCGCCAAGTTGCTGTGACCGTGCGGCCTACTGAACTTCGCCAGCTGGGAGCTCACCAGCTGACGGAAAAACTCGACACACTGGTACAGCAATTGAGCGTCCTAACTAAACGGCTGAAACGTTACTCTGACTCTGCAAAGCGCCAGGAACAAAATCGGATGTTCAGAGATAACGAAAAGGCGTTCTACGACCACATTAGTGACGAGAAGCCCGACTACCGCGAAGGTTTGCCAGATATTAGCGATGTGACGAACTTCTGGGCTGGTATTTGGGAGACCCCAGTAGAACATCGCGACGGGCAAATGTGGTTAAGACGGGAGGAGGAGAGTTGTGGTGAAATTGGAGAGATGCCAGCTATCATCGTCGAAGAAAACGATGTCCGCGAAGCCTCGCGGTACCTGAGGAACTGGGCAGCACCGGGCCACGATGGTGTTCAGAACTTCTGGCACAAGAAGCTAACCGTCGCACATCCAAAAATAGCTGAGTGCTTCAACAAGGTGCTACGTGACCCACACAACCTCCCTGAATTCGCCACCCGTGGCGTCACATTCCTCCTCCCGAAAGACAGCAACACATTGAACCCATCAAAGTACAGACCGATAACGTGCCTATCGAGTCTGTACAAGATATTAAGCAGCATCATAACCGCCAAAGTTTCTGCTCACTGCGAACAACATCACATCATCGCAGAAGAGCAGAAAGGATGCAGGAAGAATACGCATGGCTGCAAAGGCCAGGCCATCATCGACGCAGCCATCGTCGGCCAGGCGGTTTATAACCAGCGGAACCTAAGCATGGCCTACATCGATTACAGGAAGGCTTATGACTCCATACCTCACTCGTTTCTCGTCCGGGTATTGGAGCTCTACAAAATTGATCCCGTCGTCGTTAGGTTCCTGCAGCATGCGATGAGGCAGTGGAGTACGTCTCCGTACCTCAGTGATGGGGAAAATGTGTTGCAGTCTAGAACGCTGCAGATAAAGAGGGGGATATTCCAAGGCGACTCTTTCAGCCCGCTTTGGTTTTGTCTGGCACTGAACCCCCTCAGTAGGACGCTCAATAGAAACGGTCATGGCTATAAAATAAGGTATGGCGACGGCGCCCACGAAGAAGTGACCCATACCTTCTACATGGATGATCTCAAGGTCTACGCTGATTCACGTCAGCGTCTAGGTGTAGCTATCCGGGTTGTCGAAGACATAAGCAGGGACATCTGCATGGAGTTCGGCCCCGACAAGTGCCGCTGTGTCCATCTGCTGAAAGGGCAGCTTACCGAATCCGGAGGTTACGAGGTCTATGACGGCGAGTTTATAAGAGACATGGTTCGTGGCGAATCCTATAAATATCTTGAATTCCGACAGCTCACCGGGATTCGCCACTCCGACATCAAGCGAGACAAGTTCTTGAGTCGAGTGAACTGTGTCCTGAGGACTTTCCTCAACGCGGGGAACAAGGTACGCGTGATCAACACATTCGCGGTTCCTCTGCTGACCTTCAGTTTTGGTGTAGTCAAATGGAGCAAAACTGACCTAGAGGACCTCGAGAGGAGGATGAGGAAAGCATTTAAAGAGGCCGGAATGCACCATCCTCAATCGCCACTGGAGAGAGTTTCACTGCCACGTAAAGAAGGGGGACTTGGAATAGTCGACATATCTGCACTGTGTGTTGCCCAGGTACGACAACTGCGCGAGTACTTCGCAGAACGCGCCAACCAAAACGCGCTATACCGGGCTGTCTGCGCCGCCGACAGAGGATACAGCGCTCTGTACTTGGCGCAAGCGGAGTACCAACTCAACTGCAATCTGCAGACAGTGGAGGAGAAGATTGCAGCTTGGAAGCAGAAGGCAGTGCATGGTGCCCACCCCCATCAACTGGACCGGCCACACGTCGACAAGGCCACATCTAATCTGTGGCTAACGCGTAGTGAACTCTCTTCAGTAGTAGAAGCCGACATGATAGCCATCCAGGACAGGATAATGCCGACGAGAAACTGCAGGCGGTACGTCTGGCATCAAGACGTTGATGACATTTGCCGGATGTGTCATCAACCAGGTGAAAACATAGAGCACATTATGGGAGGCTGTCCCGTTTTGGCCAACGCAGCCTACACCGAGCGCCACAACAACGTGGCCCGTATTGTTCATCGACAACTGGCGCTCCAATGTGCTCTACTGGAAGACAACGTACCAAACTACCGGTACCTGCCTGCACCTGTCCTGGAAAATGACCGTTTCAAGCTGTACTGGGATCGCACTGTTCTGACCGACCTCTCGATCCACCACAACCGCCCAGATATAATGGTTTACGACAAGAGCGACCGCAAAGTCACCATCATCGATGTCGCTATTCCACTGAACCAGAATCTGGAGGAGACCCACGGTCGCAAAATCTGCAAGTACCGACCATTGGCCGTGGAGCTCAAGGAACTGTGGGGGCTGAGGGAGGTCCCAAGAATTGTTCCAGTCGTTCTCTCTGGAACTGGAATTGTCCCGAAGACACTTCTGGAAGCGCTAAAGGTGTCGAATATGGAGAAGGAATTGGCCGGCATCCAAAAGTCGGTCATCCTTAGCACCTGCGAGATTGTCCGACAATTTCTCGGTCAGGACTGAAACAGCACGAGCATGCAGATACGTGCATTCCGCAGAGCGTAGTCCCCCTTTGGCATTCAGAAGCCTGGGGGCAGGTGAAAATTCTGGCTAGGTTCGCCTAGTTAAGAAGTGAGATAAGTCTGCCAAAAAAAAAAAGGTTCCCTCTCATTGCCCGGGGAATGAGAAAGCGGACTCGCTAGCTAAGGTGGACGCTTTAGAAGGCACACTTTTTGAAAGGCAAATTGCTTATAATGAATTTTTCCACATTCCTCGTCAGTATACGCTCGTAAGTTGGCCGCGCATGTGGAGTGATGATGAGTTCGGTCGTTGGTTACACACGATTATCCCTAAGGTCTCGACGAGTGCATGGTTCAAGGGATTGAATGTAGGTTGTGATTTCATTCGCGTGATATCTCGGCTTATGTCCAATCACTACAACCTAAACGCGCATCTCTATCGCATTGGGCTCGCAGCAAACAATCTTTGTGATTGTGGCGATGGCTACCACGACATCGAGCATGTTGTCTGGTCGTGTATCCGGTTCCATGCTGCTCGCTCTCAGCTCTCTAGAGCACTGAGAGCACAAGGCAGACAATCGGATATCCCCGTCCGGGATATCTTAGGTAGCCGGGATCCTGATTTTCTGCTTCATCTATACCTGTTCCTCAGAAACGCCGATGTCAACGTTTAATGATGTTTCCTTCGTTGTGTCCCCGTTTCATATCCCTCCTATCCGATCGATAAACTTTTACTTAGTCGCGGCAATACATACACACACTCTTTACAGATACACGGGCCAAAGGTTGTGCAGTCCACAGATAATTCAACAAGAGCCAAAGGTTGTACCGCTCATGACAACTCTACACGACCTGATGATTGCGCCGGCTAGTGACCATTCTATCCTGGATTCCTCGAGTCGAGAAAGACGCACCACGCTAGATATGGGGTACAGACTAGGGGGGCGTTGCTGATTAATGGTCAGCTGCATCCCAATAGAAAGTATCCCGTGTCGGGCACACGTACAGAGCATCGAAGACTGCAACATACCAATTATGAGAACACTTGTAATACTAACCTCGAGCCAACCGCGAGTAATCGGTTACATATTACTAACATAGTTGTAAGACAAAAATTGTCAAAATATTGGACTCCCGGCCCTGTCAGGCTAACGCCACATGTGCCTTAATAAAATATATATTTTGGGAAAAAAAACCATCGCATCATCCTCGTCGTCCCCAGGACTTTCCTGGAATCAAGATCGTTCCACTCCAGTTGTGTCCGGAGAGACTGACGATTCCCCGTTCACCTCTCAAGAACTCGTCACTCTGTTGGCGGAGGTAATAAATATCTTGCGAAACTGCAAAACACGATCTGAACAGCTGCAAGCGGCCGTTGCTCTCATCGACAAATATGGACCGTAAAAACCTCTGAATAGCAAATTGGAACGCTTGCTCGCTCAAGAGCAAGAGCATGGAGTTCATTGGTTTTCTCAACGAGCAGAACATCGACATCGCCATCGTCACAGAAACTCATCTAAAGCCTGAAGTCAACATGTACCTTCCTGATTTCTGGCTCCTTAGGCTTGATCGAACGGACTCTAGGGGTGGAGGAGTGGCTGTTATTTTGAGAAGGAATATTCGCTGTAAGTTACTACCATGTTTTCAACTGAGGACCATTGAAGCTTTAGGGGTGGACGTTTCCACTTCTGTTGGCCCAATCACCTTTATCGCGGCCTATTATCCGCGGCAAACGAATGTAAGAGATGGCTCGACAGCAACCTTGAAACGTGACATCGTGAAGCTCACTCGCAGGAGGGAAAACTTCATTATTGCCGGCGACCTGAATGCCAAGCACCAAGCCTGGGGCAACAGTCGGCGTAACCAGAACGGAACTGTGCTCGCTGAAGATCTGCAGGCGGCGCAGTACACCATCTTGAGCCCGGACTCTCCCACCCGGTTGAGCCGATCCGGTGCTCATTCAACCATCGATTTTTTCCTCATCAACATGGCAAACATATCGAATCCCGTCGTCTACCAGGTTCTCAGCTCGGACCACTATCCGGTGGTGGCTGAGGTTGGCTCCACTATCCATAGGTTCCAAGTATCCAGACGAAACTACCATCATGCTGATTGGGTGCGGTTTCGGCAGTGCGTTGATGAGTCCATCGATTACGAAGCCCAGCCGGAGACAACTGATGACATGGACCAGTGTCTTCATCGTATTAACGAGATGATTTCCCGCTCAAGGGAGAACAATATTCCATCATCCAGGCAAGTGAGTAATACTCTGAACCTCGATAGAAATACCAAAGACCTCATTCGTCTCCGTAATGCTATTAGGCGGCAGTACCAGCGTACTGGTTAACCCAACTTAAAAACACATTGCAACCGCTTTACAAAAATTATCCAAGCCAGGATGGTGGATCTTCGCAATGAAAATTTCAATAATTTAATCCGCTCTCTCCCAGATTGTGCTAAGCCGTTCTGGAAGATCACGAAATCCTCAACCCATTCCACCACTGATTCCACTGCATCGCCCGACTGATTCAAACATTCTACTGATAACCCCCACAGAGAAGGCTGCTGAAATAGGTCAACATTTTGTTAACTCTCATAATCTGGGACAACACATGATCAGCCCGCATGAGGCGACTATTGGTGAAAGTTCTACCATCCTCCAAACGATTCCGAACGTTTTTCCCGAAGAATCGGAAATTTCAGCTGACGAACTGTTGACCTATATCAAATCATCCAAAAACATGAAGGCCCCAGGTTTCGACAACATCCTGAATCTGGAGCTCAAACATTTGAGTCCCAGTTTTTTCAATCATCTGGCATTGATCTTCAACCAACGTCTCCGACTTGGCTATTTCCCCTCATGTTGGAAGTCAGCCAAAGTCATTCCCATCCGGAAACCTGGGAAGGATCCCACGTCCCCTTCTAGTTACAGACCTATCAGCCTTCTTTCGGGGTTATCAAAGCTGTTTGAAAAAGCAATATACCAGCGTCTTTTGATATCTGCCGAAGGGAATAACATTTTGATCGATGAGCAGTTCAGTTTTAGGAAGGGTCGATCGACTATTCATCAGCTGATCCGAGTCACCAACATTCTCAGACGGAACAAGTCTGTCTCTAAAACATCAGCAATGGCATTGTTCGACGTGGAAAAAGCGTTCGAAAATGTCTGGCATGATGGCTTGGTCTATAAGCTGCAACGATACGGTCTTCCAATTTTCCTCGTGAAAATCATTCAGAGCTATCTACTAGACAGGACATTCCGAGTCTCTCTCAACGGCTCCAACTCCGATGCTTTTTACACTAGCTCGGGTGTACCACAAGGAAGTATTCTTGGACCCATTTTATTCAACCTATTTACATCTGTCATTCCAACTCTCCCTGATGGAGGAATATTGTCGCTGTTCGCGGATGACACATCCATAAATACTTCACCTGATCCCACTATCACCAACAACTATATCGCTATCTAACCAGTCTTGGCAACATCCTGGCTGCTGAGTCTTGGCAAGTGACGAAACAAGCATGTTAAAAGCATTTTCATGGAGCTTGAGCTTGAGCTTGAGCATGGGTAGACTGTACAATTTGTAGTTGCTCTCCGTGATTGACCTGAACCAACCAAGCATGTTACAAGCATTTTCATGGATGAACTTTTCTCATCTCCAATATTAAGGCATAGTTCAATTGAACGACGATTCAATAGTCAATGTTTCTTTTTCAATCATGTTTAAACTCTACCTCATTCGGTAGATAAAAATAAAAACTTTCAACAAGTTTCCAAGAATAAAATTGGTTATAATTTCGGCTGATGTGCATCGCATTTGGAAGACGTAAAATAAACCCACCCCGGCCGTCCTGAACCATACTCATACCTCAACCGACACACCATTTATAGTTTCTCCCATTCGCCACAAATGAGCTAGAACCAATGTGAGCGCATAAAAAAAACGAAACGAGCTTCTCGTCGTCAAGCCAAGAGTGTGATAAAAACAGCTCCGTAAGAAGTAAAGGAGTCGTGGGCGTGAGCGCGAGCAAATTTGGCTCCCCTCCGAAGCATCGCCACGACAGCGTGAAAACTTTCGCCAATATGTGCTACCATTGGCTGTTTCGAATGCTTTCGCCGCCACCGTTGAAAACATGACGAGAGCGAGCAAAAAAAAGTGTGTGCGAAAGTAATCTTCAATAAAATTTGATGGCAGCAATTTTCAAGTGACGAAAAAACAGACGTTGTGATGGGGTAACGAGCGCAAACGGAAAATTGCAAAACAAATATTACACTTTTTCTCCTGGCAGCCTGCAGCTTACATCAAGCTGGCGGCTAGGATATTCGACGAGTTCGGTTCCCGTTGCTCGAGCATCGAATCTTATCCAAACCGATCCAAACAGATTCGATTTTGGCACTTGAGCAAGTTGGGGGCCCTTTCGTTTCGTTCGTTGTGTGCGCCAGTGATTTGTGTCTGATGAAAATTTCACCGTGTTCAAGGATTCCACCAATCCGCCCACTCTCATATCAACCACACGAGAGGTTTCGCCCTCATAGGAGGAAGTAAACTGTTGCACTGTTTCACTAACTCAATTTCTATACGTTCTCATAGTTTTTTTTCGTGATACCTCTTTTAGTGATTTTTTTCCTTCGACAGATGCAAAACCCCGAACGTATGTATTGCTTTTATTGGATGAAACAATTTCTCTGTCGCCCCCGAAAGAGTAAAGTTTTATATTGGTTAGAGGGAAAACGGTACACATCAACGATAAAGCGATTCGGAATGATTGGTATCTCCCACAGGGAAAAACCAGATAGAACTTAGAACGGAAATTTCAATCATCCATGATACTGGTGATACTCAAAGCGTTGCCGCAGTTGGATTCATTTGTGTTGTGCAGTGTTTGCTCGATGAATGTTGGTATGGCTGTGTTATTATTTGGTTTTTGTTATTTTTTAGATGGAATAGTGTTGAACACACATTAGAATAATTATCATGATTGTGATATATTACATTATCTTCATATTCAATGGCTCCAATGTTCCAAGAGGAATACCGCAGTAAAAAATAATACTTCTTTAATATATTCTCTAGCTCTTAGCTTTAGAATACGCGTGTCCACAATGCAAATTGAAATAATATTCATCGACGAAACATCGATTACTACCAGAACAGTGTGTACCGCATTGAAAACGTGCAACGACGGTTTATCCGTTTCGCTTTGCGTCTACTGCCGTGGCGAGATCCGTATAGCCTTCCCAGCTATGAAAGCCGTTGTCAGCTAATCAATTTAGACACTCTGGAAGTGCGTCGGAACACTGCCCGAGCCATGGTGATATCTGACGTTTTAACCTCACGAATCGACTGTCCTGCCATTCTCCAAAGGATCAATCTTCTGGCTCGGCCAAGGCAGCTTCGGAATGCTGCACTTCTCTGGTTTCCCACCCGGCGAACTAACTACGGTGCTTACGGTGCTGTTACAGGTCTGCTGCGCATTTTCAACCGTTTATTCTCTATGTTTGACTTTAACCTGTCCCGTATTTGTATTAAGCGTAAATTTTTAATGTTTTTTAGACCTTGACTTTGGACAACTTACTAGGCAATGCAAATTTTTAATGTAATTTTGTAATTTAATGCAATATTTATGTAAAGTCAATTTAGATACTAAGACTACCATTGGGGTTTCTAGCCTGTTGGTAATAAATAAACAAACAAGAAACAATCTTCGATAAGATGAAATTTTGACATAGAACTGGAACAGAACCGTAACATTCATCCATTCAGAGTCTTCAGCGAAATATGCCCTATGAGACCAGAGTCATGCCCTTCCAAATAAAAATGGATAGGTTTGCATGTTGTGACGGTTCGAATTTTGAATAACATTAAAAATCTAACGGGTACTGCAGCAATCTTAGTTGAAAAATAAAATATTGTGTGATGTAAAACTAGAAGATAAGAACAAGATTAGATTGGT
Source organism: Toxorhynchites rutilus septentrionalis (assembly GCF_029784135.1). Taxonomy (NCBI): domain Eukaryota; kingdom Metazoa; phylum Arthropoda; class Insecta; order Diptera; family Culicidae; genus Toxorhynchites; species Toxorhynchites rutilus. Next base: position 225,878,163 of record NC_073746.1, read on the forward strand.
AGGGGCCTAGGGGCCAGTGTTGAAAAAATTCATCTTCGTTTAGCTCAATAGCATATATTTTCGGGCTAGGTTGCATCGAAAACCTATATACTCCAAACGAAAATCAAAATGACAGTTCCAAGCAACCAGTGAATATGAGCAAATGAACTTTTGTTGATCAATATGTTTTGATGTTTATTTTTCCACCCAATGTCATTTTCATCTTGATTATTCAGAATGCCAGAACAGAATTTCATTTTAGCCAAATGAATATCAGCTGTTGTTTACTTTTAACCAGAGGTAGCTGTGTACGGCTGGTTTTTATGTAGGTCGGATTGTACTGATGCTTAAGTCCTTCCAAATCAACGCAGGCAACAAGAAGATTATGATATGTTGTAATCCATTTGACCATCGAGTCTAGGAGCAATTGTTATTCAATTGTAATACAGTGTTTAGGGATCGTTCGCAATGCCGTTGTTACCGTCTCGCCAAACAAAATCCTGCGCGATTTCTTGCAAAGATCGTTTCATCGAGCTCTGGCGTTTTTGTTCTCTAAATGATCCAGCCTGACTAATTTTATTTTATTTTTGAATTTTGGCTCAAAATCAATGTCAGAACGAATATCGTTTCAAATGTGAGAAATATCAATTAGTTGCTTTTGATTCAAAGTATAAATAACAGCGAAGTTATGAACCCCACTCAATGCCGCATTCATTCATTATAGCAAATTTGTTCATGCATCAGCGATATGAACAAAATGAACTCGTTTGTTATTGTCATCAATATAATGAGGGCAGTGTGTTTCGAGCTGAAAAAAAAGTCATTTACACTGAAATAAAATCATATTCGTTACTCGTGAATATTTGTTGATATTCTAACACACTGCTAGGGGCACGGACGGTAACTTGACGTAGGACTGTGATTGTTTGTAGTACACCCAGGTTTTTTTTCACGTGGGGGATACGTACCCCTTTAAAAAAAACCGCGTTAATTGGAAAATCCGCGTAAAAAACCATGTCACCTAATGATAGATATCAAATGGACCTATCCTTACGTAGAACGGAAGTAAAAAGATGATTGTTACTCGCATCCGAAAACGCGTAGTTTTTTTCCTGCAATTTCGTTGGTTACTGGTAGCTATAGTTCGGTTTTCCTCACGAATGAGGACATCTGCTATTGCTAGAAGATTCCTTTGTGATGTGTACACGCCGCGTGAAAAAAACCGCGTTAATTAGAAAATCCGCGTAAAAAAAACCTCGTTAAAAAACCACACAAAAAAAACTGCGTAAAAAAAACCGCGTAAAAAAACCTGGGGGTATAATTTTTACAATACACATTTCAAAGAAAACAGATCGCCAATAGCCTACAAATTAAGAGTTATGCATAGCCGACTCCTGAAGCAGCTCCTTATTTGCAATGGATTCTCGTTCGGCAGTCTGTAATAAATGCCTCATTTAAATGTTGACCATCCTTGGCAGGATTCAGGTTCTCAGAAAGCTGGTGCAATTCGCTCAAATCCTTTTTTGAGTGACAATCCAAAGATTATCCTTTATTGAAAAATACAAGGTGTTATGGATGACACTATTTAGGGTGGACTTTGATATAATCACTAAATTCTAATCGGACGTTCTCCGATATAAACTACGTTATTCCAGTAACGATCAGTGTTATCCTATTCCCATGCAAGTGTTTCGTAGATGGGTATACAATCGATAGATATTATTGAACTAGTCAGCCGAATGCACTATATGTTGTATAAAAGATTATTCAAGTCAAATTGAAAATTTTGACCACCCTTTCATATTTCGATTACCTGGACAGTTTAGAGAGTGCTTCTATATTCGTTTGTTCAACAATTCATCAAAAAGCTGAACAGACGCAATTGAAGCGCGAAATATTGGCTTTATTCTAATATTAACACTCTGCCCGACCGACACGACCAATTATTAGCTGTAATAAAACTATTTAGTTCACTAATGGTCGAACAATAACATTGACTGTTTATTGAGACGTTATACTGAGTTATACGTTGAATAAAAGATTATTTGGAACTAATTGCAGCTTTTGTTCAACCATTGACATTTATCTGGATAATATAACAGAGAAAAGTTCTGAGCACGTTTCTTCTATTGCAAAGCAGCTGAAATGAGCATTGACTGCAATCGTTTTTAGCGCATAGCGCATTCCAAGTAGAGCTAAACAATTAAAAAAATGGTTTGTGGTTCAAGTCAGATTATTTAGGAGTTCTTGAAATGAAAACAGCCCGACAGAAAATCTTATTAGAGTATAGAAATTTCTTGCGATAATTGAATGAAAAAACTCCAGAAAATATGTTTTCGTCAAATTCAATCAATTTCAAAAGTCATCTAGTTCTGCATTCTCAAAATAGTGTAATTTTCGATACACCAATACAAACAACGAAATCCGACTTTTGACGTAGGATTACGTCTTTCGGGAACATCTGGGGTACAAATTGAAAATCGAAAATCAAGCACATCGTGAAAATTGTCCAATTTCAAACGCTTATTGCTCAGTCATTTCATGATAGATTGATGAAATGTTTGCGTCAATCGATTCCGGTACTTCATAACAATTCTTAAATTGAAGAAATATTGTTTTCTTCAATTTAAAAAGCGTCAATGTCATGAAACTAATTATCAAACAATTGAAAAATCTCAACCCCTATTCTAACGGAAATACCCGCTTCTGATTGGTCAAATTGACGACACATGCGGCGGGCCCCTAACAGAGACATTGAAACCAAGCTGCCTGGGGGAAACCGGCATTGCAAATACATGAAAGTAGGGGGAACTTTTGTTCCTACCGAAATGTGTTCCTTAACAGAGATATCAAAACCAAGGTACCCGGGGGAAATCAGCATTCCAAATATATGCAAGTCGGGGGCATTTTTATATTGCAAGTGCACGAAATTAAAGCAAACACTGTAGTCCGGTTTCGAAGGACTTTCTTCACTGCAATACGCAGCACCAGAAACGCGCCGAAATGTACAATTGTACGCGCGTCACTTAAGCGGAAACGGATTCTTTTGTGGATGAAACGCGTGAGCTTAACAGCCGACTAAGACGACGAGGCGAATAGAAGAACTCTGTGAAATCACACCGAATGAAAAAACACTTGTACAGGGTTTTCCATTTCGGGTATACTTTCACAGCCCTGCGCTGACAACCGTTTGACATAGCTGTCATCCAAAGCGTCATATCGTTTGTTGAATGTCTGCCATTTTACAATATGGATCGTTTTAGCATCGCACAACGTGTTAATTTTGTTAAATTATACTATAAAAATGATGAAAAACCGGCAAATGTTTTTCGAGCATTACGGACGGATAGCACACAATCGTTAATGTAGTGCGTAAATTCGAACAAACTGGATCCGTAGCGAATATTGTGAAACCTGTGCATCATCGTAATATGCGTTCTGCCGAATTGCTGCTGTTGCTGCCAGTGTGGAGGATGACCTGAATGTTTCGTTTCCACGGCGTGCTCAGCAATTGGGCTTGTCAAACACATCATTGTGGCGAATTTTGAATTTGGACTTGCACCTATCCATATAAAGTCCAACTGGTACAAAAATTAGAGCGCGGTGACCATGGAATGCGTCGGGCATACGTCGATTGGGTGAACGAACAACAGCAGTAAAATGCTGAATTTTCGCATCAAATTTTCTTCAGCGATGAGGCACATTTCGAGCTCGATGGCTATGTTAACACCCAAAATTTCCGTATATGGGGCTCAGAAAATCCACACGTGATTGTTGAGAGGCCATTGCATTCGCAAATTCATTGTTCGTTAGGGGTGTGGTCAATTGGAACTCTTTACCACCCGTTGTGAAACGATCCTCGTCAGAAGCAATTTTCAAGAGTGGCTGTATCAGTTTTTGGAACCGTGTAAATTAATTTAATTATTTTTAAAATCAATCAACGAATAGGTTAGGCAATAATGTACTCAAACCATTCATAAATCGGAAGTAGTAATTTTTAAAAGATTTGTATCTTACGCTACTGGACAATAAACAAACAAACAAACAAACAAACAAACAAACAAAAGTCACTGTTTGGTGCGCATTATGGTCTGGTGGAGTCATCGGGCCGTTTTTCTTTGAAAATGAGGACGGCGAGACGGTAACTGTGAATGGTGAGCGCTATGGCCGCATGTTAACGCCACGGCGCCACGTGCCACACAACACGACTGAACATGGCCATATTGCAAACTCATGAACATTTGAAAGACAACATTCGTGAAGTTATGACCGAGATACCGCCCCATATGTGCCGAAAAGTCATCGAAAATTACCTGTTCCGGATCAAGGTGTGCGAGGAAGCCCTAGGTGGACATTTGAATGATGTTGTATTTCACACATAATGGCATAAACCAAACTTTAATTTGAAATAAAAGTTTCATCGAAATTCGAATTCTAGGTGTGTTTTATTTCAATTTACTTTCGGAATTTAATGTTGGAAAACCCTGTATATCGTATGATGATTTATTGGCGAAAGAAAAACTGAGTATAAATTACATGCGTAATTTATAGTTTCTTGTGCCTATTGTTTTTCGGCACAGCACTTTTGTAGAATTGTTCTCGGATAGTGGTCAGTGACCACTGATGACGATTTTTTCATACCGTCGCTTGAGTGTTATGTGAGTGTGTGACAATGATTTGAGATTTTATTTTATTATTATATATCGATTCTGATCAGCAAGTAAGGTGAGTGATAAATAAAATTTAAATTTGGAACTTTAATGTTGGTTGCTTCGTGAAATTTCATATCAATGACCGATCGTGTATAGTGAAAAATTTCACAAAAGTGAAGTGTAAAATTGTATATGGTAGCAGTTGTGTTAAAAATGACTTGAAATATGAAACGATTTATTTCAATTTTAATAAATAAAATCCAAGGTTGTTCCCGCTCGAGAACGGATCGTTTGGTTTAAGCTGCCTGTTTTGTTGTGTTCATTTTCACTCAAGGAAAGTTCATGCGGCGAGAAAAATTGGAAAAGTGAAGAAATATTAGAAAAAGTGATTTCCTATATGCTCTACATTTAGTATTAGTTGCTGTTAGTCCAATCAAAATCCGCATTGGGTTGAATAACACACAGAAAATAAAAAAATATAAAAGCAATTCACCTTTTCCATTTCAAATATGTTTTCTCTATATTAAAGTAACATGTTTTTATTGATGAGAAAAATTGATAATTATGTTCGGAATTGGTAATTATCCTCTATTACATTGTTGGGTTTTTTTTTCTTTATTTCATCCATACATAACACAGGAGGCATCTCGTCTAGGATCACAGAGGGCGGTTTTCATCATATCTCGTTCCACTTCGGTATCTTTTATCTGGTACGCACCATCCAACGACTGCTTACCATCCTTCAATCATCATCGGTAAATGGTAAACACTGGTGAAGTGAACAAATAATACCAAACAACTAAACAAAACGGCCTTTTTCAGGTCCACCAAATCATTATCAAAGAGTTTACCGATGTTATTCTTCAAACATATCCAACATCAACAGATAGATTAACGGAATCCTACATCAACTACGCGGTCGTGTCTCGGACACAACCTTCCTGTGACTTTATTAACTGTTATTAACATGAATGTACTTACTGTTACTAACATGTTACTGTTATTAACATGAATGTTTCTAGAGCTATGAAATAACATATAAACGTATTAATCGATTTAGGTTTCATTGGTGTAAGAATCAGAACACACCATAATTGCATGCTTGAGACGAACATATTCTTTACATTTCATGCAGTTGTAACATGTTTTCGGGTCTTTTTTTCGAAGAGAACAACAATGTCGACATCTGGATACGAAATTAGTATTCCACTAAAACTTATTGTTATATTAGGCTGTCAAAAAAGTCCTGCGGTATTTCCGCGAGGTGTCGTTGTAAGCGCGTAGTTCTAGTTGTATTCATTGTATCGAGTCATACTATAGCTTGTTGGAAAGGTATTTTTGCGCGCTATAATATAGTGCTTGACAGTGTTTTGTTTGGTTGAGTCGTTCGTGAGTTCTAGTGTCGCAAATATGGAGCAAAATAAAGAGAAAATCCGACATATTTTACAGTACTACTATGACAAAGGCAAAAATGCATCTCAAGCTGCCAATAAAATTTGTGCAGTTTATGGACCCGATACAGTTTCCATTTCCACCGTCAACGTTTTCGTTCTGGTGTAAAGGTTGTCGAAGATGCGCCACGCTCCGGAAGACCTGCCGTCGAAAATTGCGACAAAATCGCTGAATTAGCCGAGAAAGACCGGCATAGTAGCAGCCGTAGCATCGGCCAAAAGCTGGGGATAAGTCATCAAACCGTTATTAACCATTTGAAGAAGCTTGGATTCACAAAGAAGCTCGATGTATGGGTGCCACACACGTTGACGCAAAAAAACATCTTTGACCGTATCGACGCATGTGAATCGCTGCTGAATCGCAACAAAATCGACCCGTTTCTGAAGCGGATGGTGACTGGCGATGAAAAGTGGGTCTCTTACGACAACGTGAAGCGCAAACGGTCGTGGTCGAAGCCCGCTGAAGCGGTTCAGACGATGGCCAAGAAGGTTCTGCTGTGTGTTTGGTGGGATTGCCAAGGAATAATCTATTATGAGCTGCTTCCCTATGGCCAAACGCTCAATTCGGACCTGTACTGCCAACAACTGGACCGCTTCAAGGTAGCACTCATGAAGAAGAGGCCATCTTTGATAAACAGAGGCCGCATTGTCTTCCATCAGGACAACCCCAGGCCACACACTTCTTTGGTGACGCGCCAGAAGCTCCGGGAGCTCGGATGGGAGGTTCTTTTGCATCCGCCGTATAGTCCGGACCTTGCACCAAGTGACTACCATCTGTTTTTGTCCATGGCGAACGAGCTAGGTAGTCAGAAGTTAGCCACAAAAGAGGCCTGTGAAAATTGGCTATCCGAGTTTTTTGCCAATAAGGAAGCGATCTTCTATAACAGGGGTATTATGAAGTTGGCATCTCTTTGGGAACAAGTCATCGAACAAAACAGCGCATATTTGACTTAAAACAGATGATTGTAACTAATTTTATGAACAAATGAAAATTCAAAAAAATACCGCAGGACTTTTTTGACAGCCTAATAATATAAAATTATCTTCAGAGACATTTTTGACGTACGACTACGTCTTTCATTTCTATATCGGGGTGTAAAATCAAAGTTTCGAAAACGAAAGCGTTACGCCGGAGACCGAGATTTTGAGCGTTAATAGCTCCTAAACAACTGAACGAAATGGTATGATAAACACTTCATTCGAAAGATAAAATTTCTACGCGTTCTATACTTGTTACTTTTTGATCCAAAAACTTGTTTCAATAGTCTTAAAATGGCTTTCAACACAGGCTATTGAAATCACCAATCGGTATATAAGCGAGCGCCGCTCGGAAATCCACTCAGTTCTAATTGAACAGCGATTGGAGCATGTTGTCGTTGTTGTGGTGAAGCTTTTCGTTTATCATGAAAGCGCGGATGAACGGTGTCACCAAAAGCCTGTTTGTGCACCCTAGGCCAGAAGGGAATCCATCAGGAGGAGAGTGATGCCACAAACGGTTCCCCGGGAAGACATCGCTACACACACATACACGCGCGGAATTCTTTGCGTTTGGATGCCATTCAGCATCGAGAAAGTTTCGGAAAGATCTAATCATTTCTGGAAAATAATCTGCCAGTTCCTCTGGGAATTTAAAAATATATTCATGTGAAAGAGTTTATTTGAATGTTTTCTATCCATGTAACACTGTGACCAAATATTTTTCAATCAAGTACTATTAACAGGTGGTTATCGAGTTAGTATTAACGACTGGTGGGCTTCCAGTGGAAATATCTAATCATTGCTGGAAAATAATCTGCCAGTTCTCCTTGGAATTGAAAATTACATTCAAGCGAAGGAGTTTATTTTAATGATTTCTATCCATAAAATGTCCATATAATACATTTGGGTTTGTGATTTGTCAATCAAGTACAGTTAGCAGGTTAGCTTCTGAAGATTATTTAAAAAAAAGTTTTTCATTCACATTGAACACTTATTTGATATGGAGAAGTTAATTTTGACGTACAACCACGTAGAGGGGGTAAAATGGAAATCTAGGCACCAAACATGAAAGATTCAGAACGCATCTGTCGCATGTTATTCATTACATATTATTTTCCTTGAGATAAACAATCGGATAATTGTGAAATGTGAAGCATTGTTCAAACGCACTATATGCCTCGTTTTGATTAGTCAAATTTGTGTGCTCCTTTAGTTGCTGGATAGCAAATATTGGCCGGATAGACCGGATACCGGAAAGTTACCGGATATCCGTTTCATCTCTAATCAATAACTTACATGAATGCCTTCTTATTTTGTTGGAATGGTACTGTGTCATGCAATGCTATAGCAACATTTTTTAGTAGTTGATGTTATCATCGTAAATGCTAAAGTGTCCGGATCTCGGAGCATTTATTATATATCAACTAGAATTTTCGCAGAAATTACTGTGAAATCTCTTCATGAAATTGAGTTCAGCGCAGAATGTGTCAAAAGCAGCGCCTTCACACCATAGGGCACAGATCAACATCACCGAACCGATCTAGATATAATGCTAAGCGCAAAGCTCGGCAACGCCATTGTTATGCTGTGGCGACCGCTAGCACTGCTACGCGTTCCATCCGAAACACGTTTTTGACATAGCATGGGCATGCGCCTTGCGCATCAGACCCACTTCTAGCACAGGTATGACAGCAACGCGGTTGGAATGACTGAATCAGCCGGCGCCATATGGCTGTCCTCTTCGCACCGTGGAGTACGTGTGCGTTTGATGGAAGTAAAGCAGAAATACTATAAACAAAATCATAACAGCTTCACGTTAGTCAGTTTTGTTTTGGTTGCACCGTAACGAAGAACTGTCACCGATAGACAGATAATTACCTCTTCGGCGCGGCTGCTTCCAATTGGATCGTGGCGTAAATTGTTCAATATCCAGTTCCACGTTGTAATTGCGCGTGGAGAATTGACAAAAGTTCGAGACGAATCGCTCACTGTGTTCGGATTTGGTGTCGTTCGAAATGAAAACGTAGCGTAAAAGTGAAAATGTTTGTGATGACTTGCTCATGCTGACGGTGCACATATAGGTAATTGTTGTTTTCATGCTAACGAGAGAGAAAAAAAAAACAAAAATTACCAAATAAAGATAGCTCTCAATGGAACAATAATTCGGTTCGTTTTGGCACATTCACTTTCTAAATCCAAGAACATATTTAACACATATTCTTATCGTGAAAAATATTTGATCTCGGAACGAAAGCATGTCCACAACAATCGTTTATCGTTTGAAGGATGGTTTACATTTTAGCAGAATTCGTTCTGTGTACAATGTGATTGGTGACGTCACTCATGCTCATTCTGTGTGAGACTGACCTTGAATTGCTTACAATCAAAACAATCTTGTTGAGAATGCAGCGCAAAGTGATGAATAAATTTTGTTTACAGCTGATGATGCTGTTGGCGAAATCCGTTTTGAAGGGTATTCTTTGGAAAAGAAATCTGAGAGTACAATTAAAGATGAATTGGGACGCGATATGTCTTCAGTGCGATAAGAGTTTGTTTAGTAAATAATCACTGTGGTACATTCAAATCTGCCATTGAATGAAAAAGTGAGCAACAGAGCGCTAATTCCACGAGAAATCGTTCACTTGCTGCTATTAAAAAATACTAGCTTATCAAATTATCAACTTACGTTGTGTGAATCGCGTCATTTTGAAAGTCTTGGTATTTTGAATAATTATTGTAAGATTAGTAGACTAAACAGTGGCGTCCAGTGAAGTTTTCGCACCCGTTGAGGAAGTGTCTGGTTCCTGCACCCCCTACCCCCTTCCTCCTTTGGTCATAGAAAAAAACCTTCACAAAACTGTGCGTCCCTGGTCTTTATGCACAATGCTACAGTGCGTGCGGCAACTCTCGGTTGAGACAACGATACCTCATATCCATATCCCTAACCTGATCCATCCCACAAAAATTGTTGCCCCTCTAAACTCGAGTAAACCGCGAGTAATCGGTCGAAACCTACTAAACATAGATTTAAGTTGAAATTCTGTAAAAACAAATCATGAATTATTAGTGGCTCCGCAAAGCTCATGCGATTGAGCCTTACAAATAAATGAATTGGAAAAAAAACTGTGCATTTGATCATTTCTATTCAAACCATTACAAGCTTATTCAAATACAGTTCGAAAAATACACTTTATCAAAGTGAATTACAAACATACAGTGACCGTCATTAACAGGTTGAGTGCCACGGTTTTAAAGAGACTCTACGGATATTTTTATACGTATTAATCAGCGTGTTAATCAACTCCCAATACTAAGCAAAATTTGAACAAAAAAATCAAAACTAAAAATAAAAATTTTGTTCATAAATCTTAGTTGACATGATATGACAAAAAAAATTGGATATTTTTCATTTATTTCACAAACATAAATGGTAGAGCTATAAAGTCAACTTTTTGAGACCAAGTGGAAGAAGCCTTGGAGCAGTTCCGAATATTATTCCGAAGGATCAACTGCTTAAAAGTGTTGCTGTTTGACCGAAAAATGGATCAAAACACAGAAAGTGATGCACGAACGGACAACATGATGATCCGTGAGATCAAAAATGATCCACGCAAAACCATTCGGGCAACAAATGAAAGGTTGGATCTAACGATTTCTGATTGCACCATCCAATGACGCATAGCAAGAACGTGATCTGAAGAGCTATATTGCTACGAAGCGACCGATGACCAACAAGATCAACAGGAAAGAACGACTTGTTTTCATAAGGAATCATACTAACAAGCCGCTAGAGTTCTGGAAGCGTGTCATCTGGTCGGATGAGACTGAGAGTTCGGTGAAAGAGCAACGAGGGCCTCAGGATAGACCGAGTCCCAAATGGAGCGAACAGAAGAGTCTATTTTGCAGCTCTGCAAAAGGCATGGTACGATTGAGACGAAAACCTGGTAGAAAGAAACTGAATTATTGGTAATTGAGACCAAAGGGACTGTTTTTAAATGTAATCGACCTCTTTGTCACATTTTATTAATTGTGATAGATGCGTAGAAATATTCCCTATCAATTGATGCAAACATCTTTCCGATCTATTAAGAAATGTCCGAGTTATAAGTATTTGAAATCTTTCATTTTTTTTACCCACCATATATCCCGGTTAGACGTAGTCCCACGTCAAAAACAAAACCATTTTCGGGAAGTTTCATTGGATTTTTTGGAAATAAAAGTGGAGCTGATAGCCATTATTTACTTATCGAAGATTACAAAGAATATGCTCCATCGGTAAGCATTTGTAAAAAGAGATTTAAGCGATTCATAAACAATGATTTTGATTTGATAATAAAGAACAAGGAAAGCAAATAATGGAAGAAAATTGAAGAAACGCAATTGGAAGCAACTTACCTCTGAAAATATATGGTGAACGGTACCGACTAGAAATAAAACGTTTGAAGAGAGTTCGAAGGAAAACCTTCCAGAACAGAAAAAAAGGCACGACAAGGCAATTTTACACCATGACAACGCCAGACCAGATGCTCATCGATTTGTCAAGAAATATCTGGGAAAGTGAACGGGATCGTCCTCACTCACTGTATTACCTATCCATTGGTCCCTTGTTTACTATTTGTTCCGGTCCATTGCGACGGCCATTTCTGAAGAGCAGATTTGTTATACGCGAGGGCAGGCTGATAAGTCGCTTGTAGAAGGCGAACAGTAATAAATAGGAAAATTTAGTAGAAAACAAATTCAATTACACATTATCGTGTAACAAGTTTTTTCATACCGTTCCGGCTTTTCTCTATCCCAGGACGCGATAGCTGCCTTCACCGCGTTGTCCGAGCTGTAATGATTACCCTTAAGGTATCTCTTAAGTAGAGAAAAAAATGAAAATCGCAAGGTGCAAGGTCGGGAGAATACGGAGCAGCAGATAAAAAATCGATAACAGCACGTTGTTGATTTCGCGATTACATAGCGCCAGAAAATGACGCCATACCTCTACTACTCAATAAAGAAATAGTACTTCCACATGTAACCAGGCGCGCTTCTAAAGTTTTTTTGTGTGCATCTTCTACACGCAAAATAGATACAGAGTTTTCCAACTTTAAATTCCGAAAGTAAATTGAAATAAAACACATTTAGAATTCGAATTTCGATGAAACTTTTATTTCAAATTAAAGTTTGGTTTATGCCATTATGTGTGAAATACAACATCATTCAAATGTCCACCTAGGGCTTCCTCGCACACCTTGATCCGGAACAGGTAACAGGTAATTTTTGATGACTTTTCGGCATATATGGGGCGGTATCTCAGTCATAACTCCACGAATGTTGTCTTTCAAATGTTCAAGAGTTTGCGGAGGGTTGGCATAGACACGGTCTTTCGCATAACCCCACAAAAAAAAAGTCTAGCGGGTTCAAATCGCATGATCTGGACGGCCAATTGGCATCACCAAAACGCGAAATTATGCGTCCCTCAAATTTCGTTCGCAATATGGCCATGTTCGGTCGTGTTGTGTGGCACGTGGCGCCGTCCTGCTGAAACCACATGTCATCCGTATCCATATCTTCAATTTGTGGCAAAAAAAAAATAGGTTAACATGCGGCAATAGCGCTCACCATTCACAGTTACCGTCTCGCCGTCTTCATTTTCAAAGAAATACGGCCCAATGACTCCACCAGACCATAATGCACACCAAACAGTGACTTTTGGCGGTTGCAATGGCCTCTCAACATTCACGTGTGGATTTTCTGAGCCCCATATATGGAAATTTTGGGTGTTCACATAGCCACCGAGCTCGAAATGTGCCTCATCGCTGAAGAAAATTTGATGCGAAAATTCAGCATTTTGCTGCTGTTTGTACGTTCACCCAATCGACGTATGCCCGACGCATTCCATGGTCACCACGCTCTAATTTTTGTACCAGTTGGACTTTATATGGATGTAGGTGCAAGTCCAAATGCAAAATTCGCCACAATTATGTGTTTGACAAGCCCAATTGCTGAGCACGCCGTGGAATCGAAACATTCGGGTCATCCTCCACACTGGCAGCAACAGCAGCAATATTTTCGGCCGAACGCACATTACGATGATGCACAGGTCTCACAATATCCGCTACGGATCCAGTTTGTTCGAATTTACGCACTACATTAGCGATTGTGTGCTCTGTAGGCCGTCCATGACGACCAACTCGATAAACATTTGCCGGTTTTCATCATTTTTATAGTATAAGTTAACAAAATTAACACGTTGTGCGATGCTAAAAAAATCCATATTGTAAAATGGCAGACATTCAACTAACGATATGACGCTTTGGTTGACAGCCATGTCAAACGGTTGTCAGCGCAGGGCTGTATACTTTCGGAAGCCCGAAATGGAAAACCCTGTATTTCGCACGTTTTTTGGCACTCTCATACATTAAATTAAATGAGCTTGAAAATAACAAAGAACGTGCTATTTTCCTATACACTCTGTTCAATTCTATAAGACCACCCTGATTCTGTTTCGTTGCAACAAAAACAGTTAGAATTTCAATAAGATACATTCATACATTGTTGAATGCGTAGAATAAAGTATTTTTATCGTCAATTTCGTTCAAAAGAGTCGTTTGTTTATTTATTGGGCTTAAATATGATCATTTCAGCTGTCCACCTTCTATAATCATTCCTTTTCTATATCGTTTCAAAAAACAAAAGGGTTATCAGTGAAAAATTCGAAACGATCGGCTGGTTTACATGTCAATAAATGGAAACCTTGCCATTTCGGCCAATAACCTGGAAAATTCGTGTTGGAATACTATTTGCTAATAATTCTTCTGTATAAATTTGAAAAAAAAACGATTTTTTTTCTCTTTATATTTCCGAAGCTTAGACACCGAAGAATATACCTAAGAAAAGACTTCGAAATTCCAATTATTTACCGTGTTTAGCGATGAGATTAATGATTTAGTACGGGCATAACAATTAACTTCAAAAGCTCTTTTCTCGCAACTAGTATTTTTCAAACTGGTGTACACGATTTCTCAAGTTCTACTAAACCGATTTTTATAGAATTTATATGAATATAATCTGTATGCATTTCTCTATCACATGAATCAACAAAAAAAAACAATTTTTTTTAATTTTGCTATTTTTAAAAAAAATCAGGAAAAATATACGTTTTAAACAATGGGCCTTATTCTCGTATACACTACGAATACACTTCACGGTGGAAACGGAATGAAACGTATTTGCGATAACAACGGTACGGTGTCGACATCTGGATACGAGATTAGTTTCCCACTAAACTTAACATTATGATATCAAATTATATTCAGATGAAATTTCTGTATGAGATTATTATACCACATGAAGAAAACAAATGTTTCCACTCACATTGAATACCAGTTTGATACGAAGAATTTAATTTTCATTAGCGGCATCTTTACCGATTCAGAATCTGTTCGATTTTTTGTTTCAAATAACCAGAAGGACTGGTATCGTGTTCGCCATTGCACAACTTTTTTTTACTTCCTCAATTTATCACCTTGTAGCTATTCTAATTATGAATATATTTTTTCCGTTCAATTTTGGTTTTTTGGCCAAAGGATAGATGAGCAAATAATAATATAATGGTTACAAAAAATATTCATTGTTTAATTTTTTCTGAGCCCAAAAAACTTCCGGAATTCGTGCCTCTACACTGGAATACCCTCTTAAACGCAATCTCTTATTTTAGTAAGTCAGCAAACAATAATTGATTCACAACAATTGCATATGTTGGTGCCTCAAAATCAAAGTTCATTACAGTATTGCTTCCTATTCTAAGGCTGAATGATTTGGCTGAATAAGAAATAAAAATATGTTTTGAGAGAGGAAATTCGTTTAAATACACTTTAGTTTTTAATAATGAAAATAATGATTTAGTAAACATCTATATATATAAAAATGGATTTCTGTTTGTCAGTCTGTCTGTCTGATTCTTATGGACTCGGAAACTACTGAACCGATCAACATAAAAATTGGTATGTAGGGGTTTTTGGGCCCGGGGAAGGTTTTCGTGATAGTTTGAGACCCCTCCCCCATCTCTATGGGGGAGGGGGGCTGCCATACAAATGAAACACAAATTTCTACACTACTCGAAAATTCTTCAAGCAAATGAAATCAAATTAGGCATATTGAGGTTTTAGGTTGCAATAAATGTTTATATGGTGGTTAGACTCTGCACCCCCCCCTCTCTAAGGAGGGGCTGTCATACAAATGAAACACAAATTTCTGCATTACTCGAGAATTAATCAAGCAAACGAAACCAAATTTGGTATGTGGAGGTTTAAGGATGCAATAAATATTTCTATGGTGGTTAGACTCTCCACCCCCTCTCTAATGGGGAGCTGCCATACAAATGAAACACACATTTCTGCATAACTCGAAAGCTAATCAAGCACAATTTGGGATAGGTATGAGAAATGTTTCTATAATGGTATGATACCTCTCTGGAATGGAGAGGGTATCCCATAAAAATAATACACATATTTCAACGAAAAATCTTCCAGCCAAACATGACAGTTGAAAATTTTCGGAAAACAGATGGAAAAAGGGAAAATTCGGAAAATTAACTTCCCATATGTTCTACAATTACATAGTGAGATGTGCTGTTAGTTCATTTGATGTTTGCGCTAGCGAAATTGATCTTTGTTCGAAACTGGAAATGGATTTTAATTTGATGAAACGAACTCCTATATCTTCTTCTATCTATACAAAAAAAAAGATCACCAGATGTGTTGATAAGAGCAAAACTCGAGGAAGGAATTTTCCGATTTAGGGCTGTCTTTATTCTATCATATTATGTATATAAAACATTTATTCCATGTAACGGAGAAACATGTTATTTACAAGTGGTTGAAAAATCTTGAACGAGAATTATGTCTGAAAATAATCTGATATTATAATGATGAGTTTTGTTAGAAATACTAGGAGTTTTATAGTAAAAAGTAAATTCAACGGAGAAGAATAGAAGATCAATCATTGAATAGTTCTGCGATTGGACCCATGAACTTGCTCATAGTAAGAAAACGTGAATGTTTGAAGGTATTGATAGCAAAAAACAAATTCTTGGTGGGACGAGATTTGCCGGGTCAGCTAGTTTTAAATTAAAACAATAGTTAATATTTAGTTTGCTCCCGTTCTTGCGAATAGCTTCAAAAATTCTGTACGGCATGGAATTAACGGGATTTTCAAGCGTTGCAGCAGCGATGGATCTCCAGGATCCGACAGCTTCTAGTTTCTGAACTGTTCCGTACTGCCTTCCATCGCTGAACACGCGTCGTGCAAGAACTCCCCAAAATTTTCGGTTAATGGTACCAGAATGGTATCCACTAAATCGACATACTTTACTGAGTTCATCCTAGTTGAAATTGTAGCAAGAGGAGTTCTTCCATGACGTGAAAAACCACCTGATATCATGAGTGTTCCACCTTCAAAGTTTCGTCTCAGTTTGACCTCGAGTTACTTCCTTAAATCATGCCAGTAGTATGCACAACAATCAGGGCCATCTATATTTAAGTTCATCAGAAAATACAATGTTCTTTCATTCATTCCGCCATGCCATATACTTTTCGGCGAAATTCCGCAATATCTTCCCCAAAATGAAATTTTAGGTATACGCAGTTTTCAAATTAAATGATTGTTGGTCTAAACTATACACCCGACGACCTATTAAATATAGTTGCTAAGACATATATGATCGCTTGTTCAAGGACTTTGAACAAAAATTAGCTTACGTTTAAACGAATTGTCCTCTCTGTATGCCATAGCAATATAAGAGCAGTATGAGAAAACAGTGCTCCCGTGGCCGAGTGGTTAGCGTCATAACTAACATGCCGGGTGTTCGGGTTCGATTCCCGTTCTGGTCGGGGGAATTTTTCGTCAAAGAAATTTCCTCCGACTTGCACTGTGATCACGCATATTCTAGAGCTTGCCACTCAGAATGCATTCAAGGCGTGTTATTTGGCATAGAAATCTCAACTAAGTACTAATAAAAATGACGCAAGTAATACTACGTTGAGACGGCGAAGTTCCTCTAGGAACGTTAGTGCCATTGAAGAAGAAGAAGAAGATGAGAAAACAAAATAAGAGACACTTTGCAAATAAGCACACATTAAACCTTTCACGACGGCGCCATTGACCATACTGTGTCATTGTTCACGAAAACGCAAGTGAACCATACTTCTCCATCAATGTGTTTACAGCTTTATTTTGATTTATTTTGAAATAAAATAATAATATCTTCTGCTGCCGCGGCAAATTCTTAGGTGACTGCCATTTCTAGTCGCTGTGATGCACCAAGTGACCTCCGTGTATTTAACCCAACGTGAAAGGGTTAAAGGTACCTTCAAAAATGTTGTGCTTGAAAGATTTTTAAATATTTCATCTCGCTGTTACAGCAAAAACAAATACTAAAATAAAGGCAACATTTACAACTATAAGAAATTATGTTCTAATTTTGAATATTTGGTTTCAATAATCTATTTACTTTTTTTATACAGACCATCAATTTTACAACAGCTTTGTCAAAAATCAAAGTTTGATTTTACAACCAGATGTCAAGATATTTTTTTTTTAAAAGAAAGAAACTGATTGGAACTCATGAAGAGTAGCCTCTAAAAAGGTCACATGAGAATATAATCATTTTGGGTAACTATCACATGTTCAATGAGAAAATGGGATAGAATTGGGACAAAATCAGCTAATTTTTTAACCGCTTCTGGGTGGAATCGCTTCAGTTTTTCGTGCCTTACATTTACTGAGATTTTAGTAAGCCTTCATCAAGAAATCTCATCTATAATCTTTTGCTAGTGAACTTAATACTACGAATCGTGTTGCAAATAATTATGAAAATACCAAAACCACGAAATTTACATCAAAAATATTGCCTACAAAATAAGTCTTATTTCTGGGTCGCTGTAGCACAGATCGTCTGGTTCTTGGGATTGAGCTCCAGTGATATGGAAAAGTTAATTTTGTAATGTAGATTTGATTGTTTCATGATTAGCTTTGTTGGATGTTTTGGATGTTTTTTTTATCCCATCTGTTTAATTTATTGAGCTCATTTATCAACTCACTAGTAACAGAGCCGAATTTATTCGTGTAAATAGTTATCTCGCGGTAATTTTGTTGTATATTACACAGTACCCATTTAGGCGTAAGGGTATTTCTATCTTTATCGATACACATGTCGCCTTTTTTTGGCGTTAGAATATTCCTGTTGTTTTGCTTCAAAATATTGAAATACATGCACAAATCCATGGTTGATTTGATGGAGGTCAAATTAACTGTGCCGTGTTTTTGAAGGGTCTCCAAACCCTAACGTTACACCACTATGTTTTACTGTCAAAATATTTTTAGGATAAAATGCATAAAGACAACACATTTGGTTTTTGCGTCATACGAAGTATTATCGCAGAAAAAAATTCTGAAACTATCTTCAGAGGTTTTGGTTTCCATCTATAGTACAACTCAACTTAAAGTTGATTAAGTTGCAAAACTAACTGTATCTCAAATGGTTTTGCAAAAAGAAAAGAAAAATTGGAATTATAATCAGAATATTTCAATTTTCGTACAATAAATGTCGTGTCATTTTGTGCATTTCGACCGGAACGAATTTGATTTAACATTTATGATAGCGCATTAACTGAGAAAGCAATTTTTGTCTCATTTTACGCATTGCTGTAAATATCGTATGAAATAAACCAACCAAATGAATTAGTTGGTCAATAATGAAAACATGAACGTGATTGTAGCAGCTATGAAATCGTCGTTACGCCAACGTGATGGCAATTTCATTCTCACTTTCAAAACAATATATCGCTAACGGAAACAGCTCTCAGCAGCAAAGGTGGGTATCACAATGCAAAACAAGGGTATCGTTTGTCACGTGGAGCCAGCCAGCCAGCATTAAGCTAACAAAATTCTTACACGAACCAGTCGCGCCCGCTACGGGCGGATGTCGTTGTTGTCGTCGTCGCGGTTACCCAACAGCTCTAATCACCCCTTCCTGAGTGGTGTGGAAAAGCAAAACATTTCACGCCCGAGAATCAGTGGCATGAAATTGAACCGCCGTATTAGGTTTCATGCGGTCCTCCTGAGATGGCTCGCACCCTTTTGCTATCGTTAATGAGTTAAGTTAAGTTGAGTTGAGTTGCGTTAAGCGGTAAGAATGAAGCGTATCGGGGAAAGGTAAACAAGACCTGATGTCACGTTCACATGCGATGTTTTCGGGAATTCTTTCTGGCGCTTCCCGGATGAAAAGGAGTTTTTTTCCCTACAACATTGGTGTGTATTTTCATGCCTTCTCGAGTGTTGACGAGAGCGCTTTAGGGATTTTGAAAAGGTGAGAAGTTTCTAAATAGGCTAATACTTTAGCTGAACAATGTTAGCTTCGTCTAGATTTCTAGTGCAAATTCAAAAGATAAATATTGTTATCGACTTGAAGTCTAGAAGTGTTCATTTTTGTGATATTATGAATACATTGTTTTCCAGAACCTTGAAAGAATATCTTGAAGCACACTTATTCAAATTGATACTTTGATAAATGATTGTCAGCTACTTAACTAATAGTGGTATAACAAAAAGAAAAAGTCACACAAAAGCTTTCCGTTTGTGGGAATTTTTCCCCTGTTGGGTGTGAACCACTGCGTCCATTATTTTGAAATATTGTGGTATACCTCTTTTTTAAACTACTTAGCTTAGCTTAGCTTATTATCTGCCATACAAATGAAACACAAACGGCTTGGATAAGGATGTAAAAACAGTATGAATTTTTTTTTTAATATTTCAAATATTACTTGTTTTAAGAAAAAAAATGTAGCCTTTTCATGTTAAGGGTAAATTTCAGTGGCTTTTATGTATACAGTGGGGTGAAAATCGTGGTTTTTGAAATTTTTTCTTGTACAATCAACTCTCCCTGACTCGATATCCAAAGGGACCAGCGAGTTAGGGAGGTATCGAGATACAGAACATTTTTTCCTAATTTTTTTTTATGTCTCAAATTGTCATATATTAGGGTAAGTGTCCCAATTATGGTATGAATTTGAATTTTTGATTCATTCCCTTAAAGTGAAAAAACACCTTTCTCATATAAAAAAAAAAAATTTCCTGAATCTTTCAGGAGGTGATAGACGGTTATATTTCACGAAAAAAATCCTTCTACGCATATGTTAGAATTTCAACGATGACAGACTTATAGAACTTTTTCTTTGTTTCGTATTCTGTTGGCTCAAACTGACTCTACATTGACAAGTATGCTACGAAAACCGATTTTGTTGTTTTCATTTGAAAGATGAGAAAATTTAGTACAGGATATAGTAGTGGAACATCTAAATTAGTGGATTAAACATTTTTGAAGTGGAAAATTTAAAAGTTTTTTTTTAATTTGTAATTATTAATTTTATCCTAAAAATTCATACTAAACTTGATTGTTTCTATCAATTAAATTGAAGCTCTCTAACCTCTCTACAATTTGTTTTTTGACGCCCAACTTCTATCTCTCTTAATTTCGTTGCAATATCGATATAAACAATTCCTGATGAAGATTCAATCAAAATCTTCAAAAAACGCGATTTTTAACCCACTGTACTTATAAAAGCCACTTAAATTTCACCTTAATGCTGAAAGGTTAATTTTTTTTCTTGAAATTATTCATATTTGAATTATAAAAAAAAACTTTTTTTTCAAACTGTATACAATCGAGTCCTAAATTTTACATAATCGAATCATATATAATCGAGTCCGACTTGCATGAGGCACTAGGTTAACAAAGAAAATATTGGTTAAGTATGTTACTCAAACTGAATTGTAACGATCACGCAGGAACTGTTCAATCACAAAGAAATGTTCGAATAGTTTCACAGGAACATTTTCAGTTGATTTCAATATTCCGGACATATTCTTCAGGTTTGATTAAACGTTCGAATTAACATCTCAATAGAACTACTATCTTCAGCGTTTTTCTCAGGTTTTTCAACACTTTCCAGTATATCGGTATCTGGCATCAGATCACAGCAAATCACGTTTTGGTCCTTTTTGCACTAATTATTAAAAGACATTGAGCAATCGAACGGTATTGTACCGTCGACATCGCTCACGACACATTAATTATGCCAGCGGAATATCACTCCCGTCCATGTTGGTTGTGCTTTAAAGTTAGGATTTCCCAGTTTCAGGACAAATTCTCAAACCATATCCCGAAGAATAGAAGAGGGGTAAATTATTTTGTCTAGCTTGACAAGACAAAAATTCATTGACCGCTCCAGCTTCTCGATTCTGACCAACCTTATATGCTTTTGGTCTAGATACAATTTTCCATTCCGATTCCATTTTTACTTTAGTTTGAGTAGTGTTGATACCACACTTTGTGCAATACTGAAATTATTTGCAGCTTCAGACCCCTTCCGTCCATATTTTTCGACCTGCTCGATGATGCTCAAACCTTGCGCAATGGTTAGCGTTTTGATTGTTCGCTTGAAAGGTTTCTCGTGGTTTTCCATACTTGAAAAGAAATTGTTTGATGACACGAACACTCCGTCTTCACTTTCAAGGGCAATTGAAATCTGAGGTAATAACGCACAAAAACATGTACGCGAAAATCAATCGAGTTAGGGAGGTGAAAATCCATGGAAAAATGAATCAAAACACATCGAGTAAGAGAGGCATCGAGTTAGGGAGGTATCGTGTTATGGAGAGAAGAATGCTTGTAAAATCGAAGGTGCCATGAAATCCATCGAGTTAGGGAAAATATCGAGATACAGAACATCGAGTTAGGGAGAGTTGACTGTATTTCTACCATATCGATATTGCAGCGAAATTAAGAAATTCTATCTTTCTGGGCAGGGTGCCAAAGAACAAATTGTAGAGCTCTCTAATCGCTTTAATTTAATTGATATAAAACATCAAGTTTAATGTGAATTTTTAGGATAAAATTAATAATAACACACTAAAAATTACTAACTTTTAAGTTTTTACTTCAAAAATGTTATTGAAATCCACTAATATAGATGTTTTACTACTACATCCTACATTAAATTTTCTCATCTTTCAAATGGAAGTAACAGAATCCTCTTCCGTAGTGTACCTTTTAATGTAGAGCCAGTTTGAGGTAACAGAGTCCGATACAAAAAAAAAGTTCTATAACTCTGTTATTGTGGAAATTCGAACATATGCGTAGAAGGATATTTTTCATCAAATATGACCATCTATCACCTTCTGAGAGCTTTTGGAGAACTTTATTTTTGACGTAGGACTACTCTTTCATTTCTATACTGGGGTGTAAGTTCAAAGTTTCGAAAACGAAAGCGTTACGCGTAACACAGACTTCAAAACCATGGAGCCTAGGGAAATCAGCATAGCAAATTAAATGCAAGCAGCGGGAGCTTTTGTACTCGTTTGCGATTTTGCAAATTTGAATGTTTCCCTAACACAGACTTTAAAACCACGAAGCCTGTGGAAATCGGTATAGCAAATTAGATGTAAGCAGCGGGTACTTTTTTACTCGTTTGCGTTTTTGCCATTCGGAATGTTTCCCTAACACAGATTTCAAAACCACAAAGCCTAGGGAAAATCGACATTGCAAAATAGATGCAAGCTGCGGGTACTTTTGTACTCGGTTGCATTTTTTGCAAACCGGAATGTGTTTTCCCAATACAGATTCCGAAACCAAAAAGTTGGGAAAATCGGCATTGCAGATACATTCAAGTCGGCGATATCTTTATACCCCCAAGCATTTTTACACTTCGGAATACGTTTGCTATCACGGTCTACAAAAGCGGGTACAAATACATCGATTTGGCTCGGCTGTTTAAGATATCTCTTCATGTCGCCAGCTCACTGAACTTCTACGCATACCGTTTGATGATTAGGCAAAATGTTGATAACTATTTGCTATTTGCGATAGCTATTACCATAATGCATGAATTGACTTAAATTGAGATTTGTTCGCAATTGAATTCGTAAATAGTGTCATTCATTCACTAGTTTAATCAATAACTTAATCAATATACACAAAAGATAGCTCTGCGCAGCGGCGATATCGTACCCAATTAGGAGAATCCGAGGTGGGATTGTTGCTAATTGAAGAAATACAATTGATTACTAAGCCAACGGCAGTCCTACGTCAACCTTGCGGTTATATCATAGGTATAACCCAACTTTTATTTTCATGTGAGGAAAGTGTTTTCCGACATTAAGGGGATGAATCAAAAATTAAATCCTTTTATATTAAAATAAAATGCCTAAAAAACCAATTAAAATTTTTTTTGACTCGATTATACAGGATTCTTTTCTCTGTATATAAACAGAGAAAAGAAATCAGAGACTGTATACAATCGAGTCCGCGCTGTATATATTTTTTTCGTATCGCGCAACAGTGGAAAATTCTGGAAAAATAACATATATCTAGAAAAAGTGTAGACACATATTTAAATACGAATAAGAGTAGTACAAAATCATTAAACACACAAAAAAATGTTTCAATATTTCAAGATATTTTTAAGTGCTTTCTGATTTTTTTTTGATAATATTTCTCGATGCACCATAGTAAGACGCACTTTCACTATTTTTTAGAATTTTTATCCCAAAGCTTTCGAGGATGGCGTGCAAAGAATAGAAAAGTATGTTTCTTACCAGAAATCGTATGGTAAACCTCATAGGGGTTTAAAAAAAATAGTCAAAATTTCTTATTTGGTACCTTGTACAATATTTTCCATAGAGCGGGTGATTTGGTTTGGGGTACTTTTTACTTACTTACCTAGCCAGGCCCTTTCTGCATAACTCGAGAAGTATTCAAGAAAAATGACGCCGAATTTAACATGCCTTGAATGCATTCTGAGTGGCAAGCTCTAGAATATGCGTGACCACAGTGCAAGTCGGAGGAAATTTCTACGACGAAACATTCCCCGACCAGAACGGGAATCGAACATGAACCCCCCGCATTTTAGGTGTGACGCCAACCACTCGGCCACGGGAGCACGGCAAGTAGAGATTTCTATGGTGATTCGACACTACTACCCACCGATTTAAGGGGGCAGGAAATGTTTCTATGGTGCTTTTACATCCCTCCCTTCTCTGGAAGAAGGAGGAAGGCCATATAAAAATGTTACACATATTTAAATCAACTGTATTCCAACCAAACACGACAGTTGAAAATTTATGGAAAACTCTGAAGGCAAATAAGAGAATTCGGAAAATTAAATTCCCACATGTTCTACAATTACATCGTGATTTTACATCGTCCATTTGAAATTCAAAAGTGGAAATGGATTTTCAGATGAAAAAACACACTCCCACATCTTCTAACTATATAAATGAAAATTGATCGCCAAATGTGTGGGTAAGTGCAAAACTCGAGAAAAGAATCGTCCGATTTCTTCGTTTTATTATATTTTCTGTATCAAACATGTATTCAATGTAACGGAGAAACATGTTATTCTCAAGTGATTGAAAAATCTCGAACGAGAAGTATGTATGAAATATTATAATGACGAGTTTTGGTAGAAGCAAAAAAGGACCAATTAGAAGATCAGTCAATGAACAGTTCTGAGAGTGGACCCATGAACGTTCGCTTAGTAAAAAAACGTGAATGTTTGAAACTATTGATAACAAAAAATCCATTTTGGGAGGGACGAAGTTTTCCGGGATAGCTAGTTCCCTTATAAAACCTTTGAATCAAAATAGTATTTGATTCTTGTTATTTTTGTTCTTCATGGTTGGGCAGAAATTATACAACTAAAAGTCAACATGTAATCTCTAAATGATAATATTTTACAAAATCTTAGGTATTCATAAAAATCAGAAACTCCATTCTCCAACTCCATCAGAAATCCATTAAAATGACACATTCCACACATTTAGTGTTTCAACCAAAAAATGCTGTAATTCCACCTAAATTTTTTATATTGAACGTTGTCGAAGTGACCAATCATTCATCTCCCGTAACAAGCGAGCGGCAATGATGGACGGCAAACACGAATGGGAGTATGTACTGCATCAGATGTACAACACTTTTACACGATGATGATGCAAGGGAATCATTTTTCACCAATATCTCCGAACAGCGGCAAAAAAAAAACGAAATTCATTTATTCGTGTTTCACGCCAACAGGTATCATTACGGACGCGCAAATGCATTAATTGATAACTGTCCGAATCCGACCGAAGCGTGGGGTTCTCATTTTCCGCTGAAAGATGATTGCTGTTATTTTGGGGGGTTACATGAGGGATGGTCCCATCGTAGGGCTCTGAACAGCAGTGTCGATAATTCGTTTATTGACTAGTTCTCTTTTCGTTTTTCTCCACAGGTAAGCTCGTGACGCTCTCCGCCATATCGGGATTGATGAATGCAAGCGATGTCGGCTCACATCCCACACGAAGCTGCGCTTCGCCCGTTAAACGGAGTGTTTTCCTTCTCTTCTCAACTGAGGGGTTGATGCTGCCGATGCCGATGGACCGGTTGCTCCTCTCTGTCGATGCACTCCCTCTCCCTCTCTTTCTCTTTCTCTCTGTCCCACCGGTAACCTTTCGAGGTTTGGTTTGGTACTTCGTGATTGTGCATTCTCTTGTTTTTGGTCAACCGAAACGGAATAGGCGATTTTTCCGACCCAACTCAGAGATGAAGAGTGGGTGCATGCGCCCGTCTGTATGTGGGAGAGGAAACGAGCAGCATAAGCTCCGGCTCCAGCTCCTGCAATTGGGGAGTATCAGCCGGACGACGGAAAACTTCCCGAACTTCTCGTTGGTTAGTCTCTTTTCGAACGCGCTTCGGTTTGGACGTGTCCGAGAGTACGTACGGGTTTCGCTGGTTCACCAACACTTCGGGGTGTCGTGTCGCAGCGCTCAAAGTTGTGCAATTTTGTGTGGATTTACCAGACCGTAGGCTTCGCGATTTTTGCGTCACTTTGCGGGGCTTGCTTGATGCGAGTGGCCTTGTTAAGCTCGCTCTGTACGCGTGTGGCTCGGAATTGTGGCATTCCGTTTGCACCGTGTGCGTGCGATATTGTGCGAATTTGGCATTTTAACTCTTCTCGTTTGGTGGGTTTCAACAAACTATTCGCGAGATTCCAGCGAGGCAAACCGCTCCCAGAGACAACTTTTCTTGCGCTAATAATTCACTTGACTGTTGTTCGCAAAAGAAAAACACCAACCGACAGCAGCTGTGGAGGAGAGGGGTTAATCGTGAAAGGAGTGTCACTTTTCCCATTGTGGGGCGTATTTCCACTAGAAGAAGCGAACCGAAATCCTGCCGTAAAGTGACCATTCGCCTCGTGCTCGATTGCATACATGTTTAGTAAACGACCTCTCGGAGCAAGGATTGTTGATGTGCTAAATTTGACCGAGCTTATCTGATGTTAATTGCAAACACAGGCCTCTCAGTTCGACGTTCGATTATTGTACACACAGTTCAAACCGTCGAGTTTCTGGCGAATTCACGAAATTCACAAACAAACGTCAGAGTTTGGTGTTTACTGGTGACTCACAGCAAAAAAAAAAGACCTAACTTGGAAATAGTATAGCCATTCGGAGTGGAAGTGGAGTTGAGTTTTCGTCGAATCTGTGAAAAAGAGTGTGCCTGTTCGTAGCGCCCCACAACATAAAATCGTGTGTTGCAGTTCAGCCAGAAAAAAAATAATCGAAAGGCAAGAAGCAAAGGCAAAAAGTGAGTGTGAAAGTTTATATCTGCTCAGCCAGCATAGGCTTACCAACATATTTAATTCGCGCAGCGAATGTGTCGTGTTTTTTTTTCGTATATCCTCGGTGAGTGTGTTCGAGTAAGTGCTCTGCAAGTGTAGGCTCGATGCTGATATAATACCCACGACCCGCGACCGGTTTTGTTGGGAAAGGCAGTTCACCCTCGTGAGAAGAAGGAAAACGGAAAAAAATACAAACCCCGAAAATAATAACAAAAATAATAAAATCAGCGTATACCCAAAAAAAGAGTCACTAAACATCGTCGCAGTAACTATCACTGCTACTGCTACTACTACTACTATCGCTGCTACCACTATTATAACCACTACCAACATTTGCTCCAGTAATAGTCGGAACCATAAACGTAAAAAAAAAGAACACGCAAACGAAAAAGTGGCTCCGACTTGTCGAATTGGCTGCCACCTGTAAGTGGAGAAGCGGACAGACACTCCAAACCAGCGACCAACTGCAAATCATCAAATCAGCTTCACAGGCAAGTCGATCTTGTTAAAGCTTAATTTCGATTATCTGTAGTGTTCGTGTTCGGATTTCGTTCTTCTGCCCCACAGCAGCATCCACACCCGCACCAACTCAAGGCTCGAAATGGAACGATTCCGTACGACCTTGTCTTGTGTGCATTACTCGTGAAAGGGGGAAACATCTGGTGCTATGCTGTTGCTTATGCTGCCAGAACCGCTGCCGACCGCTTCCAGTGGATCGGCGTAATTAGAATATCTGGTTTGGACAGACAACACAAGTGGGTCGGTCTGGGGAACGGGAAGGGAGATGGTAGAGCTGCGAGTGGTTTATTTTTACGCTGAGTTATTACCAATGCTGATTATGGGCTGATGGTGGGAGTGACTTTTAAAAAAGCGTGCTTTTCTTCCACTCCCGCCGAGTTCAGTGGATGCTGGATGTGCGTGGAGCGCTGGGAAAAGGTCAATAAGCCAATTTCAATCGGTCTCTTTTTGTTATGAGTGACTCGCTACGTTCACCGTTAGGCCGTTGATTGATGTTGTGGATGGACGGAATTGAATTCTCGGGAGAACGCAATCTCGGGTTGAGTTGTACTCCTTGACATTTGACTAACGGTGCTGTTTTGTTCGATAATTTTGCATTGAATAGAAAACTTCCAATTGTGATTTCTACTGATCCCAGGGTTAAACTAGGGAACAACTCGTAGACATCGTGTTATTATGCCTTTTCATACTGGTCGCTGATCCAACTGATGTTGTTCGAATGCTAAAGGTAAAACAAATCACAATAAAAAATTGAACTTCGAAACATAATGAACATATGGTTATGATTGAAAAAGAAAACACTCATAAGCACCTGATGAATAAACGCTCACAATCTAGGAATCTATTACAGTTTGGTGTGATTGCGTTGAGAAGAAATTGGAGACAAAAATACTGAAATATCAAAATGTAACGACCAACATGAGTCATCTTGAATTGAAGTCCGTACCTTTTTTCTCTCATTCATTTTTTTTTATTGAATTTCGTTGAACATAATAATGTAACATTTGTTATTTGATTTTGGAAAAATTATATGATGTGATCAACGATATCGATGTGATGAATGCATGATACGGCAGTGGATATATTCCTGAACAATAACAGTGCAGGTTAGAATAACATTTTTTCGAACGCATTTTTTTCATTTTCATTACATTCTATTGATTACTAACCATTACTAATAATGTATATGAATGTACTGGGTGAGCTGTAAGTAATGTACTGGTTCAACTGAAAGTTTTCAAAAAGGTGTTTTTGACCATTTTTCATTGCGAAATTTCATGTAAAAAGTTAAATGTACATGAATGCACACTATGACCGCGGAAGTGATAAGCGAAAAAAAGCGAAAAAACAACTGACACTTTATGTTGATGGAACAATCGCTATTGATAGCAAGAAGAGAAAAATTTTGGAACGGTTTGCTCTTGACATCATGAACTTTGCAAATAATCTCAGAACGTGTATGTTTTTCTTGTTGCAACAATCGCCTTACGATGTCTGTAACATGTCTGTGATGCATCACGACACGTATTTCCACCGCCTGTGGTTCAACAACGTTTCAATAATATTGGAATCATTTGTATCCTTCGTATGCAGTGGAATTTTGTTTCTCTGAAGGGATTCCAAGGTATGGTTCAGTGGAGAAATCAATGTATTGATATGTTTGATTCATACTATTGATTTGCAGGAATATTTGCTGGACTCGAATATTTGCTGGACTGGCTCGTTGTAAAGGTGACATTTCACACTACAAAAAATTCTTTTTACAGGGTTTTAACAATGGAGGTCGACAAAGAGAAAATTCGGTACATTTTACACTTTTTCTTTTATAAATACGAAAATGCAAACTAGGCCACTGAAATTGTGAATGGTACTGCAACAGTAAAATACGTGCAATTTAATTTATTTTGAAAATTTTTATGTTTTCTTAAATTAATTTTTAAATTTTTTTATTGTTTTTTGTGAAATACACTAAATTAAGATCTTTGCTGTCATCAAATGGACCGTTTGAAGCTAGCGATCGACCAGAAACGTCCAGAATTGACCAACAGAAGAGGTATTTTGTTCCATCAGGACAACGCGAAGCCACACCATTCTGAGAGCTTGATTGGGATGTTTTAATGCATCCACTATATTGTCTGGACATGGGACCATGCGATTATCACCTTTTTCTCGCATTGCAAAATATCCAAAGTGATAAGAAATTGCGATCAAGAGAAGATTGTAAAAATCTATTGCTTTAGTTTTTCTCCAATAAGGACCAAGACCTCTGGGATAGATACATTATGAAGCTTTGCATGATGCTAAAATGAGGTGAAAAATAAATCTCTTCGGTTCTTAGTGACGTTAGGCAAGGGCGTTTGGAAGAGCTCGTTCAAATGGCACGGAGATATTTATTCAAATTTTCATTTTGAATTGGCCGCTTTGCAAGTCGTACTTGAGTTGGCCACTTTTACAGCGAATTAGAACTGACATATCGATATAATTCGCCGTGTCTATTATTATATACCCAACTATGGGGGCAAAATTTATTATATAAGTAAATGATTTTTGAAAAAAAAATCTTAATTTTTTATTGTGGAACTCAAACATTAAAACGAAAAAAACTGACTGGAATAATTTGAAAAGCAAAAAGGTATAGATTTTTTTTATAGATTTCGACACTAATAAACATCCAGGAGCTTATACTCTTGTGGCATTATCATCTTCGACGGACTCACACATTTCGCCCTGATGTCCTTCCTCATCCCTCTCTCTTTCTCTGCTTCCTTAATGCCAAGATGTTTTTGTGAAAAATCAAAAGGTCCCAAAATATCCCAGTTAGGCCCCGAATGTTTCTTCAATAAATTTTGAACATCGCGCAGATTAAGAGGGTTTACAACAGTACCTGGGACCACCGTCGAAAGCTTACTGTTCGCAATATATCTCTTAGTCCTCACAACAAACTTTCTCGCTCTAACCTCCGTTCTGTAGAAAACCTCCCCCTGAACTAGAACCTTCTTGTTATGCTTGATTATGAAAAATCCCTTCGCAGGGTTGAATTTGAAGTGCCATTGCGCAGGGGTTGAAGGAATGTATTGCTGGTACTCTTCCAACCCAGAACCCAGTCTCTTCTCGGTTTCAACATCGCTCCATTTCCTGAGAGAAGGCTGTTGAGCTCTAAAGGCTGAACGAGGGTCTCCAGGTTTCTCAATTTTTTCTCCATTTGGGAAAACACACGATCTGGAGGGATAAGGGAATGCCCGGGAATGGGGAAAACGAGCATCACCTTTTTCAGTTGATTAGGGGCGCACTAGTATTGTAGCATGAACATCATCGTTGTATTTCGATTTTAGCCTTTAGCCACACATCTGAAGACAGTATTCGTGCTCACCCCAAGTGTAAATGAACATATACTTATTATTACGGATATGGAAATGGTCGGTTATGAAACTCACTGGGGAGAGGATTTGGTCGGTTTTGCAGCACATCATGATTTTCAAACGCGTATTTTATAGAGAATTGATCCTTTTTGGCGCTGCCAATAAGTGGGATAATGTATCTATGGTCTGAAAACCGAAAAAAGAATTTCTCAAATTTGAGGAATTGACCGGTTCGCAACATATATCCTAATTTATAAAATATGCATATTTGTATATAACCTACTATTGTATCTATCTCTATATCCTGTTCTATTTTGAAAAAAAGTGTGTATACGATTTTCTCAAATGAGTACTTATTTATTTTTCACATGTTTTTTTTACCTCGGACTACGTCTTTCAGTAAAAATAAAAAACAGGTCACGATTTTATGAATTAAATTAAACTACGAATGAATGTAAATTATTTGCAATCGAATCGAATCGGAAATTATCCATGTTTTGTTCGATATGTTATACATTATGATTCCTCAATCCGTAAATGGTTTAAATTAATGAAATTTGGAAACATTTAAATTTTCCCATACATTTCTTCTATAAGGTTCTTCTTCACAACGGTGAATTACAATATGCATGTATCACTGCGATTCAAGTGCAGCGTTCGTTCTACGGACAATGAGGAAAAATGAAAATTGCAATGTAAGCTCTGCCTTATTTAATCTGAGTATAAATAGTCCATTCACAATTTCAAGTAACAGTCGTAATCCAACGACCGGAAAACTACAAACTGTTTTGAACTTTTTATAAATTCAATGTGGAGAAATAATTGTTTTTCGTCAACATTATACAGAATTTATTTGAGCACCGCAACATTATTTATTGAAACGTCATCATCTCAGAACGATTATTCAATCGAAAATATCCTTATAGTAAAATGTTCTACAGGAGCGTCCCATGAATCCAATAAAAACACATTAATACTGTTAATTGGATTTGCTGTAACCGCTTCAGACAAACACTGTAGTCCACAAAAACTTTGAAAAAATACATAAATTAATGTTTTATTCTTATTATTTATATCGAATGTATATTTTAAAGAATATACAGGTAGTTTAGTTACTTATTGCGAATATTTTAAGTTGTAATAAAGCATCATTTTTTGTGAAAACAAATGTTCTATGCATCTACAGGGTTTTCCATTTCGGGCTTCCGAAAGTATACAGCCCTGCGCTGACAACCGTTTGACATAGCTGTCAACCAAAGCGTTATATCGTTAGTTGAATGTCTGCCATTTTACAATATGGATCGTTTTAGCATCGCACAACGTGTTAATTTTGTTAAATTATACTATAAAAATGATGAAAAACCGGCAAATGTTTTCGAGCATTACGGACGGATTTTGGTCGTCATGGACGGCCTACAGAGCACACAATCACTAATGTAGTGCGTAAATTCGAACAAACTGGATCCGTAGCGGATATTGTGAAACCTGTGCATCATCGTAATGTGCGTTCGGCCGAAAATATTGCTGCTGTTGCTGCCAGTGTGGAGGATGACCCGAATGTTTCGATTCCACGGCGTGCTCAGCAATTGGGCTTGTCAAACACATCATTGTGGCGAATTTTGCATTTGGACTTGCACCTACATCCATATAAAGTCCAACTGGTACAAAAATTAGAGCGTGGTGACCATGGAATGCGTCGGGCATACGTCGATTGGGTGAACGTACAAACAGCAGCAAAATGCTGAATTTTCGCATCAAATTTTCTTCAGCGATGAGGCACATTTCGAGCTCGGTGGCTATGTGAACACCCAAAATTTCCGTATATGGGGCTCAGAAAATCCACACGTGATTGTTGAGAGGCCATTGCATCCGCCAAAAGTCACTGTTTGGTGCGCATTATGGTCTGGTGGAGTCATCGGACCGTATTTCTTTGAAAATGAGGACGGCGAGACGGTAACTGTGAATGGTGAGCGCTATGGCCGCATGTTAACCGATTTTTTTGTCACAAATTGAAGATATGGATACGGATGACATGTGGTTTCAGCAGGACGGCGCCACGTGCCACACAACACGACCGAACATGGCCATATTGCGAACGAAATTTGAGGGACACATAATTTCGCGTTTTGGTGATGCGAATTGGCCGTCCAGATCATGTGATTTGAACCCGCTAGACTTTTTTTTTAGGGCGTTATGCGAAAGACCGTGTCTATGCCAACTCTCCGCAAACTCTTGAACATTTGAAAGACAACATTCGTGAAGTTATGACCGAGATACCGCCCCATATGTGCCGAAAAGTCATCGAACATTACCTGTTCCGGATCAAGGTGTGCGAGGAAGCCCTAGGTGGACATTTGAATGATGTTGTATTTCACACATAATGGCATAAACCAAACTTTAATTTGAAATAAAAGTTTCATCGAAATTCGAATTCTAAGTGTTTTCAATTTCAATTTACTTTCGGAATTTAAAGTTGGAAAACCCTGTATACGGCTTAATACCAACTATAACAAAGCTATTGAACTTTTTTGAGCCGAAGCTGGTTGTGTAACCTTTATCCGAATACCATTCACCCCACCCGAAACACTTTTACCCGGAGTACATTTTTTTCGAATGTAACAAATACCCGAATGCAACATTTACTCGAATGTAACATTTACCAGAATGTAATGCTTATCCAATAGACGAATGAAGAATTCCGAAACATCAAGTGATGAGTTTCTTTGATTCTCCTGATAATGAATAAGATTAAATCTACAACATTGGAGTGCAACAACCAGCCAACAATAATTCTAAAAAATCAGGAAAATTGGAAAAACAATCAGGAAAAAATCAGAATGGCTCGTATTGAATGTTCGTGTCGATTCTTGGGAAAAAGCATCGTTTTATAGGCGAACATACATTTATTAAATTTTGTTTGCAAAGTTTTGTTCCACAATCTTTCGTCATCTTTCACGCAGCTTATAAAATGTATCCTCCCTGTATATGTTTGCCTTCCAATCGAAAACTGTTAAAATTATTTTTATGCTGTCCATAGAGTCGAGGTTTTTTCTCTTGAGATAATTTGACAGGGGCTTGAACCTGTGACAATCTGAAATTACAGTATCTAGCTAGTTTAGCTGGTGGGATAGCCAAACTCCAAAATAATTTGTTGTGTTGTCAAGAAGACATGAAGTTTATCGTTTGGTACTTGCCTTGATGGAACACACATCGACTAATTCTAGAAATTTTTAATGGATCGCAGCAATATATCCATTGATCGTTTAGTAGAAGTTCATAATATTGATTCATTTGCAAATCCAATAGACACAGAGAATGACTTTTTTCGAGTGAAGACCGATTTTGGGGTTAGCTAATGGTCATCAATTTCCATTACCCCAAGTTTCTCAACATTGTCGTGAATGATCCATTTTGAACATCGGCATTTTCGATGTTTTTATGGAGCGAGTCGCAGTGGAGATGCAATTCATCAAACGTTTTCCGATCAAATTGTTTGCAACCCACATCTCGTAACGATTTTATTGTGATCAATTGAGAATGATTATGCAGGGACGCAATTTAAAATTTGAATATGTGTTTTTACATACGTGTAAGAATATTACAATACATCAAGTAATTATTTTCATTCAAAATATTTCGATTTGAACCTGTCTTCGGACGTGCCAATCTAATAGAGTACCTTTACTTCACGCCAACATCAAACTTTAATAAATTTCGACACTGTACCAGCGATAACGCGATTCGTTTTGGAATAGACAGATAATAAACAGAAAAAGAGCATGCATTATACAAGTGCGAACCGAAGAGCTTTTTATGTAGGCTTTTATGACAACTATTATTTCCAACCAGGAAAACTTTGACAGGGATCCCAGTATATTTATTGCATATAATTTTTATTCTGATAAAACAGAAAGTACAAAAATCAGGAGAAATCAAGATCATACAAGCCAACCCAGGTGAAATTGAGGGTTTGTCAGGATATCAGGGAACATGTCAAAAATGCCCATGTCCTGCAGTTCATCCAGATTATCTAGATTATAATGTGGCATTGCAATAAAACGTTAGGTGTCAGTTAATTTAGATCGGTGCTTGGTGGAACAGTGAATGCAAACATGATGAGATGGAATAAGACAATCAGGTACTCAGTATTATTCTTTAATTGCTTATGTTTTATTGTAGGATCTCTCGCATTGACACATACCATTCTCGGCAAAAAACTTCTGAATGATCCTAGACTAAAATTTATGACATTTGAACATGTTTGCATTATTGATAGTTCGCCACACCATGATCATCTTCTTCTAACCAAATATTTAGCCTATAAGATAGCAGCGCATGAGAGGATCGATTGTTTGGTCTCAGGCTATTGCCATTCAGTCGATTTCAAAAAATCCAAAAACAAAATATCTGCACCTGTAAAAAAAACTATACCAACCGATCTACTTTTCGATTAACGATACAAAAAGGTTCTCTGTGGCCTAGAATTAGCGATCCGCTCATAACTGAATATTAGGGCAAAAGCCTCGAGGAAGTCGTTCGCTGCCCACCACCAAGGGCATCTCTAAACGGTATGCAATTTACATAAAACGTTGGGGGGTATACCGCAAATGAAAATGGCAGGAAGAGATAAGCCATACGGCTCCACTGTAAACCAGTTACGTATGTTTGTTGGGGTGCACGTGTCGTCGTTGGTTCTTGATTTTTACACGTCCGCTTGTGATAATAAGTAGCGCGCAGTGCTGTAAGAATACAAGAAAACAACACATTCTCATCGCTAGCAACTTAGAAACGATTTTTATAGAATTGTCTCGCCGATTTGCATTCGATGGTGTGGTTTCTGCGTGGAGTCACATTATTATACTCGAAGTAAAAGTATTAGAAATTTGTTTGCGTTTTTCAACTCTGTGGTTTCGTGAAAAATTAACGCATGGTATATTAAAATAATACTATTTTTTTACTTA
The DNA here is from genome assembly GCF_029784135.1 of Toxorhynchites rutilus septentrionalis. Taxonomy (NCBI): domain Eukaryota; kingdom Metazoa; phylum Arthropoda; class Insecta; order Diptera; family Culicidae; genus Toxorhynchites; species Toxorhynchites rutilus. The sequence goes on from NC_073746.1 coordinate 225,913,765, forward strand.
TTCCATTCGAATTTTGTTTTATACAAAGTTCTTACGAGTTCAGTGAACAGCTAATGCTTTGTATCTTAAATCTAGTTGAAGAAAATATAGAAAATATGATATGATTTTTTAAATATTAATTGTTGGATATTTATTTTTTTTATTTTTGAAATAAACTAGCTGACCTTGGCGAACTTTGTCCCGTCCATAATTATGTTTTGTTTTAATAAAAATCGTACATTCACGTTTCCTTCTGAAATTATTCTTCTGAACTTTTCGAATTCAATTGAATTTAAGACTTTTTTATTTACTTTGCAAATAAAAAGGTTGAGCGAATCACATGCAAATCAATTCAATGCTTTGTGGTAGATTACTTTTCTCATTGCAAGTAAAAGTTATGAAGAAGTTTACACACTCGTAATTTCTCATGTATTTTATTGCGACTTGGGTATATCCATAATTATACTATGGACCGGCATAAATGGACGAATAATTGTCGAACGATATTTTTTTAACATCTCCCTCCGAACTAATTTCATTTCTTAAATTCTAGGAACTCAGTATCGATTTCGACATACACCTTTCTACAAATGTTCGTGGTCTAACTCCTCCGAAACGACTCAACCGATTTTTATGAAATTATGCACCAAAAACTTGGTAGGCATGAGAGTAGGTCGTAATCTATATACGATATCGATAGGATTACGTCTTTCGGGAACATATTGGGGTACAAATTAAAAATCGAAAATCGAGCACATCGTGAAAATTGTCCAATTTTAAACGCTTATTGCTCAGTCATTTCATGATGGATTGATGAAATTTTTGCGTTAATCGATTTCGGTACTTCATTACAATTTTTTATATTGAAAAAAATAATATATATGCTGAAACTAACTATCGAACAATTGAAAAATCTCAACCCCTATCCTAACGGAAATACCCGCTTCTGATTGATCGAATTGACGACACATGCGGCGGGTCCCTAACAGAGACATCAAAACCAAGCTGCCTGGGGGAAATCGGCATTGCAAGTACATAAAAGTAGGGGGAGTTTTTGTTCCTACCAAAATGTATTCCCTAACAGAGATATCAAAACCAAGGTGCCCGGGGGAAATCGGCATTGAAAATATATGCAAGTCGGGGGCATTTTTATATTGCAAGTAAGGTGAGTGATATGATTAATTCTAGCAAATAAAATTTAAATTTGGAACTTTAATGTTGGTTGCTTCGGGAAGTTACATATCAAGGACCGATCGTGTATTGTAAAAAATTTAGCACAAGTGTGAGTGTAAGATTGTATATGGTAGCAGTTGTGTTAAAAATGACTTTAAATATAAATAAGTGTGTTCCCACTCGAGAACGGGTCGTTTGGTTGAAGCAGTCTGTTTTGTTGTTTTCATTTTCACCCAAGGAAGGTTTATGCGGCGATAAAAATAGGAAAAGTGAAGAAATATTAGAAAAAGTGATTTTTAGAAAAAAAAAAAAAGTGATTAGAAGAAGTGACATTTAGTATTAGTTGTTGTTAGTCCAATTAAAAGCCGTATTGGGTTGAATAAACACACAGGAAGTAAAAATTATATAAGAAATTTACCATTTCCATTTCAAATATGTTTTCTCTATATTAAAGTAACATGTTTTTACTGATGAGAAAAATTGAATCGTTGGTTTGAGAAAACCCATAAGTCCATTTGACGCACTTGCGAGAAAACGATAAAAAACTGTTTTTCTCAAAGTTATGACCTGGTCCTCCTATTTGTTGGTATCAGGTTCGTTATCTACACCCAAAACATATAATGTGAAACCACTTTTTCGTCAATATAACAGTTTAAATTCAAAATATAGCGTTTTGAAGTTGATGGATTTAGGGGGTTTCTCAAAAAAAAAAAGGAGGAATCAGTGGTAAATTTAGCGGTTTTGAAGTTCATAACGTTCATAATGCTCATACCAAGTAAGAATGGGGCCGTTTATAAGTTATTTTTTGCATCAGAAGACATTCCGATTAAGTTGAGTTGCGCGTGCTTCTTATGGCATCGGTAAACAGTGAATGAAATTGTATATGAAACTGTATTTGAAACCCCAATTGAAGGGGGTTCGTAGAACTAACTTTTTCTGAAATTTTGATGGTCGATGTAGGTACCCTCAAGGATTCAAAAACTGTCAAAAAGTCAATTTTGATAAAAGTGGCGTTTACCGGGGTTTTTCAAACAAATGATTCAATTGATAATTGTGTTCGGTATTGGTAATTATTTTATGTTACTTTGGTGAGTTTTTTTTCTTTATTTCATCCATACTTAACCATACAAGGCATCTCGTCTAGGATCACAGAGGGCGGTTTTCATCATATCTCGTTCCACTTCGGTATCTTTTATCTGATACGCACCATCCAACGAATGTTTACCATCCTTCAAACAATTCCCAACAACCAAACAAAACGGCCCTTTTCAGGGCCACCATAGTATTATCAAAGAGTTTAACGATGTAATTCTTCAAACATATCCAAAATCAACAGATAGCGCAACGGAATTCTACGTCAACTATGCGGTCTCGGACACAACCCTCCTGTGACTTTTTCTGAATATTAATATTTGAAAATTTGAAATGAATATTTTATTCTGAATATTCGTTTTTCAAACAGAACGAATTTATTTACATTGTTGGCGCTACATTCGCTTCATCAAACTTGCATCCACACATATAACCTCAACAATTTCTGATCGACATGTACACGAATGAAGAGAGCGAATGACTGTAATTCCTACGACACAATCAATAAAAGCGGTGTGAGCAGGAATACATTCACTTGCGAGACGCTATCATGAACAAAGCCGACACAGCCTTTGCTGTTATCAGGTCAAAACGCAATGCATTATCATGACATTACAGCGCGTGTCGTATAATGAAGTTCTTAATGAACTTCATTACAATATTACACGTATTCGGTCCCACACGTTGCTGGATTTATTTTGTTGAATGGCGGAAGCGATTTAATTCATTCTTTTATAGTTTGTTTACTCAACAAAATACGCCCGAGGAAATAGTACACTCTAAAAAGAATATTATCTCTTTATCATTCATCAGCTCTTAGATCTTCTATGTATGGATCGTTAAAACATTCAAACGCGCTTACAATACATCAATTATTTTTTATTAAACAAAAATATTCACTAGAAATAATGTATATGGTAGAACAACGTTTGCCGGGTCAGCAAGTTTTAGAATAAATTTGTAGAATATCACTTCCAGGGTTCCTGTTATCCAGGGGCTCTCTGGTTAACCTCCGTTATTTTCGTCCAAATTCAGAATTATTTTGAGAAATTTATTGTGATCGCGATGGGTCTAAAATTATGTCTATTTCATCATTTTCATGTTTCATGTTCCATTTTTTTTTAAATATTTTAAGTACTCAGTTTTAACATGAACATGTGTTTTTGCATAGTTTTTGCATAGTGATTAAAAAATTCGGAAAGGAATAACGAAATGATTTTTTTCTGTTTTGGTCAATGTTTTGTAGATGAAGACGATATTTTTCTAACCTACCTGATAATAATAACAATAACGGTCGGTGTCCCCGCTACGGAGCCTTTTTCAAATCGTCGTAGAAATTGGTGACTTTACAGAAGGAGTTCCAGAATATATTTTTATAAGTTGTTTTTGAACTTATTGTTGTCAATCTCAACAAATTATGTGTTTTTTTGATATCCATACACTGATGCAAATTATGTACGGAAAAGTTCATGGCTGGCATTACAGAATGGCTAATGCCGACTGCAAAGGGATAATCTGATTAGCCCGATTATGCCTTTATTACAGAGATATTTTTGATTGGAATTACTTTTTCGTCGTTAATTATGAATAATTCAAAAAATTATTGCACCGAAAATCAATAAGCAGCTTTGGCAAAATGAATGGATTATGAATAAGTGACTTATTAAATTAGGCAACGAAATTCTTTGACAAAAAACGTATTTAATCATTTTACATGATTTTTCGAAAAAGTACTAAAATATACACTCGAACAAACACAAATTAGAGAAGCGAAGTGCAGCATCGTGACTTTAGAAAGGCTGTAACTTCGTACCAAATAAACGCTTGGGGATGAAGAAGTTATAAGTTTCTTGATTTTAAAATATTTTATCTACATTTTTTTTATGTGTGTATTTCTGATAGACAAAATGTCGCAGAAGATAAATCATGGTTTTTTTAAGCTTTTGAAAACTGAGATAGATGAATTTCATGCCACCTCAGATAGCAGTGAAGCGTTGTGGGTGTAAACACCTGGGACTTTCAAGCAATTTTAAATACATGAAATTTCCAAAAAAAGAATTAGACTTCTTTTTGAAAAGCACGAAATTTTTTTTAAATTGTTCACAAAAAAAATATAACTCAAAAATTATAATACCTACAAAATTCTGGTCAAAAGATGAAATGTAGGAAATTGTTTAAAAATTTTTATAAAAAAATATCAAAATTTATTTGAAAAAAAATTTCGTTGAAAACAACATAATTTAAAAATTGAGACCCATTTTTCTCAAAAATGTATTTTTCTAACAACAACTTTTTTCATGTTTTCTTTGAAAAAAGATATGGTTCATATCTATGATATAACCGCAAGTTTGACGTGGGACTACCGTTGGTTTAGTAGTAGTATGTTTGTATTGCTTAAATTATTGATTGATTGAAATAATTTTCGAATTCAATTGAATTCGACATATTTAAATTGTAAGTAAAGAATATGTTCTTCGTATAGATTTGATGACAGTATTTTGCCCAATCATCAAACGGTATGCGTAGAAATTCAGTGAGTAGAAGATATGAAGGCATATCTTCCAATGCAGTTTCGAATAACCGAGCCAAAGCGTTTTGTTCGTACCCGCTTTTGTAGTCCGTGTAAGACACATTCCGGAGTGCAAAAAAAATCATGCGGGTACAGAAGTACCCTCGACTTGCATGCATCAACAACATCAACCTCTACTTCTTATACTATATAGGCTTTGAACTAGAAAGTTCAATCTCCTCTTGTATCTGAGATAACGGTTTTCCCCGGCTCCTAAGTTTAGTAGTAGGTGTTAGGGAAACACATTCCGGGGGTAACAAAAGTACCCCCTACTTGCATGTATTTGCGATGTCGATTTCCCCAGGCTCCTTAAATTTGAAGTCTGTGTTGGGAAAATCGTAAATCGGGCCAATCAAAACGGGCCAGTTAGGGTGTTTCGATAACGCTTGACATTTTACAGTTATTCAACTGCTCATCTCAGAAAAAATAACATTTTATTAATTTTGACAGATGCGTAGAAATATTTCTTATCAATTAATGCAAACATCTTTCCGACCTATTAAGGAATGTTCAAGTTATCAGTTTTGAAAACTTGAAAAAATCTACACATACAATGCGAAAAATATTTATTCAAATTTTCTTCATCGATTCTAAAAATGTACCAATAAAAATGTTCACAGTGTTGTAAAAACTAGGGTAATTGTAATTGACCACCCGCATCAAATTATAAACATCGTATCAATATTATAATGTTTACAATGTTCTGTTCTTGGAAGCGATTAATTGATGGAATTATCAAATCAGAGATTAACCGTTCATTTTGCCGGTGAGTATTTTTTGCTTTCTGATTCCTCGCTTGAAAGTATTAGAAAAATCCTGTTTGGGTTCCTAGAAATTCCATTGCCCGAAACGTTTCTTGTGAGCAACGAGCAATGAATAAATAATAAATGCTCTACTACTGGAAACAGAAGCAGCGTACTTTTCAAATTGAATTCTCGGTGTGGAATTGTTGCAGCAAATCAATCTCGAAACTCGAAAATTAACACTGATTTCTCGCATCCCGCGGCTTGTTTTACTATCTATCTTTCGCCACACAAAATGCAGTATGCACTATTAAATTATCATACATTTTCCGGGTGCAAGCCCGACTCAATCCCGCCGCGGACAAAAGTTCAGTTGCTGGTGGCTGCAACTTTATCTCGCCGCACGTTCGTCTAAATTATTGCCCAAACGTGATACGTTTGGCGGTGCTAGTCTACCGCGAGAGTTGTTCGCCCTTAACTAGGGTCAATTAAGACTTCGCTGTTCGCTAGGTTCCTGGTGGGGGACAGCAGCTGCAACACAACAATTTACGGATCTACCCTAGCCTTCTGTTGCAGCATCACTATTTTAGAGCCCGAGTTATGTTCTCGTTCTGGGGGAACATTTTCCAATCGTTTTTTTCTTCTACCTCGTACTCTCTGTCAATGTTTGTAGATGTATTTTGATGCTCCAGATCACGTGGGATTACGTACATAGCAAAGACGGCATCTATAGTGTATGCACCAGCGACAGTCCGTCGCCAATACATTGGTACTGGTAGTGTTATTCCCCCTACCAACTAGCCTGTCCATCTGAAACGACGTGTAATAAAATACCCGCGACCCGCGACTGCGAATGCTATCGCACCGCTCAAATGCATTTATACATACGTTCGTACGTATGATTTTTTATTTCTGTGCAGGTTACTCAATTGATTCCGATAGGTTTACCAGCAACTCGGAATGCTACCGCCTGAAATTGTTGAGCTGTTAAATGAATTTAGTTTTATTTCGAGCCATGAGATATGGCAACCGTGGCCGCCAGTCGAGACTGGCAAGGTGAATCGCGCTCGTAAGGACGACCAGATTCGCGCGATCAATAGCTTCCATTCCATTCCACGAAACTTCACATTCATTTTCCCCACAAAAAAAATGCTGTTTTGGCTGTAGTTCTTTTTTTCGTGTGTGCGCTTACTCTCTCCCTCATGGGTCAATGGGTGATGCATCGTTGAACTTTACAAGCAATAAAAATTGGAATCGGTAGTAAAAACTTTCGGAGCTCATGATGATTACAGAGGCTTTGATCGTCGCAAATTGAGCAAAAGCATCGAACATTCCGAAATGTTGGGCACGCCAAGTGCTTCAACATGAGCTCCTAATTCGTAGAGAAATTAATTTGGGAATATTTCACGTGCATAAAAATGTGAACGTTGGGCTTCGCAAATATTTCATTCAAATAGTATGTATAAGGTTTATTTCGTTCGAGTCTGTCTGTGTATTATTTTAAATGGAACAGATTATACTTTTCCTCAAAAGGAGCGCTCAGCGGTAAACGCCTGAGTTACAGTGGAAAATTTCATATTGGTTTATGGAGTTTTCTAATGCAAATTTCATAAAAATTCACTAAAAATACATATTTAATATCGCATAATTCAGACGATTATGAAAACAAAAACTGAATACATATTTCTACAAACAAAATTAACAAAAAAGACAACAAAATTAGTGCGTGAGAGTGTAGCATTTCTATGTGAAGAGAAGTGCTATACATACGATTGACATTCAATATCTTTTGCCGAAGTGTAAACACCTTTTTCTTACGTTCAACATGTAGTTACGCATATCACGGTGAGTATCTTCGAACTGAAATCAAAAATCTATTTGGAATTCAGAATCTGGATATAGGATCTAATATTTAATTATAAAAAAAGAAAATATGTTTTTGAAAATTGGAACAAAAACCCGAATTTGAAACTGGAATCTGCAGAATCTACAGTCCTAATGGCGGATCATAAATGATTTGAATATGAAATCCAAATCAATAATCAACATTTGGGAACTGGTGTCAGATGTCTTAATTTGTAAAGAACGGACTCGATTACATACGAACTCCGATTTTTTTTCACTGTATATAATTATCGTCGAGTTTGAAAAAAAAAGTTTTTTATACATATATTTTTGGTTTTTTAATATAGATGAATTCAATTTTTGATTCATCCCCTTAAAGTCATAAAATACCTTTCTCACACTAAACCATCCAGATTCTTTCAGGAGGTGATAGAGGATCATATTTGATGAAAAAAAAATACATCTACGCATATGACAGAGCTATTGAACTATTTCTAAGTTTCGAGCTCTGTTTGGCTTGAAGTGGGTCTAATTTAAAAACTACGCTACGTAAAAAAAATCTGTTGCTTCCATTTCAAAGATGATAGAATTTAATTCAGATGTGAAACTTCCAAATTTGTGGATTTAAGTAAGATTTTAGAAGTGAAAAACTTCAAAGTTAGTGGTTTCTAAGATGTTATTCTTAATTTTATTCAAAAAAATAAATTACAAACTTGAATGTTTCTATCAACCAAATTAAAGCTCTCTAACCGCTCTACAATTCGTTCTTTGACACTCAACTCATATCTTTTTTTAATTTCACTGCAATATAATTTTGAACAAATCTTGGTGAATCTTCAATATAATCTAATATAATCTATAATCTTCCAAAATCACGATTTTTACTCTACTGTACTCATGATAGCCAATTAACTTTCACTTAAACATTGAAATATTTCATTTTCGCTTGAAATAAGTTATATTTGTATATAATCGAGTCAGTATTCCGAGTCTGGGGCCTTCAAATCAGCGTTTAGTTATTTTTATTTATTTTCATTCTGATATTTAATAAATTGTCATTCTAGATACTAGAGGCGAATGAACTTTAAAGTTGAGAGCCTCTATAGTATAGAAAGTAGAAGTTGAAGTTGTTGATTCTTGCAAGCCGGAGATACCTCTGTACCCGCACGTTTTTTTGCACTCCGGAATGTGTTTTTAACACGGACTACAAAAGCGGGTACGAACAAAACGCTTCGGTTCGATTAACACTAGAACTACCAACAATTTATTTTCAAAATTTTTAATGATGTTATGACTTTTTCTAAATTCATGTGTTGATAAATGTTAAAAATTATTTTGGTCACTCACTTACAATTTTTCTGATATACATATGTGGTATACCTATTTATACGACCGGTCAAAATGACCGGTCGTGATTATTAATATTTCTAATACCAACATTGCTTAGAAACAACGTCAATCTGCGACTACGGTGTCAGCGAATCAAAATTTCCGGAACAATTACTGCTTCTAAGCCACAAAACTTAGGAATTTTTTAAAATTTTGTAATATATTGTGATGCAATTTTATTTTCTCATTGACAATTGTTGTATGTGGTAGAAATATGTAATGTTGAAATTAGTGCAGTTGAAATACTCTCAATATTGTGGACAATTGGGTTGATTCAAAAAAATACTGTATAATAGTTTGCAGTGTAAATAAGTGTATAAATAATAATGTATAATGATATAAATAAACAGCGTTTTCAAAGTAATAATTGGAGTGTAGAGTGTGTGTATATGTGAAAATACGTAAGTATATGTATGAGTATCATCACTCCTTACAATCGTCATACTCACAAACGCACGAAAACGAAAGTTACGAATCGTTTATTTGTAGGGTACGCATAGCATTTTGTAATTTCGGTACAGTGTGAGATGAAGTGTTGCTCTAATTTACTCCAATGAAATGTTGAAATGTTCTCAGGAGCTTTGGGGATACACTATGCTAAAAATTTACCTACTAACAAAATTACAGAAGATTTTCTAAAACACTATAAAAAACGTGATTTTGACTCTTTTTTAAAAATTGAAGCAAAAAATTCGAACTATTTTTTTTCGTCAAAGCAACAAATTATCTTTATTTAATTTATTGAAGTTTTCAAAACTACCTCTCCGTTTGCGATGCGATAATTATTTATTGAATTATTTATCATCAAAGATTAAAAGTAACTTTTCATTCAAACAAAGATATCTTTGTATGTAAAGGTCCTACATGAACGTTATAAAAATCAAATGAAAGCTGTTTAGTAAGGTTGTTGGGTTTTTTTTATTAAGTTTTATTAAGTTGCAAAAAATTGTGTTAGTCTACAAAAATTTTAAAAAACAGAAATAAATTATTTTTTTATTACTTCCTGATATTTTTGTCCACTATACTACATACACCAAGATAAAAATATGTTTAAAACACACTTAAAGCAAGAAAGTTTGAGCTTCAAAATGATATGCATCCCATCTTCAAACGTTGATTTTTCAAGAAGTTACAGCATTCCAAAATCACTTTGCACTTTGCACTCCGTTTCTCTAACTTTTTTGTCGAGTGTATATTAGGGTGACAATGAATGGTCATCTCTAATTTCAAAAAGTTACCTCAAAAAAAATGTTCACCACCTCGAAAAAACACGCTATACCAAATATTAGCTCAATCGGACTTAAGGGAGAGTGGCGCAAAGCGGTCAAAGTTTGAGTTTTTTGAAAATCGGAAAATCACCCAAGGAGGGTTACAGGAAATCAGAGTTTCCGATTTTTTTGTTTTTTTTTATGCCAAATGTCTTAAAATTGCATGAAACGTCGAGATCTAGTGTAATCTCGAAAAAAAAATTGACAAAAATCTACACCTAGGGACTTTGTTTTTTTTCGGAATACGAAAGGAAACGTATGGTTTTGGTTACCAACAAAAAAAGTTATCTCGCAGTGAAATTAAAAAAAAGATAAGAGTTGAGTGTCAAAGAGCGAATTGTAGAGCGGTTAGAGAGCTTTCATTTGGTTGATAGAAACCTTCAAGTTTATAATTTATTTTTTGAATAAAATTAAGAATAACACCTTAGAAACCACTAACTTTGAAGTTTTTCACTTCTAAAATGTTACTTAAATCCACTAATTTGGAAGTTTCACAACTGAATTAAATTTCGGAACTGCGAAATGTTGATTTGCACGAGAATATACCCTTTGCAAAATATTAGCTTATTAGAACTTTATTTATGAGTGTCACAGACGTAAAAATTTGAGTTTTTTTGAAAACCGAAAATCAGGGTTTTCAAAAAAAAAATTGGTGCCAAATGTCTTAAAATTGCATTACTCGTCGAGGTTTACTGTTATCTAGAAAAACCAATTAAAAAAAAAATCTTTTTTGGCTTTTTTGGTTTTTCCATCTGGAAAGTCGATTTTTAATAATTTTGTTTTGAGATAACTGTAAATTTCGATGCGTCTTGCAATTTTAGGACAGTTAACATAAAATTTTTTTTTTTCAAAAGCCCGCTTTCCGGTGATTTTTCGGATTTCAAAAAAACTTAAATTTTAACGTCTGCTACACTAACTAATGAAGTTCGTATGAGTTAATATTTTGCATTGAGTATATTATCGTGCAAATCAACATTTCGCAACATGTTCTGAATGAAAAATCGAGATTATTATTTTTATTGGCACTTAAAACCATCGAAATTTACTGTTATCTCGGAAATTGGACTTTTGGCGCTTGATCATTTTTCCGTCTGAGAAGTCGATTTCGGACAAAACAATTGTTTAGATAACAATAAATCTAGTGGACCGAATAACCGTGAAACATTTCAGATTTTTTATAGACCATCTACAAACCCTTTTTAAGGCTATATTTTTGATTAAAATTCGATCGATTCCACTTGCATTACTAAAGATATTTTAGCTGAATTGCTGCATTTGGTAAACGTTTTGGCACGTTTTTAATTAATATTTTTAATAATTTTGTTTTGAGATAACTGTAAATTTCGATGCGTCGTGCAATTTTAGGACAGTTAACATAAAAATATTTTTTTTAAAAGCTCACTTTCCGGTGATTTTTCGGATTTCAAAAAACTTAAATTTTAACGTTCGCATGAGTTAATATTTTGCATTGAGTATATTATCGTGCAAATCAACATTTCGCAACATGTTCCGAATGAAAAATCGAGATAATTATTTTTTATTGACACTTAAAACCATATGTTTCGTCTCGTACCCCGAAAAAAAAACTCCCAGTCCCAGAGTGTCGATTTTTGATAATATTTTTTTTTGAGATGACACTAGATCTCGACGTTTCATGCAATTTTAGGGCATTTGGCATCAATTTTTTTTTGAAAACCCCTTTTTCCTTTAGTCCCCCCTTTGGCTGATTTTTCGTTTTTCAAAAAAGCTGATATTTGGCATAGGGTGCTTTTTCGAGGTGGTTAACATTTTGTATAGGGTAACTTTTTGAGATTGAAGGGTCGATTTTTTCCCATAAATTCACAGGCACCCTAGTGTATATTTTAATTAAAATACTATATTTCATGCAAATAGATGTATTTATCATGTATTTGGAATACTAGAATGAAATATATTTTATTCTCTGTAATTTTTTTTGTTAGAATTTTGATATTTTGACAACTAAACATCACACCGGTCAAAATAATCAGTTTGGTAGAAATAGGTATATAACAACTCTCGGTAGTTCTAGTGTTAAACAAGACTGCATTGAAAGATATGCCTTCATATCTTCTGCTTAATGAATTTCTACGTATACGGTTTGATGCTTAGAAAAAATGCTGTCATCAAATTTACTTGTAATGAAGAACATAATCTATTACAATGCATGAATTGGTGTTACATGGCAATTGTTGAATTCAATTGTAACCCTAACTAAGATAAATGAATTCATTTGTGTTTTGTGTGAAGAATGATTGATTTAATACGTTTGTCGGCAGTCACCCAGATACGAATGACACTTTTCGCGCTCAAGTTGAATAGGATTTTTAAAAAAATTATGGAATGGGCAAAAAATGAAAATATCCTATGCAAAATTTCAGCTCTCTCGGATTTTATTTACTAGTGTCGTAAAGACGTTGAAATTTGAGTATTTTGGAAATCAGAAAATCACCCAAGAGAGTACCTGAAATCGGGGTTTTTGAAAAAAAATTGTTGATGCAAAAGTTATTAAAATTGCAAAAACCATCGAAAATTACTGTTATCTCGGAAATTGGACTTTTGGCGCTTGATCATTTTTTCGTCTGAGAAGTCGATTTCTGACAAAACATTTGTTTAGATAACAATAAATCTAGTGGACCGAATAACCGTGAAACATTTCAGATTTTTTATAGACCATCTACAAACCCTTTTTAAGGCTATATTTTCGATTGAAATTCGATCGATTCCACTTGCATTACTAAAGATATTTTAGCTGAATTGCTGCATTTGGTAAACGTTTTGGCACGTTTGAAACGAAAAATCATTTCATTTTCTATTTTACATTCGCCTATCGTTTAGCAAAATTTCTGTCAACAATAAATGAGGGGCTTAGAATGCAAGCGGTGTAAATGACTTGATCGATTTCTCTTCACCAACTTTTTCTTTAGTTAATAACTCAACTGCAAAAACATTCCAATTTAAGTTTGCTGTAGAGTCCGATAGATGAGGTTCTGACCTATCTTCCACATTGCCAAATACAGCACGGCATGTATTTGCAGCTAAGTTATGACCAAAAGAGAGTCGATGTAGATAAATCGATCAAATCACTTACACCTCTTTCATTCTAAGCCCCTCAAATAGCAGCTGCGTATTTTCATTCTAGAGTTCTTTCAACTAATTTTGGGCAGCTCATACAATATCGTGTCATTTTCTAGGGAACGATGATGGACGTTTTGAAATGTCAATTCATTCAAAACCTATTAGTTACGCACGATAAAGTATACCCAATTACACCAGCAATGTTTCAATCATTACAAAACTCTTTTGAAATGTCATCGAAAGTTGTTCATATCGTGTTGGATCTGAAAAACAGCTGCCATATTATAAGGCTTCTCCGGCCTTGCATCGCTTGATGTGGTGAGCCACTTTTCTCAATTTTCAAGAGCCCCGTAGTGGGGTGCACAGTCTGGCTCCATTCTCTAATTACACGAGGTTGCGAATTTAAGAGCTCACAATATTCCGCAGCCTTAGGCTACATAATCGTGCACGCTTCGGTATTCCGACTTCGAAGTGGGTTTTGTGGAAAACATAACGATGCCGCAGAAACCTGCTGCACAACCTTCGGCTTCCCAAAACAGGTGAATCTCGATTCGGTTGCGCACCTAATGACGTTCGAGACGGATGAGTTTAGCGCTGTGCGGCATTCGATAGTCTCCAATCGATGTAGGTTTCGCTTTCAAACCGTTAAGGCATCGTCGGAAGGGAAAAGCCTTCTCGATTGAGCAACTTCAACTTCAACTTGTGGTTAGCACGCGTTATCTTTGGCTTTCCTGTCTCCACGCTGGTTGACGATCCGATCGGAGATTGGTGTGCACTGTTTGTGACTGAAGTAAGGCAACAAAATAAGCTGGAGAATCAGCGATTCGAAAAAAAGGATAATTGCGGTTAAAATAATTGCCTCTTAAAATCGCATTCGTCATAGTCTGAATGGCGTGGAAAGTATCGGTGTTTTTCTCCCATCAAAAAAACCCACGAAAAATCGGACATCGTTCGTTCTCGTCCTGAGAATATGTTCAGCTTGACAGGTTTCCCTTGTTCTCCCTCGCTGTTAATTTTCCACCGACCGTGAGCTTCCCTCAGGAGCCATTTTCAATTAATTAGAGCACACAAATAATTAGCACCAATTGAGCTAATCCCTCTTCTCCGTGCTGGACAAATAACTTTTTCTGTTCGCCTTTCCTGCTGTTTCTGTCATTTTTTGTCGCTTCCGGTGCCCTTTTTTTCGCAGAACAATGAAATCTCGAAAGTACTTAAGCTTGCCACCCGAGCCGACTGGAAGTCTTTTGTTTTTGGAGTCATTTCAACCATCAACAACAAACAGACGGGAAATGCTCCTTCATGGTAGCTACGATTGCTTTTGTTTTGGGACTCGAGTGTCCACAAATTGCCTCGGAAACATTCTTCCGGATGTTTGCTGGTCACAAATCGAATACTATCTTAGATATGGCTTTTTCTACCTCCCTGCTATCATACCATCTGCCGAAAAGGTCCATTCTTCGCCTAAACTCCCCCTTCAACATACTTCAAAGCGAAACAGGTACCGGAAGTGGAGGCTTGTTTTTGTTCTTCACTAAAAGCAGAAAAAAATACTCAACTGGCACAAGTTTTCAAGAACAATGCCGAGGTTACTCTGGGAAGTGCGAAAGGAAAGGCAAAAAAAATGACTCGAACGGTTGAATGCGCCCCATCTTGTTGTTTGTTACCTTGACTTTTGGCTTTGCAGCTTCGCCGAGCAGATAAATTTGTTCCCTTGCTCATTTAGGCCTTTCCTTTTGTTGTTTCACTCTTGGCTGATGCTCCGCTTACTTAGCGAGATAAACGTTGAAAGTGGTTTTTCTGCTATTTCAGGGCTAGATTTGGTTCCGTTTACGATGCTTCAGGGGTGCTGGGGGAGTGAAAATACGGTGTTTTTCTTCTGGACAGAGATCTTTGTGCTTAGAGAGCAAGCAGCATTTGGTGTTCATGATTTAGGGATAAGTGGGGGAAGCAAGAGAATCATTTAAGCTGAAAACATGTATGGTATCAATTTCTTATCACCAATCACAATGCTTCCCGGAGACTATGCCGTTGGCATAGTAATCATCTGTTTGATGTTGAATTGCAGCTAGGTGTCAAGGAACAAACCGTAAATCAGCTCAAAGGATATACCATGAATCCTTTGAAACAAAATTTAAAAAATTGCGATGTTTGGGAGAAAATGAAGAAACCTTCTTAAAAGCACCAACTAATTTTAACTTCTGAGTTGTTACATTATTTTATTAGCTGTATAATGAAAGGCCACTGTTTGATAGAATATTTACTCTGCTTTCGAATGGAAATGTTATATTTTGAACGATTTTAAGACAAGTATGATTCAATACTGAAAAAAATAGAAGAAAGGAAAGGTTGAGATTTTATCGTTTGCGTAGAATGTTTTTTCATCATTTTGTCAAAATCTTGTTCCTACTCAAAGTTATTGATATTGATCGTTCTTTCGCCCAAAATGAATTTTGTGAAATTGTCACGATCGAACATTCCCGTTTCCTTACTAAGTGAATGTTCCTGGGTTGAATTCCAGAAATATTCATTGATTAATCTTCTAATTGGTCTTTTTCAAGACTATATGCGAATGAACTTTGTTGTCTCAACTCTCTATAGTAGGAAAAATAATCGATCAATAAATAAATTCGTGACGACGAATTTAAAGTTTCGATATTTACAGTGATGTGATTTAATTAACTCTATAAGGTTGGCGAACCTGAAAGCAGTTTCAAAATGTTTTTTGAATGCTTAGAACACGTAGTCTCGCACCTCATCATGTTTTTTTATAAATTTCCTAAGATTTCTACCGAAACTCGTCATTATACAAAATTCTCGCAACTCTTGTTCGAGTTTCTTTAATCAAGTACTGCAAAAAATATATTACTTCATTACAATGAATACGTATCTAATACGGAAAAGCATAACTTTCATTCACATTTTTTATTTCCAAAGTACATTATTCCACTGCTACGTAACAATTTAGATGATTCATTATTACATGCTAAAAACAAAATTCAGCCCAAGGTAGCACTCATGAAGAAGAGGCCTTCTTTGATAAACAGAGGCCGCATTGTCTTCCATCAGGACAACGCCAGGCCACACACTTCTTTGGTGACGCGCCAGAAGCTCTGGGAGCTCGGATGCGAGGTTCTTTTGCATCCGCCGTATAGTCCGGACCTTGCACCAAGTGACTACCACCTGTTTTTATCCATGGCGAGCGAGCTAGGTAGTCAGAAGTTAGCTACAAAAGAGGCCTGTGAAAATTGGCTATCCGAGTTTTTTGTTAATAAGGAAGCGAGCTTCTATAACAGGGGTATTATTAAGTTGGCATCTCGTTGGGAACAAGTCATCGAACAAAACGGCGCATATTTGACTTAAAACAGATGATTGTAACTAATTTTATGAACAAATGAAAATTAAAAAAAAAATACCACAGGACTTTTTTGACAGCCTAATATAACATTTTATCCTAGGACTAACCGTTCTCGAGATAGAAGATTCATAAACATTCTTTTCATTATATAAAATTGGTTATATCTCGAGAACGGTTAGTTCTAGGATATGTATAATTTTTCATGTAGAATTTTATTTTTATATTACTTTTCGTAAGTTGTAATGATTTCGCGAAGTATTGAAATTTCACATTTTCATATATTCACTAGCTGACCCGACAAACTTCGTTCCGCCCAAAATGTTTTTTTGTTATCAATACCTTCAAACATTGACGTTTCCTTGCTAAACGAACGTTCATTCGTCCAAACGCAGAACTTTTGATTGATTGATTTTCTAATTGACCCTTTACAATTTCCTTTCACTATAAATTTCCTAGTACTTCTACCAAAACTCGTCATTGTAATATAAAGTTATATTCAGACACAATTCTCGCTTATATGGCTTACATGTTTGATACAGAAAATATACATAAATTATGACATCTCAAATATGACGATTGCTTCTTCGAGTTTTGTGCTTGATTAGTTCTTGATTAGTTTGTGCTTGATTAGTTCTCGGAATATGCAGAAATTTGTGTTTATTTTGTATGGCAGCCCTCCTTAAAGAGAGGGGAGGAGCCCTCCTTAAAGAGAGGGGAGGAGTGTCGAATCACCATAAAACATTTCTTACCCCCTAAAACCTCCACATGCCAAATTTGGTTTCATTTGTTTGATTAATTCTCGAGTAATGTAGAAATTTGTGTTTCATTTGTATGGCAGCCCCCCTAAGAGTAGTAGGAGTATCTAATCACCGTAAAAACATTTATTGCACCCTAAAACCTCTTGCAAAATTTCTTGCAAATTACATGATCACAACATAAGTTGCCTACACTACTTTTCTTAAAACATACATTGAATGTATTTTCCAGTGTTACTCATCACTTGTTTTTTTTTAATGAGATATATATGTAATCTGCCCTAACTACCGCAATGGGTCATTTGACCCGTGCAACCATTAATATGATATTAGAAAGATTTGTATGTGTGGTTGTGATAAAAAAAAAAATTTGCATTACACATTTTTGCTATTGCTTTATATATTTTGTTGTATTTGTGAATGAAGAGTGAATGATTAGAATTAATTGTATTACTGACTATCCAAGCGAGCTAACAGTAACCATTCCTAGCTACAGTGCAATTTTGTGTGTCAAAAATGGTACTTTATTTATTTTGCTAATAATTGTTATCCCAAAATGTCGAAAAATACAGGAGAAAGATGGTTTCTCAACAAAACTATATAAATCGAGTCATTGTCCACTAACTATTCATAATTGGTCACTTGACTCTCTGTGGTAGGAATAGGTATTTTTATGTATACGGTAGGTTTAGTGATAAAAAGGGGATTTCAATAAGAGTATTTTTAAAAATATCGGAGGGAGCATGTTTTGAGTTGTAAATACTTTTAATATTACATTCAATTTTTGATATTTTAACGGCGTGTTTAAAATGTTATTTTTTCTAAATAATTCTTTGATTTTCCAACAACTTTGCAGTACTCCATATTTCAAATAGACATTCGGATTTCGAGTTAGAATAATTAAAAAAAAAAAAAAGATTTAAATTATGGTTCTGGGAAGCTGCCACAATACGTGCAATGCTTCGAAAAAATCAAAGGCTCGGTTTATCCGTTCTCGAGTTTTGCGCTTAGCAATACATTCGGCGATTCATTTTTATTCATTCAGCCATCACATGCCAAACCGATATAGTGGTTCTCAGATTTTCGTCAAAAGTGGTAATTTTTATCTTTATCGCAAAACATTAGACCCGTATGATTTTTCGGACCACCTTCGGTGACCTTTGAAAAAACGAAAAAATAACATCTCTGATATCGAGATAGGTTAAGAAAAAAATCCTCAGCTTACTAGAAAAGAGTACTATAAAAATGGTGTCGAAAAGTAGCAAGATCGCTATAATCGCAGTATCGCCCTCGAAGGCAATTATGTTTAATGATAAAATTAAATTTTTTCAAAAAAAATAGTTTTACTGTGTTACCTTATGAACTTTTCAGCCGAACTGTTATATTTAGCCATATTGATGAGTTTAATACAAGTCAGTTTTATCTGCTCAAATTCATCCTATCAGTTTGTTTTATTGTTTCCGTATAAAAAGTACAAAATAGTAAACATTAGATGTATTTCGTTTTATATATTATATCTGGATACACTTTGTATATAACAAATCAAGATATCATACGACTATTCTGAATTCTGCCCAATTGCAATTGTTCCTACGCCTTTTCTGTAATCATCCCCATTTCTTTCTTTATACCCATCAATTTTCTTATTTTTTCAATTTTTAGATTCATCTTATTTCCGCCTTAAATAATTGAGACGAACAAATAGTGAAATAACATCTCTTGTTCAATTTGTATTGAATTTATCTTATTTACCGTTAACAGATTTCAAGCAAATCATAATCTGTCATTTTATTTTATTTTTCTGCAATTGGAACAAATGAAACTGTTTCTGGAGATTCGGGTAAACCTTACTTCCGAGTAAAAAAATTGAACCTGAAAAAATGTAGCTGTTCAAATTGGTCATATGATATGATGAGAATTGTACTTTTGAGTAGAAAGTATTAAAAACGTAGAAGGGTCTTTAAATAGAGACACGGACGGAATCTTGGCGTAGGACACAATTGTTCTAATTGTTTTAAATTAAGTTTTTGCAACTGTTGAGAAGTCTGTAAATTTTGCTCATTAAATACTTCAAATGATGTCCCTGGGATAACCGTTATATGAACTGAACTTTAGATAGATATTCCAACATTACCACGAAACACTCTTCATTCTCTGGTTTTCTTATATCGGTGTTCATAAATGTACATGCGCTGTAGGAGAATGCAAGTAATGATTCAAATCTAAAAAACACATACTTACTTTTTTCGTCAAATTGTTTACTTATTTAACTATCTTCACTGTTTGCGTTTGATTAAAAAAAAAAGCTGAATTTTCCCTTTTAAAAATTGCATATAGTATAACAGATATCGCAATAAAGATTTTGCGTAATACGCATTTGCAATCCCATAAACTTTTTATACATTTTCTTTTTGACGTAGAACTACGTCTTTCATTAAGGGTGCCAAATCAGAAAACAGGTCACGTTTTTATGAAATAAAGTTAACGTTAATAACTATTTTTGCCGTGAACGTATTTTGGCGATTTACATACTAAACGAATCGGAAATTCCCTAAGATATGTTTAATATGCTATACATTCGAATCCCCTGGTTTGTAAATGGTTAAAATTCATTAAAACTTTAAGCGTTTCCGTTTTCCCATACATTTGTTCTGTCCATTTGTGTGCTTTCCCGAACAGAGCTGTCAATAACGTGCAACGAAGGGGAAATCGTAGGATTTAAAGTCACCGTGAACAAAGGAAAAGAAGAAGAATGAAGGGGAACACTTGCCTGGAGTATAAGCAGTGGATATCGCTGAGGCAAACTTTTATTCGGCATCGGACTGTTGAGCAAACCAAATCACTTTGCTTTCACTGCGTTTCGATCTAAGATTGGACCCCATCAGTGGTAATCCAACTTGGATATCGTCGTGTGGTTTTTTCAGATCGTTTATTGCGTTATTCGTATCGTGTTTTTCTTTCCGCGTCATAAATTAGACGCATCGCGTAATGTGTGATGAGCAAGAAGAAGAGGAAGGCAGGCTCGAGCTCTGCAAAAAACGAACACATTGCCAGGGGCAATAAAATTTCGAGGCAAGCATCACCTAATGATGCACGCGATGTTGGTGCAATGAAAAGCGCTCGCAATGAGCCAAACCTTCGCGAGTGTGACACCGCAACGAACAACAGCGAAGAAGGCGACTTCGGCGCGTCGGTCGAAAATGTAAACGCCGTTACCCAGGCAGCAACCAAAATCAAGCTCCCCCCGCTGGCGGTGAAGGCGGTCGCTCTTGACAAAATCATCAGCGAATTCGCATCGATGGGTGTTATAGCAGAGTACAAGCTGTGTGGCATAATTCAGTCTTTTTCCAAGCAGGGCTTCGTTGGTGCCTTTGATATTGCATCAATGCATTAAACTGACGTTATGGCGAAGCAGGCGTTAAGGTTGTGCGCCAAAAAAATATTTGGGAAATACCAGGCATTTTGAATGTCGTACTGTAATGTTATAAGTTATACGGGTTCGCGTGCCAGTTGCAAAACTGCCTTCAACTAGGATTGCATTTGCGCTAATCCTGATCATAATGAAGCAATGCTACTGTTTCCGAGGTTGTTGATATTAACAAAAAGAGTTTATTTTGCTTGCGTTCGAGGTAAATTTTCATTGTATTTACATGAAATGAATTGCGATATAAGATCAGCTAGTGTGTTGTTCTGCGAGGGCAAGAATGAATCATCAATCAATTATCGTCCAATTATCGATTATTCAACTATGAAGTTGTTTCTAAAATTTCACAGCATTATAGAATAATATCCGAAGGTATAAACGAGCGACTTATATAAAATTACAACGTAGTTCTACGTCAACAATGCGGTCGTATCTTGGACACAACCTCCCATATTTGTTTTGTATCGAGGACGTAGTCCTACATTAAAATGAATATGCCGGGTCAGAATCAGATGTTTTCCGCAATGCTATGAAGGTTGTAGCCTGTTTTTTAGGCAATTACGATTCCATTGCTAGGAGTAGTGCTGAAGTTCAAGGTAATTCTTATATATTATGCTTTCCTAAGGAGTAAACCGATCTCATGTATTAAATGCATCGTCCGGAATAAGTAGTTTTCTGAAAGAGTTATGTTGTGTGAATAGGTTGGGCGATGTAGAACTATTAATTGCTCCTAATTGTTGCTGTTGCTGCGGTTTGATGTGGCCATGTTGTTGAATAAATTGCTATGAACCCAGTTTAGTAGTTATTCTTCTATAGCAAACTGTAAATACAAGAGTTGTCGAAGGTAAGCTCGCCAGTGATAGTTTTGTAATTTGGATTCGTTTTCTCCACTTCAGTAATTTAAAATCGATGTTAGATTTTTTAGAAATATTTGAAGTAGACACACTGTTTTTGACATTTCAATCAACTTGCGAAGGCAGTGATACTAGCAAATCTATAGGTTCGAAAGCTGACTACTAACTGGTACTGCTAACCACCATTACCACCATTATGATAACATTGAAGTTATTAAATATTCTTGATCCATTATTCTGACAAATGTTTGCGACAATTTTTTTCTTGTGTGGATTTCGACTGTTTCAAAACTAAAAACATGTAGATTTATGATATTGAAGATTTTCACTTGTAAGGTTTTGTAGGGAAGAAATCATTTCAATGTTAACCTTTTGTGGTCGTATGTCTGCTCTCAGCCACCACAGCAAAAATCGTACTAAATACTTTATCCAACCATATTTAATAGTTTACACTCTAAGCGGATTTTAATGTCTAGTGAACTTGTTCACTAATTAATACGCAGTTTCTATGAATAATAGATAACGGTACTCGGTGTAAATTTATATTATAATTGTGGAAAAATAAGAGAAAATAATTCCGACCGCAAAGAGTTAACTGTAAGTTTAAGCCACTCGCTCAAAAATGTGTACTTTTTGGTTCGTTTTCCGGTAGCATTCCACTCCGTAGCATCAATGTTACCATAGTTTCTGAGCTTCGAGGAACAAAAACAAACATTGTAGAGCATCCTTAATCAATTCAGTTAACTATTTCCGAAAGTTCAGAATTGGGAACTCAGTTTGTCGTGTACAAAACCAGATCAAACAGTATATTTTCCCAGTCAAATTCTCTACATTGTATGTGTTTTCATCACGAGAGATCTCGCCCAAGCTAGTGGAATGTTTGAAACCTAACCACATATTGTTCTGTGTCTTATCACCGAGTGAGAGATACAGCGCACTGACATACTTTTCACCCGATTCGTTCGCGTTTGATGTATGCCCAAATGTACACTCCTCGCATTGCATTGCACAGGAGGGTTGAAGTATGCTCCGGGAGTCGGATTCCCGACATACACATACGCACCCCACATACACACATACACATCTCTCACACATACGCATCCGTTGGAAGGCAGCGAGTTCAAATTCCGTTGCTGAACCTCTGGAGAGACAAAGTAAATTTTCGACCCTCCTTCTCCCTGGGCTAAGTTATGCGCATTGTGGTTTTGATAGACGATACGGGGAATTGAAATCAAGTACGGCCGCAAACGAGGGAAGTACCTCAAGAGCCTCTTTCATTGGTGCTAATTTGGAAAGGTCAGCTGTGGTTTGGGGATATGTGGTGAATCGTTGTCTTTTGGTACCGTGGAAATCACACTCATATGGTCACGAATGAGTGAGTACTCTGATTTTTTTGTTTGTTTGCAATTCATCGGTGGATCCCGACGGTTTCACAAACCACCTACATTATTCGGCAGTGGTTTCAAAGTACTGCAGTTTCAATTTCAACTAGCTGTATGAGTTGTGGTTGCACTATTGTCAAGCTGACTGTCAGCAGTCGTCAAGGACAACATGGAGCATGCATTTCAAGCGAAGCGCTCTCGTTAAATTGTATTTGGTAATCTCGATCATTTTCTTCCGTTCGAAACAAATCAACAAAAACAACTCAACATTTTTAGTTGCCATTGTTCATACATGCGAATCCTTTCACAAAGCTCGAAGTGTAGAACGCTCTACGGCCCACGAAATCAATCGTATCGAGTTTATCGACGGTGAGGATTGAGTCACCGAAAACCATCGGAGATGCCGTCGTCGTCGGTGATAAAATCCTGCTACCGAGATGGCGTTATGAGGGGCTTTCGTTGATCCGGAAATAGCTTTTCGACAGGGTCTCGACATCACTTCTGTGTGTTTGGTTTCTTTTTTTTTGCTCCAACGCCGGACACAAGATTGGAATCGTGTTTCGGCAGGTCAACCATCGGTCTTTAGTTACGTTCTGTTTGATGCTCGTATGTGTTACTCCGAATGCGTGTTTTCAGGTGGTTAGTAGGCTTCTTCCGATGGTCTGTAGTTGCGTTTGTGTTGGCTTATTTAATTTTTCGCATAGCCGCTCCAATTGCAGAATTGTGACGAAGAATAATATTTATCGCTCAACGCCTAATGTACACACTAATGATGTTTTTTTTTCGGCTGTCATAAAAAAGGGTCGCAAATTCATATATAAAAACAAAAACGGAAACCCCTCGCCTTACTTTGCAATTTTTGTTTAGTCAGCAGGGCTTCATTACTGTAATGGTGAACGTGAGTATCAAATTTTGGCCTTTGTGCTGAAATTGGGCGCACAATAATTGCTGCCACAAAGGCAAACATTATTGCTGTCAGCATTTGGACGGAAAATCAATTTTTCAACTGAACTGACTTTGTTGCTTTGAATAAATGTGTACAGTCTAATTACCCCCTCCGCTCACGGAAACCGCGGGTCTTGGGTGTGTGCACGTGTGGCAAAATGCCACGCTCCATATTTCATTGCCCTTCCGTTTCGTAGTTCGAGTTAAGCACACTATAATCTAACCTGAATTGATTCTTCCTTGACGAGATTCCAATCCGCCATAAATCACTTTTATGCAGCTGATAATTGAATTCATTTCTTCTCCATATCACTTCATCATAGCTTCAGCTTAATAAAAACTTAAGTGACCATAAGTCACCATGGTATCCTTCCGGAAAAACACATTCCACTCACACTCCCACGGCACAGTTTATCAGGTTGATTATATCACCCAGAGTAAAGCAGAAAACAGAAAGTTCAGCCCAAATGGCGAAGGGTCGGAACAGAAGTAAAAATGTATGTATAAATTATCTCAATGACTTCTTACATAAATCATATTCCTATTATGTTTATTGCGTGCTCAGACGGTGCTACGATGGGTGGGCCATAAAAACAACTCATTTCCGGCGGCAGATTCACGCGGCAGTTTGGTTTTGTTGGCCACATGGCCCGCAGTGTGCCTTTCCGTGGCTCGAGCCGGAAGCACATAACCCAGAAAAGGACTTCCACCGAATTCATTTTATGCGCTCTTAGCTGGCCCCCGCTCCACCCTGTAGATGAGCTTTCGAATGCAATGCATGTGTTTGGGCGCGATGCGTGGGTGTGAGTGGGACGGGCAAATGAGAAAATTGCAAATGAAGGTTTTAATCTACGCTCGGATCGTTTCAGTGCGGAAAGTGATCAAGTTGACTGCTGGAATGAAAAGTATTATCAGAATTGTGTTTCATTCGCATAATGTTATAGCATTTTTTTTCCATCGATAACACATGGTACGCGGTGTGGCTATTTTGTACTTCAAACCGTATAACCTGACATGTTGAAGGCAATTCCATACAAGATTAATGTACAGGGCGGTCAATTCAAAATCGATTTTTCACTGTTAACAGTATTGAAATTTATATTAACATATAGATGGGATATAAATCAATCTGTGTGCGTCAAATTTTGTCAAGCCACGCTCTGCAGTTATGAGTTTATCAATCGATAATAATTATTGAACATTCGAGAAAATAAACGTGAAAAACACTACAATAAACAACAGTTAAAAATGATTTTATGTCATTGTTATACATGAATAGTATGAATGGTTACGTCGCCATGGCAATACAATACTTGAGAAACGTTCAATATTTTTCAACAACACCTTACAGCACCGTACGATGTAATTAGGTTTTACAATGGAACGATTGTATGTTTAGATTGCCCCAAATAATCTGGATCTCCTAACCAAGGAATCCGCAAATTTCTTTCACAGACGATCGAGTATTTGAAATAATAATTTCATTTAAGAAACAAGCAAATGTGGTTTATCTTCAAAAAATGGTGCATTCAATTTTACAGACCCACTCCGTTTGGTCTGATCTAGAAGATTTTACTAAACCGATTGATGTACAAATTTGTATTGAAACCGGGGAAGGTTTCACAAATTACATAACACAAATACAAATTTCTGCGTAACTCAAGAACTAATCAACCAAATGGAACCAAATCTGGCATGTAGAGGTTTTAGAGAGCACAAAACGTTTCTCTAAGGGGAGGCTGCCATACAAATGAAACACAAATTTCTGCATAACTCAAGAACTAATCAAGAAAATGGAGTTGTTAGCGTTGTTAGTCCATTTAAGGTTTTCACTAGCGAAATAGATCATTGTTAGAAAGTACAAATAGATTTTTTCAGAGTAAAAACGCACTCCTATATCTTTCTACTATATTAACACGTTAAGCCTCGATGTCGCAGACGCTAAAATTAGAGTTTTTGACAGACTACTGAAAGACTGATTTTCAAAAAGAGCGTTTGCGGAAGCAATATCCTTTTTTTCTATTGTAACTCAAAATTTAGACGTCCGATTAAAATATGATGCACCACAAAGTTATTCCAGAATTATTGACCTTCTTCTTTCTTCTTCAATGGCACTAACGTTCCTAGAGGAACTTCGCCATCTCAACGTAGTATTACTTGCGTCATTTTTTATTAGTACTTAGTTGAGATTTCTATGCCAAATAACACGCCTTGCAATGCATTCTGAGTGGCAAGCTCTAGAATACGCGTGATCACAGTGCAAGTCGGAGGAAATTTCTTTGACGAAAAATTCCCCCGACCAGAACGGGAATCGAACCCGAACACCCGGCATGTTAGTTATGACGCTAACCACTCGGCCACAGCACAAGGAGAATTATTGACCTATTAAGGATTAATAACATTCTGAATACACCGTTAATGAATCTTATTCAAAAATTGAACTGAAAGTTAAAAAAAATATATCTTTGCATCTTTCAAGATATATTTGATGATTTTTTTTATTAGAAAACACTTTTGATTCACCAAACTTTGGCATATAATGGTACAGTTGCGGACTCTGCAAAATGGAGATAGGTAAAAATATTCATATCCATTTATGAAAAGTGATATGGCAAGTGGAATCTATATGTGATTCTACATGAAAAATTGTATATAAAGAACCGTTTTCAGAGACATGATTAATTTTATATAATAATAATAGATAATCCAAACTTTTGCTGGACATTACGACTAAGGTTCCTACACTGTATAGAAACTTCAGAACAATATTTTCATTTTATTTTTCCCTACTCAAGAGGAAAAATTATCAAGCTAACTGCCAACACTGGCAAATCATATGCATGCCAAGAACTTAGACGAGAGCTAAGAGACGAATGAACTCTCAGAGTTTAAAGTCTCTCTAATTCAATACCTTCCTTCCTAGACGAGAGCTTTCGGAGCAAAACAATATCCGAAAGTTCTCGCACCAACACACAGCTTACAATTCACGATCTCTCTATTATGTCGCACTTACCTTCGATGTCACATCGCGTAGATCAAGCCTTCTGCTCTGTTTCACTCCGCTATCTCCGCTATCTCTCACTTCTTGCTTTTCTTTTTAAATCTAACGACTATTATCAGCTAGCACTTCCTTTATAATTCACTGGCATTGTCAAGTCCAAATGTCATACAAATCGATACGCTTTTTTGGCACTTTTGCGTCACTTCCTGATCGGCCACAGACGATTGATTTCGATCAACTTCTTCACCACAAACTCAAAATTCGCTAATCTGGCCAAAATATCGCACTCCAAAAAATCGAAAAGCAAATTTCCACCGTAGCTAACTGCAATTCAAAATTGACTGCCCTTTTCTTTTTTCCGTGCCCGTGATTCCTCGGCCGAAAGCTTTCTCCCGCTTTTTGGGATTCAGTCGCTCTTTCTCGCCGACGTGACACTCTCAAAAGGAAGCTTTCTCCCATTGAACTCTTTCGCTTAATTTTACTGAGTGTGCCATGTGCGACTATGGCATGAGAGATGTATTGCGAATGTGTTGGTATGCATATTTTCATAGAGGTTCTGAGCTAGTCAGCTTCAATGTGATCATGCTAGGTAGGGTTGCTACAGTTACTTTCTTAAATTTAATAAATTAAAAAAAAAATCATAACTCCATTTTGAAGAGTCCGACTCTGTACCACTATATGTCAACATTCGTTGAACTAAAACCGATTTTTTGCCTAATAGAGTTATACAAAATTGAATGAAATTGATAGTAAGTGGTAGTTAAGAAACTAAGCTATCATTTGATGCCAAAAGGTCGTTTCCAAAGCCATGGAAAATTATCAAAGTTGCTGTTCGATTTTTCGAACGCTTGGCATATAATGGGTTAATAGAGTTTGCTGCAAGGAATATTGGGCAGACTTTTTTTTTGTTTAAATTTTTGTGGATATGTTGAAATAATGGTATATCACTATCCGTTTCATCTATACTTTAATTACTAGTGAGCAAAGACGTCAAATATTATCATAAAATCACATGAAATCGAGGGTTCAAAAACAAATTTTTGATGCCAAATGTCTTAAATTTGCATCAAACAACATTCACGTTTTCAGTTCCAGAGAGTCAGTTTTTTGATTAAAAAATAGTGAAAAAATTTGAAATTTTGCACAGCCTTTTTTGCGAGAATCAACATTTTGCAGTAAGCCCTGTTCGAAAATTCGAGATGACTATTTTAATTGGAACTCTAATGCATAGAACGACTTTCTCATTAAATGTGGCCTTCTATCAAACCATGCACTGAGTAACTTAGCACTCTTCTACTTTGTAAACAAAACAATATACTATCACGATCCCTGTTATCTGTGAATATTTTTGGATGTCTGCCAGGAGAAATATATTTATGAAAATCAGTGCTGCGATCCCGGTACTTTTCGAGCTTTTTGGAAATAGAGAATCAACAGGAAAAGTTGACAAAAATCTGTTCAGAGTTACATACCGGGCTTACGTCAATGCCATCAAGTAATTGAATTCACATTTATTCGCCATATCCGAGTATTGATTAGGCATGTATTTTCTTCGCATCATATTACATAACTTCACAAATATTAGGTATCTATTTTCCACATGCATACTCACATACAAATCATTTCTTCTTAAGATTATAACCATCTTTTATGGAGAATCCGAAATGGAATGTTCTGTATATACTTTTCGCCATTTTCGCCAAAGCATTTCTGGGGAATCCTATATTTAGCAATCGAACGGATAAAGTTCAGATAACACAGTGGTTAATCGGATCACATGAAACAAAATGCTATGATTGACACATGGCGAGAGAAGTTTCTCCATCCAAAATTTGCACATACAATTATGTTTTTCCGTATAAGTGTCAAAACCGGATCGTATTATTTCATCTCGCTTCGAATGTGCAGCAATATAGCTCAGTTAGAACGAGCTCGGCCGTAATTGTTCAATCAATCCTCAAAAGGCTCTTACTTCCAGCCGAGTAGCGACAAAATAACTCCTATTATCTGAGACCCGGTCAGTTTATTACGGACTGTTGCCATACCATATCCGGAACATGTTGATCAATGCTGACCTTGACGGGGGCAATGGAAGCTCTGTGGCCGACGCCGGTTATCGAGAGAGGGTGCTTAATGACAAAGTTGCATAAATTGAGTTATTGGGCGCCCAACCGAGCGAAAAATGTTCTCAGTCTTAACGACCCAACGGAACACGGGACCTTTTCCTGCTGCGCTGGCGGTGTAGAGCGTGCCACGTTTGCGTGCGTTGGCCATCTTGGTCTTTTTGTGGCGAGAAACGATTTTTTGCCTTGCAGGAGTCCGGAAACAGTCGGTGCGGTGAAAATAAGTTCATTATTTAATTTCAGCGCTCGTTTTTCTTTGTCTCGCTCCTCATCATGCTCCCACTCACCAGGGGGCCGTTCCGAGAAGACGTTTGTACGTGGTTCTTAGGATTAGCGTTATGAAGCGCTTGGTGTGTTATAAGGAGTGATGTACGTTTTTCTTCTCTATCGAACGAAAAAAAGAACTTTCGTATTTTGGTAAGTGAATTGTGCCCATCAGCCGAATGTTTCTGAGGTATGGCAATGTTGCTGCTGCAAGTGGATGATTTTTTTTCAGGGTTCGTGTAACGCATACTCGTCACGAACTTTTCTCCCCGTTGAAAGGATTCGTACCCAACTCGGTGTAACAGTAATGAGAACGTGTTCAACATTTCAGCACCATATATACAGACACGCGAATGGCAGCCACGTCTTGGAATAGGAATGACAGCGCGGCGGCGAGTTTCCAGTACCGGTTCTTTCGGAATCCATTTCGAAATGCCTGAGGCACACGTAAACTAATTATAATTTGGGAAAAGAAGACGGTGAGATGGAGCATCGCTTTGGCAGTCTGCTGTTTGCAAACCGACGAAGCGCACGTGAGAATTGCTTAATGTGAGTTGAAAAGTGAAGCGAGAGACATTATTTTCACGGACCTCTTCGCGAAATACTTTCGAGCATTAATTCGGTCTAAATAATGGAATAGAAGTAGTCGTAATTTAATTCTGGATCGCACGTTTACTTTGTTGTTGCGTTTAAAAGCAATTCATAAATTGAATTCCCCGGAATGAATTATCTAAACGAGATATGCCCAAAATAGTCTAAATTAAGATATTATGTTTTTAGAAGATAATAGATCAGAGCAACACTATTGGGTAGTTTCAAAACTTCGCCCAAATTTTCATAATGTACCTTACAATCCGCACCAACAAACTACAGAAAAATCATTCTAATGCAGGCTACATGCGGAATGATCTGCTCTATTAGGCGATAATAAAAATAATTGAAAATAATTGAAATTAAACGATCAATCGATTTTGAAAATTTGTGTGTTTTTTCGGTTGTGTAACATTTACCCAAATACCGTTCACCCGAAACACGTTTAGCCGAAGAATTTACCCGAATGTAACAAATACCCGAATGACATTCACCCGAATAACATTCACCAGAATGCAACGTTTACACGAAAAGAAAATGAACCCGAATGTGACTTTTACTCGAATTCAAAATTTGCCCGGAATGAAGAAGGAAAAATTGTGACAAATCGGGTTATGAGTTTAGTTGAATATCCTGAAAATAAATAAGATTTAATATATACATCAATAATACCACACGAGCGAACAACAAAAATATGAAATGAAAAATTGTAATGAGGAAATTTGAAAATTATACGGGAGACTTCGCTGATATATTTTTAGAAATTAGTGTAGACATAGTTTTTTTTTTCAACTAGCAATAATCGCACCTCGG
The DNA here is from genome assembly GCF_029784135.1 of Toxorhynchites rutilus septentrionalis. Classification (NCBI taxonomy): domain Eukaryota; kingdom Metazoa; phylum Arthropoda; class Insecta; order Diptera; family Culicidae; genus Toxorhynchites; species Toxorhynchites rutilus. The sequence goes on from NC_073746.1 coordinate 225,944,426, forward strand.
TAAAACCTCATTGGTTACGATATCGCCACTGCACAAAGTTGTAGGCACAGTTAACAATTGACAAAATACCGTCTTCTGTCCGCTCTTCTTTCCTTATTGCTCTTTGAGGTTAAGAGATCATTTGGAAATGAACACGAGCTTTGGATTTTTTTTCGAAAATGAAAAAGGTAATTTCAACATAGCAAATGTCTTATAAGTGTGAAAATAATTGGTAAGAAAAAAAAATGGTATTTATGCATTAATGCCACCGCAGCGAAATTTTTGTTAGAATTTATTTTTTGTAATGAAATTTATTCTGAGATTAATGCAATGGGGACGAAGTCCCCATCTACCTAGGATAAGTAAACGAGGCGACGCAATCCGAGTTGGCCGCTGACCCGCCGTCAGAAGCGGCGGCCTATCGCAAGTAAACCTGTGTTTCACCGTTTGCCCGGTTAGTTTGAACCATATAAGATGATCATTTAGTTAGGTTTTCATTTTAGGATTTTATTTTAGTCTCATCGATGCCCTAGAATAATGAAGGAAGGGGTGTGATAATTACTAACTGCTACTTATCCAATTATTTTTTAGCATTCAGTACATTATCTGTATTATTATTATGTTCAATCACAACGAAACCGTTTAACTTAAAAAGTTGTTTTAACTTTTTTTTCAAACTAACTGGGTAATCGGTGGATTACAGGTTTGCTTGCGAGAGGCCGCAGCTTCCGAAGGCGGCTCGACGGCTGACTCGGATTGCGACACTTCATTTACTTATCTTCGTTAGATGGCAACTTTAACGTAAATATTCAACTATTGCAGAAAATGATCCCTTCTTTGATAAATGTGCTTCTCTGTCCCGTGATGCTCTACTGTTTTTAATTTCTTATCCGGATTAATCATAAAATTTTAATGTTTTTTTGAATATTTCTTTCTTTTTCATTCCAAATTATTGACCATTCGGGTAAACGTTCTATTCAGATGAATGGTATTCGAGTGACATTGTTTCTCGAAAATGCACTTGAATCTCCCTGTGTTATAATACTGTTTTTTATCTCCTTACAACGCATCATCTGCCTTTCCTTTTTTCTATTTTAAACAGATTTCAATATCTCATTCTATGAATTTCACGGCGACTGGTTCAAATTGACAGATTTCTTCTACGTGTCTGTGCTACGTGATTCAAATGACTGGATAATGTTTATAATCGAATTTGAAAGTCTATCATTTATACAAAATTAATCATTTATTTAATATAAAAGTGAAACTATAGTACGTAACGCCGCTTTCTGTCGTTTTTGCTCTTCCCGCGCAATATACGACTTTTTAGATACCAATTAATGTTTAAATGTGATCAACGCTTATCAGAATGAAATATAAAAATATTTTCTAATTCAATATAGCTGTAAATAGCTCATTCTGGTAAATGTTACATTCGGGTGAATGTTGCATTCGGGTAGATGTTGCACTCGAGTGAACGCTACATTCGGATAAATGTTGCATCCGTGTAAATATTCAATCGGGTAAATGTTACATTCGGGTAAATGTTGCATTCGGGTGAAAATTCATTCGGGTATTTGTTACGTTCGGGTGATTGGAACATCTCGGGTTTCGCGCTTAGCGACACATTTGGCGTTCCATTTTTATTTATATAGCTGAATTATTTTTTTGATGAGTTCTTTCGAATATTCCTGTTTTTTTTTTGCTAAACGAAAGATCGTGGGTACAATTTCATATCTCGCTCTTGATTGATCTTCTAATTGGCCCTTTACAATTCCCATTTTTGGAAAAAAAAAAAGATTTTTCGGACCACCTTAAAATGGAAATGGGCACCCTAATAATACAATGAAAAAATACATGTCTAATATTTTGCGGTAAGGAACCAAACTACCACTTTTCACGGAAATCTGAGAACAACTATATCGGTTTGGCATGGCTGTATAGATAGAAGATAGAAATATGCGTTATTTCGCCTGAAAATCCATTTCCACAGAGATCAATTTCATTGGCGCAAACTTCGAATGGACTAACAACGCTTATTATGACGTAACTGTAGAGAACAAAAGTAAATAAGTGATACTGATAAAAAAAATCGAGCGAATGACACTGAGACAAAAACCCTATTTCTATATGGCAATTCAATTTTTCGAATTTTCCGACTTTCCTTCAGAATTATTTTTTCTCCCCGTATCATTGTTTTGTAGGCAGAGAAAAATAAAATAAAATGAAAACGGCCTAAATTGGACGATTCCTTCCTCGGGTTTCGTGCTTAGCAACACATTTGGCGATTAGTTCTAGTGTTCAACACCCGTTGCGACTCTAGACAAAATCGACCATTTTATGATTCTGAGTGCAATTGATTCACATACATTATTCAATCTTCTTACAAACCGCTTTCAGATCGTGAAACTTCTAAGCAACGGATTTCTCGTCATCTGCTTCATTTTGTTCTCTCATTGCGTCTTTAAGTACTTTAATATGCAATTATCGTTAGCTTCCCAAATCTTCGTCCTAAATACGAAAAAAAAAAAATTACCCGAAACAGTATGCAACTAGCCGGATAGTTAAACAGCGTAAAAAAGCGCCACAGATTCTGTGCCAAATAATCCGTTAGAAGCATTTAGATCATACCTTTTTACGACTGGTGACCCCCTGCAGGCCGGGCCCCTCACTTTGTGCTGCGTGTTCGGTCCGGATTTTTCTCTCCTTCTCGTTTTGGCCTCCCGTAAACTTTGTGGAAAACAAATTTAAATAAACACTTTCAAGACACATCAAATAACGCGAAGCGCAGAAGAACGCCAAAAATATCCAGTCCATTTGTTCGGCCAGAAATTAAACGAGCTCCGAACAAACGGCCCATTATCTCAAGAGTGCGAGCATAAGGTGTGGGTGGGTTATATAGAAAGGGGGCAAAAAACGCGAACTTGTGGAGCTGTTTCCAGAACAGCTTAAGCATCTCCACAAAACTTCTGTGTTTATGACCACTTTTGCTCTCAGTCCGATTGTGTGAGTGTGAGTGTGTGTCGTTGTCTCCTTCCCGCTTTTTACCGTCGCCACAAGTCTTTCCGAATTCGCTTTCTTGTAATGTTTGGGATGGTCCAATTCACCACATTCAATTTTCTGGCGCGCTTTTCAGTCGAGTGCTCGCTCGCTCCTGGCTCGTCCCTCTTTCCCGTATCCGTTTCAGAAACAATTATACGGGATTCGGAGGCAGTAAAACAGCCCGTTGAGGTCTCTTCGCGGGCTCGCAGCAAAAATGCAAAGTATTTTGTTAGACGAACTTTCCGCTATCTACTTGCAGTGGGAAACAACGTGATTGTGGAAATCGATATAAACCCTTGCGGTGTGTAGCCGAGCGACGGGGAGGTTGGCGTCCGGGGTCCGGCTAAATTGGCAACAGTAGCTAATTATTGGCATCGTTATTTTTTTTTTTGATAACGAAAACAATTTCATTGCAGCATTTTGCACACGATCGCTTTACAAATGATGGAATGATTGAACATGAAGTGCAAATTTAATTTCTGCTTCATGTTCACTCAAATGATAGACTATTGAATATTTCAAAGAGCCGGCTCGTTGTCGTCGCATAGCCTTCGAGAAATCGTTCGGTGTCGATTCGTTTTAGTAAATTGAAGCTTTTGCTCTTGCTTTTGCTATAGATCCATACATGTTATGGAATTACTCGTTGAAATTCATGCTGCAGGTTTAATTTCATTAAATTTCGATTCCTGACAATATTTGGTCAAATGTGATAAAAAATAGATAAAAAAAATGTGGTAAGTGTGATATTTAAGAAAAATAATTGGCCAGAAAAACTTGATCTACATTTATGTTGTACATTGTGGTGCCAATGGATGTATGGGGAAAAGTAACGTTCGAATTTTTGAACGGGACATTCTGCAAAGTGTTGATTCGCGCAAGAAAAACGCTGTGCAAAATTTTTGCTCAATCGTACTTTATTTAACGGATGTCAGCAAAAAATTTGGACTTTGTCGCAAAGACGTCAAAGTTCAAGTTTTTTGGAAAGCGCAAAATCACCCAAGAGATTAGTACATAAAATCTATATTTCCAATAAAAAATTCGATGCCAAATTACGCTGTGTAAAATTGCATGAAACGTCTAGATTCACTGTTATCTATTTTTTTTGTCAAAAAATCGACTTTTGAGACGGAAAAGTCTAAAGAAGTCAATTTTTAACAAAAAAGAATCTCGAAATAACAGTAAATCTCGACGTTTCATGCAATTTTAAGACATCAAACATTTTTCTCGATTTCATGTGATTTGTCGCTGCGACACTAGTAAATGAAGTCCGATATAGCTGAAATTTTGCGTAGGGTATTTTTTCACGGGAATTCGAAAATTCAAGATAACCATTTTCATTGGCACCCTAATGTACATGCACCATTTAAAACCATTTGATTTTAAAGTTGAAATTTGGCGCAATTAGCATACAACAAATACAACTAAGCATAAAAAATCTAAAATTAATTTTTTGTGCTACTTTTTATTTGACCGTCAAATCTTCTGGCGAAATTTGCGTTCACAATATCAGGGAACCATAACTTTATGAACTTTACGTTTCTTAAATGCTTGGCATCCCAGTTTATGTTTGAACAAATTGTGCATTGATGATTTGAACATTGAGATCAACGGTCATTTTACATGTAGACCGTTGTGATTTTAGTCGAATTCGTTCTCTGATAATCTTAATCATTAGCTCAGTCCTTGCTGGACGTCTTCTGCTGATTAAAAAAATACTATTCTTAGACAATAAGATTGAAGATTAAGTAAGTTCAAACAACATTTTGCTCAATTTATTGCTTTTCTATGTTCCTCTATCTCCCTTGAAAATGAAAATCAGATTTTATTAAAAGTTATTATTCGACACCAAATTGTTCGCTGTATTGATGGCATTCTATTCCAATAATATTATTTCACATGGTTTGTTTTTATACTATACTAGCTGACCCGGCAAACTTCGTCCCGCCTAGTATTTGTTTTTTGTTATCAATGCGTTCAAACATTCACGTTTTTTTACTGAGCGCAAGTTCATGAGTCCAATCGCAAAACTGTTCATTGATTGATCTTCTAATCGACCCCTTTGAATTTACCTTTTACTAAAAAAATCCTAGTACTTCTACCAAAATTCATCATTATAATAACAGATTATTTTCAGACATAATTCTCTTTCAAGATTTATCAATAACTTGCAAATAACATGTTTCTCCGTTACACGGAATAAATGTTTGATACAGAAAATATGATAGAATAATGACAGACCCCTCCCCATTATTCCCTTTAGAGAGGAAGGAGGAGTGTCTATTCACCATAGAAACGTTTCGTGCCCCCTAAAACCTTCACATGCCAAATTTCCATTTGCTTGATTAGTTTTCGAGTTATGCAGAAATTTGTTTTTCATATGTATGACAGTCAACCCTAAGAGAGGGGGGGGGGGAGGAGTGTCAAACCACCATAGAAACATTTATCGCACCCTAAAACCTCCAGAGGATAATTTGGTTGCATTTGCTTGATTAATTCTCGAGTAATGTAGAAATTTGTGTTTCATTTGTATGACAGCCCCCCCTTAGAGAGGGGAGTGGAGTGTCTTACTACCATAGAAATATTTATTGCACCCTAAAACCTATATATGCCTAATCTGGTTACATTTGCTTGATGAATTCTCGAGTAATGCAGAAGTTTATGTTTCATTTGTATGGCAGCCACAAACTTTCATGTTGATCGGTTCAGTAGTTTCCGAGTCCATAAGAATCACACAGACAGACAGACAGACAGAAATCCAGAATATATATAATATATATATATATATATATATATATATATATATATATATATATATATATATATATATATATATATATATATATATATATATATATATATATATATATATATATATATATATATATATATATATATATAGATTAAAGATTAATGATCTTACGCTTAACAATTGTCCTTAAATTGTGTTGTAATCTTATTTCCTCTATTTTTGCAGGTAATACGATTAAAAATCAGGTAAGGTAAATACTCATCTTGTGATAATCGCCATTTGTCGGAATGAGTTCTACTATATCAGTTAAATGGTATACGCGAACGAATGTATAATGAAGACAATGCAGCCTACCTTCCGCATCTGCAAACTGTCATAGTATTTACTAGGTTTGATAAAAAGTTACTAGGATTACGTCTTGCCTAACCTATCGACCAACACAGAAATAATATACTTCCGTCGGAAATTGGGTTCAGCGTCTGAACTTCTGCAAGCGTGCCCGTGGTGGCCATGCAAAGAAATCGAGTTCCATACATAATGACATCAAATGTACTTTCACATGAATAAAGTATTTCATTGATATCCAAAACCGTTTTTGTTTCATTTAAAAAAACTTTTGTAGCGCTCTTATTGAAAAATATAGGAGGTTGTGTCCAAGATACGACCGCATTGTTGACGTAGAACTACGTTGTAATTTTATATAAGTCGCTCGTTTATACCTTCGGATATTATTCTATAATGCTGTGAAATTTTAGAAACAACTTCATAGTTGAATAATCTCTGAAATGATTTCTTCATTGTAGAATCAGTTGACGATAATTGATTGTTGATTCATTCTTGCCCTCGCAGAACAATACACTAGCTGATCTTATGTCGCAATTCATTTCATGTAAATGCAATGAAAATTTATCTCGAACGCAAGCAAAATAAACTCTTTTTGTTAATATCAACAATCTCGAAAACAATAGTATTGTTTCATTATGATCAGGATTAGCGCAAATGCAATCCTAGTTGAAGGCAGTTTTGCGACTGGCACGCGAACCCGAATAACTTATAACATTACAGTACGACATTCAAAATGCCTGGTATTTCCCAAATAATTTTTTGTCGCACAACCTTAACGCCTGCTTCGCCATAACGTCAGTTTAATGCATTGATGCAATGTCAAAGGCACCAACGAAGCCCTGCTTGGAAAAAGACTGAATTATGCCACACAGCTTGTACTCTGCTGTAACACCCATCGATGCGAATTCGATGATGAGTTTGTCAAGAGCGACCGCCTTCACCGCCACCGGTGCGAGCTTGATTTTGGTTGCTGCTTGGGTAACGGCGTTTACATTTTCGACCGACGCGCCGAAGTCGCCTTCTTCGCTGTTGTTCGTTGCGGTGTCACACTCGCGAAGGTTTGGCTCAGTGCGTGCGCTTTTCACTGCACCAACATCGCGTGCATCATTAGGTGATGCTTGCCTCGAAATTTTATTGCCCCTGGCAATGTGTTCGTTTTTTGCAGAGCTCGAGCCTGCCTTCCTGTTCTTCTTGCTCATCACACATTACGTCTAATTTATGACGCGGAAAGAAAAACACTATATGAATAACGCAAAAAAACGATCTGAAAAAACCACACGACGATATCCAAGTTGGATTACCAATGATGTGGTCCAATATTAGATCAAACGCAGTGAAAGCAAAGTGATCTGGATTGCTCAACAGTCCGATGCCGCATAAAAGTTTACCTCAGCGATATCCACTGTTTATACTCCAGGCAAGTGTTCCCCTTCATTCTTCTTCTTTTCCTTTGTTCACAGTGACTTTAAATCCTACGATTTCTCCATCGTTGCTCGTTATTGACCGCTCTGTTCGGGAAAGCACACAAATGGACAGAACAAATGTATGGGAAAACGAAAACGCTTAAAGTTTTAATGAATTTTAACCATTTACAAACCAGGGGATTCGAATGTATAGCATATTAAACAAATCTTAGTGAATTTCCGATTCGTTTAGTATGTAAATCACCAAAATACGTTCACGGCAAAAAATAGTTATTAACGTTAACTTTATTTCATAAAAACGTGACTTGTTTTCTGATTTGGCACCCTTAATGAAAGACGTAGTTCTACGTCAAAACCTTCATAAGAAATGTCACCTCATCAATAAGAAGTTACATGAAACTTTTTCATGATTCATAATTTCTTTTTCAATGTGCCAGTGTAGGATTAGTCCACACAAAATGTTGTTGTGCTTCAATATGAACTTAACGAAAAACGTATCAAATTCATTCCCGAGAAATACTTTGCTTCTTCCAATCATAGTATCTAAGGAGACTTTCGGCTTTCCGTATGAGTAGGTAAACATTACAAACGAAAAAAATGACACCCTCTCTCTCTGCAGCATCCTGGCGGAAAAATTGAGATTCCCACCGGGCGGTCTTCTGCAGGAGAAAAAGTCAAAGTAGAAAAACGAATTTGATATATTATGGATTTTTTTGCCACCCATTTATTTATGCTTCAATGATCAACTCGGTATCGTACTTTTTTTATGCCACGCACAGTCCCAGGGCATCCTTTTTCCATCGATACACGATGATGAAGATCAGGTCATCGAGCAAGGGATGATGTCTTTCATATGTCCATAAAGTTTTTTTTATTGATTCACCCCACCAGCAAAACCCACTGGGAATACAGACAAACACTGTGACACACGAGAAGAAGCAAAAAAAAATAAAAATTAGCTAGAATACCGTCTCCTTGGTGCTAACGTGTTTGCTTAGGATCTGACCCGATCCAGGGAGATGTTTTCAAGTCACTTTGATGGGTTAGTGTGAAAGAAAATGCCTTCACTGAGAGGGGAAAACACATTCCCATTTCGTCCAATACAACTGTCAATTTTCATTTCGACGGGGTTTCTTCTTTGGAAACTTCTCCCCAGCAAGTCCTTTTAATGGATCAACGGTATAGATGGAATTTAAGTCGAAAAGTGCTTCAGGCTCTTTTTTGCGTCGGAGGAAACTTTTGCTGGAAACTAACTAATTTAAAGCTTTTAGAGTATTGGACACATAGCAGTAAAATATTAATTCACCTCATTCTTTCCTTTCGTTTCCGACATGGTTTCGCATTTCGAAAGGAACCCTCGTTCCGGCTTGCCTGCCGAATATATTGCTTACCGATCTGTTCTCCATAAACAAGGGACAACGCCGGGGCAATAAATTAATATTATCATCAATATTTATCCATTTTCTAGGATTTAGATATATAATCAGCACAATGGCTTCTTCCCATTCTTGGTCCCGTCCAAAAAAAAACCGCCATTCGTTCTGTGGGTGCTGCTTTTCTCAGGCTTCCACAAGTTATGGGCAAACAAAAAAAATCTGCCTCAGCACCACCAGCCGACGGCGAAAAGTGAAAATAAATCTTTATAGATCCGTTCACTTTTCTTTCCACCGATGCCCGTCCTTGGCCCGAGTTTCTGCCAAAATCCCATCTGGGGTGCTGACTTTTCAGCCTTCCCATCAGTCTCCACCCAATGATTCGCCGAACGCCGAGTCAAACTCCTCACCGTCGGACCACACTTTGCGCGTACTAATTCATCCTGAACGCGAAGAATTGGTGTGTGTATGTGTATGTGTGTGTGTGTGTGTATGTACGTATATTATTTTTTTCCTCTTCTTTTTCTTCTTATTGTGTGTCCTACTTTCCTCCTTTTGGGCCCACGGGAATTTCGGTCTGTACCCTTCTCAATGACACAAACTGTCCGCAGGAAACCCCACGGAATGTGATACGTTCGAATTCAGATCATGCTTACGGTGGAATAGTACGGGGAAAGCGATGGATAGGAGGGCGGCGCTTTGAACACTAAGGAAAGGTACGGGTAATTTTTCATGCAAATATATGATTTTTGTATAAATCTACCACTATGTTTCTTCAATCGAATTCGGGGGGTTCAGACAATAATTCACGAATCGATGTGGGTTCATCAACGTTCCTCCACAAATTTGCAATGGAAATGTTAGCAATGAGGATGGAATATTTCAAAATATTAGATACACCCAAAATTAATATTTAGCACATGTTATGTCATCCCGATTTATTACATCATGACTTTATGGACCCTATTATAGAAATCGAATCGAGGATTCGATACAATCACTATCACTATCACTATCACACCGAGTAAAATCTGGAATTATAGAAATCGAGGAAAACTGCTCTATTCGTTAGCAAGCACGAATGTCAGCGGTTGTGATGAAATATTTTGAAACAAGTTTGAAATGTTTCATGAAGCACTATAAAAAGGATGCCAAATCTTTTTTTGAGGCACCTGCAATGAAAATGTATTTCCAAAAGTGTTAATATGGTTATGTTTTGGAGTAAATTGATATTCCCTCAAAGAATAAAGCTTAATAGGCGTAAGGCACGCATGCATGTGTAATAAAAACGACAGCGTGAAACAATTTGCTGTACAAAAAATATAATTATTAGAAAATCTATGGAATTCCGTAAAGAGTCATGCACGAATTTCACTTTTTTTTAGTTAAACAATTTTTGTTATTCATGTAATGCAACATGTAATTTTCATTTAGCGTTGATTTCTTGTTGTAGCGGCGTCGATAGCTTTATTGTATTGGGGCCACCACCTGTTGCTCTAAATTCTCGCTTGTTGTGTGCTAGTGTTTTCTTTACCTTTCCCCTCATGTCAATCCAAACCTGTAATTTAAATAAAATCATTATTGTTTTGCAGGATAGCTTTAGCATATGGTATAGAGCATTATATCACTCCGACCATTAGATTGATCTATTGTAGTGAAAGTGGTATAGTTTGGCATAGTATAGCAATAAAAAAGAAAATTGCTGCCAAAAATAACGTACTAATGTATGCTAGTAGAAGTAAGCAATTTTTAGGTAGGAAATTCGGTTGAAAGAAATTCAAAGAGTATGATAAAATTTACTTTTGAAAGTTATGTGTATCGTAAAAGAAATACTTACTTTCTGCCATTCTGAACCTAGATGCATTAGAGGTCTCAGTGCATTAAGCTCCTCTCTGAATTCCTCCAACTTTTCCTACACCGGGATTACATTAGAACTGCCTCCACAAAAACCTCGAGCAATGTCTACATTCGCTTCCATTGTTTCAAGGAGCCGTTCAAACTGGTGGTGATTTGGTTTTTTTTCTTCCGCCACTCATTTTCAGCCACTGAAATATGCGCTGGAAGTAAATCCTGCATTGTAAGTTATAACATGATTAGTATAAAGGACAACTGAACACTTACTTTGTATAGACTATTCTGGCAGCACCGTAAAACAAATGCTGATCAAAACAAACGAACATGTGTTGCAAATTGCATATATTGAAGCGTTTCTGAAATGTTTCCCAAAGGGATGCAAGCCAAAACAAAATAATTCTCTGAAGATATGCAACAAGTGAACCAAACAACTCGGAAACTTCTGACACATGCATCGATAATTATCACTCGCTCGGTGCTATCGAACTGCTCGATTTCTATAATAGTAAAACATAACTAACGAGCAAAATTCTTATCGCCTCGATTTCTATAATAGGGCCCTATCTGTTATTTTTAGGCTCATTTACCTAAAAATAACAGATAAAGTCATGACTCTCAAATACTAGCAAAGTCTTTGTATAATATATATGGTATTGCAATATAAGATCAATATGAGCGAGCGAAATAAGAGACATTGCAAATATACATGCATTAAAGCTTTTCGCATACTTTGCCACATAGACGGCCCAGACCGAGATAGATATAGATTGACGTTAAGCTCTCCTTTTTACTCTTAGAAAACACTTTCCAAATTCATTTTTATAATCAGGTGTAATAGTATCAAACATTTACCCAAAAGCACCAGTAGCTATGTGGATATCCTGGTCATGTAGAGCAGCTTCGCATTCTAGCCGGCCTTGGTTCGATCCCCGTTGACATCATTTGGACTTTTTTTTTGTAATCCCAGAGGAGATGAAAAAAGAAAAAAAAGAAAGAGATGTCTGCTCCCATACATACAAACATTTTAAGGCAGATTATTATTTAAGATTATTTGCTCATTTGACGCTTCAAGACACGAAAAAGCATTTTTTTTCTACCGAAGATGATATGTTTTCCGACAACGCAAATTTGGGTGTATTATGCAATTGACCTTTTTTTTATTTGTTTTGAAATGTTTTTTTTCTCTTGTTTTTCGTTACTACGAATGTTCCATAATTCTTTATACTCAACAAAGTTCATCGACGTCTGTCTATATCGAAACGCTAGGGTGGTACGTGAACTTTAAAATATTTTTAATTGTGCTTGCAGTTTTCCGATTATTTTTGTATATTTTTGAGTACATAAAAACATCTCAACGGTAATTTAGAAAATGCCGGTTTTTCAAGAAAGGTGATACAAACACTCGTCCTCGTCAACACTCTCATAAAATTCCGAGTGTAATTTGACACTGGAAAAGTTTACCTTGTTATCACTCTCATACAGAATTCAGAGATTCGATGGAAAGAGCTAAACCCAGGTGGTAACGTCTCAAAACACTCTTGAAGGAAAACGGTCATCAAACCAATTGTGAATTGGTGGGAAAAATGAACTGAACCAGATTTATATTTTTTGTAGTTTTTCTAATCAACTGTTATTTTGCAAACATTGCAACAAATACTTATTTCAGCAGATTAATTTCAAGCTTAATGTTGTTTTTAGCTGTATATGCGCGTGGGTGTCATTATTCCTTACAGCTGACATATCCACAATTTGAACAATTTGAAATATAGTGCTCCTCTAATTTATTAAAAAAAAGAAAAATAAATAAAAATATAAATGATAAAATTTGGCAGAGGTTTACTTGTATTCATTAGACATAAGCACTTGCAAAGATTGCAGAAAAAAAAACTTCAATCGTACATTTGACCCTTTTCTAAAAATGATGAAGTGATTCAAATATTGTCATCGCCAAGTGAACAAATAGAATTTATACAGAATTGGATAAATTTCATGAATTTCGAAATCTATTTTTCTCGAGAATTTGCCCTACCACTATCGATACAGATGAATAAGCTGATATTAGTCACATCAACACTTGCAGTCAGACTTTTAGACCTATATTAGTATTATTTAGTGATACTAATGCTTTTGTCCTAATGCTTGTGAGCATTACATGGTTGGACTGAATGCGCATATAACGCTTTCCTTAATGCTCGTTTTCATTATTGTACATGCATTTACAATATTGATAATGAGAGTTAAAAATGCGGATATAATGCTAATTGACATTAGAAATACTGACTTAGAGCCATAACAGAATGATAATGCATGATGCATGTATCATTCAATGTCGAATTTTACTCTTAATTGCTTCGATCCAGCTTCTCTCCAGTGTTTTGCAGTGGGCTATGAGAAACAATTTTTTAAACTTATGGCTATGTGTAAAAAAACATGGTTTTGTCACTGTTCAATTATTTTCGTCGATGAGCTGTCTTTATTTCGTTATGTTCGTCTCCACCCAAATTAGAATGACAGGATAAATTGGAAAATATTAAACAAAATCGATTACACATATGTTTTGCACTAAAAAAATTTAGCCAATTAGAGTTCATTTCTTCAAAAAAAATTGACGATGTTGAACTTCGTGTTCCGTTAAAGTGAAAATAACAATGGATTTTCAGGTGGAACAAGCACATCGAATAGCGTTTCATTCATTCGCAAATTGAAATTCGAGAATCGTCGTCTGTTATCAAACACGAACGTACAAAAAATGAGCGAAAACTCAAAACATCACTTTCTGGCGGGACGAAGTTGATCAGGTCTGCTTGTACGTATATAACTCCATTTTACTCGTAACATTTTTGTGTGTAAATTCTCGCATTTGACATGTTCTGAAATATTCCTAAATAGAAACAAGTTTGCAGAACATGGAATTTGCGATAATTTATACATAAAATGTTACGAGTTAAACATTTATAGTATTTAAAAAAACATGAATAGTTGTTGTTCGAAAAACTCTTTTTTTGTAAAAGTGCCCATCTACCGATGTAATGGTGACTTGTTGGAAATTGTAAGGCCTATTCATATCTATTTTTTTAGAATTTTAATATTTTTGAGAAAAATGAATTTTAGGTTTCAAAATGTTTGAATTTTTTTTAAATTGGTTTGTTTTTCTAACCAAAATTTTGTAGTCTTATAGATTTTGAATGAATTTGTTCCTTGAAATTTTGAGTTTTTTCAACCTTTTTTTGCTCAAAAATCTTTTTTTCCTTTTTCAATTTTTTCAAAAAAATTCAACTTAAAAACTATAAGACCTACACAATGTGGGTTGTAGCAAAAATTGTAGGAAATTATTGAAATTTTAATTATAAAATTTAAATAATTAATTGAAAAATGCAAAAATGCAAACAAATTTCAAAAAAAATCATTGAGATTTTTTTTTCAATTTGAGTTAATTTTTCTCGAAAATATGTTTTTATTAAAATTTGAAATAAATTAAGATGAATAGCCCTTACAATTTCCAACAAGTCACACATACATCGGAAGATGTGTACTTTTACAGGGAAAAGGTTTTTCCAACAACAACTTTTTCATGTTTCATTGGAAAAATTAAATGTTTAACTCGTAACATTTTTATGTATAAATTATCGCGTTCTGCAATTTTTTTCTGTATTTAGAATGTTATTTTTTCATAAGGCGTCGTGCACAAATTACGTAACGTCGAGGTTGCGTTACTTAATGTGACATAGTGGTGAGGGAGGTAACAGTAATCGTTACGTAACAAAATTCATTTTTTATTCCTAAATTAATGTTTTATTGGTTAGTTTTGTTTTTTGCAGATGTGTAGTTTCAATGTCGCAAATCATGATGAAAAACATCATTACAATACATTTTCAAAATATCAAATAAATACTTCGTGGAAAGTTCTGCTAATTTGCTTGAGCATAATTTTCAAACTGTAGCCGTTTTCCAGTTCTCAAACGGTACACGCACATTTCTTTCACTTTTTTGCGTATGAGTCCTTCTTAGTATACATGCGATTAAAGACAATGAATAGATGTTAAAATAGTTAAGATACCTCTAAGATAGATAGTTAAGAACCTCTACCAATGAGTCATTCCAAACTATCACACTTCTTCACTACCAACTGAAGAAGTCTAGTTCGAGAATCGTGTACGACATCAGACACTGTCTGTGTTTTGCGGTTACTGCGCCGACATTGGAACTTCTGAAAGGGGGGATGTTTCACGAAGTTTGTGGCAAGTTTTGCAGCCGAAATAAGCTGAGGTGAAAAGCGTCGGCCCCTGATGAAGATAAAGTCAAGCCGAATGGTGCGGTACAGCCGAAGCCGTTCAAATTTAATTTTAAACTTATTTATGTGATTTTTGCAATTCTATGTTCTTTTTTTTCTCTCTCCCAACAGACACTCTGCTGCGGGGGAGGGCTATCCCCCACAAAATTGGCTGGTTATTCTGTGAGAATTTTCTATTAGAATACATTTGCCTTCTTTGTAGCCACTGCTCGAAATGAGACAATGTGTAGTGGTGGGGAGCCAAGCAAAAAAAAGTCACAGGAGAGTTGTGTCCGAGACATGACCGCATTGTTGACGTAGGATTCCGTTAGGTTATGTGTTGATTTTGGTTATTTTTGAAGAATTACGTCGTTTGATAATGATTTGGTGGCCCTGAAAAGGGCCGTTTTGTCTGGTTGTTAGGTATTGTTTGTTCGAGTGATGATGACAGAAGGATGCTAAACAGTCGTTGGATGGTGCGTTTCAGATAAAAGATGTCGAAGTGGAATGAGATATGATGAAAACCATCCTCTGTGACCATGGATGAAATAAAGAAAAAAAAAACTCACCAATGTAATATAAGATAATTACTAATACCGAACAAAAGTATCGATTTTTCTCATCAGTAAAAACATGTTTCTTCAATATAGAGAAACCATATTTGAAATGGAAAAAGGTAATTTTATTTTATAATTTTTATTTTTTGAGTGTTTATTTAACCCAATACGAGTTTTAATTGGCCTAACAACACCTAATACTATATGTAAAGCATATGAGAAATCACTTTTTCTTTTTTTTTACTTTTCCAATTTTTCTCGCCTTAGAAACTTTTGCTGGGTGAAAATGAACACAACAAAACAGACAGCTTAAACCTAACGACCCGTTTCCGAGCGGGAAAACACCTTGGTTTTTATTTAAGGAAATTGAAACAAATCGTTTCATATATCAAGTCATTTTTAACACAACTGCTACCATATACAATTTGACACTTACACTTGTGTTAAATTTTTCACAATACATGATCGGTCATTGATATGAAATTTCACCAAGAAACCAACATTAAAGTTCCAAATTTAAATTTTATTTGCAAAAATTAATCGTATCACTCACCTTACTTGCAATATAAAAATGCCCCCGACTTGCATATATTCGCAGTGTCGATTTCTCCCGGGCATCTTGGTTTTGTTGTCTCTGTTAGGGAACACATTTTGGTGGGAACAAAAGTTCCCCCTACCTTCATGTGTTTGCAACGCCGATTTTCTCCTGGCAGCTTGGTTCTGATGTCTCTGTTAGGGAACACATTTCGGTGGGAGCAAAAGCTCCACCCATTTTCATGTATTTGTAATGCCGATTTCCCCCAGGCAGTTTGGTTTTGATGTCTCTGTTAGGGAACCGCCGAAATTGACGACACATGTGTCGTCAATTTCGTCAAATCAGAAGTGGGTATTTCCGTTAGGATAGGGGTTGAGATTTTTTAATTGTTCGATAGTTATTTTCATGACATATATAATTTACTTCAGTATAAAAAATTGTTATCAAGTGCCGGAATCGATTGACGCAAAAATTTCACCAATCCATCATGAAATAACTGAGCAATAAGCGTATGAAATTGGACAATTTTAACAATGTGCTCGATTTTCGATTTTAAATTTGTACCCCAATATGTTTCCGAAAGACATAATCCTACGTCAAAAAATAAGTCCCTGAAAAGTATCTGGTTTCCGAAAAGTTCGTGGTCTTAGTTATTCAAGGACTTGAGAGCGAGAAGTTTATTTTTACCGATTCTGCTCCGAAGTTACGCAGAAAAGAATCCCCTCGGCCGTTCCGTTTTTGTTTACGAATTCCATTATGCAAGGCAGTTTGTGAGAATTGTGTCAATGGAATGAGCTTAGGAGAGTTGGCGAAGGTCTCGTCTATTGAAATCAATAGCCACAGCTAATGTGTGAAAAGCGCGCGCTTAGCGAGGGGAGCTTGAATATTTCACACCATCTCGTGAAGAGTTTTCTAAATGATTTTGATTTATGTAAACAACGCTCACAAAGTGTGCTGAGCCGGGTGCATAAGTAACAATAAACAAACGAACGATTAAAGTTTTATGGCTTTCCAGTCGTCAAAACCGCTTCGGTTGTTTAGTAACCCTTTTAGGATCTTTTACTCCCATGTATTAATGCTTGTAGTCCGTTCAGTATTTGAGTATCTTTTGACGTAGGACTACGTCTTTCATTTCTATACCGGGGTGTAAAATCAAAGTTTCGAAAACGAAAGCGTTACGCCGGAGACCGAGATTTTGAGCGTTAGTAGCTCCTAAACAGCTGAACGAAATGGTATGATTAACACTTCATTCGAAAGATAAAATGTCTACGCGTTATATACTTGTTACTTTTTGATCCAAAAACTTGTTTCAATAGTCTTAAAATTGCTTTCAAAACAGGCTATTGAAATCACCAATCGGTATATAAGCAAGCGCCACTCGGAAATTCACTCAGTTATAATTGAACAGCGATTGGAGCATGTTGTCGCAGTTGTGGTGAAGCTCTTCGTTTATCATGAAAGCGCGGATGAACGGTGTCACCAAGAGCCTGTTTGTGAACCTTAGGCCGAAAGGGAATCCATCAGGAGGAGAGTGATGCCACAAACGGTTCCGCTTGAAACATGGGAGCAGCCAACACACACACACACACACATACATACACGCGCGGAAATATTTTCGTTTGGATGCCATTCAGCATCGAGAAATTTCCGGAAAGATTCAATCGTTGTTGAAAAATAATCTGCCAGTTCCCCTAAAAACTGAAAAATATATTCATGCGAAAGAGTTCATTTTAATGTTTTCTATCCATGTAACACTGTGACCAAATATTTTTCAATTAAGTGCTATTAACAGGTGGTTATCGAGTTAGCATTAACCACTGGTGGGCTTCGAGTATCGAGGAAAATCGGGAAAGAACTAATCGTTGCTGAAAAATACTCTGTCAGTTCCCCTGGGAATTGAAAAATACATTGATGAGAAAGAGTTTATTTTAATGTTTTCTATCCATATAACAATGCAACCAAACACATTTGGTTTTGTGATTTTTCAATCGATTTAACAGGAATCAAGGGATCAAGGGATTCATTATCTAGCCTGACCTGACCTGAAAGACATGCAGTTTGTTTGGAACTGTGAGGGAGGGCAGAAAAGCCAGGAGGCAGGAGGCAGGAGGAGAAGAGAAGGTGACCATGAGAGTATCAGCATCGAAAAACGGTTCCCCGGGAAGACATCGAAGCAGCCGCCACACACACACATACACGCATGGATTTTTTTTTCGTTTGGATGCCATTCAGCATCGAGAAAATTCCGGAAAGATTCAATCGTTGCTGAAAAATAATCTGCCAGTTTCCCTGGGAATTGAAAAATACATTCACGTGAAAAAGTTTATTTTAATGTTTCCTATCCATGTAAAACTGCGATCAAATACAGTTGGTTTTGTGATTTTTCAATCAAGTGCAATTAACAGGTGGTTATCAAGTTAGCATTAACCACTGGTGGTGGACTTCGAGAAGAATCCGGAATGATGTCATCGTTACTGCTAAATAATCGGCCAGTTCCCTTGGAATTGAAAATTATGTTCAAGCGGAAGAGTTTATTTTAATGTTTTCTATCCACATAGTACTGCTGCGATCGAATACATTTGGTTTTGTGATTTTTCAATCAATTTAGCAGGAAAGCAGGAAAGCTTCTGTAGATTATTCTCCCCCATCAGTAGAATATTTTCGTATCGAATACAGTTCGCGCGCGCAATGGAAAATGTTTCGCATCGCGAAAATCATATAATTTTCAATTATTGCTCAGTCGCCGAAAGTTTCAAACTCAAAGAGTTCATTCGCCTCTAGTTTGCCTTCCAAATTTCCATCGTAAACCACACCTTCTTTCGATTCAGTCACGGACAAAAAGCATACTTAAGCGATATTGTGGTGGTGGAACGAATTCATTTCTTTGTGTGGACACCGACTGGACAACATCGTTGCTGGACGAGCTGGACGACGAGGGATCGAGTGCCTTTCTCAAGGCAAGAGGGTGGAGGTGGTAGCGCTGGAGTAGAGTAGAGTAGAGTTTTCAAAGGGCCTTTCTCAAGGCTAGAGACGAATGAACTGCAAAAGTTTAAAGTCTCTATAATACAAGACCTTCCTTCCTTGAAACGAATTCATTTTTCGTGTGGACATCGTCAAGACAACATCGTTACTGAACGAGTTGAACGAGCTGGACGAGCTGGACGGCGAGGGATCAAGGGATTCATTATCATTAAGAGAAGAGAAAACGACCGAGAGAATACCAGCATCGAAAATTGGTTCCGCTTGAGACATCGGAGCAACCGTCACACACACACACATACACGCGCGCAACTCTTTACGTTTGCTGATTATCGAGAAGAATCCGGAAAGAAGTGACCGTTGCTGAAAAATAATCTGTCAGTTCCCCTTGGAATTGCAAATTACATTCGAAAGAGTTTATTTTAACGTTTTCTATCCATATAATACTGCGACCAAATACAATTGATTTTGTGGTTTTTCAATCAAGTGCAATTAACAGGTGGTTATCGAGTTAGCATTAACCACTGGTGGTGGATTTCGAGAAGAATCCGGAAAGATATCGCTGCTGCAAAATAATCTGCCAGTTCCTCTTGGCATTGAAAATAACATGCAAGCGAAAGAGCTCTCGTTTTCGAAGTGCCTCAAATATTCATTTAGTCATTCATTCAGAATGGATTCAGATTCAACTTCAAACAAATGATCACTGAATCAACGATAGTCCTACGTCACCATTGCGGTTATACCATAGATATAACCCACTTCCTGTTTTTTTTTCTGTGCGAATAAATCGAGGGCGTTATAATAAGTCCATCAAGATTACCGTCATAAAGATGGATTACTGCGGAAAACCATTTCGACTCGGTATACCATGTTCCATTACCGGGTCGAAATCTGTAATTGACGACCTTGTTTCGCCATCCTGCTTACGTCTTACGTCTCTCGTTAACCTTCTCGGAAGGGTTCCGAACAGGGATGAAACATCGACTTCCCGTTTCATCTTATTACAATTTTCACCGTTTCTGATTTAACTGATATTTTTTACTGCACACTGGACAACTTAAACCTCTACGGTGGGATTTTCACCACACCTCGTCTCCGTCTCCCGAACCCAACCGATTCGGTTCGCATTTATAGGGCCATATATTTCGTCGGATTATTGTACGTTTGTGCATTTTCCGGCGCGGCCTGTTAACCTTATTTACTATACATACATACAAACACCTACACACTGTTTTTTAGGAGGGATGATTTCCACGATTTAGACAGTCATCTTTCCCCGATGGTTGATGGCTCGTCAGCAACCGATGCACCTTTCCTGGCTTCAACTACCTTTCCAACATCGAGTTTCCAGATCGTTTTTTACGATTATTAGCTCTGGAGCTTTTCGAAACCGTCTCACGCTCGAAACACACTGGGGCATGGAAAATTTCGGTGTCCTTTTATACATCCCTTTCTCTCAAAACACACACGCACTTGGTTCTAATACATACGCAGAAAAAAGAGCAAAAAACCGTAGATAAAACTCCTCCGTGCACGTTCTAGTGCCGTGTCGGCGGAAATAAACCGAGGCCGTTATTACTGTGCCACTGGTGACCCCACCGAAATGGTGGACGGTCGTGCCGTATGCAAAACTTCAGAAGAAAAATTATGTTGAGTCTTCCGAAACTGCAATAATTGCATCGCGGGAAAAAATGTTGTCACGACATAGAAGATCGTTTCAAAAGTAATATGAAACAAAAAAAATCGTTAGTCAATATGCTCTAAATCGATTTACCTCTGGATGCTCTGCAAATTATAGCAGATCTGAATACTAAGAGCTTGTTTAGTGCAGTGCAGACTGTTTCGAAGTCGTTTGTAAAATCAACACATTATTGCACCATGGAACGCAAAAGATTAGTTATAATGATGATGGTGTATGTGTATCTTACAATTCCTCTGATATGAGATGATCATTTACCTTATTCGTGACGATTGTGCAAGACAAGCGCAACTGATTCATACTGCACACATAGAATTGCTTCCAACTAGTTCACCTTATAATTATTCAATATTCAAATTGAAAAGTTTCGACGTCTAATTAGAAGTCACTAATGAAATAATTACTCAGTAAGATTAAACCAATCGGGCCTCCGCGTCTTGCTTGATGCCTATAGTATTTCTTCCGGTTCGTTTGGTTTCCTGTATACAGAGCAACTGAACCGAATCGAAATTGGGTGTAGGTAACAACTCTCTGTGGCTTATCAATGTAGACTAGAGAACGGCGTTCAATCTGATTATCATGTAGTCCAATTCACGGGTCCATTACGAAGAGTACTTGGTTTTCATAAAACGATGGTTGGTATAAACGATGACATGACCAGAGAGACGTAAGGTTACACCAAAGGCTGTCAATTTAAATATATTGTTCTATTTTCATTCGTTCTAATTTTTTAAATTATAATGTAACTGGTGCGTTAAGTAATCTGCCTGGAAAATGAATTAGTTGAGTCGGAAAATTGACTATTTATGAAAATTTTGTAGGTTCTGAAAAGAATCTTTGGAGTTGTTAATGGAGTTAGCGTTGCTCGAATCGATTCTCGTTGGATGCTGATATTTTTTTTTATTTCTACACAATTCCTCAATATTCTCACTTCCATTTCTATTCTTCTTCTTCTTTTTCTTAGTTTATTTAATTGAAGTTTTGCACTTAAACTTCCATTCATCGCGGATCTCTTACCTTGAACATTTTCAAATTAACTCACAGCCGGAGCATTAACATGTACTGTTGATTGTTCGCTGTCTGAAGGCACAAGACAGAACTTACTCTTACTAAAATATCTAAAGGCACAAGACAGAACTTACTCTTAGTAAAATTAATCTCCAATCTTCGAATCGGTTTTGTGGTGGCGGCGGGGGCGAAAGCTGAACAATTTTTTCATCATAAGTTTTCAACCAACCGCTTTAAATGCGCTACACTTTGATCTCACCCTCAACTCGGAAACAATGCTCGAATTTACGAAAATTGAATGATCGTACAGATAAAGTCATCAATTTGTACAAAATACTTATTAATTCACAGAAACTCTCTCCCGGAAAAAATATATTAAAAATTTATTTGCTTTCTTATCTTCGATATATTACGGGTATGGAAACGTTGTTGGGGAAAGAGTTATCCATTATTTTCTCGTTTCCTGGCTCTGGTGATCAATATCTCGCGTAATACCGATCATAAAATTTCAAGTTTAGGCTCGTTGTAAAAGTGGCACTTCACACTAAAAAAATCTTTTGTTGTTTTTTGTTTTTTTCCAGTCAGTCAACAAAGAGAAAGTTCGGTACATTTTACACTTTTTATTTTATGAATGCGAAAATGCAAGCCAGGCCACTGAAATTGTGATTGATGTTTATTGTGCCGATACTGCAACAGTAAAATAGGTGCAATTTATTTTATTTTCAATTTTTCTTTAATTTTTTTTTGTAATTTTTTAAAATTTCTTTTTAATTTTTTTTCGGTGCAATACACTAAATTATGATCTCTACTGTCAACAAATGGACCGTATGAAGCTAGCGATCGAACAGAAACATTTAGAATTGGCCAACAGAAGAGGTGGTGTGTTCCATCAGGACAACGTAAGGCCACATAATTCCGAGAGGTTGATTGCGATGTTTGAATGCATCCACCATATAGTTCGAACCTGGCTCCAATCGATTATCACCCTTTCCTCGCTTTGGAATATTTCCAGAGTGATAAGAGATTGGGATTAAGAGAAGATTGTAAAAATCTATTGCTATGGTTTTTCCCTAATAAGGACCAAGACCTCTTTGATAAAGACATTATGAGTCTATCTTTAGAATGGCAACAAATTGTCAATTGTCAATTTGAAATTCTGCACCTCTAAAGAAAACACCCTCAATTCCCAAAAAATAAGAAGTAGTGGCACTATCGATATGTGATACTAAAATGCGGGGCTCGGCAAAGTCATATTCAACCGAGGATAGTCAGTCGATTGTGAAGAAATTCGCCTTAGTATTCAGTGGAAAATGAGTTTTGGCTTCTTGCAGCAGTTTCTCCGTAAACATGACTCAACAGTCATTCGGGAGTTCAGTTGCAATCACGCTCTACGACTCGACTATCTCATTTCATTCTCATTGGACTTCAATGAATATTGAAGTGATTTCCCTTAAAATGAAGTCGTTTTTCTCTCATGCATCACATGTGCATGTATCGATGTTTGAGTTCAACGTGGGGAGCAGGGGAGCTAGATTTTTTTGTATCGTATACAAAAATTACTCACCCATATAAATAGCGTACAGTCTTGTGTTCAGAAACACTGACAAATTTGTGATTTATTGTTGATGTAAACCCGTTTTTCTGTAGGTTTTTTTTTCACAAAATTGAACTGGGAGACAAAGTAAATTAAAATTTTATTTAAAATTCCTCCCAAACTACACGCTATTTTGCATGCTACAGGACATTTATAACATATCTGGTAACTGTCTTAGCTCGATGGTTTGAGTTCACGGTGGGTAAAAATAAAGCTGTCCGTTAATGGTGTAACTATTTTTTGTATGAGAAATCAAGTTTTCGTTTCACTCTATATGGACGTAAAAATAAAATTGTGTACGCGGGTAACGAGATTCGTGTCAGGGGCAGGGTTGCCAACTATAATTTTCAAAAATTAGGAATAATGAAAATAAAAATGAGAATAGTTCAAATTGTGTTGTCCGGAAGGTTTGTGCCGATTTTTGAGAAAACAAAAGCATCACCTAAATAGGCAGACATACATTTATTTATTTTTATATACAAAATTAAAGATTATATCCTTTCAGAACATGTTTGCTTTCTCGTCGAAAACTCTTCAAGGTATTTTTTATGGTGCCCATAGGGTCCAAAATTTTTCTCTTGAGATAATTTTATCAAAATAATATGTAGGGGAACTGGGGGAAATGTGGTCACCCTAAGGAACATGCTCATTTCCTGTGTCCACATGCCACTAAAATTCCCGTTCTTCGAAGAATAATGTAGCTCAACTTATTGAAGTTCAAGATAGTAAGCGGTTTTTAAGTTCAAGATAGCAAAATTGAAAATAGTGCATTTTTCCTTATTAGAAAAAAAGTTGAAAATCGAACATTTTTTTAGTGAAGAGATAAAGTAATCACCTGTGGAAAGCAAAGTGGTCACTCGCACATATCATGCTAGAAGGGATAGATTTATGCGTGTTCTCTTGGCCAAATTTGGTTGAATCGGTTTTGAAATAGTAGGTACATGTATGAATGAGCTAGGCCTATTCACCTAGAGTCGTAATTGAAATTTTCTCATATGTCCAAAAACGTAGTTGGAAACACATAACGTTTTTCATAACGAGGCTTGGTTTTGGTTTGGGTGGCATATTTTTCCTGGGTCGAAACCACTAAAGGGACCCCTATAGGCGCAGAAGGTAATAAGGTATATCAGATTTTGAAAACAGAACATTGTCAGTAGTAATTCTCCACTGACGACTTTGCTCCTCAAACAACGAAATGCGAAATATGCGAAATAATCGCTGAAATTGAACAAAAAATCTGTTCACATCTCCTAGAATATGTGAGCAGTCGTCCAGTTCAGTTCAAATAAACTAAATTTCACTAGAAATTCTTTAAATTCAAAACGCGCGAAACTACGGCCGAATGTCTACCGAGAGAGCGATTTTTGTTTTTATTTATATTTTGACATGCGACAGCTCCACTGAAATATAGGGTGACTCAAAAGTCATGAAATTCTTCAAACATAAGACTATCAATTTCAATAGTCAATATTTATACTACCAAACAAACCAAATACGTGTAATTTTGTAATAGAGCCCATTAAAGACTGCATTTCTTTTGTTTAAACACACGTGCTGTCGTTTGAACAAAGGCTGTGTAGGTGTTACTCATGATAGCGTCTCGCTATCATTCCTCGAACCACTTCTGTTGATTTTCTCATAGGAATCGCAGTCGTTCGCTCTCTACCTTTGCGAATATAATTACCATGGATTATTGACACAGCTCAAGACATCCTAGAATGACGTTGTCCTGACTGCGCCAATTCATCAAACGACACACATAAGAATCCATCGAGGGCACTCTTTTGTTTGTTTCGTATCCTCCAACCACATAATATTAAAATATTAATTCAAAATGAGTAATGATGTTCCTAATAATTAAAGTGCCACAGCATTGGATCTACACACGGGCTCTTCAATCGGTTTTTTATCAGGATTGACGACAATAGTGTGACTGTTATTTTGCATTCCGAGCATGGGTTTGATTAGAATAATTTCAATAATTCATTGTGCTCATCCAAAAAGGCTTCCAGCTCGCCGGAGATATTCCTAGTTTTAGTCGAATTGAGGTTACTTGCATATGTGTAGGGTGAAATTCGATGAAGAGGACGAAGTGCCATCTGGCATTAAACAACGTAAATAAATTCGTCCTGTTTAAAAAACGAACGACGAATCAATTATTTGGTATCGTTTATATAAAAATACATATATCGTGATAAAAAAAGGAGATGAGGGTGAAAATTGGTTATATATGGTTATAAGTTTTTTTTCAAGCCAAATTTATGCAAAAAATACGAAAACAAAGTTATTACGATTTTATTTGCATGGGACCACCCTAATCGGTATCAAATATAATATAAAGTAATAGGTATCCCAGCGGTATCATATATAGTTTACGACCTATTCTCATGCTTACCAAGTTTTTTGAGTATAATATCATTAAAATCGGTCGAGCCGTTTCGGAGGAGTTTGACCACGAACATCGTGACACGAGAATTTTATATATAAGATTTGTCATACATAAAATATACCTTTCTTTCACGCCTATCGCTTTGAAATTCATAGATAATAGACAAAATAAAGTAAAGAGTAAGTGTTATACAAGTGCGGATCGGAGAGCATTTTTATGTCGGCTGTTATGACAATTGCAGTATGACGGATAATTTTTATTCCGATGAAGTAAAAAAGCACAAAATCTGCAAAAATCAGGATAAATAAGGATCATTTCAGTAAAATCACGAAAAATTGAATGTTTGTCAGGATGTCAGAGAACGTGGTGAAAAGTCTGGGAAATCCTGAAAAATCAGGAAGGTTGGCATATGAAGATTCGATTCGATCTTCATCTCTCGTCAGGGGGAGTAGAAGTGTGGATTGAAGTCAGGTTGAATGGAATAGGCAGGTTTGTATTTACTAGTCACGTCAATTAGAATAACCATTTGCTAGAAAGTTCAACAGTCGTCGCTCTCAACGCTCTTGAATTCGTTTTCTAGTCAATTAAAATCATGTTGACGCCGAATGTCGAAGTAGTCCTAGTCGAATCGAAGCTACTGAGAGGAGGGTCGATTTTCATTTTTCATCTCCGAAGATTTCGGGCCCTGATAGAATGGGATCACACAGCACTCAACGCTTGCAAATCCATACGCAATCCATTATCAATTCAGTCATATTGGACAATAAAAATATAATAAATAAAAAATCACTTTTTAGGAATTTTAACCATGTATAGGAACCAATTGGATGCATAATTTGTTATTTGATTTTGTTGGTTTTTGTTATTTGTATTGTACTATTCAATATCAATTACTGCACAATGTATTGTTTAGCAATTACTGCTCGGGTACATATCCCAATTATCTAGTGCCCAGTTATTCTTTTATTTTGGCGAGAGAGCGAACTTTTTTTCATTCATTTTTTCATCCGTTGCACCCAGCCCAACTGGGATTTTCAGTGGGTATAGCCACGCCAAGTCACAAACTGTGGCGTGGCGCAGGATAAAAGTACAATTTTAATTAAATTAATTATTCACTTGAAACAATTTATTTCCCGTTTTCACACGGATGTGTGCCTGCGGGGCCTCGAATGTCAAAGCCGCTTTGTAAGTTTGTTTTCATTTTATGTGATGTGTTGCTTCCACTCGTCTGTTCCGGCAAGCGGACAACTAGTGCACATATCAACAACCCCAACTAGCGTGTTTTAGTACTTTTTAGAATAAAACAGAAAAAATGCCCCGAGGGAGCTCACTGTTTGTGTGCTTCTGTCACTGGTTACAAAGCAAATCGGGTTATGTTTCGAGTGTCGGAATCCGGTTCGCTTTGTGGTACCAGTGTTTATGTTTTTTTTTCAATTTGAAATGAAGTTTGATTCGAGAGGAGAGTATGAGTTTTCGAAGCATATTTCAAGTATTTGGGGTGGTTGATATCGGGAATGAATTCGTGAAAAATGGGATTTTTCATCTAGTGCGAAATTCAGATCGTAGCTATCGGTACAATGCTGCAAACAATGTTCATATCGGTACAATGCTACAAACCGAACAATCTAAAAAATATTGCTTTTTGGCTACTCTCCACTTATGCTTTTTTTCTGTTTCATTTCAGGTTTGTTGATGTACACTTACTTTTTACCGGATACAGTGGAGCAACTCGACCAAAAGTGAGTGTCGAGTTTGTCGAATTAAAGAAAACGCAAAATGATTGGTATTGTAGTTCGCTTTGGCCCTGACAAAGTTTTGGAAACTCAATGTGGAAAAAAGGCGAATGAAATTGAATGAAATTGAAAAAAAATTAAGCGGATTGTGAGTGCTGCTTGAAATGAACTAGTTATGGATTAGTGCCATCACATTAGAAGAAATTTTATACAGAAGCTTTATTACGATATTTTTAAAAGTTCCGTGTATTCGTCAAAAAAAAAACTCCTGAATTGACAGGACTAACTCAATCTCAAACAAATAATCATAAGGAATAATAATGCATCTGAGGGAGATGAATACTCTCACTAAAATTACTGCCTCAGTAAAAATATTCAAAATCATTGAAAACACAAGATAAGCTTTATTTATTATTGAACGCTGACACTCAACTCCTCATGAATTGTGATAATTCAGAGTTGGAAATTCTTCACGCAAATCACTGATGGTAATTAAAATCAACGGAATGATAACAGTTGAAAATTGCCATGCACATTAGACTATCAAATTGTACTTGATGAAATATAGTAGCTCGGGACTTGGAATTCTCAGCTTTATTTCAGATTGTTGCATAATTAAATGTATCGATTGGTGCCTAGAATTGATTTTTTTTAAAGCTCCCTTGGTTCTTTCCTTAAATTAAAGATTTTTATTAAATCATCCTCGAATTAATTATTTTTATTAAATCATCATCGAATTAATGACTCTAAAACTAAAATTTATAAAAAGAGCGGATTCCAAAGAAGATTCTTCCAAAATATTTTTTTTTGTATTTATCGGAATGATTTACTGATGTTAACCGAATTTAGTAAGACAAATGTTGTCCTACTAGTTGGAATAAATTCAAATTAATTAGTTTTAGTTTTTCTATAGTTGTTCAGAAAAATAAAGAATAATTTTTATTTCATATTTCATGGGTGAGTCGATAATTATTGTGAAACTTTAGATTGATTGTTAAATTGGCTATAGTTATCGGAATGAAACCAAATTGTTTACAGTAGTTCAGTTTGAGGATAAATTTAACTAAAATGATCAACATTTGCAATCGAAGCCCTTTTTAGGGCATGAACAGTCGTTTCCCGTAAGTTTTTCTCAGTTTTTAGTCTGAGTTCGCGCTTCATCATGGCCCAATAGATTTAGATCGGACGGAGTTCAGGCCAGCTTGGTGGGTTCAGGTATTTCGGCACAAAATTCACATAATTAACCGCATACCAATCCTGCGCGGTTTTTAAGTAGTGTCATGACGCCAAATCGGCAGAACAACGGTTTTTGATCGGGCTGTCAAAAAGAATTTCGCAAGGCGCTTTGTGACAACCCAGGATTTTGCATCTGGGTGAACAAAATCCTTTCCCAAACGGTTTGCTTATTTCATTCCATCTCGACCGGATTCTCACTAACAACTGCATTACTGAGTGGATGTGAACAAACACCCTAAAGACTAACTGGGCAAAATTTGGTTAATTTCGATCAAGTATGAGGGAAGTTATGCAAGTTTGAAAGTATCGGCTCACCCTTTATTTTGGATTAGATAGATGGATCTACACTTCATGTGCGTGTTTTTAGATGTGAAGTTAGTAGTTATAACAATGCTGGCATAGAAACGACAGATTTTCTAAGACCCACGAAATAAATAAGAGTTTTTTTTTCTCTCTGGAACAATAATAAGACTTTTGTGTACTTGTTCATAAAAGTTCTGACCTTTTACTAGTTGCTTGTTTATGAAAGATCAATTTCGCATTAAAACCGACCGCTGCCCTGACTCTTTGATTTTTTTTTACCTTTTTTCAAATAACATGGCACAAAATCCAGTTGCCGTAAAGCTTTAAGATATAACGTTAGTTATACACAGGTCGGACTCCATTATATACAGACTCGATTATGTATGATTCGATTAAATTCGATTTTCAACTCGATTATATACAGTTTGAAAAACCTTTTTATAGGCATTTCAATATGAGTCAATAAGGTCAATAACTGCCCTTATTTAAAACCTGCATCAATAAAAATGATTATAAATTTATTATTTTCTGTAATTGGACCACACTAAATATGTATAAGGCTATGTACAAGGCTTAAAAAATCGGTAAGGCTCGGGTCAACATCGATTGTTTTCGGTCAATTTTTTGTTGTGGAATTGCTCTAAAGTTTTGACGTGGGACTACGTCGAACCGGAATATATGGGGGGTGAGATGAAAACCTAAACACAGAACATGTAGAGAACAATGAAAGATTTCGAATGCTTGTAACTCGAACATTTCTTAACAGATCGGAAAGATGTTTGCATCAATTGATAGGCTATATTTCTACGCATCTTTTACAACGAATAAAATGTTATTTTTCATGTGATAAATAATTAAATAACTGTGAAATGTTAAGCGTAATCTAATACGCCCTAAGTGCCACGTTTTGATTGGCCCGATTTATATGTTCCCCTAACACGGACTTAAAAACCAAGGTGCTAGGGGGAATCCGCTTTGCAATTACATACAAGCTGCGCGTACTTTTGAGCTCGCTTGACTTTGTGCAGGCGTAAACCTAACTTGTAACGGAGAACATAATCTTAATCTTACAATGTATACATTGATCTTACATGTTCAAACTCTTTACATACAAAGCGAATGCCGTTCAAACAAATGCTACTAAGACAACGGTAGTCCCAAGTCAACCATGCGGTTATATCATAGTTATAACCCACCCATTTCCAAAAGTGCCTGTCGATTTTCTATACAATCATCACAATGATTAAAATTTTAGTGAAAACAAGTTTTACTGCACTACAATAAAAAATGGGACCAGAATGACTGCACTAATTGTTCCTGGAACGGATACAAACTTCAAATCCGATTTGAATGTTTTTAATTGGTATTCAGCCTTAACATATGCTGTCGACTGCTCACTGGCTGGAGTGGAGCTGAGTAATAGAAATCGTAAATGACATCTTTTATACTCTCGCCCTTTGCAATAGGTTGAAACTGAGTGGAGCTTTAGTTACAATATTTTATTCCTCCTCGATGTCTGTAAAGCAATCACTGCATTTCGATTTCGATTGCGCGATTCACGTGCGACTGTTTCTTTGCGTTGTATAACATTTATGTGTAGTAAAATAGTAATGCTTTTAATTCTTGTCAATTTTAGCCACTTACGGATTAGGAAATTGTAATGTTTCGAATAACGAACTTGGAGAATTACCGAATCGAATGGTATACAAATCAATTATATCCGTCCACATTAAGAGTTGTTATCAACGTTAAAACATTTTTTTAAAAATGTGACATGTTTTCTGGTTTGGCCTTACTGAAAGGAGTATGACGTAGGGAAACGAATTCACAAAAGGCATTATACGACCAACAGTTATGAAATGTTACTCAAATTAACAGTTTCGAAAGAAAAAAAAACTTAAAAATGACTGAACATAGGAAGTTGGTCAAAAGCAGCTTAATCCTGAATAGCATAGAGAATATGGTGATAATATTGATATGTACTAATTCATACAAAATAGAAAATTTGAGAAATGCCCAAAAACACTTCTTGGTTTTTAAAAGTTCATCATTGAACAATTTTTATTTTTCAATTCATCGTATTAGTTCAAATAAGAGTTTCACATAAATATTTTATTGTTTTTCAAATCGTTCTCCTACAACTTTTTCGCAGAAAACATTTTGATCAATAGTTTTGGAGTTATGATAAATAGAACGTGGAACATATGTGGAAACACATACACTTTTTTGAAAATAAGTTGAGGTCTGTGGAAGAAAAAAATTTTTTGAACAATGTTTCAAATTTAATTCTACACTGCGTTTCACAACTATAGAACTACTCATATTTTCTGAGTTTCCAGAGATATATATAAAAGGTAAGTTGAATTGAAGTATATAGTGTAGAATATAATAACTTTCTTCATTTAAAAGACTGCCCATTTGAACTTTATTGTTGTGTTCAGGCGCGAATCTATAAAAAAAACTGAAATTCCAGTGTTTCATAACTATAGAACCAGATGGAAAAACTCTCACTCCTTCCCAAAATTACGTCAATTTCACATGAATTACAATAAGTTTTCAATTGGTAGGTCACTTTTAGTTCTCAATCAGATCAAATAACCCATTCGGGGTGGTTTTGACCAAGTTGCGCCATGTTGTAGTGTGTATGTCGTTCTACTCACTCATACTGCTTGTAAACTGCTTCTACTATTCGTATTAGTTCTCAATCAGATCAAATAATCCGTTCGGGGTGGTTTTTACCAAGTTGCGCCATGTTGTAGTGTGTATGTAGTTCTACTCACTCATACTGCTTGTAAACTGCTTCTACTATTCGTACGAGTTCTTGATAGAGTTTTGATCTGGTAAACAAAGTGATCAGTCCAGAATCTGAAGCCCCCATTCAATAAACCATGCTATGATATTGTCAAATACAGTTGGGAATGTGTTTGCAGCTAAGTTATGACCAAAAAAGAGAGTCGATTTAGAGAAATCGATGATGTCACTTACACCCCTTTCATTTTGGGCCTCTCATTTAGAAACTTGTTGTAATTCATGTGTAATTGATTTTAATGTTGTAAAGGAGTGAGAGTTTCCATCTGGTTCTATAGTTATGAAACACTGGTACAACAATAAAGTTCAAATATTCAGTCTTTCAAATGAAGATAGTTATTATATCCTACACTATATATTTCAATTCAACTGACTTCTTACATATCTCTGGAAACTTACATATCTCTGGAAAATGAGTGGTTCTATAGTTGTGAAACGCCGTGTATTTAAGGTCATGCAAGGTTCTTGATGTCCCTTAAAGATTTCACTTAGAAATGGTATATTCTATAACAGTCTCAAGAAATAATTTCCGTGGCTCAAAAATAATATTCTCTAACTGCAGATACTAGTAAATGTTGTACAGACTCGTTTGAACTATAAGAGGTTTGTTTGAGCCGCAGATCGTGGAAAAACGTCCGGAGTACGAGTCACGACAAAAATATTCATCTTCGTGCCAACGCTTAGCTTCATGTCGTGGAATTGGAAAAAAAAAAAGTACTCAAACGAATTTTTTTTACCAAACTCACATTTTCTCTGGAGGTTACTCCTACTGATTGCTCCTATGAATGCAAAAAGATTTGAGATACGACCGCATTTTCGACGTAGGACCACGGAATTTTTGTCAGAGAGAGTACACATTTTAGAACTATAAGATTGAACTCTCCAGTAAATACAAATATTTGGTAGCACTGGTCGTTGAATGAGTGCTTGCACTGAGGGGTGGGGCTCACACCCACATACAAAGGTACCCTCGCCAGAAGGCATGAAAATCGAACAAAATTGCAGCGCTGTTTGCTTTTTCTTCCATTATTCCATTCTCCATATGTATCGTGAAAAATCTCGCAACATCAGGAAAGAATGTTTTCTGTCCGGTCGCTGGATTGTAACTGTTATTTGAAATCACGAATGGGTAATTTAAACTCAATTGAAAACAAGCGTAGTTTACATTGCAATATTTCCTCTCCCCACATTGCCCGTAGAACAAAATGTTAAATAGATGAACAAATGTTAGAGAACTTTCGGTTCGTTTGGTGTGCATATCAATAAAATTATTCGCAGTGGAAGTGGTTATTAATGTTAACTTTATTTCATAAAATCGTGACCTGTTTTCTGAACTGACCCTTACTGAAAGACGTAGTCCTACTTCAAAAGATGGAACCATAACAGGATTGCGGTACCGAACACAACTTGTGTGTTTAAGTCCAACGTTGTAGGAGAAATTGATGTAGTATGAGGCAAAAACATGATAAGGTGATTTTGCTGCACACCAACTCTCTGCCACATGTTGCTGAGATTGATAAAACCTATCTGGGAACACTTCAATACGATGCCATATTCTCCAGAAATCGGCATTATCGACTACGCTATTTTGTTCCGATCGTTCGTTGATTCGTTGACCACTTAGAAAGAACAGCAGTTCTTCAGGCGAAGAATCCTTATGCTGCCAGAAATATGGGCAACCATTTCAAGAATGTGATAGAACAATTTTCTTCCGATAAAATCTCACTATCTATGCTATTTATGTACTCGGCAATGGATATATTAGGCGAAACTATGAAATTGTTTGTAGGATGGAAAATAGTAGTTGATAACGTAGGACAATACCTCGATTAATTTATTTATTTTTAAGCTTTTCAATGTAGAAATAAGTGACTAGAGATCGAGAAAACCTTACATTGGACTGGGATTAGGTTCGGATCTAGGTTATTGTAAGGTTGTGTTGTTCCTAAACATGCATTTTTATAGGTTTTTTACAATTTGGTAGTTTTGTTTTTCATCGCAAAATATTAGTCCTGTATTTAAAAAAAATCATTAGGGTGACCATTTCCATTTTAGGGTAATTCGAAAATAATTTTTTTTTC
Source organism: Toxorhynchites rutilus septentrionalis (assembly GCF_029784135.1). Lineage (NCBI taxonomy): Eukaryota > Metazoa > Arthropoda > Insecta > Diptera > Culicidae > Toxorhynchites > Toxorhynchites rutilus. The sequence continues at coordinate 225,978,384 of NC_073746.1, forward strand.
CTCTTTTTTCCAAACATAACTTTTTTCAAAAATCATAACTTTTGAGCTATTGGGCCGATACCAACTCGAAGCCAATCAGCTAGTGCTTGCAGAAAAAAAATTGGACGTTGTCTTCGTAATTATTAATTGTATTGTTTTTTACATAGTTTACATGGTTCCGGGACCAAGGGCGTTTGAGTTTTTTACATAACATATCGAAATGATTGGCTTCAATTTGATATGTCGATCTTCTGAATCGGGTCAGTAGTTCAAAAGTTATGATTTTTTGACAAAAGTCATTTAAAGAAAAAAAAAAACGAAAAAAATAATATGGAAATGGGCTCCCTAATGAAAAAATAAAACATATAGGTCTCATATTTTGCGATTAGGAACAAAACTACCAATTTTCATGAAAATCTGAGAATCACTATATCGGTTTGGCATGGAATGGCTGAGTTATGAAAATGAAAAAGTGTTTTCTCTGTTTCGTCAAGCCACAGTGTACATAATGAAGCACTAGACTTCATTACCAGAACTTTATGTTACAACGCGATTGTTTATACTTCCTAGCTTTGTTCAACGTTAGTATGAAAAAAATTGTTTGTGAATACGTCTAACGGAATGAAACGCTCTGCCTTTTGCAAAATTCTGTCGGGCGTTAATGTCACCGATAATAGTTCTACGCCACTAGGAATGCATCGGGGAAAATGACTGCACTGGTAGCTAAAATCGCACAATTGCTGGCTTGAACTTCACCCCTCGACCTCCCAAACGATTAGCCGATCACGGGGAGTGACACCATATCTCGGTAGTTCCGTTCGTTGATGGCTCGCAATGAGGTATACGATACTGACATGAAGCCCGGCCATTGTGCTGTCGATCAATGGCGGCGTGACATTTCAGTGCCCATCTCGAGCGAGCACGGAGCGGAGCCCGCCTAGGGCTGAATGATCTTGTCGCGAACACAATGGGTGGGCGATTTCAAAGGTCGAGTTGTTTGTGCCAAATTGCACTACCCGTGTTCATAATCAACATTATCGGATTGTTCATTCGAACCCGGATAGAAACTACTATGCTGGATTGCTGGAAACTGGTATGAAATCGATATTACAATTTTATCCAGACCACCTGTTGCCAGCATACAACGCTTGCTAGCTGTGTTCATTTATTAGTAATAGACTTGCTCTCGAAGTTTGTAACTTTAATATCCGTGCGCCATCTTCTACAAATTCGCTATAATGTTAAATTTGCATGCATATAATTTTAAACGACGGCTTCCCCAAACCCACGCCTCACATGCCCACGGGGCTTCGCGACAGCCGAACTTTCCGAAACACGGGACTTGCAACTTCATCCAGCAATAGACATATTTACGCAAATTTAGACTCGAACAAGGCGCCGAAAGTGTGTCACTCGTTTAGCAGCTTCTAACCTGCCCGCGTTTCCCGTGTCTCTAATACATACATATTTAACGAGGATATTCGTTTCAATTTTCAATTCCCGACTGCGACTCGCGACGCAATGGTTGTGATTTCAATAAACAGTCTAAGGCGCAAAGTGTGTTTGGGTCCTTTTTCTGCTGTTCGAGGCTGTATCCAACAGCGATCCGAATGTGGCGACATCTGCGCGTTTTGCTTATTTCGCAAGGTGAAAAAAAACATTGTTTGCTGAAGACGGTGTGAAAAGCCATTCGAGCCAAGATTGGAATTGTGTAACACACATTCATTTCGCACAATACGATGATTTCATACTACTGGTCTGGTAACTGCTTGTCGTATTCGCCACCTCCTCTACCTTCATTTGCCCGACTCGATGTGTTTTGTCTTTACAATAGAGTCAAACGACGCCTACGTTATTATTCATTTATTTATTTATTCATGTGCAAATAAATCAGCCGTATAATATCATAAAGCAGTCATGCACCCCCGCACGTGACTACGACTCTAATATATACACTATCATTGAAGTATGATTGACCGCATGTTATGGCGATTGGGTAAAACCTTTTGATGCCGTCCATATTCGTGACCCGAACGATACGGGTGGATTATATCAGCAGGTGCAATCGATTGTGAAGGTAGGTATTTGGGCCCACCGTGTACAACCTGTGCCTTTGTTGGCAGGTTGGATGCGTTGTTCCTTCGCAACGAAACTGAGTTGAAAGGGATTTTCTGTGCAGGTTGTTTCGAAGCATTTCGGTTCTAACGTACTGTTTTACGTACATTAAAGCGTCTGAATCATTTTCAGTTTTATCTGCTTGAATGGCACTAACGTCACTTTTTCCGTCTCGAGATAGGTATTACTTGTGTCATTTTTGTTTTATTAGTAGTACTTAGTTGAGATTTCTTATGACCATCACCATTTTATACCAGTTATAGCACGAGCATTGTATTATCAGTTCACTCACTTTATTGGAAAATAGTGATTTCCAAACTATATAATTCACTTCCAAGATCCTCATCGGTAGGCGAGTCTCCCCCATAACACTAAGAATTTATTAGTGTATTTTAAACTGCAGGCTTCAATTCTGCCTAATACTCGGTATTTGAAATTTCCCAAAATTACTCCGAGCACAGCTTTCTAGACAGTTACGATTTGTGTGAACCCTGAGAGAGTGTTTCATTCGGGTCAACAAAATGCCACAACCTGCGACCCCCTACCAGAGTCGGACAAGCGAAATAATTCTTTCCGGGAAGAAATTTTTCCACGCTACCTCCATTACGGCGTGACCCGACTATACATCATTACGCACATTTCGGCGGCACAATGGTGCCATAATTCGCCGCACATTTGTACGGCCTTATTTAGAGCTGGCGTCCGACTGTGCACCTTGGTAAACTCGTAACCGAACTCACAGCACCATAATTTGTACCGGAGAAAGCTCTCGAATTTCGGAACGAACAGCCGAGCACCCATTCCGATCCCAAGCCTATAACCATCCCTTTCCAGGCCAGCATTTCTCATTTTATTCTCTGATTGGTACATATAGGGAGGCGCACAAACGCACCCGTGTAGGAGATAAATAGCGTCATCTGTTCGCTATTGCCTCGGCGTTTGCGTTTCGACTATTGTGTTGGATGCGAGATGCGTGTGTTTAGCAACTAGAAGTGATCTGTATGTATTTGAGAGGGGGTACGTGTGTTTGTGGGCATTCGGAAGGGCGGATCAACCCTGCCGGCCGTTCGCAATTTCAGTTCAATGGAGAAATTATGAAGTTGGTCATGGTTATCCGGTTTGATTTACTTGCGCTATTGTACAACAACATCGCACACCACGATCCAGGGTTTCGCGTGTTTGCATACAGGGACGTGATCATCGTACAGACTCCACAGCGCACGAGAAGCTTGTTGATAAAGGGGGGACATGGGATACCGCGCTAATCTCACGTTGCGCAACACGTTGTGTTCTAGAATGCGTTGTCGGAGATTGGGTTGATTGGTACGGATTTATCAATCTTTGTGACTTGCTGTGTAAAATCATGAGCGGTTGAATTAACTGCTGCTATATCTCAGAGTAGGTAGCCAACACGGATTTATTCAAACTTGTTGTATAACTCGATGTGACCAAAAAAAAATTCTTAATTTGTTATAAAAAATTCAAAACTTAAAAAAAAAACAATTATACCTACAGAATTCTGGTCAAAGGTTGATGTGCAGAAAATCGTTTTAATTTTCACAAAAAAAATATTTTAAAAATTAAAATTGAAGAAAACATGAAAAGTGTGTTTTTTACTGTAAAAGTGCCCATCTACCGATGTATGGATGACTTGTTGGAAATTATAAGGGCTATTCATATTTTTTTTTTGGGAATTAAAAAAACATGTTTTAGAGAATAATAGTTTTTAATTTTCAATATATTACTTTTCAATTATTATTTTTTAAATTCTTTCAATATTTATGAACGAAGACCCAAATATTTTCCTATATTTTATTCTTCAACCAACATTTTAGTTTTATTTAGTTTTAGTTTATAGTTTTTAAATTGAGATTTCATGGAAAAAAAAAATTAAAAACGCAAAACTTTAAAAATGTTTTTACAAAAAATTATTAGACGTGCAATAGGAATTTTTTAAGTTTCAATTTAAAAAATCCTGTAAAAGTGTCCATCTTTCGATGCATGGACGACTTGTTGGAAATTATAAGGGCTATTCAAATATATTTTTTTCGAGAATTAAAAAAAATGTTTTTAAGAAAAATGAGTTTTGACTTTGCAAATATTTTTTTCAGCGAATTTAAAATTGTTTAAATTTTCCTTAAGAAAAACCTTCTTGAGGAAAATTTAAACAATTTCTTACATTTCATCCGTTGACTAGAATTTTGTAGGTATTATAGTTTTTGAGTTAGATTTTTTTTGTAAAAAAAACAAAAAAAAAATTTGGTCCTTTTCAAAAAGTAGTTTATTTTTGAAGATTGCAAGTATGCAAAGCTGCTTAAAAGACCCATATGTTTACATCCACAACGTTTCACTGCTATCTGAGATGGTGCTGCCAACGACCAGTCGAGTTGGCATGAAATTCCTCTGTCGTATGATTCACTGTATTTGACTAAAACTAACAGAATTGCACAAATTAGTTACCGTTTGGTGCTATGTAAAAATCATCCATTCTCGCTATACGAACTTTGATTTTTCGAGCCTGGCATATCCTGTAAAGATCAGATAAAACAAGTTGACACTTTTATCAAGGTAGCTTGTTATTTTATTACATTACAAAACACTACTGTCGCATTAAACGTTAGGATCTCGAACATGCGATTACCCGGCAAACAAATAAAGTAAGATCGAATTAAAATCGAATCGATTGTCGGTCAAAGGATACATTGTTTACATCTACAATGATATGAAATACGAAAACCTCGATTTTATCTACCATTACAAATTATTTCTCAATTCGGTGTAACAAACTTTGGTTTTATGATATACCCTATCGTAAAATCGATCTATTCGAAATCATATATGCATATCAGGCTGATGTAGTTTGTGAGTTGCATGAACTTATAAATTAAATCAATATAGTACTGTGAAAAATTGTTTTACATGCTGCGGGAAATCGTTCAACAGTAGATCGTAATTGAGGTCATATTATATCATATTATGAATTTGACATATCCGCGATGTCGTATATCCAGTGTCGACGTCTGGTGGTAATATGTTTATTCAGGGAGGCAAATAAATCGCTACCAGATCAGCAGAGCCGAAAGCAACTTTAAATTGGTAAATGTGAATGAAAATTTTTACTTCATGTTATTCGAATACTTAGCAATTACAACAGACGACCAAGAATGAAAAATCCGATTACATCTCTTTCGTGTTATATGTACGAGTCTTAACTACTCTAGAATTATATTCCAGATAGCCGTGCGAGATAGCTGTTGCTTATCATCCAAACAACCGGAGTTCGAATCCGGATCAGTTTTCCTAACCACCACTCATTTTTAAACATGAATACTCCCTTCCACTAAAAGCCAACTGAATAATTCCTATTTCTTGAAACATAAATTTTGTTATACATCAAATGGCGGTTCGTGAGATTATAAAAAAATTATGAGCTCACGAACATTTTCCGCCATTCGTTTTTTTTTGTTTGTCTGCATTAAATCTGCAGATGCATGTGTAAGTCATATATTCATTCAAGCTAATTCGTGAGCAGTTGTCATGTATGTATATCACCTCCCCTATTGCATGTTTATACCAAATAGGCGCATTATATACCTCCCGAAATCTGGAATGGAATGGAATAACATTAAACTTGACTTTTAACACTCCTGTACTCGAGCATAGGTCTGTGGGACTGAGAAATCAATAATTCGTTCATTTCTCAGAAAATATCAACACTACGGCTTTGCGATTCTCTCTAGCTTCTTTATTCGTCGTTCGTCTTCGTTTAGCGCATCGCATGTGTTGGTACAAAGGGGACGTGTGCCACTTTTTTGACGTGGGACTACGTCTAACCGGAATATATGGAGGGTAAAATGAAAACCTAAACACAGAACATGCAGGAAAAAATGAAAGATTTCGAATGCTTATAGCTCGAACATTTCGTACTGGATAGGAGAGATGTTTGCATCACTTGATAGGGAATATTTCTACGCATCTATCGCAACTAACAAAATGTTGTTTTTCATTAGATAAACAATTGAATAACTGTAAAATATTAGGCGTTATCTAAACGCCCTAACTGCATCGTTTTGAATGGCCCGATTTACGGTTTCCCTAACACAGCCATCAAAACCATGCAGCCTTGGGGAAATCGGCATTGCAAATACATGAAAGTAGGGGGACTTTTGTTCTCATCGAAAAATGTTCCCTAACACAGACTTTAAAACCAAGCAGCGAAATCGGCATTGCAAACACTCGAAAGAGCCTAGAGGCGAGTGAACTGAAAAGTTTAAACCCTCTTAAAGCCAAAAAGAAGAAAAAGAAAGGGGGAGCTTTTGTTCCCACCGAAATGTGTTCCCTAATAGAGATTTCTAAACCAAGGTGTCTGGAGAAATCGGTATTTCAAATTCATACAAATTGGGGGTATTTTTGTTCCGATTGAAATGTGTTTCCCTAACACAGACTTCAAAACCGAGGTTTCTGGGGAAATCGGCTCTGCAAATAAATGCAAACTGCGAGTACTTTTGTCCTCGCTTGCCTTTGTGCAGAGTGGAATATGTCTGTCCTAATATGATCTTCTAAACTTAGGAACCTGGGAAAATCGTGCAGCCACTAGAAGCGAATGAACTTCCCAGTTTCAAGCAAATTCGAGATTCGAGAAGTATGTACACTTTTGGGATGTAAACTTCAGAGGGAAATGTAAAATAAAATAATCGTTTGATAATTTTTTTTTGTCTTTATTGGAAAGATTTTCAGCCTTAGGCTGGTTCATCAAACGTTTGATAATTCTTCCGTACATATATTTTGTTCTAGTCATCATACCAAACGTAAAAGGTCCGTCATTAAATTTACTTGTAACGAAGAACAATCAATCACAATAAATGAATTGACTTTACACGGCATTTGTTCATTTTTTTCACTCACAGAGCAAATATATTGAACTCAATTGAATTTGGAAACTGTTTCATTCAATCAAGAATTTAATCAATACAAACTAATGATTGCTAAGCTAAGGTAGTTCCACGTGAACCTTGCGGTTATATCATAGATATAACCCACTCATTTTAACACTTTCGGTCTGAGACACCGACGCAAGTATAGTAGTAACTTTTTTGGACAAGTGACTTTTTCCCTATTTTAGAATACTGTTCATTGAAATGTATAAATTAATGTTAGTGGCGTGGAACATTTATTGAATATAATGAATTTTAGTCCTTTTTGTCACCGGATTGAACGGATTCATATATTAACTATCCGTCGTTAGATTCATACGTGCAAAAGCAAAATACAAATGTTTGACTTTCGTATAGTTATTCGCTAAAACAATGGTCACACATATACACACTTGTGAAAGAATTGCACTTGTGGAAGAATTGTAAACAGTAAACTTTGAACTAATCAGTGGCTTATGGTTATTTTTTACAGTTACAGTTTCGGGGATATTTTTTTATAATGAACAATATTGACAAGAAAAGAAGCAAAAGAAAAGGAAGTTGCTAAAAATCATTTTATATCATCTTTTATGCCCCATCTAAAAAAGGCATTAATTCTCAGTTTACCAAGAATACAGAGACAAAGGATATTAGAAATATGAAAACTTAAAATTCCATAGCCTTTATCATCTGGTAACTATCTTGAAGGTCTTTATATATTCTTCTTTTCGAAAAAAGACCCGAAAAACACGCTACAAATGCGTGAAATGTAAGAAACATGTTTGTCTCATGTTTGTCGGTCTGTGACGCCTTGCGCAAGTATACGTGTTATGATTTTGCACGCGAGTACAGGAGGGTTAACCCCTTCCCGTATTATTTAATACGTCACACATCAAGTGATTTCACTAGACTGCTGAGCGTTCTAGCACCCTATGTCATTCAAGTACCCACGAGTGAGACTCGATGTTGTACGGGAAAGGGTTAATACACTAACACTTGTTTTGATCGATACGATAGAATTCTCTCCACTGCAGAAAAATTAAGAAATCTGCTTGATTATTTACTAAATTCTATGAACGCATAGTTCTTCCAGCAGACAGTTCATGAATTGTCAGGGAGTTGAAATCGATATACAATACCTCGAATTACGCTTATTCGAATTACGTATTTGAATAAAACAAACGGCGGATCCTTCGTTTGAAGGGAGCCACAGTCTCAAGAATTGGGATTCTCATGAGCTTTGGTACGGTCTTGAAATTTACCTACAGTGACTCAAAACCGTAATCGTACTCCACCATGCAGATCTATTTTCCTTTCTTTTGAAAGTCGAAAACGAGCTTTCGGAACATTCTATTTAGATAAAGTCATAGTATCATATTAGAGTTACAAGGTTTTCTATCTGTTTTCAGAATAATGGTTTTTATTTCTCTACAAATAGCGAATGTATGTGCTAATGAATGAAAACTAACTCAAACTCATAATCGTACGCTGGTTGAAATACCTATTCGATTTCGAAGGTGTTGGCCTATTTCCGAATTTTATCATTAGTATGGTATCCCTTGTTCATTGCAACTATCTTTAGCTGTTGTTAGCCTTATCTACGAGTTTTTTGGAGTATTCAGGAGGAATATTTATCAATTTTTTCATTAAGTGGTTTTTAAAATCGTTATTTTTAGAAACTTCATGGTTTTTGAATTTCCTACACAGATAGCTTCCTTAGTTTTTTACTGGGATTGATGTCGGAAGATTGTGGAGGAATATCAATAACTTTTGAGCAATTGTAATGTAACCACGTACGAACTTTCTATGTCTTGAGTCTTGAGCTCTTGTCCTGGCAAAATATAAATCCTCGGTTCCTTCACATTTTGTTGATACTTTGCCGCATAGTAAAGTAAAATTCAGGATATTCAAGTAAACATTCTGATCCATTACACCATCGATAAAAACCAAATTGAGCAAACAAAAAGTTTGCAATGTACCAAAGAAGGGCAACTTGAATGCCCGAACACAGAGGGACAACCCGTTTCTCAGCAAAAACAAAATCAGTAACTCCAATTTGATTATTCCAAACACCATGGAACACATCAATGTCTTACTGGTAAGATGTTATTTTCGTAAATGGGTCCTTATTTGATATTTTTGGCCCCGATTGTTATCGTTTCGTATAGAGGAAGCCTACGAGGAATTAATCGTAAAAACCCTGAAAGTAACGTTAAAATATGAAGGTGGTTAGGGGATGGTATGAGGGTGCATGTATGGGCAATTTGGTTTCCATCGATGGGGTATTGGACCAGAATGTTTACTTGAACATCCTGAAGAAAAATATGAGGTCAATTGTCAACAAAATGAGATAGAATCAAGGATTCAAGTTTTGCCAAGACAATGACCCAGAGCTAAAGACATATGAAGTTCGCACATGGTTACATTACAATTACCCAAAAGTTATTGTTATTCCTCCACAAAATTCCGAGTTCAATCCCAGTTAAAAACTATGGAAGCTATCTGTGTAGGAAATTTAGAAATCATTAAATTTCTAAAAATAACGATTTAAAAAACCACTTCATGAAAAAATCGATAATATTTATCATCCGAATATACCAAAAAACTCATAGATAAGGCCAAAGGCAGCTAAAGATAGTTGCAATGAACAAGGGATACCATACTAATGATGGAATTCGAGAATTAACCAACGCCTTCGAAATCGGGTAGGGATTTCAACCAGCGTAGGATTATGAGTTTGAGTCAATTTTCTTTCATTAGCACATACATTCGCCATTTGTAGAGAGAGATAAAAACCATTATTCTGAAAACAGATAGCAAACCTTTTAACTCTCATATGATACTATGACTTTATCTAAATAGAATGTTCCGAAAGCTTGTTTTCGACTTTCAAAGAAAAGGGAAAAGCGATCTGCATGGTGGAGTACGATTACGGGTTTGAGTCACTGTATGTGGGAAATTAAAAGAAACTTTGGAAAACTTCTAAACACTTCAAAATTTATTTTCGATGCTTCACTTTCAAAAATTGGATATGGAATGAAATTAACATAGGAACGGAACACTTCGTATGTTTTTCGATGGATGTGTCACAACATATACCATATGCTGCTGTATATAGTATTGTTATGCACAGAGATGCCAACCAAATTTTTGAAAAAACTGGAAAAATTGAAAAAAATGGAAAAAGTTGGAAAAAAATTGAAAAAATATATATAGAAAAATATGTTCCACAATGACATTGTTGTTAGTACAATTGAATTTCGCGTTTGCGGAATTAAGATTCATGTTCCGTTAGTGTGAACCGGTAATGATTCTCAGGTGGATAATACAATTTATGAATGAAAATTTACTTTTCTGTATCAAACATGTATTCCATGTAACGGAGAAACATGTTATTTGCAAATGAATCAAGAATCTTGAGCGAAAATTGTGTCTGAAAATAAATTTATATTATAATGGCGAGTTTTGGTAGATGTAATTTATAGTAAATGGAAATTGTGAAGAGTCAAATGGAGTTTGTGATGATCGATCAATGGAGATTGAACCTACGAACGTTCGCTCGGTAAGAAAACGAGGATGTTCGAAAGAATTCATATCAAACAAACAATTTTTGGTGGGACGAAGTTGACCGGGTCAGCTAGTTTACAATAAAAAATTTGAATATACATAGGTGACAGTGTCAGTGTGTAGCATTGGTACTTACGTTTTAACTCCACCGGAGCGGAATTTTCATTCTGAATTTGTTGTTTCGTAATGATATTCATTCTGAGGCCAATGTAATGGGTGCGAAATCCTCACCTAACGAGGATATGGAACCGAGGCAGCCTCAAGCCGCTGATGTGACGCAATTCGGATTGGTCGTCGACCCACCATCGGAAGCGGGGGCCTCTCGCAAGCAAACCTGTTTTCCAAAGATTGCCCGGTTAGTTTTCATTAATTTTTGCTTTGAATTATATAATTTTTAGTGCAAATCAGAAACTAACCGGGAAAACGGCATATTCTGAGAATGTCTGAAGCAGAAGATTTTGCACGTCCATTAAGTACGGTCTGACGGTCTGCCGCAGCTAAGGTAGTACTTATTGTGCTGTTTTTTTTCTTTAACGCTAAACAAGTTTGGTACACGATGCTTAACTAGGGATAATATTGATGTATTAAGATTATGCCTCGCCTCTACGTTGATTGTTGATTGATTGTTCGTTCAAATAATGTTTGTCATTCTGAATTGTTCAATAGCTCGTTTAAAAAAAAAGTCTTCCTTGAAGTTAAAGATGCATAGAAGTATTTCCAATTGATCGATACAATCATTTCTGTGGTCTATTGAGAAATGCAAGCAAATCTGTTTTTTGTAGGCTCTTTCATTGTGCGATTTTTTTTGTGTGTATATAAAAAAGAAATATTTGATAAAACTACCGACCATTTGTTTTTTTCTTAATCTTTGATACATATCCCATCGCATAACATAGGTGCTGTGTCAGCTAATAATGTCGTTGCCTTATTCTGTTTGTTTTAAAATGTAAATAGGATTTTATTTTGATTTTTGGGAAGGGAGCAAAGATCTGATTTTATAATCTGCGCAAGTGAGTAGGCGACTTATTGAAATAAAAATAAAAAAACAAAAATATAACGTATGTTTGAATTTTTAAATCCTATAAAAATTGACGTTTTCACAGTACTGGGCAATTACGATAAGATTTATTTCAAAGTTCATCAATTTGATCATCAAAAAAGAGGTCATATGAAACAGAATAATGGCTCTTCGTGTACTCATGGTCAGCGGCGTAGTGAGGGGAGATAGCGCCCCAGGCAAACGATGGAAATGGCGCCCCAAAAAGTACCACTTTCTTTAATTTTTTCACTAGTTTTAAGATTGTGATATTTTGTACAATTATGAGGATAACTACTCAATTATACTAATGTTCACTTTGAGTAGTTTATTCGTATTTAGAAGGCTAGAAATATCAATCTTTGCCTTGCGTGCTTTAGCTGAAGCAAAATGGTCCAAAATTGCATCAAAATCAATGTCTTAGCAATTCTTTCTCGTTCGAATGAATTTCCAAGCCATTGAACCGGCCTTGGCTTATTTTAGAACGCAGATAATTTTCAATCAATTTAAGCTTACTGAAACTGCGTTCGCACAATGCCACTGTAACTTGAAGCGTCAGTAAAATTCGTAGCGCCGTCTAGATGTTAGGATAAAATGAAGAGTTCAGGTCAGGGAAATGGTCCTTCATCTGCATATGAAACACTTTCACCTCTGATACAAGTTCCTCTGTTTCAACAACTGATCCATGATCCAGATCCAATTGATCCATCATAGATTTTAGTCAGTATCTCGTTATACATGAAATATCTGATGCTATATCCACTATATCAGGGGCCAAACTTCTCATCACCCCTTCCTACCAATACAATATGTTTCTTAAATCATCGTTAATAAGTAGTTAACAATGATGTTAATAAGTAGTTAACAATGATGAGAACTGATGAAACACGGGAGAAATTTGAGTATTTATGAACAGGTAAATTTTACGTGCTCACGCTAAAGAAACGTCAAACACAAACGATAATGAGTAGTGTTGTAATATTTCTGCCGATTATGTTTTAATTTAAATGAAGTTCTCATGTGAAGTGATAGTGAAACCAAGGGATTACTCTAAAGAAGCAATTGTGATATTAATTTGATAGTTATATCATCAGTGCATCAAGCATTTCAAGATATTAGAACAAATTGTCCGAAATATGATGTGGTCCGAAATATGATTCAGAACGGTATAAAAAGCCATTAAAATTTCCAACGAGTTTTCCATACATCGGACGATGGGCACATTTACATGGAAAAAAGTGTTCGAATGAAAACTTTCTCATTTTTTTTCTTTGAAAAAACAGTATTAATGTTTAATTTGTTACGTTTTTATGTATGAATTATGATGATGATGATGATGATGATGGCCCACCTCATACCCCTACAAAGGTCTAAACAGGCCGATTTATCTAATAGATAATATTTATGTTTGAAACAATAAAGAAACCAGTGTTAAAAAACAATCAAAGCGAACTGACTTTGTTGCAGGCATAAATTTCTATTAATTGAACATTATAAATAGGTAAAAACTGTAAATTACAAACAAACAATGTTCCAGTTCGTTTCGACATAATCTCAACTTCAGGCCCAAAGTTTTTCAAGGCATGTCAATAAAATTTCCAACCCGGGAAGATCCTTGATTGATTGGGAATTGAACCCAATGTCTGATAGTTTCTGCTTAGAACATAAAAGAGATCTGCCACAATTCAGAAATACTTGATATAACTATCTGATAAAAAGACAGTTTTCAAGAATCCTGAATGAGCTATCCCCATTCCAGCTTCCACTACAGACCCTACAACAAATTCATTGTGTATCAGTTTTCTGCCAGTGTTCATTATTAATATAGTCCAGGCCCACCAAACGCGCGCGAGGCTCAAACTTTCGTAGACAACTCTTGTTTTTTTTTTCTTGAAATACGCAATAAAAAATTTAAAAGAAAAACATCATCATCATCAGTACGAACATGGTAGTTCATGACACCTGTGAATAAATTTTGTAATTTCAATCAACAAAAATGACTTGTATTCCAAAAACTATAAAAGATAGAAAGTTGACGTCTTCGACAAAAGTTATATTTTAACAAGATCTAAAACTTTGACGAATACACTATATCGCTATCTTGACTTTAAACATAATTAGAGTTAGTTGTATTTTGATCAAAGATAACATGAAAAAGTTGTTGTTCGAAAAACTCTGTAAAAAGTGCCCATCTTCCGATGTACGGATGACTTGTTGGAAAATGTAAGGGTTATTCATATATATTTTTGGGAATTTAAAAAAAATAAGTTTTTGAGAAAAATCAATTTTAATTTTAAAAATAACAATTTTGTTAGCAAAATTTTTTTCCAAAAAATTTTTGACATTTTTTTGTGAAAATTTGAACAATTTCCTACATTTCATCCTTTCACAAGAATTTTGTAGATATTATAGTTTTTAAATTATATTTTTTTTAAAGAAGAAAAAAAATCTCTTTTTCCAAAAAGCAGTCTAATTCTTTTTCGAATATTTCAAGTATGCAAAGTTGCTTGAATGACCCATGTCTTTACACCCACACCCACAAATCCTAAGACGAGTTGGCATGAAATTCGTCAATAGGCTCTTTTATTTTTTCTGTTTTTATTTTTATTGCGAACAATTTTATTTTGTACACATTTTATCCTGAATTGTATCTGATGAACCGCTGGAAGCATTAGGTTATATATTTTCGACATGTTTTTCATATTTTTGTTCAAATACACTTAAATTTATTTGCAAAAAGGCTGCCAAATAGTAATCTGTCATAGGAGAGCGATGTTTTGTTTCGATTGTATCCATAGTAGAAAATATTGTTTTCGGGTATAAGTATATCCGAAAAAAAGTTATCAACAACACATTTCCTCGCAAAGTAAATTCCAATAAGTACAGTAAATATATTATTGAAATACTTTTGACATCCAGAGCTTCATCTCTCTTGATTTCAAAAACATATCGCCATGAAAAATTGAAGATTTCATTTTCAATCAATGCTTCATAATTTCATTGACTTTTTTCTGTGTTGATTCCATCATTGAATGGAAATGACATGAATTATATTATGAATTATGTTATTTTTTAAATATCTTCAAATTTGCTGTCGAACTCATTCCGTAACAAAGAAATTTAATCTGCATAACGATCGTATTCATATGTTTTAATCTGCTAATTTAGTCGCAATATTTTCGAGTCGCTTTAAATCTCGTCTCCTAGATTGAGCTTTTCAAAGTGTTTTAAGTTTTTTCTCCTTGATGTTTCAAATTTAATTCATTTTGATTCGCTATGACGACTCTATGAAAAACGGAATCATGCACTCACTTATTGGCAGTTTCCACTAATTCTTTAAAAAAAAATTATTATTACACCTCGGGGTGTAATAATAATTCTCCAATATTCGATCCACTTGCCCTGAATTTGCGTTTCTGCAAACTGCTTAATACGTAGTTAACTATTTTAACTAACTATATTGACTATTTTGAGTGCCAAATTCCTCACACCATCGGATTCCAATATTTTTGCGCACAGTATTTGCTGATGGATACAATGGTAGTTGATAAAATTTGGAAAATTATCAGCAATTTTGCAATGATTCATAAATCCATTAGAATGTCCAACCAAGCTCCATGAGTCGTAATCGATACCAATTTTTGTATTGGAAATCATGCTTTAGGGTCTTAAACTTGAACGAGTTGTATATGTCGTTTGTTCCTTCATTGATAAAAATTTGTTAAAAATACATCTATGTGTAATATCCTGCAAACACATCCTTTTGGATACACATAACTATGTGGAATCAGTTGATTCGTCGAGTTGTAAGAATGCAACCGGAACTCATCAATACTTTCTATCAGCATCTCATCCAAATTTTAACTTTCAGCTTCTGTTCTACGTATAATTGTGTTTCTTGACGGCGACTTTTTTTAATAGCCGCAACCGGTTTGTTGAACGCTTGCAGCCAAAACCTTGTAAACTGGTGGAGTTCTACAAGTTTTTCTAGCGGACCGATTTCGACCGATCATTTTTTACGTAATATTTCCTTTCATCGTACGTAGGATTTTTTCAAAATATTGATTATTGACAAAATGGTGATATTGGTTGTAAAAAAAATTGCGTTTATGCCTCAAAAATCGAGACAAAAATATTCACCAAAATTTTATTTTTCAAAATATAAAAAAAAATAATCGTACATACGATGACAGGAAATTTAGTGAAGAATCTGGGAACTATTTAATCAAAATCGGATGGACCGTTCCGGAGGTAGAACTCCCACCAGTTTGTAAAACTTAGTTCCCAGAAAAATGCGTTTTAAATTTTGGATCCGCGCTCCTTAAGCAAAGACTTAGGTCCACTAATTGGTTTGTATCTTTGGAACGGATCATCTGACAAACCTGGGACAAAAACTACAGTAAAATAGACATCCCAGAGAACATTTTAGGCCAGAAATTTTGTTTTAATTTTTTTCAAGTTCCCATAGTGTACTACCTGTTGCGAATTAATCGAAACAATTTCCGTAAATTTAACAGAATTTATTATGACGTTAAATTTTCCCTGTAATTATTTGTACATATAGATTTAGCCTAATTTGTTTAGCAATTGCATTTATATTTACTCACGTTTAGTGCGTAATTTACTCGTTTAAGTTATCTGGTTTTTGGTACTCAATTCAATCTATTTCTGGATATCTATAAAAGCTTCAATTAAAGGACATTAGGTATAAGGTTAACTAAATGAAATGTATAGGTTAAGAAATTCACCTGGTTGTAAAAATAGGATTCACTGAATTCGATTCAGTTTCGAAGCTAATGGGACTCGTTATTACTTTTGATCCAATTCACTATGTAATTCCAATCATAACACAACAATAATATGAAAAATTCTGGTAAATTTCAAGACTTCGCTCTATCCAAACCTTCTCTATTGTTTTCTAGATTTGAGATGTATTATCTGTCAAACGATTATAATCCGTTGTTGATCTCGGGTGTTGTTGATGGAGGAGCTTGATTGCCAAAGGGCGTAACACTCCCCCCCAGTACGCTGGATTCTTTGTCCTGCTTACTCACATTCGCTCCGACATCTAAAACCGCAATCTTCACTGCCGGTCTTTCGTATATTCCTTGGCTCGTCTGAACAGTGACACTTCGAACCTGACCATCTTTGTTCTTTGCAGCAATGACTCGTCCTTTTGGCCACACGTTACGCGGGAGATCTTGATCTGCGATTACAACGATGTCTCCCACTTGAATAGGCTTCGTGGGCTGATGCCACTTCGTTCGACGACAGATTGTTGGCAGATATTCGCGAACCCATCGCTGCCAGAAATGATTCGCATACACCTGTGAAGTCTTCCAATTGTTTCGTAATGTAGCAGATGTATCGTCATAGCAGACTAATGGCTTACATCCACTTGATGAACCGATAAGGAAATGATTCGGTGTTAACGCAGGGGCATTCTCATCATCAACAGGG
Source organism: Toxorhynchites rutilus septentrionalis (assembly GCF_029784135.1). NCBI lineage: Eukaryota > Metazoa > Arthropoda > Insecta > Diptera > Culicidae > Toxorhynchites > Toxorhynchites rutilus. The sequence goes on from NC_073746.1 coordinate 225,995,454, forward strand.
ATGTATGTTAACGGCCTTGAATTGATGATGTTCTCAATTTCAGTGAATGTATTTCTCAGAACTTCATCTGTTGGGTGGCGAGGAAGATTCATTCTATTCAGGATTTTCTTGACCGACTGCACCAGCCGTTCCCACGAACCTCCCATATGAGGGGAACTCGGCGGGTTGAAGGACCATTTTAAATTACTAGATACTGTTTTTTCCAATAGCTCGTCGTGGTTAATCTTTCGAAAAGCTTCCTGAAACTCGCGATTGGCGCCGACGAAATTAGTTCCTCGGTCGCTAAATAATTGCAAGGGTGTCCCACGTCTTGCCATAAAGTTCCTTATGGACATGATGCATGAGTCAGTGTTGAGAGTATGTGCAATCTCAATATGAATAGCACGAACGGTCATGCATGTGAAAAGTACACCCCATCGTTTTTCAACGCGGCGACCAACTACAACGTTCATAGGACCAAAATAGTCCACTCCTGTATATGAAAAGGGGTGGGAAAATGCAGCTAATCTGCAAGGCGGTAAATTAGCCATCATTGGGGGTTCAGGATGCGCACTCACATTCTTGCAAACCTGACAGTTGCTCCTTATCCTTTGACATAATCTACGTAATCTGGAAATCCTGTACTTTTGAAGCAGCTCATTTACGACAATCTCATGGTTGAGGTGATGATATCGATCATGATATGAACGCACTAAGAGTGCCGTAATGGGGTGGTCTCTCGGAAGTATAATTGTATTGGAACCATACGGTCCAGCGTAAGCGCATAGTTGTCCTCTGCCTCGCATTCGCAATAAATCATGCTCATCAATGTACAGCGACAGACCTTTAAGCGAACTATTCTTCGGCAATTTGTATCTTCCCAGCTTTGATTTGGTTGCTTTGGTAACAATTGCTATCTCCTCACCGTAATTAGCTACTTGCGCCTGCTTATAGATACACCATTCTGCGTGTCGAAGTTCTTCACTAGCAAGAACTCCCACTGATGGAGAGCATCCTCGTAATTTTGCTTGAATGTTACGTGAAAATCGTAGAACATATGCGATCACACGTAGAAGACGATTCCAACTGGAGAAATTTTCGAAATTAACAATGGTTTCTTTGGAAAAGTGTAGGCTGACTACATGCTTTAACTCTTCCGATGTCATCCCACAACTTTGTCGTATGGCTGGCCATTCACTCCGTGATTTCCAGAGAAAAGAAGGTCCACAAAACCATCGACTGAAGGGAGACAAATCCGGCTTTCTAGACCACTTTGCGTCGGCTACATTTTGTCTCGTTGGAATCCATTGCCATTCAGACAACTCCGTGTTTTCAAGTATTTCTCCCGCTCGAAAGGCAACAAACTGACTGTAACGCCGATGGTCAGAATCCAGCCAACAAATGGCATCTTTCGAATCTGTCCAGAAAAAACGCTCTTGAATAGTTATTCGGTGCTGCTCAACGATTGATTTTGCCAATCTCGCTCCTATTACAGCCGCTTGCAATTCGAGACGGGGAATCGATACGAACCTCAATGGTGCCACGCGTGTTTTTGCTGTCACGAAGGCACATTCTATGATTCCCTGCTCCTCGTATCGAAAGTAGGCAACTGCCGCAAATCCATTCTCACTCGCGTCCACAAATATATGCAGCTGAACAGTATTAGATTCCTTCGACGACGAGGTTTGATTCCGGTAGCACCTAGGAATGGTGACCTTTTCTACCTGAAGCAAAACGGCGATCCACGTACGCCACTTTGCGAATTGCTCATCACCTATCGGATCGTCCCAGTTCGTTCCGCTGCGCCATATCTCTTGCAAAAGGACCTTTAGGTACATAAGTACGTTTGCCAGGATCCCCAAAGGGTCGAAGATTGTCATCAGAACTCGCAATACTTCGCGCTTCGTCGGAGCTCGCTGACCGCTAAAAAGTTCCTTGCTCAACCGAGAAGGCAATCTGAAGGTGAAGGTATCTGATGATGTATTCCACCACATCCCGAGAATCTTTTCAGGGGCCAACTGAGATACTATATTAAGATCTTTATCTGACATTGGACTCTCCATCGCTGTAAGTACAGTTTTAGAATTTGATAGCCATCCTCGTATCTCAAACCCCGCCTGAGCATGTATATAACGAACATCAGTAGCTAATTTCATGGCTTCATCCTCACTTTCGACGCTAGAAAGCATATCGTCCACATAATGGTCGTTTATTATTGCATCTACCAATCGTACTTGGCCGCGTTACTTTACTCAGAGCATCTGATAGTTGACCAATCCAATCACTAAAATCCGTAAGAGAAACTATTCGCTTCGATTGACGATAGAATGCCCAATCCATTTTTATCGCAGCAGGGAGGTGGTCCACAAGCTCTTGTACTAGTGCCACGTTGTACAGACACTCCTCCATTTGGCACGCCTTTACAGTAGCGCAAAGATTTTGTACGGCAACACCGAAGTCTACAACCGTTTCCAGTCTATCCGCTTTTGGTGCTGGCATGGCCCTGATGCGCTCAACCATAGTTTCGATGATCACCTCTGGATTGCCGAAAAGCATCTTTAGACGTTGGATAATAACAGGCACATTCTCTGGATGCAACAGTAAGCTCTTTACAGCACTGAGCGCGCGATCGTACAGACATCGCTCGAGTCGATCCAACAATTCGTCATTGCGAAAGGCACACATCTGTGTGGTTCGTTCATACGCCGCAAGAAAACGTGGCCAGTCTTCAGGATCTCCTCCAAATCTTGGTAAATCCTTGACCGTTTGCCGTGACGCTAAATGCCGACTGTTTAACGGCTCTTCTATATTTTGATGTATGGGTAAACGACAGGATGAGCGCGCATTTACAAAGTTATCTGTCTTTTTCAGCCAATCTGCAATTTTCGACATATTATCAATCTCCTCTTCATTACAGGTGCTACCTTCACTTTGTTCAGCCTGTTCCATTTCGAGAGCCAACCTTTCTTCCAGTTGTTTTTTCTCTAAAGCCTGTCGCTGCTCTAACGCCTTACGTTGTAGCTCGCGAATCCTTGCAGTATTCTTTGATCCTTTGGACGAAGCCTTAGTTTGCTTTTCTTTATTCTCACTCTGGGGCAGGACAGAAACATGGACAGTATCGTAGTTCTTTTTGACGGCACCAGTTGGATGTTGTAATGACGGATTCGGCTGTTGTGAGCGTTCCTTGTTCTTCTCATATTGCTGAGTCAAAGCAGCCAATTGCGCTTTGTGATTCCGCATTTCCTCCACATGGGTTTCTTGTAGTTTGTGTAATTGATTTTGGAGATCTTGATTACATTTGGACATTGCTTCCAGACGATTTTGTTCCGTTGGAGTAACCGTGGATGCACGAACCTGATCACATCTTGTACCCATTGACACTGGTGTTGATGTGGCACCTGCTCCCTCTGCACTGACTAAATCTCTCAATTTGTCGTCAGCGACCGTATCCGAATTTTGCTGCTGCTGCTTCTGATTCTGTCGCCGCATTTTTTGATCGACTTGACCTACATCGAGGAACTGTGCTACACACCGTCTACAGCTCCAATCATGGTATTGGATATCATCGGTGACGTTAACGCATTCATAGTGATACCACTTATCGCATTCGTCACATTGGACCATTCTGCTATGGTCCAACTCTCCACATTCTCCACAACTTGCTCCATTCGCACCTGGAGAACTTTTCCTGTCTTTATCAGGCTTGTTCGTCGCGCCGGTGTTTCTGGATAACATCTTCAACCAGATAATTAAACGGAAAATTTAATTTTTTGCGAATTAATCGAAACAATTTCCGTAAATTTAACAGAATTTATTATGACGTTAAATTTTCCCTGTAATTATTTGTACATATAGATTTAGCCTAATTTGTTTAGCAATTGCATTTATATTTACTCACGTTTAGTGCGTAATTTACTCGTTTAAGTTATCTGGTTTTTGGTACTCAATTCAATCTATTTCTGGATATCTATAGTAGCTTCAATTAAAGGACATTAGGTATAAGGTTAACTAAATGAAATGTATAGGTTAAGAAATTCACCTGGTTGTAAAAATAGGATTCACTGAATTCGATTCAGTTTCGAAGCTAATGGGACTCGTTATTACTTTTGATCCAATTCACTATGTAATTCCAATCATAACACAACAATAATATGAAAAATTCTGGTAAATTTCAAGACTTCGCTCTATCCAAACCTTCTCTATTGTTTTCTAGATTTGAGATGTATTATCTGTCTAACGATTATAATCCGTTGTTGATCTCGGGTGTTGTTGATGGAGGAGCTTGATTGCCAAAGGGCGTAACACTACCCCTTTAGCAATAACTGTAAAACGACGCATAGCATGGAGAGGCGCCCAGGCATACCGAGCAAAACATTGAAAGGATATTGATATAATGTGATGTGATGTTGTATCAAATTTTCGAAAATGAAAGAGAGGTGGTGGAGAGAGACCCCCGGCAAATGCCGGGTTTGCCGTCCGCACACTACGCTACTGCTCGTGGTATTAAACTAGATTCTGTTTTTTTGTTTTGTTTTTCTGTGTAGCATTCCTTCATATAGTCATTAGCACCTATTCTGGCAACAGCACTACTCGACCACAGGAATTCTGGAACACTTACTATACAAGTATGCCACCACAACCACATGGAACAGAGTAGAACTATACCGCATACGTTCATACCTTCTGAAACCCATCCCATTGCGACCCCGAAAAGTAATTGGCCCTCAAGGAAACCACTTTCCGCTCTAAACGGATTCGTTCCAGTGTTTGCTGGAAAATCTTGAAACTTCCTGTTTCCTCTTAACGCTCCTACACAGCTACATACACGCGCACACATGCGATGAACCGGAAATAATTTGCGCCCATAAATAAACGGGCGGTCGCTTCAGTGCGAGTGAAGGTAACACTAAATGAGTCCATTTGGGCGCGAGACGTGCCGTCGCCAAGCGTTGAGCTCGGCCCGACGTTGGCTTTCGTTACAACACAAAACTCGACTGGTTGCTAGCAGTGGTGGCATTGCTGATCAGGCTGACTGCGAAATTTATTCAGAAAGTGAATCCAACACAACGCGATATCACATTAAAGGGGGCCCTCGGAGCAAAATTGGTACACTGGTTTGGCAACTCTATCCGATTCACTTTCTATTTCGTATCTGGAATTACCGCTCGACAGTGGGGTGGGGGTTGGTGGTAAGACGGACGGCTTCCCGGGGGAGATTTACTTTGTAAACCGCTGGTTGAAATCGACGTCTATCGGTATACCGTACAATGCACCACCGGAAACGTTTTCCGGAGGGCGGGAAATTGACCAGCGACGTGAGTTACATTGGGATACGATAAGATTTGATTGATTTCGTTCAGTGACTGAATCCGGAAGCCAAAATTGGTTTTCATTGCTGGGAGCTTGAAAATGGTTGTATATTTATGATGCGATAGATAACGGCGTAACGCTAGATTCTGGTTGAAGTATTCCACAGAATACTGGCTCTAACCGCTTTTGGTTAGTAACAAATTTCACCAATTGATCACCCTCAGCCCCAGTTTCACTGTCGCGTTTGTTATGTTAATTTATGTTACTATGTTTCCCGCCAGACACCCCACATTAAGCCGGCGATTAATCGCGCCATGTCGCACATTTATTCCGCCCTGATTAAGTTTGCCGTTAGTCACGATTCTGTTTTTCAACGAGCCGCCTTAAATGGCTCGCCTCCAAAATCAGCTTGTAATTAAAATCGAAATCAACCAAAAGGGCAAAAATCGAGTGCCACTCGAATGTTACCATCCTAATGCACACTGCTGCCGGAAAGCATCGAACGAATGATTTCCAACAATTTATGAGCCTGGGACGATCGAATGCTGCTGATGACGCGAGGACTTTTAATCACCGATACTTATTGCAACACACGTAACGCATACAACATCTCCTCGCCGCGCCATCACGCCCAGCAGCTCGCCACTTGAGTTGTTACTTAATATAAATTAAATACGAAAGACTTTCGTTTTCGCTTCGATCGGTTTACAATTGCAGTTCGAACCGGTTTCGGAGCCGTCTATCTGGTTGGATGTCTGGCAAGCTGGCAAGGGGTAGAATTTCTGGCGCAACAGTTGACTCGAACGCTAATGTGGCAGGGCACCGATTATTGGGGAAAACTGCCCATGGAGGCCAATCAAGTGTGCACGAAGCCACTGAACACAACCGTATGTCGATTAGCCTTTGCCCGCTGTTAATATAGACGTTTACCTTTTTCTCGTTTCAGGTATAAACGCAACTATTTTTCACGCTGGAACTATGCCGTGGTAAATAACGCTAGATGGAGACATGATTAAAGGTAATGGCTGGTAACACAATCTTTCTGGATCGGATTAAGTCCGTTGCAAAACTCTGCATGCATGCTTGGATGCCACAATTCAGAATTCAGCATCAACGAGTTAATGGCCAGTATATTTGGGATAAGATGACTGGAAGAAATTTGAGAAGAGTTTTCATGAAATAGCTTGTTGAACGCTAATGTTTGATCTTTACTATATATATAAAGTAGGTATTTAGACCAGTTTTTTTTCTAGGTGTAATAGCTGGCATCACTGCAGTGCATCATTTTTCAAGGCTATCATTGTTCAAAAATTCCATAAATATCAAGAACATCTGTTGTATTTAACTCAAATGGCCTCATTGACTTCTGTTCCATTCCAAAAGTTTTATCAATTCCAGGCATCATTCCAGATATTCAGTCGATATAGAACAAACATTATCATGTCGGTTCGATTCCAGTTCTAGTTTGGTGTTTTTTGTCAAAGAAATTTCTTTCGGCTTGCACTGTGGTCACTCGTATTTTAGAATTTGCCACTCAGAATATATCCTAGGTGTGTGATTAGGCGCAGAAATCTCAACTAAGTACTAATGCAAAATGACGGTAGCTGGGTTTAGTGATCAATATCTCGCTTAATATTGATCATACGATTTCAAGATTAGGTTCGTTGTCAAGGTAATATTCCACACTAATAAAATTCATTCACTGTTTTTTGTTTGTTCCTGTCAGTTGTGAGTTACAGGGTGTTAACAATGGAGGTCAACAAAGAGAAAATTCGGTACATTTTACACTTTTTCTTTTATAAATGTGAAAATTCAAGCCAGAACACCGCTGAAATTGAGAATGGTGTTTATGGTTCCGTTACTACAACAGTAAAATACGTGCAATCTAGTTTTTAAAAATCATTTCCAACGTTGATTGAATTCTCAAAAAAAAAGGTAGGTACTGAAATAATTGGTGCTTGTTCATGGCAGACTTAGGAAAATATGGATTTCGATGCATCAATTCGTATTCATCCGCTTTGTGCATCGTTTTCATCGGTTTATTTGCCGATATTTTGATATGATTGTAGCTTCCGTAACCTCTCCATGCTGGCCAAAAAAACAGCAACACGTTTTTGTTTCCTCTTCACAGTTGGATGCACATCACCCATCGCACCTCCATACCATATGTCCGTGTGGAACTCTGCATGCATATTGGGATGCCACAATTCATAATTCAGCATCAACGAGTTGATGGCCAGTATATTGGGGATAAAATGACTGGAAGAAATTTGAGAAGAGTTTTCATGAAATTGTCTACGGATCTAGGTTGCTCTCTCAGGTTATTCAGAGATAACCTCCGTCGTCGCGTGTTGAAATATACTACGCGTGACAGATCACGGAATAATCACCGGTTCGATTTAGTTGAACAATGTGAACTACGTGGAATGTGTGAATTCGCGACCTCATGAACTGCGAAATACGTTGTCGGTCCTTTTTTACGTAGGAATGCGTCTTATAATACAGCCATTTTTTCGGTTATAGATTGAGGGCTCTATTTATTTATTATATATTTTCTGGAAAGTTGAGGAATTTTTACATAACACATCTCGATATCAGAGATACAATTTTTTTCGTTTTTGAGATATGATTTTTAAATTTAACATGTTTTAAGTCTGCGTTTAATATTTCTATGTGTCTAAACTAGATCTATGCGATTAGAAGTCAGTCTTACTTATTGGCTTATATTTAATATGTCGATCATCTAAATCGGTTCATTAGTTCAAATGTTTGTTTTTTTTGCAATAAGTAATTTTTGGATAAAAGAGGAAAAAATATTTTTCGGCATCTTTGTTATCGAGATATGTTTTGTAAAACATCCTCAGCTTTCAAGAAAAAATATAAAAAAATATAGCACCCTCTAGTCCAAAGCCATGAAAACAATATAAAACGACTACAATCAATAATTACTAAAATAACAAAATAACATAAGTGAATATAGTATATAATATAGAATATATAGCGTTAGCTCACAATGTGAGTAGATGTGTATTATGAATTATTCTCGATTTGTCGATAATAGGCATTTATCAGTTGTCAGAATCAATAGAGGGATGATCTAGGAATGAACTTGAAGATGATATTGGATGATTTGACTCTATACTCCCCAAAGATCTGACGAGAGCCTGGCTCAAAAGGTTAAACGGTTAAAAGTATACGTTGTTGTCCAATCAATTCGTACTCAATGCACGTTTACAAACATATAAATCAGCACGGACTGCTGATTTATATGTTTGCATCATGCATATTTTTTAGGGCTTCTATTCAAATTCAATTCCTACACATAATCACAGTCCTATGTCTAGATCCCGTCCGTGCCACATTTTTTGTATACGTCAGAAAGAAGAAATATGAAAGAAGAAAGAAGAAAGAAGAAAGAAGAAAGAAGAAAGAAGAAAGAAGAAAGAAGAAAGAAGAAAGAAGAAAGAAGAAAGAAGAAAGAAGAAAGAAGAAAGAAGAAAGAAGAAAGAAGAAAGAAGAAAGAAGAAAGAAGAAAGAAGAAAGAAGAAAGAAGAAAGAAGAAAGAAGAAAGAAGAAAGAAGAAAGAAGAAAGAAGAAAGAAGAAAGAAGAAAGAAGAAAGAAGAAAGAAGAAAGAAGAAAGAAGAAAGAAGAAAGAAGAAAGAAGAAAGAAGAAAGAAGAAAGAAGAAAGAAGAAAGAAGAAAGAAGAAAGAAGAAAGAAGAAAGAAGAAAGAAGAAAGAAGAAAGAAGAAAGAAGAAAGAAGAAAGAAGAAAGAAGAAAGAAGAAAGAAGAAAGAAGAAAGAAGAAAGAAGAAAGAAGAAAGAAGAAAGAAGAAAGAAGAAAGAAGAAAGAAGAAAGAAGAAAGAAGAAAGAAGAAAGAAGAAAGAAGAAAGAAGAAAGAAGAAAAAAGAAAGAAGAAAGAAGAAAGAAGAAAGAAGAAAGAAGAAAGAAGAAAGAAGAAAGAAGAAAGAAGAAAGAAGAAAGAAGAAAGAAGAAAGAAGAAAGAAGAAAGAAGAAAGAAGAAAGAAGAAAGAAGAAAGAAGAAAGAAAAAAGAATAAAGAAGACAAAAGAAATAATAATTATGTTCAAAGAGCATAATTGAGAACAGATTATCTTTACCATGATAATTTTAATGTTGTTTCTAACATCTTCAATAAACCGGTGCTATTGAAGATTTCGAAGTACAAACAACTTCATCCATTTATACCATAAAAAACACTGCAGGCCATTGAATTTCTGAATTTGGATGCGTATTTGGTTCCACTCCAAACAAATGAACTGTACTACCTTCTAAAGCCGAAGTACACGCCTTTTACCTGTGTTGCCAACTTTAAAATATTGTCAACAGTATGATATCCACCTCATATTATAAATCCATAAAGTCACACCTTAGCTTGGAGTTTAAAATTCGAGATCTGAGTATGGGAACTAGTGTCTGAATCTCGTGCACAAAGTATGAATCTATAACCTATTTGAATCGGTTATCTATAATTATCCAACTTCGGAATCCGAAATCCAAATCTGGAATATGAAATCGAAATTATCACCATCGAATCCAATATCCTGAAATCCGAATCTCATATTTTACTCTATTAGTCCATAAACATTATATGCAATAAACCTGTCTGATATTTGCATTTCAATTGCTCATTGCTGTATATCATCACTTTGAATGTATATCTATCTTAATCAATCATCTTCAAAACTAATCAAATATTTCTTGTCAATTTAGCTGATAAACTGAAAAAAATAGAAGAAACAGTGAGGATAGTTGAAACGGGATGCGTCTGTCTTCGATTTATGCAATTTTGAATCATAAACTTTATGTTTATATAGTCTAATTCCGGTTCAGGGATACAGATAACATAAATGTTGTATGTAGATAGAGGATTGCTGTCTGCAATATTCAAATCTGAGATTTATAATTCAAAATTTAGTGGTAATCAATAGTAATAGAATTTATAGATCACAAGTTTTGAGAGATGAATGTAAATGAATGGTTGTGGAAAAAATATTATCTGATATACAACTAGAATTATCTAAACTTATGTAAGAGAGGCGAAACCAATATCGTCATCACTTAACCGATTACAACCCATCCGAATCGATTGGACATACACTTGCTGATCATTGCTTCACTCCGTACGAAAATGTATGAAAATATATGGTTTGCTTTTAAAGAGTTTTTTTATGACGTTATGCGTTTGTGTTTTTCGCCATGATGAAAGTGTTGATTTTGACTGAAGTTTTGACATTAACAGATTATTAAAATGTTCTACGTGTTCGTTCACACGAAGACACAGAACTGTGAGTCGCAAATGAATGACCCTCAATTTGTAAAAACTATCATAGAAAAATAATCGCTATCGACTACCTTGAAATGGAACATCTTTTTTTTTTTTTTTATCCCATCCGTTTATTAGGCTCATTTAGCAATTCAGCTGTCACAGAGCCGAATTTATTCGTATACATTTTTATGTTAAGATAACTATTGTTGTATATTATTTAGGCTTAAGATTCCTATCCATCGATAAACATTTGTTTTTTTTTATGTATAACACAGTAGCTGTTTAGGCCTAAGAATATTCCAATTCTATCGATACACAACACATGCCGCCTTTTTCGGCGTTAGAATATTCCTATTGTTCGAATGTTCACAGTTGGACTGTTCACAACGGGACTGCTGATATGAGGCTTCCATTGCTGTGTTAGAATTAGTACCAATTACCGATGCAGCAGATCGTAATGTGAGCGGTAAGGGACTGGGATTACCGACACATGATGATTGTTGCGTGGACGTAGTAGCTAGAATAACACACAACGATGGTCAGTTGAGGGGCCCTGAGTTATTAGCTCATGATTATGAAACATCTTGTAGGAAGCCAAACATTTTCAGTGACAAAATCGAGACAAACAAATATGAGTAAAAGTTTAAATTACATTCTTAAAGCAACGTGTGAGTGGTAACAGCAACACGTGGAACATACTATCATGTCACATAATTGTCACATAATTATGAAGCGAAAAAAAATCATTTGAAAAAAAATCGTTCCATGCTATTGGAAATATGGCAGTACACAAAACAACCGAGTGTGAGATAGTGTTACCATTATACTTCCTGCAAGCAACACATTTTGCGAATGATAATAAAACGTTCCATCCCTCCATATTGATGTCCAACATTTCTCGAATCGACTCAGTTACAGCACGAACAGCATTTTCCGGAAATCTCATTGCCGGCGTTATCGTCTTCCATCTTTTTCCCCATTTATTTTTCACTTTCACGATTCACCGGACTGCCTTCAGAGCTGGAATTACTGCACGTCAAGGTATTCCCGGCATCTGGATGATGCTACACTGACATACCTCACGTTATCTTCTAATGTTGTTCCTCTTCCCTTGCCTTTCATAACGCCCCTCTCTGCCCTCTGCCGCGAATACATTTCGCTCAAATTCCTGACGCTTCTTCGCATGCACTCGCTTATTCTCACATATTTTATTGTTATCATCGCCAGCAGCAGCAGTCTCCAGGCTCCGGGTTTCCCGGTGCTGCCGCGTGTATGATGTCTGATTTCTTCCCACTTCTCATCTTTTTTTTCGTTCATTTTTTACGTGTTTATTTCACCACCCTTCTGTCAAAACACTGTTGCTCGGGATCTGTACCTGATATGCGTGATTCCCGGCCCCATCCTTGCCTCGAAATAAATACTTACACCAGCGGCAGTGAATCATAAAAAATCGTTCTCACCACACAGCTTCATCGCCCCGTTGCTCTTGAGTGTTTGCGTGCAAGGGTGACTGTGTGGGCACACAATGCGAAAAGCATCGGTAATGGCATGAAACTGGCAAAGGAAAATGTTTGCACATTAACTATTAAATTGCCATAGAGTCTTTCTTCTTCTGCTGCCGCTGCTTGTCTTACCACTTTGGCGTAGAAATAGGGGAGAACGTATCTGTGCCTTTGAGTGGGGTGGGAGAAACCATCCAGGATATGAGCGGATGGGTTGGGCGTTTATTGAATGTTGGTCTTGGTGGGAAAACGTTTACTGTGCTATTGGCGAATTGAAAACAATAGGAATTTAATAGAGCGGTAGATTTTAGAAAACGATACAACGTATCGTAAACCAATAAAAGATTGGGGCTGTGTGATAAGCAACACATTGATGTGTGCTAATAGCTTATAGACAGAATTCAGCGGTGAAGAATGGTTTGCTGCGTCGATGCTGAATTCTTATATCTACTGAAATAAAACACGCTTTCGGGTATGAATCAAACATTTCACAACCATTTTGCATATCTCATCAAAAAGAGGTTAGTTATCGATACGCTTATCATAGGTTCATAAGTATTACAATAATTGTTTTATAACTGAGGATACACATAGACAAACAGTACATTTGCAAAAATCGACTGGGAAGACTGGGGTGTTTTTAAAGGTAATTTTGCAACACCTTCAGTATTCAGAGCTGGTGCGTTTTATGGGCCGGTGGAATTATTGGTCTGTTTTTCTTTGAAAATGATGTGGTCCAGAACGTGATTGTTAACACTAGATTAACGGATGTTTATTATATACTTTTTTTGTTGATTAAATACCGTTTTTTGCTAAGAAAATAGTTCCAAATTATTATAAATAATATGTTTATTAACAACAACAAAATCATGGAAAACATTTCTGTTGCATATAGCGCAAACATCTGTTTCTTTTGCTTGATTGTTGAACTAGAAACTTCTCGGCATTGGAATTGAAGTGTTCTCGACTTCTTCTCTATATTTACTTCTTAGCTCTTTAGCCAATTGGAAAATAAAATATTTTCGAGAAATATTCGTCTCTTTATACAAAATCCAGCAACTGCTAAATCTAAAATGTTGTAGAAAACATGTAGAGGCCAGTGGTGTGAATTTACTTCGACGCAATATTTTCGGGCCATTTGGTAAATACACCAACGTCATACTTGGTGCTATTAAAATAGGTTACTGTTTCTGGAACAAGTTTTTTAATTTTTTCAATTGTTATATTTATATGTTTTGTACTTAGTAGTACAACTTTTTTATTAGGCTTGCAATTTTAGGTCATTCTTTTCAGTTTGCACGTATAGTGCCGACCAAAGCAGTTATCAGTTTTCTTTGCAAGTAACTTTTTTGCATGTGAAATGCTAGTAAAAAAATATGTGTGGTAATATTTCGCCCGCAGCCTCAATATGGATCTGCAAGCTTAGTTACTACTATTCTATTCTCTTACTATTCTCTCAAGGGAATGTTTGGTCCTCAGATTTCATCCTTGCCCAAGCACGGAAAATCGTTTACAAGATATTTACTTCTAACATCGGCTGCCAGCCAAAATTGCTCATCGATTGTGATGTTTGTGTCAGGTTTGTATCAAGTCTGACTACTATTTATAAATTTTCCCATATTTTTAAATCAAGGCAAATTTGTCTGTCTTCAGTATTTCACTGCGTTCATTTCTTTTATCAAAACTTATGAACCGAAGTACCGTTCCGAATCATATTTCGGACGCTTAAGGCATATGATGCAGAAAACATATCTAAACTTTATGAACAGATATTATTTGTTAGATATTTTCAATAAATTAGTTCAATATGCTTTCAAGCTTTCTACTTTAGTAGCTATTTGATTGAATACATAATAAAATCATCGAATAAAATGCTTTTCAAATGAAGCGAATAAGAATCAAACTTCGGACACTAAATCAAATTTCGGACATTTTATTTTGTAATTTTATGGACGAAAATTACATTACACTTGATTATATTTTATAGTCATCTGCGAAACATTTACCAAGCAATCACAGTAAACTGTTAACGATGATGAGAGCTGATGAAACACGGGAGAAATTTAAATATTTATGAACGGGTAAATTCTACGTGCTCACGCAAAATAAACGTCAAACACAAATGATAATGAGTGGTGCTGTTGATTTTTTTCCTACTTTGTGATAATTCAAATGTTATTCTCAAATGAAGTGATAGTGAAACCAAGGGATCACTCTAAAGAAGCAATTGTGATATTAAATTTATAGTTATATCATCAGTGCATGAAGCATTTCAAGATATTAGAACAAAGTGTCCGAAATATTATGTTGTCCGAAATATGATTCAGAACGGTATATCTATAAATTCATATCTAGACATTGTCTGGGCGAAAAATAGCCGGACCCCATTTTCCAGACCAGAAATATGAACACTTATTTTTTTGTGTTATATACTCCTCCCACAAATGAAATTGATACAAAGGCCCACAATTGTGATTCTGAAACCGTCCATCCTTCATTATTCAAAACTTGACACGCTTTGAGCTCGGTACATGATTTTATATACCTCATGATACCTTCGTAAATTAACAAATCGGATGCGCTACTTGCCATTTAGCATAGGCAGTTGGACCAGAAACGTCTTCGAACATGGTATAAATCGGTGACCTACCTAGGTTTCTGTCTTCGTTCAAACCATTTTATAAGATTATAAAAGTAATCCATTATTTTTGGGTGAAACTCAAAACTTTTTTTAATATTCTCCTGATTGTCCGATTTGGATTAAATATGCACTGTATGTTGTAATATGTTATGTTGTAAAATTTATTGCACTTCCGAAGGTAGCTTCATAATGCCTATCTCATAGAAGTGTTGGTCCTTATTGGCGAAAAACTCTTGCAATACATTTTTACGCAATTTATTATCTTTCACGAAGTTTTGCAATACGAGGAAAATGTAGTAATCGCATAGGAATATTGCACAAAAACTGAAAATATGCTAACTTTGAAAAATCATAAACCAAAAACAAAAAAAAAACACCTCTCTGATTTTTGGACATGTTATGAAAAAAAAACAGGTTTCAAGAAAAAAATATAGCTTCCTTGGTTCTGAGACCATGAAAACTATGAATAACAAATACAATCAGAAATTACGAAAATCAAATCCAATTTCTTCGCAATTGTTAAATTTTTTTCAGAGATGACTAGCTCATTATCTTCAATTGGATGTGTCGATTGCTTGAATTGGTGCAGTAGTAAACTATAAAAAATAAATAACGGGTATTTCAAGATGGGACGCTACAATAGCAGACCGATAGGGACAGCAAACGACGCCATATTTTTTTCCGCTACATTACCCTAACCCACATTTCTCTTCAGTGAGGTTTTCCATTTCATAATGGAAAGATATGCGATCCAACAACGAGTCAAGATTATTAAAATTTACTACCGAAATTCGGAGTCAATGGCCTCAACTTTAAGAGCGCTACGTCCAATTGATGGCCGTCATAATCGTCCTGCCAGGTCAATAATTGAGCGTCTAGCGGAAAAATTTGAATCCACAGGCACAGTACAAAATGTTCCCGTGCCAGTGAGGCAAAGAAGTGTCCGTAGTGTCGAAAATATTGCTGCCGCTAGCGCATCAATTGAGGAAGACCCAAATCAGTCTCTCACACGTCGTTCTCAAGCGTTGGGCATCTCTGTGACGTCGTTGTGGCGAATTTACAAGATCAAATTGACGCAAGAACTGAAGCCCCAGAAGCGTCGTATGTTCGTGAAGTGGGCTAAGTAACAACTTGAAAACGATCTGGATTTTCATCGAAAAATCATCTTCAGCGATGAGGCTCATTTCTGGCGGAATGAGTTCGTCAATAAGCAAAATATGCGTTATTGGTCAGGCAGCAATCTACACGTACTCAATTTTTGGTGCGGTTTATGGTCCGGCGGCGTCATTGGGCTGTACTTTTACCGTGATGATCAAGACCGGTACGTTACTGTGAATGGGAATCGCTACCGCTCAATGTTAACCGAATGTTTTTGGCCCGAATTGGATGATATGGACATGGACAATATGTGGTTTCAACAGGACGCCGCCACAATTATTTATGATTGAAACCCGTCGAAAATTGGGTTCAGGGTCTGGACTTCTCCAAGCGTACCCGTAGTGGCTATGCAAAAGAAATTTATTGAATTTCATTAATATCCAAAACCATTTTTGTTTTATTTAAAAAAAACTTTAGTAGCGCTCTTTTTGAAAAACCCGATATAATCCTTAATAACGAAAACAAAATTTAAATTTTTTGCTAGAGTGAATTTTTTTTGCAAAAAGACCAGCGAACTGGCTTTATTTCGGTTTAACATGTCGGTCATCTGAATCGGTCCTGCAGTTTGAAAGTTATGAATTTTTGAAAAAAGTCACTTTTGGAAAAATGGAGAAAAATTAGATTTTTCGGGTCACCTTAAAATGGAAATGGGTACCCTAATAAAAAAACGATTACGAGCAAATCTACCACTTTTTACGAAAATCTGAGAACCACTATATTTATTTGGCATGGAATGGCTATGTAAATTGTGCTGAAAATAATAAATTCAGAGAAAGGATTTTTAGGAACAAAATCAAAACAAATCAAAAGATACCCTGTCGAAAGTCACAGATCTTTGATATGGAACTATAGGATACTAATAATACCAATAGCTTGCTATGGCACTGAAGTAAAAAGGAAAGCCACTTTTTATGTTTCGACAAAGGTAGCACAGAAAAGGTTTTCGAATATCATTTAATGTGAGTTCAATGTTTAATTGAAGTTCATTCAAGACTTTTTCGCCAACAGTTCTAGAAGCATATAAAAATTACACATCATTCTAAAAATTGATTATTTCTCGAAAG
The DNA here is from genome assembly GCF_029784135.1 of Toxorhynchites rutilus septentrionalis. Lineage (NCBI taxonomy): Eukaryota > Metazoa > Arthropoda > Insecta > Diptera > Culicidae > Toxorhynchites > Toxorhynchites rutilus. The sequence goes on from NC_073746.1 coordinate 226,012,397, forward strand.
CGTTTAATCTTGGGATAAAACGTGTTTCATATTTTTTATGTGAACTGCATGTAGATTCAATTCATCATACAACGTTTATTAAGTCAAGGAGGCCGGTTGATTTAACGTCGAATTGCTCTATAAAAAACAAATAAAGAACTTTATTTCGCACTAAACATTCAAAATTACTTCTCTGCTAACTCAATCAAATTTCAATAAAATTGAACAATGTCCCGGCACGTGTGTCAACAAAACAGACAATTAGCCGATCGGAACACTCTGTACTATTCGAATAAATTTAATTTTAAATTACCCTAACCCACCAACCCCTTTTACCCATTCTATTCCGTGGGCAAACTAATTGTTTCCAAATTCAATTTGCGCTCATTTACTAGTGCGATTAGCTGACACTAAACATGTCCCGTTGCGTTAAAAAATACAACCCCCCAAATGTAATCGACAGGTCGGATCAGGACAGTCATTAGACAAAATAGTGCGGGAGTTGGGTGAAGTGACTGTAAACAAATGGCGAACGGCGGATGCCGTTGCGCTGGGATGTGTTCATGGAAACTGCCGCTCGAATATGTACACGAGAATATAATAGTCGCGCTAGGAGAACGAATTCAAAGCCAATTATCTGCTCCTAGCTATGAACTAGACAAGTTCACAGGGCAGGGGGATGTGAGCTGCAAACAGTTGATATCCAACGAGGGATCCCACGATCCGATAAATGTTCCGGATCCTATTTGAAATTTGCAATGCTAAATTCATTGATGAATGACGATATTGAAGCCATATTTTTCGCTTAGGTATTAACGATAAGCAGGTGATAAATTCAACGAAGCTGCCTGGATTGCTTGAACAAAATCTATTCACACCAATAATCGCTATGCCTTCAGCAAAATTTCTTCATGTCTTTCGAATCCAGACATGCTGCTGCTGGTGGCGTTGTGCGTTGGAGTAGAAATTCAATTTTAAGCGAAACAAAATCAGTGCATTCTCCCTTCATCTCCTTGCGCACCATTATAAAAAAGCGAGAGCGTATAAATAGAGTTTATCGCGTCTGGCGGTAGTCGAGAACGCGAAAGTATCAAAAAAATCTGCGTTCTAACCGGGTACCGTTGTGATCTTATCAATGATTCAGTCCCGGAACAACGCCGATGGGGGCGATAAACAATTTATTCAATTTAACAGCCACTTGGCGCCTTGGTTGCCTCGTGCTGGGTGCTGACTGCGCTGACATTCGACGCTAGGTTCGAGCTTTTGATTCGGTGATTTAGAGCTGCCATCGTCCGTCCAGAGAAGAACGACACGATCCGCGATAAATGTGGCGGAAAATTAGCACAATATAAACGCGGCACATGGAATAATTGTTGTCTTCAATCAGTGCTGATGCCCAGACGCGTCCCGAACAGTTATTGATGGGCCGTCGTTAAAAGGCGTTGGTGTAATGCTGATGTAGTTTATGCTTCTTGGGTACAAAGGGTTTGGGGTTGTGACGAGCTGTAGCTATCTGGCTCTATGATTTTTTTTTTTAATTTTCTCTCAATTCAATTTTTTTTTTTACTTTATTTGCCAAACTGTCTTAAATCATCTACGCTTGTTCACAAATAGAGATCAATGAACAATGAGTCGCAGATTTAGCTAGAAAAAAAGTTCTCTAAGTTCTTTTCGTTTAGCAAAATGGCGGTTTCAACGGATGGTTCCAAAATGTCGCATAAATAGAAGCTTAGAATATCTATTCTCAAAATTCAACGTAATTCCTTATTTCTGATGCGATTGATATTTGTAACACTGTTCTTTGAGACATTATACTCATAGTTGTATGATTGCAATCCACAAATTCCATTTTTCATTTTTTATACACTTTTTTCAAAATTAATGACTTTCTCTTAAAAAAACAAAAATTGGAAATTCTTAATTTGTTAAAAAATTAATTGTTAGAAAACTACCTACCTAAACTATTACGTGGGACTACCTTAGCTTAGCAATCATTTGTTTGAATTAATTAAATTTTTGTTGGAATGAAACAATCCCCGAATTCAATTGAATTCAATATATTTGCTTTGTGAGTAAAAAGATTGTATAATGCCATGTAAGGTCAATTCATGCATTTTGATAGATAATGTTCTTCGATACAAGTAAATTTAATGACAGTCCTTTTACGTTTGGTATGATGCCTAGGACAAAATATGTGAACGGAAGAATTATCAAACGAATATTCTATTTTACGTTTCCTTCTGAAGTTTGCATCTCTCAAGTGTACGTACTTCTCTAACCGAAAATTTGCTTGACTTGATGAACTTCAGACACTCAGTTTCGATTTCGACATGTACGTCGAACGCATATTGCTTAATCAAAAGGCGTTATCGCAGCAAATGGTTAACAATATTTTGCCTAATCATCAAATGGTATGCATCGAAATTCAAGGATTTTTTAATCTTAAAATATTATCCTCCGAATTTTATACATATTAGGTTGGGGAAAAAGTTATTCATTATTTTCTCGATAGCTGACTTTAGTAATCAATATTTCGCGTAGTATCGATCATACAATTTCAAGTATAGACTCGTTCTAAAGGTGATATTTCACACTAAAAAAATATATTTTGCTGTTTTTTGTTTGTTCCATTCAGTTGTGAGTTACAGGGTTTTAACAATAGAGATCGACAAAGAGAAAATTCGGTACATTTTACACTTTTTCTTTCATAAATGCGAAAATGCAAGCTAGGCCACTGATACTGCGACAGTAGAATACATGAAACTTTTTTTATTTTTCAAATTTGTTTTTCTGAATTTTCTTTTAAATTCTTTTCTTAATTTTTATTTTAGTGCAATACAATAAATTGATATCTCTACTGTTAACAAATGGACCGTTTGAAGCTTGCAATTGACCAGAAACGTTCAATATTGGTCAACAGAAGAGGTTTTTTGTTCCATCAGGACAAAGCAAGGCCACTCTTTTCCGAGAGCTAAATTGCGATGTTTTAATGCATCTACCATAGAGTCTGAACCAGGCACCAAGCGATTACCACCTTTTCCTCGCATTGCAAAATTTCCTGAGTGATAAGAAATTGGGATGAAGAGAAGATGGTAAAAATCTATTCCTAGAGTATTTTGCCAATAAAGACGAAGACCTCTATGATAGAGGCATTATGAAGCCACCTTTAGAATGGTAACAAATTCTGCAACAAAACGGTGCATATTTAGCTCAAATCGGACAATCCGAAGTATATTAAAAATAGTTTTGAGTTTCACCCAAAAATAATGGATACTTTTTTCCCCAACTCAATATTTATATGGGAAATACGCATCGAATTTTCTTAAATCACAGCGAACAATGAACGTATTACGTTTTTATTTAAAGAAATCATTGATATCGCCCTATCATTGGTTGTCTCACTGTAATATGTGCTGTAAAACTATGAGCAATTTACTTTGAAACTAAAATTAGACAAACACATTTTTCATGAACAATATGTTTAGGTATTTTTTTGTTAGGAATAAGATTCTGCGCAAAAATATTATTTAATTTATTGCTCGCCTTCTAATGTTATTAACTGAACCTCGATAGTTAAAAAAATGAATTCAATTTATTTTATGATTCATTAATGAAAATTTAGCTCGAAGAAACAATGCAATTTCGAATAGACATACGCTTTTGGATAAAATAGTATTTCCAAGCACAACTGATAAGCGTTTCTTCAAATAAGCATTATTGCTTCTCACAATTGATTTAATGAGCCAAATTATGCTCTATAATTTTGCTTAATTACTCGATTTTACAGGAATCGAGATATGTTTGTGGTTAAAAAACCAAATGAAACGAGACATTGGTTCTATGATTTCGTCGAACTCGAAATGTTTGTTTCCGTCGCTTCGACGCTTCTGTAATGTCTATTTATGCTTATATAACTACGCGCCACTTAGTGTCACATGCGCTCAATTTGAATTTCGTTATTTTAAATAAAATTTGTTTTTTTAGTTTCTTCAATAGTATACCCATTTTTGAAAAGTTTATGCATTTAATCGCTTGAACGGTTTTAGATCTTAAACGAAGGAAGTGTAATAACCTTCTTGAACAAAAAATATTAAACTACACCTTAAATGGGTATTATTGGGCAAAAGTATTTAAACATAATTTTTATAATGTTTGATCCTGCGACCAGACATCATTATTTCTAATTCTACGTTTAACAGAAATGTGAAAAATGAAAATCTAAAAAGCGAGCATGCAATAAAAAACGGAAAATTTTGGGCGCTTATAACTCGAGAATCCAAGCTATTTAAAAACGTTATTCTTTGCCTCAACGAAACCCTGTAGTCTGATAGGTCGATTGGTACTAGCGATATGCGCTCTCAGCAGTACTGTCGAAAACAAGTAAGTAATGTAGTGGTGAGCAGACGAAGGAATAAAAAACTTTACTCTCTGATTTCTCTTTTAGTTTCACTCTACACAGCGAACAACGAGCGTCATATATTAAAACTGAGAATTGATTTGAAAATAATCGAATTGTATTTTTGAAACATTGGTGATGTTCAAACCGTTTACGTCGCTCAGTGAAGGTATTGAGCACATTTGTAGTCTATAGAGATAAGAATAATGGACTGTTCTATGAAATATGCGTTTTGTTGTTTGGTTCTGCTGATGTGCTGATGTCACTAGCGATAGGTAGGAGAGAACTGTACAAAACGCACCGGTGATGTAAAATGGCCCAAGCCATCAATTGTGAAAAATCTTTAGATTAGTCATGTAAAATGATATATTACTTTACTCATTTCAGTTCGCAGTAATCTCTTCCACATATTCACAGTACACAAACATGCCCATCATAATAAAATAAGATACAAATTGAGAAAAACTGCCTTTTCTGTAAATATTCATGGTTGCTTGGTAAGATTTTGCGGTTAGTCAATGTTTAAATATCAGGATATTTACACTCTACCTCCACAACGAATCATTGAACTTTATGATCACACTTAAAAATCACACCAACATGTCATATTTTACAAGAATTTTGCCAAAAATTGTGAAAGCAATAATTGGGGCAATATACACAGGAAAAAATATTCGTTACATAGGTTATAAAAACAAACGTTCGTTTTGACCAATGCCCTGGAATGTAACCATTTTTTTGTGGTTCGCACAGAAAATCATAAGCATAGTTATTACTCCAAGCCGCACTCACATTACGGAACAAACAAGAGGAATTTGACAGCACGACTGAATTGACCACAATCACATTACGAGAAGAACAAAAGAAACTTGTACGCTTGAGCCCTTTCTATGCAGCCTACGCTCAATTTGTGTTGGTTGGGATAAGGATGTCAGCCCTTTGGTTCTGACTTTCTCTCTTCGCTTTGATGATATTAGTTGCATAGTGGGTCTAATTGATTGCATAATGTGATAAAATTGCAACAAGTTTATTGGTTTTACACTATTTATTTGAAATTTTATTTATGTAATGAATTTTCAATAAGCTGTGTCTAGCATCGAATATGTTTTTTTTTATGAAATATAACAAATAGAAGTACTTTTATTAACTTATCGATAAAAAAACATATTGAAATTTCGGGCACCCTGCAAGCCCACTGTGTGCGCTGTGTTCGTTTGTTTTGATACGTCTAACCAAGTTGTTATGATGCGTTCTGTCCATGGATTATGACATTTCACCCAACCCTATGTTTTGAACTGTCGATGGAAATATTAAAAAATCCTTGCAAATTCGAGTATGTTATATCAAATTACATCAGGGATATAATTGGCAGTGATGGAAGAAGTATTCTAGATGTTAAACAGCATGAATCAATTACAAGAAGTGCGGTAAATGACTGATTTGCTTAAATGGTGCGTTTTGTACCACTCTCCCCTATAAACAATTTTACTTTGTGATTCCTGTGTGGAGGGTGAATGTGATCCTCCTATTACATCCAATGTATTTCGCTCGCAATGTGTTGTCTTCCCTTTTATAGGTACCGTGCCTATGCGACGCAGCCCTGCCGCCCATACTTCGTCCACTTTGCGGTTTGCTCCAACCCTGCATCGTCCAACCGAATTACGCAGCACCAGCTCCCGGGCTTCGGCATTCTGTCAGCGGTGAGGGCAAGACGTGTGCTCCCCGGACAAAGCATAAAGCATCTCCGAAATGGCTGGTTTTTTGGTGGCTAAAATCGCACAATTTCTATTTTAGTTTCACTCTAAACAGCGAGCAGCCAACACTGTATGCTAAAGCTTAAATTTTTTTTTTAATACTATGCTGCTGTGCAAATCATTCGCGCAGCTTAGTGCAAGCATTTTGTGCAATTAAATATATGCTTGTATCTTAACGGGTTCACAAATGTCACGTTACATAGAGCGAGAGCTTAAAATTTGTTTACTCTATGGTTTCACTGTTGGTTTCACACTAGACAGCGAGTAGCCAACAACATATGTTGAGACTGAGACTAAGTATAAACATTATCGATTATCGTTACAAAAAAATCATACATCACAGCCACCAAAATATGCTAACAATTAGTTTTTTTTTTATTACTAAACCGTAACCGTAACCGTAAGTATTTTGCTATGTATGTCCTTTGTTTCACCCCACCCGAAACAAATTGTTGACGCAGGATTACAGAATTATTTTTTTCAATTTGATTAATTGATCAATTGGATATTGTTTCAGATTGAAACGGAAAATTGAATTGATCGATTATTTGGGTGGTTTTGTAGAAGCAGTTGGATATGGTTGATTCAATCGTCTGTCCCTATGCTGCAAATTGTTGTCAATACTCGAACTGGTCTGGGTATTTATTTTGCATGTTAAGCATGTATAGTAAAAGTGTGTAATACGCACCCCCTAAGCGAGAATGGATTTATATTGGCCGTGCTCTTCAAATTTAAGATAACAACTACGTCAGTACGTAGATTAGTAAACCCTCAGCCATCTGTAATCGTTCTGTATTTTAGATACTGAATAACAAAAGTGCTACGAATTTTATTTTGTAAGGCGCCCAAATTCTAAATTTCCAATCACACGGTGTTAAATGGCCCAGCAGAAGTATAATATACCCATGAGTTGTTTCTCTCTGAGACTATAAAGCTCAGAGAAACAGTTTGTATGAATGAGAGATTCCATCAATCTATTCCCTTCATGTCCACCAGCGAAGAGAAGAAACCGTTTCTCCGGTGAGCGTGTTCTCCCAGTAATCGTGTATTAATTCTTCAGTTCGCGCTCTTGTTTTCCTGCATTCTCTGAGCTTCGATCAGCTTCGCAATTGTATTGCTATATGAAAATTGTGTTTTGTCGCTATGTTAGGTATCCCTTTGCTGAACGCTCTCTTTGGGAGATATAGAAAAGCACAGAATGCATGTCAGTTTTTTAACTATATTTTTGGAAGTGTTAAAAATTTGTTCACCTCAGAGGCGAAATATGTATAAATAAAAATGATTTGGTGTCTGTTCCTCACGATTCAACTCAAGAACGGAGCAACAGATCTAACAGTCAGAATTAGATTTGATGTGCCTTAGTCTGCGTCAGGTTTATATACCAAAAAAGCTATGAAAACCATTCGGAAAGTTGGAAAATTTGAAAGTCATTTTTTTGCAAATTTTGTATGAAAATTGGAAAATTGGAAAGTATTTTTTTTTCAGCATATTTTGTATATCTATACGGCCATTCCATGCCAAACCGATATAGTGGTTCTCAGATTTTCGTCAAAAGTGGTAGTTTTGTTCCTTATCGAAAAAAATATGACCAGTATTTTTTATGTTTTCATTAGGATGGCCATTTCCATTTTAGGGTTGTCCGAAAAATAAAATTTTGCTCTTTTTTCCAAAAATAACTTTTTTCAAAAATTCATAACTTTTGAACTACTTACATAACATATCCAAAAATCAGAGATGTGTTATTTTTCGTTTTAAAGCTATGATTTTTCAATCTTAACATGTTTTCAGTCTTCGTTCAATATTTCTATGCGACTAGACTGGATGAATGCGACAACAATTTAATTAATTGGTAAATGTGTCAAATGTCAAAAAAGGCTAGCTAATTGGCTTTAATTTGATATATTGATCATCTGAATCGGTATAGTACTTCAAAAGTAATAAATCTTTGACAAAAGTAACTTTTGGAAAGAAAGTGAAAAATGTTTTTTTGGACCATCGGTTAACTTTGAAAAATTATAACTCAAAAACGAAAGCCTCTCTGGTTTCGACATATTTTATGTGAAAAATTCTCAGCTTTTCAGAAAAAAATATAAAAAATATATAGTATAAAAAAATCAATACAATCAATAATAACGAGAACATGATTCAATTTTTCTGCAGGTGTAGTATATTTTGAAGTTCGTGTAGTATTGGCTTTTATTTGATATGTCGATCATCTGAATTGGTTTAGTAGTTCAAAAGTTATGAATTTTTGAAAAAAGGCATTTTTGGAAAAAAGAGGAAAAGGTAGATTTTTTCGGACAACCCTAAAATGGAAAAGGTCACCCTACTGAAACAATTAAAAATACGGATCTAATGTTTTGCGATAAAGAACAAAACTACCACTTTTCACGCAAATCTGAGAACCACTAAATCGGTTTCGCATGGAATGGCTGTATATAAATAAAAATGATTTAGTGTCCGTTGCTCACGATCTAACTCAAGATCGGAGTAACAAATTTAAACAGTCAGTATCAAGTTTGGTGTGTCTTAGTCTGCGTCAGGTTTATACGTCAAATGAAATTATCTACGGTAAGTATAGATCACGTACATAATGTGGGAACTTGAGTGTTCGAAATGTTTTAAATCATATATCAATTGTGGTTGAGACGCAGTTCGCTGGGTCAGCTAGTAGAAAATCAAAATACGGATCTAGAATGGTTTGTTCATGCAGATTGGACCAATTTCCTTCGGAACATACATTTTTATATGCTCACTCTTATACACGAGGGTCGTTTAAAAAGTCCGTGAAAAAATAAAAACTACATAATTGTGTAGAGTATTCTTTTTCATTTTATAACATAGTCTCCTTTTAGGCTTATATATTACGTCCAACACTGCTCTAGATTGTTGATTCCTTCAAATAATAGGGTTAAAATAGCCATCCGTTTTTGCAATCACCTTCTTTTTCGACATAGGATTACGTCTTTCGGGAACATATTGGGGGTTCAAATTGAAAAACGAAAATCGATCGCATTATGAAAAATGTCCAAATTCAAAAGATTATTGCTCAGTCATTTCATGATGGATTGATGAATTTTTCGCGTCAGTCAATTTCGGCACTCCGTAACATTTTTTTGACGTAGGACTACGTCTTTCATTTCTATACCGGGGTGTAAAATCAAAGTTTCGAAAACGAAAGCGTTACGCCGGAGACCGAGATTTTGAGCGTTAATAGCTCCTAAACAACTGAACGAAATGGTATGATAAACACTTCATTCGAAAGATAAAATGTCTACGCGTTATATACTTGTTACTTTTTGATCCAAAAACTTGTTTCAATAGTCTTAAAATTGCTTTCAAAACAGGCTATTGAAATCACCAATCGGTATATAAGCGAGCGGCGCTCGGAAATCCACTCAGTTCTAATTGAACAGCGATTGGAGCATGTTGTCGCTGTTGCGGTGAAGCTCTTTATTTATCATGAAAGGGCGGATGAACGGTGTCACCAAGAGCCTGTTTGTGCACCCTAGGCCAGAAGGGAATCTATCAGGAGGAGAGTGATGCCACAAACGGTTCCCTGGGAAGACATCGCTACACACACATACACGCGCGGCTATTAACAGGTGGTTATCGAGTTGGCATTAACCACTGGTGGGCTTCCAGTATCGAGGAAAATGTGGAAATATCTAATCGTTACTGAAAATAATCTGCCAGTTCCTCTGGGAATTTTCAAAATATATTCATGTGAAAGAGTTTAATTGAATGTTTTCTATCCATGTTACACTGTGACCAAATATGTTTCAATCAAGTGCTATTAACAGGTGGTTATCGAGTTGGCATTAACCACTGGTGGGCTTCCAGTATCGAGGAAAATGTGGAAATATCTAATCGTTACTGAAAATAATCTGCCAGTTCCTTTGGGAATTTTCAAAATATATTCATGTGAAAGAGTTTAATTGAATGTTTTCTATCCATGTTACACTGTAACCAAATATGTTTCAATCAAGTGCTATTAACAGGTGGTTATCGAGTTGGCATTAACCACTGGTGGGCTTCCAGTATCGAGGAAAATGTGGAAATATCTAATCGTTACTGAAAATAATCTGCCAGTTTCTTTGGGAATTTTCAAAATATATTCATGTGAAAGAGTTTAATTGAATGTTTCCTATCCATGTTACACTGTGACCAAATATGTTTCAATCAAGTGCTATTAACAGGTGGTTATCGAGTTGGCATTAACCACTGGTGGGCTTCCAGTATCGAGGAAAATGTGGAAATATCTAATTGTTACTGAAAATAATCTGCCAGTTCCTTTGGGAATTTTCAAAATATATTCATGTGAAAGAGTTTAATTGAATGTTTTCTATCCATGTTACACTGTGACCAAATATGTTTCAATCAAGTGCTATTAACAGGTGGTTATCGAGTTGGCATTAACCACTGGTGGGCTTCCAGTATCGAGGAAAATGTGGAAATATCTAATCGTTACTGAAAATAATCTGCCAGTTCCTTTGGGAATTTTCAAAATATATTCATGTGAAAGAGTTTAATTGAATGTTTTCTATCCATGTTACACTGTGACCAAATATGTTTCAAACAAGTGCTATTAACAGGTGGTTATCGAGTTGGCATTAACCACTGGTGGGCTTCCAGTATCGAGGAAAATGTGGAAATATCTAATCGTTACTGAAAATAATCTGCCAGTTTCTTTGGGAATTTTCAAAATATATTCATGTGAAAGAGTTTAATTGAATGTTTCCTATCCATGTTACACTGTGACCAAATATGTTTCAATCAAGTGCTATTAACAGGTGGTTATCGAGTTGGCATTAACCACTGGTGGGCTTCCAGTATCGAGGAAAATGTGGAAATATCTAATTGTTACTGAAAATAATCTGCCAGTTCCTTTGGGAATTTTCAAAATATATTCATGTGAAAGAGTTTAATTGAATGTTTTCTATCCATGTTACACTGTAACCAAATATGTTTCAATCAAGTGCTATTAACAGGTGGTTATCGAGTTGGCATTAACCACTGGTGGGCTTCCAGTATCGAGGAAAATGTGGAAATATCTAATCGTATTGAAAATAATCTGCCAGTTCCTCTGGGAATTTTCAAAATATATTCATGTGAAAGAGTTTAATTGAATGTTTTCTATCCATGTTACACTGTGACCAAATATGTTTCAATCAAGTGCTATTAACAGGTGGTTATCGAGTTGGCATTAACCACTGGTGGGCTTCCAGTATCGAGGAAAATGTGGAAATATCTAATCGTTACTGAAAATAATCTGCCAGTTCCTTTGGGAATTTTCAAAATATATTCATGTGAAAGAGTTTAATTGAATGTTTCCTATCCATGTTACACTGTGACCAAATATGTTTCAATCAAGTGCTATTAACAGGTGGTTATCGAGTTGGCATTAACCACTGGTGGGCTTCCAGTATCGAGGAAAATGTGGAAATATCTAATTGTTACTGAAAATAATCTGCCAGTTCCTTTGGGAATTTTCAAAATATATTCATGTGAAAGAGTTTAATTGAATGTTTTCTATCCATGTTACACTGTAACCAAATATGTTTCAATCAAGTGCTATTAACAGGTGGTTATCGAGTTGGCATTAACCACTGGTGGGCTTCCAGTATCGAGGAAAATGTGGAAATATCTAATCGTATTGAAAATAATCTGCCAGTTCCTCTGGGAATTTTCAAAATATATTCATGTGAAAGAGTTTAATTGAATGTTTTCTATCCATGTTACACTGTGACCAAATATGTTTCAATCAAGTGCTATTAACAGGTGGTTATCGAGTTGGCATTAACCACTGGTGGGCTTCCAGTATCGAGGAAAATGTGGAAATATCTAATCGTTACTGAAAATAATCTGCCAGTTCCTTTGGGAATTTTCAAAATATATTCATGTGAAAGAGTTTAATTGAATGTTTCCTATCCATGTTACACTGTGACCAAATATGTTTCAATCAAGTGCTATTAACAGGTGGTTATCGAGTTGGCATTAACCACTGGTGGGCTTCCAGTATCGAGGAAAATGTGGAAATATCTAATTGTTACTGAAAATAATCTGCCAGTTCCTTTGGGAATTTTCAAAATATATTCATGTGAAAGAGTTTAATTGAATGTTTTCTATCCATGTTACACTGTAACCAAATATGTTTCAATCAAGTGCTATTAACAGGTGGTTATCGAGTTGGCATTAACCACTGGTGGGCTTCCAGTATCGAGGAAAATGTGGAAATATCTAATCGTATTGAAAATAATCTGCCAGTTCCTCTGGGAATTTTCAAAATATATTCATGTGAAAGAGTTTAATTGAATGTTTTCTATCCATGTTACACTGTGACCAAATATGTTTCAATCAAGTGCTATTAACAGGTGGTTATCGAGTTGGCATTAACCACTGGTGGGCTTCCAGTATCGAGGAAAATGTGGAAATATCTAATTGTTACTGAAAATAATCTGCCAGTTCCTTTGGGAATTTTCAAAATATATTCATGTGAAAGAGTTTAATTGAATGTTTTCTATCCATGTTACACTGTAACCAAATATGTTTCAATCAAGTGCTATTAACAGGTGGTTATCGAGTTGGCATTAACCACTGGTGGGCTTCCAGTATCGAGGAAAATGTGGAAATATCTAATCGTATTGAAAATAATCTGCCAGTTCCTCTGGGAATTTTCAAAATATATTCATGTGAAAGAGTTTAATTGAATGTTTTCTATCCATGTTACACTGTGACCAAATATGTTTCAATCAAGTGCTATTAACAGGTGGTTATCGAGTTGGCATTAACCACTGGTGGGCTTCCAGTATCGAGGAAAATGTGGAAATATCTAATCGTATTGAAAATAATCTGCCAGTTCCTCTGGGAATTTTCAAAATATATTCATGTGAAAGAGTTTAATTGAATGTTTTCTATCCATGTTACACTGTGACCAAATATGTTTCAATCAAGTGCTATTAACAGGTGGTTATCGAGTTGGCATTAACCACTGGTGGGCTTCCAGTATCGAGGAAAATGTGGAAATATCTAATCGTTACTGAAAATAATCTGCCAGTTCCTTTGGGAATTTTCAAAATATATTCATGTGAAAGAGTTTAATTGAATGTTTCCTATCCATGTTACACTGTGACCAAATATGTTTCAATCAAGTGCTATTAACAGGTGGTTATCGAGTTGGCATTAACCACTGGTGGGCTTCCAGTATCGAGGAAAATGTGGAAATATCTAATTGTTACTGAAAATAATCTGCCAGTTCCTTTGGGAATTTTCAAAATATATTCATGTGAAAGAGTTTAATTGAATGTTTTCTATCCATGTTACACTGTAACCAAATATGTTTCAATCAAGTGCTATTAACAGGTGGTTATCGAGTTGGCATTAACCACTGGTGGGCTTCCAGTATCGAGGAAAATGTGGAAATATCTAATCGTATTGAAAATAATCTGCCAGTTCCTCTGGGAATTTTCAAAATATATTCATGTGAAAGAGTTTAATTGAATGTTTTCTATCCATGTTACACTGTGACCAAATATGTTTCAATCAAGTGCTATTAACAGGTGGTTATCGAGTTGGCATTAACCACTGGTGGGCTTCCAGTATCGAGGAAAATGTGGAAATATCTAATCGTTACTGAAAATAATCTGCCAGTTCCTCTGGGAATTTTCAAAATATATTCATGTGAAAGAGTTTAATTGAATGTTTTCTATCCATGTTACACTGTGACCAAATATGTTTCAATCAAGTGCTATTAACAGGTGGTTATCGAGTTGGCATTAACCACTGGTGGGCTTCCAGTATCGAGGAAAATGTGGAAATATCTAATTGTTACTGAAAATAATCTGCCAGTTCCTTTGGGAATTTTCAAAATATATTCATGTGAAAGAGTTTAATTGAATGTTTTCTATCCATGTTACACTGTAACCAAATATGTTTCAATCAAGTGCTATTAACAGGTGGTTATCGAGTTGGCATTAACCACTGGTGGGCTTCCAGTATCGAGGAAAATGTGGAAATATCTAATCGTATTGAAAATAATCTGCCAGTTCCTCTGGGAATTTTCAAAATATATTCATGTGAAAGAGTTTAATTGAATGTTTTCTATCCATGTTACACTGTGACCAAATATGTTTCAATCAAGTGCTATTAACAGGTGGTTATCGAGTTGGCATTAACCACTGGTGGGCTTCCAGTATCGAGGAAAATGTGGAAATATCTAATCGTTACTGAAAATAATCTGCCAGTTCCTTTGGGAATTTTCAAAATATATTCATGTGAAAGAGTTTAATTGAATGTTTCCTATCCATGTTACACTGTGACCAAATATGTTTCAATCAAGTGCTATTAACAGGTGGTTATCGAGTTGGCATTAACCACTGGTGGGCTTCCAGTATCGAGGAAAATGTGGAAATATCTAATCGTTACTGAAAATAATCTGCCAGTTCCTCTGGGAATTTTCAAAATATATTCATGTGAAAGAGTTTAATTGAATGTTTTCTATCCATGTTACACTGTAACCAAATATGTTTCAATCAAGTGCTATTAACAGGTGGTTATCGAGTTGGCATTAACCACTGGTGGGCTTCCAGTATCGAGGAAAATGTGGAAATATCTAATCGTATTGAAAATAATCTGCCAGTTCCTCTGGGAATTTTCAAAATATATTCATGTGAAAGAGTTTAATTGAATGTTTTCTATCCATGTTACACTGTGACCAAATATGTTTCAATCAAGTGCTATTAACAGGTGGTTATCGAGTTGGCATTAACCACTGGTGGGCTTCCAGTATCGAGGAAAATGTGGAAATATCTAATCGTTACTGAAAATAATCTGCCAGTTCCTCTGGGAATTTTCAAAATATATTCATGTGAAAGAGTTTAATTGAATGTTTTCTATCCATGTTACACTGTGACCAAATATGTTTCAATCAAGTGCTATTAACAGGTGGTTATCGAGTTGGCATTAACCACTGGTGGGCTTCCAGTATCGAGGAAAATGTGGAAATATCTAATTGTTACTGAAAATAATCTGCCAGTTCCTTTGGGAATTTTCAAAATATATTCATGTGAAAGAGTTTAATTGAATGTTTTCTATCCATGTTACACTGTAACCAAATATGTTTCAATCAAGTGCTATTAACAGGTGGTTATCGAGTTGGCATTAACCACTGGTGGGCTTCCAGTATCGAGGAAAATGTGGAAATATCTAATCGTATTGAAAATAATCTGCCAGTTCCTCTGGGAATTTTCAAAATATATTCATGTGAAAGAGTTTAATTGAATGTTTTCTATCCATGTTACACTGTGACCAAATATGTTTCAATCAAGTGCTATTAACAGGTGGTTATCGAGTTGGCATTAACCACTGGTGGGCTTCCAGTATCGAGGAAAATGTGGAAATATCTAATCGTTACTGAAAATAATCTGCCAGTTCCTTTGGGAATTTTCAAAATATATTCATGTGAAAGAGTTTAATTGAATGTTTCCTATCCATGTTACACTGTGACCAAATATGTTTCAATCAAGTGCTATTAACAGGTGGTTATCGAGTTGGCATTAACCACTGGTGGGCTTCCAGTATCGAGGAAAATGTGGAAATATCTAATTGTTACTGAAAATAATCTGCCAGTTCCTTTGGGAATTTTCAAAATATATTCATGTGAAAGAGTTTAATTGAATGTTTTCTATCCATGTTACACTGTAACCAAATATGTTTCAATCAAGTGCTATTAACAGGTGGTTATCGAGTTGGCATTAACCACTGGTGGGCTTCCAGTATCGAGGAAAATGTGGAAATATCTAATCGTATTGAAAATAATCTGCCAGTTCCTCTGGGAATTTTCAAAATATATTCATGTGAAAGAGTTTAATTGAATGTTTTCTATCCATGTTACACTGTGACCAAATATGTTTCAATCAAGTGCTATTAACAGGTGGTTATCGAGTTGGCATTAACCACTGGTGGGCTTCCAGTATCGAGGAAAATGTGGAAATATCTAATCGTTACTGAAAATAATCTGCCAGTTCCTCTGGGAATTTTCAAAATATATTCATGTGAAAGAGTTTAATTGAATGTTTTCTATCCATGTTACACTGTGACCAAATATGTTTCAATCAAGTGCTATTAACAGGTGGTTATCGAGTTGGCATTAACCACTGGTGGGCTTCCAGTATCGAGGAAAATGTGGAAATATCTAATTGTTACTGAAAATAATCTGCCAGTTCCTTTGGGAATTTTCAAAATATATTCATGTGAAAGAGTTTAATTGAATGTTTTCTATCCATGTTACACTGTAACCAAATATGTTTCAATCAAGTGCTATTAACAGGTGGTTATCGAGTTGGCATTAACCACTGGTGGGCTTCCAGTATCGAGGAAAATGTGGAAATATCTAATCGTATTGAAAATAATCTGCCAGTTCCTCTGGGAATTTTCAAAATATATTCATGTGAAAGAGTTTAATTGAATGTTTTCTATCCATGTTACACTGTGACCAAATATGTTTCAATCAAGTGCTATTAACAGGTGGTTATCGAGTTGGCATTAACCACTGGTGGGCTTCCAGTATCGAGGAAAATGTGGAAATATCTAATCGTTACTGAAAATAATCTGCCAGTTCCTTTGGGAATTTTCAAAATATATTCATGTGAAAGAGTTTAATTGAATGTTTCCTATCCATGTTACACTGTGACCAAATATGTTTCAATCAAGTGCTATTAACAGGTGGTTATCGAGTTGGCATTAACCACTGGTGGGCTTCCAGTATCGAGGAAAATGTGGAAATATCTAATTGTTACTGAAAATAATCTGCCAGTTCCTTTGGGAATTTTCAAAATATATTCATGTGAAAGAGTTTAATTGAATGTTTTCTATCCATGTTACACTGTAACCAAATATGTTTCAATCAAGTGCTATTAACAGGTGGTTATCGAGTTGGCATTAACCACTGGTGGGCTTCCAGTATCGAGGAAAATGTGGAAATATCTAATCGTATTGAAAATAATCTGCCAGTTCCTCTGGGAATTTTCAAAATATATTCATGTGAAAGAGTTTAATTGAATGTTTTCTATCCATGTTACACTGTGACCAAATATGTTTCAATCAAGTGCTATTAACAGGTGGTTATCGAGTTGGCATTAACCACTGGTGGGCTTCCAGTATCGAGGAAAATGTGGAAATATCTAATCGTTACTGAAAATAATCTGCCAGTTCCTTTGGGAATTTTCAAAATATATTCATGTGAAAGAGTTTAATTGAATGTTTTCTATCCATGTTACACTGTAACCAAATATGTTTCAATCAAGTGCTATTAACAGGTGGTTATCGAGTTGGCATTAACCACTGGTGGGCTTCCAGTATCGAGGAAAATGTGGAAATATCTAATCGTTACTGAAAATAATCTGCCAGTTTCTTTGGGAATTTTCAAAATATATTCATGTGAAAGAGTTTAATTGAATGTTTCCTATCCATGTTACACTGTGACCAAATATGTTTCAATCAAGTGCTATTAACAGGTGGTTATCGAGTTGGCATTAACCACTGGTGGGCTTCCAGTATCGAGGAAAATGTGGAAATATCTAATTGTTACTGAAAATAATCTGCCAGTTCCTTTGGGAATTTTCAAAATATATTCATGTGAAAGAGTTTAATTGAATGTTTTCTATCCATGTTACACTGTAACCAAATATGTTTCAATCAAGTGCTATTAACAGGTGGTTATCGAGTTGGCATTAACCACTGGTGGGCTTCCAGTATCGAGGAAAATGTGGAAATATCTAATCGTATTGAAAATAATCTGCCAGTTCCTCTGGGAATTTTCAAAATATATTCATGTGAAAGAGTTTAATTGAATGTTTTCTATCCATGTTACACTGTGACCAAATATGTTTCAATCAAGTGCTATTAACAGGTGGTTATCGAGTTGGCATTAACCACTGGTGGGCTTCCAGTATCGAGGAAAATGTGGAAATATCTAATCGTTACTGAAAATAATCTGCCAGTTCCTTTGGGAATTTTCAAAATATATTCATGTGAAAGAGTTTAATTGAATGTTTCCTATCCATGTTACACTGTGACCAAATATGTTTCAATCAAGTGCTATTAACAGGTGGTTATCGAGTTGGCATTAACCACTGGTGGGCTTCCAGTATCGAGGAAAATGTGGAAATATCTAATTGTTACTGAAAATAATCTGCCAGTTCCTTTGGGAATTTTCAAAATATATTCATGTGAAAGAGTTTAATTGAATGTTTTCTATCCATGTAACACTGTGACCAAATACATTTGGTTTTGTGGTTTTTCAATCAATCGCAATTAACAGGATAGCTTCAGAAGATTATTCTTCCCCATCAGTAGGATATTTCCGTATCCAATATTGTATGCGCCCGCAATCGATTATTGCTCAGTCGCCGAAAGTTCCGAGCTCAGAGAGTTCATTCCCCTCTAGTTTGCCTTCCAAATTGCCATCGTAAACTACACCTTCTCTCGATTCAATCACACACAAAAAGCATACTTAAGCGATATTCTGGTGGTGAGACACATTCATTTTTCGTGAGGACATCGACAAGACAACATCGTTGCCTAACGTGCTGGAGGAGGTGGACGGCGAAGGATCGACACATACACGCGCAGAACTCTTTCCGTTAGGATGCCATTCAGCATCGAGAAAGTTCCGGAAAGATCTAATCATTGCTGGAAAATAATCTGCCAGTTCCTTTGGGAATTTTCAAAATATATTCATGTGAAAGAGTTTAATTGAATGTTTTCTATCCATGTAACACTGTGACCAAATATGTTTCAATCAAGTGCTATTAACAGGTGGTTATCGAGTTGGTATTAACCACTGGTGGGCTTCCAGTATCGAGGAAAATGTGGAAATAACTAATCGTTACTGAAAATAATCTGCCAGTTCCTCTGGGAATTTTCAAAATATATTCATGTGAATGAGTTTAATTGAATGTTTTCTATCCATGTAACACTGTGACCAAATACATTAGGTTTTGTGATTTTTCAATCAATCGCAATCAACAGGATAGCTTCTGAAGATTATTCTTCCCCATCAGTAGGATATTTCTGTATCCAATATTGGATGCATAAAACCTTGTGCCTCCAACGTAACGCTCTCGTTTTCGAAGTTCTCCAAATATTCATTCATTCAGAATGAATTCAGATTCAACTTCATACAAATGATCTCTAAATCAACGATAGTCCTACGTGACCCTTGCGGTTATACCATAGATATAACCCACTTCCTGTTTTTAATTGAATGGAATGATATATATCATGCAGCTAGCTATCGAACCATTGAAAAATCTCAACCCCTATCCTAACGGAAATTTCCAGTTCTGATTGGTCGAAATTTACGACACAAGCGGCGCCTCATGTATTTACAATTATTGTTCAGTTATTTCCTGATAGATTTACGAGAGTTTTGTATCAATCATGTTGGGCACACCATAACAATTCAATACAGTGAAAATGAATAAAATTATATATTTTATGAAACTACAGACTTTAAACCAAGGTGCCTGGGGAAATGGGCATTGCAAATAAATGAAACAAGGAGGAGATTTTGTTCCCAATGTGTTCCCTAACAGAGATTTCAAAACCAAAGAAATCGGCATCGCAAATATTAGGTTGGGGAAAAAGTATTAATGGATTACTTTTTTTTACTTTTTTTGAGTGAAATTCAAAATCTTTTTTAATATTCTTCGGATTGTTCAATTTGGATCAAGTATGCACAGTTTTGTTTGAAAATTTATTGCTATTCTAAAGGTAGCTTCAAAATGTCTCTTTCATAGAAGTCTTGGTCCCTATTGGAGAAAAATTTGGCAATAGATTTTTACAATCTTCTTTTGATCCCGATTTCTAATCACTCAGAAAGTTTTACAATGCGAGAAATGGTGGTAATCGCTTGGTGCCATGTCCAGACTATATGGTGGATGCATTAAAACATCTCAATCAAGCCCCCGGAGTTGTGTGGCCTTGCGTCGTCCTGATGGAACAAAACACCTTCTCTGTTGGTCAATTCTGGACGTTTCTGGTCAGTCGCCAGCTTCAAACAGTCCATTTGTTGACTGTAGAGATTAGAATTTAGTGTATTGCACTAAAAAAATATTTTGTTTTAAATTAAAAAAAACAATATTTAAAAATAAAAAAATAAAAATAAAAAAAGCACATATTTGTCTGTTACAGAATCGGAACCATTGCCATCATTCACAATTTCAGTGGCCTGGCTTGCATTTTCGCCTTTATAAAAGAAAAAGCTCATGTCGGGGGTATTTTTATATTGCAAGTAAGGTGAGTGATATTTGGAACATTAATGTTGACTGCTTCGTGAAATTTCATATCAATGGCCGATCATGCGTTGTGAAACATTTAGCGTTAGTATAAGAGTAAAATTATAAATGACACCTTTTGTGTTAAAATGAATTAAAATATCAAACGATTTATTTTAATTCTCATGAATAAAAACCAAAACGTGTTCCCACTGTATTATTTCGCGAGGATTCGTAATTTTATTATAAATTAATCCCTAATATTATAAATATTTGCTAGAATCTATGAAATTATGTCGGTATTTTAAAGCTAAGAATGAAGATAATGCTTTTTATTTTACTAATTCGAGAAGAAATACCTTAGTCCTCACCAAGATTAATCATATGATAACAAAAATGGTGTATTTTGAGCTCCCAACATATTTAAAAAAAAAAGAAACACTTTCAAGGCAACATTTTATTTGCTGAATCAGAATTGCTCACTAAGTGTTGACGAAACTAAAACTAAAAAATTCAAATAAAACCAGTTTTTAGTAGTCATGATTCCGCTTGGCTACTAAACTATATTTGAGCGAAATCAGATCAAATAAAGCAGATAGAATAGGAATGTTCATAAAGCCAGTATTGTTCAACATGAGTCAAGCCGGTTTTCCTAAAATCATTCTTCGAATATTTTCGTTCCTCCACTAATATCCTGTTATGCTTCACCACGTTTGAGTTTTATTGCAAAAATTTAAATATTTGATCAACAAAATTCAGCCCGTAGAAAACGAAATCCCGATTCGAAAATATCTCATCTCATCTTAATACTATCCATGATCATCCAAAAATAGCAACTTAACCTTTGCCAAGCGAAGAAAATAACATAAATAAACAGATGACCGGTATCGAAGATTCTCCATTTGTCGAATTCGTTTTGAACTTTACATCACCAGATCTCCATAAATAAGAAAGCAATCGATCTGTGCGCGAAACCCGATTTTGACACACGAGCCGGTGAAATCGAAAGTGTTCCAAGTTCGATCACGGGCCGGTGAACAAAAAAAAGAAGCCAAAAATGAACCAGAAAGTATGCTAATGAGTTAGCTAGAAAGTGGTTAAATTTTAATTTCACCTGCTATGAGCAGCATATGTTCAAGGTAAATGACGCCCGCCGGCAAGACCGGTGTCTGACGGTCCAACAAATATTGTGAAATGATCGTTGCATCATGTGTTTCGCTTTCTTCCGGATTAACTGCTCTGTTCGAAAATCTTGTCTCATTACACAACGGCCAATTCGTTGCAAGTTTTGGCTGGAAATGATTTAACGATTACTGAGGGCTGTGACTAATTCGCCCCAGACCCAATTTCTCCGTCTCAAAGCCCCATTGTTTTGACCCAATTAGGTGGCGGGCAAATGTACCTTACAGCACTGCTTTCCACCACTGAATTGCGTCAAGGCTGCATTTTCGTGCTGTGTTTGTTTTTTTTCCCTCTACTTCTTGTCTACCAGCCACTGTTCATTCCGCTGTTAGTCCTTGTTGTTTATTTGAAGTGTAGGAGGCTGGGGCGAAAGTAATTTCTCAATGTCGGTTACAACAGCAGCGGCGGCGGCAGCAGCTGCAACAGCAGTTGAATTAATTGAAAGGGATTGAGCATCCAAAACAGTGCACTAATTTACGTGTGATGAACTTTTGCGGGTGAAGCTTTCCTGATGAGAATGCCGGCGGATGTAGGAGGAGCGGTGGTTCGCTGGCAGAGAGAAGCCATGCCTAAATCGTTTCGGTAATTATACGAACGATAAATCAGGACCAGTAAATGTTTATGTTCCAATCACAGCGGGCTTTTGTGGGGCTGTGTGCCGCTGAAAGGGCGCTTAATTTTGGTGTAACGAAAGAATTATAATTGGATTTTAAACAAGTTGTATTGCCGTAGAATATTAAACTAGTTGGATTGTTTTGAATTCGGTCGTATATAGTCATGTCAAATTAAGCTCTCGGAATTGGTTGCACGTAAATGACACCAATCTGAAAGCTGGATGGTATTGCGATAAAATTATGTGGTGATCGTGTCTCTTCACATTTTGTCGAATTCGGTGTTTGTTTACACATTTAATTTATGCATAGATGCCAACTGGAAATAAATTACATCGACATTCACGGGAAATTTTGACATCGAGGAATCACGAAAATATTGTTTTTGTTAAATAATGAATTAAAAAATAGGGTTTTTTGATATTTTTTTGAAAACACACCCCACGTCACGTCATTCAGAATATATTTAAGAACTTGCGAGTATGTTTTAAATTTTTAAGTAATTATTTGTATAAACAAGAAAAATAGGAAAAGAATATGAAGAAGATTTCCTCTTAACACTTTTCCGTACAACATCGAGCCTCACTCGTGGGTACTTGAATGATAAAGGGCGCTAGAACGTTAAGCAGGCTAATGAAATCAATTGATGTGTGACGTATTAAATAATACGGGAAGGGGTTATTACCTGCAGTGCAGGTTCCTGATGTGTACACTTCGAAACATTTCAGACGGTCTTCATTTACCTTTTAGTAAAATTGACCTTTTTTTTAATGGAACTTAGAATAGTAAATTCAAAATTTTTTAGCACTAAGGAAATTAAATGGAAAATGGATCATACTCCGTCCTACTTCTTTTCGATTTAGAACTTCCAATATAATTATAGAAAAGCGTGGTTCTACACCAACTCCTTTAATCCTAGATTCATGAACGATATTTACGTTTGCATTGTTCATAAACATATCTGCCGTTCTACGCATAGTTGTCCCATGTTCCAAAATCAGCAACTGAGAAAAACGCAATCAAAGTTTTCTCGCATATTTGCTATCAAAAGTATTAAAATATTTTTTTTTCATTTATCCAAAAATGACTTTTTATTCAAAAAACATTTGAACTACTTGACTGATACAGATGTTAGACATATCAAATTGAAGCTAATACTGTAGTATTTTTTCAAAGAAGAGTTTGGCTTTTATTCAACATGTCAATTATCTCAATAGGTCCAGTAGTTTAAAAGTTATGAATTTTTGAAAAAAGTAATTTCTGGTACAAGGGGAAAAATGATTTTTGGAATATAGAGGTCCCGAGACCATGAAAACAATGAAAAACAAATACAATAAATAATTATTAAAAACAAATTTTTATATTTGGCAAGTGTAGTACTTTTTCAAAGGTAATTGGTAATTGGTAGTTCGAAAGTTATGAATTAAAAAAAAAAATTTGGAATAAATGGGAAAAACTGATTTTTCGGATCACCCTATCACCCCAATGTGTATGTGTGATAAATGAAAATATTCTAAAAACGTTCTAGTGGGGGTGAACATTTAAAATAATGTCTGAATAATTTGAAAAGAGAATCCGTGAAGCCCGTCTAAAGGCGGGCTTGGGCTGTAGAGGGTTAAGGTATATTTGAAGATGTATTTGTTATTTTTGAATGCCTATATAGTGATTATTATAAAGATGGCTCTCAAAAACTAGTGGTACGTTTTTTTTCAGAATGTGGTGGACCGATCTGGCTAAAATGTATTTCCAGCATGTAAAAATCTATCTGGGGTTTTTGAAAATTTTTGAAAATACTGAAAATTTAGATATCAAAAAACGGCTTTGTAAAAACTTGAATAATTAATTATTAATCAATAATTAATTATTAATTAATTAATTAATTAATTAAGCATGTAAATGCTTAAAAAAAATAAGCCAGATCGGTCCATTAGATTCTGAGAACATCCACGTGCTCAGCTGCCAGCAGCATAAAAATCACAATATTGACATTCAATGTTCAAATATACCTTAACCAATCCCCAAAATGTGCCAATACCCAACTTTAATTCCAACATTCAAAAAAATAACGAGAATCCGTTATTTTTCGACTTTTCAGAATAGGGTGCGTTAGGTAGGACTTTTCTACAATGTTTTTTACAAGTTTGTGTGGTTCGTGCGTGTAAAAAAAACATAAAGAGGTTAGATTAGAAGTACCTTATTTTCGTATTTCAATGAAATATATCATCAAACTACATGGACTGAAAATTCCGGGATTTTTAATGATTTGATTCTGTATTTATTCCTCAACATAGTATCCTTCTATTGCAATTCCTTTTCCGTAGCACGAAACGTCTAAGTCTTCGAAATATGTCTCAGGGCCACTCTGCAGTCTGCCTATTGGACTCAGGAGTGTGGTAATGAATCCACGTCTCATCCATTGTCACAAAATTTTGAAAGAAGTACACTCGATCACGCTTCGACACCGCCAAACCGGCTGTTGAATCATCAACGCGCCGCTGTTTTTGATCAACGGTCAGCTAACGCGGCATGTCTAAAATTCATATCTAAAATGTCGTGCAAAATGTATACCATTCATTCTTTTGTAATACCTATGATCTCAGCTAACTTGCGTAACTTCACTTTACGATCGTTCAAAACAAGTCGATACACTTGTTTTATGATTTCTGGATTTGTAGCCCCTTTTGGCCTTCTAGAACCAGGTGCATCTACGGTTCTGGTACGGCTCATTTTAAATTCACTATACCACCGATAAACTGTCGTTCTCAAAGAAGCAGAAGTGAAATAACATCTCGTCAACCAATGCATTGATTGTTCAAGAGGTTTTCTCATCAAAAAAACAATGTTTGATCAAAATACGATATTTCTCTTTTTCCATTTTTTATACAAATACCCAGATTCAAGTGTCACGAACAACTGTAGTATGTGAACAAATAAACGAAATGTTATGAAACTTCACACATGAGCTAGTGACAAATGAACCTCTCGAAATGAATCTTGTTCATGCTTTAGTGGTGCCATCTGTTGAAAAAACCCGGGACTTTTGACATTCCTTCGACAGTACTGAAAATCCGATATGCAGCGTCATTCCTAAGATATATTTGAATTTTTTTTTTTTATATTTGACAGTTTTTTTCGACAAATATTATCTTCAATAGATGCCATTCACATAAAAATTCCGACCTCACCGATAAAATGATATGTGAAATTGCATCCAAAACAGTTGCAAAATTGTGTACAATGCCGCCCACAAATCAATCAATCCATTTGGAATGGTAGATATATATTTGACTTTCCCGGAGTTTCTCCATCAGCGCTTATAATTTACACCCGCGCGTTTGATAGCTTGTGTAGTTTGGGTTGTTTGTGTTTGCCCCGCAACCACCCTGCGGCCGGATAGAACGGAATCGGATGTGCACCGTTGAGAGTTTTATTTGACATTTATCTCTATTTATCAACGCTTCGACTGCTGATACGTCGATATGGCTTAGTTTCGCATCCTCCCAGCGGCGGGCGGCGTTTGCGTATGATTGCTTACTTACATTTATGGATTTTATCATTGTACATCCTCCCATGATAACTTCCTTGCAGACGTGAAAACGACGGCGAATGATAGCGGAGATTTTTTTTTCGAAGTTTCAATAGCAATTGGTTATTTTCCTTTGCCTCTTTTCCTATACTAGAATGTTGAATGTTTACGAAGTGTTCAAGTTCGATTTTTCTATAAAATACACTCAATTTCGACACCGCACTCGATAATGGCACGAGAAGTCTCCTCGACGGCATTACAGCACTTAGATTGCGATTTTTTTGCACTGGTACTCTTCAATTTTCCTCCGGAATTATATCTATTTATTTGGCAATCAAATACCCGAGTGCTCGCTGCGTCGGGGTTCGCTCCTTGTGGGGATACCAGTGAGGCGAATGATGCCGCGTTGGCGGCTGGGAGATATTACGCTCGGTTATCTCCAACGATCTAAAGTGGAAGAAAAATGTTTGGGGTATGGTACAAAAATAAACCCCAAGCTAGGAACGATCTCTCTAGTTGACAGCACGCTGTCGATTCTCACCAAATCTTCGGGAGGGATAGTGGAGGGAAGAGAAGTGCATTTTTATTTATTTCCGTAGGAGCACATATGGGCAACTTGGCCAGCCAGCCTGGAGCTTACCAGGATTCTCTGAACCAATAGATGGGTATCGCTGTGTGTTCTCAAGAACTGTACTCGATATATCACATCGATAGGGATGCCAATTCAGCGTTTCGACATTCCACTATTAGAATCATATTTGGAACGATTTGAACGTTTGTATAATTTTCATGAGGTTCGTAAAAATCTTGCAAATTAAATTCCTGATAGCCGTAAATCTGCAATTAACAGAAGCCATCCCTTTAGGCAGCAATTAATCTTTAGCTCCATCCATCTCCCATAAAACCACCTGCCAGACACTACCACATTTCGAGCACCAGGCAGCCCAAGTGCGATCAACACAGCGCCGGAAGTGGTCTGGCCAGCTCCCAGCACAACCGTTCGGTGCAATCGTTTTCCCGAAGGGATTCACACTCCCCCCAGAAAAGCTATTCTATATAAATAAATTGTTCCGGTGTACAATTGAAGATGCTTCATTTTTTATGGCACCATGTGAAAAAGTCTGTGCTCTTGTATGACCACGTTCTGGGGCCGAGTATATTTTATTTGCATTTTGTGCCCAGCCGAGAGAATCGTCTTGACAGAAGTGGACGCTTTCCGGAAAGTTCTTTGTCCTCGCTCGGTATGCTCGGCATTCCTTATGGGGATGGATACGACGGGCGTTGACATAGTTAGGCTACGAAAATTTACGACATTATTTGAAGCAAAGTTTATGTCGCTTTAAGTAGCTAAATTTGAAGAGCTTTTCGTTGACATAATAAAGCTATTAACATTGGAACGATTATTTTATATGCGTTTTTATAACGGATTTTTAACACACACACTCAGAGATTTTCTGCTGACTCTAGTAACTACTATCTTCACAGCAGTAAACTGGAATCCTATTTCTCCTACATTACAACGCAGTCAAACAATCGACATAAAAATTCGGATTACTCTCCAAAGTTTTCCAATTAAATACTTGTTTGTTTTCACACCCATGCTGAAAAATAGCATTTGACGGTTTCTATCCCCTCATCACTCCTACCCGTTTGTGCCGAAGGGGGTGGGAGCACAAAGCAAAAGCTGACAATTGCAAATAGCCCAGCACTTTCATAACATATCGACAACAGCTACCGCCTCATTCAGCCCTTATCTTTCCACCACCTATCCATCCTGGAAAACTTCCCAGTGACACAAACAGGACTGCAATACATACATTGTTTGCGCAATCAACTTCTCCAATCACAGAGCCTAGGCATCACCGGAACGAACGAGATACCAGTGTTACGATCATCGTCGAAAGGCCGATGCTGGGCCAGAGTCAGTGCGCCTTTACCTTGCCCGAATCGGAAAGCTCACATGAAGCTGCTCGTAGCAGAATACAAAGTACGATTATGATGCTATTTAATGTTGGCATTACAAATTCATTTCAGCTTTTTGCCTCTAGTTTTTCATGGCTCTTACCTTCTATGGAGAGGGGTCTATCTAACTGGAGAAATGAGGAACCATTTTGTGCGTAATGCAAGTTTTTGTTCGCCGCGTATCATCCATTGGATTAATTAAATTCCATCTGGTTTTTTTTCTTATTTCATTGATATCTGTCATATTCGGCATGAGTGTTTCCCCGGAAGAAAATTACGTTTTGCATCATATATTGTGACCATTAATGCCTAGTTTGACATACCTTAATAAAGAAAAGATTTTTTTTACGAACACATTTTAATTTTTGTGGACTAAGACATTTTTTGCTAACTAAAGCCGGGTTTAGACGGTGCGAGTAAGCATACCAATCAGTCTAGTCAGTTACTGCAGTATAGCTACTCTCACGCGTGAACACATCATGTTATGTTAGTGTTATGCATGATCCGGCGTGCGAGCTACTTCAAAGTTTTTTTTAATTTACTCGCACTCGCATCCCTCAAAACGTCAAATACATCATTTAGTGTTCGAATGCACCCCTGATTGTAAAAAAATGTCTCAATTTGAAAATATTCAAAAATATGCGAAGGTATTAACATACTTGGAAATTATTGGAAAAACAATTAAAACTCTCATAGTTTCTAAACGAAATCGCTGTTATTTTGTTTTGCACGCTAACGCGGCACGCTTCCTTTTTTTGAAAACAATCATTTCAGTTTCAGAAAATCTCTAATATTGCAGAATGTTCTAAAGTTTATGGGTTCATGAGTTTGCAGGTAAAGAGTGTTTGTAAATGTAGGAATGCACATGGCTATTTTTTCCAATTCATTTATTTGAACGGCTCAATCACATAAGTTTTGTGAAGCTGCTAATTCAAAATATGCGTATGGCTATGTGTGAGTATTTTCTTGTACCTCCTTGTATCTCCTCTCCTTGTACCTCATACCCACAAACGCATAAAAAACTAGAAGTGGGTTATATCTGTGAGATAACCGCAAGGTGGACGTAGGACTACCGTTGGCTTAGCTTATAAGCTTATGAGTAACAAGCATATAGCTCTTAGTCACTTCACCTTTCGAATAAAGTGATTATCATACCACTTCCTTTAGCCGGAAAAGAATTATTACCACTCGGTAATTTCTCCTCGGTAATACCCAGCGCAAATAATACCCGCTCTCCAGCCCCCGACAATTGGAATCTCTATAATAGAACTGCTGCTTGTACCGAAAAAAGCGGCTCCGTTCAATCCGGTGGCAGAAAAGAAATGGAATTGGGAGAGGAAAGCATAGTGCTCGGCGAGCTAGCGAAACCATGCTCATGTCCCTTCGCAATCACAGCTAAATGAATTTCTTTCTCTTCTTATTCTTCTTTTTATTCATTTTCTTGAACTACTGAGACTTTAAACGTTTACAGTTCATTCGTTTCTTGCTCTGAGAAGAGCCCTTGGGGACTGCTCAATCCAAACTTCTTCTCCACCTGTCTTGACAAAGACACTTTATTGTCGTTCGACGCTCCTCAGCTAGCCGTGTCCGTTTCAGCAAACATCAAACAACGTTCATGAAATGAATTTCTGAGCGGGCACCAGTTTATATACAGATACAAAGGAAATTTTCGGGTCAATAATTATTAAGCATATAACTCTTAGACATTTTATCTTTTGAATAAAATTATTAAAATCCACCTCGTTTCTTCTTGAAAATAGCCAGCACAAATAATAATGCCGATGCCGAAGTGGAACGATAAATGATGAAAGCCGCCCTCTATGGCCTTGAACGAGAGGGCTACTGTGTTCTGTATGAATGAAATAAAGAAAAAAAGCTCACCAATGTAATATAAGATAATTGTCACTATCAAACACAATTATCAATTTTTATCACCACAAAAACGTGGTCATTTTTTATAGATAAAATATATGTGAAATGGGAAAGGTACTATTATTTTACAATTCTTACTTTGTGAGACTGTTTATTCAATCCATTTCCATTTTCGCTTCAAACCCAACGGAACACGATGTTATATTCCCCAATGCGAATTTCATTTGGACTAACAGCACCTAATACGATATGTAGAGCATATGGGAAATCACTTTGTCGAATATTTCTTCACTTTTCCAATTTTTCTCGCCGCATGAACTTTCCTTGGGTGAAGATGAACACAAAAAAACAGGCAGCTTAAATCGGATGATCCGTTCTCGAGTGAGAACATACTTTTTTTATTTATTTATGAAAATTTAAATAAATCGTTCCATATTTCGAGTCATTTTCAACACAACCGCTACCATATACAATTATTCACCTACACTTGTGCTAAACGTTTTCGAAACAACCAACATTAAAATTAAAGATTTAAATTTTATTTGCTAGAATTAATAGTATCACCCACCTTACTTCCAACACAAAAAAAAATATATTTGCAATTTGCAATATATTTTCATAAAATATATTGTTTTATTCATTTTAACTGTATGTAATGATTGAGGCAAAACTCTCGTAAATCTATCAGAAAATGACTGAGCAATAATTGTGAGTAGAAGAGGAAGCGTGTATCTTCGACCAATCAGAACGAGGTATTTCCGTTTGAATAACGGTTCAGATTTTTTAACTCTTTGATAGTTAGTTTCATGACATATATTAGGTTGGGGAAAAAGTAATCCATTATTTTTGGGTGAAATTTAAAACTATTTTTTATGTGCTTCGCATTGCTGATTTGGGTCAAATATATACTGTTTTGTTGTAAAATTTGTTGCCATTCTAAAGGTAGCTTCATAATGTCTCTATCATAGAGGTCTTGATCCTTATTGGCGAAAAATTCTAGCAATAGATTTTTACAATCTTCCTTTGATTCCAATTTCTCATCACTTTGGAAATTTTGCAATGCGAGAAAAAGATGGTAATCGTTTAGTGTCAGGTCCGGACTATATGGTACATTAAAACATCTCAATCAAGCTTTCAGAATTGTGTGGCCTTGCGTTGTCCTGATGGAACATATCTTTTGTTGGCAAATTCTGGACGTTTCTGGTCATTCGTTGCCTTCAAACGGTCCATTAGTTGACAGTAGATATCTTAATTTAGTTTGAATTTTTTTTTTAAAGAAATTGAAAAAAAAAGAAGAGATTTTAAAATTAAATTAAATTGCACGTATTTTACCGTTGCAGTATCGGCACCATAAACATCATTCACAGTTTCAGCAGCCTGGTTTGTATTTTTGCCTTTATAAAATAAAAAGTGTAAAATCTACCGAATTTTCTCTTTGTTGAATGGAGTCACACCCTGTAACTCACAACTGAATGGAACATACAAAAAACAGCAAAGAATTTCTTTTAGTATGAAATGTCACCTTTACAACGAGCCTGAACACTAAAAACAGCTATCGAGAAAATAATGGATATTTTTTTCCCCAATCACAACATACCTGCTATCTTTTTCACACTCACGAAAAAAATATAGAATAAACGAAATCATTAAATCATTTCTCGGCGTCTAACCTTATCTTCGGTTTGACGTTTTTGTTTCAGTTCCCATTCATTAACATTTGAATAGAGACATGTGGAAATAGCAACGAAGGGGAGCTGAAACAAAACGTCCAAAAGTGTCAAACTGACGCCTCCGTTCACTGACTTATTCAATGATCTATGTATTGGAATCGTGGAATAACTTTCGATTATGTCCCGCAATTTGCTCAAGTATTCATTTGGTATTGAAATTATCAAATTCGGACATAAAAAAGCTATTTCTCTCAATTTTTAGCTCTTATTCTTATCTTTTTTCGTCAATGTAATAAATAATCCTTGTACAGAATTAATATTGGGGGTTTCAAAATTGCCTTTCGATTTGCGATGTGATCATTATTTATTGATCATCAAAAACGAAGGGAAAATTTTTCATCCAAACTAAAACATTTCTGCACTGAAAGGTTCTTCAGGAATGTTATAAGAATCAAATGAAAGCTGGTTGATAAGGCTATTTGAATTTGTTATTGAATTAATTAGTAAAAAATGTGTTAGTCCTCCCTCAAAATCTCTTAAAAAACAGAAAGAAATCGATTTTTAATCTCTTCCCGATATTTTCATCCACTTCATCTGCAAACATTAAGATAAAATTGTATCCGTGAAATATTCCAAAACTTGAGAGTTTCAGTTTTAAAATGATGTACATCTAATTTTTTATGACATCATTCAATGTACAAAAAAATGTATTTTATTTGTTATGACAAAATCGGCAATCACTTTCCTGGCATACAAACCCAACATGTTTCTCTCGTTTTCTTGTTCTTCTTCGCTCTTCCTGACACTTCTTTTAACCAGTTCGTGCATTGTATAGTTATATTTAAACTTTAGATTCTCGTTTATTTTTATCTCTCCACATTGCTTCCCATGAAAAAAGTAGTTCTTCGTAGCCTGTTCATATTCTTCGTTTTGTTGTGGTTGTATAGGGGCAGTGGGGGTAAAGTGGTCACCTGCTTGTTTGATAGTATAACAATTGACTATTGACACCGTATTTATAGTCATCTCATGTTTGAAGAATTTCATGACTTTTGAGTCACCCTCTACTCCAGTGGAACTGTCGCATGTCAAAATATAAATAAAAACAAAAATCGCTGTCTCGGTAGCCATTCGGCCATAGTTTTGTGCGTTTCGAATTTAAGGAATTTCTAGTGAAATTTAGTTTATTTGACCTGATATTTACGACAAATCAACAATTTGGACGACTGCTCACATATTCTAGGAGAGGTGAACAGATATTTTGTTCAATTTCAGCGATTATTTCGCATATTTCGCATGTCGTTGTTTGAGGGGCATAGTAGTCAGTGAAGGATTACTACAGACAATGTTCTGTTTTCAAAAGCTGATTACCTTAGCACCTTCTGCTCCTATAGGGGTTTCCTTTTGTGGTTTTGACCTAGGAAAAATATGCCACCCAAACCAAAACCAACCCTCATTATGAAAAACGTTATGTGTTTCCTACTACGGTTTTGTACGTATGAGAAAATTTCAATTACGACTCTAGGTGAATAGGCTTAGCTCATTTCATAAATGTACCTACTATTTCAATAAAAATTAATCAAATTTGGCCAAGAAAACATAAGCATAAATCTAACCCTCCTAGCGTGATATGTGCGAGTGACTACTTTACCTCCTCATTAAAAAAATGTTCCATTTTCAATCTTTTTTTCTAATAATGAAAAATGTACTATTATCAATTTTCAAGATAATTTAAAATATTCATTGGGGAAACCGTAAATCGGGCCAATCAAAACGGGCCAGTTAGGGTGTTTCGATAACGATTGACATTTTCTGCTCATCTCAGAAAAAATAACATTTTATTAATTGTGATAGATGCGTAGAAATATTTCCTATCAATTGATGCAAATATCTTTCGATCTATTAAGAAATGCTCGAGTTATAATCATTCGAAATCCTTAATTTTTTCCTGCATGTTCTGTGTTTAGGTTTCCATTTTCCCCCCCATATATTTCGGTTAGACGTAGTCTCACATCAAAAACATTGTTTTTAGTTTGAAACCCACGAAACTTTTCGTATTTCATCCAGAAGAATCTGCCATACAAATGAAACCAAAATTTCTGCATTACTCGGCAATTAATCAAGCAAACGAAACCACAGTTGACATGTGGAAGTTTTAGGATGCAATAAATGTTTCTTTGGTGATTAGAATCTTCACCCCCCTCTCTAAGGAGGGGCTGCCATACGAATGAAACACAAATTTTTGCATTACTCGGGAATAATTCAAGCAAACGAAACCAAAGTTGACATGTGGAAGTTTTAGGAAGCAATAAATGTTTCAATGGTAGTTTTACACTCCTCCCCCTCCCTAAGGTGGGGGCTGCATTACTCGAAAATCAATCATGCAAACGGAGCCAAATTTGGGATGTGAGGGTTTTGGGTACGAGAAATGTTTCTATGATGGTACGACACCCCTCCCTCCTCTGGAATGGAGAGGGAGTCTCATAGAAATAATACACATATTTCAACCAAATATATTCTAACCAAACATGACAATTGAAAATTTTCGGAAAACTCTGAAAGAAAATGGGAAAATTCTAAAAATTTAATTCGCATATGTTCTACTATGTTCGCTCTCCTATATCGTCTCTTATCTATATAAATATAAATGAATCGCCGAATGTGTTGATAGGAGCAAAACTCGAGAAAGGAATTGTCCGATTTAGGGCTGTCTTCATTCTATCATATTTTCTGTATCAAACTTTTATTCCATGTAACGGAAAAACATGTTATTTGCAAGTGAAAAACCTTGCACGAGAATTGTGTCTGAAAATAATCTGATATCGAGTTTTGGTAGAAGTACTAAATTTTTTTAGTAAAAATAAATTTAAAGGGTAGATTAGAAAATCAATCAATGAACAGTTCTGCGATTGCACCCATGAACGTGCGTTTAGTAAGAAAATGTTGATGTGATAACGAAAAATAAATTTTGGGCGGAACGAAGTTTGCCGGGTCAGCTAGTATGTATATAAAAATGGATTTCTGTCTGTCTGATTCTTATGGACTTGGAAACTACTGAACCGATCAACATGAAAATTGGTATGTAGGGGTTTTTGGGGCCGGGGAAGGTTTTCGTGATAGTTTGAGACCCCTCCCCCCTCTCTAAGGAGGGGCTGCCATACAAATTAAACACAAATTTCTACATTATTCGGGAATAAATCAATCAAATGAAACGAAATTTGGCATGTGGAGGTTTTAGGATGCAATAAATGTTTCTATGGTGGTTAGAATCTTCACCTCCCGCGACCCCCACCCCCTATCTAAAGGGGGGCTGCCATACAAATAAAACACAAATTTCCGCATTACTCGAGAATTATTCAAGCAAATGAAACCAAATTAGGCATATTGAGGTTTTAGGGTGCAATAAATGTTTCTATGGTGGTTCGACTCTCCACTCCCCTCTGTAAGGAGAGGCTGCCATACAAATGAAACACAAATTTTAGCTTTACTCAAGAATTAATGAAGCAAATGAAACCATTTTGGTGTCTGAAGGTGCAATAAATGTTTCTGTGGTGATTAGACTCTCCACCTCCCTCTCTTAGGGGGGACTGTCATACAAAAGGAACATAAATTTCTGCATTACTCGAGAATTAATCAAGCAAATTGAACCAAATTTGGCATGTGGAGGTTTTAAGGTGCAATAAATGTTTCTATTATGGTTAGACACTCCTCCCGCTCTCTAAGGGGGGGCTGCCATAGAAATGAAACACAAATTTCTGCATAACTCGAAAACTAATCAAGCAAATGGAGCCAAATTTGTCATGTGAAGGTTTTACGGGGCACGAAACGTTTCTATGGTGAATACACTCCTCCTCCCACTCTAAGGGGGGCTGCCATACAAACGGAACACAAACTCCTGCATAACTCGAGAACTAATCAAGCACAATTTGGGATGTGAGGGTTTTTGGGTATGAGAAATGTTTCTAAAATGGCATAACACCCTCCCTCCTCTGGAATGGTGAGGGGATCCCATAAAATTATTAGACATTTTTCAACCAAAAATATTCCAACCAAACATGACATTTGAAAAGTTTCGGAAAACTCTGAAGAAAAAAGGGAAAATTCGAAAAAATAACATTCCAATATGTTCTACAATTACATAGTGACAAGGGCTGTTAGTCCAATTGATGTTTGCGCTAGCGAAATTGTTCTTTGTTCGAAACTGGAAATGGATTTTAGTATGATGAAACGCACTCCTATATCTTCTTCTATCTATACCAAAAAAAAGGATCGCCGAATGTGTTGATAAGAGCAAAACTCGAGGAAGGAATTTCACGATTTAGGGCTGTCTCTATTCTATCATATTTTCTATATAAAACATTTATTCCATGTAACGGAGAAACATGTTATTTGGAATTGGTTGGAAAGTCTTGAACGAGAATTGTGTCGGAAAATAATATGATATTATATTGATGGGTTTTGTTAGAAACACTAGGAATTTTATGGTAAAAGGTAAATTCAACGTATAGAAGATCAATCAATGAACAGTTCTGCGATTGGACCCATTAACTTGCTCATAGTAAGAAAACGTAGATGTTTGAAGGTATTGATAACAAAACACTAATTTTGGGCGGGACGAAGTTTGCCGGGTCAGCAAGTATAAACATAAATAACCTAAACGAATCACTGTCACGAAGAGTACTGTGCAGCAATTGACCAAAAACTTGGTATGAATATAAACCACAGTGCTTGAAACTACCCACTAGAATAAAAATGTCATATAACAATTTTTCTTCCCTATCCTTATCCCTTTTCCCATCCAAGCCTCTTCTTCCTACCACAATCACAACCACGATCAACACAATGTGCATGCAAATCGATTCCTGTCAATATACCAACATTCCAAAACCAATTGCCATAAGAGTAGGATCGCAATAAATCCATCCCGTGTGTAGTAATTTTTCTAAAGTGTTTCAATTTTCCATACAAGTTCACATCCAAACGGTTTGGTCTTCCTCAAAGTGCCAAATTCCACAACCTAAGCTATCAACATCCAGGCCTCCTTCAGCCGAAGGATCCGCCTTGTCCTCAATGGTGTGATCCACCAGCTGATTTTTTGAAAAAATCTGAGCCTCAATTGTTTTGCGGGTTTTGGAGATTTTACTATGTATTCTGTTAAGTGTACAGTGGTTCTTCTGTCCATTCCCCAATATACAAGTTTACCAACTACCGAAGGACAGCAGAATGCACAAGCTTTCACAAAAACTTTCCTAATTGGTTTACACTAGTTTACAATTGATTGTCGTTGTATTGCCAGCGTTTCACTACAGAGCATCCCCTCGAACATCAGACCGATGAACAAGAACGATAACTCAATTGCAAATCACGTTCCGATTTGAATTGCCATTACAATTGATAATTCCAATTCATGCTGGGAGTACCGGCTTGATAGAAGTATCTGGCCTCGCAATGGAGCATTGGAGCCTGGATGGGAACGCTCGTTGACTATTTCCCGCACTTCGATGTGCAATTGGTTCGATAACATTTTCACATAGAAATTTAATTACTCCACGTTGTTGTAAACATGATTTCCTGGAGGGAACCAGTTACACGTGTAGACAGAGGAATCACTGTTCTCAAACAATCAAACAACGATGGGTCACTGTTTGTCTTTCGCCTTTTATGATCCCTACTTACTCTGCTGTGCGTCAAATTAAAACAGACAAGGCTCATTTCGGTATCGGATTTCCTTCTGCTAAATTGATAACGTCAGTGTATAATCCTAATGTATTATCAGGACCCCACTTACTCCCATGTCGCCCGGAGGCGGGTTGTTGTGTGTGTGTGTGCGAATGTAGAGTGAAAGAGGGCGGAACACAGATAATGCGATATGAGTCTGGAACTAGTTAGCAGAGATTGTAGCTACGAGAAGCCTCTCGCTTTGCCACTCGGTCAGCAGAGATACATCTCAACACAATAGTGGACATTCATCAGAGGCAATGTTCCAAACATTCCGAAGCATATCACAGAACACGTTCGGAGATCGGTTGTTTTCTGGGGTAGATTTAATTAAATATTTGGCCACTGTATCCTAAAACTTAATTATCAGATAAGGACGAGTGACGGATCGGGTTGTTTTGTGTACGAGTGTAAGTTTCTCCGGCTAACGGCTACTCATTTTACTCGAAACTGTGCCGAAAGGGGTCTACCATTGATTTTTTATACCAATCACATCTATTTCGGAGATTTTAGTAGGTCAAGTAACACAAAACACCAAATAAATGGATGAATTCGCTGTAATGTGATATTACCTTCCGCATTCTACACATTCAGTGACTGATAACGCTAAAAACTTTCTGCGTTTCATGCTTGAAAAAAAATATTTGATTTTCTTTAACAACCTTTGGCTTAACTTCTGTCAATGCGTGCTCCTTTGAACGATACCAGTAATGAAGCTCCAAGAAGTTGAACCAAGTTTAATGTGGGCGATAAAGTTTGCTTGAGTTGAAAGAGACTGAATGCTGGGAAAAAAATCTCTTATTTCGTGCATCACGCCAAACGGATAAAAATTTCTTTTCCTGCTCGGGTTGCCATCTAATATCGGCTTATCTTCACAACTCGCTTAATACGCTTGGCAATGATGAAGTCAAAGTTAAATCTCACTCACCAAGAAGTTGATTCTTGCGGGGAAGTAAAACTCATTACATGCAAGCAATCCTTAAACGGTTTAAATCGTTGGTAACGAACATTGCCCCGGAAAGAATATGCATCGCTTGGAGTTCTTATCATCCAGTCCCGTACCGAGCCTGGTGTGGGAGGACTCTTTCCAGGGATTTCCCATTATTTAGCTACTCCGCTTCAACCAAACACGACGGGTACACATAAATTCTCATCCCATGCGCCGTCAGGATGTGTCTGAAGCCATTCCGTCTTATCTAAGACGAAGAACTTGAAGTTGGCTTTGCCGCTTTTCGTCGGAATGAGCGAAAAATAAAACACAAATAATAGATCAAATTACAGTGATAAATTGAAATGATTCGTATAAAACAGGCCCTTTCCTCGCCATCGGGCGCGTAAGGAAGCGGATCAGTAGCAGATGGAATGTGAAAGGCGGCGCAAACCCGCTCTCGGAACAAACGTTGGGAATGTCCGAGATGCATATTTCGCTCGCGAAATGACTCCGAACCAAGAACAAACATTTTTTTGGCACCAAAAGCGGCAGACTCCTGAAAGTGTCCAAAACCGAATCAGCCGAAGCGGCCGATGAACGGAGAAAACGAAACGATATTTAACTTTTTAGTGGTGGTCTCCGTTGGTTCACACGCCTCACTGTTATGTTTGGCAATGGCGGAGCAAATACAAATACAAACTTTTGCCGTGCTGAATTATAATTAGATTCCGGCGAAGAGTGTGTCAGAATCGAATAGGACTTTTTCGGCACAATTTGAAATGAATCATGTCTCTTCCTGGATTTGCACGCTCTCGTATTCAACTTTCGACTTTCCGCTATTTCGTCTGAAACGTATTTATCATCTTTATCAAGTGGTAATTTACGTTCTTTTTTGTAGCAACTCTTATCGGGAGACCCCGAAACGATAAAATGATTGAACGTTTCATAAAGTTAGTGCGGCTAAAAGTTGCAGCACATCTAATCTTCGAGGTAATATATCAGAAAGAGAAAAAACGCATTCGTAAAATTATGCGAAATAAAATGTTATAAAACTGTGGGGCA
Organism: Toxorhynchites rutilus septentrionalis; assembly: GCF_029784135.1. Lineage (NCBI taxonomy): Eukaryota > Metazoa > Arthropoda > Insecta > Diptera > Culicidae > Toxorhynchites > Toxorhynchites rutilus. The sequence continues at coordinate 226,051,333 of NC_073746.1, forward strand.
CAACGCTAACGGTTTATTTCGTTGGATCGAGTTTTATCTCATGACACTTGAGTAATTGTGGGTATTCTTCATCTGATTGCAATTTAAAACTGACCAACCTGTTAAATTCGCCTTCAATGAATTTTATTCTTTAGTTCGTAAAAAAACCATCGTTAACTGGCAACGCAAATGGAACGAAGATGAATTGGGCCGGTGGCTCCACTCAATTATCCCTAAGGTTAGCCTCAATCCGTGGTTCAAAAGTCTGGACTTGAGTCGGGACTTTATTCGCACCTTCTCCCGACTCATGTCCAATCACTGTTCGTTAGACGCGCTGCTTTTTCGTTTTAATTTTGCCGACAGCAATCTCTGCGGTTGTGGCCATGGTTACCACGACATCGAACACGTTGTTTGGTCGTGCGAGTTGTATATTGTCGCCTGATCTAATTTAGAAAACTCCCTTCGGGCTGGAGGAAAGCAGTCCAATGTGCCGGTGAGAGATGTGTTGGCTCGGTTAGACCTTGATTACATGTCCCAAATATAGGTTTTCCTTAAAGCTATCGATTTTCGAGTGTGATTGTTCATACATCCTTTTCCCTCCTTTTCGTCCTTCGCGAGCTATCGGTTCCCTTCCTACTAACATTAGAATAAGTTAAATTGTAAATACATATTAGATGTAAGGATAGTTTTAAGAATTGAGTGTGAAGTGTCAGTGTGAATGAGAATGTGAATGTGAATGTGAGTGCGAGCGTAAACACACATCTCCTTACATCCCATCCTTTTCCTAATGAAAATGTGTCACCCTTCTAAACTCGAGTCGACCGCGAGTAATCGGTTTCCTATTTCATTAACCATAGAATTAAGGAAACAACATGTTGATATATGCTAGTTGAAATATAGTTAAGAGTTTGGATCCATTAAACGTATGTAACTGAGCCTGTAAAAATAAACGGATTAATAAAAAAAACCTATTAAATTGTGAAATCTACTGAGAAATGTGACAAGGCACCGAGGAGGACGGAATACATGAAGATGGTAGGATAAACATAATCGAAAGCTTCGTGCTGTTTGTTAGTAAATATTTTGGGACCCATTTCTGGACATCTTTACATTCGGCGTAGTGCTCCTCTGCAAAAAGGTTATAATTTGATGGAGCCGGGTTAAATAAAAAAACAAGAATATTACAGTAAAAGATATCAGCATTGTTCTGGTTTAGTAATTGAAGATTACTGCTCCGTATCTGTTGTCGAATCATACAGGTCAGCATCTCTCGAGTGTGAGCACTTTCGTTGGCACGACATCCCATAACTGCTAGGAAAGCTGAAATTGTCAGATACAGCAAACGTGTATCTAAACATATTTCATTTCTTTTAACCATTCCTTCATAGAACCGTGGAAACTAGACAAAGAATCGACTCCAACTTCAGAGAATATAATTCTTACATGAGGAATAACATATGTGAATCATTGATAGAAAAATAATTATAGAAATGCCTGAAAAAATTGGTGGCAATATAGTTGCCAAGGCCTTGCAAAGGGCATCTGATTCGATCCTTGGCGGTTATTCTCTTTCCCTTCCTTCCTATTGTGAACTTGTGCGGCCGATGATATTCAAGTTTTCAACCCCGTTCAAGAGTTTTGGCGAAAATTTTGATACTTTTTAGTATTTTTGTGAGGGTAAGCCACGCATATGGCGATCACCTGGACATTTCGTTGGACATAGCGTATGTAGGAAACACCAATCCACCGATTTTGCGTGCAGTCTTACTTGCCCATTTTCGAACACGACCGCATAGGTCGAGCTCCAGTAACATCGTCAACATTCGATCGATATTCATCAATTTCAACTCAATAAATTTTGATACTCGATGTCTTTCTACAGTACAAACAGCGCATGGTTTTTTTGGTTCTCTTCTATCAGATGTCATTGACAAATGACCGTTGCATCTTCAGTTTCTGATGTTTCATCTCGTGGAAAGCCATCCGCTACGTTGTAGGCAAGCTCAGCCAAACGAATTTTCCAAATGACCTCATGTTCACATGCTGATTGCCATGCCTATCATTTGGGACGATAATCAACAGGTAATTTTCCCACCAAATCATGTAACAATGATAAGTTGTGTAGATGTGTCTGATGTTTCACGTTTTTGAGATGTTGCACTAAAGAAACCTCCACCATTCCCATTTCTATAATGATCTCCAGAACGCTGTCCTTCACTGATGTCGAACTCGGTCTATCGGTCATCGGAAACTCCACAGGTTGTTGTAGACCGTTGAAAGTTGCTAATCCATACTGGTCATTATTCCGGAGTTTCCGAAGGCATCGCCACATTCGTTTTCATAACCTGTCTAATACCAGGACGTTGCAAAAGTTTTTACCCATCTGTGCGTTGGTGGTTCCGTACGAACGAGAGCATGATGGGTGCATCCAAAGTGGCATGGATGTTGGAAGCAAGGCGGAGTACGTTGTTGCAGCCTGCGTAAGAGGGGCATACGATAACGCGCATGATAGGTCACCTAGTGGCCTGCGTAAGAGAGGTATGATAACACGCCTGCATGACGGTCTTGTGCATGCGTTTGAATACCGAGTGATTTGCGCATGATGGGCGCAGCTGCTCCGTGTGAGCATATGCACGACACAGTGTATGTCGGGTATGGCGTTCAACGCATGATAAATAAGTATTCGTTCCATAGTTGCTTTTCTTTCTTAATAGATCGCAAGGTTTAGATTATTTGATTAGAAATATTTCTACGCATCGTTGTATGTGCCAGCAGCATTAGGAAAGAAAAGGAAAGCTGACAACGGTTCGCTAGCTTGTTCGTATGTTGGCTTTGTTGTCTTTTTTTATATACCCCTTGGATAAAATAGTATGCACGGTGGATAGCTACGCTTGTTTTCCCAATAGTAATGATGTATTAAATGTACTCTAAAATGGAAATGGACCCCTTATGGAAAAATGAAAAATACTTGTCTAATATTTTACGATAAGGAACAAAACTAACACTTTCCATGAAAATCCGAGAACCACTCGGACTCGGTTTGGCATAGAATAGCTGATTTTCTATTCCCGTTCTGTGGAAGGTGCTGCATAGTATAATTTGTGGATTATCACTTTCCATTCTTTATGTTTTTGGGAGCATTGGAGATGTAATTCTGTTGAGAAATATTGAAAAACTACATGGATATTCAATAAGTTCAGTGTTTTGTGTCGCTCTAAACAGCGAGCAATCAGCCGTACATATTATTGCTGAGGTTGATAATTAATTTGAAAACTTTTTTGCTTCGCTGCTTTGATAATGGTTTGCGCCGTTCCGTGCTAGCATATTGTTTACTATCATTACAGCTACACAAAAATATGAATAAGAAGCAACATAATGAACAATTGAGTTCTACGTTTCTTCGGTCATATCTGCCGTAATCTCGCAAAGTGACGCAAGCGCCAGAGGTAAGAATTTTCAGTACGAGACTTTTTGTAAAATTGCATGTATAATCAGCATACGCGTACATTACGAAAATCTGATCTGTACAAAATGTGTATTGTTGATGGAAAAACATTGCCATCGGCTTGATTTTTGAAAAAAATGCAGTTTTATTTAAGCTATGCCACCAACGCCAGTTTGTTGTGGAAACAGCAAATATAAATCGCTGTTTCCATAACCGATTGGCGTTCATCCATCAAAGTATGCGAGAATCTGTTTCCAATTATTTTCTCCAACATTCTGCCATTGAGCGAAGCATCAGGAAGCATCAGGGAGAAGAATTCACACACTTTCCCAACTTTGTAGCATGCGTCGAGCAGGTTAACGTAGTTGATAATTATGGACAGCACCGATTTTTTCGAATTCAAAATGCAATTGAAATCATCCGTGTCAAATATCATAATGCCGTACGAAATTATCCGAAGTAAAACAGATACAGTTTACGCGAGGATGTTTTGAGCTTTGTTACAAGATGTGTTTCGTTTCGTTTGGAGCATTTAGAAGAGTGCAGTTGTTCACCAAATCCGACATTTATCCTTCAATCAATATTCAGCTTCAATTTATCCGAAAGAGAAATTGAACAGGCGAGAAAAGTAAACATCGTCAAGAAGCTTTGTCACTTGATGCCTGAAGAAAAAAGACACTACATATTGAGGAATCCTGGTAATCAACAATTAAATTGATGAGCTCGAATTATTTAGTTCTAATCTTTATAAGCTATATGTGAGAACAGCAATACACTTCAATCTAGGATAAACTTTACTTTAAGATGAGTTTGATTTTAGGAATTTAAAGTACATGGTTTTGTGAGCTTCTTAGTACATGATTTGTAATTCTGAAACAAAATTGCTATTATAAAAGTAACATTACATGGGGATGGACTGTTTTTGATTAAAATATTTGGCATGATAAGCTTTTCGGAAAAGTGTTTTTTTTTTACAAGAAAGGCATGTGACTTTTATTATGCTAAACATTCATTATGGGAGATGTTGTTATGTGAAATTTGCTGTCCCTGCTCGTTCATCGTACTCTATCAGAACAGATCAAAAACATATCGCATCACTATCAAATTACGTCACAACATAGGGAAAATGGCGCTTGCGCCCCATCACAGTGGAAATGGCGCTTGCGCCACTCCGTTTTCGAGCTTTTACGGGGTCATTTTTTCACATTTCTGTAAATTTTCACAGTTGTTTTGAAGGATTTGGTATTCTTTATCGATCTATAACAAAAAACGTAAAAAAAAAAAAACGCTTGCGTCACTTTGCGAGATTACGGCAGATGTGTCCTACAATACCCACCGGTCTTCTTCTTGAATTCGTATCTGTTCCTGAAATATGTCAGAAACGAAAAAAGAGAATTATATGAAGTCTTCATTCGATCTAAAATGGCAATAATTTCCGTGTCATTGCATGTGAATGTATTTGTAGTATTGTGTTCGTATTGTGGTTTCAATGAAAATGAAACGCTTAACAATTTTTTTTAACAACCAGAAAATAGCACAAATGTTCATAAATAATGGCTTTAGACGGAGAAACAATCCTAAACAAGGAACAGAAGTATTTGAAAAACGTGCACATGATTTGATTATAAAAATCATTGCTAAGATAGTGATCCATAGATTAATGAGTGCTTATGTGGTAATATAACAATTTGTCGATCACTCTTCGATTTCTTTGAACATTTATTTTGGATGAATTGTTGCTCTTAATCAGCATACACGATACTATTCGAATACTTGTTGTAAGTGATCATTATTCTGATGGCGCAACTGCATTTGAAGAACATTCAACCTGCAGTTAGAAGTAGAGTGTTTTCGAGCCTGAAATAGACGCACGATCAGAGACTTTCGACATGGTGAGATCAGCACTTTGAGACAATATTCTTCAGTAATATTAAGGCGAGGTGGAACTCCTGGAAACTCCTGCTATTCTGGTTACTAAGATATAGCTTATATACAGCTAAGTCCCGAAACCTAATGGGCATACTGGAAATCTGATCAAATGCTAAGTTTAATGCTCAGTGTTTACCTGGGCAGATATAAAAAGTTAGGAAAAATGTAAAAAAAAACATAAAATGCAAAAACAATACATAAATATTTGGTGACATTATATCGGTGTTCAATGTCTTCACCGATTTGGTCTTTATAATACCAATATATATTTACAATGGTTCATCCTCAATTTTTTTCTCTATTCTAGGCATGGCAAAAAATTGGATATTGATTGTGCGTCAATATATGCATCAAACAGTTATTGTTATACTACTTTATAGATTTTTTAGTATTCTCGTGGCCGAGTGGTTAGCGCCCCACGTTATGATGCCGGAGGTACGGGAGGTTCTGGCTGGGGAATTTTTCCTCAAAGAAAATTTCTTTTAACTTGAACTGTGGTCACGCGTATTCTAGGGCATGCCACTCAGAATACATTCAAGGCGTGTTATTTGCCACAATTGATCTGAACTAAGTACAGCAAATAACACCTACGATGAGACGATGAAGGTTGCACTGGGGTGGTAATTACCTTTCGATAAGAAGAAGCCTTTTTAGCTGAATCTGAGGTGATTTCATTGATTTTGTCACAAGTTTTCACAAAGCTGCGGGAGCTTAGTTCGGAGGTTCATATGTATTAACCTGGTACTAGGTGGCTTCTACCTGTTCATGTTTATGAGGAATTATTTTTCTGGAGAAACTACGACATAAAAGAAGCTTGTGAAAATAGACTGTTCCAGTTAATTTGTTAATGGGAGCAATGATTTCTATGAGAGTGGCATAAATAGGATTTCTTTCGAAAGCACTATTTTTTGAAATAAATGAGCTATAGCGAGTGAGAGCAATGTTCTTGAATATATATTGATCATTTTCTCCGATAACAATTCATCCTCAGTTAAAATGAGTCAAAATTAACACTACTCCAACACGGAATCGATCATAGAAGGATCGGGGAACAGCTAGTACTCCTGCTGTCATTCCAGCGGACAGAGAGACATAGGCCATCCGTTGACAAATAAGAAGATGAGCGACGCCCGGGGACGGGCTTCGAAAAACATCCTGGATAACCATCGACACTGTGGCCATAAGGCGACAGTTTGTACAAATTTATCCTCCTGTTCACACCAGAGTGGCCCCGAAAATTATGCTGTGCCACCCCGAGGCCGAGTGACTCTGGGGCGTTTCGAGCGGGGGTTTTGTTCACTGTATGGTATGTGGCCCTGCTGAAAACTTACAGGATGTGTCGTTTGTTTTTAAAATTTATGTTCCATAAGCCTGCATTGGAGGAGAAGCTAAAGGCACCTTTTGCTCGTGGCAAGTTTTCCAAATGGGGGAAAGTTTCCCGAGGCGCGCAGAGTGGGTGCTCGGTGCGCATGTAAATTAGAAGCAAGTGGTTGTTTATTCAGGAGTAAAATGGAAGATAATAAGCGAAAGGATAATGGATGTTCTGGTTGGAGTAGCTGCCATTGGTTTCGCCGCTGTCGTTGCTGTTGCGCTGCTTCGGACGAATGAGAAACACTGCACTTTCATTATCTGCCTGGAGTGAGATGCAGCAGTTCAGCGTCCGTTTTTGCTCTACTCCGGGCTGAATAGCGAACATCGGGGAACAGATCTACGAATTCATGGATTAAACGGTCGGCTGAACCAGTCCGCCGTCCGCTGTTGCTGTGGGGGTAGAAGAGGATATGTATTTTTCGCTGTATTTTCAGCTGGGAATACTGGCCCTTAACCCAACGCTGGTGGTCAACGGCTGATGCCAAGATAGGGCGGTTTTGCCTGGAAAACAATTTATCACTGGGTTGTGAGAGAGGTTCCCCTCGAATATTTCACATTACCAGCGCTTGCCCTAAATTGAATTTAATATGTGCGATAGTATTTTGGTTTGGTTAGCTTGCGAACGGTGTTATACCTTCTGTAGCGTTTCAATGACAGGAAGAAATCATTCATATAATTTATTATTCGAAAATATCTCGAGTTCATTATTATCCTTTTCTTTAATATATACAGTGTCGAACATTAACCCTTTCCCGTACATCATCGAGTCTCACTCGTGGTGTACTTGCATAACATAATACTTATCAGAGTGGTGAAATCGCTTAACGTGTGACGTATTACACAATACGGGAAGGGATTAAGACCACTGCTCAAGCAAAAAAAAAAGAAAGTGATAAAACTTTGAGAAAAATTAATCCGATCCAGTGCTTCAATCCATTTATAATAGTTTATTTGCATTGTTCGAAAAATGTATAACATCTGTGTTTAAAACAATGCACAATGATCCAGGACATGTAATTATGTGGAAATTAGCATTTAGAGCTCGACAGTTATTCTCTAGACAAAAACTGTCTTCGACAAAGTTGTTACATACGATAGAGCGCTCATTTCTATGTCATCAAAAATAGGGTGACCAAAATATTCGATGAAATAAAAAATCTAACTTTTCTATCTTTATAGATAGAGGTAAATATAGTTCGACAATGTTGTAGTCATAGTTATTTGAGACATCTTTGTCGAACAAAGTTTTTTTCTATCTCTTGAAATAACCGATATAGCGCCTTTTTCTATGTCAAGTTAGGGTCACCATGAAAAAAACTGTTTTTTTGCTCTAACTTTTATATTTCAAATTCTACATACAAACTGTCTTCGAAAGACTTTTAGAGCTTACTAATAGAGATATTTTGCGATGCAGAACTTGTCAATATCTCAACTTTACTCAAAGTTATTGATATTTCTTCCCAAAAAATACGCTCTCTTCAATTGTTTGTCATTGTTTCTGGGACAAACGTAAACAAAGTTTATTGACGGCATTTGAAAGAGCATACTACACTCTACATGATATGTGATTTTCAATACTATGTTATTTTTTGTGTTTGAGTAAATCAAAATTGAAGTCATGAGTTTTTGAGTAAAAAAACATCAATAACTTTAAGAAGGATTAAGGATACACCAGGACGCAATGTGTACTGTGCTTCGGAAGCCCTGGATCCACCCGACCCAGTCGAGCGATTTGCTGGTTCCTGCAGTCAAAGTCGTCCTGGCCCTGCGGTCGAGGCTGGTGAAAGGGTTTTCCAGCCTGTGTTGACAGGCAAGTATCTTATTATTCACGACGCTCCTTCTCTTGATGCTTCGTCGAATTGCAGCAGAATACCACAGGTCATTGGCGGAATCTCTATTCCGAACGTCGCTGATGCCAACGGTTCAACTGTCCTCCTGTATTACCAAAACATTGGCGGAATTAACACCTCGTTAGCGAAGTTAGCGACTGCTTGCAGCGACGGCTGCTACGACATCTACGCGTTTACTGAAACATGGCTCAATGACAACACTATTTCAAGCCAGCTCTTCGATAGTAATTACGCCGTTTTCCGACAAGATCGATCACCCTCCAACAGCAACAAAAGGTCTGGTGGCGGAGTGTTGTTGGCTATTCGTTCTCGCTATAAGTCGCTGTTACTATCCCCTCTCGAAAGCCTGATGGTTGAGCAATTGTGGGTGTCGATCGAAGCGGGCGACTCAACGCTTTTCATCTGTGTGGTGTATATTCCTCCGGATCGTGTAAACGACAATATTCTTATCGAAAAGCACTTGTCGTCGCTCGACTGGATTATCTCTCTTATGGGCGCGAAGGACAGTTTGACAATCCTTGGAGATTTCAACTTGCGTGATGTGAGATGGGAGCAGAACACCAATGATTTTTATTTCCCTACATCTGACTCATCGACTGGACTCGCATCCCGTAATCTGTTGGATGCTTATCGCACTTCAAGACTCGGACAAAAGAGCGGAGTTATGAATCGTAACAACCGTATGCTTGACCTCTGCTTTGTGAGTGAGGAAATGTGTTCCAGTTGCTCCGTAATACCAGCTCCTGCTCCGCTAGTGAAAAGTTGCATACATCATCCCCCGTTGCTGGTCAGCATTGATATTTGCGTACAATGTGATTACAAAGACACGACAGAGAGCATATACTACAACTTCGACAAAGCCAACTTCGACGAGATGAACAATTTCCTCTCAAACGTTAATTGGGATGAAGAATTGGCCAATCGCGACGTCAACGACGCAGCATCAACGGTATCGTGCATCATAATCTATGCCATTGATCAATTTGTACCAAAGCGAACTAACCGTGTACCTCTTAAACCTGCATGGTCGAACTCGAAGCTTAAGCGTTTGAAGAAACGGAAAAGGGCAGCTCTTCGGGAACATGCCAAACTTCATACCGAATCCACGAAAACGCGTTATTCCAAGGCTAATTCGGACTACAGACGATTGAACGATCAACTACATCAAGCGCACCTAAGACAGCTCCAACGTCGTCTGAAATCCAACCCTAAGAGGTTCTGGTAACACGTGAATAGTCAAAGGAAGGAAACAGGCCTCCCCTCAACCATGACTAACGGTGTAGTGAACGCTGCAACCATTCCAGATATTGCAGAATTATTTCGTAAACAGTTTAGCAGCGTTTTCAGTAACGAACGAACAAACAGCCAGGACGTAGCAGCTGCATCTCGCAACGTTCCTTTCTCATCCTTCTCAAGTGGTCCGTTTGCTATTACGAGAGAAATGGTTATCTCAGCCGTGAGTCAACTGAAAAGTTCGAGGGGTTCCGGTCCTGATGGTATTCCGTCCTTGGTCCTGAAACGCTGCTTGATTGCTCTAGCAACACCTCTAGCCAATACTTTCAATCTCTCCCTGAGGTCGGGTGACTTCCCATCCTGCTGGAAGGAATCTTACGTTTTTCCGATTCACAAAAAGGGTTGCAAAAGGACTGTATCGAACTATCGTGGAATAGCCGCTTTAAGTGCTACGTCGAAACTTCTCGAGCTAATTATTCTCGAAGAATTGGTTCAAAACTTCGCTCACTGCATTTCGATGGACCAGCATGGTTTCATGTCCAAGCGCTCAACGACTACCAATTTAGTACAGTTCACTTCCTACATCATCCGTGAAATTGAGCAAGGCCATCAAGTAGATGCTATATATACAGACCTCTCTGCAGCATTCGATAAAATGAATCACGACATTGCTTTGGCTAAGTACGACAGGTTAGGTGTTCAGAACGACCTGCTTGCTTGGCTTTCTTCTTATTTGACTGGTCGAAGCATGTCTGTCAAAATTGCGGACTATGTTGCTCCTTCCTTCCCCGTGACATCTGGCGTTCCTCAAGGCAGCCATCTAGGGCCATTCCTGTTTCTGCTGTATATGAATGACGTCAACTACATTCTGAAATGCCGCAAGTCGTCGTACGCCGACGACCTCAAGTTGTATCTCGTGATACGGAAACCAAGCGATGCTGTTTTTCTACAGCTGCAATTAGAAGCTTTCGCCGAGTGGTGCCAACTAAACCGCATGTCACTCAATGCATCGAAATGCTCTATAATTTCATTCGGTAGACAACGTGCATTGATTCAACACAACTATGTTCTATCGGGGATAAGCTTGAAACGGGAATCGACGGTCAAGGATCTTGGATTACTACTTGATTCCAAGCTTACATTCAAGGTCCACGTCGCCTACGTGGTGTCGAAAGCTTCATCTCAACTCGGGTTCATGTTCCGCTTCGCCAAAGAATTCAAGGATATATATTGCCTTAAGGCTTTGTACTGTTCTTTGGTTCGACCAATACTGGAATATTCGGCTGTAGTGTGGTGCCCATACTACCAAAACGAGGTGAACCGCATCGAAGCAATCTAACGAAAGTTTATCCGTTTCGCTCTGAGGCATCTTCCTTGGAATGACGTCCACAACTTGCCCAGCTACAAAAGTCGTTGCATGTTAATACACTTGGAATCACTTGAGGCGAGACGTAACATCACGATGGCATGCTTCATTGGTGACCTGCTTCAAGGTAACATCGACTGTACTTCGCTGTTAAGCTGTCTTAACATAAACATCCGCCGCCGTAATTTACGCTCTCACGTTTTCTTATGCGTCCATCCCTCGCGAACAAATTATGGATTTAACGAGCCCATGCGAAGGATGTGCCGTGTCTTCAACAGATACTACGATGTGTTTGACTTTAATGTTTCACGTTGTAGAAATAAGAGTTGTTTCCGTAGAGTTTTTAATTAATATGTGTAGTGTCGTAATTTTCATGTCATTGGGATAACCATTGTATCTGTTGGCAAATGAATAAATAAATAAATAAATAAATAAATAAATAAAGATATTGACAAGTTCTGCGTCGCAATAAGTTGGAATTGATAAGCTCTAAAAGTCGTACGAAGACAGTTTTGATGTAATAATTGAAATATAAAAGTTAAAGCAAAAAAATCCGTTTTTTCATGGTCGCCCTAATGCAACTTAGAAAAAAAACGCGCTAAATCAATTATATTAAAAGATAGAAAAAAGCTTTGTTTTACAAAGTTGTTTGAAATGATTGGGGCTACAATATTGTTGAACTATGTTTATCTCTATCTATAAAGATAAGAAAGTTGGATTTTTTTATTTCGTCGACAATTTCGGTCACCCTATTTTGGATAACATAAAAATGAGCGCTTTATCATTTGTAACATCTTTGTTGAAGACAGTTTTTGTCTAGAGAACAAATGTCTCGCACAAAGTTGTTTTTTGTGCTTTCTATCTAAGTTGCATTAGGGTAACCATGAAAAAACGTTTTTTTTTTGCTTTAATCTTTATATTTCAAATTTTACATCATAACTGTCTTCGTACGACTTTTGGAGATTATCAATTCCAACATTTTTCGATGCAGAACATGTCAATGTCTTAATCCTTCTTAAAGTTATTGATGTTTTTTTTACCCAAAAACTCATTATTTCAATTTTAGTTTACACAAACCCAAAAAATAACATAGTTTTGAAACCCACGAATTATATAGGGTGAATTTTCTTCTTTTAAATTCCGTCAACAAACATTTTTTTATGTTTGCCCCAGAAAGAATGACAAACAAATGAAAAGAGCGTGTTTTTTTGGGAAAAAATATCAATAACTTTGAGCGAAGTTGAGGTATTGACAAGTTCTGCATCGCAAAATGTTTGTACAAATAAGTAAGTTCTAAAAGTCTTCTGAAGACAGTTTGTATGTAGAATTTGACATATAAAAGTATAAGCAAAAAACAGTTTTTTTCATGTGACCCTAAAGTAACTTAGAAATAAGGCGCTATATCGGTTGTTTCAAGAGATAGAAAAAAACTTTGTTCGACAAAGATGTCTCAAATAACTATGACTACAACATTGTCGAACTATATTTACCTCTATCTATAAAGATAAAAAAGTTAGATTTCTTATTTCATCAACAATTTTGGTCACCCTATTTTTGATAACATAAAAATGAGCGCTCTATTGTATGTAACAACTTTTTCGAAGATAGTTTTTGTCTAGAGAATTTCTGTCGAGCTCTAAATGCTAATTTCCACTTAAATACATCTCCTGGACCATTGTGCAACGGTTATTCATTCAATAATGCGTTTTAAGCATACTTAACTACTAAAATGATGCGGCAAAAATTGAGGCCGGTTTTAAAATTCATGGCAAAAATAATAAAAACAAGGAAAATCATACCCTGAAAAGCTTCTAGGATTTGTACTTGGTCGTGTAACATTTGTTACGCATCACTTCAAGCACCCGGTTCCCAGCAGCTTCTGGTACCAACAAGCTTGCATCCTATCCCGTGTACACCGACCTCTTCACTATCTTTCAAAGGTTCTCTCTAGGGTTCAGATCCGGCGATTGCGCTGGCCACTCATGTTTTGTTTATATTAACGTGAGCTCATTGGAAGGAGCATAAAGTTGATTTACGCAAGTTAGTAAGCTGCTCATTGAAGTAAAAAAAATAATATGACGAGTGTTTGCATCAATAAATCTTTGCAAATAATAATTGAACAATTGAAATTGAAACAGGGTTATGTTATCGGTATACGACAACGCATGATCAAGTGGTGCTACCTGGCGTAAAATGCCGGTTCTCAAGTTAGTCTTCCAACTGAATTTGAGAATGATTAAGTAACTTTCTCTCTCTCTCACGCTTCCGTCAGTGAGCCGGTCCAACGTTTTACATTCATTAATCAACACGTTAGTACTAGTTAAAATACACCACCAGCAGAGTTCCTCTCCGGTGCAAGCCAGAAGCTTCGATTCCAGGAAGCAAGTTTCCGTGGGTACCGCCCCCACACGCCGTTTGATTGTATGATGGGTGGACATTGTCCGGCTTCAGGGGGTTTCCTGAAAGGATGGGTAGGTTTGCGTTAAATATTTGAAGCAAGAATTTTCAATTTAGCACTACCGGAAAGAATGGAAGCGTTTCGTCTGGTGACCTTGTTTCATGCTTTGCGGAACATTTGGTTCAGAGGAAACAGATAGTTCGGGAATGTGGTATCTGAAATATTCAGCTCTGGTTGGAACACGCTTCATGCTGGGGAAAATTTCCGAGGGAAATGTATGATACACGGGATTGTTGCAGTATTCACATTTCCTTCTCCAAAAATCGTGTATACAATTAATATACGATTCTCTTTTGTCTTTTCAGGTAACATTTGATGCCGCGTGGTATATTTCCATCAATCGTAAGTAAAATACCAAATTATTTTCGTGTTTAAACGAAGAAACCGAAATGAAACGGTTTCAAATCACTCCGAAGGTCACTCAACACGGAATCCGCGTTTGTTTATTTCACGTTCCAATAATGTCATTAAGTTTAGCTCTAAACATGATTAATCGCTAATGCAACCGAGGAAGCTTACGTTTGAGCCGTGAGGCAGCCTTTCGCCGCTCGGCTCAAGGTACCAATTTGCCTCAGGAATGGCAAATTATTGCAGCCTGCTCAGCAGAGGTTTATAAAGCCTAACCAAGTTGTGGTCACATTTTTCGACATTAATTTTGATTAATACCGGGACTAGAATACACATTAAAGGTAATATATATCTATCGTATCATGGCTAGAGACCACCGTTGTCCAGATGGTTCATCTCAACTGACGTTCTATGACTGTCAGGAACGAACGAATGCGGTCCTTCGTTGAACAACTCATATCAATATGCTGATGGCTGAGGTGCACGCTTTCGAATCGCAATCGAATGGATATAAATTCAAATCAAAATGCATAACGAATCCGATGAGCATAGTTAACAGAGCTTGTTACTCTCGTCAATCAGAGTGCAGCACTCCGACCGGCTGGATAACTATTATTACACAAAATTCAGTGCAGGAGCCGAGGATCCATTACCGTGTGCAACAACACACATGCCTTAGTCGGAGGCGATGATGTTGCTCCCTGTCTGGGGTTTTCCGAGGATAGACAAACAGTGTCGTTGGATTCGCAGTTTTCTGGAAAATATGTGTATGCGAACTTTGTTGCATGTATGCGATATTCTTGTATGAACGGTTACGCTTATTTGGCGGATGGTTGATTGGTCAATTCGATTTTATTAATTTTCTATTTGCGGGTGTAAAACATTCCTCCCTATTGCTTACTTTGGCTGCGATTAATAGAATTTCGTTTATCATGGATGTGGATTGCATGAAATATACCATGCTTATTTTTATGTATAAAATGAAGCGAATTCCTATATATGTACGTTGTTCATCCAAGAGGGAATCGTCAATCATTACAAGGGAACTTCGATATAACATACATTTTACCTCGATATAATGTACACCTTTCCAAAGTGTAAAGGAATAATTTTTTGAATATTTTTTTTGAAAGAAAAATAAATTATCTGTGTTTTGATATTACCTTACCTTCAATCAATCCAAAATACAATTGGTTTTGTGATTCCAGATTCTAAATGAATCTAGCTGTATTCAACAGTACAAACGGAAATATCATGAGAAAGACTGGCTTCGTCTTTTAGTTGAATTTTATCATTAACCTCACCCAGACAGCAACGCAATAAAGTAATATAAGCTACGTTTCTGAGTTCTTTATTATGCTTCGATATAACGTACAGTCCAAATTTTTAGGTAATTTTTGGAATTCTCTAACTTTGTGAAAAATCAACCCATGAAGATGAGATGCGCATCATTTTAAAGCTTCAACTTTCTAGTTTGGGAGTTTCCTACGAACAAAGTTTAATATTGGTGTGTGCAGAGTGGACAAAAATATCGAGAAGAAATGAAACAATACTTTTTTCTATTTTTTTTTTCAAAGTTTTTCTGTGTATAGTTTTTGACTAACTCAATAGAAAATTTGGATAACCTTATCCACCTGCTTTCATTCTATCCTTAAAACTTTTTTTTTGTCGAGTGTATTCATTATCTACATTCTTATCTAAATACCTGAATATGAATTCTGAAAAAAACAAATGGGTACAAATTATGAGTTCTCTTCATTTAACTTAGTTCAAAACCAAAAATATTGTACTTAGTTTTAAATCGGATATATTTTCCGGACAATTAACCATGTATTAACCTCAATTTTTAAAAATTCTAAACAGAATTTCAACATTCCTAGATGAAAAGATATTAGAGGTTGTGTCCAGCGTACGAACGCATTGTTGACGTAAGTATTGATTACGCAATTATTTTATTAATTTTGCTTATTTATCACTTCGTATGCCATTATAGAATGCATGGAAATTATACAAATATCTCTTCGGTAGAAAATTCTGGTAGCTTTTTGTGTCGTTTTGTAAAAGCTCTTTAATGTCTGCAGACAATTTTTGCGACTGGAACGCGAAATAAAGTCACATATTATATCATATACTCACAGGCAGGGTTGCCAACTATAATATCCAAAAATCAGGAAGAATTAACATGAAAATCAGGACGATATCAAGAATGCTCATATTGAGTTGTCCGGAGAGTTCATATCGATTTTTGGGGAAACAAAAGCATCATTTTTTATAGACAGACTATTGTCACATTTATTCAATTTCATTCTACATTCTACATTCTTTTCATTTTGTTCTACATCTTTCGCCAACTTTCATGCAGTTGTATCCTCTCAGAACTCGTCGAAAACTGTTCAATGCATTTTTATGCTTACTATAGAGTTGAAGTATTTGCCATTGAGATAATTTTGCAGGGATCTTTCGATCGTTTATAATGTTTTCCAAAAAAGAAATACAGCTTCACCAGAGTGAATTGCAGAGAAATCATTTTTTTGAATGCGTCCTTCATACTTTGGAATGAATGTTTACTCGTCAAATGAGGAAGTCATATCAGTAGTGGATGAATTGTAGAATATTTTTTTAAACTTCGATGTTATTTGATTAGATTATACGAGTAGATATATTGACTATAGTTTCACCACGAAAGTTGATTTCACATTGAATCTGACGAGCAAATGTTAGACACAATCTTATTATATTAACATTGAATTCAAAAAGTTTCTCTTGAGTAATATTACACTCTGAAACGTATTCCGTCAGCATTCTGCGGCTACTCGTACATACACATCATACAATGCAATGTTGTTCTTCAAACTTAATGCTGTTATTATATAAAAAAACATCGTTTTATGAAGAAGGGAGTGATCTGCAACACCTTAGCAGAATATAAATCTCGTTGTTATTAGGCATTCGCTAACAAGGTGTACACGTGTTCTGTTAGAATTTATTTTATTTGTTTGAGAATTAGTTCGTCCTTTCAAAACAGAAATGAGTACATTAGCCCTGCTGAAAGCGTGACATAAAATTCTTATACTTGAACTGATTTATTTGATACTAGCTGACCCGGCAAACTTCGTTCCGCCCAAAATTTGATTTTTGATATCAATACCTTCAAACATTCTCGTTTTTTATTAAGCGCAAGTTCATGGGTCCAATCGTAGAGCTATTCATTGATTGATCTTCTAATCGACCTCGTTGAATTTACCTTTTACTATAAAATTCCTAGTACTTCTACCAAAATTATCATTATAATATCAGATTATTTTCAGACACAATTCTCGTTCAAGATTTTTCAACCACTGGCAAATAACATGTTTCTCCGTTACATGGAATAAATGTTTGATATAGAAAATATGATGGAATAAATAATAAATAAATAAAGACAGCCCTAAATCGGACAATTCCTTCCTCGAGTTTGCTCCTACATCCGGCAATCCATTTTTATTGAGGGGCTTAGAATGAAAGGGGTGTAAGTGATTTGATCGATTTCTCTACATCGACTCTCTCTTCTGGTCATAACTTAGCTGCAAATACATTCCCAGTTGTATTTGACAATGTGGAAGATAGGTCAGAACCTCATCTATCGGATTCTATAGCGAACTTAAATTGGAACATTTTGCAGTTAACATTATTAACAAAAGAAAAAGTTGATGAAGAGAAATCGATCAAATCACTTACACCCCTTGCATTCTAAGGCCCTCTATTGGTATAGACAGAAGAAGATAAAGATATTTCGTTAGCGCCAACACTAAATGGACTAACAACGCTTGTCACTATGTAATTGTAGAACATATGGTAATTTTATTTTTCGAATTTTTCCTTTTTCATTCAGAGTTTTCCAAAAATTTTCAATTGTCATGTTTGATTGGAATATTTTTAGATGTGTCCCATGTATACTATGTGTACTGTATAGTATGTGTACTATTTTTACCCTCTCCATTCCAGAGAACGGAGGTGTAACATGCCATCATAGAAACATTTATCATACTCAAAAACCCTCACATCCCAAATTGAGCTTGATTAGTTCTCGAGTTATGTAGAAGTTTGTATCTCATTTGTATGGTAGCCCCCCTTAGAGAGGGGAGAGGAGTGTATTCATCATAGAAACGTTTCGTGCCCCCTAAAACCTTCATATGCCAAATTTGGCTCCATTTGCTTAATTAGTTTTCGAGTTATGCAGAAATTTGTGTTTCATTTGAATGACAGCCTACCCTTAGAGAGGGGGAGAAGTGTCTAACCACCATAGAAACATGTATTGCACTCTAAAACCTCCACATGCCAAATTTGGTTCCATTTGCTTGATTAGTTCTCGAGTAATGCAGGAATTTGTGTTTCATTTGTATGGGAGAACATCCCCCCCCCGGGAGGAGTGTATTCATCATAGAAACGTTTCGTAACTCCTAAAACCTCCATATGTCAAATTTGGTTCCATTTGTTTGATTAGTTTTCGAGTTATGCAGAAATGTATGTTCCATATGTATGGCAGCCCCCCTTAGATAGGGAGGAGAAGTGTCGATTCACCATAGAAACGTTTCGTGCCCCCTAAAACCTCCACATGCCAAATATGGCTCAATTTGCTCGATTATTTCTCGAGTTGTACATCAACCTTAATATCTACATGGGACAATTGAGCTTGATGTTGTTTTTTTTATGCTGAGAGCAAACTATAACTTTTTATTGTGTTTTTCCGGAAGACTAGGCATAAGAACATCGTTTTATGAAGAGAAGTAAAAATTGTCAAAAGGTAACATGGGACGACTATGCGTAGAACGGCAGTATACTAATCTTTATAAATAAAATGGCGCATTGATTTGACGATTCTTAGATTGATCGAGTACATTTATAAGAACTAATAAAATAATAACGCTCAAATTGAAAAAAAAATTTGATCATTCGATCACTTGTAGATTTAACATACGCTCACTTTCCAACGCCCAAAATTGGCAAACACTGTATAAGCAGGAACGAACAAATCAAGATTGAGTGATTGGTAGTTTGAAAGAAGGGTTTCAATTATTTATTCATCATTGGGATTGAAATAAGACATTTCGGTTGAGTGAATAATAAATAAATACTTCAATGAAGGAAGCCCACCAGTCTGCAATCAGCACTTCGAAATCGCTCCCGCTCCCATTGCGAAACCTGACAAAATAGAAATAACGTTCATCCTACGATAAAAACAGGACGCTTCCGGGAAAACCATCCAAGAAATCGAAGCGTAGAATTTTCCATTCCATTTGCGCATTTCCTGCGCCTTCTGTCCCAACGATCTCGCCTAAGGTGGGTGGGCTCTCCCCGATGGTTTCCATTTCTTCTATTATGGCAGCAGCATGTAAACAAATGGTCAAAGGAAATGTGGTGGTGTCGGTGGTTTGATTGGAGATGAACTGGAAAATGGGCCCCGATATATTGTGTATTGAGTGAGCTTCGATGTTTTGCTTGTGTGGAAGCAGAAGAAAAAAAAAACCGAATGCGAAAGCCTCCAGTGGATTGTTAGGGCGCTTCCAAGAATGTCTTTATGTGGGACAGTAATGCATGTCGACTAGTTGCCTTTTATTTTCCTTTCCCTGTCAACACGAACAAAAACATCCGCATGCAGACTGCCGTGTATGACAATCCATTCACTTAGAAACGTTTGAGTCCTGATAGCCCGCAACGGTCTGCTTTCATGTGAATTGTCCTGCGTTTTTCCCGGAGTTCTTCACATGGTTATTTTTTCAAATAACAATATTTTTCCACATTTTCCGTTAGAAACCAGTTTTGAGAAAGAAATGCATACAGTTGTCAATATATTACATTCATACCCTTTTAACGTTCGCACGGTACGGCTCGTTCGCTCGCAAGGGACTGCAAGTCGCTGGAAATCCTGTACTGTCATCGTCGATTTATATTTCCATATCAATGAACGCTCCGTCCTGTCGACTGCCGGGGAAACAGGGAAGGGGAGAGGAAGGAATCACCGGTTCACTGCCTTGGGGAGGACGACGCTGTAAAGGGTAAAGGCATTGTTTTCGCGCGCAATTCGACAGTACAATAGTTTTCCGATAGATATTGGTTTTCCCTCCGCTTCCGTCCCAAGACTGGCAGCGGGAGTGGCGCTTGTAAGCGGTTTAGAGTGAAGGCAAAGTTTCTGTCTCGGAGGCTGAGGATCGTCCGGAATAACTGGTAGTGATAGCTTCCGTCTTTCGTTTCACAAACCGTGCAGAAAACAATGGCTTTATAAGTACAGATCGACTGCAGTCATAGAAATGGATAGTGGGTGAAGGCGGGTGGGGGCAAGACACAGGTAGACAGCGCTATGGGCTGATAGAAAATTTAATATGAACGAGTTGATTCAGTGGTCGATTCAAGTGATCTTATCCATGGAATGTATCAACATGTGGTGAAATGTTAGTTAACGTCATGCATTTACCTTCCAACAAATACACCCCTGTTGATTATGTTCCAATAAAGCTTGCAGTCCGGCTTTCAAAGGAAATCACAGTTATTGGTGGATGTATAGGGAGATTCTGTTGGTGAGTTGTGTTGTGACAGGCAATGATTGCGATGAAGGAAACGCGATTCACTCGTTGCTTACGATAGAGTCGGGCTGTCTTCCAATGTACTGAATCTAATGTTGGTACAGTTACTCCGACTTTGACTCTACCGGCTTACTAGCTTACTTGTTGGGTTGGAGATATGGACTTTCAAATCGATTTCAACTACAATAATGATCGTCTTGTTGTTCTGAGTAAAGTGTATAATTGGATAACATCGACTATCACACTTTGGGGCTGCCCACATACCACGTGGACAGAAAAACAGCCTTCAAGAGAATCAGATAATAAATACAATAAGACTTTTTTTTGTAATTCTATTGTTGGATATAATCAAAGAAATGTCGAATCTCGAAAGAAGGCAAATGTAGTATTAAAAAAATCGCTATGGATATCATCACGCTACTTAAGGCTAAGGTTACTTTGGATAGGAGTACGCACGAAAATTTGATTGTACGAATAGAAACAAACAATTTTGTTCGATAGAAGCTGACGAATACGAACGAAGCAAGGGGGACGCAATGTAACCACACCAATACAACTCAATGTGGTTGTTTAGCTTCACTATTGCATACAATTCGTACGACCACTTTTCTGCATCCAGTGTCACCGCCGCCTAAGATACAAAAATGTTGTGTTGTTTTCTATAGTTTTGGCTTGTTTAACACCTAAATTGCTGCTTAAAGTAATAGACGTTAGTCAGCCTCTGATTTCTTATGCAGTTTACTTAGCTGATCCACAAATTCATCGTCTCATTGGGATTAGTTTTCTATTGCAAAATCATTCCTAGTCTAAGCATCAATTATACACTACCGCTTTTACAGAAAACAAAACTAGGTTGAGTAGTACCTGGCAAACATAGATCATAGAACAATGAATATGGTCAAAACATAAACCTGTAGTATAATCATCTACCAATGATATATCTGTAAAACTTCGTCTTAGGAAATATTGGGTTATATATATGACAATTTTTAGAGTAAAATCTAAACCTTAAGTTTCAAGACATACATTAGGGTGCCAATGAAAATGGTTATCTCGAATTTCAAAAAGTTACCTCATAAAAGAATGTTCACCACCTCAAAAAAACACCCTATGCAATATTTCAGCTCAATCGGATTTAAGGGAGAGTAGCGCAAAGCGGCCAGAGTTTGAGTTTTTTGAAAATCGAAAAATCACCCAAGTGGGAGTAAAGGAAATTGGGGTCTTCAAATAAAAAAAATCCTCTCTCTTAAGTCCGATTGAGCTGGTATTTTTCATAGGGTCTTTTTACGAGGTGGTGAACATTTTGTGTGGGATAACTTTTTGAAATTTTTGGAATATTTCTGATAGTATGAGCAACGTTTTGTTCCATCCTACACGAAACTGGAAAATTCCACATCATTGCAGAACTTCTATGTTTTCCGTCAAGAAACAAATGATAATCTGAAGATGCAATAACTGGTGAGCACGACAAATGAAATAGCACATTCCAGCAAAACTCCAAGAATTTTTGCCGGGCTGTCAATGTAGGGTCGGAATTGAAAATCAGGACACCTGTCATAGCTACGATTATGACCAAACCATTATCATTACTTCAAAATAAAGATAAATAAAAACACGTTATATGTTATTTGTACTTCAAGAGAGAATCTATTTATACAACATATTTCTCGAACGATCCAAGCGGTAAAAATACTTCGAAAATGATAACGAGTGGCTTCTTGAGGGTCACCAAGGAATTTTTGAGTGGCTTCCGGGTCACCAAACATCATGCACAAGAGTGTGCCGGAGACTTGAAGCATTTATGACGTTTGAAACACAACAGCTCCTTCTGAAGCCCAAATATTCAGAGAGATTTGATTGCTTTACACCACGTAATTCAGCATGGGTTTGAAAGTGGATTGAATATTCTTTCAATGTTCTTCTTCTTCTTGAATGGCGTTAACGTTCCCTGTGGAACTTTTGCCGTCTCAACGGATTTACTAACTAGCGTCATTTGCTAATACTAAGTTGAGATTTCTTAAGCCAAATAACACGCTGGGGGTCTCCGTAGCCACATTGGTTGCGCGTTCGCTTAGTAAGCGATCGATCGTGAGTTCAAAACTCAGGAAAATCATCAGCGATGGAGATCGATCCACGGTCGAAATAAGATCGATTCATCCACACAACTGCTCTGCTCTGCAAGATACATCGGGCTGCTGTTCTATAAATAACTCAACAATGATCAATCAACTGTCTCCGCTGTCCGGTGGTCCAACTGGATAATGGAAGAACAGAAAGAATACTCTTACGCCTAAATGGCTACTGTGTGAATGTACCATATGAAATGGTATAGAAGGAATACTGGCGAATGGCAACTGTGTGCTAATTATAGATATGATAACCATGTGACATGTACACGATTAAAATTCGGCTCTGTTACAGCTAAAATGCTAATGAGCCTTAAATAAATAAATGGGATAAAAAAACACGCCATCCGAGGGGCAAGCTCTTGAATACGCGTGACCACAGTGCAAGTCGAAGAAAATTTCTTTGACGAAAAATCCCCCGGCCAGAACGGGAATCGAACCCGAACACCCGGCATGATAATGTGGGATGCTAACCACTCGGCCACGGGTTCACGTCTTTCAATGTTCCGGTGTTCAAATATGCCTTTCTAAATCAAATTAACATGTAATGATTCATTATGGATTCCAAAATTCTGTTTCAACTAAATGACAAAATTCACATACCGCTAAATCACATATTCATCAGTTGAATCTATATATATGAATGGAGTTATTTTGATGGAGTCTGTTTGATTCCTATGGAATCGGAAACTACTGAACTGATCGACATGAAAATTGGTATGTAGGGTTTTTGGGGTCGGGGAAGGTTCTTATGATAGTTCGAGACCCCACACCCCTATGTTACGGGGGCTGCCATACAAATGAAACTCGAATTTCTGTATAAATAGAAAACTAATCAAGCAAATGGAGCCGAATATGGCATGTGAAGGTTCTAAGGGGCATGAAACGTTTCTATGGTAGATAGACACTCCTCCCATCTCTCTGAAGGGGGGTGTCTGCCATACAAATGAAGCATACATATGATATTAAGAACTAATCAAGCAAACGGAACCAAATTTGGCATGTGGAGATTTTAGGGAGCAACAAATGTTTTAATAGTGGTTTGATACTCCTTTCTCTAAAGATGAGGAGGGGAGGGTGCTGAACAACTCGAGAACTAATCAAACAAATGGAATTAAACTTAGCATACAGTGGTTTTAGGGATCCATAAACGTTTCTATGGTGGCTCGACACGCCTCTCTCCTCTCTAAGGAGAGGCTACCATACAAATGAAACACAAATTTCTGCATAACTCAAAAACTAATTAATTAAATGGAGTCATATTTGGCATGTGAATGTATTCAAATATGAGAAATGTTTCTATGATGGAATGACACCCCTCCTCTGAAATGGAGAGGAGGTCCCGTAAAAATAATACAAATATTTCAACCAAACATATTCCAACCAAACATCCGATCATATCTTACTGATCGTAGAGCTTACGTTAAACTCGGTTCAAGCCATTCTAAAGAATTTGCGATTACTTCCGGCGTGCCACAGGAAAAAATTTGAGACCTCTTCTCTTTGTTCTGTTTGTGAATGACCTGTGTCTACGATTGCGATCAAAATTGCTGTTTGCGGATGATCAGAAGATATACCGGACCATCACTTCAGCTCTCAACTGTTGCGCCCTCCAAGCCGATATCGATGAACTGCTGCGCTGGTGTTCTAATAATGGTATGGGAATAAATATTGCGAAGACGAAAATAATCTCCTTCACACGTAGACAGTCGTTCATTCGCTTCGACTATAGTACAAACTCGGTCTCCCTTGAGCGTGTAAACTCTATTCGTGATCTTGGTGCGATAATTGATAGCAAGCAGCAGTTCAACGAGCACATAGCACGGACCACGGCCAAAGCGTTTACAGTTCTTGGATTCTTAAAAAGTAGTACGCAATTCTTCACCGATGTGTATGCTCTAAAGGCCTTGTACTGTTCGCTTGTGCGAAGCATACTGGAATATGCTGTCCCGGTGTGGGCTCCGTACCATGCAGTACAGTGTATGAAAATTGAAAGAGTCCAAAAATGTTTCCTGCGCTACGCTCTACGCCAGCTACCGTGGAGGGACGGTTCCAGACATCCGAAGTATACCGATCGTTGTAAACTAATCGACCTTGAAACACTTGCATCCAGACGAACTAAACTGCGACGACTGTTCGTGTTTGACCTGCTGACAGCTAACATAGACTGCCCATCTCTTCTTCAAAATCTCAACATAACTGTTCCTCAACGTCGACTACGTAACCAGCTTTTTCTTTCGCTCCCTACGAGTAGAACGACGTATGGATACTACAATCCTTTTTATGCATATTTGAGAGATTTTAATAATGTTAGTGCAGTGTTCGAATTCAATATAAATAAAGCTGTTTTTAAACTTAGACTTTAAGATGTAGTCTGTACGAAAAAATTCGAAGACGAAATAAATAAATGACAATGGAAATTTTTAATGTGATAAAACGCACTCTTATATTTTCTTCTATCTGTATAAATAAAAATGGATCACCGAATGTATTGATAAGAACAAAACTCGAGAAATGAATTGTCCGATTTAGGGCTGTCTTTATTCTATCATATTTTCTGTATCAAACATTTATTCCGTGTAACGGAGAAACATGTTATTTGCAAGTGGTTCAAAAATCTTGAACGAGAATTGTGTCTGAAAATAATCTGATATTATGATGACGAGTTTTGGTAGAAGTACTAGGAATTTTATAGTAAAAGGTAATTTTAAAGGGTAGATTAGAAAATCAATCGATGAACAGTTCTGCGTAAATTGTAGCGTTTTACGTAACCAAGCTTCACGAGCACCACGAACATGGATGTTTGTAGTGAATCTGCTAATGCGTGTATCGTTTACTGAGCATTATTCTCGATCAGCGTCAGCGACTTGAATTTCTATTTTCGCAAAGCCATGAGAGTTACGATAGTTGCGAAGCAGTTACAGCAGCGAAAGCTGCATCAGAACACGCGCCCAAAAAAACGTGTATTTTGAATATTACGATTGTCTAACATGCTTTGATGGCGTCTTCATCCTGCCGGAGTTCATGATCCTCTGAAACCAATGGAAATGAATAAATCAATCGTTCATTACGTTACTCTCAGAATACACATTTCAGCAAAGAAGTTCTATGATTTAAGAAAAATATAGATCAATCGGACTGCATTTTCATCACTTTTCTTGATAAATACGGATAAAATTGTTGGAAATTCATAATATACACTCGACAAAAAACCAGAGGAACAGAGTACGAAGTCGGAAATTTTATGTGATTTTTAACAAACTTCAACTTCGTGAAAAATCAACGCATATCGATGGGAGTACATCATTTTGAAGCTACAACTTTAAAGTATAAGAATATTTAACGTACAAGTTTTTATCTTGGTGTGTGTAGGTGTATTGGGCAACAATATCGGAAAGAAATGAAAAATCGATTTTTCTCTGTTTTTTTGTAGATTTTGTGTACTAACAAAATTTCTCGCTAACCAACTCAACAGCAAATCCAATTAACCTTATCAACCAGCTTTCATTTGGTTCCTAGAACGTTCCTGTAGGTCCTTCCCATACATAGATATTTCAGTTTGAATGAAAAATTAGCCCTTCGTGGTTGATGAGAAATTATTCAATAAGCAACCATCGCACCGAAAATCGAAAGGCAGTTTTGAAAACTCGAATAAATTCTGTTCAAGGACAATCTGTTGCTTTGACGAAAAAAAATATTTTAATTTTTTGCTTCGATTTCAAAAAAATGCAAAAGACAGGATTTTAATAGTGCTTTACACAATCCACTGTAATTCTGCAAATATCACAGTAAGTTCTAATGTTTGCAGACAAATTTTTATCCTAGTGTATTCCCTAAACATTTGTGAACTTTTCATAATGATACGTTCGGTCGTTTTTTCTAGCCGATTTTTCAAAATTTGGAGTAAATTAGAGGAGCATTTAATCGCAAATCGTACCAGAAGTACAAAATGCTACGCGACTCTCAGAATGAACGATTGAAAATTTTAAAAAATGCATTCGCGGGCATCATTTAGATGTTTTAATTCGAAGAAAATGCTCATAATTACACCGATGATTTCGATTAGCTTATGAGGAAAAACAGATTCAAAGGAAAGATGGTAAACAGGGGGAGAGGCGCAAAAACACGTGCGAAATTTTACGTGAATGGTTCTGGTGAAAGTCGTTTTTGCATCTGTCATTAATAAGGATTAAAATCAGATTTATTTTGAGAATCCAAGCGCAGACATCATGGGAAGATTCCCCGAATCGATTTGTCAAAAAGACGTCAAAGCCTCATGAAGTGCTCGTAGACTGTAATGCATGAAGAATTAATCTAGTGATATAGCTCTAGATAGGATAACCGGTACTTGCAGCAATTCTGGAATTGATTTTTTTAAACGCGAAATACAGGTTGATAAAGACAGATAAAATTTCTCCTTAAATGGAACCTGTATTTCATATTCATTATTCATACTTTTTATGATTGTTTGACAAAACTTTTTTTGCTCGTTTCGACCTTTTTTTCAGCCCTCTGTATGTGTGGTAAGACCAGAATGACCAGATCAGATTGTGTTTGAATGTATGTTATGCAGAAGAAAGACAGAATGTCAGATGAGACAACATAAGATCATTTTCCTTTGACACTATGAACACCATGAAAAGTATGTGATTTTTGCGATTTTGTTCAACGAGAAAATAAATTATTATGAATAATCTGATTTTACAGTTTTATTAGGTATATTTTACCTATCGAAAATTTGAGGAAAACTGTGACGGAAACACTAGGGTGCCAAAGAATGTATGGGAAATAATCGACCCTAAAATTTCAAAAAGTTACCCTATACAAAATGTTCATCACATCGAAAAAGAACCCTATGCCGTATTTCAGCTCAATCGGACTTATGGGAGAGTGGCGCAAAGCGGTCAAAGTTTGAGTTTTCTTAAAACCAAAAAATCACCGGAAATCGGGGTATTAAAAAAATGATGCCAAATGTTTTAAAATGGCATAACACGTCGAGATTAACAGTTATCTCAAAAAAAAATTTTTAACGAAAATCAAATTTTCAGGCAGACCAGAATAACATTTTTTTGACAAAAAAAATCGAAATAACTGGTAAATCTCGACGAATAATGCTATTTTAAGACATTTGGCATCTCGATTATTTTTCGATTTTCAAAAAACTTAAACATTGACCGCTTTGCGCCACTCTCCCTTAAATCTGATTGAGCGGATATTTTGCATAGGGTATTTTTTTCGAGGAGGTGAACATTTTTTATGGGATAACTTTTTGAAATTCGAGATGACCATTTTCAGTGGCACTCTTGGGAACATATTCGACTAGAACTGCAAATGCCTGTCTTCGCATTGTATTCATCCATCCTAAAACATCCATATAAATCGTCTTTTTGCAGTATATAGAAAAAGGTTGGTCCAGAATACATGTGAGGGTTAATTCAGCACATCCAATCAGAGCTGGAGAGAAGTCTTCCTGTGGGGAACTGGTACACATGCAATGCGTCCCGAGCAGCACCGCATAGCATTCGTAAGAAGATGCAAGAAATTGAAAGCTGCCGGCAGCTAACGTTTGTCATTTGGTTTGATACTAGGGTCATCCTGTAACTGCAACTCTTGACTTCAAACACTACTGTCTGCCATTGCATAATCCTGCTCAAGGTGTTGGATTCACTGCCTCTGACTCTTGAGATGACAATGAGTAGTGAGAACCCCGCCCGGAATTCCGGTTTCATTCTAATTCAATTTGAAGTCGAGAAAACGATACGTATTACTGTACTCGCTCTCACACACGCAGCCATACGTTCAGTTAACGAGTTTGTGAACAAAAGGTACTTAGCATTGACTACTTTGAGATGGAACCGTCCGGTCGACGTGGAAACTAAAAGTCATTTCGGTACAATGGCGTATACTAGGGGAAATTTTCAATGATGGTCTAATTAGATCTTCAGGCCCGTAGTGAAAAGTTGTGCAGGAGTATTTGCTCGACCGGGGAATCCTCTCCGGGTGTACCCGGACATATTCCGGGTACTTAATTTCCAGCGCACGATAGATGCCGAGCGGATCCTGTTGACATAGTGTTTTAATTTTCGTCCGACATGGCAAATGAATGCCACTACAAAGACAGACGAGGCTGAAGCTTTAACGTCGTCATCGCCCCCGAGCCGACGGCAAGAACCGAGACCAAGGGTTGGTTAAAACTCTCCACTTGGCACTGTCGTATTTATTCAGAATTTACATTTGCACTTTCAAGTGGCAATCATTGAAGATCTTTTTTTTCACGTTTCCCTCTGTCGTCTACTTTTTCGTACTTTAGTTGCAGTTGCCGTTGGTAACAGACCGAAAGTGCTTGGGAACTAATTTATGAAAGGTACTTGCCGTTAATTTTGAAATTTTATTGATTTTTTTTCGCTCTCGTGATTCTACCCTGTACCGAACGAGATCCGCTTTTCGAATCCTGTTTGAAGGAGCAGTTTGCGAAGCTTCGTTCTTTGGAGCTCGTGGTCCGTGCCCGACAGAGCTTGCTGGAATTTCGAAATGAATCGCTCCGTTGACACAAATTGCAATATGTTGCTCATCCTGGCGAAAAGGTTACGGGATGATTCTTTTTTCTGAATTTTGTGTAATATAGATAATACGAAACCGAATAAGTAACCATTTTGTATCCACTTTTTGTGTCAATTTATCTCGGAATAATAAATTATGAATCCTTTTAAACGCATTAGCTTCATACACTGTTTTCCAGCAGTGGCATATAAATGAACTGAATGAATGTAAAGGACGCATAATAATACTTCAAAATAAATAGCTTAATAAAATAGTTGAAAAGACACGCGCAAAGTAAACTTGTCTCCTGTGCGTCAATAATCAACAATACGGGCGAATGTTCATGGCATCCACTTGGCGTATATATGAAGGACCAGAGAAATGATTAAATTGGATGTGCAATTACTGGAACATTTCAATTCACAGAGCAATCGGCAAACGATGTTTGTTTAGAAAGATGTTTAGAAGTTTAGAAAGAAGGGAGTTTTAATATGTTCGTTGAACAAAATTGAACAAAAAAAAAATCTGCCGCATCGGAAGAGTTGTCCAATTTGAAATGCTTATTGCTCAGCTTATTGCTCAGTCATTCCCTGATGGATTTACAAGATATTGGCATGAATCGATTTAGGCACTCCCTGACAATTTACTATAATGAAGTAAATTATATATTTCATGAAACCAAGTATCGTACACTCTGTCCAACTTCTATAAGACCACCCTGATTCTATTTCGTTGCAACACAAACAGTTGAAATTTCAACATCCATACATTGTTGAATGCTTAAACTAAAGTATATTTAATGTCAGTTTCGTTCAACTGTTCAATTTCAACTGTCCAGTTCCTATAAGGCCATTTCAAAATTCATAAGTATTATCGATGAAAAATTCAAAACGATCGACTGATTTATATGTCAATTTCGTGTTGGCATTCTGATCCCCCCTAAGATTTTCACCAGGAATCAAGTCTGGAGAGTGAACTGGCCAGTCCAAAAAATTAAGTATTTGGTCCTTAATCCATTGCTCAATTTCCTTGCTGGTATGAATAGTAGCATTGTTTTGCTGTAATGTGAATTTTTTGTGACAATATCCACTCAAAAACGGTAGGAGAGGAGATTCCAGAACATGTAGGTAATCCTTGAATGATGTGAAAGCTACCTTGAGCTTTCCGGTTGCCCAGAATCTCGCCCAAACCATGCACGAACCTCAGCCAAATTTCTGGTTGAAAAATACTGTTCCTTTTTCTGTAAGTCACGCCAGTACCCGTTGAAACCATCAGGTGGATGGTCCTTGAACTTTTTTCGTCAGTAAAGTTAACCTATACATAGAAGAACTTTTCGTTATGGTATACACCTAGGTTTTTTTCACGCGGGGGATACGTTACCCGTAAAAAAAACGCGTAAAAAAACACGTTGATTGGAAAATCCGCGTAAAAAATTATAAGAGGTTGTGTCCAAGATACGAACGCATTGTTGACGTAGAACTACACTGTTATTTTATAAAAGTCGCCACACATTGGTGGCTTGAAACTACTAGGAATATAAACACTTCTCATCATTTTGCGCTATTCTCAAAAGAAATGCTTCTGTGAATATTACTGGCCTCAAAAAAAGTTGCATTACTTTCTCATGCTTGATTTTGGTTGCTGCTTGGGTAACGGTGTTTACATTTTCTGACTGACGCGCCGAAATCGTCTACTTCGCTGTTGTTCTATGTGGTGTCACACTCACTAAGGCTCGGTTCAGTGCGAGCGCTTTTCACTGCACTAACATCGCGTACACCATTAGATGATGCTTGCCTCTAAATTTTATTGGCCCTGGCAATGCGTTCGTTTTTTGCAGGGCTCGAGTCTGCCTTCCTCTTCTTCTTGCTCATCACACAGCGTCCAATTTATGACGCGGAAAGAAAAACACACGATACGAATAACGCGAAAAACGAACAGAAAAACCAAACGACGATATCCAAGTTGAATTACCACTGGTGGGGTTCAATCTTAGATCGAAGCGCAGCGAAAGCAAAGCGCATTGCTCAACAATCCGATGCTGAATGAAAGTTTGTCTCAGCGAGATCCACTGTTTTTACTCTAGGCAAGTATTACCCTTCATTCTCCTACTTTTGCTTTGTTCACGGAGACTTTAAATCATACGATTTCCCCTCCGTTGGTCGTCGATAAGTTGCTCGTTATTGACAGCGCTGTTCAGGAAAGCACGCAAATAGACAGAACAAACGTATGGGAAAATGGAAACGCTAAAGTTTTCATGAATTTTAACTATTTACAAACCAGGGGATTCTAATGCATAGCATATTAAACAAATCTTACGGAATTTCTGATTCGTTTAGTATGTAAATCGCCAGAATCCGTTTGCGACAAAAAAAAGTTATTAACGTTAACTTTATTTCATAAAAACGTGACCTGTTTTCTGATTTGGCACCCTTAATGAAAGACGTAGTTCTACGTCAAAAACCAGGTCACCTAAAATCTACGTAAGCATCGTGATAGGGTGTGGCACTAATTTCCGTCTTAAGCGCTAAGTTCCGTCGCAAGCACTGATTACTGTCTTATGTTCTGAGGGAGCATGTAGAAGAAATGTGAGCTGAGAGAAAGATGTGGTATTGCTCAGGTATTTTTACGCGGTACGTAAGATAACCGAGTTAATTGGGAAATTCGTGTAAAAAAATCGCGATAATTGCATAAACCTCGTAAAAAACCGCATAAAAAACTGGGTGTATAGCAGAACGTATTCTTTTCGAAACATTCTTTGTCACAATATACCATTTCCCAATGTCGGTTCATGTGAGCTTTGGCAAAACTCAGACGTCTTCCGATGTGAGATGGTGTAAGATGAGAAGCTTTAACCTTTCAAGCCCTCTCTATGTGTGGATTTTTTACCAAAACTTGACGAATTGTCACCCGAGTAACATTTAAATTGAAATATTGCTTTATTTGCATAAGCTATTTTGAGGTATTCGAAGCTGTTCTAGCTATTTCTTCTCTGTCCGTGAGCTCTTTTCCCTTCGGCATTTTCTAGATTTATTGATCGAAACAACTAAAACAACGGAAAAGATAACTGGTCTTAAGGTGAAGGTGGAAGCTAGCCATTGTAGTGAAACTTTTGCCGTCTCAACGTATGCATTAATTAGCTTCATTTAATAATACTTAGTTGATATTTCTTAAGCCGAATAACACGCCTTAAATGTATTCTGAGGGGCGAGCTCTAGAATACGCTTGACAACAGTGTAAGTCGAAGAAAATTTCTTCGACGAAAAAATCCCCCGGCCAGAACGGAAATCGAGCCCGAACACCCGGCATGATAATGTGAGACGCTAACCACTCGGCCACGGGTGCACCGTGGTCACCAATACCTACTCACTATAATATAAATTGAATTGTTGTTTGTTTGCAATGACGCAAAGCAGTAGGATCATTACCTGGTCTTATAGAAGTTGGACAGAGTGTATAATTGAAAAATGTCAAGCATTATGTACACCAGAAATTCTCAAACTATTTCTGACAGGAGACTCCCTTTCTTGAATGAAGGTATACCTCAGACCACTACAAGCAAATTTCTTCAAAAATTTCAACTTCAACTTTTTGCCGATATTTGTGTGCAGTTCGTAAAACTGTGCAACGCTTCTTTTTCGACGGTATTTTGAGCGAACCAGAACAAACATAAACAAAACAAAACAAAATACTTACATAAAAAGGAGAGATAGAGAGAGAGAGAGAGAGAGAGAGAGAGAGAGAAGGAGAGAGAGAAAATACTTACATAAAAAGGAGAGAGAGAGAGAGCGAGAGAGGGGGGAAGAACTAACACATACACACTCTCATTTCTCTCTGTTGTTGAGCATAGAGCAATTTCAAATGAAATCGACGGATGACAAAACATGAGTTTTTTTTTATTCGAATGAAAGTTTGTATGCCGTTTGAGTTGGAGGAAATATGAGTTTGGATTTTTTTTCCAAACTCATTGGAAAGGGAGTATCCATTTCAGTAAGGGAAATCTTTGATAATTCATATCTCAAAAGCTATGAGCCGTATCGAATTAGTGTCTTAAATCAATTATAGAGTATCGATGTTTAAACATGAAAAAAATATACACTGAGCAAAAAAAAATAGTACTCTTTATTTACAAGAAAAAGTCTTAATTTGCAATTTCTAAAATATGTATTTTTGTTTTTTTCTAATTTTCTCATAAAAAATAGAAGTCATGTAGAAAATTTAAAAAATAAGTCCAGGATGGTAAAGCTATTTTTTACAAACTTTGTGGAACGTCGAATTTCCGAAATTTCGAAGTTTTATATGTTAACAATCATGTTTAGCCACAAATTATGAATCAAGATGTTGTTTAAAACAAAAAAGCTCATTATCAATCTAAATCTTCTCCTAAATTGAAAAAAATGAATGTTTCCGCCATCTTTGAAAAAATAAGATTAAGTTGGGAAAGAAGGACACTTTGAGGGAAAGATGGACACTTGGGGCGGAACAGATGGACACTAACTGAAAATTCAAATTTATGTACTCGATAAGTTTGGAGGTCATCAAATATGCCGTAAAAATGATCTAAAAAATAAGCTAGACTAAAATTACCTAGAAGGTCTTGTATTTTTTCTCATTTTTTCATGTCTAAAATAGCTTCCGGCGTTCGGGATGACAAATTTGGTTTACGTTTTAAAAACTGCTCTACTGAGTCGTCCATGATAGGTGGTTGCACTTGCAAACGCAGTTAGTGGGCATCTGTTAATAAGAGAGGGAGGAGATAACCAAATTATTTTCAAAACAAAATGTTTGTTTTTTGTCGGTGGAGTGTCCGTCTTATCCGACTTGATTAGTTTTGTAAAATGAGAAATCATCGCTGATTCGATGAACTGGAAGAGAAGAGATGGTAAAACATTCACCTGACGAAAAATACTCGATAACAATGAGAACCTTATTTTCTGCAGACGAAAACTTGTATCGAGCTGGTCTTTGTAGATTACTTTTTTGTTTGTATTTAGGATTTCAACAGAAAGCCAGCTAGGTGTACACAGTATGTGTCAAAGGTATTGATACACTGTATTGCATGTTTCTACATCAATAAAATATAAAATAAAAATGTAATTTATCAATTATACAGGGGTGCCCGTCTTTCCCAAAAGGTTTCTATGGTGGATTGACACTTCTCCCTTTCCCTAAGGCAGCATAACTCGAGAATCAATCAAACAAATGGAAAAAATTGGCATGTGGAAATTTTCAGAGAGCAGGTTTCTAAAGTGGTTCGACACTCCTCCTTTAGAGAGCACGATACGTTTCTATTGTGTTTCGATGCTCCTCCCCCTCTTTAAGGTTGAGCAGGGGGGGGGGGGGCGCTCTGTCATACAAACGAAATACAACTTCTACTTTGGTACATATTTGATTGAAAACATAAAAAAATCATCGAATAAAATGCTTTTCAAATGAAGCGAATAGGAATCAAACTTCGGACACTGAAACAAATTTCGGATAGATTGAATTCAAATTTCGGACACTTTATTTTGTAATTTTTTGGTCAAAAATTACATTACACTTGATTATATTTTATAGTCAACTGCGAAACACTTACCAAACAATCACAGTAAACTATGATGAGAACTGATGAAACACGGGAGAAATTTAAATATTGATGAAGGGGTAAATTCTACGTGCTCACGCTAAGGAAACGTCAAACACAAACGATAATGAGTAGTATTGTAAGATTTCTGCCGATTATGTTATAATTCAAATGTAGTTCTCATGTGAAATGATAGTGAAACAAAGGGATTACTCTGAATAAGCAATTGTGATATTAATTAAGGAAATTGTGAGGGGTCAATTAGAAGATCAATCAATGAACAGTTCTGCGATTGGACCCATGAACGTTCGCATAGCAAGAAAACATCAATGTTTGGAAGTATTGATAACAAAAAAATCGATTTTGGGTGGAATTTGCCGGATCTAAATGATTATTTGTTTATTATTTCTAGCAATTTTTCGAAATACATCATTATGGTAAAAATATATGTTTAGGAGCTACGTTAAAAAAACATTTGAAGACATGTGGCTTAATACAAAACATAGCGATATTAAAAAGTCTTTTTTTATCTTGATACTAACTTTTAACAGATTATTCGTGTTATACAATCAAAACATGAACAGGTTTTAATCTAGAATTGAAATCCCATCAACATGAATAAATTGATTCAACCGGACGTTATAAGTACAAAAACAATTAACTTGTATACGTTATGCCTAGATGGTACCTGAAGTCAGATATATTGAGGGTACCTCTGTGTATGTATATAAAGTTAATCAGATTGAAACATCGTTCATCAGTCGAACAATCTTCCTTATAGAGTGAATAACAGTATATCACAATGGACTTCAAAAAAAAGTCGTGTTGTAGACCGTTTCCTAAAAACGGTAAGAAACGTTTATCTGAAAAACGTTCCATAACAGCATCAATGATGGAGAAACTTAAGTTAAGGGGATGCAATGTTCTCAAAATTTAATTTACCCACGGTTACGTATGTTAACATTAAAGCGATGTGAGATATGTACCAAAAAGCAAATTCATTTGTAAGTGAAAAAATAGGTGATTGAAATAACTGTACTGTTGGGGTGAGACAGACAACTACCAGTAGAAGTAAGACGGACGGTGGAAAGTTTTTGATACATCTATTTGTTCTATTCCTATGGAATAAATCACCAAGTGTAAACATCACTTGACATGTTTCGGAGGTATGGGATTAACATGTTCTGTGGTATATAGTGGATGAATTCAGTATTTCAACATTTAACGAATATTCGAAATGATTTCATAGTTGAATAAAATTATTCCTCGAAAGCGATAAACGATTCATATATTACATCACCTGTTCGTTTTATTCGCACCACAAGAAACTGTCAACGTTCAGGTCTGTTTTTGTTCCAGTAAAACATTGGAGAACATCTTTTGTGCAAATATTGACGGATTAGTTGGGAAAACAATTGTATTACAGTTAAAATTGTATTACAGTAAACAGTACATTGAACTGCAAAAAGCATTTCAATGCCGGAAAACATGAGTTAACGAAGCGAAGCGAAGTCCTTTCTAACCTGTCCGTTTCAAATGTTATGATTGCCACAATCGGGAAAGAATGGTAAAATAAACTCAAAATTCTAAATCATTCGAATTCCAATTCTTACTCTTATCTGGACCATTGAAGTAAATTTCTCTGTTTCCACCAATGATGACTTGTACAGTTCGTTTGTATTGTTGATCGCCGTAAGCGAATTTCTTCATTAACGTAAGAGCAAAGTTAAACAGTGCAGTATATCATCAATAAACGGGATTTCAGCGCCTCTCCGTCGTTAAATTCACACAATGTTGTCCAATCTGATATGATTCATTCTAGTTAGGGCGACGAACCATAATAACGGGGATTATGATAAAGTTTTCCCTGTGGAAAAGCCGCCACAGCGAAAGCTGCTAACGTTTATACTTTATGCTTGGAAAATTAATCGGGAATCGAAGTTCCGATTCCACAAAATCGTGCATTTCCTAGCTGCGCTGCTCTCCCCCTAAATCCAGGCCACTGGGTTCATTTATCTCAACGGTGAAAGTTTACAAACATTTTGATGTTGCTTCGCTGCCATCATTCCCCCGGTCGGGTTCCTATCAGCGGACGGCAAAAACGATCATGGAGAGCCGGTTTCCCCCCATTATCAAATATTTTGGAAACGTTTCCCGGTCGGTTGCCACCAGACAGGAAATATACATGCCACCGCTTATCCTCTAAACCAGACGCATGCATGTTTAATGATGTTGTCCCCCTTCCAGGAAAGCCCAATGCCCGGAGGTCGGTCTAATTCATCAACGTTAATCCCAGCTTTCCCCCGGGGAGTCTGACGTTTGTGACCGGCTTCTCGTTCCCACCGAAGGCAATTACGTTGAAGTGTGTTAATCAATGGTGCCATCGAGGAGCCCCTCGTGTCGTCAGGGTTCGCTCTCTTTCTCTCGTTGAGTAGAGGGTGTTGCACGAGCTCGAGAAAGAGAGAGAGAGAGAGAGAGAGAGAGAGAGAGAGAGAGAGAGAGAGAGAGAGAGAGAGAGAGAGCACACGCCATCTGGTGTGTGCATGTGCAACGCTTTCAGACGGACTTCCGAGACTCGAAGCCCTTTTGCTTCATTGTTGATGCGGAGCCAATATTTGTATGTTTGATACCGTGTTTGTGCTGTCGCGTTCAAATTATAATTAGACGAAACGAGTGGCGCTATGCACGAGGGGCCAGCACAAGGACACTTTCGGCCGGAACTGTTGATTGTAGCATGAAATGTGGACGGAGCTACGTTGGAATGTTGCTCCATTCGGGAATTCGGAACGTTCCGATTGTGGTTCTCGTTCGGAGAGGGCATATTGCATCAAATTTTAGCTCAACAAAGTAACAAAGTAGCGTTCGACGATTATTACAACGCGTGAGTTATTGTGAAATTCTATAAGTGAGTTCCAGTGATAAACAGTATTACACTTTAATACACACAAAAGTGTGTATTAAAGTCAGTACATCACAAAATCAGCTATGTGATTCAGAAATAGAATAAATTCAAACCACGAAACATGTTGCGGTTCCGTTTTTTGTGTTTATAGTATGAGTAATTACACCCCCCATAAACTAGTACTATTCACACGCTTGGGATGTGACTTTTGTGGTTTCAACTACACCGACGAGAAAGTAGTAACTTTGGGTCATTAATTTTGTTCTGTGACAGTACATCTACAGCGTTAACACTGGAGAAACCTGAGCTGGCCAATGCGGAGTGTTGAGTGAAATTAAAATACCTGTTTCAAAAACCAATTACCTCAATATAATGAGGCATCGGGTTATTTTCACCGACCGCTGAAATATAATTTGTTTATTATCATGTTTTGAAGACAAAGTGATTTCCACAATCTAACGCTATCATTGGAATGAGTTGACGGTTCTGATGATGACCATGGTTCACCACAATGTTTCTGCCAATTGGCACAGCAACTAATTATCGACAATGGTAATCGATTTTTGACACGTGTTCCCGCAACCCGAACCAAGCGAATACCATTCACATTCTCACTCTCCGAGTTCTCGTTTCACGCCCAAAATATTCCAACTAACCCAATTCCCAAAGCTAATCTAATTCCTGCACAAATGTCTCCACCCTGTTGTCTCTTTTTTACCACATTTCCGTGCGGCGTGAGTGCATTCCGATAGCATCTGGCAGACGAAGCGTTTCTAGAATGTCTCTGTCGCCACGCTTCAACCGCTCCAACTCCAACAGCTACCAACCGCCGCCATCTCACCGGTTGAATCTCGCGTTGATATGTGTCATTGATAGCTTCAGAACTTGTTCATTCTGCCGAACGAGGCGAACACGGCTTAGGACTTTCTCGTTCCATCATTCGTACGCTTTGCCAGCTTTTGCTCGGTACTCTCTACATGTTTGTGTCTGAGCCAACCGAATCATGGCGCGTTCAGCATTCTGCGATACACTTCGAAATCGATACGATACAATTTCGCCAGCCCCTACGAATAACGTACGCACACACGTGTGGCCGATAGTTTGACA
Source organism: Toxorhynchites rutilus septentrionalis (assembly GCF_029784135.1). NCBI lineage: Eukaryota > Metazoa > Arthropoda > Insecta > Diptera > Culicidae > Toxorhynchites > Toxorhynchites rutilus. The sequence continues at coordinate 226,090,110 of NC_073746.1, forward strand.
AACAAGTTTGCCTAATAAACCAATTCCTCCCAGACCCGTCCCGGCCGAAAGTCCGGACTATGTTTGTCCGCAGAAAGCAGATATCTGTGGCGACAAAATCACGTTCTCGGAATCAACTCGCACGTAGCTGCAAGCGCGGCAGCGAATGCATTTTGTCACGGCTCAGAACATTTTCTACCAAAGAAAACTGGCTGAGAGGGTTCGATCTGCTGGAAGGTATTTTTTTAACTATGTAAGGAAATCATACGTATACAATCAAGTAAGGTTTCGCGATACAGTAAATATCACAAAATAATATCATAAGATTGAGCACATTATTAAAAATTATATCACGATTTAAAAAATACCGAAGATTAATCAGGATAAGCGATGTACGTGTTCAACTCTGAAAACTCAGTGTGTCTACTTCAAAGTAATATTCGTCGACTGCAACTCACTTGCGGCGTTCACTGCTCTCTTCAAATGTTTTCTGCAACCCAATTTTAGTATAGCTGTTTTTGAATCCTAAAATGTTTACTTCATTGGCCCCACGTTCTTGAAACGAATTCCCTGAAGTTTTTGACGTCTTTCAAGGGTACCAAATACTCACGACATCGAGCACGTTGTTTGGTCGTGCGAGGTGTATCTGGTCGCCAGATCGAATTTAGAAAACTCCCTTCGGGCCCGAGGAAGACAGCCCAATGTGCCGGTGAGAGATGTGTCGGCTCGGTTAGACCTTGATTACATGTCCCATATATATGTTTTCCTTAAAGCTATAGATCTTCGTGTGTGATTGTCCCTACATCCTTATACCCTCCTTTCCTTCCTTTGCGGGTAATTCGTTCCCTTGCTATAAATAGTAGAATAAGTTGACATGTAAATAAACTATAGATATACGAATAGATTTAAGAATTGAGTGTTCATCAACATTGTTACAATTTCCTTATATCCCATCCTTCTCCTAAAAATATGTCACCCTTCTAAACTCGAGTACACCGCGAGTAATCGGTTTTCCACCTTACTAACCATAGATGTAAGAAAATTGTTTATATATATATATATATAGTTTTAAAAATATGTTTAAGAATTCGGCTCCTTTAAACTTAAGTAACTGAGCCTGTAAAAATAAACGAATTAATAATAAATAAAAAGGGTACCAAATCACAAAACATGCCAAGTTTTATTAAAATAAATAAAATAGTTTTGCTGCGAACAAATTCTGATAATTTGCATGGTAATTTAATTGGAATTTATATAAGTTTTGTTTGATATGCTATAATCCTATAGTTCGTAAATAGTTGAAATTGACGAAAATTGGAAGGTTTCCAATTAATTCATACATTTTTGTTTTGCACTTTAAAAACATAGCTGCCAATAAAGTTAACTTTTTTGTTCGGTGGTATTTGATATGGATAATTCTGTTGGTCAAAGTTATTGTGTAAAACTTTGTGAATTTCTTATGCCGGAACGTTGAAAATGTTGCAGAATACATTTAGTGACTCAACTATGTCGAAAACACCGGTGTGTGAATGGTATAAGGCATTAATAGACGACCGAGAAGGGATAAACAATTTGTCATGGCAACGTCGACCATCCACCTCTCCAACTGATGAAAACGTCGACAAAATAAAAGTAAAGGGTGCTCGGGAGTCGTCATTTAGGTTTGAGAGAGCTAGCCCATGAATTGAAGACTTACTAGGCCATTCGTCATATTTTGGTTGATGTTTTGGGCAACACAAAAGTCGCAGAACGACTAGTGCCAAAAAAGACTCTATGTTATTCAAAAATTACTGGCGACGAGACATGGGTGTTGTGAATATCCCGGAGCCAAGGAATCACCCAACGCTCTATCGTTTATTCGAAAAGAACTTACTGCGTCTTACTGGGTTCACTGCCGGACGACGAAGAGGCTTATGCTGCGGAAGCCACAAATGACATCGATGATAGTAACGCACCGATTCAATGTATGACAGTAGTAACAGGTGATATTACCAGTGTTGCCGAATCGTCATTGGTGTACCGCACATCCCCCATCCACTCGAGAAAGAAAAAAAAATACGGATTGTGAAATGAGATTTCGAACACATGGAAATATCTTGGATTGAATGCGAAACGTTATGCCGTTGCAATTTGTTTTTCGAAATAATCTCATCCAGCTTTCCTCTGTTTTCACAACGATAAAAATATATCAAACCCTCTCACTATCATCTCTCAAGTTTGTTAATTTTTCCAAACTTTTTAAACCCTGTTTCTAATAATCTGTTCTCGATTTCCTGTGGTACCTTTCATATATATTGGTATACGTTTCGACAGATAGATGGATTCTGCATTTGACACTTCGTTCCACACAACTTTCCCGATAGGCTGTCAAAATGTAAACAATAAAACGTCATTTCTGTACTGTATCTTTATTCTTATTCGTCCCAAATTTCGCCGGATCTAACGAGAGAAAATACCAGAAGTGAATTCTAAATAACTTCCGAACACAACAATAATTGGAAACTCTGCTTTTTCGGAGCGGAACCGCTTTGGATTCAATTGTAAAGGACATTGTTAGTAAGGACATTCGATATGATTTGTTTATTACAGTGATGAAAGAAAAATCATTTATAGGACTTCAGTTTAATCATCTACCAGGTGCTCCGCGACATGAATGTAATTTTTCAGGTGTACCGGAGATCGTCTGTTCCTTTCAGGGCGTCGACCTGTTTGATCATTCACATGTATTTTGGAATCTGATGCTGGCAGATTGGTTGTATTGTCCTTCTGTGACCTGGGTTCCCTCCAGTCGAAAACTCTCCTGGTTTGTGACACGTGACGCCTCAGTAATTGACCAGTTTCATCGTTCAAAATCAGCATACCGCTCTTCTCTTCTATGACTTTGTATTTACGTGGATCGAATCGAGACTCGCCTTTGCCTCGAATTTATCGCTCTATTACTACTTGATCTCCAGGCTTAACTCGGCATTCATGAATTAATGGGCTGGCCTGAATTTAACTTTTCCACCAGCTGATTCAAGGTATTTTCCATCTTCTCCATTCTCCGGATATAGTCACGATTCTCTTCACTCCTGGCCACAGCATCACTACCACCGCTCGTGTCATTGTTTCCTTCCTTTGGCATTTCAGCGTTTTCTTCGAATGTGTCTCCAGACTTAACTCCGAGGAATGTGATTTGTTGTCATCCGTATCTACATTGATATTGGTTCTATCAGGTACCCATCCATTGTAAGAAATATCGGAGTCTTCCGAATCGCTGTTGAATTCCGGAGCCCGCACATATTTTCCACCACTAAATATTTCCGGTTTTCGATTCGAACTTCGAATGTTTCAAACCTACGAATAATACTAGAGATAAAATATCCTATTATTTTGTTATTGCCAACTTTATCATCTTTTTATCGATTCAAATTCAGTTTAGAGTCAAACCGAGATTGCATTGACTTCCGACTTAGAACTTTTGCGGTCATCTTGATCCGCTACCAAAATCAAAATCGTGGTATCCCCTGTCCACGTGTAAATATTCAGGCAGTCATCCCGAGCTGCCACAGCTATCCGAATTCCGGTAATTTTATCCACTACAAAGGAAAATACACGGTCATCTCGATCCGCTACCCTAGTCCAAATCGTGGTATCTACCGACCACGTCCACGAACAGGTAGGTCATCCCGAACCATCACCGTAATCTGAACTGCGGCCTTTCCTGTTCGCTATAAAACCAAACAAGTGGCCGTCTTAAGGCGCCACCTAAAGTCTTACCATCAATAAATATTTTAAGATTTTTAAACCACCATCGACCACCAACGTGGACATCTCGATCCGCTACCAGGACATGAATTGCGGCCATCCCGTACCGCTACCGAAATATAAATAGAGATAATTTGTGTCCGTTCTGCTTTTTTCGCACCTGCTGATATACGGTCGCCGTTTTCTTTTTTTCAGCCTATGATTCATCACTTTCACAAATTATAAAATTTTCCTCGATGCGATGGGTGATTCCTCAGCGGCAATAATAAAAAAGAAGCTGCTGTTCAATTTCTGATGGAAATGGATCCTGGCAGGATCACCAATGTGAATATCCCGGAGCCAAGGAATCACCCAACGCTCTATCGTTTATTCGAGAAGGACTTACTGCGTCTTACTGCGTTCACTGCCGGACGACGAAGAGGCTTATGCTGCGGAAGCCACAAATGACATCGGTGATAGTAACGCACCGATTCAATGTATGACAGTAGTAACATCGTCATTGGTGTACCGCACAGGTGTGACTTTTTCTTATTTCCGAACTCAAATTATCGCTTCGTGGGACCCATTTTGACAGCACCGAGGACATATGAGGGGATAAAAATGAAAGGGGTGTAAGTGATATCATTGATTTCTCTAAATCGACTCTCTCTTTTGATCATAACTTAGCTGCAAACTTATTCCCAGCTGTATTTGACAATGTGGAAAATAGGTCAGAACCTCCTCTATCGGATTCTATAGCAAACTCAAATTGGAACGTTGCAGTAGAGTTATTAATTGAAAAGAAAGCTGATGAAGAGAAATCGATCAAATCACTTACACCCCTTTCATTCTAAGCCCCTCATATAAAAGAATTTTCTGCGTGATCTGCAGGCAAGACATGAATACAGCTTTAAAAAGAGTGTCAATGACTGGATTGTTCGTTGGAAAAAGTGTATTGCTTCAGAGGGGCCTATTTTAAATGCGATAGTATAAATTTAGATTGTGAATAAAACATTTTCTTCAAAAACTCAAATTCCCGGTTTATTTTTGCAGAATGCACTACGTACGCTATGATGCCAACGTTTCTGATTTTTTCTGGATTGACGAGACACACTTTTCCACTTTTGGCACTTTTCCTAATATACAGACTTGCCTTGCCTGATATGCTAAAACAATCTTGATTTTAAGCCATTTTCTACATGATCAAAATTTATTACATTCAATATTTTCTAACTTTGAATATAACTAATCAGATTCAAAGCGGAAATAACATTGACAATGTAGCTATGATTAACACGATAAGCCGAATACATTTTTTTCATTTATCAATTCATATTCATTTCAAAGCATGGAGGATACTTTGGATGGCAGTTTGGGGTTATTATGAACATCGATTTTCATACAGTTGACTAAAAAGATTATAAAGACCTGGTGGTACATTGGAGTAGTCAGTTTTGCGAGAGGATAAACCAAGTTTTTCTTATTATTTTGAACAAAATAAAAATAATAAATAAGTCCTTATTCCCGTTTACATTTCACGCTGAAAACGAAATGAACGGCACGCCATTGAATTACGTTTTACGAGTTAGTGAAACGCCAAAAATAGAAATGAGTTTTCAGGCAGAATGAACACCTTCCAAATAGAAATTATGAATGAAAATTAACCTCTCCGTATAAAATTGGTGTTCAATGTGAATGGAAAACTTTGTTTTCTACATGTAGTAAAATAATCTCATAGAAAAATTGTATCTGAAGATAATTTTATATGGTAAGTTTTAGTGTAATACTAATTTCGTATCCAGATGTCGACATCGTACCGTTGTCATCACGGAGGCACTTCATTTTGTTTTCACCGTGAAATGAAGACTAGGAACAGAAACTTTTGCCTAACGTGAAGTTCCTGAGCAAAATCGCTTTAAAGGATGACAGTTGTGATGTGATTCCAAATCCGATGCAGATGCGTGTTTGTATATAAAATTTGTTTGTGTCTTTTCGCATCACACGCACACATTGTTGATGTGTTCATGTCTTGTCGGAGGTTTTTCTAAGAGTTTACTGTAATGTTGTGTATTGTTTATTAGATATGTAGATCAATAATTGTGGTGGTAATGGTGATAATCGCCCGAGTGTATCAACCACGAAAAATACCGCCGTGATGAGTGATGCGGGTAAGCCGCTATGTGTGACATTTGAGAATTGATTGTGCTAATCTGATTGTTCTTTTTTCAAGGCTAAAGACGAGTGACCCTTCGAGTTGCTTCTTGTTCAGTAGAGATTATTCGAATGCATTCTTTGACATGTACATGTGCAAAGATACATACGAATGCAATGCGTGCACCTAGGAAGTAATTTAAGACATATCCCCAGTTTGTGTATTGTTCTCGCGAGGATGTTATTTCACTTTTTTACAAAAAAAATACATGTAATCTATTTTCAAGGCCATTAAAATTCACGTCTGTGACTTATTTTCATTCCAAATGAAAATGAATGAAATGAATAAAACAAGTTCATAGTTCTATGTCAACAATGCGGTCGTTTGAATGGCGCTCGCGTTTTTTCTGAGATGAGGCTTACAACTGTGCAACGCATTATTTTGTGTGGCATTCAATCGTTTCGGTATCAATCTTATAAGAACTTGCTTGTGGTTCATGTTTTGTTGATGTTAAGCATCAGTTTGTGATGTTATCGTAAGTTATCATTAGATTTGGATGTCGATGTCCTTAATATTCACTTTGAAAGCATCCATATACAACCATTCCATCCCAAACCGATATAGTTTTTTTGTGGAAAGTAGTTTTGTATCTTTTCGCAAAATATTAGACACGTATTTTTTTATTTTTTTGTTGGGACGGCCATTTCGATTTAGAGTGGTCCAGAAAAACATTTTTTCCACTTTTGTCCAAAAATAACATTTTTGAAAAAATTATAACTTTTGAGCTGCTGAACCGATTCAGATGATCGATACGTACAGTGGAGTAAAAATCGGGGTTTTAATAGTTTCTAGTTGAAATATCACCAGAAATTGTTTTATATGATATTGCAGCGAAATTAAAAATGATTTGTGTGAAGGGATGAATTGTAGAGCGGTAAGAGAGCTTCAATCGATAGAAACATTAAAATTTATTCAAATGTAAAAAAACCCAATTACTTAAATCCACTAATTTGGAAGTTTCACAACTGTGTCCTTTATTTTCTCATCTTTCAAACGGAAGCCACATAATCGTCCTACGTAGCATACTTGTTGAAGTAGAGTCAGTTAGAGGCAAACAGAGCACAAAACAGAGAAAAAGTTCAATAACTTTGTCATTGTTGAAACTCGAACATATGCGTAAAATGATGTTTTTCATCAATGAATATTCTTATGAATTATGAATTATGACTTTACGGGGAAGAATCAAAAAAGATTTGTTTTCTTTTTTATTCAAAAAACGAAATATATATATATATATAAGAAATGGAAAAAAACATTTTTTTACCCAATATATACAGGATTTGATTATATACAGTGAAACGAAATCGGAGACTATATATAATCGAGTCCGCCCCACACATCTATTCGTGATCTTGTAACTTTTGCACGAATTGATGAATTTTTATTTTTTTAGTCTCATTAGACGAAAGCATATTATGGATAACTTGTGCGTCACAATAGATAATCTGTCTGGCAAGATATTTGACAAGTAAAGGGTCATCCATTAGCGACTTGACGGCTATGTGTCTTTGCGTGAACGAACTCCTAAATCATTTTAATGATCTGTCAACGTTAGTCAAAATCAACATTTTTATCAGTACAAATACATCAAATTCAATTAAAGAATCTGTTTGGCGAAGGCCTGCGAAGTATTAACACCTTTGCACTATGGTTTATTCGGCATGTGATTGGGTATTGCCGTGCAATGGTATCGATCCTAATTATTGCTCAGTTCCAGCTTCTATAAATACTCATATTTTTTTTATCGATTTCTTCATACAAGGTATCTGCTGTGGCGATTTGACCAGGTTGAAAGCGCAATGATCCCGAAACAGTAATGTTTCCTTTTGGGTGTGGGGTTTCTAGATGTGCCTGTTGATTTAACCTTGTCCAACCACCTCCAACCTGAGAACGCTTCCATTTACCCTAAGCAGATCTTTTGAGTTCCATAGAGCCGAAGAAGATCAAACCTTGAAATGCCCTCATTCCTATACATTTCAAATCCCCAACAATAACATGATGAGTAGCATGATTAGACTAAATAGTTGCTCTTAGAAGACTTGGTTTGATAATAAACCTAAATCGTTAAGTGCCACTGCGGCTAAATCTCTCCATAGTGATATATCGACGAATGCTACACAAAACAATACATTATCTGTCATTTTATTCCAATTTGAAAGATAGAGTAATAAATATTTTGGTTTCCTCCATATTACATGTATGTATTTATTTCAGCTTATATACGATGGTTAAATTTTAGAGTAAGTTTGAATAGAATGCTCGACATTAGCCCATCCTCAGAGCTTGTACAGTCGCTTCTGGTATAAACAAATATACAAAATTTGGTTAATTTCGTTCAAGTACGAATAAATACGCAAGTTTGAAAGTGTTACAATAATTGTCGATTAACCCGATTGAAGATATAATGTGATATGACATTTCCTCTTATCAAAATGATGTTCAATATCATATCCCCCAGTGGCATACTAAGTCATGACGACAGTACACGTGACAGATGCTTTAAAAGCGATACCAAATATGACACGAGTAATGGACGAATAGCTAGTTTTCAGATTCAGATCGGTCCACCAAACTTGAAAATATCTTCATTTATGCATTATTCCATAATTACATCGAATAAAAGCCACGAGGCCAAGCCGTTCACTTTGCAGCCCCGGAATATCCACGGTCATCCATTAAACATTTAAGAAGAGCATACAACAGAAAAACATGAGCGCAACCTTGCACGGTAAGATGGCACCAATCGGATTTGTTATCGGTCTTTCTGTCGTCTCGAAATCCGACCGCGAAAATAGGCGGCGATGATTACATCAGCGCCAACGCGCCGAGGGTGATTCGCGCGATAGTTTCCGGCCTCTGCGAAACTGTCGATGATGGTTGATTAGCATTGCTGTAAGAGGATTGGTGTAAAATTTTCGGTTCGCCTCTTTAGCCGGGGGCAGTTCGCGATCGGCTGCGCCGCAGGTTGGTTGTGTTCGGTAGTACCAAACTGAACGAGTTGATCGTGTAGTGAGTGGTTGGTGGTGGTCGTGTTACTCCGCTCCGTTCGTCGTGCGTTCGCCTGATCAAGCGCAATTATTGCTGTGATTGACCGAATCCAAACATCTACGAATGCGTCATCCGATACCGTGTCCTATGTCTGCGGCTTGAAGAGTTAACAATTTTTGTTTTGTTATTACTTTGAAGAAAAAAAAGCGAAAGAAAGGAAAGTGTGCTGCTTTGGATTTGTCAAAATTTTAAAAGAAATAAATGAGGTGTGTGTTGCCTTTGAAACTAGATAAAATGCAACTGAATGAGTGATTTATTAATTTGAAATCGTGGAAATAATTGCACTAAGTTCGATGATCCAATTGCGCAGTCGCATCCCACCCCGTAAATCCAGCAATAAACTAGTGCGGTTCGTTTTGAAACATCGGTCTAGTATATCTTGTAGTTTCGAGATCCCAACACATTCTGCTTTGGCACTCATGATGGATGGTTTTGTAGCTATGATTTTTATTCCGTCCTTAATAAGACGCTGATCGACGGGTACACTAATGACATCTCTCTGAAATATGGTTGGAAGCCGCGCTAATGATGGTTTTCTAATTTTCTTCACCTTATTAATCAATCTGTTTGATTGGTACCCCGCCGGGATTATGGTAATATAATAATATTTTTTCAATTTTCGTGGCATTAGAAAAAAATACACTAGTTTATTTTTGGTTTGTTTTAAAACGATAACTCTCAATATACTTTCCGATTTACAATAGAATATTATTTTATTCCAATGGCTACCTGTTAAAGTTACCAGATAATCGAAATGAAACTGAACAATTATCTCTTTGGTAGAAATTTTTGTCGCCCCTGAAAAAGACCCGATTTTGTAGCAGTTCCCTCGTAGTCTTCAAGAATGACAATTTTTAAATTTAAACATTGACTCTGGCGCCAGTATAAGCTGTTGAATGTTCACTGGCTAGAGCAACGCTGAAATAGAAATCGAAAATGACATCTGTTATACTTTTGCCCGTTGCCATAAGTTACTGAAGACCGGAGCTTAAGATGTAGTATTTCTCTCTCCTCAGAATTGAATTTAAACCTTTCTCTACGAGCATCGTCTTTAGACGACATCAGGGTGATATTGCCCATTGATCACACCAGCGCGATATGCATACTTTTCGGCGCAGTGCTCCGTACAGCGGTAGCACTCCGACGGAGCACACTACTGTATTCAAAGGGTTCAATATCGGTCATATCTCGAAAAATGTCCTATTTTGGGAGCTTATTGTTCAGTCATGATGGATTTACGAGACATTTGCACCAATCGATTCGGACCCTTCACAATCTATTGCAAATAAAATCAAAAATCCTTTTTTCAATGATTAGTTTGTTGGAATAACATTAAAATGTGAGTTTCTAAATTCCCATACATTTGTGCAGACCGCAAGGCGTTCCCCTAACATGGATAACCCAATCGAGCAATGTGTCAAGTTCGTTACTGACAATAAGAGCGAAACAATACAAAAGAGACAGTCACGGGAAGGTTGAAATTAGAGGGGAATAAACTGCAAAGATTGAAACCTCTCAAGAACAAAGAAGCAAGCAAGCAAGGTTGAGATCAGTAGCGGTGAGCAACTGCCAACGGTAGTCGACTGCGACTGTGGCGTGTTTTTTTTCAGAGATATTCAAAATCATCATGCTGCCAATATCGCAACGTAATCCTACGTCAACTATGCGCTCGTGCCTCGGAAACACGACTTCACATTTTTGACGTAGGACTGCGTCTTTCATTCCTGTACCGGGGTGTGAGTCCAAAGTTTCAAAACGAAAGAGTGACGTTGAACAGTAAGGTTTTGAACGTTAATACCTCTTTTCCGGCTGAACGGAGTGGTATGATAATCATTTCATTCGAAAGACAAAATGTCTACGAGCTATATGATTGCTAATTGTTGACCCGAAAACTTGTTTCAATAGCTTTGAAATTGCTTAGAAAACAGGTCATTGAAACCGTATATAAACTCACATACGCTCTGGATATCCATTCAGTTGATGCGGCGATGTGAGATGAGGACGATCGCACTCAGACGCCTATGCATTATAGGCTTCTTTTCCAATTCCATTTCTCTTCAGCAGTTGAACCGAACGGATGGATATAAATCATGACGCTTCCTTTGCTTTCGTTCATTTCTACCTCTACTCTCGTACCACGAGGACTCGTTTCATTGGGACCAAGCAGACAGCTCGTTAACCTACCGGTGGCAAGGCACCACGAAAGCAGCTCGGCAAAGCGCTTCAGCCGCAGCAGGAGTGAGGATGCAACATCGCTACCGACCGGAAACAGTCGCTTTGCGTGAAATTCGTCATTATCAGAAGTCAGCCGGATTGATGATCCGCTAGTTCGTGAAATTGACCAGGTCTTCAAACCCGACTTGCGCTTCCAAGGCTCCGCGGTTATTCCGCACTGCAGGAAGCCTATTCGAGGATGCCAATTTGTGTGCTATCCACGCAAAGCGCGTCACATCATGCCCAAGGACATCCAGCTAGCCCATCGTATCCGAGGAGAGCGTGCTATTAGCTTAGCGTATAATCAACAGCCTTTTTCGGGGTTCCAAATTTGATGGTTTAGAGTTCAGAAAAGTTTATGGAGACCGAACTGAAAGGAGCATTTAAGCGAAAATCGTGGTGCCGATGATAATTCCGATACCGATGACTATGGATTTGATAATGAAGAATACGAAATATATGATAGTGGATATTTAACCATATCGAAGAAATCACTTCGATGAAAGTTGCGTTATAAAATGATTTGTGTAGGAATGAAGCAATCGATAGTCGATTCTAATTTGCGCTGGGTATTTCCTCGGAGGACTTGATTCCTCTTTTGAGCATTAATAATCATTAATAATTTATTAATTAACACGATATGATATGGTGTAGTGGTTATTATCGATGTGGATATCATATTACATATCAATATTTGTTTACGAATGCTGCAATCGATCGTCGTTATTGAGAAGTTGGAATTGCTGGGTAGGGGGTCTTATTTTTACTGTGTAATTCCGAGGATTCCATTCCTTCTCAAGTGTTAAAAATCCTGTCCCGGATCAACGATGATTCCAACTGTCAGGGCTTGGGAAGTGGGTACTATTTGCGCTGGGTATTTCCGAGGCGGAATCGATTCCCCCTACGAGCGTTCATAATTCTTTCCCGGCTAAACGAAGTGGTATGACTGTCACTTTATTCGAAAGATGAAATGTCTAAGATTTATTTGCTTGTTACTTACTTATTTCCAAGTCAACGTTAGTCCTACGTCCACTTAGCGGTTATATCAAAGATACAATCCACTTCTAGTTTTTTTTTACAAAATTCTGTTATCTGTACACCCATACCTCGCTACACGGCCGCTCTTCATACGGCATTTCGCTATAACGGCCCTTTTCAATAAAGACACGTTTTAGATTTACGGCCTAAAATGTGTCGCTATAGCTGCAAAGCAAAAATTATTTTTTCGATGTCGATATATCTACATGCAAACTCTTTTATATTTCCTCTTGTTTACGAGCTTTATTCAGTGTGTGGTTTAGGTTGTCTGTGAGTGTTTTACCTAGAAAAATAGGAAACAATGAGAGACATTTTTGGTATGTAAGTACATATTTTAATATGTATTTTTGTAATAAATGTAATAAATGTAAAATAATCAGTCACGTTGGGAACTAATTTTATGCACAAATGTATGTACTTGGTTCGTAGGTATTTTTTATTTAAACGATTTTTTTAAATGCAATTTGAATGATAAAACATGTTACATATTTCACATGTTTGGATCCGATCCGATTGAATTTGTATGATTTTGTATTATACTAATTGATTCCTTATATGGCTTTTCGCTTTGCGGCCAAATTTCGCGGAACCTATCTAGACCGTAAAGCGAGGTATGAGTGTACCGTATAGAAGCTGTACCAATAAAATCGAAAAAATCTGTACTTTTCCAGATAAATCTGTACGTGTGGCAACCACGGGTGTCACCCTCGCCCCCCGTTCACTACGCCCCTGGACGAGGGTAGAAAAGATGTCATTCACGATTTGTATTCGGCTATTGCTACAGCCAGTGAGCAAAAACGAAGACCTAAAGTTTTAAATTTGGTTTTTTGTAGATTTTCCTCTGTGTGAAACATTTGCGCTGCTCAGTACTTCGTGTGCCGATGTGCTATTATACGAAAGCAAAAAGGAAACAAGAGGATATTAGCGCAACAAAATATGAGTTTGCTGCTTGCTATTATAAATCGTTTGCGCGGGAGTATAAAATAGGTCATTTGCGAGTTATATTCCATTATCACTCTAGCCAAAGAACAATCAACAGCCCTAGTTAAGACTTAGAGTTTATTTGAAAATTTTAAAGTTTGATTTTTTAAGTACGAAAGAGTTGCGATAAAACTACAGGGCCTATAATTATTAAATTTTGTTTCTTTTTGAGACACCAGATACCAGAAGTAATAAACTGGGAAATTGTATAAAATAATGTCGTAATCCTACGTTTAAAATGCGGTCGTGTCTCTGATACTACCCTTCTAATTTTTTGTGCTTTACGAAGCGATTTAGGTTCTTGGTCTGCAAGATGAGATTTTAAAATAAATCAATTTTTGTCACTATTTTCGAGTTTTTCCTCAAGACTTTCTGACTTACCTGTTCCACTGTTATATTATAGCCGCTAATGTAAAATCAATTTAAAATGGGTAGTATGCAGAGTTGCCAACTATAATGTTCGAGAAATCAAGATAGCTGGGATGCCCGGAAAATTCGTGCCGATTTTTGGGAAAAAAGAATCGGTTTTGTTTCGCCATATTTCACGCAACCTCAAGAATATATCATCCCAGAATATGTTCGCCTTTTCGTCGAAAACTAAGAAGGTATTTTTAGGCTGTCCATAGATTCGAAGTTTTTGTCCTTAAGAGAATTTGGCAGGGACCTGAAACTGTGATAATCTGAAGGTGCAATATCGGGTTAGTTTAGCTGGTGGATTAGCCACACTTCAATATAGTTTGTCGTGTTGTCAATGAGACATGAAGTTTGCCGTTACCTTGGTGAAGTACGCCACCTATCACTTTGACTAATTCTGGAAATTTGTCCTGGATTGCTGCCTTTCATTTGACCAGGAGCGAGCAGTATTTGTGGTAATTTATCGACTGTTTGTTTGGTAGGAGCTCATAATACAAAATCCCTTTCCAATCCCATCATACATATAGAATGATTTCTTTCTAGGAGTGAAGACCAGTTTTGGGGTTAGCTAACGGTGGTTGATTTCTCTTACCCCAAGTAGTTTAAGGCTCAACATGGTCGTGAATGATCGATTTTCACACACGTCACGATTTGCTTCGAAACTGTTTTTCGTTGATTTTATGGAGCGAGTCGCAGATGGAAATGCTATCCATCGAGTTATTTGGGCAAATGGTGTGCAACCTACACATCAAAACGATTTTATAAATGAATTTAGCTTCGCGATCAACTGCGAAGCATCATCCAGGAACGCAGTTCAAATTTTGAATAGGTTCAATAAGTATAAGGAAATTACATACTCTTGTACGGTTTTTTGGAATAGAACTACGTCTTTCAGGAAGGGTGCCAAATCAGAAAACAGGTCACGTTTTTGTGAAATAAAATTAACGTTAATAACTATTTTCACAGCAAACAAATTCTGATACTTTGCACACCAATGGATTCGCAAATTCTCTAAGATTCGTTTGATATACTATAAAGTACAATCCTCTAGTGCCTAAATATTTTAAATTAATGAAAACTGGAAGCATTCTCATTTTCCAATACATTTGTTCTGCCGATTTGTGTGCATTCCCGAACAGAGCTGTCAATAACGAGCAACTGATACATTCCTTTCTATCCGTTTTCACACCACTTCTCGTTTGGTGGTCATCGTAGCAACATGGTTGCCGCAGAGCGTCGAGCGGGAGAGGATTGTTTTCTTGTTGGGTGGAGGAGGAGTATGGAATAGAGTTTCTTTCCACAAAGGACCACACACACAGCTCGATACAAGGAGAGGAAGCCCTCTGTATCGAGGTGTGCTACGACAAAGAAGAGCAGCATACGAGAATTTTTTGTGCTAGTGCGGATATGGAAGAGTATGCAGAATTTTGGAATATAGATATACACTGCATTTATTTAGATAAACGTATATTTCATGGAAGTATGCTTTCAAATTCCAGCAGGGTAACCTTACTGTTACATGTTGTGAGGTTGGACCACATCTCAAGCGGAATATAGGAGCAAAAGGGTTCATAGTTTGTGATCGATATCTGAGTGGGAAGGAGAAAGTCTAATGCGAGTTTAACCAAATAAACGAGAAGTGGTGATAGCTTTCGACTCTACTCGACTCTTTCGAGTCTACTGAAGTAATAAAAAATTAAATAGCCAAAAAGATATTACAAAAATTTCGATGCATTCCGTAATTCTACGTCGTATAATTCCGTAGTTCAACGTCGAAACTTGCGGTCGTGTCCCAGATACAACCCATTATAATTGTTTTTAATCATCTATACTTATATTAGGCTGTCAAAAAAGTCCTGCGGTATTTCCGCGATGTGTCGTTGTAAGCGCGTAGTTCTAGTTGTATTCATTGTATCGAGTCATACTATAGCTTGTTGGAAAGGTATTTCCAACTATAAGTCCTTGACAGTGTTTTGTTTGGTTAAGTCGTTCGTGAGTTATAGTGTCGCAAATATGGAGCAAAATAAAGAGAAAATCCGACTTATTTTACAGTACTACTATGACAAAGGCAAAAATGCATCTCAAGCTGCCAATAAAATTTGTGCAGTTTATGGACCCGATACAGTTTCCATTTCCACCGCACAACGATGGTTTCAACGTTTTCGTTCTGGTGTAGAGGTCGTCGAAGATGCGCCACGCTCCGGAAGGCCTGTCGTCGAAAATTGCGACAAAATCGCTGAATTAGCCGAGAAAGACCGGCATAGTAGCAGCCGAAGCATCGGCCAAGAGCTGGGGATAAGTCATCAAACCGTTATTAACCATTTGAAGAAGCTTGGATTCACAAAGAAGCTAGATGTATGGGTGCCACACAAGTTGACGCAAAAAACATCTTTTACCGTATCGACGCATGTGAATCGCAACAAAATCGACCCGTTTCTGAAGCGGATGGTGACTGGCGATGAAAAGTGGGTCACTTACGACAACGTGAAGCGCAAACGGTCGTGGTCGAAGCCCGCTGAAGCGGCTCAGACGGTGGCCAAGTCCTCTTTAACGGCCAGGAAGGTTCTGCTGTGTGTTTGGTGGGATTGTCAAGGAATAATCTATTATGAGCTGCTTCCCTATGGCCAAACGCTCAATTCGGACCTGTACTGCCAACAACTGGACCGCTTGAAGGTAGCACTCATGAAGAAGAGGCCATCTTTGATAAACAGAGGCCGCATTGTCTTCCATCAGGACAACGCCAGGCCA
The DNA here is from genome assembly GCF_029784135.1 of Toxorhynchites rutilus septentrionalis. Classification (NCBI taxonomy): domain Eukaryota; kingdom Metazoa; phylum Arthropoda; class Insecta; order Diptera; family Culicidae; genus Toxorhynchites; species Toxorhynchites rutilus. The sequence continues at coordinate 226,106,470 of NC_073746.1, forward strand.
CACACTTCTTTGGTGACGCGCCAGAAGCTCCGGGAGCTCGGATGGGAGGTTCTTTTGCATCCGCCGTATAGTCCGGACCTTGCACCAAGTGACTACCACCTGTTTTTGTCCATGGCGAACGAGCTAGGTAGTCAGAAGTTAGCCACAAAAGAGGCCTGTGAAAATTGGCTATCCGAGTTTTTTGCCAATAAGGAAGCGAGCTCCTATAACAGGGATATTATGAAGTTGGCATCTCGTTGGGAACAAGTCATCGAACAAAACGGCGCATATTTGACTTAAAACAGATGGTTGTAACTAATTTTACAATCTAACAGAACTACGTATTTGAAACATTAAAAAACCGTCAAATAATTATTTTCATTCAAAACATACTGATTCGAAACTGCCATCGAGTGTGCTAATTTTATAGAGTATCTTTCTGTCATGTCAACTTCAAGTTTTATTGAATTACGATACTGCACCCGTGATAACACGAATCGTTTCGAAATAGATGGAATAGATAAACCAATAAAAGAGTAAGTATTATATAAGTGCCGACCGGAGAGATTTTTATGTAGGCTTTTTTACAGGGAAACTGGAATCCCAGTATATTTATTACGGATGATAAAGTAGAAAGTACAAAAATCAAGAAAAATCAGGATCATTTAAGAAAAATCAGGTAAAATTGAATGTTTGTCGGGTTATCAGGGGAATGGCCAAATAGTCTGGGAAATCAGAATGGTTGGCATCTCTGGTAGTAGGTCGTAAAGGTACTTAACATTTTCCTATTTTTTGTAATTTGAGCATGAATGGTTCGATGATTAGGGGATGATTTTAGCTTTGCGCAGTGGCGATAACGTAACCAATAAGGTACGAGGTGAGATTAGTGCTAGATGAAAAAGAGATGATTAACCAAAAATCGATTTTTCCGAATCAATAACAGATTATGACGATATGTTACTTTTACTACATGGTTTTCCATATTTCATGAGAATTCACAAGGTTTAAAAAGCTATTGGTATATGTTCAATCTTGTATTGAATTGAATTTCCCCAAAACTGATATGATTTATTATTGGATTCAATTTCGAAGGAAGGTTTCGAGAAACGTACAATCACCGCAATATTGAAAGTGAATTTTAATACAAAAAAACCTTACCCCATTGGAATAGGTGACGCTAGAACAAGGCACTAAACCCGGCTGATATGTCACGCACAGGAAACAGTACTCTTGTTGCGTTTCCTGAGAAAATTGAAAAGTAAGGGATCGAGAAGAATTAATGTGATTAAGTTTGAATGGAGAATAATGACTCTTCGTCCGTCCGGTCCGGCTCGAAAGGCGAGTTGAAAAAGTGGGTCAGTTAGTCTTGCTAGACCGAAAACGTAACTCCAAATAATAGCAACAAAAAAGTGGAGAGGAAAACACGAGCCGAAACACCATCTGTGTTCGAGTGGACGAGGAGCGAAAGAGCGCAAATGAAAGCACGGATCAAGCGGCGACTGGGAAAAAAACGTAGAGAAAACTTTTCCTTTCGTTTTTGAGTCTAACTGAGAAGTCTGGCCGTTTTTGTGGGTTTGAATTTTTAATCGAGCCGGCAAAAACCGGTTTGGATTAGGAGCGATTTGGGTGCGTACGCGTGTGTGCGAATGTCATAAACAATTCGAACCATGTGTGGTAATGATACGTAGCAATCAGCTGTTCGACCTAAGCAGTGATTAAAGCGAATTTGAACAACAACAGAGAAATTGTGAACGATGAAATGGGTCATTCGAGATTGGCATGAATCACATCATTGCCATTATGAGAAAGGGTATTCTTTTCCCACCATCATTTCAGAGTTATTTCTGTGTGCGGCAATGGAGTCGACATGGAAGAAACGAAACGGATGCTAATTCGATCAAGTGGACACTTGACCCGAGTGGCGCCAGGGCGACAATTCTATTAGCATCGATCAGCTGTCAGTCCCCATTGCGTTGTTCACAAAAAGGACCTGCAAGAGACTAACGACCACCATTACAATTACCATTAAGGTTACAATTACACGGCATTTAACCTTACTTACTGCTAGGTACCGTTTGAGCAGATGGAAAACTTTTCAAGATGCGAGCCAGCTCAAGTGACACACTCCATCCATGAACGATATGCTCTTGAGGGTTGCTGGGACTCTTTGCTGGATTACTAGGTTCCACACGACCTGGCACTGAACATCAGGACACAAAAGAACTGCCAAGCTGCTTCTCTTGACGATGGCTCCAAAGTGTATTTTCTCAATGGATCAACTATGAAAACTATTATTGCGAGCATTATGCCACATACCGAAAGCGGAACAGTGTTGAGCAAAGTCTATTTGTGTGCGCTTTTAGTGCTCCGTCTGTTGGATTATGCTTCAAGCTGGCCATCAAGGTCAATCGCTACTAGCCATCTGAAATGAATCGTACATTTGCTTCGCTTTTTTTGCTGTACCTAATAAAAATCGTGCCGTCTACACAAACCAAACACTTGACCAGGAAGAAACGAACCATTATGAAGGAATTCAACAGCAACCAATTCAAATCCCGTAACAATAAAACGCCTTTTGCTTTTAGTAGGTCATACCGACGGAGAGTTGGATTCGCACGAGCCATAATAGCGACCATGGTTTTTAAATGTCAAACACAGGCGTTACAAAAAAAAGCCCAACGCAAAGTGCAGCTGAAATTACTCCACATCTACACGATTTTACGTAACGTGAGCCGTTTCTAGCGTTGACTCCGGCCAGAATCAATTCCAGTGGCCTATGTCGGTGGATGTAGTAATTCGTGCACAATGGAGAATGAAATTACAACAGCCTTATACCCAGTCTAACGTTGACGGTTGTGTTGTTATGCGGCACGACAAGTAATGCAATTGCAGCAGCGCGAAGTTTTGCCACTGGAAACGGCCACACGACATTTGTCCACCTGGGCAGGCAATCACTGTCGTCAGCTCGTAGCCGTTGATGTTTTTTCCCCTCATATCCCCATACCCCCCCTTGATAGTGGTGTCTACGAGGCGACGGTGCATTGTGCGAAGAAATTCAATCTTATCCAACGTACTTAATGCAGTTGACAGTGAGGTCAGGTTACTGACGCTGTGGGGCCAGAGTGTAATGATAGTTATGACTTGTGTTGCATTGTTTGTACTAGAGAAAAATACGATGTCAAAGATAAAATAACGTGTAGATGATGCAACGGTTTCAGTCGGCTCTGAGGAGGTATTCTCTCGAGTTCGACATAGCCCGCTATGATTATAATGTTTAAGCTTGTGCACGTAAAATTGCGTACACACACGTTTTGTAAAGATTTTTGAAATACTGCACCAACCACTGAAATATTTCGCTAGAATAACAGTTCATTATTTTATCTCCATTTACTGATACTAAAGGTTGAACAAGGCAAAATTCGAACACGAAAATCTTGGTAGAGTATAATTATACGTTTGAACATACTAGGTTTTGTGTTTATTGTAAGACCATTATATCAGCCTTATTTCTTAACTATAGCACATTGCCAGGAGTTTTCCATTATTTATGCGCCATGCATTTTTGACGTGATTGAGTTTAATCAAAGAAAATATAACGACGCAGTGAAAAGATGGGTGGAACTTTTAACCACAGAACAGACAATGTAGGGGAAAGTCGGGAAAGACGGACAGGATGGGAAAACCAGTCAACTATGTATAATTGATAAATTAAAATTTTATTTTTAATTTTAATGATGTACAAACTTGCAATACACTGTATCAGTGTATACAGTGTATACCTTTGACACTTACTCTGTACACCTAGCTGGTCACCTGTTTAAATTGTAGATAAAAACAAAAAAGTAATCTGCAAATAGCTGATTGATCTGCAGAAAATAAGGTTCTCATTGTTAACAAGTAATTTTTTGTGGTATTTTTCGTTACGTGAATGTTTTATCATCACTTCTATTTCAGTTCATCGAATCAGCGGTGAGGTTTTCTCATTTTTACTCCAGACATATTGATGAAAATAAGAACTAATCAAGTCGGGTAAGACGGACAGTCCACCGAAGGAAAAGGAATTTAGTTTGAGATGGAAAATCTCTCACTCCTTTACAAAATTAACGTCCATTTCACATTAATACGTTTCCAATTCGTAGGTCACCTTTAGTTCTCAATCAGTTCAAATAACCCATTCGAGGTGGTTTTGAGCAAGCTGCGCCATGTTGTAGTGTGTATCTCGATCTACGCAGAAGATACTACTCGTTTTAGCTCTTCAAATCACTCATACTGCTTGTAAGCTACTTATTCTATTCGTACGATCACTCCTCATAAGTTCATGATAGTGTTTTGATCTTGTAAACAAGCTGACCAGTCCAGAATCTGAAGCCTCTATGATTCTAATGATTCTGAAGTACTTCGTTGCACTTTTGACTGTTCATTAGTGTTGATGGCAAGCTACCTAAACCAAGCCTTTTTTCTCCTCAAACCATAAACATATCATCTCCAAAGCTGCGGGTCCAAAAACTAAAGTAGAAGCTAATGCCATGTGTTTTACAATTTCAGGAGAACTTCTCTAATAAAAAAAAAAGTCACAGGAGGGTTGTGTCGGGACACGACCGCATAGTTGACGTAGGATTCCGTTAGGTTGTTGCATGCTGATTTTGGATATGTTTGAAGAATTACATCGTTAAATTCTTTGATAATGCCATTGTGACTCTGAAAAGGGCTGTTTTGTTCGGTTGTTGGGTATTGTTTGTTCACTCCACAAGTGTTTACAACCGAGTGATGATGACAGAAGGATGGTAATTAGTTGTTAGATGGTGCGTATCATGATAGAAGATGCCGAAGTGGAATGAGATATGATGAAAGCCGCTATCTGTGGCTCTGTGTTATGTATGGATGAAATAAAGAAAAAAAAACTCATCAGTGTAATATTAGATAATTATCACTGTCGAACACAATTATCAATTTTTCTCACCAGAAAAACAACATGTTACTTTTTATCATAGAAATAACATATTTGAAATAGAAAAAAATTATTTTCTTTTATAATTTTTACTTTCTGAGTGTTTATTCAACCCATTTCCATTTTCGCTTCAGACCCAACGTAACACGATGCTATATGCTTTAATGCGAATTTTAACTGGACTGAGCACCAAATACGATATGTAGAGTATATGGGAAACCACTTTTTCGAATATTCCTTCACTTTTCCAATTTTTCTCGTCGTATAAACTTTCCTTGGGTGAAAATGAACACAACAAAACAGACAGCTTAAACCAAATGACCCGTTCTCGAGCGCTAACACACCTTGGTTTTTATTTATGAAAATTGTAATAAATCGTTTCATATATCAAGTCATTTTGCACACAACTGCTACCATATACAATTTTACGCTTACACTTGTACTATTTTTTTTACAATACATGATCGGTCATTGATGTTAAATTTCACGAAGCAACCCACATTAAAGTTCCAAATTTAAACTTTATTTGCTAGAATTAATCGTATCACTTACCTTACTTGCAATACAAAAATGCCCCCGACTTGCATATATTTGCAATGCCGATTTTCCCCAGGTGGCTTGGTTGTGATGCCTCTGTTAAGGAATACATTTCGGTAGGAATAAAAGTTCACCTTACTTTCATGTATTTGCAATGCCGATTTTCTCCTGGCAGCTTGGTTTTGATGTCACTATTAGGGAACACATTTCGGTGTGAACAAAAGTTCCCTCTACTTTGATGTATTTGCAATGTCGATTTCTCCGTATTTTCAACCAATCAGAACGAGGTATTTCCGTTTGGAGATGTTTCGATTGTTTGATAGTAACTATCTTATATTATGTTATTTTATTCATTGTGATGAATTGTTATGGAGTGCTCAGATCAATTGGAACAGGAAATAACTGAGCAATAATTGTAAGTACATCAGCCGTCGCATGTGTCGTCAATTTCGACCAATCAGAAGTGGATATTTCCGTTAGGATAGGGGTTGAGATTTTTCAATTGTTCGATAGTTTGTTTCATGACATATATTATTTGATTCAATGTAAAAAAATGTAAATGTAATAGAGTGCCCAAATCGATTGATGCAAAAATCTCATCAATCCATCATGAAATATCTGACCAATAAGCGTTTGAAATTGGACAATTTTCACGATGTGCTCGATTTTCGATTTTCAATTTGTACCCCAATATGTTCCGGAAAGACGTAATCTTACGTCAAAAATTGAAAAATGTTCGGCGGGAAGATTAAAATTACAAATTCCTGGTATATATTTGATAGAATGTGAAAGCTTTTTTTTAAGAATTTGACCAGCGGCGGTAACGAATTTACAAAAACGACACATAAAATGAGGTGTCAAAAATATATTTTTCAGTTGGATAATGTCAAAGTTTCCATATATATTTAGAATGGTTTTAGGCGGCTCGCACACCGGAGCAATAAGCAACTAGCAAGCTGAAATACGCAATTTGTAACAGGCAACATATTTTGTTGTGCTTCGCATACCAAAGCAATAAAAACGCCTAATGAACGAAACTTGCCAAATTATGGGCGATAAGTTGGTCTTCAACCGACATGTTGTGTTGCTAGCGATATGTGTTGCTTTACAAACGCGAGAGCGATATCGTATTGCTTCGGTGTGCGAGATCAACAAAAATTAAATGTAAAAACCCATCGGCGATAATATTGCTTATTGCGTGTTGATAGCTGCTAGTTGCTTATTGCTCCGGTGTGTGAGCCGCCTTACATTTCAAAACTAAAGTGTTAAAAGTAGCTCCCTTGGCGATATGAGAATATTCAGTTCAAATGGAGTCTTTTTGTAATTGTTTTGACGTAGGACTACGTCTTTCATTTCTATACCGGGATGTAAAATCAAAGTTTCGAAAACGAAAACGTTACGCCGGAGACCGAGATTCTGAGCGTTAATAGATCCTAAAAAACTGAACGAAATGGTATGATAAACACTTCATTCGAAAGATAAAATGTCTACGCGTTATATACTTGTTACTTTTTGATCCAAAAACATGTTTCAATAGCCTTAAAATTGCTTTCAAAACAGGCTATTGAAATCATCAATCGGTATATAAGCGAGCGCCGCTCGGAAATCCATTCAATTATAATTGAACAGCGATTGAGGTACCATCGCAGAAATGAATGGATGATTCCCTAACACAGACTTTAACACCATGGAGCCTGGGGAAACTGGCATTGCAAAGTAGATACGAGCAGCGGATACTTTCGTACTCGTTTGCGTTTTTGCAATCCGGAATGTGTTTTCCCAACACAGTTTCCAAAATCAATAAGTTGAGAAAATCGGCATTCCAGATCTCAGCAGTTCTTTTTATACCCCCATGCATTTTTACACTCCGAAATGCGTTTTGCTAAAACGGTCTACAAAAGCGGGTACAAATGCAACGCTTTGGCTCGGTTATCCAAGACTGCATGCCCCTTCATGTCGCCACCTCACTGAACTTCTACGCATACCATTTGATGATTAGACAAAATGTTGATAACTATTTGCTGCGATAATCTTTACCATAATGCATGAATTTTCATTCATTCACTAGTTTAATCAATAATTTAATCAATAGCTCTGATATCGTACCCAATGAGGATCATTCGCAGTGCGCTTGTTGCTAATTGGAAAAAAACACAAATGATTACAAAGCCAACGGCAGTCCTACGTCAACCTTGCGGTTATATCATAGGTATAACCCATCCATAGTTTTTGTTCATCGCAAAATGGCAAATATAACGAAATATTAATTTATAATTTCTGCTAGATACATACGTGTATTTGTATTGTTGTATAGTATTCGAATATATGGGGACTTTACTCAAACTGTGTATTTTTACTTTCACCAAATAACAGCTCTGTACACATTACATTCAGCATCGTTCCAATCAGTTGTATCGAACATATGATTTTGAGGAAATGCATATATTCCCTTTCTGTACCGAAATTACCTAGAAGTTCTAAATTCCATATAAATTCCGAAAATTTTCTAACAAATCAATAGTTTTTGCGTCAAAAGAGAGATTCGCCCAATACACTGATATTTTTGATAGATATGAAGAACCTTAAATATGTTGTTTTGCGCTGGAAATAATTTTGTTTAGAATGAATGTTTCTGAACTAATGTCGATGGTTGCACTTTTAGAATTTACCTTGTTTATCGAAACAAAAAAAAACGAAAACTAACGTAAACAGATCTGCACTAAAGGGTGTGTCACATCAAATTGCATCACGGAAAAAACGCTGTAGAAATTTAATTTTTAGGAATTATATCTTCAGCTTTCGCTTATAATCAGATAAGAGTGTATAGATCACGTTGGCCATGCTTCACTGTCAATTTTTCGTAACTTTAGAAAAATGTCGTCGAACGAAAAACAGCGTTGTGAATTAATCCTGTGCACTCATTTCGAGAATCCGGAGTTGTCACATCGGGACATCGGTAAGATGCTGGGAATCGTCCAATCCACGGTCAGCAGAGTACTAAAACGATACTTCGAGAACCTAACCATCAACCGGAAGGTAAAGAACGGCAAAAATGGATGCTCCGTCAGTGAAAAAGATCACAAGCGCGTAGTTAGGCAGTTTAGACGTGATCCGAGAAGTTCGGTCCGGGATGTCGCCAATAAGCTGAATTTGTCAAGTTCATTCGTCCAACGGACCAAGCAGCGGGAGGGCCTGCGCACATACAAGGTTCAGAAGGCTCCTAATCGCGACGAAAGGCAAAACATGGTGGGGAAGACGCGAGCCCGGAAGATGTACACCGAAATGCTGACGAAGCCGCATTGCCTGGTAATGGACGACGAAACCTACGTCAAAGCGGACTTTCGTCAGCTGCCGGGCCTGTTGTTCTTCTCCGCAGAGGACAAATTCAGCGTTCCGGAGGAGATTCGCAAGCAGAAACTATCCAAGTTTGCCAAAAAGTGCATGGTGTGGCAAGCGATCTGCTCTTGCGGAAAGCGGAGCGCCCCCTTCGTGATGACCGGCACGGTAAACGGGCAGGTTTACCTTAAGGAGTGCCTACAGATGCGCTTACTACCACTATTGAAGCAGCACGAGGGCCCAACCAACTTCTGGTCGGATCTCGCTTCGTGCCACTATTCAAAGGACGTGTTGGAGTGGTACGAAGCCAACGGGGTCACCGTCGTGCCAAAGGAAATGAACCCGCCCAACGCGCCGGAGCTTCGCCCAATAGAGAAATATTGGGCGATTATGAAGCAAGCCCTCCGGAAGAACCCAAAAGTTGTCAAATCGGAGGCGGACTTCAAGAGAAAATGGATTTCTGTTCAAAAAAAACTACAACCTGACGTTGTACAGAACCTTATGGACGGGGTAAAGAAGAAGGTGCGAGCATACGGGCTTGGGCTCGAAGTATGAATAAAAAGAAAATGCCAAAAGTTGTTTAATAGTTTTTATTTTACTGTCTAAAATTTTCAAAAGGATCGGTCTACTGGGCGAATTTCTACAGCGTTTTTTCCGTGATGCAATTTGATGTGACACACCCTTTATACATAGTGTTGTTGATTTGAATAAGTTACTCTAATCTGTTAAAGGTTGATGCTCGAAAATATGGATCTAAATAACATAATGAATTACAGAGCCAATCATTTTATTACAAATGGGTCGGATTCATTCCGTTTGGCCAAGGCTTCGCAGATGAAAATTCGATCTATTATGTTTTTGTTGTGAATTGGTGTGACATTAATAAAATCGAACTTCTGTTTGAATACGCTCTGCTCTGAGCAAATATTCTAAAACTATTCACCATGACAGTGGTACCGTGTCGACGTCTGGTGGCGACTTTCAATTAGGGGCCATAATTTGGGTCCCAAACTCAATATATAATCTATATCGGATAAGAAGACACGAAACCAATTTGAAATGTTAAAAGTTGAATGAACATTTTCACATCATGTTATTTAATTACTTGGAGCACGTATTCCTGACTCTTATTCAACCTTTTTTCTATACAATTACGACATTTTTACTGAAACAATTCTCTAATGAGATTATTCCACCACCTGCAAAAAAGTGTTTTTTAAATATTCTATTCTATTTATATTCTATTGATACAGAAAAGTTAATTTTCATTCATGATTTTAAATTTAAAAACGTGTTCATTCCGCCTGGAAATCAATTAATATCTTCGGCGCCCCCAAACTAATAAACTAATAAAGCTCATTGCCGTCAACGCAATTTTATGGTCGAGCTCCTGGACAATGCCACGACCAATGCTGTCACATTTTCATTTGTACCGAAAGGGATAAAAATCATTTTCATCTGAATTTTTTTTTCCAAAAATCTGTACCATAGAAGATGAAAATGTTTTATGTGCATTATCAAAATACATTTTTTTCTACAAAATATAACATTTACTCACTAACTTCCTATTTACATTTACTTACTATAAATACTACATTAGAACTTTGAGCGTCGGATCACTGAAATCGAATCTTTTTCTTATTTGCTTGATCAGCTTCACGAAAAAATCCCGAAATACCTAAAAATATCCCCAAACAGTGTCTGCCTTCGTCGTTCATTATTCTGATAGTTTCTTCTGCTGCCATCCCAGCATAAATATTCTTGCCGCTTTTCATATGATCTTCAAATTCAATAACATTGGACATTAAAACAACGTTAGATTTCTCACAAATATTTGTGAGAATAGTTAGATAAAAATCTTTCATGTAATGAATTCAATTTTTTTTTATTTCCTCGTGAGTTCAGATTTTTTCAGCCTGGAACAAACAATTCAATTTGTTGATTTGGATCAAAATAAACTCCAAAAAACCAACCGAGTTAATCTTCGAGGGCAGTCAGTATTCTGCAAGCAGACTGATTTTTGTCACAGTTATATTGAACTCTTTTTCATCTATACATCTATAGTTCTTTAAAACTCTGTATCGCAATCTGTACCGTTAAAAGTATTTGTTGCATAAAAATTTTTTGAAAATAGTACTCAAGCCTCAAATTACTGAAACTTTTACTGCATCAGTTATTGAATATTTCGGACTGCCCTATGATGTTTGATCAAATGTTTAAAATTCAAGATTGGGATCATCATATCGTTACTTTGAACGATGCCTGAAAACGCTTCCAATACTTTGTTGAAGCTTGTTAGATTGGGAATATTTCTGAGATTTAAATTGAGGGTCCAATCATCGAAATCAAAACTCTGCCTCATCTGTTTTCCGTACTCAACGACTACTAATAACTTCCATTATTCTTATGATTTTATCCACATTTCGAATGCCTGAATGGAATCGACGAAATTGCCAAAATTACATGTAATTCCCAAATTGCACGTGATTAGCTCGACATTATCGGCACTCTGTCCAAGCAAAACTGTAAAATGTATCGGATTTTCTCTTTGTTGATTTCCATTGTTAACACACAACTTAATGGAATAAACAAAAAACACGAAAATTATCTAGGGTATTTTGTAAATTGAAACATATTTCTTCCATTTATTTACGCCAATTTATGTGGAAAATCAATCATTTAAATGAACATTTGTTCGCATAGCTACTTACTTAGCTACGTACTTAGTTTCAATAGTGTGATCCTTCACGAACGGATTGTTTTACGAATCTTCAGAATCCGTTCGCAACAAAATGAGTTATGAACGTGTGCCATATTTCATCGAAACGTGACGTTTACTGTAAGTCATCCAGAAACACGTCACAAATAACTATTGAATACGACGTAGTTAACATGCGAAGCCAGCACTATAATCTATTTACCCTTGAAAGTTCTCGGACCATGAACGCGCGTGGGCCCCTATGTGGCACAACGGAAACAGTTAAAAATGTATTAACCTCCATTTCACTTGTTGACCATGGCTCATTTTCTACCGAAGTTCTGCCAATGCTAACTCAGACCGACAAAATGCATTCAACACACGGCGCAATAATTAAAAGGTAGCCGAATCCTTCTTACGCCCAGAACGAAGCGAAAGTTCAAGTTGCCAGTAACAATTTCGAATGGCGTGCATAAAACGGGCGCCGTTCGCTCCACGGTATGTATTCGAAACATAAAAAATGAAAACACCACGCGACGACCATTGGGTGCGTAACGCAGCATGACGACGCGGTGGCAATAAGATTAAAAGCTAGCCTCCTCTCCAGTGGCCTTTCACTTCCTCGGCGTAATGTCAATGGCGTGCGGCAATCGGCGAGGACGATTACGCCGAGTGTAGCTTTCGCATTCGATCCTACCACCTTTGAACCGGCTGGATTCGTGATTGGCCATTGTTTCGCTTAGAAAAACATGCTGATTTCTTAATTGAATCCGATGATTTGTGCCCGTGCGGAAGCACGTCAAGCAGGTCGGACGTTTTGTACCTGCTGATTCTATTATTTGGTTATGATTTACGCTGAAAGTACGCAGCGCGGCCCGTTGAAGAAATTAAAAATACGTTTTCTATGAACGAATGCGAAAAGCACTAATTGATTTTTTCTCTCTTTCTCTCACTCACTTTATTCCACAGGTCAGTCCGAGTGCGGTTTCGAATAGGCCGATTGCATGATTGAATCAACTAGATAACGCGTTTATTTGCCAAATGGTGTTCTTTCACGCGGCAGGTACGCATAATGAATTGTGATGAAATTTCAATTACGGAGAACCACGCCGTGTGTAATGAACCATAAATTTGCGAAGTTTTGCTCGGGCTTGATGTAATTATTAGGCACAGGTGCATAAATGCGTGATTGAATGTGTTTGGTTTTCGTAGGTGAGATTTTCCGCGAAGCGGCACTGGAACCAGTTTTTCTTTTGAATGGTAGTATTTTTCACACGCATTTGCATCGAATTTCAAAACACTTTACATTTGACCTCTAACAATTTCGTGGAGATTATTTTAGGGGGTATTCAGGCATAGAAGCACGAATTTCGGACGTTGTTTTGAGCTTCGAACAAAAAATTGTAAGTGGTTGTATCTAGGACACGACTGCATATTTTCGACGTAGAACTACGCAATTACATTATGCAATCCACTTGTTTACCACTTCGAATATTCTTTTAGAATGCATCGAAATTTTGTAATAGATTATGTTCTTCGTTACAAATAAATTTGATGAACGTCCTTTTACGTTTGATATGATGCCTAGGACTACCAAAATATGTGAACGGAAAAATTGTCAAACGATCATTGTATTTTACTTTTTGCACATCTCATGTTTAGGTAGTTCTCGAACCGCCAAAGTTCATTCACCTATAGTATCTGAAATGACGATTTTCTTCTCAGTTTAAAAGCACGTTTTAGGGAAACATATTCCGGTCTGCACAACGACACGAGAGTACAAAAATACTCAACAACAAAAAATACCCACGTCTTGCATTTACAGGTCGGACTCGATTATATACAGACTCGATTATATATGATTCGATTATATACAATTTTGGACACGATTATATACAGTTTGAATAAAAAATATTTTTTTATATTTCAAATATGACTTGTTTCAAGCAAAAATGTAACTTTTCAATTTTTTTAATTCATGTGAAATTAATTTTTTTTTCATGTGAAAAAGGTTTTTCCTGACTATAAGGGGATGAATCGAAAATCAAATTCTTCTTTTTTTATTCGGAAAACTAATAATACATGCATTAAAAACGAATAATAAAAAAAAATTTTTTGACTCGATTATATACAGGATTCGATTATATACAGTGAAAAGGAATCAGAGACTGTATATAATCGAGTCCGCGCTGTATTTGCAAAGCGGTTTTTCCCAGGCACATAAATTTTGAAGGAAGTTCTTCCAGTTTTCATGAATTTACACCGTTTAGAGGCAAGCGAATTGTAATGTATAGCATATCAAACAAATCTTAGAGAATTTCCGATTCGCCACCTTCCTAACAAAGGTTTGAGCAAGACGAGTTATCTAGAAGATAATATTCTTCCCTCATCTTTGAAATCAGTTTAACAAAAAAAAAAACGAACAGATTTTACTTACAGATATAAATTCCAAAAAAATATGTAATTACATTATCAAAAGAGAAGTCAATACTCAGTCTTGTCCGCCACAGAGCCGATACGATCCCGACTAGGTCCACCAGAGCCTAAGTCCAACCGCCAGCCTAGTTTTGGACAGACAATAAGTACACCCATCTAGAGATGTCGAGAAATTTTCCATCATGAAAAAAATCCTAGACCGGCCCTTACAGAACTTTTATTTTATATCCATTATACTTGCGCTCAAACTTTTGTAGACTACTTTTTTTTTAAACTACTACAAAAGAAAACAACAAAATAAAAAATAGAAATAGTCCATCATCACCATGATCATGACAGATATAATACTGACAAATACAATTTTCGAAAAATAACATTTTAAAAAAACAACAAATTCTACACAGTATAATCCTTTAAAAAAAAACTTCGTCAGGTACAGTATTCATTTTAAAAAAATATAAAAATTCTACAATAAACTGTTCACAATAAATTATCCGTTCGTATAAAACTTCGTCAGTTACAATCTTCGTCAAAAATTAAAAAAAAACATAAACTGCTTAGAAAACACAGCTTTAATGTGTGAAATACAGTGCCTCTTGAATTCTGTAAGTGTTGTTGTACATTCAATAAGTATTGGCATCGAGTTGAAAAAATTTATTCCTTTGAAGTACAACGAATTTTGTGAAGCACATAACAAGAAATTAGGTGTTCTAGTGTTATATCTATGAAAATCACTTCTTCTCTCAACTCGATCACTCAAATATCGAGGCAGCAAACCGTTAACTACTTCAAAAATGAACACTATAGTTAAATAAACAATTCTTTGCTTCACGGATAACCATTGCAGAGCGTTCAGCATCAAAGAAGAGGAAGTGAACCTATTACATTTTAGAATCAACCGCATTATTTTACTCTGCAAGCGCTGTAACCTCGATATTTGTGTGTCATTGGCAAAAAAATAGAATGGAAGAACAAAAGTCCAAATGAGGAGAGATGATTGATTTGTACAGTAGTATTTTGCTATGAATGGTCAAATCGTTCTTCAATCGACATAAGATCCCTTACTTTTTGGCAATTTTGGTTATAACATAAATTCTTTAAAATATATTTGATGTTCATGCAACAACCTTTGACAGGGGCGAGTTTTAAAAAACTACATACAGGGAAACTTCGATATAACGTACCCTCGATATAACGTCACTCGATATAATGTACATTTTACCTCCATATAACGTACACATTATCAAAGTCCAAAAAAATATTTTTTTAATATTTTTTTTCTGAAAGAACAATAGATTATCTGTATTTTGATACTAAAGCTTGTGTTGTAACTTTAACCAATCCCGAAATACAACTGTTTTGTGAATCCGGATTATAAATGAATCACTCTTCAATCAACAGAACGGATGGAAACATCATGAGGAAAGTTGGCTTCGTCTTCTTATTGATTTTATTCATCAACCTTACTCAAACAGCAACACAATAAAGTATTATAAGCTACGTTTCAGAGTTCTTGATTATGCTTCGAAGTAACGTACAATTTTAAAAGTTAAATGTACGTTATATCGAAGTTACCCTGTAATTATATTTAAAAAAAATATATGTTTCTGGAGATATCTCTGCACTTTCCTGACCATACTGTAATGTTCATATGACATTGAATGGATTATTGAAAACTTGTTTGAAGAGCCGTGGGTAGACCTAGGTTTAATTTTGCAATTCATGAGAAACAACCATTTGAAAAACAGCATTTTTTAGTTTATTAGATAAACTCAAGTCCAAACATTTATAATTTATAATCCACAAATAAAGGAATATGAACTGTTTCAAGAATTTTGTCATTTTGTGCTCATCGGTAGCGAGTGCCGCTCGATGAGCCAAGCTAGTGCAAACCGTTGATGGCAATCGCCAGAGTGAACGTGTTGAATAATCACGATGTAAAAATTGGGGGTCGGCTTGGCATCACCGTTTTGGAAGTCGGTTCAGAACCATCCCGACTTTTTTTTATTCCAAATAACGACACCAATGTTCAAAAGTCGGAAACCGCAACAAGTCAGGTCGTCACGTCACAAAAGTATTGGACTGGCAACAAGCGTATAATGTAAAATATTCTCCTACTGAATTCTTGTACGAAATTCTCTCAATTTTACTTTGACATTGTTTACTTTTTGGAAATCGTGTGATTTATACATGAAAACGAAAAAAAAAACTTTTTTTAGTGAGCCAAAACGTTGTCACCGAATCGTTGTTAACCGATAGTCCGAAATATCATTTTAGCTCTTTTTTCCAATAATGATTTTTTTCAAAAATTCATAACTTTTGAACTACTGATCCGATTCAGATGATAGTTATATCAATTTGAATCCAATGAGTTTGCCTTTGAAAAAACATTTGCATACAAATTGGATTCTAGTCGCATAGATGTAGTCTAGTCACACAGGGATATTGAACAAAAACTGAAAACACTTAAACTTTGAAAAATCGTAACTAAAAAACGGAAAAAACCTCTCTGAGATTCGGATATGTCATATGAAAAAAACTCAGCTTCCAAGAAAAAAATATAAAAAATATGGAGGTCTTGGTCCCGAAACTATGTAAACTATTAAAAACAATTACAATCAATAATAACAGAAACAAAATCCGATTTTTTTTCAAATGTAATTTTTTTTCTGACAAGACTAGCTCATTGGCTTCAATTAGTATGTCGATCATTTGAATCGGTCCTGTAGTATTAAAAGTGATGAGTTTTTGTGGTGGAAAAGGGGTAAAAATTGGTTCTTCGGACCATCGGTTAATTTAGAAAAATCATAACTCGAGAAAATAAAACCTTTCTCTGATTTTTGGATATGTTATGTGAAAACACCTCAGCTTTCAAAAAAAAAAATAGAAAAAATATAGCGCCCTTGGTCCTGAGACCATCTAAACTATGAAAAACAAATACAATGAATAATCACGGAAACAAAATAAAATGTTTTAGTAGTATTACTTTTTCAAAGAAGACTATTTTTAATTTGTTTATGTTGATCGTTTAAATAGGTTCAGTAGTTCTAAAGTTATGAATTTAAAAAAAAAAGTCATTTTTGGAAAAAATAGGAAAAAAATATTTTTCAGGCCACCTTGAAATAGATATGGGCACTCTAATAAAAAAAAATACGGGTCTAATATTTAAAGAACAAAACTTCCACTTTCCACGAAAATCTGAGAACCCCTTTATCGGTTTGGTATGGCATGGCTGTATAAATATGTATTCATACCAACGTTATCGAGTTATCGATTTGATTTTCTTGTTAATTCTTAGCATCGGTGTCTATTGCTTTGTATTTGTCGGCGGAATTTGTTTATGGTGCAACTAAAACTATATAGACAAGCTTTTTGCTTCGATTCCAAACTATATAGACAAGCTTTTTGCTTCGATTCCATCTTAAGTTACGTTTGCTTCTGATTTCTACTAAGGCATATTCATTTAAAAAATATCAGAGTATGCATATATAACCGGATTTCCATAGACCTATACGTGTACAAACTTGATTTTCTTCTGTTTAAGATTTGACTTCTTCAACATTTATTTTCGTTTGCCTAAACTGATTTCTATTCAAATTTCAACAAGTGACAATTTACATTTTGCTATTTTTCCTATGACTGATGACCGGGTTTTATACTGATGACCGGGTTATGAAAGACGGAGCTTCCATAATTGTCGATGAGACTGCCGATGATTTAGCAAAACGCAAGATTCGTACAAGAAAAACGAAAATATGAATAACGCGTAACTTTTGTTCGAATGGTGTTGGATAAAATGGAAGTCGTTTAGAGAGATTGTAGGTAACTGTAAGTGTAAGTTTTAGTTTTGATAAATTTTCTCTTTAACATAAAACATTTTATGATCATTATATTATTTATAGGAATGTATACTACATAGAAACAAAACCTTTTAGATGCTCCAATTCAGACGGAAATTGAATTGAAAGTATTACCTGAATTTTCTCTCCCCCTAGGCTTCATTTGCACATCAAAAGCCACGTCCGATAAATTACACAGTAGTACAAACAGAATCATTACTCCATGAAAGTCAAATGGCTCTATGTGTAAAAACTAAATAATTTAACTTTGATTAGCCAACCTAATTGTCCGGAAAGCAATATTATAATCAAACTGAAAATGTTACCACCAAATATTGCCCGAAGCGGCAAGCGGAGAAATTATCTACGTCTCGTCCGTTTCTGAGAAGGGTTTAGGAGAATCACTGAGGATATTAAACAACCGAACGAAATGTACTTGTCTTTGTGTTCGTTCCCCTCGCGCTCACCGACATCTACCGGCTAACCGTTTCGGTAAGCACTTTTCTGGCACCTATGTTTATTATTTTTATTACATCAACGGGGGCTGTATGTCTGATAATCGGTGCTACAACCCTAAAACAACAAGCAGACCCATCAAAAGCAAGCATCTTGATAATAATATGGATAGCTAATGCTTCTCGGCTCACGTACTCGACATGCCGTACATTTGTTCCCCCCATGCCGAGTGTACCTTTCAAGCCACCCCTTCCGAATCCAAACAACAGCGATCCGTCCCCGACGATACAATGTTTCCCCTTATCCTTTAATTCCTTTCGGTACAACCCAACTCAACAGTACCTCGGTGGCTCTTGCGAGAACTGGCAAAATATTTTCAATGACAACTAACATTTCAAACTCGAATCCATGGCTCCACACTTGACTTTGCGATATGTGTAGGCATTTTTGAAACGAAACCGATATCCATACGCGAGGGCGAACGCAATAGTCGGAATGTATATCTGTGTCCTTCTAACAAAGTGCTCAATATGGTTTGGGCAAGCCACAAACTTACGTGTATAACTTATATCTATCTAACCCATAATTACAATCAACACCACGCGTCTCCGCCGGAATTACCAAACGTCTCCACCGGAATGTGTTTCGTTATATGTTCTCACCCTTTTCAAAGCGACATTTCTCATATTCGACCTACCGCACAACCCCACCCAACCCAACCATGCAACGGGGGTGCGGGGGGAGAATGCCATATCACATTTCGAATCATGTAAACTGGTTCGAATTTGCGCTGGAGGTCCCCCTGTGCCCAACCTCTGTGACGAACAACTTTGAACGGCCGGAGAAAATAAAATCTGTAACGAAAAGCATGAAATAAGCCTTCGGGGAATTGGATTCTAACAGCTTCCCTTCGCCTTGGATCCGTTCGACACAGTGTGTCCTTTCTCGGATCTTCCCTCTCTGTGGATGTTTGGATGCCCGAGACAGCAGGACATGTGATTTCCGTTTCCTGCCACCACTCGACCGGAGACGTGTGGGAGGGTCGGGCCGGATCGGTTCGGCAGGCCACTCGCTGTGGGCTTTGCCGGGCTATTCGGTATCGGTTATTGCCGAAGATGATCCCAGTGAATTAGAAATTCAGATTTCTGAATTTAAATTGACTGGAGAAATTTATCAGCAGCACTTTAATACTTCCTTGGAATATATAAAGCAAGATTTGCATAATTCTTTCCAGCGGACCTCGGGAAGTGGATATCGGGTGGATTCGAATGCGGTAGGCACCATTTCGGGGCCGGGAGTTTTTGGGAATAATTTGGCCAAGGACTGTACGATTGGTGTTCGACTTTGATTTTGTTTGCTGGTGGATCATTCGGAATGGTTCAATTTAAAATGCGACCCCCAGGAAGATCTTTTCGTATATTGAGATGAATCCGTTACAGAATTTTTTCAAACGATTTACTTTCTTTCAGAGCTCTATTGCATTTCGAAATTTTGTTTAAACGAATCGGTAAAGTATTATGAAAAATTTCCCCTACCATACCATATATGATCATAATAGAGATTTTTCGAGTCAATCACACATTCAAGAGCTAGTACAACAGTACAATAACACTCACCGAAAAAGAATACAAAAAGTTAGAGTTAGACATGAAGAGTGAGAGATAGAAATACAAAAATATAAACTTCTTTCGTTTTGTTTTTCATCGGTCTATTTCCGCCATCTCGAGTGCCAAGTACCAGCACCAGGGAGATGACTCCACCTGAGCTCTACCAATTAGACTCAATTTGAACTGGGCAAATAGCTTATTCAAAGATTTATCGCTTTAGAAACTCCAAACGAAGCTAAGATTGAACCCAGACCCTCGGGGATATGAGAGGTATTACGCTGATTACAGTGACGCCGCAAAAAATGCCAATTGGTGACTAATGGAGCATTTCATACAGAATAGTCCATCTACTGACTCGAACTGAAGTTTGCTACCATTTTCTTCTTATTATCAATTTCAGACAATTTTTATAAGGATGTTTAAGAGACTAGTTATCTTTTCTTCACAAAATAATAGCTTGAAAGATTCCAATCTGGTTTTCTTCGACAAAGTTGTTGGATGATTAATTGACCATAGAGTAATAAAACTTTATTATAACAATGTTCGTATTTAATTGTATCTCAAACTTTGTCATATTGTTTTATAATTTTAAATCGAAAACACTTATTTTTTATTTATTTATTTTTAATAGTGTGTAGTGTGCAGTGGTATTTTTTTCAGTTTCATACAAATATTTTGGTTCTTGTATTAGGTACAAAATTTCATACTTTATTAAATAGTAGTTTTCAATACATGAATAGTTAGAAACCTGTTCGCCTGTTATAAACCTGAATGAACAAAATATATTCCTCCATAATTAAACAACTCTATGACCCAAATACTCGTCACACACAGGGGCCAAAGAAGTTCGAGGAATATAAACTTTTATGGAAGTAATTTTGACGCTATTTGATTTTATTATTCGACGTAGTTTCCTTCAACTTAAATATACTTTGAGGTCGATTTTGGAATTTTGGAATTTTTTTTTTCGTAATTTTTTATTGTATTCGTTTTTTATTATTTCAAGGCTTCGGACTAGAGGGCGCTATATCGCGCTATAACACACCTCTGATTTTTGGATATTTTATGTAAAACACAGCTCATGTTATGTGGAAAATCCTCAGCTTGCTAGAAAAAAATATAAAAAAATATAGCGTTCTCTATCTTTAACCATGTTAAGTATAAAAAAACAATTAATAATTATAAAAACAAAACCATTTTTTTGCGAATGTGATATTTTTTTCATAAAATAATAGCTTATTGGTTTAAATTCAGTATGTTGATCACCTGAATCGGTCCAGCAGTTCAAAAGCTATGATTCTTTAAAGTCATTTTTGGAAAAAAGGAGAACAATTTGGTTTTTTTTAACCATCGGTTAATTTTGCAAAATCATAACTTAAAAACGACACAAATCACATCTCTAAACTTCGGATATGTTATGTAAAAAAAGCTTTCAGGAAAAAATAAAAAAAATAGTCCAAAGCCATGTGAACAACAAAAAAATAAATACAATCAATAATAGCAAAAACAAAATTAAATTTTTTTGCAAGTATAATATGTCTGCATTGGGTAATTGACTTTAATTTGATGTATGGATCATCTGAATCGGTCAAATAGTTCAAAAGTTATGAATTTTTGAAAAAAGTCATTTTTGGAAAAAAAAAAAAGTGGAAAAAATGGATTTTTCGGACCACCCTAAAATCGAAATGGTCACCCTAACGAAAAAAAAAATGCGTGTCTAATATTTTGCGATAAGGAACAGAACTACCACTTTTCACGAAAATCTGAGAAAGTCTCATATTTTTTTCACTACAATCAAATTTTTCGATTTTTTTTCTAAACTATGTAGGATGATCTCATAAAACCAGAATATTTAGGTTAGTTTGGAATACAAAATTATGCTAAAGAGGAAGAGTTATTGAATAAGAAACAAGTTTCGGCGCGTGAAATTTGCGTGTGTAGTTTGAATCGAATGTAAATATAACTGTAATCGACGCAAACAACATCAAAATTAGAAAACATGCTTCCATTTCTTCATTTGGCCAATCAAAACATATTCCGAAGCATGAACGATGAATTCATTGAAATTTTTATATTGACTTTCTTAAAATTGACTCAGAAGATGCTGAACAATCTAGCGACACATTTTGACAGGTAAACTGGTAAAAATACATTGTAAAGCAGTCTTACTATATAATCTAATAATGAAGTCACGAAAAACGAATATTTTTGATCCTTAATGGCCCCTAAAATTTAACTCTCCTGTACTCGCTCGATAAATCTTAACTCGTATACTCACAAACTGTACGTGTCTTTGTAATTTTGTTGTTGTGTATTTCTAGGCGTTATTGGTATTTATAAAGGATATGAATGAATGAAAAAACTCCAGAAAATCTTTTTCTCTTTAACTTCATTCAGTTTTAACAGTCATTTAATTCAGCCACCTCATTGATTCTCGGTCTGTCTGTATGCGCGAGGCTAGGAGGAATTGTGTCACATTTACCCGAAACCCACTCACTCGAAAGACAGTTAGCCGAATAACATTCACCCGAATCCCACTCACACCCGAATGTAACAAATACCCGAATGCGACTGCTACCCGAATTTAACATATATCCGAACTGTCACCCGAATGCGACATTTACACGAATGCAACGATTACCCGAATGTAACATTTACCCGAGTGCGACAGTTACCCGAATGTAACAATTACCCGAATGTAACAATTACTCGAATGTAACATGTACCCGAATGCGAGACATTCCCAAAAGATAGATATATTCGAAAAATATGCCAATTTTGTTATTTGGAAGTATTTGCATATTTATTTCTGATGAGATAAGATCATTGTTGTTCATTCCCACCCAAAAAGGTTTGTATTTTTCGTGGGTAGTGCAATTTGAGAAATAGCAGCATTGGATGAAATCCTTTTCAAAATAATAAAAAGTGAAACAATGCAGTTTTATAACGTATTATGAAATTTATCTATTCATATGAATGACACAGCCCGTTCACTTAAAAGCGAGCTGACAATTTTGGTACACACGTATTATAGCACTGATGTACAATTTTTATTATGCATTTATTATTTCGTAATAAAATTTATACTGAGATCACTGTAATGAGGGCGAAGTTCCCATCTAACGAGGATGAGGAACCGATGCGGCCTCAAGCCGACAAGGTGATGCAATCTGAGTTGACGGCCGACCGTAATACATCAGGCAAACGTATGCCGTCCGACGCTCGTTAACGCTCGGTCGGACCTGGCTGAAGGATCGTCTCCTATGTTTCAAACAAACCGGGCAATCGGTGGAACACAGGTTTGCTTGCGAGAGGCCACCTCGTTCCTTATCATCGTTAAATGGGGACGCCCCCAATATGTTGACCTTAGAATAAATATCATCACGAAATAATTCATGATCAAAACTGCGATGCTGTGGTAAATACATAAGTACAATTTTTTCTTATCTAGTCTATAAAAAATAGTCTTTTCACATTTTCATTTAATTTTTTTATGTTAAAGTTACCTGCTTAATTTTTGGAATATTCCATAATTCATGCTCATTACTGAATGATCACTTGGCCTTCAAGAGCAATACGAAAAGGAAACAAGACGGCATGTCAATTATGCCTACACTAATTTCTAAACATGACACAGCGAAGTCTTCAATATCTTTTTCGAATTTCAAATCTCAAATCTCAAATCTTACTTCGTAACTTCGTAACAGAAGATTTGACAAAATTCATAATCTGATTTGTCGAATTTTTTGCTTTTTCATTTGGGTAAATATTCCTTTCGGGTAACTGTTGCAAGGGTTAGGCAAACCTTTTTTTTCTTTTTTGATTTTTAATTCTTCATGATTTTTGAGAATTTTAAACCAGACATGAATGGATTACGAGTTATGATGGAAACTACCTAAAATCACAATTTTCATTATCTTTTGACTAATCCAAATAACGACTGATTTTTCAAAAGGCGTACTCAAAATTATCAATATTTCTTTCAAAAAATCGTAACTCAAAATCCAGATGTCTGATTAAAATATAATGATTGACACAGTTGCTGGAAAATGAACTATTTAAGAAAGAAAAAAACGTTTAAACGCGCTGTTAAAAAACCTTGCTCAAAAATTGAACTTGGTATTGAAATATTTTATATCTCAAAACATCCCCTCTTCGATATATTTTTTGATGATAATTGTGATTTTCGGTAGCTTCCACCATATTGAAGTGAATTACTCCATGATTATTCATTTCGCCTATAAAATATACGGCAAAATAGTGAGACCAAACTCAAAAAGTGCTGAGATGCATCAATTGTTTCAAGAATTTCCGAATCACTGCACAGTTGCATCCGATTCCCAGCGTTGCCAATCGATCGTGAACCATCACTTCTCGCCACTCAGCCCACAGTGTCGAACTTTATTTCCCAGCTGACCCCGGAAAATCTAATCACGCCTCGCCTAATGCTGGCAGGCAAGCTGAATGTTCGTGATCAGAAAGAAACTGTGCCTGGGGGAGGTCGGTCTGTTCCGATGCCGGTTCGCTTTGAACCATCCGACACAGCCACCCCAGCACTAAAAACGAGCGGAATATGTGCAGCCTTCGTCCGGTATGAATCCCACTTGCATCCTTTGCCCGTATGTTAGACGTCGCGTTCAAGCGTTCGATCCATCGGCCAATGAGCAGAGCACACTTTTCATCGCTTTTCATTCGACTGTTTAATATTTTGACAAGCGAATTTTATGAAATGGAAAATGCAATTTTAAATTTTTCTCCAGCTTCAGCTTCGCTCTTAGCACGGGTTCTGCGATGCCACCGAGGAATAGCGAAAACTCTGTTAGTTTGCTGTGGGTTAGTTCCTCAAGCTTTTGCCCCACCGCAACCAGCCATCGAACGGGTCTTGTGTCTTTGAAGTTTCCGTGCGGAACTAAAATGTTATTGGACTCCACGGGGAGAAACGCTCAAATGCAGTCGAATACATAGACTAGTGAGGCGGAAAATTGCTAGTTTTCGACAAGGTTGAGCAAGGGAAATGCTGAAAAGTGTTTGCTGGATTGCAAGGGATAGACACGAACCACCGGAGTAGACTTGGGGCGAAAGCGGCCTGATTTTACTGTGAACTGAACTCTGATAGACACGGTTCGGAAAAAGGAAAGAAGCAAATGAAGTGAAAATTGAATTCGATTTGAGATGCAGCAGTTGGTTGATTTCGATGGGCGCAATCGGTGCTTTGTATTGGATTATTCTACGCTCACATTGCTTGCGCTCGACGAGACTCATCATCGGGAGTAATCGAATTATCCGAGAGAAATTTCCCAAAGGAACGAGTACTTTTAACGCATTGTGCCGTGTGACAAAAGGAGCGTGAAATGAGCTAAATAGATTTTCCTACTATCCCTTATTGAATCAAGTAGTATTAGAGCCTGCCATTTCCGGCGAGTCGCTGAGCTTCTTTTCCGTTTAACACAAACACCCCGCCTCTCGAAGGAATATAATTATGTGCCTTTGCTTATTAATTATCGCCGCCAGCATCACATATAAGCAACAGAAGAGCGACCATTTCCACCACAAAAGCTATCGTCATCTCACGATCCGTAAGGCAGTGTCGCCCAGGAGTCCGATTCCCAACACACACATACACACATGTACTGCTCGACAAGGAAGCGCGTTTTTCTCCGGGAGATCGTCTGTGGCGGAAAATTTAATTACTATATTTATCTAAATTACAATGCTCTAATCAAATTACCACACGCTTCTGCTCTTCTCGTAACAACACCGAAACCACCCGAGAGGCGCTTACTTTGGTTTTTGGGGAACTGTTCCGTTCTTCGTTATGGTCCCGCTAAGTCCTCCTCTCTTTGTGCGATGATGACATGGAATCGTTTTACCGTGAATAGTATTAGGTAACATTGGATGGCTCTTTGCAACTGTTTCTGAGTTTCCTTAAGTTTCCCACCTTGTAGCGAAATGAGCCAGGGTCAAATCAACACGTTCGACGCTTCGTCATGAATTTCGTTTCTTGAGGAAAATTGATTTTGTTTGGTGTGTCGCGAAAACTAATTGAAACAGATTATTATTAGAAGCGCCAAACCAAGCGAAATCTGAAGTGAGCTTAAATTCGAAGGCCGATTTTTTTATTTTTTTTTATTTCGGTAAATTTTTACATACGAATCTTTATAACCATAAACAACAATTTGTATCATCGGTTTTCTATTTTTACTGTAGCCTTACTTTTGAGAAGGGCCTACACAAAAATTGCTTGAAAATTTTCAAAAACATATAACTCAGAAACGGTTGGTCCAATTGACTTGTTGATTGACTTGATCTCCCGCAATGTGTTTAGGTTATTATTGGGGCTATCTGGAAAAAGCATGCACTGTTAAACAAAAATTATTTTTATTTAATTTCAAAACTTTTTTTCAAAAAAGGTTTTTCTATTTTTTTATATGATGAATTTCATGCCAAATTGTCTTGTGAGTTGACAGCACCATCTTAGATAGCAGTGCAACGTTGTGGGTGTAAATACATACTTTGCATAGTTGAAAAATGGCCAAAGTTTTTCTTTCTCAATTAAAAAAATATATTAGGCTGTATATTAAAAGTCCTGCGGTATTCCCGCGAGGTGTCGTTGTAAGCGCGTAGTTCTAGTTGTATTCATTGTATCGAGTCATACTATAGCTTGTTGGACAGGTATTTTGTTTGGTTAAGTCGTTCGTGAGTTATAGTGTCGCAAATATGGAGCAAAATAAAGAGAAAATCCGACATATTTTACAGTACTACTATGACAAAGGCAAAAATGCATCTCAAGTTGCCAATAAAATTTGTGCAGTTTATGGACCCGATACAGTTTCCATTTCCACCGCACAACGATGGTTTCAACGTTTTCGTTCTGGTGTAGAGGTCGTCGAAGATGCGCCGCGCTCCGGAAGGCCTGTCGTCGAAAATTGCGACAAAATTGCTGAATTAGCCGAGAAAGACCGGCATAGTAGCAGCCGTAGCATCGGCCAAGAGCTGGGGATAAGTCATCAAACCGTTATTAACCATTTGAAGAAGCTTGGATTCACAAAGAAGCTCGATGTATGGGTGCCACACACGTTGACGCAAAAAAACACCTTTGACCGTATCGACGCATGTGAATCGCTGCTGAATCGCAACAAAATCGACCCGTTTCTAAAGCGGATGGTGACTGGCGATGAAAAGTGTGTCACTTACGACAACGTGAAGCGCAAACGGTCGTGGTCGAAGCCCGCTGAAGCGGCTCAGACGGTGGCCAAGACCTCATTAACGGCCAGGAAGGTTCTGCTGTGTGTTTGGTGGGATTGTCAAGGAATAATCTATTATGAGCTGCTTCCCTATGGCCAAACGCTCAATTCGGACCTGTACTGCCAACAACTGGACCGCTTGAAGGTAGCACTCATGAAGAAGAGGCCATCTTTGATAAACAGAGGCCGCATTGTCTTCCATCAGGACAACGCCAGGCCACACACTTCTTTGGTGACGCGCCAGAAGCTCCGGGAGCTCGGATGGTAGGTTCTTTTGCATCCGCCGTATAATCCGGACCTTGCACCAAGTGACTACCACCTGTTTTTGTCCATGGCGGACGAGCTAGGTAGTCAGAAGTTAGCCACAAAAGAGGCCTGTGAAAATTGGCTAATCCAATAAGGAAGCGAGCTTCTATAACAGGGGTATTATGAAGTTGGCATCTCGTTGGGAACAAGTCATCGAATAAAACGGCGCATATTTGACTTAAAACAGATGATTGTAACTAATTTTATGAACAAATGAAAATTCAACAAAAATACCGCAGGACTTTTTTGACAGCCTAATTAATGGTCAAAAACTATAATACCTAAATTTTGATCAAAGAATAAAATGTAGGAAATCGGAAATTTAAATTTTCATGTAAAAATACGGAAAAACTTTTTTTTTAAATTAGACTGAAAAAAAAAATTTTAAAAATTGAAAATTATTTTTTCTAAAAATACATTTTTTTCAAATTAAAAAAAAATGAATAGCCCTTACACTTTCCAACAAGTATTCCATACATCGGTAGATGGGCACTTTTACAGGGAAAAAGTTTTCCAACAACAATATTTTCATGTTTTTTTAAAATATTTTTTCAATTCACTGTCCGGTTTGCTGAATAATGGATGAACAGAAGGAATACTCTTTCGCCTAAATGACTACTACTGTGTAATTTACAATAATGTAGTGGAATAGAAAAAATACTCTTACGCTTAAATGGCTACTATCTACTGTGTAATTTGCAATTTATAGAAATCATAAGCAGGTAACATGTACACAATTAAAATACCGGCTCTGTTACAGCCAAAATGCTAATAAGCCTAAACAAACTTCTTCGAAAGCGTGGTTTAAAGGTTTGGACGTAAGTCGTGACTTCATTCGTGTAATGAGTAGACTTATGTCCAACCACTACTCGCTAGATGTGCATCTCCACAGAATAAATCTTGTTCAAAGCAACGTCTGTCGGTGTGGAAACGGTTACGATGACATCGATCACGCAGTTTGGCAATGTACGGATAATTACGCAGCCAGAGAGTACCTTTTGAATGCCCTTGAGGTCCAAGGAAGACAACCCTATGTTCCTGTTAGAGACGTGTTGGGAACTCGTGACATCTGCTATATGCAGTTGATCTATATGTTTGTGAAACGGTCTAGTATAAGTATTTAATGCTTTTGTGTTTTTCTTATTCGTTATTAGTTTGTTTGTCTTGTCCCCCCATCTCACCGTCGCCCACCCTCGATAGATAGTCGAACACCAGATGCTATCACTGGTCATTATGCACAATGCTATAGTGCGTGCGGCAACTCTTGGTTGAGACAACGATACCTCATATCCATATCCCCAACCTGACCCGTCCCACAAAAATGTTGCCCTTTTAACCTCGAGTAAACCGCGAGTATTCGGTCGAATCCTACTAAACATAGAAATTAGTTGAAATTTTGTATAAACAAACCTTGAATTAGCGGCTCCGCAAAGCTTATGCGATTGAGCCTTACAAATAAATGAACTGGATAAAAAAAAAGCCTAAACAAATAAACAAAAGGGATAAAAATACAACAAAGGTCAAAGAATGAAATGTAGAAAATTGTTCACATTTTCATAAAAAATACAGCTTTTTTAAATTACACTGAAAAAAAATTAATTAAACAATTGAAACTCATTTTTTCCAGAAACGCATTTTTTTTAATTCTCAAAAAAAGTGTGAGTGGTTCTTACACTTTACAATGAGTAATCCATACATCGGAAGATGGGGAATAAGTTTTTCTAACAACAAGTTTTCCATTTAAAAAAATTAAAACTGATCCTAATTTTGTTTCAAGTCAAGATAGCGATATAGTGTATGCTACATAATTTTAGATCTCAATAAAATATGAACACTTGTCGAAGATTCCAACTTTCTAACTTTCATAGCTTTTATAAATGGATTTTTTCTATGAAGACTCCTAAAAAACGTTAATGCGTTAATTACATGATTTAGACATATAAATCTGATACAAATGGTGTGCAAGCATGATGTTTACAATATTTGTGAGTGGTATAATCCAGAAAAGGTCTGAATACGTACCAAACGAACGATGAGGGGCGCATTGACATCAATAGATGGCGGACTTTATAAACATTTAAAACATGTAAATCCGTAAAAATATCCCATAAAACTACTGTAAATCATGAAAAAGACAATTTTATTTATATGATTTGAAACAATTGAATACCTGATTTGACACACGTGCGCTGAACCAGAACATTTAAAAAAGTGAACAAACCAAGATCAGATTTTCGACTGGACAAACCAACATCAAATACCATTTATAAAAAAATCAATTGTTTTTGACATAAAACACAGGGGGTCTTTGTAGCCATATTGGGTTCAAAACTCAGGGCGCTCAATTGACCATCTGTTGTCATAGAATAACTGCGTCCAAGCGAACAATCATCCGCGATGGAGATCGTTCCACGGTCGAGTAGAGATCGATTCATCCATACAACTGCTCAGCTCTGCAGAAAAATCGGGCTGTTGAGCTATTAATAACACAACAATGATCATATCAACTGTCTCCGCTGTCCGGTGGTCTAACTGGACAGTAGAAGAACAGAAAGAGTACTCTTACGCCTAAATGGCTTCTGTGTAATGTACAATTTATAGATACGATAAAAAATGTAACATGTACACGATTAAAATCCGACTCTGTTACAGCTTAAGGGGGGACCCCTGTTTGGAAGGTCAGAAAATAATGAACTTTTATGAATATTTTTAGGATGTTACGAATAAAGTGCGAACACTTCACTTTATTTATTTTGGTATTTTGGTTATTGTTTAAGGTATATTTGGTATATATTACGCTGTTGAGAGCTGGATGTGTAGATGCTGTCTGAAAATTGCTACCTTGTTGGTGGTATCGGTTCTGAAGCAATGGGGTGTCGTAGCACAAATTCCAATGAATATTTTGAAACATTAGGACAATACCTTAAGCGTTACATAGGGGGATTTGAAAAATCGAAAAAATGCCAAAATGGCGGACATTTTTGATAAAGATGAGTTATTTTCCATGAAAATCGCTGCTTAGAAGCTCTTAAAAAATCGAAAAAATGAGATATCAAAAAACGGCTATGTAACGCTTCAGATAATCCATTTTTACATTCTGTTAAAGATCCTGATATATCGATACCACCAGTTGATAAACATGGTTTCGAGAAAAACGCGTTTCAAAATTCGTACAGCAATACTGTATTCCTTGAGGTGACTTCATACTTTCGGTTGTAACTTTCCAACGAAATCAAATATCGAAAAATCCTTTCAGGACAACATTTCTGAGGGTATATGCTACCCAAAAATGCAAAAACCAAAAACTCGATTTTTTCGATACAAATGAGCCGAAATAAATAAACAAAAGGGATAAAAAAAACATAAAACACAATAATAACATAAACATTGCGGAAAACAGCTAATCATTGGACTAACCGTTTCTGAGTTATATATATTTTTTTTAATTTTCACGTAATTATGGCCATTCTTAAAAGTAAGTATAGAGTCAAAATGGAAAACCGATTATGCAAATTTCTTTTTGATCATAACAAATGCGCCTGAAAAATTCAAAATAAAAAAATACAAAAATAAAATTTATGAAAAAAATCGTCAATAGCAGTGGAACAGTTCATATGTGTATTGACGTATCCGAATTAGATGCTCATTTACGTTTTTGGGTTTCGCAAATGTCATGTGACAAAGGTGATGAAGATTTTCAATTTTGTATAGAGAAATAGGACAAAAAACAAGTAAAAGAAGGCTCATAAATAATCTTTCTTAGTGATCAAATGTGTGTTTTTATTTCAAACCATCAACTTCGTATTCCATTCTTCTTCTTGGATGGCACTAACGTTCCCAGTGGAACTTTAGCCGTCTCAACATATGCATTAACTAGCGACATTCATTAATACATAGTTGAGATATCTTAAGCCAAATAACACGCCTTGAATGTATCCTGGAGTGGCTAGAATACGCGTGACCTCAGTGCAAGCCGGAAGAAATTTTTACGACGAAAAATCCTCCGGACAGAACGGGAATCGAACCCGAACCCCCGGCATGATAATGTGGGATGCTAACCACAATGCCACGGGAGCACCTATTTCATTTAAAAATATAAACAAAATAATCTTAGTGCATATAAACATTTTGGAAGGGTAATTGAATTGAAGTAGCATCTTGTGGCAGCTTTCAAAATACAGGTCGGGCTCGATTATCCGGAGACTCGATTATTCGGGATTCGATTATCCGGAATTTTAGACTCGATTATCCGGAGTATTTTATTATAGATTTTCGGAAATTTTGAATAATTTGTATAATAATTCTATATTAAATAGCTAATATGGGTATCAAACGAAAGGGCTTGACTAGTAGAACACAGTTATTTATGAAAAATACAAATCCAAGATGGCGGCCACTACAAAATGGCGGATTGCATATTTTCTCAGAACTCCATCAATAAGCGTATCAAATGAAAGGGCTTGAACACAGTTATTTAAAAATGCAAATCCAAGATGGCGGCCACTACAAAATGGCGGATTTCATATTTTCTTAGAACTCCTTCAATATGCATATCAAATGAAAGGGCTTGACTAGTAGAACACAGTTATTTATGAAAAATGTAAATCCAAAATGGCCGCCACCGCAAGATGACGTCATATAAATTTTTTTCACAATCCCATCAACATGGGTATCGAATGAAAGGGCTTGACTAGTAGAATACAGTTATTTATGAAAAATGCAAATCTAAGATGGTGGCCACTACAAAATGGCGGATTACATATTTTCTCAGAACCCCATCAATATGGGTATCTAATTAAAGAGCTTGACTAGTAGAATACAGTTGTTTATGAAAAATGCCCAAAAATGTATCAAAATAAAGTTCTCGACTAGTAGAACATAGCAAATGATGAAAAATCCAATTTCAAAATGGCTGCAGTCCCTAAACAACTAATTACTTTTTGAATGGTTTCATTCAGCTTTACCTGTTTCTATGTATGTTTGATTGCTTGTTGGGTTGTCCCACATCAATAGAAAATGACCCCGTTCCTGTTGAATAATTGATCTGAAATTTGGAACCTATATTTAATTCTACTGTCTTTATAAAACTGCGTGATTTTTGAAGATTTTGCTTGAATTTTCACCAGGAATTGTTTATATCTATATTGCAGTCAAATTAAGAAAGATAGAAGCTGTGCGTCAAAGAACAAATTGTGGAGCGGTTAAAGAACTTCATTTTAATTGATAGAAATAATCTAGTTTAATATAAATTTTTAGGATAAAATTAATAATAACACATTAAAAATTATTAACTTTTTAGTGTTTCACTTCCAAAATGTTATTAAAATTCACTAATTTAGTTGTTCCACTACTATATCATGTACTAAATTTTCTCATCTTTCAAATGAAAGCATCAGAACCGTTTTCCGTTGCGTTCTTTTTAATGTAGAGCCAGTTTGAAACAACAGAGTCTGAAACAAAAAACTAGAAGTGGGTTATATCTGTGATATAACCGCAAGGTAGACGTAGGACTACCGTTGGCTCGGTAATCATTTATTTGAAATTGCATCTGAATCAATTCTTAATTATAGAATGAATTAATATTTTGCAAGATTGTTGAAAGTTTTTCTTTTTAGTGTGTGGGTGAGTATAAGTATGGAATTGTTATTAACATAAAATTCAACTCTTTCGAACTTGTTGGTGGTCCCGAATCGAACCGATGGAATTTATGTGGCCTTGGAAAAGCAACTGAAGATGTTTGATACGTGATTCATTGTTGTTTTCGTGAGAATAACACGAGATTTTTTAGGAACACTCCATGCGCAGAATAGGAACTGAGGGCGCCACTTCACGGTGAATACGAAATGAAGTCTATGGGCCTGATTCTCGAATACACTTCACGGTGGAAATGAATTGAAATGTATCCGCAATGACAACGGTACTGTGTCGATATCTGGATACGAAATTAGTTCCCAACTAAAACTATCATTATAATATGAAATAAACTTCAGATAAAATTTTGGTATGAGATTATTTTACCAAGAGAAGAAAACAAAGTTTTCCATTCATATTGACCCCTAATTTGATACGGAGAGTTTAATGTTCATTAATAATTTTTATTTGAAAAGTGCTCATTCTGCTTTAGAACCCATTCTTATCCTTTACGCTTCACTAACTCGTAAAATGTAGTTCAATGGCGTGCCGTTCATTTTGTTTACACCGTGAGGTGTATTCGAGAATCAGGCCCTATATAACCTTGCATAAGATTCATTTCGTTTTTATCGTGGTGTGGCAATTTTTCATGACTGTTTCATGCGAAAGCAGAACAGAAACTGATGTTCCGTGTTCGGGAACACATTGCAATCACCAATCATCATCAATGAGCTAAATTGTTATGACTTCAATAGCTTGCTTTCAAAGCAATTTTTAAGCTTTTGAAACGATTTGTTGGACCAATAAGTGACAATCATATAACTCGTTGACATTTTATCTTTCGGATGAAGTGATTATTATACCACTCCATTCAGTCGGTAAAGAGGTATTAACGTTCAAAACCTTGCAGTCCACCGTCACTCTCTCGCTTTCGAAACTTTAACTTACATCCCGGTACAGAAATGAAAGACGTAGCCCTACGTCAAAAAATACATGCAAAAAAACAAATAAAAAAAAATGTTTTGACTCGATTATCCGCAGTGAAAACAAAAATCAATACTCCGAATAATCGAGTCCGACCTGTATTAACTAAAGTTGTGATTCTTTTCCAAAACCCTTCGAGGATGCGTCCCTTTTCCACCGATTACACAACCCCACGCTGGCCAGCAGAAGCTTACGACACGTTTCGTCTACAGCCGCGACATATCCGATTGCCGACTGTCATTTTCATCAGCGTAACCGACAATCCCGTGAAAGACGAACAGAATATGATAAATGCTATCGTTGGCATCCCGTATTATCCGCTTTTTCCCCCCGACGCTTGGTTAGGTGAGCGTTTAACTAATCAAATTTGGGAGTCTGCGCGGGCGGTGAAGACGAGGCAACAATCCGAGAAGTAATTCCCTCATCGGGCCTCAGGTGATCTGAGGAGGACGGGAAGTGCTCGGTGCGTTTATTCATAATCATATTTCCTCTGCACACGTTTCCGGCACGAAGACACGATTAGGCGGTGGAAAAACATTTGGGCGGAAAAGCTTTCGCTTTTGGGACAGGACCCTGCGGTGTGCCGACTAAATTTAATTAACACTCATTTATCTGGACAGCTTTGTGTCCACGGGGAAACCCCCAGGAATGGATGTTTTGGTGGGTAATTTCATTAGTGAGTGACATTTGATGTTGTTATTAATATACATTTTGAAAGGTGCATTTGAAAGAAGCCCACTTGAATGACTTTTGATTCGATTTAAAAACACTATTAAAATTTCGAAACTATTCTCCTCGGATGCAACGTACTGATTGGCGGTGTCAATGTTTCCAGCGGGATCGAACGGCTCGCCGGTCACATTTTGGCCATCGATATTTCCCTTCTATAATGACAACGACGACGTGGCAACGACATCCTCCCCCAAATACATTCTAGGGAAACACAACGAAACGAGACGAGTCGAGAAGCCGTCGACAGTGAAGAATGGCAGAGACATGAAAAGTATTCCAATCGGTTATTTATAAAATTCCGGGTGGGCGGTAAACTACGGATCGATCCAATGAAAAGTCGACTCATTCGATGTGAAGAATTCGAAAGTATTCGAAAGTGGAACGTTCGGACGTTGAGCGATAGGATAATGAACGGTAGACTAGAATGGGATGACGGGCCAAACAACGGGATGGGTTCTATAGAGAACGCAACCCTCGGCCCGGAGCATCCCAGTCTGATTCGGTTTGGCCGACCGTAACGATTCTTTTGTGTGTGTGTGTGTGTGTGTGTGTGTATGTGTGTGTGTGTAACAGAATGAATGGATAATGCGAGTGATTGAGTCATACTGGCATCGTACGGGGAGACGAGAATGATGATGACGATGCGTTGGAATCTCGGAAGAGTCATGATTCTTCGTAGCAAAAAAAAAAAGAAAACAGAATCTGTATCAATATGCAAATGCTGAAAGAACGTATTTCCTCTCCCACCCACGGCAATGCCGATGGAATGGAGTAGCCGTATCGGGCTACAATCCCCAAACGAGGAACCAATGAAGTTGGGTGAACAAGTATATAATTTAAAATCGATTATCTCCTACTATTCGGCTGAATCACAATTATTCGACGGTTGTCCAATGTTTCCCTCTATTCTTCCCAGCAACCGCAGATCGATGCTCATCGAAAATAAATGAATTGGCGTCTCTACCGGTGAGTGATGATTCATTATCGGATGAAGAAACTGTTAAGGGGAACCATCAGCAGTTTCGACGCGTCGTTTATCATCTCCCGGAAGAAGGTGGTAATAGCTCGGCATATCAAATCTGAACTATTGGCAAATCCGGTAATTCAGAGAATACTCACCACCCGGAAGATCCGGTATTGAAGGGGATCGGGATCGATTTCTGATTGACTAAAACATTGATATCAGTAAAATTCGCCAACAATTGATATAGAAAATATAATATGGAAAGGAAGGATTCGTAGTCAGAAATTCAAAGGTACATCCAAGGGTTTTCTATTACCAGTATGTATGAATACCGCGTAAACAGCATCAACGAATAAAGAATATCAGATAATTTCCAAATTATACGTCCCTCAAAAATACAAATGCAAAAATTTGTTTGCATAAAAAAACCTGGAAACATCTAATATATTGGGTGGCTCGAAACGTAATTGGCTATTTTTTACTTACCAATATAAAATTGTATGATACAATGTTTTGTAGATAGAATGAACGCATAGAGATGGGATGTACATCATTTCGAAGCTTCAATTCACAAGTTTTGGAATATTTCACGAACAATTGTTTATAACACATAGATATTTTTATTCAAATGAAAAATTTTCCCTTCGTCTTTGATGATTGATTGATCAATAAATAATGATCGTATCATTAATTTTTTTAAACTTTAGAATGATGTAAGCTTTAAGATGATGTACTTTCATCTTTATGCATTCATTCTGTGTACAAAATACTGTATTTTATTTGTAATGAAAACATCGGTAATTGCTTTTCGAGCAACCCAATAATTGGACGAAGTTTTAAATTACTTTGTGAACTACAAACTAAGAATAACTTGCTCCGTAAAACTGATAAACAGGTGATTTATTCTTACAAATAAACAATATCGGAAGGGAAGGAGTGTAAGAGACTTGCTCGATTTCTCTTCATCAACTTTTTCTTTAGTTAATAACTCAACTGCAAAAACGTTTCAATTTGAGTTTGCTACAGATGAGGTGGAAATGTGTTTGCAGCTAAGTTATGACCAAGAGAGGGAGAGTCGATGTAGAGTAATCGATGATGTCACTTACATCCCTTTAATTTTGAACCCATCTTGTGGAAAACAATCCACACTGGAATACAATCCTAGATTTATTGGGTTGTCCGGAAAGTACTTATATTTTGAGCTTCAGCAATATTAAGAGTTTTAAGTGCTATCTGACTAGAAAAATTGGGTCTAACAGTATTAGAAGGAAGTTCCTCCGATTTGCACGTATTTCGAAGTTGTCAATTAATTAGGTTAGGGAAAAAGTAGTCCATTATATTTGTGTGAAATTCGAAACTTTATTTAAGATATTTAGGATTGTCAGATTTAGATCAAATATGCACCGTTTTGTTGTATAATTTGTTGCCGTTTTAAAGGTACACCCAAACTAGCGTTGGCAGAAAACATGCCATCTTTGGCAGAAAAGATGCCATTTCCTGGTCATGAGAGCCAAATTCGCAAATAATGAGCTATTTTGAAACTTAAAAATGGTTTGTATGTATGCGAGCATACATCTCTTTCTGTTTTCTTTTCTCTTTTCATTTGGGATTGTGCAAAAAAAAAGTCCATACGACGTCAATGGGGATCGAACCAAGGCCGGCTGGAATGCGAAGTTACTTTACAAGACCACGCTATCCATATAGCTGCCAGCGCTATTATAAAGGAACGTGATAATTTTACACCTCATCATAAAATGGAAGGTGTTTTCTATGCCGATAAAGAAGAACATGAACGAGAATATATCTTTCTCTGTCTGGGCCGCTTTCATTCAAATGTGTCTCCTGTTTCGCTCCCTCATATTGGCTTTAGCATATATATAATATTATACAAATGATATACATGTATTGGGAAGTAGAACATTTTATGTTATCTTTCAGCTCATTTAATGTAATAAATCGGGATGCCAGAAAATGTGCTAAAAATTAACTTTGGGTGTAGCTTCATAAAGCCTCTCTCATAGATATCGAAAAACTCTAGTAATCGATTTTCAGGAAGTTTTGCAATGCGAGAAAAAGATGGTATTCACGTGGTAACAGGTTCGGACTATATGGTGAATGCATTAAAACTACCCAACCAAGCTCCCGGATTTTCTGACGAGTTGCTATGGACGTTTGCGCCCTTGCGTTGTCTTGATGAAACACAACAATTCTGGCCAATTCTGGTCAAACGGTTGACAGTAGAGATCTGAATTTAGTGTTTGCTCATACGAAAGTAACTCATAATAAATGATTCCTTTCAAGTTCCACCGAACATCAAAACATGAAATCTACATGCGATTACTACATGGAAAAATATACACAGCGTGGATTGGATCATTCACTGTATATAATCGAATCCTGTATATAACCGAGTAAAAAAAATATTCGTTTTTTATGCATATATTTTTCGTTTATTTTTTACCCCACTGTACTCATAATAGCCACTTAAATTTTCACATTGAAAGGTTATATTTTTCTTGATATAAGTTATAGTTAAGAGGTTTAGAATGCAAGGGGTGTAAGTGACTTGATCGATTTCTCTTCATCAACTTTTTCTTTAGTGAATAACTCAACTGCAAAAACGTTCCAATTTAAGTTTGCTATAGAGTCCGATAGATGTGGTTCTGACCTATCTTCCACATTGCCAAATACAGTACGAAATGTATTTGCAGCTAAGTTATGACCAAAAGAGAGAGTCGATGTAGAGAAATCGATCAAATCACTTACACCCCTTCCATTCTAATCCCCTCATTTGATATTTAAAAAAAAAAATATATATATATATATATAAATATATATATATATATATATATATATATATATATATATATATATATATATATATATATATATATATATATATATATATATATATATATATATATATATATATATTTCAAACTGTATATAATCGAGTCAGTATATAGTCGAGTCCGACCTGTGTTTCAAAGCTTTTTAGAGCAAATGGCGAACAGAGTGGTTAGATGAAAAAAAAATAGTGGATTCAATGGAATTATTTTTCTTGCACGCAGTTGGAAAAGCAATAGGTAGAAGCAAAACGATCGAACAGATTTTCTAAGGCTTCAAAGTTTTAAGATTTTCTTGGCGTACACGATCTCAGTTCTTCTGGCTATCGAAATTGTTATTTAGCAATGATAGCCCTGTGGTATGAGCAATTTTACGCCAAATCAGTTGCAAAACAGCCAATTTAAATTACGACTGATTTTTTTAAGACGTGTATTCAAAATCATTGATCTTTCTTTCAAAAAGTCGTGACTCAAAATAGAGATATCTGATTAAAATATCATGTTTGACCATGGTATTGGAAACCCTTCCAAACATTCCAAATTAATATCTCGAGAATGGTTTGTGCTGCATCCCAATAGGAGGTATCCCGTGTCGGGCACACGTACAGAGCATCGAAGACTGCAACATACCAATTATGAGAACACTTGTAATACTAACCTCGAGCCAACCGCGAGTAATCGGTTACATATTACTAACATAGTTGTAAGCAAACATTGTCGAAATATTGAACTCCCGGCCCCGTTAGGCTGACGCCATATGTGCCTTAATAAAAATATATATTTTGGATAAAAAAAAAAAAAATGGTTTGTCTCAGAATGAAAGGGGTGTAAGTGATTTGATCGCTTTCTCTACATTTTACTCTGGTCATAACTTGGCAGCAAATGCATTCCCAGCTGTATTTGACAATGTGGAAGATAGATCTGGAAATTTGCGATCGAAACAAACGGGCACGGAAAAACACACATCACTCGGTTGAGTGCAATAGCTGCTGGAAAATTGCAATCGCTGATTGCACATCAATTGTTGCCGGAAGTAACGAGTCTGGGGTGGGCTCGGTTGAGCGGTTAGCTAATCTAAAATTTTTAATTGTAATGTGATTAAATTCTATTTATGATTACATTTGGATCCGACAAAATTTTATGATTTAAAACTTTTACAAGTTATAATTTCCTGAATAAAATATCCTTCACTGTAAAAACCCCTTGTGCAAAAAATAGCTCAATTGATTTTGTGAAAATAATAATGGAAAGTTCTATTTTTAAATTCAAGAATTTTCTATGAAACCGGAGACGTTAGGAAAAATCGTTCGAAATTGCGCGGATTTTTGCTATTGAATTTACAATAGCTGTTCTTTTTTCGATCTAATAAAAAAAATTATAGGAGGTTGTATACAAGATACGACCGCATTGTTGACGTAGAACTACGCTGTTATTATATATAAGTCGCTTATTTATACCTTCGGATATTATTCTATAATGCTGTGAAATTTTAGAAACAATTGCTTAGTAGAATAATCTCTGAAATAGTTTTTTCATTGTAGAATCAGTTGACGATAATTGATTGATGATTCATTCTTGCCCTCGCAAAACAATACACTAGCTGATCGTATGTCGCAATTTATTTCATGTCAATGCATTGAAAATTTACCTCAAACGCTATTCCGGTGGCCTTTTTCGTAACTGACATAGACTCGGCTACAGTCAATTATATACATATTGCACCAGCACCATTATTCCACATCTCATAATTACATCAATATATCTTTGGCACCGCATGGAAACAACAACAATGACAACACTTGCAAGAATCAAATATCATGCTACATGTTATTTAGTATTGCCTCAAAGGAATCGCACCTCTAGGCATCGTTCGTACAACGTAAACCAAGCGCTAAACAAGCGTTCGCCATAGCATGCATACAGAACCATACATTGGTGGCTTGAAACTACTAGGAATATAAACACTTCTCATCATTTTGCGCTATTCTCAAAAGAAACGCTTCTGTTAATATTACTGGCATCGAAAAAAGTTGCATTACTTTCCCATGCTCGAGAGAAGCGCAGCTGTCACCCTTAGTGGAGGAAGTTTTGCTACTGGCAAGCGAAACCTAATCACATACAAAATTCCAGAACGACATTTACTTTCTTGGTGACTAAACAAGCGAAATAAACTCATTTTGTTAATACAACCTCGAAAACAGTAGCAATGCTTCATTAAGATCAATATTAGCGCAAATGCAATACTAGTTGAAGGCAGTTTTGCGACTGACACGTGAACTCAAATAACTTATAACATTCCAGTAAGACATTCAAGATACTTTGTATTCCCCAAACAATTTTTTGGCGCACAACCTTAACGCCTGCTTCGCCATAACGTCACTTTAATGTATTAATGCATTCGCAAAGGCACCAACGAAGCCCTTATAATGACGAAAAACAAACAATGTTAACTGCTTGGAAAAATACTGAATTATGCCATACAGTTTGTACTCTGCTGTAACACCCATCGATGCGAATTCGCTGATGAGTTTGTCAAGAGCGATCGCCTTCACCACTAGCGGGGGGAGCTTGATTTTGGTTGTTGCCTGGGTAACGGCGTTTACATTTTCGACCGACGCGCCGTAGTCGCCTACTTCGCTGTTGTTCGATGCGGTGTCACACTCGCGAAGGCTAGGTTCAGTGCGAGCGCTTTTCACTGCACCAACATCGCGTGCATCATTAGATGACGCTTGCCTCGAAATTTTATTGCCCCTGGCAATTCGTTCGTTTTTTGCAGGGCTCGAGCTTGCCTTCCTCTTCTTCTTGCTCATCTCACACTACGCGAAGCGTCCAATTTATGACGCGGAAAGAAAA
Organism: Toxorhynchites rutilus septentrionalis; assembly: GCF_029784135.1. Taxonomy (NCBI): domain Eukaryota; kingdom Metazoa; phylum Arthropoda; class Insecta; order Diptera; family Culicidae; genus Toxorhynchites; species Toxorhynchites rutilus. The sequence continues at coordinate 226,147,866 of NC_073746.1, forward strand.
ACACACGATACGAATAACGCGAAAAATGAACAGAAAAACCAAACGACGATATCCAAGTTGGATTACGACTGGTGGGGTCCAATCTTAGATCGAAGCGCAGCGAAAGAAAAGTGGACTGGATTGCTCAACAGTCCGATGCCGAATGAAAGTTTGCCTCAGCGAGATCCACTGTTTATACTCAAGGCAAATATTCCCCTTCATTCTTCTACTTTTCCTTTGTTCACGGCAACTTCAAATCCTACGATTTCCCCTTCGTGGGTTGATAAGTTGCTCGTTATTGCCAGCTCTGTTCGGGAAAGCACACAAATGGACAGAACAAATGTATGGGAAAACGGAAACGCTTAAAGTTTTCATGAATTTTAACCATTTACAAACCAGGGGATTCTAATGTATAGCATATTAAACAAATCTTACGGAATTTCCGATTCGTTTAGTATGTAAATCGCCAAAATCCATTCGCGGAAAAAATAGTTATTAACGTTAACTTTATTTCATAAAAACGTGACCTGTTATCTGATTTGGCACCCTTAATGAAAGACGTAGTTCTACGTCAAAAATTAAATTAATAGGAGATTTTTTGGCTTCCGCCAAAAATATCAAAATTTAATAGCCTGTTAAGGAAGTCACACTGCGATAATCGAACAATCAATGGGTCAACTGACACACTACACTCGGCAAAAAAAAAATAGAGGAACGGAGTGCGAAGTCGAAAATTTAAAGTGATTTTGGCCATGCTGCAACTTCGTGAAAAACCAACGCATATCAATGGGATGCGCATCATTTTGAAGCTACAACTTTCAGGTATTAGAACATTCTACGTACAATATTTTTACCTTGGAGTGAATGGGTGTAGTGGGCAACAATATCGGATGAAATGAAGAATCGATTTTTCTTTGTTTTTTCAAGAGTATTCTGGACTAACACAATTTTTTGCTAACGAACTCAACAGCAAATCCAATTATCCTTATCAGCCAGCTTTTATTTAGTTCCAAGAACGTTCCTGTAGGACCTTCCCACAAAGAGATGTTTCAGTTTGAATGAAAAATTACCCCTTCGTCTTTGATAATGATTAATTCCTTAAACAAACATCGCATCGCAAATCGAAAGGCAGTTTTCAAAACTGCAATAAATTCTGCATAAGGATAGTTAGTTACTATGACGAAAAAACAAATTATTTTTTTGCATTGATTTCATAAAAGTGCCAAAAACAGGATTTTTGTAGTGCTTTACAAAATCTACTGTTATTTTGCAAATATTGCATGAAGTACAAGTGTTCGCAGGCAAATTTTTGGCCTAACGTATTACCTAAAGATCCTCCCCCTTCTCGAAGGGGGGCTGTCATACAAATTAAACACAAATTTCTGCATTGCTCGAAAATTAATCAACAAAATGGAGCCAAATTTAGCATATGAAAGTTTTAGGGGGCAAGAAACGTTTCTATGGTAAATAGACACTTCTCCCCCTTCTCGAAGGGAGGGCTGCCACACACATGAAAAACAAATTTCTGCACAACTCAAAAACTATCAAGCAAATGGAGCCAAATTTGGCTCCATTTTGTGAAGGTTCTAGGGGACAATAAATGTTTCTACTGCCATTTAAGTGAAACTTGATTTTTGCAAAACTAAAGAACTAATCAAGAAAATAGAATCAAACCTGGCATATAGAGGTTTTAGGGATCGATAAACGATTCTGTGGTGGTTCGACACTCCTTTTCCCTCTCTAATGGGAGGTTGCCATACAAATGAAACACAAATTTCTGCATAACTCGAGAACTAATCAAGCAAATCGAGCCAAATTTGGCATGTGAAGGTTTCTATCGTGATTCAACACTCCTCCCCTTTCTCTAAGGGGGAGGGGGTCTATATTACAGATGAAGCATAAGTTTCTGCATAACTCAAGAACTAATTAAGCAAATGGAACTAATTTCGGTATGCAAACGGAACTAATATTCGGTATGTAGGGGGCAATACACGTTGCTATGATGGTTTTACACTTCTCCCCTCTCCCTAAGGGGGGGGGGCTGCATTACTCGAGAATCAATTACGCAAAAGGAACCAAATTTGGGATGTGAGGGTTTTTGGGTACAAGAAATGTTCCTATGATGGTATGACACACCTCCCTCCTCTGGAATAGATTTAAGGTTGCAAAAAATTAAAACACATATTTCAATCAAACATACTCCAACCAAACATGACAATTTAAAATTTTCGGAAAAATCTGAAGAAAAGGGGAACATTCACGAAAATTCAGTTCCCATGTGTTGTACAATTTCATAGTGGCAAGCGTTGTTAGTCTATTTGATGTTTGCGCTAACGAAATTGATCTTTATTCGAAAGTAGAAATTGATTTTAATGTGATAAAACTCATTCCTATAGCTTCTTCTATCTATATAAATAAAAATCGCCGAATATGTTGATAAGAGAAAAACTCGAGGTAGGAATTGTCCGATTTAGGGATGTCTTTATTCTATCATATTTTCTGTATCAAACATTTATTCCATGTAACGGAGAAACATGTTATTTGCAAGTGATTGGAACTTGAACGAGAATTGTGTCTGAAAATAATCCTCTAATAATAATATTATATTGACGAGTTTTGGTAGAAGTACTAGGAATTTTATAGTAAAAGGTAATTTTAAAGGTTAGATTAGAATATCAATCAATGAACAGTTCTGCGATTGGACCCATGAACGTGCGCATTGTAAAAAAACGTGAATGTGATAACGAAAAATAAATTTTGGGCGGGACGAAGTTTGCCGGGTCAGCTAGTCCTAAATTAATGGTAATTTCTGGAAACATGGATCTGGTGGGTGGGTAACACTTCTCAATGTTTCCTTGATATTGGGAGTATGTGGTTGCCATGTTGGATACACTTATACATACTTATGTTTTTACAGGCATAGAATTTCACAATGAAATAAAACACAAAGGATTGGTATTAATTGTCATGAATTTGTTCTCATTTGGAAAATACTGAAAATGGAGCTGTGACCATAATGCATTATAATATAGTATCCCCATGTTGGAACAACATCACGTATGGGAACTGTGGTACAAAAAATCCATAAACAAACGCAACGCAAAAAACATCCCGTAAATATTATATATATATATATATATATATATATATATATATATATATATATATATATATATATATATATATATATATATATATATTACTCCGTTATATATATACTCCGTTCGACGCCTAATACAAAGTATTTTCGAAACGAGCCAATTGGAAAACATATGTAAACATCTACTTTAGGAATACTTAGTGTAAGAATATCGACCATACCAATGTAAAATTTCAAAAGGTGTCTTTCCTCATCTAAACACCGTGTGTACTGCAGTTTCAATGCAAAAAAGAGAAAAAAAAAATTGGAACCATACACATTTTTTCGTGGATTGGAATGTGACGGGATTCGTGAAGAGTTGTGCCATTGCTTCGAAATAGGAGCAGGACTTGTGCTACACGTGTGACATAACAATTCCTCCGTTTCTGACACCACTCGGGGAACAATTCAATGGACATTCATCGAACCATTGGACAAGATTGAGTTCACCTGAAACCACCACCCGCAACTTTCCATACTCGTGTGTGCAGTACGACCAACTTTCCAATCCTAAGTGGGAAAAGTAATTTTCATCCAGTCCTGAGTTCAGATTTCCCCACACCATTCTGTAACACTCGCCAATAATCTATCACAAGGATCAGTCTCACGTTCCCTCACTTCATCAAATACTCGTACAGGCTTCTATTTCATACACGTAACATAGCGCTCATATGAAACTGGTTACCACCAAGCACCTGTTCATGGACTCAACAAAATCTACTGGGCTACAACTTACTCACACTGTACGGTCTGTCCAACAACTCAATGGTACCCCCACTGTACTATGGGCATTTATGACAGATGGTGCTGTGACCATAATGCATTATAATATTCAGGCTATTCACAGCACATGAGTGTGCAGCATCTCCCAGGGATATTGGATTGCCGTGTCGAGAATCCGAGAACGAGCAGAGTGACAGAACAGAACACCTAGCAGGATAAAAAAAGTTTAACTCGCAACTGCACCCATCATCGCCATTTCGATGGGAAAGTTTCCTCCCATGCAGGAGAAAGACTTTCCCATTTTCAGTCACCTGCACGCTCACGTACATGCATACACACATACGAACAATTGGACATGTGAGCCGAAAGTTAGACTACAGAACTCTGAACTGCTCCCAGCGGTACACTGTCAGGATTAACTAGACCGCACACACACACAGAGCCACCCTCAACATAATCGTACCCTCCTCTCGAATCAGTAAAAACGCTGCGACAGAGGAGCTGTTTTTTAAACACAAAACACAAAAAAAAACCTTTGAAACAATGGATAGCCCCGACGGGTGGCCAGTTTGAACTCTGTAACATCCACCCCCAAACCTTCGCCACTAATGGTACCAAAAAAAGGTGACCGAGATGGTAATTGTTATTGCTCATCGAGCCATACCGTGTCTGCCAAATGGACTTTCTGTTTGCGGCGGGAAAGTTTCCAAGCGGTGACTAACAGTGACCTGCCCGTGCGATAACCATCCCTCATCGGGCCCGGTCAGATAAGGGAAACTATCACTACCCACCCTCCCACGTTTGACCTGCGTGGAGAGTTTTGCGTCAACCTCTCAATGGGCGAAGTTGATTTTCATAAAGTGTCGAAAAGTTTGCTGAAATGTGACAGACAATATGGCTCCACCTCCCATTAATAGGCTTGTGATGAACGGAAACAGCTTTTGAACAGGCGGCGATGATCGGGTGTCGAACACAGAATTGTCGTTTGACTCGAGTTTGGCCAATGTAAAAACCAATATAAGGAATCAAACTAATTTTATTTTGAACTCTCTGTTATTTAGGTTTTGTTTTGCTGACTGGCTTGCTAGTGATATATTGATAAAATTCGATGAATGGTTATATTGGATTATTGTATTATTGGTGAAATTGGATTAGGATGAAATATGAAGCATAATTCTATCTTAGATCTGACCCTAGTTTTCATAAGTTAATTTTGTTCTCTCTCTAACTTTTCAGGTATGTAGCCATCATTACTTCAGTTTTTCAACGAATCAACATCGGTGAGTATTGTTGCAGGTCTATGCACGGCTGTTTGCAGCATCTAAAATAATTCAAAAACTAAAACAAATTATCATAAAACGTTTTGCTCCGTTCTAAATCGGATTTCGATCTCGCCGAAGCAGAGATTGAACGTTTGTGCTTGCATATCAAATTTTCCACAAATCCCGACAAGATATCAACACTAGCATTGGAATTGAGTACTCAAATCGGGCCATTTCTATGCCAACCCATAGCAGCCATTAAAGGCAGGCGAAAGGATCAACCGCCCCAGGAGCAGTTCGCCGAGCACAAAAGCAACGATTTTTCTCTATTTTTGTTCTCTGTTTGTTTCTCGCTGTGGAAGCAATGATTTTTCTTTTCTCTCCCTTCTCTATTGCGCTGATTTCTTCGGAGGAATCCAGTGGGTTCGATTCCTTTTCCTGCTTTCTCCGCGAGAAAACACAAGGATAGATAAATCCGAACCCATCCGACAAATTGAACTCATATTACGACAAACGAATTTCCCAAACGCATTCACAATGATGTTGATTTAACAGATTTCTTTCGTTTCCGTCGAGCAAGTTATCTGTTTTTGTTCGGTCGGTGCAAACGATGCTGGTGGAAGGAATTCTCCCGGGGACGGGACTACTTCCGATGGTGGTGCCAAAATTTAGGGTAGCCTTGTTTGTTTCGCCAGAAAAGAACATTTGTTTTCTCTGGAGAGGGGAGTGATCATCAGTTTAGAATGATGTATCAATCGTACGAGATTTTTTTTTCATTTATCAGCCATTCCTTGCCGATATATTGATACTCAGATTTCCGTGAAAAATGGTGGAATGGAATTTTATGGTGGTCCGAAAAATAAAATTTCTCCTTTTTTTTTCCAAAATTACTTTTTTTTTAAATTCATAACTTTTGAACTAGTGTAGTGGGACGATTATGACGACCAATATATCAAATTCAAGCCAATGGACTTGTCCTTTTTGAAAAAATACTACACTTCCTAAAACAATTGGTCTTGTTTTCGTAAATATTGATTGTATTTGTTCTATATAGTCTAGATGGTCTCGGGACCAAGGGCGCCATATTTTTTTATATTTTTTTCTTGAAGCTTTTTACATAACATACCCAAAAATCAGAGAGTTATTCTTTGTTCTTTGTTCTTGAGTTTATGATTTTTCAAAATTAATCGACGATTCGAAAAATGTTTACCCTTTTTTCCACCACAAAAATTCATAACTTTTGAACTACTTAGCCGATTCAGATTATCGACACTTCAAATTAAAGCTAATGAGCTATTATATTTTTTCAAAATTAATCGACGATTCGAAAAATGTTTACCCTTTTTTCCACCACAAAAATTCATAACTTTTGAACTACTTAGCCGATTCAGATTATCGACACTTCAAATTAAAGCTAATGAGCTATTCTTGTTCAGAAAAATATTACACTTGGGATAAAAATAGAATTTTGTTTTAGTAATTATTGATTGTAATCGTTTTTAATAGTTTACATTGTTTCAGGACCAACGGCACAATAATTTTTTATATACTTTCCTGAAAGCTGAGGTTTTTCCACAAAACATATTCGAATATAAGAGGTGTCTTTTTATTATTTTTGAGTTATGATTTTTCAAGGGTAACATGTTTTTAGTTTTCGTTCAATTTTCCTATGCGACTATAATCCATTTTTTATATAGCATAGTATTTTTTCAAAAAAGGCTTCAAAGCTGGGGGAAAATTATTTTTCGTACCATCGGTTAACTTTCAAAAATCATAACTTAAGAACAAAAAATAACGCCTGTATTTTGGATATGTTATGTTAAAAATACTCAGAGAAAAAATATTAAAAATAATAGCGCCATTGATCGCGAAACCATGAAAACTATAAAAAACAAATACAATGAATAATTACAAAATCAAAACCTAAAATTTCTGAAAGTGTATAATTTTTCCAAGAAAGACTAGCTTTAATCAGTGTTGGAAAAAATCATATTCGCTAAGATCAAATGCATAGATTTTCGGGCTAGGTTGCATCGAAAACCTATATATTCCAAACGAAAATTAAAATGACAGATCCAGGCAACCATTGAATATGAGCAAATGAACTTTTGTCCTTCAATATGTTTTGATGTTTATTTTTTCCACCCAGTGTCATTTTCATCTTGATTATCGGAAACGTCAGAACTGAATTTCATTTCAGCCAAATGAATATCCGCTGTTGTTAACTTCTAACCTGAGGCTGCTGTGTGCGGTTGGGTTTTGTAGTTGCCGGATGCCGTAATCGGAAATACCTTATGAAATTCCCGATGTCGCAAATGACTTGACGGTAGCTAAAACCACTCGTTGTATCCATTCTGCATATGCCGTTGCTACCGTCTCGCAAAATAAAATTTATTTTGAACTTAAATTCACTGCCAGAACGAATATCGTTTCGGATGTGATGAATATCAATTTGTTGCTTTTGATATCCAAAGTATAAATAACAGCGAAGTTATAAACCCCACTCAATGTCGCATTCGTTCATTTTAGCAAATTTGCTCATGCAACAGCGATATGAACAAAATGAACTCGTTTGTTATTGTCATCAATATAATGAGGGCAGTGTGTTTCAAGCTGAAAGAAAGTCATTTACACTGGAACAAAATCGTATTCGTTTCTCGTTGATATTCGTTGATAAATTTGTTGATATTCTAAGACACTGGCTTTAATTTTATATGTCGACCATCTAAATCGGTTCAGTAGTTCACAAGTTATAAATTTTTGAAAAAGTCATTTTTGGAAAAAAGGGGAAAAATCGATATTTCGGACCACCCTAAAATAAAAATGGACACCCTATTAAAAAAATAAAAAAATGCGGGCCTATATTTTGCGAAAAGGAACAAAACTATAAAACACTTTTCACGAAATTCTGAGAATCACTGTATCGGTTTGGGATGGAATGGCTGCGTTATTTAAAGAAGTGTAGTTATCCAGTAACGAAAAGTGCCAATCTAGAATTATCTATTACAGTTCTTTAACCCCTGAATTGCTAAGAAACAACTAGTTGAATACATGCGCACCCCAGCGTCATAATATTCGGCGCTTCGGATTGAAAAAAAAAACTGATTCAGACCGAGATGCTTTAGCAGCTTGGTGTCATAATTCGTCGGTGCGGCTATGATCTAATGATAGAAGATCGCATTAATGAATTTAATAACCAATTTGAATAACTGATGATCATTTTCAAGACTTAAAATAGCCGTCTCGAAATGTCGAACCAGGCGCAAACTCGGCACAACCCCAGCCTCATTGAGACCGCTCCGAGCTGCTCTAAATTGGTTGGATTGCTCTGTTGCAAGGAGCATGTTTTTCTGCAGCGATACCAGCTGGTGCGAGAACGCTGCTGGAATCTACGCCAATCAGTTTTGCCAGGTCAGTGTGAGAGAGAGACAGGAGCTGAAAAATAGAAAGAAATAGAGTGGGGAGTGAATCTTGCATATCTACATAGCCTTCTTGCTGCAGTCGCTGCGTATTGGAGGCGGCTCCAGTGAAGATGCTGGCAGAGCATCGAGAAACTTGGTATGCATCCCGCACCAAAGTGGAGCATCATCATCACAGAAGAATCGAACGGATGACTATCGGAAATTTAGTGAATTTTCTCGATGATATTGCTGCTGTTGATGGTGATGATAGTGCAGCAAACAGAGCACAATGCAAATGAGTGTATTGCAGCAGCGATTTGTAGAAAATAGACCCTGGAATGCGTTTTTTTTTTGTTGCTGTGCTACTTCACCTGATTGAGGGATTCCTCGCAATAGCCACACAGAATGGACCACGACGGAAAATGAATCGCCCTTTCCTCGCTTTGATGAATTCTTGCGGTTCGGAATACACTGCAGCAATTACGATTGTATTTCGTCTATAGCTGCTAGCTTTGCTTTGAAATGAAACAATTATCCGATGTTAAGTCAATTCAGTATCGTTTTAGAAACGAAAAAAAAAGAAATTTCACGTTCGAAAATATGCAACTTTCGGGGAATTCGACCGATGTTCGGATGTTCGTAGAATTAGAATAAAGCAACAATTATCGTTCGATAGCAGCTGCCAGCTGAAGCTAGAGCAGAATAACACGGAAAAAATCGGCCTAACGAGATGCCAATGCAAATCATGATACCTCCCACATCCGGGCCGCAATCTGGTTCATGTGAATAAATTGTGTTTTCTGTGCTGAATAGAGATTTTCCCAGCTCGACTGGGAAATTTTTCCAGCAGTGTTGTAGTAGTGCTGTGCAAACAAATCCAATCCGTCGATGAGTGATCATTAACATTCCATGTTTGAGTTTAGAGGAACGGGGACGCTGTGAAAATAGATTCCCAGCATTCACTCAGCGGTTCAATCATGTAAATGCATGACGCTGCTATTCCATTTGGCTTACATTCCTCATCATTTCACTAAAATAAGTTGATTTCTGGTATTATTACTACAGCTGTTTTCGGTGTGTTCACTCGCAACGAGTGGAAAACTTTCTCATTTAAATTGGGATCACCATACGGAAAGGATAACAAAGAATTGGAATGAGTCTAGGGTCAGGTCCTTGTGTCTGGGGCAACTTGAAAGGCACAGATAAATTCTTGGGACTTAACTAAATTCCAAAAGGAATCAATCAACGTTCTAAAGGCATTATTCAGAGTATCAAAGCGATTCGAGCCTTCGAGTGTGGGTTGGAATGGAGGAGAGGGGCGCACTGTTTTGGGCTGCAGAGTATTAGTATGGTGTCTGATGATCCATTGGGTGGGTGAGTGACGTGATGTAGTGACTTACGAGTTCTCTTGGAATGTTGTTCCATGTTTTCCATATATTTCGAATGTCTAGAGTCTAGACAGAGCATATCGAAATCAACTGAGAATGTTCGATAGTTTCTTTATCGTGCTAATGTATCTCCCCTGGATCAGAACATGAGTTTCAGGTTAGATTCCCATTGATGCCGGTTGATATTCCGCCACAGAAATATCTTTCGGCTTCCCCTAGGACACACGAAGTGTTATCTGGATTACAAATAGCAACTATCAATAAAAAAAAGTTTCCGGACGGAGTTTCTCTAGAAACATTAGTATCATTGAAAAAAATGATGCCTTGAACATTCTGAATTTTGTATTGTTTGTTAAATTTTCCTAATCGGAATTAAATTAATGAATTTACTTACCATTTTGTCTCAAATTGCGCACACTTCATTTCCCTATGTGGTTTTACTAAACTTTACAGTTATAAATAATTGAATAATGAAAGCCCTGACATTCTTCGGGGTATAGGCTACATTTGAACATCATTTACAGGAATCGATACAGCCTTTAATTTATAATACTAAGCATTTGCAAAAAAGTGACAGTCAAAACCAGAGACAAAATGTTTGCGGTAGCAAATTCCGCAAAAAAACAAGCATCGTTAATTTTCCAGTTTTTGGAGTTGTTATAACTATTTTGTTTGCTGTTTTTATGTTAAGTGCTAGAAACGGTAAGAATCCATTGATGAAAAAATGATTTTTCATGCAGAAAGCTTTATTCAAATCAGTATTAAAGTAGTGTTCCGAATTTGAATCAAGTTTCGACGCATGGGTCATATTGCGAACAGTACACCCAAAATTGATTTTTAGCTCATGTTTTGTCATCCCGATTTATGACATTAAATGAGACATAACATAACAGATAATGTCATGACTCGCAAATACTGGTAAGCATTTGTATAATATACATGGTACAGCAATATAAGATTGATACGAGCGAGCGAAACAAAAGACAAATAAGCTTTCCGCATACTTTGCCACACACACGGCCCAGACCGAGATAGATATTGTTCTCCTTCATGCGCTCCTTTTTTACTCTTAGAAAACACTTCACAAAACACTTTATAATCAGGTGTAATATTATCACGTATCCTTAGCCATATGGATAGCGTGGACGTGTAAAATAGCCTTCCATTCCAGACGGCCTTGGTTCGACCCCCATTGACCGTCGTATGGACTGTATTTTTTGGCACAATCCCAAATAAAATGAGAAAAGAAAACAGAAAGAGATGTCTGCTCGCATACATACAAACCTTTTTTAAGCTTTTAAAACAACTCTCGCGTAACTTTTGAAAAGGTCCTATGTAACAAATGTAAACAAATCGAGTTAATAGATGCACGCTATTAGTCTTCAATCATTGAATGCATTACAAAAACAATCGTTCACGTATCTATTTTCTTCATCTTTTTATCGCCGATACAAAAAATATCCAATGTACAGATTCGGATTTTAAGCACCCGGCTGTTACTTCGGACGCCACTTTCCTCCGATGCCCGAAACGTCCGAAGTAACAAAGCAGTCAAAACAACACGAAGTCGTACTTCGGTCGTTTTGAGTTTTTGTTTCTTACAGTAGTTGTTATCGATTTCAGTTCAATTCAACGGGTGATAACAATAATAATCTGTCTTTAGAACGAAATGCTGATTTTTGGATTGTTGTTTAGTAGTTAGTTTCAAATTCTTATCGTGCAACGTAATATGTCCAATGTGCAAACGCGGGCAGTCAAAACGTCCAATGTAACATTTTTCGCTCCTTGGCTTCAACTTTAAACTCAAATCACGGAACAACAGCTACGATTGGTTTTGGAGAGCTATTCTTGATCGCTAGTGGCGAGAGGAGCGATAAAGATCGATAACTTTTAAGACAATTCGCGGAATAATGTTCGGGTCTTCAACTTCGTTTTTCTCGAGTTGACGAAAATGTTACATTGGACCTTTTCAAAAGTTACGCGAGAACTCATTATTTGCGCATTTGACTCTCTAGCAAACGGAATGGCATCATTTCTGCCCAAGATGAAATGTTTTCTGCCAACGCCAGTTTGGGTGTAGATGTTTGAACACTCTATTTTCAGGCAAATGCAGCAATAGTTCACAAATTAGGTACAACATAATTTTAATTCTGGAGCAACAAAAATTAACACAAATATTTATTTAAGCTCTTTTGTTTGTCTTTTGTAGGTCGCAGACGCAAAACAACGAGAGTAAATATGATTTTATTGGTCAGGGTTTCAACTAAAACCACAATAACAAAACAGGATTCCTGAAGTAACAGATATGACTCTATTATATACTGAATCGATGATATACTGACACGATTATATGGTCGGTTTTAAATCAGACCGGACCATGTGACATTTTTATGATTTCGAGAAAAACGAACATAAAGTTTAATGCTCTGCAATTTTCAAAGCATTTAAATTTTTTGTTCAATATTGTTCTCAGTAATGTTAGCTACTCTCTGGCAATACTTTGACGTATGATAGTTGTAAAAAACATCAAGCATCATGCCAAAAAAATGCAGTTATTTGGCTGCCTATACATACATGGTCCATTCTGACTGAACCAAATGAAGCATTTTTTTAAGAGTTGGTTCACTATGACTGAACTATTTCGGAATATTTCTCAATCAATCAACAGTTGTGAGTCAAAGTGTGCCATTATGCTATGAAAATTAGAGCGAGAAGGATTGTGAGTTTGGAACTGCATAAACATTTGTCTGCCATACAAATGAAACACAAATTTCCGCATTACTCGAGAATTATTCAAGCAAACGAAACCAAATTGGGCATATTGAGGTATTAGGGTGCAATAAATATTTCTATGGTAGTTAAACTCTCCACCCCCCCTCTCTAAGGGGAGGGGGATGGTCTGCCATACAAATGAAACACAAATGTCTGCATTACTCGAGAACTAATCAAGAAAATGGAACCAAATTTTGCATGTGAAGGTTTTAGGGTGCAAAAATAATGTTTCTATGATGGTTACACTCTCCATCCCACTCTCTAAGGGGGGGCTGCCATACAAATGAAACACAAATTTCTTAAATACTCGGGAATAAATCAAGCAAACGAAACCAAATTTGGCATGTGGAGATTTTAGGATGCAATAAATGTTTCTGTGATGGATAGACACTCCTCCCGCTCTCTAAGGGTGGGCTGTCATACAAATGAAACACTAATTTCTGCATAACTCTAAAACTAATCAAGCAATTGGAGCCAAATTTGGCATGTAAAGGTTTTACGGGGCACGAAACGTTTCCATGGTAAATACACCCCTCCCCCTCTCTAAGGGGGGCGTCATACAGCCAATTTTGCCAAGATTTTTTAATTATTGGTTTTATTTGTGTTTTATAGTTTTCATGGTTTCGGAATTGAGGGAGATATAGTTAGATATAGTTAGATATAGTTTTGATATTTTTTTTTTCAAAACTTCTTCTATCTAATAAATAAGTAAATAAAATATATAAAAAAATAAATTTAAAAATCTCAAAAAATTACATCTATGAAAAAAGAGGAAAATTTGATTTTTCGGACCATCGATTAACTTTTAAAAATCATTACTCAAAATCGATGAAAACCACATTTCTGATTTTTGGATATCTTATGTAAAATACCTCAGCTTTCAAGAAAAAATATTAAAAACATAGCGCCCCTGGTCCCAAACCCATGTAAACTGTCAAAAACAAACACAATAAATAATTACGAAAACCAAATTATTTTTTTTTGCAAGCATGATATTTTTTTCAAAAAAGAATTTGAGACAAATGTATTTAAACCTATTTTTAGTTTTGTACCATAAACATGTATTTATGAATCAATTTTGTTGTAGTCAAGTGAAAAAAAAACTCTATTGTATTTAAAAATCAAATTATCTTAACGAAACAGCACCTTTTTAAGTAATGAGACATTTTAATGGCCAACAAAGCTTAGGTGTTCGGAATTTGAGACGAAACGGTAACAGATCAACCCATATCTAGCAATTGTTATTGCGGCTTCTCAAGCACGAATCAAACGATTCAAAAAAATCAACTACGCCACGCCACCTGGTTACTGGCTGGATGGCTGCCGATTCGTAATTTAATATATTCGGATTGTGTTTCATTAGTTGCTCGTTGTGGTCGACGCAAGTTGATTGATCCAATCAGCATCAATTGAAAAATAAATAAGACAAAATTGTTTTTCGTTCGGCTTTCGTTTAGATAATGCTTGGTATTTTCCAATTTTTCAATAGTTTGTTTTATCAAAATTACTGATCGTCATTATTCGATGGGTTCAATCATAAATTTAATAGCTTTATACTTTGGTACGTTTGCCACAAACGTTGCGCTATGTTTGTTCGCGTCTCCTTTCCATTTTTTTTCTCTAGAAAATCACAGATCGGCACTAGCTAGGTCGATTAAAAAGTCAGATTATGAATACAACATGTTTTTGAGACATTTTCAATACAGAATCAATCGAAACTTATCTACATTCTATGCATAATACATAAACCGGAAAAATGTGGAAGGTAAATCTTTGGACGCTGCAGGCGACTCATGTTTACTCGTGTTCCATTCACGATGCTAATTGTTTCTCGTAATTTTTTTTTTATTCTGATCCGTCTAGCGTCTTGCCGCGAAAACAAAGATTCTTCGCGAGTCCCTGCCCTTATATTGTATGCCGTCTATCTAAACATGGTGAATTTTTCCTCGACGCGCCACTAGTCATCAGTTATTTTATGCGTCATTCCAGCTCACAGCCGAGCGTGGCGGAAAGTTCCTCCGCAAACAGGACACAATTGCCCTCTTGCAGAACCCATACTTTGGCGGGCGCGCGGGCGGTATGCTCTCTCTCTCTCTCTCTCTCTCTCTCTCTCTCTCTGCTACTGTTGCTGCTAAAGAGCCGTAAATTGATGTAAATTTATGCAACACACTTCCAATTAACATTAATTAATGGAAGGATCTCTTGTCAGGCGGCGAAAGGATTATACGATCAGACGTTCCTTCCGGCTAGGCCTTTCGCGTTGGTCTCGTACACCTCGGAGGTTGTTTGCCCCCCACGGATTTGACCCCGCCGAATGGAGATGCTGGTTTCATTCAAACATAGCCGCGTGCTCGGTGGGCGCGTGCTAGATTTACGATAGAGCGGAACAAAAAAGCATCCTTCGACCAGGTTGGGGAAAGACATGAAAATAAACACGATTTGACATTGTTTTTTTTCCACTCAGTTCGGACTCCCACCAACAGCTCATAAAGCTTAATTATGGGTTGGGGAGTTGAACTCTTCTACCTGCCCGTAGCTTCGGGGTTGGGTTTAAAATGTGTTGATTAATCTTTTAGGAATCCTTAGGAAAAAAATCCCACGTCCATAAAAAGTGGACCTTGAAATGGGATTGAATTAATCGCGTCACATTTTTTATTCCTCTTTGGATGTTTAAAAAAATGTAAAAGCAGGTAATAGAAAAATGAAAAATACGAATTTTGACACCGGTCGGCGATTGCTTACTACTATTTAGTTGATTGTTCATTTTGGGTAGCTTTTCCATGTTTGATTGATTAAGAGATGTAGATAATACATAACCCTTAACGAGACCTTGAAAATATTTTTATTTATTCCAAGCATTATTGTAGCATATTTCAATTGAAATGTTACCCAAAGCTATTGTTTATTGGAATTTAAGGAATTAGAGCTTGATTATTTGTAAATCCGGAATCACCAAATCTGTTGCGTCTCGGGATTGGTTAAAGGTATAAACCATGTTTTATATCAACATTAAGATAATTTATTGTTCTTTACAGAAGAAATATTAAAAACATTATTTTATTAAAGTTTTGATGAATTTTTGTACCTTTTTTCTGGTTCCCTCAAACAAAGTTTGGACCGAGTTTTCCGAGTCAAATTGAAGAAAGGCGCCAATCTTTAATTTCCCATTGGCAATTGCCCAATAATTTTCGATTTGGCGGAATTGGGGACTATTGGGAGGATGGAGGCGCTCCCGTGGCCGAGTGGTTAGCGTCATAACTAACATGCCGGGTGTTCGGGTTCGATTCCCGTTCTGGTCGGGGGAATTTTTCGTCAAAGAAATTTCCTCCGACTTGCACTGTGGTCACGCGTATTCTAGAGCTTGCCACTCAGAATGCATTCTAGGTGTGTTATTTGGCATAGAAATCTCAACTAAGTACTAATAAAAAAAATGACGCAAGTAATACTACGTTGAGACGGCGAAGTTCCTCTAGGAACGTTAGTGCCATTGAAGAAGAAGAAGAAGGTTTTTTCTAATGTTATCGACCCCATTGTAATGGTATTACTGAAGCGCCTTTCGACTGTATTGGCAACTTGCAAAATATAGGCAAAACTTTACCGGACCTTTATAAACGGAAGGGGACGTTTCAGCTGGCACTCTTCCCTGTACATTTTCGTGTGCATTACCTTATTTGTGACTAGAACATTGGTTTCCTGTCCACAACTGCAAATCCCTTGCCAAATCAAACACTTCCTGGCAAGTTTATCAGTGAAAACGAACTTAAATCAAACCTTCGCTATTTTGTTAGTCAAGAATCGATACATCCAATAATATAATTGATTCGTGATAATTTTCGGGATTGGAATATATTGATTTGCTCTTTCAACATGCTCATAAAAAGATAGAATATCCCATTTAAGCATCTCAATGTAGGTTTTCTCCGATTTCTCAACATTGTATCCAGACTTTTAGGGTAACAAAAATACTCTGTGTATGTTGTTTCTTTTTAAAACATTTCTAACACGCATCAACCAATGTTTATATGTTGTTTCCTACGGAGCACATTGATCGTAGATCTCAACAAAAATGTTGCTCCAGATTTTTTCTCACTGAAATAGTGCTGTAAAATTTCTCACCAGTACTCATAAGAGGGGTTGGGGGAAAAACGGACATGTTAAGGAGAACTTCAATTATATCTTTGGAAACTCATGTTTCCCAAAACTTTGATGCAGTCTCTTGCAATTCGATATACTGTTTTTCTACCTAATTGGCCAAATATTTTTCCAAAAAGTGTTTTTCAATGTTTTTTACGAAAATTAAAACAGACCGAAAACTACAATTTTTTTTCGATGCGGGTATAATGGACACATATTGGGGGTGATATGGACAGGTTCGTAGTATATGAAGCGTAGAGGTTTATCGATCGCGAGAGGAATAATCTTATTCAACCAAGGTCTTAACTCATCACGAATGTCCGTTAAATGATGAAAAAATCGAGTTAATCCACCTAGAAGTGATATCGTGCTTTTCAGCAGTATAAACGGATAGACTCTCAACTATTTTGCTTTTGGTTCCAGTCAGTTTCTAAACACTCCACATTTGGCGATTTGATTTCCATTTATAGACGCAGGACATTCCTTAGGAACAGATTAAACAGACTTTCCACAGTTCATCTCACTCCCACTGGCAACTGTCCGTTTTATCCCACCAGTACAATTATTTCAATAATTAAAATTTTTCCACTCAAAAATGAGTTTACTTTTCCTTATATATCTAATATCACTTCTCTGTTTACTCACAATCCGAAATATAACCATCAGCGAATTGAATATTGATATTAAATCACTCAAAATGCTTAATATCGAAGCAGCTAAAATTACATCCTCACGCGGAATCATGTATGATTTTCGGTTTTTATTTCCCTCTTCCACTTTTGATCAGTATTCATTGCCATAGGGCGGCTTAAATATTATAGAATAACATGTAGAAGATGTTCTCATTAACAGAAATCGGAAACTCAAAATGTAACTATACAAATCAACCACCTGTTCATATTACACCCACCATCCGTATTACCCGCGGTTCCCCTACTGTTTTTGGTACAAAATACGATTAACGTTTTGTTTAGCCTTGGACGAAATAACATCGTAGAATTTACCGTCCTCAATAGCACTACTTTATATATGCGCTTTTATCCCAAACTACAAGCACCAAGTGCTCATCATAGCATCTGATAGAATACAACGAGAACTTTCTCCAAGCTTCTCATACTTTAAAATCAAATGAATGAACCGCTAAACTCAAGACAATTGAGAACAATGCTATCGCTTACTTTCAACCAGAGTTCGAAAAATTTTCGAAATCCATCGCATCACTGAAGATTGCACTTTTGCATCGGAAGCACTGAAAATTGGAATCTCCGTCTTTGGAACGTTGAAACTAATCACAAAAAAAGATTACTAGATGCATGAGTAAACATAAACTTCGACAAACATTCGATGTTCCGGCTGCACTTTTTTCCCAATAGAAGCAGAAAATTTAAATTTTCCATAAATTATTAAAAGCAAGACAAACGGAGCGTTTTATTAAACCCAATATTTTTGCAATCAGCTATTACTATGCGGCTCAAGTTTGTACTCTCGATACATATTTATTTAATCGTTTTTTAACTTGTCAATATTATTGTTCTGTGCCATTTTATATGAGTTGATACATAGACAGATCGAAAGTACGATTCTATAATGTGGTAGAGTTGATCCAGAAATTAGCTTTGTTAGTCCTGTGCAACTGTCACAAAGGTAGAACTGCAGTCCTCGCCGTTTGTAGACGTAGAATTCGCGTTGGTTTCATTTTCTATACGTGAGTTACTGCTTCAAAAAACAATAAATAAATCTTTGATTATGTACTATCTGGCACTATTTTTGTGCCAGATAATACATGATCACAAATATTTATTTTTGCGAAACATGTTCCGTTCATTCGAATTAGTCAGTTTAAACCTTTAGGATTGGATGACATGCGATCATCATTCGTTGGTTGATTTCCTATCACGTTCAGGATTTTTTTTTTTTGTTTTTTTTTTCAACGATGTTTCTTCCATAATCATCCACATCTTCTCTGCTTTCTTTGATAAATAACTCAACAATGATCAATATCAACTGTCTCCGCTGTTCGGTCTGCTGAACAATGGATGAACAGAAAGAATACCCTTACGCCTAAATGGCTACTACTGTGTAATTTACCATAATGTAATGGAACAGAAAGCTTAACGCCTAAATGGCTACTACTAACGACTATGTAATTTACAATTTATAGAAACATAAACATATGTACATGTACACGATTAAAACCCGGCTCTGTTACGGCTAAACTGCTAATGAGCCTAATAAATAAATAAATGAGATAAAAAAAAAATTAGATGTACAAATATGATTTTACGTATTTCACGGATTTGTTTGACACATACAATTTCAGCCATTTTATGCCAAACCGATATAGTTGTTCTCAAATTTTCAAATTAAAATCAAGCAAAATATTAGACCCGTTGTTTTTACTCTTATAAGGGTACCCACTTCCATTTTCCATTTTGTTCCGAAAATTCCCATTTTTTTTCGAAATTACTATTTAAAAAAAATCATAACATTTAAACCGTTTAACCGATCCAGATAGTCGATATATCAAATTGAAGCTATATTTTTCTAAAAAAATATGACACTTGCGAAGAAATTGGATTTGGTTCTCGTAATTTTTATTGCATTTTGTATTGTATTGTTTTTTTTATAGTTTTCATGGTCTCGGGACCAAGAGCGCTATGTTTTTTTTTTTGTATTTTTCTTTTGTATTTTTCTGAGGTTTTTTTACATAACATATCCAAAAATAGGAGAGGCGTTATTTTTTGATTCTGAGGTATGATTTTTCAAAATTAACCGATGATCCAAGAAATGATTTTCCCCCTTTTTTTACTGGACTGATTCAGATGATTGATATATCAGTTAACAGCCAATTAGTTGGTCTTCTTTGATGACATACCTGCGTATAAATTGATTTCTAATAGCATATATGTAGTCTAGTCGCATAGGAATATTGAACGATCAAAAGGGGGTAAAAATAGATTTTTCGGACCATCAGTTAATTTTGAAAAATAATAACTCAAGAAACAAAAATAACGTCTCTAAAATTTTTGAATACGTTATGTAAAAAAAAACCTCAGCTTTCAAGTGAAAATATTGGAAAATATGGCACCCTTGGTCCCGAGACCATGTGAACAATAAGAAACAAATACAATAAAGACTTGCGAAAACCATATCCAATTTTTTCGCAGGTAAAATAGCAGATTGGCTTTAGTTTGACATATCGATCACCTAAATCGGTAAAATAGTTCAAAAGTTATAAATTTTTAAAAAGTCATTTTTGGAGAAATGTGGAAAAATTTGATATTTCGGACCACTCTAAAATGAAAACTTTAATGAAAAAATAAATAAATATGGGTCTAGTATTTTGCGAAAAGGAACAAAATTACCACTTTTCACGAAAATCTGAGAACCACTATATCGGTTTGACATGGAATGGCTGATTTACTAATACTTTATTCGAAGTAGAGTGAAGAATATGACAGATGAAATAGAATCTTACAGTTCACTCATACCATATAATTCTTGAAAGATCCATGAATATGTGGTCTGACGTTGTCATGCTGTAAGTCGTGTCTATTCTCCCAATTCCTTTTTTTCCATCAGAGCTCTGTTCGAAAGTATTAATAGAAGTCGGTATCTTTCATCAGTGATCATTTCTGAATGCTTCCCATTCTGTGTCTCGTTTTTTTCGGTGACTTTCCATGTTCTTTATCATCCCAAACAAATAATTGCTTCTGAAGTGTATAAACCTATTTTCACACAACACATGCTTACGGATGGAGCATACATGCTTACGGATTCTTTGTGAGCTTGACAACAAACGCTGACTATTAAATTGAACTTTTTTTAGAAAAATTAATGCGATATAATTTCCCACAAATGGCCTTTTATTGAACCTATTTCAATATTTGCAATGTAATGAAAATATCGATTGTTTACAATCCAACCAAATGAGCTGTACTTATATGTTACCTTACAAAGTCCAGAAGAGTATGTCTACGAATTAAAGCACTACCCTCTGTAATGATTCAGACTTATTTGCAACATAATCTTCAATACGTAGATGTTAATCTTATCAATGTGGAAAAAAAAGGATTTTGGCAATTAGTGTTGCCTCCGTTTATTTTGTGATTAATCTTTCATGAAGATTTTGGTAAAATTGGCAAAAGGATTCATTACATAAACCATATTGTTCTGAAATTCATTTGATTAAAATTCGGAGTAGTTAATCAATATGCTCGTGATTTCATGATTTGCCTTTTCGTGTGCTTTGGTAGATCATAAATCGCATTATGCAAACATTATTGCATTGCCGTTTTCTCTTGACACAAATTAAGGAGTAGGTTGCAACAGCGGGATTTTTTTTCGTTTTTATTTTAATAGAAATGAATATAACCAAAATTTCCAAATTACACGAGAAAAATCTTCTTCACCTTAATTTTTTTCTGAAACTTAAAATAAAAATGTTTTTCGAAGTTTTTTTTGTTTTTTTTTTTAATTTTTAATCAAGTGAAAATGCGACTTCATATTGAATTTTTTTTTTGAAAATTAGTCATTCAACTTTTGCTATCTTTATGGAGGGCTTGAAAACCAGTACGGTAAAAGTCTTTGTATTTTAATGCTATCAATGAAAGTATTTTTTATCGACTTCATATGATCGCTGATTAGCCAAACTATGTGCCATCGAACGGAGCAGAATTTGGGAAATATGGCGAGTGTGATAAGGCTTCTCATTTGGGTATTTCCCTGTAATTTTTAACTGGGTTGGAAACGTGAGGCCAAGCGTTGTCATTCAGTAAAATAACTTTTTTGTGTCTTTGCTCGTATTGGAGCCGTTTTACGTTCAATGCTAGACAATTCGATACGCAGGTATGACTACGTTCGGTTTCAACAGCTCATGAAAGATCACACCAACCTAGTCCAGACATTCGCAGCGTGAATGTTTGCCCTAGCCGCGACGTAAAAGCATGACTATCAGTTCCCTTGACTTTCTTATTTTTTAATTGCTGCAACACAGCAAATTTTAATCGCTGTTTCCACAACCGATGAACACCAATCTCGATCTCGAACAAATTACGGCTACAATGAACCCGTAACCAGTATGTGTCGTGTGTTCAATCTTTGCAGTTCGTCTTTTGATTATCACCTTTCCCGTTCGTCCCTCAAAGCGCTCTATTCTGCTGTTCTTAAGTAGTTATAATTGTTATAGGTTTAATATTTAGTTCTATAGTTTTATTATTAGTTTTATTATTTAATAATTAATTCTCGATCATTAGGGCAAACATGTTAAGCCTGTTGATGTTTGTAAAATAAAATAAAATAAAATAAAATCAAAGTATGCGATAATCTGTTTCCAATTATTTTCTCTAAAATGCCGCCGTTGAGCGGAGCATGAGGAAGCACCAGGGAGAAAAGCTCTACACATTTTCCGACTTTGTAGCATGCGTCGAGCAGGCTAACGTAGTTGAGAACTCGATTGTAACAATTATGGACAGCACAATTTTTTTCCAATCCAAAATGCAATTGAAAACATCCGTGTTAAATAAGATAATGCCGTCCGAAATTATCCAATGTAAAGCAAATACAGTTTACGCGAGGATGTTTTGAGTTTTGTTATAAGATGCGTTTCGATGGATAATTTAGAAGAGTGCAGCTGTTCACCAAATCCGACATTTACCATTCAATCAACACTCAGTTTCAATTCATCCGAAAGAGAAATTGAGCAGGTGAGCTGAATACATATCGTGAAGAAGCTTTGTCCCTTGATTCCTGAACATTCCTGATTCCTGGACACTATTGGGAAATCCTTGTAATCAACAATTAAATTGATGAGTTTAACTATTTAGTTACAATCATTATGTGCAATATGTGAGAACAACAATACACTTCAATCTAGGATATTTTTTTCTTTCAAGATGAGTTTGATTCTATGAATTTAAATATTTGACTAGACTTTTAAACAGAGCTTCTAAGTACATAATTTGTAGTTCTAAAACAAAATTGCTGTTATAAATGTAGCACTGCACGGGAATCGACTGTTTTTGATTAATATATTTGGCATGACGAGCTTTTCGGAAAAGTATTTTTTACAAGAAAGAAGGCATGTGACTCTCATTATGCTAAAAGTCCATTACGGGACATGTTGTTATGTGAAATTTGTTGTCCCTGCTCGTTCATTCTATGCCATCAGAGCAGATCAAAAAATCACATTGCGTCACAATCAAATTACGTCACATCATAAGGGAAATGGCGCTTGCGCCACACCACAGTGGAAATGGCGCTTACGCCATTCCGTTCTCATGCTTATACCGGGTCAGTTTTTCACATTTCTGTAAAACTTTGCAGTCGTTCGGAAGGTTTTGATATTCTTTATCGATCTATAACATAAAAAGTAAAATGGCGCTTGCGTCACTTTGCAAGATCACGGCAGTCTAGGCAGTTGTTTCGTCCCCAGTTATAACATTTTGCTAATTATGAAGTTATTCGCTGTGCTTTATTTCATTTACTGAGAACTAAATCGTTGTTCTTTGGAATATGAATTTTAAAATATTAAATGTTGAATGTATTCTATCATATTACGAATGCTCTATTGGGTTTGATTCTGCATATAGTTTATTATGAAGTGTATTGTGTATATTTCTACTTCTCCTTACTGATATTTTCCTAGTTTTGATATTGACATACATATGTTCGTGTTTTATATAAATTCAAGATATACATTGTTTCAGGAACATCGCAGTTTTTTTCACCTGCCTTCAAAGAAATTTTTATAGCACGTAAATTTTATTCATCCGCCTCCAATTGAAGATTTTCTTTACTCATTGCTGGCAATTTTTCTGCCGTGTTTAAGCGACGAGTTGATATAGTCATTTATTTCACATTCACATTTCAATTCATTTTGCCTCAGATCCACTATTTGTTCACTGTTCTCTTTTTCGGTTGTTTGTCGAAGACTGAATAACGGTTGTCTTAAAAAAAGATTGAATCGTGATCACGGCTCGACTGCAGCGTACAAAAACAGTTAGATGCGTTATGTTGTGGAATTCTTAAACTTCTTCACTTATTGACTGTCACTTTTTTATCTTCTTTAATGGCGTTAACGATCCCTGTGGAACTTTTGCCGTCTCAACGTATGCATTAATTAGCGTCTTTTATTAATACTTAGTTGAGATTTCTTAAGCCAAATAACACGCCTTGAATGTATTCCGAGGGGAAAGTAATTTGTTTCGTCTTGCCCATGATGCTGGTAGCACAAAAAAATATAGCTTCAAACGCGAACATATTCAAAAACTTAGCTCCGTAAATACACCGAATCGAAAAAATAAATTCCTCTCAGAATAAGCGTTGATTTTCCTCCTAAAACGCGTTACTTTTGATGATAATTACGCCACGGTATCACGTAGCCCGTTTTGGCACGTAATTGCGGATAATTTCAAAGGCCTTCCGAAATGGTGGCCACAACAACAGGAACAATGAATAACATTTTGCAGGGGTTTGTTTCCGAAACTTGTGGCGAACAATTTTGGGGCTAAAATTAAAACCAAACTAAGTTATTGATATTACACGGTGATTAGGAGATATGAGTCGAATCAAGAAACAGATTAAGAAATCACATAAACCAACGTGAGAGGTACCTCTCTGGGTGCGTAATTGTTGCAACATCCCGGCGGAAAAGTTTTCTCGACGGAAAGGGTGCCGGTGTCGATCCTGAAAGCTTTTAAACTAAGAAATGTTTTTGGCTTAAATGGCCCTATAGGAAAATTCAAAATAGAAACCCTCCCATATCGGCAGGCCAAAGCCGCATTAACCGAGCCATTTTCTTCCGTAAGCCCTGAGAGCAGTCACGACCCCCCGTAGGCATTTCGTTTGAATTGACATCGACAATAACCGACTGAGGGGACGTTAGAACTTCAAAAACCACAATAAAAATAATCGTTGGTTCATCCTAATCACATAACCGAAAATGTGCTCATTAAAACGGACGGCTGCTGGTACCCATTGACCCTTTTTCTCACCTCTCGCTGTCTATCTCTCGCTGTTCCCCACTGCTTATCGGAAGGGGGAGCGGTTGGGAAGTGCTTTCGAACGGAGTACCAAAAATAACCACCCTTTTTCCGTACGGCTCAGAGTGTCAGCACGCAACAATCGAAATAATTTGTCCCGCAATTTGGGGGATTTTTTCTGTCCACAAAAGCCACGAGTAATGAATGAAAGCTTTTTCCACTCCGATAGGCGATTTTGGATGTTTGATACGGTGAAGGATAAGGTTGTGAACGGTTCGAGAGCTGCGTACACGAGGGGGCCCGAAAATCATTAAAACATTCGGAACAATTGTGAATCCACAACTCCTGCCCCCACAGCTGCCCACATCCAACCCGGGAAATCGAAACCTTGCGTCCCTTTTCATACTTTATCGCACCTCTTCACATCACCGGCGTTCAGATGGTTATTGTTGGTACCTGTCACTCTCATGATTTCGGGACGCGAACGGCGTTATAGTTTTTTTTTTGCAATTTTCGTTTGTTGTTTCGATAAAAGAATAAATATAGAGCGGTTCTTCGCAGAAAAAATAAATAAATTGACAGCTGTGAAAGGGGCGACGAATCAAAAAACAAAGCTCTCGTCATAGCGGTCATATTGATAGCGACGGTCTATTCATGGAATTTTAGTGGGACTTTTTAATAAGTGTTTCTTGCTAAAGTTATGAAAGTATTGTACCATAAGTTTCGCCATTATTTAGATTGATTGTCTCATACGTATATCAGTAGCCCACGATTGAGGCATGCATTGAGAACGATGCGTTGAGAGAAGAGAAAAAATACTCTACCCTTAATCCACATTCCGATATCCGTTATGACATTCACCATTAACGAGTCTCGAGAAGGGACCATATTTTTGCAATTATTTATGTAGCAATGATAGAATATCTTATGTCAATCTGCATCGATTTTGTAGACAGCCATAATAAGGTCTAATGCAAATAAATGAAAATTGACGAATAGCATTTTTCTGTCACACGTGTGAAAGATCAAATCAACGAACGGGATTATTGGCAGAATGATGATAAGCAAGAAAAGTTACAGCATCAGATTGACGTGAAACTTTTGCGTTATTGATGGAATTTCACCTAACATTAACATAACATCGAGTTAGCAAACTGTCACTCAGGTAGTTTGAAGAATTATAGAAACAAAAAAAAATTATCCGACAAAAAAAATTGAGGAACATCTTGCAACATCGAGATTTTCGAGTGATTTTTTAAAAGTGCAACGTTAAAAATCAACGTAATAAGATAGGGTGTACATAATTTTGATGACTCAAGTTTGCCGTTTTAGAATATTCTACGCTCGTTTTTTTTCATCTTGGTATGTGTAGATGCAGTAAACATGAATATCTAGAATAAAAAAAAACAAAACAATGTTTTTACGTAAACATCTAACAACTTTATGTCTAACATGGAGATATTAGGGGAAAATTAAAATCTAAACACTGAACATGTTAGAAACAATGAAAGGTTTCGAACGCTTATACTCGACCGTTTCTTGATAGATCACAACGATGAGTGCATCAATTGATTGGAAATACTGAACGTGCTATTGATCAATTGATTGGTTCAATTTTTATTTCCCAAGTTTTGCCGAGTAGAAGAAGCAAGAAAAGTCGCACCAAAGCACAATTTGAATATATCCATGCAATTGCGAAGACAATCGTAGCATCCGTTAGGCATAATTTTATCTAAGGTATGGTAAGACAAACACATTCCTCCGTTGTGGTAGTTCTTCTGTTTATGGTTTGCTATTGTACTGAACGGACATGCAAAGCTGTTATGCTCAGATGCATTCTCAGAATATGCACAAAGCATTTGAAGTACCGAGCCTTCACTGGCGTGCGGAAGTAAAGCAAAAGAGAAACGTGTAGTTAACCATCACTTAGACTTCCTTTTCGCATGGATTTTAATTTTAGTCTCAGTCCAGCCAGCGAGCTGACATAAGAGATAACTTGGAAACTTTCAAACTGTCTCGTAGCAACTATAGGTTTTGATATTCTGATTGTTTTCAGCTAAAGGTCGTAAGAAAATTTTCTGTTCTTATATATTATCTGTTCTTATATTTTAAAGGGTGTGTCACATCAAATTGCATCACGGAAAAAACGCTGTAGAAATTCGCCCAGTAGACCGATCCTTTTGAAAATTTTAGACAGTAAAATAAAAACTATTAAACAACTTTTGGCATTTTCTTTTTATTCATACTTCGAGCCCAAGCCCGTATGCTCGCACCTTCCTCTTTACCCCGTCCATAAGGTTCTGTACAACGTCAGGTTGTAGTTTTTTTTGAACAGAAATCCATTTTCTCTTGAAGTCCGCCTCCGATTTGACAACTTTTGGGTTCTTCCGGAGGGCTTGCTTCATAATCGCCCAATATTTCTCTATTGGGCGAAGCTCCGGCGCGTTGGGCGGGTTCATTTCCTTTGGCACGAAGGTGACCCCGTTGGCTTCGTACCACTCCAACACGTCCTTTGAATAGTGGCACGAAGCGAGATCCGGCCAGAAGATGGTCGGGCCCTCGTGCTGCTTCAATAGTGGTAGTAAGCGCTTCTGTAGGTACTCCTTAAGGTAAACCTGCCCGTTTACCGTGCCGGTCATCACGAAGGGGGCGCTCCGCTTTCCGCAAGAGCAGATCGCTTGCCACACCATGTACTTTTTGGCAAACTTGGATAGTTTCTGCTTGCGAATCTCCTCCGGAACGCTGAATTTGTCCTCTGCGGAGAAGAACAACAGGCCCGGCAGCTGACGAAAGTCCGCTTTGACGTAGGTTTCGTCGTCCATTACCAGGCAATGCGGCTTCGTCAGCATTTCGGTGTACAGCTTCCGGGCTCGCGTCTTCCCCACCATGTTTTGCCTTTCGTCGCGGTTAGGAGCCTTCTGAACCTTGTATGTACGCAGGCCCTCCCGCTGCTTGGTCCGCTGGACGAATGAACTTGACAAACTCAGCTTATTGGCGACATCCCGGACCGAACTTCTCGGATCACGTCTAAACTGCTTAACTACGCGCTTGTGATCTTTTTCACTGACGGAGCATCCATTTTTGCCGTTCTTCACCTTCCGGTCGATGGTTAAGTTCCCGAAGTATCGTTTTAGTACTCTGCTGACCGTGGATTGGACGATTCCCAGCATCTTACCGATGTCCCGATGTGACAACTCCGGATTCTCGAAATGAGTGCACAGGATTAATTCACGACGCTCTTTCTCGTTCGACGACATTTTTCCAAATTTACGAAAAATTGACAGTGAAGCATGGCCAACGTGATCTATACACTCTTATCTGATTATAAGCGGAAGCTGAAGATATAATTCCTAAAAATTAAATTTCTACAGCGTTTTTTCCGTGATGCAATTTGATGTGACACACCCTTTATATAATGGTATTGAAGTTCGCGCTTCTTTCTTATCTTGGTTTTTTTTTTTTTGATTGATCATCTAGTGCTAAACAAAACAGAATGGTAAATTTATGCGGTTTACTTGGGATATAGGCTACCGAGATATGGAGGAGATATTTTACAACTTAGAGAAATTTGCGAATATATACTCTATTTTAGTTCAAAATAATGCAAAAATATTCAAAATGTTCGTGGTCGGTTCTTTAAATTCGATTAATATATTTTTTCCATACCTTCATTGCCATTCAGACTAAGTCCCAGAATGATTTTCGACCAAACATTTTTTTCGAGATGATACCAAATCTCGACGTTTTATGCATTTTTAAGTCATTCGGCATCGAAAAAGAAATCGATTTTCCGAATTTGAAATACGAAAATAAAGTCCAAATTTTTTGCAAGTCTAATATTTTTCTAAAAAGAACCAACTAATTGTCTTTAATTTGATATGAGGATCATTCAAATCGGTCCAGTGATTCAAAGCTTATGAATTTTCGAAAAAAATATTTTTTGGCAAAAAAGGCGAAAAAATGGATTTTTCGGACCACCCTAAAGTGGAAATGAATTCCCTAATGAACAAAATAAAAAAAATAAGAGTCTAATGTTTAGCGATAAAGAACAAAATAACCACTTTTCACGAGAATCTGCGAACCACACGAAACGTCGAGATTTACTGTTATTTCGAGAAAAAAAATTGTCAAGAATCGACTTTTTAGACAAAAAACTACCAAGCGCCAGAAAGTCTGCAATTCTAAGACATTTGGCATCATTTTTTTTTGAAAACCCCGCTTTCCTTTACTAAACCATACGCTTTGCCTCGTATTCCGAAAAAACGACAAAGTCCCAGAGCATCGATTTTTGACAATAAAAAAATATCGAGATGACAGTAGATCTTGACGTTTCATGCAATCTGAAGACATTTGACATCAAAAACCTTTTTTCGAAAAACATTTTCTTTTGGGTGATTTTTCGGTTTTCAAAAACTCAAACTTTGACCGCTGTGCGACACTGGCAGATGAAGTCCGATTGAGTTGATTTTTTTTGCATAGGGTAGTTTTTCGTGGGAATCAACATTTTTAATCAAGTTCGCTTTGAAAATTCGAGGGTCACTTTTTCCCATACATCCATTGGCACTCTAATATATATACAGCCATTCTATGCCAAACCGATATAGTTGTTCTCAGATTTTCGCGAAAAGTGGTAATTTTGTTCTTCATCACAAAACATCAGACCCGTATTTTGTATTTTTTCGTTAGGGCGACCATTTCCATTCTAGGATGGTTCGAAAAATCAATTATTTCAACTTTTCCAAAAATGACTTTTTTCAAAAATTCATATCTTTTAAATCACTGAACCGAATTAGATGATCGACATATCCAATTGAAGCCAATGCACAATGGTCCAGGAGATGCATTTAAGTGGAAATTAGTATTTAGAGCTCGACAGTTATTCTCTAGACAAAAACTGTCTTCGACAAAGTTGGTACATATAATAGAGCGCTCATTTTCCTGTTATCAAAAATAGGGTGACCAACATTTTCGATGAAATAAAAAACATAACTTTCTTATCTCTATAGATAGGTGTAAACAAAGTTCGACGATATTGTAGTCCCAGTCATTTGAGACATATTTGTGAAACAAAGTTTTTTTTTCTATCTCTTGAAATAACCGATCAACATGAAAAAACTGATTTTTTTTGCTCTAACTTTTATATTTTAAATTCTACATACAAACTGTCTTCGAAAGACTTTTAGAACAAACTAATACAAACATTTTTCGGTACAGAACTTGTCAATTTCTCAGCTTCACTCAAGGTTATTGATATTTCTTCCCAAAAATACGCTTTTTTCAATCTTTTTTTGCCATTCTTTCTGGGGAAAACATAAAAAATGTTTGTTGACGGAATTTGAACGAACAAATTTCACTCTATATAATATGTGATTTTCAAAGATATGTTATTTTTTGTATTTGAGTAAATACAAATTTCAAATTATGAGTTTTTGTGTAAAAAACATCAATTACTTTGAGCAGGATTAAGATATTCACAAATTCTGGGTAAAATGGATTCTTCGAACCATCGGTTTATTTACAAAAATCATAACTCAAGAACCAAAAGTAACGCCTATCTGATTTTTGGATATGTTATCCAAACCAAACCTCAGATTTAAAAAAAAGATAAATAAATAGAATGCTCTTGGTCCCGGGGCCATGTAAACTATGAAAAACAAATTGTACAATCAATAATTACGGAAACAAAATCATTTAAGGAAGTATAGTATAGTATAGTATACTAGTTCATTGGCTTCAATTTGATATGTTGACCGTAAAAATCGGTATTGCAGTTTCAAAGTTAGGAATTTTTGAAAAAAATCATTTTTTGAAAAGGGTGAAAAAAAAATATTTTTCGGACCACCCTTAAATGAAAATGGGCACAAAAAAAATAAAAAATGCGGGTCTAAAATTTTGCAATAAGGAACAAAATCACCGCTTTTCACGATAATCTGAGAACCACTATATCCGTTTAACATGGAATGGCTGCTATACAATATTCTCCATAGAACAGGTGTTTTGGTTTGGGCCACTTTTTACTTCCTTACCCCCCAGACCCTTTCTTTGAATATTATTCATACACCTATCTATCACATGAATAAATAAAAAAAAATGTTTTTCAATTTTACTATTCAAAAAAAGGACCGAAAACATTGTTTTGGCTTGTCCGAGGTTCATACCATAGCGGCGTTTTTGCTGATTAAGAATAGATTGGATTTTTGACGTAGGATTACGTCTTAAATTAAGGGTGCCAAATCAGAAAACAGGTCATGTTTTTATGAAATAAAGTTAACGTCAATAACTATTTTTGCTGCGAACGAATTTTAACGATTTGCACACCAATCGAATCGTAAATTTTCTAAGATCTGTTTGATATGCTATACATTACAATACCATAGTCTGTATATTGTTTAAATTGATGCAAATTGAAAGCATTCCCATCCCCCCATACATTTGTTCTGTCCATATGTGTGCTTTCGCGAACAGAGCTGTCAATAATGGGGAACTTATGCAGCCGCTAGAATAGAAACAACGAAGGGGGATAGCGAAAAGATGCATCTCCTCTGAGGAAAATTCTCAAAGTCTTTCTATGCCCGAAACAACAAAGGTCGTTTTGTGTTTTATGTTTCCCTTCGAGCTGTGAACGCTAGCAAATATTTCACTTGAAGTGCATCTGGCATTGCAATTAAGGTGAAGGTGGAAGCTAGTCAGAAATGGCTGCCACAATGGCGTTCATTTCTTCCATCTCCCTCCCTCACCCCTCGCCAGAAAATAAATAATTTTGCGAATCAGTGTGAAGAAAATGATCGTTTGCACACACTTCCCACCAAGTAATATCAACCAAACTCTAATCGATGACTCACAATATATTAAATTTTCATTTACTGTTGCGCTGTATAGTGAAAAACGTCGGAAAACTCGAGCTAGTGCTCTGAAAGTTATATTTTCATTTTTCAATGTTCCGCAATGGTTTTGTTTGTATTGGTGAAAGCATCGTTATTTTTTCGACAGTGATGCCAGAAAACATCATCGAAACAGCTATAAAAACCACTCAATGAAATGTTATTCCTGAGTCATAGCGTTTCATGTCATGAAAATCGATAGAATAAAATGGTATTGATATCAATACAATTATTATTTTCGCGTTTAATGGGTCTATAATGTAAGTATTAGCAACTTTAACATTGGGTAAGAAAATTGTATTGCAGAGCTCGGAACACTGCCACGGCTGCCTATGCTTTCAAAAACAGTATACGGAAAGTATTACATTCAATCAAAATGCCTCGGCCAACGAAGAGAAGGGTTAAGGCTCTCCAACTTGAATATGTGAAAACAATACGATCAACGAAGGAAAATATTAAGGAATTATCAACATCGAGTTACTATGCGGAAGAACTTGTTAATACCAAAAGAGCCACATTTCGCATCTGTTATAAATTTGCTCATGTTACGCTAATCAGAATTTTACTTCATATGCAAATGCACCTTCTACATATATTTATAGGGAGGCGATCTGGCGTAGTGGTAACATTCATGCCTCTCACGCTAAAGGTCACGAGTTCAATTCTCACTCCCGACATTCTTCCAAAAATGGAAGTAAAGTGACGAACCAGCCAAATGAGTTGAAAGTCACTATAATACAGAAAAAAAAATTATATTTGCAATTGTTCATCGGAACATATCGTTCATACATTTTACTTTAGTATTGAATTTTTATTTTATTTTTTTTCAAATGTATTCGAAGACTCGTGTCAATGAAGCGCCACACAGTCTGATAAGTGAATTGATCTATTTACGTGTGTTTTGCTCTTCTCTCACAAACTCTATTACCCTATTTTTACACGTGGGTTTGCCTATACTACTACAATGGCTAGCTTCCACCTTCACCTTAACACAATCATCCGAGGCATGGTGTAGCCATCAGTGTTTGGCTTTGTGTGTGTTGCTTGTTTTCGTTGCGCGAAACTTAGAACTTGTTCATTTCCTATACAAGTGAATAGCACACCTTCGATACTTTTAGTTGCCATTCGTATTTGTTCTCGTGTGCATCGGCTCTGTTCTGATGCAACAAGCTCTTAGATATGTTGACGGTTTTGACCGAGAGTCGAGAAACGATTTTCCAGAAACGGTCATTCTCGCGATGTTTCATTTTTATCACTGCAACTGTGTGCATCTGTTAGACGCGTGTTTTATGCTTGTTGAATGGCGATGCACGGAAGATGCCTATCGTTAAATACTCAGTGCAATGCGTGCATTGATATAAAGAAACAAATTGCGACATATGACCAATTAGAGTATTGTACTCGCAAAGGCAAGAAATAATCGTTGCTTCTGGAAATGATTCTACAAAACCACGCAATCCATTAAACCTTTTCAGAGTCCCCGGAACTTTTTACTAAAGAGTTATTTATGAAATTTCGACGTATTCGCAAATAATATCCGAAATGGTAAACCAACAAATTACAAAAAAGAAAGATTGCGTAGTCCTGCGTCCTAAGCGGTCGTTTCTCAGATACAACCCCTCGATTAACCAGTAACCAGTAACCGAGAATCGTGTATGCCAGGGCATTGTTTTTTACCTTCCCACTTCACACGATTGTAACCTTCTAAATTAAGATTTTTTTTTTCGTTGAATTTTTGTTATTTTCCTAATAAACAAAAAACAAAATAATGAATATTGAAAATATTGATAGTTCAGAACTCGAAGAAACGTCCATGGCATCATGGATTTACACTAGAATACCCCGTTAAGTTAATTGAATCCAAATTTGTCGGATTCGGATCATCACAGATCCGACAATACAATTTTGCAGCACACTTTTCATAGCGATTCATAGCTGCCAGCTGTCTCCATAAAAACAAACGAAGAGGATTATTTTTCAGAAATGGTCAGATGGTTCTAAATTTATTCTGAACCCCATGTTATATCGTACGGAAGCTTTGTGATTTCACATAAAGCACACTGATTTCGAATGCGAAGTCGTCCTAATTTCGAACGGAAAACTATACAAAAGATAGAAACTCGACGACTCACGACCACACCACCACTTGACTAGTGCTGTCTGACCAAACATGACGAGACAAGAAGCGGCAGAAATCCAAACTCACAAAACCAAATTGAACACAGACACATACATGCACACACATAGACACACCCCAAAAGTACACTCGAACTTCCTAACTTCAAGCGTGGCTGCAGGGAAAAAACTGGGTCAGCAGCAATTGTTATCCTTCTCGACTGAAATGAGTTTGTGGACCATACAAATGAAT
Organism: Toxorhynchites rutilus septentrionalis; assembly: GCF_029784135.1. Taxonomy (NCBI): domain Eukaryota; kingdom Metazoa; phylum Arthropoda; class Insecta; order Diptera; family Culicidae; genus Toxorhynchites; species Toxorhynchites rutilus. The sequence continues at coordinate 226,181,895 of NC_073746.1, forward strand.
AGAGAAAACTCTGCCATAATGGGAGTTCGCTAGGAGTGCAGCGCCCATAGCTCCATGGGCCCATTCCATGCCGCTTAGCACAAACAGACGCCCACGTCCACTTGGGAACCGGGTGGAGCGGCTCGCTCGTTTTGTAATAGCACTTGCGGCGAGAACAAACTCGTGAGGACAATAAAAAAATCGACGCGGAATAAATATGTTCGCTCTTGATGTAGGTATTTTTTTAAATTATTAACCAAAGGTCGTGAGGTACTGATGGAAAAAAATAAGCGATCAACGTTTCTTTGTGAAAAATAGTTAAATATTACGCTCCGCATGACACACTTACAGCAGGACCCACCCCCGCAGGGGCGAACTAGATCGACACCAGTGCAAAAGGATTGAGGTTAGGCGTACGCGCAAAAATAGTCGCTTGCCCTCCCCAAACGAATTATATGTCCTTTTTCGCAGTGAACCGCAGTGGCGAAACTCGGACGGTCTGTCACCCATTTTGAAAGCTTCAACCAACCACACAATCTCTAGTCCCTCTTCTGTTTCCCCCATCTCCCACTTTGCACCCGTTTGTTCTACCTGCGAACGCTCTCTGGTAGCGCGTTTTGACAGAAGGGTGAAATGTGATGGAATTCCACAAATATTTTTTGTTGTAATCAAAGAGTTGGATGACGATGGCTCGTAAAAAAGCCGTAGAGAAAAAGGGTTCGTCAACAAGAGGGCAAGGAGCATCATTTACAAGCAACACAATAGGATCATCCGTTTCTGGTTTTTAGGTGGGTGTTAAATGGGTAAAGTTCAAGCAGGAATAATGATGGGGTAGGATTGCAAACCGCTGACAACAATACAAAGGACGGAAAATGAGATGAGTTTTGGAATTGTTCCGGCCCGGCAAGTGCTGAGATAAGGATACTCGATGATTGGGGTTTCCACTCGATTTTGAATGTTTGAACTAATTGATTGTGGGTTCGATGGAAACCACTATCCTTCGTTCACGTGGATCGAAGGAGAAAAAAACCCTAGAAGGTACCGTGTTTCCGTGAAAAAGGAAAGATAAATCATCTTGTAATAAAGCTACAAAAAAGCATGACACTGGATAAGAAATTGTCGATCATGAAAATCCATTTCCCGGTTGAAGCTTATCAACAGCGACTTCATTCGCAAACACATCATCATCAGTTTTATCTCCGCGCAGCCGAGATCCATGGCGAAGCCACTGCCAAGTGACAGTATCATGCCCTGAGAGGACGGTAATAATTTATTATTGATTCGATAAGATATTAAACGTGAAATCTGTCGCTCGTTTTTCTGGTCTCCGGTCGTGTCATCATCCGGCGCTGAGATGAACATCAACACGGTCGCTGCTGCTTATGCCGCCTGTTCAGTGCTGCCCAATTACATAACAAATGACTTATGACTATGACATGCAGTGGAAAACAGTATACTGTCTTGTACCGAGGCGTGGTCGATGCTGGACGGGGGTTGAGCGACTGAATTCGAGTTGATGGTATAAAAGTCAACACAAAGGCGAGACACTATCATGAAGATCCATTAGTGGGCTGTCCAGTGGCATATGGTATGTTATTGTTAGGGCACACCCAAGTCGCTCCTGCTTCCCGGTACGCCATGATGTCTCTGGTCTTTGTCACCAAAGGAAACATGTCCCACCATGAAGCACACAGACAGATACACACATCTGTGTTTCTATACGAGAGAAGAAACTTGTAACGCCAAGCCAAATGTCACTGCTCCTCTTCAGCTGGGCCAAAATAAGTTGGGGTGACATCTCAGTACCATTATTCATCGTTAGATGATTGATTGTGAATTATTGTCTTGGAAAGAGTCGGATCGTCGCTGCTTTTGACGATTCGGATCGCTGAAAACTTTGGCACGAGCACTTATCCCCGGGAAGTTCCCTATATGAAGTTTTATCTTCGTTCATGCAACAATGCGCATAACGAACTGACGGTTTGTACCGTCTTCTGGTTGCTGTGGGAATTATTTGATAACGATAGTCAAAATTCGTTAATTTGAGAGTTTCTTCCACATTCATGTCGAAACAATAAAGAAATAAATAACTGTGGATGGCTTTCACTTATAACGTTCTGTTGATATTAAACCAATACCTGTTAAATGCATCTATTGGAAATTTGAGACTGATATTTACTAACTAAATTTTTGTACTATGAACTGTGGTCGCTGAAAGAAAAATACTATGAGAATCAGTCACATGTAAATAGCGTAAAATTTGATAAATATGTTTCAATGCTTCACAAATCAAGGAAGCTACCTGAAAATGAACGAAGTCATCAAGGTTGACCGTTATCGCGCCGTTTGAGTCGAACAATGAAGGGAAAACGAGAATGTAACGAACAACGAGCACAGATGCGAAAAGTTGTTTCTACAAGACGACAACGATTGGCCACATGTTCCAAGTCGAAAAAAGCCTGCTTGGAAACGCTTGATTGGAAGGACCCGCCGTATCCACCAGATTCTGCATGTTTGGGCCGTTAACCAACACGCCGGTCAAATGCGTTGCTTGCAACAAATGAAACGGTTTAACCTCAATTTCTGAAGAATAAAATTTGTCTATATTTTTCTTTTCTATCGTGTTCTCGGATACACTTTCACATTTCGACGTGTTCTCTTCGTGTTCGTGTGACGTGTTCGTTTGCTATTGTTACTGCTGTTGCTGTTGCTCTTTTTTCTGCTTCGGTTTATTCGGCTCCGGTTGCCGTATGTCGTTGAATTGAAATATCGTGAATGTGTGCGTGTCGCGCACTGAATATTCGTGGCCTCCAATGGGCGTGGCTGGAAACACGAATCTAATACTTTCGTTGAAGACGGAATGCTGCACCTTCCCATTATAACTTGAGCCAAGCGTTGACACTGTTCCAGTTTAAACTGGATTTTCCCAGTTTTTTTTACAAGATCCAGTCAAACAGTTAAATCCTAAAATCTTTCAGTATTTTCAAATATTATCCAGTTTTATCAAAATTTTTTATATGTGTGCTTTAGTTTCACCCGTTTTATGTAAAAAACAATCACAATGAATAAATATTATCCATCCTTCACATTTTCTATCAATTGACCAATTTTGTTTTTGTATTCGTCGTTAGATCGATCCAAGGTGTATTCACCTACATTTTTTTCCTTACACGCTCAACTCTGTGTTTTTCTCCTGCTTACATTCCGGAAGTCAACACGGTTAGCACGCAGTGCGTGTGATACCTATCCAAGCAGTTTATATGGATATCAGATGTTCTAGGTCCTCCAAAACATTCTGAAGTTCAGATCAATTGAATTACCACTTCAACCACGACTGGTACAATGTTCATAGCATGCAATCTTACCCAAAAAGGTTCATAGAGCCCGCGTGCTGGCTTTGAGTTTATAAAAACTGTAACGTTTGTATTTTTCCCTCTCTCTGTTCCGACTGAGACAAAATCATCGGTTGAGAAACGTTATCCCGAATAAGCGCAACAACAAAACCTTCAGTTTATGAATATCTATTCATTGTTTATTCTACATCTATCCTCCTATCTTTATCTTCGTACTTTTTCTCTACTTTTCACTGTCGTTTCTTTTCATCTTCATGTTCTTCAATTTTCTTACTAGCTAAGAGTACTCACGGGCCCGTGGCTTACCGCCCCGCACACCACCACGCATCGACAAGACTTTTAACCCGTCTCTGCGTCACGCTCTCTCGCTCGCCACCGAGCTTCCCGAACTATTTCGCCCGCCGTGGATGCTGCTCGACAGCTGTTTCTCGCTGGTCGTTTTGTGACGAGTCCGGATTCAGGCACCGTGAATCCGAAATTCTTCACCGCACGGATCTTCGATTGCACTCGCGCTATGCGGGTATTGGAGTGTGGACCGTTCTTCGGTAGGAAGATGACCTTTTCAATCTGCGACGAGCCTCGTGGATTGGTTCACGTGAAAGGAAAAAAAAAGCCCTAAAATCACAAAGCCGCTTTAATTTACTGGTTTGATTCCTTGATATACGGACTCACTTCACTTGGAAGGCTTTTCTGGACGTGGGCTTCCCACAGGTAATCCGCACCGTCCTGCTGGCTATATCGCACTGTACCTGCTTTACCGCTTCCTGACTTGTCGGTGGTCACACCAGCACATAACGTGTAAACGACGCTGAAGGTCTGTCCATGGAAGCTAACATGTTTGTCTCATTTACAGGTGAATAATTGCGGTTGATTACCTTCTTCTAAGTGGACTTCGGCTCCTTCGAATACTTTATCCGCTATTTGTGCGGATCTGAACCCAACACCTTTCTCAAAAGGAAGCCAAAGTTCCTTCTCCGTCAATCCGGACGATGAAAACCTGCGGCGTGGTTTTTCCCTCTATCAAATACGAGAGAGGTTAGGTTTTCCGGCGAATTTGGATCGTGGGCGGCGAAATTACCTTTTAACAGTGTTTATTCGAGGCGCCTCCTTGGTAACGGCGACGTTCGAATGACTCCTAAGACACACCTGGAATTTTCACGGCGAAACTTTAAATTTTCTGCGTCTTTGCGCTTTTTATCTTCCTCAGCGTCTGTCTGCGGCTGCGAACTAAATGACGATCACGAGACGAGTGGCTTTGTTCAATAGTTCTCCTTTTCGTGTGTTCTAGTTTGTAGCTCACTCACACATGCATTCGACGACGTGTGTCTGTTCTGGATTATTTCCGTTGATAATCGGCTGTCAATTTGCGAGGGGTGATACGGCGGTTGTTTTTGTTTATGCATAGAGATGTACAAGCTACTTTTTTTCGATATTCGTGTTACAATTTTGATTACATCCTAACAAAATTCACTCCACATCTTCTTCACGTTAATGAACGCTACAAAACATCAGACGTTATAAACCCTCGAACGATCATGGAGTCAATGTGCTTTATTGATTTTATTTGATATGAATATGATACCCAAGTAAATTTGCTTCCATTTACATCAATGGCCAGTTTGTCATGATCACTCTAGGGAATTTTAGTTTTGAATAACATGATTACACTGCGTTTCACAACTATAGAACCACTTATTTTTTTGAGTTTCCAGACATATGAAAGAAGTCGGATGAATTGAAGTTTAGAGTGTAGGATATTTTATTTTTTATTTTATTTATTCATCGTCTTCGAGAGTATCGTACAGACTGGTTATACTGGTTATGATATATTCTTAATCCTAGCTTTAAAATAATCTTTGGTCATGTTAAAATCAAAAATTTGGCAGACATTGTTGAAGGCTCGAAGGCAGGAACTGAATGGATTATTGTAGCCATAGCATGTTCTATGTCCGGGAACAGCAATTAATGTGGAGAAACGCAGCTGACGTTGAGGAACGTTTATTGGAATATGCAGAAGAAGATCTCCACACTCGATGTTTTCACTGAGGATGTCGAATACAATCAGTCGTTGCATCTTCAGTCGCCTTGCCGTGAGCAATTCCAAGTCGATTAGACGACAACGTTCCGAATAATGGGGAAGATGGACGGGATCATTCCACGGGAGATGTCGCAAAGCAAATCGAATGAAACATTTCTGTACATGCTCGATACGTACAATCTCGGAAACGTGGTATGGGGCCCAGACCGGTGCAGCGTACTCTAAGTTTCTCCTCACTAAACTACAGTATAAAGCTTTTAGTGCATATACGTCGGTGAACTGTGACGCATTCCGACGTATAAATCCCAGGATAGAGAATGCTTTGGAGGTGATAGCTGAGATGGTTGACACATTAAAATCAAACAAACTGTATGCTACATGAAGACGTCTACAAACAAAATTAATTGGATCGTGTGAGCCATATCGGGTATTCCTGCGTATAGCTTGGATAATTTGCCTAGATCGCATAACTCGTTCAGGTGCATATATGCGCATGCGACCCAGTAGCTCAGAACTGTCAATTTCAGCCCGTAGGATCTTCGCTCCGAATACAGCTTGATTGATAGCACGCCGAATTTGAAGGGGTTCAATATGCAACAGCGCGCATCGATCCTCATAAGGTGGAAGATCCATCGGGTCACGCCAAGGCAGGTTATTCAACGCCCGCCTCACAAATTTCCTGTGCACGGACTCAATTCTCGCAATCCACACTGCTTCAAATGGACACCAAACGACAGATGCATACTCCAGAATTGGCCCGACTAGCGAACAGTAGAGAGCACGCAAACACAAGGGATCATCAAAACCTTCGGCTACTTTTAAGATAAACCCTAATTGACGATTGGCTTCATCAATTATAGCTGTGTATTGCAGTTTAAAAGAGAGTCGATAATACAATAACACTCCAAGATCCTTAACTTTCTCGATACGTTCAAGTAGTTCTCCACGAATGGTGTAGTTGTATATGATAGGCCATTTACACCTCCGGAAGGTTATAATTGAACATTTAGCGACACTCTCTTCGAGAAAGTTTATAGTGCACAAATGCGCAAAACGATCCAAGAGCTCCTGCAGCTCTCTGCAGTTAGCTTCATTTTGACTAATTAGAAAAATTTTAAGATCGTCAGCATGAATCAGTAGCCCACCGTTTCGCAGAGGAGTTACCACATCATTGAAGTACAATGTGAACAGCAATGGACCTTTCTCGCCACGTTCTGGTGTACCAGTAAGGCAGTAAGCCTTGTGGTACACCAGAACGTGGCGAGAAAAGCGCCGATTCACAGGATCCAGTTTTGACGCAAAGTTGCCTGGTACCGTCATCCGGGGGCAAATTGAAATTAAACAAACATATTACTGAAAACAAGATGTATTATGCAATCAAATTAAAACCAATTTTTATTTGACATATTCATTTGAATGTTTTTTTTATCAATGACTCTCAACGCATCACTCATTAAATTGTATGAAAATTAATATTTCTCTAAAAAGCATTTTCGTTTCCATTTTTTACTATGGCGAAGAAACATCAAATCACATCAAATCACATCAAAACAGTACTTATAGACGCTAACCATATTAATTCACTCCTAGTCAATACCTTATGAGCTGAAATAGTAATCAAATACTTGTAATTACCACTGAAACAAGTGAGAAGAATCTCACTCACTCTCACTTATTCACAAAATTAACTTCAATTTATCACGAATTACGATAAGTTTCTAATTCGTAGGTCATCTTTAGTTCTCAGCATGGTCGTAACCACCCCGAATGGGTTATTTGAACTGATTGAGAACTAAAGATGACCTATGAATTAGAAACTTATCGTAATTCATGTTAAATTGACGTTAATTTTGTAAATAAGTAAGATTGTTTTCATCTGGTTCTATAGTTATGAAACACTGGAATTTGAGTTTTATAAATGTTTTGCGCCTGAACACAACAAAAAAGTTGAAATAACCAGTCTTATAAATGAAGATAGTTACTGTATTCTACACTATATACTTCAATTCAACCGACTTCTTATATATCTCTGGAAACTCAGGAAAAATGAGTGGTTCTATAGTTGTGAAACGCAGTGTAGTAGATAGAAGGGAGCAGGAAAAATTTCACCATGGAACCAAATTTTCGGTGTTGTAACATCACTGAAATTTAGTAGGAGATCCTATGAGTTCGGTTCAGGCTCATCCTCACCTGTTCTCTTTATTAGAAGAAATTCCTCTCTCACGTAATATATTACCATACCGACGTATAAACATTAACAAATGATTTATCCTGAATGCTTCCTACAGTGTATAGCTTTCCAAAACATTCATATGTGAAGGATGAGCACTGCTAATATTTTCATGTGCCTCCTTTAAATAAATAAAAGATGGATTCCCACGAAAAACCTCACCTGAGAACGATGTGTTTCTATTCATTTATTCTGTGCTTGACTCAATTTAAGCGAACCGCCCGCCGTTCTTCTGAGTAGTCTTACAATATAGAACCAAACCGCGCTCCTAGCCGCAAGTTGGCGTTAGATTTAACATGAAATTTTGACACCACTTTTATGGTGCCATCAATCATTTACCGTTTCGCGTGAAATGCAGTAGCGTGATACAGTTTGATTTCACCTGGGAGGTAGTCATATGAATGTGGATACGATTCGTACTTTATGCACCAAAGTTTTGACTTTGGTGAGTTGAACAATTTTCTCAGCGAAGAAATTTTATATAGCAGATAATGAAACTAAAAAAAAACCCCAAGAACAACAGTCCGGTGAAACAAAATTTTCTTCGACCATAATCGATTTGCTGATAAATTCAATCGCGTTTCCCAGTGGTAAACGGAGAAAATGTTTCCTCGAGCGGAAAACTAATAAAAAGCCTCTTACACTGGCGGGCAGAGAATTCAAGGAACCATGTCAATCATATGTCAACACAGCAAACCGGCGGAACATTCCTTTTCCGATGTTGAAAACTTTCAGTATCCCGCTCGGGGAACTCCGCACCTTTCCAGCCGGCAGTGAAGGCTTTTCCAATGGACACATGCACGCACTCGCTCCAAGGTACGTCAGAACTAATAAAGGCAATCTGAAGTCAGCCATTGCTGCCCGTATGTGTACGGAGAAATTCCCGTTAGTACCGTTTGGGCTACCACCCCTATCCTTTTTCCTCCGTCTGTTGAACTGTTGACGGCGAAGCAAAAGTTCGATCCGTGCCGGAAGCTGTATTCGAAAATCGAAAAAAACGTTCCTCCCAATTTGCGATGGGACTGCTGCTGCTGCTGTCGGAAAAAGTTGGTCCTTTCGGTGGTCGTTAAACGTGATGAAAGTCTATCATCGGCGCTTTCGATCTCTTTGTGTGTGTATATATTTTCAGCAACTTTTGCGTTTGTCCGTGTGCGCCCAGGACGCAAAGGTCTCAGATCAATCCCTTCACTGCTCAGAGGTAGGAGGAGAAAACCTCCCCCCATTCGTTTACTCAACTAACTCGACGCTGGCCGAGGCTCGCTTTCATCTGTGATGTTTATAACATTACGACATGACTTCATCTTTATAGCATGAGCGCTCTTTCCCCGCCCTCAAACGAACATCAAATCGTAAACTTTCGCTGCTGAATAAATATTGACATATTTGTCACGGGGGACATATATCTATACATTCCTGCTCGGTGTCTTGGTTGGACTTGGTTGGCTACGTAACACAAAGGGTCGACAATGCGTTCACAAGAATTTAGTTTAATCAAGTCTTTGTGAAATTATTTTTGGAATAAGTGACCTTTGAGTTCTTTCAGCACATTCACGTGATCGTACCCGACGATTCATTAATTGAACTGCTGACCAAAATTAAGCTTTCTATAGACGACCTTTTGATGCCCCAATATAGTGCATCAAACTTTAACTGTGCTTGTTATGGCAAAATGTGTCGGTATAGTAATTGTTCCTACATGAAGCTCCTCTCGCTGCTGTCGGGAGTTAGAACTGCGCAGAAGGAAAAGTTTGATTGAATAAAGTTTATAATTAAGGAGATTTGCCGTAAGGCATCTTTCGTATGCGTTCATCTATCCGGAGAAGAGAGTTAGGATTGAAATTGCGACACGTAGAAAGGATTCATTCTTGAAGCGGATGTGCGGACTGCTGTGCTACCAACGTTGTAGAACGCGTGAAACTGAATACTGAATAGATATTCCACGGTAATACTCAGATATAGAAACAATTACCACATGCTACAAAAAGTTTACTGAGCGGCGGGGTGGACAACAACACAATGGTATGAAGAAAAAGAAAAACTAGAAACTAACTAATCTCAGCGGTCCCAACACGTCAAAAGATGATGAAACCAAAGACAAACGCCATCAGCGTGGAACGACTCACCAGGGTGGATAAATCAAGTCTTCATATCCCCGCGAAATCGCCTCTCCCAAAATCATCGTCCTTTAGTACAAACACACACACACCCACATACAAACTTGTGATGATAAATACGTAAGAGAACCAAAGGAGACTTTTCTTCATCCCGTACAGCAGATACAATTCCACAATCCATAAAACCATGGGGATGACGGGTCATTGGTGTGAAAGGGAGCGGAAAAATAACATTTTCATTTCTCCAACATTATTAACGTCATTCGTTGTTTCTCGTCTGATGATTCTTTTCTCCTGTATGCTATATATATTTTGCTGCCTGCTTGAGCAATCCGCCCACCACAGGCCGCCGAGCAGCAGCGAGAATTGTAGGACGAGATTTTTTCCTGGTTTTTTTTTTCTTCATTATTAATAAAAAAAGAAGCACGATGGCTGACATTCGTATGGACAGTTCCGCCCAAGCCGAACCTCCGTGGGGGGGATTCTTGGAGCAACATACATACACACACACACAAAGGGGATGGTTTTGATTCAGTTGCTCCATTGCCCGTCTGCACCGATCCGAACCCGTTATATTATGACAGTAACGTGAGATCTCTCCTGAGCGACTCCTACGCAGATAGCCTCCGTATATGTTTTGCTGCTTAGCAGTGCATCAAAGCGAAAATGACTATTTTTGCGCTCGGTATTGAAGCGAACCCGCTTCTTTAGCCAAAATTCCCAGAAGGTTTAACTGAATACGAGCAGAACTGTAACTTGGAACTAGGATATGGATCGTGGAAGGTGATCCGGTTCAGTTCTTTTCCTAATTGAATCAGACGTGAATAGGCAGTTGGAACTATTCGCCTGGTTTCTGCATGAATAGAAATGCTGATCATTATCACGATAGTGAAAAATAAAACAATTTACACCCAGGATGTTTTTACGCCGAGGATATATGCCTGGTAGAAACACCGCATAAGAAAAAAACCGCGTTAATTCCAAAATCCCCGTAAAAACCCGCGTTGATTGGAAAATCCGCGGTAATTAAAAAAAACTCCATGGGTGTATAGTAGATTTGATCATAAGGGCTTTTTTCCAATTCATATGATGTGCAGAGAAATTCCGAAGTGGTCATTGCAAAATTGTTAGGGTCGGATTCCTGGCTGCAGGAAACATAACTGGTAGGGTGGCATCTAAAGTAGTACACATGAGAAATATTATCCAAAATGCTGTCTTTCAAGTACATTCCCACCTGGTTCAATCTAAAACTTAGCTGGAATATCCATAATAAATCCCAGTGTTTGCCGATTGAACCTATCACTGAATAATTCACATTCGTTTGTTCAAATAAGATCTTGCAACACGATGTGTTATTTCCCCTAGTGGCATTCGTTTGTTGTTACATGCTATGAATAATGACTCAAACGGGATCGAGAGAACTCCGCTTCAGTTAGCACTCCATGATACAGAAGCATGCTAACCAAAACGGCATGATCGCTTCCGATGCTGCAGGTTTATATTCTCAGTTGCCCCTCATTCGCTACATACATCGGTTTTCAGGCTGTCTGATGGAGAACGTTTGTGGATGCTAGCACCACACGCTCTGTTTCTGTTTTTATGCGTTGCCAATTTTAGATTCAAATGGTTATCAGTGAACGGTATTAATGTTGTAATAACGCTCATTGCTATAATATCAACAAAAGAAGAATGCGATGCTTGCGATGCATTTTTATTAAGAGTACTGGTGAGTTTCTTCGGTTTTACAACAGATGACGTAACTTGATTATCCAGTGAATCAAATTTCCAGACATTCGTTGGAAAGCTACTGTCATTGCGCGTATTTTTCGGTATATGTCAAAAAGTTGGAGCGCAAACAACATAGTTTTTGCAACTTCGAATATGTCGAATGTCGTTCCAACAAGAGTGTTTTTGCGGGGAGTGTTACTTCATTACTTCAATATGAAACAAAAAGCTGCGGAAAGTCATCGCATTTTGGTGGAAGTTTCTGGTGAGTTTCATGCTCCAACTGAACGATCGTGTCAGACGTGGTTTGCACGGTTTAAAAGTGGTAATTTTGACTTGGAAGACGAAGAACGTTCCGGACCGCCAAGTTTGAAGATGAAGAATTGGACGCTTTACTCGATCAAGATCCGTCACAAACGCAACAAGAACCTTCAGATACAATTGGAGTAGCTCAGCAAACCATATCCGATTGTTTAAAAGCAATGTAAATGATCCGAAAGATAGGACATTGGGTGTCGTATGAATTGAAGCCACGAGATGTCGAATGCCGTTTCTTCAAGTGAGAACAACTGCTCCAACGGCATAAAAGAAAGAGTTTTTTGCATCGAATCGTTACTGGCGATGAAAAGTGGGTCCATTACGACAATCCGACAATGAAACCATTACGGGAGACCTTCTTCTTCTTGAATGGCGTTAACGTTCCCTTGTGGGACTTTTTCCGTCTCAACGTATGCATTAACTAGCGTCATTTATTAATACTTGGTCGAGATTTCTTAAGCCAAATAACACGCCTTGAATGTATTCCGAGGGGCAAGCTCTTGAATACGCATGACCACAGTGCAAGTCGAAGGAAATTTCTTTGACGAAAAATCCACCGGCCAGAACGGGAATCGAACCCGAACACCCGGCATGATAATGTGAGACGCTAACGGGTGCACTGCACGGGAGACCTTTACCGATGACAAATGATGCGTTTGAGCCATGCATTGAAGGAAAAGTGGTCACAATACAAGCAAAGACACGAGACAAGATATTTTGCAGCACGACAATGCTCGGCCGCATGTCGCGAAACTGGTCAAAACATACTTAGAAACCAGCACCTCTCCAATTTTGATGAAGTCAAAAATTGGATCGATTCGTGGTTAGCCGACAAACCGGTCGATTATTTCCGCAAAGGGATCCGTGAATTTCCAGAAAAATGGGGAAAAGTTGTGATTAACGATGGGCAATATATTAAATTGAGTATTGAATATTAAATTTGTAACGATTTTTGCAGAATAAAGCATTCATTTAAAAAAAAGGAAGAAACTTATCGGTACTCCTATTATAATTCTAGTGCTTCATTATTCATTATTTCATTATTCTCGTGAATTAATCATGAATCATCAATTTTCACCATTTTCAGCACGCAAACCTTCGGCTCTTTTCAGGGCCAATAAAACTTTCTTCTGAAGAAATATCTAAGAAATTTCGATGCATTCTAAAATACCATCCGAAACAGGGTTGCCACATATACAGAATATTCCTATGACTAAACCGATTATGCTGTTCCTGAACTTTGTTCTACTGCTCATCAATAACGTCAATTGCATTTTTCAATCAAAATATAAATAAAACATGGATAACTTATGTTTGAAAAGATGTTAAGAGATGTGAAAGATGTTGATGACTTTCTGGAGAAGCCTGAGGATGTTTACGTTGGTCTCGATGCAAAAGAAACTGAATAAGGATTGGATGCAGCTAGGAAGTTGACCTTCAAATCAATTTGTTGAGACTTCTATATTGAACTCGTGATACAGATTTCAAAGCGATTTGATTTCAGCGATCCGATTATCGAAACTGCGGCCTTGATAAAACCTCGAAATTTCATCAAGGTACTAAACCTTAATGATTTGATGCGCCAATTTCCCCAATTTGTTGAAGCAGCTTGGATAACGAATTCAGGCTACTCAAGACGAATCTTATGGGGCAAAAATTGAGTGACTCAGATATAACTTGGTCCCAGCTGTTGGATGTCAAAAGACGTGATGAGGAATTTTTGTTTCCATTGCTAAGGTAGTTTGTAAGACACATTTTGATAACATTTATCAGCGTGTGTTGAGCGAATATTTTCGCTTTACAATGCCAACAAAACAAAGTCCGGAAATCGCTTGGAATTCACAATTATACACTCTATTCTGAAAGCAAAGAACTATGTATCGGCTTAAGGCGGAACTTCATGAATGAAATTGACGAAAAATTTGAAGGCTAAGTTCAACAAAACCATGTATAAACATCATACAATTCAGAGGATTATGAGACAACCTTCTTATGATTTATTTAGTTGTATTGATGCGACTTTAACAACTCAAAAATAATAAAAATAAATTCAAAATGAAAATATAAAAGTTTATTTTCATTTAGTTATTTTTTTGTTAATGTAAGAAATTTTGTAAAATTCATTTGTTAATTTTTCGATACAGATTTTTTATACAGATTTTTTTGCTAAAATACAAATTGTTTTTCCAGAAATTTTTACAGAATTCAATGTGGCAACCCTGATCCGGAGTGATAAACGAGCAGATTAAATAAATCAATTTATCAGGTAAACGTCAACAAGTTTACGGAATTATGTACAATCTCTTCGGATTCCTGCGATTTCGTATTTTTAGTGTATGTTGTTTTACATCTTTTAGCTTTGATCTAAATATAATTGGACTTTGGATAGAGAGAAGAAGAAAAAGTAAAATGAGACGCAAAAAACCCATTTTCACAGAAATTTCATTCTTACAATTGTTGACAATGTTAACAATTTTCATCAAGTGCGACTCTATCTTATCCGTTAAAATGTTTGCGCTGTGCCTAACACCCTGTATAATTATTAAAATTATTAAAATTATTACAATAACATCCGCTGGGTACCGCTCGAATTGCCACTTCAGATCGGCCGGGAGCCGCAGCAGTTGCGCTCAAGTGCGAAGGGTTAAAAAATTGGCTTGATAACTGGACCGCTTCAAAGCAACCAGATTTATACCAGCATGTAATACGTGTATTGGCGGAAATATCGACCACCGTTATCGCTCACGATGAAGCGAACACTGAATGAAGTTTGAAGTAAGTTTTATGTTTCTAACGAATGCTGAAATAAATATCAAAGAATTTACTAAGTATTACATGTATACCTAATGATAACGAATTTTCTTATGCTTTTATCAACTCATCGTCATTTATGAATGGTGATAACAATGGGTATACAGCAAATGTTCCTGGATATGACTTGAAAAATGAAAAATGGTGAAAATTTGTTTTCTTCACTCCTTCCATGAATTTCATAAAAAAGATTTTGGATAGAAAACATCGAAAACCAAAAAGGTCTCTTCTACACTTCATAAATGCTTTCCATGATTGGTCTGAATTAGTGAAACTTAAGAAAGAACGCTCGGGAGTAGCAATAACAACGCCAGTCACGTAGGCGGTGTAGAATCTTTTTGAACAATCTGAAATGGAAATCCAGACAAAAAAAGGATTTTTAAAAAAAAATAGACCAATGATGTATTACGACTAGAGATGAAACGGATATGTGATAACTATCAGGTATCCGGCCTATCCGGTCAATATTTGCTATCCGGCTGGATACTAATTTCTCATTGATAAAGGATCAATCATATTTTTTCAAAATTAAATTGACATAACATAACTTATAACATTAATTTATTAACACTATGACTTTAATTCAATTTTTTAACCGACCGATTAAGCTTTGCTTCGTGCACCACTTTCACTGTAAACACTACTGCAGGGAACTGAATGATAAACTCTGGTAAACCTTGTCGATTGGGGGTACTGCTTAGAGTAATCCAACCAGTTTGAATTAAATGGCTTATCGAAGACGAAAAAATTGTTTCACCTGTACATGGTGATGAAATACGAGTTTACAGGTATAGTTTGCAAAGATTCATGATTGAAGAAGATTCTTTACACTGCATTATCTTCGATATCACTTTTGATAGTGTACCATAAGTAATAATTTTTTGCCAAATAATTTACCAGAGCGATGCTATATCCTTTTGGCATGTACGGTTACTGAAATAATTGAACATAATTGAAAAAATAGCTAGAAAAGAGATTCGCAGTCTAAAAGCAGAGCTGTATTACTTACAGCTCCCCAGCATGAGTAGTACTCATTTTTGAAAAAAAAATGAACATTTTTGAAATTATTTTCATTATGTTTTGTTCAAATTTTATATGCATTGGGCATCCACAAAATAACTTATTGCTCAAATATAACTGATTATAGAGGAATTGAAATATAAGTATCGAGGGAGAATTAGAATTTTAGATCATTTGGAAAATGGAAAATACATCTAAAATTTCAGATATTTGAGTTCACCAGTAAGGTACACCGGGGCAAGTTGAAATTCGGGGTAAGTAAAAACGGAAATCATAACTTTGACTAGGAATGATGGATTGACGTGATAAAAATATATATAGTGAACATTGTCTTTCAACTCACCCTATGACAGCGCCTTTGTTTACTTTTTCCTTGTTCAGTGAAATCAACACAAATTCCTAGTATGCAGTGTCCATTTTGTGTGTATTAGACTACTGCCCCACAAGTCACGTGTACCAAAACTGTTTTTTCCAAATGTTTATATGTAATTCTACCAATTTAGTGTTTCATAAATCAGTGGTAGAAAGTTCGAGAAGCGAAACCGCACATTGAGTTCATAAGTATAAGTTCAAACAATGAATATGAAAACTAAACATTTTCAAAATTGATATTTTCCCTATGAATCCCTATTTTTTATCGAAAGTCGTCTGTTATACCTTGTATATGCTGCAAACAAGTTTCAATTTAGTGATTTAGTGATTTTGACGTAGTTACGTCTTTCATTAAGGGTGCCAAATCAGAAAACAGGTCACGATTTTATGAAATAAAGTTAGCGTTAATAACTATTTTTACCGCGAACGGATTTTGGCGATTTACATACGAAACGAATCGGAAATTCCCTAAGATTTGTTTAATATGCTATACATTACAATCCTCTGGTTTGTAAATGGTTAAAATTCATGAAAACTTTAAGCGTTTCCATTTTCCCATACATTTGTTCTGTCCATTTGTGTACTTTCCCGAACAGAGCTGTCAATAACGAGCAACTTATCGACGACCAACGGAGGGGAAATCGTAGGATTTAAAGTCTCCGTGAACAAAGGAAAAGTAGAAGATTGAAGGGGAACACTTGCCTAGAGTATAAACAGTGGATCTCGCTGAGGTAAACTTTCATTCGGCATCGGACTGTAGAGTAATCCAGTTCACTTTGCTTTCGCTGCGCTTCGATCTAAGATTGGACCCGACCAGTATTAATCCAACTTGGATATCGTCGTTTGGTTTTTCTGTGTGTTTTTCTTTCCGCGTCATAAATTGGACGCTTCGCGTAATGTGTGATGAGACGAAGAGGAAGGCAGACTCGAGCCCTGCAAAAAACGAACGCATTGCCAGGGGCAATAAAGTTTAGAGGCAAGCGTCATCTAATGATGCACGCGATATTGGTGCAGTGAAAAGCGCTCGCACTGAAGCGAGCCTTCGCGAGTTTGACACCGCATCGAACAACAGCGAAGTAAGCGATTTTGGCGCGTCGGTCGAAAATGTAAAGGCCGTTATCTAGGCAGCAACCAAAATCAAGCTCCCCCCGCTGGTGGTGAAGGTGGTCACTCTTGACAAACTCATCAGCTAATTCGCATCAATGGGTGTTACAGCAGAGTAGCTGTAGTAACTGTGTGACATAATTCAGTCTGATGTTATGGCGAAGCAGGCGTTAAGGTTGTGCGCAAAAAAAAATATTTGGGGAATACCAAGCATCTTGAATGTCTTACTGGAATGTTATAAGTTATTTGGGTTCGCGTGCCAGTCGCAAAACTGCCTTCAACTAGGATTGCATTTGTGCTAATCTGGATGATAATGAAGCATTGCTACTGTTTTAGAAGTTGTTGATATTAACAAAAAGAGTTTATTTCGCTTGTTTAGTCACCAAGAAAGTAAATGTCGTTCTGGAATTTTGTATGTGATTAGGTTTCACTTGCCAGTAGCAAAACTTCCTCCACTAAGGGTGACAGCTGCGCTTCTCTCGAGCATGAGAAAGTAATGTAACTTTGTTCGAGGCCAGTAATATTAACAGAAGCGTTTCTTTTGAGAATAGCGCAAAATGATGAGAAGTGTTTATATTCCTAGTAGTTTCAAGCCACCAATGTATGGCTCTGTATGCATGCAATGGCGAACGTTTGTTTGGCGCTTGGTTTACGTTGTACGAACGATGCCTAGAGGTGCGATTCCTTTGAGGCAATACTAAATAACATGTAGCATGATATTTGATACTTGCAAGTGTTGTCATTGTTGTTGTTACCATGGGGTGCCAAAGATATATTGATGTAGTTATGAGATTTGGAATAATGATGCTGGTGTAACATGTATATAATCGACTGTAGCCGTGTCTATGTCAATTGCGAAAAGGCCACCGGAATAGCGTTCGAGGTAAATTGCATTGACATGAAATAAATTGCGACATACGATCAGCTAGTGTATTGTTTTGCGAGGGCAAGAATGAATCATCAATCAATTATCGTCAACTGGTTCAACTATGAAAAAACCATTTCAGGGATTATTCTACTAAGCAGTTGTTTCTAAAATTTCACAACATTATAGAATAACATCCGAAGGAACAAGCGACTCATATAAAATAACAGCGTAGTTCTACGTGAACAATGCGGTCGTATCTTGGACACAACCTCCTATAATTTTTTAAAGATTACTATCAAGTTGAACTTCGAAAAAATCGTTTAGTTTTAGCCCCAGTCTACCATATACATTTCGTTTAGTTCTAGTTCAATATCAGTTTTCACAATATAGGAATCAAATTGACTTCATTGTCATTTCAGCTTTTTCAATAACATCAATGAAACGGGAGATTTATGGCACTCGATTGTGTTCCCTAACTTTCACGCGACGGTAAGGTCATCGACGGCCCGACTCAATTAGAGCCGAAGGACTGATCCGGCCGGTCGTGACACTTCATTCTACCTTTGAACGATGACCGACGATGGAATTCCTTTCTCAGCAGCAACAAATCTGACAGTGGCAGATTTATCATCCGAGATTTTTGCACGTTTTCTCTCATCCCGTCGGATTCCAACGAATCTTCCAGATGGTCCTTTTTATAAGTGGGTGTGTGTCTATTCATGAAAAAAACACGCCGACTGGTTCTACCCAAGCTCGAATTTCCCTCTATTCACACAAAAAGCCCGACCGGGATGTCGCCTTCCCTCGGAACGAATTATGACACCTTTTAGGGCACCTTCTGGCTGGGCGGGTCGTCTAGTGAATCCATTCCGAGGTACGGCCCGAGGTACTCTTTATCAAAATGTAAATCACGAACTCCAATCTGGCTCACGCACCGCCTGAAAGCCTCCGGCTTGACTGAAAAGCTTGTATTAATGAGTCGGTCGGATGGAAATAACCGAAAGAAGACAGAGAGGAAGGGTGAAATATGGGAAAATCCTTCCCCAAAGAACCCGACGTGGAGGAACGGTAAATATCACTGTTGGTTGGGGTTTAAATTTCCTTCATCGAAGACGCATGAAATTCTATACATCAATTCGAACAACATTGACAGCGCCATTACAAGCAGTTGTTCAGACATCGATTCGAAGTTATGTTTCTTCAATCAACGTAAATTTTCCGAAACGATGGTAGCATCTATCTCGACGAACTTGGCAACCCGAAAAAATTCACAGTCCCCCTTTTTGATATGAATAAGATGTAATCAACATTCCTCGAGGTCGTTCCATTCATCGCTTTCTATGGCAACGGTGGAACACGAAAAAGATTCTCCAAAAGATTCTCAGTTTCGCCCTAGCTGGATCGCTTTTCCGTTCCTCCAAGCGACTGGTAGAATCGTTCACTTGAATTACCATCAACGCTTGTTCAAGCTTCGTGACTCAACCTTTGCTCCCCCTATTTTTTTTTTTCACGCTCAACCTTATACCATTTCCCCAGCTCTGCTGCGGAGCACGTGTTCCGCCTGCAGAACCATTCCATAAACCAATTAGCCACGAAGATGCCTTTCCCCAAATCGAAAGGTTGGACCCGTTGTGATTCAGCATTGTGCAACGGAGTGCGTTCTCATCTCTCCCTCGACCCTGGCGTCGGTACTACTACAGCATTGGGAAAACATTGTTCGACACGAGATTTAGGAGGTCATTTTGGTAATGTTGCCACTTTAAAGTAGAATCTGCGCACCAACCACTTGGGCGGCTTGGGTTGGGTGGTGATGGGTATGGGGGTGTGACAGATTGGAAAGCGTTTGCATGGCATGGGGTCACGATCCACTGAACATTCCTTGTGGGCTGGTTAGTATGCGGTTGATTTAGTGTTAATTAAACGTGACCCGCGGCTAATTTGTATGTATGTGTGCGGATTGCTAGTTGGTGTGATTTAAAAACTATGCTCGGGGCGTGGTTACCACGCTAGCAGGGATTCCCATTAATATCCGGTGCTAATTAAAAATGCTGCAAGTGTTTTCATCAACCGGTAACTGAGCTCGTTCTTTGTTATAATTAACAGTGAGTTGTTTTTTTCCCTGGTTGTTGTTATATTGGTGCTCTCTTCCCAGGATTCGTTCAATTTATTTGTTGCTCTTTGCGATCGCATCAAAGCTGATTGTTATTGAGCCCATTAGGTTCAATTTTTCAATTTCACAGTCCGCTGGGTGATTTGGGGTACTATCAATTTCACCGAAGGAGAAACGCTTCTTTCCGGGAGGGGGACGGTTGTACTGAACGTGATATGAATAGACTCATTTTTATGGAAAACCGTCGTCAGTAGCGAGACGTGGACACGGAAGCGTTCAAATTAATGGCTCGCTGGAGATTGTAACGTTATTGTGGCATTTTAGGTCATAACTACAACTGTTGTATCTTTTAGGATATGTAGGGGGTGCAAAATGTTGAAACGAAACGAAATTTAATTGCTGTCAAAAAAATTAGGGGTGGATTATACCTGTGATACAACCGCAAGATTATCGTAGGACTACCGTCGGCTAAGTAATCATTTGTTTTAAGTTGCATATGAATCAATTCTCAATGAATGAATATGTTAAAATATTTCTTAAAAGTCCAAGCAAGTGTAAGCAGATGGCTTTATTCGTGCATATTCTGCGAATGCACTTTGAGGTGAAAAATGTTGCATGTTCGTTCAACACAGTAGCAAAATAGAAACGGGATTTCCCAGAGCGAACATAATCGACTCATCGTTCGATAAACCGACCATGATAAATATAGATTTTTGTGATTTCAATAGTTTTCGTTCAATGCAATGTTTGAGCTGTTGCAACACATTTTTGGATACGTGTGTCACAGACATCACACATAGACCTTTCATTTATCGAATGAAACTTCATATCACTTCCCTCAACCGGTAAAAGCATATTAACGTTCAAAGTAGTTTCTTTATGAGATCTCACCACACTGTGTTGGTTCCACAAATATGAATAATGTAATCCAACAAAATAATGCGGTCTTTTTGATATGGTGATATATTTTCCATCCCATTCGGTGATCAAATATTCCATATTGACCGTATTTGACTCGTCGCTATTTGCACAATTCGCTCGTAATCCATTTCGAATTATTATCCAAACATCGTTTTTCATTAGAGGCTTCACTCGGATCGTTTGCAAAAAAGAAACGGAAATGGTCAGAGGGAGCGCAGTGCTTTGACTGGTAGTGAGAATATGCTCCATCCACAGCGCAATCAAACTATGAGCATTTCGGAGCTGGTCCCCGCTTATATACAGATTTTTGGGATTTCAATAACTGCTTTCGAAGCATTTTTTGAGCTATTCAAGTAAGTTTTTGGATCAATAAGTAACAAGCATATAATTCTTAGACATTTTGTCCTTCGAATGAAGTAATTATCATAACACTCTGTTCAGCCGGCAAAGCTCAAAATCTTGTTCTTCCAACGTAACGCTCTCGTTTCCGAAACCTTGAACTTACACCCCGGTATAGAAATGGAAGACGTAGTTGTACGTCAAAAAATTCCGGGCATTCTACATCTTACGAATTGATTCATACATGATTGTTCGGAGAACCCTCAATTTGCAAAATTGATTTATTATTTCATCACATTCATTTCATTTTTTTTTTCGGCAACTGTTTCTGAAACAAAACGATACGATGATCAGTTTTGGAGTTCCAACAACAATTTCACTCACGTGCAAGAATATGGAAAACAATCATGCATAGCCAAAAATAAATGTATATGAATGAATTGCATTTTGACGTAGGATTACGTTTTTCGGGAACATATTAGGGTACAAATTGAAAATCGAAAATCGAGTACATCGTGAAATTTGTCCAAATTCAAACGTTTATTGCTCAGTCATTTCATGATGGATTGATGAACTTTCTGCGACAATCCGATCTCGGCACTCCATAACATTTTTTTATATTATTTTATATTATATCCTAACAGAAATACCCACTTCTGATTGGTCGAAATTGACGACACATACGGCGGGTCCCTAACAGAGACATCAAAACCAAGCTGCCTGTGGGAAATCGGAATTGCAAATACATGAAAGTAGGGGGAACTTTTGTTCCTACTGAAATGTGTTCCCTAACAGAGACATCAAAACCAAGCTGCCTTGGGGAAATCAACATTGCAAATATATGAAAGTAGGGGGAGCTTTTATTCCTATCGAAATGTATTCCCTAACAGAGACATCAAAACCAAGCTGCCTGAGGGAAATCGACAATGCAAATACATGAAAGTAGGGGTTCTTCTGTCATCATGACTCGGCAAACACTGGTGGAGTGAATAAACAATATCTAACAACCAAACAGAACGGCCCTTGTCAGAGCCCCAAAATCATTATCAAAGAGTTTAACGATGTAATTCTAGCCTAAAGGAATCCTACGTCAACTATGCGGTCGTGTCTCGGACACAACCCTCCTGTATTTTTTTTCTGAAGTCACATCCATCTATACAGTCCCCATATAGTGGTTCCATGCCATGCCAAACCCATATAGTGGTTCTCAGATTTTCGAGAAAAGTGGTAGTTTTGTTCGCTATTGAGAAATCATAGACCCGTATTTTTTTATTTTTTCATAAGAGCACCCGAAAAATAATTTTTTTGCTTTTGGCTTTTTTAAAAAAATCATAACTTTTGAACTACTGTACTGATTCTGATGAGCGACATATCAAATTAAAGACAAATGACAACAAACTGGTATTTTTTTTTTGGAAAATTGCACTTGAAGACGAAGACCACATAATTTGAAAGATCTATGCCCTCAAAGGAGATCCTAAAAGAGCCAGATGAAAAATGTTTATTATCTTTGCTATCAATTATAAATGAATTCTGGGATCTTACTTCCAAAATTTCTACATGAGAAAGTTTTACATCATGAAAGATACCCTCTGCTTTTTTCGAAATCTTCCAGTTGGAGAGATTTTTTCCGAAACTACACCATAGATTTCAGTTATGTGTGCCGGAATATACACTTGATATTCATCAGTGAAAGTGTTATTAACAACCACGTTAGCATCATTGCAATCCCAGAGCACTACACGAGGTTTGTCTTAATTCACTTTTGTAATTTTAAAGACATTGGAGTACTTAGATTCCGGGTCTTTACAAATTTGGATCACTATTAAAGGCTCCCCTTTGGGACGGAAGAATACCACCTAACGTTTTTTTTCGACGATCCCGAAATGTCCTGGAATTTCTAAATTCGAAAAAGATCCTTGAAAGAAACATTCTGAACGATTGGATGTTAGGGAGAATTAATTGGATTTTTAACCGATCATTTGTAGATTGTGTCGAATTGTTTGTTAGGTTGGGTGTCGAATTTGACTGTAATTGATTTTTCTTTTTCTTTGAAGGACGAGCTTCAGAAAAAACAATTACTTGGAAAATCTACGATGCTCAAATCAACATCGAAGGGTTCGTTTCCCTTCATTGAATCGTTTTTGAGCGTTGGGTGCCAATTTGTAACGTTCACGTCAGGATGGCTAATCAGACTCAAAATTCTATGCACTTGAAGAATAGCCAGTCCCGTACTGTTCCCGTCCCTGGGCTATCCACTCCGCTTAAGCGCCAACGACCCTCGAAAAAGTTCGATGCGAAGTAGCGCGTTACTTTGCCGGCTAGCTCTCTCAGTGAGATTAAGTGTACGCAAAACTACTTCAAGCTCAACTCAAAGGCTCAACTAAACGATTAATCCCACACTAGTGGCCAATCATGCCGAAACTAAGCGAAACTAACCGAAAACTCAAGTGATTCTATAAGAACCACACCTCTAAACTATTCCAAATTCATCTTTAGTAATTTGATTCAACGGGTAATTCAATAATTCATATCTAATCGAAATATGTGTGCACTGCATATAATATAACAGGACGAACAAATTAAAGTAAGCTAACCTATCTTTATTGGTGACAACCAGGTGCGTTGTTGGCGTTTGTTTTAGGCATCATGTTGGCCAATTAACAGAGCGCTCTGCGATGTCGGGTCGATTTATGTAGTGTGCGTAGTAGGTGTGCGACGAAAAGTCCACAGATGACTCGAGATGGTGATAGTCGATGGCGAATGGTTACTTCCGGTTAGTTAGAAGTTTACAGCTGAATGATATTAGCACTACGCCACAATGTTGGCTGTTGACCAAAAACCTTCGTCTGAAGGTTATAGCCTTCAAACGGACACAACAAATCACCATGGTTGTGCTATTAAATTTAACAGTCACTTCACCTATCTGAGTTTGTTCGAGATTCGATCACGATTTAACTCTTTACGGAAAAAAACCGAAACGCATAACAGTGTCTTGGCTAAACTTTCCGTACGATCGTTGAAATGTTCCACCATTTAGAAAAAAAAAATTAAATCAGAAAGAGCATAGAATTCATAACACTCATAGAAAGTAAAACAATTATATTTGTATACAAAAAATATCCATTATATAAAAATAAAAATAAGAAAACAAAAATGAATAAAATGACACAATACAAAAACTTGGCTTATCCAGATTATCCAGTTGAATTATCCACTATTTCTTCCGGAAATAATCTTCACAACACTGAAATGGCTTAGAAAAAAGAATGACAAAGAAAATCTGAAATATTTGTTATGATAGAAAATTATACGTCACCTTTATTTCACAGCTTAAGGAGTTTCAATTGGATGATCAATCTTTGAAGAGTTCTGCGATTGGACCCACGAACGTTCGCTTAATTTTATTTTTCTTAATTTTTATTAATTTTGAGCGGAACGAAGTGCGCCGTGTCAGCTAGTATTAAATAAATCTAAAGTTTCTAGATTAGTAATACATGATAAAACATGAATTTTAATTCTTAATGTCGAGTAAAACCATCGCAACCGCATTGTCTCTTCATTCTGTTCAAAATAGAACATTCAGATAGTTGACCGATTGTCTTCATTTGACCTGGGGATTTCCCTCCCCTTTAAATGGAAGCGTTGGTTAATAATCCCCATTTTTCCCACAGCATCGTGCGCCAACCAATTACAACATTTTCATTTATCTTCACTCACCCTTAACGAAAAATAAAAGTTCACGTGCCCTCTGTCGGGAGAAAATACGGAAATGATTTACAGTCATGAAAGCAAAACATCATAATAATATTTTTTCTTCTTTTCTTCCTCTCCCACACACACAATTTCAGATAGTCCTAGTCGCGAGCTGTGATCCATCCCTCTTGATCCGAATCAGACACGCAAGCAACCAGTAGCTGCCCCCTCTGCTGCCGCCGCCGCCGCCGTCGTAGTCATTGCTGTCGTCGCCGTCGTCGCCTGCCACAAACGGGTTCCTCACCGCTGGCCAATCACGCTCGCGTGTCCTGAATTCATAATCGCGGAATCGGGTAGGTGCTTCGCAGCGCGGCGAATATCGTAATAGCACGCCAAGAAAAGTGAAAATGTTCGCTGGCTGTTGTTACTAAGCAGTGCTGTATTACTTCCGAACTTTGGCCGCGTTGGATTCGGGCTCGACCTAAATTGAAATAAATAATTTATCGCGATTGAAGTGAGAAGTGATTGCTAAAGTAGGAAAAATTGATTCGGCCAGAGTTTCCTGGTTGGAAGGATATAAATATTAATAAAAGTGTGGTTAGTCTTCGGCGGTGCTTTCAGTGGTTGGCGATATTCCTGTGGGGGAAGGTTTTCGGGCAGTCGGTCAGTGTGGTGTAAAATACATCCAACGTTTATGAGCTCGATAGAAAGTGTCGGAACAGGTCACTACCCGCAACCACCACCGTCACCCATTATATCGTCTCCGACAGCCAAAGGCAACAGCAGCAAAGTGACCAGCTAATATGGTCGTGAGTGATTCGGCTTCCGAAATACCAACGGAAGGTTATCAAAAGAAGCAGCAGTGTCTAGATCTTCGCCATAGTCAGCAGCCCTCCCCGGTGGCTGCAGACCACCGACGGGAAGCATCACAATGCAGCTGGCAACCGTGCCGTCGGGGCCCACTGTCTGGTCGGAACAGCGGCTACCGTAGCACTTCCGGGATGGCATTGTTGCTATGTTACGCGCTGCTGTTCGTCATCCTGCAGGCGGTTCCTCAATCAGGTGCCCTCGTACAGGAGTTGCTCAGTCAAAACGGAACCGGCAGTCCCGAGTTGATATCATTAACGAATTTAATTTCAACCAATGATGTTGATTATGTTAATGCAAATGAGGATGCTGAAGATAATGTGTCCAATAATAATAATGTTAGCGCGAACGCCATAATTAATAGTGCGAACAGTGGTGGTGGTTCGGGCCGAAGAATTGGGGCCAACAGTGGCAGCAGCAAGTGGGCCCTCAGAGCGGGCGGCCGAAACAGGCCGGTGCCAATCTATCTGAACGAATTCGCCGTCTACATCCCGGGTGGGCCGGATACCGCCGACATCATCGCCGATAAGTACGGCTTCGCCAATTTGGGACAGGTGAGATATTATTTATACTTCAATTTATTGCATCGGATATCCGGAAACGCTAATAAACTGCGCGTGCAGTTCCGAACATTTACGTGTGGCAATCGCGTAATAAAACGGGTTCCAATAAAACAAACCACCGATTGGGTGGTATTGCCTCTGTGTTTCTGATTAACTGTGATATGAGATGCCGTAAACCTCAATACACGTAACATAACCAAATTATTCAAGAATTAAATCACACCAATCCAACGAAAAATAATTTTCTCCGATCTTTTACGGTATTTGCATAAATATTTTTAAAATCAGTTTTTTCCTGCTCCACCCAAAAGTAAGCCACCAAAATCTTTTAGAGTGATCTGAAAAACTTAATTTTCCTTTATACAACAAAATCTAAACGGAAAACATGTTCAAAATTAAAATAGTTACAAGCTGATGAAGTGAGGGCGTTCAACAAAAGTTGTGCCATGTCGTATACGATTCCAACCCGTCTGGTTTTCTAAAAAAAAATCGAACAGAATCTGATTAAGAAAAGATGCCGCTATTGCATGAACCTTGGACAAGTCAAGAAGCTTTTTTAAAATAAATGATGGCAGTTTGAAAGAAGAAATTGCTTTTGTTTTTGCATTTTCGTGACAATTCCTTTTTTTTGATAGCAAAGTTTGAAAATAATATTTTTATTGGATCATGCGATAGAGAGATGTATAACGATCTATTCATATCAAATTGGGAACAAATCTATTCAGTAGAACTTAGGATATCGTGAACACTCAAAGTTTTGATTTTTTGACACTTGAAAATCAAGGGGGGAGTACATGAAATCGAGATCTTAAAAAAATATATATATTTTGATTCCAAATGTTTTCAAATTACATGAATCGTAGAGTTCTGGTGCATTCTAAAAAAATTTTTTCCGAAAATCGAACTTTGGGGACTTAGTCAAAAAATAAAAACTTTGAGTGCTTTGAGGCACTCCTAAATCATGCCCGATTGAGCTGAAATTTTGCACAGGTAATTTTTTGGACCAATAAACAAAATGCTGATTAAATCGGTACCAAAGAATCGATATTTGAAAAACCAAATGTATTTTTCACAATTTCTTTCTTTACTCAATATGAGACCCGTCTTTTCTTTAAACAAGGAATACAAATTTTATATTTCTAATCAAACATCAAAGACATTTAATTTTGTTACTCATTATGAAGTCCACAAAAAAAATTAAAGCTCAGAAAAATTGCATTTTCCAGGGCATTCATTTTGAAACGTCATGGTATTAATTAAATAAATTAATTAAAAATTATTACTAGAAATTCAACAACTGGTATTTGTTCAGAACTCAGCTAGCAAACATCCCATGAAATCCGTCCGTGCTACACTGAAAAACAAATCTATAAAAAGATTTTCTAAGATCGAAAAAATCGGAAGAAAAAGATCGATTTTCGCGATTTTTTCGAGTACAAAGAATCGATCAAAAAAATCAAAATGGAAAAAATCGATCTTCATAAATCGATCCAAGATCGCCCAATCCTGAATAATTTATGAATGATTATTCATATACGCGAACAAATCTGCCTATACAAAACGTTTATCCTTCCCTTCAGGGCTCCAAGCAGCTGTTTCGAAATTTCTGATGGTTGCTCAGATAGCTGTTCTAACATAAATTGCAATCCGATGTCAGGTTCATAAAGGGTGCAGTTCTTCCGCCATAGCAGTTCAACAGCGATGAGAACTGGTTCGAGAGCATCAACCAATTCCTTTATCGCTGTCTGTTCTTCATCGCTGAAGCTCATCCTGTGTCTCGTCTTTAGATCGAGCAGCTCTGAAGCTGAAGCTCGGAGGTCCTAGAATCGGCGCAACACTACCAGCTGTGTTTTTTCGATCTTATTTTGATTCTCGAGTAATATTTCGAAGCTGCATAAAGGCAAATAATATTGTAAAAAATAAATTACCGAAATTACTGGTTTTTTTTTTTTTTTATCTTCGCTTATTTTTTCGTCGGCCTATTTCGAAATTACTGGTTATTGATTGTAAAATTACCGGTAATTACGTAATGAAAAATGACCCGGTATTACCGGTAAAACTGGTAACGGTAAAACCGGTAACGGTAAAACCGGTTAACAATCCCTAGTATCGATACCAAAGAGACCAGAAGCTGTTGATATCATTGATATCGTCTTTTCACATTACATTTTAAAAATCTGAATGTTTTATGTTTCGTTTTTGAGAAACGTTTTTCTGTTCTTCATTACGTTTTCTGCTTATTGTACCGATTTAGTCGAATATTTTTCAACCGTTTTCAAAACTTAGTTTCTTTCGAACCGGATGACTGATTTTTGATATTTCTACAGAAAATAAAAGGTATTTAGATTAATGTTCTAATAATAAAGTGCGCTTCAAACCTCTACCATAAGGGGAATATTTTTTTATTTGTTTGTGTTCATGGATTTGAAGATGTTGATATCAAAGAGACCCTGGTAGATAACTTCTCATTCGAATCTGAGACTTGTTTGTTTAACATTTCAATCATTTTGGAATGTATATCTTTCGTTTTCTTACGTTCTTTTTTCAAAATATCAAACATTTAAAAAGTCTCAATTTTCCGAAAAAATCGCCGTGTCAAATTCGAAATCCTCCTGAATGTCAAAATCGACATTTTCAATGTCTTTCAGATTAAGAGGTCACTCAACAAATTTAAATAACTTCTACATAAGTGAATCGGTTTTTATTTTCGATTTTTATGTTTTTGTAAATTGTACATCTTGACAACATCCCATCAGACTGAACGAGTAGCCGAATATTATCGTCCCAAAGTGGGCAATGCAGTATTACCATCGACGGAGCGAAAAAATTTTCTATAAGGAGCTATTCGATTTTTTTTGCGTGGCTGTTTAATCTGAAAGACCCTGTAGTTCAGTATTTGTATTTGTTTTTTTTTTTACGTAAATTCTTTTCATTGGCTAATGGAATTTCAAACATCAGTTGATTGGATCACAATTTACTAATTTTCGTAAATGTGTATTCGTTAAAATCGAGAAAAATGACGATTTTTTAAAAGAACCCTGCTTAAAGGTGGTGAACCTTATGGTAAAAATGAATGAATATTGCGTTTAACACCTAATGGTCGCATTATCAATATAGGACTAAAAGATTCCGCTTGTTTATCACTTCAGATATAATCATACAAAGAAACGAAATATTATATTTAACTATTTAGTAGATTTTTTTTTGTTCCTGAAAAGAGCCCTTGTTTGACGTCATTTAGTCACAACTATCTCTAAACTTCAAAAAAGAAAATTGGATTTTTTTTAAATTGCATGCGAGAATTTCTACCCAAATCGATCATTCGGTTTCCGTCAAATTGTGCTTTTTCCGGGTAAAAAATGACGTCAAAGTGCAGCGCATTTCCTTGGATGTGAAGAAGATACTTTTCAGCGGTGAGAGCTGTGTTCTTCGGTGGAGCCGTTCTGCGAAAGGTGCTACATAGTATAATTTGTGTATTTTTTTGGGAGTGTTGGATATGGAATTTCGCTCAGAGCTGATTAATTCGTTTTCCGAATCGATTAGCTAATATATTTCAAATATCACAGGAAGGAAAACGAAATTTCGGGGTTTATCCTATTTCCTCTAGCAGTAGCAGAAAAAATATGTATTCATGAAAGTATGTACACAATATAATTCTACATTCTACTATGACTCACCACTGTATTTTTCTTCGCGGCAATTCAACTGAACAAAATTTTCCGTAAATTCAGACCTATTTTCGTAATTTTCCAGTGTATGTTTCATATTTTAAAATCGTGAACAGGACCAAATCCCTCTATCAGTTTATTTTGACGTTTATTATGTTTATGTTTATGTCAGTTTATTATGACGTATATGTCGTAGTAGCAAATAACCAGCTCTATCTTCAGAAATAAAAATTTGAAAAAAAATCTACAAGAAAAATTTTCAAGAAAAATCCGATTGATTTTGACGAAACAAAACTCCACGCAGTAGTTTTCGTTATGTTATTCTGTTGATCAATCGTAGCAGCAATTCTATTTACTACACCCAAACTAGCGTTGGTATAAATCATTTCATCTTTGGCAGAAATAATGCCATTTCGTGTGCCTGAGCGTCAAATGCGCAAATAATGAGCTGTTTTGAAAGCTTAAAAATGGTTGTATGTATGCGAGCAGACATCTCTTTCTGTTTTCTTTTCTCATTTCATTTGGGATTGTGCAAAAAAAAAGCATACTACATCAATGGGGATCGAACCAAGGCCGGCTGGAATGCAAATCTATTTCACACGGCAACGCTATCCATATAGCTGCCAGTGCTGCTGTATAATAGCGTGATAATATTACACCCCATCATAAAATGAAGTTTGAAATTGTTTTCTAAGAGGATAAAGAAGAACATGAACGAGAATATATCTTTCTCTCTCTGGGCCGTGTATTTGCAAACTATACGAAAAGCTTTCATATGCTTTCATTTAAATGTGTCTCCTGTTTCGCTCGCTCATATTGGCTTTAGCATATATATTATACAAATGATATAAATGTATTGGGGAGTAGAACATTTTCTGTTATTTTTCAGCTCATTTAATGTAATAAATTGGGATGCCATAACATGTGCTAAAAATTTACTTTGGGTGTATTTTTTCAATCCTTACCATTCTTTTTGAGCTTCTGCTGGACAATTGTCCATTATTACTCGATTGTGCGAAGTTGAGAATATCTGAGTGAGTTGAGGTACTTTGCAGTGTATCTCATTAATACCACTAAAGTGTCTTTTAACCAAATCTGATCAAAATATCACGGGACTCTTGCGTTTCGTAGATTGCGTTTCGCCGCAGTCTTATGTATCTTCGAGTCCATAGCTTTATTTGTAACGAAATTTTGTTTTGTTCACTGTCCGGGAATTTTCTAGTGAGTATATCAGCCGTTCAATGAAAAAGAGGAGATTTTCATCGGATAAATATACACAAATTTGACGAAAAATTTCGTGTTACTAGCCATGATTTGTACTACTAGCAATGATTTGTGATACTAGAAATGATATACACTTCTTTCGAGTTCAACGGATTCTTTAAAAGAACCCGCGTTTAAAGCTGAACAGTCGATGAACTCAAAACATAAAAAAAAAAACAAATAAAAATAACTAAAATATCCCCTATCACGAATTGTGGTTTTTTCTACACATGTGAATACAATTTCACCATCACAAATAAAAATTTCATAACTACCTCCTCATTGAGAGACGTGACTAATAAACGGCGATTTTCGGACAAAACTCATATGCAATTACCACACCAACGCTACCACCCAATCTTTTGTCCAAACAAAAACCCACAATTAGCTCAGAAACCAACTGATCAAGACGCTTTAACCGTTTTGGGGCTATAATTAGGCTCACGTGACTGAGCCCGGTCAGAATGATTTCACATCATCCCCGTATCTAACACACACACGCACACACACATGCATACATATCTTGGCCACAAGCCGCCATGTCGGCGCTAATTAAGTCGCCCGCCGGAAGCTATTGATCAAGCCTTGGCGGTAGCTATATTACGATGCACGCATGGTGGATAAAACTGAATGCCTGGTGGCCTCATTCCACCTGACAAACGCTAATTGATCCGTTTAATGATGAAATATTGCCGCGACTCTGTGCGCTGTGGCGACATCGGCGGATTTGATTTGAGCCCTACGAATCTGCAGACATTTATCATCCGACGCGGGCGGTGTGGTCAACCGCGCGAGCTAATCTCCCTAGCGCCACCGCCGCGGCGTTATCGGCAACCACGGTTGCTAGCGCTGAACCACTGCCGCAGGGTCAATTGTCGCATACTAAATTAACGAGGAAATGGATTCGCTCGCGCGCTGTCTTGTTTCCATAATCCAACCTAATGTTAAGGTAGCGAGGTGCGTTCGGGTCAGCTGTCATCGGCGATGTCGACGTATTGGCATTTGCGGCCGAATGTACGAGTATTTACCCTTGGCATGATACGTTGCCTCCGCTTTCGCTGTTGCTGTTTTGATGATAAATGACAAGTTTTGACCGCAAGCTCGGGCAGGATTGGCCCGAGGTGGTACACACCAGCCATCGCAACGAGGATTGGTGTGGTTCGCTAGTTGGAACGGTCGGGAGCCGAGAAAAAGTGTGCAACACAGGAACGTGATGAGAAATTATTATACCGTGATTTCGTGCCCGGTTTGCTGTCATATTAGTGACCCAATGTTTCCATGTTGGTGGGGTTTACTACAACTACAGTAATAGCGGAATCATGGATGTTTTTATGTTTTTAATGTTTTGTTTTTTTCGTGCAAAACGTTCTCTTATCGGAACGAACGTTGGCACCGGTTTGGACCGTTTTGTGGAACATTTTACAAGTGATGTCCAAATAGTAGACA
The DNA here is from genome assembly GCF_029784135.1 of Toxorhynchites rutilus septentrionalis. Taxonomy (NCBI): domain Eukaryota; kingdom Metazoa; phylum Arthropoda; class Insecta; order Diptera; family Culicidae; genus Toxorhynchites; species Toxorhynchites rutilus. The sequence continues at coordinate 226,214,700 of NC_073746.1, forward strand.
GTAGCGTAACATTAATCTGTACAAGTTGACAAGTTCTTGTTCAATAATGACACTAGTCATTTCAATACAGTTCTTTCTTTGTTTTTCTTATCAGAACTTATATCAGATTCTGATTCTCAGGTCGTTTGAATATCAAACTAGCTGTAACGCAATACCATTAAGTTTGTATTCGTAACCAAAAAGAACTTTTCGGTGAAAACTTCAATAAAAACAATCGTTATCAACTTTCAGAGATCACGATAAATTTTATTTAATTACTTCATCCCCGAATTAAAAGAATGAATTCTTAAAACCTGTATGGATTATAAGGGTCTTGTGTATAGCACACAGATTAAGTCCACTATCGATCCACGTTCCACTTGATTTGTGTCCGCTAGACTTGCTAATATGCGCGCCATGAAGCAAATCTTCTAACGTACTCAGTCGAGATATCGGTATCGGGAAATATAGATTGTTTCCTCTCATCCATTAGTTCCATCCGCTTCGACTAGAACTGCTCCGGCAGTCGCCGCCAACAAAAAATGACTTGACTAGAAAATGAATTGACTAGCGCTGACTAGCGAGGATGACTGGTGAACTAGTCCAGTCAGTGGTTATTTTAACTGAATCGACTAATGAATACAAATCTACCTCTTCATTCAACTGACTTCAATCCACATTTACATTTCCCCCTGATACTAAGGGGCTGTCCACATACCACGTGGACAACTTTAGGTGGGGTAGGGGGTACGAAAATGTCCACGCTTGTCCACGGTGAGGGGGGTGGGGGTACAGATAACAGATAATGTTAAAACACATTCATATCTGTTCTTAAAAATAAATTTTGAAGAATCTTTAAACTTTCCGCCCATTTTGAGTACTCCATATTTATCCATAAAATGGTAGTTATGTCGAATATTTGTCCATATCATCGAACTTCTGAAATATGTATTCTGCATGAAACTCACAGAACAAAAATACAGTTCATGCGCAGAATTCTGTACTGAAAGAAGCAGATTCAGTCCACCTTTTCTGATGGGCAGTACCCTCGTCCCCAAATGTTTCCCGAATCTAGCGTCCATTTTGCGACGTTATCTTCGATATAGCTGCGTTAGGTGTGCTCAGCACCGGAGAGCAGTTTTTTTAAGGATCACTTTGTCCAACGAAAGATTAGGATGTTACATGTGAGATTTCTGTTAATTAGCAAACGTTATTACGACCTTTGTGCCTTTTTTCAAGGAGGCTTTGAATCCGGGATTAACAACATCTGCACCACAGCCAAGAGGAAAATCCTATTATAACGATCAATGTTCAGGTCGAAATCACAAGCGATAAGTCTTCCTGCTTTATATTTGTAATTAAACTTGACAAATCTACGTTTTATGGAATTAAACGCATCGAAAATATTTTTCTTCAAATTGGAACATTTTAGGCATTCAAACTTTTGTTTTCTTTGTTCTAATTTTCGCTGCTATATTCGAAATTGTATCTCGCAGTCAAAGTTCAGTGAAGAAGTATGCCTAAATCCAGTTGTTTTTTCATTTGAATGCTTTCGACACATTTTTTTATATTACATCGATTAGCTTCAAATAAAACTACATTCAATTGCGCTAAATAATTACTGAAGTCTTCAGAAAAACTCTTTTCGACACTCGTTTCTCGGAGATTTTCTATAGGTGAATTATTTTATTGCCAAATAAATTTCTTCAGATGTTATTTCATGCTTGACTGTAACATTTTTGCTTGATTGCGCAGTTTTACTGTTGTACAGTCCTCTGAAGTCACCGAAGAAATGTTTCTAATTTCAATAGGATTTTTTAGAGTGCAATCCTAATGTCGGATGGAATCAATGGCGTTTTGTGTTTGCTTTGGAAACAATCTCCACGTTAAAATAATTAAAAAAGCAAATATGTATCTGTCGTTGATTCTTTCGAATGTTCTCGAAAATAGATTTTGAAGAATAAGTATTTTTGGGAAGTTCTCATTCTGGGATTATTACATAAATGATAGAACAGATTTCCATACGCATTAGAACAAATGGGATGAAAAAGAACGAATTTTTGTTTTAGCAACTTTAACCCACCATTTCGTGCTCCCGTGGCCGAGTGGTTAGCGTCATAACTAACATGCCGGGTGTTCGGGTTCGATTCCCGTTCTGGTCGGGGGAATTTTTCGTCAAAGAAATTTCCTCCGACTTGCACTGTGATCACGCGTATTCTAGAGCTTGCCACTCAGAATGCATTCAAGGCGTGTTATTTGGCATAGAAATCTCAACTAAGTACTAATAAAAAATGACGCAAGTAATACTACGTTGAGACGGTGAAGTTCCTCTAGGAACGTTAGTGCCATTGAAGAAGAAGAAGAAGAACCCACCATTTCATACAATTGCCATAACCGAGCGTTTCCTGAAGCCAACGATTCCACATATTTTCAAACTCTCAGATATATTGGTAGTAAGTGATGTAATAAATACTACATAAATGGAAGAATCAAAAAATAAAAGACAACCGTTACTACTAATAAAGCACATTGGAATAATTTTTTTCAATTTAAGATTATTATCAGAGTAAAACGATTTCAATGTTGCAGGCCACGAAAGTAAAGCAGTTTGCGTTCCATTAAAAGAAAGAGAATTGTCTAGAGTCATTTTGCCCCATGAGCACTCCGGAAATCATCTGGATATTCAATGCAGAATGGTCGCTGGGAATTTGTTAGTAAAACATATTTTCAAAGCGCTCTTAGCGCGTCCTCTGGAAATTTTCCAAACGATGTCGTGAAAGGTTTTGTATTGCGCTGAAAACAACAGTCAAGTTGAGTTACTGTAGCTGGAAGAAGTACACTTGATTTTTTGAATATGTGATTTGCGGAGACGAATGAATCGAAAGATTTTTAGTCTCCATTAACAAAAAAAAGAACATGTTTTTTATTCTTGAATTATTTGTTATCATTAAAAACGCCAAATATAAAATAAGACTAATGATCCGCGATGCGGTTTATCCGCGAAAGCCAGTTCCATAGTAATGATATGAACTTTCCCGAAAATTATCAGTGAGGTGTAGGATTTTGCATCTTTGTTTTGGTCATGACTTTCACATTATTTGGATTCTGGTGTTCACAACATTATAGGTGGATAGTTTAATGATTCCTTTATTGATAAAATATAGTTATCATGCTGAAATATTGTGTTTGAATCTCTTTTTTAGTAATTAATTGCATTATCCGCGATTTTCGTGATCCACGGTGACCTAGCCAGACTATTCAGCGGATAATCGGGGTTCTACTGTATTTCCTTTCTCTCAATTAAAATACATGGAATAATGTCCACGTGGACAACAGGGGAGGGGTATAGTCAATGTCCACGCTTGTCCACGGAGGGGGAGGGGGGAGTCTTAAATCGTGCTTTTTCTGTCCACGTAGTATGTGGACGGCCCCTAATTTTGTACCCGCATACGCATGTCCATATAAAGAGGAACGAAAACTTGATTCCTGATGCAAAAAAATAGTTACGCCATCAATGGACGGTTTTTTTTTTACCCATCGTGAACTCAAACCAACGAACTTAGACATTTATCAAGTATGCTATAAAGGTCCTCGCATTAGTATTAGTTAGTATTAGGCGTGCAAAATAGCGCACACACACTGCACGCTATTTTATACGTGTGAGTATTTTTGGTGTACGCTACAAAAAAAATGTAGCTCACCTGCAGCGTTTGTCAATCCACGGTGAACTCAAACAACGATGCATGCAAACGTGTATGGGAGAGAGAAAGGAACGAATTCGTTTTGGGGGAAGTCACTTCAAAATGCAATGAGGACAATTTGACTGGGAAGAATGGAATGATATAGTCGAGTCGGTAGAGGAAGATAGCGACTAAACGCCCGACTGACAGTCGTTTTGGCGGAGAATCTACGTGAAGAGCCAAAAATCATTTACCGACTGACTATGGATAGAGTCAGTCGGTTAGTCAGCCGACTATCCTCAGTTGTCATGACTATGCCGAGCCCTGAGCACAACTACCATAACATTGAAACAGCCTATCACTGTTTCCTTTCAAAACCTGCTAGCTCAACTTAATCAGGGCAAAACAAGGGAAGAACCGACAAACTGACACTTACTCGCTCGTAGATGGCCTCACACTGATGGATTTCTTTTTTTTTCTATATAGATTGAAAAGTAACGTCAAATTCAAAATTCATGTTTTTCTTATATTCACTACTCTTACATTAAATTTACAAAAGAGGTGGGGAATCGTTGGCAAGCATGTCGCGTTGCGGCCGTTGGTGAGTGGGGTACCGTCGTCTCACTGACGATCCGGCGATGGACAACCGGCGGTAGATGGCGGGCACAGCGCAAGAGAGAGAGAGAGAGATCTGCAGATATAGCGTACCTTGTTGGGCAATTCTCCGATCGCTTCGCTGACGTTGTAGTGGTGTGAGTTCCGCACTGCCCGCTTGGTTCGGGCCACGTTCTTCATGTGTGCTTCACCGATCGTGGGTCGAGTCCGTTCACCGGCCGGGACGAGCCGGGTGCTTCCAAAAGGGGTCGTTCGCTCGTCTCCGTATTCGGGACTGTGTGTTGACGGGCTATCACTTCTTCTCGAGATCACAAGTTCTTCTTGTATACACGCAAGAGTTGACTTCCGTTGGTGGTGGAAGTCATTGGCGGAAACAGACACGTGGCGAGTGGTTCGATTATAAACGTTGCCAGGCAGTCCTATCGAAACCACTCCCAAAACACAAAGCGTACCACTTCACTTCTTCCGCCTATTGTCACCGTGTGAATTGGCCGTTGAATTGGTGAATTGGCCACAATATCACCTTGAAACAGTCCTGAGCACAAAGTATAGCTGACTCTCCAATCGATCGCACTCGAGTAGAATCGCGTAGCTTAATACACAGGTGACTTCCCAACAAAATACAAGAGGCCGACACTACGGGTGGATGGCCTTATATACTCTGCACTCTCTCATCGCTATCCGCCTCACGCTCTCTCTCGCTCCCTGGTAGCTCACGTCCGGTTGGCGGCAAATCGTAGACGCCAAGTTTCGTGTATTTGCGAATATCGTTCGTGCAGATTCAAATTTGTGTTGACAGATGGCTTAAAACTACTTTTTCCCATTTGACTTGCGCTAGACGTTATAGTTCATTATCCGAGCCGATAACCGAAACCAAAGCTATTGTAGTGTAGCCTCCTATCAATCATTCATCTTTCACATTGATAATTTATTTGATTTCTGTTGTATAAAATTTAAATATGTTGTATAAATATAATTCAAAAGAAATAAAGTATTCAATTTTAATTAAGAGATACAATTTTATGGTTCATATATTTTTTTATAAAACTACTGAAATTACTCCGCATGGATGAACAACCATGGGACTCCATTGTGGGAGTAATAAGGTATGATGATTGTTTGTTTTTTTTTGAACTCTTGATTGTTTACAAAGTTCTTGTTTTGTGACCATCCAAGAGCGAGTTGTAACTCATCTGTTACAACATACCAATTTTGTCAGCAACAAATTCCATACAGTTTCAAGAAGTATTCTTTTATAACAATAACAATACAGTAAATAACATTACAAATACAATAAAACAATAAAAACATGTTTAAACAACAATCGATTCTGACTCAACCCTTAAAATTTTTTGCCTGTTTTTGTACTCACGAAATCAAAACTATCAATATCATATCAGTAATTGCAATTGGTACTTTTTTACATTTTTATCTACAAAACCATTCCTCTAAAGCTAGCTGCCTGATTAGAATATGTTCGACAAATTGCTGGAATGTGAATAGATAGGGGAAGGTGGCGGATTAGGGCCACTGGTAGTCCCTAACCTTAGCTAACCTTGGCGCTATCTAGCTAATTTTCAGTAGTGTTAAATGAAAGCTGTCACAATGTTGACCACGGTGATCTTTTTCCTACTTCCTTCATTCATTCTTTGTAAAATTTTGTGATTTCAGTGCTTCAAAAAAGAAAAAGATAGATTCATGACCTGTAGGGAAAACGATAAAAGTGTTCTTTTAGAAGGCGAAAAATTACATAACTATGCAATTCGAATTGCTTATGGTCTGCTCATCAGAACGAGCTACATAAACTGAATTTATCTGCCACATTTTGTAGATACACGGCATGCCGTTATTTGAAAATCCTTAATCGACCCCAAAAATGGTGGCCCTAAGCCGACCTTCTGTTTTTGCTTCGCAGTTATTTAACATGTTCACTCAGGCGCTTACCACTCTTACAAGTCTAGCTCATCGAGCGACTCTCACTACCGGGTGAGTGAATTTACTATTAGACGTTTGTGTATTTGCGTTTATCTGGATGTGTGCGTGTATGTATGTGTGTGTGTTTTCATGTACACGTGTGGGCGTTTGTGATTGCGTGTTGAGCGTTGAGTGTTCACCGTTGACTGTTGACCAGGGTTGCCAACTATAAATTGCAACATTCAGCAAGAATGAATATAAAATTCAGGAAGAAATAGCTAATATTGGGATTTCTGGAAAGGTCTTGCCGTGCCGTGGACGAGGTCGAGTTTTTGGGAAAAAAAAGTTTCATTTTTATAGGCAGATCTACATTTATTCAATTTTATTCTACATTCTGCATTGTTTTTTTTCCACAATCTTTCGCCATCTTTCACGTAGCTTAAAAATGCTGTCCTCCCAGAACATGTTTGTTTCCTCGTGTTCAATGTACTTTTATGCTTTTTTATGCTTATGGCCATAGAGTTGAAGTTTTTGAGAGAATTTTGCAGAAATCATATGTGTTACCAAAAACCTACAGCATCACTACAGTGATTTACAGAAAAATCAATATTCAGAATTTCGTTGAACACATGATCCATACTATGGAATGTATGTTGCAAATATTGTATGCCGAAAATATTGTATAACATTTTATTATATTGAGTTAGAATTTAAAAAAGTTTCTCTTGAGTAGTATTACACTCTGGAACATTTTTCTTCATCAATAACTCTGCGGATATTCGTACATACACATCATACAAATTTATTCTCGTTATTGCTCCTGAAATTCAGACATTTTGGTGTCATGAAATTATCCAGCACTGTTTTGAAAAGCCTCGAAACACTTGTCCTTGCAACAATCATACATATTCAGCCATTCCATGCAAAACCGATATAGCGGTTCTCAGATTTTCGTGAAAAGTGGTGGATTTGTTCTTTATCGCAAACCATTAGACCCGTATTTTCCATTTCCTTTTTAGGGTGGCCCGGAAAATCATTTTGTTTCATTCTCAAGGCCATTTTAAATGAACCGGAAGCCACATTCTTCGTTTCCAAAATGGCATCAGAATACAATATTTACACAAACATTACATAAAATTCACTAGCTGTCTAGAGCGACACAAAAACACTGAGCTTATTGAATATCCAAGTAGTCTCTCAGTATCTCTTAGCAAAACTACATCTTCTACGCTCCCAAAAACACCATTTCCCGAAGAAATAATCAACAAACTATGGTATCAAGGTCCATCGGAAGGGTAACTGAAAAACCGAACCGAATGCAGCGGTAACAACAATCGTTGCGGAATAAACATTCGCCTTCGGTTTTCCTCTGAACAACACAGATCTCACCGCTGGGAAATACCTTACCGATAAGTTTTGAATCGGCAACAATGCTCGAATTCACAAAAGTCGAATGATCGTCGTCCAGCTAGCGACCAGACTGCAGACTGCGGCAGCGAGGCTTTCCAACTAAATTTTCTTCAGGTCGAGAATTCAGTTTGATTTTCCAAAAAACAGTATCATCTCGGGCTAGAGGCGAATTAATTGAGAAAATCTGTATAATTCAAAATAACATCATCAGGAAGGAACCCGAAGACAATACTAAATTCACACAAGCTCTCTTCCGGCAAAAAACTCTGAAAAATCAAATCCCTTTTCATTACTTAGAATATTATTCTAGAATGCTACGGAATTTTACAAATAATTCTCTAGTAGAATGTTTTGGTGGCCCTGAAAAGAATCGATAATTTAGCGTGATTTTGTGGAAGCAGCTGAAAATTAATCATTAGTAATTTATTCTTCTTCTCCCGAGGAAAATACTCAATGCATGAAATCAACAGTGCTTAAGGGGGTATTCTAGTGTAGAGACACGAATTTCGGACGTTTTTTCGAACTCCGTAAAAATAAAACAAAGAATATTTCTACTATCCATTATATCATTATTCGTTTATCTATCTTTCAACAATAAAACAAAAATAGGACGGAAAAAAAATATTCATAATTAGAATAGTTACATGCTGGTGAAGTGAGGGTGTTCAAAAAAAAGTTGTGCCATGGCGTACACGATTCCAGTCCTTCTGGTTATCTGAAACAAAAAAATCGAACAGATTCTGAATCAGTAAAGATGTCGCTATGGCATGAACCTCGGACAAGTCAAAAACATGGGTTTTAACAAAATGGCGGCCGTTTGAAAACAAAAATGCTGTTTAAAACGTTTTTTTTTTTGCGTTTACCGATTTTTTAAAAATAGTAAAATTAAAAAGTTATAATTTTTTATTGGTTCATGCGATAGAGATGTATGCAGATTATTTTCATATAAATTTGACATAAATCGGTTCAGTAGAACTTGAGATATCGTGTACGCCAGTTAGAAAAAAACTAGTTCCGAGAGAAACGCGTTTGAAGTTCATTGTGATGGCCGTAACAGGTTAGATACCACATCACTAAGATGGCTCTAACTAGGTAAATAATAGGATTTTCGATAAGTCCTTTCCAGAGTATATTCTTGAATGCCTAAACTACAGAAATATGGTAAAAAAAAATTTCGATTTTTTCAGATTTCTAGACTAGAATACCCCCTTAAGAGTGATTTAGTCATACCAATGATAGTGTGGAAGTTGATTGCTCGCCAGTTGAAACATGAGTAGAATCAAATTGGAGATGAAATTACCTTTATTCGTGTCAAATTAATATTCATTGTATACTTTCCACTGTAGTTCTGCAAATATCGCAGTTAGTTCTAATGTTTGCAGGCAAATTTTTAGCCTAGTGTATTCCCTGAACATCCGTGAACGTTTCATATTGATACGTTAAGCCGTTTAAAAAAACGATTAAAAAAAACTATATAAATACTGTTTTTGGCACTTTTTTGAAATCGATGCAAAAAATTTAAATATTTTGTTTTTCGTCAAAGTAATAAATTATCCTTGTGCAGAATTTATTGGAGTTTTCAAAACTGTCTTTCGATTTGCGATGCGCTGGTTGTTTATTAAATTATTCATCATCAAAGACGAAGAGGTAATTTTTCATTCAAACTGAAATATCTCTGTGTGGGAAGGTCCTGCAGGAACGTTCTTGGAACCAAAAAAAAAACTGATTGATAAGGTTAATTGGATTTGCTGTTGAGTTGGTCGGCAAAAATTGGGTTAGTCCAGAATATTCTTGAAAAAATAAAGAAAAATAGATTTTTCATTTCTTCCCCATACTGTTGCCCACTATACTTACACACACCAAGATAAAAATATGTACCTAAAAAATTATAATATCTGAAAGTTGTAGCTTCAAAATGATGCGCATTCCATTGATTTGCGTTGATTTTTCACGAAGATATAGCATGTCAAAGTCTCTTGAAACTTCCGACTTCGCATTCTGTTCCTCTATTTTTGTTGTCTAGTGTATTATTTTGCGATAAGGAACAAAACTTCCACTCTTCACGAAAAGAGAACCAGTATCGATATCGGTTTGGCATGGAATGGGTGATAGAAGAAGATATTTATTCTGTCCTACCATACGTCATTTCAACTAAATTCTAATATATCTGTGGACAGTAGAAAAAAGTAATTCTATAGTTCTGAGACATAATGTATATTCAGTGTCATGTTTGTCAAGTTGGCTAGTTAGCCGGAATTGCGATTCACTTGGATTGTTCACGAATGGCTTTTTCGATCGATCCATATGGTACCCATTTCATTTTTCATTAGAATCTCAAAAACGTTCATGAACACCTTATTTCAGCAAATTCCAGTTCGTTTTCAAGTTTTCTAACGTTTGGGCTGAGTTTTAATGCAATAATGCTAGAATATCGTCGTCTTTGATTTATTCCGACTATTCTGGAATGTGTTTGTTTGTAATGACTAATATCGTGATGATTTTGTAACGTTTGCGATCGGAAACTAAGTTAAAAACGTTGCGATATAACTGCTATAATTTATATCTATTTAGACGTATAAACTATTTAGCTACATAATGTAAGAATACTCACTTTCATGAAGTGATTTATTCAGAATTATGTGTACGATAGATATTTTAAACTAAACATATTCAATTTTTTTCACGGAAAAAATGTTTTTGATTTTACCTTTGCTTCGTAACGAAACTTATGAATTACAATTCCACTTTCGAACCCCGCCTCCTAATTGAGCTGAAACAATTAACATGTTATCTAAATATCTGATTTGAAGCAGTACAAATCCATCATTTACCCATTACAGTTTTCTCGTATCGTATAATGAAGCGTAAACAACCCTCCCATTCGTGGCAAATAAAACCCGATCCGACGTCGATAGTTCGCAACAATCGAACAAATTCATCCGGAAACCCTCACTGAAGTGGCTTGAAAACTACACCGCCATCTTTTACGCGTAAGGGGGTGGCTATATTCGTCCGCTCTCTTCGCACTAAGCGAGTCGTTTGCGGTTCCAATCGCTTACTTGCTAGGTCCTTCCAACCGGTGCTCCGACCGTCGTTAGGAAGAGAAAAAAAAAGTCTACACCGAAATAGAGTTTAAATGTGCAAAATCACTCCGAAATGGTTCGATCATTACAGGAGACATGGTCCCGAACAATTGTTCATTTTGTTACATTGCTTCTTCCGTCACGGACGCAGCGGCAGACTGCGGCACGAAAAAAAGGGACTATTCTCGTAACGTTTCCTCGCCATTGAATGTGGGAAGCGTTTACCTCTCGCACAATTACCAGGGATCGAACTGGAAAACAATTGTTAAGCGATAAGAATAGTTGGAATGGAGCGCACAGAAAAAAAAGGATTCCAATTGATTGCTTTGCTAGCAGAGCTTCGTTTTGCGAGAAGTCCCTTTATGGGAATGGTTTAAAAATGACGAGAATGGAGCCCGGGAAAAAAATCCGGAATTGGAAAAACGATTAGCAGTCGTGTTAGGGGGTTTCGGAGAAAGGGGAAATGTAATGAAACAGGCAGCAATTTGCAGACGCGTCGTCGTTGAGTCGTCCAATTCTGCAAACAGTTTTCACCGCTTACACGCGATTTCGATTGTAATGTGCTAAGTAGTATTCGTACCAATTGAGGAAGAGAAGATAGAATTGATTGTTGAGTTTATGGCAGCAGTAATTGACGATCCCTGTTGTAGGAGTTAATGGCGAAAACAACTATTAAAGCAACTCGGGAATATTCGAAATTTCCGCAATTTAATTTCAAAATGCCACGTATTCAATTATAATATACGAAGCGCAACTTTGTTTAATGTGTTTTGTGAGTCACCCGACCGAATAAAATTCGCCCGGCTCTTGTCAATAAATGAGCTGCCGTGAACAACAACATTGTTGGGAATATTCTCCCACAAGGCTCCCTTTGTTGAGCAGACTCGCTAGTCCATGGAAACGAACATTTTAAAAGTCAGCGATTTTCAAATTTGTGATTTTACGCAGCGCAGCTTTCTTGTCCCATTTTTTCGTTTTCAACTCGCGTGTAGGTAATAATTTGAAAATTAATTCAGAGCCAAAAAAATAAAACGATCGCCCTAGTTCACAGAAGGCAAATTCCCCGAACTCCACCTTTGCCAATAAGGGGGCGTCAGGGCGAGGCCTTTTGGGAAGCAAGCGGTTGGAGATTTCCAAACGACGAGCGCCAAGAAATTCCAAATTCATCTTTTTTTGAATTCCCCGAACGAAGCAAATCTGACAAATTGCGCGACGTGCCGTGAATTGGCGAACTTTGCTTTTCTTTTATTTTTCCTCGGGGCCCACCCTTCGCGTCAACTTGCCAACTGTGCAATTTGTGCGACGAATGATTTCATTTCCAGCTTCAAAACGGCGGCATGAAAAGAAAAAAAATGAAGTCATCAACCAAGCGTTGCTACAGAGAAACGATATAAAAGTTAACGACAAAATCGGTACTATTTATGTTTTTTTTTGTTTTGAAGAGTCCGAGATTTTTAAATTTCTACAATGAAATACTTCATACATACTTCAACCTCGCTCTCATAATTAATGGAGACGCTTGGTATCATTGGTTAAGGCATCTCCATCATTCCAGAAGAAAAACATTTGTGTGGAAATGAAATTCCCCGAATTTGGAATATTGGAGCAAGTGAAAACTTTCTTCACGTATTATTTAAAAAAAATTCAAACCGTTCTCCCGTCTTTCGGGAAAACTTCGCCCCAAAAGTAATTAACTTGCAATCAATTCGTATGCAAATGTGATTAGATTTTGTGCCCTCCCTTCTTCCGGGTTTTCGATGCTACCCTTTCTCTGAGACGACAGCTTTAGGAGCAGACAGAAAACAGCAACAGTAACTTCGGCTTTCCCCGTAGCAAGGATTACGAAGTGAGACGGAGTTTTTGCTGGTGACGTGGTTCCGAGCAGCTACCTAAAACTCGCAGCTAATCCAATGAAGTGTTTCTTTGCTCGGCACAACTGCTCCCCACGTCCCAGGTCACCCCCCACCTCACGTAAAGAGCTTTAGGGGCGGTTATATATTTTTTTTCCTTTTTGTTGGTGCGGTTTCGTCTGGCGGCTCTGACAAAGCCAAACAAAATGAATTAAAAGATTCTGCGATAGAAAGAAAAACAAGATTAGGAAGCGAATTTTGTGCCTCGTGGTGAGAAGCTTGCCGAGTTTTAGCCTCATCGATAATTTGTCGCTGATTAGGGAACCTGCCCTAATTAATCAGCGTCTGATTAGGCGTGAGCTGGGCTCCATCGGGGGAGCGAGATGACGAAGTGGAATTATGTAAATTTGTTTCACTTTCACTCCTTCCTTCGCGGTTGATGCCGCTCTGTGCAGGACTGTTTTGTGCGGTTCGGTTCGATGGCGGGTGGAGTGAATGGACGAAATGGCCTTTTTAATCAGCGTATCGGGACCCTAGGATCAAGATCACTAGACGACGGGTGCCGAGAGCCTCGCTGATTAGCGATGGTGGTGAATATGAATTTTGATCAGTGGGATGAATTTTGGAACAATTTTTGTTCGGATTACAGGGCAGATATGGTGGAGGATTTCGACCATGAAAACTATGGAAAAAACCATTTCAAATTTTGAGCCGAATTATGGTCCAAATATCTTTGTACGAAATAATAATTCCAAAGAAGCCTGATGTAAAATAAAACTACGATAAAAATTTACGACGTTCCGTTCCGTAAATTCAACAAATCATTTGACAGTAGTGAAATTTATTATTTAGCAACAGATGGCGGTAATGATTTCGCACTGCATAAATGAAGATCAGGTTACGCTACGCTAGGCAATTAACTTGTGCACCCGTAGCCGAGTGGTTAGCGTCTCACATTATCATGCCGGGTGTTCGGGTTCGATTCCCGTTCTGGCCGGGGAGATTTTTCGTCAAAGAAATTTCCTTCTACTTGCACTGTGGTCACGCGTATTCAAGAGCTTGCCCCTCGGAATACATTCAAGGCGTGTTATTTGACTTACGAAATATCAACTAAGTATTAATAAATGACGCTAGTTAATGCATACGTTGAGACGGCAAAAGTTCCACAGGGAACGTTAATGCCATTCAAGAAGAAGAAGGTAATTTGATACTTTGAGCTAGAAAAAAAAATATAGAAGGTTGTGTCCTAGATACGACCGCATTGTTGACGTAGAACTACTCTGTTATTTAATATAAGTTGCATGTTTATAACTTCGGATACTGTTTTATAATGCTGTGAAATTTTAAAAATAACTGTTTGATAGAGTATCATGTCATCATACTACATGTTATTTAGTGTCGCCTCAATGGAATCTCATCTTTCTTACAACGTAAACCAAGCGCCAAACAAGCGTTCGCCATAACATGCATACAGAGCCATACATTGGTGGCTTGAAGCTACTAAGACTATAAACACTTCTCATCATTTTGCATTATTATCAAAAAAAAAACGCTTAATGTAAAGTAATGTAACTTTTTTCGAGACCAGTAATATTAACTACTGGTCTCGAAAAAAGTTACATTACTTCCTCATGCTCAAGATAAGCGCAGCTGTAATCCTTAGTGGATAAAGTTTTGCTACTGGCATGCGAAACCAAATCACATAATAAATTGCAGAACGAAATTTACTTTCTTGGTGACTAAATAAACGAAATAAACTCTTTCTGTTAATCTCAACAACCTCGAAAAGAGTAGCATAGCTTCATTATGATCAAGATTAGCGCAAATGCAATCCTAGTCAGAGGCGACTGGCACGCGAACCCAAATAACTTTTAACATTCCAGTACGACATTCAAGATGTTTGGTATTCCCCAAAAAAAAAAATTCGTGAAAGGGCCAATGCACACGGAAGCATATACAAATGGGATTTCAGCGTAGCGAAGATGCTATTTCTACACACGGGTTATGAAGCACGCACGTACGCATACAGATATCCATATATCGATGGCTTGAAGCAACTAAATATACACACACTTATCTCCGTTTTACGCTCTTCTCAACAGAAGCTCTTCCTGCCTATATTGTCAGTCTAGATTAGCTTAGCTCTCATCCTTTGTGGAGAGAGTTTGCGAAACCAAAATTCCAGAACATTTATTTTCTTGATGGGCCGACGATAGCCTAGCTTGATGATTCCCCACATAATTGTGTAGCTCAGAACCTTAATGCAATGGCGTCAGTTTGATGCAATGATTGCCAGAGACATCAGCGAGTTAGCAATTTGGTCGCGCAGCTCTATCCGAAATGAAGACATGTGACACAAGCGATGTTCATTAACCCAAGAAGAAATTAACATTGAATGTTTGTTTCAAATCCAGTGATCGAAACCGAAAATTTAATTAATTCACTAAACACAAACACAACGATGTTCATGGAATAGAGATTCAATATGTTTTTATTTTGCTATACAATATATATCTGACGATCGAAAGTATTGACTTCGAAAATAATTTTTTGGATGATTCGGATTAAATCGGGTTTGATGTACAGTATCGGACGAAATATTTACAACCAATCAACAACTTAATGATGTTTTCAAATTCTATTAATTAGTTCAAACAATAGAAAAATATGATTATTTCGATAGCTTGTTAAAATGCGTTGAAATAAGAGCTCATCCGATAAGTCCGATAAGTACTCATCGCCGGATGGTGTCAGTATCGCAAGAGAGATTACTTATCGTGTAGTAGACTCTCGTAAACGGCTACTGTCAATTTCAGCCGAATCAGACTCGCGGGCGTGTCCGCGGATTCTAGAAAAAGGAAAAAAAATGGAAATCGAATTGCACTACGAACTGCTGCCTAGGGTGCCAATGAAAATGGTCATCTCTAATTTCAAAAAGTTACCTCATAAAAAATATTCACCACCTCGAAAAAATACCCTATGCCGAATTTCAGCTTAATCGGACATAAGGGAGAGTGGCACAAAGCGGTCAAAGTTTGAGTTTTTTGAAAATCGTAAAATTACCCAAGGGGGGAGTAAAGAAAATCGAGGTTTACGAAAAAATTTTTTGATGCCAAATGTCTTAAATTAGCATGAAACGTCGAGAACTAGTGTCATCTCGAAAAAAAATTTTTGTCGAAAATCGGCATTCTGGGACTTTACGGAGTACGAAACGAAAAGTATGGTTTTGGGTGCCAATACAAATAGTTATCTCGATTTTTCATTCGGAACTTGCTACGAAATGTTGATTTGCACGATAATATACCCTATGCAAAATATTAGCTCATTCGGGCTTCTTTACTGGTGTCATAAACGTTAAAATTTGAGTTTTTTTTTAAAAACAAAAAATCACCGAAAATCAAGGTTTTCAAAACAAATTTATGCCAAATGTCTTAAAATTGCATTACTCTTCGAGGTTTACAGTTATCTCGATTTTTTTTTGTCAAAACAAAAAGTTTTTTTGCACCTGGTCGTTTTTTCGCCTGAAAAATCGATTTTTGACAATTTTTTTTTATATAACTGTAAATCTCTACGTGTCATGAAATTTTAATACATTTGGCACCATTTTTTTTTTTAATCTCTAATTCCGGTGAATTTTCGGTTTTCAAAAAACTCAAATTTTAACGTTTATGACACCAGTAAATGAAGCCCGAATGAGCTAATATTTTGTATAGGGTATATTATCGTGCAAATCAACATTTCGTAGAAAGTTCCGAATGAAAAATGCAGAAAACTATTTTGAATGGCGCCCAAAACCATACTTTTCGTTTCGTACTCCGAAAAAAAAAAGACCCAGAATGCCGATTTTTGATAATTTTTTTTTTTCGAGATGATACTAGATCTTGACGTTTCATGCAATTTTAAGACATTTGGCATCAAAAAATTTTTTTTGAAAACCTCGATTTTCTTCACTCCCCCTTCGGACTTTTTCGATTTTCAAAAAACTCAAACTTTGACCGCTTTGCGCCACTCTCCCTTAAGTCCGATTGAGCTGAAACTCGGCATAGGGTGTTTCTTCGAGGTGGTGAACATTTTGTATAGGGTAACTTTTTGAAAATTTAGGGTCGATTTTTTCCCATACATTCATTGGCACCCTATCTACTACCCCATCCACCGTATTCTCCAGATTCGGCCCCGTGCGACTTTTTTTTTTGTTTCGGTCTGCCCTCGTATTTGCTGGTCAGCAAAGCGTTTATCTTTCATAGGCAGGCACCTACATATATTCGTTACAGTTTTCAAGATAACACCAAATCTGGACGTTTTAT
The DNA here is from genome assembly GCF_029784135.1 of Toxorhynchites rutilus septentrionalis. Taxonomy (NCBI): domain Eukaryota; kingdom Metazoa; phylum Arthropoda; class Insecta; order Diptera; family Culicidae; genus Toxorhynchites; species Toxorhynchites rutilus. The sequence continues at coordinate 226,231,535 of NC_073746.1, forward strand.
GCATTTTTAAATCATTCGACATCGAAAAAAAAATCGATTTTCCAAATTTCATGTATACAAACATTATAAATTGAAGTTGGATCTTAGTATACATAGAAAGTGTTTTCTAAGAGTAAAAAGGAGAGCATAAACATGAACCTGTATCCTTTTCGGACGGGGTCGTGTTTGTGGCAAAGTATGCGAAAAGCGAAAAAGGAACGGATGTTACAACTACGCCAGATCGCCTCCACATGTCAAAAGCTGTGCTAAAAATTAATCTTGGGTGTCTATTAGGGTAACACGGGGTGATTTGGTCATATGGGGTGATTTGGACCACCCCTTTATCTCAAAAACTACGGCTCAACTTGGATTTTCTATGATGTCACTTCCTTCTATTGTTGAACCGTATGTACCTAAAGTAAAAACAGTTTGGTAAAACTTCACAAGTAGAGGGAAACGGTAACATAAATACATCAAGTACTTTAAGCGTCAAAAAATATGAGTTTTCCGATCGTGGTTTTAAGGTTTTTCCCGCAGATTAAACAAACTTTTCGTGTATTGTGCAGAAAAGTTCTGTTCGCATACAGAAGAAGAACAATTTGATGTAGCGAAACTGTAAGTTTGATAACAATAAATGAAATTAATTGCATTTTAATTTTTGCGTGTTGTGTGGGGTGACATGGAGACGTTTCTGTGGAGTGAATTGGTCCTACAGGTTTGAGACTTTTCTTTGGTCTAATTGATTCCAGATGCCGCTGAATTACAAGAAGAGGATGGACAGACAACGTTGGAAGAAGAAGGAGCTTGAAAGAGCAACTCAGGCCATCTAGAACGGATTTTCTTTGACCAAGCATCAAAAGTGTTTGAAAATGCTCGACCAACAGTGAAAAGATTCATGCAGAATTCGAGATGGTGTCAATCCAACTTTTCTGGTCTGGAATCTGGCCAAGACACCTGGTATCGATTCCAAAACATTGTTACTGATTGAAACATTATCCCAAACTACTTTACATAAACATAAGTATGTTTTTTTTATGAAACACACACTGGACCAAATCACCCCACAGGCGGTCCAAATCACCACGCATCAAATTTTAATGTCCAAAAATCGTCTCTTTTATTTTATGATATATTTGGTAGATTGAGGCTTTATATTAGGCTGTCAAAAAAGTCCTGCGGTATTTTTTTTGAATTTTCGTTTGTTCATAAAATTAGTTACAATCATCTGTTTTAAGTCAAATATGCGCCGTTTTGTTCGATGGCTTGTTCCCAACGAGATGCCAACTTCATAATACCCCTGTTATAGAAGCTCGCTTCCTTATTGGCAAAAAACTCGGATAGCCAATTTTCACAGGCCTCTTTTGTGGCTAACTCCTGACTACCTAGCTCGTTTGCCATGGACAAAAACAGATGGTAGTCACTTGGTGCAAGGTCCGGACTATACGGCGGATGCAAAAGAACCTCCCATCCGAGCTCCCGGAGCTTCTGGCGCGTCACCAAAGAAGTGTGTGGCCTGGCGTTGTCCTGATGGAAGACAATGCGGCCTCTGCTTATCAAAGATGGCCTATTCTTCATGAGTGCTACCTTCCAGCGGTCCAGTTGTTGGCAGTACAGATCCGAATTGAGCGTTTGGCCATAGGGAAGCAGCTCATAATAGATTATTCCTTGACAATCCCACCAAACACACAGCAGAACCTTCCTGGTCGTTAATGAGGGCTTGGCCACCGTTTGAGCCGCTTCAGCGGGCTTCGACCACGACCGTTTGCGCTTCACGTTGTCGTAAGTGACCCACTTTTCATCGCCAGTCACCATCCGCTTCAGAAACGGGTCGATTTTGTTGCGATTCAGCAGCGATTCACATGCGTCGATACGGTCAAAGATGTTTTTTTGCGTCAACGTGTGTGGCACCCATACATCGAGCTTCTTTGTGAATCCAAGCTTCTTCAAATGGTTAATAACGGTTTGATGACTTATCCCCAGCTCTTGGCCGATGCTACGGCTGCTACTATGCCGGTCTTTCTCGGCTAATTCAGCGATTTTGTCGCAATTTTCGACGACAGGCCTTCCGGAGCGTGGCGCATCTTCGACGACCTCTACACCAGAACGAAAACGTTGAAACCATCGTTGTGCGGTGGAAATGGAAACTGTATCGGGTCCATAAACTGCACAAATTTAATTGGCAGCTTGAGATGCATTTTTGCCTTTGTCATAGTAGTACTGTAAAATATGTCGGATTTTCTCTTTAAAAAAACTTTTTAAGTTAAACGGTTTGATTGTGATTAAACATAATAATGTTCTAAAAGCTAGAAAATAATTAGGCATGTAGCAGTTAGCAGTTATCACACCTCTCCTTCACTAGTCTAGGGCATTGATAAAACTAGAATATACAATCGTGGGACATTTGAGGAAGTCGCTAATCGTGGATAATGGAAATCCAACGTGCCCCACGATTTTATTTTAGTCGTATCAATGCGCTAGACTAATGAAGGAGAGGTGTGATAACTGCTAACTGATACATGCCTAATTATTTTCTAGCTTTTAGTACATTATTATGTTTAATCACAATCAAACCGTTTAACTTAAAAAGTTTTTTTAAAGAGAAAATCCGACATATTTTACAGTACTACTATGACAAAGGCAAAAATGCATCTCAAGCTGCCAATTAAATTTGTGCAGTTTATGGACCCGATACAGTTTCCATTTCCACCGCACAACGATGGTTTCAACGTTTTTGTTCTGGTGTAGAGGTCGTCGAAGATGCGCCACGCTCCGGAAGGCCTGTCGTCGAAAATTGCGACAAAATCGCTTAATTATTTTCTAGCTTTTAGTACATTATTATGTTTAATGACAATTAAACCGTTTAACTTAAAAAGTTTGTTTTTACTTATTTTATTTTCTAGTTTTTAGTACATTATCTGTTTTATTAGAATATTTCTCTACAATAAAACCATTGTACTGTATTCTATCAGTCAAATAATTTCATTTGATACCGATATTGAGTAGATTGCAGAAAATACACAGTGTATTCTCCAAGTCAAGTTCGTTCGTTTGATACACATATCTCAATCAATCTTTTTTTTGAGATGATATGGAATCAGCTATTTTGTAGCGGCGGCCAAATTGAATTTTTCAAGATAAGCAGTTTTAAAATGACAGCAGAGATAAAGGTGTTTTATAAATTCGGTCAGTTCCTATTGGTCAAATTTCTATTAATGTGGGACAACCCTACAGACAACCCTGGCAGCCATCTTGGATTTGCATTTTTCATAAATAACTGTGTCAAGCCCTTTCATTTGATACCCATATTGATGGGGTTTTGGAAAACCCCATATTGATAAGGTTTTGAGAAAATATATAATCCGCCATTTTGTAGCGGTCACCATCTTGAATTTTCAAAATCATGAAACACGCAGTTTTATAATGACTACAGAGATAAAGGTGTGTTCCAAATTTCAGATCAATCGGTCAACAGGAAGGGTTTCAAATTTCTATTAATGAGGTAAAGCGTTACAGACAAACATGTTACAAACATACAAACATACAAACATACAAAGAGATTATAGGGCAAGCTAAATAAAACCGTTTAAAAACTCTGTTTGTGTTCATGTTCATGTTGATTTTGAGTTTCTTATATGACTGCTGTTCTTCGAAACATATTTTTATCCGTTTGTGATGAATTATCATTTCGTAATACATTCGCAAGTAACCAGTAAGTATAGCAATAGCCCTGAATAAACTCTATATCCGCACTGAATAAAAACTTGCTATTTTTTCCAGGGGGAATTAATCATAATTGTCACCGATTCTCAAACCTGTCTTATCCAAAATTAGAACAATTGGATACACATTTGGATGGATTTATTATGAAGCGTATTCGAATGTCGAAATGACGTATAAGTTTCCGTCAAAGATTCATTGGTTTTTGCACTTGAAATGTCTATTCCATCAAAAAACGGTTCGAGGAGACTGGTTCATAGAAAAATAAACCAAAGTTAACCGTTAATCGAATAATGTTGAACAGAATAATGTTCAATGTTCAAAGATAGCGTAACCTTCTCAAACGACACTCGGGTTTTAAGATCCTTTTATTTGAATGAGAAAAAGATTTTGCTTCAAAATCAGCATAACCAGTAAAATAATCGAGTGTATGCGGCATAGTCTGACTCGTCATTCAAAAATGTTCCATGTCTTCAGCACATACATACATTACATACACGTTCATTGATAGGCGAGATCTCTATACAAAATTTGTATAAATAGAAGAGCGTTATCGAGATGAATCAATTGCATGTCAGAACTCCGTAAATATATATATATATATATATATATATATATAAGTTCAATATATAGACAATAGTTGAATTGCCACATACGTGTTTCATTTGAGCAGTTTGTAAAGTCTTTTCTTCCAAAATAGCCTTTTTCAAGGCTAGAAGTTTGCGTCAACGTTGTTCGTCGGCTCTACTGATTACCGTTGCAGATCGTTCTACTGTCCCACCTGTAGATATTTCCAGCATCACCCAGGGTTTGATAGAGAATGTGTCACTGACCCACCGCCCGATTAAGAACTCGAGAAGATCGTTAATCGCAGAAAAGATCGTGAATATTTTCGCAGTAAGGATCAATTGCTAGGAAGATCGTTGATTGTTAGGAAGTGTCCAATTCTATTCGTGCAAAAGTCTCGTAGCATCGAAAAGCCAAAAGCATAAAAAATGGAAATTTTTCGTGATGCAACCGATATTTAGTTTTTTCAATTTGTCCTTCAATATGTTCACGAAAGATGTAATTCTAAGCAAAAAAAATAATTTTGTAAATCTAGTTTCATTTCCCTAATGGATAGATTTATTACTATTAGAATTTTAATACAACTTAGTTCTTTTTCACATTCATTGCATCATAACGTAGCTAGTATTTTTTTTTGCTTGCAATTCTGTGTTATTATAGTTTGAAAACTTATTCAAGCACTCCAAGTTGGAAAATCGTTTCTTTGTTGTTCATTAAAAATCATTCTATATTCTTGTTATTTTAAAGTATGGGAGAATCAGCACTTTCGAAAGAGGTGGGAAAGGGTCATAATCGAAAAACCTACTGGTTAGCGAGAGTTTTGCTTATACAAGCTGTCTCGAGATAAATCATTCAGTTCAAACCATTGAAACCATCGACATCCAAAAAGATAATCCTACAGACGAGTGAAAACATTCGTTTGATATCTTTTTGACTGTCCAGCCCGGTATCATGCTCATAATTTAGAGTAATAAAAAATCAAAAAAAATAACTAGTTCTCCCAAAAAATCGGTTTATTTTGGGATATGCACTCGAAGTATGTTCAGAATCGGTTCGGCTCTCGGATAACCGCTCTAAAATTTTGAAATTAACATCCGTCATAGCATCATAAATCATCCAAGCGTAATTCGTTACTGTGGATCATACAACCTATCCAAGCCCAAGCTACGCTATTTTCTTCATTTTTCATTCACTAGGATTTCATATGTCGTGCTTTTGATATATTAATTAAATGAAACATTTTCAACAAGTCAATATTGTCACAACTGACAGTTGTATCTTGACTGAAAACTGAACCGCAAAATCTGCTACACTGTATATAACTCGCCCACCACATACCCATATCCTTAACTCAGCTGCTTCTACCCGGTCATACATACATTCAAGGAGAGCGTGATAAACAGTATGATATTTACATTAGAAAGCTTTTAGTGGGTTGTTATTTTCGATACGGAATGAGCAACGGCTTCCGGTAACCTTCTCTCTAGTTTGTCACATATCACTTACCCATGCTGTGAAAACATAATCATATTGTACATTACGGCCCAGTCCTTCTGCGTTGGTGGTGGGGAGCAGATGCAGATTTTGTCCTTTCGCTCCGTCGCTAAGGCTCGCAGAAACTGCTGGAACGGCTCGGGTAACTGGGAGCATAAAAATGTCTTTATAAGAGTCTAGATGTATTTTAAATTGCCTTATAATTTCCTGTACCCACTCTCTCACACACATGTTTAACGTGTCCTGGAAAAACACAAATCGGAGTTTGGCAAGCGAGTGGGGAAGAATTTGTCTCCTCCATATACACATCCACATTCGCGACGTAATAATAATAAGCGGCTGTGATATGTACCCTCCCCCTTTCTGGTCGGCGAAGGAAGAAGCTAACGCTGTGCTCTTCGTCCTTCCCACGCTTGGTAAACCTTTCCCGCGCTCAAATAAACTTGAAAGCACGCTCGTTGAGTTAATGTTTACCTTGTTGAATGTTCCCCCCATATCGGAGGGTGTTGTGAAACGACTTTTCGCGTGATGGCAAAATGGGATGGGCTCTCATCGGCTTCTACTCTAATTTGAATAAATTTATTTACATGTTTTTACTCCGCTTCTGTCACGCGAACATCGTGTTGCGATGGGAAGGGGAGAATATATACGACCAACGAACAGTTCGGGTGTGAATGCAGAAGCCAGCGGAAATGGTTTTCCACCTATCGTTTTCTTAAGCAGTTTCGCTGAAGGAGTCGGGCACCGGGGGGACTGTTAATGGCTGAGCACTTCTCGCGCCGAAGGAACAATAAACGGGTTGACACTACCGGCGGTCTACGGAATCTATCCCACACACACACACACACACACACACACACACACACACACAATGGAATACCACTTTTGTGGTGTTACTTTGTCGGAAGTTGGAAATTGGTGGTTTTCGGGGGCGGTGATGTATTGGAATTATTTTTGGAAAAAAACCTGGATGAGAGAATGCCGCCGAGACTGACGCCTGTTTAATGTAATGTTGTGTTCAAGGACGATTTAGTCGGTCGAGGCAAATTCCCGTTCACCTAGCATGCACTGATTCACGATTTGTTTGTGATCAATTAGCGTTTATAAAGAACACTTTCATGATTGGTTCCTAGCTGCTATATAGTTTGTGTTATTTGCCTGTTTAATCGAATCGAACTTCCTGTGCTCCAGGACCTCGTTTTCATCATTGAACCGAGCAAACAAAATTAACCATTCAATCCTAAAAGAAATCAAAGCGGTAAACATGATGCAGCTCATTCAGAAGCCAGCTCCGCTCTCATCCATACATCCTCCAGCTAATGCATTTAGCGCATTCATGGGGAAATGAGATGGTTCAAGTTTCCCAAAAGGATGTGCAGTTTACATTCAGCGGACACAAGGTTTCGTCAGTAACGGCAGCGGGATACCTGTCTCGTGAGTCGGGGGGTGGTGGGTTACCATCCTCGATAGTGATATAGCTTCGGGCGGTTCTTTTGTAGTGCAACCAGCGAATAAGAATTCAAATTGCACCCTGCCAGGTGGAAAGCAGAACGCAAAAGGCTGAGGCGGACGCCACAGCACATAGAAATGGCACATTCCAGCGGAAGCTGTGCGCACATTCGAAACTGTTGTTGGGGATAGGTCACAGGAAAACCCCCCGCCCTTCCGGTACACACACACGTGTGCGAGAGAGCCAGCTCTGCATGTGTAGTTTGTCTCCTCTAGAAGCTGCAAACTTGGTTGGGGCTATGGGATTTTAATACTTCTGCAGTTGCTCTTATGCGCGCTTGGATCCAATTGATACACAGTTTGGTGAGGGTTTGGATGGAGGTTGGGTCAGGGAGAGATAGATTAAATAGGTTGGAGCCGGTAAAGCGTGTTCCATTTTCGCAAGAGCACTTCGTGGTTTCATGGAACCCCTGTGTTTTAGCTTTTTGCATCCCTAGCCGGTGAGGCTTCATTAACATTGGAGAACATGACACACTTCTTCGAAAACGCTTCGGATAGATTGTGGAAAGTCTTGATATGGTTCCATTTTGATGTATGTTTCAATGCATCTTTTAGCACCTCGCGGTAATTAATTTTTGAAAGAGTGCATTTTTGTGTAACGATGATTAAGATGAGTAACGATGTATACTTTTCCATCTCCATAATTGAGATTTTTCTTCTCCATGACATATTACTTTTTTTACATTTTCGCAGAAAAAATGCAACAAATTCTCGATTTTTTCATATTCACTTATCAATGCTATCGACTACCTCAATCAACAACTGTGCTTTAAAAAAAAACAGAAAGAGATTATGAATACATTTTTCAACTCATCTCTCAGAAAATCTATTCACTCGGACTATTAAATTTGGCATGTGGAAACAAATGAGGTCAAAGTACTTCAAATCTTTATTCTTGTGCTTAACTATTTTTTGGGTATATATGTTTGTGGTGATTCGAAGTAGAAATGATAGGAATTTAAAGGAGTGTTCTAGTCTATAAATTTGAAAAAAATCATTTTTTTTCTTTATATTTTTGAAGTCTAGACATTCAAGAATATACCCTAGAAAGGACTCTCATTATTTACCGAGTTATAGTCATTTATATGATGCGGTTCTAATCTAGTACGGACAAAACAATTACCTTCAAACGCGTTTTCTCGAAACTAGTTTATTCTAACTGGCGTACACGATATCTCAAGTTCTACTGAACCGATTTATGTCGAATCTATTTTTACACAATCTGTATGCATCTCTCTATTGCATGAACCAATAAAAAATCATAATTTTTCAATTTTACTATTTTTTTAAAATCCGGAAAAGTAATAAACGTTTTAAATAGCTTTTTTTTTATTGAACGGCCAGCATTTTGTCAATAAACATGTTTTTGGCTTGTACGAGGTTGATGCGATAACGGCATCTTTACTGATTCGGAATCTGTTCGTTTTTTTTTGTTTAAGATAGCCAGAAAGGCGGTTTGATGTGCATTTTGATACGATGTTAAAATCAGGCCGTACTTTTTCAATGATGCTAAGGGTAGCATGATGTTATGTCCAGGGCTAATGTCATCAAACCAGCAGCTTTTGATGACCTTGAAGTCTACATCATTGCTGCCATTCCAGCGCAATTGGTGCACCGAAACAATGAAAAATTGAAACACTCGTATGCATCAATGCGAGTTGCGATTATTGAAATGTCCAAAAGCATAACATAAACATTGGTGTGAGATATAGAAATAGAAGTGAACGTTTAATATTTGAAAAAACATTTTCAATTACGTAATAAAAAAATTATCCAAAGACTGAATTTGAATTTATAATTTGGTTTATTTGCCAAATCGATTAATTCCCTTAATCAGAAAAAAATTGTAGTACTAATAAAAAATACTCCAAGTATATTCCATTTTATACTTTGTATATGCCGTCAGATCAAATGTGCGTTTGCAATAATACATCCTACATCGTATTTTCAAATTTGTAATTTGGAAATAATTTTAAAAAACAACATACACTCAGGTTTTTTACGCGGTTTTTACGAGTTTTTTTTACGCGGATTTTCCAATTAACGCGGTTTTTTACGCGGATTTTCCAATTAACTCACTTTTTAGGCGGTTTTTTTTATCGCATTCCCCGCGTAAAAAAACCTGTGTGTATAATATTTTATAATTTTTCTCAACTTCTTGTTTTATGGAGTTAATCGATTTGGCAATTGAAGCATCCACATGTAACGGGGGCCACACATTAAGGCCAATTCTAGTCGCCAGTTCATGGAAGTTTTCAGCCTTCTATTATTAATAATTAGGGCCATCCTAGTGACAAAATAATTGGGTGGTTCCACCCTAGCAAAGTATTGCGTATTAAAGACCATGAAAATAGTGTTAAAATTTGAGGTAGGGTTTAGAAACATTTTCGACAGTATACCACGTGTTCGTATTTCGAAAAAAAAACCAAAACATGCACAGAAAGTTTAAATTTTTGATAAGTTAAAACAGTAGATTTCAATGTTTCATGCATTTTTTACCTAAAATTTTGCATAGGGTATTTTTTGGTGGAAATAATCTTTCTGCCGAAAGTCCCGTTTTAAAATTCGAGATGACCATTGTAATTAGCACCTTAATGTATATGTAATTTACTTCAAGCATGTTCATCAGGGAGTCAATGAAAATGGTCATCTCGAAAAGTTACCCCATAAAAAATGTTCACCACCTCGAAAAAACACCCTATGCAAAATATTAACTCAATCGAACTTAAGGGAGAGTGGCGCAAAGCAGTCAAAGTTTGAGTTTTTTTGAAAATCGAAAAATCATCCAAGGGGGGAGTAAAAGAAATCGGGGTTTGAAAAAAAAATTATGCCAAATGTCTTGAACTCGAGATCTACTGTCATTACGGTTTTTTTTTGTTAAAAACCGAAACTCTGGGACACAGTATTTTTTTCGGAATATGGAGAAAAACGTATGGTTTTGGATGCCAATAAAAATAATTATCTCGATTTTTCATTTTTCAATTTTGGGGTCGTTTTTTCCCATAAATTCCTAATGTTCATAAAAGCAAATCTGTATGATAAAAGATTGTGTAACAAAACGATAGATATAAAATACCTGAAGTCGGTAAGAACTTTCTGTACGAGTCAATATTTTTTTCATGAAGCCGCAGCAGAATCTTCACATTCAGCTTGATAGTGTGGTTCTGAAATAGATAAGAGTTGTATTGATAGTGGAATACATATTATATCCGATCAACAACTCAGGTGTGGCATTGTGAAAGAATAACGAAGAACTATTAGATTGTTCAGTAAGTCGTTCGATGAAAGACGCCCTAACTTCGGTAAAATTGTATTACTGTTTTATTACCATACTTGAGTTTCTAAACGAATAATATCCATATATCGGTCACAAGAAGATGAAGACTGTGCACTACTTGAATCCCAAGATTCCACGAAGAGTTTTCCTAAAGCCAATCCGTAAGAGTTTCTAGGATTTTCTCACAGCATTGAGCGGAGTCATTGGGGCTCCCACCATGATAAAAAGAAAACAGAACCGCGCTGTTCACTACAACCCTTCAGAGTAATTTCTATTTTTGTCACTTTGGATGAACTTTTCTACATTTTAGAACCACGGACCACGGACACTGTAATAAGTTCGTCTACACCGTGAAGTGGCACTTCTAATATGGCTCACAAACTCACGCCTTATTTTTACGTTAGAGTTAATTGGAAATAGTCCGATCGCCATTTTTGCAACAACAACAAAATTAGAATGACTCAAAATTTTTAATATCAGCTCGTTATGAATTTGTTTTATCGCCAATTAGAAATGCCAAAAACGAGAAAAAAATGTATGAAAATATATGGAAAGCAAATTCGATAAAAAAAATAGAGGAACAGAGTGCGAAGTCGAAATTTTAAAGCTACTTTCGAAAAGCTGCAATGTCGTGAAAAATCAACGCATGAAGATGGTATGTACATCGTTTTGAACATTCAACTTTCATGTTTTGGAATATTTTAATAACACATTTTTACTTTTATATGTGTAAATGTAGTGGGCAAAAATATTGGAACGTAACAAAAAATCGATTTCTTTCTGTTTTTTTTAACTTTTCGTAGACTAACGCAACTTTATTTCCATCTAATGCATGGAACAAAAGTTACGAATCGTTTTTTCCGAGGGTACGCATAGCATTTTGTACTTCGGGTACAATTTGCGATGAAATGCTTTACGAATTTACTCCAAACTTTGATCGATCGGCTTAAAAAAACGGACGAACGGATCAATATGAAAGGTTCACAGAGGTTTCAGGGATATACTAGGCTAAAAATTCTCCTGCTTACATTAGAACATACTGTAATATTCATATAATTTCATCTGAAACAGTACAAAAACATTTTTTGGCACTTTTTCCGAATCGATGCTAATAATTTTAATATTTTTTTTGTCAATGCAACAAATCAACCTTATACTGAATTTATTGGAGTTTTCAAAACTACCATTCGGTTCGAAATCGATTTTTTAACTCTTCTCGATATTTTTGCTCACTACTCAAGTTGAAGTTCCAAACTAATTCCATCTTCATACATTGATTTTTTACGAAGCCTTTCGAAAATCCCAAAAATCACTATAAAAAACATAGAAAAAAAATACGTGTAAGTACCAAATTTGTTATATCTTGAGCATAATTGGCTTTAGGATAATAACCTTTTATTCAGAACCGTTCACAGATTCTAGTTTTTGCCATTTTGAAACTAAATCGTGACCCAAGCATTCAAGTCAGCATTTTTAATCTGAAACCACACCGATGTCGCTTTTACGCGGTTTTAGGGAATATAAACTATATAATAGCGGTTTTTTACGCGGATTTCAGAATTTACTCCAGTGTAAACAGATTTGATGTGCTAATTGATGTGACTTCCCACGAAATATGTTTGTATTATATCACTGATTAGTAGCTGAGAAATAAAAGGAGAAACAGGTATCATGATTGTAGCATGCAAAAAAAAAAGTAAATTAATTGTCTGAATATGGGTTGCATTTTAAACTAATAATTCACTGTTTGTTAGAGTTTTACACGGATTTTGAAATTTACGCAGTCTATTTTCAAGCTGATTTTGGAATTTATGCGTTTTTTCACGCAAATTTTGGAATTAACGCGGTTTCCTATATGTGTTTTTTTACGCGCCACGTATTCCGTTTCATATATATCAAGTAATATAAGTCGAGGGTGCAATGTTTTGGGATTACATTCTTTCAAAAATTATTTCCAAGTAAATTATCGTAAGAGATTTAAGAATTTTCCGAGTTATAAGTATTCATAATATTAATTTCATCACAGTAAACAAGATATATCTTAGGGTGATAACTTCTCTTGATATAAATTGATATAAATTTTGTTTCTATGTCTACAGTTGAAATTTGTTTTAAACGGATACTTATTTAATTTCATTCAACGAAATTGGGACACTGTATAGGGGAAGCGGGTGGAATACGGACATGTTGAGAAGAACTTTGATTGCATCTTTGAAAATTCATGTTTCCCAAAACTCAAATGCATTTTCTTCCCGCTCAATGTACTATTTTCCGTATAGGTCGGTTATTTGATCAGACAAAATAATTATTTAATTTGTTTTACTTGAATTAAAACAGACTGAAATGAAGAACATTTTTTATGTTGTGAGTAGAACAGTCATACAGTGAGTGTGAAACGGACAGGTTTGTATTATACGACACGTATAAGTTTATAGCTCGCGAGAGGAATAATTTTATTCGACCAAAGTATGAAATCACTTCGAATGTCCGTTAAATTTGAAAAAAGCTAATCAATTAAATTTCCTACATAAGCAGTGTAGACCAAAAAATCCAATCCAAAGAAATATTAGTTTTTATTTAATTAAAGTGGATTTTAATTCACACTAATGCCGGATTTTCTTTTTCTTTTTTTTACAGGTAATGCAACTTCCGTCAATGGAATAATGTATTCGTATTATGTGTTGCAAAACATCTTCAGAGGAGTTATTCCATAAAGGTATTGCAAATAAAACACAAAGTGTCATCCACTAAACAAACACATCACATGTTCGAGTATTGCCCGATAAGCTACGATATACTTGACACATCTACTAGTATCCTCACGTCTATCATCATACGTAAATTCTAACATCATTGTTGGATAGTTTGACGTGTTTAATGATATGGTTGCTTAGAACGGTTTGAGGTTCAAGATATTTGTGTTTGTGTTTCAGCGATTTAAACATCTCAGTCAAAAATGTCAATTTGTGCGACACAAACAGTTTTTGTTCGACAGTCCAATGTTCATACAATATTGAATGTATTGAAGTGAAATCTATGAACATGAATGCCTCAATATCACGACATGTCAAGATCGTCCGTTGAGATACTATGTGGTGAAAATCGCACAAAATCATCACACGAATTCGTTTCATTACCTTTTTCTTGTCAGAGAATTGGAATGAACTTCTCAAATCATTTTATGAAATACTCAAAAAGAAGCAATAAGAAGGCTTTTCAACTCGGGCAGGCACTTGGTGCCCTCCAGAATGTGTTGTTCAATGAAAGTCCCATTCGCATCTTGGCATTCCAATCTATTTCCAATTAATAATTTGAGCCAAATAATTAATAACGGGTATTTCCAAATAGATATAAAATCATCAGTTGGAATTTTAAAAATATTTACACCATTTTTACAGCATTATTTGTTTTCTCCTTTATTTCGTTTTACCGTTTAATCACAGCAGTGGAACTCCATACAATTCACTAACTAAAAAGTGTCCACATTTTCATCGCTTGTTTACGTGAAGAATATAATTTTTTCAGGCACACTTGATTTGAGTGTGTATGGATTTCTAGCTGTCTTAACGCAAGGTCTTTAATAAAGAATGGAAAGATGGGAAGGTTGATATAAACATGTTTATAATTAAATAAGTTTATTCAAATATTAATATTGCCCTTTTTTAATTATTCAGTGCAATTTTATCGAAATTTGATAGAGAAATTAAAAAAGGAATGTTTTTTTCAATATTTTCTGAGATGGTTATTAAAATTATTTATTATTTAACCAAATTTTATTTTAGTTTAAAAATATATAGAAATATATATACAAATATAAAGTGAATTATATCACATCCACTATTCAAGAAAGTTGATGATACTGATGGTATTTTCGTGAAAATTGGTAGCTTGTTTTCGTTATGGTAAAACATTGAACCTGTATTTTTTTTTTGGGTGATTCGATTTTTTTCACTTTTCCCAGTCATTTTTTATCAAAAAGTCATAACTTTCGAATCACTAAGCCGATTCAGATGATCGACACATCAAATTGAAGTTAATTAGCTAGTCTTTTATCAAACTTGCAAGAAATTTGAATTTTGTTTTCGTAATTATTAATTGTATCCATTTTTTATAGTTCACATGGTTTCGGCACCAACAGCGCTATAATTTTCTATATATATATTATTTTTTTTTGAAAAATGAGGATTTTTTATACATTTACATTTTTTACTCAGAATCAGATGTGTTCTTTTTTTCTTTTTTGCATTATAATTTTAACCGAGATGATCGATTTATGAAATCAAAGCCAATGAGCTAGAATTTTTAGGAAAAATAATGCACTTGCGAAAAAAAATAATTTAGTTTTCGTGATCAATAATTGTATCTGTTTTTTTATAGTTTACATGGTTTCGGGACCAAGGGCGCTATATTTTTTATATTTTTTTAGTGAAACCTTCACTTAACACAGTAAAAAATCAGAGGTGTGTTCTTTTTCGTTTTTGAGTTATGATTTTTCAAAGTTAACATGTTTTTAAGCTTCGTTCGATCATCCTATGCGATAAGACTATTTATATGCGTATAGAAATCCCCTTTTTGCAAGTGTGAAATTATTGACTTCATTTAACTATGTCGATTATCTG
Source organism: Toxorhynchites rutilus septentrionalis (assembly GCF_029784135.1). Taxonomy (NCBI): domain Eukaryota; kingdom Metazoa; phylum Arthropoda; class Insecta; order Diptera; family Culicidae; genus Toxorhynchites; species Toxorhynchites rutilus. Next base: position 226,246,697 of record NC_073746.1, read on the forward strand.
ATTCGTTTCAGTAGATCAGAAGTCATGAATTTTTGAAAAACGTAATTTTTGGAAAAAAGGAGAAAAATGATTTATTTCGGTTAAATTTGAAAAATCATAATTTAAAAACGAAGAAGAACACATTTTGGATGTTATATAAAAAATCCTCAGCTTTTGAGAAAAAATATAAAAAAATATTGCGCCCTTGGACAATGAAAACTATAAAAAACAAATACGACCAATAATTAAGGAAACAAAATTATTTTTCTTGCAAGTATAGTATTTTTTTTTAAAAGACTAGCTAACTGGCCAATTTGATATGTCGATCATCTAAATCGGTTTAGTAGTTCAAAAGATATGAGTTTTTGGAACAAAAGGAACAAAACTACTAATTTACACGAAATTCTGAGAATGGAATATATATATATATATATATATATATATATATATATATATATATAACTTACGTTTTTAAATTAAAGGAGAGCGTTTTTAAAAAAGAACTACACTTGTTCACTGTAAGATTAAGACTAACTTTATTATCGCTTCCAGTTTACATGACTTATGATTTATGCCTACTCAATGAGCCGAAGGGAATTTGATACCTACATTCTCGAGTTGCGTACCGTTGCCTGTTATGCTGATTCGTGTTGTGGTGTCTACGTTGAATATGTTATTTCAGTGAAGATGGGACGTTTGGCCAAAAGTGATGATGCCGCTGTTTAGGTTGTTCGAGCTGGTGCATGGCTGGTGTTGCCGTTTGGAATTGACGGTAACTGCTCCCTCATGAAGTTCGAACCGTCCCGGTTCGATTTTAGCGGATGTTGGTTTCTCTGAATTTTCCTTCTTCTCTGGTAATGTTCTGCGGGGTTCTGGGAATGGATGCTGGCCAATTTTAAATACGTTACTAGTGCGTTTGTTGATTTTCGTTATGGCTATTACTATTCCAGAAATTATAATTATCGAAAATATTCCGATATTTGTTGAGATATGGATTGCAAATGATTCTTCTATTGAATCCATTCGTTCACGGTTGCGGATGTTTAATTCTTGTAGTTTTTCTATAGTTATATTCTCCTCGAGAGCGCCTTTTTCTATTTGTAGACCATCTAGCGATATTGCCAGTGGTGTTTGTTTGTTGTGTCTTTCTCGATTGTCAAACTTTGTGCCATTGATGATTACTGCACAGTTTGAGAAGTATATTAGAAAACTACCTGATAGTGTTCTGTTTGTCAGTTTGCAATCCGTTTGTATGAATACTTTTTGAACGTCCTTCAGCACGATATGGAAATCAGTTAGCCGCTTGACGCCTGAATTGGCATCGTGATCCACGAAGCTGCACTTTCCGGAAAATCCTCGTAGGATTTTGGAATAACATGCGTCGTTGGAAACGTCTATCGCACATGGTATTTTGTCCCACAGGTTGGCATCGCCCGTTGAGAAGATAAGTTGATTGGCTTCCTACTATTGCTGTCCTTGATGGTAGTTTTAGAGATGTTCCGTTGATTGGTAATGGTTCCAGCAGCAACTCGTTAAATATTTCCGTTTTAACAAATGGCACTGAGATAACAAAATATAATTTGCTGTTCTTAAAGACTATTTTTATACTTATAAATTCATAAGCCTGTTCTGAATTAAGCAATGTAATGTTCTGTTTTTCTAACTGATGCACTATGACTTTTAATTCCTCCGGTTCTAGGAAGTTCCTCGAAATCACATTTACGCGAGCTAATTGAATGGTTTCGAATACGGTGTCTAGGTGGTTTCGTATTTGGTCTAGGTGAAATGAAACTCTGATTACTTTGCTGAGGGCCGTGAAATTTTGGTTTACATTGTTGGGATCTAATATAGCTTGTCTATTTGAAATAATTTGTTTTACCAACTTACTTTGTTGGTCATTAATGGATTGGATTATTTTATTTATTCTATTTTGTAGTTTTTCATTGATTGTTGCTTGTAAATTGTTTTCATTAATTAACTGTCGATTTCCTGCCTTGAGATGTTCAATCTCCGTGTTAATTCTGTCTAAATCTTCTTGGTCTAGGTTTCCTGTAATTAATTTTATTGTAGACCCTAAAAAATTGAAGGCTCCTCTTCTGTGTCTCTCCTTAGGGGAAAGGATTCTGTATAAGTTTGTAATTTCATGCATTTTACTACGCAACATTCTTGTGATTTCTCTGATGTTAGGAAAGGTTTCTAATCCGGTGATTATGGTGTTGAGTTGGTTAAGTATAGGTTGGTATAGGTCGAGGTCTACTTCGTGATAAACGTGAATATGTCCGTTTTTGATGAATGTTGATTCCATTCGTATGGTCAATAGTCCGGGGTTTGTTGAAATGTCTTGAATTTGAATGATTTGTCCAAAATAAAGTTGCATTTGCAGAACAAGAAGGATCAACAGACAAAGTGCCATCTGAAAGAAAAGATATTATTAGTTATTATTTATTCTTTTTATATTATTTTTGTGTAATCTACGATTCGAGTCGTCAATAAAGCTTTTCAATCTGTCTTCGACAACTTGAACCGTTGAATATCGTTTTCTCGTTTTATTCCGAATTCCCTGCACTTTATGTAACACTTGCTGATCTGGGACCAATTTTGGTTCGTCTTCCAGATGCCGGTTGTGTTGTTTATGTGTGTTCCTTTGTGTTTTGGTCAGTGTTAATACGACTTCGTCATATAATTTATCTCTTTTTGCCAATATTTCTTCGGCGTCCAGAGGTCTTTCATCTTGGTCCTTGATACCTAAAAAGATTTCTCGGGGTTTCATGTTAGTTGCAGAATGTATGGTTTCATTATATAAAGTGCAAGAAATTCTGTATAATTCTTTGTTGGATAGTGATTCATACTTATGCCTATTACAACGATAAATCTCGGCGAGTGTACTGTGGAATCTTTCCACTATTCCGTTGGTCTCGCTATGATTTGTCGGTGTAAAATATATTTGTATGCCTAGGTCATCGAGGAGTCCTCGAACCTCAATAGATCTCATGGATGGCTCGTTATCGCATACAATAAGTTGAGGTTTCCCATGAGTGCTAAAGAACTTCAGAAGGGCTCTTCTTATATCTTGTATTGTTCTGGACTTGATACTTACTAAAACTCCGAACCTAGAGAATTTATCTACAATGGATAAGAACATATCCGGTTGAGATATGAATATGTCCACATGGATAATCTCTAGTGGCCGTTTTGGGATGGGGGTCTGTCCTAGTTTGATTTTGTAAGGTGCTCTATCATATTTGGCTTTATTGCATTGATCGCATAATCTTATGTACGTTCTGATTTTTCTTTTCATGCTAGGGAAATAGTATGTTCGAGAGATTTGCTGAAGATTTTCCTGAATACCTCTGTGGGCGAAATCGTGTTGTCCTCGTATGATTTCGTTCTGGCGTTCTTCGGTAGTGACGTCTTCTAAGGTGATTTGGGATATTCTCATTCTAAAAGTTTTATTTCGGCTAAAATAGTTTTTGTAGACTATTTGAAGAGAAGGTAGGACGGTCTCTGGACAATTGATGCAATTTAATTTTTTTGGATTTGTGTAATCACGTAGTATTCTTAGAAGGGTCGGAACTCCGAAATGTAATTTTGTTATCGTTTTTCTGAACACGCGTGGAAAAATCTCTTCGACTTCTTCACTGTCTGTCTGTCCAATTTTTAAAACTATTTGATTTGAAAATGCATTCAGTGGTTTTAGTGTCATAGGTATGAATTCCGAGTCATCCGTGTCTGCCGAATGAACGGTTGCGTCGTCGGTATCGTTTTCGTCTTCGTTATTATCTGTGTCTTCGTTGAGATTGATCTCTAGGGGAATCCGAGATAGGGAGTCGGCAACAGTGTTTTGTTTGCCTGGTCGGTATTTAATGTCATAGTCGTATTCTTCAAGATCTAATCTCCAGCGGATCAATTTACTGTTGGGGGTTTTCAAATTTAAACCGTAAGTCAAGGGCTGGTGGTCAGTGTATAGTGTGAATTTGCGGCCAAATAAATATGGTCGAAAGTATTTACAGCCCCACCAAATGGCTAGTAATTCCTTTTCGATCGTTGAGAGATTTTCTTCGGATTTGGTTAGAGTTCTCGAGGCGAACGCTACTGGTTTGTCTCGACCTATTATGCCTTGGGATAATACGGCTCCAATCGCGTGGTTAGAGGCGTCTGTGGTTAAGATGAAGTCTCGTGTAAAGTCGGGGTATTGCAGTATGTCGCTACTTGTTAATATATTTTTACATTTGTGAAAAGCTTCAATAAATTCCTCTGAATGATGGACTTCCTCACCTTTCCTCAAACAGTTTGTTAGGGGCTTTGCGATTTTCGCAAAGTCTCTAATGAACTTCCTATAATATCCTAACACGCCGAGGAACCCACGGAGTTGTTTCTCATTCTTAGGTAAAGGCCACTCTTTTATTGTTTGTATTTTATTGGGATTAGGCTTAACGCCCTCTGGAGTCACAATATGACCCAGGAAAGCAACTTCTTTTTTCAAGAATTCGCTTTTGTCCAACTGAAGTTTCATGTTAAATCTTTTAAGTCTATCGAAAATTTTACAAAGGCTTTCAATGTGTTCTTGAAGACTGGTGGAGAAAATTATAATGTCATCCATATACACAAGGCATATGGTGCCAATATAATCTCTAAGGACATTATCCATCACGCGTTGAAACGTGGATGGAGCATTCCGAAGACCAAATGGCATCCTAAGGAATTCATAGTGCCCATGCTCCACGCTGAAGGCGGTTTTTGGTATGTCCCGATCTTGAATTTCAATTTGGTGAAACCCACTAGCTAAGTCCAATGTAGAGAAATAGTGACAACGTCCCAGTTTGTCCAATATTTCATTTATATTGGGTATAGGGTACTTGTCTTCGATAGTCTTTTGGTTCAATTTTCTATAGTCTATCACTAGACGCCATTTTCGCTTCCCTGATGCGTCCTCTTTCTTGGGGACAATCCACACCGGGGAAGACCAAGGGCTGCTCGAGTGACGAATAATACCCTGATCGAGCATTTTGCTTATTTGCTGTTGCACTTCAGCTTTATGGCAATAAGGGTATCTATAGGATTTCGAGTGTACCGGTATTTCATCTTTGGTGTTAATTTCGTGTTTAATAGCACTTGTGAAGGTCAAGTTTAGTCCTTCTTGATGAAATATATCGCTGTATTTCTTTATTATTTTGAACAGATTTTGGCGTTCTTCTGAGTTTAGGTGGTCTGAGCGGATTTGTTTCAGCAGTTCTTGAGGGTTATTATTCATTGAATCAGGAGGTGAGACTTCGTCAAAATTGTTTAATTCGGAAAAAATAGGTCTGTTTGAATTAACTTTCACCGGACAATGGCTAGTATTTCTAATCATGACAGTAGCTTTATTATCGGTTGATCGATAGAGTCCTGGAAGGATATTCACGTCGTTTGTTAAGGAGTAAAGTTCTGGAATATAGAAGTCACCGTTCTGTATGTCTATTGGAAGTTTTATAGGAACCTCTTCATTTGCATTCAAGTTGATGTCGTAGGAATTAGGATATTTCCTACTCATCTGGATGGTATAGTCTGGAAATTTAAGTGTGTTAGAAGAAGTGATTATGTCGGCTTCAAGTTCAGTCAATGTTTGATAGCCAATAAGTCCGTCAAAGTAGGGATGAAATTTGAACAAAAAGAATGTGATGGGAGGTTTTCCATCGAAGGGAGAAAATTCAACGGATTCGCTAATGGAATGGGTGCCGTTGATATTTCTGACGAAAGAATGATTTAGTTTGGAAATTTTTAGATTTGCAATTTTCGCAGGATTGATGTAATTTTTGTTAGCGCCACTGTCTATCAAAAATTTCATCTCTCCTATTTTCGTGTTTAATTTTACATATGGGATAAAATTTGTTATCTCCCGTTTGAACTGTCTGAATCCGGTTGAAAATTTAAATCATCTACATTTCCTTCTGTGTTCTCAGATGTCTCATTGGTTTCGATGTTTCCTCCGAAAATGTTTGGATCATTTTCTGAATAGATGTTGTTATGGGGGTCATAGTCTGGGTAATTTCCCTCAACCTTCGCTAAGGCATAATTGTCATTTTCAGCATGTCCATAATCGGGCAAATATGTTTCTTCACAATGTTCGAAATGATAGTTGGGACTTGGGTGAAAAGGATTTAAATTCTGGCGTGGTTTAAAATGGTTATTATTGTTTCTATTCATGTAATTTACGTTCCTACTTCGGATCGAGTGATCCACCTCCATAGGGACTGGTTTGGGAAAATTATTTTGATGGTTTTGTCCAAACTGATTGCGGGGAAAATTAGGATTTGGTTGCTGGGTGAAATTATTTCTGAAAATTGGGGGTCTCTGAATTGGGTTTGGAGAGAAATTAGGTTGCCAATTGATTGGTTTGGGGTTCGGTGGAAAACGGGGTACGTTCACAGGACCATTGTATGGTGCTGAAAATTTAAAAGGATTCACTGGCCGGGTAGGTATGTTTGGAGGAATAGGAGCTCTTGGATGATTAAATGGTTTCGGTGGTAGCATTGGTTTATATGATTTTACATAATTATAGTTTTGCTCCTCCATACAAAGTCGGAGAGCGTCTTTCATTGTAGTGGGGCATTGGGCTCTAATGATTGGTCCTAGCGGCTCTCTTAAGCCAGCGAGGAAAACTTTTAGCCCTATGTCCTGGAAAAATTCTTTCTTTGCTTGTTTCACGGCTGCATTTTGTTCTGTTATGCTCAGATTATTTGTGAGCAGTGAAACGATGTGCGATACCTTGGAGTAAAATTCTTCCACGTTTCCGATTTGGTTCAATTTGAAGAGGTCTCTGGTGAGGGAGACCTCGTCACGCCTGTCGCTGTAATGTGTGATTAGGGTTTGTTTTATCTCGGCCCACGTTAGGTTGGTGCCGTATAGTTCGAGTACGTTGTCAGCGTCCCCAATTACTTTTGTGCGGATCGCTTGAATCCACACTCTATAGACGTTAGTATTCTGTGCCTCATTCAGCAGAGGGATTATATTATCAATCCCCTTTAAAAATGAGTTTAATTTTAACGGGTTTCCGTCGAAACACGGAAGATCCCGAATAATTTGGGGCGTCTGTAACGATTTTAGTATCGATTCCGTTCTTTGCTCCGGCACTTGAATCACCTGCACGGGGTTCGCTTGCCTGTTGGCAGCCAGTTGGGCGGCAAGTGATTGAGCATTTCGCTCACCTTGCGCTGCTTGGATTTGTAATTGAGCGATCTGCTCATCCTTCTCGGCCAGACGGCTGGCCAGTTGTTCCAAACTCGCTTGGAGAAGTTCGAGCTGGTTCTCTGCCATGTCTCGGCCTCGATTGAAATTCCTAAATCGCTTAATTTTGGAAATTAAAATTTCCTTGTTTAAAAAAGTATTTTACTTGGTACCGGTTATAAAAATTCACCTTTTTATTCGTTATTAAATCACTAAATATTAAATCACTACACCTAGTCTCTAGGAAATTAAAATATCTTTTTATAAAGTTTTTCACTTGGTACCGGTTATAAAAAAAATCACCTTTTTATTCGTTATTAAATCACTAAATATTAAATCACTATACCTAGTCTCTTTTTGCTTACCTTAATTTTTGCGATATTCCTTCGCTGGTTCTGATCGCTTGGTTTTGTTAGTTGTCCTTGGGGTGCCACTACAATCGATAAGCCGTCGATTCGGTCACACACGCGAACTTCTAACTAAAACCGCAATCCGCACGACTGCGCCACTTACGTTTTTAAATTAAAGGAGAGCGTTTTTAAAAAAGAACTACACTTGTTCACTGTAAGATTAAGACTAACTTTATTATCGCTTCCAGTTTACATGACTTATGATTTATGCCTACTCAATGAGCCGAAGGGAATTTGATACCTACATTCTCGAGTTGCGTACCGTTGCCTGTTATGCTGATTCGTGTTGTGGTGTCTACGTTGAATATGTTATTTCAGTGAAGATGGGACGTTTGGCCAAAAGTGATGATGCCGCTGTTTAGGTTGTTCGAGCTGGTGCATGGCTGGTGTTGCCGTTTGGAATTGACGGTAACTTATATATATATATATATATATATATATATATATATATATATATATATATATATATATATATATATATATATATATATATTGTTATATTTGTCATGATTGGTGGAATACGACCATAAAGGTTGTTATGAATAGTACAGCAAGTTATGATTACAATACATATGGGTTTATTTTGATAATGCAAATATTAACGACATTATACATAAACCGATAAAAATGCATTATAATATTTGTCCTCAGAACTCTCAGCGTCTATATATATATATATATATATATATATATATATATATATATATATATATATATATATATATATATATATATATATATATATATATATATATATATATGTTTTATTCAATTTTCAGTTCGTAATTTCTATCCCATTCGCCATGTTTATCATGATGATGCTAACATTAATAACATTATATACTAACTTCCTACCTTATATATGACGTCTCCCACCGTTTTAGAAACATCTTAACATTATGTTCAATTTTTAGAGCGTAAACCATCTGTCAATTTTTTACATTTTCTTGCCACAAATCGCACTTTTTTCTCTCATGTTCCACTTCTCTTCTCTGGTTTAATCTTGAATAGACTGACACACGAAAACGTCATTGTGCGGATTTGTTTCAGTTCGAAAAACTCATCGCACACTTCGTCCATTTTGCTTTTACTTTGCAGAATAACACTTATGTTCCTTTTCCACACCTTGCATTCGCCCAATGGATCAAATATTTGCATCCCATTCTTTAGAAAGCCCCATTTCACTTTAATCAACAAACCACACATCGGATAGTGCAGACTATTATTGATCCCGAAAATTTGACGTTATTGTTATTGAAAAATATTGAAAATTGTGGTCTCCTCACCCCACTGCTTTCATATCGTCCCGAAAGTATTGAAAACGGAGCTATACGTGAAGAGGTGTTGATGACGGTGCAAGTATCCAGCAGAAGTATATTTTCCACCGCCTGAGAATTCACTATACCCATTTTTGCTGACGGTTTTTGATACTAAATGTGATGGAGAAAAAACAAAAAAAAACAGTACCGCTGTCGATGTTGTGCTGTTTTGTGATGATTGCCTCACGAGTATGTGGCCCACTTTGGCATACACTTCCCTCCGATAATGAAATATCGATGATATAGTTTTTCCGGTATGTGCAATGTGCTTTGAGCTTTTCGCTGGATCCGAATATTTTATCCAAAGCCGCAGAACAAACTGTCGGAAAAAATGATGATGCTGCTGATTGGAAACCACTAGTGCTGAGTGACAGAAGCGGATGTACAGGGTCTTTCAGATTAAACACTCACGCAACAAATTTTAATAACTTCTACAAAAATGATTCGATTTATATTTAAAAAAACCGAAAATAAAGCTCATTTAGGACATTTTCGATGTGACCACCCCTTTTTTCGATAACGCGTTTTAAACGGTGAACAAAATTCTTCATGCACAATTCTAACATTACGATTTCGATGCTATTGAAAATCCGAGTTATTTCTTTTTTAAGTTCCTCCAAATTTTGTGGCTTATCAACATAGCAACGGTCCTTCACGAACCCCCAGAGGAAGTAATCGACGACGAGAAATGTTGAAATTCTTACCATAAGATAACAAAGTTTCATTAGGGCTTCGGTTGCTCGAGTAAAACGATTTCACTAAAAATACACGTTCTTGTAAATTGTACATCTTGACACTAAAAACCATCTGATCAGAATGAACGAGTAGCCGAATATTTTCGTACCGAAGTGGGGAATGCAGTGTTACCATTGACGGAGCGAAATTTTTTTTTTATAGGCAGCCATTCTATTTTTTTGCGTGAGCGTTTAATCTGAGAGACCCTGTATGATGTGAACTACGCTGGAAATATAGTTATGTTAATCTACATAAACCTATAGTTGATATCATATAGGTTTATGAATAGTTTGGGAATAAAGGATATTTGTAGAGTTCCTACTCATCCATTGGCATGTCTTTGTATAAAAAACGAAGACGAGACAAAATGTCTATCAGTTCAATCTTCATCTACATCTCAAGTTGATAGTATTAAAAGTCCAGGTTCGTTTCTCAATTCTCTGATTTTTCTCGTGAACAATCTTTTTTCTCGTTTAGATTACTAAATGTGTCGATGCTTCCTACACCCAAATTTGATCGTGAAGTAAAAAATGTAAATCATCATGTTTCAAATTTCTCGCATGTTCCGATCGCCTTATATTTGACAGTCAAATTAATATAAATAATTGCTGATTGTCGAATACACATATTACAATATGCGAGAGATTCAATGCAGATATCAAATGAAGGCAGTATGAATTATTCAAAGAAGCAGAAACTGCGTTCGTTCATCAAATTCCTACAAACAGTGTAATCTTTTGAGTGCAGAATGAGATGAAAAGCATTTGGTTCATAAACATTATTGTTTGTTTACCATTTTGATTGGATTTAGATAATCCGAAAAGTTCCAGCACGAAATACGGAACGGCAATAAAACTTTCTGTCACTTCGCACCACCACAAACTGCGTCATGGGCCAAACAAATAAAGCAAACTTTTCATTCGACTGGCTCGTATTCGGCCCGTGGGAAATATGAGCGATGACACCGACATCGAATTCATAACTGATTGGGCTGTAAATCCTCATGTGGTGGAGAAGGAAGTGAAACAGGCTGCCTCCAAAACGAGGGCACACCCGATGTCATGAGAACTCATCCTTATTTACAGCGAGCAATTTACGACTCTAAGCAAGAAGACTTACCTCGCCACCCTTACCCTCCAGAATCAGCCGAATGTTTTCCATTTCATTTTTCTGCTCTTTTTCATGGAGCCCCATGGAGCGAACCCTGAACTCTCGAGGTACATATGTGCGGCGCAATGTACGAGAACAAGGCAGAACGAAATTGGATGAATTCATGATCAATGGCGCGAAAAAAGGGAGATAGCTCAATCAAGCATGTTGGAACGTTTTTTTTCCATCCTTTTCGTTCTTTCAACTGGCGCCCGGGGAATATTCGTAGGCGTGAAACATCCGTTTTTCCCTCCGGGGAATATTCATCGCTCTTACAAATTGATTCCTTCAATATTTTCAATTGTTGAATGCACTAACGATCGCGGATTATGGTGAAAATTTATCTCTTTGAACGACAATTCATTGTGCGATGGAAGGCTTTTTAATCGGCTTGTGTAATCGATAGCGTCAGAATGAGAATCTTCCCTCTGGCAGATTTTGGTTCGTTATGATAGGTTCAATCGTGTTAATTTATGTAGTAAATGAGAACGAGCTTAATCACAAACCTAATCTTATTGTGGTGCCTAGCAAAGTCAAATTGATTTATTTTTTCTGTGAAATTTTTGTTCAACACTCTATCAGTCATCCAGTCGACCGCCCTCGTCTATCCATCGTGTTCACATTGACTGTTTCTACGCTAGATCGAAGAATAATTCAAGTATAAAATATATTTGATAAAACGCAAGTGCCTGGGGAATTTAATATCCGAGAAAGTCAATCCACTTCATAGCGGCAGAACTGAAGATGTAGAGTTCAATGATGCGCAAGATAACTGCTGGCATGGTGTTTTCTTAGAAGAATTCAATTTGTGCTACCCACTCAAACCATCACTCTACTTGTAAACATCGTCACTGATTACAACAACGATTTACGATTTTACAAATATGAGTACATACCATTGGTATCGAATCCATATCAAGAGCATACGGAAAATGAAAAACTGTATGATAGATATCTGGCTTCGTAAAAAAATACATAACCTAACTTTATTTTTCAACGTTTCGTTCCAATACCGAAAACGTTTGACTATATGAAACGATCTTTTGTATTCTTCTGAAACATAATATTATAATATTAGTATTAAGGAGAATGTTTGCGGAGGGGGCGGGTAGTTGTTTATTCCAGCGATACCCGAGTAATCAAAAGTAATTACTCATATTCCTATCATGGCACTAAATCAGCATATATAAAAATAATATAAATTGCAGCATATCAGAATTTTGATTGCTAATATCAACATTATTTATGTATATAAATTTTATAAATATCATCATTGTTCATGTATATTAGCAACCAAAATTCTGATATACTGCTATTTATATTATTTTCATACAGGGTGGGCCATTTAAAGTGGAAGCATCTGGCAACCCCATAACTTTTGACAGAGATGTCAGATTAACAAATGTCATACCGCGTTGGAAGCGTCATTTCAGTACAATTTTAACCATGGAACAATACACACCTAAACAACGCGCTGAAATTGTTCAGCTGTACATTCAAAATAACTTCTCAATTGTGTTAACTAAACGTGCGTGGAAAAATAAAAATAAAGTAAAAACATCGCCTGGAGACAACACTATACGTCGATTATATGCCAAATTTATATCGTCTGGTAGTGTTGGTAATGCCAGTCATCTGTCCAGACAACGACCAAGACGTTTCGACGAGAATATTGATGCCGTTCGAGCCAATGTTGCAGAGACTCCATCGACATCGTGTCGCCATCGTTCGCAAGAGTTAGGCATCGCTCGAACCACTCTCCGACGCCATTTGTTCGTGAAAATGAATTGGACATTTACTGGTTCCAACAGGACGGCGCTACATGCCATACAGCGGCTGCCACGACCAAATTATTGCGCGAAATGTTCCCCGGAAGATTAATATCGAAAAACGGCGATTATGACTGGCCACCGAGATCACCTGATTTGACGCCTCCTGACTTTTTTTATGGGGATATTTAAAATCCAAGGTATACACTGGTAAACCAAGGACCCTGGCTGCGTTGAAAGACAATATCCGACATGAAATTGCTGCCATATCGGCCGAAACATTGGGCAAAGTGATGGAAAATGCCGAAAAAAGGGCACATTTTGCGGTCAAGGCCAGAGGCGGTCATTTACGAGATATCATAATCAAAAAGTAGTTAGATGAAATCTCCTTGGACCAAAATAAATGAATTTCAAAAAAAAAATTTAAATTCCACTTCTTTACTTTGCTATTGCAAAAACAAATCCTTCCACTTTAAATGGCCCACCCTGTATATGCTCATTTAATAGGACTATAAGTTATTGCTTATGATTACTTGGGTATATAAATATGTGAACAATGTTCATATTAGCAATCAAAATTCTGATATATTTCACGATAGTCAGCTTAAGCAACTATTTTCAATTAATTTAGCTGAATAACAATGTCTGGATAGGAAAGTCACAACAAAAAACAGAAGTTGCGGAGTATTCTGGTTCAAATCTCATCAGGTAATTTTCATATCACATTTACTTCTCATCACGAACAATGTTCCATAAATTCAAATAATAAACAAACATGTTGAAACCGTAACTTACAAAAAGAATTAAGACAGTATTCTAGTCTAGAAATTTGAAAAAAACATATTTTATTTCCTTCATATTTCTGTATTTTAGGCAATCAAGAATATACCCTAGAAAGGACATTTCGATAATATTATTATTTATTGAGTTAGAGCTATTTTAGTGATGCGGCATCTAACCTTGTACGGTACAATGAACTTCAAACGCGTTTTTCTCGAAACTAGTTTTTTTCAAACTGGCGTACACGACATCTCAAGTTCTACTGAACCGATTCATGTCGAGTTTATATGGATACAAACTGCAGACATCTCTATCCCATGAACCTCTGAGAAAAATGATATATTTTAAATTTTACTATTTTTAAAAAAACGGGAAACGTAAGAAAAAATGTTTTAAACCGCATTTTGTTTTGCAAACGGCCGCCATTTTGTCAAAAAAGGTGTTTATGACTTATCCAAGGTTCATCCATGACTACCAAGTTTCAAAAAAATAGTGGAGAATCGCGTCAAAGTCTTATGTTTTCCAGCTGATTTGGCGTGGAATTGCTTTATATATACGAATAAACTTTCATATCAGGATTTTCAATTTTTATCATTTAAGTTTTTCGTTCTGTTAAGTTCATCTCACTGTATATTTATCTGGGCATTAAAGGGAAGCAATATGTGGATGGGATTCGAATTTCGAATGAATGTTTTTCGCTTATATATACTCCGGGTGAACAAACAACAATAACCCCATCCAATCTATTAAAATATCAAATTTTATAAAATAAAATGTCTAAAAAATGAGTGTAAAGATATCAGATTCACAGAACCCAAAATTACTTCTATGAGCTAACCAAACGCAACTGATCTATGGAAGCTAAGCGCATTAAATATACACTACGTTTCATAACTACAGAACCACTTAACCAGCTACTAATCCTAACTTTGTTAAAAGTCAAGATAGCGATATAGTGTATTCAACAATTGTTTTGTTCTTATTAAAATACTAACTTCTGTCGAAGACGTCAACTTTCTTCTGGAATATAAGGTTTCACTCGTAATTTTTTGGTGTGTATATAACATGTTCCTGACATGTTTCTAAATAGAAAAAAGGGTAGGTTTTATGATCGGTGTTAAGTCAGAGGGGACCAAGTCGCAAAATTTAAAATCTTGAGTTACTGATTACATTTGGTTAAGCATTGTGTAAGCTACATACCACCCGTGGACCCGTGGTCGAGTGGTTAGCGTTTCACATTATCATGCCGGGTGTTCGGGTTCGATTCACCCGTTCTGGCCGGGGGATTTTTCGTCAAAGAAATTTCCTTCGACTTGCACTGTGGTCACCCGTATTCTAGAGCTTGCCCATCGGAATACATTCAAGGCGTGTTATTTGGTTTAAGAAATCTCAACTAAGTATTAATAAATGACGCTAGTTAATGCATACATTGAGACGGCAAAAAATCCATGGGGAACGTTAAGGCCATTCAATATAATATAAGCTACATACCACATTTATCAGATTTGGAAAATCACGCATACAGCAGGAATAACGGATCATTGTTATGATTGATCAACGAAAATCCCTCATAGTATGCAGTCAGAGCGGTGTACCATTTACAATGGCGAAATGGTTCTATATCATGTGCAGACAGAGTGGACCTTGTGACAATCATTTGTATATTGAATTTAAACAATATCCACGCGCCGAATTCAAACCAACAAAACATTTTCTTGAAGCTAATAGGTACCTTGTCGAAATGTGCTAACCCGTTAGTGTAAAATGTGCACAATCTGAGTATATTAATAAATAAACTTGGTCCACTCTGACTGAACAGATCAGCGAAAAATGCTGGTCTTCAGTGTATGATCGCAAAATGTACTATTTCAGAGTGCGGTATAAGCTGTAACGATGACAAAGAATTCAAATTCTATGATTCTATTGACGAATACTGTCTGAGATGATTGAAAATGGGAAGTTTATGCTTTAAGGGGGGACTCTGGTCTAGAAAATAGAAAAAAGTGAATTTTGTTTTGCATTTTTGGGAAGCTGTTGTCCTAAAAGAATTTGTCGATATTTGATTTCGTTGGAAAGTTACAGCCAAAAGTATGAAATCACCTCAAGGGGGACAGTATTGCTGTACGAATTTTAAAACAAGTTTTTCTCGAAACCATGTTATATCAACTGGTGGTATCGATATCTTAGGATCTACTCGATCGATTTGGCTAAATTTTTTTTTTATCAGCATGTAAAAATGAATTATCCCCTTAACATGTTCGCCGAGCAATCATATTCATGCCAGCAGTAGATGGCAGAGACTATTATGCTGAATGCAAACAAATGTTTATGCAGCTTCAAACTCACAACCCTTCTCGCTCTAATTTTCATAGCAAAATGGCATACTTTGACTCAAAACTGTTATTTGATTGAGAAATATTTCGAAAATGTTCAGTCATAGTGAACCAAGTTTTAAAAAAAGATTCATTTGGTTCAGTCAGAGTGGACCATGTATGAATAGGCAGCCAAGAACTGCCTTTTTGGCATGAAACTTGATGTTTTTTTACAATTATCATAAGTCGAAATATTGCCAGAGAGTAGTTAACATTTCTGAGAACAATATTGAACGAAAAAATTAAATGCATTGTAATTTGCAGAGCACTGAACTTCTTGTTCGGTTTTTCTCGAAATCATATAAATCTCACATGGGCCGGTCTGACTTAACACCGACCATATCTATGATATAACCGCAAGGTTGACGTGGGACTACCGTTGGCTTAGTAACCATTTGTTTGTATTGATTAAATGAAACAATTTTCGAGTTCAATTGAATTCAACAGATCGTAATGTAAACGTAATGTAAGGCACCTTGACTTTGATGGCTATGTTAGGGAACACATTCTGGTGAGAACAAAAGTTCGCCGACTTGCATGTATTTGCAAAACCGATTTCCCCCAAGCACCTTGGTTTTGAAGTCGGTGTTGGGGAAACCGTTAATCGGTCCAATCAAAACGTGGCAGTTGGGGCGTTTAGATAGCGCTTTACATTTTACAGTTATTCAATTATTTATCACAGGAAAAATAACATTTCATTAATTGTAATAGATGCGTAGAAATATTTCCTATTGAATGATACAAACATCTTTCAAACCTATTAAGAAACGTTCGAGTTATAAGCATTCCAAATCTTCAATTTTTTCCTGTTCTGTGTTTAGGTTTTCATTTTACACCCCATATATTCCGGTTTTAATTTTAATTTTCAAAAAATTATATTTTCAATAAAAAGTTTTTTTTAATTTGTTTGATATTGTTTAATGAAAACCTAATTAATTTCCTACATTTCATTCTCTAACCAACATTTTGTAGTTTATATTTCTAAAAATTTCTCCCAAAAGTCTATCAGGCCTACAAAGTTTTAGTCAAACAATGAAATGTAGGAAATTATTTATGTTTTTATTAAAAAATATCAAAAAAATTTTTAAAAAATAAAAAATATTTTAAAAATTAAAATTATTCTAAAACATATTCTTCAAAAATTTGAGACAATAGATACGAATAGCCCATTAATTTTCGAAAAGTTACCCGTATATCGGAAGATAGGCACTTTTAAAGGGAAAAAGTTCTTCGAACAACAACTTTTGAAGCTTTTTCCAAAAAAATTATTATGAATGTTTAATTCGTAACATGTTTATGTATAAGTTATCGCGATTTACATGCTCTGCTAACTTTTTTTCTATTTAGAAACATACCAAGAACATGTCAGAAACGCGAATTTACACGGAAAAATGTTACGAGTAAACCTATTTTTTCCATACAAAAAATGCCGTCTGAAAACACAGAAAATTCGATTTTTTAAATCTTCTCGATACACACCCGGATAAAAATATGTAAGTAAAATATTCCAAAAATCGTGTATGCGACTTTTCACAAAATACAGCATTTCAAAAATCACCTACAATTTTCGACGTTGCACTCTGTTCCGTTGCATTTATGTGTCGAGTTACATAGTCACATAAGTTAAATTTTTAGTGTCAATAAACATAGTAAATATTATTGCATTACTTTCTGAACTAGAATATATGTTAGCTGTTAATTGAGTGTCACCTAAAGGCACAACACAAAAATATTTCCGTACTCCAGATTCTGTTTTGATCCGATTAAGAAGTTCTTCGAGTATTCGTTAGAGAGAATTTATTTTTAGATACATTTATCTATTCGTTCAGCTGCCCAGCCGCAAATCTCTCGTGGAGTTTTAATGATATTTACATAATCTCTGGCAAAATTTGTTCTCAATTGATTTGTTTGAGAGTATTCCAATAGCGACATAGGAATCATTTCCGTTGCTGTTTTTGTTTATAAAAAGTGCAAAAATAGACAGAGTTGGCACGAAATCCGTCATATAACTCCAGCGTGTTAATTAACTTCTCGCTCTCGTCTCTGCTAATCGATTTAACATTGAGGTCATGGCTCCAGCAGTTTGCATTTTTTTTTATTTAACATGTAGATAGAGGAATTTTGTTGCGCATTCATATTCACGAGTTCATGCAAATGTGATGCACGATGCAGTTGTTCACTTGCATCTGTTAAGCTCTCAATAGATCTGTTAATCAAATTCGTCTGATTCACGATAGCGTTTTTTAATTTATAGCTGGCGTCATTGCGCAGAAAAACTCGATAGCCCTGGATGCTAAACTGAACGAATTATTGAAGAGCAATGAGAACACAATCAACGTGAGCAATTCCTCTCTTCTATTTATCCCTGCCAAAGGATAAATCCCTCAACATGTGTGAGCTAATTTATGCCGTTCGCGGATTGCATTCGTGTTGATTGGAATCGATGAAACGATTCATCAGCTCGGGGAGAATTGTGCGCTGATTATCATGATGCACGAATCATGTGTGCAAGAAGGCGAACGATGGCATGGCGTGATGCATTTCGCGGTCTTCTGCTCGATTGCATAACCAGGGGATAATTAGTCGATGATAGATGACTATTGATAAGCGGCATTAGCCGGGTAAGCCCGTGTGAACATTGTTGATGGCGGAGGGGCGCATTGAACGGTGACCACAAATTACGTAATTTACATCAAAGAAGCATCATTTGGTCAAGCTGTACGAAAAAGGGTAGTAGGCTAGGTTTGACAGAAAAACGTCAGTGAGAAAAAATGAAACTCGTGGCGATCATCGTAATTTGTCTTGTTGGACGGGGACTCCAGGAGGAAGATTTCGTCACAGAGGATGGAGTTCTAGTTTTCGATCCATTGAATTTTGAAACAGCCTTGAAGCAATTTTCCGATTTGATGGTGATGTTTTATTCCCCCACATGCAAGTTTAGCAAGGCGCTGTACCCTAAGTATAGCAGCGCAGCAAAGCAATTAAAGGATATGGGATCGGACATCAAACTGGCCAAGTTCGATGCTCTTCGATACGTAGAATTCGCTCAACGAAGCGGTATTCATCAGTACCCAACGCTGGTGTTTTTCCGCTCCGGAGATGCTATCCCATACGACGGACAACATGAACAAGCATCAATCGTACGGTGGCTTTTACGAAGAACCAGAAATGCTTCGGAAGATGACTATGTCCAAGAATTGACGGCGGAAAACTTTCATTCAACCATTAGTTCGCATCCGTTCATTTTGGTGGAGTTTTACGCTCCCTGGTGTCCACGGTGTCAAGCATTCGAACCGAAATACGTGAAAGCAGCTCAAGAACTTTTCTGGAAAAAATCCAAAATAAAATTAGCGAAGGTTGATGTGACTCTGGAGAAACAACTAGTGTATCAACAGGCCATACAGAAGTTCCCCACGCTTCGACTGTACCGTCATTCCGATATTCCAATTGATTACGAAGGAGAGCGAGAGCAGACTCCACTCATTAACTGGCTGATGACGAATACTAGGCTTCCAGTTTCAGTTCACACAACATCGAAATCGACGAGCTACTCCAGTACCTCTCCGAGCACCCCCAGTAGACGTCGTATTATGAATCGACCAGGTGAACAACAATTGGAAGGAGCAGATCGGAATTCTTCTAGAAATTCCCTTCCCGTGCTACTCAATCTATTTGTGATGATGATGGTTGCGGTCGTGCTGATGTGGTCATAACGTAGCGTTGTTCTAATACGTATGCTGCAAACTAAATTACGCACTTGTGTCCCAGAGTTATGTATTCGATTTACCAAACCGCAAAAATAAATTGTGAAATCCAACTCATTTCCACCCACACCGCAAATATTGATCGACATTCGAGGCTGCATCCGTTCGAAATTAGCCCACAAACATTTGCAAACAAACTAACCGTACCAATCGCAAACGTATCCTAAATAAACACAAAATGTTGTTCGGCTCCGGTTTGTTCCTAAAAATGTGATGGTTCTCCATCCACCCGCCAGCGCTTGTCTTCCCCTCTTCCACTCCTGAATCCTTTGGAAATGTACCGATATCGGTGCCACCGCATTTCGACGGTTATGAGAGCGATAAAATATTTTGCATTCAGCGGCACTAATCGACTGTGATGAGCAGGCAATCGAAACATTCATTTTTAAACGCTATCATTTGATGGGAATCTTTTTCCCAACGTGTATGATTCGCACATCGCAAATCCAGCGATATTAGAGCTTGCAGCGGATTAACCCAACGGGAATTTGTTCCGTTCCGCAGAGGGTGGCCTGCGCGCACATATTGCGGCGCAAACATCATCAGAACATGCACGGGAGATGCTATCGAGTTTCGATAATTGAAATTGTGGGAGCCAAAGGATTGTCTTCTAAATTATACACCATGTCCGCGTGTCCGTCGTGGGAAATAACTGTTTCGGAGTTTTCAATGCGTTTAATCTGCATAATGACTGGTCATTATAATGATTCAATGATAATTTAATTACCTGCGTGCGTGGTGCCAAATTGATTCTAATTTCAAGATTAGTTAGGTTTAACAGGACGGGATTCGATCGGATGGATGCTATGCAAAAAAAAAGGAAAAAGTGCATTTTCGAACAAAATTGTACTTTACTGAATTCAAAAAATATTAAATTGTATTTTTAATTATATGTTTGTCCTTTACAAAAAACATGCTGAAAGTTCAGCCAAATTGGAGAGGGTTATGAAAGCTGGGGGATTGAACAATATTTTCTTTATATTTCAAATATGACTAATCAGGAAAAAATGTAATATTTCAACGTTAATATGAAATTGTCTATTATTTACACATGGCTATTATAAGTACAATGGAGTGAAATTCGTGATTTTTGGAGATTTTGATAGAATTGTTACCAGGAATTGTTTATAACGATATTGCAGCGAAATTAAGAATGAGGGAATCTGGGTGTTGTAGAGCGGTTTGTGTGTTTTAATTTGATTGATAGAAATAATAAATTTTACTCGAAAAAAATTGTTTTCACTCGATTATATACAGAAACCCAACGTTACCGCAATGTTTTCATACAGTGTATCAAGAAATCACTGAAAAAGAAACAATTTGTTGGCTAATTATAACTCGACGAACAATAAAAATCGCCATTGCATTTCTCGCGAGAAACAAAGTGAACGAAAATATTCTCTCGTCTCTCATATTCTCAACTATGTTTCCCTGTGGATGAAAACGAATGTTTTTTCTCTCAAATCGGCGAGTATTTCGATCTCTGATTGATTGTATTTGTTTTTTTTATAGTCTACATGGTCTCGGGACCAAGGACGTTATAGTTTTCTTCTATTTTTTTCTTGGAAGCTTAGGCTTTTTACATTACTTATACAAAAATCAAAGAGTTTTTTTTTAAATTTAAAAATCATAACTGAAAACTAAAAAAAGCCTCTTTGATTTTTGGATATGTTATGTAAAAAAAACTCAGCTTTCAAGAAGAAAAAAAACATAAAAAACTATAGCCCTCTATCTTTAACCGAGTAAACTATAAAAAATAAATACAATCGATAACTACGGAAACAAAATTCAATGTTTTCACAAATGCAATATATTTTCAAAAAACATTAGCATTGTATTCAATCTGATTTGAATAGGTTCAGTTGTTCAAAAGTAATGAATTTTTGAAAAAAATAATTTTTTTAAAAAAGTTGATTTTTCGGACTACTCTACGATAGAAATAAACGGCCTAATGAAAAAATAAATAAAATACGAGTCCAATATTTTGCGGAACAAAACTACCGTTCCGAATCATATTTCGGACGCTTAAGGCATATAATGCAGGAAACAGATCTAAACTTCATGCACAGGTATTATTCAGTAGATATTTTTAATGAATAAGTTCAATATGCTTTTAAGCTTTCTACTCTGGTACCTATTTGATTGAAAACATAAGAAAATCATCGAATAAAATGCTTTTCAAATGAAGCGAATAAGAATCAAACTTCGGACACTAAATCATATTTCGGACAGATTGAATTCAAATTTCGGACACTTTATTTTGTAATTTTTTGGACGAAAATTACATTACACTTGATTATATTTTATAGTCAACTGCGAAACACTTACCAAGCAATCACAGTAAACTGTTAACGATGATGAGAATTGATGATACACGGGAGAAATTTGAATATTTATGAACGGGTAAATTCTACGTGAAATAATGATAACGTTAGTTACAACTTTCTATTTTTTTTTTGAATTTTTATGATTTACACACCAATAAAATCGGAATTCCTCTAAAATTTGTTTAGTATACTAGACATTATGATCCGCTGATCCTGAAATGGTTTAAATTAACGAAAATTGTTTTCATTCTCATTTTCCCATACATTTGTTCTAACTATTTATGTGCTACCCGTGTTGTCAATATGGTTCTACAGGTCGGACTCGATAGTTTTCATATAGTTTTTTTCCAACAACTATTTTGAAATCCTATACATAATCGAACCTCAAGAAAACATTTTTTTCATTAATGTATGAATGTCAAACATTAATAGGAAAATAGTTTTTTTTGTGATTCGATTGTATTGGATTCGAAAATTTAAGTGAAATTGCGATTATATATAATCGAATCCGACCTGTACTTATAAATCCGTGGTACACCATTCCAATGCCAATGCCAATGTGAAAAGAGGAGATATTGCAATATAAGCTTCGCCTTTTTACAACCGAGTACAAATAACCCATTCGCGATTTCAATTAACAGCCGCAATTCACCGACCATACAGAAAACATTTATTCCTGATGCTGAGAGATTTTGTAAGGTGGAGCCGATCTGGCGTGGAGGTAACATCCATACTTCTCACGCTCAAGATCACGAGTTCAATTCTCACTCCCGACATTCTTCCAAAATGGAAGGTAAAAGTGACGAACCAGCCAGAAGCGTTGAAAGTCACTATAATACAGAAAAAAAAAAAAAAAAAGTTTTTGTAAGATACTTTAGGAAGAATGGAAGTAAAGAGCAAACAGCGGCGCAATTTTTTATCGATGAGATCATCGGATAGATTTTCATGACGTCTGGCGAGAGTACCTCTGTGTGTGTGTGTGTGTATGTGTGTGTGAGAGAGTGTCTGAGTGTGTGTGTGTCATAAGTTGTTGTTTTTATGCGTTGCCAAAATTAGATTGAAGTGGTTGAAAAATGTGCAATGTTGGTGCTGGGGGGAAGAATATATTAGGCTGTCAAAAAAGTTATATCACCAAGTAATAAAGTAACTGAAAGACTTCTCAGCCTAACAAAAAAAGACCTATGCACTTTCAGTGGCCTAGTGACAGGACATTGTCCAAGCAAATACCACCTAAAGAAACTAGGTAAATTAGAAGATGATACCTGTCGTTTCTGTAACCTAGAAAGTGAAAGCTCGGAACATTTATTATGCAATTGCGAAGCACTTTTTCATAGAAGGCGCAATTTCTTTGATAAAGGTTTAATGCAACCTGCAGATGTTTGGATAGCTTCCCCCAATAAGGCAATAAAATTCATTCGTGCTATAATACCTTATTGGGATCATGCCTACAGTCAGCAAGTGGAAATCACTCCAACTAATAGCGATACGACACCCTGATAAGGCTTACAACAAATAGGGGCCCGCCACAATAGATGAAATAACTGGTCGTAGTAGAAAATGTACCCAACAGGAAAAAGAAAAAAAAAAACGCGTAGTTCTAGTTGTATTCATTGTATCGAGTCATACTATAGCTTGTTGGAAAGGTATTTTTGCGTGCTATAATATAGTCCTTGACAGTGTTTTATTTGGTTACGTCGTTCGTGAGTTATAGTGTCGCAAATATGGAGCAAAATAAAGAGAAAATCCGATATATTTTACAGTACTTCTATGACAAAGGCAAAAATGCATCTCAAGCTGCCAATAAAATTTGTGAGTTTATGGACCCGATACAGTTTTCATTTCCACCGCACAACGATGGTTTCAACGTTTTCGTTCTGGTGTAGAGGTCGTCGAAGATGCGCCACGCTCCGGAAGGCCTGTCGTCGAAAATTGCGACAAAATCGCTGAATTAGCCGAGAAAGACCGGCATAGTAGCAGCCGTAGCATCGGCCAAGAGCTGGGGATAAGTCATCAAACCGTTATTAACCATTTGAAGAAGCTTGGATTCACAAAGAAGCTCGATGTATGGGTGGACATGTGTGGTGTGTGGACACGTTGACGCAAAAAACATCTTTGACCGTATCGACGCATGTGAATCGCTGCTAAATCGCAACAAAATCGACCCGTTTCTGAAGCGGATGGTGACTGGCGATGAAAAGTGGGTCACTTACGACAACGTGAAGCGCAAACGGTCGTGGTCGAAGCCCGCTGAAGCGGCTCAGACGGTGGCCAAGCCCTCATGAACGGCCAGGAAGGTTCTGCTGTGTGTTTGGTGGGATTGTCAAGGAATAATCTATTATGAGCTGCTTCCCTATGGCCAAACGCTCAATTCGGACCTGAACTGCCAACAACTGGACCGCTTGAAGGTAGCACTCATGAAGAAGATGCCATCTTTGATAAACAGAAGCCGCATTGTCTTCCATCAGGACAACGCCAGGCCACACACTTCTTTGGTGACGCGCCAGAAGCTCCGGGAGCTCGGATGGGAGGTTCTTTTGCATCCGCCGTATAGTCCGGACCTTGCACCAAGTGACTATCACCTGTTTTTGTCTATGGCGAACGAGCTAGGTAGTCAGAAGTTAGCCACAAAAGGGGCCTGTGAAAATTGGCTATCCGAGTTTTTTTTGCCAAAAAGGAAGCGAGCTTCTATAACAGGGGTATTATGAAGTTGGCATCTCGTTGGGAACAAGCCATCGAACAAAACGGCGCATATTTGACTTAAAACAGATGATTGTAACTAATTTTATGAACAAATGAAAATTCAAAAAAAATACCGCAGGACTTTTTTGACAGCCTAATATATCCGCCTGTGATCGAATGTGTCACTTGTGATAGCGTGTGCTATGAAAACTGCATTGCTGCATTGTCATAAGGAAACAAATTTGAACATATTGTCAGCTTCCGCGAGTGAATTGCTCTCGCGAGGGCAAGAATGGGTCATCAATTCATCTTCAACTGTTTCTACAGAACCATTTATCGACCCTTTTCAGGGTCACCAAAACTTTCTACGAAAGAGTTATTTATAACGTTTCGATGTATTCCAAAGTAATATCCGAATTGATGCGATTTTTTGCAATTAAAGAGCTCGTGCAAATCCAGGAATGTTTGATAACTTATACATTTTTTGATGACTTTTTCCGAGCGATCATTTAATTTTCGTGAATTTGAGCATTGTTTCCGGATTAAATATGGCGGCAGAGTGTTCTTCTGTGGTAAACTGAAGATGAAAGTTTGCTTTAGTCGCCGCCGCCATCTTACTATCGATTAGTTCGTATTTTCTGTTGCCGTTCTGCGAAATATGTTGCATTGTATAATCTATGGATTATATCTTTGGGAAATTATGTTTTTTGGGAGCATTGGAGATGTAATTTTTCTAAGAGATACTGAAAAATTACCTTTCAATAAGTTTCAGTTTCACTCTAGACAGCGGTACGTGTTAATGTTGAGAGATAATTTGTCAATGCTCAAATTAACTATTTATTGTTTTGTGAATCGTTCGCTCTCCTCAGTGCAATTCATTGTTAAATTTCTATAATGTTTACTCTCGCTGGTAATAATCTCGTAATCCTTCGTCGACAATGTGGTCGTGTCTTGGATATTACGCTTTGGCAATATGGTCACCAAATTTGTGTGCAATCAATCTTATTCCACGGCGATGTGCATTACTCTGAACAAGATTTTGCATTAAAAAATTGGAAATCTCGGACTATATCTCGATCATAATTTGGCGAGATCGTCCTTTATCTATATAAATAAAAATGGAAGGCCAAATGTGTTGGTAAGCGCAAAACTCAAGGAAGCTATGGTCCGATTTGAGCCGACTATATATTGTTGTATTCGTCTCTGTCCGTAGATCAGTGTTACGAAGAGAAAAATCGAAATATTTTCGGGAATCTTTGAAGGAAAGTCGGAAAATTGAATTCCCATAATTGTAGAACATCAATATCACGATATAGCGTTGTTAGTCCATTCGATTTTTCGCTAACGAAATTGATCTTTGCTCGAAAGTGGAAAAGTATTTTCCGATGAAATAATCCACTTCTACATCTTCTATTTATACAAATAAAAAAAAAAACCAAATGTATTGGTAAGCGCAGAGCCCAAGGAAGGAATAGTCAGATTTGAGCCGGCTTTATTTTGATGTAATCTCTCTGCCCGTAGATCAATGTTATGGCGAGAAAAAAAAATATTTTTTTTGAAAATCTTCAAGAGAAAGTTCGACAAAAAAAACAAATCACACATGTTCTACAAAAACATCGTTATTAGTCCGAATATTTAAATTTTTAAAATTATCTTTTTTAAATTTTGTATTGATCTTTATTATGTCTGTCATGATCTTGGTGATGATGGAGTACTTTTATTTTTATTTTGTCGTTCTTATAGTTGCATTAGTTAAAAAAAAAATAAAAGTAGTCTACAAAAGTTTGAGCGTCGCACGCGAGACACAGATAAAAAGGATATTAAATTGAAAGTTTTTTAAGTGCCGGTCTAGGAATTTTTCGTAAAAAACAAGGCTGGCGGTTGGGCTTGTGCTTTGGTGGACCACTTGGATGCAAGGGCCTCGTCGGGACCGTATCGGCTCTGTGGCGGACATGACTGAGTATTGACTTATCTTTTGACATTGCAATTAAACCCATGAACGTTCGCTTAGTAAGAAAACGAGAATGTTTGAAAGTATTCGTATCAAAAAATCAATTATGAACGGGACGAAGATTTGAGTTCGATAAAGATACGCTCGATATGTCCGATTGGTATCAGAGAAGTTCTTCTCAGGTTTCCGAGGATCGCAATTAGAGTTTGATAAAAAGTATATGCGATAAATAACGATATCGGGTACCTTCCAAGGCTTGCTGACGATAACTCTCTGCCGTCGCAATTGGTGATCGATTACTTTTGGAGCATTTCTCTCGGTTACCTTATCAGGTTTCCCACACTTAACTATCTGCCAACGTGGTTGAAATTCGATAAAATGGGCGTGCAATAAATGGTAGAATATAGCCATTCCAATTAATTTTACGGGTTTTCCTTCTCAGGTTACCTAAAAAGTATCTCTGCCGCGTGATATGATACATAAGATTTTAGAAATTTCGTTCCTTAGAGTTGTCGATAGTTCGCGTTTATATAATTACATCACTTACTATGCATCATTTTTCTATTTTTTCTAGAATATCATTCCAAAGCCAAATTTTTTATTGCATTATTTTTTTCTTCATTTGAAATAACTGTTTATTACAACCATTTGAAACATATTTCAAGAATTTACACTACCCCCTGTCAGTTGGAAAAGAAAATGCAGACACCTGTCAAAACACTCGTTCTCCTCATCTGGGTTTACCGCAAAGAAATCTCTCCTTGAACACCCATCCGTCATAGCCAACGCGGTGATCCACAAAGATTCTCGGCGTTTTTCTTACCAGAACAACAGACTCACTGTAGACACGTACCAGTGAAAAAATATTTTCCAACATCTACTGGTGGCGTTAGCGAAACAAAAGCTACTGTTAAAGCGTTACTTCGTCCCTCTTCTTTTTTTTTTGCAAAAAAAAACATATGGAAATCGTAGCCCACCTACGTACCGAGGGACTTATTTCCACATTCGGAGCGGGGGGAGAATTCGTATTTGATTGATAACTGATGTTTGTTTCCCTCCCACATTCTCTTGCGCAAGAAAAACAGGCGGCGAGACTCACCCATCCCTCGGCTCGCGCGCCGAAAAGGCTTGAGTCCCACTTTCGGCAGAATATAATACGCAAACAAATCATGATCCTTTGAGAATCCCATTTCCGTTGCGCCTCGCATTTGAGAGTGAGACGCGCTGAGACGACGTGCGAAAAGAGTGTTGATTTGAATTCCAATGGAAGACGAAGGCAGCACCGATCTCGCGCTGACAGACGAGGCATACCGATGGCGAGGATTCGACTGGGAGTTTCCGCCCTACGAGTATGTTGGGTGCTGGTGTGGGACTAAGAGTCCCCTCCACAGCACCATCCCAAGCGAACGGAAAATTATTTGATTGAAGTGAATCAGCAGAAATGAAATGTCGGTGGGTTCCGAACTGATTGAAAAGATGAATTTCGACGAGCAGAAAGTAGAGGAAATGGGAAAACAAAATTGATGCTCGGCAGGAGTTAACCCACATCCCAGATGGGTCCTTGAAAGGGAACGTGCCGGAACTTAGCGCCCAGCCCCAGTGGCAACTTGGGAAGGTTTTCCCAAATGGGGAACGAAAGAGGTAGGTTTCCTCCCACCTTCTTTTCCCCAGCTACCAGTTGAACGCTAGGTTTCGGCCGGAAGACAAACAAATCCGTCAGACCGCAAATATTTCAATTCGAAATATGGTGATGTCAATGTCAGCAAACGTTGTGATTGTGGTGGATGTCTGCGTTGAAGGGTTGCAGAATAGGGAAAATCTCTAGATCATGGAGATGGAATTCGGGGGTCCATTGGATGGTAGGTATATTATTACGAGATTTATACTGACACCTGAGATTGACCGCGTTATTTGTCTTAATCTAATTTGGGAACAGATACTTTTCGACTGCATGATATACGGAATCATAGGAAAATTACTAGAAAATTCGAATGAATTTTAACATCACCAGACAGAAGGTATGTCAAATTGATCTCGATATCGATGACAGCACAGACCAATATTTATTTATTGCAAATGACGAAAGCCATAATAAGTGAAATATGCGTAAAACAAATGACACACACAAATTTGTGTAGCGTTGACATACAGGCAAACCTTTTTTTGTGCGAGGGATAGGGACCGCACAAAAAAGTCGCACAAAAAAAATCGTGCAAAACTTCACCTGCAGCTTTAAAAAATCGTGTTGGGTACACATTTTGAAAAAAACTTTATTTGTGCGGTAGATACCGCATAAAAAAAGTTTCCCCCGAGAAAAAAACTCAAATCCACGCCATTCACCGTTCGATTTCCTTTTGTTTCCCTGCTTTGCGATGGGACACTTTGCTTTTTCGGTTGCGCTTTCTGTTGCTTTCTGTGCTTTTAGTTGCATGTCGAAACGTGTTGCTGTTAGAAATCATGTCATGCCGAAACTTAGAAAAACTAAGAGCATTTGATGAGAAGAGTGGTTATTCCACTTCAAAAGTGGATAATTGAGACGCAAATATGCTTTTTTCGCACTGAAACGCATATAAACCATCCAAAAAAACTAAATGGACGATAACATACACCGCACATACACCGCACAATAAAAAATTGCACAAAAAAAACCGCACAAGAACAGAAAATCGCACAAAAAAAGGTATTGCTGTATAAGAAGAATGGAAAAGGAGAATAAGGTTGGATAGTGAGCAGATAGGATTTGAGCGAAAGGAAGATAATATTTGAGTGGTAATAACTTAGCCTTAGAGAGACGCGTGTGAAGGTATACAAGGCAAAACGTATGGTTTAGGGTGCTAAGGTAAATCGTCATATCGATTTTTCATACAGAACTCCCTGCGAAATGTTGATTTGCACGATAAAATACCCTTTGCAAAATATAGCTCATTCGGACTTCATTTACTACTGTCGCAGATGTCAAAATTTAAGTTTTCTGAAAATCTAAAAATCATGACAAAAGTCTTAGAATTGCATGAAACGTCTAGATTTACTGTTATCTAAAAAAAAATTGTCAAAAATCTACATTGACAAAGTCGTTTTTTGTCTGAAAAGTAGATTTTGGCGAATTTTTTTTTGTCGAGATAACAGTAAATTTCGACGTTCATGCAATTCTAATACATTTGGCATCAAAAATTTGTTTTTGAAAACCCCGATTTCCTTTACACCCCCTTTGGGTGATTTTTCGATTTCCAGAAAACCTAAATTTTGACATCTGCGACAATAGTAAATGAAGTCCGAATGAGCTAATATTTTGCAGGGGGTATTTTATCGTGCAAATCAACATTTCGCAGGGAGTCTCGTATGAAAAATCGATATGATTATTTTCAATGGCACCCTAAACCATACGTTTTGCCTTGTATTCCAAAAAAAACTACAAACTCCCAGAGTGTCGATTTTTGACAAAAAAAAATTTCGAGATGACAGTAGATCTCGACGTTTCATGCAATTTGAAGACATTTGGCACTCGAACTTTGACCGCTGTGCGACACTAGTAAATGAAGTCCGATTGAGCTGATATTTTGCACAGGGTAGTTTTTCGTGAGAATCAACTTTTTTGATTCATATTCTCTCTGAAAATTTGAGTGTCACTTTTTTCCCAAGAATCCATGGTACTCTACTCTCCACTTTCCAACTTTATTTTATAATGAAGTGTAATATTATCACGCATTCATGCAACAGTACAAGTGGCTATGTGGATAGCGAGGTCGTGTAAAGCAGCCTTGCCCTCCAGTCGGACTTGGTTCGATCCCCAATGACACCATTTGGAATTTTTTGGGTACAATCTCAAGCTGCTTTTCAGTCTGAGAGAAAGAGATGTCTGCTCCCACACATACAAACATTTTAAAACTTTTGAAAAAAGAGTTTTTTTGTTCATTTCACCTTGCAGCACACATAAAATCATTTTTTGTGCCGAATATGAAATGTTTTCTGCCAACACTAGTTTGGGTGTAGTAAATCTTTGCACCGTTTGGTGTATGTGAAAACTGCGGACCCACAACCTGCGACTTCCACTGCTTAGGACTATCTTTTAGAGACTTTTTGAAGCAATCAACTGTGGTTTAACAACAACAAAAATCTCCTTCGGTGTCTTCTGGGCGAGAAGCAAACTCGTCACTTCTTTCATAAACTTACAATAAAACAATTTCTACTTCCTGATGCAGCACTTGAAAGTGAACGTAAACAAATATACTGTCACAGAAAATAAGTCATTAGTTACACAAATTAACTCAATATGAAACATTTTCGTATTTTTTTTTCTGTCGCAACCTGTAACATTCATAATATATATTCAGCTAAGAACCGGGCCACGCTCATGATTTTATTTGAACTGCTTCTCGCAGTTTTGACGTAGGACTACATTTTTCATTAACCATTTCAGGACCATAAGATGTCCAAGACTAAATATGCCAATACAACACAATATTTGAGCTATTGTGGGTGTAAAGTAAAAGAATATCACCAGAAAAACATAGCAGGGTGTATAGGTTTCCTATAATTTCATGGGAATATTTTTCCCTATGGACTATAAAAGTAAATAAACGAAGAGTTAGGTTTATTATATCGATATTTTATTTCTTGCTTGTAATACAAAAAAAACATAATAAAAATCATCAGGAAAGTAAAATAAATAGTTAGTTACGGTATTCTTCGAAACAAATTCATTTACTTGTGAAGCACAAGTGGAAATTGCACACAACACATTTGTCATGTGGTCTTTGTTAAGTCAAACCGGACCATGTTTGACAGTTCTATTTTTTATTCGTTCAGAAACACATTTGCTGCCTTGGACATACGTTATATTTTAATATTCAGTAAAAAAATATCGATTCAATAATAATTGAACAATCGATAACGATTTTTGTAGAAGGGAAAAATATTTCCCTTGGGCGTGAAAGGGTTAAAGGTTCCAAATCGGAAAACAGGTAACGATTTTATGAAATAAAGATAACGTTGAAAATCACTTCTGGTACTAATGAATTTTGATGATTTGCACACCAATCGAATCGGAAATTCTCTAAGATTTGTGTCATATGCTTCATATGTTATTATGATTCCCTGATCAGTAAACGGAATAAATCAACATAAATTGTAATATATTAATCATCCCTATTTCCCATACATTTGTTCTACCCATTTGTGTGCTTACCTACCCATGCTCGTAATAATATTCTTGAGTTACAATATTCATTTACCACTGCGGGTCAAATGCAGCATTCGTTTTACGGACAATGTGAAGAGAGAAACTATCACGATGTAAGCTCCGCATGTTTTCAACTGAGTATGAATAACCCATTCGCGATCCAGCGATCGGACTGACCACATTCTTTCCCGATGTTAAGAGCTTTTGCGCGATACATAAGAAGAATGGAAGAATAGAAGAAAAAGCAAACAGCAGGGCAACTTTGTACGAGGGGAGCATCGGATCGATTTTCATGCCGTCTGCCGAAGTGCCTCTGTACGTGGTTGATTGAAGTAATTAAAATGTGTGATATGACAAGCATACATCGACCATTTCAGGGTCACCAAAATATTCTACAAAAGAATTATTTAAAGCCATTTGAAGTAATAAGAAATATAGTAAAAAGTGATTTTCATAACTTTTTTGTGTTTGTGTGAATTCTGGATTTTGTTAGGATTTTCTGGGGAATTTTTCCGATGGACCATTTAATTTTCATGAATTTATGCTTTGCCTGACAAGAAGATATTTTTACCGGTGGTAAGAACTGTGTTTTCCGGTAGAAAACTGAAGCTGAAAGTTTGTGCCAGGATGCTATCGCCGCCGTCACTCCCATCTCATTATATATTCGGTTCAGATTAATTGTACACTCTAGATAGCGAGCATTCAATAGTACACAGGGCCCGAAATCTTCGAAGATAAAAAAATGAAAATCGATTCTCCTCTCAGTCGCTTCGCTTCAACTAGGACTACTTCGACATTCGCCGTCAACACGATTTGAATTGACTAGAAAATTAATTGACGAGCGAGGATGAACTATACTAGTCAATGGTTATTCTACTTTATGTTACTAATGAATACAAAGCTGCCTCTTCATTCAACCTGATCTCAATCCACACTTCTACTCCCCCTTGCACCAATTTCGTTACTCGCGTACACGATCCTATTTTAACGTCCATATAAAGTGAAACGAAAACATCATTTCTGACCATCGTGAACCCAAACCAACGAACTTAAACACTTATCAGATATGCTATAAAGGCCCTTGCGTTAGTATTAATAAATAGCGTGCAGTTTGGGAGGAATCCTAAACAAAATTTTAGTTCACTTTGTCTCCGAGTTCAATTTTGTGAATAAAAATAGAGAAAAACGGATTTATATCAACAAAATTCACAAATTTGTCAGTTTTTCTGAACACATCACTGCACGCTATTTCATATGTGTGAATAATTTTCGTGTACGATAGAAAAGCTCACCTGTAACATATGACAAACCGGGTTGAACTCAAACATCGATATATGCATCCGTGATACATGAGAGAAAGAAACGAATTCATTTCCGGGGAGTCACTTCAACATGCATTGAAGTCCATTTGACAGGGAAGAAGAAATGAGATAGTCGAATCGTAGAGATAGCAACTAAATGCCCGAAAGACTGTTTTGTCATGTTGACGGAGCAACTGCTGGAAGAAGCCAAAACTCATTTCCAATTGAACACGTAGACGAATTTCTTCATAGTCCGCTGACTATCCTCAGTAGAATATGACTTTGCCGAGCCCTGATAGTACATGCCGATGTTCAGAGTTAATTTGTCGATTTGCTCAAATTGACTTTTTATTGCTTTGTATATCATTCGTGCCCCTCAGTGTTTATTCATTTATTTTGGCTTAACGTCTCTAAAACATGGTCTGATTCACAATGCTTCTTGTATGTCGTTCGTTGTTTGGTGTTTTTGTAGTGAGGCTTGCAAGGCCTGCGACCAACCCCACTATCTCGCAGGAGGACTGCTGTTTTGTCCCGAGTACCACCAAGACTGGGAAGACGCTTATAACGGCGTCAATTCACTTAGAGGAGCCGTTTTCGGGTTTCTGTCCTAGACAGTTCCCCTGAACCAGTGCGAAGACACCATCTTGGTAAGCACCATGCTAACCACTAAGCCATGGAGACCACTCACGCCTCCCAATGCAAGCATTCATTCAACAACCCTTGTCAGTGATACCAGTTATTTTTACTAGGGAATTAATTTTTAAATAACTATAGCGTGTATCCTCGCTGACAACTATTCAGTAGCCCTACGTCAACAATGCGGTCGTAATCAGTTTTTTCGATTTTTTGGTACAGATTCTGTACGGTACAGGTTACAGTTTTTTTTGTACAAAAGTACAGAAAGATACAGATTTTCTGGAGTGATAAATTAATAACACGTGGAGTTGGTAAAACAGATGAGACGAAGATTTGATTTCGATGATTGAAGCCAGATGAGGTTCAATATGATAATTTATATGATAAATTTATATGATGAATAAAGTATTTTTTCCAAAACACCAAAATCCGGTATATATTTGACAGAATGTACAATTCGTCTCTGCATTAACCGTGACAACATTGCCAATTCCTTCCCAGGGAAAAAACAACCCCATACAAGCAATGATTGTCCTCCTTGCTCAACTGTTGTTTGAGTTCATCTGGATTGCAAACATTCAAACAACAAGCGATCGACAGAAAGAAACGAATGTGAGAATAACGCTTTTGTTTTCGAACAATTTAGTTGCAGATAATGCAAATACTTTTCTCATATTCCTTATTCCGTCGAATATGTCATAATAATGCGATAACCAAATTACTTCCTAATTGTCGATTCCCCTCGCTTATTCTAAACAGTCTATAGAAACCTTTGAAAAAAGTCAAGCATCTAATCCGACAGCTATATTAAAGGAAAACGTATTGCCATCATAATCGACACTACCGACGCAGTCGCCATTTGTGAAAGGGCGAGGCTTCGAAGCCCTATTCAAGCAGCATCATCAGCTCAACACCGCTCATACCGTCGTCGCCAATGCCAATTTCGATAGCATCTGCCAATACATAAATTCCCGATATATTATATGTTATCCGTTTCGCCCCCCACCGGAAGCGTGATATCGTGGCGTGAGTCGCGACCCTGTTGGTTCAGTTTGTTGTCTAATCGTGTCTTTGCTCGACCAGCCTTGGATGACGGGAAGCATTCGCCCGACGACTTTTAACGACAGGACCATCTGACGCCACATCAGTCAACATATTTTCAATCTATATTGGATCCGCTCCGAAGTGCTTGGTCCAGCTTGGAATTGCAAGTACGAAGCGGGGACGAAAAGTATGTTCACCGTAAGCACGATCCATTCATAAAGCATCCCGAAGGTCTTCCCCCCGTTGAGTGAGTAAATCATCACTTTGGACTATTTTCCACCGATATACCGATGCCTTCACATGCGACGAATTCGAGAAGTAGATTACATGGAACAAACGGTTATGGCTTGATGGGAGTAGACCCAACTCGGAAGCATTAGATAACGGGTTCAATCAGATAGCAGATAACAGTTGCTCGAACGAGAGGATAAACTGTCGTAAAATTGCGTACTTGCGTCTTCTGTTCGTAACTCCGCGTTCGATATCCAGAAGTAATGATTGATGTGGGAGGATAGAATGGAAAAATACCCAGCAGACTATCTTACTTTGCAGTGACATTGATTTACGGTGGTTTGTGGCCATGCGAAGGCAGCAAACTTTTTTTTTCCAGCAGGAAGTATCATCCTTCAGTTTCGCTCCTGCTTCTTGGAAGAAATACATACACCTGCACGGTGCACACGTGTATTGGGGCACGCGATTTGTGTTATTTGTGACGGGAATATTTTATACATATTTTTCTCGCAAATCTACGAAGTTCTTTCTCCATTCGAGACATTGTCTAGAAATAAAATACCTCGAGTACATTAGCCTTTATTGTGATATATATGCTTTTAACAAGCAGAGTATTACTTTCACCCTTCATAGTGGGTGACACTGATGGGATTTATGGTTCAACCACTTGTGAGCGCTTCGAGCAAAGTGTGCTGCTTTTTCTTTCATGTAGATTTATCGGCAAAATGGAAATTTGAGAACATATTGGACGATATTGTGACACTGTTCGGTTGGATGTCTCGTGAACATATCCAGATGGAATGAATAACGAGCTAATACCATAGTGAGGAAATGAAGAACTGAATGTATTCGTGCCCAGTTATCGTTATTACAGCTATTATTTGGTTTGATTTTCACATCAGTCGTTTGAAATTATTTTTAACAAAAACTGTTACCAATTTGAGATCATTTCATTGTTGATGAGGGAAATATTCACTAAACATTGCTGAAATAAATTCGTCCTCTGGATAACGTGTAATCGTTATGGACACAATATAGATGAGTAGCAACAGAGATGCAATACGTCAAACTTCCTTTATGTTATCGATATTCGAATAATCTCTAGCATCGTGGCGATCGTCGTGCACTATTTAATCGAGAAATGAAAACTATCTCATCTCAAATATGGCTAAAAGAACAGTTAACACGAACATATTACGAAGACCTTCGATTGCATCATTGGAAACGCATATTTGATTCGCACTGTGAGTGAAGCGTACCTTTGTTGGGGGTAAGACAGATAGGTGATGTAATACGCGTGGCATAGAAGTTTATCGCTCGTGAGAGGATTTTTTTTCAAATCTTTTGTCTGTACAGCAACTGAAATGTAAACAAAGAAAGAGCGAGAAAGAGAGCACAAGTTGGATGATATTTTCGTCATTAACTTTCCTCTGTCCGTCTCAACCACACTAACAGGTGTCCGTTTCATCCCATTAGTAGGATTTTTCAACACGTAAAATAGTCGTTTCAGATTAGTACACAATCATTTGTTTGCACGAAGTGATCGATGAAATGAAGAAAAAAGTAGAAGGGTCTGTGCCTAGCAGCACGAAAGGGAACTTGGCTTGGCTGTTCGTAAATCCGTAAATTTAACTCATTCAATACCCTACATGCTGGCTCTAGAAAACCAAATCTGAACTGTTCCTGAACCTGAAACCGAACCTGAACCAAGCTTCAAAAGGGGTTGTAAGAGTGGTAGTGGTAGAAAGAATCCGGAACTATTAATTATTCATATTTTTATTCCTAATTGTAAATTGCTGAAGAAAAAAATAGGGAAGAATAGTTAGCTAAATTAAACCTTTAGTATTTAATGATAAAATGTCGCAAACTGGTGTGCGTGAGCTTTTCGAACCTCTCAATCGGTAGCTAGTTTAGCTGAACTTTCTACGTTCGTACTCAATATCATATCCTGTAAGATGGAGACGTATATTGAGCACGATATGATTAGACAAAAACTTTCCAAATAAATTCTTTATCAACGTTTAACACTTTGAACCAGGCTCTCGTCGTAACTTCAACGATAGGATAATAGAGTGCCGCCAAGTCCTTCCCTCTGATTCTGATAAGTGCTTGCCATCGGAAAATGTAAAATAATCCTCAATGTGTATCAACTCACCTTGTCCGTCATGAAAAAACATATTAGAACGAATGAGGAAACCAAATTCTTCTGATGCTTCTTTTCATTCCCCAGTAATTGAGGAAACTTTGGCTTGTATGCCAAGAAAATTGTTTTCTCTCGACAATGCTGAATGTAATAATTTGAAGCGTGCAATTTTTCATATCTTCTGTTGGGACTCAACCTAGGTTGTTTAATAATGTTTAATAATAGTTCAAACAGAGAAAAAATCCCGTAATGGCCTTTTTTAATTTTCCCGCTCTTTAAAAAATAACGACCGTCCATTCAATATTTTTGACCAAGACGAATTTTGGAGTTCTTTCGTACCGTTCGCGAAAGATTTACCAATCTTTACCATGGAGGCTAACGCTCGAATTGTATGCAAACATGTTGTTTGTTGCTCTTCCACACAGTGCAAGCAGTGAGTGAAATATAAATAAAATAAATTGAAAAAAAATATTTTTTAAGCTAAACGGTTTCACTGTGAATCAACGTGATAATAATACAGATAATGTACTAAAAACTAGAAAATAATTAAGGAAGTAGCAGTTAGTAGTTATCACACCTCTTTTTTCATTAATATTGGCCATTGATGAGACCAAAATAATACCGTGGGGCATATGATAAAACAACTAACTGTGGATAATGGAAATCCGACCTGCCCCACGATTTTATTTTAGTCTCATAAATGGCTCATAATTCCCTAATTATTCTGTAGCTTTTAGTACATTATCTGTATTATTATTACGTTTAATCACAATGAAACCGTTTAACAAAAAACTGAGTTTTTACTTATTATATATTTCGCATTCAACGATTTTTAAAATTTTTATTTCTTAATTTTCTTCGGAATATTTTCATGATGTACTGTATTCAATTAGTCAAATCATTTTATATAGTACCGATATTGAGGGGATTGCTAAAATACATAGTTGACCATTTTGTGGCGGCGATCTTTTTGAATTTATGTTGTTCATAATGTAGTGTCAAGTCTCCAAGTCAAGTCATTCAGCCATTTTTAGCAGTGGCTTAATTTGATTTTTCAAGATTATGGAATACGTAGTTTTATAACCAGAGAAAAAGGGGTGTTTAACATTTCAGATCAATCAGTCAACAGGAACGGGGTCAAATTTCTATTAATGTGGGACAACCCTATAAATATTCAAACATACCTACAAACGGGTGAAATTGAATTAAACTAGTTCTACTAGTTGAGCACTTTCATTTGATACCCAAATTGATGGAGTATTGAAAAAAATATATATGGCGCTTTTTTGTGGAGGCAGCCATTTTGGATTTGATTTTTTCACAAATAACTGTGTTCTACTTGTCAAGCCCTTTCATTCGATACCCATATTTATGGAGTTCTGAGAAAATATGTTATCTGCCATTTTGTAGCGGTCGCCATTTCGTATTTACATTTTTCATAAATAACTATGTTCTAATAATCAATCTCCTTTATTTGATACCCATATTTATAGAATTTTGTAAAAACCCATATTTATGGGGTTTTGAGAAAATATGTAATCCGCTATTTTGTAGCAGCCGCCATCTTGGATTTTCAAGATAATGAACTACGTAGTTCAATGACTTCAGAGATAAAACTGTGTTCCAAATTTCAGATCAATCGGTCAACAGGAAGGTGGTTAAATTTGTATTAACGTGGCACAGCGATACAGACAAAGTGTCAAAGTTACAAAGTTACAAACGGGTGAAGCTAAATGAAACCGTTTAATTAAAACACATGAAATAAGAAGAAAATAATGAAAAAAATAAAAGAAAAACATCATAATGCCAAATGATGTAAAAATACATAAAACTTCGAGATCTGGTGTAATCTAAAAAAAAATTTTTTTTTGCCCTTTTTAACCTTTGATATTTTATCGAAGCAACAAATTAAACTTGTGCAGAAATTAATGGACTTTTTAAAACTATCTTTCATTTTGTTGTGCGATCATTGTTTATTCAATTAATATTTATATTTATTATTTATATTTATAAAATATTTATCATCATAAACGAAGGGATAATTTTTCATCCAAACAGGAATATCTCTGTATGGAAAGATCCTACATTAACGTTCGAGGAATCAAATAAACGCTGTTGGATAAAGTTAGTTGGATTTGCTATTGAGTTGGTTAGCAAAAAATTGTGTTAGCCCACAAAATCTTTGAAAAAACAGAAAAAAAAATCGATTTTTTATTTCTTTTCGATATTGTTACATCACACCAACATAAAAATGATGTCTATACCATCTTCATATGTTGATGAAGTCATGTCAATAATCATTTAAAAATCTCGACTTCGCACTGTGTTCCTCTAATTTTTTTGTCGAGTGTAGATTAGAATGCATCAAACTTTTTGAAATAACTTTGAAATAACTCGTGGTTTCAGTTTCGTGGTTGTGTCCTTATTGCCAATGCACGTAATACATCTCTCCTTCTAGACACACCCTCGTCTATAGCAGGTTTAGCATTAGCACCACCACCACCATTCACAACACAAAAAATTCAAAAATACTTACGGGTGATTTAATCGTACACAAACACTTTTTATCTATTGGAATGATAACTTTCGTATGGTTCATTTAATCTTCAACACGGTTTAATTTTTAGAGACTTTAAACTATTGCAGTTCATTTGCATCATGTCTTGGAAAAGGTCCTTTTGGAAAACCAACGCTAAACTTCAACTAACGGCCTTGTAAAAGGCCATTTGGGAGCCTCGCCGCCGTTGCCATTCGGTCGCAAGTGTGAAGACTGATGAATCGTGAATGAGGCGATAATATTTTGATCCACCATCAATTTATCTTTGGTGACGTATGAAAACGTGCTCCCGTGACCGTGTGGTTAGTGTCACACATTATCATGCCGGGGGTTTGGGTTCGTTTTCCGTTCTGGCCGGGCATTTTTGCCAACAGAATTTCTTCCGAATTGAACTGTGGTCACGCGTATTCTGGAGCTCACTACTCAGAATACACTCAAGGCGTGTTATTGGCCACAAGAAATATGAACTAAGTACTACTAATAGAAATGACGCAAGTAACACCTTCGTTGAACGACGAAACTTCCACGGAGAACGTTAGTGCCACTCAAGACGCAACATCAATGAGCGAGTTATGTGGATCAAAAATACAGAAGCGGTTAGGATATGACTGATCGTTTCGCAGCAAGACAGCTGTGTTTATGCTCACTGGGTAGGGCTTACCTCTTAATGTTTCGTTTCTCTTCAGGAACTGGACAGTGTGCGATACTTTATGTTGTATCAAGCAAACCCGTTGTATGTGATATCAGCAGTAAAACGGACTATAGTCTGCTTGCTAGCTGGTGCGAGACTGAGGTTGAATAGAGCAAACCAAATATTCATGTTGTAGCTTCATTTCTTCTTTTTATGTTTGTTCTATTCCTAAGTTCTATTGCCTCGCGTCTATAAGCGGAAATCAAATCACCAAATGAAATTGCATTCATGTTTAAAGAAACATGAGATTTCTAGGGCACAACCAAAACTCTTCTTAACCTATCCGATTTATCCCCATTTCCCTTATATGCAATGCTAATGTAGCGCCTTGGAAGCGGTACGCCGAACGACAGAAATCAATATCATGTATCGAAAAAAAAACCGGCGAATACGAATGCTTGAATTAGTGATTCCGTGATTTATTCATCAATCAGCTGCACCCAATTAGGTGTTAAACGAACGTCATATACACATTTGTCGGGCCCGTTCGGCGGCCAAACATATGCTGTGCCATTTCTCCGTCGCTGCCTGCTGCTATGCTTGCTATGTAAATTTGTCCTTTACGGATGCATAATTCAGTCACCACGTGCGAGGGGGAATTTTCCCGTTCGCAAAGGATGGGGAACAACAAAAAGGTGTAGCGAATGAATTATATATTACATTCTTCTCGCATTCTGCAAAATAATGTGTTCCTGATATGACTAGGCGTCGGCGGAGAGCCCAACAAAAAAAAGGAAAATCTGTATTTGATTGATAACCAATGTTCGATTCAGGTAGATCTCTCGACGAGGGAAGAAACGCCCCCGCCGGAAAGGCATGAAATTTACTTTTCTTAAAATAACAATTCGTGAACAAATCAAGGTTGTACGAGAGGATTTTGTTTTTGTCGGCTGTCGAGAAGTGGGGCATTAGTCTTCTGGAAACCAGGCGTGTGCGTATGCGTTTGTGTATGAGTGTAGGTGTATGCACAGGAAGGGAGTGTTGATTTGACTTCTAGAGAAATCCATCTACTCGAAAGGATTCAGATTTCAGCCTTCGGCTGCTGGAATGACAGGAACGGCAAGAAAGGTAAGCTACTGCTCCCGGTAAGACAGAGAATTGTTTGATTGAAGCGAATCAGCAGAAATTGAATGCCGACGGCGCTCGAACTGATTGGGGAGCTAGATTTCGCGGAGGAAAACGGAAACGGGAAATAAAATTGATGTTCGGTGAGGCGAATTTCGAAGCTAAAGACGAAGTGTCAGATCGTTTGTTGGCAGCGGTGGTGGTGGTCGGAAACTCCGCAATCCTCGCTTGTGAAACGTCGAAATGTTGGTTTTAGCGTTCACCGTAAAGTGGATTGTGCTTGTCAGACCCCAGGCAAGTATTTCGTTTTGCCAAATGTTGTTACTGACTGTGCCAGACGCGATGTGTGGAAATCAAAATCAAATGATTTTGTTCGCAGAGTGTGTTATTCTACCACGAGTACTAGAGCACTTAATTAATGAAGTTCCAAGTAATTTAAAATATAGCGATGTTGATTTTTGATTTCATCCAACTTGGATTCAACGTTTTCTCCCATTCCTGAAATTCATCTGTGCCAGTTTCAAAACTCCACAGTAAAGATGTTCCAGAACACTCCAGAGTGATAGAGCGATCATACATTTTCATCAACACGAGTACTGATACTCAAAATCAGACAATGAAAAACTATGGCCCACATTTTCCTGTCGCACGGTTCACTTTTCCATCGACAGGGTGGGACAGGAGGTTGTCAAATTCAGCGCTCGACGGCAACCTACATAAAATAAAATAACATTATTCATGATGAAGCATTTTTCATTCGGGGCGCTTTTATTCCTCATCGATTCTTCGTACTTCACGAATGTAGACGTCGAAAAAATAGCACCACCCCCGGAATCGATAAAATTATAACTTTTCTCTGCTAAGTGGAAAATATTTTTCGCCACACTTGATGCTCGACAAGCCATTGTAGTAGTAGTTAGAAGATACGACTTTGGGAAGGGAGCTTTTCTCGGGAAATTGTTCACTTCGCTTTCAGTCATTTGGAAAACGATGTTTTTGAGAAACAGACCGCATGCAAAATGAAATTTCCGTGCTCGAAAACCCACACACATACATTATATTCTATTTTCTTCTCGAGTTGTTGTGATGTTTGCAGAGAGTAGGAAAGGTTAAGGTAATGCGCATTCAAACGCTGAACAGACTAATCGACTGCGAGAAATTGGACGAATGGAACAGACATGGAAAATTTAAATCTCAGCTGATCAGAGACTATGAAAGACCAGCAAATTGCAGGCAGCGATATGCGCTATGGTCGTTATCATCCGCGGTCCCATTGACGGGTGTGATTTGTCTCAAAGCGAGCATCCGGATCC
This sequence comes from Toxorhynchites rutilus septentrionalis, assembly GCF_029784135.1. Taxonomy (NCBI): domain Eukaryota; kingdom Metazoa; phylum Arthropoda; class Insecta; order Diptera; family Culicidae; genus Toxorhynchites; species Toxorhynchites rutilus. Next base: position 226,289,294 of record NC_073746.1, read on the forward strand.
AATGAAGCAGTAAAAGCTGTTCAGAACCGTTCAACGCCAGGAAATATACATCAAAGGGGTTCTGCTCTCAGCGTTGGCATGCAGCGATGTTCGTGAAAAAACAGTCAGAGAAAACGACAAAAATGAATGTTTTTTTTTCTTGCGGAAGCATAATTTCACGGTTTGTTGACTTTATTGGCAGTATTTTGGTTGAACATTGCGAGAGGGTTTGTTTCAAGGGTTGGTTTGAAGGGTTATATATATTTTCTTCGCCCGTGCATTGGCGGAAGTCCACAAGTGAAATATGACTGCAAGTCAAGTGGAAGAGAAAAATGGATCCCATTTTTTGGCCCTTCAGCAAACCTGAGCCAAATGCTTCTGAATTTGATCGGTTATTTTAATACTATAATAAAGTAATGTAACTTGAATCAGGCGAAAATCTCTCAACGACGATGAAAATCATGTTTAAATTGTTACATCCTCTCATCAGGTAATTTATAATAATATATCCACACACTTAAACTACGCATAGCTATTTTCGATTATTTTTTTACTTGGGCACCTTAAGTCTCATTTTTTACACTCTGTATAATCGAGTCCTGCAGATCATAGGGAAAAAAAATAATTGTTTTATTCACATATATTTTTGTTTCTCAAATATAAAGGAATAATATAATGTTTGATTCATCCCCTCAAATCAAAAAAACACCTTTCACACATAAAAATTATATATATTCGGAATCTTTAAGAAAGTGATAGGGGATCATATTTGATGAAAAACCTTTCTACGCATATGTTCGTATTTTATTTTCATTTCGATGAGTTTGCCACGGAACTACTGTTCGTCAAACATTGTTGAATTGGAAGGGGTTTCAGATAAAAATATACAAAAAAAATCGGAGGGGTGGGGGGAGTTCATTTAATTTGTTTTTTTTTTTTGAAGTTCATTAATTGAGTTACGATTTTTGAATGAGAGATTAATGATTTTGAATTCGCCCAAAAAATCAGTGGTAATTTAAATTGTTTATATGATATTGGAAGTTGTGATTTTGGGTAGCTTCCGTCATATGTACTAAGTTTCAATAAAATCGAAGATCGGAAAGGGCAAAAATTTTGCTCTTTCACGCTAAAGTAGCTCTAGCGTGAAATAGCTCTATACGTTTTCTTGAAATAAGTAATATATTTGAAATGAACTGTATATAACCGTATTATATATGATCGAGTGTGTATACAATCGAGTCCGACCTCTATGACATGAAAACAAGGCTCGACACTACAGAATTACGCCATGAGAACGAACCAGGAGAAAAAGGGTACCACGTGAATTATCTGAAAGTACTATCCACAACCGTTCCAACAAAACGACTTCTTTACTTGCCATGCAAAAAATAAGAGTGGAAAAGTGTATCTACTAATACAATCTCAAAGAAATCAACATCAATTAAAAGCTACAAGTTTCTAGTTTTTTAATTATTTAGTTTTATATTGACGAATTTCATGCCAACTCGACATAGTAGTTGGAAGAACCTTCTGAGATTTTAGTGAAATGTTTTGGGTGTCAAGCATTGGAGTAACTTTGCATATTTGAAATCTTCGAAAAAGACTACTTTTGAGAAGGATTAGTGTTTTCTAATTTTTTTACAAGTAATTCTTACTCAAAAACTACAATATCTACATAACTTTAGTCAATTATATAAATGTCGGAAATTGTTCACAACTAAAAAATATATAAAAATGAAAAAAAATTGCATAGAAAAAAAATATTTTGAAAATTAATATTTATTTATCTCGAAAAAGTATTTTTCTAAACTAAAAAAAATGTATATGAATACAACATACAACGAAAGATGGGCACTTTTACAGGAAAAAAACTGTTTATTCACCTATTCTTAATTACTAAAATGATTTTTTACTGAATGAAGATTATGCTTCGATTTTACGCACATTTCAGAATATGCGTATGGCATATTCTTAACATATTTCTTAATAGGAGAAAAATTGCAGAACATATTAATTGCGTTACAGTTACTGTTACAGGGAAAGAATTTTTCGAACAACATTGAACAAAATAAGGAATACTTGAAATGTTTTCAAAGAACGTGAAAGTGTCTATCTTCCGATGTGTGGATGAGTTGTTGATAATTGTAAGGGCTATTCATACAATTATTTCACGATTAAAAAATATTTTTGGGAAAAATAAATTTCAATTTTTAAAATAATATTTGTTCCAGTGTTATTTTTAAGAGAATTTTTTTATATTTTTTTTATGAAAATTTAAATAATTTCCTACATTTTATTCTTGGACCAAAATTTTCTAGGTATTTATGTTTTTGAGTAAGAAATTATTGTTAAAAATTAAGAAATTAAAACTTTATCACTTTTAAAAAAGTAGTCTAATTCTTTTTTGAAGTTCAAGTTTCAAGTATGCAAAGTTGCTTAAACGACCCATGTCTCCCACATTTCACTGCAATCTGAGATGGTGCTGCCAATGGCCAGTCGAGTTAGTATGAAATCCGTCTATTTTAACTTTCCTGTCATATTTCTGAAGTTTAGATATTGAAGAATGTCCCTTTGGACGGATTTTTGGAATCTGCGATTTCTAGCCATTTTAGGTCTAGTTCCTAGACCTAGCCTAGGAACAGACGCTGCAGGGATCTTCTGCATAGGGTCTTCTTCTTCTTGGATGGCGCTAACGTTTCAGTGGAACTTTTGCCTTCTCAACGAAGCATTACTTGCGTTATTTTTATTAGTCTATGCCGAATAACACGCCTTGAATGTACTTTGGAGTGGGAAGCTCTAGAATACGCGTGACCACAGTGCAAGGACGAAAAATCCCCCGGCTAGAACGGGAATCGAACCCGAACCCCCGGCATGATAGTGCGGAACGTTAACCACTCAGCCACGGGAGCACGGAAGAATATTGGGTAATAAATATATTATTTGTTTTATTTTTACCAGAGCTCAAAAAAACCTCCGAAATTCCTGCCTCTACACTAAATACCCCCTTAAAGCAAAGACAATATTTGTGCAGCCAAATCCTGGAAATTACGCTCATTATCCCAAACCTTCTACATTTAGATAATTTGTACATTTATTATATTTCTACACTTGATCAATAACATCTTTAATATACAACTTTTCTCATTTCTTCCATTTCCAGGTTCGTAACACCAAGTTCTGGTTCACCTCATATAAAAAAAAACCACTCCGGGTACAATGCGAGGTAACAATCAGCTTTCAATTCCATCCGCATCAGACAGCATCCCACAGCGCCTGAAAGTGAACGTCCTTCGAAGTACAAACGATCTTCCAAACTTATTCTCTCTCTTCCCCGCCCGAATTACAGCATTTTTATGGCTATGTTCACCGTCTCGCCACAACCAGTTAACTCGCCGCTGGCGAAAAGCCACAAAAATCCTCAATTTTCGTAGAACCATTTTGAACTGTTTCCTCTCGATTTGGGGTGGCGAGCGAAGTAGACGTAGGTTGACGCGATTAAACTTTCCAATCAGTGAACCACTTCCACGCTGTCCCCCATTTCCACCGCTCAACGGCATGACGTCGGCGTGATGTTTCCAAATTTTCTGAAGTTCTGTATTGAAAACTTGTGGGCTGACTCTGGCATGGCTGGCGGTAATAAATTTTACGTCTAAATATCCTATCGTCATCAACTGTGTGGTACTCGCATCGGCCCCCCAATAGGATCATCGCTGGTTGCTGGGAGTGGAGGCCAAACCCAAAACGATGCACCGAGGAGGAAGAGAAGCGCTGGTAGAGCCACGCTAGAACCAAGCGCAGGGGGCACTTTCCCATCCAGATTAATGTGATTTTTATGCGAAAACTTTTTAATATACTCCATTTGCTTGCTCGTTTCGCTCCAGCCCACAGTCGTTTATGGGTGAACCAAAAGCACCCACCAGAGATAGAATGAGCGGGACAAAAAGAGAGAGAGAGAGAGAGAGAGAGAGAGAGAGAGAGAGAGAGAGAGAAATGAAGAGAGCCAACAAGGTCAGGAAAAATGGTCGGTTGGCTGGATAAGGTTTTGCCCAAGGGAGTTTTTTCCTTCGTTCGCGGTGTGATGAAGACGATCTTGTTTCTTATTTTTTGGTTGTAATGTTTGAAGGCGACGCTGTAGTCCGTTGAATTATGAGCCGCGTTTCCCTAGATTTGATGTCTTCTTTAAGCACGAGATGAGGTGAGAATACACATTTTCGCTGCCGGCCTTCAGCAGCTGAGTACTGGAGAATCAAAAATCATGGTTGTTCTTTAATCAGTGCATTTGGCGTTTTTAAAGAATGGTTCGCACGGAAAAATCTTTGAGGAAACTGCTCGAACCTGACTGAAACCCCAGTTGTCCATCAACAGGTTCTGCTGCATTTGAAATCAACCATATTAACGTAGCCTAGATATAGAACTTCTATCTTTTCGGAAGAGTAATTACCGGAATTTCATCCAAGGTAATGTTGTTTGCGAATTATTGCTGAAGAGGAAATTAGTTGCCATGATTAAGTATCTTCTGCTTGCATCAATTTGCTATGTTCCGATAATCCAATCATCGTAACATTTTTCATAGAAGAGGTGCTTTCAAAGGGATGAACTTTTACGTTCTTCGGTGGATTCGATTTCTCATTTTCAATTTGGGTAGCATTCTCAGTGAAAGGAAAAAGTTGCCTTAACCCTTTATCGATGTTTATATTCTATGCAAAAAAAAATCATTGTTTTTAGAACGAGTTGCTCGTCAGCTCAACCAAGATGTTTTCGGCAGAGCTATACCTTACAAACAACCTTACAAATGTTCACAGTACAATTATGCAAAATTTCAATTCTCATCAACATCTGAAATTGCTACTCAGCGTGGCAGGTGGGATGATCGTTTATAAATTACTTTTGTCGATCTTATAATTGGGTTCTGAAAGACATATTTGGAAGCTTTCATCATTGATTAATCCATATTGATTGTATAGCCTCCATCATAGGTCCGTTCCAAAATATTGTTCGTATACCAATCAGGGTTACCAAATCTACAAAATAATCTGTATTTCTACAGAATTTTTAGACGTTTTGAAACCAAGAATCTGTAGATACAGATTACATATTTTTTGAAATAACGTTACTGACTTGATGTTAATAATATTTTTTTCCCATCTCACCTATTTTTCCATATAGTCTTTGAATTTGTCTAGTTCTGATGCAAACGTCTGCGGTATCGGTTAGCGTTACAATAAATGAATAAAGCTATTTATGTTTATCTTACTATTGCACAGAGAATGAAAAGTGCTAATACTAATACTGTCGTGAGACTTCTTTTTCCAAGAATTGAAAATATATAAAAAGACCATCGAGACGTTCTGACGCAGGATTACGTTTTCGGGAGCATATAAAAAAAATCCCGTCACAAAGTTGTCAAATTATGAGTGCTTTATGCTCAAATATATTAAGATAGATTCATGAAGTTTTTCCACCAATCGATTTGAACACTCTCTGATAAACTATTGTAATACAATTATAAAATTCCCTATTGATTATATGTTAAAATAGCGTTGAAAATAGAGCTTCTAATTTCCCAAATATTTTGCATGGCGTTTCACTAACAGGGACTAGAAAATCGGTCTACTCCGAATACCTTGTAACTATTTTTATTATTATCTGTGATTTTCAGCACTTTTGGCTGGTTCGTCACTTTTACTTCCATTTTTGGAAGAATGTCGGGAGTGAGAATTGAACTCGTGATCTCAGCGTGAGAGGTATGGATGTTACCACTACGCCAGATCGCCTCCCAGGCTACCTTGTAACTGGATTTGTTCGGCAGATATGAAGTGTAGTTGAATTCAGTGTACTTTAGCGGATAATTATAATTAATTTAATAAATTGATCGCATGCGCCAGCATGTGCAGATTTCTCTCTTTGGTCTATCTCTCTTTTCTGAAAACAGCTCGCGTTGTCGATAGAGCTATGAGGGCAAGGTGGGTCTGCAACGAAAAAAGATAATATCACGGTGACACAATGTTCACCCGTTAAATACAGGAACTGATTGCACCTAATCGCTCCTCGCACGCTCGGTGAGGACGCTGATTCAGGTTACAATCAAGGCTTACCTCCACCGACCGCTCCCGTCGGTTAAGGTTACGTCTCGAAGGAAGCTGCTTCTACTTATAGGGACTCGCTTAATCCTTTGCGGTTATCTTCGCTGTCCACCCACGACCTCCTCGGTTTCTCATCTATCTCAGCAATGTCTCAGATACACCTCCTTTGTTCCCGAATCACACTCGTAAGAACTCGCTGAATCGCAACCGCTAGTCACTCGTCGCGTTTCCAACATCGCGCTCGGAATAGAAAAACTCGTGCCATGCTATGAAAAATGCCTCGAACGTTGATTACGAAAATCACCTTGTTTTTTGTCCTAACTTTATTTTTCCGCGATTTCTGAGGCACTGAAACTTATTTTTTGTACCCTTGTATAACCATCAGCGAATTCAATTTTGCAATTAAACCACTCAAACTGCTTAATATCGATGCCGCAAAAATTACATCCACACGTGGAATCATGCTTGATTTTCGGTTTTTGTTTCCCTATTCCACTTCTGATCAGTATTCATTGTCATAGGATGGATTAAATATTATAGAATAGCATGTAGAAGGGGTTCCGATCAACAGAAATTTGGAATTCATAATGCAACTATACAAATCAACGACCTGTCCATTATAACCCCACTGTCCGCCTTACCCACGATTCCTCTATATAGAATTTATATGAATTTTTTGAAATGGATATTTACTCGACAAATGGGGAAAGCATATTAGCAGTGGAAGAACTGCTGAATGTTTTCTAATTTTGATGTTATTTGGTTATAGATATTATAGATATATTTACCATAGTTTAAGTTAGTAAGTTAATCATTAAAATTGATTCTATTTTGAATATGACGAACAACTGGTAGTGAAGCGATATTCATAATGAAATTTCAAGTCGAATAACCTTCAAAATAATAATTATGAGTTTACTTTTCCGTATCGAATATGTATTGTACATGTTAGAAGAATATTTTTTACGCCAATTGTGGAAAGTTATTAACAGCAATTGTATCTGAAAATGATTTTTAATTATAATGATTACTTTTTGTGGAAATATCAGGAAATATATAGACAAACGGTTAAGTAAGTGTTGGGACTTTTTTTAGAACATAAAATATATAAATTTAAAATTTTCAAACATTTCAAACTTTCTAAGCATTTTAAAAACATCAACTAATTATTTTTAATTCAGAGCCTTCTTGAGGTTACTATGACAATTCTCATTTCTTGGAAATATATTTTTCTTTGTACCGCGCAACACGGTTAAAATTCAGAAAAAATCACAAATATCTGCGAAAGGAATAGAAACACATTTGAATACGAATTAGAGTAGTACTGAATCTCTAAGTCTCCCAAAAAAAAAAATCAATGTCAAGATTTTTCTAGGGGGTCTCCGTAGCCACATTGGTTGCGTGTTCGCTTAGTAAGCGAACTCAGAGCCCTCATTGATAATCTCTGTGTTGTTACAGAATAACTACGTCCACGCAACAATTATCAGCGATGGAGATCGATCCACGGTCGAAATAAGATCGATTCATTCATACAACTGCTCTGCTCTGCATGACGAATGGGGCAGCTTTTCTATAAATAACTCAACAATGATCAATCAACTATCTCCGCTGTCCGGTCTAACTGGATAAGGGTCAAAAAAATAGTCAAAATTTCTTATTTGGTGCACCATAAAATATTTTCCATAGAGCTGATGATTTGGTTTGGAGAAACTTTTTACTACCTTACCCGGCAAGGCCCTTTAATACAGATTTCAATTAGATTTCAGATTTGCTTTAGGGTGAGCATGAAAAAACTTTTTTTTTGCTTTAACTTTCATATTTCAAATTTTACATCAAAACTGTCTTCGTACGACTTTTAGAGCTTGTCAATTCCAACATTTTGCGATGCAGAACTTGTCAATATCCTAATCCTACGCAATTTTATTGATGTTTTTTTTACCCAAAAACTTTTCAATTTTAGTTTACTCAAACACAAAAAATAACATGGTGTTGAAAATCACATATTATATAGAGTGAAATTTGTTCTTTTAATTTTCGTCAACAAACATCTTTTATATTCGCCCCAGAAAGAATGACAAACAAATGAAAAGAGCGTGTTTTTCGGGAAGAAATATCAATAACTTCGAGTGAAGTTGAGATATTGACAAGTTCTGCATCGCAAAATATTTGTATTAGTAAGTTCTAAAAGTCTTCCGAAGACAGTTTGTATGTAGATTTTGAAATATAAAAGTTAGAGCAAAAAAACAGTTTTTTTCCTGTGTGACTCTAACGTAACACAGAAAAAAAGGCGCTATATCGGTTATTTCAAGAGATAGAAAAAACCTTTGTTCCACAAGGATGTCTCAAATAACTGGGACTATAACATTGTCGAACTATGTTTACCTCTATCTATAAAGATAAGAAAGTTAGATTTTTTATTTCATCGACAATTTTGGTCACCCTATTTTTAATAACATGAAACTGAGCGCTCTATCATATATAACAACTTTGTCGAGGAAAGTTTTTGTCTAGAGAATAACTGTCGAGCTCTGAATGCTAATTTCCACTTAAATACATCTCCTGGACCATTGTGCAATGTTCAGAACCTTTTCCGTTACCGTACAGACACGACATCCAAAATTAATATTAGCGCCTTTATGACTTCCCAATACATCGCTTCAAATGGACTTAAAAGTATCATAAAAAATGATATCCACCCATACTGGTACAGCATTACACCAGTGGTTATGTGGATAGCGTTTTTGTGTTTATGCATTAAAACTGATCCGACCTTGATTTCAATCCTTGCTTGGCATCGTTTGTTTTTTAGGTACAATTCCAAGCTGACATTCAGTATGGAAGAATGAGTAATTTATTTATTTTATTTACATTCACTTCGTCTTAGATTAAAAAAAAATCTCACAGACTGACAAATCTTAAATACTACCTAATATTCCTAATTCTACGTTTAAAAACACATTTAGATACATTAAAATCGAAGTGACATTGAACTTCATTAAACGCACGGAAGCAGCTGGACAAAGGACAGTTTTGCCCGTACGACGTTGTATGCGGCCGTATCGCCAATAGCTGTCTTTCGCGGAGCTGTCTGGTGGGAGCGTAAAACCGTATCTCGCTGATTAACTCCGCACAGTCGATGTTTCCGGACAGTAAATAAAAGACAAACAGGCGTTGAATTTTCTTCCGCCTCGCCGAAAGCGTTTCTATGTCAATAAGCATGCAGCGACTCTCGTAATCAGGAAGATGAGCGGGATCATTCCATTGCAGTTGTCTTAAGGCGTAGCGAATAAAATAGCGTTGCACTTTTTCGATCCTGATGATGTGCGTTGTATGGTAAGGAGCCCACACGCATGCTGCGTATTCAAGGACACTTCGAACCATTGAGCTGTACAGAGCCTTCAGCGTGTACGGGTCACGGAAGGACTGCGTGTTCCGCCGGATAAACCCTAGAACAGCGTATCCTTTTGCGATGACGTTGTTGATGTGTTCAGTAAACTTTAGTTTGATGTCGAGAATTACCCCGAGATCTCGAATGGAGTTAACGCGATCGATAACAGCAGAGCCGATGATGTAGTCATGAGGCAGAAACGATTGGCGCCTTGTAAATGTGATTGTCTTGCACTTGCTGATGTTCAACTCCATGCCATTATCAGCACATCATGCAACCAATTCATTCACGTCAGCTTGTAGAGCACAGCAGTCCAATATGGAAGAAATTTTCCTAAATATTTTTAGGTCATCAGCGTAGAAAAGCATCAACCTGACTGCGACTTTCTACAGTTTCTGACAGAACGCTCATGTAACTCATCAGATTTGAAACGGTTGAACTTTTCTTCACGAAACCATGTTGAGCATCAGTTATGAACGAACGAACCGCATTAAAGAGACTCCGGTGGACGAGTTCTTCAAAAACTTTAGAAATGCAGCATAGTATCGAGATTCCTCGGTAGTTATCAATGGCGTGAACACTACCAGATTTGTGGATTAGAGTGATCGATGCCATCTTCTACACCTCTGGAAACTCGCTCGCTCAGGGAACGGTTGAAGATTATGCTGATAGGAGTTTTCAATGCATCTGCACATTCCTTTAGAAATGCTGGAGGTAGACAGTCTGTACCGGCACCTTTGGAAGCGTCAAGGTTTTTCAAAACTGCAGCTACGTCATTTGGAGCGAAAGTTAATAGCGGAAGGTTTATGTCAAACGATGGAATGTTTCGACCAGCTGCTGAAAAACTGGGAGTATCACGATTGTGCACGCTACTAAAAAAGACCGCGAAAAAGTCAGCGATATTTTCGGGCGAGTCCGAAGTAGCTCCGTTATGCGTCATTCCTAAGGGAATTCGATTAGTATTTTTCAGGTTCCTAATGTAGGACCAGAAAGATGCTGGATCACGTTTCAAATTCGATTCGGTGCGGTTGTTGTAACTTCGAAACGCTTTTTCTTGACATTCATTGTTGTTGTTGTTTCAAGGTGTTTTATTCTATCCCTGTTGCACGAAGATCTTTCACGGAAAAAAACGTTTACGTGATTTCCGAACGATATTACGAAGGTGTAGTAGTTCTGGTGTCCACCAAGGGAGTTTTGAGTGAACTGCGGAACTCCTGTGTTTTCGTGGAACTTGATCGTCGAGTATGCCAAAAACCTTTTCATAGAACAGTGCAGCTGTCTGGTCTGTGGATGCGTCGCCGAGTATATCATCCCAGTCAACCGCCGCAAGCAGGCCATTAAGCGCTACGAAGTCACATCGTTTTAAATCGAAATCATCAACATCACTTACGCCGACAGTGTTTTGATTTCCAGTCACGATTTCAAGCCGGAGAACAATCTGTCCTATACATAGAAACATTTTACTACTCTCAAAAATAGGTGCTAAAAGCATGTGCATTTGATCCTGTAAAGCAATAAAAAGGAATTTTTCTGTCAACGCTAGTTTGGGTGTTCCTTTCATCAAACGTAACAATTCATGCAATTCGGTGCATATCGAAGGTACGTCAAAAGTATGGCAAATAAAATGCTGCTCTTTTTCGAGTCGCGGCCCGTTCTGGCCATTAGTTTTGATCATGATTCAATATTTTTGGAGTATGTACTCAGTTTATTAAAACTTGTTCTACACAATAGAAAAAAATACCACATAGAATATAAATTCTCTTAAAAATTCTAAATGAATTACTCAAAAATTAAAACCATTGCTTTGTTTGTTTTCTTGTTTCCTGCAAGACAAATTACGGTGCAATGTGTCCAACAGTTTATTGCCACAGTCGACTCTTTCTTCTTATTCTTGTACCCCCTCTAATGCAATGATTCCACTCGGTTAATCAACGTAATGGATGTTTCCAACTGCCATTCCGCCATTGCTCAACTACTCCGGATAAAACGCATAACTTTCCGAGCATTTTTCTCTGTGGCGGACAGTATTGTCGATGAAAAAGAACACACCATAAAAGAGATTGCAAGTAATATCACCAGCAGAAGAAATGTTTATAATAAACTGTCATAAAAGCAGCCACCGCTGCTCCGACTGTTTACCCTCTTCGCCCCCGCTGGTTGTGACTCTTCCGATCCGTGGGGGCACCAGCTTGTGTTACAATGATGCAACTCTCTTTTCAACTATCCTTATCCCATCGCTCCCGAGATTTGGCCTACAGGTGAACGGATCGTTTTTCCTCTCAAACAGTGGGATCAAGATGGGTGAGTCGTGAAATAACAAAAAAAAATCTCATAACAAAATATCCTTTTTCATTCGGTTTCTTCACGTGCTTCCTCACTGTCTCGGATGGAAATTGTTGGGGGGAAAACAGGGAGCGGAAATTTTGAACTGTACAAACCAGATTTTATGGGGGAAAGTTATACCATACATTATCCCGCTGACGCACCCGATCTTCCCCGGGTGGGCTTCGAGCGAGACTAGTTGAGCAGCCAGCAGCCAATTCCAATCCCGGGTTTATTTATCCCCGCCTTCCCGAGTAACGCGGTGCAATTTTACTTGGCACAGTCATACTTTTTGTCGTCCATCGCAGACAAGTCGTATCACTCAGCGGGTTGTATGTCATGAACATAATTCTTCTGTAATCAAAACTAAAAGCTATTATCTGTTTCCCTGGAAAACGGATATCGCTTGCTAGGTTGGATGAATTCCCGCTGGGCCTTGAAATAAGCCGAACAGTTCGAAACGAGCAGAATTATTTTTGGATTTCGCATTTCATTACAACCATTTAGGTGTTCTTTGTCAGGAGCAGAAAAATCTGAATAATCAAAGCATCCGTCAGACCCAGCTTTCATCCCTTGGCTAGCCCGAAATAAGAACGAAAAAAAAAACAAAACAAGTGAGCGCAAACTACTTTACAAACGTTTGCAGCTCGGCCAGCACAAACTCCAAGCCGTAGGTGTTGTGTTGGCTGGTGAGATGAAAACCCGACACGGATCTGTCACTCACCTGTGGGATTTGTGGCCCAGAGCTTGTGGTTCGTGGGGTCGGTCAGGATGGTTTCCTGGCCAGTGATTGAATACTGGCCGTCCGAGGTTTCGGACTGACATGAGGATAAAATTAGTTTAATGTGTTTTCGGATTGAATTATTAATTTATCAGTTTCATTAGCCAGAGATTGGAATGCGTGTGTGTGTGTGTAACGGTCGGATGTTTCAAATTGTTTTGGCCACTGGATGCCAGAATCCGGTGCTAGTGCCTGGGGGTTATGTTAAACGTTTTCATAACTCGGGCAATCATTAGCTCTAATCGATTGCTGGTAGCTTCGGTAGTTACAATCCTGTTAGATGTGCAAAATTGAAAAGTTTGTCAGTGAGGGTGGAACAGAGTTACTTTGCCAAGCTTGCCAAAGATGCACTTTGTTGGAGGAATGAAAGTATCCGCTTTCTCTCTCTCTCTCTCTCTCTCTCTCTCTTCCTGTAGTATTCACCCAATTATATCAGATATGTCTTCTTCTTCTTCTTCTTCAATGGCACTAACGTTCCTAGAGGAACTTCGCCGTCTCAACGTAATATTACTTGCGTTATTTTTATTAGTACTTAGTTGAGATTTCTATGCCAAATAACACGCCTTGAATGAATTCTGAGTGGCAAGCTCTAGAATACGCGTGATCACAGTGCAAGTCGGAGGAAATTTCTTTGACGAAAAATTCCCCCGACCAGAACGGGAATCGAACCCGAACACCCGGCATGTTAGTTATGACGCTAACCACTCGGCCACGGGTGCACTATGTCTCTATAGTCTGTTTTTCTTTGGAAGCATTTCTATCTTACTTTCGTTCAAAGCTCAAACTTTTTGATAGTAGAAGAAGCACTTTAGAAGCATGAAATTCGAACGATTTTTTCGAGCTCTGGACAGTTAAAATAATTATATGTTTAGTATCCATCATTATATTATTTGTTTATTAATCTTTTAAGAATACAAAAATAGCTAGACGTTATATTGCTATTTTGTATTTTCAGGCGTTATTAATATTTATTTAAAGAAGCAGGTATAATTGAATGAAACAACACCAGAACATTTTTTTTTCTTCAACTACTGTTACAATAGCCATTGAGTTCAGCCTCCCCAAAACAAAATTATTAACTTTCGCTCTGTGAGACCGTTTGCGCCAGTGTAGAAGGGTTGAGAACAAGCTATCTGTTTATTGCTCGCTGATGTTTTATACATTTTGGGCACATTCGGAATTCCTTCTGGAGGGCCAAACGGTCGATGAAGAGTGTTGCCTTGTCATTATGAGGCGTTTGAGAAAGAAAATTCGTCGCAGACGGCCAAATATGTGGGAGGATAACACTTTATGACGTTTCATGACGTTTTATGACGTTTTCTTATTATATTAAAAATTGTAAATTTCTAAATACAGCTGTGAAAAATGTTCCAGCCATCAAGATAGTTCGTTTAAAAAAAGTATTGCTACAGAAGGGGCCCCAGTATATACATGACAGAATGTATGTCCACTTAAATCAGGTTTTAACCATTTAGTCACAGCAGCCATGATTGCATCCATGATCGTTAGTTCTAATTTTTAATTTTCATATTTCATATATGTGTCATATTTCATATATCTGTCCGGATTCCAGATTCAGATGAACCATATTTACAATCGAAAATTTGGGTTTGGAACAACATTTCGAATAGTTTTGAAATTATATATTTCAATTTTACGGATTTACGTCAACAGAAAAAAAAACCATAGATAAGGTGAAAGTGTGGCTTTTAAAATGGTATCACATAATTTTAGAGGTTGTTCTCTACCTTAATATTTCAGAATTCAGTAATTATGAGCTTTCCTTTCTTCCTTTTTTTAACAAGTACTAGCTGACCCAGCAAACTTCGTCCCACCCAAAATTAATTTTTCGTTATCACATTCACGTTTCCTTACTAAGCACACGTTCATGGGTCTAATCGCAGAACTGTTTATTTATTGATATTCTAATCTACCCTTTAAACTTACCTTTTGCTATAAAATTCCTAGTACTTCTACTAAAACTCTTTATTATAATATTATTATTTTTAGGGGATTACTTTCAGACACAATTCTTGTTCAAGATTTTCCAACCACTTGCAAATAACATGTTTCTCCGTTACATGGAATAAATGTTTGATACGGAAAATATGATAGAATAAAGACAGCCCTAAGTCGGACAATTCCTTCCTCTAGTTTTGCTCTTATCAACACATTTGGCGATCCGTTTTTATTTATATAGATAGAAGAAGCTATAGGAGTAAATTTTATCACATTAAAATCAATTTCCACTTTCGAACAAAGATCAATTTCGTTACCGCAAACATCAAACAGACTCACAACGCTTGTCACTATGAAATTGTAGAACATATGGGAATTGAATTTTCTAAAATTTTCCCATTTTCTTCAGAGTTTTCCGAATATTTTCAATTGTCATGTTTGGTTGGAATATGTTTGATTGAAATATGTGTTTTAATTTTTTGGAAACGACCCCCTCTATTCCAGAGGAGAGAGGGGTGTCATACCATCATAGAAACATTTCTCGTAACCAAAAACCCTCACATCTCAAATTTGGTTCCGTTTGCGTGATTGATTCTCGAGTAATGCAGCCCACCCCTTAGGGAGGGGAGAGGAGTGTCAAACCACCATAGAAACGAGTGTTTCGCCCTACAACATCTATATACAGAAATTGGTTCCATTTGCTTGATTAGTTCTTGAGTTATGCAGAAACTTATGCTTCATCTGTAGGGTAGCCCCCCTTCCCCTTAGAGAGAGGGGAGGAGTGTTGAATCACGATAGAAACCTCCACATGCGGAATTTGGCTCGATTTGCTTGATTAGTTCTCGAGTTATGCAGAAATTTGTGTTTCATTTGTATGGCAGCCTCCCCTTAGAGAGGGGGGAGGAGTGTCTACTAACCATTGAAAAGTTCCTTACTCCCTTAAACCTTCACATGCCAAATTTGGCTTCATTTGCTTGATTAGTTTTTGAGCTATGTAGAAATTTGTGTTTCATTTATATGGCAGTATGATAATAAAAATGCTAAGGTTCTCTATTTTTTCGATATCAAAGTTTTCGTCTAAAACTAGACATTTGTGACAATTATTTACCCAAAAATGAAAAATGAGCTTTCTGGAGATTCCTGAGATCTCAGCTTCCTTAAAATTATATAAAAATTCTGTCTTAATCGAAAATCACAAAAAAAAAGTTTTTAAAGTTTTCATCTAAATGTAGGCATTTGAGTTTGCATATAACAGTTCGGCTGAAAAGTTTTTAAGGTAACACAGTAAAATATTTTTTTTTTTGCAAAATTCAATTTCATTATTCAACATAATTGCCTTCGATGGCGATACAGCGATTATAGTGATTTTGCAACTTTTCGATACCATTTTTATAGCACTCTTTCGGTTTTTTTTTACAAAATAGGACTCAATTTCGGTAATCACTTCATCATCGGTCTTAAATTTCGTGGCAGCGAGAATTCTCTTCAGGTTTGCGAACAGAAAATAGACGCTGGAGGCCAGATCTGGAGAATACGGTGGATGCGGAAGCAATTCGAAGCCCAATTCATGCAATTTTGCTATGGTTTTCATTAATTTGTTATATTTTCATTTTTTCGCAATAACAAAAGATGCTTCACTCTCAATGTTGTAACTCACGAACCAATCGACCGATTGCTGACAAATTTTGACACGTATCCATTGATAGATGGTGCTTTGTGATAGTCAAGTAGATTTCTGCAAGAGGCGCCATCTAGACGACGACCTTATGAACTTTTCAGCCGAACTGTTAGTATTTATTTATGAAAAGTCTACTAAAAACTAAATTTATTTCAGATAACAATGATATTTTTTGTACGCCCGATACCGCTGGTGATGAATAAATGTGAAAATGTTGACTACTTGCTGACTTTTTTGTCTAGAATGATGAGCGACTTTTTAACCATAGAATAATGAGCGAAGTTAAAGTGAGCTTAAAATTTACTTGATGTGTGCGCTGTACTGCCAAGGATGGATGTGATACTGTCGACTGGTTGCTGTTCCGTTGACTTGAGAATTTTAATCAATTCCAAATACTTTCGTATCAGAGAATTGAAATGTAAATTATATCAAACGGATCTTAGAAGATATTCGATTCTATCGATGTGCAAATCAGCAAAATCCGTTCACAGAAAAAATAGTTATTAACGCTTAAACTATTTCATTGAAGCGATATATTTTTCTGGATTTGGCACCCTTACTAAATGACGTTGTCGTACGTCAAAAAAAAACAATCAGAAAATGAATCACCACCCGAATTTTGGATTCTGACGATGCGCAAGAGCTTAGCAAGATCCTATAAATCATGCTATTTGCGCATCGGCGCCGTCTACTTTAGTGATAGTACTTTTTTATAGGTCCAATGGTAGTTACTCCTCAAAGATTTGTTATTTCTGAGGTATCGGTCAAAACCTTAAATTCGAATTTAGCTTCCAATATATGAAAGAAAGAAATATTTGAAAAAATCCATTTTATCCAATGTAATCACCGATGCTATATTTTTTTGTGTAAATTTCGAAGACTTTCGATGGTATTTTACGCAAAAAAAAATCTATGATTACGTTAAGTTTTTGATAATAGAATTTTCGATATACTAGATATACTATTTATTAGAGGTGGGTTTATTAAACGGCTTGCTACGCTTGTACCTTTTTAAATGAAGTTGAAGTGAAGTGTATTCGCGATGACAACGGCACGGTGTCAATATCTGGATACGAAATTAGTTTTTCATTATAATATAAAGTTATCTTCAGATACAATTTTTGTAAGAGATCATTTTACCACATGAAAAAAACAAAGTTTTCCATTCACATAGAAAACTAATCTGACACGGAGATGTAGATTTTCATTCATAATTTTTGTTTGAAGGATGTTCATTCTGCCTGAAACCCCATTATTATTTTTAACGCTTCACTAACTAGTAAAACGAAGTTCAATGATGTTCACCATAAACTTTCTCAAGCAAACGATGTGCTTCGAACGCTTTTTTCATCAAATGATAGAACAAAATAGTGAATGTGACAAATACTCTGTATCCGGAATTCTAATAAAGTAACGAATAACTGCAAATTTTATATTAATTTGATGATTTTTTACTGTTTTAATGATAAATTATACAGTGTTTTTTAAGACTTTATTAGGATTTATCACAGTTTTCAAACAAGTCAAGTTTCAAATACAGTAAAGTAGTGTGGAAGACCATCAAATAGGGTGCTCTATCGCTCCCTAGGGAATTCTCAATAA
This sequence comes from Toxorhynchites rutilus septentrionalis, assembly GCF_029784135.1. NCBI lineage: Eukaryota > Metazoa > Arthropoda > Insecta > Diptera > Culicidae > Toxorhynchites > Toxorhynchites rutilus. The sequence continues at coordinate 226,307,086 of NC_073746.1, forward strand.
CTCTAACACGATGTGTTCGATCTATGTTGATACGATACTTCAATTACTGTTAATACCGTTTGTGTTAGAAAACAGAGAAGATGAAAATATACTAAATTAAATGTTCATAAAAGTTCAGGACTGATTCCGAAAAATGCAAACTAACTCCTACATTTAATCCCAAACAAAGATAGAAAAGCGATCTGAATTCTAATGAACTAAATTATACATTCTCAATTCTCTTTTTTTATTGACAACATTCCATGCATCTGTAACTGCAGAATTCAAGTCCGAGTTGTACACAGTTGTTAGTCCCACTGGTTTTTCCTAGTTCAGAAAATCAATTATATTCCGTGGTTTAAGGCGTTTCCTTGGCCATGATACAAATGCAAACATATTCTGAATCAATACATCGCAAATATATTACAACGCGCGCACTCTTTGCTACTCCATCAAGTGCAGACTTTACAATATCCTGGGTTCAATTTCCCAAACAAGGAAGAAGAGATTTCAATTCAAATTAATTAAATCCAAACAGCGCGCCCGGAGCAAACTACTCCCCCTTCCCCTTCCTTTGCGATTTCTGCACTCAATTTCCGTTCGATGAAGTTATAGTAGCAGAACTTACGAGAGAGAGCGGAAGCGCTCGTATTTTGGGGGTTTCCCGAGTTCTGACATTCCTTTGGTATATTCGAAGTAAGTTATTCTCGCATTTCAGCTTTTCAGCGCTGATGGAAGGTGTGATTGTTTAAGGGGGAGCAGCGAGCTCGCCGAAGTTAAAGGAAGAACTTAGTTATATCACAATGCTGATTATATTTGCTTTCTAAACTTCGAAAGTTGCCTGAAATAGCGTCGTCAGGACGCACTCAAATGTTCTCCCTGAATGACACCTGTCCAAATACTAGCCGTGGAAACATCCGTTGGTAAATGTGACTTGATGTCACTTATTAATATTAATATGATCGCAAGGAAGTTTTAATTAGGACTAATGACAGACGTACAAAGACAAACTTCTACCGTGGGACAAAATGTTGAGTATCCATTATATTTTGGGAATTAACTGCCAAAAGGGGAAGTAAATCACCAACGTCCATGATAATTCCCCAGCTGCAGGCGACAACGAGGCGTGGAGCCATATCACATTCTTAAGTTTCATAACAAATAGGATGAAACGGGCCGTCCATTTTCATCAGAATATCAAACACACATTCATTGTTATTTTTTCTCTGCAGAAAGTTGTAAACCAACCGCATCAGCTAGAGCAAATAGGCGAAATGCGACCATCAGATGTAATATTGTGTACGCTTTTGCTTATTCTCGTTTACGACACTTTCAGCAGTGTTGATACTATTCAGCCTTCATACAGATGCAGCCCGCAGAATTACGGTAAATATGTTTAATGGTAATTATGTAGCTAAAAAAGAGTGTCATGCTAGCTAAAAAATGGAATAATTCAAATTAAAAAATTGATATTTCGACACGTAACTCACACTAGAGCCTACAAATTGTCTGTAAATTATAGAATCAATTCTCCAAGCATACGACTCGGGGAAAGAATCATCAAATACTGTATAATTATTGTTACTATTTAATAATTCTTCAATAGTAAATACCCCGACGTATCAATCGCTGCCTACAATTCCTTTACTCAGGGCACATTTCCAACTTCCAAGCCCGACCTAAATTAAAGCTTAAAGCCAAGATCAACAAATGTTAAAGCACCCTGCTGCGAGTCACAACCAATCTGCGATGCCTTCATAACGCTGCGAACAAAAGATTCGGTGAATCCCCCTTCCTCGCCGGCGGCCGCAGCGTGTATTCAATAAAAGTGAAATTTTAAATGACGTTAATTCACTTCATTAAAATTCATTAGGGACCCGTCGTCGGCATCGTCTCGTCGTCGTCCTTTGGGCACCTCACCGTCGTCTTTGCTTTTACTCCAAGAGGCGAGGTGACGCTGGCAGCTGCGAGCTTGCCAATATTTCCTCCGCTTCGGTATGATGAGTATTGAATTGAGGCGACAGATTCCTCCTCTCGCCACTCCCGCAGTGGCCGACAGCGGGAAAATGTCAAATATGTCCCTTAGTGATGTCACTTTGATTTGTTAGTCACGCGAAAATATGACTGCTGTCGGAAGGGCAGTCGATACCACGAAAGAGTGTTCAATATTCATCTTCGGTTAGTGCTCAAGATACAGCAAACGACATCCCTAGCTAGCGCCAATGTAAGCTACATTATGTCGCAATCTTGCCATTTCCACCATGTTTTCTTTTTCTTGTTCGTTCCCTCGTCATCTCTGGCTGCTGCCATTATCCTGGTGCTGATTTAATAAGAACTGTTATCGTTTCATTACCATCAGCTTTGATCAGTGTCTGTCGGGAAGGCCAAATTCAACAAAATTCAATACTCGCCATGCGCCAACATCATCGACATCGGACTCGATTTAAAACAGCACGCGATCACAAGTGCCCTCACAACATACATTATCCCATAACTTACGGGCGCGCCATTCTGTCATGATCCGCTCGAATCGCAAAATTACTCAGTCGCATAAATCTTATTTAAGCAGTTCCATCCAGCGGAGGTTTCTTTTTATTGTTATCACATCGGTCGTAAATCAGTGCGCTGCCAAATGAATGCCAATAGGCGCCAGGCGCACCGCACCTTTTCCGCCCTGTCGTCCCCCGGTACATCATGGTAGGTAGGGATCAGAGCATTAGAACCATTCGAGTTGAAGGACATCTAGTACAATTTGCGACGCTCGTGTTACCGGTCATCGTAAATCAATGGTCATAAATTAAAACGCAAACACAATGGACAGGAAATGCAATTCTCGGCTTTCTTTCCGTTGGTGTCTTCTTGGAACGATTCGCGGGTTATTTCAATGAGTAGAGCGTGTGATATGAGAATTCTCCAAAGTACAAACACTATGTTAATGAGATGAAATATGACAAATTTTTGATACATAATATTACAAGTGGGCATCGAAAAAATGTTTATTTAAATTTTCACTATCTTCGGATATGTCGTACTTAAAAACTAAATTAGTTTAAACCTTTCATTCTAGCATCAAACACATTTCTTCGCGATGTAAACAAACATGATGACAATGACAATCTTCTATCTATATATATAAAAATGGATTTCTGTCTGTCTGTCTGTCTGATTCTTATGAACTCGGAAACTACTGAACCGATCAATATGAAAATTGGTATGTAGGGGTTTTTGGGCCCGGGGAAGGTTTTCGTGATAGTTTGAGACCCCTTCCCCCTCTCTAAGGGGAGGCTGTCATACAAATGAAACACAAATTTCTACACTGCTCGAAAATTATTCAAGTAAATGAAATCAAATTAGGCATATTGAGGTTTTAGGGTGTAATAAATGTTTCTATGGTGGTTAAACTCTGCAGCCCTCCCCCCCCCTCTCTTAGGGGGGGCTGCCATACAAATTAAACACAAATTTCTGCACAACTCGAGAACTAATCAAGCAAATGGAACCAAATTAAGCATATGGAGATTTTAGGGTGAAATAAATGTTTCTATGATGGTTAGACTCTCAACACCCCTCTCTAAGGGGGGGGGGGGGTCTGCCATACAAATGAAACACAAATTTCAGCATAACTCGAGAACTAATCAAGCAAATGGAACAAAATTAAGTTTGAGGAGGTTTCAGGGTGCAATAAATGTTTCTATGATGGTTAGACTCTCCACACCCCTCTCTAAGGGGGGCTGCCATACAAATGAAACACAAATTTCTACACTGCTCGAAAATTATTCAAGTAAATGAAATCAAATTAGGCATATTGAGGTTTTAGGGTGTAATAAATGTTTCTATGGTGGTTAAACTCTGCAGCCCCCCCCCCTCTCTTAGGGGGGGCTGCCATACAAATGAAACACAAATTTCAGCATAACTCGAGAACTAATCAAGCAAATGGAACAAAATTAAGCTTGAGGAGGTTCTAGGGTGCAATAAATGTTTTTATGGTAGTTAGACTCTCCACCCCCCTCTCTAAGGGGGGCTGCCATACAAATGAAACACAAATTTCTGCATAATTCTAGAACTAATCAAGCAAATGGAACTAAATTAGGCATATTGAGGTTTTAGGGTGCAATAAATGTTTTTATGGTACTTAGACTCTCCACCCCTCTCTCTAAGGGGGGCTGCCATACAAATGAAACACAAATTTCTGCATAATTCTTGAACTAATCAAGCAAATGGAACCAAATTAAGCTTGAGAAGGTTTCAGTGTGCAATAAATGTTTCTATGATGGTTAGACTCTCCACACCCCTCTCTAACGGGGGCTGCCATACAAATGAAACACAAATTTCTGCATAACTCGAGAACTAATCAAGCAAATGGAACAAAATTAAGCATATGGAGATTTTAGAATGAAACCAAATTAGATATATTGAGGTTTTAGGGTGCAATAAATGTTTTTATGGTAGTTAGACTCTCCACCCCCCTCTCTAAGGGGGGCTGCCATACAAATGAAACACAAATTTCTGCATAATTCAAGAACTAATCAAGCAAATGGAACTGAATTAGGCATATTGAGGTAAACACAAATTTCTGAATTATTCGAGAATTAATCAAGCAAACGAAACCAAATTTGGTATGTGGAGGTTTTAGCAATGCAATAAATATTTCTGTGGTGGTTAGACTCTCCACCCCCTCTCTAATGGGGAGCTGTCATACAAATGAAACACACATTTCTGCATAATTCGAAAGCTAATCAAGCACAATTTGGGATGTGAGGGTTTTTAGGTATGAGTAATGTTTCTATAATGGTATGATACCCCTCCCTCCTCTGGAATAGAGAGGGTATCTCATAAAAATATTACACATATTTCAACCAAAAATATTCCAGCCAAACATTACAATTGAAAATTTTCGGAAAACTCTGAAGGAAAAAGGGAAAATTCGAAAATTACATTCCCATATGTTCTACAATTACATAGTGACAAGTGTTGTTAGTTCATTTGATGTTTGCGCTAGCGAAATTGATCTTTGTTCGAAACTCGAAATGGATTTTAATGTGATGAAACGCACTCCTATATCTTCTTCTATCTATTATACAAAAAAAAGATCACCAGATGTGTTGATAAGAGCAGAACTCGAGGAAGGAATTGTTCGATTTAGGGTTGTCTTTATTCTATCATATTTTGTGTATAAAACATTTAGTCCATGTAACGGAGAAACATGTTATTTACAAGTGGTTGAAAAATCTTGAACGAGAATTATGTCTGAAAATAACCTGATATTATAATGATGAGTTTTATTAGAAATACTAGGAATTTTATAGTAAAAAGTAACTTCAACGGAGAAGAATAGAAGATCAATCAATGAATAGTTCTGCGATTGGACCCATGAACTTGCTCATAGTAAGAAAACGTGAATGTTTGAAGGTATTGATAACAAAAACAAATTTTTGGCGGGACGATGTTTGCCGGGTCAGCTAGTCTCCGATAAACGAACTCACAAAAAAAAAGTTAATCACATGTGAAGCTGAGTTTGGATGAAATAAAAAAAGTTAAAAGAACTTTTTAAGTTAAACTGTTTCATTGTGATAAAACATAATAATAATACAGATAACATACTAAAAGCAAGAAAATAATTAGGCAAGTAGCAGTTAGTAGTTATCACACCCCTTCCTTTAATCTAGGGCTCTGATGAGACTAAAATAAAATCGAGAGGCGTTGGATTTCCGTTATCCATAGTCAATATTTTCATCATTTTCTTTTCTTTTAGTTTTTTGTATAGTTTTAATATTAAAATTTTTTTTTTACTTATTTTATTTCATCATCTATTGACGTGGGACTATGTCTAACCGGAATATATGGGGGGTAAAATGGAAACATAAACACTGAACATGCAGGACATTTTCTACTGGATCGGAAAGATGTTTGCATCAATTTATAGGGAATATTTCTACGCATCCATCGCAATTAATAAAATGTTATTTTTCATTAGATAAATAACTGAATAACTGTAAAATGTTCAGCGTTATCTAAACGCCTTAACTGCCTCGTTTCGATTGGCCCACTTTACGGTTTCCCTAACACAGACTTCAAAACCCCCAAGGCTGCTTCTTGGGGGAATCGGAATTGCAAATACACGAAAGTAGGGGGACTTTCGTTCTCTCTGAAATGTGTTCCCTAACATAGACTTCAAAACCAAGTAGCGTTGGAAAAATTGACATTGCTTTTGTTCCCACCGAAATGTGTTTCCCTAACACAAACTTCAAATCCATGGAGCGTGGGGAAGTTGGCATTGCAAATTCATGCAAGTCGGGGGCATTTTTGTTCCGGCTGAAATGTGTCTCCCTAACACACTTCAAATCCATGGAGCGAGGGGGAGTTAGCATTGCAAATACATGCAAGTCGGGAGTATTTTTGTTCCGATTGAATCTGTTTACCTATAAAGACTTCTAAACCAAGGCGTCTGGGAAAATTGGCATTGCAAATACATGCAAACTACGAGTACATTTGTACTCGCTTGCCTTTGTGCAGACCAGAGTGCGTTTCCCTATCACGGTCTTCTAAAACTGGTAAAATCGTGCAGACACTAGAGACATGGTATTTGTTCAAACTTTTTACTTACAACACAAATATATTGAATTCAATCGAATTCGGAAATTGTTTCATTTAATCAAAAATTTAATCAATACAAACAAATGATTACTAAGCTAAGGTAGTCCCACGTCAACCTTGCGATTATATCATAGATACAACCCACCCTTTTTTTTCATTAGAATATTCCTCTACAATAAAAGCATTGTGCTGTATACTATTAGTCAAATCATTTCATTTGATATAAATATTGAGTGGATTGCAAAAAATACATTCACGTAAACATCGATATAACGTACATTTCACTTTCAAAATTGTACGTTGTATCGAATTGTACGTTATATCGAAGCATAATAAATTACTCACAAACGTAGTCTATAAGACATTATTGTGTTGCTGTTTTAGTAAAAATTAATGAATAATTTCAATCAGAAGACGAAGCCAGCCTTTCTCATGATATCATTCGTACTGTTGATTAAAGGTTGATTCATTTAGAATCCGGAATCAAAAAACCAGCTGTATTTCGGGATTGATTGAAAGTACAAAACTTGTTTTAGCATCACAATACAGATAATTCATTGTTCTATCAGAAAAAAAATATTGAAAAAAATTTTCCTTTACACTTTGGAAATATGTAAGTTATATCGAGGTAAAATGTACGTTATATCGAGTGACGTTATATCGAGGGTACGTAATAACGAGGGTACGTTATATCGAAGTTTCCCTGTAGTGTGTTCGCCAAATCAAGTTCGTTCGTTTAATACACATATCAAAATCAACATTTTTTGAAATAAGATGGAATCAGTTATTTTGCAGCGGCGGATTGGATTGGATTTTTAAACAACATGGAATAAGCGGTTTTAAAACGATAGCAGAGATAAAGGTGATTTATAAATTTCAGAACAATCGGTCAGTTCCTATTGGTCAATTTTTTATTAATGTAGGACAACGCTACAAACATATATACATACATCAAATCAGTTCAAGCTAAATAAAACCGTTTAAAAAACTAATTTGCTATTTTGTGATTGCGGCCATCTTGGATTTGGAGTTTTCAAGTTATGTGATCTACTTTTCAAGCCCTTTCATTTGTATCAAACCCATAATAACTGAGTCTTGAGAAAAATATATATCGCCATTTCGTGGTGATGGCCATTTTAAATTTGCATTTTTTCATAAATAACTGTCAATCTATTTCGTTTGATACCCATATTAATGGGGTTCTGAGAGAATATGTAGTCCGTCATTTTGTAGTGGCCACCATCTTGGATTTTCACTTTTCATAAATAATTGTGTTCTACTAATCAAGCCCCTTCATTTGATGCCCATATTGATAGAGTTCTGAGAAAATATGTGATCCGAGTGTAGCGGCCGCCATCTTGGATTTTCGAGATCATGGAATACGCAGTTTTATGGTGACTGCATAGATAAAGGTATGTTCCAAGTTTCAGATTGTTGTGTACTATGAAATAAGTCAACCGTGAACATTCTTCTGTCACAGCATAGCTAGAGTGAGGCAGAAAAGAAGATCCCGTCAGTTTCCCTTTTTTCTGCTCGGATGCCATAAAATACAGGCAATTCCAATACACACACACACATAGTTAAGCTTAACAACACAGATAGGGAAAAAGCTGATAAAAGGAATGAAAGCTTATTGAAATATAGCAGAATAGTTTTTGTAGTTGATAAACCCCGACTAATAGAATAAATTGAATTGAGTTTAAATAAAAATATTGTGCGCGCATTTGTTCCTGAATAAAGATTTGAATTTAAAAACCAAAAGTGAAGTTGAAGTTATCCGACCACTTTCGAATCATTCCCAACACAGATCATTCGGTCAACAGAAAGGCCAAAATCAAATTTCTATTATTGTGGGGCGCTACAGACAAACACGTTACAAACATACAAACATGTTACAGGGCAAGTTAAATAAAACCGTTTAAAAAGCAGTTCATGCAGGGGTGGCATGAATAAAAAATATCTGTGCGTTCAGAACTCTGCACAAAATAGCTCACCAGATGGAATGGTGAATCTCCTAGAACAGATAAGTGACTGCACTTATAGTCACTCAGTGACTCATAACAAAAATCCCAAGTGAACATGACTCAATTAAGGTAATGCTGATATTGTGCGATACTGCATCAAAAGCCTTCGCAAAATCAACATAAATTGAATCCACTTGCTGTTTTGATCGTAGTACGCGTGATATTTCCGGCACAACACACTCATAATTCGATGTTGTCGAACTGTTCATCCGGGATTCCACTGGGCCAACTTTTAATTCTCATATTACCGATGCGACGATTCTACCCCTTTACATAATTGACGTGTTGTAAAGTGCCGTCTTCTATCCGATAGCCAACGGATCGATGCGGCATGTCGTTCAGTGTTGCATCAGTGGAATTCCGACTTTAAATGATCGATGTAGTGACTCTATTCAAGACAGGTTTTTGCAAGACGGTACTCTGGATTATGTTTTCCATTCTAGTGGGAGTATTTTGTCCTGTAGTGAAAAATAGCAGCGATATACATTGAAGGCTGTACCGTTTAAAATACGCACACAAAAAATAAAGTTAGTTTTGGCCTCAATCATTTCGTCTTTATATCCGAAAGGGCGAACCTTGGCCTTAACCCCAGCAGTAAGGTTCTGCACGACCTCAGAGTCGACAGTTTTTTTTGCATATTGACCGATCTTATTCTGTTGGAGCATTGAAACATTGCGACCATTAGTTTCATCTATTGTGCTGATTATTAACCCATGCATCCGATAGAAAAATACTCGGCCATTTCAAAGAGAGGCACCTTCCAAAACGACCTAAAGTGGTGAAAAATATAGAAGAAATGAAGAAGATCGTCGTACCGTCGTGAACATTCAGGAAAGGGAGATGCCACTTTTGGAAGCATTCTTCCAAATACACCTGCCCATTCATGGTACTTGCAGTAACGAAAGGTGTACTCCGCTTTCCGCAAGTACAAATCGTTTGTCAAATTAAGAACTTCTTGGCGAACTTCGACATCTTCTGTGTCGGGAGGATCTCTGTTTTCCTGGAATTTGGTTGAAGTCCGCCTTCACATATGTCTCGTCATCCATTACGCAGCAGTGTGGTTTTGTTAACTTCTGGTCGTACAACTTCCGCGCACCATTTTTTGCGACCGTATTCTGTTTCGCGTCACGGGTTGGGGACTTCTGAACCCTTAAACGTACGTAGTCCAGCTCGAGTTTTGGTATTCTGCAGGAAAGTATTGCAACTTTTTAGTTACATCTCGAACTGAGGCCTTCGGTAAAGGCCCCAACCACGCGTTTGTGATCGTTCTCGTTGACTTGAAGATTTTTTTCAGATTTTCGTTTCCGATCAACAGTCAGACGTTACCAGACACCGTGGGATTCACAATTCCCATTTTTTCCGGTGACACTATACGACAGATACTTATTCTCGAAGAACTCGTGCAAAACTTTTCCGGGCACGCACTGTTCTTTCAACACCATTCTGGAAAGTTTTGCGCACCTCATGAAATCAACTCACAGAGTGTAATCAGTACACATTAAACTATGACAAGGCAAAATTTCAATTTATATTACCCAACGGATCAAGAGTTAGAGTAATTTGAGTGCGTGCGGATTCTGAACGGCACACCCTTTACAAACAAGCACAGCATAAGAACCGGAGATAGAGAAATTCGATTCGAAATCTTTGAGGATGTTCCGTAGTTCCTTAGAGATAGAACAGAAGCATGGTATATTAATGTTGATGAGTGATACAATCAAAATTTGGTCGACTCAAATGTGATGCGTTCTTTTCTGTTAATCGCACCTTCAAAAAACCTGAACATATCTCATTTTTTCCACTTTTCAGCCGTTTGCATGTCTCAATTTGGATTTTGATTTTTTAGTTTTAATTTTTTTCTATACTTATTACTAATTAAAATTGAAAGGAAAAAAATGAAAAGTGATCCATACACACGAATTCTTGTTTGACCAAATTTTTATCATAACACCCTTTATGTGCCCAACGAAATTTTGCCAGCTCGTTGTTTTTTGCATAACCCCAAAAACGAGAAGGCTCTTGTTTGATTGTGGTCTGTATTCTGTGCAAGTACGGAGTTATACTTTTGAAAGCATAGAACATCAAGTTGAAATGAAAAACAGAATTAGTTTGGATTTTTTTTTGTTTTTTACGGAAGTTATTATTATTGTAAATGTAGATAATAATAAAAAACATATACTAAACATAATATTTTTATGGTTTAGATTTTATGATTTTTCTTCATATCATAAATTTATATTTAGGATCCAATTCTATCAAATTCAGTTCAAAAATTGTATTCAATTTGAACGAGAAATATGTCAATCATATCTGAGTGACGGGGCGGCGAATGCATCAATATTATTCCCGCCACATGGCTTCCTCGGCCAGCTCGTAGGAAGTCTAATCGGGAAGGCTTATTTTCGATCACTTTTTACAGCAACGAAGATCGTACATCAGTGATAGCGTGGCAAATGTTGTCTTCAAAGGCGTCAATCGCATCCGGCTCATTGATAAAGACCAGAGTCTTTGCATAGCACCACCAAAAAATCGTCCAACGTTTTTAGAACGCACGATCTTGGAGGTCTATGCACGGGTCCATCAAATGAAACTATTCGCTCGTCGAATATTTTTTTTCAATTAATCAATCAATGCGGTGTGACGTGTTACACCGTCTTGTTGAAATCACAGCTCCTCAACATCATTGATAATCAATTGTAGTACAAAAAACTCGATTGTCGTAGCCCAATACCACTCACCAATTAATGTTACATTCTCGGTCGCTGTGTTCATAACGGAAAAACGGAACATTGGAAAAAACTCTTTATGATCAATCAAGATGGTTCAGGACTGGCTATGCGTACTTGGTTCACACTGACGTAAACAAATATTTTTCAGAGACTTGGTCCACTATGACTGAACAATTCAATAATGAAATCATCTCGTTTATTCAGTTAAGTTAGTTAAAATCCACGTCGACTGCAAATTTTCACTTTCATCCACTAAACCTGTACAATGAAACAAACTGGTTTTATGGGTTGGAACAGTATTTTATCAAAAAAAAAAAATCATTTTGCATGAAAATTGCTTAACAAATTTAGTTTTTCGTAATTTACATTGAACACTAACAGTCAATAAAAGACCACGGTTTGATTTAACACTTTCATCGCCCCGTCACCCAGATGTGGGTGACACGTTTCTCGTTCAATTTAAATAGGATTTTTAAACGGAATTTGATAGAATAGGCACGTAAATGAAAATATGGGAAATGTAGAATTGAAACAAAATCAAAAACATAAAAATATAGTTTTTATAATATACTTTTAAACGGTTTTATTCAGCATTACCTATTGTAAATATGTTTGTATGTTTATCTGTAGGTTTGTCCCACATCAATAGAAATTTAACCCCCTTCCTGTTGACCGATTGATCTAAAATTTGGAGCGCGCCTTTATCTCTGCTGTCGTTATAAAACTGCGTATTCCATGATCTTGAAACTCCAAGATGGCGACCGCTTCAAAATGGCGGAAAAAACCCATCAATATGGTTGTCAAATGAAAGGACTTGACTAGTAGAACACCGTTATTTATGAAAAATGTAAATCAAAAATGATAGTTAAATGGGACATTTTTTGACGTAGGACTACGTCTTTCATTTCTATACCGGGGTGTAAAATCAAAGTTTCGAAAACGAAAGCGTTACGCCGGAGACCGAGATTTTGAGCGTTAATAGCTCCTAAACAACTGAACGAAATGGTATGATAAACACTTCATTCGAAAGATAAAATGTCTACGCGTTCTATACTTGTTACTTTTTGATCCAAAAACTTATTTCAATAGTCTTAAAATTGCTTTCAAAACAGGCTATTGAAATCACCAATCGGTATATAAGCGAGCGCCGCTCGGAAATCCACTCAGTTCTAATTGAACGGCGATTGGAGCATGTTGTCGCTGTTGTGGTGAAGCTATTCGTTTATCATGAAAGCGCTGATGAACGGTGTCACCAAGAGCCTGTTTGTGCACCTTAGGCTAGACATGAAACCATCAGGAGGAGAGTGATGCCACAAACGGTTCCCCGGGAACATCTCGAAGCAGCCGCTATACACACACACATACACGCGCGGAATTCTTTCCGTTTGGATGCCATTCAGCATCGAGAAAGATCTGGAAAATAATCTGCCAGTTCCTCTGGGAATTTAAAAATACATTCATGTGAAAGAGTTTATTTGAATGTTTTCTATCCATGTAACACTGTGATCAAATATGTTTCAATCAAGTACTATTAACAGATGGTTATCGAGTTAGCATAAACCACTGGTGGGCTTCCAGTATCGAGGAAAATGTGGAAATATCTAATCGTTACTGAAAATAATCTGCCAGTACCTCTGGGAATTTAAAAATACATTCATGTGAAAGAGTTTATTTGAATGTTTTCTATTCATGTAACACTGTGACCAAATACATTTGGTTTTGTGATTTTTCAATCAATCGCAATTAACAGGATAGCTTCTGAAGATTATTTTTCCCCATCAGTAGGATATTTCCGTATCCAATATTGTATGCGCCCGCAATTGATTCTTGCTCTGTCGCCGAAAGTTCCGAGCTCAGAGAGTTCATTCCCCTCTAGTTTGCCTTCCAAATTGCCATCGTAAACCACACCTTCTCTCGATTCAATCACACACAAAAAGCATACTTAAGCGATATTCTGGTGGTGAGACACATTCATTTTTCGTGAGGACATCGACAAGACAACATCGTTGCCTAACGTGCTGGAGGAGGTGGACGGCGAAGGATCGACACATACACGCGCAGAATTCTTTCCGTTTGGATGCCATTCAGCATCGAGAAAGTTCCGGAAAGATCTAATCATTGGTGGGAAATAATCAGCCAGTTCCTCTGGGAATTTAAAAATACATTCATGTGAAAGAGTTTATTTGAATGTTTTCTATCCATGTAACACTGTGACCAAATATGTTTCAAGCAAGTGCTATTAACAGATGGTTATCGAATTAGCATTAACCACAGGTGGGCTTCCAGTATCGAGGAAAATGTGGAAATATCTAATCGTTACTGAAAATAATCAGCCAGTTCCTCTGGGAATTTAAAATTACATTCATGTGAAAGAGTTTATTTTAATGTTTTCTATCCATGTAACACTGTGACCAAATATGTTTCAATCAAGTGCTATTAACAGATGGTTATCGAGTTAGCATTAACCACTGGTGGGCTTCCAGTATCGAGGAAAATGTAGAAATATCTAATCGTTACTGAAAATAATCAGCCAGTTCCTCTGGGAATTTAAAATTACATTCATGTGAAAAAGTTTATTTTAATGTTTTCTATCCATGTAACACTGTGACCAAATATGTTTCAATCAAGTGCTATTAACAGATGGTTATCGAGTTAGCATTAACCACTGGTGGGCTTCCAGTATCGAGGAAAATGTAGAAATATCTAATCGTTACTGAAAATAATCAGCCAGTTCCTCTGGGAATTTAAAATTACATTCATGTGAAAGAGTTTAATTGAATGTTTTCTATCCATAAAATATCCATATAATACATTTGGGTTTGTGATTTGTCAATCAAGTACAGTTAGCAGGTTAGCTTCTGAAGATTATTCTTCAGAACGAGGTTTTTCGTATCCTATATTAGATGCATAAAACCTTGTGCCTCCAACGTAATGCTCTCGTTTTCGAAGTCTCCCAAATATTCATTTATTCATTCATTCAGAATGGATTTAGATTCAACTTCAAACAATGATCTCTAAATCAACGATAGTCCTACGTCACCCTTGCGGTTATACCATAGATATAACCCAATTCCTGTTTTTTCAATTCATCTATATGGGTATCAAACGAACATACTTATTTGTGAAAAATCACATTTCGAATATATTGTTAAAAAATCAATATCTTTATGTCGTCTATAGTAAATTCTTCTAACATATCGTCCAGGTGTTCATTTGCGTATAGTTTCTCAATATCCGAATCGGGACTCGATGAGATAATACTCGAAACTTTTCTTCTAATGCTTCCTTTACAATGCAGGCTTTTAATCGCATGCCATATACTCACTCGCGATATTTTTCAGTGCAGCTCTTTACAATGGTTAGCGATATCGCGCGATAATCAGTCGTAATCTGTCTGTCAAACCTGCATCCCTCTAATCAAACTGCCACTATTTGTTATGGACAAGGAAATGTCCATAACAAATAATGGCAGTATGATTAGAGGGATGAAATGTGAATGCAAGTATAAAATTAATAATTTTCCTTAATAATTGAAAAGCTAAAGAATTCAATCAAATATTAACAAAAATGTGTAAAAATAATTATGATTATGCAACAATACGTTTGCAATAGGTGATCGATTCAGCTCTCACTTCATTAAGCGTTTCATATGTATAGAGCTGAACATTTATTTCGTTATATTGTTCCACCCATCAAGCATATTTTGTTTCACCTGTCTGATGTATGTAGTGTCTCCTATAAAAGCAACGCGATTTTCCCAGCCAAAGCTTGGAGAGTTCTACCTTCTTTCGCACTGTTATGGGTGATTTCGCGCTTTGCTCTGATTGGTTGACGAATAAAAATTGCTATTGAAGAAAAAACATCGCGCTCATTGTGGATGATTGTAAATCCAGCATAACGCTTCGCACTGTTTCGTCGTCACTACTTTTCTCGCTTTCAAATTTACTATTACGCCATCCGGCGAACATTTTTAACACTCCTATACTCGCGCATTGGTCTGTCAGACCGAGAAATCAATAATTCGTTCATTTCTCAGAAAATATCAACACTACGACTTTGCGATTCTCTCTAGGTTCGTTATTCGTCGTTCATCATCGTTTGGCGTATCGCACGTGTTGGTACAAAGGGGATGTGTGCCACTTTTTTAACACTTTCGGTCTGACACACCGACGCGAGTATAGGAGTAACATTTTTTGACAAGTGCCTTTTTTCATATTCTAGAATATTATTGAATGAAATGAAAATGAATTAATGTTAATGGCGTGGAATATTTATTGAATATAATGGATAAGATTATTAGAGGACTATTCTTATTTGATTTCAGTTCCTTTTGTAACTGAATTGAACGGATCCATATATTGACTATTCGTCGATATATTCGTCGTTAGATTCATACGTTCAAAAACTAAATATAAAAGTTTAACTTTCGTATAGTTATTCGCTAAATATAATGGTCATATATATACACACTTGTGAAAGAATTTCACTTGTGGAAGAATTGTAAACAGTAAACTATAAACTAATCGGTAGCTTATGGTAATTTTCTACAGTTAGTTTCGGGGATATTTTTTATAATAGATAATATCGACATAAAATCAAGAAAAAGCAAAAGGAAGTTACTAGAAATCCTTTTCTATCATCTTTTTATGCCCTATCTAAAAAGGCATTCATTCTTAGTTTACCAAGAAAACAGAGACAAAGAATATTAGAAATATTTATATTCCAGAACCTTTATCGTATGGTAATTATCTAGAAGGACGTTATACATTCTTCTCTTCAATAAAAGATCCGAAAAATACGCAACAACTGCATGAAATGTAGAAAATATGTTTGTTTCGAGCATGCAGTTATGCTATGTTCTGATTATTACTCCAATGAAACCACAATCAATTAATACGTTTTTATGTTATTTTATAGCTCTTTATACTTCCATGAATTATATTCAGTTGCTTACTTTTAATTAATAACACTGAAAAATTCGAATTTCGTTATTTGTGTTGGAGTATCAAAAGTTACTCTATTTTGAGGAGGCTGAATTAGATGGCTTTTAAAACATAATAAAGACGAAGAAAACATATTTTTTGGAGTTTTTTGTTCAATCATGCCCTCTTCTTCAAATAAATGCCAATAAAGCCTGAAAAATACACAATTGCAACATTACAAAGAAGTTCAATTTTCGGTCTGTGACACCGTGCGCGAGTATACGTGTTATGATTTTGCACGCGAGTACAGGAGGGTTAAGGATGAAAAAAAACAGATGTGTGTCTAAGAAAAAAACTTTTTTGAATAAACAGAAACCTATCCGAGTAGCGCAATTATTATTCTCATTCTTAGAAAAAAAACTTGCAACTTGCTTCTTCGAATCACGTGAAAAGTCGGAGTTGCCAAATATGATATAGTTTATGACGATTATTTTCCCACAAAAGTGACATATAGGGTTGGGGAAAAAGAAATGTCGTACTTCTGATCGAAATATGACACTTTATTTAACAAACTTAAAATTATCCAATTTAAGTCAAATATGCGCCGTTTTGTTCGCAAACTTGTTGCCATTTAGAAGGCAACTTCATTATCCTCCCCTTATAAAACCTCCCCTCCTTATTTGCAAAAACAGCCAGACAGCCAGTTTTCGCAAGCCTCTTTTGAAGCCAACTTAGTATCACCAAGTGCGTTTTGCATGGACCGGTAGAGATGATAATCACTTGGAGCCAGGTCCGGACTATACGGTGGGTGCAATAGGACATCCCATCCGAGCTCCCGTAGCTTCTGGCGGGTCATCAAAGATGTGTTAGGCCGAGCGTTGTCCTGGTGGAAAACAACACCATTCCTATTGATCATTTCTGGCCGCTTCTGGTCAATCGCCTGCTTCAAACGGTCAAGCTGCTCACAGTAGAGAACCGAGTTGAGGGTCTGACCATAGTTGAGCAGCTCATAGTGGATGATTCCCTTCCAATCCCACCAAACACACAGCAAAACCTTCCTGGCCATCAATCCGGGCTTGGCGACGGTTTGGGTCAGCTCACCGCGCTTCGACCACGACTTTTTTCGCTTTAAGTTGTCGTACGTGATCCACTTTTTGTCACCAGTCACCATCTTCTTCAAAAATGGGTCGAGTTCGTTCCGTTTGAGCAGTGCATCGCAGGCGTTGATTCGGTCTAAAAGATTTTTTTGCGTCAACTCGTGTGGCACCCATACATCCAGCTTTTTCTTGGAATCCAATCTTTTGCAAATGGTTCCAAACGGTTCATGGTCTATACCCAGTTCCTGGCCAATCGAGGGAGTACTCACATGCCGGTCTACTTGGATGATTTCAACGATTTTATCGGTTTCCACGACGATTGGCCTACCAGTACGGGGTGTATCTTCGACAGCCACTACACCAGAACGAAATCGATCAAACGACGAAAGTGTTAAAATAGACCATGAAAAGTGCAGTAATTACAATTTTTTACTATCTGACATTCTCTGAGAACACTCCACTCTGTTAGAACAAGATATGTAATAGATTTGATCAACTTTTCAAGTATCACTACCTGAGCATTCGTGTAGAAAATGGAAAAAGGGGAATATCGTATTTTGATCTTCTCCTTCGAGAACAACACTTTATCGGTGGTTTAGTGAATTTAAAATGGACCGTACCAGAACCGCAGATGCACCTCGCTCTGGAAGTCCAACATAGGCTACGAATCCAGAAATCGTAAAACAAGTGCATCGACTCGTTTAGAACGATCGTAAAGTGAAGTTACGCGAGTTATCTAAGGCCGTAGGCATTACAATAGAACAAGTGGGATACATTTTGCACGACATTTTGACATAAAAAAGCGGATAGCGCGATTGGTGCCGCGTTTTCTAACCGTCGACTGA
The DNA here is from genome assembly GCF_029784135.1 of Toxorhynchites rutilus septentrionalis. Classification (NCBI taxonomy): domain Eukaryota; kingdom Metazoa; phylum Arthropoda; class Insecta; order Diptera; family Culicidae; genus Toxorhynchites; species Toxorhynchites rutilus. The sequence goes on from NC_073746.1 coordinate 226,325,273, forward strand.
AAACAACAGCCGGTTTGGCGTTGTTGAAGTGTAATCGAGTGGACTTCTTTCGACGTTTTGTGACAATGAATGAAACGTGGATCGATTATCACACTCATGAGTAGAATAGGCAGTCTGCAGAGTGGCACTGAGGCATATTTCGTAGACTGAGACATTTCGTACTACAGCAAGGAAATCGAAATGTTGGAGACTCGCTATACCAAGTGTATTGCCCTTGAAAGAAACTAAGTAGAGGAATGAGTACAGCTTTGCCCAAAAAAAAACGATTGTTTTCATGAAAAATCCCGGGACTTTTCAGCCCATGTGTTTCAATACGAGTTACTGTTCCGTGTTCATTTTAGGACGAAGGAATCTTCTGATGCAGGGAAGCCCAATATTTCATTTGAAATTCCATACATTTTCTAGTTGACAGGAAAAATGTGGCTTCTCTCTAGTCCCTATGGTCGTATGCACTGGTCCATTCTGACTGCTATATTTATGCCATGAACCAGGCTATTTGCAACCTCAGTGTGAGCTGATGCAAGTAGAATGTAAACTAAGAAATTCTTGATTGGTTGCTACTATTCACTAATTTTTTCTTGTTTTGTAATTTAGTTCAGTCTGCCTCAACATCAACATTGTTGGAAAATTAATGAAATATTTAGGAAAAATAAACTGTTAGAAAATTATGTACAAATAAAAAAACTAAAAAAAATGAATTTAATATTTAATTTTTTTTATATCTGAGAACAGCAGAGGAACATTGAGTTTTAGTTCCAAACCAGGCGAACTAAAACCATCTTATGAAAACTCTACTATATAATTTGTGAACATTCTTATTTCATCGACGAGGACTGCAAAAGGAAGATTTTTAATAACTAAATATGACTGTTTCGACTTTCTTGGCCTCCGGGCTGTAATCACCGACAGTGAGATTCGCCGTCTTTCGTTTGAGCTTTTATAGCAAAATCCACGTTATACACCTGTTGATCTGAAAACACAAAAAAACTGTAAAATTTAAAAACTAACTGTGAGTTCGACAAAGGCTGCTATGGTATACTACCAAATGGGGTTTCCTCGTTGAACCACCGGTGCGGCAAGTGTGGAATGGAAGTGGGGGTCATTGAATAAAACGTGAAATTTTCGTTTAGACATTGACAATTTTCAATTACTCTATAGTTTGCTTTAGAAAATACAAAATTTTCACCAGATGCGTAGAAATATTTCCTATCGTTTGTGGCAAACATTCTTGTGGTCTATCAATAAATGGTAAAGTTAAAAGCGTTGAAAATCATTCATTTCTCGTAATATGCTCACTTTTCATATTTTTATTTCACATTCTATGCTCATTGTAGTTCTTACGTTAAAAAAAAATTATAGAAGTGAAATCGATTTATTATGACATCGTACATTGCTCTCCATCAATATAATAATTTACTGTAATGGTATTGCTCTGATACTTGTTCATTATTCTTGGTTCTAGTTTTTTTTTTTTTTTTCAAATATATCGATTTTTCAATTATTTTTTCAATATAATTTCAAAATAATTCCCATATAATTGTCATAATATTTTCCAATTATTAAATCGCATTCCAATGCCGAAAAAACATTATTTGCTCTCATTTTGAACGATAAGTTCAAACATACGCGTATATCAATGCTAATTATATACGACAAATAAAAAAAAAATCTCCGACTGCTGCGAGTTCCGAACATAATTTTTTTTTATCGAATTGTAAGTGATTAATACTAAAGCTGCTATCCGTTCGGCCTCGAATGCCAGAAGGCTCTAGTTCTTCCTCGAGGTCGTTCGAGTTCGCATGTTATGGCATTCGGCGGCAGCAGCCACTTCTGATCACGTCTTATTGAATTGTTAACATCGGAACACTTGGTCAACTTCGAGTCATTCAATTACCTATTTCTCCGTGGCGAAAACTTCCGCGGTGATTTTCCCATCAGAAAACAACGTGCGTCTTTTGGTAGCCAAATACACACTCCCGACCCCGCATATATCTCTATCCATGTCAATCGTTAAGTCATTACTCTCCCCAACAGTAACCGCCCCATCCAGTTCCAGCCTGGTAGGTGGAGGGGAAGGGGGGTACAATCGTCCCCCGACTACAAGACGCCGGCATGAATAATAATAATACTAACACAAAACCACAGGAAGTCCGAGAGAACTGTCGGTCCAGTTCGGAGGCGGCGAACCAAATCTCGTCTTGTGGCCAAATTTCTTTCCGGCTGCTGCCAGTTGACTCCAGCAAACCAAAGGCGAGAGAGAGGAAAAAAATGGTAAAGACAATAAAAACGTGATTGGAATTTTATTCGCATTTTCGACGCCGTTTTTCCATCCCCTTGGTGTGCGCACATTCAGCTCGGATGCATTTTCCTGTCGGACTTTGTCCTGCACACGCCACATGCACAGAGGGACGACTTTTATCGTAATTTCACCCCCGGCAAGAAATGAGACTGGTGATCATAATGGTCTTCGAGATGATTCACTTTCTTGGGGAGAAAACACTCGGTGGACCTGCTCTCCCCCAGAAAGGCACACGGTCAGCCCCCCGCCGCGTCCACCGAAGCCCGCAGCACATTTTTCCGGTACTGGACCGGAATAACAAACATCGGGTTTGGTTGCATGGATTTGGGGAAGCGTGGAACCAGCGTAGGGTCGGCAAAAGTTTGCTCTTGAACGAAGCTGGTGTTAATCAGTTTGTGGTGACCCCGGGAGGGAAAGTAAAGAAGGTGGCAGATAAAGTTGAGTTTTCATTAGATGGTTTTGCTTAGGTTGGGACTTTCTTCCGGGCAGCAGGGGGTGGAACTTGCAAAGGCTTGCGGATGTTTTACGACGCAAGCATAAATTTGAATCAGAACTGCTCGTAGCGATCGCAAAAAAACGACATTTGATACTGATGTGAGTGTGAGTGTGTGTATGTGAGCGGATTTTATATTGCCATCATTTTACTGGGAACGAGCACCGATTTTATTGTGAATTACACCAATTACCATCTGTTTGTCGTCGAGATTTCAGCGTCCGATAGAATTTAATGTTCGCTGGAAATGAGCTTTTTCGTGGACGAGGTGTTTATACTTATTAGCAACAAAACGATAATTCAACATTGAACTAACACAGTTTCAGCTACATTTGATAGAATTATAATATTTCCACTGCTTCGAGTAAGCTTTTTTTGTTTTGTTGTTTTGTACTCCGTTTGGACTTTTTCTGTGCTGTTTCCCAACACTTTTCGTTCCATTGTGAGCAACCAGTCTCGACTGTGTCTAATTAATTAATTACAAATGCTGTAAAGTTGAAACATTTTCACAATGCATTTTCATTTGGAACAGCTTTCCAACAGTTGCCGTGGTACCGTGCAGTTCTCGGCACTGTTTTGGTTGCTCCAAATACAGCTCATGCGATTGTATAGTGGGGCTAACTCTTGGCACTGAAAACTAGGAATGAGAGCACAACTGAGTACTTTTAGTATAATGAAACATTAATGTTTGGTTGATTAATGGTTGTACCAGCAGCAGTGGCACCAGCAAGAACTCTTAGCTATATAAATGAGAGTTTCGTTCTGGCGGAATGGAATTGGTATTGTTCTGCTCACAATTTATTTGCGGCTTCACAAATTGCTTCCCACTTGCTTCGACTGTTTGGAGATTATTTTTTTGTGAGTTGAGAGAAATTTGAATTAATTCCGCATAAATTATTGCCGATGCTTCTTCATTAAACATCATATAAAGCATCATGTTTGCTTCTTTCACGGATCATCATAAACAATTGAGTGAATAATTCAACCAAATATTCTCCATTCATTTACACAATAGACTCGGAATTTTCGTAACATCACCACACTTTAAAACTCCATCCGAATGATTCCGAACAGATGCGACACAATATCCCAGACCCAACCCAACATCAACACCAGCAGCAGTAGCAATGAAATTAGTTTGCATTTTCGACATGTCATCCGACCACCAGCAATGCAGCAGCAGCAGGACACAACAGATGGGAAATGGAAGTGCACAGGAGCTAACCCATCCAAATCCAACAGCACTCGGGCCTTTGTTTTTGATCTATCGGGAAGAAATGGAAGCCATGTTTCGTCGTGACACGTACTTTTTCATTGCACCTCTCCATCTCCCTTTGCCCATGTTTTTTGCTCACTCACCCCCTCCTTTCAACACGCTTTCGACGCACGGTTTCCAATGCTGCTGCAAAGTGTTGCTTTTTTCCACTCGCTGTTAAATGTACCAAAACGGTTTTCCGAATCGATCTCCACAAAGAGCTATCCACCTACATTGTCCCACAGGCGGATTTTTTTTTTCACTTTCAATATCCTTGATTTCCACCATCCTCACAACACTCCTATTAGAATCCAAAACTCCGATCTGAGTTTAACTCCTTTAACCTGTACTCGTCTTGTTTTTCCAGAACTTCTTCGTCTTTCAATCAATTACGGCGAACTTTGTTTCCGGGAGCGTCCAAAACTCCCCCACTTGAATGCGCTTCAAATCTGGAGGATAATGCTGTCGACAGTGTTTGATGTCGTTAGTTCAGTGCATAGTGCTGCGCTACATTTCTTCGGTGCCGTCTCCCCGTTCTCAGCTTTTGATGTTGCACCTCAAGATTCCAATAACACGAAACTTTGCTGCTAGAACTGCTGCACTTCTTGTCGATAGCAACCGGTGATGGAGATGCAGCAGCTCTGCTTCGAGCGTCATTTGTTACATTATGCATTCAAGCGCATTTCTCTGCGTTCGCTTACTCTTGCTCGCCTTGGTTAACTCCTTCTTTGTGTTGCTCAGCTTGATGAAAATACTTTTTTTTCTCTTCTCACAACTTGTCGAAATGTTTTGATGATGTCGATGATGGTTGTGTACTTAGGGAAGATTTTTGTTCCAAGGAACGCGGGGAAACAACATATGGCGTAGTGTCTTTATTAGGATTGGCTTTTTTATCCAAAACAAACTCTTTGCATTTATAGTTTTACTCTTTCAGTCTGCTTTGTCGTTGTTTTCTTATTCAATGTTGATATATTGTCAATCATCCCATCATATACAGCTATGTTCCAATCATTATTGAAATTTGACGATTGTTGATGTTTTATTGGGCATAATTCTAGCAATTCAGGAATGACAACTGTTTCTGTTGTCCAAATGATCAAGTAAGCTAATCACTAAGATTCACGAATTCCTTACAGTCTAGAAATTCGTTTTCCTTGTCTGAAAATATTTGCCCACAACGATTTTCAACTGGTACGGATTATTTATTTCACCCTTTTACCTTACTTATTATAATTACTGTAATCTATATGAACTAGAATTTGTTTTACTAATGCCACTTTTAATCTCCGGAACTTAAGACAGTTTCAAAAAAATGAGTCTCCAGTATATCATCTGTATCAACTAGTCGTACGTCAAGATTACGTCCCTCAGTATGGGTATCAGATCGAAAAACATGTCAAATTTTTATGGAATAGTTTCAACGTTAATAACTATCTTTGCGGACGGATGTTGACGGATGAACGGACAACGATTTACCAATTGAGTTGGAAATTCTCTGTGATTCCGTAATTCATAAATGGTTTAATTTAAACAATATTGGAATCATACCCATTTTTCCACACTTTCTATACCGAGAAGTGAGTGGAGTCGTGAGGTATAATTTTTATTTGCCACAGTGTGTTAGCCGTGTGTGAAGCGCTCGCTCGAACTGCAAATGCAGAGAAGAGAGGAGATATTGCAAATTAACCTCGCCCGTTTGTCACTTATTGTGTTCATTCTCGCTCCAACTAGGAGTCAGCAATTTCTCCGATGCCACACACATCGGTTTTGCCTGATACAAAGTTCAAGAGCAAAATTATAGTTTGCAACACCACTCAGAGGATGTGATCATCATGATTGTTCATAAAAAACTCGTGAAGAGAAATTCACAATACCTTTTGGGACTAACATGATAACTTCTATTTGTCACCTGAGTTAATATGATTTTGTAGAGATGAAACTTGAAATGAAAGTGTTATTTTACTTTTGTGCCGTCTCTTGTGCTTCCTATGGTAGTATCACGGGTTAACCACGTTCGAATTGCTTCATGCATAGGGAACCGATTCTGAGCGGGTAACGTCAAACTGTCGACTGAAGCCTCTTTATTTTGGAATCACTGTCCGATTGTTTTTTCATAAAATACGCGGACCACGAAGCCCCGATGTTCACTCGACCTAACTATTATAGTCATCATGATATAAAATTCTTTTCAGACACAATTCTTGTTCAAGATTCACTTGCAAATAATATGTTTCTTCGTTGCATGGAATACATATTCGATACAAAGAATTTTGTAAAATGAAGGAGGCTCAAATTGGACCATCTCTTTCTCGGGGTATCCGCTTACCAACACATTAGGCCTTCCATTTTTTATATATATAGATTAAAAATGGGATCTCCAGACAAACACAGCGGCATGGCACCGATACTCCAGTCAAAGTAGCGAACAAACGAATTAAATATAATAATACCATAGTCCTGCGTCAAAAATGCGGTCTCGGACATAAATCTTTATATATTTTTTGAAAACACTTTACACCTGGCTACTCAAAAATTCTCGTATACTCACAGACTGTGCGCCTCTCTGTAATATTGCTATTGTGTATTTTAGGCGTTTTTTTACTTAAGATATAATTGAATGGAAAAATTTCAGAAAATGATCATTTACTCTCGGCCTGTCATACCTATGCGCAAGTATAAGAAGGTTAAACAAGGACCGTAAATGTTCGAAAGGTTCGTTGTACACCAGAACAGCAATACAAATGTTTTTTTTTTCTTTACACATAAAATACGGTACAAATTGATAGTATTACGAGTCAGTAAAGAATGGTCGAGAAATCGGTACGTTTGATCAGCCTACGTAATTCCCAGAAGATTTTATCCGAGATTTTATCGACAAAGAAAGCTGTTTCAGTTTGCACTGGTACAGGTATATTTTCGATCTTTTCACTCTGAATACAATTGAGGCATATCAGGAATCTCCACTAGATAAAAATTTGATATAATGCAAGCAAAACTACGTTGAGAAGATGCAGTTTATCTAGTACCAACTAATCGTAAAAAAATCCCTGTGTTTTTTTGTTCTTCCAATAATTTTTCTGGGCAACTTGGTGGGTAGTACCCTCACACAAAATCAATGTTTTCTCGGTAATAGTATGTGTAATATATAGAAATTTCACGCCAAATCATCTGAAAAACAGCAAATTTCAACGTGATCTTTTTTTTATCTTTCTTTCAAAAAATCGTGAATAAAAATCCAGATGTGTGATTTAAATATGATGTTTGACAAAGTTGTTGGAAAATTAATATGCTAATTAGGAAAAATAACATTTGAAATGCATTGTTCAAAACTCTTACTCAAAAATTGAATTTATTATTAAAAACTTTTATATCTCACAACACACCCATTCTGTACATTCTGTATTGGTAAACCCTCCCAATTTAAAAAAGTTTTATGTACAGTGATGCCGTGGCAAACTCACCAAACTGGAGATATGAGTTTTTGAAAATGTATGATATTCCAAGATGAAATCATTAATTGGTTACAGAATAGTTTGTCCTAGTATAGAACGTTCTATATGATCATTCAAATGGACTCCATTTATTATGTTACACTTCTTAAATACGATTTCAAGAAGTTTCATAAATTTTAAAATAACTTTAAATGCTTAATCAATCGTTATAAAAATTTTGTGGTTATATCATCACGACATTGAGCATTTCAAGTTATTTAAGAAGAGTGTCCAAAAAATGATTCAGAACGGTATATAACACCGTGGAGAACCGTAATATTTGTTTGAATTCGTGCAACTGAATCGAAATTATATTAGTATATTCTTACAGTAGTGTCTCTATCACAATATAAGTGTTTCCGAATGACCATCGTAGTTTCCTCTTGCAGTTATCTAATCAATCCGCCAGTTTTCAGAAATAGAATGCCTGGTAAATACACTACAATCCAATTTATTAGGTGATTCAATGTGTAACCACAAGTAAATAAATTGAACCTACAGCAACTGGTACTTATATACGAGGGTCGTTTGAAAAGTCCGTGCTCTGTCAGAGAGTATGTCAGAGAGATTGCATTACTGGCGCGTGTCGAGGATATATTTAGATATGCTACTCTCTTGGAAGAACACACATTTTCAGTCAAATCGGTCAGTTTCCTATGGAAATTGTTCGAATTGTATTTTCTTTATCATTTGTTGTGAATTCTGCCTAACTTCAAACATTTTTATCTGATTTTATTAAATTAGTAACGTCGGTGAGATTAGTTCAGAAACGAAGGATGTCACTACTAGTAATATCTTGAAAAATTATTCGAGTATTTGAATGAATCGTGAGCCGTTTAGTAGGAGGCATATTTTCACTACTTCCAATACATAATACTTAACTGTACTACAAATAGTTATTATTTCAAAATTCATCAAAATTTGATGTGTGAATAGCCAGAATGAGAATGAGTCAAGCATAAAATTGAACACAACAACTAAGCAAAAATGCATCGAAAATGCATCAATACACTCACAATTAATAGCAATTCTCCAAATTCAACGCTCATTACATCACCCTAGAGGTAGCTTTTTTCGAACCTGTGAATAGAAATTGGAGGTAAACTCTTCGCACGTATAAGAAACGTATTCTTAGCGACAACTTTGCCATAGCCATATTTTCCAGGATTGCTGAAGCCGCTAATTGAAAACCTTGAAAACAATCGAGCAACTGGATTTCGGGATTCAAGAAATTTTGCATTTATCCGATTACTGTGAAACCGCCACTAAAGAGCGTCTCACACGTTCCAAGTTCACCAGAAAAAATTGAGAACAGAGGAATCGAGGAATTCCTCAATTCAAAACGAGATATATTTGAGGAGGGCTTCAAACGAAAGCGACGAAAGAAGTTTGATATTCCTCTAGGAATCAGCATCACGGCTGAAGACATCGTCGACGGCAGAATTAATAAAAAAATTCAAATATAATCATTTCCATCGCACTTCTAGGGGGATTGACACTATATTCGTAACTCAAATGATTATTCAAAAGACATGCATGTTGTCAAATTATCTTAAGCTTATTGAAAAATTGATTTATTACTTTGGCCCTTTGTCACCCCTTCTAAGCCCCTGCAAAATGTCCATAATTACAGTAATGCTTTCGAATCCGAACGCTTTTTAATCCGGACACTTTACATAATCATCCAATAGTTACTAATCAATCAAATTAACTCAACATGTAGAAAATGTTGTGACAATGATATTGAATGTATTGCAAAGTGTCCGGATTCAAAAGCATTACTGTATAGGTGTTTTGGTTTGGAGCAAATCGCAAAATCACAACTCGTATACTCGCGCACGGTATCACAGACCGTCTTATATCGATGATGGTTTTTCCTGCGCCACAATATTTCTAGTATACTACACTTTTTCTGAGCGATTGTTTCTTTTTCAATTGTTTTCTGGAGCGATTTATTCCGGGTACGATATATAACCTACCAGATGTAAATAATCGTATCAAAACGACCGATTTATCAACTAACTAGTACGTAAAAAACGAATAAAAACAGTATTTGCACAATTAAAATTTTTAGAGAGTTCAGGAAATACAACCCATATATTTTAATGTTTTACGCGACTAACCCTACAAGATTTGCCTCATCCTGGGTGTAAAATAACTGTCGCACAGTATAATTGACAGATTCATTCTTATATGTTGGACGAATTTTTATAAGGGCCTTTTCAGAATCATTGACCAAACCATAGCTCGAATTTCTGAAATGTCTGATTTAAAACTGATGCAAGACAAAATTGTTGGAAAATCGACGCACTGTTTAGTAAAAATAATATTTTAAATAGATCGTTTAAATAATTTTGTTCAAAAAATTAATTAATTATTTGAAATGTTTATAACTCAAAACATGGCACCTTCCATATTTTCTAAATTTGTTTTATTTAAAAACTTTTTTTCAATTTAACAAAGTTCAACGTATGGTGGTGCCATGTCCGACTCACCAAAATGGAGATATGAATTTTTAAAAATTTATGAAATTTCAATACTTTGCAAAATCTTAACCGTATAGGAAAAGTAATGAAAAAATGAAATCAACATGCATCAATTTTTTTATTTTACATAAAAAATTATTTATAACAATGTATTCTAGGACTAACCGTGCTCGAGATATAATAGCTATACAGACCCCGTTCGATTTTGGCACGGTTCGATTCTGGCACATGTGCCAAAAACGAACGGTTTTACTCAAATCCTGTTTTTTTAGTTTTCTCGTCCTTCATTCAACCAATTTAAGCTCAACAAAAAGAAAGATAATATGATCCTTTATGTTGCCAATATAAATGCCTGGAATCGGTCAACTGGTTTCGGAATACGGCCGGAACATGTTCCGGTAATATAATGGGCATGATCACAGCAGTGCTTAGAACCATACTATGCCCATCATGTGACACCTCTAATTACTCGGGATTTAAAAACTAGCCCATTGGTGGTCATATCTAATGTCTAGAATCTAGACATTAGACTCTAGATCGTCAATGCTGTGGGTTCGGGTCAATGCTGAACCTGGAAGTACGATGTCCAATAAAATCGAATCTTCGTTTCCTTGTTCATCCAAAAAATGTTCGTCATCTCCATCTTCCTCTATGCCGTCGCAGCCTTTGTCGCCCTTATTCAGTACCAGAGCGATAATTTTCACGTCTGAGAATTCATCAACGCAAAGTACTTCCTCGGGGTATTCCGTTGTTTCAACTGTGTCGATGTCCATCTGGGAATTGAACAATATACGCAAAGGAACGTCGTCTTCGTGCATCAATTTCAACTATCCAGCCTATATTTTTCCAAGATCGTTGAATCACTGTTTCGGAGACATCCATCCATGCATGATGCAGAAACGTCTTTAAGGTTGATTTTCTTAATCCGTTGCTTAAAGTCAGACTCAATGGCGATTTCAAGATGTAATTTGTGTCGGTATCTTGTTTTGGTAATTTGAATGACCTGTTGATCCATGGGCTGTAGTAATAGGGTCACGTTTGGCGCTAGAAACTTTACCTCTATCGAGCCGTCATCCGAAATGAGCTCATGTTGGAATTGATGGGCCGTACAATTGCCAAGAAGGAGAACGGCCTTTGGTTCGATTCCCACTCTACTGGAAAATTTTCGAATATTTGGTACGAAAGATCCGTGAAACCACTTCTGAAATATGTTGCGAGCCGTCCATGCATTTTTCGAAGCGGCATATTCAACAGGAATTTGAACGTTTTTTAAAGCCCTATGGGTTCATAGTTTTTCTAATTATAAACATCGGCAATTTTTGAGTACTCGTAGCATTTGCGCATGGCCTAAAGTCTATTCTATATTTTGCCATCTTTAGCCCCGGAGCGGTAGACTCTACAGTGTATACCATAGTGTACCCGAGGATAGCAAACACTGAAATATTCGTGTCATGTATTTTCTTACATTGATTCCTAAATATTTTGAACCACAAAAAAGTGTAAAAAAAATTATGAAAAAAAACCGTTCGTTTTTGGCACGGTCCGATTTTTTTTTATCCCTTTTGTTTTTATTTTTTTTTTTAGGCTCATTAGCATTTTAGCTGCAACAGAGCCGAATTTTAATCGTGTACTTGTCACATGTTTATTATATCTATAATAAGCACATTACACAGTTGCCATTTTTCGGCGTTAGACTATTCCGTACTATACCATTGCATATGGTACACATTTACACAGTAGCCATTTAGGCGTAAGAGTTTTCTATCTGTTCTTCCATTATCCAGTTAGACCGGACAGCGGAGACAGTTGTTGATCATTGTTGAGTTATTTATAGAACAGCAGCCCGATGTTTCTTGCAGAGCAGTTGTATGGACGAATCGATCTTTATTCGACCGTGGATCGATCTCCATCGCTGATGGTTGTTGCGTGGACGTAGCTATTCTGTAACAACACAAAGATGGTCAATGAGGGCCCTGAGTTTTAAACTCACGATCGATCGTTTACTAAGCGAACGCGCAGCCAATGTGGCTACGGAGACCCCCTCGGTCCGATTTTGACAACACAAAATATTCGGACCAAAATTGAACGGGGTCTGTATCACTTTTCGTTATACGATATGGAAAAACTAAGATTTCGAATGTGTTGTGAATGTGAATGTGTTGAATTGTCGCGTCACCCCGGCACATTTGCTCGAGGGAGACAGTTTCGAAGACATTCGGCTGCGATCCCGTCATAACTTTTCCATTGCGTGAGCAAGCTTTTTGTGCTGCGCGTTATATAAGTTGTGCTGGGCGAGGATGGATAAATTGTTGCCCGTTGCTCATTTGAATCGAACCAGTAGATCAAAAGTAATGATTTTTTGTAGTGGGAAAAATGGGAAAAAATGATTTTTTGGATTTTTTGGGAGTTAGCCGATGTAACTTTGAAAATCATAACTCAAAAACGAGAAAAAACGCTTCCCTGGTTTCGAGATATGTTGTGTGAAAAATCCTCAGCTTAAAAAATATATATATATATAGCACCTTTGGTCCCGAGACTATTAAAACAATAAAAAACGAATACAATCAATAATAACGAGCACATAATTCAAATTTTCGGCGAGTGTAGTTTTTTTTCATAAAAGACCAGCTATTTGGCTTTAATTCAATATGTCGAACATACGAATTAGTCCAGTGGTTCAAAAGTTATGAATTTTTGAAAAAAGTTATTTTTGTCAAAAATGTGAAAAAATGGATTTTTCGGACCACCCTAAAATGGAAATGGTCACCCTAACAAAAAAATAAAAAAAAAACGGGGTTTGCGATAAAGAACAAAACTACCACTTTTCACAAAAATCAGAGAACCACTATATCGGTTTGGCATGGAATGGCTGAACATCGATACAAGAAAACCAGAGAATGTCGGGTATTTCGTGTTAATGTTCGAATATCTATCTGACGTTTTTTCTCAAGAGTTTACTATTGAGAATAGACAGGATCTAAAATTAATGATTTCGGATTCTTTCTGACATTACAACTCTTACAATCCGTTTGAAGTTCAATTCAATATAACAAATGACGGATTTCGCGGTCTATGGGATTGGCATGACCTTCTCAGAACTTAATGAAACTTCCTGGGCGTGTAGTCCTTACCTAATTAAGCAACTTGGCATACTTAGTTTTCCGAAAATTTATCTAGACTAACATATGGAAAGGGCTAAATATTTTCGATCATTTTTTTATATTTTTTTTTACTCGAAAATAGTAAATCCTACAAAAAAGTGATCTATTGAAGATTTTTAGGAAAATAAGATACCTAAATCAACAACAACTATTCGATACCTGACCAACCGATCAAGATATTTTTGGCAGATGGCTATTGTTTGAGAGCTGTCGTTGCTCTCTGAATTGAAACATATTGTATTTGACTACACAAGCAAGCTGAAAACTGGAAACTATATCATCCAAGAGACTCCATTAATCCATTTCTGTACACCAAATAAAAAAGAAAATTTTCGAAAAAAAATCTTGAAAAGGTTTTTGTTAGAAAAACTTTTTGCCTTTAATATGCACAAGATGCGATGTATGGAAGAGTTGTAGGGCACATATTTATCTACCATTTATCTACCATTTCATCAAAATCTGAAATGACCATTTTGAGAAAATCGACTTTTAGTTTTTGAAATTGATTTTTTTCACTGTAGGATTTATATATGTTTTATGTTTTTAAAAAATATGTTTTCAGTATTTTTTTCAGGAAATTCAATCACTTTCCTAAAACTCTCTCGTACATCAGTTTTTTGTAGGACTTACCATTTTTGAGTAAAGAAATTTTATAAAAAAATTATCAAAAATATCAAGCCATATGTTCTTCTTCTGTAGGAGCATTGTACCACTGCGACCATTCGTTTGATCTATTGTATTGCAAGCCATATGTTAGTCTAGATAAATTTTCGGAAAACTAAGTATTCCAAGTTGCTTAATTAAGTAAGGTCTTCACGCCCAGAAAGTTTCATTAGGTTCTGAGAAGATCATGCCAACATCTGGTCGAATGTGCGCGAAATCCGTCAAATAAATTTTAGAGCCAACATTTGAAGTATTGAATGAGTTAAATTTATGAAGAGTGAAGTTGAGGAGAAAAATCTCGAATTACGGAGGAAATGCAACCTTTCTTACCGTTTCCTCCATTTGAAGCATGACACTGACTGGACACTGAACTCAAAGAATATAACTAAAAACTATAGACTTCGTGTCGATTTTAATTTGTTTCTATTAGTAATTCAAATCAACAGGTATAATGATAACCCTTGTGACGATTGAAAAAAAAGAACCAATTTGTTTTCACAATGTCAGGAAAGTGTTATGCCGATATCTAGGCCAAGGCGCCTATATATATATATATATATATATATATATATATATATATATATATATATATATATATATATATATATATATATATATATATATATATATATATATATATATATATATATATATATATATATATATATATATATATATATATATATATATATATATATATATAAATATCAGGTGACACAATCATATGAAACGCACTTTCAGTCATATTGGAATTGCTGTCGCTGCCGGCGGCTCTCTACGAACTGCTACGACGCTTTTCCGAACGATGCCTACTATGTTCGACTTTCACGAATTTATGTGAAAAAGAAGGGATGATTTTGTAAAATTTCATTCCCATTTCCACTACTCTCGCATTTATCCTAGCGATAACTAAGTAAACAACCCCCGCTCCACAAACCAAACCGTAATCCCCTTCTTATTGAAGTGATAATGTTGCTTCACCTATTATACATTTATATAAGCACCTTGATACAGGCCATCCGTAAAGCTGACTGCGAAGTTGTCAAGGACATTCTATAGACGATTATAATCACTTGTTCGATGGGCATCTTGACTTTCAAAATCGAAATATATTGAACCGATTAAAAGTCTGTCGTTGTATCAATGAGGCTTTGTTCATGATTGTATAGTTTCTATGTGAGCATAACTTATCCAATGTTCTTACAATTTGTTTTGATGTGCATTTTGAATAAAAGACCAATAATAATCATCGACAAGCTCCTCAAACGAAACATTACTTCGTATTTCCCCTTAATATTGAGGCATTTTAATTTCAATAATCTAACATAAATTGTTTCTGCGAACTTGTTCTTTTGATGGATCGGTCGGGCGAGCTCTAACAAATGGCCAACGATCTGATAGGCAACTTTCCAATTACGCAATGTATTTATTTTCCGGCGAAGAAAACGTTCACGTGCACTGTCCGCGTGAGCCCACAGAGAAAGGCTCTTTGCGGTGGCATGGAAACACGGATTATGATCCCCATCACCTAGAGAGCTCAACGCGTCCATCAGACTGCATGCTGTTATCAATTATTATAAGCTCGAGCCAATTGAATGCAATTAGTTTTTCCGGGATGAGAGTAATTTCTGGTTCGTTATGATGATTGGTACTTTTCGGGATATCGGCTGTTATTGAGTTATCATTTTGGAAATAATAATCAGCATCCAACACAATAATTGTTAATCAGCTAGATTGTTGCTGCTTTCTATGAAATACTTATTAAATTAATGACCTGAATAACATACAATTTTGAACAGTTATCACGTCATATAAATATTAAATTACGAAACAATGGAGAGACATACAACACATATTTATCCTCTAGTTATCCTCTAATTCATTGTCCGTCTCATGATGATTCAAGAAACTTCAACATCTACAACGATTTGGAAACCTGAAAATAGTTAGAATGAGATTTTTATCGAGATGGCTTTGAGATGGATAATTATTTGGTTCAATAATTATGTGCATACATTTTTGCTCTGAATTAGTTCATTCACTATTGAATCCTAGTGTTTTTAAAATATGGTAAATATTGAAGCATATTGAACTTTGAAGAATAAACCATATCTATCTCATTGAACGGCAAACTACTTAAAGATTGCACTGCTTGTGGTTTATTCTACAAGTCTGCTTATTATAATGAATTCATTCGTACAGCAACTAGTCAAAGCACTCGTAATCATTAGCAGTCATACGTTGATTAACACGAGCAATCGAATAACATCCTGGCATCATTGCAATTGAATCAACTTGATGTTTATATTACAACCATTTTCAGAAACCATACGGATGTACGATGGCATAAATACAAATCATCGCATCCATGCATCATGTGTCTGTACAAATACGTAATATTGCCATTCAATCGAATCGAGAGTTCTCCACTCACTGAAACATTTTAGATACGTGAATCCGTACTCCTCGTTATTACAAATGCCAGCGTTGTTACATCAGAGGCTGCACCAGGGATGCTAACGTTCCTCCGACGGCACAATCATAGTACATCATATGCGCTGATCCATAGCATTGGATATGATGTAAAAAGGAGAGCACATTGTAATGATGTAAAGAATTCACGACTGAAGCGCGCTTAGTTATAGCTGAGTAAATTAACGTTGCAAAGACGGTTTGAAAATTTGAATGCATTTCCTCGTGTAAGTTTGTCGTATCGTGAAAAACAATGAGCAATGAGCTTTTCACTCTTCGAATCACGTTCCGCGTTGACTTTTCCGCTTCTGCTGTCAATGAATTCGAGCGCTGCTGCTTCCTGGCGCAGTAATTGGTACCAACTTCAATGTCAACCGGATGGCACTTGGCGCAACTTTGTTGTATCACTCCAGAAAGCTTCGTCATTCGCCTTTGCTTCCATCATGGGAGAGAACATACTTGACGTTTAAATTTAACCTAGAAGAGACCAAAGGTGTTTTACTAAAGCACTGCTCCATACATGAAATAGGAAATATGTTAGATGAAAATTGTTACTATGTTGATGATTCATGTATCGATTGTTACTAATGTTTTATTTTCACATTTCGTTTTCAGGTAAGCCTTGTTGAGGATTGATATCTTCATTCTATGATCCCATAACTGTAAGTAAAATCTATGGAAGTTAGAAGAGAACCGTGAACATAAACATTCGTAAAATTGGCTTGGATGTTGCAAACATTACCGAGAGTTCTCAACAATACAATATTGAATTGTTCACCCTCTCACAACAATCAGTATGATGGATAACCGAAATCATACCATAATCTTTAGGTAACACAATGATTCTAACAGAATTTATCTAATCTGTCCCAATTATTATCCCTGATTGTATGCTTAAAGATTTGTTACCAGAAAAATTGAAAACGCGCTTCGAAGAGACAGATGAGGTTACTATGTATTCGCGTTACAATCAGGCATAATATAAAAATTCCGCTTTATAGTGGAAGGGAATGAACCTCGATGCGTTTTATCGTATGTTCTAACTGCTAACTGGCACCATATGAATCATAGTTTTATTCAATTGTTCGATTTACTTTCCCTCTGCTTCACTTGCGGAATGATGATAATTATTCGATAAAGGCCATATGCTCTCCTAGAATGATAGTTAAGATAATTTTGCATCACCTTGTTTTATAAGTAGATTTCGATATCGTCGTGTGCGACTGTTTTGGATATATTTAAGAGGTTTTTCGACTTTGAAATAATATGACTTCCGTGGTAGCATACATTTTACATACATAAATTTACATATTCGTAAATTAATTAGATTTTTGCTCATATTGCGATAAAAATTTGTTTAACTTAATAACAGTAGAAGTAACCTCATCGAATTCATTGAAATCGAGGGCATTCTAGGCTCCACTACCCGTGAGTCTTGAATGGTGTTGAATCACCTTTAAAAATCATACGAAATACTTTTTCCAAAGAGAACGTTTGGATATTTCAACAACTTCTAAGTCCATGCTTCAAGATGGCAGCTGATTAACGTCCTTTGGAGTTTCCGAGCTATGAGTCTATACTTCCCAAACCCCAACGCTGAGATACGGTTAGTATGCGGTATTAGCTACCCTGCTGGAAAGCATTCAAAACCATTTTCAAATCGAGAGATAGTTAACATCATCAACCAAACCGTATTCCACAGTTTTCTAAGCAGATGGTGTTAATTCATCAGTTCTTTTCAGAACTATTTTTTTCGGAAAAGTTTCCGCTGTATACTGGAAAATTCAAGCGTCCAGAGGCATGTTTCTAACGAAGAAACGATTTTCATTCCGTCTGACGTCTGGAGTGTTTTTCTCCATGCGTTGCCGAAAAAGATTGAGTTGGTTAAGAAATGTAAAATAATGGTGATGGTAGAATATAATCGCCTCATTCACGATCTGTTAGTCATCCAGCTCGATGAGAAAATAGGACTCCCCCGTTGGTTTTCATTCCGTTAGGCGAAGAGTGTGTGTGTATGTTTGAATCACACGAAAGCTGTGTAACGCTTCAGATAATTCATTTCTACATGCTGAGATATCGGTACCACCAGCTGAAAAAACATGGTTTCGAGAAAACGCGTTCAAAAATTCATACAGCAATACTATAGATGACCCTTGAGATGACCTCATACTTTTGGCTATAACTTTACAACGAAATCAAATATCGAAAAATTCCTTTAGGACAATATTTATAAGGGCATAAGCTTCTCAGAAATACAAAAAAAAGAAAATCGATTTTTCGACCTTCAATTTATTTGAAACGGCTTGTCAAGTTGAATAAATAAGACTAGTGTTATAATATCTGAGTTCTATAATGAGTGGTATAGTATTGATAATCGGCGGTGGAGATACAACGTTCATATAGCGTTCAGACTTTAGAAAAGGTATGAAGATTGAACTAATTTTCATGCATTTTCATGCATCCTAATTCGCTACACCAGGCATCGGTTTTATAACATACACTATCATTAAATCAGTTAAATTGACATTATATATGTATATCAGATAGATGCAGTTCGTGAGTCGTATAAACGAATATTTTAAATCAATGTAGTACTGCAAAGAATCGTGTTACATCTTATGGAAAATTGCTTAACAGTAAATCAAATTAGATCGTCATGGAGGACATATCACATCATATTATGAATTTGCCACATCAAGATACTTCTTCTTCTTCTTTAATGACACTAACGTTTCTAGAAGAGCTTGTATCTATATACTCAATGATCTATCTTATGCCCGAGACCGTCCTGCAGGCTTACGAGACTGCCCCTCTTACGCAGGCTGCAAGACTGTGCTCCACCTTACTTCCAATATCCGTGACCACATTGGATGCACCCATCATGCTCTCGTTCGTTCGGAACCACCAACGCACTGACGGGTAAAATCTTTTGGAACGACTGATATGATATACATTACCAACTCGCCAATCATTCTGCAAAATACTTCGAGCGTGGAAGTGAATCCATCTGCGAATTGTGCCAGCATAATATTCTGCTTTAAATTTTGACACTTGTGTTTACCTTTACCCACGTAGAATGTGCGAATAGTTAGTACGGTAGAAAATGACTATCGAATTGGTACTGATACTATAAGATTTGTTGTATAAGTACTAATTATTTCTTTCAGTGTATTGATGATTAAATATCCGTGATGCATTGGAGTACCCTCACAAATGTTGTTGTTTACATTATATATGACGTTTAACTGATTTTGACGTAGGACTACGTCTTTCATTTCTATACCGGGGTGTAAAATCAAAGTTTCGAAAACGAAAGCGTTACGCCGGAGACCGAGATTTTGAGCGTCAATAGCTCCTAAACAACTGAACGAAATGGTATGATAAACACTTCATTCGAAAGATAAAATGTCTACGCGTTCTATACTTGTTACTTTTTGATCCAAAAACTTATTTCAATAGTATTAAAATTGCTTTCAAAACAGGCTATTGAAATCACCAATCGGTATATAAGCGAGCGCCGCTCGGAAATCCACTCAGTTCTAATTGAACGGCGATTGGAACATGTTGTCGCTGTTGTGGTGAAGCTATTCGTTTATCATGAAAGCGCTGATGAACGGTGTCACCAAGAGCCTGTTTGTGCACCTTAGGCTAGACATGAAACCATCAGGAGGAGAGTGATGCCACAAACGGTTCCCCGGGAAGATCTCGAAGCAGCCGCTACACACACACACACATACACGCGCGGAATTCTTTCCGTTTGGATGCCATTCAGCATCGAGAAAGATCCGGAAAATAATCTGCCAGTTCCTCTGGGAATTTAAAAATACATTCATGTGAAAGAGTTTGTTTGAATGTTTTCTATCCATGTAACACTGTGATCAAATATGTTTCAATCAAGTACTATTAACAGATGGTTATCGAGTTAGCATTAACCACTGGTGGGCTTCCAGTATCGAGGAAAATGTGGAAATATCTAATCGTTACTGAAAATAATCTGCCAGTTCCTCTGGGAATTTAAAATTACATTCATATGAAAGAGTTTATTTTAATGTTTTCTATCCATGTAACACTGTGACCAAATATTTTCAATCAAGTGCTATTAACAGGTGGTTATCGAATTAGTATTAACCACTGGTGGGCTTCCAGTATCGAGGAAAATGTGGAAATATCTAATCGTTACTGAAAATAATCTGCCAGTACCTCTGGGAATTTAAAAATACATTCATGTGAAAGAGTTTATTTGAATGTTTTCTATCCATGTAACACTGTGACCAAATACATTTTGTTTTGTGATTTTTCAATCAATCGCAATTAACAGGATAGCTTCTGAAGATTAATCTTCCCCATCAGTAGGATATTTCCGTATCCAATATTGTATGCGCCCGCAATCGATTCTTGCTCTGTCGCCGAAAGTTCCGAGCTCAGAGAGTTCATTCCCCTCTAGTTTGCCTTCCAAATTGCCATCGTAAACCACACCTTCTCTCGATTCAATCACACACAAAAAGCATACTTAAGCGATATTCTGGTGGTGAGACACATTCATTTTTCGTGAGGACATCGACAAGACAACATCGTTGCCTAACGTGCTGGAGGAGGTGGACGGCGAAGGATCGACACATACACGCGCAGAATTCTTTCCGTTTGGATGCCATTCAGCATCGAGAAAGTTCCGGAAAGATCTAATCATTGCTGGGAAATAATCAGCCAGTTCCTCTGGGAATTTAAAAATACATTCATGTGAAAGAGTTTATTTGAATGTTTTCTATCCATGTAACACTGTGACCAAATATGTTTCAATCAAGTGCTATTAACAGATGGTTATCGAGTTAGCATTAACCACTGGTGGGCTTCCAGTATCGAGGAAAATGTAGAAATATCTAATCGTTACTGAAAATAATCTGCCAGTTCCTCTGGGAATTTAAAATTACATTCATGTGAAAGAGTTTATTTTAATGTTTTCTATCCATAAAATATCCATATAATACATTTGGGTTTGTGATTTGTCAATCAAGTACAGTTAGCAGGTTAGCTTCTGAAGATTATTCTTCAGAACGAGGTTTTTCGTATCCTATATTAGATGCATAAAACCTTGTGCCTCCAACGTAACGCTCTCGTTTTCGAAGTCTCCCAAATATTCATTTATTCATTCATTCAGAATGGATTTAGATTCATCTTCAAACAAATGATCTCTAAATCAACGATAGTCCTACGTCACCCTTGCGGTTATACCATAGATATAACCCACTTCCTGTTTTTAACTGCAGCCCAGTCAAATAACGCCCAGTTAAGAGAGAGAGAGAGAGAGAGAGAGAGAGGAGAGAGAGAGAGAGAGAGAGAGAGAGAAGAGAGAGAGAGAGAGAGAAGAGAGAGAGAGAGAGAGAGAGAGAGAGAGAGAGAGAGTAGAATTACAGAAACTTCGGACGTTTTGCATTTAATTTTTTTTTTTTTGAAAAAAAAGTTTTTCAACGTGACTCCTAAACATATATTTTTACCATAATGATGTATTTGGAAAAGTTGTTCAAAACAATAAGCAAACTCATAAAATTTCATGAACATGGCGGAATGGAGATTGATGAAGAG
This sequence comes from Toxorhynchites rutilus septentrionalis, assembly GCF_029784135.1. Taxonomy (NCBI): domain Eukaryota; kingdom Metazoa; phylum Arthropoda; class Insecta; order Diptera; family Culicidae; genus Toxorhynchites; species Toxorhynchites rutilus. The sequence goes on from NC_073746.1 coordinate 226,347,173, forward strand.
CTTTTTAATTTTAAATTACATCAGAATTCATAATTTGTGGCTAGAAATGATTATTACTACGCGAAAATTCGAAGTTTGAAAATCATAAAAGTTCGTCGAAAATAGTTTTACCATCTTATACTTAATTTTTAAATTTTCTACATGATTTCTATTTTATATGAAACAAAATTAAAAAATTAAAAAATACATGTATAAAGTAAAAAAAAAAAATTTCAAAAGACAATAAATTAGAAATGTTTTTTCAAATATCTCGAGAATGGCTACATTTTGAAGAAGATTGATGAGAAGCTTTTTCATTTTAAATTACATCAGGATTCAGTTTCGAACATTCATAAAAATTCGATGTTCCACAAAGTTCGTCAAAAATAATTTTACCATCTTGGACTCATTTTTTAAATTTTCTACATGACTTCCGTTTTATTATAAAAAGTAAAAAAAAATAAAAAATATTTATTGTAGATATTGCAAATTAGGGTTTTTTTGTAAATACAAAAAAAGAGTACTAATATTTTTTCTCAGTGTATATTTTTTTCACATTCAACATCAATACCCTATAACCCTTTTTTCGATACAACTCATAATTTTTAGATATAAATTATCAAAGATTTCTCTTACTAAAATCAATACGCCCTTTTCAAAAGCTACGCTTGAGCCAATCCCTGAAAAAATGCTGTGGAAAACTACAACCAAAACGGAACACAAACTTTCGTTCGAATCGAAAATACTCATGTTTTGTCATTTGTCGATTTAATTTGGAATTGCTGTTCATAAGAAATTCAAACGATGTAATACTTGTAATAAACAAAATGTTAATTGTCAAAAGTGAAATCATTTCAAATAATGCTAAAATAAGGTGAGGTCAGAATTTTAGTTGCATTATTTATTAGCACATGAAATAAGAGATACGGATAATGGATAAACAATAGATATTATTATACCAAAAACGAACACATCGATGAAAAATTTGAGAAAGTCGCTAATCATATGGTCATCAATCATCAAACGTATTGTGACAAAACCGATATACAGTGATTTTCTCAATAGAAAATTGATATTACACGCAATGACTCCTTCCTATGATTGATGGACTCAGTTCGAAAACCCCGCTTGTGGCTGACGAATGAATAAAAATACACACACGGTTCTGCTTGTAAAGCATGCCCCGAAGCGGCTCTCTGTCCAAACAAACAGAAAACTACTCCGTTTACCCTACCGACGAAAGATCTTTCATTTTTTATTCTTTCATTAGCTAAAGAAGCTGCTGGTGTCGTATTTTTCCCGCTCATCTTGTATATCCTCATACCATCCGAAGGGGTTCAAATGGGCATCAATTTTGCAGCATCCTCCGGTCTAATATTCTCCCCGGCACATATGTGCACGACATATGAGCTTACACACAAAAGCACTTTGCACTAACTTTTTTGCCTTTTGTACCCACTCCCCCGCAGGGATGCCTGCCCGGGCGATAGCCGTGGGCCGAACCATTCCCGTGGCCAAATGGAGATTTATTGACGCTTGGCGGTGAAAGTGAATTGTGGGAAAAAATGAATTCATTGTGCCAATTCAGCATTCCGAGGTACGGGTTTTTTTTCTTATTTTTGTTTCTGTTAGCTTAATCAGTATCTCGAATGACAACACGGTTTATATAATTCAGGCAATCAGTCATTTTTTAATAATTAGCAGAATCAGAATTCATATTTTCCGAGTAGAAAACAGCGAACGGAATGAATGAGTAGGAGAAATTAAAATAAAAATTAGCGAGATCAATCCCGGAAGCGATCCCTATGAAGGTGAAATACTACCTACCTGACAGCAATCAACAGAGGAATGTCGGGTTTGTTTTCTCTCGTTTTCTACTGCTGTGTGACAGCAACAAATTGGACTGTCAGAGCTGAAATCCAGCATCATCATTTGTGGCACCTTCTTGATGCTTCAACTTTCAAGAATGGAAATGAGGCTTTGTATGGTCGGTTAAATGCTATCTAATTCCAGTCATAGGCTAATAACAGTGCCATCATCAACATCTTTTTTGGTTGGAACGTCCGTTAATTGCAATGATTCCTACCAAGCGTCGCATCTCCATAGATGCTGGGGTCAACAGAAGGATAAGTCCTCATTTGTGCAATTTCCTGCTGAATTTTTACAGTCTTTTCTACTTGATGAACACACCTTTATAATTGTCACACCCCTCGACATCACGCTAACAATGGCGACAATCTAGCTGCCCTCGTAGGACTTCACAGCTGAACCTGGCCATGATGACACTCGCTCTTTCCACCCTCACCCCCAGAGAACAGGGGGCAAGCTCGCAAACTGCGGTCCCTTTCCAGGATGACGATGGTACTTCTTCTTCTCGTCTCTTGCATCGTGAAAGATAATGATATAGCAAACTGCTTGTTTTGGTTTTTCCTTTAATTTCATTTCATTTCTTCTGATGAGACGGGACTGCGCTGCGCTGTCAAGCATGACAGCGAGACTTGAGCAAAGGCGGGACGCCTCTGGCGAGCGGAAAATGAAATTTTCACTTCTTCATCACTGAGTGGTACAGGTGACGAGGTCAGCAGCATCCACATGGCAAGTTGGACTCGAGCGCTGATAGAATGGAGAAAAGATAGACCAACGTTAAGGTGTGCTCAGCTTCGCAGGTGAGCATCGATGGTGGAATTGTGTATAGATTTACACAACATTTTTCCGAGCGTTGAAAAGGCAGTCCAACTGTACGCCCCGAAAAGGAAACACTAACTACCGCAGGGTAACAGAAACCTTTAACCAGAGCAAATTAAGACGAGACGATGACGGTTGGATGAAAACGTGAGACCACTTATACTGTATTTCTTTCATTGTTTTTTTTTTTTGTGCGGAATACGGAATAGTCGACAGCTAGTTCAAATATGTACCCCAAAAAGACGACTAAAACAACAGCCGGAGTCCAAGCGTTGAATTCGTACCAGGGAAAATTTAGTCGAAGTTGGGATGAGCTGACACTCCGGTTGGCGAAAAGGATGAAATTTCTTTGCTTCCCGGTGTGGAGTTTCTGTCAGTCTTTATTGAATAAAGTGTTTCTTAGCTACGGGCACTAATTGCCATCCAAAGGAAGTATAGAGCTAAATTTTAACGGACGGGAGAACGAAGTTCTATTTTGAAATTGTGCTTTTTTCATTTGGTTCAGTTGGTTTCGTTTCAGTTTTTGTAGCCGTAAGAACATTTTTTGGAGAGAAATACAAATCTTCCGAACGGAGAATAACATCTAATATTAAGCGATTCCACACCAAAACAGCCGAATAAGAGCTGAATTTGACGTAAACAGAGAGTGTTTGTAAAATAATAGAAAATGCATTCTTTTGCGGTACATTACGATTTAAGTTGCTACATCATGTAGAAATTTGCACAACCTCAGTCTTAAGCGGCCCATAGACGTTCAACATTATTGCGCAATATTTTGATTTGAGCTTGAGCTAAAGCCAATATTTTGCGCAATAATATTGAACGTCTATGGGCCGGTTTAGGATAAAACGTTATTTATCGCATTTCATGTAGACTCATTTGAAGATTCTATTTTTATATTTACTTCTTCTGTGGGAACCTTGAACCACTGCGACCATTAGTTTGATCTACTGAGAACCAAAGAAGTGTGTGGCCTGGCGTTGTCCTGATGGATGACAATGTGGCCTCTGTTTATCAAAGATGGCCTCTTCTTCATGAGTACTACCTTCAAGCGGTCCAGTTGTTGGCAGTACAGGTCCGAATTGAGCGTTTGGCCATAGGGAAGCAGCTCATAATAGATTATTCCTTGACAATCCCACCAAACACACAGCAGAACCTTCCTGGCCGTTAATGAGGGCTTGGCCACCGTCTGAGCCGCTTCAGCGAGCTTCGACCACGACCGTTTGCGCTTCACGTTGTCGTAAGTGACCCACTTTCCATCGCCAGTCACCATCCGCTTCAGAAACGGGTCGATTTTGTTGCGATTCAGCAGCGATTCACTCGCGTCGATACGGTCAAAGATGTTTTTTTGCGTCAAAGTGTGTGGCACCCATACATCGAGCTTCTTTGTGAATCCAAGCTTCTTCAAATGGTTAATAACGGTTTGATGACTTATCCCCAGCTCTTGGCCGATGCTACGGCTGCTACTATGCCGGTCTTTCTCGGCTAATTCAGCGATTTTGTCGCAATTTTCGACGACAGGCCTTCCGGAGCGTGGCGCATCTTCGACGACCTCTACACAAGAACGAAAACGTTGAAACCATCGTTGTGCGGTGGAAATGGAAACTGTATCGGGTCCATAAACTGCACAAATTTTATTGGCAGCTTGAGATGCATTTTTGCCTTTGTCATAGTAGTACTGTAAAATATGTCGGATTTTCTCTTTATTTTGCTCCATATTTGCGACACTATAACTCACGAACGACTTAACCAAACAAAACACTGTCAAGGACTATATTATACCTTTCCAACAAGCTGCAGTATGACTCGATACAATGAATACAACTAGAACTACGCGCTTACAACGACACCTTGCGGAAATACCGCAGGACTTTTTTGACAGCCTACTATATGAGCTAAAAACCCAATACATTTATTAAAGGTATAAAAGTATCCAATGTTAATAATCCGACGGATAGGCAAATGGCCAATCATTTGCGGAGATGAAATCTGGTAGGGTTGTTCCTAGTCTGCTAGTTGCTAGTCCATTTTATGAGTGTTTTGCATAGTTCCAAACACATTCGCTTCAATCTGGGCGTCAATAAATGACTCGCAAATCGATGTACGCACCAATCAATTTATCCAATTCATTTCCTGATGAACGTTTTTGTTTCCGAAGCGGATTGTGTTGAACGCGTTCATGAACAATCATGAACGTACCGACCTCGGACGTCCCTTTTTGGACCTGTCGCCCACATTAGCTGTTTCTTTGTACTGTTGTAGTGTATGTAACACGAATCGTTCATTGATAGAAACGGTTACTTCCTATACCGCTGTGACCAGGCACCAAGACTAAATTCGTTACTAACTTTGTTAGTAGCAGCTAGTTGTTTTAAGGATAGAATACAATCCCAAACTAGCTTTGACTGACATGTTTATGCTTTAACTGGATTAACTCTTTCGCTACGAGCGTCGTCTATAGGCGACATCAGGATGATACTGCACATCGATCACACCAGCGCGATATGCATACTTTTCGGCGCTGTGATTATAAGTAGCTGCCGCCATATATATGAAGTTTTTGAAATAATTCGGAAGAGATTGGGGCCGACTTATTTGGTGTTGAAATTCTCTGTTGCATGTGGGTGAGCTCTCCTGTCCATTTGAAAATGACGAAAAATTTCATTGCTATGACTATTCACCCATTCTGGTGATAGTACTACATGCTTTCAGAATTTCAAGGTGCATAACATCTTTTTAATACCACAAATTAAAAACTTTAAACCGAGTGGTCGAGTGGTTAGCGTCCCACATTATCATGCCGGGAGTTCGGGTTCGATTCCCATTCTGGTCGGGAGATTTTTCGTCAAAGAAAATTCTTCCGGTTTGCACTGTGGTCACGCGTATTCTACAGCTTGCCACTCCAGAGTACATTCAAGGCGTGTTATTTGGCATAGAAATCTCAACCAAGTACTACTTACAAAAATGACACAAGTAGTGTTACGTTGAGAAGGCAAAGGTTCCACTGGAACGTTAGTGCCATCCAAGAAGAACCTTGGGATGGCAGAAGCCCAGTATTTTTCGATGGGCTTCAATTCCAATGCTTTGGAGGGGTTCATGTCTTTGGGTACGAAAGTGATCACGTTGACTTCATACCACTTCAGGACATCCTTTGAATAGTGACACGAAGCTAGATCCGGCCAGAAGATCGTAGGACCATCGTGTTGCTTCAACAGAGGAAGCAAACGCTTCTGTAGACACTTCTTGAGGTAGATTTGTTTACAATCCCAGTAATCACGAACGGCGCATAATAATACATGAGCAGATCACTTGCCAAATCATATATTTCTTGGCAAACTTTCAAAGTTTCCGCTTCCTGACTTCTTCCGGGACATCAAATTTGTGTTGGGCGGTGAAGAACAGTATCCCCGGAAGCTGCCGGAAGTCCCCCTTGACGTAAATCTCATCATCCATGATAAGACAACATTTAACCTTAGTCAGCATCTGCATGTACAGTTTCCAGGACCGTGTCTTTCCCAACGTATTTTGCCGTTCGTCACGATTTGGAGCCTTCTGCACTTTGTACGTATGCAGTCTTTTCCGGTCCTCGGCTCTCTGAACGAAAGACTTGGATAGATTCAGCTTTTTGGCCACATCCCTGACCGAAGATATGTTTGTTTATTAATGATGATGATCCCACCTCTTTCCCCTGCAAAGGTTTGAGCGGAACGAGTTATCTTATTAAAAATAATTATATTACGGTATTTACATTTTTTTCATCAACTAACCAGTAGGCAAGCTAAATTGAAAAGAAAACGGACTGGTTATCTCGCAGGCATAGATTAAATACTAATCGAAAGAACAATTTAAGCCATTATATGAACGTATTTATTCCATGGCATGTCGAGGGAATTTCCAACCCGGGAAGACCCTAGACCGATCGGGAATTGAACCCAATACCTATGTCAGTATTAGCCAAGAATTTACAAGGGAATTACCGCTTTATTAGATCCCCGGCCACGATGCGATCGTTTCCGAGTTCAAGCAGCTGAGCAAACCCAAACCTAACTCTAGTCGATACTTCAGGCCCATTACTTATCTTAAGGCATGTCAAGAAAATTTCCAACCCGAAAAAATCCTTGACCGATCAGGAATTAAACCCAATACCTATGTCAGCATTAGCCTTGAATTTACAAAGGAATTCCCGCTTTACTAGATACCCGACAACATTCAAATGTGATCGAGACCAGACAGCTGAGCAAACCTAAGCCTAATTTCAATCAATACTTCAGGCCCTACATTCAACCTGGAGTATAAACGTATCAACCAGAATCTGCAATGAGATCTGCCACAACACAGAAAAATCTCGATATAATTATCTGTCAAGAAGATGAATTTACGAGTATTCCGGTTGAGCTATCCCTAGCTTCCCTCTGGTTTTCACATTGTACCCCTTGGAATACTTTAATTTTTCCGCGAAAAACTGCTTTTGCTTATGTTCGATCTAAAGTATTTTTATGTCTGTCAACGCGCGCGGGCTCAAACTATTGCAGACTTCACAATTATTTTATTTTTTAAATTTATTTAAAAACTAAAAATGAAATACAAACATAATCAATCAATACCATCATCATCAAAGTCTTGAAATAAAAAAAAATAAAATTAAAAAAAAAATACACAAACACAGAAGACAATATTTTAAAATATGAAATCATGATGATGGTACCCTTACAAAAGCTTGAGCTGAACGAGTTCTCTTGTTAATAATTATTATGAAGAGATTTATGAAAAAATAGACTGTTTATGTCACAGGCATAGATTCCCATTCGAAAGAGCAACTTAAATCATCATCTAGACCTATTTATTCCATGGCATGTCGAAAGAATTTCCAACCCGGGAAGACCTTAGACCGATCGGGAATTGAACCCAATACCTATGTCAGCATTAGCCTTGAATTTACAAAGAAATTCCCGCTTTATTAGATACCCAATAACGACCTGCTAATGCGGTCATTTTCGAGACCAGATAGCTGAGCAAACCTAAGCCTAATTCCAGCCGACACTTCAGGCCCTACGTTCAACCCAGGGTGTACCGTGTCAACCTGACTCTGCAATGAGATCCGCCACAACACAGAAAAATCTCGATATAATTATCAGTTGAGGTCTGGCGTTGTCATGCTGTAAACGCATCTTGTCGTGCCTATTCTCTCATTCTGGTCGTTTTTTTTCATCAGATCTATGTTCTAATGTTCACCATGATGACAAGTTTTCACGAAAATATAGGAACCACTATATCGGTTCGTCATGGAATGACTGTATAAAGACTCAATTCACTACAATATCTGCTTTACTTCCACGCAGCTCTCTTAACGCAGATTTTCCAAACAAGTATCAAAATATCAACAACACCATCATAAATGACATCGCATGACGGAGAGGGGAAATGAAAAATGTGTACACATCATCAAAAGCCCATTCGATGCCATCATAAAGTATCATCCTTCAAAGTTCCTGCCCCACATCACAGTTTTATCCTAATGGCTCGCCACTATCGACCCCTTCGAAGACCGAACGGAGAGCGAAATGAGTGAATAAAAAACGTAACACTGAAGGCTGGGAAAATTGCCTTCATTTAACAGATCGTTCCGATTAGAACGAGGGTAAGCCGGCAGGAACACCGTGAGTGAGCTTCTAGGTCTGGTCTGGTCGGTAGGCGCCTCGAAGATATTGCGCCGGAGGGGTGGTGGTGTTGGTAGAATCACGCTAGTGATCTGACTACCGTTACGGCGTTGAAGCGTGCGACGGAAACTTTCAAGACGAGATATTTCTGGGTCACGATGAGCCGCCGCCGTCAGAGATAAAATGAAGTCATTACGCAGCGTGTCCCTGTTAGCTGCCTCCACAGACGTGACGACGTTGCTGGACCCGGGAACGGATTCGGGTTTAAGGGCGAGGAGTGCTTTGTTTATGCGGTTATCAGCGAGCTTGATGCTGTCACTGATGCTGTTGATGGTGATGTTTTTGCTGCTCTGGCACGGGGTGGAAAGTTTTCCACGCGAACAGTGCGGTTGGGTTGAGGATGTAAGGCAAAAAGACTGAATCAGTGTTGGTTTGCCGTGTGTTTCGTACAAGATTGATGTCATCAGCGGTTGCACACAGCGCGGAGTGTTGCTGAAATGACGAATGTGGGTAGTTTCACATATTGTGAAAGATTGCGGAGGTAGTGATTTCGGTAGACGTTTGGCAAATGATTATTCGGAAAAAAAATTATTTTATCTTCACGTGGAAGGATGACGAGCCGATATTTATATTTATAAAATATTTTTTGGGCTAATGAAGCTACAATTTCAGGCTGACCCAAATCGGCACAATCAACCACATTCTTCCAAAGAAACAAAAAAAAATCTTACATAACCCACCTCATCTTGAAACACCAACACTCACTTGCACTGTTTATTTCGAACAGCTCTGTAGGTATAAGTATTCGAAATTTACTTCAAAAACTACCCTATTCATTTAAATTAGATTGTCGAAAATATTACCGCTAATTAGTGTGCTACACAGAAAGAAAAAAAATACAATACAGTGTGAAGATATTCAAAATGGAAATTTGGAAACAAAAAAAATTATATCACAAATGCCGTATTTCATACCAACTCGACTGCTCATTGACATCTCAGATAGAAGTGAAACGTTGTGGGTGTGTAGACACCCACAATTTCGAATAAGGCAACTTCGCATACTTGAAATCGTCAAAAAAGAATTAGGCTACTTTTTGAAAAGGGCAAAAAATGTTTTCTTTACTTTTCACTAAAAATTATAACTCAAAAACTATAATATCTACAAAATTATGGTCAAAGGATAAAATGTAGGAAATTGCTTAAATATTCATAAAACTTAACCAAAAAGCATTTTTTTTTACACTGAAAAAATTATTTTAAAAATTGATGAATTCCATGCCAACTCGACTGGCCGTTGGCAACACCATCTCAGATAGCAGTGAAACGTTGTGGGTGTAAAGACATGGGTCATTTAAGCAACTTTGCATATTTGAAATTTTTGAAAAATAATTAAACTACTTTACGGAAGAAGCCTTTTTAATTTAAATTTTTATTTAATTTTTTACAAAAATTTATAACTTAATTTTTAATTTTTTTAATTAATTTTTTATGATACCTACAAAATTCTTGTCACAGGATGAAATGTAGGAAATTATTTATATTTTCACAAAAAAAATACCAAAAATTTTTGGAAAAAAAACTCGCTGACAAAAAAGTTATTTTAAAAATTAAAATTCATTTTTCTCAAAACCGTATTTTTTTAAAATTCCCAAAAATATATATTAGGCTGTCAAAAAAGTCCTGCGGTATTTTTTTTGAATTTTCATTTGTTCATAAAATTAGTTACAATCATCTGTTTTAAGTCAAATATGCGCCGTTTTGTTCGATGACTTGTTCCCAACGAGATGCCAACTTTATAATACCCCTGTTATAGAAGCTCGCTTCCTTATTGGCAAAAAACTCGGATAGCCAATTTTCACAGGCCTCTTTTGTGGCTAACTTCTGACTACCTAGCTCGTTTGCCATGGACAAAAACAGGTGGTAGTCACTTGGTGCAAAGTCCGGACTATACGGCGGATGCAAAAGAACCTCCTATCCGAGCTCCCGGAGCTTCTGGCGCGTCACCAAAGAAGTGTGTGGCCTGGCGTTGTCCTGATGGAAGACAATGCGGCCTCTGTTTATCAATAATGGCTTCTTCTTCATGAGTGCTACCTTCAAGCGGTCCAGTTGTTGGTAGTACAGGTCCGAATTGAGCTTTTGGCCATAGGGAAGCAGCACATAATAGATTATTCCTTGACAATCCCACCAAACACACAACGTGTGTGGCACCCATACATCGAGCTTCTTTGTGAATCCAAGCTTCTTCAAATGGTTAATAACGGTTTGATGACTTATCCCCAGCTCTTGGCCGATGCTACGGCTGCTACTATGCCGGTCTTTCTCGGCTAATTCAGCAATTTTGTCGCAATTTTCGACGACAGGCCTTCCGGAGCGTGGCGCATCTTCGACGACCTCTACACCAGAACGAAAACGTTGAAACCATCGGTGTGCGGTAGAAATGGAAACTGTATCGGGTCCATAAACTGCACAAATTTTATTGGCAACTTGAGATGCATTTTTGCCTTTGTCATAGTAGTACTGTAAAATAAGTCGGATTTTCTCTTTATTTTGCTCCATATTTGCGACACTATAACTCACTATAATAACGACTTAACCAAACAAAACACTGTCAAGGACTATATTATAGCGCGCAAAAATACCTTTCCAACAAGCTATAGTATGACTCGATACAATGAATACAACTAGAACTACGCGCTTACAACGACACCTCGCAGTTTTTCGAACAAAAACTCTTTCATGTTTTCTTTGAAAAATATACAATTTATCCTAATTTTGTTTGAAGTCAAGATAGCGACACACTGTATTCGACAAAGTTTTAGATCTTGTTAAAATATAAACTTTTGTCGAAGACATCAACTTTCTATCTTTTATAGGTTTTGGAAAATAAGTCATTTTTGTATGAAGACTCCTGAAAAAAATAATGTTTTGTTCGTAACATTTTTGTGTGTAAATTTCCACGTTTGACATGTTCTTGACATGTTTCTAAATAGAGAAAAGTTAGCAGAGCGTTTAAATTGAAAAATATTCTTTTTCGAATATTTAAAGTATGCAAAATTGCTTAACTGACCCATGTCTTTACACCCACAACGTTTCACTAATATCTGAGGTGGTGCTGCCAACTCCTAAGACAAGTTGGCATGAAACTCGTCAATTGAAATTGATTTTTCGCGAAAACTATGTTTTTTAAATTCTGCAAAAATAAATATAAATAGTCCTTACAATTTTCAACAAGTCACCCATACATCGGTGGATGGGTACTTTCACAGGGAAATAGTTTTTCCAACAATAAATTTTTCATGTTTTCTTTGACAAATTACTATTAATGTTTAACTCGTACTATTTTTATGTATAAATTATCGCGTTCTGCAAACTTCTTCCTATTTAGGAACATGTCAAACGCGAGAATCTACACACACAAATTTTACGAGTGGAAAAATATTTTTTCAGGACTTTCCATACAAAAATGCCATGTATTTCAGAATCTATAAAGTTCTATAAAGTTCATATTTTAATAAGATCTCATTTTTTTCGAATACGCTATATCGCTATCCTGACTATAAACAAAATTAGGATTAATTGTAATTATTAACATAAATTGTAATTATTAACATTAAATTAAACATGAAAAAGTTGTTGTTAGTAAAACTTTTTCCCAGTAAAAGTGCCCATCTTTCAATGAATGAGTGACTTGTTTGACTCTGTAGGAGCTGTTCATATAGTTATTTTGAGAATTAAAAAAAAATTCGACAAAAAATAATTTTAATCTCCAGTTCCATTTGTTCCAGTGTTTTTTAAAACAAAATTTGGTATTTTTTATGATAATTTAAACAATTTCCTACATTTCATCCATTGATCAAAATTTTGTAGATAGTAGATAGTTTTTGAGATATAAATTTTTACTGAAACACAGGAGACAAAAAAGAATCAACCAAATTCGTAAATTTGTTCTCGGGTCAAATACATACGGATACCTACTCGTTTTGATTTCTATTGGTATGTAAAATATTAATTTTTTGTACTGTTCTGTTGAAAATATACAATTTCGAAAGGCTGGTATGAAATCTAGTAACTGTCTCTGTTTTACTAGACTTTTCTCGAACTGTGGACGCGATAGCAGTCTTCACCTCATTGTCCGAGCTTCAACGATTACCCTCAAGGTTTAAATTTAAAAACTTAAAATCCCTAGACACAAGGTAGGGGGAATACGGAGGGTGTGGAATCAGTTCCAACTTGGTTGGTTTGTAAACGACGTTGAATCTCACTAGGAATTCGCGTTGACATAGTACCAGGAAACGACGCCATTCTTCCACTAGGGTAAATGATATTTTTTATTTAGAGTGTTTTCACGCAATTAGTAAATGCAAATCGATTTTTCTTCATTAAAATCACATATAATCGATACGAGTTTGGGTTTGTTGAAAAGCCCCAAGTCTCTAGTTGCTAATACTACCATAAGGCATTGAAATCATTCAAATTTTTATGTTTTCTAACGATTTTCCTCAAAGAGAAATTACGATCATGGTTTGTCCATCTCTGATCGTGGTTTGTCCAAAAAATGATCATGGTTTGTCCGGTTTTAGAAATCACCATTTTTGAATGAAAAAATTTGAATTTTCAAGTAGATGTTGCATTTATCATTGTTTGAGTTTCATAACTCAGGCTTTCTTCAGAATATTGCCTTTTCTTGGGCATTTTAAAAGTGTTCACCTTAAAACTCTCAACATAGAGAAACTTTATTTCTGCTGTGCGCAAAGGACACCATAAACAAATTGCAGCGCGCAAATTTTTTTTGTAAACTATTTATATGTGTTAACTTAACAATGTGTTTTGATGAGGTTTTTTTATATAAAACTTATATTTTATAATTCGTCTTCGTGTGAAATCTTCCGAAATCCTCTCCAAGAGTAAATCATATGAAGTATAATCAACACATAATTTTAGTTTTATTATTCATCGAAAATGAGACACTTTTGCCACTGATGTAATAAATGTGTCATTAATGTCAGCAATGTGTATCCGAAAAGATCTGCACTTTTCTCTTTTAACAAACGAAGGTTTTTTTTTACATGAGATTATTCAGATTACATAATACACTTATGCAAACAATTATTTTGCTCTTTAAAAACAACTACTTCAACATAATTTAAACCAGTACTCAAATACTGATTACTGTGGTCGTAGATTATCAAAACATTTCGCTTTAGAAGAAAAAAGAATTTGTCTCTTGAAACACTTATGCGATTATTCAAATAACTTGAGACACTTATGCAAACAGTAGTTCTGATACTTATGAACAATCTTTTCCACCACAGCGAAGTTTTACAATGGCTATATTCTGCTGTTATGATGATTGTCTCACATTCCTATGCATTCAACGCACTGTGCATTGTCTTGTGTGGGTGACTACTTTGTTTGATACTGAGTACCGTTATCTGTTACTCACAGGATCACCATATTGATCCGTGAACATGTTCACTAGACATCAAGCTTCGCTTAGGAAAAGCATATACTGATACTTGGTTGAGTAAAATATAAGATTAGCGTGGTTTCTTGCTGCGGTGGCTGAGAGCAAACAAACGACCAGAAAGAGTTAATTTCATTGCACGACCTTTCAGATGGCGCTATAATATTGAACTTGTATGGGCCGCTTAATCGATGACTGCGTTAATTAAGTTGAAGATTCAACGCAGAACCTTCGTGCGTCATGTTTCGCAAAATTCAGAATAAGCAGTTCTCATATAATTTGGAAACATATTGAATAATCCGTGGTTTGGCAATTTTTACCCACTAGCCTAATTCCAAATCGGATTTCGAATGGATTACGAGCAATCCATTAACGTGACTTTATGTTCAAACTAGCGAGCAGAACAACGGTCCATGCTTTTTCTGTCAACGAATGTCCACTCGAGCCACGGGATCTGCCCAAAGTGGTTCAGTTTCATTTTCCATAACTTGTCATATATCCTTATGCTCGGGACTGTGTGTCGACGACTGCCGGTCAACCGGAGACGCTCATTCGCATTTTGTGGTCTAATAATGAAAGCAATTTCCCCGCGACCATGACCACAAGCCGAAAAAGATGAGACCAAACCAATACCACAATTTGGCGAAAGTATTAGAGAGGATAATGTTAATAATAAGTGCACGAGCGTAATTCTGCAACCGCAAATGTCACCGTCTCCCTCCCCGGAGCTATTCTGGGACTTGTCGAGTCCCTCTCGGACGCAGAGTCTCCCGACAACGACAGCGTCAACAACAATAACAGCGACAGACACTATGATGAGGATGAGAAGGCATACAATAACAATAACGAAAATTGGTTTTAAGCTGCTCGTTAAGCGATCGAATGTCCTTTCGCTTGCGGTTCGTCTCCTTGAAGGGGAAAAAACTGTGAAAGGTAGAATATCTAGCAGAATGTTGTTATAATGGGGTTCTCGAGTGGAATCGAGTATCAAATTTTAACCGAACATGGAGAAATAAGGGGTTATAAAATTCAATCTTGGACAACGTTGGAAGCAAAAATGTGTAATAATAACGAGACGTTGAGGGTTTGAGTACCTTATTAAACTTTTTTGCAGTTTGAAAAATACCTCTCATATTAATACATATCAACGCTCTGCTTGGCTTGGCACCCATTTTCGGTTTAAAATTCCATCTTGTGCTCTTGAAATTGTGCCATTTTTCACTACCCTGCGCGACTCACCCATTCCGAGGAAAAAATCCGACTAAAAACGGATACCGAGGGAATCATGCAAGCCAAAACCAGTGACACCAATACTACCGGCTGCTGCTGCTGCTACTGCTCGAGAATTGCATGTTTTCCGGCTTGAGATAATACACTTTTCGCTTTAAATTAGATTTCAGATATTATCTTCCACTATTCATGCTCGTGCAAAGCTAACATTCGTCCGTTTGGTGGGGAGGGGTTGAGGGAACGGTTTTTGGGATAATGGAAATAGTTTTCGTTTGCCCATTTCTACAGCACTTTGGCTGCCAGCTGAGCAAATTCTTTGCTTAATCGGCACAAGTAGAAAATAAAGAAACTCGGTTCTAGTGGCCGTCTTCCCGCTTCATTAAAGCGATGATGCGGTAAAAAGGCTCAAGAAGGAATCCGCATCAAAGTTGTCTCAGCTGAGGCGGAAAATTGGTTTTCCGAGACTCCAGAACTTGGCTGTAATCGTTTTGTGGGTATTCATATTTCGCAAAATTTCCTGTAAATGAATATACGAGGAAGCTGAGCAAAGTTCAATGGCAATGTTAACACGGCTTCGGGAATAATTTAATAACACAATATCCAAAATGTTAAAATATGGTTTTCTGGCTGAAAATTTGACCCACTCCATCCCAATTGATTTCCACTTTAGCACCTTGCCAACGCATCTTTTTGGCGAATGTTGGGAGTTTTTCAACGAAATCGAATTCCCAGACGCCGAATAACGGGGATTCATTAAAATTTAATTAAAAACTTTTTGATAAAGACCTTACCTTGAGAACCGTGGAAACACAGCCGTTACCAGGTCTTACGTTGCATGGTTCGTTTACCGGATTATTAAACGTCAAGACGCGCGCGGAGGCTGCAAAAATATTATTAAAATCCCATTGTTGTCTGCTGCTGCTGCTTCACAACACCAGGCAACATCCGCAGTGCCGCCCGATAGGGACCTGTCGTCCCGACACGGTCTGCCTTTCTCGGTGAAAAACTTTCCACTGTGAATTGATCGCCGCAGCCGGTAATAATGGTGGGACGGAGGAGGCAAATTATTACGAAAGTGGCGGATGTTGGCATGGGAAACAGCCCGAATTATGGCCTTTTATTAAGGTTCGATTGTATTGTTTCCGTGGCCGTTCAAATGTCAGTTTGAAAACTTATTATTGAGTGTAAACATTGTTTTTAATTGTTTTGGTTTGGATAGTCCCTCTGGAACTAGTGCATAGTGTGCTTCAAATTCAACTGTTCAGCGAATCATTTAACTTCAAACCGGAAACATCAAATGGGAAATCACTAGATCCCAATGATGGCATTCCGACTGCGGATGTGAAGTCTACATTCTATAATCTTCAAACGTGACTCACAATTAGACTGTGTGCATTGTGCAATCGGAATCGGGTGAAATCTTCTCCGTCTACTGGCAGTCCTGGATGGGTGGTCTCCATAATGTGTGGATTAATGGTTATTAAATTAGTGCACCAGTGCACACATTAGATTCGGCTCACGTAAACTGCATAGAGCACGGTTCAGTTGCTTCGCAATGTTCAGTATGGTGTGCTGAAATCTCGCTGCAACCAAACGAACTGCATTTGGCATGGATCGGATTATGTCCGGAAGTGGGAGGGTGGCATTTAGATAGCTTCAGGCGATTTAACATCTCATTAAATCCGTTGAAGGAAAAAATACAGAAGGCATACGTTCTAATCGTTATCAAGCCCAGGAAAACGAGCCAGACTCCACATTTAGGCAGACGTTGAATGACGGACAGTGATTGATTTCCGATTGGAATCGAGCCGGAAAGAGGGATCGCCATGGTTCGACCGGCAAAAGGTGTCCGGGTTCTCACCGATAACCAGCAGAAAAGATATTCTATAGAGGGAGGTTTGATTTTATGATGGTTGATGTCAATAAGGAACAAACATTCGACGAGCATCATCAATCGTATATTGAATGATGAGGCATGAAGAATTTAGATCGAAATCAAATTTCTGTGCTCGAAGCTTGTTGTGGACATGCAATGAAATGGTGGCAGAGCTTGACAAATGATGAACACACATTATTGTTTTTGCTGGTAGTTGCTCTGGCAATTAGAATCAATCACACTTATGCCCTGCCTGCTGATACGAAGATTCATCGACGCAATCAAAATTGACACTGAATGGTTAGGGAAACAAATGAATGATATTACATTTCAAAGCTTGGTTGAGATATTTGATTTGATAACGATAGAACGGAATGTTATGATAGCTTTTCACAGATGTTCACACGTCACATGGTGATGGGTGATTTATCTTGAAGAAAAGTAAGTAGCCAACTTGGTAAGAAACAAGCCATTGGGTTGGGTCGTGGAGTTATTTCGTTGGTTCTTGCACCAGGGGACTCAATAATACCAGTGAACTTAATGGCTAGAGGACCTGGCCTTCACATTTGATCTTACATTCAAGTTTTATTGTTTTGAAGTTAAGCAAATGTCAAAAATATATTCGATTGCGTTGGCAAGGTTTATCATCATACTAGCTGATCCGGCAAACTTCGTCCCGCCCAAAATTTGTTTTTGACATTCGGCGATCCTTTTTTTGGTATAGATAGAAGAAGATATAGTAGTGCGTTTCATCACATTAAAATACATTTCCAGTTTCGAACAAAGATCAATTTCGCTAGCGCAAACATCAAATGGACTAACAGCAATTGTCACTATGTAATTGTAGAACATATGGGAGTTAAATTTTCCGAATTTTCCCTTTTTATTCTTCAGAGTTTACCGAAAATTTTCAATTGTCATGTTTGGAGGGGTGTCATACCATCATAGAAACATTTCTCATACCCAAAAACCCTCACATCCCAAATTGTGCTTGATTAGTTCTCGAGTTATGCAGAAGTTTGTGTTTCGCTTGTATGGCAGCCCCCCTTAGAGAGGGGGTAGAGTGTATTCACCATAGAAACGTTTCGTGCCCCGTAAAACCTTCACATGCCAAATTTGGCTCCTTTCGCTTGATTAGTTTTCGAGTTATGAAGAAATTTGTATTTCATTTGTATGACAGCCCAACCTTAGAGAGCGGGTGGAGTGTCTCACCACCGCAAAAACATTTATTGCACCCTAAAACCTCCACATGCCAAATTTGGATAGCTGTTAATTCTCGAGTAATGCAGAAATTTGAGTTTCATTTGTATGGCAGGTTGGTTATAGGTTATAGTAGGACCTAATATAAAAAATATAAATTTTATTAAAATGATTAATAATAATGTTTAATTACTATTTTGCCAGATTAATGTAATAAATTTAGAATTTATTTAAATAATATTTTATTATTATAAATAGTATTGTATTTTAATGATTATATATTGGGGTTAGTAAGTAGTTTATTATTAATTATTTGTGTTTTAGTTAGAGTAGCTTTTTTAACATTATTAGAACGAAAGGTTTTAGGATATATTCAAATTCGAAAAGGTCCTAATAAAGTTGGATTTATAGGGTTATTACAACCTTTTAGAGATGCAGTTAAATGATTTACTAAAGAACAGACATATCCTTTATTATCTAATTATTTAGTTTATTATTTTTCTCCAATTTTTTCATTATTTTTATCTTTATTAATTTGGGTATGTATTCCTTATTTAATTAAATTATATTCTTTTAATTTAGGGGTATTATTTTTTTTTTGTATTACTAGACTAAGTGTTTATACTGTTATAATTGCTGGGTGATCTTCTAATTCTAATTATGCTTTATTAGGGGGATTACGGGCTGTCGCTCAAACTATTTCTTATGAAGTAAATTTAACTTTAATTTTATTGAGATTTATTTTTTTAGTAGGGGGATATAATTTTTTGAATTTTTATTTATTTCAAAAATATATTTGATTTATTGTTTTTTGTTATCCTTTAAGATTAGTTTGATTTGCATCTTGTTTGGCTGAAACTAATCGAACTCCTTTTGATTTTGCAGAAGCAGAATCAGAATTAGTTTCTGGATTTAATGTTGAATATAGAAGAGGTAGATTTGCTTTAATTTTTTTTAGCAGAATATGCGAGAATTCTATTCTATTAGTTCTATTAAATTCTCTTCTATTAATTTATACTAAAAATCATTCATTATAAAGAAAAAAAAATTTACCCCAATAAAAAAAAATAATTTAAAGATAAAGGTAAAAATCTTTTTCATGCTAAATATATTAATTTATCATAACGAAATCGAGGTAAAGTCCCCCGAACCCAAATAAATATATAAGAAATAAAAGTCAATTTAAAAAAAAATCTATAAAATCCAAATATTGGCATAAAAAACGAATAAAATAATTTCATGGGTTTCGGCCTAGGTGCGCGGACGGGATCTTGACATGGTGATTGTGTGTAGTAAAAGCACTGAAAAAACCGCTTCCTGTATGAACTTGTATCCTATAAACGGGTTAGATGAGGTAACGTGGTAGAATCCGGAACCACATTCTGTTCAAAAATGTACACAGAAATACCATTATTTTTTCTGTTTATACAATTATGCAGCAGAAGATAAGGAGTCATGATTTATCATTTTTAAAAACAAGTCTAAACAGTTGAGATCTACATAAATATAAGCCTAAGTCAAATAAATCAATGAGTATAGAAATGTATCTATACAGCCATTCCATGCCAAACTGATATATTGGTTCTCAGATTTCCGTCAAAAGTGGTAATTTTGTTATTCATCGCAAAGCATTAGACCCGTGTTTTTTTTTTTTTTTTCATTAGGGTACCCATTTCCATTTTAGAGTGGTCCAAAAATAATTCTTTTCCACTTTTCCCAAAAATGCCTTTTTTCAAAAATTCATAACTTTTGAACCACTGAACCGATGATCGACATATCGATTTGAAGCCAATAAGCTAGCCATTTATTAGAATTATTAAATATTATTATTACATTTATTATTAATTTTATTAAAAATCTCGACGGGTAATGCAATTTTAAGACATTTGGCATCAACATTTTTTTTTTTTGAAAATCCCGATTTTCGATAATCTTTCGTTTTTCAAAAAGCTCAAATTTTAACGTCTGTGACACTAATAAATGATGTTCGAATGAGCTCATATTTTTCATAGGGTATATTATCGTGCAAATCAACATTTCGCAGCAGGTTCCGAATAAAAAATCGAGATAACTATTCTTAATGGTACCCAAAACCATACGTTTCGTCTCGTATTCAGAAAAAAAAATCTCAGAGTGTCGATTTCTGACAAAAAAATGTGTGGAGATGACACTAGATCTCGACGTTTCATGCAATTTTAAAACATTTGGCATCAAAAATGTTTTTTTTCGAAACCCCCGATTTCTTTACTCTCATAAAACTTGAGAATTAATCAAGCAAACGAAACCAAATTTGACATGTGGATGTTTTAGGGTGCAATAAATATTTCTATGGTGGTTTGACACTCCTCCCTCTCTAAAGAGGGGAGGGGAGCGTTGCATGACTCAAGAACTAATCAAGCCGATGGACCCAAATTTGGAATGTGAAGGCTTTTTGGCTACGAGAAATGTTTCTATGATGGTATGACACCCTCCTTCCTCTGGAATGGTGAGGTGGCCAATAAAAATATTACACATATTACAACTACACGTATTCCAACCAAACATGACAGTTGAAAATTTTCGGAAAACTCTGAAGAAAAATGGGGAAATTCGGGAAACTCAATTCCCATATGTTCTACAATTAAATAGTGACATGGGTTGTTAGTCCATTTGATGTTTGCGCTAACGAAATTGATCTTTGTTCGAAAGTGGAAATGGATTTTAATATGATAAAACTCACTCCTGTATTTTCTTATATCTATATAAATAAAAATTGAATGGATAGGAGCAAAACTCGAGGAAGGAATGTTCCAGTTTAGAGCTGTCTTTATTCTATCATATTTTCTGTATCAAACATTTTTTTTATGAAACGGAGAAACATGTTATTTGCCAGTGGTTGAAAAATATTGAACGAGAATTGTGTCTGAATATAATCTGATAATCTAATGACAAGTTTTGGAAGAAGTTCTAAGAATTTTGTAGTAAAAGATTATTTTGAAGGGTTGATTAGAAGATCAAACAATGAACAGTTCTGCGATTGGACCCATGAATGTTCGCTTAGCAAGAAAACGTGAATGTTGATAAAAAAAAATAAATTTCGGACGGAACGAGGTTTGCCGGATCAGCTAGTTATAGATAAAAACAACATTTTCTCCTTCTTTGCCACGTTGTCCGGAACATTGTTTGTAGAGGGTTGTAATCACTTTATAGCCAGGTGATGTATATTGAGTATCCTATGGCTATAAGTGCTCTCTTGGGAAGTTCGTGTTGCTCCTGTAGTGAACTGATCTCATTGGGTGCTAAGTTCTGCTTATGTATACGAAGGGAAAAGGAGAATGGAAAAGTGCATTCGAGGAAGTGAAGCGGGCTTCTAAGGAAAACATTTACAGGGAACAAAATATTAAGATCGCGACTACTCAAGCTATCGTAATCTGATATGCTTGAGTATACCCTTTTGAACTTCTAAATCAGCAGCCAGTTAAATTCATTAATTTCATTTTTTTACATAACCAAACAACATGCTCGATATTTTGACATCCTGGTCCACAATTACATAAATTGTTAGTAGCAAGACACACGATAAAGGCGTGTATTGAAAACACGATAAGGACGAGTGCAATCGTAAAAACACACCCATTTAAATCGTCAAATTGAATAACTTTTTTACTATATTTTCTGTTTGTGTTTCTAGCAAAAGATTGCTGGATAAATTTCCTGTCTAATGGTATATAACATAATATATATATATATATATATATATATATATATATATATATATATATATATATATATATAGAATCCGACCTACAAGAACCCTTACAAGATACTTTGAACAATTTTTCAACCTGGGCCATTAGGCTAGGGATCGAATTCTCCACGGAGAAAACAGAGATGGTGGTTTTTTCTAGGAAGCATAGACCAGCAAAACCAAAGCTTCAACTTTTGGGTAAACCGATCACTCATGCTATGTCATTCAAGTATCTTGGGGTTTGGTTCGACTCCAAATGTACTTGGGGGGCCCATATTAGGTATCTGAGTAAAAAATGTCAACAAAGAATAAACTTTCTCCGTTCAATTACCGGCACCTGGTGGGGAGCCCATCCCGAAGATCTTATAATGTTGTATCGAACAACTATTCTCTCAGTGATGGAGTATGGCAGTTTCTGTTTTCAATCTGCTGCCAAAACACACTTAATTAAACTCGAGCGAATTCAGTATCTTTGTCTCCGTATTGCGTTGGGATGTATGCCCTCAACGCATACCATGAGCCTCGAGGTTTTGGCAGGCGTACTCCCACTAAAAGATCGCTTCAATTTATTATCTCTTCGGTTCCTCATCCGGTGTAAGGTTATGAACCCATTGGTGATCGGAAATTTTGAGCAGCTTATCGAGCTAAATTTTCACTATGGATTCATGAGCCCATATCATGAATTCATCTCCATGCAGGTTGATCATTGCTCAATTCCCGGTAATGAGAGGGCTGACTCATTAGCAAAGGTAGGTGCGATTGAAGGCGATATTTATCAGCGTCAAATCGCCTTCAATGAATTTTACTCTTTAGTCCGTAAAAATACCATCGCTAACTGGCAACGCAAATGGAACGAAGGTGAATTGGGCCGGTGGCTTCACTCGATCATCCCTAAGGTTAGCCTCAAACCATGGTTCAAAAGTCTGGACTTGAGTCGGGACTTTATTCGCACCTTCTCTCGACTCATGTCCAATCACTGTTCGTTAGACGCGCTACTCTTTCGTTTTAATCTTGCCGATGGCAATATCTGTGCTTGTGGCCAAGGTTACCACGACATCGAACACGTTGTTTGGTCGTGTGAAGTGTATCTTGTTGCCAGATCGAATTTAGAGAACTCCCTTCGGGATAGAGGAAGGCAGCCCAATGTACCGGTGAGAGATGTGTTGGCTCAAAAGAATTCCAGAGGTAAACCATCTCTGGAATTGATGGCTAGAGCAATCGCGTCCGCATATTTTTTCCAGTCAATGTGTCTTGTGAGGTCATATGCCATGTTTATAGATTCAGAAGAATTCGACCCAATGGTGATGGAAATTTTGATTGGCAAGTGATCACTACCGTTGGGGTCCTGGATTACATTCCACTTGCAATCTAACGATAGTGAATTCGAGCAAAGCGAGAGGTCAAGAGCACTTGGGTTAGCAGGAGGTTTAGGTACACGTGTTGTTTCCCCAGTATTCAAAACGGTCATATTGAAGCTGTTACAAAGGTCATATATCAACGATGAACGATTGTCGTCGTACTGTTCCCCCCAGGCAGTTCCGTGAGAGTTGAAGTCTCCCAAGATCAATCGTGGCTCAGGAAGGAGTGAGCACATGTCAACAAGTTGCTTGCGGCTAACCGCAGCTCTCGGAGGCCAATACAAGCTGACAATACAGAGGTCTTAAGAAAATTGTTCATATATATAGTTTTAAAAATATATTTAAGATTTCGGCTCCTTTAAACTTATGTAACTGAGCCTGTAAAAATAAACGAATTTATAAAATATATATTTTACTTGTACAAAACTTGATGAAATAATTAATTTTCTGGATTTTTTGGATCCAGCTGCCGCTGAATGCTCTTTTTTACACGCGAGCTTGTTTTCATTTGAGTGGCAGTCACGAATTCCTATCTAGTTTATCTGTTTCGTGGACAGATCCACCGATAAAAATGAACTACGGACTAAAAACAGAAATAGCAAATATTCATTTTGTCTTTTTTATCATCCGTAATCTTTTAAACGAACTCTGCTTTGCTTCTAACACAACAATCGAAAGCTATTGTTCGATTGTACCAGACTGCTCTTCGAGTATTATTTCAAGCGATAAAGCAGGAAAAACTATAGCGCGAGAAATATTTCACCTGCCTCTCTTCCATATCTAACGATACCCCATAAAGTGCTCATGGCTGAAATCCAAATGGCGAAACAAAACATCGTCTGAATCTGGTTCTATGCGACAGCCCAGAACGGTGATAAAAAGCTGCCTTCTAATTTAGAGATGAACCTTTGGAAAATAGCTCGCAGTGCTGAAGTTTGATTCCGAAACATGTCTGAAGAAATAGTTCCGACGAAACTAAAGAAATTTCGCAGTCAACTTTCTGACTGTGTTATCTGTTAACTTTTTCCGTCCCAAAAACCAGTATTTTCTTCTGCAACTACTCCGGCAAACTGTGGAATGGAGCATCGACATTCCACTAGTTTTGCAATGTTTTCATTTTCAAATAGAAATAGTTTTTTCAACATCCACTCCGCCCCCACTGTGGCTCGTTCCACGTCGGAGTGTTGAAACAATAAAACAACAGTGGCAGTCCCAAATTCCCCACTTTTCTTTCGACTGTCAGCAAAGTTTCCTACCGAGGGCACCAAAAAAACCGCAACCTTTGGTCTTGCCCGAATCATTTCAGCGGCAAAACTATTCTCGGTTGCCTGCCTGGTCTCGGGTCTTCCTCCGGCCATAACCTGCAAACACACAAAACCGTCGAAGGGTTGCTTGCAAATCTTTGCGCGCGTGTTTGGAAGGCCTCCGCCTCTCTGTTGCTCCTCCTGATGCATGCAAAACATTTCAGAAGTATTCCCCCTTTGAACTAGCGAGCAAACTCTTTCAGGTCCCTCTTCACCGCCACCCTTCCCTGTCTGACCACTCCTCGAGCAATCTTACGTGAATGCATGTAAGGATATTAACATGTTCCAACGGTACTTCTGTATCTTCTTTGTTCACGCCTCGTCCCACCAGCCAACCTTCCGCGGCACAAGACCCCCCTCAATGCTAAGCGAGACAAATATTCAACACCCCAAAGACGCGGCAGAATCTCCGAAAGCGAAACTTCAGTGCAGAATTTTAAAAGGCATACCATCTTGTCAACAATTTGCAAGTTAGGTCTTAAAAGCCATTTATGGGGGGGGGACCGTTTGTGTGCTGTCGTGAATTTGTATGCTCGTATGTTATGTGAAGGATCTGTTCAAGGCTAGTTTGTAGCTTTTGTGGATGAAAATAAAGTTACAGCAATTCTTGCGGTTTAACCTCGTACCGGTGGTGACACCTTTCTCGGCGCGGATTGCGTTGATCTTTTGATGTGGCTAATATTATATCTCGTGGTTACGCTAATTCAATGCACTAATAGTTTTGCAAGTTTATGAGTAATTTTCAATAGGTAATAGCTGAATAATTTAAATTTTTTAAATTTTAGGAAATTTCTGGCGTTCAAGAATACAACTAAAAAGTACATACAGGATTATTCATCCATTCATTATCCATCAGCGGATACTATTATAACCAATACTGGCGTATCTGGAAATCTGACAACCCACAAGTGTTTTTCGAAAAGCCCTCAAAAAGAGACTATTTTTGGTGTGGGTTCGCCTCTTTGTCGAAAAACAAATCATATATAACCTCAAACGGATTGGGTCACGCTAGCGGTTACGTAGTATAGGGATTGTTAACCGGTTTTACCGGTAATACCGGGTCATTTTCCATTACCAAATTACCGGTAATTTTTATTTTTATGCCATAAATATTATTTGCCTTTATGCCGCTTTGAAGTATTGCTCGAGAATCATAAGATCGAAAAAACATAACTGGCAGTGTTGCGCCGATTCTAAGACCTCCGAAATTCAGTTCAAAAATCGCTGCTAGATCTGAAAACGAAACATAAGATGAGCTTCAGCGATGAAGAACTGACAGCGATAAAGGAATTGGTTGATGCCCTCGAACCAGTTCTGGTCGCTGTTGGTCTGCTATTGCGGAAGAAATGCACCCTTAATAAAGCTGACGCCAGATTGCAATTTATGCTAGAACAGCTTTCGAAGCAACCATCAGAAAATTCGAAGCAGCTGTTGGAAGGATTGCAGAAAGACGTTTCGTATATGCAGATTTGTTCCCGTTAATGAATAATCATTCTGCTCGTGGTCATGACACAATTGATGATGACTTTGGCGTCTTCTATCAAACGTCACGGACTGCATTGATCAAGCAGGCATTTGAAATTGTTTCTGACTTGATCATATTTGACGATGACGATATTGATTCAGTAGCTGGACAACAGGAGGAAAAAATCCACTGGACGATGCGAAACCTGCAGAATAGTTGAGCATCAAGGGGCACCAAACTTGAACGACGATTGCAACAATCAAAGGTATCAACGTCCAGCCCAAACTCAACGTCTATAAACGGATTGATGAAAACCCTCCGACAAGATTTTTCGTACAGAGAGCATCAGAGGCAAATACATGACAATGGTATTCGATACTCTTCTAACCAACATAATTGGACTGTGAACGGGCGTTTTCCCATCCTGGAAACTTTGTTAATGAGATCCAATCTAGCTTAGAAGACGATAAAATTAACATTTTCTATGTCCTTAAGTATTACTTTAACCAGCAAAAATTTTCAAAATGCTTTTTTTGCAAATTAATCATTATAAATAAAAGCCGTTTCTTCAAAAAAATGGTTTATTTCAAAGTATGTTTTTACTGGATATTGAAATTTGGGCACGGTAATGCAATCGCTAATTCCCAATAATGAAAATTTAAAAAAAAACATTTTCGGAATTACATTCATTGTTTTCATATTCTACATTCCGAACTATGAAGACATAACCTTGAACAAATGTATGCAACAACTTAAGCTTCTGATCGATAAAATTATGAAATTGTGAGACTGTTTTTGTGCGAGGGATAGGCATCGCACAAAAAAAAATAGTGCAAAACTTCATGAGTAGCTTTGAAACATAGTTTTCGCTACACAATTGGACAAAATTTGCGGAGGATAGAGTCATCTTACACAATTATTTCCCTCAATCAACCTTTAAAAAAAGGAAAAAAAGGAACGCGATAAAATGTTTGTTCGACATGTTTTTTTGGTATTTTTTTCTCGCATCGACTAGTTCATTAGTCTGTCAAACAGGAAGTTCAAACTACTCCGGGTGAGTTCGGTGTACAATTGCGATTGGAAAGTTACAGCGTACCGGGCTGATCATTCCGCCACGTCCCTTTGCTCCGTCCGAAATGACATCGAATCACGTCGCAGTTACTTTGCACCGGCAGGCATACTTTATTATCGCGCCATGTTAGGGGTAATTTGACACCAACCATTGCCATAGTCCGGGGTCCACATGATCGGAAACGTGGAAGCTGGTTGAGTCCATCCCCGGATTGAATGGAAAAGTGGCGAAAGACTCGGACAGACAATGTTTCCTCACTTGGGTCTCTCACACCATGAATTATGCACACATGTCATTTATAACCATGTTAACCTAGTTGCGATTTCACTACTGACTGCCGTACGGTGCAGTTAATTTGACTCCAATATTTTTTTTCTGTTTTAACTTCACTTCATTTCGTGTTTCCCATCCGGGCGCCCTCACGTGACATCAATTCGCCGTCATATTTTGCTGCGTAATAAAATCATTTATATGCACGCCGGTGAAATGCAAACTCATGAATATTCCAGCGAAGTTTTATTAGACCGTGACAACAACGGGACGGATCTCTTGGATGGGGTTTAATTCTATTCTGGAAAAATATTGCAAATGCCTCGAACCCGATAATATTTGATTCTACAACGTGTTGGGGCAGAGTAGAAAAATAGCACAAAACCATCGGTGTGTTATGATTTCCATCGGTAGGACGAGGCTTGTAAGGCTAACCAGGCTGACCAGAAAGGTGATAGAGATCATCGCTGAAAACAGTCGTTTTAAACAACGGTAGTGTGTGTTTTTTTGAATCCTAGTGGTTTATTAAATTATATGCAGATTTAATTAGGAAAATGTGATAGCAATTAGAGAAGAGATAATTGATAAACAATCTTCAAAAAACATAGCACAAGCCAAATTGCGATTTAATTAGAGGCTAATTGTGTCATGCATATTTTGCTGATAGATTCAAATGTTATTCATATAAATGTTCTTAATTATAGTGTAATTATAGTAAATTTTGTTATTCTTTAAAAACTGAAACAAGCTTTCTTGATTCTGTATGAAGGCTTCAGGTAGTATTATAGTCTAGAAATTTAAAAAATAATATAATTTTTTCCTTCATATTTCTGTAGCCTAGGCATTCAAAAATATACCCTAGAAAGGACTCGAAAATTAAGTGATTTACCGAGTTAGAGCCATTTTAGTGATGCGGTATCTAACCTGGTACGGACATAGCAATGAATCTAAAACGCGTTTTTCTCGAAACTAGTTTTTTTTTCAAACCGGTGTACACGATATCTAAAATTCTACTGAACCGATTCATGTCTGCATCTATCTATCGCATTATCTTTAATTTTTTCTGAAAAGTGATATTTTTCAAATTTTTTTTTTAAAAAAAGCGGGAAACGTAATAAAAAACGTTTTAAACCGCATTTTGTTTTTCAAACGGTTGCCATTTTGTCAAAAAAGTTGATGGGTCTGGGCCTAGGGGCACGGACGGGATCTTGACATAGGACTATGGTTGTGTGTAGTAGTTACATTTGAATTGAGTTTTTTCATTGTTCAAGATATGAAATTTTTGCTCTTTTGATACATCAAATGGAAGCCCTGAAAAAAAACGTTTCCTGTATAAACTTGTATTCGTTGAACGGGTTAGATGAGATAACGTGGGAGAATCCGGAACCACATTCTGTTCAAAAATGTACACAAAAATAAATTTCTTCTGTTTATTCAATTATGCAGGAGAAGACAATGAGTCATCATGTATCATTTTTAAACACAAGTCTAAATAGTTAAGATCTACATATATATAAACCTTAGTCAAATAAATCTATTACTACAGAAATATATTATAGATAAAAATAGCATTTTATCCTTCGTTGCCACGTTGCCCGAAACATTGTTCGTAATAACTTCATAGCCCGGTGATGTATATTGAGTATTTTATAGCCATGAGTGCTCTCTTGGGAAGTTCGTGTAGCTGAATTGATCTCATTGGGTGCTAAGTTCTGCTTATGTAAAGGAAAGGGAAAGGATCATTCGATAAAGTGAAGCGGTTTCTTAGGAAGACTTATATGGGAAGCATAATATTAAGATAGCGGCTACTCAAGCAATCATAATCTGATATGCATGGATATATCCTTTCGATCTTCTAAATCAGCAGGCAGTTAAATTCATTAATTGCATTTTTTACATAACCAAACAACGTGCTCAATATTATGAAATCCTGAACCACAATTAGATGAATTGTTAATAGCAAGACCTACACGATGAAAATGTGAACTGAGCACGATTTGATTGGGCACTAAACAATACAATAACTAATGAATGCATATTATCGGTAAATGGAGAATAATTCATTAACACGTTGAGCCCAGCGTCGGTCCCTAGGGGCCGACATTAAGCTTTTTGGTAGGAAAGCGCTGACTGACTGGGACTGACAGTTACAAAATTAGAAAATAAAAATATATACGATTTGTTTTCGGATGTTTTACTAAATATGACTACTTACTAGTCGAATCTCTGACTTTTTTCTATTTACAGGCAAAACTTTTTTTGTGCGGGGGATAGGGACCACACAAAAAAAGTCGCATAAAAAAATCGTGCAAAACTTCACCAGCAGCTTTAAAAAATCGTGTTTGGTACACATTTAGAAAAAAAACTTTTTTTGTGCGGTAGACAGGGACCGCATGAAAATATCTCAAATCCACGCCATTCACCGTTCAATTTCCTTTTGTTTCCCTGATTTGCGATGGGACTGATTTACGTTGCGCGTGGCTGTTTTCTGCTTTTAGTTGCATGTCGAAACATGTTGCTGTTAGAATTACATTCGTTCGCTCACTTGCAAGCTTATCGGACGCATTCTTCAGTCGATCCGAAAGAGGTGTTTTTTTCACATCGATTCTATTGTGTTTTTTCATCCGGCGCGCTTGCAAGCGTGGTGAATCTCAACCAAATAAGTGGTGTACGATCTCTCTGAGGATCCATTCAACAGATCAAATACGTCACACGGCAGCGGCAAGTAGAAGTTTATTTATTTTTTTTCTCCTTTCTATCATTTCTTCCACTTTCTGTGCATAACAAATACCATTGTTTCGCTTGGTGTTTACGTAATCATCAAGCGTTGGCATTAGGGTGACCATCTTCATATATATTGCACTTGAACATTTGTTGGAACTTTTTTCATTTTTGAATTTAATTTAATAAAAATTAGTTTGAATAACTATAATTTTCTACTGTAACTAAAATAGAAGTTTATCTTTTATTTATTTATAATGATACTACATCCCATTGAGAGATTAGATCTTCTTCACAATTTTTCGCCAATAGTCCCGATCCATGGCTGCAGTTCTCCAACTCCCGGCTGCACCGATTCTTGCCAAGTCCTGCTCCACCTGGTCCAACCACCTCGCTCGCTGGGCTCCTCTCCTTCTTGTTCCTACCGGATTCGATGCGAACACCATCTTTGCAGGGCTGCTGTCCGGCAATCTTGCAACATGCCCTGCCCATCGCACTCGTCCAGCCTTGGCGACTTTCTTAATGCTGGGTTCGCCGTAGAGTTGCGCCAGTTCGTGGTTCATTCTCCTTCTCCATACTCCGCTTTCCTGTACACCACCGTATATTGTTCTGAGCACTCGGCGTTCGAAAACTCCAAGCGCTTGTGAGTCCTCTTCAAGCATCGTCCATGCTTCGTGCCCATAGAGAACAACCGGTCGAATTAGGGATTTGTACATGGTACACTTCGTACGGGGTCGGAGTTTGTTGGACCTCAAGGATTTGCGGAGCCCATAGTAGGCACGACTTCCATTGACAATGCGTCTTCGAATTTCACGGCTGTTGTTGTTGTCAGTTGTTATCAACGAGCCAAGGTAGAATTCCTCTACCACCTCGAGCTCGTCGCCGTCGATCACAACACTACTACCAAGAAGAACTCTGTTGCGATCAGTCCCTCCAGCTAGCATGTATTTAGACTTAGACGCATTGATCCTAAGCCCAATCAGCCCTGATTCGTGTTTCAGTCGGGTATACAAGTCGGCTACCGTCGCATGTGTTCTTCCGATTATGTCCACGTCGTCGGCGAAGCAGATAAACTGACTAGACTTGTTGAAAATCGTGCCCCGCATGTTGAAGCCCGCTCTCCGCATAACACCTTCCAGCGCCACGTTGAAGAGCAGACAGGAGATTCCATCGCCTTGTCGAAGTCCCCTGTGAGTCTCAAATGATTCCGACAGCTCACCTGAGATCCGCACACTGCACCGCACACCGTTCATCGTTGCCTGAATCAGTCTTGTCAGCTTTCGGGGAAAGCCGTGTTCGTCCATGATCCTCCATAGCTGTCGTCGGTCGATTGTATCATATGCGGCCTTGAAGTCGACGAAGATGTGGTGTGTAGGAACCTGATACTCGCGGCACTTTTGGAGGATCTGCACGATAGTTCCCACAATCCAACTTGTCGCCTTTTTTATAGATGGGGCAGATTACCCCGTCCTTCCACTCCTCCGGTAGCTGTTCTGTGTCCCAGATCTTGACTATCAACCGGTGCATACACTCTACAAGTTTTCTCGGACCTCCCTTGAAGAGCTCCGCTACGAGGCCATCCTTACCAGCTGCTTTGTGGTTCTTGAGCTGATTAATGGCCTCCTTAACTTCACCCATCGTCGGGGGTGGTACGTCGTCGTTGTTCATTGCACCGGTGTAGTCCTCCTCAACGCCGTCTAGGTCTCCTGTCTGCGCGCTGTTCAAGTGTTCATCGTAGTGCTGCCTCCACCTTTCGATCACCTCGCGTTCGTTCGTCAAGATGCCTCCTTCCTTGTTTCTGAACATTTCGGCCCGCGGCACAAAGCCTTTGTGCGAGGCGTTTAGTTTCTTGAAGAACTTCCGCGATTCTCGAGAACGATAAAGCAGCTCCATCTCCTCACACTCTTTCTCTTCCAGGCGGCGCTTTTTTCCCGAAAGAGATGTGTTTGCTGCCTTCGTTTCAGTCTGTATCGTTCCACGTTTTGTCGAGTCGCTCGTTGCAGCATGGCTGCGCGTGCTGCATCCTTCTCGTTCAGGAGCGCTCGGCACTCGTCGTCAAACCATTCGTTCCGTTGTCCTCGTTGTTCATACCCGATGACGGTCTCTGCTGTGCTGCTAATTGCTGATTTTAAGGAGTTCCAGCATTCATCGAGGGGAACAGCATCCAGTTCGTCTACCCCCGGTAACGCAGCTTCAAGACGCTGCGAGAATGTTGCAGCAACGTTCGGCTCCTGTAGTCGTCGTAGGTGGTACCGTGGTGAGCGCTGGTGTCTTATGTTATTGACGACTGACAGTTTAGAACGCAGTTTGACCATCACCAGGTAGTGGTCTGAATCGATGTTAGCGCCACGATAGGTTCTGACGTCGATGATATCCGAGAAGTGCCGACCGTCGATCAAAACGTGGTCAATTTGTGTTTCTGTTTGCTGTGGTGATCTCCAGGTGTAACGGTATTGGAGGCTGTGCTGGAAGAAGGTGATACGTATGGCCATGTTCTTGGAGGCAGCGAAGTCGATAAGTCTTAGGCCGTTTTCGTTGGTTCGCTGATGGGCGCTGAACCTACCAATTACCGGTCTGAATTCCTCCTCCTGGCCGACCTGAGCGTTCAAATCACCGATGACGATTTTGATGTCGTGTTTTGGGCAGCGATCGTATTCACGCTCTAGCTGCGCGTAGAATTCTTCTTTATCGTCATCGGTGCTAGCTAGATGGGGGCTGTGGACGTTGATAATGCTGATATTGAAGAAGTGGCCTCTCATCCTCAATGTGCACTTTCATTGATCGGCCACCAACCAATCACCCGTTTTTGCATCTCCCCCATCACGATGAAAGCTGTACCCAGCTCGTGTGTGTTGCCGCAGCTCTGATTGATGGTATATCCACCATGGAACGATCGCACCATCGAACCTTTCCAGCACACCTCCTGCAGCGCTACGATGTTGAAATTGCGGGCTCTCAATATTTCCGAAAGAATTCGGGTACTCGCAAGAAAATTGAGAGACTTGCAGTTCCATGTTCCGAGTTTCCAATCTCTAGTCCGTGTTCTTTGCGTAGGTCTAGTCCGATTGTCCTGTCTCGAATTTCTTTGTGAATTTTCCTGTGCGTTTTATTTTTACGGATGGCTTGCAGGGCCTGCACCAACCCCCTGTCTCGCCGGAGGACCGTCGTGCACAGCTCTTTTTAGAGTCCCCGCTGGCACGAAGACAGTGATCAGCCGCGCCTAACATGGGGATCAGACGCTGTTTTGAGCCGCACCTCCATGGTGAACAGACGCTCGGAAGTTTATCTTATTATATTTATTTTTAAATTTTTTTTTATTACCAATAAATTCTGTTCATATCGAACAGTTGACGAAATTTATTACTATGGCTGAAGAGGCGGGGAGGATCCCGCAACGACGCCAACGTATATCTCTGATACGGAACCCCCTGAAGAACCGGAAGGTGAAGTAGAAATTGGAAGAAGAATGGAAATAGAAAACGTAATTTCTGATGATGAGGAGGATGAAGAAAAACTGGATTTTCGTCAAAAAGTATACCCTGAGGGCTCCAAAGGCCCATTCATTGTGTACTTTAGGCGAAAATCCAAACCCCTCAATGTTATTCGCATATCTAAAGAGCTGACAAAAAACTTCTCAGATATTACCGAGATTACTCGGATGGGGCCAGACAAATTACGAGTTGTCGTCTCCAGCCGGACCCAAGCAAATGATATAACCCGTTGCGATCTCTTTGCGATTGAGTATCGCGTATACGTGCCCTGTCGTAACGTAGAAATTGACGGCGTAATCACCGAAAAGGGTTTGACCCGAAATGATATACTCAAGGATGGAGTCGGTCGCTTCAAGAACTCTTCGCTTAAAACTGTGAAGATTCTTGCATGCGACCAACTGAAATCTGTATCTATTATAAATAATAAGAGAGTTCTCAGTTCGACAAATTCTTTTCGAGTAACCTTTGAGGGTTCCGCCCTTCCAAACTTCGTTTCGATAGATGCGCTTCGTTTACCTGTTCGATTGTTTGTACCCCGGGTAATGAGTTGCAACAACTGCAAGCAACTTGGTCACACGGCCGTCTACTGTTGCAACAAAAAGCGTTGCGCAGATTGTGGAGAGAGTCATGATGGGACTTCTTGCGCAAAAGAGCGCAAGTGTCTTCATTGAGGCGGGGCCCCCCATGATCTTTCTCAATGCCCGGTGTACATACAAAGAGGGGAAAAAATCAAGCGTTCCTTAAAGGAATTTTCAAAACGGACTTATGCAGAAATGCTTAAGAATGCCATGCCAACGACGCAGGACAATCCTTACTCCCTCCTGCAGAACGACGAGCCTGTCGCTGACGCTCCCAACGCGGGAAGTTCTGGTACATCGCAGGGTGCCATCAGGAAAAGGAAAATTACTACTTTTCCATCACTCCCCAGTAAGAAGTCCGAAATTTCCCAATTTGGATTGAAACTTCGAACCGAACGTACTGAAAATAGACCGAAGCAAGTACCTCCTGGTTTACACGGTTCTTCTACTAACCAGGGGTCCTCAGCACGTTCCGGAACAACACCCAATACGTCTATTCCTTTTTCGCGGTCAAAGCAACAGTCACAACCTGGCTTGTTTGCGCTTTCTGACCTGGTGGACAACATTTTGAATGCTTTGAATATTAATGACTCTCTTAAAAGTATAGTATTATGTTTGCTTCCGGTAGTGAGAACATTCTTGAAAGAAAAATGTGCCTTTTTAGCAGCGTTCATTTCCCTCGATGCCTGATTCAGTGCAAGAGGTCAAGGAATTGACCACTGTAATACAGTGGAATTGCAGAAGCATCATCCCTAAACTAGATCAATTTAAATTTTTAGTTCATAACTCTAACTGTGATGTATTTTCCCTCTGTGAAACATGGCTTTCTTCAGCCGACGAGCTGAATTTCCACGATTTCAACATAATTCGGCTCGATCGAAATGACTCGTTTGGTGGCGTACTATTGGCAGGAGTTAGACATCAATTGAATATAGGCTACCCAAATTCAAAATCAATATGGCGTCATTTGTTTATCAACATATCATTTACGAGGATTGAAATCGAAAAATGCGCTGCTTTATTCTAACTGCATGAGCGATTTCCATATTTCGGTTTCACATGGAGGTGTTCACATTTAACATGGAGTTTAAAGTTAGCCACTATTCGACTATATAACCGGACCGAGTTGTAAACAACAGTAATTGATTGAACCAAAATGTCAGTAAACCGCAGCAATATTGGGTACACTGGCAATATGAGGGATTTGACGTTTTAGTCGTACCCCTGACTATTGGGGATTAAAAAATGTCACTCCTTCTATAGAGTCACTCTCCCATCGATGACAGGCATTGAAGTTGTTGCTTGCCAGACACAAATCAATGGCAAAGACCTCTGCATTGCTTCGATATATATCCCTCCCAGAACTACGGTAGGCCGCCATCAGTTCTTTGATACTATCGAGGCAATGCCGGAGCCGCGGTTAATCTTAGGTGATTTCAACTCCCATGGAACAGCATGGGGATCACTCTACGATGACAACCGTGCCACTTTGATTTATTTATTTATTTATTTATTTACTAGTCTTCGAAATTGATCGTACAGACAGATTAGCTTATTCTATTTTTAAATACGTTCTTGGAAACGGTAAAATCAAAATTACTAAACACTTCGTTAAAACGGCAACAACATACATCAAACGGGTTGTTCTGTCCAAAGATAGTACGATGCATTGGTAGACGGAGGAAAGCTGCACGCCGCGTTGTTCTGGCCGGAATATTGATGTTAATGTTTCCCAACAGTATCGAGCAGCCCACGTTGTTGAAGATATCGAAAACAAACAGCCGCTGCAATAGAATCCGTCTACTCGCCAAGCTCTGAAGTTGTATCAGAGCACAACGTTGCTCGTACGGTGGCAGCCGAACAGAATCATTCCACGGTAGCAAGCGAAGCGCATATCGAAGAAAGTTTCGTTGAATTCGCTCAATTCGGTTCACCTGAACGGCATGATATGGCGCCCACACGAGCACACCATATTCAAGTACACTGCGTACCAGCGCGCGAAAGAGTGTCTTCAGGCAATATACATCTTTAAACTGCTGCGTGTTCCGTTTTAGGAAGCCATGCATCGAGTATGCTTTGGCTGTTGTGGCTGCTATGTGCTGAGCAAAATTCAGCCTACTATCGAGTAGCACACCGAGGTCCTTGACAGTGCTGACTCTGACGATGCTCGTTGTGGACATTCTGTAGTCAAAGACCGTTTGATTTCTTGTCCGACAGAATGAGATTATATTGCATTTTCTTGTGTTGACCTCCATTCCGTTTAGCTCACACCAGTTCAGCAACGCATCAATGTCAGCTTGGATGGCACAGCACTCAACTACTGATGAGACTACACGGTAGAATTTCAGATCGTCGGCGTACATTATTTTCGGAGAATTGATGGAATGGCAGAGATCGTTGGCGAATAGCACAAATATAAGAGGGCCTAGGTGACTGCCTTGAGGTACACCGAACGTGATGTCAAAAGGGACCGAGTTAACTCCATCAATGCGTACGTAAGCCCGACGTTCGGTGAGGTAGGAAAGAATCCAGCGAGTCAGCCAAGCGGGTAGGCCCATTCTGCACAATTTGTCCACCGCAAGAGAATGTGGAACTCTATCAAACGCTTTGGTGAAATCGATATAGATGGCATCAATTTGCTGACGATTTTCCATAGCGGCGACCAACGAAGAGACATAAACCATCAGGTTTGTTGTGGTCGAGCGTTTTCGTACGAAACCATGCTGGTGCTCGGAAATGATTCGATGCACGTGCGGGTAAAGCAAATCGTGGATGAGACTTTCGAAGGCTTTCGGCAAACAACTCAAAATAGAGATGCCACGGTAGTTCTCGACGTCGTGTATACTGCCAGATTTATGTATGGGAGTGACAGCCGCAGTTTTCCACAAGCTTGGGAAAATACCCTCCTTAATGGAACGATTGAAGAGGATGGTAGTGGGAACGGTAAGCGAGTCGGCGCAATTTTTGATAAAAAGCGGAGATAGTCGGTCTGGTCCCGCGCCCTTGGTAGCATCTAGTCCCTGCAGTTTGTCCAGCACATCGCCGACAGAAAAGTTGAAAGACGCCATATTAAAATCATATCGAGGCAAACTGTCTAGATACGCTTCAGACGAAGGTGTTCGGTTTTTACTTAGCACACTGCTAAAGAAAGAGGAAAACAAGTTTGCCGAGTCGAGTGGAGTCTCGGCTGAAATCCCATTGTAGAAGACATGATGAGGAATTCCATTTGCCTGCTTTCGACTTTTCACGTACGACCAGAACGATTTGGGATCTTGTTTGATACTGTCTTCTGTGCGACGAATGTAGCTATTAAAGCATCGCGCATGTAAAGAATTATATTCGCTCTCTAAGTCACGTAGCTCAACCTTGCACAGTTCACTTCTCGACCGAAAATAACGTTTCCTGGCTTTGCGAAGACGATTTCGTAGATGCTGCAGCGTGTTGTTCAACCACGGGTGTCTCTTCCTACCGCATCGGCGTCGTTTTTTTCATTGGGACGATATCACGGACTATTGCGAACACTCGTTGATAGAAATTGGCAACAGCCTCGTCGATGGTGCACCCATTTAGACACTCATCCCAACGGATAGCCGAGATCATTAAGTTCAGCGACGCAAAATCGCATTGACGAAAATCAAAATCATAAGCGTCCGAGACGTTCGAGCTATGGCTTTCCCTAGTGATTTCGAATTTCAAAACGAATGGCTTATGATGGTGATCTATGTTGAGCATTGGTAACGGTGGTTCGAATAAATCGACATTCTTCTCATTAACAAACGCCAAGTCAAGCAGCCTCCCATTTGCGTTAGTCAGATCATTAATCTGATAGAGACCGCATCCTACAACCAGCTCTATCAAAGTGATTTCTTGCTCGGAGGAAGCGTTTACCACTAACAAAGAATTTATGTCCTCATCATGCATCCAACGCAAGTGGGGAAGATTGTAATCTCCTACAACCAATACACGTCCTTTATCGCCGGCAAGTTCAATCAATTTCTGGACACAAGCAGAATGATTCTCATATAAAACCGTTTCACTGTTGGGTGGGAGGTAAACAACGCATACAAATAACTCGAACTTCGGTAACGTAATGCGAACGACGATGTTCTCTAGTCGTTCACACCCAGCAACAACGACCGACGCACCCTGCAGTCCGTTTCTCAAGCCGATCAAAACTCCTCCTCCTCGCTGGAAACAGCTGGTGCTTGAATTTCTATCGCAGCGATAGATCGTGTAATTCCGTGTAAGCTCAGAATTTTGGATGTCGCTATTGAGCCAGGTTTCAGTGAATGCGATGACGTCGTAGTCACTGTTGGACAAAGCGAAGAACGGATCGTTCGTTTTGGTGCGGAGGCCGCGTACGTTCTGATAATAAAGTGTAAGCGTTGCGTGTTCGGTAGCTTGCAGATTTTTCCGAGGATCGGCACTTGTCGAGCTGAAACAGAGAAATTGATCAGGCAGCGCACGTGTTCCAGAAAGTGAGTACTCGCCTGTTGGGAGATTTTGGAAGATCTCCGCATCTACCACGACTTCAGGGCCAAGACGACTTTGTTGACTGGAACATGCGACAGACGATACCACAGCCGATACTGGTGACGCGACTGAGTCGGGAGAGTTGGAGACTTCCTGCATGCTTACTAACGTGCGTCTTGGTGAAGTTGCGGTGAGGAGAGTAGTAGCTTCCATAAGCTCGGCAGGATAGCATCTCGGTGATAAGTCTTTTACGAAAAATGATGTATGCAGTTCTGTTTGCCTAGAAGCGATAACTTTGTCAGGAGGCGAAACATTACTGTTAAAAAAATACATGACAATAGAGGCAGGCTGGAAGACCCCTTCTCCAGACCCAAACACAGGACCGGGACGACTGCAGGAAACTGGTAGGGATGGCGCGACTGTGATGGGGGGATGTGGGCCTTCCAACATGCAAGTACTGTTGCGTCCCGGGATGGATGTCCTTATGTGAGTTCCCTTGCTGGCGTGATAAAAGAACTGTTGTCTTGCTGTTGTATCGGAGTCATTGGTCTCCTCGTTTTCAACGGAACCCGAAAATTTTGAGTGCCATGAATTTCGAATTCTCTGAATAACAATCCAACAGGCCAAGTCGCTGGATCCAGACACTTGCTTTTCAGCGACGGATCGAGACCGATTTTGAAGGACACGAAGCTGAGTGTGCTTACGTCCTTGTCTTTGGGGACAAGCTTCACTACGTCTGGATTCACGTCTAGTGCTAGGTTGGCTTTAACCATATTACTGACGGCGTCATTTGTCACATCTGATCTAATTCTTGATGAATATAACCAAAATTTGTTATCTCTGGTGTCGTTGCATATGGGTACAGTTGCAACGTCGTCCACAGGCTGCTTGCTACCAAATCGGCTTTTATCAGATACGACCACTACAGTATCGATATCCCGTGGTCGCTTATTGGCTCTACGTGGTTCAAGTGATGGCCAGTTGTTGTTTGCAGGAGATAAAGTTGGCATGGATGGTTTTGAATTTATCTGTTATATTTCAGCGCGAAGCTCGGATATTGCCGCAGTAAGTGTTACCAGCGGAGCCTGATCGTCAGCACGAGTTGAAATTGCTCTGAAATGTGCGTTTTCAAAAAGCTCGGCGCAAAAAGCTCGCACATCCAGAACAGATTCTTTTTATGCGAGGAGAAGTAAGACAGCATCGCTCGCGTAACACCAGAGCATGTACTCATATGGAAATTAGCACCACAATAACCACGACAGACAACAATCCCGGCATCACAACACTTGGCGCAAATTTTTTCCATTTCGTATTCGCCTTTGGGTAGACTGCGTAGACGACAGCTAGTGTGTGAAAAGCTTTGGCTCAAGTTTAGTGATGTTCCAAGTATGTTGCTGTGTATCAGGTGTCCGTCAACAGATGGCGCTGTAGTCGAAAAAAATTGCGAATAGGCCGGTTGTTTTTTATTGTATGGTAAACAACACTAATTAATTTCGCCGAATAAATCAAACTAGCACGTCAATTACACAACCGATCAAGAACACGTCAATAAAAACAAATAAGCGGTACACTTTCACGACGCGGAGTTACACAGAAGCGAATTAAGGTTTTGATTCACGGATAGGAAACGATAAAATTTAAGAGACGATTTACAATTGCTTTGTTCACAGAACATCGACCGTAAAGTCATGATGATCTGTGCGACAACTTCAAATTGACAGTTTTGAATACTGGGGAAGCAACCAGAATAGCCAATCCTCCTGCACGGGCAAGCATGTTAGACATATCTATATGCTCTTCTTCGTTATCCCTGGATTGCATGTGGAAGATCACCTACCAATAATTTTATCGATCGCAAATGAATCAAGCTCTCGTGAGTCAGTCAATATTTCGTATGACCTCACGAAGAATATTGACTGGAGAACATTTGCGGAAATAATATCTGAAGCAATTGTTTCAATGCATGAACTTCCTCCACTCGAAGAGTATAACTTTATATCGAGTTTGATTTGCGAAAGCGCACTTCAAGCTCAAAAGAAACGTGTACCGGCTACCACTTTCCGACGTCGTCCTCCATCACTTTGGTGGGACAAGGAATGTTCAAAGGTCTACCTTGAAAAATCATCCGCTTTCAAAAAATTCAGGAAAACTGGATTAGTGGAATGGTTTCTAAAGTACCAAGCTCTAGAAGCCAAACTAAAAGGTTTGATTAAAGCAAAAAAGCGTGGATATTGGCGGAAGTTCGTCAATGGTTTGTCAAGGGAGACCGCTATGAGCACTCTTTGGAATACGGCTAGGAAAATGCGTGGCTGGAACCATACAAACGAAAGTGAGGAATACTCTGACCGTTGGATTTTTAACTTTGCAAGGAAGGTTTGCCCCGACACCGTTCCTGCACAAAACGTCATACGCGACATTCCACTTCAAAGCGATTATGAGAATTTTTCGATTGTGGAATTCTCAATTGCCCTTCTCTCATGTAACAATTCAGCTCCGGGGTCGGACAAGATTAAATTCAACTTGTTGAAGAATCTTCCCGACTTGGCAAAACAGCATTTGCTGAACTTGTTCAACAAGTTTCTGGAGCTGAATATTGTCCCGCATGACTGGAGACAAGTGAGAGTGATAGCCATACGGAAACCCAACAAGCCGGCTAGCGATCACAACTCGTATAGGCCGATTGCAATGTTATCCTGTATTCGCAAATTGTTAGAGAAAATGATTCTACTTCGTTTGGACAAGTGGGTCGAAACGAACAATTTGCTGTCAAATACGCAGTTTGGCTTCCGCCGAGGTAAAGGGACAAATGATTGTCTCGCGCTGCTATCTTCTGAAATCCAAATCGCATTTGCTCGCAAAGAACAAATGGCTTCCGTTTTTCTCGATATCAAAGGGGCATTTGATTCAGTTTCCATGGAAATTCTTTCAGAGAAACTTCATAATCGTGGACTTTCACCAATTCTCAACAATTTCCTGTACAATTTACTGTCAGAAAAGCACATGTTTTTCAATCATGGCAGCTTGAAATCTTCTCGATACAGTTTTATGGGCCTACCGCAAGGCTCCTGCCTAAGCCCCCTCTTGTACAGTTTTTACGTCAATGATATGGATGATTGTCTAACTAGAGACTGCACGCTGAGACAACTTGCAGACGATGGAGTTATTTTCATCACGGGTACTAATCCCGTCGTTCTGCAAAAGTCGTTGCAAGATACCCTGAACAATCTGTTCACGTGGGCCCTCAAGCTGGGTATCGAATTCTCTACGGAGAAAACTGAAATGGTCGTTTTTTCTAGGAAGCACGAACCCGCCCAGTTCAAGCTTCACCTATCCGGCAAAACGATCCAACACTCTATGTTTTTCAAATAGCTGGGTGTATATTTTGATTCTAAATGTACCTGGGGGAGACACATTGCGTATTTGAAACATAAATGCCAGCAAAGAATCAATTTTCTCCAAACAATAACCGGAACATGGTGGGGTGCCCATCCAGGAGACCTCATTCAGTTGTACAAAACAACGATATTATCAGTGTTAGCAGTTATGGCAGTTTTTGCTTCCGATCAGCTGCCAGGATTCATATTCTCAAGCTGGAGAGAATACAATATCGTTGCTTGCGTATAGCCATGGGGTGTTTGCATTCGACACATACGATGAGTCTCGAAGTTTTGGCAGGAGTACCCCCGCTATTTGTGATTGTGGCGATGGCTACCACGACATCGAGCATGTTGTCTGGTCGTGTATCCGGTTCCATGCTGCTCGCTCTCAGCTCTCTAGAGCACTGAGAGCACAAGGCAGACAATCGGATATCCCCGTCCGGGATATCTTAGGTAGCCGGGATCCTGATCTTCTGCTTCATCTATACCTGTTCCTCAGAAACGCCGATGTCAACGTTTAATGATGTTTCCTTCGTTGTGTCCCCGTTTCATATCCCTCCTATCCGATCGATAAACTTTTACTTAGTCGCGGCAATACATACACACACTCTTTACAGATGCACGGGCCAAAGGTTGTGCAGTCCACTGATCATTCAACAAGAGCCAAAGGTTGTACCGCTCATGACAACTCTACATGAGCTGATGATTGCGCCGGCTAGTGACCATTCTATCCTGGATTCCTCGAGTCGAGAAAGACGCACCACGCTAGATATGGGGTACAGACTAGGGGGGCGTTGCTGATTAATGGTCAGCTGCATCCCAATAGGAAGTATCCCGTGTCGGGCACACGTACAGAGCATCGAAGACTGCAACATACCAATTATGAGAACACTTGTAATACTAACCTCGAGCCAACTGCGAGTAATCGGTTACATATTACTAACATAGTTGTAAGACAAAAATTGTCAA
This sequence comes from Toxorhynchites rutilus septentrionalis, assembly GCF_029784135.1. Lineage (NCBI taxonomy): Eukaryota > Metazoa > Arthropoda > Insecta > Diptera > Culicidae > Toxorhynchites > Toxorhynchites rutilus. The sequence goes on from NC_073746.1 coordinate 226,390,071, forward strand.
AATATTGGACTCCCGGCCCCGTCAGGCTAACGCCACATGTGCCTTAATAAAATATATATTTTGGGAAAAAAAAAGAAATCATGTCATGCAAAAACTTAGAAAAACTTAGCGCATTTGATGAGAGGAGGGGAATGATTTTAGAAGTGGATAATTGAGACGCAAATATGCTTTTTTCGCACTGAGCCATCGAATTTAGTTAAATGGACGATAACTTCGTCAAATATGCTTCTTTTCATACACAGCACAAACAAAAATCGCACAAAAAAACCGCACAAGAACAGAAAATCGCACAAAAAAAATTCGCACAAAAAAAAACCGCTCAAAAACAGGTTTTACTGTATACAATAAGGACCTTTGGGAGCAGGTACCGATGCCTTACAAATGAAGCATACATTTCTGCATAATTCAAGAACTAATCAAGACCAATTTCGGATGTGAGGGTTTTTCGGTATGAGAAATGTTTCTATGTAGGTATGACAGCCCTCCTTCCTCGGGAATGGAGACGGGGTCCCATAAAAATATTACACATATTTCAACCAAAAATATTCCAACCAAACATGACAATTGAAAATTTTCCGAAAACTCTGAAGAAAAAAGACGGGTGGGTAATGTCGGGGACATAACCGGAGTGACGTAGGACTATACAAAGGAGACAGCTTTTGCTAAATATGTATTTTAAATATATTGTTTTATTTTCTTCTCCTACGTGAATACCTACCTATCTACCTGAAACATGGATTAGTTTACTGTTTACTCTTTATGAACATGTTTTTCTAACTATCTCATAGTTGATTCTTGATTTTTTTCTGAAGGCTTTGTACTTATCAAATGTTCAACGCCGGGCATCTTTTGGCGTATGCACATATCGTACAATCAAAATGATGGCTGTGATAGGGAATGCATAGGTGGTCATCAGCTCATTCACTATCATATATTTCATTATTGAGCACATTACCGTACCTTAAACTGTGGTTTCGGAGACGAATGAATTGTAAGATTTGTATCTCCGCAAACAAAGTAAATAGAAATGAAAAAGAACTGAGGTTTTGGAGACGAACTCTACAATCTGTCGAGAATTAAACGAGCTATAAGCGTTCTGAAAAAGAAACAGTAAATTAACACAGGATTAAAGTCCTTTAAAATAAGAACAGAGCAGCAGGAAATACATAGCTCATCATGTTGCTCCTTAGTTATGTTTCTATACAATGCAGATGTAACGTCAGTCAATTTTCAACATCAGTTATTGTTGCTGAAGATTCGGATTCCCCGAAGCAAACTTGATTTTTGCTCAAAGTTAGCTCGAAGCTGTAAACATATTTATTGTAATTTATATGCTTACAGAACAATGGACAATTACTTACTTTTAATCTTCACAAATAACAATAAACAGCAACAAATACAATTTCACTTATTCTGCGTTTAGGAAACTTTGCATGCAAATTTTAGGGTATTATAATAACTTATGTGTTTACTCTGTGTATCCTATTGTTGTAATTGAACCTTTTTTCCTTTGTGTGGAATTCACTATTGTTTTGTATGTCTTGTGTGTAGATGTTGGCAATGCATGCGTGAGGCGAACGGTCGAGGGGTCTTTGCTGTTAGTTGTAATCCTAACATTCCCCCCCTTGTGTCGCCAGAACTCCTGCTTCGGCGTCACATTCTGCCTTCACATCGAGAACAGCTAGTTTGATGACCGGTCGTGATATAATGCCGCCGGATGTCTGTACATCAGCCCTTCGTACTGTACCATCTTTACCTCGATATGTTCGTACCACCCGACCCCTTAGCCACCGATTCCTAACATTATTGTCGACTAATACAACTAGCTCACCCTCTCGTATAGGTCTGATATTTTCGAACCACTTAGTCCTTCGAGTAATGGTTGGGAGGTATTCGTTGACCCATCGCCGCCAAATTTGATCAAGCGTGTTCTGAATCATGTTCCAGCTGTTTTGGATTGCGGCTTTTTCGTCCACAGGAGTCTTGATCGGCTGTCGTACCCCTGATGAGCTGAGGAGGAGGAAGTGGTTTGGTGTGAGCGACTCGTGTTCAGCGGTTTCCAGCGGGACGAAAGTGAGAGGTCTTGAGTTGACCATGAACTCCGCCTCCACGAGTACAGTTGCGAATGACTCCTCGTCGAGTGTGCGAACGGTTGGGAGAGCTCCCAAAGCGGCTTTTACTGAACGCACCATCCTTTCCCAGCATCCCCCCATGTGTGGTGCGGACGGCGGATTAAACCGCCACTGAGTCTGGGTGTCGGTGAACGTGCTGCTGATATCCTTATTGATAATTTTAATTTCCTTCACTAGCTCTCTACTCGCACCGACAAAATTTGTCCCGTTGTCTGAGTAGATTTCAAGTGGAGCACCTCTGCGGCCGATGAATCGACGAATCGCTTTCTTGCAGGAATCCGTCGATAAGTTGGCTGCAATCTCTAAGTGCACCGCCCTGGTTGTCAAGCAGGTGAATAAAACGACCCACCGTTTCAGGGAACTTCTTCCTGTCGGTGGTCGGATGATGTAAGGTCCAAAAAGATCAATTCCAACCATAGTGAACGGACGATGGAAAGGCATCAGTCTGGCTTTTGGAAGTGGTCCCATTCTGGGTGCAGCCGGGGCTGCCTTATACACTCGGCACCACATACATCGTTTCCTCACCAATCGCACCTGTACTCTCAGCTTCGGTATATAGAAACGCTGCCTGACTTCATTTACTACTGTTTCATCATTTGCATGCTGGAATTTTCGATGATACCAGTCCAGTAGGAGGTCGGTTACCGGATGTCCTCTAGGCAGGATGATTGGGTTTCTGGTGTCGTAGTCAACGAAATCTGCTTCCTGAATACGACCGTCAACACGAAGTACGTTGAACTCGTCGATTGCTGGAGTGAGTTTTTTCAGGGGACTATTTCGATCCAGTTTACGACGATGTGTTGGGTCCGACTGAAGATTATGTTTGAACACTGCCACTTCATCCGGGAATTCATCGCTCTGAGCAATTCGCCATAGACACCGTTCGGCGTTCTGCAGCTCCTCCGTAGTTAACGCGTCCAACTGCAACGGTTTTTCTCTGATCAACCGGATTCCGTTGTCGATGAATCGCACGACGTAAGCCATGCTCCGTAGCAGTCGTTCCAACCGAGAAAATCGCTCCAACCGAGAGAATCTAACTTTACCACTTGCTCGATAACGTGATGTTTATGAACAAAAGCTGTACGAAGTTCCTCCGCTGTAGTGCTATTTTCTTCTCTGCAATCCCTTGGCCATTCGTGTTCGCTGTCATACAGAAATTTAGGTCCACGATACCATCGGCTGTCTGGATCAAAAGATGGTCCTTTTCCCCACTTAGTGGCTTCGTCAGCAACGTTGAGTTTTGTGGGCACCCACCGCCACTCTTGAACGGATGACAGGCTGAGGATTTCATTAACTCGAAAGGCCACGAATTGTCTATAGCGACGAGCGTCCGATTTAATCCATGCGATGACTGTAGAGGAGTCGCTCCAGAAAAAGGTGCGTTGAATTTTGAGCGAATGCTTCTCCTCAATCGTCTTCCGCAAACGAGCCCCAAGTACTGCGGCTTGCAACTCCAATCTAGGTATGGAGAGGGGTTGGAGTGGAGCGACTTTCGTCTTCGAAGACACCAGAATACAACGAACACGACCATTGTCCACAACGCGAAAATAGGCTGCTGCAGCGTAGGCTTCCTCGCCAGCGTCTATGAAGACGTGCAGATTCAGGGAGTTATAGCAGTCAGGGTTGTACCCTGGGAAATAACAGCGATCGACTTTGACTGTATTCATCTTGCGGAGCACAGCAAGCCACTGTTTCCAACGGCAGAAGATTTCCCAGGGAATTTTTTCATCCCAATCGATTTTGGACCTCCAGACATCTTGAACAAGAACCTTCCCGTGTATAACGAAGGCTGCCACGATACCTAGAGGATCAAAGATGCTCATTGTAACTTTTAGCATTTCCCGTTTAGTCGGAATTGTTTCTCCTGATACTATTTTCAGCAGGTCTTCCCGGAAACTGAGCGCAAACGAAAATACGTCTTCTTCCGGCAGCCAGATCATCCCAAGGAGTCTCTCTTTGTCCATTTCCTTGTCGGTAGTGAAGCATTTTACGGACTTAGGATTCACTTCGCCGATTTTTTCAAGCACCGTCTTCTTGTTCGACAACCAATTCCTGATTTCGAAGCCAGCCTTTGAGTGAACTTCCGCTACTTCCAATGCCAACTTAACAGCCTCCACGTCCGTATCGACACTATCCAAATAGTCGTCCATATAGTGATGGTGCTTGATTGCGATGGCTGCCCTTGGGTGGTCGACTTCGTTTTCCTCAGCGTTCAGGTTCATTGCAAATATAGCTTGTGTTGGGGAACACGACGCGCCGAAGATCGCAACATTCATCACCATGACTTCGATTGGCATCTCTGGATAGTTTCTCCATAGGAACAGTAACGCGCAACGATCTTCCTCCCGGATAAGAAGTTGATGGAACATTTCTTTAAGATCTCCAGAAATTGCCACCTCACGTTCACGATACCCGAACAATACAGACAGAAGCGAAGTTAGAAGATCTGGGCCCTTTAGCAGCATCGAATTCAATGAAATACCTTCGACTTTGGCTGCAGCGTCCCAGATTACTCTCACCTTGTCCGGTTTTCTGGGATTGAGAACTATACCGATAGGGAGATACCATGTGCGACGTGGATCGAAGCGACTCAATTCCTCGACGGTTGCTTTGTGTGAATAGCCTTTCTCCAAGTAGTCTGACATTTGCTGACGAACTTTGCTGTACAGTACAGGATCCCTGGACAGCCGCTTCTCTAAGCACCTCAACCTCTTCTCCGCCAAAGGTCGACTATCAGGTAATTCTACTCCATCATACTTCCATATCAGCCCTGTTTGAAGTCTTCGTTCATTTGAAGTCGTATGAGAGTTCACGTAAGCTTTCTCGTTGGATCGGGAATCCTTCGATGGTTTCTGCGAGAATGTGCTGAAACCGGTTACACTGCTAGTGGCTGATACAATCTTCCCCATGTTAGTTGTAATCCTAACAGTTATCAACCAAAGAAAGCAGTTCTTGCTACCGAGAAAATTCGTTAATGCCATCCTGCATTCAATGTGTTGTAGTTTGAAGCCACTTTTAATTCGGAAGCCATGCATGGGTTTGTGAAAACTGAATGATCAATCAGTTTATTTTATATGTCATATTATGTCACTTTAGAATGCATTGGTATTGTGAAAACTTTTAATAAGTCTTCTTTGAAAGGTTTAATGGCCCTGAAAAGTGCCGTGTCTTACGGTGGTTGGATTTGCCACCAAAGCAGTCTGTATAAACAAACTTTTTCCTTCTTCTACCTGCTGCCGTTTTGCGATTGCGTTTGCCACTCGCTGAAACTAGTTGTTGCCACCGAACCGAATGTGCTCTGTTCTGTAGGCTGGTTTTCTTATTGTCGTGAGCAGCTTCGCAAGCCAACTCGAGCACTCCGGCGGCCGAAATTCTATAACCGCTATTAGGTATACTGGTGCTCCGGCATCAATCCGTTGATGCGATATGATGTGAAACGATGCCATACAACCACACTGATTTACGGTTTGAAAGAAAATGAGATATTTTTTGGGGTCCGCGCGTTTTGTACTCTAGCGGTACACACTCACAGGATAGAGACCAATCGGCAGACTCAGCCAAAGGGGCGAGTCCAACGAGACGAACGAATGAGCGTTAAAAGGCAGCGATGGCAAAAAAATACATTAGAGGCGAATGAACTTCAAAGTTTAAAGCCTCTTAAAAACAAAGAAAGAAGAAGAAAAATACATTCATTACTATTTGTTCGCTCGTTGGATTCACATGCAGGCTCCTTTTCAGGATCACAAAATTATCTTTAATCTAAAGAGTTTATTGTTCTGTTATCACTCGATATACACCACTCGCCACAGATTTCACAGTTGGAAAATTTCTTCCCATCCAGCTTGTGACATGTTGTACAGTAAATTACATTTAATGCTACGTGCCGAAGCACCGCTCAGTGTCGCATTGGAGGCGATTTTACCCTGTAATTTAACATTTGTAATGACAGTGGTACAGTGTCGACTTTCAATGTGGGGTCATAATTTGGACCCCGAACTCTATGTTTACAAAAATGTCCAACTAAATATGTCGCATTACATGACCGTCCAATTAGCTAAATGTCGAACTAAATGTAAATTACTGTACTTTCAATCTGGAAACAATTTAAGTATTGGTGAAAATTTAATAATCGGGAAAGTCCCCAACCATCAATAAGCTCAGAACAACTGCCAAATTCTCATACTCATCATATCCTGGAAAACAGAATTATGAAAAAATTAATTTGTGTTTTATTATTATTTTGGATATTGTTTTAGAAAGCATTGAGCTGTATTTCGTAAACTCTTTTTTGAAAGGTTTAATGGCCCTGATAAGCGCCGTGTTTTATGGAATGGTTCCAATTTAGAAAACTTTGTACTCGTGGTTTTGAAAAAAAAACCATTTCGAACGCCCTCGATGCCGCCTTGTTCTGGATTTGCCACCGAAGCAGTTTGTATAAAGAACAAACTTTTTTCTTCTGCTACCTGCTGCCGTTTTGCGATTGCGTTTGCGTCTGCCTGTTGTTGTCTTGATGTCCACCGAACCAAAGAGCGAGCAGTTTTGCCAGCCAACTCGCACACTTCAGCAGCCGAAACTCTATAACGGCGGCTAGGTGGACTGGTGCACTGGTAATAACGCGCTCGGCCTAGCTACCCTTGCGGAGCAATTGGCGAATACACCTACGGGAAACTGCAGTCCAACACGGTTCGAGCGGGATTTTGCCTTTTCCTTCACTTTTCCTCCTTTGCCATGTCCAGACATGGCGGCTTGTGTTAGTTTGTTGATGTGATGTGATGCGAAACGATGTGGTGTACGATTTGGATGAGAATTATCGTCTGGCTCGCTCGAGAATTACGCATGTGTGAGACTGAGACCAATGTTTCGTTCATTTTTTTCTTTTGACGTAGGACTACGTCTAACCGGAAGATATAGGGGGTGAAATGGAAATCTAGGCACTGAACAAGTAGGAAAAAATGCAAGATTTGAAACGCTTATAACTTGAGCATTTCTCAATAGATCGCAAAGGTTTTTGCATCAATTGATAGGAAATATATCTACGCATCTATCATAACGAATAACATTTCATTTTTCTTGAGATAAATAATTGAATAATTGTGAAATATCAAGCATTGTCAAAATGCACTATGTGCCCGTTTTTGATTGGTCCATTTTGTGCTACTCAAATCGTACCGACCAAAACGGGCAACCAGAGCAGCAGCGAAATAGAATGAAGCACGATTGGAAAGGAAAAAGGAAAAAAAGAAAGAAACATTGGTCGCAGTCTCACACATGCGTAATTCTCGAGCCAGCTGCTGCCGTAACGATCATTCTCATTCAAACCGTACACCACATCGGTTCGCATCACAACACATCAACAAACCAACCCAAGCAGCCATGTCTGGTCATGGTAAAGGAGGAAAAGTGAAGGGAAAGGCAAAATCCCGCTCGAACCGTGTTGATCTGGAGTTCCCCGCAAGGGTAGCTAGGCCGAGCGCGTTAGTATCAGTGCATCAGTCCACCTAGCCGGCGTTATATAGTTTCGGCCGCCGAAGTGGAAAAGCTGCTCGCGACGATAAGAAAACTCGCATTCAGAACAGACCACATTCGGTTCGGTGGACATCAAGACAACAACAGGCAGTTGCAGCGAGTGGCAAACGCAATCGCAAAACGACAGCAGGTAGCGGAAGAAAAAAGTTTGTTCTTTATACAATCTGCTTTGGTGGCAAAACCAGAACAAGGCGGCATCGAGGGCGTTCGAAATGGTTTTTCTTAAAACCACGAGTACTAAGTTTTCTAAATTGGAACCATTCCATAAAACAAGGCGCTTTTCAGGGCCATTAAACCTTCCAAAAAAGAGTTTAGGAAATACAGTTCAATGCTTTCTAAAACATTATCCAAAATAATAATAAAACACAAATTGATTTTTTCATAATTTGTTTGCCAAGATATGATGAGTATGAGAATTTGGCAGTTGTGCTGAGCTTATTGATGGTTGGGGACTTTCCCGATTATTCAATTTTCACCAATTCTTAATTTGCTTCTAGCTTGAAAGTATAGTAATTTATAATCAGCTCGACATTTAGCTAATTGGATGGATCTGGTATGCGACATTTTTGTAAACATAGAGTTCGGGGTCCAAATTATGACCCCACATTGAAAGTCGACACTGTACCACTGTCATCGGAAATGTTCAATTACAGGTTAAAATCGCCTCCAATGCGACACTGAGTGTTTCTCCGGCACGTCGCATTAAATGTAATTTACTGAACAACATGTCACAAGCTGGATGGGAAGAAATTTTCCAACTGTGAAAGCTGTGGCGAGTGGCAAACGCAATAGCTAAACAGAAAGGTTTAACCGAACAAGATGGGAATATCGAGTGATAACAAAAACACAACACCAAAGGTTCTTTTCAGAACCATCAACATATTCATAAAGAGTAAAAAGTAAACTAATCCATTTTTCAGGTAGATAGGTAGGTATTCACGTAGGAGAAGAAAATAAAACAATATATTTAAAATATATATTTAACAAAAGCTGTCCCCTTTGTATAGTCCTACGTCACTCCGGTTATGTCCCCGACATTACCCACCCGTCTTTTTTTCCTTTCCAATCGTGCTTCATTGGATTTCGCTGATGCTGTGGTTGCCCGTTTTGGTCGGTATGATTTGAGGAGCACAAAATGGACCATTAAAAAATGGGCACATAGTGAATTTGGACAATGCTTGATATTTCACAATTATTCAATTGTTTATCTCAATAAAAATTAAATGTTATTTGTTATGATAGATGCGTAGATATATTTCCTATCAATTGATGCAAACACCTTTGCGATCTATTGAGAAATGCTCGAGTAATAATAAGTAATAATAAGCGTTCCAAATCTTGCATTTTTTCCTACTTCAGTGCCTAGATTTTCATTTCACCCCCTATATCTTCCTGTTAGACGTAGTCCTACGTCAAAAAAGGGAAAATTCGGAAAATTCAATTTCCATATGTTCTATAATTACATAGTGACAAATGATGTTAGTCCATTTGATGTGTGCGCTAGCGAAATTGATCTTTGTTTGAAACTGGAATTGGATTTTAATGTGATGAAACGCATTCCTATATCTTATAAAAAAGTATCGCCGAATGTGTTGATAAGAGCAGAACTCGAGGAGGGAATTGTCCGATTTAGAGCTGTCTTTATTCTATCATATTTTCTGTATAAAACATTTATTCCATGTAACGGAGAAACATGTTATTTACAAGTGGTCAAGCAAACCATTTGTCATGACAATTGTCATGCGTAAATGCGAAAACAGAATAGAAACATACGGTATGGGGCATGATGTCGACGCCAACCTCTCTCAGTTTCTATTCTGTTTTCGCATTTTCGCATGACATTTGTCATGACAAATGGTTTGCTTGCAAGTGGTTGAAAAATCTGCAGCAAGAGAATTGTGTCTGAGAATAATCAAATATTATAATGATGAGTTTTGTTAGAAATAGTAGGAATTTTATAGTAAAAGGTACATTCAACGGGGTCGATTAAAAGATGAACAGTTCTGCAATAGGACCCATGAACTTGCTAATAGTAGGAAAACGTGAATGTTTGAAGGTATTGATAACAAAAAATAAATTTTGGGCGGGACGAAGTTTTCCGGGTCAGCTAGTGGATATTCAAAATACTCGTTATTCTTTTTTTACGTAGCTCTAACGTCCGAAATTTGTGTCACTAGAATACCCCCTTAAGCCCAAAGTGATGTTTTTGTCAGTGTCAAACCGAAGAAACATCAAAAACAGTTTACTTTTCCTCTCGAAGGGCCGTCGCAAGGTTCCAAAAGCCCAAATTTGGTTAAAATCTCAGAATTCCAAAATAAAAGGCTTCGTTTTGGTTATGTGCTATAATTTTATGCTCATATGATTTTATTTTTATTGTTTTTTGTATCTCATTTGTTTATTCATTTGGATCACAAAATTAGCAGGAAATGTTTTGTCGGTTTCATGAAGATAGATTTTGCTTTTCCAATTTTGTTGGAAATAAATTAGTTTTTCAACTAGCAATAATCGCACCTCGGATGTACCTCATTGGTTACGATATCGCCACTGCGCGAAGCTTGGAAATGAAGTAGTCAACATATATTGCAAAATGTCCGCATAAAATCGTGCATGTAAAATTATATATATGCTTTCATACTAATATTTACCGATCATGGGGTATGATCATTCTTATTTCGACCGACTCTTAATACAAACAATGGATTCTACACATAATTCTGTATGAAATCTGGTATGAAAATGTATACATTAAATCCAAACGCTTCGAGGTTTTTTTTAATAATTTTGTATCCTTCATTTTAAAAAAAATACTAAAAATCTAGAATGGGTTGAATAATTATAACTGTCACACAGATTATCCGCGGAATTGGGTTGCAAGGTTACCACGAATAACGAAAATCTAGGACGAAGCAAAGGATGAAAACTATATTTTATGTATAAAACCGCACTAAAAATGTCGACCGCATTATTAACGTAGAACTACGAAATTATTGTATTCAATAATCTTATCTATAGTTTCCTATATTATATTAGAAAGTACCGCAATTTTATTATTAGCTCTGGAATTTGCATAATTTGTGGACCTTTGGAAAAAAAAGAAAGATTTGATGATGTTCATATTTAGTGTCATCGAAATCACAGAGCAAAATAATTTATATCTATCACTCGATACAACATAAAATGTTCGGAATCGACCGGATCGGATCGGAATAAAACCACCTATTTCGAGGATAAATGGTGCTTAAATGTACTTTGGGAAAATAGAAAAACCATTATTTTTCTGGTTGATATTTAATATTTAATCATTTCACATTTTAGACATTCAGTTTACATTCTATACATTCCTGGTATACTTGGTTCAACGAAAAATGTGAAAATGGTGATTAAACTTGGAGTTAAAGAGAATGAAAATTTAGGCAATAAAATAACTGTTGGTGGCTGTTGAAGACAATTCCATTTCATCGATCTCATGACCCAGTGCTCTAGTATTTGTATCCTGAAAGTTGAACATAAAATCACATGTTCTATGAATCTTCTATAAGAAAGCGTTAAGACGAATCAGTTTTAAGATGACAATCGCAGATAAGAACACACCGTTTTGAACCCATCGTAAGCGGGAAAACATCTCTTCTCTAGATCATTTAAAAACAGTTGCCTGATTCTTAAAAAAAATTGTTTACTATTATTTGTTCTGTAAATTTCGAATACGAGAACATTAACAGACGGATGTTTTGATATCTTCCAAATGTTTCTATTGTGTTTTTCGTTGTATTACCGAGAATGCTCCGCTGATCATCAGCACCTAACTGACATCAACGAAATTCACCTATTACCCGCGAACAAATTCCTTGCGAAAAGCCGCTTGATGGACCACGCCGCGGCTGGAGAAGTGCCCAGTGGAACAGATTACCATTTTTCATACTTTCGTCATATCAGTTCGCAGGCAGTGATCGATTTAAAACATTACCAATCCAAACAAAAACCACAACAGCCATATCTTCCCAGCAGCAATTCAGGCCGCCAGGACAGCCCTGAAAACAGCAGAAAAAAATCCATCGTCCAGCAAGGCAACATTGTTGTTCCAGGCCCTGTATTCGGGGTGCAAAGTTTTTCGATAGCGTATCCATCATTAATTTAAATCCATAATTTATTGCCACCAATGTGTGCGTGTGTGTATGTGCGAGATTGAAAATAGGCCCCGGAATAAAGAGCTTCCGACTCGGACCGGGTGGGGGAGTACAAAAAAAAGTAGTCTCAGGAAGATATATTGGAAACCGTAAACGTACGCTTCCACAGTTATCTGTAAACCAATTTGAACTTTTCCTCTGTTTGCGCCTGTTGTATTTTTTTTTCGTACTCTCATCTCGCCTGTTTTTCAAACCTGAACAGACCAACGTAACGTGGTTTCACACCAGCAGAACTTTTAATGATTTATTGCATTTGCAGATGAGGCTGGACGATAAATTAATGTGCGGTCAACGATATGACAGTTTTCTGTCACGGAATATCACTTTCGGCGATGGGAACGAATGGAGTTGAATAATGTTGATTTATCAATCACGATGAGCGAGAGTCAGCACTTTCAAAGAAAACAAAGCACATTGGAATAAATTGCAATAGCAGTATCATCATTATCATCAATTGCATCCGTATCAGCAGTCGTCGCATGTGTGAACACGGCAAAGCATTTTTCAGACGGTAACACCGCCACTTGAGAAGATTGTTTTGTTGTTTCAGCAGAAAACCCCCACTCTGTCCCAGAGGAGAAGGTGCAACCCACTGAAACACACCATTTTGTCGAAATTGTTTGCCCCCTGCCTGTTTCTGGGGTATACGTGATTCCGGCGAGCTGTCGATTCAAGAAGATATCTATCCTATCAAAATCCCGCCGAGGGCAGGAAATCGCACTGCATCCGGTGCGGTAGCCGTGCACGCGAGAAGAACTACTCCAGAGTGTGCCAAAATAAGTGCACTTTCGGACGACGCACGGAACAATCACGTCGGCAGAATAAGACAGAAGGAACGGAACGCGGAAAATCGGCAAATGATGCCGTACCGGAGAAAATCTCAAACTATTTGATTTATTTTCCAATATATCAAGTAATTTAAACGATGCACGTCCTGCATAAACCAATATTTATGGGAAGCCCAGCGAGAGCAGCTCAGGAAATAAACCATCGCCCGTCGGCTCCCGGCACGACTCACCACTGTATCGGGATAGGGTTCAGGATACACGTTTCAAGAAATCAGCTCTTCATATTGTTGCTGCGGATGTTGCCGTGTTGAAGTTTGCTCCCGCTGCAAGGAGAGAAGAAAAGTTGGGCGGAAACCACAATTTTGCCACCAGTCGATGTAAAGTGAAGATAAGAAGTTTTCGATGATGATATATCGACATTGTTTGGAGGAGTGTATGTTGCCGACCGCAAACAGGAGCATGTACTGAGGATAGATGGTTGCTAGACTTACAGATAGAGAGAGAACCATGTCAATGCGGGAAAAACAAACCTAGTGAAAGATTTATTTGATACTGCCAAGAAAGCAGCAGTGACACTAGAAGTGACGATAAAGTGTGAATCTGGGAGAATGAACATATTTTAAGGGTTGTGTTGTTTGGGCTGTAATTTGTTATTCCCTCTGTTGTCGCGGAGACTATAATTTGGAATGGAATGTAATCGAATTCGTTTAGAATATTTATCAGCTATCGGAATTTGGTTACAAGTATGAATAAATTTTCATGAACGTTACAACCACTTCTAAACTTTTTTACAATCGATTTCAACTGAAGTGTGGTGAATTTTTTTTATTAAAACTAAAAAATTGCAATGATTTATTCTAGATTAGCTAAAATCTCAAGCAACAGATTCATTGAAAGACGTATTTCGCGCCAACTCGACCAGATATTGGCATAACTCTCTCATAACCTTATGAAACATTCTGGGCGTAAAGATCTTACCTAATTAAGCAACTTGACATACTTAGTTTTCCCAAAATTTATCTAGACTAACATATGGAATGGGTTAAATATCTTTGACCATTTTGTATTATTTTTTTTAAATCGAAAATGGTAGGTCCTACATAAAGTGATCTATGGAAGAGTTTTGGGAAAATAATTTGATTTTCATTAAAAAATACTGAAAAAATATTTTTTGTAACTGTTGGGATACTGAACCACGACTTCCTGGGTTTCCGGTTCCTGGCGGGTTTCCTTCGATGAATACCTTCGTCGATCCAGCAGGCCAACACTTCGAAGAAATACAGGGCCAATCCACGTAATAATTGAACACGAGACTACTAGTGATTTATACAACTTTTATTCTCCACGGTTAATATCGAACTGTACAAATTTTATTGGACTTACATCTAACTATGATTTACAGAACAAAAAAGGTTGAATACATGAATTTGAATTCTATGCCCCAATTTCATGATAATTATCTGCTCCACTGACAATTGCCAATATTGTTATCACATTCTATGCGCTACCAATACATGTATATACTAGCTCTACCTCTGTCATCATCGATGATTGTGGATGCTGAACGTGTTGCCAAATACCCGAATTATCTGCCATAATCAAAAAAGAGTTGGCAACTCTCGTACATCCTCACCCACCCAGAAATTGACGATGTATAATTTCTGAAAAGATAGAATTCTCTTCGAACATTTAGGAAAGGGAGGGGGAAGGATCACTCATTGGTTGTGCTGATTCATCATGATTGGTTATGCTGCTTAGTAATTTCCTACACAGGTAAGATGCAGATTTTCTCGACTGGACGCTTTAGATTGCCATTCGCCGTTTTAAGAGTGACCACTCTGACGATGCCATCGGCACCAGGATGGTCTTCAATTATTCTGCCCAGCTTCCAACGCATGGGTGGCAAATTGTCGTCCTTTATTATTACCAATTTTCCTACTTCGATTTTAATTGCTGGACGCCATCGTTTCGTTCGTGCTTGTAGTTGCGATAAATATTCCTTTCGCCATCTAGACCAAAACGTTTGGAGTCTGCGTTGAATAAGCTGCCACTGATTCAAACGGTTTAGGGGAATTTCCTCAAGATTCGGTTCCGGGATAGCTTGTAATGATTCACCAACCAAGAAGTGAGCGGGAGTTAACGGCTCCAAATCATTAGGATCATCGGAAAGCGGGGTGAGGGGTCTTGAGTTCAGGCATGCTTCGACCTGAATAAGAAGGGTATTCATGTCCTCTAATGATACAGGATTCTCTCCAATAACCCTTAATAGATGGTGTTTCGCTGATCGCACTGCTGCTTCCCATAAACCTCCAAAATGGGGAGCACTGGAGGGATTGAAATGCCACCGCATACCTTCATCGGCACACACCTTGGACACCTGCTCTCTGTGTTGTTGATCCTTCAGCGTTATCAATAATTCCTTTAATTTATTACGAGCCCCAACAAAATTCGTGCCGTTATCGGAGTACAAATTACTACATTTTCCACGACGAGCAACAAATCGACGCAACGCTTGTATGAAACGATCCGTTGATAAGTCCGAAACTAATTCCAGGTGGACTGCCTTTGTACAGAGACAAATAAACACAGCCACGTATGCCTTATGAGATTGGCGTCGGGGACCGGGACGTATGTAGACTGGTCCAAAATAGTCTACTCCTGAATGCAAGAATGGACGAGATACTCTAACTCTTGCAGCTGGTAATTCACCCATGAACTGCTGTGCTAGTGTGGGTTTGGAACGAAAGCATTTCACGCATTTGTGGACAATCTCTCTAGCTACATTTCTTCCGCCAAGTGGCCAATATCTGAGTCTAACTGCACTCATCATTAGCTGAGGTCCAGCATGGAGTAAACGCTCGTGATATTGCTTCAATATCAAACGGGTTAGTGTATGCCGAGCTGGTAATACTGAGGGATGTTTAGTATCCTCCGCTTCATTCGAATGCCTCAATCGGCCTCCTACCTTCAAAATATTGTCCGCAGAAATATATGGATTAAACCATCTCAATGGCGACCGTCTTGGAACTGCATCGCCCTTAGCCAAGGCCTTCAACTCCTCTGGGAAAACTTCCTGCTGAACTCGTCGGATCCAAATCAATTCCGCCCGTTCCAATTCTATGGTGGATATAAAACCAGTGATTCGGTTTTCTCGGTTTAGAAGATTCATCAACCGCAGCCAAATAGCCGTCTTTCTCAAAAGATCAGAATACGACGAAAACTTTGAAATGAACCATTCGTTGAATTCCGTTGCCGGTGATACCGGATTTGCAACAACCGTTCGCCGTTTCTCTATGTCAGCACTTTCAGGAATTTCTTCATTAGAAGCTGGCCATTTGCTCTGTTCCAGCTCAAGCCAGCCTGGACCATTCCACCAAAATTTATTATTTACGATATCTTCTGGAAATACTCCTCTCGAGATAAGATCTGCCGGATTGTGAATGCCCGGAACATGCCTCCAGGTGTATCCGTTTGTGATTGTTTGGATTTTGGACACTCTGTTCGCTACAAAAGTGGTCCAACAAGTAGGTGATGCCTTAATCCAGCGCATAACGCATGTAGAATCTGTCCAGAAGTAAGCGTCGATATTCATCTTTATAGATTCTTTCACCTTTTTGAATAATTGAGACACTAAAAGCGCTCCACAAAGCTCCAAACGAGGAATAGTTTGACATTTGAGGGGTGCCACCCGGGATTTTGAAGTTAACAAACGAACCATAACATTTCCTGTTGCATCCAGACTACGAAGATACAAGCATCCACCATAAGCTCTTTCTGACGCGTCGGAAAAACAGTGAATTTCCATACGAATCGCTCTTGGAATAATCACACAGCGTTCAATCCGAATGTGGTTTAATAAAGGTAGCTGATTTTGAAAATTTCGCCAAAGCTCACCCACCGTCGAAGACAATTGTTGGTCCCATCCAATTATCTGTCCCGTTTCATCTTCTATAGTCCATAACAGCTGCATGAATATCTTAGCCGTTGTTATAGTTGCCCCAACAAGTCCCAGTGGGTCGAATAATGTAGCAATGATTGATAAAACTCGACGTTTCGTTAGAGTTACGTTGTCGTTCATAGTTGGAATATTGATTTTCAATTTCAGTGTATCTGAATTAGGCATACAAATTAGCCCAAGTGTCTTTACAGCTGGATCGGGATCGAGGTTAACTTCCTCGGTCACTCGTATTGCCAAATTATCCTCGGGAATCCCTTCAAGAACCTTTGAATTATTCGACGCCCATTTCCTCAACTTGAAACCACCTTTCATCATCATTTTCTCCAATTGAATTCTTAAATTGACCGCATCATCAAGATGTTCCGCTCCCGTTATAACATCGTCCATATATGTGTCTTCACACACAGCCCTTGCTGCGAGTGGAAAATTACCTCCCTCATCCAATGACAATTGTTTAAGAGTTCTCGTTGCCAGGAACGGAGCGGGTTTGGTTCCGTATGTAATCGTACTCAGCTCGTAGATTCCTATCTCCTCTGATTCCGAAAATCGCCAAAGTATTGACTGTAATGGTCTTTCTTCCGGTACGATATAGATTTGCCGAAACATTTTTTCAACATCGGCCACCAACATAATTTGTTTTGTTCGGGAACGAAGAATAATTGACCGTAAATCTTCTTGAATTACCGGTCCCGATAGAACTGTATCGTTTAAAGATATTCCTGAAGAAGTGGGACACGAAGCATCAAAGACCACCCGAACCTTAGTAGTGGTACTATCCTCCTTGACCACTGGATGATGCGGTAAAAAGCACCGCTTAACCGAACCTTGAATCATGTCTTCGATCTTCTTCATGTGCCCCAGACGTAAATATTCTTGCATGAATTCCACATAATGTTCCCTTAGATTATTATCCCTAGCTAATCGTCTCTCTGTTCCACGCAAACGACGAAGTGCAATATCCTTTGAGTTTCCAAGTTTAACCATGGCAACTTCGTTTTTGGGTAGAGAAACAGTATACCGTCCATCTTCTCCTCGCCGAATAGATTGTACGAATAATGCTTCGAAACGTGCTTTCTCCGGTGAATAATTAACCGCTGTTTCGATTTCCTCACATGACCAAAACCGAGCAATTGAATTGTTGAGATCCTCTAATGCAGAAGTATTGCAATTGACTTGCACCGAACGCCCTCTACGGGGTACTCCACCAGAAATAATCCATCCAAAAACAGACTCCACCAAAACCGGTAATCCTTCTCCTAAAGATAATTTTCGTCCAGATTCGAAAAACCCGAAAAATGCTTCTACTCCCAGAATCATATCCACAGCTTGAGATAGGTAAAACGAAGGATCAGCTAATTGTATTCCCTCTGGTATATTCCATCCCTTAGTGTTAATATTTGCCGTTGGTAGATTTACTGTCACCTTCGCTAATACCAGGAAATTTGTTGTGAGTGAAAATTCCGTCACCCGTGATTTTACCGTAGCATCTATTGTTTGTTTAACGTTGGAGGTGGATTCTGCAATGCCCACAACAGATACGTCTGCCCTATGTCTATCCACCTTGAGCTTCTGACTGATTCGTTCGGAAATAAAATTGCTTTCCGATCCCGAGTCTAACAAAGCCCGAACTGGGTACCGATTGCCGTGTTTATCAACAACTATGACAACAGCCGTAGCCAATAGAACCTGCGATAAAAACCGTGAGCAGCACTGGAAACCAAAACATCAGTGGCTGCTATGTTCGCCACTTCAGATGTCGACGGAATTGGAGCAGATTCCAAGGATGCAGAGGAGGATACAGCGCGGGAGTTCCTGTTTTCGTTCCTGAAGCAGACCAGAGTGTGATGCCGACCGCCGCAATTTCGGCAGGAGTTTTTCGACTGGCATACTTTCGCGTGATGACCTGCTCTGAAGCAGTTTCTACAGAGATAGTGTGTTTTTAGAATTGCATCTCTTTCTGGACAGTTTTCCTGAGGAATGCATTACACTGGAATAGAAAGTGCTTTTCCTTACAAACAGGGCAATTAGTGCTTGTTGATTGTGTTCCATAGTGACTAGTTTTGAATAAAGTTTGTTTATGTTTTTGTTGTGGGTGGAAAGAAATGTTGTTTTTATGATCATCGATCCGTGAAGGTAGTGAGTCCAACATTTGCACTCTGCGTTGTAGAAAATCAGTGAGATCTTTCAAAGTCTCCTGCTCCTTGTTTGCCGAAAGTTCTTCCCAGCCGCGTCGTGTAATAGGGTCTAGCCGTGTTGTTAAAATATTTACTAACAGCAGATCACGGTAGTCCTCTGGTTTCACAATTTGATCCAGGGTTTTGACAGCTCGATCGAATGTGTCTAAGAGTGTATGCAATTCCTTGGCAGATTCTTTAGTGTTTGTGGGTAGTTGGAAAAGTGATTGAATTTGACGTTTCTTTAACAGCTTGCTGTTGTTGTATCTATGAAGCAACATATCCCAGGCGATTTCATAATTTGCTCCCGTGAGCGGTAGTGGATCAATGAGAGCCTTCGGCTCTCCTTGTAAACACCCCTTCAGATAGTGGAATTTCCCCACATCTGGCAGGTCAGTTTTGCAGTGTATGAGTGAGGTGTATAAATCTCGAAAACTCAACCATTGATCGATGTTGCCATCGAATGATTGCAATCTGATCTGTGGTAAGCGGACATGTTCTAATGTTCCATGTTGCATGGTAACATTAGCTGGAATGGATTGTGTTGATGATGACTGTTCCTGTCTCTCTCTAACTTTACTCAATAGAAATGATTTGACCTGATAATAACGATCACTGAATTCAACTCGCTCTTTTTCATAAAAATCTTCCTCGTCATCGAAATCATCGTGACATTTGATGTCGATTAAAGTTTCTGAGAACTTCTCCCACGCAATATCTAGTTTCTCCAAACGTACTTCCAGTTGGCAGATATCAGTCTCGACGTTCTTGGAACCTTCCACAAATCTCCAGATGTCGTTAAGACTTGATTGAGCATCCTTCATAGAGACTATGAGGCGCTTCAACGAAGCTGATTTTATGGTAGCAGATATGTTCGGCATGATGACGTAACGGAAATTGGGATTCAGTAGTAGTAAGTGCAGTAAGACCTAGCTTCGCTAGGCATATACTATGTTGTTTACCTGACAAAACAGGTTGTGGCGCGTCAGTGCAATCCAAAATATATGATCAAATGTTGTTGCGAACCAGTCCAACGTTCAGCATAAATTGATGATGTGATTGATCAATGGGTGTTCGAAGGGAAAATATATGTAGTATGCAAAATAACCTGGCCACGGCTGGGCATATACTGCAGCACTGACCTTCACAAAATATTTGATGATTCGTACAATTGATTCACCGTAAAATTGCATGCGAGAAAATATCGCTCCAATGCTCAACCAGAGTGTCACAGGGATTGCGTGATGAATAATTCGAAGAGGAATTCAATTTCAACGTGTATTTTCTGATCGTCCTAGCTTCTTAGGACATACACCATCTGTTCACTAACCTGGACAACTATTTTTGTAGGCCTCTTCTATTTCCAACGCTCGGTAGTGTGGTGCGCTGATTGAATTCGTCCGCCGATTCGCTCGGATGATTGTGTCCGCCAATTAGGTGGTCGAAGACTATGCGTCGACGGTTGTGGGTCCGCTAGTGATTATCCTCGTTCGCCGCAAAACAATAGATGAAAGTCGAAATGTGGTGTAAGTATATTGCGTTTCGATTCGGCTGGACATATACTGCACTTAAATTTTACCTTTGAAAAAAGTACAGCAAACTTGCCCAGCGTTGAAACGCGATGAAGTTGATTCCTTATGGCCTCTATACTTCCGGATAATGGGTTGAAATTCCTTTGCGATGGCAAACAATACGCCCATTGAATGCAAAATCTCGAAATCTTGATTACTTTTGATGATGACCGGCCAATCCGGCTCGAAGGACCAAAAAATGTTGGGATACTGAACCACGACTTCCTGGGTTTCCGGTTCCTGGCGGGTTTCCTTCGATGAATACCTTCGTCGATCCAGCAGGCCAACACTTCGAAGAAATACAGGGCCAATCCACGTAATAATTGAACACGAGACTACTAGTGATTTATACAACTTTTATTCTCCACGGTTAATATCGAACTGTACAAATTTTATTGGACTTACATCTAACTATGATTTACAGAACAAAAAAGGTTGAATACATGAATTTGAATTCTATGCCCCTATTTCATGATAATTATCTGCTCCACTGACAATTGCCAATATTGTTATCACATTCTATGCGCTACCAATACATGTATATACTAGCTCTACCTCTGTCATCATCGATGATTGTGGATGCTGAACGTGTTGCCAAATACCCGAATTATCTGCCATAATCAAAAAAGAGTTGGCAACTCTCGTACAGTAACCCTACACTGAAAAAAATCGATTTCTGAATCTAAAAGTCGATTTTCTCAAAATGGTCATCTCATATTTTGATGAAATGGTAGATAAATTGAAGATAAATATGTGCCCTACAACTCTTCCATATATCACAACTTGTGCATTTAAGGCAAAAAAGTTTTTCTTACAAAAACTTTTTCAATATTTTATTGAAATTTTATTTCTTTTTTCAGTGCAGAAAGCCAACCAAAAAATAAAAAAATAAAATATTGATCATAAAAATGTCATATGAGTGTTTTAGAAGTCTTTATTTCAAACCAAATGTAATAAAACTTATGAAATTTTTTGACATTAAATTAATATTTATAAATCTAATCTTATACTATGTACATACTAACTTATATTCTAAGAGATACAATCATCATATCTTTCCTATTTTTCCTTTTTATCTAACATTCTTTCTTTGTTAGAAATTTTTTTTTGCTTTAAATATGCACAAATTGTGATATATGTAAGAGTTGTAGGGCACACATTTATCTTCAATTTATCTACCTTTTCAAATTAAAATTTCAAATAATTTCAAAATCTGAATTGATCATTTTAAGAAAATCGACTTTTAGTTTTGGAAATCTTTTTTTTTTTCGTTGTAGGGTTTCAAAAAATATTTTTTCAGTATTTGTTTCTGAAAATTTTATTATTTACCTAAAAATCATCCATAGATCACTTTTTTGTAGGACTTACCATTTTCGAGTAAAAAAAAGTTATAAAAAATGGTAAAAAATATTTAGCCCTTTCCATATGTTAGTCTGGATATATCCATAGACGAGTTGGCGCCAAATTCGTCCTTAATCAATTTAAATTTAACATAATTGACTGTGATTTAAAACAGATTTTTTCATTTAGAATTTTGCGGTGCCAGCTTATTTTATGTTAACCTCGATTGCTTTAAATTTGCTCGAGGTTTCAATTTGGCTACAATTCCTCTGTTTGAAAAAAAAACATTGTTCAAAATTTTGTAGAAATATAATCAAAAAAAATTGAGAAATGTAATTTGATCAAACTTCAACACATGAAGTTTCAAATTTTGAATCCGAACGAAACAACAAGCACGAAAAACTTAAATCCGTTTGAAACCGTACAAATTATTCCAAATTCCATCGGTAAATCGGTGAAAACCATGACCGATGATTTCAAGTTTCATACAAATCATACACATCCGTACACCTTTCCGTATATTTGAAGATGTGTGCATATGATCCACTCAATGATGCAATACATTTATTTGTACGGAACGAACAATGATGCGAAAGCGACTATTTTCATACTAGATACGAATCAAAATGCGCGAACTGCGTCATATAGATTCAATAGGCACATATGCAACTATCCACCGATGCATTTCCCCTTCTTGCGTCATTGAGCAAAAGTGATTTAACCCTTTCACGTACAACATCGAGTCTCACTCGATGTGAAATGATTGTGCCAAAACGTACAATATCAAGTCTCTCTTGTGGTGCGCTTACATATCACACAGCGCTAAAACGCTCAGCAGAGTAGTGAATTTACTCGATGCGTGACTCATCGAAGAGTTTACATATGGTCCACTCTTTTAAAAATTGAATCGTACGCGAAGGGGTTAAGGGTAGACCCCGATCTAAAGACGCAAATCATGGATGTTTGTCGGTTTATTATGCCATTTGAGATTTAGTCAAGTATTCGAATCTCTTGCAGCGAGTTTAGGATATGTTTGAAGATATATTTACCCGGCAAACTTCGTTCAGTCCAGAATGGATTTTTTGTTATGAATACTTTCAAACATTCACGTTTTCTTAATAAACGAACGTCCATGGGTTCAGTCACAGAACTGTTCATTGATTGATTTTGACTCTTTACAAATTCCTTTTACTATGAAATTCCTAGTACTTCTACCAGAACTCGTCATTATAACATCAAATTATTTTCAGACGAAAATCTCGTTCAAGATTTTTCAATCACTTACAAATAACATGTTTCTCCCTTACATGGAATATATAATTGATACAGAAAATATGATAAAATGATAACATATGAAACCGAACGGCACCTTCCTCGAGTTTTACCCTTACCCCTTTGCTTGATTGGTTCTCGAGTTATGCAAAAAAATGTGTTTCATTTGTAAGAGAGTCCCCCTTTAAAGAGGGAGGAGAGGTCTCGCGCCACCATAGAAACATTTATTGCCCTCTTAAACCTTCACATGTCAAATTTGGTTCCATTTGCTTAATTAGTTCTTGAGATATGCAAAATTTGTGTTTCATTTGTATGGGAGCCCCCCTTACAGAGGGAGGGGCGGGTCTCGAAATATCATATAAACCTTCCCCAGACTCAAAAACCCCTACTTACAAATTTTCACGCAGATCAGTTCAGTAGTTTCCAAGTCCATTAGAATCAGAAAGACAGAAAGACAGGCAGACACCACTCCATTTTTATATATTCACTCTGTCCAACTTCTATAAGATATATTTCATTGCAACACAAACAGTTAGAATTTCAACAAGATACATTCATACATTGTGGTATGCTTAGAATTGAGAATATTTAACGTCAATTTCGTTCAAAAGAGTTGTTTGTTTTTTTTATTGAGCTTAAATATGGTAATATCAGCTGTCCAGTTTCTATAAGGCCATTTCCTAATCCATCTAAATTCCTGGTTGAAAAATATCGTTCCTTCTTCCGTAAATCATGCAAGTACCCGTTGGAACCACCAGGACCATCAAAATTGGACTTTTTTCGTCGTTGAAGATAACCTATACATTGAAGAACTTTTCCTTATGGTATATAGCAAAATGTATTCTTTTGGAAACATTCTTTGTCACAACATACCATGTCCCACTGTCGGTACATGTGAGCTTTAGCAAAACTCAGATGTCTTCCGCTGTGAGATGATGTATGATGAGGAGTTTAAACTTTGAAGCCCTCTTCATGTGAGGATTTTCTATCAAAAATTGAATGAAAAATAAAAAGCCGTCTCGACGGCTCTTTTCAAGAACTGGTTTATTCGGATATGTAAAGAATGGAAGAAGTAAAAAATAAGGTTTAAAACAATAATCAGTGCAGAGAAAAGTAGAAATGTTACTTTACTGAAGGTTTTCTCTGATATATTTACATCACACTGATCTTCTTTATTTTTTTATTTATAAACATTATCTTTTCAATGTTATCTGATGAAAATCAAACTTGTCTTGCCTTCGGAAAAACTCGCCCACATGGTACTCGCCGGAATACATAATATTTAAAAAAAAAGATAGAGCCGCGGGGAGATAGATATTCTTTCATTCCACCAAAACAAAGGGTCGCTTAGTCTCAGCAAATGTGGTTCCGCTAAATGTTTATCTACAATAGATGTTGCAGAAGCTTTTGAATCATGTGAGGATCGAAGATTGCCAACCAATGCATCAAAATACTCCCTTACAGATGACAACGCTTCACAACCAAGGATATGTGGTTTGTGGGGGTTTTGAAAATACATATTTCGCCATTTTAGGGTGGGGGGCATATTGGTTTTACATTTTTCATAAATAATGTGATCTGCTAATCAAGTCCTTTCATCTGATGCCATTTTGTAACGGCCGCCATCTTGGAATTCTATTTTACTTAAATAACTGTGTCCTACTAGTCAAGTCCTTTCGTTAGATACCCATATTTATGGGGTTTCGAGAATATATGTAATCCGCCAAAATCTTCAAACATACAAACAGTTAAATGAAACCGCTTAAAAAGCAGCATGGGAAACATATATTTCTTCCGCACTGCCGCAAGCCACGGTTCGTCAGAACGAGCGTACGATTCACGGTTCTTTATCAATAAGCCGGCTCTTAAAAGAAACACGGTTCTTTTATGAACCGCAGTTCTGTTTTGAACCGTGGTTCTCAAATGAACGACTCTTAAATGAACCGCGGTTCAACAAGAGCCACGGCTCATAAAAGAACCGTGGATCTTTTTTGAACCGTGGTTCATTCAAGAGCCGTACATATAAGAGCCGTTCATTTAAGAGCCGCGGCTCATTTTTAAAGAACCGTGGATCGTACGCTCTTTCTGATGTACCGGCTCAAATGAGCGGCTCGTGAGCACTCGCGCATCTCTAGTATACATTCAACGTATAGACCATAAAATAAATGTGCCACCAATTAAAAAAGGGTTTCGAGAAAAAAACCTTTTGCCCTTATGTATACATCGATGCTTCATAATGAAAGAAGTTAATTATTTACAACAAAGTTACATTATGTTATGTTTTCGTGAATCTTTTATGTCACTAGCTGACCCGGCAAACTACGTCCCGCCCAAAATTTGTTTTTTGTAATCCATACCTTCAAACATTCACGTTTTTCCTACTATGAGCAAGCTCATGGGTCCAATCGCAGAACTGTTCTTTGATTGATCTTCTAATCGACCTCGTTGAATTTTGTATGGTTGAAATTTGTATGGTGTTTAACTACCGTAAAAACATTTATTGCACCCTAAAGTCTCCACATGCCAAACTTGGTTTCATTTTCTTGATTAATTGTCTAGTTATGCAGAAATTTGTGTTTCATTTGTATGACAGCCCCACCTAAGAGAGGGGAGAGGAGTATCTAACCACCATAGAATCATTTATTGCACCATAAAACCTCCACATACAAAATTTGGGTCCATTTACGTCATTAATTTTCGAGTAATGCAGAAATATGAGTTTCATTTGAATGGCAGCCCCCCTTTGAGAGGAGAGTGGAGAGTCTAACTATCATAGAAACATTTTTTACACCCTAAAACCTCAATATGCCTAATTTGGTTTCATTTGCTTGATTAATTTTCGAATGATGCAGCAATTTGTGTTTCATTTGTATGACAGCTCCCCTTTAGAGAGGGGGAGGAGTATCTAACCACCGTAAAACCATTAATTACACCCTGAAACCTCTACATGCCAAGTTTGGTTTCATTTGCTGGATTAACTCTCGAGTAAGGCAGAATTTTGTGTTTCATTGGTATGGCAGATGCACCCCCCCCCCTTTCTGGAGTCTGAGCCTTATTGTCTGAAATTCGGACACTGATTGTGGAATGTGGAAGTTAAATATCAAAATCGGAATGTAAAACTTCAGACTAAATGGAATATTATCAGGATCCGAAAAGTCTGGTATTCGCAATCAGGATTCTGTACATAATAAATTTAATTATGAAATTAGGAATCCATATTCCTATTTTGAACAATATTTCTTGAATTTGAATTTAAAATACTGCATCATTACAAATAATGTGTCAATATAGTATTTCAGGGGGGTCTCCGTAGCCCCATTGGTTGCGCGTTCGTAAGCGTAGTAAGCTTAGTAAGCGATCGATCGTGAGTTCAAAACTCAGGACCCTCATTGACCATCTTTGTGTTGTTACAGAATAGCTACGTCCACGCAACAATCATCAGCGGTGGAGATCGATCCACGGTCGAAATAAGATCGATTCATCTATACAACTGCTCTGCTCTGCAAGACACGACACATCGGGCTGCTGTTCTATAAACAACTCAACAATGATCAATCAACTGTCTCCGCTGTCCGGTCTAACTGGATAATGGAAGAACAGATAGAAATTCTTACGCCTAAATGGCTACTGTGTAAATGTACCATATGTAATGGTATAGAAGGAATACTGGCGAATGGCAACTGTGTAATGTTCTAATTATAGATATGATAACCATGTGACATGTACACGATTAAAATTCGGCTCTGTTACAGCTAAATTTTTTAGCTTAAAGCTATAAGCCTTAAATAAATAAATGGGATAAAAAAATAGTATTTCAGTAAATGCACATTGTACAACTCATAGGATGACATTCAGATGGCCCAAACTAATCGCTATGGTACCTAATTGGCATAAAAGTCCGAACGATATCTGTCAGAATATCATGTCAGTCTGACGTTCTGTTCACAGGTTGCAATCTTTTGATTGACTCTACAGTGTGCTTTGAAAACTATGTGATATCTTAAATAAATACCATTTTTTTTAATTCTTTATTTGAGAGGCTTTCAGCCTCCTGGGCTGGTTCGCCTCTGTAGCGACGGCAGTAGACATTGCCGCATGGTTAAACAAATGACATAAAATATACATAAAAATTAACATAAATTTGAAATTTAACGAACAACAATTTGAACTAGAATAATAGCATTAAGAACATTTTGAAACATTTTTAACTAATTAAATAAAAATTATTGATGTTTCTCTACTTGCTGCCTACTTGCTGGATCAGATGGCTAGGATGTCCTCGGACCATGGCTCCAGGCCAGTGGAGAGGAAGCCTTGCCGTTGAAGATGCCGAAGTGTTCTTATTCCCCTTCATCGTGGAGGTGAAGGAACAAGGATCTTCGTGGCTGATACATTGTTCACGTGTTAGATCCTGAAGAACAATTCGGCATCTTTTTAATAGCAGAAAAGCGCTGCTACCCTCGCTGAATCGTCGCTTAATATGTCCCCTGCACTCCCGCTGATTCCATAGCGATTTCGCTGATCATCAAATTTGGGGCAGCCACACAGGAAATGTTCGACGGAGTTGTGGATTTGGCAGTGGTCGCAGAGTAGACGGAAAGGTCCTCCGCTGAAACCGTGCGAGACCGAGCAGTGTCCGTTTGGCAATCTGGATAGGATTCGTTGTTCTCGCATCATTTTGACGTCCTCGAATCCTGCAATCGAGCCCTTAACCTTTCTGAGGAACTGCCCTCTCTCTGCGAACCATTGTTCGGACCAGAAAGTGCGGAAAGAGTTAATGATCCACATCAAGCGATACCTCCCGAGTGAAAAACGGTCCGATGTGACCGATTCCGGCAAATCGGTCGGCCGCTTCGTTCCCTGCAATGCCACTGTGTCCTGGAACCCACATGAGCACAGTGTCGGGCAATAGGTTCTTCCTGACGGCCTGTACCCATGGGTGTCTGGACCTAGTCGCACCGATGGCATCAATGGCACTTGCAGAATCGGAGACGACCAGCACCGGCTAGGGAGATGGGATGGTGGTTGCTTCGAAAATGCCGGCCACCTCTGCCGAGAAGACCTGGCAGATGTCTGCGACTTTTTTGCTGGAAATTAATCTGTTACAGCAATCGCTTACCCCAAATCCGACTCCTGATGGTCCTTTTGAGCCGTCCGTATACCTGATTTCGTGAGACGGTATTTTTCAGCAATGATGGCCTTGAAGTGCTCTGGCAGACCGGTCGAGCTCACCCCGGCTCGGAAGTTGTTCCTGATACCGTTCTCCACGAGAACAGTTGGGAACCTCCAGTCGTTCGCCCCAAAACAAGATTGTTTTGCCATCGGGGGAAGGTTGGAATTCGCCACCCGCTGCAGTATTGTATTACTGAGGACGATCAGGTGGGTCTCTCCCCTACCGCTGGTTTTCGACAAAAAACTGGCAGTCCTAGCTATAACTATCATCAACACCAGCTGCCTCCGTCTGCTAGGACAATACAGTCCTAGCAGACGGAGGCAGCTGGTGTTGATTGTAGGAGGCCGGAGACAGTCCGTAGTTCCTTATTATAAATCGGTGCCAGAGTTTTTGGGAGCTTATCTCCGGCCAAACACGTCAGCTCGAGACCATAGGTGAGGCGGCTGCTGATGATAGCTTTGGCCACCCGTAACCTGATTTTCCTGTTGTAGCTCCGGTGCGGTTTGGAAATGGTTTTCAAAAGATTCAACCGGGTGGTACAGCTCTTTTTAACTTCCTCGAAATGGCGGAGGAAGCTAAGTTTGTGGTCGACCAACACCCCGAGGATATTTAATGTTTTTTCGACGAGGAATGTGTTCTTTGTATAGTTGGATCCTGGAGGTGGGACCTTGGTGCCTGTGGCCGCATATCACCATATGACCGCTCTTAATAAATACCATGTTAAAACACTCTGAGCAGAAATTCATTAAGTTCATTTCCAAGATTGTCTATCAATTTGTTGTGCGGTAAGAATTGTTGTGATGCAAGATATAAAACAACTAGGAGTTATCTCGTTATACCAATATGAGTTTCCTTATTGTAGCCTTTCAAACAATGATCGAAAAAACTCAACCATTTTCACCTAACAGTAACTTTTGAAAAGGGCTTACCGATACAAGCAAGAGAAATCTTTGATCAATTATATCTCAAAAACTATGAGCCGTACCGAAAAATCATCTTTGAAAGAATAAAAACAATTTTTGACAATTTTGACCACAGCCATTCTAAATGCAGTGATTCTCGAGATATTTGAAAAAAAAATGTTTCTGAAATTTCTTTTAAAAAAAATGAGCGCTTTTCATATACTTGTTGTGTGACATCATCGCGTCACGCAACTCCCGAACATATAGTATTAATATAATAGTGCATATTTTTTTACCATAATGATGTATTCGGAAATGTTGTTGAAAATTTAATTTGAAACAAAAGTAAGAAGAAGAAAAGTAAGAAGATATAATATGAGGTAGAAATATTAGGCTTAAAATCAATACCAACAATGAATTTTCTGATAGCAATAATACATTCGGGAATCTACAAAAAAAACTCATATATGCAAATTCCAAATTATTCCGATGTTTCGGTTCATTGAGAGTGCCGTTTCAGTCCATCCGTCATTTGTTTTTTCCTCCCATTAGAGATAAATATTCTAATTCGAAAACGGTATCCGTTTCCAACCAATCTCTGCACTTCGATCAGGAAATTACGAATAATGAATAAAAATAGCGGGTTCGCCAGCTGCTAGTTTTCCTTGCTGGTTGGGTGATTTTATGTTTCCATCCTCTGTATCTCTCTGTACCGTTTCATACCACCACTCTCGGTCGGCCCTATTGTACGATTGGTTATCTAATGGATTTTTCCCTTCTCTATCTTTCACAGATTGGACCACTCAAAGGATATTATTTATTTCACCACAGTCATGTTCGGAAGCGATCCTTAGATAGGAGTGAAGTTCACCACACCGCACTCAACACCGAACCGGAGGTAAGCTCTCGGCCTGATTTGGTTCCGCGCTGAAATAGATGTTTATCGTTAAGCGCCCCCTTTTCGGGTGACCAATTTTTGTTTGTCCATCACTTGTGTTGGAAAGAAAGCAGCAAAGCGGGTGCTATTTTTCCCATTGAGTTGAATTAAATTACTTTATCGATATGGAAACGAGATAGGCTCTGGGTTGGGTCCCTTTTTGTACCATGGATTCGCCCATTTGGGATGACCCGTTTCGGTGTATTTAATCCACCGAAGGTGCTTTCAATTCCGACGATGACGTCAGGACGAGTCTCACTTAAGATTTTCCGTTCACTCCACAGGTTCGATGGATGCAGCAGCAGCACGAGAAAATACGCCGAAAACGTGATTATTCTACCTTCGATAGGGATTTCGTGCGTATGCCGGATGCGCGCTCAATTGCTCCCGGGAGCCGAACGAGCTATCGCGACACCGGATCACACAACATCTTCCCCGACCCGCTCTTCAAGGAGCAATGGTACCTGGTGAGTAGAGTATGTGTTGTATCTCTCATTTCTCATTGAAGCAGGTGGTTTTTTCGTATATCTCCTTTTGGAGAAACGGTGGCGGTGTGCTTTGAGCTTTTTCTTAAATTGGATTCGCTTGTTTGTGAAATTTGTGAAATTCGCTTGTTTCGTTTGCTCACGGGTAAGAGTTACTTCGGATGGCAAGACTTTTCAGAACAAATATTTGTGTTATTTCCCCGGGCTCAGGGTGAACAGACGCAACTCTTTGGGGCAAATGTTGGGTGGAAAACGAGTAGTTAACTCTCGTCTCTACTATTTAATCACTTTGCTTTTTTTTGAAACAATTGTTTCAACCGAAAAAATGGTGCCCAGAAATATATCCTCTGTATCCTCTGTTATTACATCGTTCATAATGCAAAAAAGTTTTGTAGGTACAAAAGTGGAGGCAATAATTGTGTGTTATCTATGAATAAGATAACGGCTACGATTAAAAAACTCATTATTAATGATGCAACAGACTCCTATACGAATGTTACCGGTCTACTATTCGTATCTTACTACAAATTTGCAATGGAAACCGTAGATTGATAATTTACCTGCTAACATTAGAACTTACTGCAATATTTGCAAAATTACAGATGATGTTCTAAAACACTATAAAAAACGTGTTTTGGATCTTTTTTAAATTCGAAGCAAAACATTCAAATAATTTCTTTTTTCATTCAAGCAATAAACTAGCTTTGTACAGAATTTATTGAAGTTTTCAAAACTACCTTTCGGTTTGCGGTGCGTTTATAGTTAGTAAATTATTCATCATCAAGAGATATTTTTTTTTTCATAAATAAGGTTGGTTTTCAAAAAGGGCTGAAGCCTTCTTTCTGATTTTTTTTTTAAATTGATAACTCAAAAACTAGAAGAACTACAAAATGTGGAGGCGATCTGGCGTCGTGGTTAAAATCCGTGCCCCTCACCCTAAACGTCACGAGTTCAATTCTTACTCCCGACATTCTTCCTTCGGAATGGAAGTATAGCCGTGGTCTAAATGACGTGGTCTGAATCGGTTCATTGGTCCAAAAGTTATGAATTTTTGAAAAAAGTCATTTTTGGGAAAAAGTGAAAATAATTGATTTTTCGGACCACCCTAAAATGGAAATGGTCATCCTAATAAAAAAAAATACGGGTCTAATGTTTTGCGATAAAGAACAAAATTACCACTTTTGACGAAAGTCTGGGAACCACTATATCGGTTTGGTTGTAACCGTAACCAACCAACCATCTATTCATGATGGGCAATCCTACAGGGAAAAAGTTTTTTCTAACAACAACATTTTTATGTTTTTCTTCCTTGTCTTACAACCAATCCCAATTTTGTTTTACCTTCCTATACTCGCGCATATGGTCTCACAGACCGCGAATCAATCATTTTGTTTTGAGGAGGCTGAATTAAATTGAAACCGAATGAAATGGGAGAAAAAATATTTTCTGGGGTTTATTCATTCAGTTATATATTTTTCTTTAAAAAAATACCGACAACGTCTAAAATACACAATAACAATATTTCAGGGACACGCATAGTCCGTGACACCGTACGCGAGTATACGAGTTATGATTTTGCGCGCGAGCACAGAAGGGTTAAAGTCAAGGAAGCTAGTATGTAGTGTGTGCAAGTGTGTTCGACTAAGCTTCTGATCTTACTAAGATATGGACTTTTATCGAAGACGATAACTTTCTATCTTTTATAGTTTCTGGAATATAAGTATTGTATGGAGACCAATGGAAAATAATGTTTTACTCGTAACATTTTTGTGTGTAAATTCATGCATTTAACATGTTCCTGATAGGTTTCTAAATAGAAAAAAAGTTTGCAGAACATGTCAATTGCGATAATTTACGCACAAAAATATTACGAGTCAAGCATTAGTAGTATTTTAAAAAAAAACATGAAAAAGTTGTTGTTAGAAAAACTCATCCCTGTAGCAGTGCCCTTCTTCCGATGTATGAATTACTTATTTGTAATTGTATGGGTTATTCATATATATTTTTTCAGGATCTAAAGAGTACATGTTTTTAATAAAAAATAATTTTAATATTCAAAACATTTTTTTCTCAATGAAATTAAAAAAAACCTGGATATTATTCAAGGAAAACTTAAATATTTTTCTATATTTTTAATTCCCTGATCAAAATTTTTTAGGTGTGATAGTTGTTCAGTTATAATTTTTCAAAAAAAAATCGGAAAGAAATTAAAATTTCAAAAAATTTCTCAAAAACTTAACTCAAAAACTATAAGTATATACCTACACTATATACCTACAAAATTTTGTTTAGACAATGAAATATAGAAAATGATAAAAATTAAATGTAGGATTCATTAAATTCCTTTTGAAAAAAAGATATTTTGGAAATTAAAATTTATTTTTCCCATAAACATGTTTTTTTTTTAAATCTGAAAAACATATAGGTATGAATAATAAAATGTTAACTCTTTGTGGTCGCTTTTTTACCGTTCTGGTCGTTTGTCTGCTCTCAGCCACCATAGCAAGAAACCATGTTAATCTTATATTTTCCTCAACCAAGTATCAATCTATGCTATTCATAAAAGAAGTTTCATGTGATGAACCTGTTCACGAATTAATACGGTGCTCCTATGAGTAATAGATAACGGTTCTCAATATCAAACAAAGTAGTCACTCACACAAGACAACACACAGTGCGTTGAATGCATAGGAATGTGGGACAAAAAACTTAACAGCAGAATTTAGTCATTGGAACACGTTGGTGTGATGGAAAAAATTGTTCATAAATACCAGAACTGCTGTTTGCATGAATGTCTTATGGTATTAGAATAATCGCATAAATGTCTCAAGCGACAAAATATTTTTTATATAAAAACATCACATTAAAAAACATTGTTATATTGATACATATATAGAGTAATGCGGGGCAAAGGTGCGCATTGGCCTTTTTGAAGCAAACGAGCATACAATTTCCACAACAGTGTAGTCATTTGATACATTATTACACCAGCAGCTCACACATATAAAAAAATTCTACATTTCATGAAAGTGGCGAAAAGTTATGAGGTAAAAAGAGTTTTTAGTTTCATTTTCTTGATTAATTCTCGAGCAATTCAGAAAGTTCTGTTTCATTTGTATGGCAGCCCACCCCCCTTAGGATGGAGGAGTATTTAACCACCATGAAATCATTTATTACACCTTAAAATCTGCACATGCCAAATTTCGTTTCATTTGCTTGATTAATTCTCGAGAAATGCATAAATTTGTGTTTTATTTGTATGGCTGCCCTCCTAAGAGAGGGGGGCGGAGTATCTAACCACCGTAAAAACATTTATTGCACCCTAAAGCCTTCACATGCCAAATTTGATTTCGGTTGCTTGATTAATTCTCGAGTAATGCAGAAATTTGTGTTTCACTTGTATGGCAGCCCCCCTTAGAGAAGGGGGAGGAGTATCTAACCACCATAGAACCATTTATTGCACCCTTAAACCTCCTGGTGCCTATTTTGGTTTCATTTGCTTGATTAATTCTCGAGTAATGTTAAAATTTGTGTTTCATTTGTATGGCAGACCCCCTTTAGAGAGGGGGGAGGGGTCTCAGACTATCATGAAAATCTTCTTCGGCCCCAAAAACCCCTACATACCAATTTTCATGTCGATCGGTTCAGTAGTTTTCGAGTCCATAAGAATCAGACAGACAGACAGACAGAAATCCATTTTTATATATATAGATAAAAGTTTCAACTCAAAAACTATAAGACCTACAACATTTTGGTCAGAGCGTGAATGAATGTGAGAAATTGTTTAAATTTTACGAAAAATATAAAATAAAAATATCAAAATAAAGGTTTAAAAAAACTACACTGATTACACTGATTACACTTTCTAGTAACAATTTTTTTTCAAAATTGTGTGAAGCTCCTTCAGCGCTTTCTCATTTATGTCTGTGGATTATACACGATGGAATGCAAAAAGCACACAACAAACTCCCCCCCCCCCAACTAACTTTTTCATTTTTTTTTATTACAACAAATCCTAATTTAGTTTAAAGTCCAGGTAGCGATATAGTGTATTCAACATAGTTTAAGATCTATAGACTTTTGTCGCAAACGTTAACTATCAGTTTTTTCTAGTTTCTGGAATGTGTAGACTCCTGAAAAAGTAATGTTTTACTCGTTACATTTTTGTATGCAAATTATCGCGTTTCACATGTTCTTGGTTTGTTTCTAAATAGAAAAAAGTTTGTAGAATATGTCAATAGTGATGAGTTACAACAGAAGAAGTTGTCGTTAGAAAAAATATTTCACTGTAACAGTGCCCTTCTTCCGATGTACGGATTTCGTGTTGGTAAATTCAATTAACTCTTTACTGTTGTATTAAATTTGGGCATGGGTGTCATATTGGTCGGAATTATTTTTCCTTGAAAAATCAGTGATTCATGCAAGATTATTAAAAATAAGCATTTTTTATTTTTTTTTTGTGAACTGTAGAGTAATGTGGGGCAAATGTGCGCACCAACTGTTGTCGTCCAATAACTCTTGAAATATATATTTTACCAAAGGGGATTCATGGATTCGTTAACACTGAAGCTCTCGGCGATGGTTGTGAACGAAAGTTCGAAACAAGAAATTTGAAGATTGGTTAATCTTCTGTAGGAGCCTTGAACCACTGTAACCATTTGTTTGATATATAAAGATTTGTTAATACAAAGGTGTGCAGAAAAAGTATCTGAAATGAATGTTTTTCATAAATCCATGAAAGGAAAAACCCGGAATCAGATAGTCG
This sequence comes from Toxorhynchites rutilus septentrionalis, assembly GCF_029784135.1. NCBI lineage: Eukaryota > Metazoa > Arthropoda > Insecta > Diptera > Culicidae > Toxorhynchites > Toxorhynchites rutilus. Next base: position 226,425,279 of record NC_073746.1, read on the forward strand.
CACTCCAATTTATGCGACTTCTATTTAAATTCAGAGCCTTATGACCTCAACACTCATCCCTTTTTGCCCAGTAAAAAAAACCTTGAAAGCATCAACTTAAAATTCCCTAAATTATGTGTGTACGTTTAGGCAAAGTCTCAGCATTAAAGCGCACCCAATTTAGCTTAATTGAAGTTCCCAATTTCAATTTCATTCACACTCACAGAGCAACGCAACTCAGCCTCACCCCAAGCCCACCACCAAACGCAGGCGGTATCACATTTCAGTCAAAATCCTCAATCCACCCAAACGACAAGCCCGTATCGCTATACACCATCGCTTTGCTGACTCTCAAAAGTGTCGTAATGATATCAGTACGAATCCGGTGACGACGAGCATAAATAATCGTATCAAACTTCAGCCGAGTCTACCTAACCCCTCCCGTCTTATCCCAACTTCGTGAATATTAAGTCAAATATTTTTCTTCCGGTGTGTGAAGGCGCACGGTTATACGTCAGATATGTCGGGGCCCTAACCTTTCCCGTTTCGCACCGGATCCTGTTTTTCACGATGTAAAATACGACACACACCGAGAGTCACATTTCATCAAAAGTCTTGTCTTATCAGAAGAGTTTTTAAAGAAGCCCCGTCTGTTTTGTTGACTTTTGCTATGTCGGAAAGCGCACGTATTTTGAACGAGTTCAAATTTCTCGACAGCTCTCCCCGAAGCTGCTCTCGGAGGGACAGATGGGACGAAGTTTGAATCATTCGTGAAGACATGTGTAACTTATGCCCGTGTTGATGTGTGAGCGAATATCTCGAATGTCTCGTCTACTTGATGGAAAGTTTGTTTGAGGAGGAAATATTCATTTCTAGAAATTTCCTGTTTATCAAACAGTAGCTGGCAAATGTACGAATCCACTCCCAACGACAAGCGCTCTTGGGAAATTTGACAAACATTTTACATGTACGGGAAGCGATGCTATTTTAGAAACGAAATTTCACATCTAATTACACCTCAGACGAGTGCGGAAATAATCAAAGCGGAAGAGATTTTATTTGAATAAAATTTACGACAGCAATTAGTAATAACTCATGCGGATCGACCGTAAAACTTCCTGAACGAACGAGAATGTCTGCTCACGGAGCAACGTATTCTCGCATCGAGCTGTTCCAATTTCTTTCCAGCTGGAAAAACATTTCCTGACATCCATCAGCAGCTCATTGTTCACCAATAATCGCCCATTATTCTCCTTTTTTTTTGTACGATACCCTTCATCCGGATAACCGCCCTCGATGACCCACCCATTATCGAGAGTAAATCATCTTTATTCGAAAACGCCCCCGAAAGACAGCCCTCCATTTTCCCACAATATTTTCCTGTGGAAAATTTCCCAGGAAAAATATTTTTATTTGCACCCCGATATCGGCATGTGGAGAGGAAAAACCATCTTGGAAACAAAGCCATCACACAGCAACTGCTGCCCGAGTCCCTTCGCTCTTTATTCGCTTCTCCCACGCAGCGAGCGAGAAAAAAAAAACACAAGAATCGTAAATTCCGTTTCACCGATCTCCCAACTTTACGCCGAAAAGGATAAAACTGGAGGATGCTGGAGGTCGGCCTGCTAAGAAAACTGAAGCATAAACAAGTTTGATATCGATCGCAAAAGTATGATTTATTTGGTAAATATTTGCCAATCCTCGTCTGGAGCTTGCCACGTTCTTTTCCCCCCGGTTTATTTTTCTCTATTTCTCCGAAGATTTCACATTTGTTCACTTTCCAGGAATAACAAAAAAAACTGTTGAGAACTGTTTTTCATTGGCACTTCCGGTGCGAGGAAACTGAATCGCGATTGAAAGAGGCGGTTTTTTTGCACTTCCCAATGATGGTGGTGACAGAAATCAAAAACAGGGATGATTTCCTATAGTTACGATGGAAGCAATGAATGCATTGTTTGGTAAATAGCGATGCTGTAGATGGAAATGCTGTTCAAGAGCGTTGAGTGTTTTGATTGTTCATGTGAGTCATTTTCGTTGTTGATTGAATACTAGTCAAGATTGAAACAAGAATTTGCGAAGAGATGAAACGTGGACTGATATATAAGACTACATTGAAATATAAAATGCTCATTTTGATTGTACAAACCCTTCGAAAAATTTTGTAATAACCTTTTTCTCTTGTTCTGAAAAGAAGACAGATGGGGCTTGAATACATATTAAAACATTTTGTCATGCATTGTCGTACAGCAAATTTCATCTTGTCTCTTGATATAATGCGTACGTTTGTCTTTCAACGTTCGACTTAACCCCTTCCCGTATTATTTAATACGTCACACATCAAGTGGTTTCACTACTCTGCTGAGCGTTCTAGCGCCCTATGTTATGCAAGTACACCACGAGTGAGACTCGATGTTGTACGGGAAAGAGTTAAATACGTTATTTTCATACGATATCAATGACCTGGAATGATTTCAGTTGATTTTGAAAATTAGTTTCATACACTACATCAAGCCTATTTCGTCGCACAGTTCTGAAATGCCCAAGAAAAGGCAATATTCTGAAGAAAGCCTAAATTATGAATGGATCAATATGATGACAATAAACTCAAACAATGATAAATGCAACATCTACTTGAAAAATCGTTTTTTTTTATTCATAAATGGTGATTTCTAAAACCGGACAAACCATGATCAGAGCTTGACAAATCATAATTACTCTTTGAGGAAAATCGTTGAAAAACATAAAAATTTGAATAATTTCAACGCCTTATGGTAATATTAGCAACTAGAGACTTGGGGCTTTTCATCGAACCGAAACTCGTATTGATTATATATGATATTCATGAAAAAAAAAATCGATTTGCATTTACTAATTGCGTCAAAACACCCTAAATTGGACAAACATAGATCATTAACCCTACATGTTTATGATTCTATAAATTGTAAATTACACTGTTCAGGCGTAAGAGTATTTTGTTTTTCTTTTCCATTACATTAAGGTAAATTACACAGTGGTAGCTATTTAGACATATGGGTATCGTTTCTGTTCTTCCATTGTTCAGCAGACCGGACAGCGGAGACAGTTGGTATTATCATTGTTGTGTTATTTATAGCACAACAGCCTGATGTTTCTTGCAGAGCAGAGTATTTTTTTTGGATGAATCGATCTACGTTCCACCGTAAATCGATCTTCATCGTTGTTGTTCTATAACAACACAAAGATGGTCAATTGAGGGCCCTAAGTTTGAACTCACGATCGATCGCTTAGTAACTGAATGCGCAACCAAGTGGATACGAAGACCATCGAAGCATCTTTTGGATTTTTGAAAAAAATATCGGATATTTTTTTCTTCATCGGCAAAATGATAAATCGATGGTAAAGCCAAATCAATAGAAGTCTTATTGTAAATGGACCTTTTGGACATGAAAAAGATATTCGCGCAATGGGTGCCGCGTTTGCTGACCGTCAAGGCGCGTTGATGATTCAACAGTCGGTTTGGCGTTGTTGAAGCGCAATCGAGTGGATTTCTATCGACGTTTTGTGACAATGGAAGGAACATGGATCCATTATCATACTCCAAACTCCAATAGGTAGTCTGCAAAGTGACATTGAGGCATATTTTAAAGATTTAGATGTTTCGCACTACAGAAAGGGAATCGAAGTGCTGAAAACTTGCTTTTCCAAGTGTATTGTCCTCGAAGGAAAACTATGTTGAGGAATAAATACAGCTTTGCCCAAAAACTATTGTTTTCATAAAAAAATCCAGGACTTTTCAGACCATGTGGTAAAGTGACAGCTTGCCATATCTGACGTAATGATCACCGGATATTTGTGAGCCTTAAGGGGGAACCCTACTCTAAAAGGTCGAAAAATACTTTTTGATGATTGGTTAAGGTATAATTGAAAATGTATCTATTATTTTGTGGCCAATATGGTGATAATCATGCTATTGACGGATTTCATGCCAGCTCGTCTTAGGACATTTTAGTTAAAGACATTTTTCATTTTAGCAACTTTGCATACTTGAAATATTCGAAAAAGAATCAAAACTTTGAGAGCTTTGAGGCACCCCTAAATCATGTCCGATTGAGCTGCACATTTTGCACAGGTGATTTTTTAGACCAATAAACAAAATGTGCATGCTCGACGTTTCATGCATTTTCATGTCATATGGCATCGAAAAAAAAATTCGATTTTCCACATTTCCTTTACTCCCCCTTGAAAGATTTTCGAGGATCAAAAAATCAAAACTTTGAGCGCTTTGAGCACCCCTAAATCATGTCCGATCGAGCTGAAACTTTGCACAGATGATTTTTTTGGGCTAATAAACAAAATGTACATGGTCGGTTTTTGAAATTCGATGATGAAATTTATCCCATACTTCCATTGCCACCCAAATATACTGCCATTCCATGTCCATTCCATTGATTTGTTCCCCGTTTTTTTTCCAAAACAGCGTTTTTTTTTTGTAATTCATAACTTTTAAGCTATTGGACCAATTCAGATAATCGACATATCAAATTCAAGCCAATTAGCTGGTCTTCTTTGATATACTACACTCGCAAAAAAATTGGACTCAATTTTCGTAATTATCTTAACTTTGCACATGAAAGGTTCGGGATCAAATTAGTTCATCTGTTATATTTTTTATTTATAGATGTTTAAAGTTATTTTTACAGTATCACAAAATGTTCTTTTCCCGAGAATCAGAATCGTTTTACGATAATATAATTTTAATTTTACGGCCTGAAACTGTGATACAACCAATGTTCTGGAAAAAAGGTAATGAAGATGGTCGAGTTTCGAGCGACATAGCATGCGCTGCCATAACTATTTCACAAATAGTGACGTCAGTCGTTGTGTTTATCTTTGATTGTCCACCGCATCCATATAAAAATGCTATTTTCAGGAAGTAATTTATCAACATTTTCGTAGAGCTCCCGCTGAATACATGATGCTAATGTGATAGCTGGGAGTGAATATTTGTGAAATCACGTCGAAAAACGGATAAAAGTTATATTTCCATATGCCATTTTCACTCCCCCACGTTCATAGAAACATACGAAGTTTCATTATTTTACCGTTATGAAGTGTATGTTTCGAAGTCTCTCAGTGTCGGTGTATATGTTGTGAGATAATAATCGCCAATTAATCAAAATTTCACCGGAAATGTTACTGCTTTCAAGAACTAAGCATACGGCTGCTCTCTGGATCTTTTTACCACATGAATAATCGAAATAAGCCACGTTATAATTGCCATCTGTTAAAAAAAACAACCAGTTGAATGATTTCATGAGAATTTTGGCTCAAATTATCATGCAACCGTGAGTACTTTGAACATTGTTTTGTATCTTCCATATACATTCCATATTAAATGCAAATAATTACGACACGATATTTTGCTTGCCAATACAGATACACTTCGCCTACTGCTCCACCTCTATATGTACCTCATTGTGATAAAACCGAGTTCCGGAAATTTGCTTCGCATTATCATAACGAGTTTAAAGTTTTCTTTCCATTGCTTTATAATCTGTCCTGAAAAAGGGACTTACTCCACGACATTTGATCAAAAAGTCCCACTTTGTTTATATACCAAAGTTTTTTTTTTATGTGACACAAATTTAAGGTTGTCATACTAACTGATTCATCTAAAAAAATTGAATTCTCTAAGGGCCAAATAATTTTGATGAAATTAACACAATCTTCTGCGAATAAACGAAATGCAACGTGGTTATATTTGGTATACTCTGCGATAGCAGTGAAACTAGTAAACCTAAAATCTGAGATATGATTATCCTTATAATAAATAGTAATTGTGGAAATAGTACACTGTGAGTTTGCCCAATGAGAACCTTGTGCAGCTTTTTGTACAACAAATGAAAACTCTCAGGAAAATCCCAAATGATTATACGTTTCGTCACTTTCAAGTTAGTTTTTTCATATTTCAGACATTCCCCTTGCTTTTCGGCTATGACATGACGCGGTGATAATACTTATCCATACACATATCTATAAACTCTTGAGTTTCCAATTCCACTAAATCCATGATGCAACGGTCAGCTTGACATCATTGTGCCTTATAGACCGGGAAAGTTGGGTTTTTTTTTTTATCCAAAATATATATTTTTATTAAGGCTCATATGGCGTCAACCTGACGGGGCCGGGAGTTCAATATTTCGACAATGTTTGCCTTATAACTATGTTAGTAATATGTAACCGATTACTCGCGGTTGGCTCGAGGTTAGTATTACAAGTGTTTTCGTAATTGTGATGTTGCTGTCTTCAATGATCTGTACCTGTGCCCGACACGGGATACTTCCTATTGGGATGCAGCTGACCATTAATCAGCAACGCCCCCCTAGTCTGTACCCCATATCTAGCGTGGTGCGTCTTCTCGAGGAATCCAGGATAGAATGGTCACTAGCCGGCGCAATCATCAGCTCGTGTAGAGTTGTCATGAGCGGTACAACCTTTGGCTTTTGTTGAATCATCAGTGGACTGCACAACCTTTGGCCCGTGTATCTGTAAAGAGTGTGTGTATGTATTGCCGCGACTAAGTAAAAGTTTATAGATCGGATAGGAGGGATACGAAACAGGGACACAACGGAGGAAACATCATTAAACGTTGACATCGGCGTTTCTGAGGAACAGGTATAGATGAAGCAGAAGATCAGGATCACGGCTACCTAAGATATCCCGGACGGGGATATCCGATTGTCTGCCTTTTGCTCTCAGTGCTCTAGAGAGCTGAGAGCGAGCAGTATGGAACCGGATACACGACCAGACAATATGCTCGATGTCGTGGTAGCCATCGCCACAATCACAAAGATTGTTTGCTGCGAGCCCAATGCGATAGAGATGCGCGTTTAGGTTGTAGTGATTGGACATAAGCCGAGATATCACGCGAATGAAATCACGACCAACATTCAATCCCTTAAACCAAGCTTTCGTCGAAACCTTAGGGATAATCGTGTGTAACCAACGAAAAAAAAGTTGGGTTATCAAAATTCAATTTATGTAATTTATGAGATACGAAAGAAATAATCAAAATTGGTTCATGTCTCCACGTATAACATAATAGTATAGGATTAGAAACTATAATGAGAATTGATAATGTAACCAAGCCGCTAAAATCAATGTAGGCTTATCGCATAGGAATATTGAACGGAGACTGAGAACATGTTGATCTCTTGTCTTCTTGAATGGCGTTAACGTTCCCTGTGGAACTTTTGCCGTCTCAACGTATGCATTAACTAGCGCCATTTATTAATACTTAGTTGAGATTTCTTAAGCCAAATAAAACGCCTTGAATGTATTCCGAGGGGCAAGCTCTTGAATACGCGTGAAGACAGTGCAAGTCGAAGGAAATTTCTTTGACGAAAAATCCTCCGGCCAGAACGGGAATCGAACCATGTTGATCTAGAAAAATCATAACTCGAAAGCGAAAAAAAAATCCTCTATTGATTTTGGATATTTTACGTAAAAAAAGAAAAAATATAGCGGCAATTTTTTCAGTAAAATGAACTAATTGGCTTTAATTTGGTATGTCGATCACCTCAATCGCTTGAGTAGTTCAAATGTTATGAATTATTTAAATAAGTCATTTTTGAAAAAAGGGGTGAAAATTGATTTTTCGGACCGCCCCAAAATGCTACTATTTTCCTACAAATTTTCCCGAAAATCTGAGGACCACTATATCGGTCTACCATGGCATGGAATGACTGAGCATTGGCATCATTTCTTGTTTATAATATTGCTTTCAACAAAAACATAGTTTGTTTTCGTGTAACAAAGCCTCGGCCGCTATCAGCATCCAGTGTTGCCACATTGAAATCTGTATTTCTGAGCTAAAAAATCGTTTTTATCTGTAGAGAAAATAGAAAATCTGTATTGGAATCTGTATTGCTGATTTTGCTTGATATAGTCTGCTTATCCATATTTTTAAGCTCGTGATCACTTGTATAGCTTGCCAGTAGTTTTCTGAATAAGACTATTTTCCAATTTTCAGGCCTATGCAAAAGTTTACTGAGCAATTCTTTCTCGTAAAGAGGTTTAATTTGATAAAAAATGTGTAATATCTCAGATGAAGAGTTTATACATAGATAATTTTGCCAAATAAAAAATAAAAAACAAATTTCAAAATGTATTTTCAGGGAGAACCGACAGAAAATGTTTATTTCATTTATTTTCACGTTATAAACATTCATTCAATGCTCACTTTCCTCGTGGTGTTCATACATGGTCTTGCAGAATTTAGCCCTGATGTCGTTTGTCAACTGTATTGAGACACTTCCCCATCGATTTGATAGTTGCGTTCACAATTCCTGTAGCGAGACGGTTTCAAACTTTTGTTTTGTTCGCATTATATTGCGAAAAAATATGATTTCCATCACTACTATATTTGACACATTTGACAGTAGCAAAAATAGTTCAGTTCTCGCGTAACTTTTGAAAAGGTCCAATGTAACATTTTCGTCAACTCGAGAAAAATAAAGTTGAAGACCCGAACATTATTCCGCGAATTGTCTTAAAAGGTATCGATCTTTATTACTACTTTTACCACTAGCAGTCAATAATAACTCTGAAAAACCAATCGTAACAGCTGTTCCGTGATTTGAGCTTAAATTTGAAGCCTCGGAGCGAAAAATGTTACATTGGACGTTTTGACTGCCCCTGTTTGCACATTGGACATATTACGTTTCACGATAAGAATTTGAAACTAACTACTGAAGAACAATCGAAACATCAGCATTTCATTCTAAAGACAGATTATTATTGTCATCACTCGTTGAATTGCACTGACATAGATAACAACACCTGAAAGAAACAAAAACTCAAAACGACCGAAGTACGACTTCGTGTTGTTTTGATTGCTTTGTTACTTCGGACGTTTCGAGCGTCGGAGGAAAGAGGCATCTGAAGTAACAGCCGAGTGCTTAAAATCCGAATCTGTATCTGTACATTGGATATTTTTTACATCGGCGATTAAAAGATGAAGAAGATAGATACGTGAACGATTGTTTTTGTAATGCATTCAATGATTGAAAACTACACTGAGAGAAATAATTAGTAAATATAACGAATTTTTTGGTAAATACTACCAATCTATAGTCATTTTCGACCGTACTAATAAACACATATGTCAAGCAGAACCATGATTCGGAAGCCCAATATCGGCTACATTTTCTCGCCGAAAATGCACGTATCAGAATTATATCCTTATTATACCTCCGTATTGCCTTATGGGAACAATGAAAATGGTTAATACGCGCTTTTCTCACCAATTTTCAGATATGACAATATCTAAACTTACTAATGTTGTCGAGTAAAATATACTAATCTCTGGTAGGGATGCGGGTTTGTTGACAATATGTACAAAAAATTTGTACATTCTACTAATTTTGCATTACCAAATGTATTTAGTAGTTTTCGACCGAGGATTTTTCTAAGGGTAATAGCGTGCATCCATTAACTTGATTTGTTTACATTTTTTACATAGGACCTTTTCAATAGTTACGCGAGAGTTCAGTACTGTTCGAATTGTCTGATTGTTGCGTAAAATGATCAAATATTTAAAAATTATTATTGTTACAAAATCTGTATAAAATCTGCATGGATATCCAATAATCTGTAATCTGTGTATACAGATTCTTGGTCAAAAAAATGCTGAAAATCTGTATCATTACAGAAAAATCTCTATATGTGCGACACTGTCAGCGTCCAGCCTTCTTGGCAGAGTGATGAGATGATTTGTACGTATTGCATTTCGATCCATATAGATCTGCTGCTTTTTCTGGTACTAGATCCGTTAAAATGCTTAAATATAGGATTGCGGCCTGCCGCTCTTGTTAGGAGCGACAGGCTTGAACAAAAAATTTAGTTTAGACTCATTAGAGTGTCCCTCTCCACGGAAATCTTTAGTAAAAGGCGAAAGATTTATTCGGCAACTGAAGAGAGACCAGAGTGACGATTACGTGCTCACCGGGAGACTTCCACTCCGTTCGATGTGTTGCGCTGGCGATAGATAGAAATGAACGTTTCTATGCTAAAGGAGAATATTGTAACAAAACATAAATAACCGGTGGCTGAAATTACCTGAGCTGATACCCGTCTCTGGGTACAGAGCGAAAATTAACTGTGTGTAATATGTTTTCGCGTTTCCCCCCTTTCTACCTTGTTCCACTTCTAGTAGAAGTGTCAGAGAAACCTGCATTTTATATCACGTATTAAAATTTATATTTGTACACGATGATTTTATGCTCAGATACTGCGATACTTTAAAAAAAACTGTAAAACTACACTCAAGAGATAGTTTGTAAATGATGTATAAAAATACATTTGATGTTCCTTTTTCAGTGTTGATAACCAATTCAAGGACATTGTAATAAATTCTAACGAGAATGCCAGTAGTTTTCTAACTGGATTTCACCAGAATGAATGTAGTCTTGCTTCATAAATGCGTACATCAACCATATCCTTTTCTTAATTTTTTTAAGCGTCGTCTGAAAAATTGTGAAAAATAAGATTCGTGTATCATTTCGCAATAATAGAGATGTCTTTTTTCATTTAACTGATTTTGGATCAATTATTGGGGCATTTTACAATGATCGATTCATTCGGATAATTGTCTTTCAGTATTCGAATAATCGAGCAAATATTTGTTTCTTATTAGATGGTTGCTTTTCCTTTGTGAGAGATCGGATCCCTCCTTAAGAATAAGATGAAATGTAAATACATATTAGATATAAGATAGGATTAAGAATTGAGTGTGATGAGTGTGATTGTGAGTGTGAGTGTGAACATTGTCAACATATCCTCATATCCCCTCCTTGAAATGTCACCTGAAGACAATATGTCACCTTTCTAAACTCGAGTCGACCGCGAGTAATCGGTTTTCTACGTTATTAACATTAGAATTAAGGAAAAATTTATATATTCTAGTAACAATACAGTAAGGAGTTCGGCTCCTTTAAACTTATGTAACTGAGCCTGTAAAAATAAACGATTTGAATAAAAAAAAAGATGGTTGCTGTTGGATAAAAAAAAGTATACTTAAAATGCATATTGTGATTCATGGTTTAATTAAACGCAGTAATGGCTCCTAACTATTCGATATATTCATATTTTGGTTTTGCATTATTCGATACGAAATTATTTACAGATATTCGATTGATTGAATTAACCGAACGATTAACCGACATCCCTACAAACCAACCGTATCAAACTGGTTAGCGGCCAATTTCTTTTGATCTTGCCTTACCCGCTCATCCATCGCTAGGGGTACTGGACGCACACCGAGCCGTAGGGAGCGCCGTTTTGCTTGACTCTTCAGCTTTGCGCAGTGGCGATATCGTAACCAATGAGGTTTTACCGAGGTGCGATTATTGCTAGTTGAAAACTAATACCAATACCCCGCCATGAGGACGTGAAATACCGTCCGCTACGGCAATTTTTGCAAGCTTCGAAAGAGGCGTCTAATGTACAATAAATGCCCTCTCAAAGTAGTGTTAAGTAGAACATATTTGCGATTTAAGCTCCGTCCTTGATCGAAAGTTGCAAAGGCGACAATTCAAAGAGACAACATTTGAGAATTTTTTTCTACACATCCTTAAAGCCCGGTAGACTACTCTCATCCCCTAGCAAAATGTTTTGGACAATGTTAGATACATCAGACTCAAATGCGAAGAGAACATTTGTGATTCTCCACAAATCACGCGAAAACGCATATAAGGAAACAACCACCTTGTATTGGACACGTGTAAGAAGATCAATTGTGTCTCCCCTATGTATCCTTCATCTACAAACTAAAAAAAATCAAAAAAAGCCATCGACTTGCCCTTTAGAGCCGATTTCCTCAACAGCCTCTCAAATCAATTCACAGGAAATCGTTGTTAATTAGCCCATTTATGTTCCAGGCATAAGTGGGCAAGCCTAGCTCTGTAATCGACGGGAAATCTTGAGTCGCTTCTAACAGCGTTAAATTAACTCTCATGAAGCAAATGATCATTCAACAAGAGTCTGTTTCCAGGATTGCATTCCACCACTGGCGCCTCTCATGCCCTCACCGCAACGAACGCTTGGAAGCGGAAAAATCAGAAACCCTTCCAGTACAGCTAATTACCGCTGGCTATTTATGTTTAGCACGGCTGCAAACACGAGTCGAGTGGTGTCGAGCCGAGGAAATGAATCAATTGGCTGTGTCAGGACAATTCATGTATAATAAATTTATTAAGCCACTGACATGGAATACAGCTCGTAATGAACATCAGCCTCGCCGACATATTATCCCCCTTCACGAGGTCAAAATCCATGATCAAACATTGCAACATTTCATAGACTATCCGGAGCGGTTGAACAAAAAATTATGAGATGGGTCGAATTATGGTGGACAGGGCTGAATTCCCACTGTTTCACATGACCAGAGGACAGACCACCATATTCATCATTGGAAGCATCATTTGGACCATGCAGCAGGCAATTTTCACGCCTGGTTTGTCACCATAGAACTGGATGAGGCGAGGGAAAGCACCAAGCGAGTGCGGTGGCGGGAAAATTATTCAACAATTATTCTAGATGAAATTGATTGCCCGAGGAAACGTGTCTCTCTAGTTTGGTTGTTTCCGGTGAGCGGAGCTTCGGTTAACCCTTCGAGCTATGGCGCACTATAACTCTCCGCGGGGGAGGCTATAAATTATAGGCTTCTTCGGCAGAAGGAATGTGGCACGCGTGAATCCTTCGCAATCCGCGCGACTGGGGGAGGGGTCAAATATTGCTACAATCTCTGATATGACGCGAGTTAATGCCGAGTCATCAGTTATGGTGGCGACCGCCCCGGGCGTGTCGAAGATTAATTCGTTCGGATTAATAATCGCTTTATTTACTAGAAGATATCGAAGGAATTTAGCATGATTCATGCCCACTGGAAGGGGCAATTAATTACAGAGGAATTAGTTGTATTGTAGGCAGAATAAATGTCGCAAATACTTTGTCATGGGCCGCGGCTCAAAGGCTTGGAAGGGCCATTCCCGGCCAGGTGGAAACAGTTATGATCGAAATAATTGAATAATTAGATTCCATTGAATGCAATGTAAGGTATTTCGGTGTGTTTGGTTTAATCTAGAGAATACACTGCAGCTATTTCATACAGCCACACATACAATTTAGGCGTAACTCGTGAACCGGCTTTAAGATTAAACTATTTCTTGGAACACCTGTTCATAACAGATGTTTAAAAGTCAGAGTAATGAATTCTAATTCGTGGTGATATAATACAAATTCGTACCAATATTCAATCTGCGGAATACTTTCTGCATTTGACGAATTTCATACAAACTCTTCTTAGGAGTTGGCAGCACCAACTCAGATAGCAATTAAACGTTGTGGGTCATTTAAGGAACTTTGCGTTACTGAAATCTTCAAAAAAGAACCAGACTACTTTTTGTAAAGAGCCAAAAAAAATTTCTTGATTTTTCACAAAAATTTATGAAAATTTAAACAATTTCCTACATTTCATCCCTCCATACATATTTTTTAGGTATCATCCAGTACAATATAATATTTTGAAGCTGTTTATTTCCCATTCCTTCCCATAACTTCTTTTCCCCAGCTTAGCAATGCTGTTGATGCTATGGGGATTCTTTAGTTCAATTTAATTTTTATCTTGACTACAAGCTATTCACAATAGTAATTAAATAATGAGAAATCAGGAATATGTAACCAAATTGATTTCTCTTCGATTTTCCCGAAACACTGTTTCGCGCCGGTACTGATGAAACAAGAGGGGAAAGTCATATAAAGTTTCTTCGTAGCGCAAAATGCAATCTATACCACAAGAAATGCTCCTATAACATTACGAGTAAAAACGCACTTTGGTTTAATTGGGTAGATCTTACCAAAAAATCGTGAATCCATCAAGACCTTCTAAACTACTATTTATCGGGAAAGAATATCTTTTTCTGAAATACAAAAATCGAAAAATTGATAGAAGATTTCTCTTTTTCTTCTGTTCAATTTTTGCGTGTTTCTGTCACCTTTTTACCTGCCACGCACATCATTACAGAGTTCGAATCTGTGTGAATGAGTGTCATCTCTTCTTCACATTCAATTGTAACGTGGTATCCTGCTTCGAAGATTCCAAAAAATTAGTCTAACATGAAAAGATGCAAAAGTCGGATAATCACCTTGATCAAAAAGTTCCCGGAATTTATTCAGGAAATTCAAAATACAAGTCGGACCTAATTATATACAGACTCGATTTAATTTGAAGAAAAACGAATGGATATTTTCTACTCGAACAAATCGTAGAGAAATGATACGGTGAGAAAAATTTGAAAATTTTGAAGGAAAATGGGAAAATTCGGAAAACTGAATTCCTATATGTTCTTTTACCACTTCAATAAGAAAAGTAAAATACATGTTAACCACTTAAATAATGGAAATGAGTCACTATACTATTAAAAACCAATCAGTTGCAAGAATTCATGAGATTTTGGGCTCAACGAGTATTTCTAACACTTTTTTGTTTCTTCCATATACACTTCAAATTGAACGCAAATTATTATGACACAATGTTTTGTTTGCCAATTCAATATAATTCGGTCATTACTTCACTCTTCTATGTACCACAATGGGTAAGTTACTGCCCTGTTTCGTATACTGTGATACTGTCGAACTGTCGCATAAGCATAAGCCCATCGTGATACGGCAAAAGTAATCGCAGTTGCGAAGCTCGAAAATAATAATTGTTTTTCAGGGGTAAAATGGACATACGATTGATTTATATGCAAAATGTAACTTTGAATGTCATATTTCTGTCGAAGAGATCCCCTCCTATAATATTTGAACCACCCTGACTGTTCAAAAGTAGAGAAGGGAAACAAAAATCGAAAATCATAAATTATTCTTCGTGCGAATATATTTTTTGCGGCTTCAATATTAAGCATTTTGAGTGGTCAACATAATAGTTATATAAATCAAAGCAATATTAGGCATGTATTAAAAAGTAAATTCATTGGTGAGTGAACAATTAAAATTATTGAAATATGTGTGGTGGGGTGAGATGGATAGTGAAATGATAGTGTCGCCCAATGCTTACAAAACGGAAGTTTAAATGAATATCCATGAAGCTCAACTAGGAAATTTTAACATCAATATACACTTCGTTGAAAGGTTCGTGTCCGAGTTCTTTTCATCGTTGCATAAGCAACAGGTAGTGATGGAAAGAGTATTAATTTTCTTTCTATCTCTCTATTTGTTTTATTTGAGTTGCTGGACAGACAAACGATGAGACAGAACGAAATTATTCCTTTCGTGTAATATACGAAATATACACGATACGTGCCTATCCGATTTACCCGCATCATAAAAAAGTGCCGCCCTAAAGAATCACCAAGGCAACGAAAGCATTGCTGATTAATTAAAAAAATACATAGGAAAACACTTTATTTTGTAAACATATGGCGGATTTATTAAAAAAAAATTATATTGAGTTGCAAGAAACTTCATTTAAATTTATCTCAACATGTCTGTATTCCCCTCACTTCCCCTTCCCCTTAATAGCCAAATGTGTTTTGCTAGGGGCAAAACTAGAGAACGATTTTTTTTTCTGATTTAGCAAAACGTAAAAAATCAGGAAAAATCAGGATCATTTTATAAAAGTCAGGATATCAGGGAGCGTGCCAAAAAGTTTGGGAAATCCTGAAAAATCAGGAAGTTTGGCAGCTCTGGTTGTGGGTGTAAAGATATGGGTCATTTAAGCAACTTTGCATACTTGAAGTATTCGAAAAAGAATTAGACTACTTTTTGGAAAAAGCCAATTTTTTTTTCTTAATTTTTTACAAAAAATTATGACATGAAAACTATGATACCTACAAAATTCTTGTCAAAGGATGAAACGTAGCAAATTGTTTAAATATTCACAAAAAAATACAAAAAAAAATTGGAAAAAAATTTAGCTGACAAAAAAGCTATTTGAAAAAATAAAATTAATTTTTTCTCAAAAACGTATTTTTTTTTTAAATTCCCAAATATATATATATATATATATATATATATATATATATATATATATATATCAATAGCCCTTACAATTTCGTCCATACATTGGAAGATGGGCACTTTTACAGAGAAAAAGTTTTTCGAACAACTTCTTTTCCTTATTTTGTTTAAAGTCGAGATAGCGATATAATGTATTCGACAAGGTTTTATATCTTGTTAAAATATAAACTTTTATCGAAGACATCAACTTTCTATCTTTTATAGATTTTGGAATATAAGTCATTTTTGTATGAAGACTCCTGAAAAAAAATATGTTTTGCTCGTAACATTTTTGTGTGTAAATTCTCACCTTTGACATGTTCTTGACATGTTTCTTAATAGAGAAAAGTTAGCAGAGCATTTAAAATGGAATAATTTACGATTTGATCATTAATAGTATTTTTTCAAAGAAAAACATGAAAAAGTTGTTGTTCGAAAAACTTTTTCCATGTAAATGTGCCCATCGCTCATGTATGTAAAACTTGTTGGAAATTTCAAGGACTATTTATATAAATTTTTTCATATTTCGGGAAAAATGAATTTAAATTTTCAAAATTTTTTTTTTCAATGATATTATTTTCCAAAAAATTCTTTGGTAATTTTTAATGAAAACCAAAATAATTTCCTACATTCCATTCTTTGACTAAAATTGTGTAGGTCTGATAGATTTTTTTGTAGGTTTATTGTAAAATTTTGAGTTTTTTCAACTTTTTTTTTCGAAAAATCTTAATTTAAAAAATATAAAAAAAGTTGGTCAGAGAATGAAATGTAGGAAATTATCACAGAATTTTTTGGAAAAAAAAAATTCGTCATAAAACAAAAAATTTGAAAATTAAAATTAATTTTTCTCAAAAAATGTGCTTTTAAAATTCTGAGAAAAAAATAGATATAATTTCCAACAAGTTTTCCATACATCGGACGATGGGCACATTTACATTGAAAAAGTTTTTCGAACAACAACTTTTTCATGTTTTTCTTTGAAAAAAATGCTATTAATGTTCTATTCGTTACATTTTTATGTATAAACTAGCTAACCCGGCAAACTTCGTCCCGCCCATTTACTTGATTAATTCTCGAGTAATGCAGAAATTTGTGTTTTATTTGTATGGCAGCCACCCCTAAGAGAGGGGGGAGGGGTATCTAACCACCATAGAAACATTCATTGCACCCTAAAGTTTCCATATGCCTAATTTGGTTTAATTTGCTTGATTAATTCTCGGGTAATGCAAAAATTTGTGTTTCATTTGTACGGCAGCCCTCTCTAAGAGAGGGGGAAGGAGTATCTTAACACCATAGAAACATTTATTGCATCCTAAAACCTCCACATGCCAAATTTGGTTTCATTTGCTTGATTAATTCTCGAGTAATGCAGAAATTTGTGTTTCATTTGTATGGCAGCCCCCCCTTTGAGTGGGGGAAGGACTGTCTAACCATCATAGAAACATTTATTGCACCCTAAAACTTTCACATGCCAACTTTGGTTTCGTTTGATTGATTAATTTCCGAGTAATGCAAAAAATTGTGTTTCATTTGTATGGCAGCCCCCTCTAAGAGAGGGGGAAGGAGTATCTTATCACCATAGAAACATTTATTGCATCCTAAAACCTCCACATGCCAAATTTGGTTTCATTTGCTTGATTAATTCTCGAGTAATGCAGAAATTTGTGTTTCATTTGTATGTAAGCTGGGGCTTTGAGTGGGGGAAGGACTGTCTAACCATCATAGAAACATTTATTGCACCCTAAAACTTTCACATGCCAACTTTGGTTTCGTTTGCTTGGTTAATTTCCGAGTAATGCAGAAATTTGTGTTTCATTCGTATGGCAGCCCCCCCTTAGAGAGGGGGGAGGGGTCTCAAAATATCACGAAAACCTTCCCCGGCCCCAAAAACCCCTACATACCAATTTTCATGTCGATCGGTTCAGTAGTTTCCGAGTCTATAAGAATCAGACAGACAGACAGACATCACTTCATTTTTATATATATAGATAGATTATCGCAATTTGCATGATCTGCTAACTTTTCTCTATTTAGAAACATGTCAAGAACATGTCAAACGTGAGAATTTACACACAAAAATGCTACGAGCAAAACATTATTTTTTTCAGGAGTCTTCATACAAAAATGACTTATATTCCAAAAACTATAACAGATACAATGTTGACGTCTTCGACAAAAGTTCATATTTTAATTGGATCTAAAACTTTGTCGAATACGCTATATCGCTATCTTGACTTTAAACAAATTTAGGATTGGTTGTATTTTTTTCAAAGAAAACATAAAAAAGTTGTTGTTCGGAAAACTTTTTCCTTGTAAAAGTGCTTATCTTCTAATGTATGGACGACTTGTTGGAAAGGGCTATTCATATATATATTTTTGGGAATTTTAAACAAATACGTTTTTGATAAAATTGAAATTTAATTTTGAAAACAACTTTTTTGTCAGCGAAATTTTTTGGGATTTTTTGTGACAATTTAAACAATTTCCTACATTTCATCCTTTGACATGAATTTTATAGGTATCATAGTTTTTATGTTGTATTTTTTTGTAAAAATTAAGAAAAAAATGACTTTTTCCAAAAAGTAGTCTAGTTGTTTTTCGAATATTTCAAGTATGCAAAGTTCCTTAAATGGCCCATATTTTTACATCCCCTACGTTTCACTACTATCTGAACTGGTGCTGCCATAGGCCAGTCGAGTTGGCATGAAATACATATTCTTCACATAACATATTCTTCTATATCAGATTCTATTTTTACTGGAAAACCGAACTATGAAACATTCTTCGTTGAATGGCAATTTGTTTGTTATTTTAAATCCCTGTTCATCGAAAGTTTTGCAACGGCTCCGATGTAAACATGACGTATGACACTCCTGAACCCCACAATCTTGGAGTCCCTGCGCAGATTTGCCATTATTTATGAACATTTTCCTACGTGTGAGATAAATAAACCAGCAGTACATCAAAATGTTTGCATTTTTCTTCGCACAAAGGACCTCTTTAGCCTCGGTGGCTGGCAAACAAAAGGAAACAAAATTAACTTCGTAATTTTCTTTGTAAATAATACACAAACTCTCGCACCATTTCCCACCACAAAACCACTGTTTCCGCTCTGAGGAGCGCCCCCTGTTCCGCGTGTCTCGGCACAATTGCTCCCATAATTGGACGTTTGATCCTGCCTCAAGAAATGAAGAAATAAATCATGCCAAAAAGCCACAATCATCACGCCTCCACTCCGCTGGGAAGCATTGTCTTTCGAGCATAGCGTATTCGTACGAACGCCCGACACGACGACACTTCCCTTCTCCGCGATCCTTCCTCCCTCTCAGTAGCAGTCTGAGCAGGAGACCGTAGGCAAACACAAAAGCCATCCTCGTCAGTCTCCATATCTTCACATGGAGTTTATTCCCGAACAAAATGGTCGTAATTTTCTAAAGTTTATTTTTATTTTATACAGAAACCGTTCAGCTCTTCCTTCCGTTTAATTTAAAACCATGATTCATGCTGTCTCTGTCTGTTCTCCAACCGAAATACGGTCGGGGAGGATCGGGGTAGGATTTCCCATATGAGCGTTGTTCATTGCTCAGCCAGCACTGACAGCGTTGTCAGATCGGATTTTTGGTGGAATTTCACCAATGTTGGATACACTATTCGAGAAATCTTCACAAGAAGTAACACCACTGGTGGAAGCGCTCGATCGTTGAGAATTTCAAGCTTCTTCCCCCAGAGGGACTGTTCGTCTCGCAGCTCATTTACCGAACGATTTCATCAGACGAAACCACCCCTCGGGGTGCACCATTTCCACACTCGCTTTTTTCACGTTTTTTTTGTGTTCTGGGAGAATGTGAATTCTCCGCTTTTCATCTGCTTTAAATAAACGACATCAAGTCCCTTCGTGCAACAAAGAGGTCAGAGCTCATTTCAAACCACGGAACAAACGGATACAGCGGAGGTTGCATGAAACGGAAGCTTCATGAACATTGCATTAGGTTATGTGATTTTTTACGATAAACTAAATTCATAGGAAAATTATATTTCCAGCTCCATTTTCGGCAGCAAACGAGCAAAGTTGCCAAGTCAAATGAGCACAGCATGATCTTAACGCCAGTTCTCGGCTGCTCCCAAGAACGATTTCGGTGGGTACGCGCAGAACCGAAATTAGCCTGCCACTCCATTTGATAGCGTTTGAGACCAGGCATAATGAGGGGAGTTTTTGGGAACAAACAAGTCATAAAACAAGCTTTAGAGGGAATCTTTTCTGCCAATCTATGCCGTTGTACATACGTCGTGTTGGTAAGCTGTTTGAGCCATTTATCTGAGATGGCAATAATTTTTGAGTATACTTAATGATCGAAGTTTACTTGGTGTCATAAAGCACATGATATAAAGCGATACCAGCGAGCGAATTCGCATTTGCATGCTAATATGTCCACCCATAGTCAATCTAATATTGTTTACGCATACGCATATACTCTCATACACACGCTCATACTAATGATGTCCATATAACGCCTAATGTACTGGTTCAAATTTGCATATCACTAACAATTTTCCATTTCGCTCTTCTTTTTTTACTTTCTCAATTGCTTTGCTATAATTTCACCCCGGACCCCCTTCTAGAATGGTGGCGCCAAGGATGGACTCGACATGAACATCGGTCCAGCGTGGCAGAAGGGCTACACGGGAAAAGGCGTCGTGGTGTCTATCCTAGACGATGGTATCCAGCGGAACCATCCGGATTTGCAGCAGAATTATGTGAGTAGATTGTTAGTTATTGCAGCGTGCACATGTCGTGAAATTCCAGCAGAACGGGTGAGTGATTGCGATTTATGAATGAAATGACGATCCTTGTTGTTGTGCCTTCCATGGTGTGGTTCCCTAGTACTGCAAAATGATCGAATGAATGAAATTGGCATAAAAATCCAACGGCATACAACAGAAATTGTTTTAAACATAAAATTTTTATTAGATGTGACGAATTTACTACGACCGATACTACAATAACTTAGGAAACAAAACGCCTTTCCTGCTCGAAAATAAAGAAATATGGATGAAACAAAAGCACCTAGAATTAACAACTTTCCCAGCAAAATCAACTATCTTTGAATTTACCATTAGAAATTCATTGAGGGTGTGCTTTTGTTATCAAACTCTGATAAAATAACGTAAAAAATGTAACACGTTAGGAAACGGAAGTCCCTTCAGGTACATGCTATTGACCTATTCCATGAGGTTATGTACCGAAGAACTAAATTTAAAATCTAGTTTTAGGAGAAAATTTAAAAGGTTATTTGAATAAGCACTAGTTCTATCATAAACTCTTTGGAACGTATTTGATTCTTATGTACTTAGAGAGGGGCGAGTTTAAAAAAACTACATAATTGTTTTTAAAATATTTTGGGATCTCACTATTTTTATGTTTCCATTGAATGAAATACTTGTTTGAAGAGCCGTGGATGAACCCAGGTTTCAACTGAATATACAGAAATCCATGTCATCTTGGGTTGACAAATCATACAACAAAGTTTATTTGTATGTTTTGAAACGGAACTGGAAATATGACAATAATGTTCAAAAGTCGGAAACCTCAAAAAGACAGGTGTTAACAGGTAATGTCACCAAAATATTGGGCTGGCAATAAGCGAATTCAACTGTAAATTATTCTTCAACTGAAGAATCTTGTATGATTTTTTTTTCTATTTTACTTTGACATCATTTACTATTATTTGGATATCGTGTGATTTATACATGAAAACAAGAAAAAACTGTTTTTCGTGAGTCAAAACGTTGTCACGTCACGCTGGAATGATATGGATTATAAGAAGATTAACTAAGACGTAACGTCGAATTATCTTTCAGTTATGTTAATATATTAACAGTGCGAAGCTCAAAAATTCCAAAAAGTAGAAGCAATCATAAATATATGCTTTCAATCAATATTTTAATTTTGAAAGTTACATGACGTTTCCGTTGAATCATCGTCATGAGACTTCTGAAGGATTCGAACCTTGAAATTTATCACCGATTTGTTTAATTGTAAAGATTTTTTCTCTGTGCTCTCTCACGTTACTCAGGTATAACTTTCACGTGTCATGTATAAGAATATACGATAGTTTGAAGAAAATACTACGTTCAAAACAGTGGCTGACATTCTTTTGGCTGGTTTTTCACATTATTTCTATTCAGAAGGAAGAATGTTGGAAATGAAATTTGAACTCGTGATCTTTAGCGTGTGAGGTACGGATGTTAACCACTACGCCAGATCGCCTCCACTACTATTACTTGGCCTCACTTCAACCGAGAGATAACGAAGAACGAATATGAACGGTCGATGGCGGTGCCAAAATGATCAAATGTGCAAAACACAAA
The DNA here is from genome assembly GCF_029784135.1 of Toxorhynchites rutilus septentrionalis. Lineage (NCBI taxonomy): Eukaryota > Metazoa > Arthropoda > Insecta > Diptera > Culicidae > Toxorhynchites > Toxorhynchites rutilus. The sequence continues at coordinate 226,447,665 of NC_073746.1, forward strand.
AATACTAGTACACGAAGCTTAGCAGCGGAGGGCGGAGCTTAATTTGCATTTATTCTTTTCTTGCCTCGGCTTCACAATGGTGGTGGTATATAAATATTGTGCCTCACCGCTACATTAGTTGTCGAGAAAACTTTGCGAGCTTAAGGTGAAGGTGGAAGCTAGCCATTGTAGTAGTATAGGTAAACCCACGTGTAAAAATGGGGTAATAGTGTTTGTGAGAGAAGAGCAAAGCATACGTAAATAGATCAATTCACTTATCAGACTATGTGGCGCTTCATTAACACGAGTCTTGAAGTCATTTGAAAAAAATAACAATTCAATACTAAAATAAAATGTATACACGATATGTCCCGATGAACAATTGCAAATATAAATCTATATAGAAGGTGCATTTGCACATGAAGTAAAATTCTGATTATACGCGAGCGTAACATGAGCGAATTTATAACACATGCGAATTGGGACTCTTTTGGTATTAACAAGTTCTTCCGCTCATTCTTCGGCATAAGCTTCGAGTAACCGGTCATGTGCTGTGAGCGTCTCCGTTAAAGCATTGTTTTCGGTTACCGTTGGCTGTTATTTTTTTTTTATCGCCCGGGTGTGCTTTTTTCGCGCGTTTTCGAACTGTTCGAGATATCGTAAAACGCAGTGGGAACTCGGAATTAGTGAGAAAAGCAGAATCATCAAAGCCTGGCAAGGCCAGCCGGCTTTCAGTTTTCGCCGATTTGTCGCCATCGCAATCGAAGTCGGACATCGGTGCTCAGTTGCACGCACACAATACCAGCGCGATTCGCTGTTCACTTACAGCAGTGTGAAGGAGAGCATCACTTCTTAGTGGTGTGTGATAGTGCCGAGCGCTCAAGCGCTCCGATTGAGAAGCAAGCAGCGGTTGCCAGTTCATCAGCACTGGGTGCATTGTGGTGAATAGAAATAAATAAGATATAAGATTTTTTTTTATTTTATTTTTTTTTTTAAATTATTATTATTATTAAAACAAAATATTAGATTATAAGTACCAATTACATAATGGCAGAAGGAGGGGGAGGATCTCCAGATATGGAGATCTCTGATGATGACTCCCCTCTGGTTGAAAAAACAAATAAAGGAACAGCGAAGACACTTAAACGCGTTCCTACATCAGAGGATGTTTCGTCCGGGGACGAGTCTGCTAACTCTAGCAAGCCCCCCTCTAAAAAACCTGCAAATATCTCCTCTCCAACCCCCCTCGCTCCTACCCCAGCTCAGATTTCGCCTCCCCATCCTGTTGTCCCCGATCCCCTTCAATCCTCGTCATCTCCTTCTCCTCCTGTTGTCTTCTCTCCACGTGTCAAGGTCTATCCTGAAGATGCACCTGGAACTGGTCCGTGGGTTGTTTTCTTCAGGCCTAAGCCAAACGGAAAAGCACTTAATGTTATTCAGATCATGAAAGATCTGGCAAGATACTCCTCCGTGACAGAAATTACGAAGGTTAGACCGACCAAACTGCGTGTTGTCGTGGCTGATCGGAAAGACGCAAACGGTATTGTCGTCGACCAGAGGTTTACCCTGGAATATCGTGTCTACGTGCCTTCCCATGACGTAGAAATCTCGGGGGTGATAACCGAAACGGGTCTGACGTGCAAATCAATTATGGAAGGAGATGGCAGATTTAAAAAGCTGCCTTTGATTAAGGTTAAAATCTTAGAATGCCGACAACTCGGCAAAGTCTCCCAGGAAGGGAAAGAATCGAAATTTACGCCGTCCGACTCGTTTAGAGTCACTTTTGCTGGCTCCGCCCTCCCTGACTACGTTATGGTGGACAAATTGAGGCTACCGCTGCGACTCTTCGTGCCAAAGCCCATGACTTGCCTGAAATGCAAGTCAGTTGGTCACACAGCAGCTTACTGCGCCAACAAGGAGCGCTGTGCCACTTGCGGAGAGCAACATGTGGACAAATCCTGCAGTGCGATTGAGCAAAAGTGTCCATATTGCGGAGGAAATCCGCACGTGCTCTCGGCTTGTGAAACTTACAAGAGTCGCTGGGAGAAACAGAAGCGCTCTTTAAAGGAACGCTCGAAGCGCACTTTTGCGGAAATTTTGAAGGGCGCTTCTCCATTGGCCCAACAGCAACAACCTTTAACCGCAAACAATGTCTTCGCTTCGCTGCCAGTTGACGAAATGGAAGCGGATACAGCTAACGAGGGCACACCGTACATCTTCCAAGGGAATCCCCGGCGCAAAAATGTGACCACTCCCAAAGTTCAAGGACAAGCCCCTCCGGTTATACCCTCTGTTAGCATGCCTAAAAAATCGAGTGCAGCGGACAAGCAAAATCAGGTTCCTCCTGGCTTCCGTGGGAATAATTCACCTTCGAACGACCCAGCACTCGAAGGGACATCAAAAACCCCAACTGTCCCTATTTTACCGTCCAGTTCAACTTCCCAATCGGGATTTATAAAGTTGACTGACCTTGTGGCTCAAATCTTCACATGCTTTAATGTTTCCGACTCCATCAGAACCATTGTCATATCAATGCTTCCAGTATTAAAGACAATTTTGCAACAATTGATGCAAACATGGCCCCTCCTTGCAATGATTATCTCTCTTGATGTCTAATTCAAATAGAGAGGTCGGAGATATCACTGTTTTACAGTGGAATTGTCGTAGTCTTATCCCTAAATTGGATACATTCAAATTATTAATTCATAACTTCAATTGTGATGTTTTTGCTCTGTCCGAAACTTGGCTTTCTTCGCGAGATGATCTCTCTTTCCACGATTTTAATATTATACGCTTGGACCGTGATGACAGATACGGAGGGGTGCTATTGGGGATCAATAAGTGCCACTCATTTTTTCGAATTGACCTTCCACCTATTGGAGGGATTGAAGCTGTTGCTTGTCATGCAAACATCAGAGGAAAAGACCTCTGTATTGTCAGCTTGTATTGGCCTCCGAGAGCTGCGGTTAGCCGCAAGCAACTTGTTGACATGTGCTCACTCCTTCCTGAGCCACGATTGATCTTGGGAGACTTCAATTCTCACGGAACTGCCTGGGGGGAACAGTACGACGACAATCGTTCACTGTTGATATATGATCTTTGTAACAGCTTCAATATGACACTTTTGAACACTGGGGAAACAACACGTGTACCTAAACCTCCTGCTAACCCAAGTGCTCTTGACCTCTCGCTTTGCTCGAATTCATTATCGTTAGATTGCAAGTGGAATGTAATCCAGGACCCCAACGGTAGTGATCACTTGCCAATCAAAATTTCCATCACCATTGGGTCGAATTTTTCTGAATCTATAAACATGGCATATGACCTCACAAGACACATTGACTGGAAAAAATATGCGGACGCGATTGCTCTAGCCATCAATTCCAGAGATGGTTTACCTCCATTGGAGGAGTATAACTTCCTTTCTCGTTTGATCTATGACAGCGCGGTTCGCGCTCAAACGAAACCCATCCCAGGCTCCACTATTCGTCGAAGGCCTCCCAATCCATGGTGGGATAGCCAATGTTCCAAGCTTTATCAGGATAAATCGAACGCATTCAAAGCTTTTCGGAAACGTGGAACCATTGAAAATTTTCAATCGTATTTGGACCTTGAAAATCAATTTAAAAACTTGATCAAAGGGAAAAAACGTGCTTATTGGCGAAATTTCGTGGGAGGTTTGTCACGAGAAACGTCAATGAAAAAATTATGGAAAGTGGCTCGAAACATGAGAAATCGCTCTTCATCCAATGAAAGCGAGGAATATTCACATCGATGGATTTTTAATTTTGCACGGAAGGTTTGTCCTGATTCCGCTCCTGTGCAAAAAATTGTTCGAGATATACCACAAGATAGGTGCGATCTTGATTCCGAGTTTTCGATGGTAGAATTCTCTCTTGCTCTGCTTTCATGTAACAATTCTGCTCCGGGATCGGATAGAATTAAGTTCAACTTGCTGAAAAACCTCCCTGATGTGGCGAAACATCGCTTGTTGAATTTATTCAATCGGTTTCTGGAGAATAATATTGTTCCAGATGATTGGAGACAAGTACGAGTTATAGCTATTCAAAAACCCGGAAAACCCGCGTCCGACTTCAATTCGTACCGCCCAATAGCAATGCTGTCTTGTATACGGAAATTGTTGGAGAAAATGATCTTGTTTCGCCTTGATCGATGGGTTGAAACGAATGGCCTACTCTCAGATACACAATATGGGTTCCGCAGGGGCAAGGGGACGAATGATTGTCTTGCGTTGCTTTCTTCAGAAATTCAAATGGCTTACGCCGGAAAAAAACAAATGGCTTCAGTATTCTTGGACATAAAGGGGGCCTTTGATTCTGTTTCAATAGAGGTTTTGACAGACAAATTACACTCTCGGGGTCTGCCGCCTCTATTGAATAATATGTTATATAACTTGCTTTGTGAGAAGCATTTGAACTTTTCTCACGGAGATTCGGCAGTAAGTCGGGTCTCTTACATGGGCCTCCCCCAGGGCTCATGTTTAAGCCCCCTTTTGTACAACTTCTATGTAAGCGACATCGACAATTGCCTTACACAAAATTGCAGCCTAAGACAACTTGCAGATGATGGAGTGGTGTCTGTCGTAGGACCAAACGAATCCGACCTGCAAGGACCCTTACAAGATACTTTGAACAATTTTTCAACCTGGGCCATCGGGCTAGGGATCGAATTCTCCACGGAGAAAACAGAGATGGTGGTTTTTTCTAGGAAGCATAGACCAGCAAAACCAAAGCTTCAACTTTTGGGTAAACCGATCACTCATGCTATGTCATTCAAGTATCTTGGGGTCTGGTTCGACTCCAAATGTACTTGGGGGGCCCATATTAGGTATCTGAGTAAAAAATGCCAACAAAGAATAAATTTTCTCCGTACAATTACCGGCACCTGGTGGGGAGCCCATCCCGAAGATCTTATAATGTTGTATAGAACAACTATTCTCTCAGTGATGGAGTATGGCAGTTTCTGTTTTCAATCAGCTGCCAAAACACACTTAATTAAACTCGAGCGAATTCAGTATCTTTGTCTCCGTATTGCGTTGGGATGTATGCCCTCAACGCATACCATGAGTCTCGAGGTTTTGGCAGGCCTACTCCCACTAAAAGATCGCTTCAATTTATTATCTCTTCGGTTCTTCATCCGGTGTAAGGTCATGAACCTATTGGTGATCGGAAATTTTGAGCGGCTAATCGAGCTAAATTTTCACTCCGGATTCATGAGTTCATATCATGAATTCATCTCCATGCAGGTTGATTCTTCTTCGTATATTCCCAACCGTGTTTGTTTCCCTGACTACATCAATTCCTCTGTGCATTTTGATCTGTCCATGAAGCAAGATATCCATGGATATTCAGATTACCAACGATCGAGGATCGCTTCAACGATCTTCGATGAAAAATATAGGGGTATCAATTGTGATAATATGTACTTTACTGATGGGTCCACTATAAATGAGTCCACAGGATTTGGAGTGTTCAACGAATTTTTTAGCACCTCACACAGTCTTCAGAATCCTTGCTCAGTGTATATTGCTGAATTGGCAGCAATTCATTGGGCGCTGGACAGCGTCGCCTCACGACCTGTTGAACACTATTACATTGTAACGGATAGTCTTAGCTCTGTCGAAGCTATCCGTTCAGTGAGGCCGGAAAAGCACTCGCCGTACTTCCTTGAGAGAATACGAAAAATTTTGAGTGCTTTATCCAGACGCTGTTATGTCATTACCTTTGTGTGGGTCCCTTCTCATTGCTCAATTCCGGGTAATGAGAGGGCTGACTCATTAGCAAAGGTAGGTGCGATTGAAGGCGATATTTATCAGCGTCAAATCGCCTTCAATGAATTTTACTCTTTAGTCCGTAAAAATACCATCGCTAACTGGCAACGCAAATGGAACGAAGATGAATTGGGCCGGTGGCTTCACTCGATTATCCCTAAGGTTAGCCTCAAACCATGGTTCAAAAGTCTGGACTTGAGTCGGGACTTTATTCGCACCTTCTCCCGACTCATGTCCAATCACTGTTCGTTAGACGCGCTGCTCTTTCGTTTCAATCTGGCCGGCAGCAATATCTGCGTTTGTGGCCGAGGTTACCACGACATCGAACACGTTGTTTGGTCGTGTGAGGTGTATCTTGTTGCCAGATCGAATTTAGAGAACTCCCTTCGGGCTAGAGGAAGGCAGCCCAATGTGCCGGTGAGAGATGTGTTGGCTCGGTTAGACCTTGATTACATGTCCCAAATATATGTTTTCCTTAAATCTATCGATGTTCGTGTGTGATTATCCTTATATCCTTATACCCTCCATTTCTTCCTTTGTGAGTAATTGGTCCGCTTGCTATAAACAGAAGAATGAAATGTAAATTCACAACTGATGTACGAATAGATTTAAGAATTGAGTGTGTGTGATTATCAACATTGTAATAATTTCCTTATACCCCATCCTTTTCCTGAGAAAATGTCACCCTTTTAATCTCGAGTCCACCACGAGTAATCGGTTTCCCACATTACTAACCATAGATTTAAGAAAATTGTTCATATATATAGTTTTAAAAATATATTTAAGATTTCGGCTCCTTTAAACTTATGTAACTGAGCCTGTAAAAATAAACGAATTTATTAAAAAAAAAAAAAGTTCTTCCGCATAGTAACTCGATGTTGATAATTCCTTCATATTTTCCTTCGTTGATCGTATCGTTTTCACATATTCACGTTGGAGAGCCTTAACCCTTCTCTACGTTGGCCGAGGCATTTTGATTGAATATAATACTTTTCCGTTTACTATTTTTGAAAGCATAGGCAGCCGTGGCAGTGTTTCGAGCTCTGCAATACAATTTTCTTACCCAATGTTAAAGTTGCTAAAACTATAGACCCATTAAACGTAAAAATACTAATTGTATTGATATCAACACAATTTTATTCTATTGATTTTTATGACATGAAACGCTATGACTCAGAAATAACATTTTATTGAGTGGTTTTTATAGCTGTTTCGATGATGTTGTTTGGCATCAGTGTCGAAAAAATAACGATGCTTTCACAAATACAAACAAACCCATTGCCGAAGATTGAAAAATGAAAATTAAACTTTCAGAGCACTAGCCCGACTTTTCCGACGTTTTTTACTATACAGTGCGACAGCAGATGAAAATTTAATATCTTGTGAGTAATCGATTAGAGTTTGGTTGATATTACTTGATGGGAAGATGGGAAAATTTCAGCCGAATCGGACTCGTAGTTTTGTTTTGATCGTTTGTGGAAGGGAGCGTGTCCGCGAATTTTAGAAAAATGGAAATTCCGCCGTCGCCACGGCCAAATTCGAATTGCACTACGAACTGCTGCTCCATCCGCCGTATTCTCAAGATTTAGCCCCGTGCGACTTTTTTTCGTTTCCAAACTTGAAAAAGTCACATTTTTATGGTTCAGTATGAACATGAGTTCTTATTGTCATATGATCAGTAAACTGTGGAATATAAGCACATGCACATTGATGTATCTACGAGCGTCCCGAAACAGGATCAAACATGAAACTCGCGGAATGGAAACCTATGAATGATTTTGTATACGTTATAAAAAAATTTAGCACACCTGTATTCAATATCAAACAACCTCGGATGCTCCTCAGAGAAATAATATATGAGAAAGAGGAAAGAGAGAACTTAGCTTGCACTGCATCGAATAAATATTTCGTTTATACACGCGAAGTTAAAAATGGCTTCGTTCGATTTATGAATTTATTTCCAATTTCACAATTTATCCATATTTCAATGGAATTCAGTTCGGTCAGAACACTGGGTAATATAACACAAGACGTTATTATCATAGACACATGCACTAAAAACATCAGATGAAAAGGAAGCTTATCGCAACACAATCGACGCGACTGCACTTTTATATTTCAAAACAAATTTTCTCAGCCAAACACTCTTTTAAACCACATTTGTGCGTAACTTATTCAAGAAAAATCCACTGTATTCATCTTTACGAAGCTTGAAAGCATATTTTCCAGTCGAAACACCAAATACACCGACAAAACTTGAAGACAAAGACAGAGCACAAACAAGCACGTCTTGTTCGCACCGTCGTTCAACCCGAACCTGGATGTATGAAAAAACATCCAATTTCAAAAACCGACCATGTACATTTTGTGTATTGGCCCCAAAAAATGACCTGTGCAAAATTTCAGCTCAATCGGACATGATTTAAAGGTGCACTCAAAGTTTTGATTGTTTGGCCACTCAGGCCAAAAGGTCGATTTTCGGCCAAATATTTACTCCCCCTTGGAAGATTTTCGAGGATCAAAAAATCAAAACTTTGAGCGCTTTGAGGCACCCCTAAATCATGTCCGATTGAGCTGAAACTTTGCACAGGTCGGTTTTTGAAATTTGACATGACCATTTTCGCTGCCACCCTAGTGTATATGTTACATGTTTTATCGTTTTCTATAAACTGTACATCACACAGTTGCAATTTTTAGGCGTAAGAGTATTCCTTAGAGTGCCAATGGATGTATGGGAAAATGTGACCGTCGAATTTTCGAAGGGAACTTGATTAAAAATGTTGATTCCCACGAGAAGCTGCCCTGTGCAAAATATCAACTCAATCGAACTTCATTTACTAGTGTCACAAAGCCGTAAAAGTTTGAGTTTTTTGAAAACCGAAAAATCACACAAGGGGGAGTATGCCGAATGTCTTATAATTGCATGAAACATCTAGATTTACAGTTATCTTGAAAAAAAATGTTTGGTCAAAAATTGACTTTTAGTCTGAAAAATCCATTTTTGACGATTTTTTTTTTGAGATAACAGTAAATCTCGAAGTTTTATGCGATTTTAAGATAGACAGCCGAAAGATTTTTTTTTTGAAAACCCCGATTTTCTTTACTTCCTCCTAGCGATCTTTCCATTTTCAGAAAACTTAAATTTTGTGATCTGCGACAATAGTAAATGAAGTCCGAATGAGTTAACATTTTGCATAGAGTATTTTATCGTGCAAATTAACATTTCGCAGGGAGCCCTGTATAGAAAATCGATATGGCGATTTTCATTAGCACCCTAAACCATACGTTTTGCCTCGTATTCCGAAAAAAAACGTCCCAGAGTCCCAGAGTGTCGTTTTTTGACAAATATTTTTTAGATTACAGTAGATCTTGACGTTTCATGCAATTTGAAACCATTTGGCATCAATTTTTTGGGTGATTTTTCGGTTTTCAGAAGACTCAAACTTTGAGGGCTGTGCGACACTAGTAAATGAAGTTCGATTGAGCTGATATTTTGCAGAGGGGAGCTTTTCGTGGGAACCAACATTTTTAATTATGTTCCCTTTCAAAATTCTAAATGGCAGTCTAATATTCCTTCTATATCATTGCATATGGTACGCTTTAGGCGTTGGAGTATTCCTTCTGTTCTTCAATTATTCAGTTAGACCACCGGACAGCGGACGCAGTTTGATATCATGGTTGTGTTATTAATAGATGTTTCTTGAATAGCAGAGTAGTTGTATGGATGAATCGATCTTATTTCAACCGTTGATCGATCTCCATCGCTGAAAGATGGTCAATGAGGGCCCTGAGTTTTGAACTCACGATCGATCGCTTACTAAGCGAACGCGTATCCAATGTGGCTACGAAAACCCCTTAATTCCATTCACACACACTCACCGCCCTTACAACTGATACACATCTGCCCTAAGCAGTACCAAGAAGCGCTGCTATTCGGTGTTGTGTAATATCTCTTTCCAGTTTGTTAACCCTCCAACTGCTGCAGGATTCCGAAAAATAGATCTTCAAAGCTTCAAAGAACTAGCGAATGGCTGAATTTCATGGCTAAGGAATCAGAAGCTCGGGTGTAAAAAATCATTCAGATAGCATTGGTTTTTTGCGACCTGATTCAAAAAATTATTATTTTCATATGTAGAAGACCTAAAGTATTGTAGCGAACGAAAGGATAGGACGCAAATTCCACTGAACATATATACTTTTACTCGCCATTTGTTAGAAAAAAACACTCAAGTAAAAGTTTACTACTTCAATTTTTGAAACTTGCTGTATTTTTTTCGTGTTGAAGAGCAATATCTTCTATGTTTTCACTATATTGAGTCCGAAAGCATCAAAAATATATCAAACAAGCAAAACATTATTTCTAACTTATTTCTCCTACTGGTGTGATTCAAATCAAATACTTGGTCACGTGCTTAGTCAAGTCAAAAATGAATCAATGAAGCAACCCTTTACTGTACAAATAGATGCAGAGATTCACCCCGAAATCTTTATAATATGAGATAGAACTCGTTCAATATATTGTTGTACATGCATTTTAGATTTTTTTTTATTTATTTACAATGATATCACATCTCATTGAGAGATTAGGTCTTCTTCACAATGTTTCGCTAATGAAAGCGGGCCATGGCTGCACTTCCCCAATCCCTGGTGACACCCATTCTTTCCAAGTATTTTCCTGTACACCGCCGTATTTTGTTCCGAGCGCCCGGCTTTCGGAAACACCAGGTATATGAACGTCCTCTTCGAGCATCGTACATGCCTCGTGCTCGTAGAGGACTAACGGTCATATAAGCCAAGGTAGATAAACGTGTCGACCACTTCGAGCTCGTCGCCGTCAATTACAATGTTGCTGCCAAGAGGGATTCTGTGACGATCAGCCCCTCCTGCTAGCATGTATTTAGCCTTAGACGCATAGATCCCCAGCTCAATCAGCCCTGCTACGTATTTCAGTAGGGTCAACAAGTCCCCACTCGTCGCATGTATTCTTTCAATCATGTCCACGTCATAACTGACTGGATTTGAAAAAAATCGTGCTCCGCATGTAGAAGTCCGCTTTCCGTATAACACCTTTCAGCGCCTCGTTGAAGAGCAGACATGAGAGTCCATCGCCTTGTCGAAGTCCCCTGTGAGTCTCAAACTGTTTCAACAGATAGCCTGAGATCCACGCACTGCACCGCACACCATTCATCGTTACGTAGATCAGTTTTGTCAGCTCTCAGGGTAAGCCGTGTTCATCAATGATTCTCAATATCTATCGTCGAGCGATAGTATCATATACAGCTTTGAAGTCGATGAAATTGGGTGCATATGGACTTGCTAAGACTCTGCCGCAGTGTAAAACTCTGGTCCGTCGACAAGCAACCGGGCATGAATCCTGACAACTTTCCACAAATCTACTTTCTTTTTTTCGATAGACGACGAAAGAGGGATAGGATTTTATAGGCAATTTTCATGATCCTGAGTGCATGGAAGTTCTCACGATCCAGCTTATCATCTTTTATATGGATGGAGCAGATTACCCCTTCTTTCCACTTCTCCGGTAGCTACTCTATGTCCTCGATCCTGGCTATCCGATGTTTACACTCTACAAGTTTTTCCGGACCACCCTTGAAGAGTTCCGTTGCGAGGCCATCTCCTGTCTGCGCTCTGTTCAGGTGTTCATCGTAGAGCTGCCTCTACATTTCGATCACCTTGGTGACGGACTCTGCTGTGCTACTAATTGCTGTCTCAGGGTGTTCCAGCATTCATCAAGGGGAACGTCATTCAGTTCGTCTACCCCCGGTAATGCAGCTTCAAAACGCTGCGAGTATGTTGCAGCAAGGTTTGGATTCTGCAGTCGTGGTAGGTGTTACGAGGGTCACTATTTATATTTCGGGAATAGGAACAAAAACAAATAGTTAAGCTGCGAATATATTTTTATTGCTTTTCAAAGTACTCGCCACGATGATCGATACACTTTTGCATGCGCTTAAACCAATTTTCAAAGCATTTATTCCAATCGACACGAGCCTTTTTTTTGAGCGATTGTCAAATTATGTGGGATCCAACGTGAACATAATTTTCGCACAACTAAGTGTTCATGTAAAATCGCATATATGCTGGTGGAACTAATGCTTAGGGATGCCTGAATCTCACAATAGGTTACATGACGATCTTGCTTAATCATTTCGTGCACAGCATCGATGTTTTCTGGCACTACAGTCGATTTTGGACGACCTTCACGAAACTCGTCGGACAGCGAACTACGACCACGATTGAATTCACTATACCAGCGATACACAGTGGTTTTTGATGGAGCTACATCGCCAAAAGTCAAATTAAGTTGATTGACGCACTTTTGTTGTCATAATCCACGTCGAAAGTCGTAAAAAATCATCGCACGAAAATGTTCACGATTCAGTTCCATTTTTTTGCCGAGACCAAACTTTCAACTAAATATAAAATAAACAAATAGCGTCCGTATGACAAAATATTCTGAGTACGTATATCGTCAAAAATGTCAAACTTTACGATGGAACCGTCAGATGGACTCACATGACATCAGTGTTGCCAATTCCCGAAATATAAATAGTGACCCTCGTATTGACAACTGACAGTTCAGAACGCAGTTTGACCAGATAGTGGTCTTTTCGATTTTAGACCCGATTTTACCTCGTTCGTTTTTTGTCAGTCGCAAAACCTCGATTGCTTCTTTCAGACTGTTGACAGTTCAGGACCCATACACTGCAGGGTTGCCACATTTAGTTCTGTTAATATTTCTGAAAAAACTGTACATCTGCATTTCCAGCAAAAAAAATCTGCATTAAAAATGTATCGAAAAATTTAGGGTTGAAATCTGTATCGAAGAATTAAAGGGATAGCACTACTGATATAACGGGTAAATTATCCTGATAGATCACATTTACCACTAGCATAACGAATCTTTGATATGAATACATAGCATTCTCATTCGAAGGCGAGAGAGAATAATAAGAGTCTGTAACGGACTCAATCGCCGCATTTTACTGTTCTGCACTCAAACCTTTTTTCACAAAAAAACATAACGGTGACATATGTCAATTATTGAAATGATGATACGAACCGCCTCCGAATCCAAAACAATGCTCGCGTTGAACGTTTAGTGCAACTGACTTCCGGACTGGCAGATGCAAATAGGGAATGCTGACGTGTTTTGCAACCAAAGTTTAATTAATTTCTCGTTTTATAAACTTGACTCTGGAACGGGCTATGGTCCGTTCCACGGATCGGATCTGGAAGGAAAATCGTGCAGTGTTTTGGGGTTCGTTCGTTCATTAAAAGTTTTTGTTGAATATTAATTAAACTCATCACATCTCGTTCATTGCTAAACCGCGACTAGCGGTTCATGCCGTTGAATTTAAATTCTATTAAAACCAATTTGATGAGACAGCATGTCAAAGTTCCATTTACAATTATTATTTATTCCTCCTAAGGCTGAAGCAATGTCACATTTAAGATTGAATTCGATTCCAAAAAGAAACACGTCGGAGAAAGTGAGTAAATTTCCTTTCCCGCATACGAAAGCTGCTGCACAACTTTAATCATACGAAAAACAACTGTCGAGATTGCTTGAAAACTGTAAATAATTGGACTGACTTCTGATTTTCCGCTGCTGTCTCACCCGAGCTGAGTCGTGCGGTTTGGGTTTTCGGCGATTCCTTGTGACATAATTAAATTTTCATTCTAAAGCGCTTCTTGAATGGGTAGGATGAGGCGAATAGGAAGTGGATAAAAAAAGCCGGATAACTTGCCGCTTCCGGGCTAGTAAATCCCGTTGACAGGCGAAGGAAATTGATCTTCTTGGGAAGACGACGAGAAAAGAGCAAAATTCCTCGGCATTTTTCCAACAGCCGACCAGCAGTACTGCCCGTGAGCAGAGCTTCTAGAACTCCTTTGTCGGGAAACCGGACAGTGGTTGACAATTTTTTGACTGTACTAAAAATGCGACCAGACACAGGTTAAGCCTATTGAAAAATCACAGTGACAAATACGAATTAAAATAAAAAGGGTATTATTATTGGTCACGTGCCGCAAAGTCGCTGTCCAACGCAATGGGATTACCGTCGGAAATAACAGGATGTGTCGTCATTATCGTTTCTCATTAGTGGCACAGTTTTGATATCGCAAATCAAAGAAAATATTTTATTACCAGGCAGCTCGTTCTACCGCCCCAAGAAGACCGTGTCCAAGACAGTTTCCCGGGTTTGGTGAATGCAGAAGAACGAAGGAAAACTTGCTGCTACTGCTGCTGCTAAAGTATCGAATATCATAAAATTTTCACTTCTTCGTCGCCATCGCCATAATAATCATCATCATCAGCGCAGTCATCGTCATCACCATCACCATCAACATCATAGCTTTTACTGCTTCCTCGCCCTGGCTCGAATCATATTTCGTTTCAAAGTTTACTTCCGAGATGGCGAACTTTAGCAGTAATTTGTAGCCAAGTGGGTTGCTGCCGAGGGGAGGGTAACCGGCGTCGGTTGCCGCCTGGGACTGGGACAGAGAACATGGAGATCGACTCAGCTGCATCCGCTTCGGTGGAGCAATAATGCAATATTTTCCCGACAGAAATTGGACACCAAATAAAGTTGGCGCAGTCTGGGTTTTGAGGGTAAAACTTTTGATAGAGTGAAACCTGCTGAAGACATTGTAAGTTGGTCCTGGGTGAAATTGGAAGCAAATTGTGTCTTGTTTTCGTGTTGTGCTCCAACAGGTGTAGGAAATGTACCGAATGTTTGTTTGCTAGAAAATGAAAGATTTTAATAACAACGTTTTGCATTTGATAAATTCATATTGGGGAAATCAGGGTAAAACCGACACTCTAAGCGGTGGCAGATTCCCACATAATTTCAAGACCTCCCATTTTTCTTTGATTCTAAATCGTGTGGGGACCTCGCTCAAACTTTAAATAAACCATTCTAAAGACTCTGCGGATCTTTTATTGAGTAGATCTCGAATTTTGATGGAATACAATTTTTTTTGTGAGATAAATGGAAGTGCGAATAAAATCGACACCTTGAGATAAACGAATGGATACAATAATTTCAAAGTACTAAGAGGCTATCCATATACAGGGCGGATCCGATTATTATGATTATACGTACTGTTCATACTGTTGATTGTGGGTAAATAGACAAAAAGAACTTGTTAGATAAACTTTTTCCTTGTATCAGTGCCCTTCTTCCGATGTTTGGGAGACTTGTTGGTAGTTGTATGGACTATTCATATAATTTTCGTTCAAAACTAAAAGAAAATTTGTTATGGAAAAATTTACTTCAATTTTTAAAATGATTTTTTGTTTTCAGTGTAATTTCTGTAAATTTGTATTTTTTTATAAAAGAATAAATTTTTTCCTGTATTTCATTCTCGGACTAAAATTTCGTAGGTCCACTTTGGTTCACAAAAGTTTGAAAACCTTAATATTTCCAAAATAATCCAACTTAAAAACTACAAGAATTACAGAATTTTGGTTAGACAATGTAATATAGGAAATTGTTCAAGCTTCCATTAAAAAATAACAAACAAATTTTCAAAACAAATACATTGAAAAATATTTTGAAAATTAAAATTAAAATTTTTTTTTTTAAATTAACAACGAAAATTATATGAATAGTCCATACTACTACAAACAAGTTTTCCATACATTGGAAGAAAGGCAATGTTACTTTTGACTATTTTTTTTAGAAAAATCTTTCACGGTAATTATTAAAAAATTTGCCATTTTTTTGAGAAATTTAACAATTTCATACATTTTATTCTTTGATCAAAATTTTGTAGGTATTATAGTTTTTGAATTAGATTTTTTTTGTAAAAAAAAAAGAAATAGTTTAAAAAAAATAGTCCATTTTTCTAAGCAGATTTGTTTGAAAATTTCTGCTTGGTCAATATAACTACTAGTTCGAAAGAAGTATATTTATAGATTCATTGACCACTAGAATGGTAAATTTTCCTTGTCACTCTAGATTTGAATACTACCACTTTTGTACGGGAGCTCATACCATCTCCTTCATTTCCGCCTTTTACTCCTGCAGACGCTGTATTCTTCTTCCCAGTCTCCTCCACCACCAGGGAATAATTTTTATGCTTCAACCGTGAATGGTTTAGCATATTCGATGAATTTCGAAAACACACCAGGACAAATTTTTCCCTGTATTTTTTTTTGAAAAAATTGTTCCCTTTTTCATTATTTTCATTTTTCATTATTTTCAACACACTTGCGTTGATTAAGGGTGTGATGGAAAATGATTCCAGTCAAGTCGATTAGCGACGTCATACCCATTAGAAGTTCAATTTGTTTAACATCACGTATCTGGAGAATATATTGAAGACGATTCTTATCATCACGCTGCGGTTTACCATCGTTGAATTTATCACCGATCACACCTTTGATCGATTTCGAGACAACAAAAGGGTTGGGTGGAAGAATGTTATTCTCAGTTGTTCTTGCAATAAAATTTGTAAGTTTCCTCATCAGCCCATCTGGGGGAAGTGCGGGTGGTGGGAACACCATTGTAAATGTTGGTTGGCCTTCCGGCGCTGAAGCTGCTGGAAGCCATGGTAAAAGGCTGGCTGTACCGAAGTACAGCCAGGTGGAAAAAAATTAAATTTGCTTATACTAAGTACGTTGGACGTCGGGGGACGACAGCAGCGGGGGACAAAAACGGCGGAGGACAGTAACGGCGGGGGACAATGTCGACGCAGCTACAAAATCGAACACCTAAATCACTTGGCGGAAAAAACATAAAATATAAAAAATGTCACTTGTGTATAGTATAAACATTATATTAACATGATAATGATTTTATTATTTTTCTACATATCATATAGTTACATTTAGGTGCCTATTCTGTCAAATTCCTTTTAAAAATCCTCCAATTTGTTTTCTTCTCGCGATCAGAGCCTACAGCAAGACGTTGTCTGTGTAATGTGTCGTAAAATAATGAGTTCGGGATGAGTTCCAATTTGAACGAGGAAAGTTTCACCCATATCTGGGTGACGGGGCGACGAAAGGGTTAAAGAAGGAAGTATTCAATTTCCCAAAACATCTGCACCGGTGACCACCGAAGAATTCATCAACACAATTACAACACCACGGGTGGCAACGAAACCGACAGAGAACAGCTCAACAAGACATTGGAATTGCCATCATCGACCGATCACAACGTGGACTTCGCATCTGACGACTCAGCAGCAGCGCAGCGTGGACAGGTTCTTGAATTGTAGAGTTAGGCTTTTAGGCATATTTTCGTAGGCTCGAAATGACTGTAATTGAAATCAAACTTAGTTTTAATCGTTGAGAGAACAGTCGCGTTTCTCTTTTTAAAAAGTCCGAAATTCAACACGATAACTTAATTATATATATTTATCAAGGCACATATGGCGTTAGCTTGGCGTAGCCGGGAGTTCAATATTTTGACACTTTTTCTTATCATCTATGTTAGTAATAAGTAACCGATTACTCGCGGTTGGCTCGAGATTAGTATTACAAAATGTTCTCATAATTGGGATGTTCAAGTCTCCAATGTTCTGTACGTGTGCCCGACACGGGATACTTTCTATTGGGATGCAGCTGACCATTAATCAGCAACGCCCCCCTAGTCTGTACCCCATATCTAGCGTGGTGCGTCTTCTTTGTGCCTACTTAGCGACATTAAAATTTGCACAATTTTTCGATGTGAATACTTTAAGATGAAATAATCAATACTCGGTTTTTCTTTAAATATGTATAAAATCTATGAATTTATGATCGATGCGTATATGAAATATGTAGCAATGTGGATGTGTAACCAAACAGCACACAATTTGCAATTTTGTCACGCTCACGTTGTCTTGAAATTAGAACCGTTCACGTTACAAGAGCGACACGCATTATACGTCTGCCAGGATCCACTTTTAATTCAACGTCAAACACAACAATTTCAAATTAAACAAAGATTTATTGTCAATCTCGTCGTAACGCGATATATTACCAGTTTCAAATCAGCCGAAATTAAATTAACTTCAAATCACGTGACACTCGATGTAAGCTCGTATCGATCTGCAACACCGGTACCCAATCCTGGCACAATGCGTCTTGTAACCGATTGTTCATCCCCCGCTCCGACCGAATGGCGGCGGTGGAAGCAGTGCGCAATGAGCCTACACAATGACTTATAAATAATCGTATTATCCCCCGCTCGGAAGCCCCGGGATTAGCATTCTGGTCGAAATTTATTCGTTCCCGCGCGCACGCTCGTCTGTTCCACCCTATTCGAAACTAATGTCGCGAAGGAAGAAGAGAAGCTCCCCTGACATTATCGTCTCTGGCAGACGCAGCGCCCAGCGGATGATGCTAAACGCAGCTCATCCCGAACTCATTATTTTACGACACATTACACAGACAACGTCTTGCTGTAGGCTCTGATCGCGAGAAGAAAACAAATTCCGGGTAGGCTTGGTAGCTGTGGAAATTTATCTCATCGTATGGTAAAAACAACGAAAAAGAATTTTGGAGGGAAAACTCGAAAGAGCAGCCCTTTAGAACGACGGCAGTAGATTTTCCCAGTCCTGTTTCCGATTAGATTCACACCCTTCGCCGGCGCCTAGAACTGGCTCATGTCAAGACCGCACAAAGCCTTGACAGGGTGCCTTCATCTTCCATCGAGCGTCGCCAGACAGCACGAAATAGCAAAGTACGTGCGTCGAATGCGCGTAAAAACGCTGTAAACACCTTTTGATCTATGCCATCATCATTATCGACTGTTTCATCTATACACTCGCTGCTGGGTTGCTGCGGATCAGGTCCCGAAGTCAGCTGAAATCTCTCCAAACCAAAACAAAGATTCCTGACAGCAACAGTTTTCGTATTCCCGTCGCCGTTCTCGTAATCATCATCAATTTAATGAAAATCGATGTAAGATACAGCGGTGGCTTGGAAACAGTTAGAGCATGCGATTACCGTCTGATTCGCTCAGTCAGCGCCTTCCGTCATCCGAACATCCATCCCACTTCGGCACGATTCGCACGCTCTTCACCACGGACAAGCAAACATTGAATGCCACGTTCTGCGGAGCGTAATCCCTGCCGTAATCGGGACTCAGAGTGGAAAATAAAGGATGCATGTAGGGGGAAAATTTAGTTTTCTTGGAAGAGACTTGTGCGTGGCATATGTGAAGTCACCTCACACCGCCCCCGTGCGCCTGGTGACTTCAAATGAGGCTTTCAAACACTTCCTTCATGCGTGTTACATCCTGGTAGTGGCAAGCAAGGATACCAAGGTGCGATAATCTCGAGCACACAAGGCGTACGTGTGTGTGTGTGTGGATGTATACTTTCGACGACTAATTAAAAAGCAGTGTGCGGTGAGGTTTTTCTTAATTCAGTGCCTGTCACCGGATCGGAGCATTTGCTGGTTTATGGAAACATGCGCTTGGTCTTAATTGAAATTGAGTTTACCAGTATTTGTTGAGTGACTTCAAAGCGGGTAATCTCGCGGGGGGATTCCTTCGGTAATTATTTCTCCCTTGGATTGTTATGAAGATACAGCTTACGATGAGCACAGAGAACATCGTCGATATCTTAGGTGATTTTTATAAGCTATTTATTCTTCAGTGTTCAGTATTGTTGAGTGTTTTATAAAGATGTTAATTTTACAAAAAATATGATAGTGTGAACGTCCTACTATGGTGAATCTCCCAATTCGGATGGTTAATAAAAATTGCATTTACTATAAAATACATAATTG
Organism: Toxorhynchites rutilus septentrionalis; assembly: GCF_029784135.1. Lineage (NCBI taxonomy): Eukaryota > Metazoa > Arthropoda > Insecta > Diptera > Culicidae > Toxorhynchites > Toxorhynchites rutilus. Next base: position 226,467,179 of record NC_073746.1, read on the forward strand.
AATGATTATTGAAAGAGCGAAACAAGAAATGTGTCTCATGTGGCAAATAAGCATGCGGTCTCGACCGAAAATGATACAGGTTCACGTTTATGCTTTCCTTTTTATTCTAGGGAAAACACTTTCCATGCATTCTTTTAAGATCCAACTTGATTTTATAATGCGGTGTAATATTATCACTTATTTGTGCAACAATTTGTGGATAGCGTGGTCGTTTGACCCATTAACAACCAAGCTGTAAAATTTTTTTTTTCACAAAAGCCATTGGTGTAATTTTGATTATTGGCGTTACAATTCGTTTCCGTTGTTCCGTTTTTGAAAAATCGCTAAACAAAAACATTGGCCAAAACCTACATTTTTTTCTCGTAGGAGGTTCAATCCAATGGTTTTATCCTACAACACAATATATGATCTTTTATCAAAGAAATACTGTAGAATAGTTTACATATTTTTGAATTTGATAAGGTTTTGTTTTTTGCGAGGTTATGTGAGGTTATGTATTGTCTGCACATAGTTACTTTAAATTGAATTTATTGCTCAATTAAGTGATACGAAATTGAATGAAATTGAAAATAAGTAATATCTAATAGACTAAGCTACCATTTGATGCCAAAACCTTACCATATGGGAGCTTCCCAAAACCATGAAAAATTGAAATTATCAAAGTTGCTGTTCGATTTTTCAAACGCTTGGTATAAAATGGGTAAAATGGGTATTGCAGCCGGCCTTGCATCGATCCCTGCTTGGTATTATTTGGACTGAATACATGTAGAAAAGCAGATTGTGTTGGACGGAACGGACGAATATAACGAAAACGCTTCGAGAAAACTTGAAAATTAACGATATTAACGCAAAATGCATGTAACGTGTGACTTATTTTGTTAATGTATGCTTAATTTTGAATTTAAAATTAGGGTTGGTTCCATCATTGCAGTCCAATTTAATTGGCGGGAAAACTTTTATTTTTCAACTTAATGTATAGTTTACAATTCATTTGTAATATTTATATACTTTATGTTTATCGAAAACAAATCAGTAAGAAGCTGAGATAATCCATGAATGGAATAAACAAATAATTTCCTAGTGGGGAAGCAATTTTTTTTCAATGTTTTCAACCCATTGTTTGGCCTATTGTGTGTACGTGTTATCGTGATAACCATTACAGGACTATTTGAAAAAATTCTAAAATGTTGTTACGGAATTTTCCCTCTGGTTGAGCTAACTTTAAAATATCATATTTAATGGAATCTAGGTTGAGTCCCATAATAAAATACGAAAAGTTGCTCGAATCATTTTATTACATACAGCATTGTTGGCGAGAAACATATTTTTACATATAATTTGCAAAGAAACACCTTTTCTTTCCCCATGAATTAAAAAAAATCCATATTAATTAGAATATGTTGATCTAATCTAACGATATCAATGGATTCAGCATCCAACCGCTCTCCCCCTCCCTCACCTTAGATAAGGATGAGGGGTGTCTAATCACTATAGAAACATTTAATGCCCCCTAAAATCTCCACATGCTAAATTTGGCTCCATTTGCTTGATTAGTTCTCAAGTGCAGTAATTTGTGTTTCATATTTATGGTAGCCCCCCTTTTGATAGGAAGGAGGAGTGTCGAGCCACCATAGAAACGTTTCTTGCCCCTTAAAACCTTCACTTCTCACATTTGGTTCCGTTTGCTTGATTAGTTTTCGAGTTATGCAGAAATTTGTGTTTTATTTGTATGGCAGCCCCCATTAGAGACGGAGTAGGAGTGTCGAACCACAAAAGAAACATTTCAAGCCCCCTAAAACCTCCATATGCCAAATTTAGCTCCATTTGCTTGATTAGTTATCGAGTTATGCAAAAAATTGTGTTTCATTTGTATGGCAGCCCCCTTAGATAGGGAGTAGAGGTCTCGAGCCACCATAAAAACATTCCTTGCCTCCTGAAACCTCGACATGCGAAATTTGGTTCCATTTGCTTGATTAGTTCTTAAGTTAAAAAGTTTAGTCAAATTATCATAAAAACCCGACCCCAAAAACCCCTACATACAAATTTTTATGAAAAAAATCAAAAATCTTTTCTCGTTATACCTTGAATTCTAGAGATAAGATGTTGTCAGAGAAGTTGTTCATAACATTGATTCGGGTAGTTGAACATTTACATCTAAATTCTTACTAAGTTTACTTACTAAGGAGAAAATGAAGAAAAAACGAGTTTTTGTACTTACGGCTATTCGATAGTCGAATTTTGTCTTCAGCTAAATTGCAGAGCTATCAATTTTATCAAACTTTACTGGAAATACATAATTTCTATAATCTTAGTCTTATAACTTAGTCATATAACTGTTTTTCTGGTGAGAATACCTTAAAACTAGTTTTTAACTTCTACCCGTTCCACTACAACTTTGTAGAAAATACTACACTACGGAAAAATATAAAAAAGCGCCCTCTAGTCCAAGCCATGTGAAAAAAAGTTTGTATCAATCCAGTAGTTCTAAACTTCAGGAATTTTTGAAAAATAAAGTCATTTCTGGATAGAACGTGAAAAATAATTTTTAAGACCATCGGTTAATTTTGGAAAACTAAAACCCAAAAAACGAAAAACGCCTCTCCGATTTTTGGATGCGTTATGTAAAAAAAACTCAGCTCTCAAGTAATAATATAATATATGACACCCTTGAAAAAAAAAATTTGTAAAAAAGTTGAAAAAAATATTTTTAGGTCCACCCTAAAATGGAAATGGGCCCCCTTATGAAAAAATATGAAAAAAACAGATCGATAAGGATCAAAAGTATCACGAAAATCTTAGAACCTCTCTATCGGTTTAGCATGGAATGACTGTATATAGAACAAATAGATAAATTTCAAAGATCAATTCTCTGGTATTGATTTAATTAGTGAATCGATCCCAAAGCCGATAAGAAAATCGACTCTTTCTAAGATCTTTTTATAAAGATTACCCCGAGAACCGGCTGAAGGTGCTTTTATACTATTCGGCACGTAACGGCACGTTTCATATAAGACAAATAATATTACGTTTTTGACGTAGAACTACGTCTTTCATTAAGGGTGCCAAATCAGAAAACAGTTAACGTTTTTATGAAATAAAGTTAACGTTAATAACTATTTTTGCCGCGAACGGATTTTGGCGATTCACATACTAAACGAATCGGAAATTCCGTAAGATTTGTTTAATATGCTATACATTAGAATCCCCTGGTTTGTAGATGGTTAAAATTCATGAAAACTTGAGGCGTTTCCATTTTCCCATACATTTGTTCTGTCCATTTGTGTGCTTTCCCGAACAGACCTGTCAATAACGAGCAACTTATCGACGACCAACGGAGGGGAAATCGTAGGATTCAAAGTCCCCATGAGCAAAGGAAAAGTAGAAGAATGAAGGGGAATACTTGCCTAGAGTATAAACAGTGGATCTCGCTGAGGCAAACTTTCATTCGGCATCGGACTGTTGAGCAATCCAGTTCACTTTGCTTTCGCTGCGCTTCGATCTAAGATTGGACCCCACCCGTGGTAATCCAACTTGGATATCGTCGTTTGGTTTTTCTGTTCGTTTTTCGCGTTATTCGTATTGTGTGCTTTTCTTTCCGCGTCATAAATTGGACGTTTCGCGTAGTGTATGATGAGCAAGAAGAAGAGGAAGGCAGGCACGAGCCCTGCAAAAAACGAACGCATTGCCAGGGGCAATAATATTTCGAGGCAAGCGTCATCCAATGATGCACGCGATGCTGGTGCAGTGAAAAGCGTGACACCGCATCGCACAACAGCGAAGTAGGCGATTTCGGCGTGTCGGCGGTCGCTCTTGACAAACTCATCAGCGAATTCGCATCGATGGGTTTACAGCAGAGTACAAGCTGTGTGGCATGATTCAGTCTGTTTCCAAGCAGTTAACATTGTTTGTTTTCCGTCATCATAAGGTTGTGCGTCAAAAAAATATTTGGGGAATACCAAGCATCTTGAATGTCTTACTGGAATGTTATAAGTTATTTGGGTTCGCGTGCCAGTTGCAAAACTGCCATCAGCTAGGATTGCATTAGCGATATGAAGCATTACTACTGTTTTCGAGGTTGTTATTAACAAAAAGAGTTTATTTCGCTTGTTTAGTCACCGAGAAAGTAAATGTCGTTCTGGAATTTTGTATGTGGTTTCGCTTGCCAGTAGCAAAACATCCTCCACTAAGGGTGACAGCTGCGCTTCTCTCGAGCATGAGAAAGTAATGCAACTTTTTCGAGGCCAATAATATTAACAGAAAGCCAATAATATTAACAGAGAAAAAAGCAAAATGATGAGAAGTGTTTATATTCCTTGTAGTTTCAAGCCACCAACGTATGGCTTTGTATGCATACCATTGCGAACGCTTGTTTGGCGCTAGGTTTACGTTGTACGAACGATATCTAGAGGTGCGATTCCTTTAAGGAAATACTAAATAACATGTAGCATGATATTTGATACTTGCAAGTGTTGTCATTGTTGTTGTTTCCATGCGGTGCCAAAGATATATTTATGTAGTTATGAGATGTGGAATAATGGTGCTGGTGCAACATGTATATAATCGAGTCTAGCCGAGTCTATGTCAATTGCGAAAAAGGCCAAAAAAAAAGCGTTCGAGGTAAATTTTTATTGCATTGACATGAAATAAATTGCGACTTACGATCAGCTAGTGTATTGTTTTGCGAGGGCAAGAATGAATCATCAATCAATTATCGTCAACAAATTCTACAATAACCATTTCAGAGATTATTCTACTAAGCAGTTGTTTCTAAAATTTCACAGCCTTATAGAATAATATCCGAAGGTATGAATAAGCGACTTATATAGAATAACAGCGTAGTTCTACGTCAAAAATGCGGTTGTATCTTGGACACAACCTCCTATAATTTTTTTTTCAATGTGTTCCCATATATATAGCGAATCCGATCCGGTTCCACACAAAACGTTTCAGAGAGATGGATGAAGGTATTCCTGAAAAGAACATTTTGTAGTTGACGCTACGTACCGTTTATAAGGTTGACGTCTAGATGGCGCCTCTTGAAAAAATCTATTTGATTATCACAAACCACCATCTTTCAATGGATACGTATCAAAATTTGACAGCAATTGGTCGATTGATTCGTGAGCATTGAGTGTGAAGAAACTTCTGTTATTGTGAAAAAAAATAGAAAAATCCAAATTTCGAAAAATTGATAAAGCATTGCTTTTTGACTCCGGATAACGTTTGTCAAGCCATGCTTTGGTTTGAACTGTATTTTTTTCCATCACAAATCAATGCTTTATCAATACACGAAATTTGGATTTTTCAAATTTTTTCACAATAACAAAAGTTGCTTCACTCTCAATGCTGTAACTCACGAACCGATTACTGTCAAATTTTAACAAGTATCCATTGAAAGATGGTGCTTTGTAATAGTCAAGTAGATTTTTGCAAGAAGCGCCATCTAGACGTCAACCTTATGAACTTTCCAGCCGAACGGTTAGTCCTACGTCTCTCCGGTCATCTCCCCGACATTACTTATCCGTCTGTTTTCTATTTAATTTAATTGTTATGATTTCAGAATGTATTGAAATTTCATCAATCTATTAAATATATAGCTTCATTTTGATTAGTTCGCTAATATACGTTGCACTCTGTTGAATTAAAATTGCATTCCATCAAAAAAATTTTAAGAATATATATGCTAAGGGAGTCTAGTTTAATTCAGCTCGAATCAGCATTTTTCGAATTATTCCTGGCTGCAGATAATGCTTTCCAGTTGCATAGATCGACTTGCTGAATACATATAAAAATAGCCGCTGTGGAAAAAACAGAGAACTCATTTCCTGAGGTTATGCACCAATAAACCAAATTTCAGCGTGTGAATAATAATTGGACGGAGCCTTGGAAGGAAAATGAAGATTTTAGAGAAAGTGAGAACAATTCAGGAAATAACTATCATAAAAAGTAGGGTATTTTTTTTCCTGCAGTACGGTAAAATTCACATTTTATACATTTTTTTAAATTTTGTGATATGGCAACGCTTATAAATCCTGATTTTCGCGAAGAACATGTTGTTACTTAACAAAATTCCTGCCGATACAAAGTTCTACAGAATTACAAAATTCTTGCAAGTTTTCTGAAAAAAACTAAATAAATTGAAATTTACGTTCATTTGTTGTTGACAATATTCTCCAACTGATGATTTTTGTAGGAATTTATCTCAATTTAATTTCGATATCGTTTAGTTTTTTTTTTTGAAAATCTTACAAATGAAAACGTGGAAAACCTCTTTTTAGTGAGTTAAAACGTTGTCACGTCACGCTGGAATGGTTTCTCACTATTATATACATTATTGTGATGCTGTATATACTTTTTTTGATTGTTATTTCAAAAGTGTGTATTCTCACAAATTATAATATCAAAATGAAACATGAAAAACATTTTTTTACAAACTTTCCCACTTTCCTACTTTACTGTATCCACGTTCTAACGTAGACATAGACTATGAACGAGCTTCTCGAAGAGACGGAATACTCTGATTTTTTGACAGTTTTTTTTGTTATGGTAGCCCATCGCTATGAGTCAATCTGTATTATTTGCGAAATTTATATTATTACTTGATTCAGGCTATTAAGCCACATTATATGGAAAATCAAGATGTTTTTTTTCAATAAAAAGTCTCGTGGGCTGAAAATGGAGCAAAGGACCATATCCTTTGATTGTCTTTTTTTCTTCTTATTTTTCAATGTAGGCTTATATAATTTTCTGAAAGTTTCTCATATAAATTTCTAAAGAAGTTTCAGCTTTCATTTTAGTTTACAAAAACTATGTTCCCAGTATTTCACTTGGATCGCGATTTTTCTCATAATTTGTTATGGTAAATCAAACAATTTCCTAAAATGTGCCTATAAGACACATTTTCGCGTGGAAGTTGTAATTTTGAATTATATCGAATTGAGAAAAAAAATGAAAAGAAAGTTGCACTTATTCCAAAAAGGTTTTCATATTAATTTTGGAAAGATATAAGTTATTTAAACATCAATGCAAAGATGTTTAAATAACTTATATCTTCACATCTACAAACTTTGACTGAGTTTTGATAAAGTGCTACCACATCAATGCGTTAGCCCAAAAAACCCTCAATAACAATGTTAGAAATAGTACTATTATTGTGTCTATTTTTTGACCGCTGAGATCACGTAAGCTCATTATCCACTATCCCAAAGTTCTGTATCGAGAAGTATTTCCAGACAAACTAGAAAATTGGTGATTATATGCATTTACCGTAACAACCAACACGTTAACCACAAATTTCGTCGATCCTCAGGCCTAGTTTGATAAGGTTCGCTAGTTTGAAGCCGGAATAGCTCCCCTATGAAAACATCGCCAGTGAATCGAAAACATTTTCTATTTCCTATCGTCCATCAATCAATCTAGCCGCCAGTATGGCTCCATCCTGGGCCGGCAAATTGGTCTTGATTTCGTTAGAATGAAAGAGGAAAATCATGTTGAAATCATTAGTGAACAACGAAGTTTTGGAAGAATTGATTGACTGGCTGACTGATTGCAGTGATTGTGACCCAGTTCATAGCCACTTAAAGTTCCCTGGGTGCGTGTTGTTCCTCTGACGATTGCTATAATAGTGACTGTACCAAGAATAACAACAGCTGGATAAAGACCCCTCACAGTACCGAGAAATATACTATTATTTCGAAACTTACCGTATAACAGGGTTCTCTTTCAACTTGTAAAGAGTATATGTGCTGGTATCAAGACTATTCTTTCCCGAACAAATAATTGACGTGGAAAGGCAATTAAGGAATGCCTCTATCAGTTACATACAGATTTCAATTTCATCCATCTTCAAACGATTAAAGTGTGCTATGCCGGAGGACATTCTCGAATCTGGATCGACGAGCATCTCGCCCTGCCAATGTATTACCTCAAAACTAGATAACATACATACAAACTCATTTTGAGCTTTCCCTTCAATTAAACCGCCGGGTACTCTCTATCTCTCTTGCAAACGAACGGTGCAGATAATCCCATCAGTGAGCAAAAAGCACCAGCAGCTTAGTCCTGTCTCCCAAGTAGTTTGTAAATAATATATCCATTTCTGGTATAAATCGAAATACCGTATTATCCTGCAGATGAAACGTTGAAAGAATGTTCCCCCCGAGCTCCGGGCACAAGAGTCCTGGAACGGTCCGCCTGCTCTTCCTGTCTTTAAGCAATGTAAATTTCTAATCTTTATCGATTCTCGATGCCCAGACTAGACGAGCTGGAATAACAAAATAGTTCAGTTAGGAGATAGTGTTTAGTTGGAGAAGGGTGGAGTAGGGAATGGATATTTTATGCTTCCCTTCATCAAAATCTTTATCCGTCGTTAGCACATTTACGAGAGCACTAAATGCATAAAATACTTTTGCTTGAGAGGGCGTTCCATATTCTGCAGTACACAGGCAAATAGAGGAATATTTTTAGAGATACTTCTCAGCAGCATAAAACGATTTCAGGAATGATGGAGAGTGTTTCAAACAGGTCTTTAGGAGTGCGCTTTAAGAAAGATACTGGTTCAAATTGAGCTCAACTCTACTTATTGATCGACCAACCATTATCACTTCTATTTTGCAATGTACTCGAAAATTGACAGCAAACAAGCCATGCACTGTAAAAATGGCGAACTTTGTACCAAAAATGGAATTTCCGGTTTTGATTGAAAAAAGGGAAAAAATAAAACTCATCTTCTATCTAATAGTTTGCCAGCATTGAAACGAACATATAACTGACATTAATTGCCGCTGTCGTTGACACAGTGAATCGTAACCATTACAACTTTTTTCAACAACTTATCAATCAATCAGTGATTGATTTCATTGCTTTCCAGTCGGATCAGGAAAGGGGCTTTTTGTTTTGTGATCAGCTTGCCTTACCTCACCCGAAGACGGCAACAATGAATCAATTCCTTTTTTTTATTCCACACAAGATTCACCCGGTCGCATTTGCCCGTAATAACTGGAGGCCCAATCCGCCACCATTTGGGATGAAATGACCGATAGCAGGTCATTAATATTTTACGATCATCAGCAACGCTATGAGCTCATAATTCTATACGCCGCCGGGTTTTGGTCCTGAAAAGTATTCGATTTCTTCCGGATTTACGCTTTGGCAGCGCGAGACATTTGATGGGTTTTTGGTAAGGAGGGCGAAAATTCATTCGGCTCCCCGTTCGGTTGAGATTCCCCACTGGCGCTGATAAGGCACACATTCAAAGTGGAAGTTGCCACGAGTATTTGGAGATGCGAGTTCTTCCGAGGCGTAGCCATCATCTCCCAGTCAGTCCCAGTCGAAGTAATCGTTTTATTGCTTTATTTGTTGGTCCTCGGCACTTGTTGTGCGATGTGCTCGAACTGATATTGTTTTATGCCTCTTCATCCGAAAAACTCTTCCGCAAGGAGGCCAGCGAGGACGAGTTAAGTGGCTATGAGGAGAAAATTAGATTGATTTATGGGGCGGTATAGTGCCGGTTTTACTTGAGCTTAATGGGGGTCATCAAGAACTCTGGAGATGTATTTTGTTCGGCTCGAGCTCTCAGTGTTTGATTAGAGATGGGGACATTTGGTGAGTCGTCTTTGTTGCTGTGATTAAAAGCAACGAATTTCTTCACAAATTGCAGAAAATTAGATTGAGTGGTACAGATTTGAAATGAGATGCGCATTGAAATTGCCCATCGATTATATTGCTATATAATACTGTATAAAACCATACTTAAATGAATGAGCTTGATCAAATTTCCTTGCTATACTTTTTATTCCATGTGATCTTAGAACAAATCAATACATAAATTCGTTCGCCTCAATGTTATTATGAAAATTACTTCGAAATATATTTGCGTTCACGAATTTTCCGGAATTTGTTAGTTTTCAAAAATAGTCTTCGTTCTAGAGAATTTTTTCTCAAAATTGTAGAATTGCAGCACAAATCATAAGTCAGTTGATTAACATGGAAAAACTCATCTTCCATCATTTACATAGTCTCTCACAGGGGACATATTCAACGAAGCGATTCGAAGCGAAGCGATGATATTTATGACAGACAGACATCAATGGAACTCAACAGATTGTAAAATCTGAGACATTAATCTTGTTCCTTTGAAGTTTTCGATCCGTTTAAAAATATGGGCAAAGTGTGAATTGCAATATTCCTGACGAGCCGCATTTCCTAAACATCATGCTCACACCATATCAAATTACATACCTCGTCAACAGACCACGGTTGGGTTGCCAATATTTTGATGACAATTCAGAAAGTTAATTATTATTCTGTATCGATACTCGACGCAAACGAACACAAAATATATATTCATTCGGACGAATCATTCATCACAAACAGGAGCTGTTTGTGTGCGCAAAACATTGGCAGCAGTTCAACAATTGCATTTCGCAACCGGAACCGGTTACCCTCATCAGTCTCCACTGCCAAAACAACATGTGCTTTAAGGGAAAACAGCTCAATCATAGTTTGTACTGGCAGGATATATTATTGAAAACTTTCCCCAGGCCCAGACACAAATCATCAGAAAACAAATATTGTTCCGTTCACGTTTCACACTTTGTTGAACCCACACCGGCAGCAGCAGCAGATTGTTTTGAAACTAAACTGGAAACTAATTGAAGTTGCAACAATCAATCATGTTCATCTGCAGGTTAATCTGCTCTGCCATCCAGCTGATTGAGCCCATTAATAACTACGGTATCTGCTGTGTTCATTTCAAATTGGTTTCGATTTTTTTTTTCATAAATAAATTGGTCATAAATCGTGATAAGTTTAAACTTTCTGGATGACCTTTTCTCACACTCATAACCAACTCACCCCGGAAGAAAATTTGTTCACACATGCTAGCGATAATTTCACGAAAGGAAAAATGCATGTCCTTGCACCCCACCCATCACCGTCTCCCATCTTGCTGTTTAAACAATCGCAATTTTTGGTGTGACGATTTGCCGGGGCTGCTCGGACAAATGAAAACATGCTTCCGTGAGGCCTCCCTGCTGTTGGCCATTTATCATCGTGTGCTGCCTGCGCCGAACCCCGACTGTACCTTATAATTTATACATATGCAAAATAAACTTTTCCCATGGTCTTTCTCACCCCCCCCGTCCGACAGCGCGTTTTGTACAACATAACAAGGGAAAACGTGAGGGAGAAAAAAGTTCGCATCCAAATTTTCCCGATCGCATTCCAGTCGGGTTGGGGGGTTGGTGCTGAGTTGTGCTGCGAGACGGCTGTTTCGTTACCATCACAATATGCTTCTGATGCTAGCTAGTATTGCCGGGCTCCTAGGGACGGTCTAAAAGTTGCGCAATGCGTTCGGTAACATGTGAAATGGAGTTATGATGTCCGAATGTTTGGCCGAGAGCTAAACTTTAACCCGATTGGGGTTTTTTTTCGGAACTATAGAAAATCTAACAAAAACGAATGATTTTTTGTTTTATGTATGTACATAATCGATATTTTGGTGATATCTTTGAAGAATTTCAATCAACCGGTTAATAAAGTGGCGTGCTGGGGAACTTCTCTTTTGCTGATCACTACTGACAATTTATCTCGCTTAACGGGTGGCAACTAAAATTTTTTTTTTTCGAGGACCCTATTCACTTTCTGCTAGTATTAGATGCTGGTGTTGCACAGGAGGTGAGGGTGGGCTGGTGTTAAAATTTATCCTTTCGTAGAGACACGGACTTCTTATCCGTCCGTTCAATAGTTTACAGAAGAATGTCATATCCGCAGTTTTGTGTCTACTTCTGACAGTATCCAGGTCTACCAAACAGCAGAGATCTTCGTGTACTGGCAGGTGTTCTCCTCTCCATCCTAATCCTCAGCGCAAACTTCAGAAACTTTTTCTGGACATTTTCTAATCTTTGGATATGCAGATCGTATTGAGATCGCTACACTACACTACACATCCTTAGAATTACATGCGGGACAGTGAAGTCTTGCCCAAAGCGACGAGTGAGAGCAAATACTTGCAGCGCTTCCTTGACTAGTTGTTCTAGGTGGAAGTTCGACGTGAGGGATTGATCCATCGTCACGCCTAAGTCTCGAACATACTCTACTCGTTGTAGATTCGTACATCCCAGCCGATAGTCGAAAGTTGTCGGTTGAGCTCTATAAGTAATAACGGAGCATTTGCTGGGGTTTACACTCAATCCGTTGCTCTCGACGAATCTCCGAAAATTGACTAAATCTTTCTGAAGCAGAAGGCAATCATCGATGTGTTTCACGAGCAGGAAAATTTTCACATCATCCGGGTATATGAGCACTATTGCGTTGGCCATGACAAACAGAATAGGCCCCAAATGACAACCCTGCGGAACACCTGAACTGACACCGAAGGACCTAGATGCGTTGTTGTGCACTTTCACATATTGTGTTCTGCTCTCCAGATACGTCCCAATCCATTCGAACATTGTTCCGTGGATGTCGAAATCAGCCACCGTACGCATCTGTTTATTCCTACTACATCTAAAGCCTTGCCCATATCTATATATATATATATATATATATATATATATATATATATATATATATATATATATATATATATATATATTGTTGAATCCGTACCTTCCTACGTTGTGTTGTCCTTTTTTGTTTTTCTCCGATAACTTCACTTTCTTTCTAATTCACTTTCAACTTTACTTTCTCCTCTATCCTCAATTTTCGCTTTCTTCACTATCAATAAAAACGTCCTGTCCGATTGAATGTTTTGTGTGAACTGTCTGTCAATTTATTACAATATGTAAATATAAATCAGCGGCGAAAATGCAGAGTTGCCAGATACGCTGATTTTTTATCCCTGAAATCGGGCGAAATTATTTTGCTGCATGGGCATACAAACGCTTTGCATAGTGGGTCATCAACATATATATATATATATATATATATATATATATATATATATATATATATATATATATATATATATATATATAGAGAGAGAGAGAGAGAGAGAGAGAGAGAGAGAGAGAGAGAGGAAGGGTGGTAAAGCCGGACATTCTGAGTTAAAGTTGATTTTTTTCGTGAATTTCACAAAAAATATATAGCTTTCTCACCACTAATAGATAATCTAAGTCTCTTATTATAATAAAATTTGTCTTTGTGGCAGAAATTTTGAAAATGAATATGTCCGGCATCTTTGAAAAAATAAGATTGAGTCGGGAAAGATGAACCCTAACTGAAAATTCAAGTTTATGTTCTCGATAAGTTTTGGAGGTCTTCAAATATGCTTTCAGAATGATCTAGGCTAGGCTAAAATAACCTAGAAGGGCTTGTAATTCTTCTCATTTTGTCATGTCTAAAATGGCTTCCGACATTCGGAATGACAAATTCGGATTGCGTTTTAAAAGCCGTTCTGCTGAATCGTCCTTGATATGTGGTTGCACTTGCAAAAGTAGTCAATGGGCATCTGGTAATAAAAGAAAGAGGAGATGATCAAATTGTTCTCAAAACTAAATGTTTGTCTTTTGTCGGTGGAGTGTCCGTCTTACCCGACTTGATTAGTATTTTATTTTCGTCAATATTTCTGGAGTAAAAATGAGAAAACTTCACCGCCGATTCGATAAACTGGAAAAGAAGTGATGGTAAAACATTCACGTAACCAAAAATACCCCAAAAAATTAATCGATAACAATGAGAACTTTATTTTCTGCAGACGAGGATTTACATCGGGCTGCTCTTTGTAGATTACTTTTTTGTTTTCGTTTACAGTTTGAACATAGAACCAGCTAGGTGTACACAGTCAGTGTCATAGGTATTGATACACTGTATTGCAAGTTTGTACACCGTTAAAATTGGAAATAGAAATGTAATTTATCAATTATACAGGGGTGTTCGTCTTTCCCGACTTTTCCGTGCAGTCCACCTGATTCCCTTTAGATATACAATTCGTGACGGTAGAGCAAAATTCGCATAGATTCGTCAGGTGACTTTCCTTCTACGAACCGATGAACGCTATTTTGAGATCAAAACATTTGATTAAACATAGTGGCTATGTATAAGCATCTCCAAACACAAGAATGACTTGCGAATGTAAATGTAGATGAGAAAGATTTTTAACCCCTCTGGTACAGAATAAAATGTGACAACACTGGGCTCATCCAAATATCTTTCATTTATTTCAAATTCATTTTCATTCATTTCAAATTCGCATAGATTCGTCAGGTGACTTTCCTTCTACGAACCGATGAACGCTATTTTGAGATCAAAACATTTGATTAAACATAGTGGCTATGTATAAGCATCACCAAACACAAGAATAACTTGCGAATGTAAATGTAGATGAGAAAGATTTTTAACCCCTCTGGTACAGAATAAAATGTGACAACACTGGGCTCATCCAAATATCTTTCATTTACCATAAAAATATCGTAAATCGATCGAACATGTCATGTCCGATTCAATTTCAACTAAAGTTGGTGCACCCTGAATTGGTCTAGAATTCTTAAATAAGAATCAAATACAAAGTTTCAGCGAAATCAGAGCAATTTTAGGTACATATTTTTGTTATAGAATTGTTGTATTAAAACCCGAATAACGAGTGCCTGAAACCGAACTTTTCCAAACTGCTTGTGCAGCCAAGACTTTAAATATTGACTGTCAACTAACTTCAACTCGACTTGACGGACGAAAAGCAAAGCGAATTGAATTAAATAAAATTTCCCTCTGCTCATTCACCGCACCCGAGTGTTTCGAGAGCCGCCACCAACAATACACAACTTGTCTATGACTTCAGACTAAAGCCAGCACGTAAGGAAGCTCGATCCATTCTTGAATTACTCCAGTAAAACTTCCCGACAGTGTTTTTTACAGCGGATGGTGCGTCGTCAGTCCTCGGTGCATTACCGCCGCGGCCAGAATGGAACACATAGTTTTCACTATGCTTTCTGCTAGATTTAATTATAAATTCACTGCGCGAAAGTTTTATTATTTCTTTATTTTTGTTTCACTGGAGAAATTTAACCTATATCCGGTCGGGTAGTAGTAGCAGTAGTCATATATAAATGGGTGCGCAGGGAAAACTGTAAAGTTGCCGACTTGAGGAAGTGCAGCGGAAGGTAGTTTTAGTTTATAAAAGCGTGGAATTTTTAGCTCAAGGCAACTCATCTCAAACTTTCCGCTAGTGGTGGCTGCTACTACTGGTGTTCCGACAGACGTATGAGAATCCGGTGTATGTTGTGGGTGAGTTTATTCGTCAGAAGGTTATTGTGATCTTTTTTTAACTGGAAGGGATTGTTTGATTATTACAATCCGGTATAACAAAAACGCATGTTTTAATGAGTGTGATGTACCATATTTAGATTCGCCCGAGATGTGAACATTTCAAACCATTCTTCACAACGAATCAAAACAAAAACAAAAACCTCTTCAACCAGAAGTGTCACAGAAGTTCACATCGAGAAGCTGGAGACTTTTGCTTCCGCATCGCCTCCCGAGCCAAGGTGAGCTCGGTCCTAACCTGTATTTCGAAGTTGTACAGCCTGGCAGCAGTAGGAGGGTGAGGGGATATGTGGGAAACCACCGGGTGTTCACCACACGTCTCTATGTACATGTTTGTTTTGTTCCGGTAAACTCGGAGCCAGCCAGCAATCGCATTATTTCGAGGGTGTGCGGAATACAAAAAGGGAGCATGACTGGCGAAGAAAAGCTCAAACTGTGAGCTCTCGAGAAAAAAAAATACAGAAATACGGAGCAGAACTAACCACGCTTTTCTTGCCGACAAAGTAAGCAAAATGTTTGTGGAGAGTTGTTTAGCGCAGCAGCAGTAAACCGATTAGAGGGAAATCTGTACAAGAGATTCAGGAGTGATGTATTTTTTGTGGGATTCAGCTGGGAACGATTTCCGAATTTTCCCGCTCTGAGATCACATGATCCGAGAAATGCTATTTTGTAACACATAGTTTGAAAAACTTTTTCTTCTCGCAACATACAAACTTTTATACCTTGCCTTCCAATATGTACCTTCTAGACTTAACAGGTACTTATTGGTGCTTATCGTGCAATCTCTTTAATGTTTTCACTGGATTATTATGCTCGGAAAATCGATGTCATCAATTGTCTGGCATTCCGGGATTAAGTAGCATTGCTGAACGGGAAAATAATTATATAGGGAGAATTAAGCAGAGCTAATCAGCCCACAATGGAATCGGACTAAGACGCTGTTCAGAATCGCTTTCACAATCAGGTTTGCAATGTCCGAGTGCCTTAATTGTCAGCATTTCTCCTATCGCTTAAAGCTTCTGAGAACGTCTCACGCTGTCTCTAAACGGAGCGCCAGCGTCTTATCGCAATTCATCTGCAGCTGTGCCGAAAAAAGCATCATTTAGGATAGATTTTCTGCCGGCATCTCCTTCCGAGCGTGGAAGAGAAACGGCTCGACGGTTCACAAGTCAACCGCAAGTACCATTACTTTTGCTCTGAACACTGCACAGTACTTTCACTTGGGAAAAAGTACTCAAAAAAGAACAAGGAGAGAAGGAGTGAATCAAGCACTCAGGTGGTTAACTTCTTCCGGCGCTATTCCTCTCACGTCCAACTATGGCTTCCTTAGCGACTGGTCTTCCCGATGTGATCCCCTCAGTTGTTGGTCAATGGCAGTTGAAGAGGCAACTAAGTTGTTTCCTTCCCAGTGCACAAGCTGTTTTATTGGGGCTTGTATCCGGTAAATAAGTGCAGTCAGTCATGCCCAGTGTTGCACAGAACGTACGGAGAAAAAGTGATTTCAAGAGAACTATCGAATCGATTCCGTTTACACCTCCAGCGCAAGTGCCATCTTGAGTTGTATTGGGAGCTTTACCGAAACCGGAATGGTAATCCAAGGCTACAAACTTACACATGAATAACTTTGATATTGGATGTCATTCTTTGGGAAAAATAAAACCCCGACTACATACAGTGATATCACTTCAACATTTATGTTCTGTTTTTCTACGCTCAAGTAGTAGAAGGAATCGTAATAGTAAGAGAAAAAAAACATTTGCCGTACAACAATGTATCGTATGTACAGGAATTTTTTTTTTCCATTTTCGTAGTGACCATCGCCATCGCTCACATCCCGTTGAAGTCCGTGGAAAAGCGCCTGCTATCCGCTTCAAAGGAAAAGAACAGAACTTTTAATTCTGTTTAAAAGGGAAATAAGTATCGGTAAAACGAGCGTGTAACTTACATCGTTTCGAGCTCGAGTGGGAACGTGATTTTTTTTTCGTCTTAAACCACCTTCTTACTGCACCACCCATTTCCGGTATGGTGAATGTTCTCGCCCTATATTTCCCACAGTCGACTGTAGCGTCGGGTGTTGCAGGGCAACAACAAGAAAAAAGGATGAAGACGGTAAAATCGGGAATTCCCGATGGAAAACGGATATTACATTTCTTTTTTTCCTGTTATGTGTGGCAAGTTGCCGGTGCACCCATGTTACGTGGTGTGCTGTTCAACATGAATTGGATATTGTTGCGAACATGACGCAAGATCGTTCTCTTCGAGTGGTTGAGAATGTCGCAGAGAAAATTGCTTCGATTTCTCGCTTTTATGTTTCGAGCTTTGCATCAGCGGAATTCATGAGAGCAGAATTCCAGCTGACGGACTTTACTTGAATCTGCGTTCGAAGAATGTGATTCAAAAATTGACAGCTTATTGTTTATTTTTTATTATATATAAAGAAATTTTTTTTCCTTTGATGCTTTCGAAGACGATTTAAATCGCTCTAATCGGTTACATTCATGATCATCGTCAAAGTAGAGCATTTCGCATGCGAATGAATGTTCACACCTTTCAGTCGAAAGATTAATTCGTTTCATTTCATCCAAATTACATTGCACGAGACCGTCTCACGGAAAAAAGTGATATTAACCCCTTCACCTACAGCATCAAGTCTCATTTGATGTGAAATGACTATGCCAAAACCTACAACATCTAGTCTCACTCGTGGTGCACTTGCAAATCATAGTGACCCATCGGAGCGTTCGCCTTTGGTCCGCTTTTTTGGAAATTAAACTGTAGGCTAAGGGGGTATAGGAGCGCATAGTAGTCACGCTTACCGTTACACCGCCGGCGCTGGTATGCTCTCCTACTGTACTGCCTTCCACCTGACTATAGAATAAAACAACGGAACAAATAAATGAATGTTTCAGTTTGCTCAAAAAATCACGGCCGAAAACCTCGCCTCGGTGTGAAGAATGAACGAACATGATGCGAAAGAAGCATGTACGAAGGAGAAGAAATATTTGCTTTAATGAGTTTAAATGTTAGATTTCCACCGACATCTCGACTCACTTGAACTTTTGGTTTTTAAAAATCGTAAAACTGTTTCATGGCAATATACATAACATTTAAAAGCGCGTGAGCCATTCTTTCTCCATTCTTTTCCTTTCTTCTTTTTCATTTGTCCCTTATCGCCAAATATTAGACCCATATTTTTTTATTTTTTTTTTTATTAGGGTGCCCATTTTCATTTTAGGGTGGTCCAAAAAACAATTTATCCTCTTTTATCCAAAAATGCCTTTTTAAAAAAAAAATTAACTTTTGAACTACGGAACCTCTTCAGATGATCGATATAAAGGAAGTGGGGACATAGTGGTCACCCTAAGGAATATGTCCATTTCCAGCGTCCACATACCGCCACAATTCCTGTTTTTCTAAAAATATTATAGTTCAACTCATTGTTCAAGATAGCATACATCTTTTACTATAAAAATTAAAAATAGCACATTTTTCATCATTAGAAAAAAAAAGGTGAAAAATAGAACTTTTTGGAGGTAAAGTGGTCACCTAGTGGTGGCAAAGTGGTCACTTGCACATATCAAGCTAAATGGGACAGATTTAAGCTTTTTTTTGTCCTAATTTGTTCAAATCGTATTCGATATAGTAGGTGCATGTATAAAATAAGCTTGGTCTATTCACCTAGAGTCTAAATTCAAATTTTCTCATACATACAAAAACGTTGTAAGAAACACATAACGTTCCGCATAATGAGGCTTGATTTAGTTAGAGTGGCATATTTTTCCAGGGTCAAAGCCACAAAAGGAACTAATGACCACTTTGCCCCCAAACATCAAAGTAATTTCTATGCTAATTAATCACTGAGATTGAGAAAAATATATGTTCATCTCTCCTAGAATATGTGAACAGTCGTTCAAACTGATGATTTGTCCAACATATCAGATTGAATAAACTAAATTTCACGAGAAATTCCTTAGATAGCGTGCGCACAGAACTACGGCCGAATGGCTATCGAGAGATCAATTTCTGTTTTTATTTATATTTCGACATGCGACAGCTCTACTGAAGTACAGGGTGACTTAAAATTCATTAAACTCTTCAAACATAAGGTGCCTATCAATACGGTGTCAATGGTCAATAGTAATACTACCAAACAAGCAGGTGACCACTTTGTCCCCACTACCTCTATGAAAAAAAGTCATTTTCGGAAAAAGATGAAAAATTAAACTTTCGGTCCACCTTAAAATGGAAATGAACATCTAAATGACAAAATAGTTGTGCATGGAATGGCTGACAAATATCTTTTTTCTTTCAACCTGGCTTTCAACAATGCGAATGGATTTCTACTTCTAAGCGGCTATTGTTGTGCGAATGCTTTAACCTAGAAGACTTTAGAAGGTTTAAGGGTTGAACCTCGAAGAAAAATCGCTCTCATTTTTGGACGCCTGTTTGCAATCGTAAACGTTGTAAACAATTTCCCGCTGTGAAGACGTTTAGAGATAAGATTGCTGATTCTCCGATCGATGTACCCAATTGGTTCGTAGATTTCTTCGTGTGTGTATTCCCGAAGCTATAGAAGACAGCTCCAAATCTGCCCAATACTCGAAGCAGGTTCTAGTCTTCTCGTGGAGAATTACAATGGTATCACCATTTTGTACTGCCTCTGACTGACTAACTGAATTGGTCAGAATGTCCACAATTCATCATCTCAAGCAAACAGCTCCGAATTTCAAAAAGGACTTGTTAAGAAGAGGTCATCTACCACAAACCTTATGGCGTTCTCCAGCTTCATCAGAAACGAGAATAAGCACCAGATGGGCACCATTTATTTTGATTTTTCCAAAGCGTTTGACAAAGTTCCTCACGACCTCGCCGTTGCGAAACTTCGTCACCTGGATTTCTCACACTGGATCACCGAGTTTCTGTGTTTCCGTCGCATCTCACCTCGACTGCTATGCACTTCTGGCCGACATAAATGAACTGTACAAAAGGTGCCTTGAGAACGGTATGGAACTGGATGTGAAGAAGTGTAAACCCATAGCTTTATTTCACCGAAAATTTCGAATCGAATTCGTATATTCAATCGGGTCCGTACCTCTGAAGTGTGTTGTTTCCATCCGCGATCTCGGTGCGACCATCGATAGCAATCTGTGATTCAACGAACATATAAACGTGGCCACCGCCAAGGTGTTCTCAGCTGTATGATTGTTTCGACATAGCACCAGCAACTTCGAGGATCTTTATGCAATGAAGGCACTATACTGCTCATTATTTCGTAGTATTTTGGAGTATACCAAATGTGTGGGTTTCACACGCAACCCAAATACTCACAATGTAGTGAGTGCAACGTATCTTCGTCGAAACACTTGCCTCACCAGGTTTGAATCTACAACGGCTTTTGACGTAGCACTATGTCTAACATAAATATATGGAGGGTAACATGAAAATCTAAGCACTGAACATGTAGAAAAAAATAAAAGAATTCGATTTTTAATGACTCGACCATTTATTAATAGACCGCAAACATGGTTGCATCAATTAATAGAAAATATTCCTACATGATAATAAATAATTTTTTTTTAATGGATATTATTTTTTTCAGTGTATGGATATTAAAAAAACACACAGTTTATTGAAATTGACAACAATTAGTTTGAAAACAACTTATGAAAATATATACTGGGACTCTTTCTGTGAAGTCTCCAATTTCTACGACGATTTGAAAATGTCTCCGTAGAATGGACACCGACCGTTATTGTTATTGTTATCGGGTAGGCTAGAAACATATCGTCTTAATCTAAAAAACTTTGACCGAAACAGAAAATATAATTTTTGTTATTCCTCCCCGAAGTTGTTGTTCACTACGCATAACTTAGTTCAAACTTAGTACTTAAGGTATTTCAAAAACATGAAACATGAAACATTAAAATGATAAAATATAAACAATTTTAGACCCACCGCGATCAGAATAAATTTCTCTAAATAAATCTGGTTTGCCCTCTTGGACGCAAACAACAGAGATTCACCAGAAAGCCTAGCTCGATACCCTGGAAGTTAAATTCTACAAATTTATTCGAAAATTTGGAGAAATGTGTTCAAATTCTGAGCATTTGATTGTCCGCAATCTTGTACAGTAATTTCATAGGTTTAGGTTAAGGTTAAGTTAGGTAATTTTATATATAAAACAAGGTTTTTCCAACGAACGTACAACTCATCATCACAAGAGAACGACCGATCAGATTTGAGTCGTCTATATATCGTTGTGTTTGTATCTACCCAAATTATAATGATAGAATAGAGAGTATTTTCGATGAATAGGAAAAATCGAAAAAATCGATTGCGGTTATTTTTGCAGTGAAAGTATCCAATTGGAGTTGATTTCTTTAATTAGAATTGACTTTGACAACATTGAGATTCATGTTTCGTGGTTGTGAAAATAGTAACGGATTGTAAAATGGAATGTGCACATCTTATATAGTAAAAATGATTTGGTGTCCGTATGATACGATTTAACTTGGGAACGGATCAACAGATTTCAAATATTATACTAAAGTTTGATGTTTTTTGGTCTGCGTCAGGTTTGTATGCCTAGGAAATTGTTTGAATAGTTCGGGAAGTTGGCAAAACATAAAATTGAAATGTCATTTATACAGCGAATATTGCTCATTTATATAAATAAAAATGATTTGGTGTTTGTATGTCGGAATTTAACTCGAGTTATCATCATTCTATCGATTCAAATAACATTTTGTTTTGAAGTTTGATGTTCATTTCGAATTTGGGAATGAAAATTTGCCGTTCAAGATTGTTTACAATGCTGTCAGCTAGCTGAACTTCTACGAATACCATCTGATAATAAGGCAGGATGTTGATAACTATTCAGTTCGATACCGTTGATTGTTCCAACAGTATGTGTTCGACGTGTATGTCGAAATCGATACTGAGTTCCTTGAAATTCATCAGATTCAATGAGATGAAATATCAAGCATTATCTGAACGCGCTAAATCTCGCGTATAAATTGTTTCAATTTATGCTGCTCAGACAAATAGAATAACAGCAGAATACAATTTCAGAGAACAGAGAACTTCAGATAAATCATATTTTGATACATCAATACTACTGCGAAAACAGACACATTTCATTCTCAATACACTGTAAGCCTGAAGCGAAGCGAAACATTGCATCGTAAGACCCACCCCTGTTTGATTCTGCAGCCAGTCAATTCGAATACATTCTTCCAATTCTGTTCATCATTCAAAACATATCGCATGGCAGCACGTTCTCAAAATCAGAATCCGCACAGAAAAATGTTGGTTTAAGCCCGATTCAGAATATTTCCGCGTGGAAATGAGCAATTATGTATTACTGAGTAATTTCGAAAAATATGGATTTTGAAGCGGTATACAGAATAAAAAAAGTATGTTAACACTATGATAAGAAAGTACCGGGGATTTTATTTAATCGGACGTTGTAGTCGTTGAAGTTGCCACTTCGTGGAAATAGATTTCAATCGATCGAGGAGATCAAAGAGAATGCGACTAGGGAACCAAAGTCCATCCCTTTGTCGGCCTACCAAGGATGCATGGAGGACTGGGTCAAGCGTTGACACGTGCTTCAGATAAATCATATTTTGAAGAAGCAAAAATAAATTTGCCAGAATTTTAACTCTATCTTGTTTTCTTTAAAAATTCCCGGTATTTCATATTCCCGGTCATGATCATAGGGTATAATAGATAAGATGATAGATCCTCGATAAAATTCCAAAAGCTGACATACTCGATTGAAACAATCATAGTTTTGTTCATGTAGGGGTATTCGCAGCCAAAAGGCTGCGTGTCCGCATTATGAGCGAATGATCATGAATGAAAATATCAGGCCTCTCATTGATTATCTGTGTGTAATTATAACACATATAGATGGAAACTCTCTGCCTCTTTACTAATTTCTGATAAAAACAATAAAAACAAAAAAATATACAAGCTGATAAATTTATGGGGGCTCAGAAAAAACTGCTTTGGCGATCACGGTTATCTTCTGGTTATCAGAAACTAATAAAAAAATCCAATAGATTCTAAACTAATAAAGTTGCCGCTATGGCACGAACCTTGGACAAGCAAAAAAATTATGAAACAAAATGTAACAAGTTACTTATGACTATTACAATTTTTTGAAAGAAATAAAATTAAAAAAAAAACATGGATTCGTACGATAGAAAGATGTACAAAAATCTATATAATCAAATTTGAATTGAATCGGCTCAGTAGAACTTGAGATATCGTTTACGTCAGCTTGAGAAAAGTGATTTCGAGAAAAACGTGTTGAAAGTTTTGAGTCAAAGTCACAACAGATTAGATATGATTACTATAACTCGATGAATAGTTAGCGCTCAACTTCCGAGTCGATAAGTCGATTTTATCAGACGAGAAGATTTTGGAAGTCGTTCACAGACTATTTGATACGTTGTTGGTTTCTTTCATCTACGCTATCCGCGACGGCACTTTCCGTGATGCCGCGTCGCGAAAATACGTTTCGCGTCGACTACTCGCAATTTCCGAAATTGCTTTCTCATGACGAGATCCATAAGTTCGTTGGAAAAGAACTCGGACTTACACGTGAGAATGTTCTGCAACTTCAGCCAAGCAGACGGCTTGCATGTACCTTCGTCAAGGTCAACAACCTCCAACTTACTGAACAAATAGTGGAGCAGCACGACAACAAGCACGAGTTCGTGTTTGAAGGGAAATCATACAAACTACGAGTTACGATGGAGGACGGTGCGGTAGAGGTAAATTTGCTTGAGCTACCCGAGAGCGTCACCAATGATCAGATTGCTGATTTTCTCACCGAGTACGGCGAAGTCGTCAGTATTCGTGACCTACTGTGGGATAACCGATACAGCGACTTCGGTGGTATTAAAACCGGGGTTCGTATTGTTCGGATGGTGATTACGAAAAACATTCCTTCTCTCGTGACAATCCAGGGAGAAGAGACTGCGGTGAAATATAAGGGGCAACGGCAAACGTGCCTACACTGCCATGAGTTTGTACACATTGGCATTCCATGTGTACAAAACAAGAATCTTCGTAAACCATCGTCAGCTTCATCAAAACAAAGTTTGACAAAGAGTCCGCTCACTGTCGGTCACTACGACAACACGCGTCTGAAGCCAAATTTCTCTGAAATGAGTGGGACAAAAACCGCAGTACAACAACAAAATAACACGATGCCACCCCCCGCTACACCTTCAACAACGATACCATCCGCAACACAAGCTGTAATCCAGCTATCGCCCATCTCATTCCCGAACGCCACCACGTCGCATCGTAGACCCGATGGCAACGAAACAGACAATTCACAAGCTTCCCAAGGCTCGAATGGCAGCCGACGCTCGCGTAGACAACCACCAGGCAAGAAAATGCGTCACTACGGAGAAGACGTCATCTTCACCGAACACGTACAAGTTAGAATCTCCGACGAAGAAATCCAATAAAATGGAGTACGTCAGTTGTAACATCGGGACGATCAATATAAATACCATCACCAACCAAACCAAGCTAAACGCCCTTCGCACGTTTGTTCGCACAATGGAGTTGGATATTGTGTTTTTGCAGGAGGTAGAGAACGAGCAGTTAGTCTTGCCTGGCTACAACGTTGTCTGTAATGTCGACCACTCAAGGAGAGGAACGGCAATCGCTTTAAAACAACACATCAAATTCTCACATGTAGAGAAGAGTCTAGACGGAAGATTACTCGCCCTCCGTGTCCACAACACAACGCTCTGTAATGTGTATGCCCCATCAGGTTCCGTTCTCCGTGCTGAAAGAGAGCGGTTCTTCAACAACAGCATTGCCTATTACCTTCGTCATCGGACCGACCACGTCGTCTTAGGTGGCGATTTCAACTGCGTGATTCGTCAATGCGATGCGACGGGGCAAAACTCGAGTCCCGCTCTTCTAGCCACCGTTCAGCAGTTACATCTGCATGATGTGTGGCAACGACTTCGTTCACGAGAGATCGAGTATACTTACATCACACACAACTCTTCGTCTAGGCTCGATCGTTTCTACGTGAGCAACGGTCTCCGAGAACAGCTGAGATCTACAGCTGTACATGTGTGCTGTTTTTCGGATCATAAGGCCGTCACCATGAGAATTTGCCTTCCTCTCCCCGACAGAGCACATGGTCGTGGATTTTGGTCTCTCCGTCCGCATCTACTGACCGCTGAAAATATTAACGAGTTCCAAATACGGTGGCAGTTTTGGACTCGTCAACGACGAAACTATCGGTCGTGGATGGAATGGTGGCTATCGTGCGCAAAGCCTAAAATAAAGTCTTTTTTCCGATGGAAGTCCAAAACAGCATTCGATAACTTCCATCGTGAACAACATCGTCTCTTTCAGTTACTACGGAATGCGTACGATGGCTACCAAAACAACCCTGCCATGCTCACCACCATCAATCGAATAAAAGCAAAGATGCTGACACACCAGCGAGCGTTCTCCGAAATGTTCGTGCGAATCAACGAAACCTTCGTTGCTGGTGAGCCGCTATCGACTTATCAGCTGGGCGAGCGAGTGCGACGAAAAACAACCATCGAGCGTCTGCGAAATGAGAGAGATGAAATCATCGATGATTCTGCTGCTATACAGAACCATATGGTCGAGTATTTCAGTAATCTATACGCGCCCGGCAATGTAGAAGAGGGAGAATGGGGACCTTTCCAGTGTGAGAGAATCATTCCCGAGCAGGATGATGCAAACGAAGCTTGTATGTATGAAATCACTACGGCAGAAATACTTTTTGCTATCCGCACAAGCGCATCGAAAAAGTCTCCAGGACCCGACGGACTGCCAAAAGAGTTTTTTCTGCGAACTTTCGATGTGATACATCGTGAGCTTAACCTGGTTATGAATGACGCTATCAGGTCAAATTTTCCATCCCATTTCGTCGATGGGGTGATCGTGCTGGTGAAGAAACGAGATTCGGGGGACAGCGCACGTTCCTACCGCCCAATTAGTCTAGTCAACTATGACTACAAAATTTTGTCGCGTGTTTTGAAGCAGCGACTTGAAAATGTGCTTCGAGCTCATAGTGTTTTGACTCGCTCACAAAAATGCTCGAACGGCGAGCACAACATTTTCCAAGCAACGTTAGCATTGAAGGACAGAATTGCACAGCTGAAGGCGGGCAGACAAAAAGGCAAGCTGATCTCGTTTGATCTCGATCATGCTTTCGATCGTGTGGATCATCGCTTTTTATTTACTACGATGCGAGATTTGGGTTTCAACCCAGAACTGGTGAATTTGCTTTCCCGTGTAGCAGCAGCTTCTTCCTCTCGCTTGCTCATCAACGGGCACCTCTCCGCTCCAATCCAAATCCAACGTTCTGTCCGACAAGGGGACCCTCTCTCGATGCATCTCTTCGTGCTCTATCTTCACCCACTTCTTCTGCGATTAGAGCAAGTGTGTGGGGCAGATTTAATTATCGCTTACGCAGATGACATCAGTGCCATTGTATCGAGTGCCGAAAAGCTTGATGCGATGCGAGGCTTGTTCCAGCGTTTTGAGAGGATAGCAGGGGCACGCTTGAATGAAGATAAAACCACCGCAATTGACGTCGGATGTGTGAATGATCCAATCACTGCACCGTGGCTTCGCACGGGAGGTTCCATCAAAATTCTTGGGATAATCTTCACCAACTCGGTCCGAGGTATGGTGAAAACAAATTGGGACATACTCGTGACCAATTTTTCGCGTCTAGTATGGTTGCACTCTTCAAGAAGCTTATCACTACACCAGAAGGTAACACTGTTGAACGTTTTTATCTTATCACGGACATGGTACATGGCAGCAAATCTGTCTCCAATGGCAGCCCACGTGGCAAAACTGACAACCATTATGCGACGCTTTCTTTTCCGTGGTGCGTGTGCAACCATCCCAATGGAGCAGCTAGCGCGAAGACAGGAGGATGGCGGTCTCAACCTTCAATTGCCAGCGATGAAGTGTAAAGCGCTGTTAATCAATCGGCACCTACACGAAATGAGCTCCCTTCCCTATTACAATTCCTTCCTCTCCCAAACAACCGTCCCCCCCTCAGACCTTCCTTGCCTAAAGCTTATCCTAAATCATCATCCAAATTTCCCCTTCCAAATCCGAGAGCAGCCTTCCGCCAATCTCATCCATCGTTTCTTCATAGAACGTACAGCAAAACCGAAAGTGGAAATAGCAAATCCTGCAATTAACTGGCCCCGTGTGTGGAAGAATATTGCTGTTCGGAAGTTATTGCCTTCACAACGTAGTCTTCTTTACATGTGGGTAAACGAAAAATTCTCGCACCGGCGTCTGATGTTCGTTATGAGGAGAACGGACGATGAAAATTGCTTACACTGTTCTTCGAGTGTGGAAACAATACAGCACAAATTTTTTGGCTGTCGGAGAGTACGAGATGCTTTCAATGTGCTACAACAAAAGCTGCTAGTGGTATCTGGTAGACAACGCGCACTCCATTTAGAGGATCTCCTTCGACCGTCGTTGGAGGGGTTTGAAACAAATGAACGAATTTTGATAATGAAACTGTTATTGACATATATCACCTTCATTGATAGTAGTAATGGTAGGATTGATATAGATGAGTTGAAATTTAGTTTTGAAGTCGAGAATGAATCAACCATGTAAATAAATTTTTACCAAACAAAAAAGACAAATAAACGTAATTTAAAAAAAAAAAAAATAGTCAGAATTTCCAAAAATCCTTCCAATGGAATATTATTGGTTGTCTAAATTTAAAAACTATGAAGAAAAAGTTTTTTCTAGACTGTTACTCATTAAACGATAATTTTTCATTGCAGATGACTTTGTTGTAAAAATTTTTGAACTGTTTTGCGCTAAAAAGTCTGCAACATCGAATTATCATGACGAAAGATTGGAATGATGCTACCAAATAATAACGAAAGATGCATTGACGTGAGCCGTAAGCCAACAGATCAAACAATTGTTTTTCTCCGTGTGCAATTACACGAAAGTATTTTTTTATTGTTCGTTAAAATAAAATCCGAACGAAATAACGACTGATCCCGGCAGACGATATTCCGAGAACAGTCGGATACAAGCGCCCGCTCGGCAGTGCAAACCGATGGCTAATAAAATTCAACTTTAATAGAATGTAAATTACAATCAATCCGGAATTCCGTGAAATCTGTACCAATCCGCCAGCAGTGATTCTGTCATCCAATCGTAGCAATGCACGAATCGCACGCTTCCCATCAACTGTCTTTTTGTGGAAACCCTATTTCCTGTAGCCGTTCGGCAGCAGCGGAAATTGTAAGTAATTTAATAGACGATCGACGAGGGGCTTGTTGCAAGACATACGCGTACGAGATTGGAGGCAAAATTGCCAACAACGCTATCGGATTTAGTTCATTACCATCGTTCTTTCCGCTCGCCTCCCAAACCGGCTCCGGTCCACCGTCAATCATCCGTTGCCCGACCCATCCCAGATAGCACTCATCTTCAGGTACATGTTTCATGATACGTGGCGAACATGGATAGCATCCTCTCGAGCTCTGGGTATGACAACACAGCCACGAATAAATTTAGCCTCAGTCGAAAAATTAGCATATAATGTGAACAAGCCCGGAAAATTGCCTTCTCTGTCATGTGGTCGTAGCCCAAACCTGCAGCCCATATTCAATTCAGCTCGGTACGAACGTGGAGATCGAATTCGAGAACTATCAATGAAAAGAAGAGCAATGTTGTGTTACAATCCAAGACGAGTATTCACATTGGTCTGAGTGTCTGAGATGCTCCGCCGTCGCTAAGCTCGCCTAAAATGACGGAAAGATATCGGATGTATATTAACGTCAATTGTACAATTCTCCTCTTTTCCGTCTTGGAACGACCACCCCGAAGCGTTTCCTTTCTGGAAGCTAGTGGTCCTCTCAGATGAGCAAAATTGTATGTTTGACATTTTGTTGGAGCAAACGGAAGGGATCACGTATGTGTGTTATGATACGATTGTCAGTGCTGACTGGAAACAACCGGAGAATACACCTAACCACCCACTCTTGTGGTGGGAAAGAAACGAGTTTGGTGTGGGAGTTCACATACAAGGCACACGGAAAGAAAGCGATAGACACCGCTACACTTGTGAAGCGGTATTTCAACAACATCTTACCAAACCGGCCCTATAATTATTAAAATTAATAGCTATTGGGGTGCATAGTGTTTGCTTAATTACCGATCAAAACCATTCTGTGGGTGGAAATTTTGGTCGAGATTTTGCTTGCGTGTATGATACGCCCGAACACGATTGGTTTAAACATTTATTTGGTAAAATGTCTACACCCCGTTCGGTAATTGTTTGCATATGCGTACAGAAAAGCTTATTCAAGCGATTAATTTTGGGGACTATTTCAATAAAAACATATATAAACCATCACCAGCAACATGCGTTCAGGATGGAGTATATTCCGCGATCCAAATGTGTTTCCTCTCAATTTTATTATGAAATAATCATTATAAAAACAGGAATAATCCCTTATTACCTCTTCTTAGCATTGATAGCAGTGCCAACGGGAAACAAACATGGGAACGAAAAATCAAACATCAATAGCGATTACAGAACAGATGTCATCGGCGTTACTGCTGTGGGTGAAGCATCAACATGGTCAGCCATTGTTTCATAAATTCTTGTATGCTTAGTTGAAAACCAAAAAAAGAAATTATCGCAAATCCAACCCATTCTGATTCATCGATATCTATTGAAGTTGATATTTCATCCTCTCCATAACAATACATTCATTACGTTGTTTGATTTCTTTTCAATTCATCTGACAACCACTCATCTATGGTTATCCCTTTGTTTGTCGTGGACAATCTCCTCTTTATGTCGTTCCCGCGCCGCGTTTTTCACAACTGTTCAAAAGGACGATTCAGCGTTCCAGCGGAAACCATGTGGCACACATCCAACAATGCTACACATATGTATTGTGTTCTCGTGTTTATGGCTGCGCGCGTATGTGTGCATGTATATGCTCGTGCTCCTGGATTTTGTTTTTCTCCACATTCTCACCCGCCATCGTTTCTCTGTTTTTTTTTTGTATTGCAGGACCCAAACGCATCCTACGACATTAACGGGAACGATTCGGACCCAATGCCGCGGGACAATGGCGACAATAAGCACGGGACCCGATGCGCGGGAGAGGTTGCAGCTGTGGCCTTTAATAATTACTGTGGCGTCGGCGTCGCGTACAACGCGAGCATTGGAGGTAAGAACTTTTGTGTTACGGGGACGGGCCGATAGAGCCGCAACAACAACAAACAAAAAAAATGAATCCTGCCGATGTTTTTATATCAGCCGCCAAACAGTCGTCGAAGCGAATAAAGGTTTGGTGATAAGAGCCGCGCCACGAATAATCTCCTTCCCCCTTTCCCTCCTTTTTTCACAACCCAAATGGGATTCGATTAGCTGCGTTCATCCGCTGACAAGCGGAGAATGGAAATTGTTATCTGGCCGGGCGTCTTTTTTTGTTTGCGCTGTTCCAGCTGAAAGGATAATGATTAATTGATTTTGATGAAATTTTCGCTCGGGGTGTGCTGTGATAGACGGCAGTTCGAATTGGGATCGAATTGGGAATGGTGGAATTGCTGCTTCCCAGCTACAGGGAAACTTCGATATAACGTACCCTCGTTAAAACGTACCCTCGATATAACGTACATTTTACCTCGATATAACGTACACATTTCCAAAGTGTAAAGGAAAAAAAAAAAACATTATTTTTTTCCCTGATAGAACAATGAATTATCTGTATTGTGATGCTAAAACAAGTTTTGTACCTTCAATCAATCCCGAAATACAGCTGGTTTTGTGATTCCGGATTCTAAATGAATCAAGCTTTAACCAACAATACGAAGGGAAACATCATGAGAAAGGCTGGCTTCGTCTTCTGATTGAAGTTATTCATTAACTTAACTTAAACAGCAACACAATAATGTATTATAGACTATGTTTGTGAGTACTTGATTATGCTTCGATATAACGTACAATTCGATACAACGTACAATTTTGAAAGTGAAATGTACATTATATCGAAGTTTACCTGTATATTGTTCCGTCTGAAATTTGCTGCTTCTAGAAGTATACGGGATGTACAATTTTTGTGATTGTCGGAAACATCGATAATTACATATCATTCTGATTTTTTTCAAATTTAGTCAGCGTTAGTAAAGGCTGTGTCACATCAAATTGCATCACGGAAAAAACGCTGTAGAAATTTACTTTTTAGGAATTATATCTTCAGCTTTCGCTTATAATCAGATAAGAGTGTATAGATCACGTTGGCCATGTTTCACTGTCAATTTTTCGTAAATTTGGAAAAACGTCGTCGAACGAAAAAGAGCGTCGTGAATTAATCCTGCGCACTATTTCGAGAATCCGGAGTTGTCACATCGGGACATCGGTAAGATGCTGGGAATCGTCCAATCCACGGACAGCAGAGTACTAAAACGATACTTCGAGAACCTAACCATCGACCGGAAGGTGAAGAACGGCAAAAATGACGAAGCCGCATTGCCTGGTAATGGACGACGAAACCTACGTCAAAGCGGACTTTCGTCAGCTGCCGGGCCTGTTGTTCTTCTCCGCAGAGGACAAATTCAGCGTTCCGGTGGAGATTCGCAAGTAGAAACTATCCAAGTTTGCCAAAAAGTACATGGTGTGGCAAGCGATCTGCTCTTGCCCCCTTCGTGATGACCGGCACGGTAAACGGGCAGGGTTACCTTAAGGAGTGCCTACAGAAGCGCTTACTACCACTATTGAAGCAGCACGAGGGCCCGACCATCTTCTGGCCGGTTTTCGCTTCGTGCCACTATTCAAAGGACGTGTTGGAGTGGTACGAAGCCAACGGGGTCACCTTCGTGCCAAAGGAAATGAACCCGCCCAACGCGCCGGAGCTTCGCCCAATAGAGAAATATTGGGCGATTATGAAGCAGGCCCTCCGGAAGAACCCAAAAGTTGTCAAATCGGAGGCGGACTTCAAGAGAAAATGGATTTCTGTTCAAAAAAAAACTACAACCTGACGTTGTACAGAACCTTACGGACGGGGTAAAGAGGAAGGTGCGAGCATACGGGCTTGGGCTTGAAGTATGAATAAAAAGAAAATGCCAAAAGTTGTTTAATAGTTTTTATTTTACTGTCTAAAATTTTCAAAAGGATCGGTCTACTGGGCGAATTTCTACAGCGTTTTTTCCGTGATGCAATTTGATGTGACACACCCTTTATGCATATAGGTCGGTCTCGATTATATGTATACAGACTCGATTATACATGCAGACAATCCATACCAAACCGATATAAACTTCGATATAACGTACCCTCGTTATAACGTACCCTCGATATAACGTCAATCGATATAACGTACATTTTACCTCGATATAACGTACACATTTCCAAAGTGTAAAGGAAATTTTTTTTCAATATTTTTTTTCTGACAGAACAATGAATTATCTGTATTGTGATGCTAAAACAAGTTTTGTACCTTCAATCAATCCCGAAATACAGATAGTTTTGTGATTCCGAATTCTAAATGAATCAAGCTTAATCAACAGTACGAAGGGAAACATCATGAGAAAGGCTGGTTTCGTCTTCGGATTGAAGTTATTCATTAACTTTACTAAAACAGCAACACAATAATGTATTATAGAGTACGTTTGTGAGTACTTGATTATGTTTCGATATAACGTACAATTCGATACAACGTACAATTTTGAAAGTGA
Organism: Toxorhynchites rutilus septentrionalis; assembly: GCF_029784135.1. Lineage (NCBI taxonomy): Eukaryota > Metazoa > Arthropoda > Insecta > Diptera > Culicidae > Toxorhynchites > Toxorhynchites rutilus. Next base: position 226,500,209 of record NC_073746.1, read on the forward strand.
AATGTACGTTATATCGAAGTTTACCCGTAGTGGTTCATATTTTTTCGTGAAAATTGGTAACTTTATCCCGTGTCGCAAAATATTATTCCCGTTTTTTTTTTCATTTTTTCATTAGGGAGCCCTTTTACATTCTAGTGTGACTCGAATTTTTTTTTCACTTTCTTCCCTTCCCATCCCTTTTTCCTCCAAAAATGACTTTCTAAATATTCGTTCAAAATTCAGTATTTTTGAACTACTGGAGCACATCAGATGATCGACAAAGCCAACTAGCTAGTCTTATTACAATTGCAAAAATTTTGGATTTTATTTTCTCAATTATTGATTGTATTTGTTTTTTCCAGTTTACATGGTTTGATACAAATGTCGCTATTATTATTTTTTTTTTGAAAGTTTATGGTTTTTTTTTGTTCACAACATATTTAAAAAAAAACAGAAAGGCCTTTTTTTCGTTTTTGATTTATTATTTTTTAAGTTGACATGTTTTCAATCTTCGTTGAATGTTCCATTATGCAAATTTAATATTTTTTCAAAGAAAACTAGCTGATTGGCTTTAATTTAATATGTTGATGATCATCTGCTTCGGTCCAGTAGATTAAAAGTTATGAATTTTTGAAAAAAGTCATTTTTGAAATTATACAGGGTAACTTCGATATAACGTATATTTCACTTTCAAAATTCTACGTTGTAACGAATTGTACGTTATATCTAAGGATAATAAAGAACTCAGAAACATAGCTTATATTACTTTATTGTGCTGCTGTTTGGGTTAGGGTAGTAATGAAATTCAACTAGAAGACAAAGCCAGACTTTCTCATGATGTTTCCCTTCATACTGTTGATTAAAGCTTGATTCATTTAGAATCCGGAATCACAAAATCAATTGTATTTTGGGATTGGTGGAAGATACAAAGCATGTTTTGGTATCAAAATACAGATATTTTTCGTTCAAAAAAAATATTCAAAAAAGTATTCCTTTACACTTTGTTAGTTTTTCCATTGACACCTTTAATTCTACTGTCATTATAAAACTCCGTATTCCATGATCTTGGAAAATTCAATTTGGCCGTCGCTAAAAATGGCTGAATGACTTGACTTGGAGAACATGAAACATAATAAACAACATAAATTCAAAAAGGTCGCTGCCACTAAATGGTCCTCTTTGTATGTTTTGCAGTACATCATGAAAATATTCCGAAGAAAATTAGGTAAGAAATAAACCTTGGGTTACAATTGTCCACAGTTAGTTTAATCATACACCCCACGATTTTATTTTAGTCTCATCATTGTCTAAGATTAATGAAGGAACGGATGTGATAACTACTAAATGCTACTTGTTTAATTATTTTCTAGCTTTTAGTACATTAAACCGTTCAACTTAAAGTTTTTTTTTACTTATTTTATTTTCTAGTTTTTAGTAAATTATCAGTATTATTAGTATACTTCTCTACATAAAACCATTCAAAAAATGTTTTTTTTTAAATTTTATCTCTTACCTAACTTTCTTCGGAATATTTTGATGATGTACTGTATTCTATTAGTCAAATCATTTCATTTGATACCAATATTGAGGGGATTACAAAAAATACATAATCAAAAATTTTGTGACGGCGACCTTTTAGAATTTATGTTGTTCATAGTGTAGTGTATTCTCCAAGTCAAGCCATTCAACCATTTTTTAGCGGCGGCCAAATTGATTTTTTCAAGATCATGGAATAGGCAGTTTTATTATGAAAGTAGAATTAAAGGTATGTTCCAATTTCCAGATCAATCGGTCAATTTTCTATTAATGTGAGACAATCCTATAAACACTCTATTCGAAAACTTTAAAAATTTTAAGATATTTTGGTTTTTGATGTGTCGAAAAATACTATAAAATAAGGAACACATACAAACTTTTTCTTATTACATATCAACACATCAAGAAGTTTTTCTCGAAATTATTATATTTTTCTAAAAATTAAGATATTTTGATATGTTTACGGGTATGAAACATTTTATCGCGTCTTATTTGTCTTAAAACTGTCATGCCCCCTTTATTGATACAGCTGTACAGGGTGTTTAATAAGTTCGAATACACTTTGAAAAAGTGTTAAAAAATAAAACAGGAAGTGGGTTATATCTATGGTATAACCGCAAGGGTGACGTAGGACTATCGTTGATTTCGAGATCATTTGGTTGAAGTTGAATCTGAATTCATTCTGAATGAATGAATATTTGGGGGACTTCGAAAACGAGAGCGTTACGTTGGAGGCACAAGGTTTTATGCATCCAATATTGGATACGGAAATATATTACTGATGGGGAAGAATAATCTTCAGAAGCTATCCTGTTAATTGCGATTGATTGAAAAATCACAAAACCAAATGTATTTGGTCACAGTGTTACATGGATAGAAAACATTAAAATAAACTCTTTCACATGAATGTAATTTTAAATTCCCAGAGGAACTGGCAGATTATGTTCAGTAACGATTAGATATTTCCACATTTTCCTCGATACTGGAAGCCCACCAGTGGTTTATGCTAACTCGATAACCATCTGTTAATAACACTTGATTGAAAAATATTTGGTCACAGTGTTACATGGATATAAAACATCAAAATAAACTCTTTCACATGAATGTATTTTTTTTAAATTCCCAGAGGAACTGGCAGATTATTTTCAGGATCTTTCTCGATGCTGAATGGCATCCAAACGGAAAGAATTCCGCGCGTGTAAGGTGCGGAAACTAACTCTTGGTGCTAAGGTGCACAAACAGACTCTTGGACTCCATCGACAGCTCGTCCCAGATCTTGGAAATGAGTTTCTTAAATTAGTTCATAGTGTTCACTTTATGTTCACTTCACTTGGCCAGCATGTACGGCCAGGGGATTAAGATCCGTGGAGCTGGGAGGGCACATAGTCTTATCGAGAAAATCAGTCAAATTCTTCCGACACCACGCGTGGACAATAGTCGTCGTGTGGGCCGGCGCGCCGTCCTGTCGAAGTACGTAATAATCCTTCCCGTAGAGGTCCAGAAATGCCGGGGCCACAACTTTTTCTAGAACCTCGGTCTTATAGTACGCGGCGTTAATTTTCACGTTTTTCTCGATAAACACCAGTGGGAGCTTCCCACGTCTGGACACGGCACCCCAAACCATTACCGACACGTCGCTTTGGAATCGCGGGACATTTATGTGGGACGGGAGGATGCTAGCTAACGTCGGCGTCCACATCCGGCCATTTTTGACATTGTGCGGATGTTGCAAGACAAAGAGTTTCTCATCAGAAAGCACGAACTCCTGTCCTGCGTTCCGCGAAATCATCAATGTCCAGCTTCTTCTTCTTTGCAGCCTTCGTTACCCCTCGAACCTTGCGTTTCTTGCACAGCTTGTATCCCAGGCCCTTCGTCATGAAGGTGTGGACAGTCCCGATCGACACATTCAGGTTAGCTGCGGTCTTCCGGATCGAGCGGTTCATTTTTTGACGAATCCGCTCCGCACATTGATGGCTGCTGGTCTTCTTCTTCTTTTTTCAACAAGGCTTTAAACTTTGCAGTTTATTCGCCTCTATCCGCATGGCTGCTGGTGTCCTCGCCGAATGGTAGTATAGATGAAATTTCACTTCACCCCGTGGGATTTCAATATGTTTCGGAATATGTCGCCGGGTCGCTCACCTCTCGCTAATAACTTCACCACGACGTCGCGGCACTCCTTCATTGTGCGCGCTAAACAAACAACAAATGACCGAGAGTCGACACCGTGCGTGTCGGTTAGCCTATATATGAGACCCATGAGATACATATGAGGTGGAGCAGTAGGCAGAGTATATTTGAATTGATGAACAAAATATGGTGTCGTCATTATTTATATTCAGTATAGATTGTATATGGAAGAAACAAAACAATGTTTAAACTACTCACAGTTTCATGATGATATGACCCAAATTGCTCATGAATTCTTGTAACTGATTGTTTTTTAATAGATGACAATTATATTGTGACTCATTTCTATCATTTAAGGGTTTAAAAGATCCAGGGAACAGTCATATTCGTAGTTCAGGAATAGCAATATTTCTAATTAAATGATTCTTAATTGTAAATTATTTTCTCATATCTCATACATCAACACTGCCTCGAAACTATCGTCATGTTATCGCGAAAATAATGAAAATTTGTTTGTTTCTATGATAGTGAGAGAGTGAAAAAAACACACAAAAACACTTTTATTCATCTTCTCGGACATGATTCCGCAAATATCGACTGCACACTGCTACATTATACTCATATTCAGTGGGAACTCCAAAAAAATATCTGTTTTTAATTGATGAGAACATACTGAATATAGTGTTCTTGCATGAATGTGGAAGACAATTGAATATAAACACAAATATTGACGTCACGATATGAAAAGTATCTATGGCAGCGCATGCTGTCACACACACTACGTTCGCAAACTCTACCATCTGCTCCACCTATAATTCCTGCTCATGGATATGAGGTATTGAACACCCTGTATCAGTGTCTTAGAATATCAACAAATATTCACGAGAAACGAATATGATTTTGTTCCATTGTAAATAACTTTTTTTCAGCTTGAGACACACTGCCCTCATTATATTGATGACAATAACAAACGAGTTCATTTTGTTCATATCACTGTTGCATGAACAAATTTGCTATAATGAATGATTGCGACATTGAGTGGGGTTCATAACTTCGCTGTTATTTATACTTTGGATATCGAAAGCAACAAATTGATATTAATCACATCCGAAACGATATTCGTTCTGGCATTGAATTTAAGTTCAAAATAAATTTTATTTGGCGAGACGGTAGCAACGGCATATGCAGAATGGATACAACGTGTGGTGTTAGTTACCGTCAAGTCATTTGCGACATCGGGAATTTCATAAGGTATTTCCGATTACGGCATCCGGCAACTGCAAAACCCAACCGCACACAGCAGCTTCACGTTAGAAGTTAACAACAGCTGATATTCAGTTGGCTGAAATGAAATTCAGTTCTGACGTTTCCGATAATCAAGATGAAAATGACACTGAGTGCAAAAAATAAACTTCAAAACATATTGAAGGACAAAAGTTCGTTTGCTCATATTCAATGGTTGCCTGGATCTGAAATTTTAATTTTCGTTTGGAATATATAGGTTTTCGATGCAACCTAGCCCGAAAATCTATGCATTTGATCTTACCGAAGATGATTTTTTCCAACACTGCCCTGTATGTAATGATATCTCGAAAACGTAATATACACATACCTTCCTAATGTATCGATAAAAACTCGGAGGTTTCCAAAATTTATGTACAGCTATGTTTTCTTTTGTCGGAACACATTGAAAATCATAAAATATGAAACATTTTCCACAAGAATATTGAAAATGGGTAAACCGGTTCAAAAGTTGCAATTTTTTAAAAATTCGTATTCGGACAAATACCCAGATCAAGATTATTTGTTCCTCAATGTCGGTAGAGAAATTTAAATTTGTCAAAGTTTTAAATAAACGGCACCTTCTCGTAAAATGTCACATCGCTCAAATATGATATTTTATGGGAGGGTGTTTCTTGTTTCTTCAACCATTTCTGTATCCTTTTTCACGCTAAAGAAGTTTAAACGGAATTATAAATCAATGTTGATTAGTCTGATACCAAGGTTTATATTTACGAAGTTATTCAAATCCTTTATTTCGGGAATATTTTTGAAACCAGAAACCAGAACACCATTCTCAACACGATTCACATACAGTTGACAGCATTTCTATGATTCTACAATATTGATTCATTTATTCATATCTTGGATCAATATGTTCACTTATGTTGAATGAATTTCTGATAATATCATCCAAATTCTGTAAATTAATACCATTGCAACAATTTAGTTGAAGAATGGTGCTGTATTCAATTTCGTCAAAGAACCAATACACATATTCTTGTATATTCATTATTAGGTTTCATTACTCGACTCCATAAATGGTTTTCAATTTGAATCATTCCGTAGATTTATTCTCTTTTTTTGTGCGATCCCTTTGAAGTAAAAAAAATAGCGAGCCGCTCCGGAAGCCATCTGGAATCTGGCACACATCCATCATTGATCCGCATGTTTTATCATTGTAAGCTTTGTAAAGCTTCTCCCGCATTTCTTCGCCCTTCTTCCGAGAATGTTAAATTTTTTGCTCAATAGCATACCCAATAATGGATTAAGTTTTTCTTTGCTGCTGCTGCGATGACGCGTGTGCGTTGACATCTTTATGTTCCACCTCTCGATTTTCGTACAACGCCCTCCCATGCGTCCCGTATGTAATCGTCTGAAAAAGATATTGGTTTGGCGCAATGATGAAGCCGATTTTCTTCTCATCCCGCACAATCCGACTGACTCTTTTGAATGCTGTCTTACACATGTTCCTCGCGAGCGGAAAAAAACCTGAACGTGTGGAAGGATTTCGGGAGAAAGCATAACAAGTACCATGAATTGCGAGTGTCGAATAAAAAAACATTCTAAGCTTTGACAACGGCGTGATATGGTTTTTGTAGTTTTTCTCACTGCGAGTGTAGCTTCTAGATGTTGATTATGTTCCAATTGTGCGTGAATTACATATTCATGGCATCAAACTGCTTTTTTCCTTTTCTCTCTCTAGGGGTTCGGATGTTGGACGGGACTGTGAACGATGCAGTCGAAGCGAAAGCGCTGGGTCTCAATCCGGACCACATTCACATCTACAGTGCTTCCTGGGGTCCAGAAGATGATGGGTCGACAGTGGACGGTCCCGGACCACTGGCTCGTAGAGCGTTTATCTTCGGTGTCACCAGCGGTCGTCAGGGCAAGGGATCGATCTTCATCTGGGCATCGGGCAACGGCGGTCGGTACACCGACAGTTGCAATTGTGACGGTTACACCAACTCCATCTTCACTCTGTCGATTTCCAGTGCCACTCAGGGAGGGTAAGTTTTCCGTTCATGGTTTCTTTAGATTTTCAATTGCCTGAGAATCACATTTTCACAGCTACAAGCCTTGGTATCTGGAGGAATGCTCATCCACACTGGCCACAACGTACAGTTCTGGAACACCAGGTCATGATAAGAGTGTCGCCACTGTCGATATGGATGGATCGCTGCGGCCGGATCGAATCTGCACCGTTGAGCACACAGGAACTTCTGCATCGGCACCTCTGGCTGCTGGAATATCAGCGCTCGCATTGGAAGCTAATCCCTCACTTACGTGGCGTGACATGCAGTATCTTGTAGTGCTTACTTCTCGTCCCGAACCACTGGAGAAAGAATCAGGATGGATTCTCAATGGCGTTAAGAGGAAAGTTAGCCATAAGTTTGGCTATGGATTGATGGATGCTGGAGCTATGGTTAGTTTGGCGGAACAGTGGACAAGTGTGCCCCCACAGCACATCTGCAAATCACGAGAAATTAACGAAGATCGACCAATTGAGGGATCTGTCGGATACACGCTCCAAACTCACATGGACGTGAACGGTTGCGCCGGGACGGTCAACGAGGTTCGTTTCCTCGAACATGTCCAATGTAAGATCACTCTTAGGTTTTTCCCCCGGGGGAACCTTCGTATACTGTTGACATCCCCGATGGGTACCACCAGTACTCTGCTGTTCGAGCGGCCACGTGATGTAACCAAGTCAAACTTTGACGACTGGCCTTTCTTGAGTGTGCACTTCTGGGGCGAAAAAGCTGACGGACGGTGGACGCTGCAAATTCTAAACGGAGGTCATCGACGAGTCAGTCAGCCGGGCATACTATCCAAATGGCAGCTCATTTTCTATGGCACCAACCAAAATCCGATCCGACTGAAGAATGCAGGCCAGCGTGGCTCTAGTGCCTACACAAATCTAAATCCGTTCGTATTTCCCACCGAAACAGATCTAAACCAACCGTCACTGAGTGGAGGAAACTTCTATCAATCAGACCTTTACTCGAATTCAATGAATTACCCATTTTTATTCAGTGGAGCGGGTAGTTCGATCGACAAGTCGGTGACCACGCTTAACGGCCATAACATCCCGACGGCACAGCGCGAAAATGTGATGGCCGATTCGAACAACAAGTTGGTTGTTTTGCACGACTGCGACCCGGAATGCGACCAGCAAGGATGTTACGGTAAAGGACCAACGCAGTGTGTCGCTTGTAAGCATTATCGACTGGATAAGTGAGTATTATTCGAACCCCCAAATAGCATCTTATGACAATAAATTCAAAACCACATCAATTATCATCCCACAGTACATGCGTCAGTCGGTGTCCTCCGCGAAGCTTCCCAAACCAGGGAGGCGTTTGCTGGCCGTGTCATGAATCCTGCGAAACATGTGCCGGTGCCGGTCAGGACAGCTGTCTGACCTGTGCCCCCGCCCATTTGTACGTTACCGATTTAGCCGTGTGCCTGCAGATCTGTCCCGACGGATACTTTGAGAGTGAGTAAATCTGTCGTAATTATATTTCCATAACTTTTTTGCACCAATGCTGGAATCCGACTAGTATTATTCCATTCCCTTGATTTATGTTAATTAAACGAAATATGCGGCCGCTCGCTAGGTCGAAATGATATTTTCAACGGGTTCACGATATCATACGCATTATTTTTCGCACAAATTGCACACGACGATGCTGCGTTAAATGGGTGCCAATAATTAAGCGGTTCAGTCGAGCGAAATCATTTTTGTGGTGAGTCGCTATTAGTAACTCCTTTCGCTTTCGTTTTTTCCCCCCGATTTGCCCATAGACTGTGGTCATGTCGAAATGCGATTTATCTGCAGTGGGTGTCTGGTTGGCGTGAGGTTTCGTGATTTTGTTGGTGAGCCACATTTCACTCGAAGTTTATAAACTGTTAATTATACGGTTTAATTAACGTGGAATAATGTCGCCATTCGGAGAATTGTCATATAGGGCAAATGGAAGGGGACGAATTGAATGTATGTGGCGCTAGAGCCAAAGTAGTTATAACTGGAATTGAATGGGGATTGTAATTTTTTTGTTCTTTTTCGTTCAGTGCAGAAAATTCCTGAAATTTAATTCTGTAACATCGATGGCAACTGTTGAAGACACGTGTATAGTGCATTGAGAACAGGACATAACCATTGTTATTTCTCAAATTCACAACAACTGATAGAAAACCTCCTGCTGGTGTTGAACAGTACAATTTTAGAGTAATTTTACAGCTAAAGTATGTTCGTTGAGGTTGAGGGAAAAGAAATCCATTATCTTTACGTTAGCATAGAATTGTTCGATTTAGGTACCGTCGTTGACAATTTGGAGTCATTCCGAACCTTATGGTGGACACATCAAAGCTTCCAAACATAGTTTCCAGCGATTCTGGCGGGTCACTATAGATGTGTTTGGCTTGACGTTGTCCTGATGGAACACGACATCACTCCGGTCGGCCAGTCTAGTTATTGACGCTAGAGATCCGAATTCTGTGTTTGACCGTATGGAAGCAACCGATAATAAATTTTTCCCCTTTTCAATTCCACCAAATGCACATCATCATTTTTTTGGCCTTTAGACTTGACTTCCTTTGAGTTGTTTCACGTTTTCACCATGAGTTTTTTGACAATGTTGTCGTATGTGATCCAATTCTCATATCCAGTCACAATCCGTTACTTGACTAAAAATAGTCCATGCATTGAAAAATGACACTTTAACATTTACTCGAATTCCATGAACACAGAAGACGTTTAATAGAAAACATTCACCCGAAAGCGTTAGATGCAGTGTTGCCACATTTAAATCTGTACCAGAGGGGTCAAAAATCTTTCTCATCTGTACTTTTTCCCAAAAATCTGTATCATCGAAAATATTCGCTGTAGAGAAAAAAATAATTTATTAGCATTAAAAAAATACTCATTTATTTACTACAAATACTTCATTTACATTTGCGTGTTTGATGATGATTATACATATTTTTTTGAATTTAGATTGCATACTATATTTTTTTTAATTTTCGAGCTGCCGCCACGATGTTTGACCAAATCTTTTGATCTCAAAATAGGGTTTATCGTATCGTTGCTGAGCCGATTTCAAAACTTATTTTTGTTCTGATTATATTCAGAAAAAAATCGCTCGACAGTTGCCGAAGAGTGAGGCATAGTGAGAACATTACAAACAAGGCATCGAAGCGCCGAAAAGGCGAGCGAACCGTCAATTCTTTTTAGGCATCCAATTTTTGCTCACAAACCCTGCCCACCAAACATGCTCGTTATCTGAAATTGTGATTTCCTTACATAGTAATTTTATCTTTAGTCTACATAATTAATTCTCCACATCTTGTACATCCCCATTGTAGAATCCTGGAAACGGTTCTAACACAACGTCAATGCTAGTCAAATTGGAAAAGATTCTGGGATTTAACATTGCCGTAGACTCGAGCGTCGAATCATCAAAATCGAATCTTTTTCTCATTTGTTTGATCAGCTCCACGAAAAAACTGCGACAAATATCCTTTGAAATGCCTTTCACTGTCCATTGTTCTGATACTTCCTTCTGCTGCTATTCCAACCTAAAATTCTTGTCGCTTTTCAAATGATCTTCATATTTAATAGCATTGGACAACGTTAGATTGCTCGCAGATATTAGTGAGAATGATCAAATGAAAACCTTTCAGCTCTTCATGTGGCATCGAGAATTCAGGTTTTTCAGCCTGGAACAAACGATACAATCTGATGATCTGGGACAAACCATATGTCGCACCGTCCGACGCGAATGCTTTCAGACGATCCTTGTAAGGAATTTCTTCCTTATGAAACTGATAAATGATTGTATTGATGTGCTTTTTTGACCAGCAGTTTCTAGCGATACTGCGGCGTAAAAGTCATCATGTACATCAATGTTGCTTTGTTCAAATGTAAGAAATTTCACAAATGGAAAAAAATCTGTACCAATCTGTACTTTTTGACGAAAATCTGTACTCTGTACCGTACAGAATATGTACCAAAAATAACGAAAAAATCTGTACCATTCAAGATAAATCTGTACCTGTGGCAACACTGGTTAGTAAGTATGAAAAAGTTCATTCGCTCATTTCTCCACACCTAATTATAAATCACTCTGCTTGGAATAATCATGGGAAAAAAATGCAGCAAGCAATCGTGAGATTGCACGATGAATCATTTTACATTCCCCGGCCATCTTCATTCGGGTCTGATAGTGAACAAAACAAAGAGTGGAAAACAACATTCAATGAATGAATACTCCTTTGGAAAGATCGCACGAAACAAAATAACGAGTGAATCAAAATAGACTCAATCTGTGTGTATGTATGATTTTATTCTCTCTTGTACTCTTTTCCTTGTCAGCATTCAAGTGCACATGAATCCACCTTCCCGCTCACCAATAACTTGCGTTAATATGGTATTTTGCGTTGGCTTAGATCGTTTCATACTAGAAACAAAAAAAAATTGTAAGGAGTTGTATCTAGGACACGACCGCATATTTTCGACGTAGAACTACGCAATTATATTATGCAATCCACTTGTTTACCACTTCCAATATTATTTTAGATGCATGGAAATTTTTGTAATAGATTATGTTCTTCGTTACAAATAAATTTGATGAACTCCTTTTACGTTTGACATGATGCCCGGGACACCAAAACATGTGAACGGAAGAATTGTCAAACGATCAAACAGTTCTCAAACCGCGAAAGTTCATTCACCTCTAGTATCTGAAATGACGATTTTCCCAGGCTTCTCAGTTTAAAAGTACGTTTTAGGGAAATATATTCCGGTCTGCACAACGACAAGCGAGTGCAAAAGTATTCAACACTAGAGACGTCGGTTAATCGTTCGATTAATTCAAATAATCGAATATCTGCAATTTTATCCGAGTAATTTTGTATCGAATAATTATCACAGTAATCGCGATTAATGAAAAAGGAAACAATTTTTTTCAAAAAATACAGTGCAAAATTTAAACTTTGGTTGTCGAAATTCATCGATTATGCTAAACCACTTACGGTTGAAGCATAAAAATAATTCCCTGATGGTGGAGGAGACTGGGGAGAAGAATTCAGCGTCCGCAGAAGTAAATAGCGGAATAGAAGGATGTGATCTAATCTCCCGTACTAAAGTGGTAGTATTCAAATTCAGAGTGCCAAGGAAAATACTAGTGGTCAATGATTCTACAAAAATACTTCTTTTGAACTAGTAGTTATAGGGACCAAGTAGAAATTTTCAAATAAATCTGCTATTTCAACAACATTCGAAGAACAGGTAGTTTTGAACACAAAAAATTGTATGTTGGTGCAATTAAAATATTTTGCATCATTTGCATGATGTGCTCTTTTTTCAATCGCCCGCAAAAAAATCACGAAATGGTAAATTTATCAATTTACTGAATTACCATTCAAAAACTACTATTCTGCATATTCTGCATATTTTTTTTTTATTATAAATGTCTGTTCATCTCGATTACAAGAAATAAATATTCGCTCGATTAATCGAATTCTGAAAGACAATTATTCGAATGAATCGATTATTTGGCCCCACGATTAATCGATAATCGAATAAACGAAAAATTTAGACATCTCTACTTAACACCAAAAAATACCCCCGACTTGCATGTATATTTGCAGGTACATTAATTTTGAAGTTCGTGTTAGGGAAACACAATTCAGTGGGCAAAAAATACCCCCGACTTACATCTTTTTACAAAGCGGATTCCCCCAGGCACATTGATTTAGAAGTCTGTGTTAGGGAAACACAGCTTGGTGGAAACAAAAATACCCTCGACTTGCATGTATATTCGCAGAGCGTATTTCCTCAGGTACATCGATTTTGAAGTCTGTGTTGGGGAAACCGTAAATCGGGCCAATCAAAACTTGACAGTTAAGGCGTTTAAATAACGTTTGACATTTTACAGTTATTCAATTGTTCATCTCATGGAAAATAATATTTTATTAATTGCGATAGACGCGTATTTCCTATCAATTGATGCAAACATCTTTCCGATCGGTTAAGAAATGTTAGAGTTATAAGCATTCGAAATATGGGTAGGATTAGCACACCAATCCGCAGAATTAATGTATGGTAAAAAGGTTCTTCCAGTTTTTCTGAATTGAAACCGTTTGGAGATTAGCGAATTGTAATGTATAGCATATCAAACAAATCTTAGAGAATCTCCGATTCGATTGGTATGCAAATCATGAGAATTCGTTCACAGTGAAAGTAGTTATTAACGTTAACTTTATTTCATAAAAACGTGACCTGTATTCTGATTTGGCACCCTTCCTGAAAGACGTAGTTCTACGTCAAAAATGTCATTGCAATAGTGCACAGGAAACAACTTGATTTCAACTACCTACCTTTATTTTACTGCCGCGATCGAGCCTCAAAGCCTGGCTCAAGCAAAAGTTTCCTATTAGATTCTATCACCATCTAACGTCATTCCGAGAGGGAAATGAAGGAATGCAAAAATTTCTGAGAATAGATGAGCGGAATCGAGACAGTATTTTTCTGTTCTAATCGAGAATGAAATTTGCGAAGAGTATAGGTGAATGTTTTCTATCTCAAATAAAGTGAGGCATAAACAGAGAATAGAAGGGTGACTTTTATCTGTAAACGAGTGTTGTTGAACGAATTTCGATGCGATTTTGCCCATACCTGCTGGTTGGATGTACAAATGTGACTTTACGGATTCTTTGACAAAAGAAGACATTTATAAAAAGGAAATTTACTCCTACTTCATTCAAAGTATGCTTCATCGTAAGCGTAAGTTTTAATTTATTGTCAGGATTATTATCAAAACTTTAATCTTTTTTATAATATTTGTTATTGGTATTGTTCTAATACTGTTCTTTCATCGTATTATCTGTCTTTTTTTCTTTTATACTTGTTTTAACAGATTTCAATATCTCATTCTATGAATTTTATGGCGACTGCTTGGAATTGACAGCTTTTTTCTACGTGTATGTGACCCCCAACCCTACGTGATACAAATGACTGGATAATGTTTATAATCGAATTTGATAGTCCGTCATTTATACAAAATTAATATAAATGTTAAACTATGTAATGTTTTTGCTCTTCCCACGCAAAATCCGAGTTTGTGGACACCAGTGATCATTATCACAACGCTAAAGAGAATTGGATATAAAAATACCTTCTTATAAAATATAGCTGCAAATAGTACATTCGGGTAACTGTCTTTCGGATAAATGTTATCCAATCATCGATCACTATTAAAATAAATCAATGTTTAAGTTACAAGCATTTGATTCCATTGCGATGTTCTAAACACACAAAAAAATAATTTCTCCTCAGTTTCAGTTTGCACGTAGTTTTGATATAGAAAATTTGACCATTTTCCGACATATGGAAGATTTGTAACCAATTTTCAAAAAAAAAACTATTTCAGAAATAACCGTTTTTAAAAAACCAACTTGAAGTTTTTGCGTATTTTAACGTAAGTCTACGACGAACAGGAAGGTATAAGGATGAAAATCTAAAAATTAAACATGTAACGAAATAATAAAACTATTTGAACGCTCATTTTTCGGTCATTTCTTGATAAATCACAAAGATGTGATCCAATCGATGAGAAATATTTCTAGGCATCTTCCACCATAAAGAATATTGTATTTGCTGGAAAAAGTTATTGATTAATTGAACATGTAAAGCCTTATTTAAAAGACATTCTAAACGGCGCAAATTTTGCTCCTCAAACTGTGCTTGTCAAATCGAGCAACTAAACTAGCAGTGCGGCACAATTTGAATACACTGCGTTTCACAACTATAGAACCACTCAGAAAAAATGAGGAGAATTCTTTCAAAAAGGCCTGGTTTAGATAGCTTACCATCAACACGATTTAACAGTTAGAAGTGCAACGAAGTTCTTCAGAACCAGTTTTGTCATCTGGTTCTATAGTTATGAAACACTGGAATTTTAGTTTTTTGAATGTTTCGCGCCTGAACACAACAATAGAGTTGGAATGGCCAGTCTTATAAATGAAGATATATATTGTATTCTACACTATATACTTTAATTCGACATCTTTCATATCCCTGGAAACTCAGAAAAAATGAGTGGTTCTATAGTTGTGAAATGCAGTGTATATCCATACCAACCATCCAACCTAGTCAACCATCTTCAGCTACTTCAACAAAACCACGCAAACCATAGAAACTTTTAAGAACCACTGAATCTATTTACTAAAGAGATAACTCTAAACCTCTAAAATAATCTCCGAAATGACAAACAAACGGATTGAATAAAATAAGGAGTGTGTCGAAATGTAATCTAAAAATTTTGTCCGGGGAGTGTGAAATAATTGAGAAGTCTGGCAATGAATATTCCCTGGGGAATCTGCCAAGATTCTCGTAAACCCGGTTCTAGTGACCCCGGATTCGTAAGCATCGTTCTGCCTCTATTCGTGATTTGGCCATGAAACTGCCTAGCTGGGTAAGGAAGTAAAAAGTGCTCCCAAACCAAATCACCCGCTCTATGGAAAATATTTTATAGGGTACCAAATAAGAAATTTTGTCTATTTTTTGAACCCCTTTGACGTTCACCACAGGATATATGGTAAAAACCGTACTTTCACCGCTCGCCATTCTCGGTAACTTCAAGATGAAAAATTTAAAAAAACTAAAAGTGCATCTTACTATGGTTTATTGAGATACATTCCATCATTTATCGACAAAAAAATTTCATCTAAAATTTAAGTACTAAAAAATCTTGAAATATTGACGTATTTTTTATACCATTAAGAGATTCAGTACTACTCTAATTCGTATTTGAATGTATTTCTAAACCTTTCCTAGATATGTGTGATTTTTTTCAGAATTTTGAAACTTAGTTCCGGTTTAGTTTCTTCTTAAATATGTTCGTATGTGTTTTTTTGATATTTGTGATTTTTTTCAGCAAATTTCGGGAATTGCGCGGTACGAAAATATCCAATAACTTTTTTTTTTTATTTCTATTTTGTTCGTGAAAAGTGCTCCCAAACCTTATTACCAGCGCTATCGAAAATGTTGTATGAGGTATCAAATTAAAAAATTAGGTAATTATACTGGATACCTATTTATCCCTATATGGTTCACTGTAAGAGCTATAGTGATAAACGTAGTTTTCCTTTTTTCACGCCATACTCCATAGGCTTGGAAATTAAAACTCGAGAAAATACTCAAAATGCATCTACTATGGTGTAGCACGAAAAATTATAAAAAATATTTATAGATAGTAAAATTTTTAAAATTAAAGTATTTTTTTGGTATTCAGAAATTTCGGATTTTTTTCTATTTTTAGATCCATTAAAACATAATTTTCTTCAAATGTACCTGCTTCAGATATGTGATTTTGTGATGTGACTTCTCAGAATTTTAGAGCGTTGTGCGGAGCATTTTTTTTGCAATTTGAAATTTTTGAATCATTAAATTAAGTTTTGAGATACAGTACTGCTTTGAAATGTGTTCGCACGTGTTTTTTTATATTTATGATTTTTATTTTCATAACGTATCGAGAATTGAACGTACTATTTTTCGTAATTTTGACCGTCTGTTTTTTTTTATTTTATGAAATCGATGATTAATCAAATCATGAGACTAAACATATTATCTTCTGATCTATTCATAGAATTATACCATTTCGTATGAAACAGAATTACGAAATGCAAAAAAAAAATTTTTCGATAGTAATTTTATCTCATAGTAAGATAAACTATGAGTATGAGTATTTTTCTTGAGAATGTGGTGAAAAAAATACGTTTTTAGCCATAATTCTTAATGTGAACCTATATGGTATTCAGAAAAATTATTCAATTTTCTAATTTGCAGCAATACTTTCCATGGCGCTAGTGATAAGGTTCAGGGCTTTTTTACGAGTACACAAATACAATACAATGATAGATGTTAGGAAAATTAATAAAATCGAAATTGTCGAAATATTCTGAAAGATGATCGCCAATATTAAAAAAAAAACACATACACAAACATGTAAACATATTTGAATGTAAATTTAACCAGTAACGGTTCTCAAAATTCTAAAAAAAATCGAAATTTAGAAATATAATTCTTTCTGCACCGCGCAACATTGTTAAAATTCTGATAAAAATTACACATATCTTAAAAGAAAGGCGTAGAAACACATTTAAATACAAATTATAGTAGTACTTTATCTCCGCAATTTTTTTTTCGATATTTTAATGATAGTAAGACGCACTTTCAGTATTTTTTAATATTTTTATCTCGAAGCTATCGAGAATGGCCTGCAAAAAAATGAACAATACATTTTTCACCATAGATCCTATGGTAAACTTCACAGGGGTTCAAAAAAAATTGTCAAAATTTCTTATTTGGTACCCTATGAAATATTTTCCATAGAGCGGGTGATTTGGTTGGGGGCACTTTTCACTTCCTTATCCAGTACCAGCATCGGAATGATCCAGCAGAATAAGCATATCTCTTCTTTTAAAAACAGATATGAAAGCCCATAAGAAGAAAAAAGTAAACAAACAAAAACCCGACAGTTATTAATTTTCCAACAAATTTGTCAAATATCATACTTTAATGAGACATCTGAATTTTGAGTTACGCGTTTTAAGAAAGGAAGATGAATGATTTTGAATACGCCCTTTTCAAAAATCAGTCGTAATTCAAATTGGTCATATGATAATGAAAATTGTGATTTTAGGTAGTTTCCATCATAAGTGCCAAGAATGAAAGAAACGGAGAGGCTCGGGTTAGCGGCCGACCGATTTGGCTTGGAATCGCTCAATAGTGACTTTTAATTATAAATTGTATGAAAAAAAAGACGGGTGGGTAATGTCGGGGACATAACCGGAGTGACGTAGGACTATACAAAGGGGACAGCTTTTGTTAAATATATATTTTTTATATATTGTTTTATTTTCTTCTCCTTCGTGAATACCTACTTATCTACCTGAAAAATGTATTAGTTTACTGTTTACTCTTTATGAACATGTTGATGGTTCTGAAAAGAACCTTTGGTGTTGTGTTTTTGTTATCACTCGATATCCCCATCTTGTTCGGTTAAACCTTCCTGTTTAGTTATTGCGTTCGCCACTCGCCACAGCTTTCACAGTTGGAAAATTTCTTCCCAGCTTGTGACATGTTGTTCAGTAAATTACATTTTATGCGACGTGCCGAAACACTCAGTGTCGCATTGGAGGCGATTTTAACCTGTGTTTTAACCATAATTTGGACCCCGAACTCTATGTTTACAAAAATGTCGCATTACATGTCCGTCCAATTAGCTAAATGTCGAACTAATTGTAAATTACTGTACTTTCAATCTGGAAACAATTTGAGAATTGGTGAAAATTGAATAATCCGGAAATCCCCAACTATCAATAAGCTCAGAACAACTGCCAAATTCACATACTCATCAGATCCTGGCAAACAAATTATGAAAAAATCAATTTGTGTTTTATTATAATTTTGGATATTATTTTAGAATGCATTGAACTGTATTTCGTAAACTCTTTTTTGAAAGGTTTAATGGCTCTGATAAGCACCGTGTCTTATGGAATGGTTCCAATTTAGAAAACTTAGTACTCGTGGTTTTTAAAAAAAAAAACCATTTCGAACGCCCTCGATGCCGCCTTGTTCTGATTTTGCCACCAAAGCAGATTGTATAAAGAACAAACTTTTTTCTTCCGCTACCTGCTGTCGTTTTGCGATTGCGTTTGCCACTCGCTGCAACTGCCTGTTGTTGTCTTGATGTCCACCGAACCGAATGTGGTCTGTTCTGAATGCGGGTTTTCTTATCGTCGCGAGCAGCTTTTCCACTTCGGCGGCCGAAACTATATAACGCCGGATAGGTGGACTGATGCACTGGTACTAACGCGCTCAGCCTAGCTACCCTTGCGGGGAACTCCAGACTAACACGGTTCGAGCGGGATTTTGCCTTTCCCTTCACTTTTCCTCCTTTACCATATCCAATCATGGCTGCTTGTGTTGGTTTGTTGATGTGATGTGATGCGAAACGATGTGGTGTACGGTTTGGATGAGAATGATCGTTACGGAAGGAAGGAAGGTATTGTATTATAGAGAATTTAAACTTTTGCAGTTCATTCGTCTCTAGCCTTGAGAAAGGCCCTTTGAAAACTCTACTCTATTCTACTCCAGCGCTACCACCTCCGCCCTCTTGCCTTGAGAAAGGCACTCGATCTCTCGCCGTCCAGCCCGTCCAGCAACGATGTTGTCCAGTCGGTGTCCACACAAAGAATGATCGTTACGGCAGCGGAGCGGGGATTTTTAAGCTGACTGGCTGGCTCGAGGATTACGCATGTGTGAGACTGCGACCAATTTTTCGTTCATATTTTTTCTTTTTCCTTTCCAATCGTGTTTCATTGTATTTCGCTGTTGCTCTGGTTGACCGTTTTGGTCGTTACAATTTGAGGAGCACAAAATGGACCAATCAAAAATGGGCACATAGTGCATTTGCACAATGCTTGATATTTCACAATTATTCAATTATTTATCTCAAGAAAAATGAAATGTTATTCGTTATGATAGATGCGTAGATATATTTCCTATCAATTGATGCAAAAACCTTTGCGATCTATTGAGAAATGCTCGAGTTATAAGCGTTCCAAATCTTGCATTTATTCCTACTTGTTCAGTGCCTAGATTTTCATTTCACCCCCTATATCAATTACTGCTCACAAGCATTTCCAGCCAGAATGACCTGAAAATATGCGAAATTTGATCAATTTTCTATTTGAATGCTACTTTCCACACACACATTTCGCTCAAAAAACTGAGTATTTTTCACGAGTAGAAACATTTTTTTGCCTCAAAGGTAATTTTTGAACTGGATAAGCTTTAAATAAAAAAAAGTTTTGCTTGTAAAGATCTGTAGTTTTGTTATCTAATAACATGTTGAAGGTAATTATTAGGGCTATGTGAGAAAATACCCCAAGAAAAAAAATAGCAAAGATATTAAAAACGCACACTAAATTTGCAAGAATCAACGTACAGTGGAGCCCCGATTATCCGCGAGTGGATGATACGCGGTGCGGATGATGCACGACAGCGAGTTCCATAGTAAATCCATAGGCCTTCCCGGAATTTGTCAGTGAGTGATAGGCTTATGCATTTATTTTTGGTCATGGCTTTCACATTATCTGACTACTGGTGTACACGATCTTCTAGATGGATAGTTTAATGATTTCTGTATTGATAACACAGTTTTCATGCTGAAATATATTTTTTTCTTGTTTGGAACTCATTTTTAGTCCTTTATTGCGTTATCCGCGATTTTCATTATTCGCGGTGAGCTATCCAGACTATTTCGCGGTTAATCGGGGTTCTACTGTATTCCGATTATGTATTAATATGCTAGCGATCATTTCGAATCCTTAAGCTCATATTATTTTAAAACTAAAAAGGTTTTTGAAGATATAAATGCAGTTGAAAAAATCGATATTTATAACTGATAGAGCTACATCGACATACAAAAAGAACAAAATGCAAATTTGTGTAAGTTCATAACAGAATATAAAATGCTGAGTTGCATTTTTTCGCTATTCCCCACGGTAAGGTGCTGGGAGCATTGATTGATTGTAATCAACCGGTTTTAACGAGAGAACGAATGAGAATTGTGATCATATAGTTTTTGGTATGATCTATCTGAAATGATTTTTTTTTGTATGGTTAGGACTGCTCATTGATAATTTCAATTTATTTTATTGCATTTTATCCTGTATGAATAGTATGGATATGATTTTTTTTCATAAAACGAGGAGGAAATATGTGGAAAAGGGGAAGAATCATCCAAATCCACTAGCAAGGCGACTCGGTCAACCTCTGGTAACACGTCTGAAGAAAAAAACCTTAATTATCTGAACGTGGTCAAACGTTAGTGTTGTGCTCCAGCACACATGTGAAATTTTAACTGTAAGAATTGACAACAAACGTAATACTTTATTATGTTAGAACTAAATGTATAACCAAATATTGTTATTTCCACATTATGGAAGATTCAATAAATGTATGTATGAAAAAAAAAGATTTTTTTAAGCAGACGTATAAAAATAAATTTTATTTATTTTATTCATCATAGATTAGAAAAATATATTTCAATATTCCCAACTACACCTCGTTCAATATGGTGTCGTCGTTGTACGGGAATGACTTTGTCGTTGGCGAAAACAGCTCTCCAAACAATTCACTGGAATAAAGTCGGGAACAATCAATAACAATCATCGTGTAGAACACTACAACTCACCTGTTCATATCACAAAAATAACCCATTCTCAGACCCCGTGGCCAGCTGTGGGCATATTTGTGTGAACTGCACGATTTCGGCTTGGGTATCGGATTAAAGTTATGCGTGAACGCGCTGCTGTAAAAATACGGACACAAACCGTGCGATCCTTTTGGAAACGGTCCTGCGGCAGGCTGATCCCTCCCGCATACGCCCATATTCCAGTTGATGTGACAATCTCGACGTCTGGACCCATAGTTGGCGCTCGTGTGAATACACTGTACCTTCTTTGCAGCTAGCTTTGGGTCCAGCAGCGAATATCTGGTGTCACTATCAAATCCCGGTCCAGCATTGTCACAGGCTGTCGAAAAAACAATTTCAGTTAGTATTGTTTGCTTTGAATTCGTTTACTCTGGCGCTTAACTGTCTATCCTGTCAAGTTTCTGAAATCCGAACCGTCGACCGGCTTCTAGTGCCAAATGCGAACCAAAACTAAAACCAAACATATGTCCATGGCCAGGATCGAAGCCAACCCTCTCCAGTCTTCGTAGATGATTGGCTAGAGCTTCCGCCAGCGAATTGAAGTGCGGCATAAGTTCACTGAAGTAATCAATGATTCTGCTGTCGTTTCCGTAGCTCATAAGCATAACGCACCCACCGCGATATGTACTAAAATTAGAGGCCACATCGTTCACCCACTCGGATAAATATCCTTCGCGCCACCCGTGCACTATAATCGCGAAGTCCCCTTTCGGATCGCAATTGTTATGCACAAAATCTGCATCGTTGTCGGTCAACGGGATCCACCGATTTTGGTCACTGAAACATCAGAAAGTTTAAGCCACTTTCAAATCAAATATTTGATTTTGAACCTCTGAAACACAGAGAAGAAAACCGTCCCGGTGATGCGATCAGCTGCGTCCACCATTTCACACACCACGACCACAGTGCAAACTACGGCCAGAACAATTTCGAACAATCGATGGTTTTTTCTCGAAAACTTCAACATAGCTGTGAACTGAACGGTTAAACCGATAACAAGAAGAAAGTTTGTTTCCCCTGCGTATTTATACTGATTCCCAGCAGCTGACCTAAATTTGGCGTTTTCAGGTTAAGCTCTTAACGCGTGTTTTTCGTTTCGGTGACATTGTGACCTGGAACCGGTTCCCTCGAATGATGTACTCTTTGTGTGCACGAAGGTTACCGTTCGCACCTTCTTCCCGATCTCGGGTCCGGACGGATAATAAGAATTTATATTTTTCAATCAATATCGTGGGTAATAAGATAGTTTGGATGCTGGTGGACCGACTGACCGAGCCTGAATTAAGCCGTGACTGCCGAACTTTTTTCGAAGTAGCCATTCTCGATAATAAAAACTGGAGATCTGAGCAGCAATTTAGAAAATAATAAATAATGTTCTGTAATTTACAACAGAGATTATTCTAAAAAACATACCTGGAGGTGATTTATTTCTACCATAAAAAATCCAGTCGAAAAAATAAATACAGGGTGCGGCAGCATAACTTCCTTTTTTAAAATGATCCTGTTTTAAAATGAGGTCTCGTTCAAGAGGGGATACTGTAAAGTTTTGTCCCGACACGATTCAGTCGTCATCATGCGTTGGAATAGTGAGGAGCATGCCTTTGCCGTTGAGGTTTACTTTTCAAGCGGATGTTCAGTTATTGCGATGAAGCCCATTTTCATTTGTGTGGGTCGGTTAACAAACAAAACATGCGCTACTGGGCTGACACCAACCCTCGAGAATTGCATCAAAAGCCTTTACATTCACCCAAAGTCACAGTGTGGTGTGCAATTTCCTCAGCTGGAATTATTGGTTCATGGTTTTTTGAGGAAAATGGGGTTACAGTGACAGTGAATTCGTACCGGCATGTAAACATGCTACAATTTTTAGAAAATTTGGATTTGAGGGACACTTGGTTCCAACAAGACGGTGCAACAGCACACACTTCAAGAGCATCGATGGCTGTTTTGAGGGAACACTTTCCAGAGCGCCTCATCTCAATTAGAGGCGATTTGGAATGGCCGGCACGCTCTCCCGATCTGTCCCCTTGTGATTTTTTTATGGGCTTTTTCGAAATCCCGTGTTTATGTCAACCGTCCAAGAACCCTACAAGATTTGAAGACCAACATCCAATAAGAAATTGCCAACATAACACCTGCTATGCTAACAAGAGTCATGACAAACGCCAGAAATCGGTTTACGCAATGTATGGAGAATGGGGGACGTCACCTAACAGATTTGATGTTCAAAACAATGTAAATAAAAACTTTAGACATGTACCTACATTATAAAAAATAAATAAATATTTGCCGATGCATACAATAGTTTTTATTGAGTTTTGAAAAAAGAAAGTTATGCTGACTCACCCTGTATTATATTTTTTTATTATTTCTCCCGGATTCAAAACATTTCAAGATATTTATGTATTCAATTCCTTGTTGAACCTGTTTCAACACTGTTACTTTACCGAATATTATTTTCAATTAAATTCTGAAACTTTCCTAATAAATTTCAAGAAATATTATTTGTACAGAATTAAATTAAATATAGCTTTAATTTTTTTCTTTGTTTTAAGGGAAAGAGTATATCACCTACGTGTGATGCAACTTATACAGTCTAACGCTTATTATCACTTTGAGAATGTTCAGTGAATCTGTAGGAATCTTCAAACGGTGCGCTGAGCTTTTGTATCGTTTCATTCCGTTCTGGGTTTCATGAATTGAAACAGATAATTCAAATGCAATTGCGATTTGATGTGTCATCAGTTAAACGAAACCTAAACTAATTCAAGCCTTCAAAAGTATCAGTATATTCACAACTTTTCTCTCGGTTTCATGCTTCGTTGTTGTTTGTCATCATCTGGTTTTAAGGTGCAGATATTAAAACTCATATAGACACTGTTTTTCCGCTTATCTTTATGCTTACTGAAATATCATCTGGATAAAAAACATCCACCGGTAAATCAAATGTCGGGTTCAAAATCAAGACAGAAAATATATTCAAATTAATTCTGCCAGTTCCAAATACTCTTAATCGAGCAACAATCCCAAACATCTAACACGAACGTGTAATACTTTACTCTCTTTTCTCCCAGATTACGATAATCGAACATGTGTCCCGTGCGAGGCCAATTGTGCATTCTGTCAGGACCGACCGGACTACTGCACAAGCTGTGATCATCATTTAGTTATGCATGAGCACAAGTGCTACTCGGCCTGCCCGAAGAACACTTACGAGACGGAAGATTATAAGTAAGTACCAGGTTATTTTCGACCATTTCATATAGTAGCCATCTAAATCGAGTCTAAAACAGAAGTTTGACTGGCTATATTTGGGTTGAAGAAATGTCCGAATCTAAATTTGATATTGCGATCATCACTTCGTAAATTCCGGTCTGACACATAGATGACATACTGTTGACAGACCCATATGATTTTTGCTTAACACTAGCAAGCGGTTTGAAATTTACGACAATCTGACTTTGGGTTCACAAGATAAACTGATTTTGGTGAGCTACTTTTCAATCTACCAAAAATGTAAAATATGTATTTCATGTGTTCATTTAATGAGTTCGTAGAACTAAATTTTAGGCATTCCGACCTCGCATTTCGAACTGCGAACTGCATTCATTAACACGCTCTACCAACCCACAAAATTAGGAATGTTTCTAAAATTAGTGGGATTTGTAAAAGAAATGTCAGATTGTTTCGTTTGAAGGTTGGCACTGTACAGACATTATGTAAGTTTGCGTCATGTGCATGTCTTCTGTCAGATCGGAAAATTATTGAATAAAATAACGTGCATAACACAAAAATTGCAATCATCTTAGATGTATACCAAAAGAGCCAACGACCCCTGCGGACAATTGGGAGACGTGAAAGAAATAGAAAGGGTAAGTGTTATTAATTTTTCAAAAGGGGAAATAGCTTCGGTATCGTCATTTCGAGGACCTGGCGTCATCTTCCGCAGACAATAAAATTGGTTGTAATTAAAAGTTTCGTGATCCCAAGGTATCATTTGGTTATGCTATCACGGACAATGTATGTAGAAAATTGGTGCAATTCCATAAGACAGAAACATCCTCAAATAATTTCGAAGATTCCATATTCGACCGGCATCAATAAGTAATTGTTATAGTAGGTGACATTTCCATTGGTCTTTGATCAAAGCATAATAATTTATTTATGTGAGCTTGAGGATAACTGCTGAATGTAATCCTAAATTTCCCCAATTGTTTTTTTTATTACCTCTTAACTCATAACTCAACTTGCTTCTAGTATTTAAATGTTATTCAATTACAAAATGTTCAGTGCGCCCAGAAACTTATTACAGCCACTTTTCAAGCATTTTCATCCTTCCGACATTCAGCATTCGACATTCAACATTCAGCTATCCCGCTTTCATTCAAAGCGTTCATAATAAGTTAGCTTCCTCCACGGGGTACATTTACAAAATGTAAGTCTGAATGCATTTTTTGGAATAGACGAGTCATTTTTTCGATTACTATTCAGAAAAATATCAAGTGTAAATAATATTTATTAAAACAAGTTTCAACAACAATGCTTTCCACTAAAATATTAGTCATTCTTATACAGACATTCCATGCCAAACTGATATAGTGGTTCTCAGATTTTCGTCAATTTTTTTTTCTTTATTGCAAAAAATTAGAGCCGTATTTTTTTTTGTTTTATTAGGGTGCCCATTTTCATTTTAGGGTGGTCCGAAAAATTATTTTTTTTTCACTTTTTCCCAAAAATGACTTTTTTCAAAAATATTGAACTGTTGAACAGATTTAGATGATCGATATATTTAAGTGAAGCCAATAAGCTAGCCTTTCCTAAAAAAATGAATTGAATTGAATTGAACAAAAAACTGGATTTTATTTTCGTAATTATTGATTGTAGTCGTTTTTTATTGGTTTCATGGCTAGAGGGCGCTATATTTTTTATATTTTTTTTTGAAAGCTGAGGATTTTTTACATAACATATCTCGATATTAGAGATCCTTTTGTTACGTTTTTGAGATATAATTTTTCAAAGTTAACCGATGGTTTGAAAAAACAAATTTTCCCTCGCTAGTTCATTGGATTTAGTTTGATATGTCGATCATCTGAGTCAATTCAATGGTTCAAAAGTCATGATTTTTAAAAAAAAGTCATTTTTGGGAAAAAGTGGAAAAAGTTGATTTTTCGGACCACCCAAAAATGAAAATGGTCACCCTAACGAAAAAAATAAAAAAAATACGGGTCTAATATTTTGCAATGAAGAACAAAATTACCACTTTTCATAGAAATTTGAGAATCACTATATCGATTTGGTATGGAATGGCTGTATAACGAGTTGGTTCACGTAACACAACTTATACAGTGTCTTGTCGACCCCTAGGGAAATGATATCGACCCCAAGGAATCGACTACTTTGAGAATCCCTGGACTAGGACTACTTCGGCATTCCATGTCAGCGTGATTTATAATGACTATAAAATGAATTGACGAGCGTTGGGAGTGAGGATGACTGATGAAATATTTAGCAAATGGTCGTGACTAATGAATACAAAATTTTAATCAACTTTGTCTCCAAGTTCAATTTTGTGAAACGAAATATACAGAAATTGGGGTTTATATCAACAAAACTCACTAATATGTCAGTGTCTCTGCAACGGTAAAATAAAATCACGGAAAAAGTAGCGTTACAAAAGAATCCAGTGTAGATGAAAATGGATCGCCAAATGTGTTGTTAAGCGCAAAACTCGAGGAAGGAATCATCCGTTTTGAGCCGTCTTTTTTTTGTTATATTCGTCTCTGGTCATACATCAATGCTACGGTGAAAAAAGTCGGAAAATTCTGAAGGAAAGTGGGAAAATTCGGAATAATGAATTCCCATATGTTTTACAATTACTTCGTGATAAGCGTTGTCAGTCTATTCGAGTTTTGCGCTGGAACTGATCTTTGGTCGAAAGCGGCAATGGAATTTCAGATGAAATAACGCACTCCTAAGTCTTCTATTTATATAAATAAAAATGGGTCACCAAATGCGTTGCTAAGCGCAATAATTCGGCATGGTAAAGCTTTATGTATTCGTTCTAGGATGAAGATAGATAACCTTTTTTTTTCTTCCTGGTTGGCACTGATGTTTCTGAAGCAGCTTCGGTTTCTCAACTCACTTGCATATCTCACTCAACTCACTTGTAGTATCACTTGGGCCATGAGATTTATATTCCAAAAAAAAATGATAAAAAAAATCTATTTTGAATTTCAAGCAACTCAAAGTGGACACTTCGAAAATAGACGAAAAAACTTGTTCACACCGCTTGTTATAAGCAAACTAAGCTTTAACAAGTTTGACAGAGTGTACCATTTTGTCTCAAATTCCGAACACTTCATTTTTAAATGTAAATTTACTGAACTTAAATATTTTAAATAATTGAATAAAAAAAACCCTGACATTGTTATGTATAGGCTTCATTTTAATATCATTCACAGATATCGATACTACCTAAAACGAATAATACTAAGCAAAAAAGTGACTGTTAAAACCAGCGATAAAATGTTTGCGTTAGCAAATTCGGAATTTGAATCAAGTTTTGAAGCACAAAATCCCAATTTTTGGGAGTGTTCTATTTTTCTAAAGAATAATAAAAAAAATTATTAAAAAGAATGCATTTTGGGTGTTCGGAATTTGAGACAAATGTAATCAAACATAGTTTTAGTTTTTCACCATGAATATGAATTTATAAATTAATTTTATGGTGGCCAAATGAAAAAAAGGCTCTATTGTATCCAAAATCCACATGAATTTCGCGAAAAAGTACCATTTTGAGTAATGAGACACTGTTTAATGATCAACAAAGCTTAAGTGTTCGGAATTTGAGACAAAACGGTATATGAACTCGATTATAGTTTTATCACATAGTGGCAATTTTCACTTTTCTTAAAAACGATGTTTTTATACCTATTCTTATATTGGGCTCATCTCGCTTGCGCCAATTTCAATAAATGATCCATTCTACTCACAAGTCACGATTTTCTTGAGAAGCGACTCTCAGATGAAAATGCATACATTAAAGATTTTTCGGACAAATTGTGTGAAACCCTCACGTTGTAACGATGTACGAAACCAAGCTTCACTGGATGCTTATGAACGATGGTTTTATATAACTGTAGTGAATCTGCTAATTGATTTACCGTGTATCGAGGTTTATTTGTGACCAGCGTCTTGCTTTGGTCATCATCAGTGACCGCAGAAACTTTCCGATTAACTTAATTCTCTTCAATAAATGAATGTTCCTATTTCTGAAAGTCTTATATGTCGATGTTATTTGCTGCGAAAATATAACGGAACTTGTATTTTAATTATTCAAACCGTAAATGTAAAACCGAAGAAACTTACCGACAAATATGCTAGAAAACTTTGATTGCGTTTTTCTCAATTGCTGATTTTGGAACATGGGACAACTATGCGCAGAACGGCAGTACTGTTATCTAAAAAAATCACATTACAAATTCACAAAAATAGACTTTCCGGGACTTCTTTTTCAGAATACGCTTAAAACCTGTCTGATACAATCGACTACCGTTTGAATGGAATGCTCTGAATTTTTCAACTAGCTCCTCTGAAGGATTGGTCTCAGCCATGACACAATTTGTTACGTCATATCTTCTCTGGTTAAAACAACATCAACCACATCATACTGCACTCTCGTCACTAACTTTTCTTATAATTATTTCATTGAGGCATAGTGAATCAAACAGCAAAAGAAAAATTAATTAGAACTTCTTTCCATCATACGCATGGCAATCCCTCAGATTCCCACTATTTGTGTATCCATTCAAGCATGTAATAAAAATACATCTGATTAACAATGTTGACTACTTGACATTCACTCGAACCATCATCTTTCGGCCCTAGCATACGCTCGTAACAATAAAAGCAGAACATTTTTCTTTCATCCGCATGAATAGTCCAATGGCTCTTGGCTTCTGACAACTTTCCAGAACAAACACTTGATTACTACTGCTGTCAATATTTCATACAAGAGTCTACAAGCACCTCAAAGAGCTCGGAAGACGTTTGGATCCTGACTCTGCAGTCATCCTAGGAAGTAGTACGAACCCACATCACAGTGCATTGAAGCGCCGACTGTGGAAACAAGCCGTAGGAGAGTCTAATGTTTTTGGCTTGCCCAACAAATTTTATTCGTTCCCAAGCTCAGCTCTCGACCTCGACCGCCCTTGCATACGACCGACCTGGAGTCAGTACTCTATTCAATATTAATTTCGTAACAGGTAAACGGAAATTGTCTAACCAAATGTGTAAATAATTCAGCTATAAACTGTGGTACACCCAGCTGCACCCATACTTGGGAAATGGTCTGTTTTTACAGACGCATTATCAAATATGCTAGCTCACTTCTCCAATACACACCCGGACACATAAGCGGACCATTGAAATGGGCCTCAGCATCACCCCAGATGAGGCTGCGGGCAGAGGCCACTGACAATTGTGCCGTACAGCAGCGCGTTGTGTTTCAATGTTCACAACCAATTTAATGAAACGAGAAATAGACGGTGGCTTAGTTCCTTGGGGAGAGGTCACTGGATACCACCGGGATGGAATATAGAGTGGTCCAATAATCGAATTCCATCATGTCATCTCGACAGAAAACGATGCGAAAATAGGCGGGAAGAGCACGTTGAACACAAATAAAAATCGAAGCAAAGCAACACTTTGTCTGACCATATGGGCAGAACTCATAGCGTCGAGGGGAAGGAAATTGATTTTCCCCCACGAATCAACGCGTTGGCAGTGTCGATTTGGGAAACGCTCCCCGTGTTGGAATGACAGTTTCTTGTTACGGAATGTTGCTTGAAATTTTTCCGCTTCCTCACAGGAGATAGAGTGGTATGGAATGTTTTTAAGAATGAAACACTGTTTCTAAATTGTTTGTCCATGCTCTTGCGTTCTACAGTATTTCTAAAGCATTCCAAATTAGAATGTGCGAATGGATGCAAACATTTCAAAAGTTTAAGGGGGAATATAGAGAAATGGTCAGAAATGTAGATTCCCGGATCAATTCAAAATATATTTTTTTTAAATCAATAGATTCAATTCTACGGGTTGTACACAAAAAAGAAACCGGACGCACCAAAAATCATGTCATTTGTTTATATTCTGAGTAACGGTTTTTGTTGTCATGATAAGCTCATTTGTTTGCATCAAGGCGTCACCGTCAATAAAATCTCGAACTATTCGCTAATGAGACGGCCGAACTCTTAAATTATCTATAACCCACGCAGTGTGATGTTCTGGAACAAAAATTTAGTTTGAAAAATTGCGCTTTCTAACTAAATTTTCGTGTTCGATTTTTTTTGTGTTCAACCTTTATCTAGAACAGGAAAAGTATCATTCTCCCATTCTTTTTCTAACCTGCCTGAACAAATTTGCTCGAAATGGAACGCATATCAAAATGATTTTTAAATGAAGCTCCGCTTTAGCACTTTCCCCAAGATTGATGGTAATTATGGCTCAGCCAACAGGATACGTTCTGGTGGCCCGTTAAGTGTACACTCCAGCTGAAATGGAGATCAGTTCACTTTATTACACCAACCACATATAGGCACTTTAGAAAATAACGCCACCCACCTCGAATACAATAACAACAGCAGATGAGGGCACTCAAATCAGAGAGCATTGAAAAAAATATTTCCATTAAAATAACGACAACAGCAGTGTGTATAGCAGTTTCAGCACCAACTGTCTGCCATAAAAATTTGTGAAATATGGAACAAAATTAAATATTCGCTGCCGTCGAGTATCTACAGCAACTCATGCTGAACATTTTGCAAGCTCTGTGATGCGACGCCACACGAAACCAAAAAAAAAAAGAAGGGAAACGCCGAACGTAAACAATCCACCCACACACATATGCATATACCGGGGCCATTTTGTTTGTCGGTCACAGACGTGTAGCAACAGCGGAAAGCGCCAAAATTACCTGTCACTTCATATTTTTATGACAATTTATCACATTCGTGGCCCATAAACTCTCACACCGCTGGGTATCATCGGTCGGTGGAAGTTTTTGAAAGGATTTCTAACGCAAGAAGGCGGATTCCCAGGGTGTGGGGGTCGCTGCAAAGTTCAAACGTTCCGTTTTCAGATTTTCCGGCAGGCTGAGCTTCTACTTCTACGCATGCTGTGCAAATGGATACACCTACATGGTCTTAGGATTTGGAAGACCACTTCATACGGAAGAATAGAATTCACTCTCCGAAAACGAACATATCGTTAAACATTTTAGAGTTTTTTTTTTACATTCATAAGGTTGTTGGTTTGTCCAATCGAAAATATGATTTGGTTCGTTCACTTTTTTGAATGCTCTAGTTCAGCGCACCTGTGTCAATTCAGGTACTCAAATGTTTCCCAACATATAAATAATATTGTCCTTTTCATGGTTTATAGTAGTTTTACAGGATATTTTTACGGATTCACATGTTTTAAAGCTTTAATAAATCCTTTTTCTATTGTTGTCAATGCGCCCCTCATTTGAGCTAACTTTTAATCAATCACCAGATGTTTATTTGGTACGTATTCAGACCTTTTCTGGTAAGTGTTATACTTACAAATATTGTATACATCATGCTTGCACACCATTTGTATCAGATTTATATATCTAAATCATGTAATTAATGCATCTCGATGATCTCAATTCTGATCATGGTTTGTCCTAATTTCTAATTTCTAATTTCTTTATTTTTGATTTTTGACTCAAGATCAATGCCAGAACGAATATCGTTTCGAATGCGATGAATATCAATTTGTTGCTTTCGATATTCAAAGTATAAATAACAGCGAAGTTATGAACCCCGCTCAATGCCGCAATCATTCATTACAGCAAATTTGTTTATGCATCAGCGATATGAACAAAATGAACTCGTTTGTTATTGTCATCAATATAATGAGGGTAGTATGTTTCAAGCAGACAAAAAGTCATTTACACTGAAATAGAATCATATTTGTTATTCGTGAATATTTGTTGATATTATAAGACACTGCTGTTCACCTTCAAAATATCCTAGAAAAAGCAATATTCTGAAGAAAGCACAAATTATGACTGGATCAATATGATAACAGTGAACGGGTCGGGTCGTCCATCGATATCGGAAGATGGGCACTTTTACAGGAATTTTTTTTTTCGAACAACAACTTTTTCATGTTTTTTTTTTAAATTACAACTAATCTTATTTATGTTTTTTTTTTAAAAAAGATGGTGATGGTCCCACCTCATTCCCCTACAAAGATTTGAGCAGGACGAGTTATCTTATTGATAATAATTGAGTTACTGTATTTCTTTATTACATCATACTAACCAGTGAGCACATTAAATTGAAAAGAAAACGGACTGGTTATCCCGCAGACATAGATTACTAATCGAAAGAACAATTTAAGCCTTTATCTAAAGTATTCATTCCATGGCATGTCGAGATAATCCCCAACTCGGGAAGGCCCTAGACCGATCGGGAATTGAACCCAATGCCTATGTCAGTATTAGCCACGAATTTACAAGGGAAATTCCGCTTTATCAGATCCCCGGCCACGGCCTGCAATTGAGATCGTTTCCGAGTTCTAGTAGCTGAGCAAACCCAAGCCTAATTCTAACCGATACTTCAGGCCCATTACTTTACATATCCCAAGGCATGTCAAGAAAATTTCCAACCCGAAAAAATCCTTGACCGATCAGGAATTGAACCCAATACCTATGTCAGCATTAGCCTTGAATTTACAAAAAAATCCCGCTTCACTGGATACCCGACAACGGTCTGTTAATCGTTTTCGAGACCAGACAGATGAGCAAACCTAAACCTAATTCCAGCCGATCTTTCAGGCCCTACATTCAACCTGGGGTATTCACGTGTCAACCTGAATCTGCAATGAGATCTTCCACAACACAGAAAAGTCTTGATATAATTATTAATTAATTATCTGTTGAGAAGATGAATTTAAAAGTATTTGATATCTGATTGAGCTATCCCTAGCTTACCACAGGTTTCCACATTAAACCCCTTGGAATGACTTTGTTTTATTCGATCAAAAATTCTTTTGCTTTTGTTCAATCTCACGTTTCTCTGTGTTTGACAACGCGCGCTGGCTCAAACTGTTGCAGACTTCACAATTATTTTTTAAATTTAATTGAATATTTAATTTTAATTAAGATAAATATAAAAGCAAAAAAAAATACCACCGTCACCATAGTCTTGACATGAAAAACACACGGACACACATACACACAAAAGACAATAATTTCTTCGTTTTATGAATGCAATGAGATCTGCCACAACATCGAAAAGTCTTGATATAATTATCTGTTAAGAAGATCAATTTACAAGTATACCGACTGAGCTATCCCTAGCTTACCTCAGGTTTCCACATTAAACCCATTTGAATAATTTCATTTAAAAAAAAATGGTTTTTGCATATGTTCTATATCAAGTTGTCTATGTTTGCCAACGCGTGCGGACTCAAGCTATTGAAGGTTTCACAAGTATTGTTTAAGTTGATGTCAAATACTACGGAATATTCGGTGGCTTGTTGCTGTCTTTGCTTCATTTGGTAATGTGTTATACAGGCGATATCCTTTATAAAAAAGTGAGTTTTGGATACATGACATTCGAAAGATCATGGTTCTGAGATCACTTGCTTGTCTTGTGTTATATCGGTGCATATCTCTTCCATATGTTATCGTGTTTTGTAAATAGTTCGGTGTCATACCGCTAATCATCTTATTTATGAAAGTAAGAGTGCAATATTTGATACGCTGTCCCACTGACTTCCATTGTAGGCATTCAAGCATAAATCTTCGTGGAGTAAGTCGATCCCATCTCAATATCAAGCGCATGGCCTTGTTCTGAACAATTTGCATTCTTTTCATTTGGCTCTTATTTGCGAGAAATAGCACAGATGCACAATAATCGAAATGTGGAGCAATCAATGCTTTGTTGATTTTGTTTAAAGTAAAGATAGTGATATAGTGTATTGGACAAAGTTTTAGATCGTATTGAACTATGAATTTTCGTCGAAAACGTCAACTTTCTATCTTTTATAGTTTCTGGAATATAGGGTATTTTCGTATGGAGAACACTGAAAAAAATAATGTTTTACTCGTTACATTTTTGTTTACATTTGAATAATTTCCTACATTTCATCCTTTGAATTGAATTTTGTAGTTATTATAGTTTTTAAATTAAAATTTTTTGTAAAAAATGAAGAAACAAATTTTGGCTTTTTTTAAAAAAAGTAGTCTCATTCTTTTTTTGAATATTTCAAGTATGCAAAGTTGCTTCAAATACCCATGTGTTTACACCCACAACGTTTCGCTGCTATCTGAGATTGTACTGCCAACTCCTAGGACGACAAATCTGATATCACAGTGTTGTTGAGTATGTATTATTTAACAAACAAAAAATAAATTAGTGCCAATTGGACTGTCCCCTAAATAGCTGCAACCGGTTTGTTGAACCCTTGCAGCCAAAACCTTGTAAACCGGTGGGAGTTTTGCAAGTTTTTCTTGTTGACCGATTTCAAACAATTGTTTGTTTACGTGATCTTGGATATACTTCCTATCGTCGTACGTACGATTTTTTCAAAATATTGATTTTTAACAAAATGGTGACAGTTTTTGTAAAAAAATGCGTTTGCCTCAAAATTCGAGACAAAAACATTCACCAAATTATTATTTTTCAAAATGTTGAATAAGTCCTACGTATGATGACATTAAATTTAGTGGCGAATCTGGGAAATATTACCTCCATTACCTCCAAAAAGCATTATAGACCATCATTGAAGTTACTAGTTGCTATATCTGCAGCAATTTCCAAAACTATTGACTTTTGGTTGTATGCATCAACATTGCAAATCCACCGCTCTGGTCGCGATAGTAAGCGAATCAAGTTGCTCGAATCTTTGATCGACAAATGCACATAGAACCACTCCGAAAACCAATTTAGATATATCCATCCATTATATTGCAGACTTAGGTCCACGCAAGCAAAGACTTAGGTCCACTAATTGACTTGTATCTTCGGAACGGAGCATCGGGCAAACCTGGGACGAAAACTACAGTGTTTGTTTGTTTGTTTATTTATTACCAACAGGATAGAAACCCCAATGGTAGTCTTAGTATCTAAATTAACTTAACATAAATATTGCATTAAATTACAAAATTACATTAAAAATTTGCATTGCCTAGTAAGTTGTCCAAAGTCAAGGTCTAAAAAACATTAAAAATTTACGCTTGAATATTTTTTAACATTTCAAGTATGCAAAGTTGCTTAAATGACCAATGTCTTTACACCCATAACGTTTCAATGCTATCTAAGATGGTTATACCTGCTCCTAAGGCGAGTTGGCATGAAATTCGTCATTTGTGTTATTCAAATTTAAGTTGCAAAAAACATTCGAAAATTATTGTATATCTCGAACCTGTCAGGTTTTACTTTAGCAGTCAAATTGTGCAAAATGGTTCGCTTAGAATAGAAAATATTCCCAAAAATTCCCCAATTCATAACGCTTGTAGAGAACACTGAATTCTTTTTTTTTACGCGTTAGCGCAATAAAAATCGCATAATGTCGATCAAATCGCGTAAAACAAGATTTCCCCGTCACTCGCCACAATTCAACTCGCACGTGCTCTAGCAGGATTTCTCTTCCCAACGAGGTGACGATAGGCGGTGCCAATCGCGTAATTTCAAGAAAATCGCGTTAAAAAAGTCGCGTAAAAATGAATCTTGCTTGATAGTTTTCCTGTTTACTTACAATATTGTATATAGAATTGGGTTTTATTTCGTCGCTGTGTGTTACTTATACAATATTGTGACACTAACTGGAAAATGCTTTCATACGTTCTTGACCATTTTAATGTCCATGGTGTCATCTTAACATTGGCTACAGTAGGCGAATTAGCGCCAATATGGAAACCCAGAACCTTCCAGTTTCCAGTTCGTTTTTGTTTAACCGTAACTTTCAGTCAATTCACAGATCTATCTCCCGGAAACGAATCTTGAAGTTGATCGTGGTAGCCTCCATAAACTGCCTCGGCTGATGTATGGTATCGTATTTGTACTTCTTCAAAACATATCAAATATATATCCTCCTGTATCACATGTGGAAACAAATTAAAATAGTAAAATGTACAATAGGGCTAAATAAAATGAATGTAAATTGAAACCATTCAGATAACTTCTGACACAAAGCCGTATATCACAATTCGATAATAGAATAATATAAAACACTCAGCATTAGTGAACAAAATGATAAGCTTCTAACCAACGAGTTCCATTGTTGTAGAGAGCAAATTATTACGAGTACTGATATTTTGTTTCGCTAGAGAAGATTGTTCTCTTGCGGAATGTTCAATTATTTTATTGGTTCGTGAATCGAATAGATGTGGGAAAACATGTGCAACAACTTTGAAGGATTCTGGATCACATTCAGATATAAGGAATGTCCCTTGTCAACTAATAGGTAAATAATGTTCGACAGCCGTTTCAGTGTGATCCTAACTAAACAGTTACTTTGACATTGAGATTATCTGTACCGAGATCAGTACAAGAGGAGGTCCACTACGAACTGCACATTATTAAGCGAACCCGTAGCAGTTTGACTGTCTAGCCACCCAAAATATAAAAAGGTAAGTTGATGTTTTACAGATCACACCAAATATCGCTAATTTGGAGATCAAAATTTTACAGGAAGTATTCGGTATGATTATATTCTTCATTCTATTAAATTATCTTCAGAATTCACATAATTAAGAGACACACAAAAATTGCATTTTCAAGGTACGTCTCATCGCCAATGACTGTGGTGCTGACATCGTACATCCTCAATCCTGTGATTCCATTTACTGCCCTTTCCTCTTCTGATTCATTTTGATTCCGGCATCATTACAACATGCACAGTCCATCGTGTATCGTACAGATATGTATCGTAGATATATCTCGATAGATGGAAGTAATTTAGCCTGTTGCTTTTTTCCCTGAAAGCAGCATTCGACATCTTCCACGTTCCTTCTATTCTGACATCCAATCGGTCAATCTACCCAACCAGCCCTCCTATTTGTTGGCAACTCTTTCAAGTTTTTCACATAAAAATGCAAAAGCCACCTGCCCATGTGGGTTTAATTGCAAGCATCGTTATTGAAACGACATCTCTCTGTTTATGCCTTCATAGCTACATTGATCTAATTAGCAGTAGTTTGTCATCTTTTCAACGTAAAAAGATCTAAGATACGTTTTCTATAACGATTTTTCTATCATCTCTGTTTTTCATTGTTTGCTGATTATTACAAACGGACCGCATTGATTGCTGCAGAACTAGGATTGTTATTGATTCAAAACATTTGAAAAAAACGAAACGAAAGAGGAAAATAAGAGGAATTTCAAGCGTTACGAGTATAGTAAAACATATGTTTAACTCGAAATATGTAAGCCAATGAATATATGGTGTCAATAGCAGAACGAATGTTTGAAGAAATTTTTATTTCCTGAAACCATTCGATCCCATTTGTACTCAAAAATCTCAACCCGACAAATCTGCCTCAGTGTCGCCCAATCGAAGATTACGGACCGTTTTTAAATGTTCACTATTTTTTCCGAAAAATGGACAATGTATTCTTAATTTCAATATATCAGATCTTTTTCATGTATGTTTGTCTTTTTTGACAGTTTGAGAAAGAAATATTATCAAAATTTTAGTTACCACCCGGTACATCCACTGCAAAAACTGCCCATTACCATCGCATCTAAAACTTTGTCCATGTATTTTATTGTCGTCCTTACGCCCTTGCGATGTGTCTGGTACGCCACAATCTACTTATTTTTGCCAGACATACAATGAGGTTATCTCCAAGCAGCTCATGGTTTATGCGCCTTCAAGAAAAAAACACGTGGCCTCGATCAAACGAGTGAGTTTATCCTCGTCCTCGTTCTCGTACATGATCTCAGGATAGCTGTCCATCAACTGTATCATCCGCTGCTTAAAAGTCGATGAAAATGTGATGTGTAGGATCGTTGTACTCACGACATTTTTGCAAACTCTGTCGGATTGAAATGAGTTGATCGATTGTAGCATGGATGTAACTTGTCTTGTACCGGATCTCGAACCTGCTAGGTAATGATAATAGACGTCGAAATATGGTTTGGGAGAATATTTTGCAGGCAGCGTTGATAAACGTAATGTTATGGTTGTAGAAAAGTTGTAGTGAAAACATTTAATCCTCAACACACACATAATATTGTTGGTCACCAGCCACTTGATTACACGACTCTGCATCTTGGCCTACACGATGAAGCCGGTGTCCAGTTCGATCCTCCGTACCATCTCCCCTTTTCGGTGATGATCAGGCAGTGTAACCTGCTGCCACTCGGGAGATTCTACGATATACAGTTTCAAGTGCCGAGTCTCCAATTGTAATCTTTAATTCGTCGCCTAGATCCCTGTCGATGGCTCCAATCCGATGTTTATCCCTGATTATTGGTAGTACTCTTTTCCGGAGAGCAGACGCTCATGGCGCTCATTTCTTCATCTCCCTCCCTCACCCCTCGCCGGAAAATCAATAATTTAGCGAAACAGTGTGAAAAGAATGATTGTTTTCACACACTTCCCACCAAGTAATATCAATCAAACTCTAATCGATTACTCACAAGATATTAAATTTTCATCTTATGTCGCAAATGTATGGTGAAAAACGTCTGAAAACTCAAGCTAGAGTTCTGAAAGTTAAATTTTCATTTTTTAATTTTCCACATTTTCCGGTTTTGTTTGTTTTGGTGAAAGCATCTTTATTTTTTCAACACTTATGCCAGACAACGTCATCGATACAGTTATAAAAATCACTTAATAAAATGTTATTCCTGAGTCATATCGTTTCATGTCATAAAAAATTATAGGAGGTTGTGTCCAAGACACGACCGCATTGTTGACGTAGAACTACGCTGTTATTTTATATAAGGCGTTTGTTTATACCTTCGTATATTATTCTATAATGCTGTGAAATTTTAGAAACAACTGCTTAGTAGAATAATCTTTGAAATGGTTTTTTCATTGTAGAATCAGTTGACGATAATTGATTGATAATTCATTCTTGCCCTCGCAAAACAATACACTAGCAGATCGTATGTCGCAATTTATTTCATGTCAATGCATTAAAAATTTACCTCGAACGCTATTCCGGTGGGCTTTTTCGCAATAGACATAGACTCGGCTACAGTCGATTATAACATGTAGCACCAGCACCATTCTTCCACATCTCATAACTACATCAATATATCTTTGGCACCGCTTGGAAACAACAACAGTGACAACACTTGTAAGTATTAAATATCATGCTAAATGTTATTTAGCATTGCCTCAGTGGAATCGCACCTCTAGGCATCGTTCGTATAACGTAAACCAAGCGCCAAACAAGCATTAGCCATAACATGCATACAAAGCCATTACATTGGTGGCTTGAAACTACTAGGAATATAAACACTTTTCATCATGTTGCGCTATTCTCAAAAGAAACGCTTCTGTTAATATAATATTACTCGAAAAAAGTTGTATTACTTTCTCATGCTCGAGAGAAGCGCAGCTGTGGAGGAAGTTTTGCTACTGGTGAGCGAAACCTAATCACATACAAAATTCCAGAACGACTTTTACTTTCTTGGTGACTAAACAAGCGAAATAAACTCTTTTGTTAATATCAACAACCTCGAAAACAGTAGCATTGCTTCATTATGATCAAGATTAGCGCAAATGCAATCCTAGTTGAAGGCAGATTTGCGACTGGCACGCGAACCCAAATAACTTATAACATTCCAATAAGATTCGAGATGCTTGGTTTTCCCCAAATAATTTTTTGGCGCACAACATTAACGCCTGCTTCGCCATAACATCAGTTTAATGCATTGATGCATTCTCAAAGGCACCAACGAAGCCCTTATGATGACGGAAAACAAACAATGTTAACTTGGAACTTGGAGAAAGAATGAATTATGCCACACAGCTTGTACTCTGCTGTAAAACCCATCGATGCGAATTCGCTGATGAGTTTTTCAAGAGGGACCGCCTTCACCACCAGCGGGGGGAGCCTGATTTTGGTTGCTGCCTGGGTAACGGCGTTTACATTTTCGACCGACGCGCCGAAGTCGCCGAACTTCGCTGTTGTTCGATGCGGTGTCATATTCGTCAAGGCTCGCTTCAGTGCGAGCGCTTTTCACTGCACCAACATCGCGTGCATCATTAGATGATGCTTGCCTCGAAATTTTATTGCCCCTGGCAATGCGTTCATTTTTGCAGGGTTCGAACCTGCCTTCCTCTTCTTCTTACTCATCACACACTACGCGAAGCGTCCAATTTATGACGCGGAAAGAAAAACACACGATACGAATAACGCGAAAAACGAACTGAAAAATCACACGACGATATCCAAGTTGGATTACCACTGGTGGGGTCCAATCTTAGATCGAAGCGCAGCGAAAGCATTGCTCAACAGTCCGATGCCGAATGAAAGTTTGCCTCGGCGAGATCCACTGTTTATACTCTAGGCAAGTATTCCCCTTCATCATTCTACTTTTCTTTGTTCACGGAGACTTTAAATCCTACGATTTCCCCTTCGTTGATCGTCGATAAGTTGCTCGTTATTGACAGCTCTGTTCGCGAAAGCACACAAATGGACAGAACAAATGTATGAGAAAATGGAAACGCTTAAAGTTTTCATGAATTTTAACCATTTACAAACCAGGGGATTCTAATGTATAGCATATTAAACAAATCTTAGGGAATTTCCGATTCGTTAAGTATGTAAATCGACAAAAATAGTTATTAACCTTAACTTTATTTCATAAAAACGTGACCTGTTTTCCGATTTGGCACCCTTAATGAAAGACGTAGTTCTACGTCAAAAATCAATAAAAAAAATTGTGTTGGTATCAATAAAACTATTGTTTTTACGTTTAGTGGGTCTATAATGTAAGTTTGTATTGCAGAGGTTGGAACACTGCACGGCTGTCCCAGCTGTCAAAAATAGTAAACGAAAAAGTATTACATTCAATCAAAATGCCTCGGCCAACGAAAAGAAGGGTTAAGGTTCTCCAACGTGAATTTGTGGAAAAAATACGATCAACGAAGGAAAATATTAAGGAATTATCAATATCGCGTTACTGCGTGGAAGAACTTGTTAATTCCAGAAGAGCCCCAATTCGCATGTGTTATAAATGTGCTATGTTACGCTCGCGTATAGTCAGAATTTTACTTCATATGCAAATACACCTTCTATATATACAGTCATTCCATTCCAAACCGATATAGTGGCTCTCAGATTTTCGTGAAAAGTGGTAATTTTGTTCTTTATCGCAAAACATTAGACCCGTATTTTTGACGTAGGACTACGTCTTTCATTTCTATACCGGGGTGTAAAATCAAAGTTTCGAAAACGAAAGCGTTACGCCGGAGACCGAGATTTTGAGCGTTAATAGCTCCTAAACCACTGAACGAAATGGTATGATAAACACTTCATTCGAAAGATAAAATGTCTACGCGTTATATACTTGTTACTTTTTGATCCAAAAACTTGTTTCAATAGCCTTAAAATTGCTTTCAAAACAGGCTATTGAAATCACCAATCGGTATATAAGCGAGCGCCGCTCGGAAATCCACTCAGTTATAATTGAACAGCGATTGGAGCATGTTGTCGCTGTTGTGGTGAAGCTCTTCGTTTATCATGAAAGCGCGGATGAACGGTGCCACCAAGAGCCTGTTTGTGCACCTTAGGCCAGAAGGGAATCCATCAGGAGGAGAGTGATGCCACAAACGGTTCCCCGGGAAGAGTTCGGAGCAGCCGCCACACACACACACACACATACACGCGCGGAACTCTTCGTTT
Source organism: Toxorhynchites rutilus septentrionalis (assembly GCF_029784135.1). NCBI lineage: Eukaryota > Metazoa > Arthropoda > Insecta > Diptera > Culicidae > Toxorhynchites > Toxorhynchites rutilus. The sequence continues at coordinate 226,542,320 of NC_073746.1, forward strand.
TGATGCCATTCAGCATCGAAAAAATTCCGGAAAGGTCTAATCGCTGCTGAAAAATAATCTGCCAGTTCCCTGGGAATTGAAAAATACATTAATATGAAAGAGTTTATTTGATTGTTTTCTATCCATGTAAAACTGCGACCAAATATTTTTCAATTAAGTGCTATTAACAGGTGGTTATCGAGTTAGCATTAACCACTGGTGGGCTTCGAGTATCGGAGAGAATCTGGGAAGATGTTATTGTTGCTGAAAAATAATCTGCCAGTTCCCCTGGGAATTGAAAAATACATTCATGCTAAAGAGTTTATTTTAATATATTCTAACATATAACGCTGCGACCAAATACATTTGGTTTTGTGATTTTTCAATCAAGTGCAATTAGCAGGAAAGCTTCTGAAGATTTTTCTTCCCCATCAGTAGGATATGTTCGTTTCCAATATTGGATGCGCGCGCAACGGAGAATGTTTCGCATCGCGAAAAACATAATTCTCGATCGATTATTGCTCAGTCGCTGAAAGTTTCAAACTCAGAGAGTTCATTCGCCTCTAGTTTGCCTTCCAATTTACCATCGTAAACCACACCTTCTTTCTATTCAATCACGGACAAAAAGCATACTTAAGCGATATTCTGGTGGTGAAATGCAATCTGTTAGAGGCGAATGAACTGAAAAGCTTAAAGCCTCTTTAATTCAACATCATCATCATGAAACGCAATCATTTTTCGTGAGGACATCGACAAGACAACATCGTTATTGAACGAACTGAACGTGCTGGACGAGCTGGACGGCGAGGGATCAAGAGATTCATTACCTGACATGAAACGCATTCAGTTTGTTTGGAACTGTGAGGGAGCGCAGAAAAACCGATCCATCAGAAGAAGAGAAGACGACCGAGAGAGTATCAGCACCGAAAAACGGTTCCGTTTGAGACATCAAAGCACCCGACACACACACACATACACACATATATACGTGCGGAACTTCTTTCGTTTAAATGCCATCCAGCATCGAGAAGATTCCGGAAGAATATTATCGTTGTTGAAAAATATTCTGCCAGTTCCCCTGGGAATTGATAAATTCATGCGAAAGAGTTTATTTTAATGTTTTCTAACCATGTAACACTGCGACACATTTGTTTTTGTGATTTTTCAATCAAGGGCAATTAGCAGGAAAGATCTGAAGATTATTCTTCCTCATCAGTAGGATATTTTCGTATCCAATATTGGATGCATAAAACCTTGTACCTCTAACGGGGACTCTCGTTTTCGAAGTCCCCCGAATATTCATTTATTTTTCATTCAGAATGGATTCAGATTCAACTTCAAACAAATGATCACTGAATCAACGATAGTCCTACGTCACCATTGCGGTTATACCATAGATATAACCCACTTCCTGTTTTTTTTTTCAGTAGGGTGACCACTTCCATTTTTAAGTTGTCCGAAAAATCAACTTTTTCCTCTTTTTCCCAAAAATGATTTTTTTCAAAAATTCATAACTTTTGAACTACTAGACCGATTCAAATGATCGACATATCAAATTGAAACCAATCAAATCTTTCATGAAAAAATACTATACTGCATTTGAATTCTGTTCTCGTTATTATTGATTGTATTCGTTTTTTATTGTTTTCATAGTCTCAGGATCAAGGGCGCCATATTTTTTTATTTTTTTTCTGAAAAGCTGAGGATTTTTCACATAACATATCTCGAAACCAGGGAGGCGTTTTTTTTCGTTTTTGAGTTATGATTTTTCAAAGCTATCCGTTGGCCCGAAAAATCATTTTTTTCCATTTTTTTTCCAATATAAAAAATCATAACTTTTGATCTACTGGACCGATTCAGATGATCGACATATCAAATTAAAGCCAATAAGCTTGTTTGAAAAATATTACACTCTAAACAAAAATGGATTTTGTTTTCGTAATCATTGATTATATTGGTTTTTATAGCTTTCATGGTTTCGGGACCAAGGGCGCCATATTTTTTCATATTTTTTTATGGAAAGCTGAGTATTTTCCACATAACATATCTCGAAACCAGGGAGGCGTTTTTCTCGTTTTTTAGTTATGATTTTTTAAACTTAACATATTTTCAGTTTTCGTTCAATATTTCTATGCGACTAGACTGGATTTATGTGACTATAATCCAATTAATTAGCAAGTGTGTTATCTTTTTAAAAAGGCAAGGCTAGTAGGCTTTAATTTGATATGTCGATCATCTAAATTGGTCCAGTAGTTCAAAAGTAATAAATTTTTGAAAAAAGTCATTTTTGAGAAAAAAACGCCATCCATCGGGTACCATCGGGTAACTTTGAAAAATCATAACTCAGAAACGAAAAAAACGCCTCCCTGGTCTCGAGATATGTTATGTGAAAAATCCTCAGCTTTTCAGAAAAAATACGAAAAAATATAGCGCCATTGGTCCTGAAACCATGAAGGCTATAAATAATAAATACAATGAATAGTTACGAAATAATTACGGTAAACTTTGAAAAATCATAACTTAAAAACAAAAAAAAGGTCTCTCTGGATTCGAAATATGTTATGTAAAAAAGTTCAACGCCTACGGTCCCGAGACCATGAAAACCATAAAAAACAAATACAATCATTAATAACGAAACCAAAATTGATTTTTTTGCAACTCTGGTGTTTTTTTAAAAAAAGACCAGCTAATTGGATTTAATTTGATATGTCGATCATTTAAATCGGCTCAGTAGTTCAAAAGTCATGATTTTTTGAAAAAAGTAATATTTTGAAAAAGTGTAAAAAAAATGATTTTTCGGACTACCTTAAAATGGAAATGGTCACCCTAACAAAAAAAAAATAAAAAAATACGGGTCTAATGATTTTCCACAAAGAACAAAATTTCCACTTTCCACGAAAATCTGAGTACCACTATATCGGTTTGACATGAAATGGCTGTATATTTATATTTGCAATTGGTCAGCGGAACACATTGTTCATACATTTTACTCCAGTACTGAATTGTTATTTTTTTTTTCAAATGTATTCTGAGACTCGTGTCTGTAAAGCGCCATATAGTCTGATAAGTGAATGGATCTATTTACGTGCAAAAATCTAAACAAAGGGTATGCTTTGCTTTTCTCTCACAAACACTATTAACCCATAAGAACACGTGGTTTTACCTATACTTCTACAATGGCTTCGTTCCACCTTCACCTTAAGATTTTAATAGCGGCTCACTTCACTACACTCTATCCAACTTCTTTAAGACCAAGTGATGATCTTATGCGGGCGCTACACGATTCGTCCAACGTTTCACTCGAATGTTGGACTCAAACATTTGACTCGATGAATCGACAAATGTTGTGACGAATGCTGCTACACGGTGAAGTGAATGTTCGATTCAATGCAATCGGTCCAAACAATCGGCGAGCATTTGGATCGAATGTTTATTGTTTTGATTTACCATCAAAAACGTTAGGAAACTGAATGACGATGCGAGTATTGAAATTGCTGCCGTAGCAATTGTACTGATATCGGACTGTAAATTAAAAATGCTTGAACTCAACATTATTAAACTGCAATATTTTGCCGAATATTTTGAATTTTATGAACCAATTTCATAGTTCCTTCATCTAAAACTTGTAAACAAACCAATCTGTCATAGATAGATTCGGACGAATCGAAGAAAAGAAAAACCGATCCATCAGAAGAAGAGAAGACGACCGAGAGAGTATCAGCACCGAAAAACGGTTCCGTTTGAGACATCAAAGCACCCGACACACACACATACACACATATATACGTGCGGAACTTCTTTCGTTTAAATGCCATCCAGCATCGAGAAGATTCCGGAAGAATATTATCGTTGTTGAAAAATATTCTGCCAGTTCCCCTGGGAATTGATAAATTCATGCGAAAGAGTTTATTTTAATGTTTTCTAACCATGTAACACTGCGACACATTTGTTTTTGTGATTTTTCAATCAAGGGCAATTAGCAGGAAAGATCTGAAGATTATTCTTCCTCATCAGTAGGATATTTTCGTATCCAATATTGGATGCATAAAACCTTGTACCTCTAACGGGGACTCTCGTTTTCGAAGTCCCCCGAATATTCATTTATTTTTCATTCAGAATGGATTCAGATTCAACTTCAAACAAATGATCACTGAATCAACGATAGTCCTACGTCACCATTGCGGTTATACCATAGATATAACCCACTTACTGTTTTTTTTTTTCAGTAGGGTGACCACTTCCATTTTTAAGTTGTCCGAAAAATCAACTTTTTCCTCTTTTTCCCAAAAATGATTTTTTTCAAAAATTCATAACTTTTGAACTACTAGACCGATTCAAATGATCGACATATCAAATTGAAACCAATCAAATCTTTCATGAAAAAATACTATACTGCATTTGAATTCTGTTCTCGTTATTATTGATTGTATTCGTTTTTTATTGTTTTCATAGTCTCAGGATCAAGGGCGCCATATTTTTTTATTTTTTTTCTGAAAAGCTGAGGATTTTTCACATAACATATCTCGAAACCAGGGAGGCGTTTTTTTTCGTTTTTGAGTTATGATTTTTCAAAGCTATCCGTTGGCCCGAAAAATCATTTTTTTCCATTTTTTTTCCAATACAAAAAATCATAACTTTTGATCTACTGGACCGATTCAGATGATCGACATATCAAATTAAAGCCAATAAGCTTGTTTGAAAAATATTACACTCTAAACAAAAATGGATTTTGTTTTCGTAATCATTGATTATATTGGTTTTTATAGCTTTCATGGTTTCGGGACCAAGGGCGCCATATTTTTTCATATTTTTTTATGGAAAGCTGAGTATTTTCCACATAACATATCTCGAAACCAGGGAGGCGTTTTTCTCGTTTTTTAGTTATGATTTTTTAAACTTAACATATTTTCAGTTTTCGTTCAATATTTCTATGCGACTAGACTGGATTTATGTGACTATAATCCAATTAATTAGCAAGTGTGTTATCTTTTTAAAAAGGCAAGGCTAGTAGGCTTTAATTTGATATGTCGATCATCTAAATTGGTCCAGTAGTTCAAAAGTAATAAATTTTTGAAAAAAGTCATTTTTGAGAAAAAAACGCCATCCATCGGGTACCATCGGGTAACTTTGAAAAATCATAACTCAGAAACGAAAAAAACGCCTCCCTGGTCTCGAGATATGTTATGTGAAAAATCCTCAGCTTTTCAGAAAAAATACGAAAAAATATAGCGCCATTGGTCCTGAAACCATGAAAGCTATAAATAATAAATACAATGAATAGTTACGAAATAATTACGGTAAACTTTGAAAAATCATAACTTAAAAACAAAAAAAAGGTCTCTCTGGATTCGAGATATGTTATGTAAAAAAAGTTCAACGCCTACGGTCCCGAGACCATGAAAACCATAAAAAACAAATACAATCATTAATAACGAAACCAAAATTGATTTTTTTGCAACTCTGGTGTTTTTTAAAAAAAGACCAGCTAATTGGATTTAATTTGATATGTCGATCATTTAAATCGGCTCAGTAGTTCAAAAGTCATGATTTTTTGAAAAAAGTAATATTTTGAAAAAGTGTAAAAAAAATGATTTTTCGGACTACCTTAAAATGGAAATGGTCACCCTAACAAAAAAAATAAAAAAATACGGGTCTAATGATTTTCCACAAAGAACAAAATTTCCACTTTCCACGAAAATCTGAGTACCACTATATCGGTTTGACATGAAATGGCTGTATATTTATATTTGCAATTGGTCAGCGGAACACATTGTTCATACATTTTACTCCAGTACTGAATTGTTATTTTTTTTTTCAAATGTATTCTGAGACTCGTGTCTGTAAAGCGCCATATAGTCTGATAAGTGAATGGATCTATTTACGTGCAAAAATCTAAACAAAGGGTATGCTTTGCTTTTCTCTCACAAACACTATTAACCCATAAGAACACGTGGTTTTACCTATACTTCTACAATGGCTTCGTTCCACCTTCACCTTAAGATTTTAATAGCGGCTTACTTCACTACACTCTATCCAACTTCTTTAAGACCAAGTGATGATCTTATGCGGGCGCTACACGATTCGTCCAACGTTTCACTCGAATGTTGGACTCAAAAATTTGACTCGATGAATCGACAAATGTTGTGACGAATGCTGCTACACGGTGAAGTGAATGTTCGATTCAATGCAATCGGTCCAAACAATCGGCGAGCATTTGGATCGAATGTTTATTGTTTTGATTTACCATCAAAAACGTTAGGAAACTGAATGACGATGCGAGTATTGAAATTGCTGCCGTAGCAATTGTACTGATATCGGACTGTAAATTAAAAATGCTTGAACTCAACATTATTAAACTGCAATATTTTGCCGAATATTTTGAATTTTATGAACCAATTTCATAGTTCCTTCATCTAAAACTTGTAAACAAACCAATCTGTCATAGATAGATTCGGACGAATCGTGTAGCGGTGTATCGAATGTCATCGAGTGTCGAATCAACGAATGACAAAATTTTTTTGACTCGTGCCACTCGCGTTGGAAGGTAATCCACAACGAACGGATTACCTTCCAACGCGAATATTCGACGCTCGACATTGGAGGCTCGTAGCTCGTCAGTCGACTACACGACGCGTCGAATCATCGAGCGTCCAGCATTCGAGGGTGTTCGTAGCATCGTGTAGCGCTGGCTTTACTGATTTGTGTCATTGTGAACCAAAAAAGCTTTAATTTATATTCTAGTGTATTGGTATTGCCAACTACCATTCACTGCATGATTTTCATATGTTTGTGTACAAGCGCTGAGGTTGAACAAATGTTTTTGTATTTTTGAAGTTTGCATAAGACCAGTTACATTTTCCGTTGTTTTAGTTGTTTTGGTCGATAAATTTGGAAAATGCCGAAGGGAAAAATGCTCATGGGGAGAGACAAAGGACAAATCGATCCATTTCACCAAGAAAATGTTGGTATCAGAGAAATTGCTCGTCGGATTGGACGATTCCTTCAAGTAGTGCTCAATTATTTGGCGAATCCTCAAGAATACGGTAAGAAGAAGAGAGCTCGAAGCTCTCTGAACGGGAAATAGTTAAAACAGCTTCGAATACCACAAAATCTTATGCAAATAAAGCAATCCTTGAATTTAAATGTTTCCCGAGAGACAATTCATCAAGTTTTGGTAAAAAGTACACGACGGTTGATGAACTCAAGGCCGCAATTTTGAAGAATTGGGAGAATATCGAGAAATCCGTTCGGCGAAATTTGGTAAATAGTATGCCAACACGAATTTTCCAGATTATTAAGGGGGGATTACACTATGAAGATTGAAAAAATGAAAAAATGAAAAAAAAAATCTTTTTAAAATAAAATGTCGCCATTTCGTCAAAACTAAATATTTTGAAAAAATTCTACGTACGACGACAGGAAATATATTTAAGATTACGTAAAAAAATCATTGGTTGAAATCGGTCTACTATAAAAACGTGTAGAACTCCCACCAGTTTATAGGGTTTTGGCTGCAAGGGTTCAACAAACCGATTGCGGCTATTCAGGAGACAAATCAATTGACACCAATATTTTTTTTATTTGTTAACTAATATATATCTAATAAGACAGATTAATCATAGTAATGTTTTCTCTCGTTGAAAAAAATCGAGAAAATCACATACTTTTTATGATGTTTATAGTGTACTAACCCCTTTAACCGACATGGCAAGGTTACCAATTATTGACATGTAAATTTCCCAATTGGTTTGAATTTTACATTGATAATACTTATAAATTTTCAAATGGTCTTATAAAAACTGGACAAGTGAAATTATCATATTTAAGCCCAATAAATAAACAAACAACTCTTTTGAACGAAATTAGCTTCTATCGGTGCAAAAATTATCGAAAAGGTCTTCTCGATTGGATTTCCTCCAACCCAGAAGAGATACTATAAACCAAAAACAAATCTCCAGCTCTCGAACAAATTCGAATATCATTTATAATAAGAATGTATGATTTTATTGCAAATTACTGGTCAGTTTTGGCCTTGATATTGTTGCTATAATCAATCGAAAATGCTGTCGTATCTGCCTGAATCACAAAGAGCATCATTCAAGCGTTTTTCTCGAACATACAATCGTTGGATGATGTATAAAGTGTTCCAAATGAGCGTGAAAATTTATCTAACGATCTATCTTGCTTTCGCTTAATATGTCTACTTCTGTACACGTTTTCAGTGTAAATACCACCCGGGAGGGAAGCTGCGCATCTTACCCGGCAAACAGCTCCCAGTTTTATTAGCTACGACCGATGCCACCATTATCCTGGCGTTCATTTCACGGTACTCAAGTGGAGGGAGAAGCCTTTTGTTTTGCTATTAAACTTTACGGCCACTTCGACTTAGATAGCACCTCGTCGTAAAAACAACCTGGCGTTATATTGGCGCTGGGAAAAAGGGAAAAACACTACACCGCTGCTCATGTGTGGCTCGTTTCAAATTTTATGTCTCCTCCTGGACGTTCCGGAACGTGAGCTTCCGATCCTACCCGACCGGGCAAGCTGCGGAACCAATGAGCCGCTCTAACCACCGCCATGAATAAAATCAAACAAACACACAGAGATTACTAGTTTCAGATATTTAATTAGCGTAAAACGCTTTTTACTGCGGCTCGGAATCACATTTAGACCTTTCTAACTACGATGTTTCTATTTTTCCTTGTTTTCCAGCTGTGCCGACTGCCACTCGTCTTGCATGACCTGCAATGGGTCCTCCGAATCCCAATGTATTCTCTGCCGCGCCGGGCGATTCGCCCACGAAGGTCGCTGTCTGTCTGCCTGTCCGGATGGGTTCTACGGGGACAAGAAACGCCACGAGTGTATGGCCTGTCCGATCGGGTGTGCGACCTGCAGCACCGGGACGATCTGCACTAGCTGTCACAAGAGCTGGACCATGAACAAGAAGGGCAGATGCACCGTCAACGGGAGCAACAATTGTGACGAATGTGAGTATGGTTCTAATGTTAGTTTTCAAATCACTTGAAATGTATAAGCTAACTTTGAGTTCATCGTCACAATCTTTTAAAGTTTTATAAGTTCAGCTGAAAATTTACAAGCTACCTCAAATATTAGATTTTGCGTTCGCTTTACTAAACGTTTTCCAGTGACGTTTCGCCTACGGTGTTCGTTGAATTAAAAGTGAACTAATATTTTAGTGGCGCTTACCCGACTTCATTTCATTATGCTGTCATCCAGCGTACAATTTCCAGACCGTTGAGCGAAGGTACTTTTTAGTTGAACCTGCTAAGTGAATCATGAAGCGAAATGGGGATTTACGCTCACCGGACGAATAATATAGCAACTCTTTTTTTCGTGCCATCGTGGAAATAATGGCCTTTTCGCCGTTGAGCATCCAGTTCTGTGTTGGCACTTTCGCCGTTTCTGCGCTCCGATCAAGCGCTGCTTGTATACGTATACCGCTGATTACCGGGATCATATTCTATTTTTTTTCTACTTTTCACCTGACTTGTTGGTATTTTTCTGGTTTATTCCCCAGCCAAAATTACCTAGAAGAAACGTACATTAGCGTTGATTAAAATTTATCCTGAATTACTTTCTCGCAGTTTTTCATCCGTGTATAACGAATAGGTACTAGAATTTATCGCCGGACGGCTACTAACAGGATGTGTTTTTTTTTTGTTTTTCCTATCTCTCTCTTGTCTCGTGCAATTTTCCAGCGGAATATTACGAGAATGGGCACTGCCATTCGTGCCATTCGACCTGCGAGACCTGTACTGGCCCAACCGAGCACGAGTGTTTGACGTGTGCCTCGCCACTATTGCTCCAGAACCAGCGCTGCGTGAACGAGTGCGACGACGGGTACTACATGGAAGTTGGCGTTTGTGCCAAATGTTTACACACATGTACGCAGTGCGTTTCCCGTATGAACTGCACCTCCTGCCAGAAGGGACTTCAACTGCAGAGCGGTGAATGCCGAACGACCTGTGCCGATGGGTAAGTGCTGCATGACGGAGAATTCAATTGACTACCGCCGCCACCTTCCGGTTCTAAATTAACTAGCAAACGGGGAGGTTCTCATTGAAATGAATTTAAAAGGATTAGGTTCGTTATTTTTTTCAAACATTCGTCGGATTATGTGAGGGTCGCATTTTTACATTGCCGCATGGTCGCATGGTCGAAATGTCGGATGCGTTCAGTTCAATCATACCGTTTTCAATGGAATACGTAGTTTCACTTAGCTAATTTTAGAAAGCAAGCGAACCGAATTCGATTATCTTGCTGTCACTGCATCGCATAGCGCAATCATGATCAATTTTTTCTCAATTTCATCAATGAATTTGGTTCCGAAATGTGTAGTTCAATTTGCACTAGGAAGAGTCGTTGAACTTTCTTTGTTCGTCTTCCATGTATGGCTTTTTCAATGAATCATGTCATCGGTGTTTCACAAATTTCTCATCATCATTTGAGCAGTATAGGTACTTCATACTCACTTACAGTAAATGTACAAATCAACAAAAAACCACGGAGGAAACCGAACGAAAATAATTAATGGCACTCTAATTGTATTATTATATTTTAGAAAATTTATATAAATTTATTTCATTTGGCCGTTAAACATTACATTAGAATACAGGAAAATTGTTTGAGGCTTAATGTTTCCCATCTTCCACCGTTGTTGTATTGTTGTTTGGTTCTGCTTCACGACTGCCCAATAACTTTCAAACGGGCGCTGATCCGACGAGATTTGAACATGTTTTAGCCTTAGATACCCCCGCATGTTGTTGATGGTCTACAGTTTCTAAGCCATTTTCCTGCCATTACAGAAAGCGAGATCTGACCAAAACAGCACGGAACAAGTGTGATTCTTCAAAAAGGCAACAAGTGGTTGTGAACATTACTTTACATAAATATATTGGTTGATAATGCCAGTTGTCACGAAAATTTCGCTTTTCAGCCCTCATGGGCAAATCGTCTGCCAATTCAATTTTTTTCTCTGGACTTTACTTGGTTGTCCGGAAAGTTCTCGCCGATTTTTGTGATAAACATTTCTATATTTCTTCAATTATCTATGGATCTCTTTTTCGCGCAGTTTGAATGTTTTTTCTTCTCAGATCATGATGAGTTTCTCGTAGGAAAACTCAAGATAATGTTTATGTTGTTTATGCGTTTATGCAGTCGAAGATCTTGTCTGTAAGAGAATTTTGCATGGACCTAAATAAGCGATAATTGGAAGGGGTAATATCTGGTGAGTACTGGGAGTTAAGTAGTACAACTCCAAATAAAAAAAAAACCAGATTTTCATAGAGGTATGAGATATAAAGTTGTCTTGATGGGCCACGAAGCCTAATGGCTAATTCTGGACTCTGGATTCTGGTCTTCCCGGCTTGCTGCCTTCATTTCGTTCATTAGGAGCAGAGCCGTACCTGTTGAAACTTATCGAATGGTTGCTTGGTAAAAGCTAATAACACAGAATATCTTAAAGAGCTTTTTTGTTTTAAATCACATTAGGATTCATAATTTGTGGCTAAAAATGATTGTCAACATACAAAAATTCCAAGTTTCGAAAATTCATAAAAAAAACGATGTTACCCATAGTTTGTCAAAAATAGTTTTACCATCATGGGCTCATTTTTTCAATTTTTTACATGACTTCTACTTTTAATGAAAAATAAAAAAAAAATTAAAAATACATATATAAATTAAGGTGCCCCGTAGCCGAGTGGTTATCGTCACACATTATCATGCCGGGGGTTCGGGTTCGATTCGATTCCCGTTCTGGCCGGGGGATTTTTCGTCACAGGAATTTCTTCCGACTTTACTATGTACGACTGTATATTTTTTCTCGTTTTAACATCAATACTCTATAACTACTTCTAAGACACTATTTCGATACGACTCATAGTTTTTGGGATATAAATTATCGAAGATTTCTCTTACTAAAAACGATACGCCCTTTTCAAAAGTTACCCTTGAGTCAAAAAATTCCAAAACGCTGTGAAGAACTCATATTTCCTCCAACCCAAACGGAATACAAACTTTCGTTCGAATCAAAAATACAAGTTTCAAAAATCGGCATTTTTAGTTGGATTTCATTCGGAATTGCACAAAAAGATCCTTGTTAGTTACACTCATACTGGTAAAGGAATCTATACATCCTCTGTTAGCGTGACGTCGAGTGGAGCTCTTGCAACCGGTCTGGTTGCACCCCTCCCCTTGTGCAATTTTTCCATGTTGTGGTTATACAAAACGAAACTGGCAAGAAATCAATTTTATTCAGAACATTACAAACTTATTCAACATGTACATGATCCATGATTCAAAATGTACATGATGCATGATTCAAAAATAAGAACTATTAAAATCATTTACAAACTGCGAGTCCAGACTTTTGAATCACGGTTTGAGGCTAACTTTAGGGATAATCGAGTGAAACCACCGGCCCAATTCATCTTCGTCCCACTTGCGCTGCCAGTTAGCGATGGTATTCTTACGGACTAAAGAATAAAATTCATTGAAGGCAATTTGACGCTGATAAATAACGCCTTCAATTGCACCTACCTTTGCTGATGAGTCAGCCCTCTCATTACTCGGAATTGAGCAATGTGAAGGGACCCAGACAAAGGTAATGACATAACAGCGTCTGGATAAAGCACTCAAAATTTCTCGTATTCTCTCAAGAAAGTACGTGCTTTTTCGGCCTCACTGAACGGATAACTTCGACAGACTATCCGTTACAATGTAATAGTGTTCAACAGGTCGTGAGGCGACGCTGTCCAGCGCCCTATAGATAGAGTTAACAAGCAAAATTTTGTTCGACTCAAACTGTTTTGGGTAATAATAGGTACAGTTTTGGACAAAACTTTAGAAACTAGACTAAGGGATATGGAAACATGCTCCAAAATTACGAGTTCTATTGCATCCATAGCTTTCGGGTTTGAATAATATAAAAATTGATATTTTTTTCATGTTTGTCTTATAAAATGGTCATTTTTGAGGCAATAAAAATTAAGCAACTGGAAGAAAAGCATCTCCAATGCATCAAGCTTCGCAGATTAAGCCTGGCACCATTTTATGCCGTCGGAATCAAGTAAATTAAATTAGATTCATCGCTAAAGCACCGTTTCCATTCCAACATTCCCTTCCCTTAGAGAGGGTCAAGGAGTGAGGAATTACCATAGAAACATCTCATGCTCCCTGAAAACCCCACATGCCTAATTTAGTTCCGTTTGCTTGATTAGTTCTCGAGTTATCCAGAAATTTGTGTTTCATTTGTATGACAGCCCTTCCTTAGAGAAGTGGAAGGAGTGTCGAACCACCATAGAAATATTTATTGCCTCTTAAAACCTCCACATGTCAAATTTGGCTCCATTTGATTGATTAGTTCTCCTCCTTTAGAGAAGTGGGAGGGGTCTCGAACCATCATAAGAATCTTCCCCGGCTCCAAAAACCCTTATATACAAATTTTCACGCCGATCATAATTTCCAAGTCCATAAGAATCATACAGAAAGACAAAAAGACAGACAGACAGAAATCCATTTTTTTATAAGTGAAGGCGATCTGGCGTAGTGGTAACATCCATACCTCTCATGCAGAGATCACGAGCTCAAATCTCACTCCCGACATTCTTCCAAAAATGGAAGTAAAAGTGACGAACCAGTCGAAATGTGCTGAAAGTCACTATAATAGAGAAAAAAAATAAAATTATAAGGTACACCGGGGCAAGTTAAAACACGGGGTAAAATGAAATAAAAGCCATAACTTTTACTATATACTTTATATTTTTATCATTGTGACTGCCACGCTGTGACAGTCATAACCAGAATATTGAAAGCATTAACGCAATCCGCGTCTTTGTTAATTGTTCAATGTTCGTGAAATCAAAGTAAACATTTTTGTGCGCTGACTGAATCGGTTCGAAAACACTATTTTTTTCAAAAATATTAGTGTATATTAATATTAGTTAGTTTAGTGGTTTCGAAAAATAAACTGGAAAATCTTTTTCCATATAACTCTGAGCATTTCAACTCACCCCATTTTTTTTCAAGCCTGGGGTAAGTTGAAACCAGTGAAAATCGACTTTTTTTAACTATACCGCAAAAGCCGGACGTTATTTATTTTATGAATACACAGATATGAGATAAGTCAATGGTCATTTGCGTAAAAATGTTTAGACTTATTTGAATTTATTCCTAAACAAGTTTCCACAAAGTATCCCCTCCTCCCTTCCTGAGTGCGTTACGTAATACAGGTCGGACTCGATTATCCGGAGTATTGATCTGTACGGTATTCTATTAGTCAAATCATTTCATTTGATACCGATATTGAAGGGATTGCAAAAAAAAATATAGTCAACCATTTAGTGGCGGCGAATTTATGTTGTTTATTATGTTTTGTGTTCTCCAATTCAACCATTCAGCCATATTTAGCGACGGCTAAATTGAATTCTTTAAGATCATGGAATACGCAGTTTTAGAATGACAGTAGAATTAAAGGAGTCTTCCAAATTTCGGATCAAACAGTTAACAGGAACAAGGTCAATTTTCAATTAATGTGAGATAACCCTACAAACATTCAAACATACAGCAAGACCTATTTTGTGCGGTTTTTTTGTGCGAATTTTTTTTTGTGCGATATTTTTTGTGCGGTTTTCTGTTCTTGTGCGGTTTTTTTTGTGCAGTATATGAAAAAAAGCATATTTGACGAAGTTATCGCCCATTTAGTTTTTTTTTCGATGGTTTGTATGCATTTCAGTGCGAAAAAAGCATATTTGCATATCGCACTTCCCAAATTAACTCGTGTCGTATGTTAATTGATCACACTGCAAATTTGGTCAGTCCTCGTCTTAAGCAATATTTTTTCTCTCTGTCCCAGATATTACAGTGATCGTGGAACTTGCGCCAAGTGCTACCTGAGCTGCAACACTTGCATGGGTCCGCGGCGGGACCAATGCGTCAAATGTCCAGATGGCTGGCAATTGGCAGGCGGCGAGTGTCACCCGGAGTGCCCTGAGGGTTTCTTCAAGACTAAATTCGGATGTCAGAAGTGCCACCATTATTGCAAGACCTGTAACGGTAAGTGACTCAGATCGTTCGTTCATAATTTACGAGCCCTAGGACACTCTCTTTTCCTACCAATATTTGACAGCCGCTGGTCCGCTCGCTTGTACTTCCTGTCCGTCACACTTCATGCTCGATGGTGGACTCTGCATGGAGTGCCTTGGTTCGCAGTTCTATGATCCTCCGACGCAGAAGTGTAAAACTTGTCACGAGAGCTGTCGGTCGTGCAGTGGACCTGGCCAGTACTCGTGCGTAACGTGCGCCTTCCCGTTGCACCTCGATCGACTGAATAACCAGTGTGTGCCTTGCTGCGCTAGTGACGCATCGCCCGATGACCAAAGCTGCTGCCATTGCGACAAAGGAACAGGTGAGTAGCATGTTTTTTTAAATAACTTTCAAAAAATAGCATAGATTCTGGTTTTGTACGAGTAAAAAAAAAAGTTTGTACTTGCCATTATCCGATTATCCGATCCCTTCTGATTTCGAAATGTTTTTTTCATCGCAGCTATTGGTGGTACAGTAAACATTCGCTAACTGGGCGAAAAGGGAAGACCAGTTATCGACATACGCGTTTTAACTGGTAAAACGTCAAATAAAATCGAGGGGAACTTCAATGAATTGTTTGATTCGACCATTCGTTTGATTGATCATGAAAGAGTAAACAAAAGGTTTCCAAAGGTTTCGCATTGACTGCGACAACAGGTATGACATATAATTTGAGGAAATTATTTTTCTGTAATTTAATCAATGTTTTTGTCATGCGAAAATAATGTCAATTTTCATAACATTTCAAATTACATTCGAATGTCCCTCATAGCAAACCTTCCATTTGAATATGGCGTCGATTGTTTACGAAATTCTACTTTTTAACTGGTCCAATGACCAGTTAACGTTCGCCCAGTTAAAAAGCAGACCAGTTAAACCAGGACCAGTTAGCGAACGATTACTGTATATTGTTTCAAAGAAAATATTTTTATCGCACACAATCTTGATCCTTGTAACGGTACCCAACCGACTGATTCTGATATAATCGTCTTGTCAAAACATGTGAGAGAACAAGGGGAAAAAGTTCATTGCTCGTGTTGGGAAATCCTGCCCAGGATACCGCTCACCGATCGGACGATATATACGCGGGGTGGGTTGTAAGACATAGTAAATAAACAATTTCTTCGAAGCGGAAATTTTACGCTCTAATTGCCACAAAGCGATAACTCCCTCCGTTTGCCCTATGCACAATGGCCTTCCATCCGAGGCATCCTGTTTCCGGCAAGGAAAATAGCATTTTCCTCTTAGCCTCTGTTTATACACCCACCTATCGAAATCGCTGCTAGAACAAGTATCCTCTATCTTTATGGGGGCGCAGAAAAACAGCGTGGAAGTAATTAATTGAAGACTAGAGAGCCCTATCATTATTGCGCCGGTGTTGTAATTGCCGTTTCTGTTTTTCCTTTCACAGGAGGTTGTATCAACTCATCACCGGCAGGCAAACGGCGAATCGGTGCCGAGCAGCAGTTGCTCCAATTTGGCGATGAGATCAACGCAATCGCCGCCGATAGCAACGCGGCGGAAACCGGTGGACAACTGACGGCCCTGAGGCGGCTGCTGCAGAGCGCCTCGCCTTCGGCCATCACGGTCGTGGCCGTGTCCGGCTGCCTGCTAGTAATTACTGTGTTTGTAGTCATATTTAGCGTTCTACAGGTAAGTGACGAAAGCCGTTAATGAGCAAATCGATAATCGTGATTTTCCCGGTGCGAACATATCAGTTTAATGAATTACATTGATCAAATACTTCGAAATAATCAATCTATAGTATGAACTTCCGTTAAATGTCGAGAAACGAAAATACCAATCACAAGCATCTTGTTTTAACGAAAGACTCCAAGTGCTATTAAAATTGCTTAGTGACGGTGATCATTGCACAATGGTCCAAGAGATGCATTTAAGTAAAAACTAGCATTTAGAGCCCGACAGTTATTCTCTAGACAAAATCTGTCTTAGACAAAGTTGTTACATATGATAGAGCACTCATTTTTATGTTATCAAAAATAGGGTGACCAAACTTGCCGATGAAATAAAAAATATATCTTTCTTATCTTTATAGATAGAGGTAAACATAGTTCGACAATGTTGTAGTCCCAGTTATTTGAGACATTTTTGTAGAACAAAGTTTTTTTCTATCTCTTTAAGTAATCGATATAGCACCTTTTTTCTAAGTTACGTTAGGGTCACCATGAAAAAAACTGTTTTCTTGCTCTAACTTTTATAATTCCAATTTTACATGCAAACTGTCTTCAAAAGACTTTTAGAGCTTACTAATACAAACATTTTGCGATACAGAACTTGTCAATACCTCAACTTCACTCAATGTTATTGATGTTTCTTACCAAAAAATACACTCTCTTTAATTGTTTGTCATTCTTTCTGGAACAAACATACAGAAATTTTATTGGCGTCATTTGAAAGAGCATATTTTACTCTATATGATGTGTGATTTCCAAAACTATGTTATTTTTCGTGTTTGAGTAAATTAAAATTGAAATCATGAATTTTTGGGTAAAAGAACCATCAATAACTTTGAGTAGGATTAAGATATTGTCAAGTTATGCATTGGAAAATGTTGGTATTGATAAGCTCTAGAAGTCGTACGAAGACAGTTTTGGTGTATAATTTGAAATATAAAAGTTGAAGCACAAAACCCCGTTTTTCCATGGTCACCCTAATGCAACTTAGAAAAAAAGCGCTAATTCGATTATATTGAAAGAAAGAAAAAAGTTTTGTTCTACAAAGTTGTTTAAAATAACTGGTGCTACAACATTGTCAAACTATGTTTATCTCTATCTATAAGGATAGAAAAATTAGATTTTTCATTCCATCGACATATTTGGTCACCTTATTTTTGATAACATGAAAACGGGCGCTCTATCATATGTAACTACATTGTTTAAGACAGTTTTTGTCTAAACAATAAATATCTCCCACAAAGTTGTTTTTAGCGTTTTCTGTCTGAGTTGCATTAGGGTAACCATGAAAAAACGTTTTTTTTCACTCTTACTTGTATATTTTGAATTCTACCACAAAACTGTCTTCGTATGACTTTTAGAGTTTATCAATACCAACATTTTGCGATGCAGAATTTGTCAATATCTTAATCCTGCTCAATGTTATTGATTGTTTTTCATCCAAAAACTCATGATTTTAATTTTACTCGAAACTTAACTTATTTAACTCGAAAAATAACATAGTTTGGATATTATATAGAGTGAAATTTGTTCTTTCAAATTACGTCAACAAACATTTATTATGTTTGCCCCAAAAAGAATGACAAACAAATGAAAAGAGTGTGTTTTTTGGGAAAAAAATATCAATAACTTTGAGTGAAGTTCAGATATTGACAAGTTCTACATCGCTAAATGTTTGTATTAGTAAGTTCTAAAAGTATTTCGAAGACAGTTTGTGTGTGGAATTTGAAATATGAAAGTTAGAACGAGAAAACAGTGTTTTTCATGGTGACCCTAACGTAACTAACGTAAAAAGGCGCTATATCGATTATTTCAACGGATAGAAAAAACTACAAAGGTGTCTCAAACAACTGGGACTACAACATTGTCGAACTATGTTTACCTCTATCTATAAAAATAAGAAAGTTATATTTTCTAATTTATCGACAGTTTTGGTCACCCTATTTTTGATAACATAAAAATGAGCGCTCTATAATGAGTAACAATTTTGTGGCAGACAGTTTTTGTCTAGAGAATAACTGTCGAGCTCTAAATGCTAATTTCCACTTAAATGCATCTCCTGGACTATTGTGCATTGGCCGTGTTTTTCTTGCAGCGATTTTATTCTATCAACTGAAACTTAACTGAAAACTGAAAATAACTTGTTGTTGGTTTGAATTTTAAATCGTGCTCTGATGTTGAGCGCAATGAATGATTATAAACAGTATCTATTTTCAAACTTTGCTCGAGTTAACACAGTAGATTGTTTCGCTACAGGATATGACGCTTAAGTCATATCGTGATTCCTTATACATGACATTATATACGTATATCATATGGCACACAATGAAAAAACACGCATCGCATAACTTTGTGCAACCCAAAATAAAAATTTAGCACATTTTTTGACATTACTTAGCCTAATAACGCTATTCATCCACATTGATACAGCAAGCAAGAGGGTGTATAATAAATATCCCATAACAATATAACAGCAATATAAGAGGAAAATAAGAGACACTTTGCAAATAAACACGCATCAAAGGTTTCACGCTGTTCACGCTCTCAGATTTACTCTCAAAAACACTTTCCGTGTATCCTCATAAGAACCAATTTCATTCTAAAATGTGATTTAATATTTTCGTACATTGGTATGACGGCACCGGTATGACGGTATGACGGTGGAAGGTGTGATTGTGTGAAACCCTACCGACCCAGCCGACATTGGTCCAATCTCCGCTTGACATCGTTTGGAATTTTTTTGGGTACAATTCCAAGCTGACTTTCATTCTGAGAGAATCAGAGGTTTAATCCCTAGATACGACTATTTTAACACTCTTAAAAACAGGAGCTTTTATTTGTACATTTGATGTTGTAGCACAATAAAAAGCATATTTTCTGCCAAGATACCATTTTTCTGCCAACTCTAGTTTGGGTGTATAAGCTGAACCTTATATAGTATCGAATCAACCCACAATCGTACTTACTAGGTATATGTATGTTAGGGTGCCAATGAAAATGTTCATCTCGAATTTCAAAAAGTTACCCCATAAAAAATGTTCACCACCTCGAAAAATATGCAAAATATAAGCTCAATCGGACTGAAGGAAGAGTGGCGCAAAGTGATCAAAGTTTGAGTTTTTTAAAACTCGAAAAGTCATTAAAAAACCAGTAAAAGAAATCGGGGTTTTTGAAAAAAATTGATTTCAAATGTCTTAAAACTGCATGAAATGTAGAGATCTATTGTCATCTGGATTTTTTTGGTCAAAAATTGACACTCTAAGACTTTTTTTCGGAATACGAGATGAAAATAATGGTTTTGTGTGCCAATAAAAATCGTTATCTCGAATTTTCATTCGGAACTTGCTGCGAAATGTTGATTTGCACGATAATATAACGTGTGCAACATATTACCTCATTCGGACTTAATTTACTAGTGTCGCTAAAGTTTGAATTTTTTGAAAACCGAAATTCACCGAAAATCGATGTTTCAACATCGATTATCAGGCATTATCAGCAAGAACAATCACTTGTTTTGCCTTTTGTGATATTCCGGTCGTTTTCAAAGCAGAGCACACGGTTCAATCAGATTAATTGTTTTCGGTAAGGTTCACTATTAACAGTTTTATCGGTTTTCAATAGGTCGTATCAGATTACACTTCGCTGATCCCAAAAACACAAAAAAATACCCTGTGGTTGATGTGGCCAGTTGGTCGGGGTGATCTTTTGTGCTTGGGATTCTTGAAATATATCCTTTTTTCGTCCACAGTCTCAATCCGAGGCAGAAATGACATGTTTTCATACCCGAAAACACAATTTCCTGAATGCCTTTTCGCTTTTAATTGCCTTGCGAGTTGTTGTTGAGTGTTGCCATATTATCCGTCCAATGAATTTCGAAATTCGACATCAGCAAACACTTCCAATAGATTTCCACGTTCCACATCTCTCACGTCAAGATTCCCTTTTTTTACCTTTTGCGGTCGAAATTAATTTCACTTGAAAGAAAATATCTTATCTTTCCACGCTAACAATATTTTATTCATACCGAGTACCGTTACCTATTATTCATAGAAACTCCGTATACATTCGTGAGAAAGTTCACTAGACATTCAAATTTTCGTTTACGAAAAAATCTATTGCATCGTTGAATAAAGTATTTAGTATGATTCCTGGCTGTGGTGGCTGTGAGCAGACTCCCGACTGCAAGGGTTAAATCACTCATAACATTGCGATTTTTTAATATTCCTCAATACCATATATCCTGTTCGCTTTGGTTGCATTTCGATTGCCTTAAATTTCTGTCGGTCGAGGAGTGATCTGCGCAAAGTTGAGTTGCGTGACTTACAGAGTAAATACAGTTCGGACTCGATTATCCGGAGAATCCAGAGACTCGATTATCCGGAGTATTTTTATTTTTTTATTTATTTGTTATATCATAGTAGGAAAAAGAAAGAGTTGGGGTAAGAGTGTTGATATTGTTTCAAAGAATACAAAATTAGTGATAAACCTGGGAATCCGTTTGCGTAGTTCTTTGATTTATTGGATTCTCAAAAGATGTCTAATTAGAATCCTCATATGTCACGAAATTATCGCAGAATGAATTTAATAAAATTTGTTTAGCGAATTGTTATTTATTTCAGTATGAAAACAAATTCATGAGCAGTGTTGCCACATTTTTATCTGTACCAGAAGGGTTAAAAATCTTTCTCATCTGTACTATCTTACAATCTGTACTGTCGAAAATATTTGTAATAGAGAAAAATGTATTTTATTAGCATGAAAAAATACTGATTTATTTACTAAAAATACTACATTTTCATTTGCAAGTCATTCGTGTGTTTGATTACGTTTATACATCGTTTTTTTTTAATCTAGACTGCAAACTATCATTTTTAAAAATCTCGAGCTGCCGCCACGAGCGATACTGCGGCGTAAAAGTCGTCATGTACCTTAGTGTTGCTTTGTTTAAATGTCACACTCGCACACTCGCACACCGATTGTTTATGTTTTTTTCGTCCCAGTAATCATTCGCTAATTAAGACTGTTTTCCGTGTTGTTTAATATTACATGTTGTTGTACGAACAATAAAAAGCCGGAATTATATCATTCCGGTGCTTTTCCACATATCACAGTGTTGTGTATTAGTGTTTTTGTGATTTGTGTTTTGCACATTTGATCATTCTGACACCGCCATCGATCGCTCTTGTTCGTTCTTCGTCATCTCTCGCTCGAAGTAAAACAAATAGCTTGAAAGCTTTACGTTCATTTGCGTGCTGTATAACGGTAGGCGTTTGATTATTACCGTCGTTTAAGGAGACTTTGTAACTGTTGTAATCACAACTGATTTTGCGATCTCCTTCTAATATGGATTCGTGCCAAGTCTGTTCACGATCTCTAAGCTCTGGCCGGGTAATACATTGTAGTGGCTCATGTGGCCTCATCTTTCATCATACCTGTGTTGGCTTATCAAAACTGCAGTATTCAGCATGTTCAGCGAAAGTTGGACTGCTCTGGTTTTGCGATTCTTGCCGACTGGACTTCAACCCTTCTGTGTTTAATCGTGAGAAAATAATTATCAAAGCCTTACGAGAGTTGCTCATACGTACTGACTCCATGGATACGCGCTTGGGCAATTATGGCGATAATCTTCGAACCATTAACAAAACGCTCTATGGTTCCAAACAGCAAGGCAAGCTAAACAACCAAACGCTAGAAAAATCGACTTTTCATCAGAACATCGATCAGTTGAATCTCGATGATACCATAGATCCTATCAATCGGTCGAGATCCTGTGATGAGTCATCCTTTTTCGAGGTTTTAGACGAAGTCAATAATTCAGTAGGACAACAATCTGAAAAACTCGTTGTGGGTAACAGGCGAGTGCATATTTTATCGAACCAGCAGTCCAGCACCAAATCTCACGCGACTGCATCTACACCGGCTGCGCTTAACTCGAATAAATCGTCCCTCGCTCGATCTGAACGTAACGGTAATCAAGCCAATTCTGTCATTTTCGGTCAGAATATTTTGCACGATGGTAAAACTCAAAATGGTAACAATGTTGCACGAAGTAATAGTGGTACTTTAAGTGTCGCTAAAGCTGGACCGTCCGACGATATGATCGCTTTCTACATAACTCCGTTTACTCCTGATCAGAAAGAATGTGACGTAAAGAAACACATTCATGAAATTGCAAATGTGGACACTTCGTTGATCAAAGTCACCAAGCTCGTTCCTCGTGGGAAAAGTCTGGATGACCTTTCATTCGTCTCGTTTAAAGTGACAGTCAGTAAAGATTTATCTAATGTGGTCGGCGATCCTTGGTACTGGCCTGAAGGAGTCACTGTCCGTGCTTTTGAATTCAACCAAAAAAACGGCTCTATCTCATCTCGTCTGGGTTCGACATAGCATCAGAAAAGAACACAGGACGCACCATTTCTGGCACTATGGAAGATCCTTATCCGTCTGGCACAGTCGCGCTGCATCACGACCTCAACCACCAGCTTCCAAGTCGTCCTGGACCTGTGTTCAGTTCTGGAGACGGGGTCTTCCAACTTGCGCTCTCTGGCAAGTACCCTCCCATTACGAGCACCAGATACGCTGAAAAACCTTCATATTACAGCTTTATTACCTCTGGTTCTCCACAACACCATAATGAATCCTCTGCACAACAAACTTCATCTCCAGGACGCTACGAAACCGGAAGCCCCTAATCCCCCTGCCACAGTCGAGATCCTCCAGCCATCGCTCAGCAGTCGTCCTGGCCCTGTGAGTGGGGTCAGAGAAGGGGTTTTCCACCACGCTGTTCTCGGCAAGTACGACAGTGTTTTTAGTTCTTCAGATTCTCATCCGTTCACTGGTTCTAGCGATGCAACCAATGTATGGTTGCCACCACAACCCGTTGCTGCCCCTGTCGATTGTGTTTGGCTGTACTACCAAAATGTCCGAGGTGTTAGGACTAAAATCGACGATTTGCTTTTGGCGGTTACGGACTGTAACTACGACGTCATCATATTAACAGAGACTGGATTAAACGATTGTATCGATTCTCTGCAAATCTTTGGATCGACATTTAACGTTTTTCGTTGTGACCGTAGTTGTATAAACAGCAATAAAACGAGCTTCGGTGGCGTATTAATAGCGGTTCACCATCGCTATTCTTGTACGCAAATCCACACGCCTCACGGGGAAAGATTGGAACAGGTGTTTACCGTCATTGTCATCGGAAGTAAACGATTAGCAATCGGTGCTGTGTACATCCCACCTGATCGTAGTCGCGACGTGGAGTTGATAGATGAACATGTGGCCTCTGTTCGTGATCTTTGTGACAATGCTACATGTGTAGATCAGGTGCTGCTTTGTGGTGATTACAACCAACCTCGCCTACAGTGGTTGCAGAGTGCTGGCGGCGAAGTTTTACCAGCAGGAGCTTCGACGGTATCTGCGTCGAGTGCTGCTCTGATCGATGGAATGGACTTTTCGAATTTAAGTCAAGTCAATTGGCACCGAACTTCTAAACTCGAGTTGACCGCGAGTAATCGGTTTCTTATATTATTAACATTAGAATTAAGGAAAAATGTATATATACTAGTAACAATACAGTAAGGAGTTCGGCTCCTTTAAACCTATGTAACTGAGCCTGTAAAAATAAACGATTTAAATAAAAAAAAAATTGGCACCGCAATCAACTGGATCGAACTCTTGATCTTGTTTTTTGCTCAAATGGCTGTAATGTAATCGTCAATACAGCTGTGGTTGCACTGTTACCCGTGGATACGCATCATCCACCATTGGAAATATCTCTACCAGTACCTCGTACGTGCCAGTACAGTGACGGGTATCCTGTTGCCGATGAATACACCCCCGATTTTGGAAAAATCGACTACGATGCACTTGGTTATTACCTCCCCACTCTTGACTGGACATACCTGAATGCCTGTCAAAATGTTAATGAAATGGCCTCTGATTTCTGTTTTACCATTCAACGTTGGTTGCTATTTGAGATCATCGTCAGTGAAGTTATTCTTACTCAATCCAAGCGTTACATCTCTACCGATCAGCACGGCTTCATGCCCGGCAGGTCGGTCACCACGAATCTGTTGAACTTCACCAACACCTGCATTACTGCTATGGAGGGCAAGGCTCAAGTCGATGTCATCTATACCGATCTGAAGGCGGCTTTCGATAGGATCGACCACAACATACTATTGGCTAAACTATCACGTCTCGGATCATCTGCAAAACTCGTGTCGTGGATGAGATCATACCTGACGGAAAGAAAACTGCTCGTTAAAATTCATGGCTGCGTTTCCTCGTGCT
Organism: Toxorhynchites rutilus septentrionalis; assembly: GCF_029784135.1. Classification (NCBI taxonomy): domain Eukaryota; kingdom Metazoa; phylum Arthropoda; class Insecta; order Diptera; family Culicidae; genus Toxorhynchites; species Toxorhynchites rutilus. The sequence continues at coordinate 226,567,396 of NC_073746.1, forward strand.
TCTGCAATTCTTCTGGAGTCCCTCAAGGAAGCAACTTAGGCCCTTTGTTGTTCATATTATTTTTTAATGACATTGCTGCGAAATTAGGGTTGAACTGCAAATTAATTTATGCTGATGATTTGAAAATATTCTGCATGATCCGTTCAGCTGAAGACTTCCAACGCTTGCAACATTTGCTGAATGTGTTTGTTGACTGGTGCCATCTAAACAAACTGATTATCAGCATACCGAAGTGCTTCGTCATGACGTTCCATCGTTCCAAAAGTCCGCAAAGCACCGTCGATGCGTTTGATTACTGCATCGACGGTGCTTTGCTTGAAAGAGTTGAAAAAGTTACTGACCTCGGAGTAGTGCTGGATCAGAAATTGAACTTCAACGCTCATTACACCTCAATCATTGCTAAGGCAAACCGACAGCTCGGATTTATTTCGAAGATTGCGAAGGATTTCAGTGACCCATACTGCTTGAAGTCCTTATATTGCGCTTTAGTACGACCAATTCTCGAAACTGCAGCCGTTGTTTGGACTCCAAATGTGATTTTCTGGAATTTGAGGATTGAGCGTGTACAGCGAAGATTCATCCGGTTGGCCTTGCGTCATCTACCTTGGCGCGATCCATTGAATCTTCCTGCTTACCCGGATCGATGCAGACTTTTAAGCCTGGACACTCTTGAGAGAAGACGCAGAATACAACAGGCAATCTTCGTATCAAAGCTGTTCAATGGGGAAGTTGATTCTCCTCGGCTACTTTCATTACTGGACCTTCGTGCTGCTCAACGACCTCTCCGACAGCGATCTTTGCTACAGAACAGATTTCATCGTACTTTATTCGGATACAACGAACCGTTGTCGTCGATGATTCGAACTTTCACATTGGTGGAGGATCTATTTGATTTCGGCGAGACATCCAGCCGCTTTAAAAACAGATTAACTAGTTCGTCGATTGTATAAATAATTGTACTATATTATTATATATTTATTCATTAAGACCACAGATGTCAGATGAATCAGATTTAAATAAATAAATAAATAAATAAATAAATGTAAGAAATTTCACAAGCTGAAAAAATCTGTTCCATTCTTTTTGACGAAAATTTGTACCCTGTACCGTATAGAATCTGTGCCAAAAAAAACGAAAAAATCTGTACCTTTCCAAATTAATCTGTACGTGTAGCAACACTGTTAATGAGTAACGCTATGCATAATATGCAGCAAAGCAAAAAAAAAACAAACTAAAAGTAAACATTTTGTGAATCAATGATTTTTATTAGAATATTTCTACGTAATTCTCGCGGCAGGAACAGTCTTTCCAATCATCCAAGTATTCTAAGAGAAAGCAAGGTAAAGGACAGCTCATGAATGCTCTTCAACGCTCGTGCACGTTTCGACTTTCCAATAAGCATCAGCGGAAGTTTGAACGAAACATCTGCATTCGCGCAATTAGGCTCCTTGTTTTTCTTTCTTCCTGGTGCTGATGATTCGTCCATTGTGACGAAAGTTGATAAAGGAATAGATTTGAATTAAAATACGCTCTCATTCGCGTTAAAAATTAACATGGATATAGATCTTTTTGCGAACGATGGTTGCCAAATGTTCAGTATTCGCGTCAGCGGCAGCAGCATTGTTGGAAATCTTTTACCCAGTATTTTTTAAAAAATCTAATGTAGCGACAGCTTGATGAAATTTACGATGTATCTACATTTGATTTTTTTTTTCTATTATATAGGCTTTGTACTACAATGTAATCCGCCTCTTGCCTTGAAAAGCATATTTTTCGGGCTCCTGCTGCACTTAAATCGTATTTTCGAGCAATTCCTCTATAAAAAAAATCCTGATGGTTTTTAACTATAAGTTTACGCACATCTTGCTATTTTCCCATCTTATCAGATTGAACCGGACACTAATAATGATAAACAAATAATCAAACACATTGTTTTGACGTTTCTCTGGAGAGATTGAAATCTGTTTAGACTTATGAGGGGAAGGGCTCCATTAAAAGGAAATTCTCTTAGATAAAAAACAGTTATTAAGAATGAGTACATTATTTTGAGTGAGCGGAAATAGATTTCATTATAATTATGTTTCAGTGTGAATAACATACACTGTACAAATTTATTACAACAACCGTTAGTATAAATGGTAGCTAATGCAGTCTAGAGAATCAAATGTACCTTCTCGCCTGGACCAGACGGCATTCCTTCTGCTGTATATTGCTCTTGTTGAGCTGCTGTGTAAAATATTTCAGAAATCACTCGTGAAAATCGAAATTTCCAACAGTCTGGAAGGAGTCTTTTATGGCTCTGGTTCACAAGAAAGGTTACAAACGAGACATTAAAAACTATAGAGGGACGACTAACCTTCCATCTACCTAAAAACTGTTTGATATAGTCGTGAGAAGCATCATTCTCGAGCGCGCCAAATGCTACATCTCCAGTGATCAACATGGCTTCATGCCTGGACGTTTGGTTACCACTAATATGCTTAATTTTACAATTACCTATTTTGAGCAATTGGAAAATGGGGCTCAAGTAAATGTCATCTATACTGACTTTAAAGCAGTCTCTGATGCAATCAACCATGATATCCTGTTATAAAAACTATTAAAACGTGGTGTGTCAGAAAAATTAACCTCGTGGCTTCGATCATGTTTAACTGATGGCAGTCTGCGTGTAAAATTGGATTCCACTACTTCTTCGACTTATACGAATATGTCAAGTTTCCTAACTGATACCGTCGAAACAAGCTTTCGATCAGTAATCCCAAGTGCTTGGTAATATCATATTATCGCAGCAAACAACCAATCACTTACGACTATACCATAAACGGAGAAAATTCACCAAAGAACCGATAAATTCAGTGATCTAGGTTTTTTCTTGGACCAGAAACTAACGTTCAACCTTGATCACTCTGCTCTGATCTCCAAGGCTTAGATTTGTGTGAAAAATCTCAAAAGACTTCTCTGATTCCCATTGCCTGAAGGCTCTATATTGCACTCTGGTACGCCCAATCCTGGAAAATGCTTCGATGGTCTGGTTTCATCATTAGTTAACATGGAGTTTGAGGATCGAATGTGTTCAGCGCAAGTTCATCAGGGTCGCATTATGAAGTCTACCATAACGCGATCCGCTAAATCTTCCACCGTATTCTGATCGTTGCAATTTGTTGAGGTTGAAAACCTTGTAATGTCGACGGAAAAATCAACAAGCGGTTTTTTGTTTGTTTTGTTGCAAAGCTTCTGAATGCTGAGATCGATTTCTTGAGGCTTCTCTCGCAGCTGGATATCCGAGTGTCACCGAGGGCATTACGAGCTAGAACGTTGCTTCAACCACGATGTTATCGAGCAGACTTCGGGTACAATGAACCACTCCCAGCTATGATTCGTATGTTTACGACTGTCGAAGATTTGTTTGAATTTGGAGAATGTTCCGCTCAATTTCTCTCACGAATATGAAACATTGTATAATTTTAAGTCATTTCATGACATTGACATGACATTTACTGACATTAACAAATTAGAAGAAACTAACTGACCCTGCAAACGTTGTTCTGCCATATAATTTATTTTAAGAGAATATTTTGGTTGGTAAAAATAACGAATATATTTCAAGAGAGTTTGTATGTTATCGTTCAGATCTGTAAAATTCATCTAAATGATGATTTTCACAGCGACACATATATATTCATACCCCTTGTTTTCGAATTTTCCCTTTTTATTTTAAATATTCTTCTTATATATATATAAAGATAATTTGTTTCGAATTTTTCTAATCATCTCAAATATTTTCCAAAGTACTCTATCATTCTAATTTGGGTGAAATAAACTCGAAAATATACAGACCGTGCTGTCTGATCAGCCGTTCTCCTGTGATGATATTTTAAACGTACGTGAGAAAATCATTCTTTTATAAAGGGTGAACACGAAATTATTGCGACACATTCAACAGGGCATAACTTTTTTACCATTGGGTAAAAATCAACCAAATTTTGCACACTTTCTCATTGATGTGTATTGTCTGCATGCTGTCAAACTCGAAGTCGTGTTTGTCGATTCAACGAAAATGGAGGTGAGCCAACGCGAGTTGAGAGAACAAATTCTTTCCAAACACCTGGAATTTCCTAACCTGTCGCACCGGCAGTTGGGAAAAATATTGCACTTTCACCATTCAACCGTCTCCAGAGTGTTGAAGCGGTTCCAGGAGCGGTTGACGGCAAAGGAGCTGGAAGAAAACCAGGACCGGAGAACAAAAAGACGGAGGGAAAGGTGAAGCGTATGATTAAAGCAAATCCCAACGTCTCAAACCGTAATTTGGCTAAAAAGATCGGCATGTCGCAGAGCTACGTCCAGAATGCAAAGAAGAGAGCTGGACTACATACATACAAGGTACAGAACTTCCCAAACCGCGATGAGCGGCAACAATCGACGGCTAAAACTCGGGCACGGAAGCTCTACGAGAAGATGCTGACAAAATATGGCTGCTGTGTGATGGACGACGAAACGTGTATAAAAGCCGATTTTAAGCAAATTCCGGGGTTGGAGTTTTTCGCCGGCAAGAGCAAGTTCGATGTGGACAACAAATTTAAGAATAAGAAAATGTACAAAGTTCGCCTCCAAATATCTCGTTTGGCAGGCCATCTGCTCTTGCGGACTGAGGAGTGAGCCTTTCGTGACAAAGGGCACAGTAAATGGCGAGATCTACAAATCTGAGTGCCTCGAGAAGCGCCTTTTGCCGTTCTTGCAGCAGCACGACGAAGCTCCGCTATTTTGGCCAGATTTGGCATCATGCCACTATTCTAAAAGTGTCCTGGAATGGTATGAGGCCAATTCTGTCCATTTTGTTCCAAAGGACATGAACCCGCCAAACTGTCCGGAGCTGCGCCCGGTGGAGCAGTACTGGGCAATAATGAAGCGGGAACTTCGGAAGAGCAAGAAAGACGAGAAGGACATGTTAAGAAAATGGAAAAAAAAACTGAGAAACTGGTACCGGATGACACTGTACATACTTTGATGGAGGGCATCAAGCGAAAATGCGTTCAATTTTACACTAAAGGCTCCATCGATTAACTTTTCTTCTGATTTTTGAAGTAAATATATGTGTAAAACTACCCTAAAATTTTGGTTCGATTCTAAACATTATAAGAAAATTGGCATGACATTTTCGGTGTCGCAATAATATCGTGTTCGCCCTTTATATAAAGATAGCGATTGTGGTGTATTTCACTTCTTGTACGAGATGTGCTCAAAAAATATCGCGAATATTGAATTGACGCGGGTTACGTATGTACGATATTCAATTATTTTGTGGCATTATCTGCCCATGTTTGTATAGGAGACGTAAGCGACAAAATGAACAAAATCGGCTTTTTCACCGTTTTGCATTCTACGCAATGTTATACGTTTGCTCAACATGCAAACAAACATTTTTTGTTCGAAAATATTTGAGCAATTTAAAAAAAACCTTTCCGAAAAATCACAAAATCAAAATCATAACAAACGTAGTTTCATACATCGTTCGAAAATCAAAAATTATAAGTATTATGTGCTATAAGCAGATCTACATTTGATTCACATTCTTTGTAGAGTCCAAACATGCCTGTCACGATAGTGTCTTATTACTTACTGTTTCCTAATAGATGAATACAAGAAACCATTGAAACACTGCTCATATAATTACTATTTTCTGTACGCTGCACTTCGATGAACAAAAAGAAGCAATTGAGTTTTTTAATGTTATAATTACCTAAATTGTTATAATGTTATAATTAAAAAAAATTTTAAATCTTCATGCAGATAATGAAACGATCAGATCAGTAGTAAAATTAAAATAATATTCTTAGCATTATAATTCCTCGGATTTGACATCGAATTATTCCACATACTCAGCATTTACAGCATATACAGATTGATCGTGATATCGGTAAATCATGTTGCTAAAATTACCAACCTTACAGATTGTCTTTACAAATTCAATTAATTTAAAAAACATGAACCTACTGTTCTTATAATATCCCAGAGTATTCAGGGAAAAAGTACTATTCTAGACTCGCAACAAATTCAGAGCACCTTTTCCAGACATTTCTCTAAATTTATTCGAAACCTTTTTGATTTTATCAGATAACCACTGAAACTACCGACGGAGACGTTTTGACTATTATCGGAAATGTAAATACTAATACTACAGACAGAGAAACCTGGTGATTACGGCTAGCTATGCGAAGTTCGTCACTTTTACTTCCATTTTTTGGAAGAATGTCGGGAGTGAGAATTGAACTCGTGACCTTCAGCGTGAGAGGCATGGATGTTACCACTACGCCAGATCGCCTCCACATTGAAACGATTGATTGTCTGCATAAATAGACGTAAGCGTTTTCCAAATGGAAAAAATATGTTTTAATCCGCAAAATATCCTAGGCCCTCTTTTTGCCGATAATGTCCTTCAACTGGACAGATTATTTCATCGTAAATTTGCATAGTTACGCTTGTAGGCAAAAAAAAAACAACAAAATTGCATTTTCCCAACACTAACGGTGTTGGTGATTACGTCTTCTACGCAAACATGGACAGTTATGTTAGTACTCATGTTTCTCACTTATGCCGACAAGTTCGGCCATTTTGAATGTTTAGCTAATTGTTGACAGCTGCTTTGCTTGCACGTGTTTGGGCTCGTCTTCGATTTTTACGTATTGAAAAAAATGGTAAATGGTGCGTGGATACATTCTGAATGTTGGCTGTGGCATACGGAGAAGCTACCTTGGACCGAAGCAGCGTTTATCGGTGGTACAAAATTTTCTCAGAAGGCCGAGAAGATGTGAATGACGAAGAGCATGCCGGACGCCCGAGCACTTCAACAGCAGACGAAAAAATTGATAAAGTGAATAAAATGGTATTGGCCAATCGTCGAATCACCGTTAGAGTAGTTCTGAGGACCTAGACATATCGATAGACTCGTGCCATTCGATTTTTAGCAATTATTTGGGCATGAGACGGGTCACCGCGAAATTCGTCCCAAAATTGCTCAATTTCGACCAAAAACAGCATCGCGTGAGCATTGCTAATAAGCTGTTAGACTCTTTCCGCGACCTGCTCCAAAGGGTCATAACTGGTGACGAATCTTGGGTTTATGGTTATGACGTGGAAACCAAAGCTCAATCATCTCAATGGAAGCTGCCGCACGAACCAAGACCGAAAAAAGCGCGCCAAGTTCGGTCGAATGTGAAAGTTTTGCTTACAGTTTTCTTCGATTGCAGGATCATGAGTTCTTGCCACAGGATAGAAAAGTTAATATGGAATATATCCTGCAAGTTATGCGCAATTTGCGATAAGCAATCCGCAAGAAACGCCCGGATTTGTGGAAGAACAAAAATTGGCTTTTGCACCACGATAACGCCCCTGCTCACACTTCGTTGCTAGTGCCCGACTTTTTGGCCAAAAACAACACACTAATGATGCCGCAGCCACCATATTCCCCAGATCAGGCTCCCTGTGACGTTTTCTTGTTCCCGAAACTGAAGAGGCCCATGAAAGGACAACGCTGGGGATTACTTTGAAGGGAATAAAATAGATATTCATGAATAAATAAATAATTTGAAAAAAAACACAAAATTCGCGATACTTGTGAGCACACCTCGTATTGTTCTCTTTTGCTTTCTTCAGACTTAGATTCATAAGAGACGAAACAACATACACTGAAAACAAAAATTCGTATGAATTCATAATACTGAATCCGTATTTCCTGAAAAACCGAACAAACCCGTATCTCCGACGGTAGGGCTCACGAAGAGTTACCTTTCATTAGCCAGATCCAATAGCAAATAGCTTATTAGTTTGATTCAATCGAACACGTTGAATATATAAAAGACACACAGATGATCGTATATTCAAAAAAACAAAATAGTCCATTTGCATAAACATTTTGCAGAAGATTTCACCGTTGCATCCTAACAATCTTCCGGTAGCCAGAGAACACCACCCATATCGATGATTGACTGCTCGTGCCAGTAAATCGCCACCGTTCCGACTGTAATATTCCGCAATGCATCCGCGCTTGGAAAAGCCGACGTAACGTTGTTTACTTCCCGCGATTGTCATTAGGAAGCCCAACGCCAACGAATTACACCCAGCCAGCGAGCCAGACTTCGGTCAGGACTGCCACAAGGGATTTCAATTGGCGCAAAATTTATGAGTCACTACTGCCACCGCGCTGTCATTAGTTAGCCCGTTGGTGGCGTAGTGACGAAATCCGACTGTCGGTACGGAAGACCAGGCAACAATTTATGGTACCGCATTCCGTAGCAATTCCGCATGATGCCTTCCCCAAACCCGTTGGGCGGCTGGATTTCTCGGGTTGTCAGATTGAATGAGTGCTAGAATTGGTGCCGCTCGGGTTAATCAGTATGGAAGCGAAGTGTCAGAATTCCCCACAAGTCGGGTGAGGCATTTTAAGTATGTTTCGTATAGGTTAAACAGAGTTGAATCACATCAAGCTACTAATTAAAAATGTATTCAAAACAAAACAATAATATAAGAGTAAATTACGACCAGACTCCGAAAATATGATGATGGTAACGAGTCATCCTTTCCCTCCGAATGCTCGAATATTATTTCACTCATCCACCGCACACATTCGGATCGCTAGGGGGGATTGTTTTGTTTTCATTGGGAAATGGAAAACCGCGAAAGCATGGCTTTTCAACCTGAAACGATGGCCATTCTACGAACAGAAATCGTTTTATACATTGGCACGTGAATAAATTGATCCGGGTGGACGATTCCGTTTCGATTGGTGGTGATGTTCATTCAGCCTTATTAGTGCAATTGATGCAACTTGAAACCGCTAGCGAATCTCATTGATCGATCTCACAAACGATATGCTGGAAAATTTTCACATTCCGATGAATTGATCCACCTCTTCGAAACAAAATTTAATTAATTTCATATTGCTCTGATTCAAGTAACTCAAGTAATTAATTATTGTTCGTTCTTTTTTATCTTCTCTTTCTCCCACAAAATTTGAATAACCACATCATAGAAGCGTAGTCAAACCGTCTACACCGGCGTGAAATACAATAAGCTCGGCAGCAGAAGCCGTGGCAAGAAGGCTTCGAGCGGTGGCCGAACGACCATGAGGATATCAATACCAGCCGATGCTGATGATTTATTGGAACCAATTGTAAATAATTCCGAAGACGACGACGAAGATGACGGTGGCGAGGAAGAAGAGATGAATGAGCTGGAAGTGGAAGAGGGCGATGAGCGCCACGAAATTGGTCACGATAGCGCCAGTAGCGGTCGCCCGGTGGCCACAGGCTACAAACAACCCCGACGAGGGACGAAAGAGCACACGACGCGATTCGCGAGGACTTGAAAGTGTCCTCCCATGGGAACGACCAGAATGGAATGGACAGGGCGCAGGGATTGGTAAATGTGTGCTATAATAGGCGTTAACAAATTACTATAAATATTTACTTAAGCGAGAGTAAACGAGAGAAAGAGTGAGGGGCGCAAAATCAAATGACACTTTATTGCTAGCGGGAAACAAATATGACGGCAGATTAAGCGAATCTAGCTGGAATGATTTGCTTCAGTTTGGGGTTTTTATTTGTGGGGAATAAAATAGAATAATGTACGCTAAACAAAAAGAAACAAAAATCGGAAAAATCATTCCCCGCGCGAGAGGAGTGCTTGTGTGTGCGTGTGCGTGGGACAAATGGGGTGTGATATTTTTCCCTTTTTTCAAATTCCGTTGTTTTTATACACTATTAATTATTATATATGAGAAATAAACTGACAAAAAAGAACGAATAACGTAGGAGGAAATGATTTATACACTGTTAAGGCACTTTTCAAATTCCAAGACAGCAGCAGCAGTAGCAATGATTTAGTGCGTTCCACAGCTGTCGAGAAACAGAAAAGGTTGACGCGAAAAAAAGGTGATTCACAGCAAACGACGCTTCGGTTTCAGGTATGGAGCTGGTTTCGCTAACCCGAATGTGTCGTCAAAAATTAAGCTTTTCAGTTCACGTTCAAATCACAATAGGTTCAAACTTTCTTCCAACGCGCGTTGTTTCGAAAATAGATCAATTAATATTTTAAGTTATTTAGGAAATGTAGATCATAGGTAACTACAAATTCTAATACATGTGAGACAAAAGTATTCTACTGATACAATCCTATTTTATTTCAATTAAAAAACCAGCGAGCAACGATTTTTTGATATTCATTCTTAACAAGGCTTTATATCAAGATATTTCAAAATGGTGTTCGGGGACGAGTTCACACAATCGATGCTGACTATCAGACAAGCCGATTCCGAAGATAAAAACTTCACGGGGAAGACAAAACGCTGTGCAGAAGATTATTTCAAGTTTTATTTTGAAACACCGAACAGAGACTTCGAACATTTCAAACCAATCCATTGTGCTCCCAGAATCATTTGTTGGTAAGTGTATATATTTTACCTAATTGGAGATGATTGGCTCAAACTTTTGCTATCTTGCTATCTATCATTTTACGACCGTTTTTCACATTGAACGTCCGAATAGGACTGATTCTTCACAGCATCTGGAGATTAGGTCATATTTTTCAGTCTTGACAGCGAATATGTTGTCATCAGAGGAAGTGAAACGATTATGATTGTAATATGAATCGATAGACTCGAATTCTGTCTAATTGAGTAATAATAAACGAACTGAAATAACTGGAGAAAAGATACTATTTTCTTACCACTTCTTGGTACACTGTTTTGAATTCTACATTGTGTCAGTGTCATGCTTGTTTGTACGGAGAAAAACAGGTTCTTCTCAGGATGTGTACGTGTTTATTGGTGCAAATATCACACTCTTTCAGATATTACCGATCCTGGACAATGATGATCTTTATCATAATTATTCCTGAAATTACCATAATATATTATGTCAGACCTATTAACAACTTTTCTATGAATGGCTTTCGATGACTTTTGAGGACCGAGCATATGTCGCAATTGTAGAGTCCAATTTCTGATGAAGCAAACAAATTGGAATGTATACGTCGTAACGTTTACATTTATGGAATTTTGAACAACTGTAACATTCCAATCAGAGAGGATATACCTGAAATGAATTTTGGAGCGTTTCTGAGAGTGACGAAGAGATTGCGGGGGAGCCTGGTCCATGAATGACCACATGATGTTTGAAGTGGTGAGTCTCTGCCATCTCTTTAGGGTTTAGGGTGAGAAATCAATCAACTTACCAGTTCATTGAAATTTTGGGGGAATTGAGGAAATGATTTTAAGAGAAACAATTGATCAAATGTGTGAAGAATCCTATATATTTTACAAATTTTTGCTTGGCTTTTGATTTGATTCTCTTTTTTCATCTCCTACTTTGACCTTTTATCTGTTTTCGCTAACATTAGCTTATTTCCTGGCTTCTCTTGTCATTTTTCCAATAGTATATTATTCTTCCTTTATTCGTTTCCGTCGTATTCTTTGTTTGATCCTCTCCAGCTTGACATTCTCTCGATTCGATTGGTTTGTCTTGCTATACTATTCCAGCATGTTGCTGAATGTCTCTCTCCTCTAGGCCAAACGAGCACATCATCGACAGGATCGCTAGGCTAAAGATCAGATGTTACGTCCATACCCTCCTTTTGATTTCCGTCAGGATCTTCAATATTCGATTCTATAAAAATAAGTTTATTGAAACCTTCTCACGAAAAATGGTTAAAAACATTTACCAAGTGCGGCATCCTTGTTGACCATTCCAGTTGCAGTTTCACTTTCGTCAAAAGAGAAGTTAATAGAAACGCTACCGCAATGATTGAGAGGCGCCGTAAACATAAGACCTTTACACGAGTGCTTAACAATTTCCAATTAAAAGCAATTAAAAAGCCAGTTCCTCCACAGGGCCTTTCGTGTGACCAAAGGTTGAGATGGTTGTTAGTGAACCCAGATAGAACGTCTTCATCCAATCGCATTTTGATGTACCTATGCAGCTGTTGGTACAAATTCAATAATGTTTCCTGTACCACTTGGTTTATGTTCACGATCATCAAAATGACACTGTTGACTCGATACCGGCGAAGTTTTTTCTACACATTTGCCATACCTCTTCCAAAACTCCAAGAGAACAACCAATTTCCTTTATCGAAATTGTTATTTTCGAAGTAAACATTGCAGGCACGAACGACAGAACCTCAGACCACACTGGCACAGGAATCGCGATCCATCAAAATTCAAAAAAATACTTGAACTGATCTAGGAAACCATTGTCGGGCCATCTCCTATCCCATGAAACTTGCGGTAACATTGGAATAGAAAAATTGTTTGTGATTCCAAAGCCACCGTCTTCAATATCGATATCTCTTATCGCAGCTGTTCAAAGTTCAATAATATATCGAAAAATCTTTCATACGTCGTTTGTGTCGAAGCGCAGTGTCCAGTGATAAATTTAATATGTATCATCAGAATCAGGCGTGATGAATCCTCTACAGTAGTGAAGAGGATTCATCACGCCTGATTCTGATGATACATATTAAATTTATCATTTACATCATTACATTCTTTTCGTATTCGACTTCGAACAGTGCCTTGTAAGAAGAGTCCAGGTTTTGGGATCTAGAGAAACAGCCCATTATCACGAGTACCAATCATTCCGCATTAGCATATAGCAGTACATCAGCATTTGTAATGCTTGTGAGCCTAATACCAACATTGTTAACGCATAATACTAGCATACGGTGTTAAAAAGCACTCTAACATAAGCATTGATAACACCAATGACAACATAGAGACTTCACTGAGTATTGTAAATCTGCAAACAGTGATTGAAATGTGATTATTACCAAATAAAATCAAAAATTTTCAGTTGAAATTAGATTCTAATTTTAGAAATCAAAAGGGAATCAGATAAGAACAAAAGTAATGCTTATTAAAAGCAATAGCTGTAGCATGAGTTACATACTGGTTACATAGTTGTTCGTAGGAATCATGACGCATTTCATAATGCGACAATGGAATTTGACTTGAGTCTCAAGGAGAAATTCGAGAACACACTAAATTCTTTTTTATGTGATTTTTTTCGCGATTTTTTTACGCGATTCTCTCGGAATTACGCGATTTTCTTGAAATGCATATCGTCGTCTTGATAGGAAGAGAGGATCTGCGGTGCGCGTATGAGTGTGGTTGTTAATCAGGGAACTTATTTCCCTGGATTTTTGTTACTTTTCGAAAATCTTGCCTTAAGGGCTCTCTCATGGGCTAAGCCCCTAGACTTCAGCAAATCCCGACTAGGGCAGTCACTAACCCTTCAGAATCCGACGGCTCCATAATGGTCCGTCCGAGTGAAGTAAGTGGTTTGCTTTTCGGTTCGGGATTTGCTCTGTTATTCTTACCAGTGTTTTCGACCTCCTTCCCTGTTATAACTCTAGCTTAAAATTGAAATGGAGAGAAAAGATTTCCCTTCCCTACACAGATAACCGAAACTGCATCGGTTATCTGCCTGCATATTTGCTACCTAAAATTCATCCCATGGTTTCCATACTTCGCTGGTTTCCTCCTGCTGGCATTGTTTTGTTATTTAATTGCTCATTGCGCTTCAAATTTGTCGCGTAAAAAAAGAATTCAGTGTACTTTTCTTTTTTTCCATATTCAGCTAAATTATGTGTTATTAATAATCCCAAATTATCCGATTGAATTCTATAATCTGGAAATCAGAGTCTGGATTACGTATCTGGAAACTAAAATATACGATATAATATTATAGAACAGGACCCAAAATCAGTATCTTGAAGCTGGGAACTTATTCTGGAATCAACATTTTGATCTGGAATCTGGAAGATGGAATCTAGATTTTCCGTTTCGGAGTCTTCAAAAATTACATTCGTAATTTAAAATCTCGAATCAGTGATCGAAATCTTCAACCTAGGTTTATAAAATTTAATCGAAAATCTGAACGGTATAAAAATCGAAATTCTGAAATCAAAAATTCGTCATCCATCTGCGTTCAGTTTTCGTAAATCGGACCCAAATCTGGGAACTGATTCTGGAGTCTGACATTTTGGGTCTGGAATCTCCAAAACAGAATTAAATTCAAGAATAGGAATTTGGATTGTCAATTTAAAAAGTACATTCGTAATTCGGAATCTCAGGATTGGAAATCTAGTTGTGGAATCTGTGGATTCTGCCACCACTTGCCGTCGTAATCTGAGTTCAGATCTGCATCTGAAAATCGTATATGGTATTCAAAATTTGTAAGTTGGAATGTTAATCCATAGCCAATGAATGCCGGCATACTCGCGACATTGCAAATATTCTAAAAAATCGAATGCCGCCATACATGTTTCACGGGTTCACAATCGGGTTCACCAATACAACTATACTGAACTGAATACCAAAAGCTGAATCTACATCAGAATCTTACACTGTAAACGAAATACTGGAATGTACAGTCAAAATCAATGTGCTAAAATGTTTTGGCTTCTTGATTTGTTACATTAAATGAGCCTAAAAAAACAGAAACAGAAAATGCGCTAGGCCCCCATATGGTATATCATTTGTGCAATATGAGTGAGCGAAACAAGAGACACATGGCAAATAAGCACGCATTAAAGCTTTTCACATATTCGCGGCCCAGACAGAGAAAGATATAGATCCACGTTTATAACATTTTTCATACTCTTAGAAAACGCTTTCCATCCTAGTTTTATAATCAAGTGTAATATTATCATACATTTATGCAACAGCACCAGTAGCTATGTGGATAGCGTGAACGTGTGAAACAGCCTTCCATTCTAGCCGGCCTTGGTTCGATCCCCGTTGTCGTCGTTTGGACTTTTTTTTGTGCAATCCCAAAAGAGATTGAATAAAAAGATGCTTTTGTTTGCTCATTTCACGCTTCAGCACACAAAAACGGAATCCACATCTTGAATTTATATCGGACATTTTGAAGATGAAATTAGGATTTTGGAATCTGATTCTGGATTCAGTACCCATAAATTAAATTCGCGGTTAGGAATCTTGAATCACTGATTGAAATATAGAACCAGCTGGAATTAAATATCTACATTCTGAAATCTGGAATCTGGGATTTGTTTTTTTGCAATTTTCGGGAATCGAAACTGAATCTGCATCTTGTATCTCGGAACCTATTCTAAAATCCACATTCTGGAGTCCGGCATACGGTTTCTGGAAGCTGATTCCGGATTCTAAATTCAGAAATCTGATCAATAAATTTGTTGGAAATTTGATCCTCAAACCCAAATTCTGCAGCTACATCGGGATCTGAGACTGTTAACAAGATTCTGAAACTAAGAGTTTCGAGTCTGGTATCTGCTTTAGAAAATCAGATTTGAACCTGCACCTTGAATCAGGAAACCTATTCAAGAATCCACAACTGGAGTCTGCTGTTTATATCTGGGATTTGGAAAACGAAATTCGGTTTTTGGAAGCCTATTCCAGTTTCTGAACACAGAAAATAACATTCGTGATTCAGAAACTTGAGTCACTGATCGAAACCTCAAACGTTTGGAAACCAAAGTCTGGAAATTATAAGGAATCTGCATGAAAAATAGAAAATATAGGATTCGGTTTTAACAATCATCATTTTGAAATCTAAAATATTTCATCCACCTGGGCCTAAAATTCGAGTTGAGATCCGAATCTAAAATTTGTATCTGCTATTCAGGAAAAAAAAAACTCGTTCATTTCCTTTCTTGAGTTTCTGAAGCTGGATCTACATCAGGGTCTGAGACTATAAAGGGGCTTTTGGACTTTAGAATCTTTAAATTACAAATCTGCTTTCGGAAACTGAAATTTTTTTTCGCAACGGATACTGAATCTGTGCATCCTTTTCCGGAATCTACTTAAAAAGTCTGGCCATTGAAAGTGGGATTTGGATTTTTCAATCTGATTCTGGATTCAAAATTCGTAAATTACAGTCATAGTTTGGTACTTCGATTCACTGATTTGAATATCAAGCCAGGATTCAGGAATTAACATCTGGAATCAGGAAAATATAACTACGAATGGGGAGTTATGGCCTGTATACAAAATCTGAATGAGGAAACCAGAATCCTTAATACATATCATGAAATCATAAATCTGAATCTAATTTGAATCTAATTAATTTTGAAATTCGAATTCAATATTGTTGGAAGATAATTCTTGAATTCAGAAGATCAGATTCTGAAATCTAAAAACTGGAATTATCGGTACGAGGAGAAGTTATTCTTTCAGTAAATAATCATCCAGCGTTTTGAGTGATAATAGTGCTAAACGATTGATAATATTCTCCCTTTTCAGTTGAATTCTACAAACCAATCTGAATACAGAAATATACAATACAGAAAATCCTCAGAAATAGATATATTGAGGCAAATATGTTAGCCGATGTATGATTCTACAATTCTCTGTCAACTATCTTGTTCTGTTGAATCCTTATTTCATCCTTTTCCCCTAACATTTCACTTTGTCAACGTTCTGACTCATGAAACGCATGAAACGTTCTAACCTTATACTTCAATATTCAATCTTCGATCTGGGTCTGAACGAAAGTCAGGAATTATGAATTTCAGTCATTCGAATATAGAATCAATATCCGGAATCAACATCTAGGAACTGAAATTCAATAGTCCATATCATCATATGGGAATAAAAATTTATTCTAGAAACTACAACTTCTAACCAATGAGCAGAAATCTGAGTTTAATATGTTTGAACTGATTTTGGTATTCATAATGCAAAATTTGGGTGTTTCTCTCGCTTCTCAAGAGTTGCACACCGCATTCAACCTGAATCGATAAATATAATGTTCTACGTGAATGTCAACTTCGATAAAGTTGAAGGAAAAGATGTTATTACCATTATGCATAATGATTGAAAATTGAAAATTGATTGGGTGATTGAATTCTGAAGATTTTTTTATGTGATCAGAATTATTCTACAACAACATTCTACCAGAATTATTGTTCCTTTTCATTTATAACATAGTTAATTCTTTGCTCAAGAATAACTAACAGAAAAATATGTTCTTTCGTTCATTGACACAATAACAAAAGTTCGCTCCCAATGTCCAAATTTTGGTTATCTTTTATGTAACCAAACTTATCTAGTGTTATTATTACAACAATTCCACTGGCCTACACCAGATGTGTTTCCATCAATTTACGGGCCTGAAATTTCCATAATCGACGATAAATTGTATTAAAAACATTAGTCTTAGCACAATTTGTTCATATGATAATTAAATCTATTTGTGGGCTTCATTTTTCTTTTGCAGTACACCAAAGGTTAAAAAATGGTGTCTCAGTCGGCTTGCTGAGGTCCCATTGGAGAAATACACATTTTCTCATCGAACCCTCCATAGTTGCACATTCGTATATCCGAATAAATTTTATTTCATTCATTTGACAGCCCAATTGTCCGTATCATTTAAACACGAGCAGAAGTTTAGCATTTTTTACAACAATGACGCGATCCCACTTTAGTTAATAATTAAAATCAAATATAGTACAATTCCAAAACTGTCAGCTGTCTTGGATTGGTATCGGCTTGTACCAAGCAAAATTGTTGTGAATCGCCCGACGCTAGATCCCAACCACCAGGTAAAACGAAAATAAAAGTCCTCCGCGACGGGGACGAAAGTGTATTTGTTAATATGTAAAATAATTGTACAGAACAAAATGTTTAGAATGTTGGCACCTACAATAAATCGAATTGTGACACCGGCGACATTATCGCAAAAGAAAATAAAAACAAACGAAGCAAAGGAAGGAAGAGTGCGACCAAATGAGTGTGTGTTTGTGTAAGTAAGCATCATTGAATGTGACCTTATTTCCTATCTACCTGTAAGGATCTCTGTATATCTGAACGTGTTTTTTCTATCTAAGCAAGGTCAATTGGTGTGAGGTTAAGACGTTTCCCACTATGCTTTTTTATCGGTTCAAAAATATAACCTCATTTTGATTTACACCCACTAAGCTAAGCTTCCTAATCCATCCCAATTCATCAACAAAAAAAAGAGAAGCGTGTAAGCATATTGTAAATACCGTCACTCAAACGCTGACCATATGCTGCTGGAAATGCGCGGAACCAAATCGAGCTTTCAAAGGCCAGCGGAACCAACTTACGAACTCTGTTAACTTAGTAGCCAATCGTTGAATTGTTTCGAGTGGATTATTAGTTTACCCAAACTCACATTGCGCGAGGTGCGAAAGTGTGTGGCAATGGAGACCGCACCGTGGAAATCTATTATATAACCTAACTCGACTTTGCATGGAAATCCACAAGTTTATGTAAACGAATGAATCACCCGCGCGGTCAGACTATTGAAATAACGGAAACGCAAAGACAACACGAGGTGATACGGTGTTAAGTAGTTAATTGTTTATTACTCTTAAGAATAGTATACCTCCTTTTTGGAAATGAGGTTACCAACCTATGGAAGAAGAAGCGTGAGCGAAACAATGAAACCACACACGTGAATTTGAATCGTGCTTTAAATGTTTTGGTAACCGCTGAAAAAAGATGATGAAGATGAAGTGCTGAAACACACGTTGGCATACAAAAACTCATCGAGGATGGTTATAAAATAAAAAAAAACGAACAGAATACTATTTTGTAAAAAAAAAACAAATAAAAATGGAATCCAATTCGAATCTAAGCGTATTGTCTCATCTGGAAAGAAATCCCCTTTCAAGATTGGCCATCAACTCAATGCTTATTAGACGGAACCTCTGACCCCAATAAATCACTGTGTTGGTTTCTAGGCGAATCTTCTGGTGAAACTAGCTACAGGTGAGTAACATATGAAGTGAGTTGGTTTCAAATATATATGATTCTTTACGAGTTATTACAACATGACGGTTCTGAGGCATTCCACCAATCAACACGAAACACCAATTTTAATTTCATATTTTTTTATTTAACTGAAACTTTGTCAACTTGTTCGGCACTGGGTACGATGCCATTTTACGGTATTACTTTTTTAACACAATCACGACTAATTTTTGGTGTCATTTCAGAAAATAAGTCAACGAGCCTTATACTTGTCAACATAATATTTTCATCAAACTTACTTTTCAATAAATATGTTGTAACATGCGCTGTGTGGCAAGCGAAACCATCTTATTGAAATCACACCCAAAATTAATTTCTAGCAGGGAGGCGATCTGGCGTAGTGGTAACATCCATACCTCTCACGCAGAGATCACGAGTTCAATTCTCACTCCCGACATTCTTCCAAAAATGGAAGTAAAAGTGACGAACCAGCAGAAAAGTGTTAAAAGTCACTATAATAAAGAAAAAAAATTCTAGCACATATTTTGCCACCCTGATTTGTAATGTAATGTAATAATGACATTAAATGAACTTAAAAATAACAAAAAAATGCCATTCTCCCATACTAGTACAGCATTTGTATAATATACTAGCTGACCCGGTAAACTTCGTCCCGCCTAAAATTTGTTTTTTGTTATCAATACCTTCAAACATTCACGTTTTTTACTAAGCGCAAGTTCATGGGTCAAATCGCAGAACTGTTCATTGATTGATCTTCTAATCGACCCCGTTGAATTTACCTTTTACTATAAAATTCCTAGTACTTCTACCAAAACTCATCATTATAATATCAGATTATTTTCTGACACAATTCTCGTTCAAGATTTTTACCAACCACTTGCAAATAACATGTTTCCCCGTTACATGGAATAAATGTTTGATACAGAAAATATGATAGAATAAAGACAGCCCTAAATCGGAAAATTCCTTCCTCGAGTTTTGCTCTTATCAACATATTCGGCAATCCATTTTTTATTGCTATAGAAAGAAGATAAAGATATTTTGTTAGAGCAAACATCAAATGGACTAACAACGCTTGTCACTATGTAATTGTAGAACATAATGGAATTTAATTTTCCGAATTTTCCCTTTTTCCTTCAGACTTTGCCAAAAATTTTCAATTGTCATGTTTGTTTGGAATATTTTTGGTTGAAATATGTGTAACATTTTTATGAGACCCCCTCTCCATGCCAGAGGAGGGAGAGGTGTCATACCATCATAAAAACATTTCTAATACCAAAAAACCCTCACATCCCAAATTGTGCTTGATTAGTTCTCGAGTTATGCAGAAGTTTGTATTTCATTAGTATGCCAGCCCCCCTTAGAGAGGGGGAGGAATGTATTCATCATAGAAACGTTTCGTGCCCCCTAAAACCTTCACATGCCAAATTTGGCTACTTTTTCTTGATTAATTCTCGAGTTATGCAGAAATGTGTGTGTCATTTGTATGGCAGCCCCCCCTTAAAGAGGGGGGAGGAGTGTCTAACCACCATAGAAACATTTATTGCACCCTAAAACCTCCACATGCCAAATTTTGTTTCATTTGCTTGATTAATTCTCGAGTAATACAGAAATGTGTGTTTCATTTGTATGGCATCCACCCTAAGAGAGGGGGGAGGAGCATCTAACCACCATAGAATCATTTATTGCACCCTAGAATCTCCAGATGCCTAATTTGGTTGCATTTGCTTGATTAATTCCCGAGTAATGTAGATTTTTGTGTTTCATTTGTATGGCCCCCCTTAGAGAGTGGGGGAAGGGTCTCAAACTATCATTGAAACCTTCTCCGGCCCCAAAAATCCCTACATATCAATTTTCATGCCGATCGGTTTAGTAGTTTCCGAGTCCATAAGAATCAGACAGACAGACAGACAGACAGAAATGCATTTTTATATATATAGATTCTCTTTGATTAAATCAAATGCATCTACTAGTACTGTTTCATTGATATCATCAACACCTGAACAGTTTCTTAAAACCATTACTACCTTCCTCAGTGTTTTCATGCTGATGGTTCTAAAGCATCCCAATTCTGAAGATAGACTAGGACTAGCGAAATTATGTCGATTTGTAGGAGATACCATTGTGGATTTCCTCCAAACTTGACAAGAAAAATTTGTTTAGCTCATCTGCTGTTATGTAGTCATTTTCCGTATTACCGTTAAATTCAATGTTGATATCTCTATTGCCGCCTGGATTACACAAAGCTTTTATTTTTTCCACAGTTTCTTCAGATCATGCTGAATTGCGCTGATTTTGAACTAATTAATTGTTGGAACTTTTCAGTTCACGTACATAAATGTTTCTCCAGACTCTGTAAGTGTCCCAATTCTTAATACTGTTCGAACGTTTCGCTATTAATATATCGAGGCTAACGTAGAGTTGTATCAGGCCTTGTTTGCGCTGAATAGTGCTGAAATCCCCATTTCCCTAGCCGTCAATATATGTTTCATTGAAGAGCAAAGTGCTTCTTCAAGATTTTTGCAGCATAATGAAGAGAAAATACCTCTCCACTCGGCGATATTTTACACTGCAAAACAGATTCCAACTTGCGTTTCGAATAGTTATATAACTTTTTCTTCATTTCATGATCGGAAATTTTGCTGTCATGAAGATTCTCAATACCGCCATCGTCAAAATAGTAAACACTAAATCAATAGTCGTCGAAGTTGTTCTTGTTATCCTGGTGTGATCATTTATTCGTTGCCTGAATCCCGCAGCTTGGGTGTTTGCTATTAACTCATGAGACTTCCTATGTTCGACCCAATCAATATTAAAATCACCAGTAATGACGATTCTTTTCTGTTTATGAATTTGTATGTGTTGTAACCACACATCTTCCAGAAATTCTAAAAAGTCCTTGTCGCTACCACTAGGCGAATGGTATATTTAAGTGCAGATTCCAGATATTTCAGAACTTCTGACTTCTTCAGCTAGAAACCAATTGTCCCTGTATGTATTATTGTAAATTTCTTTAAAATTCAAAAAGCTCGAGATGAACATAGATACGCCTTTAGTATGCACAGACCTCGACAAACAATTCACCATTGCGTACCCAGTTACTTTGAAATCATTAAGATCGGTTAAATCCGTCAAATGTATATCAACCATTGTTAGTATTTTCAGTGTTTTTTGCTGGATATGAATATCTCTATTTCATCGAAATATGTGCGTATTCCTCCCACATTCAGATAAATTATATCATATCCTTGATAAATTTCTTTCTTGGATGGCTAGATGAAAAAGTTGCCTTTTCCTTTCGTAGTTACGAAGGAATATAGGACAGTTGGTGCTCCAAGTAAAATGTTTAGTATCTATGCACATTCCTCGTTCTTTTTTTAATTCTCATCTCATCCCAGATTTACAATCTTTGAATTGGTGATTTTTACCGCATTTCGTGCATAAATTAACTTCTGATTTGCAATCGGCAATGTTGTAACCATATTCTTAACATTTGAAACATCTCATCGAACCGTCGATTTTTTGAAGCCACAGAATCCTTATTTGGCTTCCATCATTTCATTATATATATCCCCATCGACTTCTATGATTTGTATTGATTGTATCTCACAGCGTCGTTACAATATATTTTCCTAACTTGAAAATGCTTGTTTTTCTGTAACAAAGGGTTTTGCTTCATCAACGTCATTTTTAAATCATTTACATTTAATTCTTCACTGAATCCAATCACTTTAATCGTCGGTTTCAGTGTTTCTGGTATTTTAACCTCATAGTCCTGACCCAACTTTTTCTCAACATTAACCTTTAATAACTCCATTGAGTTTTTATCCGAAGTAGAGACAACAACAGAGCCGTTTTTCCCGTTTCGTGTAGAGTCTGATTCCTGCTTTGTTTTTGGTTTCATGATTAGGATATTTCCCTGGTCAAAGTTTTGTTTATTGTACTAGTCCTTTATTGGCTACTCCTTCATTAGTTGTTTTCTCTGCATCCTTCAAGACCACAGCAAAACTCAACGGTGTTGTGTTTTTATTTTCATTTGCTGGCTCATCACGTCGACGCTTTTTCGAGTTTGAACGCATATTGTATCGTAGAAGTGTTACCTCTGCATCTGCGTTAACATTACGTTTTTTTAATAAATTACCAATTTCCGTTCTTACTGCTTCTTTGAGATAAAAATCGGATCGAGCTGAGCTGTACGAAAGACAGCAGGAAAACCGAAAAACCACATGTAAAATGCAACTCGTTAGGTACATAAATGAAGTCATTCCTTCATCGGATTGTGACTGGCGATTAGATGTAGATTTCGCGCATATATTAAAACAAAATTGGTCCATTTCGGATGGTGATAAGAAAAACCATAAAGAAAAATACAATGGAACAAATTCTTCTTAAGTCCTATGATTATTAGTCCTTCTACGAAATGCTACGACACCCTTATAAATTGATTTGCAGTAGTCTTGGCGAAAATAGTCAAGCTTTTGCGCCCGATGCTTTGTTCGTACTGCCAGCTCCACCTCGGAGTGGAAAGGTAATGGCGGGTTTACATTAGGGAGATCTATAGCTATAGATGGATTTATTCAAGTGAAAATAGGTGTAAACGGGTGAGAATAAATATGATACACTTATTCGAAGTATATATAACTTGAATAAATTCACCATATGTAAACGCTTGTGAATTTCTCACAGGAGAGAAATCACTAAAGTTGGATGCAGTTCTACTTCAGGTGAATAAATTCACCGAAAATATGAATATATTCATTATAGAAGTTCACGCTAGTGTAAACGGTGGATGCGATTTCTATAAATCTCATCATATTTCTTCACATGAATATATCACTAGTCTAAACCCACCCTAAGACATCGTGAGGCATTTCGTCTCCGCCGGATAAAGCCGATCAAGCATTTCAACATCCTCTATCTACTGGAGAAAGGCGAGAGTGTCGAATGGAAGTCTGGTTCCGGCGCCCGACGGAGCTGCGCGATCGTAAGGTGCAACAGTAGCTGAAGAGAAAGACCGAGAGCAAAGTGGTCTCATCGTTTCATGCCTTGAGCTGGAAGGTCGAAGCAAACGATCAAACGGTGAAAATGTACCTGACCAAAATGGACATTTTTATGCGGATCCGTTGCTGGTGGAGAACATCTTCCCGGCGAAGCGCTAAGTCGTCATAACGGGGAAATAAAAAAAAATGGTCAAAATAACACTAGAGGAGATAAACATGGTATCGTAAACCGCCAACCCTCCCTACGTCCCCCAGCAGTGAAAAATTTTGGACGAAAAAGAAGGTTCCACTAAAATATTTTCGTGGTCAAAACGGAGAAGCAGCTGATCACTAAAGCCACGAAAGAGCTAAAGAACATTTGACACTCTTGAAGATCAATGATAAAGATGCACTAATTCCACTAGTTTGATGTTTAAACGCAAAAAAAACAAGTTCTACGCTAAGGAATGCAAAAGTGAAAGAGTGTCCTAGAGTATCGTATTTGATCGGAAAATCCTCGCTCGGTCTCTGGACCTGAATCCACTACATTAAGAGTACCTTGAAGGGCAATAATAGTTTCCAAAAGTATTCAAGTGTAGTCCTTGAAAAAGGTTGAACATTCGAAATAACATATCAAATATATTTTTTTTATTTTTATCGCAATATAAATCCCATCCTAAATCCTAATAACATGCTAATAAGTTAAAGATGCAACTTTCGAACACAGACAGCCATCAACAGGCGTCACTATAAAGTTATTTTTTAAAAATATACTTGAAAAAGCGGTAAAAATCATTATTTAAAAACAAAAATCCTTCGTACAAACTCACAACCAAATGGTGAAACAAAGCACTATCGCCAACTTTAAATTACTAGAGTTGGGTTATAGTGCAACACAACCAAATTAGAATCTGAAATTTCCGCTCCGGTAGTTTGGTATTTTTCCAGTTCTCTTCGGGCGGAACTGAAATTCCAGAAAATACAGCACAACTATTAATCACAGACACGCTATCTGTCATGGCCAACGACAACGACGACGACGACGGACACTCCACATCGACTCGGGGGGACGAACAATGATGATTTCCCTTCAGGGCAAGCAAAAGGATGTTGATTCCAGAATTGCAGTCGCTTCCGAGAAGTACTGTCAGGGCGAACGACGCCTTCTCTCTCATCTCGCTTGAATGAGCCAAAAGTGTACAACGTTTTCTACACCATACTCTCAGAGCTGCTTTATTATTTTATTATTTATTCATGCTCACTTTTCAGCTTAACTAATAATTCATCCCGTGTGTCGCCCTGGTCAACTACTGCCGTTCGCCGTGGGTTCCTCGGGATCGACTAGACTCGAACCCTGTGGACGACGTGTTTGGCTGTCTCTTTCAAATTTGTCGTGTCTCACCTGGGAGTCATTTCCGCTTTCGTCAAGTTTCCCACCGAAGGGAATAGGGTTTTTCAGTAAAGGAGATTGGTTGCTAAACGGTTTCAGACGATTATCTCCTGCACTAAATATTTTAATTGAATTAAATAGGAAACCGCAGGTGGGAACGAATGACACAATAATTTGATCCACCGATAACGAAACTGTTATCGCTCACAACGCAAATTAAAATTCCAAATCAACTCTATTCGCTTCAACGACTCGCCAATTTATTCTCATTTGCCCTTAATCAAGCCACATTCTAGTCGCACCAGTGGATAGCATCCACCCAGTGCCCTGCGGCCCACTATCATCGTTAGTAATTATTCAAATTAATTATTCGTGCCCCGTCAGCGGGTTCAGCCAGAAAGAAACGGGCCCGATATTTGCCCCCCACTTTGCGCGAGTAAATCGTATCGATCTCCTTGACGGCATCCTCGATGGAATCCTTCCGGAGCAGGGTTACGGTGCAGCCGCCAAATCCTCCGCCGGTCATCCGTGAACCCAACACACCGGGCGCCCCAAGTGCGGCTTCCACCAAAATATCCAGCTCATGGCACGACACCTCGAAATCGTCGCGCAATGATTTATGTGATTCGGTCATTAATTTTCCCATCTTTGTGTATGTGTGTTGTATGTGGTGGGTGTTGTGCAGGGATGTGGGTGGATGTAATAAGAGAAGCCACTCACGTTTCGCCGGCGGAGAGTAGTGATTTCCGGTTACAAATGGGACACCATTTATATTTGTTTTTCATCCGTTCCAGTTGCCCAGGTGCGCCAATCATTGAAAGTTGCGCAAGAGGGCGTGTTTGCAGTTTTGTTTATTTCCATTCCATTTGGCCGTTGATGATGGCGGCGAAGGCGTGAAATGAGAAGAAAGGAACAAGATAAGGTAAATAATGTTGATGAAGCAATTCCCTTATTAATGGAGTGAAATTGTAACGAACTGTAAATTTTATTAATTAACATCCATTTTTAACTGTATAATTTGTTCCTCCGGGTGGGCAAATTTGTTTCATTGTGGAAAAATGAGGCACAAAATATGTGGAAAATGGGATCAACTGAATTTAATTTCGTATTAAAGTGAAGTACAGTAGAACCTCGATTATCCGCGAGCGGATGATGCGAGTTCCCTAGTGATTCTATGAACATTCTTGGCATTTGCCAGTGAGTGGTAGAGTCTTGCTCTTTTGTTTTGGTCATGGCTTTCACATTATCTGATCACGACCTTACAGATGGACAGTTCAATAATTTCTGTATTGATAAAACATAGTTTTCATTGCTAAAATATATTTTTTCGTGTTTGCACCTTATGTTTAGCCTTTCATTGTGTTATGCGCGATTCTCGTTATTCGCGGCGATCTAGTACTCCCTTCAGGTCCTCAACATCAACAAAGGATAATCGGGGTTCTACTGTACTCCCTTCAGGAGCTCAACATCAAGATAACGACTACAACCCACCTGTTCGAAGTTGTTCGCCTTCAACATCTCAGCCGCGAACGCCGTTCGCTTGATCTCGGTGATGACATGGCGAGCTCTCCTCAATAGCACTTCATCAGCACATATCAGCGCTGGAATTCCGTTGCCAGGAATTTTAATTCACATGTACCAAAAGGTTACGGGGTCGGTGTTTGTGTATGCGGCAGGGTAGGATGATGGTATGTAATAGTAGCCGCAGGTAGTGGCATCAGTTGATGGTCCATGGCAGGAAGATGCAGTGTCATTTCGGAATCAGTGGGTCGGGTCATGGTTGTTTTTAATGAGCAGCGATGTTGTTGTAGATTGAACAAAGGAAGGCGTTGGAAAATATGTAAAATAGCGTGAGAAAAAGGACATTCATTACAAACAATTCTTTGTTAGGAGAAATAATCATGCGGAAATCATTATCTAGATGAGGATCATTTGTTCCACACGCCACGTTCATCCGAATCTTCGTCAAAGTGTAATATTTTATCATTTTTATTTCATAGAAGGGAAGGTTAAGATTAGGAGAATGATAAAACTGATCGGTGTGAATTTTTTTCTACCAAAGTCTATAAACATATGATAAGAAATCGCTGGTTATTGAGGAGTGGAAGTCGGAGGAATAATTGCGGAACGGAATGTGTGACTTCGAAACTATCGTAAAAACTTTGTTGTCTCGCAAACGTGACGTGTTTCGGCATTCGATAATAAAATTATTTCGCTCGCTCCACATACAACATAACATTCAGCCCCGAGAATGGAAATCGGGTAACTTTCGTAATGACTTGACAGGTTGAGAAATTGGATAGTTTCTACCAATATAGAGGAGTAGGGTAAGTGAGGGTAATTTGGACCCCCTAAGAACATCGCCAAATATTTCCAAACCAATACGGTCTAAATCAAAAAAGATACACTGTACACTGAGCTATACATGTTTTCTCTTAATCAATCATGTTTAATCATTATATCAAGCTTCAAACTACCAAATATATACAGTATCGGACAAAACATTAAGAGCACTGCTCAAGCAAAAAAGAAAATGACAAAACTTAAAAAAAAATCCAATACAGTGCTTCAATCCATTTATAATATTTTATTTGCATTGTTCGAAAAAAAAAATATAACATCTGTAGTTAGACACAATAGTCATTCATTAAAAAATGCGTTTTAAGCATAGTTAACAACTAAAATGACGCGACAAAAATGAGGACCGGTTTTAAAATTAATGGTAAAAAACAAGAAGTGGGTTATATATGTGATACAACCGCAAGGTAGGCGTAGGACTACCGTTGGCTCGGCAATCATTTATTTGAAATTGGGTCTGAATCAATTCTTAATGCGTGAATGAATGAATATTTTGAGAGATTGCTGAAAGTTTTTCTTGTTAGTGTGTGGATGGATGAGTATAAGTATGGAATTGTTATCAACATAAAATTCAACTTATTCGAACTTGTTGGCATTTGAGTGGCCTTGTAAAAGCAACTGAAGATGTTTGATACATGATTCACTTTTGTTTTCGTGAGAATGACACGGGATTTTTCATGATCACTCCATACGTAGAATATAAACTGAGGGCGCCATTTCACGGTGAAAACGAAATCAAGTTTATATAACCTTGCATAAAATTCATTTCGTTTTTATCGTGATATGGCAATTCTTCATGACTGTTCCATGCGAAAGCAGAACAGAAACTGATGCGAGTGGAAGTACTCACGCCTTGCGTGTGTCCGCTATGGTTTCCCAAATACTGGAAGTACTCACGCCTTGCATGTGTCCGCTATGGTTTCCCAAACACTAATGCAAGCGAGCAAAACAAATCACAGCTTGCGTGTATTCGCTATGACGGTTTCTCCAGGTGCCTAGATTTTTCGTCCGTGTTCGGGAACACATTGCGATTACCAATCATCATCAATGAGCTAGATTGTTATGATTTCAATGGCTTGCTTTCAAAGCAATTTTTAAGCTATTAAAACGATTTTTTGGACCAATAAGTGACAATCATATAATTCGTTGACATTTTCTCTTTCGGGTGAAGTGATTATTATACCACTCCATTCAGCCGGTAAAGAGGTATCAACATTCAAAACCTTGCAGTCCAGCGTCACTATCTCGTTTTCGAAACGTTGAACTTACACCTTGGTACAGAAATGAAAGACGTAGTCCTACGTCAAAAATAAAAACAAGGAATAAAATGAAATCGTGAAGAGCTTCTAGGGTTAGTACACCCAAAATTAGTTTTGGGTGTACTATAAATAAAATAACACATGTTTTGGTATCTCAATTTATTACATTAAATGAGCATAAAAACAACGGAAATGTGATGGAATAATAATAAAGATATCGTTTGTATAATATATATGCTAATTCAATATAAGATCAATTTGAGCGAGCGAAACATGAGACACATTCGAGGCGATCTGGCGTAGTGGTAACATCCATACCTCTCACGCAGAGATCACGAGTTCAATTCTCACTCCCGACATTCTTCCAAAAATGGAAGTAAAAGTGACGAACCAGCCGAAATGTGTTGAAAATCACTATAATAAAAAAAAGAGACACATTGCAAATAAACTTAATTTTATAATTGGTGTAATAAAATATAATGAGGTGCAATATTATCACGCATTTATGCAACAGCACCAGTAACTATATGGATAGCATGGTCCTGTTAAACAGCCTTGTATTCCATCTGGCCTTGATTCGATCCCCGTTGTTGTTGTATGGTTGTACAATCCCAGAAGAGATTAAAAAAAAAGAAACAGATGTCTGCTCCCATGCATACAAACATTTTAAAGCTTTTGAGACAGATAATTGTATTAGCTCATTTAACGCTTCAGGTCACAAAAAGGCATTGTTTCTGCCGAAGATGAAATGTTTTCTGACAACGCTAGTTTGGGTGTACTCGGTCGTGTAACCTTTGTTACGCATCACTTCACGCACCCGTTTCGGCATGTTTTTCACCAGCTTCTGGCATGTGGTTAACGGGATGACCTACACACAGTTGCTGCCTATTCTTCAACTTCTCCGTGTACACCGATCTTTTCACGATCTCCCATAGGTTCTCTATAGGGTTCAGATCCGGTGACTGTGCTGGCCACTCCATGACGTCGACTTTGTTATCCTGGAACCAGTTTTTGACGGTCTTGGCGTTGTCCTTCGGATCGTTATCCTGTATGAATTAACATTTCAGGGGCATCTCCCATTCGGCGTGTGGCAGCATAACATCTCTTAGGATTTGGGCGTAGAGGTGCTGATTCATGATCATATCCAAGGTGCCAACCCCGTACCATGAGAAGCACCTCCCTCCCAATCATAATGTTCCTTCCTCCATATCTTCGTGGTATACTGTGGCATGTAAGCGCAGCCATTTGGGCGATGTACCCAAGTTTTTCCGTCCGAGACGACGAGGTTTACTTTCGTCTCATCCGACCACAGTATATTTCGCCACTGCTTTTCCTCCTCGGGATCGATCGAATAGAAGAGGTCTATCGCAAACTTCAGCCGCGCCTTCTAATGCTACGACGTCAGCATCGGGACCTTCCGGGGGCTTTTACCAATTATGCACGTGACCCATTTTTCGTTGACTGAAACTAGAATTCGAACATGATAAATACTTACCAGGATCCGAAAAACACAAAATACCACCGAGGAACAAATTGGTCGAAACAACACGAGGCCGAGGGCGAGGCCGCGACGAGAAACTGGTCTTAAATTTTGACGCCTAATTTTAGTTGTTAAGTATGCTTAAAACGCATTTTTTAATGAATGACTATTGTTTCAACTACAGATGCTATAAATTTCTGCAAATCAATTATTAAAAATTGGATTTAAGCACTGGATTGAATTGTTTTTTCTCAAAGTTTTGTCATATTCTTTCTCTGCTTGATCAGTGGTCTTAATGTTTTGTCCGACAGTGTATTAAAATAAAAGAGATGATTTTTGGACATTAAAATTTAATGTGGGATGATTTGGTCATTGTTGTGGATTATATGAATAATGTGTGTGTTTCATCGCATTTCAGAATAATATTTAAATCAGTAACAGGGTTCTGGAACTGATACCAGGTGTCTTGGCCAGAAGCCAGAACATAAGAATTGCATTGAGATCATACAATGGCATTTTCAGCAACGAAATTCCATGGTACAAAAGGATGGCGCTACCCACCATTTAGCATACCCTAGACATTCGGTGACAACGAATGTTAAATGTGACATTTTAGGCGCTCCATGAATCCTCCAAACCAATCTCTTCCGGATGAGCGAATTTTTAGATTGAACGAATGAGTAAGCTCATTTTTTCGGCCAATTCAAATGCCATTTCCCGAATATCATATGACGTCAAACCACATAGCTGATTTTTTCGGGTCGAGAATATTTTTAACTATTTTCAGTTCCTGCTGAGATGAAAAAACAGTTTTATGTAATTCTTCGGATGTGGCCGAAGAATTTTGCATGAATCTCTTCAGTATTTTTCGAGCAATTCCAAACACTTTCGATGCTTTGAACAAAAAAATACCTTCCTTGATGGTCCCTCCACTCGGAGATAAATTCAAAACCATTTGTGCCAACTTTATCTCCTGCAAACAACAACTGACCATCACTTGAACCACGTAGAGTCAATAAGCGACCACGGGATATCGATACTGTAGTGGTCGTATCTGATAAAAGCCGATTTGGTAGCAAGCAGCCTGTGGACGACGTTGCAACTGTACCCATATGCAACGACACCAGAGATAACAAATTTTGGTTATATTTATCAAGAATTAGATCAGATGTGACAAATGACGCCGTCAGTAATATGGTTAAAGCTTGTCCCCAAAGACAAGAACATAAGCACACTCAGCTTCGTGTCCTTCAAAATCGGTCTCGATCCGTCGCTGAAAAGCAAGTGTCTGGATCCAGCGACTTGGCCTGTTGGATTGTTATTCAGAGAATTCGAAATTCATGGCACTCAAAATTTTCGGGTTCCGTTGAAAACGAGGAGACCAATGACTCCGATACAACAGCAAGACAACAATTTTTTTATCACGCCAGCAAGGGAACTCACATAAGGACATCCATCCCGGGACGCACCAGTACTTGCATGTTGGAAGCCCACATCCCCCCATCACAGTCGCGCCATCCCTACCAGTTTTCTGCAGTCGTCCCGGTCATGTGTTTGGGTCAGGCGGTCTCTATCAGATTAATGATCTGACTAACGTAAATGGGAGGCTGCTTGATTTGGCGTTTGTTAATGAGAAGAATGTCGATTTGTTCGAACCACCGTTACCAATGCTCAACGTAGATCACCATCATAAGCCATTCATTTTGAAATTCGAAATCACAAGGGAAAGCCACAGCTCGAACGTCTCGGACGCTTATGATTTTGATTTTCGTAAATGCGATTTTGCGTCGCTGAACGTTGGGATGAGTGTCTGAATGGGTGCACCATCGACGAGGCTGCTGTCAATTTCTATCAACGAGTGTTTGCAATAGTCCGTGATATCGTCCCAATGAAAAAAACGACGCCGATGCGGTAGGAAGAGACACCCGTGGTGGAACAACACGCTGCAGCATCTATGAAATCGTCTTCGCAAAGCCAGGAAACGTTATTTTCGGTCGAGAAGTGAACTGTGCAAGGTTGAGCTACGTGACTTAGAGAACGAATAGAATTCTTTACATGCGCGATGCTTTAATAGCTACATTAATCGCACAGAAGACAGTATCAAACAAGATCCCAAATCGTTCTGGTCGTACGTGAAAAGTCGAAAGCAGGCAAATGGAATTCCTCATCATGTCTTCTACAATGGGATTTCAGCCGAGACTCCACTCGACTCGGTAAACTTGTTTTCCTCTTCCTTCAGCAGTGTGCTGAGTAAAAACCGAACACTTTTGTCTGAAGCGTATCTAGACAGTTTGCCTCGATATGATTTCAATATGGCGTCTTTCAACTTTCCTGTCGGCGATGTGCTGGACAAACTGCAGGGACTAGACGCTACCAGGGGTGCGGGACCAGACCGACTATCTCTGCTTTTTATCAAAAATTGCGCCGACTCGCTTACCGTTCCCTCTACCATCCTCTTCAATCGTTGCATTAAGGAGGGTATTTTCCCAAGCTTGTGGAAAACTGCTGCTGTCACTCCCATACATAAATCTGGCAGTATACACGACGTCGAGAACTACCGTGGCATCTCTATTTTGAGTCGTTTGTCGAAAGCCTTCGAAAGTCTAATCCACGATTTGCTTTACCCGCACGTGCATCGAATCATTTCCGAGCACCAGCATGGTTTTGTACGAAAACGCTCGACCACAACAAACCTGATGGTTTATGTCTCTTCGTTGGTCGCCGCTATGGAAAATCGTCAGCAAATTGATGCCATCTATATCGATTTCACCAAAGCGTTTGATAGAGTTCCACATTCTCTTGCGGTGGATAAATTGCGCAGAATGGGCCTACCCGCTTGGCTGACTCGCTGGATTCTTTCCTATCTCACCGAACGTCGGGCTTACGTACGCATTGATGGAGTTAACTCGGCCCCTTTTGACATCACGTTCGGTGTACCTCAGGGTAGTCACCTAGGCCCTCTTATATTTGTGCTATTCGCCAACGATCTCTGCCATTCCATTCTTTGTGTGGACACCGACTGGACAACATCGTTGCTGGACGAGCTGGACGATGAGGGATCGAGTGCCTTTCTCAAGACAAGAGGGCGGAGGTGGTAGCGCTGGAGTAGAGTAATAGAGTAGAGTAGAGTTTTCAAAGGGCCTTTCTCAAGGCTAGAGACGAATGAACTGCAAAAGTTTAAAGTCTATATAATACAAGACCTTCCTTCCTTCTCTGCCATTCCATAAATTCTCCGAAAATAATGTACGCCGATGATCTCAATTCTACCGTGTAGTCTCATCAGTAGTTGAGTGCTGTGCCATCCAGGCTGACATTGATGCGTTACTGAACTGGTGTGAATAAAACGGAATGGAGGTCAACACAAGAAAATGCAATATAATATCATTCTGTCGGACAAGAAATCGAACGGTCTTTGACTACAGAATGTCCACAACGAGCATCGTCAGAGTCAGCACTGTCAAGGACCTCGGTGTGCTACTCGATAGTAGGCTGAATTTTGTTCAGCACATAGCAGCCACAACAGCCAAAGCATACTCGATGCTTGGCTTCGTAAAACGGAACACGCAGCAGTTTAAAGATGTATATTGCCTAAAGACACTCTTTTGCGCACTGGTACGCAGTGTACTTGAATATGGTGTGCTCGTGTGGGCGCCATACCATGCCGTTCAGGTGAACCGAATTGAGCGAATTCAACGAAACTTTCTTCGATATATGCTTCGCTTGCTACCGTGGAATGATTCTGTTCGGCTGCCA
Source organism: Toxorhynchites rutilus septentrionalis (assembly GCF_029784135.1). Classification (NCBI taxonomy): domain Eukaryota; kingdom Metazoa; phylum Arthropoda; class Insecta; order Diptera; family Culicidae; genus Toxorhynchites; species Toxorhynchites rutilus. The sequence continues at coordinate 226,601,387 of NC_073746.1, forward strand.
CCGTACGAGCAACGTTGTGCTCTGATACAACTTCAGAGCTTGGCGAGTAGACGGATTCTATTGCAGCGGCTATTTGTTTTCGACATCTTCAACGACAACGTGGGCTGTTCGATACTGTTGGGAAACATTAACATCAATATTCCGGCCAGAGCAACGCAGCTTGCAGCTTTCCTCCGTCTACCAGTGCATCGTACTATCTTTGGACAGAACAACCCGTTTGATGTATGTTGTTGCAGTTTTAACGAAGTGTTTAGTAATTTTGATTTTACCGTTTCCAAGGACGTATTTAAAAATAGAATAAGCTAATCTGTCTGTACGATCAATTTCGAAAACTAGTAAATAAATAAATAAAAGACCAAGAGATTATTCAGAAATGAGCATGGGTTATGAAATATTCCGAAAATTAAACAGGTAACTTTAACATAAATTTTTTTAATGAAAATGTGAAAAGAATAGATAAGAAAAAATGGTACTTACGTATTTGACGCCGCAGCGTAATTTTTATCATGAGTTTATTATTTCGTGATTAAATTTATTTTGAGATCAATGTAATGGGGGCGAAGTCCCCATTTAACGAGGATAAGGAATCGAGGCGGCACCAAGCCGACGAGGTGACGCTATCCGAGTAGGCCGCCGACCCGCCGTCGGAGGCGGCGGCCTCTCGCAACCAAACCTGTGTTCCACCGATTGCCCGGTTTGTTTGAAACATAGGAGACGATCCTTTAGTCAGGTCCGGCCGAGCATTAGCGAGCGTCGGACTGCATACGTTTACCTGGTGCATTACGTTTGCCAGGTTAATTATGCATGTCATGCATTTTGATTGCCTGGTTGCAAACGTGATGCACTAGATAAACGTATGGCGTCCGACGCTCGTAAACGGGCTGCGTCATCCATAAGAATGGATGGACTTAATAATACGTTATAAAAAAGCATTCTTTCACTTTTCATTACTTTGAAAAGGATTTTATTCAATACCAGTATTTCTCGAATTGTACTTTCCACGAAAAATTCTTTTTGAATGGAAATGAAAGTATGAGACAAATATGATCTTTATATAACACTGATCAGAATTAAATATACAAATAGGGGAAGTGGGGGCATAGTGGTCACCCTAATGAACATGTCCATTTTCAGCGTCCACAAACCGATTCAATTCCCGTTTCTCGAAGAATATTATAGTTCAACTCATTGTTCTTAAAGATAGCAAACGGCTTTTACTATAAAAATTCAAAATAGTACACTTTTCATCATTAGAAAAAAGGTGAAAAATCCAACTTATTTTTTGCTTGGAGGTAAAGTGGTCACCTAGTGGGGGCGAAGTGGTCACCGCACATATCAAGCTAAATGGGATAGATTTATGTGTTTTTACGTCCAAATTTGTTCAAATCATATTTGTTATAGTAGGTACATGTATGAAATAAGCTTGGCCTATTCACCTATAGTCTAAATTTAAATTTTCTCATGCATACAAAAACGTTGTAAGAAACACATAACGTTCCGCATAATGAGGCTTGGTTTAGTTGGGGTGGCATGTTTATCCAGGGTCAAAGCCACAAAAAAATCTTCTACAAGAGCAGAACGTGATGCGGTATATCAACTTTAGTAAACAGAACATTGTAAGTTGTTATTCACCTATGACCACTTTGCCCCCAAACATGAAAGTAATTTCTATGCTAATTAATTGCTGGAATTAAACAAGATATCTGTTAACCTCTCCTAGAATATGTGAACAGTCGTTCAAACTGATGATTTGTCCAATATATCAGATTGAATAAACTAAGTTTCACGAGAAATTCCTCAGATACCATGCGCACAGAACTATGGCCGACTTGCTATCGAGAGAGCAATTTCCGTTTTTGTTTGTATTTTGACATGCGACAGCTCTACTGAAGTACAGGGTGACTCAACAGTCATTAAATTCTTCAAACATGAGGTGACTAATCAATAACAATCTATAGTCAATAGTTATACTACCAAACAAGCAGGTGACCACTTTGCCCCCCATGACCAATTTGCCCCCACTACCCCTACAAATACAAATATAGTAAAATTTGTGTATTATTTGAATATATCCTTTTTTTGGGTAAGTGTCGCTTTCGGGTAGATGTTACATTCGGGTAATTGTTACATTAGGGTAACTGGGTAACACGGGTGAGTGGGTTTCGTGTAAATGTGACACAATCATAGAATGAGACATTGAAATACATTGGAATTGAAACAAAAAAGACAGATAATGCGTTGGAAGGAGATAAAAGTATTATAACACAGAGAATCTAGAGCATTCACGAGAAACAAGGTCATTTGAATACCTTTCATCTAAATTCTGGTAATAATCTTGATAATGAATTAAAATTAGTAGAACACCACCCGACAGAGAAGCTCCTTAATTTGTGCATTGAAATATGAATTATATATTTCCAAACAAAGATTAATCGGCAAACGTAATGCACCAACAATTATATACCGTCCTTACTGAAGGATTGTCTCTTATGTTCCAAACTAACCAGCCAATCGATGGAACACATGTTTACTTGCGAGAGGATGCCGCTTCCGACGGCGGGTCGGCGACCAACTCGTATTGCGTCACCTCGGCGGCTTGGGGCCACCTCGGTTCCTTATACTCGTTAGAAGGGGATTCCGCCCCCATTACATTGACATTTACATCACATTTTTCTTACCAACTTAACAAATAGTTCCTGTTCTATAGGCGAACAGAACTCAACCGCACAATGCACGAAAAGTTTGTTTAATCAGCGGAAAAAAACCTCAAAACCACGATCGAAAATCTTACTATTCTCTCCACCTGCCAAATTTTACCAGGGTGTTTTTACGTCAGTCACATGCGGTTCAACTATTGAAGGAGATGACATTATAAAAAATCCAAGTTGATCCGTAATTTTCGAGATAAAGTTTTTGACGTAGAACTACGTCTTTCAGGAAGGTTGCCAAATCAGAAAACAGGTCACGTTTTTATGAAATAAAGTTAACGTTAATAACTATTTTCACTGTGAACGAATTCTCATGATTTGCATACCAATCGAATCGGATTTTTTTCAAGATTTGTTTGATATGTTATATATTACAATTCGGTAATCTCTAAACGGTTTAAATTCATGAAAACTGGAAGAACTTCCTTCTCATACATTTGTTCTGCCGATTTGTGTGCTAACGCTACCCGTATTTCGAAAGCTTATAACTCGAACAAGATCGGAAAGATCAATCAGTTTACATCAATTGATAGGAAATATTTCTACGCGTCTATCACAATTAATAAAATGTTATTTTTCATGAGATGAACAATTGAATAACTGTAAAATGTCAAGTGTTATCTACACGCCCTAACTGCCAAGGGTTGATTGGCCCGATTTACGGTTTCCCCAACACAAACTTCAAAATCGATGTACCTGCGAAAATCGTCATTTCAGACACTAGAGGTGAATGAACTTTCGCGGTTCGAGAACTACGTAAACATTAGATGTGTAATAATTTCAGAGGGAAATGTAAAATACAATGATCCTTTGACAATTTTTCCGTTCACATATTTTGGTAGTCCTAGGCATCATATCAAACATAAAAGGACGGTCATCAAATTTATTCGTAACGAAGAAAATAAGCTATTACAAAAATTTCGATGCATTCTAAAATAATATTCGAAGTGGTAAACAAATGAATTGCATAATATAATTGCGTAGTTCTACGTCGAAAATATGCGGTAGTGTCCTAGATACTTAGAATTTTTAATCCTGTGTTGTTACTTGCGAAAAAAAGAAGATTGATAACATATTGTTTAGTCACCTACGCTGGATTCAAAGCGTTTCACAAAACAAATCAAATTCTACATCGCATCAAAAAGCCATTAAAATTTTTAATTTGACATACGAAATTCTACATAAATATTTGGAACAAGATTCCAAGAGAAGATAAAGTTTCCAGCCACAATCAACCCCTTCCTCTGATTATTCCGGCAATTTATTGATTCCCTGCCAGATACAGTTCGTTTTTCGGAACCAAGAATGAATGAAGCCAATTTTCGAAACTCTGAAGTAAAGCGTGTCCTAGCGAGAGCTCCTTGCTTCCATCACGAGGGGGGAATGGTCTATAAGGCGAGTAAAGAAATCATCACTTCTTATCAATATTTTCTCCGAAAATATGTACAAAGATAAATGACGTTCATTTCCAAAACGTTGCCATTTCTTGAATATTATTTCTAACATCTGGCTATGTCGGCATGCAGAAGTCCAATTTTCGATCACTTTCTGCAACAATGAAGGCAGTCCAACGGTGATAAATCGCATGCTCTTGGAGACCCATTCGTAATAAATTATTCGTTCACCGTACGATTCTTTCAATGAATTAATTGTTGCACGCCTGGTGTGACATGTTGCACCGGATGAAACCAGAGCGCGTCCACATTCAGGCAAGGCGCAAATTGAGACGCATATAGCGCGAGTAACTTGGCGCGATATAGCGCCTGTTTTTGTGGCTAATGGAAACAGATAGAACGGCGCAAATTGGCCAGATGACGCGAGATAGTGGAGCGCTCGTGAGACACGACTCGCGCGACGCTGTGGCTGAACCACAGTTTCTCGTGCTGGTCATGCCGGATGTGGTAGTTGTGTTGGTGAACAATCATATAGCGCCGTGGGTTTGACACTGTATGGCTGTACTGGTCGGGTGATTGTGTTAGTAAATAAATATATCGCGCAACTCTGTGTTAATCAGTCATTGTATGCGAGTGGCATGTTATTTACACCAAACTGCGACTCAATATGCACTCCACCACGCTACGTTTGTGGTACGTATGAGTCGTGTTGGTAGTCTCGCGTTCGCTTACGAGCGCTATACGCTTCTCAATTTGCGCCTAGCCTCAGGGAACTTGATACAATAAAAGATTTGGTCGTTTATTTTTTATTCACTTCAGCGCCCCTAGTTGTCACATTGAGAAACTATTGACAGTGTTCTGATCCGGATGGTTTGTTTATTCAGTTGTGAAAAGTGCATCAAGATTGAAGGACACATTCAACAGTTATCGACGATGGAACACGAATAATGGGAAAACTCGACTGTAAATACCATAGTGAAACTTTACCGGGAGACCCTTACGTTGGCTCTTCTTCTTCTACTTTTTGGCTTTAAGAGGGTTTAAACTTTTCATTTCATTCGCCTCTAGTTACGTTGGATCGGACGAAACCAATCAGTTGCTCGTTATTGACGGCACGAGAGCAAATTTATGGGAAAATCGAATTGCATATAGTTTTCATCAATTTTAACAATTTACACACCAGTGGATTGTAATGTATAGCAGATCAAACAAATGAACGGCATTTCCGATTCGTTTGGTATGCAAATCGCCAAAATCTGTTCGCGGCAAAAATAGTCATTAACCCTCCTGTACTCGGGTGCAAAATCATAACACGTATACTCGTGAACGGTGTCACAGACCGAAAATTTAACTTCTCTGTAATAATGCCATTGTGTATTTTTCAGGCTTTATTGGCATTTATTTGAAGAAGAGGGTATGATTGAATGAAAAAACTCCAAAAAAATATGTTTTCTCCATCTTTATTATATTTTAATAGTCATCTAACTCAGCATCCTCAAAATAGAGTAATTTTCGATACTCCAACACAAATAACGAAATTCGAATTTTTCACTGTTATTAATTAAAAGTAAGCAACTGAATATAATTTATGGAAGTATCAAGAGCTATAAAACAACATAAAATCGTATTTATCGGTTCTGGTTACATTGGAGTAAGAATCAGAACATAGCATAGCTGCATGCTCGAAACAAACATATTTTTACATTTCATGCAGTTATTGCGTATTTTTCGGGTTTTTTATCAAAGAAGAATGTATAACGACCTTCTAGATAATTACCAGATGATAAAGGTTCTGGAATATAAAGTTTGCATATTTCTAATGTTCTTTGTCTCTGTATTCTTGGTAAACTAAGAAGTAATGCCTTTTTTAGATGGGGTTTAAAAAGATGATATTAAAGGATTTCTAGGAACTTCCTTTTCTACTTATTGTTTTCTTGTCGATATTGTCCATTACAAAAAAATATCCCCGAAACTGTAACTGTTAAAAATTACCGTGAGCCACCGATTAGTTTATAGTTTACTGTTTGCAATTCTTCCACAAGTGAAATTCTTTCACAAGTGTGTATGTGTATGACCATTATATTTAGCGAAAAACTATACGAAAGTCAAACATTTATATTTTGCTTTTGAACGTATGAATCTAACGACGAATAGTTAATATATGGATCCGATCAATCCAGTTAGAAAAGGGACTGAAATCAAATGAGAATGGTCCGGTAATGATCTTATGCATTATGTTCAATAAGTATTCCACGCCACTTACATTAATTTATACATTTCATTGAACAATATTTTAAAATATGAAAAAAGGTTCTTGTTCAAAAAAGTTACACCTATACTCGCGTCGGTGTGAGACCGAAAGTGTTAAAAAAGTGGTACACGTCTCTTTTGTACCAACACATGCGATACGCTAAACGATGACGAATGACGAATAACGAAGCTAGAGAGAATCGCAAAGTCGTAGTGTTGATATTTTCTGAGAAATGAATGAATTATTGATTTCTCGGTCTGACAAACCAATGCGCGAGTATAGGAGTGTTAACATTAACTTTATTTCATAAAACATGACTTGTTTTCTGATTTGGCCCCCCTAATGAAAGACGTAGTTCTACGTCAAAAATATAACTAATATATTGTAAGTGGGTTAGAATGTTTTAACGGTTTACAAAATTAATCGGACGTGTTCGATAAAACGCTTGTGATCGTGTCGTTGGTGTAATCTTTAGGAAAACGCTGTGTATATTTTCCTTCCCCAATACAAAACAACAAAAATTTCTGATAACGGCACAGACCATGAGCTATGTCTGTGGTAACAATATCGAACAATCTCATACATTCCGGAATTCGATTGGTTTAAAACTCGATCGGATTTCACGATTCGATCGAAATCGATTTTAGCATTCTGAAATCCGTTCTACTCAAATTTAATTGGTTTATGCAAGAATGGCAAATTTTGCCTTGACACAAAACAAGCGTCAAAATCATTCATCCGTATTTGTGGAGCAATTTTCTCTCTATCAGATTAACAGACTCGAAAGCAATTTTAGATTGTTAAAATTTGAATGAGAAGTATTTCTCGATATTATTTGAATACTTAGAATACATAGTCCTGCCTCTAACCTAACTATTTTTATATAAATATCCTTGGAATTCCGCCAAAACTTTATCCATAATGTAAAATCATTATCAGTTATACCAGAGATGCCAATCTTTCTGATTTTTTAGGATTTCCCAGATATTTTGGGAAACTCCTGACAAACCCTCAATCTCGCCAGATTTTTCAGAAATGATTCCGATTTTTCCTGATTATTGTACTTTTCACTTTATCAGAATTGAAATTAGAATAAAGTGGGTATGTTTTCTAGTTTTTACTCGTTGCTTGCGGTAGAGGGGAAGAGCAACGAACAACATATGTGTGTGTGCAATATTTTTTTGACTCGATTATATACAGGATTCAATCATATACAGTGAAAAGAAATCGAAGACTGTATATGAACGAGTCTGCCATGTACATAATATATCTGCATCGCTTAGCGTTTTAATTATTACTACTCACACTGGCAATTTTTCGGACAAGTATCGCCAAGGCAAGATAGCTATTCAAACATAAGTTAAAGAATGCGCCATCAGAGGATGGTTTCTTATCGTATTTAGCTAAATTAAATAAACTTAAGGAAAAAGGCGATGGTTTTATTAATAAGGATTTTTATGTACATTTATGGTCATCGATACATAAAAATATAGAATGGAATTTACAAAACTCAATTCAAAAGCAATTGTCCTCAAAGTCCTACGTCAGGTTTCCATCCGTGTCACAGACTTTTCTACTTTTTCTAATAATTGACATAATGCTACCAACTGCTTTTCAAACAAGTGAGTATTTAATTTTTCATTCAAAGCTATATAGACATTAAAGTTTGGTGAAATAAGTCCAGATATATCTCAAGAAACATAAAAATCCAAAGAAAAAAATATTTTAAATATAATTATGTAGTTTTTTAAACACTCCCTTCTCAAATGTTCGTACAAAAAAATAAATTCGTCTGATAGAATTTACATTATAACTAGTGTTTTTTTAGATGACGTTTTAAATTCTCTCTGAAAATGTTATCTGGGTCTACTATGAATAAGGTCATGTTTGTAGGATACATGAATCCTACAGGTATGGCGGAAAACTACAACAAACTCAACCAACATGTTAAAAGTAAATATGAATGTAAGCAATTCTTCTTCTTCTTAAATGGCACCAACGTTCCTAGAGGAACTTCGCCGTCTCAACGTAATATTACTTGCGTCATTTTTACTAGTACTTAGTTGAGATTTCTATGCCAAATAACACGCCTTGAATGCATTCTGAGTGGCAAGCTCTAGAATACGCGTGACCACAGTGCAAGTCGGAGGAAAGTTCTTTTACGAAAAATTCCCCCGACCAGAACGGGAATCGAACCCGAACCCCCGGCATGTTAGGTTTTGACGCTAACCACTCGGCCACGGGAGCACTGTAAACAATTCTAATTAGTATTAATTTTAACCACTCCATCTCAATATGTAATAGGTTTTGTGAAATAAGAAAATGAACGAAAATTTTCTGCAAATCGTCGAATCCCATCAAAGAGAGGAAAATATTCGTGATTTTCAACTCACCATTCAGAGATCTTTCGTTGGCATCCCGATAGCTCTTGAGTCCCATCAGTTCCAGTGCTTGCTGGCACTGTTTCCGCCGGGCCGGATACTCGGTGGTGGACAGTTCGTGTTTCACGCCCGAGTTGCAGATTAATACCGCTAGTCTTGCTGCGTCGAACGGGATCTGCTGGGTGATGAGATTGCTGCAAAGATCGGATTTGGGATTAATGACATACATGTTCGGCCGGTGTTTGAGCAAATTGTGACGCCGGCTATTTCCAGTAGCGTTTCTCTGGATGGCGACCTTATGTTGTGCCGTACGGAAACAACCATGTTAGCCTTTACTGATTATTTTGTAAGACGATCTCGACACACGACGGATGACGTCATCTTGCGAGACCAAACATGGGATGCATTTCTGTTGAGCAAATTTGCACCAATATTCAGAGCAAATTCATCGTACATGAACGCATATTGTTTTAAGGACATCGTGCAGCGTCAAGGGCAGATTGTCCTCATCCCGTTCTGCACTCATTGAGCAATCCGCCGGCGAGAGGCTGCAAAATCAACGAATGCACAATAGTGGTAAAGTTGTCCATGACAACTAGAGAGATTATCTTATTTAGCATAACAACATTACGAGTTGAGAAGACAATGAGTTAGCATTTGCACCGTCATTTGCGAAATCCAGTGCTCGGAACCGATGCACAGAGTATGTTTTCATTTGCTGCCATCTTTTCAATCGTCAAATCTCGAAGCCCTGCTTTCAATTGCGCCTTACAGCACTAACTTTTAATCTACCATGCTCTGATTAACCTTCAACATTGTACCGATGCGTACGAGGTACAACACGCCGTCGCCCAAGAAAGATGCCACTCGGATGCTGCGATTACCCAAATGTGTGCTTACAATGTTCCTGTGTGCCCTGTGATTACAGCCAGCAAAAGTGTCCCAACTGAGGCAGACGCACCCACGTTGAGTCTCGACCCCATGGAACTAATCTTGCCAGATTGGGAATACCAGAGGGCCCGCCTATGAACTTATGCTGCCGGTGTGCTTCCCACCGTAAGACAGATCAGAAGCGCAAACAAAGAAAACCACATGAATAATTTGTAGCAGCAGAGGATGTTTACTATTTGTCGTCAGTATTCCTTATCCGGTGCAATGGGGTAAGACCGTGTTGAGATGTTAATTTCGTGACACAGGTGGGGACGGAGCCCCAGCCGGATTTCTTGCATCGAACAGAAGAATACTATGGTGCTGGTGTATAATAGACGTTTTCATAGAGAAACTAGTTGACCCGGCAAACATTATTCTGTCATATAGATTATTGTAATAACTAACGTATTGTGAGTATATTTGAATTTGAATGTACAGTCTATAAAATTAATCGATTGTGGTCGATAAAAAAGAACAAACGGAACGATTTGAACGAAAGTTGGCATGATGTTTCATGACTCAATGTATTTCATTAACGTAAATGACATGTTTGATCTCGTAAAAGTTAAATGAAAAGAAAAAAAAAGTAATTTAATTATGTCATAAAGATGAAAAATGAAATAAAGAAAATCAATATTCATTTCGTTCAGCTGCTGTCTCGTTAGAGGTAAATACGCGCTTGTCATTTTCAAAATTAACGGCTAAATTTATAACTGCTGAGTCCCTTTCATGAATTGGGAAACCAACGATACGACAGACAACATCAATGGAGTCGATATACCGGCCTATTTGGAACGACATAATTTCGTCGTTGTCATTCAATCGAGGCATATTCACTTCGGTATTCTAAATTTAAAACACAGCCATATTGCTTTCTTAATTCATGGACTTGCAAATGTATTAATTGCCCTTCACCGATCCGCCGTTGAGGCGAATATGGTAATATCCAACGATTTTTAATGTCAATGTCTGTGTTGTTGATATTTGTGAATGATTTACACCATTATCAGTATTTCTTCGTTGATATATTAGATGCCCGCTTGCGATTACGTCGTTAGGAAAGTCACTAGGAAAACGGTTTGTACATATTATATCTGCAATATAAGGCGATAAAAGTTTGAGATTACCGCCATGAACCATGCTTGTGGTAACAGTATCGAATAGTCATTCATATTCCGAAATCCGATTGGTTTGAAACTCGATCAAATTTCACGATCCGATCGAAGTCGACTTTTGCATTCATAACACTAAAACTACCGACAGTTGTTTTATACCTATTTTTACCAAACCGGTCATTTTGACCGGTGTAATGTTTATTTATCAAAATATAAGAATTTGAAAATGTTTTCACAGAGAATAAAATATATTTCATTCTAATATTGCAAGAACATTATAAATACATCCATTTGCATCAAATATAGTATTATAATTTGTATTTTTATTCAGATACACTCGACAAAAAAGTTAGAGAAACAGAGTGCAAAGTGCAAAGTGATTTTTGAAATGCCGTAACTTCTTGAAAAATCAACGCATGAAGATGAGTGCATATCATTTTGAAGCTTAAACTTTCTTGTTTTGGAAAATGTTATGAACACATTTTTATCTGGTTGTATGTAGATGTAGTGGACAAAAATATCAGGAAGTAATAATAAAACGATTTCTTTCTGTTTTTCTCTAACTTTTTGAAGACTAACGAAATTTTTTGCTAACCAACTCAGTAAGAAATTCAATTAACCTTATTAAACAGCTTTTATTTGATTCCTATAACGTTCATGTAGGACCTTTACATACAAAGATTTTTTTTTTTTTTCCAAAATATATATTTTTATCAAGGCTCATATGGCGTTAGCCTGACGGGGCCGGAGTTCAATATTAAAAGATATTTTTGTTTGAATGAAAAGTTACCGCTTGATCTTTGATGATAAATAGTTCAATAAATAATTATCACACCGCAAACAGAGAGGTAGTTTTGAAAACTCTAATAAATTTAGTATAAAGTTAATTTTTTGCTTTGACGACAAAAATAATTTGAATTTTTTGCAGCAATTTTAAAAAAGTGTCAAAATAACGTTTTTTATAGTGTTTTTGAAAATTTTCTGTAATTTTGCAAATATTGCAGTAAATTTTAATGTTAGCATGTACATTTTTAGCATGGTGTATCCCCTAGACTCCTGTGAACATTTCATATTGATACGTTCAGCTGTTTTTTTCTAGCCGATCGCTCAAAGTTCATTGCACACTGTACCAAAATTACAAAATGCTATGCGTACCCTCCAAATAAACGATTCGTAACTTTTCATGCGTTTGTGGGTATGACGATTGTAAGGAGTGATGATACTCACACATATACTCATGTATTCTCACATCTATGCGCACACACTCCACCGCTCGAATTATTTCTTTGAAAATGATGTTTATTTATATCCTTCCCGGAGTGCATTCAGCTTTTTGTGCAGATAGTTCCATCAGCAGAAATTTCAAATTTTTTTTGTTGATAATCTCTGAGGAAATAAACATTTTTTCTTATAATTGGTCATCTATATTTCAGATACTTGTCAAATTTCAGAATTTAATTTCATAATCATCTTGATCGATATCAGAAAAGTCTTCTCTTGAATCTGTTACGGGCTCTAAAACTCTAGATATGCACCTCGGCATTTTTGGGTTAAATTTTATAACTAGATAAAAATATATATTTAGAAAATTGTTATTTTTTCCCCGCAATATAATACAAATATTCACAACTTACTCACACTGCAAACTACTATAACTGTAATTTTTTGAAAAATCAACCCAATTGTCCACAATATTGTATGTATTTTAACTGCACTAATTTCAACATTACCTATTTCTACCGTATTCAACAACTGTCAATGAGAAAATGAAATTGCATCACAATATATTACAAAACTTAAAAATTTCCCAAATTTTGTGGTTTAGAGGTCAGTAATTGTTGCGGAAATTTTGATTGGCTGGAACCGTTGTGGCTGATTGACGTTGCTTCTAAGCAATTTTGGTATCAGAAACACAAAAAATCACGACCGGTCATTTTGACCGGTCAGTATAAATAGGTATACCACATATGTATATCAGAAAATTTGGAAGTGAGAGACCAAAATAATTTATAATATTGATGAATACGTGAATTTAGAAAAAGTCATAACATCATTAAAAATATAAAAAATAATATCAATACAAAATTTGCGATCAAACTATATAACCGGTCATTTTGACCGGTTGGTAGTTCTAGTGTTAAATACGTTCGACTCAAATTCAATCACTCTATGCAAATGTGGCAACCTTGCCTTGTCGCAAAACAAACGTCAAAATAATTCATCTTTATTCGTGGAGCAATTTGTTCTCTATCAAATTGGCAGACCCGAAAGTAACCTTAAATTGTTAAAATTTTAACGAAAACTATTACTCGATGGTGTTAAATACACAGGAGACATTTTCCAGACACTATCATTTTTCTGTAAATTTCCCTACGATTTCACCAAAACATTATCCATCATCGTCATCAGATATAATTTTATTTAAAAGATTTTTCTCCACTCGCACATAATGTGTTACTTTCTCACGGTTCCCGGAATAAATCGCCACAGAAAACGACTGCAACAGAAACCACCGCTTATAAAATGTGTAGTAGGCTATAAATATTGTGGCGCGGTATTGTATTTCAAAACAAGAATTAACCGGGCAAACGTATCGCCCCAGGCAAACGTAACGCCCCGGGCAGACGTATACCGTCCGACGCTCGCTAGAGCTCGGTCGGACATTGCTAAAGGATCGTATCCTATGTTTCAAACTAACCGGGCAATCAGTGGATCCCAGGTTTGCGTGCGAGACACCGCCGCTTCCGACGGCGGGTCGGCGGTGGACTCGGATTGCGTCATCTTGGCGGCATGGGCCGCCTCGATTCCTTATCCTCGCCAAATGGGGACTTCGTCCCCATTACATTGTCCTCAGAATAAATTTCGAAAAACGAGAACAAGAGAATAAATTTATAATAGAAATGTGAGGCACATGATGTTTTTCCCGCGCCAAATATTTCTAGCCTACTACACTTTTTCTAAGCGGTTGTTTCTGTTGCAGTTGTTTACTGTGGCGATTTATTCCGGTCACCCTTTCTCACATATAACACATATGTGATATGTATAGCTAAGTTTTAATAAATTAAATTCACTAAAATTTGTTTGATACATTACAATTCCCTGATCTCTAAACGGCCTAAATCAATGAAAACTAAGAGCATTCCCATTTTCACATACATTTGTTTTGCCGATTTTTGGGCCATACCGTCCATAACGAGCAACTGATACATTCGATTCTGCCATTTTTCACTTTTTTAGTATAAATAAGCCATTCGCGCTGTGAAACCACAAATAGAGATGAATGAACTCTCAGAGTTTAAATTCTCTTTAATTCAAATCCTGAACCTGAAATCACACCACTTCTCGTTTGGTGGTCATAAATGCAACGTCGTCGCCGGCGGGCGTCGAGTGGGAATGCGTTGCGTTTTACGGGCAATGAGAGAGGAGAGAGAGAGAGAAAAGAGGAACTACTGCGATTAAAATTCGCAATTACTCGATAGTTCGTAGAAATATTTGCATCAATCGATAGGAAATATTTCTACTCGTGAAGCTCAGTTGTTTTTGGAGCGATAAGGTAAATTACGCGTTGACGACATTGAGCTTTCAATCACGAGTTTGAAAATGCGATAAAGATTATTGTTTTTAGGTGGAATCGTCCTTCAAGATGAATGAATGAAATTATGAAATTATAGATGAAAAATAGCTTTTCTATACCTAGGATGTAATATTTTATATACATCTTACTATTGAAGTATTAAGAATTACTAAATAACTAAAGAGTTCCTTAAAAAATTTCGATGCATTTTTTAATAATAACCAAATTGATATACAAAGTGCGGCAGCATAACTTCCTTTTTTAAAATGCGCGCCACTCAGTTAGTTGATGTCATAGCGGAGCGCTAGTGGTCTGTAAAATTTTGTCCCAACACGGTTCAGTCGCCATCATGCGTTGGAATAGTGAGGAGCGTGCCTTTGCCGTTGAGGTTTACTTTTCAAGCGGATGTTCGGTTATTGCAACACAGCGTGCATTTCGGAATCGCTTTAATTTAGACCCGTTGGCTCCCGTCCCAGACAGCAAATCAATTGTTACATGGGTCACTACATTCAGACAAACTGCAAGTGCGACAAAAGGAAGAACTGGAGCTCCTCGGCCCGTTAGATCACCGAAGAACATTGAAGCAGTGAGAGCGACAATGTTGCGATCGCCACGGCGTTATGCGCGCAAACACGCATCTGTCCTTGGACTGTCCGATCGTTCTGTGAGAAGAATTCTTCCAGGAACTTTCAGAACACTTTCCAGAGCGCCTTATCGCAATCAGAGGCGATTTGGAATGGCCGACACGCTCTCCCGATCTTGTGATTTTTTTCTATGGGGTTTTTTGAAATCCCGTGTTTATGTGAACCGTCCAAGAACCCTACAAGATTTGAAGACCAACATCCAAGAAGAAATTGCCAATATAACACCTGCTATGCTAACAAGAGTCATGACAAACGCCAGAAATCGGTTTACGTAATGCATGGAGATTGGGGGACGTCATTTAACAGATTTGATCTTCAAAACAATGTAAATAAAAACTTTAGACATGTACCTTATTAAAAAATAAATAAATATTTTCCGATGCATACAATAGTTTTTATTGAGTTTTGAAAAAATGAAGTTATGCTGCCGCACCCTGTACGAGCGAATAGAATAATAGAATTTCGCAGTTTACGTCGAAAATGCGGTCGTGTCCTAGTTACAACCCTTTTGTTTGTTTTAAATGTGTGTGTGTTCCACCCGAAAATCGATAATAATTTTGGCTTAACAATAATAGAACACGGAGCTCAATGTCGTTTATGTCGGATTGCGTGGCAAGGCTTCCACATTTGCACAACAGGAATGTGCTCGAGAATACTCGATCGGATTTCAGAATACGTGTGAGTAGTTGATCAGTAGACAGATCAAGAATTTTTAGAAGAATTACACTATCGATTTCTTCAGGGCGTATTTTGTCGATTTTTAAGCAATAATTATAATAATAAATTGAATAGGAATGAAATACTCACATTTTTTGGTATGATAATCCGAAAATAAAACTATTTTCTAATTTAAGTAATTGGAAAAATCCTTTGCCTAAAATAATAAATTTCAGTAAGTTGATTTTCATTCCTCACTAATAAATTAATCTTTCTACTAATTACAATTAAAACCCTTAATTTATTTTTAATTTTCTATAATTAAATCCCATTTCCTTCAAATTTAGTTCTTAAAATACTTTCCAATCCACTATAGTTTGCAACTTCCTTTCCCTTCGAGATTTCGTTCAACTATAGTTTCCGACTCAATGCACTGTATAGATCCTTTTCTTTCTATAAACGCTTATTCAAATTATTCTTCTCTTCTACTTCCTTCGACTATTCTTCAGTGTTTCATCTGTCCTTATCTATGTGCTATAAACAATTCTCTATTGCTTTACGCGCAGGTCCGCAGGACAACTCCGACAAGAGAATTCGGTGCATGGTGGGCTAACAAGTCTCGTTGCTTAATGTTTATGCAATATCCGTCTTTTACCTTCAGAACAACTGGGGGATTTTGCATCAAAGAAACCCTGCTGACTTGCAACAATAGTCACACATATTCTAGTTTGTCACTCAGAATACATTGTAGGCGTATTTCTTGGTACAGAAATCTAAACTACGTTTCAACAAAAATATCGCAAGTAGTAATATGTTGAAAACACGAACGTTGATAATACCAATACCATATAATACCAATATTTGGTTTTGAAGTCTGTAGTTTCATAAAGTATATAATTTTGTTCAGTTTCACTGTAATGAATTGTTATGGAATGCCCAAAAAGGTCGGTACAAAACTCTGGTAAATCTATCAGAAAATGACTGAGCAATAATTGGGCATGAAGAAGCTTATATTTTCAATTTCGACCAATCAGAACGAAGTATTTCCGTTTAGAGAGATTTCGTTTGTTTGATAGTTTATTTCATACAATATATTATTTTGTTCATTGTGATAAATTGTTATGGAGTGCTCAGATTGATTAATGCAAAAATCTCGTAAATCCATCAGGAAATAACTGGGCAATAATTGTAAGTATATGAGTTACCGTTTGTGTCGTCAATTTCGACCATTCAGGGTAGGGGGTGTTTCCGTTAGAATAGGGGTTGAGATTGTTCAATTGTTTGATAGTTATTTTCATAACATATATTATTTTATTCATTTAAAAAAATGTGATGAAGTTCCGAAATCGGTTGACGTAAAAATCTCATTGATCCATCATGAAAAGACTGACTAAAGGGTGTGTCACATCAAATTGCATCACGGAAAAAACGCTGTAGAAATTTAATTTTTAGGAATTATATCTTCAGCTTTCGCTTATAATCAGATAAGAGTGTATAGATCAAGTAGGCCATGCTTCACTGTCAATTTTTCGTAAATTTGGAAAAATGTCGTCGAACGAAAAAGAGCATCGTGAATTAATCTTGTGCACTCATTTCGAGAATCCGGAGTTGTCACATCGGGACATCGGTAAGATGCTGGGAATCGTCCAATCCACGGTCAGCAGAGTACTAAAACGATACTTCGAGAACCTAACCATCGACCGGAAGGTGAAGAACGGCGAAAATGGATGCTCCGTCAGTGAAAAAGATCACAAGCGCGTAGTTAAGCAGTTTAGACGTGATCCGAGAAGTTCGGTCCGGGATGTCGCCAATAAGCTGAATTTGTCAAGTTCATTCGTCCAGCGGACCAAGCAGCGGGAGGGCCTGCGTACATACAAGGTTCAGAAGGCTCCTAACCGCAACGAAAGGCAAAACATGGTGGGGAAGACGCGAGCCCGGAAGCTGTACACCGAAATGCTGACGAAGCCGCATTGCCTGGTAATGGACGACGAAACCTACGTCAAAGCGGACTTTCGTCAGCTGCCGGGCCTGTTGTTCTTCTCCGCAGAGGACAAATTCAGCGTTCCGGAGGAGATTCGCAAGCAGAAACTATCCAAGTTTGTCAAAAAGTACATGGTGTGGCAAGCGATCTGCTCTTGCGGTAAGCGGAGCGCCCCCTTCGTGATGACCGGCACGGTAAACGGGCAGGTTTACCTTAAGGAGTGCCTACAGAAGCGCTTACTACCACTATTGAAGCAGCACGAGGGCCCGACCATCTTCTGGCCGGATCTCGCTTCGTGCCACTATTCAGAGGACGTGTTGGAGTGGTACGAAGCCAACGGGGTCACTTTCGTGCCAAAGGAAATGAACCCGCCCAACGCGCCGGAGCTTCGCCCAATAGAGAAATATTGGGCGATTATGAAGCAGGCCCTCCGGAAGAACCCAAAAGTTGTCAAATCGGAGGCGGACTTCAAGAGAAAATGGATTTCTGTTCAAAAAAAACTACAACCTGACGTTGTACAGAACCTTATGGACGGGGTAAAGAGGAAGGTGCGAGCATACGGGCTTGGGCTCGAAGTATGAATAAAAAGAAAATGCCAAAAGTTGTTTAATAGTTCTTATTTTACTGTCTAAAATTTTCAAAAGGATCGGTCTACTGGGCGAATTTCTACAGCGTTTTTTCCGTGATGCAATTAGATGTGACACACCCTTTATAAGCATTTGAAATTGGGTATTTTCCCGATGCGATCGATTTATGTTTTTCAATTGGTATCCCTAATATGTTTCCTAAAGACGTAATCCTAAGTTGAAATGGCAAAAAATTAAGTTAGTAAGCACTTAAGTGTCCGGATTTCGATGCATTACGATACCACGGAAGAAGAGAGATAGTCGTATGAACGGTGTGTGTCAACGTTGGATTCCAGAATATGGTTTTTTCTTCGAATCACAATTTCTCGCGTCACTGTACAGTCGCCTATCGCCTACTACGATCGTATATAATAGGATCAATTTTATTAAAATAGACCCATAGGAAGTATTTACAATAACAAATAACAAAATATATCCAATGGTAACACATACGAGTAGATTACATAGTTTGTCTGTTTAATGTACGAACCGTTGTTCATCGTTTGTTTGCCCGACTGCGGATGCGTGTTTCGAACAAAACCACTCGGGGCTTAGTGCGAACGAGATGTCAAAATCCATCTGTGTGCCCCTTAATTAAACCGATATACATCAAACAATTTAGCTAAGCCCGTACAGGTCATGTGTGAAACGATAGCTTCGTGTGTCTTGATGTTTGGATCCGTTTGTCACATCAAGTTTGCGTTGCATAACAAAAAGCATCATGGTGATGCTTCGCAGGGATTAAATATAAATCCTCAACGTTGTCCGACCATTGTTCGAACCGGTCGGTTAACAGAGCAGGCTTTCCGTACCGTACACGTAATCCGTTTCTTGTAACTTACCGGCAGTCAATCAACAGCGCTCGGTTCCTTTGCCCGCACACCGAGATGAGCTGATCCATGATCCCACAAGGCATATTGGCGAAAGTGTGTTCCGCTTTCATGCAAATTAATGCTTTATCACTTGACCTGTAGCAAAAATTCAATCAAAACTGACTGTAATTGGATTTCACTGGACTTACCTTTCAATTTTTTTGCCCGTCAATTGCTCCAAAAATGTCATTGTGGCTACCTCGAGTGCGGCACTGCTGGAGAGGCCACCTCCCACTGGGACGTTGGAATTTACCACAGCATTAAAGCCCGGTATCGTTTGACCGTAGTGGAACATAACGCCCTTTATATAGTTAAGCCATCTGGAATGAAAATGCATTCGAGAAATATGGATTGACTGCAAATGGGACAATGAAAAATGCCGAAACAATTGTTCTTAAATAGACAAGCCGCCACCGATTAATGCGGACACACAACTAAAATATCAGGAAAATTATCAGTGCTCAGAACAGACTCCTAATCCCCTACTCAGGAAGATCTATATGTTAACTACTTTCCGCGATAAGGTCCAACTTCATCCTTTCCGCCCACCCACCGTAAACGTTCCTGTTTCCGCTGCCCCAAAAATAACGTGGTGAGATCAATAAATTTGCAAGACGAGTCCAAACATGCGTCCTACAAAATGTTCTCTTCCGGCATGGCGCGTAGAACGGGCACCCGCTCACACGCTATCAGGATTTATACACCGCCAGGAACGGCATATCCCTTGCTAGACCGTTGCATACCGCTCAGTGCCCGGCAGGATCACACCCGTTTGGGATCGCTTCTCGAAAAGTGGTCTGACGCCGTTCATATGTGCCCCTGCGAGATAAAAACAGCGATGCGAAACAAACCAAACACCACCAACCCCACTTCTACGGGCCTCATTTTCATATTCATGTATTTAAATTAAATAATACGACATCAAAACTCGCGGAAAATTTCGCATAATGAATGTGCAAACGTGTTCATAATTCATGCAAATTTTAGGCGGCCATGCAGCTGAAATAAAAACAGAACCGGTACCAGAGAACAGTGCCTTTCCGGCCCGACTTTGGCAGGCGTAGATATGCGCGTATATGAGAGGGTGGTACGTGTGTTTACAATTTGGTACAGCAAGAGGATGATGCATTGTATGCAATAGCAGATGTTCAGAGCCTCCGAACAATATATATAGTGACGGACAAACACTGGCGTGCCTGGTCAGAAAATTGATTAATTTTACACTGGGGGGATTCAGCCTCTATGGTTTTTCCGGAGGAATGTTGAGGTGGAGTTCGTCGGTATGTTTCTGCGGATTTTCGAGTGGATGCCATCGATAAGAGTATTCGTGCGTGTGAATATCCACACCTACGATGTGTATTGGAATAATCCAAAGTAATGAACGATGCCAAGACATCGAACTAGGAAGTCAATCAAGAAGTCGATCAATTTGGGAGATACATATTACAACTTAACTGCCCATGTTTGCATAGGTGACGAAAACGCATTTTTGTTGTTTTTTGCCTACAAGCGCAACCATGCAAATTTCCAATGGAATAAGCTGTCCAGTTGAAGGATTATTATGAGATCAGCTGGTTCGTGTTTTTTCAATTGATTGAATTTGTGAAGGCAATCTGTAATGTTGGTAATTTTAGCAACATGATTTACCGATATCACGATCAATCGCATAAAGATGGTGGAGTGACTTACACCAACGGTATGAGTAAATGCTGAGTATGTGGAATAATTCGATGTCGAATCCAAGGAATTATAATGCTAAGAAGCAATATTATTTTAATTTCACTACTGATCTGATCGTTTCATTATCTACTTGAAGATTTAAATGCAGAAATTTAGGTAATCATTACATTAAAAAATACAATTGCTTCTCTTTGTTCAGCGAAGTGCAGCGTACAGAAAATAGTAATTATATGAGCAGTGTTTCAATGGTTTCTTGTATTCATCTATTAGGAAACAGTAAGTAAGACACTATCGTGACAAGCATGTTTGGACTCTAAAAAGAATGTGAATCAAATGTAGATTTGCTTATAATACTTATAATTTTTGATTTTCGAGCGATGTATGAAAGCTGTATGGAACTACGTCTGTTATGCGGACAAACAGTGATTTTTCGGAAAAGTTTTTTCTAAATTGCTGAAATGTTTTCGAACAAAAAATGTTTGTTTGCATGGTGAGCAAACGTATTAGACCCATTCCAGCGTGACGTGACAACGGTTTGACTCACTAAAAACAGGTTTTTTCTCGTTTTCATGTATACATCACACGATTTCCAAATGGTAAACGATTTTAAAGTGAATTTGAGAAAATTTCCTACAAGAATCTTAAGTTGGAGAATATTTTGCAGTTGAATTCGCTTGTTGCGAGACCAATACTTTTGTGACATGACAACACCTGTCTTTTTGCGGATTCCGACTTTTGAACAATAATGTTGTATTTTCAGTTCCGTTTCAATACATACAAATTAACTTTGTTCTATGATTTGGCAATGAAAGATGAACGAAGATTCCTGTATGCTCAGTTTTTCAAAAAACTTGCCAGAACATGCATTTTGACGGCATGCATTTTGTGACGTGACAACGCGCTCTGTGCGATTAAACAGTCTCCAAGAAGCGTTGTCACGTCACGCAATCAATAAGTTGTATTAAATAAGATTTTCACCGTATTGTAGCAAGCGATATACTATTTGTTATGTTTTTTTTATTACTCTGAATACTTCTTACTTTCCTCTGAGGTCTCCCCTTCCCCTTCCAAAAGTCCATCCTATAGGGGAAAGTGGTCCTAACGCAACCGTGCTTCCTACTGAATTTTCAATGGTGTCATAACGCAGACAATTTGATAATATGGTGAATTCTCTTCATTCTAGCGTTTTAGCGCCATTTTACGTTTTCATTCCTTCAAAGTCAGAAAAGAAATATATTCGACCTGTGTGCAAAATGAGTTTTATGTTCTTTTAGTTTGTGAAACATTGCGAAACAAGACAATTTTATTTGTTTATGGTATGTTCATCAAAAAAAGCTATATAATTTGAATCTACCTGTTACCTGTAATACACGGTATGTCTTTATTTGGGAAAAGTCGGGGTGGTCCAAAACCGACCTCCAGTTTTTATATCGTGATTGTTTATCACGTTCACTCTGGCGCTTGCCATCAATGGCTAGCACAATCCTGGTTCATTGAGTGGCGTTCACTACAGGGGGAACGCATTTGATTTTGCTATCAGAAACTTTTGATAAACTCACGTACCTGTGCAAGGGCGTTTATGTTTGGGTATTGAAGATGACTTTGACGTTGACTTCGATCGTTGATCGTTAATCGTTGATGTTCGCGTGTACATTTGTATGTGCACTTTCTTTGTATAACTCCACACACGTCGCTCTAAGGCTAAGTTCTTCCCACTCAATCATTATCTCCTTCTCACTTAAATCCTATCTCTCACTATCAAACATTATTCTTTATTCCTCCATTTTTATTCCTCTTCGTGCACCCATGGTTATATATCAACATTATCATTCACGATCGTATTGTGGGGTTTCATACCATTCCCGGCTTTTATATCCGTTTTTAACGAACCGGAAGTCCTCGATTCTAAAATGGCTTTGAAATACGATATTCGACTTTCGCTGGCAAGCCCAGATCGTATGGGTTTTCCATATTTTTTTAGCATTCGATAATACCATCAGCAAACCGGATGTTGAAATAAGATTATATTTTATATTATGGAATCTACGTTCAAATTTTGTTGATAAAACATAGGAGAAATATCATTTGCATGTTTTGAAACGAAACATTGTTTAATTTTGTGTGCTTTATTCATGAAAACGCAAAAAAGTGTTTGTAGTGAGTCAAAATATTGTTTGAATGGATCGTATACTATTCGTGACGTGACAACAATTTCTGGAGACAGTTAATACTCCTCTATTTGTGGACCGATCTCAACCAAATGTTGTGGGTTGTTGACTTTCACTGTTTGCTCATAAAAACCCAAGTATAAAAATGTTTGAATCTATGTTCATTTGATAAACTAAAAAAATGCTCTATTTTTGTGACTTGACAACGCTTCAAAATACCTGTTTTTCAAATGCTTGTTTCTCATAAATTACAAAATAAAACGTAGGTCTACCCATGGCTCTTCAAACAAACATTTAATCACCCATTCAATGGTATATAGACATTGAAGTTTGGTTAAGCATGTGCAGGGATATCTCAAGAAACACAAAAATAGTGAAAACCTGAAATATTTTAAATATAATTAATAATTATAATTTGAAACTCACCTCTCTCAAAGATTGGTGCATAAAAATTAAATTTGTTGCAAAAAAATATATGATATTATTAGTGCTTATTCAAATAACGTTTTCAATTTTCTCCTAAAACTAGATTTGAAATTTGGTTATCTGGTGCATAACCTCATGGAATGGGTCATTACGTTGCGTAGAATGCAAAATGGTGAAAAAATCGATTTTGTTCATTTTGTCGCGTACGTCTCCTATACAAACATGGGCAGTTAAGTAAGGGTTCTTATACTTATTACAAGCTTCATGTTTCTAAAATATCATAAAAAATAACTCTTGGGGACACCAAGGAAGTCTGAGCAACTCCGCATTGAAATCTGATGATCCTCCGCCACCCCTTGAGTTTTACTAGAAAACTCTAATTAACTATGTTTTTGAACACTGTACATGTTAGTATTTATTATTTTAGACGTTTTAAATCACATCCATCGCACCGTGATCCGTTAAATGTTTGAGTGGAGTAAGCCCGGCATGATTTCCGGTTAGTTAAAGGATTTTGGGACATATTTTCCATCTATTTCAGATGCCTCGCAGCTCACAAAGAAATCGAATCGTGAGAGTTGGTCCCAAGAGAACCTCGCTCTTGCAAAAGAGGCTATCGCTGGTGGGTATTCTGTCAAACGTGAAGACTTCGGAATGCTCAAGTCTACATTACTGGATCACATTTTGTGGAAGGTAGTAAATTCGAAACTAGGACCTAGATTCCATCGAACTAGTAATTGAATTGTGGCGTGATTTGAGGTGCCACATGATATATTTACGTAATATCCAATTCCTTTCTTTTCCATATTTTATGCTCACCGGAGCTTGTTCTGACAATATCTCCAGAATCAGTTGAGCCATTCGAACCACATTCGATAGCTACAACTAGAATTAGAATACCTTTTATTTGGCGGTTGCCTCATTCAAACTGGTGTCAAGTATATTCATTAGCAAATTGAAGGTGCAAGTATTACCCACCTGAGATCTCGATACCACCAGCTGAAAAAACATGGTTTCGAGAAAAACGCCTTTGAAGATTCATACAGCAATACTACATCCCTTGAGGTGACTTCATACTATTGGCTGTAACTTTACAGTAAAATCAAATATAAAAAAAAATTAAGGACAACATTTCTAAAGGCATAAGTTTCCCAAAAATGTAAAAAAAATTATTTCGATATTTTCGGTTTTCCAGACCGGGGTCTCCCCTTAACAGTTTTCACTTTTCTTTAGTCAACTCTGAGTGTTCTTCATGTCAGTTTTGAGTGCAATCTGTAATTTAGTTTATTTACAACGTCATTAAGTTTATTTGAAGGCGATTTTTGATATGGATAATTCTATTGGTCAAAAATATTGTGTGAAATTTGGTGTTGTCGAAACGTTGAAAATGTTGCAGAATACATTTGGTGACACAACTCGAAAACACAAGTCTATGAATGGTATAAGACATTCAAAAAAGGCCAAGATGGGATGAACGATTTACCACGTCAAGGGCGACCATCCACATTTTCAACTGATGAAAACTTCTACAAAATAAAAGCGATGGTGCTCAGAGGTCGTCATTTAAGTTAAGGAAGCCAGTCCGTAAATTAAATATTTCTCACGAGACCATTCGTTATGTTTCAGTTGATGTTTGGCATGAAAAAAGTTACCGCTCGACTAACGTAATAAAGTGGCTGAAGACATGCTTGAACGATGAAATTCTGATCACACGTTCATTCAACGCATATTTACTGGCGACAAGACATGGGTGTACGGATATGACATGCAAACGAGTCAACTTCGTAGGACCCGATTTGACAGCATTGAAGACATAAAAACGAATTAACTCCGTGAATTGAATGCAACTCCTGAATACAGGTGTAAAAAGTGTGCCTATTTTGAAGGCGATAATATAAATTAAGATGACAAATAAAGTTTTTTCTTTAAAACAACAAATTCCCTGTACACAGTGTGCAAAAACAGTTTATCCACCCACCAGTGAAAAAATAGCTTTCTTCCAAAAACCCAGCCACGGGAGCACCTTCGTATTAGTTAACATACCTTTTTCAGCGAAGGTAAAACCGAAACAATCTACTAAAAAGTCACGGATACTGGTAATCTCCAAAATAAATTGTTTTTTTTTTGCAGAAGAATCCGTATTTTAATTGGAACGAAAATTGCATAACTTGCACACGCAATGAACGAAGGGTTTTTTTGTTTATTATTTTGACGTTTCGTAAGCTCATGAAAGATGGTCCGTATTACCCCAACGAGCGGTCTTACTCCGTCTTCCCCTAATCGATGTTGGTGGCACAAAAAATAAATTCATCCCTATTTGATAGAAGCCATCATGGAGCTATCTTTACTTTCTACTTTATATCTGAGTGGGAATACATATGGTAGTACTAGGCTAGCAATGAGTAGTAGGACGTCTGAATTCAAAGTGAAGACTTTAGAATAGTTCTTTACTCACTTGGGTATTCCCTTGGCAATGCTGCTGCTATCAAATTGAGCTCGTTTGTCCTCGTCTGTTCCTTCGAAACAAGTTAGTACATCACAGTTTGAAGGGGTTCCATTTTTCTTGCCAACTATAACCGTCACCATTGGCAAGGCCTGAAATTTTATAAACCTAATTAATAATATTTTTTTACCTAACAACCCATTCTACTAGAACAATCACTATATATGGATTCTATATATAGTCATAAAATATGTGGGAGTATATTACAAAAACCTAGCCTTGACCCGAACCATTCAGGTTGGATAACTCGCTTCAACTTCCAAATACAGTGGAATCCGTTTAAAATGACATCGCGGGGAATTTACAAACGCGTCATAATAAGCGGACATCACACAAAGCGATTGGTGAAAAAATGTCGGTCATTATAACCGGACATCATTTATTGAAAGTGGATCATAAAAGGCGACGTGCCAGTGTAAGGGAAGACATTATATGCGACTTTTTTTTACGAAGAACTTTAAATTAAACCAAACTTCGTTGTGTAATTACGTCATAATAAGCAGTTGATCAATAAAACAGAGTCAAAATAAACGGATTCTACTGTAATTAATAATTGCAAGAAAGATTCGAAGAACATAAATCTGGTACTCCTATTCTCAGACAAATTATTCCGATCTATATCGACAAAACTCTGATTTTTGTTTAGTTTATCGTGAAACAGAAACACCCTCAAGACAAATATAAAATGGCGCACAAAATTTTAAATGAAATTTTATTAACATTGGCGAAAAACCATGTTTAAACCTTGTAATAAGTCTAATGATGCTACTAAACATCGTTAAATTCACATAATCATCTGAAAGTCTGAAACGATATATAAGTAAGACCAATACGAATCCATTCCGAATTCAATCCGATATAGTGGTTTTAAGATTTCTTGAAAATTCATAGTTTTGTTCCCTTTAGCAGAATATTATACCCGTACCGTTCCCGCTTTTTGCGACATTTTAAAAACATTGATCAAAAAAAGATCAGAAGGACAGTTACAGCTACCCGAAAGACATTCACCAGAATTCCAATCACCCGAATGTGACAAACCCGAATGTCACAGATACCCGAATGGAACATCTACCCGAGAGAACATTTACCCAAATGCGACATACACCCGAATGCAACATTTACCCGAATGCAACGATTATAACTATTTACAGGTATATTAACCTTTTGCGGTCGTGTTAAATTTGGGCATGGGTGTCGTACTGGTCGGAATTATTTTTCCTTGGAAAAGCAGAGATACATGCAATATTATGAATAATAAACATTTTTTTATTTTGCTTATGAACTATAGGGGAGAGGGAGGCAAGTTGGCGTGGGAGGCAAGATGACGAATCGGTAATTTGACCCGTTGTAATGAAGGTAGCGCCACCTACTTTTTACCGAAGATGTTTATAACAAGGCCAAACTTTGTACTCGGTAACTCTGCCGAAAACGTTTTCACAAAAAAATTGAAAAATAAAAATGATAAAAATCATGATTTTGTTATTTTTTTCCGATTTTTCAAATTTCATTCCGGCGAGTTACAATCATGAATTTTTTTTATTGAAAAAGTCGCTTGGGGGCAAGTTAGCGAACTGCAACATTATGTTAATTTTTGGTTTTTTATTGCAGATGGTTAGAACTTATAAGCGAAAAAGAGACCAATATTGGACGGACATCAGTTTGGAGAATGTTATGAATGCTATAGAAGAAGGTTTGTCTGTTCTGGGTGCTTCAAAACAGTTCGGTGTGCCAGAACCAACTTATTATATAAAAAATATATCCATCACACCGAAGTGTTATAATGGCTAAATTCTGCAGTTATGATTTTTGTCCCACATTCTTATGCATTCAACGCACTGTGCGTTGGCTTATGTGAGTGACTACTTTGTTTGATACTGAGGTACCGTTACCTATTACTCATAAGAACACCGTATTGGTTCGTGAACAGGTCCGCTAGACACCAAGCTTCGTTGAGGAAAAGTATAAACTGATACTTGGTTGAGTAAAATATAAGATTAGCATGGTTTCTTGCTGTGGTGGCTGAGAGCAGACAAACGACCACAAAGGATTAAATTGATTGTGTCACATTTACACGAAACCCACTCACCCGAAAGACATTCACCCGAATTCCACTCACCCGAAAGTAACAAATACCCGAATGTAACAAATACCCGAATGCGACAGCTACCCGAATGTAACATCTACCTGTACGCGACAATTACCCGAATCTAACATCTACCCAAATGCGAGACTTACTCGAATGTAACATTTACCTTGGTGCCGCCTCGGTTCCTATCCTCGTTAAATTGGGACTTCGCCCCCATTACGTAGACCTCAGAAGAAATTTCATCACGAATTAATAAATTCATGATAAACATTGCGCTGCAGTGGAAAATACGTTTTTATCAATTATTTTCACATTGTCATAGCATTTATGCTTATATTTTTATGTTAAAATAACCTGCTTAATTTTCGAAATTATCCATAACCCATGCTCATTTTTGAATGATCAACACAGAAAGGAAAGAATTGTCAATTTTGCCTATACTAATTTTTAAAAATTACACCGCGAAGTCTTCAAAATCATTTTCAAATTTCCTCATTACAATTTCTTATTCCACTTCGTAGTTTTGTTGCTTTTCCATGTTGTTTTGATTTAATCCTATTTATCAACAGGAGATTCGACGAAACTCACAATCTGATTTGTCGGAATCTTCTCTTCTCATTCGGGTAAACGTTGCATTCGGGTAAATGTCGCATTCGGGTATTTGTTACAATCGGATATTTGTTGCATTCAATTACATGTCCATTGGGGTATTTGTCGCATTCGGGTAAATGTCCATTCGGGTAAATGTTTTTCGGGTAAACGTGTTTCAGGTGAATGGTATTCGGGTGAATGGGACACAACCTATTAAATTAGAAGTTGTATATTTCGTAGAGATAGAGCAAAAAGGGAAAAACGGTGTAGTATACTATATTTTTCAATGTTATAAAAAATATTATTTCAATTCTTTATTAA
Organism: Toxorhynchites rutilus septentrionalis; assembly: GCF_029784135.1. Taxonomy (NCBI): domain Eukaryota; kingdom Metazoa; phylum Arthropoda; class Insecta; order Diptera; family Culicidae; genus Toxorhynchites; species Toxorhynchites rutilus. Next base: position 226,630,295 of record NC_073746.1, read on the forward strand.
TCAAATTAGAATTCTGTATTAATGATGGACTTCAATTTCGATTTTAAACATTATCCAGTCTTTTGGATCACGTAGAAGAAAGCTGTTAATTTCAAGCAGTCGCCATAAAAATCATAGAATGAGATGTTAAAATATGATAAAAAAAAACACAGATAATGCGTTGGAAGGAGATAAAAGTATTATAACACAGCATTTACGAGAAACAAGTTTACTCGAATATTTTTCATCTTCATAGAAAATTTACCCAAATGGTAAATAATTCCGAATGAGACAGAAAAAATATTTAAAAAAGGGTTAAAATTTTGGTAATTGTACTGATAATAAATTAAAATCAGTTGAGCACAACTCGACAGAGAAGCTCCTTTATTACTTTTTATTTTTTTATAAAATAGCGCTACATTCTTTTTACATTGCTCAAACATTTATGCTTTATATTTTTCATGTTAAAATTACCTGCTTAGTTTTTGAAAAAATATTCCAAAACCCTTGTTCAATTCTATGCTCTCCCTTAGGCTTGAAGAGCAACATGGAAAGGAAAGAAGACAGAATGTTGATTGTGCCTAAACTAATTTCTTAAAATTAATCAGCCAAGTATTTCGCATCATTTTCAAATTTCCTGATTACAATTCTTCAATTTACCGCATATTTTTATTGCTCTCTCATGTTGTATTTATTAAATCTTATTTATTATCAAAAGACTCGACAAAATTCATAATCTGATTTGTCGAAATATTTCCATTTTTAAACGGGTAAACTTTGCATTCGGGTAAATGTCGCACTCTGGTATTTGTCGCATTCGAGTAAGTGTTGCATTCGGGTATTAAATACGCCCAGTGCACACTTCTTGGCAGTATACGGTAAAGTCGCTACGTATTCATTAATAGTATATAGTGAATGAAAATCTGTTTATGGGCATGTCTCTTCATAGTACATGCGCGCAAGCTGATCTACCTCACTTTGACCTCACTCCGATTACGAAAAAAATATGATAATTTTTTTAGTAATTTATTCCACGGAAATCGATTAATTTCCAAATACACTCGACAAATATTAGCGTAGCAGAGTTCAAACATAAGTTTTTCAGTATCTTCAGAACGTTCTAACTTCATGGTAAGTGACTAGGTAAACATTATTTTCAAGCTACATGTTTTGGGTTGTAAGGTAGTTCGCCTCCTCGTGGTGCATCCTGGGTAACGCTAAACGAACTACAAAAGCCGAGCGTCTGTATCCCAGGTTAGGGGCGGCTCAAGCAGCGTCTGTCTCGGAGCGAGCGGTGGAATATGGAATGCGGTTCCCGCCAGCTATATCTAAGATGGCAGCCCCATCGCGGGATAGTGACTTTAGGCCAACAACCTACTGTCTACGAAACAATTAAGTTACAAAAACCGAAATAAGAAGATCAACCGATGCTTCCGACTTGCAAGAGAAAGAGAGTTTCTACAGCCAGCTGAACAGCGTGATTGAGAAGATTCCGAAAGGAGATATCCAAATCCATATAGGTGACTTCAACGCGAAGATTGGCTCCGACAACGAGGACCTCGAGCGCGTCATGGGACGCCACGGTCTAGGACAGATGAGCGAAAACGGAGAACTGTTTGCTGAGTTTTGTAGCAACAATAACATGGTCATTGGTGGATCGCTCTTCCCTCACCGACCAGCGTATAAGGTCACCTGGGTTTCCCGGGATGGCCGAACAGAAAATCAAATTGACCACATCTGCATCAGCCGAAACTGGAGAAGGAGCCTCCTTGATGTCCGCAACAAGCGCAGCGCTGACATTGTATCTGGTCATCACCTCGTCATCGGTGAGATACGCTTGCGCGTCGTACGCGTCCAACGACCTGAGGAGAAAATCGGATGTCGCTACGACATCCGCCGGTTGGATAACCCCGGGGTGAAAAGGGCCTTCGTCGAACAGCTTGAAGCCCGAGCCTCTGAATTACCACCCGGTGGAACAGTTGAAGAACAATGGTCAGGCATCAAGAACACCTTTACCACGACAAGTGATGAAACTCTCGGTAAGCTGCGTAGCGGGAGGAGAGAATGGATGACGGATGAAACCTGGAGGATCGTCGATGAGCGGAGAAAGGCGAAAGCCGACATTGGGCAGGCGCGCAATAGATCGGCTAAAGCAGCTGCCCGCCAGCGTTACGCTGATCTAGAGAAGGCAGTCAAACGATCTTGTAGACGGGACAAGAGAGACTGGACCAACTCCTTAGCCGAAGAGGGAGAAATAGCCGCCGCCAGTAGAGATATCCGCCTATTGTACGATATTTCTCGCCGCCTTAGTGGTGTCAGGACCAATGCCAGAATGCCGCTGAAAGACCGAGCAGGTCAATTAATGACAGAGCGTACAGATCAGCTCAAGCATTGGACTGAGCACCTCGGCGAGCTCTTCCGAAATCCAAGCAAGGATGACCAACAAAACCCGCAGCGTACGGTACCTACAGTACGGCGCATTAACCGCGTCAACTCCGCGGTGCCGTCATTAGCTGAAATAGAAGCGGCAATTAAAAGCATGAAATCCAATAAAGCGCCAAGAATAGACTGCATTCCTGCTGAAATGCTCAAAGCTGACCCAACAGTGTCAGCGAAGATGTTGCATCAACTTTTCACAGATATTTGGAAAAACGCGACTTTTCCGGCCGACTGGATGCAGGACATTTTAGTAAAAGTCCCAAAAAAAGGAGATCTTTCCGAATGTGGTAACTGGCGTGGCATCACGCTGCTATGTGTGACTCTGAAAATACTTTGCAAAGTTATCCTTAATCGGATACAAGAGAAGATCGACGATACTCTACGACGGCAGCAAGCCGGATTCCGTGCTGTCGATCATGTGTGGACCACATCACCAGGCTCCGGATCATACTGGAGCAAATCAACGAATTCCAGGATTCTCTCCTGCTGGTGTTCGTTGATTACGAAAAAGCGTTTGACCGACTCAACCACAAAAATATCTGGGATGCACTTAGGCGTAGAGGAGTCCCGGAGAAACTAGTCCATCTCATCGAAGCACAATACGAGGCATTCTCGTGTAAAGTCCTACATGATGGTGTCTTGTCGGACCCTATAAGGGTTACTGCTGGAGTGAGACAAGGATGTATATTATCGCCGCTACTCTTTCTCATCGTAATGGACGAGATTTTAGTTGGCGCTATTGACAGCAGACCGAACCGAGGATTACCGTGGAATCCTTTAACCATGGAGCAACTGAACGATCTTGATTTGGCCGACGACGTTGTGTTGCTCGCCCAACGTCGGGCGGACATGCAGAGCAAGCTTGATGACCTCTCTGAAAGCTCCAAAGCAGCAGGTCTTAAAATAAACCAAAGACAAAGTCAAATGGACAAATGGAAGTAAATAGCAACAATTCCTCCAACTTCACAGTAGCAGGGCAAGAGGTTGAGAAGGTAGAAACCTTTCAATACCTTGGTAGCCAGTTTACGTCAGATGGTGGCACTAAGGCCGACACACGGATTAGGAAGGCTTGGTGTGCCTTTGCAGGTCTCAGAAACATCTGGCGCTCAAGCCAAATCTCGCAACGAACGAAAACCCGAATTTTCATTTCAAACGTCAAAACCGTACTACTATACGGTTGTGAAACGTGGTGTGTCTCGACCGAGACAACGCAGAAACTGCAGGTATTTGTCAACAGGTGCTTGCGATACATCATCCGCGTTTGGTGGCCAGGCAATTGGATTTCCAATGTGGATCTTCACCGCTGCTGTCAGCAAAGGCTGATTGAAAAATAAATTCGGGAGCGCAAGTGGAAGTGGATTGGGCATACATTGCGAAAGGGCGCAAACGAGATCTGCAAAGAAGCACTCGACTGGAATCCCCAAGGACAACGGAGAAGAGGCAGGCCCAGAGGCTCATGGCGGAGAGGCTTAACGTTGGACATCCTGTCGACTGTCGATGAGAACCTCACCTGGCGTCAAGTCAAGTGCAAAGCAGGCAATCGTCAGCAGGTCAGGAGATCTTTTTGCTCGGCCCTATGCGCCGACCAACCGGCGCAGGATTCATAAGTAAGTAAGTACATGTCTCTTGATTTATATTATTATAGTTCATATTTATGGCTCAATGTGTAAGGTAAATGATTTTGGTTTGTCCAGTCGAAGATATGATTTATGGTAGTTTTATAGTATATTTTTACGGAATCACATGTTTTAAAGGATTATAAAATACACCATCAATTGGTGTCCATGCGCCCCTCATTCGAGCTAACTTTTAATCGATCACCAGATGATTATTTGGCAGATATTCAGACCCTTTCTGAATTATAACACTAACAAATATTGTAAACATCATGCTTGCACACCATTTGTATCAGATTTACAAAATTAAACCATTAAATTAACGCATTTGATGAACTGAATTCTGATCATGAGTTGTCCTATTTAGCTCTTTGTGGTCGTTTGTCTGCTCTCAGCCACCACAGCAAGAAACCATACTTATCTTATATTTTACTCAACCAAATATCAGTTTATGCTTTTCCTAAACGAAGCTTGATGTCTAGTGAACCTGTTCACGAATCAATACGGTGCTCCCATTAGTAATAGATAACGGTACTCAGTATCAAACAAATTGGTCACCCACACAAAACAACACACAGTGCGTTGAATGCATAAGAATGTGGGACAAAAATCATAACAGCAGAACTTAGTCATTCTAACACTTTGGTGTGATGGAGAAGATTGTTCATGAGCATCAGAACTACTGTTCACATAAATGTCTCATGTTATTTGAATAATCGCATAAGTGTCTCAGGCGACAAAATCTTCGTTCATCTGAAGTGAAAAGTTTTGATCCTTTCGGATACGCAGAAATCATTATTTGAGTAACTACTGGTTCAAATTATGTTGATGTAGTGATGTAGTTGATGTAGATATATAGTTTACAAAAAAATGTTTGTTTTTCATAATCACAATGCGTCAATGCTTTTTCAAGGAAAAATAATTCCGACTAGTACGATACCCATGCTCAAATTTAATACGACCGCAAAGAGTTAATAAAGTTGTTTTGTCCACATGATATCTATGGCAACCACTTGGCGCGCTGCAGTTTGTTTATTGTGTCCTTCGCGCATAGCAGAAATAAAGTTTTTCTGTGTTGAGTGTGTTGAGGTGAACACTTTTAAAAGGTCCAAGAAAATGCAATATTCTGAAGAAAGTCTAAATTATGAATGGGTCAATATGATGACAGTAAACTCAAGCAATGATAAATGCAACATCTCCTTGAGCGTCCGAATGTTTTCAATAAAAAATGGTGATTTCTAAAGCCGGACAAACCATGATCATTTTTTGGACAAACCATGATCATAATTTCTCTCTGAGGAAAATCGTTGAAAAACATAAAAATTTGAATAATTTCAACGCCTTATGGTAGTATTATCAGCTAGAGGCTTGGAGCTTTTCAACAAACCAAACTCGTATCGATTATATGCGATTTTCATGAAGAAAAATCGATTTGTATTTATTAGTTGCCTACCCTACTCATATATGCGTATTGAATCAAAACATCGAGAAAGGAATAAAACATGATTTTTACGAGGTATCTTCGATAGAATGGAAAATTACTGTTTTGTTTTTGATTATCGATATTTCATGATTAAATATGAGATTTTTTCAACTAATTTGAAGCGTGACTTGAAACAAGTTGCTTGGTTAAAAAATTGTGTCCAATAGAATGACAATGCTGGAATGATAGAACTATTCATACACTTCTTCAATTTTGCTAGGATTGGATGAATTGAAAGCGTTGAATAATTAGTTGTGAATTATCGATAGTTATAACTGTGAAATTAAAAAATGGTTATAATTAATGAGAATATACCGAATTACCCCCCAGAAAACCAACTTGTGCCAGCATTGACGCACATAATTCATTCCTGTGCCCAACCACATTCAACGCAATCATATTTGGGCTGCATTTCGGCAATCATTTCAGCTCATACAAAATGGTCAACAAACATGATTGCTTCTGCTGCTGGGATCTGGGAGTTCTGTGCCAGTAAATGAAGTGCCTCTTTCGCCGTCTCGGCTGGGAAATCGAAAGTATTTGTCGTTTCTTAAATTCTTTTCCCCTCACCTCCCCCCATAACCGGGCCAGGCCGATTGCCCAGAGTGGATCGGTTGACGTTCACATAAAATACGAGTGTATGCTAGGTTACTGTGTACCTGTGGCCAGGGCCATAAAGGGACACTCTGTTTCGGCTCAGAGGTAGCAAAGACCATAACTTTATATGGAGACTCACTTACCATTGGCAGGACGAAGCCATCGTTGTAGTCCACGTGCTCCCCAATTAAATTGACACGGCCCGGTGCACAGGCAGCAACGTCCGGATCCGAGCCGAATGTGTTACGGAATGTTTCAATTGATGTTTTAACAACCTCATCAAAACTAACTACTTTGGAGACCATTTTAGTGTCGTCGTCTTTATTCCTGCAATTACACAAAGTTTGCACAAGAAGAAGATACATGGAGGTGAGTACTGATGGCACTAGACATGGTGAGTGGTTTGTATGGAATAATTTACCAAATGGGCTTGTTCGGATATAGGTTTTTGTGGGTGGGTTGATTTAAGTGCGTTAACTCAGCTCATGCCATCGAACAACGTCGATAATTCGATAGCCAACCTAATGTGGAGCCTTTGAGAGTGTTTTAATGTTGACGCTTCCATTTGATTTTTTTTACTTTTGAAGTTGTGAGCCTTCCGAAGGATAAGTAGTTGTTTGAGACAGTGAGAAAAAAGGATTATTGGTTTACACCATATTTTATTTTATTTTCAGTAAATTTAACTCTGTCGTATTATTTACAGATAAAATGATGTAGCTGTTTTATTTCGCATATTCTTTTCTATTTTTAATATTTGGTGAAGGATGATTTTTTGGTGAGTTTTGTTTTCCATTTTAAAAATGAAACACACAAAAATTTCAAAAAAATGTAGGAAATTTTTATTTGAATTGGTGATAGCTATTTACTCTTCAATGATGATTCCATGCAATAGCTAACCGCGACTACGCTTGAGGTGATCATTGCAAAATTTCACCGTTTTGCAACTTTTCCAAACATTCGAACTTATATCTACCCATGAAGCGTGTAATATTGTCTTCCAAGGCCCGAAAAATAGTCCAAGAAGAGAGATTAATTGCTCTCACCAAAATTGACCCATAGATTCGCATGTTTTGTGGCAAGTAATATAGCCTTGTTTAAACCACCTATCAGTCAGATCCAATGATTGCATTTGGGGTAAAAAAGGTTGTATTCAGGGTTGCCACATATACAGAATGTTCAATATTTAACAGATTTTTAGCAAAGATACAGAATTTACAGATTAAAAAAATCAGTTGCATAACTGCTAATAAACTTTGTTTTTTTTGTTAAGTCATGCAGATATCTTGATTTATAAAAATGTTGAACCATATGGCATTTTTTTATTTGTTAGAATTAGAAATATATATCAAAGATCAACGAAATCTTGTTTATACATCATACAATTTAGAGGTGCAAGCAGCCCGCGAGGTTTAGGCACTTGGTTTTTCTTTTAAAATAACAACACAACTTTTTCCTTTTTGCAGGAGACACGACTGTCCTCTTGCGTGGCTGACGATCGACTCCCTTTTATTTTCCTCTCTTATCCTCATCCTTCGCTGAGGATGTAATGTTTGGATGAGGATGTTGTTTGCTACCTCCTGCATATATGGAATTTTTCATTAGTATGGAAAATTCCAACTATCCTATTGGAAGACCCTTGATTGGATTCTCTAGTAGGAATCTTAACCATTAGAATTCTTATTAAAATATTGCTAATGGGACGCGTGAAAAGGGTCACTACAGAGGTTTATAAAAAAACCTTTTGAGGATTTATTTTGTTGTATTTACAAATTTAACAACCCATAGATTAAAATATAAATTCAAAATTAAAATAAACCATTCTATTAATTTTTTCCGTTACTTTTTTGATACAGATTTTTTATCCTTTTTTTTTTTGCTCAAAATACAGATATTCAGATTTTACAGACAATTTTACAGAATATTAAATGTAGGAACTCTGGCTGTAATCGGTGATAGATAGCGGTCTCAATTGACAGTAACATGGCGGTCAACTTATTCTTTCTTCACGGACCAAGGATTCCGCAGACACATAAAACGCACCAAGTACAGTGGAACGCGAGCGGATGTTCCGCGGTGCGGATTATTCGAGATAGCGAATTCCATGGTAAATCTATAGGCCTTCCCGGAATTTGTCAATAAGTGATAGGCTCATGTACCTTTGTTTTGGTTATGGCTTTCACATTATCTGACCACTGGTGTACACGACCTTGTAAATGGATAGTTTAATGATTTCTGTATTGATAAAACGTAGTTTTCATGAAGAAATTTTTTTTTCGTGTTTGGAAATCATTTTTAGTCCTTTATTGCGTTATTCGCGATTTTCGTTATTCGCGGTAAGCTAGGCAGACTATTCCGAGGATAATCGGGGTTCTAGTGTAGTGCATTTTCCTGGTTGCATTTACAGTTCTTGTAGTGTATAAGGCTGCACATTATACCAAATGCTACAATTTTGTTAGTTGGTGTATACATTTTGAAACCCATTTTTCACGGAGCACGAATTCGCTTATTTATGACGAAAGGGCAACGGAGCATTTTTTGAATCACTAATTACGCATGTGCAGTCAGAAATGAAAGTAGGAAAAACGTACCTAGAAAATCACCCTGTAGTTAAATTCTGGCCAATATCAAGCGTACCAATATTGCTTTATGGATTTATAATGTAGCCAATGTTGACAACATATTTTGAAGTGCAAACAATCAATATTTTTATCACTTTGAAAACTTCGTTTTTGTGCCAGAAAAAGGTCAAGTTTATTGAAAAGAGAAGTATATTAGTTATTTATCTTAATTATTTTCTATTAAACAGTGTAAGCGAGAGGCATCGTTTACTCGTCGATGTTACAAAGAGTATGCATCATCAGTTAGCATGTGCAAAAATTGGTCAAAACGATTCAGAACCAATGTTTTTTATTCGGATGGAAACCGTCCAAAAAAAAATCAAGACACTAAATTGTAATGAAGGGGAAACGACCGGAATGGGAGAATAAACAGGACATGGCAAATTTATAGCATAATAACCCCAGACCACATGATCATAAATCTGTTAGGAATTATCTAGAAAGAGTGAACTGTAAAGTCTATCTCGCCTGCCATATTCCTTAGACATTGCTCATTCAGATTGCTATTTGTTCCGGTCCATGAAGTAGGCTCTTCCTGAACAGCAGTTCCGATCTTATATCAAATCAAAAATTAGTTCGATAACTGGATCGCTTCAAAACCACTATACTTCGTGGAATCCGTGTATTTCTTGAAGATTGGCAAAGCTTCCGGCTTCCGATGGAGAATACATATAATAAAGTAGCAATAACTTTTAGGTTTCAAACGAATACCTTATTCAACAAAAAACAATCTGTCAAGTCATTCTTGTAACCCTTACATTACTAGTATTCTTTCAGTTTATCTTATGAAATTAATAAATTCAGTGATTATAATGATGGACGCAAACCTATTCCACCGTGGAGGCGATCTGGCGTAGTGGTAACATCCATGCCTCTCACGCTAAAGGTCACGAGTTGAATTCTCACTCCCGACATTCTTCCAAAAATGGAAGTAAAAAGTGACGAACCAGCCAAATGAGTTGAAAATCACTATAATACAGATAAAAAAAAACCTATTCCAACCCCATTTGAAATCAAAGTGTTCAATATTGAAAGTTTTTCAAACTTTTCGGTGTTCTACGTGAAAGTAGGTAATTAGTAGACCATTCTGTAATTTCAGTATCGTTGATTTATTTAGAATTAGAAAAATAAACGCTGACATTCGTTCCTAAATCGGTACCATCAAGGTATGACATAAAAAAATCCACTTCATGATGTATTTAAAAAAAATATAAAAAACAAACATAAACAAATAATAAGTTTGGCTTTGGCCTTGATAACCAACTGATAATGCTTCGGCATACTCTCCACGAGGTTCCGGAGGTGTTGGAGGACCAGCTCGTCTTCGTCTTCAACGTAGCAAAATTGTTTTGCTTGTTCGAACGTCAGTTTTGCCCACCTTGTTGTCCAAAATCGCCCATAAATTCTCAATAGGATTCAAGTCGGGGCTTCGGAGTGGCCACACCATTGGTTTGAACCGGGTCGAATTTTTTAATGAGCATGTAAAAATGAATTCTCTAAAGCGTTACATGGTCGTTTTTTGATATTGCAATTTTTCATGACAAATAACCAAAATGGCCAAAAAAATTTTCATGACAAATAACCAAAATTCAGTGCACCCGTGGCCGAGTGGTTAGCGTCTCACATTATCATGCCGGGTGTTCGGGTTAGATTCCCGTTCTGGCCGGAGGATTTTTCGTCAGAGAAATTTCCTTCGGCTTGCACTGTGGTCACGCGTATTCTAGAGCTTGCCCCTCGGAATACAATGAAGGCGTGTTATTTGGCTTAAGAAATCTCAACTAAGTATTAATAAATGACGCTAGTTAATGCATTCGTTGAGACGGCAAAAGTTCCACAGAGAACGTTAACGCCATTCAAGAAGAAGAACCAAAATGGCCGCCATTTTGGCATTTTTTAGAATTTTCAAAAACCCATATGTAACGCTTTAGGTATTGTCCTAATGTTTCAAAACATTCACTGAAATTCGTTCTGTGACAACCTGTTGCTTCAGAACCGATACCACCAGCAAGGTACTGATTTTCAGACAGCATCTTCGCATCCAGCTGCCAACAGCGTAATAATCATGATTTGTGCACTCAAAAAATGGAAAACACATTTTCAAATATATCTTAAACAATAACCAAAAACCCGAATACTTCACTTTATTCCTAACTTCCGCGATTTCATTATTTTTCAACCTTCCAGACCGGGGTTCCCCCTTAATCGCCCGAATGGTCGTTCATGTTTTTTTTCCTTCCCGGATGATTAGCGTGTCCGTTATTGCATCAGTCTTACGTTTCTGTCCTTTTCCCGGACGATCGGCCATGCCGAGCATCTGATTCTTCAGAATGACCAGGTGGACCGCACCACAGTTTACCCTAACTTCTCAGTAATGTTTCGTTGAGACTCCTTACGCTGGAAGTCACGCACAATCAAATTTTGGACCTGTGTTGAAATTTACTTTCCACCCATTTCCCGGAAGCTTCCTCAGCGTCAAAAACACATCACTACGCACGAAAAATTGACTAAACAGCTACCAAAATTATATTTGTGTTAGATGTAAAAAGCCAGCTGTTGAAACCGATGGATGCATCGATGAAGGAACATGATAAAATGAATCGCAAGAATCAGCTTGATTTTTGTTTCTATCATTTCGTTAGTTGTTCACGCATGATGGATCATGGATGTGGTTTTGGGTGATTTCTCGCTGATTTAGTTAATTTATCATATCCGTTATTTGAAATAAACGCCGAATAAACCAAACCAAAAAATACAGGTATTTTTTCGAATATATTTATACGGCTGGGGGTTGAAACATATGAAATAATCCATTATTCGCGACGCAATGAATCACGAAGTATATCGAATAATATTCTCTCCGAACACTCGTGCGAAAATATTAGAAATGTTTTAGAGTTTGCTTCTTGAAATATAAAAATAAAAGTACAGATTATTTAGATGTTTTTGGTACAGATTCTGCACGGTACAGATTACAGATTTTCGTCGAAAAGTACAGATTAGTACAGATTTTTTCCGCGTGTGAACATTCTTACTTTTTATGGCTCAGTGTTATTACTTGAAATAATTGAAGATGCATCCTTTGGAATGAATGAAAACCAAAAAATACGTATATATGAAGCTTTATGTGAAGTACAGATTTGAGCTCTGCACTCTCTTCCAGCGTTGTAGTATAAGCGTTGCCTGGGTTCTACGATGGGAATCCACAAGACCTGGAAAAGGAATCCACAAGACCGGAAGAAGGAAGTCACGGTTTCAGAAAACGAATATGTACAGGAATGGTAAACAAAAATGACTAAAAAAATCGAGGGGTTGTATCCGAGACACGATCGCTTAGGACGTAGGACTACGCAATCTTTTTTTCCTAATTTGTTGGTTTATAATTTCGGATATTATTTGCGAATACTTCCAAAAATTCATAAATAACTCTTTAGTAACAAGTTCCGGGGAACCTGAGAAGGTTGAATGGCTTGCGTTGTAGAATCATTTCAAGAAGCAACGATTCGTTCTTGCCTTTGCGATAACAACACACATTGGCCATATGTCGCAATTTGTTTCTTTATATCAATGCACGCATTGCACTGAGTATTTAGCGAGGGGCATCTTCAGTGCATCACCATTCAACAAGCATCAAACACGGGTCTAACAGATGCACACAGTTACAGCGATAAAAATGAAACTTCGAAACACACTTCATGTGAAATGTTCGCAGAATAAAGAGCGCTACACATACAACGTACCATCGCCGCAAAGTTAACGTATACGAATGAAATGTCAAATATTCTCCCATGGAAATCGTATAGTCGCATTCACATACACCGGCAACGACAACTTCGACGTCGGCAAAATCAGTTCAAGAGAATAGTTGACGGGACGGTAACGGGACGTTGTATGTGTAGCGCACTTAAGCGACCTTTGTCGTTCCGGGCACAGAAAGATTCTGAAAATTTTCCTCAGAGAAGATGCTTACATACTATGCAAGGGTGGAGTTTACTCCGCAAATATTCTCTTTTCGCTATCCCCCTTCATTGTTCCTATTCTAGCGGCTGCATAAGTTGCCCGTTATTGACAGCTCTGTTCGGGAAAGCACACAAATGGACAGAACAAACGTATGGGGAAATGGGAATGCTTCCAATTTTAATCACTTTAAACAATATACAGACTATGGGATTGTAATGTATAGCATATCAAACAAATCTTAGAAAACTTCCGATTCGATTGATACGCGAATGGTTCAAATCTGTTCACAGCAAAAATAGTTATTAGCGTTAACTTTATTTCATAAAAACGTGACCTGTTTTCTGATTTGGCACCCTTAATGTAAGACGTAGTCCTACGTAAAAAAATGACGATTCGCTCGCATTTTCGGCGCTTCGATGTCTTGTTTCCAAATGTTCTCACTATGCCTCACTCATCGGTAACCGTCGAGTGATTGTTTTTCTGAATCAACAAGAATAAGCTTCGAAATCTACTCATCAACGACAAGATGAACGAAATTTTAAGATCAAAACATTTGTATAAAAATCGTGGCGGCACCTCGAAAATTTTACTGAGTTTATGCGATTCCAAATTTAGAAGACAATGTACATGCATCATCGAACACATTAGTGATTCGATAAATATACATTTACAGTAAACATAGTATTCGTAGTAAGAAAACATAAATATAAAGTATGTAAGTAAATATAATATTTTGTGGCAAATAAATGAGTATCTTCTAATAAAACAGTTTTTTCTCTACAACCAATATTTTCGATGGTACAGATTTTTGGTAGAAAAAGTACAGATGAAATAGATCTTTACCTCACTGAGTTCAACACGTGATGAACCACATTATGTGGGAGCCTCCCATCAAATGGGTATCTTCCGGGAGTTTAAACTTCTTTTCCCAAAAAACTCTTGTAGCCAATTTTTATCACGAATACATTTATTTGTGAACCATTTATATATGGACATTCATTGTTTACATTAGCTTCACGTTCATCAATACAATTTCGAATTTAACTAAGAATCGTTGAAAAAAAACTTGCGCTACTTGCAACTGCGATTTTTCGTTATTTTCTTATCATCATCTATCATGCTGCCGCTTAGGCGTCGTGCACAAATTACGTAACGCTAAAAATCCGAATTTTGGGCCCCCTTCTCCCCTCCCACGTAACGCAATTTTCTATCTCTAATACACAGTGAGCAACGCAACCTCGACCAACCTCCCTCCCCTTCTCGCGTTACGTAATCTGTGCACGACGCCTTAAGTGGCCCATAGACGTTCAATATTATTGATCAAAATATTGTGCCAAAATATTGAACGTCTATGGGCCACTATATTGAAATACATCCAATTTCGAAATTTATGTTCGCGATTGAGTGTTCGCGTTTACAGAATCACATCCCTTACCGCAGTTAATCCTTTCCCACTCACCATTGATCGAACAATTACCGGACATCACTAGTTCCACATCATTGCAAACGAATTCGACGGAAAACGTCGCGAGCAAAAATATCGTTGCATCATAACACAGCCTTAATTGTAATTCAAATTGAAACTTGATAATTGTGGGAATGTGTGTTGTAAACGATCAGGTGTGATCCACACCGCATGATGGGATTATAACAAGTGTTATCGTAAGGTATAAACCCACGTATCGCGTGGATGATATCAGTGGTTAGTAAGAGACACTGACCTGCTAACAATAATGAGCGATAAGACGAACGATGCGAACACTGTTCTGGATTGAGGGGTTCCAGTAAAACAAATAGAAAGAATGTTTACTTACGGAATAAACTCCATGATGGCGGGAAACGGTATAGTTGCGAGGAATTTTACTGAAAAATAAGCTCTATATACTTTTGCTCGCACAGAAAACTCTTTTCGACAACGTTCTTTTCCCGTTAATGTTATTGGTAAATTCCCTTCCCAAAAAAGCTGCTAATTAAAAACTCCAAATTAATTCCAAACAATCTGCCGCGCTTCAGTTGAACTCATCTTCTCGCCCACGCCGACAATAAATTTGTATACCACTGATATGAAGCAACACTGTCAGAAAAATTAATTACTGCTACGCATCGAATAAATGTATATTGCGCGAGAATCGGTTTCCCTTCGGAAGAAGTGGCTTCAAACGGTGGTTTTTGTACATCCAACTCGCGCTTCGCGCTTTTATTTTATTTTTTCTCTTTCGCCCCCAAATAGCACGACAAATAAGGCCGGACGAAAAACTGAACGAATGCAAATATCCCACTGGACAATAACACGTCTGCTGGCGCACTGGCGAAAAACGGTACACACACAGCAAAGGCCGGCAAGGCGCAGAGGATCGTCACGACTTCTGGCTTTAGTTTTATCAGACGGGTCCGATGCTTTCACACAATGTTGGTCACTAATGCTGCTGCTACTACTACTGCTGATAGTGATGGACACGAAATTCGTCTTATGCACATTCTCGCCACTGCAGCCAGGGTTGATCTATGGAATAGTAGTGACCAAGCCCATGTCAGTTATCAGCCCCCCTCAATTATCAGCACTGGTCGCACCGAAGTAGCACCGACCATTACCCAAAACAGTTCAGTTCAACGCGATGATAACGAGAACGAAAGTGGTCGTTAAACAGCACGGGAATAATGGTAATAAAATAAGCATTATTTTACGTCGTAGCACACAACAGCTTAGGAAAATGGCCGTTGATGGGTAGATTTCCAAAATAAATAATAATAAGTTCAGAGTTCAATTTACAGAGGGATCATTTAGTAAGAAAACTAAAGCGGCCCTTACACGATCAGTAGCATTGATATTATCAGTAATGAAAATAGTGGCAAGAATCACTCCATTCCGCAATCACCTTATTTTTCAACCTTACACGATCATTCTTATCGCTTGCAGGAATGCAGCAACTCTGGCCTTCATAGTCGTAAGAGAAATCAACACATTTTCGAAATGAAAATTATCAATGAAAATCAATTTATTCTGTCAAATAAACATCCCCGTTAATAATTTGAAAGGTTTTCTGCAAACAAAGAAAAAATCTTAAACGAAACATGTTTCTAATAATGATTTCTAATTATAATTTCAACAATTTGATCTGTTCTTATAATGTTTTTCAGTAATGGATGAAGAATCAAGAATCAAGAATGTTATGAACATTCAATAAAATATTTTGAAATGCTTTTCGTTGATCTATCTGTATTTTATCATAGTAATCTTAATAGATTATGCTTGATTTATTACCATTTAATACCTTCGTAGTTGTCGACACCGTATCTTACCCGTGTGCTTCACCCCCGTAATTGGGTAATAGATGTCGACACTGTTAAATAGCCATCGCGAATTAATATTTTATGCTTCGTGCTTTATCAAATAATATGAATGAAAATCGCTTTCTTCGCATCAAATATGTTGCTCTATGTAGTAGAATAACAAGTTTTCCGCAAATGGTGAAAAAACCTTGAACTAAAATATTATCTGGGTATAATTTTATTTTATAATAATGAATGTTATTAGGGATTTCAGAAAAAATATAAAAAAATGATTTGGTAAGTTTCAGTGCTACGTGTTTTATGCATTCAACTAGCAACAAGTAATAACTGTCATTCATAATTTAAGGGATTTAAAATTCTTTTGGACCCATTAACCTGATAGAGAGTAAATTTTCTCACAAACAAAGATTTTAACACAAGATGTCGCACAGTATCCTAGACACCACTAATGATAGTGTCCCTGCCCTATTACAGAAATGATGGAGCGAGATTAGAAAATCCGGATATGCATCATTAATGCCCGTCATTTCAATTTTGACAACCTTACACGATCATTTTTATTGTCATTCTGACGAAGTAATGTCATTATTATTTATCGTGTAAGGGACCCTTAAGAGCTGTACTGCCGTAATTTTGCAAAGTGACGCAAGCGCCAGAGGGAAGAATTTTCAGTACGAGACTTTTCGTAAAATTGCATGTATAATCAGCTTACGCGTACATTGCGAAAATCTGATCTGTTCAAATTGTGTACACTTGATGGAAAAACATTGCCATCGACTTGATTTTTGAAAAAAATGCCGTTTTATTTAAGCTATTGTACCAACGCCAATTTGTTGTGGAAACAGCAAATTTTAATCGCTGTTTCCACAACCGATTGGCGTTCATCCATAAATGTATGCGAGAATCTGTTTCCAATTATTTTATCCAAAATGCTGCCGTTGAGCGGAGCATGAGAAAGCATCAGGGAGAAAAGTTCCACACATTTTCCGACTTTGTAACATGCGTTGAACAGGCTAACATAGTTGAGAACCCGATTGTAACAATTATAGACAGTACCATTTTTTTCCAACCCAAAATACAATTGAAAACATTGAAAACATAAGATAATCCCGTCCAGAATCATCCGATGTAAAGCAGATACAGTTTATGCGAGTATGTTTTAAGTTTTGTTACAAGATGCGTTTCGATGGAGGATTTATAAAAGTGCAGCTTTTCACCAAATCCGACATTTACCCTTCAATCAACACTCAGCTTCAATCCATCCGAAAGAGAAATGAGCATGTGAGAAAGTAAACAGCGTCAAGAAGCTTTATCGCTTGATACCTGAGGATAGAAGACATCATTGCCATCAAAAGACATCAATTCTGGTAATCAACAATTAAATTGATGAGTTTAAACTAATTAGTTACAATGTTTATGTGCAGTATGTGATCGATCAAGGATATTTTTTTCCTTTGAGGTGAGTTTGATTTTATGAATTTAAATATTTGACGAGATTTATAAACAGAGCAAAGTACATTATTTGTAGTTCTGAAACAAATTTCTATTATAAATGTAGCACTGCATGGGGATGGACTGTTTTGGATTAAAATATTTGACATGACGAACTTTTCGGAGAAGTGATTTTCATTATGCTAAACGTTCATTACGGAAGATGTTTCTATGTGAAATTTGCTGTCCCTGCTAATCCATTCTATGCTATCAGATCAGATAGAAAATCACTTCCTATCATAATTAAATCACGTCACACCATAGGGAAAATAGCGCTTGCGCCACATCACAGTGGAAATGGCGCTTGCGCCACTCCGTTTTTAGGCTTTTACGGGGTCATTTTTTCACATTTCTGTAAAACTTCGCAGTTGTTTGAAAGCATTTGGAATTCTTCATCGATCTATAACAACAAAAGGAAAATGTCAATTTTGGCGCTTGCGTCACTTTGCGAGATTACGGCAGTGTAGTCCATCAAAATTGAGCCAATGAAAATAACAATGATTTTGTTAGCGTTTTATAAGTGGCCACTATTGTAAAAGATGTGAATTGCCATAAACGCACCTTTGAACGCGCCTAATTGGCGAATTGAATGAGAACATCACACCAAGTGAATCGTTAGTTGAATAACTCAAGGCGCAGCTTCATGATAAATTTCATGTTTTTTTTAGATACCATATAGGGGAAGGCGGGACAAGACGGCCACCCGGGGTAAGATGGCCACTCTCTAGATTATTGAAACAATTTACTAATGGACAGTTATAATATATTATTTTAGGGTATTGCATCACTCTCAACTATGTACACCCATTTCGGCGTGCGAATAGGCGAAACGTTATGGAAAAACAACAAAAATAAACTTTCCAGATGGCGACGAGCACAGATTTATATTGGGTTGGGGAAAAAGAAATGTCGTATTTCTGATAGAAATTTGACGCTTTATTTAACATACTTAAAATTAACCAATTTAACCAATTATTAATTAAATTAACCAATTTAATTAAATTAAAAATATGTGCCGTATTGTTCGCAAACTTGTTGCCATTTAGAAGGCAACTTCATTATACCCCCTCTATAAAATCCCACCTCCTTATTTGCATACAACTCAGATAGCCAGTTTTCGCAAGCCTCTTTTGAGGCCAACTTAGTATCACCGAGAGCGTTTTGCATGGACCGGAAGAGATGATAATCACTTGGAGCCAGGTCCGGACTATACGGTGGGTGCACGAGGACATCCCATCCGAGCTCCTGTAGCTTCACGTGCCGGTCTACTTGGATGATTTCAACGATTTAATCGGTTTCCACGATGATTGGCCTACCAGTATGGGGTGTATCTTCGATAGCCACTACACCAGAACGAAATCGATCGAACCAACGCTGTGCTGTGCGAATCGTTATAATATCGGGTCCATAAACTACACGAATTTTTTCGGCAGCCTTCGTTGCAGTTTTATCTCGCAGGTAGTAAAAACGTGAAATATGGCGAATTTCTTGCTTGATGGACTACATCTTTGATGCACCATAACTTGAGACTGAAAAGGACAATCACCACACTGTCAAAACGACACTTGTAGCACAGATTGTCGTCTTTAAAAAGCCGAATAGTATGACCCGATGCGATAAGTACAACACAAGATATGTTTGAGTGTTGCCATATATTGACAATATACGACATTTCTTTTTCCCCAACCCAATAAATTTGCCCGTTAGAAATTTAGTGTTTTAGTGGTGAATATGTACATGTCTCGTGAAACCAATGTTATAATAGTAAACACAAGTCTTATAAGTGTGCTTGTAAAGAAAACGGTAGGGTTTTTCAACCATTTCATTGAATTATTGAGGCACTTTTACTCGACTCATACCTGGGTTAAGACGGTCATAGATGTGATTTGCCATAAAAAATATCATTTGAACGCACGAGAAAAACCCACTTCTTGTACTGTAGGTTGCATAACTCAAGACGTATTCATGATAAATTTGATTTGTTTTCAGATGCCACATATAATAATGTTTTCTTATGATAACGGTTGCGCATAAAGTACGTTATACGTAACTCAGAGAAAATAACACCTCGCACACTTGATCTATAGTACAATGGCCTTGATCTGTAGTACAATTTTGCCGGAAACAATGATCCTCTATACGGCTAGAATCATGTGGCATTCATGCCCCTGGTGGTGGCCCACGTTACCCCGCATGATTTTAGTATCACCGTTTTTATAACTTTCTTGATTTATCATAGAACATTATGAAATAAAAAGTAAACGTTCTGAAAATCATCGTGATGGTGGAAAACATCCTAATGATCGATGCTGACACGATAAAATGCTTCTGTGTTCTTACCCCGTCCTCCTCTATAATAACTTTTAATTATGATAATTTTTTTATGTGAAAATAACGTCAATTTTCATAAAATTTCAAATTACATTCGAATGCCCCTCACAGCAAATCTTCCATTTGAATATGGCGTCGCTTGTTTTCGAAATTCTGCTTTTTAACTGGTCCAAGGACCGCCCAGTTACACAGCAGACCAGTTAAACCAGGATCAGTTAGCGAACGATTACTGTAGTTACCTATAATCTATAAATAACACCTCCCACTCTTGTCATGCTTGATTTAAAATACAAAGATATGCAGCACAATTTTGCCGGGAACACTCATCCTCTATACGCCCTTTCATACCTTTTTTAGTTTATCATATAACATTATGAAATAACAAGAAAAACTTTTGGAAGTCAACGTGATTGCGGAAACCATCCTCAAGATCGATGTTGCCATGACGAAATGCCTCAATTTGGTATGTATTGTGTTTAATTGGACTCTATGCTTAAGGTGGCCGTCGTACCCCATCCTCCCCTATATATGCACTAACGGCTGAAAACACAAACCCGCCAATGTAACGCTGTATACAAATAATCCGCCAAGATGTAGACATCACTCGTACCACGTCCAATATAACAGTCGCCTTGGTGATGTTTCATTCGAAATGCAAACTGGCGGGAAACATGGACTGTTATAATATAAATCCACTGAATCCTGCTATTAGAATAAGTCTTTTACTGACAAGGGATTATTCCCCGTGAAGCTGTGTGGACACAAAGAGCACAATTGGATGATATCATAATTTAAATTATAATGATAATAAATATGGAAAATGGCTGCTTTATTATAAAATAGAGCGTTTGAAGTCATTACGTATTTAATTAATTTTCGTCCAGAAACGAATTGATAGTTTCTATCGAACAATCACCAAACTCTACAATTTGTCTAAACAGTTATCTTTTCCACATTCGCTAAAATTTTATTGTAAGGATCTTCAAAAATCACGAAGTCTACGCCACTGTGTCAACGTTAACAATGGGTAATCAAAAATGACGAGTTTGAAATGATATCAATATTTTAAAAGT
Organism: Toxorhynchites rutilus septentrionalis; assembly: GCF_029784135.1. NCBI lineage: Eukaryota > Metazoa > Arthropoda > Insecta > Diptera > Culicidae > Toxorhynchites > Toxorhynchites rutilus. The sequence goes on from NC_073746.1 coordinate 226,651,170, forward strand.
GCCTATACCATTACAAAATATTCTTATATTTCAAATAGAAACAGAATCGTCTTGGGTAGCGTACTTTGTGAATTGAAACCAATGTAGGCAAACAGAGCCCAAAACAAAAAAGACTTGTTAGGGATTATTTCACCAAAAATGATCCTCTATCACCTAAGCTCCTCAACTGTAATGCGTGAGTCAGCGCAATTTTGACATGCACATTTGGAGAGGATAGAAAGACGTTGTATAATAAGAGTAAAGGAACAAAATCAAGAATAATCTTCAAAACCCAGATTCAATCAGGTTATTGAAAAAAACCCTTTGTACTAACAAAAATGAATTAAGCCGTTAAAACTATTGCTGTTGTTTCGCAGAAGTACTGTTTCATGTTGATAAAATGTACCTAAAGAGCCTGGCTGGGTAAGGAAGTAAAAAGTATCCCTAAACCAAATCACCCACTCTGTGGAAAAAAGCATTATACATGATTACTATAATATTAAATATTGGATAGAATGATTCTTCAAAGTCTTGCCAGATGAGTCCTTGCTCATTTTGAACATAATAAAAATTCCATAGGAATTTCAACATTTTCGAAATAATCCCTTATTTACGCTGAGTGGGGGTGAGAATGGGTCAAGCGCAAAATTGAATTCCATGCCAAACCGATATAGTTTTGTTCCTCATCATAAAATATTAGGCCCGTATTTTTATTTTTTGTTTTCGTAATTATTGATTGTAATGGTTTTTCATAGCTTACATGGTTTCGGGACCAAGAGCGCCATATTTTTTAATTTTTTTTCGTGAAAGCTGAGGTTTTTTACATAGCATATTCGAATATCAGAGAGGTTTTTTTTCGTTTTTGATTTATGATTTTTCAAAGATAACATATTTTTGGTTTTAGTTCAATTTCCTATGCAACTGGACTACATCTATAAGACTAAAATCCAATTATTATGCACATGTGGTATTTGGATTCAAATTGGTATATCGATGATCTGAAACTGCCCGGTAGTTGAAAAGTTATGAATTTTTGAAAAAAGTCATTTTTGGAAAAAAGGGAAAAAATGATTTTGGTTAATTTTGAAAAATCATAGCTCAAGAACAAAAAATAACGCCTCTCTGAATTTTGGATATTTTATGTAAAAAAATCTCAGCTTTCAAGAAAAAAAAATATAAAAATATATAGTGCCCTTGGTCCTGAGACCATGTCTATATATATAAAAATGGATTTCTGTCTGTCTGTCTGTCTGTCTGTCTGATTCTTATGAACTCGGAAGCTACTGAACCGATCAACATAAAAATTGGTATGTAAGGGTTTTTTGGGCCGGGGAAGGTTTTCATGATAGTTTGAGACCCCTCCCCCATCTCTAAGGGGGGGGGAGCTGCCATACAAATTAAACACAAATTTCTGCATTACTTGAAAATTATTCAAGCAAATGAAACCAAATTAGGCATACTAAGGTTTTAGGATGCAATAAATGTTTCTATGGTGGTTACCCTCCCCCCCGCAATTTTCGATGACTTTTCGGCACATATGGGGTGGTATCTCGGTTATAACTTCACGAATGTTGTCTTTCAAATGTTCAAGAGTTTGCGGAGAGTTGGCATAGACACGGTCTTTCGCATAACCCCACAAAAAAAATCAAGCGGGTTCAAATCGCATGATCTGGACGGCCAATTCGCATCACCAAAACGCGAAATTATGCGTCCCTCAAATTTCGTTCGCAATATGGCCATGTTCGGTCGTGTTGTGTGGCACGTGGCGCCGTCCTGCTGAAACCACATGTCATTCGTATCCATATCTTCAATTTGTGGCAAAAAAAATCGGTTAACATGCGGCCATAGCGCTCACCATTCACAGTTACCGTCTCGCCGTCCTCATTTTCAAAGAAATACTGCCCGATGACTCCACCAGACCATAATGCGCACCAAACAGTGACTTTTGGCGGATGCAATGGCCTCTCAACAATCACGTGTGGATTTTCTGAGCCCCATATACGGAAATTTTGGGAGTTCACATAGCCACCAAGCTCTAAATGTGCCTCATCGCTGAAGAAAATTTGATGCGAAAATTCAGCATTTTGCTGCTGTTGATCGTTCACCCAAACGACGTATGCCCGACGCATTCCATGGTCACCACGATCTAATGTTTGTACCAGACTTTATATGGATGCAGGTGCAAGACCAAATGCAAAATTCGCCACAATGATGTGTTTGACAAGCCCAATTGCTGAGCACGCCGTGGAATCGAAACATTCGGGTCATCCTCCAAACTGGCGGCAACAGCAGCAATATTTTCGGCCGAACGCACATTACGATGATGCACAGGTTTCACAATGTCTGCTACGGATCCAGTTTGTTCGAATTTACGCACTACATTAGCGATTGGTGCTCCCTTGGCCGAGTGGTTAGCGTCATAACTAACATGCCGGGTGTTCGGGTTCGATTCCCGTTCTGGTCGGGGGAATTTTTCGTCAAAGAAATTTCCTCCGACTTGCACTGTAATCACGCGTATTCTAGAGCTTGCCACTCAGAATGCATTCAAGGCGTGTTATTTGGCATAGAAATCTCAACTAAGTACTAATAAAAATGACGCAAGTAATACTACGTTGAGACGGCGAAGTTCCTCTAGGAACGTTAGTGCCATTGAAGAAGAAGAAGAATTAGCGATTGGGTGCTCTGTAGGCCGTCCATGACGACCAAAATCCGTCCGTAATGCTCGAAAAACATTTGCCGGTTTTTCATCATTTTTATAGTATAATTTAACAAAATTAACACGTTGTGCGATGCTAAAACGATCCATATTGTAAAATGGCAGACATTCAACTAACGATATGACGCTTTGGTTGACAGCTATGTCAAACGGTTGTCAGCGCAGGGCTGTATACTTTCGGAAGCCCGAAATGGAAAACCCTGTATAATGGTATGACACCCCTCCCTCCTCTGGAATGAAGAGGGGGTCCCATAAAAATATTACACATATTTCAACCAAAAATATTCCAACCAAACATGACAATTGAAAATTTTCGGATAACTTTGAAGGAAAAAGGGAAAATTCGGAAAATTAAATTCCCATATGTTCTACAATTACATAGAGACAAGTGCTGTTAGTCCATTTGACGTTAGCGCTAGCGAAATTGATCTTTGTTCGAAACTGGAAATGGAATTTAATGTGATGTGATGAAACACTCCTATATCTTCTTCTATCTATACCAAAAAAAGGATCGCCGGAGCAGAACTCGAGGAAGGAATTGTCCGATTTAGGGCTTCCTTTATTCTATCATATTTTCTGTATAAAACACTTATTCCATGTAACGGAGAAACATGTTATTTGCATGTGGTTGAAAAATCTTGAACGAGAATTATGTTTGAAAATAATCAGATATTATAATGATGAGTTTTGTTAGAAATGCTAGGAATTTTATAGTAAAAGGTAAATTCAACGGGGTCGAATAGAAGATCAATCAATGAACAGTTCTGCGATTGGACCCATGAACTCGCTCATAGTAAGAAAACGTGAATGTTCGAAGGTATTGATAATAAAAAACGAATTATGGGCGGAACGAAGTTTACCGGGTCAGCTAGTAAACTATAAAAAAAATAAATACAATCTATAATTACGAAATCAAAATCCGAAATTTCTGCAAGTGTAATATTTTTTAAAAGAGATTAGCTAATTGGCTTTAATTTCATATGTCTATCATCTTAATCAGTCCAGTGGTTCACAAGTTATATGTTTTCGAAAAAAGGCATTTTTGGAATAAATGAGAAAAACAATATTCTTCCTTAAAATGGAAACGGTCACCCTAACAAAAAAATAAAAAAGATACGGGTCTAATGTTTTGCAATAAATTTTCACTTTTCATGAAAATCTGAGAACCACTATAACGGTTTGGCATGGAATGGTTGTACATAAACATTTCCTTCGCACTTCTAGGTGGGTTGAAACTATTTTCGTAATTCAAATAATCATTCAAGACACTTTCATGTTGTCAAATGATCTTGAAATTATTGCGGAATTGATTTTTAAACATAATACTTAAAAGAAAGTAATATTAGTCTGTCAAAAAAGTCCTGCGGTATTTTTTTTTGAATTTTCATTTGTTCATAAAATTAGTTACAATCATCTGTTTTAAGTCAAATATGCGCCATTTTGTTCGATAACTTGCTCCCAACGAGATGCCAACTTCATAATACCCCTGTTATAGAAGCTCGCTTCCTTATTGGCAAAAAACTCGGATAGCCAGTTTTCACAGGCCTCTTTTGTGGCTAACTTCTGACTACCTAGCTCGTTCGCCATGGACAAAAACAGGTGGTAGTCACTTGGTGCAAGGTCCGGACTATACGGCGGATGCAAAAGAACCTCCCATCCGAGCTCCCGGAGCTTCTGGCGCGTCACCAAAGAAGTGTGTGGCCTGGCGTTGTCCTGATGGAAGACAGTGCGACCTCTGTTTATCAAAGATGGCCTCTTCTTCATGAGTGCTACCTTCAAGCGGTCCAGTTGTTGGCAGTACAGGTCCGAATTGAGCGTTTGGCCATAGGGAAGCAGCTCATAATAGATTATTCCTTGACAATCCCACCAAACACACAGCAGAACCTTCCTGGCCGTTAATGAGGGCTTGGCCACCGTCTGAGCCGCTTCAGCGAGCTTCGACCACGACCGTTTGCGCTTCACGTTGTCGTAAGTGACCCACTTTTCATCGCCAGTCACCATCCGCTTCAGAAACGGGTCGATTTTGTTGCGATTCAGCAGCGATTCACATGCGTCGATACGGTCAAAGATGTTTTTTTGCGTCAACGTGTCTGGCACCCATACATCGAGCTTCTTTGTGAATCCAAGCTTCTTCAAATGGTTAATAACGGTTTGATGACTTATCCCCAGCTCTTGGCCGATGCTACGGCTGCTACTACGCCGGTCTTTCTCGGCTAATTCAGCGATTTTGTCGCAATTTTCGACGACAGGCCTTCCGGAGCGTGGCGCATCTTCGACGACCTCCACACCAGAACGAAAACGTTGAAACCATCGTTGTGCGATGGAAATGGAAACTGTATCGGGTCCATAAACTGCACAAATTTTATTGGCAGCTTGAGATGCATTTTTGCCTTTGTCATAGTAGTACTGTAAAAATATGTTGGATTTTCTCTTTATTTTGCTCCATATTTGCGACACTATAACTCACGAACGACTTCACCAAACAAAACACTGTCAAGGACTATATTATAGCGCGCAAAAATACCTTTCCAACAAGCTATAGTATGACTCGATACAATGAATACAACTAGAACTACGCGCTTACAACGACACCTCGCGGAAATACCGCAGGACTTTTTTGACAGCCTAATATTTACTACTTTGACCCATTTGGCCCATTGTCAACTTTCATTCAATCGTAGTTCAGTTAAAAATAAATACTATTCAACAATTCCATGAACACTCGTAAGTTCATCATTAGAGAACATTTCTAAGTAATCAGAATTTCGTTTCACTTTAATTTACGATAGTTATTCATCGAAAATTTCGAAAACTACCTTTTTTACCCATTCTCACCCCCACACATATCTGAATAAATTGTACCGCACAATGGTCTAAAATTCTGAAAAAAATCAAGTATCAAAAACAGGTACATTTAAATGAAAATTATGTTTTAATAGATCTAAAAATAAAAAATCCAAAATTTCGAAACACCCCAAAAATTACTTTAATTTTAGAAAGTTCTATGAATATGTTTTATATTTTGTCGCGGTACATCATAGTAGACGCACTTTGAGTATTTTCTCGAAAATTCATTACCAAGCCTATTTGGGTAATACCTAATTTTCTAATTTGATACCATATACAACATTTTCCATAGCGTTGGTGATATGATTTGGGGCACTTTTGACGTACACATGAATACAATACAATTAAAGTTTTTAGAAAAATAAACAAAATAGAAATAAAAAAAATTACAAATATCAAAATACACATATGAACATATTTAAAAAGAAATTAAACCAGTACTAAGTCTCGAAATTCTAGGAAAAAAATATGATTATATTTTTTTTTTGTATCGTTCAAAATCACACATATCACATTTAAATACGAATTAGAGAAGATCGAATCTCTAATCCCCCGAAAAAATAAATCTTTTTTTTTATTTTTTAAGTACTTTTTGATTAAAAAAAATTTATAATATTTCTCGATACACCATATAAAGACGCACTTTATCTTTTTATCTAGAAGCTATCGAGAATGGTGTGCAAAAAATTTAAAAGTACGTTTTTACCATAGATCCTATGGTGACCCTCATAGGGGATCAAAAAAATAGTAGAGGAATTTGGTTTGGGGTACTTTTTATTCCCTTACCCAGCCAGGCCCTTTATTCAACAACCATAAAATAAAAAAATAACGGCAATATTCACTAAGCTTCGCAAACACAATCCTGTATTGAAAGATTCAGATTGCCATGAGGGAAAAATCCCACAAACATTGAAACGAATTCATTTGAATTTTTTTTAAACGCATACAAAAAGTACGTTGAAAATGGCTTGTGCGAGGAAAACTTCCAGTGGCAAATAGTAGAAAGGTCTGAGCCTAGAGGCACGGACGGAAACTCAAAGTAGGACTTTGAAGACAATTGAATCGTTTGTTTGAGAAACCCCATAAGTCCATTTGACGCACTTGCGAAAAAAGGACAAAAAACTGTTTGTTCTCAAAATTTTGGCCTGGTCCTCCAATTTGTTGGGATGAGGTTCCTTTATTAGACCCAAAACATACCACTACTACTTCATTAACTTCATCAGGTTAACCTGTTATTAAATGTAAATGTAACGCTTCAAATTTGGGGAACTTAGGGGGCTCACAAACAAACGAGAAATCAGCGGAATATTTAGCGGTTTTGAAGAAATTCAAGAATAGTGCTGTTTTAAGTTATGTTCTGCATTAAAGGAGGGTGAGGTAAGATGGTCAGATAAGTATTATTTGTTTGATTCTTAATACATAAGGAATACAAAAATAACGTTTGCATTAAAAAAATGAACAAACATTGCCGATTCTTCATGGGTTTAACTTCACACGCACTGACGAAACTACTCATAACGCATCAATCGCAGTAACCCATGAGTCAGCAGAAAAAAATTTACAGCTCTATCAGTCGAAATCTAACCGTGATGGCGAAAACAGTGAAGCTACTCCGTTCAGAAGCGTGCGCGTTCGAAGAACGGTACCCCGCCACGTCGAAAACGGACATCGTGTGGCACTTTGTGGACGCCGCATACGCCCGTTCCGGCATCTACAACATCTTGGCACTATTGGACAACAATCAGAGCATCGAAAAAAAAAGTTCGGTTCCGGACAGCCGACGGCTGAGTGACAAGATGCTCCAAAGGATGCTGAAGAGGAAGATCGAGGGAAGAGTGGCTTCGCTGGACATCGCTGCGTAACGCAGCTCGAGCGGGTGACATCTCTTCGCATGTGCTTCTTAAGAGGCCCATAGACGTTCAATATTATGGCGCAATATTTTGGTTTGTGCAAGATTATTGTTCGTCTAGGGGCTTCTAAATTGCCAGATATTATTGATCAATAATATTGAACGTCTATGGGCCCCTACAAGAGAAATTCGAAATCTGAAACGGAAAGGGGGCTCTACTGGGCCAAAGTTTTTGAAAGAAGATTCTTTCATCAGGATGTAGCACGGTACTGATTTCGACTTTTGGAAGCCCCTCGTTTCGTTATTTTGAAATTCAGATCCAACACAATCTCATCTGTGTGGATATGGAATTCTCTCTTCTTTCCATGTATTGGATGTTTGGCAACGCGAGTGCCGCTCCTCTTTTTAGGTTTGAGCAACTTGCCATAATGGGTGCTGGATGTGATTCGGCGGCTGTGATTTAGCCAAGACACCCATATACCAACACACCCGAAAGACTCATGCTTTCCTTTTTTTTTTGCTATTTTTTCTATTTGGATATTTCCCTCAAATAGCAGAGTCTTTCGGCGGGATTTTCTTGTTCTCCAGATTTCAAAACCCGGCGAGCGCTTCAACTTGAACTCTGCTCGGGAGGTTAAAGGGTATCGCCTGCGAATGCTTGAAAGCGGGACCAATGAAGACACAGAGGAACTTCGGTATGAATACAGAATAGTTAACATCGTTAACTATTACGTAGTTCCGGTTCCAATTAGTATCTCGCTGATCTGAGGATTCAAGATATGCTCGCCCATTCCTGCTTTGGCCGTGGAATAGGCAGGAGCGGTTTAGTTAATATGGATCGCGAATCATATTACGGAAAGGTAATAATCGGTAAAAGGTGCATCGCACAGTCGGAGTGTTTATGTTGTTTTTTCCTTTTTTTCCCATGTTTGTATTCTTGTACGTGTTAGATAACTTGTTAGTGCAAAAGTAGAGTTGTCCCTTGTAATAGAAAAGGTGTTGTACCCGCGACTAGTACCCCCATCGATTATAATTCGAGGTAAGCTTGTGGCACGTGGCATAACTTAAATCGTGGCTTTTATCTAAATTGTGGCTTTCGTGTGATGTTTGATGTCCCTGATTTAGGAAGAGCCGCTCTCTGACCCCACGATTGAGGTTTGGATAGGGTCGTCGTCAACTTCAGTGGACGCACAGAGTATGCCTAACACTCGCGCACCCGAAGACAGAAGAAGCCCGTCTCGGATCACTTATCCAGCCGTGTGCGAACGTCACTGAAGTATCGTCATTCATCGCTGGACGTGGCGATAAAGCAGAGCAGCTCACTGTAAATCCATGGTCGTAAGTACGAAACTTCTTTATCCGATAACAAACATGCGCATGTAGGATAAATGGACAAGATTGACACACAATTAACAAGAGCCACATAACAAAAGCCACACAACACAGCACTATGTCGATGGAGAGCACATGCCCATTTCTAGAGGCGAATGAACTGCAAAGTTTAAAGCCTCTTAAAAACAAAGAAAGAAAGAACATGCCCATCGGTATAGAGCCACCCATAAGCAGTATGAATAAATAGATCAGATTGCAAACGCGCCGTACTTTAAGCTTGTACCCATGGGTCGAGGGTTCGAAACCCGAGATTATAGAAGTAAATAAAGTGTATGTTCAGAGTTAAATTTATATGGATTCATTAAACGTTCTCTGTTTTCGATTATAAATGAATTTCGTGTTTGAGTTAGAATTAATGTAAATGACGATAGTCTGATGTAATGAATAAATGTTGTGAGTTAGAGTAGATCTTGAAGAACTCTATATTTACTGGCTGGCGGTGTAACCTTAAAAACCCGACAAACCGATTAATTTTCAGTAGGTCTCGAGTCCAGTGTTGGGACTCCTCTTCTTGTTGTAGTTCTTCAACCCCCGCTTCTGTTCTACGAAACCAGGTTCAAGGTGGGTGGAACGGACATCTTCCAGTAGGTCCAGTGAGGAGAACTTTTCAGCGTAATCGGTACTCCTTGGACCGGCCGAAGTGTCCCTCTGTTGTTGAAATTGTGGAACGCGGACAAACGGTATCGCGGGTCCTTCTTAGCGCAGGTGCAAGTCGCGGAACAAACCGGGGTTTGGAAACAAAAGGACAAACCCGCTCTCATGTGTTGGGTGTATCATTGCCGGGCAAAGCAAGAACACGGCGGTTGGTCTCCCTCGCGGGAGTGGCGCTTAAGCCAACCGCTTACCTGCGGAAAACCCTCCGGTCGCGACAAACTCGCGCGCTTTCACGGCGGCACAGGTTACAAGGACTTATACCTGTCTATTGCATAACTTATATTCACCCATTATTTACTCTTGTACACGCATTCAATTCAAAACACGTCTCCAATGAGATCCGAAACAATTTGTTTTCAAGCATCAATATTCTAATTCGTGAAAACCCAGTTTCGAGAATCAGCAGTGCAATGAAGATAAAAAATGAATTGAAAGAAAAATACAAGCGACCAAATAATTGGTTGTCAGGGGTTTTACGAATTCAATTACGTAAACCCTCACTCGGTCGCTGAGGCTGCAGGCAACGACGTTACTATTTCGTGCATTTCGGTTCCGTCTCCCATCATTGGTTCTTCTTTTAAACGGCACATCCCCATGGCTACCGGTATAAAATTTGCACCGGACAAAACCAAGAAAAGTTACTTTTCAAACGAAATTTCTTCCATTTCGGTACGGATTCAAATAAAAAATCTCAACGAGCTCGAGCAAAATTCCATTTGCGCTTCCGGTATGAGCTTAACTTAAGACGGTCGCAGTTTCAATGTGACAAACAGAAAATAGAAGTGAAAGCGTCGAAAGTGTTTTGGTTTTTCGTAATTCCTGAGAAAGTTTCTTGCTATTCGAATATTACCATTGTAGGTACATTCAGTCTACTTTTACTTTTGCTAGAATTTCTAATTGAAGCTATACACCCAAAAATTAGTTATGCTCTGAATTCACGTCAAATACCGTTTCTATTAAGTCGTTGACGCAAAACCGTCAACAACACGGTTATTATCTGTGTTCCGGCAATCGAAAGCACCTTCGACAAACAGGTTTCCGGAGATCCTTGATGAAGTTCAACTGTCGCTCTGGATATGACATGAAATGCGAAACGTTGCTATGGTTGAACTTGAAAACAAGAAAACGCCGGCTCATATTTCCAGCTTTGCCTTAATTCCGCACAATGTTTACTTTGCACTGACCAATGGGCGAAAATGAAACAAGTCTACGAAACCAGTCTTACTTATGGGGTAAAAAGTTGCTCAAACAGAGCGACAACGGTGTACAGTTGAAACGCAATTCGGGAACTCACTTCCTTCCGAGACGGCAAAAGTTTGTATGATTTTTTCAATGAATGAAACCTGCGAAGAATGTCATATTTGAGCAAATTTATCCCATTTGGTAGACACCGTCACTCCAACTCCATCCCACGCTCGTAAATATCTCTCGTCAAACCCAACATCCACGCTTTGGGGTCTGGTCGTTGACATTTTTTGCATTTTTTTTTGTTTGCCAACAACTTTCTGCGCCGGCTTTCCGATAAAGCCTTACAAGGTAAAAACAACGGCATGGGCGCTGGCTTGCTGCTGCCCAGCTATAGACAAGACCAGTTCAGACCGCGCCACCGGTTTGCCGCCGCTAACTGTTCGTATCGATGCACTTGATCGAACGCACAACTGTGGACACATCAAGTGCTGCTTTCCGCCTTCTGCTTGTGGGTTTTAATTCCATGCGCACATGCAGCAGCATTTTACAATTTGCTCTTGACTTACAAACACGTAAACTTGAATTTGTTCCATTTGCATTTCAGTGGGCACAGTCGGGCATTATTTTGCCACGCTCGGACCACGCTGCTGCAGTTGGGCGTTGCTGCAGTTGCGCGGCTTCCGATATTTATTATATGGGGTTTCGTGGGCGGCTGTGATATCATTTGCATTTGATATGGCTGGAACGGCGACTACGTTGTGTGTCAGTGGGTAATTTAGCCGAGAAAAATTGTGTCTTGATTGCGATTCTGATGTTGTCAGGCAAGTCCGACATTATTCTGTGAATATTGGATGCTTGGAATACCAGTCGAGCAAGAAGTTGAAATGATGAATATTTTACGTGATTCGATTATACGTTATTTTCAATCACATTTTCTTGGTGGAGGTTTCTTATTCATGCTTTCAGCTATCAGCAATCAGCGTTTGTACCCAAAATCTTTGAAGCTGTTATTTTTATTTTTTTTAATGCTCAAATTCAATTAAGATTTATCTGGCTCTAGGTTAATTTATGCTGCTGAAATTCGTAACTTCACTCGTAACATCACCTTTTGTTACGACTTTCAGTAAAACTGTGAATGTGTTGGATTATTTTACAATGGAAGGATATTTGATGGGATACGTATCTCTGTACAATCATGAAATAGGAAAATCAATGTAATTACATGTACCCTGTATGCTTCAACAGAGTTCGAACAGGCATCATTTAGGTAGGTCAACACATTTTCAAAATTTATACTCTGCTTCGGTTTATTTCTTTATTTCAAAAATAATCATTGATAGATATTTTACTAGGTTTACCGGAAACTTTGTCTACACTCTCTCCAACTTCTATAAGACCAGGTGATGATCTTGCTGCTGTGTATCATTGTAAACAAACAACGTCTCAATTGATATTCAAGTGTTTTGGTATTTGTGACTACCATGCATGATTTTCACATGAGCGTAAACAAATGTTTTCGTTTTTTCAAGCGTCAAGTTTGTATGAGACCAGTTACAATTTTCGATTGTTTTAGTTGTTATTATCAATAAATCTCAAAATACCGAAGGGAAAAGTGCTCATGGAGAGAGATAAAAAGGACAAATCGATGCATTTCACCAAGAAAATGTTAGTATCAGATAAAATGGCGGGTCGGATTAGACAATTCCATCAAGTAGTGCTCAATTTTGGCGAATCCTCAAGAATGCGGTAACAAGAAGAGAGCTCAACGTAGATCAAAGCTCTCTGACCGGAATAAATGGGAAACAGTTTGAACAGCTTCAAATAATTAAAAAATCGCTTATGAAAATAAAGTAATCTTTGAATTCAAATGTTTCCCGGGAGATAATTCGAAGGAAGTTTTGGTAAAAAATCTTACATAAAGAGGGCTAAAAAGGTTTAAAACAGTCTCACATCGAAAGTCGTCTGAGTTTTGCCAAATCTCACATGAACCGACAGTGGAACATGGTATGTTATGACAAAGAATGTTTTCTAAAGAATACATTTGGTAAGACGGATTTTTTTTTACTTTTAACTTTGCTAGGTTATCTTCAGTGACGAAAAATTTGGGTGGTCCTGATGGCTTCAACAAGTACTGGCGTGATTAATAGCAGGAGGAACAGTATTTTTTCTACCAGGACTTTGGTGGAGGCTCGTACATAGTTTGGGTGGTATTCTGTGCAAACGGAAAACTGAAGATAGCTTTCACATCCTTCAAAATTAATAGCAAGGACTACATGCATGTTCTGGAATCTTCCCTCCTACCGTTTTTGCGTTTCACAAAAATTCACATTCCAGCAAGACAATGCCGCTATTCATACCAGCAAGGGAACTAAGCAATGGATTAAGGACCATAAACTTGACTTTTGGACTGATCGGCTCGTTCTCCGGACTTGAGTACTGTTGAAAATCTTCTAGGATTATATCTACTAGGATTCACCTAGTACGTAGAATCTACGCTGAATGAAAGCAATGCACCACGGTTGATGAACTCTAGGCCGAAATTTCGGAGGCATGGGAAAATATTGACAAATCCGTTCTACACAATTTGGAAAATACGTATTTTCCAGGTTATTAACCGAAATGGCAATGTAACCAATTATGAAAATCCAATACATGTAACCAAACATGTAAATCTGCCGATTGTTTTGAATTTTTCACTAATATTCTTATGAATTTTGAAATGGTCTTATAGGAACTGTGCAGCTGACATTATCATATTTAAGCCCAATAAATAAACGAACGACTCTTTTGAACGAAATTGACGTTAAATATACTTTATTCTAAGCATTCAAAAATATATGAAAATATCTTGAAATTCTAACTGTTTGTGTTACAACGAAATATATTCGAATATATAGAAGTTGAACAGAGTGTAGTTAGAAAATGAAAGAATTAATTGCCCAAAATATACTTCATCAGCAGCGGCGAAGGTACATCTTATAATCATATAATGTATGGACTCCTTGCTAAGGAAGTGTCAAGCGAATACGACGAGTGGACTAGCAATTCTGGTAAGGCGTGGTGCACAAATAACGTAACGCTAATGAAAAATGGAGCACTCCAAAGCAGAGTTGCCGAAAATATTAAAAAAAAAAACTGGAAGATCGCTCTTAAAAAACTGTTTTTTTACTCATTCCAGGTATTGAGAAATAAAATATGCTCCGAGCCTTCGTGTACTTTTTGAATGTTGTTTATAGAATATCGAAATAAGCAATTAATTATTGATATCATTCGAGCAGATTAAAATAGCGTTTCCCATTACAAGAACATTGCCTCTCAGCGCAGACACTGTCCGGAAAACAGCATAAAAGAACAATCTGAGGTGTCGTGTTGGCCGTGAAAAGTGTTACATCTCAAAGGTGAATATGGAATAAAACGGCTACAGTTTGCTAAGACACATGTAAACAGACCTAAGGAGTTCTGGAACAAGGTCTTTTATACGGATGAGCCGGAAGCCAATATCTTTGAAGCGAATGAAAGACAGATGGCGTGGAGGAAACCAGGATCGGTGCTTCAGATTCAGCATTTGGTTATCACAGTAAAACAAGGCTGCGGTAGTCAGATGATGCATGGTACATTGGCGGTTTCTGGAACTGCAACCATGGTGTTTATCGATTCGGCGATGAACAAGATAGCTTAATTGATCTTCCTGAAACGTAACATGCATTCTCCCGTTCAGAAATTCGGTCTCCCTTGTGATTACTACTTTCAACAGAATAATGATCCGAAGCAAACTGATTTCGTGGTGTTGGAATGCCTGCTCTATTATGTCCCAATCTACTCAAAACACCTCCGAAACCTCCAAACTTGAACACTATTGAGTATATATGGTGGAAAAATGAAGAACCATCCATCCATCAAAATCCAGGGAACGAAGCGGTACTCAAATCGATGATTACGGAGATCTTTTTGTTATCTATTAACATTTCTGAACTGATTTCAATTTTAGTTTTAAGTAAAATTTAAACTGTACACTCAATTTTGCAACGTCTTAATTGGAGATTTTTTGTTTGTATTTTAAACATGAAGTAGAAATGTGACAATTTTAATTTTTTTTTTTCTTATCACTATATGAGAGTAAAATGGATCGATTTTACGATGAGTATAAGTCGCCTTTAATTATTTATTTTTTAACCCCGAAAAACTCAACAATAACAACTTCTGAAATCCAAATCGCATTTGCTCGCAAAGAACAAATGGCTTCCGTTTTTCTCGATATCAAAGGGGCATTTGATTCAGTTTCCATGGAAATTCTCTCAGAGAAACTTCATAATCGTGGACTTTCACCAATTCTGAATAATTTCCTGTACAATTTACTCTCAGAAAAGCACATGTTTTTCAATCATGGCAGCTTGAAATCTTCTCGTTACAGTTTTATGGGCCTCCCACAAGGCTCCTGCCTAAGCCCCCTCTTGTACAGTTTTTACGTCAATGATATAGATGATTGTCTAACTAGAGATTGCTCGTTGAGACAACTTGCAGACGATGGAGTTATTTCCATCACGGGTACTAATCCCGCCGTTCTGCAAAATTCCTTGCAAGATACCCTGAACAACCTGTTCACGTGGGCTCTCAAGCTGGGTATCGAATTCTCTACGGAGAAAACCGAAATGGTCCTTTTTTCTAGGAAGCACGAACCCGCCCAATTCCAGCTTCACCTATCCGGCAAAACGATCAAGCACTCGATGTTTTTCAAATACCTTGGAGTATATTTTGACTCTAAATGTACCTGGGGAATACACATTGCGTATTTGAAACAGAAATGCCAGCAAAGAATCAATTTTCTCCAAACAATAACCGGAACATGGTGGGGTGCCCATCCAGGAGACCTCATTCAGTTATACAAAACAACGATATTATCAGTGTTAGAATATGGCAGTTTTTGCTTCCGATCAGCTGCCAGGATTCATATTCTCAAGCTGGAGAGAATACAATATCGTTGCTTGCGTATAGCCATGGGGTGTTTGCATTCGACACATACGATGAGTCTCGAAGTTTTGGCAGGAGTACCCCCGCTTACTCTTCGGTTCACAGAATTATCCTACAGATTTCTCATCCGTTGCAAGATCATGAATCCATTGGTGATTGATAACTTCGAAAATCTACTCCAACTGACTCCTCAGTCAAGTTTTATGTCTCTATACCATGAGTACCTTACCCATGAAGTGCACGCTTCACCGGGCATCTCCAACCAAGTTTGCTTCCCATACTTTTGCAATCCCTCTGTCATTTTTGATCTGTCCATGCGACAAGAAATCCATGGAATACCAGATCACCTACGCTCCGATTACATTCCGGAGATATTTTCGGCAGAATATGGGAAAGTTGGATCTGATAAAATGTTCTTTACTGACGGTTCATGCATAAACGGGTCCACTGGCTTCGGCATCTTCAATGAAAATTCCAGTGCCTCTTTCAAACTCAAAGATCCTTGTTCCGTGTATGTCGCTGAACTGGGTGCGATATATTACGCATTAGGGATCATTGAAACATTGCCCATCGACCACTATTTTATTTTTTCAGACAGTCTCAGCTCAATAGAGGCAATCCGCTCAATGAAAGTTGATAAACGCTCATCTTATTTCCTAACAAGAATAAGACGTCTATTGAGTGTTTTGGTCGAAAAATTATTCAAGATTACCTTAGCATGGGTTCCCTCTCATTGCTCGATTCCGGGGAATGAGAAAGCGGACTCGCTAGCTAAGGTGGGCGCTTCAGAAGGCACACTTTTTGAAAGGCAAATTACTTATAACGAATTTTTTCACATTCCTCGTCAGGACACACTCGTTAGTTGGCAGCGCATGTGGAGTGAAGATGAGTTCGGTCGTTGGTTACACACGATTATCCCTAAGGTTTCGACGAAAGCTTGGTTTAAGGGATTGAATGTCGGTCGTGATTTCATTCGCGTGATATCTCGGCTTATGTCCAATCACTACAACCTAAACGCGCATCTCTATCGAATTGGGCTCGCAGCAAACAATCTTTGTGATTGTGGCGATGGCTACCACGACATCGAGCATATTGTCTGGTCGTGTATCCGGTTCCATGCTGCTCGCTCTCAGCTCTCTAGAGCACTAAGAGCAAAAGGCAGACAATCGGATATCCCCGTCCGGGATATCTTAGGTAGCCGTGATCCTGATCTTCTGCTTCATCTATACCTGTTCCTCAGAAACGCCGATGTCAACGTTTAATGATGTTTCCTTCGTTGTGTCCCTGTTTCGTATCCCTCCTATCCGATCTATAAACTTTTACTTAGTCGCGGCAATACATACACACACTCTTTACAGATTCACGGGCCAAAGGTTGTGCAGTCCACTGATGATTCAACAAAAGCCAAAGGTTGTACCGCTCATGACAACTCTACACGAGCTGATGATTGCGCCGGCTAGTGACCATTCTATCCTGGATTCCTCGAGAAGACGCACCACGCTAGATATGGGGTTCAGACTAGGGGGGCGTTGCTGATTAATGGTCAGCTGCATCCCAATAGGAAGTATCCCGTGTCGGGCACAGGTACAGATCATTGAAGACAGCAACATCACAATTACGAAAACACTTGTAATACTAACCTCGAGCCAACCGCGAGTAATCGGTTACATATTACTAACATAGTTATAAGGCAAACATTGTCGAAATATTGAACTCCCGGCCCCGTCAGGTTTACGCCATATGAGCCTTAATAAAAATATATATTTTGGATAAAAAAAAAAAAATAACAAACCAGCACGAGTTGTGTACTCAATTTTGCGATTGACTGTACAAGCTTGCTATCCTATTCTAACTCTTGAGCATTTGAATTTGAAGCTTAAGTTTTTCAGAAGAGGTGTGTGCGCCAACAATGCACAATGGGCCAGGAGATGCATTTAAGTGGAAATTAGCATTTAGAGCTCTACAGTTATTCTTTAGACAAAATCTGTCTCCGACAAAGTTGTTACATACGATAGAGCGCTCATTCTCGTGTTGCCAAAAATAGGGCGACCAACATTTTCGATAAAATAAAAAATATAACTTTCTTATCTCTATAGATAGAGGTAAACACAGTTCGACAATGTTGTAGTCCCAGTTATTTGAGACATCTTTGTAGAACAAAGTTTTTTACTATCTCTTGAAACAACCGATATAGCGCATTTTTTCTAAGTTGCATTAGGGTCACCATGGAAAAAAAACGTTTTTTTTTGCTCTAACTTTTATATTTCAAATTCTATATACAAAGACTTTTAGAACATTTTAAACTGAAACACAAAAAATAACATAATTTTGAAAATCACACATTATGTAGAGTGAACTCTGCTCTTTCAAATGCCCCAATAAACTTTGTTTATGTTTGCCCCAGAAAGAACGGCAAGCAATTGAATAGAGCGTATTTTTTGGGAAGAAATATCAATAACTTTGAGTGGAGTTGAGATATTGACAAGTTCTGCATCGAAAAATATTTGTATCAGTATGTTCTAAAAGTCTTTCGAAGACAGTTTGTATGTAGAATTTGAAATATAAAAGTTAGAGCAAAAAAACAGTTTTTTAATGGTGACCCTAATGCAACTTAGAAAAAAGGCGCTATATCGGTTATTTCAAAAGATAGAAAAAAACTTTGTTCTACAAAGATGTCTCAAATAACTGCGACTACAACATTGTTGAATTATGTTTACCTATATCACTTTTGAACATTTAGTCTGTAGGAAAAATATATAAAGTTACAGTAGGGCAATGTTTTCAATGGCATCATCATGTTAATATTTCATAGACTTCATTTCTCAAGATTTTTATTCTATTAGTTTTGTTGTTGTTGAGTGTCATTCTTTGGCATGAACATTTCTCTAGCATTGACTTGCATCGCATAATTCTGTTGAACTGCACATAAGTGAATAAGTGAAAAGCTATTATTTGCCACGAGAAAAATCGTTGCTCGGAGCGGCACTGCCTAGGCCACCAGCTTCAATTTGCCTTTGGCTAACGTGCGGGCGCGAGAGAAACTCCCACCCCTCTGGCAAATTAGTCAACAATTCGCCGTTGGCTCCTCACGCCTGGTTTCAAGGTAGCCCTCGTGTCTTGCACTGATGTTGTTTTTGATTGCAAATAGTGTGTGTATTTTTAGTTGCACCAAAACAGTGGCGAACGATAACGGGTATTAAACTTGCTGTCGTGAATCTGGTTCGCTGAATGTATTTTTTTGTTCTTGTGTCACGTTGCTGAGCGGATAGGATTACTGTGGAAGCAATACGGGCCGGAAGGACAATGTGCACTCATCAATCATTCAAAATTCAATCCTGTTATTATTTCCGTTTCGCGAACCTTTCCGGATAAGCCTAAAATCGAAGCCGTCGCAGTGTGGGCGCGGTTCGAGCGCTGATCGTTCGTTTGTGAGAACAGGAAAGTGATAAGACTTACCGTAACATATTTAGACCGCGAGCCGGATTTCATTGCCCCGCTCATTGTATCTACACTTGGTGGATACAGACCGATAGTGTTAGTGCTTTATGTTATTGTGCTTTTTCCGTTTTATAATTCATAGGACTTTTTTTCCTCCTCACGTTCCGATCAAGTGAATAAACGAAAAAGGCGATCGAAAACATTGGCAAAAACAAGCACCCAACAAGAGTGGCCGGAAAAACACACAGTACTGCTCGAGTGGAAAATGCTCACAGTGATTGTTTACCATCGTTGCGCGTCCGTTCGCATCGTTTGAGTGAAACGCAATCCGATAATGTCCGCCGTGAAATTTTTGGTGCGAAAATAAAACAAACGCGTGTGGAGAGAAAATAGGAGATAACATTTTCCGATCGTCAGCTGACGCAGCGCCAGCAGTAAACGGTAAGGGGAAAGCTGGGATTTTTTTTGCATTTCAGTACAGAGAAAGAGAGATAGAGAGAGAGTGGGAGCTGATGCCTACATTCTAAGGTGTCGTCAGTGATGCATCAAACGGCTATCCAATTCCAAACTTGTAAGTAAAAGCTTATCCGCTTCATAGCGATACATAATAACACCCGGAGACGTTTGGCAACTGGTGAGGAAATGTTGAACGATAATTAAATGTGTTTATTTAATTACCAGGCTTTGAAGATAGAGATAGTTTTATATCAACGTCTTTTTCAGAGATGTTCAAATTTCTCGATCTCATCTATTTTATTTAATTGATGAGCTGGTCTAGTTGTAAATTTTAGGTGTTTCTCGAACTTTTTCCCTTGAATTGTAGTAGAGTATATTGGATTGCAATGGTATCACAGTTTGTTCAAATTAGTCAGAGAGTTGTGGGAAAACAATATTTAATTAAATTGATTTATAGAAATTGAAACGAACGATGCAATGAAATATTCAGCACGATGTAAAGCTTGAAAAATATCACAGAATAGCATGCGAAATAGAAAGACATATTACGGAGAAACTAGACATTATTGACGTAGTACTTCAGGTTAGATCATGTTAATTCAATGCCATACAAATGAGGCATAAAATTCTCCATAACTCAAGAACTAATTTGCATAGAACCAAATTTGGCATGTGAAGGTTTTAGGGGACAATAAATGTTTCTATGTTTGTTTGATACTCCTCTCCCTCTCTAAAGAGGAGGGGGACTGAACAACTCCACAACTAATCAAATGGAATCAAACTTGGCATATAGAGGTTTTAGGGATCGATTAAGGGTTCTATGGTGGTTCGACACTCCTCCGCCCTCTCTAAGGGGAGGCTACCATACAAATGAAACACATTTATTTTAATTTTTTTTTCCAAATTTAAAAAAAAGGCGCCAAGCGATTATCACATTTTCCTCGCATTGCAAAATTTCCAGAGTGATAAGAAATTGGTATCAAGAGAAGATTGTGAAAATCTTTTACTTGAATTTTGCGCCAATAAGGACCAAGACCTCTATGATAGAGACATAGAGATAGAGATAGAGATGATACAGAGCTATATATAGAATGGCAACAAATTTTACAACAAATCGGTGCATATTTGACAATCCGAAGCAGTTTGAAAATAGTTTTGATTTTCACGCAAAAATAATGGATTACTTTTTCCCCAACCAAATATATGCAGATGCAGTAAACCGTCCATGATCGTCGATTCAATATGTGATTTAAAATTTACAGCTAAATCTTTTGAAACTACTCCCGGGAGAGGTCGTAGACCGTAGCTTACAACCACCAACGCATGATTACGCGAGAAATCGAAAATAAGCCTAGGGTGAATGCTCCCAAACTAGTGGATAGTGTTTCGCGATATGTCTACTTCAAAGAAAGTCAAACAAAACTGTGCGATAGCGTTCATTGCCAAAATCCTTCGACAAAATCTTCGATTTCTGGTACTTGCTTTCATTTCGTAACCTTAAATCTTCATAAAGAATGGTTCATACGGATTTTAGGTCGATTTTTGTGAGATTTCAAGAATTACTTGTGGGCTTGATTCACACCAGTAGGAGCAATTTTGTTTGTCGATTTGAGACGAATATCCGATCAGACAAACAGTTGACAATCAATAAATGTATCTCATCCGAAAACATGAAGCGCCCTTCGAGTAACAATAAAACATTTTAGTTCTCTGTAGAAAGTTAGAACAATTTCTAAATGCCGTGGCAACGTGAAAGCATTCATAATCGAATCACAAGCCTGACGGAGAACGAATGATTGTCAATACCATATTTATAATGACCGCTATGATGTTGACAAATTACTATCAATCTTATTGGAAGGTAGTGATTCATTTAGAGATACTTGTTGAAAAAAATATTTTTATTAAATTTTATCGGGTGAATTTACACATAACACATAACTTCTACATATTTATTTTTTTAAATTATTTTTTTATCGAATGAATATAACAACACATGGCAAATTTGGTTCTATTTGCTTGATTAGTTCTTGAGTTATGGAGATATTTATCTTCTTCTTGAATGGCGTTAACGTTCCGTTCCCTGTGGAACTTTTGCCGTCTCAACGTATTCATTAACTAGCGTCGTTCATTAATACTTGGTTGAGATTTCTATGCCGAATAACACGCCTTGAATGTACTCTAAAGTGGCAAGCTCTAGAATACGCGTGACCACAGTGCAAGCCGGAAGAATTTTCTTTGACGAAAAATCCCCCAACCAGAACGGGAATCGAACCCGAACACCCGGCATGATAGTGTGGGACGCTAACCACTCGGCCACGGGTGCACATATGGAGATATTTATGCCTCATTTGTATGGCAGTCCCCTCTTAGAGAGGGGGGAGGATTGTCTAACCTTCATAAAAATATTTATTGCACCCTAAAACCTCCACATGCCAAATATGGTTCCGTTTGCTTGCTAAGTTCTTGAGCTATGCAGAAATTTGTGTTTCTTTTATATGGTAGCTCCCCCTTAGAGAGGGGGAGGAATGTCCAACCTTCATAAAAACTTTTATTGCACCCAAAAACCCCCACATGCGAAATTTGGTTCCGTTTGCTTGCCTAGTTCTTGAGTTATGCAGAAATTTGTGTTTCGTTTGTATGGTAGCCCCCTTTAGAGAGGGGGAGGAGTCTCGAACTATCATAAAAAGCTTCTCCGGCCCCGAAAACCCCTACATCTAAATTTTCAGCTCGATCGGTTCAGTAGTTTCCGAGTCCATAAGAATCAGACAGACAGACAGAAATCCATTTTTATACATTAGGTTGGGGGAAAAGTTATCCATTATTTTTGGGTGAAATTCTAAACTGTTTTTAGTATGCTGCGGATTGTCCGATTTGGGCAAATATGCACCATGATTGAGCGAGAGATAAAAAGTATACTATTTAGTTTGTGAGAACCAACATGTGATCCACAAATAGTTGGAACAGATCCGTCTCTTTCGGTCGCATGATAATGATCGCGCCAACGCGGTCATATATTTAGGGATTATCGGAGAATTTTTGTGATCTCTTCTCTCGCAATATAGTTGTGTTGAATTCTGCCGGTCGTCACACAAGTCAGTCGAATAAAGTATCTGTTCGAGTTCAGTCATCCAGTTTAAATGAACACGGAATAAATTGGTCGTGAATTTTACGGAAGTTTTTAAGTTCAAAGGAGTTGAAGTTTAATTTCTAAAATTCATCCGAATCCGAGTATAGCGGCAGAAACATCGGTCCTTCGAGCCGGATATCCGGATTATAGATAACGGATCGGATGTTCGGACGAATTATCTGTGGACAATAAGTCGTATAGAACGCTATTGTGTTCTATTGATCGGACAACAAAACTAATTGTTCGCGGACATTGTGAAAAGTTAATTTTTCCATACAAATTCGGTGAAATTAAAAGTTGATTAAAAGGAGAAATTTATTCACGATTGCTGGAGTAAACAGCGAATGCTGCTGCTGGGGATCATTTGGAGCAAATATCTGGAGGAGGACTTAGCTATTCGAGAGTTTGGAAGGCAGATGACATTGCATAAAAGAATACTCAGAGAAGTACTGCATGAAGAAAGGGAGGTGGTTTGTTGCATGTGACCAACCGTGGTGTTGAAATAAAATTAAAATAAATAAATAAATGCATGCGAGTTTTATTTCTGGCAAGTAGCAGAGGTTGTATTATTGTATTTCATTCTTCAAAAAATCGTTGAATTGTTGAATATTTTTCGCTGTTTATTCATACCATTGCTCGTCATTGTCTATCGGAAGTGTCGCGTGAGGTCGCGTGGGTGGAACGTTCGGGTTGATCTGTCAATGTATTATTGAAAAGTGATTAATTTCACTTTTCCGGTGCAGTGCAGTGAGAAGTGAAAATGAGTACCAACTTGAGGTCATTACTGAAGAAGGAGCGTCAATTGCGGGATAGTGTGAATCTAATCAGATTATGGAAAACTTGGAAAACTTGGAAAACTACAGCTCAGAAAGAGATAATCGACAAATCGGTGTGCGACTTCAGAAGCTGGAGGAAGTAGGAAAGGATTTCCTAGAGACCCGAACAAAAATCGAGATGCTGTTGGGAGATGAGTCAACGAAGTGCGATGTAGAAGAGACTGCAGAGGCTGAACGCGATAAGGAGAACTTCAGAGTGTTACAGGAGTTTGACGATGAGTTTTGCAACCTCAAGGCAGAACTGCTTGAGTTACAGATGAGAAAACGGCAAACATTTTACAAAGATGATGAGGGTCCTCAAACAAGGCATTCAAGTGGATCCTTTTCCAAGGTCAAGTATCCTGAAATCAATCTACCGGTGTTTGGTGGAAAGATCCGTGAGTGGGTAACATTCAGGGACACGTTTCGCAGTCTCATACACAACAACACGCAGTTAACACCAATGGATCGATTCACATATCTTCGTTCTTCACTCTCTGGAGATGCCCTCCAGAAAATAAGCTCCATTGAGCAGACAGCAGCTAACTATGAAGTAGCATGGGAGGCATTGGAGAAAATCTATGAGAATAAGAAACTTATAGTCAAGGCGCATTTGGATTCTTTATTCTCATTGGATGTATTGAAACGGGAAAGCTAAGAGGGATTAAACCACCTCATTAGCGAGTTCGAAAGAAATATACAGATGCTAGAAAAAATAGGTCAGAAAACCGCAGAATGGAGCACCATTTTGGCATACATGGTAGGGTCAAGACTGGACACAGTCACGTTACGTCACTGGGAAACATATCATAATTCTAAGGAAGTTCCCTCATACAACAATCTACTTGAGTTTCTGCGTAATCACTGTGCAGTATTACAGGCTGTAGCGTCATCAAAACCTAGTAATCCAGATTACCGTCAACCGAAACTATCAGTGTGTCACACCACGTATGGAAAGGGTGTTCGATGCCCATTCTGCAACGATTCTTGGCATTCTGCTTTTAAATGTGCTAAATTCCAGAAAATGAAAATTCCTGAGCGAATCGAAGCAGTAGCGAAATACAAACTGTGCCGTAATTGCCTTCACCCGGGACATTTCTCAAGGACCTGGGAGAAAGTATTGTGCCATCACTGCCAGCAGCGCCACCATTCCATGTTACAAGTAGGACAGGTAAGATCCCCAGTTCCCTCACCGCAAGTAAGACCCGCGACAATAGACCAACATTTTCGACAGCCAAAATTCACACGCTCGAATCAGATTCAACAAAATCAAACGCCGACCAACAATACACCTGTTACGTCTGCCACCTCGCACAGCACACCCACACAACCATGTACAGGTCTGGTCTCTGTAAGTCAAACCTACACCACTTTACCCGTTACACCCACACACAACATTTTGTTATCAACGGCGCTTGTTAAAGGGACAGATTCTTGTGGAAATTACAAGTTAGCACGAGCACTACTGGACTCTGGGTCCCAGCATTGCCTCATGACTTCCACATTTTTTGAAAGTTTGCGGTTCAACAAAACTCCATCCTATCTAGTTGTCCAAGGTATCGGATCTAGTCGGTTCACGTCAACTACAGCAGTCAGTGCAGAAGTAGCAGCCAGAACAAAAACCATATCGCTATATTCTACGAACATGCACTTTTATGTGCTGCCAAGGCTAACTGTATCGCTGCCAACTTCTAGCTTCAATCCATCGATCCTCAAACTTCCTGAGCCAACGCTATTAGCTGATCCGTTATTTTATAAATCCAGTCCAATCGATATCATTATCGGAGCAGAGTATTATTTTAAGCTGTAACGTGAGGGACAACAGAAGGCAACGTCAGAGGGACCTGCAATGCAGAACACGTTATTTGGATGGGTTTCTGCTGGAAAAATTCCTGAGAATACGTGCGGTCCATCAATGTCTATGGTCCCAGTTAGTGTTTCAATGGACATCCAAGAACAACTGACTAAATTCTGGGAATTGGAAACGTGTAGATCGAAAACCACTTACTCTCTCGAAGAGACAGCTACGAGGAGTTCTTTGAAAAATCTACAGTACGAGATGGAACCGGGAGATTCATAGTGACGTTACCTAAGAAAAAAATGTTGATTAATCAGGTCCTTCCTGGCTAATATTCGATGAATCCCACTGGCCAATGGGTGGTCAAATTCACGAAGAAGAACTAGATCAAACAATTATGGAGAAGAAAAGTGCTGTCATTGCTATTCTGCAATCAACCCCGCCGAGCTAAATATTTAGCTTGAAATCATCACTGCCGGATTTTATTCGTATCGTAGCAATCATCTACCGTTTCCGGTACAATGCTCAAAAGGTTGATCACTCCAGTCGTCGAATAGGAGCAATTACGTATTACGAATATGAAGAAGCTTTACACAAGGTGGTTCGGCTCTCACAACAGGAGAGTTTTCCGCAGGAAATGGCAGACCTGTCAAATGGTCGTCTGTTGCAATCTTCCTCCCGAATCATTTCACTGAATCCAGTTTTAATGAATGGATTAATTTGTGTTGGCGGCCGGCTTAGTCATGCAAACATTGCAAACAGCCGCAAGCATCCGTACGTGATAGATCATCGTCATCCATTGGCTGGGATAATACTCACACACTACCATCGCAAGCTGTGTCATGCGGGACAGCAAATATTAGTTTCGGCAGTAAGAGAGCGCTTCTGGCCCGTGAACGCACGGAATCTGGCACGGAAGGTGATTCACAATTGTGTGGCATGCTTTAGAGCAAAACCAAGAATACACGAGCAACTAATGGCGGACCTTCCACCAGAAAGAGTGACCCAATGTTCACCGTTCCAAAGAGTTGGAGTAGACTATTGTGGCCCGTTTTATGTGGCTTATCCAAATCGTCGAAGTCGTCCTGTGAAGAGCTTCGTAGCAGTATATGTATGCCTGGTCGTGAAGGCAGTACACCTTGAGCTTGTGGCGGATCTAACCACACAGGCTTTTCTGGCGTCTCTAAGAAGATTTGTATCGCGACGTGAAGATTTGTATCGCACATTATTAGACCTAGTCTAATAATGTGCGATAATGCCACCAATTTTGTGGGTGCGAAGCGAGAACTGCAAGAGCTCCGTAAATTGTTCAATGACCAGCAGTTCCAGGAAACAGTAATGAAGGATGCCGTAGAAAAGGAGATAGAATTCAAATTCATCCCAGCATGTTCCCCAAATTTTGGTGGACTGTGGGAATCAACTGTGAAATCCTTCAAAACTTTATTTAAACGCACGATAGGAACACATATTTTGAAGTACGACGAAATGGTGACGATATTAGCACAAATTGAAGGAATCCTAAATTCGCGTCCGCTCACCCCTTTGAGCAATGATCCAGATGATTTTGAGCCCCTGACACCTGGGCACTTCCTGATACACAGACCTCTAACCGCAATATCAGAACCAGGATTACAAGGTATTATGGAGAATCGTTTGTCCGCATGGCAAAAAGTTCAGCGTTATGTTCAAAGCATGTGGATAAAATGGTCAGAACAGTACTTGTCCAACCTCCACAATCGTACTAAATTGACAAGGCAGAAGGACAACATTGCAGTTGGAACAATGGTGGTAATAAAGGAGGACAACACTCCTCCATTAAAGTGGCATCTAGGACGAATGACTGAAATTCACGCTGGACCGGATGGTAACGTACGCGTTGTAACAGTGCGAACAAAGTACGGCAGTTTTCGTAGGGCAATCTCGAAAATTTGCATATTGCCTAATCGGGATAATACAGTTTCGGGCGATGGGGAGAACTAGGGCTCCCCCAACGGCGGAGGTCGAGGTCGGCCTCCGCATTTCAGTTAAGTTATGTACCTTATAATTTTTCAAAAAGCTTATCCGTATTTTTTTCTCAGTCTATCTCAATCGCAAGCGAATTCGTATTTGAAACCAGTTCCAGAAAACTGAGGTAATCTGTGTTGTTTCGGTGTTGGTTGCATGTTATGTTGCATGAAGCAAGCAAACAGTTGTGCTAGTGTATCTAGCTACGTCCAGTTCGTCCATTAACATCGGCGTATAACGCCAGCGCATTTGTGCGCCCGATCAAAACAGAAACTTAGTGCAGCTATTTTGACATTTTGAGGTACCCGTGACGGCACTAGAGGTGAAGAGCGCTATTCATTCTCCAAACATAACAGTTTGATCGTCGTCAAGCATGGCCAGCTAGTTTCGGCGATCATCTCGTCAACAACGTTTATGACGTCATCTTAAACATCCACCATCGAACAGTCATCATATGCTGCCTTTCGCTAACCCGGAGGGAACATCAGTGGTGCCAGACGGCATCATTGTGGAGGTCATTGTGGCCTCCGCAGTCCAGGCAAGTCGTTTTCTATTGAATAATTATAGAATAAAAAAGCCGTTCTTATTCTATATCATAGTAACACAGCAGCAACGCAGAAGCAACACAAGCGGAATGCAATGAGCATCCGTGACAGTCACGAAAATAAAGTCAACATTATTAGAAGGTCAAAAGCAGTCCTGGTGTCAAGGAATTCCAACAACGTAAATAATCGGTCCAGTTGAAGCAGCATCCAGAAACAACGGCAGTATCACAGATCGCAACAGAAACAGCAGTAACAGAATCAACAACCGTAGTAGCAGCAACACAGTCGCCAACAAATCAGCTGATTTGAAACAAAGGAACAGAGTTCAAGGTCAACGCAATTCCAGGGACAATAGCGAGAAATAGCAGAAGCAGCCACCACAGGAATACAGCAACGCCAGAACCAGACACAGCAATCGTAGCAGTCTCACTTCACAATCAAAACAAACCGAATTGTATAACGGTATCTAGCGTAGAAAAAAAAAGAATTGAAATCGAAGGCATTTCAAGGCGGCCGGCATATGATTGAGCGAGAGATAAAAAGTATACTGTTTAGTTTGTGAGAACCAACATGTGATCCACAAATAGTTGAAACAGATCCGTCTCTTTCGGTCGCATGATAATGATCGCGCCAACGCGGTCATAGATTCAGGGATTATCGGAGAATTTTTGTGATCTCTTCTCTCGCAATATAGTTGTGTTGAATTCTGCCGGTCGTCACACAAGTCAATTGAATAAAGTATCTGTTCGAGTTCAGTCATCCAGTTTAAATGAACACGGAATAAATTGGTCGTGAATTTTACGGAAGTTTTTAAGTTCAAAGGAGCTGAAGTTTAATTTCTAAAATTCGTCCGAATCCGAGTATAGCGGCAGAAACACACCATTTTGTTGTAAAATTTGTTGCCATTCAAGAGGTAGCTTCGTAATGTCTCTATCATAGAAGTCTTGTTCCTTTTTGGCGAAAAACCGTAGCAATAAATTTTTACTATCTTCTCTTCATACCAATTTTTTATCACACTGGAAAATTTGTAATGCGAGAAGAAGATGGTAATCGCTTGGTGCAATGTTCGGACTATATAGTGGATGCATAAAAACATCCCAATCAAGCTCCTGGAGTTGTGTGTCCTTGTGTTGTCCAGAAGGAACAAAACATCTCATCTGTTGGCCGATTTTGGATGTTTCTGGTCAGTCGCTAGCTTCAAACGGTCCATTTGTTGACAGTAGAGATCTGAATTTAGTGTATTGCACTAAAAAAAATGAAAAAAAATTAAAAATTAAAAATAAATTAAGTTGTACTGTTGCAGTATCGGCACCATAAGCACTATTCACAATTTCAGCGCCCCGGCTTGCATTTTTGCATTTATAACAACAATGTTTAAAATGTACCGAACTTTCGATTTGTTGACCTCTATTGTTAACACCCTGTAACTCACAACTGAATGAACCAAACATAAAACAGTAAAAGATTTTTTTCAGTGTGGAATGTCACCTTTACAACGAGCCTAAACTTGAAATTTTATGATCGATATTACGCCAGCTACTAAAACAAACACTAAAAACACTAACACTAAAAACAAAATTGAAAAAAAAAATTAAAATTTTCTGTCACCTTTACAACGGGCCTAAACTTGAACTTGGCCGGTATTACGCGAAATATTGTTGATCACTAAAACCAGCTATTGAGAAAATAATGGATAACTTTTTACCCAACCTAATATATAGATTAGGGTTACCATTTTCCGAAAAATCAACTTTTTCCCCCTTTTTTATTTTTCCAAACATGACTTTTTTCAAACATTCATTACTTTTTAACTATTAAACCGAGTAAAAGCCAATTAGCCAGTCTTCCTTGGAAAAATATTACATTTCCAAAAAAATTCAATTTCGTTTTCGTAATTATTGGCTTCGAACTAAAGGGGTATATTTTTTATATTTTTTCCTGAAAGCTGAGGTTTTCTTACATAATACATTCAAAAATTAGAGAGGCTTTATTGTTTGTTCTTGAATTATATAATGGAAGAACAGAAAGAATACTCTTACGCCTAAATGGCTAATGTGTGAATGCACCATATGTAATGGTATAGAAGGAATACTGGCCAATGTTAACTGTGCTAATTATAGATATGATAACCATGTGACATGTACACGATTAAAATTCGGCTCTGTTACATCAAAAATGGTAATGAGCCTTAAATAAATAAATGGGATAAAAAAAAACTACTGGACAGATTCAAATGATTGACATATCAATTTAAAGCCTGTGAGTCTTGTTTAAAAAATATTAAACTAGCAGAAAATCGTCAACCAAAAAAAATATTACAAACAAATATAATTTATAATTATGAAGACAATTTTTTTTTGCAAGTTTAATGTTTTTTTTCAAAGAAGACTATCTTATAGGCTTAAATTTGAATTTGTTTACTAAAATCGTTATGCCCTATTGAAAAGTTACGCTTGAGTCAAAAAATTCCCAATTGCTGCGGAAAACTCATATTTCCTCCAACCCAAATGTAATACAAACTTTTATTCGAATCGAACATACATGTTTTTGAAATCTACATTTTTGGAATTGAACCATAATGATGTATTTGGACATGTTATCGGAAATTATAAGCAAATTAATAAAATTTCATGAACAGGACGGTATAACACGACAAACATATTAAAAAAGCCTATTCACTGTAAAAAATACAATAAATTAGAAATATTTTTTTAAAAATATTTCGAGAATGGCTGTTTGTTTATTTTCGTAAATAAAAAAGAGTACTACCTTTTTTTCTCAGCGTATATTTTTTCACGTTTAAAAGTCAATCCTCTAAAACTCTTTCGAAGACAACTCATAGTTTTTAGAGATATAAATTATTTAATATTTCTCTTACTTTCTAATAATAATTTAATATTTCTCTTGATTTCTCTTACGAATTATAATTATAATGATGTTACTTTTTTTAAATGATTACTTTGTGAAAGTATTGAAATTTCATAAATTTTCAAAAATACATATCTCCATTTTGGCGAGTTAGCCACGATACCACCGTACGTCAAACTTTATTAAATTTGAAGGGTATTCCAATAAAAACATACGGAAAAAATATCGAAGGGTGGATATTTCAGTTTACCGGTATCCGGCCGGATACCGGCCATTAGACACATCAGTAATTTCTCATTAACACAAGATAAATATAACAATCTAGTTCGTTAACATCGTTTATAAATAATTAAAAAAAAAATTGATTCATAGCATAACATTGGGCCAGAACACGAACGTCACTTCACGGTGAAAGCGAAATGAAGGCAAGGCTACCAACATTTCATTTAGTTTTTACCGTAAGGTGACGCTCGTGAAAAGCAAAATGATCATGCACATGCGAAATTACCTCGGATATACAAAAGCTTGTATTTTTTTTTCTCAAACGGTTTCAGAAGCCTACCACACTGCTCCATGAAGCCCCCTATTTCGACGATGAAGTAGTGAGTTTGTAGCCCCTTTAATAGATTTGATAAGTAGTGAAGTATGTGTATTTAGCCTCTCTCGGATTATCATCCCTGGACCTGAAGACATTTCTAAGTTTATTGCTTATTCAAATTCGTAGTACTTACTTTAACTCGACCAGTATTAAGACTATTTCAATGGGCCTCATTTCCGTATAAACTTCACGGTTAAAACGAAATGAACGGCACGTTATTGAACTTAGTTTTATGAGTTAATGAAGCGTCAAATATAATAATAGATTTTCGTTCATTCTGCCTGAAAATCCGTTTCAAATAGAAATTATGAATGGAAATTAACTTTTGCGCATCAAATTAGTGTTTAATATGAATGGTAAACATTGTTTTTTTTTCATGTGGTAAAATAGTGGTGATAAATTGTATCTAAAGATATTTTATATGCTGGTGGTCTCCGGAGCCTCATTGGTTGCGCGCTCGCTTAGTAAGCGATCGATCGTGAGTTCAAAACTCAGGGCCCTCATTGACCATCTTTGTGTTGTTACAGAATAACTACGTTCACGCAACAATCATCAGCGATGAAGATCGATCCACAGTCGAAATAAGATCGATTCATCCATAAAACTGCTCTGCTCTGCAAGACACATCGTGGTGCTGTTATATAAATAACTCAACAATGATCAATCAACTGTCAACAACTTTCCGGTCTAACTGGATAATGGAAGAACAGAAGGAAAACTCTTACGCCTGATCGGCTACTGTGTAAATGTGTACCATATGCAATGGTATAGAAGGGAATACTCTAACGCCGAAAAAATGGCAACTGTGTAATGTGCTAATAATAGATATGATAAACATGTGACATGTACACGATTAAAACTCGGCTCTGTTAAAGCTAAAATTCTAATGAGCCTAAAATAAACAAAAGGGATAAAAAATATTTTATATTATATTATATTATATTGTTTTGGTGGAAAACTAACCTTGTCTCCGGATGTCGGCACCGTACCGTTGTCATCGCGGATATATTTCATTTCGTTTCCACCGTGAAGTGTATACGGGAATTAGGCGCAATATATCTACAAAAATCTCATCATTATCAGAAAAAAATTTGTTCAAGATTCCATGCAGAATACTTAATATGTACTCTATTAAAGCATATTTCTTACAAACGGAAAATTTAATCGTCGTTATTTTTTTTTCATGAAAAAATCTGTTTATTTTTCCCTAAAATGTAATTTATTATTTGATTTATGCATACATGTAGATTTTCCCAGTTTCGTATTCCCAAGTAAAGATCCGGACTTGAACTTCGCCGGGTATTAGGTATCCGGTATCCGGCCAAACCACTATCCGTTTCATCACTAGTTTTTGATATTAAATTCAATGTTTGAGTAGGATATTTTAAGAGTGCAGTGGATTTTGAGTTACGATTTTTAAAGAAAAAACAAAAATTTTGATATGCGCTTTTGAAAAATCAGAGTAACTTCAATTGATCATATGATAATGAAAATTGTGATTTAGGTTTCCATCATAAGTACCAAGTTTCAACATAATTTGAGAGGATCGAGTCAACGGCCAGCTGATTTGGGGTGGAATTGCTTTATATTGATAAACTAAACAATTCATTATTTTTGTGAACTTTGAAAAAAGAGTACAAATTAGTCGCGTAAAGAATCTATCGAAAATTCCGAGTGACAAATCAAATTCATCGTAACGATGGCCATTCGTGAATTCTAAACAATGTCCTTCTCAACGAGTGGGCCAAGTGCTATCTAAACTACATACCTTCACCCAGACCTTGCAGAAATAAAATTTTATCTACAGCTGATCCTGAAAGTCTGTTTTATTGATCTTCGTTATTAGTTGGTCAGCTGTTGAAAACAATCTCTCTGATGAAACTGGAGTCGCGGTAACTGGTACATGCATTAGTGTTACCTTAAATATAAGAAGGTACTGTTCTGCCATGGAATCCAACCCAATGAGTCAATATTTCAAATTCACCGTAAGAGTAAAGAAGAAAGAAAAAAAAGCGTAGATACGCATTGTTGGTTTTATGCGTTGTCAAAGGTAGATAACGGAGGTGGGGGAACGAATATATAATCTCCTTTGGCCGCAGTGTGTTTGGAGGCGGGAGAACTTCAAAGTTCAAAGTTCAAAGGCTCCTAAATACAAACGAACAAGAAGGATGATATGTAGTAGTCTAGAGGACAAAGGATGTTCGCAATACATACTTAGTGCACTACTAGTGTTGGGAATTTCTTGAGGGAAAGAAATTTTCTAATTTTATAAATAAAGGTGTGAAAAATCAACGCGGTTTAAAACTACCTGTAACCACTTTTGAAAAAAGTTCAAAAGCAAAACGTCTTTCATCTCGCAAGAGAGTTATTCGGGAATGAACATTATTGTTTCAAGAAGATAGTGTTCCTATCCGTGCAGCAAAGTTGTTGGAGCAGTGGTTACAGGGAAACTTGTCTAATTTGATAACCAAGGACGACTAATATACGTTCGAAGCTAAACGACAATAAAATTTGAAACCTTCCGCAGTTCAAGAAGTCATCGCTAAAAAACAGGATGATATGCCGATGAACCATCCACACGCAGTGTAATGACAATGATGACTTTGTCAAGCGACCTCAGCGCATGCCAGATGACGTAATTGAAAATTGAAAGTCAGTTTTTAATAAATAGTTTAAAGTACTTAGAGTATGGACTATGTCAAAATATTTTGTCACCGCGTAAACAATGAATGAAAATCCGTAGTTCAAAGCTGTAATAGTGTAGTCTCTCATGTGGTGGATGTTAAAACCACGCTTCGTTGGCCTAATATTTCCGCGATTTATTTTTCACCGCAGCAAAAATTGACGCTAGTAATTAAATCGTTCAGCTGTGTAAAAGATGAAAAAGCTTTGCAATCCGTCCGACTTAATGACATCGGATTGGCGGTACAATAAATGCCCAATGCGAGAGTGGAGTGGGCGCTCGGGTCTGTTATTCGTAAATTAATGCTTTTCGTAATTGGATTGCACCTGCCAGCGGCCGCCACCCACCAGGGCCGTGAATCCATCGAAGCTCTACGGTTTGGTTTGAAGTTCGCTGTGCTGATATGCACTGATAGTGTTTCATTACGCACGTGACTGATCAAAGCGATTATATATATTTGTAATTAGTTCACGTTCACCTGTTTCGCCACATGCGGAATCACAACGTCCTGTCCCCTTTCGACAAGTGATGAATCATCAACCTGTGGAGTCTGCGGCTAACCATTTTGGTAATAACGCATCGAAATTATCCGTCAATGCGTCCAAATTGTATGCACGAACCTGGAATAAGCAATCCGGTATCCAAGTATAATGGACTGTTAAGAAAAAAGATATTCCTAAACTCACAATGTGTATTTATTATCACAATGGACAGGATAAAAATTGCCATTACAACGAACATATTCCCAAAACGTTTCAATTACATTTATGAGTAGTGACTCCCGAAACTATAAACTGTGGTCAAACAATTGACACGAATTCCCAGAATCTCGAATTGACTTTTGCAGACAAATATTAATCTCCTAAGTATATTTCCATGGTATGATTCCTTCATGATGAACCAAAGTCAATTAAGGCGAATTTTCTACAATCGAGGTGGTCAAAGCTCGCATTGGATCACACATCTGTGGATCGCTCGAGTCGGGTCTCTCTGCGCGTTTCACCACGACCAACCCCAATGAGCACTCGCGAAAACACAGAAAAAGCGAAACCAGACGTAACGAGTTAAGAAATGTACAACAATTATTCTGTCACACTCGGTTGCAGACATTTTGTATGAATGTACACCGATCCGTTAAGTGGAAAGAGATCTTCTATCCGAATCATAACCCCGCGCCAACTTTCCCGATACCCAAGAGAAGATGCTAAACTGTTTGGACGCCGTTTTGTATCAAAATTAAATGAATGCAAAGCTGGTGTATTCAAATAGAAAATGCAACTTTCATCAACGAATGATTGCAATCTTAAAGATTACGGATACTTACAGGATAATTCTGTCTGCTATGAAAAAGAACTGAAATAGTGCACTGGCTAAATAAAACTGAGCCCCTAATTAGAGCTTGAAGGATCGCCTCGTTGCATCCTTATCAACGCAATATGGAACTATTGTTTAATCTACTCGTCTTGCATTGATAACCCATGCGAACTTTTAATGCAGCCTGCCCGAAAAGAATGCAACATGGAATAGAAACAAAACATTTATTAACCATGCTATCTCAACCATCAATCTGGTAATACCCAACAACTATGGATCAGTTTTGTACTGCTTCGATTGTTTTGTTTTGGCGCTGTGCTTGCTAATTGCCCTGTCTGAGCGATATTAGATGCAATTGTGGTGAACTAGAATCTCTACCTTCAACGCAAACAACTGATAGCGATCGCTACGTACACTCAGAAAAAAACAATAAGATCCTGAGTGAGTTTTCACTGATGTTCCGTAAAACTGACGTTCTACCTAAAACAGGCTTATTTAACCTCCGCATTTGGCCTGGCGAGCTCTTTTGTTTGGCCTATCTGGTGATGCTTTATTTTTAACGAAATTGTATGTGTAATAACAACGAAAACACTTGAAACCATTATCTATTTTTTTTTTTGCGTAGGACTACGTTTTGTAGTAATGGTGCTAAATTGAAAACACGGAACATACTATATGGATAGAGAATATGGATGGTGAAAATGATGTAATTTAAATTCCGCCCATTTTCAATTTATTTAGTACAAACAAGCTGTTCGTGATTTCACAGTATTCACGATTCAAAAGTCATCTAGGTTTTCCAAATAGCTGAGAGTTAATGGGGTAGTACACTATAAATATCATGAAAAGTATGATATTTTCGCGTTTTTTTTTTTCAACGGGAAAATAAATTACTCTGATTGATATGATATCACAGTTTTATTAGGTATATATTTTTGAACAAGCAAAAAATTAATTGGTGTCAATTGGAATGTCTTCTGAATAGCTGTCACCGATTTGTTGAACCCTTGAAGCCTAAACCTTGTAAACTGGTGGGAGTTCTACAAGTTTTTCTAATGGACCGATTTCAAACAATTTTTTATTTACGCAATCTTGGATATATTTCCTGTCATAATACGTAGGTTTTTTTTTCGAAATATTGATTTTTAAACGAAATTGTGATATTTTTTGTAAAAACATGCATGCCTCAATATTGCAAATCCACCGTTCTGGTCGTGAAGTGAACCAAATTGTTCGAATCTTTGATTGACAAATGCACATAGGATCAATTCAAAAATCAATCTAGATATATCCATCCATTATATTGTTTGATAGCATTGGTAACCAGGAGAATATTCATTCCCGTGAGCAACTGATGCATGTGTTGCGCGCATTTTTCACGCACTCCTTAAGGCAGTATTCTAGTCTGAAAATTTTAAAAAAAATTTAAAAAATGATTGGTCATGTTTCATAAGCTTAGGCATTCAAGAATATACCCTAGAAAGGACTTTTCGAAAATCCAATTAGGTGTACCGGCAAGTATCTACTATTTACAACAGATGGCGTAACTTGCTTATTATTCTAGTAATCAAATTTCCAGACATTCGTTGGAAAGCTACTGTCATTGCGCGTCTTTTTCATTATATGTCAAAAAGTTGAAGCGTAAACAACACAGTTTTTTGCCACTTCGAATATGTCGAATTTCGTACCAACGAGAGTGTTTTAGCGGGGAGTGTTACTTCATTACTTCGATATGAAAGCTGCGGAAAGTCAACGCATTTTAGTGGAAGTTTATGGTGGCCATACTCCAACTGAGCGAACGTGTCAGACGTGGTTTGCACTGTTTAAAAGTGGTGATTTTGACTTGGAAGACGAAGACCATTACGGGGGACCTCTACCGACGACAATTGATGCGTTTGAGCCGTGCACTGAAGGAAAAACGGCCACAATACGAGCAAAGACACGATAAATTTATTTTTCAGCACCACAATGCTCGGCCGCATGTCGCGAAACCGACCAAAACATACTTGGAAATGCTGAAATGGGAGGTCCTATCCCACCCGCCGTATTCTCCAGACATTGCTCCATCCGATTATTACCTTTTTCGATCGATGCAACATGGCCTGGTTGACCAGCACTTCTCCAATTTTGATGAAGTCAAAAATTGGATCGATTCGTGGTTAGCCGACAAACCTGCCGATTATTTCCGCAAAGGGATCCGTGAATTGCCAGAAAATAGGAAAAAGTTGTGACTAGCGAATTGAATCAAAAATTAAATTTTAAATTTGTAACCATTTTTGCAGAATAAAGCATTAATAAATTGCACTCCTATTATTATTCACCGAGTTATAACCAATTTAGTGATGCGGTATCTAACCTGATACGGCCATAACAATGAATATCAAACGCGTTTTTCTCGAAACAAGATTTTACAAACTGGCCTACACGATATCTCGAATCTATATGAATACAATCTGTATGCATTTCTCTATCGCATAAACCAATAAAAATATTTTTGTTTTTATTCCACTATTTTTAAAAAATAGGGAAACGTAAGAAAAAACGTCTTTAACCGCAGATTATTCCCGCTCTAAACAGGGGACTTTTCGTCAAAGAATAATCTCACGACCAGCACTGATACACGCGTATTCTAGAGCTTGACACTTAAAATATACTCAAGGCATGTTATTTGACAAAAGAAATCTCAGCTGAGTAATAAAAAAAAATATGCTAATTAATCTACGTTGAGACGGCAAAAGTTCCACTGGGCACGTTAGCACCGTTCAAGAATGTCATTTAAACCATGATCATCATTATTCAAGTCACAGTTTCGCTCGAGCTAGCAGACAGCAGTCTTCCTCAATGATGATGTCAGACCCAACTGCTCGATGCAAAGAAATAATAGAAGATAGATATTACACACATTGGTGCAATTTTGTTCGGTAGATGCACCGCGTCGATTAACATGCCGTCTGGTGAGGAGTGCTTCTGTATATTTGCACCACATCATTTTTTCATCTGTACTGGGGTATAACTTTAGAATTCCGAAAATGGGAGCTTTACGTTTGGAGTGCAAGGATTCGAGCATTAATACCTCTGTGTCGACTGAACGAATTGGTATGACAATCAATTTCGGAAGATTAAATATGTATGTTTGTTACTTATTGATCCAAAAAAAAAATGGGTGGGTTTTATCTGGGACTACCTTAGCTACTTGTTTGTATTGATTACATTCTTGATTGAATGAAAAAAATTCCGAATTCAGTTGAATTCAATATATTTGCTTTGTGAGTAAAAAGATTGAACATGTAAGGTCAATTCATGCATTGTGATAGATTATGTTCTTCATTACAAGTAAATTAAATGACAGTCCTTTTACGGACGAAATATATGAACGGAAAAAATAAATAAAATAATTAAAGCAATTATTTGCAAAGCAGATTTCCCCAGAAACCTTGGATTTGAAGTCTGTGTTAGGCAAACACAATTCAGTCGAAACAAAAATGCTCCCGACTTGCATGTATTTGCAATGCCGATTTCCCCAGAAACCTTGGTTCTGAAGTCTGTGTTAGGGTAAAACATTTCAGTCGGAACAAAAATGCCCCCGACCTGCATGAATATGTAATCCCAATTTCCCCAGACACCTAGATTCTGAAGTCTACTTCAGTCGGAACAAAAATACCCCCGACTTGCAAGTATCTGTAATGCCAATTTTCTCACGCTCCATGGATTTGAAGGCTGTGTTAGGGAAACACATTTCAGTTGGAACAAAAATACCCCCGACTTGCATGAATTTGCAAAGCCGATTTCCTCCAGGCACCTTAGTTTATAAATCTCTGTTAGGGAACATATTTTGGTGGGAACAAAAACTCCACCTGCTTTCATGTGTTTGCGATGCCGATTTCTCCAACGCTGCTTGGTTTTGAAGTCTGTGTTAGGGAACACATTTCGGTAAGAACGAAAACCCCCCTACTTTCATGTATTTGCAATGTCGATTTTCCCAAGGTTGCTTAGTTTTGATGCCTGTGTTGGGGAAACCGTAAATCGGAACAATCGAAACGAGGCAGTTGGGACGTTTAGATAACGCTTAACATTTTACAGTTATTATATTGTTTATCTAATGAAAAAAAACATTTTATTAATTTCAATAGACGCGTAGAAATATTCCCTATCAATTGATGCAAACATCTGTCCGATCCAGTAAGAAATGTTCGAGTTATAAGCATTCGGAATCTTTCATGTTTTTCCTGCATGTTCTGCATTTAGGTTTTCATTTTACCCCCCATATATTCCAGTTAGACGTAGTCCCACGTCAAAAATAATTTCATAGCTCAGAAACTGCTTTGAAAGCAAACTATTGAAATTTCATAAATCTATAAATATTAGTGAAATCACATAAATCTTCAAATATGCTTGAAAGTCCATCGACGTGTACGGTACTGGTTGTGTATGGTTGTGTATGGATGACACGTAGTACTTGTTTCTACAAAACCACACAAATTCATAGGCCCTTTTCAGGGTTGCGAATCATTCGACTAGAGAGTTGTTTTTAATTTTTGTTTTTGCTGGGAGAGAGCTTCTGTGATTTTTTAACGTGTTCGGATTGATTGGTGTAATGATGACGATGTTTTTTTATTATGGAGACACTCTCAAACTCTCAGGCTTTCTCAGTTCATTCGCCTATAGCCCTAAAAAGGACAATTTGGAAAACTAAACTAAATACTCGGCCTTGAAAAAGACCACTTGGAAAGCCTCGCTGCCGCTGCAATCTGGTCGCTAGCTAAATGACAGACGAATCTTGAATGGCTTTTCTGTGATTATTTTCGATCCAAACAATTAATTTTCGTGAATTCGAGCATTGTTGATGCCACTTCTACATCAAAGTGCATTTCAATTCGGATGAGAAGAAGGTGAAAAACTGGAGGTGAAAATTTGTTCCGCAGCGGTTGCTGTCGCGGTTGTCACGACCCCTACTACACATCCGACTCGGTTCGGATTTCGTAGTCCTACGCTCACAGTTCGGTCGTGTCGGGGACACCACTCTTCTTTATTATTATTTTTGTGACTCGCGACATCATGACTAACATCTGTTTGTGGCCCCTCTGAAATGAAGGTTGAGTCCCGCTGACCTAAAAGAAATGACAAGAAATGCGTCACTGGAAGCATGTTCCATCACATCACATTCTAAACCAAAATCTGTAGGTTGTTCCCGCCGAATATATTCTTCCGCCCGCCACTGCTTTTACTACATGGGCTGAAAAGTCCCGGAATTTCTAATGAAAACAATCGTTTTTTGGCAAAGCTGTATTTATTCCTCAACATACTTTCTATCGAAGACAATACACTTGGTATAGCGATTTTCCAACATTTCGATTCCCGTTTTATAGTACAAAACGTCTAAGTCTTCGAAATATGCCTCAGTGTCACTCTGCAGACAGCCTATTGGACTCAGGAGTGTGGTAATGGACCACGTTTCATTCACAAGACGAAAGAAATTCACTCGATTATGCTTCAACAACGCCAAACCGGCTGTTGAATCATCAAAGCGCCGTTGTTTTTGGTTGACAATCAGCAAACGCGGCACCCATCGCGCGGTAGCTTTTTCATGTCCAAAATATCGTCAAAATGTATCCCACTTGAACTTTTGAACGGTCTCACGGCTTCAGCTAACTCGCGTAACTACACTTTACGATTGTTCAAAATGAGTCGATGCACTTGTTTCACGATTTCTGGATTCGTAGCCTCTTTTGGTCTTCTAGAGCGAGGTGCATCTGCGGTGCTTGTACGGCCCATTTTAATTTCATTAAACCACCGTTAAACTGTTGTTCTCGAAGGAGCAGAAGTGGAATAACATTTCGTCAACCGCTGCATTGATTGTTCATGAGTTTTCTCCTTAAAGAAAATGTTTGATCGAAATACGATAGCCAACCTTTTTCCATTTTCTGTACAAATGCTCATATAGTGACACTGTAATTTGTGAACAAATAAACGAAATTTCATGAAACTTCACACATAAGTTAGTGAAAGATGAACCTCTCGGAATGAATCTTGTTACATTTTTAGTGGCGCCATCTGTTAAAAAATCTCGGGACTTTGTTATTTTGTTTACAAGAAATTTAGTGTTTAGTGCTGAATATGGACATGTACCGTGAAACCAATGTTACAATAGTAAACACACAGTCCTGTTAAGTGTGTTTGTATATAAAAGAGTACGTTTTTAAAGCATTTCATAGATGTATTAAGACACTTTTGCTTGACTCATAGCGGGGGAAAGGTGGCCACTATTGTAAGAGATGTGATTTGAACGCGCCTAATTGACGAATTGAATAAGAACATCTTCTTCTTGGATGGCGTTAACGTTCCCTGTGGAACTTTTGCCGTCTCAACGTATGCATAAGCTAACGTCATTTATTATTTATTTATTAGTTGAGATTTCTTAAGCCAAATAAACACGCCTCGAATGTATTCCGAGGGGCAAGCTCTAGAATACACGTGACCATAGTACAAGTCGAAGGAAATTTCTCTGACGAATAATCCCCCGACCATAACGGGAATCGAACCCGAACACCCGGCATGATAATGTGAGACGCTGAACGCGGCTGATTCAGTCACGCGAGTCGTCTCTCACGAGCGCTGCACTATTTCGCGTCTCCTCGCCAATTTGCGCCGTTCTATCTGTTTTCATTAGTCACAAAAACAGGCGCTATATCACGCCAAGATACTCGCGCTATACGTGTCTCAATTTGCGCCTGGCCTTAGTGAAGTGTCGAAAATAATAATGAATTTTCAGGCAGAATGAGCGCTTTTCAAATGAAAATCATTAATGAAAATTAACTTCTTCGTATCAAGCTGGTGTTCAATGTGAATGGAAAACTTTGTTCTCGTCATGTGGTATAATAATCTCATACAAAAATTTTATCTGAAGATAATTTGATATTATAATGATAAGATTAAGTGGGAAACTAATTTCATAACCAGATGTCGACACCGTACCGTTGTCATCGCGGATACATTTCATTTCATTTCCACCGTGAAGTGTATTCGAGAATCAGGCCCATGATGAATAAGAACATCACACCACTTGAATTGTTGGCGCAATCATGATAAATTTGATGTTTTATTTCAGATACCAAATATAATAACTTTTAATTATGATTTAATTATTATGATGGTAAGTCAATAATGAAATCCAACCTAACGTACTTACAAGCTTAGATGACGATTAATAACACGAAAAAAACAACAAGTGATCGAAATCGAAATTTCCTATTCTCCTCACCACTCCAATGCTTCAATGCAGTAAATATATGATACGAAGAACATATCATTTGGAAATTCGCAAGAATTAGCGGGGCCATTCTATTACAAGGACACGTGCTTTATGTCACCAAAACCAAACTTAACTTAAACCAAAAATGGTTATGTGGGTCTACACTGCCATCGTGCGGCCTAGGATAACCTATGCCTCACTAGTATGGTGGCCAAAGACTTAGAAGACTTTAGCTACAAAAAAGCTAAATAAACCCCCAACGACTAGCATGCGTTGCAATTACTGGAACAATGCGAAGCACACCCTCAAAGGCATTGGAGGCTATCCTTCACCTGTTGCCTTTTAACCAACATGTTCAGCTAGAGGCTAAGAAAAGTGCTCTAAAGCTTAAAAGATGGAAAAAATAGACCGGGACAAAACTAATCACTTGAGCATCCTGAATCTCTTACCCTCTGGACCAGCCTCAGAGATGAACAGTGATTGGATGGAACCTAGGACCAATTGTGTGTTCGAGACGAGACTTGAATAACGCGGACACTCGCTTAAACTCGCGATTCCGCCGACACGAGAACCTTTGGATAACGAATGTTTGAATGAATTCACTAAACCGAGATATTTTAATTTACAATTTTTATTTCACCGATAGCAACAATTTAATAACGTCCAGATCGGTGGCCGGTTGGTACGAGAAAAAGAGATCGAGAACTTTTGGATGCTGGTTTTTATACTGTTTTTTTGTGAGCTTTTTTTACAAAAATTGTGGTTTGTGTACTGGATATTACTTATCCTCTACTACTGCAATTTATAGTGTTTGGCTGAGGTTTGTTCCTAAGCTATTATACTAAACACACCGGCCACCTTGAATTACATTTCAATATTTTTTTTTTAATTCAGTAAAGCAATGTATATTCTAAATTCTTCTAAATAACACAGATATTTTTAATTCATGGTGATAGGGTCGCCTGTTGACCCAGTGGAAACCTTTCCGATGCGTTGTTTCGTAAAGTCTCCCTCAATCGGGAGTATACACAGCCTGGAGACCGACCGTTTGGTGATGGTGCCGGATGGCAGTCGGACTGACGCTACACGCACTATTCCATCTGCGCCCGGATGAACACTGACAACTCTGGCAATGGATCATTTGGAAACTGGAAGAGATTCTTCCTTCAAAAGAACGATGGCACCGATGACGAGGTTGTGTGTGGATTTGGTCCATTTGTAGCGTTGCTGCAACGTTGAAAGGTACTCTCGATGCCATCTCTGCCAGAAGTGTTGCGTGTACCGCTGGAGTCGTTCCCAACGATTGAGACGATTCTCAGGAACTGACTCATACTCCGGTTCGGGAAGAGCTTCTAGTGGTCGACCGATGAGGAAATGTCCAGGCGTAAGAACCTGAAGGTCATTCGGATCATTCGAAAGTGGCGAGATGGGTCTAGAGTTGAGGCAGCCTTCAATCTGTGTGAGCACGGTACAGAAGGCTTCTTGAGCCAGAAACGCATTGCCGATGATTCGTCGCAGATGATGCTCCATTGACTTGACACAAGCCTCCCACAAGCCGCCGAAATTGGGAGATCGAGCTGGAATGAAATGGAACTGTATAAACTGATTTGATGCTTCGGCTGTGACTGCATGACGATGTTGCTCTGACATGAATTGCTTGCATAGCTCGCGAAGCTCTCTGTCGGCGCCTACAAAATTAGTTGCGTTATCGCAATAAATATTTTTCGGGCGGCCACGCCTTGCGATGAATCGGCGAAGACTGGCGATAAATGCAGCCGTAGTCAGTTCGCTAACCAGCTCTAGATGTGCTGCCTTTGTAGCCATGCAAACATAGACAGCAACGTACGAT
Source organism: Toxorhynchites rutilus septentrionalis (assembly GCF_029784135.1). Taxonomy (NCBI): domain Eukaryota; kingdom Metazoa; phylum Arthropoda; class Insecta; order Diptera; family Culicidae; genus Toxorhynchites; species Toxorhynchites rutilus. Next base: position 226,695,510 of record NC_073746.1, read on the forward strand.
TTAATTGTGGCAGAACGAGGACCTGCACGTCGCAGATGAAAGGGTCCAGCAAAGTCTATGCCAACATTTTCGAAGGCATAGGATTTCGTTACTCGAACTGATGGTAACGATCCCATCAACTGGGAAATAATACTCGGTCGAGCCTTGACGCAAGTTACGCAGGACTGTACCACAGCACGCACAAGATTACGTCCTTTCAATGGCCAAAACCGCTGACGTAGTGTTGCCAAGAGCAATTGTGGACCACAATGCAGCTGCTGGCGGTGCATGGTTTCTGCTATTAGTTTTGTCAAAGGATGTTTTCCGGGTAGAACTAATGGGTTTTTTTCATCTGGAGCGATTTCCGCGTTTTTCAGCCGGCCACCAACACGAATTAATCCTGCGCTCAATATTGGGTTGAGATATCGTAATGGAGATGAATGCGGTAGTTGTTTTCCATTTTGGAGTAAAGATAACTCTGGAGCGAAGTGGTCTAGCTGGATTTCACGAACGACAGCATGGAGAGTTTCATTCAGCTCGTCTACTGTTATGAAACCGGAGCGATGAGGAGTGAACACTTCATTAGAATTTGATTTTGAATGAATTCGAGCGAGACAATTATTCACAAAGCGTCGGCAAAGTGTGCTAATGCGGAGAAATGTTGTGAACGACGAATAACGAGAAATTATTTCGGTGTTTTGCGACTCGGCAATTGTAAGGACTGTTCCTCTGCGTTTTTCGAGAAATTCCTCATTTATGCGGCGAAAATCTCCTGGTGGATCAGGCCACGGCACATCGAGTTCCACTAAAAAGTTCGGACCGTTCCACCACAGTGAGCTATTCAGAAGATGATCAATCTCTGCTCCCCGAGAAATTAAATCCGCGGGATTCTGTTCGCTCGGAACGTGATTCCAAGTGCAGTTGCTGGTGATCTCCTGAATTTCTGCGACTCTGTTGGCCACAAACGTCTGCCACGTTGATGGACTTGATGCTAGCCAGTGGAGAACTATCATAGAGTCAGTCCACAAGAACACATTTTCATTAATACTAATGCTAGACATGACCGACTGGAGTAATCGGGCAAGAAGTAGAGAAGCACATAGCTCCAGACGAGCTATCGATTTATTTTACCTTGTACAACAGCAGGACTTAACAGTCCAAGTGGATCGAACAGTTTCGAAAGTTGCGACAAAATTATTCGTTTCGTATACTGTTCATGACGAGAAAATTTCGGTAGTTTGTAGAGGAGGGAATCGGATGAAGGTTCCCAGAGCAATCCGAGAGTCTTAATTGGTGCTTCTGAGTCGAATTCAATCAGATCTTTGGTTTCACGTAACTCTGTCGGAATTGTGTTGAGAACTTCTTGTTGGTTGGAGGAAAATTTTCTGAGCTGCATTCCTGCGCTCTCAAAAATCAGTATTAATTCTGAACACAGTTGTTTAAGCTCATTCAAATCATTTCTTCCAGTAAGTAAATCGTCCATGTACATATCCTTGCGGATAACCGGAGCTGCCAGAGGGTAGCGATTTTGTTCATCCTCGGCAAGCTGCTGCAGCACTCGAGTGGCGAGAAAGGGAGCCGAGTTAGTGCCGTATGTCACGGTTTGTAATTGATACGTCTATAATGGTTCGGTGCATTTCCTTCGCCAGAAGATGCGTTGAAGAGGCTGATCCGCGGAATGTACGGTGATCTGGCGATACATTTTAGCAATGTCGAAACAAGTATTTATTTAATGTCAAACGTCTTCGACCTAATGGTTGTACAGACTGCTTATAGGGACCTTATTCTATTCTTATAGATTCTTATAGTCCCCAGTGACAACAAATGCGTACATTCGAAAACGCATTATTATAGACAAAAGTGAATCTTGTATCGTTGGGCCGGCGAGGAGAACTTCATTTAGTGATAATCCTGAACAGCTCTTGCAAGAGGCGTCAAATACTGTGCGAAGCTGAGTTGTTGAGCTGTCCGGGCGTAAAACTGCGTGGTGTGGTAAATAATATCGCGGAAGATCATTATCTTCTTCTAATAATTCTTCTCGTGTAACCTCACGCATATGACCCAAGCGAATGTATTCTTCTATGAACTCTTCATATTGTATTCGAAAAGAATGATTGATGTCGAGTTTTCGTTCTAATGCTAGAAATCTTCGTTGAGCATTGAATCGATTGTCCCGCAAACGGGGTAACAACTCCTTTTTCTTTGGAAGACGAACTTCGTATCTTCCTTCTTTATTTCGATGGACATTTTCCACAAAGTGACGTTCACATTCCTTTTCAGTTGGGGACCAGCAAACATTCGATGCACATTGTTCTAAATCCCAAAAACGAGAAACTAACTGTTCGAGTCGTTGATTGTGAGTTAAGTAGCAGCTTTGAAACATCGGAGTGTTCGAAGAACGATCAGAGTATTCGCCAGAGACGATCCAGCCAAGCGTTGTGTTTTGAACTACCGGAAAATGAGGACCCAAAGTAATGCAACCATAACGTAGAAGTTTAAAAAACGTCCCTGCACCAATGAGCGCGTCAATTGATCCTGGAGAGCAGAATGTCGGATCCGCCAGTGTTATCCAACTGGGAATTTCCCAATCTGTTGTTGATATGGGTTGGGCAGGTTGATCACAAGCGATAGTAGGTAAAATCAGGAATTTCAAATTCTCTGTGAAGCCAGAGACACGAGACGAGATTGTTGATTCAACAGCTTTTTTGACTGATGTCGGCCTACGCCGCCAAGGTTCATATTTTCTTTTGAAGCTGGAAGTTTCAACCGCTGGTAGAATGACTCCGTCATCAGGTTGTACTGAGAGCAGCTATCCAGAAGAACTCTCGCAACATGTTGTCTACCTCCAATGTCGTTAATGTAGATTAGCGCCGTGGAAAGCAATACCGTTTCGTTGGGAAGCTTCGCCGAGTGGGTCGTGAGCGTCACTGGTGGGTTCGTACTTGTCTGACGTGAAGTATACGAGGATGTGTTAAATAGTGATGCGGTCTGGTCTGCAGACACAGGAGACATATTCGAATTCAATGTATTTGTATTAGTCGACGATAGAGTATGCTGCTGAGCGGAATCAGGAGGATAGGTGGAGATACGCGAAGCTTGATGATGATTAGAATTATTTGATTGTTGTGAATGAGTACTCGATTCTAACGGTGGTAAGTGGAGGAGCGTGTGATGACGATTTTTACATTTACGACAACCATCGGAAGAACAATCCCGGCATCCATGGGAAGTTGTCTTCATGCAATTCAAACATAAATGATGTTGCTTAACGAATGCGAGACGCTGCTGAGGAGTGAGTTTGCGGAACTTGAAGCACTGGTACAAATAATGATCACTACCGCATTGCAAACATTTGCGTACATCCGAGGTAGTTTCAGCGACATGTAAGGTTGAACATTTCGGTTGAGGTTTTGTTTTAGATTCGCGGGAACGTCCCGCAGATGGAGTAATAGCTTGGAGAACACGAGCATGACTTTGAAGAAATGCGACCATATCTGTATATTTCGGCATTTGGACTTCCATTGAATCACCTTTGAGCATTGTGTCACGAGCAATATAATTTTCCCATTCACGAAGGGTGTTCTGTTCTAGCCGCATGCTAATTTGATAAACTAAAATCGTACTCCAACCTTCCGTTGGTTCTCCTAGCTTCTCGAGAATCGCTATATTTCTGTCAAATCTGTCAATGAGATTCAACAATGATTCAGCGTTTTCGAATTTCATTGGTGGAGTGTTAAATAGTTCGGCAAGATGACATTTCACCAACACACGTTTATCGTCATATCTGTTCACTAAACGCTTCCATGCCACATTGTAATTCTCATCACTAATGGGAATCATCGATATTAGACCCGCCGCTTCACCCCGCAGGAGACCTTTTAAATACTGAAATTTTTCAGACGAACTCAAGGTTTTCGATAAATGTATTGCGATGTTATATCGATCATGGAAAGCGCGCCATTCGATGGGATTTCCAGAAAAATAGGGAAGGTTTAATTCTGGATACTTTATATGTGTACTTTGAGGCAGTTGCGTTTCCGAGGCACTACTGGAGGCGTTTGAGACATTCGACGACATTTTGGTTAATTGAGCTTTCAGCTGATAATACTTCGCTTCAAATCATGATAAAAGCTTATCGTACTCTACTGCGGGAGTCGAAGGGGGAAGCAATTGTAGCTGAATAATTTCTTCGACGTATTGATTATAAAAACTTTCTAATTTCTCCAACCTAATCACTACCTGATCCGCATGTCTGTTAGGATCGTATGATTCTAGAAACTGGCAATAGAATTTACTGACATTTTGATGTTATCAGCTCGAATTTGATGCTCCTGTCTCAAGACGGATTTATCCTCCGATGTCGCCATTTTGTTCACAGTGACAAGCCGTAATTAAAAAGGAACGAACCCACCTTTGATTTGAGAACGATGAATTTCTTGTAGAGTCGCCCGATGGTACCCACTCGAGCTTCGAAGTGCCTTTCAATAGCGAATTCTGTTAATTCGCGAATATCACGTTCCGATGAAGATTGAAGTTTTAGAATGTTTCTATTTCACGACACTTTAGCTTTTATCAGCTGTTCGATCAATCACTTATTGTGAAATTAACACGACGAAATTAAGGAATTTTACCAAGCGTTTATATAAAAAGTTTTTTTTTCACTTTAAGAATTATAGTTATCGTAGTCAACTATTGTTCACGAATGTTTTTTCCATACGATGGATTTAATGGACAATGGTCACTAGTCACAAAATGGCTGATTTTAGCGTCACTTCGGCACTAGCACTTTGGTCCATCCGATCCGGTTCGAAGGACCATGTTCGAGTCGAGACTTGAATAACGCGGACACTCGCTTAAACTCGCGATTCCGCCGACACGAGAACCTTTGGATAACGAATGTTTGAATGAATTCACTAAACCGAGATATTTTAATTTACAATTTTTATTTCACTGATCGCAACAATTTAATAACGTCCAGATCGGTGGCCGGTTGGTACGAGAAAAAGAGATCGAGAACTTTTGGATGCTGGTTTTTATACTGTTTTTTTGTGAGCTTTTTTTACAAAAATTGTGGTTTGTGTACTGGATATTACTTATCCTCTACTACTGCAATTTATAGTGTTTGGCTGAGGTTTGTTCCTAAGCTATTATACTAAACAATGACATTTCATACAAAGTGATCGAAAATTCTCGCAGTCTTCAACACCTTGATTAAGCTATTCTGAAGCCCACTGAAAATTAGTCTGTGTCGCCGATCAGGATTATAAATTTTATCAAACAGAGTATTCCTGATTGGCACTTATCTCGCCATCGCTTTCAGTCTACTTCTCCATCAATAAGGAGTAGATAAGCTTGAAGTGTGGTACAAAAAAGGGGTATATCAAAATGGTTCAAAATAATGGACGCAGTGGTTCACTCCCAACAGGGGAAAAAATGTCACCATTTATTCGAAATATAAATTTGTAAAAAGTATAGTGTACTACTCATGTTTTCATGTGTTTCTATTTATGATTATTTTGTAATCCAACAATAAGTGTGCTTCCAATAGACTAACATCATTGGATGACACTTACCAAATTAGTAAATCAATCGATTCATAACTGCACCGTATTATTGTGCACCCAGTACTTTTTCTGTGTTTTGCTACCAAACACATAAATATGATTTCCATCATATGTAACAACCGCAACCAGAGTCAGTAAGATAGCACACGATATCCCCAAAACGAAATAAAACCACATTTACACCCACAAAAGCCGGCAATGTTCGGTGAAGTCATTCGTTCGAAAAAGGTTTTCCAAACAAACTGATAGCTTTCATATCAAATCTATCGTTATTAAAAAAAACTGAAGAGTACTTCAACGCATCGATGCACCACAATTCTCCTCAATTTGAGTAGTTCCTCTGCAATGGAACTTCACCCCAGCCGGGAGCAGCATACTTTGGAAATCACCGACATCTACATCATCATCATCATCATCCGTGGCGGTAGTAGCAACATCAGCATCGCTAGAGCTACGGACGCCCCCTGTATGGAAACAAATCGGTTTTTCAGTGGAACGTTCCAATCAGCCTCAATTAAGGAACCATCTTGCGCTCTCTTACTCAGTTTGGCTCATTGTATGTGGCATACGGCTGGCCTGCTAGAATTAATCGGCTACCTGGAACAAAAGCAACAGTTTGGGCCCAGTTAGCCCGGATTTGGTAGGCGTTTGTGTTCCTAAACAGAGAATAGGCAGATAATGTTAGCAAAATTTGGCGCTTGGCTTCGTTGTATTGTACAAAATAAACTGTAAGTTTGTGGGCTTCTTCTTCTTCTTCTTCTTCTTCTTCAATGGCACTAACGTTCCTAGCCGTCTCAACGTAGTATTACTTGCGTCATTTTTATTAGTACTTAGTTGAGATTTTTATGCCAAATAACACGCCTTGAATGCATTCTGAGTGGCAAGCTCTAGAATACACGTGATCACAGTGCAAGTCGGAGGAAATTTGTTTGACGAAAAATTCCCCCGACCAGAACGGGAATCGAACCCGAACACCCGGCATGTTAGTTATGACGCTAACCACTCGGCCAAGGGAGCACCATGTTTGTGGGCAGACATAGATTTTTTTCTGAGCAAAGTTTTCAATGAGGACTTTTGGGTTCATTGTTAAATTCCAGAGATGGGTAATTGTTCAGAGCAAACATACAATCCCAATCCTAAAATTTTTAAGCGAATGTTTGTCCCGAATGAAATGTGGTCAAGAAACAAATTGATCAAAGATTAAAGGCGTCGTGCACAAATTTCGTAATGTTAGAAGGAGGAACGGTTAGGGACAGGAATTGTGTTTATGTATGGGGGAGTGTGTTAGGGACAGGAATTGTGTTTATGTATGGGGGAGGGAGGTTTAGGTGACCCAAAAACCCGGATTTTTAGCGTTAAGTAATTTGTGCAATAATTCCTGTAATATATAAATAGGGCCTTTTTTATCAATGCTACTTTGAATCTCTAGCCATTCAGGGGTGAAATTTTATATAACACTTTTCTATTTCTCCTAGTAAAGGGTGTCAAAAAATCAAATTGCATCACGGAAAAAACGCTGTAGAATTGAGTATTTTCTCTTGAAAATTTTGGTAGAAGTAGTTTAGAGTGTATTATTTATATTGTATTGTTATCGTTGTCAGTTTTTCGAAAATTGGAAGAAATGAAGTTACCCGAAAAGTAACATTGCAAAAGGTCCTGGAAAATCCTCAACTCTCTCATCTGGACATCGGAGCACAACTCGGAATCGTGCAGTCAACGGTGAGTCGTGTGATCAAACGTTACTACGAAACTCTGAGCGTCGAACGGAAAGAGAAATGCGGTCAGAATGGATGTTCTAACAGTAATCAGGATCACAGGCTTGTCGTGAAAGCGTTGAGGCGGAATGAATCTGTCCAAGTCTTTCGTTCAGAGAGCCGAGGACCGGGAGAGACTGCATACGTACAAAGTCTGAAAGCTCCAAATCATGATGAACGGTAAAATACGATGGGAAAGTCACGGGCCCAGAAACAGAAACTGTACACCCAGATGCTGACGAAGCCCCATTGTCTCATCATTGATGATGATACTTACCTCATCGAAGTCGTAATGTTAGAGCTGTGCATCAAGAATTTTGTTCACCGTTTAAAACGCGTTATCGAAAATGTCCTAGAATAAGCTTTATTTTGTTTTTAAAAAAATAAAAATCGGTTCACTTTTGCAGAAGTTATTAAAATTTGTTGCGTGAGCGTTTAGTCTAAAGGACCCTGTATAAAAAAATTTCAAAAATAAAAAAAAATATATGGTAGAATATTCTCTACATCATATCAAACATTTCAATTTCAGCATTTGTAAACAATCTGTATCGAAATGTCATCCACACTTCGTTTTTCGCTAAAGGCTCTGTTCGCTCCGGATGCAGAAAAGAAATGGAATTGGGAAAGAAAAGCATAGTGTTCAAGCGAGCGAGCGAGACCATCTTCCCCTCACAATCACAACTAAATGGATTTCTGAGTGAGCGCCAGCTTATGTACAGATTTGTGTATTTTCAATAGCCTGTTTTCATAGCCTTTTTTTGAGCTGTTGAATCAATTTTTCGAGTCAATAATAACAATCATATAAATCTTACACATTTTATCTTTCGAATGAAGTGATTTTCATACCACTTCGTTCAGCCATCAAAGAGCTATTAACGTCCTAAACTTCGCAAGTGTCATGCTCTCGCTTCCGAAATTTTGAACTTTGAACACCCCGGTACAGAAATGAAAAATGTAGTTCTACGCAGAGGATACTGGTCGTTAAACTCTTCGAATCACTCATACTGCTGGTAAGCTGCATCTACTATTCGTACGATCACTCCTCATAAGTTCTTGATAAGGTTTTGATCTGGTAAACAAGCTGACCAGTCCAGAATCTGAAGCATCTATTCATGAAACCATGGCCATGACCTTCTGGATTTTATGAATTGATGCCAAATTATCAATTGTTTTTGAAGCAAAAACAGCACTAAATGATTCTGAAGTACTTCGTTGCACTCCTGACTGTGCATTCGTGTTGCAGCTTACAGTATGAGTGATTTGAAGAGCTTAAACGAGCAGCATCCTCTGCGTAGAACGAAATACACACTATAACAAGGCTGGGTCGAAACCACCCTAAATGGGATATTTGAACTGATTGAGAACTAAAGATGACATACGAATTAGAAACTTCTTGTAATTCATGTGAAATTGACATTAATTTTGTAAAGGAGTGAGAGTTTTTCATCTGTTTTTATAGTTATGAAACACTGGAATTATTGTTTTTTGAATGTTTCGTGCCTGATACAACAATAAAGTTCAAATGGCCAGGCTTATAAATGAAGATAGTTATTATATCCTACACCATATACCTCAATTTAAACCGCTTCTTACATATCTCTGGAAACTCAGAGTTAGATGTCGAAGAACGAATTATAGAGTGTTTAGAGAATTCCGTAATATCTTTGTCTAATCGGAACTGCTATACAGCCATGGTAATTTTGTTCCTTATCGCAAAATATTAGACCCGTTTTTTATTTTTTTTATGAGGGTGTCCATTTTTATTTTAGGTTGGTCTGAAAAATAATCAATTTCCCCTTTTCTTTTTTGGCAAAAATGACTTTTATCTAAAATTCATAACTTTTGAACTACTGAACCGAGTCAGATGATTGACATAGCAAATTAAAGCCAATTAGCTAGTATGTTTTGTAACACTTGCAAAAAATTCGATCAGCCATATTCCTATTTTCTGTTCAATAAGCTACCGCAATCAAAACACTTTGACTTTAACTTAAAATCATAACTTAATAAAGATAAAAAAATTACACCGCAGATTTTTGGATATAAAAAAAACCTTAGCTTTCGAAAAAAAAAATTATATTATTTTATAGAGAAAGTAAAAATATTTTATATTATTCCCAAAAAGACTAGCTAATTGGCTTTAATTAATATGTCATCTGAATCGATCTAGTAGTTTAAAAGTTATTTTTAATGCATTTATGCTGTCTGGAATTTCAGAAAAAATGTTCGGAATTTTTTGATTTGAAATCATTTTTTGTGTAGTCAAATGAAAAAATAGCTCTATAGCTCTATCCGATAATCGAATTAATTTCGCGAAAAAATAAGTACCATTTTTGGTAAAGAGACACAGTTAAATTTCCAACAAAGCTTAAGTGTTCGGAATTTGAGACAAAACGGCACCTGCTCTAGGCGATTCACCAACTACGACGCTACGTTTCCGCTGTTGGAATTGCAAGCTGTTCTCTAATGCTCCTACACTCAATCCTCACACTGGTAAACATTCCAATTCAATTGCGCGCTTTTGAAGATTTGAACAGGTCCCAACCAATGTGGTGGGAAAAAATGAAATATTGGTTAACATCAATACTCGCGTGAATGGGCTATGTTTCACGGTGAACAGGGTCATCAACAGAAACGATTACAAAACATCGTTATAATGTGGTCAATTGCTATCGCTGGACGACACCTTTAGTGTCAGATTGACTGATTCAGTGACTTGTAAATGAACATATTTCATTAAGGAATGAACCCAAAACAAAATTCTGAAAACATTCCATGAGTTTGTTTTGAGTGCCACTTTTAATTATACAAGAGATACACTGTGAAACGCATGATAAATCAATGAATCGAGAAGAATGTAAGGCGATACACGACAAACGATGAAACGGAGAAAACGAGGAGATATTGAGACAGTTCTTGGTGTGCTCGATTCAATCTTGCATAACGTTCCCACAGTAAATTACTTGCCTCGCAGCTCACAGCGAGGGAGTGTAGCTTGCAGCCGGCTGAACGGCCGAAGCAAGAGTTCAATTGCACCGAGGAGAATGAGAGGAGTCTAGAGATTGTTACGCAAATTAATGACGGAATTTACAATGGCGAGTAAGTCTCTCTGATGGCATAAGCTAATTGAACAATATTAGAGATAATGAATTCACTAGACAATTACTTGAACGCGTCGGTACTCTTAGCAACAGTCGGTAAAAAAGAGGTCGAATCGCAGTGATAATCTTCATATGATATCTCTGATGTACAAAACGCAATGCTGCTTTGGGACTGCTATGAATATTCAGCGTTTGTTCATTTATTTTTAGTTACATTGCATAACTGGATAATCAACTGGTCATCAAAAGCACGCAATATTCTAGAAACGGAATTCAAAACGAACAACAACATTTTCTATTCGTACCAAATTGCAACTGTACGCCAAGCAGAAGGATACGCATACATAAAATCAAATGTTTTTGAACACTTTTAAATCATTATTTAGTAAAACGTAAATAATAAATTCTTCTGGGTAATGGGAAACGGAATCTACGAATGCTATCGCCAAATTGGTTTTGCAATTTTTGTCGACCGCTAGTGCTCACGACATTTGAAAGCATTATTTCCAGATCAGTAGTCACGATTCGAAAATTGATGGTTGAATTATAGCGAAAGTTGATAGAGGTCATCAGATCATCAATTGATATTATTGACATGGTCAATCAGCGGTATGGTCTTCTAATAAGCGAGAATGCGCATTTATCATTGCAATCTATCTATTTATTTCTTCTTTGTTGTTAAGAGGCTTTAAACTTTGCAGTTCATTCGCCTCTAAAAATCTGAAAAAAGGAAACGGTCAATATACAAGCGACTCCCAGGAAACACTTAGTATCATGATGGAAACACACTTCCCAGGCTCATTCCAATTGATTTCCGGACACGCACAGGTCTTCAATACAGCTCAATCTCGTCCAATCAGAGACGAGAGTAGAGCTAAAGAAAAATGGCTAGGGTGGTCTTCACGACGACAGGGGTTGAGTGGGCAGTGGATTCCTTGAAGCCCTTGTAATCTCCAGGACCAGATGGGATTTATCCGGTGCTGTTATAAAAAAAGCAAGGATAGCACTGTCCCTTTTCTGACGGAGATGTTTAGAGCTTATAGTACTAAGCTACATCCCTATTAAATGGCGTGAAGTCCGGAAGAGGCATTTCTAAACAAGTTTTTTACGTAGGACTCCGTCTTACATTAAGGGTGCCAAATCAGAAAACAGGTCACGTTTTTATGAAATAAAGTTATCGTTAATAACTACTTTCGCTGCGAACGGATTTTAACGATTTGCATACCAATCTGTGCTCCCGTGGCCGAATGGTTAGCGTCACACCTAACATGCCGGGGGTTCGGGTTCGATTCCCGTTCTGGTCGGGGGAATTTTTCGTCCATGAAATTTCCTCCAACTTGCACTGTAATCACGCGTATTCTAGAGCTTGTCACTTAGAATACATTCAAGGCGTGTCATTTGGCATATAAATCTCAACTAAGTACAGGTAAAAATGACGCAAGGAATACTACGTTGAGACGGCGAAGTTCCTCTAGGAACGTTAGTGTCATTTAAGAAGAAGATACTAATCGAATCAGATATTTCCTATGATTTGTTCTATATGCTATACATTACAATCCCATAGGCTGCATATGGTTCAAAATTCTATCCATTTGTGTGCTTTCCCGAACAGAGCTGTCAATATCGGGCAACATTGCAGCCGCTAGAATAGACACAACGAAAGGGAATAGCGAAAAGAGAATATTTGCGAAGTAAACTCCACCTTTGCATAGTAAGTAAGCTGTCGCTAGCGTATAAGTATTGCATCTCCTCTGAGGAAAATTCTCAGAATCTTTCTGTGCCCGAAACAACAAAGGTCGCTTGTTCTGCTCGTTTTGTGTTTTATGTTCCCCTCGAGCTGTGAACGCTAGCGAATATTTCACATGAAGTGTGTTTCGATGTTTCATTTTTATCTCTGCAACTGTGTGTACAGGCAAACCTTTTTTGTGCGGGAGATAGGGACCGCACAAAAAAAATCGCATTAAAAAAATCGTGCAAAACTTCACCAGTAGCTTCAAAAAATCGTTTGTTGTTGGTTGTTTTATGCTTTTAGTTGCATGTCGAAACGTGTTGCTGTTAGAAATCATGTCATGCAATAACTTAGAAAAACTTTGATGGGAGGAGGGAAATGATTTCAGAAGTGGATAATTGATACGCAAATATGCTTTTTTCGCACTGAAATGCATATAAACCGTCGATAAAAAAACCAAATGGACGATATCTTCGTCAAATATGCTTCTTTTCATATACCACACAAAAAAATTGTACAAAAAACCCGCACAAGAACAAAAAACCGCACAAAAAAAAATCGCGCAAAAAAATCGCTGTATCTGTTAGACGCGTGTTTGATACTTGTTTAATGGCGATGCACGGAAGATGCATCTCGTTAAATACTCAGTGCATTGCGTGCATTGATATAAAGAAACAAATTGCGACATATGAACAATTAGTGTACTGTTCTCGCAAAGGCAAGAAAGAATCGTTGCTTCTAAATAATATCCGAAATAATATCCGAAATGATGAACCAACAAATTTGAAAAAAAAGCGGTCGTGTCTCGGATACAACTCCTCGATTTTTTTTATATCATTTAGTCGATTAATCATCGAAATATCAATAAGAATCTTTAAAAACTACAATCTGTTCTGATTAAGCACGACATGTGCTGATTTTGAATTGCTTTTGGGGCGTACTGTTTTATTAACTATATTCTAGCATTTTTCCTGGTTTTTATAAGAAATTCAATTGCTGCATATGCGATACATATGTATTGGTAGCCAGTAGCGGTATGTGAATTTTGTCATTTTGTTGAAACAGAAATTTGGAATCCACAATGAACCATTACTGTTAAATCTGATTTGAAAAAGCATAGTCAAACAACGAAACGTTGCAATGATATTCAATTGGAATCCACTTCCAAATCCATGCTGAATTATGTGGTGTAAAAATTAAATCGCCCTTAAGATTTGGGCTTCAGAAGGAGTTCTTGTGTTTAATACATCATAAATTCCTCAAATCCATGGATTCTCCTTGGCACACTATTGCGCATGATGTTTGGTGACTCGGAAACCACCAAATAATCTCCTGTACTCGTACTGAACAGAAGTCATCGTCTCCAGAGTGTTTCCACCGCATCGCCCGAAAAATATGAGGAATAAATAGATTTATTTTGGTCCTTTGAAATGTAAATCACATACAACGTGTTTTTAAACGGTTTTATTCAGCTTCACGCGTAAGTTGTGGGTAACTGTGTAGCGATATCCTACATTGATACAAATATGACCCCCATTCTGTTGAACTATTGATCTGAAATGTGGAACACATCTTTATCTCTGCTGTCATTATAAAACTACGTATTCCATGATCTTGAAAAATTCAATTTGACCGTCGCTAAAAAATGTCTGAATGGCTTGACTTGGAGAACACACTACATTATGAACAATATAAAATAAGTAAAAAAAACTTTTTAAGTTAAATGGTTTTTTGCGATTAAACATAATAATAATACAGATAATGTACGAAAAGCTAGAAAATAATTAGGCAAGTAGCAGTTAGCAGTTATCATACTCCTTCCTTCATTAATCAAGGACATTGATGAGACTAAAATAAAATCGCGGGGCATATGATGAAACCATTAAATGCGGATAATGGAAATCTAACGTACCCCACGATTTTATTTCTCATCATTGCCTCAGATTAATAAAGGATGGGGCGTGGTAACTACCGACTGCTACTCGCCTAATTAATTTCTAGTTTTTAATACATTAAACCGTGTAACTTAAAAAGATATTTCACTTATTTTTTTTAATTTATATCTCGAAGGTTGATTTTTAACCTCGACCAGATGGTATCCCTAAGAAAAAGCATACGTCCGTATACTTTTGAACTAAAGTAGGGTATTTATTCGCAAATTTCTGTAAGTTGGTGACATATCTCCGCCATATTTGGAACACCTACCCTATTCAGGAAAACAAACACGGTCGACAATAAACGCCTTCTTCGACATGCATGGAAATGAACGTATGATATAAAGTCATGAATTCAAATTGATACTTCAGTTCGATAAGCTACTCGGAATTTCCGGTCACCAATGAATTCATAATTTCACACCGGAATACATTCCAATGCAATGAATTCCCTGGAATTCAATGAGGTGTTCTTTTGAAGCCAATTGAAGACAGAAACTGATCTTCAGGATGAGATCCATAACAGATCACTGCAATTGTGGATAAACAGTTTATTCTTCGTTGACATTTCTTATTCAGATATTCAGTACATTTTGAGTCGACCTAGATTCCAAGATCATTGAACGGTATGAAATGAGTGATCTTTTTATCCAAAAGTAGAATCTTGGTTTTATTGGGCCTCCTTCATTCTGCGGTGCAAGTTACGTGAGATAATAAAATTACTCGCTTCAATAAAAGATTTACCTAACTTTTTGGGCCAGATCACGGGCGCCACTTCACGGTAAAAACGAGATGAAGGGCCTTATTCCCGTACACACTTCACGGTGAATACGTAATTAACGGCACATCATTGAACCACGTTTCGCAAGTTAGTGAAGCGTCAAAGATAATAATGAAGTTTCAGGCAGAATGAACACCTTTCACATATAAATAATGAATGAAAATTAACTTCTGCGTATCAAATAGGTGTTCAATGTGAATGGAAAACCTTGTTTTACTCTTGTGGTAAAATAATCTCTTACAAAAATTGTATATGAAAATAATTTTATATTATTATGATATGTTTCAGTGGAAGACTAATTTCGTATCCAGATGCCGTCACAATACCGTTGTCATCGCGGATACACTTAATTTCGTTTTCACCATGAAGTGTATACGGGAATAAGGCCCGAAGATCATATAACCTTGCAATTGACAAATTTACGTTAGATTTACAACCAAATGGCGCAGCGAGTAAGATGATGATGTCTTGTTTTTTAATATGAAATTCGTTTAAATTTGTCAGAAAAATACGAATGTTCCTTCAAACTTCCCGGATTCATATAATATATTCTTTCCACGCTGGAATTGTTAGGAAATCATCATTTTGCAATAAGGTATGTATATTATGAAGAATGGATTGGTATAAGTATTGCAACTTTATTTTTTTTACTTTATTTTTTTTCAACTAGGTGAACGATGAGTAAAATATGTTGCGCTAAAAATACTGCAAATCCTTCTCGAATCGGCCCCTACACAATCAACGATATCAGCCAACTTAATATGGTATCGATTTCATCGCCATTATTCACAGTATTCATAACCTGTATCAAACATAAAATTTTCGAAAATTATCTATGACTTTGGTCAAATCGCGAAGTATTTTCACTGCAGAACAACATTGTTTTCTGTTAGGATTTCGTGTGTGAAAATGGAAATTTTATTCAATAAATTTGGAAAAATTGTTACTCAAGCCGACTTGACGACAACATTGTTTTCTGTTAGGATTTCGTGTGTGAAAATGGAAATTTAATTCAATAAATTTGGAAAAATTGTTACTCAAGCCGACTGACGTTTCGTCTCACCAAGCAGAATAGGCGAAACTCTTTCATTTGTCAAGTGTATTTTTACTGTAGAACATTGTTTTTTTTGGGTTTTCGGTTTTCGGTTTTTTGGAAATTTAATTCAATTTCAAGAAACTTGATGGTACTATCAAAATATTTCATTCGAAAATGTAACAGGGCTAGAGATTCTTCATTTCAACAGATTATTCTTTTCGAAAACCGCTGAACTGATTTTCTCAAAGAAGAATTTCCTAGCAACACTGTCTACCCGAGATCCATTCTATTGCGGCAAAAATGGCACAACATGCGATTCAGCAAGACTTGTACAAAAATACTCTTCACTAACTCAATTCCGTTTCGAATGACAACGGCTCCGCGCAATGAGCGAAAACAGTGTAAACAGAAGAGAAACTTCCCAAACATCGTAGTAAACAGCAGAGGCGACATGCATCTGACGGTTCGTTTCACACCCACAATCTCGAAAATACGGTTTGCGATTACCACCACCACCACACTTCTTTCTTGTTGTGTTTATAGTTGAGCAGTGGTGGCTCTCCCTTCCAACATAGGTAGCGAGAGTAGCTGCTGCTCATCTTCCATACAATCGCCGCCACATTGCTCTCGCAAGAGTTCCGCGTGCGAGAGGTGCAGATCAAAACAACAGCGCGCGTAGCGAGAGGAAGGCATCGAATATCATCGCATGAAACGCGCCTCTGTTTTGTTGATTCATTGATTTACACCCGTGTGCAAAGTTGCTATGTTTTCTAGTGTTGGTGTGGGTAAAGAGAGAGTCGAGCGCGAGCTTCTTTTTTGACAGTCAATTATTGGTTTCAATTATACGAATCTGATCAGAAAACAACACGCGCAGTTCGTGACAAGTGATTTCGTGTAAATCGTGAAACAACGGCAATGGAAGTGAATTTAATGTTATGAAGGTGTTGTAATTTTGTATTCGGTGTGTTACAGTCCCGCACTTCTCCAGTGATTACTTGTTATTCCCAGTTGTTGGACTCATCGTTGTTGTCTTAGCAGAGGGTGATGGAATTTTCTTATCGCACCAGTGCCAAGGGTGGTTGGTAATGTATAGATAGCGCAGCATGAAAGATTGTGTTGTGTGTTTATTGTCTAAAATTGAACCAAATTTTGCTGCCTATATTGCCAAAAAGAAGTTCGTGTGCATTAGAAAGTGAGATCGTCTCGACGTCGAAACGATTCCGTGGTGCAAAATTTTCCTGAACTGAAATGGTAAAAGCTGCACATCGAATAGGAGAAGATTCGGTAAAGTTTATTGATTTTTGTGTCATTCTCTTTCGTCGAAACCTGTTTCTCCGGCGGTGGCCAACACGAGCTGAGTTGATGCTGGGTAGCTTCCTGTGCATCGGAATGTAGATGTGTTGAAAAAGTGGATCTTCGCCGCGGCAAAACTCTGCCAAACAAGAAACAAGGTAAAGCAGCAGAAATGATTATAATAATAGTATGCATTATGTGAATGTGTAGGATTTATCTATTATCCTACTATTATCGGTAGTAACAATACATAAAATGTTGTAGGTTTGCCCCCGTCTGAATCATTTTATGTTCGTGACTAATTTTCAATTAACGGGAGGAAAGACTTCGTTTGTCACCTTGACTTGGTGCAATTCATTGAACGCTAGGTCGACCCGCAGTTCATACGTATATGTCAGCTGTTTTTAGCTTACGGTCTAGCAACTAAATGGCTTCAAGTGTTGCAACATTGGTATGAGGAAGCTATGCGAAAAAAAAGAATACGAAATTTGCTAGCCCCGCTATCACTTCTGCGCCGTGCAGTCACTGCAATTTGAACGTTTATCCTTGAATGCTATTGTTGCACCATCCTGCTCGTTATCTGTTCGCAGTCTCATCGGCGACGTCTTTTTATTTCTATTTTCATTAACGCACTCTCAATTGTATCATACAGGGTTGTAATTCGAAGGTTCAAATATATAAATTTGTTGGCCATTGTTTAATGCTGTCTTGTAACTCAGAAGGGTACTCTTTCGAGAAATTAGTTTGAATTTTGACAAATACGCATTCATGGTAAAAAATTCGAGGGGTTGTATCCGAGACACGACCGCATATTTTCTACGTAGAACTACGTAATTATATAATGCAATCCACTTGTTTACCACTTCGAATATTATTTTAGAATGCATCGAAGTTTTTGTAACAGATTATGTTCTTCGTTACAAATAAATTCGATGAACGTCCTTTTACGTTTGATATGATTCCTAGGACTACCAAAATATATGAACGGAAGAAATGTCAAAGATCATATTTTACATTTCCCTCTAAAATTATTGCATATCTCATGTTTACGTAGTTCTCGAACCGTGAAAGTTCATTCACCTCTAGTATCTGAAATGACGATTTTCCCAGGCTTCTCAGTTTAAAAGTACGTTTTAGGGGAACATATTCCGGTCCGCACAACGACAAGCGAGTACAAAAGTACTCAACACCAAAAAATACCCCCGACTTGCATGTATTTGCATAGCGGATTCCCCAAGGCACATTAATTTTGATGTCCGTGTTAGGCAAACACAGCTCAGTGGGAAATAAAACACCCGACTTGCATGTTTTGACAAAGCGGATTCCCCAGGCACATTTATTTTGAAGTAAATCGTGCCAATCAAAACTTGACAGTTAATGCGTTTAGAAAACGCTTGACATTTTACAGTTATTCAATTGTTCATCTCATGGAAAATAACATTTTATTAATTGTGATCGACGCGTAGAAATATTTCCTTTCAGTTGGTGCAAACATCTTTTCGATCTGTTAAGAAATGTTCGAGTTTTAAGCATTCGAAGTACGGGTAGGGTTAGCACACAAATCGGCAGAACAAATATGTGGGAAAAAAGGAAAGTCTTCCAGTTTTCATGAATTTGAACCGTTTAGAGATTAGCGAACTGTAATGTATAACACATCAAACAAATCTTAGAGAGTTTCCGATTCGACTGGTATGCAACTCATGAGAATTCGTTCACAGTGAAAATAGTTATTAGCGTTAACTATATTTCATAAAAATCCAAATCTTTTCTGATTTGGCACCCTTCCAGAAAGACGTTACTTACTTAATCAGCAAAGGCCCCAGTGGCCTGTGCTGTACACAAAAGTCGTCTCCATTCACCTCTGTCCGTAGCTGTTTGTCGCCAGCCATGCAGTCTGTGTAGGATCCGCAAGTCGGCTTCTACATGGTCGAGCCATACTGCCCGCTCCGCACCTCTTCACCTCGTTCCTATCGGGTCGTTGTCGAGGACCATTTTCACTGGGGTATCGTCTGACATTCTAACGACGTGCCCAGCCCAACGCAGCCGGCCGATTTTCGCGGTTTTTTTTTTTTTTTTTTTTATTTCTGTATTATAGTGACTTTCAACACATTTGGCTGGTTCGTCACTTTTACCTTCCATTTCGGAAGAATGTCGGGAGTGAGAATTGAACTCGTGACCTTTAGCGTGAGAGGTATGGATGTTACCGCTACGCCAGATCGCCTCCACAATTTTCGCGGTATGAACGATGGGTGGTTCTCCCAGCAATTGGTGCAGCTCATGGTTTGTTCGCCTTCTCCACATTCCGTCATCCATCTGCACTCCACCGTAGATGGTGCGCAACACCTTCCGTTCGGTGGAGGTGATCTGGCGTAGTGGTAACATCCATACCTCTCATGCTAAAGGTCACGAGTTCAATTCTCACTCCCGACATTCTTCCAAAAATGGAAGTAAAAGTGACGAACCAGCCAAATGAGTTGAATGTCACTATAATACAGATAAAAAAAAACCTTCCGTTCGAATACACTAAGGGCTGGTCCTCCGCGAGCATAACCCACGGCCGTAGAGGACTACCGGTCTAATCAGTGTTTTATAGACGGTTAATTTCGTGATGCGGCGAATTTTACTCGACCGTAGCGTCTTCCGGAGTCCAAAGTAAGCACGATTTCCTGCCATAATGCGTCTTTGTATTTCTCTGCTGGTGTCATTATCGGCGGTCACCAGTGAGCCCAAGTACACGAATTCATCTACCACTTCGATTTCGTCACCGCTAATCTGAATTCTTGGTGGGAGGCTAACATTTGTCTCCTTGGAGCCTCTTCCCCGCATGTATTTTGTCTTCGACGTATTGATGACAAGTCCAATCCTACTGGCCTCAGTCTTGTAGGTCTGATGTAGGTCTTCTTCATCGTCTCAAAGTTTCGTTTCACAATGTTAATGTCGTCTGCGAAGCTGTAAAGCTGGACTGATTTCGGAAAATCGTGTCACTCGTGTCTATCCCCGCTCTTCTGATCACACCTTCTAAAGCGATATTAAATAGCAAGCAGGAAAGCCCATCACCTAGCCGTAGCCCTCCCCGAGATTCGAAGGGACTCGAGAGGATCCCCGATAGTCGAAACACACACATTACACGGTCCATCGTCGCCTTGATCATTCGTGTCAGTTTATCCGAAAAACCGTGTTCGTGCATAATTTGCCATAGCTTGCCCGATCGATTGTATCATAGGCTGATTTGAAGTCGATGAAAAGGTGATGTGTGGCTACGTTTAACTCGCAACCTTTCTGCAGAATCTGTCGTATCGCGAAAATCTGGTCCGTGGTGGCTCGGGCACCCATAAATCCCGCTTGATATTGTCCCACGAACTCCTTTGCAAACGGTGATAGGCGGCGGTAAAGTATCTGAGAGAGTACCTTGTAGGCGGCGCTTAGCAGCGTGATCGCACGGTAATTAACGCAATCCAGCTTATTGCCCATTTTGTAGATTGGACACACGATCCCTTCCATCCACTCCTTCGGAAATCGCTCTACGGTACGGTGTCCCAAAGTTGCTCAGTGTTGGGCCGCGGCGTTCGACTTCGTCTCGTGTTATACACTGTTGACAGTTTTGCGCGCATGCATAATGCAACTAGGTAGTGGTCCGAATCTATATTCGCACTGCGATACGTACGAACATTGATGATATAACATGTTCTATAACATTAAAATAGAGCTAACGAGCAAAATTATGTTCAACTGATAACGGTCAATATCTAACACTTTGCGGTCGTTTGTCTGCTCTCAGCCACCATAACAAGGAATCATACTAAATACTTTATCCAATGATGTAAGGCGACTCGCACACCGGAGCAATAAACAACTAGCAAGCTGCAATACGCAATATGCAACAAGCAACATATTTTACTGTGCTTCGCATACCAAAATAATAAAAACGCTTGACATTATGCAAACAATCGGCTAAATGAACGAAACTTGCCAAATTATGGGCGATAAGTTGCTCTTCAACCAACACGTTGTGTTGCTGGCGATATGAGTTGCTCTACAAAGGCGATAGCGATATCGTATTGCGTCGGTGTGCGAGATCAACAAAAATTTAACGGAAAACCCCAGTGAAGATAATATTGCTTATTGCATGTTGATAGTTGCTAGTTGCTTATTTTTCCGTTATATCATTATTTGTTCATCTATTTTTTAACAATAAAACAAAAATTGAACGGAGAAAAAATATTCATAACTAGAATAGTTATGAGCTGATGAAGTGAGGGGATTAAAAAAAGTTGTGCTATTGCGTACACGATTCCAGCCCTTCTGGTTATCTGAAACAAAAAACATCGTACAGATTCTTAATCAGTAAAGATGCTGCTATCGCATGAAATCAATCATCTTTTTTGACTAAATGGCGACCGTTTGAAAAACAAAATGCGATTTGAAACGTTTTTTCTTGCGTTTCCCGATTTTTTAAAAATAATAAAATTCAAAAATATCATTTGTTAGAGGTTCATGCGAGAGAGAGACCTGCAGATTGTATCCATATAAATTCGACATAACGACGACAACTTGAAATATCTATACGCCAGTTTGAAAAAACTAGTTTCGAGAAAAACGCGTTTGGAGTTCATTGTTATGTCCGTACCAGGTTGGACACCGCATCACTAAAATGGCACTAGGGTATATTCTTGAATGTCTAAACTACAGAAATATGAAGATATTCAAAAAAATGATAATTTTCAAATTTCTAGACTAGAATACTGCCTTAAGGGTGCCAAATCAGAAAACAGGTCACGTTTTTATGAAATAAAGTAATCGTTAATAACTATTTTTGCTGCGAACGGATTTTGGCGATATGCATACCATATTTGCATATAGGTCGCTTCTAGCCATCAGTGTTTGGCTTTGAGTGTGCTGGTTGTTTTCGTTGCGCGAAACTCAGATCTTGTTCATTTCCTGTACATGTGAATAGCACACCTTCGATACTTTTAGTTGCCATTCGTATTTGCTATCATGCGCATCGGCTATGTTCTAATGCAACAAGCTCCTAGCTTTGTTGACGGTTTTGACCGAGAATGGAGAAGCGATTTTTCATAAACGGTCATTCTCGCGATGTTTCATTTTTATTGCTGCAACTATGTGCATCCGTGCGACGCGTGTTTGATGCTTGTTGAATGGCGATGCACGGAAGATGCCTCTCAGTGCAATGCGTGCATTGATATAAAGAAACAAATTGCGACATATGACCAATTAGTGTATTGTTCTCACAAAGACAAGAAAGAATCGTTACTTCTCGAAATGATTCTACGGAACCATGCAAGCCATTACACCTTTTCAGGGTCCCCGAAAATTTTTACTAAAGAATTATTTATGAAATTTCGACGTATTCGCAAATAATATCCGAAATGATAAACCAACAAATTAAAAAAAAAAGATTGGGTAGTCCTACGTCATAAGCGGCCGTGTCTCGGATACAACCGCTCGATTTTTTTTCTAAACGATTAATGCCCAGTGAACTTTCCCACGAATGTATACGAAATATTTTCTGAAAGAAATTAATTAAACCGAAAATTTTAATAAAGAAGTATCTACTCTCACAACTGATGTTTTGACGTAGGACTACGTCTTTCATTTCTATACCGGGGTGTAAAATCAAAGTTTCGAAAACGAAATCGTTACGCCGGAAACCGAGAGCGTTAATAGCTCCTAAACAACTGAACGAAATGGTATGATAAACAATTCATTCGAAAGATAAAATGTCTACGCGTTATATACTTGTTACTTTTTGATCCAAAAACTTGTTTCAATAGTCTTAAAATTGCTTTCAAAACAGGCTATTGAAATCACCAATCGGTATATAAGCGAGCGGCGCTCGGAAATCCACTCAGTTCTAATTGAACAGCGATTGGAGCATGTTGTCGCTGTTGCGGTGAAGCTCTTTATTTATCATGAAAGCGCGGATGAACGGTGTCACCAAGAGCCTGTTTGTGCACCCTAGGCCAGAAGGGAATCTATCAGGAGGAGAGTGATGCCACAAACGGTTCCCTGGGAAGACATCGCTACACACACATACACGCGCGGCTATTAACAGGTGGTTATCGAGTTGGCATTAACCACTGGTGGGCTTCCAGTATCGAGGAAAATGTGGAAATATCTAATCGTTACTGAAAATAATCTGCCAGTTCCTTTGGGAATTTTCAAAATATATTCATGTGAAAGAGTTTAATTGAATGTTTTCTATCCATGTTACACTGTGACCAAATATGTTTCAATCAAGTGCTATTAACAGGTGGTTATCGAGTTGGCATTAACCACTGGTGGGCTTCCAGTATCGAGGAAAATGTGGAAATAACTAATCGTTACTGAAAATAATCTGCCATTTCCTCTGGGAATTTTCAAAATATATTCATGTGAAAGAGTTTAATTGAATGTTTTCTATCCATGTAACACTGTGACCAAATATGTTTCAATCAAGTGCTATTAACAGGTGGTTATCGAGTTGGCATTAACCACTGGTGGGCTTCCAGTATCGAGGAAAATGTGGAAATATCTAATCGTTACTGAAAATAATCTGCCAGTTCCTTTGGGAATTTTCAAAATATATTCATGTGAAAGAGTTTAATTGAATGTTCTCTATCCACGTTACACTGTGACCAAATATGTTTCAATCAAGTGCTATTAACAGGTGGTTATCGAGTTGGCATTAACCACTGGTGGGCTTCCAGTATCGAGGAAAATGTGGAAATAACTAATCGTTACTGAAAATAATCTGCCAGTTCCTCTGGGAATTTTCAAAATATATTCATGTGAAAGAGTTTAATTGAATGTTTTCTATCCATGTAACACTGTGACCAAATATGTTTCAATCAAGTGCTATTAACAGGTGGTTATCGAGTTGGCATTAACCACTGGTGGGCTTCCAGTATCGAGGAAAATGTGGAAATATCTAATCGTTACTGAAAATAATCTGCCAGTTCCTTTGGGAATTTTCAAAATATATTCATGTGAAAGAGTTTAATTGAATGTTTTCTATCCACGTTACACTGTGACCAAATATGTTTCAATCAAGTGCTATTAACAGGTGGTTATCGAGTTGGCATTAACCACTGGTGGGCTTCCAGTATCGAGCAAAATGTGGAAATATCTAATCGTTACTGAAAATAATCTGCCAGTTCCTTTGGGAATTTTCAAAATATATTCTTGTGAAAGAGTTTAATTGAATGTTTTCTATCCATGTTACACTGTGACCAAATATGTTTCAATCAAGTGCTATCAACAGGTGGTTATCGAGTTGGCATTAACCACTGGTGGGCTTCCAGTATCGAGGAAAATGTGGAAATAACTAATCGTTACTGAAAATAATCTGCCAGTTCCTCTGGGAATTTTCAAAATATATTCATGTGAAAGAGTTTAATTGAATGTTTTCTATCCATGTAACACTGTGACTAAATATGTTTCAATCAAGTGCTATTAACAGATGGTTATCGAGTTAGCATTGACCACTGGTGGGCTTCCAGTATCGAGGAAAATGTGGAAATATCTAATCGTTACTGAAAATAATCTGCCAGTTCCTCTGGGAATTTAAAATTACATTCATGTGAAAGAGTTTATTTTAATGTTTTCTATCCATGAAACACTGTGACCAAATACATTTGGTTTTGTGATTTTTCAATCAATCGCAATTAACAGGATAGCTTCTGAAGATTATTCTTCCCCATCAGTAGGATATTTCCGTATCCAATATTGGATGCATAAAACCTTGTGCCTCCAACGTAACGCTCTCGTTTTCGAAGTTCTCCAAATATTCATTCATTCAGAATGAATTCAGATTCAACTTCAAACAAATGATCTCTAAATCAACGATAGTCCTACGTCACCCTTGCGGTTATACCATATATATAACCCACTTCCTGTTTTATTGAGGTTAGAATAAACACCATAGATGGTCACGGCAAAAGGTGGAGGTATATTAAATCCATTGTGTTTGGAGCTAACACTATTCTAGACCAGCTGGCTGGCGCCTAGGAATACC
Organism: Toxorhynchites rutilus septentrionalis; assembly: GCF_029784135.1. NCBI lineage: Eukaryota > Metazoa > Arthropoda > Insecta > Diptera > Culicidae > Toxorhynchites > Toxorhynchites rutilus. The sequence continues at coordinate 226,720,695 of NC_073746.1, forward strand.
TACGCGGACTACCGTTTGTCCATCCCTGCTATATACAAATATATACAAACTAACCGCTGAAGTTGATCTGAAGCGTGATAGTGAGAATTTTTATTTTATGAAAGCGCGATCAGATACCTTTTTAACTACTTGGTATTTTTATCAATGGACCAGACTAAACCACTAGAAAATTGCATCAACATGTTATTTGTAGTTATTTATTTAGGACTGATAGTTTTTTCGAGTTTGTCACAAGCCCATAGGCGTGTAACCCTTGATATTGGTTTAGACTGTCTGTGGAATATGTAATTTTCTACCAGAAACTACACAGAACTACAATTCACGTCGTATCGCATGTAGAGTTGTCACCAACAAGAATAAAAATATAGCGAGTATGTTACTCAAAATGCTACTCGAATTTGGAATATGTACGAAACGTTTGAATGATTCGAAGTAAAGTAAAGTTTTTGGTGACGAAAAACGTTTTTGTGGTCGAATTCATTTGCCATTAATTTATTCTATTAAAATAATATTGTAGAAATCTAGATATATGCCAGAATGACTCAAAACGTTTGAGATACCGTAAGAGTACGAATTGAAGAAATGTATTAGGTTGGGGAAAAAGTAATCCATTATTTTTGGGTGAAATTCAAAACTATTTTTAATATTGTCCGATTTGGGTCAAATATACACTATTTTGTTGGAAAATTTGTTAACATTCTGAAGGTAGCTTCATAATGTCTCTATCATAGAGGTCTTGGTCTCTCCTTATTAGCGAAAACCCATAGCAGTAGATTTTAACAATCTTCTCTTGATCCCAATTTCTTATCACAATGAAAATTTTCCAACGCGAGAAAAAGGTGATAATCGTTTGGTGCCAGGTCTGAAATATATAGGGGATGTATTAAAACATATCAATCAAGTCCATTTGTTGACAGTAGAGTTCATAATTTAGTGTATTGCAGTGAGAAAAAAAATAAATAAAATAAAAAAAAATTAAAAATTCAAAAATTTGGTTCTCAAATGGGATCAACACTAGGGTAGGAGCCTACCTGTTGGTCTCAAATGTTCCTATCTCACGCCTCCACGAAGATCATATGACGACATTTTTTAGATCGGGCGTGAACTGGAAACACACACCTGGTCTTGGCTCCGAGAACGGGTGTCGAAAGTGGCTAAGTGAGGGGGTGCGAGCGAGTCAGAGCGCTATATCTCTCCCGGGGAAGGCCTCCCGGGTCATGGAGGCCTTGCCAACACGCTGTCTCCCGGGCAAAGGAGATATACCCAGAAAATAGAGCTACGTTCACGAAGAATACTTAGAATGCGATCGCCCGAGGAGGGTCCCGAACTGGAGCTGGTCCTGGAACGGGCGTAAGAGCGAGCGACCAGAGTTCGTCGGGAGGCTTGATCAGAACGCGACGAACGCGAGGCGTAGAGATCAACAACTACTACGCGATCTGGTCTTCCACTACGACGAGGCGATCTCACAGTTCCGCGACACAGACCCATTGTCGCGCCCCAGGATCCCGAAGTTGCAGCATTCCCGCAGGCTGAAAAGTGCAGTAAAGCTCATGAACGAGCACGTTCTTCCGCTGCACTTGGTTGATGCTGAGAACATGGAGGAGCTGCAACTGAAAGTTTACTGCGCTGCTGTGGCGACCGCCAAAAGTTTAGGATACCGTATAAGGCCAACAGGAGGACTGCTCCAACATCTCCGTGAAAGGTTTGAGCCTCCATGGCGATGGAGATTGGAGCAACGGATCCTAAACAAGCGCGCCGCAATTGGAAGACTGATGGCGTACAAAAGAGGCAACAGATCGGCGAAATTATCTCGCCAAGTTGCTGTGATCGTGCGGCCTACTGAACTTCGCCAGCTGGGAGCTCACCAGCTGACGGAAAAACTCGACACACTGGTACAGCAATTGAGCGTCCTAACAAAACGGCTGAAATGTTACTCTGACTCTGCAAAGCGCCAACAACAAAATCGGATGTTCAGAGATAACGAAAAGGCGTTCTAGGACCACATTAGCGACGAGAAGCCCGACTACCGCGAAGGTTTGCCAGATATTAGCGATGTGACGAACTTCTGGGCTGGTATTTGGGAGACCCCAGTACAACATCGCGAAGGGTAAATGTGGTTAAGACGGGAGGAGGAGAGTTGTGGTGAAATTGAAGAGATGTCAGCTATCATCGTCGAAGAAAACGATGTCCGCGAAGCCTCGCGGTACCTGAGGAACTGGGCACCACCGGACCCCGATGGTGTTCAGAACTTCTGGCACAAGAAGCTGACCGTCGCACATCTAAAGATAGCTGAGTGCTTCAACAAGGTGCTACGTGACCCACACAACCTTCCTGAATTCGCCACCCGTGGCGTCACCTTCCTCCTCCCGAAAGACAGCAACAAATTGAACCCATCAAAGTACAGACCGATATCGTGCCTATCGAGTCTGTACAAGATATTAAGCAGTATCATTACCGCCAAAGTTTCTGCTCACTGCGAACAACATCACATCATCGCAGAAGAGCAGAAAGGATGCAGGAAAAATACGCATGGCTGCAAAGACCAGGCCATCATCGACGCAGCCATAGTAGGCCAGGCGGTATATAACCAGCGGAACCTAAGCATGGCCTATATCGATTACAGGAAGGCTTATGACTCCATACCTCACTCGTTTCTCGTCCGGGTATTGGAGCTCTACAAAATTGATCCCGTCGTCGTTAGGTTCCTGCAGCATGCGATGAGGAAGTGGAGTACGTCTCTGCACCTCAGTGATGGGGAAAATGTGTTGCAGTCTGGAACGCTGCAGATAAAGAGGGGGATATTCCAAGGCGACTCTTTCAGCCCGCTTTGGTTTTGTCTGGCACTGAACCCCCTCAGTAGGACGCTCAATAGGAACGGTCATGTCTATAAAATAAGGTATGGGGACGGCGCCAACGAAGAAGTGACCCATACCTTTTACATGGACGATCTCAAAGTCTACGCTGATTCACGTCAGCGTCTAGGTGTAGCTATCCGGGTTGTCGAAGATATAAGCAGGGACATCTGCATGGAGTCTGGCCTCGACTAGTGCCGCTGTGTCCATCTGCTGAAGGGACAACTTACCGAATCCGGAGGCTACGAGGTCTATGACGGCGAGTTTATACAAGACATGGTTCGTGGCGAATCCTACAAATACCTTGGATTCCGACAGCTCACCGGGATTCGCCACTTCGACATCAAGACGGAGCTGCGAGACAAGTTCTTGAGTCGAGTGAACTGTGTCTTGAGGACTTTCCTCAACACGGGGAACAAGGTACGCGCGATCAACACATTCGCGGTTCCCCTGCTGACCTTCAGTTTTGGTGTAGTCAAATGGAGCAAAACTGACCTAGAGGACCTTGAGAGGAGGATGAGGAAAGCATTCAAAGAGGCCGGAATGCACCATCCTCAATCGGCACTGAAGAGAGTTTCACTACCACGCAAAGAAGGGGGACTTGGAATAGTCGACATATCTGCACTGTGTGTTGCCCAGGTACGAAAACTGCGCGAGTACTTCGCAGAACGCGCCAACCAAAACGCGATATACCGGGCTGTCTGCGCCGCCGACAGAGGATACAGCGCTCTGCACTTGGCGCAAGCGGAGTACCAACTCAACTGCAATCTGCAGACAGTGGAGGAGAAAATTGCAGCTTGGAAGCAGGAGGCAGTGCATGGTGCCCACCCCCATCAACTGGACCGGCCACACGTCGACAAGGCCGCATCTAATCTGTGGCTAACGCGTGGTGAACTCTCTTCAGTAGTAGAAGCCGACATGATAGCCATCCAGGACAGGATAATGCCGACGAGAAACTGCAGGCGGTACGTCTGGCATCAAGACGTTGATGACATTTGCCGGATGTGCCACCAACCAGGTGAAAACATAGAGCACATTATGGGAGGCTGTCCCGTTTTGGCCAACGCAGCCTACACCGAGCGCCACAACAACGTGGCCCGTATTGTTCATCGACAACTGGCGCTCCAATGTGCTCTACTGGAAGACAACGTACCAAACTACCGGTACCTGCCTGCACCTGTCCTGGAAAATGACCGTTTCAAGCTGTACTGGGATCGCACTGTTCTGACCGACCTCTCGATCCACCACAACCGCCCAGATATAATGGTTTACGACAAGAGCGACCGCAAAGTCACCATCATCGATGTCGCTATTCCACTGAACCAGAATCTGGAGGAGACCCACGGTCGCAAAATCTGCAAGTACCGACCATTGGCCGTGGAGCTCAAGAAACTGTGGGGGCTAAGGGAGGTCCCAAGAATTGTTCCAGTCGTTCTCTCTGGAACTGGAATTGTCCCGTAGACACTTCTGGAAGCGCTAAAGGTGTTGAACATGGAGAAGGAATTGGCCGGCATCCAAAAGTCGGTCATCCTTAGCACCTGCGCGATTGTCCGACAATTTCTCGGTCAGGACTGAAACAGCACGAGCATGCAGATACGTGCATTCCGCAGAGCCTAGTCCCCCTTTGGCATTCAGAAGCTCGTGGGCAGGTGAAAATTCTGGCTAGGTTTGCCTAGTTAAGAAGTGAGATAAGTCTGCCAAAAATATGTTTTTGAAAATAAATTAAAATGTATCGGCACCATGAACACCAATCAAATTTCAGCGGCCTGGCTTGCATTTTCGCACTTATGAAATAAAAAGTGTAAAATGTAGCGAATTTTCTCTTTGTTAATCTCCATTGTTAACACCCCGTAACTCACAACTGAATGGAACAAACAAAAAACTACGATTTTTTTAGTGTGAAATACGAGCTTTATAACGAGCCTAAACATGAAATTGTATGATAGATATTACGCGAGATATTGATCACTAGAGCCAACCAACAAGAAAATAATGGATAACTTTTTCCCCAACCTAATATAACAGCGTTAGTGTAAATCAGTGGTACTCAATCTTTTTTTTTTGATTCATAAACACGTGTTAGTCATGGTGTCGCGGGTCGCAGAAAAAAAAATAAAAATAAAGAAGAGTGGTGTTCAGGACACGACCGCATTGCTAGCGCAGGACTACGAAGTTGAACCAGTGAGGAACAAACATTATAGAAATTCAAGAATGAATCTCTTTAGTACAAATATTTGGTAGCACTGACAAGGGCCGATGAATGAATGCTTTCACTGAGTGAGGGGCGTGAATGTTTTGCAAAGCAATAACACGCCAATTTGAGCTGTTGATAACTTGCTGTCTATAGCGGTTTTAAAAGTCCGACCTTATCCAAGTAGGTTTTAGTACCTCAAAATTGCATTTCCAACGTTCCAAAGAACTCTGAGAACGGCAAAAGAAAAGTTGGTGTGTGTAATGACGGCGTCGACCGCTGTGGATCAGTTACCTTCTTCACACCCGGCTTGAAATGTGCTGCACGTTGACGCCTCTTTTAGTCCGAACACAACGCTCTAATTCACGGAAATGTATTCATCGACCGGAAAAAGTCACCAAAAAGTGTGCGTCTAAGAAAGCTTCGAAATTTACTTTTATCTCAAAAAAAATGTCAAGAATCGACTTTTCAGACAAAAAACGACCGACATTTAATGAATTTCAACATTTTTTTAACCCCGATTTTAGGTCACTTCCCTCATAGGTTATTTTTTATCTTTGCGACACTAGTGAATAAAATATGATTGAGCTAAAATGTTTCATAGGGTGTTTATTCGCGGGAATCAACATTTGGCAATTTTTTCCCATTGGCACTCTGATATATATAAATATGCTAAACTTCTAAAATTGAGAATCTTGCTATGTTGAAATAGAAAGATGAAAGGCGAAAATTAATTATTTTTGCAGAACATGTAGTCGAAAAATGCAAACTGAATTATTGAAAAAAAAGCTGCTAAAATTCAACCGTGGTTAAAATAAGACAAACGAATAGTTGTCTAATATGTTTATCAACTTACCGACATTTATGAACGGTGAAAATATTGCATAGGGAGCCCATGCTACTGGAGATATAAATGACTTCGGTTCGACCTTTAGAATTTTTCAGAATCAAAACTTCGATTTCATATTCCCGAGGCAGATAAAAATTTCGATTCCCAGGTTCAGAATCATTTTTTTTTTCAAATTCCTTTTTCTGATTTCAATCAATTTTTTTAGGATTCCAGAATCTCATCAATTTGGAAACTAAAACGCAGGATCGAGAATGTTTAAATTTGAGTTATTTTACTAGAAGTAATGATTAAATTCAGATTTACAATGCGACTTTGACGAGCTTAGCTGGGTGTTGCACATGTTATCCTCTCGATCCGCGCGTATTTTTTTGTGTCACATTTTCCAGTTTTTCTTTTTAATTGACACATGTCATGATGTACCGCAGTCTATAATATACTGACTGAAAATCGAAAACACCATTCCTCGTAGCGTATTTTTCGTAGCGAAACGGGGTGTCAAGACCATATATTTTTGAACAACTGCCAGTCCATGCTTCTCGTGTCGCGATGGCGATCAATCTAACTGAATGCCAATTCAGCATAAATTTCTAGCATTCATTTGCAACCACAGCGATGAAACAAAAGCTTGCGACACGCATGAGAGTCTGGGAAAGACCTTGAAGTCGCCGCCGCCGCCGCCGCTGCTGATGTTGCTGCATGCACGCCGTAGAGAAGATTGCGATTCAATTCGTAGCGCTGACCAACTCACGCTTAGAACCCAGTTTTCCGTGTTCAGTTCGCCGTACGAAGAAATAACAAAACAAAAATCCTTCTCACCTACTGCTACCTCCCCCGCTTTCGTTCGCCAACGTTCATCGACTCGCCTCGATTCCAAATAGGACAAATCACGCGGCCACTGTGACGCAGGAAATTGAATCTCGGCGGAGTATCGATTTTCTCTCCATCAAATTCGCCACCGCGCACTACATTGGATGAAATTGATCCAACACTTAAGGTTGACTTTTGGCATTAGCCGAAAAAATATCTATTCAATTCGAATAAAACATCTAATGCCCGTCCCAAATATTGCCACCCAGCCGCCTTGCCAGACCGCGGAGAAGTGGCGAGATCCAATATTCATATGAGCGATCCATATTTATGACTTCAGGTAACCAAAGCATCGATCTAACGTAAATTCGATCTACAAACGTTTGACGTTGTCCGTAAAACGCTAATGGATAAAGCCATGGTAGGTGAACAGTAAATATGACAGGTTCATGAAATGTCGGAAATGTATTCTTCTTATGGGACCCAAATTTATTGCGTGCTTCTTGAATAAGTATAGTCGTAACCATCGTAACGTATTAATTATTTCAAACGATATCTTATGATACGATTACCTGAAAAGTAACGTGTTCTTTTTGATTCTTGGAAGTACCGAAAATTAACATCTTGCATCTGATGGATTACAGCGAAAACCTGAATTATGTGTGAGAACATGTAATATGGACGATTGCATTAATCCATTTACTACTATGGGTCGGTTGCGCCAAAATGATCTAATCGAGTACCACTCGTTGTGACCCATGATTCCAGTTTATAAAGCTTTTTTAATAGACCATGGTACTGCCGTTCGACACATAATTGTCCCATGTCACTTTTTGACAATTTTCACTTTTCTTCATAAAACGATTTTATGGTCTTCCAGAAAAACACAAAAAAAAGTTATGGTTTGTTCCCAGCTTTTAGAAAAACAACATCAAGCTCAATTTTCCCATGTTAATATTCTATTCACAACTGTCCCACCATATATTTTTTGTAGATCCATATCAAACAAATCGGTTCAAGTACAAGAATTTTATGTCACGCTAATACACTCATTTCTGGTTTAGAAGAACGAGCTAATTCTCAAACAAATAAAAAAAATAACAGAACACGTGGTCACCTTTTTAGCGAATGCCTGCTAACAACGAGATTTATATTCTGCAAAGGTGTTGCAGATCACTCCCTTCTCCATAAAACGATGTTGTTATGCATAATCTTTCGGAAGAACACAAAAAAACATTGTTTGTTCCCAGTATTTCAAAAAACAACATCAATTTCAAATGTCCCATGTTGATATTCTAGGCATAACAGTCTTACCATGAATTTTTAAGCCTGTACCAAAGATTGATTGATTCAATTGAGGAGATCTTTTCATATTTCATTAAATAACAGTTCTCTGCTTCTATAAAACCCAGTGTATTGCTAAACCGGAATGCTTAAAGCTTCTGGTAGACAAATATGCTAGAAAACTTTGAATACGTTTTTCTCAGTTGCTGATTTTGGAACATGGTACATCTATGCGTAGAACGGCAGGGTAGGTCTATTCGAAGTCCGTGTTAACCAGAAGTTTAGTCCTACAGGGTGATGGTACTGGTAAAATTCATTTGTCAATGATTACAAAGCATAAATGTCGCCCTGTTTTGTTGTGGCATGTTTTGGCGTTTACTTTTTAGTAGTATCCGTTGAAGAGGTTTGATGGCTCATTGTCGGTCATGAGCAGGGATGCCAACTATAATTTGCAAAAATTAGGAAAAACAAAAATAAAAATCAGGATGAAATCAGGATAGTTCATATTAGGTTGTTCGGAAAGTTCGGATAGTTCATATTAGGTTGTTCGGAAAGTTCGTCCCGATTTATGAAAAAAAAACAAAAGACGGCTGGAGAGATGTAGGACTACACATTCTAACATACTTTTAGTTCTTCTTCGCCTTCTTGGTTTGTTTTATTGAGGTTTTGTGGTTAATCTTCTCAATCACCAGGAATATTTGAATGATGATGATGGATCCTACCGCCGACGCCGTTGACTGGTTGCTAGCTGGATGGCTGCCGAATAGTAATTGGAACTAAAAAATGTGACCACAGAACGGATAAAATTCCTCAAAACCCCCTAACTAACTTATTATGTTTATTAAACATATGCACAGAATGCATTTACTGAGCGGCGCAAGCAATGGGCTCAAAAATTCTCTAATTAACTTTCTGCTTTAACACATCGTGTTAGCTGATCGCTATCTGGAGTGCGACTGAATTTTGTACCCTCATTCACCTTTCTGAAGATACTAAGTAACATCGAAGAAAAAAAAATCATACCGTGTAGGCTAACTGCTGAATTGCATGGAAAAATACTTCTTGTTTATTCTTTCCACTATATATGTCTTTGACAAAGAGATAGCTGGAGATATTTCCTATTTATTTATCTCGCAACACTATCACTCATTCATTCATTTAATTCGGGTTGACGGCATTTTGTGTTCTGTCATTGTGGAATAAAAATCATAATTATTCTGTGCATTTATAAAATTTTACTTTTTCGTATCGAATATGTATTTTACATGATAGAGGAAAACCTTTTTCCACTGATTTTATATTATAATGATGACTTTTTTGTGAAAATATTAAGTTAAGTAAGAGTCACGATTGCGTGTTTGAACCATTAAAAAAATCTACTGACTTTTTTTCCATTCAAATTATAACGATTGTAAACTACTATCAGGCGTGCTATCTATCTTTTTTCTCTCCAATTACAAGCCTTAATAAATGCTGACAATGTACCTTCGATAACACGAATAGCTTCAGAATAGATAAATAATAAACGAAATAAAGAGTAAGCATTAATAAAATTATGCAATGTCGACATCTGATGACGACATTCGTTTTTGGGACCCAAAATATTCTCTATCAGGTTGAAAGACCTTGATAGAGAATATTTTATAATGTTAAAATTTGAATGAAAATTTTTACATAATGTTATTTGATTACTTGAAACACGTAGCTCTGATTCTTACTTAACCATTTAGCTATACATTTCTTAATATCTCCACAAAAACTCATCATTGACAAATTTCATGCCAACTCGACTGGTCGTTGGCAGCACCATCTCAGATAGCAGTGAAACGTTGTGAGTGTTGACACTAGTGATGAAACGGATAGTAGTTTGGCCGGATACCGGAGACCGGATATCCGGCAAGCTTCGGGGCCTGATAGCCGGATATTCGGCTCTTTATTTGCGAATACGAAACTGGGAGAAGCTGCATGTATTCATGAAGCAAATGATGAGTTACATTTTAGGGAGTAAAAGTTCATTATTTATATTTAAAAATGTGTTCCTGATTGAATTTTCCGGCGAGAATGAATATCCATTAAAAGAATATTGAATCGATTTTTTTCTGTTAAGGATTTAATATGATGAAACACAACAGAATCAACAGGAACAGAATGATGAAATTTTTGTGGGTATATTGTGGTTATAAAATATAACTTGAAAACTATAATACCTACAAAATTCTGGTCAATGGATGAAATGTTGGAAATTGTTCAAATTTTCATGAATTTTTTTACTATTTTTTTTTAATATCGCTCAAAAAAACATTGTCAAAATTAAAATTCGTTTTTCTCAAAAATCTTTTGTTTTAATTCTCGAAATCAGTATATGAATATCCCTTACAATTTCCAACAAGTCGTCCATACATCGGAAGAAGGGCACTTTTACTGGGAAAAACATTTTCTAACAACAACTTTTTCATGTTTTCTTTGATCCTGATTTTGTTTAAAGTCAAGATAGCGATATAATGTATTTTGTAGATCTTATAGATTTTAAATTGAGATTTTTCGCAAGAAAAAGTTGGAAAAAAAATCCAAATTTCAAAAAAATTCTCACGCAAAATCTATTAGACCTGCAACATTTTAGTCAAAGAATAAAATGTAGGAAATTATTTATAGTTTCATTAAAAAAATATCAAACAAATTTTTTTCAAACAGAACTTCACTGAAAATAAATATTTTGAAAATTTAAATTCATTTTTCTCGAAAACATGTATTTTTAAAATTCTAAAAAAAATGGATGTAAATAGCCCTTATAATTTTCAACAAGTCACCCATACATCCTAAGATTGACACCTTTGCAGGGAATTTTTTTTCTGTGACAACAACTTTTTCATGTTTTATGTGAAAAATTACTATTAATATTTAACTCGTAACATTTTTTCGTATAAATTATCGCGATTTACATGTTCTGAAAACTTTTTTCTATTTAGAAACATGTCAAGAACATGTCAAACGCGGGAATTTACACACAAAAAGTAAGATGGGTAAAACATTATTATCACGGAGTATTCAAATGCTATACTATAAACTATAAAATATAGAAGGTTGATGTCTTCGACAAAAGTTCACATTTTAATAAGATCTAAAATTTTGTCGAATATTCTATATCGTTTTTTTTTTAATTTCAGACTAAATATAGGTAAATGGTATTTTTTCGAAGAAAACATGAAAAAGTTGTTAGAAAAACTTTTTTCTGTAAAAGTGCCTATCTTCCGATGTATGAACGACTTGTTGGAAATTATTAGGAGTATTCATGTAATTTTTTTGAAAATTTTCAAAAAATACGTTTTTCAGAAAAATGAATTTTAATTTGGAAAATTTGTTTTTTTTTCAGCGATTTTTTAAAATTTTTGGTATTTTTTATGATTTTTTTAATAAAATTATGAAATTTTATTTGAACAATTTCCTACATTTCAACCTTTGACCAGAATTTTGTAAGTAGAGTAAATGATTTTGGTTTGTCCGATTTAGGATGTTTTCGGAGAAACTAGTAAATGCAAATTGATATTTCCTAATGAAAATACCATATAATCAAGACGAGTTTGGGTTTGTTGAAAAGCTCCAAGTCCCTAGTTGCTTATAATAGCCTAAGGCGTTTATGTTTTTCAACGATTAGGGTAAATGATTTTGGTTTGTCCGATTTAGGCTGTTTTCACGCAACTAGGTCATGCAAATCGATTTTTCTTAATGAAAATCACATATAATTAAGTCGAGTTTGGGTTTGTTGAAAAGCCCCAAGTCTTTAGTTGCTAATAATACTACAAAGCGTTCAAATTATCCATGTTTTTAGGCCTTTTAACGATTTTCTTCAAAGCGAAATTATGATCATGGTTTTTCCGAAATATGATCATGGTTTGTTCGGTTTTAGAAATTACTATTTTTGAATTAAGAAATTCGAATTTCCTCGTAGATGTTGCATTTCTCATTGCTTGAGTTTACTGTCATCATATTGATCTATTCATAATTAAGGTTTTCTTCAGCATATTGCCTTTTCTTGGGCATTTTAAAGGTGAACATCACTCAATACAGAGAAACTTTATTTTTGCTATGCACGAAGGATAACATAAACAAACTGCAGCGCGCCAAGCGGCTGTCATAGTAACAATGTGGACAAACATCAGTGCATTGAGCAAACCATGATCAGGGTTCAGGTTATCGAGATCCATTAATTACATGATATATCTAACATAAATCTGATACAAATGGTGTGCAAGCAAATGATATTTGTATGTGTTATAATCCAGAAAAGGTCTGAATACGTGCCAAATATCATCTGGTGGTTGATTAAAGGTTAGCTCAAATGAGGGACTCTTTGACACCAATAGAAAGTGAGCTTTATAAACCTTTTAAACATCTGAATCCGTAAAAATATACTATAAAACTACTGTAAATCATGAAAAAGACTTCATTTATATGTTTGGAAACATTTGAATATCTGATTTGACACAGGTGCACTGAACTAGAGCATTCAAAAAAATGGACAAACCTTGATCATATTGCCGACTAGACAAACCAATATCATTTACCTTATTATAGTTTTTGAGTTATATTTTTTTGTAAAAAAACAAGAAATTTTTCCGCCCTTTTCAAAAAGTAGCCTAATTATTTTTTGAATATTTCAAAAAATTACGGATAATTTTTATTCTGAGAATGTATAAAGTACAAAAATTAGGAAAAATCAGAATAATTTCCGTAAAATCAGGCGAAATTGAGAGTATTTGTCAGGATTTCAAGGAACGTGCCAAAAAATCTGAAAGATCCTGAAAATTCAGGAAAGTTGGCTCTGGATACTAGATTCACAATGGACTCATAGGAGAAAACTCGAGTGCAATTTGCAGAAGAGTTTCTTAAAAAAAAATTTTTAACCATTAATAAGCGCATTCAAAATTGTTCTCATTCAAAGCTGCGTTTATTGAATTCGACACGCTTCAAAGTATGCATAGGTGCATCAAAAAGATCTTCCCTGTTATCATCTAACTTGTTTTCTAATATTAACGTTCCTAACCTTATTTTGTGTAGTTTCCTATAAAAAGATAGATCATTACTGAAATACATAATCCGGTTAGCGTAGCTTTACTTTGATTTTGGAATGGTTCCCTAACATTATCCGATTATTACATTAGCCAATAACACCCAGCGAGACCATGTATCACCACTGAAATCATTAGAATATAAGTAAACCAAGCCACAATAATCACAAAAAATCACAAAGTAATCAATGAACTGAGATCAAAGCTGTCGATGGACTCTAAAAAATCAAAGCAAAATCCATTCAATTCCGTAACCACCTACTGAGGTGGCTACGCAAGTGAACCGATGAACAGATGTTTTCGCTCATTATGCACACGAACAATGCTTGCAGCATACGTACCGATATTTACGAACGTATTAGGTAAAGCACACCGGAAATTATCATATCACTTCAAAGCATATATTCTCACCTGAAGTTGACGACGATGAGAGTTTCCCAGGGTATAACCGACATTAAAAATTCGCGAAGGGTACCGACGATGGGTATTTCACATTACATACGCCAGTAGACGCACTTTGAATTCGACACATGTTTCGGTTTAAGATCGCCGTAATTTTTTGCTGTGTGGCGAACTTACTTTGAATAGTTGTGGCGATTGTTACATGTTACATCGTCGGGTCAATGTCATCGAACGCCAGTATGTTCTGTTTAAATTTATTTGAAATGTCGCTCTGGGATGAAAAAAAAAACACATGCCGAAGCAAAAACTGCGGAATGATAAATATGCATATGCAAATGACATTTTTGTGGAAGATACAATTGAGGTGTGTGGTGTATATTACCACCGGTCTCGCAAGAACCTGTATCGCAAAAACTTTCCGTTTTTGTCGATAAAATTTCCATATAAGTGCAGTTTCTCCACACAAAGTAATTTTCGTAATGGCGTACCATAAATAGAGCAGCATTGAAAGTGATGTTCGCTAGTTTGTTCTTATTTTGCATATTAATCGCGAAAGAGTGCAAATTTATTGCGGCGCTGCGGCATATCTGGAAATGATTCCATTCAGCTGTGTGACGAGGGGCTACAGCTCCAAAGCTATTCTCGTTTACTTAGGGGAAGCAGTAGTTGTATTCGCATGATTGTTATAGTGTTAATATCGCTTTCCGAGCCTCCCCAGTCACTAGCTGAACTGTGGAACCCGTTTAGAATCATCGGTTGATTGAGTGTCTTTCTGTTCTGATTGCCAGCGTGGTATATCGTGGCCAGAACAGGCATGTGTTGTATGACCTTATGAACGCCCGTTGGCATAATTAGTTCCCCAAACACATGACACCGATGCATCAAAAACAATTTCACAGAATATAATGTCGAATTAGCGATGTACAGGCCATGGTCCTTCTCTCTAGTTGCTGTGGCAACCGGTTCCGCACTACAAACGCTGTTGCATTTACATCTCTTTCATTTATACATTCCACACGTGTGCCCGTTGCTGTGATGACCACAACCGCGTCATACTAGCCGTTGCAGTCTGATTAAATGCATTATATAGCGCACAATGCAGCTACGCAGCGCTGCCAGTGCATATCCCCAAATCCCACCCGCGTGGAATTACGTATGTATTCACGCCCGTTGCGCGCTGTCGAGCTATGTTTTTCCGCGTCCGGGACGTATGTCAGAACTGTTATCAGACAGCCACGGGAATGCACAACGTGCGACGTTCGTTTGTCCCTATAGAAAAAAAAAAAAAAAAAAAATATATATATATATATATATATATATATATATATATATATATATATATATATATATATATATATATATATATATATATATATATATATCGTATGTATGCCACGCGGCAAGACAGGCTCACTAGGCTGGGATATTTGTGCTATGCACAGACTGACCACTAGGTAGAAATTTTGCGAAAAATTGGTTGTCGTTCATATAGAATCGGTTTCAGACCAACGGCCGAGAGTTCAACGCGTTCGCTGGTTGCTTCAAAAATTTCTGTTACTTTCTATGAAAAAGCAACATTTTTATCATGCACTAAGTGACCCTGCAAACGTTGTTCTGTCATACATTTTATTTCCAGAGAATATTTTGATTGGTAACAATAACGAATATATTTCAAGAGAGTTTGTATGTTATCGTTCAGATCTGTAAAATTGATCTGAACGATGATCTTCACTGTGAAACATCCATATGCGTACCGTTCTGAATCATATTTCGGACGCTTAAGGCATATGATGCAGAAAACAAATCTAAACTTTATGCACAGGTATTATTTGGTTGATATTTTCAATAAATTAGTTCAATATGCATTTAAGCTTTCTACTTTGGTAGCTATTTGGTTGAAAACATAAAAAAATCATCGAATAAAATGCTTTTCAAATGAAGCGAATAAAAATCAAACTTCGGACACTGAATCAAATTTCGGACAGATTGAATTCAATTTTCGGACACTTTATTTTGTAGTTTTTTGGACGAAAATTACATTACACTTGATTATATTTTATAATCAACGGCGAAACACTTACAATGTTATCACAGTAAACTGTTAACGGTGATGAAAACTGATGAAACACGGGAGCAATTTAAATATTTAAAATCGGGTAAATCCTACGTTCTCACGCTAAACAAACGTCAAACACAATCGGCAATGAGTCGTGTTGTCAGATTTTTGCCGATTATGTTAAAATTCAAATCTCGCGTAACTTTTGAAAAGGTCCTATGTAACAAATGTAAACAAATCGAGTTAATGGATGCACGCTATTAGTTTTCAATCATTGAATGTATTACAAAAACAATCGTTCACGTATCTATCTTCTTCATCTTTTTATCGCCGATACAAAAAATATCCAATGTACAGATTCGGATTTTAAGCGCCCGGTTGTTACTTCGGACGCTTCATTCCTCCGACGCCCGAAACACCCGAAGTAACAAAGCAGTCAAAACAATACGAAGTCGTACTTCGGTCGTTTCGAGTTTATGTTTCTTACAGGTGTTGTTACGGATTTCAGTGCAATTCGACGAGTGATAACAATAATAATCTGCCTTTAGAATGAAATGCTGTTATTTGGATTGTTGTTTAGTAGTTAGTTTCAAATTCTTATCATGCAACGTAATATGTCCAATGTGCAAATGCGGGTAATCAAAACGTCCAATGTAACATTTTTCGCTCCTAGTCTTCAACTTTAATCTCAAATCACGGAACAACAGTTACGATTGGTTTTTCAGAGTTATTCTTGACTGCTAGTGGTGAAAGTAGCGATAAAGATCGAAAGCTTTTAAGACAATTCGCGGAATAATGTTTGGCTCTTCAACTTCGTTTTTCTCGATTTGACGAAAATGTTACATTGGACCTTTTCAAAAGTTACGCGAGAAATGTAGTTCTCATATGAAATGATAGTAAAACCAAGGGATTACTCTAAAGAAGCAATTGTGATATTAATTTTATAGTTATGTCATCAGTGCATCAAGCATTTCAAGATATTAGAACAAAGTGTCCAAAATATGATGTTGTCCGAAATATGATTCAGAACGGTACCTCTTTTTTTCGAATTCTCCCGTTTTATTTTAAATATTCTTCAAAATATTTTATCATTCTATTTTGGGTGAAGACAAACTCACAAAATATATAGACGACGCAGATCTGATCAGTCGTGCTCCTACGATGATGAGTTATACGTACGTCGGAAAACCCTTGTTTTATATATGAAGATTACAAGTGAATTGAAATATTCGTCACCGGAGAAAATCGCCCCGGAAAACAACTGCAACAGAAACAACCGCTCAGAAAAAGTGTAATGTCACAAGTAGGCTAGAAATATTGTGGCGCGGGAAACACGTCATGGGTATAAATACTTCACAGAAATTTCTATTTTAAATTAATTACCGTTTTGTCTCAAATTCCGAACACTTAAGCTTTGAATATATATAATTAAAGCGAATTAGCTAGGTTTTGTTATTGTGTTTTTAGTTGAAAATCCGACTAAGAAAATCAATTTTACTCTCGTTGATTTGCGCCTGCGACCTGCGTTTGGCAAGAAAAGAGCTTGAGAGTATTTGTTAACAAATTGTATTTTATATTTTATATTTTGTATTTCATAACAAATTGTATTTTATATTGTTGCCCCAGAATTGGATTGTCCTTGTATCGCAATTTGTTAACTATCGCTGTATTTGCCTGAAAAAAATGTGTGTTTAAACATTTTCTGTTCGGAATTTGATTCATGCGTCGAAACTTGATTCAAATTACGAACACTACTTCAACACTAATTTTAATAAAGATTTGTGCATAAAAGATTTTTTTTAACGATTTATAGTAGATTCGTAACGATATTCTTACCGAACGAACATGAAAGCAGCAAACTCAATAGTTAAAACAACTACAAAAATTGAAAAATTAACGATGCTTGTTTTCTACGGAATTTGCTAATGCAAACATTTTATCACTGGTTTTGATAGTCATTTTTTTGTAAATGCTTTGTATTATTAATTATAGGCAGTATCAATACCTGTAAATTATTTTGAAATGAAGCCTATAAACCATAGAATGTCAGGGTTTTCATTATGCAATTATTTGAAACATTAAAGTTCAGTAAATTCTCATTTAAAAATGATGTGTTCGGAATTTGAATATATTTCAATATATTTCAATATTTCAATACTAATTTTAATAAATATTTTTGCATAAAATATCTTTGTTTATCCATTCATTGTAGATTCTTACTTTTCTAGCATTTAACATGAAAATAGCTAACAAATAAGTTGAAAAAACTACAAAAACTGAATAATTAACGTTGCTTGTCTTTTACGGAATTTGCTAACGCAAACATTTTATCATTGGTTTTGACTGTGACTGTTGTAAATGCTTTACATTATAAATCAGCCATTCCATGCCAAACCGATATAGTGATTCTCAGATTTTCGTCAAAAGTGGTAGTTTCGTTCTTTATCGCTAATTATGAAACCCGCATTTTTTATTTTTTTGTTAGGGTGACCATTTCCATTTTAGGGTGGTCCAAAAAACCCGATTACCAAAAATGACTTTTTTTCAAAAATTCATAACTTTTGAACTTCTAGGCCGATTCAGATTATCGACATATCAAATTAAAGCCAATCCTGGTCTTTTTTGAAAAAAATACTATACCTGCAGACAATTCGAATTCCGCTCTCGTTATTATTGATTGTATTCGTTTTTTATTGTTTTCATAGTATCGGGACCAAAGGTCCTATAGTTTTTTATATTTTTTCTGGAAAGCTGAGGATTTTTCACATAACATATCTCGAAACCAGGGAGGCGTTTTTATTCGTTTCTGAGCTATGATTTTTCAAAGTTACCCGAAGGTCCAAAAAATAATGTTCCCCTTTTTTCCCAAAAATGTCTTTCTTCAAAAATTTATTACTTTTAAACTACTGGACAGATTCAGATGATCAACATATCAAATTAAACTAGCTTTTCTTGAAAAAATAACACACTTGCCAATTAATTGGATTATAATCACATACATCCAGTCTAGTCGCCTAGAAATGTTGAACGAAAACTGAAAACATGTTAACTTTGAAAAATCATAACTCAAAAACGAAAAATAACACCGCTCTGGTATTCTGATATATTATATAAAAAAGCTCAGCTTTCAGGAAAAAATATAAAAAATATTTCACCCTTAGTCCCGAAACGATTTAAGCTATAAAAAACAATTATAATCAATAATTACGAAAATAAAATCTATTTTTATTCAAAATGTACAGGTCGGACTCGATTATCCGGAATTTTAGACTCGATTAGGGTAAATGATCTTGGTTTGTCCAGTCGAAAATATGATCATGGTTTGCCCACTTTTTTGAATGCTCTAATTCAGCGCTCCTGTGTCAAATAAGGCCTTCGAATGTTTCGAAACATATAAATGAAATTTATGAACCCATTGGTGATCGGAAATTTTGAACAGCTGATCGAGCTAAATTTTCAATCTGGGTTCATGAGTCCATATCAGGAATTCATCTCCATGCAGGTTGATCCTTCTTCGTATATTCCCAACCGTGTTTGTTTTCCTGACTACATCAATTCCTCTGTGCATTTTTATCTGTCCATGAAGCAGGATATCCATGGAACATCAGATTATCTTCGATCGAGGATCGTTCCAACGATCTTCGATGCAAAGTGTGGGGATATCAATTGTGATAATATGTACTTTACTGATGGGTCCTCTATGAATGAGTCCACAGGATTTGGAGTGTTCATCGAATTTTTTAGCACCACAGTCTTCAGAATCCTTGCTCAGTGTATATTGCTGAATTGGCAGCGATACACTGGGCGCTGGACAGCGTCGCCTCACGACCTGTTGAACACTATTACATTGTAACGGATAGTCTTAGCTCTGTCGAAGCTATCCGTTCAGTGAGGCCGGAAAAGCACTCGCCGTACTTCCTTGAGAGAATACGAGAAATTTTGAGTGCTTTATCCAGACGCTGTTATGTCATTACCTTTGTCTGGGTCCCTTCACATTGCTCAATTCCGGGTAATGAGAGGGCTGACTCA
The DNA here is from genome assembly GCF_029784135.1 of Toxorhynchites rutilus septentrionalis. Lineage (NCBI taxonomy): Eukaryota > Metazoa > Arthropoda > Insecta > Diptera > Culicidae > Toxorhynchites > Toxorhynchites rutilus. Next base: position 226,740,232 of record NC_073746.1, read on the forward strand.
TTAGCAAAGGTAGGTGCAATTGAAGACGATATTTATCAGCGTCAAATCGCCTTCAATGAATTTTATTCTTTAGTCCGCAAAAATACCATAGTTAACTGGCAACGCAAATGGAACGAAGATGAATTGGGCCGGTGGCTCCACTCGATTATCCCTAAGGTTAGCCTCAAACCATGGTTCAAAAGTCTGGACTTGAGTCGGGACTTTATTCGCACCTTCTCCCGACTCATGTCCAATCACTGTTCGTTAGATGCGCTACTCTTTCGTATTAATCTTGCCGACAACAATCTTTGTGTTTGTGGCCAAGGTTACCACGACATCGAGCACGTTGTTTGGTCGTGCGAGCTGTATCTTGTCGCCAGATCAAATTTAGTAGTCACCCTTCGGGCCCGAGGAAGGCAGCCCATGGTGCCGGTGAGAGACGTGTTGGCTCGGTTAGACCTTGATTGCATGTCTCAAATATATGTATTCCTTAAAGCTATCGATCTTCGTGTGTGATTGTCCTTATACCCTTAGTTTTTCCTTTTCCTTTTCCTTTTCCTTTGTGAGAGATCGGATCCCTTCTTAAGAATAAGATGAAATGTAAATACATATTAGATATAAGATAGGTTTATATAGGTTTAGTATATTTTTACGAAATCACATGTTTTAAAGGGTTATAAAATACATCTTCTATTTGTGTCAATGCGCCCCTCATTCGAGCTAACTTTTAATCGATCACCAGACGATTATTTGTCACGTATTCAGACCTTTTCTGGATTACAACACTTATAAATATTGTAAACATCATGCTTGCTCACCATTTGTATCGGATTTACATAGCTAAACGATTAAATTAACGCATTTTGATAAACTCAATTCTGATCATGAGTTTTCCAATTCAATAATGTTGCTTTGTCCACATGATTTCTATGGCAACCGCTTGGCGCGCTGCAGTTTGTTTATGTTTGTTTATGGTGTGCTTCGCGCATAGCAGAAGTATGGTTTTTCTGTGTTGATTGTGTTGAGGTGAACACTTCTAAAATGCCCAAGAAAAGGCAATATTCTGAAGAAAGCCTAAATTATGAATGAATCAATATGATGACAGTAAACTCAAGCAATGATAAATGCAACATCTAATTGTGAATTCGAATGTTTTCATTCAAAAATGGAGATTTCTAAAACCGGACAAACCATGATCATTTTTTTGGGCAAACCATGATCAGAGATGGTCAAACCATGATCATAATTATTCTTTAAGGAAAATCGTTAAAAAACATAAAAATTTGAATAATTTCAACACCTTATGGTAGTATTAGCAACTAGAGACTTGGGGCTTTTCAACAAACCCAAACTCGCGTCGATTATGTGTGATTTTCATGAAGAAAAATCGATTTGCATTTACTAGTTGCGTAAAAGCACCCCAAATTGGACAAACCAAGATCATTTACCCTATCCGAAGTATTTTATTTTTGGTTTTCGGAAGTTTTGAATAATTTGTATAATAATTCCATACTGAATAGCTAATATGTGTATCAAAAGAAAGGGCTTGACTAGTAGAATGCAGTTATTTATAAAAAATGCAAATTTAAGATGGCCGCAACCGCAAGATGGCGCCATATATATTTTTTTCACAATCCCATCAATATGGGTATCAGATGAAAGAACTTGACTAGTAGAATACAGTTATCTTCTTCTTCTTCTTCTTCTTCTTCAATGGCACTAATGTTCCTAGAGGAACTTCGCCGTCTCAACGTAGTATTACTTGCGTCATTTTTATTAGTACTTAGTTGAGATTTCTATGCCAAATAACACGCCTTGAATGCATTCTGAGTGGCAAGCTCTAGAATACGCGTGATCACAGTGCAAGTCGGAGGAAATTTCTTTGACGAAAAATTCCCCCGACCAGAACGGGAATCGAACCCGAACACCCGGCATGTTAGTTATGATGCTAACCACTCGGCCAAGGGAGCACAAGAATACAGTTATGAAAAATGCAAATCTAAGATGGTGGCCACTACAAAATGGCAGATTACCTATTTTCTCACAACCCCATCAATATGGGTATCAAATGGAAAGGCTTGACTAGTAGAACACAGTTATTCATGAAAAATGCCCAAAAATGTATCAGAAGAAAGTAGAGTAGAACATAGCAGATAATGAAAAATCCTATTTCAAGATGGCCGCAGTCCCCAAACAACTAATTACTTTTTGAATGGTTTCATCTGCTTGACCTGTTTCTATGTATGTTAGAATGTTTGTTGGGTTGTCCCACATTAATAGAAAATTGACCCCGTTCCTGTTGAATAATTAATCTGAAATTTGGAACTTACATTTAATTCTACTGTCCTTATAAAACTGCGTATTCCATGATCTTGAAAAATTCAATTTGGCCGCCGCAAAAAATGGGTGAATGGCTTGATTTGGAGAATACACTACACTATGAACAACATAAATTCGAAAAGGTCGCCGCCACAAAATGGTCGGCTATGTATTTTTTGCAATCCCCTCAATATTGGTATCAAATGAAATGATTTGACTAATAGAATACAGTACAGGTCGGACTCGATTATATACAGACTCTATATTATATAATTTTGACTTGATTATATTCAGTTTGGAAAAAAATATTTTTTTATATTTCAAATATGGCTTATTTCATAAATAAATATAACCTTTCAACGTTAAGGTGAAGTTTAAGTGGCTACTACATGTACAATGGGGTAAAAATCGTGAATTTTGAAAATTTTGCTTGAATTTTCACCAGGAATTGTTTATATCGATATTGCAGCCAAATTAAGAAAGATAGAAGTTGTGCGTCAAAGAACAAATTGTGGTGCGGTTAAAGATCGTCATTTTAACTGATAGAAACAATCTAGTTTAATATAAATTTTTAGGATAAAATTAATAATAACACATTGAAAATTATTATGTGTTTATGTGTTTCACTTCCAAAATGTTATTAAAATTCACTAATTTAGTTGTTCCACTAATCTCCTGTACTAAATTTTCTCATCTTTCAAATGAAAGCATCACAATCGTCTTCCGTAGCGTACTTTTTAATGTACAGCCAGTTTGAAGCAACAGAGTCCGGAACAAAAAAAAAGTTCTGTAACTCTGTCATTGTTGAAATTCGAACATATGCGTAGGAGGGTTTTTTTCATCAAATATGATCGTCTATCACCTCCTGAGAGAATCTGAATAAATTTATTGTTTTCATTTGAGAAAGGTGTTTTCTGACATTAAGGGGATGAATCAAAAATCAAATTCCTCTTTTATTTTCAAAAAACGAAAAATACATACAAAAAAAAAACAAATAAAGAAAAAAAATTGTTTTGACTCGATTATCCGGAATGAGAAAAAAATAATACTCCGGATAATCGAGTCCGTAATATGTAATATGTTTTAAGACTAGCTCATTGGCTTTAATTTGATATGTTGATCATCTGAATCGGTTCAGTAGATCAAAAGTTATGATTTTTTATAGTGGAAAAAAACAGAAAAAAATTATCTTCTGGACCTTCGGCTTACTTTGAAAAATCATAACTTAAAAACGAAAGAAAATGCTTCTCTGGTTTCGAGATATGTTATGTGAAAAATCCTCAGCTTTCCAGAAAAAAATATAAAAAACTAGAGGCGCTGGTCCCGAGACTATGAAAACAATAAAAGACGAATACAATAAATAATAACGAGAGCGGAATTCAAATTTTCTGCAGGTATTGTAGTTTTTCAAAAAAGACCAGGTAGTATTATTTCAAAAAAGACCAAGTGATTGGCTTTAATTTGATATGTTGATCATCTGAATCGGTCTAGTAGTTCAAAAGTTATGAATTTTTGAAAAAAGTCATTTTTGGCAAAAATGCGAAAAAATGTTTTTTGGACCACCCTAAAATGGAAATGGTGACACTAACAAAAAAATTCTCATAATAAGCAATAAAGAACAAAACTACCACTTTTTACGAAAATCTGAGAACCACTATATCGGTTTGGCATGGAATGGCTGAATTATAGGCTGTATCGACACCTGTAAATGATGCTAAAATGAAGCCTTATTATTTATAATATTAGAGTCCAGTAAATTCACATTTTGTGCTTTCGTGGTCGAGTGGTTAGCGTCCCACATTATCATGCCGGGGGTTCGGGTTCGATTCCCGTTCTGGCCGGGGGATTTTTCACCAAAGAAATTTCTTTGTAGTTTTTTTTGTCAGTTTTTTTGTAAATGTTCATAATATTGAATTATAGGCTGTATCGATGCCTGTAAATGATGTTAATATGTGGCTTATACCTCAAAGAATGCCAGGGTTCCATTATTCAATTATTTATAACATCGAAGTGTAGTAAATTTACAATTTAAAAGAAGTGTTCGTATTTTTCCCATTTCCATTTTTTGTTCCCATTTTTCTTTCGTAGAAGTGCTTGCAAAGTTAACGAAAAGTAGGTTAAATTTGTTTTTCCTTAAACGAAGTCGTATAATGAATTCCTCACGGGAATTGAAACAGTTATATCCTACCCAGTTGTTCTTAAATAATTGAATAAATCCTTATTACATAAATGGGAGGCCATATCTACAAAAAAATATTCACATTATTATTGAAAAGGCACAACTTCAAATTCTCAAATTCTAATTAAAATTTTAATAATATTTAGAAAAAAACCAAAAGGAAGGCTTTCTGGTGAAAAATTCAAGTGCTGAGTGGTAAAAAGACACTTTGGGGAACACTTTCGTTAAAAAAGTTTTGCGGAGAAATGCGGGGCAATTTTTATAAGTCCATCCGAAGCATAATAAAATAAATAATAACTTCCAAAATAGTACTTATTTTGTGTGGAGTGGACACATACTACAACCAACTGAATCTTCAAACTGACAACCAAATGCAAATTATCCGTTAAAAATGCTTCAAGAAATATAATGAGCCAAAAAAAATAGGACTGGTAAGAGAGGTGAGGGTAAAACGGACATGTTAAGAAGATCTTCAATTGGCAATTTGGTTTCCATTTACAGACGCAGGGCATTCCTTAGGAATAGAATAAACAGACTTTTCACAGTCCATCTCATTCCCACTGGCAACTGTCCGTTTTACCCCACCAGTACAATATTTTTCAATAATTTAAATTTTCCCATCAAAAATGAATTTACTTTTCCGTACATACCTAATATCACTTCTCTGTTAACTCACAAACCGAAATGTAACTGTCATCAAATTGAATTTTGATATTAAACCATTCAAAATGCTTAATATCGAAGTAGCTAAAATTACATCCACACGCGGAATCATGTATGATTTTCGGTTTTTGATTCCCTTTTCCACTTTTGATCATGTTTCATTGCCATATGGTGGCTTAAATATTATAGAATAACATGTAGAAGGTATTCTCATTAACATAAATTTGAAATTCAAAATGTAACTATACAAATCAACCACCTGTCCATATTACCCCCACTGTTCGTATTACCCGCGGTTCCCCTATCTTATATCACAAACCTGTGTTCCACTGTTTGCTCGGTTAGCTTGAAACATAACATACGATCCTTTAGCAAAGTCCTACCGAGCTTTAGCTATCGTCGGACGGCATACGTTTGCCTGGTGCATTACGTTTATTCGGTTATTTTTTGTTTTGGAATATATCATTCATTGCGATTTAAAACTATTGCACCACGATGTAAAGAAAATTCCACGATTGCAATTTCTTTAAATATTTTTTTTTTGTTTTATTACAGGTACATTGGTTCGGACACGAAAATCATAACTCGTATACTTGCGCACGGTATCACAGACGCATGATGTATTCCCACGTAGAATATTTCAAGTAGGATATTGTTTCTGAGCAGTTTTTTGCCGGGATGAAATTTTTCCAGGAATCGAAATATTACATACATTTTACTCAACGGTGCCCATTTAACTGAACAATGGTGATCACACCTAGGTTCTCTGCTGGTAAATCATCGGCTGAATAATTGTAACTAAGAGGATCTTTTCTTCTTGTAATCGTAATCGTGGAACATGTGTTTGGATTGAGCATCATACGATTTTTCACGCACCATTTTTGGAAATTTTCTAATCGTCGCTGGAGAAATAAAGCGTCAGCTTCCGACTTAACGTGGATAAATAACTTCATATCACTAGCGAATGAACTCCAGCACGAAATTTACGTCATTGAAGCAAATAAGAAAAATCAGAGGGCCAAAATGACTTCCCTGAGGTATCCCTGATGTAGCACAGAATTCTACGGAGAAGCACTCGCCAATTTTAAACGTGAGGGAGCGACCGATCAAGTGTGATGACATCCAATGTAAAACATTACCGCTGAAGCCTAGCTTGTCCGATTTGCGCACTGTAATATCGTGTTTTTTTTGACGTAGGACTACGTCTTTCATTTCTATACCGGGGTGTAAAATCAAAGTTTCGAAAACGAAAGCGTTACGCCGGAGACCGAGATTTTGAGCGTTAATAGCTCCTAAACAACTGAACGAAATGGTATGATAAACACTTCATTCGAAAGATAAAATGTCTACGCGTTATATACTTGCTACTTTTTGATCCAAAAACTTGTTTCAATAGTCTTAAAATTGCTTTCAAAACAGGCTATTGAAATCACCAATCGGTATATAAGCGAGCGGCGCTCGGAAATCCATTCAGTTCTAATTGAACAGCGATTGGAGCATGTTGTCGCTGTTGCGGTGAAGCTCTTTATTTATCATGAAAGCGCGGATGAACGGTGTCACCAAGAGCCTGTTTGTGCACCCTAGGCCAGAAGGGAATCTATCAGGAGGAGAGTGATGCCACAAACGGTTCCCTGGGAAGACATCGCTACACACACATACACGCGCGGCTATTAACAGGTGGTTATCGAGTTGGCATTAACCACTGGTGGGCTTCCAGTATCGAGGAAAATGTGGAAATATCTAATCGTTACTGAAAATAATCTGCCAGTTCCTCTGGGAATTTTCAAAATATATTCATGTGAAAGAGTTTAATTGAATGTTTTCTATCCATGTTACACTGTGACCAAATATGTTTCAATCAAGTGCTATTAACAGGTGGTTATCGAGTTGGCATTAACCACTGGTGGGCTTCCAGTATCGAGGAAAATGTGGAAATATCTAATCGTTACTGAAAATAATCTGCCAGTTCCTTTGGGAATTTTCAAAATATATTCATGTGAAAGAGTTTAATTGAATGTTTTCTATCCATGTTACACTGTGACCAAATATGTTTCAATCAAGTGCTATTAACAGGTGGTTATCGAGTTGGCATTAACCACTGGTGGGCTTCCAGTATCGAGGAAAATGTGGAAATATCTAATCGTTACTGAAAATAATCTGCCAGTTCCTTTGGGAATTTTCAAAATATATTCATGTGAAAGAGTTTAATTGAATGTTTGCTATCCATGTAACACTGTGACCAAATATGTTTCAATCAAGTGCTATTAACAGGTGGTTATCGAGTTGGCATTAACCACTGGTGGGCTTCCAGTATCGAGGAAAATGTGGAAATAACTAATCGTTACTGAAAATAATCTGCCAGTTCCTCTGGGAATTTTCAAAATACATTCATGTGAAAGAGTTTAATTGAATGTTTTCTATCCATGTTACACTGTGACCAAATATGTTTCAATCAAGTGCTATTAACAGGTGGTTATCGAGTTGGCATTAACCACTGGTGGGCTTCCAGTATCCAGGAAAATGTGAAAATATCTAATCGTTACTGAAAATAATCTGCCAGTTCCTTTGGGAATTTTCAAAATATATTCATGTGAAAGAGTTTAATTGAATGTTTGCTATCCATGTAACACTGTGACCAAATATGTTTCAATCAAGTGCTATTAACAGGTGGTTATCGAGTTGGCATTAACCACTGGTGGGCTTCCAGTATCGAGGAAAATGTGGAAATATCTAATCGTTACTGAAAATAATCTGCCAGTTCCTTTGGGAATTTTCAAAATATATTCATGTGAAAGAGTTTAATTGAATGTTTTCTATCCATGTTACACTGTGACCAAATATGTTTCAATCAAGTGCTATTAACAGGTGGTTATCGAGTTGGCATTAACCACTGGTGGGCTTCCAGTATCGAGGAAAATGTGGAAATATCTAATCGTTACTGAAAATAATCTGCCAGTTCCTTTGGGAATTTTCAAAATATATTCATGTGAAAGAGTTTAATTGAATGTTTGCTATCCATGTAACACTGTGACCAAATATGTTTCAATCAAGTGCTATTAACAGTTGGTTATCGAGTTGGCATTAACCACTGGTGGGCTTCCAGTATCGAGGAAAATGTGGAAATATCTAATCGTTACTGAAAATAATCTGCCAGTTCCTTTGGGAATTTTCAAAATATATTCATGTGAAAGAGTTTAATTGAATGTTTTCTATCCATGTAACACTGTGACCAAATACATTTGGTTTTGTGGTTTTTCAATCAATCGCAATTAACAGGATAACTTCAGAAGATTATTCTTCCCCATCAGTAGGATATTTCCGTATCCAATATTGTATGCGCCCGCAATCGATTATTGCTCAGTCGCCGAAAGTTCCGAGCTCAGAGAGTTCATTCCCCTCTAGTTTGCCTTCCAAATTGCCATCGTAAACCACACCTTCTCTCGATTCAATCACACACAAAAAGCATACTTAAGCGATATTCTGGTGGTGAGACACATTCATTTTTCGTGAGGACATCGACAAGACAACATCGTTGCCTAACGTGCTGGAGGAGGTGGACGGCGAAGGATCGACACATACACGCGCAGAACTCTTTCCGTTAGGATGCCATTCAGCATCGAGAAAGTTCCGGAAAGATCTAATCATTGCTGGAAAATAATCTGCCAGTTCCTTTGGGAATTTTCAAACTATAGTCATGTGAAAGAGTTTAATTGAATGTTTTCTATCCATGTAACACTGTGATCAAATATGTTTCAATCAAGTACTATTAACAGATGGTTATCGAGTTAGCATAAACCACTGGTGGGCTTCCAGTATCGAGGAAAATGTGGAAATATCTAATCGTTACTGAAAATAATCTGCCAGTTCCTCTGGGAATTTAAAATTACATTCATGTGAAAGAGTTTATTTTAATGTTTTCCATCCATGTAACACTGTGACCAAATATGTTTCAATCAAGTGCTATTAACAGGTGGTTATCGAGTTGGCATTAACCACTGGTGGGCTTCCAGTATCGAGGAAAATGTGGAAATATCTAATCGTTACTGAAAATAATCTGCCAGTTCCTTTGGGAATTTTCAAAATATATTCATATGAAAGAGTTTATTTTAATGTTTTCTATCCATGTAACACTGTGACCAAATACATTAGGTTTTGTGATTTTTTAATCAATCGCAATCAACAGGATAGCTTCTGAAGATTATTCTTCCCCATCAGTAGGATATTTCCGTATCCAATATTGGATACATAAAACCTTGTGCCTCCAACGTAACGCTCTCGTTTTCGAAGTTCTCCAAATATTCATTCATTCAGAATGAATTCAGATTCAACGACATATAAATGATCTCTAAATCAACGATAGTCCTACGTCACCCTTGCGGTTATACCATAGATATAACCCACTTCCTGTTTTTTGTCGAAAGCGGCGGAGAGGTCGGTATAAATCGTATCCGTTTGGGTTACACCAGCGGACATTCCGTCGGCAATAGATCCGTTCAGATATAGTTTCAATAGATCCGACAGAAGATCCGTTGAGGTGGATTACTTTGGCATGAATCCATGCTGATCGATAGATATTTTATGCTTACAATGCGTGAAAATCGATTGGCGTATTGGCGTATGCACCGACTGATGTGTACTGGAAAGCGATGGTCCCTCAGCAAAATCAAAAGCGACGCAGGATACATCAAAGGTCACGACTGTGGCGAGCGGATCCAGGGCTCCCATGGAGACTTTTGCAATGCTTTCCGGTTCGATGTATTTCCTAGTTGAATTTACTAGACGAGCCTCACTGGAGTTGAAATTAGGATGCGCGGTATCGCTAAAAACGGATCGGAATACAGGAACGAAGAAGGGGTATTATGTTTATACGTGCCTGAGTTGGATAGTTGGAAGATCCTCTCACCAGCCTCGAACACAGCTCATTGATAAACTTTTCTAGTTCTAATTTTGCATGTAAACATTAGTTAAAAAAGTATTAATGGAAGTTTTTCGATAGTATTCTAGATAAATAAGATATTATAATTTTATTTTTGAATCAGTGTGAAATGTCGATAGATGATATCGTAATTAGCTAAACATCTCTTGCAGGGAAGTATCGGCTGGAGTTTTAGCTGTCTGAAAAAAATCAATCAAACATGAAACTGTTTATAATCGAAATTCTAATGGATCAACGGTCAGTTTTTCTGTATTCTCAGTGTTTATCATCCCCTCTCTTTTGACTTTAACATTTTTTGTGATTTTCTGGAAAACAGACTGTATTCTTCACAATCGAGTCCATCTTTAATTGTAGGTGATAATAATGTTCCTGTGAACCTTTCAACAAATAAAAATGCAATTCGTTACAGTAATCTCCTTCAGTCTTTAAGTTTTATCTGTTCAAACACTTTTACTACCAACGATACAGTGTTTTCCAATCTATGTGATTAGTTATGTATAATGCGGTAATAGAGTTATAACAGAATTGAACAAAACAATATTATAGATCACGGTAAGATAAATGAAGCATTTTCACACTACTTAAATACCGTTTGGAGTTAATAACACGTCAACTTACAATGCTCTCGAATCGTTTCTGTTTGAGCCAATATATCAAAGAGAATATTTGCCCTTGGATGTCCTACGATCTATGGAAATTGATAAAACAATTACTTAATTATTTAAATAAAAATAATATTCTTCACAAGTTTCAGTACGGGTTTAGACGTACCCACGCAGATGTAGCACTCCAACTACTATCACTAAGTTTGTAATAAGCTAATTGATAGAATAGATTAATGATTGGTGGTGGTCTGTTTCTAGATCTCAAGAAAGCAGTTCCTTTAGATCTTTGAGAAAGCAATCTATATATGAGCATTTCCATGCCAAATCGTTCGGCCACTAACCCGACCTAAATAGAAAAGTTCGGGAAATGTTATACAATTACATTTTGATAATCGTTTTTGGTCCATTTGTTGTTTGCGCTAACGAAATTGATCTTTGTTCGAAGGATTTTCAGGTGAAAAAAACGAATTCCTATATCTTCTATCTATATAAATAAAAATGAATCGCCAAATGTGTTGGTAAGCGCAACACTCGAGAAAAGAATAGTCCGATTTGAGCTGTCTTCATTTTATGATATCTTCTGTATTCCATGTAATGGGGAAACATGTTATTTGCAAGTAATTTAAGAATCTTGATCGAGAACTGTGTCTGAAAATAATTTTATATTAGGCTGTCAAAAAAGTCCTGCGGTATTTCCGCGAGGTGTCGTTGTAAGCGCGTAGTTCTAGTTGTATTCATTGTATCGAGTCATACTATAGCTTGTTGGAAAGGTATTTTTGCTATAATATAGTCCTTGACAGTGTTTTGTTTGGTTAAGTCGTTCGTGAGTTATAGTGTCGCAAATATGGAGATAAATAAAGAGAAAATCCGACATATTTTACAGTACTACTATGACAAAAGCAAAAATGCATCTCAAGCTGCCAATAAAATTTGTGCAGTTTATGGACCCGATACCGTTTCCATTTCCACCGCACAACGATGGTTTCAACGTTTTCTTTCTGGTGTAGAGGTCGTCGAAGATGCGCCACGCTCCGGGAGGCCTGTCGTCGAAAATTGCGACAAAATCGCTGAATTAGCCGAGAAAGACCGGCATAGTAGCAGCCGTAGCATCGGCCAAGAGCTGGGGATAAGTCATCAAACCGTTATTAACCATTTGAAGAAGCTTGGATTCACAAAGAAGCTCGATGTATGGGTGCCACACACGTTGACGCAAAAAAAACATCTTTGACCGTATCGACGCATGTGAATCGCTGCTGAATCGCAACAAAATCGACCCGTTTCTGAAGCGGATTGTGACTGGCGATGAAAAGTGGGTCACTTACGACAACGTGAAGCGCAAACGGTCGTGGTCGAAGCCCGCTGAAGCGGCTCAGACGGTGGCCAAGCCCTCATTAACGGCCAGGAAGGTTCTGCTGTGTGTTTGGTCGGATTGTCAAGGAATAATCTATTATGAGCTGCTTCCCTATGGCCAAACGCTCAATTCGGACCTGTACTGCCAACAACTGGACCGCTTGAAGGTAGCACTCATGAAGAAGAGGCCATCTTTGATAAACAGAGGCCACATTGTCTTCCATCAGGACAACGCCAGGCCACACACTTCTTTGGTGACGTGCCAGAAGCCCCGGGAGCTCGGATGGGAGGTTCTTTTGCATCCGCCGTATAGTCCGGACCTTGCATCAAGTGACTACCACCTGTTTTCGTCCATGGCGAACGAGCTAGGTAGTCAGAAGTTAGCCACAAAAGAGGCCTGTGAAAATTGGCTATCCGAGTTTTTTGCCAATAAGGAAGCGAGCTTCTATAACAGGGGTATTATGAAGTTGGCATCTCGTTGGTCAACAAGTCATCGAACAAAACGGCGCATATTTGACTTAAAACAGATGATTGTAACTAATTTTATGAACAAATGAAAATTCAAAAAAAATACTGCAGGACTTTTTTGACAGCCTAATATTACAATGAGTTTTGGTAGAAGTACTGGGAAATTTATAGTAAAAGGAAATTGTAAAGGGTCAATTAGAAGATCAGTCAACGAATAGTTCTAGTTGGATCCAAGTACGTTCGCTTAGTAAGAAAATGAGAATGTTTGAAGGAATCCATTTTGGGCGGGACGAAATTTGCCGGGTGAACTAGTATTACTATAAAAGCTGAGCATTTATGAAACTCACGGGATTGCGAACGACCTTTTTTTTCCCAAAATATATATTTTATTAAGGCACATGTGGCGTTAGCCTGACGGGGCCGGGAGTCCAATATTTTGACAATTTTTGTCTTACAACTATGTTAGTAATATGTAACCGATTACTCGCGGTTGGCTCGAGGTTAGTATTACAAGTGTTCTCATAATTGGTATGTTGCAGTCTTCGATGCTCTGTACGTGTGCCCGACACGGGATACTTCCTATTGGGATGCAGCTGACCATTAATCAGCAACGCCCCCTAGTCTGTACCCCATATCTAGCGTGGTGCGTCTTTCTCGACTCGAGGAATCCAGGATAGAATGGTCAATAGCCAGCGCAATCATCAGCTCGTGTAGAGTTGTCATGAGCGGTACAACCTTTGGCTCTTGTTGAATGATCAGTGGACTGCACAACCTTCGGCCCGTGCATCTGTAAAGAGTGTGTGACGACCTTGTCACTAGTTATCTCTCCGGTAGAAAATAATATGTAATACTTAGTAATGCTAAAACACTCTGAGTCAAATAAATATTAGCATACAAGGCAGTAACATTGAACCTCAGCTATTCTCAATGTACGTCAATGACATAGGAACAGGAACAGGCAGACTGTTTGCTGATGACGCAACATTTTTTTATCCATGCTGTGATTCGAGCTCAGTAGTTACACTAAACCTAGCTGTCCTTAACGAATATTTACAGTCTAACTGATTGTCTTTTGTTTTTAAATGACACTAACATTCCCAAAGGAACTTTTGCCGTCTCAACGCATGTGTTATTTGCATCAAGCTTAGATTTTCATGCCAAACAACACACCTCGAATGTATTCTGAGTGGCAAGCTTTTTAATGTATTTTTCACAACATTGGGTGTTAAAAAAGTACAATCATTGTGTGTTGTGTGTTGTTTGGCATAGAAATTTCATCTAAGTACTAAAAAAACACATAATTATGATGAGATAGCGAAGCTTCCGTAGGAACCCTAGTGTCGCCTAAGATTTAGAGGTGCATGAATGATTTCAGATATTGTCTGTAATGAGCAAATTTTCCTTACCTATACTAATACACTATAGTTATATGTATTCGATGTCTCTCTGATAAACAACTTCCGCTCGTGATGGTGGGACCAATCCACGCCAGCAAACAGAGAAACGACAATAAGTTTGTTATTAGCGCCACTCCTGTGTAAACAAAGGCTTTCTCCGGTGGTCCGTTTGCCGCTCAGTAAACCACCTATGCATGTCACACATAAACACAACAAACATTTCATCACGATGCAATGCCGGGCATATGATGGGTAATTAGTGCAGGCAGATATGATTTCTACGTTCTGTGGTTCTCTACCGATGTCAAATTATGTCTAGCACTTTGACGGCGGGATGCGTGCGTTCAATTGTGTGCAATTCTAATTAGTTTCATCCGCGTCCTCCGTGGCTTGCGGGATGCTCTGAAACACTCACGTTCTGCGTATTCCAGCGTTGTTCTCAGTGCAAAATAATTATGCCAATTCTTCAATCAAGTCTCATGAACGCATAGCAAAGCTACAACATACTGCCAAATTTAGCGATATTATTTTACCATCATTAAGCCAACAAATTGCTGTTGGGAAATGGGACTGTGAAGCGTGGAATGCAATATTTGCGGATCCATTCATTCCCAATGTATTCTCACACAGACCAAGCGGAAGCAGGAACACCACATCGGGAGAATTCATGGAGGTGGCTAGACGGATACGAATGATGAGCCGGAAAATGCTAATTAAGAGAATGTCTCCTCGGCAGTTGGCTCGGTTTGGTTGAACGACTGACGATTGACCGACATCCCCTAGCTTGTTATTTGCGGAGCCAAACCAAAAACTAACTGCCTGGTCGGTCCCCTAGTGGCCTGAGTGTGATGTTGCCGTTTTTTGATGATGTTGATGATGATGATGATAACATTTCTCTTGGGGCCAAGACTGGTTCGTAGGCGAACGAATTTTTGCACGACATACACAATCGGTATGATGCAACCGACGCATACTTTAACAGACCACACCCCTGCTGTGCAAGAGAACCGATTCTGATGAAAAACGCAGCGAGGCCAATAAATCAGATTCATCCGACTGTTTTTGATTAGATTCTAGACTGGTGCGATTCCAGACGCATAAGACTCACATCTGTTGCTACAGGTGGTGTTTCAATGACGATGGGGGAATGCAATCGAATTGCTTCGTGAAAATATCATCATCTCCAGTATCCGATATCAAATAAAAAACTACCATCTGGATATAGTGAAGTACAAGTATAGGAAGTGTTGGTTCTATCAGATTCAACATCTAATAATAATATTGAAGTTTGGATTTGAAACACGGCGTCTTTCATGTTGATACACTGATCCTTAGGATTTTTCATCATATGCATGCATCTCGAATTCGTCCTAATAAACCATGGTTCAGGTGATCTGGTCGTCTGGTTTCGGAATTTCAAAAACAATTGCTATTATATAATTACTATTATCTTTATTGTTATGTTTTCTTACATCCAAAACGATCCAATTGAATTTGGAAAACTTTGGAATCTACAGAATATTTTTGATTCAATTGAATTGCAAACTTTGGAATCTATAGAATATACTTTCAGAATATTTCTGGTTTACTGTTCTCATTTTTTCAGAAAACAAGAGAAATAACCAGTTCATTCACCGTGATCTAAGCCCAGCCTAAGACGCTTAAAGAATATTGAGAAATCAGTGTTGAGAAGATTCTTTAGATACCGGAATGATTTTCTGGAAATCTCGATCTATTAGTGCATGCAGAGAGATAAGAATATTGAATAAGAGACTTGTTGCTCAGTCCAAAATGTTTCTGGAAAAATAAGAGGAACGAATCAGGGTTGCCACCCGTTAGTGAACCCGTGGCCGAGTGGTTAGCGTCTCACATTTTCATGCCGGGTGTTGGGGTTTGATTCCCGTTCTGGCCGGGGGATTTTTCGTCAGAGAAATTTCCTTCGCCTTGCACTGTGGTCACGCGTATTCTCGAGCTTGCCCCTCGGAATACATTCAAGGTGTGTTATTTGGCTTAAGAAATCTCAACTAAGTATTAATAAATGACGCTAGTTAATGCATACGTTGAGACGGCATAAGTTCCACAGGGAACGTTAACGCCATTCAATAAGAAGAAGACCTGTTATGACACATGAACAGGAAGAAGATTCTACGATCCCCAGCAATGGCGATTTATTCCGTCGGCAAATCAGCCGAGCTTTCATAAATGATTCAATCAACAATATCCTCATCCGAACATAGAAACAAGCAAGTTCAACTTGAAATAAATTCTCATTCTATCATTGATGAAATGACGTTGAAAACGCTTATTCGAAATTAAAATCATCATCAAAATCTGGACCTGATGGAATTCCATCTATCATTTGGAAACGCTGCTCTGCTAGTCGTTCTCTGTCATTATCAATATTATTCAATTGCGTTATCAAATCTGAGATTTTCCCCCAAAGCATTGAAACGATCATTTATGTTTCCTGTGTTTTAGAATGGCTGCAAGAGAAATGTAAAAAATAAAGGGTTAATAATGGCTTGCGTGGTGTTCCATTGCCTAAAATAAATTTTTAGTTCTACTTCAACAGTTTTTCCTCGAGGGAACAATGAATGTTTTGGATGTCATAATCCCCAACCTGGTCGGCTGCCTCATTTGTGTTTTCCTTACACAAACTAGACTGAAAAAGTTTTCTACGGAAGTATGAGCGGACTTTTGAACTTTACTACATGGGTTGAAAATTCCCGGAATTTTCCAACGGATGGCGCCACTAAAATATGAACAAGATTCATTTCGAGAGGTTCATCTGTCACTAGCTTATGTGTGAAGTTTCATGACCTTTCCCTTTTTTTCCACAAACTACAGTTGTTTAAGTGTCTCTACCTGAGACTTTGTATAGGAAAGAGGAATATCGTATTTTGATCAAACATTATTTTTTTATGGGAAAAACTCCTGAACAATCAATGTAGTGGTTGACGAAATGTTATTCCACTTATGCTTCTTCGAGAACAACAGTGTATCGGCGGTTTAGTGAATTCAAAATGGGCCGTACAAGCACCGCAGATGCACCTCGCTCTGGAGGACCAAAAGAGGCTACCCTGGTTCAAGTGGTCTGGTAGTCTGGTTTCTGGTAGTTCGGTTTCGGAAAACAAAAACTAGTATAACTATTATCTTTTTTATGTTTTCTTACATCCAAAATGATCCAGTTGAATTGCAAACTTTGCAATCTACAGAATATTTTTGAAAGTACTGTGAATATTTTTAGGTTTACTGTTCTCATTTTTTTCAGAAAACAAGAGAAATAACCAGTTCATTCACCGTGATCTAAGCCCAGCCTAAGACGCTTAAAGAATATTGAGAAATCAGAATGATTTCCTGGAAATCTCGATCTATTAGTGCAGAAAGATAAGAACATCGAATAAGAGACTTGTTGCTCAGTCCAAAATGTTTCTGGAAACATAAGAGGAACGTATCAGAGTTGCCGCCAGTTAGTGAACCCGTGGCCGAGTGGTTAGCGTCTCACTTTATCATGCCGGGTGTTCGGGTTTGATTCCCGTTCTGGCCAAAAGAGGCTACGAATCGAGAAATCATCAAACAAGTGCATCGAATCGTTTTCGACGATCGTAATGTGAAGTTTCAGGAGTTAGCAGCTGAGGCAGTAGGCATTTCAAAAGAACGAGGATACATTTTGCACGAAATTTTGGACATGAAAAAGCTTTTTTTTTATATCTGTATTATAGTGATCTTCAACTCATTTGGCTGGTTCGTCACTTTTTACTTCCATTTTTGGAAGAATGTCGGGAGTGAGAATTGAACTCGTGACCTTTAGCGTGAGAGGCATGGATGTTACCACTACGCCAGTTCGCCTCCACATGAAAAAGCTATCTGCGGGATGGGTGCCGCGATTGCTGACCGTCGACCATAAAAAGCAGCGCTTTGATGATTCAACAGCCGGTTTGGTGCTGTTGAAGCGTAATCGAGTGGACTTCTTTCGACGTTTTGCGACGATTGTTTTCATTAAAAATTCCGGGACATTTCAGCCCATGTAGTACATTCACTGCGCTTAAGTAAGAAAAAGGTGAACAGTGGTATTAATCTGTTGTAACGCTAACCGATTCATGTACGCCCAGACTTTTGCTTCTTTTCACCTTTGATTGAACATGAGATTGCAGGACATCGCGCAATATATCAATGTCAATAAGCAATAACTTTCAAGTATATTGTTATAATGCTATAGAGCAATGCCACCCTAATTCCGTCGGTTTCTGACCCGACCATCTCCAACGTTTTTGAAACTTGGTACTTATAACTTATGATGGCTACATAAAATCACAAATTTCATTATCATATGACCAGTTTTAATTACGACTGATTTTTCAAAAGGGCGTAATCATAATCATTGTTCCGAGCAATTCCAAATGAAATCGACAAATGACAAAACATGAGCATTTTTGATTCGAATAAAAGTGTGTATTCCGTTTGGGTTTGAGTTTTCCACAGCAATTGGGAATTTTTTGACTCAAGCGTAACTTTTGTAAAGGGCGTATCGATTTGAGTAAGAGAAATCTTTGATAATTTATATCTCAAAAAATATGAGTCGTACCGAAATAGTGTGTTAAAAAGAGTAATAGAGTATTGTTGGCTTAATTTGAAAAAATAATAATATTTCATGAACATGACTTAAATAATATTAAAATAGTTATATCTCGAGAACGGTTAGTTCTAAGATAAAACCTCATACATAGTTTTTCATGTATAATCGCATGTAGATTCCATTCTTCATATTACTTTTTTTAAATGGTAAGAATTTCAAAAAGTATTGAAATTTCGAAAATTTTCAAAAATTCATATCTCCAAATAAATACTCCAAACTTTGTTAAATTGGAATAAAAATATACAAAAAAATATCGAAGGGGGAGTGTTTAGAGACATAAAAGTTTTAAAAAATAAATTTAATTTTTGAGAAATATTTCATAACAGTTCATTTTAAATGTTGTTTTTCCAGAATGGCTCATTTATTTTCTAACAACTTTGTCACACATCATATTTGAAATGGACATCTGGATTTTGAATTACGATTTTTTGAAAAAAAAAGTTCAATGTTTCTGCATACGTACTTATAATAAATCAGTCGTAATTAAAATTGGTCATATGATAATGAAAATTGTGATTCTTGGTAACTTCCATCATTTGCACAAAGTTTCAATAAAAATCGAAGAGGGTCGCGTCAATATCTACCGTTTCCGGCTGATTTGGGGTGGAATTGCCCTATATGAATGCAATAGATGAGATGGGAAAACTATCATTGACATGCAGTCATAACTAAAACCATAACGTTATTTCAAAATATCTGTAAGTTCTATATGAAACTTCAAAAATTTGTAATGTATGACTACAGATTCTTGGTTTTTAAAGGTCTGAAAAATATGTAAAAATACAGATTATTCTGTAGATATGGCAACCCTGCTCAGGATATACATTTTAACAAAAAAGTTCATCAATTTGTGAAAAATATGGATGTTCGAACGGGCATCAAAAACCCTTTTATTGATAAATAGAATTAAATTATATTTATTTCATTATTATTTCATTTATTGTTAAATTCAGCTTTGCATATTTTAAAACTCATTCATTTAACGTGTCCACGTTGACATCGGAAAGAACAGTAAGACCACTCCTCAAGCAAAAAAAGAAAGTGACAAAACATTGAGGAAAAAAATCCAATCCATTTATTATAATCAATTCGTATTGTTCGAAGAAATTTATAACATATGTAGTTAGAACAATAGACAATCATAAAAAAAATTGTTTAAAGCATACTTAACAACTAAAATGACGCGACAAAAATTGTAAAGACCAATTTCAAAATTTATGGTAAATAAATAAAAACAAGAAAATTTCATACCGTGAAAAGCTTCTAGGGATAGTACATGGTCGTGTAATCTTTGTTACGTATCACTTCACGCACCCGGTTCGACATGGATTCCACCAGCTTCTGTCACGTGGTGACTGGGATGGCGTATCAACAAGTTTGGGTCCTATCCCACAGTTGATCCTTATGCTTCGACTTCTCTGTGCAATGCAAATAAATTGTTATAAATAGATTGAACCGGATTGGATTATTTTTTCGCAAAGTTTTGTAACTTTCTTTTTTCTTTGCTTGAGGAGTGGTCTTAATATTTTATCCGACACTGTATATAATCGAGTCTAAAATTATATATAATAGAGTCCGATCTGTATTATGTCGTTGTTTCCATCATTTGAAGCGGTGGGTAGTGGTGCTTGACTTGGCGAATCGATCTTTTCACGATCTTCTATAGGTTCTCTATAGGGTTCAGCTCCGGTAACTGCGCTGGCGTCCATGACGTCAACTTTGTTATCCTGTAACCACTTTTTGACGGTCTTGGCGGTGTGCTTCGGATCGTTATCCTGCATGAACTGCCATTTCATGGGCATCTCCCACTCGGCGTGTGACAGCACATCCCTTTGGATTTGGGCGTAGAGGTACTGATCCATGATCTTATCCACCTAGTACAGGTGGTACCAGAAGAAACATCCCCACACCATAACGTTCCCAACTTCATGCTTGCATGTCTTCGTGGTATACTGTGGCATGTAAGCGCAGCCTATTGAGCGATGAACCCAAGTTTTTCCGTCCGAGCCGATGAGGTTTACCTTCGTCTCATCCGACCACAGTATTGTGTGACACCACAAGTGTATAGTTAGCTTGCTGGTAACGATTGTATCGCTTTACTGTACCTTCCTACATTGCATAACCTACTTGACCATTATCAACCGAGTTATCGTCCTCCTCGAATGCGATCGCACCACTGACTGACATCACACACGAGCAGTGGTTCAATCGGAAGTTATTCGACGGCACAGTACATCGGTGGATTCCTCGTCCCAAGCGGCTACACAAGTTTATTTCGCCACTGATTTTCCTTCTCCAGATCGATCCAATCGAAGTGGTCTTTCGCGAACGTCAGCCGCGCCTTCAGATGCTTCGATATCAACATCGGGACCTTCCGGGGGCTTTTATCGCCTAGACCCTGCTCCACCAGTCGTCCAGTCGTTACGGTTTTTTGCGATCGTGAATGGCATTAAACACGAAGGTTTTGGATCGTCCCAAGTATTCTGCGATTTCGCGTTGGCTACTGCCTGGCTTGGACACTTTGCGGATGACCATCCGCTGTGATTCCGCGCAATTACGCGCGACTCATTTTTCGTTGACTGCAACAAGAATACGAGAATTAAAATCTAACATACATTTTCTTTACATGGTAAATACTTATCAGGATCCGAAAAACAGAAAATACCACCGAGAAACAATCAATTTTCTAAAAAAATCGGTCGAAACAACACTCGAAACAGCCGAATCGAGGAACTGGTCCCAAATTTTGTCGCGTCATTAAGTTGTTATTCTAAAAACGCATTTTTTATTGAATGACTATGTTTTAACTACAGTTTTTATAAATTTCCTCGAACAATGCAAATAAATTATTATAAATAGATTGAACTGTATTGGATTATTTTTTCGCAAAGTTTTGTCACTTTTTTTTTTGCTTGACGAGTGGTCTTAATATTTTGTCCGACACTGTATAATCGAGTCTAAAATTATATACAATCGAGTCCGACCTGTCGTTGTCGTTGTCGTTGTTTCCATCATTTGAAGCGGTGGATAGTGGTGCTTGACTTGGCGAATCGTTCATTTCTTTTCGGCCGTCTTTGAATGTCTTACTCCATTCATACACCCGTGTTTTCCACATAGTTGAGTCACCAAATGTCACCGAAATGTTCAAAATGTTGTAGTAGTCTACAAGAAACACGAAATTTCGTTTGCAACACAACATTTCACTTTCAATATCTTTGAGCAATAAAATTATTCATATCAAAAATCGTCGAGCAAAAAACTTGTTCACTTGTTCCTAATGACACTGTGAATAAACTAAATGACAGATAGCGCTCAACATTGACATTAATACCTCTAACAGCGTCTGTCAACAGTTTGCGACCTATGACTGGTAACTTATTGAGCAATGTGCTATACTTTTAGATGCTGTTTAGAAATATAAAATAACTAGCT
Source organism: Toxorhynchites rutilus septentrionalis (assembly GCF_029784135.1). NCBI lineage: Eukaryota > Metazoa > Arthropoda > Insecta > Diptera > Culicidae > Toxorhynchites > Toxorhynchites rutilus. The sequence continues at coordinate 226,762,196 of NC_073746.1, forward strand.
GATCCGGCAAACACTGTTCTGCCATATAAATTATTGCTATTAATATTTCAGCGATCTTTAAAATCGATCGAACGTGATCCATAGAATAGAACGAATGGAACGATTTGAACGGAAGTGTGTATCATCACGTTTATGTCACGTTATGTTATGTATCAAGTTTATGTTGCCGAAAGTGACGGTGCGGTTCGTCATTCGTAAAACAAAGTGAAATGTTCGTGACCCCTTAGTGCTCTTAATTGTGTTTGACATATCAAGGAATGGAGCGCCAAGACGATGACCGCCAACGAAAAAAAAATAAATAAAAATATAAAACCATTACAATTTCAAAGTATTTCATTAACGCAACTGACATGCTTGATCTTTTAATAGTTGAATGTAAAGTGACAAAAATACATTTTTCTCGTGAAATGAAATAAAAAGAAATAGTCTCTATCAGATTATCAGACCCGAAAGCAATTTTAAATTATGAAAATTTGAATGAAAATAATTACTCGAAGTTGTTTAAATACTTAGAAGACATAGTTTTGACCTAACTTAACTCGTTGCATTTCCACCAAAACATTATCCATTATATAAAACCGTTATCAGATTTACATGTAACGAAGAACATAATCTAATACAATGCATGAATTGATCTTACATGGCAACTGTTGAAACAATTTACTTGCAAAGCAAATATGTTGAATTCAATTGAATTCGAAAATTGTTTCATTCAATCAATAATTTAACCAATGCAAACAAATGCATACTCATAGAGATGAACCAGCCTTTGGCTGAAAATCTCTTTAATAAAGAAAGAAAAAAAAAAAAAAAAAAAAATGCATACTAAGCCAACGGTAGTCCCACGTCAACTTTGCGATTGTATCATTGTATTTTTTGGTACTGTTGCTCAGAAGAGTGCTAAGGCGTTGTCAAGCCAATATTTGAATTCTTTCACATATTCAAAATAAATATAATTCCGAAAGTCAATGTACGTGCATTCAATGTCTGTAAAACGAATATTTATGTTAATCATCACATGTTGCTTACGCTAATTCAAAGTAACTTTTCTTTTTTTTAGATCGGTAAGTAGCAACCGTGTGATATCTATATTCTCAAATGTTACTAACACTCGAAGTCTCAACTTCTCATAATAGTTACTCTTAAAATAGAACATTTATTCGCCATTACGCTGTTCAGTATTTTTTCCATAAAATGAAATGACTAGAAATAAAAATGGAATAGCTAAGTTCACCGGAGCAAATTAAAACCCAAGCAATTCGCCATTTCAATGCTTCTACACACGGATCGCTATCAGATAATGCAAAAGCAGTCATGTTCCCACCTCAGCTACCGGGATTAGTAAACATCACACCTTTGTCCATTAATTGCCACTATAGCCTCGCCTAACCGCCGCAGCAGCTCCACCTACAACTCGTAAATCGACAAAGACGAAGACAACAGTTTGCCGGGTTTTTTTTGCTGCCTCATTTCTATATTCTGCCAAGAACCGGCTCAACTCAGGATTGGAATTCTAGTGCAGCTATGTAAATTTCTTCTACGCGTCCAGGTTCTGCAAAACTGCAGCGCATTTTGCCTTCATTGTTATTATTATTGTTATTCCGGTTCTAAACTGCCGCCAGGAATAATAAAGGTGTTTGGTTCGAAATTGATGGTACGTGACTGGCATGTAATGTCATTGTCACCCGGTCCGCTCCGATATGCGCTCACGCTGAGCATACGGCGGCAGGCAGCAGCTAGAACCCCAACCGGGGCCAAGTGAAGCGAGAAAAGTCACACACAAATTAGCATGCAAAATAATAGGAACAAAATCGGAGGTTATACCGCGTCCGTCTCATCCTTTCCAATGCTTTCCCTGGCGCGATGATAGCGCTTTCACACGGTGAAACGGAGCTGTTAAACGGTCATGTGTGTTCTGTACCGTTAAGGCGGATGATGATCAGAACCTTGTCGCTGCATTACATGGCATGGGAGCATGTTCTTGTACAAAGATGTAGATAGAGAGGAAGAAGACGAATTTCAGCTGTAGGAGATTCTTCGTAAACCCTATGTGTAAATATCTAAACATAATTTTTATATATCAATTTAAAAATATCACATTGGATGATGGATCGTTTACTTTTTTAAACTCTCTTTTAGTGTCTATTCACATTAGAGATGTTGGTAGTGTTAATTCGGGAGGCGGCGTCCTCATTGCTATTATTTCGTTATCAAATTCAGAATATGTTCAAACAACAGAGTTCGACGAGTTAGAGCAAGCGTATGTGAAAGCACTTATTGCGGAAGAGATACATATATTTGCATATGTTTGCTTCCCCCCTGATCCTGCTCAAATTAGTTGTTATGAGAAATTCTTCGAAGTTGCTGAAAATATTTGATTTTCCTTTGCACCAGAATAAAAAAATCCACATATACGAAGATTTAACTCAACGAAATGTGGATTTTATCACTGATTTTGATAATGAATTTATCTTGCTTCCAGTTGTTGGTGATAATAAGACTCTGCAATTTATTTCTGATAAAAAAAGCCGGTCTTGGATTGCATCAAATAAACAATGTTTATAATCGACAGAATTGCTTCTCTGTATTTATAGATAACATCCAACAACCATTTGATTATAAATTTTAGGTAGTCTTTGATTACACTGAAGCAAATTACCAATCAATTAGGTGTAAGCTTAATTATATCAATTGACAGGGTTTATTTAGAAGTATGGAAAACATTGAAGTAGTGAAGTAGCGGTGACGATTTTTTACTCGATAATCAATGAAATTTTAGAGGAGGAAGAAACAGAAGAAACATAGACACAAAATATCCGATTTGGTTTAATCAAAACATTCTTCTTCTTGAATGGCGTTAACGTTCCCTGGTGGAACTTTTGCCGTCTCAACGAATGCATTAACTAGCGTCATTCATTAATACTTGATTGAGATTTCTTAAGCCAAATAACACGCCTTGAATGTATTCCGAGGGGCAAGCTCTTGAATACGCGTGACCACAGTGCAAGTCGACGGAAATTTCATTGACGAAAAATCCCCCGGCCAGAACGGGAATCGAACCCGAACACCCGGCATAATAATTTGAGACGCTAACCACTCGACCACGGGTGCATTTAATCAAAACATAAAGAATCTAAAAAATAAAAAAAGCAGAAGGCACATAAAATTTATAAGAAATACAAATCTGACGCTAATCTCGAAGATTATCTAAACATTTGCGAACAGCTCAACTCTACTGTTAAAAACGCCTTTGAAGATTACAACTCAAAAACAGAGTCCGACATTAAGTCTAACCCTAAAAGTTTCTTCAATTACATAAAAACAAAATTAAAAAACAATAGTTTTCCATCACGCATGTACCTTTACGAAACCGTGGGGAATGGCCCAGAAAAAAATTTCAACCTCTTTGCAACATTTTTTCAAGAAGTTTATATTGAAACATCTGAGGTGGGGCCGAGATCGTGATTTCTTCGCATTTCTTCCAGAATTTCCTCGTAATGTTGGCGTCAGACAATTAACTTACAGTGAAGTTTTTGACTCATTAAATAAGCTTGACGTCTCGAAGAAAAAAAATGGCATCTGAATTAACTCATCCACTTTTATGGGGTTTCAATAATTCATTGGAATCGGAAAGGTTTCCGAAAATATGAAAAAACTTGCTTCTTGTACCAAATCTGGTGGATCAGGTGTAAGAAAGTATCGTGGTGTGGCAATTAATTCTTGCATTACAAGACTGTTTGAGGCCTTAAGAAACCAAAAACTGTTTCAACAACTTAAAACACGAATTATGAACGAATTAGCAACATTGTTTTTTTTTTTTTCAAAGGACGCTAAAAAACAAAAAAAAATGCTGGAACTTGTCACATTCACTTTGAATGCAATCGATAATGGTAATCAAGTTGAAGCTCTGTACACTAACTATACTAAATCTTTCGATCGTGTTGATATACCATTACTGCTCCTTAAACTTAAAAAAAAGTGATAGAAGTCAAGCTATTGAAATGGCTCGAATCATATCTGACTAACCGTATACAAATAGTATAATTTAATGGAAACATTTTGGAACCAATATTTGTTACATCTGAAGTTCCCCAAGGCTCTCATTTTTGACCACTTTTGTTCATATTATTTTTAATGACGTTTACGTTTTCTTAAAAGTATTAAGGAGAGACCCCTGTCTGGAAGGTCGAAAAATAATGAATGTTCTTTTTTTGTTCGGATGTTAAGAATAAAGTGAAGTGTTCGGGTATTTTGGTTATTGGTTAAGGTATATTTGAAGATGTATTTTCCATTTTTTGTGTGCACGATAATGATTATTACGTCGTTGATAGCTGGATGCATAGATTCTGTCTGAAAATAGGTACCTTGATGGTGGTATCGGTTCTAAAGCAACGGGGTGTCGTAGAAAAAAATCCAATGAATATTTTGAAACCTTAGGACAATACCTAAAGCGTTACATAGGGGTTTTCGAAAATTCGAAAAATTATCAAAATGGCGGCCATTTTTGTTAAAAATGAATTATTTTTCATAAAAAATATTATTTTAATATATTTCATAATAAATCGGTCGAGTAGATCCTGAGATATCGATACCACCAGTTAAAAAAACATGGTTTCGAGAAAAACGCGTTTCAAAATTCACACAGCAACACTATGTCCCTTGAGATGACTTCATACTTTTGGCTGTAACTTTCCAACGAAATCAAATATCGAAAATTCCTTCTAGGACAACATTTCTAAAGACATAACCTTCACAAAAATGCAAAAAACAAAAATTCGATTTTTTCGATTTTCCAAACCGGAGTCTCCCCTTAATGCACTACACAGATGATATGAAGCTGTATATGGAAATAATGAATCAAGAAGGCTCTCAAACATTCAAAAATAAAGTACACATCTTTTATACAGTTTATTACAGCTCAATAGTAGAAATGCACTTTGATGTCTTTACAAGAAGAAGAATACCATTATACAATGGTATTAAGCTGGGAAATCAACCCATAAATAGATATCAACGAGTAAGAGGCGTAGGTATGGTCTTAGATTCGAAACTAACCTTTGTTGATCATTTTAATACAATCATCCATAGAGCAAAGAATATGTTGAGCTTCATCGAGCGCTTTAACCACCATTTCCAGGATCCGTACACAATAAAAACGTTGTACGTTACATACGTCAGATCAATTCTCGAATATTGTAGTATTGCATGGTCCGCCTACATAACTTCACACGATGGCAGAATTGAATCTGTACAAAAACAATTTTCATTATTTGCACTTCGTAAACTAGGCTGGTCTAAATATCATCTCCCTCCGTATGAAGCATGCAAAAGCCTAATAGAACGTCGGAACTCTGCCATGATTCTATTTAATATAGACATCATATCACAATACTCGACCCTGTAACGAACACAGTGAAATAATTGATGTAACCATATCGAGGTCAATGCTTAAAGACTATTTGAAAAGAATGTGATACAGTTAAGATTACCATTAAGATTGTGGCGTTAAGATTGTGTTTAACATGTTGACTGCCACGTCAGTCACCGGTGACTGACACCAAGTTTTCGCTCAGGCTGCGTCAGTCACCGGTGACTGACAGTATAACATATGATAATAGAGCTTATTAATATAAGTATATAAACTTATAAGCATTTCCTTTAGGACAAAAATATCTTCCACTACGATAAGAAACGATGGTCCTAATACGTATAAAAACTTCCACAGAGTCGCTATAAAACCGTGGCACTCAACGTGTTAAGCAACATGTGTAGTCTGTGCTGGTTTGAGGAAATAAATACAGTGGAACCCGCGAGCGGATGATCCGCGGCAAGTATTACGCGCGACAGTGTGTTTCATAGTAAATCTATAGGCGTTCCCGAAATTTTTCAGTGAGTAATAGGCTCATGCCCTTTTGTTTCATATTATCTGACCACTGATGTACATGACCTTGCAGATGGATTGTTTAATGATTTCTGTATTGATAAAACATAGCTTTCATGCTGAAAAATCTATTTTCGTGTTTGGAACTCATTTTAGTCCTTTATTGCGTTATCCACGATTTTCGTTATACGCGGTGAACTAGCCAGACTATTCGGTGGGATCTTCTGTAAATATTTTTTTTTTCATTATGTTAACAAGTTATTCATCTTCTAAATCAATCTTCTAAATCGTCTAAAAAAATTAAAATTGGTCTACAATAGATTGACGACAACAAATAGAAAAATAAATAGATAAATGAACAAGATGTGTGTAAAATAAAACAAAAATTATTGAAATTTCATTCATTTCATTCGTGCCATCATTAGATTTGCGTGAATTTGTATGATTCGCATATTTATTTTGTGATAAGAAAATCACTAGTATTACTCGTTTCAGTGGTGCATTGAACATCTCTGTCTGGGTAGAATAAATCACCCCAAGCAACGAGCTATGCTACCCCGTACCATATCCCACGACTCATAATTACTGATAAACTCCGATGAAAGATTACGACAGCCGTACCCACCCTGGCGAGTACAAGAGCTCCATGTAATAAGCATCCATCAGACGGCCAGCAATTCATCGTTCGCGTAAGTTCATCGATCGTGTGAGTTTTCCGTTGTTTGCTCTTCCTTCAAAGATTCCAATCTCCCCGCCTTGTTCTAGTAATGTAATTACGCCATCAGAATGCTATCAATTACGGTCCAAGCAGCTGGTTGTAGTCGCTTGCGTTTCCCTCTCTCGCCTCTTCTCGCCAACGCAACACACGCAGCACACATTTTCACGGCCACCTGTGAGTAAAGGAAGACTCACCTTCGCGTATAACTGCTTAATAATTTCCTTTCGACCACCATTGCGCACGTAGCGGTGTGCCACTGTCGTCATTAACACCGCACATGTCGTCAGCTAATTCAGTGTAGGCCGGGAGAATGACAAACCTTCGGAAACGAGCGAATTATGCTGGGCTGTCAAGTGCGAGGTGAAAAAATGTGCCTCACGGAGCGAGTTCATGTCACAGTAGGGGAATGGAGTTGATTTGGACATCTTTCTAGATGAGAACATATGCGCGGCTCCTAATAAGCTTACGAATTTTAACAAGAACCGTGCACTGGTTCTCAGATGTGCTGCAAAGGAAATTGTAAAACGCCTTTCTAACGAGCAATTAAAGGTCACATGTGAATGTTCTTAGGTTAGTCAGAAGCGATCCAACTGACTTGTAAATAAATATTGAACAGAGTAATATTTTATACGGCATTCTAATATTTTGAAAATAAACAGATTATTATATTCGAAACTCATTCTAAAAAATTCTAAGATTTTTTATCAATTTCAAAATTCATGTACCTAACACATTAACCGACACATGGAATGTTGATAGAGATTTATATTTTTATTGTATACATAACATAATATAAATAACATGATACATAAGCTGAAAAACTCATTTTCTAGAAATAAAATTCACAAGGGAATGATGCATTCAAATCAAATTGAAATTTATCATCATTTTTAAAATAAACATATAGAAATCATCATGTCGATTGAATTCCAACGTTTTCAGAACTTTATTTGCTCAATTTTTTTCTTCAATCATATATTTATACTTTCATCATATATTAACACTCACAAAGTTTCCCAACGATGCCTATAAACTCAATAGTTTTAAGATAAAAAAGCGAACTCAATATTTTAAAGAGTTTAAAGAAAAAATGATGATTTTTTAATGTCATTCACAAAAGTATGAACTCTCCAAAACTACATCGAAAACAATCAGCAAATAGCTGCAGGAGCTCTTGGGTCGTTTTGCTTACTGGTACACTATAAATTTTCCTTAGTGAGTGTCGGTAAATGTTCGATAATAACCTTCCGGAGATGTAAAAGGTCTATCATATACAGCATTCGTGGAAAATAACTTGAACGCGTCGAGAAAGTTAAGGATCTTGGAGTGTTGTTGGACTATCGACTCTTAGGATTCATCTTAAAAGTCGCCGAAGGTTTTGATGATCACTTGTGTTTGCGTGATCTCTACTGTTCGCTAGTCAGGCCAATTCTGCAGTATGCATCTGTCGTTTGGTATCTATTTGAAGCAGGGTGGATTGCGAGAATTGAGTTCGTGCAAAGGAGATTTGTGAGGCGAGCGCTGAATAACCTGCATTAGTGTGACTCGATGCATCTTCCACCTTATGAGGATCGATGCGCGCTGTTGCATATTGAACCCCTTCAAATTCGGCGTGCTATCAATCAAGCTGTATTCGGAGCGAAGATCCTACGGGCTGATAATGACAGTTCTGAGCTACTGGGTCGCATGCGCATATATGCACCAGAACGAGTTCTGCGATCTAGGCAAATCATCCAAGCTACACGCAGGAATACCCGATATGGTTCACGCGATCCAATTAATTTTATTTGTAGACGTCTTCATGCAGCATACAGTTTGTTTGATTTTAATATGTCTACTTATTCATTCCGTCAACGTTTGTTTCACGCGTGTCCGTTTTAATATAATATAAGTAAGTTTCACGAAGACCTTGATGTCAAATGATAAATAAATAATAAAGACAATAAAGGAATAAGTCGGTTTTTAACACTCTAATCCAGACTGGTGCGGTGCGCCCTAAAGACGAAAAACCCGGTTCAAGATTTTGCGATTAAGATTTAAAATTAACATACAATCTCTTACCAACTAATTAAAGGTATTTAAGGTGAAGGTGGAAGCTAGCCACAGATGGCTGCCACAATGGCGCTCATTTCTTTCATCTCCCTCCCTCACCCCTCGCCCGAAAATCAATAATTTTGCGAAACAGTGTGAAGAAAATGATCGTTTTCGCACACTTCCCATCAAGTGAAATCAACCAAACTCTAATCGATTACACACAAGATATTAAATTTTCATCTGCTGTCGCACTGTAGAGTGAAAATCGTCGGAAAACTCGAGCAAGTGCTCTGAAAGTTAAATTTTTATTTTTCAATCTTCGGCAATGGTTTTGTTTGTATCGGTGAAAGCATCGTTATTTTTTCGACACTGATGCCAGACAACATCATCGAAACAGCTATCAAAACCACTCAATAAAATGTTATTCCTGAGTCATAGCGTTTCATGTCATGAAAATCAATAGAATAAAATTGTGTTGTTATCAATACAATCATTATTTTTACGTTTAATGGGTCTATAATGTAAGTTTTAGCAACTTTAACATTGGGTAAGAACATAGTATGCAGAGCTCGGAACACTGCCGTGGCCGCCTATGCTTTCAAAAAAAAATAAACGGAAAAGTATTACATTCAATCAAAATGTCTCGGCCAACCAAGAGAAGGGTTAAGGCTTTCCAACGTGAATATGTGAAAACAATACGACCAACGAAGGAAAATATTAATGAATTATCAGCATCGAGTTACTATGCGGATGGACTTGTTAATATCAAAAGAGCCCCAATTCGCATGTGTTATAAATTAGCTTATGTTACGCTCGCGTATAATCAGAATTTTATTTCATATGCAAATGCACCTTCTATATATATTTGTATTTGCAATTGTTCATCGGAACATATCGTTCATACTTTTAACTTCAATATTGAATTGTTATTTTTTTTTCAAATGTATTCAGAGACTCGTGTCAATGAAACGTCACACGGTCTGATAAGTGAATTGATCTATTTACATGTGCTTTGCTCTTCTCTCACAAACACTATTACCCCGTTTTTACACATGGGTTTACCTATACTACTACAATGGCTAACTTCCACCTTCACCTTAAGTGAACTTTTCGATAGAAATACTGGACTGCTCCCTAAATGAATTTCATTTAGGTGAAACCTTGAGAAAAAAAGTACAGGTCGGACTCGATTATCCGGAGTATTGATTTATTTTTCACTCCGGATAATCGAATCCGAAATAATCGAAATAAAACAATTTTTTTTCTTTATTTGTTTTTTGCATGTATTTATCGTTTTTTGAAAATAAAAGAGGAATTTGATTTTTGATTCATTCCCTTAAAATCCTCCTACGCATATGTTCGAATTTCAACAATGACATAGTTACAGAACTTTTTTTTTGTTCCGGACTCTGTTGCTTCAAACTAGCTCTACATTAAAAAGTACACTACGGAAGACGATTCTGATGCTTTCATTTGAAAGATGAGAAAATTTAGTACAGGATATAGTAGTGGCACAACGAAATTAGTGAATTTTAATAACATTTTGGAAGTGAAACACTTGAAGGTTAATAATTTCTAATGTGTTATTATTAATTTTATTCTAAAAATTTATATTAATCTAAATTGTTTCTATCAATTAAAATGAAGTTTTTAACCGCTCCACAATTTGTTCTTTGACGCACAACTTCTATCTTTCTTAATTTGGCTGCAATATCGATATAAACGATTCATGGTGAAAATTCAAGCAAAATCTTCAAAAATCACGATTTTTACCCCACTGTACATGTAATAGACACTTAAACTTCACCTTAACGTTGAAAGGATACATTTCTTCATGAAATAAGCCATATTTGAAAGAGAAAAAATATATATTTTTTTCCAAACTGAATATAGTCAAGTCCAAAATTGTACATAATCGAATCACATATAATCGAGTCCGTATCATTTCATTTGATACCAATATTGAGGGGATTGCAAAAAATACATAGCCGACCATTTTGTGGCGGCGACCTTTTCGAATTTAGGTTGTTCATAGTGTAGTGTATTCTCCAAATCAAGCCATTCAGCCATTATTTTGCGGCGGCCAAATTGAAATTTTCAAGATCATGGAATACGCAGTTTTATAAGGAAAGTAGAATTAAATGTATGTTCCAAATTTCAGATTAATCATTCAACAGGAACGGGGTCAATTTTCTATTAATGTGGGACAAACCAACAAACATTCAAACATACATAGAAACAGATCAAAAATATATATGGCGCCATCTTGCGGTGGCGGCCATTTTGGATTTTCATTTTTCATAAATAATTGTGTTCTACTAGTCAATCCCTTTCATATTGATGGGATTGTGAAAAAAATATATATGGCGCCATCTTGCGGTGGCGGGCATTTTGGATTTTCATTTGATACCCATATTGATGGGGTTCTGAGAAAATATGTAATCCGCCATTTTGTAGTGGCCGAGTCTGACCTGTATTTTTCTGGAATGCTTAGACTTTTTTACATGCAATATCAAAATTTCTAGGGCACTTGTTCTTTGTTTCTGAAATCCTTTTTTTTCAATTTTTATGATGGTATCAACGAACAAATATAAATGGTAGGGTGGTTCTTAATTGACCCTCTAAATTTTAGAGGCCATAAAGTACCTAAAATATTAATTTTATTTGGCGATGAGCATCGAAATGTATAGCAATTCTCTTTTATTATATTCTCTGCCAATTGGTGTGATGCATGAGTGTGATAAAAGAGAAATACAAAAGTGTTAAAAGAAAGTTCCTGACATTATTCTATTCCATCAAAACCGTCAAAAAGCCTACTAGAAATATTCTGACATGAAATAAATTCATGGATATAGAGGCCACACGAAAAAAGACCGCCTCGGTTCCTTAGGCTGCTGTGGCATTACGCTTTTTTCTCTAAGGCGGTTGTGTCTTATTCTCTTCGCGATTTTTTCCGAGAATCTTAAAAATATATGCTGTATTAGAAAGGTGTGGTAAATTGGAATCTGACATCTTCTGCGATTAAACACTCGTTTTCGGAAGCAAATTTCAAGAGGGGATGCCTCGACTTCTAGAACCGTAGATAAAGTTGAAGAATTTTTAATGTTATATTAGTTTAGTATTTCTTGATATTATGTACTGGGCCCTTACACTGCCAGATAATAAATATTATAAATAAATAAATAAATAAAATTATTGTCGGAAATTAGTTTTACTCACTTTACATTTTTTTCCTCTCGAAACTTACAAAAAATCTCTAAACCGTGGATTTGTTGCGATCCACCCCTAATAACGACATGCCGTTTGTCGATTCAATTAAAGTAGTACATTTGGGTGAACTGACCATAAGCAACCACAATCTGGACCTCACAAAGTCTCTCAATAATGAATCTATTGCATTTCATGTTACGTCTTGTTCACGCTGGCCTAACACTCCTATACTCGCGCACTGGTCTCACAGACCATAACACGTTGAGTTCCCAGAAAACATCAACACTATAACTTTGCAAATCTCTCTAGCTTCTCCATTCGTTGTTCGTCATTGTTTTGTATTTTCGGTACGAATGAGACGTATGTCACTTTTTTGCTATAATCGGTCTGTAACTTTTTTGGACATGTGACTTTTTTCCTATTTTTTGTTCAATGAAATGTATAAATCAATTTTGGTGATGTAGAATATCTATTGAGTACTAGCTGACCCAACGAACTTCGTCCCGCCCCAAATAGATTTTTCAATTTGAATACTTTCAAACATCCACGTTTTCTTACTAAGTGAACGTTAGTGAGTCCAAACACTGAACTCTTCATTGATTGATTACCCTTTGATCCTTTACAATTTCCTTTCACTATAAATTGTCTAGTACTTCTACAAAAATTCGTCCTTATAATATAAAATTATTTTTAGACACAATTCACGTTCAAGATTCTTCAAGCATTTGGAATTAACATGTTTCTCCGTTGCATGGAATACATATTTGATACAGAAAATATTATAAAATAAAGACAGCTCAAATTAGGGCACAACAACACATTTGGCCTTCCATTTTTGTATATATAGATAGAAGATATAGGAATGCGTTATTCCGTCTGAAAATCCTTTTCCACTTTCGAACAAAAATCAATTTCGTTAGCGCCAACATCAAATGGACTAACAACGCTTTGCTAATTGTATATGGGAATTCAATTTTCCGATTTTTCTCTCCGCTATATTGATCTACGGGAAGAGACGAATACAACGAAATATAGATAACTCAAATTGAACCATTCCTTCCTCGGGTTTTGCGCTTACCAACACATTTGGCCTTCCATTTTTATTTATAAATATATAATATGGAAATGCGTTATTTCGCCTGAAAATCCATTTCCACTTACGAACAATGATCAATTTTGATAGCGCAAATATCGAATAAACTAACAACGCTTATTATGATGTAGTTTTTGAACATGTGGGAACTCAATTTTCCGAATTTTTCGACCTTCTTTCAGGATTTTCCGAAAATATTCCGATTTTTTCTCCACTATATTGATTAACGGGAAGAGTTGAATACTACAAAATACAGGAGGCTAAAATCGGACCATCTCTTCTTCGGGTTTTCCGCTTACCAACAGATTTTGCCTTACATTTTTATCTATATATATGATGCATAACATTATTACAGAATTATTCTTATTTGATTGTAGTCGTTTTTTGTCATCGGTATCAATGAAGAAAAATACGCCATCGTTAGTTTCATACGTGCAAAATCAAAATACAAATGTTTGACTTTCTTAAACTCGCTTAAACAAAGGGTACACTAGGGTGCCAATGAAAATGGTCATCTTGTATTTCTAAAAGTTACCCCATAAAAATGTTCACCACTTTAAGGGAGGGTGGCACAAAGCGGTCAAAGTTTGAATTTTTTTAAAATTCGAAAAATTACCCAAAGCGGAGTAAAAGGAAATCGGGGTTTTCGAAAAAAAATTATGCCAAGTGTCTTAAAATTGCATGAAACTAGTGTCATCTGGTGTAATCTCGAAAAAACATATTGTCAAAAATTGACACTCTGGGACTTGAGCTAAAATTTTTCATAGGGTACATTATAGTGCAAATCAAAATTTCGCAACAAGTTCCGAATGAAAAATTGAGATTTTTATTGGCACCCAAAAACCATACTTTTCGTCTCGTATTCCGAAAAAAAAAGTCCCGGATTGTTGATTTTTGACATGAAATTTTTTTTCGAGATGATACTACATCTCGACATTTCATGCAATTTTAAGACATTTGGCAACAAAATTGTTTTTTAGAAAACCCCGATTTCCTTAGGTGATTTTTCGATTTTCGAAAAACTCGAACTTTGACAGCTTTGCGCCACTCTCCTTTAAGCCTGATTGAGCTGATATTTTCCATAGGGTGTTTTTTCGAGGTGGTGAACATTTTATATACAGTAACTTTTTGAATATTAGGGTCGTTTTTTCCCATACATTCATTGGCACCCTAGGGAACACATTTACACACTTATGAAAGAATTGCACTTGTGGATAAATTGTAAATTATAACTACGCTAGAGAAACTAATCGGTGACTGATGGTTACTTTTTACAGATACAGTTTCAGGGATTTTTTTATCATACACTGCGTTTTATAAATATACCGTATACGTTTATATATATATTTATAACTATACCACTCCATATTTCTTCCAGTTCCAGAGATATGTAAAAAGTCGGTTGGTAGTATATAGTGTAGGATATAATAACTATCTTCATTTATAAGACTGGCCATTTCCACTTTATTGTTGTGGCCAGGCGCGGAACATTAAAAAAACTAAAATTCCAGTGTTTCATAACTATAGAACCAGATAGTTAAACTCTCACTCCTTTACAAAATTAACGTCAATTTCACATAAATTACAATAAGTTTCTAATGAATAGGTCATCTTTAGTTCTCAATCGGATCAAATAACCTACTCGGGTGGTTTGATCAAGTTGCGCTATTCTGTAGTGTGTATCTCGTTCTATGCAGAGGATACTCCTCGTTTAAGCTCTTCAAACCACTCATACTGCTTTTTTTTTCTCTATTATAGTGATTTTCAACACATTTCGGCTGGTTCGTCACTTTTACTTCCATTTTTGGAAGAATGTCGGGAGTGAGAGTTGAACTCGTGATCTCTGCGTGGGAGGTATGGATGTTACCACTACGCCAGATCGCCTCCACCTCATACTGCTTGTAAGCTGCATCTACTATTCGTCCGATCACTCCTCATAAGTTCCTGACAAGGTTTTGATTTAGTAAACAAGCCGAGCAGTCCAGAATCTGAAGCCCCTATTCTTTAAACCATGCCATGACCTTCCAGATTTTATGAATCGAAGTCAAATTACCCAATTATCTCATTGTTTCTGATGTAAAAACAGTAGTGAATGATTCTGAAGTACTTTGTTGCCCTTCTGACTGTTCATTCGTGTTGATGATAAGCTATCTAAACCCGGCCTTTTTGAGAAAATTCTCCCCAAACCATAAAAATCCCATTTTCAAAGTTGCGTGTCCAAAAACAAATGTGAAAGCTAATCCCAAGGGTTTCACTATTTCAGGAGAACTTCTCAGATAAAAAAATCAACTGGAATAGAATTTCTTCATACTGGAAGAAGTTATGGAACGTGTCATGTAATTTTTCAACTCGTAACTGCCGCCGGCAAAGTTTGACGGTTTGAGGAAAATATATCTTACAAGGAGAAAATAAAAATGCTAACGGTTTTTGTAACTTTCCTGACAAAAATCCCGTAAGCATAGTGTGAAACAAACGTGCAGATATCACTTTCAATTTAGCCTTACGTTTTCGAAGACACAAATCGGTAAAATTCTGAATGTAATCGTTATTGCTCATAATGGTATCCGTTGCCCCTGAGTCGATCTCCAAATGAAACCACTTGCCTCTTAGTCACACTTTTTTGAACACATCAAAATTCGTTACGTGGTTCAACTCGGCCTCGCTGTCGAAATCCAGCAATTCCATCTTATCGTCAACGTTCGCCAGTCGCCATTCATGTTTCGCTTACTCCAACAGTTCCTAGCGATGTGGCCCTGATTTCCACAACAGAAACACCAAATGTGCTTTTTTCCTCGACTCGTCCTTCTGGAAACTGGACCACCCTCCCTTACTGCTTGCGCTTGCTTTTTTCTTGGCCGTATTGATCCGGTTGTTGTACTTCTGTTTCATTTTCATTTTCATCTGATCCTCCTCGATTTGCTTTGGCTCTGGATGCTGATTGGTCGAATGTGGTGTCGTCCGCGCTTCATTGACATTTTGGCCGTCCAAAGACCTGCTACGAACATGTCCCCGAGCGCCTGTATTCGGTAAACTTGGCAGTTATTCCCGATAGCATGTCCCTTTTAATTGAACTTTAGGAACACCGATCAGCTCAGTTCTTTCTTCTGTCTTTTGGGTCACGTATCGAGTAATTCCACTGCTCTGCTGAGCCTCTCCTAGCCTCCTATAATATGCAAGTGCACTAAGACGTGCAGTGAGACTCGATGTTGTAGTTTTTGGGGCAGTCGTTTCACAACGAGTGAGACTAGATGTTGTAGATCAGGGATTCTCAAAGTGGTCAATATCAGTTTTCCGGAGGGCTACAAGATACTGTATCAGTTGTGTCACTTGAACCAGCTCGTGATAAGAATAACTAATATTTTTGTGAAAACTCTATTGTTGAAATTTGTATTAATAATAATTAATTGCACTTGACATTTTCTGAATATTATGTCTATTTATCGACGAGAAAATGATATCAAGTTTTTGAATAAATAAGTATTTTGTATGAATAAGGTAAATTTGTTGAAGAAATTTAGCTATATGGGTCGATGGTATCACTTCATTCTGGAAAAGGGGTCGCTCGCCCAAAATAGTTTGAGAGTCCCTGTTTTAGATGAAAGGATTAATCACTCCATGTGAAGGTAGTGATAGGGAACCACCACAGCTTAAAGCCCAATCTGTTTGTTGGCAGACGAACTAATACCGAACGTTTCCAGAGAAAATCATTCCAACATGTAGCAACTCTGTCGCCAATATCGTTATTTTCGACCAACCTATAAAGAAACTCTTGATAGTTAGACCGGAAAACCCGATGAAAGGAAAAAAAACAGACCGTCTAAATCAATTAGAAAGCAGAACAATGGACAGCGCCACCTTGCTCCAGACAGACGAACGCAACTTGAAATGTGTTGTGCCCTGCCTAAACGCCCTTCGTCGCGGCCACGCTGTAAATATTTTTATCGCTTTATGATGGTTTGTTCTCGAGGCTATTTGCACGTCGTCAATCTTGTGGCTTCCTTTCTTGCCGCTAGTCGGAGGCGCCAACCAGAAAAAAAATCGGTTTGTTGTAGAAAAGCAAATCTCACACGCGGAAGTTAGTGGTAAATGATGCGAAAACAATTCCCCCGAAGAAGAGGAACATAAAAAAAATACAGAACTTATAAAACGAGAATTCGTGCACAGAGAATCGACATGAAGGGAAAAACGCAATAAAAACAGGATGCTCGAACTAATTTCCCGTTAATGCACTTTCGTTCATTAACGGATAAGCTAGTTTATGTTTATGTTTTTCGGTGTACATTTTTATACATGCATTTACTATCGATACAGGTATATGCGTACTTGTGATACAGACATACATTGCGGGTTCCATTGAGACTCAATTGAGTGAAATCAACGAAAAGTGAACGTTTGATGGGTTTTCATGCATCCGGATCACTTCAGTATGATAACTTTAACTGAACTGAATCGTTAGATTTGGTAACAAATTCTTGAGCACACGTGACTGGAATGAATAGTAGTTTGTGAAAGGAAGGTCTATTTCGTGGTTTGCCTACAAGTGCAAAACATGTTTTGAATAAATGTATGACTGTATTTGGAAAATTATATGACGAATCTGAATAAACAGAGACAGAAATTCAAATGTTCCCGATATAGTTTAGAGTAATAATCGATTCAAATTAATTTTAATTTTATCGTGTCGCTGAAGTCCTTCTTCATTATAAACGACGAATAAACCCCGACCAGAAGGGAAATCAAACCCGAAACTTCTGTCACGTTACGTGCGACGGAAACCACTTAGTGCTTTTCAACTCCCAATTTCAAATTTACAGTGATTCGGATTATAATAGAACCTCGATTATCCGAGCGGATGATCCGCGTTTCGAATTGCCCATGAAAGGGAGTTCCGTGAGTCGTAGGCAGGGTTGCCATAATAATATTTGTGGATTCAATCTAGAAAAAAAAATGTGGTCAAACTCGGACTAGATGCTGAATATTTTAATTATAGAGGGAGATGATACCGTAATAAAGTTCTATTTAATGTACTCACATTACATACTCTCTAGCTTAAATCTGTAAAATCTATGTGAAATTGAAGAAATACAGATTATTCTGTAGTTATGGTAACCCTGGTGGCAAGCTCTTTTTTTTTGTTCTGGTCAGGGTTTCCACATTATCCACATTACCACTAGTGTACTCGACCTTACAGATGGATAGTTTAATGATTTCTGTAAAAAATGATGCCATACAAATGAAACACAAATTTCTGCATTACTCGAGAATTAATCAAGCAAATGAAACCAAATTTGGCGACATGTGGAGGTTTTAGGGGGACAATAAACATTTGTAAGGTGGTTCAACGCTTCTCCCACCTTTCTGAGGGGGAGGGGGCCCGCTTTTCTGCCATAGAAATGAAACACAAATTTCTGCATAACTCGAGAGCTAATCAAGCAAATGGAGGTTTTAAGGTGCAATCAATATTTCTATGATGGTTAGACTCTCCACCCCCCTCTCTAAGGGGGGGGGATGTTCTGCCATACAAATGAAACACAAATCACTAAGGTTGGGCTGTCATACAAATAAAACACAAATTTCTGCATAACTCGAAAACTAATCAAGCACAATTTGGCATGTGAGGGTTTTTGGGTATGAGAAATGTTTCTATAATTGTATGACACCCCTCCCTCCTCTGGAATGAAGCGGGGGTCCCATAAAAATATTACACATATTCCAACCAAACATGACAATTGAAAATTTTCGGAAAACTATGAGGGAAAAAAGGAAAATTCGGAAAATTTAATTGCCATGTGTTGTACAATTACATAGTGACAAGTGCTGTTAGTCCATTCGATGTTTGCGCTAACGAAATTGAGCTTTGTTCGAAACTGAAAATGGATTTTAATGTGATGAAACGCACTCCTATATCTTCTTCTATCTATACCAAAAAAAAAAGGATGTGTTGATAAGAGCAGAACTCGAGTAAGGAATTATCCGATTTAGGGCTGTCTTTAATCTATCATATTTTCTGTATAAAACATTTATTCTATGTAACGGAGAAACAAGTTATTTGCAAGTGGTTGAAAAATCGAGAATTGTATCTGAAAATAATCTGATATAATAATGATGAGTTTTGTTAGAAATACTAAAAATTTCATAGTAAAAAGTAAATTCAACGGGGACGAATAGAAGATTGGACCCATGAACTTGCTTGTAAGAAAACGTGAATGTTTGAACGTATTGATTACAAAAAACAAATTTTAGGCGGGACGAAGTTTGCCGGGTCAGGTAGTTTCAGAATAAAATTTCATGCGGATTCCAGTCTCAAATTCCAGATATAGATTTCAGATTTAGATTGTAGATTCAGATTTCAGATTTCAGATTTAGATTGTAGATTCAGATTTCAGATTTCAGATTTCATATTTCAAATTCAGTTTTCAGATTCGAGTTCAAGACGCAAACTCCAGATCCATATTCCTGGTTCAAATACCAGAAACAGATTCCAGATGCATATGCAAATTTCATATTCTGATTCCAGATCAAGATCTCAGTTTTTGATTTCAAATTTAAATTTCAAATTCAGATTCCAAAATCAGATTCCGAATACAGATTCACGATTCCGAATTCTGAGTAATATTTCAGATTTAGATTACAGTTTCAGAATCTGCAGATTTTATATTTATATAACATAAAGACATAAAGATAAAGATTCCAAATTCAGATTTCAGATTTCAGGTTTCCAGATTCACTTTATCTTTCAAATAAGATCATAATCTCAAATTCAAAATGCAGATTCAGATTTCAGTGTAAAATTTCAAGTACAGATTTCAAATGTAGACCTCATATTTTAGATTTGGATTTAAGCTGAAAATTCTAGATTCAGATTTCAGACTCAGATTATATCTAAATATTACAAATATCAGAATATCAGATTAGGAATTCAGATTAACATTCCAAATTCAGATTACGGATTCCGAATTTACATTCGAAATATAGATTACGCATTCAGTTCTAGATTCAAGATTCTACTCAAGATTCCAGATACAGATTCCAGATGTAGATTCAGATAACATATAGTTTCAAAATTAGATTTAGTTCAAAGACTGTAATTTATATTCAGATTGAATTCCCAGATTCAAATTAAGATTAGAGCCTTGCAGGGTTAAAACTCTAGATTTTGAGACTTCTGGTCTCAGATGTGGTCATTAAATTGTGTCAAATCGTCTTTATTTTTGTAAATCGTTTAAAATATTTGCTTCAAAATCTATCGCATGCAAACATGTAACATTACATGTATCCGGAATCTTTCAGATGAAACCCTTGTACGTTCATGTTCGAATTTCAACTATGACAGAGTTATTAAACTTCTTTTTTGTTCCGAGCACTGTTGGCACAAACTTGTTCTACTTCAAAAAGTACGCTTCGTAGGAGGATTCTGTTGTCCAGTTTAAAGATGAGAAAAATTTAGTACAGGATATTGTTGTGAAACATCTAAATTAGTGGATTTAAATAATATTTTGGAAATAAAAACATAGAAGTTTGTGGTTTAAAAGTGTTATTACTAATTTTACCCCATAATAAATAATGATTGTTTCTATCAACAAAATTAAAGTTCTCAAATCGCTCTATAATTCGTTCTTTGACACCGAATTTCTATCTTTTTGAACTTCGCTGCAATATAATTTTAAACTGTTCCTGACGATCCTTCAGTTAAAACCTTCAAAAATCGCTTCAAATTGTTACTCTATTGTACTTATAATAACGCAACCCTAACATTATAAGAACTGTCACCTTGAAGAGAGATCCCGGTCTGGAAGGTCGACAAAAAACGTTTTTTAAGCGGTTTTATTTAGCTTGGTCTGTTTGTATGTTTGTAACATACTTACTGTGTATTAGAGATAGGAAATTGCGTTACGTAGGGGGAGAGGGGGTCCAAAATCCGGAATTTTTCGTTACGTAATTTGTGCACGACGTTACGATATTTTCTGAAAACCTCATCAATATGGGTATCAAATAAAGGGGATTGACTAGTTGAACACAGTAGCATATCTCTTTTCCCTTCTTTTGGAAGTCGGAAACAATCTTTCGGAGCATTCTATTTAGATAAAGTCATAGTGCCATATGGCAGATTTGCTATCTAATTTCTGGAAATAACGATTTTAAAAATCACTTAATGAAAAAAATGATAAATATACCTTCCGGATACACCAAATAACTGGTAGATAAATGGCTAAAGACAACTAAAGATAGTTTCAATGAACAAGGGATACCACTCTAATGGTGGAATTCTGAAATTGACCAACGCCTCCGAAATCGGGTTGAGATTTCAACCAGCGTACCAATGTGAGTTCGAGTCAATTTTATACATTAGCACATACATTCGCCGAACCATTTCTATTTCTGTTATATATGAACGATGTTAATAATATTCTGAAATGCCTTAAGTTGTCGTACGCTGATGACCTAAAACTGTATTTAGTGATACGGAAACCGGGCGATGCTAGATTCCTACAGGAACAATTGGAAGCATTCGCCGAGTGGTGCCAACTGTACCGCATGGTACTCTATGTTTCGGAATGCTCCGTAATATCATTCGGCAGACATCGTGCATTGATTCATCATAACTATGTCCTATCGGGCACTAGCTTGCAACGGGAATCAACTGTTAAGGATTTGGGAATACTCATTGATTCTAAGCTCACATTCAAGAATCATGTCGCTTACGTGGTATCAAAAGATTCCTGTCGTCTCGGCTTCATATTTCGCTTCGCTGAAACTTTCAAAAATGTATATAGCTTAAAAGCTTTATATTGCTCATTGGTGCGGCCTCTTTTGGAATACTCGGCTGTAGTGTGGTGTCCATACTACCAAACGAGACGAATCGCATCGGTACTATTCAACGGAAGTTTATTCGTTTCGCTCTGAGGCATCTTCCGTGGAAAGATACCAACAATTTACCCAGCTATGAAAGCCGTTGTATGCTCATACATCTAGAGCTTCTGGAGGCGAGACGCAACATTGAGATGGCAAGCTTCATCGTTGATCTGATTCAGGGAAACATCGACTGCACCTTGCTGTTAAGTTGCCTTCACATAAACACCCGCCGTCGTAATTTACGCTCACAGATTTTCCTGTATATTCACCCCTCACGAACCAACTACGAACTTAACGAGCCCATGCGATCGATGTGCCGAATCTTCAACAGATGCTACGATGTGTTTGACTTCAATGTTCGCGTTACAAAAATAAATGTAGTTATCGTAGTGTTCTTGATTAATGTGTATAGTGCAAGTATATTTTTGTCATTGGGGTGAATATTTTACCTGTTGACTAAGTAAATATATTAAAGATGAAGTGATTATCCTGAAAACACATAGCAAACCTTTTAACTCTCATATGACACTATGACTATGACTAAATAGAATGTTGCGGAAGTTTATTTTTGTTTTTTGAAGGGAAATAGATCTACATGGTGGAGTACGATTACGAGTTTGAGTCACTGTATGTTTTTTTCAAAACCCCATCGATATGAGTATATAATGAAAGTGCTCGATCATGAAAAATACAAATCGAAGATCATAGCAGTCCCCAATTAACCAATAACTTTTTTTAACGGTTTCATTCAGCTTGACCTGTTTGTATGCATGTTTGAATGTCTGTAGGGTTGTGCCACATTAATGGAAATTTTACCCCGTTCCTATTGACTGTTCTGAAATTTGGAACACACCTTTATCCCTGCTGTCTTTATAAAACTGCATGTTCCTTGATCTTGAAAAATTCATTTTGGCCGTCTAAAAACGTGGGGAATATGATGGAACAACTAATGATGGCAATCTGACGTGCCCCACGATTTTATTTTAGTATCATCAATGCCCTAGATTAATGAAGAAAGGGATATGAAAGCTACTACCCGTTACTTTCCTCATTATTTTCTAGCTTGTAGTAAATGAAACAATGAAACCGTTAAACATAAAAAGTTTTTTTTATTTATTTTATTTGCATTTTTGGGAAGCTTTTGCCTTCAGAAATGTTGTCCTTATGGATTTTTTGATATTTGATTTCGATGGAAAGTTACAGCCAAAAGTATGAGGTCACCTCAAGGGATATAGTAATGCTGTA
Organism: Toxorhynchites rutilus septentrionalis; assembly: GCF_029784135.1. NCBI lineage: Eukaryota > Metazoa > Arthropoda > Insecta > Diptera > Culicidae > Toxorhynchites > Toxorhynchites rutilus. The sequence continues at coordinate 226,785,230 of NC_073746.1, forward strand.
CGAATTTTTAAACGCGTTTTTCTCGAAACCATGTTCTTTCAACTGGTGGTATTGTTATTTCAGGATCTACTCGACCGATTTGACTGAAACATTTTTTCAGCATATAAAAATGAATTATATCTAATTTTTTTGGATTTGGATGGAGACTCTAAGCAGCGATTTCTCATGATTTTTTTGAAAATTAAAATTAATTAACCTCAAAAGCATGGTGCATAACTTTACACCCTGTATGTAGAAGACCGTTACAAGTGACGAGTAGATCCAGATGGCCCAATTGAGTAATTGAGTGATTAATATGGACCTAGTTGATCTATAAATATACATATGTACGAGTTAGAATTGGATCTAATTAGAAAATATCATCAAAACTACTGCTTCGTGTAACATATACGATAACGGTTCCCCGTTGTTTTCATCTCGTTGGCAATAACCGACAATTATATCTACTCGATTGAAAAGCTCTACGTATTTAAACTTCATTGTTACGGTAATGGGTATCACGAAGGTATGGTGGTGGTAATTGGCCTTCCTGTGGCTTTGATTAAAAATTCACCGACGTTTCCTGCAATATTCATGGAACACAGAAACATTAATTAATTACAAACAACACGGAGAACAAATCGCTAATGTAGAATCTAATTTGCTAAAAATCTCATACCACCAACATACGCCTATTTTCTGCTCATGTTCAAGTTCCATATCACTTCAACAATAAACAGTTCAAAAACCTGCAAAACAATCATCAACGAATCACTCGAAAAGCATTTTTTCCTCTATTTCCTTCAACCTGGTGTATAGCTAAGAGTTCATTATATTTCGCTTTGATGATCAATTATCCTAAAAAGAATAAATGTGTGTGCAGGGACCCCGCACGAGGAACGGCCGAACCGCGTAATGGAAGCAAAACCGGCGCGCAATTATAACGGCAATCCAGTGTGGAGGTTCATTTTTTCCTCTTGTTTCAATCTTTTGCATTCATAATTTTCGCCCCACGGAATTCCGCAAAGACGACTATTTGGTTTGATGATATACGAGTACTGAGGAGGAAAGTTTATTTTTGTGAAAATTGCAAGCAACTCGTATGCACGACTCCCGGGCAATGACATATTTTACTCTCGGTTATCCTCAGCCATTTCGCCCGCGCTCTGGCTTTGGCGGCCAATTGTCGGGAAACGGGCCGAAACCAAAAATGTAATGTACAAAAAAATAGAGCGAAACTAGAGCACGCGGTTAAATAAGAATAATGGCAAGAGAAAACATTGAAAATAAACACAGCGAACGAATTTCGTTTTTACTTCCTTTGTTTATCAAGATCATTATGTATATTCACGCAAATGTAAACAGGTGGTTTGGGCTGGGAAGACGTGAACTTTGTTTCGATGTATTTTCGTGTGATTTGACAACAAAAAGTTTAGGTTCTAGCTAGCTTACCAGCCTGTTTCAATATGAAATTCTATGAAAAGCAAGAGAATTAATGCAATATTTATTAATTATGCATATTTTCACTTTCCACTTTTCACTATCCAAATGATTACTTCTGTGATGTCCTAATGGCCGATTTTCAGAACATTTTTAAAAACTGGCTCAACTGTCAAGAGCTCTTTGTTCTTCTTCTTGGATGGCACTAACGTTCTCAATGGAACTTTTGCCTTCTCAACGTGGATATTACTTGCGTCATATTTATTAGTAGTACCTAGGTTCAGATTTCTATGCCGGATAACACGCCTTGAATGTATTCTGGAGTTGCAAGCTCTAGAATACGCGTAATCACAGTGCAAGTCGGAAGAAAGTCGGAAATCTCCCGGCCCGAACGGGAATCGAACCCGAACCCCCGGCATGATAATGTGGGACGCTAACCACTCACTGACACGGAAGCACTTTGTTACCATCCCCAATATTTCTATTTCAGTTGTTTTGAGCCTTATGTTGTAGCTGTTTTCTGATGAACAATTATCTCTATCTCTATGACCGAGATACTCATCACGAACAATGTGAGTCAGAAAAAGTTGGCCTGAATTCAAATCACTTTCATTTACACCTATGTTAGAAGGAGGGACGAAAGCCGGCTGGGTCATAAGAATCATTTTTAAATTATCACATGAAATATTTTCATATTTTTCAAAATGAAAATCAAAACGATCGTTGAAAACGATCACAGAAATGTTGAAAAATATTTTACACGAAGATTACACCGTAGGCGTAATCTAGGCGACAGAGCGGGACGAACGAGTATGGATAGTGAAGTTATTTAAATAAAAAGAACATAATGGAAAGTGCATGACACCATGTTCGCGGCGAGCAGCTTCTGCAAAACTGATCCACCTGACACGAAGCAAATGTTGCAGAGAATTATTATTTTAATTTTTTTTTTGACGTAGGATTACGTCTTTCGGGAACATATTGGGGTACAAATTGAAAGTCAAAAACGAGCACATCGTGAAAATTGTCCAATTTCAAACGCTTATTGCTCAGTCATTTCATGATGAATTAATGAAATTTTTGCGTCAATCAATTTCGGCACTCCATAACAATTTTTTATATTGAAGAAAATAATATTTGTCATGGAACTAACTATCGAACAAGTGTAAAATCTCAACCCCTCATCCTAATGGAAATACCCACTTCTGATTGGACGAAATTGATGACGCATGCGGCGGATCCCTAACAGAGACATCAAAACCAAGCTGCCTTGGGGAAATCGACATTGCAAATATAGGAAGTATGGGGAATTTTTGTTCCTACCGAAATGTATTCCCTAACAGAGACATCAAAATCATGCGACATTGCAAATACATGAAAGTCGGGGGCATTTTTATATTGCAAGTAAGGCGAGTGATACGATTAATTCTAGCAAATAAAATTTAAATTCGGAACTTTAATGTTGGTTGCTTCGTGAAATTTCATATCAATGATCGATCGTGTATTGTGAAAAATTTAGCACAAGTGTAAGTTTAAAATTGCATATGGTAGCATGTCTGTTTCGTTGTGTTCATTTTCACGCAAGGAAAGTCTATACGGGGGGGAAAAAATTGGAAAAGTGAAGAAATATTTAAAAAAGTTATTGCTCTACATATAGTATTAGGTGTTGTTAGTCCAATTTAGATTCGCATTGGGTTTTCCATTTCAAATATGTTTTCTCTATATTAAAGTTAACATGTTTTACTGATGAGAAAAATTGATAATTGTGTTCGGTATTGGTAATTATCTTATATTACACTTATATTCACATTCTTTATTTCATCATACATAACACAAAAGGCATCTCGTCTAGGATCACAGAGGGTGGTTTTCATCATATCTCGTTCCACTTCGGTATCTTTTATCTGATACGCAAAATCCAACGAGTGTTTACCGTCCTTCTGTCATCATCACTCGGTAAACACTGGTGGAGTGAGCAAACAATACCCAACAACCAAATAAAACGGCCCTTTTCAGGAGGCCACCATATCATTATCAAAGAGTTGAACGATGTAATTTTTCAAACATATCCAAAATCAACAAATAGCCTAACGGAATCCTACGTCAACTATGCGGTCGTGTCTCGGACACAACCCTTCTGTGACTTTTTTTGCAAATAAGGAGAGGAAGTTTTATAATGGGAGGGGGGAATAATGAAGTTGCCTTCTAAATGGCAACAAGTTTGCGAACAAAACGGCGCATATTTGACTTAAATTGGACAATTTTAAGCATGTTAAATAAAGCGTCAAACTTCGATCAGAAATACAACATTTCTTTTTCCCCAACCCTATATGTAGGGGGGTCACTCTACGAAAAATGTAACGTTTATTAAGAGTTTTCAAATGCATATTACGCAGAATCGTTCTTACGACATAAATGTTATAATATTTACCGTTAGACGGCAAATTTACCCAGAATTTTTTTCGCCTGAGACATCAACAGTGGAAATAATAAAACAAGTGAGCAATTTAACAAATAAAAGAGGTATGTTTCGCGAGCGGATGCGAAGGTAAATCATGTATTATGTATTCTTTCTTCCAACTTCGTTTCCATGAATGTTGTATGTAACACAAAATTACATGCAATAATTGGTTCTATCTAGCAAATTAGCAAGACGTTAAAGTAATCAGATGCAAGATTTCATGCATCACTCAAACTTCATGCAAGATTTTAGCGAAGCAACTAGGAAAGTGTCACCCATACAGTGATCGTTCATTAATTAGGAGGAGGCTGCGATTATCATGTGAAGTGTAACCATTTTCGGTTAGACAGTTGAACATCCTGCCAGAAGCCTATTATCTTTCTTCGTTTTGTTCGTTACAAACCGTTTGAAGGTTATGAGTACATACAACAAACGGCCCTTTTCAAGGCTACTATTTACAGTTTCAAAAGAGTGAAATTAACAGATTTCTGAACAATGAAAAGAATTACATTTAAAATAACCAAGTCACAATCCTACGTCAAACTTCCGTACGTGTCCCTAGGCTCAGACCCTTCTACTTTTTTGTATACTCCGTCATAGATCGCTATTTGCAATTGTTTGCAAGAATTCATGTCAAACTATTCTGCATTGATTCTCAATCAAAATGCACCCACGTTGAATTTTTGGCGTATGACAATATCAACAATATCCACATATTTGATATATTTCGTTCTCAGCAAATTGTTTTCGAATGACATACTAATTTGATTGAATGTATGTCATGCGTTACGTTCCCATGTTCCTGCCGTATTTGGGAAGATATGCATGGAAAATTTTACTCGATAACATACGAGACAGCCTAACTGAATCATCCCGTATGGAATCAACAGCGGAGAAAGAATCACACAGAGATAAAGAATCCCAATGCAATCGTAAATCAATCAGCGGAAATATGAATTTATTGCCATTGTCATGGCGAAGGTTGCAGTGCAGAGTAACGAAGCGTTACACGCGACCGGTCTGACAGCAGCCGAAGGTTAGGACTGTTGAATGCAAACAATGCTCTAACTCTTACTATGTCGCTGTTGACTACCAGCTGGGATGGAATGTGTCGGAAAGTACCTATTTTTACTCTCCGAGAGTAACGACGGGTTCGGTTCGCGCTTATATTTCGTTGTCAACCCATACCTGACACTGCCGCCAGCCAACGCGGCCATGAGTGATTGACACTTTCGCTCCGGAGATTGGTTACGTATTTAATGCTATTGTTTTTCTGTCGGCGTTTGTTGTTAAGTCGAAGGGTCATCAGATTGAGATATGTGGGAGTCTGTTGATCTAGTGCCTCCTGCTTCTCGTAACGTCGCATTGACTTTTTTCACTTCGATGGTCTGTGGGATTGAGTTCTCATCTTATCTGCGCTTTCGTAAACAATCGGCAGTCGGCAAGGAATTTCCATTAGTTGAAACCTTCATATTAATTGAAACTGCAACACTCTGAACGAATAGTTCTCATTGTTATACTATTTCGATCGATGTTTCAATATACGACAGCAGTGTATTGCACCAGGTTTGGTCACTATGTGATTCACTCCGCATCGAACAGCGCCTTAAATCTCAAATCGTTTCGGATTAACTTTGCGAACCACTGGAATGAATCTAAATATAAGATAAATCACCGGCGCATTCAATCAATCCACCATTCGAGTGACAAAGTGTCACTGTTCCGATTTGGGAATTTCAAATTCAAATCAATCCTGCCGAAGGATGGAATTTTGCGGCAATCGACAGACCGTGCAACGTTCAGAGCAACCTATGTCAGATCGATGGTGCTGTTGTACCAGAGCAAGGACAAGGAGTAGAATAACATGATTATAGATTGTATTTTGTGTAGTCAATGCATTCGAATGATGGTGGGTCCTCTCGTTTTATACTTTTTTTTTGCTAACGTTAGTCCTGGATTTTGTTTTATTTTATATTCTAACCTTGCGATTCCTGAAATTCGTCGAGAAACAAATCGAAAATATATTCAAAAAAAAAAATCAAAAAAACTGTACATTACATTTGAATCGTTATAAATTCGATGTAAACAGTGTCCTGGAGGAAAAGATACTTTAAATAATAAAATGAACAAATATTAAAATAACTTGTTTGAAAATGCATTTTCATCATCAGTCCCGAAACATCATTGGCACACTGTATGTAAACTTTGTTTTTAAAATTAAAAAAAACAGGTCATCCTAGATCAGTGTCATTTTTCACAAAAATCAAAGTCACCCCATGCACCTCGCTGACCCCAATGAGGACGAACTACAGTTATCATTTACCTTACTACCGAAACGCGCTGCCAGGGAGGAGGGAGGAAACACACACATCGAGTTATTTTAACGTGCATCCGCTTTCAGGTCTGGTCGCCACGAAGCGACCTAAAGCGCAACCGTAAAACGGTTCTGAACGACCAGTAAAATGCAGTTAATGGAAAAGTAATGAAACAAAGCAAAAACAAAAAAAGGTGTGTTCCGCCTGCAGAGAAAGGTGCAATTCTACTACTCTCAACTAAATTCTAGCGGTCTTTCTGATTTAAATTGCTCCGATGCTTTTAACGGCCGCGGAAATGACCTAACGATATAAATGGGTCGGCCTGATTGCGGTATATGCTATGGGGTGGTGTGCTTTGCTTTGATCATGAACACGGTTTTACAAATTAATGGTACCATCAGTAGGCGATCTGGATTAAAAAAAAAGATTGAAATGGATTAGTCATTTAATCTTGATTGATCTGTCCAGCAGCGAATGTATCTGCAATTGGACTAAATTGTTCAAATGTTCAAATTGTTCAAAAAATTGTTCAAATTGTTCAAAAAATTGTTCAAATTGTTCAAATAAGAGTAACAGGAATTACGTTTGTTTCTTCAATATATATTTTTTTTATTGTGCTTCCATAAACATAATGTTCATAAAAAGATGTTACTGTGTATGCTATTTGTCGGTTATAACCGGTTGGATGTTTTATACTTCGGATGCTTCTTGAGCAGACTTCCGTGAATCAAGCGTCTAGAACAAAAAAAAATCGAATAAACCTTGACATTACCTGTTTTTGCGTTGTGCAATATATTTTATCGCCTTCTGTACATCTAACTTCTTATACATGATTAAGTATTTATCCTCCATGGAAATTTTTTATTAAGTTTCCAACGAACATAAAGCAAATAATGCAAAAAGAAAGTATTAAATAAATCACCACTTACACACTAATGTACTGAGTTAAGCACATGAGTGGAACTGTTTGTTTGAAATGACTGATTTTTGCTTCAGTTTAAAGAATGAAATAAGCAGATTAAACCTTGTTCTCCATGGGGGGAAGACGTCGTTCAGCATATCTGAATACATATCATCATTCATGTTGCTCGAGGCTACATATTATTACTAGAGGTTATCATCTTGGTTTATGCATTTTCTTACTGTGTCCTAATTGCGTTAATTTATGTCTAAAGTACCCCAAACTCTTGCATGCTTCATCAACTTCATATTATTTCATCTCGTTGATGGCACAAATTATACTGAGTTGATTTTATTTTGTTTGATGACTAAGACTATTATGAATCCATTAGATATTCACTTGTATTTTTTGTATAGTTTAATTCAAATATCGATGGAACTCCTATTCATGTTGACACTATCGAGTATTGACCATGTTCAATACCGTTCATTATCTCCAAAGCGTTTTATATTGTTAGTCAAACCAGATATTATCAGTAATCATGTATTTATTTTCGCAGTTTCGAATTAATATTATGAAAACAGTTATTAATTATGAATAATTATAAATATGGCGTTCGAAAATCACAATTGAAATTGTAATGCGTAAACTTAAACTGGTCTGAGAATATGTAACTCTTCTGAGTATAATGACAATACAATTTCCACCTAGAGCAACGGTTCATCAAAATGTATGCAAAATTTTAATCAATTTTACAAGAGCTTTACTAAATGAAACAATTCACTTTCTTTCTAGGTGAGCATGAATCTGGATCTAATTTGAATTCCAACAGATGTAAGTAATTTACTGGTTTCATTTTGGTTAGGTTGACTAAGTTGTGGTTAGTGTCGACATAAACTTTTTTATTTTCTGAATTTAAACAATCAATATTGACCCAATGTTATGTTTGTGGTTTGTGAAGCGTGGTTCCGAACACAAAGGATCCAACAATGCAAAATTATACGGATCGGACTCGATTATATACAACATAAAAAAAATATTTTTTTATATTTCAAACATGACTTATGTCAAGCGGAAATGAAATATTTTATCGTCAAAGTGAAAGTCAATTGACTGTTATTGGTACAGTGAAGTAAAAATCGTGATCACGGAAGATTCCAGTTGAAGATTCACCAAAAAATTTTTTAAATGATTTTGCTACGAAATTATAAAACATAGAAGTTGGGTGTTAACAAACAAATTGTAGAGCGGTTAGAGAGCTTTAATTCAGTTGATACAGCTCTGAATCATATTTCGGACGCTTAAGGCACATGATGCAGAAAACAGATCTCAACTTTATGCACAGGTATTTATGGTTGATATTTTTAATAAATTAGTTCAATATGCTTTTAAGCTTTATACTTTCTAATGTTTTTAATCTATTTGATTGAAAACATAAAAAAATCATCGCATAAAATGCTTTTTAAATCAAGCGAATAAGAATCAAACTTCGGACACCATTTATAAAAACAATCAAATTTCGGACACTTTATTTTGTAATTTTTTGAACGAAAATTATATTGCACTTGATTATATTTTATAGTCAACTACAAAACACTCACCAAGCAATCACAGTAACCTGATAACAATGATGAGAACTGATGAAACACGAGAGAAATTAAAATATTGATGAAGGAGTAAATTCTACGTGCTCACGCTAAGCAAATGTCAAACACAAACGATAATGAGGGGATTTTGTATTTTGGATGATTTTTTTTCTACTATGTGATAATTCAAATGTAATTCTTAAATGAAGTGATAGTGATAGGGATTACTCTAAAGAAGCAATTGTGATATTGATTTTATAGTTATATGATCAGTGCATCAAGAAATTAAAGATATTAGAACAAAGTGTCCGAAATATGATTCAGATTAGTAGAAACATTTCAATGTATTATGTATTTTTTGGATAAAATTAAGGATAACACCTTTAAAATGACTTGCTTTTAAATTTTTCGCTCCTAAAATGTCACTTAAATCCACTAATGTGGAAGTTCCACAACTATATAAAATATTCTTATTTCAAAAATGGAAGCAACAGAATTGTCCTACGTAGCAGAGCTTTTGGAAAACTGCCCGAAACAGAGAAAGAGTTCAATCATTGATGAATTTCGAACATATGCGTAGAAGGATTTTTTTCATCAAATAGGATCCTCTATCACCTCCCGAAAGAATTCGAATTTTTTATATGTAAGAGGTATTTTATGGCTTTAAGGGTATGAATCAAAAATAAAATTCTTCTTTCATTAAAAAGAACGAAAAATATATGCATAAAAAACAAATAAAAATAATATTTTTTTATTCGATTATATACAGTGGAAAGAAATCGGAGTATGTATATAATCAAGTCCGTCCTATAGTAATTTTTCAAAGAAAACATGAAAAAGTTGTTGCTAGAAAAACTCTTTCCCTGAAAAATTTAAGTTTCAATTTTTAAAATACAAAAAAAAACAAATTCTTGAGGCAGCATTCTAGTCTAGAATTTTGAAAAAAATCACCAAAATGACTTGCCGAGGTGCATACGATAGCGGCATCTTTACTAATTCAGAATCTGTTCGATTTTTTTGTTCCAAATCAGAAGGGCTGGAATCGTTTACGCCATGGCACTACTTTTTTTAACCCTTTCACTTCATCGACTCTTAACTATTTTAGTTATGAATATTTTTTCTCCGTTTAATTTTGTTTTATTGTCAAAAGATAGATGAACAAATAATGATATGACGTATAGTAAAATGTTCTTTGTTTTATTTTTACGAAGTTCGGAAAAACGTCCGAAATTCATGTCTCGACACTAGAATACCCCCTTTAAACAAAATTTCATTGAAAAAAAATATTTTGAAAATTTTGAATTTCGAATTTTTCTCAAAAATATATGTTTTTTTAGATTCTGAAAAAAAATTCCCTTACAATCTCCTACAAGTCACCCCTTAAATCGGAAGATGGGGACTTTTACAGGGAAAGAGTTTTTCCAACAACTGATTCATGTTTTCTTTGAAAAATTACTATTAATATTTAACTCGTAACATTTTTATGTATAAATTATCGCGATTTACATGTTCTGTAAACTTTTTTCTGTCAAACGCGAGAATTTACAAAAATTTTACGAGTAAAACATGATTTTTTCAGGAGTCTCCAGACAAAAATACCATGTACCTAGTCCAGAAACTATAAAAGATTGAAAGTTGATGCCTTCGACAAAAGTTCATATATCTAGTACCTTGTCGAATACGCTATATCGCAATCCTGACTTTAAACAAAATTAGGATCAGTTGTAATTTTTCTCAAAGAAAACATAAAAAGTTGTTAGGAAGACTTTTTCCCTGTGAAAAAGTTTCTAACAACTGAGAAAATGAATATAAAATTTTAAAATGTTTTTTCAGTGTAATGTTTTTTTGAAAAAACTGGTTTTTTATGAAAATTTATACAATTTTCCAATTTTTTTTGGAAAATTTTTTTTTTTGGAATTTTTTTTTCTTTCGACCAGAATTTCTTGGATATTAAAGTTTTCGAGCTAGGGGGTCTCCGTAGCCACATTGGTTGTGCGTTCGCTTAGTAAGCGATCGATCGTGAGTTCAAAACTCAGGGCCCTCATTGACCATCTTTGTGTTGTTACAGAATAGCTACGTCCACGCAACAATCAACAGCGATGGAGATCGATCCTCGGAAGAAATTAAATCGATTCATCCATACAACTGCTTTGCTCTGCAAAACACATCGGGCTGCTGTTCTATAAATAACTCAACAATGATCAATCAACTGTCTCCGCTGTCCGGTGGTCTAACTGGATAATGGAAGAACGGAAAGAATACTCTTACGCCTAAATGGCTACTGTGTAAATGTACCATATGCAATGGTATAGAAGGAATACTGGCGAATGGCAACTGTGTAATGTAATGTGCTATAATTATAGATATGATAACCGTGTGACATGTACACGATTAAAATTCGGCTCTGTTACAGCAAAAATGCTAATGAGCCTAAAATAAATAAATGGGATAAAAAAAAGTTTTTGAGCTTTTTGTAAAAAAAAAATAAAAAAAATTGGACCTTTTCAAGAAGTAGTCTAATTCTTTTTCGAAGATTTCGAGTAGCTTAAATGACCAATGTCTTAACACCTACAATGTATCACTGCAGTTTAAGATGTTGCTGCCAATGGTCAGTCGAGTTGGCATGAAATTCGTCTATAGATTTTTTGAGAAAAAGCTAAGATAAAAAATTCTGTTAGATTAAAAACACATTTGATTATGACAACCCTGCTTCTCATACACATAATTTTAAGAAAACTAATTGATCGGATCATGTTGGATTCTCAAAATCTTCGAAAACCACAAATCGCACCCAACTGTGCCCACGTTAAGGACTTGTGTATATCACGCACAGTATGATCATATTGATCCATTCATAATTTAGGCTTTCTTCAGAATATTGCCTTTTCTTGGGCATTTTAAAAGTGTTCACCTCAATACACTCGACACAGAGAAAGTTTATTCCTGCTATGCGCGAAGGACACAATAAATAAACTGCAGCGCGCCAAGCGGTTGCCATAGACATCATGTGGACAAAACAACATTATTGAATTGGACAACTCAATGGTGATCGATTAAAAGTTAGCTAGAATGAGGGGCGCATTGACATCAATAGATGGTGTATTTTATGTGATTCCGTAAAAATATATTATAAAAATACTGTAAATCATGAAAAAGACAATTTTATTTATATGTATTGAAACATTCGAATACCTGATTTGACAAAGGTGTGCTAAATTATAGCATCCAAAAAAGTGGACAAATCATGGTCATATTTTCGACTGGACAAACCAAAATTATTTACCTTACCTGTACCAATATGGATAAAAACAACTTGTAATTCAAAAGCACAATAAGTTCTACACAATAAGGAGTTGTTCATCAAACGCAAACCTAACACAAAACAATGGTTGTTTCATAAATATTTTCGTTTATTCATCCGGATATGCTTGAGTATCTTATTTGACACTATTTAAATAAAGGCATTGTTTTGATCTTCCCGGAAGACTACAACCCGCTCTCAAGTGCCTAGGGAAATGGCGACAGCATAAATTTCTCATACCATCATAACTTGGGGAGTTCAATTTGTACCAATCTAACAATAATTCTCATAGTATCCGTGTCCGGAGCTGCCGATTCTCTTGCATTATATTAACATGGCGAAAATCCGGTATGGTCAGATAATGCTAATTTGAGCTACATGTTCCGTTGAAACCAATTCCGTTTCTAGTACGGAATGACTGTAATTAGCATATAAATAATGAACAACAGCTACCGGTTCGCATTTGCATGTTTATTTGTTTTGATCTGCGTATATGTTTGCGTTCGTTTCTAATTATTGCCAATGTATAGCATTGAATCGTGTCACTGAACAAAATATCTTTATTCAATCTTGATCTTCAAATTGTTTTCAAGATCACAACCGAATTGGTAAATTCGACAATCAATCAAGGCGGCGAAATGCAACACAAATCACCGAAACAAATTGCGCTAAAGCCACTGTCAATTTATGTCGATGACGTTCGTTCCGGACCCGCTGCTGGTGACGATACGCTTATTTAGAATCCGTCATACTCTCACCATTACCCGGTAGGTGTTGATGACCGTCAATTCTACAGTGGTTGAACGATTTTCTCTCGGCTGTTCGGAACCACAGCCGAGACACAATCATTCGCAACCAATTCGTGAAACTTGTGTCCACGCAAATTAGACTAAGACGACCGCACAGTTCGATTTTTCCCACCCGTTCAGTTTTATTTTTTTCTCTCTATCCGTGTGCTTTAAATATTTGAATCCCATATTTCCTGCTTTCGTCGTTCGAATCGATAGAAAATATACGACAGCATTGTGTGTAAAATATAAGTTCTACACCGTGTTGCTGACTACTGCGGTTTACGTTGTTTCCAATGGTAATGTTCCCGTTTTTTTATATGCGCTGTAAATTAACACTTCGACACGTGTACCGTTTCCAATGCGAACTGATATTCTGTGCCAAAGGGTGACATATGAAATCAGTTCCATGAATCAAATCGTGTTATATGCTTGCAGCTGTTATCAGCAGACTCTTATTTTTCTTTTAATTATAAGCATCAACACATGCCACGAAAAAGACAACGTTACTCGTAGGTCAAAGTCGTTAGAATATAATCCAAGGAAGACATATAAAAGTTGACCGGTTCGAAACGATCGGAGTAATAAAACACTCTCCTCTGAAACAAAGTTGCGAACACTGTGCATCGTTTAAACAAAGAACCTGTAAAGCAAATATGCTGAGTTTGAGTATAAAAAGTTTATTTAGTGTTAATCTGTGCTATCAATGAGCAGCAGAAGGTTCAAGTTTGCTGCACTCGATGGAATCTTAGGTTATCACGAGGTTCATCAGATGCTGCTCATTTCAATCAGAGTGTAATCAAAACAAACTTAGTGATAATATTCGACGGCATATATTTCATTTTGAACTTCATTACCCCGTGGAAATAGACACGTGAAACATTGGATTTTTGATATGGGCCCTTCCCCATTTCGATGGTTGCGCTCCCATTTCCAATACTCTTCTGACCACCTCTAATATGTAAGGAACATGTATGTCAAGTTTGATGAATATCTGTCAAGGCGTTCCAGAGATATGGAGGAATATAATTATATATTTATACAGCCATTCCATGCCAAACCGATTAAGTGGTTCTCAAAATATTATACACTTATTTTTTTATTTTTTCATTAGAGTGCCCGCTTCCATTCCGAAAAAAAGGTCTATAACTCTCTGTCATTGATAAAATTCGAACATACGCGTTGAAGGGATTCAAATATGATCACAAATATGAATACAAATTGAAAAAATAAAATTTAACATAAAACATATTTGCTCAAAATTATTTAGACGATATACTCCGTTTAATAAAAAAAACATCGTCGGATGCAATATACATTCAAAATAATAAAAACAAAAAGAAACTTCAGAAAACTGTTCACATAAAGATATCCGTCAGTCTTCGTCAGTCAAAATCGTTACGAAAATAAAAAAAAGAAGTGGGTTATATCTGTGATATAATCGCAAGGTAGACGTAGGACTACCGTTGGCTCGGTAATCATTTATTTGAAATTGCATCTGAATCAATTCTCAATGAAAGAACGAATAAATATTTTGAAAGATTGCTGAAAGTTTTTTTGTTAGTGTGTGGATGGATGAGTATAAGTATGGAATTGTTATTAACATTAAATTCAACTCTTTCGAGCTTGTTGGTGGTCCCGAAACGAACCGATGGAATTTGAGTGGTCTTGTAAAAGCAACTGAAGATGTTTGATAAATGATTAATTTTTGTTTTCGTGTAAAAAAAACCAAGATTTTTCATGATCACCCCATGCGCAGAATAGAAACTGAGGGCGCCATTTCACGGTGAAAACGAAATAAAGTCTATATAACCTTATGGCAATTTTTCATGACTGTTTCATGCGAAAGCAGAACAGAACCTGATGCTATTGGATTGCATCACGGGAACACCAGGTCGAATGCGTAAATGGGTGCGAATATTCCTTCGCTCGGACGCATTCACACGCAAACAATTTTTCACGACTGTTCCATGCGAAAGCAGAACAGAAACTGATGCGAGTAAAAGTACTCACGCCTTGCCTGTGTCCGCTATGGTTTCCCATACACTAATGCAAGCGAGCAAAAGAAATCACAGCTTGCATGTATTCGCTATGACGGTGTCTAGATTTTGCGTCCGTGTTCGGGGACACATTGCGATTACCAATCATCATCGATGAGCTAGATTGTTATGATTTCATTAACTTGCTTTCAAAGCAATTTTTCAGCTATTGAAACGATTTTTTGGACCAATAAGTGACAATCATATAACTCGTTGACATTTTATCCTTCGGATGAAGTGATTATTATACCACTCCATTCAGCATGTAAAGAGATATTAACGTTCAAAACCTTGCATTCCAGCGTCACTCTCTCTTTATCGGAACTTTGAACTTACACCCCGGTACAGAAATGAAAGACGTAGTCCTACGTCAAAAAAAATCGGCTGTTGGGAAAATACAACCTTAACGTGTGAAATACAGTTTCTCTTAAATTTTGCTAGTGTTGTTGCCATTTAATATGTCGTGGCATCGAGTTGAAAACACTTATTCCTTTAAAATATAGCGAATTTCGTGAAGCACATGTTGAGAAATGGAGTGTTCTCATTTCATCCACCTTTCTAGTATCTTTCTATGGATGAAAATCACTTCCTATTTCAACTCGTTTATACAAATATCGAGGTAGCAAACCGTTAACTATTTAAAAAATGAACACCATAGTTAAATACACAATTCTTTGCTTTATGGATAACCATTGCAGAGCGTTCAGCATCAAATATGGGGAAGTGAAAATATTACAATCAAACGCATTATTCTGTTCTGCGAGCGCTGTAATCACGATATTTGTATTTCTTCGGTTAGAAAATAAAATGGAAGAGCAAAAGTCTAGATGAGCAGAGATGATAACTGTATAGTTGTATTATAATGCGAATAATTAAATCGTGACTTGGTCCACGATTTTTTTTTATTAAATTAAAAGTATCAATTTATCATACTCCTTACCCTAGAGTCTCGAATCGTGCATACATTCATTTTTGACACTCCAAAACTCAGAAGATGTAATGGGAAAAATATTCTACTTCGATTCTTCCTGCATCATGTTTGTTCATTTAATGTTTTTTTTTTGTTTGGACGGCAAATTCATATTCATTATTTTTCTATGCGACATAAATAAAATGAATTAAGAC
Source organism: Toxorhynchites rutilus septentrionalis (assembly GCF_029784135.1). Classification (NCBI taxonomy): domain Eukaryota; kingdom Metazoa; phylum Arthropoda; class Insecta; order Diptera; family Culicidae; genus Toxorhynchites; species Toxorhynchites rutilus. Next base: position 226,801,165 of record NC_073746.1, read on the forward strand.
GTCCGTGTGGCGTTTATTTTTCTCCAAAACAAAAACAAGATGACTAATATTTGTTTGTATCCGATGAGTTTTATATCTCCTCGACTTGTGGCCTTCAACTCGTTCCATAAACACGGTCACCTTGTGAGCGTCTAAAAATATCAAACTGTCGTTCACTGCCGCAAAACATTGGTATCTCTGACTATTTTTACCTCAAATTCTATCGAACCCAGGTGAGGAAAACAACTGTCATCCAAATTAATTGGCATGGGAGAATCGATCAGAGTTTATTTCTAAATGTCCCAGAAATAATGCTTTCGTTAATTAAATTGTTCCATGTGAGGCTTTCGTCTCGTGAATGCAGTCGTTATCATTTACTCATCGAAGGTTAGATTTACGTCACTGGAGCGCTGAAGTGTATACAGACAAAATAACGAGATTACGTGGCCACTATCCCAAGCATCCGTTGCGTGATACAATACTGATAACAGTTCGTAGCGTCGATAACTCAAACCCAATCCGGTTACGTAAAAATGATCACCTGGATGAGCCAACGCTTAACCAACCAATTACACGTAAAATATGCAAAAATAGATCCAAATGTCGGCTGAGCTCGTCTTCGAACATATGATCCACATAATAGTTCGTGTTTCTGCGCTCAACTCATAACTCTGCGCCAACGTTTGTTGGTTTGTGTTTTGTTCTTCTGTTTTCTCTCCTCAAATCGCCGAGTCAACCTTGAGAAAACGGAGAAAGTTGGACAGCGAGCACGCGGTTTATTATGGTCCATGAGGAAGCTTCGGATGTCTTTGAATATCCAAAATTAACCCAATACTGCGTTTTTTATGAACCATTTGATAATCTTAATAATATAACTGCTGAGTTATGGTCAACGGATTTTGCTTAGATTTTATTCATGTGCCATAGTTTTTCTTCGTTGAAGTGCGACTTCGAGAGGATGTTGTTAATTTAATCAACAATAGTGATTCAGAAGTAGAAAAAAACACCATGCTCTAAACAAACAAAAACACAATGCCGATAGTTGGACGCGATTGCAGAAGTTCGTAAGAAAAGCTGGGGTTCTCCAAACAACCTGGAGGGTGCATTCGACTGAACAAAATAAAGCAGCAATAAAGTGGAAAGTGAAGTTGATAATGTGCTGGGAGAGTCTTTTATTTTGTCTGGACGGAACGATGGCACGTTGCTCATAAAGCTTATGCGGAATTATGTAGACGCTTATCGGAACTGTATCAGTTCGAAAAATAGAAAATTGTTCGAAAGGTCGGAGTTTTGTTTTCTTTTGTTTGTTACCGGTGATGTTTTATCGTTTCATGGTCACAAACACGCTTTCGTACATCCGACAAAAGTGGAATTGCGATGGAAATGGTTCCATTTTATGCACTGCTACACGTGTGTCGTTTTGAATTTGCGTACGTTCGTTCGACTGCGATGGTTTAAACATGAGGAATGAATTCCGATGTAAAGAAAACAAAACAGCTTTTTTTCTCTTAAATGCCACCTTCGATATGGGTCGTTGACATTGTACCGATCATCACAATGCTATACTGGGAAAATTGGGTTTGATACATTGGGTGTATCAGTCTTTGTACCAGGGCAATAGAAAAAAAAGTCAAACTTGTTTTCGTTATTTAGAAAGCTTATAACCGGAGTGTCCAAAGTGTCAGTCGACTGGTCGTCAACATTATTATCTTTAGCCGCCCGACTGTGAACGTTTTAAAATTCACTATGTACAACAATGTTATAGGGCTGATGTTCGCAAATATTTGAAGCTTTTAAAATTTGAAGCGAAATATGGAAAAATGGATAATATATAGATGCAACTCTTGTTAAACTGCTTGGCTCTGCTTGGTCAAAGGGGTCAAAGGGTATAAATCGTGAATGCGTGTGGGATTCAGTTGTGTGTACCAATGCTTGTCAAATTGGGAGCAAGTCAATCTAGGAAAAGGTTGCATATATTCCGATCTTTAATCGATCGACTCGAAATCGAATTGACTGTGACCCATCGGTAGTTAAGTTCGTACCCAAAGACAAAGACACCAGCAAGCTTTTATTCTGGTCGTTCAAAATTGGACTTGATTCATCGCTTAAAAGCAGACGATTTGACTCTGCACATGACCGGAAGGATTACTGTTTAGAGAGTTTGAAGATAAGGCATTTTCAGCTGTCGCTGAGGAGGAAATCACGCCACGCTGTTAGTTTTCCAAGAAGCCATGAACCAACAACTTAACCCTTTACAGCCCAAGCCCGCCTTTAGACGGGCTTCGCAGATTCTCTTTTCGAATTATTCAGACATTATTTTCAATGTTCACCCCCACTAAAACGTCTTTAGAATATTTTCATCTATCACACATACACATTGTTTTTATGCTGGCAGCTTTCTGCTAGGAGTATTTTATGTTGAAAGTCGGAAATTCGAGATAAAAGTGGAGTAAGTTCTTTTAGATGAATAAAAAACTTGGGCGGTAGAGTGTTAAGCATATTGGCAGCCTATTCAGTCGTCTTCAATCGACTTCAGTCGTACCGGAGCTGTGTTAGGGTGCGGTAATGATCTTCCAAAGTGTTTCAGCAGACATGTACTTATTTGATTCGATCAACTTGATTCGACTAACTTAATCAAGCTGTCTTCGAGCATCAGTCGCTGCTTTTCCGTTCCTGCCATTCAAGTCGTCTCGGCCCTGAGTCTAGCGCAAGAGTTGAGGTCTTCCAAACAGCATGTCAATGCAAATGCTCTATCAGTTTTTCTGAAACAATAGCTAGAAGCATTCGCTTAATGGTGACGAACGTCACTAAACGCGTTCAAATGCGCGGTAATCTCATATGGACACGAACACTCTCTTCTTCACATTAGTTATACAGCATACAGCATACAGCAAGAATCGTCTGTCAAATATTTGGGCATCCTGTTCGATTCGCAGTTAACCTTCAAGGAAGGTTACATTCGTCGTATCTAAAACCTCTTCACAGCTGGGATTCCTCTTTCGCTTTGCAAAAAAGTTTAGGGATATATATCGCCTAAGAGCTTTCTAACGCTCATTTGTGCACCCCATCCAGAATGAAATTCAACGCATTGCAGTCTTACCTTCACAGTGAAAAATCCTTCGCTTTGCTCTACGTTATCTCGGAAGGACGGATCCATTGAACCTGCCTGGTTGAATGCTTATAAAGCTGGAGTTACTAGAAGAGAGACGCAGCATGGCCAAAGCCGGCTTCATTGGAGACTTCCTGCAAGACAATACTGATTATCATGTTACTTTATTTCAATAAATCATTACCTATTTCGAAAAATTTCTCGACAAATTTTCCAAAGATAAAAGGTGTATGAGTGATATTCGTTACTTATTGCCACAAAAATTTTTGTTATCATGGCCCAAAAACTGCATTAAAAGCAAACTATTGAAATCACAAAAATCCATAAATATGCTATGGATTTTCAAATCAAAGTCAAGATTAGTCGACGGTTGATGCAAGTCGTCGGATGGCCATGAAAGTACTATCAATATTGTGCTCGCCCTGGCCAACCTCAGTACGTGTTGAACGGACGTGCAAATTTTTCGCCTCAGAATGCATTCTCATATATTATAACGCGAAGTAAGCATAGTGCAGAGCTTGCATTGACGGACAGAAGCAAAACAAAAGAAAAATACTGAATAGGCGTCGGTTTTCATACCGTTATGTGGACATTGATTGTATATGATTGAATCAAACTTACTTACACATGTTATGCGTTATTAAATAGACAACGGTGGTGGGGGAACAAATATGTAATAGCCTTGGGCCGCATTACGGGTAAAATTTCAACGATACATACTAAATGCGCATTGTGCACTGGTAATAAGGACACAAAACTCGTGTATTGCTCTAGCGAGAAGAACAACAAACCATGAATCACCAATTTTCATCTGTTTCTACAAAACCACGCAAACGCGTCCTTTTTTGGGGTCAGCAAAACTTTCAAACAAAACATTCTGAAATAATATCCGAAGTAATCAACAGTGAATTGATTTTTATAATTATTTGCTGGAAGAGAGCTTCTGTGAACTTAGGAGCGTATTCGGATTTATTGGTATTATGATGATTATGTTTCGAATCATAGAAGAATTTCTCAGACCACCAGACTTTCTCAGTTCATTCGCCTTTAGCTTTAAAAATTGTAATGGGTTGTATCTAGGTCATGACCGCAGTTTTCGATGAAGAACTACGGAATTATATTATTCAAACCACTTGTTTATCATTTCGGATATTATTTTAGAATGCATCGAAATTTTTGTAATGCATCGAAATTTCTGTTCAGTAGACTCGAAAGAGTCGAGTAGGGTCGAAAACTATCATTTGGCTCAAATCGCATCAGACTTTCTCCTTCCCACTCAGATATCGATCACAAACTATGAACCCTTTTGCTCCTATATTCCACTTGAGATGTGATCGAACCCCACAACATGCAACAGTAAGGTTACCCTGCTGGAATTTGAAAGCATACTTTCATGAAATATACGTTTATCTAAAAAAATACAATGTATATATATATTCCAAAATTCTGGATAATCTTCGATATCTGCACTAGCGCAAAAAAATTCTCATATGCTGCTCTTCTTTGTCGTGGCACACCTCGGTACAGAGGGCTTCCTCTCCTTGTATCGAGCTGTGTGTATGTGTGTGAAATCAGCATGATATCCGCTCGACGCTCTGTGGCAACCATGTAGCTTCGAACACCACCAAACGAGAAGTGGTGTGGCTTCAAAATTTAAACCAAATATGTTTAAACCGGGCAGAAAGGAGTGTATCAGTTGCTCGTTATTGGCAGCTCTGTTAGGGAATGCACACAAATCGACAGATCAAATGTATGGGAAAATGAGAATGCTTCCAGTTTTCATTAATTTAAACTGTTTAGACATTAGTGGATTGTACTGCATAGTAGATCAAAGGAATCTTAGAGAATTTCCGATTTCATTGGTGTGCAAAGTATCAGAATTTGTTCGCTGTTAAAATAGTAATTAACGTTAACTTTATTTCACAAAAACGTTTGAAAATCTGCTCAAATCGGCGTTTTATTGCCTCACGAAACGTTCGCGTCCCTCACTCAATGAAAGTATTCATTCCCCTTGTCAATGCTAACAAATAACGACGACGTAGGGGGGATGGGGGTAAGACGGACATGTTAAGGAAAACTTTGGAAACTCATGTTTTCAAAAATTTAAAAGCAGTTTCATACAGTTTAATATTATGAAATAACTGGACAAATGTTTTATAAAAAAGTCGTTTTCCATGTTTTTTTTACTGAAAATGAAGCAAGCCGGAAAGTAGAACATTTTTATCGGTGCGGGTATAATGGATATGTAGGGGGGAGGGTGGTGGGGGTGTTTATAAACAGTGTTCATAATAAACGAAGCGTAGAGGTTTATCGCTCGCGAGAGGAATAATTTCACTCTCTCTCTCAGTGTTTGTGCGTCCAGCAACTGAAACAGAACAAAAAGAGAAAGCAATATAAAAAATAGTTCAATATTTTTCCCTTCACTTTCCATCATGCATTGGATGTGATTATGGATGTGCGCTCTTTTATATGTAACAACTTTGTCGAAGACAGTTTTTGTCTAGAGAATAACTGTCGAGCTCGAAATGCTAATTTCCACTCAAATTCACCTCCTGGACCATTGCGCATTGTCATTGGAGTACCATTTTGCCTCTTGACCAAATCAACAAATGACTAAATTAAACTCAGACTGCATACTTGCAGCATTAGGTATCACTACACATCCGATTCTGAAAAATACTTATATTCAGCAAGTTCGGAGTTTCAGTTCCGCTCTAGACAGCAAACAATCAACAGTACATGGTAATTCGGAGATTAATTTGAAAATCTGCTCAAATCAGCGTTTTATTGCCTCACGAAACGTTCGCGTCCCTCACTCAATGAAAGTATTCATTCCCCTTGTCAATGCTAACAAATAACGACGACGTAGGGGGGATGGGGGTAAGACGGACATGTTAAGGAAAACTTCAATTGTATGTTTGGAAACTCATGTTTTCAAAAATTTAAAAGCAGTTTCATACAGTTTAATATTATGAAATAACTGGACAAATGTTTTATAAAAAAGTCTTTTTCCATGTTTTTTTACTGAAAATGAAGCAAGCCGGAAAGTAGAACATTTTTATCGGTGCGGGTATAATGGATATGTAGGGGGGGGGGGGGGTGGTGGGGGTGTTTATAAACAGTGTTCATAATAAACGAAGCGTAGAGGTTTATCGCTCGCGAGAGGAATAATTTCACTCTCTCTCTCAGTGTTTGTGCGTCCAGCAACTGAAACAGAACAAAAAGAGAAAGCAATATAAAAAATAGTTCAATATTCTTCCCTTCACTTTCCATCATGCATTGGATGTGATTATGGATGTGCGCTCTTTTATATGTAACAACTTTGTCGAAGACAGTTTTTGTCTAGAGAATAACTGTCGAGCTCGAAATGCTAATTTCCACTTAAATTCACCTCCTGGACCATTGCGCATTGTCATTGGAGTACCATTTTGCCTCTTGACCAAATCAACAAATGACTAAATTAAACTCAGACTGTATACTTGCAGCATATATATTAGGCTGTCAAAAAAGTCCTGCGGTATTTTATAGCTTGTAGGAAAGGTATTTTTGCCAGTGCCAGTTAATATAGTCCTTGACAGTGTTTTGTTTGGTTAAGTCGTTCGTGAGTTATAGTGTCGCAAATATGGAGCAAAATAAAGAGAAAATCCGACATATTTCACAGTACTACTATGACAAAGGCAAAAATGCATCTCAAGCTGCCAATAAAATTTGTGCAGTTTATGGACCCGATACAGTTTCCATTTCCACCGCACAACGATGGTTTCAACGTTTTCGTTCTGGTGTAGAGGTCGTCGAAGATGCGCCACGCTCCGGAAGGCCTGTCGTCGAAAATTGCGACAAAATCGCTGAATTAGCCGAGAAAGACCGGCATAGTAGCAGCCGTAGCATCGGCCAAGAGCTGGGGATAAGTCATCAAACCGTTATTAACCACTTGAAGAAGCTTGGATTCACAAAGAAGCTCGATGTATGGGTGCCACACACGTTGACGCAAAAAAACATCTTTGACCGTATCGACGCATGTGAATCGCTGCTGAATCGCAACAAAATCGACCCGTTTCTGAAGCGGATTGTGACTGGCGATGAAAAGTGGGTCACTTACGACAACGTGAAGCGCAAACGGTCGTGGTCGAAGCCCGCTGAAGCGGCTCAGACGGTGGCCAAGCCCTCACTAACGGCCAGGAAGGTTCTGCTGTGTGTTTGGTGGGATTGTCAAGGAATAATCTATTATGAGCTGCTTCCCTATGGCCAAACGCTCAATTCGGACCTGTACTGCCAACAACTGGACCGCTTGAAGGTAGCACTCATGAAGAAGAGGCCATCTTTGATAAACAGAGGCCGCATTGTCTTCCATCAGGACAACGCCAGGACACACACTTCTTTGGTGACGCGCCAGAAGCTCCGGGAGCTCGGATGGGAGGTTCTTTCGCATCCGCCGTATAGTCCGGACCTTGCACCAAGTAACTACCACCTGTTTTTGTCCATGGCGAACGAGCTAGGTAGTCAGAAGTTAGCCAAAAAAGAGGCCTGTGAAAACTGGCTATCCGAGTTTTTGGCCAATAAGGAAGCGAGCTTCTATAACAGGGGTATTATGAAGTTGGCATCTCGTTGGGAACAAGTCATCGAACAAAACGGCGCATATTTGACTTAAAACAGATGATTGTAACTGATTTCATGAACAAATGAAAATTCAAAAAAAAAAATACCGCAGGACTTTTTTGACAGCCTAATATTTGTCCACCAATGCTGCACCTCTTCATTTTCTGTAACAGTTGGCTTAGCAATCAATAAGAAACAAGCATATAACTCTTAGACATTTCATCTTTCGAATAAAGTGATTATCATACCACTTCGTTTAGCCGGAAAAGATATATGATCGCTCAAAGGAGGATCGATTTCTCCTAGGAAATACCCAGCGCAAAAAGTACCCCCTCCCTATACCCCGACAATTGGAATCATCGTTGATCCGGAGTAGGATTATTAACGCTTTAGAAGGTATGGATTCCTTCTAAACAGCAAAAAAAGATCGCTTATGATACGCTCTTCATGATAGCGTACGAAAAACATGGGTTGTTTATTTATGTGATCGATTATTATGAAAATAAGAAAATGAAACTGACTGTTTATTTGAAATCAGAAATCTTTGAACTCACACCAACGGTACGAGTGAATGATTCGATGTCGAATTTGATTAGTAACAATGCACAAAATACTGGCAATTGTTAATTTTTGAACGATGTATGTGAAAGCTGCCTTGCGACCTTGTTAAAAGCTTTTGAAAAGCTAGAATAGATTGAGTCGATTTGGCGACGTTTATATATTTTCTCGTGCGTAACGTTGTGTAGCACATTAGTTTCATAACAGAAGACCTAACAGTAGATTCTTGTCACGGGTCCATGTTGAACATCTTATATGAGTAAACGTGCTGCTTTGTACAGGGTTGGCTAAAAATTCGATCATCATAAAACTATTTATTTATGCACATTTTTCTTTCAATAACAATTTTCATCCATCCGGGGAACGATGATTAAATCCGCATTCCAACAAAGAGCTGATCTGCTTATTTGCATGAATTAAGTTCAAACCAATCACCAATCGATTTTCGAACTTCTCGCAATATCGACTCACGGCGACTGCCTAACGTATACCCTTACTTTCGAATTCGCACCAATTTCATCATGAATTGTGCTATTTTAAACTTATTCAATTAACCCATCAATTGTCATTATCGGACTTCTGGCCGCAGGGAAAACCAACTACTTAGCTCAAGTCGGGCGGGTAAACTTTACCGGAGCAAACTGTTCAGCCACTTCTCGGCTATAAGCACTCAAGCCAATGTACACGAATGGCCAGTTCAATAGCCCTATCGCTAAGCGGATTTGCACTTCACCAAATAGATGCACATCACGTTATTAGCTCTCAACAAGGACCATAAATCGGTTCAAAGAAGCTTACTCACGCCCTCCCTGAAGAGGGCAGCATACCTCTGCTGGTCTGCCTGCATACTTGTTCCATAGATGCAGGCTTCGGATTCAGTTCGCTCAGATACATCATACAGCCCGAGCGTTGATCCAGTTTGGTCGAGCCTCCAACTAACGGCCGGATATTATTTAATCCGCCTGAAGATGCCTCAATTTATGTTTTCATTTGATCTGCAGCATCGTGTTGAAGTGCGCTTAGCAAAACTTACAGTCAAGATGCAAAACAAAGCCCTCTATCGAATGGCCCGAAGATGTGCGATGATGAAATGATGATTGTAGTTTTTCGAGTGGTGCTATGCTGTGTCCATAGGATGGCATTATGGACCCAGAGAGAAACAAAAGTACAACTCATGAACTGCGAGCCACAGTGTTACATAAGCTCCGAAGATTGGATACAATTGCACAATTGCGCTGCTTTGCATTCGACTCACCAAAAAAAAAATTATTTCACACAGGTGCGCTGTTTTGGAAGGCAATCTTTTTCGAATACCAGAGAAAACATTTGTTTTGATTTATTATTTGGAAAGTATAATTTGAATTAAAAATCGGTAATATTGATGCTAACAAACCGTCATAATGATGTGTGGTTTTAATTCTTCATTTGGACATTTCAATAACGACATAGTTTGCTTGAATACTTGCACCGGTAATTTCATATGTATTTTTTTTAAAGTGCTTTGTGTCGAGAAAAAACGGGCACTATAAATACCGGCAATACGATCCGACTACAGCTACAAAACTGAGCTACAAACCAACGAAAAATCCGCATGCCAAAACGCCAACCAACACGCTTTCGTTTCAAACCGATATGCGATCAAACTCGGCATCAGCTTCGGTGTTGACTGTTCGCTGACTGGAGCAAGTCTAGAATTAAATTCGTTCGTTCTTTCGTTTGTATCTAAGAGACTTTAAACTTTGCAATTCACTCGCCTTTAGAATAAAATATGCAATTGATATAAACCCTCGCCTGAAGCAAAAACGGAGCCTAAGTTTGTATTTCTCTTCTGCTTTGCTTTTGTGAGGCATGCTCTCGCGTAATTTCAAGAGAATTGCGTTAAAAAAGATTACCGGCTTGCGCTCGTCACAACCGCCCTCGCACACGCTCTTGCAGAATTTATTTTCATCTCTTTTTCTTCCTAACGAAGCGAAGGTGGGCAGTACCAAATCGCGTCATTTCAAGAAAACCCTATAAAAAAATCGCGTAATTTCGAGAGAATCGCGTAAAAAATCGCATAAAATAAAATCACGTAAGAAAAACTCGCGTAAAAAAGAATCCAGTGTAGACGTAACATTTCTCATTGCTTGAGTTTACTGTCATCATATTGATTCATTCACAATTTAGACTTACTTCAGTATATTGCCCTTTCTTGAGCATTCTTAAGGTGAACAGCACTCAATACATAGAAACTTCATTTCTGCTACGCTCGAAGAACAACATAAACGAACTGCAGCACGCCAAGCGTTACAACCGCTAATCGTCTGGACAAACCATGATCAGAATCTAGGTCATCGAGATGCATTATTTACATGATTTGGATACAGGTCGGACACGATTATATTGGGTTGGGGGAAAATAAATGTCGTATATTGTCAATATATGGCAACACTTAAACATATCTTGTATTGTACTTAGGGGCTGTCCACATACCACGTGGACAACTTTAGGGGGGGTAGGGGTCACGAAATGTCCACGCATGTCCACGGTGAGGGTGAGGGGGTATAGATAATTTCCACGTAGACACATTTTTTTAAATACATTACGTCTAATTTGTATGCACGACTGGCCCGTGTTGAAACAAAAAAAAAATTTAAGTAGGTAGAATATAATTTTCAAAACCGTCGCACTTGTTTCTAATCTATTCGACCGATTCAGCAGTTGCTGGCACTATGTAAAGAGACTCTGAGAGTGCCGGTCGGGCATCCATACATCTCTCTTTTTTCTCTTCTTGATCTTTCTAATTGAAATCTATATGCTGAAACTAATGCACATAAATTGTGAGCGATCAATTTAGTTTCATTGTTAGTAAAGGATAATTTATTCCGTCAGGATGAGGCTTAGTATTGTAATACAAAAAATGGTCGACATTGTTTTCTTAGATGCGGGTTATTCATGGTACAAAAACCACTTCGTTTCCATCTCTTCAGAACGTCCAAGCTTTTGTAAAATTGAAAGACGAACAACACTAACAGCGAAGCTCTTTATTGCCCTCTATTGAAATGTGGTAATTTGTGAAATACTCTTCTGTGGGTTGGACCGGAAAGTTCGTGCCGCAATTGATGTTAATCAAATCGAGGAATCCATTGAGAAAAAAATTCGGTACACGACAGATCAATTAACAGATTCACTACAAATATCCAAAAACCACCGTCCCTGAGCATCTGGTGCAGCTAGCAAATTGCTACGGCGTATGAGTTCCACAATATTTGACCGAAATAAACACAATGAATCACATCTTTATCTGCGACTCGTTCTATAAACGTCGAAAAACGCCGTTTTTGTAAAAAATCGTGATGGGCGATGAAAAGTCTTATAATTTCTTGGGATTACCGTTATCAATTCCCAAAGTAGCCCTCACCCGCAAAAAGGTCATCTTCTATGTAAGGAACAGCACATCGCTGTTAAACTCCAAAATTGCTTGCAAGATTGTCGAGGAAACATGAGGTCTGACGTTCCTGTTATGAGCTTCTTACAAACAATCAGTCGATAAATTCCAATAAATACAGCTCGACAACTATGTGGTCGAAACTATCAAATACACATACTGTAGCATTTGCGAACATTCGACAAGCGTAAGCTTTAAGAAAGTTGAGTTAATTTGCGACTTTTCTGATCTTGGGATGTTGGTAAAACGGGAGCTTCGCACAAATGTGAATAGAGCAATTAACTGCAGACCATTTCGTAAATTCAAAACGAAATGACTGTACAATTTCGAGATGCTGAATGTATACGCATTATCAGGAACAGTTATAGCATTATTTTTTTTCCATGCACAGAAGCTAACTGTAGACAACATAAATGGAATTCGGAAGAAACTGAAAAGTGATACAAATAATTTACCGGGTAATATTGAAGAAAGAAAAGAATAGTGAATAGATCGATATTATGGTATTGTTAACAAATTGCATAACAGAAGAAAATATGGATTTTGTACCTCCCTCCTCCTTAACGTATCGCAAGCTATACCCCAGAAACATAACAAGTAACACAATCTCACCCCTTGATTATTCAAAATGATGTTGTTCGAATCTAGAATCTCATATTGTTCGAAGATATTCGAAAACAACATACAACAAATATCGTAACGTAATCCTACGTCAACTATGTGGTCATGGTTCGGATATAACCCTACAACTTTCTTGGCAAAAAAAAATATGAAAAAAATCGATTTTTTCTCCAAAAAAAAATAGGAATGTCCACGTGGACAAAGAGGGGAGGGGTAGAAGAAATGTCCACGCTTGTCCACGGAGGGGGAGGGGGAGTCTAGAATCGTACTTTTTCTGTCCACGTGGTATGTGGACAGAAAAACCTTAGCACCTTAGTGCATCGGATCATACCATACGGCTATTTAAAGACGACAATCTGTGCTACAAGTGCCGTTTTTTTATCCCATTTATTTATTTATCAGGCTCATTAGCATTTTATCTGTAACAGAGCCGGGTTTTTATCGCGTACATATACATATGTTTATGTTTCTATAAATTGTAAAATACACAGTAGTAGTAGTAGCCATTTAGGCGTTAGGTTTTTCTGTTACATTACATTATGGTAAATTACAATGTAGTAGCCATTTAGGCGTAAGGGTATTCTATCTGTTCTTCCATTGTTCAGCAGACCGGACAGCGAAGACAGTTGATATTGATCATTGTTGGGTTATTTAGAGAACAGCAGCCCGATGTTTCTTGCAGGGCAGAGCAGTTTGTATGGATGAATGGATCTTTGGTCCACCGTGGATCGATATCCATAGCTGATGATGGTTGCGTGGGCGTAGTTATTCTATAACAACACAAAGATGGTCAATTGAGGGCCCTGAGTTTGAACTCACGATCGATCGCTTAGTAAGCGAACGCGTATCCAAGTGACTACGAAGACCCCCTGCAGTGCCGTTTTGGCAGTGTTGTGATTGTCCTTTTCAATCTCAAGCTATAGCGCGTCAAAGATGGAGTCCACCAAGCAAGAAATTCGCCATATTTTACGTTTTTACTACCTGCGAGGAAAAACTGCAACGAAGGCGGCCGAAAAAATTCGTGTAGTTTCTGGACCCGATACTGTAACGATTCGCACAGCATAGCGTTGGTTTGATCGATTTCGTTCTGGTGTAGTGGCTGTCGAAGATACACCCCGTACTGGTAGGCCAATCGTCGTGGAAACCGATAAAATCGTTGAAATCATCCAAGTAGACCGGCATGTGACCACTCGCTCGATTGGCCAAGAACTGGGTATAGACCATAAAACCATTTGGAACCATTTGCAGAAGATTGGATTCCAAAAAAAAGCTGGATGTATGGGGGCCACACGAGTTGACGCAAAAAAATCTTTTAGACCGAATCAACGCCTGCGATGCACTGCTGAAACGGAACGAACTCGACCCATTTTTGAAGAAGATGGTGACTGGTGATGAAAAGTGGATCACGTACGACAACCTAAAGCGAAAAAAGTCGTGGTCGAAGCGCGATGAACCGGCCCAAACCATCGCCAAGCCCGGATTGACGGCCAGGAAGGTTTTGCTATGTGTTTGGTGGGATTGGAAGGGAATCATCCACTATGAGCTGCTCAACTATGGCCAGACCCTCAACTCGGTTCTCTACTGTGAGCAGCTTGACCGTTTGAAGCAGGCGATTGACCAGAAGCGGCCAGAAATGATCAATAGGAATGGTATTGTTTTCCACCAGGACAACGGCTTCACACATCTTTGATGACCCGCTAGAAGCTACGGGAGCTCGAACGGGATGTCCTATTGCACCCACCGTATAGTCCGGACCTGGCTCCAAGTGATTATCATCTCTACCGGTCCATGCAAAACGCTCTTGGTGATACTAATTTGGCCTCAAAAGAGGCTTGCGAAAACTGGCTGTCTGAGTTTTTTGCAAATAAGAAGAGGGGTTTTATAAAGAGGGGATAATGAAGTTGCCTTCTAAATGGCAACAAGTTTGCGAACAAAACGGTGCATATTTGACTTAAATAGGATAATTTTAAGTATGTTAAATAAAGCGTCAAATTTCGATCATAAATACGACATTTCTTCTTCCCCGACCCTATATATAATCGCAATTTCACTGTCAACGTTAATTTTCGAATCCAATACATAATCGAATCACAAAAAAGCTATTTTTCTTTTAATGCTTGACATTCATACATTAATGAAAAAAATATTTTCTTGAGATTCGATTATGTATAGGATTTGAAAATAATTGTTGAAAAAAAAATGGTCGACTATACATAATCGAGTCCGACCTGTATATAAATCTGATACAAATGGTGTGCAAGCATGATGTTTATAATATTTGTAAGTGTTATAATCCAGAAAAGGTCTGAATACGTACCAAATAATCGCCTGGTGGTTTGTCTGATGTTGATTTGTCCACATGATTAATATGGCAAACGCTTGGCGCGCTACAATTTGTTTATGTCGTCCTTCGTGCGTAACAGAAATAAAGTTTCTCTGTGTGATGTGTGATGTTCACCTTTGAAATACCCGAGAAAAGGCAATATGATGACAGTAAACTCAAGCAATAAGAAGTGCAATATCTACTTGAAAATTCGATCTTTTCATTTTAAAAATGATATTTTCTAAAACCGAACATATCATGATCATTTTTCGGACAAACCATAATCAGACTAGCCATGATCATAATTTCTCTTTGAAGAAAATTGTTTAATTTTCTTTTAATTTGAACACCTAATGGTATTATTAGAAACTAGAGACTTGTTTGTTGAAAAGCACAACCCAAACTTTATTTTATGTGATTTTCATGAAAAAAAATCGATTTGCGTGAAAACACCCTAAATCGGAAAAACCAACATCATTTACCCTACCTGCTCGAATTTTATCTCAGTTATAATTGGTCAGCGGTATATGCATGTCGTCTGCTGACTACGAAAGCAATTTATATCGTTTGCTTTGTATTCAGCAAAAACAAAAAAGTAAGTAAAATGAATGACAAAGAAGAGATCACATTAAAAATTTATGCAAAATTTATAGCCCACTTTCTCATGCTTGCCGTATATCTTATACATTGCTTGTCACTCTCAAACACATTACTCAACAAGTTTTACATTCAAAATTTACGTAGCAACATACACAATCAACTTTTCATCCTTAATTCGGATTTTCCATTGAAATTGCCTTTTTTTGAAAGAAACTATTGAATTATTGTGCAATGTAAACCATTACCTGCAACTTCAAACAAATGATCACAATCCGGGACGCAACGTGTTATGTTTTGGGTCTCAAACTGTGTCAATTTAATATCTATAAGCAATCTATTCCACCTGGTCACACGGCTACTGCAGAATATAGTCTCAGATTTTAAAGCATTTGAAAACCAGAAACCACTGAATTCAAGCTGAACATTGCAATCCTCAAAGTTGGACTGTTCTACATGATAATCTGCCAAGTCAGAAGTCCCTTGGCGTGTGTCAATTATTGACGTGTGTTTTAAACACCAGCCATACGCACCTGATTTGGCACACCGTGACATTCCTCTTTTCCTTTTTCAGAAATTTAGGCAAAACTTGAAGGATATTTGTCGACGATCTTAGAGTCATTTGAACGACTTCAACGTTATATCATTTCTCAAAGTGGCAAGAATACGCGGTTAAACCGTTGTAGAATCGATGTAACATATACACTGTGCAGCTGAAGGAAACCATTTAGAAAATAAAATAAATAAATATTGGAATAAATTGATAAAATGAACATTTACATTTTCACTTCTAGCTTTGAATCCTCATTAAAACACTGATACATCATAATGCTTGCTACATTTTTTTTTATTTTTCAGATACGTTTGAAGCAGACCATCAACCATATGGAGAACCGCGATCTGATGTCTTAGATTGATTTGTAGTCTGAACCCCATACACGCAGTGTAGGACATAAGAAGAAAACTTGTAGGTATGTTGCTACGTTTTTAAAATCCTGATGTCAAATAACAATTTCGCTTGTACTAAACCGGGGTAAAATCTTTGACAAAGAAACATTTCGTCCTTAACACCATTCTCGAAGCCTGCATACAAGTTTGAACCGCACATATCGTCCCGTTCTAGCCATAGTGAATAACCGCTGCACAGTAATAATAACAAATACTCCAAGTTAATTCTATCTTATACTTTCTAAAGGTTGTCAGATCAAATGTGCGTTTGCAATAATACATTCTACATCGTATTTTCGAATTTGTAATTCGAAAAGAATTTTAAAGAACAACATATAATATTTTATCATTTTTATCGGCTTCTTGTTTTATGGAGTTAATCAATTTGGCAATTGGAGCATCCAAATGATACATGAAAAATTACGTCATCATTCGGTCTCATTTGTGGAGAGCGACGAATGGGAGAAGAGCTAAAACGAGAGAGTTTTTGTTTTTCACAGGGGCGGTGTTACTAGTAAAACTTTGCGGTCTATATGAATATGCGAGGGCGGTCCGATAAGTACTTAGCCTCATCGGCCGATGGAGTCAGTACCGCAAAAGTGATTACTTATCGTGTAGTACATTCTCGTAAACGGCAACTGTCTAAATTTCAGCCGAACCGGACTCGAAGTTTTGTTTTGACCGCGCGTGAAAGCAGGCGTGTCCGCGGATTTTTAAAAAAATGGGAAAACATGGAAATTCCGCTGTTGCCTCGGCCAAATTGGTCGAATTGCACCATCCACCGTATTCTCCAGATTTGGCCCTGTACGATTTTTTTTGATTTCCAAACTTGAAAGAGTCACTTGCCGGGCAAAAATTTGAGTCGAATGAGTCATTCGCTAACAAGATGTACACGTGTTCTGTAAATTTTTTTTTATTTGTTTGAGAATTAGTTCGTTCTTTCAAACCATAAATGAGTGCATCAGTCCTGCTGAAAGCGTGATATAAAATTCTTGTACTTGAACCGATTCATTTATTATGGATCTACAAAAAATAGATGGAGGGACAGTTATGCATAGAATATCAACATGGGACAATTGAGCTTGATGTTGTTTTTTGAAAAGCTGGAAACAAACAATAAGTTTTTTGTGGTTTTCTGGAAAAAAAAGGCATAAAAACATCGTTCTTCGAAGAAAAGTGAAAATTGTCAAAAAGTAACATGAGGCAATTATGCGTAGAACGGCAGTACTGGTCTCAATACATAGTAGGACACTTCGATCCCATAGTTTGGCATCACTGCTTATATTATTCTATCAATTACAATTTATCACAGCCCGAAATACTCCGGAAAGTTTTTATGGCTGGGTTGTTTTAATAGAAGGCATCTTACGAGTTTGAAATAATGTTTCAAAAAATGTAATTTCGAAAAAAATAATAGGTTTGTAATAATTTTTATCGATATTTTACTCGTCTACCTTGAGTTGGGGCCGCGTAGTTTTTACCCTTATATGGCAAATGGGGATGAAAATGTATGCTAGCTGGGTTCCTGGCACCATCTAGTATAAGAATCACCCTCTAGGTTTTTACGAACTTTTTGGCCAAAACACCATGGCCGTCAAAGTGTTAAATGCTAGCGAACAATATTAATTAATGAAATGCATGCAACAGATACGTGCGTTGGTTGTTATCCAAGGCTGATAAAATATGTAAATATAAAAAAGCTGAATTTAGCTTAAGCTCGTAACGAAGCACGCGCCAGTAAAGAAATTAATGTCGGACATAACAAGTATATCAACCACCGTTTCAAACATATTTCCGCATTAATTCCGCCTTCGGCAAGACGCCCTTGAGACCGCTCTAATCTTTGCCCGGCGGTTATTCCATTCTGGCTGTGGAAATAAAGAGGTCATCTCACGGTTCCCTCCTGGGCACTGTTTCGCAGGTGTCTTTCCACAGTTAATTCTCTTCCCCGTCATGATACACATGGATGTGTTGGCCGGCGTTTTAGCACTTTTTTATGTTCCACTTTGCTCGCCGGCTGCACCACAGCAAGTGAGAAGTGGGTCACTCGAGTCGATAACTTCCAACGATCTTTCTGTATCGAATTGACTTAGCGGGAACGCAAATCGGAACACAATCGAATCCCACTTGGCGCTTACTGGAAAAGATTTGCTTTTCGGGTAATTTCGAACCAACAACATCAACAAGCGGGAGCATTCATAATTGATTGCTATTCATCATCATCAACGCGTATCCTAACCGATTAACGATTTTGTGTTTTCCTTTCGTCTTTTCATATTAATGACGCTTTTTGATGGTGTAATGATGATGGGAAATTTTGTAAACTGATCAAAGATACGACAACAGCTCAAGTTGATGCCTTCCGCTCAGTTCTGTGCGCTGCAATTTGACGGGAAATTTGAATGAACTGTTTTTTCGACATTCCTCCGAATTGTGTTCTCATTTTGCGGTCAATGGAAACTTTTCCGAAAATTAGCACCGTAGCGGTTATTACTCCTCCTTACATTGTAGGCCACTGGTGCAATGATTTTAATGGAGCGATTACACTCTATCGAGCCGAAGCAGTGTGGGAAAGTGGCAAACTGCACCTAAATTTGCAACGAACCGTTCCAAATGGATTTGGGGTGGCTGCAGCTGAAGCACAGCTTGTTGTTTATTGTTGTTGTGACCATTTGATGGTAATGTGGGAAATTGCTTGGCCGTAAAATGTAGCACTCGTGAAATTACAATTTTATAAAGGTTTTCATTTCTGGTTGAAGGCTGCAGGCATGTTATCCGAAGACGCTGCAAAGCTGTCAGACATTATTGGATTGTTGGGTTTTTTTTCTCTCTGAATTTAATCATCAGAAACAAGATCAAATTTAACCATCAAAACATCAGAGCAACTACATCGTTCAAATTGACCTCATAACTAGGTGTTATGAGAAATTTTTTAAATCATATAGAAAGAAGTTGAACATCATCTTCATTATCATCATCGCTGGCACGAGTAGCTCAATATGGTCAAGATATGTTAATTCAGTGAATACCTAATAGAAGGTCGCCCACTAACCGCTGTTTCGAAGGCGGATAAGCCGCGGCAAAACACCATAGACTGGTTTGTGTATAGTTCAGAAATCGTCTGTGATGCAAACACTATGATGGTTCACGAATTTCATGCGTCCCATAAATATTGTAAGTCCATGGAGCTTTCAATATACCATATATACGTTTTTCTTATGCTTCGTTCTATTAGTTGAGAGAATATCTCACGGAAAAGCCGTACTTTCACACTATCCAGTTAGTAAAATTAAATAAAATTTCAGAAATAGAAAAACTAAAGGGATTTACTCTCAGATGAAGTTTAAAATTTCATTTTTTTCCTCGAATATTTATAGGTGGTTTTGTTGCTTTGTTGGTTGATACCAGATGTTTTCCGAAACAGTTCAACGATTCGTTCATTGACACCAAATCACGAATTTCATGCGTTCCATATATATTGTGAACACATGGAGCTTTTTATCGTTTATTTATAGCATTGATGAATCCGATTGAAACTAATCGAATTGTAAAATGTCCGAGTTAATTTTCATTATAGAAACGTAAGCGGATAAATCTTTCAAGAAGAATAGAAATGGTACCGGCATTAAAAAATAAAAGCCGCTTAATATCTTCAAAGCTTCATTGACGAACATTCATAAGTTGAGTGGCAATCAGTATTAATCCGCTGTTGAGAATGCTAATTGCTTCATTCCAAAACGAAATAAAAACCATTTTATTGAGATAGAATCCTTTTCACAATATAGGTACGTATTTTAACCAAAGATAGATTACTTTTCCATTGTCCATACATTTTTACTTATCAGCATAACTTGAACATTGCAGCGAGTATGTTGAAAATTTTCTTGGGATCAGTTGCCATAAGAGCGGAGTTTTAATAATAATCCACAAAAATCGTCCTAGAGCCAATCGGAGGAATGGATGCACCATTCGAAACATCCTTTGGTTGAGATAAGGCGTGTTCAGAGTATTTCTGTACAATCGTTGACTCTTTCAGGAACCTCCTCTATCATAAAGGGTGTGTCACATCAAATTGCATCACGGAAAAAACGCTGTAGAAATTTAATTTTTAGGAATTATATCTTCAGCTTTCGCTTATAATCAGATAAGAGTGTATAGATCACGTTGGCCATGCTTCACTGTCAATTTTTCGTAAATTTGGAAAAATGTCGTCGAACGAAAAAGAGCGTCGTGAATTAATCCTGTGCACTCATTTCGAGAATCCGGAGTTGTCACATCGGGACATCGGTAAGATGCTGGGAATCGTCCAATCCACGGTCAGCAGAGTACTAAAACGATACTTCGAGAACCTAACCATCGACCGGAAGGTGAAGAACGGCAAAAATGGATGCTCCGTCAGTGAAAAAGATCACAAGCGCGTAGTTAAGCAGTTTAGAAGTGATCCGAGAAGTTCGGTCCGGGATGTCGCCAATAAGCTGAATTTGTCAAGTTCATTCGTCCACCGGACCAAGCAGTGGGAGGGCCTGCGTACATACAAGGTTCAGAAGGCTCCTAACCGCGACGAAAGGCAAAACATGGTGGGGAAGACGCGAGCCAGGAAGCTATACACCGAAATGCTGACGAAGCCGCATTGCCTGGTAATGGACGACGAAACCTACGTCAAAGCGGACTTTCGTCAGCTGCCGGGCCTGTTGTTCTTCTCCTCAGAGGACAAATTCAGCGTTCCGGAGGAAATTCGCAAGCAGAAACTATCCAAGTTTGCCAAAAAGTGCATGGTGTGGCAAGCGATCTGCTCTTGCGGAAAGCGGAGCGCCCCCTTCGTGATGACCGGCACGGTAAACGGGCAGGTTTACCTTAGGGAGTGCCTACAGAAGCGTTTACTACCACTATTGAAGCAGCACGAGGGCCCGACCATCTTCTGGCCGGATCTCGCTTCGTGCCACTATTCAAAGGACGTGTTGGAGTGGTACGAAGCTAACGGGGTCACCTTCGTGCCAAAGGAAATGAACCCGCCCAACGCGCCGGAGCTTCGCCCAATAGAGAAATATTGGGCGATTATGAAGCGATTATGAAGCTTTTGGGTTCTGGAAGAACCCAAAAGTTGTCAAATCGGAGGCGGACTTCAAGAGAAAATGGGTTTCTGTTCCAAAAAAACTACAACCTGACGTTGTACAGAACCTTATGGACGGGGTATAGAGGAAGGTGCGAGCATACGGGCTTGGGCTCGAAGTATGAATAAAAAGAAAATGCCAAAAGTTGTTTAATAGTTTTTATTTTACTGTCTAAAATTTTCAAAAGGATCGGTCTACTAGGCGAATTTCTACAGCGTTTTTCCGTGATGCAATTTGATGTGACATACCCTTTACGTTTCAATGAAAATTTACCGTTTGTATAAGAGTTTTGTCATGTGCTCCCGTGGCCGAGTGGTTAGTGTCCCACATTATCATGCCGGGAGTTTGGGTTCGATTCCCGTTCTGGCCGGGGGATTTTTCCTCAAAGAATTTCTTCCGACTTACACTGTGGTCACGCGTATTCTAGAGCTTGCCACTCCAGAATACATTCAAGACGTGTTTTCCGACATAGAAATCTTAGTTATGTATTATTAATAAAAATGTCGCAAGTAATACCTTCGTTGAGAAAAAAAAGTTCCACTGGGATCGTTAGTGCCATCCAAGAAGAACCATAGAGTTTTGTATAAGGCACACAATATACGATGTTGGAGTTTGTTGGATCCCATTGTCTTATGAAGCCAGTATTATTCATAACAATACCAATACATCTTCGAATTCAATGGTAATATTCATATCAGTTCCTTCCGTTTACAAATATTTGGTCTTAATCTCTTTTATCTTAGGCCAATTAAGGTCTGATTTGTTTTTCATTTATCAATCATTTTTTTCTGAGATTATCCATATCGGGATGAAGATAAAATGACGGGAATTATTGAATATTGTGCCTGCGTATTGAAACCCCCTTCTTTCGCCTAACATATTCCAATGCCATGTTGAATAACACAAAGAAGCCTTATTAAACGATAATATTTGCATAACGATGTATAAATTCTATTAATTTGATTTGAAAAAAAAGGGTGAAAATGTACCTGAATTCTAATGTTTCGCAAAATAAATGTTATTTATTTTTGTTTACCAATATAATGTAGTTGTTTTCTTTTTGTTATTCCATAGGTTGACTGTTACTCACAACCGTCACGCCATCTATCACCATCACATAGTTATTGTTTTTTTTATGTATTTAGCATTATATACGTTTTTCTTATGCTTCCTTCTATTAGTTAAGAGTATATCTCACGGAAAAGCCGTGCTTTCCACTATCCATTTAGAAAAATTAAGTAAAATTTCAGAAATAGAAAAACTAAAGGGGTATACTCTCAGATGATGCTTAAAATTTATTTTTTTCCTCGAATATTTATAACTAGCTGAACCGGCAAACTTCGTCCCGCCCAAAATTTATTTTTCGTTATAACAACCACGTTTTCTTACTGAGCGCTCGTTCATGGGTCCAATCGCAGAACTGTTCATTGATTGATCTTCTAATCTACCCTTTAAAATTATTTTTTACTATAAAATTTCAGTACTTCTACCGAAACTCGACATTATAATATCAGATTATTTTCAGACACAATTCTCGTGCAAGATTTTTCATCCACTTGCAAATAACATGTATCTCCGTTACATCGAATAAATGTTTGATACAGAAAATATGATAGAATAAAAACAGTCCTAAATCGGTCAATTCCTTTCTCGAGTTTTGCTCTTATCAACACATTCGGCGATCCATTTTTATTTATATAGATAGAAGACGATATAGGAGTGCGTTTTATCACATTAAAATCCATTTCCACCTTCGAACGAAGATCAACTTCGTTACCGCAAACATGAAATGGACTAACAGCGCTTGTCAATATGTAATTGTAGAACACAGGCGAATTGAATTTTTCGAATTTTCCCATTTTCCTTCAGAGTTTTCCCAAAAATTTTCAATTGTCATATTTGGTTGGTATATGTTTGGTTGAAATATGTGCATTTTTTATGGGACCCCCTCTCCTTTCCAGTGGAGGGAGGGGTGCCATACCATCATAAATACATTTCACGTACCGAAAAACGAGTTCTCGAGTTATGCAGAAGTTTGTGTTTCGTTTGTGTGGCAGCCCTTTTTAAAGAGGGGAAGGAGTGTCGAACAACCATAGAAACGTTTATCGATCTCTAAAACCTCTATATGCTAAGTTTGATTCCATTTGTTTGATTGGTTCTCGAGTTGTTCAGCAGCCTCCCCCCTCCTTCTCTTTGGAGAGGGGAAAGGAGTGTCAAACCACTATAAAAACATTTATTGCTCCCTAAAACCTCCATATGCCAAATTTGGTTCCGTTTGCTCAATTAGTTCTTGAATTATGCAGAAATGTTTGCTTCATTTGTATGGCAGTCCCCATCCCCGCTTCAGAGAGAGGGGAGGAGTGTCTATTCACCATAGAAATGTTTCGTGTCCCCTAAAACCTTCGCTTGATTATTTCTCATTTGCTTGATTAATTCTCGAGTAATGTAGAAATTTGTGTTTCATTTGTATGGCAGCTCCCCCTTAGAGGGAGGGGTGGAGTGTCTAACCGCCGTATAAACATTCATTGTACCCTAAAACCTGCACACGTCAAATTTGGTTTCAGTTGCTTGATAAATTCTCGAGTAATGCAGAAATTTGTCTTTCATTTGTATGGCAGCCCCCCTTAAGAGAAAGGGGAGGAGTATCTAACCACCATGAAATCTCCACATGCCAAATTTTGTTTCATTTGCTTGATTAATTCTCGAGTAATGTGGAAATTCGTGTTTCATTTGTATGGCAGCCCCCTCTTAGAGAGGTCTCGAATTATCATAAGAACCTTCCCCGACCAAAAAAACCCCTACATACCAATTTTCGTGTCGATCGGTTCAGCAATGTCCGAGTTCATAAGAATCAGACCGACAGACAGACAGACAGAATTCCATTTATATATATATATATATATATATATATATATATATATATATATATATATATATATATATATATATATATATATATATATATATATATATATATATATATAGATTGGTTTTGTTGCTTTATTGGTTGATACCAAATGTTTTCCGAAACAGTTCAACGATTCGTTCATTGACACCAAATCAAATTATCCATTCTACTTTCTCATTTATACAGTTTCTCGTGAATGACACGGCTCACAGTTTTTTTTTCTTAAGCAAAAAATATTTCTATTTAATTTCTATCATCTTAAGCTCACCAGCACAATCAGCTAAATATTGTTGTTTTTTTTTATTCGTTACGAATCGCACATTACAATGCTGTAAGGCTACTAAATTAAATTGATAAAACGAGGGCTTCCTTACTCGGGAGTATTAGAAGGTCTCAAACAGGGTTACCATATCTACAGACTAATCTGCAGATACTGTTGATAAGTCTACTGTGAATCGATGGGTAATGAAATTTTTCCAACCTGGAAAAGCCTTAATTATTGACAAAACACGCAGCGGACATCCAACCACTGACTCGAAGGACAATCGTCGCTAAATCATCAAAGATTTAATTCAAAGTGATTCTTAAACCTTCCCTAATCTTAAAACTTCAGGCGACAAGTTTGGCGCCAAGCTTTGCGTAGTGACGATATCGTAACCAATGAGGTTTTACCGAGGTGCGATTATTGCGAGTGGAAAAAAACGAGTATGGTGCCATCATTCTTATAACACGAGAACGCTCGTTCACACACGCAGAGTGCAACTGAAGAGTTTCTGAAAAACCTGAATTTTGAACCAAAAAATCCTCCGTATTCTTCCGACCTTGTGCCTTGCGATTTTCATTTTCTCCCTTCCATTTTCTCCCTACTAAACGATAATCATTAGACAGCTCGGACAATGAAAACACAAAAACACAGATTTTAGTATGACGAACCTGGTCCAAATAACCCCTGGGAAACGCATTAATTGGAAAAAAAATCGGAGTGGAACTTCTGGATTTTTCTTCATCGGAGGCCCAATTGGACTGTCAAATGACATCGTTATAAATTACTTTAAGGAAAAAATCTATTTGATTTGCATAAAAGAAATAGTCATTTTGTACTACAAATACTACATTTACATTTGCAAGTCATTCGTGTATTTGATGATGCTCATACATAGTTACACATAGTTGAACCTAGATTGCATACTAGCAATTATTAAAATTCACGAGCTGCCGCCACGATGTTTAATCAAATCATTTGATCTCAAAATAGCGTTCATCGTATCGTTGCTGAGCCGATTTCGCTTATTTTTGTTCTGAAAAATTGCTCGACTGTTGCCGAGGAGTGAAGCAGAGTGAGATCTTTAAAAATAAGGCATCGAAGCACCGAAAATGCGAGCGTATCATCAGCATCCACCAATCCTGAAAATCGTGATATTCATCTCTTATAATATCTCTCTGATAATATCAATTAACACGCCAATGTGGTTTAACATTAAAAATATCACGTGAAATTATATGAATTAATTTTCATTCTATATGCAAACGATTTCAAAAATCACTAGAAATAGCTGATGCGAAAAAAGCGTTTTAGAGCAATATCCTAGGACTTCATTGCATCCTCCATTCCGCCTGATACGTTATTGGGCCTTTCCACTGTAAAAAGTGAAATATATTTATTAGATAAAAAATTTTTCACTGCGTATTGATCCAATTAAATATTTTGTGGATCGTCAAATTTGTGAATTAATTCACGAATTTCGACGTGTTTCACGATTTTTAGATTTCTACCGAAAACAATCTTTACTTACTTTTTCACTTCTTCGGGCTTATTAAATTATAACAACTCATTCGTATTATCTTTCACAAACAACCATTGTCAAGAATTAAAGATTATATGATTTGGAGTCATATATTTAAAAGCACAGATTCTTTTTGCACGGAAGACACAATTGATGAAGTATCGACAAATTTTCCTGAACTATATCAGAACATGTGTACTTGGTTAGGATGGATTTAACGATTATGAAATAAAAATAAATATAGTGCAGGCGAAAATATTTGAATAAAATATATTTCATGTCCTCTTATAGTGTTTTTCAATGAAATTTTAATCATCAGAGGAGATATTTTGCCAGAAGAATGGCAATGAATGTATGGGAAAGAAATGACCTCCGATTTTCCGAATAGGACGCAGTATACCCAATATATCTCGATTGGGCAGGTTGAGATCTTCTTCCACGAAATGATCTTGTACCACTAAAATGTTTTTTTGTTATAGTCTGATCAAAAGTTCAAAGGATCCTTGTGTACTTTTATGTACGGCGGCGCACGTTTTTTCTGGCACTCTTTCTCATGAATCTTCGAACCCATAGTCTGATTTATAACGAAAACCTATGTTCTGTCCACGACTACATATCCTTCTCAGATCAGAAGTTTCTAGCAAATTTATGTGCAAAAACATCTTTAACTTTTCTCAAAGTTGTCTAGAATACATTTCCAAGTACGTTTCGTCGTCCATGAGGAATTATTGTTGGTACCTCGCTAGAACCTTGCTGTACAATGTCCACGTGCTTTTTTGACCACTAAGTTCTGCTGCAGTGCCCGGTTTGGTTATTTGCTAGTGCGAGACCAGCGATAAACTTCTCGTAGACGAATCCTCCGGCTGGTACTTCTGTTCGAAGTGTATTTAATGGTAATGCCGCCATCCGAGAGTCCTGGATTTGCTCTAATGACTTTTCAATACAGATGCCAAAAAGTTAGGGACGCTACGGTTGGTTTTGCCAAATTCTACGATTTTGCCGCTCTCGTGGTTTTTTCTACGTGGATGTTCAAAATAAATTTTCTTCTGTCGGCTTCCATCTACCGCAACTTTTTTTAAAGTTTTAAATGTATTGTAACGAAACATTCACCACTAGTAGATGTGATTTTTCCAAACAATCTGCTATCGAATCGTTCCAGACCCGACCAGTAGGGGCACAGTAGCAAAATAAGTAGTGCGTCTCGATTGTAAATGCGATTTTAACAACAAAATCAGAATTTCTGGCATTCAGGTCGCATTCTCCTCCCAGTGCTGATCAGCCATCAATTTAATTAGCGATCTCTTCAACTGCTATTATAACACCTCTTTCATTTCTCTATTTCTCTTCGCAGCCCAAACCATTAACATCACACGCGGTGGACATCCCCTCATAGTTTTTGGACCAAACCGGTAGCGACCGATCATGAGCCATTACGGTCGACTGGCGCTGCTCACTGAAGAAGTCTGCGGAAGAAGCAAGCGAGAGAAACGATAACGCCTACCGGAGAATCCTCACCATAAAGGAAGCCTACGTAAATTCAACCCACAAGTGAAGCACCTGTGAACCGGGTAAAGAACGCGCCGTTGACACATCTCACCGTCAGCTGTACGCCAGCGAGTTCAAGACGTTCCTCCAGGTAGCCGCAAGAGTGCAAAGCGGAAGGCGAGTAAACAAGGGAAAGGTGAAACAATTACCCGGCAAACAATCTGGAAAGAAACGCTCTCGCGTCTGCTTTTATTCAGTATTGGATTGGAGTTCACGCCAGGCACAGCTTTCGATGCCGAGCGGTTTTGCAGCCCACAGATACAAACCAAAACACGAAAAAGGTAGTCGCCGGAGAAGAAGCGAGTTGCTGGGCATCTTAACCTCGCTTATGTAAAAGATCGATGCTTTTTTCTAGTCTCTCGTTGGCGGCATCTCCGGACCGGCGGTAGAATTTTGAGGTTCCCCGTGCCTCATGGAACCAGTGCGAAAGTGTTAGACGAGAATAGTGAAGGTTGCTGCTATCTGCGGCTGTTGATTGACGAGAGCGCGTTCGAGCATCGGTCCGTTGCAGGAGCGCGAGAGAAGCTTAATCTTATCAGAAAAATTGCGCTGCTAGTTGAGCGCGAGAACTGGCCGATTTCGCAAGTGTTTGACTGCGGGCGTCCGGTTGGTGCTAATTCCGACGACGTATGCTGGAGGAGCGATCACCAATCACGAAGCAAGCATCTTGAAATAGTTCGTGAATGTCTTTCAGGCAAGGCCACGTGATGAAAGACTGAATGCTGAAGTTGGTCGGGCAGCCCCAGGATGGATGAACGGTTATGTTGTTGTTTAGATCAGCTGAGCCAGCACAACTGCGCGCGCGGTCACAGTGTAGCGCCGAAGGATCTTCTTTGTGGCTACAAAACTAAGCGTGTTTGTACGCCTCTGACTGTGCTCAAGGTATTAACATAATTTAGTGCGAAGAAAAATAAAACGCCGCATGTGAAGCAGCATTAAAAATGCTGACGCCGGTGAAAAACAATCAGAGTGCATGAATGTGGCGTATCGCGAGCGGTAGAGGACGCCCTCTGGTATCAAACAGTGCAGCAGTGATAGTGATTAATAAAACTTTCCACCAGTTGGTGATGTTACGTGTCGGAGAAAAGTTCAGAGATCTGCTGAAGCGAAATTATGCCACTCAGTGATTTTGAGGAAGATTACGCTAGCCACAGATCGGGTTTAATCGAGAACGGTGTTCATTTTGTGACTTGTGTTTAATGCGGACGGCCGTATGTGCGACCCTGACCACAGCCAAACTGAAGATGTATTGGATACGGTCGAAAAAATTGAAAGAGCGGCTGGCGCTCGGTTTTGGCGCCTCGCTCGTTTTATTCACTTTGCTGCTCGTGATCGACCTGCAGATGGATCTGGGTGTATCCAGAGGTGAATTTATTCCTTCCCACGCACGGATACGTTTCGCCAGCGAGGACGATAAGAGTGGAATTTACAACGAGTTCCATCGGAAATATCTCGCAAAAAGTAACGCATCCGGATCGAAGGAATATCTCACCACAAACCCACATACTCGGGGACGAACGGAAACCTCCGGGGCAGGATACCCAAGTAAACAAATTACTACGACTCCACCGCACGATCGTTTCAAGGATTTGGTTGCGATTGTGGTTGCTCCGAAAAATCGACGGAATCCTCAGTTTTTCGAGCGCATCGTTGTAAAAGAGGAGTACACAGAAGACATAAACCCATCGTTAGCCGAAATGCTCGATCTTCGGATCAGTACCAATTCATCAAACCTGGAGAAATTCCAGCTCGCGATTACCAAAAACGAGTTATACTCAAAAGACGACAAACTCGTCGATGCTGTGATACAGGACATGGTAATGTTACCAATCAAACACGTCGTGCAGAAGGAAGGGGGCACACAGATCAAGCTCATTATCGAATACCCCAACGATGTGCATGCTTTGTTCAAACCGATGCGGTTCCCTCGGGAGCAACAAACTCTCCCGAATCACTTTTATTTCACCGACTATGAGAGGCATAACGCCGAGATTGCAGCATTTCATCTCGACCGTATAATGGGCTTCCGCCGGGCGATGCCAGTTGCCGGCAGACTGTTGAACATTACAACCGAAATCGAAAAGGTGTGCGACGATAATCTGTTAAAGACATTCTTCGTGTCGCCGGCACGTAATAAGTGTTTTCACGGCAAATGTTCCTATTATTGTGATACTTCTCATGCCATTTGCGGCAATCCAGATACGCTGGAAGGTTCGTTCGCGGCATTCCTGCCAACGCAGCCGGACACCCAGCGGAAAGTGTGGCGCCATCCCTGGCGCCGATCCTACCACAAGCGAAGAAAGGCTCAGTGGGAAACCGATCCCGATTACTGCGCCATGGTTCGCGACATTCCCCCATACGACGAGGATCGTAGACTGTTGGACTTGATGGACATGTCGGTGTTCGATTTTCTCACCGGCAATATGGACCGACATCATTACGAAACATTCAAAATTTTCGGAAATGACACCTTCCCGATTCATCTGGACCACGGTCGTGGCTTCGGTCGACCGTTTCATGATGAGCTCACGATTCTGGCACCGGTACTGCAGTGCTGCCTAATCCGATCCTCGACGCTGGAAACCTTGCTTTTGTTTCACAACGGTCCTAAACCGTTGTCGGGATTAATGCGAGAATCGATGGATTCCGATTCGATAGCACCCGTCCTGTGGGAACCCCATCTGGCGGCACTGGATCGCCGGGTGGGCATAATCCTGCAAGCCATCCGGGATTGCCTCAAGAAAGCCTCGGAGGAGGAAGAATTCGACGGGGGCCAAAATCATCTCGGCAATGGTGGTGACAGCTTTTCTTAGCGTTTCAATCGGCTCCGAATGGAACGGATCGACACAATACGAATCAATCAAAACACTAACGGTGCAAATCGAATTCGCCAAAACAGAAAATTGTACATAAACTGATCAAGATGTGAGTGAGTAGCATGTGAGCGATTGAGCCGCGAGTGATTGTGAATAGCGATCGCGAAAGAGAAAACTATCAAACGGAAGATAACCTGCTTCCGTTAGTGAATGTGGCATTAGGCGCGTTGATTATTAGTCTATTACTAGATTATTATCATGAAATGATAGCGTTAAGAAAAAACAGCAGATGAGAAATTTGCCCTACATATACCGATTGAATGGTTGTAAAGTTCTGATGTTTATTAGATCTATAAATAAATGTGTAAAACTACACAAATATATATATTCGATGTGTGCGGACGGATCCGCTGCAATGAGAGGCCAAAGTTGTAAATGAATAAATCTATATCAAAGGTTATTGATCCCATCGTGGAAGCCTATTTACGTTTTAAACGATAGATGTTCTTGTTTCTGTTAAGTTTTACCAGTTCCAAGCGCATATCACTTCCGTTTCCCTGAACTGCTGAATCGGGCTTTTCTGAAGGATAACAGAGCTCATTATCACGACAAATTCTCCCGGCAGTGATACATAAGAAGATAAAATCATCCATCATTATCCTGCTGTGGCTCACCTCACTATACACAGAAATCCAGTCCTCTCAGATCAGCCAACCGCAAAGAATGACAAACAAAAAAGATTATAAATCTCCCTATAATAGCCAGTAGAAACCAGCCAAAAATGTTAAAGGATAATTAATTAGTCAATGTTCAAACGACCTTGCCTAAGGACGACCCAAAATTACAAAAATTATATCCGTTAAATCAAGTAGCTCAATACAAACAGAACCCGTTGTGCGAGGGGCAAATCTCAATATTCCTCTCCATAGCAAATAATGAAAACCGTTCGTACTGGCCTCAGCGATTTGTTCTCGAAAATGTGATTGATTGTGACAAAACTGAAATAATTATTCGAACAGAAATATATCGCGAACCGTGGAACGTTGCGAACGCTGAGAACGTTTAAATCAAAAACGTGAAATATTGAGAGAGACATTTATATACCCACGATTAGTTTTAAATATTTTTGTTACGTGAGGAATCCTAAGTGTGCTGCGGGTAATGAATGACAATGGCATTAGAGTGTTTGTGATTTAAAATGTTTTCCCCTTATTGTCGCTTGGCTCAGCATGGATACGAATTCATATACTAGTTTGTATCTATATTTTTTACTCAGCGAAAGATTCACAGACGAGAAATCAGCGAATAGCGCGCAACTTGGAGTAGCGACAATCTCGAACAATCGTTTTCGATATCTTTTATATGTTCGATTTTATTTGTTCTGTTCTATCCTAAGGCGGTTAGTATCCTGATATTATTTATAATTTATACGCACTAGATAATGTTGTAAAATTGGAAACAATAAAAACCATAATGTTGTAAAATTGGAAACAATAAAAACCATAATGTTTGAAAATTAGAAAAAAGAAAACATACATTGGGTGTCAATATTCTATGGATGACAGCCAAAATCAAGCGTTGAGTACTAGGTCCAGAGACTATGCATAGAAATGGTTCCCACGCGACTGGTTTAGGAGGAATTATTTAATTCGAATGTTATTTTAAGTATGAGCTTCTTCAGCTTCTGTTGACGAAGTCGGTTTTCCTTTTTTATGAACACAGAACTTGCACAACAATACCCGAATAGTAAATTCACTCATCTTAAAATGATTGGCTTCGACGTTGTTCTCAGTAAAGGCAATATACCGCTTCGACCAATCCTCGGGATACTTTTAATAGACTGAAATCAATTACATGAGACCATATCAGGCGAGCTCTGGAGTAATTTTCGTTGAATTTATGGCCATAAATTTGTAAACATACATGACCGACGGCGTGATACAAAACCTGAAATTTATCCGCCTTCAAATATTCAATACTTGCTAGGCGACTTTGGTATGTGACTTGGGCGGGTATTTTGTGTATAGTAATGCATCGAAAACCGGACGCTTAAGCGCTTACGATAATAACTTCAACTACTAAAAAATATTCACACATCATAGCATGAAAAATTAGCTGTCCTATAGAATTAGAAGGCTTTCATCTAAGCTATGAATCACAGAATTCCACAAAATCATGTTATGTTTGTTCAAAATTTGAAATTTCTTGCATCGTGTGGTGATTTTAAATCCGTACACTTTTTTAAACATGATTTTAATTCCGGACACATATTGTCATTTCTTTAAGAGAAATTATCTATTGATGTTTGTAAAACTTATTACCGGGTGCGTCAGAGGAAGCGGGACTAAATGGAACCACGTTTGGTACAAAAGCTTTTTATTAATTAAATTATTTATTGTTTTCTACAAGATGGCGCCATAAATATATTTTTTTTCAAAATCCCACCAATATGTCTACTAGTAAAGCCATTTCATTTGATACCCATATTGATAGGGTTTTGCAAAGTATATATATATATATATAGCGCCATTTTGTCGTGGTGGCCATTTCGGATTGCCAATTTTCATAAAAAAAACCAAAAGGATTGTCTACTAGTCAATTCCTTTCGTTTGATACCTATATTGGTGGGGTTTGGAGAAAATATGTATTCCGCCATTTTGTAGCGGCCGCCATCTTGGATTTTCAAGATAATGAAATACGCAGTTTTATAATGACTGCAGAGATAAAGGTGTATTCCAAATTTCAGATCGACCGGTAAACAGGAAGGGGGTTAAATTTCTATTAATGTGGGATAGCGCGACAGACAAAGTTACAAAGTTTCTCACGTACATACAAACGGGTCATATAATCGAGTCCGTCCTGTATAACGAAGAGTTTTATTGTCACCACTCGAAAATCTGTGCTCTATACTCCATACTAGGGCTTTTAACATACTCTTTTGCAACTTGACAATCACAAAGCACCATCTTACAATGGATACGTGATACAAATTTGACAGCAATCGGTCAATTGGTTCGTAATTTACAGCAATGTGAGTGAAGTAACTTTTGTCATTGTGAAAAAAATGGAATAATCCGAATTTCGTGTGCTGATTGTAACATTGCATGAAATGAGCCTCGAATTGCTTCCGCATCCACCGTATTCTCAAGATCTGGCCCCCAGCGACTATTTTCTGTTCGCAGACCTGAAGAGAATGCTCGCTGTCAAAAAATTTAAGACCGATGATGAAGTGATTGAGGCCTATTTTGAGGAAAAACCGAAGGAGTACTACAAAAATGGTATCGAAAAGTTGCAAGATCGTTATAATCGCCCTCGAAGGCAATTATGTTGAATAATAAAATTGAATTTTGCAGAAAAAACCTTATTACCTTATTAACTTTTCAGCCGAACTGTTATATTCGACACTCATCTAAATTGAGACAATAGTAACTATCAGTCACATTAATTCAAAATGAAAAAAATGTTATGGTTTTCGCATGATATTGAAGGTAATGAAAAAGTGTCCGGATTCAAAAGCATGTATCGTAGAATCGTGAATCCGATTTAATTTATTCTTCGAGATGCTTGCATTTCTTTTCTATTTTTACGGCCACATGTATTGAACAATTTGTTGGTTATTTGAATTATTTACTACTAGGTGTATGCACATGAACCCGGATGTTTCTACGTTGGACTGTATCTTTCAGTAAGAGTAAAAGAACATATTACGTTTAATGAAACAGTTTCAACGTTATTAACTATTTTTGCTGCGATCGTATTTTGATGATTTCCTTACCAATCGAATTGAAAATTCTTTCATATTTGTTTGATATTGGGCAGAAGTAGCTACACTGCGTTTCACAACTATAGAACCACTCATTTTTTCTAAGTTTCCAGAGATATGTATGAAGTCGGATGAATTGAAGTATATAGTGTAGGACATAACAACTATCTTCAATAAAGGACTGGCAGTTTGAACTTTATTGTTGTGTTCAGGCGCGAAACATTCAAAAAACAAAAATTCCAGTGTTTCATAACTATAGAACCAGATGGGAAAACTCTCACTCCTTTACAAAATTTACGTCAATTCCATATAAATTACAGTAAGTTCCTAATTCGTAGGTCATCTTTAGTTCTCGATCAACTTAAATAACCCACTCGGGGTGGTTTTGACCAAGCTGCGCCATGTTGTAGTGTGTATCTCGTTCTACGCAGAAGATACTGCTCGTTTAAGCTCTTCAAATCACTCATACTGCTTGTAATCTGCATCTACTATTCGTACGATCCTCCTCATAAGATCATGATTGAGTTTTGACCTGGTAAATGAACTGACTAGTCCAGAATCTGAAGCCCCTATTCAATGGACCATGCCTTGACTTTCCGGATGTTAGGAATTGATGCCAAATTACCCAATCATCACGGTGTTTTGATCCAAAAACAGTAGTAAACGATTCTGAAGTACTTCATTGCACTTCTGACTGTACATTGGTGTTGATGAAAAGCTATCTGAACCAGGCCGTTTTGAAAATATGTTCCTCAACCATCAAACTGGTTTTCATACTGTGAAGCGGCTGTTTTGATGCAAATACAGTGTACAACTAGGTTTTTTACGAGGTTTTTACGAGGTTTTTTCACGCGGATTTTCCACTTAACGCGTTAACATGGCAACATCACATCTCTCTCAGCTTATATTTCAAAAAAAATGACGGTAATCAGTATCTGGATGTTGAGATTCGACAAATTTACCGAATTTCATCCAAATAAACTTGTATTTTTGTATTACCATAATTGTTACAATTTAATATCTATGTACCAATTATCGCAAAATCGAAAGCTGCCTTGTTCCTATTACGGTTGTACGAAATCGCTTTAGTATTGTGATAATAGGAACATTGCAGCTCAACATTGTTCGTGGGTTTTTCTTTACTTCCCGGATGATTAACGTGTCCCTTCTTGCATCAATCTTAAGTTTCGGCCCTCTTCCCGGTCGACCGGCCACGCTGCCCGGCATATGATCCTTCCGAATGACCAATTAGACCGCACCACGACTTACCCATACTTCTCAGCAATGTTTCGTTGAAACTCTTTACGATGGAAGTCACACACAATCAAATTTTGGACCTGTGTTGAGATTTGCTTTCCACCCATTTTCCGGAAGCTTCCGGAAACCACAGTGTCAAAAAAACGACACTACGCATGAAAAGTTGACTAAACAGCTACAAAAATTATTTTTTCTGACAAATGTAAACAACCAGTTGTCAAAACCGAGGGGTGCATCGTTGAAGAAAAAATGGTAAAACAAATTTACGCAAGTGGATTTATTTTATGTCATACCCTAAAAGTACCCATTCAGAAACAAAAGACATTTTTTTGTTTTTCTAAAAAAATCAACGATACTTAAATGGCTTGATGATCTACTAATGACTGGAATACCGAAATGCTTGAAAAAAGTTTTGATATTGGAACATGTACCTTGATTCCAAAAGTGGATGGATTTTTTGCGCCCATCAGTGCATTTATCATGAGTGAAATCATGTTATGAGGCACCATGATTTCTTTGGATAATGCTTCATTTTCAACACCTTTTTCGATTATGTCCCATATTTTTGCTAGCTTTGACTTCAAACTGAAAAAAAAACTTTGAAAAATTGAAATTCACTTTTCTCAAAAACGTATTTTTAAAATTCTCAAAAAAAATATATGAATAGCCCTTACAATTTACAACAAGTCACCTATACATCGAAAAATGAGAACCATAACTGGAAAAAGGGGGTTTTCACGTTTTCTTTGAAAAAAAAACAACTAATCCTAATTTTGTTATAAGTCATGATAGCAATATAACTCCCCACTAAAAGATCGCTTCAATTTATTATCTCTTCGGTTCTTCATCCGGTGTAAGGTCATGAACCCATTGGTGATCGGAAATTTTGAGCAGCTGATCGAGCTAAATTTTCACTCCGGACTCATGAGTTCATATCATGAATTCATCTCCATGCAGGTTGATCCTTCTTCGTATATTCCCAACCGTGTTTGTTTCCCTGACTACATCAATTTCTCTGTGCATTTTGATCTGTCCATGAAGCAAGATATCCATGGATATTCAGATTACCAACGATCGAGGATCGCTCCAACGATCTTCGATGAAAAGTATGGGGGTATCAATTGTGATAATATGTACTTTACTGATGGGTCCACTATAAACGAGTCCACAGGATTTGGAGTGTTCAACGAATTTTTTAGCACCTCACACAGTCTTCAGAATCCTTGCTCAGTGTATATTGATGAATTGGCAGCAATTCATTGGGCGCTGGACAGCGTCGCCTCACGACCTGTTGAACACTATTACATTGTAACGGATAGTCTTAGCTCTGTCGAAGCTATCCGTTCAGTGAGGCCGGAAAAGCACTCGCCGTACTTCCTTGAGAGAATACGAGAAATTTTGAGTGCTTTATCCAGACGCTGTTATGTCATTACCTTTATCTGGGTCCCTTCACATTGCTCCATTCCGGGTAATGAGAGGGCTGACTCATTAGCAAAGGTAGGTGCAATTGAAGGCGATATTTATCAGCGTCAAATCGCCTTCAATGAATTTTATTCTTTAGTCCGCAAAAATACCATCGCTAACTGGCAACGCAAGTGGAATGAAGATGAATTGGGCCGATGGTTTCACTCGATTATCCCTAAGGTTAGCCTCAAACCGTGGTTCAAAAGTCTGGACTTGAGTCGGGACTTTATTCGCACCTTCTCCCGACTCATGTCCAATCACTGTTCGTTAGATGCACTACTCTTCCGTTTCAATCTTGCCAGCAGCAATCTCTGCGTTTGTGGCCAAGGTTATCACGACATCGAGCACATTGTTTGGTCGTGCGAGGTGTATCTGGTCGCCAGATCGAATTTAAAAAACTCCCTTCGGGCCCGAGGAGGATAGCCCAATGTGCCGGTGAGAGATGTGTTGGCTCGGTTAGACCTTGATTACATGTCCCATATATATGTTTTCCTTAAAGCTATAGATCTTCGTGTGTGATTGCCCCTACATCCTTATACCTTCCTTTCCTTCCTTTGCGGGTAATTCGTCCCCTTGCTATAAATAGTAGAATAAGTTGAAATGTAAATACACTATAGATATACGAATAGATTTATAAATTGAGTGTCCATCAACATTGTTACAATTTCTTTATATCCCATCCTTCTCCTAAAAATATGTCACCCTCCTAAACTCGAGTACACCGCGAGTAATCGGTTTTCCACCTTACCATAGATGTAAGAAAATTGTTTATATATATAGTTTTAAAATTATATTTAAGAATTCGGCTCCTTTAAACTTAAGTAACTGAGCCTGTAAAAATAAACGAATTAAAAAAAAAAAAAAAGATAGCAATATAGTGAATATGGCTTTTTGTTAGGAAAGCGTTGATCACTGAGACTGACAGCTACAAAGTAAAAACATGAAAAAAATATATGGCTTGTTTTGCGGATGTTTAACAAAATGTGAATGCTTTCTAGTGGAATTATTTTTGACGTAGGACTACGTCTTTCATTTCTATACCGGGGTGTAAAAGCAAAGTTTCGAAAACGAAAGCGTTACACCGGAGACCGAGATTTTTAGCGTTGATAGCTTCTGAACAATCGAACGAAATGGTATAATAAATACTTCATTCGAAAGATAAAATGTCTACGAGTATATAACGCATAGACATTTTTTCTGTTACTTTTCCATCCAAAAACTTGTTTCAATAGCCTTAAAATTGCTTTCAAAAGAGGCTATTGAAATCACCAGCGCCGCTCGGAAATCCACTCGATTATAATTGAACAGCGATTGGAGCATGTTGTCGCTGTTGTGGTGAAGCTAACTTCGTTCATCATGAAAGCGCTGATGAACGTTGTCACCAAGAGCCTGTTTGTGCACCTTAGGCCAGAAGGGAATCCATCAGCCACCATACACACATACACGCGCGGAACTATTTTCGTTTGGTTGCCATCCAGCATCGAGAAGATTCCGGAAAGATGTCATCGTTGCTGAAATTTCCGTTGCTTGCCCTTGGAATTGAAAAATACATTCATGCGAAAGAGTTTATTTTAATGTTTTCTATCCATAAAATACTGCAACCAAATACATTAGGTTTTGTGATTTTTCAATAAAGTGCAATGAACAGGTGGTCATCGAGTTAGCATTAACCATCGAGTCGCATGGGCCTCGAGTATCGAGGAGAATCTGGAAAGATGTTATCGTTGCTGAAAAAAATCTACCAGTTCCCCTTGGAATTGAAAAGTACATTCAATCGAAAAAGTTTATTCCAATGTTTTCTATCCATATAATACTGCGACCAAATACAGTTGGTTTTGTGATTATTCAATCAAGTGTGATCAACGTAAGACTACGTCTTTCGGCAATTTATTAGAGGTGCAATGAATCTTAAGAAGGAATTCCCGCTCTACGCGCACTGGCAAACGATGTTTACTCAACAATTTCTCAAACGAGAAATGGGTGTTGTGAGAAAGGATGAGCGAACGCCAAAATTATGTAGACTGATTTGATGCAACACATACTTTGTCTTTTTGGAAATGGAATACAAATCATATCACAATACAAGCATTGTATTATGTATTATACAACTTTTGTGTGATTACTTCTTTTGCTGAATATTGTGCCTCCAACGTAACGCTCTCGTTTTCGAAGTCCCCCAAATATTCATTTATTCATTCATTCAGAATTGATTTAGATGCAACTAAAAACGAAAGTCCTACGTCACCCTCGCGGCTATACCACAGATATAACCCACTTCCAGTTTTTTTTAATTGAATTTTATTAATGAGCATAGTCAATGTCAATTACAAAATCGTCAAACTCTAAGAGTAATACGGCGCTTATGCGACTTAGACGGTGTATTTGTACACAACGATGGGTTATTTTATGTTATACCGAGTTCGAGCATTTTTGTTTCTAAATAAAAAAAAAGATATAATTACCCGTTTTTGCAGATAAAATTTATTAGATTCCTTAATTCCATCAACAACAAATTTGTTACCAGGAACTATTTTTTCTACCAGGTTCCCAGAATGCTGCACATTGAACATCTTGCATTCGACATCACCCTTCAGAACAAACACGAATACAGTGAAGCGCATCTGCAGTTCCCATACTGCCGAAAAATGAATGTTTTCTCGTAATTAATTCGTAACGGTTTGTTTCGCTTATTTTCTCGCTTCCAGCATATTCATTTCCTCAAATGACCTCCACCTTAAGCACTGAATAAATGCTGACCTGTCGTCGTTGGCTTAAAGAATGGAACAGCTTTTGCTTTTGCTTTCGTGTGACGATAAACATTTGGCGGCACGAAGAATGGTGAAATTGGCCGTATGGGTGACAAGAAAATCAGTTTACAATTTGAAGACTGTGAAGCACAAAACCGTTTCTTAGTTGAGGCACCATTCATTTCGCGCGAGGTTCCAGCAAGTTTCAACACTTTCGGTTTCTGCTTTCCTGCGGTTTTATTCACCTCCGGCGTTGGCCAAGCTGCAAGTCGTCAGTGCTCTGGTTTACTTACTGGTTTCCCACAATTGTGATGGAAATAATTTTTTGAAAATGTGTTTTGACAACCGGCGGAACCCCACCGTGAAGGAAAGGTACGATACTAGTTCATGGTTGGTTTCTGAATCGACAAACAGAAGTATATTTTTTCAAAGGTCCGTCAATGGAATCCATGAATAATGAATGTAGTGTAGTAATGAATATTTTTGTTTTTAAGTTTGCGGATTTTGAGATTTGGAATTCAGGTTTCTGGTATTGTCTCGTGAATTCATAAGTCAAGTCTCTTTGCAACAACTGGCTCACTTATCTTTTTTGTGAAGTAATACTCATTTAATATTTATAATGCAACAGTAGCATAATAGGTGGCATAGAGATGGAATAATTTTGACGTTCTCTTCTGCAGTTTTATTTTATTTTTAATTTGTCCCATCGATTAGAATCCAGGTCAATAACAACTATTAATTTATTTTCATGATAGAACAGATCTAGTCATCATGTTTAAAATTTCTTCAGACTATCTGCGATTTCCAATACTAATTTTGATAATTAACACGTTGGATCCACGCATTGTTCTTGCTACGCTTTCCCTTCAGCCCGCATTAAGAGCGCTTGCACAATATCAATGTCGGCACCAGCTTCCCAATGGTAAGCAAATGGTTGATAAACGACTGGACTAAGCGTACCATCGGTACCATTTTCGCGTGGTTGTGTCACATACACCCGAATACCATTGACCCGAAACACGTTCACCCGAAGCACATTTACCTGAATGTAACACATACCCGAAAGTAACAAATACCCGAATGCAACATTTACCCGAATAGAACGTTTACCCGAATGAAGAAGGAAAAATTTCGACAAATCAGATTATAAGTTTTGTCAAATCCCCTGTTGATACATAAGATGAAATCAAAACAACATGATACAGTAACAAAAATACGAAATAAAATGAGAAATTGCAATGAGGAAACTGGAAAATGATGTTGAAGACTTCACTGTGTCATTTTAGAAATTAGTGGAGGCACGATTAACATTCCGTCTTCTTCCCGTATTGCTCTTGAGGGCTAAGAGATCATTTAGAAAAAAGCATGGATTATGGAATATTTTGAAAATTATACGTATTTACGCCACCGCAGCGCAATGTTCATCATCAATTTATTATTTCGTGATGAAATTTTTTTTAAGGTGCACGGGCGAATTCCCCATTTAACGGGGATAAGAAACCGAGGCGGCCCCAAACCGCCGAGGTGACGCAATTCGAGTCCGCCACCGACCCGCCGTCTGAAGCAAACCTATGTTCCACCGATTGCCCGGTTAGCTTGAAACATAGGAGACGATCCTTCAGTTAGGTTAGGTAATGCACCAGGCAAACGTATGTTATCCAACGCTTGCGGTTGGATCCACCTCGATTCCTTATCCACGATAGATGGGAACTTCATCATTTCACTAAAAAAAAATAAACTTAGAATATAAAATGCGCTGCGGTAGCGTTAATACGTAAGTACAGAAAAAAAATATTTTATATAATTTGGTCATCTTATTCTTTAACGTGTGCTTTCGTGTTTAAATTGGATTTAACAAACGTAAATGGCTTAATTCGACAATTACGATCATGATTCCATCTTTGACATTGAACTTCCCTGTCGGGTGGTGTTTAACTGATTTTAATTGAGTATTTTTGATTCGAATGAAAGTTTGTATTCCGTTTGGGTTGGAGAAAATATGAATTTTTCACATTAATTGGGAATTTTTTGACTCAAGTGTAACTTTTGAAAAGGGCGTATGAACCGGACCGAAATATTGTCTCAGAAAGTGTGATAGGGTATTGATGTTAAAACGTTATACTGAAATATATAAATATAAAAATATACACTGAGAAAAAAAATAGTGCTCTTTTTTTTACGAAAATAAAATTAATTTGCAAAATCTAAAATATGTATTTTTTAATTTCTTTTTAATTTTATCATATAAAATAGAAGGTATGTAATAGGGTTAAGACCCATATGTCTTCAAATGTTTTTCAACGTAACTCCTAAACATATATTTTTACCATAATGATGTATTTGGAAAAGTTGTTGAAAATTATAAGCAAATTCATAAAATTTTCTGAACATGACAGAATAACACGACACACATATTAAAAAAGCCTATTTACTATAAAAAAGACAATGAATAAGAAATATTTTTTAAATATCTCGAGAATGACTGCTTGTACATCAGGATTCATAATTTCTGGCTAAAAATGATTGTTTATCATACAAAAATTCGATGTTTCGAAAATTCATAAAAATTCGATGTTCTACAAAGTTCGTCAAATATAGTTTTCCATCTTGGACTAATTTTTCAAATTTTTTCATGACTTCTATTTCATATGAAAAAATAAAAAAAATTAAAAAATACATATTTTAGATATTGCAAATAAATGTTTTTTTTGTAAATAAAAAAAATAGCTATTTTTTTTCTCAGTTTTTTTTCACATTTTAAAATCAATACTCTATAGATCTTTCTAAGACACTATTTCGGTACGACTCATAGTTTTTGAGATATACATTATCAAAGATTTCTCTTACTAAAATCGATACGCCCTTTTCAAAAGTTACACTTGAATCAAAACATCCCAATTGCTGTGGAAAAGTAATATTTCCTCCAACCCAAAAGAAATACAAACTTTTATTTCATTTGGAATTACTTCAAAATTTTAATAATTTTGAATATTTCTTTCTTTCTCATTAGGTATTGTTTACCATTCGGGTAAAAGTTCTATCCACATCGTTTCTCTCAAATGCTCTAGTATCTCGCTGTGTTATAATATACGCATTATCTGTCCTTTTTTTCCTTTTTTCGTTTTAAAAGTTTTCAATATCTGATTCGATGAATTCTATGTCGACTGCTTGAAACTGACAACTTTCTTCTACGTGTATGGACTGCGTGATCCAAATAGCTGGATATTTTTTACAATTGAATTTGAAAGTCCATCATTCATACAAAATAAATAATTTTATAGTTATAAAAATGAAACTATATATATATATCCTTTTCATAACTTTGGAAAATATAGTATGCACCGCCGCTTTTTCTCATTTTTGCTCTACCCACGCAAAATTCGAGTTTTTGGATACCAGTCAATGCATAAATATTAAATATGAAAAAGGCTTCTAATTAAATATAGTAAATATTACATTCGGGTAAATGTTACATTCGGGCAAATATTGCGTTTGGGTAAATGTTGCATTCGGGTGAATGTTTATTCGGGTAGATGTTCCATTCGGGTATCTGTCTTTCGGATAAATGTGATACAATCGGTTTAATGAA
Organism: Toxorhynchites rutilus septentrionalis; assembly: GCF_029784135.1. Classification (NCBI taxonomy): domain Eukaryota; kingdom Metazoa; phylum Arthropoda; class Insecta; order Diptera; family Culicidae; genus Toxorhynchites; species Toxorhynchites rutilus. The sequence continues at coordinate 226,844,307 of NC_073746.1, forward strand.
TAGGGGCTTCAGATTCTGGACTGGTCAGTTTGTTTACTGAATCAAAACCCTATCAAGAACTTATAAGGAGTGAACGTACGAATAGAAAGTAGATACAGATACAGCTATAAGCAGTTTGAGTGCTTAAACGAGCAGTATCCTCTGCGTAGAACGAGAAACACACTATAAGATGGCGTAGCTTGGTCGAAACCACCCGAATGGGTCATTTGAACTGATTGAGAATTGAAGATGACCCACGAATTAGAAACTTATTGTAATTCATGTGAAATTGACGTTAATTTTGTAAAGGAATGAGAATTTTTCCACCTGGTTCTATAGTTATGAAACATTGAAATTTTAGTTTTTTCAAATTTTTCGCGCCTGCACACAACAACAAAGTTCAAATGTTCAGTCTTATAAATGAAGATAGTTATTATATCCTACACTATATACTTCAATTCAACCGACTTTTTTTCATTGCCAGAAAAAATGAGTGGTTCTATAGTTATGAAGTGCAGTTTATTAGTGGAATTGATGCTCAGCCAACCCATGCATCATCGACCACGACAAGTGATACTTCGAATACGAAATAGTGAAATATTCTCATTTGTGTTCAAAAAGAGATAGACGACTTGGCGTAGTTATGCGAGCTATCAGTCAATCGCAATCGACGCTCCGGCTACTCCTGGTCTAAAGGACAAAGAATCTTTTGATTACAGTCAGTAACACAGAAGAAAAGAAAATATTATCATTCTGAGATTTTCAGTATCATAGTCCCAACTTAGAAAAATAAATCTATTAGCTTACGAACAACTATTTATAATACAATTTCAAGTTTTACTTTCCCTGCACACGCTAAAAATTACAACACTATGACACTATAATAGATACGGCAACTTCCCGTGAGCCATTATATCTTGTGCCAGAAGAAAAATTCCAACAACTCCCTCACGTGAAAGCCCTTCTGATGGAAGACTCACTTACAACCCACCAAACTTTACCGCTCTAATTAATTACATAATCGAAAGTACCACCGAATACCGCTCGGCACAAAGTTGTGGATTGTGGTGAAGAGTTGAAGCGAGCGCTCCAACCAAGAGATGTTTATTCTTTCCTTCAATTTCCTACATGCACAGCTCGACTCTTCATTTGCAGTGCCTGGTGCTGCTGGGAGGAAAAGTTTCTTCTCGTGCTCGCCATGGTGTATCTTGCGAAAATCTTCGCAGAAGCGTGGAAAACAAAACCAAGTACGAGTGATATCGGTTGGTACTTGTTGGCTCGTGGAATCTTCAAACCCATCGAAAGAGAAAGGTAGGTAAAGAAGTATTTGGCGAAAAGCTGAATGGAGCATTACATTCGGCGCACAGTAATTTTTGCGGATGAGAACTTGCGATGAAAGAATAATGAAGACGGTTCACCCGAACAAGAATGGGCACTTATGATGCGCAATTCAAAAGATTGTTATCATTTCGTTATTGTGTACATGTTTTGAGATTGGAAGAAATTTCCATTGCATCTCATTACTCGACACATTCGAATGATTCTACCCCCCAACATCATGGCCGCAAACAATGCCCTGATCGTTACTCCAGATCATCATCCATTCTGTTTCTGGCGGTCCTCCGATGAAATATATATTTTTGAATGGAGTTTACGAAATGGAATTTGTTAGAAACATAAGTATATGATTAAGTCTACATTCAGGCGTATTTCAAAGTTAGAGCGCAATCGAAACCAAACGCATCTAATACTGATGCCAACCGCTCTCAGCTGATCAATGTGTTTCGTTCCCTTGGTAAGCAAGAGCAGGCAAACTTCGCGACGAGTGCAATAAATCTTCCAAATCGACTCGCGAAAAACCACCGAACATGTATACTTCGCCAAAATTTATGAAAATTCATAGACTATTCATTCTGAGACCCCCATCAACGTGATGTTTTGACCAGGCGCTCCCCTGTTACTACATTACGATATCTTCTATCCCCATCGACAGCAACAGCCGTCAAACTCATTTACATTGGTAGGAAACTGGGAGAACCTAGTCCTTGCGACGAGGGGACTAGTCGAGGTATTCAATGCAAGAAACGGTTTCCACTGATGGGGGAAGGAAATTTTTAACCTTCCCGCTGAGTTATTATGCGAGGGGAATAAAAATACAATAAATTTCAAACCGAGCGGCTAACAAAATTACAAAACTTCGCTCCAAATCAATTTACCAACTCAGCCAGTGCGAAATCCTGCGAGTTCAGTATTGTGTCAAACCGAACGATTCTGGTGAACAAGCCAGAATGGAGGGGATTAAATAACGGCTGATTAATAGCGGGGAATAAGGATGAATTGAAATCATAACCGAAAGTTATCTTGTTCAAGAGAGACCAATGGTTCCATAGATTTGAACTCATTAATCATCTTTAGTTTTACGAAGATGAAATTATTATTAAAGAAGTTTTTGTTATATCCTTGATGTTCGCCTGTGAAGTCCATTTATTTTGATATCTGGAAGCTTGATCTCAAGTATGTTTAACAAGGTCGATAAACCAAGTTGAATTCATCAAACGAATTCATAATTATGAAAAAAATGTACGGGGCTGTGCCTAGGACACGACCACTTTTTTGACGTAAAATAACGAAATTATTTTATTTTTATTGTTATTTATTTTTATTTATGAATTAAGGGGGGACCCCTGTCTGGAAGGTCGAAAAATCGTGTTTTTATTCAGATGTTAGGAATAAAGTGAAGTGTTCGGATATTATAGTTATTGTTTAAAATATATTTGAAGATGTATGTTCCATTTTCTGAGTGCACGAATAATGATTAAGGGGGTATTCTAGTGTAGAGACACGAATTTCGGACGTTTTTTCGAACTCCGTAAAAATAAAACAATGAATATTTTTACTATCCATTATATCATTATTCGTTTATCTATCTTTCCACAATAAAACAAAAATAGGACGGAAAAAAAATATTCATAATTAGAATAGTTACATGCTGGTGAAGTGAGGGTGTTCAAAAAAAAGTTGTGCCATGGCGTACACGATTCCAGTCCTTCTGGTTATCTGAAACAAAAAAATCGAACAGATTCTGAATCAGTAAAGATGTCGCTATGGCATGAACCTCGGACAAGTCAAAAACATGGGTTTTAACAAAATGGCGGCCGTTTGAAAACAAAAATGCTGTTTAAAACGTTTTTTTTGCGTTTACTGATTTTTTGAAAATAGTAAAATTAAAAAGTTATAATTTTTTATTGGTTCATGCGATAGAGAGATGTATGCAGATTATTTTCATATAAATTTGACATAAATCGGTTCAGTAGAACTTGAGATATCGTGTACGCCAGTTAGAAAAAAACTAGTTCCGAGAGAAACGCGTTTGAAGTTCATTGTGATGGCCGTAACAGGTTAGATACCACATCACTAAGATGGCTCTAACTAGGTAAATAATAGGATTTTCGATAAGTCCTTTCTAGAGTATATTCTTGAATGCCTAAACTACAGAAATATGGTAAAAAAAAAATTTCGATATTTTTAGCTATTCTTCATGAAAAATCGCTGTTTAGAAGCTCATAAAAATGGAAAAAATTCGATATAAAAAAAAAACGAGGTTGTGTCCAAGATACGACCGCTTTGTTGACGTAGAACTACGCTGTTATTTTATATAAGTTGCTCGTTTATAGCTTGGGATATTATTCTATAATTTTAGAAATTTTAGAAACAACTGCTTAGTAGAATAATCTCTGAAGTGGTTTTTTCGTTGTAGAATCAGTTGAGAATAATTGATTGATGATTCATTCTTGCCCTCGCAAAACAATACGCTAGCTGTTCGTATGTCGCAATTTATTTCATGTCAATGCATTGAAAATTTACCTCGAACGCTATTCCGGTGGCCTTTTTCGCAATTGACATAGACTCGGCTACAGTCGAATATATACATGTTGCACCAGCACCATTATTCCACATCACATAACTACATCAATATATCTTTGGCACCACATGGAAACAACAGCAATGACAATACTTGCAAGTATCAAATATCTTGCTACATGTTATTTAGCATTGCTTCAAAGGAATCGCACCTCTAGGCATCGTTCGTACAACATAAACCAAGCGCCAAACAAGCATTCGCCATAGCATGCATACAGAGCCATACATTGGTGCCTTGAAACTACTGGGAATATAAACACTTCTCATCATTTTGCGCTATTCTCAAAAGAAACGCTCCTGTTTATATTAGTGGCCTCGAAAAAAAGTTGCATTACTTTCTCATGCTCGAGAGAAGCGCAGCTGTCACCCTAAGTTTGTTACTGGCAAGCGAAACCTAATCACATACAAAATTCCAGAACGACATTTACTTTCTTGGTGACTAAACAAGCGAAATAAACTCTTTTTGTTAATAACAACCTCGAAAACAGTAGCAATGCTTCATTATGATCAATATTAGCGCAAATGCAATCCTAGTTGAAGGCAGTTTTTCGACTGGCACGCGAACCCAAATAACTTATAACATTCCAGTAAGACATTCAAGATGCTTGGTATCCCCCAAATAATTTTTTGGTGCACCAAAGGCACCAACGAAGCCTTTATTCTTTGTGTGGACACCGACTGGACAACATCGTTGCTGGACGAGCTGGACAGCGAGGGATCGAGTGCCTTTCTCAAGGCAGGAGGGCGGAGGTGGTAGCGCTGGAGTAGAGTAGAGTAGAGTTTTCAAAGGGCCTTTCTCAAGGCTAGAGACGAATGAACTGCAAAAGTTTAAAGTCTCTATAATACAATACCTTCCTTCCTTCAGGAAACACACTTCTTTCGGTCCCAGAATCGAATATTTAGGAATAAAAATTGAATTTTGTTACGTAACGATCACGGCCTCCCCCGTCCCCTCTATGTCACATTAAGTAACAAACCCTCGACCCCCTCCCCCTCCCTACTCGCGCTACGTAATTTGTGCACGACGCCAAAGTCCTAGTGGTGTGGAAGAACCGTGGTTTTGTAGAATCAGCTGGAGATGGTTGAGTCATGAATCATTATTTCCCTCACGAGAATGATACGACTAGCACCAGAATGTTGAGCAAGCATTGCAAGCTTGCAAGCGTTATCCTTCTTCTTGGTGTTATAGCTATAACAGGTTGTACGAGCCAGTTGGCCGTATATGCTGGACCGAAGGTTTTTCTTCGCCGTAGAAAACGGCTGCCAAAAGGGCCAGTGAAATGGTAGCACTTAACAGAATTTGGCTATCTACAGCGCACAGTAGATCTCTCACCGGTGGGGGAGGGTAAATGTACCTTTGCTTTCCCACTTTTTCACCAAAGTCGCGGACAAGCACTTACTTTTGGTACTTTTGGAATTGGGAGATATTATCACGAAATTTTCTATTGTACGAAAGACGACCGTGTTATCGCAATGAGGAATGTATTTCGACTGTCCCTTTTTGGTTCGGGGTCAGTGGTCATATAGATCGACCACTGACCACGATCGTTCGGGTGATCACGGTATTTCTCCTAATTTCTCTCTCTCTCTTGCTATTTTGTGTGTATAGCTGTAGCTTTAGGGTAATATTATTAATTGTTGCCTTATTGTTATGGGGTAGGGAATTATACTATAGGGCCTCAACACAGGTATCGTGACGGTCTTCTCCAGTTGACATTCACACGTCCACAGGCGATTATATGTTTGATCCATTTCACATTTCTAATAAACAAAACTGTGAAATCGTTTAATGGTAACCACTTCAATCTACATTTGGCAGCACGCAAACCCTAACAAAAATATATGCGTGTTACACTTTAACGCCGATCTTGTGATCAAGTTGTGTGACGTCGAGAGGAGCTCAAATTGCAATATTTCCTCTCTCTACAATGTCCATTCACATGTTGCTGTGTTTGTTCTATGTATTAGCATTTCGAGCGACCGATTTACGTGCGTCTGATTCGCAGTTGCTCCATATTGACATATTGAGGTAAGCACACAAATAAGCACAAACAAGTATGAAAATGAAAATGAAGTTTCATCAACTTGAACCATTTACAGACCAGGAGATTGAAATGTATAGCAAATAAATATCAAATAAATCTAAGAGAATTTTATAATCCGTTCGCATCAAAAATAGTTGAATGGTTATGTGTCCAAGGCACGACGCCTCTTCCACTACAAAAATTTACCATCAAGCCTTTTGACATCCAACAGCTGGGACCAATTATATCTGAGTCACTCAATTTTTGCCCCATAAGATTCGACTTGAGTAGCCAAGCCTTGTCTATTACCTGCTTCAACCAATTAAGGAAATTGGCGCATCAAATCATTAAGGTTTGGTAGCTTGACGAAATTTTGAGCGTTTATCAAGGCCGCAGTGATTCACGAGTTCAATATAGAAGTCACGACAAATCGGTTTGAAGGTCAACTTTCAAGCTACATCCAATCTTTTTTCAACTTCTTCTGCATCGGTACCAATCTCAGGCTTCTTCAAAAAGTCTTCAAAATCTTTCACATCAAGGTGAGCATAAAGAATCCACTAAGATAACGGAAAAAGCTTCGAAACGGGTGATCGAGGATATTGTGAAAAACTAAATGGATTGAATCATACGAGAAACTCGACCATTCGTTTGTGGTTTTTTGGGTCAACTTATCCATCATTATGATGATCTCTGAAATGGAAATAAATATTTTTTATTACGAGTTTTCCCCTGGCTAAGATTCACTGTGTGCACATCTTAAGGTTAACGAAATAATTCATTCAATAATAACATTTTCAGACTATTAATTATGAAAACACTACATGCACATTAGTATGATATAATCTCAAAGCAGTAGGACGGGGATAAAGTCCTGACACGAAGTGATAATGCAGCAATGAACTCGATCAGGCTCACAGTTCGTTCAATTGCTGAATTTGAACAGCAATTCTCCCAGACCTGATAAGCCGTTTTGTTGAACTAAAGGTTATTTTATGAAAAGTTTCAATCGAAGAAAATTGAGCACCTCTAAGTCAGAGAAACCAACGTGCTAACGCCTAAATGGCGATAATGTAAAACTTGCGGCGATGAAAACACTTGGGGAGTTTATCCTTTTTTCCGCAATATTACTCAATAATACATTTTCACAGCAAAACAAAACGACAGTTTTCATGCTACATAGCTCTATCGTTAATCGATACAATGCGGACATGATATCCTTGTGTTCACGATTCTTCAACGTTCATACATAATCTTGTTTGTCTGTTGACACAGCTTTCCGATATGCATATTCGGCCCTCTCTAATACCGCCGGCAGTTCACATCCACAGGACTCATAATTGTAGCAGTTTTCCCTCGTCATAAATAGAAGCGATATAATTAAAGCAAACAAATTTATGGACAAGCAAAATGTGTGAAGCGTTGGCGAGAAATAATGGGCCGGCATATTTGAATTAATGAATCCTGCACGGACCTTTAGGTCTATATAGGAATGGATGCTCTCGTGCCATTTGGATGGTTATGCTCTTATGGGGCACTTATTCGCTGTGGAGGGAAGAAAGGACTGGCTGACTTAAGCGGAAAAGCAACATCAGCCTGCTAATGAGCGTTTAAAATGTCATAAATATGGTTCCATTCAAGCAGATCAGGCCCTCAAGATTCGGGGTGGGTATCAAACGGTTGAGGAGCTCGTTTGGGATAGTTGGACTACAGTAATAATTTACATAATTGACTGGAAACTCGCCATCGAACCCATCCTGTTGCTGTATGCAGATAAAATGGATTTTCCATGAGTTGATGTATTTTGATGTGCTGGGAATATATTTAAACGTTATTTAAATAATTTTACCGGTGACATGGGATAACTAGGCTAAACAGATTTAATGAAAATTTATCTATTTAGAGGACATACCGTAAAACTTTTATGGTTTCGAACCCTTGGACGAACTACTTCTTGATATGGTTCCATTGGGTTATGGGGAAGGTATTTTCAGTTTGCACAAATCGATAGCGCTCGATTTTTTTCTATTGTAACATTTTGCGTGAAAGGATTAAAATCAAAAACTGTGTAATTTTATCTGTGATTTTCATGTTAGTCATAGCTTATTGTTAAAAAGGACAAAAGCGGAGATGTCAATTAATTTCTATTAGAATCGATGGATTGAAAGTTAGGAAGCTCGATGATTTAAATTCATGTGACGAATCTTCAAATCTCTTCTGATAGATTTTCTAAAAACAGATTTCTTCAGTTAAAAATAACTGTACATAGCTGATAATAATGCTTTTCTTCTATTGAAAATATTATAGTTTTTTTAACAACAATGAGAAAACCTTCCTGTAAATCACATATCGGTGCGTTCTTGCTAGCGGAAAATCTTTATCTGAAAACGTTAATAATGGAGATGAATTTTGATTATTATTGATTATTATTTGATTATTAAAGTCGCACTGCGAGCTAGAAGTTTCTTCAATTAACAGGTACACGGTATTCATAAATGCATTAATTTCACATTCCGGGACGAACAAGTTTTGTGTTGGCGGTGGAGGAATGTCAATGCTTAAGAATTATTCCTTTTCGATTATCCATTTCCCGAAAAATCGAATATTTTTCTAAACCTTCAAAGTTTAAATTAAATAGGTATTATTCGGTTGAATAGAATCACCATATAGAGTTTCTTCATCGATCAGATTGCCCACTGAATCTGGGGGAAGAACATTCACACCAGTAATCTCATTAGAATCATCCAATTACTAATGATTGCCTCCACGCGATCTGGCGTAGTGGTAACATCCATACTTCTCACGCTAAAGGTCACGAGTTCAATTCTCACTCCCGACATTCTTCCAAAAATGGAAGTAGAAGTGACGAATCAGCCAAAATGTGTTGAAAGTCACTATAAAAAAACAGGAAGTGGGTTATATCTATGGTATAACCGCAAGGGTGACGTAGGACTATCGTTGATTTAGAGATCATTTGTATGAAGTTGAATCTGAATTCATTCTGAATGAATGAATATTTGGAGAACTTCGAAAACGAGAGCGTTACGTTGGAGGCACAAGGTTTTATGCATCCAATATTGGATACGGAAATATCCTACTGATGGGGAAGAATTATCTTCAGAAGCTATCCTGTTGATTGCGATTGATTGAAAAATCACAAAACCTAATGTATTTGGTCACAGTGTTACATGGATAGAAAACATTAAAATAAACTCTTTCATATGAATGTAATTTTAAATTCCCAGAGGAACTGGCAGATTATTTTCAGTAACGATTAGATATTTCCACATTTTCCTCGATACTGGAAGCCCACCAGTGGTTAATGCTAACTCGATAACCATCTGTTAATAGCACTTGATTGAAACATATTTGGTCACAGTGTTACATGAATAGAAAACATTCAAATAAACTCTTTCACATGAATGTATTTTTAAATTCCTAGAGGAACTGGCAGATTATTTTCCGGATCTTTCTCGATCCAAACGGAAAGAATTCCGTGCGTTTTTTTTTTTTTTTTTTATATATATAGAGGTGAGGAACGCTCTTCCAGCCTTATCTGGGAAGGGATAACCCAGACGTCGAGTGGGGATCGCACCCACAAAAACCAAGCCCTCTACTCGTAGCCTCATTCCCCCCGGGACCACATCTAGGCGACTACTTCAGGGGGCGGCTGTGCTCATGCACTTCACGAGTTTTCAACGCTAACTAGCGTTGATCCTTCCCTTTTTCTCTATACATCTCATTTACGTTTCCGTTGTACTCCGCCACGCACATCCGCAGCACAGGCTTCCTTTTACCCGTCGAGACGTGTACCGATTAGGAATTGCCCTCCAACTTGACGCGCAACCCGTCACAGTCACCCTCGCGGGGTTTCTCACCTGTCGAGACGTGAACCGATTAGGAAGCGCCCTCCAACTTGACGCGCGCCCCGTCACAGCCACCCTCGCAGGATTTCTCTTCCCAACGGAGCGCCGATTAGGCAGTGCCCTCCAACATAACGCGCACTCCGTCACAACGACTCTCGTGGGGTACTACACTTTGCAACAGCCCTCGCATTTGTTCCTCTTCTATGGTCAGGGGTTATTACTACGCTGGTCGGCCCTCCACTTCCGCTGTAGCTCGGACATGATGTGTATGATTACACTGTTCACAGCGTTCCAGGTGCCCTCGTCGCGACACATTTTCTCTACTATGTTCCCGGCATGAAGGGCAGGCAGCCCCTCGCGTCTTGCGGTGAACCTGGGACACACAAATACCACGTGTTCTGGTGTTTCCTCCACATCTTCACACTCCGGACAGAGTGGCGACGTTGCGTGCCCGAACCGGTGCAAATATTGCCTGAAGCAGCCATGTCCAGACAGGAACTGTGTCAGATGAAAATTCACCTCCCCGTGCTTCCTGTTCAGCCAGGTCGATAGTACCGGTATGAGCCCATACGTCCACCTGCCTTTCTCCGCCGTGTCCCATTCCTGCTGCCACTTCAAGAGTGATTCTACTCTCGCTGTTTTCCGGATACCCCTGATTTCCTTTCGTCTGTAGCACTCTCTGTCTTCCGCCAGAGTGATGCCAATAGGGATCATGCCGGCGATAACGCAGACTGCCTCCAACGAGATCGTCCTATACGCGCTCGCAACTCTCATCGCCATGAGCCGAAACGTACGGTCCAGTTTTCTACGATTCCGGTGGGTTTCGAGAGCCGCCGACCAGGCTGGTGCTCCGTACCGCAGTATGGACGAGGATACAGCAGCCAGGAGACGCCTTTTGCTACTGCAAGGTCCTGCGTTATTCGGCATTATTCTCGCTATCGCGCTAATGGACTTCTCTGCTTTCTCGCAGACGTAGTCGACGTGGTTGTTGAAATTCAGCCGGTCGTCGATCATAACTCCCAAGTATTTCAACCTACGCTTAGAAGTTATCACGTGTTCCCCGACTGTGATTTCCGCTCGCTGCACGGCTTTGCAGTTACTCACCAACAATACTTCCGTTTTATTATGAGCAATCTGCAGTTTCGCTGCTTGCATCCAGTTCTCTACTGAGACGATGGACTCGATTGCAAGCATCTTCACCTCTTCGAGTGTCTCGCCTGCCACTGTGAGAGCGATATCATCCGCGAAGCCCACGATCTCCACGCCTTTGGGAAGCTTCAGATTCAGTACTCCGTTATACATTACGTTCCAGAGCGTTGGGCCCAGGATAGAGCCTTGTGGTACTCCGGCCGTTATATTCAACGTTGTCTGCCCCGTGCTCGTCTCGTAGACTAGGACGCGGTTCTGGAAGTAGCTTCCTAGAATTCTGCACAGGTACCCAGGAACCTTCATACGGTGTAGGGACTCGGCAATGGCTTCCCAGCTAGCGCTGTTGAAAGCATTCCTCACGTCGATCGTTACTATAGCACAATGTCGGTCGCCCCTCCGCTTTTGCTGTGACGCCTTCTCTGCCTTTTCAACCACTGTCCGGATAGCATCAACGGTGGACCTACCTTTCCGGAATCCAAACTGCATCTTTGACAGACCATGGTCACTCTTCGTACATTTCGTCAGTCTGTTGAGGATAATCCTTTCCAAGAGTTTCCCAAGAGTATCCAGCAGGCATATAGGCCTATAGGATGTTGGTACCCCCGGGGGCTTTCCTGGTTTTGGCAGCAACACTAACTTTTGGATCTTCCATTTCTTAGGAAAGTGACCATCATCCAAGCATTTCTGTAGCACTATCCTGAAAATGTCCGGGAACGCCTGAATCGCCGTTTTCAAGGCCGCGTTGGGGATTCCGTCGGGGCCGGGCGCTTTGTTTACCTGCAGTCTCTTCGCCACTGCTACCAGTTCTTCACTGGAAACTTGAGAACGTTCGGTAGCTATTTCGGCGTACGGTGTCGGTGGCCATATCGTAGGATCATGCATCGGAAATAAACCCTCCACAATGACCTTCAGCTTCTCGGGACACGATTCGACGGGCGTCACAGGTCCTCTGATCTTCGCCATCACGACTCGATACGCGTTGCCCCATGGGTTGGCATCTGCATCTCGGCACAGCTCCTTGAAACAGTTCGCTTTGCTCAGTGTAATTCCCCGTTTCAAGGCGGCTCTAGCTGCTCGGTACACCGTATTTCGTTCCTCTCTATCAGCGCTATTTCGTGCTCTCTGAACGCGTCTTCTGGCTTGAAGACAGCTAGCGCGAAGGTTGCGAAGAGAGTCGTTCCACCAGTAAGCTGGGCGTCTTCCATTTTTTGGTACAACTTTCCTCGGCATGGTAGTGTCGCATGCTCTCACCAGTAGATCTGTCAACTTTTCTGCGTTCCAATCTGAAGCTCCGCCAGCTAGACGAAGTGCTTCGACGAAAAGGTCATTGTCGAAAGCATTCGTCTTCCACTTCCGCTCACCGCTTGTTGTCCTCCGAACTAGCACGTGGTTTCGTTGACCGATTCTGTACCGGATCGCCTGGTGATCACTGTGCGTATACGACTCGCACACTTTCCACTCCGTACTCGCCAACAGCGACGGACTGCAAAAAGTAACGTCGATGATGGATTCGCGCCCATCTTTCCGGAAAGTGCTAGTGGTACCTTCGTTTAGTAACGTTACTTCCAGCTTTGCTAGAGCTTCCAGTAGACTGTACCCTCTGATGTTGGTGCATCTACTTCCCCACTCCACCGCCCACGCGTTGAAGTCGCCTCCAATGACGATCGGTGTTCTACCGATTAGTTCCTCGGTCATTGCGTCTAGCATCTGGTGGAATTGCTCAGTTGTCCATCTCGGGGGTGCGTAGCAACTACACATGAAGATTCCATTAATTTTGGCGATTACGAAACCTTCATGTGAACCTCCAACCACTTCCTGGATAGGATATCTGCCCATCACCTGTATTGCAGCAATCCCTAAGCTATCCGTCGCCCAGCTGCCATTATCACGGGGTACTCGGTACGGCTCCGCTATGATTGCAACGTCGCATTTTGTCTCTGTTGTCGACTGCCACAACAGTTGCTGAGCTGTGTTGCAATGGTTCAGATTGATCTGAATTATCTCCGTTACTGCGATTCTGCTAACGCCTTCTTATACGAGGGACACTTGAAGCTTCCTGTCGCATGGTCGCTGCCGTTCTCTGGTTTGCAGAGCAAGCATTTCGGTTGCTTCGTGCAGTCTCTCGCAACATGCCCTTTCTCACCGCATCTCCTGCACAGTTCAGACCTGTCGGGGCCTGTGCAGCTTCTTGCCTGATGTCCAAAGCCCATGCACTGGAAGCATCTCTCCATCCGCTTGGCCACCCGGGGCACCATCTTCAGCGAGCAAACCGACCAGCCAACTTTTATTTTGGTCGTTTCTACCATCTTATTGGCTGCGACTGTTGAGAGCCGTATCGACGCCGTCTGCGTGCCACCATACGCCTTCCTCATACGGATCGTCATTGGTGTATTGTCCAGCTTACACTGTTCTATTAACTCGCGCCTTAACTCCTCGTCTGTCGTGATTTCGTCGAGATTTCTGCATTCGACCACTGATTCCTGGGATAGAGCCCTCACCTTCGCCTCCTCACCGAGCGACTTCACAACCAGTTCCTTGAAGGCTGAACTTTTGACCGCCGGATCCCTCTTGAGCTCGAAGAGCATCTCTCCTTTCTGGGTGCGCCTGGTTTTCACCACATTCTCTCCCAGTTCTTTCAACTCCGGATCGTCTCACACTTTCCGCAGGAGTGATGCGTAAGTCACTCCTTCCTTCACCTCGACGATCAGAGCATCTCCCTTACTTCGCTCGCGTCTGGGCCTGGTTTTTTTTGTCTCCTGCACACCTTTCTTCTTTTCTTCTTTCTTCTTCCGTTTCTCCGTCTGTTTTTCGACAGTTCGCCATCCACTGCCTTCACCTTCCTTTTTGTTTTCCAGGTTGTCATTTTTAACCTTCTTCAGGTCTTCTTCATCCCCTGGGGTATCCCTCTTCCTTTTGTCCGATCGTGGGTTTCGTGGCGTCTTAGGCGTCTCCTGTATCTCGACGGACATCTTCTCCCTTGCTTCAGCGAGTGCTTTTTCAACAACCTCTGCTCGCGTGATCATCTCCTTCTGTTCGCGGTCAGCAGCCGTAACGGCGGATTTGATGCTTGTGACTAAATGTTTGATCTTAGTATGGACATTGTTTTTGTCCTTAATGAACTCGTAGAGCTCGTTCACTTTTTTCTTGACCTCCATCAAGCTTGACCTCCCGACCTGCAGCCCTTCTAAAGAAGTGGTGGTGTTGGCTTTATGCACTTGTATCAGGCTAGTCTCTCCTTGTTGTGGATGCTGTTGGTGTCCTATAGGATTCGCTATGGTTGTCTGGTTGCGAATTGGTGATCTCTGGAGCTTACCGCTCCTTGCGAACACGCTCGCCTCTCCCGTTGGTGTGTCTTCATTACCGTCGTTTCGTCTGTTGAATTGTTCGATGATATTCATGTCTGTTGGGTCCCAACTTCGGGCCGCTATCTCCGCTCGTTGTACATAGTCGCTATCAGTGATCCCATGGTTGTCTATGCAAGCAGTGAGGCCATGCAGGGGTTGACACGGTCCTTCATAGGGACCGTGTTCAGAGCCAGATCAACGCAAGAATTCCGTGCGTGTATGTGTGCGTGTATGTGTGTGTGTGTGTGTGTGTGTAGCGGCTGCTTCGAGATCTTCCCGGGGAACCGTTTGTAGCATCACTCTCCTCCTGATGGATTCCCTTCTGACCTAAGGTGCACAAACAGGCTCTTGGTGACCCTGTTTATCCGCGCTTTCATGATAAATGAAGAGCTTCACCACAACAGCGACAACATGCTCCAATCGCTGTTCAATTAGAACTGAGTGGATTTCCGAGCGGCGCTCGCTTATATACCGATTGGTGATTTCAATAGCCTATTTTGAAAGCAAATTTAAGACTATTGAAACAAGTTTTTGGATCAGAAGGTAACAAGTATAGAACGCGTAGACATTTTATCTTTCGAATGAAGTGTTTATCATACCATTTCGTTCAGTTGTTTAGGAGCTATTAACACTCAAAATCTCGGTCTCCGGCGTAACGCTTTCGTTTTCGAAACTTTGATTTTACACCCCGGTATAGAAATGAAAGACGTAGTCCTACGTCAAAAAATATATTCCTCCACAAAAGGAGATTTTACGGACCGCCATCACCTAAAGTAATTACGGACAAAAATGAATTTGACGTAGAGCTTTCATTAAGTCTTTCATTAAGGGTGCCAAATCAAAAAACAGGTAACGTTTTTATGAAATAAAGTTATCGTTAATAACTATTTTTGCCGCGAACGGATTTTGACGATTTATGTACCAAACGAATCGGAAATTCCCTAAGATTTGTTTGTTATGCTATATATTATAATCCCCTGGTGTGTAAACGGCCCATATATTTGATCTGTTCATATGTGAGCTACCCTGTACCGTTCCGAATCATATTCCGGACGCTTAAGGCATATGATGCAGAAAACAGATCTCAACTTTATGCACAGGTATTATTTGGCTGATTTTTTTTATAAATTGGTTTAATATGCTTTCAAGCTTTCAACTTTGATACCTAATTGATTGTAAAAAAAATCATCGAATAAAATGCTTTTCAAATGAAGCGAACAAGTATCAAACTTCGGACACTAAATCAAACTTCGAACAGATTGAATTCAAATTTCGGACACTTTATTTTGTAATTTTTTGGACGAAAATTACATTACACTTGTTTATATTTTATAGTGAACGGCGAAACACTTACCAAGCAATCACAGTAACCTGATAACGATGATGAGAACTGATGAAACACGAGAGAAATTCAAATATTGATAAAGGGGTAAAGTCTACGTGCTGACGCTAAGCAAACGTCAAACACAAACGATAATGAGTGGATTTTGGATGTTGGATGGATTTTTCCTTACTATGTAATAATTCAAATGTAATTCTCAAATGAAGTGATAGTGAAACCAAGGGATTACTCCAAAGAAGCAATTGTGATGTTTATTTTATAGTTATATCATCAGTGCATCAAGCATTTCAAAATATTAGAACAAAGTGTCCGAAATATGATGTTGTCCGAAATATGATTCAGAACGGTGCGTGCCGTGATTAACGAGCAATTTATTGGCGAGCAACGAAGGGGAATGATTTAAAGTCTCTGTGAACAAGTAAAGAAGAAGATTAAAAACTAAAGGGAATATTTGCCTAGAGAATAAATATTGGATCTCGCTGAGGCAAACTACTTAGAGGCGAATGAACTGCAAAGTTTAAAGCCTCTTAAAAACAAAGAAAGAAAGAAAGAAAAAAAGAAAGGCAAACTTTCAGTATCGTTCTGGATACGAAGCAATGGACATCGCTTGTTCTTCCCTGTATTGCGTCATCACATGCCTTCGTTTCGAATTGGGCTGTGAACGCAATCAAATTACTTACTCGTGATGTCTCGTGATCGTGATGTCATTGTAATCATTACATCAAATTGACGCCATTCCATTAAGGTTCTGAACTACACAATTGTGTGGGAAATCATCAAACTAGGCTATCATCGGCTCACCAAAAAAATAATTGTTCAGGAATATTGTGTACGATTTGGTTTCGCATGGCAGAAGCAAAACTATCTCCACCAAGGATGAAAGCAAAGCTAAAGATGAAAGTAAAGGATGAACGTAAAGACCAGAAATAATCATAATCATGCTGCGAAGAGCGCGAAGCGGAGATAAGTGTGTTTATATTTAGTTCCTTCATGCCATCGATATATGGCTTTGTGTGCGTACTTGCGTGCTTCATAACCCCTATGCACAAATAGCATTTGCCATAGAAAGATTGATGAGATGAGATGTGGAATAATGGCGCTGGCGCATCGAGTATATAATCGACTATAGCCGAGTCTTTGTCAATTGCAAAAAAATAATACTTTTTAAGTTAAACGGTTTCTTTGTGGTTAAACATAATAATAATACATATAATGTACTAAAAGCTAAAAAATAATTAGGCAAGTAGCAGTTAGCAGTTATCATACCCTTCCTTCATTAATCAAGGACATTGATGAGACATAGAACAGTAGTACTAAGTAGCTTTTAGTACATTATCTGTATTATTATTATGTTTAATCATAAAGAAACCGAAACCAAAACTTAAAGTTTTTTTACTTATTTTATTTTCTAGTATTTAGTACATAATTTGTTTCATTAGCATATTTCTCCACAATAAAACCATTCAACTTTTCTTAAAACTTTTTCACTTCTTACCTAATTTTCCTCGGAATATCTTTATGATGTACTGTATTCTATTAGTCAAATCATTTCATTTAATACCGACATTGAGGAGATTACAAAAATACATACCTACCCCACAGACATTCAAACACACATACAAACGGGATAAGCTGAATGAAACCATTTAGAAAAGCAAATGGTTATTTTGTATTGCGGTCATCTTTGCTTTGGATTTTTCACGATCTACTACCTTCTAATAACACTTTCATTTGATACTCGTATTGATGGTGTATTGAAAAAAATATTCACCATTTCATTGTTTTGCAGTGGTGGTCATTCTGGATTTGTTTTTTTTTATAAATAACTATGTTCGACTAGACAAGCTCATATTGATGAGGTTTTGACGTAGGACTACGTCTTTCATTTCTATACCGGGGTGTAAAATCAAAGTTTCGAAAACGAAAGCGTTACGCCGGAGACCGAGATTTTGAGTGTTAATAGCTCCTAAACAACTGAACGAAATGGTATGATAAACACTTCATTCGAAAGATAAATTGTCTACGCGTTCTATACTTGTTACTTTCTGATCCAAAAACTTGTTTCAATAGTCTTAAATTTGCTTTCAAAACAGGCTATTGAAATCACCAATCGGTATATAAGCGAGCGCCGCTCGGAAATCCACTCAGTTCTAATTGAACAGCGATTGGAGCATGTTGTCGCTGTTGTGGTGAAGCTCATCATTTATCATGAAAGCGCGGATGAACGGTGTCACCAAGAGCCTGTGTGTGCACCTTAGGCCAGAAGGGAATCCATCAGGAGGAGAGTGATGCCACAAACGGTTCCCCGGGAAGATCTCGAAACAGCCGCTACACACACACATACACGCGCGGAATTCTTTCCGTTTGGATGCCATTCAGCATCGAGAAAGATCCGGAAAATAATCTGCCAGTTCCTCCGGGAATTTAAAAATACATTCATGTGAAAGAGTTTATTTGAATGTTTTCTATTCATGTAACACTGTGACCAAATATGTTTCAATCAAGTGCTATTAACAGATGGTTATCGAGTTAGCATAAACCACTGGTGGCTTCCAGTATCGAGGAAAATGTGGAAATATCTAATCGTTACTGAAAATAATCTGCCAGTTCCTCTGGGAATTTAAAATTACATTCATGTGAAAGAGTTTATTTTGATGTTTTCTATCCATGTAACACTGTGACCAAATATTTTTCAATCAAGTGCTATTAACAGATTGTTATCGAGTTAGCATTAACCAAGTATCGAGGAAAATGTGGAAATATCTAATCGTTACTGAAAATAATCTACCGGTTCCTCTGGGAATTTAAAATTACATTCATGTGAAAGAGTTTATTTTAATGTTTTCTATCCATGTAACACTGTGACCAAATACATTTGGTTTTGTGATTTTTCAATCAATCGCAATTAACAGGATAGCTTCTGAAGATTATTCTTCCCCATCAGTAGGATATTTCCGTATCCAATATTGGATCCATAAAACCTTGTGCCTCCAACGGAACGCTCTCGTTTTCGAAGTTCTCCAAATATTCATTCATTCAGAATGAATTCAGATTCAACTTCAAACAAATGATCTCTAAATCAACGATAGTCCTACGTCACCCTTGCGGTTATACCATAGATATAACCCACTTCCTGTTTTAAAAAAAAATATATATGTATATATTGCACCATTTTGTGGTGGCAGCCATTGTGGATTTGCATGGTTTATGAATAAATGTGATCTACTAATCAAGCCCTTTTATTTGATACCCATATTGATGGGGTTCTGAGAAAAAATATAATTTTGTAGTGGCCACCATTTTGGATTTGCATTTTTCATAAATAACTGTATTCTACTAGTCAAGCCCTTTCATTTGATACCCACATTGATATGATTTTGAAAAAAAATATATATGGCGCCATTTTGTGGTGGCGGTCATTTTGGATTTGCATTTTTCACAAACAACTGTATTCTACTATCCAAGCCCTTCCATGATACTCATATTGATGAGTTTTTGAAAAAATGTATATTGCGCCATTATATAGTTGCAGTTATTTTGGATTTGCATTTTTCATAAATAACTGTGTTTTACTAATCAAGCCCTTTCATTTGATACTCATATTGATGGGGTTTTGGAAAACCCATGTTGATGAGGTTTTGAAAAAATATTTAGTCCGCCATTTTGTAGCGACCGCCATCTTCAATTTTCAAGATTACTAAATACGCAGTTTTATAATGACTGCAGAGATAGAGGTGTGTTCCAAATTTCAGATCAATCGGTCAACAGGAAGGGGGTCAAATTTCTATTAATGTGGGACAGCGCTACAGACATGTTACAAACATGCGAACATACAAAAATGCAAACAGGGCAAGCTAAATAAAACCGTTTAAAAAGCCACCGTTTAAAAGCCAGCGTTCAAGGTAAATTCTCAATGCATTGACATGAAACAAATTGCGACATACGATCAGCTAGTGCATTGTTCTGCGAGGGCAAGAATGAATCATCAATCAATTATCGTCAACTGATTCTACAATAAAAAAACATTTCAGGGCGACCAAACCATTCTACTAAACAATTAGCCTGTGGAGCACCAGGGCACCCTCTCACTGCAATAGAGCAACAAAGAAATGAACCGGTGAAACCCAAGTTTTTCAACTGCTCATATAAGTCGGGTTATCTAATCCTTTCTTGCAAAGACCATCAAACTTCGGAATGGTTGAAGAAAGTGGTTCCCATGATAACCCTAGAAGACAACATAAAACTGGTTGCTCTAGACGCAAAAAATATTCCGCGTCCAGAGATTCTTCATGCCTTTTTTCCACAAAGTGCAACATACAATGACGAGAGACTCAAAAGCTTCATTGAGAGCCAAAACGAGAATCTCTCCACCGATAAATGGCGAATACTCAAAAGATCCAATCCCAATGAAATACACGCGGATTGGACGCTAAGGCTAGGCGCAAATTGAGAAGCGTATAGCGCTCGTAAGCGAACGAACTACCGCACGACTCATACGTGCCACAAACGTAGCGTGGTGGAGCGCATATTGAGTCGCAGTTTGGTGTAAATAACATGCCACTCGCATACAACTACTGATTAACACAGAGTTGCGCGATATATTTATTTACTAACACAATCACCCAACCAGTACAGCCATACAGTGTCAAACCCACGGCGTTATATGATTGTTCACCAACACAACTACCACAACCGGCATGACCAGCATGAGAAACTGTGGTTCAGCCACAGCGTCGCGCGAGTCGTGTCTCACGAGCGCTCCACCATCTCGCGTCATCTGGCCAATTTGCGCCGTTCTATCTGTTTTCATTATCCACAAAAATAGGCGCTATATCGCGCCAAGTTACTCGCGCTATATGCGTCTCAATTTGCGCCTTGCCTAACAGTCGACGAAGCTTCAATGCGTCAACTTGTTAGCAACCACTTCAAAATAAACTTCCGATTTGGTGAAACTAAGCTGAGGACAACTAATCCAAAGCAGCACCAAACCATAACTCAAAAAAACTCCAGTGTGCCCGAAGGAGATCTGGTGTCAAGAAACGAGAAACTTCATAACTCCGAAAACCCAGGTAATCTGAAGTCTTCAGAGCCCAGTGACTCCACACCTGAGGAGCCACAAAACGCTCGAAAAGTCATCAGCAGGGTTTCTGGTAAATCGAAGTTTCCTCGAGAAGTTTCTCCGAAAAACAAGGAACTTGACAATCTGGCTGTTACTGGCCCAAACGGTTCAAACTTAAAGGTAATCGCAAAAAGGGTAGGAACTTCAACTACGTCAAGTGAAAAAGGTGAGTTTCTTCAAACCCCCTATCACGCCAGATCCAAAATGAGCATGGGCACTGAGCATGCAGAACACTAAAGTTTTGCAAATAAACCTCCATCACGCTAAAGCTACGTCGAGCGTGTTATCCAGGAGGTTTACAAAAGACGCTGTGGATCTAGCTCTTATCTAAGAGCCTTGGGTTCACAAAGGAAGAATAATAGGTATTCAAACAGGATCGTGTAAGTTGTTCTACGATGACAAGCATGACTCCCCAAAAGCTGCTGTCTTAGTAAATGCAAACATTAAATGCTTTCCTATTACAGAGTTCATTCAAAGGGACATCGTCGCAATCAGAGTGGAAGTACCAACCGCCAAAGGAAGATCCGACATCGTAATTGCGTCGGCTTACTTTCCTGGCGACGTTCCTGAGGTTCCTCCACGAGAGGTGGCGGCGTTTGTTAACTACTGTAGGGAAATTAACAAGGACTTCATCATCGGATGTGATGCCAACGCTGTGTGATCACACAATGTGGGCAAGTACCGACATCAACTACCAAGGTGAGTGACTTTTAGAATTTATCTGGTAAAACAACATAGATATTGCTAACAAAGGAACTGAATCAACATTCATAAACGCAATCAGACAAGAAGTCTTAGACCTAACGCTGTGTAGCCCGGTTATTCTTGACAAAATTCATAACTGGCACGTTTCCGAAGAGGCGTCTTTGTCTGATCATAGACACATTATTTTTGAATGGGCTGGTGGCATGACAGTTCAGCGAGAATACCGAGATCCCAAAAAAACCAACTGGGATCGGTATTCCCTTGAACTCGAGTCAAAAACTCTAAGCTCAAAAATACGGTCGATTCATCAGTTTCAATCAGTTTCAAAAGAATTAAACGAAACGATAATCTATGTCTACAACAACAATTACCCACTAAGAAGAGTTTCTTCGACAAGAAACGTTCCTTGGTGGAATAAAAGACTTGAACAGCTTCGCAAAACAGCGCGGAAACTGTTCAACAGAGCAAAAATTACTTCGGACTGGTCTCAATACAAATCGGCTCTGAGAACTGAGACGATCCAAACGAAAATCCTGGGTATATAACTGCGAAAGCATTGAAAGTACTCCAACCGTTGCTAGACTCAACAAGACTCTGGCAAAAGACCACTCAAACGGGCTAGGTTCCCTTAAAAAGGACGACGGTTCGTTGACAAAAACTCCCTCAGAAGTACAAGACTTACTGATGAAGACTCACTTCCCGGGATCTACATCTGTCCACTCGAATACAAATCCTGGCTATTATGGCGACACAAAATGCTCTCGATGGCATCTCACAAGCCCTGAAAGTGCAAAGGATGTCGCTAACATAGTTGCTGGGTTAGTCTTCACGAGAGCCATAGTAGTTAACGCGGTGAGATCTTTTCTGCCTTACAAATCTGCAGGTGCAGATGGAATTTTTCCAGCCCTGATTCAAAATGGTGAATCAAAATTAATTCCACCTCTAATCGAGATTTTTAAGGCACGTCTGATACTAGAGCACATTCTTGTTAAAGTAGTTAAAGTTAAAGTAGTTTTCATTCCAAAAGCGGAGAATCATGACAAATCACTCCCAAAGGCATACAGACCAATTAGTTTATCATCAATACTGCTGAAAACTATGGAAAAAGTATTGTATGAATACATAAAGTCTGTATTCATTCCCAAATGCCCATTATCTAAATACCAGTTTACCTACCAATCAGGCAAATCCACAGGAACAGAACACACGCTTGTAACAAAAATTGAAAAATCTCTCTCGTCAAAAGAAACCGCTCTATGCGCGTTTCTTCACATCGAAAGTGCCTTTGATAATGCTTCTTATCTATCAATGGCACAAGCGATGATAAAAAGACACTTTGATAACTGCATAGTCAAATGGATCCAGGGCATGCTCACACATAGACGAATCACCTCGGAGCTGGGCGAGTCGTCGACATATGTGATTGCAACCAAAGGTTGCCCACAAGGAGGGGTTTTATCACCCCTCCTTTGGTCACTTGTAGTTGACGACCTACTGACAGGTTTAGAGATAAAAGGATTCGAAGTTGTGGGCTTTGATCTTGTCATAATGGTTCGTGGCAAGTTTGACGACGTGTTATCGAGCAGAATGCAGATGGCCTTAAACCTTACACAATCTTGGTGTATCACAGAAGGTCTGAGCAGAAATCCCTCAAAAACAA
The DNA here is from genome assembly GCF_029784135.1 of Toxorhynchites rutilus septentrionalis. Lineage (NCBI taxonomy): Eukaryota > Metazoa > Arthropoda > Insecta > Diptera > Culicidae > Toxorhynchites > Toxorhynchites rutilus. Next base: position 226,867,413 of record NC_073746.1, read on the forward strand.
CAATTATCCCGTTCACCAAAAAGAAAAAACTGCATCTGCAGTCTTTACATCTTGGGGGAGAGGAAATAACAAGCAGCACTTCAGTGAAATATCTAGGTGTAATCTTAGATGCTAAATTAAACTGGAACGCGCACTTAGATTCAATAATCAGCAAGGCCAACTCAGCTCTATGGGCATGCAGCATTCTAAAATAATATCAGAAGTTATTAACAACCGACATAAATAAAATAACAGCGTAGTTCTACGTCAACAATGTTGCCTCCTACATTTTTTCGACACCATTTACCAATTTCATGGATACTCACAAACACTCACAATTAACCCTCCTGTACTCGCGCGCAAAATCGTAACACGTATACTCGCGCACGGTGTCACAGACCGAAAATTGAACTTCTCTGTAATGTTGCCATCGTGCGTTTTTCAGGCTTTAATGGCATTTATTTGAAGAAGAAGGTATGATGGAATGAAGAAACTCCAAAACATATGTTTTCTTTGTCTTTATTATCATCTAATTCAGCCTCAAATAGAGTAATTTTTGATACTCCAACACAAATAACGAAATTCGAATTTTTACTGTTATTAATTAAAAGTAAGCAACTGAATATAATTCATGGAAGTATAAAGAGCTATAAAATAACATAAAAACATATTAATCGATTGTGGTTTCATTGGAGTAAGAATCAGAACATAGTATAACTGCATGCTCGAAACGAACATATTTTTTACATTTCATGCAGTTGTTGCGTGTTTTTCGGGTCTTTTATCGAAGAGAAGAATGTATAACGACCTTCTAGGTAATTAACAGATGATAAAGGTTCTGGAATATAAAATTTGCATATTTCTAATATTCTTTGTCTCTGTTTTCTTGGTAAACTAAGAATTAATGCCTTTTTTTAGATTGGGCATAAAAAGATGATATAAAAGGATTTCTAGGAACTTCCTTTTCTTTTTCTTGTTTTCTTGTCGATATTGTACATTATAAAAAAAATATCCCCGAAACTGTAACCGTTAAACATTACCATAAGATACCGATTAGTTTATAGTTTACTGTTTACAATTCTTCCACAAGTGAAATTCTTTCACAAGTGTGTATATGTATGCCCTTTATATTTAGCGAATAACTATACGAAAGTCAAACATTTATATTTTGCTTTTGAACGTGAATCTAGCGACGAATATATCAACGAATAGTTCATATATGGATCCGTTCAATCCTGTTATAAAAGGGACTGAAATCAAATAAGAATAGTCCGGTAATGATCTTATGCATTATATTTAATAAATATTCCACGCCACTAACATTAGTTTAAACATTTCATTCAACAATATTCTAGAATATGAAAAAGGAACTTGTCCAAAAAAGTTACTCCTATACTCGCGTCGGTGTGTTAGACCGTAAGTGTTAAAAAAGTGACATATGTCCCCTTTGTACCAACACATGCGATACGCTAAACGATGACGAACGACGAATAACGAAGCTAAAGAGAAAGTCAAAGTCGAAGTGTTGATAATTTCTGAGAAATGAACGAATTATTGATTTCTCGGTCTGACAGACCAATGCGCGAGTATAGGAGTGTTAAAAATGCACGAATAAATAATAAAAAACCTTCCGTCTTCCAAAGTAAATAAATCAGAATGCGCTGCGGGGTTAGATGTGTTGGTATTGATTCGGCAGAAAAAAATGTTCGTTATGGCCAACGTTCGATTTTTTGAACACTCAATTTCCCCGGCTGTTATTTTCCTGTAGGAGGCTCAATCGAATGATTTTGCCCTACATCACAATGTGCGTTCTTTTATCAAAGTAATATTGTATAAAAGTTCACATATTTTTGTATTTTAATGGGTTTTTTTCTTTGAAATTGAAAACACCTTCCAGACATACTCGTTTGAAATCCAATTTATTACCCAATAAAGTTATATAAAATTGGATGAAATTGATGGTAATAAATTAAGCTAACTTTTGGCGCGAAAACATTACCATATGGTTGACTGCCAAAGAGAGAACATTTATCAAAGTTGCTGTTTGATTTTTCGAACGTTTGGCGCAAAATGGGTTAAGAAAAATTATATATTTCAACGTTAAGGTGAAAGTTAATTGGTTATTTTTAGTACATTGGACTAAAACTCGTGATATTTGAAGGTTCGAATTGAAAGCTCATCAGAAATGGCTTAAAATTACATTGCAGCGAAATTTAAAAAAAAGGATTTAGGTGTAAAAGCAGAAATTCTAGAGCGGTTAGAAAGCTTTAATCAACAATCAAGTTTATTATGTATTTGTAAAATAAAATTAGCAATAACACCTTAAAACCAACTAATTTTTCGACTCAAATTCTCTAATCCGCTCGATTCGAATTAAGGAAAACAAAAACTGCATATAATCGACTCCGCCCTGTATCACACATTTTCAGGAGAGAACTTGTGTAAATTTAGGAATATTTTAAGAGGGGACCCCTGTCTGGAAGGTCGAAAAATAATGAATTTCCGTGAACTTTTTTCGGATATTAGGAATAAAGTGAAGTATTCGGGTATTTTAGTTATTGCTAATAATATATTTGAAGATGTTTTTTCCATTTTTTGAGTACACGAATACTGGTTATTACGCTGTGGACAGCTGGACGCATAGATGCTGTATGAAAATCGGTACCTTGCTGGTGGTATCGGTTCTGAAGGTGTCGCAGAACGAATTCCAATAAATATTTTGAAGCTTTAGGTCAATACCTAGAGCTTTTCATAGAGACTTTTGAAAATTCGAAAAATTAACAAAATTGTGGCCCTTTTTATTAAAAAGGAGCTGGATTATTATATTGACTGAATGCATTCTCATCAACAATATGAGTTTCAGACAGAACGATTAACTATTCAAGGATACTTTCTACAAGATGTAGCATTGTAACAGAATTTGTATATGTATTCAACACCATATGAGAATAACCCTAGATGGTTTCCAAAACTTAATCCATTATTGATGTCGATAAATTTACTTTTATCTTATTTCTATATTTTAGTAAATTTTACCATGCGACATGTTTTCATTTGGTTGTGAAACGAATGCTTTTTGACGACGTAATTATTATCAGACGTGTATCACCTGGCCATTTCCGTGTTTCCGTAGATTTACTAAACATCATTGCAATTTCAATTTTAATTTGATTGTGTAGGCTTTTTATCGAATGACAGCGAATAATAACTTAAATTGTGCCTAGAATCAACGACAACAGAGACACATGTAACACTAAATTACAGCACAATAGTGCAATATTTCATATTGGTGCAATTTCCAACCCGCTGTTGCGAACCCGACCTGCTCTGACCACAAAATGACTGTTTTGTGTTGGCCCGAAGGGCTACTGAAACTGCCAGCTACAAGTTGAAAATGGCTGCAATTTTCCCATAATCGTTCAACAAGAAGCATACCCTAAACGGCTTGCGGAAGATGCGGCATTTCTTATTTATTTAATTAGTTTAATGGTCACCTGGAACTGCGCTCCAGACATTTGAGAACAAATTGCTTACCGGGAAGCACATTAATTGCAACCACGTGCCGTGCAGTGCTGGAAAAGCTTACTTCTTGCGCCGGATGGGGGATAATTTACTACAGGAAACTATTCTATCTTCCGACCAGCAAGTAATAGGAGCTACTATTCCGGTTTTGGATTGCCCATCAGAGTTTTCACGCTGATACTTAAGTTTTTTTTTGTTGCGTATAACTCAGTTAGTTTAAAGTCCTTAATTAAGTGACATCCTAATACATAAGAAGCTAAACTGAGCCAATTAACCAACACTTACATCATCAAGTGCCGTTCTCATAGTCTGATTTCATTACACAATCATATTCATTGTAGCGTTCTGTCAACGCAAGACTGATCGATGGCAGTCACCCAGTGGTTGGTAAAGCGATTCTGTGTCAGTCCTGACAATCTAATTTTCTTGCCCGACCTACATCCGATTATTTCACTACGCCCAACTCGGGAATAATACCGAAACCATCTGTCAACAGGCGTAGGCAATCTATTTTAATTTATTTCGCAAATAGATATACATCGTCTATCTATCTGGGATTATTTCACCACCTCCACGCAACACACACACAAACACTATACACATTTCAGCATACCAAGCCTAAACTAATCCTTTACGCTAATAGGAATCCAGCCGAGAGACGAGACCACATCGTTGAGCTCGGGAAGCCACCAATCCATACGTAGTGAAGACATTGCCGCGTGCAAACCTCGCATTCCGAGGCTCCTTGCTACCGTCCAATAAATATGACGTGGTCGAACACAAGAATCCGTTGAGCAAACATGTGGAAAATCCTTCTCGTGAGGAGGCTCGGCAGCTTCTCATCACTTCACACGTTTATGGTATCTTTCAGCAGCATAGCGAATGATTGAAGTGTACGATTTAATTTATCTCATTTAACGCTAATTGCTTCAATCTTCCGTAATTTAAGTGTCTCATTAAATTAGCGAACCAACGCCTTCATCTCGCCGATACCACTTTTCCGGTCAAGACATTAGCCGAGCGGAAGTGTTGATGTCATCGCTTCTCGCTCCTTTCGCTGGGTGCTCTCAGTAATGGAGTAAATCTCGGAACAAATCTTCCAGAACTACCCCCGTGTAAAGGGCCACAAATATTCCTCGCGCTGGAATTAAACGTCGAGTGAGATTGAATCATTTCAAATTACGAACACTGCTGCCGGTTGCGGGAAAGCAAACAAGAAAAGACCATTTATTTGATCTGAACATCCGATAGGGAAGCTTACTGCTTTCGTTTCCGCTGCCGGTGGGAAAGCGACGAGATGTGTAAAGTCATTCACAAGTTGGAGATAAATTATCGCATTCGGGTTGAAACTTTTTCCCGCCACACAGCAAATGATGTGATACGTAGCAAAACTAATGTTAGGGCCAAACTAGGGAGAAGGGAAAAACGACCTAAGAGACTGAAAAGAAGGGGCCATTAATCTGCTTCACCGGAAACTACGATGCTGTTGATGCTCGGAAATAAATTTAAACATTATTGCCTTGTTCATTTATAAGTGATGTTACAATGTTACAATACTCCAAAAATAATACTGAAATTGTGATAATTTCTGTCATGTTTTTTGTCTTTCATTTCAAACCAAGTCTGTGATTTATTAAGGAATTTTACACTCGTCATTCTTTCCAAAAAAATATAAAAAATTGCGTGATATAATGGAAACGTGATATATTCAAAACAGATTTTTTTTTCTAATAAAAATTATAGGAGGTTGTGTCCAACACACGACCACATTGTTGACGTACAACTACTCTTTTATTTTATTCGATTTGCTTGTCGATAACTTAGGATATAATTTATGAATGCTGCGAAATTTTAGAAATAACTGTTTAGTAGAACGGTTTGGTCACCCTGAAATGGGTTTTTGTTATAAAATCAGTTGACGATAATTGATTGATGATTCATTCTTGCCCTCGCAGAACAAAACACAAGCTGATCGCATTTCGCCCTTTGTTTCATGTCAATGAATTGAAAATTTAACTCGAACGCTATTCCGGTGGCCTTTTTCACAATTGTCACACACTCGGCTACAGGCGACTTATATACGTGTTGCACCAGCACCATTATTCCACATCTCATAACTATATCAATTTTTCTTTGACAACAATGGCAATACTTGCAAGTATCAAATATCATGCTACATGTTATTTAGTATTATCCCAGTGGAATCGCACCTCTAGACATCGTTTGTACAACGAAAACAAACCAGCACCAAACAAGCGTTCAACATAGCATGCATACAAAGCCATAGATTGTGGCTTTAAGCGACGAAGAATATCATCACTTCTCATCATTTTGCGCTATTCTCAAAAGAAATGCTTCTGTTAACTAAATGTCCTTCTAGAATTTTTCTCTTAATACTTTCTCATGCTCAAGATAAGCGAAGCTGTGATCCTTAGTGGAGAAAGTTTTGCTACTGGCAAGCGCAACCCAATCACATACAAAATTCTAGAACAACATTTACTTTCTTGGTGAATAAACATACAAAATAAATTCTGTCTGTTAATCTCAATAACCTCGAAAAGATTTGCATTGCTTCATTATAATCAAGATTAGGGCAAATTTCATCCTTGTTGAAGACAGTTTTGCGATTAACACGCGAAACCAAATTACTCAAAACATTTACTATGGTTTAGCTTAATATTCAAACAATTATGTGGCGCACAACCTTAACTCCTGCTTCGCCATAGCAACAGTTCGATGCATTGATGCAACGTCAAAGGCATCAACGAAACCATTATGATGACGAAAAACAAGCGATGTTAACTGCTTCGAATAAAGAAAAAGTCTGAATATTTGCCTCAGCAGAGATCGATTATTCATACTCTAGCGCAAATATTCCTCTTCCGCTACCTCCCTCTTTGACAATGTGGGATATAGGTCAGAGCCTATTCAAATTGGAACGTTTTTGCAGTTCAATTATTAATTTAAAAAAAAGTTGATAAAGAGAAATCGATCAAGTCACTTACACCCCTTTCCTTCAGAGCCTCTCAATTATTATCGCACAATTTGCACCACCAAACAATAGTCCATCATAGTATCAAAATATTAGGTGATTGTTGCATCGCGACAGGGCCAAGACACACCGGAGCAGATACAAATGAGGTTTCAGCGTAGCGAAGATGTGCTATTTGTACATACGGGTTATGAAACACGATGAATCAACTGAACTAAACAACTAAACACAAAGCTCACGTATGGGAAAAACAGAAATGCTTCTAGTTTTCATCAATTTACACTGTATACATACCAGGGGATTCTAATATTAGCCTGTCAAAAAAGTCCTGGGGTTTTTTTTGAATTTTCATTTGTTCATAAAATTAGTTACAATCATCTTTTTTTTTTTCCCATTTATTTATTTGAGGCTCATTAGCATTTTAGCTGTAACATAGCCGAATTTTAATCGTGTACATGTCACATGATTATCATATCTATAATTAGCACATTACACACAGTTGCCATTCGCCAATATTCCTTCTATACCATTACATATGGTACATTCACACAATAGCCATTTAGGCGTAAGAGTTTTCTATCTGTTCTTCCATTATCCAGTTAGACCGGACAGCGGAGACAGTTGATTGATCATTGTTGAGTTATTTATAGAACAGCAGCCCGATGTGTCTTGCAGAGCAGAGCAGTTGTATGGATGAATCGATCTTATTTCGACCGTGGATCGATCTCCATCGCTGATGATTGTTGCGTGGACGTAGCTATTCTGTAACAACACAAAGATGGTCAATGAGGGCCCTGAGTTTTGAACTCACGATCGATCGCTTACTAAGCGAACGCGCAACCATTGTGGCTACGGAGACCCCCAGTTACAATAATCTGTTTTAAGTCAAATATGCGCCGTTTTGTTCGATGACTTGTTCCCAACGAGATGCCAACTTCATAATACCCCTGTTATAGAAGCTCGCTTCCTTATTGGCAAAAAACTTGGATAGCCAATTTTCACAGGCCTCTTTTGTGGCTAACTTCTGACTACCTAGCTCGTTCGCCATGGACAAAAACAGGTGGTAGTCACTTGGTGCAAGGTCCGGACTATACGACGGATGCAAAAGAACCTCCCATCCGAGCTCCCGGAACTTCTGGTGCGTCACCAAAGAAGTGTGTGGCCTGGCGTTGTCCTGATGGAAGACAATGCGGCCTCTGTTTATCAAAGATGGCCTCTTCTTCATGAGTGCTACCTTCAAGCGGTCCAGTTGTTGGCAGTACAGGTCCGAATTGAGCGTTTGGCCATAGGGAAGCAGCTCATAATCGATTATTCCTTGACAATCCCACCAAACACACAGCAGAACCTTCCTGGCCGTTAATGAGGGCTTCGACCACGACCGTTTGTGCTTCACGTTGTCGTAAGTGACCCACTTTTCATCGCCAGTCACCATCCGCTTCAGAAACGGGTCGATTTTGTTGCGATTCAGCAGCGATTCACATGCGTCGATACGGTCAAAGATGTTTTTTTTGCGTCAACGTATGTGGCACCCATACATCGAGCTTCTTTGTGAATCCAAGCTTCTTCAAATGGTTAATAACGGTGTGATGACTTATCCCCAGCTCTTGGCCGATGCTACGGTTGCTACTATGCCAGTCTTTCTCGGCTAATTCAGCGATTTTGTCGCAATTTTCGACGACAGGCCTTCCGGAGCATGGCGCATCTTCGACGACCTCTACACCAGAACGAAATCGTTGAAACCATCGTTGTGCGGTGGAAATGGAAACTGTATCGGGTCCATAAACTGCACAAATTTTATTGGCAGCTTGAGATGCATTTTTGCCTTTGTCATAGTAGTACTGTAAAAATATGTTGGATTTTCTCTTTATTTTGCTCCATATTTGCGACACTATAACTCACGAACGACTTCACCAAACAAAACACTGTCAAGGACTATATTATAGCGCGCAAAAATACTTTTCCTACAAGCTATAGTATGACTCGATACAATGAATACAACTAGAACTACGCGCTTACAACTACACCTCGCGGAAATACCGCAGGACTTTTTTGACAGCCTAATGTATAGCATAAAAAACAAATCTTAGGGAATTTCCGATTCATTTGGTATGTAAGTCGTCAAAATCCGTTCGCGGCAAAAATAGTTATTAACGCCAATTTTATTTTTAAAAAAAACGTTATCTGTTTTCTGATTTGGCACCTTTAATGAAAAACGTTGTTCTACATCAAAAATTTTCATTACTAAACAGCCGTGCTCTTTCATTGACTGCAAGTACTCTTTTTCAAAAACACGCTAACCCGTTTATCGTCGAAACATATTTTTTTTTAAATCAAGAATTGACACTTTCAAGTACATACTTATCGATTATTTTTGGTGAGTAAAATACTGTTTCAATCCATAAAATCGATTTTTTTTTGTATATGTTTAATGGAGGAAATTCTACAGTTTAAAATCCACTTTGACTGCGTACTGAATAAATTATATGATTTTATCATCAAATTGTTCAGTCAGAATGAATCAAGTACACATAGCCAGTCGTAAAACCCTCCTGATTGTCCTTAGAAAGGTTTGTTTTTGTAATAATATACATACAAACCTTGTTAAAGAGTAACTAAGAGCTGTAGAAAGCCATTTAGGGAGAATGGTTGAAAGCTACTAAAACTACACAGCTTCAAATTTTGAGTTCGATTTATTCGAAATCATAATTATGTTACTTAGTCCGGCCTGACTGAACTCCGACTATATGTTTTGGTTTCAATTTTATGATTATTGTATATATCCTATTTTTATAGTTGTGTGTCTATTCAATCAAATTATTTTTGAAAATCCTACTTAGGTTGAACGAGAAAAGTGTCTATCTGGGTGACGGGGCGATGAACGTGTTAAAGCATCGCTCCACCCAGCGAGCAGTAAACGCTATTATAAGGCTAAGAGAGGAGCTTTCGTGATAATTAAGCGTCCGCTCACTAAGCCAAAGATCGCGGGTTTAATCACAGGACACTCCATTCTAAAGTATTCTAAAGAGAATTTCCCTTAAATTTGTTTGATTGGTTTTTTATTACGATATTTCAATTATTAAATAGTTCAAACTGTTGAAAAATTAAAGCATTCACTATTTCCATACATGTTTCATTATTCTGCCCAGCGTCTTCGAAACGAGTAGCGGTTAGCATATTTTTTTGCCTTTTTTTGGACTCGCATGACACATACCTGTTCGGTATCGGTTATGTTGCCAATTCAGCTATTGGTACGGTACAAATGGGAGTACCCTAGTCACCTTATGCATTTATGCCATAGTGCCTGGAAGGTAATAAGCCAACACAAAAAGGGAAAATCTTCTTCAATCATTCGATCAAAAGTTCTAATTCAAAAATAATTCAAGCGACAATCAACGTAACAGCTTTTCAAGCAAAATACCCTGGATATCCTTAATCATAAATACCGGAAACGTCTTTATTACAAGATGCATCTTCATGCGTTTCAATTGATGGTGTGTATCACATTTAGTTGATTCCGTTCGTTTGATATAGTATCCTAGAATGGTTTTCCTTTTTTATACAGGGTTTTCCAACTTTAAATTCCGAAAGTAAATTGAAATAAAACACACTTAGAATTCGAATTTCGATGAAACTTTTATTTCAAATTAAAGTTTGGTTTATGCCATTATGTGTGAAATACAACATCATTCAAATGCCCACCTAGGGCTTCCTCGCACACCTTGATCCGGAACAGGAAATTTTCGATGACTTTTCGGCACATATGGGGCGGTATCTCGGTCATAACTTCACGAATGTTGTCTTTCAAATGTTCAAGAGTTTGCGAGAGTTGGCATAGATACGGTCATAACCCCACAAAAAAAAAGTCTAGCGAGTTCAAATCGCATGATCTGGACGGCCAATTGGCATCACCAAAACGCGAAATTATGCGTCCCTCAAATTTCGTTCGCAATATGGCAATATGTTCGGTCGTGTTGTGTGGCACGTGGCACCGTCCTGCTGAAACCACATGTCATCCGTATCCATATCTTCAATTTGTAGCAAAAAAAAATTGGTTAACATACGGCCACAGCGCTCTCCATTCACAGTTACCGTCTCGCCGTCCTCATTTTCAAAGAAATACGGCCCTATGACTCCACCAGACCATAATGCGCACCAAACAGTGACTTTTGGCGGATGCAATGGCCTCTCAACAATCACGTGTGGATTTTCTGAGCCCCATATACGGAAATTTTGGGTGTTCACATAGCCACCGAGCTCGAAATGTGCCTCATCGCGGAAGAAAATTTGACGCGAAATTCAGCATTTTGCTGCTGTTGTTCGTTCACCCAATCGACGTATGCCCGACGCACTCCATGGTCACCACCCTCTAATTTTTGTACCAGTTGGACTTTATATGGATATAGGTGCAAGTCCAAATGCAAAATTCGCCACAATGATGTGTTTGACAAGCCCAATTGCTGAGCACGCCGTGGAATCGAAACATTCCGGGTCATCCTCCACACTGGCAGCAACAGCAGTAATATTTTCGGCCGAACGCACATTACGATGATGCACAGGTTTCACAATATCCGCTACGGATCCAGTTTGTTCGAATTTACGCACTACATTAGCGATTGTGTGCTCTGTAGGCCGTCCATGACGACCAAAATCCGTCCGTAATGCTCGAAAAACATTTGCCGGTTTTTCATCATTTTTATAGTATAATTTAACAAAATTAACACGTTGTGCGATGCTAAAACGATCCATATTGTAAAATGGCAGACATTCAACTAACGATATGACGCTTTGGTTGACAGCTATGTCAAACGGTCAAACGGAAAACCCTGTACTATTCATGGATGTATCATATCCTTGCACATGAGGAATAAATTCTCTAATATTGTTCTAACTATACTTTTCTTTTCAACATAGTATAGATACGACCACACTATCTCGCATTTCCTTGATTTCCCAGCAAACAACTGAGAAAACAATATTAAGTGCATGCTGGGCAGCTTATTGAGTGCACATTTTCTACGCTTTCCTTGCGTAGCAACAATGTAAACGAACGTATCATCAACACACCACCAACGGCTCCTGCAGCCTCCCACAGTGTTTCATTTCCGTTGGCTTTGGGCACTACCGGGTAATAAAATTTCGCCACTGCTCACCACATTTCCTCACTTTGGTTACTTTGGTTTTTATAACGATCGTCTTCCCTTCGTTTGGAAGCGCTTTGCATCTTATCGAACTTATAATAAGGTAAATAATTTTGGTTTGTCCAGTCGAAAATATGATCATGGTTTGTCCACTTTTTTGAATGCTCTAATTTAGCACACCTTTGTCAAATCAGGTATTCGGATGTTTCAAAACATATAAATAAAATTGTCTTTTTCATGATTTACAGTAGTTTTATAGTATATTTTTACGGAATCATATGTTTTGACATACACCTTTTATTTGTGTCAATGCGCCCCTCATTCGAACTAACTTTTAATCGATCACCAGATGATTATTTGGGACGTATTCAGTCCTTTTCTGGATTACAACACTCACAAATATTGTAAACATCATGCTTGCACACCATTTGTATCAGATTTACATAGCTAAACCATTGAATTAACGCATTTTGATGAACTCAATTCTGATCATGAGCTGTTCAATTCAATAATGTTATTTTGTCCACATGATTTCTATGGCAACAGTTTGGCGCGCTGCGATTTGTTTATTGTGTCCTTCGCACAGAGCAGAAATAAAGTTTCTCTGTGTTAAGTGTGTTGAGGTGAACACTTTTAAAATGCCCAAGAAAAGGCAATATTCTGAAGAAAGCCTAAATTATTAATGGATCAATATGATGCCAGTAAACTGAAGCAATGATAAATGCGACATCTACTTGTGGATTCGAATGTTTTCATTTAAAAATGGTGATTTCTAAAACCGGACAAACCATGATCATTTTTTGAAAAAACCATGATCAGAGGTGGTCAAACCATGATCATAATTCCTCTTTGAAGAAAATCGTTAAAAAAAACATAAAAATTTTAATAATTTCAACACCTTATGGTAGTATTAGCAACTAGAGACTTGGGGCATTTCTACAAACCCAAACTTGTATCGATTATATGTGATTTTCATGAAGAAAAATCGATTTGCATTTACTAGTTGCGTAAGAACACCCCAAATCGGACAAACCAAGATCATCTACCCCAGATGTTGTGTTGCCAATATCGTTACCATCGAATGTGCCCTTAATTGACTCCTGATTCAAGGGAGTGTTCGTTTCAACAGTGAAAGCATGTCAAAAATAAATAAGCGCAATATATGAAAAACTATTCGTTGATCAACCGAGCCACCGAGCACGAAATTTTCTGGACGCTTTTTTTCACGTTGTGGAATTCAATTTTATAAAAAACAAATACTCCTTTAGTTGAGACACTCCGTAGAATACTCCTCATCGCATTTAAAAGTTTTACATGGCTTAAAAGTGTGCGAAACTGGCTGATTTCTGGCAATCCTGGATGCAGTAGTAAAAATTTCCAAAACCGAACATCATTCGCACAGATTCAGATAGGTCATTTAATTGAAATTAATTACTTTTAATTTGTTTACCGGACAACGTTCTGACAAGAAATTCCGAGTAGAAGTTCAGTGAGCTCTAAAACGCAGAAAGAAAAAAACACAGGAACAAACCAGGCGCGAATTGGGTCTTGGAGGGGACGTTCGTTCCGAGGAAAAGTTTTCGATCACTTCTCGTCACGATACGAAAAAGCATGAAATCCACCGCGGACAAACAAGGAGCGCGCGCGCTCGAACGAAACGCCGTCGTCCCTCGACGGGTCGTCGTCTTGCCGAAGACGGAAAAAGTAGGGCAGAAAAGTTTTCTAATAAATTTCCTTTTTAATTAATTTTAAATTCAGTGGTAATTTTTGTGGCATTAATTTAACAGATTTTCACAGATGTAGCCCGACGGGTGGGCTCATCGGCTGGAACATCTTGGCGGGAATGGTATAAAAACTCGGGAGGGAAATGATGCGAATTTCTTAGACTGATTAGTAACCCAGTATATTTGTAATCGTGGATGGTCTTCACAATCGATTCAAGATGTTTTAAAATGTTGAAGGTAAAGTATTAGGGTAAAGTTCTGTTGATTGTGTTCCGTTAACAGCGCTACTACCCAGTGGAGTGAACGGAGAAATTGTCAGCAGAAGTTTAATAACCTTTTCAAACCGACCGTAACTTCTTCCAGCTGCTTACAACTGAATGAAGTATCTCATACTGTTTAGAGGAAAGCTGTTCGTGAATTTCCTATATACACACACTCAACAGCATCACTTATTGCTTCTGGATTATATACTTCTTATACCGTGAGGAGAAGTTCTTTTCGACTTGTTTAGGTTTTCGTACATCAAGATTAACTACAAATTTTCAGCATGGAACTCATCCACCAAAATATGACGAATGCCGAATGCTTGAATATGTTATTCGGTTCATATGTTCCATTGAGAGGTAAAAATGATGCAAAATTGCTTGTTTGTGCTAGGAGGAATCTACTTTTGTCGGAAATCAATTGAATTTGACAGAAGATTAGAAGGTCTCCACAGTCATTTAGGACTTCCTGCCTCATTTAGCAGGAGGTTTATAGCTTGTCCTTTCTAGGTATAGCATTTCGTACTGTGCTAAATGTTCCCTCATTTCTTGGTACAAAGTACAGAGATGCTTCGCAAAAGACGTCTCTACCGCTTCTGTTAAAACCAGGATAACAACGGGACTTTTCATTGAATTGACATCGGAAACTACATCTCATGGACTGATTTAGCTGCCTATAGTTCTTAAAAGTTACTTAAATGATCTGCAGTGAACTTTTTTGTTAGGAAAGCGTTAATCATTGAAACTGACAGTAACAAAGTAAGAAAATAAAAAAAATATGTATGATTTGTTTTCATATGTGTTACAAATTATGACTACTTTCTAGTCAAATTTCTAACTATTTTCTTTTTATACAATATATGTCTTTGGGAACTGGCCGATACGGATCTTGCACAAACTGAACAAGCATTGCTGGGCTCAACTTGTTAAAATAGGCTTGAGCTTCTGCAATTGCACCCCAAATAAATTTCCCTGGGTCAACCAAAGCCACCAGTCGCTGTGAAGCAAATCGAGATGGTACGGTGGGAGAGGAAGCGCAATTCATTCAATTCGTCAGTACATTGTCTTGGTAAGACAGCACTCTGATGTGAGACCTTTTTTTATTTTAACTCTCAATCGATCAAATAATGCCATGCAACATCCGGCATTGATAGCTTTACCTTTCTGGAGATGAACAAAATATCATGCATGTCCAAAAAGTGGATGCAATGACCTGAAATGAAAATGTCATTCCAGGAAAATTTGGTCCGAATTGCGTATAACGGTAAATCTCCAAAACTGATAGAATCAGTCCATCGGAATAATCGATGATTCCATATTGAATAATACATTCAAGATTACAGTCCAGATCAGGAAGCGGACACAGGAATATATAGAAAAATTTAGAGTAAACCTGTCACAACCGGAAAGAGTAGATCAATAGATCGTTTCATTCTGAGACGACGAGCGTAACAGTTCAAAATTGGTGAGATTAGAGTGATTGGAAGTATTTCTTTTCTTAAAATATAATAGATATAAAAAGAAAAAGTTCCCAGTATTAAACTACCCTTCACTATCTAATAATTTTAGGAGTGATGATTGAAATAATTGAAACAGAAAAATCGTGAGCCAAGAATTTTTATTGTATAAATTTGATGTGAATTTATTGTAAAAAACAAATAAAGGTCATATTGGTTACAATTTGATTGAGAATGTATTTGCATCAGTGTGCTTTTGTACCTAAAAACGAAGCTAACTATAATAAAAGAAAAGTCAATCAAATCGATGTTGGTGATTTTTTCAATAAAAAGTAATTTGTACATCTAATGAGCATACATAAATAAACAAATGGAGCAAAAAAATCCTGGAATCGAAGAGTAAAAGCACTGTATTAGATTGAAAGTGGATCTTGATACAATCTGAACAAAGCCATACAAAAAATCATTTGCTTGTAATGTTGGACATATCACAGGTCAATTTGGTGTGTAATTACTCTATAGCACACTACACGAAGCGTACAAATGATTTTTCTTTACATGTTTTAGTAGGGCAATTAAGACAACATATCACTCATTTACTTGAATTTCTTTTTTATGTTTTTATTGATGAAAAAAGACTACAAAGTAAAAAAAAAAGTCCGAAGTAATATAGGCACAATTGTCAAGGAAAAAAAATTTAACCAAAAAAAAAAAAGAATGTCAATGTGGCCATTAGGGGTATAGTTAAGTTTCACGCTTGTCCACGAAGGGGGAAGCTGAAGTCTAAAAAAGTCGTTTCTCTGTCTTTGATCGCGTTGCAAGGTATGATCATTAAATCATATTTACAGGATTAACCGCCGGTTTTTTTATGCAAAACAAAAACATTCAGTATCTCTTCATAACTCTCTACAACACTCCGAAACGTACTTTTGCTACAGGAAAAGATTCGAAGTTCTTTTTTATCTATGAATTTCAATTGTACTGTCTTACTAAAACTTGTAAACTAAACGTCGGATAGTCATGAAATGAGCCATTAGAGATCATTTGATGGTTTGTAGTGAGGTAACGCAGGTGGTGAGCAAGTGTGTGTGACACAACGCAATGACACAAGTGATTTCTCATCCACTTGTACATCATTACAACTGTCTATTTTCTACATCACTTATTGTATTTCTAATTGTTTGAAACTAATTCAATACAAAATATTTCTCCAAAAATTAACTCTATGCTCTATACTACGAGGGTGGTTCAAAAATTAAGTTTCAGTGCATCAAAAATCGAAGAAAACAAAGTTAAGACAAAAAACAAGGTGATTTTCGTAATCTACGTTTTATTTTCTATTTTCCGACATAATCGCCGTAACGTTCGAGGCATTTTTCATAGCGTGGCACGAGTCTTTCTATTCCGAGCGTGAAGTGCGTAGCGTCCAACTTTTTGAAGTGCGATGTAACCACCGAACGCCTGTTTCATCACCGTACTATTACGAAGTTTTGGATCGATTAAGAACAAATGGCCAGATTTATTGACGAAAGGAGTGTTCCTCCTCCACGATAACGCGCGGCCCCATTCTGCTCGCGTAACTGAAGAGCAATTGAAAAAATTCAAATGGACTGTGTTCGAACATCCTCCTTACTCCCCAGACCTCGCCCTAGCGACTATCAATTATTCCCGGTGATGGAACAGGCGTTCGGCGGTCAACGATTCGATAACACTGAAGAAATTTGTGACGCAGTTACATCGTACTTCAAAAACGCACTACGCTACGCTATAGAAAAACTCGTGCCACGCTATGAAAAATGCCTCGAACATTACAGCGATTATGTAGAAAAATAGAAAATAAAACGTAGATTACGAAAATCACCTTGTTTTTTGTCCTAACTTTATTTTTCCGCGATTTCTGAGGCACTGAACTTATTTTTTGAACGACCTTCGTATTAAGGCAGTATTCTAGTCTAGAAATTTGAAAATTAAATTCAAAAATGTTTTCTTCATATATCTGAAATTCAGCCATTCAGCAATATTCCTTAGAAAAGGCTTTCCGAAAATCAAATTATTCATCGAGTTATAGCCATTTTAGTGATTCGGTATTCAATCAAGTACGGTCGTAACAATTAACTTCAAATGCGTTTTACTCGAAACAACGTTTTTCAAACTGGCGTACACGATAGCTCAAATTCGACTGAGCCGATTCATGTCGAGTTTATATGAATACAATCTGTATGCAGCTCTCTATCGTATAAAACAAATAAAAATCATACTTTTTAAAATATTACTATTTGAAAACAGGAAACGTTAAAGTAGAAAATTTTAAACGGCCTGTTTTACTTCAAACGGTCGCCATTTTGTCAAAAGCATGTTTTTGACTTGTCCGATATTCATGCGATATGGCGGTCTGCCATACAAATGAAGCATAAATTTCTGTATAACTGAAGAACTAATCAAGAAAATAGAGCCAAATTTGGCATGTGAATTTGTTCTACAATAACATAGTGACAAGCGAGGTTAGTCGATTTGATGTTTGCGTTAAAGAAATTGATTTTTGTTCGAAAGTGGAAATGGATTTTAATGTGATAAATCGCGCTCCTATATCTTCTTCTATCTATATAAATAAAAATGGATCACCGAATGTGTTGATAAGAGCAAAACTCGAGAAAGGAATTGTACGATTTAGGGCTGTCTTTATGATATCATATTTCCTGTATCAAACATTAATTCGATGTAACGGAGAAACATGTTATTTGCAAGTGGTTGAAAAATCTTGAACGAGAATTGTGTCTGAAAATAATCTGATATCTGAATATAATCTGATATTATAATGACGAGTTTTGGTAGAAGTACTAGGATTTTTATAGTAAAAGATAATTTTAAAGGGTAGATTATGAGGTCAATCAATGAACAGTTTTGCGATTGGACCCATGAACGTGCTCGTAAGAAAACGTGAATGTGACAACGAAAAATAAATTTTGGTTGGCCGGGTCAGCTAGTCACATATAAATGAACAAAAGCTTCAACTCAAAACGCATTAATTTCGGAAGTCAACAAAACCCTCATGGTAATCAGAACTTGCATTCCGAACAACAAATCCTTGCGGTTGCAGCTCAAGCTCGTACTCGCATTGTTATCAGATAGCATCTCCAATTGAAGGCAGAAGCAATGAATAACCACAGTATATCTTTGAACTGCGTAACCAAAATTGGTCTGGGAGTAAATTGTTCCTAGCCAACATTCCCATACTTAGTCAAATGTCACAGAAGACGAATAACCAAATTTCATGTAGAGCACATTTCACTACCCGACAATAAACTGCAACGAATAAACTTTATCGTGCAATTCTTGCATTTTTGTCTCACTCGAGTAAACTCTCTACAAACCACCGCACCTAGCCTTGAAACATCCTTACCCGTTTCCGCCTGTCTTCGTGTGCAAACTGCGAACAACTTCGTCTGGAGTCTGAGTGTTTTACTTGAGAGTCGTAAAACTCTGAAATCTAAAAAAATATTAGGTTGGCCAACTTATCACATTAGAAAGGAAAAAGACTCTTCTAACTTTAGCAGTACTCATTCTGTTGGTGACTCACAACATAGCAGAAAGACGAGCGTACTTTTTATTTTACTATTTTATTTATCTTACGGTTCTTTTTTCACTCTCCATATACTGATTTTAAATAATAAAGCATAATAAAAACGGGAGCGGGAAATAATATAATAGTATAAACATTACTTTGAATTAAAAATATATTTTATATACAAAACTTATGAAGTTTTCTTTCGGGGGCACTCATCTTCTGCTGGCGTATACTGTGGTTGCAATCTGTCGTGAGACTGTTACATGTTGTGATCGGGCTGGGGGATGATCCACTGACATCCGTTTCCAGGGTTGAAGATTGCGTTTCGAACATGTTCTGCTGGTGAATCCGGTCCTGCATGTATGTTTGTGTGTGATTGGAACGATGTTCTTGAGGGACTGTGTGACAGCGGATATTCTTAACTAACGCATATTTCCCAACAGTCGTTTAATTCTTGTTTTTTCCGCCGCTGGACTTGCTCTGGCTGGCGCCTGAAGGCCTACTCGAAATGGCATTACCCTGTTGGTGTCGATTTGTTCGCCACGCAAATGGTGAAAATGAAAATGGAAATAATAATCAACATTAATGGCTGGGTATAAGTTACCATTAAATCGGACAACAGTGACACGCGTGTTTCGAAATCATACCTTGCCCTGCTCAACGTCTCCCTCCAGTGGTAGTGGAGTAGTCGGAACCTCACAGTCCTCCGTCGGGGGTACAACACAGCGCAAGCTTCGCCGGTCGAAAACAAGCATCGCCGGGCAACGCTGGAGCCGCGGGTAGCCCCCCTGGCATTGCCAGTAACGGTTGCAGGATTTTCCTAGCGGAACGTTTCCATTAGCGTCGTCGTTGCAAAGGGCTACAATGTGGTAGAATAAATATTGTAGAGGACCTGGTTATATTTTTTCCCTCGCACACAAAAAGATTGTCACGGGACTTACGGTGCTTCTGGCATCCATCAACATTCTCGGGCCAGTCGCAGCTGTGAGCGTTTTCGTTGTACAACAGTCCCCCGATACAGAGCTGCTCGGTAGCCGTACCGTTCCAGCAAGTCCAATAGCGAGTACAGGACGTTTCGTGACCAAAGATGCCGTACAACCAGTCACAGTGCTCCGTTGAGATAGGTCCATCTGCAGGAAAAAAACCAGTTTGAATTATTTCTGAATTGAACTACACACGCATGTTTAGGTGATGGCCAAATATGTTCTAAGTTTCAATTTTTTTTCTTCATACATCATTTGCATACATCATTTGCTTACGGGAATGGATATCCTTCTGGCTATCAATACTATCGAACAATATAATGGATGGATATATCTAGATTGATTTTTGAATTGTCCATATGTGCATTTGTCGATCAATGATTCGAACAACTTGATTCACTTTCTATCGCGACCAGAGCGGTGGATTTGCAATATTGATGCATGCAACCAAATGTCCAAAGCTTGAACTTTGGACTTCATGCATCAATATTGCAAATTGACCGCTCAGATCGCTATAGAAACCAAATACAGTTAATCAATTATGGTCTACAAGCGTTTTGAGGATAATAAAAGAACTTTAGGTTGAAATTCAACCGGAATGCAACAATTTCTGCGGAAAATCGGATAAGGAACGTATCGAACGAGCAGGGATGCAGATGCCAGAAGCAGCTAGAGAAGACCGCAAATCCGATTTGACAACAAAAAAGCGATAGGAAGAACACCTTTTAAGCGTTTAAGGACAGTTTAATGGTCCAAAAATTGTAGACTGAAGATACGATGTAAAATAAATGAATATATCCAAAACGCGTTTTTCTCAAAACCATGTTTTGAAGACTGGTGGGAGTTCTACCTTTGGAACGGTCCATTTTTTTTCTCAAATTCTCCACTCAATTTCCTGTCATCGTACTTAGGATTTTTTGATGTTTTGAAAAAATTAAATTTTGGTTAATGTTTTTGTCGCGATTTTTTGTGATTTTTTTTTCGCCATTTCGTGAAAAATAAATATTTTGAAAAAATCCTACGTACGATGACAGGAAATATGCCCATATACAATATACCAGGAATTGGCTGAATTCGGTCCACTGGAAAAACTCGTACAACACCTACCAATTCACAAGGCTTGCAAGGGTCAACGAACCAGTTGCAGCTATTCAGGGGACAGTCCAATCAAAACTTTTTTTTATCAAGTAATATATACCTGACAAAACTGTGATATCAGATTAAACATAGTAATTTATTTTCTTGTTGAAAAAAAACGCGAAAATCACATACTTTTTATGGTAGTGTACTACTCCTTAAGGCAGTTTTCTTGCCTAGAAATTTGAAAAAAATCCAAAAAAAATTTCCTTCATACTTCTGTAGTTTAGACATTCAAGAACATACCCTAGAAATAAATTATCAAAAATCCTATTATTTACCGAGTTAGAACCATTTTAATGACGCAGTATCTAGCCTGGTACGCCCATAGAAATGAACTTCAAACGCGTTTTTCTCTAGTTTCTTCAAACTGGCGTACACGATATCTCAAGTTCTACTGAACCGATGCATGTCGAATTTATATGGATACAATTTGCAGGAATCTCACTATCGCATGAACCTCTAAAATATGATATGTTTTAAGTTTTACTATTTTTCAAAAATCGGGAAACCTAAGAAAAAATGTTCTAAGCCGCATTTTGTTTTTTATACAGCCGCCATTTTGTCAAAAAAATGTTTTTGACTTATCCGATGTTAATGCGATAGCGGCATTTTTACTGATTCAGAATCCGTTCGATTTTTTTGTTTAAGATAACCAGAGGGGTTAGAAATAGAAATCTCAACTAAGTACTAATAAAAATTATGCAAGTAATACTACGTTGAGACGGCGAAGTTCCTCTAGGAACGTCAGTGCCATTGAAGAAGAAGAAGATGTTTCCAATTTTCTTTCAGTATTCCTATGAGACTATACTACATCTATGCAACTAGAATCCAATGTTTCCGCAATTGTGGTAAAGAAAACCAACTGATTGGCTTCAAATTGATATATTGATCATCTAAATCGGCCCAGTGGTTCGAAAGTTATATTTTTTTGAAAAAAGTAATTTTTGGAAATAGGGGGACCATCGTTTGATTTGGAAAAATCATAACTTAAGAACAAAAAATAACGGCTCTTTGAATTTTGGATATGTTATGTATAAAAACCTCAGCATTCAAGAAAAAATATTTTAAAAATTTAGCGCCCTTGGTCCCGAGACCATGTAAACTATGGAAAACCAAAACAATCAATAATAACGAAAACAGAATCCATTTTTTCACAACTATTGTATTTTTTCAGATAAGACTAGCTAATTGGTTTCAATTTGGTATGTTGATCGTCGAGATCGGTCTAGTAGTTCATAAGTTATGATTTTCTGAAAAAAAGGATTTTCTGGAAAAAGGGGAAAATCAATTTTTCGGACCACCCTAAAATAAAAATGGGCACCCTAATAAAAAAATTGGAAAATACGAGTCTAATATTTTGCGATAAGAAACCAAACTATCACTTTTTACGGAAATCTGAGAACCATTATATCGGTTTGGCATGGAATGGCATAGTAAATTTTTTCTATTTTTTCTAATCATCTATAAGATTTTCCAAAGTATTCTATCATTCTAGTTTAGGTGAAGACAAACTCAACGATTTACAGACGACGCTGATCAGATCAGCCGTTCTTCTGTGATGACATTTTACATGTACGTGGGAAAACCCATTTTTTTATATATTATATAAAGAAGCGCGTTCCACCTGAGAGTCCATTGCCATTTTCGCTTCACACCAACACAAAGCTTAATTCCGCAAACGCGAAATCCGATTGGACTAACAATTATCATTGTAGAATATATGGGGATTTTTTTTCGAACATTTCCTCAAAGTTTTTGAAAAATTTCAATTTTGTTCTCACCATAACGTTACGAAACGAATACAACAAAATAATGACGGCTCGAATTGGAGGATTCCTTCCTCGGGTTTCGTGCTTAGCAACATATTTGGAGATACTTTTTCGTTTATATACATGGAAGTGATTTCCCGATATGTGATTGCCGATTTCACACATAGATGGCATTAATGGTGTTTGCGAATGTCTTATGTCAATGTTATGATTTGTTTTCCTCTTACGTTTGTTCACTGTCACTTTTAGTTTACATTAGAAGCATATTACACGTGTTTTTGAGAAAGTTGTTAGGGTCAGGGGTCAGTTTTAGCATGGAGTTCAAAAACGAGCATTTTCGTCATATTTTGCTTTTTCATTTCCGTAAAGGAAAAAACACAGCGCAAAAAGACTGTGCTGAAATTGGTTTGATAAGTTTCGTTCTGAAGATTTTTAGCTCGGAGATGAACAACGTTCAGATCAACCAATGAAAACTGATAATGAGCAAATCAAAACCATTATCGGATTAAATCGTCATGTAATTGGGCAAGGGATTGCAGAGAAGGTGAAAATACCAAAATAAACCATATACGATCGTATAAAACGTCTTGGGTTCGTTGAAAAACTTGATATTTGGGTACCACATAAACGGAAAGAAATTCATGTTTGCGGTATGCATCTCAAACCCGATCCTATTTTGAAGCGAAAAATTGCTGGCGATAAAAAATTGATTGTCTACAATAATGTCAGTCGAAAACGATCATGGTCCAAGCATAATGAACCACCACAAACCACCTCGGTATTCACCAAAAGATGAATTAACTTTCTCTTTGGTGATATTGGCAAGGAGTGAAGTCTACTGTCGGCAACTGGACAAACTGAATGCAGCGATTATCGAAAAACGTTCAGAATTAGTTTACCGTAAGGGTGCCGTCTTCCACCAGGACAACGCCAGACCACACATCTTTGCTCACCCGCCACAAATTAATGGAACTTGGTTGGGGATTGATGTTACATCCATCATATAGCCCTAACCTTGCACCATCAGATTACTATCTGTTTCGATCTTTGCAAAACTACTCGAATGGTGAAACTTCTAATGATGATGAAGCTGTGAAATCACCCTTGAAGTACCGTTTTGTCTCATATTCCGAACAGTTTCAAATTCCGAACACTTTATTTCACAATATAAATTTATTCTTTGAGGTATAGACTTAATTTTGACATCATTTAAAGATATCGATACAACCTATTATTTATAATATTAGACATTTGCAAAAAAGTGACAGACAAAATCAATGATAAAATGTTTGCGTTAACAAATTCCTGAAAAACAAGCATCGTTAATTTTTCAGTTTTTGTAGTTGTTTCAACTATTTTGTTTGTTGTTTTCATGTTAAGTGCTAGAGAATGTAAGAGCCTACAATAACTGGATGAAAAAAATATATTTTATGCAGAAATCTTCATTGAAATTAATATTGAAGTAGTGTTCAGAATATAATTCAAGTTTCTACACATGATTCAAATTCCGAACAATTCATTTTTAAATTTAAATTTACTGAACTTCAATGTTATAAATAATTGAATAAACAAAACCCTTTAATTTAATATATCGATCATATGAATCGGTCTAGTAGTTTAGAAGTTATAATTTTTTGAAAAAAATGCATTTTTGATGTTCGAAAATTGAGACAAAAGTGTTCGGAATATGAGTCAGTGACAAAAATGGTGTTCGGAATTTGAGACAAAAGGGATTAAACATATTTTAAGTTTTTCACCATGAATATGTATTTGTAAATGAATTTTATTGTAGTCAAATGAAAAAGAAGGCTCTATTATATCATAAAAAATCAAATTAATTTCGCAAAAAAGTACCATTTCGAGTAATGAGACACTGTTTAATGGCCATCAAAGCTTAAGTGTTCGGAATTTGAGATAAAACGGTAGTTGTCTGAAAGATGGCAACAGGTCATCGTAAAAAATGGAAATTATATATTTGATTAAAGCTCATTCTATGTTCAAAAAAAATGTATTTCATTTGTAATTAAAAAAATCGGCAAAACATTTCGGGCAACCCAACAGTAATATGTGACGCATCTCAAGAATGTTGCATAAAATGGTAATTTTACTCTGCGATAGGTTTGTGAAATTGACGCCTATCATTGTAAAAAAAAGCATTCTCAATTATCCAAAGTCTGCCTAAATTTAAAAAAATATAGTTGTATCTCTACGAATAAAAATCCCAGAAGGTCTGTTAATTCACCTTCCATTTGCTTTTGGCATCACCCTAATTACAGTATATTTTCTAAAACACAGTTTATGTGTCTGTACATTGCAAAAGTGATAAAAAATGTAAAAAAAACAAATTTCCCCTAAAAAAAATTATTAATGTTTCAATTTTCAAAAATGTATCATACAAATTCAATTCTGTCAACTGATTGTACACAGCTAAACAAATTGATAAAAATTGATGACGTAAAATAAGCCATTTCTTGCAATGACCGATAGTTAATAAAAACTCAAATATGTTGTTAAACGCAAATGGAAGCTGCGTTATCAGAAAAATGTAATCAGTTACACTTTTTCAATTACGCACCACTATCCAGAGTACTCTCTATCTTCATTGCTTAATTGCTGAAATAGTATTGCTAAAAAATTGTTGTAATACAGTAATACAGGGAAACTTAGATGTAAGGTACCTTTCACTTTCAAAATTATACGTTGCAACTTTTCTCATGATGTTTCCCTTCATACTGTTGATTGAGGGTAAATAGATAGAATGGCCGCTTGCTTGTTAAACAAAACTTTTACCCTGTAACAGTGCCCTACTTCCGATGTATGGAAGTGTGGTTGGTAGTTGTATGGACTATTCATATAATTTTCGTTCAGAATTTGAAAAAATATATTTTGAGAATAATGAAATTTAATTTTTCAAATATTTTTTTCAGTGTAATTTTTATATCTTTTTTATGTTTTTATGAAAGATTAAATTATTTTCTATATTTCATTCTCTCACTAAAATGTTGTAGGTTTAAACGTTTTAAGTAATTTTTTCGAAAAAAATCTAAAAATAACGTTAAATTTCAAACTTGTCAAACCAACAAACCAACCAACCAACTCAAAAACTATAAGAACTTAAAAAAAACGGACAAACAAGACGTTTGGTCAGACTATGGAATATAGGAAATTGTTCAAGCTCATATTAAAAAAATAATTTGAATGAATATTTTGAAAATTGTAATTGTTTTTTCTCAAAAATATATTTTACGAACGAAAATCGTATGAATATTTCATACACCTACCATACATTGGAAGAAGGGCACTGTTAATTTATTTATTTAATTTGGCCTCGCGTCTTTATAACATGGATTGATTCACAATGCTTCATTGCTCATCCCACCACATCCTACACAGTTCCTTTGAATCAATGCAAGCCAGAAAAACCGAATGTCTATCTTTGACGATAGAAATTCTTACCGAACGGGAATTGAACCCGAAGCCCCCAGCTTGGCAAGAGCCACGCTAAGCACTAGGCCATTCGGACCACGAAATGCACTGTTGCATTTGGTTTTTTTTTTGAGAATTTAAAAAAAAAATACGTTTTTGAGAAAAAACCATTTTAATCTTTAAAATATTTTTTTTGCATTTGAACAATTTCCTACATTTCATTCTTTGTCCAAATCCAAATGACCAAAATTTTGTAGGTATCATATTTTTAAGATAGACAATTTAGTAAAAAATTGAGAAAAAAAAACTTTGACCCTTTCCGAAATGTCGCCAGATTATTTTTTGGAGATTTCAAGTATGCAAAGTTGCTCAAATGACCAATATCTTTCCACCCACAACGTTTCACTGCAATCTGAGATGGTGCTACCAATTCCTAATTTAATGGAAATATGAGAACCACTATATCGGTTTGGCATGGAATGGCTGAAAATGTGCATCACGAGCCATTTTCTCATCACAAAGGGCCAAAATATTCAAACATGAATTTCCTCAATGTAATAAGTAGAAATTTCCTGATGCTTTCTAGAAAATAAAAACATAATGCATTCAACATATGTACTGAGAATACACGTTGCAGTACAACTACAACAAAACTGTATTTGATTATTCAGACTGTATAAACGTTACCACAAATCAATAATAATCAATATTTCATGTATAGGAACGATTCTTGTCAACAATATGCAAATATATAATGCAATCCTTTTCACTACTTACTTGCCAACTGCTTGCCTTCGCAGTAATCCGACCGCCATGGGTAGTCACAACCCTCCGTCACGCCACGATGCTTCCCGGCAAACACTAGCCCATTGGGGCAGTCGTACAGCTCCGGTTGGTTGTTGACACACTCCCAGTACCGATCGCAATATGTCACGTCACCCACCACTTTCGATTTTGTTTTACACGGGTCCTCCTGATCCTGTCGCTGCGCGGCGGTGAAACCTGCAAACATCGGAGAAGAAAACAAAATTAGTAGTTAACTGTGTGCACACCAGATTAGCAACGTATCGGAATAATTGGTGTATCAACAATTTAGCGTAGACATTCCAAGCACCAGCCACCGAGTTAAGATGTAGCGATTCTAATTTAACAAATATGCGTGGCTTCCCAAACGAACCACGATGGCATGGAATCGAAGCGAGTGAGTATGGGCATGTCCTCCCACAGCGTGTTGCTTTAGGGTTGGACGGATCACAGGGATACATCGATGATTGATTTCATGAGTATGGTTGATTCTATGAACCTCACAAAGCAGATTCTATTTCAGATTTTTCCCCCACGATTCAACCCTGACTACGAACAGAACTTTCCGCCAGCATTAGTACGGTAACGAGGATCCAAAGTGTGATAAAATATGACAATCTTCTCGCCGAGAACCCCTGACGATGATGCTGTTCTCCGATATGGTAAACTTTCAAACAACGCTCGCACGTTCGAGAGCAAAATATCAAATGACAAAGTTGAGTGCTCTTTGAGCGAAACCACTTGACAGTAAATGCAAATGAACAACGCCCATCCCTCTGCTCTGCAGTCACGCGGTTTCGTTAAACTCACGCCTCGCCATGGCGGGGAACAACGGAAGGAGGCTCGATGCAAAAACAACCTTCGACTACTTCAACCAAGCTGCGGCCGCGAAAGTGCAAACTTTTGATGGTAGTCTGTGTAATTGAATACACTTAACGTCGTTTAAAAGTTTACTATTGATCTGCAATCCAAATCAGTTGAGAAAGTAAATAAGCGTCTGGTCTGTTTCCGAGGCTGCGGAAGGCTCATGTGCAATGAAAGAACGGAAGAATAGCCCACTTGAATTTCTTCATACCCAACAAGATTATAAATGCAATACTTATGTGCAATCCGAATAGTTGATGACAGCATCCTTTTTTTTGCAAGATTGATAATTGTAAAAAGAGCGTTACAAATAATGAAGACAAAAAATTTAAAAAAATATCTACGCTGTTTCTGATATTAGGCTGTCAAAAGAGTCCTGCGGTATTTTTTTTTAATTTTCATTTGTTCATAAAATTAGTTACAATCATCTGTTTTAAGTCAAATATGCGCCGTTTTGTTCGATGACTTGTTCCCAACGAGATGCCAACTTCATAATACCCCTGTTATAGAAGCTCGCTTCCTTATTGGCAAAAAACTCGGATAGCCAATTTTCACAGGCCTCTTTTGTGGCTAACTTCTGACTACCTAGCTCGTTCGCCATGGACAAAAACAGGTGGTAGTCACTTGGTGCAAGGTCCGGACTATACGACGGATGCAAAAGAACCTCCCATCCGAGCTCCCGGAGCTTCTGGCGCGTCATCAAAGAAGTATGTGGCCTGGCGTTGTCCTGATGGAAGACAATGCGGCCTCTGTTTATCAAAGATGGCCTCTTCTTCATGAGTGCTACCTTCAAGCGGTCCAGTTGTTGGCAGTACAGGTTCGAATTGAGCGTTTGGCCATAGGGAAGCAGCTCATAATAGATTATTACTTGACAATCCCACCAAACACACAGCAGAACCTTCCTGGCCGTTAATGAGGGCTTGGCCACCGTCTGAGCCGCTTCTGTGGGCTTCGACCACGACCGTTTGTGCTTCACGTTGTCGTAAGTGACCCATGATGTTCATCGCCAGTCACCATCCGCTTCAGAAACGGTTCGATTTTGTTGCGATTCAGCAGCGATTCACATGCGTCGATACGGTCAAAGATGTTTTTTTGCGTCAACGTGTGTGGCACCCATACATCGAGCTTCTTTGTGAATCCAAGCTTCTTCAAATGGTTAATAACGGTTTGATGACTTATCCCCAGCTCTTGGACGATGCTACGGCTGCTACTACGCCGGTCTTTCTCGGCTAATTCAGCGATTTTGTCGCAATTTTCGACGACAGGCCTGGAAACTGTATCGGGTCCATGAACTGCACAAATTTTATTGGCAGCTTGAGATGCATTTTTGCCTTTTTTTTTATTTAAATCGTTTATTTTTACAGGCTCAGTTACATAGGTTTAAAGGAGCCGAACTCCTTACTGTATTGTTACTAGTATATATACATTTTTCCTTAATTCTAATGTTAATAATATAGGAAACCGATTACTCGCGGTCAACTCGAGTTTAGAAGGGTGACATATTTTCTTCAGGAAAAGGAGGGGATATGAGGATATGTTGACAATGATCACACTCACACTCTCAATCACACTCATCACACTCAATTCTTAAACCTATCTTATATCTAATATGTATTTACATTTCATCTTATTCTTAAGAAGGGATCCGATCTCTCACAAAGGAAAAGGAAAAGGAAAAACTAAGGGTATAAGGACAATCACACACGAAGATCGATAGCTTTAAGGAATACATATATTTGGGACATGTAATCAAGGTCTAACCGAGCCAACACGTCTCTCACCGGCACCATGGGCTGCCTTCCTCGGGCCCGAAGGGTGACTACTAAATTCGATCTGGCGACAAGATACAGCTCGCACGACCAAACAACGTGCTCGATGTCGTGGTAACCTTGGCCACAAACACAAAGATTGTTGTCGGCAAGATTAATACGAAAGAGTAGCGCATCTAACGAACAGTGATTGGACATGAGTCGGGAGAAGGTGCGAATAAAGTCCCGACTCAAGTCCAGACTTTTGAACCATGGTTTGAGGCTAACCTTAGGGATAATTGAGTGGAGCAATTTTTGCCTTTGTCATAGTAGTACTGTAAATATGTCGGATTTTCTCTTTATTTTGCTCCATATTTGCGACACTATACTCATGAACGACTTAACCAAACAAAACACTGGCAAGGACTATATTATAGCGTGCAAAAATACCTTTCCAACAAGCTACAGTATGACTCGATACAATGAATACAACTAGAACTACGCGCTTACAGCGATACCTCGCGGAAATACCGCAGGACTTTTTTGACAGCCTAATATAATTTCCTGGAATATCATTTCTGTAAGGTTATTTTTAATGTGATTTTTTTCGGATGTTAGGAATAAAGTGAAGTGTTCGGGTAGTATCTATTCCGAAGCAACGGGGTGTAGCAGAACGAATTCTAATGAATATTTTGGAACTTTAGGACAATACCTAAAGCATTACACAGGGGTATTTGAAAATTCGAAAAATTGCCAAAACGGTGGCCATTTTTGTTTAAAATCAGTTATTTTTCATAAAAAATCGCTGTTTAGAAGCTACTAAAAAATCGAAAACCCGAGATATTAAAAACTGGCTATGTAACGCTTTAGATAATTCATTTTTACATGCTGATAAAAAATTTCAGCCAATTCGGTCGAGTAGATCCTGAGATATCGATACTACCAGTTGGATAAACATGGTTTCGAGAAAAACGCGTTTAAAAAATTCGTACAGCAATACTATATCCCTTGAGGTAACCTCATACTTTTGGCTATAACTTCCCAACGAAATAAAATATCGAAAATCCTTTTAGGACAACATTTCTAAAGGTATAAGCAAAAAATTGGTTTATCTCGATTTCCCAGACCAGATTCATCCTCCCCCCCTTAACTTGGTATGTCGGTCATCTGAATCGATCCAGTTATGAAGTTATGAATCAAAAAAAATGTTATTAGAAAAAAGGAGAAAAATTGATTTTTGGACCTTCATAAAGAAAAAATAAAGAAATATCAGTCTAATATTTTGCGATAAGGAACAAAACTACAAATTTTAACGAAAACCTTAGAACACTACTTCGGTATGGCATGAAATGGCTGATATTCAAAAATCCAGAAAGAAATGTTTTTTTTTTAATTTTTGAGATATATTGTTCACTTTAATATTCAATCCTAAGCTACCCTGCTTCTCCATTGGTTCAGGACGACCTAACCGTTATATGGTGAACCATGGTAATTGTTTTGTCTGAAGGCAAAACATCATAGACCACAAAAACAAAATATTCAAAGCAAACGAAATTTCATTCGCTGTAAAAAGTTCGAACATAAAAAAGTTACAATCGCATAAGAAAAAGTAAATTAGCTTTAAAAGGTGACCTTATCTTATTGAGAATATGACAAGATTCCACCCTAAGGACGAAATGGAAGAACACGTGCCTGTAACTTTTCGATCAGAAATAAATATAAGGTAAATGATTTTGGTTTTTCCAGTCAAAAATATGATCTTGGTTTGTCCACTTTTTTGAATGCTCAAATTCAGCACACCTGTGTCAAATCAGGTATTCGAATGTTTCCAAGCATATCAATAAAATTGTCTTTTTCATAATTTACAGTGGTTTTATAGTATATTTTTATGGATTCACATGCTTAAAGGATTATAAAATCTACCTTCTATTGGTGTCAATGCGCCCCACTTCTGAGCCAGCTTTTAATCAATCACCAGATGATTATTTGGCACGTATTCAGACCTTTTCTGGATTATAACACTTACAAATATTGTAAACATCATGCTTGCACACCATTTGTATAAGATTTACATAGCAAAACCATTAACCATTAACGTTAACAAACCCATTATCGCATTTCGATTACCTCAATCCTGATCATGAGTTGTCCAATTCACAGGCAAAACAGTTCACTTTTATGAACCGTTCAGTGACCAACCGTTCACTTAAGTGAACTAGTTCTTTTGAGTAGTACACTCACTCTTTCGTACATTAGAGGGATATGCCAAAGCAAGTATTAAAAAGTGTGAGATGTTATGTAGGACTGTTCTTTTCATTCATAAAATGCTGTTTGTTAGCAATAATTATATGTCCGAATTTTGTTAAAAATATCATACAGTGGTAGACATTCGTTTAGCCGCACCCTATTTTCCCTCAATATTTTTAAAAATAAGTCAATTCTTTGTACAGTTTAGCTCATAAAAGACGATTATTGTTTATTTTCATCGAATTCGTTCTAAAAAAAAGTACAAATTCACATTTTGTTTTCTAAGTTTTGTTTTTTTGTTTTTTGAGTCCAATCGGTAGCTAATATTTAGCATGTCCACCTCCATTTCGGATCACTTTGAAAACTCGATTTGGCATCGAATCAGACAGCTTTTAAAGTGTTGCCATATTGATTATAGCCCAACATTCCTGAATTACTGCCTTGAGAATGGAAATGTTGTCAAATTGTCATCCGTTTGCATAGACCATCTCGGCCAAGACTCTCCATAGGTTCTCTATGGGATTGCAATCGATTGCCAACAGGCCATTCAAGAAGCGGAATGTCCTTTTCGGCAAACCATACCTTCGATTGCTTGGAAACGTGGATCTATGCATAATCCTGCTGACATCCTCGGTAGCGTTATTCTCAATATGGCCAATCAAAACGTCCTCCAGTAATTGAAGATACTTCTCGGAGTTTATTCGGGTTAAAATGAAACAAATGAGATGCTTGCTGTGATGGGAAACGTCTCCCCACACTGTCAAACTTCCGCCTCCAAAGTTTCGCTTCGATCTCACGACATGCCGTTGACTTAAATTGTACCAATAGCAACTGTAATAGTCCGGACCATCCAAATTGAACTTTTTTTGCCGAAAAATACAACATTTCTCCATTCTAGTTTCCATTCCATGTATTGCCGGGCGAAAATGAGATGGTTCTGCTTATGTGTGGCGGTCAGTTTCGGCTTCACTTGAGGTTTCTTCCACATGATGTTTGGTGACTAATTCAAGATGCGCGCAATATGCGTCTTCGTTACTGGAACAACCGATGCTGCCTTAATGTATGAGCAGGACATCGTTTCCTGGTTGCTTCGTGTCTTATTCGACCTTTAAGACGCAAAGTAACTTTGTTGTTCCCATTTGTTGGTCGTTATATCCCATATTTCTGGCACTAAATATTTGAAGAAATTCCGTACCACTTTCTCAGATAGACCAATTTTTGTTACGATCGAGCGATTAGAAATCTTTGGTTCATTGAATATCTTTATTATTTTCCATCCCTCTTCCGTCAATAGAATACCTTTCGCCATTCCTTTAAATTCTACGTAAATCACTAATCTAACCAACTTCTTACGTTGCACATCTAATATTTATCTTGTAAATTGAACTTTCCCCAATATTTTTTTCAAAAAACAGATAAAGGCTAGGTGATTATGCGAAAACTCGATTTCTATGCCCTGCGGCTAAACGTATGTCTCGGGAAAAAACGACGTTTGAATGTTTATATCCACCGATGCCGCTTTGTGTGTGTGTGTGTGTGTGTTTGTGGGTGTGTGTGTGTGTGTGTGTGTGATTGTGACAATAAAAGTGACTTAAATATACTATCACTACAGCAAATAAGTATACCCATAAAAAGAACATTCATAGTTGTTTTGTAAGTGTTTCAATTTTTTTTCAAGTGCGGCTAAACGAATGTCTATCACTGTAGCAGAATAGAAAATCAAACCATGATTTTTAAATTTTGATTTAGTTTGAGCCGTGATTCATTCTTTTCAGCACAAACTAGCGTTGCGTTGCTTTTCTTTAATGTTTTGCAATAACTGCTATAGCAAAACTGTACCAAAACGCGAAAGACTTTCTCGAAATTATCGAGCACAATATGATATAATATAAAAACATTTCATATCAGCGATACAAATTTTTATTTACTGTTGAAAAATACTGTTTGAATCGTTTCGTTTTCAACTATATTTTTTGTGGGGTAGATTTGCATATCTTACTGAAATATTTACCCTCAACTTAAAAATATGAAATTAAAACTTTATTTGATAAATAATCGAACAATCCAATTTAAGAACCATCGTATCCTGAAATATTGCGTTTTATTATGAAAACGACAATACCGACGTCTTATTTTTGTTATTTCATGGAGCTATCGTTTGTTTCCATTCGTTAATTTCAGCCAGTGGTCATCGTAAACAGTTCGTTCTGAACTGGTTCTGAACTGCATATGCAGTTCATCGTTCACCGTACAGTTCGTTCTGAACTGAACTGTATACAGAGTTCAGCCAGCGGTCTTAACGTGCTGCAGTTTGTTTATTGTGTCCTTCGCGCATAGCAGTTCTCTGTGTTGGTGTGTTGAGGTGAACACTTCCAAAATGCCCAAGAAAAGGCAATATTCTGAAGAAAGCTAAAATTATGAATGGATCAATATGATGACAGTAAACTCAAACAATGATAAATGCAACATCTACTTGAAAAATCTTTTTTTTTATTTAAAAATGTTAATTTCTAAAACCGGACAAACCATGATCATTTTTTGGACAAACATGATCAGAGGTGGTCAAACTTTGATCATAATTTCACTTTGAGGAAAATGGTTGAAACACATAAAAAATTGTATAATTTCAACGCCTTATGGTAGTACATATTAGCAACTGGAGACTTGGGGCTTTTCAAAACCCCAAACTCGCATCGATTATATGTGATTTTCATGAAGAAAAATCGATTTGCATTTACTAGTTGCGTAAAACACCCTAAATCGGACAAACCAAGATCATTTACCCTACTTGATAACCTATCACAGAAGCATGAAATACGTTTAACTTATCGTTACGAATGAAACTAAATTCATTTTGCCTATTTGTCACACCAATAAATAAAAGTGATCTGCCCGCCGTACTGAAGATTACGCATGAAGCAGAGTTATACACCGCGCGATGTAACGCAAGTGGTCTTTACCTTAACGACCAAAGTGAAAGTACGGCGAAATTATGTAGCAAAGCGCCTGGATAAACTCGTTTTTTGATTATCGCGTATAAACTCGTATTGCCAGCAATTCGCTTGCTGTTTCGCGAAAGATCACGTGCCCACAGTTTGCCTGCGCATCGTCGCTTCTGATTTCCCGCCACAGTTTCATTCGTTCATTACGCTTCGCTAATTTTACGACTGCGGTATTTGCTACGCAGTCTGATGACGCACACATTCATACTGGGAAAATTAGTATGGAGTTAATTATGATTCTTCCGCAGCATACCACCCTCCCCCACCCATGCGAATTGATCAAAGTGAGCTCATAAACACCCTATCGTTATCGTACAATTAAGAACACGATAAAAGCTAATTGCGGAGAGGTGCCACAATTTGTGTAAATATTCCAGCCAAGCTACGAATGAAATGTGAGGAAACGGGAAAAGCTTCAAAAATGAACAGTTCTGATGCGAATATTTTCGCAATACATTCCTGTTGCGATGAACAGAAACAAAGCTACAAAGGTGAAACTTCAACAGCAACACAGTTCCATCAGAACGTCCACTTCCCATTTCAGTGAATAGTTACTTTATTCCCAATGCTCCCAAGTGGAGTCAAAGAGTGGCACTTGCACTGGACCAAAGTGTTCTCCCGTAACTCTTGTTTATAATTATATTTGATCGCTCGAGTTCACTTCGCCGTGCTTGATTGCAGCAAACGGGTATTTCTGGGATGAATGAGCAATGCAGCTTCAGCTGAAAGAACAAAAGCAACGCTCAACAGCAGGAGTACCAACAAAAGTATACTAGATGGAAAATATGCTCTACTTGACAAACTGAACCGTAGGATTCGGGACAGTTAACAGGACAAATAACATTCGAAGAAGGTTGGGTTGTTCTGGAATTAATTCTGCTGAACTGCCGAAAGTGGTGATTCTTGAACATCTTCTTTTTGAATGGCATTAACGTTCCCTGTGAAACTTTTGCCGTCTCAACGTATGCATTAACTAGCGTCATTTATTAATACTTAGTTGAGATTTCTTAAGCCAAATAACACGCCTTCAATGCATTCCGAGGGGCCAGCTCTAGAATACGCGTGACCTCAGTGCAAGTCGAAGGAAATTTCTCTGAAGAAAAATCCCACGGCCAGAACGGGAATCGAACCCGAACACCCGGCATGATAATGTGAGACGCTAACCACTCGGCCACGGGTGCACCTAAATCTTGATTCTTGAACATATTCTCTTCCAATTGTTTTTTCTAATTCATTCGAGTTAACATTCCGGAATTGAATGCGACTTTCGTGGCTATGATGCTATATTAAAATTATTAAATCGTGGAATCAAGATTACTCACGCCCAAGCTTAATACTATCAATACAAAAATGTGTATGCAAATATCAACTCAACTATGTACCAATAAACATAATGTAACACTGCGTAAAATAGCTACATGGGCTGCGAATTTCCTTGTATTGTCATTAACACGTTGAGTGTCACGGTTTTATAGCGATCGGATGGACATTTTTAAACGTATTAGAAGCATCGTTCTTATCGTAGTGGAAGGTGTTTCTGTTCGAAAAGTAATGCTTATGAGCTTATATGCTTATATTATTTACCTTTATTATCATATGTTATAATGTCAGTCACCGGTGACTGACGTGGCAGGAATCCAAATCGAAAAACATGTTGCGCAGTCGACCGGGAGATCTAAGGCATTTTCTTTCCTTTATTCACAAAAAACTCGACCATTTTTCTCTGTGTCTAAGAACTAACTGCTTTATTTTATCCTTAGAAAATAAATACAAGTTTTGCTTAAACCTATTACCTCTTTCGAATATAATAAACAAAACGAACTTACGATAAGCTCTCCGCTATCGTAACACCAAAACATAAACAAAACCCTATCGTAAAACTAGACCTATGTCACACAGACCTAATCACACGATCCACAAACAAGGATCGTGCAAGAGAGACGTATTTATTTATTTGGGATCTACCCGAGCCTACCATAAAATGTATTCTATGATTCACACGATCCGCAAAAAGGATTGTGCTATCAAGATATGTTTATTTTTCCTCGATCCGTCACTATCATAAAAATGGGTAAACAAATCCATCTCTTATTATGAGGTCGCTACAATGTCATATTTTATGAAGTAGTTTTAATGTTAATAACTATTTTCACTGCAATCGGTTTTTGATTATTTGCATATCAATCAAAGCGAGAATTCTTTAAGATTTAATATATTATAGATTACGATTTCCTAATGTATAAATAGTTTGAATTAACGAAAATTAAAAGCGTTCCTTCTTTCCCATACGTTTGTTCTGTGCATTTCAGAGCTAACCTGCCCGTACTGTCAATACCGAGCAAATAATGTAGCCGTGAGACACAGATTTGATAAAGGGAACGACGAGGTAAGACGACCACCATAAGCATAGAGTACAATCAAACACAATGTATTCAAAATAAAGGATTCCATTACGTCAGCATCGATCTTCAGGATGTTTTACGGAATCATGTTGGTTTTATAGAAAGTTCATTTTTTATTTCATAATGGTATATGATAAATTATAAAAGGTATGAAAATGGGACTAATAAAATCATACCGGGCAAGATTAGTCACCACTAGGGGTGAGAAGGCCACATGGAATAACTCGTGATTCTAGCCGTATAGAGGATAATTGTTTCCGATAAAATTGTACTACAGATCAAGACCGTTGCTCTTTAGATCAAACGTGACAAGAGTGGGAAAGGTAATTGTCCCTGAATTACCTCTAACGTGCTCAATGCGCAACCCTTGTGGAATTATCATAATTAAAATTATTATACGTAGCATTTGAAAAAAAATCAAATTTAACATGAATGCGCCTTGAGTTATTCAAATACACACGCTAGAATTGGTATACATAATTGAGGGTAATGCAATACACTGAAAAAAATTATTATAATTGTCCAATAGTTCATTGTATCAATAATCTACAGCAGTGGTGGCCATTCGGAGGCCCGCGGACCGCATGCGGTCCTCAAGCGTTGTGCATTCTGTCTGCAGCCTGATTTTGAAAAAAATATTTCATATGGTCGAGAATACGGTTAAAAATTTGTCCATACAACTGAATAAAAATAACTATGTGAGTCATTTTTGTCAACTGTGTATACAAGCTGATTATTTTCTGTTACCTTCTGACAATTGTTCTTGATAGTAATCAAAGGATTTTTTTTCGTGCTATTCTGTTCACACTCGCATAAATTCGTGCAAGTAACGGCAGTACCTGCAGGCAACTTTTTCGAGTGTTTTATGAGAAAGAACGGAATGCACGAAAGCGTGGGTACCTAAGAGAGAGAAAATTTAGAAGAGAATTCAAGGGATGAAAGACCTTTGGGCTAAAGTTCCTTAAAAACAAGAACTGAACAAGAACGGGGAGAATGCATTCGATTTATGCTGCGCTCTCGCCATTGGAGGGCAGATTAGTTCATTCACCATTCCAGTGTCTATTGACAATCCCTTTTTTTCTTTCTCACTCCCGACACATCGTCACTCAATAATTAACCTATGCCCCTCAATTTCATGCAAATTTGTGCAGGCTAAGAATATCACTTCACTTCCATACAGTGTCGTTTCGCTTCACATTCATTCATTTATTTCATTCTTCACACTGAAGGGAAGTTATCAAATCTTCGAATGAAAATGAAAAGTTATTATAGTTCTCATGAGTGTCTTATTTCGAATGAAAATTTATAGCCCATTCGGATGAAAATGAATATAGCCCATTCGACCAGTCAAGTGAAAACGCCTGATTTCAAGTTCAAAGGGAAAGACAGCATAAAAGAATGAAATTGATGAATCGATGTTTCAGAATGCGTAGTGAATACACATAATCGAAATTTAAACCGGCTGAAAAGAAAGGAATCATTTTCATCTTTTAATTTCGAAATTGACAGGCACTGCTCCTGATTACAAAATTAAAAAAAAAGTTCCATTCATCATTCGCATCAAAATGACTTTTCAACAATTGGAAAATGTCGAGCATTATATAAATGAAAATCTCACGTTCTGGTTGTTTGATTGGCACAAGCAACCTGTGCTCTCTTAGTTGTGCTATCAAAAAAGCATGTAAGCAATGCTCACGAAAATCACGTCAAGAAGCGAGTTCAATGCAACCCACGAAAGAGCATGCGAAAACTTACAAGAGATTTGCAAAAAAACCGAAACAATATCGCGAACTTCACTGTAACGCATTGTTATGGGCGAGCTGAACTTGGCATCGTATAAAATACAGTAAAAAAAAGCTATTACAGACCTGCACAGGACTAAACTACTCGCTCGATGCAGAGGTCTTCTCGCTAGGGCTGTTCGTGACGAACATCTGAATACACTCTCTATCGACTAGAAACTCTACACGATTGAGCAGTCACCCAACGTCCAAAATGAGCGAATACTTGCCGCATCTAGAGATGCGGATAAAATCTGGAGAACGGGTGGTTTTCGCTGGAGTAACCACTGATTCGAGGACGGAAACAATATTATATTCGCGCTGGTTTTTCATAAATTTTGCTGAATAATAGCCAAGCATTGAGCCACGCATAATAGCCACGCATTGAGACACTATGGCTTATTTGAATATCACGTCGAAAGGATAAATTTGTTGCTCTTTGGACGTAGGACTACGTCTTTTATTCCTATGCTGAAGTGTAAGTTTGAAGTTTCGAAAACGAGAGCGTTTCATTGGAGAATCAAGATATTTAGTGTTAATACCTCCTTGCTGGCTGAACGAAAGGGTATAACAATCACTTCATTCTAACGACAAGTTGTCTAAGAGTTATCTGCTTGTTACTTATTGATCCAATAACTTGTTTCAATAGCTTAAAAATTGCTTGAAAACAGGCTATTGAAACCACTCAAATCTGTATATCAGTTAGTGCCTGCTCGGAAATTCATTTAGTTGTGACTGTGAAGTGGCTAGAGACTGTTCTCGCTCGTTAACCAAAGCACTATACTCTCCCTCTCCCAAGCCCCTTTTCATTTTATTTTATTATTCCGGTCTGAACGGAGATTCTAGCGAAAAACGAAGTACACTCAGGTTTTTTTACGCGGAGGATACATACCTCGTAAAAAAACCGCGTTAATTCGAAAATCTGCGTAACGAAAACCACGATAATTGGAAAATCCGCGTAAAAAAACCTGTGTGTACGAATGATAATATTGACTATGGATTCGGTAGCGGAGAATACGAAATTTTGATATGGGATATGGTTCATAATATCAATTACCGCAACCGCATTGTTTGATAAAAGCAACAGTGCCTATTTTGAATATTCACGAAAGCTTTGAGTAGATTGGTGCGGAAGTTCACATGGGTTCCGTACATCGTTGGTTTTCATATCATTAGGTGCCGAGAGTTTTCTACCGAATCGCACGTAAGAGTTGTTGATTTTATACGTGGACAAAGAGATATACTGTAGGTCTCGTTTATAGATTATATATCTACATTAAGATATATAATGTATGGTCTCGAAAACAATAATTAATTATGATACATGATATTTCCTGTTGCTTCTACAAAGCCACCCATCGATCTTTTTCACGATAGTCCTCATCCACTATTTTTGAAGCGTTGAAAAGATTCTCTGCACCTCAAGTTTAAGCAAGGACCCTGTATGCTTAAGCACACAATAGCATAAATTTTTCATTTGGTCGTCGACATGGATTGTCCACCAATTTACTTCATCTTAACATCCAATGGCAAGAAAATGGAATCATTTTCGTGGGCTTTCAACATTGTTAGTGTTACATATTCGGGACTAGTTATCTCTTCAAATATTTTGATTTTTGTCGGAATTAATCACCATTTTTGCCAGCCTCTTTGCAGCTACAACAGTGACTGATTGATATCGCTAGCTAAATAGAATACGCTGCACCACACCTCACCAGCATCGCGCAAACAATTTAACCTGAGAAAATTGGATTGTTTGTCCTAGTACTCCAATTAAACCTCGCGCGGCACGCTCTGGTGATTTTTCAATCTCTTATCTACGGCCAACTAGAGACCCATTATCCGCCTCTTTCACCTTCGGTATATATCAGCATTCACAATCCTGCGCAACGTGTCCTATTTGCCGGACCAGCTCCGTTGCCCTCGCCATTGTTGGCTACCGGTGCTATTTCCAGTATAAAATTTAATTTTGTTAATTTTTATTGATGTCTCGGGCATTAGATTTAATTATAAGACTCGGCAACCTTAATGGCAATCCTCTCGTTTCCAGTTGTGCATTTCCACTCGAGTGAGTTGACTGTATAGCCTCATTACAACGGAATTGACGATGTTATCCCTCTGCACTCCTTGTTAGAAGCAAGTCGTTACAGTTTCTCTAGCAGCGAAATAGATACGGCACCAACAGCATACCACATCCTCGCTTCCTTCACATGGTGCAGGTAGTGGGAGAAGTAGCTCACGCCCGGTAGGATAATTTGAATTATCCCTCCAGAGAAACAGCCACCGCTTGTATGCGAAGTGATGTTGGCTTTGTCAGTTTTCCTTAATCACGACAGCGGCTTCCAGCGGGTCTCGTTATCCTTGGAAGATGCCGCGGTGGTATCAGCG
Organism: Toxorhynchites rutilus septentrionalis; assembly: GCF_029784135.1. NCBI lineage: Eukaryota > Metazoa > Arthropoda > Insecta > Diptera > Culicidae > Toxorhynchites > Toxorhynchites rutilus. The sequence goes on from NC_073746.1 coordinate 226,908,607, forward strand.
GCTGGTATGAATGATAAATGAGGGCAACAAATAAGATAACAAAGGGTTCATAACGATTCACGTACCATGCATATTACATGCGGCCACTACTTTTGTTAATCTCCCAAATAAATTTGCTACATTATGGAAACATGAATATGCAATCATATATGAAATTATTCAGAAGCAGGGTAAGGTTCAAATAGTACAGGAACTGCGCAAACAAGTTTGTTACTGTATGATAAATATACGAAACGCAACAAGTCATCTGTTTCGTGAATTTAGATAACACAGAATAATTTCCCATACTTCTGATGACGAATAAAGTCCGAAAGCAAAGTATCGACTACTGATTATATTATAATTACAACATAATAGTTATTTTTGGAAGTAATATTAGTTTGTTCCAAATGTTTCCGCGAAAGCCTCCTACATATAGCGTTGATGACGAGCAACAGATGCACCATCCATAATGGAATGCCCAATTCATAGCGCACAAAAATGGTGATTACTTTCTGAAAAATATATAAACAAAATTTTAACGTTACCATACTTTAGGTAAGTGATTCAACATTTTCACCGACATGGATCTTCTCTACCTTTCTGGTTGGGGAAGATGAAATAGATTAGCCGGAACAGCAAGTGGCAAAGCTGGTCGGATAATCAAAACTTTCGAATGCCACCTAAAGTATGTGGCGGGTGTTGTCGCAACAAACAACAGTGTTTTAACTTAATTTAGTCGACAGTAAGTTTGAACGGGGGAAAGCTTAATAGCTTTCTGTAGAGCCATTCGTTCCCACAAATATGTAGTAATGTTTATGGGAGGGTGCTTGTCAGCACGTGTTGTAGAATATTAAGTGTGGATTTTAGCAACATGGTGACGGCAGTGGGTGATTGAACGGAATTACCCAAAAATGTCAAATCACTTCATCCGGGGAAGGTCAGAACGGTTATGAGAAGGAATATACAATATAAGCATTAGACTGAACATGGAAATGTGAAAGAAATAGTCCTAATCATTACAAAATTTAATAAGCAATGGTTTATGGTCCATATGATACAATGTCCTTTGAATGGTTTAAATACTACTATTTAAAACATACTTGAGCAGAAATTAAAATTCATCTATCGATCGATGATCTTTGGAAATAAGGTCGTGCTAATCCTCAGTAATAATTCCACTCAAAGCGTTTGCAAAAACACATTGAAAACTATATGATACACTTTTTTGGGTAAATCAATATGTTGTTAAAAGACTGCTTACAACACACACCTTAACATGAACCTTTTCGGTTTTTTTATTGTTGAAATTGTAGAAAGAAGTCCATTACCAGGGAGCTCGGTGCGATGCAAACATTTTTTTTGGCGAGTCCCAATTTCTTAAGCTTTTCAAAGTAGGAACGAAATTTATTACCGTTTTTGTACGGGCGGAAAATATTATCATTTATGAAGATTGAAACTGAAAAAAAGTTCATATTTTGATAACAAATGTGTTCGTATAATTTTATTTTTTTTTAAATGAAATAAAATCTCCATGATGTGCGCATTTTATTTCTTATTTTTCTGCAATTATCTGTATTTTTTTAATGAAATCGATAATTTTATTGATAATTGTATTAAAATTTATGAGACTAAACATACCGACCTCTGATCTTTTTTTAGAATTAACCAATTCGTTATATTTTTGGTATTTTTCTGGTCTAAAATTTTAATTTTTAAATTGTGATGCAATCCGTTCATACTCTTTTCGAATGTGTATTCTTCAATTAATGCACTCAAGTTCCAGTTAGACGATTCTTCGTCACAGAAGAGAGGATTTTTTTTCGTTTTTTGTTGATGGTGTACATGAAATATGATATTTTACAGGGGTATTCATTGTCAAGAGAGAGAGAGAGAGAGAGAGAGAGAGAGAGAGAGAGCGGAGAGTAATACAAGCCTCATTACTACTGAAGTATACTATCTGTAATATCACAATAAATGACAAATATACGAGCAAAGCGATACTGCTTTTTTTCAACCTCAAAATAAAAAAAAACAAAATTTCCAAATATCAAAAAAAAGGAATTTTAGATGGTAGTTTTATTTGAAGATATGTCATGGTACATCATAGTAAGATGGACTTTTGATTGATTTTTTTGATTTTTTTTTTATTTCGATTTCCAAGCTATCAAGAATAGCGTAAAAAACATAGCTCACCATAGCTTTTATAGTCAACCATATAGGGATTTATAAAAATTACCCAATTTTTCTAATTTTTTTACCCTATACAATATTTTTCATAGCGCTGGTAATAAGGTTTGGAGTGCAGACGGTGAATAAATGGGAAGATATTTACGCACCGCGCAATACTCGAAAAATAAAGATCACACATATGAAAAAGCACATACGAACACATTTAAACATAAATAAGACCAGTACTGGGTCTCGAAATTCTCAAAAAAAAAATTGAAATATGAAAAAAATGTTTTAGTACCGCGCAACGCTTTTAAAATTCTGAAAAAACTCACACATATCTAGAAAAGCCGTAGCAACACGTTTCAAAGCGAATTAAATCAATACTAAATCTCTAAATCCCCAAAAAAAATTTAAAGTTTCAAGACTTTTTCAGTACTGAAGTACTATGTACTATGAAAACATGTTTCACCATAGTAAGATGCACTCTAAGTATTTTTTCATAAGTTGTTATCTCGAGGCTATTAAAAATGGCATGGAAAAAAAATTCAAAAGCACGTTCTTCAACATAGATCCTATCCAAAATTTCATATTTGGTACTCTATACAATAGTATCCATATAGCTGGTGATTTGGTTATTGGGCACTTTTGACTAACTTACCCAACCAGGCTTTCTGGTGTTTTTTTTATCTTCCCAATCCATATAATCGTACTCATATTGTAAAGTTACCATGTACTATTTTTATGTTTTGTGCTTTGGTTAATTATCTTTATCAAACATGAAACCTTGATTCAATTCCACTTTGTTGCCACTTTGCTTCAAATTTTCATACGGGTCGTGCAAGTAAACATTTTGATCCATTACACCAGTACACCATGAAAACCAAATTGAACCAAAACGAACCAAAGTTTGTTCAGAAACGGTTCGTAATGTGCTAAGGAAGAACAATTTAAACGACCGAATATCGAGGAAAAACAGTTTATCAGCAAGACAAATCAGTTACTCGGATTCAACTTTTCCAATATTTCAATATTTCTTAATAAAAGACTCATTGGCTTCAATATGATATGGTGATCATCAAAATCGGTTCAGTGGTTCGAAAGATATGAATTTTTGTAAAAAATCATTTTTTGGGAAAAATTGGAAAAAAATAATTATTCGGACCACCCCAAAATAAAAATGGGCATCCTAATATAAATAAAAAATACGGGTCTGATGTTTTGCGATAAAGAACAAAATTACACCTTTTGATGAAAATCTGAGAACCACTATATCGGTTTGGCGTGGAATGGCTGATTGAGAAGATGCTATTTTAGTGTATGAGTCCAAATTTAACATGATAGGCTTCGATGTTGATTATTTTGTATTGAGGAAGTCAAACGAAGAGCTAAACGTAAAAAATCTGAAAACAACAGTTAAACTTGGTGATGGTGGAATGATGATATGGGAATGCACGTTTGCTAAATATATTGGCAATTTGGTTTTTATCGATGGTGTAATAGATCAGAATGTATACTTGAACAACTCGAAGGAAAATTTGAATAAAAGTGCCAACAAAATGGGATTGAATGAAAGATTTAAGTTTCATCAAGACAAGGCCCATCAATAAAACGCAAAACACAAGGTACATAAAGTTCGCACATGGTTACGTGGTTTTTATTGATAGTGAACCCAACACTTATTGTATCACTGTATGGGATGACGTAACGTTCACCGAAGATGCTTCGGATTTTTTGGGGTTATTTTTCAAGTTGCGTTTTGTCATTGCTTGTATTTTCCTTAGTATAAATTTAATTTATGTTCTTGCGTTTTCAAAAACTAGAATTACTCACGAATTTAACGTTTACTTCAAGGGATGTTCTTCTCTGAAATTAAATCTGTAATGGTCAGATGAACTTACGGCACGAGCCACCACGTTATTTTTCGACTCGTAACATTGGGGGTGATTTGATGGTTTGGAGGGGATTCCCTCAAAATAAATTGGTACAATTTGATTTCCCACCAACATGAATGAACAGTCAGGAGTACATCGAGGTAGAGTAGAACCTCGAATATCCACGAGCAGATGATCCGCGGTGTGAATTGTCCGCGAATGCGAACTTCATAGTAACCCTATAGGCCTTCCCGAAGTTCATCAGGGACTGATAGACTGTTGCTTTTTTGTTTTTGTCATGGCTTTTTTGAAAAAAATTCGGAGTACCCTGCGAATGAATCGAATCACCGTGGGGAAACAAATACATATCCAGTAACGGTATTGTTGGTACAAACATCATTGAGCCTAGCTCAATTTCAATTCCTCTCGATAACCAATACAAAATAATGATGAAACATTACTCCGAATTAGCTCATTTACAACCCTCGGGTAGAAGAAGGTACGTCTCTATTTCCTGTTATCTCACATATTATTATCCTGTGTTTCGAAATTCAACCTGCATTAGATTGCCTCATTACCCAACAACACCCATCCCCACCAATATGTATATGGCGAAGGAATTTATCGCGTCAAGAAATAATGAGAAATACTTATACATAATATCAGCGCTAGAGCACACCCTGGGAGCTCCCAAACTTAGTCAACATTCACGACAGGCAGTGACAGCCTCACAGAGACGATCGACATAATTTACCGCCCCTCTCAGTGTACACGTGAGACGACCCGCTCTCCGCCCCATGACTGATAATATATTTCTTGCACAGTTTACTTGCACTTTTCGCCGTCGCTTATTTTTACGAGCCTCTGAAGAAGAGTTGTATCTACTACACGGGCACCGCCAAAAAGGCCAACAACCGTAGGCTACATCATTCATTGGCAGATAAAATATTCATAGGAACAACTAATCGCAAAGTCACGGAGAGCCATTGCTCTGAAACTTTGCGGTACGAGCTGCAAAGACGCATTTGCCCTCCGTGACGTATATACAAAGGCTGAGCTTGTCGTAACTTTTCCATCAAATGCCTTATACGAAGGCATCACAACGGTGGCAGCAGCTTTCGGTCTTGTTTCGTTGAAAATTGATGCAAGAGTCAACTGGATGGCAACTGTACAAAGACTTGGTGATGCTATAGCGTACAGTGCACCAATTCTCGTGGACAAGGAGAAGACCGCAGCATGTGGTTCAAGTAATACCAGCACACTTTGGCAAAATTGAATATGTAAGCCAATATAACTCCAATATTTTCATTCAGTATATATTAAAAATGATGGGAATGTCATAAGAAAGAAACAAATAAATAAATTCAAATGTACACATTGACATAATTATAATTTATACTCTTTCATCACACTTTCCAACACAGTGCACAGTGGTCTGTGACAGTATGCTTTGTTTATGCTTTCACATACTAGCACGAAACTTCAAGGCTTTGGTTGTATATTTGGCCTAAAGCCGAAATAATGACAACGAAACTAGTTTTCACTCCCGCACGCTGTGAATAAGTTTAAGCTGATTTCGGAACCGCTCGTCCCCGGGTTCCCCTTGTGGATACTTAATACGATTACAGCATCAACATTGTGCACCGTGAACCAGTTTTAAGTCTCTTCAGACCAAATAATCAGGGCCAGCCCTGTATCGCCGTTGGTGAGGTGAATTACGAGACACAAAGTGTAAAGCCATGTTTGGACACCAAACTTGACTGAAACTGACGTCACTATCGAAAATTGACCAGCGAGTCATAATAATAGTTCAATTAGGGGAATAATCTGTTTTTATATTATGACTCTCAAATTTGTGTGAAATTTGGACACGATGCATTATTTAAACAAAACGTGCTAGACAACAGCATTATAATTTGTTATTAACATACCAAAAAACTTACAAACTCACAATATTTAGTGTGAATGTGATGCACAGCATACTTACCAAAGGTGGTAAATACCACGATATTTATACCGACATGGCATGGTTTTTGACTTACCTTAAACGAAAAGGGAGAAAAACACAAATCAATCAGAACGTCCATAAAACTTGAAGATCCCGGTACAGCACATGACAAGCAAGATAATTTTTTTTCCAAAAATAAATCACTGACCCCACGGGGCTCCAAGCGTATATATTGGTCACGGGCTTTCCTAGCCCCAGAGAAATTAAGGAAAAATGTAATAAAACTCCCATCGTGCTTGGAAGGCGCCACCTCACCACTCCAAAAAAAAAAAACGTCGCGAAAATATCACGCTCCAGCCAGAGCAACTCAACCAGTAAACAATCATTCCTCGTACTCCGCGCCTTATCCGGTGCAGTAGCTGAGTTCTCCCACACGGGAAATGCCATTAACCGAAAGTTTTATAATTGCTTCCTCATTGAAAATTATGATGGATAGAGCAATAAAGAAGCACTCGAGCGTGCACATTTTCGTCGTTCGAAAAAAGCGGAAAAACGGGGAAAAGTGTTTGTCGGCGATGCCATTTGTTCCACCAAAAGTTATTAAAGCTAGAATTTCGCATTTGAAGTTTCGCGGCTGTCGTGAAAAGCAAAAATATAATTTCAGCTATTCAAAAATTGACGCGGTTCTGGTTTCTCAATATTAGTTTTCCGCATAACTGTTGGAAGTTTATCACAGAGTAAGTATCAAAATAAGTTATAGTTAGTTAAATAGTAGCATGGTCTTATCAAAATAATGAATCTAAAAAAATATATAAATAACGGTATGATGAACTCAATCTAATTAATTTATGAGATACACAAGCAATTATCGAAAATGATAATTGTCTCCACGTGTAACATGATATTTTGTTTCCAAAAATGTTTATTAATCAGACTCAATTACTTGTCACCTCGAGTTTACAGGTATAACATGATAGTCTAGGATTATAATGAGTATTGTAACCAGGGTTGCCAATAATATTTTGCTTAAAACTGAAAGATTGTTCTTACAAAAACTGGAAGAAAACTGAAAACTGTAAAACCGTTTTATTTTCAGAAGATAGGCTTTGATTTCTAAAATGATTCCTCTCCCACATTTCAGTGCTTGAGATTTTCCTCGAGAATTTTTCGAAGCCTTGTGTAGTATTTATATGTAGCTCATAAAATAGCGACATAAACCATTCATTAATCATATCATTCGAGCAGATCAAAATGATGTTTCCTGCCACTCGTACATTACTGTGAAGCAATATTTGTGGATCGTTTTTTTTCTAGAACCGCTAGTTAAAGATCACTGCATCGAACCTGACCTCTGTTGTTTTTCTTCTTACGCGAATTTTGACATTTCTGTAGTGTTTTTCTGTCCATCCTCATTGCAATTTTTTTCGCACTGACGAAGAATATTAAAGAATGTTAATGTTGGATGTTAAATGTTAAAGGCAAAAATTTTCTATTGAAAATAATCGAACTACATTTTTATTCATCAATTAATGCTAGGCCCCACTGACATTTCGGCGGGAACTAAAATTTCAGTATAATTGACTTTTCTAAACCTAATTATAATAAAAATAATAAACTCGCCAAATATTAGATTTTTATGATTTTGAACGCTAGAATTATATTACTTGAACGTTTTTCTTCCACTGAAAATACGAATTACACCAATTACAACATTTATTTAATTCAAGTTCATTCAAAAGATAGAAAATTTGGATGAATGCAAAATACACGAATGAATGCTGTCGTGCTTTGTTTTTCTCATTTTCCAAAGTTTTTCAATGTTCAATCTGTGCTGTATCAACGATTTGACGAAAAACGCTTCAAATCGTGGCAGCTAGGTATAACTATTGAATATTTTAGCCTGTTTCTATTCTTCGTGCCGTTGAGGTTATATTCAGAAAAAGGTCTTTCCGTAGTTTCCGCAAGGATAGCAAAGGTGAGGAAGGAATATTAATTATACATTGTTAATTCATTTTACATAAAATGGGTAAACCTGAAGCACACATATAAAACTGGATAATATTTGAATAAACTGGAAGATTTCAGGATTTAACGGTATGACTGGATCGAGAGAGAAAAACTGGAAGAATCCAGTTTCACCTGGAACATTGGCAACGCTGATTGTAACTATGTTACATTCGCTATAAATCAATGTAGGGGCATGGTAGTCTAGTCGCATACTGCCGTAATCTCGCAAAGTGACGCAAGCAGCAAAATTGACATTTTACTTTTTTTGTTATGGACCGATAAAGAATACCAAATGCTTTCAAACACCTGCAAAGTTTTACAGAAATTTGAAAAAATGACCCCGTAAAAACCTAAAAACAAAGTGGCACAAGCGCCATTTCCACTGTGATGTGGCGCAAGCACCATTTTCCCTATGGTTTGACGTAATTGGATTGCGATGCGAAGTGATTTTTTTTATCTGATCTGATAGCATAGGATGGGTTAGCAGGGACAGCAAATTCGGCATAACAACATCTTCCTAAAAAATGTTCAGCATAATGAAAATCACGTTTCCGAAAAGCTCGTCATGTCAAATATTTTAATCCAAAACAGTCCTTCCCCATGCAGTGCTACATTTATAATAGCAATTTTTTTTCAGAACTACAAATCATGTACTTTGCTCTGTTTATAAATTTCGTCAAATATTTGAATTCATCAAATCAAACTCATCTCAAAGGAAAAAATAATTTATAATTGCACATAAAAATTGTAACTAATTAGTTTAGACTCATTAATTCAATTGTTGATTACCAGAATTGATGTCTTTTGATGGCAATGATGTCTTCTATCCTCAGGTATCAAAGGACAAAGGTTCTTGACGCTGTTTATTTTCCCACCTGCTCAATTTCTCTTTCGGATGGATCGAAACTGAGTGTTAATTGAAAGGTAAATGTCGGATTTGGTGAAAGGCTGCATTTTTCTAAATTCTCCATCGAAATGCATCTTGTAACAAAATTCAAAACATCCTCGCATAAACTGTATCTGCTTTACATCGGATGATTTATCTAATGTTTTCAATGTTTTCAATTGCATTTTGGATTGGAAAAAATTGGTGCTGTCCATAATTGTTAAAATCGGATTCTCAACTATGTTAGCCTGTTCAACGCATGTTACAAAATCGAAAAATGTGTAGAACTTTTCTCCCTGATGCTTTCTCATGCTCCGCTCAATGGCGGCATTTTGGAGAAAATAATTGGAAACAGATTTTCACATGCTTTGAAGGATGAACGCCAATCGGTTGTGGAAACAGCGATTAAAATTTGCAGTTTCCACAACAAACTGGCGTTGGTAACATAGCCTCAATAAAATGGCTTTTTTCAAAAATCAAGCCGATGGCAATGTTTTTCCATCAAGTGAACACAATTTGTACAGATCATATTTTCGTAATGTATGCGTAAGCTGATTATACATGCAATTTTACAAAAAGTCTCGTAGTGAAAATTCTTCCCTCTGGCGCTTGCGTCACTTTGCAAGATTACGGCAGCATAGGAATGTTGAAAGAAGACAAAAAATATATTAACTTTGTAACAGAAATGTCGTATTTCTAATCGAAATTTGACGCTTTATTTAACAAACTTTAAATTATCCAACTTAAGTCAAATATGCGCCGTTTTAGAAGGCAACTTCATTATGCCCCCCTTATGAAACCCTCCATCCTTCTTTGCAAAAAACTCAGACAGCCAGTTTTCGCAAGCCTCTTTTGAGGCCAACTTAGTATCACCATGAGCGTTTTGCATGGACCGGAAGAGATGATAGTCACTTGGAGTCAGGTCCGGACTATACGGTGGGTGCAATAGGACATCCCATTCGAGCTCCCGTAGCTTCTGGCGGGTCATCAAAGTTGTGTGAGGCCGTGCGTTGTCCTGGTGGAAAACAACACCATTCCTATTGATCATTTCTGGCCGCTTCTGGTCAATCGCCTGCTTCAAACGATCAAGCTGCTCACAGTAGAGAACCGAGTTGAGGGTCTGGCCATGATTGAGCAGCTCATAGTGGATGATTCCCTTCCAATCCCACCAAACACACAGAAAAACCTTCCTCGCCTGGCTTCCTGTCAAACCGGGCTTGGCGATGGTTTGGGCCCGCTCACCACGCTTCGACCACGACTTTTTCCGCTTTAGGTTGTCGTATGTGATCCACTTTTCATCACCAGTCACCATCTTCTTCAAAAACGGGTCGAGTTCGTTCCGGTTCAGCAGTGCATCCCAGGCGTTGATTCGGTCTAAAAGATTTTTTTGCGTCAACTCGTGTGGCACCCATACATCCAGCTTTTTTTGGAATCCAATCTTCTGCAAATGGTTCCAAACGGTTTTATGGTCTATACCCAGTTCCTGGCTAATCGAGCGAGTGCTCACATGCCGGTCTACTTGGATGATTTCAACGATTTTATCGGTTTCCACGACGATTGGCCTACCAGTACGGGGTGTATCTTCGACAGCCACTACACCAGAACGAAATCGATCAAACCAACGCTGTGCTGTGCGAATCGTTGCAGTATCGAGTCCATAAACTACACGAATTTTTTCGGCCACCTTCGTTGCAGTTTTACCTCGCAGGTAGTAAAAACGTTAAATATGGCGAATTTCTTGCTTGGTGGACTCCATCTTTGACGCGCTATAACTTGAGACTGAAAAGGACAATCACAACACTGTCAAGACGACACTTGTAGTACAGATTGTAGTCTTTAAATAGCCGTATAGTATGACCCGATGCGATGAGTACAACACAAGATATGTTTAAGTGTTGCCACAATATACGACATTTCTTTTTCCCCAACCCAATATATTATGTAAAAGGAAAGAAAAAATATAAAAAACATATAGTACCTTCTGTCTCTGAACCATGTAAACTATAAAAAACAAATATAACCAACAATTACGAAAACAAAACCAAATGTTTTTACAAGTGTCATATTTTTGCTGGCACATTAAAGCCCATTTAATTTGAAATGTCGATCATCAGAATCGGTCCAGTAGTTCAAACGTTATGTTTTTTTAAAAAATCTTTTCTGTAAAAAAGGAGAAAATAGATTTTTAGAACCACTCTAAAATGGAAATGACTACCCTAACAAAAAAAAAAAATACGGGTCAAATATTTTGCGATAAGGAACAAAACTATAAATTTTCAGGAAAATCTGAGTACCACTATATCAGTTTGGCATGGAATGACTGATAACTCAGTTTAAAAATATTATCCTGAATAGTACTGCTCAGATACTACTACCGACGCGAAAGGCAACCCTACAACTGTAATCAGTCAGACAACTAGGGGCGGTAATAGATTTATAGTTTAACCAATAATGCTGTAAAGTTAAAAAACAAAACTACGCATTGTGCATTAGTTTTCAATAAGCATTTGTAGATTGAGTTTGTACGCTGTCGAGAACTTATCGTCCACTTTTTTTTGCAACCATAGATTCAATAAGAATATTGCTTCTCACCCAAGAATCCTCCAGATATTTGAATTTTTAGAAATCTTAAGTATTCGTAAAAACAAACCATAACAGTAACTCAAACTCGAAAAGTTCCCCTCCATGTTTGATGGTGTTTGTGGGCGAGTAGTATCGTTTGCTTGTGTGATACCATAATGGACATGATCTATCGGATACTTGTGAAGAAAAGTTTGTACTTTTCAGAACTCAGAGACGAATGAACTCTCAGAGTTTAAAGTCTCTTTAATTCAAAACCTAACCTAACCTTTTCAGAAGTGTTCCACGATTTATTGAAGAAAAAGTGCCCTTGCACAGTCATAATGAGAATGAACTGGATGCACTACACGCGATCTAGACTCTTGCCAAACACAAAAAATCTTTCAAGAAAATTGGCCGAGACTCAATCAGTAACTTCCGATCTTCTGAGGTCATTGGGATTCAAACTTTATGTCTGAACTGAAGCCGACAAACGTCGAAAAGCAACTGCTATAGACAATCATGAATTTATTTAAACCGAGCATTGACGACCACCCATGAGGCCATAATATTCCAGCTTAATAACGCTTTACTTCATGTTCCTATACCAGTGTATAACTATTATGGAAATTTGGGAATGGGAAATTTTACCTCTCCCGTCGTATAACTCAGATCGTGTCCATTCTGACTATCAATGGATATGGTCGATAAACTTCGGAACATGGCTTGACATGACATTCCGAATCCGAAGTATTGACAGTCGAAAAATCCATAAATTATCAGAAATATGGAAAACTATGAATAACATCTAGAACGGTATGTTCTAGCAATAATTCATCTAAATAGAGTATTTATATTTAGTGAAACAGACCAGTTTTACGTTATTACATCAATAAGCTGGTAATCTCAGGGTTCTCCAGTGTTATGCCCCTTGTGTTACCTGATTCTGGAAGGCAATGAAGAAAATGAAAGGAAATGCGAGTAAATAACTCTCCTCGAGTTAACACCGATCGTGGGAGGTATTCCCAAAAACGAATGACGTGCCTATAGATGCCTTTAACACGTTGAGCCCCGACCGACCTAGTGGACCGACAATGAACTTTTCGTCTGACCCTTCGGATTTAAAGTGAATTTTTTTAACAATAATTATCTAACTTCGTTGTGGTCGTTTTAAGTGTCGTCGATCTCCCAAACGAAAAGTCCACTGTCGGTTTGATGCGCCCACCACGAAAAAGACAATAAATTTAGTGTCAGTCCCGTAAGAATGAAACGAGAGAATGAATGTGAAACAAGAATTGAAACCGTATCTTTTTTTCTTTTAATAAAAATGCTAGATCTTGTAAAGGTTGTCCACAAACAAAATTTGATCTCCATTCAATAATTTATCCGCATATTGAGCACCGCAAGTAACTCTACCTAATCGCGTTTGGTGACGAACGTGTTAAATCTCTTAACATATTTTCTTCCTTTAACCTGCAAATAAAACATATTTAAATGAGATTTCAAGAGAAAAAAATAAATTGCAGTTCAAATGTCCACATTCAGGTGAAAATTATAAAGTTTCGGCTAAAGAAATCAACGATACTTCAGCGGAAATAGTTGAGAAAAAGTTACAAAATATATCAACAATTTAGTAAAGTACAGAAGAACCCCATCTATCCGCAGAATTGAGTGGCAAGATCACCGCGGATAACAGAGCGTCGAGAGCGTGGAATGAAACCCTGGTTCCGGCCGCCCGACAGTGCTGCGCGACCGACCTTTTCATCAGAAGCTGAAAAGGAAGAACAAGAGCAAAGTTGCCTCATCGTTCCACGCCTCAGTCCGGAAGGTCGGAGCAACCGGCCAAACTATGAAGAAGTATCTAACCAATGAGGACATTTTTATGCGGAAGTGTCAGTCGAGGCCGGCCGTTTCTGAGCAGCAGGCAATTACCTAGAAGGAGCGGCTGAAGGTGCTGGTAAAAACATCGTTCCCGGCGAAGCGCAAAGTCCAGGTCATAATGGATAACGATACTTACTTGACGCCGGGCGGCAACGACTGGCGATCCATTACGTCACCTACCAAGGAGGTAAACGATGACGTCAAATATATCTTCCACTTCAAGTTCCCGAAGAAAGTCGTTCTATGGCTGATGATCAGCAAGAAGAGAATGTCCAAGCAGCTGTTCTTTCGGGGCAGATATACAGTACGAAGTGCCTGGCGGAAGTTGATGTCGCAACAAAATATATGTAACTCGCGTAAGGTCTCTAATAAAGTTGATCGATTTCCTCCTGCGAATGAGACCTATTCCGCAAACAATTGATAGAACTCAACCGTGCTCTGCTCCAAAAACGAACTGAATATCGAGAAAGGCAGCATAAAGAGATTTATCCTGTTGACAATGCACCGTCACACCGAGTAAGGCCGGTCTGGGAAACAATTTGCCTACTCAATGAAAGAGATGTGCAGCTTCCAATGCAAAATGGTCCAGGAGATGCATTTAAGTGGAAATTAGCATTTAGAGCTTGACAGTTATTCTCAACCTCGTTTTTATGTTGTCAAAAATAGGGTGACCAAAAATTTCGAGGAAATAAAAAATCTAACTTTCTTATCTTTATAGATAGAGGTAAACATAGTTCGACAATGTTGTAGCTCCAATTATTTGAAACATCTTTGTAAAACAATTTTTTTCTCTATCTCTTGAAACAACCGATATAGTGCCTTTTTTCTAAGTTACGTTAGGATCACCATGAAACAAACTGTTTTTTGCTCTAACTTTTATATTTCAAATTTTACATGCAAATTGTCTTCGAAAGACTTTTAGAGCTTACTAATACAAACATTTTTCGATGCAGAACTTGTCAATATCTTAACTTTACTCAAAGTTATTGATATTTTTTCCCAAAAAAACATGCTCTTTTCATTTGTTTGGCATTCTTTCTGGGGCAAACATAAAAAATGTTTGTTGATGGAATTTGAAAGAGCAGATTTCACTCTATATAATATGTGATTTTCAAAACTATATTTTTTTTAGTGCTTGAGTAAATTAAAATTGAAATCATGAGTTTTTGGATGAAAACCCATCAATAACTTTGTCCAGGATTAAGATATTGACATGTTCTGCATCGCAAAATGTTGGTATTGATAAGCTCTAAAAGTCGTACGAAGACCATTTTGATGTAGAATTTGAAATATAATAATTAGAGTAAAAAACCAGTTTTTTCATAGTTACCCTAGTGCAGCTACGCGCTAGAAAAAACTTTGTGAGAGATATTTATTGTTTAGACAAAAACTGTCTTGGACAAAGTTGTTACATATGATAGAGCGCTCATTTATTTTAAACAACTTTGTAGAACAAAGCCTTTTTTCTATCTTTTGAAATAATCGATTTAACGCTTTTTTTTAAGTTGCATTAGGGTGACCATGAAAAACGTGTTTTTTTTTGCTTTAACTTTTATATTAGGCTGTCAAAAAAGTCCTGCGGTATTTCCGCGAGGTGTCGTTGTAAGCGCGTAGTTATAGTTGTATTCGTTGTATCGAGTCATACTATAGCTTGTTGGAAAGGTATTTTTGCGCGCTATAATATAGTCCTTGACAGTGTTTTGTTTGGTTAAGTCGTTCGTGAGTTATAGTGTTGCAAATATGGAGCAAAATAAAGAGAAAATCCGACATATTTTACAGTACTACTATGACAAAGGCAAAAATGCATCTCAAGCTGCCAATAAAATTTGTGCAGTTTATGGACCCGATACAGTCTCCATTTCCACCGCACAACGATGGTTTCAACGTTTTCGTTCCGGTGTAGAGGTCGTCGAAGATGCGCCACGCTCCGGAATGCCTGTCGTCGAAAATTGCGACAAAATCGCTGAATTAGCCGAGAAAGAGCGGCATAGTAGCAGCCGTAGCATCGGCCAAGAGCTGGGGATAAGTCATCAAACCGTTATTAACCATTTGAAGAAGCTTGGATTCACAAAGAAGCTCGATGTATGGGTGCCACACACGTTGACGCAAAAAAACATCTTTGACCGTATCGACGCATGTGAATCGCTGCTGAATCGCAACAAAATCGACCCGTTTCTGAAGCGGATGGTGACTGGCGATGAAAAGTGGGTCACTTACGACAACGTGAAGCGCAAACGGTCGTGGTCGAAGCCCGCTGAAACGGCTCAGACGGTGGCCAAGCCCTCATTAACGGCCAGGAAGGTTCTGCTGTGTGTTTGGTGGGATTGTCAAGTAATATTTACGTTTGCCCCAGAAAGAATGACAAACAAATGAAAAGAACATGTTTTTTGAGAAGAAATATCAATAACTTTGAGTAAAGTTGAGATATTGACAAGTTCTGCATCGAAAAATGTTTGTATTAGTAAGTAAAGTCTTTCGAAGACAGTTTGCATGTAAAATTTGAAACATAAAAGTTGGAGCAAAAAACAGTTTGTTTCATGGTGACCCTAACGTAACTTAGAAAAAAGGTGCTATATCGGTTATTTCAAGAGATAGAGAAAAACTTTGTTCTACAAAGATGTCTCAAATAGCTACAACATTGTCGAACTATGTTTATCTCTATCTATAAAGATAGAAAAGTTAGATTTTTTATTTCATCGAAAATTTTGGTCACCCTATTTTTGACAACATAAAAACGAGCGCTCTATCATGAGTAACAACTTTGTCTAAGACAGTTTTTGTCTAGATAATAACTGTCGAGCTCTAAATGCTAATTTCCACTTAAATGCATCTCCTGGACCATTGTGCAATGGCCATAACTTTGGATAAAATATTCCCAGCCATTCAAGGACAACAAACGTGTATTTTTATTTAAAAAAAATCTGGTTTGATATTCATACACCTGGTTCCTGCATGTCCATATTGCATTAAACACAGATCATCCTATAAACTAAATCACTACAAACGCAAACAAATCGATTGTTATCAATCAACTTTAGGCACTCGGATGATCAGCTATCCAGTTGTTTGGTATGGTTTCATGAGGTATGTTTCAATTAGTTTGACCGAGTTTGACTCGTCCTAAAATTGTGATTTTACAGAAACGGTGATTTTATGGCACGAGTACGATTAAGGAATACATCAATCCTTCAAGTTATAGAAAATTTGAAAAAATAACTCTGAGGCAAGCAATGCCATTAGGAGAAAATCCCCCTCCGTTTTATCTAAAAACTTATATAGCTCAGATGAATCGTATAGGTCTCCGAAAATAATGAAAATGAATTCTATGTTCTGTTGTTCAATGTTCAACAAGAGATTTGAATATCTCAGACGTGCTATTCATCTAAAGTCTCAATGTACCTTTATGGTACACAATAAATAATACAAGAGACGCTATATTGTTTCACTTCGTAATCAAAAATTCGAAAATTCCTGATGCGTCTCCTCCATTTCATTGAGCATAAGTTTAAAGAACATAGGAGCAATTATCCCTTCAAACATTGATCTCCACATTGCTTGTAACACGGGTAGTTAGTAGCGCCAACCATTCTCCACCCCCACACCACCAAGAGGTCCACCAAAGACAGTCATTATGAGATATTCCACCGATTGGAGAAACACTTTGTGTTGCACTTTCCGCTGCGGTTCACCAGGGTAAAATTTATGGCGCAACCGTGCCCTGACCTCTGGGGGCCGCCTGTTACAGCCAGTGTACTTTTCGGGATGCCACTTCAACCAAACGATCACGCTCGATGGGCGGAAGAGGTGCAACATGAACGGCGGGCCGGTCTTTAGAACGGACATTTTCGCAATATCCCTGATGAAAAGCGGAATTGTCTGCTCCTGCGGGAACTCTAGCTTCTTCTGTGTTCTTTGAAGGCAAAGTTTTCTTTTAATTAATTCTGCAATAAATAAGTTTTCACTTCGACCAAGATATTTACGCTGGCCACTAATAAATGTTGTAATTAATTGCAATGGGAAGCCCGAGGAGAATTAGTTCGCTGTGGGTTCCGTGCTTGCGGCGCGGATTTACACTTCAAGATAATTGAATCGGTCCAGCGAGACGATGTATTCAGATTGCACTTTACTGTGTAGAATATATTGAAAGATTTTGGTTCCTAAATGTCATTTAAAAAATTTCTACGAATCGTATCTGCAACTAATCTTATTAGATTACTTGCCTTCGGTTGTTGTAGACGTGTCACTTTCGTAAACTCTTTTCAGTTCCTCCCAAGATTAGGAAAAATCTAAAATTAATACCACAAAACAAACCAAAGTTCCCAAATCCAGGAAGCTCAATCCGGTTAGAAAGATCACAACCAAAAGTATCGTTTTTCCAACAGAATTATACACCAAATTAGATTGCGGACTGAAACCCGCTTTCCGAAGTGAATCCGGACGATGCTGAGGAGCAGAGACAAGAAAACATAACACCGTTGGGATTGCACGCGAGGAGCTTTATTTTATTTGCTCAGTCACATATAAAAACACACCAAAGCAGCGAAATAAAATTATACAAAAATGTGAACTGCGAGGCGAGGGCGAAACATTATCGAGGGGAGAAAAAAACTAAGTGTCTCTTCGAGTTTGAAGAAGATTCTCCTCCACCCCAACCGACACACTGTACAGAACGGTCCCATGATGTTGTACGGAACATGGTGGAAATCTTCGAGATTCTATTGTGGGAACGAGCCGAGATGGATAATCCTCCTAAAGGATATTACATACGTATCGTTTTTCTGAATAATGTGCTAGTCACACAGTCAGAACAGTTTTACTCACACAATCAAGCAAAATTACGCATGACTATAAAGTAATACATTTTAAAGGAAAGAAACACAAAAAAAAGTATCTAAAGCCATGGTAAAGCCATGTTATTAGGTATAAATATTTTAGATCCCAAAACGTACCATTAAATGCATTGACATTGAATAAGTTGTCACTATTTTTCAACAGATGATATTACGAAAACTTCGAATGTGTAGTTTAAGATGATCGCACTGTAAGTAAGTTAAAAGTTCAATATTTGTTTATTTGCTAAGGTGCCCTACCTCTCTTCTCAATAGATTTCTACTATATTTTCCTTTTAGTCGACGTGTTGAATTGTGTAAAAAAAGGTATTTGCGAAGAATTTTACTGCACTTTATATTTGAAAAGCCAGCATCATTCAAACAGAATAATTGCTGAGGCCTACGGAGACCGTTTTCTATCGGAAACAATATAATTATTCAGATGTCGATGGAATGAAGATTCCGTAAAAATATCTTTATATTTAATTCTAATTAAAATTCAATATCCCGAAATTTACGCCAAATAAAACGCTTGTTTCTTGTTTTTGTTTTCATTTGGAGAGAGTTGCTACTGAATCTATTCATTTACTACGAGAACCCTATGGTAAACATGTCCTGTCTAATATAATCCGATGAAACCCTCTGGAATGTATAATATTTAATGTTACCAGCAGCATTTTATCGACGAGTGACGTACTTGCGCTTAAGGTTCGTATAAAGGTGTGAAAAATGACTCGATGAATGATCGCGACAAAAGAGAAACTCGTGAGCCCCAACGAGTAATATGCTACATACAAGGAAACTTCGATGTAACGTACATTTCTCTTTCAAAATTGTACGTTACCGTTTTCACTCAAATTCCGAACAGTCTCAAATTCCGGACACTTCATTTTTAAATGTAAATTTACTGAATTTTAATATTATAAATAATTGAATAATGAAAACCCTGACATTTTTTTATGGTATAGGCTTCATTTCAACATTATTTACAGGTACCGATATTGCTTATAACTTATAATACTAAGCATTTGCGAAAAAGTAACTGTCAAAACCAGCGATAAAATGTTTACGTTAGCAAATTCGGAATTCGGATCAAGTTTCGAAGCACAAAATCCAAAATTTGAAAAGTGTGGTATTTTTCCAAAGAATAATAGCTAATTGGCTTTAATTTGATATGTCGATCATCTGAATCGATCAAGTTGCTCAAATGTTATGTTTTTTTTAATTGCATTTTTGCTGTTCGGAATTTGAGACAAATGTAATCAAACATATTTTTAGTTTTTCACCATGAATATGTGTTTGTAAATCAATTTTATGGTGGCCAAATAGAAGAAAAATCTCTATTGTGTCCAAAAACCACACAATTTTCGCGAAAAAGTACCATTTTGAGTAATGAGACACTTTTTAATGGCCAACAAAGCTTAAGTGTTCGGAATTTTAGACAAAACGGTATATCAAAGCATAATAAAGGAATCAGAATCATAGCTCATATTACTTTACTGTGATCCTGTTTGGGTAGAGTTAGTGAATAATGACGATAAAATACAATTAGAAGGTGAAGTCAACCTTTCTCATGATGTTTCCCTTCAAACTATTGATTGGGGATAAATAGATAAAATGACCGCATGCTTGCCAAAAAAAAACATTCATATAATTTTAGTTCAGAATTTAAATTAAATAAAACAAAAATTAAATTTAAAAAAATATTGTTTTTAGTGTATGTTTATGACTTTTTTATATATGTTTATGAAAGATTGAATTATTTCCTATATTTCATTCTCTGAATGAAATTGTGTAGTCTAAGAGATTTTAATATCATTGTTTTTTTTTAAAGTTAAGAGAAGCTTAAAATTTCAAAAGAATTCCAACTCAAAACTTTAAGAACCACAGAATTTTTGTCAGACAATGAAATGTAGGAAATTGTTGAAGCTTTCATTAAAAAATTGCAAATAAATTGCATTCAAAAAAATATTTTGGAAAATAAAATTCGTTTTTGTCAAATACATATTTTTTAATTCTTAATGAAAATTATATGAAAAGTCCAACCAACTACCAAAAAGTCTTCCACACATTGGAAGAGGGGCACTGTTACTTTTAGCAATTTTTTGAGTTTTTTTAGTTTTTTCAGTGTAATTTTAAAAAAATAGTTTTTTTTATGAAAATATAAACAATTTCCTACATTTTTTTTTGTATTTGTGTAAACTAAAATTGAAATCATTAGTTTTTGGGTGAAAAAGCATCAATAACTTTGAGTAGAGTTATTATATTGATAAGTTCCGCATTACAAAATGTTTGTCTTAGTAAGCTAAAAGTCTTCTGAAGACAGTTTGCATGTAAAATTTGCAATATAAAAGTTAGAGCAAAACAACGTTTTTTTATGGTGACCCTAACGCAACTTTGAAAAAAAAAAGCGCTATATCGGTTATTTCAAGAGATATAAAAAACTTTGTTCTACAAATCTGCTTGAATTAACCTAGGCTAAAACATTGTCGAACCATGTTTACCTCTATCTGTACAGATAAGAAAGTTAGATTTTTTATTTCATCGAAAATTTTGGTAACCATATTTTAGACAACATCAAAATGAGCGCTTTATCATATGTAACAACGTTATCGAAGACAGTTTTCGTCTAGCATCTAGAGCTCTCTAGATGCTTATTTCCACTTAAATACACTTCTTGGACCATTGTGCAGTGTTGGAAATTAGTGGAGCTAAAGTTTAATAATTTATCATACAATACTTCCGAGCAACTATTTCTAGGAGGGTTATAGAAAATACCAAGCAAAAACTTGTACTCATTAAAGAAAACGTCGATAAAAAGATACACTGCCAAATCGATATCATCCATTGCCCTCAATTCAGGTTGGGAAATTATATTACAGGTAATGTTGTTCCTGAAGTAAATAAGTTTATTTGCAACGTCTCGAATGTTAATGAACCTTAATCCTATTTTTAAATGCAGATTCCGCCTCCTCTATCGTTTCCTATCATTTCTTATAAGTTTATACCCTTCAATCTCGATTACATTTTCATTTATGCTATCAGTTAGCCACGTTTCCGTAAGGGACAATATATCGATTTTACTGTCGATTATGCAGAGTTTCAAGTCATTGAACTCATACATTTGGCATGCACATAAGCTTTGAATATTGATGTGACAAATATTAAGTATGTCAAAAAAAATTCATCGCGTACAAAAAAAAAAAAAAAAAAAATTCATCGCGTACCGAAAAAATTCCGAAAAAATTCGTCGCGTACACTTTTGAATGCAAACTGCAGTAGAATAGGCGGGGTGGCTCCTGCGGAGATCTGAAATCGGCACAACCGTGTGCAGTAAATTATCGGTATTTCTTCATTCGTGTATCCTAGCGTGAGGGCTGCTTTGGGCTGCTTTATTTATCATTTACTGAAGGTGGGAAACCGTGTTCGCTATTTGTTTGACTTCACTTGAACAATCCTTCTTGAACTGCTGGACATCCTCCCGCAGCGTTGTTATTACATTTCGCAGATCGCACTTGCAGGCCTCAATTTTATTATTGGTCTCATTGAACATTACCTGCATCTTCGAATACAAGTCATCCAGAGAATCAATATGATCATCCGACACATCTAGGTCCTCTCTCGAGCGTTCCATATCATTGCTGTCGCCAGCTTTAGCAGAAACTTGTTGTGTTTTTGCTTTGCCCATTGTCAATAAGTAGTAAACGTGAGTTACTTTTGTTTACTAACTGGTGAGCGTGATTAATTCCAGTGAGTGTTCGAGTAGCTATCAACCTTAGACAATGATAGATGAGAAATGGCGTAGTGACGAGCCAACACTGACAATTCTGCGCGCACTATTTTTCCGATGAAGCTGTTTTGACAACAGATTTTTAATGAATTGCAACTGCTACCACATCAACGATATTAGACCATCATTTTACACGATGTTTTGGGATTTCTTCGTGAAAATAACACGGGAAACAGTCTAATAAAACCACAACAAAGCTCACTCACGATATTCACTCATCTCACTCGCATGGCATGTAGGGACCAATGTATTTGAACCCACAACGTTTCACTGCAATCTGAGATGATGCTGCCAACTCCTAAGACGAGTTGGTATGAAATTCGTCCATTGAACGTGTACGTTATATCGAGATAAAATGTACGTTATATCGAATGACGTTGTATCGAGGGTACATTATAACGAGGGTACGTTATATCGAAGTTCCCCATATACATATACAAAATCTATTGAAATTGGGTATTGAATTCCACAATTCCACGGTAGACGGTACTTCGCTAATAATGAGCCAAAATCGGCGTAGAGCCTCAACAACGATAAGTTCAATCGCACTATCCAGTGGAATACCGGGTCGACGGTATTCATTTACACGATTTCTACATTTACACGATTTCTACAGAACACTACCACTGATGCATTCATGGTCAGTCTTCATTCGTCCAGTGGAATCCGTTGGAAAACAACCAGTTAACATATAAAAAGCGACTATTATCCAATATTATTCAATCTTAGCGAATCCCGAATTCCGGTCGTAAAGATTTACACTGGTGGACATCAATACCTGTCTGTGCTTTGAAAGCGAGACGAAGAGCTCGTTACAACACTAAAATAAATGTCTAAACCAAGGACTGATAGATAGAGAAGGAAACTCCATCGGTCAAAAAAAATCGGATAACCCACGCTTTAACACCTCACAGGAATCTTAAAGGAGGAGCCAAATGCTCCTATTGAGCTAAACTAGTATTTTTCTAATAAGACATACAATTCCTGGAGATTGAAGACATAACCTTGTAGTCCCCATTCCGAAGAACGGTGCTTTTCCAGAACCTTCGAATCATCGCTCTACATTACTCACATACTGTGCCTACAGAATTATCGAAGGAATAATAATTCATCATCCTGCAAACTTCCTCAAAAAAGGTATTGTCTCAATCATGGCTAGCATACTTATCGCCCAAGGTACGGAAAGAGTACATATTTTGCTGTAGCTATTCAAATCCCTTCATGAAGCTATCGAAAAAATCATTAAGAAATCGCCTCTCTTGATCGTCCCAGTTGGAGCAGTTGAAGCACCTAAGAGATGTCACCGTAAATTGCAAATCTCGAATGAACCTCTTGCGCCTCCTGTAAAACCAGACAACAGTGATATGCGATTACGAGTCTTCAGAACCATCATGGTGTAGCTTACAAGATAACTTAAATTCCTCTCCCAACTAAAAACATCCCGACCCCAGTTTCAAATCTGTATTCCTACCTACATCCTAAATAAACATAACCACTCACTTCTGTACCTAACACTTTTCTGCTTTCTCCATCAGCAGCTTTCATTTTAACACAGGTAAGTGAACGCTTCCGCATGTAACGCAATGGCACCTCATGGACCTTCATGAGAATTCCGCTGACGACTCCAATATAACAAATTATATAACACCCGGCTGAACGCTTATTACGATGCGCCAGCTGTCCTAACATTGTCCATTCTACGACCTTCAAGAAATTAACAACTATAAACAATCACACCCCGCTCGGCACTTGGCTTTAACAAAAAACAGAAAAATAATAAACATATACCTCACGGGTAGATAATTACATAATGGTAAAAGGCCGGCTCGTAAGATAGTTGGTGAGCTAGAATACAGTCGAAGTTGGATCTTGAGTAGCGTCGTTTTACTCTCGCTATCCGAAATCCGTAGTTATTATACGTGTTGACGCTTTTTTATCGGAAGAACGCTGAAGTTTGTTGGAAGTCGAACGTGATCGCTTAAATTCATCTAAGTATAAACACATCTCATGGCGACCGTGACTAGTGAGCAGCAATTTTCGGTGAACATCGGTGGTGTAAGTTTAAGTACATTAGATCATCTCATGCCATCATCTCATGCGACCGTTAAGGCAATATGATGGCTATAAGATCATCAGATAGTGACTTGTGCAGTTTATGCAGTACTTTCAAGTACACATCAGTGAAGTAAATGGCATCTGCTTCACGGCGTAGGTATCTTATGTTCAGTAACTGAAATAGTTATATAGTATCTAAGTTCAACTGTATTCGATTCGGCTGACGTCTGTATGGAGTTGGGGATCTTTCCTTCCACACATGTTGTCATATCCACCTTGTGGAACCGAACGGTCGGTTACATGGAAATAACAGACGGGGATGGGAAAGCCTTTTTACAGAGACCAACAGACTTTTGAGTTAGTTTTGCAACCTTGATTTGGTACCGACGTTCAATAATTAGAGTCGGTCCAAATTTTAAATCGACATTTACATTAAAAGCAAGATTAAATTTGGAGATAAATCTACCGTTCTACAAAAACATGTAAAAAAACATTGCAATCGCTATAAAGATGCACCGGTGTTGACATCGGTATAACGGACTCAAACTTTTGCTTTTCTTATCGCCTGCCCAAATAATGCTCAATATTACCCACCAAGATCACAGAAATCTTCAAAATATTTCTCAAATATACTGTGCTAAGTGCACCCTAATAGATTGATTCATGTGGAGTGTTTGATTCTTTCACAATCTGTATTGCGATGATTTCGAATAATGTAACATCTTCATCATCACTTGAGTTGGTACGAGGGTCGTTCAAAAAATAAGTTTCAGTGCCTCAGAAATCACGGAAAAATAAAGTTAGGACAAAAAAGACGGGTGGGTAATGTCAGGGACATAACCGGAGTGACGTAGGACTATATAAAGGGGACAGCTTTTGCTAAATATATTGTTTTATTTTCTTCTCCTCGGTGAATTAGGTAGGTAGGTCTAACTGAAAAATGGATTAGTTTATTGTTCACTCTTTATGAACATGTTGGGGGTTCTGAAAAGAACTTTTGGTATTGTGTTTTTGCGTTTTTTTACAAACTTTCTCAATTTTTTCTCACTATCTTATAGTTGCTTCTTGATATTTTTACTAATTGAATGTTTAACTCCGGGCATCCTTTGGCGTATGCACATATCGTAAAATGCAAATATCGTAAAATGATGGCTATGATAAGGAATGCATAGTGATCCTCAGCTCATTCACTATCATAAATTTCACATTACCGTACCCTCAACTGTGGTTTCGGAGACGAATGAATTGTAAGATTTGTAGTCTCCACAAACAATGTAAATAAAAATGAAAAAGAACTGAGGATTTGGAGACGAACTTTAAGATCTATCGAGAAACAGATGAGCTATAAGCGTTCTGGAAAACCAACAGTAAATACAGGGACGGATGACCTTCGGATTAAAGTCCTTTAAAATAAGAACAGAGCAGCAGGAAATACATAGCTCATCATGTTGCTCCTTAGTTATGTTTCTATACAATGCAGATGTAACGTCAGTCAATTTTCAACATCAGTTATCAACCAAAGAAAGCAGTTCTTGCTACCGAGAAAATTCGTGAATGCCATCCTGCATACAATGTGTTGTAATTTGAAGCCACTTTCAATTCGGGAACCATGCATGGGTTTGTGAAAACTGAATGATCAATTTAAAAGACCCCAACCTCCAATAAGTTCAAAAACAAGCATAAACAAAATAATTATATGTCATATTATGTCACTTTAGAATGGATTGGTATTGTGAAAAACTTTTAATAACTTTTCTTTAATAGGTTTAATGGCCCTGAAAAGCGCCGTGTTTTACGGTAGCTGTTTTTGCCACCAAAGCAGTCTGTATAAAAAAACTTTTTCCTTTTTCTACCTGCTGCCGTTTTGCGATTGCGTTTGCTACTCGCCACTCGCCACTCGCTACAACTGCCTGTTGTTGTCTTGATGTCCACCGAACCGAATGTGGTATGTTCTGAATGCCGGTTTTCTTATCGTCGCGAGCAATTTTGCCACCCAACTCGACCATTTCGGCGGCCGAAACTATATAACGGTGGCTAGGTGGACTGGTGCACTGGTACTAACGCGCTCGGCCTAGCTACCCTTGCGGGGAACTCCAGACCAACACGCCTTTCCCTTCACTTTTCCTCCTTTGCCATATCCAACCATGGCTGCTTGTGTTGGTTTGTTGATGTGATGTGATGCGAAACGATGTGGTGTACGGTTTGGATGAGAATGATCGTTACGGCAGCGGAGCGGGGATTTTTAAGCTGACTGGTTGGCTCGGGAATTACGCATGTGTGAGACTGCGACCAATGTTTCGTTCATTTTTTTCTTTTTCCTTTCCAATCGTGCTCCATTCTATTTCGCTGCTGCTCTGGTTGCCCGTTTTGGTCGGTACGATTTGAGGAGCACAAAATGGACCAATCAAAAATGGGCACATAATGCATTTGGACAATGCTTGATATTTCACAATTATTCAATTATTTATCTCAAGAAAAATGAAATGTTATTCGTTATGATAGATGCGTAGATATATTTCCTATCAATTGATGCAAAAACCTTTGCGATCTATTGAGAAATGCTCGAGTTATAAGCGTTCCAAATCTTGCATTTTTTCCTACTTGTTCAGAGCCTAGATTCTCATTTCACCCCCTATATCTTCCGGTTAGACGTAGTCCTACGTCAAAACAAGGTGATGGCCCAAGTTTTTCTATTCCGAGCGCGAAGTGCGTAGCGTCCAACTTTTTGAAGTACGATGTAACTGCGTCACGAATTTCTTCAGTGTTATCGAATCGTTGACCGCCGAACGCCTTCGCGCTCGGAATAGAAAAACTCGTGCCACGCTATGAAAAATGTCTCGAACGTTACGGCGATTATGTAGAAAAAAGAAGATAAAACGTAGATAACGAAAATCACCTTGTTTTTTGTCCTAACTTTATTTTTCCGCGATTTCTGAGACACTGGAACTTATTTTTTGAACGACCCTCGTATAATTGAAAGGAGTACCTTCACAGAAGAACCATTTACGTAGAGCAATCTCTGACACAACTAATAACTTATTTTCCAGTTGAACTAGACGTTTTTGTACTCTCAATGCGAACACACGATACGATACCAATAGCTTTCACCAGCCGCTACCGTTAAACCGCAACCACTGCTCGGTTTGTGTGTTTTCAGAAGTACGACAAGATTAGCGCAGATAATCGCATTTCTTCAAGTGTCTCCCACAAGTAAGTAGCGGCAGCATTCGCGCTGTTACAGCAAAAATTTCATGGATTGCATGCAATGAATGTGAGATGGGATGCAGAGAATCAAAATAACCGAATACGAACCCGGGCTGACAGCTGCTCCTAAGCTCGGGATGTTTGCTTTGTGCAAAGAAATTCTTACAGTAGGGTTTGTTACCCCTTCCCCGGGCCACCCCGGGTCGCCCTATTATCTTGTCCCCAGCATAGCACATTCTTCGCATACAGAGGGTAAATAAGAAAATTCATTATCAAATCCCAAGATTGCTTTTGACTTAAACTGTTTCCTAGCTGCAGGGTAATTGAGATGACTTTAAATGTTTTTCCAGTTTACGAGCGTGCCAAAAGCAGCCGACAGTGAAAGACGGCTTGGAAAAAAGAAAAACTAACGACGACGATGCTCAACCACAGAATAAGAAAGTCAGAAACATCAAAGAAAACCGCTTTCACTTTCGCTGCGCCCTCAACGTTTTGGGCTGAGAAGAGCGGGAAAAAACCCCGGTTCGCAATCGTGCGGACTCGAATTGTTGAAGGATTTTTTTTTCTTGCGGATTTTAAATTATGCAGCACGTCAAATGGTGCTGCTGAATGATGCTACTTTTACTTAATAGCTCAAAGTGAATTGAATGGATTTCGCAAGCTTTCGAAATAAATACATAGCTAAACCAGCTAAAGCAGCTCGTTAGCTTTTGATGGTATTCGCCGGATTAGAATTTCCGATCTAAAGAGGAAAAAAGGCTGGAGAAAGCCAGAATATTTTACAGTCTCTCTCTTACTTGTTTAGTTTCGCCCTCGATATTTTCAACACATGATGAACCGAAATATTCACTAAATATATAATTTTTCTCAATGCATGATACAGCTAGACAAGTAACAGAAGCGTTCTGCTGTCGGAATAATATGTTCCCAAGCACATAGCAGGTACAGCTCTAAATTGTTTAGCTTTACAAGTAACATTTCTTTCCACATTTGTTTCCGTGGGAGACCTCGGCTCCACAGAGGGACCGCGCTGTTCTCTTCATCGCTGGCTTCCCTCGGCTGGTGCAATGATGTTGCAACTCATGTTAATATTCATAATAGAGCAGTTTTCTCTTGTTTTTCCACATTTCCCCGCGGGAAATAATAGAGTAAGATAAATGATGTTCTAGGGATCCTAAAAACTGTACCATTTCGGTTAGCCGGTTCGAATACTTTTTTGACGTAGGACTACGTCTTTCATTTCTATACCGGGGTGTAAAATCAAAGTTTCGAAAACGAAAGCGTTACGCCGGAGACCGAGATTTTGAGTGTTAATAGCTCCTAAACAACTGAACGTAATGGTATGATAAACACTTCATTCGAAAGATAAAATGTCTACGCGTTCTATACTTGTTACTTTCTGATCCAAAAACTTGTTTCAATAGTCTTAAATTTGCTTTCAAAATAGGCTATTGAAATCACCAATCGGTATATAAGCGAGCGCTGCTCGGAAATTCACTCAGTTCTAATTGAACAGCGATTGGAGCATGTAGTCGCTGTTGTGGTGAAGCTCTTCATTTATCATGAAAGCGCGGATGAACGGTGTCACCAAGAGCCTGTTTGTGCACCTTAGGCCAGAAGGGAATCCATCAGGAGGAGAGTGATACCACAAACGGTTCCCCAGGAAGATCTCGAAGCAGCCGCTACACACACACATACACACGCGGAATTCTTTCCGTTTGGATGCCATTCAGCATCGAGAAAGATCCGGAAAATAATCTGCCAGTTCCTCTAGGAACTTAAAAATACATTCATGTGAAAGAGTTTATTTGAATGTTTTCTATCCATGTAACACTGTGACCAAATATGTTTCAATCAAGTGCTATTAACAGGTGGTTAATCGAGCTAGCATAAACCACTGGTGGGCTTCCAGTATCGAGGAAAATGTGGAAATATCTAATCGTTACTGAAAATAATCTGCCAGTTCATCTGGGAATTTAAAATTACATTCATGTGAAAGAGTTTATTTGAATGTTTTCTATCCATGTAACACTGTGACCAAATACATTTGGTTTTGTGATTTTTCAATCATTCGCAATTAACAGGATAGCTTCTGAAGATTATTCTTCCCCATCAGTAGGATGTTTCGGTATCCAATATTGGATGCATAAAACCTTGTGCCTCCAACGTAATGCTTTCGTTTTCGAAGTTCTCCAAATATTCATTCATTCAGAATGAATTCAGATTCAACTTCAAACAAATGATCTCTAAATCAACGATAGTCCTACGTCACCCTTGCGGTTATACCATAGATATAACCCACTTCCTGTTTTTCTCCTATGAAACATATTTAAATTCAAATCAGAAATTTGTGGGTGTTTTCCTGAGCTTCCATTATGTTGCGAATCGCAGCTTTGAAAGATAATTCCCTTCTCACGATTTTGTCAACAAAACAAGAGCTTAGAAGTTTTTTTTTTTGTTTTTTGTAATTAAAGAAATGTTTCTCGCTATCATGCTCTAAAGCGAACAATTGTAACTGGGACATATAATACCATATATTGCAGTAATGAGACGGAGTAATTGCTGTCTGTTGTGTCTATTTTTAAGCCTCCATACACCAAGTCAGGAAGGCAAGCAAGGAACGAAGGTCTATGGTCATTGATCAACAACAGCAGTTGAATCGTGTCCTGAAAACCTAAAGGTTTTCGAAGAAGGAGTTCACCTTGGCAATTGGATT
Source organism: Toxorhynchites rutilus septentrionalis (assembly GCF_029784135.1). Classification (NCBI taxonomy): domain Eukaryota; kingdom Metazoa; phylum Arthropoda; class Insecta; order Diptera; family Culicidae; genus Toxorhynchites; species Toxorhynchites rutilus. The sequence goes on from NC_073746.1 coordinate 226,938,507, forward strand.
AGAGTACTTCCCGAAAGGGATTTAAATAGCTTTTAGCACTGTTTGGCCGAAGCCAAATATTCGACTCTTTTTGACAGATAAAATTTGATCAACGTGTACTGATCAAATATATTCGACACAAAACACGATAAGCTAATACAGTGACGTCTCGATTATATCACTGGGCGTTTATATCACGTCTCGTTTATATCACTCTTGAATTTATCATTGAAAATGTCTCGCTTATATCATGTTTTTCGAAACATAATAAATAAATTAAAAGGTTTAATTTTTCGTTAAATTATAGATCAAAACATAACAATTTAACAGAAAAAAAATGGTTGGATGGATGGTTCTTCGTTACAAGTAAATTTCATGATAGTCCTTTTACGTTTGGTATGATGCCTAGGACAAAATTTGTGAACGGAAGGATTATCGAACGATTATTTTATTTTGCGTTTCCCTCTGAAGTTTGCATCTCTCAAGTGTACGTACTTCTCGAAGCGAATTTGAGAATTTGAATGAACTTGAAAGTTCATTCGCATCTAGCGTCTGCGCGATTTTTTCAGGTTCCTAAGCTTAGAAGATCGCGTTAGGGAAACATATTCTAGTCTACACAAAGGCAAGCGAGTACAAAAGTACTCGCAGTTTGCTTTCATTTCAAAGCCCCTTTTCCCAGAAACCTTGGTTTTGAACTCTGTGCTCAGTGGGAACAAAAATGCCCCTGACTTGCATGAATTTGCAATGCCAATTTCCCCACGCTCCATGGATTTGAAGTCTGTGTTAGGGAAACACATTTCAGTCGGAACAAAAATTCTCCCGACTTGCATGAATTTGCAATGCCGATTTACTCCTGGCAACTTGCTTTTGAAATCTCTGTTAGGGAACAGATTTCGGTGGGAATATATGCTCCCCCTACTTTCATGTGTTTCTTCTTTTGACGTGGGACTACGTCTAACCGGAGTATATGGGGGGGTCAAATGAAAACCTAAACACAGAACATGCAGGAAAAAATGAAAGATTCCGAATGCTTATAACTCGAACATTTCTTACTGGATCGGAAAGATGTTTGCATCTACTGATAGGGAATATTTCTACGCATCTATCGCAATTAATAAAATGTTATTTTTCATTATATAAAATGCCGTGCGAATCACTGAGAATGGGATGTACCCAATACTCTTGGATTCTGTTTTTGATTTTCCTTCTCCGTTGTCAAACGATGATTAAACAATATGCGTTCGACGTACATATCAAAATCGAAACTGAGTGCCTGAAATTCATCAAATCAAGCGAATTCGCGGTTCAAGAAGTACGTACACTTAAGAGATGCAACCTTCAGAGGGAAATGTAAAATAAAATAATCGTTTGATAATTCTTCCGTTCACATGTAACGACAAAATGTAACGTAAAAGAAATGTCATTAAATTTACTTATAACGAAGAACATAATCTATCACAATGCATGAATTGACCTTATATGGCATTTATTCAATCTTTTCACTCACAACCGAATATATTAAATTTGCTAAGCTAAGGTAGTCCCACGTCAACCTTGCGGTTATATCATAGATATAACCCACCCATTTTTTTCTTTTTGGCTTTAAGAGGATTTAAACTTTTCAGTTCATTAGCCTCTAAAATTTCATGACATTTTAAATTTCATGGGCATTTTGCAATGACGATTTCTCCACCTTAGTTTTGAACTCTGTGTTGGGGAAACACATTTCAGTGGGAACAAAAATACCCCCGACTTGCATGAATTTGCAATGCCAATTTCCGCACGCTACATGGTTTTGAAGTCTGTGTTAGGGGATATTTTTTTCGGTGAGAACAAAAGTCTCCCTACTTCCATGTATTTGTAATGCCGATTTCCCCGAGGCTGTGTTGGGGAATCCGTAAATCGGGCCAATCAAAACGAGGCAGTCAGGGCGTTTAGATAACGCTTAATATTTTACAGTTATTCAATTGTTCATCTAATGAAAAACAACATTTTATTAATTGCGATATATGCGTGGAAATATTCCCTATCAATTGATGCAAACCTCCTTCCGATACAGTAAGAAATGTTCGAGTTATAAGCATTCGAAATCTTGCATTTTTTCCTGCATCTTCTGTGCTTAGGTTTTCATTTTACCCCCCATATATTCCGGTTAGACGTAGTCCCACGTCAAAAAAATATTTGAAAGCATTCATGCCAATTGTGGTGATCAGCCGTTTTCACGGTGATTACGAAAGATGTTCATACTGCGTAATTTGTAATCACCTATTTCTTTTAAAACCCTCCCGTTTTACTTTCATAAGTTCAGAATCAACAAATATGGGTTATTCTGAGCGACTTCCTATTTGATTATGTGAAATGAGATGCATATCCTGTACCATCTTCCATGTTGGGAAACAGTAAGTATAACAATTTATAATTTGGTAGCTCTACGAAAAAGCTGGACATTTTGAAGAAACTAAAATACAGTGACTTATCCAAAACACAAATCTCCAAACAATACTGTTTATATCGTACGACAATCACAAAAATGCTGAATGGAAAGAATACAATTATGAACCAGTCTGTTGTTAATTTTAAATCATAAGACGAATCAAAAATATGCTGCTGAAGGTAGAGTTGTTCTTGTATTCTAAATAATTGACAGTAAAACATCAATATTTTATTTTAACGGAATATGCAATCAGCTAGAAGTTGTATACATATGGTTTCTCAAATAACGAGAGCATGATACTACCATTTCTTCTGAAGATATTCACTCACAGGCTGAAAGGTTTGCACTCAATTTTGGAGCAACTGCATCGTTGATGTCTTTATTAAAAATGAGCTTTGGAATTCGAAAACTTAAAATATTGTATGTGATGAAAAGTTTTCGGACGATTTTCGATTTCGACATTATTCCAACGTTGACCAGGTATGTTAATTACGACGAATCTGGTTTATTTTTCAAAATATTCAAACGTTACATTAACTCATTCGAAGAAACAATGCGTTGCAGGAATCAGAACTGTCAAAACCGGATTACCTACAATTGTGTGAATGAAACTTTCTCTGATAATAGATTGATAGAAGTTTTTTTCTACCGTTAAATGCAACCAATAGCTCTGCCAATGAACCAGGGAAAGATTTAAAATGTAACCAATATAATAGAATTAATCTACAGAGGAAAACTAGAAATGACAATCGTGCTCAGAAACACAGAACAAGACACTGAAAAAAAAACATTGAAAGATGTAGTATCTTAGATAGTTGTGTTCTCAACGTCAGTATAGAGAATGGATAATCTGAAATGATTGAAGATACCGGTGTTGAGGATTCAGTATAAATATTGTAATAAATGTATTTCCTAAAATTTTGCATGTGGCTCCAAAATTAATGTTGAAATCGTACATATTGGAGATAAAGAAAAAGTTTTTCCCTTAAAAAAATATCTGTTTTTTGAGCGTGATATAATCGAGACGTTACTGTATTCAGTTATTGGATGCCTAAAATATTTTTTTCGGTCTGTTCTTTGAACCTGTCGATACAATGTTAGGTTACCTCGAATATTTCAGTCAAATTTTTTTCATGTTCGATGTTTGACATAGAATATTGGAAATTTGGAAAAATGGAAAGCGATCACTCTTGGATAAAACTTTACAGTTGAATGTGTAGGTGAACAAACAAAAGTATTATTTATTCGGTCTACATTTTGGTATACTGGTATCATCGGGCCATTCTTCTTCCAAAATGCTGAGGGTCACTTAGTTAGTGAGAATAGCGAGTTAGAATGTTCCTTACCGAAAATTGATGAAAGCGATATTAAGTTGTGCATTCTGATCGAGAATTTCTGCACCCAATTGTCGCTAATGACGAGAGATTATTTTAGCAATACAATTCATAGATCAAATGTCAATCCTCAAAATTGCACTCACATTCATCACAAACCCGCATTTCGAAATCTAACGTGAACCCTAGGTTCAATCATAATGAGCAAGAAAATTATAATAATTCGAAATATTTTTTTTGTACTTAGGTCGAGATAAAAGCCTCAAGGTATCAGGCTTGAAGAATAACAAGTCATTATTTTTCGCAACGTTTTGCATTTATGAGGCAGACTGTCAAATTAGAATCAAGCCAAGAACACTCGTGCCATTGATGGCGTTCATCCTTCTACCTCTCAGAGAATATCGTTTGATTGAGGAGTTTAATTATATTCCTGTTTCGATCATACTGTGGCTATCCACAACAACTTTGAGAAAAAAGGTCCTCACATTTTTTCCTCTCCGTCAAGTTGACTTTGAACTTCAAAGCGGTATGAGTGTACCCATAATTTTCCTCCACGTTTCATCAATGCTGTTTCAAGCATGAGTGAACACATTCTTGAGAGTCTTCTCCATTTTACCACGCTGCTCAAACCACATATTTGAATTCAAAAAGATCAAACATCATCAAAGGAACATCAAGGGGAAGGAAAAGCATACACGCTCATATGATAGAGAACAGTTATTCAAAACATATAGATAAACTATTAATAATCCGGTAATACGATTGTAACAAGAAATTTTATTGTAAAATTTCCAAAACAAACTTTCACGAAAAGTGTATCTAATGTTTTATTTATTCGAAAATATTTTTGTAGTTCGGATGAAACAGGCATATGGTCTTACTCCTGAAATATACCCGTAATATGATATGTGAAGTGTACAAGACGAATTTCATCCACTCGTCTTAGGAGTTGGCAGTACCATCTCAAATTGCAGTGAAATGTGTGAACGTAAAAATATTGGCCATTTGAGACAGTATTCTGGTCTAGAAATTTAAAAAAAAGAGGAAAAAATTTCATATTTCTGAAGCTTAGGCATTCGAGAATATACTCTAGAAAGGACTAAACTTTATTGATAAAAATGAACTTCGATTTTTGAATATTTTTTTTCGAAATTTGTTTGATGATTTTTAATGAACATTTTTTTGAGTTCGATGTTTTGTAAAAATTTAAAAAAATAAAACTTAGGCCCTTGTCAAAAAGTCGTCTAGTTTTTTTTGATAAATTTCAAGGCTTTAGGCTTTCTATTGATTAGCTCAGGTGAGTACCAAACAAATAATATTTTTTATAGACTTCAAAGATTATATTTTTTATAGATTTCAAGGTTTTCGTTTGATTAGCTCTGGTGAGCAGGGCTAGTTATTTTCGAAGGTTATGAATGGAATTGAACTTCATACCTACTCCTCTCACTTCCACTACAGTCATGTTCGGTGGTTTCGTTTCAGTGTATCGGGATGTAGTGGAAACGAAATATTCCCTACGCATACTGAAACATTGACTCTTCTGTTTCGTTTCTCTCCTCTTTCGTTCTCTTAAAAGTATGAAAACAGAAGCTTTCACTGACGATTAAAACTGCTCGAACGGGTTATACTTAATTTCATTTCGCATATTAAAGGACGCTTGCTGCTTTCAGTTGTAAGTTTTGTTTTAGCAAAATGGATCTTCGCAGACCGTGTTCAAAAAAAAGGAAACTAAAAGATGGAAACTATCGAAAATAGCTGCGAAGTTTATAAGACGTAGTGAGGACGGGTTGTTGTATTTGTGCGATATTGATGATGCAAGGAAATGCAAATACATGCAGATTAAACTGGACATCAATAATTTTATAAGACATTTCCGTACATGGCATACAAAATGTCGACGGCTGCGGGCTTGATTCAGGGACAAAAACCGCTTAAGAAAAGGTTGTCACAAAACGTCCAGCAGCGATTGACCAGCAGTGACTAACGGAATGCATGATCAAACTTGTTGCATACCATAACCTGTCTCTTTGAAGGCAGCAACTTCTCGAACCCTTAAAAGCAGTGCTAGCATTGCCAATGGACACAATATTTATAAAAGGATGTTTGGCTGATGGAGCGAAACTTGGGAAAGCGGAAATTGTTGCGGAGGTGAAAGGTAGACCTATCTCATTGAAAATGGATTCAACAAGCCGCCGTAATAGGCACGTATTAGGAATACTGGCACAATGAACGGAGAAATAGTGGGTGAGTCATAAACAAGAGTCGAAAACAATCAAATGCTTAGTGCTTAGAATGAAAGGGGTGTGAGTGATTTGATCGATTTCTCTACATCGACTCTCTCTCTCTCTTTTGGTCATAACTTAGCTGCAAACTCATTCTCAGCTACTAAAGAAAAAGTTGATGAAGAGAAATCGATCAAGTCACTTACACCCCTTGCATTCTAAGCCCCTCAAATGGTTTCCGAAATATAAGAGCGCGTTCGCTTGAGCAATCACACGCACTCACACAGATACGCATATCAGTTCTTGACTGCCTTGCATACATTTCTTCATCTTCTTTCAGGAATAGTCGAGGTTAAGGAGCGACAAACAGCAGGTTTCCTGAAGGCAAAAATTATGGAGGTAATGCAGAACTACCAAATAACCATCGAGCAAATATTCTCGATTATCTGTGATAATGGTGCAAATAAGCCTACATATAAATAAGCCTACTGTTAAATATTTCAAGTTTGAAAAGAGCCACTAGAAAAATGTAGAGATGAGGCAAACAGATCAAGATATAGCACGTGATTACGAAGAACACAAGTTTACGGCGATTGAGCGATGAGTTGCAGGAGAATTTGAATCTGGTTCGTTGCGCTGTCCATAAACTGCAGCTCGCTATTCTGGATGTTGTTGATAAATCGGATGCAGAAATAAAAATAATTACTGAAGCTGCTAAAAAATGTCGATCTGTCAAATATAAAACCGCCTTTGAACTTCAGGGCGCACGGTATCCACCGGTGTGGGGACCAAACATGATGGAGCGGAATATACATGATGATTCTAAGTTTCTCAGAGCAACGAACATTCTTCGAGAAATTGGCTGAACAATGTCTTGAAATAGGTATAACGCACATTGCTTTCATTTTCTACCTGTGTGTCAACCTCATAGGGTGACACCCGCGACCATGATATGTATATTATGAAACAATTCAAAATTTGTTTTTCAATATTTTGAATGAACGTCGCCCATCAGTGATTGGCGGTAATATTTAGTGAATTACTTCTCTGTGGAAAAGCTCATGTAATAGAACCTCTCTTGTTTTTTTTTTGTTTTAAATAGGGTAAAGATTGCTGATTTGAGTAACGATTTCCTTCAGTTCTGGAAGTTTGATCATTACAAAACAAATGTTCACAAGTTATGTTTACACCATCACATTCGCTAGGCCAACAATGAAAATTGTCACGAAACTGGATGTTGACATCAGGTCCAACTGAAGCGTTCTTTTCCAATAAAAAATACTGAAGGAAGGTCGGAAAATTCGGAAAATTGAATTCCCACATGTTCGAAAATTACATCATAATAAGCGTTGTTAGTCCATTCGATATTTGCGTTATCGAAATTGATCTTTGTTCGTAAGTGGAAATGGATTTTCAGGCGAAATAACGCATTTTCATATCTTATATCTATAAATAAAAATGGAAAGCCAAATGTGTTGGTAAGCGCAAAACCCGAGGAAGGAATGGTTCAATTTCAGTCATCTATATTTCGTTGTATTCGTCTCTTCCCGTAGATCAATATAGCGGAGAGAAAAATCAGAAAATTGATTTCCCATATGTTATACAAATTACTAAGCGTTGTTAGTCCATTTGATGTTGGTGCTAACGAAATTGTTTTTTGTTCGAAAGATGAAAAGGATTTTCAGACGGAATAACGCATTCCTATATTTTCTATCTATAATATATAAACAAAAATGGAAGGCCAAATGTGTTGGTGTGCCCTAAACCCGAGGAAGGAATGGTCCGATTTGAGCTGTCTTTATTCTGTAATATTCTCTGTATCAAACAGGTATTTCATGCAACGGAGAAACATGTTATTTCCAAATGCTTGAAGAATCTTGAGCGAGAATTGTGTCTGAAAATAATTTTATATTATAAGGACGAATTTTTGTAGAATTACTGACAATTTATAGTAAAAGACAATTGTAAAGGGTCAAAGGGTAATCAATCAATGAAGAGTTCAGTGATTGGACTCATTAACGTTCACTTAGTAAGAAAACGTGGATGTTTGAAAGTATTCAAATAAAAAAATCTATTTTGGATGGGACGAAGTTCGCCGGGTCAGCTAGTATATAATAAATAAACAGATTGGAAAAACGACTACTCTTTGAACTTATGAGAATAACGTGCTTTTACTGAGAATCTACAGCGTGTGACAGTTGACAGTTTTTAGAACTGATGAATCTGTGTACTCGTTTTTCGCAGTTTCAACTCATCTCTACGCTTCTGAGCCACACAGGTGTGATGGTGAAAAGGTTGTCGCAAATTCGATAAAGTGCTCTTTATAATGGTGAGAAACCAATTTATGCGAACTACGGGCTGATCACAGCTATTGAAGTTTTTTTGCGATCTTGCCAAGAACTCCAATAATAGATCAAGTGCGCAGATCCTTCTATCAGCAGCTGGTGATCATAATTCTGTGTTATTTGTTCTTCTGGTACAATGTACTACGTGAAGTAGGTCTAGCTCAGAACAATTTCAAACTAAAAGGTAATATCTGGACAACGTTGTGACCAGACTCAATGCACTGATATTTTTTTCTTATTGCTAAAAGGAGCAGTCTAGTCGAAAGCCATTCAAAAAGCTTGTTTAAAAACTCGCGAGAGCGAATTTGCTTTTGGAAGAGAATTCCGAATATGAAAAGCAAGCTAGACGAAAGATCTTCCGGACCCGGGCTAACAATTGAGGAGGAAAATAGGGTGGGAATGTTGGAGTGCATTGATCGCTTTCATCTATAAATTCAAGAGCGGTCAAAATCGTCTAAAGAAGTAGCCGAACTTTTTGAAGCAATTCAAGCTCGACAAGCTCGACACATATTGTCAGCATCTAAGATCGAACTGAAAACTCGGCTCTCTAACTGGAAAATTTCTTGCAAAATGCCATCGGTTGCTAAATTTGAACAGGACCATGCCAATCGTTGAACTGCATTGGATTTGTTACAGTTCATCGTGAATTGATACTTCTAAGAAACATTTCAAAATCTCTAAGGTAGCTTAATACGTTGAGCCCGTGTCGGTCCCTAGGGACTGACGTTGAGTTTTTCGTTAGAAAAACGCTGACGGGACTGACATTTACAAATAAGCAAAAAATGTTTGTTTTCGGATGTTTTACAATATGTGACTACTTTCTTGTCGAATTTCTGGCTATTTTCTTTTTACACAATAATTATTTCTGCATTTCTTGTGAAATGGGGGTTAAAATGATGATCGTTAGTAGGAAGGCATCTCAACCTACACTAACCTAACTTAATCTAAATTAAACCGATCCTTAGAGAGATAATCGCAGCAAATCATTACGAGGAGATAGTAAAAAAAATGAAAACATCGATTTTTTTAAGCGTGATTGATGTCAACCGCTATTTAGCTATTGTGCTTCGTATTCTTGATGGAAACATGTTTGAAGCGAAAGCTATATTCTATATATCTATTGTATTACACGACGCGGATCACTCAAAATTGAAAATGCTTTAGAATGAAATGAATTAAAACTATTACGAATAAGAAAACTAACAAAAATAAAAAGAGTAGTGATAAATTAATTGTGATCAAACAAAAATGCAAAAAAAATCGTTGTGAAGTTCAATTAGTATAAAAATACTTTTAAAAAATACCCTGCTAATCTTCCGGTTGACCGAATCCAAATTACCACGAATTTTGTTTAAGTCATGTCATCTGTACCACCCCTCGTCCACTTTGTTCGCCGCAGAACGCATGTTTGTCTTGAACTATTTTTCACTTTAAACAGTTTATTTGGGTCTTTTTCAGGTTTCACTCGATGGATCGATGACCCAATATTTCTCTATTGAGGATAAATAACAGTTCGGCTGAAAAGTTTATTATGTAACACTGTAACACTTTTTTTTTTTCAAAATTCAATATTATTATTCAACATAATTGCCTTCGAGGGCGATACAGCGATTATAGCGATCTTGCAACTTTTCGATACACTTTTTATAGTACTCTTTCGGTTTTTCCAGTTTCGGTAATCATTTCATCATCGGTCTTAAATTACCTGCCAGCGAGCATTCTCTTCAGGTCTGCGAACAGAAAATAGTAGCTGGGGCCAGATCTGGAGAATACGGTGGATGCGGAAGCAATTCGAAGCCCAATTCATGCAATTTTGCCATCGTTTTCATTGATTTGTGATTTTTCCATTTTTTTTCACAATAACAAAAGTTGCTTCACTTCAATGCTGTAACTCACGAACCAGTCGACCGATTGCTGTCAAATTTTGACACGTATCCATTGGAAGATGGTGCTTGGTCAAATAGATTTTTGCAAGAGACGCCATCTAGACGTCAACCTTATGGACTTTTCAGCCGAACTGTTCTAGCGTGTCTGGAAAGTTCTTGTTCTTGGGCACTTTGTTGGTGACAAACCATAGCCCATGGTCTTTGTTTCGTAATAGCAGGGGGCCGAGTTCGACCAAAACAGTAAAACAAACCATCGTGTTGCTTGAGGAAATGCAGAAGATGTTTTCTAGACATTCGTTCTCGTGAATTTCCTGATCGATACATATACATAATAAATAAATAAATAAAAAATAGCAAAACGGCCTATATATTTTACTGAGAATAAACACTAATATAAATTGTTCTGGAAGAAAACCTTTATCCGATGCACACCCCTATGCGGTCACAGTACAATTCGTTCTGTTGCACGGAAGGATGCTACGTGCTTGTAATGTTTGCTCTAATATGTTATTCGCGATGCATACAATATTGCTTATATCGTTTGCTTCATTCATTCCTATGAGCGCTCACATGTTTGCAATTTTTGCTTCCAGAATGCATATATTTTCTTGCTAAGCTTCGTAACGAATACTTTTCAGAATTCACGACCAAACGATTGATGCATATACTTATGCTTGCTTGCTCCCCAGTGGAGCGATTCACGACAAAAATGTTTACCTTCAATAACGTATTCCCCACAGGTGCAGCGAAGTACGGGTTTATATCTCGCGCTATTACACAATCGCCGGTTACGAGTGGGAAAGAGGTCAATTGGAGCTGCCGTTGAGTCAACCCCAAACACAAACAAACCACGAGCGCGTAAAATTACGCGAATCAAGATCAACAACCGCATATTGATGTGAGGCCCGACTGAGTCAACAAATTCCCAAATTATGATTCCTTTCACTTTCTCAGTCATAAATCTCGTGACGGGGAAGTGCGAAACTGAATCGTTTCTCTTCCTATTTATCCGCTTGCAATGGGTCCCGTAGGCATAGTTGCTCATGCTCACTAATAGACATATCAGCAGAAAATCGAGATCTCTATGCCAGAATGAGCAAACTGGGGTAATCATAATTTGTGTTCGGTCGGAGTACAAAGGGGGCATAACAGTGTCGAGCGTCAGACGGGCCAAAAGTCAAACGAGAATTAACACATCATAATTCTCTAGTTTGCTTGCGTCTTGCTATACGTACGCTTATACGTACAGAGCATCCTTTTTTCTCCCACACGATCTTATGCCACTCCGAATTTGTTTTTATTCCAGACAAAGATGCCAACCCCTAAAGCGCGAGCGTGGAAAAATTGTCCGACGTAACTTTGACGCAAATGAAGAATGAACAGTCGGTGTTTTCAAAATTGGCCATTGTTCAGACTCGAGCACGCCTTGGCCAATAATAACTGTAACAACACCTAATGCACATGAAATAGAGGTTAAATACGCAAGATTCGAATTAATTGTATGAACCTTTAACCTTTGTGCCATGAGAAACGACCTGGTTGTGAACCGTTATAATAGTGTTATAATTGGTAACACGCAATGGTGGCGAAGAAAACGAACATGTTGAAAGATAATAATTGCTGGCCAAATAATTGGGAAATTATATCTTTATAATTATTCCAAATTACTCGATACGGTGCATTGTTTTGCTCCATCAATGTCTGCCGATAATTTGGAGTAGAAAACTCAATAAAATCGTATAAGTCGTTCCTGTGATTAAGAAGGCGAAATTTCCAGAACAACTCATATTCTTGGGAAGCAACTATCTTCAACGGCAGCCGCAGAAACGAAAATAACATATTCCTTGTAAGAATGTGTCTAAAATTCAATTGAAAGGAATGCCGTAGGTTTCGCAACTATATTGCTACTATGAATAAGGTTGCAGTCGCTATTTCTGTGCTAACGATACGTGAGATCAGATGCTACAGAAAAGGTTGTTTTTGCGTACTCTATTACACTGACTAAACTAATTAAGACCATATCGACTACGCCGAGGACACGTCCATCTTATCTCATCGCATGCAAACCACTTCTACGGGTTGCCAGCAAAGGTCACACGATGCGAAAACCACACTTCATTATTCATCTCGTCTACAAATACAAAATGCGGTGAATGCATAACGTCTTCTGCGGAAGCTGCAAGTGCTGCAAAACGGAAAGATTACGCCTGGAGAAACACATCCGTGGAAGTCGTTTCCTTGCTCCGGGTACGACTCACACCGGTTTGGGTACGGCTTTTCAACACGCTGAACTAAATTATCGCACGGGAATACAAAGGAACCGTTTTTGTAAACTTCTGGCTTTTGATGCTGCTTGCCTCGGCGTGTAAATTTGAATAGCGACGATATAATGAATTGCATTACAATGCATGTTGCGCATTAGGTTACGTTTTCGCTCGTCGCGAAAATTTTGTACGCAACGTGTACGCGATTCATTTACCCGGCTTCTTGTTTTCGGCTAGCGTGCGGCAAAGTAAACTCATTTAAACTTCTGAAATGGTATGAAGAGTTTTAATGGACTTGTTGAGTTCAAAGTATAAATGCTTCATTAGCATTTGTTTGACAATTGCACAATATTCCTCTGTTCATTTTGGCTGCATTGTGCTTGGTGGTCACACCAATGGACCACGAACGAAAATGGTAATGAATTTTCAGGTGAAATAAACACACTTTTCAATTAAAAATTATAAATTAAATTAACCTTGCTAAATATGTAGCGGAACGCGGTCCTAATCCGACCGGTGGTCCTGATCCTCTCAACCTCCGCATCTCTGTGCTACCTACAGAATTTTCAATAGGGTCAAATGAAATGTGTCACAATGCTGACAATATGGTTGTATCGTGACCCTTTTCCTCCTCCCTTCATTCTAGCGTTTTAACGTTAATTTTACGTTTTCATTGCCTCAAAAACCAAAAAATGCTTGTTTAAGTTGCGAAAATTGCAAACAAGGAAATTTTGAGGACATATAATCTGCTCATTAGAACAAGTTATTTAAATTGAATCTGCTTGTTGCTGTTATTACAAGACATGTTGTTATTTAGAAAATGTCGGGGTGAACCTGAGCTGGCATCCAAGTGGTTCCGACCTCCACATTTTGCTTCATAATTATTTAAGGGGGTATGCTAGTGTAGAGGTACGAATTTCGGACGTTCTTTCGAGCTCAGAAAAAATAAAACAAAGCATATTTTTACTATTCATTATATCATTACTTGTTCATCTATCATTCAATAATGAAACAAAAAATGAACAGAAAAAACATTCATGATTAAAATAGTTACAAGCTGATGAAGTGAAGGAGTTCAAAAAAAGGTGTGCAATGGCGTAGATCGAAGATCGATCTTTTCAATTCCGATTTCCGATTTTTTTGGATCGATCTTTTCGATCGATTTTTTCGATCTTAGAAAAACCATCTAACAAATTTTTTAAACATAATGTCAACATTTGATTCGTTTCCTCTACGATTTAATTCTGTAAAAATGCTGACCGAGACAGAACTATCAGCAGCAACTGAGAGGATTTGCTGTCACCAGTGGCTCATAGGATCACTGAACTACATGTTGACATCAATTCCAGGCGAAAGGCTATTCTTAGGAACTGGCGCCAAAATCAAGAATTGTCATTTAGACAAACTTATGGCACGACTGGCTTTCATTGAGCCGTTGTCAGCTGAGTTACGGACAGTTATCAGTTGTTGAATTTACAGTTGTGCTAAAGTAATGCTTAATAAAACATGGAGTCGTCACAAAAAGAATGCCCTGTAAAATGTATTTATCCTAAACTTTAATTTTTTTCGTGGCCTTCATGCTGAGGTACAAAACAAAATGCTTTTGATGTTTAATAGAAATATGAAATTTGTATTCCATGTCTAAAGAAAACACAACACTCCTATAGAATAATCAGATCAATTGGAAAAAAAATCTTGTGATTTTTAAAAGATCAATTCGACAAAGTTCGATACTTTGGTACCGATTTAATCAGTGGATCGATCCCTTTGCCGTTTGAAGAATCGATACGACAAGATCGATCTTTTTATAAAGATCGCCCAATCCTAGCGATTCCAGCCCTTCTGATTATCCTAAACAAAAAAATCAAACAGATTCTGAATCAGTAAAAATGCCGCTATCGGCGAATTTCATGCTAACTCGTCTTAGGAGTTCGCAGCACCATCTCAGATAGCAGCGAAACGTTGTGAGTGTATTTTTTTAAATTTTTTTGCAAAAAATTATAACTCAAAAAGTATAATACCTAAAAAATTCTAAACAAAGATGAAATGTGGGAAATTGTTTAAGTTTTCATAAAAAATACCAGATTTTTTTGAAAAAAAAATTCGCTGAAAAAAAACATTTTAAAAATCAAAATTCATTTTTTTCAAAAACATTTTTTTTCAAATTCTCAAAAAATATTCATGTATTCATAAAAACATATCAAGAAAAGTTCATTGAAAATTAAAATTCATTTTTCTCGAAAACATGTTTTTATAAAATTCTTAAAAAATAGATTTGAATAGCCCATACAACTTCCAAAGAGTCACCCATACATCGGAAAATTTATTTTTTTAGAGGGAAATAGTTTTTCTAACAACATTTTCATGTTTTTTCTTTGAATTTCGAACAAATAGGTGCCCCTCCTGGAAATTAGTTATCATAAAGTTACATGAACGATTCAAGTTTATTAATCGCTACTGATGATTTTTCCTATAATATGAAAGTTTTCCTCGAATTTAAACAGAAACATGTCGGATTGCATACTGTTAGGTGTGAAATAGAAAGTAAATTGGAACACTAAGGAGTTGTGAAGTGTACGAATATGATTGGAAGCTCAATGGTAACGTTTAGGTGATTTATACTTTTCGTTCAGATTTGTCTGTGTTTTCCTTTTAAGAATGTTAATACTCTTTTGTTTTTCCAGGTCTGGATACCTCGGGACCTTTCTGGAGAATGGAAGCAGTGTCATGCATCCATCAATGTTTCAATGGCGGAGCTATTATTTATGGACGCAGTCAACAAGGCATACGATGCTGGGTTTTAAATCAGCCGTATTAGACTGCAGTAGAGAAACGTTGGTAAATCATATTTTTCATTGTGAATATATAGGAAAAATATATGAAATCGTGTAAAACAAATAAATAATTAATTTACAAAAATAAAAAAATCCAAACAAATTCAGCCAATTTTTCACGCTATTTATTAACACTACCGCGAGGACTCTTAAAGCATACCTGGTCACTGTCTAAGTACGTTGGGATTGGTGGGAGATTATCAATGATGGCTCCTTTTGGCACGTCGAGCTAATTGAAGACTGAATGATCAGGAGAAATGAGTCAGTACTTCGTCTTGCTGCGATCCGATCATTGAAAAAAATCTACAAAAAGATTTGCAGGTTTGCGGTATTTCGAGTGGAATCCATCCACTGCGTTTACGGCTTTTGATGAATGACTAAAAAGCCGATTTATGTTTCGAATTGATTTGAACACGGCTAGGAAATTTGCGTTTTTGAGAAAAATGAATTTTAATTTTAAAAATAACTTTTTTGTCAGCGAATTTTTTTTCCAAAAAATTTTTGTTATTTTTTTGTGAAAATTCAAACAATTTCCTACATTTCATCATATGACATTAATTTTGTAGGTATCACAATTTTTATGTTATAAATTTTTGTAAAAAATTAAAAAAAAATTGTTTTTTTTCCAAAAAGTTGTCTAATTATTTTTCGAGTATTTCAAGCATGCAAAGTTGCTTGAATGTCTTTACACCCACAACGTTTCACTGCTATCTGAAATGGTGCTGCCAACGGCCAGTCGAGTTGGCATGAAATTCATCATTTGAAGTAAATAAGTTATTTGTTTTTCATTCTAATAACATATATTTTTTCTACAATGAATATTTTCGATGGTACAGATTTTTTGAAGAAAAAGTACAGATGAGAAAGATGTTGAACCCCTCTGGTACAGATTTAAATGTGACAACACTGACCCAGAGCAATAACTGTGTCCAAATCCGATTCCGATTCCGGATACAGTTTATTTCGAATTAAATCACTATTTGGCGGCAGGTCTATGTCACAAACACAAACGAACTCTCCATGAAGATTTTTACACACACCTATTTGTCCCAAACTTTCAAAGTTTTTTAGTGATACTGATTTGCATTAGGATGATGCCTTGACCACCACGTTCGTGTTGACTAGTGGATGCGTTTCGATAACATCGGAAGATGAAACAATAGATAGCGAATTCTAAATAAGTCATATTGCTGTAAAGACATGTCTTAGTTATTACCACAACGTGTGTAGTGCTTCGAACGTTCTGATGCTAAATAGTCATGAAGGATTACGATTAAACAGAAATAGGAACAGGTTTGGAATTTGGCATACGTTTTGTAGATTCAACGTGATGAATTACGCTGTTGACAGTACTGCAACTGGAGAGGCGTAGTTCACAACAATGTGTCCATTTCATGCTGTTCCACGCTGAGGCTTGTCACGATTAACTACCTGACGTTTTCTGCGTTTGAATATTGATCTGCAACCGTAATCAACACAGTGTTGCAATTCGACAACCACCCCAAATGTATCAAAAGCGAAAATACCAACCCTGAGCCGCCAAAGATGCAACAAGGGAGATGAAGTAGCACGCAAATTGAAGACGCCGACGTCTTTTACTCTTTATAAAGCCGTGCAACGAATGGACTCCAACTTCAGAGAACATAATCCTTACATATTTACCATTGATAAAAAAAATAACTATTGAAACTGTTGAAAAACAATTGGTGGCAATATAGTTGCCACTACCCGTTAATCCCAAACACACTATTTGCCGCAGTCTTGTAAGCTCACTTCATTGCACCTTTGGTTGTGCAAAAATCAGAACAATATTTCGAGTGCAGCGAGAAAAAAATATTGAATGAAAAAATGAAACTTTCAATTTTTCACCAAATACTTCATTTATTTTATTGAAAAAAAATGCATGATCTTACACAAGAGATCCACAATAGTACGTTTACAGTGAAAAGCTTATCAGCCGCAAGGCAACTCAATTGCAGCTGACAAACAATATACAACAAGATATGCGAATCGCACCAGAAACAGTCTGGACATCAGAAAGTTTCTACTGAGACGGAAGAATTATCGTTTTCGGATCATCTCAGCAGCTTGTCCGAGTGGGGCTTCTCCGCTAGAACCGATGCTCTGCGGGAAATAGTTCGAATTCATTTGACAAAGCAGGAAAGAAAAGTGCCAACTTTCGTAAATAACAAATCTTCACGGGACTGGGTGGCACGATTCCTTCGCGATCACCAGCAACTGAGCAAAGGTTTTGCACATAATATAAAGCTAAACCGCGCAGCAATAACACGTGAAATAATCGCAGAGTACATGGCCAACTTGAAGGAATCTCTGGAAGGTGTTCCGGCTTCCAATATTTTTAATTACGACGAGACGAATTTGTCAAATGATCCGGGTAAGAAGCCTGCTATCTGTAAGCGTGGCTTAAAGTACTTTGAAAATGTGAGGAACTTCAGTAAATCTGATAGTTTCAAGCCTGAGTTGATAGGAGACTCATTCAAACAATTTCTGAAGGAACATCGTAACGGCGTGATCGGCTGTTCAGTTGGGCCTCAACCGAAGAAAAGATTGAAGGTTTCTCCTGGAAAAAGTGTTTTTCCTGGTGAAATTCCAAAACGTGATTCGAAATCCACATCTCAGACACCTGGTAAAAGGGGACTAAAGCCCAAAATCATATCGTTGTGAAATACCTTGATATAATAACAAATTTGATTTTTAAAAATTCGTTAAAATGCACAGATGTTTAGCAATCCATAATTCCTTGTTTCAAAAAATGTTTATTTATCATTATCGTATGTAATTGAGGTGATTTTTAAATTTTAAATGACTATGTCAAAAGTAACCCCCAACTTATGCAACCAAGCTATTTTTGATCGCTATATGAGCAAAAGTTCTTGAGTGGTAACGATTTGGAAGATTTCAGGAAGCTTGAAATAAAGACGACTAGTCTTGAGGAGTGAAACTAGTGAAGTGAACATTTAAACAAAATAACAAACTAGGTTGCTAGGGGTCTAAGATTGGTAGTCGGTACAAATAAACATAGGGTTGCTTAGACTGGATGACTACACTTCAACACCCCCTCTCAAACAGTTAATCCTAGGTTTGACCGTAGACGGGTAGACTTCAACGGCTTGGTAAATATATCCGCTATCTGATCTTCGGTCTTGATAGGTTCGATTTTCAGAGATCCAGAACTCAATGGCCTTTGGTTTCACGTTGATGCCATTCACCATGTTGTGCTGCACCAGTTTTGCCATCGCCTTTTCATTGAGATGGCCAAGTCGACAATGCCACAATCCGCTCGCCTCTGCATCGCACATGTTTGCTGCCGGTGGATCCACGTTGATTTCCAGCTCGTACAGACTGCCCTTCAAATGGGCCGTGGCAATCACTTGGTTCTCCTTCCGTAACACTGCTTGACGACCATCAAACAGCACCGAAATTCCAGCAATTGCCAGTCGTTTAACGGACATCAGGTTATCCCGTAGGTCGGGGATATACAGCACCTCGTAGATATTTACCCGAACACCTTTGTTGCTGCAGCCATCGATCACGCCCTTCGTTCTCGCCACGAGTGTTTTGCCGTCCTTGGCAACTTGAATAACGATCGGCTCAGCCAGTCTTGAAGACGACGAAAATACCGTGGCATCATTAATCAAATGGTCGCTTGATCCAGAGTCCAACTTGAAGGTGACCTTTTCGCTCTGCCGCCGGCCTGATTTTTCACGGTTGACCATAAAGCTCACAGAACCGCTTCCTGAAGCTACGTTGGCCTCACCGTTGTTCCTCTGGCGGCAATTTTTCTGCATGTGTCCCTTCCGGCCGCATTTGTGGCACTTGCCTTTGAACGGTTTCGGTTTAATTTTACCTTTTTCGCCGTTGAACGCCGTTGACTTCTCCACCACATCATTGTGCCGGTCACGCTGCTCCATCTCCTCTGCCAGGAGCCGCTGCTTGACGGTATCGAATTTCAAATCTTCGTCGCCTAGGTTTTCGAGCGCCGTGATTAACGGATCAAAAACTTCCGGAAGTGTCCCAAACAGCGTCACGATCAAATCCGCTTCAGCTAACTCTCCGCCTGCCTGTTTGAGCTGCCGAATCAGGTCTTCGAAAACCACCAGATGACCACGCATGGAATCGCCTTCCTTCATCCTCAACCGTCCAATCTGCTTCCGAACCAGGTTCTGCTTCACCAGAGACTTCTTAGCAAAGAAATTTTCGAGAGCTTGGCACATTTTTTTTCGCAGAAGTTTTATCTCGAACGATTTCCAGGCAGTCATCGCCAAGGAAACCGATCAACAGTGACTTCGCTTTTCTGTCCTTCTCGTCAAATTTCGTCTGCACCGCGGCCTCCGCAGTGTCCGCTGGGGGATCATCTGTCAACGTCTTGACCACTCCTTGCGCGTCCAGGAACATCCGTACCCGGAAACTCCAGTTGTGAAATCCAGGACCTGGGGTATTCCGTGCACCGAATCCTTGCTTGAAGTACACATAACCTCTTGAGTGGTAACGATTTGGAAGATTTCAGGAAGCTTGAAATAAAGACGACTAGTCTTGAGGAGTGAAACTAGTGAAGTGAACATTTAAACAAAATAACAAACTAGGTTGCTAGGGGTCTAAGGTTGGTAGTCGGTACAAATAAACATAGGGTTGCTTAAACTGGATGACTACACTTCAACAAAAGTCTTATTTACTAATTAATTTAGCTCATATCTTATAATGTCACCTATACATCCACGTTAAATATATGCATACAAAAATAGGAGTTAAATCGGATTAATATATAAAACTAGTCATTCAATCTTATAGAGCAATACACAAAGAAATGGTGGGCTTATATTGGTGTAAATACAATTCCTATAAATCAAATGGCGAAGTCTCCCGCAAAACTTTGACGTAGGACTACGTCTTTCCGTAAGGGCACCAAAAGAGAAAACAGGTCACGTTTTTATGAAATAAAGCTAAGGTTAATAACATTTTTTTCAATTTTACCATTTGAATTTACCCGTTTTACGAAATTAGGATATTTTTACCTTCGGGTCAATGTGTTAAAGTATCTCGAATGGACTAGTTTCGGATAAATATTATACAATCCAGTGAACAGATCACTATTCAAAATAGCACTTTCTCCTGGGGTCACCACAAAACTATGCTGTAATTCATAATCATAAGACCCTTAATCCGTTTGAGATTTTGATGCCAAATAACGCATCTTGATTGTAACTGTGGTACAAGTTCAAAAATACGCGTTTACTTTTGTATTTCAGAATAATTTTCTCTGTCTTAAGGGAGTATTATAGTCTAGAAATTTGAAAAAAAAATAATTTTTTTTCCTACATATTTCTATAGTTTAGGCATTCAAGAATATGCCCTAGGAAGGACTTAACGAAAATCATATTATTTACCGAGTTAGAGCTATTTTAGTGATACGGAATCTAACCTGTTACGGCTATCACAATGCGTACATGATATCTCAAGTTCTACTGAACCGATTGATGTCGAAATTATATGGATACAATCTGCAGGCATCTGTCTATCGCATGAACCTCTAAAAAATAATTAAGATAGCGACATCTTTACTGATTTAGAATCTGTTGAATTTTTTTGTTTCAGATAACCAGAAGGGCTGGAGTCGTGTACGCCATGGTACAACTTTTTTTTTGAACCCTCTCACTTCATCAGCTCTTAACTATTCTAGTTATGAATATTTTTTCTCTGTTTTTTGTTTTATTGTCAAAAGATAGATGAACAAATAATGATATAATGGATAGTAAAAATATTCTTTGTTTTATTTTTACGGAGCTCGAAAAAACGTCCAAAATTCGTGTTTCTAAACTAGAATACCCTTAAAACCCAGATAGACATCGAATTTCTCTCCACAGTTTCGTGAAAATTGGTATAAAATTAGAAGAATGATAAAATGCATGAAAAAAATCAATGCGAAAAAATCGCATGGGCCTTTAATTTAAAATGTCATATGTTCTTCTTCTTCAATGGCACTAACGTTCCTAGAGGAACTTCGCCGTCTCAACGTAGTATTACTTGCGTCATTTTTATTAGTACTTAGTTGAGATTTCTATGCCGAATAACACGCCTTGAATGCATTCTGAGTGGCAAGCTCTAGAATACGCGTGATCACAGTGCAAGTCGGAGGAAATTTCTTTGACGAAAAATTCCCCCGACCAGAACGGGAATCGAACCCGAACACCCGGCATGTTAGTTATGACGCTAATCACTCGACCAAGGGAGCACCCCCATAGTTTCATATGTTACAAACGAGAAAAACATTTTTCCATGCGCTTACCCATAACTAAACTGGCATAGTCCCAAAAATAACTTTTTCTGCCATATTCCATCATGGCCCTGTAGCTGCCCAATTATCCAGTTTTATGCAAGTCAAGCGCCAATCCAAAATAATCATATTTCCCTAAGGTTTTCACCATTCCATTTACTTAGTAGCTACTTGTGTGTTCAGCAAGCACTCCTCCGCAGAAATATATTTTATGTAATTCATAAAACTATCACGTTGTATTTTATTTGCGTTTATATTCATTCGTATTCGTTTTGCGATGTGGTATTTGAATTTCAGAAAAACACTAAGCGAAATTGTATCCAACAGATATGTATGGCTGTGCAGTCACAGTGTGTAAGTGTGTTTGTGTACTTTTTGTAAGTGCATATTTGTCGTGACTACCCTGCTACTCCTCGCCCGCCAGTTGGGAGATCTCACTTTTCGTTGCTTCTGTTTTTTTTTCTGCACATATTTACAATTTTAGAAACGAAATGCATTTCGTATGATTCCATTCGTGCAGCGACCCCACAGCCTTTTGCCACTATCATGGATGGATTCGTCCAGCAGCCCCAGCGATCTCGAAACCTTTCGGATTTGCGCCACTGTAGGGCTACTCCAAAGGGTGAAAATGTGTGCAATGGCTGGATGGTCACTAGGGATGTACGTTTTGCTACAATGATACAATGAATTTGATAAATTTTGTTTTCAACCGTCGATTAGGTTTATCTTTTAAGATCTAAGATGTTGTCGATTGATGCATAATCCATTAACGCCTTTCTGCTGGACCACCCCTCATATGTCGTGGATGACGACTTTTTTGACTCCCTCGTACCTTCCCTAACGAAGAAAGCGCAGAATTATAACATTGCAAAATAAGTACGGTATGAATATGAGCATCGAGACACAACTATGGAAACAACAACTTTAGGTACGACATCTCTGGGGCTCTGGGGAATGACTTTTGTGTGCTTCTGCATCACGCCACAAATATCTCCAGTCAGCCATCCAGCGCTACTGCAAGTACTACACAAATTTATGGCGTATTTGTTCAGTGGTAAATTTTGTGCTCCTATGCATATTAATTTACATTTTTCGGTACAGCACGGTTGGGAAACGAAGATAGAGAGAGGAACAGCGAGTGAAAGTGTTTCAATTTATAATTGAATTTACAATCTTTTTAAATATGCGTGTGCATTTAACAAATTTTGATTTCATGCAGCTTTCCGTGAATTCGGAAAAAAATTATGCACACAGCGATTCCACAGTTCATTGAAACAATAAACACGAACTGGACAGATTGTGCATGGCTTCGGAGGACTGATCCGATGAGTGAAGCCTTTGAAATTCGATACCGCGGTTTTCATCAAAGAGGAAAGTTTACAAGGTGATTGGTAGTTATTTGTAAAATTAAATTGATACAGACGAACGTTACTGTTGTTCATATATATTTAAGTCACCTTTCTAGTATCATTGTGAAATAAATGCCTGCCAGACGCCAGCAGAAACACACTAAATTCAATCTCGTTCTCTTGTTCATAAACCGTGCAAATGTCCCAATTCATTCCATCTAGTTACGCTTTTCATATTTGGCTGCCCGCCAATTCATCTCGGTAACAAAAACGCGCCATCGACGCAGAAAGGCGCATTAAATTTTCATTAAACTTGCGATCTCGACAAGAAAGAGGATTATGAATTTAATTTGTCTTAAACCGACGACTGAGCGGCCCTGGCGGAAGCAATCCGCTTGTTTCCGTAAAAAGTGAACTCAAAATAATGGAAACAATAATTAACTTACTGGGAATTATGCTGCCGTCTAATGACGTTCAATAGGTTTAATGACGGAGCCTTCGAAACTCTAGCGTTATCTTCAGTATCATGAAATTCCAGTCATAAATCGCGACATATACAGACGAATAATTGAATGATAACTGAAAGCGAACGCTTCAATTAGATACTTCTTCTTCTTCTTCTTGGGTGGCACTAACGTTCCCAGTGGAACTTTTGCCTTCTCAACATAGTATTACTTGCGTCATTTTTATTAGTAGTACTAAATTGAGATTTCTATGCCGGATAATACGCCTTGAATGTATTCTGGAGTGGCAAGCTCTAGAATGCGCGTGAGCACAGTGCAAGTCGGAAGTAATTTCTTTGACGAAAAATCGCCCAGGCCGAACGGGAAAATATTCATAAACTTCACGAGCATTAAACATCATTAATCAAAAACGAGAATATATCGGGTTGGCAAATGAGTAATTTTGGTATGTTCATTATAAAATTCAATACAACATTACATTTAAGCCCTGTCTCCTTTTTCAGAAGCTAAAAATTGTAAAAATTCGTTTGGGACCATATAATTAAAGTTTGATATCAAAATTGAATGTACTAGGTGCCCCACAATTTTACGCAAAAAAAAAACGAACCGAATTTCACTATAGAGCAATTCTACGCCAAATCAGCCGATACCCCATACTTCTCCGATTTTTTTTAAACCTGAATAAATATATGGTGGCAGTTAAAATAAATTTTGATTAACTTTCCTATACTCGCACATAGGTCTGACAGACAGAAAATGAATGAGGTGGCTGAATTAAATGACTATGAAAACTGAATGAAGTACAAGAAAACATATTTTCTGGAGTTTTTTCATTCAATTTTATTTTTTTCTTTGAATGAATACCAATAACGCCTAAAAATACACAATAGCAATATTACAGAGACGTGCACAGTCTGTGCGCACGATTTTCGCGCGAGAACAGGAGTGTTAGGGCTGTTTTCCAAAATCAAAGCTCAAAACCCAAACTAGGGTTAAAATATGATGTAGGGAAAAATTGTTGGAAAATAAATAAACTATTCATAACACCATTGAAAAATCCTACTCATGAACTGAATCATCGAAATTGATTCAAGTCTCAGTGTATAACATGATAGTCTAGTATTAGAAATTTTAATGAGTATTGATAAAGTAACCATGGTACAGTCACTATAAATCAATGTGTATGGTAGCATGGCGCATGGTAGTGCCATAGGTATAGTGAAAAAAGACCAGAAACATGTTAACTTTGAAAACCTATAACTCAAAAACGATAAAAATTACATCTCTGATTTTTGAATATGTTATGTAATAAGACCTAAGTTCCAACAAAAAACATTAAAAAATATAGCGTCCTCTATCTCTAATACATCTATACACCGGTGGAAATATATATAACGCCACAATCATTTTGGATGTTAGCTTTTGCATCAGTGTAACTGTCAATTCCGTAGGTTTATTATTGTACGCACACTAGTATACACAGCCAAATAATGGAAACCCTTTGAGCTTTAACTGTGTGTGTGAGCAAAGAGCACTTGTTTTGTGTATTTTGAGATGGAAATATATATAACGCCACCATGTCGTTTACTTAGCTTAGCACGTTTACTTACGCTTAACGTTAGTGTAATTCGAAAATAACTGGGAGTCAAGTCAATTAAAGGTTGTTAGCAAATTGAAAAAACCATAGGCACATGTTAAGTAATATATTTTTCCAATTTTCAAGGACCATGCCGAAGGGAACGATTTCAACGGAGAAGGAGCGTGGTGAAATCGATGTTTTGAAGGAGGAAGGATTTTCTCTCCGCGAGATAGCGCGTAGAATTGGAAGGAGCAGAGATGCCGTGGCAAACTATATCCGGTTGGGTGCTCAGTACGTCACAAAGAAGCGTCCCGGACGACGTCCTCGCTTAACAGATAGGGACAAACGACATATCAAGCGCCTCGTTGTTCAGTCTAAACTTTCATCAGCAAAAATAAAAGCTGAAATGAATATTCCAGTAACCAGTCGTCGTATCCGTTAAGTTCTAAGCTCCGACGCTAACCTTTCGTACAGGAAATCCGTACTTGTACCGCGACTACTTCCTTGGCAGAAGAAGGCACGACTGAATTTCGCCGAGAAATTCCAATTCTGGGATGAAGAGTGGTCTAGAGTGGTTTTCAGCGATGAGAAAAAGTTTAATTTGGACGGTCCTGACGGTTCTGCTGACTGTTGGCAAGATAAACGGAAGAAAAAACCAACAAGAGAATCTCGCAACTTCGGAGGAGGAACCGTAATGGTTTGGACAGGCATCAGTGACGCTGGGAAAACTCCAATCTGCTTCATATCAACAAGAATGAATTCCGAGAAGTACTGCAAACTGCTGGAGGAGGTTTTGATTCCTTTTATGGAAGACGTTATGGACGAAAATGCTATTTTTCAGCAAGATAACGCTTCATGTCATGCAACAAGTAACACCAAAAACTTTCTAACGGCCCATAACATTCCTGTTCTTGATTGGCCACCGTGTAGTCCGGACTTGAATCCCATTGAGAATGCTTGGGGAATTTTGTCAGCAAATGTATTTGCACAGGGCAAGAAATTTGAAACTGCTGGGCAGCTGAAAAAAAACTATAATCAACGAGTGGGCTAAAATTACTCCGAACACGGTAAAATCCCTCATTCAGTCTATGCCAAGGAGGCTGCAAGAGGTTATTGTGAAGAAAGGCGAAGCAACACACTACTAAGGCGTCGGGCACAAATTACATAACGCGATAAAGGAGGGTGGGGTGGGTTGAGGTTGCGTTACTTTCTGTGTATTAGAGATAGGAAATTGCGTTACGTAGGGGAGGGAGGGGGTCCAAAATCCGAATTTTTAGCGTTACGTAATTTGTGCACGACGCCTAATTACATTTGTTTCGATTTTAGACTGGAGATAAAGTGAATAAATACTTATTTTCAAAGTGTTGTTATATTTATTTTCACCTCAAAATAACGAAATAAACCAACACTTTATGCATAGCCCTCTAATTCAATTGCTCAACCGGAACCAAATGATAGGTAACCGTTCTAAGATTCTAAAAATACAATAACAAAATATCTTTGATCGAGAACTTTGCAAAAAAGCACTATAACAGGGATGGCGTTATATATATATTAGGGTGGCAGCGAAAATAGTCATGCCAAATTTCAAAAACCGACCATGTACATTTTGATTATTGGCCCAAAAAAATTACCTGTGTAAAGTTTCAGCTCAATCGGACATGATTTAGGGGTGCCTCAAAGCGCTCAATGTTTTTTTTTGATCCTTGAAAATCTTCCAAGGGGGAGTAGAGAAAATTTAGAAAATTAAATTTTTTTTCGATGTCAAATAATTTAAAAATGCATGAAACGTCGAGATCTGGTGTTATCTCGAAAAAAAAAATTGGCCGAAAATCTACCTTTTGGGACTTAGCCTGAGAGGCAATGAAGGCATGGAAAAAAATAATTATCAAATTTAAAGAACCAACCATGCACATTTTGTTTATTGGCCCAAAAAATGACCTGTACAAATTTTCAGCTTAATCAACAAGATTTAGGGGTGCCTCAATGTTTTGATATTTTGATCCTCGAAAATCTTTCAAGGGTGTGTAAAGGAAATTCATAAAATCGAATTTTTTTTCGACGCCAGATTACTTAAAAATGCATAAAACGTCGAGATATGGTGTTCTCTCGAAAAAAAATTTTTGGCCGAAAATCGGGACTCATTGGAATTAATTTGATACGTCGATCATATGAATCGGTTTAGTAGTGTGAACGTTATGAATTTTATAAAAAAGTCATTCTTGGAAAATGGGAAAAAAAGATTTTTCGGACCACTATAAAATTGAAATGGGCAGCATAATGAAAGAAATGGGTCTAATATTTTGCGATGAGGGACAAAACCATCAATTCTAACGAATATCTAAGAATCAATATATCAGTTTAGCATGGAATGGCTGTTTTAGTACATTATCTGTATTGTTATTATCATGTTTAATCACAATGAAATCGTTACACTTAAAAAGTATTAACGTAGAACGTAGGATAAAAGGTTCTATGTAATTTTTCATCTAAAATCACATGTAGGTTCTATTTTTTTTTTGTTACTTTTCCTAAATGGGAATAATTTCGTAAAGTATTGAAATTAAAAAAATATATATCTGTATGAAAATTAAAACAAATTGAAATCAATATTTTTGTGAGTCCGACACGTCAAATTTTGTTGAACTAAAAAAAAATTCCAAGAATATTTTTTTAAAGAAATCATTACATTATAGTTATTCAGTAAGGGTACATAATAATCATAAACATTTCTAATATTAAATTCAATTTGTGAGTAAATTCTTTTAACGGTTTATTTGGAATGTTATTTTTTCCTAAATAATTTATTGATTTTTGATTTTTTGCGGAAAAGTTCAATGATTCTGAATACGCTCTTTAAAAAAAATCAGTCGTAATTAAAATTGATCACCTGATAATGAAAATTCTGATTTTAGGTAACTGTCACCATATGATTAAAGTTACAAAAATATCGGAGAGGGTTGAATCGAAATGGGCTGTTTCTCGGATGAGTTGGCGTGGAATTGCTCTATAGGTATTCCCTAAAAATACTAGTTTGTTGGCGACTTCCACATTGTATGGTAGAACTCCTTTTTTCTACAAGTTGGTGTGGTTCATGAGTGCAATAAAAGCAATAAATGCAATAGATACGGAGGCCAAATCCGAAGTATTTTCTTCGCGTGTTCAAAACTTTCGGGCCCAAAGCGTTGCAATAGGAACGTATGAAGGATTCGAGAACGTTCACAAATATTCAACAAACACAAGATTTTCTTGAAAGTGATACCACTCGTTTTCGAATTTATTCGTATTCATTCGCATTCAATTATAATTTTTCTTTCTCTTCTGCAGCTTATCTATAATTGATAATGTAGGTAGCCTCGGTGGCAAAAAAGAAAACATCTAAAAAGGCCATAATTTGCCTTTCACCCACCAATCTCATCTGTCCCGAACAGTTATTTACCGGAATAGAGGAGAAAACCCCTCTTCACTATTTATATCTGTGCATAAGAAGAGCTTTTTTCACCCACAAAAGAATGGGAAAATCAAGCCAACACACAGATTTTCACCCACTGATATATATACGAGGAAAAATACTGGAGATCCTTTTCAGATTAAGTTTTACGACAGATACTCTAATGGAATCGTAATAACTTCTGTCAGAAAAAGAGGAAAGGGAAAATGAGCAGAAATCTTTTGCACTCGGGTGTCCTCCTGGTGGGTTACGGTTTGTGTTCATTCAAACACATAATTTTCGTATCATCTCCGATCCCACATACGCAAATCCGCAGAATATTTGGGGGGACAGGAAGAGTTATGGCTGAAACCGAACCCTCGGTATTCAGTATTTATGGCATCCCATATGTTTGGAACAGAATCAGAAACAGGATATTGCGGGTCGGTTTTCATTCTATTTCATCTAACGCAACGGAAAATTTTTGGCAAGACATACATAAAAGTATGACATGACGTATCGGAAATAACCAATTTATGAATACAAATAAAAATATGATAATAATTTTTGTCCAGTAAAACTTGTATCTTGATTTGCAGCTTTAGTATACTTGTTTTTTTTCTGAGAGCCTGGGTTATGCTCCATAAATAGTGGAATGTTTCTGGGTTATTTCCATTGCTGAATACATCTAATAGCGGCACACATATTTGAACGAATTTGTGGCACAGTGATTTTGCGTAACAAAAACTTGTTCTGATGCAACTTGTTTAGTATCAATTATCACAATTATCAATAGTTGATTACCTGTTGGCACCTTTGCCAATGTATCTCTATTCTAGTTTGTTACTTTCAGATTTTTTAATTGTTGTTATTATTAAAAAAATTATCCATCTAATTTCTAATTATCATTCAATTTTACTGATATTTTGATATTGATATTGATTCTTTCTAATTGGAAAGATGCACTACCGTCAATAAACTATTGCAAAAGTACGAAAACATTTTCAAGATCCCAAAATGTTTTTCGACTGCAGTCTTTAGTATTCAGGAATAACCAATTACTCTATTCGAAAGATAGAAGAAAGGACTCATTTCATCGTAAAAAATTATCGCCGTAAAAAAGGGCCAATAGTGACGTTGTGTGTTACGTAACTGCTACGCGCACCTTTGTCAGTTTTAATATAACCTTTTTTGGTAGACGATCCGTTTTGATGGAGTGAAACGGTTGAAACTTCCGATCAAAGCGTTGCCAGCGTTTTTTTCATGCGAAATGAAGCACTTTGACGATGATACATTGCTCATTTGTGCAGCTTCAATCGTCAATGGAAGCTTCTGCTTTGCGAATTGATATTTTTCAGTATGCGTTGATTCCAATGCACCCTGATAAACTAAAATGAATCAATCTAACACGGCTCTGACTGAAGTAAAAAGGAAAATTAAAAATTTATTTTCTTTTCTAGGTAATGCTGCTTTTAAACTGAATATAAACTAGAGTTAACAGATTAATAGGTACATTCATGAAAATTGCATTCTCAAACATAAATATTAATATTGAATAATTAAGAGACGATGTTGATTACCTGCAATTGAAATAATTCGTAGCAAGTTCAACTAATTTCTCATAATTGCTGCGATATTAACTGAACTTAAAATTGAATGAGCACCTAACCCAATACTACTGGGGAAATGATATCTGTGTGTTGTGTTGTACAGAGAAGGTGTTGATTGCTATCGTCCTCTGGCTTCAGTTCATTATGTTATTTCATTATGTCAATATTACCAATTGTCATGTGATATCTATTAAGAAATAATTTCAATTTTTTTAAATTAAATAAAGATTCTGGTCAGCTAGGATGAACAACGTTAGAACTACACTGTTCATCTTCTTCTTTTTGGCTTCGAGATGCTCCAAACTTTTCAGTTCATTCGCCTCTAGAACTACACCGTTACCTACTGGTTCGAACTCCGTTAGCCGAGGGCTCGTTAATCCAAGAATTGAACTTCCAGGTCTTCTTAGCGCCATAACGATGCTTTTACAGCGATATAACCAATCGTGTTAAGATGGAAACCCTCTCGAGAAAGTATTCTGCGCAAGAGATAAGTACAGATTAGCGGAATCTTGTTGAAGAGGCATTTTTTAGTGAGGTAATGCTTCAACGAAAAAAGCTATTGAAGCCAAACTTTGCCAATTACCGTACAAATCCGGGTAGGGGAAGTGGGAATAAAGTGGTCACCTGTTTGTTCGGTAGTATAACTATTGACTATTGACACCGTATTGATAACCACCTTATGTTTATAAGCTGTCACATGTTAAAATATAAATAAGAACTAAAATCGCTCTCTCGGTTCGGCCGTAGTTTTGTGCGTTTCGAATTTAAGGAATTTCTAGTGAAATTTAGTTTATTTGACCTGATATTTTCGACAAATCAACAGTTTGGACGACTGTTCACGTATTCTTTCAGTATGCGTTATTTTGTTAAATTTCATCGATTATTCCGCATAGAAATTACCTTGTTGTTTGGGGGCAAAGTGGTCAGTGGAGGGTTACTACTGACGATGTTCTGTTTTCAAAAGCTTATATGCCTGATCATCTTCTGCTCCTAAAGGGATCCGTTTTGTGGTTTTGACCCAGCAAAAATATGCCAGCCCAACCAAAACCAAGCCTCATCATGAAAAACGTTGTGTGTTTCTTAGGCGTCGTACACAAATTACGTAACGCGATAAGGGGGGGGAGGGGTTTCGTAGGGAGGGAGGGGGTCCAAAATCCGGATTTTTAGCGTTAGGTAATTTGTGCACGACGCCTTACTACGTTTAGTGCGTATGAGAAAATTTCAATTACGACTTTAGATGAATAGGCCTAGTACCTACTATTTCAATAATGATTTCAACAAATTTGGACAAGAAAACACGCATAAATCTATTCCTTCTAGCATTATATGTGCGAGTGACCACTTTGCCCCCTTTTCCCCTATATGATTATCAACTGTCTTGATCAACCTATAAATGAGTGGTTAATAAAGTTCGGGCTGTTGATGAGAGCAACTGTTCGAAGCCTGACATTGTTATTAGAGGAAGGGTGGTAAAGACGGACACCCTAAGAAAAAGTTGATTTTTCGTAAATTTCACAAACAATATATAGCTATCTCACCACTAATTGATAGTCTAGGTCTCTTTTTATAATAAAATTTGTCTTTGAGGCAGAAATTTTGAAAAATTAATGTGTCGATTGGAACAAGAAATATCAGGTGGAAATACGTCTTGATGGACAAAAAAACTTGAAAAGTTTAGAACTTTTAAACGAAGGCATACCTACATCTAATTGGGCTGATTACAAGAACGGAATATATAAAAGAGAATCGTGAATCTAAGAGAATGGATTACTCGTAAGCAAGTCCTATTGTAGCAAGAATTCATTAAGCCCTTTCAAAAGATCCCACCAATGGAACAGTTTCCCAGCGATTCTCAGAAATCATTTGGTGTCATGGCGAATACGCTCTTTCTAGACTTAATTCAAATGACTTTTGGAAACACACAGCCACCTCAGTACAGTTGAATCCTGTCCAAGCAGAGAGGAGTTTAAAGCTTAATAAATGTCCAGGGCTATCTTTACGAGGTTAAGGGTTGAGTGAGCAGTGGATTCCTTAAAGCCCTTTAAATCCAGGACCAAATGTGATTCATTTGTTGCTGTTACAGAAATTCGAAGAATGCACTGCTCCTTTTCTAAAAGGGATGTTAAGGTCTAAAATAATATTGGACTGAGTTTCTAGTAAATGGCGAGGAATCCGGCTCATATTTATTCCCAATGCAGAAAAACGTGACAGTACCACTCCCAAAGTATCTAAATAAATTAGTTCAATTTTGTAAAATTATGGTAAAAATCGTTAATATCCATATCAAACTTACATATTTAAATTGAGCAAATCCCAGAACATCTCCCAACTCTATAAGTAATTAATTAAAACTAATAATAATAGCTCTAACAGAGAAGCGATGCACAGTTTCATTTGGTTTCAGGAGCTTGTTCTACAACACTTCTCGCTGGTGCAAAGCATTCCGGAAGTTCCATTTTGGCTGCGACGTCAACGGGTGTCTACCCATGATTTATGACGATTGGGATTGTTGGAATTGATCCACTTTTTATCGCATATCACAATATGTCACAGTGACATTGAGAACAACCGGAACTTTCAGACAATTCAGGTGGTACCCATTTATGTTCCATTTTGAAATTTTACAGAGCCTGTGAACGTTTAGAAACAGCTGCTTCAGGAGCTTCTAGTTCGCCTCCAATTAATTCTAACTACGTTCGAACTAAACTGTTTTCAAGCGATAATGCTAGCAAATCTTCGAATTTTTCAAAACCAATTGTTTATGTTGACTGAATGTCATCGCGAAATAGCGAAACTAATGACTACAACAAATGTCTACATTGTTATATTATATAGAATTGTTAAAGTTTCCAGCTAATTTATAGTACTATTGACGCATAAGTTGAATTTTAATTGTTCATGTAAAAGTAATACGAATGTATCATAACAATGGTTCAGAACCAAACAAATGCACACATAAAAATGACTCTTCAAAAAACCGTTCTAACTAAGCCACAGGTGTGTAGCAACGAGGTGTTATGAATAAAACTCCTCTGAGAATCATTTCATACATCAACGCCTGCAACAAAATATCACATTCTGTACGGCACCATTTTAGCTCCGCGAAGGTCGGCGGCACAGCGGTACGATATACATCTAGCAGATCTACAAATTATAGAAAACCACCACTTTTAATCACCAGTGAAGGATCTCCCCCTCACACACATATTTCGGATTCCCATTTCCGCCCACAAAAAGTTATCCACAAAACGCACACTTGCTCTTCAAAGGGTTCCCAATTGTGGTATAAATTATTCCCGCGAACGAATTTATGTTTTCCCGACATCCTCCATCACGGTATTCCCTTTTCGTCCGTAATTACAGCGCCTATTCTTAGATGTTGCGAATTCTACGAATGCTACCCGGAGCAAAACGATGTGTGATCCACAACAAAACGGAAGGTTGCAAATGGAGGAAGAGAGCCAGAATCGCATACCATTTGACCGCCATTTAACAAACGTATGGAGAAAATCGCAAAGGCAAACGAAGGGAAAGCCATTCTTTTCATCCTCGGGGGGTGGAGCCCAGGTGTGCCAAACGGTTCGGTTTGCCACGTCAAGGCACTAACGCTTCTCACAATTTAGGTAAACCGAAGCACTTGAAAAGATTTTTCCCTCTGGTGAACGCAACACGAGCGAGGCCACACGAAACCGATTTGAACTAGCCGTTATGTAAACCTAAGCTATCCCCACCGAACCAAAAGGCACTGATGTGGCGCAATTTTGAATTCTTCTTGCTGTTGGTCCTGTATGTCAAATTGGAATTGGAATTGATACTAGCTGTCTTGATAAACTGATGGAACGTGAATACAATGCAATGATACATAATATACATAAGAGAAGATATAATCTTTTTACTTACCGATTAACAGGAACACTAACAGAACTATATCTGCTTTGACCACCATTTTGCTTACAATCGTTCAACGCTCGTTACTATTATCAACCGATTCCTGCAAAACCACAGATAATTTGGTCCCTTTTTGATCCGATTGTCGATCTTATGTTTATGTTTTTCTAGATGCGGTTCACCCTTAAGCTCTGCTCATCTGGACTCTTATTTTCAAATTATCACTTGCCGCCGAGCTGACTAACTGACTGGTTGGACTGGTTGGTAAGCGAACACTTGCAGATAAAATAAAATAAAAAACGCAACGAAAAATATGTCTTTATTATGTTATCCAATTTCCGAAGTGTATAATTCTTCCGACGTCTCTTTCACTTCCGTTCAGATTGGGGCCGCGATAAAAACGTGACACGGCTCGCCCTTTTAATGTTCACCGTTGGTCCCGGTAAGCCATCGAATTTCCTGTCGCGATTACCGCATTGATTGTCGCCGGTGTCGGAATCATTTTGTTGACGATTGCTTGCACGTCATGTCACAGAGGAACGAGGATCGGTAAACGATGGCTCGGCGTTCGCTCATTTGTATGCGTCCAGTAAGATGTGATTGACGTGTGGTTCCCAGAACGTGTAAAAACAAAAATTTGCACACCTTCCATACGCGAATACAAGTTTCAATGTTTGATTTTTGTGACAATATTGTGAGAAGTGGCTACTCTACACATGAATAGTTTTGGATCAATGAAGGTTGCAAATCAATTGGGGTGATTTCCAATACTCTACCAAAAACAGCGTGCGCTCAAGCATTATATTAATATTATTGTGTTAAACATATGAAGATATGAATATAATTTATCGAACAAATTATTAAACAATTAAAAAATGTGACGTTTAAGAAAACGTTATCTAATCAAAAATTCTACGTTCCGATTGGTACGCGAAAAATCGGTACTCACCAAAAAGAGCCGTCAGAAACGAGGACTCGACGTAGCGACGAGACACAATTCAGTTATTGCTCTAATGCTGAGCGGATCAGTCACACTCCAATCCATCGATTCGGAATGTCTGCACAGTGCAGTGTTTGCACTATGGCCACTAATAAGAAGGAAAACATCCGCAACTTAAGCTTTGTTATTATGGAAAAAAAATTACACCAAGTGAGAGTATGAAGAGATATCGTTTGCGATTTCTGTTCTGTTTCGTTCCAGACAGTGAACTGTAAATAGTCTTTGTCGAGGCTAGGAATTTTTTTTTAAATTTTCGAATTGCCTTTTTATGGATTACAAAAAAAAATTTTAGTGCTCTAATTGATCTTTTCAAGGCAAAGTGCCAATGAACTATATACCTCTGTAATACGAACAAGAATAAATATGAGGCACAAATTCGCGAGTTGTTGCTTTGCTTCCGTGTAGATTGATCGCACCCATTGACACTGAAGAAAGTTTCGTTTTTATAATTATTGGGCGCCTGAGCATTTGTAAACTTAAATTCGACCTAATCGGTCAAAGTTTGGGATATGACGTAATCCAACGTCTACAAATAGATTAATAACTACCGACTCTAATCCGTTCGGCGCTCAAAAGCAATTCAGCTTTCAATTCCATGCCGCCTCGTCTCTTCAACATACCTATGAATAGAAATGATTCCATAGTGTAGAGGAATAGGATTAAAGAAGTTTCGTGGAAAAATCCTCCGAGAACATCAAAAGAAGAAACGTAGAGAAAACAACTGTGATCTACTATTCAAGCCCTTTCATTTGATACCCATATCAATTGGGATTTGAGAAAATATGTAGCCCGCCATTTGGTAGTGGCAGCCATCTTGAATTTGCATTTTCATAAATAACTGTGTTCTACTAGTCAATCCCCTTCATTTGATACCCATATTAATGGAGTTTTTCATAGATAACCGTATTCTACTAGTCAAGCCCTTTCATTTGATACTCATAATAATAGGATTTTGAGAAAATATGCAATTCGCCATTTTGTAGTTGAAGCCATCTTGGATTTGCATTTTTCGTAAATTACTGTGTTCTACTAATTAAGCCCTTTCATTTGATACCCATAATAATAGGATTTTGAGAAAATATGCAGATCGCCATTTTGTAGTGGTAGCCATTTTGGATTTGCATTTTTCATGAATAACTGTGTTCTACTAGTCAAGCCCTTTTCATTTGATACCCATATTAACGAGGTTTTGACATAATATATAGTCCACCATTTTGTAGTGGCAGCCATCTTGGATTTGCATTTTTCATAAATAACCGTGTTCTACTAGTCAAGCCCTTTCATTTGATACCCATATTAACCCTTTGCGGTCGTATTAATTTTGGGCATAGGTTTCGTAATGGTCGGAATTATTTTTCCTTAAAAAAACAGTGATACATGGAAGATTATGAAAAATAAACATTTTTGAAATTATATTTTGTGAACTATATATATGTACAGTCAACTCTCCCTAACTCGATATCCAAAGGGACCATCGAGTTAGGGAGGTATCGAGATACAGAACATTTTTTCCCAATTTTTTTTATGTCTTAAATTGTCATATATTAGGGTAAGTGTCCCAATTATGGTATTAATTTGGATTTTTGATTCATTCCCTTAAAGTGAAAAAACACCTTTCTCATAAAAAAAAAAAATTCCAGAATCTTTCAGGAGGTGATAGACGGTTATATTTCACGAAAAAAATCCTTCTACGCATATGTTAGAATTTCAACGATGACAGACTTATAGAACTTTTTCTTTGTTTCGGATTATGTTCAAAAATCGCGATTTTTAACCCACTGTACTTATAAAAGCCACTTAAATTTCACCTTAATGCTGAAAGGTTAATTTTTTTTCTTGAAATTATTCATATTTGAATTATAAAAAAAAACTTTTTTTTTCAAACTATATACAATCGAGTCCTAAATTTTACATAATCGAATCATATATAATCGAGTTTGTATATAATCGAGTCCGACTTGCACGAGGCACTAGGTTAACAAAGAAAATATTGATTAAGTATGTTACTCAAACTGAATTGTAACGATCACGCAGGAACTGTTCAATCACAAAGAAATGTTCGAATAGTTTCACAGGAACATTTTCAGTTGATTTCTATATTCCGGACATATTCTTCAGGTTTGATTTAACGTTCGAATTAACATCTCAATAGAACTACTATCTTCAGCGTTTTTCTCAGGTTTTTCAACACTTTCTAGTATATCGGTATCTGGCATCAGATCACAGCAAATCACGTTTTGGTTCTTTTTGCACTAATTATTAAAAGACATTGAGCAATCGAACGGTATTGTACCGTCGACATCGCTCACGACACATTAATTATGCCAGCGGAATATCACTCCCGTCCATGTTGGTTGTGCTTTAAAGTTAGGATTTCCCAGTTTCTGGACAAATTCTCAAGCCATATCCCGAAGAATAGAAGAGGGGTAAATTATTTTGTCTAGCTTGACAAGACAAAAATTCATTGACCGCTCCAGCTTCTCGATTCTGACCAACCTTATATGCTTTTGGTCTAGATACAATTTTCCATTCCGATTCCATTTTTACTTTAGTTTGAGTAGTTTTTTTTTTTTTTATCTGTATTATAGTGACTTTCAACTCATTTGGCTGGTTCGTCACTTTTACTTCCATTTTTGGAAGAATGTCGGGAGTGAGAATTGAACTCGTGACCTTTAGCGTGAGAGGCATGGATGTTACCACTACGCCAGATCGCCTCCAGTTTGAGTAGTGTTGATACCGCACTTTGTGCAATACTGAAATTATTTGCAGCTTCAGACCCCTTCCGTCCATATTTTTCGACCTGCTCGATGATGCTCAAACCTTGCGCAATGGTTAGCGTTTTGATTGTTCGCTTGAAAGGTTTCTCGTGGTTTTCCATACTTGAAAAGAAATTGTTTGATGACACGAACACTCCGTCATCACTTTCAAGGGCAATTGAAATCAGAGGTAATAACGCACAAAAACATGTACGCGAAAATCAATCGAGTTAGGGAGGTGAAAATCCATGGAAAAATGAATCAAAACACATCGAGTAAGAGAGGCATCGAGTTAGGGAGGTATCGTGTTATGGAGAGAAGAATGCTTGTAAAATCGAAGGTGCCATGAAATCCATCGAGTTAGGGAAAATATCGAGATACAGAACATCGAGTTAGGGAGAGTTGACTGTATTAACTTAATGTATTTTAATGTGATGTTTTTATATAAAAAATATATTTTATAATTCGTCTTCGTCTGAAATCTTTTGAATCAGTCTTCAGGAGTAAATCATATGAGGATAATCAATACATAATTTTATTTTTATTATCCGTTGAATATGAGACACTTTTGTCATTGATACAATAAATGTGTAATCAATTCCAGCAATGTGTATCCGAAAAGATAAGTACTTTTCACTTTTAACAAACAAAGATGTTTTTACATGAGATTATTCAGATGACATAAGACATTTATGCAAACAATTATTCAACTCATTAAAAACAACAAAGAAATTTCCTCCGACTTGCACTGTGGTCACGCGTACTCATAGCTTGCCACTGGGAATACATTCAAGGCGTGTTATTTGGCTTGAGAAAAAAAATTAAGTATTAATAAATGACGCTAGTTAATGCATACGTTGAGATGGCAATAGTTCCACAGGGAACGTTAACGCCATTCAAGAAGAAAAACAACTACTTAAATTTACTACTACAATTTAAACCAGAAGTTACTCAAACAATGATTTCTGCGTATCCGAAATGATCAGAACTTTTAACTTTAGATGAACAAAGATTTTGTCGCTTGAGACACTTTTGCGATTATTTAAATAACATAAGACATTTTTGCAAACAGTAGTTCTGATACTTATGAACAATCTTTTCTATCACACCAAAGTGTTACAATGGCTAAATTCTGCTGTTATAATTTTTATCCCACATTCCTATGCATTCAACGCACCGTGCGTTGTCTTGTATGAGTGACTACTTTGTTTGATACTGAGTACCGTTATCTATTACTCATAGGTGC
Organism: Toxorhynchites rutilus septentrionalis; assembly: GCF_029784135.1. Taxonomy (NCBI): domain Eukaryota; kingdom Metazoa; phylum Arthropoda; class Insecta; order Diptera; family Culicidae; genus Toxorhynchites; species Toxorhynchites rutilus. Next base: position 226,977,419 of record NC_073746.1, read on the forward strand.
ACTGTATTGATTCGTGAACAGGTTCACTAGACATCATGCTTCGTTTAGGAAAAGCATAAACTGAAACTTGTTTGAGTAAAACATAAGATTAGCATGGTTTATTGCTGTGGTGGCTGAGAGCAGACAAACGACCAGAACGGTTAAAAAGGTATGGTGGCTGAGAGATGACAAACGACCACAAAGAGTTAATGAGGTTTTGAGAAAATATATAGTCCGCCATTTTGTAGTAGCAGCCATCTTGGATTTGTATTTTTCATAAATAACAGCCATCTTGGATTTGCATTTTCCATAAATAACTATGTTCTACTAGTCAAGCACTTTCATTTGATACCCATTTTGATGGGGTTTTGGAAAACCCATGTCGATGAGGTTTTGAGAAAATATGTGATCCGCCATTTTGTAGCGGCCGCCATCTTGAATTTTCAAGATAATAAAATACGCAGTTTTATAATGACTACAAAGATGAAGGTGTGTTCCAAATTTCAGATCAATCGGTCAACAGAAAGTGGGTCAAATTTCTATTAATGTGGGTCAGCGCTACAGACAAACACGTTACAAAGTTACAAACATACAAACATACAAACATACAAACAGATTACAGGGCAAGCTAAATAAAACCGTTTTAAAAATAAAAAAAAAATCAAACTGTATATAATCGAGTCCAAAATTGTATATAATCGAATCGCATATAATCGAATATACATTTATTTTCTTTATTTTCTTTTTATTTTCTTTATTTTAATTGTTTTGAAAAATCCCACCAGTTTTAATCTTTTCCCCAGAGGCCGGCAACTCCCAAATATCAATAATCGGTTTCATCACAACATATTTTAAATATGATAAATTTTAAATGAAGTATGAACTGCAAGAATTGTTTGCACAAAACACATAGTTTAAAAAAACGGCAATCATCTAAATATATCGGACATAATAAACGATGAAATTGCTGAAATTGAACATTGGTTATCTAATTATCAGATTTTATTTCATAACATTTGGAAAATTCAATGAAATAGCATTTTTCGAATTTCCCAATTCAATGCAATATTAAGCCCATTACTAAATGTCAAAATCTAGAGAAAAGTTTGAAGATTTAGAAATTCATTCACTAAACATCAATGTTGATTGGATGCCTATGAATGTTGTTATACGGAAGGGTATACCCTAAAGAATATCAAGGTTCTATTATTTATAATATTGTTCAGTAAATTTAATTTTCAAAATGAGGGTTTTCGTAATTTGAGTCTGTTCGGAATATGAGCCAAAACGGTGTGATACATCGAGAAGTACAAAGGATTTCTGAAGTTTTCTGAATTGGCCTCGATGGATTACTATTCAATTTTCCTTCGAACTTTTTTCGCTGCCATATGTGGTGCGAAATGTAACACTACACGTCCAGCCTATTCATTTGCCTTCGAACCAACCCTTCAAGCTGAGAAGATGCCATAACCGAAGTGCTAATAACCGTCCGTAAAATCGAGGTTTACACAATCGAAGTCATCCACAAGCCGTGCCGAGCGTGCCACAGTGATGCAATTATGTAACGAACTTTCAGTTGCAGTCGGCGCCTAATTTGGGTAATAGCTCGTCAAAACAGATTCAAAAATTTCCATCACTCTTTTTGCATTAGATTGCAGTTACAGGGCCGTAAAATATCCGTCGAGATTATTTAAAAATGCACTTCTCATTAAATCTGTCAATATCCGTACATCATTGCAAATCATCATAAATTTCCCTCATATTCGATTAATTAAAACGTAACTCACACCTTAGAAACTTATTAATCGAATGTCGTTGCACATAATTCACAACTGGGACGCACAGTACACTTTTTGCAATTGGTCAGCTCACACTCCGCTGCACTATTTGGTTTTTATCACCTCCACTTACTTGGGACAGCGAACAGCTCTTATTATCGTTAGAAAGTCTTACAAAACAGCCAACCCAGCCAGAGTAGTAGCATTATCAAACACCAGTAAAGAATCAGTTTGAGCCAATAAAAGTTGAGAGCACTTTATCCAAACCACCAAAGAAAATCCCGGGGCACCGCACTATGGCGAACCGTCTGGAAAGCTTTTTCATCTTTAGCGTTTCCTCCTGCACTGCACCGATCCAGAACTTTGCAACTAAACCACGACACCGGACCCAATTACTTCACCACTACACCACTATGAACGATTTTCTCCTTCTTCTGCTGAGATGGATCCTCTAATGAGACCATTTATTTCACACATATCAACCCTCATCAAATGGGAACTTTTAATCCTCGACGGGTTCTTCTAACATGTTGCGCTGCAACCTTGGGTCACGCACTCTCCTTCCAACCGACTTCTGAACGCGATGAACCCTATAGGTCAAGAATTGGCATTACACAAAACTCACTTTGCGATAATTCCTGTCTAAGAGAACGTTTATAACTTTTTTTAATTTCTACTAGCTACTAGAACGGCAATGAAATTCACTAACTAAACTGAGAAAATCGCGTAGATGTTTGCCTGACAAAGCGCTGGCGCAAACTGTCGATCCCAGTGGAGGAGAAACAAGTTTTTGACTTTGAATAAACTCCGCAAAACGTTGAGGAGAACCGTCGCGGTCGTTTCGTCGTGTGCAGAAAACCCACCACTATCGAACTCGTGAGCGACGGATAGGGTCATCATAGCCTAGCTGCTGACTGGGAAAGACGCCAAGACGTCGAGAAACACAATACAGTACAGCCTAAAGCCTTCGCGTCGTAACATCTTTTCCCCTCGAGTTGCGATTCCTATGCGATCTCATTTCACTTCCCGGCATTACGGGCACCAGTACTCCTTTTCGATTAAGTATTCATGCGGCAATCACGATGATGCCGGTGATAGTATTTTTGAAGACTAGCTTCCCAGAAGGCGCTAGTGATAATGAAGATTGTCGGGCTTCATTTGCTTCATGTGCTAGGCAGTTTGCTGAGAATCTCTCAAGTTTCCTACTTGACATTGCTATCATATTATTTGATTTGTAAAACTAAGTAACTTAACAGTAGTAAAAAAGATTTCCGTTTTGTCTTCAAGATTTTGGAATTTTTGTTTGTTGTTTACATGACTCATTTCCCCAAAACCCAGTTTAAAACCAATGCACTCGTCCTCGTTCGGCTTTCGATTTCCGTGATCTGCTTATAAATCGTCCTGTGAGACAGTGAGTGCATAATAATCAACGAACCATTCAGTCACACTTTGATCCACATGAACGCATGCATCTTCCTCTAACATCTATACGGTTCTCTGCACAATTTTCGGCCACATTATCCTGATGAGCAACATTCATAGTCAGTTGGTTTGCGGACAAACCAGAAAAGTGATATAAAGTTCACTGAGCGTGAGGCTTCTCCATAGTTATTTGGAGCGAATTATTGTACAATCAAGATTCCTGTTAAAAAAAAACAAATAATGCCCAATTAATTGCTACATGTTCCGAAAATTTTACAAACCGTATTTTTTGCGTAACATAGTTTGTACACGGTATCCAACTTCGCTTATAGCACATTTTTAAGTGCATAGTGTGATTTTATACGTAAAACTAGAGTTATTTATCCACAACTGCAAATCTCCTCAATCCATATGTCAACAAAAAAATTAAAATGTAGCATGAACTATGCGAACTTTAGGGCACGGTATCGTACCTATAGCAATATAAAAGGTCTACCAGGAACTGCTTTCCCTTTTTATGTTCTGACATCTGTCAACAATATCAAATTAAAAATGTCAAAAGTTCCAAACAGACAAAAAATATTTTTTGTTATTAAAAAATGTGGATTTTGTGCCTATGAACCGAAACGAAACGAAAAACGAAGCATACAACGTTGTAGGAAGCTAAGGACGAGCATACTCTCAATAAATCGCAATGTTATGGGTGGTTCAAGAAGTTTAAAAGTGGGAACTTTGATGTGAGCAACGAGGAACGTGGAAAACCACCGAAAATGTTTTAATTCACCTAAATTCTAATCAACCGAATATAACAAATGCGACAGGTACCCGAATGTAACAATTACCCGAATGCAACATTTACCTGAATGTGCTTTTTGCAGCTATATTTTATTAGACGGTATTTTCATACTAACCCATATTCCAGAATCTGATTGGTCTGAAAGCCGATAGGATTCCACGATTCGAACGAAATCGATTTTTGCATTCTGAAATCTGTTCGACTCAAATTCAATCGATCTATGGAAATGTGGCAACCTTGGCACATTTCCATTTGAATGAAGATTATTACTTCATGTTGTTTGAAAACTAAGTGGACTAAGTAGTCCTGACCCTAACTCCACTTCTTTTTATATTTTTTAACTACATATCCGCTAGGACTTTATCCATAATATAAAAACATTATCAGACACAATTTTCGTACACGATTTTTACCTACTTGCACAAGTTCAATGTCGTCTATGTCAAATTGCCATTCATTATCACATTATCACAACTTGATTGGACTTGAGTCGAACGGATTACAGAATGGAAAATGCGATCCGTTCGAGTTCTTCTGAATCGATCGTATTTCCGAATTATTTCAATACTTCATTATGCTTATTCGATAAGGCTTCCGATAAGTTACCTCTACGATGCCCCTAGCTTTAGAAAAATTGAGGTTACTTCCGCATGTGTGGGTGAAAGTTCGATGAAGTGTACGTAGCGCCATTTTTTATTCAACAACGTAAATAAATTCGTCCTATTAAAACCGCGAAATAAGAATAAAAAAAATGGGACGGGGTTAAAAAATGAAAATTTGCGTTGTTTTTTTTCTGAAACCAAATTTTAAAAAATACGCCAAAAAAATTATTTAATTTATTCAGAAATTTTTTTTTTTTTGCATAGTGTCACCCTAATCGGTATTAAATACAGTAGAACCTCGATTATCCGCGAGCGGTTGATCCACGGTGCGGATTATCCGCGAAAGTGAGTTCCCTAGTAAATCCATAAACCTTCCTAAAATTTGTTAGTGAGTTGTAGAGTCTTTTTTTTTTTTATCTTCGCTTATTTTTCGTCGGCCTATTTCCGCCACTTCAGTGCCAATCACCGACATCAGGGAGGCGACTCCACCTGTTCCTACCTATCAGACTCAACAACTCATAAGCCGGGCCAACTTCTTTTACTTCCCCTCCGAAGGAAGACGTAACCAGAGATTTTTCGCCTCAGAAAATCCCAACGACGCCAGCTGGGATTGAACCCAGGCCGATCGGATTGTGAGGCTGTTACGCTAACCACACAACCACTGGCGCCGTCTTTGTTGTAGAGTCTTGCTTTTTTGTTTTGGTCATGGCTTTCACATTATCTGATCAGTGATGTACACGACCTTACAAATTGATAGTGCAATAATTTCTGTATTGATGAAACATAGTTTTCATGCTAAAATATATATTTTTCGTGTTTGTACCTCATTTTTAGTCTTGTATTGCATTATCCGCGATTTTCGTTATACGCGATGCCCGACTGTTTCACGGATAATCGGGGTTCTACTGTATACGGTATCGTATGCAGTAGCGGCTTGTAATATAGTTTACGACCTATTCTCATGCATATTCTAAAAAACGTTTTGTGCATAATTTCATTAAAATCGGTCGAACCGTTTCGGAGGAGTTCGGCCACGAACATCGTGGCACGAGATTTTTATGTATTATGATAAGAATTATAAAAATGATCACATGAATTCTAGTGTAGAGACACTATCCTTCATATCATTATTTGTTCATCTATCTTTTAAGTCGTTTTTTTTATATAAATCGTTTATTTTTACAGGCTCAGTTACATTAGTTTAAAGGAGCCGAATTCTTAAATATATGTTTTAAAACTATACATAAATAATTTTCCTAACACTATGGTTAGTAAGGTGGAAAACCGATTACTCGCGGTTTACTCGAGTTTAGAGGGTGATATATTCTTTCAGGAAAGGGATGGGATATAAGGGAATTGTTACAATGTTGATGATCACACTCGATTCTTAAATCTATTCGTATATCTATTGTATATTTACATTTCAACTTAATTTACTGTTTATACCAAGGGGGCCAATCGCTCGCAATGGATGAAAAGGAGGGTATAGGGACATAGGTACCAATCACACACGAAGATCGATAGCTTTAAGGAAAACATATATTTGGGTCATGTAATCAAGGTCTAACCGAGCCAACACATCTCTCACCGGCACATTGGGCTGTCTTCCTCGGGCCCGAAAGGAGTTTTCTAAATTCGATCTGGCGACAAGATACACATCGCACGACCAAACAACATGCTCGATGTCGTGATAACCTTGACCACAGACGCAGAGATTGTTGCTGGCAAGATTGAAACGAAAGAGAAGCGCATCTAACGAACAGTGATTGGACATGAGTCGGGAGAAGGTGCGAATAAAGTCCCGACTCAAGTCCAGACTTTTGAACCACGGTTTGAGGCTAACCTTAGGGATAATCGAGTGAAACCACCGGCCCAATTCTTCTTCGTTCCATTTGCGTTGCCAGTTAGCGATGGTATTTTTACGGACTAAAGAAAAAAAATCATTGAAGGCGATTTGACGCTGGTAAGTGTCGCCTTCAATCGCACCTACCTTTGGTAATGAGTCAGCCCTCTCATTACCCGGAATTGAGCAATGTGAAGGGACCCAGACAAAGGTAATGACATAACAGCGTCTGGATAAAGCACTCAAAATTTCTCGTGTTCTCTCAAGGAAGTACGGCGAGTGCTTTTCCGGCCTCACTGAACGGATAGCTTCGACAGAGCTAAGACTATCCGTTACAATGTAATAGTGTTCAACAGGTCGTGAGGCGACGCTGTCCAGCGCCCAGTATATCGCTGCCAATTCAGCAATATACACTGAGCAAGGATTCTGAAGACTGTGTGAGGTGCTAAAAATTTCGTTGAACACTCCAAATGCTGTGGACTCATTCATAGAGGACCCATCAGTAAAGTACATATTATCACAATTGATACCCCCATACTTTGAATCGAAGATCGTTGGAGCGATCCTCGATCGTTGATAATCTGAATATCCATGGATATCCTGCTTCATGGACGGATCAAAATGCACAGAGGAATTGATGTAGTCAGGAAAACAAACACGGTTGGGAATATACGAAGAAGGATCAACCTGCATGGAGATGAATTCATGATATGAACTCATGAATCCGGAGTGAAAATTTAGCTCGATCAGCTGCTCAAAATTTCCGATCACCAATGGGTTCATAACCTTACACCGGATGAAGAACCGAAGAGATAATAATTTGAAGCGATCTTTTAGTGGGAGTACGCCTGCCAAAACCTCGAGACTCATGGTATGCGTTGAGGGCATACATCCCAACGCAATACGGAGCCAAAGATACTGAATTCGCTCGAGTTTAATGAGATGTGTTTTGGCAGCTGATTGAAAACAGAAACTGCCATACTCCATCACGACCGACAGACACCACTCCATCATCTGCAAGTTGTCTTAGGCTGCAATTTTGTGTAAGGCAATTGTCAATGTCGCTTACGTAGAAGTTGTACAAAAGGGGGCTTAAACATGAGCCCTGGGGGAGGCCCATGTAAGAGACCCGACTTACTGCCGAATCTCCGTGAGAAAAGTTCAAATGTTTCTCACAAAGCAAGTTATATAACATATTATTCAATAGAGGCGGCAGACCCCGAGAGTGTAATTTGTCTGACAAAACCTCTATTGAAACAGAATCAAAGGCCCCCTTTATGTCCAAGAATACTGAAGCCATTTGTTTTTTTTCGGCGTAAGCCATTTGAATTTCTGAAGAAAGCAACGCAAGACAATCATTCGTCCCCTTGCCCCTGCGGAACCCTTATTGTGTATCTGAGAGTAAGGCATTCGTTTCAACCCAACGATCAAGACGAAACAAGATCATTTTCTCCAACAATTTCCGTATACAAGACAGCATTGCTATTGGGCGGTACGAATTGAAGTCGGACGCGGGTTTTCCGGGTTTTTGAATAGCTATAACTCGTACTTGTCTCCAATCATCCGGAACAACATTATGCTCCAGAAACTTATTGAATAAATTCAACAAGCGATGTTTGGCCACATCGGGGAGGTTTTTCAACAAGTTGAACTTAATTCTATCCCATCCTGGAGCCGAATTGTTACTTGAAAGGAGAGCAAGAGAGAATTCTACCATCGAAAACTCGGAATCAAGATCGATCTTGTGGTATATCTCGAACAATTCTTTGCACGGGAGCGAAATCGGGACAAACCTTTCACGCAAAATTAAAAATCCATCGATGTGAATGTTCCTCGCTTTCATTCGTTGAAGAGCGATTTCTCATGTTTCGAGCCACTTTCCATAATTTTTTCATTGACGTTTCTCGTGACAAACCTCCCACGAAATTTCGCCAATAAGCACGTTTTTAAATTGATTTTCAAGGTCTAAATACGTTTGAAAATTGTCAATGGTTCCTCGTTTCCGAAAAGCTTTAAATGCATTCGATTTTTCTACATAAAGATTTGAACATTGGCTATCCCACCATGGATTGGGAGGCCTTCGGTGAATGGTGGAACCTGGGATGGGTTTCGTTTGAGCGCGAACCGCGCTGTCATGGATCAAACGAGAAAGGAAGTTATACTCCTCCAATGGAGGTAAACCATCTCTGGAATTGATGGCTAGAGTAATCGCGTCCGCATATTTTTTCCAGTCAATGTGTCTTGTGAGGTCATATGCCATGTTTATAGATTCAGAAGAATTCGACCCAATGGTGATGGAAATTTTGATTGGCAAGTGATCACTACCGTTGGGATCCTGGATTACATTCCACTTGCAATCTAACGATAGTGAATTCGAGCAAAGCGAGAGGTCAAGAGCACTTGGGTTAGCAGGAGGTTTAGGCACACGTGTTGTTTCCCCAGTGTTCAAAACGGTCATATTGAAGCTGTTACAAAGGTCATATATCAACAATGAATGATTGTCATCGTACGGTTCCCCCCAGGCAGTTCCATGAGAGTTGAAGTCTCCCAAGATCAATCGTGGCTCAGGAAGGAGTGAGCACATGTCAATAAGTTGCTTGCGGCTAACTGTAGCTCTCGGAGGCAAATACAAGCTGACAATACAGAGGTCTTTGCCTCTGATGTTTGCATGACAAGCAACAGCTTCGATCCCTCCAATAGGTGGAAGGTCAATTCGAAAAAATGAGTGGCACTTATTGATCCCCAATAGCACCCCTCCGTATCTGTCATCACGGTCCAAGCGTATAATATTAAAATCGTGGAAAGAGAGATCATCTCGCGAAGAAAGCCAAGTTTCGGACAGAGCAAAAACATCACAATTGAACTTATGAATTAAAAATTTGAATGTATCCAATTTAGGGATAAGACTACGACAATTCCACTGTAAAACAGTGATATCTCCGACCTCTCTATTTGAATTAGACATCAAGAGAGATGATCATTGCAAGGAGGGGCCATGTTTGCATCAATTGCTGCAAAATTGTCTTTAGTACTGGAAGCATTGAGATGACAATGGTTCTGATGGAATCGGAAACATTAAAACACGTGAAGATTTGATCCAAAAGGTCAGACAACTTTATAAATCCCGATTGGGAAGTTGAGCTGGACGGAAAAATAGGGACAGTTGGGGTTTTTGATGTCCCATCGAGTGCTGGGTCGTTCGAAGGTGAACTATCCCCACGGAAGCCAGGAGGAACCTGATTTTGCTTGTCCGCTGCACTCGATATTTTAGGCAAGCTAACATGGGGTACCACCGATGGGACTTGTCGTTGAACTTTGGGAGTGGACACATTTTTGCGCCGGGAATTCCCTTTGAAAATAAACGGTGTGCCCTCGTTAGCTGTATCCGCTTCCAATTCGTCAACTGGCAGTGAAGCAAAGACATTGTTTGTTGGTAATGGTTGTTGTTGAGCCAGTGAGGAAGCGCCCTTTAAAATATCCGCGAAAGTGCGTTTCGAGCGTTCCTTCAAAGAGCGCTTTTGTTTATCCCAGCGACTCTTGTAAGTTTCACAAGCTGAGAGCACGTGTGGGGATCCCCCGCAATATGGACACTTATGCTCAGTCGCACTGCAGGATTTCCCCTCATGTTGCTCTCCGCAAGTGGCACAGCGCTCCTTGTTGGCGCAATAAGCTGCTGTATGACCAACTGACTTGCATTTGTTGCAAGTCATGGGCTTTGGCACGAAGAGTCGCACCGGCAGCCTCAATTTGTCCACCATAACGTAGTCAGGGAGGGCGGCACCAGCAAAAGTGACTCAAAACGAGTCGTACGCCGTAAATTTCTTTTCTACTCCTTCCTGGGTAACTTTTCCAAGTTGGCGACAGTCCAAGATTTTGACTTCCATCGAAGGAAGCCTCTTGAACCTGCCAACTCCCATACTTTGTATAGTTTTGCACGTCAGACCCGTTTCAGATATAACGACCCCAATTTCTACGTTATGGGAGGGAATAAAAACTCGATATTCGAGGATGAAATGCTTATCAGCAACCATATCGTTCGCGTCCTTTCGGTTAGTCACGACAACTCGCAGTTTGTTCGGTCTTACTTTGCAAATTTCGGAAACAGAGGTGTATCTTTTCAGATCTGTCATAATCTGTACGACCCTCAAGGCTTTACCATTAGGTTTGGGCCGGAAAAAAACAACCCAAGGACCAGCGCCAGGCGCATCGTCCGGATAAACCCTGACACGGGGAGCGGATACAATAGGAGAGGAATTCGAGGACAAGGTTTGAGTGGGAACAGTAACATCAGAGGGGGGAAGGGATGTCGATGATTGGGTGGAAGTATTGGAGGAATCAGGGGAAAGGTTTGCAATCTTTTTTTTTGGAGGGAGGCTTGGTAGTGTGAGTTGACTCGTCCCCAGAAGAATCTTCGGGCATAGGAGTCCGTTTAAGGGACTTACTACACCCTGCTTGAGCAAGCGAGGGGGAGTCTGAAATGTCCATGTCTAGACCCCCACCCTCCTCCATTCTTAGAAAGAACGATTATTAGCTTTACAATTTTATTATCTCACTTGTAAAAAAAAATTAAAAAAAACTTAAATAAAAAAAAATAATCACATAAATTTGTTGTTCCGATATGCGCTCTGTTACCCTATTAAGGGAGACACAAAAGTCACGCGCTACGGAGACAACACAATAGCAGAAGTTATTGTTGTACTCAACTGAGCGTCAACCACGTGTTGACGATGCCGTTATGGTTATTGATCCACTACAGACGCCGATCCAGACCACTGCTGAGGCGCTGCTTCCTCGGTTCTGGCTGCTTTGGGCACTTTGGGCACTAATTTACCACAGAACACACGAGAAAAAAAACCAACTCGTTGGGGAGAAGAGAAAAAAAAAAATTCGAGAACAATGCTTGAGGAGTGATGAATAGCACATCCAGCTCCATCAAGTTGTTAGCGAGGAATGATCTTTTAAGTCGTTGGATGGTGCGTATCAAATAAAAGATGCCGAAGTGGAACGAGATATAACGAAAACAGCCCTCTGTGATCCTAGATGAGATGCCTCCTGTAAAAATGAAATAAAGAAAAAAAAACTCACCAATGTTATATAAGATAATTATCAATACCGAACGCTATTAACAATTTTTCTCATCAGTAAAAACTTGTTACTTTGAGGCAGTATTGTAGTCTAGAAATTTGAAAAACATCACAATATTCTTCCTTCATATCTCTGTAGTTTAGACATCCAAGTTGTGCAATGGCGTACACGATTTCAGCTCTTCTGGTTATCTGAAACAAAAAAAATCGAACAGATTCTGAATTAGTAAAGATGCCGGTAACGCATGAACCTCGGACAAGTCAAAAACACCTTTTTTGATAAAATGGCGGCCGTTTGATAAACAAAATGGTTTCAAAAAATCGAATTCGATTTTGTTAATAATCCTGACAATAAATTAAAATCAGCTGAACACCACCCAACAGAGAAGCTCATTTGTCGAAGAAGGAAGAATTTTCCATGATCAAGATATTTTAAATTTAATTGAGTTATTTAAGTTTGTCAAATCTTATTCAAATATTGAGAATGAAAAAAAACACGAGATGACCGCTCATGTTTGAGAAAGAAAAAAACTGCAATTTTCATTATAAATTTATTTTTTCGTAATGAAATTTATACTAAGTTCAATGTAATGGTGGCGAAATTCCCATCGAACGAGGATACGAGGATTTGTCGTCCTGGATTTTTATTCATCGTATTGTTGTTGTTCCTATTCCATGTTCAATGTTAATAACCATGATATCTGCCCTGGTGTGTATAGTTCAACATCTTCAACGAAAGCAATCAAAATAGAAATTCGGCAAGGGCGGAAATTCAGAGGCGAGTGCGAGTCCCTGATGTTTGTCAATGTTCCGCTCAGGAACACCGCAAGAAGTGTTTCGAAAGAAGGTGTCAACGGTTCCGTTTTTTCTCGTGGATGGCCATTGGTTTTTCCATCGAATAAGATGTTTGTGGCCGCGGCTCTTGCCGTTAAAGATACTATCCGGTGATTCTACTACGACCTTGTCCTGGCTAGCCGTCCGTAGATCGGACAATGTGGTTACTGTACATTCTGTCAAATATATATCGGGAATTTGAAATTTGAAATCTTCCCGCTGAACATTTTCCTGTATTTTTTAAAAGTATGACTTGGTACTACTGTCAATTGTCTTAATGTCAATTTTGAGCGCAATCTGTCATTTATTTTGTTTAAAGCGTCGTTAAGAAAAATGTAACTTTTTTCTTGCACGGCGTTTTTTCAATGACGTTGAACATTCCGAATTCCTTCTTGAGGGCCGAACGGTCCATAAAGAGTATAGCGTGGCGTCACGAGGTGTTTGAGAAAGAAAATTTGTCGCAAACGAGATTTGGGGTAGGATAACACTTGGATTTCACACCCCAATAATGCATCAGCTTTTGGATCGATCATTGTGAACGTTTAACCAAAAATGACACGTATGTTGTTGAACAAGCACCATACTCGCCAGATATGGCCCGTGTGACTGTTTCCTGTTTCCGAAACTCAAATTACCGCTTCGTGGTAATTATTTAAAATCATTGAAGACATAAAATCGAATGCGCTCGAAGAATAGAAGACAATTCCTGAATACAGCTGTAAAAAGTGTTTCGATGGCTAGTTTATTCGTTGGAAAAAGTGTATTGCTTCAGAAGGGGCGTATTTTGAAGGCGACAGGAGGACCTTCATGGAGAACTTGATGTGGGAGGTATTTTTGACGTCATCACTCAACTCCTTGGTGGGAGACGTAAACTACCCGGTCCCGTCAGTAATTGCCATTCAACGTCAAGTAGATCTCGTCATCTATTGTTACCACAACATCACGTTTTACCGGAAAGATGTTTTTCACCAGCACCTTAAACTGCTCAAATACGGCCGGCCTTGACTAACGCTTCAGCATAAAATTGTCCATTTTAGTCTATTTTTCATTTGAAGAAAAAAAACGATCGAAGCACACGCTTAGTCGTCCAATTCACCGCAAAGCCAAACCTGTTCCCTCAAACTGTCACATTTTTGCTTCAATAGGTCATGCACCTGCAGAGCACCCTTCGCCGAATTCAAATATGTCGAAAAGTTTCCAAATTAACCCGTAATGATTTATTGATGTTATATTTTTCCAATTTGTTTAAATTAAAATTAAAATTTTTGAAAAAAGTCATTTTTGGATAAAAGGAGAAATGCAATTTCCAAATAGTTTCTTACTCGAAAAGCAACACGAGGCCGAGCGTTGTCATAATGAAATATCATCGACTTTGTTCCTGGTTCGGCGTTAATGTTCCTGGTTCTTGTGATCTTTTGTATTTTGGATTGTCATAATGAATTCCTATTTCGTCTTGGTAACGTTTTGATTTGAACATCCGGAATGATTTCATACCTAGGTTGAAGAAAATTTTCTATCGCGAGCAATAAACTTCTACGGATACTATATGTCAGTTTTATCCGCATCACATAAAAATTATACTGTAAAACATTAAACATATGACCGTCTAATTTGAGGAACATATATTGTGCGGCAAGAGAAACATGAGTTTCCAAAATGCATTCGAAGCTTTCTTAATATGTTCATATTCCCCTATACAGAGAAAGGAAAGAAGGTTGGATCAGAATCGACAGTTTATCGATTAATTTGCACGACTGCCACCCACGCTGCAAGAAAATCAACTTGATTGAGGATACGGAATAGCTTTGCGCATTGGCGATGATATGTCATTATGCTGAACACCGGAAGACTCAAATTGAAGTTTATTAAAAAAATAGAGATAAATAACTGAATCGAATTATGATATTCATCACAACTTCATTGGACTGTTATACAAAGTGTATCACTGTTATGGATTAATTCTCACTTAAAATACATCATCACAGTTACCACACAGTGAATGCTGTGCTAATGAATGTGAGTTATAACAGAAGCAAAAACGTTTTCGATCAGCAAATACTCTTACTGATTGAGATTTAATAAAAGGAAAGATATATTAAACGTGATGCCAGGTTAAGATTGATCGATGTGATCATGTGCAAAAATATGTTAGTTATTTTTCTATAAAAAATATGCTCACTCCACTTAAGATTTATTTTTGATTGTGTGGTTACGAAACCATCCCTAGTGTTGAATGTAATGTAATAAATTGCCCAGAAACAGTTCAAAACAGGTTGGAGTAAATACTGCGGATTTACTGGAAACATTGTATAACAAACATACGACGACCGATTGATCTTTTGTTCTAAAGCTATATATAATACTTGAAGTGTTCGTCTGATGTACTTGGAATCTTGTGTTGGACGCCATTATTGCTATATGATTCAGCCAAATGAACACAGTCATACGAGATCAAAACACCGCTAACGTAAAAGTGAATGCAACAGATTTTCAGTTCCCAGACATGTGTACTATTTCCAGGAGTCACACGACAAAGTTTAATTCAAAACGACCATGTGAATTATGTAGACGTATATACACAAAGGGCATTTTGTCTGTCTTTTTCCACTGCTCGCGGTGGTTTAGACTCATAAAGCCGTGTGGGAAACGATTGCTGAAGAAAAAACTTATGAATCAAGAACACCGCATCAAAAGTTTATGTGCTCTACTTCTCCCACGAAAGCCACAGCTTGGAACATCACAATTATGAGTTTTTGGTTCATCAATGCGCCCCTCCGAATCTTCGAATACATGTACATCCCTTCTCCAGCGACCCTCAACCGGAGATATGATCGTTCATCGGGTGAAACTCTGTTGTTCTCAAGGTCGTCTGTAATATGCACTCATTGGACCGGTACTGGACGACTTTAAGGCATGCGCTACTGGTGAATATTTATTAATGCACAAGATGGGGGATGACTGTCAGAATGTACACAATGTGGTTGCCTGAACCAAAAGCTAGTCCTTGATATTTAGCTTTTTACTGGTTCAACCGGTTGACGGTTGGAATTTTATAAGCTGTGCCAAGTGCACCGCAACATGCTTCGCCGGGATTGAGATAGGACAGGGTTCTCATCGATGAAGAGTTTATACTCAGATTTATGACGAAACTTCAACGTTCATCATTCATTTGAAATGTGGAAAGTTCCGTTAAAGCCAAGCTGGGTACTTCGTCAAGCATGTTTTGCAACAGTTAATCTATCCCCATTCCAAATTGCCAATCCTGAGTGTGATTCCAAATCTGATTGTGTTTGAACACAATTTCAGTTAATAGTACATTTAAATTATTTGGTTTTCGATATGATTTTTCCAACAAGTGTTTGACATTTCACACGGATCTGCATTGATACTAGTGATTCTATTTAAAATGGCGACTAAAATCATATACCGTTTCGTCTCAAATTCCGAACACTTGAGCTTTGTTGGCCATTAAAATCTCATTACTCAAAACGGAATTGTTTCGAGAAAATAATTTAATTTTTTGATACAATAGAGCCTTTCTTCACTTGACTACAATAAAATTGATTTAAAAATACATATTCATGATGGGAAACGAAAAACATGTTCAATTACATTTGTATCAAATTCCGAACAATATTTTAAATACTAATTTCAATGAAGATGCATAAAAGATAATTTGTTCATCCGTTTCTAGTAGATTCCTACCTTTTCTAACACTTAACATGAAAACAGCAAACAAAATAGATAAAACAACTACAAAAACTGAAAAAATCACGATGTTTGTTTTTTTACGGAATTAGCTAACGCGAACATTTATCACTGGTCACTTTTTTACAAATGCTTAGTATAATAACTATAGGGTGATATCGATAACTGTGAATGTTGGTAAAACGAAGCCTGTATTCCAAAGAACGTCAGGATTTTCATTATCCAATTAATTATAACATTAAAGTTCAGTAAATTTACATTCAAAAATCAAGTGTTCGGATTTTTAGACTGTTCGGAATTTGAGACAAAACGGTATTGCAATTTGCACATGATGGAGTTTTTAGCAGGACAAACCCGAATTGGAAATATGACAGCTGTCGATCAATGTTCCGATGTCAAACAAGCTTCACTGTTTTTTCTACATCTACTACATCTACTATTTGTACGATCACTCCTCATAAGTTTTTGATAGGGTTTTGATCTGGTAAACAAGCTGAACAGTCCAGAATCTGAAGCCCTTATTGATGCCAAATTACCCAATTATCACGGTTTTTTTTATGCAAAAACGCCAGTAAATGATTCTTAAGTATTTTGTTGCACTTCTGACTATGCATTCGTGTTGACAGAAAGCTATCTGAACCAGGCCTTTTTGAGAAAATTCTCCCCAAACCATCAAACTACCGCCTGCAAAGTTACGAGTTCAAAAATTACATGACATGTTCCGTAAATCCTTCCTAAATGAAGAAATTCTATTCAAGTTGGATTTCTTTTTATCAGAGAATTTCTCATGAAATAGTGAAACCCATGGCAGTATCTTCCACATGAGTTTTTGGACTCGCAACTTTGGAGATGGGATTTTAATGGTTTTGAGTTGAATAAGAATAAGAATTTTCTCAAAAGGTCTGGTTTAGGTAGCTAACCATCAATACGAATGTACAGTCAGAAGTGCAACGAAGTACTTAAGAATCATTCACTTCTGTTTTTGCATCAAAAACACCGTGTAATTTGGTTAATTTGGCATCAATTCATAACATCCGGAAAGCCGAGGCATGGTTTGATGAATAAGGGCTTCAGATTCTGGACTGATCAGCTTGTTTACCAGATCAAAACCCTATCAAAAACTTATGAGGAATGATCGTACGTATAGCAGATGTAGCTTACAAGCAGTACGAGTCATTTGGAGAGCTTAAACGAGCAGTATCCACTGCGTAGAACGAGATACACAGTACAACATGGCGCAACTTGGTCAAAACCACTCCGAATGGGTTGTTTGATCTGATTGAGAACAAAAGATGACCTACGAATTAGAAATTTATTGTAATTCATGTGAAATTGACGTTAATTTTTTAAAGGAGTGAGAGTTTTTCCATCTGGTTCAATAGTTATGAAACACTGGAATTTTAGTTTTTTTTATTGTTTCGCGCCTGAACACAGCAATACAGTTCAAATGGCCATTCTTTTAGATGAAGATAGTTATTATATCCTACACTATATACTTTAAATCAATCGACTTCTTATACATCTCTGGAAACTCAGAAAAAATGGGTGGTTCTATAGTTGTGAAACGCAATGTAGAAGGAAAAATATTAGTTCAAGAAACAAAGTGATTCTGTTCTAATTCAACTTTCTACATAATAGTTTCATCAAACTTCATTCATCTCTTCTTCTTCTTAAATGGCACTAACGTTCCTAGAGGAACTTCGTTGTCTCAACGTAGTATTATTACTTGCGTCATCTTTATTACTACTTAGTTTAGATTTCTATGCCAAATTACACACCTTGAATGCATTCTGAGTTGCAAGCTCTAGAATACGCGTGACCAGGGTACAAGTCGATCGAAATTTTATTGACGAAAAATCTCCCCGACCAGAACGGGAATCGAACCCGAACCCCCGGCATGCAAGGTGTGTCGCTAACCACTCGGCCACGGGAGCACTAACTTCATTCATCACTATCCGTAAATAGAAATTGCAACCATTCGCAAAATCCTCAATCGCCGCCAAAAAAGAGAAGCGATAATTTTGCACTTCAAATATTGTTACCCAACCAATTGAGTTGAATAACCAAAAATGTAATATTTTGCCACTTTTTCAAACCAAATTGCTTCCGCTCATGATCGATTTTTGGGTACCGGAGCTGACCCGTGCAAAACACCTAAATACAAATTGTTGCAATGTGAACCCAAAATTTGAAATGTTGATCGATCGATTACGGCAGGCGATTTTTTCTCCAACAACCTTTGGGCTAGATCTGTCCATGATTGGCTGGTGGAAATATTACAACTGACCTAGCTTTACCTTTCTAAAATTGATCGATCGATTGTTGGAGCTGCTTGGCGGAATAAGGTCGGCTTCATCGTATCATTAAAATGATCTCACATTGAATAATCAATGTTTTTGTGCTTGAGTTGAAAAAGAAGTTTAGGACAATAGGTATAATTTGTGCTTCCAACTATGACTGATGCAGTCTACCTGTCCAGAATGCAACAATAAAATCAAGACACGATTTTACTAGTCCTTTTGCTATGTTTGTTGCTATGTCAGAACATTTTGATTTTTCCTATAATGTGGTATTATTTTGACAAATCCGGAGCAAAATGACAATTACAAAAGTATTTTACATTATAAAACATTATAAAAGTATTTTACATTATAAAACAAAGCCCTTTTTCGTTTGGAATAATCAGATTAACTTCATTCGTTAACTTTTATGATCGTACACATCGAACTATTCAGAGGGATGGTTTACACTACTTGTTCGATTTGCTATGATTCGTTTTGACTACACGAAATTTTGGTACAGAGCGAAAATCGATCCGTGTCCATAGTGCGTTAAGAATCTAATATGAACTTAGAGAATAATTGGACGACCTCGAGAGATACAAGTGGACACTTTTTTTTGGTTACCATAATTCGTTTCTAGCAACATGAATTTTTTGCCGATACTTGATTTTTTTATCTCTTGGATACATATCTAATATCTTCTCGATACTAACTTACCTACAGAAATATGATCGCAAATAAATCATGAACTAAATCCACACAAAATGATCAAACTGTGGGGGTAATATGGACAGGTGGTTGATTTGTATAGTTACATTTTGGATTTTAAATTTCTGTTAATGAGAACCCCTTCTCCATGTTATTCTATAACATTTAGACCACCCTATGACAATGAATACCGATCAAAAGCGGAAAAAGGAAACAAAAAGCGAAAATCATATATGATTCCACGTGTGGATGTAATTTTCGTGGTTTTGATATTAAGCATTATGAATTGTTTAATGTCGAAATTCAATTCGCTGGTGATTATGTTTAGGTTTGCAAGTTAACAAAGAAGCGGTATTAGGTATGTACGGAAAAGTAAATCCAT
Organism: Toxorhynchites rutilus septentrionalis; assembly: GCF_029784135.1. Classification (NCBI taxonomy): domain Eukaryota; kingdom Metazoa; phylum Arthropoda; class Insecta; order Diptera; family Culicidae; genus Toxorhynchites; species Toxorhynchites rutilus. The sequence continues at coordinate 226,996,837 of NC_073746.1, forward strand.
TTTTACGTGATTAATATTAAGTTATTAAAATAATTGAACCGGTGGGGTAAAACGGACAGTTGCCAGTGGGAGTGAGATGGACTGTGAAAAGTCTGTTTATTCTATTCCTAAGTAATGCCCCGCATCTATAATAGGGAATCAAATCACCAGAGGTGGACTGTCTAGATGCTGACTGGAACCAAAAGCAAAATAGTTGAGGTTCTGTCCGCTTAAACTGCTGAAAAGCACAGTGATATTGGTGATATAGGTGATATAGGTGGATTAATTCCATTTTTAACATTTAACGGACTCTCGTGATGAGTTCAGACCTTGGTTGAATAAAATTATTCCTCTCACGAGTGATCAACTTCTACGCTTCGTATATTGCAAACGTGTCCATATTCCCCCACTATATGTTCATATTATCCTCAACGAGAAAAAGGTTCTACTTTTTTATCTGTTTTTTTTTCAGTAAAAAAACGTTGAAAAACACTTTTTTGTAGAACATTTGACCGATTGTTTCGAAAAATAGTATATTAAATGGCAAGAGACTGCATGAATTTTTTTGGGAAACATGAGTTTCCAAAGATACAACAGGGTGCCGACTCAAAATCCGAAAAAAATCGCTGATTTTCCAGTAATTTTTCAAGAAAAATCCAGATGTAGACTAGTATTCAAAATCTCTAATAGTAGGGGAAATGGGGGGAATTATTAGGCAAATCGACTAATATTTCCAAACGAATACAGTCTAAATAGAAAATGTCACGTTGTATACTGAGCTACACTTGTTTTCTCTCAATCAATAATGTTTAAACATTATATTGGGTTGGGGAAAAAGAAATGTCGTATATTGTCAATATATGACAACATTTATACATATCTTGTGTTGTTCTTATCGCATCGGGTCATATTATACGGCTATTTAAAGACGGCAATCTGTGCTACAAGTGTCGTTTTGACAGTGTTGTGATTGTCCTTTTCAGTCTCAAGTTATAGCGCTTCAAAGATGGAGTCCACCAAGCAAGAAATTCGCTACATTTTACGTTTTTACTACCTGCGAGGTAAAACTGCAACGAAGGCGGCCGAAAAAATTCGTGTAGTTTATGGACCCGACACTGTAACGATTCGCACAGCACAGCGTTTGTTTGATCGATTTCGTTCTGGTGTAGTGGCTGTCGAAGATGCACCCCGTACTGGTAGGCCAATCATCGTGGAAGCCGATAAAATCGTTGAAATCATCCAAGTGAGCACTCGCTCGATTGGGTGTAGACCATAAAACCGTTTGGAACCATTTGCAGGAGATTGGATTCCAAAAAAAGCTGGATGTATGGGTGCCACACGAGTTGACACAAAAAAATCTTTTAGACCGAATCAACACCTGCGATGCACTTCTGAAACGAAACGAACTCGACCCATTTTTGAAGAAGATGGTGACTGGTGATGAAAAGTGGATCTCGTACGACAACCTGAAGCGAAAAAAGTCGTGGTCGAAGCGCGGTGAGCCGGCCCAAACCATCGCCAAGCCGGGATTGACGGCTAGGAAGGTTTTGCTGTGTGTTTGGTGGGATTGGAAGGGAATTATCCACTATGAGCTGCTCAACTATGGTCAGACACTCAACTCGGTTCTCTACTGTGAGCAGTTTGACCGTTTGAAGCAGATGATTGACCAGAAGCGGCCAGAAATGATCAATAGGAATGGTGTTGTTTTCCACCAGGACAGCGCTCGGCCTCACACATTTTGATGATCCGCCAGAAGCTACAGGAGCTCGGATGGGATGTCCTATTGCACCCACCATATAGTCCGGACTTGGCTCCAAGTGATTCCATGCAAAACGCTCTTGGTGATACTAAGTTGGCCTCAAAAAAGGCTTGCGAAAACTGTCTGTCTGAGTTTTTTGCAAATAAGGAGGGAGGTTTTATAAAGAGTTTGCGAACAAAACGGCGCATATTTGACTCAATTTGGATAATTTTAAGTATGTTAAATAAAGCGTCAAATTTCGATCAGAAATACGACATTTCTTTTTCCCCAACCCTATATCAAGCTTCAAATTACCAAATATATCATAAAATAAAAGAGATGATTTTTGGACATTAAAATTTGATGCGGGGTGATTTTGACAAGTGTGTGTTTCATCGAAAAAAACGTACTTTTGTTTAGGTAAAGTATATTTGGTTACTGTTACAATTAGTAACAGTTTTCTGAGATCGATACTAGGTGTCTTGGCCAGATTCCGGACCAGAAAAACTAGATTGAGACCATCTCGAATTCTGCATGGATCCTTTCACTGCTGTTCGAGCATTTTCAAATACTTTCAATGCTTGGTTAAAGAAAATCCGTTCTTGATAGTCTGCGCTGCTCTTTCAAGCTCCTCCTTCTTCCAACGTTGTCTGCCCATCCTCTTTTTGTAGTTCAGCGACATCTGGAATCAATTAGACTAAAGAAAAGCCTCAAACCTGTAGGACCAATTCACCTCACCGAAACGTTTCCACGTCACCCCACACAACATGCAAAAATTAAAATGCAACGAATTTCATTTATTGTTATCAAACTTACAGTTTCGCTGCATCAAATTGTTCCTCTCCTGTAGACGAACCGAACTTTACTGCACAACAGACGAAAAGTTTGTTTAATCAGCGGGAAAAACCTTAAAACCTCCTGTCGAATTTTACCAAAGTTTTTTATACATTAGGTACAACCGGTTCAAAAATAAAAGGAGATATATTTATAATGAGACATTTTTATTTTTATTCGGATCAATTTCATGAAACTGTCACGATTTTAACAAAAAGCAATCATTCGACGCTCAACTCTCTTCTGCGCGTTTTCTAAATTTTTCTTTGTTTTACCTCCAGAAATTTCGCTTCCCGTAGTCGTTTCATCAACTTTGATTCATTTAACGATAAAGGAAATAAGAATTTCGAACTATTTGAATTAACTAGCTCAACATTTTTATTGATGCTATCCTTCCAAATTGAAGTATAACATCATAAATATGGCGCATACCACAATCGTTTCCTCTCAATTTTTTAATGGAAACATTCGCTATTAATGAGAAAGTCCTTTCAACGTTAAGATTTCCACACGAGAGACAGAAGACCATTTTCGGCAAAAAGTTCCATAAACCTTCCCTTTCCGAAAATGCTCCAGCCGTTCAATTCTCGGATCATAGTGAGCAAACTCGTTTACGTTGCTAGCAATATTGTTTCAGTGATAAGTCTCCTGGAGTTCCAATGATACGTCCAACAGTCCATAGTCGAAAGATTCTCGAGTCATTTTCCCTTCAATTTTTTATCGGAACCAATGATAGAAAGATCAAGGATATATCAACGTTTCATTAGCTTTAAAACAGTGCTTCGCATCTCAGGCGTAATTTCAAGATTTGTATGTCGTAAAATTTTGGCGAGTTTTTTTGAATCCACAATCCTTTGATGAACCGTGTAAAATATACAATTCGAAGCTATTCAAATTCAAGAGATTTTTTCTCCATTTTGAAAGATCAGTTGCAGCTCGCTTAATATGACCAATTCACGCCCATCGACACAAGAAGAAGTTTTTGCAAATATATAATTCCCGGGCTTTCTTCAAAAACTGAAAGTTGATCTCTGATGCTTGAGAACGTCCCAAGAACATTGACGTCATGTAACGATTTACCAAATTCTCTCTTCGTCATCCCAATCTGACATACAGGTCCAACTGTAGCCTCTTTGTAGTCCTATTCGAAGACTCGTCGAAACCAACGACAATGTATAGCTTACAAAGTTTTATCGAGCCAAACATCATTATAAAGCTCATTTTATCACGCCCTAGTTGGACCTTCTCAGCTTTCTAGCAGTCATGAAAAATTCTTCTCAATACAACCATGTCTTTTGACGTAGGACTACGTCTAACCGGAAGATATAGGGGGTGAAATGGAAATCTAGGCACTGAACAAGTAGGAAAAAATGCAAGATTTGGAACGCTTATAACTCGAGCATTTCTCAATAGAGAAATGCAAAGGTTTTTGCATCAATTGATAGGAAATATATCTACGCATCTATCATAACGAATAACATTTCATTTTTCTTGAGATAAATAATTGAATAATTGTGAAATATCAAGCATTGTCAAAATGCACTATGTGCCCATTTTTGATTGGTCCATTTTGTGCTCCCCAAATCGTACCGACCAAAACGGGCAACCAGAGCAGCAGCGAAATAGAATGAAGCACGATTGGAAAGGAAAAAGAAAAAAATGAACGAAACATTGGTCGCAGTCTCACACATGCGTAACTCTCGAGCCAGCCAGTCAGCTTAAAAATCCCCGCTCCGCTGCCGTAACGATCATTCTCATTTAAACCGTACACCACATCGGTTCGCATCACAACACATCAACAAACCAACCCAAGCAGCCATGTCTGGACATGGTAAAGGAGGAAAAGTGAAGGGAAAGGCAAAATCCCGCTCGAACCGTGTTGATCTGGAGTTCCCCGCAAGGGTAGCTAGGCCGAGCGCGTTAGTACCAGTGCACTAGTCCACCTAGCCGGCGTTATATAGTTTCGGCCGCCGAAGTGATCGAGTTAGCTGGCAAAGCTGCTCGCGACGATAAGAAAACCCGCATTCGGAATAGAACACATTCGGTTCGGTGGACCTCAAGACAACAGGCAGTTGCAGCGAGTGGCTAGTGGCAAACGCAATCGCAAAACGGCATCAGGTAGCAGAAGAAAAAAGTTTGTTCTTTATACAAACTGCTTTGGTGGCAAATCCAGAACAAGGCGGCATCGAGGGCGTTCGAAATGGTTTTTTTCAAAACCACGAGTACAAAGTTTACTAAATTGGAACCTTTCCATAAAACAAGACGCTTTTCAGGGCCATTAAACCTTCCAAAAAAGAGTTTAGGAAATACAGTTCAATGCTTTCTAAAACATTATCCAAAATAATAATAAAACACAAATTGATTTTTTCATAATTTGTTTGCCAGGATCTGATGAGTATGTGAATTTGGCAGTTGTTCTGAGCTTATTGATAGTTGGGGACTTTCCTGATCATTCAATTTTCACCAATTCAGGTTAAAATCGCCTCCAATGCGACACTGAGTAGCGCTTCGGCAAGTCGCATTGAATGTAATTTACTGTACATGTCACAAAGCTGGATGAGAAGGACGCAACAAAGGAGGACAAATTAAGGGAAAGGCAAAGTCTCACTCGAACCGTACAGGTCTCCAGTTCCCTGTTGGTCGCATTCACTGATTGCTCCGCAAGGGTAACTAGGCCGAACGGATTGGTGCCGGAGCACCAGTATACCTAACAGCGATTATAGAGTTTCGGCCGTCGGAGTACTCGAGTTGGCTTGCAAAGCTGCTCACGACAATCAGAAAACCCGCATCAAGAACAGAGCAGCTTCGGTTCGGCGCTCATCAAGGCAACAATTAGTTTCAGTGAGTGGCAAAGTGTTTCTCCGGCACGTCGCATTAAATGTAATTTACTGAACAACATGTCACAAGCTGGATGGGAAGAAATTTTCCAACTGTGAAAGCTGTGGCGAGTGGCAAACGCAATAGCTAAACAGGAAGGTTTAACCAAACAAGATGGGAATATCGAGTGATAACAAAAACACAACACCAAGGGTTCTTTTTAGAACCATCAACATATTCATAAAGAGTAAACAGTAAACTAATCCATTTTTCAGGTAGATAGGTAGGTATTCATGTAGGAGAAGAAAATAAAACAATATATTTAAAATATATATTTAACAAAAGCTGTCCCCTTTGTATAGTCCTACGTCACTCCGGTTATGTCCCCGACATTACCCACCCGTCTTTTTCAGCAGTGCGACACAAAACTGTTTCCAAGCACCACAGGATCTCAGCTTTGATAGTATGATTTTCAAGCATGAATTTATCGATAGTTTCCGAAGCAGAAAAGGAAGGGAATTGGTTGAAGCTGAACTGCTGATACTGACGCCAAATGCCAATAAAAACATCGCGAATGTAAAAGCATTCTACCTTTGCGTTGTTTATTCTTCGGAAGGACTAAGTTCACCCACAGGCAAAAGCAAACAACATATACTGAAAAACCTACAGAGAGTCAAACCAGTCAAATACAACTTTTTGGTATCATTAACTTTCTAATTACTGCTGTAATAAAAATTCTAATTGGCGGATTTTCTTTTTTTTTCCAGATTGGTGACGAAATTCCATGATATTCCATAATATTCCCTGAATTTTTTTGAATTCCCTGATGTTCCCTGATTTTCAATGATTCTCAAGGCAGTCGACACCCTGTTCAAGTGAAGTTCTTCTTAACATGTCCATCTTACCCCCACTTTCCCAGTCCCAACAAAACTCAAGTATCCGCATCCTACAAAACGTCAGCTACGGTGGTGTAAACGCCTACAACAACACGGAAGCTGCAAACCTCTTCGCTACGTTCTTCGAGAGTGTATACAGCATGTGTTGAGGCGCATGGGTTTCCCGGGGTGGATCACGGAGTGGATCTTCTCGTACCTGACAGATCGTACCGCTACTATAATGGTTAATTCAGCCTACCCTCGATCATTGCGGATTTCATTCGGCGTACCTCATCCAACATTCTTTCCAGCATCTTTCAAATTCGTATTATTCGATTCCAAGCTTAGCTTCAACGAGCACATAGGTACAATAACCGCAAAAGCATTTTCTGTGTTAGGATTCATTCGCCGACATGCCGCTAATTTCACTGATATTTACGTCCTCAAAACATTGTATTGTTCGTTAGTACGTAGTATTCTGTATATGCTGCTCCGATCTGGTGTCCCTAATCAGTTAACGCAATGATCTGGTGTCCCCATCAGTTAACGCAAATTCTCGCGATTGAAAGGGTACAGAAAAAGATCATCAGATTTGCTTTGCGAGAGCTACCATGGAGGGATCCAGTGAATCTACCACATTATTCAACTCGTTGTTAGCTTCTAAATTTAGAAAATCTGTCTACCAGACGTATAAACCAGCGAAGACTGTATTCGATTTAGTGCACGGCAATATTGATTGTCCTGCTCTGCTCGAATGAATTTCGTTTTACGTTCCTCCCAGACGACTGCGTAACTCACCGTTATTAGCTATCTCTTCCCACATAACTAATTATGGTCACAATAGTCTTTTGACTCGTGTCTTCGTGTGTTCAATGAAGTAGGGGAAGATTTTGATCTGACATTATCCAAAAATTAATTCATTCGTAGAATTAGGAGATAACTTAACAAATATCAGTCTGTGCGAATCAATCGAAGACAGTGTGAATACGAGGGCAGTCCGATAAGGCGTCGTGCACAAATTACGTAACGCTAAAAATCCGGATTTTGGACCCCCTCCACCCCTACGTAACGCAATTTCCTATCTCTAATACACAGAAAGTAACGCAACCTCGACCCCCCCCCCTTATCACGTTACGTAATTTGTGCACGACGCCTATAAAAAAACAAAAAAAAAAACAAACCAAAAAAACCAAAAATTTTGGAAAAGTGGCGATTTATTTCTCAACATAGTCGACTTTTCGCTCGATACACTTGACCCAGCAATGTTCCAACTTTTTTAATCCATCTGAAAAATACGTTTCTCGAGGTTTGCAATGTAGGTTTCAGTGGCGGCGATGACCTCCTAATTCGACTCAAATTTCTGCCCGGTGAAAGTCACCCCTACTTCACTTTTGTTTCCAAGTTTGGAAACAAAAAAAGTCGCGCGGGGCCAAATCTTGAGAATACGGATGGGGCAGCAGTTCGTAGTGCAATTCGACCAATTTGGCTGTGGCGACGGCGGAATTTCCATTTTTTCCATTTTTCTAAAATCCGCGGACACGCCCGCTTACACAAACGGTCAAAACAAAACTACTAAAATTTTGATAGTAGGCGTTTATGTGAATGTACTACACGATAAGTAATCTCTCTTGCGACACTGACACCATCGGGCGATGAGACTAAGTACTTATCGGACCGCCCTCGTAAATGAATTATGTAAACTGGAACACTGGATTCGCTTTTTACGCGGCGGATACGTGCCGCGTAAACAAAAACCGCCTGAATGAAAATACGCATAAAAAAACCGCGTTAGTCCAAAAATCCGCATAAAAAATCGCGTAAATTCCAAAATCTGCTTAAATTCCAAAATCCGCGTAAAAATAAACCGGGTAATTTTCAAAATCCGTGTAAAAATCTAACAAACAGTGAATTATCAGTTCAAAATGCGACTCATATTCTAACAATTGATTAACTGATTTTTTTTGCATGCTACAATCATGATACCTGTACCTCCTTTTATTTCTCAGCTACTAATCAGTGATACAATACAAACTTATTTCGTGAAAAGTCACATCAATTAGCATATTGAATTTTTACGCGGTTAATACGTGCCGCGTAAAAACAAACTGTGTGAATTCAAAAAACCGCGGATAAAAAAAACCGCGTCAAAAGTGACTTCAGTTTATTTATAAATGTCTTAAATATATAACCACGTTGGCCATACTGGAATCAACATGATACATCCATTACCATTTGAATTGTCGATAGCGTAGAGCTAAAACAAAATTAACCAATATAAAAAATGAATGAAGCAAACTGTTAGTAAAACTATAAACAACCTATAGTCACTGTACCATATAATGCATATCTAATTGTGCATTTTCTACTTTAACATTTATTGAAATGCTTATCATATTGTTCATTTTCTAGAAATACTTGCAACATTGCAACAATGTTTTTTTTCATCCAGGTAACTCTTTCGATATATTGCCTCCGGAACAGCCGTTGTGTGATCGAAAAAAAACAGGAAGTGGGTTATATCTATGGTATAACCGCAAGGGTGACGTAGGACTATCGTTGAATTAGAGATCATTTGCTCGAAGTTGAATCTAAATCCATTCTGAATGAATGAAAAAATGAATATTTGGGGGACTTCGAAAACGAGAGCGTTACGTTGGAAGCACAAGGTTTTATGCATCCAATATAGGATACGAAAAACCTTGTTCTGAAGAATAATCTTCAGAAGCTATCCTGCTAACTGTACTTGATTGACAAATCACAAACCCAAATGTATTATATGGCTATTTTATGGATAGAAAACATTAAAATAAACTCTTTCGCTTGAATGTAATTTTCAATTCCAAGGGGAACTGGCAGATTATTTTCCAGCAACGATTAGATATTTCCACATTTTCCTCGATACTGGAAGCCCACCAGTGGTTTATACTAACTCGATAACCACCTGTTAATAGTACTTGATTGAAAAATATTTGGTCGCAGCGTTACACGGATAGAAAACATTCAAATAAACTCTTTCACATGAATGTATTTTTGAATTCCCAGAGGAACTGGCAGATTATTTTCCAGCAATGATTAGATCTTTCCGGAACTTTCTCGATGCTGAATGGCATCCAAACGGAAAGAATTCTGCGCGTGTATGTGTCGATCCTTCGCCGTCCACCTCCTCCAGCACGTTAGGCAACGATGGTGTCTTGTCGATGTCCTCACGGAAAATGAATGTGTCTCACCACCAGAATATCGCTTAAGTATGCTTTTTGTGTGTGATTGAATCGAGAGAAGGTGTGGTTTACGATGGCAATTTGGAAGGCAAACTAGAGGGGAATGAACTCTCTGAGCTCGGAACTTTCGGCGACTGAGCAATAATCGATTGCGGGCGCATACAATATTGGATACGGAAATATCCTACTGATGGGGAAGAATAATCTTCTGAAGCTATCCTGTTAATTGCGATTGATTGAAAAATCACAAAACCAAATGTATTTGGTCACAGTGTTACATGGATAGAAAACATTAAAATAAACTCTTTCACATGAATGTATTTTTAAATTCCCAGATGAACTGGCAGATTATTTTCAGTAACGATTAGATATTTCCACATTTTCCTCGATACTGGAAGCCCACCAGTGGTTAATACTAACTCGATAACCACCTGTTAATAGTACTCGATTGAAAAATATTTGGTCACAGTGTTACATGGATAGAAAACATTCAAATAAACTCTTTCACATGAATGTATTTTTAAATTCCCAGAGGAACTGGCAGATTATTTTCCAGAAAAGATTAGATCTTTCCGGAACTTTCTCAATGCTGAATGGCATCCAAACGGAAAGAATTCCGCGCGTGTATGTGTGTGTAGCGATGTCTTCCCGGGGAACCGTTTGTGGCATCACTCTCCTCCTGATGGATTCCCTTCTGGCCTAGGGTGCACAAACAGGCTCTTGGTGACACCGTTCATCCGCGCTTTCATGATAAACGAAGAGCTTCACCACAACAGCGACAACATGCTCCAATCGCTGTTCAATTAGAACTAAGTGGATTTCCGAGCGGCGCTCGCTTATATACCGATTGGTGATTTCGATAGCCTGTTTTGAAAGCAATTTTAAGACTATTGAAACAAGTTTTTGGATCAAAAAGTAACAAGTATAGAACGCGTAGACATTTTATCTCTCGAATGAAGTGTTTATCATACCATTTCGTTCAGTTGTTTAGGAGCTATTAACGCTCAAAATCTCGGTCTCCGGCGTAACGCTTTCGTTTTCGAAACTTTGATTTTACACCCCGGTATAGAAATGAAAGACGTAGTCCTACGTCAAAATGCGAACCATCTGAGCTATACCTACATAAACTGCGATCAGTGTTACGCAAAGTTCATCTCGCACCGCACTAACTAAATATCCCCATCATCGCTCTCGCTTTCATTTCATCTTGCAGTGTGTAATAGGTGCTATGGTACTCGTTCCAAAGTTTGTTATTGAATCATTTATTTACAGAAGATTACCCACGATTGATTGAGTAAGAGAAGGCTAGGAAAATCGAAGTTTGCACATACTCTTCACAATTGTCTTCTTTCATACATACGCTGTGCGTTCGAGTGCTGGACCGATGAAAGGTACAATGAATGAATTACTTCCGATAAAATATTACTGGCTTAAGGTAATAGCTTATGAGTTAGACTTAATTTGTTCACAACATTTATTCAATTACTATTGTATTAACCCTTTAGCTGCTCTCAGCCATCACAGCATGGAATCATACTAAATACTTTGTTCAACAGTGTAACTTTTTTCCAAACGAATTTTAATGTCTAGTGAATTTTTTCAGGAATGTATACGGAGATTCTATGGATAATAGATAACGGTACTCGGTGTAAACAGAATATTATTAGCGTGGAAAGATAATAGGATCTCTATCAAAGGAAATTAATTCCGATCGCAAAGGGTTAATATTGTGGCTAAACGATCTAAAAATAATGTTATAACACATCGTAATCATTCTTAAAGTCTAATTTATTATGTTCTTTTTGAATTCTTATTCATGTTGCACTGAGAAAAATAAACGTTTTCCTAATAGAAAAAAAAACAATGTGGGATACACAAAAAACAGTGACAAAAAAGTGCCCAGATCAGAAAAGTTGCAAATAAGCTTAAGGTGAAGGTGGAAGGAAGCCATTGTATTAGTATAGGTAAAAGCACGTGTTTTCATGGGGTGATAGTGTTTGTGAGAGAAGAGCAAATCACACAGCTTGTTTTTATTTTCGTACGTAAATAGATCAATTCACTTATCAGACTGTGTGACGCTTCACAGACACGAGTCTCAGAATACATTTGAAAAAAAATAACAATTCAATACTAAGTAAGATGTATGAACGATGTGTTCCGATGAACAACTGTAAATATAAATATATATAGAAGATGTATTTGCATATGAAATAAAATAATGATCATACGCGAGCGTAACATGAGCAAATTCATAACACATGCAAATTGAGGATCTTTTGGTATTAACAAGTTCTTCCGCACAGTAACTTGATGTTGATAATTTCTTAATATTTGCCTTCGTTGATCTTTTTTTTTCACATATTCACATTGGAGAGCTTTAACCCTTCTCTTCGTTGGCCGAGGCATTTTGATTGAATGTGATACTATGTTTTACAGCAGAGGCAGCCGTGGCAGTGTTCCGAGCTCTGTAATACAATTTTATAACCAATGTTAAAGTTGCTAAAACTTACATTATAGACCCATTAAACGTAAAAATAATAATTGTATTGATATCAAAAAAATTTAATTTTATTGATTTTCATGACACGAAAACGATTTTTTTTTTATTTGTATTATAGTGACTTTCAACTCATTTGGCTGGTTCGTCACTTTTTACTTCCATTTTTGGAAGAATGTCGGGAGTGAGAATTGAACTCGTGACCTTTAGCGTGAGAGGCATGGATGTTACCACTACTCCAGATCGCCTCCACTGAAAACGATCATGTTTTTCGCACTGTTTCGCAAAATTATTGATTTTCGGGCGAAAGGTGAAGGAGGGAGATGAAAAAATGAGCGCCATTGTGGCAGCCATTTGTGGCTTCCTTCCACCTTCACCTTGAGAGAAAGAAGAACATTTCAATAATTGATATGACCTCCTTTATCCTTCAAGACCTCCTGTAAGCGCTTCGGCATGCTCTCCATAAGGTTTTGACGTAGGACTACGTCTTTCATTTCTATACCGGGGTGTAAAATCAAAGTTTCGAAAACGAAAGCGTTACGCCGGAGACCGAGATTTTGAGCGTTAATAGCTCCTAAACAACTGAACGAAATGGTATGATAAACACTTCATTCGAAAGATAAAATATCTACGCGTTCTATACTTGTTACTTTTTGATCCAAAAACTTGTTTCAATAGTCTTAAAATTGCTTTCAAAACAGGTTATTGAAATCACCAATCGGTATATAAGCGAACGCCGCTCGGAAATCCACTCAGTTCTAATTGAACAGCGATTGGAGCATGTTGTCGCTGTTGTGGTGAAGCTATTCGTTTATCATGAAAGCGCTGATGAGCACACACACACCGCTACACACACACACATACACATACACGCGCGGAATACTTTCCGTTTGGATGCCATTCAGCATCGAGAAAGATCCGGAAAATAATCTGCCAGTTCCTCTGGGAATTTAAAAATACATTCATAAGAAAGAGTTTATTTGAATGTTTTCTATCCATGTAACACTGTGACCAAATATGTTTCAATCAAGTGCTATTAACAGATGGTTATCGAGTTAGCATAAACCACTGGTGAGCTTCCAGTATCGAGGAAAATGTGGAAATATCTAATCGTTACTGAAAATAATCTGCCAGTTCCTCTAGGAATTTAAAAATACATTCATGTGAAAGAGTTTATTTGAATGTTTTCTATCCATGTAACACTGTGACCAAATATGTTTCAATCAAGTGCTATTAACAGGTGGTCATCGAGTTAGCATAAACCACTGGCGAGCTTCCAGTATCGAGGAAAATGTGGAAATATCTAATCGTTACTGAAAATAATCTGCCAGTTCCTCTGGGAATTTAAAAATACATTCATGTGAAAGAGTTTATTTGAATGTTTTCTATCCATGTAACACTGTGACCAAATATGTTTCAATCAAGTGCTATTAACAGGTGGTTATCGAGTTAGCATAAACCACTGGTGAGCTTCCAGTATCGAGGAAAATGTGGAAATATCTAATCGTTACTGAAAATAATCTGCCAGTTCCTCTGGGAATTTAAAAATACATTCATGTGAAAGAGTTTATTTTAATGTTTTCTATCCATGTAACACTGTGACCAAATACATTTGGTTTTGTGATTTTTCATTCAATCGCAATTAACAGGATAGCTTCTGAAGATTATTCTTCCCCATCAGTAGGATATTTCCGTATCCAATATTGTATGCGCCCGCAATCGATTATTGCTCAGTCGCCGAAAGTTCCGAGCTCAGAGAGTTCATTCCCCTCTAGTTTGCCTTCCAAATTGCCATCGTAAACCACGCCTTCTCTCGATTCAATCACGCACAAAAAGCATACTTAAGCGATATTCTGGTGGTGAGACGCATTCATTTTTCGTGAGGACATCGACAAGACAACATCGTTGCTGAGGATGCTGGACGGCGAAGGATCGAGATCTGCCCTGAAACGCGAGCAGTTTGTTTGAAACTGTGAGGGAGCACAGAGAAGCCGATCCTTCAGGAGAAGAGAAGGTGACCATCGAAGCAGCCGCTACACACACACATACACGCACGGAATTCTTTCCGTTTGGATGCCATTCAGCATCGAGAAAGATCCGGAAAATAATCTGCCAGTTCCTCTAGGAATTTAAAATTACATTCATGTGAAAGAGTTTATTTTGATGTTTTCTATCCATGTAACACTGTGACCAAATATTTTTCAATCAAGTGCTATTAACAGGTGGTTTTCGAATTAGCATTAACCACTGGTGGGCTTCCAGTATCGAGGAAAATGTGGAAATATCTAATCGTTACTGAAAATAATCTGCCAGTTCCTCTGGGAATTTAAAATACATTCATGTGAAAGAGTTTATTTGAATGTTTTCTATCCATGTAACACTGTGACCAAATATGTTTCAATCAAGTGCTATTAACAGATGGTTATCGAGTTAGCATAAACCACTGGTGGGCTTCCAGTATCGAGGAAAATGTGGAAATATCTAATCGTTACTGAAAATAATCTGCCAGTTCCTCTGGGAATTTAAAATTACATTCATGTGAAAGAGTTTATTTGAATGTTTTCTATCCATGTAACACTGTGACCAAATACATTTGGTTTTGTGATTTTTTAATCAATCGCAATTAACAGGATAGCTTCTGAAGATTATTCTTCCCCATCAGTAGGATATTTTCGTATCCAATATTGGATGCATAAAACCTTGTACCTCCAACGTAACGCTCTCATTTTCGAAGTCCCCCAAATATTCATTTATTCATTCATTCAGAATGGATTCAGATTCAACTTCAAACAAAGGATCACTGAATCAACGATAGTCCTACGTCACCATTGCGGTTATACCATAGATATAACCCGATTTCTGTTTTTCAAGTATAGTGGATGTAGTACTTCCCACGCGCGCTCCAGGACTTCAAAATAATTGTTTTCATTGATGACAACGGTTTTGTCGACCGTCGCGGATGACCCATAGGTTTCCAATCGGTTAAGATACGGTCTTTGTGGGTGCAATTCAAGAGGTTTGATGCGACACAAGCAGGGTTACCATATCTACAGAATAATTTCAGGCTTTTTGAAAGCAAGAATCTGTACAGATCACAGTTTTTTTTATTTTCATACAGATTTACAGATTTTCTAAAATAGCGTTCGAATATTTGTTATGGCTTGATGTTGATAATATTTTTCCCATTTCACCAATTGTGTTCATATAGCATTCGAATCAGTCTGAATGAGAGACATTATCGCATTCATATGTACCGTGAAGCCTTCTCATTTTCGATCTAAGGTGAAAAGATGTAAAAGTCTGTTTCTTAAGCAAGCTTCGTAATGAATGAATAATACTGTTTATCTTTTTCTTACTAGTGAACAGTGAATGTGAATTTCAAAAGTGTGCTAATACTGTCGTGGAAATTTATTTTAGTTCGAAGCTTATTGTTTTACGTATTGAAAATGTCTAAAAGAATCGTCGATACGTTTTGACGTAGCATCACGTTTTCGGGAACATATAACGAGAACTATTAAAACAACTAGATATCGATCGCGTCACGGAACTGACGACGGATTTAATGACGTATTACAGACATTAGACGCAATCCTAGAGAGGTTCAACGACGACTGAAACAGATGTAGTAATTTTTAACAGCATCTGAAGAAACCACACGAGCCTACGTCGTTGTTGAATTTGTAGAAACAGAAGCAATTGAACTGGTTGAAAACAGAAAAAACAGGAAGTGGGTTATATCTATGGTATAATCGCAAGGGTGACGTAGGACTATCGTTGATTTAGAGATCATTTGTTCGAAGTTGAATCTAAATCCATTCTGAATGAATGAATAAATGAATATTTGGGGTACTTTGAAAACGAGAGCGTTACGTTGGAGGCACAAGGTTTTATGCATCCAATATAGGATACGAAAAACCTTGTTCTGAAGAATAGCCTTCAAAAGCTTTCCTGCTAACTGCACTCGATTGACAAATCACAAAATCAAAGGTGTTATATGGATATTTTATGGATAGAAAACATTAAAATAAACTCTTTCGCTTGAATGTAATTTTCAATTCCAAGGGGAACTGGCAGATTATTTTCCATCAACGATTAGATATTTCCACATTTTCCTCGATACTGGAAGCCCACCAGTGGTTAATGCTAATTCGATAACCATCTGTTAATAGCACTTGCTTGAAACATATTTGGTCACAGTGTTACATGGATAGAAAACATTCAAATAAACTCTTTCACATGAATGTATTTTTAAATTCCCAGAGGAACTGGCAGATTATTTTCCAGCAATGATTAGATCTTTCCGGAAGTTTCTCGATGCTGAATGGCATCCAAACGGAAAGAATTCTGCGCGTGTATGTGTCGATCCTTCGCCGTCCACCTCGTCCAGCACGTTAGGCAACGATGTTGTCTTGTCGATGTCCTCACGAAGAATGAATGCGTCTCACCACCAGAATATCGCTTAAGTATGTTTTGTGTGTGTGATTGAATCGAGAGAAGGTGTGGTTTACGATGGCAATTTGGAAGGCAAACTAGAGGGGAATGAACTCTCTGAGCTCGAAACTTTCGGCGACTGAGCAATAATCGATTGCGTACGCATACAATATTGGATACGGAAATATCCTACTGATGGGGAAGAATAATCTTCAGAAGCTTTCCTACTAATTCCACTTGGTTGAAAAATTACAAAATCAAATGTATTTGGTCGCTGTGTTATATGGTTAGAAAACATTAAAATAAACTCTTTCACATGAATGTATTTTTAAATTCCCAGAGGAACTGGCAGATTATTTTCCAGATATGATTAGATCTTTCCGGAACTTTCTCGATGCTGAATTGCATCCAAACGGAAAGAATTCCGCGCGTGTATGTGTGTGTGTAGCGATGTCTTCCCGGGAAACCGTTTGTGGCATCACTCTCCTCCTGATGGATTCCCTTCTGGCCTAAGGTGCACAAACAGGCTCTTGGTGACACCGTTCATCCGCGCTTTCATGATAAACACGAAGAGCTTCACCACAACAGCGACAACATGCTCCAATCGCTGTTCAATTAGAACTGAGTAGATTTCAGAGCGGCGCTCGCTTATATACCGATTGGTGATTTCAATAGCCTGTTTTGAGAACAATTTTAAGGCTATTGAAACAAGTTTTTGGATCAAAATGTAACAAGTATATAACGCGTAGACATTTTATCTTTCGAATGAAGTGTTTATCATACCATTTCGTTCAGTTGTTTAGGAGCTATTAACGCTCAAAATCTCGGTCTCCGGCGTAACGCTTTCGTTTTCGAAACTTTGATTTTACACCCTGGTATAGAAATGAAAGACGTAGTACTACGTCAAAATGTAAATCTAAATAAAATCAGATCCTGTCCGTATACTAAGTATATGGATTAAGAGCAACTTTATGACCATTTTTCAAGCGTTGAGAGTTCTCCTTTTTAAATTGTTGCATTATTATGTTGTTTCAATGTTATAACAAGCTACTTACGTAGCGCAATGTAAACATTCAGATCCTGGTAACTGTGCAAACTTCCCTCAATGAAGCATCATATTTTTACTACAGATCAATACAGATTTTCTGAGAATCAACATAAAAAGATTTTTGGGACCTAAAACACATATTTTATTATGGCAACCCTGAACACAACCGGAAGAATAACTTTGTTACCTTGGACGTGTTATACAGCTGGAAAACGAAGCGTTTTTCAAGACCTGTCTTGATGATTTTTACGCAGGATGTTACAGTACGACTCTGCCGCCACGATTCTATCAATCTTCACCAAGCTGCCCACCTCACCCCATGAAAAGCAGCCCCACACCATCATGTTGGCTTCGTTCGTCTTGCTAATGAAAAGCCGTTTCAAAACCATCCTGCTGCTGAACCCATGCGCTTCGATACGATGACGAACAGTCCGATGCGAAACCGAAAGCTGAAGCTCATCTGTTTCTGCCAGATGGTAACATTCGGATTTTTCTTCACTTTTCGGATGTTTCTTCTTGCCTGTTCTGGCATCTGTTTTGGGTATAATTCCTCTATCTGGGCGATCCACCGATTCGAACGTCTTCAACTTCTTAAGAATTTTTCCGACCGCTGCCTTGCTGATGTCGTACTTTTTGGCAATCGCCCGGTGCGATTCGCCGTTCTCGAACGACCAATTTTCGGATGCACAAAGGACTCGTTGTTGAATAACTGCATTCTCCATTTTTCTCGAGTTCACAAAGTGCGAGCACGTGTTCAAATGCCCCAGACCCAAGCCAGTACTTTCTCAACGTCAAAAGACTCAAAACATAAACAGGGGTATCGCGATGTAAACTTATCGAATATATATCAATTTTCATGGTTCATGGTTTTTATTCGGATCACGAGACAAAACGTATGGTTCAGGGTGCCAGTAAAAATGGTTATCTCGATTTTCATTCGGAACTTGCTGCGAAATGTTGGTTTACACGATAATATACCCTATGCAAAATATTAGCTCATTTGGACTTTATTTATTAGTGTCTTGGAAGTTAAAATCAACATTTCGTAGGGTGTTTTTTCGAGGTGGTGAACATTTTTCATATGATAACTTTTTGAAATTCGAGATGACCATTTTCATTGGCACCCTAGTGAACAGTTGGGAATCAAATTAGCTGTCGCATTTTGCACTGATCTTCGTGTAAACATCTCTAATAGAAATGATCACAACAATACTGACATGAATAAGCATTTTCCATTATTTCTAAATTAAGATAATCTACATTAAAATTTCACGACGAATGGGTGGGACAATCTTAACAAAATTTCCATTCAGATTCGTCAAGGTAATTCACATCACTCAAACAATGAGCTCCGAAATATGAATAACTATATTTAATGGATTGTGATATTAACAATTGAAAGAGGCAGCCATTGAAATGTGCAGTTTCCTCTTTATTTCTTCACCACAGATCCTCAATTTCATCGCTAATCTAGTTGCTAAAGTTATTTCAAATTACACATATACTCGAGCGACACAGAATTGTTAAATCCAGCGAAAACGAAGCGTTCCGAGGAGCTTTCAACTGTTGCTGCTGTCACGCGCAGGTTCCACCAGCTGGAGCAGCAGACACATTTGAGACTATTTGCGTACACAAGAAAGATTTCAATTAAGACACGTCTCCGCTGCGTGGCAAACTGTCAGTTGCAACCCATCCCTGGAACGAACCAAGCGTGATGATGCACCCACAAATACCCACGCAAGCAGAAAGATATACTTAATTGAAAAAGTTTTGTTTGCGCGTGTACCATCATCATCTTGCCGCGTTATTATTCGCGCCTGTATTTGCCGGATTGTACGTGTACACGCTCTCTGGATTTAGTTCACACCGTATGAATTTACCAGTTTATTGTTTGCTATCATTTATTGTATTTTCAAAAGATTTTCTCCGAGTTTGGGTCCTTGTAATAACAAATCTTGAAGTATTAGTTAGTTTTTGCGTCACAAGCTTGTAAGACGCATTATTATTAATAATAATGAATTGATTGCAGATATAAACCTAGAGCGTAACTTTTGCAATAAAACTTTGGAGATTGAAATAAACAAGCAAAACCTTGCATAATTAGGTGTGTTTTGCGGCTGTTTGTAGCTTTTTTCCATCATTCTCCCGCACATTGTATGCTGTCTTTCCCGAGTGTATAATTTGAAAGTAATGAACCCTCCACTGAATTTATATTACATACGCTATTAACAGCGAATGCTGTTTTGTGTTCGAGGGCCCCAAACTGAAAATGCACGATCAAGAGGCCCCCATTGTGTTACCCGCTTCTGTGTAGATGATTTTCCACAGAGGAGCAGATAAATTAAAACTCACGACGATGATACTTATCCGGGTCAAAGTATGACGTGACAACGACTCGGTCACTGAACTTACGCCCGGTAAGCGCTTGCTGTGCCTTCTGGCAATCAACGATTGAATTAAATTCCACGAAGACCTTGCCGCAGCCCGGCACATCGACCCCTTCAATAGGCCGGGGAATTTCCACGCTTCGCACAACACCATACTTGTTGCACTCTTCCTTAATATCTTCCAGGATGTCCTCGTACTCTTCCTCGTCCTTCAGCTCGTCCGGTGTCACCATGTTCAGAAGGCAAAGCACCTCCGTCGGTGGACCTGATGAGCCAACCAGCGAAAGTCCAGGGACCTATGGAAAAAACATTTTATAACGATTTATTCTACCTCGATAAATATCTTTTTTCTACTTACTTGAATCTGAACCGGAGCCACGGCTGCCACGTTGGAGTTCTTCGCTCCGACACTCGCGCGTTGTACGATCAGCTTCTTGTCACCAAGTTGCATACCATTCAAACCAGCAATAGCCTGATCAGTTATGGTGTATTCCACATACTCAGCGAATGCGTAGCCCTTGCTCAAACCAGTCGCAGGATCTTTGACTAAGTTGAAAGCCTTTAACTGACCGAATGATAGCAGCAGTTCCTTAACCTGTTGATAAATTCAGGCAGTTGCAGAAAACGAACAAAAAACATAAGGAAAAGAAAAGTATTAGAATCCGCACGTTCACTCATAAATTGTATGGTGTGTTTTCATATATCCTATTGAAACCTAGTGCACCCTTTAGCTTCTTCACGAATCGTGTGGATAGGATTACAATCTTTGTATGTAGGGGTGAGTGGGGGCAAAGTGGCCACCTGCTTGTTTGGTAGCATAACTATTGACTATTGACCCCATATTGATAGTCACCTATACCATGTTTGAAGAGTTTCAAGACTTCTGAGTCACCCTGTACATCAGTAAAGCCGTCAAAATATAAATAAAATCAAAAATGGTTTTTTTCGGTAGCCATTCGGCCATAGTTTCGTGCGCATTGTATTTAAGGGTTTTCTTTCGTGATTTAGTTTATTCGACCTGCAATTTTCGCGAAATCAACAGTTTTGACGACTGTTCACATAGTCATAGTCTCGAAGAGGTAAGCAGATTTTTGTTTAATTCTAGCTAGTCATTTGCATCGAAATGATCTTACTTTTGGGAGGCAGAGTCATCACCTAAAAGTTAATTTCTGATTCTATAGCTGACTCGTGATTATAAGAGGAAAACTGATTGCCAAAGCCAGACACAAGAACAGTTGAAAACTGCAATAGACGCAGTAAACAAAGAAATGTCCAAACAAGCCGCTTCAACCACTTACGGAATTCCACTGAGTGCACTCTGCAGACGGATTGGTTCGCCGAGAAGAGAGAAGAGGATGTGTTCCAAGACGTCTGTCTTCACAACAGATCAGGAAAACGAGCTAGAGAAGCACCTGTTTGATATGTAGATTACATTTTATGACCTAAATTTACATTTTATGACCTAAACAAGAAAAACATCTAGAAGCTGGCTTTTGATGTTGAGAAAGGAATCATATAAAACATTATTTTAGCGCGACGAACAAGCTAGCTGCTCGTGATTGGCTGGAAGGGTTTCAAGATCGCCATTCAAATGTATCCTTTTGGAAACCAGAGGCAACGCCCGTAAAACGAGCCAGAGGATTTAACAGGTTTTCTGTCGACATTTTCTTCGATATGTTGGAGAAAACTCCCTGTGCAACCGGGAATCCCGCTTAGTTATACTGATGCAAAATTGCCTGTGGCTGCATTCAGTTTGTCTAGAAGAGTGCGTTGGCAAAATAAAGATACAAATTTCGACATATGACAGTTTGTTTGGCACTTTTCAGGGTCAAAAAATCTTTTACAAAAAAGTTATTACAATAAATTTCAATGCAACAGTTCGATGCATCCTAAAGTGATATCCGAAATAATAAAAAAAAGTAAACTGATTTTTGTTTGCTTGGTGAGGGCTTGTATTATTTTGGGAACGTTTTTGGGCTTATTGATGGAAGGTGATTCGATTCCGACCGATCATGTATTTTCTACGAAATTGTGTCGGAAACAATGGTTGAAAGTGACTTCGCTGGAAGTGTAGTGTTGCTACTAGGTACAGAAAAACTACTTGGATATTCGATAAGTTATTTCAATTGACAGTCCTTGGTGTTATCCTCTCCGTTTATTTTCCCGTCCCCGAAAATTTTATTTAGCGTATCAAACCGAAAATGAAATCAAACAATCAAACATCCTTAGATGTGCCTGCCTTGTGCTCTACAACGAAGGAATATTTCATCATGAAATCGTTTGCATCGTGAAGTGTAAACGGGAATAAAGCCCTTTTTGGAGGTATGAGAAAATTTCGCTTACTACTCTAAGTGAACAGATCCAACTTATTTCATACATGTATCTAATGTTTCAAGGATGATTCAAACAAGTTTGGACAAGAAACAACGCATAAATGTATCTCATTTTATATGACACTAGCTAACCCGGCAAACTTCGTCCCGCCCATTTACTTGATTAATTCTCGAGTAATGCAGAAATTTGTGTTTTATTTGTATGGCAGCCACCCCTAAGAGAGGGGGGAGGGGTATCTAACCACCATAGAAACATTCATTACACCCTAAAGTTTCCATATGCCTAATTTGGTTTAATTTGCTTGATCTCGGGTAATGCAAAAATTTGTGTTTCATTTGTACGGCAGCCCCCTCTAAGAGAGGGGGAAGGAGTATCTTAACACCATAGAAACATTTATTGCATCCTAAAACCTCCACATGCCAAATTTGGTTTCATTTGCTTGATTAATTCTCGAGTAATGCAGAAATTTGTGTTTCATTTGTATGGCAGCCCCCCCTTTGAGTGGGGGAAGGACTGTCTAACCATCATAGAAACATTTATTGCACCCTAAAACTTTCACATGCCAACTTTGGTTTCGTTTGCTTGGTTAATTTCCGAGTAATGCAGAAATTTGTGTTTCATTTGTATGGCAGCCACCCCTTAGAGAGGGGGGAGGGGTCTCAAAATATCACGAAAACCTTCCCCGGCCCCAAAAACCAAAAATGTCTCAAAATTTCAAGGCACGTCGAGATTTACAGTTATCTAGAAAATCGTTTGTCCCAGAATGTCGATTTGACAGTAGATATCGACGTTTCATGCAATTTTAAGATATTTGGCCTCAAAAAATTTTCTTTGAAAACCTCGATTTCCTTTACTTCCATTACTTCCACCATTTTTCGATTTTCAAAAAAATAGAACTTTGACCGCTTCGCGCCACTTTTCCTTATTTCCGATTGAGCTGACATTCTGCATAGCGTGTTTTTTCGAGATGGTGAACATTTTTTTATGGAGTAACTATTTGAAATGTTAGGGTCTATTTTTTCCCAAACATTCATTGGCACCCTAGAGAACCAGTTTGTCCTTACATTTAAAAAAGTTCGATTTTACAACTTTTGATCTAATGCTGAATATTATACTATTTCAAATTTTTATAATAAAAACCGGATGATATCTTAAAAAATAATTAGTTGAACTACAATATTTTTCGAAAAACTGAGATGGTAGCGGTATGTGGAAGCTGGAAATGGACATCTTCCTTTGCCTCCACTTCCCCTATACATAATAATGTCGCACGTCATCCTACAAGTACTTACCACTAAAGGGCGCACATAGAAAACCGACTCTAGCAATTGGTTGGTTATCCCCTGAAATAAGCCTAAAAATCCTAACTTCTCCCTGCACTAACCAACTCGCGCGTGTTAATGCTGAAATGCCCTATCATTCCTTTCAAAAAAAACCCCTAACTTTTACTTTAACGTCGAAATTTACACATGTTAAGAAGGGCGGCTGCAAAGAAAGTATTTGGACGGATGTTTCATTTGTTGGATGGAACTTGCCTTGCTTGCTCCCGCTGGCTCAAGTGGTCTCAACTTTTCAAAATAATCTTTTTTTTTTCATTGCTTTATACAACCAAATCATTCAACTTTTTTTTTCTATTTTGTTCAACATGATTAAATTTGCCTAAACAAGTGTAGTGCCTTTCAGCCGGACAGTGACCGAGACCAAGCCAGCCCAAACCGACCTAAGCATCTACAAACGTAGACATGGGAAACGAAAAAAAGATAAAAAAGAGTTTGATCAGTAACGGGTTTACTTGGTTTTCTGAGCTGGAAATTTGTATTTTTGCTGAAAATTAAATAGCTGCAAAATAGAGAATCTTCGGCAGACCACCAAACGCTTGAGCCTCTTTGGAAAACTGAAACAAAAAAGACGCGTCCTGTTGTTCGCCCTGGGGAAAAGAGAATGGCGAAAATTTTGGAGCAATTTATTGGCGGCAATCGGGGCTGAAAGGAACAAAATACATGTCCTGCAAAAAAAAAGAATCGACGCTCGACCTGCAAAAGATTCTTCACTTTTGTTCTTCCCCACACTGGATGCGGCGTTGATTTGATTGCTAAATTGAAATCTTGTTCCTGGAAATTTAAATCAACTGAAATAGGCAAAACCGTTCCATTCCGTATTTCTAAAGCGCTGAAAAACTGGAAAAGGAGAAATGTTCTTTGTTGGGCGAGATTTCACTAGAATGGAAAAAGAATATCACATTCTCGCATGAGGTATTGATGGACTATTCTCAATTCATCGTTCGAGAGCAACTTGGAGATAAACCAACAAAACTGCAGTTGCCGTCTTGAACACACGTCTTGAATCATCACAATAACAGTTTGAATAAACGATTTTATCAATATTATGAGTCCAAAATCTTTAAGACAGCACTTCATAGAAGAAATAGTCTTCCGCAAAATTCACAACATTGGCGGTAGCTTTCGAAAACAATACCACCATGTTGTAAAAATCAGCTGTAAAATAAATTTTACAAGAGAACCCTGCAAAGAACTATTGTGAATGTGTTCCTATAAAATCCGAAACCAAAGCACAAGGTAAACAAATCACCCAATCCCACATAATTCATCGTGCACTGAAACAGAACTTACCTGGTCCTCATTCAGGTAGTTTGGCAAACCACCGATGAAAATTTTATGTGGCGAGTCGGGAACCACTGTACTGATGACTCCGGAGAATTTCTCTGAAAATTGTAGCAAGAAACGGTCATTAGTATTCTATTTAATACAACTAAATTGAATCGAAACTCACCCGGAACAGGAATGGCTGCCGAATCCGTCATACCAGGCATCGGCTGATAATCATGCGGTCGCCTGATCTTCAAGCTTTGCCCTTTGAAATTGATCCCATCGAAAGCCATCGCTTGGGTGGTCTCATCGATTGAGCGGAACTCGAGGAAAGCAAAATTCTTGTCCAAATTTATCTGACACGCGAGCACCGGATTTCCGGCGGCCTGAGCTAACCCGGAGAGATGCATCTGTTGGTTGAAGAACTCCATCATTTCCTCTTCGGTTACACCGAAGGGAATGTTTCCGACGTACAAACGACGGGCCTGGCGAGTAATCGTGGAACCTACGACCGGTACCGCTGCCTGCGGAGTGTCCGCTACAATATTGGCCGGAATTTGTCCAGCCGCCTGCATAGCTTTATACTGCAGCGGGGTAATATGCTCGAAGCCTGGCGGTGGGACATCCCAGTAGAGCGATGGCTTCCTGCGGCGAGATCGACCCTTCCGGTATGGTGACCTGGATCGCGAACGTTTTCGCTCACCTCGGCTCCGACTGCGGCGCCTATCGCGGGAACGTGACCGAGAGCGATGCCTCCTACCCCGATCCCGATCGTTATTGCGATCTGGAAAAATACAAACGCATTAAGCAAAAACGGGTTCTATGGATGCACCAGTCTGACATATTGATTTTCCATGCTGATGACGGAAATTCACAAGCCGAAAATAATTTACAAAATAACTCACCCATTTTAGCTGAAACTGAACTCTATTATGCAGCAAACTATTTCTTCACTTTTTGCGGCAAAACTTTTTGTATTTTAAAGCTTTATTTACGTTCTATCGTAAATTGTTCCTTTTCCTCGCCGAATATATCCAACTTATGATGCCGAAGCCTAGATGCTGAAAATTGTATACGAGACAGACGACTAACGGCGAAAAAGCGAGCGAAAATGTCAAAACGAGGGGTACCACTAAAAAGGGATGCCAGATGACAAAACATTCTCTGTTTTGAAAACATTTCAAAGTATGTACAGTAAGTTACCTCTAATTCGACATACCATGGCACCACTCAGTGTCACATTTGAGGCGATTGTGACATATCAACAAACATAACACAATGTGAAAGACAAGTTTCAACATAAAAATTGCCTATTAGAGGTAATATTGAAAAATTAGCAAATAACCATTAGAGAAGTGGGCACAATACATAATCTAAGTTGAAAACACTCCTAAAAGAAAAATTGCACAAAAAAAAAGTTTTCAAAAATGTCCAATTAAAGGCGAAAATATCCACATATTTGCGTAGTATTACAGGACTGTCTAATTAGCAAGATGTCGAATTAAAGGTGAATCCCTGTATACCGTTATAGGGCCTGATTCTCGAATACACTTCACGGTGAAAATGAAATAAACGGCAGGCCATTGAACTACGTTTTACGAGTTAGTGAAGTGTCGAAGATAATAATGTGTTTTCAGGCAGAATGAGCACTTTTCAAATAAAAAATCATTAATGAAAATCAACTTCTTCGTATCAAACTGGTATTCAATGTGAGTGGAAAGCTTTGTTTTCTTCATGTGATATAATAATCTCATATAAAAATTTCATCTGAAGATAATTTGATTTTGTAATAAGTTAAGTGGGAAACTAATCGCATATACGTTTCATTCCGTTTCCACCGTGAAGTGTATTCGAGAATCAGGCCCATAGTGAATATAGTATAATCATACAAACATTGCATTTTATACTCATCGGAATAAACGTCAAAACATCAAGATAGATCTAATGGTTTATTGTATAATTTATCTTACATTATATAGGATAAAAATTATAATTGTTTCTATTTTCATTCAATATGATTGTGAAGGCCTTTTTCGGGCCAACATTTACAAAATCACTTGGCATCACTTCCGTAGAGGTACAAATACACGATAATTGAATTACTGAAAAACTACCCATTATCGGTAGAAAATAGCCCATCGAAGCGAAGGCGAAGCATAAGGCCATGTTCTCACTGCAGCGGGGCGTCAACGTGGCGTGAGCGGGGCGTGTTCACTTCCCGCAACGATATTTTAATTCACTCACATTGCACCGTGCCAGCGGCGTGTCTTCGGCGTGTTTTATACAAGTTGTCAATGTGTGTTTTTGAATGAAAAAATTAAAATTTGTTTATTTTTAAATATCCCAACATCGTTGAACGTATCCGGGACAAAAATCGGACGATGAAAAACGTAAAAATAAAAAATAAACGCGAAAAATTAAAATTATGCCACTACTACAAACAAACATATGCAAGAGAGAAACGGAGAAGTACAAATATCGCCGGCGTGAAGTGTTTTCGTTTGCACGCCAGCCACACGCGAAAACCACGCTCACGACACGCCAACCTGGTGTGAACACATTGGTAAGAACACACACGATTAATCGTAAGTATCACACGCTAACGCCCCGCTGCATTGAGAACAAGGCCTAATACATAAATAATTACGTCATCATTCGGTCACCATTAGTGGCGAGCGACGAATGTGAGAAGAACTAAAACGAGAAAGGTTTTGTATCTCACTGGTGTTGCTAGTAACACTTTGCGGTCTATTTCGGTGCAAATTGTGTCACAAGTAAATTTTATTTAGTTGTGTTCCT
Source organism: Toxorhynchites rutilus septentrionalis (assembly GCF_029784135.1). NCBI lineage: Eukaryota > Metazoa > Arthropoda > Insecta > Diptera > Culicidae > Toxorhynchites > Toxorhynchites rutilus. Next base: position 227,024,400 of record NC_073746.1, read on the forward strand.
ACTTGACACGAAAGTAATTTCTAGAAAGCAACACACTCTCAGTTACACTAATGAAGTTATTCGTTGTTTTTCTTTCTTATTTCACTTGAACATATTTTAGCGAAATATATGCGTTTGCTGACAACTATAGGTCAGATTTAGTTATGGTAACAGTGTATGACTAATTCAGCTCGCGTAGTTCGTATGATTCTGCTTCTCTATGATGTATGGAGAGGTTCGATACAGCCGGGTGCTATGATTGATGCTAGGATCGTTAGCAAAATCTCAAGCAGAATTGTCAGTGGGATACCCAATTCATATGAAAACAAAGGGAAAATGTCAGTGGGATACCCGATATGATGGCTCCTGTCAGTTCAATGAGGGTTCTCTAAAGACGTCACCCGGCTGGTTCGATATATAATGAATGAAAGGCAAAAAGAATATAAACTTTGTGCATCGAATCCGATATAGACGGTTTTGATTCGCATGTTCGTGTATCATGAAGTGCGGAACGAAGCAGAGTTGTCTCGTTTTCTTTTGTGTCATAATTCCTAGCATGAAACAACAAGAATACCACAAAGGTAACAACAAGAGGATATTGGTGAGATTGAAGAGCGGCGTTGAGTCCCGTAGAGTATTCCCCACAAATGCGAACTGTGCCATTCGCTTTACGGACGACGGCGATCAAAGCAGCCCATTCCGAGTAATCTACCGGTGTTATAACCTTTAACTGCTCCAACCGATCTAGTTCACAATCTACAGCATTGTACATGGCATACGTAACCGGATGTTTTGGACGGAAAACAGGCTTGCAATTTTCTTTTAGTTCCAATTTCACTTTGGTCTTCGTACATAAAGCCAGATTGTCGCTCGGAAACTCAGACTTGAACGAAGAAACAAAATTAGACAAACTCGAAACATGGTTGCAGAAAGTGTCCATCGGAACTGACCATAGTCCGAAACTGTCTACCACATCAGACCCAAGGAGTCGTAGCTGCTTTTCAGAAACACGGTGTATCGGTTGAAGAGCAACTTTTCGCCCATATTTTGACATGTTTCGTACATTAAGCCGATTGTTTGCATAATGTCAAGGGTTTTCATTGCTCTGGTATGCGAAGAACAACAAAATATGTTGCCTGTTACATATTGCGTATTGCAGTTTGCTAGTTGCTTATTGTTCCGGTGTGCGAGCCGCCTTAGACAGAAGACGCATTCGAATATCAACATCACTCTCTGCTCGCAAACTGCAGACGAACATGAGGCACTTGAATTGGTCTCCGTCAGTTTACCCAATTCGAACTCGACGCAATGTTTATTTACACGACAGGCAGAAGTGATGATTTTTCTGTCGGATTTTTGCTAATCTGCAAGCATTTGTAGCGCCTGCTCACTACCGTCTCTTTGTAACCAAACAGCATTTTCAACTTCTGGGTAAACTGAAACTGACGTACCTATCATGTTCTGAAACACCAAGCTTCCACATCAAAAGCCGCACTTTTTCATCATCATCCAGTCGTGAAGCATGTTTCTCAAACAGATAATCGTTTCGGGTGTACCATGCAGCAAATGTTATGTTGTTCTTGACATCGTAGCGGAAATCCTTGATGTTATTCGCCGACGAGTCGAGAATGTGCTCTGGATTCGGCGGTACTTGCATCTTGATTGACGATACGACGTTTTTCAGAGTTGTTATTGTTTGCTAGTGGTGAAAGAAGTGATGAAGATCGATTCCTTTTATGACAATTCGGGGAATAATGTTCGGGACTATAGTTCCGTTTTTCTCGAGTTGACGGAAATGTTACTTTGAACTTTTTCAAAAGTTACGCGAAAACTCGAGTTAGAGCCATTTTAATTGCGAAATGGGCTACCTACAGATCTTTACTATGTGCCAAAAAAGTGAATCAAAACATGTTGATGCTTGTGTTTGCGAATGTTTCTTTTTCTCAAGTTTGTATGAATTCAAAAAATTAGGAAGAAGTGTTCTTATAACTGTTGATTCCTTCTGCTGATTTTATAAAAGATGCCTAATGCTAGAATTCAATCTGTTGAATGCTTCAGCAGCGAAGATAAGGTTCGTTGTCGTTTAAATTAGTAACGGGTTTAAGATTAGATATATGGTTATTTTCTCAGGACTTTCCCGCTTCAAATCTTCTGGCAAAGGAAGCGCGTAAATGGAAGTGTCGGGAACAGGGAGAAAAAAGCGCTTTCGTCGTGCTGCGTCTCGATAAAGAGCTCTCTATAAATGGTATTGATATAGGAAATGAACATTCTGCTTTCATCGAGGTACTCGTAGCCAGAAGTGGCCCCAGCAATCCTGATTTCAAGGAGATACTCCTGACATCCTCCTTTATGACACCCATTGAGAGCCGTAATTCGACTAATGTAAATGGTGTGAGGTGCTTCACCCAGAGTTCCCTTGTCGCATCGGTGGCCTGCGAGAAATGGAATTTGGTAAAAATTATTTGTACCCAACCTTTCAACAGTCGTGTTCAGTACGGAATCTCGTTCATAAGATTACACTCACCGAATGCAGAAAAGAGTGTAAAACCCCTCGTTCCGGAAAACATTCAACAACAAATTAAAGCTGTTGCGGATCAGCACGTTCCAAAAGTGTTAAAACTTGGAAGATTCACGGTTCGGGAAGAATCACCTGATTCCGACAGTGGAAGCACATCAGCGACAACCCTTTTCGCTCGTTGGAAGCAATCCCGAATCAGTGAGGGAACGCAAAATGCAACAAACGAGAAGAATCCACCAGTTACCTCGATGTCAACTGCCGCGGCAATACGGAATGCTTCAACCCCTGTTGCGATTAGGAAAGCTCATTCTACACCGTTGGTTAAAAAAACGGTTACAACCACTCCATCGGCCAGGCCGCGCCTCTTCGACGATGATGATGAAGAGGTTGCGAAACCAATTAACCGTAATCGTGATTCGATATTGTACGATAAGGATGATGATAAGCCTAACGAGAGGTTGGACAAAAAATTGACCGAGGATCGAAATCGCCAGAAAAAGGAATATGAAGACAAAATGAACAAGGAAAAACAGAACCGCTCTTTGAAAGAAACAAAACCAAATCTACATAATACATCAGCATCTAAATTCAAGAATTTTTTATTCGACGATCCTGTTCCGAAAGATCAAGTTATTTCAAAAGTCGAACATAAGGTTCCAAGTGCATCTAACAATGTAAAGGGATCACCTCAGTCTGTTCCGGTGAAACCACAACCGGACAAACGATTGCCTGAAGATAATCGTAAGAAAAATGTCCAAGAGCACAAACCAGTAGAATTCGAGCGAAAGAAACGCGGTTCGGATTGTGGAGTCGCAAACAGCGTCTCGCCTATTAGCAAAAAACCCAAACTACAACTTGCCGACGATAAAGAGGATACCACAAAACGGAGAAAAATGCCCCTGTATAAACCATTCAATAAGCTTTTGGAGAATGTGGTATTAGTCATCAGTGGAATACAGGTTCGGAGTTCAATGAGTTGAGTAGGTGTCGTTAAATTGTCACTAAGTTTTCCAGAACCCTGATCGAGCAAACCTTCGGAATCAGGCGCTAGGGATGGGCGCAAAGTATAAATCAGATTGGGACTCGAATTGTACACATCTCATGTAAGTATTTTTGAAAGTTTTGTTTCATTTAATTCGTAATACACAATCGCAATATAATCACGGAGTTGATTTTTTTTGTTGATTTACTATGTTACCTAAGTTTCACGTTAGGTACGCTTCGACCAATTATTCGAGGTTTGCTCGAGTTTAGAAAATGTAACAGTTTTGAGGAAAAAAAGGAAATACAATCATTTTCATACTAGATATCTTAAGAATCCCAAAAATCGATTACATATAGCAGATATCGTAAAACTTTGGTTGAAACATTTCATTCATTCTGGCTTGGCGCCTTTACAACATGACCTAATTCACAATATTCCTCCAATTAACATTTTTGGCTTGTGGTTTGCGGCTTTCTCCCTCCAATTATGCAGACTTGACCCTTTGCAATCAGGTACTGCTCCATTGCTGCGCTCCTTGTCGTCCTGTACTCGCCGATGAACACCATTTTTGCAAGAATGTTATCTGGTATTCTTATAATATGTCCTGCCTAGCGTTTCCTTCCAGTTTTGGGCATTTAATGAATACTGTGTTTACCGGTTTGGTGCTCCCTTGGCCGAGTGGTTAGCGTCATAACTAACATGCCGGGTGTTCGGGTTCGATTCCCTTTCTGGTCGGGGGAATTTTCCTCCGACTCCGACTTGCACTGTGATCACGCGTATTCTAGAGCTTGCCACATGCATTCAAGGCGTGTTATTTGGCATAGAAATCTCAACTAAGTACTAAGGAAAATGACGCAAGTAATACTACGTTGAGACGGCGAAGTTCCTCTAGGAACGTTAGTGCCATTGAAGAAGAAGTTTACCGGTGAGTTGTGTGAACCTGCGGTTCATCCTTCGCTTCCATATGCCGTCCTTCTGCATACCGCCAAAGATGGTTCTTTACAAACGTTTTGACATAGGACTATGTCTTTGATTTCTTTATAGGGGGGGGGGGTTCACTCTACGAAAAATGTAACGATTCATTAAGAGTTTTCAAACGCATAATACGCAAAATCGTCATTGTGATATATGTTATGTTGTATACCATTACACATGAAATTTATCCAGCTTTTTTTTTCTTCAAACGTGAACAGCGATTAAAGTAAAATCATGTAAACAATTTGACGATTTAGATTGTATGTATGTACGGGCGATAGCTCACATTGTGAATGAATGCGTATTATGAGTTGTTCTCCATTTTTCGGACAAACAGTCATTTATAAGTTGGCAGAATCCATGGAGGGATGTTCCTGGAAGATGGATCTACTCTATTATCCTCGAAGATCAATCAATTCGGAATCAATTCGCGTCTTTATCGTGAAGGTCTTGCTACTAACAATTTATGTAATTGTGGTCCAAGATGTCATAATATTGAGCATGCTGTTTGGTTATGTAAAAATGCAATTAATGAATATAACTGGCTGCTGATTTGAAAGTTCGAAAGGATATACTCACGCATATCAGATTATGATAGTCTTAATAATATGTTCCCCATATATGTCTTTCTTAGAAACCAGCTTCACTTCCTCGAATGCACTCGCCCATTCACGAACTTCCCAGAAAATGGCCATAGAATACTCAATATACATCTCCTGGCTATAAAGTTATTACAAACAATGTTCCGAACAATTTAGCAACGAAGGAGAAAATACTATTTTTATCTATAGTATATTTCTGTAGTCATTGATTTATTTGACTTAGGCTTATTGTTCGGACGTGAAAAAAAGTCTCTGGAGCAGCGATTCGTTTCTCAATTGCTCAAAGTTGAAATATTTATTGAATCAATAAATGAATTCTTATTTTGAAGAAAATGCTTACATTGTTTTTTTTTCGTTTCAAATCGACGTAACGACTAACTACTTCGCGGGGTTCTGCTATGCTTCACTCCCTATGAACGCGCAACTAATAATAATAAAATGAGGTTAATTTCTGTGATGAAAAATTAAACTCCTACTCTCTCACCTCCAACTTCACCGCGGTTAATTCAACTTGGAGATCATTTGATCAAACCTACCGTTTTTATAGTTCAGTTAAATACTTATAATTTCACCGCTGTTAAAAAGAACAACCTGTCTTCAAGCGTGGTAGAAAAAAATGGTTCCTCTTTTCTCTTCCAACCGTTTCTTATTCTGCCAACGCTCGCTGCGACGCAGTTGAAGTTTGCAGAGCTGTGTTGCCAGAACATCCCCCGCCCCGTGGATCAGGTCCAGGCTCGTCCCGTCTTCCGGATTCACCACCATCCGATACCACCATCAGCACCAACTTCACCACTGGTCGCTTCAGCTTACCGGTAGCCGTCTGTACTACGGCTTGCCGCACTCTTCCATCTCTCCCACGGATCCAGTCTCTCCTGTCCTTATCTGCAACGTACACCAAATCTCCTGCCTTGACTGATCTGACCTCGTCGAGCCATTTTGTCCGTTTATTGATCGTCGGAAAGTACTCTGTCAGCCAGCGTTTCCATGCGTCGAAGAGTTACCGAAAATAAAATGGTTCGGCGTGAGTGCTTCACGATCAGCAGATGTTTGAGGCATGTAAGTCAAAGGACGAGCATTGATGAAACCCTCTGCTTCTGCCAAAACCGTCTGCAGAACTTCGTCGGTGAGAGTATGACCATCATTGAGAGCTTCCATAGCCTCCTTAACGCTACGCACCATGCGTTCCCACGCACCGCCCATGTGAGGCGCGGACGGTGGATTGAACGACCATTTGGTGTGGGAATCAGTGAACGTTGCGGCGACCTCGTTGTTAATTTGCCTCATCAGCAGCCGACTGGCACCAACAAAGTTGGTGCCATTGTCAGAAAATATCTCCACAGGTGATCCTCGTTTGCAAACGAATCGTCTCATCGCCATCACGCAGGACTGCGTCGAGAGACTGAACGCAATATCAAGATGCACGGCTCGAGTTACCATGCACGTGAAGACGACTACGTATCTTTTCTCTTTACGCCTTCCAACCGTCACATCTAGTGGCCCAAGATAATCTACGCCAGCATAACTGAATGGCCTGACGTATGGTGTCAACCTCTGCTTCGGCAATGGAGCCATTCTCGGGAACTGTGGCTTGCATTTCTTTACCTTACATCGCTGACAGTCTTTCATCACCTGCCTCACCGCGGAACGCAATTGAGGGATATCGTATCTGATGGGGCTTACCCGTTCCTGATCGAAGGGTTTTCCACCGTCAGTATACGACGGCCCAAAAGATTCTTGTTGTGGTGAATCACACCGTCGAGAATGGATTTGATGGCTGCGTATTGGATGGTTTTCCATAAACTTGAGAGCTGTCGTCACAAAACGAAGAATTTCCAAATTTTTTCGATTTTCTCCTGGCTTCTTCACGGGAAAAGAAAAGACGTCTGACCTCTGTCGGTTTCCAAGCGAATATATATTTCCCATAGCCTCCTTGCAGTTACAATATTTAAAAAATGGAAAAAATCATGACATACTTCAACATTCCGGCCACCTTGAACTGGTTTAGCTAGTTCAATTCTATTACTTAACAATGTTGTCGTTGTTTTTAAACTAAATATTTAAAGATTCGAGACTAGTCTCAGTTGTTGTGAAGACGCAACAGGAGCACGTGATTTGCCGGCAACGATCGGTTTGTTATGGTTCGCCGGGAATTGAACTCGATGTAGATTGTTATAAGTAGCCCAGGGTATCGTCATCTGGGGATTGAAAAGACCAGGTAGACCTGACAAGATAAAGATACGTATTGGAACCGCAATTACCTGCTTGGTTCCCACGAAGGCATCGAGCAAATTTTGGCGTGCTCTACCAGGTCTCATTTTTCAGGATCCGGATGATGATTTTCTGCTGTTGGTAATAGCGCAATCTTCGCCACAGGTCTGACGATTGCTTCGGATGATGCAGTCTTCAGGGTGACGACACGTACCACTCCGTCTTTGCCCGGATGAACCTTAGTGATCCTTCCGAGCGGCCATTGTATTGGTGGTAGATTGTCGTCTTTGATTACCACGACGGCACCTGGTTTGATGGTTACTGGTGGCTTGGACCTTGTAACGCGTGACTGGAGTTGCTGGAGGTATTCTGGTGCCCATCTGGACCAGATTCGTTGGAATCGCTTCTGAGCGAGCTCAAAGTGCGTCAGACGATTATCCGGAATGTCGCACAAGTTGTTTTCCGGAACGGCTTGGAAACTGGCTCCAATCAGGAAATGTCCTGGAGTTAAGACTTCCAGGTCTGAAGGATCGGTTGGAATTGGAACCAGGGGCCTCGAATTCAGGCACATTTCAATTTGGGCCAATAAAGTGCACATGTCCTCGTAGCCAACGTTTACATTGCCGATTTCACGTAACAGGTGATGCTTAGCTGATTTAACGGCTGCTTCCCACAGCCCTCCAAAGTGTGGTGCTCGCGGAGGGATGAAACGCCAGATAATCTCGTTCTCTGCACACCAGTCGAGGATCTGCTTTCGTTCGGTTTGGTTGGATTTTAACATGGCGTAGAGTCTGTGCAGTTCGTTTGCTGCGCCCTTGAAGGCGGTGCCGTTGTCGCTGTGGATTTCCTTCATCTTTCCACGGCGAGCGACGAAACGGCGGAGAGCGGCCATAAAAGCCGGTGTTGACATATCAGATACAAGCTCGATATGGACGGCACGTGTAGCGAAGCATACAAATATTGCGATGTACGCTTTAGTAGGAGTCCGGTTACGCACCGGAGATTTGATATATACGGGACCGCAGTAATCAATACCGCATACGGCAAATGGTCTGGTCGGAGTCACTCTTGTTGTAGGCAGGTCGGCGATACTCTGCTGCACCAGGGTGGGTTTGTTGCGGAAGCACGTGTGACATTGGTGGTACGTGCGGCGAACTAAGTTACGGCCACCGATGATCCAGAATTTCTGGCGAATCGAAGAAAGCATCAACTGGGGACCGGCATGGAGCAGCATATGGTGGTAGTACTTGGCTAGCAGGACGGATAACCGGTGCTTCGACGAGAGGACAATTGGGAACTTTACATCTTCGGACACGGGGGCGTTGCCGAGTCTTCCACCAACTCGGATGACACCTTCCTTGCTGACTTTCGGTTGCAACCACTTCAATGCTGACGATGTAGGAATACGTTCCCCGGATATAAGATTGGACATTTCTTCTGGAAATGATTCGCGCTGGGCTAGCCGAGAAAGGGCGATGTCTGCATCACGGAGGTCGTCAGTTGTTAAGGTCTCAAAAGGTTCGATGGTGGTCTTCTTGACGGCGGCTTTCAGGGCACGGAAATATCGCATCCAGTATGCAATAAATCGACGAAGTTTGCTGAAGCAGGAGTATCGGCTGAATAATTTATCGGAAAAGTTGGAATTGAGTGTGGCTATCATGGTTACGTTGTTTTTGGCCTCCGACATCCAATGTGGGTCAAGGGATGGCATTTCGTTAACAGGCCAATCGGATGGTGGCAGGGATAACCAGTTCGGACCGTTCCACCAAATGGGAAGTTGTTTGAGATCGATTGGATTGACGCCACGAGAGAGGGGATCAGCTGGATTGGATGTTCCGGAAACATGGTTCCAGTGGCAGGATTCTGTAGCTTCTTGAACCATAGCTACCCGATTAGCTACGAAAGTTTTCCATCGGGACGGCGAAGACTCCAACCAATGTAATACAGTTGACGAATCTGTCCAACAGAAGAATTCAGCAGGTTTCGGAATGGAATGGGCCACCTTTTTATAGAGATTGGATGCGAGTACAGCCCCACATAACTCCAGACGTGCGATGGTTTGTTGTTTGGCCAGCGGTGCTACTTTGGACTTGGAAGTCAGCAATTGGACACGAACAACCCCAGCGGATTCTGAGCGGACATAACAACATGCTCCGTAAGCCTTCTGTGAGGCATCGGAAAAGAAATGGAGTTGGAATGAGGTTGCGTTTGCTACGGTTACACAGCGTGGAATTCGAAGAGATGCGATAGTATCTAACGTTTCGTGGAACTCCTTCCACTTGGATTGCAAACGTGGAGGAAGAGGACGATCCCACTCATATGAATCTCCAGCTTCGGTTTTCAATGCCCATAGACGCTGCATGAAGAGTTTGGCGATGACTATGATTGGTCCCACCAGGCCAAGTGGGTCAAAAATCTGCGCCACGTACGACATAATCTTCCGCTTAGTTAAAACAGATGCTAGCAGTGGAAATTGAACCTTGAAACTCATCATGTCGATTCTCGGTTCCCAGATGAGTCCGAGTGTGGAAACGGATTGATCGTCCTGGAGATCATGGTACGGTGCAAAGGCTAGGTCTTCTTCGGGAATATCAACTAGGATTTCTGGTGAGTTTGAAGCCCACTTCTTCAACGGGAAACCTGCTGCTGAAAGCATGGCAGTCATTTCTTGGCGTATTTGGATAGCGGATTCAACGGTGTCGGCACCAGACAGGAAATCATCCACGTAGAAATCCTTCTGGGCTACCGCGGATGCGGCTGGATGGATATCACTTGCGTCCTGCGCGATTTTCTGAAGGGTGCGTGTAGCTAAGAATGGTGATGACGCGAAACCGTACGTTACAGTGTTCAGTTCGTACGTAGCAATTGGCTGGTTTGGACTAGGACGCCAGAGGATGAGCTGATATCGACGAAACGGCTGACGCAATAGGATCTGTCGATACATTTTTTCGACGTCGGCGACGAATGCAATTTGGTGGATGCGGAATCGGATGTGGATCGATAGCAGATCATCTTGAACGACGGGTCCAACTAGTTGCAGGTCATTCACAGAGAATCCAGAAGACGTCTTGCAGGATGCATCGAACACAACTCGAACCTTCGTAGTGGTGCTGGATTCCTTGAACACCGGGTGGTGTGGGAGAAAACAGTGTGGCTTGGTTTCGTCTACTGGATCCACGAGCTTCTTCATGTGGTTTAGGCGTTCGTATTCCTCCATGAAGCGGCAGTAGGCAACTTTGGTGGTTGGATCTCGCTCAAGTCGTTTTTCAAGGTTCAAGAAGCGACGCTCGGCGATTGAACGTGATTCGCCGAGAGTGACGAGCGGATCGCGGGTGAGTGGCAAGGACACAACGTAACGACCCGACGAATCGCGAGTGGTGGTAGTGGCATATTGATCTTCACAGAAATTTTCTTCAGCGGATAACATGGAGCAGGGTTCAACAGCTTCTAGCTCCCAGAACTTCTGGAGGGCTTGTTCCAGGTTTCGGTCTACAGTGGTGAGGTGACAAACACGTGGAACATCGGGTGATTGGATGACTACTTTCCCAGAAACAGTCCATCCGAACGAGGTTTCGACGAATACAGGTTTTCCTTCGCCGCAGGAAATCTTACAACCGGTGTGCAGGTCATAATATACTTCTCCACCGACAATCATGTCAACGTCGGCTGGAATGTGGAATCGTGGGTCGGCTAACGGAACATCAGGGAACTGCCACGAGGAAATATCAATCGGCGTAGTTGGCAGGCATACTGTGGGTTTCTTCAAAATCAGAAAATCGAGAGTTGTACTATACGAAAGCAACTTGGATTTAATCGTAGCAGTCAACTTGCGCTTGATCTGCTTCGATGCTTCACCGATTCCAGACACGGCGATGTCAACTTTCGTGCGGCGGAGGTTGAGTACATTGGATAATTTCTTCGTAATAAAACTGCACATTGATCCCGAATCTAGGAGCGCGCGAGCAGGATGCTCTTTGCCATTCTGGTCTACGACAAGGAGGTTAACCGTTTCCAATAGGACAGTGGACTGATATGACTGTGCCGACAAACTCACTTGGGGATTCGGATTCGCTGATCCAGGGGATTCGACAACAGTCAACGTGGGTGGATTCGGTTGCTGGGATGACTGACCAGACATGACAACTGGAGTGGATTGTACTTTCGGGACTGCAGATTCGTGCAGCAGCGTGTGGTGTCTCTGGTGACAATTTCGGCAATCATACTTGGACGTACAATTCCTACTTTGGTGTCCAGAACGGAAACAATTCCAGCATAGGCGTTTTTGGGATACCAGTTCTCTGCGTTGACAAACGGACATCTTGGAAAATGCTGGACATTGGAATAACAAATGGTTTTCTGGACAAGCAATACAATGCGGAATGAAACTCTTAGTTTCGGTCGTGGCGGAATTGGATACCATCTTGAATGGCTTCTTCTGGTTTGGTGTGGAACCGGCCACCTTGACTTGGCCGACTTGATTGGAGCGTTGCTGCAGATCGGTGACGACGGACTTCAACATTCGGACACGCTGGTACAAGAAATCAACCAACTCCTCGTAAGTGATGTCATCAGCGCTACTAGTCTTCTCCTCCCAGGCTCGGAGGGTTGTTGAATCCAGTTTGTAGCTTAGCAGGTTGATTAACGGTGTGTCCCAGTGGATGACTGGTTCGTTCAGCTTCGCTAAAGCCTTGACATGCCGTTGGTAATCATCAACCAGGTCATGCAGCTCTTGGGGTGACTCTTTGTTGAGTGGCGGGAGGTCATACAAAGCTCGGAATAGCTGACGCTTCAAATAACGTTTATTGTCGTAACGCTTCAATAAAGCGTCCCAAGTTAATGCGTAATTATCCGCACTTATATCGGTTGACTCGAATGGCTTATGAGCTTCTCCTTCCAGTGATTGTAAGAGGTACTGCATCTTCGCTACTGTCGGAATATCCGCATTGGAATGGACCATGGATGTAAACGTATCACGGAAGGAAAGCCATCTAGACAAATCTCCGTCAAACTTTGGAAGGTCAATCTTGGGTAATCGCAGGTGGAAATTCGCTGGAGGATGATTGGCTGTAAAAGACGTGTTCAATGCTGGTTGGTTGTGATCTATGGAACGTTTCATCAATAAAAAACCTTTAGCCGAACAGTATCGCGCCTCGAACGTTGCTCGTTCTTGCATATGCTCCTCAAACTTCTCAGGATCATCATACTTTTCGATCTCCGTTTGCAGGTCAATGAATTCGTTGTAGACTCTGTCCAACGCTTCAACACGAATCGGAATCTGGAAAACGTCATTCTGGTTGTCAAAATTATTGATGAACACTTCAACGGAATCACGAACGACGAATAGTGCTTTGCGCTTCATAAAGCATTCGACCAACTTCTTCTCTGGTCTGGACATCTTGGTTCACTACACTATCACCACTTCACTACCACCACAGATCGAATATACGGAATCAAAATTCGGAAGATTGGAACGTAAATTGTGCGTTGTAATGTCTTTTACACGACGCGGATATCGAAAAATGGTAAAAATCGAACGAATGTATCCTTCCCGTCACGGTTTACCACTTTTTAGGCGAACGAATAACTCGAGGATGGTGCACAAAAACGAACGTAATTATTCCCGACACGGGCATACCACCCACGCGAGTCTACTTGCCACCCAACACCACCAAATGAACTTGCAAACAAAATGGTGTACTCACCACACCTGCCCTTCTGGTCGGGGGAACCTTCGATCCGGTTCGAAGGACCAAATGATGGGGCTTACCCGTTCCTGATCGAAGGGTTTTCCACCGTCAGTATGCGACGGCCCGAAAGATTCTTGTTGTGGTGAATCACACCGTCGAGAATGGATTTGATGGTTGCGTATTGGATGGTTTTCCATAAACTTGAGAGCTGTCGTCACAAAACGAAGAATTTCCAAATTTTTTCGATTTTCTCCTGGCTTCTTCACGGGAAAAGAAAAGACGTCTGACCTCTGTCGGTTTCCAAACGAATATATATTTCCCATAGCCTCCTTGCAGTTACAATATTTAAAAAATGGAAAAAATCATGACATACTTCAACAGTATCGCTGACGGATCTCGTTGACAACCGTCTCCCTACTCGCATGTCCAAAACGACAATGATAGTGGTCGAGGAGTCTGAACGTGATCGGATGATTCCTGGGTAGTATTATTGGAAAACGCGCATCAAACGGTGCGAACGTAGCAGCTTCGGTTCTCCCTTCGACACGCAGGACTCCAAACTCATCTGCGAATGCGGACATCTTGTATAACGAACTGCTCTTATCGACGCAGCATCTCATCTCTATCGGTGCATCTCGGTTTTGCAGTAGTGTTTTCACTTCGTCCGGGTAACAATCGCCTTGAGCGATCTGCCAGAGCCACTGTTCAGCACGTGTAAACTCTTCTTGCTTAAGCGGAATTTTTACCATAGGAACAACACGTTTGAGCCATCGTTTCTGCTGTTCCGTTGCCTCTAGTGCTTCTATTGGCAGCCCTTTGATTCGCCGCCGACAGTTGTTCATAAATCTGTACACGCATGCCATCGTTCGTAGCAGAACGTTCCATCTCGAAATCCTATTAACGTCGACGATTCCTATCGGTAGCGAAATATGATGTAACTGATAACAGGAACGAGCGGGAAGTTGTCTTGGACGTTTTCAACAACTTCCCGCTGACGAGGCCATTGGCCCTGTGGGAGATACAGGAAGGAAGGTCCCGTGAACCAGTCATTATTAGAATCCAGTTCAGTGTTTCTGCCCCATTTGGTGAGACTATCGGTAATATTGGCTTTCGAAGGAACCCAGTACCACGATTCAGGCTGCGTGAGTGACAAAATCTCGCCGATACGATGAGCCACAAACTGTACTTCCTGTGGTCCGAACGTATCCAGGCAAGCACAGTGGCAGAATCTGTCCATAAAAAGCATTCTCCGATCTCGTACGAATGGCTGGTACGAACATTTTAAAGAAGCCTTGCGCCCAAAACTGCTCCCTCCAGCTCCATTCGTGGAATTGATAGATGCTTGAGTGGAGTCACCTTGGCCTTCGACATCACCAGAGCACATCGGACCTCCTCTCCATCTTCACAGCGAAAATATGCAGCACAACCGTAGCCTCTGTCGCTCGCATCGGTAAACACGTGCAGTTGCACCTTCTTGTAAGTCGTGGGTCGCGCACCATTGAAATAACATCGAGGGATCTGCAACTCACTGATATTGGGAAACAAATTTGTCCAGCGCACCCATTTCTCGAAATCCTCGTTTCGCATCTCTTCGTCCCACTGTAGCCCACTCCGCCAGAGATCTTGCACTAGCATCCTACCGTGAATAGTGAAAGGCGCGAGCAACCCCAATGGATCAAACAAACTCATGATGATGCGGAGAGCCATCCGCTTTGTTGGGCGCTGCTTTCCGATAACATATGGTATCAGTTCCGCTCGAAGGTTTGTGGAAAACGAGAGTACATCGCGGATTGGATCCCACGTTATTCCCAGTACTTGTTTCCACTTTATTTCTTCTTCGCAGCCAAATTCTCGAGGAGTTTGGGCCACAGGCTCACCAAGTCTCAGCAGCACATCAGATGAATTACTCACCCAATTCCGCATGTCGAAACCCGCGCTTAAATGAATATTTTTAACTTGTAGAGCTCGCTCGCCTGCTTCTTCCGCGGTATCGGTGCTGTCGTAGTAATCGTCCATATACATTTTAGACTTCACTGCTGCGACCGCGTCAGGATATTCCTCTGCAAACCGATCAGCATTCTTTCGTAGAACGTACTGTGCCGAGCAAGGAGAGCACGTTGCGCCAAAGGTCGCCACATCCATTAGATATACGTCAGGTGGCAGGGTGGTATCGAATCGGAAAAGGAATCGTTGGGAATGTTTGTCCACCGACCTGATTCGGATTTGGTGAAACATTTCCCTTATGTCGCCTCCGAACCCGATTTGTCGTTCTCTGAATTTGCAGATTACCGAGGGAAGTGATACGAGTTGATCGGGGCCTTTCAATAACTGAGAATTGAGTGATACTCCCTCGACCTGTGCCGCTGCGTCCCAAACAAGTCGCTTCTTTCCCGGCTTCCTCGGATGTAACACTACGTTGAGCGGCAAATACCATACGCGCCGACTGTCTGCTTCATTTAGTTCCTGAGTGGAAGCTTTATGGGTGTATTCCTTACGCACGTACTCTTGGATCTGTTGGTGGACATTTTCGCGTAGCTCGGGGTCCTTGGATAGCTTTGCTTCCAAGCATTTCAGCCTTCGCGTCGCCATTGGTAGACTATTTGGCAGGTTGACGTCATCAGTTTTCCACAAAAGACTGGTTTCATACCTCCCATCCTGCCAGACCGTCGTTTTCTCCAGTAGCTCACGAGCTCGTTTGTTTTCAGCAGATTCCGGTAACGCAAACCCAGGAGCAATTGCTTCATCCAGCACGAACTGTTGACGAATCATCTCATTCAACTTGGTATCCGTTTTGCATTCACACGAGTGCACATTTAGGAATTTCTCCATCGACGTATTAGTTTCACTTGGCCCATATATTGCCCAACCAAGAAGCGACCTCACCGCAATAGGGTCACCAGATTGACCCTTTTGACACTCTAGAGGAGCAAATAAATCTATATTGTCCAGTCCCACGAGAACTCTTGGCACAGCTTCTGAGTACGACTGAACTGGCACATTTCGTAGGTGCTCGTAACGTGCTGTTAGTTCGTCGACAGACAGGCTTTGTCCTGGAAGTTTTAGTTCATCCACAGTATGGGCTGCTTTTAATGTGTAGCGATTTCGAAGATCACGTCCAGCAATCTGGATATTAACACGCTTCGACGAATTTTCGTTCCGAACAACGCTCGTTGTCCATTTCAGTTGTAGCGGCTCGGGGGTTCCTTCGACTCCAAGGCTGTTGGTAATTCCTGATTCAATCAAAGTCAAAGATGAGCCTTCGTCGAAGAAGGCGTATGTGTTTAGGCGACGGTTACCGTTGAACAGCGTTACGGGCACCACTCTGAACAAAATTGACCGCCTGCCGTATCCATGTGTATGACAGTCCGAGGGCACCACACGAGTAGCTACTACAGTTGCCTCGTGGAGTAATGGATGATGGCGTTTGCCACAACTTCCAATGTTACAGTGGATTCTTGAACGGCATCTCCATGTACCGTGACCGTAAAGACATGTCTCGCATAGTTTATGCTGTTTCACAGCTTGCATACGAGTGTCCAGGCTCATTTGTTCAAATTTCTCGCAGTTTCTTACTCTGTGGTCATCCTTACCGCATATCGGACAAGGAGTACGTGTCTTGGATGACTCGGAAGATTTGGATTCATCGGTGTGAGTGTTGCAGTGTCCCTTTTCCTTTGGCCGGCCTTTTTCTGCCTTGTTGCACTGCTTAGGCTTCACAATTGAAGTAACCTCACTAGCGTCCTCGACCAGCCTCTCCATGAACCTACCGAATTCCTTTAGCGAGGGTTCAACGAACTTTCGTTTGTACCGGACCCAATCCAGCTTTATGGATGCAGGTAGCTTTTCTATGAGCTCCTCAAGCAATGTTGGGTTTGACAAATGTCCACGCAAATTAGCTGCTTCTAAATGGTCGCACAATTGCTGAACCGCCATCCCAAAATTCATTATGGTGTCCAATCGCTCCGGCTTGGGCGCTTCCAGTTGCCGGACTTTACCAAGTAAGTATCTTACCAGAAGCTCTGGTCTTCCGTATAGGCGACGCAGCGTCTCCATGATTTGGGGTACACAGTGAGGAAACATCAATTTCGTAACTACCGCTTCTCGCGCTTGTCCTTGTAAGCTTTCTCGCAACCGGATAAGGTTCTCAACCTCTGTGAAACCACACGCTGTGTTTCCGGTTTCGAAGCTACTGTTGAACATCGGCCACTCCTCAGGGTCACCCGAAAATATCGGTAGCTTTTTCGGCCAGATTTGCCTGGCTGCCAACTGATTTGAACTAGGCCCCACCCCGTGTGTCGTGTGTCTCACGGCATGCTGAGGATTTTCAGGATGAAAACTACGAGGATTTCGGCGGCGTTCTTCTTGGTGTGGTTGTATGTCAGGCTCTCCGACCGATGATGCAACATCACTTTCGATTTCGCTTGGGACCCAAGAGCCATCTTCGGTTTTTTCTTCGTCGGCTATAGTTTCATCTTCGGAATCTTCATATGCAGCATTTTCTTCGGCAACGGTTTTCTCAAAATATCTTTTTGCTTTCGTATCTGGTTGTTTATCAAGCCAGTCTTTCGTTTTTCGCCAGTCTCCCGCCAGGCTCATAGCCGAGCCCTTGAAGCTACCTCCTTCTTCTGCAATCTGCTCTTCCAAATTGTATTTCTCGTTCAACGATCGCTCTAGCAGATCAAGCTCTTTCTTCCGCAGTGCCTGTTCCTTCTTTCTCATCGCCTTTTCTTCTTCCAATTGTCGTCGCTCTTCTTTCAATTTTTGCTTCTCCAACCGTTGTTCGGCTTCCAAACGCTGCAGCGCTAATTGTGCGCGGGCTCGAGCACTGGAAATATTCGACTTAATCGACATCTTGTCAAAGGTATTTGGCTTTGGAACACCCGGACTCCGTTTTGGCGTAGTACGACCATCTGCACCTTTCTCACTCGTCGGCTCATTCTTTTTGGTTCCCCCGAGGATAGCAGTGGCTTTACTACGTGTATTCGGCTTTTCAAAAATGTCATCTGGCTTAATTTTGGAACTCTTCTTCTTCGTAGCATCAGTTGCTACAGAAACAGTATCTGACGGTAACAGGAGACCTGTCGAGCAAGTGTAGCACTTCCACTTACTTATGGAAACTCCTGGTGGAACATTGGTACACTTCGGATGAAACGGCACGTCACATTTACGGCATGAAATCATTTCTACATCGGGATCATCGGCAAGGGCGCAGGCTCCGCATTTACGCTTACATAAATCCTCCATCAAAGCAATCTTTGAGAATGTTCGGACGTGAAAAAAAGTCTCTGGAGCAGCGATTCGTTTCTCAACTGCTCAAAGCTGAAATATTTATTGAATCAATAAATGAATTCTTATTTTGAAGAAAATGCTTACATTGGTTTTTTTTCGTTTCAAATCGACGTAACGACTAACTACTTCGCGGGGTTCTGCTATGCTTCACTCCCTATGAACGCGCAACTAATAATAATAAAATGAGGTTAATTTCTGTGATGAAAAATTAAACTCCTACTCTCTCACCTCCGACTTCACCGCGGTTAATTCAACTTGGAGATCATTTGATCAAACCTACCGTTTTTATAGTTCAGTTAAATACTTATAATTTCACCGCTGTTAAAAAGAACAACCTGTCTTCAAGCGTGGTAGAAAAAAATGGTTCCTCTTTTCTCTTCCAACCGTTTCTTATTCTGCCAACGCTCGCTGCGACGCAGTTGAAGTTTGCAGAGCTGTGTTGCCAGAACACTTATATTTATGTTGATCTTAACTATTTAGACTTGTGTTTAATGACTCCTTATCTTCCCCTGTATAATTGAATAAACAGAAGAAAAGGATAGTAATGGCTATAATGATATTCTTGTGTACATTTTTGAACATAATATTTCCGAATTCTACCACTTTATCTCATCCAACCCGTTTAAAGGATACAAGTTCATACAAGGAACGTTTTTTTCGGGGCTTCATGTATCAAAAGGCTGATATATCAAAAGAGAAAAAATTACAGATTTTGAACAATAAAAAACTCAATTTAAATGCAATTACTACACACAATCACAGTCCCATGTCAAAATCTCGTCCGTGCCCCTAGGCATATACATATCATAGGTGTCGTGCACAAATTACGTAACGCTAAAAAGTCGGATTTTGTTATTAACAGTTAACAGTTTTTTGGACAACCACAGAATAACGCTTAGAATAACATTTCCTCTTAAATTTCTAGCCTCCATAACAAAGTCTTTTCAATAACATAATACTCCATTTCATGCAGTGAGCTTACTTCATCGGCAATTTCAGATTCAAATTCTACAAGAAAATGAAAAACAACACTATGTAGCGGCTAGACACGCAAAACTTTACTCTCTTTGCAGCCAGAGCGAACCAAGTGCACGCCAACTATTAACACAATATCACATACAACAACACATTGGTATTTTGTAACGACTCTTGACTAATTTCATAGATAGTATGTATGTTGACTCACTTTTGCAGTTTTTGATTATACAACATCCTAATAAATGAAAATAAATTGACTTAAAATGCATTACACTTGGTTGGTTTTGGCTGAACGCAATGTTGAAAATTAACACTCAACACGATTTTACACTTCAGGGCAGCCCTTTGGCCGTTTTTAACGGACGGAGTTTAGAACAGTTTAGTGGGTTCATGTCCTTCGGCACATAATCCCCAGAATTAATAGGATACCATTCCAGCACGGTTTTGAAGCAGTGGCATGAAGCCCGATCTGACCAAAACTACGATTTTTGAAAGCTGTTTTTAAAGGCCATCAGTTTTGTATATCCCACCGTAGAGACGAATGAACTCTCAGAGTTTAAAGTCTCTTTAATTCAATACCGTTACCGTATATCCCACCGTGTTGATTTGTAATCAACGGAACGGGAAAGATGAAATTCCGCAACTATAATACTCCGGGAATGAAACATGGAATTTGGTGTTGTATGATTGAGATTATAATTTTCATTTTTGTCGTATTCATAGAATTAATTCAAAAGCATTTAAATTGTGATATTTATGTGAATTTACGTTTATTCCCATTATTTTACTCTTAATCTTCCTGTGTCGAATATGTTACCAATTCAGTAATAAATTCTATTATTAATTGTTCAATCGAATCAGTTCTTTCAAGTTTTTGACACAAGGTTGGTTTTAGTGTCTAAATTTTTCATTACTTTATACGATACTGTAGCAGCATTCTATCCCTGCTTATTGTGTGTGCACATCTTAGATTTGTTATGATTCGCTTGAGAGTTCGCTTGTAACCATGGGGCTGCTAACACACAGTTTATGGTGTCTTTGGTCACAAATGGTTCACTCCATTACCCAACGTTACCCAAAGTATATGGCTTGCAAAGTCAGGAACTTCTGAGCGAATTTGAAATGGTGTTCGTGTCGAAATGTTTGGATTTAGCTTGAAATCATCAATCTCTGGTTTTTGCGCGGTTTTGGCCCGACAAGCTCCTAGCTGATCCACTGTCGTCCGTTCCTGGAGCCTTTCGAGGACCCTTGAGAAGGTCAAATTATGTATATTCATCAGTCCTTCCAAGGCGCGATGCTGAATTTTACACGTGGGTGAACAAAATACTTTCCCGAACGGGTCGCTGATTTTTCACCATCTGAACTGGAATCTCACTGATAACTGTAAAACATAGCGGATGTATACAAACACTCTAAAGAGAAATTGGTCGAATTTTGGTTAACTTCGGTCAAGTATGAAAAAAGATACGTATGAAAGTGCCGTAATAGTTATCTAAATCTTATAGTGGGTCAAAAGGAATTGCTCAAACAGTCAAAAAGATTCCAGCAAATCTACATCTGGCTCACAATCTGAGAAAATTTTAGTGCAAATGTCCAGTAATACTGGAACCAGTTCACATTTTATCAACAGTCATTATTCAATTTGGGAATGGGTTGATTTTGTCCCGATTCAGAAACGATTCGCAGATCGGAAATGACCTCGTGCCCTTTTTAATTCGTTAACTTATGTGGAGCCTATACATTAAGACTCTTTTCATATCCAGGCTTATTCTAGCTATTCAAACCTGTTTTTTCGTACAAAGTTCAGAAACTGATGAAATCAAGCAAACAAACAAATAACACTGTTCACTCAATGAATTTCATTATGTTATCGATATTTTCGATAATTGGTCGACCAGAGCGTGGTGCGCCATGAATTCTAAATCAGGGCCAGAAGAGACAAGGTGGCTTTTTCTGTGCACCGCTGTGTGTGGCATCTCTCATACTGCGCTGTAGCTTGGCAATGCGAAAACCGCGCAGAAGAGCCTTCTAATGTGTTTTCACGCTTAGCGGGGCGGTTCTGGAAGCGATTTCAAATCGAGAAAAAAAACCGTCGCGATATCCGCGGCGGCGAATCTGCCTAATGTGACATCAGCCTTACACGCGACCAGAATCGTGCGTGATTGGCTGTTACAGTATCAGGACCATAAATACTATTCATATTTTGATTTTTGTGAAAATATGGTGTTTTTATAGTTCACACAAAACACAGTCAAGTAATCAGAAAACTTTATGAGAGCCGTGTTTAGTATGGAATGTTACCTTTCTAACGCCGTCTTGCGTATCCCGATTATCCTTATGCAACGCGAGATGCAGACGCCATATATTGTTGAATGTTGGATTTATTTCTACTATATTTCCTGCATCTCATATTTTCGATATTCCGTTTGCAGCTGCGCTTTCAAGAACACGCCGAAATATAACCAAGTACATGGTAAAGGAAAAATTATCCGGAAATCCTGGATCGAACGTTGTCACGCTCAGCGTAAGCGACTTTCATGGCGCAAATTTGCCCTTGATTCGGACGATGCCGAGCGGACCGATTCGGAGGAAGAGGTAATCGATATTACCAATAAACCCAAGGAACACTCGGAACGAGAAAGTCACACCCCAAAAAGTTCCATAAAAGACAGCCACCAGCGCATTGAGAAAGCTAGGGAAGATCCGAAACCCAAAGAAACGGATGAGGAAGTATTAGCACATTATGACTTGGACGATGTCATAGTGGTGGAAAAGAAAACCGAAAATTATGATGTGTCCGGA
The DNA here is from genome assembly GCF_029784135.1 of Toxorhynchites rutilus septentrionalis. Classification (NCBI taxonomy): domain Eukaryota; kingdom Metazoa; phylum Arthropoda; class Insecta; order Diptera; family Culicidae; genus Toxorhynchites; species Toxorhynchites rutilus. The sequence goes on from NC_073746.1 coordinate 227,046,423, forward strand.
TCTGACACAGAAGAGGACATCGAGAAAGTTAACCGGAGAATAAACAAACAACCGGAAAATGCGAGCGAGATATACGACAAAAGTACCGATGAGGACGGGCAGAACAACATTATAGATGCAGTTACTTCGTTGAACTTTTTTAGTGGAAAGATATTCTTCCTGGATGAAGAACTTGGAGTTGTAGATGTGATTAAACTGGAGCAATACGTTAAATTGTATAGAGGGTAACATGATAAATACGCATAAACGCTCAGGATTCACAATATTCCATTCAATTTTAGCACCATTACAACCAATATATCAGAGGCACATTTCGTAGTAACACGTAACAAGAAATATGTGGATAAACAAATAGCAAGCGAATTGATTAAACCGCTCTGGATATATGAATGCCACGATATGGAATGTCTTATTCCTTATCAACGGTATCTTCTCTGAAGACAGGAGTAAATTGCTGTCTGAGGAATAATACAGAATAAATTGTTACATGTTTATTAAATTATGTGCTTTGAATCAATACAATGTTTTTTTTTAAATTCAGACCCAAACTCCACAATTAGACAATCATCTCCAGTTCGCGGGCGTAGAAAATCGCCTGTTCTGCCAGCTCGCGAGACGGAATAGGTTCCTTCGCCTTAACTAGCTCACTAACAAAATGATATAATCCGTCGGAATTCAGCTTCCAGCCTTTCTTCTCCCCGAACTGTTTGACTTCCTCCTTCGATTTGAGATTCAGTCTTTTGGCTGCCTCCTGAAGTGAAATCGTTTCGTAGGAACTCTCCAGACAAACTCCGATTTCATCGCGGACGGTTTGTAGAAGAATGTCGGTGAAAAAATTGTAACTTTCCGCGGGGGCATTTCCCTTTGCTTGGAAGATCTTATTGTACCGACCTTCCATAAGATATTGCTCGAGAGCAAGTGGATGCCGAATATATTGATTCGACTGGATGATATCGGCTGGGAGCAGCTCTAGCTCTGTGTGGAATTCAGCGACACGATTTTGTGATAGCAAAAACAATAGATTCAGTCCCAGCAGTTGATACTTATTCTTCGACTCTCCAAGTTCATTCCTGTAACAAGAAAAAAAAAAGTTGGCATTCGCAATATTAATCGCTTATGAAGATCCTACTTATAGTCGTAGTAGTAACATTTCAGCTGGGAAATATATCTCTCAAAGGCAGGAATATTCTTCGTGGCCACACTGTATTCTACTCCTATTTCTAAAACATCACGAGCAATAACAAGTTCCTGTTGCGAGGCGGGATTATTGCTTGTAGGAAGGTACGATAAATCAATCAATGCGATCTGAAAGTTTTGGGCAAAGTAGAATTTTGTTATTTTGAATGAATTTGCATAAATATTGTTGCGCAAACCTTCAGCTTATCGAGCAGGGAACCACAAAGTTTAAGATTGATTGGAGTCTTAATCCATTCCGATTTCAATTGCTTGTACAAAGCCACGACGTTATCCATGGCTGTCCGATTACCTTCAATTGTTGATTTGATTTTTATACCGGGCTCTTCCGTTTTGCGGAATAGACTAATGGAACAATAGTGTAGCTTTATATTATAGACTTAAAATTATAATGCAGTAAACAGAACGGTTGCAGTATGCGATTCTCCCAAAAACTCATGTATCATGCTGTTGACAGCTGTCAAAATTGATTCTTTCGCAGCGGATGTCGCAAAAATATACCGCTGTAGACAATTCACCTAACATTTAAAAACGGATAAACATTGTAAAACAATATTTTCATTATGAATTTACGAATTTGGAGAATTTTCCTCTAGGTATGCCAAAATGTTAATCCTGCTTTGTATAATGGTGAAGATTTCCACCACCTTGAAAGCCCAAAAATTATACAAAAGAACAAGTTCGCTTCAAGTTTATCGTGTCTGAACCTTGATTTATTTCACCAATAAAGAAAACAAAGAAGAGTTAAAATGTCAGATGCATCCCAGCAAACATAAAATCGTACAACTTTTGCACATACTAGGTCGCATATAAATTCGTATCAAATTACAATCGTATAATCACTGTTTGTCTTTTGAGCAAATAAATTTCCCGTCTAATGATATCTATATAATAACATATATCGCAATCTCGACTTTTCGTAATATAGCACGAAATCTTCCATATTTTTGTTATATATCTCATTTTATGTACTGTAAACTTACCTAAACCCCAGTTTTTGACATAGGACTATGTCTTTGATTTCTATATAGGGAGGTCACTCTACGAAAAATGTAACGATTTATTAAGAGTTTTCAAACGCATATTACTCAAAATGGTTATTGCGACATATGTTGTGTCATATATCATTAGACAGGAAATTTATCCAGATTTTTTTTTGCTTGAAACATGAACAGTGAATATAGTAAAAAAATGATAACAATTTGACGATTTTATTGGGTATGTTTTCTTTTGATTGCACTACCCAGCAAACATTAAATCGTATAATTTTTCACGTGCCAAGTCTTACAAGAAATCCGAATAAATCATAATCGCATATAATATCAATCAAAGTATGTATCGTGTATATTTGAAATCGTATAAAATGTAAAAACTCGATTTTATATACCATTATCAAATTAAGTCGCAATTCGGTATAATAAACATCAATTTTATGATGTACATTGTCGTAAAATATATTTAATCCGCATCATATGCGTATATTACGCTGATGCAGTTTGTGTGTCGTATAAGCGTATAATTTTAATCGATTCGGTACTGTAGTAAATCGTGTTGCATGCTGAAGAAAATCATGAAACAGTAAATCATATTAGATCCTAATAAAGAACATATTACATCATATTGAAATGTCAATGAAATGCTGATGCACTCGAAAGTTTTAACTGCTGTTGAATTAAATTTCAGATAGCCGCGCGAGATAGCTGGTGGATGATAATCCAGACGACCGGAGTTCGAACCCGCATCGGAGCAGTTTTCACCAAACATCAATCTGTGCCATTTTAAACATTCATATTCCACTCCCAACACAAGTCAATCAAACAATTATTACTTCTACAAACATAAATACTCATATATAAAAATGGCGATTCGTGAGGCTATAATAAATATTTAACGAAAATATTTTGCTTGTTTTTTTTCTATGTCTATAATAAATCGTATATGAGTGTGACAAAAGTCGTATTTGGTGCTTTGACAATTCATGAATATATTCATATTAGATCGCAAATCAATTCCAACATAATCGCTATAATAGCCGGTCAAAGTTGCATATTCATCCAAACAAATTCGGTAAGCATTTGCCATGTATGTATATGACCTCCACTTTTGCATGCATATGCCAGTTAGGCGTATTATAAGCCAACTAAATTTTAGGGCATATGATGTTATATATACGCTTGTTATGCGATTTAATGTTTGCTGGGTATCAACTCGCTTCCTCCCCGACGCAACGAGCAATCTTTTTGTCTAAATTCGGGCGTTAGCTCATAATGTGAGTTGATGCGTAAAATGAATTATTCTCCATTTACCGATAATAGGCATTAATTTTATATTATATTGTATGTTGTCCAATCAATTCGTGCTCAATTCATGTTTTTATCGTGTAGGTCTCACTACTAACAATTTGTGTAATTGTGGTCCAGGATGTCATAATATCGAGTATGTTTTTGGTTATGTAAAAATGCAATAAATGAATTTAAATGGCTGCTGATTTAGAAGATCGAAAGGGTATACCCACGTAAATCAGATTATGTTAGCTCGCGATCTTACAGGGCTATAAAGTTATTACAAACAATGTCGAAGGAGATAATGCTATTTTTATCTATAATATATTTTTGTAGTTGTTGGCCCAGCCAAAGAAAAAGTGATACTGTTACCGACCAGTTTATTTATTTACGGCTTCGATCGATAATAGCAAGAACATAATCATTGTATTCAATAATGTAGTTATAAACAACCTACAAATCAGTGGCCTTTATAAAGCACTGGCTTTTCTTTTCTGGTGACCAACAATGTCGGAGTTGTTTCAGAAATGGATCTGAATAATATTCAATTTTATAAACACATATACAAAGGAAAACTCTACATTTACCTCCGACAGTTCTTTACAGAAAATAATTTCAATCACGACAAACATTACCAATTTAAACAAATCAATTTAGAAATTTTCACCCGCACGCGTTCTGTTTACATTTTTTTTGACTTGTACCTTTCTCTTTCCGCTGAAAGACGTTTCGACGTTTAGAGTCCTTCAAACGTAGGCTGGCGGATCGTTGTGCGGTATTAGATGAAACTGTTGCCAGTTTGCTCGATGTCGCTGTGGCAACAGTAGTCATAGATTGATTTGACTCAGGCTTATATTTATTTAGGCCTTAACTAATTAGACTTGTGTTTAAAAATGATACATGATGATTCTTGATCTTCTTCTGCAAGGTTGAATAGACAGAAGAAAAGGGTAGTAATGTCTTTAATGGTATTTTTGTGTACATTTTTTAACAGAATGCGGTACCGAATTCTACCACGTTATATCATCTAACCAGTTTACTCTACTACTCGGAAATTAGTCAAGCAAACGAAACCAAAGTTGACATGTGAAGGTTTTAGGGTGCAATAAATGTTTCTATGGTGAATAGACACTGCTCCCCTCTCTCTAAGGAGGGACTGCCATACAAATAAAACATAAATTTCTGCATTACTCGAAAATTAGTCAAGCAAACGAAACTAAATTCAGCATGTGAAGGTTTTAGGGTGCAATGAATGTTTCTATGGTGAATAGATACTCCTCCCCTCTCTCTAAGGGGTCACTGCCATACAAATTAAGCCAAATTTGGGATGTGAGGGTTTTTGGGTACGAGAAATGTTTCTATGATGGTATGACACCCCTCCCTCCTCTGGAATGGAGAGTGGTCCCATAAAAATAATACACATATTTCAACCAAACATGACAATTGAAAATTTTCGGAAAACGGAAATTGGAAAAGTTCGAAAAATTCAATTCGCATATGTTCTACAAATACATATTGACAAGCGTTACTAGCCCATTTGATTTTTGCTTTAACGAAATTTATCTTCGTTCGAAAGTGGTAAGAAAACGTGGATGTGATAACGAAAAATAAATTTTGGGCGAGACGAAGTTTGCCGGGTCAGCTAGTAGTATATATAAAACGTTATTGAAAAATTAAATAAGATTTTTTTAATTTTTTTTTACATTTTCCATATTGTGTGAAAAAATCAATTGGCACCCCTGTGTGTGGGACTGAGGAAAAGTCAAATTAGTTTGTTATTATTTTGTTTCATGCTGAAGTGGCAGATGCACAATACATGAATTCATAATACATATTTTATATTGTAACTATGTAATTATACGTTTACGGGGCTGGAATATTTCAAAAGAAAACAAAATGTCATTCTTTCTTACGAAGACACGCCACTGGCACGGTGCAATGGGATTGAATTGAAATATCGTGGAGAGACACGCCCATGCCTCGCTCAAGCCACGTTGACGCCCCGCTTCAGTGAGTTTTTATAGCTTTGCCGCGATGGGAATCTTTCGAACTGCCCCGTGCGATTTTAGGATTGGAGAACTGAATTATGGACCCGGTTCATTGACGAAACAATGTTGTGGAAAAGACCTAATCTCTCGTGGGATGTAGCATCATTATAATAAAAAAATAAATAAACGAGTGATTTGACTGAATTTTTGTTCAGGACAATAAAAATGTGTTCTCCGTAGCGTATCGGTTTTTAGATTCTATGTGAGCACTTTATTGATGTTTTTTGGTACAATAATTGGCAAAAAAAATTATATTCGGCATTTCTGATTTTTTACAAATCTTGAAAACCCGTTACGCTTGCTTGGGAAAATGTATCGTTTGTATTGTTTAAATGCATTTTCAACTAAATCTAAATTTGACTAAATCTCAAATTACATAATAAATCGCCAAAAACTATTTTTTTAACCCAGATCGAAGCCCCTTTTAATAAAGTCGCTCATGTAATGAAAAAATAAAAACGAATACAAATTCCCCAATTATTTTTGTTTCTTTGTTTTTCCATGTTTGGATAACTCTAAAAAATATTCGAATAAAAGTCTTTTGAACTGGGAAGATTTTTTTTTTCTTGAAGGCATATCCAATTTGCATCGTACATTCAGTTTTTATTGTTTATCTTTTACACTTATAATTCTTCGAATGACCAATATTGAACAAATATGAATGTTACTGTATTCACTGTAAATTAATCATCTTCCATTTACAAAAAATAAGTAAAAATGCATACAGAATATTGTGTAGCTCATTGAGAATCTCTTGAGTAGTGATTGAAGACCACTTTGAGATCTATCAAATCTTAATCATTACAGAGATATTGGACTTTTTGTATAAGTTTTTTTAGCTCAACTTATATTATTTGTGGGTACCCAACTCATTCTTATTCAAAATATACGCTACTGAGCACAATTACAATACTTGCATTCGGCCGAAGAGGAGATTTTCTACAAAACAGCGAACAAAGAGCAGTTTGGTTCAAAAGAATAGTGGAGTAGTCTGAGAGTATTAATTTGATTGGTTAATACAACAGTATTTGTTAATTACGGAGTGAAACAAATAAACCCTAAACCCAGCCCAAAACTTTAATATTGCTCAACTCATATCGTACCGAGTGTTCGCGACTTTTCAAATTCGATAATTTTTCATGGCCTTGGAAAGCATAATATTGTAATGTTTTGGCTTCAATTGGTGACTTTGTTTATCAGTTACCACTTATCATCGATTCCGTTCAATTTATTATAACTCTATTGGGCAATTAATTCGGTTTAAAGCAACTATGTATGAAAAGTGCATAATTTCTTCTTCTTCTTCTTGGATGGCACTAACGTTCCAGTGGAACTTTTGCCTTCTCAACGTAGCATTACTTGCGTCATTTTTATTAGTAATACTTGGTTGAGATTTCTATGCCGAATAACACGCCTTAAATGCACTCTGGAGTGGCAAGCTCTGGAATACGCATGACCACAGTGTAACCCGGAAGAATTTTCTTTGATGAAAAATCCCCCGGCCAGAACGGGAATCGAATCCGAACCCCCGGCATGATAGTGTGGGACGCTAACCACTCGGCCACGGGAGCACGGGAGCATAATTTAATATCTATATATAAAAATGGAGTGATGTCTGTCTGTCTGTCTGATTCTTATAGACTCGGAAACTACTGAACCGATCGACATGAAAATTGGAATGTAGGGGTTTTTGGGGCCGGGGAAGGTTTTCGTGATATTTTGAAACCCCACCCCCTCTCTAAGGGGGGGCTGCCATACAAATGAAACACAAATTTCTGCATTACTCGGAAATTAACCAAGCAAACGAAACCAAAGTTGGCATGTGAAAGTTTTAGGGTGCAATAAATGTTTCTATGATGGTTAGACAGTCCTTCCCCCACTCAAAGGGGGGGGCAGCCATACAAATGAAACACAAATTTCTGCATTACTCAAGAATTAATCAAGCAAATGAAACCAAATTTGGCATGTGGAGGTTTTAGGATGCAATAAATGTTTCTATGGTGATAAGATACTCCTTCCCCCTCTCTTAGAGGGGGCTGCCATACAAATGAAACACAATTTTTTGCATTACTCGGAAATTAATCAATCAAACGAAACCAAAGTTGGCATGTGAAAGTTTTAGGGTGCAATAAATGTTTCTATGATGGTTAGACAGTCCTTCCCCCACTCAAGGGGGGGGCTGCCATACAAATGAAACACAAATTTCTGCATTACTCGAGAATTAATCAAGCAAATGAAACCAAATTTGGCATGTGGAGGTTTTAGGATGCAATAAATGTTTCTATGGTGTTAAGATACTCCTTCCCCCTCTCTTAGAGGGGGCTGCCGAACAAATGAAACACAAATTTTTGCATTACCCGAGAATTAATCAAGCAAATTAAACCAAATTAGGCATATGGAAACTTTAGGGTGCAATGAATGTATCTATGGTGGTTAGATACCCCTCCCCCCTCTCTTAGGGGTGGCTGCCATACAAATAAATCACAAATTTCTGCATTACTCGAGAATTAATCAAGTAAATGGGCAGGACGAAGTTTGCCGGGTTAGCTAGTAACCGAATAAATAACAGCACCTAATAAAATCCGAAAGTATGTAAACTTTACCACAGTATTATTTTGCCAAAAGAACACGCATTTTGATGTGTAAAAAAACATTCGAAAAACCTCCTACAAAAAATGCAGGAAAATTGAAGACTGAAAAGAAAATCTTGAATATTAGAGTTTTCTAACGCCAGTGATCAAAATTACACCAATGGCTACCGCAAAAAAAAATTTTAAGCTCAGTACGATATGGGTTAATTTTACTACCTGAATTACTATTTTTGGGTATTTCAAAACTCACCAACTGGGTAACTAATGAATGAATCACACATGTTTAGAGTCATATTTTATCATTGCTTTGAGTGACGCTAACAATTTACCAAATAATAGTTAAACAGGAATATAAGTAAAACTTCCACAAGCTAAACACTAAATTACACTAAGTTGGTACGAGGCTCAGGCTTTATATTAATAAAAAAACAGTCTACAACTGACCCAACAAAGGCTTCGTCCAAAACTTCATACAAATATATTCAATATTTGTAAAATGTAAATTTCAAATAAAATTATAATAATCGTTTATTTTACATACCTATTGAAGCCGAAATTGAAAAGTTTCATGGCCTTGAACAATTTTTTACAATTTTTTCACAATATAAATCCAAATCGATAAATGCGAGCAACGAATTTTCGTAAAATAATACAAAGCCGGCTTTGATCTCTAACTTTCTTCACATAGACATATTTTGACAGCGGTACCATGGACGCTATTTTAACACCAATTCAATAAAATGGCGTACTTATCTCTTTGACCGAACGGGAGCGCTGCAGTGTCGAATGCCGTTTCATTTGTGGCAGCCATCTTGAATTTTAAAATCGACCCCAGAAAGAAAACATCGCCCACAGGTAGCGCAGGAATAAGCTACTGTTAGAGGTAGCTTTTTGTGACATCATCAGGTCCATACTGGATAATGAAAAAGAAATGACGTAGAAGCGAATGCCAGTAGTGTTAGGGTATACGGGATCGATTCGATTATAAAAATTTACCCCACCTATATATATAACTGGCCTATCTTTCAAAAAAGGGACTAATCAAATCCATGAAGCCTACGACATCGGCTGAAGTTCGGTTGTGTGTTGTGATGAAGGAAGCAGAGTGACAAGTTAAGACGCGTTCAATTATAATTTTTAGTGAATTGTGACGCTAATACGATTGTTCGTTTTCTGGGATAGCTTCAATTCGAACAAACTTTGTGCGGATGAATGAAAATTGCCTCATTGTATCCGATCCAAGCCATTGCTATCGCTATCGTAGCAGTAGAAAAATCTTCAACACAGTGAACATCGAAGGGGTCGAACAAGCGCTTGGGAAAGTGAAGCGGCGGAGGTGGCGACACTGTGAAAGTTGCGAGCGCGGGAATTAATGCCTGCTTTGAAAACTGTCGTCAAAACGTAACCAAAACATCGTCAAATCGCTCGAAGTGGAAAGAAGTCAGTCGCCGAAACGGAATAAACAATAACAATTCGGAACGAAGCATTAGCTTTTTTAACTTTTGGCAAACGTTCCAAAACGTAAAAGTGAGTTTGGGTTTGTTTGATTTTGTATCTGCAGAGAAGTCGTCTATGTGTTGAACTCGAAATATTTGGCCTCTTCGTAAAAGTCTTGGTAGCCTGGGAAGTAGGCTACACATAAATGCCACGGTGTTTATTTTTCGCGGACTGAGTTCACTGTGAAATTAATGGGTTTTTGATTCTGATTTAAACTTCTGGATCTTTATTTGGTTTGACACTTAACTAGAATTCGAAACATTCCAATTAAAAATCATAGAAATTGGCTTGCCGGCAGATTCATTTTTAACGCGGCAAATAAATAAAAGTCTAATCAGAACATTATAATTGTGCTTTACAGAAGGCAATTGTTCCGCGAATTGAGGAAAACTGAAGTACTACCAAAATGCCCCGATTGAAGAAAAAAGAAGTGTCTTCGTCGTCGCCTGATGCTGGGTTAACGCTTACGGCGGGCCGGTCTCGTCGTACAATTAAACCAAACCGCAAATATCTTAACGATAGTGTAGTATTGGCCACCACCTCGAAAGGTTCGTCCCGCTCCAGCAGTCCGGATAGCGATGCTAGCGGAGATGAGTACAGACAGGAAGAGGAGGAGGATGATGAGGTGGTGCCGCGATCGGCAGCCGGAAGAAAAAGTTTGTCTGCGAATCCAGCGGTAGCTAGAAAGGGTCCCGCAAGCGCCACGCCTGGCGCAAAACCCCGTGGGCGGCCGCCAAAGTATGGCACTCCGAGAACGGAACCCGTAAAAAACTTACGGAAGGAAGTTTTGAAAAAGATGGATTTGACTACACTCAATTTGGGCAAAGCTCGGGTGCTGCTAACGCCAATCAACAAACAGGTTATCAAGCGGAAGCTGGAGTTGGAGGAGTTACCGGATAAAGGTAAGATGCTTTAATCTATATTATTTGTTTAATTATATTATTACATGATGAAGCGTAGTGTAGTACCATATTTAAAGGCAATTTAAATATTGCATCATGACTGTGAGATTATGTCAAATAATGTGTGCTTTGCGCAATACTTTTATTCAAAACTCAACAAGTCGCATTTGTCTAGCTGAATTTCAACGACAATAATTATGTCTCAATACTGTCGCATCTTAATAATTTGAAATATTTCATATTTCAATTAGAAAGGAAACTAATTTGACTAACGGCAAATGTAATAAACGGCACAAGAGCCTACCGGATAGTAAGTCGATCTACCAACTGGAATCTGATGTGAACGAATGATATGGTTCATTGTAGACAAAGCTGAACCGATGTTGCCTCATAAATTAAGAAATGTTTACTTCTCAATAGTATGTAGCAGATCACACAGCCAACAAATTTTCTGTAATAATTATCGTTAAACTGTTGAATTTTCTTTCATGTTCTCGTGGAAAATCGGAGCGAAATTCTATGCTTCTTACTTTAAATGGAAAATATCTCTAAGCTGTAAATTTGACAATTTAACATAAACAATGCGAGAAAGTTCATGCAAATAGTCGGAAATTCATTCGCGTTCATTCCAGCAGATGTCAGTGATGTCAGGATAGACGAATGATTGATCCTAGAATCAATAATTCGTTCATTTCTCAGAAAATATCAAAACTACGACTTTGCGATTCTCTCTAGCTTCGTTATTCGTCGTTCGGCATCGTTTAGCGTATCGCATGTTTTGGTACAAAGGGGTCATTTTCGGTCTGACACACCGACGCGAGTATAGGAGTAACTTTTTTGGACAAGTGCCTTTTTTCATATTCTAGAATATTGTTGAATGAAATGTATAAATTAATGTTAGTGGCGTGGAATATTTATTGAATATAATGCCCGGAATTACCGGACTATTCATATTTGATTTCAGTGCTTTTTGTAACTGGATTGAACGGATCCATATATTAACTATTCGTCGATATATTCGTCGTTAGATTTATACGTTCAAAAGCAAAATATAAATGTTTGGCTTTCGTATAGTTATTCGTTAAATATAATGGTCATACATAAACACACTTGTGAAAGAATTTCACTTGTGGAAGAATAGTAAACAGTAAACTTAACTTATCGGTAGCTGTGGTAATTTTTAACAGTTACAGTTTCGAGGATATTTTTTTATAATGGAAAATATCGACAAGAAAACAAGAAAAAGAAAAGGAAGTTCCTAGAAATTCTTTTATATCTTCTTTTTATGCCCCATCTAAAAAAAGCATTAATTCTTAGTTCACCAAGAAAACAGAGACAAAGAATATTAGAAATATGCAAACTTTATATTCCAGTATCTTTATCATCTGGTAATTATCTAGAAGGTCGTTATACATTCTTCTCTTCTATAAAAGATCAGAAAAATACGTAACAACTGCATGAAACGTAAAAAATATGTTTGTTTCGTGCATTCAGTTATGCTATGTTCTGATTCTTACTCCAATGAAACCACAATCGATTAATACGTTTCTATGTTATTTTATATCTCTTTATACTTCCATGAATTATATTCAGTTGCTTACTTTCAATTAATAACAATGAAAACTTCGAATTTCGTTATTTGTGTTGGAGCATCAAAAATTACTCCATTTTAAGGAGGCTGAATTAGATGACTATTAAAACATAATAAAGACGAAGAAAACATATTTTTCGGAGTTTTTTCATTCAATCATACACACTTCTTCAAAAAAAATGCCAATAAAGCCTGAAAAATACACAATGGAAACATTACAGAGAAGTTCAATTTTCGGTCTGACACCGTGCGCGAGTATACGTGTTATGATTTTGCACGCGAGTACAGGAGGGTTAATGGTGTGAGAAATGAATCTTCTGAATCACTCCGAGCACTTTCAGCTTATTGAAGTTTATTAAAAACAATTTTATATAACATCTTTTCCGCGTCCCTGATGCATCAAGGGCAAAAACTTATGAGATTTCGATACAAACTGACACGTCATGTTGGATTTGAATACAATTCAAAATAAAATTATTTTTGAATTTTGTATGTGCGTATTTCTAACCATTGTGAAAAAGAAAATATTTCAATCAAATATGTAAATAGTTTCAAAATCCTCGTTTTACCAATTAGATACATAGGCTCATAGAATATTTATGCTATATAAATTAAAAAATATTTTGGATAACTATCATATGGAGAAAATTTCCGCGAAATCGTAAAGGGTTCATTAAAAATTCATTGTTGACGATCGCGGTATGACTCCACACTTCCTGAAGTTCGAAGCTAGCATACCTCTGTTGTGCGGTGCTATTGCCTATTCAGAACACACTGAACACATCTGAATTTTTTGCATGGAAAAATTCTCAGATGTTAACTTGATTGAGGCGTTACTCAAAACCTGCTTCAGAATCTATAATCTATCAACGAGAATTATTTGTTTTCTCGCTGTTTCAACCGCTTTCGGGGCTAGAAAAAGTGCAAACAAACATAACGCTTTACCTTTTAACTAAATAATTTCAACGATAAATTGATGCAACTGCTGCTGAAACACGATTAATTAATTGTTGACACTAACACTAATTCTTTCTATATGACTTAATTTCCTCCACAGACGAACCACTTCCAACCAGAAGTAAGGAAGCAGAACGGACGAAGGCACGGGAGCCTGAGAAACAAAAGGCGAAAATACCGGTTAAACCAAGTGAACCTGAAAAATTACAAAAGGTGAAAATACCGGTAAAACAAAGTGAACACGAAAGACCACAAAAGCCGAAGGTACTGGTAAAGCAGAGCGAGCCCGAGAAACCACAAAAGGCAAATATACCGGTAAAACAAAATGAGCCCGAGAAACCACAAAGGGCAAAGATACCGGTAAAACAAAATGAGCCCGAAAAACCACAAAAGGCAATCCCAAGAGATGACAAAGCACCTGCAGTCCGAAAAGTACAACCGGTAGCTCCCGCCCCGAAGAAAGGTTCTCCAGTTCAGGCTAAAGTCATCAATCCCGTGGCGGTCAAGAAACAAATGGTGGAAAAGTCGATTCTGGATAAACGGTTCAAAAATGCCGAAAAAACAACGCCTTCGTATGAAGATGAGACTGATGAAGACGATGATGATAATGACTTTGATAACATCGACGATGATGATTATGTTGATGATTACGAGGAAGATGAAGAAGAAGATGATGAGGACGAAGATGACGAAGTTCAAATCGTTGGATTCAGCAGGGGTTCGTCGCAAAATAAGAAAACCACGCGGAAAAGTCCCATGGTGACGAAACCGATTGCAGCCGGAAATGAAACGATAGTGAAGCCGTACGTGAGGACAGTAACTCCTTCAGCGATTGGAAGCGGGCTAAAAAGGAAAGCTATCGAAATGGAAGCGGGAGAAGTATCTCAACAAGTAACGAAACGACCCCGAGGCAGGCCTCCGAGGATTGTTAAACCGTCAATTTCACTAGAATCCGAGGGCGAACATAATTCCACTTTGGATTCCGATTCTGAACCTCTTCTTCGAACCAGCCGTACAAGATTCTCCTCGGACAAAGGATCTGCCACATCATCTCCTCAAAATGTGACGAATGCTGATAAATCTATGAGCTCTTCAAAAACTACAAAAGAATCCGAGATAAACAGAAGTAATCTAACGAAGGCACACAGTTTGCCAGCATTGGACAAAACAAGAATCGTCGGAAAAACATTTGGTCTGAAGTCACCTCTAATTTCATCCGTTGGTAGGCCGATTTTGCCGAAACCAGCTGCCCAATCGACTCCCAAGCCTCATCACGGTGGCTCTCCGGTCGAGAAAAAAAGCAAATCGGAACAGAATCTTCTTGATCCGTTTTGTTCGCCCGAGCGCGACTTGAAGAAAACGGAATCTAACAAACCGAAAACGGCAACAATAAGAATTGTTGACATAGGCGATATAATGAACAAAAAGTCCATCAGTTCACCGGATGTTCGCAAGGTTGGAGCCAGGAAAAGCATGCCAAAATCGGATACGGATGAGGACGAGGAGGATTCAGATGATTTTTCAAGCCCACCACAAAAGGCAAACTCAGCGGAGAAGCCAAAGACTAACAACCAGCTGGTGGCATCGATTTTGGAACGGAAGCGACCGATCAATTTGGATCACTTGCGAGCGAATCGACCGGTCAAGCGAGGTCGACCTCCAAACGTCACCCGGAATCAACCTGCAGCGGAAAGAGCATCTCAGAAACCAACCCGACCGTTGGTTGCTAATGTTGCGGGGGAAGAGGAAATTGATTTTGAGGACATGCTACAAACCAACATAGTTACAGCAAACAAAGTTCAAAAAGTAAACACACCAGGCAGCATGCGAGATCGTCGAAGGCCTTCGCAACATGATGAGAACACCATGAAATCAGCCTCGGGAAATAGAACAGTGCCATCGAACAAAAGTTCTGGTGTGAAAACGCTCGCTTCCAGCAACAACAACAATTATGTGTACAAATCCAACAACAACGGTCGGTTTGGATCGCAAGGCGCTCTCAATCGATCCGGTTCCACAAGTCCCCAGAAGAACCCACCCCGAATTCTCAACTCGACGATGAAACTGGGAGATAATCGACAATTTGCCAAGCTGGTTCCCAATAGCGACAACAAGCACTACTCGATCGATCTGACGGATCCGGATAACAACGTGAAGCTGATAGCATCGCCCGATTCACCTCCTTCTTCTCCCCTCAAACGATCTCCGATAAAAAGCATTTCGCGACCGATTGTGAGCTCGACCGGGTTGCGGAATGCTTCCAATGCACTAAACAAGCCCGTTGGTGGTGCAGTTCAGCGATCAATTTCGTCGCTCACCAGTTCTGCTGGTAGCAGCCCCAAAATGAAGAAAATTACCTGTTATGAAACCTGGTAAGTTCGATGAGACACTAAGTGACTGACACAGAAACTGAATGTAACTTGTATTTTGTTTTCTTTTTTTCAAACAGGTACGTCATCAACATCCCGAACAATGAGAATAAACCGGAGCGACCGTCTTTCGAGATGACGATGATCGGACTGGGCAACGAGGCATCCAAAATTCAGCTTCCCTCGGCGGAGTGGTCCCACAAAATAATTCTCACGAAGCGGAAACTTCCACCGAACGAGGGTGAGGAAGTTTTCAGTGGGGAAGTGGAAGACCGGGCGATCACCGATGAGGAAAAGCGTAACTACGAACCATGCAATATCATGTTCCGCCGGAAGACGGCCACACCGGGCAAATTCAATCTGCAGTACGATCGGGCGGTCATTTTCAAGAACGACACCTTCTTCATAAATGTCGATGGCAAGAATTGTCAACTCGTGGGAGCACCCACAAAGCTCGATGGAACCGAAGATATCGAGACGCTGCTGGCCGTGGTGGACTTTGTTAATTTGAAAAATACCTGTGTCGAGTTGTCGGCTGCCTAGAATAATGGATAGGTTAATCGCGACGACGATATCCGAACAGGGTCTGTAAATAGCCTTCACTAAACATACCATCTAACAAGAGCACAGAGAAAATAAACCGAAGTGGTTTATCATGTCTATAAGAAGAGTGGTTTATGATCGAAAGTGTATCCGTTCAGAGGTAAATATCGTTTGTTTTTTTCTACCATAATCCTCCGTTTTTTCGGATGGGATTTTTTTTAAACATTTTTTTACTCCATTTGAGCAAAGTTTTTGAAAACGACCTTTTCTGATTGTACTAGATATTTATTAGCAAAAACGTAATTATAAGTGATTACGTTTACGAAAGTTTTAGTGAAAATGCAACGTTTAGTTTACAATAAAGATAAGGTGTATACGCATTTCTGGATGCGATATAGGTTATGAAGTAGAAAGTCTATTGAATGTTTTATTTCGAAGTCGATGTACGAATTAATAGCTAATCTGGGGAATTGCACTGCCGAAGTCATAATGTTTGTTGTCGATTTTCCAAATAGGATAATAGCTCTCGTTTGCTATATGAATACCTTTGAAGTTATTGATTGAGATTGTCTAAAAAAATCATTATGCGTTTCATTTTTCAATTTGTGTTTTCACATGTTCGCTGGATTCCTTCTTTTTTCCCCACTGGCTTCGATGCGAACGACGCCTTTGCTGAGCTTTTTATGGAATTCTAGCGAAATGTATAACCCATAGAACTCCAGTCTTGAATGCTTGATTAAATTGGCTATGTCGTTGAGCAGGCAAGTAGATGCTTGTCTGATAACTTCCCACAAATATAATTTCTATTGACGATGAACTGCAGAAGAAAAAACATGGTCTAGACATGTACCGCTGCGTCCATCTGCTGATGGGACAACTTACCGAATCCAGAGGCTTTAAGATCTACGAGTGCGAGTTTATAATGGACATAATTCGCGACGAATCTTAGAAATATTTCGGTTTCCAGGACCTTAGTGGGATTCCCCACTCCGACATCGAGACGAAGCTGAGAGACAAGTTCGTGAGTCGAGTGAACTTTGTTCTAAAGACTTCTGAAGGCGGGGAGGTACGTATGATCAACATTTGTGGTTCCACTGCTGACCTTCTGTTTCGGAATAGTCAAATGGAACAAAATTGACCTAGAAGAACGTGAGATTAGGATGTTAAAAGCATTCAGAGAAACAGACTGCACCATCATCAATCGGCACAGGAAAGAGTGACACTACCACGTAAATTGGAATCGTTGACATTTTTGCACTGTGTTACCCAGGTACAACAACAACGCGATTACTTCGCAGAACGCACTAGCCAAAAAGCGCTATACCAGGCTGTTTGTGCCGTTGACAGAGGATACAGCGCTCTGCACTCGGCGCAAGCGGAGTGTCAGCTCACCTGCCATCACAACCGTCCAGATATGGTTTACGGCAAGACTTAATTTGTCCCAAAGACGCTTCTGAAAGGACCAATGGTGTTGAAAATGGAGAAGGAATTCGGTCATCCTTAGTACCTGTGCGATTAACCGACAATTTCTAGGTCAGGGCCACAAAGCACCAGCATGGAGATACGTGCTTTCCGCACAGTTTCTCCGCAGAAAATTTCTGGTTAAGTTAGCTTAGTCATAAATTAACGAATCTCAGAAAAAAGAGGAATATAGTTCGGAACATTTAGAATCTGGAATCATAATTCATTTGGGTTTGGGAGTTGGTTGAAGGAACACAAAATGTGTTTATATCAATGCAGATAATGTATTGTTTTTTTCAAAAAAAAAAAATCAACAAATTATTCCATTAATGTTTTGACTAATGTTTATACTTTCGTTCGGATCTCATTTATCAAAATTTGGACTCTCTGTTGATCAATATCAGCGGCCATTGTATTCCACCATCCATTCACGTCTGCAGTATCTCTTTGACATCCATCTTCAATTCCGCCCAATATTTTTCGATTGGCAGTCTGACTTTTTTTTTGACTTTCAGCGATTTCTCGATTTTTCAAAACAAAACTGACCAATGAATTTCCAACATCGATAGATACAGTCTTTCCAAACAATTTGCGGTCAAATGATTTCAGATACGCCTACTACGACCACTGCTATGAAACGAACAGTGACTCCAGATTCTAAATGGTTCAAGCCTCATGCAACTTTCAAGTTGACGAAGATGTGATGTGTAGAAATTGTATGCTTGGAGGATCTGCGGTAGCGTACGAATCTCTTCTGCCGTCGAGCAATCAAGTAGATGCTTGCCTGATAACTTCCCCCAAACATACTAACTATTGACAATGAACGGTAGAAGGAAAAAACATGGCCCAGACAACTGACAAGTGCCGCTGCGCTCATCTGCTGAAGGGCAACTCGCCGAATCCAGAGACATTCGGAATGCAACGCGGTGCTGATGTGCAATTTTTTTCACCTAGTTGAACTCTCACTTCTTGCGCACACCTGCGCCCAGACGAATCGACGCGTAACGATACAAAGATGAAATGTTTTGTTGTCAACATCGTTCGCTTTAAACTTCGAACATCCTTACTGCACCGTATCCTTACGCCGGTTCATATATCCAATTTTAAACCGCGCTCAAATCTGGTTTGTCTACATTGCTTTATCTGTTGAGACGGTTGGTATGACAGCGCTCTATTGTTTTTACGCTTAGTTTAGAAAGAGCGAAGACAAAACGGGCGCTAGAATTTGATGTGTGTGTATATAGAATGAGGCGGGCATCACACAAGTAAGAAAGGATGTTTAGTATCTTAATACCGAACTCAAGGAACAATGGGGGCTAAGGGAGGTCCCAAGTATTGTTCCAGTCGTTTTCTCTCCAAGGTCGGTCATCCTTAGCACCTGCGCTATTGTCCTAGCATTGTACGTGTATTCCGCAGAGTTTCTCAATCCTACTTGCCACCTTCTTAATAAAACGAGATAGCTCACTCCTTTCCTTTCTTCTGGAACTGAAAGTGGTTTTGGGCTTACTTGTATTTCCTGAAAAGCTAAGCTGCGATGCAATATTTCAAGTTGCTTTGTGAATTTTTAAGCTGTTTAATGGTCTCCTTCACTTCACTCATCGTAGGAAGTATTACGTCGTTGTAGTTCACTATACCGGTATAGTCCTCCTCAGCATCGTCCTGGTTTCCTGTCTGTGCACTGTTCAAGTGCTCATAGTAGTGCTGTCTCTTTGCGATCACCTAGCGTTCGTGTGTCAAGCAGACGGTACAGATTTTTTTGTGCAAAGCGTTTTAACTTATCTTTTACAACTCTTGAGAACGATGAAGCTGCTCCATCTGCTCGTCTGAAGTTCCGTGATGTAGATGGTGTGTTCATATGCTAGAACTTGTGTTCGTGTTCGATGATAAAATATCTTTGTTAGTGTTCTGTTCATCGGGAACAGAACTTCATCAATGTTTTTTTTTCGGCTCGTGGTGCAGCCTACATTTTTTATCTTGCTTCCCAAAATAGGTCAATGTGTGACGTAATCAAATCCAAGTCGACCAATGCAAGGATTCAACTCAATCCGACAGAATCTAAAATAATGAGTTAAATCCTTGATTGTCAATCATTGCCAATCAATGTGTGGGGAAGGTTCAAAGGGGTTATTTGTGTAATGAACCATGCGCTATTAAGTTTCCAATATAATAAAAGAATCGACCGCATTATTGGATATACTTCCCGCTTTTAGAAGAAAAAATAAAAATCATTTTGAGTTAAATTGTTTTATACATTTTTAATTTTATGAATTCGCAAAACTTGTGAACGGTCAAAGAGAGACTAGCGTAGAAACAGAGTAGATTCATCAAACAACATAAAGACTGAAATAAATAATTTTTCCATACTGTTTGATTCCTTAATTTGCGTGTATATAAGTATTCTCAGCCATTTCGGATAGGCGTGTGCTAAATCGTTTGCGGTAGATCACAAAATTCTTCTTTCATCAAAGGGCCAAATTTGATGCACACTCTTTCAGCCCTCTAGAAACAGACACGATATCAATTTTCACATCGACAACTAAACCCCTCGCTGCTAGCTCTCCCTATGTCATTTCATGCAAGCCCCTCAACTGGACGGGGCAACCTGCGATCGATGCACTTAGTGAGTGTTACGCGTTATATGGACGACCCAGAGTTGTCGGTATTGTTCAAATGTTTTTGATGCAGATTAGGGTAGATTATAAATTACTGGGTTATATTTGTTATGAATGCAATATAAAAATTTTATCGTTTTTTTTCAGGATGCCGTGAACTGGAATGGAACACCGGAAATTTGACTGGATGGAACACCGGAAATTTAACAGATTTTTTGTTTTGGAAAAAAAAACTTATTAATTTAGGATTAGTGTGTTGTGTTTTTGCTGAAAATGTTTTAAGTTTCCAAACTTAACTCGTGAATTTGTAGTATGTAAATAGAAGCACTCAATTTCAACAGACCTATGATTAATAAACATATTCTGGATGCTGGATTTTGAAGATTATCGACATTATAGCACAAGCATCAACTGATAATGATTACTGATAAATAATTTGTAATAACATACTAAACTTTATTCAGTTACAATAAAAATAAAAACAATAGATGATTATAAGGCTACATTACTCGTATCTAAATGCATTCCCAATCCCCTTGGTCGGATAACAATTCGGTTGGAAGACCAGTTTCTTCGAATCTGGGGTAACTTTTTTGAGTTCCACGTTTTTGAACCGATATGGACGCAACCCTGTTTGCAGCAGCAATACAGCACGTGAGATCTGAAGTCGGATTTCGAGCGATAAAGTGTGCCAAAGCTCCGATGAAAGCATCCCCTGCACCCTACGGAATATATTATGTGAAAGAAAAATATTCTCTTACTTCCGTTGCATCACAATCAATATTGGAATAATTTGTTTACCGTAGTATCGACTACTTTGTCAACCTTATGTGGCTTCACGTGTTTGATTGTTGTGCTGATTTTTGAACCGAAAATAGCCCCATTTTCACCGAGTGTAATTATAACTGTTTGGCATCCCATATCGCGTAATTTCAGCAATGCATTTTTAGCTTGCCTAAAAGAAAATTACTTTCAATAACAATTTTTTAAAAACACAAATGAAGTCACTACATCACTGTTCTAACTTCCAACCCTGTAATAAGCGCTGCCTCCAACTCATTAACACAAAATACCGTGCAATACCTCAGAAGTTCATGGGGAATATCGTCCATCGCTGGCGCAGCGTTCATGATAGATACACCCGGAAATGTCCTCAACGCTTCAATTGTAGCAAGCGCAGGAGTTTCAAGCTGACAAATCAAAACTTTCGCGTCGCTCAGTAAGTGCTCACTTTTTTGAACATCCTCCGTTTGAAGCATGTTATTCGCCCCCGCGACGATCACAATTTGATTGTCCCCGTTATCGGCCACATTAATTTGGGCGATTCCGGTGGTCTGCCCATCGACAATTTCCACGCGCTCTAGATTTACTCCTTCGGACCGGAGGGCATCATAGTAAATATTTCCCCACGAGTCGTTTCCTAGTTTTCCGATAATCGCAGTGCGACTACCGAGGCGCGCTGCCGCAACACATTGATTGGCCCCTTTTCCGCCGAATCCCGTTTCGAACCGTGTGCCGTGCAATGTTTCGCCCACCTTCGGGAGGCGTGGAACGTAACTACGTGCGGAGGATTCATTAATGGACTTTCGGCGGCTCAATCATTGCTCTTACCTTATGAAATCCATTATACACGAGCCACACACTACAACATCGTAACTTTTGGACATTTTAACTTAACAACTATATTCTTTATACGGAAATATAGTTTTATCTCCAGCGGACGTAAATAATAATGAATGCAAAAACGGTTCTCCTGTGTGGCAAAAAGCGACAAGTATACTTATCAAATAGAGCTGATAAGAAAAATTATATTGGTTTATGTTTTTATTTCATTTGAGTGCCAAACCGAGTGTTTATTCGAAACGAAGGAGGACGGGAAGCACATCAACTTTTTGCAATGAAAACATTTTCTATTTTTGTCATTCCACCTCCGTTGTCTCGTGTGCTTATTCTACAGGATCAATTCATATTTCATCACAATTTTGTACTTTTGGGTAAATAACCAACATGAATCTATTCGGAAATATGAAAATCATATCGAGTTTTACATTACCATTACTGACGATGATGACGATAGTTGCCGTAATAAAAATACAACCAAAGATTAATTAGTTCAAGCATATTTCATCAGACGTGAATAAATGCATAAAATGTGTGCTGCCGTTTAGTAAATTATTACATTTTGATACCTGTTTGGCGTTCAAAAACTACGTAACAAAAAATTAGTATCTAAATCTGAAATTCCAATGTATTGTGAATTGAGGTGTCGATTATAATTTGTTGAATGGGTTACATTTGCATATAATGTGATCGGAATTCCTCGTAAATTTGTTTGATGTGCTCTATACTGCAATTTCCCAATTGGTAAATAGGTTAAACTTACTAAAATTCCAAGTATTTCCCATTTTTCCTTCTCGCCCTAATGAATTTTATTTCGATTGCTGTAAGAACAGTTATTGATGTTGAAACCATTAAAAAAAAAGAAATGTTCTCTGGTTTAAAACAATTCAAAAAACGCATAATCCTGCGTCAAAAATTATAGAGAGTGATGTCCAAGATACGACCGGATTGTGAACGTAGGAAAATAGAAATAGTTCATGTAGGGCCTGTTCACGAACGTCACCTCACGGTGAAAACAAAATGATTTGTATACAATGTTATACAGCATATACATTTTATTTCGTTTCCACCATGAAGTGACATTCGTGATCAGGCCCGCAATCTGCCCGCATTTATTAGTTGAAAAAGAAACGAAGCTTGAGAATTCAGGGGGTAGTAAACTATAGAAACTTGAAAAAAAATCTGGTTTAGAATGTTCTCTGGAATATCTACTTTACTGTACTTTTCGTCCCAGGGTTCGCCCGATGCTCCATTCCGATGTTACAAGCCAATTAGTGGACCTAAGTATTCACGTAAGGAGCGCGCAACGAATACATCAGTTGCTCACTGGAATGGATATCCTTCTGGCGATTCGTTCAATATACGAGGAGCTAAGTCGTGATGACTTACTGGAAAGATGATTGGGAGACTTCACACAAAATACAAACGAAAGCTCTAATGCTTGTATTTGGCCAATGTCTTCAAAACCCATTCATTGTTGAAAGTTAATTTTGAAAATTGCAGCAAATAAAGCAACTTGTAACTTCACTGATGGCCAACAATAGCAAATATAGCAACTTGTAACTTCACTTATGGTCAACAGGGCGTTTTGGAGATCATGAAATAATTTAAGCTTGAAATTGGACCGGAACAATTTCTGCGGAAAATCTGATAAGAAACGATTCGAACGAGTAGAGATGCGAGTGTCAAAAGCAGCTAGAGAAGCCTGTAAGTCCAACTTTGCGACAAAAAAGCGACAGGAAAATCACCTTTTAAGCGTTGGAAGACAGTTTTATAGTTCAGGGATTGCAGACTGAAGATACGATGTAAATAAACGAAATAAATGTATCCAAAATTTCAAACGCGTTTTTCTCGAAACCATGTTTTGCAAACTGGTGGGAGTTCAACCTCCGGAACGGTCCATCCGATTTTGATGATTTTTTTCCCAGATTCTCCACCAAATTCTCTGTTATCGTACATAGGATTTTTTTTAATATTTTGAAAAATAAATTTTTGGTGAATGTTTTTGTCTCGGTTTTTTTAACCAAGAACACAATTCCTTTATAAAAAATGTCCCCATTTCGTCCAAAATCAATATTTCGAATAAATGGCAGGAAATATACAGTTATACCTCGATATAACGCAACTTTATTTTTTTCTCGTTACGTTATATCGAAGCAAAAATTTTTTTTGTTGTTGATGCAAAACTGCTTATGATTACTAAAAAATGCGCAAAAACTAATTTTCTATCACCCTGCAGTATTTATAAACATTTCTTATGCCCATTGAGGATAATTTTCGTAGACAAACATAATCAGTTTTAAGTAGAGGAAAAGGTCTGAAAAAATTGGTATCAATTAGTGATGACTACTATCCGTTAGTTTGGCCGGATACCGGATAGGCCTGATATCCGGCAGTCGGACTTTTATTTGCGAATACGAAACTGGATGACTTGTTATGTTATGGCTTGATCACAATAATATTTTCCCCAACTCAACAATTTTATTCCAATAGCATTCGAATCAGTATGAATGAGAGTCATTTTATCATTCATATGTAGCGTGTAGTACTGCTTTCTAATGTTCAATCTACAGCGAAAAGATGCAAAAGAATGCGTTATCGGCTAGCATTATAATAAATAAATAACACTGTGTATCTTTTTCCTACTAACACACTGTCAATACGAATTTTTACGTGAATACCATCAACATCGTTAAATTCATAATAACTATGCCAATCAATGATACTAAAGCTAAGATTATGCTTCAAGATTGAACTTATAAATTAAACCCTTTACGGTCGTATTAAATTTCGACATGTGACTCGTACTGGTCGCAATTATGTGTTCACACCAGACACGTCAGTCTGGTGTGAACACATCGGTAAGAACACATCACACGCCCCGCCCAAGCCACGCTGACGTCTCGCTGCAGTGGGAACAAGGCCTTATGCTGCCTACGCTCAATTTGCATTGGTTAGGATCGGGTTGCCAGAGCCCCGGAGCCCCTTATATGGCAGATGGGGATAAAATTTTATGCTAGATGGGTTCCTGGCACCATCTAGTATAAGAATCAACCATTGGGCCCTCCAGGTTATTACGAACTTTTTCGCCAAAACACTATGAGCGTCAAAGTGTTAAAAGAGATTCAAGTTTTCTGCAAATAATCTTCAACAGGGTTTCTTCTGATTCAACTACTTAGAAGATCAGAATTACTTTATTGCAACCTTTTTAGATCCGAGGATCAAGCCAGACTATTTAGGCGTTCTTGAAACGTGAACAATCTTGCTGGCAATGTTATTGGAGTACATAAAATATCGTCAGATCATCGTCGTCTTCAAGACCTGTAAATGAAACTAACGAAATCGACGAAATGTGAATCACGTTTGCGTTCGATTCCAAATTTTGTGATCATTAAAATCTAAGCAGTCAATCGAGGGCAAGCATTGCTAGAGTTTAACTTACAGCTCTTTGAAGAAGTATTACAGCGAAGACTGTTCTCTGAAGTTAGCCTGGTTTACGAAGCAAAGTGTAATCGGTTGTCATCATCAACTTCCGAAAATTTATTATTTACTAGCTGACCCGGCAAGCTTCGTCCCGCCCAAAATCTTCAAACATTCACGTTTTTTACTAAGCGCAAGTTCATGGTTCAAATCGCAGAACTGTTCATTGATTGATCTTCTAATCGACCCCGTTGAATTTACCTTTCACTATAAAATTCCTAGTACTTCTACCAAAACTCATCATTCTAATATCAGATTATTTTCTGACACAATTCTTGTTGAAGATTTTTCAACCACTTGCAAAAAAACATGTTGCTCCGTTACATGGAATAAATGTTTGATACAGAAAATATGATAGAATAAAGACTGCCATAAATCGGACAATTCCTTCCTCGAGTTTTGCTCTTATCAACATATTCGGCAATCCATTTTTATTGGTATATAGAAGATAGATAGAAGAAGATAAAGATATTTCGTTAGAGCAAACATCAAATGGACTAACAACGCTTGTCACTATGTAATTGTAGAGCATAAGGGAATTTAATTTTCCGAATTTTCCCTTTTTCCTTCAGACTTTTGCAAAAAATTTCAATTGTCATGTTTGATTGGAATATTTTTGGTTGAAATATGTGTAACATTTTTATGAGACCCCCTCTTCATTTCAGAAGAGGGAGAGGTGTCATACCATCATAGACACATTTCGTATACCAAAAAACCCTCACATCCCAAATTGTGCTTGATTAGTTCTCGAGTTATGCAGAAGTTTGTATTTCATCAGTATGGCAGACCCCGCCTCCCTTCCCCATCTAGAGAGGGGGGAGGAGTGTCAAACCACCATAGAAACATTTATTGCACCCTAAAACCTCCAAATGCCTAATTTGGTTTCATTTGCTTGATTAATTCTCGAGTAATGTAGAAATTTGTGTTTCATTTTTATGGCAGCCCCCCCCCCACTTAAAGAGGGGGAGGAGTGTCTAACCACCATAGAAACATTTTATACACCCTAAAACCTTCACATGTTAACTTTGGTTTCATTTGCTTGATTAATTCTTGAGTAATGCATAAATTTGTGTTTCATTTGTATGGTAGCCCCCTCTAAGAGAGGGGGGAGGAGTATCTTACCACCATAGAAACATTTATTGCATCCTAAAACCTCTACATGCCAAATTTTATTTCGTTTGGTTGATTAATTCTCGAGTAATGCAGAAATTTGTGTTTCGTATGTATGTCAGCTACCCCTTAGAGAGGGGGGTGGAGCGCCCAACCACCATAGAAACCTTTATTGCACCCTTAAACGTCGATATGTCTGATTTGGTTTCATTTGCTTGATTAATTCTCGAGAAGTGCAGAAATTTGTGGTTCGTTTGTATGGCAGCCCCTCCTTTGAGTGAGGGCAGGAGTGTCTAACTGTCATAGAAATATTTATTGCAGCCTAAAACCTTCACATGCCAACTTTGGTTTGGTTTGCTTGATTAATTTCCGAGTAATGCAGGTATTTGTGTTTCATTTGTGTGGCAGACCCCCGTTTGAGTGAGGGGAGGAGTGTCTAACTATCATAGAAACATTTACTGCAGCCTAAAACCTTCACATGCCAACTTTGGTTTGGTTTGCCTGATTAATTTCCGAGTAATGCAGAAATTTGTGTTTCATTTGTATGGCAGATACACCCCCCCCACCTTTGAGTGGGAGGAGGAGTGTCTAACCATCATAGAAACATTTATTGCACCCTAAAACCTTCACCGACCCCAAAAACCCCTACATACCAATTTTAATGTCGATCGGTTCAGCAGTTTCGGAGTCTATAAGAATCATATATAGAATCTATAAGAATATATATATATAAATTTATATATATATATATATATATATATATATATATATATATATATATATATATATATATATATATATATATACACATATATATATATATATGTATATATATATATATATATATATATATATGTATATATATATATATATATATATATATATATATATATATATATATATATATATATATATATATATATATATATATATATATATATATATATATATATATATATATATATATATATATATATATATATATATATATATATATATATATATATATATATATATATATATATATATATATATATATATATATATATATATATATATATATATATATATATATATATATGTATATATATATATATATATATATATATTCATCAGAATAATATCCACTGAGTAATTCTGAGTACTTATTTTTAATTATGGTTTTGCTATGCTATGCTAGCTAACTAATGAGTTCTTTTGTTATGATTTATGTTGTTTTTTTTTATCTTCGCTTATTTTTTGTCGGTCTATTCGCGTTGACGGCGGAATGGTGTCGACATCTGGATACGACATTAGTTTGTATGAGGCCAACTCTTCTCTATCAGATTAGTCGGCCATAAAGCAGTTTTAAATTACTAAAATTTGTAAGATAATTTTTTCTTGGCGTTGTTTACCTACTAGAAGTACGTTGTTCTGACCCTAATTTAAACTATTTTCTATGAATTTTCCGGTTATCCTCACCAAAACTTACTATTATAATATAAAATTATCTTTAGACACAATTTTTGCATGACATTTTTTCACTAATTGCAAGTAAAAGTGATTATCATTTACATAGAGTACTAATTTAATTTGGGAACAATAATTTTCATTCATAATTTTTATTTTAATGGTGTGCTCATTTTCTCTGCAAACCCATATTGTCATGCTTACTCCCCCATTTCGTAATACGAAGCTCAATGCCGTCAACGCGGATTTCCGCCATTTCAGTGCTAATCACCGACATTAGGAAGGCGACTACAACTGTTCCTACCTATCAGACTCGACAACTCATGAGCCGGGCTTCTTTCACTTTCCTTCCGAAGGAAGATGAAACCGGAGATTTTTCGCCTCAGAAAATCCCAACGACGTCGTTATTTATGTTGTGTGAACGAGAAATTGTGGACTTTTCCAATATCCGGTATTTTTTGACGTAGAACTACGTCTACTCCCTAAGATCTGTTTGATATGCTATACACTACAATCCCATGGTGTATAAATGGTTAAAATTCATGAAAACTATAAGCGTTTCCATTTTCCCATACATTTGTTCTGTCCATTTGTGTGCTTTCCCGAACAGAGCTGTCAATAACGAGCAACTTGTGGACGAGCAACGAAGGGGAAATCGTAAGACTTAAAGTCTCCGTGAACAAAGGAAAAGAAGTAGAACGAAGGGAAATATTTGCCTAGAGTATAAACAGTGGATCTCATTGAGGCAAACTTTCATTCTTCGTGAGGACACCGACTGAACAACATCGTTGCTGGCGAGCTGGACGGTGAGGAGTGTAGGAGTAATACGAGAAAAAAGTAAAGTTTCTCAAGGACCTTTTTGAAGGTTAGAGACGAATGAGCTAAAACAGTTTAAAGTCTCACGTGTCTTAGTTTCGGATTGAGCTGTGGACGCGACCAAATTACTTACTCGCTGATGTCTATAGCACTGCAATAATTGCATAAAACCGACGCCATTGCATTAAGGTTCTAAGCTACACAATTGTGTGGGGAATCATCAGGCTAGGCTATCGTCAGCTCACCATGAAAATAAATGTTCTGGAATTTCGTCTGTGATTTGGTTTCGCATAACGGTAGCAAAACTCTCTCCACAAAGGATGACAGCTAAGCTTATCTGGACCGGAAATATTACCAAAAAGGGCTTCTGTTGAGAAGAGCGCAAAACGGAGATAACCCCCCGTTTGAGTGAGGGGAGGAGTGTCTAACTATCATAGAAACATTTACTGCAGCCTAAAACCTTCACATGCCAACTTTGGTTTGGTTTGCCTGATTAATTTCCGAGTAATGCAGAAATTTGTGTTTTATTTGTATGGCAGATACACCCCCCCCACCTTTGAGTGGGAGGAGGAGTGTCTAACCATCATAGAAACATTTATTGCACCCTAAAACCTTCACATGCCAACTTTGGTTTGGTTTGCTTGATTAATTTCCGAGTAATGCAGAAATTTGTGTTTCATTTGTATGGCAGCCCCCCTTAGAGAGGGGGGAGGGGTCTCAAACTGACACGAAAACCTTCTCCGACCCCAAAAACCCCTACATACCAATTTTAATGTCGATCGGTTCAGTAGTTTCGGAGTCTATAAGAATCAGACAGACAGATATCACTCCATTTATATATATATAAATTTATATATATATATATATATATATATATATATATATATATATATATATATATATATATATATATATTCATCATAATAATATCCACTGAGTAATTTTGAGTACTGTTCATAAATTAATGTTATGAGTAAATCTTAATTTAATTTAAAAAAATTGCCATTTCAGTAATGAAACCTTATTTTTAATTATGGTTTTGCTATGCTATGCTAGCTAACTAATGAGTTCTTTTGTTATGATTTATGTTGTTGTTTTTTTATCTTCGCTTATTTTTTGTCGGTCTATTCGCGTTGACGGCGGAATGGTGTCGACATCTGGATACGACATTAGTTTGTATGAGGCCAACTCTTCTCTATCAGATTAGTCGGCCATAAAGCAGTTTTAAATTACTAAAATTTGTAAGATAATTTTTTCTTGGCGTTGTTTACCTACTAGAAGTACGTTGTTCTGACCCTAATTTAAACTATTTTCTATGAATTTTCCGGTTATCCTCACCAAAACTTACTATTATAATATAAAATTATCTTTAGACACAATTTTTGCATGACATTTTTTCACTAATTGCAAGTAAAAGTGATTATCATTTACATAGAGTACTAATTTAATTTGGGAACAATAATTTTCATTCATAATTTTTATTTTAATGGTGTGCTCATTTTCTCTGCAAACCCATATTGTCATGCTTACTCCCCCATTTCGTAATACGAAGCTCAATGCCGTCAACGCGGATTTCCGCCATTTCAGTGCTAATCACCGACATTAGGAAGGCGACTACAACTGTTCCTACCTATCAGACTCGACAACTCATGAGCCGGGCTTCTTTCACTTTCCTTCCGAAGGAAGATGAAACCGGAGATTTTTCGCCTCAGAAAATCCCAACGACGTCGTTATTTATGTTGTGTGAACGAGAAATTGTGGACTTTTCCAATATCCGGTATTTTTTGACGTAGAACTACGTCTACTCCCTAAGATCTGTTTGATATGCTATACAATACAATCCCATGGTGTATAAATGGTTAAAATTCATGAAAACTATAAGCGTTTCCATTTTCCCATACATTTGTTCTGTCCATTTGTGTGCTTTCCCGAACAGAGCTGTCAATAACGAGCAACTTGTGGACGAGCAACGAAGGGGAAATCGTAAGACTTAAAGTCTCCGTGAACAAAGGAAAAGAAGTAGAACGAAGGGAAATATTTGCCTAGAGTATAAACAGTGGATCTCACTGAGGCAAACTTTCATTCTTCGTGAGGACACCGACTGAACAACATCGTTGCTGGCGAGCTGGACGGTGAGGAGTGTAGGAGTAATACGAGAAAAAAGTAAAGTTTCTCAAGGACCTTTTTGAAGGTTAGAGACGAATGAGCTAAAACAGTTTAAAGTCTCACGTGTCTTAGTTTCGGATTGAGCTGTGGACGCGACCAAATTACTTACTCGCTGATGTCTATAGCACTGCAATAATTGCATAAAACCGACACCATTGCATTAAGGTTCTAAGCTACACAATTGTGTGGGGAATCATCAGGCTAGGCTATCGTCAGCTCACCATGAAAATAAATGTTCTGGAATTTCGTCTGTGATTTGGTTTCGCATAACGGTAGCAAAACTCTCTCCACAAAGGATGACAGCTAAGCTTATCTGGACCGGAAATATTACCAAAAAGGGCTTCTGTTGAGAAGAGCGCAAAACGGAGATAAGTGTGTGCATATTTAATTGCTTCAAACCATCAATATATTGACATTTTTGTGTGTGTACGTGCGTGCGTTTTAATGTAATGCGCTGTTGCGGGTGAACATGTCGATCCGAACGTGGCGACAAGGAGGGGAGATAGCGGGAGGGAAATATTTGCGCTAGGCTATTAGTAATGAATTTCTGTGAGGCAAATATTCATTGTTTGTTTTCCGTCATCATAAAGACTTCGTTGATGCCTTTGACATTGAATCAATGCATTGAACTGACGCTATGGTAAAGCAGGTGTTAAGGTTGTGCCCCAAAAAATTATTGGGAATACCAAGTTATTCAATAAGTTATAATAAGTGTTCCATAGAAACCACATTAGACGATCATCCTAGAAGCCCATGAATAATCAAGCTGGTTGACAGCATAATTTTCACTATTGAGTATTGTTCCAACCTCCGAAGAATACAGACATACTAACAAACAAGTCTTTCCATTTGCTGGAGTCTGTAACAATTTTTGGCGACGAGGTCATTTCAACCCACTTCGAGACGATCCAGATCAGGCCCTTGCAAGATGTCCGACCAGGATTTGAGGAACGCAATTCTCCGGCTCACTGAATTGGTAGCTAGCCAACAAGAGCAGATTCAACTTCTCAACCGAACCGGTCAAGCCAACCAACCGGGAAGTGAGAAAATCATCGAATCGTTGAAGACTTCTACTATGATCCTGACGGTGGAGTGTTTTTCAATGCATGGTTCGCGCGCTACGAGGATATCTTCAAGGTTGACGGCAAGAATCTGGACGATCCGGCGAAGGTGAGGCTACTCTTGAGGAAGATCGGCACCAAGTTCCATGAGCGGTACGTAAACAGTATCCTGCCAAAGCATCCCCGCGATTTCGGCCTGGACGACACGGTGAAGAAACTTAAGAAGCTTTTTGGTCGCCAAACCTCGCTGTTTAACGATCGCTACCGTTGTCTACAATATGTCAAGAACGAAGCAGACGATTTTTCAAGTTACGCTGCCTCTGTGAACAAGCATTGCGAAGCATTCCAGCTGACCAAGCTCACCGACGACCAATTCAAGGCACTACGTTTTGTTTGCGGTCTACAATCTCCCCGCGATGCAGACATCCGAACTCGATTGATCGGTAAGTTAGAAGCTGAAGAGCATGCTCCGCCAGCAGACGGCACGAAGCTCACACTGGAAAATCTCGTCGAGGAGTGCCATCGGTTTAACAATCTGAAGCAGGACACCAAGATGGTAGAGAAGCCCGTTCCGGAAAAATCCGTCGTCAACGCCGTTTCTACCAAGCCTGCTGAGAAGAAGCAACCGAAATCTCCGTGCTGGTTCTGCGGTGATTTACACTTTGTGGAGGAATGCCCCTATCAAGACCACAGCTGTAGCAAGTGCAAACGGAAGGGGCATAAAGAAGGTTACTGCTCATTCGTGGAATCAAAACCGAAGTCTGCAATATGTGAAGTCCAAAGGAATATCGGTGAAACGCATCGATCTCCAAGGGAAGAGGAAATACGTTACCGTCGGAATCAATGGCAACGATTCTGTTCTCCAGTTGGATTGCGCTTCCGATATCACGATCATTTCTACGCAAACCTGGAAGGCGATCGGAAAACCAGCCATCAGCGAAACCGAAATCACCGCCATCAGCGCTTCCGGAAATAAGATCGACATGACTGGTGAGTTCCTTGCTGAACTAACCATCCAAAGCGTGACGAAAGCAGGCATTGTCTACGTGTCATCAAGCTCCGATTTGGATGTCCTCGGAATTGAAACAATCGACCTATTCGATCTGTGGTCAATTGTGACATGTCCCACTGTGCGTTCGGGTGGTTCAAAACTCTGTCCCCTTCTACGGTGCTTAACATCTATATATTAACGGTACATAGAGGGAGAACACACGGATATTTCTACGAATAAAGCTAGCTAGAATATTTGAAAACAAACATATACTGAAAGAAAATAAAATTTAAAATGATTATAAAGACATTTAAAATGAATAAAAGAAGGAAGATAGATTTAAATGACGGCACAGGGCTAACACCACACAAACCAGAATGTATAAACAGCCAAGACAACACTACACAACACAATTCACATCACAACAGTTGGCAAGATTGTATCAGAGGCGGTGTAACCCGACCCGAATGTGACCTGGCGGGTTTGAGAGAGTTTCGCCATACTCGAGGAGGACACTTTATCGAAACCATTGGACAAAGACGCACCAACTTGAACACGTTATACGATACAGTCGATACAGTTCGCGGAAAAGGGTAACATTAAATCCCAGAATATTGAAGTGAAGATTCCCTTCCGTTCCTTCCGAACAATCCATACCGTTTCTGGAGGAAGTTCGCGTAGCGAAAGTTTTACTGCTTCGTCGTCAATAACCATTGATGTGTCAACGAATAGTGAGGCTGACTCGTAATTTACACGTGTCGTATCCAAACTTCCGTTTCCTGTGCACCGGTCAAGGAGCGGAAATAGGACGAACCAACACCAGCAGACTGAACCAGTTTACCTGAAACAGAGCCAACTACAGTGAAGCAGTGGACTGGAACCATACCACGACAGCACGAAAATCCAGCGGCGGGCCCAGACACTTCAACACACCAACACCGTGAGTAATGTAAAAAGGAATAGGGAACTAGGGAATCAGGAAATTCAGGAATCACATAATAAATCGCCGTCGTAAACCAGAAGAAACACGTGTGTTTTCCCTATTGTACCAACCTCTTTCGGGTTAACCTAGTATAGGCTGTGATTGAGCCGACCCTGGGAAGGATCAGAGAGTCCATTGGGGCTGCTAGGGCGTAACAGAGACAAGTTACACAATTCCATTCAGCTCGCTGGTTAATGCTATCCATCATAAACCAGAAGACACTGAGCAAAAGCTACGTACGAAGTTTCCTGAAGTGTTCCAGAGTACACAAGGTTGGTGCACCAAAGCGAAGGTTAAACTCTACCTGAAGCCCGACGTCCGTCCAGTGTACTGTCCAAAGAGACCAGTTGCATATGCTGCCCTTCCAAAGGTGGATGCCGAACTTCAACGTCTTCAAGACAAGGGAATAATCTCACCAGTGAAGTTTTCCGACTGGGCAACCTCGATAGTCGTGGTCCGGAAGTCAGACAACGTTTCCGTCCGTATCTGTGGCGACTATTCTACAGGGTTGAACAACGCACTAGAATCAGATGCCCATCCGCTTCCGCATCCAGATCATGTTTTTGCTGATCTGGCTGGCTGCCGGTATTTCTCCCAACTCGATCTATCTGATGCGTACCTGCAAGTCGAGGTTGAGGAGGATTCTCAGAAGTATCTAACGATCAACACTCATCGTGGACTATTCAAATACAACCGTCTGCCGCCTGGAATCAAGTCCGCTCCTGGTGCGTTTCAAAGGATTATCGATAGCATGGTCGCTGGTATTCCTGGAGTGAAACCGTATCTAGATGACATCATGATTGCCGGTAGGACAAAGGAAAAACACGATCGCAGCCTCCATGAAGTTCTGGAACGGATCAAGACGTACGGTTTTCATCTGAGGATTGAAAAATGTCGATTTGGCCTATCGCAAATCAAGTTTCTAGGTCATATAATCGACAAAGGCGGCTTACGACCTGATTCAGCGAAGACTACCGCAATTTCGCAGATGCCAGCTCCAATGAACGTATCACAGCTTCGATCGTATCTTGGAGCTATCAATTATTATGGGCGTTTCGTCAAGCAGATGAAGGAGCTGAGAGCACCCATGGACTACTTGCTGAAACAAAACGTCAATTGGGAATGTGCAGTCCAGAAGTCATTCGACAAGTTCAAAACTCACTGCTCACTTCCGACTTGTTGCTGACGCACTTTGACCCGAACAAGGAAATCATCGTAGCAGGTGATGCATCCAAAGACGGCTTGGGCGCTGTTATAATGCATCGCTTCCCGGATGGATCAGTGAAGGCAATTTCGCACATTCCAAGATCACTGACCCCTGCAGAGAAAAATTACGGCTAGATCGAGAAAGAAGCTTTGGCGCTGATTTTTGCTGTGACACGATTTCATAAGATGTTGTTCGGCCGGAAATTTACCTTGCAGACTGATCACCAACCACGGAAGCAACAAAGGAATTCCGTTCGTGCGCACTGAAGAATTTGGACACGCGGACCTCCATTCAAGACTGATGAAATGCCATGCTGAAGAATATGTCATTGCTTCTGTACAAATGGAAGCCGATGTCAACGCCGTTCTCAGTGATTCTACTTCTAGTCTTCCCGTGACGTCTGAAATTATCGCTGCTGAAACATCAAGAGATCCTGTTCTCCAATCGGTGGTGTTCCATATCAATGAAGGATGGCCCAAGTATTCCAAGGAAATTGATGATCCAGTTGTTTAACAATTCTTCACTCGCAGATCGTTCAAGGTTGCATCATATTCAGTGATAGAGTCGTTGTGCCAGACCGTTTTCGCAAACGCATTCTCCACCAACTGCATCGAGGCCATCCAGGAATGGAGCGGATGAAATCCCTAGCGAGGAGTTTCGTGTACTGGCCCAACATCGATGACGTCGTCGAAGACTACGTCCGCTGCTGTAGATCCTGTGCTGAAGCTGCTAAGTCACCACGCAAGACGGACCTGGAGTCGTGGCCCATTCCATCGAAGCCGTGGGAACGAGTCCATATTGATTATGCTGGCCCAATGAATGGATACTACTACTTTCTGGTAATCGACGCATATTCAAAATGGCCAGAAATCTATCGCACACGAAGCACAAGTACAACAAAGACACTGGAGATGCTAGACGAGATATTTGCAAGATACGGCAATCCCAAAACTCTCGTCTCGGATAATGGATCGCAATTTGTTAGCGCCAGATTCAAGCAATTCTGTGAAGAAGCTGGAATCACCCACTTAACGATTGCGCCCTACCATCCACAGTCTAATGGACAGGCTGAGCGCTTTGTGGACACACTCAAGAGAGGACTCAAGAAGTTACGAGAGGGAGGAAATCCAGCAACTTTCCGACATCTTCAAAATTTCCTTTCCGTTTATCGATCCACGCCCAATCGAAGTGCTCCTGATCATAAGTCTGATCATATGAGCCTTAATAAAATATATATTTTGGATAAAACAAAATAAGTCTCCTGCAGAGCTTTTCCTTGGTAGACCCATCACTACTACTCTGGATCTGCTCAAACCCCGGAAGACACCGACACCAGCTGTAAACAGTAAGCAAAATAACCAGTTCAATCGACACCATGGCACCGTCAAGAGAGAGTTCTGCACTAATGATTTGGTGTATGCAGAGGTTCATCATCGCAATCAAGTCTCCTGGGTTCCTGGCAAGGTGATCGAGAAGAATGGTTCCGTCATGTAAGCTGTCCTCCTGGAATCCGGTCGTCTTATCCGTTCTCATACGAATCAGCTACGACAGCGTCATCTGGAATCCACTAGTGATACTACTGAGACAAGTTTGCCATGGACTATGCTGCTTGAGGAATTTGGTATGCAAGATTTGTGTACCCCATGCCCCAATGAAACTGCCGATCCTGATTTGGAAAAAGCTCAACAACCACCTGAAGTACTGCCCGAGATGCCACCCTCAGGTCAACAACCACCTGAAGTACCACCTCCTACCGAACCAACATTGGATCAAGAAGAGGTTCCAGTCCCTGAAGCCGTTGTTGAAGTCATTGAACCACAGTGCTCCAATCAACCCGTTCGTAACCGAAGGCTTCCAGCATGGCTTGCACCGTACGATCTCTTTTAAGGGGGAGATGTTCCATAGAAACCACATTAGACGATCATCCTAGAAGCCCATGAATAATCAAGCTGGTTGACAGCATAATTTTCACTATTGAGTATTGTTCCAACCTCCGAAGAATACAGACATACTAACAAACAAGTCTTTCCATTTGCTGGAGTCTGTAACAATAAGTTATAAATTTATTTGGGTTCGCGTGCCAGTTGCAGAACTCCCTTCAACTAAGATTGCATTTGCGCTAATCTTGATCATGATGAAGCAGTGCTACTCTTTTCGAGGTTGTTGAGATTAACAGGAAGAGTTTATTTCGTTAATTTAGTCACCAGGAAAGTAAATGTCGTTCCGGAATTTTGTATGTGATTTGGTTTCGCTTACCAGTAGCAAAACTTTCTCCACTAAGGATGATAGCTGTGCTTATCTCGAGCATGTATTGTTCTGAGAGGACAAGAATGAATCATCAAACAATAATCGTCAAATGATTCTATAAGAAAAAAAATATTTCGGGGAGACCAAACTGGTAGAATGATTATTTCTAAATTTTCGTAGCTTTATAAAATAATATTCGCAGTTATATACAAGCGACTTGAATTAAACTACAGCGTAGTTCTACGTCAACAATGCGGTCGTGTCTTGGACACAACCTCCTATAATTTTGACGTAGGACTACGTCTTTCATTTCTATACCGGGGTGTAAAATCAAAGTTTCGAAAACGAAAGCGTTACGCCGGAGACCGAGATTTTGAGCCTTAATAGCTCCTAAACAACTGAACGAAATGGTATGATAAACACTTCATTCGAAAGATAAAATGTCTACGCGTTATATACTTATTACTTTTGACGTAGAACTACGTCTTTCATTAAGGGTGCCAAATCAGAAAACAGGTCACGTTTTTATGAAATAAAGTTAACATTAATAACAATTTTTGCCACGAACGGATTTTGGCGATTTACATACTAAACGAATCGGAAATTCCGTAAGATTTGTTTATTATGCTATACGTTAGAATCCCCTGGTTTGTAAATGGTTAAAATTCATGAAAACTTTAAGCGTTTCCATTTTCCCATACATTTTTTCTGTCCATTTGTGTGGTTTCCCGAACAGAGCTGTCAATACCGAGCAACTTATCGACGACCAACGGAGGGGAAATCGTAGGATTTAAAGTCTCCGTGAACAAAAGAAAAATAGAAGAATGAAGGGGAATACTTGCCTAGAGTATAAACAGTGGATCTCGCTGAGGCAAACTTTCATTCGGCATCGGACTGTTGAGCAATCCAGTTCACTTTGCTTTCGCTGCGCTTCGATCTAAGATTGGACCTCACCAGAAGTAATCCAACTTGGATATCGTCGTTTGGTTTTTCTGTTCATTTTTCGCGTTATTCGTATCGTGTGTTTTTCTTTCCGCGTCATAAATTGGACGCTTCACGTAGTGTGTGATGGGCAAGAAGAAGAGGAAGGCATGCTCGAGCCTTGCAAAAAACGAACGCATTGCCAGGGGCAATAAAATTTCGAGGCAAGCGTCATCTAATGATGCACGCGATGTTGGTACAGTCAAATCAACCAAAATCAAGCTCCCCCCGCTGGTGGTGAAGGCGGTCGCTTTTGACAAAATCATCAGCGAATTCGCATCGATAGGTGTTACAGCAGAGTACAAGCTGTGTGGCATAATTCAGTCTTTTTCCAAGCAGTTAACATTGTTTGTTTTCCGTCATCATAAGGGCTTCGTTGGTGCCTTTGAGAATGCATCAATGCATTAAACTGCCGTTATGTCGAAGCAGACGTTAAGGTTGTGCGCCAAAAAATATTTGGGGAATACCAAGCATCTTGAATGTCTTACTGAAATGTTATAAGTTATTTGGGTTCGCCTGCCAGTCGTAAAACTGCCTTCAACTAGGATTGCATTTGCGCTAATATTGATCATAATGAAGCATTGACACTGTTTTCGAGGTTGTTATTAACAAAAAAAGTTTTTTTCGCTTGTTTAGTCACCAAGAAAGCAAATGTTCTGGAATTTTGTATGTGATTAGGTTTCGCTTGCCAGTAGCAAAACTTCCTCCACTAAGGGTGACAGCTGCGCTTCTCTCGAGCATGAGAAAGTTATGCAACTCTTTTCGAGGCCATTAATATTAACAGAAGCATTTCTATTGAGAAAAGCGCAAAATGCTAGAAGTGTTTATATTTCAGTAGTTTCAAGCCACCAATGTAAACCAAGAAATAAATTGCGACATACGATCAGCTAGTGCATTGTTTTGCGAGGGCAAGAATGAATCATCAATCAATTAACGTCAACTGATTCTACAATGAAAAAACCATTTCAGAGATTAATCTACTAAGCAGTTGTTTCTAAAGTTTCACAGCATTTAGAATAATATCCGAAGGTATAAACAAGCGACTAATATAAAATAACAGCGTAGTTCTACGTCAAAAATGCGGTCGTATCTTGGACACAACCTCCTATAATTCTTTTCGCCGCTTCAATGTCCATACAATAGGCATCTAGCAGCGGGTTTTGACATTTATGAAAAAGGTATGGGATAATATATAATAGATTTTGTATATTTTTTCTTAAAAGACTACAATATAGCAAAGTATTGATTATTTATCAATTGAAAAAAATAAAAAACAGCAAGACATCTAATTTAATATGACGTCTATTATTCACCTCTATGTCGGATCGGGTTTGAAATTAGCAAAATGATGCATTTTGTAACCCGTTCGACTTCGATTAGGCACATTTATCAATCCGTTCGACTTTCAATTATTTCGAAAATTGTTTTTCATCTGGACAAGGCTGCCAAATTTGCAGAGATGTTTGCAAATTTTCTTATATTTATTTTTTGCCGCAAACTTTATTCTGTTGTAGACTTCTAATTTCAGTTACATGCTGCAGGAATATAGTACAGTAAGTTACATTTAATGCAACACGTTAATTTGGACATTTTCACCTCTTATTAGACATTTTTGTAAACATCGAGTTCGGGGCCCAAATTATGGTCCCACATTGATAGTAGCCATCAGATGCGACACTGTACCACTGTTGGATAATACGTAATTCATCGTAGCAATAGACTCGAATCATAAAGACCATCAAAACAACAATCCTCGAGAAGGCGAAAGTTTCCTCCGTGTTTCATCACCCACGTAACAAACGCAAGCAGAACGGTAAAGTTTTGTCCACTTAAAGTCGGTCCACTTTTATTTTTAAATAGACGACCTCCATCAAATATCTGAATATAAATGGAGAATGGGATGGATTGGGAAGGATTGAATCAAAATATTTTTGGAGAGGAAAGAGCAAACCAAAAGTAGTCTGTTTATGTTTATTAAAACCCAAAGACTCTATCTCCGCTGAGAAAAAGTACTCCGTTCTAAAATATCCTTTTTGGAGGGTGTGTGGCATGCCCAGTTCTGGCAACACGGGCATCGTTTTTTAAGCGATCAAGTAGGCTGGGCACTCGGCACATCTTCCGTCATCTTATTATCCCGCGGACACTCATGGGCACACACAGGGAACGTGAAGAAGCGCTTCGTATGGAGTGTTTCAGGTGACAATTTTCATATAAAATTCAATCTGGTGAGAATGAAGATTTTTTCCAATTATTATAATATGGTAGTTCTATCAATGTTAAAATTAATTGACAAGTTAATGCTGCCAAATTTTAAATAAAAATCCCTTATCGGGATTACAATCGATATGAAGCATTTGTTGGATGGGAGTTTATTTTGTCCAGAATACTCTCGGATATGTCGAAGTGTTCCGTTAGGCTGTCCAGACGTTGGTCGAACTGTTCCACCCGTCGTGTGTGGGTCATCGAAGCCTTGTCCATAACACGCGTCTTTTGCTCTAGGAATAGAAAACACAGATCAATGGATATAAAACTGAATGGTATGAAATTTATCAAGTTTATAACTCACCATTTTCTCCTCATCTTTTTGAGCGATTCTTCGGCTTCCATAAGCACCCGATCCGGAGCATTCGGTTGTGACTGATTGGCACTTGTGACACTTTTTTGTTAATAATTCATCAGTCCATATATGAAACGCGGGGAAAACATCTTGAAACGATAGGAATAAACATTTTCTAGTTGAAAAACATACCTAAAAATAATTTATACAGTAATTTACATTTAATGCGACATTTAGCTAATTGGACATACCTGTAATGCGACACGTTTAATTCGGGACATACAAGGTATGGTGTCGCAGTCTAACGGATTTCATGGTTGTATGAGGGAAATGTAAACAAACCATGTGATTTTCAATTGCAATAGTCGAGTGTCGTTTTCATCAATTCTACTGCAGTTTCTGAAACGTACAAATACGTTGTGGTAGAGTCGAGTTTATTGAAACGGTTTGCACCTCATAAACTATTGTTTTTTTTCTGATACACAATACAGAACTCAAAAAGTGTACCTTCTTTGAGATTAGCATGCTGGAGTGCAGTTATAAAATTTGAAAAATTGAATGAAAATCATTTTGAAATGTTGTTTGCATGGTCAAATTACATGGTGCTGATCCTTATGTAAACCTTACTTAAAGAACTCCAGAATCTTTTTACTAAAGCCTATGTGAAGTGGGCCTAAAAAGTTGAACAAATTGCCCTAACAGTAAGGCCGTCTACACATTAGGCAACAGCAACCCGATCTATGTTGGCGATGTCAATCGCATCGCCAACTCAGCTCTGCACATTGTGACAACTCGAACGCGATGAATTCGTTAAGTTTTTATCCGTCATAATCGCTAACAGAGATGACATTTCTTTAATTAAATAAGAAGAGCGAATTATGATTTTTCTCTTGACATTTTTCCTGATATGAGCGAAAAGAAAAAATACAATTACTTGATTTTGCAAACGGCATCAAAATTAAAATTTGTGAGAGTTTTTAAAATCTAAAATGAAGTCAAAGTGGGCTGCTTTAAAATACAATTTGCACTATAACAGAAAAATCTGTTCATCTGGCATTCCTGAATGACATTCTATAGAAAGTGCTACAGCTCATATAACAAAACAAAAATTCAAATTTGATTTT
Source organism: Toxorhynchites rutilus septentrionalis (assembly GCF_029784135.1). Taxonomy (NCBI): domain Eukaryota; kingdom Metazoa; phylum Arthropoda; class Insecta; order Diptera; family Culicidae; genus Toxorhynchites; species Toxorhynchites rutilus. The sequence continues at coordinate 227,088,261 of NC_073746.1, forward strand.
TGATTTGAAAAGCATACCGTCGTGTCAATATTTAACAAAATTTAACGTAAGTGAATTTCAGAATCGTATTTTTGCGAAATTCTGTATTATTTTTATAGTTTTGAATTCTTTCTCGTAGTTACGATATCACAAATTTAACTATACGTTTGTGCAATCTATCTGTTAACTATAAATGATTACCCAATAGATTTTATACTTATTATTTTAAGTATTTTGTGCTAGAATCAAGAATATTGTAGATTTTCGAATCAGAAAACTTTTGGTCGATTATTTCTCGAAAACTATAACATATAAATGTTGAACTTGAAAAGGAAAAAGAACATGCGATAGAATATCGAACTAATGGAGTTAATGAACCATATGGACTTTACATTTTTGATACTTTGAGAAAACGATTAATTTTTTGTTTTATTCTATTGTATAAAATTTCAGCGACCGTTTTACTGTCTTTGTACTGCGAGAAACATGGCGTATAATAAAATCCAGGATGTACATGTTGTGGATAATGATTTTGATCCATCATTAACGTCAGATTTATGGTCTGACGGGGACGATTCCAGCGATGATTCCAGTGATGAATTACTATTTAGATACTACGTCAGACGAAGGAATGCCATTCGAAGAAAATTGTGGGTCCATCCCTATCTGGAAAAAAACTTCACCAGAAGATTATTTGTAGCTGCAAAGGAGTTGCAAATTCCGGATAATAAATTTTTGTGCTTCTACCGGATGGCGAAGAGCACGTATTCCAACTTGGTCCAACTAATTTCTCCTGCAATTCAAAAAAAGAATACGCAGTTGAGAGAATGTGTGGATGGAGAGGAAAGGTTGCTTATAACTCTGAGGTAAAACCACCAACCTATGAATACATTTTATTATCCATTATCGCTGTTATATACTCCGAATTTTGGGATAGATTTAAACTTCTATAGACTTCCAACTGTTTTGTATAGTACTAGCCAACAAAAAACAAGTACCTCGTCGTGCAGCGTGCAAGAAGGAGCACTACATTATAAAATGTAGTGCATTTGAAAAAATGCCGCATAAGGAAAAGATGAATATAATTCAAATGAGGAGATTATGCAGTAATTGTTTACTGTGGAACTTGCGGAAAATGCCACCATACGTGGTTACATCCGGGCCACGAGAGCCCAAGAAACAACACACAACACAACGTAGAACCACCGTGGAGACGATCAGCTCCACCTGCAACAGTTACAAACGAAACAAAAAATTCTTCAATAAACCAAAAACAAGATGGAGAGTCAGTAGCTTTTCTATTTGTATAAAATAAAGTTTAAATATATTAATCACATACCTGACATCTGTACTTTTTTTTCCAATTTCTATCCATGCCATTTCAGTTTCATCTTTTTTTGCATAGCCAGGAAGTGTGAAGTTGTACAGTATTGGATGTTTCTCCACTTCCTGCACTAGCATGATGTTGATCTGCTGCTCGTTCATGTTCCTGAAAATTCTTCAATTTTAGATCGCTTTATTAGAAAATAACATATATCATTTGTAAAATTATATATTGAAGTAGCAAAATACTTACCTTTTGTTCGTGTTTCTATGAAGTGGGCCTCTTTTGACTGTTTAATGCTGCTGGCTATCACCACTGACAAATATTTAACTTAACGACGCATACATTGAAATGTCAACAGAAATTGAACGAAAAGGTTGCCGACACAAATCGCGCGCGACTCATGTCTGAGCGCGCTGAGTTGAATCGAAAAAGTTGGTCCGACCAAAGTTGCCAGTTGCCTAGTGTGTATGCTCCCATTTGATTACACATGTTCTCAACTTTTTTGACAGATTCGTTAAGTTGCTTTCCAACTTAGGTTGCCTAGTGTGTAGATGGCCTAAGGAAAATTGCTTATGTTAGTGGTACTGAAAACTATGATCATAACGTTGAACATAAATGTCGTTGAATCGTCTTCCTGATTGTAAATTAGGATATTAACCAGGAATATCGTAGCTTTACATCAAAACGGGTGAGACCCGGTACCTCGAATGGTTTCAACGGCTTAGTAAAGAGAGTGAGCCGTTGATAAATAATCGTGGCTGAAGTATTTATATCAACGCGTTGCATTTCCTTCCACCAAGTAAGTAAAATTACCCTCAACGACCAAACGATTTCCTCCGGCAGCGAAATTGAAAATATTTGCCAGGCCTACAATACATTACAGGTTGTATTTCTTCCCAATAATGTCTCCTGAAAAAACGCGAAAAAAATTCATCAGAAAACTCGTTACATTTTACATACAATATATATATATATATATTACAATACAATATCATTTGATACGAATTTGATACGGTCAGCTTTTCGTTGCTTTGGGTTGCCTCGTGAACAACTCTATATTTTATCCGAATTATTTTGCTGAAGCTCGATGTTTATTTACTTTACGTTTACTAGCGAACATTCAATGTGAACGGGAACTCGAACAACATTCTATTCACCACGATTTTCTGAGATGTTTGTTCGCAATGTTGTTCACCGTGAAATAATCCTACTTTTTCACCACCTGTTCATGTTCATCTTCAAGGGAACTCTAAACTTGCCTTTAACAAAAACTGTTTTCGGTCGGTTCAAAGGGACCGGTGCGAATCAGACAAAAATTTCTGTGTCAGTTTTTGCTTTTGTTTCGGTTTCACAGTTCTCTGACTACTGCGATGGAATTTCTAAATTCGAATTTCACCGCTTTGGTGAATTTCCGCCTTGCATTTGAGACGAACGGATGACAGATGCAAAATATTCGAACTTGATCGGATTGTGAATCCAATGGCCGATCGTGTATCGGAATAGGGGTGATTGATACATAATTGCTTTTAAACACGTTTGTCGCCCCGTCACCCAGATATGGGTGACACTTTTCTCGTTCAAATTGAATAGGATTTTTTAACCGAATTTGAAGGAATGGGTATCTAAATACAGTGAGTAAAATTTAATACGACATCTAGCTAATTGTACAAATCTGTAATGTGACACATTTATTTGGAAATTTTATCTCTAATTGGACATTTTTGTAAACATCGAATTCGGGGCCCAAATTATAGCCCCACATTGAAAATCGCCACCGGATACGACACTGCACCACTGTCTTCGCGAATGTCCAATTACAGGACAAAATCGCCTCCAATGCGACACTGAACGGTGCCTCGGCATGTCGTATTAAATGTAGATTACTCTAAAATTCTTCTTTTACGCCATTGATGCGTGTGCGTAAAAAAAGATCGCCCCGTTATCGGCGCGCTTTCGTCACAACCAGTCTCGCACGAGCACTCGCAGAATTTAAAAAAAATCGCGAAATAGAACAACGCCAAAAAAATCCAGTGTATACTAATTTGAGTTCCCACCTTTTTCAATAAATTTTGAAAAAAAACTTATCTTCACTTTCACACCTGTCATTGTGTATAAATTCATTCAATTATAGAAAACAACAATTCTGGTATGATTGAATAATCGTTTATCTCAGAATAATATAATATATTTTCCCAGAGGATACAGCACAAAATGATTCGCCAAATATTGGTAAAAAACGAAATCCTTGTTCAGTTGGTAGCAGCTAGGACATTCAGCCAACCTGCTGGTGGACGACCCTCAGCTGGAATTGCGAAACCTGCGCCCCCGGCAGCCGCACCAGGCGATGTTCCTGGATTAAGTAGCAAATGTGTTCATAGCAAGACCGGTCCTGTAGGACCTGGCGCTTCTCGCGACGGAGAGTACAAGGTGCCCGAGTACTTCTGCTACGACAAGGGCAGCTACTTCGAAGCCGAAGTTGAAATGGAGAAATTCAGGCTGCCACAACCCAGCTCGAAGCAGTGAAAGACATATAAATGTTAGATGTACGCATAAGCTAGTGAAATAAAGTGCAAAATTTCAATTGTAATATTTATTCGAACCCATTCGATTTGGTCATGTTTCAAATAGTAAAATATTCTTATCATTTGTTTTTGATAATTCACTAGGAATCATGAAGTCAGTTGAGTTGCAAATGAAGTGTTCATTTGTGTATTGACATTTAGAGGCAGTGAATGAATGTCAACACCATAGTTTCCAAACAAGAGCAAGTGGAACGAAAGGAACAATATACCAGACGAATGTATATCGCGCTGTGTTATGTGGAATCATTTGAATAATTGAAGCGTAATTGTGCATTTATTCATCTTGAATTACGAACAACTTCGTAAAAAATGACTAAGATTGATATTCCAATGAATAATAAAGTTGACGCCACAGCAACCTTTATTCAAAATGAAAAGGATGTTGAAGTGCAGGTGAGAGCCCCGAAGAGGATATTGCATTTCAGCGACGGAACACTTGAGGAGTACAGCGACAACGAGGAAGACCAAGTGGATGCTGCCAAAAAACATGAAGCTGCATTGGATGAGGTAAGATTTGAGATAAAAGAAAAGATACAATGGTTAATTAAGAAAAAATGTGGGTTGGGTTGAATGATTCATGGCAACCGAGGTTGTTTACTTCGCATCGCAAAATGGGTTTCCAATACATGCCACTAGAGTACGCTTCAAGAATGTGTCCGACCGTAGATGGCACCACTTCTGTTCCGTGTGGTTGTTGTCATGGGAATGATTTATAAAACGTTTATATCTCAACATTAATAATAATCCCTTCTTATAATTAAATTTGAGTATCACTTTTACATGATATATTCATAATTGTACTTTTCATTTCAGACCAAAATGAATTGGAGCGATTGGATGATGCACAAGACCTGCAAGCTTGGCAGTTCGGTTCTAGCCGGCTGCGATTACGTCGGGGAAGGATTAGCTTCAATGCTCGGTATTACAACACCAAAGTATAGCTTTGAAATAGAGGAATTCAAGCGAATACAGGCTGAGCAACAGGCAGAGGATCGTGCTATTCAAAATTTCGTCGAGCAGAATCGTCCCACCAGTAGCAGTGCAGATCCATCGACTGAGAGCAAACCAGACATGATAGTCGAGTTTCAATCGCATGTTGGTAACAACCCTGAAGATCAGGCTACAGCATCTAAGCATGTCACAGCGGGCGATAATGAGATCCAAAAATACTAAATAATGACGGTGATCTTCACAAGTTATGAATCATTATGTTATTATATGATGCACATTATAAGTAATATATATTTATTGGATCGTGGAACGAATATTATGGACAGTGCAATGTGTAATGGAATTAGAAGGAATGTTTTCCGAATATTTTGTAAATTATGTTTGAATGAGAGTAGCGAATAAAGTTTAACCATATAAAAGCACAATTCGTTTGAAAGAAAGTTAAGTGCGATACACGTTTTTTTTCTCTTGATCCAGTCATCCAGTTGAATCCTAAAAATACCCATTTTTTATATTTTCCTGTTTTATCTAGTAATATTTTTGAAATGTGTTCTTCCGTTTTACTTATTTTATGTAAAATAGATTTCCATCCTGAATGGCGTTAACGTTCCCTGTGGAACTTTTGCCGTCTCAATGTATGCATTAACTAGCGTCATTTATTAATACTTACATACACCAAACTTGGGACGCGACAGGACACAACACTTATAGTTCTTACAAACGTAAAGAGGACGTTAAATTTACCTTTTTTAGTCGACCGGTTTCGGGCTCGATACTGCCCATCTACGGGACGATGTCCAACTGATTACACAAAACAAAAAACAGCTTCGTACTGTTGTCGTACACGTCGGAGAGAAATAGAATCAGTAGATGTTATTCTTCGTCAAGTTGAACAAAGGCGATATAGTTGGAGCTTCAAATTCATTCATCAGCGGCGGCTCAGCAGTGTGAATAAACATGGATTCCCATGCATTTAAATGGGAAGCCTTCCTGACACACTTTCTGAGTTTCGCGTTGTCCCAATCGATTTGATGGTTTTGTCCCGTAGAGTGAACTGCAACACTTGATTCGTTGGGTCTGTTGTTTTCCATGGCGTTCCTGTGTTCCCTCAAACGTACTTTAAATTTTCGCCGGGTTTGACCAATGTACACCGCCGGGCAAGATTTACACGGTATCTCATAGATACCAGACATTTCCTCCGGCGGGATTTTGTACTTGAGAGAACACAGAAGGTCTTTCAGCGTATGGGCACTCTTGTATGCTGTTTGGAAACCGTGTTGTTTCAGGATCCCTTGAATCGGGTTTGTCATTTTCGGGTAGAATGGAAGGCTGATCCTCTGAATGTCCTCTTTTTGTGTTTGTAGTGTGGTCGCATTTTGGCGGTGTTTTTTCCGTTCGTGCTTTCTGAGGATCTTATTTACAAACCCTTCAGTGTAACCGTTCAAGGAGGCAGCTTCGTGGATTTTCTTCTTTTCCGCTTCAAATTCTTGTTTTCCAGCTGCGGAGGGCTTCAGTGACCGGTACGTTTGGGAACAGCGCAGTGACGTCAAACGAAACAAGTATTTCACTCCGCCGCATCATGAAGTTTTTCAATTTTTCTACTAGATCTATGGAATTTTTCACGTTTCTACCGTGGGCTATCGGGTACTTTTTCATTTCTTCCACCAACCATGCAGCCATTTTCTCCGTCGGAGTGCATATGCTGGAGGAGATCGGTCGCATTGCCACCGGATTTTTTGTGAATTTTCGGTAGGCAATACAACAATGCTACTTTTGAGTTCGGAACGTGTAGTCTCCTCTCAAGTTTTTCCTTTTCCCCCCATCAACCGAGCCACTTCTTGTCGTGTGTTGTTTGCTTCCTCAACCAACGCATTGAGAGGATCTTTCGGAGGACCATTTTTGAATTTGAACTCCTCATACGGACCGGCGGCGATCATGTCCAGAACTCTGGTGTCATAATCTTGTTTGTCTAAGATCACCACAGCGTTTCCTTTATCCGCGCGAGAATAAATCACGTCGCGTGCTTTCAGCTGTCGTACCGTGCTTTCCGTGCTGGAAGTTGGTGGGTTTTGGTTGTTCATCTTTTCCACTATATCTCCAATGCAACGCTCGACATCGTGACGGAGAGCAGACTTCGAAGAAATGTTGTTATATTGTATGGCACTTTCGATGTTGTTATCGATGTCAGCAACGGGAGCACACTTAGGGGGAACAGCGAAATTCAACCCCTTATTGAGTAAACCTTTCCATTCAATGGACCACCGCCTTTTCAACATTCCAATGAATTTGAAGCGGAAAAGAAGAAAATCCACGAAGATGCCTCGTTGAACGGTTACACTGAAGGGTTTGTAAATAAGATCCTCAGAAAGCACGAACGGAAAAAAACACCGCCAAAACGCGACCACACTACAAACACAAAAAGAGGACATTCAGAGGATCAGCCTTCCATTCTACCCGAAAATGACAAACCCGATTCAAGGGATCCTGAAACAACACGGTTTCCAAACAGCATACAAGGGTGCCCATACGCTGAAAGACCTTCTGTGTTCTCTCAAGGACAAAATCCCGCCGGAGGAAATGTCTGGTATCTATGAGATACCGTGTAAATCTTGCCCGGCGGTGTACATTGGTCAAACCCGTCGAAAATTTAAAGTACGTTTAAAGGAACACATGAACGCCGTGGAAAACAACAGACCCAACGAATCCAGGGGTTAGACATCAATTGAATATAGGCTACCCAAAATCAAAATCAATATGGCGTCATTTGTTTATCAACATATCATTTACGAGGATTGAAATCGAAAAATGCGCTGCTTTATTCTAACTGCATGAGCGATATTCATATTTCAGTTTCACATGGAGGTGTTCACATTTAACATGGAGTTTAAAAGTAACCACTATTCGACTATATAACCGCACCGAGTTGTACACAACAGTAATTGATTGAACCAAAATGTCAGTAAACCGCAGCAATATTGGGTACACTGGCAATATGAGGGATTTGACGTTTTAGTCGTACCCCTGAACGAATCAAGTGTGGCAGTTCAGTCTACGGGACAAAACCATCAAATCGATTGGGACAACGCGAAACTCAGAAAGTGTGTCAGGAAGGCTTCCCATTTAAATGCATGGGAATCCATGTTTATTCAAACTGCTGAGCCGCCGCTGATGAATGAATTTAAAGCTCCAATTATATCGCCTTTGTTCAACTTGACATAGAACAACATCTACTGATTCTATTTCTCTCCGACGTGTACGACAACAGTACGAAGCTGTTTTGTCGTAGGACTACGTCTTTCATTTCTATACCGGGGTGTAAAACCAAAGTTTCGAAAATGAAAGCGTTACGCCGGAGACCGAGATTTTGAGCGTTATTAAAAAATAGTTCTTAAACAACTGAACGAAATGGTATGATAAACACTTCATTCGAAAGATAAAAGGTCTACGCGTCATATACTTGTTACTTTTTCATCCAAAAACTTGTTTCAATAGTCTGAAAATTGCTTTCAAAACAGGCTATTGAAATCACCAATCAGTATATAAGCGAGCGCCGCTCGTAAACCCCCTCAGTTATGATTGAACAGCGATTATAGCATGTTGTCGCTGTGTTGTGAAGCTATTTTCGTTTATCATGAAAGCGCTAATGAACGGTGTCACCAAGAGCCTGTATGTGCACCTAAGGCCAGAAGGGAATCCATCAGGAGGAGAGTGATGCCACGGTTCCGCTTGAAACATCGGCCGCCACACACACATATACACGCGCGGAATTCTCGTTGCTATCATCGTTGCTGAAAAATAATCTGCCAGTTCCCCTGGGAATTGAAAAATACATTCATGCGAAAGAGTTTATTTTAATGTTTTCGATCCATATAACACTGCAACCAAATACATTTGGTTTTGTGATTTTTCAATCAATCGCAATTAATAGGAAAGCTTCTGAATATTTTTTTTCCCATCAGTATCCAATATTGGATGCATAACATGAAAAACGTGAAACATCATCGCGAAAATCAAGTCATTTTCGAGCGATTATTTGCTTTCTACTCATATAATGCTGCGACCAAATACATTTCGTTTTGGATTTTTTCAATCAAGTGCGATCAACCTAAGACCACGTTTTTCTGCAATTTATTAGAGGTGCAATGAATCTTTAGGAATTCCCGCTCTACGCGCACTCGCAAACAATGTTTACTCAACAATTTCTCAAACGAGAAATGGGTGTTGTGAGAAAGGATTAGCGAACGCGAAAACGACAAACGGGAGAAAGATATGTTTGGAGGTTGAAGGAAATTGGCAGAAAACTTCTTCATTCTATCATTCAAATAATGTGATTCATACCACTTCGTTTTACCAGAAAGAGTTTCTTAATGCTCAAAGGAGGAATTGAGTCCTCCGAGGAAATTACCCAGCGCAAATTAGAGTCGACTATCGATTGCGGCATTCGTACACAAATAATTTTATAATGCAGTTACACCAAAGTGATTTCTTCGGATATATTCACTACATCATGTCATATATTTCATATTCTTCATTATGAAATCCATATCCATGGCACCTATCGGTATCGAATTATCATCGACACCACGATTTTCGCTAAATGCTCCTTTCAGTTCGGCCTGTAAAAAACTTTTCTGAACTCTAATCCATCAAATTGGGAGCCCTGAAAAGGGCCGTTGATTATATGCTAAGCTAATATAGCATGCTCTCCTCGGATACGATGGGCCAGCTGGTCCTTGGGCATGATGTGACGCGTTTTGCATGGATAACACACAAATTGGTATCTTCGAATAAGCCTCCTGCAGCGTCATAACTGCGGAACTTTGGAAGCGCAAGTCGGTTTTGAAGTCCTGAGCAATTCCACGATCCAAATGCTGCAAAGGTAGCTGCGGATCACCAATTCGGTCGACTTCTGATAGCGACGAATTTCACGCAAAGTTCCCGGTCGATAGCGATGTGGCTTCTTCACCTATCCTGCTGCTGGTGCGCTTATCCGAGCTGCTTTCATGTGCCTTACCACCGAAAGACTAACGAGCTGTCTGCGAAAGACTAACGAGCTCGAGTCCTCACGGTGCGAGTGTAGAGTAAGAAATGAACGAAATGATGATGATGTTGAATTAAAGAGGCTTTAAACTTTTCAGTTCATTCGCCTCTAGCCTTGAGAAAGGCCTTGGGTTTTTTTTTTAAATCAAATTTCGCGCATGCTTCCTCTGCTCTCGTTTCCGGTAAATCATGTATATAGTGTAATAATTGTATAACATATGCTGGAAGAGAAGTACGTTAGTAATGGGAGGCATATTTGGTCACCTGGTAGTAGAAATAAGAAATAATTATATCAAACACGCTGAAAGAAAATAAAATGAGAAATGATGTCTAGCCCAGGAAGCTGAAAGTGAATTATATGGTAATTAAAAGATGTTAATTGACTTGTGTGCCATCCACGCAAAATTTGAATTCGTATGTCGGAAAAGAGCCTTTTTTTTACAAAAAATTAAAATCTGTGTATTTTGTTGTGAGTGTGTGTCTAAGTGTGTGTGTGGGTGTGTTTGGTTTGTGATATCTAACTACATATCTAACTAATTTTTTTTTTGTTTTTTGTTTTTCTTTTTTTATATATATTTATTAATTTTTTTTTTTATAAATAAAATGTGTGTGACCTAACATATGTAATACGTTGGTAACACATATATTAGCTCACAAGCATTAGGTGTTGGTATGAATGATGTGGTTAAGTCTGTAACATATAGTAAATAATTGTATAGTGGTTAAATAAGCTCCAAAAGATTCAGAGAAAACTTCAGGAAATGCAGTAATTTGTCCTCCTCCAAGTTATCTCTTGCTAGGGCTGTCCTTGGGTTGTCAGCTATCTGAAACTTAGTTCTCATAAGGTTGTAACGTGGGCAGACAAGTAGAAAATGTTCTACGGTCAGCCTGACGTTACAGGTATTACAAATGGGTGGTTCGGTTTTTTCAACCAAGAACCTGTGCGTTAATTTGGTATGTCCAATACGAAGACGTGTTAGACATACTTGAAAAGATCTTTGGTTTCTATCCATCCAAGGATGGGTAGTGTTTTTAATTTTTCTCAAAAAAGTATCTCTGCAGATGTTCCATTCGTTCTCCCAGCACGTCATCAGAGATGAGTTAACCCATCTGGTTATATCATCAGATGGGACGCTTGTGCTCCATAGTTCGGATGTTCTCCCTTCTTTGGCTAGGCGATCAGTCTCTTCGTTACCGCGGATTCCACAGTGACCTGGGATCCAGCAGAAGGTGATATCATTTTGGGCAGTTTTCTCTTCAATTGCGAGTACCCATGGATGTTTGCTACTTCCGCTCTCAAGAGCAAGAAGCGCGCTAGCAGAATCGGTGAAAATAACCGTCTTTCTGTTGTGTTCGCACTTTGATGTAGCGATAAGAAGTGCCGCTAATTCAGCTGAAAATACCGAACAGATATTTGGGAGTTGGAACTTAACTTGCAGGTTATTAGCAAAAATGCCGATACCTACTTGTAAACCATCAAAGGATCCATCTGTAAAGATCTTGTGGTGAAAAAGGTATTTACTGTGGATGTGGTTGTTGAAAATGGCCAAAACTATGCTGCTGTTTTCACCAGCTCGCACAGAGTTTTTAATTGACCAATCAATCTGAGGTTCCCGTTTATACCATGGTCGAAGGTTAATAATGGGAATTGGTGCAATCGTTGGAAGAGTGGTTCGGCATGTATCCTGCAACCAGTTATTCACTCTCACAAGTGAGGATTCAAATGTTGGATGTTTCTCGAGCGTTCGTATCGCGCGCGTGCTGTAGAATCTCGTGAGGAACAATTTGAAGGGTAAATTGCCTGACTCAGCGAGTAACGCTTTACTTGGGCTAGTTCTAAAGGCCCCTGAAGCTAGTCTTATTATCTTTTGATAGCTAGGCCTCAGTTCTTCAAGCGTTTTCCAGGTGGCACGGCTGAAGAGTTCAATACCGTAAGTAAGTTTGGAATAGACTAAGCTTCTTCCAATGTTGAAGATAGTTTTGCGGGATCCTGTTCGGCTTCGACCGCTTATAACGCTAACTAAGTTAAGGCGGTTTTTAATGTCCGATATTGTACTCTTTATATGTTTATTGAACGTGAGTTTTTTGTCCACCATTACACCGAGAATTCGTGCAGAATTGACTCGTTTAATGGAACTACCGTTCAGAAGATAAGAACGTAGTTTTTTCCTGTGACGCTTATTGTTGCAGCAATGAAGAACTTGAGATTTTTCAGCTGAGATCCTAAATCCCACGGAATTCGCCCAGTTATTAACAGACGAGATTCCTTCCTGAAGTCTTCTTCTTGCTAGTACTGGGAATGGGTTTTTTGAGATTAGCAGAATATCATCTGCGTATAGCAAAGCGTCAATATTTTGGGGTATGGCATCAAATAATGATTGCATCGCTATCAGGAAAAGAGCAACCGATAGCACAGAACCCTGTGGCACTCCATTTTCTTGCAGTTTACTGGTGGAGGTGACTCCTCCGAGAAGAACTTTGAAGCTACGATTTTGTAGAAAACTGCGAATTATCTCGAACAAATTACCTTCGATACCCCATTGATGGAGTTGGTCCAAGATATTATATCTCCAGGTTGTATCGTAGGCTTTGGATATGTCCAACAGAGCGAGTTCCCCGTGGAGGTGGTCTCGCGTGATCACGTGAAGGTGTTGATCAAGTTGGCTGAAATACGTGTTGGTACCATTGCCTTGACGAAAAGCATGTTGTCGAGGATCCAGGAGATGACGTTCTTCAAGGTTCGTCATCAATCTCCGTTTGATCATTCTCTCGAAGACCTTACCTAGGCAATTGAGAAGGGTGATGGGACGAAAACTAGTGGCTAGTGGTTTTTTCTCCATCGGTTTAGGGATGGGGATGACTAGCCCTTCCTTCCATGAGTCGGGGAAACATTTGCTAGCCCAAAGGTTATTATAAATTTGGAGCAGCGACGTTTTGACGTGGAAAGGTAATTTTTTTAACATGCTGTATTCTATTTCGTCTGGTCCGGCTGATTTGCCTTTGGACTTACTAATGGACCACAACATTTCTTTCATAGAGAACCTGATATTGTAAATATGAGGTTCCCCTGAGTCCGAGGGAAACTCTGTAGTCTCCGCGGCAGTTTTACGAGCTTTGAAGTCGCTTTTGTAGTTGGAGGTGGCAGAAGTACTAGCAAAATGGTCAGCTAAATGTTCAGCAATGGTTCCGGGATCATCGGTAGTGGTACCATTGATCATAATGGAATAGCCTCGCGATCTTTTTTTGCCACTGATTGCATTAACCTTGCTCCACAGTTCACTAGAAGTTGTCTGAGGGCAAAAGCTATCAAGAAATTTAAGCCAGCTATTTTGTTTAGCTTCCGCTATAATTTTCCTTGCTCTAGCTCTAGTGGATTGAAAATCAGCTAGGGCAAGTACTTTTGTCTCACTACCGTCCAGTTGTCTTCTAAGCTTCCTCAGCGCTTTTCTTCTGGATTTAATGGCCTGTTTGACATCATTATTCCACCATGGGACTGCCTTCCGGCCGGAGATACCACTAGTGCGGGGTATATTAGCTTTCGCAGCAGCGAAAACGGCTTGGGAAAACTCCTCTACTGAATATTTACCCTGTGCAGGTAACAGATGCGAAATGGTTGATTCGAAACCATCCCAGTCGGCAAATTGGTACAACCATCTCCTTCGCAGGAGGATTTTTGGATTACTGGTCAGTGTTCGGATGTGAATGGGAAAATGATCACTTCCTCTTAGATCATCATCGACACACCATCTGACTCTGGGCGCTAGGTCCCATGAGGTAATCGTTAAATCAATTGAAGAAGTAGAGCCAGAGTGTTCATCCATACGAGTATGTTGGAAGTCGTTCAGGATGATGAGGTTAAGTTGTTCAACGATTTTTAAAATAATTTTACCTCTTAAATTGCATCTTTGGTAGGCGTTAAAATCACCCATGATTATGAAAGGGTGTGGTAATTGTTGAATGGCATTGTTCATTTCTGCTTCCAAATTACTGTTACTATGCGTTGGGGAAATGTATATAGAAGCGAGGGTTAACCGTAACGGTCCCGTGAGTTGGATTGCGCATATCTGTAACTGTGATGAAATTTGGATGAGGGTATGTGGGAGATGGCTCAAAACAGCGAGGCATACTCCACCCTGGCGTGAGGTAAGTCCCTCACGGAAGTACCACTTGTATTTACCTTGTAGTGAAAGGTTAAAATCGGGTGTAATCTTAGTCACTCTGGCTTCTTGGAATGCAAGTGTTAGTGGGAGATGTTTCTCCTCAGCTAACATTAATTTAATTTCATCCATTGACCTACTAAGCCCACGCAAATTCCATTGAATGGCAAGTTTTCGGTTGGATGTTGAATCTTGGACAACAGGTGTACTGTTTTTGTGTAGAGTGTTGAACTTGAAAAAATATTATGGAGGCTCTTGAAGGGTTTAATTAATGTGGAAGGAGGTATAACTGAAATTATTTAGACTGTTTGTTACCTTTGGAAATCTTGGTCTTCAGTCTAGGGTCAAATTTTAAGTAATTTGGTATTGTTCTATTTGTATTGGGTACTGTTTTGTGTGAAGTAGATGGTTGAGGGTCGGCCAGTTGTGGGGCGGCCGGTTGAGATATTTGAAGTTGTTGGTTTTTGTACCTTTTCCTTGTTTTTTCATTAACACGGAAATTTTCATCTTCAGATGATTTTAATTCATCTGAAGTTGTAGTTTTAACATTTTTAATTTTTCGTTTGTTTAATTTTGCTGATTCAGTTTCCATGGGAATTTCTGAATCAGTTTCGGAATCGGAAGTGGAGATGGTATATTCCATGTCTGGTAGATTAATTATCGGTGTGGAAACCGTTGGAATGATTGGGGTAGGGTTGGATTGCGTGCAGTTGCACTTGCAGCGATTGCATCCTGTGCTTTGGGCTACATTAAGTCTCTCTTGGACTTTGCTTGCGTAAGAGGATCCATTTATCTTGGCCTGGTAGCTTAGTTTGGCTTCCTTGTAGGATATTCCTTGGTCAACTCTCACTTTGGTGATGTTGTTTTCCATGACCCATGCAGGGCATTTTCTATTAGTAGAAGGGTGGTTTCCACTGCAATTTACACAGTAGGCAGGAGCGTTGCAAATAAAGCTCTTGGCAGTTTCTTCATTGCCTAGTTCTGGGTGTGCTTGTCCACAGTTTCGGCATAATTGGATCTTGGTCCTACATTTTTTCGAAGTGTGTCCGAATTTGTAGCAGCCGAAACACTGCATCGGATTCGGATAAAAATTACGAGTGGGGGCGCGGATAAAGCCAAAATTGATGTATTCAGGAATTACAGTACCTCTGATTGTCAAAATCAAGGTTGGAGTTGGAATTAATTCCTTCTTGGTTGGGTCCATACGGGAAATTCGTTTGATTGCTATGACTCTTTGGTCAGCAAGCTCTTTTAAAAGTGCAGCTTCTGCCATATCAATAACATCCCTACACGATACTACGCATTTGCGCTGGTTCAAGGTAGGGTGAAAATTTATCTCCACAGGGGTTTTGTCAATTAATGACTTAATACCCAGGAGTGCATCCACATATTCTTTGTTGCGAATATGGATAACATATTGTAGATTATTATTTTCATCTCGCTGTGGTCTCGCGTCCTTGAAATCGCGATCCGTAACAGCTTGGATGGTTTTGGAAACTACGAAAGGGTTTGATGGTAGAGTATTCTTGCCAGTTGCTCTAAGTAATAAAATTTGGAGCTCCCCGCATAGGGGGTCAGCCCAGAAAGGAGAGGTGCGTGTGGTGGGCACGCCATTATATAGGTTTGTTGACTTACTGGTGCCGGCGATGCCAGAGCTACTGGAAGCCATGATTGTGGCTGGCTATACCAGGGGGTACAGCCAGGAAGAACGGTGAAAATTTCACAAAATATCTAGAAAAAGCACTGGTACTACTAGAACAAAAAATCACTATCTTCGGAAATGGTATAGAAAAAATTTAGAAATGCACTGTAATTATTGCTTCAACACTACTGAAATGTCCTTATAATCACTATTGCCTTGGGAGGCTATGGGTAGAAAGATACTGTTTATAAATCACTTGCACTAAGTACAGCTGCTGGGGGGAAAGCCCCCCGCACCGGAGAGAAGGTAGTGTGGCAACACCACTAATCCGCAGCGCAGGAAACAACACCAGCTGTAAAGAAAAAACCACCACCAAATATAAGTATAACAATATAAACAGTTAGCGATATACGGTAGAAAAAATAAGCAAGCTATAAAGCGCGCCAAAAACAGGGACCGACGCTAGGGGCAGTGAAAACTGCCGGTATCGAAAGCCACCAACCGTCTAGGCTATTCGGTGGCCTCCTCCTTGTCCTCGTCTTGTACACCTGTGGGAAAAAACTTTATTTAGGACTGATTAGAGCCTCAAGGAATTTCCTTTAGCATAGAACCAGTTGTATGAGGAGAAAACTTCTATTTTCGCTACTCTTTTCCAAGGGGCGCTACAAATATGACCGTCTCGGTTGAATGTCAGAAGCACCGTGAAATGAACGAAAGCAAAGGAAGCGTCATTTTATAAACCATAAAAGTATAGAATCTAAACCCCACCCTTATTATATTCGTAAGTATACAGTAAGCTTATATAATAAAGAGGGTGGGGTTTACATTCGATACTTTTATGTTTTATAAAATGACACTTCCCTTGCTTTCGTTCATTTCTTACTCTACTCTTGCACCGTGACGACTCGTTTGTTTGGGACCAAGCAGACAGCTCGTTAGTCTTTCGGTGTTAAGGCACACGAAAGCAGCTCGGATAAGCGTACCAGCCGCAGGATAGGTGAGGAAGCCACATCGCTATCGACCGGGAACTTTGCTCAGGACTTCAAAACCGACTTGCGCTCCCAAAGTTCCGCGGTTATGACGCTGCAGGAGGCTTATTCGAAGATACAAATTTGTGTGCTATCCACGCAAAACGCGTCACATCATGCCCAAGGACATTCAGCTGGCCCGTCGAATCCAAGGAGAGGGTGCTATATTAGCTTAGCATATAATCAACGGCCCTTTTCAGGGCTCCAAATTTGATGGATTAGAGTTCAGAAAAGTTTTTTGCAGGCCAAACTGAAACGAAAATTTTCGTTTGGATGCCATACAGCATCGAGAAAATTCCGGAAAGATCTAATCGTTGCTGAAAAACAATCTGCCAGTTCCCTAGGAATTGAAAAATACATTCATGCGAAAGAGTTTATTTTAATGTTTTCTAACCATATAACACAGCGACCAAATACATTTGATTTCGTAATTTTTCAATCAAGTGTAATTAGCTGGAAAGCTTCGGAAGATTATTCTTTCCCATCAGTAGGATATTTTCGTATTCAATATTGTATGCGCGCGCAACGGAAAATGTTTCGTATCGCGAAAATTATATAATTTTCAATCGATTATTGCTCAGTCGCCGAAATTTTCATACTCAGAGAGTTCATTCTCCTCTAGTTTGCCTTCCAAATTGCCATCGTAAACCACACCTTCTCTCGATTCATTCACGCACGAAAAGCATACTTAAATGATATTCTGGTGGTGAAACCCATTCATTTTTCGTGAGGCGTCGTGCATAAATTACGTAACGCGATAAGGGGGGAGGGGGTAGATGTTGCGTTACTTTCTGTTTATTAGAGATAGGAAATTCCGTTACGTAAGGGGGGAGGAAAGGGGGTTCAAGATCCGGATTTTTAGCGTTACGTAATTTGTGCACGACGCCTGAGGACATCGACAAGACAACATCGTTACTGAACGAGCTGAACGGCGAGGGATCGAGGGATTCATTACCTGGCCTGACCTGACCTGAAATGCAATCAGTTTGTTTTAACTGTAAGGGAGCGCAGAAAAGCCGATCGATCAGAAGGAGAAGAGAAGGTGACCAAGAGAGCATCGAAATCAGCATTGGAATACGGTTCCTCGGGAAGACATTGAAGCAGCCGCCACACAAACACACACATACACGCGCGCAACTCTTTTCGTTTGCTGGTTATCGAGAAGAAACCTGGAAAGAAATGATCGTTGCTGAAAAATAATCTGCCAGTTCCCCATGGAATTGAAAATTACATTCAAGCGAGTTTATTTTAATTTTTTCTATCCGTATAATACTGCGACCACATACATTTGGTTTTGTGGTTTGTCAATCAAGTGCAGTTAACAGGAAAGCTTCTGAAGATTATTCTTCAGAACAAGGTTTTTTGTATCCAATATTGGATGCATATAACCTTGAGCCTCCAACGTAATGCTCTCGTTTTTGAAGCCACCCAAATATTTATTTATTCATTCATTCAGGATGGATTTAGATTCAACTTCAAACAAATGATCCCTAAATCAACGATAGTCCTACGTCACCCTTGCGGTTATACCATAGATATAACCCACTTCCTGTTTTTGTTTTGTGTAATCAGTTGGACATCGTCCCGTAGATGGGGAGTATCGAGCCCGAAACCGGTCGACTAAAAAAGGTAAATTTAACGTCCTTTTTACGTTTGTAAGAACTATAAGGCCGATTACATATTATCCGGTTTCAGCCGGACCGTCAAATTTTCCAAATGGCAAATTTCGACCCTACCAACCTCTTTACGGCGCCGTGATGCAGCCGTCTACTGCGACTACAATGTCCGGCGACCGGA
Organism: Toxorhynchites rutilus septentrionalis; assembly: GCF_029784135.1. NCBI lineage: Eukaryota > Metazoa > Arthropoda > Insecta > Diptera > Culicidae > Toxorhynchites > Toxorhynchites rutilus. Next base: position 227,106,764 of record NC_073746.1, read on the forward strand.
CAAGAATGATACGCGATGACAGTAGCACTGTGTCGACGTCTGGTGGAGACTTCGGTTTGGGTAAGCAAATCATTCTTTATAAGCTTAGCAGATCTTAAGACAATTTTAAGTTGTTTAAATTTTTAATGAAAATTTCTACTTTATGTTATTTGATTACTTAAAACCCGTAGTACTGATTCTTAATTAACCATTTTTGTATAATTTTCTTCACATTTTCACTAAAACTCATCATTGTAATATGAAATCAGTATCAAACACAATTCTTCTTCAGGGCGTTTTCCCCACTTGCAAAAGAAGGTGTTACTCTATTACATAAAGAACATATTTCATAAGAAGAAGTTAATTTTCATTCATACTTTTATTTTTCAAATATGTGTTTACTGCACCTGAAAATTCATTGTCACTATCATTTCCCAAAAGCGGAACACGAAACTCCATGCCATCAACGCGAATTGATAGTTGTTTGTTATGTCTGTTAGTATTAGTACAATTCAGGCAATTTTTATCCCCTTGAATTAGGATGTGTGTGTGCTTTTGACGTTTGTTTGTTGATTTTGAAATCAATTCAGAATTTACAAGTGATATGGATGTCGAAATTTTTATTTCGCTTCTTCGGCAACGATCTGTGCTGCGGAACAAATTCGGTGATACAAGTTGCTGCACGAAGGTAAGCAATGGTCACAGGCGCACGAGATCATCATGGAGCATATTGCCGTGGACTGTGTTATCAACGGTGGGTGGTGTCTTTCGACAAATTGAACGAGTTCTTAAATTAACTTCCGTTTTTGTTTTGTTCACAGATTCGCTACTGAACCAGTTCGATGATGTCAAACAAATTTCCAACTGGTTCATCAAGGGACATATTTTGAGTTAGCTTATCGAGACTTTATGAGGAGGTTAGTTTGTGGAAATTTGAGCACACAAAAATAGCTCTCTCCTAATATTATATTCATATTCTTTCAGACAATTTGACCTGACTCGAGACGCGATCGACTACGAGGTGGACGAGGCTCGGCTCGAGGATCTCAAGCCCTAAATGTCCGATCTGTGATCGGTGATCGAGATGTTTCCCTGTCCGACGCCGAAGCATCGGTTCTGTCAGAGCGAAATCACCCAATATATCTGAGTCGGACATTCTTTGCCCAAGATCCGCGTATATGAGATAGAGTTCGAAGGAAAATTATGACGTTATTTTTATCATAAAGACTGTCAGTGCAATGGTGAAATAAAGAAAAAACACAAAAATATGGGCACACAATACATATAAATAACTTCATCGAGCTGATTGTGAAGGTGAGTTTTTGTTGATTTGAACACACCAAAATAGTTCCCTCTTCTAATATTCTTATTCGGTATTCCAGACAGTTCGACCTGACCCGGAACACGATCGACGATGAGGTGGTCGCAACTCGGCTCGAAGAACTCCAACCCAAACTGTCCGATCTGTGCTCGGTGATCAAGATGTTCCCCTGCCCGGCGCTGAAGTATCGGTTCTGTTAGAACGAAATCACCCAGCTGTTGGCATATATGATTTGGCCATTCTTTGCCCACGATCCGATGTGCGTTGATGCGAAATGTGTTCCAGAAGCTGTCCCTGCCTCAGGGGAACGTGTTCCAGGAATTGCGACACATGCTCAGCGTGTTTCTGGACAAAGGTCTGCGGAAGCAACAATGAGCTAGTGTTTGAAGGGAAATTATGTTTTTTCAATTAATTTATTTGTAAGGCTCAATCGCGTGTGAAATAAACTATGCTATTTGTGTATGTTTGAAAATAAAATAATTTAGCGTACGAATAAGTACACCGCAACTGGACCAAAGTTAGTTTTTGTAATACCGTTGATGACACCTATGTGTTTTGTCCAGTAAGTTTTTTATTTTTATCATTACAAATTTACATTGCCGCTGTTGTGGGAACTGTTGTAGAACCATATGTATATGTATATGAATCATATGTATAACGTGTGTGTGTGCTGTGCGAATTACGGAAAATGCTCGTAAACGTATTCTGAAGTGGGCGTAAGAACACCGTCCTGATGCAGGGTGCGCGTAATGTCCTGGTGTGCCACACTCAAACATTCGGCCGTCTTCTCCAAGGGACGCAAATACGAGAAGGCTCGTAGTTGCCGCAGCAGCTGTGGTTCCAATATTTTTCGTATACAGTGGAACCCCGATTATCCACGAGCGGATGATAGTTTGCCTCATACAAACGTCTTAGATACAAACTAATGTCGTATCCAGACCATTCACCATTCCGCCGTCATCGCGGATATTTGCAGCAATGTTTATCTGTCATTCCGCTATATAAATGAATGCATGTATGTGTATGTGAAAGATGTACGGTTTTGTGTAGCGCGAGGTCTCTTTCACATTGTTATCCGGTTATCCGTCCAAACCCAGCGGCGCTTTTTGAAACCGGTCCGGCTGAAACTGGATAATGTGTAATCGCCCTAACGCTCTCGTTTTTGAAGTCACCCAAATATTTATTTATTCATTCATTCAGGATGGATTTAGATTCAACCTCAAACAAATGATCTCTAAATCAACGATAGTCCTACGTCACCCTTGCGGTTATACCATAGATATAACCAACTTCCTGTTTTTTTTTGCCTACAAGCGTAACCATGCAAATTTTCAATGGAATAATCTGTCCAGTTGAAAGATATTATCGGCGAGCAGAGGGCCTAGGAGATTTTGCGGCTTAAAACATATTTTTCCATTTGGAAAACGCTTGTGTCTATTATACGGACAATCAATCGTTTCAATGAACATTTGTTCGCATAGCTAGACGTAATCACCAGGTTGCTCTGTCTGTAGCGTTAGTATTTACATTTCCGATAATAGTCAAAACGTTTCCGTTGGTAGTTTCAGTTGTTATAGAATAAAATCAAAAAGCTTTGGAAGAAATTTAGTGAAATGTCTGGAAAAGGTGTTCTGGATTTTTTGCGAGTCTATGATAGTACTTTTTTCCTGAATGCTCTGGGATATGAACAGCAGGTTCGCGTTTTTTGACGTAGGACTACGTCTTTCATTTCTATACCGGGGTGTAAAATCAAAGTTTCGAAAACGAAAGCGTTACGCCGGAGACCGAGATTTTGAGCATTAACAGATCCTAAATAAATGAACGAAATGGTATGATAAACACTTCATTCAAAAGATAAAATGTCTACGCGTTATATACTTGTTACTTTTTGACCCAAAAACTTGTTTCAATAGTCTTAAATTTGCTTTCAAAACAGGCTATTGAAATCACCAATCGGTATATAAGCGAGCGTCGCTCGGAAATCCACTCAGTTATAATTGAACAGCGATTGGAGCATGTTGTCGCTGTTGTGGTGAAGCTCTTCGTTTATCATGAAAGCGCGGATGAACGGTGCCACCAAGAGTCTGTTTGTGCACCTTAGGCCAGAAGGGAATCCGTCAGGAGGAGAGTGATGCCACAAACGGTTCCCCGGGAAGAGTTCGGAGCAGCCGCCACACACACACATACACGCGTGGAACTCTTCGTTTGGATGCCATTCAGCATCGAGAAAATTCCGGGGAGATTCAATCGTTGCTGAAAAATAATCTGCCAGTTCCTCTGGGAACTGAAAAATACATTCATGCAAAAGAGTTCATTTTAAAGTTTTCTATCCATGTAACACTGCGACCAAATATTTTTCAATTAAGTGCTATTAACAGGTGGTTATTGAGTTAGCATTAACCACTGATGGGCTTCGAGTATCGAGGAAAATCTGGAACAAACTAATCGTTGCTGAAAAATACCCTGCCAATTCCCCTGGGAATTGAGAAATACATTGATGCGAAAGAGTTTATTTTAATGTTTTCTATCCATATAACACTGCAACCAAATACATTTTGTTTTGTGATTTTTCAATCGATCGCAATTAACATGGAAGCTTCTGAAAATTATTCTTCCCCATCAGTAGAAAATTTTCGTATCCAATATTGTATGCGCGCGCAACGGAAAATGTTACGCATCGCGAAAATTATATAATTTTCAATCAATTATTGCTCAGTCGCCGAATGTTTCAAACTCAGAGAGTTCATTCCCCTCTTGTTTGCCTTCCAAATTGCTATCGTAAACCACACCTTCTCTCGATTCAATCACGCACAAAAAGCATACCTAAGCGATATTCTGGTGGTGAAACGCATTCATTTTTCGTGAGGACATCGACAAGGTAACATCATAATTGAATGAGCTGGACGGCGAGGAATCGAGGGATCGAGGGATCGAGATATTCATTACTTAGCCTGACCTAACCTGAAAGACATGCAGTTTGTTTGGAACTGTGAGGGAGGGCAGAAATGCCGAGCCATCAGGAGGAGAAGGAAGGAAGGAAGGTATTGTATTATAGAGACTTTAAACTTTTTCAGTTCATTCGTCTCTAGCCTTGAGAAAAGCCCTTTGAAAACTCTACTCTATTCTACTCCAGCGCTACCACCTCCGCCCTCTTGCCATGAGAAAGGCACTCGATCCCTCGCCGTCCAGCCCGTCCAGCGATGTTGTCCAGTCGGTGTCCACACAAAGAATGAGGAGGAGAAGAGATAGTGACCAAGAGAGTATCAGCATCGAAAAACGGTTCTCTGGGAAGACATCGAAGCAGCCGCCACACACACACACATACACGCGCGGAATTTTTTTTCTCGTTTGGATGCCATTCAGCATCGAAAAAATTTCGGAAAGATCTAATCGCTGCTGAAAAATAATCTGCCAGTTCCCTGGGAATTGAAAAATACATTAATGTGAAAGAGTTTATTTTAATGTTTTCTATCCATGTAAAACTGCAACCAAATATTTTTCAATTAAGTGCTATTAACAGGTGGTTATCGAGTTAGCATTAACCACTGATGGGCTTCGAGTATCGGAGAGAATCTGGGAAGATGTTATTGTTGCTGAAAAATAATCTGCCAGTTCCCCTGGGAATTGAAACATACATTCATGCTAAAGAGTTTATTTTAATGTATTCTAACATATAACGCTGCGACCAAATACATTTGGTTTTGTGATTTTTCAATCAAGTGCAATTAGCAGGAAAGCTTCTGAAGATGTTCGTTTTCAATATTGGATGCGCGAGTTAATGATTGAACCCTAGACACAACCAGCCCATCGTCAGCATAATCGCGTATCGCATGAGAAGCGATATGAGCCGCCGCAGATAAACAAACATCATTTCTGCTGAGTGGACAACCACCGCGGGACTGTCATCAGTTAGTTTACATATAGCCTGGAGAGATGAAATAAAATAGTCTTAACTTCATCACCGACAAGTGCAGTCGAACTTTTATTCCAAAAAAGAAAACCCTAGAAAATATTTAACTGGCGCCCGAATAGGGACCTCGCCAGTGTGGGAAGAGTATAAGGTTTTGTGTTGTGAATTCGTAAAAAAGTGAAGAAATCAAATTCAACAATTAGGTTCAACGAGCCTTCATCACGAAACCGAAGCGGAACCAGGACACCGAGTTTGTTAAACTCAATCGCTATTAGGACCCCGAGTAGCAGCCCATCAAGGACGGCAAAAGGATTTACCCCGACGTAGCTGCCTGGTTTTCCCCCCACCAAGCGAGGTTAGCGAGGAATCAACACAAAAAGTCCAACTCTTGTTTCGACATGTTGGCATTTATGTAAGTCGTTTTTATTTTTATTTTTATTGTTAACAGTGAATAAATAACCGTGAAAATAACCGAATAAAAAGAACTAATATAGTGTTTTTAAATTTATCTTGTAAATGATTCAGTGAAAGATTTGATTGTTTTTAAAGTGTTTAAAGTGTATTTTATTTTTCCTCAATTTAAATTTAGTGAATGATTTGATAATTTTAAAGTGTTTGAATTGTGATCAAGAAATAATTTCGAAGATAATTTCTTCATAATTTCCTCAAATTAAATTTCATAAATAATCTTACACAATTTATTCAAAAAAGCCTCGAGTTGGTATTTATTTTAGAAATATCATGGCTCTCAACGAAAATCCGCAGCCAATGACGGCAGAAGATTTTGTAGGGATTGGGAAAATCCCAGATTTTGTGCGAGACGTAAAACAGTTTAGCGGAAAACCGACTGAATTAGTGGACTGGATAGCTGACGTAGACTCGATATTCCGGACATATCGGGAAAAACATGCGACAGCCGACCAAATTAATATACTTGAAAGAGTTATACGTCGAAAAATCTGTGGAGAAGCAGCGGATATTTTAAATTCAAACAACATTACTAGCAATTGGGAGCTAGTTAAAAACACACTTGTTCTCTACTATAGAGACAAGCGCGACGTCAAAACTTTAGACTTTGAGCTAACAACAATTAAAAAGTTAGCGACTGAAAGTATCAGTACATATTACAGCAGGGTCAACGAAATTTTATCACACGTAATTGCCCAAACACACACAGATGATAAATTGAAAATTAATGCAGCTGTACACATCAGCTATTTTCGCGAAAAAGCTCTTGATGCCTTTATCAGAGGACTCGAAAAACCTTTGAACATACTTTTGAAGAGTACTAATCCTGGATCTCTAGGTCAGGCCTACCAATTTTGCATGGACTACTATAATATGGATCTTCGAAGTGCCCCGTATAGGAATGAGTTTGGTAATCAGCTAATACCCAAACCCAAAGAACCACCAAAAATGATTCCTAGAATGCAAAATCCTAATTTCCGCCCAGTTCCACCTCCGCTTCCGCCAAGATTCCAAAATACATTCCCATTCAGACCGAATCCATTCAATCCGAATATATCACGACCAAACAATTTTAGACCATTTAATTCACCGCAGAGAACATTTCCTCCACCGGAACCGATGGATGTCGACCCGAGTTTGCGAACACGAAATGTGAACTATGGTAATCGACCACCAATCAACATAAAACGCTCACACCCTCCTTCCCAACAACATCCGAATATAAAACGGCAAGCATATCCACTTGAGAATACATATCAATCCTATGAAGAAGACTATGACTATTACAATCACTACGACTTTGAATCTCAACCTAACTTTGATACTGACTATGACCCTTACTACAATTACGAAACACAACCAGAAACAGAAAATCAAGATAGACCTGACACTAACGACCGACCAAACGACGGAAACAGTCCACCACAAAATAATGAAACCATTGCATCTTCCAATTTTTTAGAATGGACCCCCGAGTGGTAAGTATACCGTACATAATGCTCAAAACCTCCATTGGAAATTTTCCCTTTTTAGTTGACACAGGCGCTAATATTAATATTATTAGTCCGAAACTGGCTTATAGTTTTAAACACTCGAAACCATATCATTTAAAAGCAGAAAATATCTCTAGTGCGAATGGTAGCTTCAACGCTTCTTCAGCAATAGACATTAATTTCTTTTCACCGAAAATTGATTACACCGCACAGTTTATATTGCACAAATTTCATAACTTTTTCGAAGGGACCATCGGAACCAACAAATTAAATGCACTAGGTGCAATTGTTGATTTAAGGAACAAAAACTTGACACTACAATTAGACGAACAGAAACTGGCTATACCCCTTCAGTCCTACATTCCTCAACGTACAGCTTCGAACAGCTTAACTGTGACGACACCTGACACCACTAACAATGACCTAATCGAATCAGAATGCTCCGATCATGAAATTGAAAGCAAAAACGTTTCAGATCCATCTTTATTTAGAACAAATCACCTTTCAGACGATCAAAACAAAAAATTATTGAATATACTTCAAAACCACGACTCAGCTTTTCATAAGCCTGATGCTAAGTTAACATGTAGCACAGTTGTAGAGTGTAGTATCCATACCACTGATGATATTCCAGTTCATCAGAAGGTGTATCCTTACCCTGCAGCTTATGTTGACGAAGTGAACAAACAAATTAACAAACTTTTGAATGATGGAATTATACGACCCTCTCGGTCAGCCTGGACGTCACCTGTTTGGATTGTCCCGAAAAAAACAGATGCGTCAGGAGAAAAAAAAAATCCGCATGGTCATTGATTATCGGAAAATCAATGAAAAAACTATTTCAGACCGATATCCTATGCCGGAAATTAACTATGTATTGGATCAATTGAAAGGTCAAAAATTTTTCACCACTCTTGATTTGGCATCTGGTTTCCATCAGATTAGAATGAAGGAAACTGACATTGAGAAAACAGCATTTTCTATTAACAATGGCAAATATGAATTTACAAGAATGCCATTTGGTTTGAAAAACGCTCCGGCAATTTTTCAACGAGCTATCGATGATGTGCTCCGTCAATATATTGGAAAAATTTGCTACGTTTACATAGATGATGTAATCGTATTTGGCAAAACATTTGAAGAAGCTTTAGAAAATCTGGAGACCATAATCAAGGCATTGAACGATGCGAATCTCAAGATTCAGTTAGACAAATCTGAATTTTTGCATCATGAAATTGAATTTTTAGGATACGTGATCGAATCTGAAGGAATAAAACCGAATCCACAAAAAATTGTAGCAATTAAGAAATATCCACCTCCAAAAACAATAAAAGAATTGAGATCTTTCCTCGGAATGATGAGTTATTATAGAAGATTCGTGAAAGATTTCGCGAAAATTGCTAAAACCCTCACGAACCTTCTTAGGGGGGAGAAGAACATAAGTTCATCTAAGAAAATTAACCTCAACGAAACCGAAATAAATTGCTTTGAAAAAATGAAATCGTTACTATCGTCAACAGACGTGTTAGCATATCCAGATCACACGAAACCCTACATACTGACAACGGACGCTTCAGATTTCGCGATTGGTGCTGTGCTATCGCAAGGTGAAATAGGAAAGGACAGACCAATTCATTTTGCATCACGGTCATTAACAAGAGCAGAAGAAAAGCATTCTGTGCCCGAGAAAGAAATGCTGGCAATATTTTGGGCTCTAAAAACGTTTCGAAACTATCTATATGGATCCAAATTCAAAATATTTACAGACCACCATCCACTCACATTTGCCTTATCGCCAAAAAATACAAACGCTAAACTCAAAAATATGAAAGCCTACCTCGAAGAACACGACTACGAAATTATCTATAAAACAGGAAAATCAAATGTTGTTGCTGATGCCCTTAGTCGCATCGCATGTTCGATGACAGCAACCCAACATTCAGCCAATGACAGCGATGACATGTTCATTATATCCACAGAAGCACCTTTAAATGCATTCAGGCATCAGATAATAATAAAAAAGGGACCTGACAAAGTAGAGACTACCAACCCTTTTCCTAATTATATTAGAATCACTATATATTTGAATGATATTAACAAAAATTCTATTTTTCAGATACTGAGAGAACATGTAGATGCATCTAAGTTAAACGGATTATTAACTACAGAAAGTATCATGGGTAAAATTCAAGAAGTGTATAAAAAACATTTCGCTAGACAAAACATGTTAAAAATCCGTTTCACTCAGAAAATGCTCATCGACATACCAGAGGAACACGATCAATGGGAAATCATCAAAAAAGAGCACTATAGGGCACATCGTGGCTTGGAGGAAAACAAAGCCCAAATCCTTAGGAAATTTTATTTCCCACAGCTGAATAGCAAACTTCGTGAGTTCACGAAAAACTGCCAACTGTGTCACGAAAACAAGTACGATAGAAATCCTATTCACTATCCTCTCCAAAAACACCCATTCCTAACGCACCATTTCAAATTGTCCACATTGACATCATGTTTCTAGAGAAATTAATATTTCTTACATTCGTTGATAAATTTTCTAAATTTGCTCAAGTCCGTTTAGTACAATCAAGAGCAGCTATAGATCTTGTACCTGCTATAAAAGAAGTTTTAACCAAATACAAACTACCGGAGATTGTCATGATGGATAACGAGAAATCCTTCACTACAGGTGACCTGGTAAATTTCTTCAACGAAAATAAAATTACTCCTTATATAGTAGCTACAGGTCGAAGCGAGATGAATGGAGTGGTTGAAAGATTTCACTCCACCTTACAGGAAATTTTTCGGATTACTAAAGCTGAAAATCCAAATAAGAAACCAGAAACACTTGTTGTGATGTCAGTAATAAAATACAACTTCACTGTTCATTCCTGCACAAAATATACTCCTTATGAAGTAATTATCCCAAGTTCCCAAAGCTCAAATATTATTGAAGCAGTTCATAAAAAGCTACAGAAAAAACAAGACCAGGACTTAAAACACCACAATAAAAAACTGACTCTACGGACTATAGACCCAAATAAAGAAGCTTTTGAAAAGACACGACGACGAGTAAAAGCTGTACCCCGCTACAAAAAAATTAAAATCAAAAATGTCCATAATAGTACAATAACTACTTCAGATAACAGACGTGTGCATAAAAATGACTTAAAGATTCGACGCAATTAATTTCTTTACAGACTGTTACTGACGCAAATCTCTGGACCTGTCATGCCACAAACGATTTCGGTACATAAGGCAGACAACCTACCTCTTTTCATATACGACAAAGGATACGGCCGAATACAAATCAACTATCATTACTACATCCATCATTTTAAATTAGAGCCGTTCAAAGTTCACGTAAAAGATCTAAAGTCGAAATTCAATGAAATAGAAGCAAATCAGTTTACTAATCTTATACTAGATAAATTCAATGAGTTAGATACAAACATAAAAAATCTTTTGCCAATAAAGAGAAGAAAACGATGGAATCAATTAGGAACAGCATGGAAATACCTAGCAGGAAGCCCCGATGCTAACAATCTCAAGATTATCAATAGTTCTATCAACGGCCTTATCAACAATAACAATGAGCAGGTTAGAATCAACAGAGAAATTTCACTACAAATGAACGAAGCCGTGTTTAAAACAAAAGAATCTATTCAACTGCTTAATCTTGAGTCATCTGAATTGTATTCTGTAAACATACTCTTGAACTTAAAATTCCTGAATGACAAATTAAATCAAATTATACAAACAATAACGCTAGCAAAAGTAGGGATGCTTAATGAACAAGTATTGAGCCAGAATGAAATAGAGTTAATTATTGAAGATCTAAGTAAAGAAAATGTAACTGTCTGGAACACCGCTGAAGCATTAACTTATGTCACTACATCTATTGTAACCAACGAACATGAAATAGCACTTTTACTCAAATTACCAAAGCTAGACCCGAGAATCTTCAGAAAAATCTTCATTCTACCAACATGGTTCAATCGTCAACAAATCCACATCTCCAACCATAATTAACTTAATCATGAAGACCAGTACTATATTGTGAGCAGCCTGCAGCCAAGAATTTTCGATGCCAAAGACATTACACCTGACTCAACAATATGCGTACCATACCTGCTTAACGGAAAACCAGCAAAATGCGATTATCTAGCCAACCCAGCGGAAGAAATCATTTCAATTGACAGCCAACATCTCATCACGAATGTGTTAGACAATTTCACCCTGCACACCAACTGTGGCTTATCCGAGAGGAACCTGTCGGGTACTTACCTGATTTCATTCAACAACTGTGAGGTAACAGTTAACAACCAAACGTTTTCAAACTATAACCGGAACATAACTGGAGAACCTATTCATTTGCCGATGTATGGCATACCTATAGAAAAACAACGTATTGTTGTTAATCTGAGCTTACATCATTTGCATAATCTGCACCTAGAGACAAGAAAAGAGATGGAAGAAATCCGTTTAAACGCCACTAGTATACAATGGCCACATTGGACAATTTTTGGAGGACTATCATTTACTCCCATTGTCATAAGCATTATTTTCTTTTTGTTCATTTCCCGCCATAGAAGATCAGAAGTCAAAATCCAGATGAATCACCAAAAGCAGGCCCCAGATGAAGCAAAGAGATTCCAAATATTACCATTAAGTGAAATTCTTCGTATGGAACCTCACACTTAAAGGGGGAGAAGTTAACGATTGAACCCTAGACACAACCAGCCCATCGTCAGCATAATCGCGTATCGCATGAGAAGCGATATGAGCCGCCGCAGATAAACAAACATCATTTCTGCTGAGTGGACAACCACCGCGGGACTGTCATCAGTTAGTTTACATATAGCCTGGAGAGATGAAATAAAATAGTCTTAACTTCATCACCGACAAGTGCAGTCGAACTTTTATTCCAAAAAAGAAAACCCTAGAAAATATTTAACTCGCGCGCAACGGAAAATGTTTCGCATCGCAAAAAACATAATTCTCAATCGATTATTGCTCAGTTGCTGAAAGTTTCAAACTCAGAGAGTTCATTCGCCTCTAGTTTGCCTTCCAAATTGCCATCGTAAACCACACCTTCTTTCTATTCAATCACGGACAAAAAGCATACTTAAGCGATATTCTGGTGGTGAAACGCAATCTGTTAGAGGCAAATGAACTGAAAAGTTGAAAGCCTCTTTAATTCAACATCATCATCATGAAACGCAATCATTTTTCGTGAGGACATCGACAAGACAACATCGTTATTGAACGAGCTGAACGTGCTGGACGAGCTGGACGGCGAGGGATCAAGATATTCATTACCTGACATGAAACGCTTTTTAGAGGCGAATGAACTTACAAGTTTAAAGCCTCTTATAAACAAAGAAAGAAAGAAAGAAAGAAATGCATTCAGTTAGTTTGGAACTGTGAGGGAGCGCAGAAAAACCGATCCATCAGAAGAAGAGAAGACGACCGAGAGAGTATCAGCACCGAAAAACGGTTCCGTTTGAGACATCAGAGCAGCCGACACACACACACATATATACGTGCGGAACTTCATTCGTTCAAATGCCATCCAGTAGAGGTGTGCAAATCAGCTCATCATGATGAACAGCTCTGATCATATCAGCTCATCTAAATGAGCTGTTCTTTATGAGCTCTTCAGCTCAGTTGTCAGTGCCGACTTTCAATTTGGGTCCCAAACTCGATAGCCACGAAGCCAGTTTGAAAATGTTAAAATTCAAATGAAATTTTTCACACCATATTATTAATTACTTAAAACACGTATTCCAGACTATTATTTACAACAGACTCGGCGAGTACAACATTTCCGACATTTTTACTGAGGCTTTACATTACAATAGAAAGTTTTCTTCAAAAAAAAAATCTTATGAGATTTTTGCACCGCCTGCAAACAAAGTGTTTTTCATTGAAATAGAATACTCATTTGATACACAGAAGTTAATTTTCATTAATAATTTGAATTTTAAAAACGTGTTCATTCTGCCTGAGAGCCAATTATTATTTTTGGCGCCCCCTAAACTGGTAAACAAAGCTCAATGCCGTCAACGCGAATATAACAGTTGAAAAGACGAGGGACAAATGAAACTAAACTGATGTCTTAACACGAAGAGCGAGAGACGGTCAGTTCATTTGAATCTTACAGCTAACACACTCTCTTCAATTCTACAGCTCTTTTCTCTCCTTCATCATCATCAAAGTGAGCTGAAGAGCTGTTTGATTTTTTTTGCGAGCTGTTCCGCGTCAACTCACTTCAAAGAGTCGATTCTTCGGAACAGCTCATGAGCGGATGGCACATCTCTACCATCCAGCATCGAGAAGATTCCGGAAGAATATTATCGTTGCTGAAAAATTTTCTGCCAGTTCCCCTGGGAATTGATAAATTCATGCGAAAGAGTTTATTTTAATGTTTTCTAACCATATAACACTGCGACGAAATACATTTGTTTTTGTGATTTTTCAATCAAGTGCAATTATCAGAGTTTATTTCAACGTTTTCTATCCATATAATACTGCGACCAAATACAATTGGTTTAAAATACAATACAATTGGTTTTGTGATGTTACAATCATGTGCAATTAACAGGTGGTCATCGAGTTAGCATCAACCACTGATGATGGACTTCGAGAAGAATCCGGAAAGATATCGCTGCTGCAAAATAATCCGCCAGTTCCCCTTGGCATTGAAAATAACATGCAAGCGAAAGAGTTTATTTTAATGTTTTCTAACCATATAACTCTGCAACCAAATACATTTCGTTCTGTGATTTTTCAATCAAGGGCAATTAGCAGGAAAGCTTCTGAAGATTATTCTTCCTCATCAGTAGGATATTTTCGTATCCAATATTGGATGCATAAAATCTTGTACCTCTAACGTAACGCTCTCGTTTTCGAAGTCCCCCGAATATTCATTTATTCTTAATTCAGAATGGATTCAGATTCAACTTCAAACAAATGATCACTGAATCAACGATAGTCCTACGTCACCATTGCGTTTATACCATAGATATAACCCTATATAACCCACTTCCTGTTTTTCAATTAATTTAATTTGTAGAGGCAATCTGCAATGTTGGTAATTTTGGCAACATGATTCACCGATATCACGATCAATCGCATAAAGATGGTGGAGTGACTTACACCAACTGTATGAGTAAATGCTGAGTATGTGGGATAAATCGATGTCAAATCCGAGGAGTTATAATGCACAGAACCAATATTATTTTTATTTTTCTACTAATCTTATTATCCACTTGAAGATTCAAATGCATAAATTTAGGTAATTAAAAAATGAAAAATACAATTGCTTCTCTTTGTTCATCGCAGTGCAGTGTACAGATAATAGTAATTAAATGAGCAGCGATTCAATGGTTTCTTATATTCATCTATTAGGAAACACTAAGTAATAAGACACCATCGTAAAAGGCATGTTTGGACTCCACAAACAATGTGTACAATGTAGATTTAGTTCATAGCACATAATGTGACATTTTTATGAATTCGAGAAAAACGAACTTGAACTTTAACCTTTTCGCTACGAGCGTCGTCTATAGACGACATGACGGTGATACTGCACAGTGCTACTTTTCGTACTTTTCGGCGCAGTGCTGAGTTCAGCGGTAGCACTCCAACGGAGCACACTGCCGTAGTGAAAGGGTTAATGCTATAAGGGATTTCAATGATCATTAAAAACAATTTCGATCCGTTATTCCTACTGTACGCTTGATTTTCCTAATCTGATAAATGTGGTTCAAATGCTTGCGACTTGGTCCCCTCAATTCATAAATAACGCCAACGAAATATCATTTTGATCTGCTCAAATGATATGATTATTGAATGGTTTATTTACTATTCTATGAACTACATGCAAATTATACACGAAGTTTCGAAGAAGAGTTTATTTGTTATGCATTGAAATGGGTAAAAATAATTCTCGATAATTCAAAGCCGATCTTCTCAAAATATAATGGTATTACAGGATGCAGTTTTCTTCCAGTTCTTTTTATATGCATTCTACCAGTTGATTGAAAAATATTTTTGACAACCAGATAGTGGTCTGAATCGTTAATAGCGCTTCGATAGATTCTAACATCGATAATGTCTGAGAAGTGCCAACCATCGATCAGAACGTGGTCGATTTGTGTTTCCGTTTGTTATGATGATCTCCAGGTAAATCTGAAGATTAGTATTGGAGAATGTGCTGGAAGAAGGTACTACGTATAGCCATGTTCTTGGACGCAGCGAAGTCGATAAGTCTTAGTTCATTTTTGTTGGTTCGCGGATGGGCGCATACCCTACCTTACCCTACCTGAGCGCTTAAATCACCGATGACGATTTTGATGTCATGTCTTCTTCACAACCACCTTGAAACGATCGCACCATCAGATCTTTCCAGCACACTTTCTGCAGCGCTTCGATGTTGAATTTGGGGACTCTCGATAATTCCAAATGAATTCGGGTATTCGCAAAAAAGATCAAAAATTTGAGTTGAGATAGTAGTTCCATGTCTTCGGTTTCCTATCTCTAGTCCGTGCACTTTGCTTGGGTATAGTCCGATTGGACTGTTTCGAACCCGTTTGTGAATTTTCCGATACGTTACGTTGAACGTGTATCGCGCTTTGGAAACCGGAATTCTCAAAATGTTTAATGTGTAATTGGGGATTGGAATTTCAAAATGGACCATGTTAACCGCAAGTATGTCAAGAGGGTTGCGACGATCTTTTCAAAATTGCATTTTTTCTCGAAAAAGATGAGTTTATTTCTTTGGGAATCATATGAGGTTGAAATGTGGCAAAACTAGCGCTATGACGAATTGCCGGCACCAGCAGCGTTGCGAGACCGGGTGACTCCCGGGGCGAGTTACTAGGGTGTCACCCCCCATAATACTTAGTTTTTGTTTTCGAATGAAAAATCAAACTTATCTAAACAAGAAACGTATTTGTTATAATATTACATAGGACGAACAAGAAATCACAAAGTCTTCACGCGTTGGTCACTGGAACTGACAGTTACAAAATAAGAAAATAAAAAAATGAAATAAATATCTTTGGGAGCTGAGATTGACATTGATATTGTACGAGTGCTTCCCGTGCGCTTTCGCTCTCTTTCTGCGGGCTCAGTGGAATACGCAGCAATAACGGTACGGGGTTCAGCGTATCAAAAAAGTCTGACCCATCGTTGACCGCAAATTTTTAATTAATTTCAACTCTGAAAAGCTTTAAATTCACTGTGAGATTTGGAACCGATTCTTAGAAGTCCCACTTCATGATGAACTGTAACACATCCAGTGCAATCTTATTAATGACATCGTTGTTGTAATACCCGATGAATACCCGATGATACCCGACACCGTTGTTGTAATACCCGATGAAAATGGCCAATGCACTTCAACATTCGCTTTTTCATCATTGGATCGGGTCCGGAAGGTCTTTCGTATGGTTTGCTCAGCCTATGAGGAATTCTCCGTTTAGTAGCAAATTTTTAATCGTCAGATTTTAATGAAACCTTCTTAATGGTCGTTTCGACTAGACTGTTTCTTTCAACAGCGAAACAAACTACCAGTGCATTGAGCCTGATCACAACGTTACTCAAGGATGGTCTTTTGGTTTGCAAATACTCTGCGCTAGATCTACTTCATGAAGTACAACGCATCAGAAGTGCAGATAACACAGAAGTATTAGGTCATAAAATTCTGGCAGCAAGGACCGTGCACTTGATCCAGTATTTGAGTCGCACAATACTCCAGTGGCTGTGATCAGCCTATAAATTGTTTGCACAGCAGTATAATCTTTTA
Source organism: Toxorhynchites rutilus septentrionalis (assembly GCF_029784135.1). Classification (NCBI taxonomy): domain Eukaryota; kingdom Metazoa; phylum Arthropoda; class Insecta; order Diptera; family Culicidae; genus Toxorhynchites; species Toxorhynchites rutilus. The sequence continues at coordinate 227,123,749 of NC_073746.1, forward strand.
ACAACATAGCTGTGTGGGTCAGAAACAGCGATCAGTTGAAACTGCGAAAAACGAGTAAACAGATTAAACAGCTCTAAAAATTTTACACACTGTAGATTCTTAGCAAAATCATGTTGTCTTCATAAGCCCCAAGAATTGTCTACAAACCCCATGGATACGACTTTTTTGTTTTGCTTTCTCAACAAAACCTTAATTCCTAAACTAAACCCTGACCTTCCAGTTGTTGAAAGATGTTATTATTCAAATCTGCAGCTTTTCCCACCCAAAACGAAAAAAACTACATCCGAATTATCTTTTCCGTGATATAAAAAATCATCACGGGAACCCGGTTAACTGTCCAAATATGTGCGAAATCAAATTTTACCTCTTGGGTGTATTCACAAGCAAACGATTTTGCATGTCCGTTCATCACGGCAGCAGAAGAGAAACGAACTGAGGTTGGCCAGTCGACGCATCATGCATCATGCATCTACCGCAGAATAATCGAGACTAAAACAAAAATTCAAGAAGCTATCGCTATTTAAAATGATTTAAATAGTTTCCTTTCGAAGCAGTTTTGAGCTATTGAATCAAGTTTTAGATCTTTTATCTTTCGAATAATGTTATTTTCATAAAACTTAGTTTATCCGGTAGAGAGATAATTACGCTCAAAACCTTGTACTTTGGAAATAGCTCCCTCGTTTTCGAGGCTTAGAATTTATACCCCAGGACAGGAATGAAAGATGTAGTATGACGAAATAATGAACATAAAAAACCAAGAAAGATTCTATAACATGGACTTTTTCATAGAGATTTTTATTGTTAGGTAATATCATGAGTAGTAACCGGCTATCTTCATTCAAAATCTTGTTTTTTTTTCAATATAATATGCTTGTCATGGTCATGGGTGTCACCCTTCTAAGGGTCAATTCTTCAAGATTCGCCAGATCCCAATCGGAGAAGTTTCGGCGCTTCATATGGCCATATGATTTTAGTTCTTGAGTCAATTTGATCCTGCAAGGATCTAGTCCGAGATTTTTCTGGCAAATACGTCATATGCCACAATGAGGTTGGGGAGATGTTCAATTCTTGAGAACGCCGTGCAATTGACTGATTTGGGTCATTTCAGATAGGGTTCACTTGCGGCTGCGATATTTTCGTTGCGGGGTGGCTTCTTGTTGGCACGGGAACATGCAATAACCAAAATGTTGACTCAAATTTGGTCACTAAACTATGCACAGCCTGCCGGCTGGGACGAAAACTGGAGTAAGCGCTTCCATTCCATTCTTTGTTTTTGAGAGGGTTTAAACTTTGCATTTCATTCGCCTCTATTCGCTCTCAAAGTTGCAACCACCGATACCAAATTTCGATAGTAATCTATATACAGTGATACAGTGATATTAATCGTACTCCACCATGCAGATCTTTTTTTCTTTCTTTTGAAAGTCGAAAACTAGCTTTTGAAACATTCTATTTAGATAAAGTCATAGTGTCATATGAGAGTGAAAGAGGTTTGCTGTTTTCAGAATAATGGTTTGTATTTCTCTAAAAATGTCGAAAGTATGTTCGAATGCATGAAAAATTACTTAAACTCAATTTCGAAGGCGTTGATCAATTTCAGAGTTCCATCTTTAGTATGGTAATCCATGTTCATTGCAACTATCTTTAGCTGCTTTGAGTCATTATCTAATTTTTCTGTGTATTCGATAGGAATATTTATCCAATTTTTCATCAAGTGGTTTCTAAAATCGTTATTGAGAGAAATTTGATGGTTTTTTACTTTATTACTTTCGGGAGATTGTGGAGGAGTATCAATAACTTTTGAACAATTGTAATGTAACCATGTGCGATCTTTATGTGCCTTGTGCTTTGGGTCATTGTCTTTGTAAAACTTCAATCCTCGATTCCATCCCATTTTGTTGAAGCTTTACTGCATATTTTCCTTCAGGATGTTCGAGTAAACATATTGATCTATTTTATTTTTTTGGAGTTTTGGAGTAATAACATATTAAAACCCACTAACTTCTAAGTGTTTCACTACCAAATGTCATTTAAATTAACTAATTCATACTATATATTAACATAAAATCATACTATATACTGAACTGAATTTCCTCATCTTTCAAATGGAAGCAACAAAATCCTCTTACGTAGCGTAAGATTCCGGGAAGGTGTTTGAAAGATTCCGGAAAGGTGTTTTCTGACTTTAAAGCGATGAATCAAAGATGGAATTCTTCTTTTATATTCAAAAACCAAAAAAAAGTGTGAGGTAAAGATTGCGGTTAAGACGGACAGTGGGGGTAAGATGGACTGGTAGTTGATTTGTATGGTTACATCATGTATTTCAAATTTCTGTTAATGATAACCCTTTCTACATATTACTCTATAATATTTAAACCGCCCTATGACAATGAATAATGATCAAAAGTGAAAAAGGGAAACAAAAACCGAAAATCAAACATGATTCCGCGTGTGGATGTAATGGTTGCGACCGCGATATCAAGCATTTTGAGTGGTTTAATTTCAAAATTCAATTCACTGATGGTTATATTATTTCGGATTGAGAGTTAGAGAGAATTGAGAGAGAAGCGATATTAGGTAAGTACGGAAAAGTAAATTCATTTGTGAATGGAAAGATTAAATTGTTGAAATAATTTTTCTGGTGGAATGAAAGTTGCCAATGGGAGTTAGATGGACTGCGAAAAGTCTGTTTATTCTATTCCTAAAGAATGCCCTGCTTTATAAATGGAAATCAAACCGTTAGAGGTGGACTGTCTGAAAACCTACTGGAACGAAAAGCAAAATAGTTGAGGGTCTGTCTGTTTATACTACTGAAAAGCACAATATCACTTCTAGGTAGATTAATTCAATTTTTTCATCATTTAACGGACATTAGCGATGAGTTCAGACTTTGGTTGAAAGAAATTATTAACCTGTCCATTCAACTCCTCCCTCACTTAATGTCTATATTACCCGCATGGAAAAAAACATTCTACTATTTGGTCTGTTTTAATTTCAGAAAAAAACATTGAAAAACACTTCTTGTTTGTAAAATATTCGGCCGATTGTTTCAAAAATACAGTACAGCAGAACCCCGATTATCCGCGAAATAGTCTGGCTAGATCACCGCGTATAACGAAACTCGCGGATAACGCATTAAAGGGCTAAAAATGAGGTGCAAGCAGGGAAAAAAAGATATTTTTCGCATGAAAACTATGTTTTATCAATATAGAAAATATTGAACTATCCATCTGTAAGATAGTGTACATCAGTGATCAGATAATGTGGGAGCCATGACCAAAACAAAAGAGCATGAGTCTACCACTCACTGACAAATTTCGGGAAGGTTTATAGATTTACTAGGGAACTCGTAGTCGCGGATAATCCGCACCACGGATCATCCGCTCGCGGAAAATCGAGGTTCAACTGTATATTGAATTGTAAGAAACTGAATTCAAATCGCGTCCGTCCACAAAAGATGGGGCAGCAGTTCGTAGTGCGTATTCTCCAGATTTAGCCCCGAGTGACTTTTTCTTTTTCCAAACTTGAAAAAGTTATTCGCCGGGCAGAAATTTGAGTCGAATTCGCCGCCACGGAGGCCTACTTTGCAGACCTCGAGAAAACGTATTTTCCAGGTGTATGGCACGATTCTCGCTATCTCACTCTACCTACCGTCACCGCCTATCTCACTATCCCTCTGCTGTAAAAGTTCACCATCGACATCACGATATGTCAGATGGTGGTAAATTGGTAATTCGCGATGACAATGGCATGGTGTCGACATCTGGTGGCGACTTCGAATTAGGGCCATAATTTGGGTCCCAAACTCGTTAGTGTAATCTCTATCAGATTAGAAGGCACGAAGCCGGATTTTGAATTTTAAAATTTGAATGAAAAATTTTTACATCATGTTATTTAATTACTTGAAACGTGTATTACTAACATTCATTCAACCATACGGCTATACAATTCCAACATTGTTACTGATTTTTTTCATTATAATATAAAGTTATCTTCATACACAATTTTCGTATGAGACTTTTTCCCTACCTGCAAACAAAAATGTTTTAATTTAAATAGAATACTAATTTGATATGGAAAAGCTAATTTTCATTCATAATTTTAATTTTGAAAACGTTCATTCCAACTGAAAATAAGCTATTCTCTGACGCTCCCCTAAACTAGTAAGCGAAGCTCAATGCCGTCAACGCGAATCGCTGTTTTGAAGAAAACTAATACTTTTGACGTTTGAGATGTTGGCACCAAAAACATGGCGGGTGTCATACAGCTGTATTTTTCAGATGGATTAAAGAAGTTGGAGCATCGCTGGTACGCTGGTACACGAGCTAAAAGGAGACTATGTTGAGAAATAAATCGCCACATTTCCAAAATTTTTGTTTTCTTTAAGGCTAAGTACTTAGGTCCTACGGACTGCCCTCGTAAGTACAAAGTATTCGAAATATGAATACAGATAAAGGTTTCCCGATGGTAAATATTGTAAAAAAAATATTTCATGTACGAAAAATGTATCTCTGATAATGCACTTATAATGTTCAGTATTTTATTGCTTTATATTTAGAAATATCAATCGATGTTATTCAATTATGTCTAATTCATATATTTTTTAATCAATGTATGAAATTTAAACATGAATATGTTCTGTATCTAACATAATGTAGATTCATTCTTCGGCATAAGCTTCGAGTAACCGGTCATGTGCTGTGAGCGTCTCCGTTAAAGCATTGTTTTCGATTACCGTTGGCTGTTATTTTTTTTTTATCGCCCGGGTGTGCTTTTTTCGCGCGTTTTCGAACTGTTCGAGATATCGTAAAACGCAGTGTGAACTCGGAATTAGTGAGAAAAGCAGAATCATCAAAGCCTGGCAAGGTCAGCCGGCTTTCAGTTTTCGCCGATTTGTCGCCATCGCAATCGAAGTCGGACATCGGTGCTCAGTTGCACGCACACAATACCAGCGCGATTCGCTGTTCACTTACAGCAGTGTGAAGGAGAGCATCACTTCTTAGTGGTGTGTGATAGTGCCGAGCGCTCAAGCGCTCCGATTGAGAAGCAAGCAGCGGTTGCCAGTTCATCAGCACTGGGTGCATTGTGATTAGAGGTACCAAATACGGAATGGCAGAAGGAGGGGGAGGATCTCCAGATATGGAGATCTCTGATGATGACTCCCCTCTGGTTGAAAAAACAAATAAAGGAACAGCGAAGACACTTAAACGCGTTCCTACATCAGAGGATGTTTCGTCCGGGGACGAGTCTGCTAACTCTAGCAAGCCCCCCTCTAAAAAACCTGCAAATATCTCCTCTCCAACCCCCCTCGCTCCTACCCCAGCTCAGATTTCGCCTCCCCATCCTGTTGTCCCCGATCCCCTTCAATCCTCGTCATCTCCTTCTCCTCCTGTTGTCTTCTCTCCACGTGTCAAGGTCTATCCTGAAGATGCACCTGGAACTGGTCCGTGGGTTGTTTTCTTCAGGCCTAAGCCAAACGGAAAAGCACTTAATGTTATTCAGATCATGAAAGATCTGGCAAGATACTCCTCCGTGACAGAAATTACGAAGGTTAGACCGACCAAACTGCGTGTTGTCGTGGCTGATCGGAAAGACGCAAACGGTATTGTCGTCGACCAGAGGTTTACCCTGGAATATCGTGTCTACGTGCCTTCCCATGACGTAGAAATCTCGGGGGTGATAACCGAAACGGGTCTGACGTGCAAATCAATTATGGAAGGAGATGGCAGATTTAAAAAGCTGCCTTTAATTAAGGTTAAAATCTTAGAATGCCGACAACTCGGCAAAGTCTCCCAGGAAGGGAAAGAATCGAAATTTACGCCGTCCGACTCGTTTAGAGTCACTTTTGCTGGCTCCGCCCTCCCTGACTACGTTATGGTGGACAAATTGAGGCTACCGCTGCGACTCTTCGTGCCAAAGCCCATGACTTGCCTGAAATGCAAGTCAGTTGGTCACACAGCAGCTTACTGCGCCAACAAGGAGCGCTGTGCCACTTGCGGAGAGCAACATGTGGACAAATCCTGCAGTGCGATTGAGCAAAAGTGTCCATATTGCGGAGGAAATCCGCACGTGCTCTCGGCTTGTGAAACTTACAAGAGTCGCTGGGAGAAGCAGAAGCGCTCTTTAAAGGAACGCTCGAAGCGCACTTTTGCGGAAATTTTGAAGGGCGCTTCTCCATTGGCCCAACAGCAACAACCTTTAACCGCAAACAATGTCTTCGCTTCGCTGCCAGTTGACGAAATGGAAGCGGATACAGCTAACGAGGGAACACCGTACATCTTCCAAGGGAATCCCCGGCGCAAAAATGTGACCACTCCCAAAGTTCAAGGACAAGCCCCTCCGGTTATACCCTCTGTTAGCATGCCTAAAAAATCGAGTGCAGCGGACAAGCAAAATCAGGTTCCTCCTGGCTTCCGTGGGAATAATTCACCTTCGAACGACCCAGCACTCGAAGGGACATCAAAAACCCCAACTGTCCCTATTTTACCGACCAGTTCAACTTCCCAATCGGGATTTATAAAGTTGACTGACCTTGTGGCTCAAATCTTCACATGCTTTAATGTTTCCGACTCCATCAGAACCATTGTCATATCAATGCTTCCAGTATTAAAGACAATTTTGCAACAATTGATGCAAACATGGCCCCTCCTTGCAATGATTATCTCTCTTGATGTCTAATTCAAATAGAGAGGTCGGAGATATCACTGTTTTACAGTGGAATTGTCGTAGTCTTATCCCTAAATTGGATACATTCAAATTTTTAATTCATAACTTCAATTGTGATGTTTTTGCTCTGTCCGAAACTTGGCTTTCTTCGCGAGATGATATCTCTTTCCACAATTTTAATATTATACGCTTGGACCGTGATGATAGATACGGAGGGGTGCTTTTGGGGATCAATAAGTGCCACTCATTTTTTCGAATTGACCTTCCACCTATTGGAGGGATTGAAGCTGTTGCTTGTCATGCAAACATCAGAGGAAAAGACCTCTGTATTGTCAGCTTGTATTGGCCTCCGAGAGCTGCGGTTAGCCGCAAGCAACTTGTTGACATGTGCTCACTCCTTCCTGAGCCACGATTGATCTTGGGAGACTTCAATTCTCACGGAACTGCCTGGGGGGAACAGTACGACGACAATCGTTCACTGTTGATATATGATCTTTGTAACAGCTTCAATATGACACTTTTGAACACTGGGGAAACAACACGTGTACCTAAACCTCCTGCTAACCCAAGTGCTCTTGACCTCTCGCTTTGCTCGAATTCACTATCGTTAGATTGCAAGTGGAATATAATCCAGGACCCCAACGGTAGTGATCACTTGCCAATCAAAATTTCCATCACCATTGGGTCGAATTTTTCTGAATCTATAAACATGGCATATGACCTCACAAGACACATTGACTGGAAAAAATATGCGGACGCGATTGCTCTAGCCATCAATTCCAGAGATGGTTTACCTCCATTGGAGGAGTATAACTTCCTTTCTCGTTTGATCTATGACAGCGCGGTTCGCGCTCAAACGAAACCCATCCCAGGCTCCACTATTCGTCGAAGGCCTCCCAATCCATGGTGGGATAGCCAATGTTCCAAGCTTTATCAGGATAAATCGAACGCATTCAAAGCTTTTCGGAAACGTGGAACCCCTGAAAATTTTCAGACGTATTTGGACCTTGAAAATCAATTTAAAAACTTGATCAAAGGGAAAAAACGTGCTTATTGGCGAAATTTCGTGGGTTGTCACGAGAAACGTCAATGAAAAAATTATGGAAAGTGGCTCGAAACATGAGAAATCGCTCTTCATCCAATGAAAGCGAGGAATATTCACATCGATGGATTTTGAATTTTGCACGGAAGGTTTGTCCTGATTCCGCTCCTGTGCAAAAAATTGTTCGAGATATACCACAAGATAGGTGCGATCTTGATTCCGAGTTTTCGATGGTAGAATTCTCTCTTGCTCTGCTTTCATGTAACAATTCTGCTCCGGGATCGGATAGAATTAAGTTCAACTTGCTGAAAAACCTCCCTGATGTGGCGAAACATCGCTTGTTGAATTTATTCAATCGGTTTCTGGAGAATAATATTGTTCCAGATGATTGGAGACAAGTACGAGTTATAGCTATTCAAAAACCCGGAAAACCCGCGTCCGACTTCAATTCGTACCGCCCAATAGCAATGCTGTCTTGTATACGGAAATTGTTGGAGAAAATGATCTTGTTTCGCCTTGATCGATGGGTTGAAACGAATGGCCTACTCTCAGATACACAATATGGGTTCCGCAGGGGCAAGGGGACGAATGATTGTCTTGCGTTGCTTTCTTCAGAAATTCAAATGGCTTACGCCGGAAAAAAACAAATGGCTTCAGTATTCTTGGACATAAAGGGGGCCTTTGATTCTGTTTCAATAGAGGTTTTGACAGACAAATTACACTCTCGGGGTCTGCCGCCTCTATTGAATAATATGTTATATAACTTGCTTTGTGAGAAGCATTTGAACTTTTCTCACGGAGATTCGGCAGTAAGTCGGGTCTCTTACATGGGCCTCCCCCAGGGCTCATGTTTAAGCCCCCTTTTGTACAACTTCTATGTAAGCGACATCGACAATTGCCTTACACAAAATTGCAGCCTAAGACAACTTGCAGATGATGGAGTGGTCTCTGTCGTAGGATCAACAGAATCCGACCTACAAGAACCCTTACAAGATACTTTGAACAATTTTTCAACCTGGGCCATTGGGCTAGGGATCGAATTCTCCACGGAGAAAACAGAGATGGTGGTTTTTTCTAGGAAGCATAGACCAGCAAAACCAAAGCTTCAACTTTTGGGTAAACCGATCACTCATGCTATGTCATTCAAGTATCTTGGGGTCTGGTTCGACTCCAAATGTACTTGGGGGGCCCATATTAGGTATCTGAGTAAAAAATGCCAACAAAGAATAAATTTTCTCCGTACAATTACCGGCACCTGGTGGGGAGCCCATCCCGAAGATCTTATAATGTTGTATAGAACAACTATTCTCTCAGTGATGGAGTATGGCAGTTTCTGTTTTCAATCAGCTGCCAAAACACACTTAATTAAACTCGAGCGAATTCAGTATCTTTGTCTCCGTATTGCGTTGGGATGTATGCCCTCAACGCATACCATGAGTCTCGAGGTTTTGGCAGGCCTACTCCCACTAAAAGATCGCTTCAATTTATTATCTCTTCGGTTCTTCATCCGGTGTAAGGTCATGAACCTATTGGTGATCGGAAATTTTGAGCGGCTGATCGAGCTAAATTTTCACTCCGGATTCATGAGTTCATATCATGAATTCATCTCCATGCAGGTTGATTCTTCTTCGTATATTCCCAACCGTGTTTGTTTCCCTGACTACATCAATTCCTCTGTGCATTTTGATCTGTCCATGAAGCAAGATATCCATGGATATTCAGATTACCAACGATCGAGGATCGCTCCAACGATCTTCGATGAAAAATATAGGGGTATCAATTGTGATAATATGTACTTTACTGATGGGTCCACTATAAATGAGTCCACAGGATTTGGAGTGTTCAACGAATTTTTTAGCACCTCACACAGTCTTCAGAATCCTTGCTCAGTGTATATTGCTGAATTGGCAGCAATTCATTGGGCGCTGGACAGCGTCGCCTCACGACCTGTTGAACACTATTACATTGTAACGGATAGTCTTAGCTCTGTCGAAGCTATCCGTTCAGTGAGGCCGGAAAAACACTCGCCGTACTTCCTTGAGAGAATACGAAAAATTTTGAGTGCTTTATCCAGACGCTGTTATGTCATTACCTTTGTGTGGGTCCCTTCTCATTGCTCAATTCCGGGTAATGAGAGGGCTGACTCATTAGCAAAGGTAGGTGCGATTGAAGGCGATATTTATCAGCGTCAAATCGCCTTCAATGAATTTTACTCTTTAGTCCGTAAAAATACCATCGCTAACTGGCAACGCAAATGGAACGAAGATGAATTGGGCCGGTGGCTTCACTCGATTATCCCTAAGGTTAGCCTCAAACCATGGTTCAAAAGTCTGGACTTGAGTCGGGACTTTATTCGCACCTTCTCCCGACTCATGTCCAATCACTGTTCGTTAGACGCGCTACTCTTTCGTTTCAATCTGGCCGGCAGCAATATCTGCGTTTGTGGCCGAGGTTACCACGACATCGAACACGTTGTTTGGTCGTGTGAGGTGTATCTTGTTGCCAGATCGAATTTAGAGAACTCCCTTCGGGCTAGAGGAAGGCAGCCCAATGTGCCGGTGAGAGATGTGTTGGCTCGGTTAGACCTTGATTACATGTCCCAAATATATGTTTTCCTTAAATCTATCGATGTTCGTGTGTGATTATCCTTATATCCTTATACCCTCCATTTCTTCCTTTGTGAGTAATTGGTCCGCTTGCTATAAACAGAAGAATGAAATGTAAATTCACAACTGATGTACGAATAGATTTAAGAATTGAGTGTGTGTGATTATCAACATTGTAATAATTTCCTTATACCCCATCCTTTTCCTGAGAAAATGTCACCCTTTTAATCTCGAGTCCACCACGAGTAATCGGTTTCCCACATTACTAACCATAGATTTAAGAAAATTGTTCATATATATAGTTTTAAAAATATATTTAAGATTTCGGCTCCTTTAAACTTATGTAACTGAGCCTGTAAAAATAAACGAATTTATAAAAAAAAAAAAAATAATGTAGATTCCAATTTCATGAAAAATTCAAAAAACAAACTTAACTTAAAAGAGTAAACCATGTGATGCAAAATCAATAATCAAATGAATGATTTTCGCCATTGTTGGATCCTGTCCGTGCCCACCTCTGGCATGCTCGCGTTTGGTTGGAATGTATCGAGTTTTCACTTGGGGGTGGGGGTTTCGGCTGTTCGGAAGTTCCACTCCAAGAGGAGCTACCTTCATCAGGTGGTACAGTTTCAAGAGATGTGGTTGGTGGTGTCGTTTTGTGTGGTGGAAGCGGGGAATCGTTGGAGTTATTTACTATTCGCATTCACATGAGCGGCTTGTAGTAACCATCGTCACTAACATACTGATATGGTAGGGGGTCGTTCGTTTATCAGAATCCCACACATTATGTACGTGTCGGTGTGGAACGTTATAATTCTCACTAGTCCACTCGGAGTGCGGGTGGAATAGTAGCCCTTTGGTAAAACCAGATAGCACTACGCCACAATTACGACGACCAAATTCTAAATTTTAGCCCGATTTGTGTACCTATGTTGGATCATACACGGCAATGGGTCGCATACATATCTTCTGTCCCGTTCTGGCGAATACCATCGAGAGCATTTCGGCACATAATAAATTATATGTGTCAGCACCCTTCGCTCACCCGTTCTCCCAAATACATAAGCCGAAAATGAAAGGATATTTGATCCTTTTATATTTATTATGTGTATTCAATACACGACGGACGATGTGAGCATCAGCACAATGAGGGAGGTTTTCAGCGAACTGGTTGTCTCGCTCTGGCGTTAACTTCATGTGTTATTATTTAGGATTCACACATGCCCAGCATCCCGCGTCTTGCGTCGTAAATATCGGTTTTGATCGAGGAAGTATCGACATCTGTCGTGCTGCATGTGCTCATCAAACTTGTTTCTTTTGGGGGCAGAACAATCAGTGAGTGGCGTGGGTCACATCGGTGAACGATCGGTAGTGTACGTGATGTTATTTATTGAATACGAGAGATAGAAAATTGTCGCACAGTGGAATAATTTGCGTTTATTTCGGATATAATGAGTTGCATTCATATCCATCTATAATTTGTTGTTTATTTTAAGCTTCTGGCATATGAATGCGTCTGTTTCTATTGTGAAACAAAAAGAATATTCAAGGCAATATTCTAGTCTAGTAATTTGAACAAAATCAAAAAAATATTTCTTCATATTTCTGAAGTTTAGGCATTCAAGATTATATCCTAGAAATGACTTTACGAAAATCCAATTATTTATCGAGTTAAAGCCATTTTGGTGATGCGGCATCTAATCTAGAACGGTCATAACAGTTAACTTCAAACGCGTTTTTCTGTATGTATCTCTGTATCTTTTTTATTTATTTTGGTTTAACGTCTTTACAACATGGCCTGATTTACAATTTTTCTCCAATTAACTCGGTTCGTGGCTATCTCTCTCCAATTCCGCGGGCCCCCCGTGCTCACCATGTCATGCTCCACTTGGTCTAACCACCTTGCTCGTTGTGCTCCTCGTCGTCTCGTACCAGCCGGATTCCCGATGAACACCATTTTTGCAGGATAGTTGTCCGACATTCTTTCAACATGTCTTGCCCAGCGTATCCTTCCAGCTTTGATTACTTTCTGGATACTGGGTTCGCCGGTGAGTTGCGCGAGCTCGTGGTTCATCCTTCGCCTCTATACGCCGTCCTCCTGTACACCACCGAAGATGGTTCTTAACACCCGCCGTTCATAGACTCCGAGGGCTCGCAGGTCGTCTTCGAGTATTGTTGACGTTTCGTGCCCGTAGAGGACAACCGGTTATATGAGCGTTTTATACAGGGAACATTTCGCACGACTGCTAAGTCTGTTTTATCCTAAGTGTTTGTGGAGACCATAGTTGGTACAACTCCCATTGATGCGTCTCCGGATCTCGCGGGTGGTATCAGTGTCAGACGTTACCATTGAGCCAAGGTAGAAAAATTGGTCCACTACCTTGAACTCATCGCCGTCGATCATTACACTACTACCTAATCGGGTCCTGCTCGGATCCGGAAGCCAGCATGTATTTAGTTTTAGACGTATTGATTTTCAGCCCAATTCTCTCTGCTTCGTGCTTAAGTCTGGTGTAATGTTTAGCTACCGTCTCAAATGTTCTGCCGACAATGTCTACGTTACCAGCGAAGCAGATGAATTGAGTGAATCTATTGAAAACCGTACCACGCAAGTTAAACGCCGCTCGTCTCATAACACCCTCTAGCGCAATGTTGAACAGTAGGCAAGAGAGACCATCACCTTGTCGAAGCCCCCTGCGGGACTCGAATGAATCAGATAATCCACCCGATATTCGCACACAGCACTGTATTCCATCCATCGTAGCTTTAATCAGTCTTGTCAGCTTCACGAGGAAGCCGTTTTCATCCATGATTCTTCATAGCTCTTTTCGTGATATTGAGTCGTATGCGGCTTTAAAGTCGATGAATAGATGGTGCGTGGGAACTCTGTACTCACGGCATTTCTGGAGGATCGGCCGCAAGGTGAAGATTATTTGGTCAGTAGTAGACCGACCTTCGATGAAGCCGGCCTGATAACCTCCCACGAATCTGTTTGTCAGTGGCGATAGACGACGGAAGATGATTTGGGAAAGCTCTTTGTAGGCGACATTTAGGACGGTGATGGCCCGAAAGTTTTCACAGTCTAGTTTGTCCCCTTTCTTGAAGATATGGCAAATAACCCCATCTTTCCACTCCTGCGGTAGTTGTTCTGTTTCCCAAATTATGACAATCAGCCGATGCAGATAACTAACTTCGATGCCAACTTTGCCAGTTGATTTGTTGTTTTCCAGCTGTTTAATAGTATTCCCAACTTCACCTATCGTTGGGGGTGGTACATCTTCATTATTTACTGCACCAACGTAATCGCTTCCATCGTCATCTTGGTTTTCTGCCTGTACGCCATTCAGGTGTTCATCGAAGTGCTGCCTCCACCTTTCGGTCACCTCACGTTGGTTCATCAGTATACTCCCATTCTTATTCCGACACCTTTCTGCTCGCGGCACGAAGCCTTTTCGGGATGCATTGAGTTTCTGGTAGAACTTTCGCGTCTCGTGAGAACGGTGCAGCTGTTCGAGTTCTCCACACTCCTCCTCTTCCTGGCGGCGCTTCTTTTCCCAGAAGAGTTGGGTTTGCTGTCTCCGCTTCTGTCTATATCGTTCCACGTTCTGACGGGTAACTTGACGCAGCATTAGTTCCCGCGCAGCGTTCTTCTTGTGTAACACTTGCAGACACTCATTATCGAACCACTCGTACCGTCGTCTTCGTTCCACTTGTCCTAGAATGCTCCCCGCTACGCTGTTAATGGCTGTTTTAATCATGCCCCAACAGTCCTCAAGAGGAGCTTCGTTAATTTGGTCCTCATCCGGCAGCGCAGCTTCATGCGAATGTGCGTAGTTTTCGGCGACGTCTGCTTGTTTCAGTCGCGTAAGATTGTACCATCGCGGGCATCGGTACCGGATGTTGTTCACAACGGAGAGTTTTGGGCGCATCTTAACCATCGTTAGGTAGTTGTCCGAATCGATGTTAGCGCCTCGATAGGTTCTGACGTCAGTTATTTCCGAGGAATTCCGACCGTCTATCAGAACATGGTCGATCTGAGATTTTGTTTGGTTGGGTGACCTCCAGGTGTATTGGTGGAGGAATTTGTGTTGGAAGAAGGTACTGCGTACGGCCATCTTCTTAGAGGTGGCGAAATCGATGAACTCCTTCTCTTTACCGATCTGAGCATTGAAGTCTCCGATGATGATCTTGATGTCATGTTTTGGACAGCGTTCGTATTCGCGTTCCAGCTGCGCGTAGATTTCGTCTTTGTCATCACCGGGACTTGCAAGGTGAGGGCTGTGTACGATGCTGATGTTGAAGAATCGGCCCTTAATCCTCAATTCCCACATTCTTGGGTTGATTGGCCACCAACCAATCACTCGCTTCTGCATATTGCCCATCACGATGAAAGCTGTACCTAGCCCGTTAGTGTTGCCGCAGCTCTGGTAGATGGTATGACCATCGAGAAGTGTTCGTACTGTAGATCCTCTCCAACACACTTCCTGCAGCGCTACGATGTCAAACTTGCGGTTTTTCAATAGATCGGAAAGCACACGAGTACTCCCGATGAAATTGAGAGATCGACAATTCCACGTCCCGAGTTTCCAATCGTTAGTCCGTTTTCGTCGCCTGGGTCTGTGTCGATTAGTCCGGTTCAAATCTCTCGTGTATCGTTCGTTGCTTGGTGTTTAGTGGTGCGGCTTGCAAGGCCTGCGACCAACCCATTATCTCGCAAGAGGACCATCGCGATACTGCTGCTTTACGTCCCGAGTACAACCAGGACTGGACAAATGCGCTTATAGTGGCATCAATCCTCTTATAGGAGCTGTTTCCGTGTTTTTGTGGCTTTTCTTGGGGACTGGGGACTCCACCACATCCTAAACAGTACCCCTTTACCAGTACAAACCAGAAAAACGATTTATGACGATAAAATTTCTGACCCGAACGGGAATCGAACCAGAAACCCCCATCTTGGCAAGCGCAAATTTAACACTAGGCCATGGGAACCACCATCTCTGTATCACATGAACTAATAAAAAAAACCTAATTTTTCAATGTTACTATTTTAAAAAAATCGGGAAACGTGGAAAAAACGTTCTAAACAGAGCTTCAAACGGCTGCCACTTTGTCAAAAACATATTTTTGACTTGTCTGAGGTTGATGCGATAGCGACATCTTAACTGATTCAGAATCTGTTCGATTGCTTTTTGTTTCAGATAATCAGAAAAACTGGATTTGTGTACGCCACGGCACAACTTTTTTTAACCCCCTCACTTCAACAGCTTGTAACTATTATGAATAATGATTATGAATATTTTTATTCTGTTCAATTTTTGGTTTATTGTAAAAAGATAGATAAAAAATAATGATCTAATGAATAGAAAAAATATTCTTTCTTTTATTTTTTCGGAACTCAAAAAACGTCCGAAATTCGTGCCTCTACACTGGAATACCCCCTTAAGATAATTAAACATAAAAAGTTACAAACGCCATACACTAAAAATAAGGAAGATAGGCCCTGATAGAATACTTTGTGTTATAATACTCCCGTCATCATTTTTGGTAACATTATTTGATCAAGACTCCTATCAAACATCGAAGGAACTTATTGAGCACTGTATCTGTATCGATGATCTCTGTAGCCAAAAGTTCACTAGACACTAAAATTCACTTCGAAAATATGTAAACTATTACATCGTTGAATAAAGTATTTAGTACGATTCCTTCCTGTGGTGGCTGAAAGCAGACAAACGACTGCAAAGGGTTAATTTGTAATGTAACGAATTTTGAGGTGATCTTTTCGTTAGAGTTGCACAAATTTGACGAAGATTAGCTGAAAAGAAATTTTAGACAAAAAAGTCATCTACTAGCAGCGTCAAAAACAGTTTTTTTTTTCAAAGTCAGGTCACAAAAGTATGCACATATATGAATATATCTTTATCAAATTTCCATATGTTCTGAATATCACATAATATTATAGAACAAATACAGGGTTCTATGTTTGCATATACTAGTGCTGCACGTCCCTGCACTTTAAAATTGGAAACAGTTTCGTTGAAAGAAGTTTCACTTTATTCATTCCATAGAACTCTTTCTGCTCTTCAAAACAATGTTGATTTTATTTTCCAGTTATTTAATTATTTATTAGAGTTAAGGCTAAGAAATGGAATACCCAGGAGACAAAAATAAACATTTTTTACATCTGGTAAATTTGCGATGTGTATAGAGAAGGTTTACATCAAGGAAATGGTTTGCAAAGTTCAAAATTGGAGACTTTGACGTCGATGAAGAACGTCTAAAATCACTTTTGAAGGAGAACTAATATAATACTGAAAGGATGCTTATTTATAACGAAATAAATGTGCTTTGGTGGGAACCGCGGAGATGTGCTCGTTTAATTTCGCTTTGGAGACGATCAGTATGCCGAGATCTAATTTGTTTTCAACGCATTCCACACATTCCACACTCGGCCATGGGTGCACGACATGGTGCCATTGAACTGAATAATCCCCTCGCGACATGTCATGTAAGAGAGTGCTCGTTTAGTGATCCAATCCGGCCTATGCTTCTCATATTATTAACAGACGTCGCGTGCGATACTTTGTCGAAGGCTTTGGAAAAATCTGTACAGACCGTTTCGACTTGTTCCCTTTTCGAGCTTCTCAATCAGTCCATGCATAAACGTCATCAGGTTTGCACTAGTTGAGTGACTTTTCATAAACCCATTCTGTCCAATCGATATTATGTGCCAAATAGAGCGGTAAATAACATCGTGAACCACTTTCTTGAGAACCTTACCTAGGCAGTTAAGTATCGAGATCGAGCGATAGTTTTGGTTTTGGATATCGCCATTTTTGTGGATTGGCGAAATTGATGTAATCTTCTATGTCTCCGGAAACACTCCATCAGATAACGACTTGTGTGAAACATGAACCGACAGCGATGTGTGAAACGTGAAACATGAAGCGACAGCGATGTGGCGTATTGTATTAATAGTAATGGTGGCAGGCGATCCGATCCTGCGTCAAGGCTCTCATGTGAAATAGTGCCAGAGCACTTTCACTAGGTTATAAATAGCGTATCTTCGCTACGTAAAAACGTTGAGGCTGGTTGTTGCTTTGATCCCGTTTGAACCTTTCCAAGCAAAGTTGAATGAAGGACCAACCAAATCATCGGAGGCGATCTGGCGTAGTGGTAACATCCATACGTCTCACGCTGAAGGTCACGAGTTCAATTCTCACTCCCGACATTCTTCCAGAAAAAATGGAAGTAAAAGTGACGAACCAGCCAAAATGTGTTAAAAGTCACTGTTGAACCAAAAACTGATTTATTTGAATACGGGCTATGAACCGACGAAGTGTGGCCAGAAAAGCTGACGTTGATAGGTCACTGACCAATTCAATGTGCACTGCCTTGGTACAGAAACATATAAAAATGCATATATACGCTTTCGGCGAGGCAGCTCGCTTATGGATGGGCTTCAAGTAAACCGGTCCAGCATAATCCATCCCAGTGACGGCAAATGGTCGGGCGGGAGTAATTCGGTGTAGTGGAAGCTGTCCGATGTGTTGGCTTATTGGGACGAGGTTGGCTCGGGCGCATCGGTAACAATTGCGGAGAACACTACGGACGAGTCGGCGGCCTTGAATGGGCCAGTATTTTTCTCTCATAGTCGCGAGAGTGAGACGGCCGCCACCGTGAATGAGCGATAGGTGGTATGATTTGGCAAGAAGATGGGATAAGGGATGATTACATGGTAAAAGAGCGGGATGTTTGACTGAAAAAGGCTGGTCTGACAAATTTAACCTCCCCCTACCCGCATGGTTCCCTCAAGGTCTAGAAATGGAGTCAGTAGGCGAGTCGACGATCGCTTCCCGACAGTTTTGTTATTTTGCAAATCTCGAATTTCCTCGAAGAATGCATCTGCTTGAGCTAATTGAACCAACGTCCGTTCGGCGATGTTTAGGTGTTCAGCAGTCAAAGAAATACTGTAAGGTGGGTTAGTCCAAGGGATGGGCTCCGTACGGGATTTATTGCGAAGATTGGTGATGAATCTGAGGACATATGCAGTTACATGAAGTAGCCGCTCGTAAGACGAGAATCTCGTGAATATGTAATTACAGCGGGGTGATACCTGAGTTCTTGTAACAGCAATTACCAGTTTTCGTCGCTCTTTTCCATTTTGAGGATACTCAGGGAGTTTGGATATAGGCCAATTTTCCTGAACGTGCGATAGCCATTTGGGACCTCGCTTCCATAAATCACTAGCCAAAAAGTCGTCAACGTTCATTCCGCGAGATACAAGGTCCGCCGGATTGTCCTTGCTAGCAACGTGATTCCATGCAGCTCCATGCGTCGAGCTTTGAATTTCTGATACGCGGTTCGCCACAAATGTTTTCCAGGTGCTAGGGGTTGCCTGCAACCACTGTAGGACAACGGTGAAGTCCGACCAAAAGTACGAACCGGCGATGGATATTTGGAGCGCTTTGACGATTCGGGCATGGAGTTTAGCTGCTATATCCGCCGCACAAAGCTCTAATCGAGGCAACGTAATTTTTTTCAAAGGTGCAACCCGAGATTTAGAAGCGAGAAGCTCGACACGAATCGTTCCTTTCGAATCGGTGCATCGGACGTAAGTACACGCTCCGTATGCCAATTCCGAGGCATCAGAAAATGTATGCAGTTGAATGGTGGAATTCGACAACTGTGCGTACCGACTGACGCGGAAGTTGGATATCTTCGGGATCTGATCAGCGAATTCCTTCCAGGATACTGCAACGGAATCTGGAACTTCGTCATCCCAGTTACACGAAAGAAGCCACAAACGTTGCATCATCATCTTGCCTTTGATGACGATTGGAGATATCAATCCCATAGGGTCAAATAATTGAGAGATTCAAGACAGAATGGATCGTTTGGTCGGAGGACTGTTTCGCTGGAATATCTTTGAATCGAATCGTAGGTTATCCGTCTCAGGTTCCCAGGTGATTCCAAGGGCTTTTACCATTTCATTATCATTAAATTTAATCGCAGATTGCGTTCCTATCTGTTCTGACGTCAAACCTGAAAGAACGGATAGCTGATTGGACGCCCACTTTCGAAGCTCAAAACATCCTTTCGCGAGGAGCTCACTTAATTCTGTTCTCAGTTGAACGGCTTCTTCGACTGATTGCGCTCCACCAATAAAGTCGTCTACATAAAAGTTTTGTTGTAGAGCGGGCGCACCAAGTGAATATTCTCTGCCCTCATCAACAGCCAATTGCTGCAGTGTGCGGGTAGCAAGAAATGAAGAAGGACTTAAGCCATATGTGACCGTCAATAGTTCGTAGGTTTCTATTGGGTCCGCTGCATCAAATCGCCACAAAATTCTTTGTAAGGATGTATCGTTCGGATGGATCAAAACCTGCCGGTACATCTTGGCGATGTCACCGACCAGAAATGTACGGAATCGAAGTATTATTGATAATAGATCGTCCTGCACTACAGGACCTACTAAGAGCGCATCGATAAGGGAGTATCCTGTAAAGTTCTTGACCGAGCCGTCGAAGACGACTCTAATTTTCGTCGTGGTGCTCGCTTCTTTCAGCACCGGATGATGCGGAAGGTAGTATGATCCGGAATATTTTTCGCCGTCTATCGGAACGCGTCGCATATGTCCAAGAGAGAGGTATTCTGCCATAAACTTGTGATAGTCTACTTTTAATTCAGGATTGCGTTCGAGCCTTCGTTCGAGAAGGTTGAAACGATGTAGTGCCATTGATTTGCAATCGCTTATCAGTTCATGAAAATTAGACCGTCGAGGTAAATGTACAACATATCTCCCTTCCGAATTCTTGGACGTCGTAGATGCAAAAAATTCGTCACACTGTTTCTCCTCGAGCGAATAATGGGATTGCGTTTGTACCTCTTCGACCTTCCAGAACCTCTCTATGCTTTCTTCGATGAGTAGGGATTTGGCTACAATAGAGCAAAAAGTATTCACCCCTGCAGGAAGAATCCTGCTGGTGGAACCGGTAACTAGCCACCCAAAAACGCTGTCGATGAGTATAGGTAGGGATGCGGCTAGGTTTATTCGTTTTGCGGTTTGAAAAAATGAGAAAAAGTGCTCAATTCCCAAAATCATGTCTATGGGTGCACGTTTATTGAACTGCGGATTCGCCATGAAAATATCTAACGGAAGATTCCAGGTGTCAGTAAATACATCGTAGGAGGGTAGTTCAGGAGTGACGCGTGGAAGAATTAAAAACTCGGCTCTCACGGAAAAGTTTTCTTTTCTGGATCGTATTTCAGCGTGCACGGATTGTCTAGCATTTTGCGGCTGCTCGCCGATTCCTTGGACGAGAACATTCGTCTTATTTCTCTTTATTCGTAGCAGTTGAGCCATATTTCAGATTGGGTTGTGATGCGGAGTCCAGAAGAGCTCGCGCGTAATGCTCTTTGCCATAACGGTCAACCACAACCACAACCGCCGTCAACAGGAAAGCATTTTTCTCTACGTTTTTGACCGGAAGACTGCACTCTACTTCTGGTTGTTTAATAGACGTGGCAGCGGAAAGAATAGATGATGTGGATTCGTCACTTTCGGAGACCAAATTCAAGTTGGTAGTTATTCTTGAAACATTATTTGATCCAGAAGCGCTTGTATTATCTCCGAATCCGGAATGGAGGAGGGAGTGGTGCCGTCGTTTGCAGAATCTACATGTATATTTCGATGGACAGTTTCTAGAAAAATGATCACCTCGGAAGCAATTGAGGCAGAGTCGATTTCCGCTCACCAAAGTTAACCGATCAGCAGCACTCATCTTTCCAAACTGCGTGCATTTCACCAACGGGTGCCGTTGTTCGCAAGCATAACACCTGTTAGGATAACCATCAATCACTGTCGAAGCGGACGATTCGATTTGGAACGTTTTCAAAGGTGCTGAACTATGAGAGGAGGGTACGTACTGCTGCGGAGACTGAGCATGATTCACGGAAACAGATTCAAGAACTCGTATACGCCGATGCAGAAATTCAATCAGCGCATCGTAGGTTTGATTGTTGCTGGATGCTGCATGATCCTCCCACGCTTTGAGAGTTTCATCGGGAAGAGGAATGCATAATAAATGCTCCAACATTGTGCTCCAAGCCTCTACAGGTTCTCCGAGTTGTCTTAGTATTTTGGTATGTCGCTCAAAGTCGTCTACAATTTTATGTAACGAAACTGTCGTCTCCTTCTTTATCCGTGGGATTTCCAACATCGCTTGTATATGCCGCTTCTTAAGGAGATATTCATTTGCATACCTTCCCACGAGTGCTTGCCATGCCAATTGATAATTGGCGGCACTAATCGCGAATGACTCAATTACTTGAGCAGCTTCTCCTGTAACTGACGACTTCAGGTGATGGAATTTCTGGATGTCCGGAACGTCTTGATTTGAATGAATTAACGCAAAAAAGGTGTCGTGGAATGCTAGCCATTCGTTGTAATTCCCGTCAAACTCAGGTAATGTAATCGTCGGTAGTTTAAGACTCTTGAGACAAGAGGAAACTGTGTGCGGGGGAGGATTAGGACAACTGCTAGAAGATGATGATGGCAGTTTTGATAAAAGACCAGCCTTTATTTAAAAAAATTGAGATTAGAAATTTGCTCTTATTTGAATGTTGAGATTAGTACCTTCGCTCGTCTCGTCGTTGCATTCCAAAGATGTTTGGATGTTTTCGAGCTCCGCCCGAACAACGTCAAGATTCTCTATCCGCAGTGCTACTTCGAGCCTGTCCTTCTCATCTTCGTACATCTCCAGAAATTTACTCGCTCGTCCCAATGAAGCCAGTAAAGAAGTGCGACGAAGGACCAATTGTCGCTTTTCCTGTTCGCTTGCCATCATGGAAATCCCCGACGTACACCGAAAGCAATGTGATTATGTTCACCTCTGGAACAGACAGAATCCTTGTACGCGGATAGGAAGCTCTTCGGAATTGAACTTTCAATAAGGGGTCGATGAACGTTGTTCGATGATTATGATGATGATGGCAGCAAGTGATTAAAATCGTCGTGAACCGTCGATGATGGTAGGTACCGATGTCATGTGGGATGGAAAGAAAACAGAATCTAGAGGGCATCAGCGAGGAGCAGGATGAGATTGGACTATTACTAACCTGTCCAAGGCTATCTTAAGACCTTGTAATAAAATTTCCAGAACGAACAGAATCCTTGTATGCGGATAGGATGTTCCTCGGGTTTAGACTTCCAACAAGGGTTCGATGAACGCGCCAATATTTCCGGATGATGATGCAACGTGTGATTAAAATCGATGATGGTAGGTACCGATATCATGTGGGATGGAAAAACAGAATCTAAAGGGCACCAGCGAGGAGCAGGATGAGATTGGACTATTACTAACCTGTCCAAGGCTATCTCAAGACCTTGTAATAAAACTTCAGAGTCAGAATGGTAGGCAGCAACGTTCTCGTGGTCCTTCAAACGACTTTCAATGGCTGATCTGCTACAATGCTACATAATTGGTAATTGTTCTAGCGGAATCTCGATCGTCGTGAATCGTCTATCAGGAATAATCCTGGTCACGGCACCAATTTGTTGAACCAAAAACTGATTTATTTGATTTCGCAAGAAATATGGTGACAGTCAAAAGGAATAAATTTTTATTAAATACACGTCTGCACAATTCTGAGGTCGAACATGGAAAAAAAAGTACTACATTCCTATATTTTAATTCCACATCATAGAAGGACAATAGACAATTGTTGAAAGTTGTATCTGTGTGATGTTCTGCGCTGGATTAGGTTGCAACGATTTGACAACGTCTTTACACCGCACGTAAGGTCGGTATGCAACAGTCACTATGATAGAGAAAAAAAAGATTTATCATCAAACTTGCAGCACCTTCTGAGACGTATACTGCCGTTCTACGCATAGTTGTTCCATTTTCCAAAATTAGCAACTGCGAAAAACGCAATCAAAGTTTTCTAGCATATTTGTCTACCGGAAGCTCTAGGCTTTTTTTAGTTTACCAATACACAGGATTTTTATAGGCAGTAAACTGTTGTTTAATGAAATGTGAAAAGATCCCCTCACTTTAATCGATCAATCTTGATTACAGGTTAAAAAAATCATGGTGAGACAGTTATGTCTAGAATATCAACATGGGACAATTGAACTTGATGTTGTTTTTTCAATACTTGGGACAAACAATAAGTTTTTTGTGTTTTTCTGATGGATTATGCATGAAAACATCAAACATCAGCGCAAAGATTGATCTGTGGTATTTTTGCAGAATATAATGTTCATTGTTATTAGGCATTCGTAAACTTTTTTTTTATTTGTTTGAGAATTAGTTCGTTCTTCCCGTTCTTCAAAACCTTGAAATGAGTGCATCAGCCCTGCTGAAAGCGTGACATGAATTTTTTGTTTTTAAACCAACTCATTTATTATGGATTTACAAAAACTACATACATTTTGGTTTGCGTCCCTGATATTTTCGTTTGGGAAACATTTCAGAAACGCTAAAATATATGCAATTGCAACACATGAAATTCGAGCTCGGTAAGAGGTTATCTCGATTTACAAAATACGAGATTTTGCTCGGTGTGAGTGATAGTGATTGCAACGAATCATCGATTCGATTTATATCTTCTTCTTAAATGGCTCTAACGTTCCTAGAGGAACTTCGCCGTCTCAACGTAGTATTACTTGCGTCATTTTTATTAGTACTTAGTTGAGATTTCTATGCCGAATAACACGCCTTGAATGTATTCTGAGTGGCAAGCTGTAGAATACGCGTGACCACAGTGCAAGTCGGAGAAAATTTCT
The DNA here is from genome assembly GCF_029784135.1 of Toxorhynchites rutilus septentrionalis. Taxonomy (NCBI): domain Eukaryota; kingdom Metazoa; phylum Arthropoda; class Insecta; order Diptera; family Culicidae; genus Toxorhynchites; species Toxorhynchites rutilus. Next base: position 227,147,855 of record NC_073746.1, read on the forward strand.
TTGACGAAAAATTCTCCCGACCAGAACGGGAATCGAACCCGAACCCCCGACATCATAATGTGTGACGCTAACCACTCGACCACGGGAGCACCAAATTCGATTTATATAATATGGCCCAATATTCGGAGTGATAAAATAATTCCGCATTTCTACGCTAACGATGCGATCTTTCCACCTGATTTTGACCATCGTGTCCATAATTCTCCCTTAGTGCATCCGCTACCGAGGACACCATGAGCGGACGTAAGAGTGCTACTTGTATTATCGCACTGTCCACCGGTGGCTGCCAGTCGCTCTGGTTACGCTATGTATGCTTGTACGAGTTGGAATTATCTATTCACCGCTTCTCGTTCCATCGATTAGAAAGGGGTTCGAAGGCACATAAATTCTCCGCACATATATGAGCAATGCTCTGCGGTTAGCCTTCGGTTGCGTACCCGGACACCCGTATGGGAGATGGGAAACGAATCAATGTGCTTTCGTTATGTACCACGCCGTTGCCATGGTGTGTTGGTGAGTGCTGCCGTCGAAATCCAACACAAAGGACACGCCCTTATATTTTGCGCACAACTACACTTACAGTAGCTGATACGTCGGAGGTAACTCATTTTCCAACTGTTGGTGACATCGCGTTGATGTTACATAGGGCATGCGATGTCACACGCGGTTTGCTTTGAAGAACAAGAAATGCGTCATGAATGTTGCATTTTTCTACTGTTTTTTTACTCTACGCTTTGATACAAACTCGGTGCAGAAGGCGAAGAGCCATTTTTTCATAATTTCTTCAGGGTATTTAAAAAATCGTGGAAATCGCGCTCATACCGCTCTTTATCAACAGATTGTTGAGTCGAACGAAAGTGCAAGTGGAAACTTGTAACCTTGAGATTGTTTTTTTACGAGCCACCGTATCGAGACAGTACGGATTTTTTTCTCTATTTTTTTCTTCATTTAATCTTTCACTGGTGGGAGCGTCGTCTCATTTAGGACTCACAGCTGCTTTCTTTTCCGGCAAGGTTCGCGTAATCATTAATTCTAGGGCGATGAAAGTGGCGGAATAATTCTTTTATGAACAGAGAAAGAGAAAAAACACCTCGGCGGAAAACTCGGTCGTCTCGACGCGTCGTTGGCTAGGTCGTAATCTCTCGAGAGCTTAATGGTTACGTATTTACTACAGCTTGCAGTGGCTTTTGTTTTGATTCCTTTGTTCGTGAATTGATGTCCTTTAGCTTATTTCCCGTTGGATTGTTTTGCTTTTGTTGAGTGTAAGAGCATTTCTTAGCATAATGTTTAGCACCAAAGAAACCTATCGGGTTCTCGAATGGAGCATTAGGAATATTAGATCAATATTAGTTCGAAAGATCAAATAATGGCCTTCTTGTGTTACGATGAACTCCAATCTCGACATGTGTTATTAGTTATTTTATTATTTTATATTTTTTTCTAGTTAATTTTATCCATTCTAGAATGAAAGAGTATCGTTGTGATAGATGCGGTCCCCTCGTCAACAAACCCAATTTAGAGTTCTGCTTACTGTTTTTTGTGTGCTAAAGCTTGGAATGATTTTTGTTCTCCACTCATATCGACACACATTTGCGCTAATTATTCTTGCTCCAGCATCGATATTGTTTGGATATTCTTTTATTATTGTTGTCTTATACCGATAAATTGAGATATGTTCCTCTCAGTTAGAAATGTTCTTGAATGGATACGTCAACCAACAAAACGCAACAGAAAAATGCATAATCTAATGTATGGACTTTTTTTTTGAAAGATGAAGATAACCCTCACGTTACTGACAATGGAGCCCGCTATCGATCGATGATTACGGGCTTTATTGTCTCAAATTTAGGCATTGGCCATGGCCAATATGTGGTTAACTAAGACACTATCTGTCACACAGTACACTGTAAAATGAACAAATCGTGAGACGAATAATTAATCTCTTGATTTGAACCTCTAATGGCCGCCTAAAAATGGCAAGGATAATTGTGTGATTTGACAAATCTAGATTATTTTTTTAGGGTTATATGAAGTCTGTCATTTTTACGGATGAAACAGCAACAATCGACGCAATAATATTATTGTTTTTCTGAAGCTCTTGTCGAATGATAAGACTGTGTTTCGAATTCTGTCTCACTTAAAAGCTTGAAAATTTCCCGATGCCCTTTGTTAACACTTGGCATTTCTCACGTCTCGAGTCATCCCACAGCTGCCGAAGACGCGTTGAATACAGCCAAATTCAACGTTGAGAAGTGGATGTCAACAGAAAGGCTGCTAGAGTTCGTGATATTCTCGATCAACGCTCATCTCTGGTGGATGCTCACCCAAGTTGGGAACAAAACTCCCGTGTTTGCTCCTGACCATTCGTTCCGAAAACCTACTTTAGCAGCCTGTGCTTTGAACCAATAAGCCAACAATGAAAAACTTTTGTTTGCAGTCGAGATACATTAAATTATTGTTTTTTTTGTCATTCAGATTATGTATAATTTGTAACTGTCCCTCCTCACCTTCTTTTATACGAGGTCTGTTCAAAAAGTATCGCGACTTTCGAATTTACGCGGGTTACGTTTATTCGATTCTAGTTTTTTTTGTGGCATAACTCCTATGTTGGTACTATTATGTTTTTTACTTATGCTGACAAGTACGGCTATTTTGAATGTTCAGTTAATTTTTGACAACTGCTTTTCTTACACGTGTTTTGGTTCATCTTCGATTTTTGCCTATTGCCTATCTTTAGAGAAATCCCTTCATGGTGCTGAAGCAAAATCGGCTATGACTATGGAAATGCTTAATGGAATGGGATAGAGTGGAACACTCTATCTACAAGAGCTGTTCTAAAAGTATCATGATTTTTGTATACCCACGGATTACTTATATTCGATTTCAGTTGTTGACGTGCTCGGGCTTCCGGTACACTTTGCTTCGTTTACATCTTTTCAACCCTCCGAGAACAGTTTATTCTCCATTATTCTCCAAAAGAATAAACGTTGTTTCGCTCCAAGGTAGGTTCACCAGATGTCACAATCAACATTTGGAATGTGTTCGCGCACTTAATTTTGTTTTTCACACAAAATTTGATACGGATTCTTTGATCCATTTCTGCAATAGGCAAAAATCGAAGATGAACCAAAACACGTGTAAGAAAAGCAGTTGTCAAAAATTAACTGAACATTCAAAATAGCCGTACTTGTCAGCATAAGTGAGAGACATGAGTACCAACATAATTCCACAAAATAAATGTAGGATCGAATATACGTAACCCGCGTAAATTCGAAAGTCGCGATACTTTTTGAACAGACCTCGTATTATATTTCCTCTTTCAGTCTGCGAAATGTTTAATTTGAATGGTTTAACCAAAATTATTAATTAGAGTTTTGACAATTGCCAAAATGACCGGTTGAATCTTCTGTTCACAAGAATTTATCTTGAAATTTAATTTAATATTTTCTAATAATGTTATAACTTTTTCTAAATATATATTATACTCTTTAAATTTTTTATATGTTGACAACACTGATCACAAGTTTGTTTTTCAAAATATATATTTTTGTTATGGCTCATAAGCGTTAGTCTGACAGGGTCGAGAGTACAATTACAAACTGTCACAGGTTTGGTGGCAGATTTGGTAGAAATAAGTATATAATAACTGTCGGTAGTTCTAGTGATAAAGAACTTTTTTTCGAGTGCTAAGAAGCAAATAGCCTCAATACTTCAAATGGATAATCTACCTCATACTGAATGCCTCAAATGAATAATCATTATTTGTTTCATAATCATATATAGCCTTTTATCGTACCGTATGTAAGGACTTCGAAAATGTGCATGTTTTTAGTTGTTTTTTTTAGAGTACGTACAGATTATAATAAGAAATCAACTACGTTCCAGTATCCCGATTTTGTGTATGTATGAGAACGCATAATTTGCCTAAAACCGCATAATTTGTTCAAAAGTTCAAAAATTTCGTGCCTTTAAGTGTGATGTAACTAATCGAAGGCGAACCAGAAGGCCCCGGAATGATATATGTGACGCTGATTCCGCCATGGTAACTACTGTACTCGACTTGTGGTTCAAAGAATATAATGTATCACATTAAAGTAGAAATGAAATGAAAAATAGCCGTTATTGTTCAAAATGAAATATCGAATCACAGTGTACATTTCTCTCATAATTTTTGCACCGGTTGGCATATATAATTGTGTTTAGGTGAAATTAATATACACTGAAGTCGCTTTTTGCGCGGATTTTTTTATACGCGGTTTTATTTAACGCGGCTTATTTTACGCGGTTTATTTTCACGCGGATTTCGGAATTTACGGGGTTTTTTTACGCGGTACGCATCAACCACGTAAAAATTCAATATCCTAATTGATGTGACTTTTCACGAAACAAGTTTGTATTGTATCACTGATTTGTAGCTGAGAAGATACAGATAGCATGATTGTAGCATGCAATAAAATTCAGGTAATCAATTGTTAGAAGATGGGTTGCATTTTGAACTAATAATTCACTGTTTGTTAGATTTTAACACGAATATTGAAAATTACATGGTTTATTTTTACGCGGATTTTGGAATTTACGCGGTTTGTTTTGCGCGGATTTTGGAATTTACGCGGTTTTTTTTACGTGAATTTCGGAATTTACGTGGTTTTAATTTACGCGGCACGTATCCCCGCGTAAAAAGCGACTCCAGTGTAGTTTCACACGATTTAAACTGATATTTGGTTATCAATGACACGGCATAATCTGCTATGATGACTGTATGTTAAATATTTGACCTAGATCAGGTATTTCACATCCAATATAAACTTCAGAGCCCATTATTTATTTAAAATTTCATAGATATGATTAATTAAAATGACAGGCTTTTATATCAGGTAAGCTGTGTTTGTACTTGTTGCAAAACAATGGGAAAAACTCTGGGAGTATTGTTTTAAGTTTAAAAAATAATAATTGCTGGGGCGAGATTTGAAGGTTGATTGAACATGGTTTGTGGGGTTGTGTCCCATTCACCCGAAACACGTTTACCCGAAGCACATTTGCCTGAATGTAACACATACCCGAATTACATTCACCCGAATGTAACAAATACCCGAATGCAAAATATACCCGAATGAACATTTACCCGAATGTAACGAATTCCCGAAAGTGACATTTACCCGAATGGAATAAAATTTCGACAAATCAGATTATAAGTTTTGTCGAATCTCTTGTTGCGAAGTTACGAAGTAAGATTTGAGATTTGTAATGAGAAAATTCTAAAAAGATGTTGTCCCATTCAACGATGTTAAGGAACCGAGGCAATAAAATTCAAATTGAGATCACTGTAATGGGATCGAAGCCCCATCTCACGAGGATAAGGAACCGAGGCAACCTCTAGCTGCCGAGGTGACGCAATTCGAGTCGGCCGCCGACCCTCCGTCGAAAGCGGCGGCCTCTCGCAAGCAAACGTGTGCTCCACCGATTGCCCGGTTAGTTTGAAAAATAGGAGACGATCCTTGAGTTTAGTGATGCACCAGATAAATGTATGCCGTTTGACGCGGGTCAGCGGCCGACTCGGATTGCGTCACCTCGGCGGGTTGAGGTCGCCTCGGTCCCTTATCCTCGTTAGATTTTTTTTATCTGTATTATAGTGATTTTCAACTCATTTGGCTGGTTCGTCATTCCTCGTTAGATTGCAGTGATGTCAGATTGAATTTTATTGCGATAATTCATAATAAAAATTACACTCCAGTGCCATAATAAGTATGTACAAAAATTGTCAGCTTTCTTTTAAGTTAACGGGCAGCATCAACCATATGGATGGATAAACTTCATAATATGTTATAAAACTGCATTCTTTCATTTTTCATTATTTTAAAAAGGGTTTTATTCAACGCCACTATTTCTCAAATTGCACTCCCCGAAAAATACTTTTTGAATGGAAATGACAAATATGATCTTTATATAACACTGATCAGAAATAAACAAATAATTCCTAATAATAAAATTTGCGTATTATTCGATTATATTATTATTCTTTCGGTAAGTGTCGCATTCGGGTTGATATTACATTTGGATGACTGTCGCATTCGGGTAGTTGTTGCATTCGTCTAAATGTCGCATTCGAATAAGTGTCAGTTCGGGTAGATGTTACATTCGGGTATATGTTACATTCGGATGTGTGGGATTCGGGTGAATGTCTTTCGGGTAACTGTCTTTCGGGTGAGTGGGATTCGGGTAAAAGTGATACAATTGGTTGGTGGTGCATGTATTCTCTATCCTCCATGATTAAAAAGAAGAAATAATTAGTCAAATTCAAATAAAGTAAATGTTTTGGAATTGGGAATGACGGGACTTGATTTGAATGCGATACGAAATTAGACGTGACAATGTACTTCTCTTACAGCAATTGTATCTTGTTATGTGTACTAAAATTATGTGATTTAATCAACGTCTCGAAACCTAAGTATTCATGACCAAAATTAAAGAGATGCATTCACAATGGACTGTGTAAAAATAAGCAAAATATAATAATATAATATGTCAATATTAGAATAGTTTCTTTTGTGTGTGTGTATATATATAGGGGAAGAGTGGTAAAGACGGTGGTATTTTTTTGTGAATTTTACAAACAAATATAGCAATATATTTTTTTGTAAAATTCTCGCCACAAATTGATAGTTTTGGTCTCTTCTTATGATAAAATTTGTTTTTGAAGCAGAAATTTTGCAAAATGAATGTGTCCGGAATCTTTGAAAAAATAAGATTGAGTCGGGAAAGACGAACACTTGGCGGGAAAGATGGACATTAACTGAAAATTCAAGTTTATGTACACAATAAGTTTTGGAGGTCTTGAAATAGACCTTAAAATGATTGAGCAAAAAGTCTAGACTAAAATAACTTACTAGGGCTTGTAATTTTTCTCATTTTTTTCATGTCTAAAATAGCTTCCCGTACTCGGAATGAAATTCGGATTACGTTTTAAAACCTGCTCTGCTGATACGACATTAATATCTGGTTGCACTTGCGAACGTAGTTAGTGGGCATCTTTTGAAAAAAGAATGAGGAGATAATCAAATTGTTTTCAAAAGAAAACTCCTTTACACCGAAGGAATGTCCGTCTTACCCGACTTGTTTAGTATTTTTTTTATCAATAGTTCTGGAGTAAAAATGAGAAAACTTCACCGTTGATTCGATAAATTGAAAGAGAAGTGATGGTAAAACACTCACGTAACGAAAAAAAACCCAAAAAATTACAATTTTAACAGAAGGCCAACTAGGTGTACACAGTATATATCAAAGATGTTTTTACCATGCATTTGATGCATTGTAATACACTGTATTGCAAGTTTGTACATCATTAAAATTTAAAATAAAAATGTAATTTATCAATCATACATAGATGTCCGTCTTTCCCTTAGAAGCAATGATTCCGAAGCGTAAATTACTCCCGAAACAGAAAAATAGAGGAACAGAGTGCGAAGTTGAACTTTTGTAGTGATTTATGAAATGCCGTAAGTTTGTGACCATTTTAAAGCTTAAATTTTCAAGTTTTAGAATATTCTACGGACACATTTTTATCTTGGTGTTTAGTTAGTGGACAAAAACAACGGGAAGAAATTAAAAAAATCCTTGTTTTTCACTTTGAAAACTTGAAAGTTTTTTCAATTTTTTTTTATCCACTACATCTACATAGATCCCCTCCAGTCCCACCATACAAACATCATCACCTGATTTGGTGTCAATCCAGGCTTTGGAGTTGTCTGTCGTGGTTCGCCGCGCTTACCTCACGATATTTTCCGAGAGACATTTCTGAATTTTACTATTTTTTCATAAATTCATTGGCTTCGCCCTTCTTGAAATAAACTGCGCTGTTGGTTGATTCCTGGTGCATTCGCAGTTTGCATGCCGGTCTTGTTCGTCCAGTGCAATAATTTAATCGATTCTTAGTGACTCTATGGCCGAGTGATAACGTGATCGATTTCACTGAAATTTCTTGTGTTCAAATTCCACGAATATTTGATTCGACTTGTTCAAACATAAACAACAAAAAATGACTCTCGATTTTAAAACTTTCAATTGAGACTTCACGTGATTATCTTCAGTGTACAATAAATTAGATCATCTTCAGATTGCACTGAGGATGTTTCGTCCATGCGAAAAAGATGCCTTGGGTTTAACGAACTGTTCATACCTCAACTTGTATTATCCCGCGTTATGTTCCATATACATTTCGATTCTGCCCTCATAAACTAGACTTGTGCTACGTGGAAACATTTTAATTTATGTACCGTCAAATGAGACCGAAACACCGCCGAGAGGATGATGGCGTTATGATGGAGAGCATCACAGCAGCGAGGGAAAAAAATTGAACGAAATCACTGAGAAAAGAGTGAAAGCGCTCGTCTGTGAAAAAAGAAGGAACTTGCCCGCGAAAATGTGTTCTCTGTCTTAAGCATTGATGGCGGCGTCCCGACGCTGCAACGCTTGGCGCGTGCTGGAAAGCATTTGTGAAGCGATGCAGGATGAAGAAAAAAGAGGTCGTGATGTTGAAAATAAAAGTAAGAATTTGCGCTCTTGAGGAAAAATCAGCTGACGTGTTGAGTGCACTCTTTTTGCTCACGCGACGGCATTACGAGATAACTGGTATAACGTACTTTTTTTTCTTCCTTATTTCGCGGTATGCCGCTGTTGAGGTGCATGATATAGTACAAAAATTGGCGCGCCTCGAGTTGATACGGTTGTCGCTGGAAATTTAAGAGGGTAGGAGGATTGTGAAAATGATGCCAACGTGCAGTCTACTGTTGCATATATTGGTGCGGGAAAAAATTATGTATGCCACACGAGCACTCAGAAGTGATCTTGAAAAATTTGCTATTTGTTTTTGAGTCCGCCTCCCATCTCCCAATGGTGCTAAAATTTGCGACATACACTCGCATACTTTTTTGGCAATTGTTTTAACGACAATTTCATGTTTTTATTTGAATACAGAGTTTTTTTTAGAGACATAGAACATTGAATTGTCATAAATTTGGCTTTATAAACTATTTGAATATAGAAGCCATATGATCTGGATAGGCTTGGAGAAACTTTCGACAGCTTTCTTTATCCATGAATACAGTGTTTCTACGATGGAGTTACGAATGTTGCCTTTCAATGCATTAATTGCCTGCGGCTTATCGGCGTAAACCAGAGACTTCACTTCCATTACGTGAAGTTAACCGTATGCCGGAAGTTGAATCAATAAATCAATTATGTCAGCCGTGGCACAATGACACGAAACTGAGAAAATTCGGAAAAAAGTACTTTTCTAAATGTTGTGGTAGAGAGGAACTTCGATATAACAATCGGAAGCTGAGATTGAATGTATTGAGATAATAAACATAAACCCGGCAATCTCGGACTACGAAATCGCCACAAACACAACACTAACCAAATCATCATCCGGAGAAACCATATGTGAGAAAGTTAACATAATTTGTGTGTCTGCAAGCAACCAAACAGGATGCTGAAGCAAAGTCTGGTGACCAAAAGACGCGCTCGAAAAATGTATTAGGTGTACCGGTAAGTTTCTTTGGTTTTACAACAGATGGCGCAATTTGATTATTATTCCAGTGAATCAAATTTCCGCACATTTGTTGGAAAGCTACTGTCATTACGCGTCTCTTTCAGTATATGTCAAAAAGTTGAAGCGTAAACAACATAGTTTTTTGCCACGTCGAATATGTTGAATTTCGTACCAACGAGAGTGTTTTTGCGGGGAGTGTTACTTCATTACTTCAATATGAAGAAAAATGCTGCGGAAAGTCATCGTATTTTGATGGAAGTTTATGGTGACCATGCTCCAACTGAGTGAACGTGTCAGACGTGGTTTCCACGGTTTAAATGTGGTAATTTTGACTTGGAAGACGAAAAACGTTCCGGCCCACCAAATAAGTTTGAAGATGAAAAATTGGACGCTTTACTCGATCAAGATCTGTTACAAATGCAACAAGATCTTGCAGATATACTTGGAGTAGTTCAGAAAACTATATCCGATCATTTGAAAGCAATGGGAATGATCCGAAAGATAGGACATTGGGTAAGAATTGCAGCCACGAGACGTCGAACACCGTTTTTTCACATGCGAACAACTGCTCCAACGACATCAAAGGAAGGGTTTTTCGCATCGAATCGTTACTAGCGATGAAAAGTGGGTCCATTACGACAATCCTAAACGTCGGGCATCTTATGGATACCCCGGCCATGCATCAACATCGACGGCCGTGCGGAATATTCACGGCCAGAAGGTTATGCTGTCTATTTGGTGGAACCAGCTGGATGTGGTGTACTATGAGTTACTAAAACCGAATGAAACCATTACGTGGGACCTCTACCGACGACAATTGATGCATTTGAGCCGTGCACTGAAGGAAAAACTGCAACAATATGAGCAAATACACGATAAAGTTATTTTGCAGCACGACAATGCTCGACCGCATATTGCGAAACCGGTCAAAACATACCGTTCTGAATCATATTTCGGACACTTTGTTCTTTTGTATGCCACTGCTACCAAATTCAAAATGAATGGTGAGGAACATGTTTCAAAATTACTCTCCATCGTTTTAAAAGGTCCTCAGATGGCTGCCAACTTTTTGGATACGTCTGAGAGTTACGAAGAATGCATTCTTCCTGTAAAACCCTGAAGAAGGTGTATCTTTGATTTCTCAAGCGGATCTTAGTAAAGCTCAGTATCTTTTGGTGACATCGATTTCTCACAATTCTTGAAGCTAAAGAAAGAGCATATACATCTCCAGATCTCATCATATAAGTGGTGTTGCGATGGAAGTGGTGGACATTCCCATCTGGTTTTCTCTACAAATAGAGCAACTATGTCGAATTATCCTAAGGAATCAATGGCTCTTGAAAACATTCCTGAGAAGTTATGATTTTTTTCCGTTTTGAATTATCCTGACCACTGTACGCCCTAGCGGTGATATTATGAACTAAACCATTGTCGTTCCATTATAGCTAGGGATTATCGGATCAACTTTGCTCAAGACAACATGTTTCTAGAAAGCATTCCTGAGGAGTTATTAGTTTTTCCCCGTTATGAGTTTTTTCTTTCGCGCCCTAGCGGTGATATTGTGATCTAAACCATCGTCTCCCCATGATATCCAGGAATCCTAAGATGAACTTTGCTGAAGACACCATACTTCTAGGATGCAGCTCGTAGGCCTTATTTCCCTCCCGATTTGAGAACTTTTGGACCACCGTACATGGTGTGGCATGTAGCGACGTTGTGTCGAAACGACAGCTCCTCTAAATCAAAAACACTCAATTGCGGTACAAAAAGTGGGCGATCGTGTCCCTGTTGCGATCACCATTAACTGTATTTTTCAATCGAAATCATTTCTGAATGAAAACGGACCAATGAATCCACCGATCCATAGAGCACACAAAGCGTCGTTCTGTAGAGTAAAAGTGGCATTCAAACAATCCATAGAGGCTAGAAATTATTGGTAAATATTGATGTAGTGCGAGAGAAAATAAGAACAGAAGAAGTTGCACCTCCTAGGAACCGTACACACCGGACGAATTACACGACGAAAGTAGGACATCGGAGAAAAGGTCGGTGGTTTGTCTATTCACGTCATATCTAAATAAAAATGGCTAATAAAGCTAAATTCATGAAAATTAACTCCTTTAATGTGTTCTAATGCCTCTAAGAAAACTCGGTATTCAAGTAAAGCATGACATTGACAATTTAAAATAATTTAAATCAATTGCCAGAAATTGTCAAAGTGTGTGTGTTCATGTTCCAAATTTCAGCACAATTGGATGGCAATTGGAGGTGGTTAAAAAAGAATAGCTTGTTGATTGTCATTTGTACTCTGCTCTGTTCTGCCCATGTTTGTATGAGTGAAGTAAGTGACAAAATGAACAAAATCGACTTTTTGGTAGCTACGCATTTTCTCCTACGTAGCCACGTTGTCCGGAATATTGTTTGTAGAGGGTTGTGATAACTTTATAGCCAGGGCATTATATGAAGTATCCTATGGCCATGAGTGCTCTCTTAGGAAGTTCGTGTAGCTGCTGTTGTAAAATGATCTCATCGGGTCCTAAGTTTTTATTTATACGGAAGCGAATGGAGAACGGATAAGTGAATTCAGAGAAGTGAAGCGGCCAATATAATAACATAACTACTTCTAAGAAAGACATATATGGGTAACATAATATTTAGATCGCGACTACAAAAGCTACCATGATCTGATAGGTGTGAGTATACTCTTTTGAACCTCTAAATCAGCAATCAGTTAAATTCTTTGATTGCATTTTTACATTACCAAACAACATGCTCGATACCATGATATCCTGGACCACAGTAATATAAATTGTTAGTAGTAAGACCTACACGATTAAAACTGAGCTTGAGCACGAATTAATTAGACAACAATCTGAACTTAAATCTAAGAAAATCTCTATCAATGTTTAACCTTTTGAGCCGGGCTTTCGTCAAATCTTCGGGTAGAATAGAGTAAAACCATTCAAGATCAATCCAAGATCATCCCTTCATTGATTCTGCCAACTGATAAATGGCTGTTATCGGCAAATGGAGAATAATTTATAACACTCCCCGTCTCACATTGTGTGCTAGTTAGAGATGGGCAAATCAGCTCATCATGGTGAGCGGCTCAGAGCCGTGCAGCTCATACAAGTGAGCTGCTCGTTTGGAACAGCTCTTCAGCTCAGTTGAATTTTGCGGTTGTCCACACAATTGCATAACTACCATGGGATATTTTATAGTGTGCATTTTCATAATGGACGGAAAGCAAAAAAAAAAAAGGAATTTAATATGTAATTGTGTGCTGTGCTGTGCAAATCAATGCACAAAGCAAATGTTGAGCGTGTCCCTTGAAGTCATTCACTTTATGAGCCTGGCGCTTGACGATAGACGTTCCAACATGTTGCTTTGTGCATTGATTTGCACAGCACAGCACAATTGTACACAAACTAAAACTAATATGAATTCTAATAATATAATATACAACAAATATTGAATGCTGAAATTCAACATAGAAGATGCATAGGATATGCTGAACTTAAACGGCAGAAGAACTAGCAGTAGCCAAATAAAATGCCTTCAGAAATATTGGCCGAGACAACGTTTTTTGATAAAACTGCCGATATTTTTTTTGCGTCCAGCAAAAAAAAAAAATAAATCCACTAATAGACGCAACGAGAAATAATTCTTCGCGATGACGAAGGTAGCAAAAGGACCATTATCAATCATCAGCATTTATGCCGGGTGGTTTTCTGAATTGTTTTGATTCAGCACGCGGAAATACATTCATGTGTTTCAACAGTCATGTTTTAATAACAATAATAATTTTATTTGCAATTTTAATTTCATTTACAACCATATAATAATGTTTATTATTTTGTTTGGCGATGTAAGAAAAATTTAACGAAGTAACGAACGATTGAATATTTTCAAAACAAATACCTTTTTCCTATCTGGTATCTCTGCTAAGCTAAAAAACGAAGAGGGACACACGAAAACAAACTGACGTCATATCATAAAGCGCGAGAGACGAAAAATTCTTTCGCGTCTCAAAGTTCACGCTCTCTGCAGCTTTTGCGCTCCACAGCTATGCAGCTCAGCAGCTCAACAGCTCAGCAGCTCATCAGCTCAGCTGCTCATCAGCTCAACAGCTCAGCAGCTCATCAGCTCAACAGCTCATCAGCTCTCCAGCTCCGTAATGAGCTGTTGAGCTGCGTTGTTTTGATTGCGAGCCGATCCGAATCCGCTCACTAAGATGAAGCGATTCGAATGAACAGCTCATGAGCGGATGGCACTTCTCTAGTGCTAGTGCCCGGATGGTAGGCAAAAGATTGCTCGTTTCGTTTCGAAATAATATACCAGGGGTGGCTAAACTTTTGAACATTACGGGCGACTAATTGTTCAAATTTTAGGTTGCGGTCTACCAACGTTCATTGTATCAAAAAATCATTAGAAAAGAATATAGTACTAGACAACGAAACGAAGTTTTAATCTTCCTGTACTCGCGCGCAAGGTCATAGCTCGTATACGGTGTCACAGACTGTGTGTGTCTATGTAATTTTGCTATTGTGTATTACAAATAACGCCTGAATTATTTGTATTTATTTGAAGCAAAAAAGATACAGTGATTAACCTCTAATTCGACATACCGAGGTATCACACAGTGTCGCATTAGAGGCGATTGTGACCTGTAATTGGACATATCAACAAACACAACACAATGAGAGTAACAAGTTAAAACAGGAAAATCAATGAAAATCTAACAAATAATCATGTGAAATGTTCCCAAAACACATTATCTAGTAAAATGCTTAAAAAATCTTTCAAAACATTCCTGAATGTATCGTGTTGTAGAAACTTGCACATAGGATGTATATAAACTGTTCAATTATTCGTGTCGCATTACAGGTCCGTTCAATTAGTTAGATGTTAAATTAGAGGCGAATCACTGTATAATTTAATGAAAAAACTCCAGAAAATATTTTTTCTTCAGCTTCATGCAGTTTCAATAATCATTTCATTCATCCTCCTCAAAACAAAATTATTGACTCTCGGTCTGTAAGACCGAAACTGTGAGAAGGAAAAAATAGATCATATGAACAATATGAACAATAATCAATGATAAATTATTCTATAAAATAAAAATAATTATCGGTTACTAAATAATTGATGAGTAATATTTTATTCTTTTTAAAGTTTCATTGATCGTTGTATCGTTGATTTTTTTTAAATTGCCATTTATGATTATACAGGGTTTTCCATTTCGGGCTTCCGAAAGTATACAGCCCTGCGCTGACAACCGTTTGACATAGCTCTCAACCAAAGCGTCATATCGTTAGTTGAATGTCTGCCATTTTACAATATGGATCGTTTTAGCATCGCACAACGTGTTAATTTTGTTAAATTATACTATAAAAATGATGAAAAACTGGCAAATGTTTTTCGAGCATTACGGACGGATTTTGGTCGTCATGGACGGCCTACAGAGCACACAATCGCTAATGTAGTGCGTAAATTCGAACAAACTGGATCCGTAGCGGATATTGTGAAACCTCTGCATCATCGTAATGTGCGTTCGGCCGAAAATATTGCTGCTGTTGCTGCCAGTGTGGAGGATGACCCGAATGTTTTGATTCCACGGCGTGCTCAGCAATTGGGCTTGTCAAACACATCATTGTGGCGAATTTTGCATTTGGACTTGCACCTACATCCATATAAAGTCCAATTGGTACAAAAATTATAGCGTGGTGACCATGGAATGCGTCGGGCATACGTCGATTGGGTAAACGAACAACAGCAGCAAAATGCTGAATTTTCGCATCAAATTTCAGCGATGAGGCACATTTCGAGCTCGGTGGCTATGTGAACACTCAAAATTTCCGTATATGGGCCTCAGAAAATCCACACGTGATTGTTGAGAGGCCATTGCATCCGCCAAAAGTCACTGTTTGGTGCGCATTATGGTCTGGTGGAGTCATCGGGCCGTATTTCTTTGAAAATGAGGACGGCGAGACGGTAACTGTGAATGGTGAGCGCTATGGCCGCATGTTACCCGTTTTTTTGCCACAAATTGAAGATATGGATACGGATGACATGTGGTTTCATCAGGACGGCGCCACATGCCACACAACACGACCGAACATGGCCATATTGCGAACGAAATTTGAAGGAAGCATAATTTCGCGTTTTGGTGATTCTAATTGGCTGTCCAGATCATGCGATTTGAACCCGCTAGACTTTTTTTGTGGGGTTATGCGAAAAACCGTGTCTATGCAAACTCTCCGCAAACTCTTGAATATTTGAAAGACAACATTCGTGAAGTTATGACCGAGATACCGCCCCATATGTGCCGAAAAGTCATCGAAAATTACCTGTTCCGGATCAAGGTGTGCGAGGAAGCCCTAGGTGGACATTTGAATGATGTTGTATTTCACATATAATGGCATAAACCAAACTTTAATTTGAAATAAAAGTTTCATCGAAATTCGAATTCTAAGTGTGTTTTATTTCAATTTACTTTCGGAATTTAAAGTTGGAAAACCCTGTACAACGCATTTGAATCGTTTGTTTGAGAATCCCCATAAACACCACTTTTATCAAAATTGACTTTTTGGTGGTTTTTGGGTCCTTGAGGGTATGCGAGAAAACAACTATTTCATAGGAAAACAGTGGCCGGGAAACCCCAATGGCAAGAAATTCATTTCAAGTTTTCGCTGTTCAATCAGTTTTCTCACTCCAAAGACTTCAAGAACATGGCGGTGGCAAAGAATCAGATATGTGACGCCAACAGCAGTACTTTTTGGCTTCTGAAATCGAAACCAGATGAATTGAGATTATTTTTTTTATCCCATTTATTTATTTAAGGCTCATTAACAATCTAGCTGTAACAGAGCCGATTTTTAATCGTGTACATGTCACATGGTTATCATATCTATAATTAGCACATTACACAGTTGCCATTCGCCAGTATTCCTTCTATACCATTACATATGGTACATTCACACAGTAGCCATTTAGGCGTAAGAGTATTCTTTCTGTTCTTCCATTATCCAGTTGGACCACCGGACAGCGGAGACAGTTGATTGATCATTGTTGAGTTATTTATAGAACAGCAGCCCGATGTGTCTTGCAGAGCAGAGCAGTTGTATGGATGAATCGATCTTATTTCGACCGTGGATCGATCTCCATCGCTGATGATTGTTGCGTGGGCGTAGCTATTCTGTAACAACACAAAGATGGTCAATGAGGGCCCTGAGTTTTAAACTCACGATCGATCGCTTACTAAGCGAACGCGCAACCAATGTGGCTACGAAGACCCCCTTGAATTGAGATTATCAACATATAGAAAATCGAGGATACCAGGAAGTTGAATGTCTGTATTCCGGATGTAGATTATACAACACAGAAACCCGGGATGAACATGTCTAATAATCCAATTCAAGTAACAAGGTTCATGATATGAATTTTCCATTGAAACCATTTGAAAGTTTGCAAATAAAACTATTTTAAGTGACTGTAAAATCTTACATTAGCGCAGATGGTAAGTGCGTCGGTTTTCGAGACGAAGGATGAAGGATTCGAATCCCGCCGCTGTCTAACGTATTTTTGGGGTTAGAAATTCGTTCGACAACTCTTGAGCAATAAGTATATCGTTGTGCTTGCCACACAATGCATGGTTGGATACTGGAAAGGCATAGTAAGCCTCAATTAAAAATTGAGGAAGTGCTTCCTCCTCCTTCCCCTCCCTCCCTCAGTGCAGAGCATAACTTATAAACAACTCCATTCTTACTTAGTATGAACATTATGAACATTAACATGGCTGTGCATAAATTTGAATTGAATCAATTCAAATCGATGAATAAACCACTGATTTCTCATTTGTTTGAGAAATCCTCTAAGCTCACCAACTTTAAAACGTAGAATTTTCGTTATATCATATCTGTCATATTGATGAAAAAGGGGTTTCACATAATATGTTTTTGGTGTGATAACCGAACCTAATTGAAACAAATTGGAGGACCAGGTCAAAATTTTGAGAAAAACAGTCTCAATTTGATCCCTATAACTATCACACCGAACGAATTTTCGATAGAACCTTACCGAATCGAGTTCTTTCTCGAAAGTCGGCGAATTGCATTTTTTGAATCGTTATCGATTTTACATACACACACATAATTCACAGAACTTATCATAGTTCTAAAATTTGAACAACAATACTCCATTAAAACTCGCATTCGCAGTGTTCAAAGGCGATGTTTTTTTTTTTAAACATTTAGTTTCTATTGATTTCCGAAACCTTATGCTGGATGTTTCCAGCATTCTCGATTGATAATTTAACAAATGATATGCCTGGACAAAACATTGTTTAAATTGTTCCTAATGACCATTTTTACTTTAGCTGGCGGACGCCCAAAAATGGTCATTAGGAATCAGCAATCAGCTTGCGGGCGCCTAAGAATACCTACGCGAGCGACCGGTAGACCGTGGACTACCGTTTGGCCATCCCTGTAATATACCCATTTTAATCGACAAATTTCTAACTCTTTTACTATATTCACTGTTCATGTTTTAAGCGAAACAGCAGGATAAATTTGCTGTGTTGTATACTATAACATAACCTATTAGTTTGAGGAAAATGTAATCCATGATTTTTGCGTGAAATTCAAACATTTTTATTATGCTTCCGATTGTCCGATTTGGGTCAAATGTGCACCATTTTGTTATATTTGTTGCCACTCTAAAGGTAACTTCACAATGCCTCTTCTATAGTCTGGGTCCTTATTGGCGAAAAACTCTAGCAATAGATTTTTACAATTTTGACTTGCTCCCAATTTGTTATCACCTAGGAAGTTTTGCAATGCTAGAAAATTGTGGTAATTGCTTGGACTATATGGTGGCGCATTAAAACATCCCAGTCAAGTTCCTGGAATTGTGTTGCCTTGCGTTGTCCTGATGGAACACACCTCTTCTGTTAGCCAATTCTGGACGTTTCTGGTCAATCGCTAGCTTCAAACGATCCATTTGTTAACAGCAGAGATCTTAATTTAGTGTATTAAACTAAAAAATATTAAAAACCTCTTTTTTACTCTTACCATAAACGCAATTCGTAATTTCAGCGGTCTGGCTTGCATTTTCACCTTTATAAAGGAAAAAGTGTAAAATGTACCAAATTTTCTCTTCGTTGACTTCCGTTGTTAAAACTCTGTAACTCACAACTGAATGAAACAAACAAAAAACAGCAAATTACTTTTTTTGTGTGAAATGTCATTTTTACAGCGAGCCTAAATTTGAAATAGTATGATCGATATTACGCAAGATATTGATCACTAAATCCGGCTACCCAGAAAATAATGGATTACTTTTTCCCCAACTAATATATCACAACAAACATTTTGCGTAATATGCGTTTGAGATCCCTTAATGATTACATGCCTCATTTTTAATTTCGTAGAGTAACCCTTAGGGTGTACATCATGTACATTTTGTTTATTGTCCCAAAAAAAATGACATTTGCAAAGTTTCAGCTCAATCGGACATGACTTAGTAGTGCCTCAAAGCGCTCAAAGTTTTGATTTTTTTATCCTAAAAAACCTTCCAAAGAGGGAAGGGGGTGCTTCAAAGATCTTAAAGTTTTGATTCTTTGATCCTCGAAAATCTTCCAAGGCGAGAGTAAAGGAAATTTAGAAAATCGAAATTTTTTTTCGATACCAAATAACTTAAAAATGCATAAAACGTCAAGATCTGGTGTTATCTCGGAAAAAAATTTTGGGCCGTAAATCGTCCTTTTGGGACAAGGAGTGTTTTGAGGCACCCCTAAATCATCACCGTTTGAGCTTAGACTTTGCACAGGTCATTTTTTGGCCCACTAAACAAAGTGTACATGGTCGGTTCTTTAAATTCGATAATTATTTTTTTCCATACATCCACTGCCACCCTAGAGACCCTCCTATATAGAAATCAAAGACGTAGTCCTACGTCTAAAGATAAGAAAAGACATTTATTTTTTTATCACTTTCTACAACTTGTTTTTTGGCTCGGTTAGACCTTGATTACATGTCCCAAATATATGTTTTCCTTAAAGATATCGATCTTCGAGTGTGATTGTTCTTACATCCTTTCCCCCCCCCATTTTCTCCTCCTTTTCGTCCATCGCGAGCTAACGGTTCCCTAACATTAGAATAAGTTAAATTGTTAATACATATTAGATGTGAGGATAGTTTAAGAATTCAGTGTGATGTGTGAGTATGAATGTGAAAGTGAGTGTGAGTGTGAGTGTGAACATGGTTACAATCTCCTTACATCCCATCCTTTTCCTAAAGAAAATGTGTCACCCTTCTAAACTCGAGTCGACCGCGAGTAATCGGTTTCCTATTTCATTAACCGTAGAATTAAGAAAACATGTTAATAGTAAAAGTATAGTTGAGAGTTTGGCTTCTTTAAACCTATGTAACTGAGCCTGTACAAATAAACGAATTATAAAAAAAAAAAAAAAAACAACTTGTTTCAATTTTCTGGCAATTAGACGATACCATTTCGACGAAAAATGTCGGTTCTGAAACAATCCAAATCTGAACGTTTTCATTACTCTGATGAAAATTCCATCAGCATAATATATTTTTATGTGAAATTTAGATTAACGTATTTTCACAGAAAAATACATTATCCACCAATACTTCGTATTAAATTGGAGTAATTTAAACAAAAAATCCCTATTGTGTTTCATTTTCCCAACAAACCTGATTCGTCAAAGTTGTCAAAATCACGAGCACGAAACAAACGCACGTGCACAGCGCAACCTTTGCTCCCTGGCACGATAGAAGCGTAACGACGTCTTAACACAACCTAGAGTGTAATAAAAATCTTATCCACCAATTGTACAAATCTTCTTCCAGTCTAACGAACTTCCATCGCAAGACCCAGGTGGACAGTTGACCCTCCTCGAAAACGCAAAACTGTCATCAGCCCATCCCGTTATCATTTATTCGCATTTCAATCTGGATTTCTGATTTCATTCCTCCCCTCTCCAACGGCACCCTACGATTGACCGGCTCGGTTCAGCCTCAACGTTTGGAAATAGCTGGACAGAGGTCAGACAAGCCCAGGTCAGCTCGTGGATAGCGCGGCCGCTGAATGTGAATTTATTCAAAATATTTTAAAATGATAAAATAAAATACTCTGCTTGTCGGTAGCTCTCTCTTCACACTGAAAGGATGCCTCGGCAAAAAAAGGAAACCCTTCGCAGGTATTATTTTGTTGTTACCATTTTAATTTCGTTTCTCACCACGCTAGGGGCGGATCAAGTCCATTTGCTCACCCTTATCCCTCTCGAAAGTGGAATGCTATGCATATTTGCCGTTCGGACCTTGGTCGCACATAAAATATATTTTATTTCCAACATGACTGGCTCGCGCCTCACCACTTTTAATGCACTGGGAGTGACCCTTTCCCAACTGTGTTCCCGTTTGCCGGCGGACGGCATCGAGAGTTCGTTTTTTTACATCCTCCCGTCGGCATTTTCTTCGGTGCGTTTATGCGCGCACGCTTGTAATCCCCCGTGTTTCATACTTCGAAGGGTTGAAGAAAATGGTTAAATTTCCTAACGACTCACGCGGATCCCAGTGGTCACCGTGTGCTATCAGAATTGCAGGGGAAAATAGCTGACCAAACCCGTCCACCATTGTTAATGTCGTTAGACATGTACCGACGTACAGAGCGCATACATGTTTTGGAAATTAAGAAATTGATTTATGATCTTCGGAAGGCACGCTAGGTAGGTTCTTGGTAGGCGCGTGCGATGCGGTAATTAGCAGCCATATTATCGCTGTCGCTGTCTTGACCCGAAGGTTGTGTCCGTAGATAAATTATGGTTAGTTAGGGCACGCTTTGCTAGTTCATTGTTTTAGGCTTCTGAAGGGGAGATGGGATTTTTTTTTAGATATGTACAGTGATAGGCATAAAAAAGTCCACCTTAGATGTTTGGAAACTTTTCTCAATTTCTGGACTGCTTTATAAAAAACTATTATCGTAATTTTAGATATTTATTTGTTAACTATTACTCCTTAAAGTAATTATCAAGTTTTTCCGTTTTTGTTAGATTCTGTTTACTTCCTTACATGACTGTTTAAAAAAATATTATAATCATTCAAAACCTTTGAGTAACCCCTCGTTTCTTCATGTAATGACAGTTAGAGCTTTGCGGTATTGTTAGCAATCGATGTTGAAGTGATATAAATAATTTTGTTTACATTGTATTAAAAACAGCATTAGATAACGATTTTCTCAATTTTGTTTGAATAGAAAACAATTTTGTTAAGTAAAAATAGCAATTTCATGAGTTTTTATTATAAAAACAACATTTTTCGTTATATTTCCATCATATTTGGCTGGAATTCATAAAACTTAAACCAAACATTTTATTTCAATGACACGCAGAATAAATATAGAAAACAAGTATAAAAGCCCGAGTTTGAGAAATAACATATCACACAATAAAAGCAAAAAAGTTACAAGTATCACTATCTAATGGGGCCTCCTGAAGCTTCAATGACCTGTTGAAGACGTTTGGGCATACAGTAAAACCCCGATTATCCGCGGAATAGGTCACCGCTAGGTCACCGCGTGTTACGAAAATCGCGGATAACGCAATAAAGGGCTGAAGATGAAATGTAAACATGAAAAAATATATTTTAGCATGAAAAGTATGCTTCATCAATACAGAAATCATTAAACTATCGATCTGTAAGGTCGTGTACACCAGTGATCAGATAATGTGAAAGCCATGACCAAAACAAAGAAACGATACCCTACCACTAACCGACAAATTTCGGGAAGATCTATACAATTATCAGGGAACTAGCATTCGCGGATAATCCGCACCGCGGATTCGTTAACAATGGGTTTTCCTGAATGACCTTGCGTGATACTTTTGGAGATTTTTTCACTTCCCGGATGATTCGTTGATCCTTCCAGCTATCGGTCTTCCGAAGACGGTCTCTTCCGGATCTGTCAGCGAACCGTAATTTTTGTGCTTGTGCACAATTTCACGGACTGCTACCCAGCTTATTCCGAACTTCTCTGCAATCTTCTGCAGTAAAATCTGCTGCAAATGACCCTGAACAACAAGATTTTGTTGAAAACTTTTTGTATAGACAACAACAATCGACTTTTATGTGCAACACTTTGTTTATATCGCGTCAACTGAATCACTGAAAGGTTGTGAATAATATCGCACAGCCCTAGCTGCTATAATATGTGGGAACTAGGGGTTACTCGAAGGTTTTGCATGGTTTTAATATTATTTTTGGGGTGGGCTTTTATTTTCATCATCGCATATTTACACACTTTAAAGAAGTACTGTAAGGAAGTAAACATAATCTAACAAAAATAGAAAAACTTGTTAATTACTTGAAAGAGTAATACTTAATATACAATTTTATAAATTTTTGTTTTTGAGTTATTATTTATCATGTTTTCAGTATTCGTTCAATATTCCTATGCGATTAGACTAGACCTATGCGACTAGAATCCATTTTTCCGCAAGTGTATTTTTTTTCAAAGAAAACTAGTTCATTTGCTCTAATTTGATATGTCGATCATCTAAATCTATTGAGTATTCCTTTTTTCATTCGTGATTCTCTCTATCAACCAAATTGAAATTCTCAAGCCGCTCTACAATCCGTTCTTTGTTACCCAACTCCTAGGTTTTTCAGTTTCGCTGCACATTTTGAACACTTCCTGATGATCCTTCAATTGGAATCTTCACAAGCCATGATTTTTAACTGAAATATGTGCAAATTGAATATGCAATTCAAAAGAGCCAATACTGTATGGTATAATCGAGTTTCAAATTATATTAGGCTGGGGAGAATAAATCCATTATTTAAAATGTTGATAAAATCACAGAAATAATCGAAGTTGATCGGCGTGTTTGCAGTCGCAGCATCAACCAGGAGTTAAAGATCGACCAAAAAACAGTTTTAAACCATTTGCGCAGAGCTCGATTTAAAAAAAGTCCGATGGTTGGGTGCCACACCAATTAACACCAAAAATCATGATGGATCGAATTTCCATCTGCGAATCCGGTGCCAAACAGAATGAAATAGACCCATTTCTTACGACCTACACGGGTGGTAGCTGGGGATGATAAATGGTTCACATACAACAATATTGTGCCAGAATAATCGTGGTCAAAGAACGGTTACGATTATGCTTAGTATTGAAATTTCATCAATTTAAAAAAATTATATCTTCATTTTGGTAAGTCCGAAACGGCACAACTATCCGTGAAAATTTGTTAAATTTAAACCGTATCCTGGTAAAAATATATCACAAAATGTCTTAGAGGGTTTGTATTGAAATATAAAAGTTTTGAATATTGAATTCTATTTTCAGGTAGGTTTTTGAAGATGTATTGAAAATGTTATTTTTCCATTTTCCTAGATAGTTTTTTTATATGTTGACTTTATCGAACCGTGTATTTTAATCAGGCAGCTGGTAGCGATTTTGTGAAAGTAACGTTTGCATTAAAAAATGGACTTTCTTTGGATGGTGATAGAAGAAACTAAGACAGATAATTTAGTTTGATAAAATTCCCAAGGTAATTATATTAGCTTACTTGCAAAAACATCATACGCCCTTGCGATTGGCCTTTCGGAGCATTCGCCATGGCGGACGAAAACATGCGTTTAGGCATGTTTTGGAGTTCTTTCTTTGTTTTATTTATTAATTCCTTCTTAATTTTCGCGACGAAATTGTTGGAGTAGCCCATAAATTCTCGATGGGACGCAGCTGAGGGACGCTGGGTGGGTTCGCCGACTTGGGTACCAAATCGATATTCAGCCGCTCCATCTCATCTAACGGTCGCTTCGAGTAGTGGGCCGACGCCAGATCCGGCCAGAACACCGCGTCTTTGCACTTATGGGATTTCTTGATAAATGACGCAACTTCCGGCAGGCACTTCGTACTATAAATTTCCCGTTCACAGCCAGAAGAGTAGCTTTGATATTCCCTTCTCGCTGATTGTCAGCCACATCAGCACTTTCTTGGGGAACTTGATGTGTGAAGAAAACTTCACTTCGGAGCTCACTTCATTCGTGGGGGAAGTAAAATACGAAGTGCCCTGCCAGTCGTTGCCATCCAGGGTGCGATAGGTCTCGTCGTCCATTACCACCGCCACGTCGCGATTCGCCGGGTAATCGACTTGACCATCTTATTCAGCCGTTGCCGCCGCGTCATTGCCTGCAGCTCCGAGACCAGTGGACGGAACTTTCGCTTTCTGACATGTATGTCCATGTTCGCCAGGTACTTTTTCACCGTTTGACCGATTGCACCGACCTCCCGACAAGCGCACGCAGCGATGTAGCCACTTCTCCCTCGATCTTCCTCTTCAGCATCCTCTGGAGCTTCTTGTCGCTCAGGGTTGTCGGCCGTCCGGAACCGGGCTTTTTTTCGATGCTCTGATTGTTGTCCCATAGTGCCAAGATGTAGTAGATGCAGGAACGGTCGCACGATGTCCGTCTTCGACGCGGCGGGGTACCGTTCTTTGAACGCGCACCCTTCTGAACGGAATAGCTTCGCCATCACGGTTAGAGTTCGACTGATAGATCTGTCATTTTGTTTCTGCTGACTCATGGGTTACTATGATTGATGCCGCATGGGTAGTTTCGTCAGTGCGTGTGAAGGTAAACCCATGAAAGATCGGCAATTTTTGTCTATTTTTTTTTAACGCAAATGTTAGGCCAATGTGTTTGGATACGTTTTTATAAAATAAACATGGTGTATATGGCTACTGGTGGTGAATGTGAACATAAAACTCTTTCGTTTATGCAGTAGTCGTGGTTTGCTGACGTATGTTAGCTCAGTCATCAACATCAACCGTTTGATTTGATTGATGTTATTTTATGGTGAACCTACGCAAACCTATGTTCAACTTCTTCATTACCAAAACAATTGCGGCAACTATGCAAAACTTCGCATTCAATTTTCTAAATTTAATAGAGAATATACCTATACCGATTGAGAAACAATTTAAAAGATATTATATTTAAAATTAAATAGAATTGACAAACTTTGTAAGGAGTAAATGAATATTGTTGTAAATATTCTGTGTAGTTGCCGACTACTGCAAATTGAAACAAATACAGCTATAACATGGCAAAAAATTATTCATTCGCCAAGGGGTACATGTTTCCTTGGCCATATGCAAATTTTAGCTATGTCAATATATTTATCAAATGAGGTAAAAAATTTGACAGTACGGCGAAAATCCCTTGCTTTCAATCAAACATCATCGCAGCCAGCAGCAGATAGGAAGGAAGAAAATTGATTCCGGCAGCAGTATAAAATAACAATGCAAATATTGGCCTACCTGAACCGGTAAATACAAATGCCTAGGGGTTCCACAGACGGGGTTTCATATGCAAATTTTCCTACCGAGAGCCTGCGTTCCGGACTCGGCCCGCGTGGACCTTTTTCCAGCAACCCTTCGCCAGCTCTATCGCCAACCATCAAACTGACTACACGGGAGAGAAATTTTCTACCTGCGAGTGTTTCATTTCGGATGACATAACGAAATTAACAATGTGCATTTAAATTAAAAATAAAATATTGTGTAACGTTCCGCGATTATGTGCGTATATGATGCCGGTGAAATGTGTACATGCTCGATATTTAATTAGAGCGCTTTTCATGGAAAGTCTGCCCATGTTCCTTCATGGCGCAAGAAAAAGGGGTTTAAGGTCGCCGCTATTCGGCGGAGATTCTGCACGTTTCACACATTTGCCCTGCAGTATATATTTATTCTCATTCGTTTATTCGGTTCCAGGCCGTCTCCTAGAAGCGAACGGGACAATGCCATACGATACACGAGGCTGATGCAGGTAGAATTCAAACTTTTCGTACGGGGTTGCTGGCTCCTTTCCCTTGTGACAGATTGAAGGTTACCCGGATGCTCGCTGTAGTGTATGTGGATAATTTGAATTTTTAATGCTTAGCGCATAAATAACAATTCAAAACGTAACATTATTGAAAGGATAGTGCGAGCCTGTAGATGCCTGGATGGAGGTAACGGTGGAAAATGTTGCCTATGTGGGTAACAAATTTATGCGCAGATGTGAGATACTTTTTGAAACGCTCACATGAGTTTGGGTGCTGTTTTATGGTAGTGATTAATCTGATGAAAGAACGTATGATTTACGTAATAATAAACGAAGCTCTATTG
Source organism: Toxorhynchites rutilus septentrionalis (assembly GCF_029784135.1). Lineage (NCBI taxonomy): Eukaryota > Metazoa > Arthropoda > Insecta > Diptera > Culicidae > Toxorhynchites > Toxorhynchites rutilus. The sequence goes on from NC_073746.1 coordinate 227,174,599, forward strand.
TTCGTGTGATGCAACAATATATAGGAGTAGAGAAGAGGCGTTGCTTCGGTATATTTTGTGAAGACATCAAAGTTTGTGTAATGAATCAAAGTTTGTAAGACAAAACATGTATTGAAAATTTGCTGACCGACCTAACAGGACAGTAAAAAGTAATTGAAATCATTGAAAGTTATACTCAGGCTCGCGTGAATCAATTAACAATTGTCCTTCGTCGCACAACGAATCACCAACCGAAATCGAGCGATGGATAGCGATTCCTCGTTGACATGATTTCCATTATATATTTGTACTACAAGTCTACAAACAATGCATGCGAGTACCTCCTTGGGTATATAAATTAATTGAAATTGGTTTGAGCACCGCAGTTTTGGTCAATTAACCAGTCAAAAAACCAGTTTCTAGTGGTTCACTGTAATAAAACTTGTAACTGTCCAGTTTCAGAACACAAAAAAAAACTTGCTTGACTAGTGGACTGCCTTCGGACCCGAAGGGTGCATGCAGGTTAAGATTGGAAAACCAATGGGTTGAGGAAAATGTGAAAGAATTTGTTTGAATGAGAGTGTCGTCTCGGTTCAAGTAAAGGGTAGGGTAATTGAAATGTCCATCAATGTCTTGGAAATTTCCTGGGAAGACATTGATGGGATTAGATTTTGACATGCACGAGTGCTCGACATGGTGAGAAAATAGTGACCAACGGTCAGTGGAATTAATTGGAATTTTTGACCCCCGGTCAAGAGTTTCTCTGCATTGGCTCAAAAGAACCCCTTTCTTTGCCGAAGTCTTAGAAAAGGTGAAGGTCAATTGGCCTGAAGTGAGAGCTCACGATTAACAAGTTACGTGATTGTAGTTCCGAACAATATGTTGATGGTATTTCTTTATTTATTTAATATTTAGTGAACATTTCTCTTCTCAATCAAGATTGTGGTTCAAATTCATAATAGTTTTTCATTTTAAAATTTTATTTTATTTTTTTTATTCATTACAATTCAGTTGACATTTCATCCGTGGACTCCCATTACTTTTTTACGTGAATCCATGGGGGTAACAAATATGTTTTAAGAATTGTCTCCCCTGTTATGTACAAAAAGTGAAGATTGTTAGATACTTCGAGATGACTTTAATAGCTTTATCACCATCAAATGCCACTGGAACTCTCAATTTTATTTCGGTTGAGCATTTTTCGAGCAAATTTGGTTTCGGCTGAACATTTTTGCGCCACCGTTTTGCGAAGTATATTGTTGTTCACCTGATCTCGGTTTAAATAAAAATTTAGAAATTTATTATCGCTTAATATCGAATTAATGGTCGAATTCGCGTTTACCAATTCATGACGATCTGTTCTCTATACGACAAGGCGATCCCTATGGTATGCTATTAATTGACCTCTACCTTCATTACCTTCTTGAGAAGGTGCGTTCCATTTGCAATGGTCAGCTTGATCGACTGATGATTTACGCAAATAATATCTCCTTCATCATTATTGTGAGTATTTTGCATCATTATTGTAAGCAGTATGTACTGAGACTTGTGTTCGGTATTTATCCCCACCCTTACGAAAAAAACCCGCAACAGTCAACATTGTCTATTGGCAACCACCCGATGAATCGTTTTGATCGAAAGTTCGACACTCTGTAAAAATTCCACAGATCACACACGTACTTCAACTCTTTGAAGCAAACGATTGACTTCGGCTGCTTCTATGCATGGCTTTTTAGAGGAAGCTACAGACGCAAAAAATTGTGTTGGTAAATCTTAACGTATTATGAAAGATGTTTCAAAAAACATCAAGAGCAGAAAAGTCACAACGCTCTATGTAATCAAGGGTAATCAGCTTCAACAATCGTGGATTTTTTCACAAATAAAACAAATATTAAATAGAAAATATAGCTAAATTGCAGAAGGGAAACATACTTTGTTGAATATGCAAAATGACTTCTTGGTTGATATATCCATAGTATAAAGACAACAATCCTGCTTGAGGAATTAGTTAGAGTAGATTCTCGAAGATTAGAAACCTGTCTGATAATAACCGAAGCGTAACGAAAAGATATCTTCGAGACTCATCGTATGTGCCGAATGTAAATACCCGATAACTGTGTTGTTTTGTTTACAGATTACATTGCTTTACTTACCCCTATATTTGTTTTGTTCTTGTTCGGAAGTGCTCACTAATTGGAGACCTACAAAAGTCTGGTCGAAACCAACACTATGGTAACCATTTAAATCGACGTATTTCACTTTTTCATCAAGCCGTTACATCGAATTTGGAAAACAAATCACCAAAAAAGATCATGTTATGTATCTGTTATGTGTGACATCTTTTATTCTCTGCAAACAAACAAAGATGCAAAGATGAGTGCAAGTAAATTGATTTTTTTTATTAAAATAATTAAATTATTTTTATGCATGACATGATTTCTAACAGCAACACGTTTCGACATGCAACTAAAAGCACGCGCAACCGAAATAGCAAAATGTCCTATCGTAAAGCAGGGAAACAAAAGGAAATTGAACGGTGAATGACGTGGATTTGAGTTATTTTCTTGGGGGAAACTTTTTTATGCGGTCCCTATCTACCGCACAAAAAAGTTTTTTTTTTCAAAATGTGTACCGAACACGATTTTTCAAAGCTACTGGTGAAGTTTTACACGATTTTTTTTATGCGACTTTTTTGTGCGGTCCTATCCCCCGCACAAAAACAGGTTTGCCTGTATAAAATACAGAATTATCGTAGAAGGTTGTGTCTAGGACACGATTGCATTTTCGACGTAGGATTACGAAATTGTATTTTTCCATCCGCTTGTTTATCACTTCGAATATTATTTTAGAATGTATCGAAATTCTTCAAATAACTCTTTAGTAAAAAGTTTTTGTTGTAATTGAAAGAATTGTTTTTCAAATTCAGCTGAAGATGGTTGAGGCATGATTCATGCAAGCAAGTATCGCAAGCGTTATTTTTTGTGTTATAGCTTTTATTGTTTTCACTAGTTCCGGCTTCGAACAAATTCGATTTTATCCACAACATGACACACTATCAAGCCTCCAAAGTAATGGGGACCGCTCGCTGGCAGGATCAAGACAAATATTCTGCTTTTATGCTCCGAATGTTTGAGCAAGCTGCCACCGCGCGAAGCCTAAATTGCAATATTTCCATTCCTCCACAAAGTAAGTTCACATGAGTTTTTGGCTCTAATTTACAAATTCAACATGCAAACTGTCTTCAGAAGACTTTTAATGTTAACTAAGACAAATTTATCAATATCTCAACTTTTCTCAAAGTTATTGATATTTCTTCCCCAAAAATACGCTCTAGTCATTTGTTTGTTCTTTTTTTTCACGGAAAACATAACAAATGTTTATTGGGGACATTTGAAAGGGCATATTTGACTCTTTATAATCTGATATTTTCAAAACTATGTCATTTTTATGTTTTTGAGTAAATTAAACTTGAAACCGTGAGTTTTCAGGTTAAAAAAAACTAATAACTTCGAGTAGGAATAAAATAATGACAAGTTCAGCATCGCTAAATGTTTGTCTCGATAAGCTCTAAAAGTTGTTCGAAGACATCAAAATTGTCTAGAGATATATGAAAGTTAGAGCAAAAAACCGTTTTTTTTTCATGGTGACCCTAACGGAATTTAGATAGAAAACGCTAAAAACAATCTCATGAAAGATCTTTATTCTCTAGACAAAAACTTTCTTCGACAAAATTATTATATATGATGGGGCGCTCATTTAAATGTTGTCAAAAATAGGGTGAACAACATTTCAGGTGAAATAAAAAATCCAACTTTTTTATTTCTATAGATACAGATAAACATAGTTCGACAATGTTGTAGATCCAGTCATTTTAATCAAGAACAAAGTTTTTCATTTTCTATCATTTAATATAACCGATTAAGCGCCTTTTATTCTAAGTTGCATTAAGATGACCAAGAAAGAACGGGTTTTTTTGCTTTAACTTTTCTTTTTTCAAATCCTACATCAAAATTATCTTTAAACGACTTCTAGAGCTTATCAAGACAAATATTTTGGGATGCGAACTTGTCAATATTCTAATCCTACTCAAAGTTTTTGATTGTTTTTTACCCAAAAAACTCATAAACTCAATTTTAGTTTACTCAAATACAAAAATTAACATTGATTTTAGAGCTTGCCACTTCAGAATACATTCAAGGCGTATTATCAGGCATACGAATCACACTAATCACTAAGTACACTAATAAAATTTGTTTTAAATGCGAAAAAGATACTCTTTGTAGAAACCTCAGTTTCCAATGTGCATCTTTACAAATGTATAATGTGAGATACCTGGCGTTCGAAATAAATTGGTTTAAAAAATGAATTCTGGTGATCCCAAAACATGAACGGTTGTTCTGATCGTTATGCGGCAGCTTTTGTGATATTTATTCAACATAGGACTCCAGTGTTTATCGATTGGTTATGATGGAGAAGAGTCTTTTATTGTGAAATCAAGTTTATGCTTAATTAACAGTGGTGTTAGTCCTTCCTATTTAATTATTTTACCGCCGATTAATACATACTGTTTAAGCAATTGATCTGAAAATCTATACACGAATTAGTTAGATATAATATTAATCTATAATTTATTATTTTTTTGATTTTCGGCTTAATACTATAACACCATGTGATATACATTCGTTTGGAAAACAACAAGCGTCTCAAAAGTTTAGTCTAATGTTATTCCAAATGTAATGCTGAACCGGAAAGTGACACCGTAATTAACTCACTTCGCAGCGGATTCTCCACATAGATTACAGCCTCGAATGTGCAAGTGCGGGCTTTACTTATCCGGTTAATTCCGAAATGAGCAAGCATTTTTCAATCTCGCATTTCCGACGTAATCCATTAGAGACTCCAAAACATCCATTATTCACCGAACAGATTCCATCCAACCCTTGCCGGCATTGGCCCCGGCGGTGAACGGTCCAGAAGCCTTTGGGTTAAACGTTCCACAAGAATAATTAACGAGCGAGAGCAGACTCCTCCGTTCGGGGAACCTCACACATATGGGAAAAATCTAACTTCCCTCCATTTTCCAATTTTCCGCCAGTCCCGTGTTCACCCCGCTCCGCCCAAAACGTATTGGGCACATTCGAGAAGTTTGCGCTAAAAATTATTCTTTCTCTGGTTGTGACAAAGGAACGAAGTCTTCGGGAAAACAGATGCCAGAAGCGAATAATATATTTTTAATTAACATTCTTAATTACGGTTCCATTAAATTTTGGGAAAGCCCCGCTTCCCCGCACGGAACCATCGCATCGCCAGAACGAATGTATGCGGCCCGGAAGGCAGGGAGGTGTGTTAGCGGTTGGGCCAGAGAGGACATTAATGGGTGATATGGGAGTTTTAAATAAATGATTTTAAAATCCTTTGCACTCTCCGCGGCTGCCGTCGGATTTCTATAGCAGGAAGGATATGCGCGGATACATGAAGCTTCTACCCTGCGTCACGATGTGTTGGCTGGGAAACAGAAGCCCTTAAGGCCAACGCTTTACGGCTTTCGGATGCTGATGGTGCGGTGTAATTAATCACATGTCGTAGTCAGCAGTTTCGGTGGCTGTGGCTTCTGCAATGGAAATACATGTCGATTGGGTGGAGAACTGATGGATGAATTCGGTGGGGTTAATACTGCCACCCACATTTGCCATTTTCATGACGTGGGTAGCGTTGGCTAGTGCTGACACAACTTACACTTGAGATAGATTAAAATTGAAGGACTGTAGTTGAACGATTCGAAAATCATTGTGTAGTCATTAAAATGATAACACATATTGTACCAAACATCAATAATAGTACTTTCTCTATTTTTCTTCAGCATATGTATACCGAGCCTTCCGGTGCGATCTATTCACATAGTCCACGTTCTTCGTCTCTTACTTTCAAGTACACTTGGCTCGTTACTAGCATAAGTCTCGATGGGCGCCTTCATCTCATTTCGTTTGTGATAATGACGGTGGAGATGGTTGATGGCCGTTCCGTTTGTATAAGTTTTTACCGTTCTTTCGCTACGTCGTTTTATGTGTTTAGGTTCCAGTCCCGTGCCGGCAAACCACATCAGTTGTTCGTTAGATATACGCTCTTGTATGAGAAGGGTATCCTATAGCGGTGAAGTGTGCACAATCATCTTTTTGCTTCATCTGCATTCTTATCGATTTTAACCGATGGAGTCCGTTAGAACTTTGCATAAATTGAAGTTTATGATTGGGTGTACTGTTAAAAATATGATCCATAACATAATTTGAATCCATAGGATAATTCCGTTCGATTTTCACCTGCTCATTTCTGAAGGCGGCGAGGTGCCGTTCGAATCGATAGGAACATAAGCGGATCTGTTCTGCCGCACACCCGAAATAAAAACCCATACTTTATATCCAATCACGTGACAGACCGTCGGCCATCTTGTTTTCGCCAGAGCGGAAACTGTCCCTCTCTCTAGGGGGTTATTCGCGAGTTGCACCCGTTCATATGTGAGTATACAGTAAAGTCACATACACAACACACATGCTGAGTGCGGCGGAGGGTGCGGGTGATGGCTGATGGGCCTTGTCGGACAACCCGTACCAACAATCAGCGGGCGCGAGTGAGAGAAGAAGCACAAAAAGGTAGTGAGAAAGAGAGCGAGGAGAGGAAAGAAAACGACACAGGTTTGCTTTATGTGCGGAAAACCCCTCGAAATTGAAGAACGGACCGTAGGCAACGAACCCAAACCCTGCTAACATACCATTGTGTACGGATTGTGGGTGGGTGGGTGCAGTATGTGAGCATACATTATATTCGACATAACAACCCCATATTTCGGTCGGTTGGTTTACTGGTGTATACAGCAAGCCAGAACGTACGATCGCCGCCACCACTCGAGGCAGTGATGGAAACGGACGAACGCCAGAATGAAAACTTTTCCTCCTGTGCTCGAGAATTATAGGTGAAACCGGGAGAGGGGTTGAATGGGTGGTGTGAGCATTACGCGTTGGTGATGTTGCCACAGCTCTACGGCTCTGACTAACCGAGTGGCGGAGTTTGGGTTCGCTTCGGCTAGCAGTAATTGTATTTTATGTATGTGCCGGTTTCGGCGATATGTGCGAAAGAAGAATTCTACACACAACGGACCGGAATCTAGTGACATGGGGGACGCGTTTTGCTCATATGTGAGTGGCTTCGAAAGGGGGTGGGATATGAGGCAAGCATGGCGTGGGCGGTGATGTTTTGCTAAGAAGAGTACTTGCGCTACCAAAGGCCAAGGGTTCAGCTACTGTATTAACGATGTCGGGAAAATATTCGTTACGCGGAAACGTTTGGTAGGATAAACTTAATTGGGAACATTCTTTGGAAATGGTTGAATTTTTGTGCCATTACAAAGAACAGTTGAGGCGTATTAATTCCATTCGATCCAACGAGAATGCTCGTGAGAGCAAAATTAATCCAGTAGCGTTTTGTATGCATAGGTATGCTTTATTCTATGGTAAACGTTAGTGTACGAAACTTTTCCTTACACTTTCAACAAATTTTCGCGTATCTTCATATGAAGTATTATTTTTAACAAAATCAAACTTATTAACTCATTTCCCATGCTGTATACATCGTACCGAATGCATCGAATGCGGTTGCTCTCGATGAATATATGACTTTGCATCATTGAGAGATCAACGGCTGATTCTAATTAAATATTTGGATATTTTTTGATTTGTAGAACATCTTTAAGTCGATTTTTTGAAGCCGTTTTTGCAGTTGAGGCTTATTTTCATAATCGGCAATATGAATCAACCTGACAAAACAACCAATTTTCCTTGTTTAGGGCTTAAGCAATCTACATATTATCCGACAAAAGGTCAACACATTTTGAATGAATGATTATTTGGTGTGTTTTTAAGGTGACCTTATCATCAATTGCAGTGTGAGTATGTATATTAATTGAAGTATCTACCTTCTATGTCATTCGTCTATTTATCCTAATTGAATCATTTTATTTCTATTCTTGCACATTGACTGCACAACCGTTCTGATGATGTTGCAGAAGATTTAGCTGATCCTGCAAAGTATCATGCACGACTTTTCAGAGCAAAAAGCGTATGACTCGCAGCTTTAAAGCAGAGTCATTTACTGTCGTTTTTGCACTAAAACCACTGCGATGATCGGGTGCCACACGAGTTGACGCAAAAAAATCTTTTAGATCGAATCAACGCCTGCGATGCACTGCTGAAACGGAACGAACTCGACCCATTTTTGAAGAAGATGGTGACTGGTGATGAAAAGTGGATCACGTACGACAACCTAAAGCAAAAAAATCGTGGTCGAAGCGCGGTAAGCCGGCCCAAACCATGGTCGGGCCAAAGTCGTGGTCGAAGCGCGGTAAGCCGGCCCAAACCATCGCCAAGCCCGGATTGACGGCCAGGAAGGTTTTGTTGTGTGTTTGGTGGGTTTGGAAGGGAATCATCCACTATGAGTTGCCCAACTATGGGCAGACCCTCAACTCGGTTCTCTACTGTGAGCAGCTTGACCGTTTGCAGCAGGCGTTTGACAAGATGCGGCCAGAAATGATCAATAGGAATGGTGTTGTTTTCCACCAGGACAACGCTCGGCCTCACACATCTTTGATGACCAGCCAGAAGCTACGGGAGCTCGGATGGGATGTCCTATTGCACCCACCGTATAGTCCGGACGTTCTTGGTGATATTAAGTTGGCCTCAAAAGAGGCTTGCGAAAACTGGCTGTCTGAGTTATTTGTAATTAAGGAGGGGGGGTTGCCTTCTAAATGGCAACAATTTTGCGAACAAAACGGCGCATATTTGACCTCAAATGGATTGTTGTGGTCAAAACCGCAGGGCAGATAAAGATGTCCATGTCGCAATGTGAGGCAGTTATTTTGTCTTGACTGACGGCGAGAAAACAAAGATAAGGTGTAAATAAAAACATCAAAAAGCGAACAGAATCAAAGTAAGAGGTGAAAATACAAGATACAAGAATAATAAAAAAAAATAGATTGAATTAGGGATTATTTCCATTGCTATTTGTAAGTAGTAAATGAGTTGATTACTTGACAATATGTTTAACTGCGAAATTTCCTATAGGAAACATTATCATTGTATCAGCAAAACCGAATCATATTAGCAAGAGGTGTCACACGGATTCAGAAACTAAATTTGTAAGGTTTAAAAATGATTCAACTGTTTGAACTGTAAAAAGACAAATATAATTTCAGCTTTGATCAGGCTAAAAACTAGCTGATTTGTATCGAATTGGTGGAAGAAATCCGAACATGGATAATTTTAAGTATGTTAAATAAAGCGTGAAATTTCGATTAGAAATACGACATTTCTTTTTCCCCAACCCTATATACTATATACTTATTGTCTAAGAGCGGTATGAAAAGACTTCTTTAAATTAAAACGAGTTAGGTTGAAATGGTTGGCAACGGTTGAAGACGCGACACATGCTTGATACGAGCTCATTATACCCGTAACTGGTACGTGAGGAGGGTATATTGGGTATGGGTATGTTATATTGAAATTAATTTGCACAATTATATTAACAGTCTATATTAGAGAGAGTTAGGTCAGATATGAAGGTCGCCTTAGTGACGTCCCTTCGTAAACTTAGTAAATCGAGCCCAATCAACCTACAACGAGCTTCATAGTTAGGAAGATTTGAAGGATCGTTCCAGGGTATGTTACGTAGAGCGAAACGAACAAATTTATGCTGAATTGCCTCGATGCGCTGGGCACCATTCTGTTAGTAAGGCGACCATACAACACAAACATACTCAATGATTGAGCGAACCAGTGCACAGTAGAGAGCTTTGATACAGTGTATTTTGAAGTGTTTTATGATGCGGAATATGAAACCCAGGAGTCTGTATGCTTTAGTGGTGATATACGAAATGTGCTCTCTGAATGTTAGTTTTGAATCAAGGATGACGCCAAGATCCTTGATGATCTCAACGCGATTTAAATGCTCATTGCGTACTTTATACGAAAAGACAACAGGTGAACGCTTTCGCGAGAATGATATGACTGAGCATTTCGATGGATGCAAAACCATTCTGTTGATATTGCACCATTCAGAGAAAAGATCGAGTTGATTTTGTAAGTATACTGCGTCGATAGTGCAATTTACGGTTGTAAATAGCTTGAAAATTCTTCAAGTTTCTGACACTTCACGCAAGAGTTAACATCGTTGAGATAAAGTAAGAAAATGTAAGGACCAAGGTGATTACCTTGAGGTACGCCAGATGTCACTTCGAAAGGAGATGATATAGTGTCACCGATTTTTAATGCCATCATGCGATATGTCAAGTATGAATGTAACCAGCTAGCCGTGAAATCCGAGACGTTTAAGTTTAGCCACTGCGATAGCATGATTGATTTTGTCGAACGCGGCCGAGAAATCCGTATACACAGGGTCAATTTGCAAACGTGATTGTAGAGAGTGGGCGATAAATGATGTGTATAATACTAAATTTGTTGAAGTGGAACGTTTGGAAACGAAACGTGTTGTTGTTCGGAAATATAACTTCTGCAGGCATGAGAGATGAAATCTAAAACTATAATTTCAAATAATTTTGAACAGAACAAAGACTGTCGATTCCTCTGTAGTTTTTGATATCTTTCCTGCTGCCCTTTTTGTAGACTGGGAAAACATATGAATTTTTCCAAGCACGTGGAAATTTTCCACAGGATAATGAGCGGTTGAATAGCAGGCACAGCGCAGACGAAAGACTGGTATAGCACTTTTTAAATATAATGGATGGAATACCGTCTGGACCAGAGTTCGATGAATTTTTTGATTTCAGAACAGTCAAGTTGAACTCTGTTAACGTGATTGTTGGTAGGGTGCATATAGGCAGACAAGGTACACTGCTGACTGCAAGGCGAATTTGCTCGTTGTCGAGATTTTCGCTAACGAAAACATTACTGAATTGTTCACGAAAAAGCGTACAAATGCTTTCCTTGTTTGATGCCTTCACGTTTTCTCGTATCATCACGGTAGGTAGTGCAATTTCTTTTCTTTGGGCATCGACGTAAGGAATTAGGGTACAAGTATTTTGATGCGCTCAAAATCCAACTAATACCAGGTAAATTAAAATCGCCAAGTAGTAAGATGTTATCATTCAGTTCCATTTGTCTTGTCATCCAAGTAAGCGAAGAGGTGTGTATCTATTACTGCCATTTATACGGTCTGGAGGTATGCGATGCTCGGACTAGTTGAAATATGCGTCTCGGTTAAAGGGCCCAAGTGCCCCGGATATATTGATCCTTCGCCTTGTTCGAATCCTAGTGCATTCTTTGGACGAGAATTGGGGTCGAGCGGTTGCATTAAAAAGTATTTTGGGAGTTCTCAGCGGTTTGTTGAAGTTGATGATTGTCCCTAGCATTACCTATACCTATACCTATACTAACAACGGTGTTATTAACGTTATTAACGTTAACGTTTGTTATTGTTTCCAGAAGCAGAATCGGCGGCAAACGAATCAAAGATATTCGTGAATTTCAGTTGTAGATTGTTGATCTCCTCGACGAACGCATTTCTATCAATCGTCGCATCCATACGTAGAGAACGATTGCAGCAACTTGGTCTAGGTAGATTTTCTCCATAAGCGCGGCACAAAGATCGGGTGACGTCGATGTTTGCTCCGACTAATCTCATGATCGACGATGATTTGTAAGATCGATTGAATAATCAACTTATCAGTTTAACCCCTTGCCGGGAAGTGATTGACTTACGGGAAGTGATTGAATGAAGAGTAGATGCTACTAACAAGTAGTTAGAAGTATTGAAACGAACAGTTTTTTTTCTGCGTGGAACGCGATACGAGTTTCAACATGTCGCAGCTTGGTCGGAAGCAGGAGGAATAGGTTGTTTGAATTGATCGAGGACAAAGGATGAGCAACGAGTTATGAACATTTATTCATTTATCTATTTATAGTTGGAACACCTGATCTTGTGCTACGAGCAAATCTGCTCCTTCGCTGTGAAACCGTTATACCAAGCGAAAAATATGTATCCTTGAAGAGATTACAGTTTCGACAGGAACCTTCGAAACCAAATTCTGGGACTACCTTGTACGACAGGGCCATTGGACAGTTTGAGAAAGTGAAAGCTATGGATCGTCTATATCGGAAAGTGCCGATGAATTTTCTCTTTTTAAATGAACAGCGGAATATTTATATGCCCTATCTAAAGTGCAGCTGTATATTCCGAGTAGCTTCTTTAATCGATGGAGCCGGTGTTCTGAGGAGTTGAACGAAATTCAATCTTTCGACCATACCAATCAGGAAATAACAAAACCTATTTTACTATCACCAAGGCTTTGGACTATCATTGGATCTTTTGGACCACTGTAGTCTGTTGATGCCAGAACTAATAAATAAATGAACTTGAAGCCCCACTAAACGCACCTTGTAATGCTACACAATCATGAACAAAACAACTACATAAACCTCACAACAACTGTAATCAACGTATTTCGCCTTGCTTATTCCATATCTCTACCTTTCAAAAGGATCGATTCGAGTGCAAAAATTGTAAAATTGAAAGAGGCAAGGTGAATCCACCGAGTACGACCGATTTACCATACGCAAGAACAGTCACTTTAAGCCAGTACATTTTTCTACATGGGCAAAGATTATATTGAGCATATTCTGGTGTAAATATTCAAAGTTCCAGCACAGGTCATTGCTGTAGAACCAATCGACACGGATATTGGACGAGCACACAAAACCATCTTACCTATAAGTCTGTAGCGGTTTGTTGAAGTTGATGATTGTCCCTAGCATTACCTATACCTATACCTATACTAACAACGGTGTTATTAACGTTAATCTACAAATATTAGCCCTACACGCACCTTACAGTTGGTAGTTGCCTGATGTCGAATGGAATTGCCGAGAACTGTGGGACCCCCAAGAGAAATTTGGGAGTGGAGAGTGCCAAGCAACAACGGGTGTTGAATGGATTTTTAACGAGAACATAGCGTCGAAATTTGTACCTCCTGAATCCTCACAAATTGACCGAGTGTGAGAAAGACTGGTACAACTTTTCATAGCTGAAATTACCAAGGCTTTCACATGACGAAGTCTTTCTCAGTGTCATCGTGGCTCTCGAAGATAAATGTGTAGCGCTTAAACGATGGAGAAAAGTTGTCACGATGGCTATTTTTTCTAGGAGCAGTGGCTATAAGATTTTCTGACACGATTCATAATGATGACATAGGCGGAATTGAGGATTCAAAAGAATGGGTTATCGCCACCAGTCAGGCGAAAGATGGTCATGTAAGGAGAGTAGGAATCCAAACACCAGCAGAAATCTCAGAGCGACCTTTAGGAAAGATAACTGTCCTCGGCGTCGGCGTTAGGCAGGATGACGTCGGTACTGTTCAGGATGATCTTAAATGTACTTCAATGCTGCAAGCGCTGCTTCGAACGTTAGGAACAAAAGTAGATTGCACAGTCAGTTGAGATAATTGTTTCCGTTAGGGGTGATGTATGTCTGTATGGTAAAGGAGAAGAATAAAACTTACAAAATACATTGATTTTGCGCTTGAACACATTAATTTCGACTGCTAGACCCTTTGATTGCGCCGAATGCGTTTGTGAGCGGCTTGCATCCAACCATGAAACATGGCACCTCCTACTCATTTTTTTTGTGTCACATCAGCTGTATCTTTGTATCGCTGTAGTGTACGGAACACGAACCGTTCATTGATAGAAAGCGGTTTGTTCAGCTCGTAGATTTGTTTGGAATAGATCGAACTTCATCGTTGCTAGTAAACTGAATAAATACTGATGGGACCGCGAAACTTGGTGAGAGTGAAGAAGGGACATTAGGAGCCGCCGCCAGGGTTGCCGTAATAAAATATGTGTTTTTGGCCTAACAAAATCTTTTCATCTTAGTTTTTCTCAGATAAGTCCAATTTTGAAGCGTAATTTTAGTGTTAGTATCATTGATTGGCATAGTTATTATTGATTAGACGATTTCGATCGTATCCACGTAAATCAGGCAAACTGTAATAAAAATACAATACTTAATTGAGGTGTAATGGAAGTTTACTCAGTTATCAGCATGCTTGTTTACATTGCGCAACGTTGATACTTTGATAATAATATATTTCAGGCACATATAAAAATAAAATGGTTGTAATGAATTAAAATAATAAGGTAACCATTTAAAAAAAAAACTGGAGAATTGTCAACGCTCGAAAAGAAGACATAATGTTGCTATGAAGTTAATGCTTAAGATATGGACAGGTCAGGAATTTTTCATTTTAAATAAATTAATTGAGTGAGCTTTCATCAAAATTGTGCTATTTTTTATTCAAACTTTCGTCGTACAACCATTTGATAATACAGCAGATGGTTTTGCTAATGCTATTGTTTTGTTCTCGCCCAGTTCAGCAGTCTCTGTTTCTACAACTTCAACACCGACGTAGATATCTGCTAACCAAAATCTTCAATATTTAGTCCTGCCACATCAGATTTGATATATTATTGTTGGTATATATTTGCTCCAGAGAGTGCTGGTTTCCGAATCAATCTGAGTGAATTCCGATATTTCTGTTTGTTTTGTTCAATTCTACAACTAATAGCAAAACGTAGTTCAAAAATCATTAAAATAGGTTTGGTCATCGAATCGTTGAAATGATTCAAACATTGTTTAATTTTTGTTCGGTCTAATTGAACATCCTTAGGTCATGTCTAACGACGGATTCAATGAGAATCATTTTGGGCGAATTAGTATCAGCAGTTTTGTTGCGAGCAAATAAGCCAGAATCTGGGACACAGAACACCTACCGGAGGAGTGGAACGATAGGGTAATCTACCCCATCTATAAAAAAGGATGGAGAATCATAGACGAACACGGCTTTCCCTGAAAGCTGACAAGATTGTTTCAGACAACGACGACGACTGCACCCGGTTACACGATTTGGGGGTGCAGAATGATCCGAAAAATTCAATCAACAATCCAGAATATAAGGGACATTATCAAATATTTCGTCATTCGCCATACACCATATGCAGACAGCTTTGATGACGAAGCTTTGCAACATGTTGGCGATCCCACGGAACATTTTATCTGCAGGAAAATGGGTGACCATGAACAGAGTTGTTGTGAAGCTTAAGGTCTTCGAACTTTTCTTAGATGAAAACCGCCAGAAATCGGTAGATGGGGTTTGAAAGCATGCGATATATAACTGCATCGAGCTTTATATAATGCGATAGACACTTCTGATAGAAATACCGAGATTTCGAAGACATATGATCGCGAAGAGAACTTTCTCAATTTCAAATTCACGTGGATTAATACATTTCCCTGATTGATTTCATAATTTTTTTTTCAACCATGCAGTGTCGTTTTTTAGGATTTTCTTTATAAGGGGTGTGTCACATCAAATTGCATCACGGAAAAAACGCTGTAGAAATTCGCCCAGTAGACCGATCCTTTTGCAAATTTTAGACAGTAAAATAAAAACTATTAAACAACTTTTGGCATTTTCTTTTTATTCATACTTCGAGCCCAAGCCCGTATGCTCACACCTTCCTCTTTACCCCGTCCATAAGGTTCTGTTCAACGTCAGGTTGTAGTTTTTTTTTTAACAGAAATCCATTTTCTCTTGAAGTCCGCCTCCGATTTGACAACTTTTGGGTTCTTCCGGAGGGCCTGCTTCATAATCGCCCAATATTTCTCTATTGGGCGAAGCTCCGGCGCGTTGGGCGGGTTCATTTCCTGTGGCACGAAGGTGACCCCGTTGGCTTCGTACCACTACAACACGTCCTTTGAATAGTGGCACGAAGCGAGATCCGGCCAGAAGATGGTCGGTCCCTCGTGCTGCTTCAATAGTGGTAGTAAGCGCTTCTGTAGGCACTCCTTAAGGTAAACCTGCCCGTTTACCGTGCCGGTCATCACGAAGGGGGCGCTCCGCTTTCCGCAAGAGCAGATCGCTTGCCACACCATGTACTTTTTGGCAAACTTGGATAGTTTCTGCTTGCGAATCTCCTCCGGAACGCTGAATTTGTCCTCTGCGGAGAAGAACAACAGGCCCGGCAGCTGACGAAAGTCCGCTTTGACGTAGGTTTCGTCGTCCATTACCAGGCAATGCGGCTTCGTCAGCATTTCGGTGTACAGCTTCCGGGCTCGCGTCTTCCCCACCATGTTTTGCCTTTCGTCGCGGTTAGGAGCCTTCTGAACCTTGTATGTACGCAGGCCCTCCCGCTGCTTGGTCCGCTGGACGAATGAACTTGACAAATTCAGCTTATTGGCTAAACTGCTTAACTACGCGCTTGTGATCTTTTTCACTGACGGAGCATCCATTTTTGCCGTTCTTCACCTTCCGGTCGATGGTTAGGTTCTCGAAGTATCGTTTTAGTACTCTGCTGACCGTGGATTGGACGATTCCCAGCATCTTACCGATGTCCCGATGTGACAACTCCGGATTCTCGAAATGAGTGCACAGGATTAATTCACGACGCTCTTTTTCGTTCGACGACATTTTTCAAAATTTACGAAAAATTTACAGTGAAGCATGGCCAACGTGATCTATACACTCTTATCTGATTATAAGCGAAGGCTGAAGATATAATTCCTAAAATTTAAATTTCTACAGCGTTTTTTCCGTGATGCAATTTGATGTGACACCTCCTTTATAACCGCATGAAAATCCTGAATGGGGAGGGGTGCAACCAGACGCTTCCGCACCGGATACGAGAGGTCCACTCGACGCTACTGGCTCTAGAATAGTGAATCTCTGAACGAGAGTTGAGAATTTAGAAGAACTCCAAGATCCTTCACCACTCTAGCTCTTTTGATTCTACATCCACCAATTTCATAAACCCAGACAATTGGGGATTTTTCCCCATGTGTATTATACTGGATGTATTTCGTCTTTCGATTCGCTGCAGTTCCTCGCAATTGACTAGTGGATCTGATTATATAGTTATATAGAACTCAGGATCAGTCGCATAACATAGTACAATGATTAAGCAAAATAAAATCAATTATTCAAAGTTTTAGTTTATTGTAAGAAAGATGGTAACTTGAAAACCTAAGTTTTATTATAATAACAGAAGTGTTGAATTCAGTTGTTCATAGCAAAAATACTTGAAATTATTAATCTATCCTTTGGAATTTTTCAAGAAGAATTTTTATGTCAGATTTCCATTCTTTTCGCAACATCTCGCGGAAACGATCTTGGTGGTTATCCCTAACGAATGGCATAGAAGGTGAGTGAGTAAAGAAAAAAAACACCAATAGTGTCCGATTAACACAGAAATTTAATTTTCGAATTGAAATCCGAAATGCTTCATTTCATATACCGCACCAAAAAAAATCGCACAAAAAACCGCACAAGAACAGAAAACCACACAAAACATGTTTCCCTGTATTCTCTGTTTTTATTTCTTCGTCCATTAAACATCCCACATGTACCCCTACAACCGCTTTTTTTTATTTAAAAAATACCAAAAAATACATTGGAAGCTCAACTGAGTAAAAGGGCTTTTTAGCATGAAATTTGAAAAACGAGTTTTTCAAATTTCTAGACTAGAATACCTCCTTAACAAATAACACTCATTCTTCAAACTTCTGGTTGATTTCAAGTATACGAAATTTATTGAAAAATTGCTTTGTTTTTGTCATATCGCTTTACAACATATTATTGTGACGAAACATTTTTCACATATTTGGAGGTTTGTCTAAAGTTGCCTACCATTCAATGGGCTGTAGTCTGTCACCCTACTGAGATAATTGAAGAAAAAAGTAAAATCACCTGAAGCACATAAAGCGCTAACATTGTTCGCTTTCCCGGAGACAAACTTTTCTGTGCCCCTCTTACTGGATCACCGCGTATTTCCGCACGTACGTAAGGACACATACACACACACACACCCACATTGTCGAAACGGGTTGGGCAAGTGTTTTACTCACCACCCACTCCTCTTACGGTTTGCCGTTATCTTAAGAAGACGTGGGTTCTTGGCTGGCCCGCAGTGTCGCTATATGTATGTACGTATTTTAATTTAAGCTTGTTTTATTATAAAATTTATTTTCCTCTTGCACCCCGTAGCTCACTTCTTCCACACCGTACGTCTCATTGATCCAGTCTTACCGTTTCTCCCGCTCGGAATCCTTTGCCCAATTTCTTTTTGAAAAGCAATACGATCCGTTTGCCTCATCCCACACGTGCCCCGTGGAATCACACACCCATGTACACACATACACACACTCTTTCTCATACCCATTTGATCCCCTCGCCTGGTGCGTTCCGTATCAAACATGCAAATATCTCATATCCCTTTTCCATTCCAACTTTTCTTGAGGACTTGAGGGCAGCTTTATTTTCTTCGCCGAGTGCTTCTTACTTTTCTTCATTTCATTCGTGCTCGAGCTCGGAATGAAAGGCAATCGTAGAAGAGTCAGCTATTATATATCCTTTTCCATTTCCACCCGCTCTTGGCTTTGTCCCGTGCACACGTGGAGAGAATCCACATAGGGGTACAGAGGCTGCGGAAGATCCTAGGGAATAGGACACAGCGCGTACGTGTGAGCGTGGGTGGTCTACGCTGAACCCAACTTTGAGAGAACAACTTGGAGGTTGTTGTTTTTTGGCCGAGAACCGGGCCAAGTACACATGGATACCTTTTGCATCATCTTTTTCATTCTTTGCATCGCACTGTAGAGCGCGGTGAAATTGTGAAAGGTGATTGGATACAATCAGGTGTTAAGAAGATGTATATGGATTTCAATGCGCTCATTTGCATATTTATATTTTGATTTCGTAGAGAACGTATTATTTCTATACCGATGGAACTTGTTTCAAACCGCGGTTATCGTTCTAGGCGGAAGCAGCCAGCGTCCGCTATTCTAAGAAATCTTTTCACTGAACTGCTGGCAAACCAGCTTCTTACCGTCTTACCACACACACACTCGAATGTATAAGCTAGAAATGGGAAATTGGAATGGAATCAGCATTTTGGAGAGCTTACCAGATGACTCAAATTTATAATATATATATATATATATATATATATATATATATATATATATGTTTGGCTTCCTCCTTCGGCCCAAAGACCCAGGGCGGAGGGATGGCAGATTCAAAGCTGCCTGTGCAAGTCTGCTCAAGACTTAAAAGATGGGAAATCAAATGAGATTTTTGTTAGAAGCGAGGTTTTGTCCTTACAGGTATTGATTTAGGGCGTGCAATTCTGCTAGGTATTAGAGAAAATTGGTTTTCAAAACTGGAGTCGGGGTTTGGGCTGATGTGTGGAGTATGTGATCACGAATATCAATTCTGTTCTATGAATCGATAAGAAGCTTTAGAGTCAAACCTGTGGTGATTCTTCATTCATTATTGTGGTTGATGCGACGAAATAAGCTTTGTTAAGTTAACCATTTAATTGACGATTTACGAATCGATACACAATACATTGATTCACTTTTGGGTTTCAACAGTTCGAATCTGATGTCATGGCGACTGCAAATGACAATCCTGCAATCAACTAGTATATTGTTCAATGTGTTATCGCTGTGCAAACATTCCCAAAGAATTCCTATGTACATTCTCAACGGAAAAACACAACACGACAAGTCAAGTTAAGACAAATGGACCCACACTATATATCTCACATTTTCTCTTCACGGAGATTGAACGGCAGTCGAGTGGGTTGAATTGCAGCCCATTCCAGAGACAACAGTTTCGAGCCGTTCTGTAGTCATCTCTGTCGTGCAAACGCTCAGCGTTTGTGGCAGGGACATATTTAGCATCGCAGACCATCGCCCTGTATGCGGATTCCAGTGTGGAGCTGTTTGAGGGGAAGTCGGAAGAAACAAAGACTGTGGGACGAAGGACCGAGGATAACTCCTGCTTCTCACATGAACTGACGGTTCTGAAGTTGATATGAAGTTTACCTCCTCCTGCCAAGTCCATCGTTGATGGGTGATGGCGTGGTAGGCGACATACTTTGCCTCATATTACCGGCGCTTCAGCCGGTGCTGTGCTAATTAAACTACGGTTTTTTGGCCCAAACTTGCGCATGTATGCGCATCAGAGAAGAATTTGTACGTTCGTGGAACTGTTTAGAACAGTTTTTATAATGTGGAACCGGAGCATTGATATTTGAGCAGTATCATGAAAAATCGATTTTCTATGCAATTATGTCAAAAAATGGTAGCCAAAAATTCTGCAACATTCTTCATCTCTTTCTGAAACATTTTTTTTAGTTTTTTTCAAACTTTGCTTTATCGCTATGTACTCTGCACTATAAAATATGAACCACATTATAAATGTGAGTGTATAGTTTTAAAGGCCGGATTTTGTTGGCAGTTCGCAGCACATACGTACTTGCACGATATTCAATATACGCTGGGTGTGGGTTAGCTGTAAACACAGTGGTGTAGAATTTGAGATTTTTTAAGATGTCAAATTTTAGCGATAAACGAATTTCATGCCGACTCGTCTTATGAGGTGGTAGCACCATCTCAGATAGCAGCGTTTGGGTGTAAAGACATTGGTCATTTAAGCAACTTTGCATACTTGAAATATTCAAGAATTAGACTACTTTTGGAATTCTGAGTTTTTTTTCAACTTTTTTTTGAAAAATCTCTACTTAAATACTATGAGACTTAAAAAAAGTTGGTTCGAGAAAGGAATGTAGAAAATTATTCATGTTTTCAATAAAAAATATCAAACGAATTAAAAAAAAAAATGAACAACTAAATTATTTTAAAAAATATTTTTCTTCTCGAAAACATGGTGCCAAGTCAATAATATTAACATGAAACAAGAAGGGTGCTATCGCATTCCCCGTACATTTGGCATAAAATGTGTACCGTTTAAAATCCGCACACAAATTGTTCTAACTTTTGATCCTTTGGGTGAAATTAAACGAAATTTTGCGTAGACATAGTTTAATGCGTGTTGTCGAAAAAAAAAGTTGGAAATCGCGAATTCCATGGTGTTTGGTATCATAAGATGGTTTGAGGAACGTCTGACTGTTAATCGGAAGCAAAGACCCGGAAAAAAGCCGCCAGGTCTACGAGAATGATCACCAACACGTGGCTGGGGCTGGGGATGTCGATTTCGTACCGAAAGATCTGAAGCCCCCAACAATCCGGACCATTATGAAGAGGCACAATACTGGACCATTATGAAGAGGCACAGTAGTAATTGTTTTTTTAAATAACTTTAATAAAGTAATTTAAATATTTTACAAGTGAATTCAGTACGAAAACTCTTTCTCCCATCTTTTAAATGGAAGCTACAGAATCGTTTTGAGCAACGTACTTTTTGAATTACAGTCAGTTGATGGCGAACATAACCAAGCACGACAAGTTCAATATCTCTGTTATTGATGAGATTTGACCATATGCGCAGAAGGATTCTTCATCAAATATGATACTATATAATCTCTTGAAGGATTCTGGATATGCGTGGAAAGTTATTTCGGAGAAACAGTCGGATCAGGACACAGTTTCTTTTGTATTGTTATTGTTGTTATATTTTTTTATTTCAACAAAAACATGATAATTACATGATTCTTCGTTAGCTTCATGGTATGATTTTGACGTTGTTCTTAGGCTTCATGCATAATCTACATAACACGCGGAAGAGGGATGAGTGAAAATCGAGACATGAAGGCCTTTCTTCTAATGTGCTGGGGGTATGTCTTGAGTTTTGTGTCAAAACATTATATGTTTAGCGTAATTTGTGCACGGTGCTTTATATGTTTTATTTTCGCGGCGAACAAAGTTAGTCGATGGGTGCTACGATTTCTTCTCCATTTACCAACAGTAAGCGCTTATTAGATATCAGAGTCATCATGGAGACATGGAGATGATCTTGGTAGATGGTTATACTCTATTAGTTTCGATGAGAGCTTAGTTTGAAGTAATAAACGTCAACAGAGATTTCATTCAAATGATGTCCAGGTTGATGTCCAATCATTCCGCGCTCAATGCGCATCTACATCGTGTAGGTTTCGCGACTTTAAATTCATGTAATTGTAGTTTGGGGTATCAATTAAATTTCAATCATAGAGTAACGAAAGAACTAAACTGGCCGTCTTCATAGAGGTTTGGAAGGTTTGAATCCCGCATACTTCATGATATTTACGATCTCAAGTTTTTCCAAGAAGTACTATTATCATTAGTTTGCCAGCTGCACTTCCATGGACACTCTTGTTCATTCCCCTATCTCTCCTCTGTAAATAAACAGAGTATAACTTAGTTGGGATCAGTTCACACAAACTTCGAAAGAGAGCGGCATAGGATACCTAATCTACATCTCTTGGCGAGCAAGAATATTGAATATCGAAGAGACAACGAAGGAGGAGGAGGGTGTAAAGACATGGGTCATCGAAGTAACTTTGCATACTTGAAATATTTAAAAAAACAATTAAAATACTTTTCGAAAAGGGACAAACATTTTTTCTTACTTTTTTACAAAAAAATATTACTCAAAAACTATGATACTTGCAAAATTTTGGTCAAGGGATGAAATGTAGAAAAATTGAATTGAATTTTTCATCAAAAATACAAAAAAAAATATTAAAAAAATTCGTTGAAAAATATGTTTTTTTAATTTAAATAAAAAAATATATTTGAATATACCCTATAATTTCCAACAAGTCGTCCGTGTATCGAAAGATGGGCTCTTTTACAGGGAACAAGTTTTTCTATCAACAACTTTTTCATGCTTTCTTTGCAAAAAATTACAACTAATCCTAATTTTGTTTTAAGTCAAGATTGCAATGTAGTGTACTTGACAAATTTTTAGATCTTATTAAAATATGAACTTTTGTCGAAGACATCAACTTTTTATCTTTTATAGTTTCTGGAATATAAGACATTTTTGTATGAAGACCTTTGAAGAAAAAAGTTTTACTCGTAACATTTTTGTGAGTAAATTCTCGCGTTTGACATGTCATTGATATGTCTCTAAAACATGAAATTGTTGGTGTTTGAAAATTTTTTTCCCTGTAAAATTGCCCATCTTTCGATGTATGGATGACTTGTTGGGAATTGTATGATTTTTATTAAAAAAAATTTTTTCAATTATTTTTTTTCAAAAATTTGTTTGATACTTTTTAATGAAAACATAAATTTTTTTTATTTCATTCTTTGACTAAATTTTTGTGGTGGTGCCAATACAAATTCATACAAACTCTATGGGATCGGGTCCAAGCTTGTTCAACGAAAAGCCGTACAAAGCGGGGTATGGGTGTAATAGGATTTGTAAAAATCTGAAGTTTCTCCAATCACCTGGAGTCGGAGCCGGAGGAGCCTTGTCGGGATCGATGGCTCAAGTTGCCATGATGTATATGATGTACACTTTCGGTTTTCGGACGTTAAAATTAAGTATACGAGGTTGCCTCTCGTGAGAACTAACTGTAACTGTGAATACTGGTTTGATTTATTCTTAACGCTGACAATGTTTCTCCTCGACAGTGTAATTTGGAATGACCGTACAATAGAGTGTCACGCTATTTATCTAAGCTCTCGATCTAATTTGGCCTTTCTTGCATCTCCTTCCTATCTACTCTATACGTGTTACTCTCACAGCATCCACAGTATACTAATATACTGTGGTGTGTGGGTATACTATGATCGGGTAAAGCGGATTTATATCTGTCCTTCAAAATATCCTTCAACAACTAACTTCAACTGTTTTATCGCTTACCAACTATCTTACGAGCTAGCATTATGCTATAACATAATTTACTACCTGTGATATTTAATGTTTCATGTTTTTGTTTAATGTTTAATGCGTTTCTTGTTGTTAGTTTCTTGAAGGTCGCATAATGGAAATATTAGTTCGGGGATTGTCAGCGGAATTTCCATGAAGGTTATTATTACAACACATGCGGAAGCGTTTTGCTTTACCTGTGTTATGATGGAAGTGGCTTATGAAGAAAGCGGTGTTGGGGACGGGGAACTTCCTTCGACAAGTAGACGGGTTTAAACTGGTAACTTCGGGTTACGCGATTCGAAAACCCTTTTCTTCGAACCGGATGCAGCAAAAATGGGGATTTTCTTCAACGAAAATCCCATTAGACGGGAATTGAAATAAAACTGTTCTTCTCCACTAAGAAAACAGTTGATACGCTAAACTAATTGTACGCGTAATCTGCACGACACAATTGGATAGAAAAAATTCTCGAAGAATATTCGAGAATTTCACACTTTCGGGGAACGATTGAAAATACCGTGCGTTTTATTCCTTACGTTGTGCTTTAATGACAAATTGGAAGGAAGGAAGGAAGGAAGGTAATGAATTAGAGAGACTTTAAACTCTGAGAGTTCATTCGTCTCTCACAGACAAATTGGAACAGATGGTATTACATTTTATATTTGAAGAAAGTCAATGAGAACTAGATCATGAGAGAAAAGTAAATTGCACACAATTTCGTAACGGTTTATCGATTTCATAATCAGCTCTAACAAGCGGAGAGTGTCAGATACGGTTGTTAGTGATCCCAGTACAACTTGTAGCAGCTATTTTCCAAAACCGGATCCGGAATATACTTGCAGTAGGGTACCAACTGATTTACCAAGTTGCGTTTTGATGCTAGCTGTTGATGAACAATCTTGGCAACCGAGTTGTGACGATTGAGATAAGCTGATTCGGCTAGCGCTCCACAGCTGGATATGACGTGTTCAATCGTCTCTCCTACTTTATTACACTTTCTGCAACAGTTAACAACGTTTTCATGTAAGATGTACTTCCGGTAGTTTTGAGTCGCTATTATCCGGTCCTGGATGTTTCTTCTATTTCAGAAAAGAATTCACCTCGCACCAGCCACGTGTTCGATAATACTTTGTCGATATGCGCTTGCTCTAAACGATGGGGTGCGTCCCATGAAGTTCCTTTTGCCTCCATGATGTTCTTTTTTCTTCTATGGTCTGCAAATTGCAGCTAAGTTCGTACTGCTCCTGCGCCAAATGCAGGGCACTAAATCCACGGTCCGCTTCACAGACGGCGCGATAGATATCGTGACGGGTCTGACTTTCCACGAAGTAACTCCGCAACTGCTGGTTCTGGGAACTGCAAAACGCTCTAATGTCAGTGACACCTATTCCTCCTCCAACACGTGGCAAGGTGAATCTTTCTATGGACGACTGGTGCATACGGTGCTTTGTGAACGTCACTCTCATTGCTCTTTCTATTGTTTCTAAATCGGTTTTTGTCCACTTCAGCACCCCGAAACTGTACGTGAGTAAAGGAACGGCAAACGTATTGACGGCTTTGATTTTTTTGCCGCCGCAGAGGTTTGTTTTCAAAACCTGGTTGATTCTGATCAAGAATTGTTCCTGGAGTTCCTTCTTGTTTTTTTGTGTGACAAATCCCTTTCAGTTGCAGAAATCCCAGGTACTTATAGGATTCGCCTTCCACCAAATCTTGAATCACTTCACTCTCGTTAATGCGGAATCCTTCAGTCTCCACCAATCGTCCACGGTGGAGCTGTACTGCCTTACACGATTCCGAGTTCCATCCGCACATCGGCACTAAAGTCGCTAACACACTGTAGAAGACTATGTAGCGCTTCTGTTGATTCCGCAAACAGTTTCAAGTCGTCCATATAGAAGGTATGATTTATAGTTATTGTTCTATTTATATGGTAGCCATGGCTGCTTCGGTTGAGTGCTCTGCTCAAGGGATTCATCGCAAGGCAAAACCACAAAGGACTGAATGTGTCACCTTGGAATATTCCCCTGCGAATATTGAGAGTTCTGGATCTCAACATAGTTGTTCCGTCGGTGATACTAAGCGAGGTGCTCCAGTTTACCATTGCGTGTTCCATAAACCTGATGACGCCATCATGTATCTTGTACATTTTTAGTACCTTTATCAGGTACGTATGCGGTACTGAGTCGTATGCTTTTTCGGAGTCAATGTACGCCATACTCAGGTTCCTTCTGTTTCGGCTTGCTTGTCCGACGATGACTGCATCGATAACGACTTGATCTTTGCAGTCCCGCGTGTTTTGTTCACAGCCTTTCTGTTCTTCTGTTAATATTTCGTTAACATCGCAATGGTTTTGTATCTTTTTATTAATCACCGACGTAAGTAGCTTGTACAGGCTCGTTAGACATGTTATTGGCCTGTATTTCGCCGCATTCGCTGTGTCTTGATCATTTGGCATCAGATGAGTAATTCCCCTGGTCACGATCTCCGGTGTTGTTTGGGGATTTTCTAATACCCTATTGAAGCACTCTGCCATTCGCCCATGAGTTGAAGAAAACTTTT
The DNA here is from genome assembly GCF_029784135.1 of Toxorhynchites rutilus septentrionalis. Taxonomy (NCBI): domain Eukaryota; kingdom Metazoa; phylum Arthropoda; class Insecta; order Diptera; family Culicidae; genus Toxorhynchites; species Toxorhynchites rutilus. The sequence goes on from NC_073746.1 coordinate 227,200,856, forward strand.
TGTACCAGAAATTGTGCACGAAATCTGGTCCTGGCGCAGCCCAATTCCTGGAATATCGAATGGCTTCGTTGATATCATGGGCGGTTACCATAACGGCAGGCATTGCTTCAAGTCCGTTTCCATATTCCTCTTCTTCTGCCAGCCACATCCTGTTACTTCGGTGTTGAATAGGGTTCTCCCATAAGCCTGACCAAAACTGGGTAGCTTCGTCAATCTCAGGAAGACCACCATCGTAATTATTGCGTTTCTTTTTGATGCGGCTGTAGAACTTCCTTTCGTTCATACTGAACATACGATTATCCACGTGCCTTTTCGTACATTCCGTATAACGTCTTAACCTTTTTGATAGAGCACTCAATCGTTATACATGGGTGTCGAGGATCTCAATGATGCGGTTTCCATTAAGATCAGAGAGCTCTGCCGGCTTCACAATTTCAGCAACTCCACGAATCAGCTTTCGCGATCGACTTCCCCTCTTGTACTGCGTTAGACGACCGATTTTTACTCGGAGCGTTTGGGTACGACCTTCCAGGCGTCTCATCCAAGCAGGTTTCGGTTTTTTGGAGAGTACGCGGTTCTGTCTATCGTCTTGGTGAAAGGTGCGCATTCCTAACGCCCGTACAACAGCTACAGTTCCACAATAAACGATAAATTGAGGCTCCTCTAGGTTCTCTACCACTTCCAGGTACACAGGTAGAACTTCCTGGTCGAGTACTTGGACGGCACTCGACAGTCGGTGGGAATACTGCAACTTCGAAATCTTGTGTCGGGTTAATGGGTCCGTTCCGTAAAAGTGGGTTACTGCTGCATCCATGTGGAAAGCAAATTCGTTGTTGATCCTCTGCCGGCTCTTGTTCTCAAGGCTCATCCACTGGATTCGGTGGTGGTGCAATATATTCGCTCCTTTCACTAGCGAACGATGCACTCAGCCTAGCAGAGTTCCTTCTCGACATATCGCTCGATCTTTCACTCTCTCTACGCAGTTTTCGTTGCACTTCCAACTTGATGGCCTCTATATCAGCCGGGGACAGCATGTTGTGTGACAAAATCGCTCGTCTCCGTGTGTAGAGTTTATTCCGATCTAGTTGGCCGGCAAATCGTGGGAACTGCTCGTTGAACATTTCCAGTATTTTTGGTCTGTCGGACATGTCCGTCTCCAATCTTGTGCAGACATAATAGCAACGAATCACGAATTCATTCATCTCTCTCGTCCACATGATTCGTTGTCGTTGGCGGCCTGTTAATGTGAGCGACTGACGTCGTCCAATCGCAGCATCATTTGCAGGTGCAGCATTGCCATTGTGATTTCTTATGCAGAGGCTGAAGGTCGCAATGGGAACTACGAGACACGTGCACCAGGCTTAACTAACCTTATTATTATTATTATTATTATTTATTCATATTTCAGTAACATAAGACTCACTGTCTTTTTTTTTGTTACAAACGAACAAAAATAGTATACATTCGTAAGTCATTCGTGTGTTTGATGATACTTCTGTGCAATTCCAAATGAAATCGTCCAAAAAACGCAGATTTTAAACACATGTATTTTTGATTCGAATGAAAGTTTGTATTCCGTTTGGGTTGGAGGAAATATGAGTTTTCCACAGCAATTGAGATTTTTTTGACTCAAGCGTAACTTTTGAAAAGGGCGTATCGATTTTAGTAGGAGAAATCTTTGATAATTTATATCTAAAAAACTATGAGTACTACCGAAAAAGTGTCTTAGAAAGAGTTATCGCGTATTGATGTCTAAACATGAAAAAAATATGCACTGAGAAAAAACTTCACTTTGCAGTATCCAAAATACATATTTTTAACTTTTTTTTAAATTTTTTCATATAAAATAAAAGTCATGTAGAAAAATTGAAAAATGGGTCCAAGATGGTAAAACTATTTTTGACAAACTTTGTAGAACATCGAATTTTTATGAATTTTCGAAACTTCGAAGTTTGTTAACAATCATTTTTAGCCACAAATTATGATTTCTGATGTGATTTAAAACAGAAAAGCTCATTATAAATCTCCTTCTAAATGTAGCCATTCTCGAGATATTTAAAAACAATATTTTTAATTTATTGTCTTTTTTATAGTAAATATTCCCTTTTAAAATGTTTGTCGTGTTATACCGTCATGTTCATGAAATTATATGAATTTGCTTATAATTTCCAACAACTTATCCATATACATCATTATGGTAAAAATATATGTTTAGGAGTTACGTTGAAAAACATTTGAAAACATGCGGGCTAACACAAAACGTAGCGATATTAAAAAATCTTTTTTATCTTAATACAAACTTTTAACATATTATTTGTGTTACACAATCAAAACACGAACAGTACAATTGAAATCCCAACAACAAATACACCTTGTTGAATTAACCGGACGTTATGGGTACAAATATAGTTAACTTGTTTACGTTATGCCTAGATTATACCTGAAGTCAGGTATCTCTAAGCTACCTCTGTATAGGTATATAAAGTCAGATATCTTTAAGCTACCTCTGTACAGGTATATAAAGTCAGGTACATTTAAGGTACCTCTATAATGTATATAAAGTTACTCATATTCAAACATCGTTCATCAGTCGAACAATCTTCCTTATAGAGTGAATAACTGTATACCACAATGGACTACAAAAATTTTTTTTCGTGTTGTAGACCGTTTCCGAAAAACGATAAGAAATGTTCATCTGAAAAACGTTTCTTAACCGTGTCAATGATTGAGAAACTTAAGTCAATGGGATGCAATATCCTTTTAGATACATCTTTAAAAAATTGCGGATCATGCCGTTTATCTGTATACTCTTCCAAACCAAAGCAGTGTAATACGAAACAGTGAAGAAGACGAAGAATCGAACTTTAAACAACAGGCAAAAGAGTTTGATGAGATTATCAATCAGCTCAAAGAGGCAAAAAAGGTCCGTGCAAAAAATGGAAGAAGAATTCGGCGTTAATAAATATTAGGCTGTCAAAAAAGTCCTGCGGTATTTTTTTTTGAATTTTCATTTGTTCATAAAATTAGTTACAATCATCTGTTTTAAGTCAAATATGCGCCGTTATGTTCGATGACTTGTTCCCAACGAGATGCCAACTTCATAACACCCCTGTTATAGAAGCTCGCTTCCTTATTGGCAAAATACTCGGATAGCCAATTTTCACAGGCCTCTTTTGTGGCTAACTTCTGACTACCTAGCTCGTTCGCCATGGACAAAAACAGGTGGTAGTCACTTGGTGCAAGGTCCGGACTATACGGCGGATGCAAAAGAACCTCCCATCCGAGCTCCCGGAACTTCTGGTGCGTCACCAAAGAAGTGTGTGGCCTGGCGTTGTCCTGATGGAAGACAATGCGGCCTCTGTTTATCAAAGATGGCCTCTTCTTCATGAGTGCTACCTTCAAGCGGTCCAGTTGTTGGCAGTATTGAGCGTTTGGCCATAGGGAAGTAGCTCATAATAGATTATTCCTTGACAATCCCACCAAACACACAGCAGAACCTTCCTGGCCGTTAATGAGGGCTTGGCCACCGTCTGAGCCGTTTCAGCGGGCTTCGACCACGACCGTTTGCGCTTCACGTTGTCGTAAGTGACCCACTTTTCATCGCCAGTCACAATCCGCTTCAGAAACGGGTCGATTTTGTTGCGATTCAGCAGCGATTCACATGCGTAGATACGGTCAAAGATGTTTTTTTTTGCGTCAACGTGTGTGGCACCCATACATCGAGCTTCTTTGTGAATCCAAGCTTCTTCAAATGGTTAATAACGGTTTGATGACTTATCCCCAGCTCTTGGCCGATGCTACGGCTGCTACTATGCCGGTCTTTCTCGGCTAATTCAGCGATTTTGTCGCAATTTTCGACGACAGGCCTTCCGGAGCGTGGCGCATCTTCGACGACCTCTACACCAGAACGAAAACGTTGAAACCATCGTTGTGCGGTGGAAATGGAAACTGTATCGGGTCCATAAACTGCACAAATTTTATTGGCAGCATGAGATGCATTTTTGCCTTTGTCATTGTAATACTGTAAAAAATGTCGGATTTTCTCTTTATTTTGCTCCATATTTGCGACAATATAACTCACGAACGACTTAACCAAACAAAACACTATATTATAGCGCGCAAAAATACCTTTCCAACAAGCTATAGTATGACTCGATACAATGAATACAACTAGAACTACGCGCTTACAACGACACCTCGCGGAAATACCGCAGGACTTTTTTGACAGCCTAATATATGACAATTGAAGCCAAAAAACTGGCAAATGAAAAAGGTGTATTGTCGACACCACATAGCAAATATGGACCGAGTTTAAGTGAAGATGTTAAAAATCATGTTTCGGAATTTTATAATGACGACGATATCAGTCAATCATTACCTGGAGAAAGAGACTATGTTTCTGTAGCTAAAGATGGGAAGCGTCAACACACCGAAAAAAGGTTATTAATAACATCATTACGGAAAACTTTTAACAGATTTAAGGAACTTAATCCAAATTGCAAAATTGGATTTAGCTCTTTTGCATCAATGCGTCCGAAGCATTGCAAATTGCTGAGTAGTGCAGGAAATCATAAAGTTTGTGTTTGTATATTCCATGAAAATGTAAATCTTATGCTTCATAGTCTCAAAAAATATTCCTTTAACATTGACTGTAAAGAATATATGGAAAAAATACTATGTAACATAGCAAATAGATCAAAATACTTCGTGAATGTAAAAAATGCCCAACAATGGACGAGTTTGGAAACTGGTTTCTAGATGAGCTTCAGGAACGCAATTTAATTGAAATCACTTATGCACAATGGATTTCTACTGATCGATGCGATATAGAAACTCTTGTAAAACCGGTGGAAGAATTTGTATCGTATTTTTGCGAAAAAATATAAAAATTACTTACTCATGATTACATTAAAACACAACAGTCCACATTTCTTAACAATATAAAAGCTAATTTGCAAGAAAATGTGGTTGTTGTGATTTGCGATTTTTCCGAAAATAATTCATTTGTGCTTCAAGATGAAGTTCAAAGTCATCACTGGAACAATGATCAAGCAACAATCCATCCATTCGTTGTTTATTATAGAGATGATAAAGGTTCTCTGGCAAATTTAAGCTTTGTAGTTATATCTGAAGTTTTAAGTCATGACACAATAGCTATGCAAGTATTTATTTCTAAATTGGTAACATTTTTGAAACAACAAATGCTGGTAAAAGAATAAAATTCATGTCGGATGGTGCTGCATCCCAGTATTAAAATCATCAGCTGCGGACTGCTGCAGCTTGCAGGCCGATATCGATTCTCTAGCGCAGTGGTGCAAAGACAACGGCATGCGTGTGAACACAAGTAAGTGCAAGGTGATCACCTTTAGTCGTTGCTACGAGCCGATAGACTACCGATACAAGATCGACACTCTTTTCTTGGATCGTGTACATTCTATCCGTGACTTGGGTGTTATCATGGACTCAAAGCTACGTTTCCACGATCACATCTCAGCTATCACCTCCAAAGCATTCTCTATCCTGGGATTTATACGTCGGAATGCGTCACAGTTCACCGACGTATATGCACTAAAAGCTTTGTACTGTAGTTTAGTGAGGAGCAACTTAGAGTACGCTGCACCGGTCTGGGCCCCATACCACGTTTCCGAGATTGTACGTATCGAGCGTGTACAGAAATGTTTCATTCGATTTGCATTGCGACATCTCCCGTGGAATGATCCCGTCCATCTTCCCCATTATTCGGAACGTTGTCGTCTAATCGACTTGGAATTGCTCACGGCAAGGCGACTGAAGATGCAACGACTGATTGTATTCGACATCCTCAGTGAAAACATCGAGTGTGCCGATCTTCTTCTGCATATTCCAATAAACGTTCCTCAACGTCAGCTGCGTTTCTCCGCATTAATTGCTGTTCCCGGACATAGAACATGCTATGGCTACAATAATCCATTCAGTTCCTGCCTTCGAGCCTTCAACAATGTCTGCCAAATTTTTGATTTCAACATGACCAAAGATTATTTTAAAGCTAGGATTAAGAATATATCATAAGTATAACCAGTCTGTACGATACTCTCGAAGACGATGAATAAATAAAATAAAAAAAATAAAAAATAGGAAAAATGGCATTTTTTTGCAACATTACACGGCAAAGGACCTCATGATGCAATTGGGGGTACATTAAAACGGATGGCAACAAGAGCTAGTTTGGCTAGGCAGCATGAACATCCGATTACGAGTGCTAAAACATATTTGACTGGGCTAAGAAGCGAAAAGAAGACTATCTTACAAAATTGTCATTTTCATATATATCACAAGAAGAATATGATCAGGGTGTGGAAGAGTTGAGTAGCATGTGTGATAACACCAAACAAATTCCAGATACCCAAAAGTGTCATTCTTTTGTACCTGTATCCGAGAATGAAGTAGCAGCAAAGTTGTACTCTAACGACAGTGCAGAAAGTTATCATAATGTGTATAGAAATATAAGAAAATAATGAAAAAAATAAATCATATACAATAAAATTGTTAGTTGATAAAAATAAATGTTGATTAAAAATAAATGCTAAACATTCTAGTATAATTATTAGTATCTCTTAAACTCCGATAAATATAGGAATTATTTGACCAAATTGTAGAGAATTATATTTTTTCCTTTTATAAATGTTGTGTTCTGTTGGCGCAACATGTCTTCTTCTTCTTCTTCAATGGCACTAACGTTCCTAGAGGAACTTCGCCGTCTCAACGTAGTATTAATTGCGTCATTTTTATTAGTACTTAGTTGAGATTTCTATGCCAAATAACACGCCTTGAATGCATTTTGAGTGGCAAGCTCTAGAATACGCGTGATCACAGTGCAAGTCGGAGGAAATTTCTTTGACGAAAAATTCCCCCGACCAGAACGGGAATCGAACCCGAACACCCGGCATGTTAGTTATGGCGCTAACCACTCGGCTAAGGGAGCACTGGCGCAACATGTATAACATGTTAAAAGTTTGTATTAAGATAAAAAAAAACATTTTTTAATATCGCTACGTTTTATATTAACTCAAATGTGTTGAAATGATTTACAACGTATCTCCTAAACATATATTTTTACCATGATGATGTATTTGGAAAAGTTGCAAATTCATAACATTTCATGAACATGATGGTATAAAACAACAAACATATTAAAAGGGAATATTTACTACAAAAAAGACAATATATTAGAAATATGTTTCAAAATATCTCGAGAATGGCTGCATTTAGAAGGAGATTTATAATGAGCTTTTTTGTTTTAAATCACATCAGGAATCATAATTTGTGCCTAAAAATGATTGTTAACACACAAAAAATCGAAGTTTCGAAAATTCATAAAAATTCGATGTTCCACAAAGTTCGTCAAAAATAGTTTTACCATCTTGGACCCATTTTTCAAATTTTCTACAAGACTTCTATTTTATATGACAAAATTAAAAAAAAAATTAAAAAATATGTATTTTGGATATTGCAAATTAAAGTTTTTTTTTGTAAATAAAAGTCAAAAAAAATCTCAATTGCTGTGGAAAACTCATATTTCCTTGAACCAAAACGGAATACAAACTTTCATTCGAATCAAAAATATTCATGTTTTGCCATTTGTCGATTTCATTTGGAATTGCTCTTATACAAAGCTAATATGTTTAATCAAATCTTTCGATCTCAAAATAGAGTTCATTGCATCGTTGCCTAGCCGATTTCGAAGCTTATTTTTGTCCTGATTATATTCAGAAAAAAAATCCAAGTGAGATCGTCACAAACAAGGCATCGTTGTAAAGGTGGCATTTCACACTAAAAAAAAATCTTTTGTTGTTTTTTGTTTGTTCCATTCAGTTATGAGTTACAGGGTGTTAACAATGGAGGTCAACAAGAGAAAATTCGGTACATTTTACACTTTTTTTTATAAATGCGAAAATGCAAACCAGGCCGCTGAAATTGTGATTGATGTTTATGGTGCCGATACGGCAACAGTAGAATACGTGCAACTTAATTTATTTTCAATTGTTTTTATATTTTCTTAAAAAATTTTAAAAACATTTTTTTAAAATTTTTCCAGTGCGATACACTAAATTATGACCGTTTGAAGCTAGCGATTGACCAGAAACGTTCAGAATTGGCCAACAGGAGAGGTGTTGTGTTCCATCAGGACAATGCAAAGCCACACAATTCCGAGAGCTTGATTGGCATGTTTTAATGCATACACCATATAGTTCGGACCTGGCACCAAACTATTATAACTTTTTTCTCGAACTGGAAAATTTCCAGAGTGATAAGAAATTGGGATCAAGAGAAGATTGTAAAAATCTATTGCTATAGTTTTTCGCTAATAAGGACCAAGACCTCTATGATAGAAACGTTACGAAGCTACCTTTAGAAAGGCAAAAACAAAATCGAAATCAAAATGACAAAATCGGTACCATGTTCGTATTTTTTAACCTTCTTAATCAAAAGTTTTTCTAATTTGCTTATTTTATTGCAATCAGCAATTCGTTATTTTTCATCCAAAGATCGCTATTTTTTTGGACGCTCAGATTTCAAGATATCGTTACTGACCAACTTACCCTATTGCTATAGTTTTTCGCTGGCCCCGCCCTACCCTACTATGAAAAAAATCAAATTCACGATGCGAAATTGTTTTGATAGCTGCATAATGCCCATCCTTTCATTTTTGGAAAAATTGGAAAAATACCAATAAAAATACAAATAAAATCCATGCTTTTGTTTGTCATTCACAAAAACTGAAATGTACCTCTACAGTTCGAATTATTATTTTTCTTAGATTTAAGCTAGACAATTGACCCTACATTTGTTCTCAAAATTACCAAAAATCAAGGAAATTTTCTGGCAACTTTATTCGTTATGCTTTTGTTATGATTAACAAACCTTGTTTTGTGTGCAGATTATTCACAATGGGTCTCTGCTGCCAATGATTGTTTTAAAATAATCGTTGAATAAACCAAACGAAACCATGTTTCATAGTCTAAGAAAACATAAATAATCAGCCTGAAGTTTCTCATACGTTTGAACCCTTGCCACAGTCGGCCACATTCAGTGAGACGACCTCTTTCCACAAATCAGCTATCTTTGGGCAACCCCTGTCAGTAACATCGATGAACCCTAGCTTCTTGTAACGTTCCATAAATGCTATTTTCTTGACCTCAAGAGGGCACAAAATCATATCTGTTGCCACAAACAAAAAAACGTCAGAGAGGATCACGGTAAAGAAACGAAACCTGAGACGACACACAACAGCGCCAGAAACTTCTAATGCGAACGACACGCTTCCGTGAAATTTTATGTTTTCACACAAAAATTGCATTTCCCCTCCTGATTTGCTGTCATGAGCGCGTTTGAAAGGGTTTTGATTTACATTTATTTTGCATTTGGCACCGCTCGCCGTATGTATATGCGTTCATAATTAATGGCACAAAGCGAATCCGAATGCTGCGCCGGGAGGGACTAATAAAAATTGACATATATCATCTATCGAACCGTTTTTTTTTTGCGTGTGCTCCCGTGGCGTTTTGGGTAATCTGCATGCTTTCCCTTTGCATATCCGACAGCACCGTGTGAGGAAAGAGGTATATTGGTTTACATTTATGACGGTGTCATCCGCTGCTTGATAACTGAGGATTCCCCCTTATCCTTCCTGACGTGGCGAATTTTTTTTTTCAGTTAGTTTACGCTACTTTTGTAACCAATTTTAAACATATTGAGGATGGGTGGAAAAAGTGATAAATTTAAATTGGGACGGCAGTGCGCTTACAATAGATTGGTGTCATGTTTTCGGTGGCACCGCATATAGACTGATTTTTGTGCTTATCTCTTCATGGCTTATGAAAGGATATTTTGGCATGTGGAAGCAGCTATGGATTGATTAATAGATGCAGTATCTACAGAGCCATGGGAACGAGTATTGATATGATGACGAAATGATAAATAAACCAAATATGAATATCATTCATGTTTGTGATCGATTAAAGAGTTTCACACTACATTACGCTTTTTTTAATTTTTATAAAAATATTTTAAATATTTAAACTTTTCTCAATTTAATATATTCTCCCTTGTTATTTTTTAAATCAGTTTACAAGATTTCGCAAAATCAACTTGTTGGATCATGTTATCATTCACCTCAAATTTAAATTTTAAAATCTTTTTTCTTCAATTCTTCTAAATGTCAAATAAACCTTATGTGAGATGTTTTTTAGTTTTGTTGTTGTTGACAACAAAACTAAAAAACCTAATTTGACCTAATTTGTCTAGATGGTATGAATTATAGTTATTGTTCAGACGAAATGGAAATATTTATGAAAAATCAGCAGAAGAAGAATAATATTTCTAAGGGAATGATATTCATAGAATGATTGAAATGACAGTCATGCTCAAGTTTTCGCACGCTACAGAACACTGTCTAGATAACTTTTTTTTCTCTATTCCGCGTTAATTCCAGGGGTAGTCTTTATTTGCGTATTTTCGTTTGCACCGATTCAATATTAATGTGTTTTTGTTCGGTTCCGGTGCGGGTTATTGAAAGTTTGATTTACATAAGGGCATGCTGATTTCATTTCTTCATGCCAATTCTAACTTCAATGGGACCTCGTTAGTTTCCAGAGCGTGATGGTTAGACGTTCTTCGGCATTGGCCGTCATATATGCTGTATAACATGTGATGTGATGCGAATTGAAGGGTTGAATTTCAGGGAGAACAAAGGAGTCAGGTAGTCAGTGAAAAAAATCTCTCCCCATGACATTTTACGTGGTGTGAAACAGGAACCGAACGAAGCATAAATTGCAACAGTAGCTTCTTGCGATTCTATCAATGCTTATCTTCGATGATAAGAGGCCTGTGGATGACACTCCAGTTCAAGAGTTAAATCTAATTTTCGAGATAAAGTTGTTGACTCGTCGAGATTTCACACATTTCGACTTAGATTGCGTACGTATTGACGGTTACCTCGTTGAGTAGTTTGTCCCAACCTGTCAAAAGGTGGACATTGAAAATCAATCACTCTTTAGGTAGGGGAACGGATTGCTCTCTGTGGCTGTTCAGTTCATACAGAACAAAGAATATTTGACGATGTATGGCACAGTGGGAAACTTTAATGTCTACGGATTATCAACGGTTCTAATGAATAAACAAATGATTAGTGGTATAATTCTTGTTGAATAGGTTAATACATATAGGAAAATGTAGAGTTCTGAACGAATGAACTGAATTGGCAAAGCAAGCCTGGAACGAAGTTTTTTATCTTTTCATTTCATTTTATTTTTTATTAACTGACCCGGCAAACTTCGTCCCGCCCAAAATTTGTTTTTTGTTATCAATACCTTCAAACATTCACGTTTTCTTACTAAGCGCAAGTTCATGAGTCCAATCGCAGAACTGTTCATTGATTGATCTTCTAATCGACCCCGTTGAATTTACCTTTTACTAAAAAATTCCTTGTACTTCTACCAAAACTCGACATTATAATATCAGTAGAATACCGTAGAATTGTTTATCATTGGCCCGGCTGCGATAGCACCCAAAATATTTTTTTCTTTTAGAGCCAGCCAACAGCCATCCATTGTTTCGTTTTTGTCCGAATCAAGAGCGTATCTCTAACCATTGACCTTTTTTCGAAAAAAATGGTTAATTGAAACTCATTTGTCTGATCAAAATATAATGTACAATAAAGCTGTTGGGGAATCAATGAACTATTTAGTAAAAATGACGTTTCAAATACAACGTCAATGAATATTACTTAAATAATTGATTAATTAAAATAATAATTAATAATTAAATAAAATAATTAATAATTAAAATAAATTAAAACTTTTATAACTCAAAACACAGGAGAAAAATGAAATTCTTCGAAATACTGGATTTTATAATGAGATAGAGGTTACTGTTTGTACAGGGTCTTTCAGATTAAACGCTCACGCAACAAATTTTAATAACTTCTATAAAAGTGAACCGATTTTTATTAAAAAAAACGAAAATCAAGCTTATTTTAGGACATTTCCGATTTTCCCCTTTTTTCGATAACGCGTTTTAAATGCTGAACAAAATTCTTCATGTACAACTCTAACATTACGACTTCGATGCTGTTGACAATCAAAGTTGTTTCTTCTTTAAGTTCCTCCAAATTTTGTGGCTCATTAACATAGCAACGGTCCTTCACTTATCCCCAGAGGAAGTAATCGACGACGAGAAATGTTGAAATTCTTACCATAAGAGGACAAAGTTTCATTAAAGCTTCGGTTGCTCGAGTAATACGATTTCACTCAAAATACACGTTCTTGAAAATTGTACATCATGACACTAAGAACCATCCGATCAGACTGAACGAGTAGCCGAATATTATCGTCCCGAAGTGGGGAATGCAGTGTTACCATCGACGGAGCGAAAAAAAAATTATAAGGAGCTGTTCAATTTTTTTGCGTGATCGTTTAATCTGACAGACCCTGTATATTTTTAAATTCATGTTCAGATTCCGAATTTCAGAGTCTTGAATTTCAGGTAGATTTCCGATTTTACATTCCAGTCCCATTTTACGTTTTCTCATAGAACAATAAGTTTGATTTTATGGTGAAATTTGACTCTGTGGACGCTAGATAATAAGTAATTAAGTCTTGTTATTAAAAGTTTTGATAAAAGAAACCATTTTTGGCTCAAGATTCCTAATTCACTTGCAAATGATTCCTTTCTCGAGTTTTACCCTTACCCTTTGTGTGATTAGTTCTCGAGTTATGCAGAAATTTGTGTTTCATTTGCATGGCAGCCCTCCTTAGAGAGGCGGAAGGAAAGTCGTATCACAATGAAAACCTTTCTTGTCCCTCAGAACCTCCACATGCCAAATTTGTTTCCATTTGCTTGCTCAGTTTTCGAGTAATTTGTATTTCATTTGTATGACAAAAACTTTCCCCGGTCCCAAAAACTCTACATACAAATTCTCACGCCGATCGGTTCAGCAGTGTCTAAGTTTATAAGAATCAGAAAAACAGCAAGACAGAAAGACAGAAAGACAGAAAGACAGAAAGACAGAAAGACAGAAAGACAGAAAGACAGAAAGACAGAAAGACAGAAAGACAGAAAGACAGAAAGACAGAAAGACAGAAAGACAGAAAGACAGAAAGACAGAAAGACAGAAAGACAGAAAGACAGAAAGACAGAAAGACAGAAAGACAGAAAGACAGAAAGACAGAAAGACAGAAAGACAGAAAGACAGAAAGACAGAAAGACAGAAAGACAGAAAGACAGAAAGACAGAAAGACAGAAAGACAGAAAGACAGAAAGACAGAAAGACAGAAAGACAGAAAGACAGAAAGACAGAAAGACAGAAAGACAGAAAGACAGAAAGACAGAAAGACAGAAAGACAGAAAGACAGAAAGACAGAAAGACAGAAAGACAGAAAGACAGAAAGACAGAAAGACAGAAAGACAGAAAGACAGAAAGACAGAAAGACAGAAAGACAGAAAGACAGAAAGACAGAAAGACAGAAAGACAGAAAGACAGAAAGACAGAAAGACAGAAAGACAGAAAGACAGAAAGACAGAAAGACAGAAAGACAGAAAGACAGAAAGACAGAAAGACAGAAAGACAGAAAGACAGAAAGACAGAAAGACAGAAAGACAGAAAGACAGAAAGACAGAAAGACAGAAAGACAGAAAAGACAGAAAGACAGAAAGACAGAAAGACAGAGGGACAGAAAGACAGAAAGACAGAAAGACAGAAAGACAGAAAGACAGAAAGACAGAAAGACAGAAAGACAGAAAGACAGAAAGACAGAAAGACAGAAAGACAGAAAGACAGAAAGACAGAAAGACAGAAAGACAGAAAGACAGAAAGACAGAAAGACAGAAAGACAGAAAGACAGAAAGACAGAAAGACAGAAAGACAGAAAGACAGAAAGACACAAAGACAGAAAGACAGAAAGACAGAAAGACACAAAGACAGAAAGACACAAAGACAGAAAGACAGAAAGACACAAAGACACAAAGACACAAAGACACAAAGACACAAAGATTCATGTCGAGAATATTGTGGAGGAGATGTGTCGCGACGAGATGAGGGCGCGCGTCAAGTTGGAGGGCGCTTCCTAATCGGTGCACGTCTCGACAGGTAAACGGATACTGCCGCGGAGAACAGCAAAAGGCCTGCCTGACAACGCCTGATCGTGGCCTGGATGGAGGAACACCGCGAACATTTCGAAGGAACGAGCATCAAGGATGAAGCCACGATCAAAATGGTGAATACCCCACGAGAGTAGCTGTGACGGAGTGCGCGTCAGGTTGGAGGGCACTGCCTAATCGGCGCTCCGTTGGGAAGAGAAATCCTGCGAGGGTGACTGTGACGGGGCGCGCGTCAAGTTGGAGGGCGCTTCCTAATCGGTTCACGTCTCGACAGGTGAGAAACCCCGCGAGGGTGGCTGTGACGGGTTGCGCGTCAAGTTGGAGGGCAATTCCTAATCGGTTCACGTCTCGACGGGTAAATTCAAAATGCCTGCGAAGAGGACATCAGCGCAGTGGAATTAATAACGAATGGAAAGAAAAAAATATTGAGAAAAAGGGAAGGACAACGCTAGTTAGCGTTGAAAACTCGAGAAGTGCATGAGCACAGCCGCCCCCTGAAGTAGTCGCCTAGATGTGGTCCCAGGGGGAATAAGGCAACGAGTAGAGGGCTTGGTTTTTGTGGGTGCGATCCCCACTCGACGTCTGGGTTAACCCTTCCCAGGTAAGGCTGGTAGAGCGTTCCTCACCTCTTTAAAAAAAAAAAAAAAACAAAGACACAAAGACAGAAAGACAGAAAGACAGAAAGACAGTCTTGTTCTGTCGAACTTTTTTTTATTTGTTTGAGAATTAGTTCGTTCTTCCAAACCAGAAATGAGTGCACTAGCCCTGCTTAAATCGTGGCATAAAATTCTTGTGCTTGAACCGATTCATTTATTTTGGAGCTATAAAAATATATGGTGGGTCAGTTAAGCCTAGAATATCAACATGGGACAATTGAGCTTGATGTTGTTATTTTAAATCTTTAAAAACACCATTTTATGAAGAGAAGTGAAAATTGTCAAAAAGTAACATAGAACAAATATGCGTAGAACGGCAGATTAGGTATCAGAAAAAATGCTCAAGAATTTCCACTTTTTCGGATGATTTTGCTTGTTTTGTAAGAAATTTTGACAAAAATCATCTGAAGTAAAAGGGTCTTGAAAAAGTCCATGAATAGTCAGAGAGATGGCACTTCTGGCGCGTATCGAGGTTATATTTGGTTAGTAGCATCTCTTGGAAGAACACACACCATGTTTTAGCTAGATAGATCGGTTTCTCTGTGTTTGGCATTCCTTCAAATTGAGAAAGTCGAGTTTTTTTTTCATCACGACAACGCACCAGTTCACGCCTCAGCAGTTGTGGTCGCAAAACTAATGGAAATAGACTTTCAACTTGTCTCAAACGACAGTTCATCAAAACCGTCTTCCTCCTGTCGCTCCTGGAAGTTGTTCCCAGAAAAGATTCGTTTCGACTCGATAGAATAGGAAAACTTAAAAAAACGCGATTCGTTCGCCATGTCCTCTAGATGGCGTGTTTTACTCATAAACTTAAAATTCAACCTTTCAAGTCAACCGCATGTTCATTGTACCCCACTGTCCGTCTTGCCAGCACCTTCCCCTACGTGTATTGTGTAAAGGATTTCTTTTTTATCCTTTTTGTTTTATATCAGGCTCATTAGCATTTAAGCTGTAACATAGCCGAATTTTAAGTGTGTACATGTCACATGTTTATAATATCTATAATTACGACATTTTTCGGCGTTAGAGTATTCTCTTATATACCATTGCATATGGTACTCATTTATACAGTAATATTAAGGCGTAAGAGCTTTCCTTCTGTTCTTCCATTATCCAAGTTAGACCGGACAGCGGAGACAGTTGATTGATCATTGTTGAGTCACTTATAGAACAGCAGCCCGATGTGTAGTGCAGAGCAGAGCAGTTGTATGGATGAATCGATCTTATTTCGACCGTGGTTCGATCTCCATTGCTGATGATTGTTGCGTGGACTGAGTTTTGAAACTCACGATCGATCAATTACTAAGCGAACGCGCAACCAATGTGGATACAGAGACCCCCGATTGTGTGAAGGATTATCAACACTTATATTTGGTTAAGATAGTGTGTTCAGTTATTTTAGTTATTTTGGTATTTTTGGCTAACAAATTGAAACATGAAAATTAATTTTAAGAAACTAACTAATTGTTGAATTCCAGCTGTACTGACGGCGCTAAAATGAAAATCCTTGCCAAGGTATACATGTTACAGTTACACATTTCGAGGGTTGGTATCGTTAAGGTTCTGTTGGTTATATCGATAATTTGACGAAATTTCTGCCATGAAGAACATTTTGTATCCTGAAAACGAGCTGGATATTATTTAAGATATAAACGACTTGTGAACCCTGCGACCAGAAAACAACAGAGTTTCAAATTAAAAGTACATAAAATGTTGTCATATCATATAGATTACAGTTGCATTTTCATTTTTATTCTGAATGGTTTCACCATGGGAGTGTTTTGAAAGGCAATAGGACTTACATCAAATTGTTGTATAGTGTAAAAAATGTGAAATGTTCAACAACACGCTAAATATAAATCTATTTTATAGGAATTATTATTTGTCTTAAAGATGTGCTGTTCTTTCGCGTTCATTTATTTCGTTGTAGTTACATAAACAGGATAATCAGAACGTCATAATTTTATACTTGTAAGAAATTATTTCTTCCTTCCTTTCTCCCTAATTGTCTGCTCAGGAGGTTTGGAAAATATATTTTTTAATTTTTTTTTGTATTTGAACTCAGGTAATATCTACATTATTGTTATTTATTTTTTAATTATTTCTATTTTATCTTTCGAGTAAGCATTGTTTTGATATATTGCTGTTTTATGTCCAATTGATTGAATCCTAAGAACTAATTTCTTCTTCTTTTTATGCACAAGTCAAAAGCTTCATTAATATTGTAATGTGACTAAATTTAAACCGAAGAAATATTTTTTTAACAGAAACTACTAGTTCCAAGATCACTTCATTGTAATAAAATTCATTTTATTGTTAGTCGGAAACTCCCGATTATGTGAATAAAATATCTTTCAAAATAAAATAAAAACATTTTTTTTCCAATATGGTGATTTTTTCTAATAATGTATTATCGTATTTATCTGGTCGCATATACACGTGGTTACACTGCATTAAACGGGGTTTAATGCCCAATTCTATAAAATATGATTAAGATTCTCCGTGATTGATTTGAAAAGCTATTGTTTGTGATTGGAGTTATAAATCCGTGTTATAAGATGCGATTCCACCACTTTTCAATTTAATGAGAATTTTTTGGTTAGACAAGTTCGATGGGGTGACGGCGCCAGTGGTTGTGTGGTTAGCGTAACAGCCTCACAATCCGATCGGTCTGGGTTCAATCCCAGCTGGCGTCGTTGGGATTTTCTGAGGCGAAAAATCTCTGGTTACGTCTTCCTTCGGAGGGGAAGTAAAAGAAGTTGGCCCGGCTCATGAGTTGTTGAGTCTGATAGGTAGGAACAGGTGGAGTCGCTTCCCTGATGTCGGTGATTGGCACTAAAGTGGCGGAAATAGGCCGACGAAAAATAAGCGAAGATAAAAAAAAAAAGTTCGATGGTCTTAATATTGCATATCAGCTATGAATACATAAATATCTTCTAATAATAAAATATTCGTTTGTTTCTAAAAATGAATGTACGTTTGGATTTGTATGACAATTGGGTAAACGTTACATTCGTCTTAGTGGCGAATGCCTGAATTTCGAATTGGTGAACTAGCTCTTTTTTTCCATGAAAGTTTGTATTATGATTAGTAATTTTGTACTTGCGCATCAAAATTCTATAATATGATTAAAAAAAAATAGCAGAATATTTCCGTTGAAAGCTAGAAGCTATGTCGATTAATCCTATATGTTGATGAGTATCTCGGAGGTGATTGTGAACTTCAGTGATGCTTTTTTTTCTATAATGTATAAAATACGACACCATAGTACAAGTTCAAATCAACTTCCATTATCAAACCGAATCGTCGTAATAGCAAATATGCCTTCACCATTTGCCGACACTTGCAGAGTCCGCGCGCTCCCTTGGCATCCATTCCGACAGGCTACTATAACAATATTGCGAAGTGGCAGTTTGCCAAATGCGTCCGTATTTCGTGTTAGCGGGAGAACAATTTTTCCCCACGCAGGAGTGTCGTTCTTTCGGTAAGGCATCGGGATAAGGGTTACCTCCCGTACGCACGCACATATCCTAAGAGAGTGATAACGACATCGTCTTTTTCATTCGCAATTTTTTTTGCCTCTTCCACTCATCTTCTTTCGTGTCGACTGGTGCCTGGCTATGCGGACTGTTTTTCATGCTTACACTTCCCTGCTTCGCAGCTTCCCACACGGAAGCTGATATGAGACCGTAACGACGGAAGCGTCGCATAAAAAATATCCTCCCCGATAGGAGGCCCGTTTAGGCGGAAAATCCTCTTCGAAATATGCGTATAGGTTGGACTCATTTATTATTTATCCTATTTACTTCGTTTTGTCATCCCATCTTTTTGTGTCACCCTCGTTTTCCTCGTTTTTTTATCCAAGACAGGGAAAATCGCCTCACGCTGGAAGGAGTATTGCGAAAAAATAGCAAACTTCTTCTGATAGAAGGAGGGGGTGAAAATATTTGCAAAATGTGTGCCCTGGTCGACACCGAGCGAGGGTAGAAACAGCACGCGGAAAAGTATGGCGATATGCGAACCGGATCCGTTTTGGGTGGGCGGAGGTTACTCAGGACCAAACCATTGGCTGTCAAGGATAAATAAATTGAGGAAGATGTGCGTATAATCAGAATTGAGTGCAAGTGGAGGAGCTGTAAATTTTAATGCGTTTCGCGAATGGTAATGATGAGTTACGAATTCTTTATTTCACCTCCGGTACTGAATTGCTGCCGGCCGGGCGATTATTGTCACGTGGCGCAGTCACATAGGGAATTTATGGGGCATTCCGCTTAACATGATTTAGCGTACGATCCTTCCTGACAGCGTTCGCCTTATGCATTGTGCGTCACCAAATGAACCGCAAAATTGGAATTATGCTGAGCCATGGACAAAATTGTTTTTGTATCTTCAATAGTTATTTTTTTCGTAGCGCACACTATCTGATGCTCAAGAGTACTTACACAAAGGCACCTGAAGAAACAAACATCACGTTTCCAATACCGCTTGGGTATCGATTCCGAGAAGATAAAAAAACTTAAATTGCGTTTGTTTGCTTTCGATATATGTGGATTTTTCGCTGAGCTAATATTTTGATGAGAAAACTGTTTCCATGTCGGCACGCAACGAAATGAAGAATCAACATATTCTCTGGGTAAAACTCTGCTTCCGAAGTTTGTGTGCCTGTGTGATATTCGGTTGGCTTCGCAGTGATGGATGGATTCAACCCAATCTCCCAGGAATCGATTCCAGGAGTAATTTCCCGGTTATGTAATCTCTTCTTGTAGCGGTACTTGTGAACCGGCGGAGGGTCGTCTAATGCAAACGAATGTTTATGTTTATTTCGGAAGATGCTGTCAATGTAAACGTAATGCGAAATTAGTTTTATCTTCTTTCGTTTCTATTTTGCTGGTTGATGCTTCCACTCGAGGTACTTTTTTTAATAAATATGTGTCGAAATGGCGTATGTAGATTGGTAGGGGGAGACCCCTGTGATAGGTATGCGCACATAAGCGAGTAGATAAGATACAGTTCAATGACTTCGGTAATGTGCAATCTAAAACATTGGAACCCCATTTAAAAAGCAGCACTTGCCAATTTTGTTTTCCCTCGCGAGTGATCAACTAGAGTGGTTTTTCGCGTGCATGAATTAATTTATAATAGAACAAAGATCAAACTGCAATTGGTTACGAATTAGATTAACTGTGGAATGTCGCATGACAACGGGTGATAATCATATGTTTGTTTTGCTATGAAAATCACGAAGAAGCTATGGTGTTTATTTGCGTCTCTGAGAGTAGGAAACATTTACGTCCTCAAACTGAAATGCACTCCCAAAGATGTCCTATCATATACTCATACAGCTATTCCATGCCAAACCGATATAGTGGTTCTCAGATTTTCGTGAAACGTGGTAGATTTGTTCCTTATAGCAAGATATTAGACCCGTATTTTTTTAATTTTTTTTATTAGGGTGCCCATTTCCATTTTAGGGAGGTTCGAAAAATCAACCTTTTATTTTTTCCCAAAATGACTTTTTTTCCTAAAATCAGAGAGGCGATTTCTTACGTTTTTGAGTTGTGATTTCTCAAAGTTAACCTTTGATCCAAAAATGATTTTTTTTAATTTAAAAAATAATAACTCAAAACGAAAGGAAACACCTTTTTGATTTCTGACTATGTTATGTAAAAACTTCAGCTTTCCAAAAAAATATTTAAAAATATAGCGCCTTCTATCTTTAACCGGGTAAACTATAAAAAAATACAATTAATAATTGACATAATTCATTTGTTTTCGGAAGTTTTTCATTTTTTTAAAGAGGACTATCTAATATGCTTTAATTTGATATGTCAATCATCCGAATCGGTTCAGTGGTTCAAAAGTTATGATTTTTTGTGGTGGAAAAGGGGGACAAATTGATTTTTCGGACCATTGGTTAATTTTGAAAAACCATAATTCAAGAACAAAAAACAAAGCTTTTCTGATTTTTGGATATGTTATGTATAAAAACTTTACAAGAAAAAAATATAAAAAAATTGGCGCCATATAAACACAAAAAAAAACAAATACAATCAATACCATCTTTGTGTTGTTACAGAATAACTACGTCTACGTAACAATCATCAGCGATGGAGATCGATCCACGGTCGAAATAAGATCGATTCATCCATACAACTGCTCTGCTCTGCAAGACACATTCTATAAATAACTCAACAATGATCAATCAACTGTCTCCGCTGTCCGGTCTAACTGGATAATGGAAGAACATAAGGAAAACTCTTACGGCCTAAATGGCTACTGTGTAAATGTGTACCATATGCAATGGTATAGAAGGGAATACTCTACGCCGTAAAAAGGCAATTGTGTAATTTGCTAATTATAGATATCATAAACATGTGACACGCACACGATTAAAATTCGGCTCTGTTACAGCTAAAATGCTAATGAGCCTAAAATAAACAAAAAGGTATAAAAAAAACTAAATCAAATTTCTTTGCAAGTGTAAGTGTATTTCCAACGAAAATTAGCAAATTGGCTTCAATTTGATATGTTGATCATCTGAATCGGTCTAGTAGTTCAAAAATTATGTCATTTTTGGAAAACATGGGGAAAAAGTTCATTGTTCCGACCATCTCAAAATGGAAATGGACACTCTAATAAAAAGAAATTAAAAAATACGGCTAATATTTTGTTATAAACATCAAGTTGTCAGGGTGACTAATAAAATTTGAACTACAATTCAAAATTCTGTTTGATTCATAAAAATAGTTTTCGTCGAGCAAGATAAATTCCTTTCAATGCTTTTCTAACATTATTCATTCATTTCCTTGGAGGTCGTGATTTCGTTTCTGAATGCACCTATTACGACAAATAAAATTGGTAATTGTTTGTAAAATCCAAACAAAAAGCCAATTTATAACTAACATTTGTGTTTTCGGTCGCTTTGGACAGGTTTCTTGCCTTGATATTAATGTTTTTCCCATCTAATTAACTCGAAAAATGATCAACAATTGATGAAATAATACAAATTGTGGTAATGGAGACGAGATATATCATACGGATCGAGTACAGATCATCTGTGCATGTGGATTTGGATGCCAGGCAAGTCCCATATTTGGTGACCCTACACCATCGGAAAGATTAGGTTGGGAATGGTTTAGCGATTCAAAAAGCTCAAAAACGAAGAATTAGGGACATTACTCGATCGAGCTTCGTGTCATATGCAAACAGAAATTGCTGAATTATTACTCTCGTAACTCGCCAAGGTATTTCCAAACTACTCAAAGCCGCCGGATACATTCAAAACTAAGGAAATTATGTTCCATATGAATTGAAAGAGAGAGAAAAATGTCGAACGGCAATTTTGTCTGTCGGATAGGTTGCTTGAGAGGCACAAGAGGGAGTTTTTTTTTCATCGAATCGTTACCATGAATGAAAAATGGATTCACTACGTCTATCCAAAACGCAAAAGATCGTATGGAATGCTTGACCAACCAGCAACATCAACGCTGAAGCCGAATATCCACGGTACCAAAGTAATGCTTTGTATTTGGTGGGATCAATGGGGTGTAAACCTTTATACGCTGTTAAAACCTGGTCAAACGATCAATGGAGTTTTTACTGACAACTGTTGATCCGTTCAAAGCCACCTATTGCCCTGAAACGTCCAGATTATGCAACCAGACACAAGTCATTAATATTGGGTTAGGGAAAAAAAATATCGTATATTGTCAAAATATGGCAACACTTAAAGATATCTTGTGTTGTACTTATCGCATCGGGTCATACTATACGGCTATTTAAAGACGACAATCTGTGCTACAAGTGTCGTTTTGACAGTGTTGTGATTGTCCTTTTCAGTCTCAAGTTATAGCGCGTTAAAGATGGAGTCCACCAAGCAAGAAATTCGCCATATTTTATGTTTTTACTACCTGCGAGGTAAACTGCAATGAAGGCGGCCGAAAAAATTCGTGTAGTTTATGGACCCGATACTGTTACGATTCGCACAGCACGAAAGGGTCACTATAATAGAGAAAAAAAATTGTGCTGTTTCATATTTATCGACTCTCGCTTGAGCTGAAGGTTATCAATACAAGGTAGGGTGAAATTCGCCGTATGTGAATGGCGTGAACGTGAATATTTTCGGCACTGCTAAGTATTCATTTCAATGCCAAAGTTGCCAAAAACGAGGATTTAATGTGATGAATGGTCGTTGTAATTTAGGGCGTCGGATCAGGGCCACCTTCTCCAATCTGTTCAAAAGGGAACTGACGCTGATATTGTGTATTGGGGGCTGCCATACAAATGAAACACAAATTCCAGCATTACTCGAGAACTAATCACGCAAATGGAACGAAATTTGGCATGTGAAGGTTTTAGGGTGCAATAATTGTTTCTATGGTGGTTAGACACTCCACCCCCCTCTCTAAGGGGGAGGGGGGCTGCTATACAAACGAAACACAAATTTCTACATTACTCGAGAATCAATCAAGCAAATGCAACCAAATTAGGCTCTGGAGGCTTCAGGGTGCAATAAATGTTTCTATGGTGGTTAGAAACTCCAATCAACCCCATATTTCTAAAGGGGGCTACCATAGAAATGAAACAGACATTTCTACATCACTCGATAATTGATCAAGCAAATGCAACAGAATTATGCATCTGGAGATTTTAGGGTGCAATAAATGTTTCTATGGTGGTTGGACACTCCACCCCCCTCTCTAAGGGGGAGGGGGGCTGCTATACAAACGAAACACAAATTTCTACATTACTCGAGAATCAATCAAGCAAATGCAACCAAATTAGGCTCTGGAGGCTTCAGGGTGCAATAAATGTTTCTATGGTGGTTAGAAACTCCAATCAACCCCATATTTCTAAAGGGGGCTACCATAGAAATGAAACATACATTTCTACATCACTCGATAATTAATCAAGCAAATGCAACAGAATTATGCATCTGGAGATTTTAGGGTGCATGTTTCTATGGTGGTTGGACACTCCACTCCCCTCTCTAAGGGGAGGGGGGAGTGTGTCTGCCATACAAATGAAACCCAATTCTGCATTACTCGATAATCAATGAAGCAAACGAAACCAAATTAGGTATATGGAGGTTTTAGGGCGCAATAAATGTTTTCACGGTGGTTAGACCCCCCTCTATAAAGGGGGGCTACCATTCAAATGAAACACAAATTTCTGCATTATTCGAGAATTAATCAAGCAAACGAGACCAAATTTGGCATGTGAATGTTTTAGGGTGCAATAAATGATTCTATGGTGGTTAGATACTTCTCCCTCTCGAAAACTAATCAAGCAAATGGAGCCAAATTTGGCATGTTAAGATTTTAGGGGACACGAAACGTCTCTATGGTTAATAGACACTCCTCGCCTCTCTCTGAAAGGGTGAAGAGAGGGGTCTGTGTCTGAAAATAATCTGATATTATAATGATAAGTTTTGGTAGAAGTACTAGGATTTTTTTTAGTAAAAGATAAATTCAACGGGGTCGATTAGAAGATCAATCAATGAACAGTTCTGCGATTGGGCTCATGAACTTGCGCTTAGTAAGAAAACGTGAATGTTTGAAGGTATTGATAACAAAAAACAAATTTTGGACGGGACGAGGTTTGCCGGGTCAGCTAGTATCTTAATAAATGATATTAAATTGATTTAAGAATGCATTACACTTGGTTCGTTGTGGTTGAACACAATTTTGAAAAATGCAGATCAGCGCTTTTACACTTCATGGCAGCCCTTAGGCTGTCTTACTTACCAGATCCCGACGACATCTGATTCCAGGAGCCTTCCGAAACAGCAAAATATGTTAAAGATTCAGATCTGCCATCTTGGAGAAAACGATCACTACCGTCCGATGCCATATTCTGGGTTTATGGTTCTCTTTGGTTGAATGCAAATTTTTTTTTACAGTCTGCTACGCAGAATTTTTCGTTTGGACCTGTTGTCAATTGTCCGAATGACATGGTCATTTTACAGTCGATAAATTATTATGTTCTGCATCCAATGGTGTAAGTAACTCAATTTTGAAAAAAAAAATGGCGCTTGGTTCGTTTTGGCCGAACCCCGACCATATAATCTAACAAAAAAATTGCTCATTTATCGAGTAAATAATATATTCGGGTAAGTTTTATTTTTTTTTAATTATTATATTCGGTTTAATTGACTGTTAGTGAATGTCTTCGAGTGAATCGAATTAGGGTGATGTTACAGAACCAAATAACTAGACTCAACTAACTCAAATATGATTCCTAAACTTGGTTCAATTTCGTTTTCCACAGCTCCAGTGTTGTTCCGCTCCCGTGGAAACAAGCCGTGAACTTGTTTCGTATTCTTTGTACTTCAATTTTCTCGCTCCACTGAACTCCATCATTCTTTCCGCTCAAGATGCTGCATAGCACACATACATTTGTTTGGAGCTGCCTTTCGCGTGACCTCCCATGTCATTATATTTTATCTATTCCCTAATGCCCTCTGGTTCACCCTCGCACGCTTTCATACGAACATTGTGTTCGCATTTCTGCCACGTCCATTTTGCATACTGAAGGGTTCTCCGACTTCTGGGAAGGCGAAAAAGATATTTTTTTAAGTCTCATCAACGGTGGTATATCCATCAGCTTCAGTGTGAGCACACACATTTCCCGCTTCGGAGGCCTATCGAATGTACATATACGCATGGATCCCCGCGAGGATAAACAAAACAAAGCGGGCTGGAATGTACGAAATTGGAATCTTTATGGCTCAGTGCCCTTTCTGCCACTGGATGTCACTGGCGTGTGTTCCGGCAGAGGACACGAGTGGAAGAGTACCGAGCTGAGACAAAAAAAAAACAGAAATGCACGCACATAAATATTTCATGCTTCCACGATTTTATTTCGTCAAACACAGATAAAAGTGGAATTTAGGAAAGATATAAAATATAAATAGCGTATCCGGAACCGGGAGTAGCAGAAGCGGAAGGAAAGCGCCCATCGCATATCCGCCTTTTGGCGAAATGTTCGTTTCGCATAACGTTCTTTTTCCAGTATTTTTGTTTTCAATTTTTTTCTTCGTTGAATGGGTGAAACGCGGCCAAAGTACTCGCTTGAGCCGAAAGATGATAGACGCTTCTGGTCCCAGGGAAAGTGCTTCGCCGTATCCGCTCAAGGGTTGTTTGCTATATCCGGAGGGGATACTATTTTTTTTCTCGTATGAGCAGCATTCGGGTAAGACGGAGATCCGCCACAAAATTGTGACAGTTTGAGGGATTCAGCCGAAAATGGTTGTTATAAATTTATTCCTAATAAAATTTGTGATATTTGCAAAAAATGAGTATCATTGATGGCGCTGTTAGTATTGAAAGAATGACAAATAAGATGGTTGTAATACAGTAATAGAGGTATATCAACAGTTCGAGTTGTCTAATTAAAATTCTACACGAAGAGCAAAGTCCTCATGCTTGATATGATAATTGCATATAGTAACCATACGTCACTGTAAACTAAATTTGTTTGTAGCGTAGTTTCGCAAATAATAGAGATGAAGTTTCTCAGAATTGAACGCCAAAACGAGCTGCCTATGGGGGTGGAGTCAGTGTGCTGTAACATGTCGATATGAAACTATCCAGCCCGCTCTGTTGATGAGATGGCATCTGAGCGCGTCGGAATCTACAAACGTGCGATTCCGTTGGCCTTTTCACCATGTTCGATTAATATTTGCTTCCCCTGACAACGTTTGTGTATCAGCGATGGTTGGCTTCTCACGTTGGCATCGTTCGTATTCCAGCATCCACAGCGAACGCCAGGCGCTTGTGATATCATGCGATAGTGGGTGGGGGCTCAGCAATTCTAAATTCTCTACAGCAGCCCAACGGCGAATTCCGGGACCAGGGGATACGTCGCACAAGACACGAACGTTTAATAAGTGCGTGTACCGACAGCGACGCTGATGCGAGGATAGCTGGCACACATGTCGTCGGTGTGTCCTCAATCGACGAAAGCAACTGAAGGGACTCGGAAGGCGCCGTATTCGGTAACCATCGCATGTAGATTGGAAATTTTTGTTTACCCAGAACCTGGGACGAACGGCGGTTGTTGGCTTCAATTTAATTTAATGGTCGTTCTGTGATGATATTTTTTAGTTTCATGCAACACTATGTGGGATGATCGTCATCGTATAAACATACTGCCTCCCTGTGTGGTAGTTTGCCGCACGTTGAAAACAGGCATCGTCGACAGCGCCGATTGTTTAAGAAGTGTGTTTGAGAATTTGCGCTCGTAGATTGGAATGTGAATTAGTGAGAATTTCTCTTGTACATTTTACTGCTCCTTACTTGGAATGTTCTCGTTCGAAGTTATTTCGAACATGTTTGTCAGTTAGTCGATCGCATTACGAGAGGGCTCAGAGCTGGGGTGATTATAGACCGGTTCAGAAAGTACCTGGTTAACGATCCACGCCAGCGCGTCTCCGTTACCTGCAACCCCAACGCAGGACAATCGAAATGATAAAATTACTTCATCCATCCATCATGTCTGGCATACTTGCAACTCTGAAGATGTTAATGGTCGACCATAAATGATAATTCAAGCAACAACTTGAAAAGTTGGAACGTTACCGAACCAACGATAGAATAGGTAGGTTCCGCTCTTGCCGTTGGGAACATAGTTGCAAAGATTCAAGCAGACCGATTTCATAGAAAACTCGTCCTTAAAGTTCCCTGAACAGTTGACAGAAAGGTAACCACCTGCACCGGATCTGGATTGGGTGAAATATACTATGAAAAACCTGTTTCCCAGTGTGATTGACCTGACGTCCCATGACTAAGAATGCTACTGCACTAGAGCGGATGCCGGCTACGCGATGGGAAGAAGAATATTTTACTGAATGTTCTGTAACGCTACAATGCTACAATTATGGCAGCGAGAGAACCGGAAAGTATCGACAATAAAATATAGACAGAGAAAGAGAGAGAGAGAGAGAGAGAGAGAGAGAGAGAGAGAAGAAGGAAGGTGATGAAGTCTTCAATTGCTTGCCATTCTTTCTGTGGCAAACATAAAAAATGTTTTTTGGCGGAATGTGAAAGAACTAATTTCACTCTATATTATATGTGATTTTCAAAGATATGTTGTTTTTTGTATTTGAGTAAATTAAAATTTAAATCATGAGTTTTTGGGTGGAAACCCATCAATAACTTTGAGCGGGATTAAGATATTGACAAATTCTGCATCACAAAATGTTATTGATAAGCTCTAAAAGTGGTACTAAGACAATTTTGATGTCAAACAAACTGTTTTTTTTTCATCGTTACCCTTATGTAACTTAGTTTAAAAACAGCTTCGTGGGAGATATTTGTTTTCTAGACAAAAACTGTCTTCGACGAAGTTGTTACATATGATAGAGCGCTCATTTTTATGTTATCAAAAATAGGGTGACCTAATTATCGATGAAATAAAAAAATCTAACTTTCTTATCTTTATAAATATAGACAAATACAGTTCGACAATATTGTAGCTTCAATTATTTTGAACAACTTTGTAGAACAAATCTTTTTTCTATCTTTTTATATAATCGATTTAGCGCATTTTTCTAGGTTGCCTTAGGGTGACCATGAAAAAGCGTGTTTTTTACTCTAACTTTTATATTTCAAATTCTACATCAAAAGTGTCTTCATACGACTTTTGTAGCTTATCAAGACTAACAATTTGCGATGCAGAACTTGTCAATATCTTAATCCTACTCAAAGTTATTGATGGTTTTTTACCCAAAAACTCATGATTTCAATTTTAATTTACTCAAACACGAAATATAACATAGTTTTGAAAATCACACATCATGTAGAGTGAATTATGCTCTTTCAAATGCCGCCAATAAACTTTGTTTATGTTTGCCCCAGAAAAAATGACAATCAATTGCAGAGAACGTGTTTTTTTGGGAAGAACTATCAGATATTGACAAGTTCTGCATCGCAAAATGTTTGTATTAGTAAGCTCTAAAAGTCTTTCGAAGACAGTTTGTATGTAGAATTGTAAATATAAAAGTGAGAGCAAAAAACTGTCTTTTCATGGTGACCCCAGCACAACTTAGAAAAGAGGCTATTGGTTATTTCAAGAGATATAAAAAAACATTGTTCTTCAAAAGAGTCTCAAATAACTGGGACTACGACATTGTCGAACTATGTTTACCTCTATCAAAATAGATAAGAAAGTTAGATATTTTATTTCTTCAAAATTTTGGTCACCCTATTTTCGAAAACATGAAAATGAGCGCCCTATCATATGTAACAACTTTGTCGAAGACAGTTTTTGTCTAGAGAATAACTGTCGAGCTCTAAATGCTAATTTCTAATTAAATACATCTCTTGGACCATTGTGGATTGTGAGCAGCACCGATTTCGGAAGGTACAAGGTACGTGACATCCTCCTCCTCTCTAGTCAATGAGGTGACCAACCGGCCCCAACGAGTGACATCTGGCGCCGCATCGGTACTTACCCCACGTTATTGAAATAAAATAAAGTTATATGAGTTGGTGTAAGTGACTTGATCGATTTCTCTTCATCAACTTTTTCTTCAGTTAATAACTCAACTGCAAAAACGTTCCAATTTGAGTTTGCTATAGAATCCGATAGATGAGGCTCTGACCTGGCTCTGGCTACAATTGATCGATGATTCTAATTGGCGGAGAGGGGTTTGTTTTTGTGCTGGGAATTTTCAAGGAGAAATCGATTCCTCCTTTTGGCCGTAATGCTTCTTTTCCAGCAAAACGAAGTAGTATTGTAATCACTTTATTCCAAAGATGAAATGCCTAATAGTTATAAAAGTATCAATTATTGACATGAAAACTTGTTTCAATAGCTTGAAAATTGCTTCGAAAACGGCTATTGATATCATAAAAATCGGTATATAAGCTGGTGCCCGCTCAGAAATCCATTTCCACTACGTCGTTTGATATTTGTATCGATAATGCTTTGAACTACAATTTGCATAAACAAACTAATGTACGGAGTTCACCAGAACCACTCGCCAGAATTATTGTAGCACTCATCAGTTAATAATGGAATCGATTATGTTTCCTTCACGTTACCCTAAGTTACCGTCTTAAATATATTATTTGACCTGAAAAATGTGTTCCCGAAGCAACCTATTCTATCCGAGTCTGTTTTCCAATACATATAATACATAATTTATAGGACAGGAAGGCATTTCTCTTTAGATACATTTTCGGCAGTTCCACGATTCGGTAGCTCTATCGCAATCAATGGTATGTGGTCTTCTGCGCCAGGATGCGAAATGATGCCGAATGGCATGTGCTATATCTTGCTTCCGCTGTCACGCCACCATTCTCATCCCTCCCCCACGCAGCCGAGTTTCGTCAAAAAGTAATATAAGCTTACCCATCAAAGTGATGCGCTATCCCTTCAATCGGGCGCACATTCTTTCATCCCCCAAGATGCTCACCGCTCTAAAGGATCATCAGCATCCGTCCCATTCTTCGTGCCTCGCGCTTCAAGCTATAATTCGCTACTTCTTAGTAAGTCCCCCCCGGCATCGATACCATTTCCATTTATCACCAAACATACAGAATCACCTTCCACCACACCGCCAGCATATCATCGGAGGACAGAGCAGCCATCATCAACCAGTGGCAGGCGGAAAACCCATCAACCACCAGAGCACAGCCCGTTTGGTTGCCCTCACGACGATAGTCAATACCGATGGCAGAAGCCCCGAACTCATATATTTGCGCAAAAACGAGAAGTACATTAAATTTGCATGCGAAGATAAGGGTATAGAATTTGCGAAAAAAATAGAAAGTGCTCTCAACGTCACATGTCCCTGAGCTGCTGCCACCGCGCACCCTCTCTTACGGCAGGCTTCCCGTGGTGAGATGGCCACGTGATTCCGCTCGCCGTTCACCGCTATAGTCGCCTAACACCGCGAGATGGCTGGCGATGGATGGATGATTTCGTTTCTGTACGATGGATGGTTGAAGCACCACGCCAAGGTGCCACCGGGGAAAATGGAAAAACGAGATCAATTCATTTGGGGAGAGAGATAGAGACAGAAAGAAAACTCACCGCCGGGTAACGGATTTCGGATAGCGTCGGGGGAACTAACTTAGTTGAGTTATTTCCGCATATTATTATGGCTTATGTCAGCTTTCATTTGTAGTCATTTTTGAATGAATCAAATAACTTAGTGGAAATTGTTATATTATTCTATAATTGATATTGTCAAACTAACATAACATCATTCACGAATTCCTTACATTATTGAAATTTGTTATCGATTCCTAGAAATATATGAGCACAGCGATTTACAACTAGTAAGGTTTTTTGTACTACCCCTTTATCTTATTATTTATAATTCCTGTAATATATAAACAGGATCTTTTCTTTATTAATGCTACTTTGAATCTCTGGCCATTCAGGAGTGGAATTTTATATAACACTTTTCTATTTCTCCTAAAGGGTGTGTCACATCAAATTGCATCACAGAAAAAACGCTGTAGAAATTCGCCCAGTAGACCGATCCTTTTGAAAATTTTAGACAGTAAAATAAAAACTATTAAACAACTTTTGGCATTTTCTTCTTATTCATACTTCGAGCCCAAACCCGTATGCTCGCACCTTCCTCTTTACCCCGTCCATAAGGTTCTGTACAACGTCAGGTTGTAGTTTTTTTTGAACAGAAATCCATTTTCTCTTGAAGTCCGCCTCCGATTTGACAACTTTTGGGTTCTTCCGGAGGGCCTGCTTCATAATCGCCCAATATTTCTCTATTGGGCGAAGCTCCGGCGCGTTGGGCGGGTTCATTTCCTTTGGCACGAAGGTGATCCCGTTGGCTTCGTACCATTCCAACACGTCCTTTGAATAGTGGCACGAAGCGAGATCCGGCCAGAAGATGGTCGGGCCCTCGTGCTGCTTCAATAGTGGTAGTAAGCGCTTCTGTAGGCACTCCTTAAGGTAAACCTGCCCGTTTACCGTGCCGGTCATCACGAAGGGGGCGCTCCGCTTTCCGCAAGAGCAGATCGCTTGCCACACCATGCACTTTTTGGCAAACTTGGATAGTTTCTGCTTGTGAATCTCCTCCGGAACGCTGAATTTGTCCTCTGCGGAGAAGAACAACAAGCCCGGCAGCTGACGAAAGTCCGCTTTGACGTAGGTTTCGTCGTCCATTACCAGGCAATGCGGCTTCGTCAGCATTTCGGTGTACAGCTTCCGGGCTCGCGTCTTCCCCACCATGTTTTGCCTTTCGTCGCGGTTAGGAGCCTTCTGAATCTTGTATGTACGCAGGCCCTCCCGCTGCTTGGTCCGCTGGACGAATGAACTTGACAAATTCAGCTTATTGACGACATCCCGGACCGAACTTCTCGGATCACGTCTAAACTGCTTAACTACGCGCTTGTGATCTTTTTCACTGACGGAGCATCCATTTTTGCCGTTCTTCACCTTTCGGTCGATGGTTAGGTTCTCGAAGTATCGTTTTAGTACTCTGCTGACCGTGGATTGGACGATTCCCAGCATCTTACCGATGTCCCGATGTGACAACTCCGGATTCTCTAAATGAGTGCGCAGGATTAATTCACGACGCTCTTTTTCGTTCGACGACATTTTTCCAAATTTACGAAAAATTGACAGTGAAGCATGGCCAACGTGATCTATACAGTCTTTTCTGATTATAAGCGAAAGCTGAAGATATAATTCCTAAAAATTAAATTTCTACAGCGTTTTTTCCGTGATGCAATTTGATGTGACACACCCTTTAGTAAGGTGTCCCAAATCGAATTGCATCACGAAAAAAACGCTGTAGAAATTGGGTATTGGTATTGGGCTCTTGAAAATTTGCGTAGAAGTAGTTTAGGGTGTATTGTTTATACTGTATTTCTATCATTGTCAGTTTTTCGAAAATTGGAAGAAAATTGAACATTGAATTAACATTGTGAAAGCACCTGGAAAATCATCAACTCTCTCATCTGGACATCGGAACACAACTCGGAATCGTGCAGTCAACGATGTGTCGTGTGATTAAACGTTACTAGGAAACTAGGATGTTCTAACAGTAATCAGGATCACAGGCGTGTCGTGAAAGCGTTGAGGCGGAATCCTAATTTTTCGGTGAGGGATGTGGCCAAAAAGTTGAATCTGTCCAAGTCTTTCGTTCAGAGAGCCAAGAACCGGGAGAGACTGCATACGTACAAAGTCTGAAGGCTCCAAATCATGACGAACGGCAAAATACGGTGGGAAAGTCACGGGCCCAGAAACAAAAATTGTAAGCCCAGATGCTGACGAAGCCTAATTGTCTCATCATGGATGATGGGACTTACCTCAAGGTGAACTTCCGGCAGCTTCACTTTCGTACCCAAGAACATGAAACCCTACGCCACCCCCATGCACCAGAATTAAGGCCCATCGAAAAATACTTGGCAGGCACTACAGAAGCATCCCAAGCAGGTGAAATCAGAGGGAAACATGAAGAGAAAGTGGGTTTCCGTACAGAAGAAGCTGCAGCCAGATGTTGTACAGAACCTTATGAGTGGATTTAAGCGTAAGGTGCAAGCATACAGTTATGGTATTGAAGTTGAATTAAATAAATATGCATAAAGCTTGCTAATGGGTTATATTCTGAAAGGATCGGTCAACCAGGTAATTTTCTACAGAGTTTTTTCCGTGATGCAATTTGAGGGTTCCGTGATCCAGTAAGAAGATTACGACAAAGACGGCAATCTGCTTACTGACAGACCGACGGTTGTGGCTAGGTGGAAAGAGCAGAATATTAGAATTGTAAGTGACGGACAAGCTGTGAAACCACCAACACAGGAGGAGGTTAAGTAGGCAATCAATGAACTGAAAAACAGTAAGGTCGCTGGGAAGGACAGTATCTCGGTCGAACTTCTGAAAGCGGGGAGCGAGCGGCTGTACGACAACAGACTCGATTGTAGTATCTACCGAGGCATTACGTTGCTCAATTCAGCATACAAAGTGCTCTCCCGCCTCCTGTTCCTCAGATTTAAATCGTTGGCAGAGCCTTTCGTCGACCAATACCAGGCTGGTTTTCGAGAACCAATACCAATACCAGGCTGGTTTTCTACGACGGATCAAACCTGAGGCAGATTCTTGACAACTTCCGGGAATGTAACGTACAGACATACCATCTGTTTATAGATTTTAATGTGGCGTATGATTCAGTGAAGAGAAATGATATGATCGGGATTAATCGGATGGCTGTGGAAGAAGAATTTAGGCCTTTTAAGAGAGAAGCAGTGAGATTGGGGCTCATCACCAACACTGCCGAAACCATGTACATGGTAGCTGGTAGGGAGCGTGGGAGCTCCAGTGGTATTGGCACTGAGGTGGATCTAGATGGGAAATTTTTTGAAGTGGTTGAAGAAATTATATGTCTTGGTACACGCGTGACATGTGACAATGCTGTGAGCCGTGAAGTGAAATGACAAATTGCAGCTGCGAATAGGGCTTTCTACGGACTACGTAGCTAGCTAAAGTCCCGTAGTCTGCAAGAAATGTGTCACCGGAAGATCCGCCAAAAATATTTTCACTCGCGAATCGGAAAGAGGTCGCCGACTCCGGGGTAGACCCCGCACCCGGTGGTCGTGCGCTGTAGAAGATGACGCGCGGGCTGCCGGTGTTCGAGAAGACTGGAGAACGGCTACCCAAGACCGATGTTTCTGGTCAACTTGAGTTTATTCGACGCAGGATCGGTAACGGTCCGTCGTTGTAAAAGCAAAGTAAAGTAAGTAATTTGATGTGGGACACCCTTTAATTGACCAAGAGTGATGGAAAACCCCCTACGTCTTCTTCTTCTTCTTCTTCTTAAATGGCACTACGTTCCTCGAGTAACGTTGCCATCTCAACGTTGTATTACTTGCGTCATTTTTCATTAGTACTTAGTTGAGATATCTATGCCAAATAAAACGCCTTGAATGCATTCGGAGCATTCGACCAGAACGAGAATCGAACCCGAACCCTCCGCATTTTAGATGTGCCGCTAACCAGTTCTTACGTGAAAAGGCTTCAATAGCGGAAGTTGAATATCGTATTCCGATGCCAAGTAATATAGCGGTTTCCAGTTCATTGAAAACGAAGAAATGAAGTTAATGAATTAGAGTTAGACAAAGAAATTGTTAGAGACGAAGATCGTGTCAAAGCAAAATTACGATAGTGAAAACCCACGAACGAAAAGGGAAGCGGAATCGAAAACAGAAACGAACATTTATGCAACGCTCAACACTCAACACTTAACGCAACGCTCAATATTTAACGTTTAAAGTTCAACGCTCAATGCTCAACACTCAGCGCTCAACACTCAACACTTAATACTCAACACTTATCGCTTAACGCTTAGCATTCAATGCTCAACGCTCGACGCTCAACACTCAACGTTCAACGGTTAACACGCAAAACACAAAGTAATATTAGAGAAGGGTTAGGTTAGGTTTTGTATTATAGAGACTTTAAACTTTTTCAGTTCATTCGTCTCTAGCCTTGAGAAATGCCCTTGGAAAACTATACTCTGCTCCAGCACTACACCTCCGCCCTCATTGCCTTGAGAAAGGCACTCGATCCCTCGCCGTCCAGCTCGTCCAGCAACGATGTTGTCCAGCAGGGTTACCATATCTACAGAATAATCTGTATTTATACAGATTTTTTAGACTTTTTGAAACTAAGAATCTGTAGATACAGATTACAGATTTTTTTTTGGAATTCATACAGATTTACTGATTTTTCAAAATAAAACGATGTTAGTTTTGGCTTGATACCAATAATATTCTCCCAACTCACCAATTGCTTTCATATAGCATTCAAATAAGTCTAATTGAGAGTCGTTTTGGCATTCAAATGTAGCGTGTAGTACTGCTTTATCATGTTCAATCTAAGGCGTGCCGTAATACATGAAGTTTTCCATTAATCATTTCCTCAAGCATGGATGACAACTTTTGTTCATATTGAGTACCGTTATCTATTATTCATAATAGCACCGTTTTGGTTCGCAAATACGTTCACAAGACGTTAAAATCGGTTAGAAAAAGTGTGAACTTATACATTGTTGCATAAATTGTAATATCAGTATGCTTCTTTGCTATGGTGGTTGAAAGCAGACAAACGAGGGCAAAGCGTTGATACAGATTTAGATACAGATTTTCTAAGAAAAAAACACAGATAAAAAGATTTTTTGAGACCAAAAACACAGATTTTATTATGGCAACCCTGTTGTCCAGTCAGTGTCCACGCAACGAATGTATCAGAGAACCGGTAAGAATAACCTTTTGTAGGTCGGCTCAGGACCACCCCGACTTTGTTCAAATAACGGCGTTGCGTGTACTACAGGCAACAGGTAGGTTTAATTTCTATAGCTTGTTTTGAAGAGCAGACAATAAGTAATCAAAATTACCTAGTTACGTGTTTTTTCGCCATCTAAATGAACATCTAACTCATTTTTCCGTACAGGTCATAAATCTATCTTTTCATTTTTAGAAGCACTGAAAACACAAAATGGCGCCGAAACGGTTGAATAGAGGGAGCAGGAAAAGGTTACCATACAACCAAATTGTCAGCGATGTGAGACTTTCAATTCACATTGCTAAAAATACGGAAGGTAAGGCCGTTCCTGAGATCCAAGGGGAGATCCGTTCAGGACCACCGGTCGGATAAGGAATATTGTCCCCTATGTTCTAGTTGATGGTCCCGGTGGCGATGGAAATATCGCTTTTCCAGCCGTAGTTGCCGATGGTCTGCCAAATCAGTTTTTTTTGGAAATGAATAGTTTCATGTCATTGAAAATGCCTCAAATCTTTCTATTTCCCGTCCCCGTGTAAATTCCTGTACTACTTGAAGTCCGATTAGCAAAATTCGAGAGCGAACAGCTTTGCGCGAACAACAATTTCAAGCGTTGTTAGGCCACGGTGACACTGCCTGCAGCTTTTTACAAAAAAATGTGACTACACGAAACGCATGCAAACGTGAGAAGTAAACACCTGCATAGAATTGTATTGGTGTGGTTACATTGCTTTCCCCTTGCTTTGTTCGAATACGTCAACTTATATCGAACAAAATTCTTTGTTTTTCTTCGTCAGTTACCGTACAATCAAATTTTCGTGCGTACTCCGAGCCAATGTCAGCTAGGCCTTTCTCTTGCTTGGACACCATTTTGAGAACCGATTGGCATGCGTCTAAATCAAAGTAGAGGAATAAGTTTACACACACACACACCAACAAAATGGGAGTTGTTCAATTTTTTCAATACGCACGTATAATTTAAGTTGACAAAAAATACATTTCTTGTAGCAGTTCTCCCACGCGGTGACACATTTTTTAAAAGGACTATTCGACAAGTCCTTTCAAATATGCATTCACAGCATTGACGATTTAGTCGATGTTCGCAATCTCATTATCGACGGGTCTGTTTTCAAGATTATGTAACAGATGATAGTTGCTGGGGCTAAATCTAGTGAATATGGTGGTTTGGGAGGAAATGAAGCAAACTTCAAATCGTAAATTTTTGTGTTCGTTATGATCGATGAAATCACTCTTAATCTGCGGTCCTGTATACTGTGACAATCATTTTTGAATCATTTCTGGTGTTGTGACACCTTTCTTAAATGCAGAAACCCATTGTTTAACCATTATAAACCCACTTAATGTGATGGGAAATGATGGTGTTCGTCTTCAACATGTTGTGGCGTATGGCTGTTTTTTTATGACCGCACGTTTCTCTGATTCTTCCATTTTAATGTAAGTAATCAGGACGCCTTAATCATATTAAATTTCTGAATGTACACTTTATGAGCAATCAATTTGAAAATTATATACAAGCTAGTGAGATATGGTATTATAGAGTACAAATCAACAATTAGACGTACCAACGGCATATCTGATCCCACTCATGTATTTTTGTTCATTAAACCGATGATATGATTAAATGGAGTACACTAAAGTCGCCTTTTACGCGATTTTTTTTCACGCGGATTTCTGAATTTACGCGTTTTTTACGCGAATTTCGGAATTCATGATGATTTCGAAATTTACACGGTTTTTTTTTATGCGGCACGTATCCATCGCATTAAAAGTGACTCCAGTGTAAACAGATTTATTGTGAGGATTTCGAAATTTACGCGGTTTTCTTTTACGCGTTTTTTTACGCGGCACGTATCCCCTGCGTAAAAAGCTAAAAAGTAAAAGTTAGATTTTTTAATGAAATATTGAAATATACCGAGCAAAATTTGAATTCATACATAGTGGGATATTATTTGCGCCGAACACTGTACAAGTTGAAGTTTTCATAATCATATTAAGCGGGTTTTGAACAATATTTTTGTATTGTACCAATAGATAGTAGAATGAACTAGTCTAGTCGAGTGCATCGGAAATTTTGTTTTTCATTCCGCTTGTGTAAAAATTTTCTACCTACCCTGTATCGCTCGAGCTGCCGAATATCCGATGGCGTCGACATCTGGAGGACCACACCGGAGAGTAAACCCTGGCTGATGGAAAGGTTTTTGCCTTCTTTTATTTTGACTTTTCATCTAAATTTATATTTTTTCTCTCGTTCTTAAGAGGATGGATATTTTTCCTATTCTCCATATCCTTGCGCACAGATGAAAGACTTACCAATGCCGACACATGCGGATAATTCGCACAAACCGCGGGTGCTCGGGGGAATGGAAAGCTGATAATTTACAAAAATTTAAGTAGAACATCTTTTTAGCCTGTGGCTCTTGCGTGTTGAAATTTGTGTTGAAAACAAAATATCGTAAGGTATCTCAGCGCGTGGGTACTGCTGGGTGGGTACCTTTGCTGAAAAAAAGGATTCTTGGATAAGGTACTTGATTTCACGGTTTTCTCCTATCATGAAAAGGATGAAAACTCAGATTGGCAGCTTGTACAATTTTCTTCACGAACAGCAAAATACACACGTGATTGGTGTTACTGGTTACTGAGGGCATCAAGAAGGTAATAATATAGCCCGTGAGTTTTCCGTTGCATGATTCGATTCGATGGGAACATGAACATAATTTGTTGTGGCAATCCGAGCGAATGTTGTTTTTAATAGCTGCTTGAAAAAATCTCTAGAACAAAGAATGAAATAATGATGAGCTACGTTCAGTGTCAAATTAATTCACAATGTATTAATTTCCTCCCGTTCCCGTGCAAGTGATGCCGCGAATCTGAGCGGTACGATAACAAAATCAGAGCCTCTTTCCGATGGTTTGGCCCAACCCATAAATAAAGACGAGAAATTATCATGCATAAAATTATATTAGTGTCATAAAGCACCACACATGGTATTAGAATAAAACATAATTTATTTAGGCAGACATAAAGTAAGATCATAAAATGGCGAAAGTGATCCGCCGGAGAAATTGTGTCATAACGTCACTTTGCACAACTTCTGATGACACCGCGTATTCGTTTTATTTGGCTCACTTAACTGTCTTGTTAGTATAGTAAAATAAAAATAGAAAGACTTCTAAATTATTCCCAAAATCAAAAATGGTCGTCCCCTTCATTTCTCCATTGGAAGATTGGAAGTTTTCAGTAAACAAAACCACTTTCCGCTTAAAGTAATCCTTCCCATGGCATCTGATGTCACCGCACGCCTTATCAAACGCTCCTGGCGAAACGTCTATCTCGAATCGTGTGTGATATGCGTGCTGTTCTTCTATCACATTTGTGCTTCATGGTTAGGGAAGATAGTGGAATGGCCGTAAATTTTATGATCCACACGGAACATGTCCCTCCGTGACGCACATGTACGCCATATCACGCATGAGGCGGAACGGAGGCGTAGAATAAATGCGTTCATAAATATGGTACATTATGGTATGCGAGATAGGAGTTCGCGTGACAGGGTGTGCGATTGTTTCGCTCAGGTCGCGACATCGGGAGTTGAGGTCCGGCTGACGCTGTCGTTTGATATGGAAGTACGTAGCGGTTTTGAAAATGACGTCAAAGAGCTAAAATTGAGAAACATGTTGATTGATACAATTTTTGAATAAAGAATGAATCATCTTTACAAACTATAATCATGCAATTCAATTATAGCACAATGTAGATAATATATATTGACATAGGGCAGTAAGTAGCGTTGCTTTTTATTTTGCTCATTTTTATGTCTCAGCTTTGAAAAACATAATAATTGCTATATTATGTAACTGTATCTCGAAAAATAGATCAATACAAAACAATCAATTCTATACAGCATTCGACTTTTCTAAAAAAAATATTTGGAATAGAAATCTCGACTAAGTATACTGGATTCTTTTTTATGCGATTTTTCAACGTGCTTTTTTACGCGAATTGTTACGCGATTTTCTTGAAATTACACGATTTGGCTCTGCCTATCGTCGAGAAGGCAGAAAATCCTGCAAGTGCGCGTCAAGTGTGGTTATGACGAGTACTCGTTCGTCTCATACTCACACTTGAGCTTCCTAGAGTTAGTCACCTTTTTTAGACAGGACACTACAACCTAGAGGTAAGAGGACAAACCATAACCATTGAGATAATAGTTGGATCCCAGTGAGAGAAGTTTCCAAAAATAAACATTTTTCACATGTTAAATGTGTCAACATGTAAAAAATGATTATGAAAAAATTGTTTATTTTTGTCTTTAAATGAAATCGCAGCTTGATCTCAAACAAATCGGGACGAGTTATCGTTTTGAACGTAACGTATTGACGATTCGCGGTGGGGATTATCATGTTGTGATGTATTTTGTTGTTGTGTAGTACTGTTCTGAATTATATTTCAGACACTTAAGTCGTAGAAACTAATGAATGCTTTCTGAGGCAGGAAAGGTGATACTCTCTTCAGAATACCACAAAGGGAAGCTAATTTTTTTCAACGAAATTCACCTGGAAACACCAAGACTAGGTTGAATCTAAAATGACACCAAGATATTTAAAGCTATGCACACTTTCGATGGATACATTTGAAATCTGGGCATCGGGACATATTGTTATTTTCTTCCAAGGTGAATGGAAAAATATGTAATTGGTCTAAACAATGCTGTATCGTCAGCAAACAGTTTTGCAGTCCCTTTCAGAGGTAGATTGCCAATATCGTTCACACACAACAAAAATAACAGAGGTCCAACATTTCTGCCTTGAGGTACCCCTATAGTTATGGAGCACAATGTGCTTTTGGCATTATTTCCTGCTACATATTTCTGCCTACCAGTTGAATAACTGCACACTATCATTAGTTACACCTCGGATTACGAACGTGATCAGCTTATTCAATAGTATATTATGATCGATTGTGTCAAAGGCCCTTTTAAGGTCTAGAGTGCGCCAACCATCCTTTACCGATCAATCCCACTAATAATTTCATCAACAAGCTCAGTGAGTGCTGTTGTTGTCTCGCCTGAAACCGAAAGACATTATTTATATCGAGGAATTCGCACAATTTAAGCTCCCCTCAATGGAAGTAAAAATCTTGGACTGTCGCCAACTCGGGAAACTCTGAAATGATGGGGACACAACTAAATTTACGCCGTCCGACTCTGTTAGCTTTCCTAAAAAATCGAGTACAGCGGACAACCAAATCAGGTTCCTCCTGACTTCCGTGGGAATACTTCACCTTCGAACGACCCAGCACTCGAGGGGGCATCAAAAACCCCAAATGTCCCTATTTTTACGTCCAGCTCAACTTTCCAATTGGGATTTATGAAGCTGACTGACATTGTGGAAACATTCACGTGTTTTAATGTTTCCGACTCCATCAGGACCATTGTCATCTCAATGCTTCCAGTATTGAAGATAATTTTGCAACAATTGATGCAAACAATTGCCGCAAGCAACTTGTTGACATGTGCTCACTCCTTCCTGAGCCACGATTGATCTTGGGAGATTTCAACTCTCACGGAACTGCCTGGAGGGAACAGTACGACGACAATCGTTCATTGTTGATATATGACCTTTGTAACAGCTTCAATATCACCCTTTTGAACACTGGGGAAACAACACGTGTACCTAAACCTCCTGCTAATCCTAGAGCTCTTGACTTCTCGCTTTTCACGAATTCTCTATCATTAGATTGCAAGTGGAATGTAATCCAGGACCCCAACGGTGGTGATCACTTGCCAAAAAAAATTTTCATCACCATTGGGTCGAATTCTTCTGAATCTATAAACATGGCATACGACCTAACGAGACACATTGACTGGAAACACTATGCGGACGCAATTGCTCTAGCCATCAATTCCAGAGATGGTTTACCTCCATTGGAGGAGTATAACTTCCTTTCTCGTTTGATCAATGACAGCGCAGTTCGCGCTCAAACGAAACCCATCCCAGGCTCCACTATTCGTCGGAGGCCTCTCAATCCATGGTGGGATAGCCAATGTTCCAAGCTTTATCAGTATGAATCGAATGCATTTAAAGTTTTTCGGAAACGTCGAACCACTGAGAATATTCAAACGTATTTAGCCCTTGAAAATCAATTTAAAAACTTGATCAAAGGGAAAAAACGTGCTTATTGGCGAAATTTCATGGGCTGTTTGTCACAGAAACGACAATGAAAAAATTATGGAAAGTGGCTCGAAACATGAGAAATCGCTCTTCAACGCTCTTCTTCGTTGGATTTTGAATTTTGCACGGATGGTTTGTACCGCTTCCGTTCCCGTACAAAAAATTGTTCGAGATATTTC
The DNA here is from genome assembly GCF_029784135.1 of Toxorhynchites rutilus septentrionalis. Classification (NCBI taxonomy): domain Eukaryota; kingdom Metazoa; phylum Arthropoda; class Insecta; order Diptera; family Culicidae; genus Toxorhynchites; species Toxorhynchites rutilus. Next base: position 227,243,276 of record NC_073746.1, read on the forward strand.
ACAAGATAGGTGCGATCTTGATTCCGAGTTTTCGTTGGTAGAATTCTCTCTTGCTCTCCTTTCATGTAACAATTCTGCTCCGGGATCGGATAGAATTAAGTTCAACTTGCTGAAAAACCTCCTTGACGTGACGAAACATTGCTTGTTGAATTTATTCAATCGGTTTCTGGAGCATAATATTGTTCCAGATGATTGGAGACAAGTACGAGTTATAGCCATTTAAAAACCCGGAAAGCCCGCGAAAGACCGCAATAGCACTGCTGTCTTGTATACGGAGATTGTCGGAGAAAATGGTCTTGTTTCGCCTTGATCAATGGGTTGAAACAAATGGCCTACTCTCAGATACACAATATGAGTTTCGCAGGGGTAAGGGGACGAATAATTGTCTTGCGTTGCTTTCTTTAGAAATTCAAATGGCTTCAGTATTCTTGGACATAAAGGGGGCCTTTGATTCTGTTTCAATAGAGGTTTTACCAGACAAATTACACTCTCGGGGTCTGCCGCCTCTATTGAATAATATATTATATAACTTGCTTTGTGAGAAACATTTGAACTTTTCTCACGGAGATTCGGCAGTAAGTCGGTTCTCTTACATGGGCCTCCCCCAGGGCTCATATTTAAACCCCCTTTTGTACAATTTCTATGTAAGCGACATCGACAATTGCTTTACACAAAATAGCAGCCTAAGACAACTTGCAGATGATGGAGTGGTATCTGTCGTAGGATCCGAATCCGAATCCGACCTGCAAGAACCCTTACAAGATACTTTGAACAATTTTTCAACTGGGCCATTGGGCTAGAGATCTAATTCTCCACGAGGAAAACAGAGATGATGGTTTTTTCTATGTAGCGTAGACCAGCAAAACCAAAGCTTCAACTTTTAAGTAAACCGATTACTCATGCTATGTCATTCAAGTATCTTGGGGTCTGGTTCGACTCCAAATGTACTTGGGAGACCATGTTTGGTATCTGAGTAAAAAATGCCAACAAAGAATAAACTTTATCCGTACAATTACCGGCACCTGGTGGGGAGCCCGTCCCGAAGATCTTATTATGTTGTATCGAGCAACTAATCTCTCAGTGATGGAGTATGGCAGTTTCTGTTTTCAATCAGCTGCCAAAACTCACCTCATTAAACTCGAGCGAATTCAGTATCTATGCAGTATCTACATATACTATGGGTCTCGAGGTTTTGGCAGGCGTACTCCCACTTAAAGATCGCTTCAATTTATTATCTCTTCGGTTCCTCATCCGGTGTAAGGTTATGAACCCATTGGTGATCAGTAATTTTGAGCAGCTGATCGGGCTAAATTTTCTTTCTGGATTCATGACGACATTTTTTTGGTGCTAGAGGGACCCCGAGCTTCATTCGCCGACGATTTGAAGATATTTTTTCGGATCCGTTCAACCACCGATGCTATCTTTCTCCAACGGCAGTTGGATACATTCGCTTCTTGGTGTTTTGTCAATTGTATGTCAATCAACCCTTCCAAGTGTACGACGGTTACCTTCGGTAGGAAGAAGGAGCTAATTATGCACAATTATACCATATCTGATGTCAAAATTGAACGGAGAACGGAGATTAAAGATCTTGGAGTGGTTCTAGATTCAAAATTGGAATTTAAGCAACACGTTTCACACATCGTTGGAAAGGCATCAAAAAATTTGGGTTTCATCTTTAGAGTCTCCAAAAGTTTCACCGATGTCTACTGTCTCAAATCGTTGTATTGCGCTCTGGTTCGTCCAACCCTTGAATGTGGAAGCGTCATATGGAATCCGTGCTTTCAGAACGGGGCGACGCGAATCGAATCAGTGCAACGACGGTTTGTTAGATACGCTCTCCGACTGTTGCCTTAGCGTGATCCGCTTCGGCTTCCAAGCTACGAGAGTCGCAGCTTGCTGATCCATCTGGACTCTCTACATACCAGACGAAATCTAGCGAGGTCATTGTTTGTTGCTGATCTCATAACCAACCGCATCGATTGCCCGCAACTCCTGGAAAAACTGAACTTCAATGTTCCTCCACGACGTCTGAGAAATACACCGTTCATGCGAATGTTACCTCAGCGATCGAACTACGGCATGCATTCCGGAATAACGGGACTATAGCGCACCTTCAATACGATTGCTCCCGTGTTTGATCTCAATTCCTCCAGAAGTATGTTGAAGCAGCGATTCTTAGCTTTAATTAGGTTAAGTTGAAATCATTGGGACCTTGGAGGTCTGTTGATATAAACAATAAACAATAAACAATAAACAATAAACAATAAACAATAAACAATAAACAATAAACAATAAACAATAAACAATAAACAATAAACAATAAACAATAAACAATAAACAATAAACAATAAACAATAAACAATAAACAATAAACAATAAACAATAAACAATAAACAATAAACAATAAACAATAAACAATAAACAATAAACAATAAACAATAAACAATAAACAATAAACAATAAACAATAAACAATAAACAATAAACAATAAACAATAAACAATAAACAATAAACAATAAACAATAAACAATAAACAATAAACAATAAACAATAAACAATAAACAATAAACAATAAACAATAAACAATAAACAATAAACAATAAACAATAAACAATAAACAATAAACAATAAACAATAAACAATAAACAATAAACAATAAACAATAAACAATAAACAATAAACAATAAACAATAAACAATAAACAATAAACAATAAACAATAAACAATAAACAATAAACAATAAACAATAAACAATAAACAATAAACAATAAACAATAAACAATAAACAATAAACAATAAACAATAAACAATAAACAATAAACAATAAACAATAAACAATAAACAATAAACAATAAACAATAAACAATAAACAATAAACAATAAACAATAAACAATAAACAATAAACAATAAACAATAAACAATAAACAATAAACAATAAACAATAAACAATAAACAATAAACAATAAACAATAAACAATAAACAATAAACAATAAACAATAAACAATAAACAATAAACAATAAACAATAAACAATAAACAATAAACAATAAACAATAAACAATAAACAATAAACAATAAACAATAAACAATAAACAATAAACAATAAACAATAAACAATAAACAATAAACAATAAACAATAAACAATAAACAATAAACAATAAACAATAAACAATAAACAATAAACAATAAACAATAAACAATAAACAATAAACAATAAACAATAAACAATAAACAATAAACAATAAACAATAAACAATAAACAATAAACAATAAACAATAAACAATAAACAATAAACAATAAACAATAAACAATAAACAATAAACAATAAACAATAAACAATAAACAATAAACAATAAACAATAAACAATAAACAATAAACAATAAACAATAAACAATAAACAATAAACAATAAACAATAAACAATAAACAATAAACAATAAACAATAAACAATAAACAATAAACAATAAACAATAAACAATAAACAATAAACAATTACTTTATATAATTAATTCATGAATCCAAAATCGGAAGTGGATACAGGAGGAACTGTTTGCCAAAAATGGTTACTTTTGTGAAAAAGCACCTCACTAATGAAGATAAAATGTTCTGGCCGAAGATAGGTTCGTACGCAAAGGCCACTCTGGATTGGTTGACCGTCCATAACATACCGTGTGAGTGGAAAGAAGACAACCCTAGCACCCTAGGCGCGGCCAATCGAGTCGTATTGGGCCATACTGTCTCACTAGGTGTACGGGAATGGTTGGATAGCCACGATAGCTCAACAGCTCAAATCCCGTATCATCAGATGGGCCAAAAAAATGGACCTCAAGGTGGTCTAGACCATGATGGCGAGGTTTCCAGGAATCTTGAAGAAGATTGAAGATTAAGCGCCACTATCTGTCTAATTGTTTCACATAATAGAGCATCGTGCCTCTTTCATCTGATTGTATATTCCACATGTCTCGCGGTACCTGAGGTAGGATCTCGTTGTTAATTGTTTAGCACACGGAAAAATATGCACAAAGGATCTCGTTGTTCACTGTTTAGCACACGGAAAAAATATGCACAAAAGTCATCTATACATGTACTTAAGATGAACCAGGAGTACAGTCCTTGTGATAAATTCTTTCTTAAGCCAAATTTGACCGGAGTGAGAACTTCCCTTTCGAATAGGAACAAACATTGCCGCCTTCTTGCATTTTTCTCAGAACTATACATTTGTTGTAATATGCACGATAATATGGTCGTATGCTTTATATTGCCTTTTATACATATTCTGCTCGCAAAACCCATGATGGCAGTAAAGTAGTGCCAACTAAAACAATGTGACAAGAGGAAGGTGCCCAGTTTTTGGTTAATTTGCAAGATCCGAAATAAAACTTATAAACAAATCGTCGATTGATATAACTTTTTCCATTAGGCTCGAAAAGCTTAAGGTCTTCATAATTAAGATAAAACTATTTTGAAGACATATTCCAGTTTCATACTGCTTCCCTGCGATCGTTCGCTAAGCATCTCCCGCCACGGAAATACTTTCATATTCGGCATTTATGGCCACGGGACACATAACCTCCTAGCACATCACAGTATCCATAACAATAATAATAAAGTGAAACGTAACATAGTTTATGGGAGATAACATTAACAACACATTTGGCCATAAGCCGTACACATAAACGCTTTCTCATCGCCAGCGTCTTAAGTGCTCAACCACAAGAAGTCGCAAAATTTGTCGCAAAGACCTCCCAAAAAGAGCCTCTCGTGTACGCCTTCCAATAAATGTAGGAGCAGCACACCACATACCGTTCGCTCGTCCACATACGCGTACATACACTATGTGAAGACCAACGAAGTCCTCCTTTAATGAGTGCCAGCCCAGCGGAACTTTATATAAATATATATTCGTGGTGTTACGATCCGCGCCATCCTCTCGCTCACCCGAAACGGCTGCAAGCTTCGCGCGGGAGGTTTAACCCCTTAGTTAATTCCTGCCAGCATGTGTATGTGCCGAGGAGCCGAGTCATGGATCACTGGGCGTTTTACCACATCCCTTCCCACGCAGTGAGCATTTCTCTCGCCTTCGATCAACCTTTGAACAAAGTATTTACGACCATAAATTTTCACAACCTCGCTAATTTGTCCTCGACCCACGCTTTCTAAAGACGACTCGCGTTGTTTGTATGTGTCGTTCAGTAAGCAAACAGAAAGCGACACGGACAAGGCAGGGTGGGAAAAAATTATGTGCCTCAACAAAATTAAGCATTTCGATTTGCTTACCCCCCCCCCCGCCGCCTTAGCCGCATGACTTTTGGCCCGAACTCCACCCATTTGAGTGTCCTCACAAAGCTCATTCTGGAAGCGGTTTGTAACACTTTGAACAAATTATTTCATATCTAAAATTCTCGCATTCGCTTGCGGAGCCATAAATAATTCAGCCGCTTGTGATTTTTCAAAAGTGTAACCGCTTCTTAGAGCCTTTTCGAGTTTTTGAGCCAATGGCAGATTCTGGATGTCTTCGGTGAGAGGCAAAGAGGAAGCTTGGAAGAAACAGGGATTTTCGAAAAAAGGAACAAATGAATCAAACACGATAAGACACTTATGCTAGGGTGTGACAGGTTGGGCTTTTGTAAATGGGTTAATGAATCACGAAAGTCGATTGATGGCGTCGTGTTGTTTCATCGCGTCGGAAAACAAAATGAAGTGACTGTTTGAAGTAAAAAAAATTGACTATAGAACGTTGCAGATTTTTTGTTCTGCTGGACCAATAAGGAATGTGTTGTAGCTTTTAATGTTCGTTGATGAAACTTGCAGGCTGCATAGCATTTTGAAGTTGATCATCGAAGACATGTATGTCGGACTCAGGTCCACGCATTTAGTTTAAGAAATTTTAAAGGTCTGGTAAGTGTTATCTAACACTATATTAAGGAAAAATGTGACAAAATACGATATTCAAACGGAAAGGACAATAAAAAAATGGCTGTGGCAATTATAAAATAAAATTCAACAATTATAACATCAATAGCGAATCAATGAATAAATCTTGGACACTTTCATCGCACAAACAATTTTGGACATGTTTTGGGTTAGCGGATGGACCTAGCTAGCATTAAACTTGGGTTGCGGAATCGATCGCAATAGCAGACCGATTTCGAGAATGTAGTAAAGCGGAAATCATTTTGTATTTTTTTTGTAAAGTGTTCATGCACTTTCTAGAGGCGAATGAAATGCAAAGTTTAAAGCCTCTCAAAAACATAGAATCAATCAATCATGCACTTCCATAGTCTCATACACTGACGCGTTGTTTATACCCTGTTTCTCTACTTTATTTATCTGCTTTGTTCCGCCAGTGCATTGATTGCCTTCGTTGTCTTTTCACCAGCGTAGTTGACGTAGCTGTTGAAGTTCAGTCGATCATCAATCAGCACAAATATTTTGGATCTCGCTTCGTAGTTATCATGTGCACTCCAATAGTGATTTCCACTCGTTGCACCACCCTGCGGTTACTGACTCAGCTTTTCTGTCTTGCGGTGGGCTATTTGCAGTTTACACTTTGCATCCAGCATCCGATCATGTCAATCGACTCGGTCAGAAGCATTCGAACCCGTTCCCTTATCGATCCGGGATGTGGCAGATAAAGTCTGAGTGTCCCACATCACCAAGAAAAGAACTGGGCTATCAACGTACAAAAAGGTAAAGACATACGTCAAAACCGACTTGAACCAGCTTCCGGGACAAGAATTCTACACGGCGACGGGAAGGGGTAAGGTGACAGAGATATTTAAAAACCTCAAAACCTGGCCTCATGTCACTACACCCAAACTAGCGTTGTCAGAAAGCATTTCACTTTCGACAGAAAATATGCCATTTCGTGCCTTGAGGCGTCAAATAGGCATATAATATCATCTGTCCCAAAACGCTTCAAAATGTTTGTTGGGGAGCCGCGGGTAAGACGGACAGTGGGGGTATGATGAATTTCAAATTTCTGTTGATGGGAAACCCTTCTACATGCTATTCTATAATATTTAAACCATCCTATGACAATGCATACTGATCAAAAGTCGAATAGAGAAACAAAAACCGAAAATCGAACATGATTCCGCGTGTGGATGTAACTTTTGCGGCTTCGATATTAAGCGTTTTGAGTGGTTTAATTGCAAAATTGAATTCGCTGATGGTTATATTTCGGTTTATGAGTTGACAGAAAAGCGATATTAGGCATGTACGGAAAAGTAAATTCATTCGTAAGTAGTAAATTTAAATTATTGAAATAATTGCACTGGGGGGGGGTGAAACGGACAGTCACATCCATAATCACATCCAATGCATAATGGAAAGTGAAGGGAAGGTAAGGTAAGGTATGGTATTGTATTATAGAGACTTTAAACTTTTGCAGTTCATTTGTCTCTAGCCTTGAGAAAGGCCCTTTGAAAACTCTACTCTACTCCAGCGCTACCACCTCCACCCTCTTGCTTTGAGAAAGGCACTCGATCCCTCGCCGTCTAGCTCGTCCAGCAACGATGTTGTCCAGTCGGTGTCCACACAAAGAATGAAGTGAAGGGAAGATGATGATGATGTTGGATTAAAGAGGCTTTAAATTTTTCAGTTCATTCGCCTCTAGCCTTGAGAAAGGCCTTGGGTTTTTTTTATATCAAATTTCGCGCATGCTTCCTCTGCTCTCGTTTCCGTTAAATCATGTATATAGTGTAATAATCGTATAACATATGCTGGAAGAGAAGTACGTTAGTAATGGGAGGCATATTTGGTCACCTGGTAGTAGAAATAAGGAGTAATTATATCAAACACGCTGAAAGAAAATAAAATGAGAAATTATGTCTAGCCCAGGAAGCTGAAAGTGAAGTATATGGTAATTGAAAGATATTACTTGACTTGTGTGCCATCCACGCAAAAATTGTATTCGAATGTCGGAAAAGAGCCTTTTTTTTTAAATCAACATCTGTGTATGTTGTTGTGAGTGTTTTTTTTTTTTTTTTTTTAAAGAGGTGAGGAACGCTCTACCAGCCTCACCTGGGAAGGGTTAACCCAGACGTCGAGTGGGGATCGCACCCACAAAAACCAAGCCCTCTACTCGTTGCCTTATTCCCCCTGGGACCACATCTAGGCGACTACTTCAGGGGGCGGCTGTGCTCATGCACTTCTCGAGTTTTCAACGCTAACTAGCGTTGTCCTTCCCTTTTTCTCAGTATTTTTTCCTTTCTATTCGTTATTAATTCCCTTGCGCTGATGTCCTCTTCGCAGGCATCCATTTACCCGTCGAGACGTGAACCGATTAGGAATTGCCCTCCAACTTGACGCGCAACCCGTCACAGCCACCCTCGCGGGGTTTCTCACCTGTCGAGACGTGAACCGATTAGGAAGCGCCCTCCAACTTGACACGCGCCCCGTCACAGTCACCCTCGCAGGATTTCTCTTCCCAACGGAGCGCCGATTAGGCAGTGCCCTCCAACCTGACGCGCACTCCGTCACAGCTACTCTCGTGGGGTATTCACCATTTTGATCGTTCCTTCGAATTGTTCGCGGTGTTCCTCCATCCAGGCCACGATCAGGCGTTGTCAGGCGGGCCTTTTGCTGTTCTCCGCGGCAGTATCCGTTTACCTGTCGAGACGTGCACCGATTAGGAAGCGCCCTCCAACTTGACACGCGCCCCGTCACAGTCACCCTCGCAGGATTTCTCTTCCCAACGGAGCGCCGATTAGGCAGTGCCCTCCAACCTGACGCGCACTCCGTCACAGCTACTCTCGTGGGGTATTCACCATTTTGATCGTGGCTTCATCCTTGATACTCGTTCCTTCGAATTGTTCGCGGTGTTCCTCCATCCAGGCCACGATCAGGCGTTGTCAGGCAGGCCTTTTGCTGTTCTCCGCGGCAGTATCCGTTTACCTGTCGAGACGTGCACCGATTAGGAAGCGCCCTCCAACTTGACGCGCGCCCCGTCACAGTCACCCTCGCAGGATTTCTCTTCCCAGCGGAGAGCCGATTAGGTGGTGCCCTCCAACACAACGCGCACCCCGTCACAGCTACTCTCGTGAGGTACCATCTCTTGCAACAGCCGTCGCCGTTGTTCACCTTTCACCGTCGGACGTTGTCAGCACTTTGGTCAGCCCTCCACCTTCGCATCAGCTCCGACATGATTTGTGTGATTGCACTGCTCACGGCATTCCAGATCATCTCGTCGCGACACATCTCCTCCACAATATTCCCGACATGAAGTGCAGGCAGCCCCTCGCGCCTTTCGGTGAACCTGGGACAGACAAAAACGACGTGCTCCGGTGTTTCCTCCATATCTCCACACTCCGGACAGAGGGGTGAAACTGCGTGCCCGAACCGGTGTAGATATTGCCTGAAACAGCCATGCCCAGACAGAAACTGCGTCAAGTAAAAGTTAACTTCACCGTGTTTCCTGTTCAACCAGGTCGAAAGTACCGGTATCAGCCTGTACGTCCATCTACCATTTTCTGCCGTATCCCATTCATACTGCCATTTGTCCAACGACTCCGCCCTCATCAATTTCCGGATACCTATGCTTTCCCGTCGCTTGTAGCACTCGCTATCTTCCGCCAGAGTGATGCAGATGGGAATCATTCCGGCGATTACACACACAGCTTCTGTCGAAATGGTCCTATAAGCACTTACGACTCGCATGGCCATGAGTCGGAATGTGCTGTTCAGCTTCCTCCGATTTCGGTGGGTTTCCAGAACCGCCAACCAGGCAGGGCCACCATACCTCAGTATCGACGAAGATACACTTGCCAAGAGACGCCTCTTGCTGCTGCTTGGGCCAAAGCTATTTGGCATGATCCTCGCCACCACGTTGATGGCCTTTGACGTCTTCCCACATGCATAGTCGACGTGCTGGTTGAAGTTCAGCCGGTCGTCGATCATGACTCCGAGGTACTTCACCGCCCGCTTCGAAACGATGGTATGTCCTCCGACCGATACCTCTGCCCGCAGCACTGCCTTACGATTGCTCACTAACAGCACCTCGGTTTTGTGATGTGCCATCTGGAGCTTTACGCTGTCCATCCAACTACCGATCATGTCTACAGCCTCAGTCGCCAACATTTCCACCTCCTGAAGCGTCTCGCCGATTACCGTTGTTACGATGTCGTCCGCGAAGCCCACGATCTCCACACCTCTGGGTAGCTTCAGCCTTAGAACACCGTCGTACATCGTGTTCCAAAGCGTGGGACCTAGGATGGAACCTTGTGGAACTCCCGCCGAGATATTCTTCACTATCTGTCCCCTGTCTGTGTTGTATACCAGGATCCGATTCTGGAAATAACTCCTCAGTATCCTGTACAGGTAGCCAGGGACCTTCAATCTGTGTAGCGTCTCGGCGATGGCCTCCCAGCTGGCACTATTGAAGGCGTTCTTCACGTCAATCAAAATCACCGCGCAGTAACGGTTGCCTCTTCGTTTCTGTTTAAGCGAGACCTGAGCTTTCTCGATAACTGTCCGAATAGCGTCCACTGTCGACTTTCCTTTCCGGAACCCGAACTGCATTTTCGACAATCCGTGGTCATACTCCGTGCATTTCACCAGTCTGTTGAGAATAACCGTTTCCAAGAGCTTTCCCAAAGTATCCAACAAACAAATAGGCCTATACGACGCTGGATCTCCAGGTGGCTTTCCTGGTTTCGGGAGCAGCACCAACTTTTGTATCTTCCATTCCGCAGGGAAGAGACCGTCATCCAGGCATTTCTGCAGCACCACCCTGAACATGTCGGGGAAAGCAAGGATCGCCGATTTCAGGGCCACATTGGGGATTCCGTCGGGGCCTGGTGCTTTTTTCAACTTTAGACCTTTTGCCACCGCGATGAGTTCTTCGTTGGTGACTTGTGCGTTCTCTGCTTCGTCCTCACCGTACAGTGTGGGTGGCCACGTCGGTGGGTCGTGCTGCGGAAAGAGTCCATTCACAATGACCTCGAGTTTTTCCGGACATAATTCCATGGGAGTCGTTGAACTACGGAATTTCGCCATCACGATTCGATAAGCTTCACCCCAAGGATTTGCGTCGACGTCTCGACACAGCTCCCTATAGCAGTTCGATTTGCTCCTACGTATCTCTCGTTTCAAGGCGGCTCTGGTCGCTCGGAAAGACGCGCGGTGCTCCTCTCTCTCTACATCGGTTCGTGCCCTCTGGACTCTTCTTCTGGCTCGCAGACAGTTAGCGCGGAGGATGCTGAGTGTCTCGTTCCACCAGTAGGCTGGACGTCGTTCATTCGTCGGGTTCAGTCTTCTCGGCATCGCTGTATCGCATGCCCTCACCAATATTCCTGTCAGCCCGTCGGCGCTCAGATTAAGAGTTCTGCTGTCTATGCGTAGTGCTTCGACGAAAAGCTCCTTGTCAAAAACCTTTGTCCTCCACTTCCGCTCAAAGGTTCTTGTATTCCGTACCGCTGCGGGATTCCGTTGGCCGACACTATACAGGATTGCCTGGTGGTCGCTGTGTGTGTATCCCTCCGACACTCTCCACTTTGTGTTAGCCGCCAGTGATGGACTGCAGAAAGTTACATCGATGATGGATTCGCGGCCGTCCCTTCGAAAGGTGCTGCTAGTGCCTTCGTTCAGAAGTGTGACGTCTAGTTTTGCGAAGGCTTCTAGTAGGCTGTACCCCCTGGCGTTGGTGCATCTGCTTCCCCACTCCTCAGCCCAGGCGTTGAAGTCTCCTCCGATGATAACTGGTTTGCGGCCGCTGACCTTATCCGTGAGTACGTCCAACATCTCGTGAAACTGTTCCGCTGACCATCTTGGGGGTGCATAGCAACTACACATGAAGATTCCGTTGATTTTGACGATCACGAAACCTTCCTGTGAGCTTTCCACCACTTCTTGGATGGGGTACCTTCCCATCACTAGTATTGCAGCCATCCCTGCTTTATCCACCACCCATTTTCCGTTATCGCGAGGAACTCGGTACGGTTCTGCGATCATTGCAACGTCGCATTTAGTTTCAGTTGTTGACTTCCACAACAATTGCTGTGCTATGTCGCAATGATTCAGGTTGAGCTGGGTAACCTCCATTACTGCGAACCCGCAATCGCCTTTTTGTACGCCGGACATTTGAAGCTACCTGTGACGTGGTCGTTTCCGTCCTCCTCCTTGCACAACATGCACCTCGGTTGCTTTGTGCAGTCTCTAGCAACGTGACCTTCCGTCCCGCACTTCCTGCACAATTTCGATCTGTCAGGACCACCGCAGTTTTTCGCCTGGTGACCGAAGCCCATGCATTGAAAGCATCTCTCCATTTGCTTGGCCATACGAGGGGTAGCTTTCATCGGGCACACGGACCACCCCACTTTTATTTTACCCTTCTCCACCAGTTTATTCGCAGCTTGTTTCGAGAGCCGTATCGAGGCCGTTTGTGTCCCACCGTATGCCTTTCTCAGCCGGATTGTCATTGGCACATCGCCAAGGTCACATTGTGACTGTAACGCAGTTCTCAATTCCTCAACAGTCGTGATCTCGTCCAGATACCGGCACTCGATGGTTGATTCCTGAGAGAGAGCTCTCACCTTCGCCTCCTCCCCTAGTGACTTCTCAATGAGTTGTTTAAAAGCAGAGCTCTTATCCGCTGGATCTTTTTTAAGCTCGAAGAGCATCTCGCCTTTCTGCGTGCGCCTAGTTTTCACGACGTTCTCGCCCAGTGTCTGCAACTCCGGATCGTCTCTCACTTTCCTAAGGTTAGCTGCATACGATACTCTTGCTGACACTTCAACGATCAAAGCATCGCCTTTGATTCGCTCCACTCGAGGTCCGAGTTTCTTCTTTTCCTGCTCAACTTTTTTCTTCTTCTCCTTCTGTTTTTTGCGTTTTTCTGTCTGGTTATCGACAGTACGCCATTCACTGCTTTCACCTCCTTTCGCGTTACTCAGATCGTTCTTGGCCTTTTTCAGCTCTTCTTCTTCTCCTGGGGTGTCCCTCCTTCTCTTGTCCGCTCGTGTGTTCAGAGGACCCTTCGGCGTCTCAAGTATCTCGACGGGTTTCTCATTCGCCTCGAGCAGAGCCTTTTCAGCACCCTCTGCTCTCATCTGCAGCTCCTTATGCTCGCGTTCAGCAACCATGACGACTGATCTGATGCTCGTCACCAGATGTTTTATTTTTAAGTGGACATTGTTTTTGTCCTTTACGAACTCGTAAAGTTCGTTGACCTTTTGTTTGGGTGTGTTTGATTTGTGATATCTAACTACATATCTAACTAATTTTTTTTTGTTTTTTGTTTTTGTATTTTATATATATATATTTTTTTTAATAAATAAAATGTGTGTGACCTAACATATGTAATACGTTGGTAACACATATATTAGCTCACAAGCATTAGGTGTTAGTATGTATGATGTGATTAAGTCGCTAACATATTCGCCTGGTGACCGAAGCCCATGCATTGAAAGCATCTCTCCATTTGCTTGGCCATACGAGGGGTAGCTTTCATCGGGCACACGGACCACCCCACTTTTATTTTACCCTTCTCCACCAGTTTATTCGCAGCTTGTTTCGAGAGCCGTATCGAGGCCGTTTGTGTCCCACCGTATGCCTTTCTCAGCCGGATTGTCATTGGCACATCGCCAAGGTCACATTGTGACTGTAACGCAGTTCTCAATTCCTCAACAGTCGTGATCTCGTCCAGATACCGGCACTCGATGGTTGATTCCTGAGAGAGAGCTCTCACCTTCGCCTCCTCCCCTAGTGACTTCTCAATGAGTTGTTTGAAAGCAGAGCTCTTAACCGCTGGATCTTTTTTAAGCTCGAAGAGCATCTCGCCTTTCTGCGTGTGCCTAGTTTTCACGACGTTCTCGCCCAGTGTCTGCAACTCCGGATCGTCTCTCACTTTCCAAAGGTTAGCTGCATACGATACTCCTGCTGACACTTCAACGATCAAAGCATCGCCTTTGATTCGCTCCACTCGAGGTCCGAGTTTCTTCTTTTCCTGCTCAACTTTTTTCTTCTTCTCCTTCTGTTTTTTGCGTTTTTCTGTCTGGTTATCGACAGTACGCCATTCACTGCTTTCACCTCCTTTCGCGTTACTCAGATCGTTCTTGGCCTTTTTCAGCTCTTCTTCTTCTCCTGGGGTGTCCCTCCTTCTCTTGTCCGATCGTGTGTTCAGAGGACCCTTCGGCGTCTCAAGTATCTCGACGGGTTTCTCATTCGCCTCGAGCAGAGCCTTTTCAGCACCCTCTGCTCTCATCTGCAGCTCCTTATGCTCGCGTTCAGCAACCATGACGACTGATCTGATGCTCGTCACCAGATGTTTTATTTTTAAGTGGACATTGTTTTTGTCCTTTACGAACTCGTAAAGTTCGTTGACCTTTTGTTTGGGTGTGTTTGATTTGTGATATCTAACTACATATCAAACTATTTTTTTTTTGTTTTTTGTTTTTGTATTTTATATATATATATATTTTTTTTTAATAAATAAAATGTGTGTGACCTAACATATGTAATACGTTGGTAACACATATATTAGCTCACAAGCATTAGGTGTTAGTATGTATGATGTGATTAAGTCGCTAACATATAGCAAATAATCGTATAGTGGTTAAATAAGCTCCAAAAGATCCGTCTCCTTCAGGAAATGCAGTAATTTGTCCTCCTCCAAGTTATCTCTTGCTAGGACTGTCCTTGGGTTGTCAGCTATCTGAAACTTAGTTCTCATAAGGTTGTAACGTGGGCAGACAAGTAGAAAATGTTCTACGCTCAGCCTGACGTTACAGGTACTACAAATGGGTGGTTCGGTTTTTTCAACCAAGAACCTGTGCGTTAATTTGGTATGCCCAATACGAAGACGTGTTAGACATACTTGAAAAGATCTTTGGTTTCTATCCACCCAGGGATGGGTAGTGTTTTTAATTTTTCTCAAAAAAGTATCTCTGCAGATGTTCCATTCGTTCTCCCAGCACGTCATCAGAGATGAGTTAACCCGTCTGATTATATCATCAGATGGGACGCTTGTGCTCCATAGTTCGGATGTTCTTCCTTCTTTGGCTAGGCGATCAGCCTCTTCGTTACCGCGGATTCTACAGTGACCTGGGATCCAGCAGAAGGTGATATCATTTTGGGCAGTTTTCTCTTCAATTGCGAGTACCCATGGATGTTTGCTACTTCCGCTCTCAAGAGCAAGAAGCGCGCTAGCAGAATCGGTGAAAATAACCGTCTTTCTGTTGTGTTCGCACTTTGATGTAGCGATAAGAAGTGCCGCTAATTCAGCTGAAAATACCGAACAAATACTTGGGAGTTGGAACTTAACTTGCAGGTTATTTGCAAAAATGCCGATACCTACTTGTAAACCATCAAAGGATCCATCTGTAAAGATCTTGTGGTGAAAAAAGTATTTACTGTGGATGTGGTTGTTGAAAATGGCCAAAACTATGCTGCTGTTTTCATCAGCTCGCACAGAGTTTTTTAATTGACCAATC
The DNA here is from genome assembly GCF_029784135.1 of Toxorhynchites rutilus septentrionalis. Taxonomy (NCBI): domain Eukaryota; kingdom Metazoa; phylum Arthropoda; class Insecta; order Diptera; family Culicidae; genus Toxorhynchites; species Toxorhynchites rutilus. The sequence continues at coordinate 227,258,714 of NC_073746.1, forward strand.
AATCTGAGGTTCCCGTTTATACCATGGTCGAAGGTTAATAATGGGAATTGGTACAATCGTTGGAAGAGTGGTTCGGCATGTATCCTGCAACCAGTTATTCACTCTCACAAGAGAGAATTCCACTGTTGGATGTTTCTCGAGCGTTCGTATCGCGCGCGTGCTGTAGAATCTCGTGAGGAACAATTTGAAGGGTAAATTGCCTGACTCAGCGAGTAACGCTTTACTTGGGCTAGTTCTAAAGGCCCCTGATGCTAGTCTTATTATCTTTTGATAGCTAGGCCTCAGTTCTTCAAGCGTTTTCCAGGTGGCACGGCTGAAGAGTTCAATACCGTAAGTAAGTTTGGAATAGACTAAGCTTCTTCCAATGTTGAAGATAGTTTTGCGGGATCCTGTTCGGCTTCGACCGCTTATAACGCTAACTAAGTTAAGGCGGTTTTTAATGTCCGATATTGTACTCTTAATATGTTTATTGAACGTGAGTTTTTTGTCCACCATTACACCGAGAATTCGTGCAGAATTGACTCGTTTAATGGACTTGCCGTTCAGAAGATAAGAACGTAGTTTTTTCCTGTGACGCTTATTGTTGCAGCAATGAAGAAGATGAGATTCTAAATCCCACGGAATTCGCCCAGTTATTAACAGACGAGATTCCTTCCTGAAGTCTTCTTCTTGCTAGTTCTGGGAATGAGTTTTTTGAAATTAGCAGAATATCATCTGCGTATAGCAAAGCGTCAATGTTTTGGGGTATGGCATCAGATAATGATTGCATCGCTATCAGGAAAAGAGCAACCGATAGCACAGAACCCTGTGGCACTCCATTTTCTTGCAGTTTAGAGAACCTGATATTGTAACCTGATATTGTAAATATGAGGTTCCCCAGAGTCCAAGGGAAACTCTGTAGTCTCCGCGGCAGTTTTACGAGCTTTGAAGTCGCTTTTGTAGTTGGAGGTGGCAGAAGTACTAGCAAAATGGTCAGCTAAATGTTCAGCAATGGTTCCGGGATCATCGGTAGTGGTACCATTGATCGCAATCGAATAGCCTCGCGATCTTCTTTTGCCACTGATTGCATTAACCTTGCTCCACAGTTCACTAGAAGTTGTCTGAGGGCAAAAGCTATCAAGAAATTTAAGCCAGCTATTTTGTTTAGCTTCCGCTATAATTTTCCTTGCTCTAGCTCTAGCAGATTGAAAATCAGCTAGGGCAAGTACTTTTATCTCAATACCGTCCAGTTGTCTTCTAAGCTTTCGTATCTTCTGGATTTAATGGCCTGTTTGACATCATTATTCCACCATGGGACTGCCTTCCGGCCGGAGATACCACTATTTAGTGCGGGGTATATTAGCTTTCGCAGCTGCGAAAACGGCTTGGGAAAACTCCTCTACTGAAAAAGATACCCTGTGTAGGTAACAGATGCGAAATGGTTGATTCGAAACCATCCCAATCGGCAAATTGGTACAACCATCTCCTTCGCAGGAGGATTTTTGGATTACTGGTCAGTGTTCGGATGTGAATGGGAAAATGATCACTTCCTCTTAGATCATCATCGACACACCATCTGACTCTGGGCGCAAGGTCCCATGAGGTAATCGTTAAATCAATTGCAGAAGTAGAGTCAGAGTGTTCATCCATACGAGTATGTTGGAAGTCGTTCAGGATGATGAGGTTAAGTTGTTCAACGATTTTTAAAATAATTTTGCCTCTTAAATTGCATCTTTGGCCACCCCATACAGTATGGTAGGCGTTAAAATCACCCATGATTATGAAAGGGTGTGGTAATTGTTGAATGGCATTGTTCATTTCTGCTTCCAAATTACTGTTACTATGCGTTGGGGAAATGTAAATAGAAGCGAGGGTTAACCGTAACGGTCCCGTGAGTTAGATTGCGCATATCTGTAACTGTGATGAAATTTGGATGAGGGTATGTGGGAGATGGCTCAAAACAGCGAGGCATACACCACCCTGGCGTGAGGTAAGTCCCTCACGGAAGTACCACTTGTATTTACCTTGTAGTGAAAGGTTCAAATCGGGTGTAATCTTAGTCACTCTGGCTTCTTGGAATGCAAGTGTTAGTGGGAGATGTTTCTCCTCAGCTAACATTAATTTAATTTCATCTATTGACCTACTAAGCCCACGCAAATTCCATTGAATGGCAAGTTTTCGGTTGGATGTTGAATCTTGGACAACAGGTGTACTGTTTTTGTGTGGAGTGTTGAATTTGAAAAAATATTATGGAGGCTCTTGAAGGGTTTAATTAATGTGGAAGAAGGTATAACTGGAATTATTTAGACTGTTTGTTACATTTGGAAATCTTGGTCTTCAGTCTAGGGTCAAATTTTAAGTAATTTGGTATTGTTCGATTTGTATTGGGTATTTTGTATTTTGTATGAAGTGGATGGTTGAGGGTCGGCCTGTTGTGGGGCGGCCGGTTGAGATATTTGAAGTTGTTGGTTTTTGTATATTTTCCTTGTTTTATCATTAACGCGGAAATTTTCATCTTCAGATGATTTCAATTCATCTGAAGTTGTAGTTTTAACATTTTTAATTTTTCGTTTGTTTAATTTTGCTGATTCAGTTTCCATGGGAATTTCTGAATCAGTTTCGGAATCGGAAGTGGAGATGGTATATTCAATGTCTGGCTGGTTAACCATCGATGTGGAAACCGTTTGGATGATTGGGGTAGGGTTGGGCTGCGTGCAGTTGCACTTGCAGCGATTGCATCCTGTGCTTTGGGCTACATTAAGTCTCTCTTGGACTTTGCTTGCGTAAGAGGATCCATTTACCTTGGCCTGGTAACTTAGTTTGGCTTCCTTGTAGGATATGCCTTGGTCATCTCTCACTTTGGTGATGTTGTTTTCCATGACCCATGCTGGGCATTTTCTATTAGTAGAAGGGTGGTTGCCACTGCAATTTACACAGAAGGCAGGAGCGTTGCAAATAAAGCTCTTGGCTGTTTCTTCATTGCCTAGTTCTGGGTGTGCTTGTCCACAGTTTCGGCATAATTGGACCTTGGTCCTACATTTTTTCGAAGTATGTCCGAATTTGTAGCAGCCGAAGCACTGCATCGGATTCGGATAAAAATTGCGAGTGGGAGCGCGGAGAAAGCCAAAATTGATATATTCCGGAATTACAGTACCTCTAATGGTCAAAATCAGGGTTGGAGTTGGAATTAATTCCTTCTTGGTTGGGTCCATACGGGAAATTCGTTTGATCACAATAACTCTTTGGTCAGCAAGCTCTTTCAAAAGTACAGCTTCTGCCATATCAATAAAATCCCTACACGATACTACGTATTTGCGCTGGTTCAAGGTAGGGTGAAAATTTATCTCCACAGGGGTCTTGTCAATTAAAGACTTAATACCCAGGAGTGCATCCACATATTCTTTGTTACGAATATGGATCACATATTGTAAATTATTGTTTTCATCGCGCTGTGGTCTCGCGTCCTTGAAGTCGCGATCCGTAACAGCTTGGATGGTTTTGGAAACAACGAAAGGGTTTGATGGTAGAGTATTCTTGTCAGTTGCTTTAAGCAATAAAATTTGAAGCTCCCCACATAAGGGGTCGGCCCAGAGAGGAGAGGTGCGTGTGGTGGGCACGCCATTATATAGGTTTGTTGACTTACCGGCACTGCTGGAAGCCATGGTAGAGGCTGGCTATACCCGGGAGGTACAGCCAGGAAGGTTGATGTAGAGATACACACTAAAAATGGCACTAATGCAGAATAAACAAAAAAGAAAAGGCTCAACAGTTTCGGAGCTTGTTTCAAAAAAGTTTTTAAATTTCACTAGAAACACTACTTTCAATACAATGAAACACTACTATAATGTCTATGAGGTTTAAAGAAAAACTGTTATAAATATCACTAACACTATGTACTGCTGCTGGGGGGGGGGTGCGCCCCCGCAACGGAGAATCCGTAGTGTGGGTACACCACCACTCTGCAATCCAGGATCAAACACCAGCTGAAAATACAAACCACCACCAGAGATAAGTAACCAGTAATAATAATGTGGGGTATATATAAGTGAGCTGCAAAAAGCGCGCCAAAAACAGGGACCGACGCTAGGGGCAGTGAAAACTGCCTCCTCCTTGTCCTCGTCTTGTACACCTGCGAGAAAAACTTTATTTAGGACTGATTAGAGCCTCAAGGAATTTCCTTTAGCATAGAACCAGTTGTGTGAGGAGAAAACTTCTATTTTTCGCTACTCTTTTCAAAGGGGCGCAAAAAACATGACCGCCTCGGTTGAATGTCAGAAGCACCGTGGCTGAAAAAAATGGAAGGGAAGAATATTGAGCTCTTTTTTATATTGCTTTCTATTTTTGTTCTGTTTCAGTTACTGGACGCACAAACACCGAGAGAGAGCGAAATTATTCCTCTCGCGAGCGATAAACCTTTCCCCCCATTACATGTCCATTATACCCGCACCGATAAAAATGTTGTACTTCTCGGCTTGTTTTAATTTCAGTAAAAAACATGGAAAAACAATTGTTTATAAAACATTTGGCCAGTTATTTCGAAAACCAGTATATTGAACTGTAAGAAACTGCTTTTAAATTTTTGAAAACATGAGTTTCCAAAGATATTTACAATTGAAGTTTTTCTTAACATGTCCGTCTTACCCCTATCTCCCCTATGTATGGAAGCAGACATTTCTGTCTTTTTTGGGATTGCACCCAAAAAAAAGTCCAAACGACGACAACGGGGATCGAACCAAGGTCGGCTAGGACGCAAAACTGTTTTACACGACCACACTATCCACATGGATAATGATGCTGTGCGGCAGATGTACAACTGCACCTGATTATAAAATGAAGTTGGAAAGTGTTTTCTAAGAGTAAAAAGGGAGCGCATGAAGGAGAGCAATATTTATCTCGGTCTGGGCCGTGCATTTGGCAAAGTATGCGGAAAGCTTATTTGTCTTTTGTTTCGCTCGCTCGTATTAATCTTATATTGCTATACCATGTATATTATACAAATGCTTACCAGTATTTGAGAGTCATGACATTTTCTGTTATGTTATGTCTCATTCAATGTCATAAATCGGGATGACAAAACATGAGCTAAAAATCAATTTTGGGTGTACGGCAAAGATGTCCTGGAGTGATGCGGCCAACAACGTCCAATTCGTGCCTAAGGATAAGAACACGCCCAACATGTTGCCGATGCGAGTTTACTTCGCAAATATTCTCTTTTCGCTATTCCCTTCATTGTTTCTATTCTAGCGGCTGCATAAGTTGCCCGTTATTGACAGCTTTGTTCGGGAAAGCACACAAATGAACAAAACGAGTGTATGGGGAAATGGGAGTGCTTCCAATTTTCATCAATTAAAACCATATACAGACTATGGGATTGTAATGTATAGCATATCAAACAAATATTAGAAAATTTCCGATTCGATTGGTGTGCAAAAAAAATCCTTTCGTAGCAAAAAAGTTATTAACGTTAACTTTATTTCATAAAAACGTGACCTGTTTTCTGATTTGGCACCCTTGATGTAAGACGTAGTCCTACGTCAAAAAAAGTCGTCGAGAGCGAGCAGCAATTCAAGGTGAACTGGCGTGTAACAGTTGAGAAGGTCGACAAACCGACTGTACAAAATCTGATGCAGCACGGGAAAATGAAGGCCCGAGCATTCGTTTTTTCGCCGCAGAAGAACTAACCAAATATATATTTTTTAATAATGTAATGTATGAACTTGTGCTCTCTTGGCCGAGTGGTTAGCGTCATAACTAACATGCCGGGTGTTCGGGTTCGATTCCCGTTCTGGTCGGGGGAATTTTTCGTCAAAGAAATTTCCTACGACTTGCACTGTGATCACGCGTATTCTAGAGCTTGCCACTCAGAATGCATTCAAGGCGTGTTATTCGGCATAGAAATCTCAACTAAGTACTAATAAAAATGACGCAAGTAATACTACGTTGAGACGACGAAGTTCCTCTATGAACTTAAGTGCCATTGAAGAAGAAGAAGAATGTATGAACTTCAAAAAGAAAAGAAACATTTTTAAATTAACAATAAACATACTCTCAACGCTATTTTGTTTTAGCACTTTTTGGTCGTTCCACCCTTCAAGTTGAAAACGAACAGAAACGGATGTGTGAGTTGCTCGTTTTTGGCGGTACATCAATCAACACCTTCGTCGCCCATAGCGATTCGGTCGAGTTTCTTGCGGGGAATCCGTTGAATCCGAATGAAATTAACCGACTGCTGATTAAAAAACTTATAAAAATAAGTTTTCAGTCAATTATACAGTGTTGGAAATGATAATAAAAATGAAATTTAACCGATCGTACTTGCTTTATGTACTATATTCGATCGCGATGAATAATTACAATTTTATTGGAGAATATAGAATATTCTGTTCAATCGATTGCGAAGATTCTATGAATATATCATACTGAGAACATGTGTCACATTTGTGGGAAAATAATGGTCATAAACTATATCACATTTGGCAACTCCGATTTTTCACGTAATTCGTTTTCATCGTTCTTTGCGCTTGGTAGTTAAAAATCTAGAAGAAGAAGCAAGTTGCAAGTTTTTTTTTCTGAGAATGAGAATAATAATTGCGCAACGAGGAGAAGCCCCTGTTTATTCCAAAAACAATATGTTTATTATGTTTTTTTAGACACACGTGTTTTTTCATTCTTAAAATGTTCACCGGACGGCGGAATAGTAAATTTGAAAGCGAAGATATTAGTAACGACGAAATAGTGCGAAGCGTTGTTAGAATGAATAAATGTTAGAATGTTAGAAAAACTTACTATAGACGACATAAAGATATTGAATTTTCAACATTACATTTTAAAATGTGAATTTTCACAAATAAGTATGTTCTATTATTCAAGCCATTTCGTTTGATAGCCATATTGTGAAATGAAAAAAATGTCTCATTTTGTGATGGCGGTCATTTTGGATTTAAATTTTCCATAAATAACTGTGTTCTACTAGTCAAGGCTTTCATTTGATGCCCATATTGATGGGGTTTTGATAAAATATGTAGTCCGCCATTTTGTTGCGGCCGCCATCTTGGATTTTCAAGATTATAGAATACGCAGTTTTATAACGACAGCAGAGATAAAGGCGTGCTTCAAATTTAAGATCAATCGGTCAACAGTAAGGAGGTTAAATGTTTGTTTATGTGGGACAACCCTGCAGATAAACATACAAACATATTTACAGTAGGTAATGCTAAATAAAAGCGTTTAAAAGTACAGTATAAAATCTATATTATTATGTTTTTGATTTTTTTATCATTCTACATAACCCATATTTACTTTTAAGTGCCCGTTCTATCAAATTCCGTTTAAAAATCCTATTCAATTTGAACGAGAAAAGTGTCACCCATATCTGGGTGACGGGGCCTCCCAGGAAATACACCCGTCACCCAGATCTGGGTGACGGGGCGTTCAAAGTGTTAAACCGTTTAGGAAGTAGGGAATTGTAATGTATAGCATATCAAACAAATCGTAGAGAATTTCCGATTCGATCGGCATGTAAATCATCAGAATTCGTTCGCTGAGAAAATTGTTATTAAAGTTAACTTTATTTCATGAAAACGTGTCTTATTTGGCACCCTTCCTAAAAGACGCAGTTCTACGGCAATAGAGATCTTAAAGTCTTGTCCAGTTAGAATCCGTACGGAAGAAATCATTTATATCTCGGAGATAGAATGACATACAAAAAAGAGTGATCAACCAAAAGAAAGATATATTCTTGCACTTTTACAAAAAAATGTCCTTAAAATTATTTTTCTTCATTTCTGATGAAACTTCTCACTTTTCTGGTGATTCCTCCCATCAAACGTTGCACAGCGGCAGTGTCGACCTCCGTGGCCAGTTTTTTCCAGAATCTGGTCATCCCTGCAGCGTCCCGAGCCATTTTTCCGGTCTTCTTTAGCTTCCGCTTCATAATCGCCCAATATTTTTCAATTGGGCGGAATTGGGGGCAGTTCCGCCCAATTGAAAAATATTGGGCGATTATTGTTGAACTCCTTCTCGATAAAATCCACCCCGTTGTCGCGGTACCACTGGAGAACCTCCCGGCTATAGTGGCAACTCGCTAGGTCAGGCCAAAACTTAACGGGACCATTGTGTGCCTTTATGAAAGGCAACACACGCTCCTTCAGGCACTCTTCCTTGTACAATTTCGAATCCATGGTCTTTGTAGTGATGAAAACCGGCGTCTTCGCACCACAGGTGCATATACCCTGCCAGATCATCATCTTCTTGGCAAATTTGTCCATGAACATGAACTTGAATTTGGCGGGGACATCGCCTCGTGCCGTGGAAAGATAAAATTTTTGTCCCGGAAGTTGGCCGAAGTCCATTTTTACATAAGTTTCGTCATCCTGGAGCAGGCATCCATGGTACTTCGTTAGTACCTGATAATACAACTTACGAGCGCGAGTTTTCGTCACTAGACTCTGCTTCATCGTCCTATTTGGTTGCTTGATTGCTTTGTAGGAATGAAGTCCAGCTCGGTGAATGATTCGTCGAACGGTACTACGAGCGGCACCGTATTTCTGAGCGATATCATGTTCGGACAGTTCAGGGTTTGCTCTGACGGTTCTCAACACCTTCCAATTCAGCTGACGATCGTAGGTTCCGCTTCGACGCTTCTTTTGAACCGCCCGGTCCACGCTGTTCCGCTCGCGGAATCGTCTGAGCACATCACATACGGTAGTTTTAGCGATATCCAACTGTTTCGCGATCTTCGCACCCGACCACGTTGGATTGTCAACGTGGGTGTGCAAGATTAATTTTCTTCTTCTGTCTTCCATGTGGAATAACTCCGGACTTACGGCACGAAAAAATTTGAAACTTTTACCACCAGAAGAGGAAACATTTGTAAACAAACCGCTGTAAAAACTTTCTTGCAGCGGCCACTGACTGTGCCGCTGTAAAATGTGCAACGCGTACGGATTCTAACTGGACAAGACTTTAGAACCCGATAAGATCAATTAACTACAGGAGCTACACGAACTTTCCATGGGAGCATTCATGGGTATGGTATTCTGAGATACATCGCCTGGCTATAAAGTTATTACAATGTTCCGGACAACATGGCAACGTAGAGAAAATTCTGTTTTTATCCATAGTATATTTCTACAGTTCAGTAGTTTAGTAGTTCAGCTATTTAGACTTGTATTCGAAAACTCACTGATTAATGATGACTTCTTTCCTCTTCTGCATAATTAAATAAATAGAAGAAAAGGGTGGTAATGGCTTCAATGTATTTTGTGCACATTTTTGAACATCGAAATAAAAAAAAAAAATCAAACCTCGAGCTCCCGTCCGTGCCCCTAGGCCCAGCCTAATCTATTTTTTTTTTCATTTGTCGATAGAGACCATAAATCATTCGTCTCCGCGTACGAGCACAATTAATCGCCGCATTTATACGACGAAAACGGAGGAGCGCAAATTAGACCAATCAAAATGTGAGAGTTTCGTATCCATATTGAGTGAGCAACTGGGAGATTGCGTCAATCGACCAATCAGAACGCGAGATTTTCGTTCTGATAAAGCTCATCATTTTTTATTCGAAAGTTAGTTTAAGAAAATATATATATAACTAGCTGACCAGGCAAACGTTGTTCTGCCAAATAAATTATTTCTAGTGAATATTTTGGGTGTTGAATAAAACACATTAATGTATTGTAAGTGTGTTTGAATATTTTAACGATCTTTAAAATAAATCGAATGTGACCGATAAAAAAAACGAATTAAATGATTTGAACGAAAGGTTATATGATGTTTTTTGGTGTATTTCATTAACGTAACTGACATGTTTGATCTCTTAAAAGTTAATCGTCAACTGAAAAAAGTAATATAAGTTTGCCGTAAAGTAAAAAAAAATTGAAATATAAAAAATCAGTATTTATTGCTGTCTCCTTGTTAGAAGATACGTGCATGTGATTTTCAAAATGGCTTAGTTTATAACAGCTTGGTCTCGTTCATAAATTGGAAAACAGCGATATGCCAGCTAACTTCAATGGAGCTGATTAATCGGCCTGTTTGGAATCGCGTTATTTTATCGTTGTCATTCAATCGAGGAGTATTCACATCGGTAATTTAAGTTTGAAACACAGCCATATTGCTTCCTTTATTCATGGATGTTTTTATTACTCTTCACCGATTTGCAGAACTCAATATCCATATATGCATATGAGTGATCGGATTTTACAATTCGATCGAAATCGACTTTTACACTCAAAATAAGTCATCCGTATTTGTGGTTCAATTTACTCTCTCTATCTGATCGGGATAATTCCGGAAATAATTCTAAATTGTTGAAATTTGAATGAAAATTATTATTCGATTTCGTTTGGATGCTAAATTTGTTTTGAATGTGTTTGAATGTTAAATTTTGCGTGTTTATTCCACCCGAAAAACCATTACTATTTTTGCTTCATAGAAATGGAACATGGAGACCAATGTTGTTTACGTCGAATTGCGTGGCAAGGTTTTCACATACGATCGAACTTCATTTTGTGTTTGAACACACGCGCAATGTCATGACAATGCATTGCGCTTTGGCCTGGCTATAACTAAAGCTGTGTCGGCGTTGCTCATGATAGTGTCTCGCAAGTGAATGTATTATTCCTCGCACCGCTTTTGTTGATTGTGTAGTAAGAATTGCAGTCGTTCAATCTCTACCTTCGCGTATATGTCGACCATAAATTGTTGGCACAGCTTACGATATCTTGCATTGGCGTTTCTTGACCATGTCAAATCACCATATGATAAACATAAAAATCCTTCGAGCGCGCCCTCTGATTGTTTCGTCGCATGTTCATAAATATTAAATCAAAATGAGAAATGATGTTCATAATGAATTAAGTATCTGTGACGGGGTCTCGTTGGTCTAATGTTTATGCAAGAGATTTTTCGTTGAAGAAACCCTTCTGACTTGCACTGTAGTCATGCGTATTCTAGAGCTTGCCACTCCAGAATACATTCATGGCGTATTGTTCGTCATAGAAATCTCAACTATTTACAAATAAAAATGACGCAAGTAGTACTACGTTGAGAAGGCAAACTTTAGGAACGTTAGTGCCATTGAAGAAGAACATAGCGAGGGTCGTATGAACGGTGTGTGTCAACGATGAATTCCAGATTATTGTTTTTTCTTCGCATTAAATTTCTCGTGTCACCGTGCTATCATGATTCCAGCAGCGCTTGTGCTTTGGATCTACACACGTGCTCTCCAGCTGACGTTTTATCAGGGTTGATGGCAATAGCGTGATTGTCATTTTGTAATCCGAGCAAATGTGATTTGAAGAATTTCGATAACTCATTGTGCTCATTCAAAAAGGCTTCCAGCTCGTCGGAGAAGCTCCCTGCTTTAGATGAATTGATGTTAAGACTGATTTAGACGATGCCAGTCAGTGCTCTAGTTGAAGTATCCAGTGAATAGAGAACAGACACTCTGTTTAAGTTAGAGGCCAATTACTTGTTCGATACTGGCACAAGTAACATGAACAGAGTGTCTGTTCTCTGTTCACTGGAGACTTCAATTAGAGCACTGACTGGCATCGTCTAAATCAGCCTTTACTTGTGTATTTGGAGATGGATGTTCAGTGAAGCGGGCGTTACGCCATCAGTCATTGAACAACTTAAATAAATTCGTTCTGGGAACTGGGGTCAAAATTAAAGGTTATATGTATGGTATGAATTCAATTTTTTGTGTTTTGAGTATAATTTCATCAAAATCGGTCGAGCCGTTTCGGAGGAGTTCGGTAACAAACACCGTGATACGAGATTTATATATATATATATATATATATATATATATATATATATATATATATATATATATATATATATATATATATATATATATATATACATATTCTTCATTCTATTAAATTGTTATGGAGTGCTTTTTTCAGTTTCCACCCTAATATGTTTCAGAAAGGCGTAATACTACTATGACTTAGTCATCATAATAATTTCCAAATTGAAATGCATTTTGATATTTTTGAAATCAATCATCACAACTAGCCAAAAATTGCTGGTATGCATCGCAATATTGTATAATATAATTCAATCGTATATCTAATGCCAGATTCGAAACATTCCTTTGCACTCACTGCAAAGGAATGTTGTCGCACCAAATGGCAAACTCAATGAGGATTCACGTCGTTTATAGTTTATGTCTTGTAATTTGGCAAAACAAATAAAGGCGTAGACTTTCTTTTGATTATGTGTACACATTTCACATTCTGAGCGCACTATTTGGATGCCGGTTACGGACGGAAGGCTCGTCAGCTCCGCAAGACAAGACAACTTGATGGTAGCGACTCGAGGCGACCATAGAAGGTGTATGTGGGCCTGTGAGTGGTGGGAACGTGATGGTTTTAGCACACCCCGTCGGAGTAGACCACGTGCGTATTTCCGACCGAAGAAGTGGGTGGTGGAGGAGGAAAATAGTGGTATACAAGTCCTTTGCCGCTTCGTTTTCTTATCACGGTGCCATTTTTCGCAAAAAAAAACGACAGTACACGAGAGCGTGTAGCAACATCCGAAAAGCGTTGTTGAACTTCTTTCGGTATACTGTGGGCAGTTTGCGTATCACATGTGAAGTGATTTTGGAACATATTTTCATCTAATAATGGCTTAGTGATTCTTCTAAAGGATACAGTTTTATGTGCCATTTTGAATGCAAATATTGAACCTTTTTTGTTTGGTCCCTCGGTCCCACTGTGACTCCCATTCCGGTCTGGTGAGAATCCTTCCGAAAATGCTTGCAAGCCTCAATCTTTGCGTACCCGTACTGTTCTTCATCCTGCATACACACGTTTGAAAGTGGAAAAAATAGTACTGGCGATGGTGGTTTGCATGGTCTCCACAAGAACCTCCCTCTCAGCATGCTACCCCCGGGGTGGAAAATAAGGAAAATGGCAGACACACGGCGAAAGAAAACTGAGCGGCTGAAACGCGGGTTTTATATGGTGTTTGGTTTGCTAAAGTAACATGACATGACGTAAATAGAAACTGAGTTTGAATGGCATCCGTGAACGCCTTCGTCTCGCTGGCTCAGGCTGCCCAAACATCACTCCGGCATACTTATTTTTCGGAGCATGGCATTCCATCCTGCCGGATATCCTCCGCCGAAAGCATCAGAGTCTTAAGCCAAAACATCTCCTTTCTGATGATAAAGAAAAAGGCTTCGTTCGTCATTGTATTGAATAGCAGCAAAACAGCCCAGGATAGCAGTTATTGTTGATGGCGGTGGGGTTTCAGTCATTCACGGTGTGAAATATGAAAGGCGAGAATGAAGCGTGTGAGCATGGCGGAATTCATTATTCTGAATATGTAATGTCCAATGTGTAGCATAGCGTGCCAATCATTCGAACCTTATGATAGCATTCAAATGCTTGTCGATTTTCAAGCAAGAATCAGAATTATTCTTTTTGTAACTAGAATAGCTCTTTCATATTTACATTACTGTGAAGGGAACAAAATAAGTTGCTAAAATCAAGATTGCAGTCTGTGCTGGAACATAATCAACTCAGCGCATCGCCCAGAGGCGTCAACTTGCTGCAAATCTTGCGACGTACGGACGAACATGTACATGTAGGATGTGTTTGCCATTCCCTGGGAACGAACTTGTTTAATTATTCATCAAGCTCTTTACCTCTTTCAATTTCCTACCGCGGTATCCGTACGCATATTTCAGAAAAGCCATTCCGTTCCCTCGTGCAGTCAGTGCCAGTTCCAGAAAAGTTGGTCCTGTGTGTGAGTGTTTTTCACCAACCAAGGTTCATGTTTCCCATCTTAGTCGAAGGCCGCGAGGTATGCTCGTTACCACAGAACCAGGCACCATCGAACCAACCATCCAGCGCTGCTGGAGAGTACAAACGCTTCGAAATTTAGATCCTGCACATATATCCCGCTCCAGTCGAATTCGTAGAGTTGCCACCCTATAAGATGAATGCTGTCGCTTTGATAGCTCGATAGATGGATGACTGGCTGCGTGAATGGATGGGCGAAAGTTTCTTTTGTTGAAAGTTGGGAAATATACAGTACAGAATTCATGCAAATGAAAGGTTCTCCACATCTTGTGAGTCGTGCGAGCTGTTCGCTACTCGCGTTTGGTGTGGTGCATTTATTGTGGCGAAATTTTCAAGCGAGGCCGCATTCTGAGCTGCAAGATAGGAAACACTCTCCAGTGTTCTATATATGTTCGGCGTAGATTCTTGTGTGCCTGCTGAAACCACTATCTTCGCTGGTTGTTCTTTGATGCGAACTATTGGGGCTATAGGGTAGTAAAAATTGTTATTCGAAGATCGTGAAAAGTGATGCTGCGAAATGACAATTTATGTTTTAATCGTATTTTAAAACACTAGAGGTTGAAATTATTTTATTTGATTTTTGACGTAGGACTACGTCTAACCGGAAGATATAGGGGGTGAAATGAAAATCTAGGCACTGAACAAGTAGGAAAAAATGCAAGATTTGGAACGCTTATAACTCGGGCATTTCTCAATAGATCGCAAAGGTGTTTGCATCAATTGATAGGAAATATATCTACGCATCTATCATAACGAATAACATTTCATTTTTCTTGAGATAAATAATTGAATAATTGTGAAATATCAAGCATTGTCCAAATACACTATGTGCCCATTTTTGATTGGTTCATTTTGTGCTCCTCAAATCGTACCGACCAAAACGGGCAACCAGAGCAGCAGCGAAATACAATGAAGCACGATTGGAAAGGAAAAAAAAAAAATGAACGAAACATTGGTCGCAGTCTCACATGCGTAATTCTCGAGTCAGCCAGTCAGCTTAAAAATCCCCGCTCCGCTGCCGTAACGCTCATTCTCATCCAAACCGTACACCACATCGTTTCGCATCACATCACATCAACAAACCAACACAAGCAGCCATGTCTGGACATGGCAAAGGAGCAAAGGAGGATCGCGACGATAAGAAAACCCGCATTCAGAACAGACCACAATCGGTTCCGTGGACACAACACAACAAGCAGTTGCAGGTAGTTGCAGGTAGCAGAAGAAAAAAGTTTGTTCTTTATACAAACTGCTTTGGTGGCAAATCCAGAACAAGGCGGCATGAAAGGCGTTCGAAATGGTTTTTTTTTCAAAACCACGAGTACTAAGTTTTCTAAATTGGAACCATTCCATAAAACACGGCGCTTATCAGGGCCATTAAACCTTTCAAAAATAAAGTTTACGAAATACAGTTCAAAGCATTCTAAAATAATATCCAAAATAAGAATAAAACACAAATTGATTTTTTCATAATTTGTTTGCCAAGATATGATGAGTATGTGAATTTGTCAGTTGTTCTGAGCTTATTGATGGTTGTGGACTTTCGCAATCATTCAATTTTCACCAATTCTTAAATTGCTTCCAGATTTAAAGTGCACTTTACATTTATATATTTACATTTATTTCGACCTTAGCTAATTGGACGGACATGTAATGCAACATATTTAGTTGGACATTTTTGTAAACATAGAAATCGGGGTCCAAATTATGACCCCACATTGAAAGTCGACACTGTACCACTGTCATCGCAAATGTTCAATTACAGGTTAAACTCGCCTCCAATGCGACACTGAGTGGTGCTTCGGCAAGTCGCATTAAGAGTAATTTACTGTACAACATGTCACAATCTGGATGGGAAGAAATTTTCCAACTGTGAAAGCTGTGGCGAGTGGTAAACGCAATCAATAAACAGGAAGGTTTAGCCGAACAAGATGGGGATATCGAGTGATTACAAAACAATAAACTCTTTAGATTAAAGATGATTTTGTGGTCCTGAAAAGGACCCTTTTAAGGGTTTGCTTCCGGATCAGCAGTCGGAAAACGCTCTTTACTTGGAGCTGGTATACTTCGTCACCGCTTTGGTACCTTCGGAAACCGCATGCAAGTTCACCGGGCAGCAACAGACTGATTGCAATCTGAATTTCCCACGCCGTAATGGTTGACCGCTTATTGTAGTGGATCAGACGCGAGGCTTCCGCTACGATACGCTCAAAGATGTATTGACGAAGCTCATGACGCTCATCGCCTTCGATGAGAAACCGGTGTCGGAATGAACCTGCTTCAGCACCTTATGATGTAGATAGCATATGATTCCTTCTCTTTCTTCCTGTCGGTTTCCGAGATATTCTTCTGCGCCGTGCCGAACTTTTTGGCGGCTTTTCCACTATTCCACTAGTCTTCGGTGCCTTCGTATTTGTTAGAAACAACTGCATGTGAATCCAACGAGCGAACAAATCGTGATGAATATATTTTTTTGCCATCGCTGCCTTTTAACGCTCATTCGTTCGTCTCGTTGGACTCGCCCCTTTGGCTGAGTCTGCCGATTTGTCTCTATCCTGTGAGTGTGTACCGCTAGAGTACAAAACGCGCGGACCCCGAAAAAATATCTCATTTTCTTTCAAACCGTAAACCAGTGGTGTTGTACGGCATCGTTTAACATCGCATCGCATCACATCATAAAAAGAAAACAAGCAGCAACGTGGACGTGTGGACGTAACAAAGGTGGACAAGTTAAGGGAAAGGCAAAGTCTCACTCGAACCATGCAGGTCTCCAGTTCCCTGTTGGTCGCATTCACTGATTGGTCCACAAGGGTAACTAGGCCGAACGGATTGGTGCCGGAGCACCAGTATACCTAACAGCGATTATAGAGTTTCGGCCGTCGGAGTGCTCGAGTTGGCTTGCAAAGCTGCTCACGACAATCAGAAAACACGCATCAAGAACAGAGCAGCTTCGGTTCGGCGCTCATCAAGGCAACAACTAGTTTCAGCGAGTGGCAAACGCAATCGCAAAACGGCAGCAGGTAGAAGAAAGAAAAAGTTTGTTTATACAGACTGCTTTGGTGGCAAAACCAGCCACCGTAAAACACGGCGCTTTTCAGGGCCATTAAACCTTTCAAAGAAGAGTTATTAAAAGTTTTTCACAATACCAATGCATTCTAAAGTGACATAATATGACATATAATATAAACTGATTTTTTTTGTTTATGCTTGTTCTTGAACTTATTGGTGGTTGGGGTCTTTTAAATTGATCATTCAGTTTTCACAAACCCATGTATGGTTTCCGAATTAAAAGTGGCTTCAAATTACAACACATTGCATGCAAGATGGCATTAACTAATTTTCTCGGTAGCAAGAACTGCTTTCTTTGGTTGATAACTGATGTTGAAAATTGACTGACGTTACATCTGCATTGCATAGAGAAATAACTAAGGAGAAACACGATGAGCTATGTATTTCCTGCTGCTCTGTTCTTATTTTAAAGGACTTTAATCCGAAGGTCATCCGTCCCTGTATTTACTGTTGGTTTTTCAGAACGCTTATAGCTCGTTTATTTCTCGACAGATCGTAGAGTTCGTCTCCAAGACCTCAGTTCTTTTACGGTAATGGTACGGTAATGTGCTCAATAGTGAAATATAGGATAGTGAATGAGCTGATGACCACCTATGCATTCCCTATCACAGCCATCATTTTGATTGTACGATATGTGCATACGCCGAAAGATGCCCGGCGTTGAACATTTAATAAGTACAAAGCCTTCAGAAAAAAATCAAGAATCAAGTTTGTAAAAAAAAGCAAAAACACAACATCAAAGGTTCTTTTCAGTACCCCCAACATGTTCATAAAGAGTAAACAGTAAACTAATCCATTTTTCAGGTAGATAGGTAGCTATTCACGTAGGAGAAGAAAATAAAACAATATATTTAAAATATATATATTTAGCAAAAGCTGTCCCCTTTGTATAGTCCTACGTCACTCCGGTTATGTCACTGACATTACCCGCCCGTCTTTTTATTTGTTCGCAACGTCTCGAATGTTACAAAAAACAGGAAGTGGGTTATATCTATGGTAGAACCGCAAGGGTGACGTAGGACTATCGTTGATTTAGAGATCATTTGTTTGAAGTTGAATCTGAATTCATTCTGAATGAATGAATATTTGGGGGACTTCGAAAACGAGAGCGTTACGTTGGAGGCACAAGATTCCATGCATCCAACGTTGGATACGGAAATATCCTACTGATGGGGAAGAATAATCTTCAGAAGCTATCCTGTTAATTGCGATTGATTGAAAAATCACAAAACCAAATGTATTTGGTCACAGTGTTACATGGATAGAAAACATTAAAATAAACTCTTTCACATGAATGTAACTTTAAATTCCCAGAGAAACTGGCAGATTATTTTCAGTAACGATTAGATATTTCCATATTTTCCTCGATACTGGAAGCCCACCAGTGGTTAATACTAACTCGATAACCATCTGTTAATAGCACTTGATTGAAACATATTTGGTCACAGTGTTACATGAATAGAAAACATTCAAATAAACTCTTTCACATGAATGTATTTTTAAATTCCCAGAGGAACTGGCAGATTATTTTCCGGATCTTTCTCGATGCTGAATGGCATCCAAACGGAAAGAATTCCGTGCGTGTATGTATGTGTATAGCGGCTGCTTCGATGGTTACCTTCTCTTCTCCTGAAGGATCGGCTTCTCTGTGCTCCCTCACAGTTTCAAACAAACTGCTTGCGTTTCAGAGCAGATCTCGATCCTTCGCCGTCCAGCACCCTCAGCAACAATGTTGTCTTGTCGATGTCCTCACGAAAAATGAATGCATCTCACCACCAGAATATCGCTCAAGTATGCTTTTTGTGCGTGATTGAATCGAGAGAAGGCGTGGTTTACGATGGCAATTTGGAAGGCAAACTAGAGGGGAATGAACTCCCTGAGCTCGGAACTTTCGGCGACTGAGCAATAATCGATTGCGGGCGCATACAATATTGGATACGGAAATATCCTACTGATGGGGAAGAATAATCTTCTGAAGCTATCCTGTTAATTGCGATTGATTGAAAAACCACAAAACCAAATGTATTTGGTCACAGTGTTACATGGATAGAAAACATTCAATGAAACTCTTTCACATGAATATATTTTGAAAATTCCCAAAGGAACTGGCAGATTATTTTCAGTAACGATTAGATATTTCCACATTTTCCTCGATACTGAAAGCCCACCAGTGGTTAATGCCAACTCGATAATCACCTGTTAATAGCACTTGATTGAAACATATTTGGTCACAGTGTTACATGGATAGAAAACATTCAATTAAACTCTTTCACATGAATATATTTTGAAAATTCCCAAAGGAACTGGCAGATTATTTTCAGTAACGATTAGATATTTCCACATTTTCCTCGATACTGGAAGCCCACCAGTGGTTAATGCCAACTCGATAACCACCTGTTAATAGCCGCGCGTGTATGTGTGTGTAGCGATGTCTTCCCAGGGAACCGTTTGTGGCATCACTCTCCTCCTGATAGATTCCCTTCTGGCCTAGGGTGCACAAACAGGCTCTTGGTGACATCGTTCATCCGCGCTTTCATGATAAATAAAGAGCTTCACCGCAACAGTGACAACATGCTCCAATCGCTGTTCAATTAGAACTGAGTGGATTTCCGAGCGCCGCTCGCTTATATACCGATTGGTGATTTCAATAGCCTGTTTTGAAATCAATTTTAAGACTATTGAAACAAGTTTTTGGATCAAAAAGTAACAAGTATATAACGCGTAGACATTTTATCTTTCGAATGAAGTGTTTATCATACCATTTCGTTCAGTTGTTTAGGAGCTATTAACGCTCAAAATCTCGGTCTCCGGCGTAACGCTTTCGTTTTCGAAACTTTGATTTTACACCCCGGTATAGAAATGAAAGACGTAGTCCTACGTCAAAAAAAAACAATTCTACAGACTAAACTTAAACTGATCAAACCTTAATCCTATTTTTGAACACATTTTTAGTCATATCAAATTCGAACACTGTACGAACATTATTAAAACGTTGACTGTCACGTCAGTCACCGGTGAATGACACTGAGTTTTCGTTCAGGCCGCGTTAGTCACCGGTGACTGACTGTATAACATTTTTTTTTATCCCATTTATTTATTTATCAGGCTCATTAGCATTTTATCTGTAACAGAGCCGGGTTTTTATCGTGTACGTGTACATATGTTTATGTTTCTATAAATTGTAAATTACACAGTAGAAGTAGTAGCCATTTAGGCGTTAGGTTTTCTGTTCCATTACATTATGGCAAATTACACTCTAGTAGCCATTTCGGCGTAAGGGTATTCTATCTGTTCTTCCATTGTTCAGCAGACCGGACAGCGGAGACAGTTGATATTGATCATTGTTGGGTTATTTATAGAACAGCAGCCCGATGTTTCTTGCAGAGCAGAGCAGTTGTATGGATGAATCGATCTTTGTTCCACCGTGGATCGATTTCCATAGCTGATGATGGTTGCGTGGACGTAATTATTCTATAACAACACAAAGATGGTCAATTGAGGGCCCTGAGTTTGAACTCACGATCGATCGCTTAGTAAGCGAACGCGTAACCAAGTGGCTACGAAGACCCCCTGTATAACATATGATAATAAAGATAACCAATATAAACATATAAGCTCATAAGCATGTTCCCTTTCGAACAGAAATATCTTCCACTCCGATTTGAAACGATGTCCATTCAATCGTTATAAACCGTGGCACTCAACGTGTTAAACGAACGAAGACAAACATCCAACAGGTTAATGGGGCTATAAGAGGTTCTGTGACGTCTAATAAACAATAACTCATGCTCACGAAGTTGACGGGAAGGCGTATAAAACGCAACACTGGATAACAATGATGGATAGTTGATGTTTCCCGAAATCAAAAACGATAGCCGTTGTAGATTTGAACGTCTGGAGGCAAGCGTTTGGAGAGCGATGAGTCTACAGCGGCTTTCATAACCGGTCATGTTCGTTGGGTCAGACCACGGTGGTGAGCGAAGGGCGTAACGAACGAAGCTGCGTTGAACTCTTTCCATTCGGAGTGTTTGCGTTGTGTGAAATGGAGCCCACACTCATACGGCATATTCCAGGTTACTACGATCCAATGCGCAGTATAGTGTCTTCATAGCGTAAATATCCTGGAAGTTGCTGGTGCTACGTCGAACAGACCCTAGGGCTGAGAACGTTTTGGCGGTGGTTACGTTGGTGTGTTCGTTGAATCGCAGTTTGTTGTCGATGGTCACACCAAGATCGCGGATGGAAATAACACACTCCAGCGGTACGGGCCCGAATTCGATTCGAGATTGTCGGCGAGATAATGCGATCGACTCACACATTTTTACATTCAGTTCCATACCGTTCGCGCGGCACCATCTTTGCAGTTCGTTAACATCAGCCTGAAGTGCACAGCAGTCGAGGTGAGATGCGACAGATCGGTAAATTTCCAGGTCGTCGGCATAGAGCAATTTTCGTGGCTTAAATCGAAAGCATCGATCTTTTACGAACAGCACGAAAATAAGTGGCCGCAGTACGCTGCCCTGTGACACACTAGATGTTATGGCGAATGTACGAGAATGCGACCCGCTGATATTGGAGTACGCCTGACGTTCAGCCAGACGAAAGCGCACCCACTAGGTGATCCAGTGAGGGAAACTCAGGCGACGATGTTTCGTAATGGTGAGGTGAGGAGCTTTGTCGAACGCTTTGGAGAAATCGAAATAAATGACATCTATCTGGTGCTTTTCTCGACTTCTGTTGATATGAAACTGGTGAACGCCATGAGGTTTGTTGTGGTGAACCGCTTCCTCACAAAACCGTGTTGGAAATTGGAGATGGTTGTTTGAGAGGCTGAATAGACGCTGAGGTTGTGGAAAAATTCCTCGAACACTTTAGCCAACCAGAACAGAATGTAGACACCATGGTAATTTTTCCACGAGAGGCCTCGAATCTGCTTTGTGTATTGGGCAGATTGAAGCTGTCTTCCATAGCTTCTGGAAAACACTGTGACTGAGAGATTTATTGAAAATCGTTGAAAGCGGCTTTTTTTTAGAGACTCTGCACATTCTTTCAGGAACAACGGTGGGAGATTGTCGGTTCCGGGTCCGTTGGAAGCGTCGAGATTTTTCAGAGTAGTTCAAAATTCAAATTGTGTTATGTTGAAAAGTGGTAGATTCACATTCACAAAGCGGACAATCTCTAATGCTGACAAACGAAAATGCTGGTGAATTAGTGCTATGCACACTTTCGAAGAAATCTGCGAAGAAATTGGCCACACCGATCGGAGAATCAGCAGTCTAATTCCTAACGTCATCTCATCGAGGGACTGTCTACAGCGTTTACGAATGCGTACATGCGTCCAAAAAGCAGAGGGATTTTGCTCCGTGGTCATCTCCAATGTAGCTACGAAACGATGCAATCTGGCAATCGTTGTACAGGGCTCCAATTGAATGAAGATGGTTGCGAATATCATGTGTCCTTGCTAAGAAAAAAGCGCTTTCGAGATTTTCGTACAACTTTGCGAAGATGCTGCAACTCGGATGTCCACCAAGGATGCTTGTAAAAGTGTTGTCTGCACCTTTTACGGGAAACTGTTCCAGGATTTAAAACACTTTGTCATAAAATAAACATACCGTTTCGTCTGTATCATGACCGTGGAAAATCATGTCCCCGTTTATAGCGGAAATGGCAGTGTTCAGCTCCGTGTAGTCGCATCGTCGAAAATCATAGTTGCCAGTTTTATCCTGGCTCTCAGCAAACTGCTTAGAAAAGTCATCAATGTCAATACGAAGAACGAACGGAATGTGATAGTTGTTGAGCCTTAGGAGAGCTGAAGGTGGTTCAATCAATTCAATATCACTTGGTTCGTCCGCGAATACAAGATCGAGTATCTGACCATTTGAATTCAATAGGCTGTTGATTTGGTGTAGACCAGAAGCAACCATAGTTTCGATCAGCACAATCTCTTGTTCGGAAGATGCGTTAGATGGCAGCAATCCTTTGACATCGTCGTCTTTTTCCCATGTTAGACGGAGAATATTGTATTCACCGACTACAATAATCTTGCTAGAGTCCGCAATATGTTCGGGGAGCTGTTAAATTGCTGAGGAATATGTAGAATACAACGAAGGTTGCGAGTTGAGTCGAAGGTGAATTCCGCAAACGCAAACCGTTGACTTCAAAAGCTTTATGCGAACGACGGCTTGCTCGAGATTGCTGCAGTCTTCCAGAGCAACCGAGCTACAACTCAAAGAGGCTTCAACTGCAATCAATACTCCGCCGACACGTTGAAGGTCGCTGGTGGCAGTACTCCGATCGCATCGAAAAATGCTGTATAACGAAGCTAGCTCAGTGTTATTGATATATGGGCGTAACCAAAGTTTCCGTGAGTACAACAACATAATAGTCACAAGACGATAGCTTGAGAAAAAGATCCCGCGTTTTAGTACGGATGCTCCAACATTTTGGTAGTACATCGTCAAGTATTTAGAGTAAGCGGCAAACGAACAAGAAGAATGGTTTCGAAGATCGGATAAATGTATGTTAGAACTTGTTGATTGGACTGGTATTGCAATAGGTTCGAGGAGGCTGCTCCTGGATTAAGACGCTGCGTGGGTTTCCAAAAATGCCGAACCTTATAATCATTGCTGATAAAATCTCTAAATTTAATTCCTTGTGGCCAGGTGACGGGATTCATTGCTTTGAATTTGAGATCCTTACTATGAAGGACACGAATGATAGTGATGATGGCAGTTCTCCTCTGGAATCAGAGATTTTGTAATGACATCTTCCGTTTGCAAGCATTCCTTAGCGAGATTTTGAATGTCAAACTCAGACACTTCAGGAGAAATTCTAGTTAAGTACACCTTAAATTTGCCATCATCAAAACTCTCGAATGCACTTTTGACCCTTGGTATATCACATCCCAATTCCATCGTTCCTTCTATTGTTTTGAGTATGTTAAAACGACTCCACATACAATGTATTTGCCTGTTTAAAAAATAATTTACATTTTTTCCTCCATATTGGTGGCTTCAGATTCTGGCTGGTTTGACACTGTTAACCTATTAACCCTTTTAAATATGGACGAATATTCGAGACAAGTACCGGAAGGGTCCACCTCAAGCCATGGGCATTCAGGGCGTACTTCTTCGTGCTGGTTTTTTCATCGTACTATGTGGTATCCATAGCCTGTAGATCGGTGTCGTGATCAGAATTTCATTGAGATTGCATTGTTATGAAATGACTTATTTTTAACAGTATAGTTTGGTATCTTTGAGGAAAGCAATCAAAACGGCAACTCTTCACGGGACTAATTTTTGAATCGGGCTTCTGTTTGGCACTCTCGCCTTTCTTCAGACGGGAGTAAATGCCGGATCGGTTATATTCAGCGGACACGAAGTACCTCACGATGCCCAACAGGAACTGCCAATACGAACAAAGCATCGATCGTAGTTGCCTGATTGTTTCGCACAATGGCAGTTGCAAATCAACTGATAAGGGCGTATTTCCGTAGAAGTAATAAACGTAGAATTTGAGGAAATTGTCTTTTGTAGTTTTTTTTCATCCCCATCCGAAATTAGTTGTTTATTTTTAATGCATACGTCATTCCGAACAGATCCCATCAATCTTGGTAATGGGAACAATTACCACTTAGGCATTTTGGGACGATAATCGCCTCGACCGAAGAAATTTTGGCTAACGCAAGTGTGCCCACAACAGGATAACTTGCGAATGGTGGTCGGGTGAGTTACTTCTTTTCTCCTTTCTCACTTTTAGAAGGAAGATCTCACAATATCCCACTCTATCAACTTTTCACTTTTTCATTTTCGATCAAAAGCCCCATATGATGTCAGCCTTTTCACCTCTTAAGATCGTCTACAATCACGTACCTTGTTCATTTTTCCATACTTCGTCGGGACGAAGGAGGTAAGACAATCAGCCTTCACGTCCTCTTGCAGTGTTGAGGGATCTACGAAAATACGGTAAAGGGTGCATTCAATAAAAATTGTTAACAATGATTACGCCTTTAATCGCATTCCCTTGAAACCTTTAGGAAACAAGAGACTACGAACTAGTAATGATGTTTTTCTAATTATCTATTTATGCATGCACTCACCTGTCTTGAATGCCGACACATTTCGTACAACATATTCTCCCATTTTTTTCTTAGTTCGAAGTGATGTCTTCATTGATAGCCCACCATTTTTAAATTTTGTGGGTTCATCTCTCAAGGTACAAAATCCCATCGTTAGCGTCGTACCAGCCCTAAAAGTTTCGAGCGTAGTGGCAGGACGCTAGATCAGGTCAAACCAAAATTGAACTTTTATGCATTTGACGAATTTCATGCCGATTCGACTGGTCATTGGCAGCAACATTTCAGATTGCAGAGAAACGTTGTGGGTGTAAAAACATTGGTCATTTAAGCGACTTTGCATACTTAAAATGTTCGAAAAAGAATTAGTCTACTTTTTTAAAGAGGCCAACAATTCTTCCTTTATTTTTAACAAAGATTTATTACTAAAAAACTATAATATTTGAAAAATTTTGATCAAAGGATGAAATGTAGGAAATTGTTTAAATTTTTGCAAAAAAATTCCCAAAAATGTTTAAAGAAAAAAATCACTGAAATTAAGAGTATTTTAAAAATTGAAATCCATTTTTCTCAAAAACGATTTTTTTAATTCTCAAGAAAAAAAATGTGAATAGCCTTTACAATTTCCAACATGTCACTCATACATCGGAAGATGGGCACTTTTACAAGGAAAAAATTACAGGGTAACTTCGATATAACGTACATTTTACTTCCAAAATCGTACGTTGTATCGAATTGTACGTTATATCGAAGCATAATTAAGAACTCAGAAACGTAGCTTATATAACTTTATTGTATTGCAGTTGGAGTAAGGTCAATGAATAAATTCAACTAAAAGATGAAGCCAGCCTTTCTCATGATGTTTTCCTTCGTATTGTTGATTGAAGTTTGATTCATTTAGAATTCGGAATCACAAAACAGTTGTATTTCGGGATTGGTTAAAGGTACAAAACAAGCTTAGTATCAGTTGAAAATGTGTACGTTATATCGAGTGACGTTATATCGAGTGACGTTATATCGAGGGTACGTTATAGCGAAGTACCCCTGTACTACTAATCCGAATTATGGCATATTCTACAAAGTTTAAGACTTTTGTCCATGACATCAACTTTCTATCTTTTATAGTTTATGGAATACATGTCATTTTTGTATGGAGACTCGTGAAAAAAGTAATGTTTTACTCGTAATATTTGTGTGTGTGAATTCTCGCGTTCGACATGTTCTTGACATGTTTCTAGATAGGAGGCGATCTGGCGTAGTGGTAACATCCATGCCTCTCACGCTAAAGTTCACGAGTTCAATTCTTATTCCCGACATTCTTCCAAAAATGGAAGTAAAAGTGACGAACCAACCAAATGAGTTGAAAATCACTATAATACAGATATAAAAAAAAATTCTAGATAGAAGAAAGTTGACAGAACATTTAAATCGCAATAATTTATACATAAAAATGTTACGAGTTAAATATTGATAGTAATTTTCTAAAGGAAACATTGGAAAGTTGCTGTTGGAAAAACTTTTCCCCTGTAAAAGTGCTCATTTTCCGATGTATGGGTGACTTGTTTAAAACTGTGAGGACTGTTCATATCTATTTTTTCAGAATTAAAAAAATATTTTTGATAAAAATCAATTTAAATTTTCTAAATATTTTTTTTCAGTTTTTTTTAATTTGTTCGAAATTTTTAAAGAAAACTTAAATGATTTCTTACATTTCATTCTCTTACCAATATTTTATAGGGATTTTGAGTGATTTTTTTGTTGATATTTTGAGTTTTTTCATCTTTCTTTCGAAAAATCCTAACTTTAAAACTATGACCTATAAAATGTTCATTATAGGATGAAATGTAGAAAATAATTTATTTCATTTTGTTTTCATTGAAAAATATCAAAAATTTTAGGGGGGTCACTCTACAAAAAAGTTTAAAAAAATTAAGGGATTTCAAATGCATATCACGCAAAATCATTATTGCGATATATTTTATATTATACTAGCTGACCCGGCAAACTTCGTCCTGCCCAAAATTTGTTTTTTGTTATCAATACCTTCAAACATTCACGTTTTCTTACTAAGCGCAAGTTCATGAGTCCAATCGTAGAACTGTTCATTGATTGATCTTCTAATCGACCCCGTTGAATTTACCTTTTACTTTAAAATTTCTAGTACTTCTACCAAAACTCATCATTATAATATCAGATTATTTTCAGACACAATTCTCGTTCAAGATTTTTTAACCGCTTGCAAATAACATGTTTCTCCGTTACATGTGAGGTGTTCTCGAGTAAGGCAGAAATTTGTTTTTCATTTGTATGACGTCTCCCCCCTAAGAGAGTGGGAGGAGTACCTAACCAAATCATTTATTGCATCCTAAAACCTCCACATGCCAAATTTCGTTTCATTTACTTGATTAGTTCTCGAGTAATACAAAAATTTGTGTTCCATTTGCATGGCAGCCCCCCCCTAAGAGAGGGGGGAGGAGTATCTAACCACCGTAAAAACATTTGCTGCACCCGAAAACCTTCACATCCCAAATTTGGTTTCGTTTACTTGATTAATTCTCGAGTAATTTTGTGTTTCATTTGTATGGCTTTCCCCCCTTAGAAAGGGCGGAGGGGTCTCAAACTATCATGAAAACCTTCCCCGGCCCCAAAAACTCCTACATACCAATTTTCATGTCGATCGGTTCAGTAGTCCATAAGAATCAGACAGACAGACAGAAATCCATTTTTATATATACAGATACTATTAGATAGGAAATTTATTCAGCATTTTTGGGTAGAATACAAACAGTGAAGATACTAAAACAATTTCTAAATGAATCTAACGAATAAAGTGGGTATGTTTTTTAGATTTTACACGCTAATTGCGATGTGAAGGAAGAGCAATAAACAACATGTTAGCGACTTTAAGAAAGGAAGCACATTTTTCCCCCAGTAAGTAAAACCATACAAATTACGAAATGTATTTAATCTAATCTATCTAAGTTGAGCTCAGATTATATAACAAACGGTTTTGAATGAGTTAAATTTTCGGATTTCTGAATAGTTACAAAAACTCAATTAAAAAACAACAAGAGAACAAGTCATTCCGATTCCTTGCTAAAAAGAGTAGAATAAGTTGAAATGTAAATACACAATAGATATACGAATAGATTTAAGAATTGAGTGTTCATCAACATTGTTACAAATTCCTTATGTCTCATCCTTTTCTAAAAAAATGTAACCCTTCTAAACTCGAGTACACCGCGAGTAATTAGTTATCCACCTGCTAACCATAGATGTAAGAAAATTGTTTATATAAATACATAGTTTTGAAATTATATCTAAGAATTCGGCTTCTTTAAACTTATGTTACCGAGTCTGTAAAAATAAACGAATTTAAAAAAATGTCATTCCGCGGCTTAACAATCAAGCATTATATCATATGTGCATGAGGTAGCTTCAATCTCACAATATGACGATTTTGCATTATTAGTTTCTGCATAGCATCAACGTTTTTCGTCACAAGAACTGATTTTGGATGAACCTTATGACACTTTCAAATTCTCTATGCCAGCGTTCCACAGTAACTAGGTATGAGGTATCTACAGAAGTTGAAGTATGTTAGTCGTATGTCTCGATAATCGAAAGTCGTAAAGAATCATTGCTCAAGCTTTTTCTTAAACCAATTTCGTTTTTTGGTGGGCGTAATTTTAAAATACCTGTAAGCAATACAAATCCCGTCCTAAATAAGATTCTAGTAAAAATGTCAAACAGACACTATTAAACTATTAATATTATTTGATTCATGTTAAACGCATCAAATTTTCTCATCCTAATATTCACTACCAAATTACCAAACAAGCAATATTCTTCTTGTCGTATAGTGTAAAGTTCTATCGGATGGGAGTCCTGTAGCATTCCACTCCACGAAAACGCATGTGCTGCACGGACGAATGCAGGAAGTTGACGAACTTGGCAAGAATTATGCTCCATTCGGTAGCAACTGAAGCTAGTGCAAATAGGGGTGCGAGGCTGTTAATTCGAGAGACCCAAAGTGGTGGTAGCCGGTTACAGTGACGGCTCAAACGTTACGGTATAGCGAAAACTGGAGGGCTTTTACTTTCTTGTGAGGAAGCAATATAACTAAGTTGACGTGAACTGGCAAGCTTGAGCCGATGTGTGCTTCTAGTGTATGAATAATGCAGATGCGTTCGCAGCATATTTTATTTAATTTTGAAGTTGCTTTATCGCCCTGGGTTGGTATGTGGTGTAGACCGCACATCACATAGAATTACACAATGGCAAATAAGATTGTGATCGGAACGTGGAATGGCATTCGAAAACTCATTGTTTGGTGGCATGCAGTAGTGCAGAATGTGATTATATCTGTGGTCTGCTCCGAAATGTTACAAACGATGGTGCTGCCAATCGAAGATTGGATAATTGATGGAGGTTTTTAACAGGTTCGAAATCACCTGTCAGAATGTGCATGGAAGTATGATATTAGATACATCAGTAGGTAATCAGCTAGGTAGTTAGCTTCGAAGGAAAGGATATTAGGAAACCTGGATTTTTGACAGTCCAGTTATTATTATAGAATGAACCTAACTGTAGGAGCTATTTTTGAAGTATTTTATTTCTTTGTCCATATTGAAATTACAATAAAAACTACACAACTTTAATTTTGACACATGGCACGAATCACGCGAGACCTATCAAAAATCAGCGCACTGATTTTTTTTGTGTTTCACCAAACAGTGAAAATTGAACATACGAGGTATGGCTATGAAATAACGAGACTGGTTACGAAAAAGGGTTATATTTTAAAAATTACGGTACAATGATATGCTCCCCTTCAATATACTCCCCTTGGCTCCTCACACACCTTTCCATACGTTTTTTCCATTGTTCGAAGCAGTGCTGAAACTTTTCTTTTGTGATGGCGTTCAAATGTCGCGTCGCTTTTTCCTTCGCCTCTCCTACGGACTGAAATCGGATACCTTTCAACACGGATTTGATCTTGGGGAATAGAAAAAAGCCGCATGGGGCTAGATCTGGCGAGTACGGGGTATGTTCGAGCACTGGAATGCCCTTATCAGATAAAAATTGCTTCACCGACAGCGCGTTATGGGCAGGTGTGTTGTTGTTCGTGTTTTTCGTCACACATGATATCCGACGCGCACTACAAACCACGTTCCATTCAAACCACTGCTGCTCGCAAACTACTATAGTGACAAAAACGTGTTTTTGTACGTTTATAGCAGACACTTCAAGCTACCGAACGCACTATTCGTTTTTCCCCCACCCCTCGAGACTCCAGGCGTGTAGTCTCGTTATTTAATAGTCATACCTCGTATATCTCTAGACAAATTGCTAGTGTTGTGCCACCATCACTTTGACACTACCTAAAATTCGATAGGTAGTGCATTCCTTGAGATCAATGCGTTCATTTCCGAATATGTGTTTCTGTGTTATAACACTCATGAACCACATCATCTGGTAGAGAACATCTTCTTCTTGAATGGCGTAAACGTTCCTTGTGGAACTTTTGCCGTCTCAACGTATGCATTAACTAGCGTCATTTATTAATACTTTGTTGAGATCTCTTAAGCCAAATAACACGCCTTGAATGTATTCTGAGGGACAAGCTCTAGAATACGCGTGACGCAAGTCGAAAGAAATTTATTTGACGAAAAATCCCCCGACCAGAACGGGAATCGAACCCGAACACCCGGCATGATAATGTGAGACGCTAACCACTCGGCCACGGGTGCACGGTAGAGAACATAGTTTTACTATATAATTCGATGCTGAAATTGAAAAAAAAAGTTTGGTACTTTGACGAGGTGCTTCGACACTTTGACGAGGTCGATCAGAATTTTTTTTTTCTACGGATCCTCTTCTCATGGAATATCTAGATTGTCTCCTATCTGATCTTGACTTTTTTAGCCCAATCCTAGTTGGGACATTTTGATGATCGGCTGAGGCATATTTGAAGATGTATTTTTTATTTTGGAAATTCTTAAAATGGTCAGAATTGCCAATTTCGAGTGCGTACGAGCAAGAGAGAGCGAACAAGCCATTGAATAAACATTACACCGGGGCAAGTTGAAATTCGGGGTGAGTTAAAACGGAAATCATAACTTTTACTAGGAATGATGGATTGACGTGAAAAGTATATAAAAAGAATAATGGAATGCTTTAACGCAATCCGCGCCTTTGTTTACATTTCCGTGTTCCGTGAAATAAACACAAACATTTTTGCGCGCTGACTCAATCGGTTCGAAAACACTGATTTTTTCAAAAATATTGCTAAAATCACACGTCAGGTAATCAAATAGGACAAACAAGTGTAGTGGTTTTGAAAACTAAACTGAAAAATCTATTTCTGTTTAACTCTGATCATTTTAACTCACCCCAGGTTCTATTTTCAACCCTGGGGTAAGTTGAAACCAGTGAAAATCGACTATTTTTTAAACATTGCTGCATATGCCGGACGTTATTTGTCGGTGATTGCTGTATGAATAAATGATGATAAATTCGAAGAATACGATTCATTTATATTTCGTTCTTCAGTATGTTCTACGTAATTTATGAATACACAGACATGATACGAGTAAGATTTGTCAATTTTGTAACTAGGGCTCGTTCAAATATCACGTAACGCATTTTTTTACTATTTTAGACTCCCTCTTTTCTACATAACATGCAACAAATGGTCATTTGCGTAAAGTTTTAAGAAATAGGTGGATTTATTTCTATTCAAGTTTCCACAAGCCATCCCCTCCTTCCTTTTTGAATGATCCCATAAACCTCATTAGTGGCCGTTTCGAGTGGCTCTATTCTGACATGAAAGCGTCTAAAATAGTATTCTTGGTGTTATTGTTTCGTATATCAATTCCTAGAATGTAGTATCCATTTTGTGTGTATTACACTACTCCCCCACATGTCACGTGTACCAAAACCCTTTTTTTTAAATGTTTATACGTAATTTCTTCATTTTAGTGTTTCATAAATTAAAGAGAGAAGAAAGACAACTCGATGCATTTCACCAAGAAAATTTTGGTATCAGAAAAATTGCTCGTCGTTGCAGTTTCCTTGCTGGTATGAATAGTCAATTTGGATGGTCCTGATGGTTTCAACGGGCACCGGCGTGGTTTACGGAAGAAGGAACATTATTTTTCAACAAGCAATTTTGGTGGAGGCTCGTGCGTGGTTTGGGCGGGATTCTGTGCAACCGGAAAGCTCAAGATAGCTTTCACATCGTTCAAGGATTACATCTCCTATCGTTTTTGCGTGGATATTGTCACAAAAAAAATCACATTCCAGCAAAACCATGCTACTATTCATACCAGCAAGGAAACTAAGCAATGGATTAAGGATCAAAAACATATTTTTTGGACTGGCCGGTTCACTCTCCAGACTTGAATCCTATTTAAAATCTTAGGGGGATCCTTGTACGCAGAATCTACACTGAGGGAAAACGGTACACCACGATTGAAGAGCTCAAGGTCGCAATTTTGGAAATATCGTAAAAATATCGAGAAATCCGTTCAGCAGAATTTGATAAATAGTATTCCAACACGAACTGTCAAGGTTATTAGTCGAAATGGCAAGGTTCAATTTGAATTTTTGAATCTTTCATTAATAATACTTATGAATTTTGAAGTGGTCTTATAAAAACTGGACAGCTGAAATTATCATATTTAAGCACAATAAAAAACAAACAACTCTTTTGAACGAAATTGACGTTAAATATACTTTATTCTAAGTAATGAACAATGTATGAATGTATCTTGTTGAATTTCTAACTATTTGTGTTGCAACGAAATAGAATCAGGGTGGTCTTATAGAAGTTGGACTGAGTGTATTTCAGGATAATATAATTCGTTGGATCATTTCACGATGGTCAGCTCAAGTCGAAATCGCACTGATATGCAAGGAAAATTCCACCCGCATAAGTAAGTATGTGTCGGCACTGACCGCAAGCTTCGGTAACCCATGACAACGCCATAGCAACGTTCGAAAGCGCTCTCGGCTATCTCATTATTTATGCATGTATACCCACATGGCGTCGTTGTTTCGCCGTCGTCCGACTCCTTCCCACGCAAACAAAATTCCATGATTTGCTGTCCTGCTCGCGAATTCTCTTTAGCGTGGGGCTGGACGAAGCCTTACGTCTGGTCCGTTCAGCTCGTTCACATTCCGATTCTCCTAATTTCGAGTGCGTACAAGCAAGGGAGAGCGAACAGGACAGCGTGTGACTGAACGAACCTGGAGCGCGATAACGACGAAAGGACACAAATCGCTCGTTGGCCCTGCAACTGTTCGGGGTACGGCGCGGTGGCAATGGCTCCACTGGAGGTGATATGGAAGGATATGTATACAAAACACCCTCTAAAATCCGTATATTTATTCGCTTCCATCCCATATATCTGCTTCGAAAAGCTAGCCCTTGCCTTGGAGTGGCGCTCACAAAAGTGTTATATATGTGTGTCACATACAGCATCGTGTCAGCGTTACCACCCATCGCCCCGGTTTGGGAGCGGGGTTCTCAGGATCGACGGTTGCCAGTTTTGGCGTTCGTTTCTGTCCCATCGTCCTGTTCTCGGTGGTGCTTTCTCAGTGTAGTCATGGCTAACGTTTTCCACCGTCTCTCACCGAATGGGGTGTAGAGTGGTGATGTTGATAATAATGGTGATGCGAAGTCCGCACTGGCATTCTTAAGTCTTCCACAGATGGGGAATCTGGGGCGTGAATCAACTTCGACCCGGAGAAAAAAAAAACACTCGGCTTGTAATTTATGTCGCTCGCTTCAATGTCCAACAACATCGATTTCAAGCAATGCTAACGAGCCCCATATTCCCCAACAGTCGGGCGGATTTACTCCACTTCGAGCAAAGCGAACGGCAACCTACTTGATTTGGGGCAGAGGAGCCTGAGAAATAACGAATGGCTCGTACCCGTCAAGTGATGTGGTTCCTCTCGCACCAGAATCCGATCCTAGCGAGCGCGTTTCTTTGCTCATATGTGTGCAGAAAGTTCGTGGGTGGTCCGTCAGCGGGATGAAGGTAAAGGAAGGTTAGATGAAGAAGCACTTGATTTGAAATAAGAACAACAACACAGTGTGTTCATGGGGCGAAAAGGAATACGTTTGCCTGGCTGGTTGGACCATTTTCTTATTGAACAGTACAGAAGGAAATGACTGTGTTTTTGGGGATCCAACTTCCAAGCCAAAGGACAGAAAAGGGTGATGGCTAGCGAAGGAAGAAAATGAGGGTGGTTTATTTTATACTTCTTGTATCATCTTTGTTGTTTTTGTATTGTCATTGGAGAATCGATCGGTGAGCAATGACTGGTCGTATTGCAAATTTTCAGTAGGTACACTCAAATGGTTTGAACTTGTTTTGCAATTACAAGAATATTTCAGCATTGTCAGCTAGCCTCAACCAGCGGCCTGATATATGACTGCCCAGGCGACTGGCTGTTGCTATTGGGAACAGCGAAGTGAGAAGGCTGTCAGAACAATGAATCGAGTGTGTGTAGATTCTCTTCGAATGGTGCTACTACTATTTTTCGGTAAAGGCGACTACGGACTGGATGTGGATTGCCTGTGTCCCTGACCCTTTTTTCTTTCCCCGTTCAGGTCCCTGTATATCATCATTCGGGCGCTCTGCATACATATTGTGTGTATAGTACGAGCGGTAAGTTGAACATTGAAGTGGTGGGGCGGTGGGTGGTGTGCGGTGAGATCGAATGAACGGACGATGGATGCTGTGAAGCTCGCAGAGGTGTTATACCGGCGCGACGGGGGATGAAATGTGATGAGGACCTGTGGAGACGTTTGTGTTTATGTGTATAGCACAAGGCACGGAATTTTGTGCTCCTGTCGGTCGTATGTGCGAGAAAGGACGAACATAAAATGAGTTATACTCGTATAAGGTGGGGTTTAGCATAGGAATATTCAAACGGTTTCCAATATACACCCATACAAAGAGGGCTCGCAGGAGCTGGCGCTTACCGATGGACGACGAATGGAACAAATACACTCAAAATGGGACGTGTCGTGGTTCTAGAGTTATTCGCTATGTGGACGTGTTTCGATTTGCTTTGGGTGATTTTTGGCGGGTCGATTTTCTTGGGTCAAAAATGAGCTGTACAAGACTAACGAGATACTACAAAAAAGGGGTTACAGGTGGAAAAATCATTATTTAGTTGGATGAACAAACAGCGTTCAGTTTGTTGACGTTGAGATTTTACATGTACAGTCCTGTTCATTATTTAATATACGATGCAAAATGAAACTATATTATAGACATGATTAATGATTAAAGATTTATTCTAGGGCGTTATAGCGTGTTGTAAGTGAAACAGACAAAAGGTTCGTTGAAGAAATGCTTCAGTATCAGGTATGCAAATAGAAACACGCGATTTATCATCAAGTGGAACCAGTCGTATTACAATATGTCCAATATGACCTTGTAAACAATTCACTATCATTACGATTGAAAGTTTTTATCAGTGTTAACTGTAATTTGTGCGAGAAAATGGAGTCATTCGAGCCAACAAAGCATCATTCGCTGAGGTTTCGATTTTGGTGTTCGAAAGAAATCTACGTTTGAAGTGCTTCGAACGAGTGTTGAAAACCTTTGGAAAATGTAGAAATAAATGTTCTTCATTACGAAGAGCAAAATGAGTGACTCAACCAGCCATTTCGTATCATCTGCAAGGATCCATTACGTCAATCCTAAGCAAAAAAAAAAAATTAAATAGGTGCCAGCCGAAGATAGTTGATTTATCATTCATTCTTGTTATCACTTGAACAATATACAAGTTGGTCATATGTCGAGATTTAACTCTTTGGGATCGTTTGTCTGCTCTCAGCCACCATACCTTTTTTCTGTTCTGGTCGTTTGTCTACACTCAGCCACCACAGCAAGGAACTATACTAATCTTGTACTTTACGCAACAATTTATCAGTTCACACTTTTTATGAACGAATTTTAATGTCTAGTGAACTTGTTCATAAAACGGTGATTCTATGCATAATAAAAAACGGTACTCAGTATAAACAAAAGTTGTCACCTATGCTTGAGGAAAGGCTTACTGCAAAATTTCATACATTGTGGCAATGTGTAGATGTAAAGAGCATTGTTCTGTATGTTCAAACAAAAATATTGAAGGCTGAAGACACCAAACTAATTATTTTTGTGATACATGCGGAAACTAGGGCTGCCTTTTAGGGACTGTTTCGTGTGTTTTTTCGATCTGAAGTTTTAAAAAAAAATAATCATGTTCATCTTTCCTAATCTCACAAGTTATGAATATCTATTTATCTATATATATATATATATATATATATATATATATATATATATATATATATATATATATATATATATATATATATATATATATATATATATATATATATATATATAATATATATATATATATATATATATATATATATATATATATATATATATATATATATATATATATATATATATATATATATATATATATACATATATATATATATATACATATATATATATATATATATATATATATATATATATATATATATATATATATATATATATATATATATATATATATATAATCCTGAAATACACTCTGTCCAACTTCTATAAGACCACCCTGATTCTATTTCGTTGCAACACAAACAGATAGAAATTCAACAAGATACATTCATACATTGTTCATTACTTAGAATAAAGTATATTCAACGTCAATTTCGTTCAAAAGAGTTGTTTGTTTTTTATTGTGCTTAAATATGATAATTTCAGCTGTCCAGTTTTTATAAGACCACTTCAAAATTCATAAGTATTATTAATGAAAAATTCAAAAATTCAAAATTGAACCTTGCCATTTCGACTAATAACCTTGACAGTTCGTGTTGGAATACTATTTATCAAATTCTGCTGAACGGATTTCTCGATATTTTTACCATATTTCCAAAATTGCGACCTTGAGCTCTTCAATCGTGGTGTACCGAAAAACGATAGCAAAAACGATAGGAGATGTAATCCTTGAACGATGTGAAAGCTATCTTGAGCTTTCCGGTTGCACAGAATCCCGCCCAAACCACGCACGAGCCTCCACCAAAATTGCTTGTTGAAAAATAATGTTTCTTCTTCCGTAAACCACGCCGGTGCCCGTTGAAACCATCAGGACCATCCAAATTGACTATTCATACCAGCAAGGAAACTGCAACGACGAGCAATTTTTCTGATACCAAAATTTTCTTGGTGAAATGCATCGAGTTGTCTTTCTTCTCTCTTTAATTTATAAAACACTAAAATGAAGAAATTACGTATAAACATTTAGAAAAAGGGTTTTGGTACACGTGACATGTGGGGAAGTAGTGTAATACACACAAAATGGATACTACATTCTAGGAATTGATATACGAAACAACAAGAATACTATTTTAGACGCTTTCATGTCAGAGTAGAGCCACTCGAAACGGCCACTAATGAGGTTTATGGGATCATTCAAAAAGGAAGGAGGGGATGGCTTGTGGAAACTTGAATAGAAATAAATCCACCTATTTCTTAAAACTTTACGCAAATGACCATTTGTTGCATGTTATGTAGAAAAGAGGGAGTCTAAAATAGTAAAAAAATGCGTTACGTGATATTTGAACGAGCCCTAGTTACAAAATTGACAAATCTTACTCGTATCATGTCTGTGTATTCATAAATTACGTAGAACATACTGAAGAACGAAATATAAATGAATCGTATTCTTCGAATTTATCATCATTTATTCATACAGCAATCACCGACAAATAACGTCCGGCATATGCAGCAATGTTTAAAAAATAGTCGATTTTCACTGGTTTCAACTTACCCCAGGGTTGAAAATAGAACCTGGGGTGAGTTAAAATGATCAGAGTTAAACAGAAATAGATTTTTCAGTTTAGTTTTCAAAACCACTACACTTGTTTGTCCTATTTGATTACCTGACGTGCGATTTTAGCAATATTTTTGAAAAAATCAGTGTTTTCGAACCGATTGAGTCAGCGCGCAAAAATGTTTGTGTTTATTTCACGGAACACGGAAATGTAAACAAAGGCGCGAATTGCGTTAAAGCATTCCATTATTCTTTTTATATACTTTTCACGTCAATCCATCATTCCTAGTAAAAGTTATGATTTCCGTTTTAACTCACCCCGAATTTCAACTTGCCCCGGTGTAATGTTTATTCAATGGCTTGTTCGCTCTCTCTTGCTCGTACGCACTCGAAATTGGCAATTCTGACCATTTTAAGAATTTCCAAAATAAAAAATACATCTTCAAATATGCCTCAGCCGATCATCAAAATGTCCCAACTAGGATTGGGCTAAAAAAGTCAAGATCCGATAGGAGACAATCTAGATATTCCATGAGAAGAGGATCCGAAGAAAAAAAAAATTTTCTGATCGACCTCGTCAAAGTGTCAAAGCACCTCGTCAAAGTACCTAACTTTTTTTTTCAATTTCAGCATCGAATTATATAGTAAAACTATGTTCTCTACCGTGCACCCGTGGCCGAGTGGTTAGCGTCTCACATTATCATGCCGGGTGTTCGGGTTCGATTCCCGTTCTGGTCGGGGGATTTTTCGTCAAATAAATTTCTTTCGACTTGCGTCACGCGTATTCTAGAGCTTGTCCCTCAGAATACATTCAAGGCGTGTTATTTGGCTTAAGAGATCTCAACAAAGTATTAATAAATGACGCTAGTTAATGCATACGTTGAGACGGCAAAAGTTCCACAAGGAACGTTTACGCCATTCAAGAAGAAGATGTTCTCTACCAGATGATGTGGATCATGAGTGTTATAACACAGAAACACATATTCGGAAATGAACGCATTGATCTCAAGGAATGCACTACCTATCGAATTTTAGGTAGTGTCAAAGTGATGGTGGCACAACACTAACAATTTGTCTAGAGA
This sequence comes from Toxorhynchites rutilus septentrionalis, assembly GCF_029784135.1. Lineage (NCBI taxonomy): Eukaryota > Metazoa > Arthropoda > Insecta > Diptera > Culicidae > Toxorhynchites > Toxorhynchites rutilus. The sequence continues at coordinate 227,297,602 of NC_073746.1, forward strand.
TATACGAGGTATGACTATTAAATAACGAGACTACACGCCTGGAGTCTCGAGGGGTGGGGGAAAAACGAATAGTGCGTTCGGTAGCTTGAAGTGTCTGCTATAAACGTACAAAAACACGTTTTTGTCTAATCTCACAAGTTATGAATATCTATTTATCTATATATATATATATATATATATATATATATATATATATATATATATATATATATATATATATATATATATATATATATATATATATATATATATATATATATATATATATATATATATATATATATATATATATATATAAATGGATTGCTGTCTGTCTGATTCTTATGGACTTGAAAACTACTGAACCGGTCAGCATGAAAATTGGTATGTAGGGGTTTTTGTGGCCGGGGAAGGGTTTCGTGATAGTTTGAGACGCCTTCCCCTTCTCTAAAGAGGGGGGGGGGGCTGCCATACAAATTAAACACAAATTTCTACATTACTCGGGAATTAATCAAGCAAACGAAACGAAATTTGACATATGGAGGTTTTAGGGTGCAATAAATATTTCTATGGTGGTTAGACTCTCCCCTCCCCTCTCCTTAATCAAGCAAATGAAACTAATTTTGCATGTAGAGGTTTTAGGGTGCAATAAATGATTCTATGGTGGTTAGATAGTCCTCACCCCACTTTTAGGTGGGGCTACCATAAAAATGAAACACACATTTCTGCATAACTCGAGAATTAATCAAGCAAATGAAACCAAATTTGGCATGTGGAGGTTTTCGGGCGCAATACGTGTTTTTACGGTGGTGAGACACTCCACCCCCTCTCTAAGGGCCATATAAATGAAAGACAAATTTCTGCATAATTCGAAAACTAATCGAGCAAATGGTGTCAAATTTGTCATGCGAATGTTTCAAGGGACACGAAACGTTTTCATGGTGAATAGACACTCCTCCCCTCTCTCTGAGGGTGGCTGCCATACAAGCGAAACACAATTTTCAGCATAACTCGAGAACTAATCAAGCACAATTTGGGATGTGAGGGTTTTTGGGTATGAGAAATGTTTCTATGATGGTATGACACCCCTCCAAACATGACAATTGAAAATTTTCGGAAAACTCTGAAGGAAAATAGGAAAGTTCGGAAAATGAAATTCCCATATGTTCTCCAATTACATAGTGACAAGTGCTGTTAGTCCATTTGATGTTTGCGCTTGCGAAATTGATCTTTGTTCGAAACTGGAAATGGATTTAATGTGATGAAACGCCCTCGTATACCTTCTTTTATCTATACCAAAAAAAGAATCGCCGGGTTGATAAGAGCAGAACTCGAGGAAGGAATTGTTCTATTTTGGGCTGTCTTTATTCTATCAATTTTTCTGTATAAAACATTTAATCCATGTAACGGAGAAACATGTTATTTGCAAGTGGTTGAAAAATCTTGAACGAGAATTTTGTCTGAAAATAATCTGATATTATAATGATGAGTTTTGTTAGAAATACTAGGAATTTTATAGTAAAAGGTAAATTCAACAGGGTCGATTAAAAGATCAATCAAAGAACAGTTCTGCGATTGGACCCATGAACTTGCTCATAGTAAGAAAACGTGAATGTTTGAAGGTATTGATAACAAAAAACAAATTTTGGGTGGGACGAAGTTTGCCGTCAGCTAGTACTGCATATAATCCCACAAAGTTATACTTCACTGCTTTTTCTAGTAAAAACGATTACGGGTAGTACGATACCCATGTTCAAATTTAATACCACCGCAAAGAGTTAAAAACACAAAAATTTGCTTAATTGATATTTCCAACATGAGTTAGAATGCATTGTACAATCGAACTTTCTCATTTTTCAAACATTCTCAACTTGTATCCAATATAACCGCAGCCTAAGGTGATCATGCTAGACGATCAAGCTCAATCACATGTAGCTCAAACAATTGAAACTTGCCTAGAAACATTTAAATGGGACATCCATACCCTCCAGATAACACGCCCTCTCCGTTCTGACTATTACTTGTTTCAATTGATGACGCATGGCCTGGCCCTTCCTTTATTACGAAGAGATCAGAGATTGGGTAGATTCATGAATCGCGTTGCAATACAATTGGCAAAAACTTCATCCACTATTACTCAATTTACACATTCTCTTCAAATATTGCACAACAATTGAAAGATGGGTTTAATTAATATTGCTCATTTGTCCTCCAGTGAGAAAGAGAGAGCAATAAAAAAAAATATATTCAGGAAATCGGACCGGGACCCGTATATGTATACCATGTGTCCGAGTTCAAATCGTCCAGTTGATGTTTTAGATGCTGCAAGCAGGGTGGTATTCTTCGATTTGATATATATGTAGGGGAAGGATGGTAAAGACGGACACCATGAGTAAGCGTTATATAGCTATCTCACCACAAATTGCTAGTCTAAGTCTCTTTTTAATATAATATATACAATACATGATTAAATCTGGCTTTGTTACATCTAAAATGCTCGTGAGCCTAAATAAATAAACAAATGGGGTAGAAAAAATGTTATGAATTTTTAAGAATTTTATTATTAAAGTTAATAAGTTTACTTGTTAATATTTTTGCAGTGTGAAGTCCTTGTTCATACCTTAAATATAAATATTCAAACATAACGTTTGTTGTGAAAAATTAATATGCCGGTACTCGAGGTTGAACCAAATCATTGACCATTTGCTACATGATTTTTTTGTGTGAATAGAGTGAATTATAGTATGCTCGATAGAATTTATCGTATTTATCAAAAATATATTTCATTTCATATTTTAGCTGCAAATATTTTTGGCGTTCTCAGTAATATGTTGTGTAAATACACATTTCAGTAGAATATATCTAAACAAACATCCACCGCCGTGGAAATCCGATAATGAATAGTCAGCGATGAATAGTGCCTGCATTAACCGCATTTTCCGCGTGCAAGATTTATGCAGTCGAGAAAGACGATGCTTCTTCCGTCGCCAAATTCACTCGACGCAGCCGGTTATTATGCGGTGAAATTGGCTTATCCTGTAAGGAACATTTTGCATAACATAGTACGCTTATTAGCGAGCTCGGGTGAATGTGTGTTACTCCGGCAACTCATTGTCATCGCCTTCGTCAGGACTGCTAGGCAGCATCGCCTTCGTATTTACCTGGGAAGACTCCATTCTAGCATGCATCACATATGTGCAGTGTATGATTATTTGTCTTTCATAAGTTTTCATCTTTGGCTGCTCCGGGTTTGCGGTAGGTTCCGCTTTCCTCTTTCCATCCTCTGCTTGGGAAAAGTGAGGGAGGCTCCCGTTGCCATGTTGATTTATGTTGTAAGCTTCAATGCTGTAAATTCACATCATTCTTGTGGAGCGTTCCATTCCAGCGCCAGGCGGTCTTTCGGAACTATACACATATACCGAATGGTGAACCCCTTATTCGTAAGGAAATTTTCTTTAGCTGAGCAAGGCGAAATGTGTGTTGGCAAATAGTGACTCCGGGTGAACGATGAGCGCTTTGGGACTTTCTTTTCACCGTAAAACACATCACAGGAGAAGCGAAATCCGCACCTCGAAAACTGCATTTAATGAATACCACGTACTATATCTCGCGTATGTGGGACGTTTTGCGCAAGGTTTGCTGAAAAGTAGGGAGAAAGTTCAACCTCGTGTCATACGGGGCCGCTATGGCTTCCTGCATGTTCTTTTAATTAAATTAAAATTATTTCCATATATCCCCCTGTCCTGCGCTCGCCTCCGCTGACTGACTGGATGGGATTCCGGATTTCAGTGCCGGCTACGTTTGGATGTTTCTGATGTGAAACTTTTATCTCTCCCTTGACGACGCCATCATATCCCGTTGCGCAAATTCCATTTCGGCCGGCTTCCAGGGCTTGGGAGCCGTCGCACTAGTGCCTTACGTATGTGTCCTGTGCGCGCTCCGGTCGTCGTTGGAGACGCTGACTCCTGGAAGGTTTCGCACATCGGGCTGTAGTGTGGCGCTATATGGTTTCAATGCACTCTAGATAAAACATTTTTTGATGATCAATATACAAGGTGCGTTTTAAGTCGCAAAACATTTTATAACAGTCAATCAGTCAACATTAATTTTCTATCATCAGCGTAAACTTTGTAAAATGATGTTTACACGATTACCAATGAAAATAACAGATTCAGATTGCAAATCCAGATTACATATTCAGAATATAGATTCAGATAACAGATCCAGATTATAGATTCTGATTAAAGTTTCAGATTACAGTTTCAGATTACAGATTCTCATTACAAATTCCTAAGCAGGACTCTGCATAGTCATAGTCAACTGAGGATAGTCAGCTGACTATCTGACTGACTATACCCGTAGGCAGTTAGTAATGGCTTCCTCACGTAGTTTCTCCGCCAAAACGACTGAACGGTCAGTCGGCCGTTTAGTCGCTATCTCCCTCAACCGACTCGACTATATCATTTCATTATTCCCAGTCCAATTGGCCTCATTGTATTTTGAAGTGACATCCCCCAAAACGAATTCGTTCCTCTCTTTCTCTCTCCCATGTACGTATGCATGCATCGATGTTTGAGTTCAACGTGGTTTGGCATATGCTACAGATGAGTTAGATTCTTTTGTATCGTACACGAAAATTACTCACACGTAAAAATAGCGTGCAGGGTGTGTGCGCTATTTTGCTTGCTATTTACTAATACTAACGCGAGGACTTTTATAGCATACTGTCTGAGTTCGTTGGTTTGAATTCACGATGGGTAGACAATAAACTTCTTTTTTGTATCAGAAATCATGTTTTCGTTGCTCTTTATATGGACGTAAACTAAGATTGCATACGCGGGTATAAAATTAGTATCAGGGGGAAATGGAAGTGTGTATTGAAGTCAGTTGAATGAAGAGGCAGATTTCATTAGTCGCGTCAGTTAAAATAACCACTGACTGGACTGATCCACCAGTCATCCTCGCTAGTCAACGCTGGTCAATTCATTTCCTAGTCAAGTCACTTTTTGTTGGCGGCGACTACCGAAGCAGTTCTAGTCGAAGCGAAGCTACGGGGAGTAGAGTTGGTCTTCATTTTTCACCTTCGAAGATTTCGGACCCTGTTCCTAAGGATAACTAATACCTAAGAAATCATTTCTTATTTTTTGACGTAGGATTACGTGTCCCAGTAATGGTGTCAAATAAGAAAAAAGTTACTATTACTTAAATTACTATTTTTGCTGCGATCATATTTTGATGATCTACATACCAAATCAGAAATTCTCTAAGATTTGTTTGATATGATCTACATTACGATTTCCTATTTCGTAAATGGTTAAAATTACAGAAAATTGGAAGCATTCCCATTTTTCGCGTAAATCGCTCGCTCGAAATGATAATGCAGCGTTCGTTCTACGGACGATGTGGATAGAGAAAATATTGCAATTTAAGGTTCGCCCGTTTTCAATTTATTGAGTAACATATACAATCGATACAATCAATCATTTCATAATCATTTCGCGATTTCAGATCACAGCATTCACGATTCATCAGTCATCCAGATAGCGATCAGATGGCAGTGAGGCTTTCCAAATGGCCATTCTGAATGCCAGGGGCTTAGTTTAGTTTGATTTTAGCTTAGGCGATTAAACTGGGAAATTTTGAAACCTTTATAATTCAAAATATCATCATCATTCTAGTTACACTCTCGATCCAGCTAGTAGACTGCAGTCTTTCTCAATGTCACACACTGCGGTTTTGCACAATGTTATGGAAAAAATGGAAGAATGGTAGAGAGATATCGCACACAGTGGTGCAATTCTGTTCGGTGGAGACACTGCATTGATTTTCATGCCGTTTAGTGGATAGTGCTTTTGTATTTTTGCATATGTAATGAGGTGTATGTTTAAAGTTTTGAAAAAAGATACAAGGGATATGAGTGATGTTTGTTCCATATTGACCCAAACACTTGTTTCAATTGCTTAAAAATGAAAGAAAACTATTGACATCCCAAAAATATATAAATATGAGTATCCATATTACAGATTTCTGGGATTTCAATAGTTTGCTAAAAGTCCGTCTCAGTCAAGATTGGACAGCAGTTGATGCTTGTCATCGGCTGGCAGTGAAAGCACTATAAATATTGTGCTCATCCTGACCAACCCCAGTTTTTATTTTGCTATTGTGCTTCAGAATATGCACGAAGTAAGCATAGTGCAGAGCTTGCAATCACGGCCAGAAGCAAAACAGAAGAGAAATATTAGCTAGAGCGTACCGGGTCGGTTTTCATATCGTTAGTTGAGGATTGTTTGTGTAAGGTTGAATCACACGTAGGAATTGTTGATTTTATGCGCCGTGGAGGTGTGACTAGCGTCACACCTAACATGCCGGGGGTTCGATTTCGATTCCCGTTCTGGTCGGGGGAATTTTTCGTCAAAGAAATTTCCCCCGACTTGCACTGTGGTCACACGTATTCTAGAGTTTGTCACTACAGACTGCATTCAAGGCGTGTTATTCGGCATAGAAATCTCAACTAATTACAAATAAAAATGACGCAAGCAATACTACGTTGAGACGTCGTAGTTCCTCTAGGAACGTTAATGCCATTCAAGAAGAAGAAGGAGAAAACAAGAAAAATGTTCGCGGTGCATACTGAGTGTAGTACGTGCATTGGCAATCGTGTATTCTTCTCGTGAGAACAAGGATGAAGCATGAATCAATCATCTTCAGCTACTTTCATCTATCGGCCCTTCTCAGAGTCACCAAAACTTTCTACTGAAGAATTATTCCAAAAATCACTATGTATTCTCGAACAGTATCCCATGCAGTAAAATGCTGGAAGAGAGGGAGTTTGGGAATATTTTCGGATTTGTTTGGTGATGATGATCATGATGTTTTGAATTGTAGAGGTTTTTAAATTTCTCAGTTTATTCGTTCGGAAAACTGAACTAAACACTCGTATTTTTGGAAGGACCTTTCGAAAGCCTCTGCCTGAATGACTGATAAATCATAAATGACTTTGTGACTTTTATCTGATCGACAAGTAAATTTTCGTGAATTCATTTCCACATAATTTCCAGGTTAAAAGTAGCGTCAAATTGCAGCGCATTTCATGTCGAATGCGAAGAAGGTATTTTTCAGTGCTGAGAGTTGTGTTCGTCGGTGGAAAACTGAAAGTGAAAATTTATTCCGCAGCGGTAGCTGTCACCTCTATCACCTCAACACAACCTCAATGTGGCTCTAGACAGCGAGCAATCAACAGTAGATGTGAATGCAGAGCGTATAAGAGTAGTACTATCTGCTTAAATTTCATCGGTCCTTGCCAATGCTACCAAATGTTTGTAGTAAAGAATTTCGTTCTTAAATTTCTACAATGTTTGTTTTCGCCGGCAATAATTTCGTAATCCTACGTTAACAATGCCATCGTGTCCCAGAAACCATCCTTCTTTTTTTTGCGGCCCGCGGCACCATGATTAATGTGAGTTTGTGGCCCCTACGCAAAAAAGATTTATTACGACAGCAAAGAAAGGCAACGCACTGATTCCTGTAGCGAGTTTTATTCAACTGCTTCAAACTGCAAATTAATTTGGCATTAATTTCAGATAGCATTATTATTTAATTTCCTTACATTTCAGTGGCCCGTTCAATAGGTTGGCCTTTCAATTCACCGTCGAATTTTAGGTTAAATCTAGATCCTAAGTAATTCGTAGGTTTAATAGTATAATTAGGCTCTTGCGTAATATATTAATATAAGTAATTTTACCATATCTAGTTCGTAAGTAGGTTTAGAACTAGATTATAAGGTTTATCAAATTTCACCTGAATGCTACTATACTTTATAATTCTGATTATTTCACTACACGTTAGTTCTCCTGTTGTTTTGGTTTGTTATGTTAATTTTTCCTATAGCTTCTATACATCACATCATCGCTGCTGACAGATTATCATTGGAACGGTAGAACCGGTTGAGACAGGGTGGCCAGCTCGACGGTACCGTCAACATCGTCCCCCCGGTGCTTCCCACCGTCTTCTGGGACAGCACGAGCATCCACGTCGAGCACGGCGAGTTTTGATGTCGGCCGCCTGAAGGTTCCCTGTTGCGTTCGCACTAAGGCTTGCTGAATATTGCCGTCACAGTCTTGGAAGACCTTGGTCACTTTGCCTCGGGCCCATTCGTTGCGCTTTCCTCCGTCTGCAACCAGCACTAGATCGCCGACCTGCAAAGGTTTGGTTTCGGCGAACCATTTTGGTTGCCTACGGATGACCGGTTAATATTCGATCAGAAAACGCTGCCAGAACTTGTCCAGTTGCCGTTGAATTCCACCCCAGGTTTCCCGCAAATTATTTTGGGATTCGCTAATCCCCACACCAGTCTGCTTCGCTCCACTAGAATTTCCCAAAAGGAAGTGATTGGGTGTTAAAGCTTCTGACTCCTCGGAGTCAAGGGGTAAGTATGTCAGAGGCCTCGAATTAACCGTTCTCTCCGCTTCTACAACCAGCGTTAAAAGTTCTTCATCGTTTAATTTCCCCTCCATGTATGCATCCTTCATAGCCGACTTGACAGACCGTACCAACCTTTCCCAAGCGCCCCCATGTGTTGAGCCCCGGGAGGTATGAAACTCCACTTCGTCGTTGTGCTGGTGAATGTCACAGACAACTCTTTGTCGATCTGCTCACGAAGTATACGTTCCGCACCTTGGAAGTTCGTTCCGTTGTCGCTAAAAATTTCCATTGGCGACCCTCGACGACCGACGAATCGTCGTACACAGGAGATACAGGAAGCCTTTGACAGACTATAGGCAACTTCAAGATGAACAGACCGAACGGTGATACACGTAAAGAGGGCGATCCATCTCTTCACGTTCGACCTTCCAACTTTCGTCAGGAACGGGCCAAAATAATCCAGGCCTACGTAGGTGAACGGACGGTAATGCATCGCTAGGCGGGCTGGAGGAAATGCCGCCATCGGTGGATTGCTAGAACGTGCCTTGCGGATCTTGCACAGCTGACACTTATAGACCACTGACTTAACAAGCTGACGTAGACTCGAGATGGTAAAGCGCTGGCGCAGTTCGTTAACGACAGTTTCGTTGTTCGCATGTCGATAGCGACGATGATAATCTTCCACCAGAATTCTCATTGCTCGGTGCTTTGGTGGCAGGATGAGTGGAAAACGGGCATCGAATTCCAATTCTCTTGCCGCAGCTACACGACTTTGTGGCCTCAGCAAACCATTTTCATCTACTGCGGGCATTAATTGGTAAAGCTTGCTGTTTCGATCAATGGACCCATGACCGTTTTGTTGAGAATCTCTCTGTTCAAGAACCGCCGTTTCGTCTGGATAGCTTTCTCGTTGGACCAGCTTCATTATCGTCCGTTCAGCGTCGAGCAGTGTAGCTTGTGTAAGGGATCCGCACCGCTTCTGTTCCGGTTTAGAGATGTTGAAGAAGAAACGTAGAACGTAAGCCGTAGTGCGTAACATCCTCTTCCAGGTCGAAAATCGTTCGAAATCCAGCACTGGTTCCATCGCGAAATGAAACAACACCGAAGGTCCAGCATCTTCGGTTGTCACCTCCACTGTTCCAGTCATTTGCGGCCATTTCTCCTCGGGAAGTCGCAGGAAATCCGGCCCGTTGAACCATTGGCTATCTGGGTGGAAATAAGGTCCTCGGCCCCACTTGGTAGATTCATCTGCAGGGTTAAGTTTGACATCCGTGATCTCAAATATCTCGCCTACCCGATGAGCTACGAAGGGTTTGTCGCGTCGCGGGTCCGACCGTATCCAAGATCTTGCTGTCGAAGAGTCTGTCCAAAGGAATCTCTTGGAGAACACGACCGGATGATTGTCTTGCACGAATTTAAGAAGACGCGCCCCAAGGACGCATGCTTGCAGCTCGAGCCTCGGGATGGACATCGGTTTTAGCGGAGCTACCTTCGATTTTCCGGAAACTAACACACAGTCGCCTACGGTCGTTCGGATATAAGCTGCACACGAATAAGCAATCTCACTTGCATCGAAAAATACGTGAAGCTGAGCATCCTCATACGTGTCTTTTGTGGCTCGGGGAAAATAACATCTGGGTATTCTCAATGTTGAAATGAACTCTATCATCCTTGTCCAGCGGTTCCAGTTTTCGAACACTTCATCGCTTACTGTTTCATCCCACTGCGTTCCAGCTCGCCACAATTCTTGGATAAGCACTTTTCATGGATTATAAACGGCGCAAGTAATCCCAGGGGATCGAACAACGACATTACGCACCGCAGTACCTGACGTTTTGTCGGCCGGGTGTCATGGTGCAGAAGGTTCGTAATTTCATCGCTCATACGGGTGGGGAAGCTCAATTCGTCAGAGCTTGAGGTCCACAGCTTTCCAAGCACGCAATCCACCTGTTCGCCGCAATCTAGGTTAAGGTTCTTGCTGTCTATTACCGCTGGTTCTCCGAGTTTCGTCAGGACCCTTTCACTGTTGGATCTCCAGTTTCGTAGATGGAATCCTCCGTTGTGATGAATCAGCCGTACTTCTGCCGAAATCTTCACCGCTTACGTTTCGGTGCCAAAACTGTCGAGGTAATCGTCGACATAGTGGCTCTTTAAAATTCCTTCGACAGCTCTTGGGTATTGCTTGATGTGTTCCTGGGCATTCACGTTTTTGACGTACTGCGCCGAAGCAGGTGAGCACGTAGCACCGAACGTCGCAACGTCCATCAGGTATATTTGGACCGGCCCATCCGCAGTATCGCTCCACAGAAAGCGTAATGAGTTTTTGTCATCCTGTATTATACCCAATTGGTGGAACATTTGTTCTATGTCTGCACTAACAGCAAAATAGTACAGACGAAAGCGGAAAAGTACAGCGGGTAAGAGGGTAAGCTGGTCCGGTCCTTTCAGCAGTACACTGTTCAGTGATACACCGGAGGCCTTCGCCGCTGCATCCCAGATGAGTCGCACCTTCCCAGGTTTGTTTGGGTTCGTAACTGCTCCCAATGGTAAAAACCAAGCTTTCCTGGGGTTCGCACTCTCCAATTCGGCCGGCGTCGCTCTATGTGCATAACCCTTTTCTACGTACTCTTTTATTTGACGACTGATATTCTCACGTAGAGCTGGGTTGCGGTCCATCCTTCGTTGTAGACACTGATGCCTTTGCAATGCCATACCGTAGCTGTCAGGTAACTCTATTTCTTCTTCCGTCCACAGTAAACCTGTTTCGTAGTGTCGGCCGATACGCTTCGTCGTTTTTTCCAACATTTCTTGAGCTCGCTGTTCTTCCGCGCTGAGACAGTCCCCAAGCTGCCTTACTCCACTCTCTTCCACAGCAAAGAACCCGATCAGAATTGCTGGTCTAGCGTTATGGTAGCTTTGAATCGGCAACTGCCTCAGGTGAGCAAACCTCTTTGTTGCCCTCTCTACATCGAAGGATTGCATCGGTAAGTCCAAATTCTGTACCGTGCGGGCATTCACTAATTGGTAATGACACTGTGGATCCAATCCCGAAACAATAATCGTCACCGTCTTTGAATTCTTCTCTTCTCTTGACGTATTCCCGGTCCACCTCAGAAAAAGTGGTTGCGAGTCTCCTGCTATGCCAAGCTGCGCTACCAGACCGCCCTCGACCAGGGTTAATGATGACCCCTCGTCCAAAAAAGCGAAGGTGTTGACCTGGCCCGACTTCCCGTACAACGTCACGGGTAAGATCCGGAACAAAACACCGGAATCCTGGGGCCGATTGGTATTGATATTCGCTAATTGCGTTACTGGTGTCGTTGCTTTCCCGTGCAGCAATGGATGGTGTTTGAACTGACAACCGTTTACGTTGCACTTGCTGCTAATACGGCATGCTCTTCTGCCGTGTCCATACAGACAAATTTGACACAAGGTTAGTGCCCTACTTCTGGCTATTTACACGAAAAATTAAATATTTTGAGAACCGCGCGCGCAAGGAAATATGTTATCCCTCGACACTCCACTTCCAAATACGGCAATTCATTCTTCGTGAGAGGTGTTTCACATTGGAACTCATTACCCAATAATCTTACTCTAATGAATTCGAAATTTGCATTTAAGAAGAAATGTTTAGAGCACTTTAACCGTTAAATTAGTAGAATTAGTCAAATTGAAATCATAAAAGTTATATTAGTGACGCACTGTTCTGTATACAAATCATTGTAGCATTTAAATGAGACCGAAGTCTCAAGTTACATAATACAAATTAAATAAATAAATAAAAATATATAAATACAAAAATATAACCCGTCGCCATCGATCATCGATTGAGAGCGCTCTAAACGCTTGGCACTCGCGAAGCTTGTGACCTTCTTTCTCGCAATGTAAACACCTACTGGTCTTAAGCTGGGTTGTCGTTGTAGTGGCTGTCTCGTCGGCCTTATGTGAATTGACGTACACATTCGATTTCTCTCTTGCGGTGTTCTTTCGTGGGTCCGATTCATACAGCACTACACTTGAAGCGTCTTGCATCACCCCAGTCATATAGTCACTGAAGGTTTTCAAATCAACTACAGCACGTCCTCGCTTGTAGCCGGCCCACATCAATTTCTGATCCGCAGGCATCTTTCCGACGAGTTCCTGTAGTAGGGTAGGATTCGACAAATGCGCTCTCTCGTTAGCCTGCTTCAATATGATCGCACAGCACAGCACAGCAAAGATTGACGTGATGTAAGTTGTCGTGGAGTAGGTATCGACTCTCCCTCGTCCTGGTTCTAATCTGGTGGTGGTTCTTCCCAAGAGCTCGGAGGATTATTAGTCGAAGGCTGCTGCATCAGAAGCTGCTGCGTCGGTGGAGTTTGCGCTTGAAGCGGCTGTAAAGGAGACTGATACGTTGACTGCTGCATCGGTGCAAATTGTGCTTGGGGCTGGATCGTCGACTGCTGCGTTTGCGGGTACTGCGCTGGGGGCTGCTGTATAGGGAGATAGTACAGTGGATGCTGCTGCATCGGAAGTTGCTGTATATGGGATTGTCGCATAGGTAAATCCTGAACTGAATACTGCATCATTTTATGACGCTGCACCTGTGGATACTGCGCTGGTGGTTGCTGCACATGTGGATACTGCACTGGAGATCGTTGTACCTGATAAGGTTGCCACGGAGTGGACTGTACCGGAAGCTGCTGCGCTGGAATCTTCTGCACCGAAGCAGGCTGCCTTGGAACCTGCATTACCGGTAGATGCTGAGGCGACTGATGCTGCGTTGAATTCTGCGGCATCGGCGGAAATTGCACCCGGAGACACTGCATTTGAGGATTCTGCAGAGAACTTTGCTGAAGTGGAGGTTCTAACGACTGAGTGGAAGATTGCAGCGCTAACGATGGCAGCGTAGGTTGCTGCACAGATGGCTGCATCACTGAAGACTGAACCGAAGGCGGATTCATTGATGGTTGCATCGTAGGCTGCTGCATTGCAAGCTGTTTTTTTGACGACTCTGGTATGGGGGGCAATTGAGTTGATACGAGGGAGGAAGGTGTACATTGACTAGTCTGTTTTTGCAAGATAGTATTATTCTTTATTATATTTGAGTGCGCGTGGGCTAAACGCTGCTGCTGGTTACGGGGAGTTTGCATAGTTGGACATAGTATTGATTGAGAAATATTGCTTTCTTTCGCTTGATCGGTTTGATTTTCAGAGGCATGACACTTACCAGGTGATACGTTAGGATTAGGGTTAGGTGGTAATACGCTAGGAGACGGCACACCAAGTGATTTTGCGCTCTGTCGCGGCAGTCCGTTTTCGCCAGTCAATATTTTTGTTTCAATTGACTACCTTCGGTAGTCAGTCCTCCTGTTGGAGGCATTATTGACAAACGATGTACGGTTGAATGCATCGCTTCCATTGCCATCCGGCACAATTCCAATTGTCGCTGTAAGTGAGTCATCTGAGGGAGGGTTGGTTCCGACTGCGCTAAACACTGCGTCTCTCGCCGATCCACGTTATCTTCTATCGTAGGTACTACTAGGTGGCTTAGGTCTTCAGTAGTGTCGAATGTTGGGATGGTTCGATCTCGAAGAGGGGAACTATGGTGAGGGATGTTAAGGCTAAGGGAAATTCCTCGGCAATACCTCCTACTGTCGCATCGGAATTCAAATCAGTGGATTGAAGATTATGCTGCTGGATCTCCGAAGCTGCTGGCATTTCATTTCCGCCTGCCGCGCTAGATTGTGGATTCGCGCTATTTTCAATCCAATCGTTAACTCTTCCGATGCTGTCCGCTCGACTCACTCGACTCACTCGGCTCCTTCTCTCTTCCTCAGCGGCAACCAAAACTTCCAGTAGTTCCTTTTGCTCCTTCAAGAACTTCTTTTCCAGTCCAATCTCCGCTCGTTGTTTCTCCAACTCCTGGCGTTCCCGCAATCTGGCCATGCTATCCGTTAAGTGCGATGATGACCGAGTAGCGACACTGGCTCTCGACGATGCACGGGAGTGAGGTTTACATCGAATGCATATCCATGCACGATCGGCGATCGAATCGGCGACTCCAGCACAGCTGAAGTGCCACCAAGTATCGCATGCGTCACATTGGACCATATTTTCCGCATCTTCCGGTCTGGTGCATCCAGCACATCCAACCTTTGGTCCGGAATTTGATGGGTTGCTCATCTTGAAATTTTGAAGTTTATTACGACACCAAAGAAAGGCAACGCACTGATTCCTGTAGCGAGTTTTATTCAACTGCTTCAAACCGCAAATTAATTTGGCATTAATTTCAGATAGCATTATTATTTAATTTCCTTACATTTCAGTGGCCCGTTCAATAGGTTGGCCTTTCAATTCACCGTCGAATTTTAGGTTAAATCTAGATCCTAAGTAATTCGCTCTAGCTCTAGCGTAATATATTAATATAAGTAATTTTACCATATCTAGTTCGTAAGTAGGTTTAGAACTAGATTATAAGTTTTTATCAAATTTCACCTGAATGCTACTATACTTTATTATTCTGACTATTTCACTACACGTTAGTTCTCCTGTTGTTTTGGTTTGTTATGTTAATTTTTCCTACAGCTTCTATACATCACATCATCGCTGCTGACAGATTATCATTGGAACGGTAGAATCGGTTGAGACAGGGTGGCCAGCTCGACGGTACCGTCAACAGATTGAGTACCGCTGGTCTAAACTTAAGTGTCACCGAAGATTTCCACCGGAAGTATATTTGTCTCGCAGAAAGACGCTAAGGCTAGCTGCTGCGTATGTGATTTATAAGTGTTGGTGGCCAATAGTGGTTTATGCATTTTGTTATTTTGTCACCATTAAACTTTATTTGGAGAAGAATATCCAATTTTAATCCACATTCAAATTGAGCATGGAACTATGTGGTGAAAAATCAGAAGATGCATCATAAAAGCTTCAAATCCATTAATTATCTCCGGCACTATTGTGCATGATGTTTGATGACACGGAAACCGATCAAAAATTACCTGTGATCGTACAGAACAGAAGCCATCACCTCCGAAGTATTTTCACCGCCTGGATCGTCCGAAATATATGTTCAATAAATATACCTAAGTGGTCTCTTGAAGTGCAAATCAGATAAAACGTGTTTTTATTTATTTATATCTCAAAAGGGTGATAAAGGTTTGGTCATAGTAGTAGCTGTGACAGGTGTCCTAATTTTTAACTCCGACCAGATGGTATCCCTATTCCAGAGGAAAATACTTGAAGTTGAGAAAAACAATGTTTTTGACATTCTATGATAATTGATGAAGTTTAAGTTCAACGTTTAAGATAATTTGCATGATTATTCACGGTTTACTCGAAATTTGAAAGAGTAACATTTTTAAGGAAATGGTCGGTTGAGGTGCTGTTTGATGTTGAAGGGTTACAGTATGTTTTACAATGAAAAAGATGAACATCGTGACACGATTCTTTTGGTAGGTTTTAATGGAAGATGCATCTCAATAGACGATTCTTCAAAGTGTATAAAGAATGTTTGGGTTGATGAGTTTATGTGTGGTTTTATAATTTTTGATATTGTGATCTACGTGAGAGGGCGTCCAATGAACTTTGGGGGTTAAATTTTAGCGCCGAGATTTACTTCGGAAAAAAACATTAACAGGCAACGGGACGTAGAAATTTATTGTAATGATTGGTTGTTGGTTGGTTGCGAACATGCGTTTCGAGAACTCCTTCGAAGAACACTTTATTTTATCTGTGCGACTCATCATTAGACATTAGATGCCTTAACCTTGCAGGGTTCGCCCACATGTCACTTTCCTCAAGTGGAACAGCACATCTAGCTGTTGTGTGGCCACTGACTTGTATGTTATTGATTGGACATTGGCTTGGGCACATAGAGTGGCATAAGTAGCTTCAAATGAACTAGACGTAAAAGGCTATGGTTTTTTCTCACAAAAGGAGAACAATTCTGGTTTGGCGGAAAGCCAGGATATTTACAATCATCGAGGAGAGTTTTCTGAACTATAAATTTAGATCTGTGTGAACTTTTCCATCTGGATTTTTTTCAGATATTCTGATTTCAAATTCATATAGTAAATAGCAGATGTCATATAATTTAATTTGAAATATGCTGCATTTATTATTACGGATGATATTTTGTGTCTTTAACGCAGGTCGAATAAATTGTATATTCTGGCCATTTTTATGAACATTCTCTGCTTCATTCCATTTTTTTTCGAATACCTCAATAGATTTCCTAACTGAGGGCGCGTTTTCGTGTGTGTGTGTGTGTGTGTGTGTGCTCATTTATATTTGCATTTATATGGAACCGTTTCTTGAAACAGGACGACTCAGCAGAGACCCAAGAGTTCGGTTATATATATAAAAGTTAGTCTTCCTCCGCCCGAGCGAGCCTGCTTGTCCTCCTTGCTCTGGTACCATTTCATCTACCCTCGGTAGGCAGCAGATGAGCGAGTATTTTGGTGAAGAAGCGAAACGATACTGCCGTACTTAGCTAACCACACACATGTGTGTGATGTGTGAGAAACTCATCCTCTTTTTCTGGCCTAACCCATCCACCCCTGCCATCACCATCATCATCATCATCACCGCCGTTGTCGTCCCGTACTGGGCCGAACCATCCAAAACGGAACCCGTCCGTGCGGGAAAAGCCTTGCTGGCGATGCGAAGTTTTCTCGGAAGCTGATGGGGGTGAGTGCGATGCTACAGAAATGTTTCACCAGCCCGGCTCTCAGGCTAGGCTCTTAGCCAACCGAATCTCTTATCGCCAGCGAACCATACACACATTCGTCCAATAAGCTGGAAACTGAAGTGCACTGAAATTTTTTTTTCCTATACTGTTGTGAAAAGATTTGTCTTGAATACAAATTGAAAATTGAATACAATCTATGAAACCTTTCTCATTTATTCCAAAATGTAACTCCATTTGATAGAAATACAGTAAATCTTTGCTTTGCTAAAATAAGAAGTTATAAAAGGACATATAATAAACAAGATGAACAGAAAAGATATTCCAGTGTAGGACGCAGTTCAACCCAACCGAAAGCGATTCCACGAGGAAGGGGGAGTGTGAGAATCAACATTGTTCTATACTCCCTCTAGAGCTGGCTGGTTTTTGGTTCGACTGGCTGGCTGATTGGTTGGTGTTTTCCCCGGCTAGCTCACCACCCCCTACGTGTGCACACATGTATAGTGCCACAAAATGGCTGCACGAAGGCAGAAAACTAAAATGGAAAGACGAAGCCTCTCTTGATTAACTTTGCTGAAATTAATTTAATTTTTGCTGTTTTATTGAAATTAGAAAGTCGCTTTTGGGTCGTGCGAAGGCAGCGTCGGATTGCGTGCGTATGTGTGTTCGTGTGTGGGTGTGTGTGTCTCCCCGGGAGAAAGGCTTATTTCTATTCACCCCGCGCCTGTTTTCAACTCAACCGTCTCTTCCCATCGGATCCGATCGTTAAGGATGTGTGCTAGGCTAAATGGACAAAAAGAAAGAAAACGAAAACGCTGACTTGGGCTCATATGTGAGCTTTAGCAAAATACGAGAGTTTTAGGCGAAATTAGTTTTTGTCGAAATTGAAAATTTTGGATGTGATTAAATTTTAGTGCGGCGTAAGGGTTAGCTGTGCAAAATGCTATCCCGGGAAAGTACGGCCCTCGGGGGATTGGAGTGCTTATGCCGGTAAATTGGCATTATTTAATTAGCTGATTTGACGAAATAAGGGAATTTATTCCCTGGGAAGTTCGGTCCATGGCTTCGACTAATTGAACTTTACTTGGAATATTGCAATACATAGTTTTCCCATGTTTATAGTATTCATTTCATGTACAAGAACTGAGGTTCATTTCTAAGGACATAAAACCTGTGCTGGTTGAATTTAGGACATAAAAATATTGTAAAAGTAAAACAATTAGACAACATTTAACTGATCTATTTGGTTTCAAATAGTTTTCGCTCAACCAGAGCTCGATTGGTTGAGAGCCAATTTAGGGGATTGGTTGTTTTAGGGACGTGATTGATCGTGATGCATTATATCACTCCAGGAATGTTTTAGCGTAGTAACATGAGACCAAACCTGACCCAAGCTTAATTTTTACATGGCTTCTAATGAAAGGAAGCAATCGCTCCTGCAGGCATTCTTTCTCATAAATGTATTATCTGATAGTGCGGTTGAAATGGAACACATTTTAAATTCAATTATTTTAGATTTAATATGATTAAGTGAAAAAACTGTCCAAACAATGCCAAATGTCCGTATTACTATCGCCATCTTGTAAATTAAACAGCGGCGGTCGTCATCCCTCGCACAAATATAAACGAATGATGGATGTCCTGTTTATACCATGCTGAGGGCAAAATAAATATCCCCTGCGCCTCGCATGCTGCATGAAGGAAGGGTACTCGGCGTAAATATCACTCCCTTCATTTCCATACTCACGACGAAACTCTAATCACTGACCATTGGTCATCGTCATCGTTTTACCTCCGTTGCTGCTACACACGAAACACACACGACGGTGACGGCCTCTGCATGTTAAAGAGCTTAGCCAGGTCATCGTGTGCCGTGACAACATTGGTCAATTGACCCCAAATTTTGGACTGACCCTTCGCCTCGCCAACTCCCGGGAGGGTGCACTGGGCAACAACAACAGCTGCGCTGTGGTGTTCAGTCGGGAAGGACACGTAACGCTAATTTGCATGCCGACGAGGTTTAATAGTAGGGAAATGTGCGTCGGTCAAGCAGAAGCAGCATAATTTATGAGTGTGCGGTTAGTGGAAAAAATATTTTTTTATTATCACGAGAAACGAATGTCCTTTTCGGTGCACACAGGAGCGTCTTCTATTTGATGAATATTTATTGGATTTACTGCCGAGATCTGGTGGTCATTTGTTGTGTCCTGTTGGGCGTTGTAATCGGTCGCGTGGCGGAAAATGGGTGATAAATTTGTTTTGATTGTCCTCGGGGGATGAACAGTTGCACTTACCCACTTACTTTGAAAAGGAGCTGCTTTGCGAAGAAATTTATAGCTGCTAGTACTTGGTAGTAAATTATCGTTTTAATATATGGAAAAATTGTGGTAAAATATGTACGCTTCCCAAGCATTTCATGATATTAAGAGCTATTACTTTCGTCAGAATTCGTAGTTTAGCTATAACACCTCAGTTCTTTTCTTGAAGTAAAAACCAATATTGTTACTATATTAACACATACATACCATACATAATAGGAATCCAGTAATAACTATTTATTGGCACTACAAATAAACCCTGAAAGATTTTGCAGTAGCAGTAAACGAATGCCGTAAAGTACATAAATTCTCTTCCAAAATCTGTTTAATTGATTCTACAACAATTGACCTGGATAAAAGTTTCAATCCAACATAAATAATGATCAGCTCTAGTATTCGATAACCTGCGGGCTGAATCTTCTCATTTGTGGGTTCAACGCTGCTGTTCTATTACACAAGAGAAAAAGTGAAAATAGGATAACATCAACATGAAATATGTTGGAGTTTTTTATTTTTATGTATTATAAGCAATCAATTGCATTGGACAGCTCAACGTTGAGAGATATTCAAAAAATCAAACCAATTCCTCGATGAAAATTTTTGTTCAATTGTTCCTTAACTTTTTCAATTAGTTTTCATATCCAGATTTTATTCCTAACTAGCTGACCCGGCGAATTTCGTCCCGCCCAAATCTGATTTTTCGATATTAATTCATTCGAATATTCACGTCTTCTTCTAAGCGAATATTCGTGGATTCAATCGCAGAACTCTTCATTGATTGATTGATTTTAATTAGTCCTTTACAATTTCCCTTCACTATATATTCCTATAACTTTTACCAAAACTCGTCATTATAATACAAATTTATTTTCAGACACAATTTTCGCTCAAAATTCTTGATTTACCGTGGAACCACGATTATCCGCGAACGGATGATCCGCGGTGCGGATTATTCGCGAAAACAAGCTCCATAGTAAATCAATAGGCCTTTCCCGAATTTGTCGGCGAATGATAGGCTCATGCACTTTTGTTTTGGCCATGGCTTTCACATTATCTGATAACTGGTGTACTCGATCTGGTAGATGGATAGTTTAATGATTTATGTATTGCCGAAATATCTTTTTTTCGAGTTTGGAACTCACTTTTAGTCCTTAATAGCGTTATCCGCGTTGGGCTAGCCCGGCTATTCCGCGGATAATCGGAGTTCTACGGTACTTGCAAATAACATGTTTCTTCGTTACATGGAATACATGTTTGATACAGAAAAGTAAATTTTCATTCTTAATTTTTACTTCGGAGGGCGTTGTTCCAGCTGGGATTCTATTGACATTTTCACTTCATTCCAACGAAACACCAAGCTTAATTTCGCAAACATGAAATCCAATTGGAATAATGATGTTATTGTGGAATATATGAGAATTATTCTGTTGTTTTAGAAGTTTTTCAATAATTTAATTTTTTTTTTCGAAATAACCAAAAAATACCCCCGACTTACATATATTTGCAAAGCGGATTCCCCCAGGCACATTATTTTTGAAGTTCGTGTTAGGGAAACACAGCTCAGTGGGAACAAAAATACCCCCGACTTGCATGTATATTTGCAGAGCGGATTTTCACAGGTACATCGATTTTATATAATATAAAATATAATAGTTCGAGTCTGTGTTGGGGAAACCGTAAACCGGGCCAATAAAAAATTGGCAGTTAGGGCGTTTAGATAACGCTTGACATTTTACAGTTATTCGATTTTAGTGTCAAGATGTACAATTGTGGAATATATGAGAATTATTCTGTTGTTTTAGAAGTTTTTCAATAATTTAAATTTTTTTTCTCGAAATAACAATGATCTACGGACAGAGATGAATACAACAAAATAAAGACGACTCAAATCGAAAGGTTCCTTTCTCGGGTTTTGCGCTTACTAACACATTTGGAGATCTATGTTTATTAAATAACAATATAAATATAATAGAGATGGACTTCATTGCATATTGAGATGCCTCCTTTCAGATTGAATTCGTTTCTCTCTCTCTCTCTCTCTCTCTCTCTCTTTCTCTCATGTATCACGTATGTATGTATCGATATTTGAGTTCAACATGGTTTGACTTACACTACAGGTGAGCTAATTTTTTGTAGCGTACACGAAAGTTACTCACACATATAAAATAACGTGCAGTGTTGTGTTCAGAAATACTGAGAAATTTGTGAATTTTGTTTTTCTGTGTGCTTTTTCCCACAAAATTGAACTCCGAGACAAAGTGAACTAAAATTTTGTTTAGAATTCCTCCCAAATTGTACGCTATTTACTAATACTAACGCGAGGACCTTTATAACATACCTGATAACTGTCTATGTTCGATGGTTTGAGCTCACGTTGGGTAAACAATAAACAGTCCATTAAAGTTGTAACTACTTTTTTGCATCTGAAATCAGGTTTTCGTTTCACTTTATATGGACGTAAAAAAAGATAGTGTGTGCGGGTAAAAAGATTCGTGTCAGAGGGAACTAGATATGTGAATTAAAGTTAGGTTGAATGAAGACGCAGATTTGTATTCATTAGTCATATCAATTAGAATAATCATTGACTAGAATAGTTCATCAGTCATCCTCGCTTTCAGCGCTCGTCAATTCATTTTCTAGTCAATTCAAAATATGTTGACGGCGAATGCCGAGGAAGTTCTAGTCGAAGTGAAGCTTCTGAGAAGAGAGTTGATTTTCATTTTTTATCTTCGAAGATTTCGGGCCCTGATAGTGGCGTTCAAAACTTTTGGCTGGTCCGTAATTTCTTTGTTCCATTTTTGGAAGAATGTCGGAAGTGAGAATTGAACTCGTGACCTTGGATAATATCACTATGCCAGATCGCCTCCATGACGGATATTGTCTATCCTGATAGACTTAAAATCGTAATTCGTTCTAGTGCCGGACCATCTCGGTAATATTAAAAAAATCTTCTAAAATGCAAGCAATTAAATAGAATAAGTTTAGGCGTCGAATAGTTATGATTATTTGAACATTGACAACATTATACTATTCTAATTTCTATTTTTGTCTATACGCTGTAGGTTGGTACTTTGGCTGTCTATCACAAGTTTCACAGATAAAGCAGAGCATTAAACTCAGTGATTAGTAAATGTTTCTCGAATGTAATAATTTCCATTGGAAAATGACAATCGAACTGAGAATTTGTGACTTTTACACATGTTATAGATCACAGATAACAGATCACAGTTACAGAAGCAAATGTTTGAAAAATAACTATCATATAGGAGGTAAGGTGTCTTATTAGATAAAACGGATATATCTTGACTGTGCTTTCTAAAAATTGAGACAACAACTCCGTATGCAAATTGATTAGGTAACCATAAGTCTACTGTAATAATTTATGTAGTTTGACTTTTTCCATTAATTATATACATTTGATATTGCACTATTTATTATTTATATTTGGCTTATTTTGAGTCATACTTAATTAGGTTATTTGACCGGGAGAATATTTGATTCTATTATAAAGAAATTTGATTAGAAACTATGATGTAGCTGTTTCCGTTTTATCAAAAGATAAAAACTTTAACCTAAAAAAATCGAAATACATACATTAAAACTAAATTTTCTGTGGACATGATCGATTAAATGGCTAGGAACTAAATCAAAATAAATCACAAATATCCTATATTCGAACGGCATATTTGACTGAATTTTGTATAAGCAAAAGACAATAAAAAATTGTAAGGGGTTGTATGTAGGACACGACCGCATATTTACCACTTCGAATACGATATAAGAATGAATCAAAATTTTTGTAATAGATTATGTTTTTTGTTACAAATAAATTTGATGAACGTCCTTTTGTGTTTGATATTATGCCTAGGACTACCAAAATATGTAAACGGAAGAATTGTAAAACGATCATTGTATTTTACATTTCCCTCTGAAATTATTGCATCTCACATGTTTACGTAGTTCTCGAACCGCGAAAGTTCATTCACCTCTAGTATCTGAAATGACGATTTTCCCAGGCTTCTCAGTTTAAAAGTACGTTTTAGTGAAACATATTCCGGTCTGCGCAACGACAAGCGAGTACAAAATTACGCAACACCAAAAAATACCCCCGACTTACATGTATTTGCAAAGCGGATTCCCCCAGGCACATTATTTTTGAAGTTCGTGTTAGGGAAACACAGCTCAGTGGGAACAAAAATACCCCCGACTTGCATGTATATTTGCAGAGCGGAGTTTCACAGGTACATCGATTTTATATAATATAAAATATAATAGTTCGAGTCTGTGTTGGGGAAACCGTAAACCGGGCCAATAAAAAATTGGCAGTTAGGGCGTTTAGATAACGCTTGACATTTTACAGTTATTCGATTTTAGTGTCAAGATGAACAATTGACAAGAACGTGTATTTACAAGAACCGAAGCCTTAATGAAACTTTGTCCTCATATGGTAAGAATTTCAACATTTCTCGTCGTCGATTACTTCCTTTGGGGGTATGTTAGACTTATGCATGAAGCATTTTGTTGTTTTGTTTTAAAAACGCGTTATCGAAAAAAAGGTGGTCACATCGAAAATGTCCTAAAATAAGCTTTATTTTCGTTTTTTTAAATAAAGATCGATTCACTTTTGCAGAATTTACTGAAATTTGTTGCGTGAGCGTTTTATCTGAAAAACCTTGTATTATGGACATATTATACGCCTCAGCAACGTTATAATAGTGCAATTCCATATGAAATCGTCCAAAAAATGCAGATTTTAAAAATATGTATTTTTTATTCGAATGAAAGTTTGTATTCCGTTTGGGTTGGAGGAAATATGAGTTTTCCACAGCAATTGGGTTTTTTTTTAACTCAAGCGTAACTTTTGAGAAGGGCGTATCGATTTATTAGGAGAAATCTTTGATAATTTATATCTAAAAAACTATGAGTCGTACCGAAATAGTGTCTTAGAAAGAGTTATAGCGTATTGATGTGTAAACATGAAAAAAATATACACTGAGAAAAAAAATTAGCACTATTTACACATAAAAACTCTTTACGCTTTACTCTTTACAAAATAAAACTTTAATTTGCAATATCCAAAATACATATTTTTTAATTTTTTCATATAAAATAGAAGTCATGTAGAAAAATTAAAAAATGGGTCTAAGATGGTAAAACTATTTTTGACAAACTTTGTGGAACATCGAATTTTATGAATTTTCAAAACATCGAATTTTTGTTTTATATGTGATTTAAAACAAAAAAGGGCCTTTTTAAAACTCCTTCTAAATGTAGCCATTCTCGAGATATTTGAAAAAAAATTTTATTTATTGTCTTTTTTATAGTAAATATTCCCTTTTGATATGTTTGTCGTGTTATACCGTCATGTTCATGAAATTTTGTGAATTTGCATATAATTTCCAACAACTTATCCATATACATCATTATGGTAAAAATATATGTTTAGGAGTTACGTTGAAAAACATTTGAAAACATGCGGGCTAACACAAAACGTAGCGATATTAAAAAATCTTTTTTATCTTAATACAAACTTTTAACATATTATTTGTGTTACACAATCAAAACACGAACAGTACAATTGAAATCCCAACAACAAATACACCTTGTTGAATTAACCGGACGTTATGGGTACAAATATAGTTAACTTGTTTACGTTATGCCTAGATTATACCTGAAGTCAGGTATCTCTAAGCTACCTCTGTATAGGTATATAAAGTCAGGTACATTTAAGGTACCTCTATAATGTATATAAAGTTACTCATATTCAAACATCGTTCATCAGTCGAACAATCTTCCTTATAGAGTGAATAACTGTATACCACAATGGACTACAAAAATTTTTTTTCGTGTTGTAGACCGTTTCCGAAAAACGGTAAGAAATGTTCATCTGAAAAACGTTTCTTAACCGTGTCAATGATTGAGAAACTTAAGTCAATAGGATGCAATATCCTTTTAGATACATCTTTAAAAATTTGCGGATCATGCCGTTTATCTGTATACTCTTCCAAACCAAAGCAGTGTAATACTGAGGAGCAGATCAGTACAGCAGTAGGAAATACTTTAGAACAAGTACCATCAATAGTTTCAGTCGTTTCAGCATCTTCGCAAGATTCCCAAAACAGCAATATACCAGAGTATTCCCGAGCGTACAACATTGAGCTATTCAACAAGGGAATCGCCGGTATTAACGTTTCACCAATAATGACGAAAAGACTTGGACAGGTTAGTTACCCCGAACAAAAATTCAAAGAAATTTCTAAAGGTATTAAAAGAAATCTATTTTCCTTTTCACATGAAGAAGACGAAGAGTCGAACTTTAAACAAAAGGCAAAAGAGTTTGATGAGATTATCAATCAGCTCAAAGAGAAATTTGACCACACAGAGACAACAAGATCAGAAAAAGTTAGAATTTTAACAGTTTTGCCTAAGTCTTGGTCCGTGCAAAAAATGGAAGAAGAATTTGGCGTTAATAAATATATGGCAATTCAAGCCAAAAACCTGGCAAATGAAAAAATTGTATTGTCGACTTCCCATAGCAAATATGGACCAAGATTAAGTGAAGATGTTTAAAAATCATGTTTCGGAATTTTTCAATGACGACGATATCAGTCGATGCAGAGAGAAAGAGACTATGTTTCTGTAGCTGGGAAGATGGGAAGCGTCAACACATCCAAAAAAGGTTATTAATAACATCATTACGGGAACCTTTCAACAGATTTAAGGAACTTAATCCAAATTGCAAAATTGGATTTAGCTCTTTTGCATCAATGCGTCCGAAGCATTGCAAATTGCTGAGTAGTTCAGGAAATCATAACGTTTGTGTTTGTACATTCCATGAAAACGTAAATCTTATGCTTCATAGTCTCAAAAAATATTCCTTTAACATTGAATGCAAAGAATATATGGAAAAAATACAATGGATTTCTACTGATCGATGCGATATAGGAACTCTTGTAAACCCGGTGGAAGAATTTGTATCGTATTTTTGCGAAAAAATATAAAAATTACTTACTTATGATTATATTAAAACACAACAGTCCACATTTCTTAACAATATAAAAGCTAATTTGCAAGAAAATGAGGTTGTTGTGATTTGCGATTTTTCCGAAAATTATTCATTTGTGCTTCAAGATGAAGTTCAAAGTCATCACTGGAACAATGATCAAGCAACAATCCATCCATTCATTGTTTATTATAGAGATGAAAAAGGTTCTCTGGCAAATTTAAGCTTTGTAGTTATATCTGAAGTTTTTTGAAACAACAAATGCAGGTAAAAAGAATAAAATTCATGTCGGATGGCGCTGCATCCCAGTATAAAAATAGAAAAAAATTTGCGAGTTTATGTCAGTTTAAATCGAAATACGACATTGACGCTGAATGGTATTTTTTTGCAACATCACACATCAAGGCATCAAGAGCTAGTTTGGCTAGGCAGCATGAACATCCGATTACGAGTGCTAAAACATATTTGACTGGGCTAACAAGCGAAAAGAAGACTATCTTACAAAATTGTCACTTTCATATATGTCACAAGAAGAATAAGATCAGGGTGTGGAAGAGTTGAGTAGCATGTATGATAACACCAAACAAATAGCCAAAAAAATACCCAAAAGTATCATTCTTTTGTACCTGTATCCGAGAATGAAGTAGCAGCAAAGTTGTACTCTAACGACAATGCAGCAAGTTATCATAATGTGTATAGAAATATAAAAAAATAATGAAACAATGAAATTATATACAACAAAATTGTTAGATGATAAAAGTAAATGTTGATGAAAAATAAATGCTAAAAATTCTAGTATTATTATTAGTATCTCTTAAACTCCGATAAATATAGGAATTATTTGACCAAATTGTAGAGAATTATATTTTTTCCCTTTATAAATGTTGTGTTCTGTTGGCGCAACATGTTTAACATGTTAAAAGTTTGTATTAAGATAAAAAAAACATTTTTTAATATCGCTACGTTTTATATTAACCCACATGTGTTGAAACGTTTTACAACATATCTCCTAAACATATATTTTTACCATGATGATGTATTTGGAAAAGTAGCAAATTCATAACATTTCATGAACATGACGGTATAAAACGACAAACATATTAAAAGGGAATATTTACTACAAAAAAGACAATAAATTAGAAATATGTTTCAAAATATCTCGAGAATGGCTGCATTTAGAAGGAGATTTATAATGAGCTTTTTTGTTTTAAATCACATCAGGAATCATAATTTGTGCCTAAAAATGATTGTTAAAAATGATTGTGGAAAATCGAAGTTTCGAAAATTCATAGAAATTCGATGTTCCACAAAGTTTGTCAAAAATAGTTTTACCATCTTTAGCAGCTTGAGTCAAAAAAATCCCAATTGCCGTGGGAAACTCATATTTCCTTCTACCCAAACGGAATACAAACTTTCATTCGAATCAAAAATACTCATGTTTTGTCATTTGTCGATTTCATTTGGAATAGGTTCTATACCGCAATTTTCATTTAGTGTATCATCATTATTTCGACGAAACCTACTTAACCGCGGACTTCAAACTGCCTTCTGAGCAGGAGTATTTTTGACTAAATGCAAAATGCTTTTTATGACGATAGTAAAAATGGATGCCTGGTCAGTTTATTTTAATCTTCAGTTGACTTTAATTGGCTTGGAATGGCTTTTCATATGTGATTCATTCACTCAGGATTTATGGAATACAGTACAACACCGATTATACGCAGAATAGAGTAAAAAGATTAACAATAATAGATTGGAACGAGGTGTAAACATGAAAAAAAAGATATTAAAGCATGAGAAACATCAATACAGATATTATTAAACTATTTATCTGTAAGGTCGTGTACACTAGGAGTCAGATAATGTGAAAGAAATAACCAAAACAAAAAAAAAACAAGAATTTACCAATCACCGAAAAAAATTCAAGAAGGCCCATATGCTCGCGGATAACGGAAGTTTTGCTGTATTAATTATAGTCGATGGACTTCCAACGTTATACCGATTTTCTGCAGTACGAATAGAATATGGAATAGTTCCGTGGAAATTTAGATTTTTTTAAATGCAACAGTATTTGATTATGTACTCGCTGAAGGATTTTTTCGTTTACAACTGTTCAATTATAATTCGCGAATATAAGAAGAAAATGATAATTTCACGATATGCCTCAGAGTTTAAAGTCTCTCTAATTCAATACCTTCCTTCCTTCCTTCACGATATGCCGAGAAACCTTTAAAAAAGCATTGAGAAAGTTGTTTCCCTTTTACTGGAAATGTTTAAGTTTCTAATGATACAATTTGAGTGCAAATATAAAACTAGCTGCAGGATTCTTCAAGAAAACAGGTTACATTCTATCATAATTTGATGCGAATGAAGGTCCACTGATACGTAATGGATGTAAGCTGTAAAATAGCTTTGGACACGTCTTCCTTCTGAAAATATCGTGTAGACTTTCTGATGGAAGCTTCTTGAAGGATTTAACGAATTTCCTACATTACCGTAGTAAATATTAAGCCCAATAGTCAACCCTGCATATGAACAGAATGGTTCTGGACGGGATTTGATCTTGGTTTAGAATTTGATATTATTAGGGTTGTCCGAGATATTCGTGTCGCCATTAGTGACGATCAACTATGCTGTTCAAGAATAATCCCCGGTATACGAAACCTGAATTAACATATTCACTGCAGATATCTAAAAACACCAGTCATGAACATCCTCACAATTTAGACAAGTGAATCGAATCGGTTTCCACCATAAAAATGTCAGACCTCATGTCTTTTTTGAAAATCCGTTTAACAACTTTTAGAGTTTGACAGGGATGTGTTTTTTTATGATATTTCGCTTCCGATCCCTGCATATGTTTGAGGATGACTATTTATCTAGGAGATTGAGGCTAGCCTTTTGCACTAAAATTATACATTTTTTAAAAATTTACATCTGTAAGTAAAATCAGTTCGTTTTTTGACGTAGGACTACGTCTAACCGGAAGATATAGGGGGTGAAATGAAAATCTAGGCACCGAACAAGTAGAAAAAAATGCAAGATTTGGAACGCTTATAACTCGAGCATTTCTCAATAGATCGGAAAGGTGTTTGCATCAATTGATAGGAAATATATCTACGCATCTATCATAACGAATAACATTTAATTTTTCTTGAGATAAACAATTGAATAATTGTGAAATATCAAGCATCACTATGTGCCCATTTTTGATTGGTCCATTTTGTGCTCCTCAAATCGTTCCGACCAAAACGGGCAACCACAGCAGCTGCGAAATCCAATGAAGCACGATTGGAAAGGAAAAAGAAAAAAATTAACGAAACATTGGTCGCAGTCTCACACATACGTAATACTCTAGCCATCCAGTCAGCTTAAAATCCTCGCTCCGCTGGCGTAACGATCATTCTCATTCAAACCGTACACCACATCGTTTCGCATTACATCAACAAACTAACTAACACAAGCAGCCATGTCTGGACATGGCAATGGAGGAAAAGTGAAGGGAAAGGCAAACTCCCGCTCGAACCGTGTTGGACTGCAGTTTTCCGTAGGAGTATTCGCCAATTGCTCCGCAAGGGTAGCTAGGCCGAGCGCGTTAATACCAGTGCACCAGTCCATCTAGCCGCCGTTATAGAGTTTCGGCTGCCGAAGTGATCGAGTTGGCTGGCAAAACTGCTCGCGCTTTGGTTCGGTGGACATCAAGACAACAACAGGCAGACGCAAACGCAATCGCAAAACGGCAGCAGGTAGCAGAAGAAAAAAGTTTGTTCTTTATACAAACTGCTTTGGTGGCAAATCCAAAACAAGGCGGCATCGTGGGCGTTCGAAATGGTTTTTTTCAAAACCACGAGTACTAAGTTTTCTAAATTGGAACCATTCCATAAAACACGGCGCTTATCAGTGCCATTAAACCTTTCAAAAAAGAGTTTACGAAATACAGTTTAATGCTTTCTAAAACAATATCCAAAATAATAATAACACACAAATTGATTTTTTTCGTAATCCTGTTTTCCAGGATATGATGAGTATGAGAATTTGGCAGTTGTTCTGAGCTTATAGATGGTTGGGGACTTTCCCGATTATTTAATTTTCACCAATTCTTAAATTGTTTCCAGATTGAAAGTACAGTAATTTACATTTAGTTCGACATTTAGCTAATAGGACGGTCATGTAATGCGACATATTTAGTTGGACATTTTTGTAAACATAGAGTTCGGGGCCCAAATTATGACCCCACATTGAAAGTCGACACTGTACCACTGTCATTGCAAATGTTCAATTACAGGTTAAAATCGCCTCCAATGCGACACTGAGCGGTGCTTCGGCACGTCGCATTAAATGTAATTTACTGTACAACATGTCACAAGCTGGATGGGAAGAAATTTTCCAACTGTGAAGTCTGTGGCGAGTGGTAAACGCAATCGCTAAACAGGAAGGTTTAGCCGAACAAGATGGAGATATCGAGTGATAACAGAACAATAAACTCTTTAGATTAAAGATAATTTTGTGATACTGAAAAGGACCATTTTTAGCCTGCATGTGAATCCAACGAGCGAACAAATCGTAATGAATGTATTTTTTTGCCATCGCTGCCTTTTAACGCTCATTCGTTCGTCTCGTTGGACTCGCCCCTTTGGCTGAGTCTGCCGATTTGTCTCTATCCTTCTTCTTCTTCTTTGTTTTTAAGAGGCTTTAAACTTTGCAGTTCATTCGCCTCTAGGTCTCTATCCTGTGAGTGTGTACCGCTAAAGTACAAAACGCGCGGATCCGCTGAAAAATATATCATTCTTTTTCAAACCGTAAATCAGTGTGGTTGTAGTGTGGCATCGTTTCACATCACAATATACCTAATAGCGGTTATAGAAATTCGGCCGCCGGAGTGCTCGAGTTGACTTGCAAAGTTGCTCACGACAATAAGAAAACCCGCCTACAGATCAGAGCACATTCGGTTCGGTGGCAACAACTAGTTTCAGCGAGTGGCAAACGCAATCGCAAAACGGCAGCAGGTAGAAGAAGGAAAAAGTTTGTTTATACAGACTGCTTTGGTGGCAAAACCAGCCACCGTAAAACACGGCGCTTTTCAGGGCCATTAAACCTTTCAAAGAAGACTTATTAAAAGTTTTCACAATACCAATGCATTCTAAAGTGACATAATATGACATATAATATAAACCGATTGATCATTCAGTTTTCACAAACCCATGCATGGTTTCCGAATTAAAAGTGGCTTCAAATTACAACACATTGTATGCAGGATGGCATTAACGAATTTTCTCGGTAGCAAGAACTGCTTTCTTTGGTTGATAACTGATGTTGAAAATTGACTAACGTTACATCTGTATTGTATAGAAACATAACTAAGGAGCAACATGATGAGCTATGTATTTCCTGCTGCTCTTATTTTAAAGGACTTTAATCCTGTGTTAATTTACTGTTGCTTTTTCAGAACGCTTATAGCTTGTTTAATTCTCGACAGATCGTAGAGTTCGTCTCCAAAACCTCTGTTCTTTTTCATTTCTATTTACGTTGTTTGCGGAGACTACAAATCTTACAATTCATTCGTCTCCGAAACCACAGTTTAAGGTACGGTAATGTGCTCAATAATGAAATATATGATAGTGAATGAGCTGATGACCACCTATGTATTCCCTATCACAGCCATCATTTTGATTGTACGATATGTGCATACGCCAACAGATGCCCGGCGTTGAACATTTAATAAGTACAAAGCCTTCAGAAAAAAATCAAGAATCAACTATGAGATAGTGAGAACAAATTGAGAAAGTTTGTAAAAAAAAAGCAAAAACACAACACAAAAGGTTCTTTTCAGAACCGCCAACATGTTCATAAAGAGTAAACAGTAAACTAATCCATTTTTCAGGTAGATAGGTAGGTATTCACGTAGGAGAAGAATATAAAACAATATATTCAAAATATATATTTAGCAAAAGCTGTCCCCTTTGTATAGTCCTACGTCACTCCGGTTATGTCCCCGACATTACCCACCCGTCTTTTTTGGCTAATCCGATTTCAATACTGAAGTGCAAAAGGCTAGCCAATATCTAGATTTTCTTCAATATTGAAGTCAGTTTAGTCAAAAAAAACAACTGATTTTATTTACAGATGTAAGTTTTAGAAATATATATAATGTTTAGTGCAAAAGGCTAGCCAATATCTAGTTTTGTCCGCTACAGATCTGATAAAGTAAATACAAGGCGCTTGCATTTATTTGGTTCACCAAAGCATAAGTCAAATCCCCAGTCTGGTTTTGGATGGACAATGAATATGCCCATCCAGAGGACTTAAACCTTTATAGACTACATTTGTTTTTCTAACAACTACAAAATAGAAATAACAGCAAAAACAGTCCATCTTCTCCAAGAACTCGACAGATATAAAACTAAAACATAAATCTGTCCACACTATACAACCCGTTCAAAAAAAAAAAAAAAACATTGTACAGTACATCTGAAATTAGAACAATAAAAAATCTACAAAAGAACTATCTATTTTCTATTACCCGTTCGTACAAATAAATAGTTAGTTAGGATATTTGTAATAAAATTGAAAACCATCATTCAGCTGTCAAGAAGAAACTGCTTCAACGTAAGAAATACAGTGTATCTTGAATTCTCTAAGTGATGTTGCATGTTGCATGTTGGAATCGAGTTAAAACCCAAATCTAGTGTTATAACCACGAAAGACACTTCCTCTTTCAACTCGATCGCACAAATATTGTAGCAGAAAATCTTTTACAACTTTTAAAAACACAAACAAAACTTCAGTATGGCCAAATGACATATGGATATAATTGGTAGTTGCATTTATTGGCATATTTTAATTATGTAGGAGAAGATGGAAATTCATTAGTTGACCTTGTTGCGCAGGGTATAAGACAACGCTGTTTTTTCATAACAAATGTTTAACTTGGTCGACGGTTCCCGAAGTTTCATTCAACTAAGACTACTCATTTATGAATTGAATTCCACAAAAAATATTATTTTGTTAGGCATCCTACTCAAAGTCAAAATTGAACACATTATCCTTTTAAAACAGCATCACTTCACGTAACTATTAATCGTCTATCCCCATTATGCAAGCATGTTTTAATTGTGCTATTGTTTACCGATCCGCGTTTCTGATTATATTTTCACTACATTTTCAAAATGATGTTCTTCAGTTCTCACAATTTAGGTGTTTTGTTGATCCACATTATCATAAATTTTGGCGGTCATCAAATTCAAATTGCTAAACACAGATATTGGGGAAATGAAATAGCTTTTTAATATTTTTTCATACAATCTCCGTTTGAACGCACTGATTTTCCTTAACAAATTAACTTCTTGCTAATTAAAATAGAGAAGAACCACTTTCACGATCTTTTCCGTCAGTCACCGTAGATTCTCAGCGTCTCAAATAGCGCACGCTCGCCGTGTCTAGTCCTTATGCGCAACGGAATCAAACTAAACCCTTTCATCCGACTGGAGTCGCATCCTACCTGTGGCACGTATTGTTCATTTCTCACCTTTTGCTTCAACGGGCCTCACGCAATAAAGTCTTGAATTGTAGAAAGGGGAACCGCGGCGGTAGTAATGATAGAAACTGCCACCTGGCTGCATTAGAAAGAGGTTTTCAACCCTATTGAATTTTAAATTAAAATAAAGCGAAGCAGAGAAAAAAAACAACACTAACCCAAACCAATGGGAAGCTTTGCGCATCCCACTGAGATTACCCATGTGATTTCGTCAGGTAAATGAATTAAGCCTCGACTGTGCCATCGCAGCGATATGCAAACGAGCGAGTAGTGAACTATTTTCCATCAAACATGATTGACATTGCAATGCGAGCGGTTTGATCGAAGCCCAGCGGAGGCCCTCGGATCGGGTAAAATTTGTACATATGCAAATCGCAATCGGAAAGGGATTTCGATCAATGCTGCAACAATTTGGAAGATTAATAAACTCGGCAAACACGAGCCCCGACCGAGCGGGGACACTCGGTTTTCTCGTTAATAATTTCCGTCCCACGGAAGGCAGCTGCCGATGGGCATAAGTTTTGCGAATTCTGCTGCAACCGCGCTAATTGCTTCCTGTGCTAGGTCGCCGAGAAATTCCAGCCCCGGAGGATGGGACTTCTGATCGGGTGAGTGTGTGAGTGTGTATGTGCACACCGGAAAATAAGTGCAAGCTGATACGATTTGGGACTCCGAAATTATGCAAATGTATCGATCGATATCGAAGGGAGGATGGTTATTAAATGCAAGCAACTATACGATGATTTGCATTAGAATAGAGTTTAGAAATATGAGTTCGTCGCGAAGGGGGTTGGAAGTGTTGCAAATGTTACAGGAAGAGCTAGCTGACAGCTGGAACGCGAAACTGGATGCTGTTCGATTGTTTGAATGTGCAAATTTGTACTATTTTGTACGGTACACAAAGTATTCAGACAGGAAACATTTCGGGCGCTTCGTAGGAAAGCTTTTGGGCAACGGTGCTAAACGGAGGTCCCTTTGATTAGAGATGAGGTATTGAAAGAATGCTGATATCAATTTACAACTTATGTGAAATTAGGGGATGTTATTGGAAACTTTATTTTGTTGTATTCGTCTATTTTGGTAGATCAATGTTGTAGTGGGGAAAAAATATTGATTTTTTTTTCAAAAACTTTAAGGAATGTTCGAAAAAAATCCCATATGCAATCCACTTGTTTACCACTTCGAATACGATTTAAGAATGAATCAAAATTTTTGTAATAGATTATGTTTTTTGTTACAAATAAATTTGATGAACGTCCTTTTGCGTTTGATATTATGCCTAGGACTACCAAAATATGTAAACGGAAGAATTGTCAAACGATCATTGTATTTTACATTTCCCTCTGAAATTATTGCATCTCACATGTTTACGTAGTTCTCGAACCGCGAAAGTTCATTCACCTCTAGTATCTGAAATGACGGTTTTCCCAGGCTTCTCAGTTTTAAAATTACGTTTTAGTGAAACATATTACGGTCTGCACGACGACAAGCGAGTACAAAAGTACTCAACACCAAAAAAAAGACGGGTGGGTAATGTCGGGGACATAACCGGAGTGACGTAGGACTATACAAAGGGGACAGCTTTTGCTAAATATATATTTTGAATATATTGTTTTATATTCTTCTCCTACGTGAATACCTACCTATCTACCTGAAAAATGGATTAGTTTACTGTTTACTCTTTATGAACATGTTGGCGGTTCTGAAAAGAACCTTTTGTGTTGTGTTTTTGCTTTTTTTTTACAAACTTTCTCAATTTGTTCTCACTATCTCATAGTTGATTCTTGATTTTTTTCTGAAGGCTTTGTACTTATTAAATGTTCAACGCCGGGCATCTGTTGGCGTATGCACATATCGTACAATCAAAATGATGGCTGTGATAGGGAATACATAGGTGGTCATCAGCTCATTCACTATCATATATTTCATTATTGAGCACATTACCGTACCTTAAACTGTGGTTTCGGAGACGAATGAATTGTAAGATTTGTAGTCTCCGCAAACAACGTAAATAGAAATGAAAAAGAACAGAGGTTTTGGAGACGAACTCTACGATCTGTCGAGAATTAAACAAGCTATAAGCGTTCTGAAAAAGCAACAGTAAATTAACACAGGATTAAAGTCCTTTAAAATAAGAGCAGCAGGAAATACATAGCTCATCATGTTGCTCCTTAGTTATGTTTCTATACAATACAGATGTAACGTTAGTCAATTTTCAACATCAGTTATCAACCAAAGAAAGCAGTTCTTGCTACCGAGAAAATTCGTTAATGCCATCCTGCATACAATGTGTTGTAATTTGAAGCCACTTTTAATTCGGAAACCATGCATGGGTTTGTGAAAACTGAATGATCAATCGGTTTATATTATATGTCATATTATGTCACTTTAGAATGCATTGGTATTGTGAAAACTTTTAATAAGTCTTCTTTGAAAGGTTTAATGGCCCTGAAAAGCGCCGTGTTTTACGGTGGCTGGTTTTGCCACCAAAGCAGTCTGTATAAACAAACTTTTTCCTTCTTCTACCTGCTGCCGTTTTGCGATTGCGTTTGCCACTCGCTGAAACTAGTTGTTGCCACCGAACCGAATGTGCTCTGATCTGTAGGCGGGTTTTCTTATTGTCGTGAGCAACTTTGCAAGTCAACTCGAGCACTCCGGCGGCCGAATTTCTATAACCGCTATTAGGTATATTGTGATGTGAAACGATGCCACACTACAACCACACTGATTTACGGTTTGAAAAAGAATGATATATTTTTCAGCGGATCCGCGCGTTTTGTACTTTAGCGGTACACACTCACAGGATAGAGACCTAGAGGCGAATGAACTGCAAAGTTTAAAGCCTCTTAAAAACAAAGAAGAAGAAGAAGGATAGAGACAAATCGGCAGACTCAGCCAAAGGGGCGAGTCCAACGAGACGAACGAATGAGCGTTAAAAGGCAGCGATGGCAAAAAAATACATTCATTACGATTTGTTCGCTCGTTGGATTCACATGCAGGCTAAAAATGGTCCTTTTCAGTATCACAAAATTATCTTTAATCTAAAGAGTTTATTGTTCTGTTATCACTCGATATCTCCATCTTGTTCGGCTAAACCTTCCTGTTTAGCGATTGCGTTTACCACTCGCCACAGACTTCACAGTTGGAAAATTTCTTCCCATCCAGCTTGTGACATGTTGTACAGTAAATTACATTTAATGCGACGTGCCGAAGCACCGCTCAGTGTCGCATTGGAGGCGATTTTAACCTGTAATTGAACATTTGCAATGACAGTGGTACAGTGTCGACTTTCAATGTGGGGTCATAATTTGGGCCCCGAACTCTATGTTTACAAAAATGTCCAACTAAATATGTCGCATTACATGACCGTCCTATTAGCTAAATGTCGAACTAAATGTAAATTACTGTACTTTCAATCTGGAAACAATTTAAGAATTGGTGAAAATTAAATAATCGGGAAAGTCCCCAACCATCTATAAGCTCAGAACAACTGCCAAATTCTCATACTCATCATATCCTGGAAAACAGGATTACGAAAAAAATCAATTTGTGTGTTATTATTATTTTGGATATTGTTTTAGAAAGCATTAAACTGTATTTCGTAAACTCTTTTTTGAAAGGTTTAATGGCACTGATAAGCGCCGTGTTTTATGGAATGGTTCCAATTTAGAAAACTTAGTACTCGTGGTTTTGAAAAAAACCATTTCGAACGCCCACGATGCCGCCTTGTTTTGGATTTGCCACCAAAGCAGTTTGTATAAAGAACAAACTTTTTTCTTCTGCTACCTGCTGCCGTTTTGCGATTGCGTTTGCGTCTGCCTGTTGTTGTCTTGATGTCCACCGAACCAAAGCGCGAGCAGTTTTGCCAGCCAACTCGATCACTTCGGCAGCCGAAACTCTATAACGGCGGCTAGATGGACTGGTGCACTGGTATTAACGCGCTCGGCCTAGCTACCCTTGCGGAGCAATTGGCGAATACTCCTACGGAAAACTGCAGTCCAACACGGTTCGAGCGGGAGTTT
Source organism: Toxorhynchites rutilus septentrionalis (assembly GCF_029784135.1). Lineage (NCBI taxonomy): Eukaryota > Metazoa > Arthropoda > Insecta > Diptera > Culicidae > Toxorhynchites > Toxorhynchites rutilus. Next base: position 227,335,550 of record NC_073746.1, read on the forward strand.
GCCTTTCCCTTCACTTTTCCTCCATTGCCATGTCCAGACATGGCTGCTTGTGTTAGTTAGTTTGTTGATGTAATGCGAAACGATGTGGTGTACGGTTTGAATGAGAATGATCGTTACGCCAGCGGAGCGAGGATTTTAAGCTGACTGGATGGCTAGAGTATTACGTATGTGTGAGACTGCGACCAATGTTTCGTTAATTTTTTTCTTTTTCCTTTCCAATCGTGCTTCATTGGATTTCGCAGCTGCTGTGGTTGCCCGTTTTGGTCGGAACGATTTGAGGAGCACAAAATGGACCAATCAAAAATGGGCACATAGTGATGCTTGATATTTCACAATTATTCAATTGTTTATCTCAAGAAAAATTAAATGTTATTCGTTATGATAGATGCGTAGATATATTTCCTATCAATTGATGCAAACACCTTTCCGATCTATTGAGAAATGCTCGAGTTATAAGCGTTCCAAATCTTGCATTTTTTTCTACTTGTTCGGTGCCTAGATTTTCATTTCACCCCCTATATCTTCCGGTTAGACGTAGTCCTACGTCAAAATACCCCCGACTTGCATGTATTTGCAAATGATGATGATGTTGGATTAAACAGGCTTTAAACTTTTCAGTTCATTCGCCTCTAAGAATTTGCAAAGCGGATTCCCCCAGGCACATTATTTTTGAAGTCCGTGTTAGGGAAACACAGCTCAGTGGGAACAAAAATACCCCCGACTTGCATGTATATTTCCACAGGAACATCGATTTTCAAGTCTGTGTTGGGGAAACCGTAAACCGGGCCAATCAAAAATTGGCAGTTAGGGTGTTTAGATAACGCTTGACGTTTTACAGTTATTCGATTGTTCATCTCTTGAAAAATAATATTTTATTATTTGTGATAGACGCGTAGAAATATTACCTATCAATTGATGCAAACATCTTTCCAATCTGTTAAGAAATGTTCGAGTTATAAGCATTCGAAATACGGGTAGGGTTAGCACACAAATCGGCAGAGCAAATGTATGGGAAAAAAGGAAGTTCTTCCAGTTTCCATGAGTTTAGACCGTTTAGAGATTAGCGAATTGTAATGTATAGTATATCAAACAAAATAATTCGAAAGAGAATTTCCCATTCGATTGGTATGCAAGTCATGAGAATTTGTTCACAGTGGAAATAGTTATTGACGTTAACGTTATTTCATAAAAACGTGACCTCTTTTCAGATTTGGCACCCTTCCTGAAAGACGACACTCTACGTCAAAAACTTTCATTCCTTTACCGGGAGTAACTTTACGAAATTTTTGGATCATAAGACGGTCAATTTATTTAACATTTTTTGGCGTAAAATACGTAAAGTAGTGATAATAGTTTAACAGTTCTACCAATTATTGACGTCAGTTTGACAAGGATTCCTCGAATGAAACGAATTTGTAGTTTAAAAGATTCAATGAACACATATACTGTTCCAATTAATGCAATGAACAAATCCTTTTTCACGAATGACGAATTGAAATGATAATAGTAAGATAATATGTTCTTTCACACATATATTATGAAGGTTTCATTTACCTTCGTCAGTTGGAATCTCCTTTTTTAAGTTTATGTCCAAGGTAAAACTTTGCTCAAGAAATAAAAAAAAATGTTTGGAAGAAGCCCAAAACTTTTCTGTCACCTTGTTGAGTTTGTTAGCTGGGTCACGTTCCGACGGTTGTGTTAAAACCACGCAGAACGAAACAAAAAAAAACGCAATTATGTCTCACTAAGTAGCGCAAAAGAGGGCACCAACCAGCGAGATAATGTCAAGGTCGCGCTTTTTTCCATTCCCGACAACTTTCATTTTTTTCTGCACCTCGTCCTCTCAGCACCCAACGCCCTAGTAGCGTGAAAAAAATGCAAAAGTCGTCGCGACGCGTCCTAGCATAAAGCATAAGGCGTTAATTACACAATCGATTAACGCGGGCTTCCTTGTTCTTGTTTCACCCGCAACCGTCGTCTTTTTCCGCAACGATGGTTAATGAGACACGTTGCGAGGGCGAGAGGACGGAAAAAAGTGAAAGTTGACTCGCGGAAAAAATGGAGCAGTCGTTAATTCGCTGTGAAAAAAGTAAAGAAGAAACCTTCCTTAGACTCAGGAGGCGGGGGCGAATGAAGTTTTTTTCTTCTCGGGAAAATGAGCGTAAAACAGCTTGAGAAAAAATTTCATTATTTAAATTTGCTTCATTCATTCACAAGTTGACTCGCGTAGCAGCGGAGAGAGAAAAAAAAATGAACGGCTGCAGACTTACGACAGACACGTCTCGAGTGAATGTATTTTACGCGCCGCGAGAGGATGGAAAAAAAATAATGAAAAGGGTGAAATTTTTACGGGAAATTTAATTGAGTTTTTTTTATTCTCTCAATCTTTGGCTCCGTTTCAGTGTGTTTTGTGTGAACTAGGTCAACGATTCTGGGTGAAGAAAAGTGAAAGAAAAAAAAGGAGCTCGTCGTCGTCCTTGAACTTCGAAGAGGTAACGCTTTCATGAAAAGGGAAGACCTGTTGGTATAAATAAATAAAACCCAGAAGGTCAAGTTAACTCGAAAGTTACAATTTCGTAGATATATCAAAAGGTTTCCTCTAAAATTTCATGCAATTCATCAAGTGTCTTGCGAAAATGATGTCTATTTTTAGCTCAAATTATATTCGAATGTCCCTCACATCTTTTGACTGCAAAACTTCTAAATTAATATGACGTCTATTATTGATACATAACTGCTTTTTAACTTGGCAGACCAGTTATCGCTCGCCCAGTTGAAGGGCAGTCCAGTCAAAGGAACATATCATTCCCAATTAGCGAGTGACTACTTTCAAAACAAGAATTTCTTTTGAAATTTGTTTTATTGAGCTCAATATAATCGCAATATGAAAATAATCTTTTGGATAAGTATTCTTTAGGAAAGGCACTCCATATGCTGATCAGAACATAAAATTTTCTTTGACTTATTCGCATTCTCGAACAAATAATTTATACTTGGGTGTAAGTTTTCAAAATAAAAACTCGAACTTTAAACGCTTTGCGCCACTCTCCCTTAAGTCCGATTGAACTGAAATTTTGCATAGGGTGTTTTACGAGGTGGTGAACATTTTGTATGGGACAACTGAAATTTTCAGGCCGATTTTTTGCCATACATTTACAGCATCCAGCTCGTCTACCCCCGGTAACGCAGCTTCAAGACGCTGCGAATATGTTGCAGCAACGTTCGGCTCCTGTAGTCGTCGTAGGTGTTACCGTGGTGAGCGCTGGTGTCTTATGTTATTGACGACTGACAGTTTAGAACGCAGTTTGACCATCACCAGGTAGTGGTCTGAATCGATGTTAGCGCCACGATAGGTTCTGACGTCGATGATATCCGAGAAGTGCCGACCGTCGATCAAAACGTGGTCAATTTGTGTTTCTGTTTGCTGTGGTGATCTCCAGGTGTAACGGTATTGGAGGCTGTGCTGGAAGAAGGTGCTACGTATGGCCATGTTCTTGGAGGCAGCGAAGTCGATAAGTCTTAGGCCGTTTTCGTTGGTTCGCTGATGGCACTGAACCTACCAATTACCGGTCTGAATTCCTCCTCCTGGCCGACCTGAGCGTTCAAATCACCGATGACGATTTTGATGTCGTGTTTTGGGCAGCGATCTTACTCACGCTTATTTTTGGTTGTGCTAACGTAAGGACATTTATCACTATTCACTCGCGAGACGCGACACGGAACTAGGACACAACACTTATAATCCTTACAAACATTAAAATGGTTAAAATTACCTTTTTCGTCGACCGGTTTCGGGCTCGATGTTGCCCATCTACTGGACGGTGTCCGACTGGTTACGATGGAGCACTAACACATATTCATACGGTTATCAGTACTTGTCGAAGATATATTTTGCTGAGTTATCAGCTTCGTCAGATGGAAGAGTTGAGATGATATTGGTGCATCTTCTTCATTCATAAGTGGGGAATCGCTGGTTGAGATGTACATTGATTCCCATGCATTCAACTGTGAGGCTTTTCGTACATTCCTAATAATTTTTGCCTTCTCCCAGTCTACGCAGTGGGCTTGAGTTAAAGCATGTGCTGCCACACTTGATTCGTTGGCTCGTTCATTATCCACCGCATTCTTATGTTCACGTAGGCGGATTTTGAATTTCCGACGAGTTTGACCGATGTATACACTAGTACAGTCTTTGCAGGGAATCTGATAGATCCCTGATTTTTCATCCGGTGGAATTCTATCTTTCAGGTTGCACAAAAGGTCTTTCAGGGTGCTCTCACTTTTGTACACCACATGAAATCCGTGTTTCCGGAGTGTAGACTGGACTGTGTTGGTTATTTTGGGATAGTACGGTAGGCTGATCCTTTTGTGTTGTTCCTTTTCAGGCTCTAATGTGGTGTTGTTTTTTCTCCATTTCTTCTTCTCGTGTTTCCGAAGGATTTTCTCCACAAAACATCTCTTGTACCCATTCAGCTCTGCAGCATAGTAGATTCTATTTTTCTCCGCTATGTAATCATCTCTCTCCATTGGTATGTTGAGGAGACGATACACCATGGAGTGGAAGGCTGCTTGTTTTTGTGCGCCGAAGTGATTAGAGTCGGAAGTTATATATCTATCCGTAGACGTTGGTTTACGGTATATCCCAAACTTTAGCCGATTATCTTCCTTCCGGGTAATGTACAGGTCCAGAAAAGGAAGTGTACCGTCTTTTTCTTTTTCGACGGTAAACTTAATCGTCCTATGTCGGGAATTCAACAACTCCAACGTCTGCTTCAAGTAACGTTCTTTCACAACTGCGAAGATGTCATCTACATAGCGTCTCCACATTCGAGGGAAGAATTTTTCTTTCGCCAACTCTGTTTCAAAATCTTTCATGAAAACCTCCGTTAAGAGTGGCGATAGCTTGCTACCCATACTGAGACCGAACGTTTGCTTGTAGAACTTTCCCCTGAACGAAAAGAAGTTCTGATTCATACAGGTTTTCGTTACCAAAAGATATGCGTCGATCTGATTGGGTGGTACGCGTTTCCGTTCCAGATGTCTGCGCAAACTATTTACCGCCTCTGTTACTGGCACGTTCGGAAAAAGAGCTGTAACATCGAACGACACCAGAATTTCCCCTCGCCTAACCTCGAAGCCTTTCAAATGGTCTACCAACTCAAACGAATTGTTGACATTTTTACCGTGAGTTATGGGATATTTTTTCAATTCTTCAACCAACCAAGCAGCCATTTTTTTAGTTGGAGTGCAGATGTTAGACGAAATCAGCCGCATCGCCACTGGATTTTTATGTATTTTTGGGAGGCAGTACAACGATGCCACTTTTGGATTGGGTACATTCAGCAAGCTATCGCCACTCTTAGCGGAGGTTTTCAAGAAAGATTTTGAAACAGAGTTGGCGAAAGAAAAATTCTTCCCTCGAATGTGGAGACGCTATGTAGATGACATCTTCGCAGTTGTGAAAAAACGTTACTTGAAGCAGACGTTGGAGTTGTTGAATTCCCGACATAGGACGATTAAGTTTACCGTCGAAAAAGAAAAAGACGGTACACTTCCTTTTCTGGACCTGTACATTACCCGGAAGGAAGATAATCGGCTAAAGTTTGGGATATACCGTAAACCAACGTCTACGGATAGATATATAACTTCCGACTCTAATCACTTCGGCGCACAAAAACAAGCAGCCTTCCACTCCATGGTGTATCGTCTCCTCAACATACCAATGGAGAGAGATGATTACATAGCGGAGAAAAATAGAATCTACTATGCTGCAGAGCTGAATGGGTACAAGAGATGTTTTGTGGAGAAAATCCTTCGGAAACACGAGAAGAAGAAATGGAGAAAAAACAACACCACATTAGAGCCTGAGAAGGAACAACACAAAAGGATCAGCCTACCGTACTATCCCAAAATAATCAACACAGTCCAGTCTACACTCCGGAAACACGGATTTCATGTGGTATACAAAAGTGAGAGCACCCTGAAAGACCTTTTGTGCAACCTGAAAGATAGAATTCCAACCTGATCTATCAGATTCCCTGCAAAGACTGTACTAGTGTATACATCGGTCAAACTCGTCGGAAATTCAAAATCCGCCTACGTGAACATAAGAATGCGGTGGATAATGAACGAGCCAACGAATCAAGTGTGGCAGCACATGCTTTAAGTCAAGCCCACTGCGTAGACTGGGAGAAGGCAAAAATTATTAGGAATGTACGAAAAGCCTCACAGTTCAATGCATGGGAATCAATGTACATCTCAACCAGCGATTCCCCACTTATGAATGAAGAAGATGCACCAATATCATCTCAACTCTTCCATCTGACGAAGCTGATAACTCAGCAAAATATATCTTCGACAAGTACTGATAACCGTATGAATATGTGTTAGTGCTCCATCGTAACCAGTCGGACACCGTCCAGTAGATGGGCAACATCGAGCCCGAAACCGGTCGACGAAAAAGGTAATTTTAACCATTTTAATGTTTGTAAGGATTATAAGTGTTGTGTCCTAATTCCGTGTCGCGTCTCGCGAGTGAATAGTATCGTATTCACGCTCTAGCTGCGCGTAGAATTCTTCTTTATCGTCATCGGTGCTAGCTAGATGGGGGCTGTGGACGTTGACAATGCTGATATTGAAGAAGTGGCCTCTCATCCTCAATCTGCACATTCTCTCATTGATCGGCCACCAACCAATCACCCGTTTTTGCATCTCCCCCATCACGATGAAAGCTGTACCCAGCTTGTGTGTGTTGCCGCAGCTCTGATAGATGGTATATCCACCATTAAACGATCGCACCATCGAACCTTTCCAGCACACCTCCTGCAGCGCTACGATGTTGAAATTGCGGGCTCTCAATATTTCCGAAAGAATTCGAGTACTCGCAAGAAAATTGAGAGACTGCAAAGTTCCATGTTCCGAGTTTCCAATCTCTAGTCCGTGTTCTTTGCGTGGGTCTAGTCCGATTGTCCTGTCTCGAATTTCTTTGTGAATTTTCCTGTGCGTTTTATTTTTATGGATGGCTTGCAGTACCAACCCCCTGTCTCGCCGGAGGACCGTCGTGTACAGCTCTTTTTAGAGTCCCCGTTGGCACGAAGACAGTGATCAGCCGCCCCTAACATGGGGATCAGACGCTGTTTTGAGCCGCACTTCCATGGTGAACAGACGCTCGGATAGGCCCCCTTCCCTGTCAGCATACGACCAAGATCCCACCGGGGTTGGTTACCCGATCTTCACTATGGTTACTCGTACCCCAGCCGGCACCACCGGGAGGTAGGGATAGGAGTTACTGGACAGGAAGCTAAGGACCACGAATGGGGTCTATTTTATGCCTGCAGGTACGCGAAGTACCGATGGTACGCTTAGTCCAGTCATTTACAAACAATTGACATGCCGTCTTCTTTTCATTCAGTATTGCTCTTTACGGCCAAGAGATCATTCAGAAATGAGCATGGTTTATGGAATATTCCGAAAATTAAGCAGGTAACTTTAACATAAAAAAAAATGAAAATGTGAAAAGAATAAATAAGAAAAAATTTACGACCGCAGCGCATTTCTTATCATGAATTTATTATTTCTCAGAACCATGAAATCTCCATTTCACGAGGATAAGGAACCGAGGCGGCATCAAACCGGACGGCATACGTTTACCTGATGCATTAGGTTTGCCCGGTTGATTATGCATGTCATGCATTCTGATTGGCTGGTTGCAAACGTGATGCTCCAGATAAAAGTATACCGCCCGACGCTTTCCAACACTCGGTCAGTCCTAACTAGAGGATCGTCTTCTATGTTTCAAACTAACCGGGCAATCGGTGGAACACAGGTTTGCTTGCGAGGAACCGCCGCTTACGGCGGCGGATTGCATCACCTCGGCGGCTTGAGACCGCCTCGGTACCTTATCCTCGATAGTTAGGGACTTCGCCCCATTACAGTGATCTCAGAATAAATTTTATTGCGAAAAAATAAATTCATGATCAAAATTGCACTTCAGTGCCATAATGTATGTACCAAAATTGTCAGTTTTCTTTTAAGTAAACGAGCTGCGTCATCCATATGAATGGATAAACTTCATAATATGTTATCAAACTGCATTCTTTCACCTTTCATTTTTTTGAAAAGGATTTTATTCAATGCCACTATTTCTCAAATTGCACTACCCACGTAAAATACTTTTTGAATGGAAATGAACCTACGAGACAAATATGATCTTTATATAACACTGATTAGAAATAAATTTACAAATACCACCCAATAATAAAATTTGCGTATTATTCGTATTATTCGTATTTCACTGTATTGCGCAGGTAATCATCAGTGTAAGCGTTATTAAGGATGCAATCACACAAAACGTACACTACGGCGATGAACACCCATCTACTGCTCCTATTTGCCTTAAGGGAGTATTCTAGTCTAGAAATTTGAAAAAAATAATATTTTTTTCTTCATATTTCAGTAGTTTAGGCATTCAAGAATATACCATATACCATCCTATTATTTACCGAGTTAGAGCCATTTTAATGATGCGATATCTAACCTGGTACGGCCATAACAAGGAACTTCAAACGCGTTTTTCTCGAAACTAGTACACGTACACGATATCTCAAGTTCTACTGAACCGTTTTAAAGCGCATTTTGTTTTTCATACGGCCGCCATTTTGCCAAAAAAATGTTTTTGACTTGTCCGAGGTCCATGTGATAGCGGAATCTTTACTGATTCAGAAACTGTTCGATTTTTTTGTTTCAGATAACCAGAAGGGCTGGAGTCGTGTACGCCCATGGAGCAACTTTTTTTTAACCCTCTCACTTCATCAGCGCATAACTAAAGGGTGTGTCACATCAAATTGCATCACGGAAAAAACGCTGTAGAAATTCACCCAGTAGACCGATCCTTTTGAAAATTTTAGACAGTAAAATAAAAACTATTAAACAACTTTTGGCATTTTCTTTTTATTCATACTTCGAGCCCAAGCCCGTATGCTCGCACCTTCCTCTTTACCCCGTCCATAAGGTTCTGTACAACGTCAGGTTGTAGTTTTTTTTGAACAGAAATCCATTTTCTCTTGAAGTTCGCCTCCGATTTGACAACTTTTGGGTTCTTCCGGAGGGCCTGCTTCATAATCGCCCAATATTTCTCTATTGGGCGAAGCTCCGGCTCGTTGGCCGGATTCATTTCCTTTGGCACGAAGGTGACCCCGTTGGCTTCGTACCACTCCAACACGTCCTTTGAATAGTGGCACGAAGCGAGATCCGGCCAGAAGATGGTCGGGCCCTCGTGCTGCTTCAATAGTGGTAGTAAGCGCTTCTGTAGGCACTCCTTGAGGTAAACCTGCTCGTTTACCGTGCCGGTCATCACGAAGGGGCGCTCCGCTTTCCGCAAGAGCAGATCGCTTGCCACACCATGTACTTTTTGGCAAACTTGGATAGTTTCTGCTTGCGAATCTCCTCCGGAACGCTGAATTTGTCCTCTGCGGAGAAGAACAACAGGCCCGGCAGCTGACGAGAGTCCGCTTTGACGTAGGTTTCGTCGTCCATTACCAGGCAATGCAGCTTCGTCAGCATTTCGGTGTACAGCTTCCGGGCTCGCGTCTTCCCCACCATGTTTTGCCTTTCGTCGCGGTTAGGAGCCTTCTGAACCTTGTATGTACGCAGGCCCTCCCGCTGCTTGGTCCGCTGGACGAATGAACTTGACAAATTCAGCTTATTGGCGACATCCCGGACCGAACTTCTCGGATCACGTCTAAACTGCTTAACTACGCGCTTGTGATCTTTTTCACTGACGGAGCATCCATTTTTGCCGTTCTTCACCTTCCGGTCGATGGTTAGGTTCTCGAAGTATCGTTCTAGTACTCTGCTGACCGTGGATTGGACGATTCCCAGCATCTTACCGATGTCCCGATGTGACAACTCCGGATTCTCGAAATGAGAGCACAGGATTAATTCACGACGCTCTTTTTCGTTCGACGACATTTTTCCAAATTTACGAAAAATTGACAGTGAAGCATGGCCAACGTGATCTATACACTCTTACCTGATTATAAGCGAAAGCTGAAGATATATTTCCTAAAAATTAAATTTCTACAGCGTTTTTTCCGTGATGCAATTTGATGTGACACACCCTTTATTCTCGTTATGAATATTTTTTCTCGGTACATTTTTTTTTGTTAAAAGATAGATGAACAAATAATGATATAATGGATAATAAAAATATTCTTTCTTTTATTTTAACGGAGCTCGGAGAAACATCCGCATTCGTTTCTCTACACTAGAATACCCCTTAACACGTTAAGCCCCGATTTTTTCATGCTGCGCTTTCCATTCAGCTCGAATCAAGAGCGTTTGCATAATATCAGTGTCGGTTCCATTTCCCGAAGATACTTATTGTATAAATAGAAAATAGTCAGCAATTCGAATAGAATGTAATCACATCCGAAAACAAACTGTATATATTTTTCTTTTATTATTTTGTAACTGTCAGTCGCTGTCAGTCAGCACTTTCCTACCAACAAGCTCAACGTCGACCCCTAGGGACCAACGCTGGGCTCAACGTGTTAAAGCAATATTCTCGTCTAGAAACTTAAAAAACATGTTTCTGAAGTTTAGGCATTCAAGAATATACCCCAGAAAGAAATCTCCGAAAATACTGAATTTTATTTACCGAGTAAGAGCTATTTCTAATCTGCTACGGCCATAACAATGAACATCAAACGCGTTTTTCTCGAAACTAGGTTTTTCAAACTGGCGTACACGATATCTACTGTTCTACTGAACCGATTCATGTCGAATGTATATGAATACAATCTGCATGCATCTCTCTATCGCATGAACCACTAAAAATTATATTTTCAAATTTTACCATTTTTAAGAAATTGAGAAACGTAAAAAACGCGTTTTAAACCGCATTTTGTCAAAAAATATGTTCTTGACTTGTCCGAGGTTCATGCGATAGCGACATCTTTACTGATTCAGAATCTGTTCGATTTTTTTTTGTTTCAGGTAAACAGAAGGGCCCCTCACTTCATCAGCTCTTAACTATCCTAGTTATGAATATTTTTCTCCGTTTAATTTTTGTTTCATTGTTGAAAGATAGATGAACAATGATTGATGTAATGAATAGTGAAAATATTCATCATTTTACTTTTATGGAGCTCGAAACAAACGTCCGAAATTTGTGTCTCTGCACTAGAATACCCCTTTTAGGGGACGAATCAAAAATTAATTAATTCAATAAACGAAAAATATATACATTAAAAACCAATTAGAAAAAAAATTGACTCGATTATATACAGAATTCGATTATATGTGAAAAGAAATCCAAGACTGTATATAACCGAGTCCGCCCTGTATGTGTTTTTTGTGATGGAAACATATTTTTTTCCAGTGTTTGAGAAAATCGTTAACTGAAATTGTGTTTCAAAATGATTTAAAATTCATCTATTTTCCTCATCTATATATATATATATATATATATATATATATATATATATATATATATATATATATATATATATATATATATATATATATATATATATATATATATATATATATATATATATATATATATATATATATATATATATATATATATATATATATATATATATATATATATATATATATATATATATATATATATATAAATGTTCTGTTCGTTTGAGTACGCGTCAAAAACAACATGTGACAACATGAAAAACTGAAAAATTCAACTCAACCATGCAACCACAATATGACACAGCAAAGCGTGGCAGGGTACAGTTAGTTTTTTATATTTTTTCTTGAAATCTGAGGTTTTTTTACGTATTCGGAAACCAGAGATGTGTTTTTTCGGCAATCAATTTTTCCAAAAATTACTTCAAAAAATCATAATTCTTGAACTACTGGTCCGTAAGCTCATAATTTCGTTGAACTCATAATGCAAACTAACTAGGCGATATTCTCAAATAGCACTGATGGAAACAAAGAAGCAAATATCAGACAAAAATTTAAAAACTGCGGTCCTGAGACTTTATTTTTGAAGCTAAACTGATAGTGTATCACCTAATAAAAGTCTTGCAAGAATATTACTGAACATCGTAAATGTACTATAAACTATATCATTTATTCTCATAAACATTGGATATGCTCGATATTTTTTTTTAAATTAATGTTTTCTTTTGAAAACAAAATACGAGGTCTGTTCAAAAAGTATCGCGACTTTCGAATTTACGTGGATTACGTATATTCGATTCTAGATTTTTTGTGACGTTATGTTGGTACTCATGTCTCTCACTTATGCTGACAAGTACAGCTATTTGGTATGTTCAGTTAATGTTTGACAACTGCTTCTCTTGAACCAAAACACTTGTAAGAGAAGCAGTTGTCAAAAATTCACTGAGAGACATGAGTACCAACATAATGCCAAAAAAAATCTAAAATCGAATATACGTAACCCGCGTAAATTCGAAAGTCGCGATACTTTTTGAATAGACCGAAAAGATTTTGTGGTTCGAGCTGTTTCAAAACAGCGAAATCTTATTCAAGATGGAAACGTTTGATTATATTAGAAATTAATAATATGAAATCAATGAACATTATGGTTGATGTCAGCTTAACTGTCATGTCTACCATATAGGCCAAATGAAAATTTAAACATTTTTAAGACAACTAAATAAAGTATTATTCTTTGTGGCCAAATGAGTGTGAAATTCGTTTCGTAAATTCAACACGTTCAAATAATTGAGAGATCGCTTGAATTGTATCTGCACCATCGATCTTATCTCGTTCTTCACAACCCAGCGACACTATCTCCCCATAGCTCTATTTTTTCCGGATTGCTCGAGTGTGTATGTATGTCCGTATACCAGAATCATTCCGAACCCCTCGGAATTAGAATATGTACGCGAAAGCGTAAATTTTTCCGCTTTAATCCAGAGCAATCCGAGCACTGCTTACTACAGAGCCAAAAGCAGAGCAATCCGCCGGGGGTCGAACACACACGATTCTAATCAAAACATCGCATCGCCAAGTGATGCGTAACCGTTTCTTTGCCAGGACATTCGGCGAGATTAATAGGACGCAATTATTCAACCTATCCCTTCGGTTCGCGGAGTGGATTCGACGAAGAGTGGCCGGAAAAAAGAAAGAGTCCTTTTTGCATATGGTGGCATTTCGTCGCGTCGCCCCGGGGTGTGGTGCATCGCTCGTTCGTTCTACTGCTGTGTCACAAATCTGGACGGGTAATGGCGGAAATAAATCAAGTCAAGCATTCCGTTCATTTCGATCGAACTGCCGATAACTGCCGAAGCAGTTTGGCCACATGGAGCGCCACTTGAGTCGTGTGACTCGAGTGGCCACTCGAACGGGAACGAAAGAGAGGCCGTGTCTAACGAAGGCATTTGGCGTGAGCGAGGTGGGAATTGCTATTCTTGACTGCTGAAGAAGTTAATGGAACTGGTGGTACGGGTGATTTTCCAGTCAACATCTGGAAGGTAGGATACTAGGTATGCGTTTGTGCCATTCCCTCTTCTACAAATTCAAGACTATTTGGACTTGGACTTTAAAATATAAAACTATATTTAATTTTTTTGTACAGAGTACATACGCGCAATTCTTTTTGAATGAATGTATGGATATGAGAATTTCAGAGTATTCGACGTAATGTCCTGCTGCAGTATGCACTTCCCATTATTTTCTATTATTTAGAATGGATTTGTAATCACATTTTTAAGGGAAACATGGAAGCTGCGTAATCGAAGATGCTGTGAGCTAATGTGCAATAGAGTGTCTTCAGATTGTAGACACCTGTAAAATTAGTCGTCTGCCTTCGAATAAATCAAAGCACTGCGAACGCTTTAGCAGCTGAAACCGAAAAATGATTGTAATGACACAACAACAGAACTTCGTGAAGCACCGCTTTAGCATTGAGCATCAGGAGCATTGCCGTAGAATGAGCCAGGTACAGATCAGTGGCAGAGTTTGGGAGCAGATAAGTACAACAGATGTACACTGATCGAGTTGAAAGTTGGAAGTGGCTGGTGCTGAATGCGACAGACACTTCTCCTTACATTGAGAATTCACTGGGAAGTTCGTTACGGCCGCACAGACAGTATTCAGAAGATAATTCTGAATCATAGATGACGGGTCGGTGAGTACTCAGATATCGTAGTTACAGTGTTAAGATAGCAGTCCTAGAACATTTGTTCTGCTACGTAAAACTTGCCCATTCTGGTAGTATACATTCAAATGCTTATCGTTCTTAGCAGCAGCTGATTGGTTGTTTCCAGCATCATTATTCCGAAACAGCTATATTGATTAGGCTGGTTTGATATGCCGTTTGCTAGGAGCAGCATTTGAAAGGAAGGTCTGCAGAGGCAACAAACTACAGAGAAACAGACAGAAACAGAAACAGAAAATAGTGAAAACCTAAAACATTAGGTTGGGCAAAAGGAAATCCATTATTGAGTAATATCGCGTAATATCGATCATACAATTTCAAGTTTATGTTCGTTGTAAAGGTTGAAATTGGGATCAAGAGAAGATTGTAAAAATCGATTGCTAGTGTTTTTCGCCAATAAGCACCATGATTTCTATGAGAGAGGCATTATTTAGAATGACAACAAATAATGATTAAACGGTGTATATTTGACTCAAATCGGACAATCCGAAGCATATTAAAATATGTTTCGAATTTCACGCTTTCACGTGCTTATTCAGATAACGTTTTCAATTTTCTCCTAAAACTTGATTTGAAATATGGTTCTTTGGTGCATAATCTCATGAAATGGGTCCTAACCTAAACGCTATCACTGAATAAATGGAAAGGGAAGGTAGAAGGTTATGAAGTAGACCAGTATTCGTAATACGTTATCGGTGCCGGGGGTTGTCAGACAGTTTAGTGATGTCTTGACTCAGGTTTGTTTGTATGATCAACAAAGATGTTCACCAGCAGAGACAAAATAAGCCATTTTTTACAGTTTACTTCGATAAAATCAAAAAAGCAAACCCGGTGGCATTGAATGTGAACAAAGTTCTTGGTCCTGATAATGTAACAGCTAACTACGTGTAATTCGGGCTTCAGCGATTGAGTTCGGATAATTCTGATGTCAAAGACACACTACCCAATTATCAGTTGAATGTGAATGATTTCATGAACTAGAAGTGAATTTACTTTATTTTTCGCTTTTGTGTGACTTCAGTAAATATTCTTGAAAACCAGAGGAAAAAATCTCTGATATTTTCCATTGTTTATTTTTCTGATGCGAAAATATCTCTATGAATTGGTACGGGAGCCGCGGGTAAGACGCACAGTGGGGGTATAATGGACAGGTTGTTGATTTGTATAGTTGCATTATGAATTTCAAATTCCTGTTGATGGGAAAACCCTTCTACATGCTATTCTATAATATGTAAACCATTCTATGCCAATGAATACTGATCAAAAGTGGAATAGAGAAACAAAAACCGAAAATCGAACATGATTCCGCGTGCGGATGTAATTTTTGCGGCTTTGGTATTAAGCATTTTGAGCGGTTTCATTGCAAAATTGAATTCGCTGATGGTTATATTTCGGTTTATGAGTTGACAGAGAAACGATATGAGATATGTACGGAAAAGTAAATTCATTCGTAAGTTGTAAATTTAAATGATTGAAATGATTGTACTGGGGGGGTTGAAATGGACAGTCACATCCATAATCACATCCAATGCATGATGGAAAGAGAAGGGAAGAACATTGAACTCTTTTTTATTGCTTTCTCTATTTGTTCTATTTCAGTTACTGGATGCACAAACACTGAGTGAGACTGAAATTATTCCTCTCGCGAGCGATAAACTTCTACGCTTCGTATATTATGAACCTGTCCAATTTCCCCCCACCACATGTCCATTGTACCCGCACCGATAAACATGTTCTACTTTTCGGCTTGTTTTAATTTCAGTAAAACACATGGAAAAACACATTTTTATAAAACATGTGGTCAGTTATTTCGAAAACCAGTATATTGAACTGTAAGAAACTGCTAACAAATGCTACAAATGGAACACAAATTTCTGCATAACTCGAAAACTAATCAAGCAAAATGGAGCCATATTTGGCATGCATGATACGCATGATACAAATGAAGCATACTTTTCTGCATAATTCAAGAACTAATCAAGCAAACGGAACTGAATTTGGCATATGGAGATTTAGGGAACAATAAATGTTTTTATAGTGGTTTGACATTCCTTTCCTCTCTCTAAAGAGGTGGGGGAGGGGGCAGACCGCTGAACATCTCGAGAACTAATCTAACAAATGGAAACTGGAAATGGAAACAAATGCAAACTTAGCATATAGAGGTTTTGGGAATCGATAAACGTTTCTATGGTAGTTCAACACTCCTCCCCCCCTCTGATGGGGGGTTCTCCTACGAATGAAACACAAATTTCTACATAGCTCGAAAACTAATCAAGTTCTGTCTTAATTCTATCATTTTTTCTGTATCAAACATTTATTCCATGTAACGGAGAAACATGTTATTTGCAAGTGGTTGAAAAATCTTGAACAAAAATTGTGTTTGAAAATAATTAGACATTATAATGATGAGTTTTAGTAGAAGGAATTTTATAGTATAAGGTAAATTCAACGGGGTCGATTAGAAGATCAATCAATGAACAGTTCTGCGATTGGACCCATGAACTTGCGCTTAGTAATAAAACGTG
This sequence comes from Toxorhynchites rutilus septentrionalis, assembly GCF_029784135.1. Taxonomy (NCBI): domain Eukaryota; kingdom Metazoa; phylum Arthropoda; class Insecta; order Diptera; family Culicidae; genus Toxorhynchites; species Toxorhynchites rutilus. Next base: position 227,352,230 of record NC_073746.1, read on the forward strand.
AATGTTTGAAGGTATTGATAACAAAAAAACAAATTTTGGGCGGGACAAAGTTTGCCGGGTCAGCTAGTGATTGATAAATTTAATTTGAGGGGCCTAGAATGAAAGGGGTGTAAGTGATTTGATCGATTTCTCTACAACGACTCTCTCTTTTGGTCATAACATAGCTGCAAACTTCTTCCCAGCTGTATTTGATAATGTGGAAGGTAAGTCAGAACCTGATCTATCGCATTATATAGCAAACTAAAAATTGGAACGTTTTTGTAGTTGAGTTATTAATCAAAGAAAAAGTTGACGAAGAGAAATCGATCAAGTCACTTACACCCCTTGCATTTTAAGCCCCTCATTTATATTTTAAATGTTAATGATGTAAAAAACCTTTGACAATCACTGTGTACTTCAGCATTTTGTTAAAATGTTAAATAAAAACAAAAAAAAATCTACAAAAAGGAGCTCGATGTAAATTTTCGTCTGCAGGAAATTCTTCTCATTGTCATCGAGGGGTATTTTTCGTTACGTGAGTGTTTTACCATCACTTTTCTTCCAGTTTATCGAATGAGCGAGGAGTGTTCTCAATTTTACTACAGAAATATTAATGAAAAAATACTAATCAAATCGGATAAAACGGACACTCCTCCGAAGGGAAAGAAAAACATGTTTTGAAAACAATTTGATTATCTCCTACTTTTTTTTGAACAGATGCCCACTAACGACGTTTGCAATAGTAACCAGATATTATGGACGTATTCGAAGAGGGATTTAATCCGATTTGTCATTCCGAATGCCGAAAGCTGTTTTAGACGTGAAAAATAAGAAAAATTACATTGCCCTTCTAGGTGATTTTAATCAAGCCTTTTTGTTCGATCATTTTAAGGCCTATTTGAAGAACTCCAAAATTTATCGAGTACATAAAACTTGAATTTTCAGTTAATGTCCATCTTTCCCCTCAAGTGTCAGTCTTTTCTGAATCATTCTTATTTTTTCAAAGATGCCGGACACATTCACTTCGCAAAATTTCTGCCTCAAATACAAATTTTATTATAAAAAGAGACTTAGACTATCATTTTGTAGGGAGATAGCTATCTATTTTTTTATGAAATTCACGAAAAAAATCAACGTTTACTTAAGGTGTCCGTCTCTGCCAACCTTCCTCTGCTGGTCGGACTTTATAATACTACAAATCCACTTATTTTGACTAATCACAACTGTATCCTGTATTAAATTTTCGCATCTCTCAAATGTAAACAACAAAATCGTCCTATGTAGAGTACTTTTTGAGTCAGTTTAAGACAAACAAAGGTCGAAACAAAAAAAAATCAATAACTCTGAAATTTGACCATATATGCAAAGGAGTTTTTTCATCAAACACGATCCTCGATCACCTCCTGAAAGATTCCGGATACATATTTTTATGTAAGATAGGTGTTTTCTGACTTTAATGAGGTTGAATCAAAAATGAAATTCTTATTTTATAATAATAAAAAAACAAAACATCTATCTATCTATCTATCTATCTATATATATAAAAATGGAGTGATGTCTGTCTGTCTGTCTGATTCTTATAGACTCGGAAACTACTGAACCGATCGACATGAAAATTGGTATGTAGGGGTTTTTGGGGCCGGGGAAGGTTTTCGTGATATTTTGAGACCCCTCCCCCCTCTCTAAGGGGGGGCTGCCATACAAATGAAACACAAATTTCTGCATTACTCGGAAATTAACCAAGCAAACGAAACCAAAGTTGGCATGTGAAAGTTTTAGGGTGCAATAAATGTTTCTATGATGGTTAGACAGTCCTTCCCCTACTCAAAGGGGGGGCTGCCATACAAATGAAACACAAATTTCTGCATTACTCGAGAATTAATCAAGCAAATGAAATCAAATTTGGCATGTGGAGGTTTTAGGATGCAATAAATGTTTCTATGATGTTAAGATACTCCTTCCCCCTCTCTTAGAGGGGGCTGCCGTACAAATGAAACACAAATTTTTGCATTACCCGAGAATTAATCAAGCAAATTAAACCAAATTAGGCATATGGAAACTTTAGGGTGCAATGAATGTTTCTATGGTGGTTAGATACCCCTCCCCCTCTCTTAAGGGTGGCTGCCATAGAAATAAAACACAAATTTCTGCATTACTCGAGAATTAATCAAGTAAATGGGCGGAACGAAGTTTGCCGGGTTAGCTAGTATAATATAAATATATAAAATAATTGAAACTTTTTTTTTGTTTCGACTCGATTATATACAGTAAAAAAAGGAAACTGTGTATAATCGAATTTAGTGTGTATTCCCGAAAGTAAATAACGACTACGAAGAACCGATTTACGTTCGCTTGGCGGGAAGTTAATCCGTGTACCTATTTCAAACAAACGTATCCTAGAAGCAGTATCATCATCGCTATTTCGAGCCATTTGAATATACGCTTAAACGTTTCACGAGTAACGTACATTCTCAGGAAGATTTATCCGGCCGAAGGGAAAGAAATTGCCTACCTGGAAGTCATTCCCAAATCCGCAAATTAACGATCAATCTCCAATTTCAATTTACCTAGAACTTATTTGCAATACGACAATACGTCAGACAGAATGCAAAACGACGACCGTTGCTAGAATAGAAGAAACCGAACGGGTTCGAAGGCAAGAAGGATGCAAATTGATTCAGTTGTATTCCGCGATGGCGACACATACATACACCCCGAATTGCATCTGGCTTTCACTTGCACCCCAGAGCTTGGTACTTGAGATAGGCTTTTCCCTTTGCAGCCCACAAGGAAAGGTAGCGCAAAGAAAATAAATTACGAAGAAACAGTTTGCAACCTTTTTCAGCTCTTGCGAAGTGCGCTTTTATTCCTAGCCAGCGGCGAAGTTCATCGTCGCACATTTCTCAGAAATCAATCGAAGAGTTGCTTTCTTCGGATGCTGGATTTCACTGCTTGCAAGATTCGGCAAGTAAAAGGGGTGAGGAATCAAATTATTCTGTCTGTCAGAGCATGAAAGAAGATCTCTATAATTTAAGCTTGGTATGTGAATGTAGGGAGAAAATCACCTTTCGGTCTTTCGGCGTCGCTCAGGAGCATAGGATCCGTTCGGCGGACAGAAAGTAGTCTTTTTTGAATGTGGGAAAGTTGTAAGAGGGAATGCAATATTTGCATCCGTTTAATCTGCATGAGGCGTATTTCAATATACAAGAGAGTTTAGCAATTTTCGAGGTAATGTTAGGAAGGGGTGAAGAGGCTTACCAGTGATTATTTTGGGCTTTTATGTAGAAACGGTTCCCATCGAATTCGGCGTCAAGTAACGGTTGGTAAGATTTCCCGCCAACAAGACATTCTGTTTGATTTATTTCACCCTCCACAATTACAACTCAATGTTGTCATTTTCCAGGAACGCGATTAGTGTCCTTTAATTCATTGAAATTTAAACAATCGAGTAAAAATCCAATTTTCCTCTCCTGCCGCACGAAACCCTTCGTCAGCCATTTCCGATAGTGTTCACCTCCATAACATTTTCTCGAAACATTTTCAAATTCAATTTATATTCCTCTGGTGATTCCCAACCACCTTCGCCACCCTCCTCCGGAAAATTTCCTCTTTTGGCGTTAGAATCCGAGAGCAGCGTCCATTTGGTTCGATAAAGCATAGCCGCTACATCGCCATATCTGCCTCGGTGTGGTGAGCTGCCATGCCTGTCCATTTTCTCCCCCTATCACAAATACATAAAGAAACGTTCTTTCCCGCCCCGATTGCCACCCTCATCGATTATTTCTCTATACTCAACAGCTCAACTCGGTGTGGTGGTGTAGTTGGATATCCTTTGTGACCATTAACCAACCGAGAAAAGCGATCGATTTTCCTCCATATCAAACTCTGCTGGGCATTTGGCTGTATCTTTTCGGACGGAGACGGACTCGTTCGGTGTGTATGTATGTGTGTACCACTGGCGAGGGTTTACCGACCCTATCTATCCTGGCCCGGTGAATCACCAGCATTAGGTGCTTGCTAGCAGACCTTTCGCTTCGGAGAAGTCCACAAAGAACCCTCTTCAACTGCCTCCCACATTCCTTGGCGGCGTGTTAGCGTATTGAAGCAAGTCGTTTCTCGGACGATAGTCGATGGTTTTATAAATTGTATTATACATCCCATCCCACAGTCGCCTACCCCTGTCGTCGGGGGTGGTGGTGGTTTTCGATTTGATGCTAAATTCACGAAGGGCGAAACTTCCAACCGACCGACCGTCCGACCAAGTGGAAATGTATGTAAAATGGGTGATATTCTTAGAAATCAGCAACGCTCTACAGCGCGTCGGCCACCGAAGGGCAAGGAGTGAAAACGCGGACGCGGACTGAATAAACACGATTTTCAGCATTTCCATCCCCCTTTCCAGCGGACCAAGACCACAGTTCGAGGCAACCTGATTGCCATGTTACAAGTAAAGTGTTCGTTGGCTCGTTCGTTCCTGCTTCTTGTGCTTCATCTTCTTAGCACTACTTCGTATGATTGTAGCAGCGGCAGAGTTTAGCCCCCCGACGGTCGCCTTTTGTATGTACGAAATAGCCAACGATTGGTTATCCTAATGGTGTGCAAGGAGATGAACGAAGTCCTACCCCCGCTGGGAACGCACGGTCAGCGTTAATAGAAGTATTGATTTTCCATTCGCTGATTTGTATGGTTGAAAAGCGGGATCCGAGAGCTGGTCTTGCAGGTTCTTCTGTTACAAAAGAGTGAAGTAAGGAAATAAATTATAATGGGATTCTTCCGAATCATATTTCAATGTTGGAATATTGCTTTTTTTTAACGTTAGGATCTGTTATGATATTTTTAAATATCTTATGAAATCTAATATCAAGCATACCCAGCTCAGCCGAATCATGCAAATAACACCATCCTCAAAATTTTATTCTGAATGCTCTGTAATTTGAGCTTGAGCAACACATGCAGCAAAATTACACCAGTAACTGAGCAGATTACACCGTGTTGATATTTCGTCAACTTGGGATCCAAAGATTAGATCTGTGTGTAAAGTAAGCCCAAAATAGGTCGTCGCATTGAACCAATCGATAGATGTGCCTCCTTACCGAACCTTCACATCACCAGGCGGAGTCAGTCACCGCAGCCTATACACGAAGTTATCGTGCCAAAAATTGTTGTTCGCCTTTTCGACGTCCCAAGACGTTATGGTTGATAAGGGCGAAGGTTTTGGATCGTTCCAAGTACTCTGCGATTTCGCGTTGGCTGCTGCCTGCCTAGGACATTTTTCGGATGACCAACCGATGTGTTTCCGTGCAATTATGCGCGCGACCCTTTTGTCGTTGTCACGGCAAGCCCCTCGACACAGGCGTTACGGAACGACCGGATGGTAACGAACGCAAGACGGATGGCTGTCTATTTGTTGACAGGTCTGACAATCAGTCTGTCAGAGCCTGAGTTATAGTCTTTATTAAATCACACAATTGAAAACGCTGAATGAGATGAACAAGTTTAGTTTTTTCTATATTTTCATTAAAAATTAAATAGATTGCACGCCGATCGCTGATTGCATAGTGCCGCTGCAGAAGAGTTGTAAAACCTGTGAAAGAAAAGAGAAAAATGTGAGTTAGGAAAAGAAAAATTGTTAACATGAATTGAATTAAAATTATTATACATACTTTGTAACAGCCTGAAGTAGTGGTAGAAAACTCGTGGAACGAAGAGGAACCTTAACCTAGATTTAAATTGAAGGAGAATACCAAGATTGTAGGTTACAATTCATTCCACATATTCTATAATGCAAAATTATTATAATTAAAATTTTCAGCCAAAAGCATAAATAAAAATTGAGCTATTTGGACTTGGTCTCCCTACAAAATCTTTTAGAATCTTGTTTGTCAACATGGAAAATGATGGGACCTCCGGCCGTAGTTGCCGCTTATGTGATCAGCCAGATTCAGTCGATTCGATGGTAGCCTGTGACGCTTGCAGTTTCTGGTATCACTTCGGTTGCGTGGGCGTTGGTGCTAGTGTATCTAATGCTGTTGGCGGTACTGACGACCAACCCGACGCTACTATTGAGAACCGATCCATCAAGGAGCCCGGAAGTAAGACATCCAAGAAGTGTAAGAAGACCGCCAATAGTGGAAATCGATCCCGACACGATAGTGTAGTGTCCAGTAGTCGCTCGGTGGTGTTCGTAGAGCAACTGGAGCTACTGAAGGAGCAGGAGAATATTCAGGAGGAAGAGCTATAGCAAAAGGAGGAGTTAGCACGCAGTGAATTCGAGGAAAAACAACGGCAGCTTGATGAGCGACGACTTCGGCAAGAAGAAGAAGCGAGTTTGAGAGAGAAACAGTTAGCAAAGCGTAAAGCACTACAAGAGGAACGGTCACAACTAAAGCGACAATCATTGGAAAAGCAACAGGAGCTGTTGCGGCAGCAGGCAGAGCAGAGCGAAAGAGGATCAACGATTTCAGGATCAGGAATTTCGAAAGTATTCGACGGAAGCAAGGTGCAACGATGGTTGAAGGACAACTGCAGATCCCAGGAAGGTGTGACCAAAGACCCCTCGGTAAAAGGGGCAATTCCAAAGGTACCACCACCACCACCTAGTCACTCACCGACTCCGTTCGATAACGGAAATCCAAATCCGGAACCCCCTCCGCAAGCACGACCAGCCCTACAGGCTTCGCTAAGCAACGGGAATCTACCAAACATTTTGACACCTCTGGCGTCAGGTCCTTCGGGTGACAGGAAACTGCGGACAAATATTCCACCCAATTCTCGACCGCTGCCACGGTCGTCTCCAATGGGCAACGGGAATATGCAGGAACCTATACCAACTCCACAACAAACAGTGCCACCTCCTCTGGATTCGGTTGATCCTTTTCCAGCATCACAGCCGCTGGCACCAGCTCCGGTGAGTGATAGAAATCAACCGAATCTTTCTCCAGTATCACGGCCGCCAGTGCCAGTTAAGATGGACATCGGAAATCCGTTGTTAAATTCTCTACCAGCTCCTCAACCGCCGGCCGTGTCATTTATGCCTGGCAACTGGAATCCGCCATCGGGTAACTGGAATCCACTGGAATCAATACAGCTTTCGTTAGGAGAAGAAAACCGGTAGTCTCACCGCGCCGATTCATCAGCGAACCCTGCATACCTGCAAATGGCGGCCCGTCAGGTTACGGGCAAGGATCTTCCGATTTTCAACGGAAACCCGAAGACTGGCCAATGTTTTTTCGTATCTTCTTAGAGACCATGCGGATTCTCCAACGTGGCGAACCAAGTCCGGCTCCAAAAGTGTCTGAAAGGCAGCGCTTTAGAAAGCGTTCGTAGTAGACTTCTGATGCCCGAAGGAATGCCTCATGTCATAAAGACGCTGGAAATGCGTTTTGGCAGACCAGAGCTAATTATTCGTTCGATTCGATTCGATCGCATTCAACGTCTGCCCGGCCCAAAACCGGAACGATTGGAAACGCTGATTGATTTTGGACTAGCGGTCCAGAACTTGGTCGTACACTTGGAGGCTTCTATCCACGCGAACCATCTGAATAACCCCACTCTGCTACAAGAGTTGGTAGCTAATATGCCAGTGCAGATGGAGTTGGATTGGGCTAAATACAAACTGCTTCACGCATCAGAAACTCTTGCTACCTTCGGCAGCTTCATGAAGCAGTTGATTTAAGCTGTCAGCGAAGTGTGCTTCGATGTTCCGCTCAACCAGACTTCTAAGCCGGAAAGGCCTAAGAACAAGGAAAAGCCCGTAGCTCACTCCTACTCGCACGAGCCTTCGTCCAGTTCATAGCAAAACGGGCCGTTAGCTAAGACTACAAAAACGTGCCAGTTTTGCAAGGAGTCTGGACATCGAGTAACCAGCTGTAACGAATTTACGTTCTGTAGCAGATTTGCTCGAAATTGACGGTCCAGTTGAACCGTTGACGCTGCAATGGACCAGAAACGTCACACGCAAGGAAAACAGCTCCAAACGTGTACAGTGGACGATTTGTGGAAAAAATAAGACGCAGAAACATCAACTACGCAATGCTCGTACGGTGGATCAACGCCTGCTCCCGAAGCATTCCTTATCGAACCGGGCACTGAGTGAAAAGTACCCTCATCTGCGGGGCTTACCCATCGACGATTATCACTTGGTGGAACCGAAGTTGCTTATCGGGTTGGATAATTTGACACTCGGGATCCCGTTGAAAATAAGGGAAGGAGAGCACAACGAACCAATTGCTGCGGAATGCAGATTAGGTTGGACGATATACGGCACTGATGCGGCTCATACACCGTCGACTTTTTCGATAAACTTCCATGTTTCCGCTATTTCGGATCCTGATTATGAGAAGAATCAGCAGCTAGATGAATTTTTCATTCTGGAAAAAACCGGAGCCGAACCGCCGTTTGACATTCCGGAATCGGAAATGGACCAAAGAGCGCGACGATTGCTGGAGGAAACTACTCGTCGGGTGATAGGCAGGTTTGAAACCGGACTGCTTTGGAGATGGGACATCGTAGAATTTCCGGACAACTATCCCATGGCCGTACGTAGACTTCAGGCATTAGAGCGCAAGCTGGATAAAGATCCTGCGTTGAAAGAACGGGTACATGAACAGCTGAACGAATACGTGGTGAAAGGTTACTGTCATCGCGCCACACCAGAGGAGCTAGCCGCTACGGACAAGAGGCGCGTCTGGTATTTACCTTTGGGTATCATCGTCAACCCAAGAAAACCCAACAAGGTGCGATTGGAATGGGACGCTGCAGCACAAGTCGATGGAGTTTCGTTCAACTCGGCTTTGCTGAAGGGACCAGACTTGCTCACGCCACTCATTGCTGTGCTGAGCCATTTCCGCGAACACCAGATTGCCATTAGCGGAGACATTAAAGAAATGTTTCTCCGCATGTTGATTTGCCCCAAAGGTCGTCAATCGCAGCGTTTTTTATGGCGGAAAATTCCTAGCGAAGCATATATAGTTTACATAGTCTCGGGACCGAGGGCGCCATATTTTTTATGTTTCTTCTTGAAAGCTGAGGTTTTTCACAAAAAATATCGAGAGTTCAAAAGTTATGAATTTTTGAAAGTCATTTTTGAAAACAAAAAAGTGGGAAAAGTTGATTTTTCGTACCATCCTAAAATGGAAATAGTCACCCTAATAAAATAATTGAAAAATACGGGTCTAATGTTTTGCGGTAAAGAACAAAATTACCACTTTTCGCGAAAATCTGAGAACCACTATATCGGTTTGGCATGGAATGGGTGATAAAATATATCGTAAGAACGATTCTGCGTAATATGCATTTGAAATTTCTTAATTTTTCATTACATTTTTCGTATTTTCCAAATATGTAGAAATAAAAAAACTTAGTCCTACGTCGGAATTACTGTTTGGTGTGGTTTTCATGCCGGAAGAGGGATTGGGCCGAATTTCTTCGTCGATGAGAACGACCGTCATGTTACCGTCAATTGAGGGCGCTGTCGCGACATGTTGGAAGACCATTTTTGGCCAGAATTGGAAGAGCTTAACATCAATGATATGTGGTTCCAACAAGAGGGTGCCACTTGCCACACAGCGCACGTTGCAATGGATTTACTGAAAAGTAGGTTTGGTGAACGTGTTATTTCGAGAAATGGCCCTGTCGATTGGCCGCCTCGTTCATGCGATTTGACGCCGTTGAATTTCTTTTTGTGGGCCTATGTCCAGTTACCTGTCTATGCCAAGAAGCCAGCAACTTTAGAAGAGCTCGAGTAGTGGTGGTTATATGACCGAAATTGAATTTCATTCTTAAAATGTAAGAGTTGAAATACAACATAAATAAATTTGGACTCAATATTTCGAAAAACCTGTGTTTTATTAAATAAAGTTGACAAACCCTTAATGAAAGACTCATTATTATCTCCGGATTAGAAAGCGGAAAATTAACCGAATCTTTAATGGTAAAACCCGCGCTAAATCCATTCTGTTAGTTAATTGCACACACTTCAAGACTACATAGAAGTAACGATGCTGTATCCTCCCCAGTTTAAAACAAAAAAGTGGCAATGCTTATTTAGAATCACACCACACTCCCAAACATTTGCATCTGAAACGAATGGATGAAACGAATATCTTGAGAGGAGAGTTGGCATTATTTTTAACGAAACCCAACTGTGCATCCGATAATTCGTTTAACCCAGGGTTTCTCAAAGTGGTCGATATCGACCCCAGGGGTCGCACCTAACGAAATTTTTTTTTTCTTTATTATAGTGATTTTCAACATATTTCGGCTGGTTCGTCACTTTTACTTCCATTTTTGAAAGAATGTCGGGAGTGAGAATTGAACTCGTGATCTCTGCGTGAGAGGTATGGATGTTACCACTACGCCAGATCGCCTCCGCGCAAACGAAAATTGATATTGAGGGTCGACGAGGTCTAAGAATCGGCCCCTATTCATTAACACAAGTTCTCATTTGAAACTTTCAAGATACTGTCAAAGTTGTATTATGTGAATCAACTTGTTATAAGAATAAATAATATTCCATTATTTTCTATTCAAAACTTTATTTGAGATACTTAGGATGGTCCGATTGGGTCAAATATGCACCGGTTTGTTGTATATTTTGTTGCCATTTTAAAGGTAAAGGTGACGAAGAACCATTTAGTATTTGGCCATACGAAAGTAACTCATAAAAAAAATATTCTCTTCAAGTCCTACCAAATACACAGTAAAACCTTCCTAATCGTTAGTCCTGGTTTGGCCACCGTTTGTGCAGCTTCACCATGCTATGACCACGATAGCATAATATTGTCGTATGTGACCCAATTATTATCACCATTCACTAACCGTTTAAGGAATGGGTCGATTTTATTCCGTTTTACTAAGGCTTCGCAGATTCACGCTCGGAATAGAAAAACTCGGGCCACGCTATGAAAAATGCCTCGAACGTTACGGCGATTATATAGAAAATAGAAATACGAAAACCACCTTGTTTTTTGTACTAACTTTATTTTCCGCGATTTCTGAGGCATTGAAACTTATTTTTTGAATGACCCTCATATTATTGTTGTACTTTTCAAAAACTCAACAAGGCTCATTGACATAGGTTCATAAATTTATACAAGTTTGGAAATCGGCAAGTAAAAAAACGCGATCAAGTTCGTGCGATAATATGCAGCAAGTTGTTCATACACGTTTTGACTTGTGCTATATTTGACACATTACTCGATTTAATAGAAGGCAGTCATGATCAAGTTCAAGTCCAAACATGCTCCTGATATTTTACTGTATAACAAGCTTGCAGTTAGGTCTCATATTCTGAACAAAACATAACTCGTAGACATTTTATCTTTTGAATGAAGTGATCATCATACCACTTCGTTCAGCCGGCAAAGAGTTCTTAACACTCACAACTTTGCACCTCCGACGCAACCTCTTGTTTTTGAAGCTTTCAACTTACACACTGGCACAAAAATGAAAGACGTAATCCTAAGTCAGAATCCATGCGAAAGCAAGCTTAGTACTGTACAGTTTTCTTTGTGCATATTGTGAGAACGCTTTGTGGAGCTTCATTGGAGCTTGATTTATAATACACTCTTCAATTAAGTGGTAAGTGGCAAGTATATTGGCACAATTTTTTTATCTGTTCCAATAGTTTATTTTTTATCAAAGGTTTATGTTCTCTGAAGTTTGAGTCGATTCCTTGCCTAGTTTTGGGTTAATGAATAGCAAAGTTTTTCAATTGTTAAGTATTTCGTATGATTGAAGAAGTTTGGCTATGGAGGTCTGACGTATCACTTCAGTCTGAAAAAGGGGTATTTTGCCCAAAATAGGTTGAAGATCCCTGGTTTAAACGTTAGATAATCATATTTCGTTGTAACATACAGCTGCATCATAACATAGCTGGTTTATCCGATTTGTGGACTGATATTGCTCCTTTCGTCGTAAACAACATTTTGTGCAATCAATTTTTCCAACAACCTCCAACTTCGTGTCTTGACAACGATTGGCAAGATCCTGAGAATATTGAATTACATTCTATTAGAACCTGAGACTGAATTATCGTACGAAAAAAGCGCAAGCGAGAATTCAATTGTCGAAATAGTCTATGTTCCTGTTTGTATAATTTTTGTTTCGCATATATACCAAGTGTCAAAGAGTATCGTCTCCAGTAAGTATATTTTAGCTCTAATCAAATTTTAGAATTTAGTCTTTCGATATTGAGTATTTCATTGAGCTATTTTTACGAAAATATTCGAAAGTAGATTTATCGAAATACCGATTTACCGAGCACTCTTTTTCCCAAAAAGGGGCAATATTTCAGGAAAACGGTAAGTCTTAGCTTGAATTACGACATACGTAATTGTTACCTTAGTTACATTTTTTTCTTATTATAGATGTATCATAATGTTATACGTTTTCCTCTTATATTTGATTCGAGGTCGCCTGATTTATAGAAGGTTTTTTAAAAGCTTCTTGATAATGGGTATATTTCCCAATTTTGATAAATGTTTGATCTCTTCCTAAATGAATGTTCGTATAAATTCCACGTGAAAACTGGGTGAAGGATTGGGATCTCTGGGAGGATTGGAGGAGTCGATCAATTTATGAATCTTTGTTTTCGATGATCAAGGTGTCAACGTAGCCGTGCTTTTGGCAATTTATATTTATTGCAGAATTTTTTCATTGGTAATTAGCTCAAAATTCTAACCAATGATACTAATAAATAATTGTATTCAAATAATTTATATGAGTAATTTGTAAATTCATATATCTCGAATTGAACCGAAAAACATAGATAAAATATCGTAAACTTCAAACTTCCACTGCTCAAATTTAATCAAACTCAATTGAACGAGTTTCTACATTGTCTTCCACAAACATCGATAAAAGTGTTTATCAGAGTATTCACTCCTTCCGTCACCTCTGGAAGCAGGAATCATGCTAAAATTGGAAAATATCCCAATCTCTGCCGATTGCTGGTGTTTGCTCATCGACATCGGCAGCGTGGACTGCGTCAACGAACGGCACCAAATGAATGAAGTTGATATTTTCGCTCCCTATTGCAGATTGAATTACTACGCAACGAGCGGGAAAGTCCCTCTAGATGGTTTGACCGGGTAGGAGGCATTATTGCTCGATACTGTTGGCCAGTCTGCCAGCCCACCAGCCCGTGCTTCCGGAGACCGTTGGATATTGTCTTCATGGCTCCCTCATCGGACGACGGTGGCAATGTTGTTAAGGGTGATCAAACAGTCGGTCCATTTTCTCCTCCGCTCTCTCAGTGTATGCGTTCCGCGTTTGTGTGCTTTCGGTCTACCCTCCTCCGATCCCACTTCGCCCTCGAGGGAAAATATTTTTCCATCTCAAACAACAGTATTAATACTACTGAGACTCGACCATTGTGTTTATGCAAATTTACCTAAAGTTTTTCATCTGCTTCGTTCGATGGTTCTTTCATCTTGATTCGACTGCTGCTGCTGCGGCCGGTGCGGAGGGATAACTACGCACACAGTAACAACAGCCCGTGGTACACGCTCAAGACAATGTTCCGTGATGAGGGATAGTTGATAGGACAGCGGCTTCGAAGATTTTCTCGGTTAGCCGGAGGGTTCGAACGACCGATAGATAAGATACGGACCTGAGAGAGGCTCAAGCAAAGCGATTACGTCTCGTCTGTAGTTACTTTCTTTGGACTATTGGAATTGGGATTTGTGCGGATGTCCGATGCAATGGAAGAGAAATTTGTGACGGGATCCAATGGAAGAATCGGGAGGTTATCGCCACCCGAAGGCAGCCGTGGGTGCTAAATGGAACATCTTCATATCCCCTGTACTCTAAACTTTCCAATCAGGTACAAATGTAGGCGAATTTATTCTCTTATCCGTTAAATGTTTTCCCGCAGCTTCCCGGAAAGGGGATATTTCATATTTTCATTCACGAAATCGGCAATTCTAGGACACGCAAAAGTAATTCAATCTTAATCTTTTTGAGGATGAAATCTCACGGAAGAAACATAGAAAAGGACCAAATTACCTGTTTCCGTTGCGCAACTCTTTTCCACAGCGAAAGAGTTGACACCGGCGGAAACCGATTGGTTCCCACTGTCATAAATAATAACACTGTCAATGAAGAAAAAAAGGAAGTCGCTCATGATTAGGTTCACTATCCACCATCACTCGATCGATGGGAAGCAGAAGCTGTCGGAAAAGGATGCACAAAAATAGCAACAAAGACTCATCTTCAATCGAAATGCAATCGCATATCCTTTTCCCAACAGATCGTGTATTGGAACCCCTCCGAGAAAAGGGACGCTGAAGTTCAACGAACCATTGTTCCCGTCGTTTAGATATTAATCAGGGCGGCTCGGAATGCAAACCGAAGGTGAAAAGGTTGTCCTGCAGTTCGGCAAAGCAAACACATCATCACAGACGTGATACCCTCTCGAATTTGCGGCCCAAACTGGGATGCTGTGAGGCTGTTTTTGAGGTGAAAAGATTTATTTATCCGAATTTTTGGCAAGTTTGCTTTGCCGTGATTTAATGATCACGTTTAGGTGTTAGCTTTCGGGTGTGCGGCGAGAAGTATGTTTTCGGGTAACGCTTTCTGTTGTGCAAACAGGATTAGCTACCTGCTGCGAGTTGCTAATTTGGAGTGTATTCGGAGCGTTTGTTTGGGCATGAAGTTATTATCCTGTGTTTTATTGTTAAATAAACGATTATATGCATTGTGTCCCATATTGTTCAGCGTAAAATGAAACATAAAATTATCCACAAAAAGTAATAGCGTGAGATAATCAATTGTAGAACTTGAAGAGTTTGGATAGGCTTTCCACATGAAGACCATCCAGCAAACGGCATACTGATTAACTTTAATGAATTATTATTATTTTTCCGTAAGTCATTTTTTGTTATGCCGCTCTATTTTATTGTCTTTCAAACGTATGAAGTGGTCGAAAGGTTTGCATCATTCTTTCGAAAATGCATCCGAAAATATGTTAAATGTTAACATTTTTATTGCCTAATTTTTAAACCAGTGTTCAATATAGCGCAAAAATTATAACTAATAAAATTAGATTCTTCAATCCATATATATATATATATATATATATATATATATATATATATATATATATATATATATATAAGTTACCGTCAATTCCAAACGGCAACACCAGCCATGCACCAGCTCGAACAACCTAAACAGCGGCATCATCACTTTTGGCCAAACGTCCCATCTTCACTGAAATAACATATTCAACGTAGACACCACAACACGAATCAGCATAACAGGCAACGGTACGCAACTCGAGAATGTAGGTATCAAATTCCCTTCGGCTCATTGAGTAGGCATAAATCATAAGTCATGTAAACTGGAAGCGATAATAAAGTTAGTCTTAATCTTACAGTGAACAAGTGTAGTTCTTTTTTAAAAACGCTCTCCTTTAATTTAAAAACGTAAGTGGCGCAGTCGTGCGGATTGCGGTTTTAGTTAGAAGTTCGCGTGTGTGACCGAATCGACGGCTTATCGATTGTAGTGGCACCCCAAGGACAACTAACAAAACCAAGCGATCAGAACCAGCGAAGGAATATCGCAAAAATTAAGGTAAGCAAAAAGAGACTAGGTATAGTGATTTAATATTAAGTGATTTAATAACGAATCAAAAGGTGAATTTTTATAACCGGTACCAAGTGAAATACTTTATAAAAGGATATTTTAATTTCCTAGAGACTAGGTGTAGTGATTTAATATTTAGTGATTTAATAACGAATAAAAAGGTGAATTTTTATAACCGGTACCAAGTAAAATACTTTTTTAAACAAGGAAATTTTAATTTCCAAAATTAAGCGATTTAGGAATTTCAATCGAGGCCGAGACATGGCAGAGAACCAGCTCGAACTTCTCCAAGCGAGTTTGGAACAACTGGCCAGCCGTCTGGCCGAGAAGGATGAGCAGATCGCTCAATTACAAATCCAAGCAGCGCAAGGTGAGCGAAATGCTCAATCACTTGCCGCCCAACTGGCTGCCAACAGGCAAGCGAACCCCGTGCAGGTGATTCAAGTGCCGGAGCAAAGAACGGAATCGATACTAAAATCGTTACAGACGCCCCAAATTATTCGGGATCCTCCGTGTTTCGACGGAAACCCGTTAAAATTAAACTCATTTTTAAAGGGGATTGATAATATAATCCCTCTGCTGAATGAGGCACAGAATACTAACGTCTATAGAGTGTGGATTCAAGCGATCCGCACAAAAGTAATTGGGGACGCTGACAACGTACTCGAACTATACGGCACCAACTTAACGTGGGCCGAGATAAAACAAACCCTAATCACACATTACAGCGACAGGCGTGACGAGGTCTCCCTCACCAGAGACCTCTTCAAATTGAACCAAATCGGAAACGTGGAAGAATTTTACTCCAAGGTATCGCACATCGTTTCACTGCTCACAAATAATCTGAGCATAACAGAACAAAATGCAGCCGTGAAACAAGCAAAGAAAGAATTTTTCCAGGACATAGGGCTAAAAGTTTTCCTCGCTGGCTTAAGAGAGCCGCTAGGACCAATCATTAGAGCCCAATGCCCCACTACAATGAAAGACGCTCTCCGACTTTGTATGGAGGAGCAAAACTATAATTATGTAAAATCATATAAACCAATGCTACCACCGAAACCATTTAATCATCCAAGAGCTCCTATTCCTCCAAACATACCTACCCGGCCAGTGAATCCTTTTAAATTTTCAGCACCATACAATGGTCCTGTGAACGTACCCCGTTTTCCACCGAACCCCAAACCAATCAATCGGCAACCTAATTTCTCTCCAAACCCAATTCAGAGACCCCCAATTTTCAGAAATAATTTCACCCAGCAACCAAATCCTAATTTTCCCCGCAATCAGTTTGGACAAAACCATCAAAATAATTTTCCCAAACCAGTCCCTATGGAGGTGGATCACTCGATCCGAAGTAGGAACGTAAATTACATGAATAGAAACAATAATAACCATTTTAAACCACGCCAGAATTTAAATCCTTTTCACCCAAGTCCCAACTATCATTTCGAACATTGTGAAGAAACATATTTGCCCGATTATGGACATGCTGAAAATGACAATTATGCCTTAGCGAAGGTTGAGGGAAATTACCCAGACTATGACCCCCATAACAACATCTATTCAGAAAATGATCCAAACATTTTCGGAGGAAACATCGAAACCAATGAGACATCTGAGAACACAGAAGGAAATGTAGATGATTTAAATTTTCAACCGGACTCAGACAGTTCAAACGGGAGATAACAAATTTTATCCCATATGTAAAATTAAACACGAAAATAGGAGAGATGAAATTTTTGATAGACAGTGGCGCTAACAAAAATTACATCAATCCTGCGAAAATTGCAAATCTAAAAATTTCCAAACTAAATCATTCTTTCGTCAGAAATATCAACGGCACCCATTCCATTAGCGAATCCGTTGAATTTTCTCCCTTCGATGGAAAACCTCCCATCACATTCTTTTTGTTCAAATTTCATCCCTACTTTGACGGACTTATTGGCTATCAAACATTGACTGAACTTGAAGCCGACATAATCACTTCTTCTAACACACTTAAATTTCCAGACTATACCATCCAGATGAGTAGGAAATATCCTAATTCCTACGACATCAACTTGAATGCAAATGAAGAGGTTCCTATAAAACTTCCAATAGACATACAGAACGGTGACTTCTATATTCCAGAACTTTACTCCTTAACAAACGACGTGAATATCCTTCCAGGACTCTATCGATCAACCGATAATAAAGCTACTGTCATGATTAGAAATACTAGCCATTGTCCGGTGAAAGTTAATTCAAACAGACCTATTTTTTCCGAATTAAACAATTTTGATGAAGTCTCACCTCCTGATTCAATGAATAATAACCCTCAAGAACTGCTGAAACAAATCCGCTCAGACCACCTAAACTCAGAAGAACGCCAAAATCTGTTCAAAATAATAAAGAAATACAGCGATATATTTCATCAAGAAGGACTAAACTTGACCTTCACAAGTGCTATTAAACACGAAATTAACACCAAAGATGAAATACCGGTACACTCGAAATCCTATAGATACCCTTATTGCCATAAAGCTGAAGTGCAACAGCAAATAAGCAAAATGCTCGATCAGGGTATTATTCGTCACTCGAGCAGCCCTTGGTCTTCCCCGGTGTGGATTGTCCCCAAGAAAGAGGACGCATCAGGGAAGCGAAAATGGCGTCTAGTGATAGACTATAGAAAATTGAACCAAAAGACTATCGAAGACAAGTACCCTATACCCAATATAAATGAAATATTGGACAAACTGGGACGTTGTCACTATTTCTCTACATTGGACTTAGCTAGTGGGTTTCACCAAATTGAAATTCAAGATCGGGACATACCAAAAACCGCCTTCAGCGTGGAGCATGGGCACTATGAATTCCTTAGGATGCCATTTGGTCTTCGGAATGCTCCATCCACGTTTCAACGCGTGATGGATAATGTCCTTAGAGATTATATTGGCACCATATGCCTTGTGTATATGGATGACATTATAATTTTCTCCACCAGTCTTCAAGAACACATTGAAAGCCTTTGTAAAATTTTCGATAGACTTAAAAGATTTAACATGAAACTTCAGTTGGACAAAAGCGAATTCTTAAAAAAAGAAGTTGCTTTCCTGGGTCATATTGTGACTCCAGAGGGCGTTAAGCCTAATCCCAATAAAATACAAACAATAAAAGAGTGGCCTTTACCTAAGAATGAGAAACAACTCCGTGGGTTCCTCGGCGTGTTAGGATATTATAGGAAGTTCATTAGAGACTTTGAGAAAATCGCAAAGCCCCTAACAAACTGTTTGAGGAAAGGTGAGGAAGTCCATCATTCAGAGGAATTTATTGAAGCTTTTCACAAATGTAAAAATATATTAACAAGTAGCGACATACTGCAATACCCCGACTTTACACGAGACTTCATCTTAACCACAGACGCCTCTAACCACGCGATTGGAGCCGTATTATCCCAAGGCATAATAGGTCGAGACAAACCAGTAGCGTTCGCCTCGAGAACTCTAACCAAATCCGAAGAAAATCTCTCAACGATCGAAAAGGAATTACTAGCCATTTGGTGGGGCTGTAAATACTTTCGACCATATTTATTTGGCCGCAAATTCACACTATACACTGACCACCAGCCCTTGACTTACGGTTTAAATTTGAAAACCCCCAACAGTAAATTGATCCGCTGGAGATTAGATCTTGAAGAATACGACTATGACATTAAATACCGACCAGGCAAACAAAACACTGTTGCCGACTCCCTATCTCGGATTCCCCTAGAGATCAATCTCAACGAAGACACAGATAATAACGAAGACGAAAACGATACCGACGACGCAACCGTTCATTCGGCAGACACGGATGACTCGGAATTCATACCTATGACACTAAAACCACTGAATGCATTTTCAAATCAAATAGTTTTAAAAATTGGACAGACAGACAGTGAAGAAGTCGAAGAGATTTTTCCACGCGTGTTCAGAAAAACGATAACAAAATTACATTTCGGAGTTCCGACCCTTCTAAGAATACTACGTGATTACACAAATCCAAAAAAATTAAATTGCATCAATTGTCCAGAGACCGTCATACCTTCTCTTCAAATAGTCTACAAAAACTATTTTAGCCGAAATAAAACTTTTAGAATGAGAATATCCCAAATCACCTTAGAAGACGTCACTACCGAAGAACGCCAGAACGAAATCATACGAGGACAACACGATTTCGCCCACAGAGGTATTCAGGAAAATCTTCAGCAAATCTCTCGAACATACTATTTCCCTAGCATGAAAAGAAAAATCAGAACGTACATAAGATTATGCGATCAATGCAATAAAGCCAAATATGATAGAGCACCTTACAAAATCAAACTAGGACAGACCCCCATCCCAAAACGGCCACTAGAGATTATCCATGTGGACATATTCATATCTCAACCGGATATGTTCTTATCCATTATAGATAAATTCTCTAGGTTCGGAGTTTTAGTAAGTATCAAGTCCAGAACAATACAAGATATAAGAAGAGCCCTTCTGAAGTTCTTTAGCACTCATGGGAAACCTCAACTTATTGTATGCGATAACGAGCCATCCATGAGATCTATTGAGGTTCGAGGACTCCTCGATGACCTAGGCATACAAATATATTTTACACCGACAAATCATAGCGAGACCAACGGAATAGTGGAAAGATTCCACAGTACACTCGTCGAGATTTATCGTTGTAATAGGCATAAGTATGAATCACTATCCAACAAAGAATTATACAGAATTTCTTGCACTTTATATAATGAAACCATACATTCTGCAACTAACATGAAACCCCGAGAAATCTTTTTAGGTATCAAGGACCAAGATGAAAGACCTCTGGACGCCGAAGAAATATTGGCAAAAAGAGATAAATTATATGACGAAGTCGTATTAACACTGACCAAAACACAAAGGAACACACATAAACAACACAACCGGCATCTGGAAGACGAACCAAAATTGGTCCCAGATCAGCAAGTGTTACATAAAGTGCAGGGAATTCGGAATAAAACGAGAAAACGATATTCAACGGTTCAAGTTGTCGAAGACAGATTGAAAAGCTTTATTGACGACTCGAATCGTAGATTACACAAAAATAATATAAAAAGAATAAATAATAACTAATAATATTTTTTCTTTCAGATGGCACTTTGTCTGTTGATCCTTCTTGTTCTGCAAATGCAACTTTATTTTGGACAAATCATTCAAATTCAAGACATTTCAACAAACCCCGGACTATTGACCATACGAATGGAATCAACATTCATCAAAAACGGACATATTCACGTTTATCACGAAGTAGACCTCGACCTATACCAACCTATACTTAACCAACTCAACACCATAATCACCGGATTAGAAACCTTTCCTAACATCAGAGAAATCACAAGAATGTTGCGTAGTAAAATGCATGAAATTACAAACTTATACAGAATCCTTTCCCCTAAGGAGAGACACAGAAGAGGAGCCTTCAATTTTTTAGGGTCTACAATAAAATTAATTACAGGAAACCTAGACCAAGAAGATTTAGACAGAATTAACACGGAGATTGAACATCTCAAGGCAGGAAATCGACAGTTAATTAATGAAAACAATTTACAAGCAACAATCAATGAAAAACTACAAAATAGAATAAATAAAATAATCCAATCCATTAATGACCAACAAAGTAAGTTGGTAAAACAAATTATTTCAAATAGACAAGCTATATTAGATCCCAACAACGTAAACCAAAATTTCACGGCCCTCAGCAAAGTAATCAGAGTTTCATTTCACCTAGACCAAATACGAAACCACCTAGACACCGTATTCGAAACCATTCAATTAGCTCGCGTAAATGTGATTTCGAGGAACTTCCTAGAACCGGAGGAATTAAAAGTCATAGTGCATCAGTTAGAAAAACAGAACATTACATTGCTTAATTCAGAACAGGCTTATGAATTTATAAGTATAAAAATAGTCTTTAAGAACAGCAAATTATATTTTGTTATCTCAGTGCCATTTGTTAAAACGGAAATATTTAACGAGTTGCTGCTGGAACCATTACCAATCAACGGAACATCTCTAAAACTACCATCAAGGACAGCAATAGTAGGAAGCCAATCAACTTATCTTCTCAACGGGCGATGCCAACCTGTGGGACAAAATACCATGTGCGATCAGAACAATCTGATAGACGTTTCCAACGACGCATGTTATTCCAAAATCCTACGAGGATTTTCCGGAAAGTGCAGCTTCGTGGATCACGATGCCAATTCAGGCGTCAAGCGGCTAACTGATTTCCATATCGTGCTGAAGGACGTTCAAAAAGTATTCATACAAACGGATTGCAAACTGACAAACAGAACACTATCAGGTAGTTTTCTAATATACTTCTCAAACTGTGCAGTAATCATCAATGGCACAAAGTTTGACAATCGAGAAAGACACAACAAACAAACACCACTGGCAATATCGCTAGATGGTCTACAAATAGAAAAAGGCGCTCTCGAGGAGAATATAACTATAGAAAAACTACAAGAATTAAACATCCGCAACCGTGAACGAATGGATTCAATAGAAGAATCATTTGCAATCCATATCTCAACAAATATCGGAATATTTTCGATAATTATAATTTCTGGAATAGTAATAGCCATAACGAAAATCAACAAACGCACTAGTAACGTATTTAAAATTGGCCAGCATCCATTCCCAGAACCCCGCAGAACATTACCAGAGAAGAAGGAAAATTCAGAGAAACCAACATCCGCTAAAATCGAACCGGGACGGTTCGAACTTCATGAGGGAGCAGTTACCGTCAATTCCAAACGGCAACACCAGCCATGCACCAGCTCGAACAACCTAAACAGCGGCATCATCACTTTTGGCCAAACGTCCCATCTTCACTGAAATAACATATTCAACGTAGACACCACAACACGAATCAGCATAACAGGCAACGGTACGCAACTCGAGAATGTAGGTATCAAATTCCCTTCGGCTCATTGAGTAGGCATAAATCATAAGTCATGTAAACTGGAAGCGATAATAAAGTTAGTCTTAATCTTACAGTGAACAAGTGTAGTTCTTTTTTAAAAACGCTCTCCTTTAATTTAAAAACGTAAGTTATATATATATATATATATATATATATATATATATATATATATATATATATATATATATATATATATATATATATATATATATATATATATAGTAATATACTCTTCGGTAACCTCATTGATGATATTATTTGTGTGTGATACAATTTTATTATAGACATCCCAATCAATCCTGATGCTAAATATTAGCAGCATGTTTCTAAATGATGAGGTTTCAACCATAATCATGTTTCAAATAGGTCATCTGTGATGCTATACACTTTATGCAGCGGTTGGGGGAAAAGTGGTAAATACGGCCATCTTAAGTAAAAGTTGTTTTTTCGTGAATTTCTCAACAAAATTATAGCTATCTAACCTCGAATCAATGGTCTAAATTTCTTCTCATAGTAAAAGTAGTATTTGGGGTGGGAATTCTTATATATTAATGTTTTTAGCATCTTTGAAAAAATAAGAAAGAGTCGGAAACGGCGTACACTTGGAGGGAAAGATGGACACAAACTAAAACCCTATATTTTGAAATTCGAGTTAATGTACCCAATAAGTTTTGGGGGTCTTCGAATAGGCCTTAACCCCTTGAACCCCTTGAATGACGAGTCCAGCTCGTCATAAACTTTCCTGAAAAAAATTACAACGACGAATTGGATTCGCCAGAAACTATTGAGGTTTGATTTTTTTTATGAGAGCAGTATTTGTAAATCATATCGATCTATTGATTTGATACGCTTGTGTGCATGCTTCTAGAAAAATTAAAAAATTAAAAAAATTAATAAATCGTCTATCAGAGCAGTACTGACTGGAAATAAATTGTCGTTCAAGGGATTAAATATGATTCAACAAAAAACGTTTAAAATACGATCCGCCGCGGTTTTTGAATTTTTCAGTGCATCTTCCAATGAGTCTTAAAAGGCTGCCACAGATGCCTTATTGAACCCTCTAGTACGAGCCTCAGAGGCAGCTTTCTACATCCGGAATAACAAATTGGGATTACTAAGCCAGACTTTCCAGCCATCTGAGTTGATTTATTGAACGAATGCTTCAGTTCGTTTTTTCTGCCAGTTCGAAAGCCAATTTTCTAACTTCAATCATGGTAATCTTCATCTTCTCTAGGTCAAGCAGATGTCGCACTAGGTCTTGCTCCTGCTGCAGACTGTCGGAAGTGGTCCTAGCTGTGGTTTAGGATATTTGAGATGCCGTATGAGTGTTGTTCTTGAAATGTTGTAACTCAACGCAGCTGTGTTTACGGGGGACCCTTCCTTCACAGCTTTTGCAGCCACGTCCATCCGCTGCCCAGCAAACATTAAGTCGTATGAATAGCTATAATTGGAGGCGATATACATACAACCAAGACACATTTGTATGATATATGATGCAGATAACTAGCATATACACACAAAAGTGGAGGCGATATACATATATGCCATATTTTGTACGCATATAAAGCCGTATATAACAATATGCGATGCTTTTTGGACTGATATGCGATTTGATACGACAACGTTACCACTCAATCCATCGATGGCATGGAAAATCGTGTTTTTGCATTTTGTGCGATTTTAGATATATATGATCGATATTTTGATTGATATTTTATGCGATTGTGATTTGATACGAGATTATATGTAACTTATCATGTGCAAAGTTATACGATTTAATGTTTGCTGGGTGGTTCGTTTATGACTTCCGGTAGTTAGTGGGTATCTGTTAAGAAAAAGTAGGAGAAGATAATCAAACTGTTTTCAAAACAAAATGTTCGTCTTTCCCTTCCATGGAGTATCCGTCTTACCCAACTTGATAATTATTTCCTTAATATCGATATTTATTGAGTAAAAATAAGAAAACTTTACACTGGTTCGATGAACTAAAAGAAAAGTTATTGTAAAAAAATACCCAAAAAAAACATGTTAACAAAAAAAATCTATTTTCTGCAGAAGAAAATTTACATCGAGGTAGAACACTTTTTTGTTACAATTTACAATTTTGACAGAAGGCCAGCTAGGTGTACACAGTAAGTGTCAAAAATATAGATAAAGACGAATTTCATGCCAACTCGACTGGGCGTTGGCAGCACCATCTCAGATAGTAGTGAAATGTTGTGGGTGTAAACACATGGGTCTTTCAAGCAAATTTGTATACTTGAAATTTAAAAAAAATAGGCTAATTTTTGGAAAGGGCTAAAAAATATTCCTGATTTTTTACAAAAAAATATAATTCAAAAATTATAATACCGACAATATTTTAATCAAAGGATGAAATGTAGGAAATTATTCAAGATTTGATAAAAAAATATCGTTTTTTTTTTAATTAAAACTCGAACAAGTCATCAATACATCGAAAGATGGTCACTTTTACAGGGATAAGGTTTTTCGAAAACAGCTTTTTCATGTTTTTCTTTGAAAAATTACTAATAATGTTTAATTCTTAACAGTTTTATGTATGAATAATCGCGATTTACATGCTCTGCTAATACATTTTTGAGAAAAATTAATTAACATTTTTGAAATAATTTTTTTTCAACGAATTTTTTTTTTCAAAAAACCCCCCCTGATCCAAGTGGCTATCATTCATATGGAACACAAATATCTGCATAACTCGAGAACCAGATATCAATCAATGAATAGTTCTGCGATTGAACCCATGAAGATCGCTTAGAAAGAAAGCGTGAATGTTTGAAAGTATTGTTAACAAAAATTCAATTTTGGACGGGACGAAGTTTGCCGGGTCAGCTAGTTTAAAATAAAAATGTAATTTATAATGTAATAATTTTTGTACCGTATGGAAAGAACTGCGACGACCGTGCGATGTAAAATAAAAATGTTTGCGAATTGGGCCGACCGCGCAGACAAAGTACGGCTTAGGACGACAGTATAAAAAAATTGTAATGATAAGAGTGAGGATCGGGACGACCGTTCAGTGTAAAAATGGAAGTAAAATTATTTGCGGTTCCGGACGACCGCGCAGAACAAGTACGGGCTCGGGACGACCGTATGGAGAACAGAGCTTGACTCGATATTTTATTAGTTAAACGTCATCAATTAGCTCATACATCTCAAAATTTAATACTTTTTTGTTTGAAGATGAGAGAAGATGTGTGGCATGCCTATGCCCTGGCAACATGGGCATCGTGAGTTTAGCAATTAAGTGGGTTGGGCACTAGGCACATTCCCCGCCATCTTATCAGCAGGCAGTCGCCGTTCGGCTTCGGGCGGTCTCCGAACATAGTTCGACAATGTTGCAGCCACACTTATTTCAGCCAACTCTAAAAGACTTCTGAAGACAGTTTGCATGTAGAACTCGAAATATGAAAGCAAAAACCCCGTTTTTTACAATGCTCCTACAGAAGAGGATGGTGGCCCTAATGTTACGTAGAAAAAAGCACTAAATCGATTGTATTAAAATATAGGAAAAAAGTTTGTTCTACAAAATTGATTAAAATAACTGGGGCTACAACATTGTCGAGCTATGTTTAACTTTATCTATGTAGATAAAAAAGTTAGATTGTTTATTTTACCTAAAATTTTGGTGACTCACTTTTTGACAACATGAAAATGAGAGAAATGTAACAAATTTGTTGAAGACAGATGCCAATTTCCACTTAAATTGCGCAATGTCAAATGAAAACGGTCGTGATAAAAATTCGGTGACCACTGCTACGAGCTGCTCTCCTGTGGTCAAACTCTTAACTCGCACCAGCACTGTACACAAACCCTCTGAGGGAGACAATTGCCCCAAAGTAGCCATTATTAGTGAATAGACAAGGAATGGTGTTCTATTAGACCACACTAACCGACAGGGACGCGCCAGATACTCCGGTAGCTTGATTGGGTGGTCCCTTAATGTCAGATTTGGACTATAATGCATCCACATTATACTTATGCATTATGGGAAGGATGTATAATGCATCCCCATTATACTTCAAACCTGACACTAAGTGATTACTATTTATTTCTGCCTTTGACAAATGATTTTGCTTCTATAGTCCTACGTGAACAATGAGATCGTGATCATGCCGTACCATCCTCCATCGAACAGAATGTATCGTAGTGTGTAAAGGTGAGCGATGGAAGTTGAATTCGTTTCCCGAATGTATTCTGTCTATGCAAAGTATCTCCACTGACAATCATTCGAATTATTTTAAAAATATATTATTAATTGATTATGGTAACACACACAGTATTCGGGAAACTGATTAGGGATTTCCACCCCAGCAGAACTATTACGTCTCATTCCACATGTAATAAACATTATAACTACGTAATGGTTTTTCCCGAATATTGAAATAATCGGAATAAAGAATAAAAACTCGAATAATAATGTAAAATTATGCAATCAATTATGACTTCGAGATAACCGTATAATTTCAAATATTACCGACAAGGTAAACAAATCTTATCAGAATAATACGGATATGGATCTTAGAATCCAACTCGCAAAAAAATATACGCTCGATAATCGAGCAAAAATAAAAGAACATTTTGATCAGAAACAATCCCAATTCGATACGCGCCACCATCCATTATTCGCCATTGCTGTCCACCATGATGGCGCTTTTCGCAAGACACCCATTGCTGTTGCGTGGTAACCCGGTGACTAGGGTGTGTATGATGAGTTGCCATGTGTGGGATGAGTTGGGCTCACCCTCTAACCTCCCTCCCACACCCTCTCTTTGCGAGTGTATGTACAGCGAGTCAGCCATACGTGTATAAGCACAAAGGAGATGAAATTCCACATGCCGCCGACGTCGCCACCGCCACCGCCATCGCCCCCGCTTTGTGTCGAATGGTAACGAACGGTCGATCCCCCTCTTGCGTTGAGCTTCGCTCCCCTTTGCCGTGTGATTCTGGCACAGGACACGGCATTTCCTCCGTTCCGACGGTTCCGAGCTTCTTATCTGGCAGGATTCGTTAGTGTACCGTTGTTTGGTTGGACGGCCGCTTTGGATGCTGCTGGCGAAAAACAGAGCATTTTCATACATTCCCATCCGGCTTTCCGTGATACACATTATTATTTTTCGTTTTCCGCTCTGCCATAGGATTTTCCTGGTAAACGGAAAGATGGCCTTAGGCTTGTGGGTGTCCTGATATTTTTTTTTTCCGAGGGAGTGGAAGCTGAGGGTGAGTTCGTAACAAAGGGTATATGACGCACATTCATTGTGGGTGTGGGTGTATATGTTTGCCTGCGATAGAGTTGACGGCGGTTATGGAGTTTTTGGTTATCGCAGAGATGTTTGGTTTTTGAATCGTTCGGTGCTTTTGGAGTTCTCCGTGACGACGCCGAGGGAGGGCGGAATTCGATGGGACGAAAGCGCTTCTGGGAAAGATACATACCGGAAGGGGAGAGTTGCGCGAGGGCGAGGGTGAGCGAACGCTGCGAACCACGCGGTGGACGTGTTTTTCCATTTCGATATCGTAATATATGGTAATGCTTCGAGATGAGGGATAAACGTGAAGGGCTTTAGTACTTTACATACGGGTTCTAGGGGATAAGTAAACGGCCCATGTACGGTGGGGTGTGATATGTGTGCTTCGCTGAATCGATTTTTTCTTCAAAGGATTCCGATGCCTCAACATAAACAAACATAAACAGGCTTCTGTTCTACGCCTATAGCCATAAACATGGATATGAAGAATAGTCGTATATTTTTAAAATACAAAGTATGAGGGTCGTTCAAAAAATAAGTTTCAGTGGCTCAGAAATCGCGGAAAAATAAAGTTAGGACAAAAACCAAGGTGATTTTCGTAATCTACGTTTTATTTTCTATTTTTCTACATAATCGCCGTAACGTTCGAGGCATTTTTCATAGCGTGGCACGAGTTTTTCAATTCCGAGCGCGAAGTGCGTATCGTCCAACTTTTTGAAGTACGATGTAACTGCGTCGCGAATTTCTTCAGTGTTATCAAATCGTTGACCGCCGAACGCCTGTTTTATCACCGGGAATAAGTGATAGACGCTATGGTCGAGGTCTGGGGAGTAAGGAGGATGCTCGAACACAGTCCATTTGAATTTTTTTCAATTGCTCTTGAGTTATGCGAACAGAATGGGGCCGCGCATTATCGTGGATGAGCAACACTCCTTTCGTCAATAGACCTGGCCTTTTGTTCTTAATCGCGGTTCCTTCTTCTTCTTCTTCTTCAATGGCACTAACGTTCCTAGAGGAACTTCGCCGTCTCAACGTAGTATTACTTGCGTCATTTTTATTAGTACTTAGTTGAGATTTATATGCCAAATAACACGCCTTGAATGCATTCTGAGTGGCAAGCTCTAGAATACGCGTGATCACAGTGCAAGTCGGAGGAAATTTCTTTGACGAAAAATTCCCCCGACCAGAACGGGAATTGAACCCGAACCCCCGGCATGTTAGTTATGACGCTAACCACTCGGCCACGGGAGCACGTTCCTAATCGGTCCAAAACTTCACAATAGTACGGTGCTGAAACAGGCGTTCGGCGGTCAACGATTCGATAACACAGAAGAAATTCGTGACGCAGGTACATCGTTCCCTAATTTCGGAAAATTTAGTTCCTATATGTTATACAATTACTTCATGATAAGGGTTGTTAGTCCATTCGATGCTTGAACTAACGAAATTGATCTTTGTTTGAAAGTAGAAATGGATTTTCATGCGAAATAACGCACTCCTATATCTTATATCTATATAAATAAAAATTGATTGCCTTACAGAGATGATCCAGCCTTAGGCTGGAAATCTCTTTAATAAAGAAAGAAAAAAAAAATATTGCCAACGTGTTGCTAAGCTCGAAACCCGAGGAAGGAATTGTCCGATTTGAGCCATCTTTATTTTGTTGTATTCGTCTCTGCGTTCAACGACTTGGCAGATGGTCCCAAAAATTAGTTTCCTGCTCCCGTCCAGTTCAGTAGCTTCAGACTATACAGACTGAAGCTTCAACACCATCGTAGATATTTTGAGGCTTCAAACAAACAAACTGAACTGAATGACAGATCACGCTTTTTTGCTTAAATATATACGGCCATTCCACGCCAAACCTATATAGTAGTTCTCAGATTTTCGTGAAAATTGGAAGTTTTGTTTCTTATCGCAAAATATTGGACCCTTTTTTATATTTTCATTTTACTTTTCCCGTTTCAGGGTGGTCCTAAAAATCTAAATGATTGCAAAAAATTTGGATTTTATTTTTGTAATCATTGATTTATTGGTTTTCTATAATTTTCGCGGTCTCGGGACCAAGAACGCTATATTTTTTATATTTTTTATTGGATGCTAAGGATTTTTTACATAACATATCTAGGAATCAGATTTGTGTTCTCTTTCATTTTTGAATTATGATTTAAAAAATAAATCATTAAAAAAAATCGTATTTCCCATTTTTCCAATAATGATTATTTTCAAAAAATTATAACTTTTGAACTATTGAACCGATTTGGATAATCAACATATTGTTCTCTTATGATAAGAATTTCAACATTTTTCGTCGTCGATTACTTCCTCTGGGGATACGTGAAGGACCGTTGCTATGTTAATAAGCCACAAAATTTGGAGGAGCTTAAAGAATAAATAACTCGGATTTTCAACAGCATCGAAGTCGTAATGTTAGCGTTGTGCATGAAGAATTTTGTTCACCGTTTAATACGCGTTATCGAAAAAAGGGGTGGTCACATCGAAAATGTCCTAAAATAAGTTTAATGTGTAAAATGTGTACGTTATATCGAGGTAAAATGTATGTGATATCGAGTGACGTTACAGAGAGGGTACGTTAGTTTCCCTGTACTAAGAAATAAAATTTGAAGCAAATTATTGATATTTTTCAAGAAAACTCTACTTTAACCACAATCTACGGTTCCACAATTTGATGTTTTCAGGTATTGCACACATGGCTCAAACAAACGTGCGAGCGGGCCTTTTTTCTCATAATGATATAATCGCGAGACGGCTGACAGCGGAAGTGGGCAGGAACAATCTAAAAGAGATTTGAAATGGCAAATCCAATTTAATCCCCAAATGTGCGTTTTAATTTGTCATCAGAGAAACACACTGGCAGGGCTCCGCATGGTTCGGCCATGCTCGCACTCGCAATTTACATATGACGATAAAATAATATTTCAAAAATCCTTTTCGCAACTGCTCTCCTGCTTCGCGCCGTGGTATTATTCTGGTGGGTCCCTTCGCCCAAGAGTGCACACACGATCAAATTTTTACCCTCTTCTGGATAAAAAGCGGGCATTGGGCTGACGATAGTGGTGGCGTCGGTGGCGGTGGTGGTGGTGTTAGTAATGGTGATGTTATCAGCGCAAACATTACAAACTCGATGAGCGAAAGCAGGACCAAGTCACCATGGCAGAGAGAGAAAATGGTGAGACGCGGGAGGGAGGTTCAGATAAGAGCTGCTACCACCGACATCATCGGCGAATGTAGGAGGCCTTTAGCCATTGGAGAGGACAGACGTGTGTGAGGAAGAATATTGCGTTTCGCTTTGAGTTACTGGCGAAATGGAAAAAGTTTTAATCTCATATGAGTTTTTGGTCTCATCTTTTCATATTCGTTAAATAAATTATTCTATTATGTCGCCCACATCTCGCAAGTGGGGTATGTGTGTGTGTAGTATACACGTATTGTTTGCGAAGAGTTCGCTCGTTTCTCAAGTGTCAAAATCGTTCGCCTGTAGCAGGATAAAGACCTTGTAAAACTCATCAATTTTCGTTGGAGAGCGTATATTTTGCATTGGAAGTGGGGTTGACCTCCTTCGCGAGTAGATTGGGGGAAAAATCACATTTTCACGACGAATAAAATATTTTCTAATAATAAAAGCCTCTGAAGGGCGCGAAAAGGACTCAGAAAAAAATAGCGACGGAAAACACCTTTTCCTCCCAAACTTCTCACGTGGGAACGACTGGTTGGTACGTTAGTTGGCTTGGTTTTGGCTGAAATAAATCTAATTTATCCAATTTAGACACCTGATGTAGCGCCAATTGCATAACAACCGGGCGAATATAATTTCGTTATTTTTATGTTTTGCTTTTACGGGCCGCGTGCTTTCATGCTGTGTGTTGTGTTCACCCTCTTAAGGGCCACGGGGTTTTATGTTGTTGATCGTGAAGCTTTTCACTTTCTCCCGCCGCTTGCCAGAGTGGCATGCGTGTGTGTACGCATGAAAGCATTGCATAAGGGGTGATTTTATGGTAGAGTTTATGGCTTTGGAACTCTACCGAAATGTGGCCATTTCTAAGAAGCACTATCGCAAGCATATGAACATTTGAGAAGTAGTATATTGTGTCTACATAGTATGACTTACATTAGATATTTCTTTTTGTCGTGATTTTACGAAATTTAAGATTCTGGGGATGAACGGAATTATTTTAGAGCACCATTTATTTTTTAAAAAACATTAGAACCTCAGTTATCGTACGCAAATGTTAGATGGCGATGTACGCTAGTCATTACCTGAGAGAAAGGAGCCAGCTGGCGTTTGTTGTGATCCTTCTTATGTCAGCGAGATCCAATCACTGTGATCCAGGGTTCTTGAAGGAGAAGTATTGTATTATGTAGAAAATTTGAATATGTCATTATTTTTCAAGACATTTTATGTAGAAAATATTTTTTTGAGATCCGTTAACTAAGTATTTTGGTTCATATTTTGTACTTCACATGATTGAATTGAATTAAGATTGCAAACACGTATACGTATACCATATTCGGCAACGGAAAGGTAAATACCTGTTTCTGATTGATCGTTTCTTGATCAAATTCGTTTTGTGGACGAGACTGATAGGTTCACCCCCACTATCGGACAATCGGGTGCAATAAATGTTTCTATGTTGGATACATACTCCTCTCCCCTCTTTAAGGGGGGAATACAAATTTCAGCATAACTCGAGAATTAATCAAGCAAATGAAGCCAAATTTGGCATGTGAAGGTTTTAGAGTGCAATAAATGTTTCTATGGTAGTTAGACTCTCCAACACCCCTCATCCTCCCCCCTCCCTAAGGAAGGGCTGCCATGATTTAGGATGCAATAAATGTTTCTATGTTGGATAGATATTCCTCCCTCTTTCTAAGGGGGGCTGACATGCAAATGAAACACAAATTTCAGCATAACTCGAGAATTAATCAAACAAACGAACCCAAATTTGGCGTTTGGATGTTTTAGGGTGCAATGAATGCTTCTATGGTGGAATGACACCCCTCCTTCCTCTGGAATGGAGAGGGGGTCCCATGAAAATATTACAAATATTTGAACCAAACATGACAACTGAAATTTTTTGGAAAACTCTGAAGGGAAATGGGAAGATTCGGAAAATTCAATTCCCATGTCTATATATTAGGCTGTCAAAAAAGTCCTTTTTTTTCATTTGTTCATAAAATTAGTTACAATCATCTGTTTTAAGTCAAATATGCGCCGTTTTGTTCGATGACTTGTTCCCAACGAGATGCCAACTTCATAATACCCCTGTTATAGAAGCTCGCTTCCTTATTGGCAAAAAACTCGGATAGCCAATTTTCACAGGCCTCTTTTGTGGCTAACTTCTGACTACCTAGCTCGTTCGCCATGGACAAAAACAGGTGGTAGTCACTTGGTGCAAGATCCGGTCTATACGGCGGATGCAAAAGAACCTCCCATCCGAGCTCCCGGAGCTTCTGGCGCGTCACCAAAGAAGTGTGTGGCCTGGCGTTGTCCTGATGGAAGACAATGCGGCCTCTGTTTATCAAAGATGGCCTCTTCTTCATGAGTGCTACCTTCAAGCGGTCCAGTTGTTGGCAGTACAGGTCCGAATTGAGCGTTTGGCCATAAGGAAGCAGCTCATAATAGATTATTCCTTGACAATCCCACCAAACACACAGCAGAACCTTCCTGGCCGTTAATGAGGGCTTGGCCACCGTCTGAGCCGCTTCAGCGGACTTCGACCACGACCGTTTGCGCTTCACGTTATCGTAAGTGACCCACTTTTCATCGCCAGTCACCATCCGCTTCAGAAACGGGTCGATTTTGTTGCGATTCAGCAGCGATTCACATGCGTCGATACGGTCAAAGATGTTTTTTTGCGTCAACGTGTGTGGCACCCATACATCGAGCTTCTTTGTGAAACCAAGCTTCTTCAAATGGTTAATAACGGTTTGATGACTTATCCCCAGCTCTTGGCCGATGCTACGGCTGCTACTATGCCGCTCTTTCTCGGCTAATTCAGCGATTTTGTCGCAATTTTCGACGACAGGCCTTCCGGAGCGTGGCGCATCTTCGACGACCTCTACACCAGAACGAAAACGTTAAAACCATCGTTGTGCGGTGGAAATGGAAACTGTATCGGGTCCATAAACTGCACAAATTTTATTGGCAGCTTGAGATGCATTTTTGCCTTTGTCATTGTAGTACTGTAAAATATGTCGGATTTTCTCTTTATTTTGCTCCATATTTGCGACACTATAACTCACGAACGACTTAACCAAACAAAACACTGTCAAGGACTATATTATAGCGCGTGAAAATACCTTTCCAACAAGCTATAGTATGACTCGATACAATGAATACAACTAGAACTACGCGCTTACAACGACACCTCGCGGAAATACCGCAGGACTTTTTTGACAGCCTAATATATAAAAATCGATTTCTGTCTGTCTGTCTGTCTGTCTGATTCTTATAGACTCGGAAACTACTGAACCGATCAACATGAGATTGGTATGTAGAGGTTTTTGGGGCCGGGGAAGGTTTTCGTGATAGTTTGAGACCCCTCCCCCCTCTCTAAGGTCCATACAAATTAAACACAAATTTCTTAATCAAGCAAATGAAACGAAATTTGGCATATGGAGGTTTTACTGAAATAAATGATCGTATGGTGGTAAGACTCTCCACCCCCCTTTCTAAGGGGGGACTGCCATACAACTGAAACATAAATTTCTGCATTTCTCGAGAACTATTCAAGCAAATGAAACCAAATTGGGCATATTGAAGTATTAAGGTGCAGTAAATATTTCTATGGTGGTCTCTCCACCCCCCTCTCTAAGGGAGGGAGAGCTGTCCTACAAATGAAACACAAATTTCTGCATTACTCGATAATAAATCAAGCAAATGAAATCAAATTTGGCATGTGAAGGTTTTAGAGTGCAATAAATGTTTCTATGGTGGTTATACTCTCCACCAGAAACTTCCTCCCCCTTTCTCTCCTTCCTCTGGAATGGAAAGGGGGTCCCATAAAAATATTACACATGTTTCATACCAAACATGACAATTGAAAATTTCCGGAAAAATCTGAAGGAAAAAGGGACAATTCGGAAAATTGAATTCCCATATGTTCTACAATTACATAGTGACAAGTGCTGTTAGTCCATTTGATGTTTACGCTAGCGAAATTGATCTTTGTTCGAAACTGGAAATGGATTTTAATGTGATGAAACGCACTCCTAAACCTTCTTCTATTTATACCAAAAAGGATCGCCGGATGTGTTGATAAGAGCAGAACTCGAGAGAGGAATTGTCCGATTTAGGGCTGTCTTAATTCTATCATATTTTCTGCATAAAACATTTATTCCATGTAACGGAGAAACATGTTATTTGCAAGTGGTTGAAAAATCTTGAACTAGGAATTTTATAGTAAAAGGTAAATTCAACAGGGTTGATTAAAAGATCAATCAATGAACAGTTCTGCGATTGGACCCATGAATTCGGTCATAGTAGGAAATCGTTAATGTTTGAAGGTATTGATAACAAAAACCAAATTTTGGGCGGGACGAAGTTTGCCGGGTCAGCTAGTGTTCTATAATTACATAGTGACAAGCGTTGTTAGTCCATTTGATATTTGCGCCAACGAAATTCATTTTTGTTCGAAAGGGGAAATGGATTTTATTGTGATAAATATATGTGCTCGTATATCTTCTTCTATCTATATAAATAAAAATGGATCGCCGAATATGTTGATAAGAGCAAAACTCGAAGAAGGAATTATCTGATTTAGAACTATCTTCATTCTATCATATTTTCTGTATCAAACATTTATTCGATGTAACGGAGAAACATATATATTATCTTGTGTCTGAAAATAATCTGATATTGTAATGACGAGTTTTGGTAGAAGTCCTAGGAAATTTATATTGAAAGTAAATTGTGAAAGGTCAATTAGAAGATGAATCAATAAACAGTTCTGTGATTGGACCCATGATTGTAAGTAAAAAAACGTAAATGTTTGGAGTTATTGATAACAAAAAATAAATTGTGGGCGGGAAGAAGTTTGTCGGGTCAGAAAATACAAGAAAAGGCCATTTGCGACGTTGGAAAAAGCCGGGTAAATATAAGTCTTCCCTTACCCTATCATCGAGGCACCAATCCTGGAATATATCCAGGTGCGATCAAAGGGTCATCTCGAAACGATAGATGTGGCTACTAATGACAAGTCAGTGGAGGCTGGTAGGAATTGAATTTCTGGACGTTAAGTGTGGGCTGAGTTTCAGATGTGACCTCGGGAATCTATTCCGGAGAACATATGTGCAACACGTTGAACACTTTTCTCGGACCACCTAAACCAGGGATTCTCCAAGTGGTCGATATTCATCGTTGTTTTTTTCACAGAACTCTTTCGCGCACGAACTGTTCTTCCGTCACCAATTTGAAAACTTTTGCGCACCTGATGAAATCAGCTCGCAGAGTGAAACAATACACATTAAACTATATCTACGCTAAATTTCAATTTATTTTTACCCAACGGAGTAAAACGAAGCAATTCGACTTTTGGATGCCGGCCAATTCTTTCTCAATATTCAACGCCTTTAGCGCTCCCAGACGTGTCTTCGGGGAAATTCCAGTTCCAGAGAGAACGACTGGAACAATTCTTGGGACCTCTCTTAGCCCCCACGATTCTTTGAATTCCACGGCCAATGGTCGAACCATTTGAAGATTTTACGACCGTGGGTTTCCTCCAGACTTTGGTTCAGTGGAATAGCGACATCGATGATGGTGACTTGTCGGGTGCTCTTGTCGTATACCATAATATCTGGACGGTTGTGGTATATCAAGAAGTCAGTCAGAACAGTCAACGCAGTTGAGTGAGCTGGTATTCCACTTGCGCATAGCGGTGTATTCTCTGTCAGTGGCGCAGACAGCCCGGAATAGCGCGTTTTGGTTGGCGCGTTCCGCGAAGTATTCGTGAAGTACACACAGTGTGGCAATGTCGACGATTCCAAGTCCCCCTTCTTTACGTGGTAGTTATACTCTCTCCATGCCGATTGAGGATGGTGCATTCCGGCTTCTTTGAATGCTTTCCTCATCTTTCTCTCAAGTTCTTCTAGGTCAGTTTTGCTTCACTTGACTACTCCAAAACTGAAGATCAGCAGGGGAACCGCGAATGTGTTGATCGCGCGTATCTTGTTCCCCACGTTGAGAAAAGTCTTCAGGACATAGTTCACGTGACTTAAGAACTTTCCTCTAAGCTGCGTCTTGATGTCGGAGTGGAGAATCCCGGTGAGCTAATGGAATCCAACATATATGTAAGATTCGCCACGAACCATGTCTTTTATTAACTCGCCGTCATGGACCTCGCAGCCTCCGGATTCGGTGAGTTGTCCTTTCAACTTATGTCACAAGCGCTGAATCAATTAATATTATTTCCTCTATTCAAATAATCTCGGTACAATTGATTTCCGTTTAATTTGAAAATGAAACCTTTCCAAATAAAGTTTCCACAAACATATTTGGTTTTCCCCAAATAAGCAATAAAATGTGGGAAAATCTGAGCAACATACTAAAGTTTAGAAAGTATGTGAATATTCATAATTTGACCCTTTTTCGAAAATATTTAATCGACGACGATATAAATGAAACGCAAATTTCTGCATTACTCGGAAATTAATCAAGCAAACGAAACTATAGTTGGCATTTGAAGGTTTTAGGGTGCAATAAATGTTTCTATGATGGTTCAACGCTCCTTCCTCTCTTTAAGGGGGGGCTGCCAGTGAGGATTTTTGGGTAAGATAAGTGTTTCTATGATGGTATAACACCTCTCGCTCCTCTGGAATGGAGAGGGTCTCATAAAAATAACACACATATTTCAACCAAACATA
Organism: Toxorhynchites rutilus septentrionalis; assembly: GCF_029784135.1. Classification (NCBI taxonomy): domain Eukaryota; kingdom Metazoa; phylum Arthropoda; class Insecta; order Diptera; family Culicidae; genus Toxorhynchites; species Toxorhynchites rutilus. The sequence goes on from NC_073746.1 coordinate 227,389,921, forward strand.
TTCCAACCAAACATGACAATTGAAAATTTTCGGAAATTCATTCTATGCCATTTGATGTTTGCGCTAACGAAATTGATCTTCGTTCGAAAGTGGAAATGGATGTTAATGTGATAAAACGCATTCCTATATCATCTTCTACCTATATAAATAAATATGGATCGCCGAAAGTGTTGATAAGAGCAAAACTCGAGAAAGGAATTGTCCGATTTAGAGCTCTTTTTTATTCTATCATATTTTCTTTTTGGGACTTAGCCTGAGTGGCCTAAAAATCAAAACTTTGAGTGCATTGAGGAACCCCTAAATCATTTGCGATGAGCTGAGACTTTGCACAGATAATTTTTTTGGATCTATAAACAAAACGTACATGGTCGGTTTTTTAAATGAAATTTTTCCCATACATCCATTGCCACCCTAATGCAGATAGATAATTGAATGATTTCTTTATTGATGAAACATGCTGGAATATCTTTTCTAGCGTTGGCATTTTATTTTTAGCCCTCTTTTGTGTTATCCGCGGTTTCCGTTGTCCGAGGCAGTGTTGTAAACGGTCGACTTTTCTCTCAACCATCACATACTGCTCTTGCGCGAGAGTCACAGCTCAATATGTATTGCGAATGTGACCAAGAAAGCATTGCTCGGTTCGAACAGTCACCTCTGAAATAAACGCACAGCCGCAAACACGACAATCAATTGAACGTTTTCTAATTCTCTCTTTCTGTCAAACGTACCCAGAAGAGCGGTGAAAATATGCTATTTTCTACCATTCGTGCTCATTACCATCCTTTAATTCCGGGTACTTTGACTGTATTTTTAATGTCATTTGACATTAAAACTGCAGTGGTATGTATTCTTCTTCTCTCTTTATTCTGCATTCAAGCAGGGGATAGTAACTTCAAGCAAAAAAGTGGGACCGATTCGAGATTGCTTTTATGAAAACAGTGAACTTTTTTTACACTCTAAAAATTGCACCGACTTGCACTGACAACTGAATGATATTGTCAATTTGTGCGAGATGCCTCAAAACAGCTGGGAATAAATATTATTTATATACAGTAAGTTACATTTAATGCGACGTTTCGATTATTGGACGGACCTGTAATGTGACACGTTTAATTGGACATTTTTGTAAACATCGAGTTCGCGGCCCAAATTAAGGCGCCACATTAAAGTTGCCACCAGACGTAGACACTGTTCCACTCACATCGCCAATGTTCAATTACAGGCCAACATCGCCTCCAAAGCGTCACTGAGTGGTGCTTCGGCATGTCGTATTAAATTTAAACTACTATATTATATTGTTAACCATGTACGCATCATAAGCAACGAGCACACTTATTTTCCAATTGCAACAGTATTCACCTAGTACGACTATTGTCATGCGTATATACGATTTACTACAGACAACCAAAAAACGAATGGCGAAAAACGTTCTTGTTAATTATAATAATTATTATAGATTTTTGTAAATACATGTATGTTTGGAATATTACGTTAACAATTATTTTTATGTCCGAATATTTCCGGTTTCAAGAAAATTGAAAGTTAAAGTTGCTTTTTTTATTTTTAACTTTTAAGAATGAAAGATTATCTGTTTGTCGGTCTTTTGCGTTCTGATAAACTTAGTGACAAAAATAAATTAGTTCAACTTCGTCATTCAATTGCACTTAACTCAAAACTGTAAACATGAGATTATGAACTTGACAAACCAAGCTGCCAAGTATGCCAACCCAGCAAACATTAAATCGTATAACTATCGTATATAGAGTATCGAATATCTGATATTTTGAGTGGTATATGATGCGCCCAAATAGCATATACAGTAAGCTACCTCTAATTGTCGACATACCGAGGCACTACTCAGTGTCGCTTCAGAGGTGATTGGCCTGTAATTGGACATTCACGATGATAGTGGTACAATGTCGACATCAGGTGGCGACTTTCAATCTGGGGCCATACGTTCGGTACCAAACTCGATGTTTACAAAATATCCAATTAGAGATGAAAATGTCCAATTATTTGTGTCCCATTAAAGGTCTGTCCAATTAACTAAATGTCGAATTAGAGGTAGCTTACTGTACATGCATGGTTGTTAGGCAATACCTAATAACATAATAAGTCTGTTGTCATACGAATATACGATTCATCACTGCCATAAAAAAAATGGCGGAAAATATTAAAGTAAAATGTTCGGCCCGGGGAATCACCATTTTTGTATGTATATAGAGCCTTTATGAACATTTATGTTTGTACAAATAGGAATTAATCAATTGACTTTTAGGGATATAAATATTTGATATGAGTGGAGCCACGCTTATAAAATTGCTCCGATGGGATTTGAACTCCGGTTGTTTGGATTATCAAGCCGCAGCTATCTCGTACGGCTACCTGAAATATGATTCTAGGGCAATTAAAGTTTTTACATATGATACGAAAGAGTTGCACTCGGATACTTCATTCCTGATTGTTTATTGTGCTTTAGTGGAAGTATCGCAAAATTTATATATAAATGGTTAAATAAAATTCAGTACTACATGTTTCAAGTAATCAAATAACATGAAGTAAAAAATTTCATTCATATTTTAACAATTTATAACTGCCTTCGGGCATGCCCAGCAAACATTAAATCGTAAAAAAATCGAGGGGTTGTATCCGAGACACGACCGCTTAGAACGTAGGACTACGCAATCCTTTTTCTTTTGAAATTTGATGGTTTATCATTTCGAATATTATTTGTGAATACGTCGAAATTTAATAAATAACTCTTAAGAAAAAAGTTCCGGAGATCCTGAAAAGGTTTAATGACTTGCGTAGTTTTGTAGAATCATTTCGAGAAGCAACGATCATTTTTTACCTTTGTTTCTTTATATCAATGCATGCATTGCACTAAAAATTACCAAGAGGCATCTTCCGCGCATCGCCATCAAAGACGAATGAACTGTCTGAGTTTAAAGTGTCTATAATTAAAAAAAAAAGAAGTGCATCGTCATTCAACAAGCATCAAACACGCGCCTAACAGATGCACACAGTTGCAGTGCTAAAAATGAAACATCGCGAGAATGACCGTTTATGAAAAATCGTTTCTCGACTCTCGGTCAAAACCGTCAACAAAGTTTCTCTAAGTTTCTATGTTTCGCGCAACAAAAACAAGCAACACACAAAAAAATCAAACATCGATGTTTAGAAGCGACCTATAATCATTTGCCCTTTTCTCTTCTTTCGTCTTCTTTGCCATGAATTGGATGGTTGTGTTAATTGCAATGCCAGATGCACTTCAAGTGAAATATTCGCTAGCGTTCACAGCTCGAAGGGAAACATTGAACACAAAACGAGCAGAATAAGCGACCTTTGTTGTTTCGGGCACAGAAAGATTCTGAGAATTTTCCTCAGAGGAGATGCAATACGTATACGCTAGGGACAGCTTACTTATTATGCAAGGGTGGAGTTTATTTCGCAAATTTTATTTTTCTGCTATCCCCCTTCGTTGTTTCTGATCTAGCGGCTGCATAAGATATCCGTTATTGACAGCTCTGTTCGGGAAAGCACACAAATGAACAGATCAAATGTATGGGAAAATGGGAATGCTTCCAATTTTCATCAATTTAAACCATATACAGACTATGGGATTGTAATGTATAGCATATCATACAAAAAAAAAAAACTTAGAAAATTTCCAATTTGATTGTTATGCAAATCGTTTAAATCCGTTCGTAGAAAAAATAGTGATTAACGTTAACTTTATTTCATAAAAACGTGACCTGTTTTCTGATTTGGAACCCTTAATGTAAGCCGTAGTCCTACGTTAAAAATCTAAAATTGGAGGCGATATACATACATCCAAGACACATTACTTGTATGATGTGTATAACTGGTATATGCATATGAAATTGGAGGCCATTTACATGTATATATACCTCATGTAATATAAACAATAATTATACGATTTAAGTTTTTCTAGGATGTATGTATAACGCCTCCACGTTTGCATGTATGGGCTGGCAGGCGCATCATATACATGCAATTTATATAAGTCATACTTGTATATTTGTGAATATAATCCTCAAAATAAGATGATTACACTAAACCTTCGTTTCAAACAACATACCAAACAACAGTAACAGTAACATACAGTAACCAAATCACGCAATAAACATCAAGAATTGCTGGGAATCTCTTATCAATATTTGTTCAAACTTAAAAAGGTGCTTAACTCCAGTTTTGTTGACATCTTCTATGCATTCAATTAAGTCGTACAATAAATCATATATAAACATAAACATTCCCACCTTTCATCCTTCATTAAACACCTCGTAGTAGAAATCTGTCAGTATGCATACACTCTCCTACGAAACATAGTGGAAAAAAATATATTCGTCGATGTAAACAAGCGGTGAAAAAGGAGACTCTTTTCGACGAGTGATTTGTATGAAGTTCCACTGCCGTGATTCAAGCGTAGCTGCACACATCAATCCACCTTCTCACTAACACATCCACACACGATGGATGATATTTAGACGGATTGTTTTGATCAAAGCAACCGACAAACTATTCCCTATCAAGTGCGAATGAGTTGAATGAACATTTCAAGAGGTGAGCGTTCCCCGTGAACACTGTTGTTTAATTACGGGACGATGAACAGCTAATGAATAAGACGGAAAAAACCGAAATGTCATATGACATTTTTAGGTCGACGGTACTTTGACTGTTCATGTTATGATGTTCATTAATGACACAACACATACGTCTCCATAATTAGTGATACGATGGTAACCATTACCAAGACTGGTCCGAGGTGACGTTGCCAGACTATTTCGCGGATAATCGGGGTTCTTCTGTATGATTATTTGAACAAAATTGAACGTAAAAAGGTAGAGGAGGAGGCTAGAATAGGGGGTGTGCCGTACAACTAGTTTTAATTATCCGCAGTAGATTCATATACGTCGAAAATTCCAAATTTTAATGAATACATTGATTTAATATTCAAACATACCTAATATGATAATTTAATGTAACATGGATGTAGCTAAGCTGAGCAGGGTCCGTTTAATATGTTTAACTCTTTGGGGTCGTTTGTCTGCCACCAGCCACGAATTTTAATATTGGCTGTCAAAAAAGTCCTGCGGTATTTCCGCGAGGTGTCGTTGTAAGCGCGTAGTTCTAGTTGTATTCATTGTATCGAGTCATACTATAGCTTGTTGGAAAGGTATTTTCGCGCGCTATAATATAGTGTTTTGACAGTGTTTGACAGTGTTTTGTTTGATTAAGTCGTTCGTGAGTTATAGTGTCGCAAATATGGAGCAAAATAAAGAGAAAATCCGACATATTTTACAGTACTACTATGACAAAGACAAAAATACATCTCAAGCTGCCAATAAAATTTGTGCAGTTTATGGACCCGATACAGTTTCCATTTCCACCGCACAACGATGGTTTCAACGTTTTCGTTCTGGTGTAGAGGTCGTCGAAGATGCGCCACGCTCCGGAAGGCCTGTCGTCGAAAACTGCGACAAAATCGCTGAATTAGCCGAGAAAGACCGGCATAGTAGCAGCCGTAGCATCGGCCAAGAGCTGGGGATAAGTCATCAAACCGTTATTAACCATTTGAAGAAGCTTGGATTCACAAAGAAGCTCGATGTATGGGTGCCACACACGTTGACGCAAAAAAACATCTTTGATCGTATCGACGCATGTGAATCGCTGCTGAATCGCAACAAAATCGACCCGTTTCTGAAGCGGATGGTGACTGGCGATGAAAAGTGGGTCACTTACGACAACGTGAAGCGCAAACGGTCGTGGTCGAAGCCCGCTGAAGCGGCTCAGACGGTGGCCAAGCCCTCATTAACGGCCAGGAAGGTTCTGCTGTGTGTTTGGTGGGATTGTCAAGGAATAATCTATTATGAGCTGCTTCCCTATGGCCAAACGCTCAACTCGGACCTGTACTGCCAACAACTGGACCGCTTGAAGGTAGCACTCATGAAGAAGAGGCCATCTTTGGTAAACGGAGGCCGCATTGTTTTCCATCAGGACAACGCCAGGCCACACACTTCTTTGGTGACGCGCCAGAAGCTCCGGGAGCTCGGATGGGAGGTTCTTTTGCATCCGCCGTATAGTCCGGACCTTGCACCAAGTGACTACCACCTGTTTTTGTCCATGGCGAACGAGCTAGGTAGTCAGAAGTTAGCCACAAAAGAGGCCTGTGAAAATTGGCTATCCGAGTTTTCTGCCAATAAGGAAGCGAGCTTCTATAACAGGGGTATTATGAAGTTGGCATCTCATTGGGAACAAGTCATCGAACAAAACGGCGCATATTTGACTTAAAACAGATGATTTTAACTAATTTTATGAATAAATGAAAATTCAAAAAAAATACCGCAGGACTTTTTTGACAGCCTAATATCTAGTGAACTTGTTGACGAATCAAAACGGTGCTTCCATGAATAATAAATAACGGTACTCAGTATAAACAAAAGTTGTTACCCATGCTTGAGGGAAGACATAATGCAAAATTTCATGCATTGCGGAAATGTGTAGATGTAAAGAACATTGTTCTGTATGTTCAAACAGAAAAAATAAAGGCAGAAGACACCAAATTAATTATTTTTGTGCTATTTGCGAAAACCAGGGCTGCATTTTAGGGACTCTTTCGAAAGATATCACAAGAAGGTATCTTTTTTTTACACATATTCTTTAAAGTAACACAATGAAACACATGTTTAGTAAATGGTTATCTGAAGTTTACAAAAAAATTAATCATGTTCATCTTCCATAATCTCACAAGTTATGAATATACTGCATATAATTTGACATCACTGCTTTTTCGAGTAAAAATAATTACGACCAGTACGATACCCATGTTCAAATTTAATTCGACCGCAATGGGTTAAATTTGACTATCCACAGTGTATCATATATAATATAATCATTCAAATAATCATGGACATAGTAAAGAAAAGGAAAAGTTGGGGAAGGTGTGTTGAGATTGTTGCAAACAATACAAAATCAGTGATAAACCTTTGAATCCGCTTGGATAGTCCTTTGATTTATTGGATTCTCTAAAGATGTCTAATTAGCATCCTCATATGTTACGATATCATAGCACAACAAATTCAATAAAACTTGTTTGGCAAATTATTTTTATTTCAGTTCCATGAGTAACGATGTGCATTAGAGGGCCAATTAAAATGGTCATCTCAAATTTACGAATGGGACTTCCTTAAAAATGTTGATTCCCTCGAAAAAATACACTATACATCATTTCAGCTCAATTAGAATTTATTATCTATTGTCGCAAAGTTTGGGTTTTCCGAAAACCGTAAAATCAAGAGGCGAGTGCATGGAATCGGAGTTTTTAAAAAAAGTTGATTCCAAATGCCTTCAAATTGCATGAAACATCGAGACCTACTCTGACTTACAGTAACTGTCATTTCGATTTTTTTTGTCATCTAAATCCCAATTAAATAAATTCGATTTCAGATAATTTCTCTTGTGTAAATTTACAATAAACTGAAACTACGACACTAGTGAATAAAGTCCGATTGAGCTGAAATTTTACATTGGGTATTTTTTCGCGGGAATCAACATTATTCAGGAAGTCCCTTAAAAATTTTTCCCATACATTCATTGGCACTTTAATGTGCATAATATGCAAAAAGGAAAGATTAAAAATTAACATTTTTCTCTAAAATATTTCTAAGTAATTCTCGCAGCAGGAATTGTCTTTCCAAAGGCAATCAGTTTTCCTTAGCCCAAGTAATAACTTTTTCGATTCCACATAAGGCTGTTTCATTTTAAACCATATTTTCGGACTGTTCATCTTCATCAACCTGGTGTAGTCCAGTACTGATAAAGCATTCGCCCCTCGGCAGTCGAAAACTAATTTTAATCATCGTAGAAATATGTGTTTGAATGCAAAACAATGTTGACAATGTTGTCATCGTCGATCAGGTCTTCAAACTCCTTATCCTCGTCGTGTACGACATTGTCCTGGTCAGTTAATTTCTGCAGAATCGAAAGTATGCGTTCTTTTAAACCAACAACGGGATATCAGCATTCTCCATGACTTGTTGATTCGCTTAAACATGTCATCATATCCTCCTTGGCATCCAAGAATCTCATGCATAAGCTTTACTCCTTCCCACAGGGGGCGCCAGACAATTTCTAAATACAACACAATCAGTGTAAATCATAGTTATTTTACGTTTACCGAAAGATTCGGGAATTCGGTTATCCGGAGTGAAAAAAAATCAACATTCCGGATAATCGAGTCCGACTTATATTGGTGAAATGATTAATGAAATCACTGCTCAATTCATTAAAACATCGGATGATTTACAGATATAAACATCCGATAAATTCATTTCGACTATATGATAATAAATACAATTGATCTTACACCCTCAATAGCATAACTACTTCCGACTTTTATTCCAAGCAGGGGAAAAAAGCGCTGACAACGCCCACCGCTATGAACCCTTGTTTAACCCAGATTAGCCGGTAATTAAATAATCCTCCGGCTTCATCCTTCATTACTCACTTAATCTACGTCTAATGGGGGAAGTCAGTAAAAAGTGCTAATGAAAGCACCAGAGAAAAAAAAACACGTCTCAATTCGCGTCCCCACCAATAAGCCAGGATTTCATACTCGAGATGAAATTGTGAATGAAACGCACGGAGAAAACAAACAGAAAAAAACTTCAAAAAAACAATACGGTGAACGGCGAGTCGTCAGTCGCCAGAGTGAGAGACTCGCGAAAAAAAACTCATTAAAACAGAAAAAAATCAGTAGAGAAGACCAACTCTCTTTCCCTCCAGCCGGCCGCCAGCAACGAGCCCAACAATCAACGCGAGACTTGAGTTAATAAAAACCATAACCTACGTCAAGTCGCGACTACGGGTTTTTTTCGACGCTGAAACCGGCTTTTTTTTCTTAAGCCCACTTCTGCTGCTCAACCGCACCCTTGGAGCATAAATCGCGCGAGTTTTCCCGCAGCACATCGCCGCGTCGTGGGTTCATCCCATCCCACCTACAGTTTCCTCATCTTCTTTTAATTAGATTTTTTTTCGCTTCTTCCACTCACACTGCGCTTCGTGCCGTACCGGTGTGATGAGAGCAGGATAGGAAAAAAAATGTACCAACCGCCCCCGCTCATTCTGATGGGATCAATGTTATGTTTTTTGCTCATCTTTCAGCTTCTCGACTTGCAGTTAATCGTTTTACTGTTTTATTTTTCTTCTCACTTTCCCTCCAAATGGATCATAAAGTGCTAAATGGGAAACATTTGTTACCATTTTTTTCTTCTTCCTGTTTCGTTTTTAACGCTTTCAACACCTGTTGGATGCTCGGGGTGCCGGGGTGCTTCCGGTTTGTTCAAACTTAGGATTTGAATACGGGTAGCAACAACATGTTCCAAATTAAAGAAATAAACATCACGTCAAATGTTCAAACACGTTTAATCCAATCGAACGTGTTTTGCAGAGATGAACCAGCCTTCGGCTGAAAATCTCTTTAATAAAAAAAGAAAAGAAAAAAAAGCGTTTTGATAACATACTAAAAGATCTCGGTTTCACTGAGGAAGCATCTTTCGGAAGATCGGAATTGTGAGGTAAAGGAGCTCCTGTTAGGATTTTTAATGGAACGAGAATTTTCCTGCGAGGTGAACTGATTTCAGAGATGCTTTATGACTCTGAATCTGTGTGCTTAGAGAAGATACCCACGGTGTTAAGAATAGCGGTCGAAAGTTTACTGGAGATCATTTAACAACACAGTGCCTTTTTTCATACATGTTTCGAAACTTTTAAGCTTGAAGTTGTAAGTATTTCCCTAATTTCTTTGAGAACGATTTAGAAATTTAAGTACACCACCTCAGTTAGTAACTAATATGAAATGAAAAAATGTGCATACAACGGGGAAATAAAGGTCTATTTATTACATATTATTTAATTATGATTTGCCTTTTTTTTTTTTATTTCTGTATTATAGTGACTTTCAACACATTTCTGCTGGCTCGTCACTTTTACCTTCCATTTCGGAAGAATGTCGGGAGTGAGAATTGAACTCGTGAGTCTTAGCGTGAGAGGTATGGATGTTACCGCTACGCCAGATCGCCTCCTCTATGATTTGTCTTCGGATGGTGGTGGGGCACATTCGGATACTGTTTAATACCTCATAAAATTTGTGTCTGATTGTTGGTTACTAACAAACATCAATTTAGTCTGTTTCTCAGACCTAATGATGGTTCGAAACTACAAAAAGAAAATCGATAGAACCAGCATCAACGAAGATGAGATGAAAAGAGCTATCGAACTAGTTTCGAATAGAACGTTTTCATGATTCTAGCTCACAGGGGTCCATTGTCTTCGCTAATTTCCCAACTAACGGTTGCATAACGGGAAAACTGTTTCTCAATCTTCTGGAACATTTGAAAAAGATAGCAAAAAGCAACGTAAACGAATGAATTTCAAAAAATAAAAAAATCAATCAAAAAGTCATTTCACTTTGGAAACAAAATATTTAATTGTTTCCGAGAAAATTGCACAATTCATGTATCTTTTCCACCTTATGTCACAAATCGTTTACAACCGCTGGATGTTTCAGTTATGGGCCCTTTCAAGAAAGGCTCTCAGTTTCCCAGAACGATTGGCTACTCAACCATCCTGGAAAAAACTATTTCTATACAGGACCTTTCAGGCATAGTTGCATTGGCTTATAATGCTTCTTTCAATCTGAGTAATATATTGACAGGTTGCTATCCATTCTCAAGAAAGGTTTTTTCGGACAAGGATTTTGAATGCTCAAATGATTTCACGTACTGGAGCGGAGCTAGCAACTAACTCATCGGAAAATACAACAATGTTGCAAAAGATTGCGTCTACAGCACAGATAAATTTTACTTTGGCAACTTTGTCCCCGGAAAATGTTGAACCTTTTTCAAAAACTTCCCCGCGGAAAACCACCACTCGAAAACGAGAGAAAGCAAATTCTCGAATTTTTACCGACTCTCATAGCAAGCAGTTTCCTTTCAGACAAATACTGATAAACAGAAAAATGCAGAATATGCTGGAAATAAGAGGAAACGGAAGTAGTTGTTGATATACATAAAATTTTAATTTTTTTTTCGTTGTCCGAAAGTTCCCCAGGACTGTCCGAAAATGCCCCAAACACATGGGCACATTCGGACAAAAAGGCAATTTTCAATAATTCGAATAAACCATTCGTAATCGCATTAACGCCCACCTCTAACACGCTCATATGATACATTGATGTCCAAATGACAACTAGGATGAATTCAGGATTTTTTTTAAGTTTACAAAAAATATTAAAAATCAAGGAAAAAACAGTGTCCGAATGTGTCCCCTCTCCCCTATATATTTTCTTCCTCATTTTTTGGGAAATGTTTCAGATACGTCCAGGGTTGCCAATGTTTCAGTAAAAACTTGATTCTTCCAGTTTTTGTTTCTCGTTCGCCCAAACTGTTGAACCCCAAATTTCCAGTTGATAAAATGTTATCCAGTTTCATCCAGTTTTGTATATGTGTGCTCCAGTTTTACGCATTTTATGCAATAATATAATAATAAAATAAATTTATAATGTATAAATATTATTCCTCTCTCAACCTTCCTATCCCTTGACCAATTTTGTTTTCGATATTAATTGTTCGACCGATCCGAGGTGGATTTACTTTGAATCGGTCTTCCTTTTTCTTACACACTCAACTCAGTATTCTTTTTCTCCTGCTTACACTTCCGAATTCAATACAGTTAGCAATATGCAATACGCAGTGTGTGTGGTAAAAATAAATTATTTTTCAGTCGTGTTTTATCTATCTCATGGACTTCTGCGACAGTCGAGTTCTATCCATTTCACCCTATCGGTGTTTCATCGATCTACTATCAGTGATTTTATAGACATGAAGCAATAAATACAAGAATTTTTAAGTTTTACAAAAAAAACGTATTTTCAAGAAGTTCTGGAAGAAAAAAAAATCTTAAATATTGTTTCATTGTAGTGTTTGAGTGGTAGGAAATGTCATTTTAATCTGCTCGAATTCGAAGCTGTTCTAGCTATTTCCCGCTTATCCCGATCAGATAGCTACGATTTACGTGGAGCTCTCTCCTTCTTCTGAGGATTCGCCAAATAATTGAGCACTGACACAAAGCAGCAAGATCATCACCTGGTCTTATAGAAGTTGGACAGACTGTACATATAAATAATACACGAAGCTTCGAGGAAGATTCTATTCCTCAAGCAGTGTAATAAGTAAAAAAAAAACATTTTAGATATGTCAAAGTTGATCTTCTTTAACACGTTGAACCCCGCGTCGGATCTTAGGGGCCGACGTTGAGCTTTTTGGTAGGAAAACGCTGATTGACTGGGAGTGACAGTTACAAAATTATAAAATGAAATATATACGTTTCGTTTTCGGATGTTTCACAAAATGTGGCTACTTTCTAGTCGAATTTCTGACTATTTTCTATTTATACAAAAGGTATCTTTGGGGGATGGTACCAATACTGATATTGTGCAAACGCTCTTGATGCGGGCTGAATGGAAAGCGCAGCAAGAAAAAATCGGGGCTCAACGTGTTAAATAAAACGGCAGGTTATTCTAACATAAATAATAATACAAAGCATACATGTCTTGAAAGTGTAAAAAGAATTGGTAAGAAAAAAATGTTACTTACGTATTAATGCTACCGCAGTGAAATTTTTAATTATGAATTTATTTTTTCGTAATGAAATTTATTCTGAGATCAGCGTAATGGGGCGAAGTCTCCATCTAACGAAGATAAGGAACCGAGACAGCCTCAAGCTGCCGAACCGAGAATTTTTTCAATCAAATATAAAAAAAAATTTTTTTCATCGATTTCAGTATTTTTTATTAATAACATAATGTATTTTCTTTAAAAAAATGTCAGTGTATGTTTGAGTAAGGGCCGTGGTCTGCTGTTCGACGCAACTTTGTCGCGATGCTCTCACAAGAACGTTGTACGGCACTTACGTCCATTTTCCGGATACAATTCCGGATTCTTGTATTCAGTTGCTTCGTGTGCTTGGCCCTCCAATTGTTTTCTATACACTAGGGCACTGAGTGAGCCAAAGAAATCCTCTATTGGGCGACACTGGGGCAAGTTTGTAGGGTTACGATCTTTCGGCACGAACGGTATCTTTTTCTCCTCAAGATACGCCAGCGTCTTCTTGGCGTAATGGGAAGACGCCTTGTCCGGCCAGAAGACGTACTTCCCATCCGCGTGATGCTCGTTAAGGAACGGCAGCAGAATTTTATCGAGACACTCTTCTCGATAGATTTGTTGGTTGATTGCCAGACCGCTGGCTTAAACAAAGGCTTTGAAATGCCCCGGTCGGAAATGGCGATGTACAACATAACCTTTTTTCAAACTTGTGCTTGAACTTGTATTTCACTTCAGGCGGTGTGGATGACTTGTCGCTGGAGTAGTAATTATCATTTCCTGGAATATGCGTTTTGGACAGTGGAAAATAGCTTTCGTCGTCCAGAACGAAAGACGTCCCGCGGTATTTTTTGGTCATCCACCTACACTGTGATTTAACCCTCTCAATCTGCTCCTCCGTGTACTCCGGCGACCTCGTCTTCTTCCTGCAAACGATTCCTTCCATCTTGAGGGTCGGATGGATCAATACGTGGGAGCAGCCATATTTCCGACCGGCGTCACGCAGGCTGGTTGCGTCCTTGTTGTCAAACAGCATCTTTAACGATGTCTTCCTCTGCTTCGTCATTATCGTCACCGGACGACCACTTCCGACCTTCCACTCTACGTTCAGGGAACCCAAGATACGATATACCGTACTGACAGGTACATTTTCTTCCTTAAAATGTGCCACCGTGAACTTTTTTCCTTGCTGGAAATGCGTTTCGTAGAACCGTACAATGCGTTCGCGGAGCACGTGCTGTTTCGATGCCATCTTTGCTTTGACTAAATTCAAACTAGCAAAACCAAACACGCCTACTGTTTCTAGGGAGCCCAAAGAGCAATTTTCTTGGAGAAAGAAAATTTTACGCTCTTTATTTGAGTTACTGAAAGGTATTGAAAAAATTCTCATTTTTTATTTAACACCCGTTAGGAGTAGATCCGACCAAGCATTAGCAACCTGAGAATAAATTTCTATACGAAAAAACTAATTTGTAACAGAAATTGCGCTGCTAGTTCGTATGTACCAAACAAAATATATTTAATAGAATGTTTTCCTCCTTAAACATCAGTTGTTCATTCTTGTTTTGTTTTCGTTCGATATATTTGAATTGGATTTTACAGTCGTAAATATTTTAATTCAATTATTATTGAAGCTGTACGAGAGTTGCCAACTCTTTTTTGATTATGGCAGATAATTCGGGTATTTGACAACACGTTCAGCATCCACAATCATCGATGATGACAGAGGTAGAGCTAGTATATACATGTATTGGTAGCGCATAGAATGTGATAACAATATTGGCAATTGTCAGTGGAGCAGATAATTATCATGAAATAGGGGCATAGAATTCAAATTCATGTATTCAACTTTTTTGTTCTGTAAATCATAGTTAGATGTAAGTCCAATAAAATTTGTACAGTTCGATGTTAACCGTGGAGAATAAAAGTTGTATAAATCACTAGTAGTCTCGTGTTCAATTATTACGTGGATTGGCCCTGTATTTCTTCGAAGTGTTGGCCTGCTGGATCGACGAAGGTATTCATCGAAGGAAACCCGCCAGGAACCGGAAACCCAGGAAGTCGTGGTTCAGTATCCCAACAGAAGCGTTAATACGTAAGTACCAAACAAAATATATTTAATAAAATGTTTTCCTCCTTAAACATCAGTTGTTCTTTCGTGTTTTTTTTTCGTTCTATATATTTGAATTAGATTTTACAGTCGTAAATATCTTAATTCAATTATTATTGAAAATTATACTTCTTAAGCTTCTCTGTCGAGTGGTGTTCAACCGATTTAATTTTTTTTTCAGGATTTTATTTACAAGATTGAAATTTTTTTAAAAATATTTCTTTCTTTTTCATTCGAAATTATTTACCATTCGAGTAAACATTTTATCTAGATTAACCTGTATCGAGTTTGTCTCATGTTTTTAACCGCTGCCATTAGTTTTATGACTTTCATTTATTTTGTGCAAGCTTGAAAAAGGCATACTTGGCCGCGTTTTCCAGTTAGGCATAGTTTTAAGTAGATATTAGCCTTGTAGTATTAGTATCATTAGAGCATTTAGTTCAGGCATGTTGATAGTAATGAATAAATGCAAATGAACAAGTAAATAAATGGTATTCAGGTGACCTTGTTTCTCGTGAATGCTCTAGAATCTCGCTGTGTTATAATTAGGCTGCCCAAATAGTTCAGAAAAAAACGGCACACGTAGGACCAAAACAAATTTAAAAAAAGTAGTTCTGAAGAATTTTATTTGATTATCCACTAGTCGAACAATCTTGGATGACCCTGCTTTGTTCTCTACAACGAAGAAATGTTAAAACGCTGAAGAGACTTTGCGAGTAATTTTATCATAAAATTTGTCGCATTCCAAATCGTAGTTCTGTTTGGTAATTATAAAAGCGTTTATCGTTTAGCCCTTTGTGGTCGAATTATTTTCCCTTGAGAGAGATCCTCTTATCTTTCCACGCCAATAATCATCCGTGTAAGCTGATTATCGTCATTTATTATTCAAAAGCTCCGTATTAATTCGTGAACAGGTTCTCTAGGCATTACAATTCGTTCAGAAATATTGATCCTTGAGAAAAATCTTTTCAACAGATGCGGTACTACCAAACAAACACAAAACATAATCAGTAGCCTTCACGAATTTCTTACATTCTAGAAATATGTTTCCCATTTTCAACACAACAATACAACAATTCGCAACTGGTGAGGATTATTTGTTCCACTTTTTCATCTGATTAATTGAAATTCCTGTAGTTTATCTTCAGGAAGATCTTTTTATTATGCTGCTTCTTAAATCTCTGGCCATTCAAGAAAAGACTTTGAGGGGGAACCTCTGTCTGGAGGGTCGAAAAATAATGAATTTTCGTGATTTTTTTTCCGGATGTTAGGAACAAAGTTAAGTGTTTGAATACGAATAATGAATACTACGCTGTTGACAGCTGGATGCCTAGATGCTCTCTGAAAAATGGTACCTTGCTGGTGGTATCGGTTCTGAAGCAACGGGGTGTCGCAGAACGAATTCCAATGAATATTTTGAAACTTTAGGACAATATCTAAAGCTATACATAGATGTTTTTGAAAACTCCAAAAATTGCCAAAATGGCGGCCATTTTTGTAAAAAATGAGTTTTTTTTTCATGAAAAATCGCTGTTTAGAAGCTCATAAAAATCGATAATTTAGATAATTCATTTTTACACGCTGAGACAAAGTTTCAGTCAAATCGGTTTAATAGATCCTAATGAATCGAGAAATCGATACCACCAGAGCTTTCAAGGAGAACGCGTTTAGAGATTCATACAGCAATGCTACTTCCCTTGAAGTGACCTCGTACTTTTGGCTGTAACTTTCCAACGAAATCAAATACCCGATCACAGTTGACTTTGGAACCGTACACAGCCGTCCCGTCTGGTGTGTTTTATCTCATTCACATTACATTATCGAGCCCCGCGGCGGCCTATCATTGCAAAATCCGCACGGGAGATCCGTCCAGTATGTTCTTACACTTAGTGTGAACGTGTCATCTGGGTTCACCGACGTGCCGAAAACCGATTCGAATCATGCCGAACCCAATCCGTAACAAGTCGGTCCGGATCAAAGAAAGTCGAACCAAAACAAATCGAAGTAAATTCGCGTTGACGGCATCGTGCTTCGTGCACCCAATGGGACGTCCACATTACATGACGAACCGGATATGCCGCCCGGTGAAGGCCGATCGGCATCATTCGTTATAATGTGGGCGCACCTTAACATGCCGGGGGTTCGGGTTCGATTCGATTGTTCTGGTCGGGGGAATTTTTCGTCAAAGAAATTTCCTCCGTCTTGCACTGTGGTCACGCGTATTCTAGAACTTGCCACTCAGAATGCATGACACACAGTGGTTTTCCTCGATACAAACTTCAAAATTGAAGTCGTTCCTCGCGCTGAACCGGTCTCAGATGCCTCGATGGTTCAAATTTTTTTTTTATTTTCTCTATTATAGTGACTTTCAACACATTTCGGCTGGTTCGTCACTTTTACTTCCATTTTTGGAAGAATGTCGGGAGTGAGAATTGAACTCGTGATCTCTGCGTGAAAGGTATGGATGTTACCACTACGCCAGATCGCCTCCACTGGTTCAAAATCTATATACTGTAACCTGTATGTATGTAAATATAGTACATTGGATTCGCTTGTATTGACAGCCACCCAGTACAGGAAGTTCTGCCTGTTTAAAAGCGATCCTCATCATTATTTATGAAATAGGGTTTAAAGGGGTTGTCAGATGCGTTTCTTTGAGAAGCATTTTGCGACTGGCATACTTATTGAGTTCTGTTGATTTTATAGAGATGGAATTTTGAACAACATATTTGCGGTCTATGCATAGCAGCAACATACAGTGTCGGACAAAACATTAAGATCATTGACAAGCATATAGCCATAGTCATTCATTAAAAATACGTTTTGAGCATACTTAACAACTAAAATTTTTGATGAAAATTGATTGTTTCTCGGTAATATTTTGAGTTTTCGGATCCTGGAAAGTATTTATCATGTAAACGAGAAGTATGTAAGGTTTTCTAGTTGCAGTCAACGAAAAATAGGTCGCGCGCATAACTGCACGGAAACACAGCGGATGGTCATCCGCAAAATGTCCAAGGCAGAGCAGCCCACGCGAAATCGCAGAGTACTTGGGACGATCCTAAACCTTTGTGTTTAATGCCCCCTCCACGACCGCAAAAAAAAATCCGAAACGACTGGACGCACAAGAAAAACGACCGCGAAGGATGACTATGCCATAAAACGAGTCTCCAAGAAAGATCCATTTAAGGCCTCGAAAAAGATCCTGGACGAACTGAATTTGTCCGTGAGTTCCCGGACAGTTCAGCAGCGGCTGGTCGTGCAGGAGCTAGGCGGTGAAAACCCCCGGAAAGTCCCGATGCTGACGCAGGAGCATCTGAAGGTGCGGCTGGAATTCGCGAAATACCACTTCGATTGAAACGGTCCGGATGAGACGAAGGTAAACCTAATCGGCTCGGCCGGAAAAACTTGGGTCCATTACCCAGTATACCAGCATGGAGGAGGGAACATTATGGTGTGGGGGTGCCTCTCCTACGGGGTTGCCCCCTTGTATTGGATAAGGTGGATAAGATTATGAATCAGTACCTCTACGCCCAAATCCTAAGGGATGTTATGCTGCCACACGCCAAGTGGGGGATATCTCTGAAATGGCAGCTCATGCAGGATAACTATCCGAAGCACACCACCAATACCGTCAAAAAGTGGTTTCAGGATAACAAAGTAGACGTCATGGAGTGGCCTGCGCAGTCACTGGATCTGAACCTTAAAAAGAACGTATGGGAGATCGTGAAAAGGTCGGTGTACACGGAGAAGACGAAGAATAAGAAGCAACTGTGGGATAGGATCCAATCTTGTTGGTACGCCATCCCGGTCGCCACGTGCCAGCAGCTGGTGGAATCCATGTTATCCAGCCATGGATCCACGCCGGATGCGTGAAGTGATGCGTAACAACTGCACGTTAGTTCGTGGTATTCTTGAGTATGCTTCTCCAATTTGGTCTCCCCATTACGTAGTTCACGTTTTGTCAATCGAACGAGTGCAGAAAAACTTTTTACGGTTTGCTCTGAGACGACTTCCATGGAACGATCCAGCCAATCTTCCTCCGTATTCCGACCGATGTAAGCGATTAGGATTGGAATCATTAAGCTCCAGGCGCACTACAATGTAGCGAATGTTCATTTTTGACATAACTCAGGATGTATTGACTGTCCTGAACTACTCGCACAGATTCCGCTGAACACTCCCCCTCGTCCTTTTCGGAACTCATTTTTGTTAGCAGTCCCGTATCATAGGACTAACTACGGCTACAATAACCCTCTTGTATTCGACAGTTGCCCTATGTGATGAATTCGACTTTAATTTTACGAAACAAAATTTTAAAAATAGGATTAAGAATTATACTTAGTTTATAAGTTCAGTCTGTGCGAGTAATCGAAGACGATGTTAAATAAATATTGAACAAAGGTTACACAAACAAGTACTAACCGTAGAGGCTATTCACCGTATGAATTTCCTTGTTTTTATTATTCTTACCATGAACTATAAAACCGGTCTAAATTTTTGTCGCGACTATTTTTTAACTACTACTGTTATAAATTTCTTCGAACAATGCAAATAAATTATTATAAATGGATTGAAGCACTGGATTGGATTATTTTTTCTGAAAGTTTTGTCACTTCCTTTTTTTTTTTGATTGAGCAGTGGTCTTAATGTTTTGTTCGAATCTGTATATCCAAAGGACCATGAATATCAGTATACGAATGGCTACAACAGTTGACTACACTCACAATCCGAAGATTTTTTTTATTAATAATGAAAAATATATCTAATGCACAATTTGAACATTGACTGTATTGCCCTGACGTGAGAATTCATTCGAATCGAGCCCCATAAAGAACGTGGTAGCTAACTAAATGAGATAGTCGTCGTGAGATATATTCTTCAAAATAACCCACTAGGGATTTAGATGAATAGACAAGTTCGGGATACGAGGGTTTGAGATGAATAGACAAGTTCGAGATACGATATGAGGATTCTGAGAAGATCGAGAAGATGAGTTCAAATAGCGAAGACCGGAAGAGTGATGGAGATTCTGAGAACAGCAAAAGATCCTACGGCTTGACAATGATTAGTAAAGTGATTTCTTAGCTTGTAAATAAGCCAAGGTACGGAATAAGATACGGAACCACGAAAAGCTCAATATTGATGGTCTACAGTTCATTGATTCGAATTCTGTCCTTTTAGATATCAAATCCTCTGAATCAACGGAAGTCTTTGAGCTCCACAAACCCCTAAGGTCCAACAAACTTCGACCCCGTACGAAGTGGTGTGGTGTTTTCGAATACGGAGAACACAGTATTCAAAAAGTCGCCAAGACTGGACGAGTGCGATGGGCGGGACATGCCCCGCAGAAGAGAAAGAAGAGGAGCTCAGCTAGCGAGGTGGTTGATCCAGGTGGAGCAAGACTTGGGAAGAATTGGTGTTGCCCGCGGTTGGAGATTGGTTGCAAATTTCCCTCTACAGGAATCATTCTTGTACCTTGGAGAAGTCCCAAAACATGAAACTTGATGATTCTGGGTAAACGACTGCAATAGGTCGATATTTTAAACACATTATAACTATAATTACCATACCACCCAAAAGCGAAGCCTCTGGTAGTAACCATTTCCAAACTTCTATCCAAAACAGCGCATGTCCATATGCTAACGTTTTCTTCCTCACGTGTATACACATATATTCCGCTTCCATCATCACACACTGACCACCAGCGGCAGCATCACAGTGGCAGAAGTACTCTTTGTCATGCGTAGACGAAAATCCTTTTCATGCGTTATGCCTTCGACGGTAAAATGGTAGCTCGGCTCCCCCATATACACACACACATATATTGGGAAGTGTTTCCTCCGGGCAGCAACAAAGGGGCTCGGGAAAAATAATGGGAAAACAAACATTTCCCATCCACTCGCTCTACCCATCCAGGGGCCTCGGGCACAGAACAGGACCTACCAACCGGGTTCCCTCCACTCATCAGGCGAAAAATTCCTGCTTTCGGAAAGGGATGCTCGAAAAGAGAAAGTGAAATCCAATTAAACCGAAGCCAGAGCGAGAAGGGATATCCCAGGAAGGATTTATGGACGTGCGCTGAATGTCGTAAATTTTACTCATCTCACACATGTGTATACGTACGAATACTGCTATCTGCGGGCTGATATTAGAGCTTGGTCCTCCGTCCGGCGCATACATCATCATCATTCGTTTGTCCCTTGATACGAGCGCTGGCTGAGGTATTGAAGAGGAAGCTCGTTACTTCTTTTTCTTTGGTGAATGTTTGCTCATATGCTTACCGAGAGCAAAGCCGATCGATTTATGTGTGTAGCTCCCAAAGCGGGAGAACGAGGCAATGAGCTTTTCACCCGTATGTGATTAGAACATTCTAATTGGATTATGATGGGTTTCGACTAGTGGCTGGCAGATGGCGACAGCGGGACGGTCTTATTTATGATTCGTTCACAAGGATCTTTTTAATGAAATGAGACAAAAACATTTATACGAATACTAATTTATTGAATAGTTTTGAATGATTTGAACATTGATCAAAAATCATGCAGCTCAATAGTTTTGAATATTTTTGAATTTATCTTCCGAAGATGCTAGGAATTGTGACATGCTTTGACCACCGATAATTCAAATCGATAATATGCCTTTAAGACACATCAAATTTTCTCATGAGACAAGTTTTGGTTACAAAATTAGTCGTCTCGATCCTCGACTTAGCCCAACACTCCCAACATCGCCAAAGTGCATTTTTATGAGCACCATCCATAAACGTATACCGCGCTCGTTTACTTGGGCACCCGAAAGTCAAGTTCAACCAGCAACTGTTCATGTAGATGGATTTATTTTTAAACCTACCTCTCTAGCATACATTTTCAGCGGAGATCTCCCGCCTTCGGTGGCGGCAGAATTGTTGAGTCTGTTTCACGACTCCGACATGGAGGAGGGATGAGGCCCTACGCTGCTCATTCTAATTCGGTCTGATGCACTTTGCCAATGTGCGCTTCTGTTGTGACTACGCGGTCTACGTTGGGAACTGCGACCGTCATTGTCGTGTCCACGCAGTTCCAAGATGGAAACACTATTTTTAGATGGAACATTTTTCGGAACATGAAGAAGCTGCATCTCGACCGTGATGAGTCTTGGAGATATAATTCTGATGCTGGTTCTGTCGATGGGTGCGCTCTCAGTCCTAACCTAGGGTTCCGACAAGTGCTGCTGGACGAGTCATGCAGCATGGCGAAGCTATTCATGGATTTATTTTTAAAATGTTCGAGTCGCTGTCCCCTCGAAATTAGGTGCTTAAGTACGCGACGTAATTGGAAAGGGAAACTCAGTTTGAGGTATTTTGATTAACATAAGAATTTTTCATAAGTAAACAATAAATTCGTCTAGCAATATTTTGCGAATCATCTGACTGAAATTTTGCTTTGTTGATTGACCCAATTGGCAGTTGATTCTTATGTAGTACATTTATGCCATAATTACCCTTTCTTATTTTTCTTTTATATTTAATCGCGATTTACAGAATGGCTAGTAGTGGGGGCAAAGTGCACCCAAACAAGCGTTGGCTGAAAACAATTCATCTTTGGCAGAAATAATGCTATTTCGTGTGCTGGAGGGTTGAATGTGCAAATAATGAGCTGTTTTAAAAGCTTAAAAAAGGTTTGTATGTATGGGAGTAGACATCCCTTTGTTTTTTTCTTTTTTCATTTCATTTGAGATTGTGCCAAACAAAATCTATACGACGTCAATGGGGATCGAACAAAGGCCGGCTGAAATTCAAAGCTGTTTCACACGACCACACTATCCTTATAGCTACTAGTTTGTAACATCGTTGTGTGTAAATTACCGCGATTGTCATGTTCTGCAAACTTTTTTCTATTTCGAAACACGTCAAGAACATGTCAAACGCGAGAATTAGAACACAAAAATGTTACGAGTAAAGCATTATTTTTTCAGGAGTCTCCACACAAAAATGACATAAAAGATAGAAAGTTGACATCTTAGACAAAAAAGAAACATAACATAAAATTTTGTAGAATACTCTATATCGCTATCTTGACTTTAAATAAAATAAGAATCAGTTGATGAAACTATTAACTATTAACTATGGATAACGGAAATCGAACGTGGTATGTTCCAAATTTCAGATCAATTAGTCAAAAGGAACGGGCTCAAATTTTTATTAATGTGGGAGAACCCTACAGCCACACTAAAATACACAAACAGGTAAAGTTGAATGAAATCGTTTATAAAGTAATTGGCTGTTTTGTTACTGCGGCCATCTTGGATTTGAATTTTCCGTTAATAGCTGTGATCTACTAGTTAATCCCATTTCATAATATCGAGTAATTTCGAGCAAATCACGTAATACAGAGAGAATCGCGTAAAAAATTTTGCACCGTCACCGACGCGCGCTCGCCACAACCACACTCACACATGCTCTCGCAGAATTTCTTTTTTTCTCTTTCTCTTCTCAACGAAGCGACGGTAGGCAGTGTTGAATCACGTAATTTCTAGAAAATTACGTAGAAAAAATCATGTAATTTCGATAGAATCGCGTAAAATAAAATCACATAAAAAATCGCATAAAAAAGAATCCAGTATAGTAAGAAAAACTTTTTTCCTGTGAAAATGCCAACCCTCCGAAGTAACGATAGCTTGTCGGTAATTGTATGGGTTATTTTTTAGTGAGAATTTAAAAAAATCACGTTTTGAAGAAAAATGAATTTCAA
Organism: Toxorhynchites rutilus septentrionalis; assembly: GCF_029784135.1. Taxonomy (NCBI): domain Eukaryota; kingdom Metazoa; phylum Arthropoda; class Insecta; order Diptera; family Culicidae; genus Toxorhynchites; species Toxorhynchites rutilus. The sequence goes on from NC_073746.1 coordinate 227,413,446, forward strand.
TTTCGAAAGCATTTTTTTTAGTGTAATTTAAAAAAAAAATCTTTTGTATTTTGAAAAGAAAATTTAAACAATTTCCTACAAAATGAATTTTTGACAAAATTTTTTAGGGTATTCTCATTTTTGAGTTAGAAACTTTTGTAAAAAATTGGGAAAAGAACTTTACCCAATTAGTCTAATTTTGATTGAGTATGCAAGTATGCAAGGTTTCTTTAACACTCCTGTACTCGCTCGAAAAATCCTAACTTGTGTGTACTCACAGACTGTGTGCGTTGTTGTGATATTGTTATTGTGTATTCTTAGGCGTTATTGGTATTTATTCAAAGAAAAAGATATAATAGAGTGAAAAGAATCTTCAGAAAATATGTTTTTTTAACTTCATTTAGTTTTAACAGTCATTTAATTCAGTCACCTCATTGATGCTCGGTCAGTCAGACCTATGCGCGAATATACGAAGGTTAACGATCAATATCTTTACACCCACATTCATTCACTGCAGTCTGAGATGGTACTGCCATCTCAGTTGGTATGACATTCGTCAGAGGTACAAAACTTTAAGTTGGCAATACTTTCTGAGTTTTCATAGTCACTTGTTTGGTTGTCAGTTTGATTTGTCATTCCATTAAGAACAGACCGACTCCTAAACAACGTAAATTGTGAAGATTTTTTTTACGAAAACTGTTCGCAAATGATTTGCCGGTGAATGTAATCAGGAAAGAACTTTTCGAACAGCCTGTAGAAGCCCCACAGACTGCAGACTTTTCGTCGGCCGGTAGTTGGGTGGGTTGGGAGTGAGAAAAATCAATTTTACAAAAGAGTACCACGGAAGACTCCTTTTTCCAAAACCAATCAAATTTTCACTCGAGGCACCTCTGCAACTGAAAACCCATTAATCTAACAATACCATTGTATTAATCAACTTTAGAATTAACCATACTGTTTGTTTACTTTTCATTCTGCGTTCGAAAAATATTTGAGTTTGCTGAAACCAAAGGTTTATTTCCGTTCAAAATTACCCGAACTTAGAAAAAGCAGTTAGGTGCAGTTATGCACAGGTATTATTTGGTTGATATTTTTAATAAATTAGTTCAATATGCTTTTAAGCTTCCTACTATTATACCTATTTGATTGAAATCATCAACAATTATCGAATAAAAATGTTTTTAAATTGATGCGTAAAAGAATCAAACTTCGGACACTATTTATAAAAAAAATCAAATTTCGGACAGAGTGAACTCGAATTTCAGACACTCTGTTTGCATAACGATTTCTTGTGGTTTTAAGCTCAATTTATATTTATGTACAATTACTAATGCAATAAAATGATCGAACATGCGGAAACAACAATGACTTGACTTGTCTAAAAGTGTATTGCAACATTCCATGCACACATAAATGTGCTCATAATTATCTACAACGATTGATGGCTTGTAAACTTGTAATAGACTTTTACCACTTGTTTTTTTAAATTAACTTTAAATTATTTTCAACAAAATCTTTTGTGATATTTGCAAGCATTTACCCCTCCCCCTATTTTCTCCCAAAACGCTTGTCGTTTATAGATGTTTCTTTATGTTGTAACTTCGTGGTTTAAAACACCGTAAGGGTTATATTGCGCAAATTATAATTATATATTTAAATTTGCTGCTTTATTGCTTTATACTTTATTTTTCAGTTCTTCAAGTTCTTCTCTCTACTTACTCCGTTTTCCTTTCCTTAAGTTTTTGGCGCTTCGTCATTTCAATCAACTTCTTCGCAGGTTCTACTTTTTCATACAACATGTCTCAGGACTCACTTGAGGCCACTGCAGAAGTACAGTGAGGCTTACTTTTACCGTGAGTCGATGAGTTGCCAGGATACACAGCAACATAGGGAGTATCCTATCTTTCTTCTGTGAGAAGTTCATTCAGTTACACATTGTCCACTAACTATTCAGTTTCCCCCATATCTATCCCCCATATCCATCTGCTGTAGTTGAAAAACATGTGTATTATTAAGATTTCAAAATATGTTGGTGGGTTATATGAATGTACGCTTTGCATCCCTAATAAGCCTAAAACTCACATTGTAGCAGCACCAATTTCAATTGTCCGGAATTTGAATTGTAGGAAAAAAGTCATATTTCTGACATTTTATATTGTAATTTTTTGAAGAAAATTATATTATACTTGATTATATTTCATAGTCAACTACGAAACACTTACCAAGCAATAACAGTAAACTGATAACGATGATAGGAACTGATGAAACACGAGAGAAATTTAAATATTAATGAACGGTTAAATTCTACATGCTCACGATAAGCGAACGTCAAACACAAACAATAATGAATAGTGCTTTTAAATTGTGTCCGAAATATGTCTCCAAAATATGATTCAGAACGGTATAAAAAACAAATATAATTAGTAATTACGATAATAAGTATAGTATTTTTTTCCAAGAAGACTGGATTTTGGCTCATTGGATTTAATTTGATATGTCAATCATTTGAACTGGTGCAGTAGTGAAGTTATGAATTTTTGTAAAAATATAATTTTTGGAAAAAAAGAGCAAAATTGAATGTTTTTTAAGTAAAATCTTATTTTTCCCTACAGGCCAAATCTTTGGGTCTTTCGTAGATTTTTCATCCTCTTTTTATGTTATATTAGGCTGTCAAAAAAGTCCTGCGATATTTTTTTTTAAATTTTCATTTGTTCATAAAATTAGTTACAATCATCTGTTTTAAGTCAAATATGCGCCGTTTTGTTCGATGACTTGTTCCCAACGAGACGCCAACTTCATAATACCCTTGTTATAGAAGCTCGCTTCCTTATTGGCAAAAAACTCGGATAGCCAATTTTCACAGGCCTCTTTTGTGGCTAACTTCTGACTACCTAGCTCGTTCGCCATGAACAAAAACAGGTGGTAGTCACTTGGTGCAAGGTCCGGACTATACGACGGATGCAAAAGAACCTCCCATCCGAGCTCCCGGAGCTTCTGGCGCTTCACCAAAGAAGTGTGTGGCCTGGCGTTGTCCTGATGGAAGACAATGCGGCCTCTGTTTATCAAAGATGGCCTCTTCTTCATGAGTGCTACCTTCAAGCGGTCCAGTTGTTGGCAGTACAGGTCCGAGTTGAGCGTTTGGCCATAGGGAAGCAGCTCATAATAGATTATTCCTTGACAATCCGACCAAACACACAGCAGAACCTTCCTGGCCGTTAATGAGGGCTTGGCCACCGTCTGATCCGTTTCAGCGGGCTTCGACCACGATCGTTTGCGCTTCACGTTGTCGTAAGCGACCCACTTTTCATCGCCAGTCACCATCTGCTTCAGAAACGGGTCGATTTTGTTGCGATTCAGCAGCGATTCACATGCGTCAATACGGTCAAAGATGTTTTTTTTGCGTCAACGTGTGTGGCACCCATACATCGAGCTTCTTTGTGAATCCAAGCTTCTTCAAATGGTTAATAACGGTTTGATGACTTATCCCCAGCTCTTGGCCGATGCTACGGCTGCTACTATGCCGGTCTTTCTCGGCTAATTCAGCGATTTTGACGCAATTTTCGACGACAGGCCTTCCGGAGTGTGGCGCATCTTCGACGACCTCTACACCAGAACATAGTAGTAGTCATAGTAGTACTGTAAAATATGTCGGATTTTCTCTTTATTTTGCTTCATATTTGCGACACTATAACTCACGAACGACTTAACCAAACAAAACACTGTCGAGGACTATATTATAGCGCGCAAAAACACCTTTCCAACAAGCTATAGTATGATTCGATACAATGGATACAACCAGAACTACGCGCTTACAACGACACCTCGCGGAAATACCGCAGGACTTTTTTGACAGCCTAATATTAAAAATAAGTTTATGAAAATCAACTTATGGATCATTTAGAAGGTGTACTTTAGGTTGTATGATAGTTGCCATTTTCCAGATATATCAACAGTTAAGACGCGTGAGGACTGGGAAATGTTCTTATTACGAAAACGATATTGATGACAAATAAAATTCGTAGGGAGGATGAAATTAAAAATTCAGAATTTAAATGGTCGTCAACAGTGACCATTTAAATTCTGAATTCTGCAACATAAATTAACGACAAAGCCAAAAATCGTTTCAGCCGCCGCCGCTATCGCTCCGTACATTATGAGTTTCCTGTGCTTGTTTTCCATTCGACCCGATCCCACGGAAGACCAAATCATGCGACAATACGATTGGTTGTGGAAAACGTTCACTCGTGGACGAAAACATTATCGCTCCCCACCGAACAAAACAACCTAAAACCCCGGCGACTGCACATGTTCTGGATCATCACTCGCGTTTTTTCCCTTTTCCCTAGGTTTTTCTTTTTCTTCAGTTTGGACATCCACCTTGGCCCGACCAAGCGTCTCAGAGTTTATTTTTGGCTTCGAGAAAAATCCGCTCCCATATACGGACGACGCGACAGAGGGAAGCAGGATGCCATCAACAAATGACTGCACTGAACGCGCCGTTATGTGAGATCTTAAGTCCACATGCAGACTTACGCGTAGTAGTCAGGAGCGGGGGTGGGCCCGGGGAATCAGAATCTCTTCGGTGGAAAACACGAAGAAAAATTTATGACATTGATGGGTGCGCGGAGATTGTCTTGCCGCGTTTGATGAGAAGGAGTTCTTTCTTCCAGACAGGCACAACGAGCCGTTGGACAACGACCAAATGATTTACTACCAGCGGACGTGAAGATCTCCAAACGGTACCCTCTGGATTTTTCGTGCGTTTATGAGATGTTCAAAAACAGGCGCACTCCGGTTGAAAACTAGATGTCAGGGAAAATCGCTTTTCGGGGGGAGAGAAAAAAAAGGGTTTCAGTTTCCTTTTAATTAGCCTTGAAAGCTGAGACGATTTCCTGGGATGAAGCGATGCTATTTTCGGTCAGCTGTCATCTTGGGAGTGGTAGCAATGACGGAGGTCGCGATCATCCAAGAAATTAGGAGCGGCTGAATAAGAAATACTAGTGTATCTAGTATGGACAATCCATTATCAAGTACATCAAATATTTTCAAATTGTTGGAGGAAGGAATAATTTCCATCGTGAAACTGTTGACATTGAACACCAAAACGGCCGCATATTTGACGGCAGCTGATCAATGATTGAACAGCGTAAATCCTCCATACCGAAACGAAAAATCATTGCGCAAACAGAATAAAAAATAACCTCTGACCTGTTGGAACGCGAAGCGTATGGCTACATTTGACCATTCATCGGAGCGTGTACCAATTTTCAGAAATTTCGTCAGGCATCATTAACCGAGAGACGTCCATAGCTGATGCAACTGTCTAGTATCGATCGAGGGCCATAACACAGTGTTCGTATTTTCTGACCGTTTCATCCAGCTGTCTGATCGTCATCAATAAATCGGATCGAAGGGACACATGCCACGGTTCCACAGCGTCATATTTCTGCATTGCAAGAAGGGATAAAAAGAAATGCAATGCAGGACCCTTATGGGACAACATTGACAGTGCGCTTTTTGCACACGTTTATTCTTCTGGGTGCAATAGCCGTTACGAATAAAAATAAAAGTGGACAAACGGATTCCGTAATAATGTCCATTCAATGGGGAATGAGTTTGCATATGCGAAAATTAATGATCGGCTTTTGATGAATTTGTGTGCACAGAATCGAATTTGGTGACCGGTGAGGCGAATAGATTGCTTCGGGCCATTCATTATGTTCTGTGTACGAATGGTTTTTGTTTTCAAATTTTGGGTACGTTCTAACGAATCCTGGTATAAGCATATTAGGCCGCTAGGTCGGATAAAAAAAATTCTTCTTATTTTGTAAACGTGAAGACATTATCAAGTGTAGTCAGTGTGATGCGATTTAGGATGAATATGATTCGCTTTAATCGATAACTTGCTGCAATTTTGATTCCTTTTGAGCAATTCCAAATGAAATCGACAAATGACAAAACATGAGTATTGTTGATTCGAATGAATTCGTTTGGGATGAAGGAAATATGAGTTTTCCACAGCAATTGGGATTTTTTTGACTCAAGCGTAACTTTTCAAAACATACGTATACGTATAATAGCTAATCAATTTTAGTAGGAGGAATCTTTGATAAATTATATCTCAAAAACTATGAGTCGTACCGAAATAGTGTCTTACAAAGAGTTATAGAGTATTGATGTCTAAACATGAAAAAAATATACACTGAGAAAAAAAACAGTACCCTTTTTTTTTGTTTACAAAAAAAAACTTTAATTTGCAATATCCAAAATACATATTTATTATTTTTTTTTAATTTTTTCATACAACATAGAAGTCATGTAGAAAATTTAAAAAATGGGTCCAGGATCGAATTTTTACGAATTTTCAAAACTTCTAATTTTTGTATGTTAACAATCATTTGTAGCCACAAATTATGATTCTTGATGTGATTTAAAACGAAAAAGCTCATTATAAATTAATATGTTTATCGTGTTATACCGTCATGTTCATGAAATTTTATTTTATAAAATATATTATTATATATATATATATATATATATATATATATATATATATATTATTATTATAAATTTGTTCATAATTTCCAACAACTTTTCCAAATACATCATCATGGTAAAAATATATGTTTAGGAGTTACGTTGAAAATCATTTGAACACATGTGGGTTAATACAAATCGTAGCGATATTAATTTTTTTTATCTTATTAAAAACTTTTAACATGTTATACATATTGCGCCAACAAAACACAACATTTATAAAAGGAAAAAATATAATTCTCTACAATTTGGTCAAATAATTCCTTATCGGAGGTTAACAGATACTAATAATAATACTAGAATTTTTAGCATTTATTTTTTATCAACATTTATTTTTATCAACTAACAATTTTGTTGTATATAATTTAATTTTTTCATTATTTTCTTATATTTCTATACACATTATGATAACTTTCTGCATTGTCGTTAGAGTACAACTTTGCTGCTACTTCATTCTCGGATACAGGTACAAAGGAATGGTACAATTGGGTACCTGGAATTGGTTTGGTGTTATCATACATTCTACTCAACTCTTCCACACCCTGATCATATTCTTCTTATGACATATATGAAAATGATAATTTTGTAACCCACATGTCTTCAAATGTTTTTCAACGTAACTTCTAAACATATATTTTTACCATAATGATGTATTCGGAAAAGTTGTTGGAAATTATAAGCAAATTCATAAAATTTCATGAACATGACGGTATAACACGACAAACATATTAAAAGGGAATATTTACTTTAAAAAAGACAATAAATTAAAAATATTTTTTAAAATATCTCGAGAATGGCTACATTTAGAAGGAGATTTATAATGAGCTCTTTTGTTTTAAATCACATCAGAAATCATAATTTGTGGCTAAAAATGATTGTTAACATAAAAAAATTCGAAATTTCGGAAATACATAAAAATTCGATGTTCCACAAAGTTCGTCAAAAATAGTTTTACCATCTTGGACTCATTTTTAAAATTTTCTACATGAATTATTTTTTATATGAAAAAATAAAAAAAAAAATAAATATGTATTTTGGATATTGCAAATTAAAGTTTTTTTTGTAAATAAAAATAAGAGTACTAATTTTTTTTCTCAGTGTGTATTTTTTTCATGTTTAGACATCAATACGCTATAACTCTTTCTAAGACACTATTACGGTACAACTCATAGTTTTTTAGATATAAATTATCAAAGATTTCTCCTACTAAAAACGATACGCCCTTTTCAAAAGTTACGCTTGAGTCAAAAAATTCCCAGTTGCTGTGGAAAACTCATATTTCTTCCAACCCAAACGGAATACAAACTTTCATTCGAATCAAAAATACATGTTTTTAAAATCTGCATTTTTTGGACGATTTCATTTGGAATTGCACTTTTAATTCCTTCTATAACTTTTTCTAGAACTTCTATAACTTTCTCATATATTTTTGTATAACTTCTCTTACAGAAACCTTCGTCACTTCGTCAAAAGAAAAAGAAAGTGGAAAAAAGTAGAAAGGACTGTGCCTAGAGGCACTTGCGGAAACTTGACATAAGACTTTGAGGACAATTGCTTCTGAACTAAACTTATGTAACTGTTCAGAATTTCGTAAAACTAACTCATTAAAAACTACAAATGGTGGCCCTAGAAAAACCATTTATTATATGAATTGAACTGAATTCCAATGAGCTGTAAGAGTCGTAGTGGTTTGGCTATTTGATTTAGCTGAATACGATGAGCAGACCTCATTCCACAGCGCATTCTTAAACTTAAGTTTAAATAGCTAGCTTGCCTTCGCGATACTATACTTGTCTGAAACATTGCCTGTGGTCACTCGTAATAATTATATCGTCAGGTGATGCAGATTAGATATCTTTGAACCGTGAGTGCTGCCTTGTGAAATTAGTGTGGATTTTGTAGTGAACTGGTCCCAACGGGTGCTGCTTTTTTAAAAGGAACGGAAAGCGGAATAGATAAGAGGATTTGACACTTCCGCATTATCTTTACTCGATAAGGTATCGCCACCTGATATGCGTGAGTGTATTCTTTCGAACTTCTCAATCGGCTGCTAGTTTAGTTCTTTCATTGCATAATTTTCGATATTACCAACGTACTCAATATCATGTCCTGTATGATAGAGTCGTGCATTGTACACGATATGATTAGACAACAACAATATAACGAGGCTCTCGTCGAAACTTCTGGTATAAAAGAGTGTCGCCATATTCTAATCTGCTAATTTTTAATTCTGATAAGTGCTTACCATTGGCAGATGTACAATAATTTCTAATATTCATCGGCTCACCTTGTCGGTCACAATAAAACAAGTGACAATGTATGAGGAAACCAGACTAAGCTAAGTAAACCTGTTCTTTGGAATCTTTCAGCCCCCCTTCCGTTCAGCGGTATCAAAAACAACATTTAATGTTAGCTGGAACTCAATATACATAGGCAGCTTCGACTCAATGCATGTCCTGGCATTGTCATCGTTAGATTAGTTCGGAACTTTTCTAATTTGGAACTGGAACTCAATATGCATAGGCAGGTTCTCAGCTATTCATGTCCTGGCGTTGATATCGTTAGATAAGTTTGAACCTTTTCTAATTTATAAAGATTTTTTTAATTACTGGAGAAAGACAACGTGTTTCTTCTTCAAAAGCCGAAAACAACTTGCCTACTTTATTCACTAAATTATTTATTTGTTTTACTACCTCTACTGTTTGTATTATTATCTTAAAAATTATTATCTCAAACAATTCTTCCAAGAGTTCGGTGGTAGTAACGTACATAGCTCACATGATGGTCGAAATCAAAGGTTTCCATTATTTTGTCGACACTTTCGAGAATCGGAATCGATGTGATCAAAAATTCCATTTTCCCATCTATTTTCGCTTTCAATTTGCGCTTTTTTGAAAGAAATACAGGTCAGACTCGATTATATATAATCGCAATTTCAATATCAACGTTAATTTTCGAATCCAATACATGATCGAATCACAAAAAAGCTATTTTTCTATTAATGTTTGCAATTCATACATTAATAAAAAAATTGTTTTCTTGAGATTCGATTATGTATAGGATTTGAAAATAATTGTAGAAAAAAATTGGTCGACTATATATAATCGAGTCCGACCTGTACTGTAAAATGTATCGACTTGTATTTCTTCTACTTCCATTTTTAACAATCGGTAATTGAATGAACTAAATCAAAAACAAAGTAATACATTATTTTTCTCAGCATGAAATATCAAATTAACAGTGCGTGCAAATCTGATATTGACTGAAAAAGATCGGCGCTTTACGAGATATCGAACAATTGGAAAATTCGCTTTCTTATCCCCTAACCTAATACTTGTTGATACCACAATTATTCTTTATTACTAGCTCCTCAAATGTTTATTTAATTGTGAATTCATTGTTGAATGTGAATAATCAAAACAAGTTATTTTCCTCGAAACTAATATTTTCTAAAATTGAGCATTTCTTGGACATAAAGGGGGCCTTTGATTCAGTTTCAATAGAGGTCCTGTCAGACAAATTACACTCTCGGGGTCTGCCGCCTCTATTGAATAATATGTTATATAACTTGCTTTGTGAGAAACATTTGAATTTTTCTCACGGGGATTCGACAGTAAGTCGGGTCTCCTACATGGGACTCCCCCAGGGCTCATGTTTAAGCCCCCTTTTGTACAACTTCTATGTAAGCGACATCGACAATTGCCTTACACAAAATTGCAGCCTAAGACAACTTGCAGATGATGGAGTGGTGTCTGTCGTAGGATCAAACGAATCTGACCTGCAAGGACCCTTACAAGATACTTTGAACAATTTTTCAACCTGGGCCATTGGGCTAGAGATCGAATTCTCCACGGAGAAAACAGAGATGGTGGTTTTTTCTAGGAAGCATAGACCAGCAAAACCAAAGCTTCAACTTTTGGGTAAACCGATCACTCATGCTATGTCATTCAAGTATCTTGGGGTCTGGTTCGACTCCAAATGTACTTGGGGGGCCCATATTAGGTATCTGAGTAAAAAATGTCAACAAAGAATAAACTTTCTCCGTACAATTACCGGCACCTGCTGGGGAGCCCATCCCGAAGATCTTATAATGTTGTATCGAACAACTATTCTCTCAGTGATGGAGTATGGCAGTTTCTGTTTTCAATCAGCTGCCAAAACACACCTCATTAAACTCGAGCGAATTCAGTATCTTTGTCTCCGTATTGCGTTGGGATGTATGCCCTCAACGCATACCATGAGCCTCGAGGCTTTGGCAGGCGTACTCCCACTAAAAGATCGCTTCAATTTATTATCTCTTCGGTTCCTCATCCGGTGTAAGGTTATGAACCCATTGGTGATCGGAAATTTTGAGCAGCTGATCGAGCTAAATTTTCATTCTGGATTCATGAGCTCATATCATGAATTCGTCTAATTGCTCAAATCCGGGTAATGAGAGGGCTGACTCATTAACAAAGGTAGGTGCAATTGAAGGCGAAATTTATCAGCGTCAAATCGCCTTCAATGAATTTTATTCTTTAGTTCGTAAAAATACCATCGTTAACTGGCAACGCAAATGGAACGAAGATGAATTGGGCCGGTGGCTCCACTCAATTATCCCTAAGGCTAGTCTCAATCCGTGGTTTAAAAGTCTGGACTTGAGTCGGGACTTTATTCGCACCTTCTCCCGACTCATGTCCAATCACTGTTCGTTAGACGCGCTGCTTTTTCGTTTTAATTTTGCCGACGGCAATCTCTGCGGTTGTGGCCATGGTTACCACGACATCGAACACGTTGTTTGGTCGTGCGAGTTGTATCTTGTCGCCAGATCGAATTTAGAAAACTCCCTTCGGGCTGGAGGAAAGCAGTCCAATGTGCCGGTGAGAGATGTGTTGGCTCGGTTAGACCTTGATTACATGTCCCAAATATATGTTTTCCTTAAAGCTATAGATCTTCGAGTGTGATTGTTCATATATCCTTTTCCCCTCCTTTTCGTCCTTCGCGAGCTATCGGTTCCCTTCCTACTAACATTAGAATAAGTTAAATTGTAAATACATATTAAATGTAAGGATAGTTTTAAGAATTGAGTGTGAAGTGTCAGTGTGAATGTGAATGTGAATGTGAGTGCGAGTGTAAACACACATCTCCTTACATCCCATCCTTTTCCTAATGAAAATGTGTCACCCTTCTAAACTCGAGTCGACCGCGAGTAATCGGTTTCCTATTTCATTAACCATAGAATTAAGGAAACAACATGTTGATATATGCTAGTTGAAATATAGTTAAGAGTTTGGCTCCATTAAACTTATGTAACTGAGCCTGTGAAAATAATCGGATTAATAAAAAAAAAATTGAAGAAATTGTGTCTCGTTTTATATAATTTTTTCCCTAATTTTCACACATGAAAATTTTTTCTCACCGGGATTCGCCACTCCGACATCAAGACGGAGCTGCGAGACAAGTTCTTGAGTCGAGTGAACTGTGTCCTGAGGACTTTCCTCAACGCGGGGAACAAGGTACGCGCGATCAACACATTCGCGGTTACCCTGCTGACCTTCAGTTTTGGTGTAGTCAAATGGAGCAAAACTGACCTAGAGGACCTTGAGAGGAGGATGAGGAAAGCATTCAAAGAGGCCGGAATGCACCATCCTCAATCGGCACTGGAGAGAGTTTCACTACCACGCAAAGAAGGGGGACTTGGAATAGTCGACATATCTGCACTGTGTGTTGCCCAGGTTCGACAACTGCGCGAGTACTTCGCAGAACGCGTCAACCAAAACGCGCTATACCGGGCTGTCTGCGCCGCTGACAGAGGATACAGCGCTCTGCACTTGGTACAAGCGGAGTACAAACTGAACTGCAATCTGCAGATAGTGGAGGAGAAGATTGCAGCTTGGCAGCAGAAGGCAGTGCATGGTGCCCACCTCCATCAACTGGACCGGCCACACGTCGACAGGGCCGCATCTAATCTGTGGCTAACGCGTAGTGAACTCTCTTCAGTAGTAGAAGCCGACATGATAGCCATCCAGGACAGGATAATGCCGAGGAGAAACTGCAGGCTGTACGTCTGGCATCAAGACGTTGATGACATTTGCCGGATGTGCCATCAACCAGGTGAAAACATAGAGCACATTATGGGAGGCTGTCCCGTTTTGGCCAACGCAGCCTACACCGAGCGCCACAACAACGTGGCCCGTATTGTTCGCCGACAACTGGCGCTCCAATGTGCTCTACTGGAAGACAACGTACCAAACTACTGGTACCTGCCTGCACCTGTCCTGGAAAATTACTGTTTCAAGCTGTACTGGGATAGCACTGTTCTGAGCGACCTCTCGATCCACCACAACCGCCCAGATATAATGGTTTACGACAAGAGCGGCCGCAAAGTCACCATCATTGATGTCGCTATTCCACTGAACCAGAATCTGGAGGAGACCCACGGTCGCAAAATTTGCAAGTACCGATCATTGGCCGTGGAGCTCAAGGAACTGTGGGGGCTAAGGGAGGTCCCAAGAATTGTTCCAGTCGTTCTCTCTGGAACTGGAATTATCCCGAAGACACTTCTGGAAACGCTAAAGGTGTTGAACATCGAGAAGGAATTGGCCGGCATCCAAAAGTCGGTCATCCTTAGCACCTGCGCGATTGTCCGACAATTCCTCGGTCAGGACTGAAACAGCACGAGCATGCAGATACGTGCATTCCGCAGAGCCTAGTCCCCCTTTGGCATTCAGAAGCCCGGGGGCAGGTGAAAATTCTGACTAGGTTCGCCTAGTTAAGAAGTGAGATAAGTCTGCAAAAAAAAAAAACGGTCAAATGATATTGCAAAAAATATAAAGATATTTAGCAATTCCTAGGATAGACTAACCGTCTATATTTGTTAGTTTTTGAAAAATGATAGAGCCGCATGTTTTATTTTGACCATCAGGATCTAACGTGAATTATACACCCAAACTAGCGTTGGCAGAAAACATTTCATCCTTGGCAGAAAAGATGCCATTTCCTGTGCCAAATGCGCAAATAATGAGCTGTTTTAAAAGCTCAAAAATGGTTTGTATGTATGCGAGTAGACATCTCTCTCTGTTTTCTTTTCTCTTTTCATTTGGGATTGTGGCAAAAAAAAAAGTCCATACGACGTCAATGGGGATCGAAACAAGGGCGGCTGGAATGCAAAGTTACTTTACACGACCACGCTATCCATATAGCTGCCAGCTATTATAAAGGAGCGTGATGATATTACACCTCATCATAAAAAGAAGTTGGAAAGTGTTTTCTAAGACGATAAAGAAGAACATGAACGAGAATATATCTTTCTCTGTCTGGGCCGTGTATTTGGCAAACTATACGAAAAGCTTTCATATGTTTTCATTTAAATGTGTCTCCATATATATTATATATATTATATATTATATATATATATATATATATATATATATATATATATATATATATATATATATATATATATATATATATATATATATATATATATATATATATATATATATATATATATATATATATATATATATATATATATATATATATATATATATATTATACAAATGATATATATGTATCGGGGAGTAGAAGATTTTATGTTATCTTTCGGCTCATTTAATGTAATAAATCGGGATGCCAGAACATGTGCTAAAAATTAACTTTGGGTGTAGTCTTCTGAAAAATATGCTATTTACCGATTACACTAATTTCTGAAAATTATGTATAACTTATGTATCGTCAATAAATAAAAGGTTTTTAAATAATTTTGTATTGAAAATACGGAGCTGAACGGAACTTTTGAACGGAAAAGATTTAAAAAAATGTTTTTGTGGTTTTTGAGGTATCGAAACCACCCGTGCACCCGTGGCCGAGTGGTTAGCGTCATAACTAACATGCCGGGTGTTCGGGTTCGATTCCCGTTCTGGTCGGGGGAATTTTTCGTCAAAGAAATTTCCTCCGACTTGCACTGTGATCACGCGTATTCTAGAGCTTGCCACTCAGAATGCATTCAAGGCGTGTTATTTGGCATAGAAATCTTAACTAAGTACTAATAAAAATGACGCAAGTAATACTACGTTGAGACGGCGAAGTTCCTCTAGGAACGTTAGTGCCATTGAAGAAGAAGAAGAAGAGGTATCGAAAATGTAGGGTTGGCACATATACAGAATATTCTGTATTTTACGGATTTTTCTCCAAATCTCAGATTTTAAGCGAAGATACAGAATTTGCAGATTTTTTTTTCAAATTCAATTTTAAATATTTATTTTATTTTATTTTATTTACAATGATTCTACATTCCATTGAGATCTGATTCACTGCTATTTTCTAATAAACCCGGTCCATGGCGGCAGTTCTCCAACTCCCGGCTGCAACGATTCTTGCCAAGTCCTGCTCCACCTGGTCCAACCACCTCGCTCGCTGGGCTCCTCTCCTTCTTATTCCTACTGGATTCGATGCGATTCAAATGCCATCTTTGCATACATAGAAACCTTAATTTAAAAAAAATGTTGAATGCAACGCTCGTTGGCTTTCGTTGGAGCCAGTTGTTAAGCGATGTCTTGAGCGATTTGAAGAGCTTCAACTATTCCTTTCGTTCCAAGTTAAATATGACCATAGTCAATTCGCCAACCGTATTGACTCATTTAAACGTTCCTTTGACTGAACCGATATGCTGTTCCTAAACTTTGTTCCACCGCTCATCAATAACGTCAGTTGCACTTTTCAATCAGAAAGTTCTCAATTTAACGAACTTTATAAGAGTTAATAATATAATTGTTGATCATTTTGGGTAACTTATGTTTGGAGAGCTATGTAGAACGAATCGTTGATGTTCACCTTGATGTGAAAGATTTTGAAGACTTGCAGAAGATGGTATCGATTGCAGAAGAAGCTGAAAAAGGATTGTATGCCGCTAGGAAGCTGATCTTCAAATAGATTTGCCGTGACTTCGTGACTTAAACTCGTGAAACAAATCTCAAACCGATTCAATTTCAGTTATCAGAACTGTGGCCTTGATAAACCCTCAAAATTTCGACAAGCTACCAAATCTTAATGATTTGATGTGACAATTTCCTCAATTCATTGAAGCAGGTAATAGACAAGGTAAAATAATAAATTCAGGCTACTCAAGACGAATCTCATGGGGCAGAAATTGAGTGACTCAGATATAACTTGGTTCCAGGTCCCATTTCGATGGTAAAAGGCGTGATTACAATTTTAACATTCATCAGCGTGTGTTGAACGAATATTTTCGCTTCACAATACCAATAAAACAAAGTCCGGAAATCGGTTTG
Organism: Toxorhynchites rutilus septentrionalis; assembly: GCF_029784135.1. Taxonomy (NCBI): domain Eukaryota; kingdom Metazoa; phylum Arthropoda; class Insecta; order Diptera; family Culicidae; genus Toxorhynchites; species Toxorhynchites rutilus. The sequence goes on from NC_073746.1 coordinate 227,429,234, forward strand.
CACTCACAATTATAGACCCTTTTTTGAAAGCAAAGAACTATGTATCGACTCAAGGATGAAATTGCTGAAACATGAAAAGTTCAACAAAACTATGTATCAACATCATACAATTCAGAGGATTATGAGAAAACCTTTTTATGATTTATTTTGTTGTATTGATACAACTTTAACGGAGGTCTTCGTAGCCAGATTGGTTGCGTGTTCGCTTACTAAGCGATCGATCGTGAACTCAAAACTCAGGGCTCTCAATTGACCATCTTTGTGTTGTTATATAATAACTACGTCTATGCAACAACCATCAGCGATGGAGATCGATCCACGGTCGAATGAAGATCGATTGAATTATGCAACTGCTCTGCTCTGCAAGAAACGTCGGGCTGTTGTGCTATTAATAACCCAACAGTGATCAATATCAACTGTCTCCGCTGTCCGGTCTACTGAACAATGGAAGAACTGGAAAAATATTTTAACGCCTAAAAAAAACACTTACGTCTCAATGACTACTACTGTGTAATGTACAATTTATAGACACCATAAAAACATGTAACATGTACAAGATTAAAACTCGGCTCTGTTACACCTAAAATGCTAATAAGCTTAAATAAAATAAACAAATGGGATAAAAAATACGGCTTTAACAACCCATAAATAAGAAAAATAAAACCTTTATTTTCGTTTTTTCCTTAAATTTTCGTTACAGCCTTTTTATACAGATTTTTTTTTGTTAAAATTTAAATATACATATTTTTCAGAAAATTTTACAGAATTAAATGTGGTAACCCTGAAATTATGGCTGGGGTTAAGGCCAAGTTTCGACAATTCGGACTCAAAGGCGAAATAAACTAATCGAATGATGCCAGAACTAATAATGGCTTCTTTTTACTTCCTGGAAATTACCCTTACCCTCCTTTCATTTTGAGCCCTTCAATTAAAGTGGCTTAATTTTAATCTATTTGATATAAGGTACACCTGGAAAAGTTAAAATGATTCGAAGTTCTTGAAAGTTATTTTAAAAAATCACAAAATCGCGTAATTGAAATCTGTTTGCAGCATATAAAAGGTATGACAGATGACTTTTGATAAAAAAAAGGGATTCACACTGGATGTTTCGAAAACTATCAGTTTTGAAAATGTTTAGTTTTCATATGCATTGTTTCAACTCTACGGGATAGTAAGGAGTAAGGAGTATGTTGAAATGCAGAACAATCACGAGTTTAATGTTTGGTTTTTCTTCTTGAACTGTCTACAACTGATTCATAAAAAGCTAAAGTGAGGTAATTGCATATAAACAATTGGAAAAAGTGGTTTGATACACGTGAGAAGTGGGGGAGCAGTCTGATACACGAAAATGGACACTACATAACAGTTCGGCTGAAAAGTTCATAAGGTTGACGTTTAGATGGCGCCTCTTACAAAAATCTACTTGACTATCAAAAAGCACCTTCTTTCAATGGTAACGTGTCAAAATTTGACAGCAATCGGTCGATTGGGTCGTGAGTTACAGCATTGAGAGTGAAGCAACTTCTGTTATTGTGAGAAAAAATGGAAAAATCACAAATCAATGAATACGATGGCAAAATTACATGAATTTGGCTCCGAATTGTTCCCGCATCCACCGTATTCTCCAGATCTGGCCTCCAGTGACTATTTTCTGTTCACAGACCTAAAGACATTAAGGTGAAATTTAAGTGGCTTTTACATGTACAGTGGGGTAAAAATCGTGATTTTTGAAGATTTTGCTTGAATTTTCACCAGTGGTTGTTTATTTCGATATTCCAGCGAAAATATGAAAGATAGAAGTTGGGAGTAAAAGAACAAATTGTAGAGCGGTTAGATAGCTTCAATTTAGTTCATAGAAATAATCTAGTTTAATATAAAATTTAAGGATAAAATTAATAATAACACATTAAAAATTATTTACTTTTAAGCTTTCCACTTCGAAAATGTTATTATCTATATATTATTATTATATATATATATATATATATATATATATATATATATATATATATATATATACATAAATGGATTTCTGTCTGTCTTATTCTTATGGACTCGGAAACTACTGAACCGATCAACAAGAAAATTTGTATGCAGGGGTTTTTGGGGCCGTGGAAGGTTTTCGTCATAGTTTGAGACCCCTTCACCCTCTCCAACGGGGGATGGCTGCCATGTAAATGAAACACAAATTCCCGCATCACTCGAGAACTATTCAAGCAAATGAAACCAAATTAGGCATATTGAGGTTTTATGGTGCAATAAATGTTTCTGCGATGGTAAGACACTTCACCCCCCTCTACCCTTAGAGCTGCCATACAAATGAAACACAAATTTATGAATTACTCGAGAATTAATCAAGCAAACGAAACCAAATTTGGCATGTGAAGATTTTAGGATGCAATAAAAGTTTCTATGGTGGTTAGACACTCCTCCCACTCTCTAAGGGTGGGCTATCATACAAATGAAACACAAATTTCTGCATAACTCGAACATAATCTAGCGAATGGAGCTAAATTTGACATGTTGAGGTTTTACCGGGCACGAAACGTTTCTGTGGTACATACACTCCTCCCCCCTATCTAAGGGGGGCTGCCATACAAACAAAACTCAAACCTGCATAACTCGAGAACTAATGAAGCACAATTTGGGATGTGAGGGTTTTTGGGTATGAGAAATGTTTCTATAATGGTATGACACCCCTCCCTCCTCTGGAATGGAGAGGGGGCCCCATAAAAATATTACACATATTTCAACCAAAAATATTCCAACCAAACATGACAATTAAAAATTTTCGGAAAACTCTGTAGGAAGCGAAAATTCGGGAAAATGAATTCCCATATGTTGTACAATTACATAGCGATAAGTGCTGTTAGTCCATGTGATGTTTGCCCTAGCGAAATTGATCTTTGTTCGAAACTGGAAATGGATTTCAATGGGATGAAACGCACATCTTCTTCTATCTATACAAAAAAAAAAAGATCGCTGGATGTGTTGATAAGAGCAGAACTCGAGGAAGGAATTGTCCGATTTAGGGCTGTCTTCATTCTATCATATTTTCTGTATAAAACATTTATTCCACGTAACGGAGAAACATGTTATTTGCAAGTGGTTGAAAAATCTTGAACGAGAATTGTGTCTGAAAATAATATGATATTATAATGATGAGTTTTGTTACAAATTCCTAGGAATTTTATAGTAAAAGGTATATTCAACGGGGTCGAATAGAAGATCAATCAATGAACAGTTCTGCGATTGGACACATTAACTTGCTCATAGTAAGAAAACGTGAATGTTTGAAGGTACTGATAACAAAAAACAAATTTTGGGCGGGACTCCCGGGTCAGCTAGTATCCACTAAATTAGTAGTTCCATTAATATATCCTGTACTAAATTTTCTCATCTTTTAAATGAAAGCATCATAATCGTCTACCGTAGCGTACTTTTTAATTTACAGCCAGTTTGAGGCAAAAGAGTCTGAAACAAGAAAAAGTTCTATAACTCTGTCATTGTTAAAATTCGAACATATGCGTAGAAGGATTTTTACATCAAATATGATCATCTATCACTTCCTGAGAGAATCTGGATAAATATATTTTTTTCGTGTGAGGAAAGTGTTTTCTGACTTTATGGGGATGATTCAAAAATCAAATTCCTCTTTTATATTCAAAAAACGAAAAATACATGCAAAAAAAAACAAACAAAAAAAAATTGTTTTGACTAGATTATATACAGGATTCGACTATATACAGTTAAAAGAAATCAAAAACTGTATATAATCGAGTACGCCCTGTATTACATAATGTACTTGGGATGGGAGGAGGGGATGCCTTGTGAAAATTTGTTTAGAAATAAATCCAAATAAGTCGAAACACTTTTATGCGTGAATTGAGTTAGTGAATTTTTCGATATACGTGTGAAGCTACCAATTTTGATATTCTGTGAAGAAACTATCGTTCCTCAGCTATATTCGGGAAAATGAAATACAGACTTCAAAGTTGTTCTATTGTATTCGTGCTTAATACTATCAGTACTGTGGGAATAAGTTACAAATTGCAGTTGAAGCTTTTCAATACGTTTGTTTTTTTACTTCCAATTGGATAAAAAACAAACAAGTTACTCAAAAAGGATTCGCATAAGTAGAAAAAAAATCCCAGCATTGTCCTACTAGAAGATCTAAACAAAATACTTGTACGCTACGCGACAAACATTGATACACAAAGAAGCTGAGGCTGTTTGTTTTTTTTCTCGTGCCCTTCTCGTGGCACTTCGCCCGGTGGATATTACAATCTAATTAATTATAACGGAGATTTATACAGGAGAATACCGAGATAGCGGGACAATCATTTTGAGGGGAGTGTTTTTTTCTCCACGGGAATGGTCCTGTGATCATTGTTCAGGCTGTGGATTATATGCAAAAAAAAAAGATGGTGTGCCTCTCAAAGTAGTGCCAGGGGTCGTCGGCTTACAGTAAAAGGGACGGTAACGGAATTCCGACGACCGGTTGAATAGTTGAAAAAATGTCCGTTACCCGGTCCATTTTTTTAATCAATGTGCCTGTGAATTACGCACATTAGGAAATATAAAAAACGGACTACAAAAATCACGACGAGGAGCAATTCATTACGGTGGATATTTATGGGAAAATGGTGTACACAAATATTTGGTAGAGATTTATGTGGCTCAAGCGGTTATTTCGAAATATTTAAATTTCTTGTCAACGAAAAAAAATAGCGCTGGAACAACATTTCACCTCAGGATGCTGACATTCGCGTTTGAAGACCAAATTCTAACAATGCTTTCATATCCCGCGCAATGGCAGCTGTCTGTACGCAGGAAAAACTGTCAGTTTAATTTTTTAGCATCTTGACAAGAAGCGTGTTCTTTACGCACATTTGAGACGTAACTCGATATGAACGGCTCGCACAAAATAAAAGCATCAAGATACGTGCGATATTTTTTCAACAAATTTCAAAGAAATAATTTCTCCGCAACGAACGCACATCACATAAAAAAATATCCATCCGAATAGCATGTCCCAATAAAAAAATAAAGAAATCGAAATAATAGAATTTCTCTGCCCACAATATCTGCTTTCCAATGGTCCTTTCTTAGGGACGGCACACCGTGAGTTTATTTTTCATTATCAAATTCTGCTTCGCCCAATCTTCGAGAGTTGTCGGATAAGGTCCTTCGCTTGTGTGTTTTTTTTATTGCGAATCGCCTTGTAATCCTTGATCTCGGCCCCCGACGAAGAATAGATTGCGATTCCCTATCGATTCACGGATTTTGATTGAAAGGAGAAAGGTGGAAGCGTGAAAATGAAAATTACGAAATAATGCCGATTGTGAATGGGCTTTTGGTGGCGAAGGTGGAAAGGAGAGACAGAAGTAGTAACGCGTAGAATGGTTGGATAATCGGATAGTTTTGCTGAATGACGAGCGGCAGAATTCGGCCCTTCGGATGACCTGAAATGGTATTAGGTTTTTTACTCTCTGATCCAACAGAGGTTGGTGGTGGACCCAGGGGAGGAAACAAGATGCCAATAAAATTGGTACAGATGGGTAAATCCTATTTCAGATTTTCATTGTTCAAGGCTATCGAATGGTTTCTTTTGCGTGCAGCATTAACTCATTTGGTTCGTGGTGCAAGACACGAATATGATGAACATATACTGGTCCTGAACGGGTTCATATTGTGGTATTTTTTTTTGTTTATGATGTGCAATAAAAAAAATTTCTGGATATTTCACTTCGTGCAGCCATGGGTAATCTACATACAGTGGAAACTATTGAACTAAAAACAAAACACACAAATAGGACACACCAAATGAAACAGATTTTTTATTTGTTTCTAGTGAAAGAAAATAGTGTTGACGCCGATCTAAACTATTCTGAATCGACCATCATTGCCCTGAACAAATAATAAAATCTTGAGTTGATAAAAAAATGACTTCGGGTTTGTTGATAATGACTCTAAATGAAAATGATGGAAAACCACCATTTATAGGCTGATCACGATTTCATTAAAACCAAATCGTAGCAATTCATTTGATATTTTTTTAAAAGCGTCAAACATTTTTCTGTAATTTTTTACAAACATTTATAATTCAAAACTCAAGACTGTGACCTATATAATTCTGACCAGGAGATGAAATGTAGAAAATTGTTTAAGTTTTCATAAAAAAATACCAACAAAATTTTAAAAAAATATTCGCTGAAAAAAATATTTTGAAAATTAAAACTTATTTTTCTCAAAAAAGATTTTTATTCTCAAAAAAAATATAGGAATAGGCCTTACAATTTCCAACAAGTCGTCGATACATCGGAAGGTGGGCACTTTTACAGGGAAAAAGTTTTTCTAACAACAACTTTTTCATGTTTTCTTTGAAAAAATTACAACTACATACAGGGAAACTTCGATATAACGTACCCTCGATATAACGTCACTCGATATAACGTACATTTTACCTCGATATAACGTACACATTTCCAAAGTGTAAAGGAAAAAAACTTTCATTATTTTTTTCCTAATAGAAAAATGAATTATCTGTATTGTGATGCTGAAACAAGTTTTGTACCTTCAATCCATCCCGAAATACAGCTGGTTTTGTGATTCCGGATTCTAAATGAATCAAGCTTTAATCAACAGTACGAAGGGAAACATCATGAGAAAGGCTGGCTTCGTCTTCTGATTGAAGTTATTCATTAACTTTACTAAAACAGCAACACAATAATGTATTATAGACTACGTTTGTGAGTACTTTATTATGCTTCGATATAACGTACAATTCGATACAACGTACAATTTTGAAAGTGAAATGTACGTTATATCGAAGTTTACCTGTAATTCTAATTTTGTTCAAAGTCAAGATAGCGAAATAGTGTATTCGACAAAGTTTTGGATCTGATTAAAATATGAGATTCTATGAACTTTCTATCTTATATAGATTCACGAGTATAAAGGATTTTTGTATGGAGACTCCTGAAAAAATAATGTTTTACTAGTAACATTTTTGTGTTTTCCCGCGTTTGACGATCATTTATCTATAAATATGTTACGAATGAAACATTAATGGTAATTAAAAGAAACTTTAAAAAATGTTTGTTGTTCGAAAAATTTTTCACTGTAAAAGTGCCCATCTTCCGATGTATGGGTGACTTGTTGGAAATTACATGGGCTTATGATTAAGAAAAAACATGTTTTCGAGAAAAAATAATTTTATTGTTCAAATTTTTTTTCTTTAATGAATTATTTTTCAAAAATTTGTTTGTTATTTTTTTTTATGAAAACAGATTTTGTGTGAGAATTTTTTTGACATTCTGAGTTTTTCCAACTTTTTTTTTCGAAAAATCTTAAATTAAAAACTATAAGATCTACAAAATGTTAGTTGAAGAATAAAATGTAGGAAATTAATTATTTCCATTAAAAATAAACAAATTTTGGAAAGAAAATTTCATTGAAAAAAAATTATGTGTTGAAAAACAAACTTCATTTTTCTCGAAAACATGTTACAGGGAAAAATTCTTTCTGCGACAACTTTTTCATGTTTTCTATGCATTACTATTAATGCTCAACTCGTAACATTTTTATGTATAAATTATCGCGATTTACATATTCTGAAAACTTTTATCTATTTAGAAACATCTCAAGAACATGTCAAACGCGAAAATTTACACACAAAAATGTTATGAGTGAAACAGAATCTTCAGACGAAAATGCCTTATATTCCAGATACTCTCAAAGATAAAATGTCGACGTATTGCAAAAAAGTTCATATTTTAATAATATCTAAAACTTTGTTGAATACACTATATCGCTATTTTCACTTTCACCAAAATTAGGATTAATTGTAATTTTTTCAAAGAAAACATGAAAAAGTTGTTAGAAAACCTTTTTCCTGTAAAAGTGCCCAACTTCCGATGTATGGACGACCTGTTGGAAATTTTAAGGGCTGTTCATATAATTTTTGTTAGAATTTAAGAAAAATATATTTTTAACAAAAATGAGATTTATTTTTCAAACAATTTTTTCAGCGAAATAAAAAAAAAATTTTTGGTATTTTTTTATGAAAACTTAAATAAATTTAATCCTTTTACCAGAATTATCTAGGTATCATAGATTCTGAATTTTTGTAAATCGTCTTCGTTCCAAGTTTGCAATTTGGTTTCCTTGAGCTGTTTCCGTGGTTTTCAACGTTCATCATCCCACAAAATTACCTATTTGAACTACTCATAACATTATGATTTGCCAAGAGCTTCCTCACCGTAAGCTTTGTATAAAAAACCAGTCATGTCCGCCGATCGTAGTTAGTAGGCATAAAATCCACCATTTTTTAAAACCGAATATTGTTGAAGTCAAAGACGTAAAAATAACAATCGGCATGAATTTTAATATTTAAACTTCCTATGAGTTACTTCCGGTAATCTCCGGTTTTACTTTTTAGTTGCGCAATTATTTCACACATTTCGAATTGATGTAAATTCACAGTCCAATTTTTTCTCTCCGCTAGGTAAAAATCGTGTTCACCGGCAAATTTACGATCTCTTGAGTGAACCAAAATTTTTGGAATAATCGTCAAATTAAAAAAAATAGGTGTGTAGTTTTCATTTTTGTATTTCGATTCGCGAATCTATTAATTTGTAAAGAATTAGAAAAAAAAGATGTTGCCGAGTAATCATTTCGGCATAGCACTTTTTTTTTATTAATTTGTTGTTTGCAATGAGCTACTAGAATTATTGTAGGTCGATACGTATCCAGCAGATGAGTGTTGGTCGCCCTCTTGATTAAAAACACTCAGCAGCAAACAATCCAACACGTCAAAACCACCGCAGATTTCCTCCCTCATATTTATTGTTTTCGACATTTTGGACTCGTCCAGTCGCTGGCTGATGATACGATTACCGCCTTTTTTATTGCTCATCATCGAATGTCAACCTCCGATCGGAAGGGAGGGAAACTCACATATCGTCAAACCCGTAGATAATGCTCGGGGAAAACCGATACCACATTTTGATCCGACACAAAACATACTGGTCTAATTGTTTGGACAGTCTGTTTTTTATCGCTTAATTTAGACTGATTGATTTTTATGGTTAATTGTTGCTGGATCGTGTGTTATTTTTTATGCGTATTTTCTGGTATGGCATCAAACAGCTTGTCTTTTTTCGAGTTATTGTCCATGAACAAACATGACTGTGATTGAGACGAGATTTGTCCGATTAATCATCTCAGAGAAGCTGACACTGCTGGACCCTCATTCAATTTTCATTGATTTGTGATCTCAATCTAGTTTTACTCGAACGAACCATTACCCCTCCATCGTGTGTATGTTGTTTTTTTTCCGGCGAGTATTTCGTTTAATCATTTTGTTCATAAACCACTCAAAAGGACTCCTGCGTTGTGCGCTACATGCAAACACATCCTGCCTTTTTTCATAAACAAGCGTTCTGACGTATGACTTCGCCTTTAATTGGTGTGTTTTCAAATACGGCTCTTGAGCTTGGACGCACATTTTCTACCGCGAACCCATATGCGCCCAGACATCAAAATGCTGCGTGTGATCTTTATGACCTACATACATATTCTGTGTGCCTTCCATTAGAGCGCGAGGGAGACCACTTGAGGGCGAACACGGATTTTGTTGATGCTATTTTCGAACTCTGTTTATCCGTGCAACTGTTTATAGGTTTATCCTTTAGCCCGCGCTCTAATGCGCACAGGCGGTCGGTATCCTCTCGCAACGGTGGCTGATGTCCCTAATTATCCCGGGTGCTGAGTGAAAATGTTCAGCACTTCATCCCAACGGAAAGAAATATCCAAAAGCGTGACCGAACGTCTTGGAAAGCGACCAATTTAGGTAATTCTAGGAAATCCGACCAATTGTGTAGGGGTTGAGAAGGAAGGGTTCGATTCCTCAGATGCGAAGGAACGCAGTTGATTGACAGGCGCAAGCTGGTCTCGAAAATTCGGTACATTCGGTCACGACTCTAATCTTCTTTGTGTAAAATTGCACGGGTCTATCCAGAGGATAGAGAAAACATATGATGCAATGATTATTGCGGGCCGCTGGAACATGACAGTGTCTGGATGACAGACTGCAAAATTATTGTAGTTGTTTTTCAGTCAGCTTTAGGCACCGCTCGATTTTGAAGTGCATTAGGTCCTATGATTTTATTTGTTTTGATTATTTTTACAAAACTATTTCAAGAGTTTTTAATTATTTATATAAAACAGTGCTAGTATTCGACTCCTCGAGCAGATTGGTTCTATTCCAGTATAGGTGAACCAATATTTCTGAATTTAAGCATGTAGCCAACACAGGAAATTAATGGTAGCCCATCCAATTTGGGCTTTTGGGCTATGTGTTTGCTACATGTTTGAGTTCTGTTTCAAAAAGTTTGATATAGAAAGGTTTTACCTGCTCCTTTGTTTGAATGATTAAATGTTTTGACTACAAGAGATCGAACATTTCTGAGGTGTGTTATGATTTCAATGTTCCAATATATTTTAGATCGAGTACAGGAAAAATAATTATGTTTTGAATTACTGAATGTTCAGTTGTTAGTTTATTTTTTTAGGTTATTTTTTTTTTCCTCACAAAGTTTCCCCATAATGCGCGAGAACGTCCATAATCCATAACATTACAATAAAATACACACGTTTTATGATATGAAAGAATACTTTTTTTTTTGTTTTCTAGTTTTGTTTATAGATTTTAACAAATATAAAAATAAGTTACTTTTACATAAATGGCACAGATACTAAAAATACATTGAAAAAGTGATGTATATCCGGCTTTGATTGAAGCTTTTATTCATGAAATTCATTCATTGGAGCTTTTCGTTTCAAGTTTTGTCACCATCAACTGCTGAAAATTTATCGTTCATTATCCTTGATTTGCCCCTGGTTAATTTTAAGTAAAATTACATGAAATAAATACTGTTGATAATTCATTTTTCATATATTTTCTGACATGTCAGTAATTAAACCTTATTTTCAATGATGTATGAATGATTTTTATAAGCTGCTACGTAATGATTTATCTCGTGTTTATAGCAGATTTTTGATTTTTTAAATCTTAGTCGGCCGGCCGGATACCCCAGGTAACAGATAGTTACCGGATATATGTTCGATCTGTAATCAAAATACTGGCTTCAAATGACTAACACCTGAATTGAACTTATCTCTTGTAACTACATCTCTAACAGAACGAGGTTTGATTGAATAATAATGAAAATTTAAAAAAAATTGGCACCATCATTTGCCGCAAGCTTTCTTTCTTGGTACTACAACTTTCTCCAACTTTTAAAATACTCTCCGTTGAAAAAATTACCCATAAAAATTCTGAGCGCTTCCAGAACAGAACGCGGAATCATCGTTCTTGAAAAATAGGTACAACGCCGTTAAGAACAAGTTAACTTTTTTTTGGTCGGCGATTTTTGATAAGAATAATTTTATTGGTCAAAGATATTGTGTGAAATTTTGTGTTGCAAACAAATTTCCTTGTGCCGAAACGTTGAAAACGTTGCATAATACATTCGATGACTCAACTATGTTGAGAACACGGGTATAAGTCAAAGACGGCCGAGAAGAGATGAACGATTTGCCACTTCAAGGACGACCATCCACCTCTTCAACTGATGAAAATATCGACAAAATAAATTTAATGGTGCTCGGAAATTGTCATTTGAGTTTGAGAAAACTAGCCCGTGAATTGAATATCTCTCACAAGACCGTTCGTGACGTTTTGGGTAACATTTTGGACATGAGAGAAGTCGCAGCACGACTAGTGCTATAAGACCTCTATTTTCTTCAAAAATTTAATCGCAATCAAGTGGCTGAAGACATGCTTGAACGATAATATTGTGATCCCATGTTCATCCAATGCACAATTGCTGGCGACGAGACGTGGATGTGCCTTTTTGAAACTCTGTTTAAGTTTTGAAAAACTGTTTTGACAGCATTGGAGACTTAGAAATGAATTCGCTACGTGAACTGAATACAGCTACAAAAAGTTTATCGATGATTGGATTGATCATTGGAAAAAGTATATGGCTTCAAAAGGGGTCTATGTTAAAGGTGTTAGTATAAATTTTGATGATCAATAAACCATTTTTTTGACGTAGAACTACGTCTTTCATTAAGGGTGCAAAATCAGAAAACAGGTGACGTTTTCATGAAATTAAGTTAACGCCAATAACTATTTTTGCCGCGAACGGATTTAGACGATTTATACACCAAACGAATCGCAAATTCCCTACGATTTGTTTTTTATGCTAATTATTACAATCCCCTGATGTGTAAACGGTTTAAATTGATGAAAATTAGAATCATTTCCACTTTCCCTACATTTGTTCTGCTCAGTCGTGAGCTTCCCTACCCATGCTGTCAATAACGAGCAACTTATCGGCGATCAACGGAGGGGAATGATTTAAAGTCACCGTGAACAAAGAAAAGAAGAAGAAGAAGAACGAAGGGGAATATTTTCCCGGAGCATAAATATTGGATCTCGCTTAGGCCAACTTTCAGTATCGTTCTAGATACGAAACAATGAACATCGCTTGTTTTTCCTTGTTTTGCGTCATCACATGTCTTGGTTTTGGATTGAGCTGTGGACACGACCGAATTACTTACTCGCTGATGTCTCTGACCTTGCAATCATTACATCAATCTGACGTCATTCCATTAAGGTTCTGAACTACACAATTGTGTGAGGAATCATCAAATTAGGCTATCATCGACTTACCAAGAAAATAATTGTTTAGGAATTTTGAGTGTGATTTGGTTTCGCATGACAGTAGCAAAAATATCTCTACCAAGGATGACAGCTAAGCTAATCGAGACCGGAAATATTAATGGAAAGTACTTGTGTTGAGAAGTGCGCAAAGCGGAGACAAAGGTGTGTGTGTAAAATAATATTCGAAGTCATTAACAAGCGACTTGAACAAAATAACATCGTAGTTCTACGCCAACAAAAAGGTCATGTCTTGGACACAATCTCCTATAATTTTTTTTAAACACAAATTCTCGGTAGATATATATATATATATATATATATATATATATATATATATATATATATATTTTGAAATATTTGAAATATATGAAATATATGAAAAATATGATTAATGAGCTAACACAAATCGACAAATGAAATTTCGTGTCTATAGCAAATTCAAAGAATAGGGTGTTCATAGAAGCATGAAACTTTAAATAAGAGTAAAATACAAACAAATTGTGTTAAATTTGTGTTTATACGAAAGATAATTCTGTGCTAGTTTTGTTCGAATGTGATTCCCGGGTATACCTCGGCCGACTCGCATATTTTTGGAGGTCAATTCACGGGCCCACTACGCGAAATTGTTCGTTCGCCGATCGCTTCCTTTAATGAATCAGTTGTGGTACGCTGCACTGTCTTGTTAAAACCACTTTGTTATTATGTTACGTTCTAGCTGGCATCTATTTTGAAGAAAAACGAACCGATCATTTCACCAGCTCAGAAATCACACCATGAATCAGAACGGATCATGTTAACTGGAGATACGGCCGGATATGTCCAGATCTTTTGAAATATTTTGAAATTTTGTTCCATTTTTACGAAAACTCAAATCCTAAATTTTTTTTTTGTGTTCAGTACTATTTTTACGAATCGGCACGGATTTTTGTTTTCAGTTCTGATTTAACATGTTTACCCGATTTGTTTTTGTCACGCCTTCTGTTCAGCCTGCATCAAGAGCATTTGCACAATATCACTACGGATTCTTCACTCCAATGTTCTCTTGCATACATGACAAAAATGACAAAAAGTTGTACATTGTGTCACTGAACTCCATGAGCTTGTTGGTATAATGGGATCCGAAGTCTGTTGTTTTTGGTTTCGTTATTATATAACATGATACTCAAACTATTTTGTATAGAAGACCTCATCTTAGAATGAAGAAATACCATCGACCCCATATAACCAAAATTCATTAGAAACTATCCTTTAATTGACCTTCTATTGGCCTTTTTTAAGGCTAGAAGTGAACGAAAATTGTAGTCTAAAGCCTCTACAATAGAAAAAAAATCAATAATTTTTCGATAAACTTCCGAATACTTCCACCAAAACTCGTCATTATGATATAAAATAACTATCAGATACAATTCTAAGTCTAGTAACTAATAACTAACGTATGTAAACTCGATTTTATCGAAGTTTTCCAAAAAAAAAAATTCCGATTTTTCTCTCCCTAACATTGACGAATACAACAAAATGAAAACGGTTCATGTCGGACGATTCCTTTCTCGAGTTTTGCGCATGGCAATACATTTAGATATAGGAGTGCGTTATACCACTTCCTTCAAAATCCATTTCCACTTCTGAACAAAGATCTGTTCGTTAGCGCAAACATCGAATGAATGTCATTGTTGACCATATGGAAACTCAATTTTCATGAGTTATACAGTTGAATTTGACACAATTTCTTCTACGTATTTATTCTACCCATTTCCATATTTTCTTGTCTCTGTGTATTTTTGTCCTATTCACCCTTCTAGACCTTCCACACGAACTATCTCTGAAGAATTAAATCTTTAGTTGCTCTGAAAATATCTCTATAATATAGATGTTTATTTTTTATAGTTAAAATTTGAAAATCCGGAGCTCGTATTTCCTTGTCAAATCGTCAAACAAGGGCGATTGAACAGAGAAAAAGTTAAAACATATTCCGGTGTGTTAACATTATCTGGTAGAAATATTCTGAAACTTTCTTGTATACCCAAAAAGAAAAAAAAGTTAAGATGAATGAAAAAAAACTGAAATTTAATGATAGAACTAATATTAATTCTCATTCCATGTCTAAAGTTTGTGGTAGCCAGACGTGATTGTTGCGACTCCGGATATTCGATTGGTCTCGTTAGCTACAAAACCGGACAAGTGTTTTTTTTTCTCCTTCTTTCGTTTGGGGTTTTTTTTTTCTCACGTCGCGCGTGGTTGTCACCGCGGAACTTTGGACAGTGTACAAACCGGGAAATCATTTCAGCAGAGCTGGAAAAGTGATTGGTTTCTGCTGTATCATCGCCATTGCTGGCATTATATCGCGCGTGTACACAACAATACCAGTGTGATTGCGCATACCGTGGATAGTGTGGTGAAGTGCCGTTGGCCGACTAATAATCGCAGCTATTCTTTGCGCGTGATCATCCGATTGAGGAGGAGCCGCCATCCTCGTCGCACTTACAACTCATTCGCATACAGTGCGATTCAACGACCACCGGCGACTGTGTGTGGTAGTGTGCGACACACATTCAATTGTGCCGAGCGCGATCAACCGATTGGGAAGCAAGCATCGGTTGGCAGTTTATCTGCACTGGTGTACAATTGGGTGAATAAAAATTAATATATTTAATTCTTTTTTTCTATTTAATTTTTTTTATTATTATTTTTAAATACATTAGATTATAAGTACAAATTGTAGAATGTCAGAAGGGGGGTCGCCAAATATGGAGATCTCTGACGATGACTCCCCAATGTTAGTAAAAAATAACAAAAAAGGAACAGCGAAAACACTTAAACGCGTTACTTTAACAGGAGATGCTTCGTCCGGGGACGAGTCAGCTAACTCCACCAAGCCCCCCTCTAAAAAGTCTGCCACTCACTCCTCTCCATCCCCTAGCACTTCCGCCCTTCCTTCGATCCCACCTCCCCTCCCTGTTGTCTCCGATCCCACCCAATCCACGTCATCTCCTTCTCATGTTATCACCTCTCCACGTGTCAAGGTCTATCCGGAAGATGCACTTGGAACTGGTCCATGGGTTGTTTTCCTCAGGCCTAAGCCAAACGGAAAAGCGCTTAATGTTATTCAGATCATGAAAGATCTGACAAGATACTCCTCCGTGAAAGAAATTTCAAAAGTTAGACCGACCAAACTGCGTGTTGTCGTGGATAATCGGAAAGAAGCAAACGATATTGTCGTCGACCAGAGATTTACCCTAGAGTATCGTGTCTACGTGCCTTCCCATGACGTAGAAATCTCGGGAGTGATAACCGAAATGGGTTTGAAGAGCGAATCAATTATAGAAGGAGATGGTAGATTTAAAAAACTACCTTTGATGAAAATCAAAATCTTAGAATGCCGACAACTCGACAAAGTCTCCCAGGAAGGGGAAAACTCTAAATTTACGCCGTCCGACTCGTTTCGAGTAACTTTTGCTGGTTCCGCTCTCCCTGACTACGTTATGGTGGACAAATTGAGGCTGCCAGTGCGACTCTTCGTGCCAAAGCCCATGACTTGTCAAAAATGCAAGTCAGTTGGTCACACTTCAGCTTATTGTGCCAACTAATGCCTAAAATATCGAGTGCAGCGGACAAGCAAAATCAGGTTCCTCCTGGCTTTCGTGGGAATAATTCACCTTCGAACGACCCAGCACTCGAAGGGACATCAAAAACCCCAACTGTCCCTATTTTACCGTCAAGTTCAACTTCCCAATCGGGATTTATAAAGTTGACTGACCTTGTGGCTCAAATCTTCACATGCTTTAATGTTTCCGACTCCATCAGAACCATTGTCATATCAATGCTTCCAGTATTAAAGACAATTTTGCAA
Organism: Toxorhynchites rutilus septentrionalis; assembly: GCF_029784135.1. Taxonomy (NCBI): domain Eukaryota; kingdom Metazoa; phylum Arthropoda; class Insecta; order Diptera; family Culicidae; genus Toxorhynchites; species Toxorhynchites rutilus. Next base: position 227,445,817 of record NC_073746.1, read on the forward strand.
CAATTGATGCAAACATGGCCCCTCCTTGCAATGATTATCTCTCTTGATGTCTAATTTGAATAGAGAGGTCGGAGATATCACTGTTTTACAGTGGAATTGTCGTAGTCTTATCCCTAAATTGGATGCATTCAAATTTTTAATTCATAAGTTCAATTGTGATGTTTTTGCTCTGTCCGAAACTTGGCTTTCTTCGCGAGATGATCTCTCTTTCCACGATTTTAATATTATACGCTTGGACCGTGATGACAGATACGGAGGGGTGCTATTGGGGATCAATAAATGCCACTCATTTTTTCGAATTGACCTTCCACCTATTGGAGGGATCGAAGCTGTTGCTTGTCATGCAAACATTAAAGGCAAAGACCTCTGTATTGTCAGCTTGTATTGGCCTCCGAGAGCTACAGTTAGCCGCAAACAACTTGATGACATGTGCTCACTCCTTCCTGAGCCACGATTGATCTTGGGAGACTTCAACTCTCACGGAACTGCCTGGGGGGAACAGTACGACGACAATCGTTCATTGTTGATATATGACCTTTGTAACAGCTTCAATATGACCGTTTTGAACACTGGGGAAACAACACGTGTACCTAAACCTCCTGCTAACCCAAGTGCTCTTGACCACTCGCTTTGCTTGAATTCACTATCGTTAGATTGCAAGTGGAATGTAATTCAGGATCCCAATGGTAGTGATCATTTGCCAATCAAAATTTCCATCACCACTGGGTCGAGTTCTTCTGAATCTATAAACATGGCATATGACCTCACAAGACACATTGACTGGAAAAAATATGCGGACGCGATTACTCTAGCCATCAATTCCAGAGATGGTTTACCTCCATTGGAGGAGTATAACTTCCTTTCTCGTTTGATATATGACAGCGCGGTTCGCGCTCAAACGAAACCCATCCCAGGTTCCACTATTCGTCGAAGGCCTCCCAATCCATGGTGGGATAGCCAATGTTCCAAGCTTTATCAGGATAAATCAAATGCATTTAAAGCTTTTCGAAAACGTGGAACCCCTGAAAATTTTCAAACGTATTTAGCCCTTGAGAATCAGTTCAAAAATTTGATCAAAGGGAAAAAACGTGCTAAATAATTGGCGAAATTTCGTGGGAGGTTTGTCACGAGAAACGTCAATGAAAAAATTATGGAAAGTGGCTCGAAACATGAGAAATCGCTCTTCAACGAATGAAAGCGAGGAATATTCACATCGATGGATTTTGAATTTTGCACAGAAGGTTTGTCCCGATTCCGTTCCCGTACAAAAAATTGTTCGAGATATTTCACAAGATAGGTGCGATCTTGATTCCGAGTTTTCGATGGTAGAATTCTCTCTTGCTCTCCTTTCATGTAACAATTCTGCTCCGGGATCGGATAGGATTAAGTTCAACTTGCTGAAAAACCTCCCTGATGTGGCGAAACATCGCTTGTTGAATTTATTCAATCGGATCCTGGAGCATAATATTGTTCCAGATGATTGGAGACAAGTACGAGTTATAGCTATTCAAAAACCCGGAAAACCCGCGTCCGACTTCAATTCTTACCGCCCAATAGCAATGCTGTCTTGTATACGGAAATTGTTGGAGAAAATGATCTTGTTTCGCCTTGATCGATGGGTTGAAACGAATGGCCTACTCTCAGATACACAATATGGGTTCCGCAGGGGCAAGGGGACGAATGATTGTCTTGCGTTGCTTTCTTCAGAAATTCAAATGGCTTACGCCGAAAAAAAACAAATGGCTTCAGTATTCTTGGACATAAAGGGGGCCTTTGATTCTGTTTAAATAGAGGTTTTGTCAGACAAATTACACTCTCGGGGTCTGCCGCCTCTATTGAATAATATGTTATATAACTTGCTTTGTGAGAAACATTTGAACTTTTCTCACGGAGATTCGGCAGTAAGTCGGTTCTCTTACATGGGCCTCCCCCAGGGCTCATGTTTAAGCCCCCTTTTGTACAACTTCTATGTAAGCGACATCGACAATTGCCTTACACAAAATTGCAACCTAAGACAACTTGCAGATGATGGAGTGGTGTCTGTCGTTGGATCTAACGAATCCGACCTGCAAGGACCCTTACAAGATACTTTGAACAATTTTTCAACCTGGGCCATTGGGCTAGGGATCGAATTCTCCACGGAGAAAACAGAGATGGTGGTTTTTCTAAGAAGCATAGACCAGCAAAACCAAAGCTTCAACTTTTTGGTAAACCGATCACTCATGCTATGTCATTCAAGTATCTTGGGGTCTGGTTCGACTCCAAATGTACTTGGGGGCCCATATTAGGTATCTGAGTAAAAAATGCCAACAAAGAATAAACTTTCTCCGTACAATTACCGGCACCTGGTGGGGAGCCCATCCCGAAGATCTTATAATGTTGTATCGAACAACTATTCTCTCAGTGATGGAGTATGGCAGTTTCTGTTTTCAATCAGCTGCCAAAACACACCTTATTAAACTCGAGCGAATTCAGTATCTTTGTCTCCGTATTGCGTTGGGATGTATGCCCTCAACGCATACCATGAGTCTCGAGGTTTTGGCAGGCCTACTCCCACTAAAAGATCGCTTCAATTTATTATCTCTTCGGTTCTTCATCCGGTGTAAGGTTATGAACCCATTGGTGATCGGAAATTTTGAGCAGCTGATCGAGCTAAATTTTCACTCCGGATTCATGAGTTCATATCATGAATTCATCTCCATGCAGGTTGATCCTTCTTCGTATATTCCCAACCGTGTTTGTTTCCCTGACTACATCAATTCCTCTGTGCATTTTGATCTGTCCATGAAGCAAGATATCCATGGATATTCAGATTACCAACGATCGAGGATCGCTCCAACGATCTTCGATGAAAAGTATGGGGGTATCAATTGTGATAATATGTACTTTACTGATGGGTCCACTATAAACGAGTCCACAGGATTTGGTGTGTTCAACGAATTTTTTAGCACCTCACACAGTCTTCAGAATCCTTGCTCAGTGTATATTGCTGAATTGGCAGCAATTCATTGGGCGCTGGACAGCGTCGCCTCACGACCTGTTGAACACTATTACATTGTAACGGATAGTCTTAGCTCTGTCGAAGCTATCCGTTCAGTGAGGCCGGAAAAGCACTCGCCGTACTTCCTTGAGAGAATACGAGAAATTTTGAGTGCTTTATCCAGACGCTGTTATGTCATTACCTTTGTCTGGGTCCCTTCACATTGCTCAATTCCGGGTAATGAGAGGGCTGACTCATTAGCAAAGGTAGGTGCGATTGAGGGCGACATTTATCAGCGTCAAATCGCCTTCAATGAATTTTATTCTTTAGTCCGTAAAAATACCATCGCTAATTGGCAACGCAACTGGAATGAAGATGAATTGGGCCGGTGGTTTCACTCAATTTCCCCTAAGGTTAGCCTCAAACCGTGGTTCAAAAGTCTGGACTTGAGTCGGGACTTTATTCGCACCTTCTCCCGACTCATGTCCAATCACTGTTCGTTAGATGCGCTACTCTTTCGTTTCAATCTTGCCAGTAGTAATCTCTGTGTTTGTGGCCAAGGTTACCACGACATCGAGCAAAATGAACAAAATCAACTTTTTCGCCGTTATGCATTCTACGCAATGTAATACGTGTGCTCAACATGCAAACAAATATTTTTTGTTCGAAAACATTTGAGCAATTTTGAAAAAAAAAATTCCGAAAAGTCACTGTTTGTCCCCATAACAGACGTAGCTTCCATACATCGTTCGAAAATCAACAATTGTTAGCATTATGTGCTATATCACATTCCTTGAAGAGTTTAAACATGCCTGTCACGATAGTGCCTTATTACTTAGTGTTTCCTAATAGATGAATAAGAGACACCATTGAAACGCTGCTCATATAATTACTATTTTCTGTACACTGCACTGCGATGAACAAAGAGAAGCAGTTATGTTTTTTAATGTTATAATTGCCTAAATTTCTGCATTTCAATCTTCAAGTAGATAATGAAACAATCAGATCAGTAGTAAAATTAAAATAATAGGGGTTCATAGCATTATAACTCCTTGGATTCGACTTCGAATTATTCTACATACTGAGCATTTACTCATGCCGTTGGTGTAAGTCACTCCACAATCTTTATGCGATTGAACGTAATATCGGTAAATCATGTTGCTAAAATTGCCAACATTGCAGATTGCCTTTACAAATTCAATTAATTGAAAAAAACACGAACCTGCTGTTTTTAGTACTATCATAGACTCGCAACAAATCCAGAGTACATTTTCCAGACATTTCACTAAATTTCTTCCAATCCTTTTTGATTTTATCCGATAACAACTGAAACTACCAACGGGGACGTTTTGACTATTATCGAAAATGTAAATACTAACGCTACAGACAGAGCAACCTGGTGATTACCTCAAGCTATGCGAACAAATGTTCATTGAAACGATTGATTGTCCGCATAAATCGACGCAAGCGTTTTCCAAATGGAAGAACAAAATTTTTAATCCGCAAAATCTCCCAGACCCTTATTTTTCCGATAATATCCTTAAACTGGACATATTATTCCATTGAAAATTTGCATGGCTACGCTTGTAGACGAATTGCGTTTTCTCAACTCTGATGGTGTTGGTGATTACGTCTCCTATGCAAATATGGGCAGTGAAGACAGATAAATAATTCAAAGAATTCCGTACCATTTCATTATTTCATTCTCCTTATATCGCAAATAACAATCGAGGCATCTTTTATAATCAATGTGACCGTATATGTAATGATTAGCAAGTTCCCGGTACCAACCAAACTTCCATATAAATCCGGTGCCCGCCACCAAATACGACTCGGAAGTTTGGATTATAGGATTTCCGTTCGGTGTCGTGTTCTCTCTGTCCCGGTATATGATACAAATATCGTTTTAATTGCAGCATCCAGTGACGTGTAATTTTCGACAGTCGGCATTTCGGACAGCATGAAATTGTCCTCTAATTGTTCATCCTGGCAGTGGACACACAGAATTCAATCGTACAGGAAGAACGGAAACCGCAAAAACTGTGAACCTTGTTTTTTTTTGTCGGAGGCCCTTTTTGGTTAGGCGATTCGTGACGCTCAATTGAATTGTATCCGCAGCCACTGTACAAAGATAGACAAAAAACTTATAATGCATTTATACCCCTGCCGATAAAGCTAGCGGCGAAACGCATCAAATCAAATCCTAGGGGATGGTCAGTGCGTCCCGTTCGGAAAATAATCATCATCTCCCGAAATAGATTTACACACTTCCTTTGTGTTCTTATTATTCTTCTACACTTTTTCTGCTCGCAAACGAATAGGATAAGCACAAAGCGAAATCCCATCAACGTTTTTCTCATTTTATTTTGGTTTCTAATTTTCTTGCACTGTCCGTTTTCTGTACTGAGGCTGCTTCTAAGGTCGAATATTCGTCAGAACAAGTGTTCCAATGATCAGATAACAGGCGTTTATTTTACTAATGTTTGGAGTATCTCTTTTTGTTCCTGTCGGTTTCCTCCCTTCAGGAATCCTGAAATTGCAACTGGAGATTGTTGTCATTTGATGACCAGGGGACACATCTGGTAAATGCGTTTTTTTTCATTCTCTCATTATACGACAAGTCCCGGTTCGAATGCTGAAGCGTGGGAACCAATATTTACTTGGTTTTGAGGGAAGATCTCGAGGGAGGAAAATATGTTAATGAGTTTGACGAGAGACTGGGGTCAGCTTTGTGTCTTCAAACATTAGGTCACCTATCGAAGACGACGATTGAATAATTGAAGATGACTGAAGTTGAACGAGAATAACTTAACTGGTGAAACCTCAGTTCTCCTCACTTGACCTGTTCTATTCATACACGTGGGAACAACAAATCATACGTTCCGAGCAGCAACTACCCAACACCAATTACAACCCAAAACCAGCAATTGATCGCTCGTAATCACCAATAAATAATCAATTTTAAGTGCTATACTTCGATTCAATTATTTCGTATCCCCGAGCCAGGACTCATCCTTTGATTTCTTCCGTTCTTCTTCTCTCACTCTCACTCATTTCGTTTCATTTCTGCAACGGCTCAAGTGACTTGATTCCAGTCTCACTCAGCGAATAAAAATGCAATATTTTATAATTAATTTGACTTTTATATGTTTATCAGCGGATGCCTGCGGAACCGATGCGGTGGTTGGTGTGAAACTTTGGTTACGGATATAAACCCCGGTCCAGCAGTGGCAACAGGAGGTCACCGCTTGGGGGCAAACTTCAGTGCCGTATAATCACCACCGAGGGATGAAATGCCACGATGTTCGTATTGTTAAGAAATCGGCACGTTTCAAGTGTGCAAGGTCCATCACCCAGGTAGCCTATCGAGCGATAAATTGTTGTCTAATGAGTGTTCATGTGGTTCACTGAGGCAGTAGTTGTGATCGTGATATGTTAAGGAGACTCATCGGATTGGCGCAGGTTCTAAGTTCGATCCGGTTATGTGATGTGGCCTGGATAACCCTTAGAATACTGTTAAACCGACCGGCATATGTACTTCCGTTTCCAGTAGCACCAATGACTATTTTCTGAATACTGATCTACCCCTTTGGGGCAAACCATTGGACACCGTTCGTTGTAACGACTTTATTTTGCTTTTCAATTATCATTTAATTCCCAATTTAACTAATTCCGTACGCTACACCCCATTTTTTGCTGGAAGTATTAGTTTTAGCGAGCGGAACACGTACGAGACCGCGTGGCCATTTGTGTCGATTGTTATTGGCGCTGTTGGCGTATTGCTGGAGCCGGCTTTCCATCATCATGCGGAAAGTGCACACATCTTTTCCGGCGTAGTCGTGACTTTGAGGGCCCACGAAATGACCACGATCGATTTGCGGCACACCGCGAACTGCCAGTAACTCTGGGGACCGCCTGCTCGCAGTGGCGTTCGTACCGCCAAATGGTTCCGAGCGGTATGGTAAACAGTATTTATTCTGCCTTCTGTTTAATGGAGTAGTATTTGAAGCGCATTAGGGCGCAAATAGACAGCGGTGAGGGTGTTACTGAATGAAGTATCAAACCTCGAATGGAACCGATTTTTTCCAAAACCGTTCATTAATCATACTCAATTACTTATTATCTAAAGTTTACAGAGTCAAATTTAACCTTAAAATATAACTTATTTTCTATATAACTAAGACTAACAATTTAATAATAACTAAATCTAACACTAGATTAAATGGACAGAATTATGATTTAGGACTAGGATGGAACGAGTGGGGTAGTTTGGTTTGATGAGGAGGGAAGGAATCAAACAGAGATATCATTTCTTTTGAGAAATTGGTAAAGAGAAAGCATTAGGTTGAGGTCGCGACTAGCTAAGATGTCTCTAACCGGTAAGTCAGATTGCCTTCCTATAGATGAGCCCTGGCAGAATGAAAGTTTATACAAGACCAGACCACATGCTTGATGTCATAAGAACCATCACCACAAACGTAAATATTACTGTGAACGATCCCAATGTGATACAGATGTGCATCTAACAAGTAATGATTAGACATGAGGCGGGACATCACGCGAATGAAGTCCCGAGCTACATTTAATCCCTTGAACCATGCATTTGTCGATACCTTGGGAATAATTGTATGTAACCAGCGACCCATATTATGTTATATTATATTGGATATATATATATATATCCAATTGCGTTGCCAATTGGAGAGTACGTAACTACGAGGAGTACACAAAAAAATCATGATAGGTTATTTGTCACTCAAAAATGGTGCCTTCCAAGACCTCGAGCTTAGCTAACGAGTTTGCTTTCTCGTTTACTGGAATGGAGCAATGGGCTGAAACCCAGGCTAATGCAATCCTATAAGATTTTAACGTTAATCTACCCAAAAGCTGTCTTATTCTCATAAGAAAATATCATGAGGCTCTTATAGGTTTTATCGAACGGATAGCTTCTATCGAGCTGAGGCTATCTAAAAAGATAAAATAGTGATCAATCGACAAGGATTCAATTTTCTCCAAAGCGTGATAGATTTCAGCCATTTCCGCTACATATACCGAGCATGGACTTCTCAATCTATAATAGGCACTGAAGTTTTCATTAAATATGCCGAAACCAGTGGAGCCATTGTTGTATGATCCATCAGTAAAAACATTCTATTAGAACTTACTTCGCAAAATTTCGACGAAAACATCCGTGGGATAACCACAACACGTGTATGTTCTGGAGTATCACGTATTTCTTGATGCATGGTTAAATTGAAATTTACAGCGGAATCAGAGAAGTACGATAGACAGTCTTGGTTGTTGATGCTTGGCGAAGGTTGCAATCCTTGTGAACGGGACTCAGCATATAAGGTGGTGAACCTTTACTCTGGATTCAATTGAAGAAGTTTTACTAAATCATCAATTACCAATGGATCAATAATCGCACATCGAATGAGATATAAATGGAACCGATTGGTAAAAAATGTATTATACAGCTATTTCATATCCGCTGAACCTATCCAAAACCAACATCACCGATTTAGATGAAAATTTTCACGCTCTCGGTTTCAGAGACAGATATCATTTGGTAATTTTTGTAATAGCTGGAATAGAATATTTCAATGAGAGTTCGTGTATTATAGGGCACTTCAAATTGATCTCCTAAACCTTTGGATATCTGGATGAACTGTTTAAGAACAAGATTGTTCGCTAAAGCTAATGATCGCATAGTTTGTTCAAAATAGCTGTAAAAAGATATGTATAATGATTTTCTACAGAAAAGATTCAAAAACTTATTATTTAAACTTTAGGTTTAAGCGAATATATTGATAAGATTCCCAAAATAGATAAACCTGGAAATAGGTTTTACTGTTGCCAACATTTAGTGCAAGGTTTCACCTATGTAATATTGATAAAGTTCTTCTTCTTGAAAACATTGATTTCCGGGTTATTTGCAAATTGGTTTTGCCGAACATGGATAATTTGAGAAAATATACTTTTTAAAAATTATTTGCTATCCACTACCATTAATTTTATGTAAAGTCTCAAAAATGTTTGTTATATTCTCAATAATTCAATCGTGAACATATCGATAATTGATTGACAGTTTCAACAGTTTCAAATACAGTTTGTTCGTAAAATATAATATATTCATAATTCTTACTTAACCTTTTGTTTATCAATTTTATGCTATTTTCTCAGAAACTCATCATTATAATATAACTTATTTTTCGATACAATTTTTATTTAATACTTGTCACCATTTGCGAAATTGCGTTTCTCTATTTCGTAGAATACATATTCAATACGGAAAAGTAAATTTTCATTTATAATTTAGATTATAATAGTGCTCTACCTGCAAATCCAATCAGATTTTCGTTTCACAATGACAGAAAACCAAACTCGATGCCGTCAACGCGAATTAGTGAACATTGAACATTGAGGACAGTGCAACGATTTTTTCCTCTGGTTTCAGAATCTTACGTCAAGAGTTGCAGATTTTCATTTGGCAGATTTTATATGTACAATATGTAATATTCTTATACGGTTCAAGCATTTAAAAAAAACTAGTGTCCCTGCAGCACTTTTTTATGCTGCCCATAGAGCTTCAACTCTATGGGCAGCATAAAAAATGCCTCCAACTGCTTCCGTCGAGTAAACAAACATTTCCGGGAAGGATAAAATTTTTGAGCTGCGGGGCGAAAGATTGCGAAACAAAATTGTGCAAATAAAATTTAATGATTTTGTTAATGCTTTACAGATGGAATAGTTTCTGGGATCATTGCCGCAACCTTTAGCTACTAATATTCTTAACTGATCTGTCTTTCGCTGTTCATTGTTCTGATAATTTCTCCAGCCTATAAATTCTTATTAGCCCTTTTTCTTATTTTGTTTTCCCAAAAACCGATACCAACATTTCGGGAAAAGTAAATAAGTTTCGTTTGATTGTGAATTTATTTCCAATAATGCTTTTTGTATATCGACGAAAACCATTCGCCGACCCATTTTCGACATCTTTATATTCAGCAAAATATTGTTCTCCAAGGGCATGTCCAATTGAAGCAAAAAAGTGAAAATATGAAAGGGCCAGGTTTGGAGGATATGGCGGGTGCGATATCGTTTTCGAGTTAAGGATTTTTATTGCGTCCTTCACGGATATAGAGGTGCCGGTGCGTTGTCAAGTTGTAATTTCAATTCATCGTGTCTTCGAGCCCATTCAGTTATTTTTTTCTATCAATGCAAAATTTAAATTCGTCGTTTGTTGTCAGCAGTGTTGCCACATTTTCATCTGTACCATAGGGGTTAAAAATCTTCCTCATCTGTACTTTTTTTTCCAAAAATCTGTACCATCGAGGACCAAAACACAGTCAGACAAACAAGGCATCGAAGCGCCGAAAATGCGAGCGAACCGTCAATTCTTCTTAGGTATCAAATTTTTGTACACCATTCCTGCACATGCTCGTTTTCTGAAACTGTGATTTCCTTACGAATTAATTTTATCTTCAGGGTACGGAATTAATTCTCCAAATCTTGTATATTCCCATCGTAGAATCCTCGAAACGTATAACATCGAGTCTCACTCGATTTGAAATGATTGTGCCAAAACGTACAACATTGAGACTCTCTCGTGGTGCGTTTGCAACACAGGAGGCACAGAGAGGCTCAGCAGAAAAGTGAAATTACTCGATGCGTGATCCATTGAAGCGTTTGCATTTGATCCACTCTTTCGTACGGGAAGGGGTTAATTGATCTGCCTTTCGCTGTTTTTTTTTTTTTTTTTATTTAAATCGTTTGTTTTTACAGGCTCAGTTACATAGGTTTAAAGGAGCCGAACTCCTTACTGTATTGTTACTAGTATATAAACATTTTTCCTTAATTCTAATGTTAATAATATAGGAAACCGATTACTCGCGGTCGACTCGAGTTTAGAAGGGTGACATATTTTCTTCAGGAAAAGGAGGGGATATGAGGATATATTGACAATGATCACACTCACACCCTCAATCACACTCATCACACTCAATTCTTAAACCTATCTTATATCTAATATGTATTTACATTTCATCTTATTCTTAAGAAGGGATCCGATCTCTCACAAAGGAAAAGGAAAAGGAAAAACTAAGGATGTAAGGACAATCACACACGAAGATCGATTGCTTTAAGGAATACATATATTTGGGACATGTAATCAAGGTCTAACCGAGCCAACACGTCTCTCACCGGCATCATGGGCTGCCTTCCTCGGGCCCGAAGGGTGACTACTAAATTCGATCTGGCGACAAGATACAGCTCGCACGACCAAACAACGTGCTCGATGTCGTGGTAACCTTGGCCACAAACACAAAGATTGTTGTCGGCAAGATTAATACGAAAGAGTAGCGCATCTAACGAACAGTGATTGGACATGAGTCGGGAGAAGGTGCGAATAAAGTCCCGACTCATGTCCAGATTTTTGAACCATGGTTTGAGGCTAACCTTAGGGATAATCGAGTGGAGCCACCGGCCCAATTCATCTTCGTTCCATTTGCGTTGCCAGTTAACTATGGTATTTTTGCGGACTAAAGAATAAAATTCATTGAAGGCGATTTGACGCTGATAAATATCGCCTTCAGTTTTTTAAAACGGCCGGTACCTTCACCTGTAATGTATTCGCACGTCAAGCCCGTTTCGGTTATCACACCCTCAATTTCGACTATGGGAGAGGGAATGTAGACCCGATACTCAATTGTAAAATGCTGATCGACAACAATCTTGTTTGCGTCTTTTCGATCATTCACGACAACTCGCAATTTGTTTGGTCTAACCTTCGAAATTTCCGAAACGGAGGTATACCTTGCCAGATCTTTCGCGATCTGCATGACTCTCAACGCCTTTCCATTTGGCTTAGGACTGAAGAAAACAACCCAGGGACCAGTTCCGGGCGCATCTTCTGGATAGACCTTTACACGGGGAGTGGGAATAACGGGGGGGGGGGGGGGAGGCGAGGACGGGGATTGAGAGTGGGAAGACGAAGGTTGAGAAGGAGCGGGAAGAACAGAGGGAGAAGACGAGGTTGAAGGTAGAGTGGGATCGTTAAGGGCAGATGGGAGATTTGCTAGTTTTTTGGAGGCAGGCTTGGTAGGGTTAGCTGACTCGTCCCCAGAAGAAGTATCTTCCGTATTTGGTACGCGTTTGAGTGACTTTTTTTTATCACTTAGGAGGGAACTAGAGTCAGAGACCTCCATATCCGAAGGTCCCCCACCCTCTGCCATTTTAAAATTGGCACTTATATTATAAGTATTTTTTTTAAAATAATATTTCACAATAATAATACTTCACAAAACCAAACAAAAAAAAAACTTATAATTAATAAATATTTTCTCTCACTATATTCAATCTTATTCACCTATGAACGCACTCCAGTGCAGATGAACGGGAGCGTGCTGAAAGCTCGTTGGTGGTGGGAATGTGCCTACGACACCACTACACACAGTCGTCGGTGAAAGCTTACCCGCACTGTCACTGTTGGCACGATGACTCGGCGAAACCTCCAATGTCGGCGAAGCAGCGACAAAACAAAAACCAATGCTTGGCTTTCCGAGGATGAAAGCCTCTATCCACTTGCAGGCAGGGCACTTCACTCACTATCCAGATAGCGAAATGAACTCTTCAGCGGCAAAAAAAAAACAACAATCACGCGGTAACCGATAACGGAACTTGGACGCGACTTTCCTTCGTCTGGTTACTTCGGGCAATCGGCGAAGAATGATTCGCTGTTTATTGTAATGATAATTTCTCCAGCCTATAAATTCTTGCCGGCTTTTAAATAATCTTTAAATTTTATAGCATTGGACATTGCAACAACGTAAGATCCACACAGATATAAGTGAGAATGATCAAATGAAAATATTTCAGTTCTTCATGTAGTATCGTGAATTCAGGTTTTCCAGCCTGGAACAAACGATTCAATATGTTGTCCTGGGGTGAAACATACTACAAAAAAGCAACTGCGGCGTAAAGGTCGTCATGTACCTAAATGTTGCTTTGTTCAAATGTAAGAAATCTCATATGCGAAAAAAAACTGCACCAATCTGTACTTTTTGGCGAAAATCTGTACCCTGTACCGCACAGAATCTGTACCGAAAATAACGAAAAAATCTGTATCTTTCCAGATAAATCTGTACATGTGGCAACACTGGTTGTCGTGTTTTGGGCAACGATCGTATTCACGCTCTAGCTGCGCGTAGAATTCTTCTTCATCCTCATCGCTAGCTAGATAGGAGCTGTGAACGTTGATAATGCTGATGTTGAAGAAGTGGCTTCGCAACCTCAATGTGCACATTCTTTCATTGGTCGGCCACCAGCCAATCACCCATTATTGCATCTCCCCCATCTCGATGAAAGCTGTACCCTGCTCGTATGTGTTGCCGCAGATCTGGTAAATGGTATAGCCACCTTGAAACGATCGCACCATCGAACCTTTTCAGCAAACCTCCAGCAGCGCTACGATGTTGAAATTGCGGACTCTCAATATATCCGAAAGAATTCGGGTACTCCCAAGAAAATTGAGAAACTTGCAGTTCCGAGTTTGCAATCTCAATCTCTGGTCGTCAAAGTTTCATGAATTATCCCAAAAGGCGACTGTCGTTCTGCTCACTATGTGAATATTATGCGGGTTCCATGATGATTAGTAAAACATATATTGGATTTAGTTAACCTACTGGCTTATATCAAGAGTATTGTAAATGGTACACAAATAATGTAATGCTGAAAATGCGGATTTGGACCTCATCCCCCCTATGTAACAAAAAGTAACGAAAGACAAACCCTCATCCCCCTTGAGTTACGAGTTCTTGAACAAAGCACCTGAACGAAGTGCAACGTACGTTGGACCACACCTGACCAATGTGACCTAGTTTTATTCTACATTCTGCGATAAAAGATAGAATAAGCAAATGTTGAGCAGTCACGACACAGTTATGAATCGGAAGATTAACGCGATATTGCTTTAATTTCGGTACCTGCTCTTTGACTGCTGTTAAGCCCATTACAACACGTGCCTTATCATCTTGGCTCAGGAAACACATCTCTTTTGGTCCCAGAATCGAAGCGCAAAAACATTCAATTACAAATCGGGAGCCATCCAGTTAGCAACCTTACGGTAGCGGCGTCGATGGCGTCCAAAATGGCCTTGTTCGAAACTGTCAGATTAGAATAACATTTCTGAAATAATCTTTTCCAAGGCTAAAGACGAATAAACTGGAAAAGTATAAAGTTTTTATAGTCAAACACTCACCCCAAAATATTTTTCGGAGACGAATGAATCGGATGATTGAAAGTCTCCGTTAATGAATAAAAGAAGGATAAGACCCAAAACATCATTCACAATTCAACAGTCATCTAGCGGCGGCGAGGTGTCCTAAATGGTCTTTTTGAGGGTTACAATTTAGGTCAAGTTTTCTCAATTGATGTTTTTCAAGTATAGAGACCAAAGAATTGAAAAGTATGAAACCACTATAATTCAAGACAACATCATCATCCCTAAAATATCCCCGGTGAATGAACTTTTAAGTGCAAAGCCTTAATAAAACAAACACCAACGCCAAAGGTTCATTTCAGAACCACAAACATTTTCATAAAGAGTTAATTTTTGTAGTCAACTCATTCATTTTCCGGGTAGATTACGCACAAGGCATTATCATTTGAAAAATTCGAACAATTGAAAATAAAACAATATATTTGAACTGACAGCCCTTGGTGTAGTCCCAGGTGTCTTTTGACTATCATTTGTATTATTTACAGTCGCTTATGAATTGTACCTCTCCCAAAAATGGAAATACTACCTTGATCAAAAAGTTCCCGGAATCACCACCGTGTGGCGCTCTCAGTAACCCGTTTTTATTTTTTTTTGTTCTTTGTAGGTTGGCACATTTGTCATTGGCATTCTATAAAATTTGTATTGTGATAGTTTTACATTTCTGGAAGTTACGCTGTATTGAGTACATCTGTTATTGTGCGTGACTCGAATAACATTTAGCAACTACCGAATCCACCTGTTTTAGATCCCTACGACTTTTTCTTATTCGGTGCTGAAACGTGCACCCGAGATGAGATAATGGAAATATCGAAGATGATGCCTATGATCATACTGCAAATCGAATATAGTAAATATTTCAAGGATTGGACCAAGCGCTGGCTTAAGTGCGTTGCAGTCGATGGGGCTATTTAATCAAAAATATGTTAATGCAGTGATTTGTTAACACTGTAGTTACTCCATCAACGTACACAATTTTGTTCTATCCCCAGCCCCATTAAACTGATTTCATAAATAAACATTGGAGAACTATACCATGTACGCGGAAGGAATAACGGAACATATCGCAGGTTCTATTGATTGTAGAGGAGTTCATGTGAGTGGTCGATAGGTCGCGTTTACATAATCAAATCACTTACCTCAGTGAATCCTGATTCTTACCTCTACCCACTAACAGCTATCCAATCCATGATAATCGCTAGAGAACCACGCTATAGAGGCAACCCTTCTAGCCTTCGGACGGCAATTATCATACTAACATTCCTTCCCTTCCTCTGTTGACTGTAAGGACGTGGCAGGAGTGGTTATTGATTATTTTAAGCTCGAATCACCAAAACTTGCACAATGAGAATGATTTGCTACTCCGTAATTTAGTCATTTAGTGTGTTCTTTGTGCAATCTCGCTGGTTCAGGTCAATCACGGGGAGCGACTACGAATTGTACAGTCTATCAAAGCTCAAGCTCAAAAATATTTGACGGATCACCTGCATTTTTGAATCAATCAAACAAATCCAACTTACATTGACGTTACCCAACTGGGAAAAACTTTATTTCGGTTGTGAGTTGCAGTTACACGACATCTGATCTGGAGCAAACAAGGTAAATCATTATATGCCCAGTGAAATTAAATTAAAGAATGTTTTTTTTTTGCAAGATGGGTGTTCAAGTGAGAGCATTTGCTATAACTTCGCGGAGCACCATTTGAAACCCCCTGTAGGGGAAATCGGTGTAAAACCGACACCCTAAGGATTTCCACATATTTCCAAGATTTACCATGTTTCTCCGACTTCAAATCATTACAAAACCTTTCCTCGACTATTCATGAACCATTCTACATTATCTGGTGATCATTTTTCTAGTAGATTTTTCTAGTTGATAGAATACAAAAAACAGATGTTTTCAGGTGAAATAAATGGGAGTGCGAGTGAGTGCTTTGAAGAAACAAATGAAAACTTGTTACAATAATTTCAAAGCATTAAGAGGCTATCTGTATACTATGTGGATACTTTAATAGGGGAGAGAGGGGATATTTGCAAATTGTATGTAATTGGATCGCTCAGATTTTGAATGATAAAAAAGCAAATTCATGTATTTCAACTGCAAGAAAAAGCTGTTCACTGATGGCGTATTGAACCCCACAGCTCTCGTCGCTGATGCAGTCTTAGGTTTGCGGAACGAATGTTCGGATTCCTGGGATAGCCTGCACTCATATTTTTCGTATTGTAAGGATGTTTCACGTTGTTTTTTTCTGACCAATTCAAAAATCAGACGATTTTCAAGATCAAGCAGCTAATACACAAATTCCTGCTTCTGATCCGGAGTACACAAAGGGATACCATGAGCTCTACCAGGCTTTTTTGTTGATATGCCCGATTCAACGTTAGTTTTGGCTGTTTTATCTGTTCAGCTCTACCGTTTTGTCTCTCGAATATGAACACGAGACATCTACAGAAAAGTTAGAACGTAATTTTCCTATCGGTAAAACCCAAACCAGGTCTCGGTTTTACCAGGTGTCGATGTTACCCCGAATGGAATCGAAATTTCAAAACAATGATTTCGAGCATCGATAAGCAACTAAACCACCTAACGTCTCACAAAATATACTGAACAATGATCTAGGATGAATTGAAACCCCAAAAGTATCGAATTTTCCAAAAATTTCTGACTAAAACCCTTTAATTCCACGTGCGAAATTTTACATGGACTGCCTACTGTTTGCTGACCGGTTCTGTTTTGTTGTTTGTTTTGACAGCAAAGCGACTTCCGCAACTGTGGGGTGTCTCGAAACGTAATAAATGACAGGTGTGTACAGCGGACATCGGGAAATTTTCAAAAAATTATTTAAAAAATCAGATGGTGTCGGTTTTACCCACAGTGTCGGTTTTTCCTGATTTCCCTTACTAAGGTAATTATTATGTTCGGAAAACAATCTAAATAACTTTCATTGGAACATCCATTGCGGGTAACAACCCCAACCTTTCGGGGTCATCTCCGGTGGATCCAGCGCCCAAAGCTAGCAGTCAAGGTCTTCGCAGCACTGCGTTGACCCATTGGCACGGTGCAGTTTGTTTGATGCACTCAGCTGCGCTACTTTTTCCCCCGAGGGGAATCCCAACAACAGCACACGTGATTTATCTTGTAACAATGAAGGAAATGTTGCAATGCAACTGCGCCACGGTGGCGCTGCGTTCCGCGGACCGCACAAAAACATTGCTGTGCCCAGGGAAATCGTGCAGTGAATTATGTACGCTTAATTTTCTAATAGTCCTAAATTGATATTTGAAATTATAGTTTAGAATGTTATTTATTGCTTGCGTGGCTCATACCGTTGGGACAGAAGTTCATCGGGTCTCCTTTGTGGGGAAGATTATCATGCTACAATTTATTTTTGTACGAAGAACTGAAATTCGTTGCAACAGTCATATCTCTCCGAAACTAATTATTATATGCTGATGAACCGTTTACAATCAACCAAAAATATTTATTATTGAACATTTTATGCAAGTTTGATTGAATTTTACGATGACAACTCGAGTTCGAACCGAATTGAGCCAACCCCCAGGAGAAGCCTTCATCAACGCCGAACATGCGGGTACGAATCAAATTGCACCGCCTGTCGCAACAAAGCGCGATGGTGGTGGTCCGTCGGTTTGCCCAAATCAACAGAAAAAAAAACTCATCACGCATCGGTTCCACTCCAAATCAGTCAGAATGGCACGACCACAACATGTAAAACCATCGTTTTCACAGATTATCCAAAAGCTGCTACACTTTCGTTCATTCACATGGACGAAACCATGCCTGCTGACATCCAATATTGTTTCCGAATTCCACTCGTCGCTTCAGTGACTACCAATGGCGAAAACCTCAAACGCTTGCGCAAGGATCTTTGATCCTTTTGGTTTGGGTGGTCTCGAAGTGAGTGTACCGCGAGCATATATGAGGGAAGACGTCGGCCGGCTGGTCCATCGGCTCTCTGCAATGTTCTAATCCACGTGAGCGGTTTTGGATGTGCCTGGAACAAAAGCAAAGTTTTCTTCCTTTGGGTCTTGTCTTCACGTCTTCGTATTTGTAACATTCCATCCACTTCCTAACATCATCTATCAAGCACACTCTTCGTTTTTGGTTGTGGTCTGGGCTGGGTTTTTTAATCTGTTTGATTGATTTTCTTGCGGAGGATGGAAGTAATCAATAATGTTAATAAGGATTTAGGAGCTCGGGAACATAATAATGTACAATGTACAAGAGCTGGGCAGAGTGCCAAGGCATTCGGCTGCGAGAAGAACGCCAATTGACACAATAAAAGGTGTGTACACAAGGTAAAAAAAAACACCACGCAGTGAACCAGTCATCACATATTGTACAGTGCCGAATGGAGGTTTAGGGACATAATGCATATTACAGGTTGAACTCGATTATACAAGAAAATTAATAAGATTATATACAGTCAACTCTCCCTTACTCGATGTTCTGTAACTCGATATTTTCTCTAACTCGATGAATTTCATGGCACCTTTGATTTTACAAGCATTCTTCTTTCCATAACTCGATACCTCCCTTACTCCATGGGTTTTGATTCATTTTTCCATGGATTTTCACCTCCCTAACTCGATTGATCTTTACTTCCGTAGCTCAGCAGCTGGACTTTGACATATAGCCTGAATCAGCACTATCGCCATTTTCGATTAATTAGTTCGATTAGTTAAACGAAGACAGCAAGAAATGGAGGATTCGACGGTAATTTTGTCCTTTTTAACCTTCATGTTATTCAGCATTCTTACTGTTTTTAAATTCACTCTAGGACCCTTCAGATATACCGGTATTGGATGCAACTGAAATACCTTTACTTTCTATGATGAATAAGGTTAAATCTGAGACTATTTGAAATTGCTTCAGGTAAAACTAATTTTCCTTCAATGATGATGATGATGATATTCCACTGGAAGAATTAATGCGTCGCGAGCTTGATGATGTCGACAGTACAGTAACGTTCGATTGCTCAACGTCGTTTAATGATTAATACGAAAAGGATCAAAACGTGATTTGCTGTGATCTGATGTCAGATACCGATACACTGGAAGGTGTTGAAAGAGCTGAGGAAAACGCTGAAAATAGTAGTCCTATTAAGTTGGATATCAAGTTGATTTTATTGGAATTACACTTTCCAACGTTAAATGAAACTTGAAGAATATGTCCGGAATATTGAAATCAACTGAAAATGTACCTGTGAAACTATTTGAACATTTCTTTGTAATTGAACAGTTCCTGCGTGATCGTTGAAATTTAGTTTGAATAACATACTTAATCAAACTTATTTCAAGAAAGATGTAATCTTTCAGCGTCTAAGTGAAATTTAAGTGGCTTTTATGGCGATTATGGCGATTATTGAAAATTTTGCTTGAATTTTCACCGGGAATTGTTTATTTCGATATTGCATCCAAATTAAGAGAGATAGAAGTTGGGTGTCAAAGAACAAATTGTAGAGATGTTAGAGAACTTTAACTTGATTGATAGAAACAATCAAGTTTAGCATGATTTTTTGGGATAAAATAATAATTACACGTTAAAAATCGCTAACTTTTTTTCGTCAAACATAACCGTCTATCACCCTCTGAGAGATTGTGGAAAAAAAAGTTTTCATGTGAGAAAGGTGTTTTCTGACTTTAAGGGGATGAATCAAAAATTCAATTCCATACCATAATTGGGACATTTACCCTAATACAATACAATTGCAGTTTACGACATAAAAAAAATATGAATGTTCTGTATCTCGATACCTCCCTAACTCGATGGTCCTCTTGGATATCGAGTTAGGGAGAGTTGACTGTAATACAATTGATATGAAAACCATTAACTTTTGAATCTTTTTACTTCCAAAATGTTACCTAAATCCATTGATATAGATGTTTCAGAATTGTACCCTGTATCAAATATAACCATCTTTCAAGCAGAATTGTCCTACATGGCGTACTTTTAGAAGAAGAGCCAGTTTGTGGTAAACAGAGGCCGACAAAAAACAAGTTTAATAACTCTGTCATTGTTGAAATTCGAAAAATGTGTAGGAGGTTTTTTTTCATTCACCTTTTCCTCTATCACCACCTGAAACATTCTAGATACATGAAACTTTTTTATGTGAGAAAAAGGTTTTCTGACCCTTTTCTGAGCCTCGATAACAGCAAAAACACCATGCTTGTGCTTATTTTACATTGATGGGCCGTTTGTACCGGACTTAGGCCTACTTTGTGCCGGACTTAGGCAACGTCAATATGAGTAAAATGACCGCCGAATGTCCCGGTGATCCAAATTTGCCTATGGTTGCCACACATCCAACCGGCGGTGTACATCGCAAAGGCGTTTGGCGAGGCCGAAAGAGTGCGAAGCGATGAAGCCTAAATTTAATCCTCCCGATTTTGGGCTCGAGCACGATTCGTCAAATCGTTACCACCTCTATATGTGCTTTTTTTTACTGTGCGAGTTGGACCAGCCGGGCCCAAACTTTTATAATCGTTTTATTGTTTCTTCCAGCTTTGGCAGCCCTCGTATACACACACGCACTTACCGCAAGCCCACTTTCGTTCAAAAGTCAGCATTGCGTGCAGGAATAATAAAAATTTGCAAATTACAACAACGCATTGAATTATGTCGGAACAGTTTTGGGTCGGCCAATGTATTTTTTTTGTTTGTTGCCTCGTCGTTTTGCTTAGCCCGCTTTATGAGTGGGAAGCGGGCGAATATGTTTATGCGTATAGTGTAGGTCCCGATACAATGCATGCTGCGGTTTATTATGTTTCGGAATTTGCTCTTTGTCGAATACTCATAATCTTCCGCCTGAGTGAGATTGTGCAGAAGTAGTTCCTTCAATGCAGATTTTGCTCTTTTGAATTGCCGCCAAGTTCAAAATGACTTTTATAGCATGTTTACATACCTCATCCTGATGAATTCGAGTGGCGGCAGATGCTAGGGAGAAGACTTGAGATATGATGGGATAATTGGTGGAAATTATCCGAATTAGGAATCCCAGGATGATAGTTTTCGCACTGGAGTAGTAGAGTGATAAGAAAAAAACAACTGAAGCCGAAGGAAGAGTGATTATTAATTGTATTCAGTGTAAAGAGGGGGAGAAAACCAAATTATTTTCATGAAGAAAGATGTGCTGTTTCCAACATTTTTGTTAGTACATGGTTAAGATTATAAATTATAATATCGTATTTTGACCCTACTGGCATTGTCGTGGAACAAGCATAAGTAAGAAAAACTTCCTTCGACAAAGAAATCGGTCGGCCGAAAGGAGTACTGAACCCGTTGATTTTATCATGATGTCACTGACTAAATAACCGAACACCGACTACTATTCATATGTGAGCTAATGATTGTCTTCATTTATAAGTATAAAACTATTTTTTTTTATCAGATCTGTAAATTAACTAATTATAGAACTGATATGAAAATCGCTCATAACTTATTATTTTGACGTCAGGTTTGTCTATGATTTGAAGGTATACCAACTTAAAAATTTAATTTTACAAACCAGTTTTGTATCCGATAATCAGAAGGGCTGAAATCGAGTACGCCATGGCACAACTTCTTTTAACCCCCTCATTTCACCAATATGTATTATGAAATGATGGATACTAAAAATATCGTTTGTTCTATTTGTTCAGAGCTCGAAAAACCGTCCGAAATTCGTGACTCTACACTAGAATACTCCCTTAACGCAGTATTATAGTCTAGAAATTTGAAAAAAATCTTTTTTTTCCTTCATATTTCTGTAGTTTAGGCATCCAAGAATATACCATAGAGAGGACTCATCGAAAATCCCATTATTTACCGAGTTATAGCCATTTTAGTGATGCGGTAACTTGCCTGGTACAGCCATAACAATGAACTTTAAGTGCGTTTTTCTCGAAACTAGTACAGGATATCTCAAGTTCTACTGAACCGATTCATGTCGAATTTATATGAATACAATTTGCATGCATCTCTCTATCGCATGAAACTCTACGTTTTAAACCGTATTTTGTTTTTCAAACAGCCACCATTTTGTTAAAAAAGATATTTTTGACTTGTCCGAGGTTCTTGCAGTTCTTGCAATAGTGGCATCTTTACTGATTCAGAATCTGTTCGATTTTCTAGTTTCAGATAACCAGAAGACTGGAATCGTGTACGCCATGGCACATCTTTTTTTTTTGAATCCCCTCACTATCAGCTCTTAACTATTCTAAAGGGTGTGTCACATCAAATTGCATCACGGAAAAAACGCTGGAGAAATTCGCCCAGTAGACCGATCCTTTTGAAAATTTTAGACAGTAAAATAAAAACTATTAACCAACTTTTGGCATTTTTTTTATTCATACTTCGAGCCCAAGCCCGTATGCTCGCACCTTCCTCTTTACCCCGTCCATAAGGTTCTGTACAACGTCAGGTTGTAGTTTTTTTTTGAACAGAAATCCATTTTCTCTTGAAGTCCGCCTCCGATTTGACAACTTTTGGGTTCTTCCGGAGGGCCTGCTTCATAATCGCCCAATATTTCTCTATTGGGCGAAGCTCCGGCGCGTTGGGCGGGTTCATTTCCTTTGGCACGAAGGTGACCCCGTTAGCTTCGTACCACTCCAACACGTCCTTTGAATAGTGGCACGAAGCGAGATCGGCCAGAAGATGGTCGGGCCCTCGTGCTGCTTCAATAGTGGTAGTAAGCGCTTCTGTAGGCACTCCTTAAGGTAAACCTGCCCGTTTACCGTGCCGGTCATCACGAAGGGGGCGCTCCGCTTTCCGCAAGAGCAGATCGCTTCCAACACCATGTACTTTTTGGCAAACTTGGATAGTTTCTGCTTGCGAATCTCCTCCGGAACGCTGAATTTGTCCTCTGCGGAGAAGAACAACAGGCCCGGCAGCTGACGAAAGTCCACTTTGACGTAGGTTTCGTCGTCCATTACCAGGCAATGCGGCTTCGTCAGCATTTCGGTGTACAGCTTCCGGGCTCGCGTCTTCCCCACCATGTTTTGCCTTTCGTCGCGGTTAGGAGCCTTCTGAACCTTGTATGTACGCAGGCCCTCCCGCTGCTTGGTCCGCTGGACGAATGAACTTGACAAATTCAGCTTATTGGCGACATCCCGGACCGAACTTCTCGGATCACGTCTAAACTGCTTAACTACGCGCTTGTGATCTTTTTCACTGACGGAGCATCCATTTTTGCCGTTCTTCACCTTCCGGTCGATGGTTAGGTTCTCGAAGTATCGTTTTAGTACTATGCTGACCGTGAATTGAACGATTCCCAGCATCTTACCGATGTCCCGATGTGACAACTTCGGATTCTCGAAATGAGTGCACAGGATTAATTCACGACGCTCTTTTTCGTTCGACGACATTTTTCCAAATTTACAAAAAATTGACAGTGAAGCATGGCCAACGCTCTTATCTGATTATGAGCGAAAGCTGAAGATATAATTCCTAAAAATTAAATTTCTACAGCGTTTTTTCCGTGATGCAATTTGATGTGACACACCCTTTAGTTATGAATATTTTTTCCGTTCAATTTTGGTTTTATTGTTAAAAGATAGATGAACAAATAATGATGTAATGTATGGTAAAAGTATTCTTTGTTTTTTTTTAGGAGCTCGAAAAAACGTCCGAAATTCGTGACTCTACACTAGAATACCACCTAACATGAAGGCTTATGTTAATGCTATACCGATAAACTTAACTATTATGAATTCCAAATGTTCATGGAGGAGAAATAAGCGTCGTAAACCCAAACGGTACTCTATTAGCGAAAGAGATGTCATTTTAGGGTCATATTCGAGTTATAAGTAACTATCGTTTTCTCATCTATCTTCTTGGAAGTTGCTCAGGTGACGGTTAACCGTCGATTGTTAGCTATAATCAGAGATGCCAACCTTCTCGATTTTTCAGGATTTCCCAGACGTTTTGGTACGTTTCCTGATATCCTGACAAAAATTTTGCCTGATTTTTCTGAAATTATCCTGTTTTTTTGCTGATTATTGTATTTTTCGCCTAATTTAAATGAAAATTATCCGTAATAAATATGTGAGGTTTTACAGGTTGGAAATGACAACTCTCATAATAATCTTAATAATAAGAATCATAATTCTACCATACAAATGAAACACAAATTTCTGCATTGCTCGAGAAATAATCAACCAAATGAAACCAAATTAGGCATATGGAGATTTTGGGGCGCAATAAATGTTTTTATGGTGGTTAGACACTCCTCCCCCTCTTTAAGGGGGGGTTGCCATACAAATGAAACACGAATTTCTGCATTACTCGAGAATTAACCAAGCAAATGAAACAAAATTAGAAATATGGAGTTTTTAGGGTGCAATAAATGTTTCTATGGTGGTTAGACACTCCTCCCCGAAGTGCGAAGGTTTTAGGGGACAAGAAACGTTTCTATGGTGAATAGACACTCTTCCCCTCTCCCTGGGGGAAGGTGGGGGACTGCCATACAAATGAAGCATACATTTCTGCATGATTCAAGAACTAGTTAAGCAAACGGAACCAAATTTGGCATGTGGAGGTTCTAGGGGGCAAGAAACATTTCTAAGGTGGTTCAACACTCCTCCCATCTTTTCAAGAAGGGAGGGGGGTCTGCCATGGAAATGAAACACAAATTTCTGCATAACTCGAGAATTAATCAAGAAAAAGTAGCCAAATTTGACATGTGAAGGTTTTAGGGGGCACGAAACGTTTCTATGATGAATACATTCCTCCCCCTCTCTAAGGGGGGCTGCCATACTAATGAAATACAAACTTCTGCATGACTCGAGAACTAATCAAGCACAATTTGGGATGTGAGGGTTTTTGGTATAAGAAATGTTTCTATGATGGTATGACATCTCTCCCTCCTCTGGAATGGAGAGGGGGTCTCATAAAAATGTTACACATATTTCAACCAAAAATATACCAATTAAACATGACAACTGAATTTTTTTGGAAAAGTCTGAAGGAAAAAGGGAAAATTCGGAAAATGAATTTCCCTTATGTTCTACAATTACATAGTGACAAGCGCTGTTAGTGCATTTGATGTTTGCTCTAACGAAATATCTTCATCTTCTTCTATCTATACCAATAAAAATGGATTGCCGAATATGTTGATAAGAGCAGAACTCGAGGAAGGAATTGTCCGATTTAGAGCTGTCTTTATTCTATCATATTTTCTGTATCAAACATTTATTCCATGTAACGGAGAAACATGTTATTTGCAAGTGGTTGAAGAATATTGAAGGAGAATTGTGTCAGAAAATAATCTGATATTATAATGATGAGTTTTGGTAGAAGAACTAGGAATTTTATAGTAAAAGGTAAATTCAACGGGGTCGATTGGAAGATCAATCAATGGACAGTTCTGCGATTTGACCCATGAACTTGCGCTTAGTAAAAAACGTGAATGTTTGAAGGTATTGATAACGAAAAACTAATTTTGGGCGGGACGCAGTTTGCCGGGTCAGCTAGTATGTAATATTCTTATACGGTTAAAAATT
Source organism: Toxorhynchites rutilus septentrionalis (assembly GCF_029784135.1). Taxonomy (NCBI): domain Eukaryota; kingdom Metazoa; phylum Arthropoda; class Insecta; order Diptera; family Culicidae; genus Toxorhynchites; species Toxorhynchites rutilus. The sequence goes on from NC_073746.1 coordinate 227,471,573, forward strand.
TGAATTGCAAGCATTTGAAAAAAAGAACTGATGTCCTTGCATAATCTTTCGCAATTGATCTCCAAGCTGTATTCATTCATTATTCTTGAATCACAGGAGATCTTCCAAGTCAGTCGTTTTTGGAAGAAGACTGATTCTGATGAAGAAATGAAGCGGCAGAAATCAGTTCTGCCACAATCACACAATTTGATCGCATAAACTTAAATGAATTGCGTTGTGACTGTTTTCTTCTAGCAGATCCTCATGAAAACTCTAGCGTTAGTTCGGATCAGCTTCAGCTGTAAATATTTTATTTATAATAAGGTTGTCAATTTAGCAATTACAAACTACTTAACAGTTTTTAACAGTTTTTCTCCGTACAAATTCTTAGGTATCGCAATTTCAATTCTAGGTTAGGATTACAATCTAGGAACACATTTTTCAATTAAGTGTGTAGGATTTTCTAATAATCCAAATTTACTGACGGCTGTAAATATATGTAAGGTACACTGGGGCAAGTGGAATTTGGGGGTAAGTGGATCAAATATAAAGTAAACAAATAACAAAAAATATTTTGCTTTGTTTCCACACAACATCTGCCAAACAATCAATAAACATCTACTAAACGTACTTTTTAGTCGTTGTGAACCACCAGACGCAACCAAATATTGCTTTGTTTACAATCGCATTTCTGCAGCTGCGATCAGAGTCGATTACGCTGTCAGTAAAATTACATTTTCGACGATCGGCAGTTCGGAAAACTGGTTACATTTCACTACTAGGTAATTGAAAAATGCTTATTTTTGTGTTTACCGATACAAAATGTGAAAGATTGTCTTTTTACTATAAAAATCGGCCTGTTTCCACTTGCCCCACATGTTTTTGTAATTGGGTTAAGTGGAATACGTGAAAGTAAACATTGCTTATTGAATGTTTTTAATCTTTACAGCCACCGGAAGAATGGTTCGCAAATACATTCGCAAGCGTTCTCCTGCTAAATACAGTGGACAGGACTTGACAGATGCGATGGATGATGTAAAAAACGGCAAGATGAAGATAAAAGCGGCAGCAAAGCACTTCCGAATCCCATATGCAACACTCTTCAAGCGAGTGAAAGGTCTGAGAGGCATTAAAAGTATAACGGGAGGCCGACCCACTGCTTTGCCGTTGAAGGTTGAAACACAGATCGCCGACTGTATCAAGAAAATGGATAAGTGGGGCTTTGGACTATCCAAAGAGGAGACAATTTTGGCAATAGCAGAGTACGTAAAAGTTAACAAGCTTCAAACACCGTTTGTAAGCGGTGTTCCGGGAGACGATTTTTTCCGGAATTTTAAGCGCCGGCATCATCTATCGCAAAAAAAGCCCCAAGCCGTTGAGGTCGCACGGAAACGAGGAGCTGATCCTTTCGTGATGACCGAATACTTCAAGCTCCTAAAACAGGTGACCACGAACGTTCCTCCAGAGCAGATATATAACATCGATGAGACTAGCTTCTGCCTCGATCCGAGTCGGGTTAAGACTGTGGGAGAAACTGGAAGAGCTGCTCATCGTGTCACGGGCGGTTCAGGAAAAGAAAATTTTACTGTATTGATGGGAGGAAATGCGGCTGGTGACAAATTACCACCACTTATTATTTTCAAAGGATCCAACGTATGGAACAGCTGGATGGCTAGTAAATGTGATGAATTTCCTGGAATAGTTTATGCTGCAACCAAAAACGGCTGGATGGAGACGGATGTTTTCGCCAACTACTTCGAACGGTCCTTTCTGAGCGCTACCGCTGAGGGACAATTGGTCCTACTTTACGATGGCCATGTATCACATGTTTCTCTTGCTCTCATCCAAAAAGCAATCGAGAATAATGTTGTGATACTCAAACTTCCGCCCCACACAAGTCATCTCTTGCAGCCTATGGACCTGGCGGTGTTTAAACCATTGAAGCAAGACTATGACAAGTGCGTTATCCAGTGGCAACGGAATCACTATGGGACGAAGCTGTCTAAATCAGCTTTTTCAAACATTATCTCCAAAGTTTGGAGATCATTTGATTCACAAATAATTAAAAATGGGTTCCGCAAGGCCGGCGTATACCCGTTTTCCGATAAGGTGATTCCGGAAGACAAATACGAACCGAGAGCATGGGCACGTTTCATCGCATCACAGCAAGCAGCTCAAACGTTAGATGACAACACTGTTGAGATCGTCGAAGGATCGAAGAAGGCGCTTCCAAGAGTAACAAACACCAGAGATGCAGCTTCAGCAACTTGTAATTGCATTGCTTCCTCAACAGGGAATGACCAAATGGAAAATGATAATCCACAAAATAATTCTTTTGAAGCGATTCTCCTTGACCATGTGAAACAGATTCCTGTTTCCAAAGCGCAGAGAAAAAAAGTTTGTCCTGGGGCAGAAGTTATAACATCGACTGATGCCGTTGTGAAGCTGGAAACGATCAAATCGGTTAAAGAGGCGACACAGAAAGCAAAGCGTAAGAGAGCTTCGAAGAAATCATAACTGTGGTTAGCGATGTACCTGCTATTTTTATCTATTGACCTGATTTTGAAGACTTGCGAAGCAATAACGATATTTATTGCATTTTTTTTTTATTTCCTTAAATGCATTGATTAATTAATTTTGTATTATCAAAGAATAAAAGAAAGTGAATACAGTTTGTTTTATTCATTCCCAAACACCTTTTTAACAGAGTTTAACTTGTTGTAAACATAAAATTCCAGGTTTCCACTAACCCCCGTATCAAGGGGTAAGTGGACTTTGGGGACTTGGAGATTATTTTTGGCCAAACTTAAAATCTAGTTGAGGAATTCATTTTTCGGTTCCATATATTAATAGCTAATCGGCTACAGTAGTGATGTGTATAATTCGTTTTGAAAAATAATCAAAAACAGGAAAAATAGGACACTTTATTTTTGAAATAATGGTTTTTGGGGTTCCACTTGCCCCAGTGTACCTTACATAGTTTTAGTTTTTACCTACAGAGATTTCAAATAATTTTAACTAGAATAATAAATTTTCACTTTAGTAGTTCAAAAAATTGTCTTCCAACAGGAGATGTCTTTTTTTATTAATAACTTGCCTCGTCACTCAATGACATTTTGCAGACGAGGGCGATTTCCCTTACTAGTCGAATGTTGCGGAGATTCCCACAGTTTTTTTACACTGGACACCGAGGGGTACTCGACGTCACAAATTGCATCTCCATTAAGTTTATGGAACGACTGTAAACGTAACGAACATTTTTGGAGTCTAAAACAAACCGGATATGGCATCTAAAGATTATCACAAGTAGGGGTTCCTGCAAAATTCACTTGAGGGCAAGAACTTCAACTCTATATACAGCATAAAAACTACTTGAAAAAGTTTTCGACAACAAACCAAACATATTCTGAGAGAATATATAGAATATATAGAATATTTTTGAGCTGTGTGGAAAGTGGCGAAAGATTGTGAAACGAAACTATGCATATAGAATTGAATTAATGTATGTCTGCTTATAAAAATTTGTTTTTGCTTTTGTTTTCCCAAAAATCGACACGAAACTTTCGAAGAACCCAATATGAGCCATCCTGATTTCTTCCTGATTTTTTTAAATTATAGTTGGCAACCTAGGCTATAATATTTCTTGGTAATTTCTCTAATATTACCTCGCAAACGCTGTCGTCAAAATAGGTAGGATACTCAGCATTTGAATATTTTTTTCTGAGCTATTATTTGATAGGGTATTGTGTTACTTACTGAGAGTAAGTAACTAATGCGGGTGTCAAGAAAAGTTTACAATTTCGTCAAAACCGCATGGGGATAGCAATTTTCAATATTTTTTTTTAAAAGATCAAGAAAAATTGTTTTGATTGCACTTTTTTGCTTTCTTAAAAATTCATTTATGATTCCGGACTCTAAGTGACTAAAACTTCTTTTCAGTTCTCACGTTAACGGGGGACCACGACCTGGCGCATCGAAATATTCTTTGGCAGAAATTTGTTTCCAGCTTGTATGAATGTATTTTGTATCGCATAGTATAGCAGTTTTTTCGTTATTTTGATTTTGCGGTGTAAATGAGCATTGCAATTTAATTTTTGATACAAAGTTCGAATTTAAAAAATCTGCTACGCCACGCGTTAGAGAATACATTTAAGATAGAGAATACGTATTCCAGCCAAAGGACCTGGCTGGGTAAAGAAGTGAAAAGTACCCCCAAACCAAATCACCAACTATGGAAAACATTCTATAGGGTACTAAATAAGAAATGTTGACTAGTTTTTGAACCCCTATGTGGTTTACTGTAGGACCCACGGTGAAAAACATAATTTTCGATTTTTTGCACGCCATTCTAATTAGCTTCGAGATAAAAATTTGAAAAAAAATGTACTGAGAATGCATCTTACTATGGTGTATCGAGAAATATTTCCAAAAAATTTAAGTATATGTTTAGGGGATTTAAAGATTCAGTACTACTCTAATTGGTATTTAAATGTGTTTTTGCGCCTTTTTAGATATGTATGAATTTTTTCAAAATTTTAAGTGTTGGAAAATACACAAAAAATGTATTTCCCAATTTTTATTTTTTTAGAATGTTTAAAGCCCCGTACTGGTTTAATTTATATTTAAATATGTTCGTATGTTTTTTTTTATATTTGTGATTTTTTTCAGAAAAATTCGAGAACGGCGCGGCACTGCACCCCCAGAAATTATCACCAGCGCTATGGAAAAAACTGTATAGGGTACTAAATTAGAAAACTGGGTAAATTTTCTGAATCCCTATATGGTTCACTATGAGATCTATAGTGGAAAACGTATTTTTTTCCCTTTTCCCAATATTTTTAGTCCTTTTTTAAATATATCTTCAAACATAACTTATACACGCTGCAAGAGATTCGAACACTAAATCTCAAATGTCATATCGAATCGTCTAAAGCTCATATTGTTTCTGCTCTCCAGGTCGGGGTCCACCATAATACAAATAAAAGCAATACAAACAGAAAGATTCCCAGAAATATGCTGCTCGAAACAGAAATGAATCACCGAAGATCCATTACAAGGCCAGAATTCCACGTCAATTACACCTAATCGTTTTCTATTAGGTACTTCAAACCGAATCGCCCTTAACGATACACCAGCCATGCTCTGACGTTCTTTGAAGATATCACAAGCCTTCGCTGATTAGTTTAGAAAAGATAGATTCATCAAATATTTCCCTGCACTATTACTGCACTATTATGTGGTCATGCATACTGGTAACATATCGATGGGTATTCTGAACCACTGCTATTAGTAAATATAAACGGAGGGTATTTGCTGAGAGTGAACGTTTCTCTTTCAAAAAATTTAGAAGAAATTATTTGATCTCGACTGAATTGAGCTCAATCGAATTTATAGAAGGTAAACTTTTGTAAATCATACATGTGCCAATTGAATTGAAACATTATATTTCAGAGCAATCGAAAATTATTGGAGAAAACAATGAGGAGAAGAATTAACTTGTTGCCTGAAATTAAACAAAATATTTACCTTAAATACCTTATACTTTTGTAATATTTATCATGTACTTATGACCTTAAAATTTTGATTTCCACAGACCGATTTGCGTCATTCAAAAGAATTTTAAGAACCAAGTAAAGGTTTACTGAACCAGGAATTTTTCAATATTGCGTTTTCTCCTAATTTTCTGCGAACCATTTATCATTCATTCAATTTACATTTTTGTAAGAACCAAAACACTGGCCAGCAAATACTTTCTAATCAAGCAAATATTATTGAAATAAGTGGTACCGTGATCCGGGGGCAAATGTATCACCAGGGAGAAATTGATAAAATGTACTAATGGAAAGACTTGAAAATGTTGAAGATTTCATGAACAAACATTAAAGGGTGTGTCACTTCAAATTGCATCACGGAAAAAACGCTGTAGAAATTCGCCCAGTAGACCGATCCTTTTGAAAATTTTAGATAGTAAAATAAAAACTATTAAACACCTTTTGGCATTTTCTTTTTATTCATACTTTGGGCCCAAGCCCGTATGCTCGCACCTTCCTCTTTACCCCGTCCATAAGGTTCTGTACAACGTCAGGTTGTAGTTTTTTTTTTGAACAGAAATCCATTTTCTCTTGAAGTCCGCCTCCGATTTGACAACTTTTGGGTTCTTCCGGAGGGCCTGCTACATAATCGCCCAATATTTCTCTATTATAAAAAAATATTTCACAGTATTTCTTCCACCAACATTCTATGCGAACCGGAAGCAGAATTTTTCAGCTTATAGCAAAAAAAAACAGTGATTTTCGCATATCGTATGCACGAAATCATTATTTTGAACATCGAAATAATTTTGGGACTGCATGAAACTTCTGATATTTTGAATCGGATATTGTTAACAATATGTCAAAAACATTTAAAAAGACGATCGGCATGAACTTTTATCTTTTACATTAGTATGTAAATCTATTCATAAGTGAATTCCGATTTCATATATATCAAACTGATACTAAATAATGGCGAAATTTCAATTCTATTTATTAATTAGATTTCTTTCTTTCTTGTATTCCTGCATTATTTTGAAGAACGAATATTCAAATATTATAAGTGAAATGTCACAATGATTCATGAAGATTTCACCAGTATAAAGTATTAGTGATCGTTATATTAGGTTTATTTTCTTAACAGGATATTTTTTAAATAACTAGCTGAATTAGCAAGATGAAAAAAGGGAAGAGATACTATCAGCTTGGAAACAGTATACACTGACCCTAGCGTTCTTTTATCGCAAGTCGATATTAGTCCTGTTTGGTGCTTCAATCACCAATCACCAAGTTTTTTTTTTCTTGCACTCATTCTAATAACGTTACCCCACACAAACTGTGCACGCGCTCATCCAAATCATGCATACGCTTTTCCATTTAACGGTTCACTGAATTGGCCAGTTCGCCACCCGGTTGTCCACAGACACAGGGGAAGGATATCTACGAAAACTTTCCAAACAGATCACACCGAGCACAATCGGCATTATGTGTATATTCGATTCATTTGCATGCCCACCACCGATTAGGCTCTCCGAGGCACCCCGATTATGGAACAGGGGTTGTTTCGATTCGTTCACGCTTGCCGTTTTCCTACCGAATGGGATCTTTTTGCTTTTATGCTGATTTCGATGGACTGTGAGCAGTGGGATCGCACGGCACGCTACTAATGAATAAATTCCATTTTTATGGATTTATTGATTAAACATATCGCCACGGGACGCGACATTGTTTTCTCACTCCCAGGTCCGTTTTTGCTATGGGAAATTTGTTTAGCACCAGCTGATGTATCTGTTTGTCGGAGGGGGGAGCGGTAGCCGTCCGATTTTTGGCATGACCACATTTGTTTGGGTGAAACGCGGTCGACAAGTGGGTGGCGGACGGAAAAGCGTGGTCAATAAGCTGGTTTGCTGCTTTATCGATTAAACAGGACATTGGTTTGTGTTTGAGACTATCACGGCTGGATTATTTTAGTTCAGAGACTTTTACTGGAATCGACTTGTATACTGTGTACGGCTAGACAAAATTTACAACATTGGTGCGCTACATTTCCACAATTTCTACTTCATTCAGCACGCAACTGAATCCCATTCACCTCGCTTGATTCCCCAAAAATCGATCGTAATTTATATTGATTTTTCCAATTCTTATACACTGTTCTTAAACATCGACCACATCTTCCGCTCATCTTCACTTCCCATATTTGCAACATTTTTATAATCAATTTCACCGCATCGATGCCCGAGGCGTTGTTCGATTTATTTTCCGTTTTTCTTTCTTTTTGCAAACTCTCTGTGTTCCTCTTTCATGCTCGAACAGAATTCGGAAGCAAGTTCCGCAGGGCGGTATGAGAGCATGCTACCGGTTTATGTTTTTGTTTGGTTGTTCTCTTTCTTCCGCAAAACAACGAAGCAGCATAAATGCATCGGCACAAGAATGCAATGTTTACACAGGTCGGTCTCTTTTTGGTATTGTTTCGGCCAGGTTCTCCGCTGTGAAGCTGAATGCAAAGTTCTTGTTTTGAACTGCTGGCGGCTAACCGAGAGGCCTTCTTTGTAGTTCCGCATGCAATTCCGTAATATGACTTGAATCGTTTTCTGAAGGGTTTGCCCTCGATTTTTCTGCAATTGTGTAGTTGGGAATGTTTAGTTTTGCATTGGTAGATTCGGAATGATATCCTTCATAGATGCCGAAATAGGTTGGAACTGATTGTGTCGCTCTGAATATTTAGAAGAATTCCGAAACACATAATTACAGCAATTTAACCTGATCTTCGTATCAATCAAAGCAGCTTTTTTGCAGTTAAAAAAAAATATTTGTAAATATATTATACACTGCGTTTCACAACTATAGAACCACGCATTTTTTCTGAGTTTCGAGAGATATGTAAGAAGTCGGTTGAATGGAAGTATATAGTACAGGGTTTTCCAACTTTAAATTCCGAAAGTAAATTGAAATAAAACAAAAAGTCTAGCGGGTTCAAATTGCATGATCTGGACGGCCAATTGGCATCACCAAAACGTGAAATTATGCGTCCCTCAAATTTCGTTCGCAATATGGCCATGTTCGCTCGTGTTGTGTGGCACGTGGCGCCGTCCTGCTGAAACCACATGTCATCCGTATCCATATATTCAATTTGTGGCAAAAAAAAATCGGTTAACATGCGGCCATAGCGCTCACCATTTACAGTTACCGTCTCGCCGTCCTCATTTTCAAAGAAATACGGCCCGATGACTCCACCAGACCATAATGCGCACCAAACAGTAACTTTTGGCGGATGCAAAGGCCTCTCAACAATCACGTGTGGATTTTCTGAGCCCCAAATACAGAAATTTTGGATGTTCACATAGCCACCGAGCTCGAAATGTGCCTCATCGCTGAAGAAAATTTGATGCTAAAATTCAGCATTTTGCTGCTGTTGTTCGTTCACCCAATCGACGTTTGCCCGACGCATTCCATGGTCACCACGCTCTAATTTTTGTACCAGTTGGACTTTATATGGATGACGGTGCAAGTCCAAATGCAAAATTCGCCACAATGATGTGTTTGACAAGCCCAATGCTGAGCACGCCGTGGTATCGAAACATTCGGGTCATCCTCCACACTGGCAGCAACAGCAGCAATATTTTCGGCCGAACGCACATTACGATGATGCACAGGTTTCACAATATCCGCTACGGATCCAGTTTGTTCGAATTTACGCACTACATTAGCGATTGTGTGCTCTGTAGGCCGTCCATGACGACCAAAATCCGTCCGTAATGCTCGAAAAACATTTGCCAGTTTTTCATCATTTTTATAGTATAATTTAACAAAATTAACACGTTGTGCGATGCTAAAACGATCCATATTGTAAAATGGCAGACATTCAACTAACGATATGACGCTTTGGTTGAGAGCTATGTCAAACGGTTGTCAGCGCAGGGCTGTCTACTTTCGGAAGCTCGAAATGGAAAACCCTGTATAAGATATAACAACGATCTCAATTTAAAATACTGGCCATTTAAACTTTATTTTTGTGTTAAGGCGCGAAACCATAAAAAAAAATAAAATTCCAGTAGATTAATAGAACATTGATCCCGTTCCTGTTGACTGATCGATCTGAAATTTGGAAGACACATTCAATTCTACTGTCATTATAAAACTGCATATTCGATGATATTGAAAAATTCAATTTGACCGTCGCTAATAAATGGCCGAATGACTTGACTTGGAGAAGACAACATAATTTCAAAAAGGTCGCAGCCACTAAATGGTCGACTATGTATTTTTTTGCAATCCCCTCAATATCTGTATCAAATGAAATGATTTGACTATTTATTTATTTATCACCGTCTCGAATACAGTACATTATGAAAATATTCCGCTATCTTGTTATGGCGGCCATTTTGAATTTGCATTTGCATTTTGAAAAAATCATAAAAAAAGACGGGTGGGTAATGTCGGGGACATAACCGGAGTGACGTAGGACTATACAAAGGGGACAGCTTTTGTTAAATATATATTTTAAATATATTGTTTTATTTTCTTCTCCTACGTGAATACCTACCTATCTACCTGAAAAATGGATTAGTTTACTGTTTACTCTTTATGAATATGTTGATGGTTCTGAAAAGAACCTTTGGTGTTGTGTTTTTGTTATCACTCGATATTCCCATCTTGTTCGGTTAAACCTTTCTGTTTAGCTATTGCGTTTGCCACTCGCCACAGCTTTCACAGTTGGAAAATTTCTTCCCATCCAGCTTGTGACATGTTGTTCAGTAAATTACATTTAATGCGACGTGCCGGAGAAACACTTTGCCACTCACTGAAACTAATTGTTGCCTTGATGAGCGCCGAACCGAAGCTGCTCTGTTCTTGATGCGGGTTTTCTGATTGTCGTGAGCAGCGTGCAAGCTAACTCGAGCACTCCGACAGCCGAAACTCTATAATCGCTGTTAGGTATACTGGTGCTCCGGCACCAATCCGTTCGGCCTAGTTACCCTTGCGGAGCAATCAGTGAATGCGACCAACTGGGAACTGGAGACCTGCACGGTTCGAGTGAGACTTTGCCTTTCCCTTAACTTGTCCTCCTTTGTTACGTCCACGATGCCGATGCCGTACAACCACACGGGTATACGGTTTGAAAGAAAATAAGATATTTTGTTGGGGTCCGCGTGTTTTATACTCTAGCGGTACACACTCACAGGATAGAGACAAATCGGCAGACTCAGCCAGAGGGGCGAGTCCAACGAGACGAACGAATGAGCGTTAAAAGGGAGCGATGGCAGAAAAATACATTCATTACGATTTGTTCGCTCGTTGGATTCACATGCAGGCTACAAAGGGTCCTTTTCAGGATCACAAAATTATCTTCAATCTAAAGAGTTTATTGTTTTGTTATTACTCGATATCCCCATCTTGTTCGGCTAAACCTTTCTGTTTAGCGATTGCATTTGCCACTCGCCACAGCTTTCACAGTTGGAAAATTTCTTCCCATCCAGCTTGTGACATATTTTACAGTAAATTACATTCAATGGCACGTCGCATTACCACCACTCAGTATCGGATTGGAGGTAATTTTAACCTGTAATTGATCATTTGCGATGACAGTGGTACAGTGTCGACTTTCAACGTGGGGTCATAATATGGACCCCGAACTCTATGTTTACAAAAATGTCCAACTAAATATGTCGCATTACAGGTCCGTCCAATTAGCTAAATGTCGAGATAAGTGTAAATTACTGTACTTTCAATCTAGAAACAATTTAAGAATTGGTGAAAATCAATAAGCTCAGAACAACTACCAAATTCACATACTCATCGGATCCTGGCAAACAAATTATGAAAAAATCAATTTGTGTTTTATTATTATTTTGGATAATGTTTTAGAAAGCATTGAACTGTATTTCCTAAACTCTTTTTTGGAAGGCTTAATGGTCCTGAAAAGCGCCTTGTTTTATGGAAAGGTTCCAATTTAGAAAACTTAGTACTCGTGGTTTTAAGAAAAACCATTTCGAACGCCCTAGATGCCGCCTTGTTCTGGTTTTGCCACCAAAGCAGATTGTATAAAGAACAAACTTTTTTCTTCCGCTACCTGCTGTCGTTTTGCGATTGCGTTGCCACTCGCTGCAACTGCCTGTTGTTGTCTTGATGTCCACCGAACCGAATGTGGTCTGTTCTGAATGCGAGTTTTCTTATCGTCGCGAGCAGCTTTTCCACTTCGGCGGCCGAAACTATATAACGCCGGCTAGGTGGACTATGCACTGATACTAACGCGCTCGGCCTAGCTACCCTTGCGGGGAACTCCAGATCAACACGGTTCGAGCGGGATTTTGCCTTTCCCTTCACTTTTCCTCCTTTACCATGTCCAGACATGGCTGCTTGGGTTGATTTGTTGATGTGTTGTGATGCGAACCGATGTGGTGTACGGTTTGAATGAGAATGATCGTTACGGCAGCGGAGCGGGGATTTTTAAGCTGACTGGCTGGCTCGAGAATTACGCATGTGTGAGACTGCGACCAATGTTTCTTTCTTTTTTTCCTTTTTCCTTTCCAATCGTGCTTCATTCTATTTCGCTGCTGCTCTGGTTGCCCGTTTTGGTCGGTACGATTTGAGTAGCACAAAATGGACCAATCAAAAATGGGCACATAGTGCATTTTGACAATGCTCGATATTTCACAATTATTCAATTATTTATCTCAAGAAAAATGAAATGTTATTCGTTATGATAGATGCGTAGATATATTTCCTATCAATTGATGCGAAAACCTTTGCGATCTATTGAGAAATGCTCAAGTTATAAGCGTTTCAAATCTTGCATTTTTTCCTACTTGTTCAGTGCCTAGATTTCCATTTCACCCCCTATATCTTCCGGTTAGACGTAGTCCTACGTCAAAAATTCTCCAGATAATTGAGTCTAAAATTCCGGATAATCGAGTCCGACCTGTACTATATAATGAGTTGACACTTAGTAACCTTTGTGATTACCTACACTATTTAGTGGATTGTAATAAAAAGTTTCGCTGGATGTCATTAGAAAAATTAGATTCGTACTAAACTGTGCATATTAGATCGAAATCGGATAGTTCTCACTATATGAAGTCTTCAATTTCATACGAAAATAATGGATTTACTTTTCTCTAATCCAAAATGATTGATTTGATTGGTAATAAAATCAGAAGCTTTTTTTAACTGTTCTTTCATCAAAGTATTTCGGCCTATGTCCGATTCTTCAACTAATGCTCATTAATTTTGATATTGCATCATAATATTCGAAGTATTTTTTGGCGTCGAACTACGTCTCCATCAAGGATGCAAAATCAGAAAACAGGTAATGTGTTTATGAAATAAAGTTAATGTTAATAACTATTTTTGCCGCGAACGGATTTAGACGATTTATATACCAAACGAATCGGAAATTACCTGAGATTTGTTTTATATGCTATATACTACAATCCCCTGATGTGTAAACGGTTTAAATTGATGAAAACTAGAAGCATTCCCATTTTCCCAAACGGTCTACTCATTTGTGAGCTTCCCTACCCATGTCGCCAATAACGAGCAACTTATTGGCGATCAACGAAGGGGAATGATTTAAAGTTTCAGTGAACAAAGAAAAGAAGAAGAAGAAGAGCGAAGAGTAATATTTGCCTAGAGCATAAATATTGGATCTCGCTGAGGCAAACTTTCAGTATCGTTCTAGATACGAAGCAACAAAATTGTGTGGGGAATCATCAAACTAGGCTATCATCGACTCACCAAGAATATAATTGTTCAGGAATTATGTGTGTGATTCGGTTTCGCATGACAGTAGCAGAACTATCTCTATCAAGGATGACATCTAAGCTAATCGAGACCGAAAATATTAATAGAAAGGACTTCTGTTGAAAATAGCGCAAAGCGGAGATACGTGTATGGGTGTTAAATATTATCCGAAGTTATTGAAGGTGACTTGAACAAAATAACAGCGTAGTTCTACGTCAACAATGTGGTCGTGTCTTGGACACAATCTCCTCTAATTATTTTTGTTTGGATCCACTATCCCCACAACTTACTTGGGTATTTTAAGATTATTTATTTATTGACCCATCCCATGGAGTTTGGTTGTATATCTAATTACAAATCAAATTTTGGGAGAAAATAAACAACGCTATCTGAATTAATAATGGTTTAAAATTCAGATTTCTTTAAAACATATAAACATACCAAGCTTTGAAAAGATCTTATCTGAGTATCAGTTTATTACGCTTTCGATCTATCTCTGCCCTTGTTTACCTAGATTCTGATTGAAAGAATAAAAGCAATGTCTAGAGACTTGTTCAAAGAGTGTTAGAATTGGGTATGATTTAAAACTTGTGGACAACGAGATCGGCGAGATCTTCAAAACAGAATGCCTCCATAAATAGCTTTTTTATGAGACAGAATGAAATTCGCAATTAATTTTTGGCTGAATAATTTGATGTGGAGTTGCTCAGCAGATAAACAAATGACCAGTGAATAAAATTTTCTGGATGTCACTTTAGAAGCGCATGAAAAGACAAGTACTCATTGGACTAGGATTGGGCGATCTTGGATCGATTTTCAGAAGATCGATCTTTTCCAATTCGATTTCCGATTTTTTGGATCGATTCATTGTACCCTAAAAAATCTTAAAGATCGATCTTTTTCCATCGATTTTTTCGATCTTATAGTTTTTTTTTGTTTAATGTACATCGATTTTAATCTCACCACCTGACAATTTTTAAAAATCTTTTCTATGCCATCTTTTCGATCTTTTTGATCGTAGGGTAAAAAAATTGTTTTTCAGTCTCTGATTCTCACCAAAAACCACAATTTCATAAACATCTTTCAAGGTTGTCTGGTCGTGAATTTAGGAGAAGCAGTTTTGAACGTTTGGTCATTAGAATACAAGTGTTCACAAGTTATATTTACTGCATTAACACTCCTATACTCGCGCATTGGTCTGTCAGACCGAGAAATCAATAATTCGTTCATTTCTCAGAAGATATCAACACTACGACTTTGCGACTTTATACATAGAAATGTATAAATTAATGTTAGTGGCATGGCATATTTATTGAATATAAGGCATAAGATTATTACAGGACTTTTCTTATTTGATTTCAGTCCCTTTTGTAACTGGATTGAACGGATCCATATTTTAACTATTCGTCGTTTTCACGTCATATGTGCAAAAGCAAAATACAAATGTTTGACTTTCGTATAGTTATTCGCTAAATACAATGGTCACACATATACACACACTTCTGAAAGAATTTCACTTGTGGAAGAATTGTAAACAGTAAACTATAAACTAATTGGTAGCTTATGGTAATTTTTAACAGTTACAGTTTCGGGGATATTTTTTCATAATGGACAATATCGACATGAAAACAAGAAAAAGAAAAGGAAGTTCCTAGAAATCTTTTATCATCTTTTTATGCCCCATCTAAAAAAAGGCATTAATTCTTAGTTTACCAAGGAAACAGAGACGCAAAATAGTATATGCAAACTTTATATTCCAGAACCTTTATCATCTGGTAAATATCTAGAAGGTTGTTATACATTCTTCTCTTCGATAAAAAACCCGAAAAACACGCAAGAACTGCATAAAATGTAAAAATTATGTTTGCTTCGAGCATGCAGTTATGCTATGTTCTGATTCTTGCTCCAATGAAACCACAATCGATTAATACGTTTTTATGTTATTTTATAGCTCTTTATACTTCCATGAATTATATTCAGTTGCTTATTTTTAATTAATATCAGTGAAAAAGTGAAAATTATTCTATTTTAAGGAGGTTGAATTAGATGACTATTAAAACATAATAAAGACGAAGAAAACATATTTTTTGGAGTTTTTTCATTCAATCAAACCTTCTTCTTCAAATAAATGCCAATAAAGCCTGAAAAATACACAATATCAACATTACAGAGATGGGGGTCTCCGTAGCCACATTGGTTGCGCGTTCGCTTAGTAAGCGATCGATCGTGAGTTCAGAACTCAGGGCCCTCATTGACCATCTTTGTGTTATTACAGAATAACTACGTCCACGCAACAATCATCAGCGATGGAGATCGATTCACGGTCGAAATAAGATCGATTTATCCAAACAAACTGCTCTGCTCTGCAAGACACATCGGGCTACTGTTCTATAAATAACTCAACAATGATCAATCAACTGTCTTCGCTGTCCGGTCTAACTGGATAATGGAAGAACAGAAGGGAAACTCTTACGCCTAAATGGCTACTGTGTAAATGTGTACCATATGCAATGGTATAGAAGGGAATGCTCTAACGCCGAAAAATGGCAACTGTGTTGTAATGTGCTAATTTATAGATATGATAAACATGTGATATGTACACGATTATAATTCGGCTCTGTTACAGCTAAAATGCTAATGAGCCTAAAAAAATAAACAAAAGGGATAAAAAAAACATTACAGAGAAGTTCAATTTTCGGTCTGTGACACCGAGCGCGAGTATACGTGTTATGATTTTGCACGCGAGTACAGGAGGGTTAAATTCACTATGCTGACAGTGAAAATTGTGACGAGATAGAATGGTTGATATCAGGTCCAGCTGAAGCGTTCTTTTCTAGAACTGAGACTACTTTCGATTAAATGCTAAATGGATTATTGTCATCGGAGATGAATATCAGTTGTTGAATTTCTAATGATAATTTTCGATTAATTTATTTAATTAAATGATTCCATGACGGTTCAGTACGAATGCATCCGATTTTTCAAGAAAATCGATTCAGAAAAGATCGATTCTTTGGTACCGATTTAATCAGTGAATCGATCCCTGCGCCGTTTAGAAAATCGATCCATCAAGATCGATTTTTTTCTAAAGATCGCCCAATCCTACATTGGACATGGTTCAGAGCGAGCTTTCTCACGTCCGTAAACCCACACAACCATCAATATTTCTCAATCCGGTAGCATTGTTGGAAGTATCTCGCGAGAGGCACCTTCCAATAAATCAGCTGAACTCTCATATATCAACCATCGACCCTTTTCAATTTACAATAACGTATGCTTCAATTTTCACCACAAAGTAGGTTAAACTGTGCCGTTATCCATCGCGCCTCAGACCACGATCTCCAGCTATTCAGCACACACGGCACAACAATCGATAGTTCTACTGAATGAATGGTCTCGCCTTAGTCTGTGATCCGTCCGTAAACCGTCGCTCGGAGGGTCGGGTTGGGGGTGTACCAAGCAAAACCAACTCCTCTTCACTAATTCGTGATCACGTCATATATGATTTAAATTCTCACAGACACAATATTGCACAAGAGCCGAGATCTGCGACTATCACTCGTTTCGCGTTCAGCTCGTTACCCATCGCCGGGTGTTTGCATGGAGTCATATGAATCCAATATCTGCTGGGAAGTCGCGGACGGATTTGTGGTGCAATAGAGATTATCGTCTGTCCGGGCGAATGTGAAAAAGCTCTTCCCCACGTCGTCGACAGAATTGCACTCTTCCAGCCGAGGTCGTGCCGGCTTGCAAGCTTACCAGCAGTGGTAATGAGTAGGCAGCATTCACGCGAATCTATATTGGTCCCTCGCTATAAATATGAATGGATTTTCCTTCACACATGTGAGCTTCTTCGAAGGCTCCGCGTTGAAATCTTTGAAGTGGTTCGCTCATAAAAGTTTTGTTTCTTCGTTGCGAAGTGATTATTGCTGAATGTGAGACAGCGCAATCATACACATATAAATATTGAATTTGCACGACTTTGCACTGAAGATGTGCTTGCCTTGCCTTTTTGCCGCCGCCATGGTCCAGATCCTGAAATTACGCTCGTGGACTGCACTTTTCCCACTCTCGTTTATCTCGTTATTTGTTTATTTCGTTTGCAGCCATTAATTTTCCGCTAGCCTCGCGGCATGCAAAAGCGCGGGGGAGTAGTGGCAGCAGCTTCGTCTTCAATTATCGCGGCTTGAATTTGTTAGGATAATTTGGGCTTAACATGCATACGAATATTGTGCTGTGGCCGTCCGTCGTGGCAGTTCTTTTTGTGTTTTCTGTTAGCGCGCGGGTTGTCTCCGAGGAAAATTGCCATTAGACGATTCGGGGTTAGACCCAGCTACGGGACCGACACAGTGTGGTCATGTGGCACCTTGTCAAGTTAATTGAATTTCAGCGCGAAGTCGAGCCACGAGTCCCATCAAGACAGCCGCTCTGTTTAGCCTGGGCTGTTCCATCTAGACTTGAGTGGGTCAGAGAGATTTGTCGGACGTGTACTTTTATGGAGTGGAGTAATTGAATGGCTGGAAAAGATATACTTTGCAGAGTGACAAATTGGTTTCTTGTAGTTTTGATTTGGAATCGTTGGAGGATACTAGAACTGTATCGAAATCGCTTATGTACATTGGAGATTTGTGTGGGATATCTACAGAATTTGTATTGTGTTTTCCAATAATAAATATTTGAAGTGCGATGCTATACCGGCAGATGATACGAGAATCGAATCATCGATCAGGTTGAAGAACACGACTGAGAACAATAGAAATGGGCATTTTTTTTACAGATCACGCGTGATTCGTGCCATGTGTCAAAGCTAAAGTTGTTTAGATTCCATTGCCATTTAATGGTAGAAAGATTTAGAAGGTTGGCAAACGATTAAATTTCATAATCAAATTTGATGCCCTGTTAAAAATGTGTATTTTTGTTTTATCGAAAAATTGTCTTTAGCGATGAAGCACATTATTGGTTGAACGGATACGTCAATAAGCAAAATTGCCATATTTGATCCGATGACCAGCCACAATCAATACAAGAGCTGCCAATGCATCTCGAAAAATGTACTTTTGACGTAGGATTACGTCAAACAAATAGAAAACTTTGGGGTACAAATTGAAAATCTAAAATCGAGCACATCGTGAAAATTGTCCAATTTCAAACGCTTATAACTCAGTCATTTCATGATGGATTGATGAATTTTTTGCGTGAATCGATTTCGACACTCCTTAACAATTTTCGGGTTGAAGAAAACAATGTGTGTCACGAAACTAACTATTGAACAATTGAACAATCTCAACCCCTATCTTAACGGAAATACCCTCTTTTGATTGGTCGAAATTGACGACACATGCGGCGGTTCCCTAACAGAGACATCAAAACCAAGCTGCCTGGGGGAAATCGGCATTGCAAATACACCCATACTTCGCTATACGGCCGCTCTTTATACGGCATTTCGCTACAACGGCCCTCTTCAATTAGGGCACGTTTTCAATTTACGGTCTAAAATGTTTCGCTATAACGGCCTAAAAAAAATCATTCTATGTCGATATATCTAGGTAGGTTTATATTAGAGTGCTAATGAAAATGACCATCTCGAATTTTCAAACGGAACTTTTTAAAAAATGTTGATTCCCTCGAAAAACTACTCTGTGCAAAATATCAACATTTTCAAGAAAATCCCGTTTGAAAATTCAAGATGGCTATTTCATTGGCACTCTAATATACATACACATATTTTACGTAACATTATATTTTATACTCTGTTATTATTTTATGGACAAATTTATGTACAAAACAATGTATTTTTGATTTAAATGAAACAGAAAGATAAAATGCATTTTGAATGATGAACCATGTTACATATTTAACAAATTTGAAACCGATCCCATTGAATTTGTATGAATTTGTATTAGAATAATTAATTCCTTATACGGCTTTTCGCTTTGCGGCCAAGTTTCATGGAACGTATCTAGGCCGTAAAGCGAGGTATGGGTGTACATGAAAGTAGGGGAAACTTTTGTTCCTACCGAAATGTGTTCCCTAACAGAGACATCTAACCAAGCTGCCTGGGGGAAATCGACATTGCAAATACATGAAAGTAGGGGAAGCTTTTGTTCCGACTGAAGAGTGTTCCCTAACAGATACATCAAAACCAAGGTGCCCGGGTGAACTCGGCATATATGCAAGTCGGGGGCATTTTTATATTGCAAGTAAGGTGAGTGATACGATTAATTCTAGCAAATAAAATTCAAATTTGGAACTTTAATGTTGGTTGCTTCGTAAAATTTCATATCAATGACCGTGTATTGTGAAAAAATTAGCACAAGTGTGAGTGTAAAATTGTACATGGTAGCATCTGTGTTAAAAATGACTTGATATATGAAACGATTTACTTCAATTTTCATAAATAGAAACCAAGGTGGGCTCCAAATCGAGAACTTGTCGGTCGGTTTAAGCTGTCTGTTTTTTGTGTTCATTTTCACCCAAGGAAAGTTTATACGGCGAGAAAAATTGGAAAAGTGGAGAAATATTAGAAAAAAGTGATTTCCCATATGCTCTACATATAGTATAGTATGTTGTGAAAATCAGAAAACAGGTCACGTTTTAATGAAATAAAGTTAACCTTAATAACTATTTTCACCGTGAGCGAATTCTCATGATTCGCATACCAATCAAATCGGAAATTCTCTGAGATTTGTTTGATATGAAATACATTAGAATTAGCTAATCTCTAAACGGTTTAAATTCACGAAAACTGGAAGAACTTCCTTTTTTCCCATACATTTGTTCTGTCGATTTGTGTGCTAATCCTACCGGTATTTCGAATGCTTATACCTCGAACATTTCTTAACAGACCGGAAAGATGTTTGCATCAATTGAAAGAAAATATTTCTACGCGTCTATCACAATTAATAAAATGCTATTTTCCATGAGATGAACAATTGAATAACTGTAAAATGTCAAGCGTTATCTAAACGCCCTAACTGCCAAGTTTTGATTGGCCCGATTAACGGGTTTCCCAACACCGACTCAATATCGATGTACCTGTGGAAATCCGCTTTGCAAATATACATGGAAGTCGGGGGTATTTTTGTTCCCACCGAACTGTGTTTTCCCGAACACGGACTTCAAAATCAATGTGCCTGGGGGAATCCGCTTTGTCAAAACATGCTAGTCGGGGGTATTTTTTTCCCGCTCAGCTGTTTCCCTAACAGGGACTTCAAAATTAATGTGCCTGGTGCATGACATAATCTCACAGTCATGATGCAATATTTAAATTGCCTTTAAATACGGTACTACACTACGCTTCATCATGTAATAATATAATTAAACAAATAATATAGATTAAAGCATCTTATTTTGGTAGTCATAGGTAACATATCAAACGTAAAAGGACGTTCATCAAATTTATGTGTAACGAAGAACATAATCTATTACAAAAATTTCGATGCATTCACAAAAAATATTCGAATTGGTAAACAAGTGGATTGCATAATATAATTGCGTAGTTCTACGTCGAAAATATGCGGTCGTGTCCTAGATACAACCCCATACAATTTTTTTTTCTTTATTTCATCCATACATAGCACAGGAGGCATCTCGTCTAGGATCACAGAGGGCGGTTTTCATCATTTCTCGTTCCACTTCGGCATATTTTATCTGATACGCACCATCCAACGACTGTTTGCCATCCTTCTATCATCATCACTCAGTAAACACTGGTTGAGTGAACAAACAATACCGAACAACCAAACAAACCGGCCCTTTTCAGAGCCACCAAATCATTATCAAAGAGTTTACCGATGTAATTTTTCCAACATATACAAAATCAACAGATAGCCTAACGGAATCCTACGTCAACTATGCGGTCGTGTCTCGGATACAACCCTCCTGTGACTTTTTTTTAGTACGATTTGTGATATATATTTCTTTAAAAATGATAATGAGAACAACGTTACTATTAATGGTGATCGATATCGTTCAATAATTTCCAACATTTTATTGCCCAAAATACACGACCTAAATCTGGTTGACATATGGTTCCAACAAAACGTATACCCGCCGATATGCTCGAAAAAGTATCTTCACATATGGATCACCGTAGTAAATTTACATGGAATAGTCTTTGAAAAATGAATGGCAAGGATTGATTTTTTAAGTCCCAATAATAGATTCTATATTTTTTACAATTTTCCAGTGTTATTTTCTGTAAATGTCAAACATTACCACTTGTAGATGTTTTCAGTTTGATTCCTGATCGTTCCAAGCCTTTTGGAAGGAATCCGATTTGGTATAATTTTGTAAGCTTTTGTTTCAAAAATCTTTAAATATAAATATACAAATAAATGCAATAAAATTCGTTCGGAACGGAATCCCGATAGCTTTCATTGTGACTTTTCTAAATTTACTCTGAACACCTTCAGTCGTTTTTGCACCGCAATTCTAAGCAATTCCACGCCAAATTAACAATCCGCTGCTCCAATTTTCTCTCTCTCTCCCCACTTCCAAGACACGACTGCATTGTTGACATAGGACTACAACATTATTGACGGCGAGAACATACATTATAAGAATTTAAAAATGTACTCTGCAGTACAAATATTTAATAGCACTGACAAGGACCGGTGAATAAATGCTTACACTGAGTGGAAGAGACGTTAACATGTACTGTTGATTGCTCGCTGGCAAGAACGATACAGAAACACTGAACTTATTGAAATTCCAAGTAGTTTTGCAGCATCTCTTAACAAAATAACATCTCTAAAGCTATCAAAAACATCATCCACAAAAAATAACCTGCAAATTATGCCACGCAGCACCATTCGCTGAACGGCAACAGAAAATCTGAAACGAATCGATGGTATGGCGGTCGCGAAGGCGATCCCGCAGCGGAACAAATTTCATTTTCAGTTTTGAATAGAAGAACACAGCCCTCATTGTTCAAAAAATGCCGTCTTCACACCCGGCTAAAAATAGGCTGCACTTTGACGCCATTTCTAATCTGTTAACAATGCATGAATTCGAATAATCATTCGGAAAAAGTCATCAAAAGATCAAAAAATCTCCTAAGCTCTCTTACGCCAAAAAATAATCAAAATCAATTCGCTTGTTATTATTTCGAATATCACTTTATAATGCATCGAACGAATATTTGTACCACCACCACCATTGACAACGTTTAACATCAAAAATGCTTACGTGTGATTCACTCATACACAAACATACACATAGATTTAAAAACAAGTTTATTTCAAATTTTTAAAAATATAAGTATTTCAGTGCGGTTTGAAATTATTTGTTCACAACTAATCCTCCGAAACGATTTCACGTCGAGAAAAATCTCTGTTCGCGGGCTGAAGAATGAATGTTTTGCAAATGTTATTTCCTCGGATAATTTCATAGTGTTTTGCTTTTGAGCGTCAGTGCAATCTCTGCATTATGCTTTCTTTGCGCATGATGTAAGAATGCATTCTGAAGCAAAAAATGCACGTTCTTTCAACACGATTGTTACATAGAAACTGAGCTTGATGTTGATGATATATTTAATTATAGAGGCTTTAAACTTCCACAGTTCTACCATTCGTCATTGGAAAAGGTTAATTGGGAAAACTCAAAGTAACCTTTCACTTTGAGAAAAGCCATTTGAATAGCTAGCTGGATGACTGATAAATCGTGAATGAGCGAAGTAGAAACACACTCGTTGTATTTTCGTTCAGGTTGTGATAGGAAAATCGCTCCTGTTGCTGATGCTGGATTCAATGACTATGCTTCTTTTTTTCTTTTCTTTTTGTCTGATGGTGTTAGCTACTTCGCGGTAAGAAAATGACTGATCGCTTCGCTGTGGGACAGTCATTTTTTATACATACTGGCTGGCAGAATCATACAGGGGTTGAGCTAGCGATGCAAAGTTTCGCTTCGCTTCTTCTTTTTTTTTCCTGTATTATAGTGATTTTTAACACATTTTGGCTGGTTCGTCACTTTTAACTTCCATTTTGGGAAGAATGTCGGGAGTGAGAATTGAACTCGTGACCTTGAGCGTGAGAGGTATGGATGTTACCACTACGCCAGATCGCCTCCTCGCTTCTTCTCTTTATTTTTTCCTTCGTATCGAGCAAACCCGTTTTAGTAAAGACTGTTGTATGCTCATTAGCTGGTGCAAGGATGTAGTAGACTTGATCGAGCGCTACATTTATAGGGTAAATTCGTTTTTCTTATTGCTCTTGGATTGAATGATAGTTGCGATTGTTCTCGCAGTGGTTTTGATGTGTTCCAGTTGTATATTGCTACTACTTTGGTTTCATTTACTCGGTACAATTTAAGGAGCACAAATGGGACCAATCAATACATTGGATTTAGATATTCTTAATCAATTGATCTATCGAGAAACGGTCAAGTCATAAGCGTTTGAAATATTTCAATATTTCATACATGATTAGTTTTTTGATTTTCGTTTCACACTCCATTCCATCCTTCTAAAAAATAAGTAAAAAACTATCAAAACTTCCATATTTTAATTTTTTTTGTTTTACAATATATGCCTATTGCTTGTTATTTTTAGCCGTTAGAGATGTTTCTAAAACGACATTTTTTATTAATTGAATTATAGTTTTTAAGTGCATTTTATCACTGTAACACTTCAGCTATTATTTTTGATATTTTGCTCTATGAACGTTTATTTTTAACGATAATAAAAAAATCTGCGAACTAATTTTAATGATTTGCATTATTTGGTTTGAATTGACGAAAATTGTAAGCATGCCTATTTATGAAAAATTGCGTAAAACCGTCTTTCCACGAAGACAGTCTTGACTAGTTTTGGGAAATTTTTGGAATATTCAAAGTCAAAAACACCCATATCCACGAAGTTTGAATGAATACTGAAACGATACTGCCACAAAGTCCGTCTATAGTTGGTCGATTTGAAACTGCAACCGCTGCTGCACAAAAATACACATGCGCTTAACATTAACGACCGACAAGCGTTTCGCATAAAGTTTTCTCTCTAGAATGCAATGCCGTTTGCTTTTGTAATGTTTGTTTTATCTCTCAAGTGTGATATACCTGGTATGAAATCTTTATGTAGGCGTCAAAAGCTTCAATTCACTCTCAATATATAGTAAAGTATGCGGTAACGAAAAATGACTTCTTTATAAAGCCATTCCATGCCGAACCGATAAAGTGGTTCTCAGATTTTCGTCAAAACTGTAAATTTTGTTCTTCATCGCAAAACCTTAGACCCGTATTTTTATTTTTATTTTTCTATTCATTTCCATTCTAGTGATCCGAGAAATCATTTTTTTCCACTTTTACCCAAAAATGACTTTTTCCAATAATTTTAGAATCATGAAACGATTTAGAGGATCGATATATCAAATTGAAGTCAATGATATTAAAAAATAATGAACTTGCAGGAAAAATGGATTTTTTTTTGTAATTATTGGTTGTAGCCATTTTTTTCATGGTTTTGGACTAGAGGGCGCCATATTTTTTATATTTTTTCTTGTAAGCTTAGGATTTTTTACATAACATATCTCGAGATGCCTTTTTACGTTTTTGAGATATGATATATCTAAAAATCAGAGAGGTGTTATTTTTCGTTTTTGAGTTATTATTTATAATTTTTATCATGTTTTAAGAAATTCTTTTTTCGATTTTTTCAAGTTTCCATAGCGTACTACCCCCTTAAGCTGTCTTTTAGTGCAAAAAAATTACCATATGGTTACTTTTTTTTTCTTTCTATATTGAAGAGATTTCCAGCCAAAGGCTGGTTCATCTCTAAAAATATGGTTACTTTCCATAGACATAAAAGATTATTAAATTTGTTGTTCGATTTTTCGAACGCCTAAAATGGGTTAGAACCTTAACGTTGTCCAGAAAATATATCGTCCTGTTCAAACATGTTATTAGACGCAATCGCTGTAATCAATTAGACTATTAAAAGAAATAATTTCTAGTCCACACCAATATCGGTACTTTCCCACGGTGCTATTTAGTCCAGATGTGTGTCATTTCCATGGTCCATGCGTATTTCCCATCGAGATAGCCATCCAGCCAGCACCTGGACCATTTCGCATAAAAAACGTGAGAAATTGTCCAATACCAATCTGATTTGCAAATCAATCTCCGTACCTTGCCGTTTCCCCCTAATATCTTAGCGCTACTAAAATCATTGTTTACAAAACTATCCCCAGGAGGAAATAAAAAAAAATCTTACACTCAACAAAGGCAAAATACATCATCTGCATTTTTTAGAACCATCTCCGGCACCAAATGGACCCATACGTACCGCTGCGTCCCCTCGTGTTTTTTTTTTCTTGCTTCTTTCGCTACTGCCATTCCCTCGGTGGTGAGAAAAAAAACCTTTTTTCTAAAATGCGACTTCCTTATTTTTTTTCCATACCGTTCCACTCTCGAGGGCGATAACGTGTCTAATCGAGCGAGGGTCCTTCATCGCTCGAGAAAGACACAGGAAGAGAAGGAAAACCGAAAGAAATGCGCTTTTAGTTGCGTAAAGCCGTCTGCAAATCGTCGAACGAGATCTGCATTGCGCTCTATAATATAGATTCAAATACCTTCAGCTGCATGAACGGAATCATTTCCAAAAATTTTAAACCAACTCAGCTCTCATTAATTGAGCCCTAAGGATATAATCAATGGTTAATAAAAAAAGGTTCCAACATATGATGTGGGAGGAGAAGTGTGAAAAAATGAGAGCGGAAGTAATTTGAGTTATTGCTACTCGCTGTGCGAAGGAAACCAGACCGGACGCGTGAGAAAAAATAACGGCTATCGCAAGGATTCGATGATAAGTTACATTTTGTATCACATTCGAATGACAGTTGAAACGTCAGTTGAGCATCACGCGGAAATTCGCTACCCCTTCGCTTTGGGCTGCGCTGGCCTTTTGTGGTAGACCCCTATATTCGAGCGGGTTAAATTATTGATTTTCCATATCGAATAGCGAAATGTATCCGTATTACCCTTTTTTCATTGAAATTTAAAAATGTACCACAATGAGAAGGATACAGAATAAAAAAACTAGACGCGGGCACACGGCACAGTACCGAAAAATTAACGCCATGTCCCCGGAGAGGAATGATTCATTATGTAAAGCAGATGCAGATGTTCCATTCTGGGATGAAAGGATGGACCGCAGTCAATTTATGAAATCGATGAAAACTAAGAAGATCGCTTCACAGTAGGACAGATACAACAAAAAATGGTTGTGTGTACTCACAGTTTTTTTTAACCCTATGCGCAGACGACCCATCCCTAAACATATTAATATCCTTCCACGCTCAGATTGCATCGCTTTTTTCTCTTTCCCTTTTTTACATATAATATTCCATGGACCTAGTTTTCAATTCCAGGAGCAGAAAAAAGTGACGGTAACGGTTTGCTAGCGAGTTACCCCTATCCTTTATTAATTTTGAAAGATAAAAAATTAAAACGTTTCGCGATGCAACAAAGTTTTCCCGGTGTAGGTCGTCCGTCATGTTTACTGAATGATAATCATAAACTTTGTCGTTTCAGAGACTGAGCAGTACGCGGGGCGGATCTTAAATCAGCTGCGTTTTATAATTTAGCGACGAAGTGATTGTTGATGACCAAAAAACCTGTATATATCAGAAAAACCTATAGAAATTAGCAGTGGGACAAAACATATCGATCCTATATTATTTCTGGCGAATAATTCCATTATGTGCCACGCTACAACAAAAAAAATCTTATTTCGAAAAAAATATTGAATCAACCAAGTTATGCATTTAATACAATCCATGCCCAACTAACTTTCAATTTCTCGCAAAATCTTAGGACATTTGATGTTTCCCTTCTGTATTTCAAACAGGAACATCTATAGAAACCTGATTCGTCTGACCGCTTATGTCTCGCTGATTCCTCGGTTCGTATGGATCTGTGCTGTTTTCATACTATCCTAATGCCGAGATTTTTGGTGCCCCAACTTGTACTCCAGGAGAATGCGGAGCAACTACCGAGATATGGCTTCCAAAGCGTAAAGCTCGATGAAAATGCATGTTATTGTTGTTGTATGAATCCGACTTCCGCAGTAATTTCTTAATAAAGACTTTTTGACAAATATGACCGAAGATTTCTATGTGACTAAACACAAAATATCCGGTTTGGTTGAATCAAAGCATGATGTATATAAAACAATAAAAAACAGAAGGCATATAACATTTATAAGAAATACAATTCTGACGCTAACCTCGAAAATTATGTGAATATTTGCAAGCCGATCAAATCAATTGTTTAATACGCCTTTGACGAACACATCTCAGGCACAGAGTCCGGCATAAAGTCTAACCTGAAGAGATTCTTCAAATACACAAAAACAACATCAAAAAGCAACAGTTTTCTATCAAGAATGTACCTTGACGAAACCATTAGTAATAACACAGAACATATATGCAACATTCTTTCAAGAGCTCGTGATTTCTTTGTATTTCTTCCAGAATTTCCATTTGACGTCAAACAACTAACTGCTAGTGAAATTTTTGATGCAGTAAACAAGCTTGACGTTTCGAAAGGGCCAGGTCCTGATGGACTTTCGCCGGTATTTTTCGCTATTTTCGCTCATCAACTTTAATTCCCAAAATATGGAATAAACTTCTTTCTCGTACCCATCTTCAAATCCGGTAATTGATCTGATTCTTGCATTTCAAAACTCTTTGAGGCCATAATAAGCCAAAAAAATTTCCAACAACTGGAACAAGAATTACGAATACGCTACAGGTTACTACAAAAGACGCTCAACAACAACAAAAAATGCTGGAATTTGTCACATTCATTTTGAATGCAATGGATGATGGTAATCAAGTAAACTGACTTTTGGTAGAGCTTTTGATCGTGTTGATATACCATTATTTCTCCTTGAACTTAAAAAAATTAAGATAGAAGTCCAGCTATTGACATGGCACGAATCACATTTCACTGACCGTATACAAATAGTAAGATTAAATGGAAAAAAAAAATTCAAAACCAACATTTGTTACATTTGGAGTTTCTTAAGGCTCTCATTTGGGACCACTTTTGTTCATTTTATTTGTTAACGACGTTTACGTATTTCTTAGAAGTGCTAAGGCTTAATCTACTTATCTTGGAAGTGCTAAGGCACTTATCTACTTATGATATGATGCTGTATTACAGCATTGAGAGTGAATCAACTTTTGTTGTTGATTTCCCAGCGACTAGTTTCTGTTCGCAGACCTGAAGAGAATGCTCGATGGCAAAAAAATTAAGAATGATGATTAAGTGATTACCGAAACTGAGAAAGAATACTATAAAAATGGTATCAAGCTGCAAGATCGCTATAATCGCTGTAACGCCCTCGAAGGCAATTATGTTGAATAAAATTGAAGTTTCAAAAAAAAATTGTTTCACTGTGTTACCTTATAATCTTTTCAGCCGAACTGTTTATGCAATCAGCAAATAATATCTTGAGCTTTATTAAACGCTTTAGCTACCATTTCCAGGATCCATACACAATAGAAATATTGTACGTAACATACGTCAGGTCAATTCTCGAATATTGTATCCCCATACATAACTTCACACGAATACAGAATTGAATCCGTACAAAAACAATTTTTATTATTTGCACTTCTTAAACTAGGCTGGTCTTCATATCATCTCCCTTCATATGAAGTTAATCAATATAAAAAGCTTAAAAGAACATCGGAACTCTTCCATGATTCTATTTATTATTGACATCATATCACAACGAGTGGACTCAGAAGGAATATTAGGAAACGACAATTTTCACGCACCCATTAGACATCTGAGAAACTCTTACATTTTCTACATAGATTACCGAAAAACAAATAAAGCCAAACAAATTAATCAAGTTCTATCAACCGTATGAATCATATGAATTGCCTCTCTAATGAACACAGTGAAATAATTGATATAACTATGTTAAGGTTAATGCTTAAAGACAGGTTTGACGGAATAAATAAATATATATTTCGATTATGTAACTTTTTGAATTCGTCTTTTATATTGAAAGAATAAATTATCCAGCTAGCTTTCATTAGTTTCAAGTAAATAGTATTAAGTATTATTAAAATTGTTTTGGTCTACATAGATTGACGAGAAATAAATAAATAAATTTATATTCGAAGTTACAAATCACACTCCAGATCATAAGACAAGGTAATGCTATTCAATATTATTGAATCATCACCAGTACATGTTAATATTGAGGCAGAGAGTTAATTTGAAAATGTTGTTGCCCCGCTGCTCTGGGAGTGGTTTGTACTGCTCAGTACGAGCATTTAATTCCCTTACATAACATCTGCACTTTATATAATTATGAGTGAGAAAAAAACATTATGAGCTATGTATTACTGCTTATTTCTCAGAACGCTTTTACTCGATTATTTCTCGACATATCGCAAAAGATGATCAATTGATTGAAAATATTCATACGCACCCATTACAATGAAGAATATACTTTCTGAGGCAAACTTTTAAATAATTCTAAAATAAAAATGCTGAGCTTTCGAGTTCCGAACCTTTTCCGCGCCGTTTATCTGTATGGTTTAGGATTGGGTGATCTTGGATCGATATTTAGAAGATCGATTTTTTGCTTTCCGATTTCCGATTTCTTTAATCGATTCATTGTACTCCGAAAAATCTCAAAAATCGATCTTTTCCATTCGGTCTTTCCGATCTTTCTGATCGTAGCAAATTTTGTGTAAATTTGTTTTTTAGTGAACATTGATTTTAGTCTCACCAAAAACCACCTGACAAATTTAATAAAAAAGGTCGATCTTTTTTTCAAGATCGCCCAATCCTAGTATGGTTGGATGAGCTTCATTTTTAATGCTCGATAATAAAATCGGC
This sequence comes from Toxorhynchites rutilus septentrionalis, assembly GCF_029784135.1. Classification (NCBI taxonomy): domain Eukaryota; kingdom Metazoa; phylum Arthropoda; class Insecta; order Diptera; family Culicidae; genus Toxorhynchites; species Toxorhynchites rutilus. Next base: position 227,501,683 of record NC_073746.1, read on the forward strand.
GATAGAGAATGAGCTGATCACGCTATACATTCCCTATCACAGTAATTATTATTATAATACAATATTCACGATTCAACAAATATTCAGATAGCAACCAGAAGCCAAAAGGAAGTGAGAAGGAATTAAGAAGTTGTGTAGAAATAAAATCGAGCAACACCAACACCAGCCATCATCCAGCAACACTACTGACCAGGACTCGAACTCTTCGAAGATGAAAAATGAAAAGCGACTCTCCTCTCAGTATCTCCGCTTCGACTAGGACTGCTTCGGCAGTCGCCGTCTACAAAAAGTAAATTGAGTAGGAAATAAATTGACCAGCGTTGACTAGTGAGGATGACTGATGAACTAGTCGAGTTAGTAGTTATTTTAACTGACACGACTAATGAATACAAATCTGCCTTCATTCAACTGACTTCAATTTTCCACATTTCTATCCCCCTAGGAACGAAATTGCTACCCGCGTACGCAATCTTATTTTTACGTCCATATAAAGAGAAACGAAAACTTGATTTCTGATGCAAAAAAGTAGTGACCCCATTAATGGACGGTTTATTGTCTACCCATCGAGAACTCAAACCAACGAACTTCGACAGTTATCAGATATGTTATGAAGGTCCTCGCGTTAGTATTAGTAAATAGAGTGCAAAATAGCGCACACACACTGCACGCTATTTTATACGTGTGAGTAATTTTCGTGTACGATACAAATAAATCTAACTCGATAGCATAAATCTAGCGACTAAATGCCCGACTGACTGTTTAGTCGTTTTGGTGGAGAAACTGCATGAAAAAGCCAAAATTCATTGACTATGACTATGACCTAGACTGACTACTGAATACAAATCTACCTCTTCATTCAACCTGACTTCAATCCACACTACTACTCCCTCTGACAAGAATCTTATTCAGATACCAGGTATGCTGAAAAGGTCCTCATGTTAGTATTAGTAAATAGTGTGCAAAATAGTGTGCAGTTTGGAAAGAATTCTAAACAAAATTTTAGTTCACTGTCTCCGCGTTCAATTTTGTGAAAAAAAATTATTCATAGTCTCCCGACTATCCTCAGTTGAATATGGCTTTACCGAGCCCTGGTAATGACAGCACCAAAACTATGATCCAGCAACGTCAATTAGAATTTAAAAGATTCTTACCAGAACTACCAAAATTTTCATAGAGTAATTTTTTTTCTTCCTGTTAACAAGTTCATCTTCCGGGTAGATTACTTCACGAACAAGTCACATTATAATTCGAAAAATTCCAACAAACGAAAATAAAACATTTGACAGCCCTTGGTGTAAACCGACGTCTCTCCAGTTATGCCTCCGACCTCCATATTTTTAGCTTGATGTTTCTAGGGGAATAACTAGTGAAATAGTAGTAAAGGTGTTATCCAACTCCGTATGCTATAACACAAAGCTAGAAATGCTACCTCCTCTATCAAAGCATTGTAGATATTTATTCGAATGTGTTTTAGCATTCTCCTTAGAGCTGACCGTTGTTCGGTTCTATCCAAACCCTCGAAGGTCGAGCGCGAACCTCATACTTTTTGTATATCTTGTCTGGCTGGCTTGAGTTCGATTGAGGGAACATCTTGGTGCAATAAAACAGTAAAAGCCACGAATTTAAATCAAATCACGAAGTTGGTGTTTTTCCCCAAACCATTCCGCCATGAGAAGAAGATCCTTCCACGCCAGGAAAGGTTAAACTGTAGGATGGATAGCGAAACCGTTCACCGTGTCTAGGGAGACCCTTGCGTCTTGCGCGAGCTTCGTCGGATTCGTTGGAGCGAAAGTGTCAACCAGAAGTGGTGGTTGAATGTAAATAATTTCACCCAAAATAATTACGTCTGGTGATAATGGGATGCATCGCTACTGCTGCTGCCTGAAGCTGCATGGGAATCCGTTTAGGCCAATAACAGTTGTATCGCTTAGCCTGCATTACAATCGAACAACATAATAAAATTGTTTTGCCCTTTTGCGGACCGCAATGGCAATGCAATCGCCGTAGAATCACGCGTCGGGAGGCAATGCAAATCGAGAGAACATGAGTTGTTTCTCTCTGTTTTCTGGCCAGAGGACCAGACGAAGTGCCGGTATGCTCGAAGGGAGTGCGCGGATTAAAACGGAAAACACGGAGAACAATGCTCCAATCGATGTTTCATTTGCATAAACACCAATCGATTCACCATTAGGAGAGGCATTTCACTCCTCATCCAGATGTGGTAGTGCATTATTTCTGGTAGATTTACAAAGCGGGTACGAAAAATTGAAATCTTCGTCTAGGCCAATATTTCTTCGGAGATGTTTTTCAGCTCCTCCAAAAGTTCACGGGAATTCCGAATTCTACTGTTTATTTGCTTTTGATAATGATATCATTTTTATCAAATAAACACATGAAATTGACCCAATCCTGCACACGCTAGAACGCAACAAGCTCCCATTCAACGAGCGTTGAGGTTAGAGGAAATTTATTACCAGCATTTTGATGTTCACTAACATGCTTTATGCGGGTTCAATTTGAGGAAAAAAAAGTCAACTTCCATCGTTTACAGTATTCGAACCCATTAACATTGATCCAGTTGCATACATTTTGAGATAACCACCATGTAGTACAACGTTGATGTCGAGTGACACCGTTTGTCGACCAGCTGAACCCCCGAGAGTTCGAGGTTTGGCAGTGTTGGCGCAGTGAGAAATCCGAAAGCATCGCACGTTTAGCGTGATTCATCAGCAGATTCGAAGGTGTGGAGCTGTCGCTAAACCTCCACATTTTTTTCACATCGGAACTCGCCCATATTCCTATTTTTGTAGTTTTTTTTTCACCCACCAAACAAATAATTCATAAAAATAATAATTCATACGTAAGTCTGCAATTGCGGTAACTGCACGCATTGCGCAACTCCGTTAAGAACGGTAAAAGAGATGCACTCTCAATTTCACGCGGCGTACTCTCCGAGTTGAAGGAATGGAGCTGCTGGATCTTTTCGATTATGCTTTTGTGCGAGATGATATCCCATCGATGTGAAGTGGTGAATGATCTGTCATACTGTTCCTTTCTTTCTTCCTTTCTTGAGCGATGATTAATTAAGAAGCATATATTTTCCTGTCGGCAACATCACGACCCATATTTGTGTAATTCGAGACACCTTCGCAGGCCATCATCAGTTGTATGTTCGCGATTATGCTGTAGGTACACGCACACGCACAGTCACAATTCGTGGATACAAACAATATTGAAAATTTGATCGTTTCATTACGAAATTTAATTACCTAATCTGGACAACATTTTTCCTTATCATTTCGAAATTTCAGATGAAGAAAATCGATTTGTCATTTGAGTTGTGATACGTATCACAAACCAAACAAAATGTAAATTGTCGATGGTAATTCAGGCTTTACATAAATTTCAATGGTTTTTATTCTCTCGAAAACATCATTCTAGAACAATTGCGATCAAAAAAATCAATTCAGCACATTGCGAGGATGGTTTGGCAAGGTTGAGTAGACTTTAACCAGAATAGTGAGGAATCTTACGAATGGTAAATAGGCACTACGTATAACATGATAATCTAGGATTAGCAATTATAATAAGTATTGATAACGTAACCATGTTACAATCTCTATAAATCAATGTAGGCGCATGGTAGTCTAGTCATGTAGGATTATTGAACGAAGACTGAAACATGATAACTTAAATACACAAAATGCCACTCGAATTTTCGGATAAGTTATGTTTAAAGGCCTGAGCATTCAAGGAAAAAATATTTTAAAAATATAGCGCCCTTCATCTCTGAGCCATGTAAACTATAGAAAACAAAAACAGACAATAACAACGCAGGTGATTTCACAAGTATTCTGTTACCAACTATCGGGGCATTGCGGCACTGTGTGCTGTGTCCAAACTTTTTGAGTTGATCGTATCGGACTATATTAAACACAATTGTTCCAGTTATATCGCATAAACCTATAGATTTATGCGGAAGAGATCAACCTCAACAAATCTCGTGCAATAAACATCATTTATAATTTGCGAGCTTGAAAACGGGAAACAAGTAGATGCTATCCACACGGACTTCACGGCTGCGTTTGACAAAATCGACCATAAGATTGCTGTTGCCAAACTAGAACGGCTTTGCTTCCATGGTTCACTTCTCAACTGGCTTCGATCTTATCTCACTGGTCGTCAAATGTCTGTGAAAATAGGCGATCATATTTCTCATCCTTTTTCTGTATCTTCTGTACCTCAAGGTAGTCATCTCGGACCTTTCATATTCCAAATTTATTTGAATGACATTCACTTCTCAATCAAATGCCAGAAGTTGTCTTATGCGGACGATTTCAAACTGTATTTTGTCATAAACGATCGTACTGACGCAGTTTTCCTTCAGCAACAGTTAGACATATTTGCTGCTTGGTGTCACAACAATATGATGATTTTGAACACCTCGAGATGTTTTGTCATCAGTTTCTGTAGGAAGAAATCATTCACCCATCTCTTCATGGCCATACTCTGAATCGGGAGGCTATTGTTAAGGATTTGGGAGTCATGCTAGATTCTCATCTTACCTTTAAACAGCATGTGTTATATGTCGCCAGCAAAGCATCTTCCGTGCTTGGATTCATATTTCGCTTTGCGAAAGATTTCAGAGACATTAGTTGTTCGGAACCCTGTATTGTTCTCTAGTGCGCTATTAGAATACTGCTCAGCAGTTTGGTTGACGTCTTACGACAATGCAGTCAATCGCATTGAGTCCATTCAGAGGAGATTTGTAAGCTTTGCGCTTCGAGGACTACCCTGGAGGGATCCTGTTGACCTTCCAAGTTACGAGAGTAGGTGTAATTTGTTGAGTCTACAACTCCTACGTTCGCGTCGTGACCTTTCCAAGGCAATGTTCATTGCTGATCTCTTACGATCAGATATTGACTGCGTTTCTCTTCTGCAACAGTTGAGCATAAACATAAGGCGATTAAATTTGCGTTCTCACCTGTTTTTAAATATTCCGGCATCTCGGACGAACTATGGCGCGAACTAGCCAATGATCAGCATGTATAAAATTTTTAACAAATGCTATCACACAGATTTGACTTCAATCTTTCTCGTGCTAGCCTTGAGTATATATTTTATGTTATTTTATCACCCTGACCAACAAATGTGTTGCTTTAGTGTTAGTATTAATGTTAGTATTATGAGTTGGCTTAAGAAAATTGTATCGGTTTGTTTTATATGTTAACTGTTGATACAAGAAATAAATGTAAATGTAATAAAAAGTGTAATATATTTTCAATTAAGACTAGCTGATTGGATTTAATTTGATATGTCGATCATCTGAATCAGCTAAGAAGTTCAAAAGTTATGAATTTTAGAAAAAGCCATTTTTGGAAACAAGAGGAAAATTTTGATTTTACGAACCACCCTAAAATGGAAATGAACACTTAATTTCCACGAAAATCTGTGAATACTATGTATGTATGCTGTATACAGTCATTTCATGTCAAATTGACATAAGTTTTTTAAACATAACGCATCCAAAAATCAAATAGGTGTTGTTTTTCGTTTTGAGTTATGATTTTTCAAATTACCTTGTTTTTAGTCTTCATTCTTTATTTCTGTGTGACTAGACTAGGTCTATGTAACAAGAATTAATTTTTTCCACAAGTGCAAATTTTAGAGAAGACTAGCTCATTGACTTCAATTCAATATCTCGATCATCTGAATCGTTGCAGTAGTTTTTTTTTATCCCTTTTGTTTATTTTAGGCTCATTAGCATTTTAGCTGTAACAGAGCCGAATTTTAATCGTGTACATGTCACATATTTATCATATCTATAATTAGCACATTACACAGTTGCCATTTTTCGGCGTTAGAGTATTCCCTTCTATACCATTGCAAATGGTACATATTTACACAGTAACCATTTAGGCGAAAGAGTTTTCTATCTGTTCTTCCATTATCCACATTTAAGACTGGACAGCGGAGACAGTCGTTGATCCATTGTTGAGTTATTTAAAGAACAGCAGCCCGATATTTCTGCAGAGCAGAGCAGTTGTATGGATGAATCGATCTTATTTCGACCGTGGATCGATCTCCATCGCTGATGATTGTTGCGTGGACGTAGTTATTCTGTAACAACACAAAGATGGTCAATGGGGGCCCTGAGTTTTTGAACTCACGATCGATTGCTTACTAAGCGAACGCGCAACCAATGTGGCTACGGAGACCCCCGTTGCAGTAGTTATAAAAGGTTGAAAAAAGTTATTTTTGAGTAAAACGGGAAAACATTATTTTTCGGACCATCGGTTAAATTTGAAAAATCATAACTCAAAAACGAAAAAAAGGCCTCTTCGATTTTTGGATATTTCATGTGTAAAAAAATTCTGCTTTCGAGGATTTTTTTTTTTAATATAGCGCCCTCTAGTCTAAAGCCATGGAAACAACAAAAAACAAATGCAATTAATGATTACGAAAACAAAATCAATTTTTTCGCAAGTGAAATATTGTCTCAGCAAGCTTAGCTCATTGGCTTTAATTTGATATAGCGATCATCTGAATCGGTCCGATAGTTCAAATGTCTGAATCGGTCCGGTAGTTCAAATGTTATGATTTTTTTAAAAAACGGGAATTTTGGAAAAAAAGGGAAACATTTGATTTTTCGTGCCTCCCTAAAATGGAAATGCGCACCATAATAAAAAAAAGAAGTACGGGTATAATATTTTGCGATAAGGAACGAAACTACTAATTTTCGTGGAAATCTGAAAAGCACTAATCTCCATCTATTTGGCATGGAATGGCTTCGTATACAATATAAATATACACTTGCGGAAGAAATAGAATTCTGTTTTCGTTATTATTGATTATATTTGTTTTTATAGTTTACATGGTTAAAGATAAAGAGGGTCTTAATTTTTATATTTTTTCATGAAAGCTGAGTTTATTTCACACTAGGATTGGGCGATCTTGGATCGATTTTCAGAAGATCGATCTTTTCCAATTCGATTTCCGATTTTTTGGATCGATTCATTGTACCCTAAAAAATCTTAAAGATCGATCTTTTTCCATCGATTTTTTCGATCTTATAGTTTTTTTTTGTTTAATGTACATCGATTTTAATCTCACCACCTGACAATTTTTAAAAATCTTTTCTATGCCATCTTTTCGATCTTTTTGATCGTAGGGTAAAAAAATTGTTTTTCAGTCTCTGATTCTCACCAAAAACCACAATTTCATAAACATCTTTCAAGGTTGTCTGGTCGTGAATTTAGGAGAAGCAGTTTTGAACGTTTGGTCATTAGAATACAAGTGTTCACAAGTTATATTTACTGCATTAACACTCCTATACTCGCGCATTGGTCTGTCAGACCGAGAAATCAATAATTCGTTCATTTCTCAGAAGATATCAACACTACGACTTTGCGACTTTATACATAGAAATGTATAAATTAATGTTAGTGGCATGGCATATTTATTGAATATAAGGCATAAGATTATTACAGGACTTTTCTTATTTGATTTCAGTCCCTTTTGTAACTGGATTGAACGGATCCATATTTTAACTATTCGTCGTTTTCACGTCATATGTGCAAAAGCAAAATACAAATGTTTGACTTTCGTATAGTTATTCGCTAAATACAATGGTCACACATATACACACACTTCTGAAAGAATTTCACTTGTGGAAGAATTGTAAACAGTAAACTATAAACTAATTGGTAGCTTATGGTAATTTTTAACAGTTACAGTTTCGGGGATATTTTTTCATAATGGACAATATCGACATGAAAACAAGAAAAAGAAAAGGAAGTTCCTAGAAATCTTTTATCATCTTTTTATGCCCCATCTAAAAAAAGGCATTAATTCTTAGTTTACCAAGGAAACAGAGACACAAAATAGTATATGCAAACTTTATATTCCAGAACCTTTATCATCTGGTAATTATCTAGAAGGTTGTTATACATTCTTCTCTTCGATAAAAAACCCGAAAAACACGCAAGAACTGCATAAAATGTAAAAATTATGTTTGCTTCGAGCATGCAGTTAAGCTATGTTCTGATTCTTGCTCCAATGAAACCACAATCGATTAATACGTTTTTATGTTATTTTATAGCTCTTTATACTTCCATGAATTATATTCAGTTGCTTATTTTTAATTAATATCAGTGAAAAAGTGAAAATTATTCTATTTTAAGGAGGTTGAATTAGATGACTATTAAAACATAATAAAGACGAAGAAAACATATTTTTTGGAGTTTTTTCATTCAATCAAACCTTCTTCTTCAAATAAATGCCAATAAAGCCTGAAAAATACACAATATCAACATTACAGAGATGGGGGTCTCCGTAGCCACATTGGTTGCGCGTTCGCTTAGTAAGCAATCGATCGTGAGTTCAAAAACTCAGGGCCCCCATTGACCATCTTTGTGTTGTTACAGAATAACTACGTCCACGCAACAATCATCAGCGATGGAGATCGATTCACGGTCGAAATAAGATCGATTTATCCAAACAAACTGCTCTGCTCTGCAAGACACATCGGGCTACTGTTCTATAAATAACTCAACAATGATCAATCAACTGTCTTCGCTGTCCGGTCTAACTGGATAATGGAAGAACAGAAGGGAAACTCTTACGCCTAAATGGCTACTGTGTAAATGTGTACCATATGCAATGGTATAGAAGGGAATGCTCTAACGCCGAAAAATGGCAACTGTGTTGTAATGTGCTAATTTATAGATATGATAAACATGTGATATGTACACGATTATAATTCGGCTCTGTTACAGCTAAAATGCTAATGAGCCTAAAAAAATAAACAAAAGGGATAAAAAAACATTACAGAGAAGTTCAATTTTCGGTCTGTGACACCGAGCGCGAGTATACGTGTTATGATTTTGCACGCGAGTACAGGAGGGTTAAATTCACTATGCTGACAGTGAAAATTGTGACGAGATAGAATGGTTGATATCAGGTCCAGCTGAAGCGTTCTTTTCTAGAACTGAGACTACTTTCGATTAAATGCTAAATGGATTATTGTCATCGGAGATGAATATCAGTTGTTGAATTTCTAATGATAATTTTCGATTAATTTATTTAATTAAATGATTCCATGACGGTTCAGTACGAATGCATCCGATTTTTCAAGAAAATCGATTCAGAAAAGATCGATTCTTTGGTACCGATTTAATCAGTGAATCGATCCCTGCGCCGTTTAGAAAATCGATCCATCAAGATCGATTTTTTTCTAAAGATCGCCCAATCCTATTTCACACGTTTTTGAATTATGATTTTTCAATGTTAACATGTTTTGGTTGCGCAGGTTGCTCAATGAAAGATATAACAGATGAACTAATTGTATTCCGAACTTTTTATGTGCGCACTTGTTTTTGTGTATTTTTTTTGTGCGGTATATAAGAAGAAGCATATTGGACGAGGTTATCGTCCGTTTAGCTTTTTTTCGATAGTTTATATGTATTTCAGTGCAAAAAAGCATATTTGCGTCTAAACAAACAAAACAAAAGGAACAAAAGGAAATCGAACAGTGAACGGCGTGGATTTGAGTTATTTTCTTGGAGAAACTCTTTTGTGCGGTCCCTATCTATCGCACTAAAAAAAATTTTTTTCTTCGAATTGTTTGCAGAACATGATTTTTTAAAGCTACTGACGAAGTTTTATTCGATATTTTTTATGCGATTCTTTTGTGCGATCCCTGTCACCCGCACAAAAAAAAGGTTTGCCTGTAGTTAGAAACCATCGGATTGTCTTATCAAAATATTGAATCTAATCGAAATGGATATCGATCATACCCTTAAAGCCAGAAAACACCTTTCTCACATAAAAAAAATAAATTTATCCAGAATCTCTTAGAAAGTGATAGACGATCAAATTTGATGGCAAAAATCCTTCTACGCACAATGACAGAGTTATAGGACGTTTTTTTTGTTTCGGGCTCTCTTTGCCTCAAACTGACTCTACATTAAAAAGTACGCTGGGATAGACGATTCTGTTGCTCCAGTTTGAAAGATGAGAAAATTTAACATAGGATATGTAAATATGAAAAATATGTTCAAATATTAAATATGTAAATATGCTGTGAAACATCTGAATTAGAGGATTCAAATTTTGGAAGTTATAGTGGTGTTGAAGGTGTTATTGTTAATTTTATCCCAAAAATTCGTAATAAACTTGATTGTTTCTATCAACCAAATTAAAGCTCTCAAACCGTTCTACAATTTGTTTGTTGGCACCCAACTTCTATCTTTCTTAATATCGCTGCAGCATCGTTATAAACAACTCCTGGTGAGAATTAAATCAAAATCTTCAAAAAACCACGATTTTTACTCCACTGTACATACGATAGCCAATGAAATTTCACATTAACATTGAAATATTCTATTTTTCTTGAAATAAGTCTTATCTCAAAAAAGGGAGGCCAAATGTGTTGATAAGCGCAAAACCCGAGGAAGGGATGGTCCGATTTGGATCGTCTTTATTTTGTTATATTCGTGTCTTCCCGTAGACCAATATAGCGGAGAGAAAAATCGGAAAATTTTCAAAAAATTCTGAAGAAAGATCGGATAATTGGGAAAATTGAATTCCCATATTTCCTACACCCAAACTAGCGTTGGCTGAAAACATTTCATCTTTGACAGAAATAATGCCATTTCATGTGCTGGATAGTCAAATGCGCAAATAACGAGCTGTTTTGAAAGCTTAAAAAAAGGTTTGTATGTATGCGAGCAGACATCTCTTTCTGTTTCCTTTTCTCATTTCATTTGGGATTGTGCCAAAAAAAAGTTCAACCAAGGCCGGCTGAAATGCAAAGCTATTTCACACGACCACGCTATCCATATAGCTGCCAGTGCTGTTACAAAGAAGCGTGATAATATTACACCTCATCATAAAATGAAGTTGGAAAGTGTTTTCTAAGATAATAAAGAAGAACATGAACGAGAATATATCTTTCTCTGTCTGAGCCGTGTACTTGACAAACTATACGAAAAGCTGTCATATGCTTTCATTTAAATATGTCTCCTGTTTCGCTTGCTCATATTGGCTCTAGCTTATATATTATACAAATGATATACATGTATTGGGGAGTAGAACATTTTCTGTTATTTTTCAGCTCATTTAATGTAATAAATCGGGATGCCATAATATGTGCTAAAAATTAACTTAGGGTGTACAACTGCATCATGATACGCGTTGTAAGTCCATTCGAAGTTTGCGCAATCGAAATTAGTCTTTGTTCGAAAGAGGAAATTGATTTTCATGCGCATTAACGCACTCCTATATCTTCTATTTATTTTCTAAATCAGGGGTGGCCAAACTTTTGAGCATTACGGGTGACTAATTGTTAGAATGTTGGGCTGCGGTCTACCAGTATCGACTGTATCAAAAAGTCATTAGAAAATGAATGTAGTACTAGTTTAAGTTTTAATTAAAGGAAAACATACTAATAAATATTCAATGATAAATTATTCTATAAAATAAAAATAACTATCGGTTACTAAATAATGGATAAGTAATGCTTTATTTTCGTTGATTTATTGAAGGAAATTGTCATTTTATATGTTCATAATGCATTCATTTTCCATAAAAATATACCCAAGATGATTCATATTCTCCAATTTCCTAAAGGTTTAAGAATTATCCATCGGAAATAATGGTATGTATATTAAATTGAACGGTCGACAAATTTCCATATTTTTGTTAATCGATAGAATCTTATCGAATTGAGTTCATTCTCGAACATCATGTGTGGCGAATTACATATTTTGAAATATGGGCGCGGTGGAACTTCTGGTCAGTCCTACAGGTTGGGAATCGACCATTCAACCGTGGTAAAATCGTTCAAGGAGCCCCAGACGACTCAGCGGCAGCGGATAAATGCGAAGACGACCGATCCCGTGAAGGCAAGGAAGGTGTAATTCAAGCGCAATCCAAACCTTTCTGTTCGGGACGTTGCCAAGAAGGCAAATTCTTCCGTCTGGTTCGTCCAGCAGGCAAAGAAGCGGGCCGGACATCATGTCTTCAAGGTAAAGAAGGCGCCTAACCGAACGATAAACGATAAGCAGAAAAAGGTGGCCAAATCTCGCGCCAGGAAGCTGTACCGCGAGTGGTTGATGCAGCTGAAATGCGTTATAGCGGACAACGAGAGGCACATTAGAGCGGAGGCTAAGCAGATCCCCGGCCTGGAGTTTTTCGTCGGCAAGTTCCGCCTGAATGTTCCGGAGAAGTTCCATAAGAAGAAGATCGGCAAATTTGCCAAGAAGTACTTCGTGTGGCAGGCGTTCTGTGGGTACCGTAAACTCAGTAAGTCGTACATAACGACCGGTCCCATGACGGTGACACTTTGTTTTGGCCGGATCTGGCATAGTGTGATTACGCAAAACCGGTGAGGAGTGGTCCGAAGCCAATGATGTTGTTTTTGTGCCGAAGGAGCGAATCCGCCAAACTCGCCAGAACTTCGCCCAATAGAAAAATTCTGGCCGATTATGGAAGGCAAGCTTCGGAAAACAGGGAAGGTCTTCAAAAACGACAAGGGTTTGACGAAAGAGTGTATGAAAGTGTGTAAGAAAGATGGAGCAATAACAGCAAAATAAAACAGCATAAACACCTTATAAAATGGTCATAGCAAATAGTGAAGGGTTATTTCAACTGCGTTTGGAGGTGACACTATCCTAAATCAGCTGGCGGGCGACCGGTAGATCGCGGACTACCGTTTGGCCACCCATGTTCTATATAAGTAAAAATGAAAGGCCAAATGTGTTGGTAAGCGAAAGTCCTGAGAATGGAATCGTCCGATCTGTCTTCATTTTTTGTACTCGTCTCTGCCCGTAGATCAATGATAAATTTGGAAATTTAAGAGAAAATTCTAAAAAAATAATACCCATACCATTGAAATTCAACCAACCAAACACGAACAAAAACACGTGTAAGAAAAGCAGTTGTCAAAAATTAACTGTACATTCAAAATAGCCGTATATGTCAGCATAAGTGAGATACATGAGTATCAACATAATGCCACAAAAATCTAGAATCGAATATACGTAACCCGCGTAAATTCGAAAGTCGCGATACTTTTTGAACAGACCTCGTATAAAAAAAAATAAAACGCTCAATTCACTCTAACAACATTTTCGTTTCCGATTTTTTTCTTGTTGAGTCTACGGCGCATCGCCTATCTTTTTTTCAGTCAACTAACTATTTTGGTGATTTGTTTTTAGAAACAAACTGATCGTCTTATAACCAGGGCTTGACAATTTCGAAAATAAAAGATGGAAATTTGCTTTTCTTTTTCTTTCTTTCTCTTCATCCAATTTCAATTCGATTGTGTGTATTCATACTGAACTAATTTTTTTTGAATTTCACATTTATTTCCAATTCAAACCAAATTCAACCAAATATTCCCTTTACAAAAATTATCGTTATAATTATCGTAATTTCCATTCCATTCTGTTCCATCAATCTACTCTGCTTTAATGAAATTGAAGACTTGTTGTGTTATTCAGTTCGAACTGTGTAGGAGGCCAGACTAACCTCTAGTCGTGGGCCTCTTTTCCTCGAATTAAGTTGTTCTCTGTTGGTAGGACATGACATTCGGGGAAGTTGTACAGCCAATTTTAACAACGTACCCGTTAATAAATCGAACATAATCCATTACATTGGACAAAAAATGAAGCCATCAGAAGGACGACATATGTTTAAATCATTTATTACATAATTATCGAGCAGCCGAGAAACCGGTCCCTTCCTCGACTGCCTGAGTGCATTGGACGTTGCCCTGGTCACAGACGAAACTCGCGGGCCCACTTTTCGAAGCTAGAAACAGAACACGACAGTTTAGGAACGAAGGTCTCTCTGTAAAATCATGTCACTCCAAGTGCCGTGGTAATGTTTCGGGATCGAGCAGCCATCAGGTCTAGTGAACGTAAAAACCGTGATGAGAGCAGCGCAAGACAAATACCTCACCCCCTTCCAAAGAGCGCACCGAGCTGTTGTCAGTGTCCAGCACGATTGTTCTCCTTGTTTTGTTCCACTTCCAATGGCTAAATGCGAAATAAAGACCTAACTCGAATGAGAGGTCCCACTTCCACCAGTGCGATTCACGGGGGTCGACGGGACCGCGAAGAAATAAAATTGGAAAACGGACACGACTTCGACATGGCTAAATCTATTAGTGTAGGTCCGCTGAAAAGTTTGAGGAAGTAAAGAGAAGGCACCTTAATGACATGTTTTGTTAACGTTTAGAAAATACACAGATCGGAGGACAACGAACGAATGAAACAAAAAAAAAACAGAGTAGATTAGTAACACTCACGTTTACAAGCGATGGAGGTCATATCTTCGTGGCGACAGCGAAGCCTATTGTTACGGAAGGGAAGTCTAAAAATCCCGGTTCAGTGGTTTCAGGTTAAGTTTATTTCGTCGCACCGCGTACCTCGTGGACAGCTAGAACAAGTTTTTTTTTGTAGTAGTCCGGCAACCTCGTAAAACATAAGCCACTTCACGTGTAGAATTGATGTTAATTGTTTCGTTTTTAATAAGTCTCTGAATTTGGTGGGAAACATACAGGAATGGTAGGTTGCGAATCGAGTCTCCAGAGTTGAGCTCAGATGCTTCTTTAATAGCTATCAATCACCCAGTATCTTGCCCAACCCATTGATGCAACGATTACATCAAACTATCCCAAGAATCTATGACCCCTTCTTAAGTCCAACACAAAAGAAGAAAAAACGCTACCGTCGTAATCGTCCAGATTCATAAAACAGATGTTTTTTCAGCTTCTTCGTCAGCCCAGAATGAAAAAAAACTGTATCATCCCCTTTACCTACTGATCGTTTTTTATTATTATTTACAGCTTTGCTGCGAACTACCCCTTGCGACCATCCGCTGAAAGGAAAAAAAAATATCTTCGCACACATCACGCCTTCCGGACCTATCCTCACAGAGAATGCCATCAGGGCCATCAGGGACAAGATATACACCAATTCCGTCCCAACAGCGATGGACCGTGTGAGAGTGAAGCGGGATTCGCTCATTAAAAACCCATGTGAGTTTGGTACGAAGCGAGACCCCAGCAGAAGGGCAAACAGAAACATGAATGGACCCAGAAGATTCAACCCAAACGTATAAATAAAGTGAAGGATAGATACGATGAAGGCCAGAAGGAGGAAAAACTGCATATCCTCGAAATCCTTTTCAGAACCGCACATATGTCGATCCACTTTCGTACCGTTAAATGCGTTCCGCGACTGTGGCTTTCATTCCGTGAGATTGAACGATCATCACAATAGCCCCTCAAAATGAGGCATCTCATTCCGATAAAGCCTTCCTCTGGTTATTTTTTTCTGAGACTATAAAATTTCATCAAGAGGGAAAAAAGTTCAAATTGCATGA
The DNA here is from genome assembly GCF_029784135.1 of Toxorhynchites rutilus septentrionalis. Classification (NCBI taxonomy): domain Eukaryota; kingdom Metazoa; phylum Arthropoda; class Insecta; order Diptera; family Culicidae; genus Toxorhynchites; species Toxorhynchites rutilus. The sequence continues at coordinate 227,517,076 of NC_073746.1, forward strand.
AAAGGATGCTCTCGATTAGCCTCAGCATCCTCTGCTCTCCATTGTGAACGCAGAGCTGAAGTGCTCAAGAGAAAAACCACAGGGATACAGATTTTTTTCGTAACGTTTTTTATACTTTGAGAAAAATATAGCCGTCCTTTCTGTGAGAGTCGGATTGCTACCTGCGATCAAAAAAAATTGATTTATCAACGCAGGTTGATGTCGTTCGGTAGCCGGGGAGGATCAAGTTGCAATGCAATTGTTACATCCTTTCTTTGCGAAGGTGCCCGTTGTGTGGGAGTCCTCAAACATTTTTTCCATCCCAATTGATTAATTTTTAATTCTTTTGGCATATTTGGCATTTATTGTTTGTTTGCCGAAATTAAAGAAAAAAATAGTTATTCGGTAAGATATTCGCGTTCTAGTTTTACAGTTCACTCTCAAATCACACCGCAGTGAATTGATGCGCTTAACTCTCCTATATTCGCGCGCAAAATCGTAGCTCGTATACTCACAGACGCTGTGGCTCTGAAATAATGCTATTTTAATTTTTTGAGGCGTTATTGTTATATATTTAAAGAAAAATATATAATTGGATGAAAAAACTCCATAAAATATTTTTTCTTCGACTTCATTCAGTTTTAACACGTTGAGCCCAGCGTCGGTCCCTAGGGGTGCAATTTTCATTATGTTTTTTTCGTAATAGAATTTATTCTGAGAGCCACGTAATGGGGATGTAGTCCCCATCAATCGAGGATGAGGAACAGAGGTGGCCCTAAGCCGCCGAGGTGACGCAATCCGAGTCGGCCGCCGACCCGCCGTCGGAAGCGGCGGCCTTTTTGCAAGCAAACCTGTGTTTCATCGACTGCTCGGTTAGTTTGAAACATAGTAGACGATCCTTTAGTTAGGTCATACATTTGCCCGGTTAATGTTTGCACTGAAATATAAATGATATATTTCAAAGCAAAACATTCGTAGCACTAAAAATGACAAAACACTGCATACAACAAGGTAACAACATTACAAATAATATTTGAATGCCAGTGCGAACAATAAAAATGCTATCTTTTTTATTTCGGCTCCGGTGACGCTAATACGAAAGTACCAGTTTAATTATCGATTGAAAAAATCACAAATCAACCGTTCACGATTTATCAGTCATCCAATCAGCAAGGCTTCCCAAATAGTATTTTTCAAGGCCGGATTGTTTAGTTTGGTATTTCAAATTGGTCTTTTTAAAGGCTAGAGATGAATAAAATGCGAAATCTTAAACTCTTTACAATTCAAAACAACATCATTACACCAATAAATCCAAACACACTCCTGATTTCACAGAAGCTCACTTCAATATTAAATAAATATTAAATAAATTTTTAGAATGCATCGAAAATTCTTAAATAACTCTTTAGTCGAATGTTTTAGTGGCCCAGAAAAGGACAGATGGGTTTAATGGTGTCTTGCACACGCAGCTGAAAATGGTTGATTCATGATTCATTCTTGTTCTCGCGAGAACAGTGCACACACTCAGAACAATACACGTAGCGCAGTTAGTATGTATCGCTACATTTCTCCCTTACTACATACAGTGCGGTTCCAGATAATTATATGTTTGCTCCACACTGCCGTCAACTATTTCATAACGCATAACGCATAAAATAACAATTCATACAATCTCCACGGTATGAAAACCGACGACTTATTTAATATTTCTCTTCTGCTTTGATTCCGCTCTACACTATGCTTGCTTCTTGTATATTCTGAAGATGCGTTTTGTGGCGAACAAACTTGTTCAACACAGTAGCAAAATAGAAGCTGAGATTGGTCAGAGCATGCACAATATTTAGAGGACTTTTACTGCCAGCAAACGACATGCATCGACAAATATTGGCTAGGATGGACTCTCAAGCAGGTACTCATATTTATAGATTTTTGTGCCCATCAAAATTTATACATTTTTTTTTATCCCATTTATTTTTTAAGGCTCATTAGCATTTTAGCAGTAAAGAGCCGAATTTTAATCGTGTACATGTCACATGGTTATCATATCTATAATTAGCACATTACACAGTTGCCATTCGCCAGTATTCCTTCTATACCATTACATATGGTACATTCACACAGTAGCCATTTAGGCGTAAGAGTATTCTTTCTGTTCTTCCATTATTGATCATTGTTGAGTTATTTATAGAACAGCAGCCCGATGTGTCTTGCAGAGCAGAGCAGTTGTATGGATGAATCGATCTAATTTCGACCGTGGATCGATCTCCATCGCTGATGATTGTTGCGTGGACGTAGCTATTCTGTAACAACACAAAGATGGTCAATGAAGGCCCTGAGTTTTGAACTCACGATCGATCGCTTACTAAGCGAACGCGCAACCAATGTGGCTACGGAGACCCCCAAAATTTATACATAGCTAAAATAAATACCGGTAAAACTATTTCATAGTAAACCGTGACCAGTATTCTGATTTGGTTCCTTTACTGAAAGACGTGAGGTGCTCTCGTGGCCGAGTGGTTAGCGCCCCACATTATCATGCCGGGGGTTCGGGTTCGATTCCCGTTCTGGCCGGGGGATTTTTCGTCAAAGAAGTTTTTTCCGACTTGCACTGTGATCACGCGTATTCTAGAGCTCGCTTCTCCAGAATACATTCAGGGCGTGTTATCCGGCATAGAAATCACAACTAGGTACTGCTAACAAAAATGACGCAAGTAATATCTATGTTGAGAAGGCAAAAGTTCCACTGGGAACGTTAGTGCCATCCAACAAGAAGACTGAAAGACGTAGTTTAATGTCAAAACAGAGGTAATTATTTCATATTCATAATGATTTCTCAAGTTTTCGTGATTGTTACATATACAAAATGTTTGCGACTATTATTACACCCGGTGCATATCACCCTGGACAAATCAGCTGTGTTGTCTGGTGTGAACGACCAGCAAATACCAGACAAACAAAAACGACAGACAAAACATGGCAAACAAAACGTAGCAAACAGAAACAACGGAACCAACCCAACCATGTGCGAAAAGGAGACGAAAACAACATCGGGGAACAGCAACAACAAATAGAAATCTCACAACACCCGAAGATCAGCGGAGAGTAAAACATCGCACATGGGAGAAACAACATCAGTGCGCTGTGAAATCGTACTCCGGCGGAGCGATCGCAGTCGGGATTTGACCATGGAGGAATGATTTTCATGTACAATGTAATGTATACGCGTCGAATAAGTGTTGATCGATTCAAGGTTCATGTAATTCAATGTTGTAAATAGTTTTAGTATTATAATTTGTAATGTAGTTAAATGTAATATATTGTGAAAAATAAGAATTGTTCTCGTTGTGAAATTGTGTGATTTAAATTGAACGTCGAAATGAATACAGATGCACAGCTACAAGCGATGTAGCTGTATGCACGATGTAGCTGGATGCACCCAATTAAGTCTCGAACAGTGCACGTTCGATTTTTCGCCCAATTTGAGTCGCTGGTATAAGTAACGATTGCGAATGCAATTTGTGCAGTGTTGGGCTTGGAATTAGGCATTCGAAGGAGTTCCAGTCCAACACAAAATGATTACGGGCCAGGTTGGCCAACCAAATGAGCTTGATGGGCCGCAGGTTGGGTATAGCTGCAGTAAGCTATCAATATAGAAGCACGAGTTGTTACAATGGAATCAAACTTGCATGAATGCGGTATTGATTCCATGGGCTCATCCGATGGCGTTGCTCAGTTCCCAGCGAGATCGACGCAATTCCGAGAATTCGGTATTCGAGGGTGGAGTATAGAGGTAAAAGTAATAGAATGCCATTAAGAGACTCACGAAGGAAAACTACTCTTTGGTCGAGCAACGGAATTAGTACCAAATCCAATTTGTACATCGGCTCTCCCATTTGGGATGAGTTTGACATTACAACTATGGAGAAACTATTATTTGAGTAGTAATGCACATATAGCGAGACGCAGATCGTGATGTTCACTGGTTCCGGAGATGGTTTCTGTAGATTGTTCGATTAGATTACAACATTATTTTGACGTAGGACTACATCTTTCATTCCTATACCGGGGAGTAAAATCAAAGTATCGAAAACGAAAGCGTCACGCCGGAGACCTAAACAACTGAACGAAATGGTAGTATGATAAACACTCAATTCGAAAGATAAAATGTCTACGCGTTATATGCTTGTTACTTTTTTTTATCTAAAAACTTGTTTCAATAGCCTTAAAATTGCTTTCAAAACAGGCTATTGAAATCACCATTCGGTATATAAGCGAGCGCCGCTCGGAAATCCACTCAGTTATAATTGAACAGCGATTGGAGCATGTTGTCGCTGGTGAAGCTAACTTTGTTTATCATGAAAGCGCTGATGAACGGTGTCACCAAGAGCCTGTTTGTGCACCTTAGGCCAGAAGGGAATCCATCAGGAGGAGAGTGATGCCACGGTTCCGCTTGAAATATCGGAGCAGCCGCCACACAGACATACACGCGCACAACGGAAAATGTTTCGCACCGCGAAAATCATATAATTTTCGCTGTCGCTGAAAGTTTCAAACTCAGAGAGTGCATTCGCCTCTAGTTTGCCTTCCAAATTGCCACCGTAAACCACATTTTCTCTAGATTCAATCACGGACAAAAAGCATACTTAAGCGATACTCTGGTGGCGAAACGCATTCATTTTTCGTGAGGACATCGACAAGACAACATCGTTACTGAACGAGCTGGACGGCGAGAGATCGAGGGATCCATCAAGAGGAGAAGAGAAGGCGACCAAGAGAGTATCAGCATCGAAAAACATCGGAGACATCGGAGTAGCCGCCACACACACACACACACATACAAGCGCGGAACTATTTTCGTTTGGTTGCCATCCAGCGTCGAGACGATTCCGGAAAGATGTCATCGTTGCTGAAAAATAATCTGCCAGTTCACTTGGAATTGAAAATTACATTGAAGCGAAAGAGTTTATTATGTTTTCTATCCATATAATACTGCGACCAAATACATTTGGTTTTGTGATTTCTTAATCAAGTGCAATCAACGTAAGACTAAGTCTTTCGGCAATTTATTAAAGGTGCAATGAATTTTAAGAAGGAATTCCCGCTCTACGCGCACTGGCAAACGATGTTTACTCAACAATTTCTCAAACGAGAAATGGGTGTTGTGAGAAAGGATGAGCGAACGCAAAAATTATGTAGACTGATTTGATGCAACAGATATTTTGTCTATTGGAAATTGAATACAAATCGTATCACAATACAAGCAATGTATTATGTATTATACAACTTTCGTGTGATTGCTTCTTTTGCTGAATATTGTGCCTTCAACGTAACACTCTCGTTTTCGAAGTCCCCCGAATATTCATTTATTCATTCATTCAGAATTGATTCAGATGCAATTAAAAAAAAAGATCACTAAATCAACGATAGTCCTATGTCACCCTGGCGGTTATACCACAGATATAACCCACATCCTGTTTATTTTAAACGGTTTTATTTAGCTTGCCCTGTAATCTGTTTGTATGTTTGTAAGTTTGTAACATGTTTGTCTGTAGCGCTGACCCACATTAATAGAAATTTGACCCCCTTCCGTTTGACCGATTGATCTGAAATTTGGAACACATCTGTATCTCTGTAGTCATTATAAAACTGCGTATTTCATGATCTTAAAATTCCAAGATGGCGACCGCTACAAAATGGCGGATCACAAATTTTCTCAAAACCTCATCAATATGGGTTTTCCAAAACCGCATCAATATGGGTTTTCCAAAACCGCATCAATATGGGTATCAAATGAAAGGGCTTGACTAGTAGAATACGGTTATTTAAAAAAAAATCCCAGATGGCTGCCACTACACAATGGCTGACTACATATTTTCTCAAAACCTCATTAATATGGGTATCAAATGAAAGGGCTTGACTAGTGGAACACGGTTATTTATGAAAAATGTAAATCCAAGATGGCTGCCACTACAAAATGGCGGACTACCCATATTATGTCAAAACCCCGTTAATATGGGTATCAAATGAAAGGACTTGACTAGTAGAACACTGTTATTCATAAAAAAATGCAAATCCAAGATGGCTGCCACTAGAAAATGGTGGATTACATATTTTCTCAAAACCCTATTATTATGGGTATCAAATGAAAGGACTTGAATAGTAGATCACAGCAGATCATGAAAAATCAAAATCCAAGATGGCCGCAATCACTAAATAGCAAATTACATTATTAAATGGATTTATTTAGCTTGAACTGTTTGTACATATGTTTGTATGTCTGTAGGGTTGTCCCAAATTAATAGAAATTTGACCAATAGGAACTGACCGAATTTATAAAATACCTTTATCTCTGCTGTCATTTTAAATCTGCTTATCTTGAAAAATCCAATTTGGCTGCCGCTACAAAATAGCTGATTCTGTATCATCTCAAAAAAAAAGGATGATTGAGATATGTGTATCAAACGAACGAATTTGACTTGGAGTACACACTATGTATTTTCTGCAATCCACTCAATATTGATATCTAATGAAATTATTTGACTGATAGAATGCAGTACAATGGTTTTATTGCAGAGAAATATTCTAATGAAACAGATAGTGTACTAAAAACTAGAAAATAAAATAAGTAAAGAAAACTTTTGAAGAACGGTTGAATTGTGATTAAACATAACAATGTACTAAAAGCTAGAAAATAATTAGGCAAGTAGCAGTTAGCAGTTATTACACCTGTCCTTCATTAGCCTAGGGCATTGATAAGACTAAAATTAAATCGTGCACGTTGGATTCCCATTATCCACAATCAGCGACTTCATCATATGCCCCACGATTTTATTTTAGTCTTATCAATGCCCTAGACTAATGAAGGAGAGGTGTGATAACTGTTAACGGCTATTTGCCTAATTATTTTCTAGCTTTTAGTACATTGTTATGTTTAATCACAATTAAACCGTTTAACTTAAAAAGTTTTTTTTTTACTTATTTTATTATTTGTTTGAGAATTAGTTCGTTCTTCCAAACCAGAAATGAATTCTTGTGCTTGAACCGGTTTATTTGATATGGATCTGCAAAAACTATATGGTGAGACAGTTACGAATAGAATATTAACATGGAACAATTGAGCTGGATGTTGTTTTTTAGAAGCTGGGAACAAACTATATCTTTTTTTGTGTTCTTCCGGAAGCCTAGGCATAAAACATCGTTTTATGAAGAAAAGTAAAAATTGTCAAAAAGTAACATGGGACAACTATGCGTAGAACGGCAGTATACGGGATCAAAAATCAGTTGAACATGTATAACATTTATTCATGAATTCGGCTAAATTTGGCGAAAGTAAAATTAATTAGAGTTGACCCCAGTGTTAAAAGGTCTAATAATAAAGTTTTGCATTGTCGTTTTCTATATCAACATTCATTTTAATGAAAAATTGTGCACATTAAGTAATGAACACTAATAATCAATTCTTTTCATCGCCTCACACACTACAATATACACAAGTAAGACTAATTACGCGTTCATTTATTATTAATTCACCCTAACCACTTATACTTATGGAATCAGTGGTGGTTCGTGGTTATCCTATCCTCAACAAAATACCTAGTAAAAAACAGTTATGTTACAAACTTCGGCAGAAAGCTATAAAACCTGTATACAGCCTCTGATTGTAAGTTTTATCTTCTTATTACATCTTTTTTTCTGAGTCGACATCAAATTGGCCCTCTAATAATAGTTGCTCCAAAGGATTGCGTACCGCAAACACTCATCGAGCGTACATTACCGGTGTTTGTCATGTTTTACGTTTGACGCGCACCCGTGATGCGGGGCAGAAAAAAATCTCGAGCGGAGATCATAATTTTGCTCACCTGACCATAAAGCCGCTGAATTTGTCATCATCATTATCATCATTTTCGCTAGAGCTACTTCTGCTTGTTCATACTGCGCGAAATCCAGCCGCGATTACGTTTCGCACCTTGATCGTCGTCGTCCCCCGTGAGTTGGGCCCGCGTTTTTCTTATCTCCGATCCTGGTGGTTGATTTCCACAGCTCACAGCTGGAACGATCCGTCGGGAGACGAGAACAAGCGCGGTCTACTGGGTTTGTCGCTGGTTGGCCAAATAGCGGCTTTTCTCCTGTTCCTGGAAGAGTTTTCGATCCTAGCGGGAACGTTTAAGCGTTGAGAGAGGAACGACGCGGGGAAAGTCGCAGATTAAGTAGATCAATGGATAGCGAGTGCGCATTATAGCAACAAATTTGTTCGAAGCGGCCAGAAAAACAAATCTTCAAGTACCTGCACGCAGAGGTTTACCGGGCCAATGATCATCACTGGGCAGCGGGTGGATAGCGAGGGTGTTAAGCGAAGCCACAGAAGATGACGATAATTGCGATGTCATTTGTACGATAGCTCTTCCCAGTGGATGAAATTATGACTAATGTTTTGTAACAAGACTTTCGTTCCGTTGGTTTTTAGATTTATTCTATAGGTCCCACTCCCGAGCGATTGTAGTGACAGTTCGGTGTACTTTATGCTGCGTTGAGCATACGCGCAGTGCCTCGATTGCGCGTGAAGATGAAGAGGAATCACGACGACGGGATGCGATTCGCGGGTGTGGCATAGCGTAGGCTGACAACATGAAGAAATCGTCAGGAGTGGTAGAGGAGAGTAGAAAAACTATCGTCTCATGAACGATGATTCTAGTTCATTCATCTGTTGGTATCGTTTTTCCTTCTGTTTACACTGACGTTGTCGACCGAAGCGATGATCGATCGAAGTGAAGTTATACCGGACAAAGAATGCCTTCAATATAATGTTCAATAGATATGTATGTGATTGCTAACATTTCTGTTAGTTAGACATTTTTGCTTTAGATTAAAAAATTCCAATTGAAATTGGAAGTTGTATTTCTACTATTTGAATTATCAATTATTCATTCCGACAACGTAAATCTCACAAGATTTCAGATATATTCAGTGCTCGAATACTAGTTATTTTTTGCAACCGCAAATTATTTTTCATACGTGGCCTCATTATGTGTCGGAAGATGATTCAAATATGTAATGAAATATTCGCGTTAAAATGTTAAAATGATTAACCAACGTAGAGTATTAAGAGGATAATTTTGGCGAAAATATCTGCTTTATTGAAATAAATAATTTACAAAAAACATGTCACTTGGAGTATTGCCCAACGGTTTTCATCACTTTTTACACTATTCAAACAATTCATGGTTTTTCATTCAAAATAATTGCTCAACTTTTAGAGTTTACCTTATTTACCTTCCACTCAAATCCCTTCTGATTACGTTCGATATTACGATGTTTCACAATGTCGTTACGATCGACGCAGAATACACCGAACTATTCACTCCAAAGAGCTCGCGCAGAGGAACCTGGAAATAAACTCCATTTTACTATTCAATCAATAAAAACACAAGTAATCTGAGAAAGATAGTTCAAATTAACAAAAATAATGGAGAAAAGCACTTTATTTTCTTTGCTCACATTCGATAACAATGGTATAACAATATTTCGATATAGAGGTGATTTATCCAGTGGAACTTTTTTTTGAGACAAAATAGAAATGATTGTTGAGCCTTCATTTTGCAATACCTGTACTGTTTTAGACTGGCTTTACAGGCATGACTCTTCTTCTTCTTTGGTAGTATTTAAAAATTTCTCAGTTTATTCGCCTCTTAAACATGACTTCAAACGCTGATTAGGTACTACAGATAAAAGTGAAAGTGAAAAGAGGGGATATTACCATTGAGGCTCCGCGAATAAACTTCAAATTCTCCAATTTTTTCTCAAGCCTCTATGAAGTATACAAATAAACAAACTTTTCGAACCACGGTCTCAATCCAACCAGAGAGCAGACAACATTATTTCTTAGTGGTGATATCACACACAGAGGCTTTGATCGATACAAAGGAAAAATGAAAAAATGGGAAACGGACCTTACACGATAATAGATAGTAGTAGTAGGCTAGTTAGTAACAGAAAACATTAATAATGACATGCTTTTACAGTAATGATGTGTCGAGATCAGAAAATCCGGTTCGCATCATTATTGGATTCAACTTCAACAAGACATTAGGCCGGGGGTCTTCGTAGCCACTTGGTTACGTGTTCGCTTACCAAGCGATCGATCGTGAGTTCAAACTCAGGGCCCTCAATTGACCATCTTTGTGCTGTTATAGAATAACTACGTCCACGCAACCATTATCAGCGATGGAAATCGATGCACGGTGGAACAAAGATCGATTCATCCATACAACTGCTCTGCTCTGCAAGAAACATCGGGCTGCTGTTCTATAAATAACCCAACAATGATCAATATCAACTTTATCCGCTGTTCGGTCTGCTGAACAATGGAAGAACAGAAAGAATACCCTTACGCCTAAATGGCTACTACTGTGTAATTTACCATAATTCAATGGAACAGAAAACTTAACGCCTAAATGGCTACTACTAACAACTGGTAATTAACAATTTATAGAAACATAAACATATGTACATGTACACGATTAAACCCGGCTCTGTTACAGCTAAATGCTAATGAGCCTAATAAATAAATAAATGGGATAAAAAAAAGACATTGGGCCGTATGAATAAAAAAAAATATTATTACTAATTTCATTTTAACGCATGTTCGAATTCGAGCATAGTTTTTACTATGTCAAACATCTGTCAACTGATTATTCAGGTTTGGTTTCAAAATCTTTTTTTTTTTTTGACAAAGAGTGTATTCGCGATGGCAAAAGAATAGTGTCGACGTCTGGAAACGTCTTTCAATTAGGAACCATAGTTTGGGCCCAATCTCGTTAGTGTAATACCAATCAGATTAGAAGACAAGAAGTCAGTTTTCAAATGTTAAAATTTGAATGGAAATTTTTACACCATGTTATTTAATTACTTAAAACACCTAAAACACCCTACATTTCCAACGTTGTTACTGAAACTTTTCATTCATTCAATATAAAGTTGTCTTCAAAAACAATTTTCGTACAAGATTTTTACAACACTCGCAAAAAAAAGTGTTTTTCATTTAACCCCTTCCCGTTTAATTTAATACGTCACACATCAAGTGATTTCACAAGCCTGCTGAGTGTTCTTGCGCCCTATGTTATTCAAGTACCCACGAGTGAGACTCGAGTTGTACGGGAAAGGGTTCAACAGAATGCTAATTTGGTACGTAAAGGTTAATTTTCATTCATAATTTAAATTTTAAAAACGTGTTCATTCCGCCTGAAAATCAATCAATTTTTTGACGCTCCCCTAAATTTATAAACGAAGCTCAATGCCATCAACGCGGATTGTTAACTTGTTTAACTTTAAGCGCAAGATAGTAGCATTGAACATAGATCGAATATGACATCAAAACGAATGAAAGAGTTTTCAGATCCTAAGTATGCTCATGAGCACACTTGATAATTACGAAGTAAATACTTGATAAATGCTGTTTTATTCATACGAAATCAACTAAACATTTATTTTCGAAAAGTAAATACTTAGTTGATGCTTTTATTCATACCAAACGTAGTAAAAACTCAATCTCACTGCTCAACTGCTCGATTTAAGTAAAGTAAAGCTGAATTTTGTTTTTATTCATATGGCCTATTGTTAGGAAAATTCTGATGAAGTAATGTCATTATAAATAATCGTGTATGAGCCGCTGAAGATATCGAAAACAGCGGCGCAGTTTTGTTCAGTGGAAGTACAGCTTCAATTTTGATGTGGAGAGTATTTCTTTATTTTTGATTCACATGCACACATTGTTGTGGATATTATTGAAGTGGTTAAGGCAGTATTCTAGTCTAGAAATTTGAAGAAAATCAAAAAAAAATATTCATATTTCTGTAGTTTAGGCATTCAAGAATATACCCTAGAAAGGACTTATCGAAAATCCTATTATTTACCAAGTTAGAGTCATTTTAGTTATGCGGTACTCAACCCGCTACGGCCATAACAATGAACTTCAAACGCGTTTTTCTAGAAACTTATTTTTGTACAACTGGCGTACACGATATCTCAAGTTCTAGTGAACCGATTCGTGTCGAATTCATATGGATACAATCTGCAGGCATCTCTCTGTCTCATAAACCTCTAAAAATGTTATAATTTAAATTTCACTATTTAAAAAAAAAATCAGGTAACGTCAGAAAAAACGTTTTGAATCGCAAGTTGTTTTGAACCGCTATTTTGTCAGAAAAGATGTTTTCGCCATGTCCGAGGTTCATGCGATAGCGGCCTCTTCACTGATTCAGAATCTGTCCGATTTTTTTTGTGTCAGATCATCAGAAGGGCTGGAATCGTGTACGCAATGACACAACCTTTGTTGTACCCTCTCGCTTCATCATCTCTTAACTATTCTAGTTATGAATATTTTTTCTCCGTTCAATTTTTGTTTTATTGTTAAAAGATAAATGAACAAATAATTATATAATGGATAGCAAAAATATTCTTTATTTTATTTTTAGGAAGCTCGAAAAAACGTCCGAAATTCGTGTCTCTACACTAGAATACCCCCTTAAGAGATTTGACTCGAATGAATCATCAATCAATCATCTCCAACTGCACCTACAAAATCACACTAGCCATCGGCTCTTCCATACCGTTAGGTAAGGAGTGTTTGTGTATGATTAAATCACGCGTAAGCATTATTAATTTTATGTGTTGTCAAAAATAGAAAATAGTGGTGGTAGAACAACTACAGAATCACACGTGGCTGCAGTATGTGTCAGCTATGTGTCTGAAAGAAAAGATGCATTGCGTGCATTGGCAGTAAAGATACGAATCTCGACATACGACCAGCTTTCAGGCTCTTTTAAACTTACTATTTCATTATTTAAAAAATGTCGATGCATCAAGTTCCCGAAGAAGATCATTCTGAGCCTGACGATCAGCGAGAAGGAAATGTTTAAGCCACTGTACTTTCCTTGCGGTGAACGCGAAAACGAAAGTCACGGGTTCCGATAAAACTGAAGAACAGCCGACGTCCGTCTTTTCATCGGCCATGGCTAAGGTTCCAAGCCACTTACGTAAGGCCAATCGACAGTGCGTCGAAGCATTTTTACAGAATGCTTAATAAACGTAGGATATAAAAACGAAAAATTTCGTCCATTGAATAATCCTCTAACTATTTTTTCGTCGCCATCCGAAATAAGTCTATTCTTTTTAATGCTTACGTTGTACTGAAAGCCGGAAAAAAATTAAATTATTGACGTGGGACTACGTCTAACCGGAACATATAGGGGGTAAAATGAAAACCTAAACACAGAACATGCAGGAAAAAATGCAAGATTTCGAATGCTTATAACTTAAACATTTTTTACTGGATCGGAAAGATGTTTGCATCAATCGATAGAGAATATTTCTACGCATCTATCGCAGTTAATAAAATGTTATTTTTCATTAGATAAACAATTGAATAATTGTAAAATGTTAAGCGTTATCTGAACGCCCTAACTGCCTCATTTTGATTGGTCTGATTTACGGTTTCCCCAGCACAGCCATCAAAACCAAGCAACCTTGGGGAAATCGGCATTGCAAATACTTGGAAGTAGGGACACTTTTGTTCTCACCGATATATGTTCTCTAGCACAGACTTCAAAACCAAGTAGCGTTGGAGAAATCGGCATTGCAAATACATGAAAGTAGGGAGAGCTTTTGTTCCCACCGAATTGTGTTCCCTAACAGATATTTCAAAACTAAGGTGCCTGGGGGAAATCGGCATTGCAAATTCATGCAAGTCGGGGGTATTTTTCCGACTGAAATGTGTTTCCTTAACACAGACTTCAAATCCATGGAGCGTGTGGAAATTGCCGTTGTAAATTCATGCAGGTCGGGGATATTTTTGTTCCGTTTGAATTGTGTTTCCTTAACACAGACTTCAAATCCATGGAGCGTGTGGAAATTGGCAAGGTGTCTGGGGAAATCGGTTTTGCAAATAAATGCAAAATGCGAGCACTTTTATACTCGCTTGCCTTTGTACAGTCTAGAACATGTTTCCTTAACACGGTCGTCTAAACTTAAGAACCTGGGAAAAACGTGCAGACACTAGGGGCAAATGAACATTCAAGTTTAAAGCATCTGTAGTATAAAAAGTAGAAGTTGAAGTTATTGATTCATGCAAGCCGGGGATACTTCTGCACCCGCGTGTTTTGTTTTGCACTCCAAAAAGCGTTCTCCTAACACGGATTACAAAAGGTTATTCAAGATTGCATTGAAGGTTATGCCCTCATATCCTCTACTCACTGAATTTCTACGCATATCATTTGATGATTAGGCAAAATGGTAATAACCGTTTGCTGCGATAACGCCTATCGATAAAAAAAAATATGCGTTCGACGTACATGTCAAAATCGAAACTGAGTGCCTGAAGTTCATCAAATCCGGCAAATTCGCGGTTCGAGAAGTACGTACACTTGAGAGATGCGAACTTCAGAGGGAAATGTAAAATGAAATAATCGTTTGATAATTCTTCCGTTCATATATTTTGTCCTAGGAATCATACCAAACGTAAAAGGACTCTCATTAAATTTACTTGTACCGGAGAACATAATCTATCACAATGTATGAATTGACCATACACGGCATTTATTTAGTCTTTTTACTTACTCAGCAATTAAATTGAATTCAGTTGAATTCGGAAATTGTTTCATTCAATCAAAAACTCAATCAATACAAACAAATGATTGCTAAGCTAAGGTAGTTCCACGTCAACCATGCGGTTATATCATAGTTATAACCCACCCAGTTTTTTAAAATATTTTTTGCCAGGAGAGAGAGCTTTTGTGAATTTTATAGTAATTTTTAGTAATTCAGTAGTGTGTTGGGCCTTTTCGGAGACCTTTCGCAATCGTGCATTTGATTTTCGTGAATCCGTGCATTGTTTCCGGATTAAAAGTGTCGCCAAATTGCAGTGAATTCCAACCCGGGCGTGAAGAATGCATTCTCCAACAGTGAGTGTTGTGTTTTTCAGCTGAAAACTGAAGATAAAAATGGGAGGGTTATATCTATGATATAATCGCAAGGTTGACGTGGGACCACCTTAGCTTAGCAATCATTTGTTTGTATTGATTGACTTTTTGATTGAATGAAACAATTTCCGAATTTAATATATTCGGTTGTGAGTAAAAAGATTGAATAAATGCCATATAAGGTCAATTCATGCATTCTGATAGATTATGTTCTTCGTTATAAGTAAATTTAATGACATTTCTTTTACGTTTGGTATGATGCCTAGGACAAAATATGTGAACGGAAGAATTATCGAACGATTATTTTATTTTACATTTCCCTCTGAAGGTTGCATCTCTCAAGTGTACGTACTTCTTGAACCGCGAATTCGCTTGATTTAATGAATTTCAGGCACTCAGTTTCGATTTTGATATGTACGTCGAACGCATATTGTTTAATCATCGTTTGACAACGGAGAAGGAAAATCAAAAACAGAATCCGAGAGTATTGGGTACATCCCATTCTCAGTGATTCGCACGGCATGTATGTCGGAATCCAAAATTGAGAGCGAATTGAACTATCGATCAATAAACAGTCGTCGTATGGCCGCAGGTCAAAGCTAGCCAGTACTGATTAAACAGACGGCCGATAGTTTGCCGACAAAACAGTTTGAATGCGGTTTGCCGATACTGAATCGGTGAAGTGTGCGCATATACATATCGCTTTGTACTGATTAAGTCGGCCATTCAAACTATCGGCCAACAAAAGCCTGCAGTCTGCGGGGGCTTTTAGGGAAACACATTTCAATCGGAACAAAAAAAACCCCGACTTGCATGAATTTTCAATGCCAATTTCCCCACGCTCCATGAATTTGAAGTCTGTGTTAAGGAAATATATTCCAGCCAGAACAAAAATACTCCTGACTTGCATGAATTTGTAATGCCAGTTTCCCCACGCTCCATTGATTTCAAGTCTACGTTAAGGAAACACATTAGAGTCGCAACAAAAATGCCCACGACTTAAATGTATTCGCAATGCCAATTTCCCCACGCTCCATGGATTAAAAGTCCGTGTTAGGGAAACACATCTCAGTCGGAACAAAAATACCCCCGACTTTCATGTATTGGCAATGCCGATTTCTCCAACGCTGCTTGGTTTTGAAGTCTGTGTTAGGGAACACATTTCGATGAGAACAAAAGTCCCAATACTTTCATGTATTTGCGATGCCGATTTCCCCAATGCTGATTGATTTTGATGGCTGTGTTGGGGAAACCGTTAATCGGACCAATCAAAGCGAGGTAGTTAGAGCGTTTATATAACGCTTAACGTTTTACAGTAATTCAATTGTTTATCTAATGAAAAATAACATTTTATTAATTGCGATAGATGCGTAGAAATATTCCCTATCAGTTGATGCAAACATCTTTCCGATCCAGTAAGAAATGTTCGAGTTATAAGCATTCGGAATCCACGTCAAAATTAGTTCGTCAAGGGTGCTGTCGCCCCAGTTGACACGACACAGCCGACTCGGTACGGATTCCTTGTTGCCGTTCAGCGAAAGGTGTTTCATAGCATAAGTGTGGATTATTTGGTGTTCTCACTGGTGGTTTTGGAGGCGTGTAATATGTAATGTAGCTAAAAGATACTGAATAACTAATAGAATTCACAATAAGATCAGTGTTTCAGTTTCGTTCTAGACAGCGAGCAATCAACCGTACATATTAATGCTGGCCATTAATTTAACAATTCGTGGTTTAACTGTTTATTGTTTTTCGAATTGCTCGTGCCTTTCAGTGTAAGCATTCATTCATTCATACACATAAATACAGCTGCCCGCAGCGAAGAAATTAAGATTTGAATGAACTGCTAAAGACCGCCAAGTTTGAAGGTTCTTAAGAATAAAAAATAGAGTAAAAACGAAGCGATCAACAATTTTTAATCGTTAAGTAGTTAACACCAAATGAAGCAGAGTAATCAATTCCAACATCAGCTACAGTAGCGGTAGCGAAGCAGCAACAACATCGACCATCTTCACTTGCTTCTATAAAACCATGCAACCCTTTTTAGGTTCACCAAAATGATAATAATAATTATTAATTATTTGCGTTGTTTGTAGAGGCAGCAGAAAATAGTTCAGGATAGAAGTAGGATAGAAGCTGGTCATATGTCGAAATTTGTGTTCTTATCGCCCATGCACGTAGTGTTTTTAGTATGTAACGCGAACGTTCTTCTTCTAGATGATTTAAATCAATAACTATCATGACGGATGATTATACATTTTCTTTCACCACTGTTTTTGCCAACGCATTAACAATGTGTAAATAAATTTTGTAACTAGCTACAAATCGATAATTTGAACATTTCTTTCGATTTTTTCTAATTCAATTGCTGTTACAACTGCCTTGTTATTTTCCTCTTCAAGGCCGATCCAAAGATAAATGGAAAGTACATAATTCAATTTCAAAAATCTGTCAACAATCTCCGTAATACAAATTTTCAACTTTTGATTTGTAATTCTCGAGGTGCTATGGCACAAAAAAACATGAGAAAATCGCATCAATGACATCAAAGAAAACAAGACCACTGTCCACCTCCGTAACAGGATTAGGTGTAAATCACCAAATTCACTCAACAAATTCTAATTGTGAGTTGGTCGAAACACTGGAAAAACTTTCTTCCCATCTTTGCGTGGAAATCGTTCGAACGAAATAACGCAGCGTCCTTCCCGTTGAGTTATTCCCTACCACTGCCAACCCTCGTTTCTAAACTCCACCCGGGAGAAAGGAAAGTAACTGGGGAGAAAAATTATCTTCTAAACTCAATTACAAAGAGCAGCATCTTCGTTCGTTCGTTCACGACCGGAACGGGACTTTCTATTGTCTTTGCTGTCACCGTTGTTGGCTCGACTCATCATATCAACGGGCGAAAAGTCATAGTTTCAGTGATGCGTCCCACACTCATATGTCGGCGAGGATTGTAGATGAAGAGGACATGAAACTTTACGTTATTAGGAAGTGTAGACAAACCTATTTCTCCCGATGATGATGATAAATATGGAGCTGTTCCAATAAAATAACTACCGTTAACATTTTCCCTATGAAATATTCGGAATCCCGCCAATTGGAGGCAACACTGCGCGGCCGGAAATGATGAGGGCTCTGGTTCCTCTGGTCGGTCGCGTATTTTTTGCCTCTGCGATATTGCGCTTTCAGCCTGTCGCGGATGGGTGACTCCCCGAGATGTGGCATTTTGATCGAACGAGTCCGATAAGTCGAAAAAAGGTAAGTTGGTGGAAAAGTTTTCCCTTTCAACTCTGGTCGAGCGAGTAGCCGGGCGGGGAGCAGACAAAGTCACGTCACCAAGAGTGCGGATGAAAGCCATCAGGCGCGTCGTTTCCTTCAATCTCTGATGCTAAAAAACTCCGGGCAGCAGCGACGACCGGCTTTGAACTTACTTTGACGTCGTGTGATTGTCTTAAAACAGATTTAATGAGAATATGTGGCGCACTGGGTCGCGAAGGGTGAGTAACGATTGAACTGAAATTAGTGCTGGGTGCCTTTTCTGGAGGGTGAGCGAAGAGTATTAATCTATTAAGTATTAGCTTAAATAGCTTGAAACTGATACAAACTTGTCAGCATTTTCTATTCTTATAGATTCAATTCTACCAGTTTATTCTATTTCTTCCTCTTCTTTTTTTCTAAGTGGTATAAACGTCCTGAAGAAGCTTCACCGTTTCAATGTAATATTACAATGAAATATTTTTACCGACTAATATTTGCAAGGACGCTTCTATTTTTTTGTAGAGCTGGGTAGCTAAAAGCTAAAAGAGTTCAAGTCTGACTCCAAAAGCCAGCACCAACCGAGGTATACGGATGTCGGCAAGAATTTGAGGGTAGTGTGGAAAAGCTTCCACTCAGATTGAAGTTTCTCTGGTAAAGGAGAGTCCCATTCACAAGTAATACCATCGCATTTCAAAGTTTACAACCGTTGCATGAAGAGCTTCGCTTTGGTTCCCGTTGGACCCAGTAATCCCACTTTCCGCTTGGTAATAATGGCAGCCTCTTGGACGTTTGATACCCACCTCTTTAGCATCAATCCAACGGAATTGATCATAGCGGTGATTTCGTGTCGCATGGTGATAGCAGATTCCACGTTCGATGCCCCCCTGACAGTAGGTCATCGATGTATAAATCTTCGACAATCGCCTCAACAGCAGCGGGATATAATTGCTCGTAATATCTCGCGATCTATTAAAGTGTTTGCGTTGCCAGATATGGATCAATTGCTTTTCCGTAGGCGAAGGACTCTAATTCGTAGGCGACTCTCGGATCGGTGAAATTCATACGAAACCGTATGCGGAGGAAGGGTAAGGGTTCACCCAGTTTAGATAGCGTGTGAACATGACGTTGATAAACGTTGACAAAAGTGTGAAGGCGTTTTGCACACTCCTGTTTGACTGCTGGTAAGTCTTATAATGCTCGGAAGATCTGCTCCTTCAGGAATCGTGGATTGTCGTACCTATTTAGAAGAGCATCCCTGAAATTGCGTGGTTGTCGGCTTCGATGTCCATCGATTCAATTGGTTTCTTGGAATCCCCTTCGAGAAATTGAATGAGATACTGCAATTTTTCAACGATGAGAATGTCAGTATTTTGTTTTTCAATCTCAGCACAATTATTTTTTTGTTTTTGGATGTTTTACGATACGAAATTTTTTTCCTGATCGAATTTCTGACTTTTTTCTTTTTATACAATAAATATCTTAGGCAGCGGGACCGACACTGATATTGTGCAAATGCAAAAGCGGGCTGAATCGAAAGCGTAGAGAGAACAATTCGGGGCTCAACGTGTTGCCATAGTAAGGACCGCTCCCGTGTTTGGCGTTCCATCTGCTACGGATAGATCACGAAATAACCCGTGTTTTCTACACTTGATGGTTAAATCCTGCCAAGAGTCTAACAACGCCTACCGGTGGCTCACCTTCGTCTCATCCACACCGAAGGAAACGAAATCATTCGTGGAATCCGAACAAATGAAGCGTACAAGTTTGCCCAAAACGTGCAGTCCCAGGCGTATGTCTAACAGATTTCTTCTCGGCTATAAGTAAATATACAAGGAGAAATAACGAAGAAAAATTATAAAAAGCTAACAAAAAACGACATTTTGATACATATAAAGTACTGTGATTTCAAATCTCCTTGGACCTATAGTATGGAGCTACCTACCATATGTTTAGTATTGTCAAAAGAAAGGTATCACAACGCCGACACTTTGGTTGTATTTCGACATTTTTCTTGCCCCCTTCCTTCTTCTACCAAGCAACCTGTAAAATTCTAAAAAGGATTACTCACAACTAGTCGAATGAATGGCAGAGATTCGGAACTAGCATCCATCAGATTATCACTTGAATTCTCTTACGGGCAAGAGCTTTGAGCTTAGACTGCATCAAAATCCAACCATTTAGTGGCATGAAACAAACAGGTAGCATTTTTTTTTCATCCATGATATCCATTGTCCAAACAAACTTAAACTATATATTCCTTTTCAAAAGCACATATGTAAAATATTTTTTTTTCTAAAAACGTTTATTAATCAGACTCAACTACATTTTTTTCACAGGACACTACAACACTTAGAGGCAAGAGGACAAACCATAAAAAAAACTATAATTTGGAATCCCAGTGAAATGATATTCTTTTAACGGATCTGTCTATCTGTCTACATTTATATGTTGAAACATTTATATTATAATAGAGCTTATTTTTGTTTTCAGATGCAAATGCAGCTTTGTTCTGAACAAATCTGTACTAGTTATCGATCTGATAAGCGAAGGTAAAGTGTTGGATTGCGAAGGTCCATGATAAATAAAACGCTGTTAACCAATGCTAGATGTTGCTCGAGTCCGTTATTTTCTTCCAAGGTGAATGGAATAATATGTATTTGTCTTTGCTAAGTTGAGTGGCCTGAAAGCAATCCCCAAGGAGAGCTAGATCATACTCAATATGTGACCCTATAGTTCCCTAGTCTGGACTAGGATAAAATAGTGCTGTATCATCAGCAAACAGTTTTGCAGTCCCTTTTAAAGGAAGATTGCCAATATCGTTATCATATTACAAAAAACAGAGATCCAATGTTGCCGTCTTGAGGTGCCCCTATATTTATGGAACACAATGTGCTTTTGGCCATATTTACTTCTACATATTGCTTTATGTTGACAATGTTCACTCTCACATTCACACTCACATTCATTACACTCAATTCTTAAGCCTATCTTATATCTAATATGTTTTTACATTGCACCTTATTCTATTGTTAATAAGAAGGGATTTGATTTCTCGCGAAGGAAAAGGAAAAGGAGAATATAAGGATATAAGGATAATCAGACACGAAGATCGATAACTTTTAGGAAGACATATATTTGGGACATGTAATCAAGGTCTAAACCAGCCAACACATCTCTCACCGGCACATTGGGCTGCCTTCCTCTAGCCCGAAGAGAGTTTTCTAAATTCGATCTGGCAACAAGATACTCCTCGCACGACCAAACAACGTGTTCGACGTCGTGGTAACCTTGGCCGCAGGCACAGATATTGCTGTCGGCAAGATCAAAACGAAAGAGTAGCGCGTTTAACGAACAGTGATTGGACATGAGCCGGGAGAAGGTGCGAATAAAGTCCCGACTCAAGTCCAGACTTTTGAACCATGGTTTGAGGCTAACCTTAGGGATAATTGAGTGGAGCCACCGGCCCAATTCATCTTCGTTCCATTTGCGTTGCCAGTTAACTATGGTATTTTTACGAAGTAAAGAATAAAATTCATTGAAGGCGATTTGACGCTGATAAATTTCGCCTTCAATTGCACCTACCTTTGCTAATGAGTCAGCCCTCTCATTACCCGGAATTGAGCAATGTGAAGGGACCCAGACAAAGGTAATGACATAACAGCGTCTGGTTAAAGCACTCAAAATTTCTCATATTCTCTCAAGGAAGTACGGCGAGTGCTTTTCCGACCTCACTGAACGGATAGCTTCGACAGAGCTAAGACTATCCGTTACAATGTAATAGTGTTCAACAGGTCGTGAGGCGACGCTGTCCAGCGCCCAGTGTATTGCTGCCAATTCAGCAATATACACTGAGCAAGGATTCTGAAGACTGTGGGAGGTGCTAAAAAATTTGTTGAACACTCCAAATCCTGTGGACTCATTCATAGAGGACCCATCAGTGAAGTACATATTATCACAATTGATACGCCCATACTTTGCATTGAAGATCGTAGGAACGATCCCCGATCGATGATAATCTGGAATTGCATGGATTTTCTCCTTCATGAACAGATAAAAAAATACAGAGGAATTGATGTAGTCAGGAAAACAAACACAGTTGGGAATATACAAAGAAGGATCAACCTGCATGGAGATGAATTCATGATATGAAGTCATGAATCCAGAATGAAAATTTAGCCCGATCAGCTGCTCAAAATTTCCGATCACCAATGGGTTCATAACCTTACACCGGATGAGGAACCGAAGAGATATTAATTTGAAGCGATCTTTTAGTGGGAGTACGCCTGCCAAAACCTCGAGGCTCATGGTATGCGTTGAGGGCACACATCCCAACGCAATACGGAGACAAAGATACTGAATTCGCTCGGATTTAATGAGGTGTGTTTTGGCAGCTGATTGAAAACAGAAACTGCCACACTCCATCACTGAGAGAATAGTTGTTCGATACAACATTATAAGATCTTCGGGATGGGCTCCCCACCAGGTGCCGGTAATTGTACGGAGAAAGTTTATTCTTTGTTGACATTTTTTACTCAGATACCTAATATGGGCCCCCAAGTACATTTGGAGTCGAACCAGACCCCAAGATACTTGAATGACATAGCATGAGTGATCGGTTTACCCAAAAGTTGAAGCTTTGGTTTTGCTGGTCTATGCTTCCTAGAAAAAACCACCATCTCTGTTTTCTCCGTGGAGAATTCGATCCCTAGCCCAATGGCCCAGGTTGAAAAATTGTTCAAAGTATCTTGTAAGGGTCCTTGCAGGTCGGATTCGTTTGATCCTACGACAGACACCACTCCATCATCTGCAAGTTGTCTTAGGCTGCAATTTTGTGTAAGGCAATTGTCGATGTCGCTTACATAGAAGTTGTACAAAAGGGGGCTTAAACATGAGCCCTGAGGGAGGCCCATGTAAGAGAACCGACTTACTGCCGAATCTCCGTGAGAAAAGTTCAAATGTTTCTCACAAAGCAAGTTATATAGCATATTATTGAATAGAGGCGGCAGACCCCGAGAGTGTAATTTGTCTGACAAAACCTCTATTGAAACACAATCAAAGGCCCCCTTTATGTCCAAGAATACTGAAGCCATTTGTTTTTTTTTCGGCGTAAGCCATTTGAATTTCTGAAGAAAGCAACGCAAGACAATCATTCGTCCCCTTGCCCCTGCGGAACTCATATTGTGTATCTGAGAGTAAGCCATTCGTTTCAACCCAACGATCAAGGCGAAACAAGATCATTTTCTCCAACAATTTCCGTATACAAGACAGCATTGCTATTGGGCGGTACGAATTGAAGTCGGACGCGGGTTTTCCGGGTTTTTGAATAGCTATAACGTACTTGTCTCCAATCATCTGGAACAATATTATGCTCCATAAACCGATTGAATAAATTCAACAAGCGATGTTTCGCCACATCAGGGAGGTTTTTCAGCAAGTTGAACTTAATTCTATCCGATCCCGGAGCAGAATTGTTACATGAAAGGAGAGCAAGAGAGAATTCTACCATCGAAAACTCGGAATCAAGATCGCACCTATCTTGTGAAATATCTCGAACAATTTTTTGTACAGGAACGGAATCGGGACATACTTTCCGTGTAAAATTTAAAATCCATCGATGTGAATATTCCTCGCTTTCATTCGTTGAAGAGCGATTTCTCATGTTTCGAGCCACTTTCCATAATTTTTTCATTGACGTTTCTCGTGACAGACCTCCCACGAAATTTCGCCAATAAGCACGTTTTTTCCCTTTGATCAAGTTTTTAAATTGATTTTCAAGGGATAAATACGTTTGAAAATTCTCAATGGTTCCACTTTTCCGAAAAGCTTTAAATGCATTCGATTTATCCTGATAAAGCTTGGAACATTGGCTATCCCACCATGGATTGGGAGGCCTTCGACGAATAGTGGAACCTGGGATGGGTTTCGTTTGAGCGCGAACCGCGCTGTCATAGATCAAACGAGAAATGAAGTTATACTCCTCCAATGGAGGCAAACCATCTCTGGAATTGATGGCTAGAGCAATCGCGTCCGCATATTTTTTCCAGTCAATGTGTCTTGTGAGGTCATATGCCATGTTTATAGATTCAGAAGAATTCGACCCAATGGTGATGGAAATTTCGATTGGCAAGTGATCACTACCGTTGGGATCCTGGATTACATTCCACTTGCAATCTAACGATAGTGAATTCGAGCAAAGCGAGAGGTCAAGAGCACTTGGGTTAACAGGAGGTTTAGGTACAAGTGTTGTTTCCCCAGTGTTCAAAACGGTCATATTGAAGCTGTTACAAAGGTCATATATCAACGATGAACGATTGTCGTCGTACTGTTCCCCCCAGGCAGTTCCGTGAGAGTTGAAGTCTCCCAAGATCAATCGTGGCTCAGGAAGGAGTGAGCATATGTCAACAAGTTGCTTGCGGCTAACCGCAGATCTCGGAGGCCAATACAAGCTGACTATACAAAGGTCTTTGCCTCTGATGTTTGCATGACAGGCAACAGCTTCGATCCCTCCAATAGGTGGAAGGTCAATTCTAAAAAAAGAGTGACACTTATTGATCCCCAATAGTACCCCTCCGTATCTGTCATCGCGGTCCAAGCGTATTATATTAAAATCGTGGAAAGAGAGATCATTTTGAGAAGAGAGCCAGGTTTAGGACAGTGCAAAAACATCACAATTGACTTTATGAATTAGAAATTTGAATGTATCCAATTTAGGGATAAGACTACGACAATTCCACTGTAAAACAGTGATATCTCCGACCTCTCTATTTAAATTAGACATCAAGAGAGATAATCATTGCAAGGAGGGGCCATGTTTGCATCAATTGTTGCAAAATTGTCTTCAATACTGGAAGCATTGAGATGACAATGGTTCTGATGGAGTCGGAAACATTAAAACACTTGAAGATTTGATCCAAAAGGTCAGACAACTTTATAAATCCCGATTGGGAAGTCGAGCTGGACGAAAGCTGGGGAAATAGGGACAGTTGGGGTTTTTGATGTCCCCTCGAGTGCTGGGTCGTTCGAAGATGAACTATTCCCACGGAAACCAGGAGGAACCTGATTTTGCTTGTCCGCTGCACTCGATTTTTTAGGAAAGCTAACAGGGGGTATCACCGGAGGGACTTGTCCTTGAACTTTGGGAGTGGTCACATTTTTGCGCCGGGGATTCCCTTTGGAAATAACCGTTGTGCCCCCGCTAGCTGTGTCCGCTTCTATTTCGTCAACTGGCAACGTAGCGAAAACATTATGTGTGTAGATTGGTTGTTGCTCTTGAGCCAGTGGAGAAGCGCCCTTCAAAATTTCCGTAAAAGTGCGCTTCGAGCGTTCCTTCAAAGAGCGCTTCTGTTTATCCCAGCGACTCTTGTAAGTTTCACAAGCTGAGAGCTCATGTGGGGATCCCCCGCAATATGGACATTTATGCTCAGTCGCACTGCAGGATTTCCCCTCATGTTGCTCTCCGCAAGTGGCACAGCGCTCCTTGTTGGCGCAATAATCTGCTGTATGACCAATTGACTTGCATTTATTGCAAGTCATGGGCTTTGGCACGAAGAGTCGCACTGGAAGCCTTAATTTATCCACCATAACGTAGTCAGGGAGGGCGGAACCAGCAAAAGTTACTCGAAACGAGTCGGACGGCGTGAATTTTTTTCTTCCCCATTCTGGGAAACTTTTCCTAGTTGCTGGCAGTCCAAAATTTTAATTTGCTTCAAAGGGAGCTGTTTAAATCTGCCATCTCCCTCTTTTATTATATCGCTCGTCAGACCCGTTTCTGTAATCACCCCCGCAATTTCTACGTTATGGCAGGGCACATATACGCGATATTCTATTACAAAACGATTGTCGACAACAATATCGTCGTCACTTCGGTCCCGCTTTCAGAGAGTGTCGTATGCAAAGTGCATCCCCTTATTCGGGGTTCAATTTCTGTTCAGCTGATTCGAAAACGCGATTGTTGTAAGTTAACCAACAGAAATAAAGTGAAAAAAAACAACATCAAAACAGAAGACGATTCGTCTTCCTAAGCTCGAAGCCGCCGGACGGTTTTATATCGTTATCGTCCATCGTTGAAGTGATACCGTTATTTTCGTGGCTGGTGAAGTGAGTGTTGGACACTAACGGGATTCCCTGTGAATTCATTGGAGCAGACACAACAAGCGAGAGGAAGAAACGCTGCACGCGAGCGCTGAGTGCTGGTGTGTTATCGCCGTAGCACCGTCTTCGACATCATCACCGCGTGGTGCGATACACGGGTTCAGCTGTACCGAACGATCAACACGCAGCACCGTTATAAATAATCCGCACTGGTGTGCATAATAAGTATACTCAAATTAATAGGTTAAGGTTATTAGGTTAAGGAATTATAAAAAAAAATTGCAAAAATTATAAGAAAGTGTACATCTGCCATTTTAAATGGCAGAAGGGGAAGAAAGCGTTGACATGGATATCGAATCCACTGTCTCCCCCTCCCCAGCTACGGGTGCTGGGAAGTCGCTTAAACGCGTTCCCCCCTCAGAAGATGTCTCTTTACAGGAAGAGTTAACTCACCTCAACAAGCCTCCCTCAAGAAAATTTGCAAACCTTTCCTCTTCACCCCCTCATTCTCCCGCTCCCGTTTCCGCTCAACTCCCGAACTTGCCTCCCAGCCCTACTGATCCCGCCCCCGCTCAACAATCGACCTCGACCTCCCCCTCAGTTGCTTCCTCTCCTCGTGTCAAGGTCTATCCAGAAGATTCACCTGGAGCTGGCCCATGGGTTGTTTTTTTCCGGCCCAAACCGAACGGAAAATCCATCAATGTCATTCAGGTTTCGAAAGATCTGGCAAGATATTATTCCTCCGTGGTCGAAATCTCTAAGGTTAGACCGAACAAACTGCGTGTTGTCGTGAGTGATCGGAAACACGCAAATGCAGTTGTGATCGACGAGAGATTCTCCCTAGAGTATCGTGTCTACGTGCCTTCCCATGACGTAGAAATCTCGGGGGTGATAACTGAAACGGGTCTGACGTGTGAAATGATAAAGGAAGGAGTTGGTAAATTTAAAAGACTCCCGTTGGTGGGCGTTAAAATTTTGGACAGCCGCCAACTAGGGAAAGTATCCCAAGAAAAGGGAAAAACTAAATTCACGCCGTCAGACTCGTTTCGAGTAACTTTTGCTGGTTCCGCTCTCCCTGACTACGTCATGGTGGGCAAATTAAGACTGCCTGTGCGACTCTTCGTGCCAAAGCCCATGACTTGCCAAAAATGCAAGTCAGTTGGTCACACTTCAGATTATTGTGCCAACAAGGAGCGCTGTGCCACTTGCGGAGAGCAACATGAGGGGAAATCCTGCAGTGCGACTGAGCATAAATGTCCATATTGCGGGGGATCCCCACACGAGCTCTCAGTTTGTGAAACTTACAAGAGTCGCTGGGAGAAACAGAAGCGCTCTTTGAAGGAACGCTCGAAACGCACTTTTGCGGATATTTTAAAGGGCGCTTCTCCACTGGCCCAACAACAACAACCAATCATCACACAAAATGTCTTCGCCACGTTACCCGTTGACGAAATGGAAGCGGACACAGCTAACGGGGGCACACCGTTCATTTTCCAAGGGAATCCCCGGCGCAAAAATGTGACCACTCCCAAAGTTCAAGGACAAGCCCCTCCGGTTATACCTCCTGTTAGCATGCCTAAAAAATCGAGTGCAGCGGACAAGCAAAATCAGGTTCCTCCTGGCTTCCGTGGGAATAGTTCACCTTCGAACGACCCAGCACTCGAGGGGACATCAAAAACCCCAAATGTCCCTATTTTTCCGTCCAGCTCAACTCCCCAATCGGGATTTATAAAGTTGTCTGACCTTTTGGACCAAATCTTCAAGTGTTTTAATGTTTCCGACTCCATCAGAACCATTGTCATTTCAATGCTTCCAGTATTAAAGACAATTTTGCAACAATTGATGCAAACATGGCCCCTCCTTGCAATGATTATCTCTCTTGATGTCTAATTCAAATAGAGAGGTCGGAGATATCACTGTTTTACAGTGGAATTGTCGTAGTCTTATCCCTAAATTGGATACATTCAAATTTTTAATTCATAACTTCAATTGTGACGTTTTTGCTCTGTCCGAAACTTGGCTTTCTTCGCGAGATGATATCTCTTTCCACGATTTTAATATTATACGCTTGGACCGTGTTGACAGATACGGAGGGGTGCTATTGGGGATCAATAAGTGCCACTCATTTTTTAGAATTGACCTTCCACCTATTGGGGGGATCGAAGCTGTTGCTTGTCATGCAAACATCAGAGGCAAAGACCTTTGTATTGTCAGCTTGTATTGGCCTCCGAGAGCTGCGGTTAGCCGCAAGCAACTTGTTGACATGTGCTCACTCCTTCCTGAGCCACGATTGATCTTGGGAGACTTCAACTCTCACGGAACTGCCTGGGGGGAACAGTACGACGACAATCGTTCATCGATGATATATGACCTTTGTAACAGCTTCAATATGACCGTTTTGAATACTGGGGAAACAACACGTGTTCCTAAACCTCCTGCTAACCCAAGTGCTCTTGACCTCTCGCTTTGCTCGAATTCACTATCGTTAGATTGCAAGTGGAATGTAATCCAGGACCCCAACGGTAGTGATCACTTGCCAATCAAAATTTCCATCACCATTGGTTCGAATTCTTCTGAATCTATAAACATGGCATATGACCTCACAAGACACATTGACTGGAAAAAATATGCGGACGCGATTGCTCTAGCCATCAATTCCAGAGATGGTTTGCCTCCATTGGAGGAGTATAACTTCCTTTCTCGTTTGATATATGACAGCGCGGTTCGCGCTCAAACGAAACCCATCCCAGGCTCCACTTTTCGTCAAAGGCCTCCCAATCCATGGTGGGATAGCCAATGTTCCAAGCTTTATCAGGATAAATCGAACGCATTTAAAGCTTTTCGGAAACGTGGAACCATTGAGAATTTTCAAACGTATTTGGACCTTGAAAATCAATTTAAAAACTTGATCAAAGGGAAAAAACGTGCTTATTGGCGAAATTTCGTGGGAGGTTTGTCACGAGAAACGTCAATGAAAAAATTATGGAAAGTGGCTCGAAACATGAGAAATCGCTCTTCATCGAATGAAAGCGAAGAATATTCACATCGATGGATTTTTAATTTTGCACGGAAGGTTTGTCCCGATTCCGTTCCTGTGCAAAAAATTGTTCGAGATATACCACAAGATAGGTGCGATCTTGATTCCGAGTTTTCGATGGTAGAATTCTCTCTTGCTCTCCTTTCTTGTAACAATTCGGCTCCAGGAACGGATAGAATTAAGTTCAACTTGTTAAAAAACCTCCCTGATGTGGCGAAACATCGCTTGTTGAATTTATTCAATCGGTTTCTGGAGCATAATATTGTTCCAGATGATTGGAGACAAGTGCGAATTATAGCTATTCAAAAACCCGGAAAACCCGCATCCGACTTCAATTCGTACCGTCCAATAGCAATGCTGTCTTGTATACGGAAATTGTTGGAGAAAATGATCTTGTTTCGCCTTGATCGATGGGTCGAAACGAATGGCCTACTCTCAGATACACAATATGGGTTCCGCAGGGGCAAGGGGACGAATGATTGTCTTGCGTTGCTTTCTTCAGAAATTCAAATGGCTTACGCCGAAAAAAAACAAATGGCTTCAGTATTCTTGGACATAAAGGGGGCCTTTGATTCTGTTTCAATAGAGGTTTTGTCAGACAAATTACACTCTCGGGGTCTGCCGCCTCTGTTGAATAATATGTTATATAACTTGCTTTGTGAGAAAAAGTTGAACTTTTCTCACGGGGATTCGACAGTAAATCGGGTCTCCTACATGGGCCTCCCCCAGGGCTCATGTTTAAGCCCCCTTTTGTACAACTTCTATGTAAGCGACATCGACAATTGTCTTACACAAAATTGCAGCCTAAGACAACTTGCAGATGACGGAGTGGTGTCTGTCGTAGGATCAAACGAATCCAACCTGCAAGGACCCTTACAAGATACTTTGAACAATTTTTCAACCTGGGCCATTGGGCTAGGGATCGAATTCTCCACGGAGAAAACAGAGATGGTGGTTTTTTCTAGGAAGCATAGACCAGCAAAACCAAAGCTTCAACTTTTGGGTAAACCGATCACTCATGCTATGTCATTCAAGTATCTTGGGGTCTGGTTCGACTCCAAATGTACTTGGGGGGCCCATATTAGGTATCTGAGTAAAAAATGCCAACAAAGAATAAACTTTCTCCGTACAATTACCGGCACCTGGTGGGGAGCCCATCCCGAAGATCTTATAATGTTGTATCGAACAACTATTCTCTCAGTGATGGAGTATGGCAGTTTCTGTTTTCAATCAGCTGCCAAAACACATCTCATTAAACTCGAGCGAATTCAGTATCTTTGTCTCCGTATTGCGTTGGGATGTATGCCCTCAACGCATACCATGAGTCTCGAGGTTTTGGCAGGCCTACTCCCACTAAAAGATCGCTTCAATTTATTATCGCTTCGGTTCCTCATCCGGTGTAAGGTTATGAACCCATTGGTGATCGGAAATTTTGAGCAGCTTATCGAGCTAAATTTTCATTCAGGATTCATGAGCTCATATCATGAATTCATCTCCATGCAGGTTGATCCTTCTTCGTATACTCCCAACCGTGTTTGTTTTCCTGACTACATCAATTCCTCTGTACATTTTGATCTGTTCATGAAGGAGAAAATCCATGGAATTCCAGATTATCATCGATCGGGGATCGTTCCTACGATCTTCAATGCAAAGTATGGGCGTGTCAATTGTGATAATATGTACTTTACTGATGGGTCCTCTATGAATGAGTCCACAGGATTTGGAGTGTTCAACGAAATTTTTAGCACCTCCCACAGTCTTCAGAATCCTTGCTCTGTGTATATTGCTGAATTGGCAGCAATACATTGGGCGCTGGACAGCGTCGCCTCACGACCTGTTGAACACTATTACATTGTAACGGATAGTCTTAGCTCTGTCGAAGCTATCCGTTCAGTGAGGCCGGAAAAGCACTCGCCGTACTTCCTTGAGAGAATACGAGAAAATTTGAGTGCTTTAACCAGACGCTGTTATGTCATTACCTTCGTCTGGGTCCCTTCACATTGCTCAATTCCGGGTAACGAGAGGGCTGACTCATTGGCAAAGGTAGGTGCAATTGAAGGCGATATTTATCAGCGTCAAATCGCCTTCAATGAATTTTATTCTTTAGTCCGTAAAAATACCATCGTTAACTGGCAACGTAAGTGGAACGAAGATGAATTGGGTCGGTGGCTTCACTCGATTATCCCTAAGGTTAGCCTCAAACCATGGTTCAAAAGTCTGGACTTAAGTCGGGACTTTATTCGCACCTTCTCTCGACTCATGTCCAATCACTGTTCGTTAGACGCGCTACTCTTTCGTTTTAATCTTGCCGATGGCAATATCTGTGCTTGTGGCCAAGGTTACCACGACATCGAACACGTTGTTTGGTCGTGCGAGGAGTATCTTGTTGCCAGATCGAATTTAGAAAACTTTCTTCGGGCTAGAGGAAGGCAGCCCAATGTGCCGGTGAGAGATGTGTTGGCTCGGTTAGACCTTGATTACATGTCCCAAATATATGTCTTCCTAAAAGCTATCGATCTTCGTGTGTGATTGTCCTTATATCCTTATATTCTCCTTTTCCTTTTCCTTCGCGAGAAATCAAATCCCTTCTTACTAACAATAGAATAAGGTGAAATGTAAATACATGTTAGATATAAGATAGGCTTAAGAATTGAGTATGATGAATGTGAGTGCGAATGTGAGTGTGAACATTGTCAACATATCCTTATATCCCATCCTTTTCCTGAAACAAAATGTCACCCTTCTAAACTCGAGCAAGCCGCGAGTAATCGGTTCTCTACCTCATTAACATTAGAATTAATAAAAAATGTTTATGTATACTTGTAACTATACAGATAGGAGTTTGGCTCCTTTAAACTTATGTAACTGAGCCTGTAAAAATAAACGATTTAATAAAAAAAAAAAAAAAACAATATCGTTAGCGTGCTTCCGATTAGCCACGACAACACGCAGTTTGTTCGGTCTAACCTTTCTAATTTCGACCACGGAGGAATAATATCTTGCCAGATCTTTAGAAATTTGAATGACATTTAGAGATTTTTCTTTTGGTTTGGGCCGGAAGAAAACAACCCATGGGCCAGATCCAGGTGAATCTTCTGGATAGACCTTGACACGAGGAGAGGAAACAACTGAGGGGGAGGACGAGGTCGATTGTTGAGCGGGATCAGGAACAGTAGGGCTGGGAGGCAAGTTCGGTAGTTGATCGGAAGCGAGAGCAGGAGATTGAGGGGGTGAAGAGGAAAGGTTTGCAAATTTTCTTGAGGGGGGCTTGTTTAGGTGACTTAACTCTCCCTCTAAAGAGACATCCGAGGGGGGAACGCGTTTAAGCGACTTTCGAGCTCCCGTAGATATGGAGGGGTAGACAGTGGATTCAATCTCCATGTCAACGGTTCCTTCTTCATCTGCCATTTAAAGTGGCAGATGTACACTTTTTAGTTAATTTTTCAATTTTTTGTTTGTTTTTTCTTTCTTAACCTAATAAACTTAACCTAATAAAATTATTTATACTTATAATGCACACCACACCAGTGCGGATAATCTCCAACGCGTATCAATCCTTCGGTGCAGCTGAACCGGTGTATCGCAACACAGCACGATAATGGTGTCGATGACGAGAGGCGATAAATTCACCAGCACACAGCACACAGCGCCCGCGCTGCAGGCCTTCTTCCTCCTGCTTGTTGTGTCCGCTTCAATGCAATCCAGTTACAATCTAGGGAATCCCGTTATTGCGCACAATCACTTGACCAGTCACGAGAATAACGGTATCACTTCAACGATACACGATCACGAAATATATGCGTCCGGCGGCTTCGAACTTAGGAAGACGAATGAATGTACATATTGCTGCCTCCCAGTTAAATAACTGCGCACTATATCATTGGCTACTCCACGGATTCCATGTGTGTTCAGCTTATTCGATAATGTATTATGATCGATAGTGTTAAAGGCATTTTTAATGTAGAGGAAGAGTGCACCGACCATCATTTTTCGATCAATTCCACTAATTATTTCATCTACGAGCTCAGTGACTGCTATTGTTGTACTACAGCCTCGCCTGAACCCGTATTGAAATTTGTAAGGAACTTTATTAATATCTATATTAATTCGAACAATCTGTTCACAAGCATTCCCTCATCTTGTTGAATACAGATAGCGTTAAAGTTGTTCGGTAATTGCTTGGATTGCAGGATTCACCGGCTTTGAAGACTGGCACTACTCTAACTACTTTGAGTAGTTAGAGCTATCTGTGGTTAGTATGTTGTTGAACTTGTCTGAGCAGATCCTAGCGTAAGCTGACGAGTTTTCTTCAATTAAATGTGCCGGAACGTTATCCGGACCGCAAGTTTTTTTACTGTTCTGAATATCCACTAATGAAAATGACTCCATCATCTGCAAGTTGAGGTAGCGTGCAATGTCCCGAAATGCAATTGCCGATATTATTGCACAATGATCCAGGAGATGTAGTTAAGTGGAAATTAGCATTTGGAGCTCGACAGTTATACTCTAGACAAAAACTGTCTTCAACAAAGTTGTTACATACAATAGAGCGCTCATTTCTATGTTATCAAAAATAGGATGACCAAAATTGTCGATGAAATAAAAAATCTAACTTTCTTATCTTTATAGATAGAGGTAAATATAGTTCGACAATGTTGTAGTACTAGTTATTTGAAAAATCTTTGTCGAACAAAGTTTTTTTCTATCTCTTGAAATAACCGATACAGCGCCTTCTTACGTTAACCATGAAAAAAACTGTTTTTTTGATCTAACTTTTATATTTCAAATTCTACATACAAACTGTCTTCGGAAGACTTTTAGAGTTTACTAATACAAATATTTTGCGATGCAAAACTTGTCAATATCTCAACTTTGCTCAAAGTTATTGATATTTTTTCCCAAACAAAACGCTCTTTTTATTGACGCAAAACTGCAGATCCAACGATCGGAGTACTTCTCACTTTCGTGATTGTGGCACCGACCCCGTATTTTTCTAGCCGTTTCTTTACGTGTCATTACGATCCAGACGAATTATGTTGGAATCGTGGAAGTTCAAATCGTTCTCTAGAGAAAGTCACGTCTCACAAAGGGTGAATGCATCACACTAGAAACTATGAATAAAAAATTTGAATGTGTTTAATTTAGGCAACAGGCCTTCTGCAATTCCACTGTATAACAGTTATTGAGTCCTTGGCGTGTAGTGCTGAATTATCCATCTAAGAATATAAACGCAGTAAGAAAAGCTATTTTTCTTTCAAGGAAGTCTTCACTGTCGGGAGTAGGCATACAATGAGGGTCTTAAGAGGCTCACTAACGTTTAAAGCATTCAAAATGCTATCTACAAGAACTGAAAACGCCATCATCCCAGTTTGAGGCTGTTGTTCAGATTACAAAAATTGAACTTTATTGTTGAAATTAGTTTGTGAAGGTTTGTGCAATTCAGAACTTTAGATACTAGGGGGTACTGAGGGCCTCTGGTTAAAAGAGAAAGCACGTAGACCAGGAGGTACTGGCTTCTGTTCAATTGCCCACGTTTCTTCGAAATTGACGTGCCTCAGGGGATCACAAATATATTTGAGAACTCAGATGGAATCGACTGCTTTTGTCTTTTTCCAGGGTCTCCTTGTGAAGCCCAAAAACTTCCTGCATTAGGAGCGAAAAATAAGTACATGAAATAAATTTGCTCCTTGTTTCAATTATTTCGAATTCTGTACATCATCAATTAGAACTTTTATCTTAGAGAATAGGAACAATAGAAACAAAATATGCAAACTCAGCACCACAACATTGAAAAGAGCGCACTCCATGTTTTTTTCTTTCTTTTTTTTCCTCAATTGCTCTTCAAAGTTCCAATAAACATCGCTCCGAGCCCATCGGAGTGTTGATTTATCCACCGCTCAAAGAGAGCCACTAAAAGCCGCCTGCGCGCTGGACCTCACTTGTCTAACCGACTCGTGATCCAATATTTTCACGCCTCCATAAATGGCAACAAATAACGCCATTAGTTAAATCTGCCGCCGATTACCGCCATCGCAGATTCGTGGAAACTGAATGCTCGCTTCGTGTGGCAGATGATACTCTCACTTGTCTGGCGTTTCATTGGCGGTTTTTCGTCTTTTTTTCTTTTTCTTAATAAACTGTACAA
The DNA here is from genome assembly GCF_029784135.1 of Toxorhynchites rutilus septentrionalis. Classification (NCBI taxonomy): domain Eukaryota; kingdom Metazoa; phylum Arthropoda; class Insecta; order Diptera; family Culicidae; genus Toxorhynchites; species Toxorhynchites rutilus. The sequence goes on from NC_073746.1 coordinate 227,552,561, forward strand.
AATGCAATTGTGATCGGCGAGTTTTTTTTTTTCAATTGGCTTGCCAAAGATCGTGCCCCGTCACTTTGAAAGATGGGACCCGCGAAGTGAGAGGAAAGTCAAGCAAATATATATACAGGACCATCGAAAATTGCATATGATGCAGCTCTCCCACAGTCACTTTTCTAGCCTGGGAGTGGGAGTGGAAGGGTGATAGGCACCCAGGCTCTGCCAAATCTCCCAAGGAACGCTCGGGTGACGAAAATGCAAGTCGGCTAAGGCGAACTTTTATTGTTATTGTTATTTCTGCTGATTGTGGTGCACTGGAGCAGCAGTTGAGGTTCTATTAGTTTTAGTGCATTTTTCGTTCTTCTTCTTAGTGCATTTTCCCGCTATTTTGACTGCCTGAATCGAATACCACCTCTTTACATTTCGCCCAGACGATTTTTTTGTTATTAAATTTTTATTTACTTTTGTTATAAGCTAAAAGTTTCCAAGCTGAATCACGTTTTCGTTGCACCAGTTGAGATATTGACATTTGATAAGCGAACGACGAAGACGATGATGGCGAGGGGCAACCAAGGAGGGGGAGGCGGAAAGTCTTGGAGTGAAGGAGAGCATTCGCGCTCGCAATGGTCCCTGTGAGATGACGACGACAAGAGGTGAAGAAATATGGCAGAATTCGTTTGGCAATTTTTTCTACTCCACGAGACGGTCCTTAGACTCAGTCACTGAATATTCGTGAGGTTAGCCTACCGATCACAGCGAAGCATTGAAACAGAGACAGAGAGCACAAGAGTTTGGTTTCCGTCCGGGGTGTTTAGTTTTATTAGCTTTCTTTTTAATTGGAGTGGACATAAAGGAGGAAAGGTCATGCTTCCGCGAAAAGGCGTGAGAGAATTTCTCAGTCATGATTTGGTAAGCTTTTCTACGACTGAGCCACTGCACAATTGAAGGGAAAACTAGATTATGGGAGCAATTAACAGATTTTATGTTCTACTATGGAACAATTGGCGGTAGAGTGGCGAGGAAAGCTGGGTGAAATTGTGTTCGACAGTCCGATTTGGCTTCAAGTATGGGTAACATAGTTCTACTAGGCGGACTTTTGAGAAAGATCAGTTTGAATGTTTGTAAATTATCAATTTAGAATCGCTTTCAATATGCTTAATCTCCACAGTAACGAACAACGTTTGTTTCCAATCATTATATTGTAAGCACTCAAAACAAGGTTGTGAAAATTGTGGCGTGGCGTAGTCGAACATACACACCTGCTTAACACGTGTCTTGTCGATGTTTTCGATTATTTATACCTCGAAGATGTGAACAAAGCCCAAATTACGAATAAAACTCCTCGTATCGTCTATCATTGTGTGCACCCATGGCCGAGTGGTCAGCGTCTCACATTATCATGCCGAGTGTTCGGGTTCGATTCCCGTTCTGGCCGGGGGATTTTTCGTCAAAGAAATTTCCTTCGACTTGCACTGTGGTCACACGTGTTTTAGAGCTTGCCCCTCGGAATACATTCAAGGCGTGTTATTTGGCTTAAGAAATCTCAACTAAGTATTAATAAATGACGCTAATTAATGCATACGTTGAGACGGCAAAAGTTCCACAGGGAACGTAAACGCCATTCAAGAAGAAGAAGAGCATCTATCACTAAAATTTTAAACCTATTAGTAATAACAAAGCCTGCGAAAGCATCCTCCGGTGCGAGGATCGTTATTGGGAAAACACGAACACTCAACACATTGTCCCCGTTCGAGTGCCACTTTCGGCAAACGCAAGTGCATTCCGGACATTCAAGCACAATTTTTCATTACAATAGAGTTTCTCGTAACCGATGTTTATCAACATCCTCCGCTTTCGACACAAGAATTGCATGATCGAATGGGTCCTCATCCGCTCACCTTTCACATCCTTTTCTTCTCAAGTTTCTTGTTTTCATCAGAGGGTGTTATTATACCTACTAATAAGGACAACGATAATGAGGATTATCCCAACGTGTAGAGGGTGTCCTGATGTCCCGGTGCTGCATCCATTGTCACAGTCCTTCAGAATTGAACTCAAGCCGAAAGCGAACGTAATCCCGAAAATTTTAATGAAAACATACGCTTATCGCTTTGAGAACCATCTGACCTCCGGGCCGTACTGGCGAGCTTTAAGATTTCTCACAAACACTGCCAAAATGTGTCCCTAAGTTCAGCCGTAGTCCTTGTCCAGTCAGGGTGCTATTGAATCAATCAAATGATCGAGCACTTTTTTTCGCCTTTTGATCCTACGCGCATCCCGTAGATCCTCCCGGTCACCGAAAGCTGTCACTTCGTCAACCCTGTGACCAATTGCAGGCGAAAGGACCATCAATCAAAGAATTTTGTCGTTGCTTCAGCTAACTGACCATATCGTCGAATACATAATGCGCAATTCGAGCATCGGGAAAGCATTGATGATCGTGAGGTGACGCAGCACTTTCTTTTTTTTTCTATTTTTGGTGCACATTTTGCATGATTAGAAGCGAGCAAACTGCATTCCACCGGTAACCAACTGGAACTAACCAGTATTGATGAAAATCTGCCAAAGCTGTGCTGATGCTGGGAGGATGCTGAAGCGGAATGATTCGGAGATTTTTTTTTGTCCGATCGATTTTTCGATACGGGTCAGACTGTTTATCTACCGAAATTTCACGCTGCGGCGAAATGTGTTGGAATTCAGATTATCATTAATCAATCAACGCAACAGAAGTTGAGATAGTTTAGTGAGTGAATTTTATAAAACACTGGATGAATTCCAAATATGATAAGTAATCAAGATGATATGTGATAGGATCTATTACATCTCGGAACGCTTGACCTGTAAATAGGATAATAGTTTCATCCTACACTTCTGAAATGTTACGATCTGGACGATTGATTTATTGATGCATCTGAAGCAAAAAATGAAGGCAAGGGCTGTCGAAAATATTTTCCGCAATAAACAATATCTTAAAGAAGTATTCAGGGACCCGCCGTTCATTTACATTTATATATTTTTACATTTATTTTGTTATTATTGTAAATAAATAAGAAAAATCTAGACTATCCTAATGAAATTTGTTCATAAATTGATATGATGACAAAACCTACAACTAGACAACAAGACACATTTTTGCTAGGTACGTTACGCAAAAAAAAAGTTTATTCACCCCTGCTCTTTATGCACCGTTCGATGTATAATATAGATATGTGTTCAGATATATTTACAAATAATCTAGGGAAAATAATAAAAGCGGGAGCTAAACTAAAAAAAATACACTAAGAAACTACTTTATGGACATAATAATATTGTTGAATGTCTACGGCGTAACACAGCTAGAGTTCTTCTTGTTTACGATCTCATCCAAGGTAACATCAACTTCTCATAGTGATTTTAGCCGACACAAAGTGTGAGAGAATATGCGCTCCGGAGAGTTCATGAGAGATGCCATGCAGCATAACGACGTTCTGGAATCCGTAGCGATTTTTTTTTTTATCCAAAATATATATTTTTATTAAGGCTCATATGGCGTCAACCTGACGGGGCCGGGAGTTCAATATTTCGACAATGTTTGCCTTATAACTATGTTAGTAATATGTAACCGATTACTCGCGGTTGGCTCGAGTTTAGTATTACAAGTGTTTTCGTAATTGTGATGTTGCTGTGCTCCAATGCTCTGTACCTGTGCCCGACACGGGATACTTCCTTTTGGGATGCAGCTGACCATTAATCAGCAACGCCCCCTAGTCTGTACCCCATATCTAGCGTGGTGCGTCTTCTCGACTCGAGGAATCCAGGATAGAATGGTCACTAGCCGGCGCAAACATCAGCTCGTGTAGAGTTGTCATGAGCGGTACAACCTTTGGCTCTTGTTGAATGATCAGTGGACTGCACAACCTTTGGCCCATGTATCTGTAAAGAGTGTGTGTATATATTGCCGCGACTAAGTAAAACTTTATAGATCGGATAGGAGGGATATGAAACGGGGACACAACGAAGGAAACATCATTAAACGTTGACATCGGCGTTTCTGAGGAACAGGTATAGATGAAGCAGAAGATCAGGATCCCGGCTAACTAAGATATCCCGGACGGGGATATCCGATTGTCTGCCTTGTGCTCTCAGTGCTCTAGAGAGCTGAGAGCGAGCAGCATGGAACCGGATACGCGACCAGACAACATGCTCGATGTCGTGGTAGCCATCGCCACAATCACAAAGATTGTTTGCTGCGAGCCCAATGCGATAGAGATGCGCGTTTAGGTTGTAGTGATTGGACATAAGCCGAGATATCACGCGAATGAAATCACGACATACATTCAATCCCTTAAACCAAGCTTTCGTCGAAACCTTAGGGATAATCGTGTGTAACCAGCGACCGAACTCACCTTCACTCCACATGCGCTGCCAACTAACGAGTGTGTCCTGACGAGGAATGTGAAAAAATTCGTTATAAGCAATTTGCCTTTCAAAAAGTGTGCCTCCTGAAGCGCTCACCTTAGCTAGCGAGTCCGCTTTCTCATTCTCCGGAATCGAGCAATGAGAGGGAACCCATGCTAAGGTATTCTTGAATAATTTTTCGACCAAAACATTCAATAGATGTCTTATTCTTGTTAGGAAATAAGATGAGCGTTTATCAACTTTCATTGAACGGATTGCCTCTATTGAGCTGAGACTGTCTGAAAAAATAAAATAATGGTCGATGGGCAATGTTTCAATGATCCCTAGTGCGTAGTATATCGCACCCAGTTCAGCGACATACACGGAACAAGGATCTTTGAGTTTGAAAGAGGCACTGGAATTTTCATTGAAGATGCCGAAGCCAGTGGACCCGTTTATGAATGAACCGTCAGTAAAGAACATTTTATCAGATCTAACTTTCCCATATTCTGCCGAAAATATCGGCGGAATAGATTCGGAGCGTAGATGATCTGGGATTCCATGGATTTTTTGTCGCATGGACAGATCAAAATTGACAGAGGAATTGCAAAAGTATGGGAAGCAAACTTGGTTGGAGATGCCCGGTGAAGGGTGCATTTCATGGGTAAGGAAATCATGGTACAAAGACATAAAACTTGACAGAGGAGTCAGTTGGAGTAGATTTTCGAAGTTATCAATCACCAATGGATTCATGATCTTGCAACGGATGAGAAATCTGTAGGATAATTCTGTGAATCGAAGAGTAAGCGGGGGTATTCCTGCCAAGACTTCGAGACTCATCGTATGTGTCGAATGCAAACACCCCATTGCTATACGCAAGCAACGATATTGTATCCTCTCCAGCTTTAGAATATGAATCCTGGCAGCTGATCGGAAGCAAAAACTGCCATATTCTAACACTGATAATATCGTTGTTTTGTACAACTGAATGAGGTCTCCTGGATGGGCGCCCCACCATGTTCCGGTTATTGTTTGGAGAAAATTGATTCTTTGCTGGCATTTCGGTTTCAAATACGCAATGTGTATTCCCCAGGTACATTTAGAGTCAAAATATACTCCAAGGTATTTGAAAAACATCGAGTGCCTGATCGCTTTACCGAATAGGTGAAGCTGGAATTGGGCGGGTTCGTGCTTCCTAGAAAAAACGATCCGTAGCGATGGTTATTCCCCGTAACAGTTTTCGCGGTTTTCGCAGTGTCGAGTGGAAAGTGTTTGTATGGCATGCAGACATTGCGTTTGTTTTAATACGCTGCTTACGGTGAATTGAAGTGCACCATAGTGTTGTGTTTGTTTATTAGAAATTAGGAATAACGGTGGTGGTGGTGATGGAATAAATAAATCGACATGCTAATTACTTGTATTCGAAGGAGTTCGCGACGAAAAATCATGGTAAACCGTCGTATGTGAATTAGAGATGAACCAGCCTTTGGCTGAAAATCTCTTTAAGGGGGTATTCTAGTGTAGAGACACGAATTTCGGACGTTTTTTCGAACTCCGTAAAAATAAAACAAAGAATATTTTTACTATCCATTATATCATTATTCGTTTATCTATCTTTCAACAATAAAACAAAAATAGGACGGAAAAAAAATATTCATAATTAGAATAGTTACATGCTGGTGAAGTGAGGGTGTTCAAAAAAAAGTTGTGCCATGGCGTACACGATTCCAGTCCTTCTGGTTATCTGAAACAAAAAAATCGAACAGATTCTGAATCAGTAAAGATGTCGCTATGGCATGAACCTCGGACAAGTCAAAAACATGGGTTTTAATAAAATAGCGGCCGTTTGAAAACAAAAATGCTGTTTAAAACGTTTTTTTTGCGTTTACCGATTTTTTAAAAATAGTAAAATTAAAAAGTTATAATTTTTTATTGGTTCATGCGATAGAGAGATGTATGCAGATTATTTTCATATAAATTTGACATAAATCGGTTCAGTAGAACTTGAGATATCGTGTACGCCAGTTTGAAAAAACTAGTTTCGAAAAAAACGCGTTTGAAGTTCATTGTTATGGCCGTACCAGGTTAGATACCGCATCACAAAAATGGCTCTAACTCGATAAATAATATGATTTTCGATAAGTCCTTTCTAGAGTATATTCTTGAATGTCTAAACTACAGAAATATGAAGGAAAAAAAATTAATTTTTTTCAAATTTCTAGACTAGAATACTCCCTTAATAAAGAAAGAAAAAAAAACTGGCCACCAAGTGCAAAGGATTAGCCTGGTGAAATATCAGATGTTTTCCGTTTGTTGCGACAGCAATCGAAAGGCAACTCACTGTTTTTGATTGCGATACTTTTATTGATGTATGTATACTCCAAACTGAAGTTAGAATTTTATTTAAATCTACAGAATAGATATTATATCTCTTTTGCAATGCAGTGACCTCTTCTAATTTAGCCCTTTCAATTGGCCTGTACAACTTACGTTTAGGTTATGCGCTAAATATTCGCATAATTAATCAGCTTTCGTTTTTTCTAACAACAAACCCATTTTCTTACCTTCACTTGTCTGTAAGTTTATTTTCCAAATTAAGATTCAGGTTTATAACAAAAACATTTAACTAATTATTAACTTGATTAACAGAAATAGATTTCCACACGTAAGAGTTGCTATTGCCAAATGTCACATTTTGAATTTTAAATTCTAGGTTTTACTGCTCTCACACATCAAACTTGCGGCGAGCGATGTCTTTGGTGGAGTCCTGGGGGGTGACTGGGAGGGCTTCTCTGGAACCAATATGATCGGCGAAAAAGCGTACACGCGGTGAATAATAGAATATATCGTCGGGACGATTGTTACTAGAGAGGTTCTCTCGGAGACCTTCTCAGGTTTCCCAAAAATAACTCTCCGTCGTCGCGATTGAAGTGTGATACAGTGGGCCTCATTACGAGCGTCGCTTCACGATAAGGGCGAGATGATTTGTATGCAAGGTTATATACACTTCATCTAGTTTTCAGCGTGTACGGAACATATCGCCGGATCGGTTGGCCTTGCAGGAGTTTTCTCGGTGACCTTCTCAGGTTTTCCACTATTGAATCTCCACCAACGCGATTGAATTTCGATGAAAAGTACATGTGATGAATACTAGAATTTATTAATATAATATATTATATAAAATGTGTCAATTTTACAGATTTTCCTTATCAGGATACCTAAAGATAATCTCTGCCGCGTATTGTAATAAAGGGTGTGTCACATCAAATTGCATCACGGAAAAAACGCTGTAGAAATTCGCCCAGTAGACCGATCGATTTGAAAATTTTAGACAGTAAAATAAAAACTATTAAACAACTTTTGGCATTTTCTTTTTATTCACACTTCGAGCCCAAGCCCGTATGCTCGCACCTTCCTCTTTACCCCGTCCATAAGGTTCTGTACAACGTCAGGTTGTAGTTTTTTTTTGAACAGAAATCCATTTTCTCTTGAAGTCCGCCTCCGATTTGACAACTTTTGGGTTCTTCCGGAGGGCCTGCTTCATAATCGCCCAATATTTCTCTATTGGGCGAAGCTCCGGCGCATTGGGCGGGTTCATTTCCTTTGGCACGAAGGTGACCCCGTTGGCTTCGTACCACTCCAACACGTCCTTTGAATAGTGGCACGAAGCGAGATCCGGCCAGAAGATGGTCGGGCCCTCGTGCTGCTTCAATAGTGGTAGTAATCGCTTCTGTAGGCACTCCTTAAGGTAAACCTGCCCGTTTACCGTGCAGGTCATCACGAAGGGGGCGCTCCGCTTTCCGCAAGAGCAGATCGCTTGCCACACCATGTACTTTTTGGCAAATTTGGATAGTTTCTGCTTGCAAATCTCCTCCGGAACGCTGAATTTATCCTCTGCGGAGAAGAACAACAGGCCCGGCAGCTGACGAAAGTCCGCTTTGACGTAGGTTTCGTCGTCCATTACCAGGCAATGCAGCTTCGTCAGCATTTCGGTGTACAGCTTCCGGGCTCGTGTCTTCCCCACCATGTTTTGCCTTTCGTCGCGGTTAGGAGCCTTCTGAACCTTGTATGTACGCAGGCCCTCCCGCTGCTTGGTCCGCTGGACGAATGAACTTGACAAATTCAGCTTATTGGCGACATCCCGGACCGAACTTCTCGGATCACGTCTAAACTGCTTAACTACGCGCTTGTGATCTTTTTCACTGACGGAGCATCCATTTTTGCCGTTCTTCACCTTCCGGTCGATGGATAGGTTCTCGAAGTATCGTTTTAATACTCTGCTGACCGTGGATTGGACGATTCCCAGCATCTTACCGATGTCCCGATGTGACAACTCCGGATTCTCGAAATGAGTGCGCAGGATTAATTCACGACGCTCTTTTTCGTTCGACGACATTTTTCCAAATTTACGAAAAATTGACAGTGAAGCATGGCCAACGTGATCTATACACTCTTATCTGATTATAAGCGAAAGCTGAAGATATAATTCCTAAAAATTAAATTTCTACAACGTTTTTTCCGTGATGCAATTTGATGTGACACACCCTTTATATGAGATTTTGGGATTTTTGTTTTGTCGAGAGGTCAATTGTTCGCATTTACATAATCACATCACTTACCGCAGTGAATCCTGATTTTTCTTAACCATTCCCATTAACAACTATCCCTTCCATGATAAACGCTAGGGAACCACGCTGTAGAGGCGACCCTTCTGGCCTTCGCGCGGCGAATATCATACTAACATTCCTTCCCTTCCCCTGGTGACTGTAAGGACGTGGCCGGCGTCGTTATTGACCATTTAAAGCTTGAATCACCGAAAATTGCACAACGAGAATGATTTGCTAATCCCAAGCGGCATTCTGTGTGTTCTTTGTACAATTTGGTTGGTTTAGGTCAATCACGGAGAGCAACTATGAATTGTACAGTCTACCCAAGCTCAAGCTCAAGCTCAAGATCATCCAAGGTAACATCAACTGTTCTGGATTGTTAAGTTGCATTAATTTCAACGTCAGGAGGAGAAATCTGCGTAAACACAAATCTCTCCGCCTTCCAACTGCACGAACTAATTACTCTTACAATGAGCCTGTTGTTCTGTCAAAAAACAGAATAAAAAATATTCTCAGACAAGCTCGAATGTAATTAGGTTAAGAAAATTTGTTATATAGTTTTGGTAAAACAATATCGATATATACTTATGGAAAACGATTTCTCATCTTCTGGCCAAATCTGGCCGTTTTTTTTATTCAGTGCGTTTCGATCACTAGTTTCGCTTCATGTTGATCATTTTTTCGCTTCAGACATTGGTCGATTTTGTTGCAATTGAGCAGCGATCGGCAATTGAATTCAAAGCGAGCGATGCTGATGACGACAACTTCAAGCGATTCGACTTCAAAGAACCGAATGGCTTGCTTGTTGTTGCAAACTGGAACGTTTCCCTCCGCTGCGAAAAACAAAGTTTGGTACGGTCTCAAGAAAAATTAAGGGCTGTACGCATGCCTTAAAATGTTCGTTCAACTGCACTTTCGAACATGTTCGATGCACTCTCGCAGTTATGATTCCTAAGATATGGAAGACTGCATCTGTACCCCCAATTCACATGTCCGGCAGTGCTCATTTTATTGAAAACTACATTTAAAATGGTCCGTGCAAACACCGCAGATGCAGCAACTACGAATTGTACAGTCTTCCCAAGCTCAAGCTCAAGCCCCGTACAAGCACCGCAGATGCACTTCGCTCTGTAAGGCCAAAAGAGGTTACGAATCCAGAAATAGTAAAACAAGTGCATCAAACTGTTTTGAACGATCGTAAAGTGAAGTTACGCGAGTTAGTTGAGGCCGTAGGAATTTCAAAAGAACGAGTGGGATACATTTTGCACGACATTTTGAACATAAAAAGCTATCCGTGCGATGGGTGCCGCGTTTGCTGACCGTCGACCGAACACAGTGGCTCGTTGATGATTTAACATCCGCTTTGGCGCTGTTGAAGCGTATTCGAGTGGACTTTTTTCGGCGTTCTGTGACAATAGAAACGTGAAACGTGAAACGTGGATCCATTACCACACTCCTGGGTCCAATAGGTAGTCTGCAGGGTGGCTGACAAGCCACGAAAGCCGCCATAGCGGCCAAAAGACCAACTATCCCGGGACTTTGCAGCCCATGTAGTGAATCGTTTCATCTATTTTGACGTAAACAAATTCTTGAAAGCGCAGACCTGTGCATCTTTTCACGTTCGATCAATCTATAGGAAGCAGGACGCCACGCGGCAACTGAATGTGAAAAAAATGACACTCATTCAAATAAACATTTTTAGAAATAAACAGGAGATGTAGGTGAATGAACAAAATGAAATTCATGAGGTTGTGCAATATTTGCACTGGAAATAATTAAACAAGATCTATACCCCCGTCAAGTGCAACCGGTTGAAACTACATAAATATATTTTTCAATAAGTTATGATATTGGTAAACCCTTTCTAGCATCATTTTTTCATATACTCCCTGTATGTAATTTTTATTAGCCCATTTGAAGGTGATCAAATCATTAAAACCCCATTGAATGTCTGGAGCCCCATGTGTGACCAAAGCAATTAAAACAGTACTCTTAAAACCCGTATGAGGTAATTTCCCATGAAACAGAGAGGGAGCAAATTTTTCGGTCGAGGTTTACAGAAATTTGTCACAAAACAAACCAATTCAATTGTCTTCAACGCCGTTAACCCACGGTGAAACAGACTTGTCTCTTTCCAGAAGAAATCATCTGTCCCACCAGAAGCGGCGAACCGAACAATCGCAATCAGAACATTCCAAGCCTTTTTTCCATAGCGCACGCACAAATTGCACGAGTCGATGGGCAGCCATTGTCATCATAATTATGTCCATCACTTTGAGAAGACGATTGTCGCCGCGCTTCAGGTGAAATCAACGGCCTCGAAAGAAATGGTTATCCATTAACCGGGCACACTAGCTTAGCAGCGGACGTACACGGCTTAGAATTGCGCTAGGAAAATGAGTGTACTCATTGCGGCCACAAGACCGGAACCTTCGCTAGGTACCGAAGGTACCCCGGCGCAGGCTTTACTGCTGCCCAATTACACGGGAAGCGGGAGCACGCGCACACGCTATGTCTCCTGATGATATTTACAATGGTATCTTTTATTATGTTGCTTTGCTCTAGAAGGCACTGGCCCACCGCCGGCGTAGACGGTATTTCACTAGCGCACTTTGGTTTCTATCCGGCGGGAAATTAGTTGGAAAATGAGCGTAGCGACAACTGTTTCTCTGGAATGATGAGCAGATAAACAAGTTTATTCAATATGAGATGTGTTTGACACTAGCCTGTGTAAGTCTTGTGGTACTTCTGGAAGTAAAGTAAGTTTAGGGCCACTCGAATAAAATCAAGATTCTTCATCAGGTGCGAAATCTGGAATACAACTTAGTTGTAGTCGCATGCGTCTCTTACGGATCAAACGGAAAATACAGAGAGCACCAAATTACCATCCACTGCATTTACTGTAAGACCGCAAGGCGTCGGTAAAGTGTGAACTACGAGCACAACATCAAATGCAAACTTACCCAAACGGCACTCTTCTACCTCCACATCGATGGATCGGTCCGAAGGAGGGCACTTGAAGACAAGGTGAGCAACTAAATCATTATAATTACTGTGATCACTGCGATGACGATTAACGTATATTGTTATTTTGACTTGGCGAAATGCGGCGCTTTACGTTGCGCACAACTGATTTGCATCCCAAACATACTCAAAGGGTACCGAGCAGCAAACGTTTGCTGGTAATTTTGGGCATCTATTTTCCAACCAATTTAAGCTACCGTAGGTATCGAATGTTTTCATCTGTGCACTGAGCGTCTCTTTTCCTTAATCTCTTGGTTGCACGATATACCAAGCCCAGGAGATCCAGCGGAGACGCGACCCACCAATGTGCCACTAATGACTCATCCGACCAGAACGGAAAGTCTGGAGGCTGCTTTTTAATTGACCACGCAGAAATCTGCGCGGTAACGATGCAGTACCATGGAACCTTACACCCCTCACATCAACAGGTATTGTGAGCTGCGGATGAGACGAAAATAGGCGTTGCTCGTCGCGGGATGTTGGCGCACAACAAGCCCCAGCTCATTCACAATTTGAGCGCTGCGAAACTTCATCATGAGGCACTGCCATGGAACAAATCAACGCTAGACCATCAATAACCTTTTCATTCATGAAAATATCAGAAGATCGAATCGCGCAGTGGTAGTAATTCGTATTGTGCCATATCGCTCGATTACGGGTGGCGGCGGGGGTGTGGAAGAAGACGACGACGTGGCGGGACAGAGATGGGTAGTTAATAGATCGAATTATGTGTAGGATTGTGTCGTCGAGTCTTCGCGAACTCCCTCCTGGCGATGTCGCTGTCATTCGCATCACACGGGTCGGATCTACAGTGAGCGTTACTAGCGGAAAAATCGGATCGTTTGGCCCGAGGAGAAAGATGAATTATATTGGATATCCTTGATTTTAGAAGAGCTCTTTTCTGTATTTTACAGTTAGTTGGAATTTTTAAAATCATAGAATATGAATTATGAAGATGCAGTTAGTTAATTTTTACTTAGTAGGTTAAAATTAATCCTGAAAATAGCCTGCCATGTTCGAAAATACAAAAGTTTTGAAAGAAGAATGTTTCGTTTGATGATTATGATTATGATAGGAACTACAGTGCCAATGGATGTATGGGAAAAAGTCACCTTGAGCGAACTTGATTAAAAATGTTGATTCCCACGAAAAACCACCTATGCAAAATATCAGCTCAATCGGACTTCATTTATTAGTGTCGTACAGCGGTCAAAGTTTGAGTTTTTTGAAACCCGTAAAATCACACAAGGGAGGAATAAATGAAATCGAGGTTTTCGAAAAAAAAATTTTGATGTCAAATGTCTTCAAATTGCACGAAACGTTTAAATCTACTGTCATCTCGAATATATTTTTTGTTAAAAATCGACACTCTGGAAATTTTGTCGTTTCTTCGGAATACGAGGCAAAACGTATGGTTTAGGGTGCCAATGAAAATCGTGATTTTAGAAAACTCCCTTCGCGCTAGAGGAAGGCAGCCCAATATGCCGGTGAGAGATGTGTTGGCTCGGTTAAACCTTGATTAAATGTCCCAAATCTATGTTTTCCTAAAAGCTATCGATATTCGCGTGTGATTATCCTTATATCCTTATACCCTCGTTTTCTTCCTTTACGAGCAATTGTTCCCCTTGCTATAAATAGTAAAATAAGTTGAAATTTACACAATAGATACGAATAGATTTAAGAATTGAATGTGTGAGATTATCATTATTGTAACAATTTCCTTATATCCCATCCTTTTCCTGAAAAAAATATGCCATCCTTCTAAACTCGAGTAGACCGCGAGTAATGGGTTTTCTACCTTACTAACCTTAGATTTAAAAAAAATGTTTATGTATAGTTATAAACATATAATTAAGAATTCGGCTCCTTCAAACTTTTGTCACTGAGCCTGTAAAAATAAACGAATTTAATAAAAACATTTTTAATCAAGTTCGCTTTGAAAATTGGAGATGGCTATTTTCGTTGGCACTCTAATAGGCACTGTGTTTCAATCACTGTTTAGTTAACAGTAGAATTTCAATAAATTTTTATTGGGCCCTAATTTATATTATGTTCCAAAAAAACTGAGAAAAGTCGTTTAAAAAGTAAATAAATTATTTAACTGAATTTATTATTATTATTTTATGCATCTATTCAGTCTTTGAAAGACTGTCTTTCTGACAAATGGCCGATACTATCTCGATGAACCGATATCGACTTAGAAATTCATTTTCAATATTTCAATATCGAGAGTTGTACCAGCTTTTCCTGGATATTGACAATTTTTTTAAGCATGCCGGAAAACAGCCAAGGCAAGAAATCTCTAGTTTTTTTTCACAGTTTTATCCAGCTTTTAAATTTTTCGTCATTTTCATGTTTTTCATTCCCCAAAACTATATTCTTACTACCAGTTGTGAGAACCCTACTCTGCTTCACTCACATTGAAAACCATTATGGCCTTTATCATATCTCTCATTGACTGAACGATATATATCTATATGCAGACAGAAGTACGGTATGGCTTTTTCTCACTAACTTTCCTCCATTTTATTCAGATTCACTTCGATCACGAAAATTATGTCGGTTTGGGTAATGTTTATGTAGGTGCACATACATTTCAATAATCAATGATTATTTATCAGAATGTAAAATTTCACACAACGCCGTAGCTGAATTCAAGACGAATTCGATAAGTTTTTACATCACACTCTGCAATAATGTTCTAAAGCGTTTTTATTTCAAAGATCCTTTGATCATCAATATGACTTTAAATAAATAAATTTCAATAAACAAATATTACAACATTCCTGATTCTGCCACATTTCTCAGCAATCGTTGAACGATACAACGAAACAAATTGAAGAAGAAGAACAGTAAGAAAAAAATGCGAAGAAGTTTACCTTCCAAAAACGAAGAAGACATGTATAAAGAAATTGGGGATTAGTTGACAATGAATGACACGAAAACTAAAACAAAACTAAGGTATTGATATGTACAATCACAAACAGGAAAAATAAAATTAATTGAGAAGCGATATCGTTTCTACAGCTTTTCCAGTTTTTTCCGAATTTTTCCAGCTATTTCAAAATTTTATTTGGTATCTTTGCTGATGCGTATGAATAATAACTGAACCAACACGTCTATAATGTCTACTTGTCATCAATGTTGTCCTAGAAAAACGATATTTGGTAATAATTTCAAGTTTATGCTCGTTGTAAAGATGACAGTTCACACTAAGCCTCTTTTACTGTTTATTATTTGTATCATTCAGTTGTGAGTTAAAGGGTGTTAACAATGGAAGTCAACAAAAAGAAAATTCGGTACATTTTACACTTTTGCTTTTATAAAGGCGAAAATGCAAGCCAGACCGCAGGAATTGTGAATGTTGTTTATGGTTCCGATATTGTAACAGTCAAAAACGTGCAATTTTATTATTTCATTTTAATTTTTTGTTAATTGTTTTAATTTTTAAAAACTTTTATTTTATTTTATTGCAATACACTCTACTACGGTCCATTTGTTGAGACCGTATGAAGCTAGCGATTGACCCGAAACGTCCAGTACTGATCAATGGTTTTTTGTTCCATCAGGACAACGTATGTCTATGTATAGTGACACGCCAAAAACTTCGGAAGGTTGATTGGGATGTTTGAAAACATCCACCATATTGATCGAACTTGGCACCAAGCTATTACCACCTTTTTCATGCATGTTTGCAAAATTTTCTGAGTGATAGAGAATTAGGATCAAGAGAAGATTGTAAAAATCGATTTCTAGAGTTTTTCGCCACCGGGGACCAAGATCTCGATGAGAGAGGTATTATGGAGCTATCTTTAGAATGTCAACAATTTTCTACAAAACGCTGCATATTTCACCCAAATTGAATAATCCGAAGCATTAAATAATGTTTAGAATTTCACGAAAAAATATTGAATTACATTTTCAAGAGCTATACTGCCGTTCTACGCATAGTTGTCCCATTTTCCAAAATCAACAAATGAGAAAAACGCATTCAAAATTTTCTAGCATATTTGTCAACCAGAAGCTCTAGGCATTTCGGTTTAGCAATACACTGGGTTTTTTATAAGCAGAAAACTATTTTTTAATGAAATGAGAACAGGTCTCCTCATTTGAATCAATTATTCATGGTTACGGACTCAAAAATTCATAGTGAGACAGTTATTCCTAGAATATCAACATCGGACAATTGAACTTGATGTTGTTTTTTAAAAACTGGGAACAAACAATAACTTTTTTTTGTATTTTTCCGTAAGATTAGGCATAAAAACATCGTTTTATGAAGAAAAGTAAAAATTGTCAAAAAGTAACATGGGACAACTATGCGTAGAATGGCAGTATAGAATATTTTAGTATAGAATATGTTTTGTTTTTTTCCTTACGGACCGATTCCACTTTTAGGGCAAGTGCGTCTCTAGCCTCTGTAGAAGCTTAGAAACGCATTGTCGGTTGTTAGACTAGGAATGATTTTGAGATTTAACATGCAGCAGCCTTGTGTATCGAATAATCGAAACTAAATTCTTTGCCATCTGCTTAACCTACTTCACGTGTTATAAATTTAAAAATCTTAAAAATTCTGTACCTATCTGTACATTAGGACAAAAATATGTAATCTGTACCAGAAAAAGCAACAAAGAGTCCGAAATATTGCAACTCTGTATAAGAAAAGGAAGTAACCGATGACGTACAGTAGGGTAACACGGGGTGATTTGGACCACCCCTGTTTCTCAAAAAGTACGACTCAACTTGGATTTTTTTATAATGTCTTCTCCCTCTATTGTTGAACCGTATGTATCTAACGTAAAAAAAACTTTGGTAAAATTTCACAAGTAGAGGGAAACGGTAGCATGAACACAGTAAGCACTTTGATTGTCAGAAACTGTGAATTTTTCGAACGTGGTTTTAATGTTTTTTTCGCTGATTAAACAAACTTTTCGTGTATTGTGCAGTAAAGTAAAAAAGATGCCAGACAACGTTGGAAGAATGAGGAGCTTAAAAGAGCAACACGATGGAATTTCTTTGAACAAGCATCAAAAGTGTTTAAAAATGCTCGAACAATAGTGAACCGATTCATGCATAATTCGAAATGGTCTCAATGGTCTGGAATCTGGTCTGTAATCTGGCCAAGACTCCTGGTATCGATTCCAAAACACTGTTATTGATTGTAACATTATACTTTTCATAAACATAAGTATGTTTTTTCCGATGAAACACACACTGAACCAAATCACTCCACAGACGGTTCAAATTACCTTGCATCATATTTTAATGTCCAAAAATCATCTCTTTTATTTTATCATATATTTGATAATTTGAAGCTTTATATAATGATTACACATTATTGACTGAGAACAAACAGGTGTAGCTCATTATACAATGTGGCATTTTTTATTTAGACCGTATTGGTTTGGAAATATAGGATTGGGGAATAAGAAATGTCGTATTTCTGATCGAAATTTTACGCTTTATTTAACATACTTAAAATTATCCAATTTAAGTCAAATATGCGCCGTTTTGATCGCAAACTTGTTTCCATTTAAAAGGCAACTTCATTATCCCCCTCCCTCCCCTCTATAAACCCCCCCTCCTCCTTATTTGCAAAAAACTCAGACAGCCAGTTTTTTGAGGCCAACTTAGTGTAACCAAGAGCGTTTTGCATGGACCGGAAGAGATGATAACCACTTGGAGCCAGGTCCGGACTATACGGTGGATGCAATAGGACATCCCATCCGAGCTTCCGTAGCTTCTGGCGGGTCATCATAGATGTGTGAGGCCGAGCGTTGTCCTGGTGGAAAACAACACTATTCCTATTGATCATTTCTGGCCGCTTCTGGTCAATCGCCTGCTTCAAACAGTCAAGCTGCTCACATTAGAGAACCGAGTTGAGGGTCTGGTCATAGTTGAGCAGCTCATAGTGGATGATTCCCTTCCAATTCCACCAAACACACAGCAAAACCTTCCTGGTCGTCAATCCGGGCTTGGCGATGGTTTGGACCGGCTCACCGCGCTTCGACCACGATTTTTTTCGCTTTAGGTTTTCGTACGTGATCCACTTTTCATCACCAGTCACCATCTTCTTCTAAAATGGGTCGAGTTCGTTCCGTTTCACCAGTGCATCGCAGGCGTTGATTCGGTCTAAAAGATTTTTTTTGCGTCAACTCGTGTGGCACCCATATATCCAGCTTTTCTTGGAATCCAATCTTCTGCAAATGGTTCCAAACGGTTTTATGGTCTATACCCAGTTTCTGGCCAATCGAGCGAGTGCTCACATGCCGGTCTAATTGGATGATTTCTACGATTCTATCGGTTTCCGCGACGATTGGCCTACCAGTACGGGGTGTATCTTCGACAGCCACTAGACCAGAACGAAATCGATCAAACCAACTCTGTGCTGTGCGAATCGTTACAGTATCGGGTCCATAAACTACACGATTTTTTTCGGCCGCCTTCGTTACAGTTTTACATCGCAGGTAGTAAAAACGTAAAATATGGCGAATTTCTTGCTTGGTGGACTACATCTTTGACGCGCTATAACTTGAGACTGAAAAGGACAATCACAACACTGTCAAAACGACACTTGTAGCACAGATTGTCGTCTTTAAATAGCCGTATAGTATGACCCGATGCGATAAGTACAACACAAGATATGTTTAGGTGTTGCTATATATTGACAATATACGACATTTCTTTTTCCCCAACCCAATATTAGGCGATTTGCTTAGGGGGTCCAAATTCGTGACGATCGAGAACGAGACGAAAAACGGTGCTGATGCTTATTACTCATTGCTTATCGCTACTGATAATAAATTCCGTTGTGTAGGAGCTGGCTTAACGTACAATAGACAGACATTTTTGTCCTAAATAATGACTGATCTGGCTTATCTTATAAATGGAGATCAACATTGGGAAATACATTTGCCGTAAACTATATTTTACAGTACAAGAACCGAAAAAATAGAAAAGTAGGTGTTCTTATGGCAAGTTTTTTGCTCGTGTAATACCTTGCAATTCTCAACGGTCGAACTCAACGGTAAGTCTTATAAGAAGTAGATTCAATAAAAACTAATTCTTGTCTAGTATACTAGTTCCCCATTGTTTCAGTCATATCGAGAGTCTGCTCAAAACGGAAAAGTTATATTTTTCAAAAATAGACAGAATATCCTCAAAAGCTATTTAAGGAATGAGGGAATGAGAGGCACGAAATTAGTACGAAGTTACTATGAAAATTGTAAGTTCATCATGTACTCCCAGCTTAGTTAAAATCCATTCATTATCATAGTTATAATTTTCCCCATTTTCCATGATTTCAAATATGTTTCAGCTGCTTGTTAGTGAGTCTCGGAACTCAGAACCATAGTGAAATTCAGTCGATACTGCTTTCCAAAACAATTTCCGTCCTAATTACAGTGGGATCGGTCGAATCCAGCCCAACTCACAGCCTGTGTTCACGATTTACATCGCAAAGGATTGGTTGCCCACTATTCTCCATACATGTTGCATACCTTCTAACGTTCCTTCCCGTCCATCAGACCGCGACCTGTACATGACCAGAGAGCGATCTCCTGCTGGGACAAAGCATCATCGATTGTCCATCCGTGATACGAAAGGGTTGGGTTCAGGTCCGTGCAATCAAAGTCAATTCGTCAGAATCGTAAGAAGCAAACCAAAGAGGGATCAGAGGTCCATCGAGGGGCATGTTGTGATCCAGACCATCGACAGAGTTATTTTTTCTTTCATTTTCAATATTTCCATATTCATCATTATATCACTCATATCGAGTATGATGATGACCCGCACGAGGGCTGTACTCGACGATCTTTTTTCGCCTCTCGCGCGTGTTCGATTAGAGATGTTGGGACGGGACACTCCACTCCTTCGAGGTGGAGGCTTTTCTGACACATCGTTCGTGGGGAGGGCCGGCTGGCTCCGAACCTTTAATCACATTATTTTACATACAATGGACATTTGACTTCATTGTGTCATTTCCTATACAATAACAACACATTTTCCCTCCTGGCTTGGCTCCAGACGGTGCGAGACCGACCTCGCTTAGAAGACACTGGAATAATAATAATAATATTAATAATCGTAGTGGAACACACAGAGGGACAACACGAGGAACAACAAGAGGTGAACAATGATTATGACTTGCTTATTGTTGTTTTCGAAGTAATCTGAAAGATTGTCCTGCACCCACGATAACTTTTTTTTCCTTTTCCTCTCAAGAAGACACGGGGC
Source organism: Toxorhynchites rutilus septentrionalis (assembly GCF_029784135.1). Taxonomy (NCBI): domain Eukaryota; kingdom Metazoa; phylum Arthropoda; class Insecta; order Diptera; family Culicidae; genus Toxorhynchites; species Toxorhynchites rutilus. The sequence continues at coordinate 227,572,792 of NC_073746.1, forward strand.
TCACCCGACGCGTTGATTGAGTGAGAACTGCTGGCCAGACGTTGTTGTTAGCAGTGCGATCCGGCTTTTGTTTTAAATTTAAATCGAACGCAGACCGACGGATGGCACGCGTTCTCCTGGCGAAAAGTTTGGCTTTTAAATTCGTGTTTCTTAGATCAAGTATATTTTCAAAACAGACACTTGACAATTTTACAATCGACTTTTGCATTTCCAGGTGAAAATAAACCGTTTTTCAAAAATGTTTCGCAAAGAACTCACTCTATAGTTACTATCATCAGTTTTGTGTTTCGTGTTTTTGAATTTTGTGAAATCAAAAATCGATATTTTTTATCTTTATAGATAGAGGTAAATAAAGTTCGACAATGTTGTAGCTCCAGTTATTTGTTCTATCCATCACTACATCCGATTTGTGCTTTTGTTCTAAGTTGCATTATGGTCACCATGAAAAAAAAACGGTTTTTTACTCTAACTTTTACATCTCAAATTCACATACAAACGTAGAAATACACACCTATTGCATGAAACCTTGTAACTATTGATCCATTCTCAGATGAGATGCTGAGTTTGAAGGAATCCAACTGTCTCAGATTTTTGTCGACTTTTCCTAACTGCAAATTTACGTTTTATTCACTGACATGAAATTCAACTTGTGCCATGGAGACGATTCATTCCACGATATTTTTTTCTTCTCCGGTGAAAAAAAAAAGCTGCTGCATCTTTTTTGTGAATGAGTTGCGTTTCTAAGAGTATAAAAAAATAAATTTTTATTTATTCCCGGCATTGTTGTCCACTACACCTACACACACACACCAAGCTATAAATATGTACGTAAACATTCTAATACTTGAAAGTTGTAGCTTTAAAATGATGTACATCCTGTCGATATGCGTTAATTTTTCACGAAGTTACAACATGTTCGCTGAAAATTTCCGACTTCGCACTCTGTTCCTCTATTTTTTTTTGTCGAGTGTTTATCCTATACTAAATTTACTCGTGTTTCAAATGGAAGCAACAGAATCCTTCTACGTATCGTACTTTTTGAAGTAGAGCCAGTTCAAGCCAATAGAGCTCGAAACAAAAAAAAAGTCGAACATATGCGTTTTTCATCAAACATGATCGTCTATCACCCTCTGAGAGATTCTGGATAATTTTTTTTTTCATGTGAGAAAGGTGTTTTCTGGCTTTAAGAGGATGAATCAAAAATTAAATTTTTCTTTTTATTCCAAAAACAAAATAAAAATGTATGTACTGTTAAGTTGCCATTCACCGTGCATTTTCAAAATATGTTTCAACATGTTTTGGAAATAGTGAGAAAATGCATCTATGTTACCAAAAATAGTATAAAGGCTTTAATATGGGACATAGTTGCGATCAAAATCCTTTTAAAGTGTCGCTTTGGCGTTTTGTTTTGTCTACATTCGAATCAATTAGTTCTCCATCAGTATCCCTATGATGATAAGTGGCAAAAACGTTTTTAAGATTTTAGTGTTTAAAATACTTGTTGCAGTGGTTTTTTTCCTGTTTTATCGTACAACCACAGCTTCAGGTATATATTTTGAGGCCGCGTATCAAGTATAGAAGAAAATTGTGTTTACATTGACTTTTTATCAAAACAAAAATGCACGGTGAATGGATCCTTCTAAGACAGCATTCTCCATTCACCGTGCATTGAAATTTCGAAATACATAAACGACAATTTGTATAATTTTGGGGGTCTCCGTAGCCACATTGGTTACGCGTTCGCTTAGTAAGCGATCGATCGTGAGTTCAAAACTCAGGGCCCTCATTGACCATCTTTGTGTTGTTACAGAATAGCTACGTCCATGCAACAATCATCAGCGATGGAGATCGATCCACGGTCGAAATAAGATCGATTCATCCATACAACTGCTCTGCCCTGCAGACACATCGGGCTACTGTTCTATAAATAACTCAACAATGATCAATCAACTGTCTCCGCTGTCCGGTCTAACTGGATAATGGAAGAACAGATAGAAAACTCTTACGCCTAAATGGCTATTGTGTGAATGTACCATATGTAATGGTATAGAAGGAATACTGGCGAATGGCAACTGTGTAATGTGCTAATTATAGATATGATAACCATGTGACATGTACACGATTAAAATTCGGCTCTGTTACAGCTAAAATGCTAATGAGCCTTAAATAAATAAATGGGATAAAAAAAAAAATTTATAGAATAAGCCAGAACAAACTCCAAAAGAAGCACTATTCCGCAGATGATTTGGAGGAAACAATCGATTCTGTTCGTGGTGGAGTATCGGTGAGATTGGCGAGCCAAAAAAATTCAACATACCGGTACAGACTATTCGCGACTTCAATGCAAATACCCTCCCGGGTCAGAACCTGGCGCACTATCAGTGTTATCTGCAGAATGTAAATGGAAGATTGTGGAGTGGATTGAAAATTCTGCTCATTAGGGTATTCCAATTACAATAAAAAAGGTCCGGATCTGTGTGGGACAATGTGAGTGCCTTATGAAGATGAAAATTCCGTTCAATTTCATCCCTGGATCCTTGGGAAAAAATCAAAAGTTCATCAAAAGGCATCCTCAAGTCTCCGTCAGGAACTCTAATGTATTCGGAAAACACAGAGTAACAGTAACAGTGACGAACTAAGGAGGAAGGAGCGAACCAGGAAGTGCATAAGCAATTCCTGTCTCACCGAGTTTGAATGGGTTTCGTATTGAGAAAATATTCCACGATGAATTTTAACAGAATTAAATTTGATATGACCTTTTTTTCACAAATTAGCTCTACGACTAAATATATACTATGGTTGATTTTATCTTCCCTAATGGAACCAGGATAAAAACTCTAAATACACGGTGAATGGGGTCCTAGGTGCCCGGTGAATGGTTTCATAAAACGGTGATAGGCGACAATAAGATGTTCCGGAAAAATGTTCAAAGCAACTTATTTTCGATCAGAATCCTAAAATTTCTTATTTTTCTGAGAATTTTTGCATCAAAACACCGTGAGAATTGGGTAATATGGCATCAATTCATAAAATCCGGAAAGGCATGACATGATTTAATGAATAGGGACTTCAGATTCTGGACTGGTCAGCTTGTTTACCAGTTCAAAACCCCATCAAGAACTTATGAGGAGTGATCGTACGAATAGAAGATGCAGCTTACAAGCAGTATGAGTGATTTGGAGAGCTTAAACAAGTAATATCCTCTGCGCAGAACTAGATACACACTACAATATGGCGCAGTTTGGACGAAACCCCTTCGAATTGGTTTTTTGAGCTGATTGAGAACTAAAGATGACGAATTAGAAACATATCGTAATCCATGTTACATTGACATTAATTTTGTAAAGGAGTGATAATTTCTCCATCTGGTTCCATAGTTATGAAACATTGGAATTTTAGTTTTTTTTAATGTTTCGCGCCTGATCACTTTTTTCAAAAAATTATAACTTTTGAAGTACTGGACCGATTGCGATGATTTCCATATCAAATTAAAGGGAAAGAATTAGTCTTTATTTTAATATTACCCTTTAAAAAACATTGGATTTTGTTTTCATAATTATCGATTGTATTTGTTTTTTATAGTTTACATGGTCTCGGGATCGAGAGCGCCATATTTTTTTTTTGAAAACTGAGGTTTTTTTACATAACATATCCAAAAATTAGAAAGGCGTATCACAAAAATTCATATCTTCTGAACTAATGGACCGATTCAGATGATCGGCATATTCAATTGAAGCCAATGAGCTAATCTTGTTTAGAAAAATATATATAAAATATAATATATTCAAAGTTAACATGTTTTCAGTTTTCATTCAATATTCCTATGCGACTGTATTACATATATTCAACTAGAATCCAACTTTTAAGCTAGTACGGTATTTTTTTGAAGAAGACCAACTCATTGGCTTCAAATAGATATATCGATCATCTGAATCGGCCCAGTTACGAATTCCTGAAAAAAGTCATTGTTGGAAAAAAAGGAAAAAAAATATATTTCGTACCATCGGTTGAATTTGAAAAATCATAGCTCAAGAACAAAAAATAATACCTTTCTGCATTTGGGATATGTTATGTAAAAAAAACCTCAGCTTTCAGGAAAAAAATAAATATAGTGCCTTTGGTCCCAAGACCATGTAAACTATGAAAAACGAATAAAAAACAATAATTACAAAATCCAATTTTTTGCAAGTATCGAGTCCGTCCTGTATACCGAAGAGTTTTATGATCACTGGATCGAAAATCTTTGCTCCATACTCAATACTCCATACTAGGGCTTTTCATATACATTACAAATAAACAAATTCATTCAACATTTTCCACAAACATATTTTTCGCATGTAGTACGTATGTTTATTGTATTATTCTATTTGTAACATCCACTTTGACAGGTTTCCCGTCTCTCTGAAATTGCACTTGATTCTCCTAAAGTTTTCTCCATACTTTTCATTCCTTGTTACTGAAAATCTTGGTATTGACAAGTTCCTCCGCCAACAGAAATAGATATTCTTGTCACGCTTTTCATGGAAATCTGAGAACCACTACCGGTTTGGCATGGAATGGCTGAATAACATCTGTCACATTACCATTCAACATACAAAATATATTATGGTTTGGTATGATATTGAATAAGATGAAAAAGTGTCCAGATAAACCCTTTCGCTACGACAGTGTGCTCCGTAGGAGTGAGGAGCACTGCGCCGAAAATTGTGCATATCGCGCTGGTGTGATCGATGTGCAGTATCACCCTGATGTAGCCAAAGGGTTAAAAAGCCTCCGGATTTGAAACATTACTGTATTTGGTATTGTCAGTAATTTTCATGCGACGTCTAATAAATTCTTCATCGGACTCTGAATCTAATTAAGAATCTTCGGATCTTTTGCCGCTAATGAGTCTCATTCAAATTCATTTTTTTTGTATGATTTTGTGTTCTTGTTTTGGGTATTTGATATATAACTTAAAAATAGAAGAAAGCGCAAATATTATACACTCAAGTCTACCACAATAGCTCGATGAAACCTCACACCCGAAAGATGATTGAAATGCAAAAAAAAAGGTTTGTCACTTTTGGATAGTCATTCTGAATTGCGTCATGCGGGAGTCAAGAGTTTCCAAATTGAGCTTTATTCAGAATAGTCTGTTCGTCCGTGCCAATACTCAGACTCCTATGTCATAAATGTTTACAAAGCTTCATTTCAATCGAAGAGGATTAATTGAGATTTCGGATTTTCCAAGCTTCATCTGAATGTTATCATTCAAGACTGACAGCAATGGCCAGAGATATGTTTCTGTCAAAATGTGCCAATTATCGGATAACACTAACAATGCCGTTTTGACCGTACACGAATAAGAAACAACTTGCGAACACAAAACGATTATGTTTCGAACGGAAGACGTCTCCCCACGGACATAACCGACCATCCGAACTACACCTGTTAGGCTCAGTAAATCACTTCTGCCACGTAAAATTATCCAAACCGTTATGGCTAATAAGGTGATCCGAGAGAAGAAAAAAATAAAAACATAGTTCATAAAACACGGACACTTGTTTTTAGCGTTTTTCGCTACCCGTAAGGCCGATCCTAATCAATTTGATTATCTTAAACTAGAAGCCGCTAGTTTTAACCGTTCGAGTCCGAGAAGAGCCTAAATTACAACCCCAACCTGCCTTAGCCTGCACTATTTCACTCTCCGAAATGTAGGGCTCCGTGAAGTGTTGGCCAAGGGATAATAAATTTAATGTGATAATGGATGGTTTCACCCGGACTAAGAGTAGTGCACAGTAGACAACGATCCACACACAGGGCATACCTTGCGGTGCGGTGCGGTGGGTAGGTGTGCAATATTTAACACTTACGATAGCATCAACCATAATTTGAAACGCGCCTCGGAAATCAATATTGATTTCTTTTACGGTTGTTGAGGAATCGAGTAGAGGCAAGCAGGCGGACATTGCGTATCTTCCCGCGCGCCCTGCTTTGACAAAATCTTGACTAGCAATCTTTACCTCCTGATGGTGATCGCTATTAACCATCGAAGTCAATCTACGAGCTGCCGCTTTGCCGTTTTCCTGCTATCCCGCGTGAGGTCGGATAATTTCCTGAAGTATTCAAGAAGACCTCATAATAACTATAGTTTATTGTCCATTTGATTTATTTACGATTGGGCTCTTTCTTTGCCACTTTGCGCAGAGTGGTCCAGTGGTGAATGTTGTTGATGCTGATGTTGTGGTCGAAGTGTACAGCGCAGCAATTTTTTTCTGTTTTCTATCTTCGCGCACACCAAACACCCACTTTTTCAATCAATGTGCGCAACTGAAACCACTCACTCGCAAATGTGTAATCATTCAGCGAGAAAAGCTGCGCAACCGCAATCACTTCACCGCGCTGCTCTCTAGTCGATCCAGCAGCCGAGGGATCTGCGCTTGGCGAAGCGCATACACACCAAAGTATTCAATTTAATGCCATAACTCATCGCGAGACCCTATGGGTTTGAGTTCTCCCGTTCGGCTTCGGGTGACGGGTCCCAGGACCCTCTGAATAGACCGTTTGGTTCACTTTTACAGCTGGGAGCATCGTGCGGTAGGTGTCAATATTCGCTGCCGATGGATGCGAAGTACTCCAACTGGTCTACATTCGCTTGGGAAATAAGTACTTTCAACAGGCACAATAATGACTCATCAATTAGAAAATTTTTGAAATGAAAAGTAGTACTAAAATTAGTTTAATTTTTAGAACAGTAATTCAAAGCAAAATACATCATTAGAGTTTATATAGTTTTATATGTTTGTTGAATTTTGACTCATCTATAGAGGGCACGAACAAACATTTCGAAAAACGCTTTGGAAATGATAGAATATGTCCATAAAATGTTCCTAAAATCATCGACACGGTCGCATTGTATTGAAATACATTCCAGTTTTGGTTCTCCGATTTGACCCACGTTTGCAAAATTACATCACTTACTGCATCCTTATTCCTACCACCTCTTTCCACTAACAACTATCCATATCCATTGCAGGAGAGTCACGCTATAGGGACGACTCCTCTGGTCGCGAATAGTTTACTAATATTTCTACTCATCCCCAGGTGACTACAAGAACGTGGCCGGCATCATTATTGACTTTTCATGGTTCGAATCTCCGAAATTTGCACAATGAGAATGGAATACTACTCCGCTGGTTCAGGTACATCACGGAGAGCAACTATGAAGTGTACAATCTACCCAAGCTAAAAAGACGGGTGGGTAATGTCGGGACATAACCGGAGAGACGTAAGGCTACATAGTTCATTATGTTGCTTATTATTCATATTTCAGTGCTGATGTGAAGTAAGTAAACTAAATTATTGCACTGAGCAACGCAAACTGTTAACAAAGCAGCGAATGAATAAATGTTATAAATTAACTCTTAGTCTCAGTATTTACATTAACAACATTAATAATTACTCGCTGTCTAGAGCGACACTGAAACACTGAACACTTATGTTTTCAAGCATAAATCGGCCGATACTGCTGCAATTTCACATTCGATATTCGTACGAAGTTCATCAATCGTCGCTGGCTTGTTGGCATAGACCATAGACTTGACGTAGCCCCACAGGAAATAGTCTAACGGCGTCAAATCGCACGACCGAGGCGGCCAATTGACTGGTCCATTTCGTGAGATAACACGCTCACCAAACTTGATTTTCAATAAATCAATTGTTAAATTCGTGTGTGTTAAATTGTGTGGCGCCGTCCTGTTCAATTCGGGCAAAAAATATTCGGTTATCATTGAGCGGTAGCGATTCCCATCCACAGTAACGTGCCGGTCTAGATCATCACGGAAGAAGTACGGCCCAACCGCACCAAACCGTATTTTTTCTGGATTCAATGGTGACTCATGGAGTACGTGTGGATTGTTGCCCGATCAATTACACATATTTTGCTTATTGACGGAGCCATTCAGCCAGAAATGAACTTCATCGCTGAAGATGATTTTTCGATGAAAATCCGAATCATTTTCAAGATGCTCAGCCCAATTCACGAACATACGATGCTTCTGGTGGTCAAGCGGCTTCAATTCTTGCGTCAATTTGATCTCGTAAGAATGTTGGCCAAGATCTTTTCGTAAAATTCGCCACAACGACGTCACAGAGATTCCCAACACTTGAGAACGACGTGAGAGAGACTGATTTGGGTCTTCCTCAATTGATGCGCTAACAGCAGTAATATTCCCGACACTGCGGTTACTTCTTTGTCTCACTGGCACGGGAATATTTTGTACTGTGCCTGTGGAATCAAATTTTTCCACTAGGCGCTCAATTGTTGATCTGGCAGGACGAATATGACGACCATAAATTGGACGTAGCGCTCTAAGTTGAGGACATTGACTCCGAATTTCGGTTGTAAAACTTTAATAGTCTCGATTCGTTGTTGGATCGTATATCTTTCCATTATGAAACGCTAAACCTTACTGAAGAGAAATGTCAAGAAAGTGGGAAAAAATATGGCGTCGTTTGCTGTCCCTATCAGGCTACTTTTGTAGCGTTCCTATTGAAATACTCGTTATCTCTTAGAAAATTCGTATCTCCATCGCTCCCAAAGATATAATTCTCAAGGTAATAATCCACAAATTATACTATGGCAGCACCTTTCGCAGAACGGTAACAGAAAATCCGAATCGTGAATTGAAAATTGGCCGGTTTTGCTCTTTATGAACGGCAAATCTGAGGGCGTAAAGACCGGTCAGAACGACTTATTTTGTTTAGATAAGACTTGTTATGTTACAATTGGTCGGTATTAAGTCAGAGGGGACCAAGTCGCAAAATTAGATTCTTCGAGTTATTGACGATAGCAAGCATAGCAAGCAATAACAAGCATTTTGTAAGCTACATACCATGTTTTCCCAGAATTGGAAAATAAAGCGTACAACAGGAATATCAGATCGAAATTGATTTGAATTATCAATGAAAACTCCTTATAGCACTAAACTCCAAGCATTTTTCTCGAGATAATAAAAATGTCACATAGACCGGTAAGACTTAACACCGGCCAGTTTTTCAGTGTTTAGTTTCAAAAAGTATATAATTTGAATCTACGAAAAGTATGCATTTATACTGACGCACGGATCAATGCTGCATTATTTTACGTTATGAATTACTCTAGGACGAATATTAGCCAACTGTATATCACGAGTTCTTGATTGCACATGAAGCCGGAACCCCGAAATCGTTCGTTGATGTGAGCGCATGCCAAAAATAAAGATTTGAATGGACACACAAACTTATATGCACGCACGATTGTGTCACATTTACTCGAAACCCACTTACCCGAAAGACAGTTACCCTAACGACATTCACCCGAATTCCACTCACCCGAATGTAACAAATACCCGAAGGAGACAGCTACCCGAATGCGACATTTACCCGAATGCTACAATTACCCCAATGTAACGGTTACACGAATGTAACACTTACCCGAATGCGACGGTTATCCGAATGTAACAATTACCCGAATGCAACATTTACCCGATTTTTTTTTCTTTCTTTATTAAAGAGATTTTCAGCCAAAGGCTGGTTCATCTCTAAAAATTTACCCGAATGTGATACTTACCCGAAAGATAGATATATTAGAATAATACGCAAATTTAATTATCAGGAAGTATTTGTATATTCAACAATTCCATGCCAAACCGATATAGTGGTTCTCGGGTGGTCCTAGAAGTCATTTTTCCCCTTTTATCCAAAAATGACCGATTCAGATGAACAACATATCAACTAGAAGCCAATGAGCTAAACTTTTTCGAAAAAATATCACTCTTGCGGGAAAATTGGATTCTGGTCGCATAGGTCTAGTCTAGTATCATATGAAAATTGAACGAAGACTTAAAACATGTGTAATTTGAAAAACCATATCTCAAAAACGAAAAAAATTGCATCTCTGATGACAATCGACATATGTTATGTAAAAAAATATTTAAAAAATATAGCGCCCTCTATCTTTAACCGAGAAAACTATGAAAAACTAACTCAATCAATAATTATAAAAACGGAAATACAACAAATCGCAAAAATAGTATTTCTCAAATAAAACTAATTCATAGGCTTCAATTTGATATGTCGGTCATCTGAATCGCCTCAGTAATTCGAAAGTCATGAATTTTTGAAAAAAGTCATTTTTGGGAAAAAGTGAAAAAAAAACATTCGGACCACCCTAAAATGAAAATGGTCACCCTAATAAAAAAAATAAAAATATGGGTCTAAAGTTTTGCAATAATGTACGAAATTACTATTTTTGACGAAAATCTTAGAACCACTATATCGGTTTGGCATGGAATGGTCGTATATATTTCAGATGAGTGTTATATGAAGATCATGTTTGTCTTGTACGTTCATTTCCATCCAAAAAGTTCGTATTTTTTCGTGGGTAGTGCAATTTGAGAAATAGCGACGTTGGATAAAATCCTTTTCAAAATAATAAAAAGTGAAGGAATGCAGTTTTTATAACGTATTATGAAATTTGTCTATTTATATGGATGCTGCAGCCTGTTCACTTAAAAGAAAGGAAGCTGGCAATTTTGGTACATACGTGTAATGGAACTAAAGTGCAATTTTGATTATGAATTTATTTTTCGTAATAAAATTTATTTTGAGATCACGACCGAGGATGAGGAACCGAGGCGGCCTCAAGCCGACTAGGAAATAATATCAGAGTTGGCCGCCGACCATAATGCATTGTATCGATCGTATGCCCTCCGTCGCTCGCTAACGCACGGTAGGACCTAACTAAAGGATCGTCTCCTATGTTTCAAACAAACCGGGCAATCGGTGGAACAAACGTTTGCTTGCGAGAGGCCGCCGTTTCCGACCGCGGCCGACTCGGATTGCATCACCTCGGCGACTTGGTGCCGCCTCGGGTCCTTATCCTCGTTACCTCGTTACGTAATGGGGACTTCGCCCCCATTACGTTACCCTTAGAATAAATTTCATCATGAAATAATAAATTCATGATAAAAACTGCGCTGCGGTGGTAAATACGTGAGAACTATTTTTTTATCAATTCTTTCCACATGACAATGGCATTTATGCTTTATATTTTTCATGTTAAAATTACCTACTTAATTTTCGTGCTATTCCATAACCCATGCTCATTTTTGAATGATCTCAATGCCTTAAAGATCAATACGGAAAGGAAAAAAGACGGCATTTCAATTGTGCCTACATTAATTTTAAAAAATGACACCGCAAAGTCTTCAAAATCATTTCCAAATTTCTTCATTACAATTTCTCACTTCACTTCGTATTTTTGTTGCTTTTTCATGTTGTTTTGATTTAATCCAATTTATCAACAGTATATTCGACGAAACTCATAATCTGATTTGTCGGAATCTTTCCTTCTTATTCGGGTAAACATTCCATTCGGATATATGCTGCATTCGGGTAAATATCGCATTCGGGTGTTTGTTACATTGGGGTATTTGTTGCATTCGGGCAAAGGTCCATTCGGGTATTTGTCGCATTCGGCTAAATGTCCATTCAGGCACATGTCGCATTCGGGTATTTGTTACATTCGAGTGAATGTCATTCGGGTATGTGTTACAATCGGGTAAATGTGTTTCGGGTAAACGTGTTTCGGGTAAATGGTATTCGGGTGAATGGGACACAACCTACGTTGGTACGCTGGTACATACCCGAATGTAACAAATACTGGAATGCAGCATTTACCCGAAAGAACATTTATCCGAATGCAACGTAAACGCGAATGTGACAAATACCCGAATGCGACATTTACACGAATACAACATTCACCCTAATGTACCAAATACCCGAATGCGACATTTACCCAAATGCAACATTTACCCGAATGAAGAAGGAAAAAATCAGACAAATCAGATGATGAATTTTGTCGAATCTCCTGTTGATAAATAAGATTAAATCAAAATAACATGAGAAAGCAACAACAATACGAAGTAGAATGAAAAATTGTAATGATGAAATTTGAAAATTATGCTGGAGGCTTCGCTGTGTCATTTTTAGAAGCGAGCAGCGGCCTCCCACAAGAAAACCTGTATTTTTGCTAAGTTAGCTTGGAACATAGGAGACGATCCTTTAGTTAGGTTCGACCAAGCGCTAGAGAGCGTCGGACGGCTTACGTTTGCCTGGTACATCCAACGCATCATCTGCTTTTTTTTTTGTTTTCCAAAAGATTTCAATATCGCATTCTTTGAATTTTATAGCGACTGCTTGAAATTGACAACTTTCTTCAACGTGTATGTGTTACGTGATCCAAATGACTGAGTAATGTTTATGATCTAATTTTGAAATCCATCATTCATATATGATTATTGATATAATAAATATAAAACTGAAACTCTATATCTTTTTCATAACTTTGAAAGTACACAAAGCCGCTCATTCTCTCGGTTTTGCTCTACCCTCGCAACATACGGGTTTTTGGATACTAGTTGGTGTATGAATGTTATTATTTTAATAACGCTTATCAAGATTAAATTTGAAAATACCTTCTAATCAAATATAAAGTACACTTGGGTAAATGTTACATTCGGGTATATTTGCATTCGGTTAATGTTGCATTCGGGTAAATGTTGCATTCGGGTAAATGTCGTATTCGGGTAAATGTCGTATTCGGGTAAATGTTCCATTCGGGTAACTGTGGGATTTGGGTATTCGTTATATTCCGGTGATTGGAATTCGGGTAAATGTCTTTCGGGTAAATGTGACACAATCTTAAGCGTATTATTTAGTATCTTCTGTGTAAGACATGCGATTCTTCAAAAAAAAAAATAACCATTTGATGAAAAATCCTTCCCTTTTCCCTTTTCCTTTGTAAGTATATATAAAAAATATTTTTTTCCGCTACACTAGAAAAATTGCTTAAATTTTTGCATAACTAAAGGCTCAATTATGTGAGCTTACAAGGCAGCGTCAAACAATGTTTTTGGGGTTAACGGGCAGTGGTAACTAACGAATGGAACCAAACGATAGCCCCATGAAACAACAAAAATAATATGTCGGTATTGTCGCTTTCATAAAAATACGCAACATTTCAGGATACGATGGTTTTAAATTGGATTGTTAAATTATTTATCAAATAAAATTTTAGTTTCATATTTTGGAGTTCAGGGTGAATGTTTCAGTAAGTTAATATGCAGATCTACCTCACTTGAAAAATACAGTTGAAAGCGGAAAGATTAAAACAGTTTGGTAAACAGTAAAATTAGCGTCACTAATATGAAGTATGTTTCATATTTTATCATATTGTGCTCGATAATTTTGAGATGGACGTTCGCGGTTTGGGTACAGTTTTGCTATAGCATTTATTGCAATACATCGTTAGCAAAGCAGCACAAAGCTAGGTTTGTGCTGTAAATAATGAATACCGACTCAAACAAAATCAAAATTTCAAAATAAAAGTTTTATTTTCTATTGTGCTGAGTTATTTGTAACAAAAATCGGACGAATAATGATTAAAACGGCATTTTATAAACGAACAGTCCTACATAACATCCCACACTTTTTATACTTGCTTTGACATATCCCTCCACTGTACAGAAGAGTGAGTGAACCGCTCAAAAGAACTAGTTCACCTAAGTGAACGGTTGGTCACTCAACGCTTGGTCACTCAACGGTTCATTAAAGTGAACCGTTTTGCCCACCTCTAGTTTGAACACTCGGCTCATCGGCTTCGTGCATATTCAACTGTTCTGAGCGTGGTTTGTCATTGACCATTGCTTTTGAATCATCTACATTTTGTATGCAATGGAACTTGATCACCAACTCATACAACTTCTTCGAAGTCGAATCGACGAACTTCTGGTATAGTTTTATGGTTTAAGTCGGAACATATCGAAAAACAATCATCATTGCGTTCAATTTTTCCCAAAGCACAAGAAAGAAGAAGGTTATGCAAATAATTGTGTATGTTATCTGAATGTTATCAAAAAATATTTTTAGTATTTATATAGTATTTATATTGCCATTCAACATTTGTGAGTGAAAACTAAGTTGAGATGCTATTTTTGAATCTATAGTCCCAACTTTTCATTGTCTCATCTGCTGCGTTCCACATTTATGAAAATCTTTTGTGATATAACAGAGGTACGTGAATACAACTAGCCTATACAGAATAGTATTCATCTAATACTTTTAAAAAGATTACACGAGATTTTATTGAACTAATATGAAAAGAGAAGATCCAAAACCAGAAAATAACGAATGGATCGACTCAGGCGATAGTGTAGATATCATTGCAGCGATTTGTCTTGGCATTCGTTCAGTTTCCGGCTAAATCCGATCGGTCCCAGCCGCCAAGCCTACGTCATCAGTCAAATTCAACTTTGAAGTATAACAAAATATCTCCACCTGGGTCCAGTCATCTCGGGTACACCTTGTTTTCGGTAATTGATTTAAGTTTACACACATCAATCCTTATCAAATAATATTCCAATTATATCTCTGGCCACAGTGCGGCTCAGTGGAGCAGTACGAACACGAACGCGACCACTGTTGCTGCGCTGCAAGGAATCCATGAATGAAATAAGCCGTTTCTTTCATTCCTTCCAACGACTTGTTCCGATTTCGTTGAAAAGCAAACGAAGAAAAGTATGAATGAACCTCGATCACAAGGCGAGACGAATGAGTGAAGAAAGGGCTGATGTGACGACTTCACGCAAGACTTGGCGAACGACGTCCGCTCTGAATCGCGGCAGCGTTCTTTTTTTTCTTCTAAGGTGAGACATTGCTGTCCAACAAATCTCCGCAATAATTAATCATTCTTCCTATTGAAAAATGACTTTTTCTTCCTCTGTCGTATACAATAACACCAGACGACGGCAACGACAACTTCGATTGAGACTAAGTTGGATTGAAAAGATCATCCGTAGATCACCGGCACGGGATGGCACAAGGTGGGCACGTTTTGGCATTCAAATGCGGACGCGTAGTTCACCTGACGAGGCTCGCCGGTATGAAACTGGAAATAACTCCCTCCGGGGTCTCCACGTCGAGATGGCCACATGATACAAAAGTCAGCTCAAGCACGGGATAAAGAAGTTCGATGCGGAGAAACATACTTTTCTCTTCTTTGTTCGATCGTTCGTTTGCAAACGGCAAGGCTCAAGGAGCGCCTCCCATATGCCGGGCAATGACGCATTGCAACGATTTCGTGAGCCGGACTCCCCCTCACTTCGGCCGCGGAGTACAGACAGAAATTACAACTTTTTACTCCGCTGTTGGAAGCCGAGCTGTGTGTTTTATTGAAATCGGTCTAATCCTCAAGATTAGTATTGTTTCTGTTTTCACTCCGTTTAAAAATGCGATTCAAATTGAGAGATTAGACCACTGGTTCGACCTGGAGTTGAGCAGGTTGTTTTAAATCGAACTACTGCATGTTACGCCAGGGTTGTATGCTTCATGTGGGAGTTCGTAGCAACATCACCGAAACAAGTTCTGTTCAGCCCTGCGATCTGAATGATCACGTTCAGAGGTACGTAAGCGTCTTCGTAGCTGTGCAAAGTAGCGGGCAGAAGAAGTCGCAATCATAAACCACTCCATGCCGCTCGAGGGCCTCCACAAACGAAGCCGCATACTTACCGTCCGCCACAGATTTTTTTTTTCTCCGAGCTTGCTGCAGGCTCGCACTCCACTGAACTCTGAAACTGGTGGCAGAATGATGAAAAGGCAAATTTTTTCCCGATTGCTGGTATTTGAATATCGTTCCAGCCGCACCTTTCTTCATTCAGGCATCAACCGGTAACCCTCAACAGGCAATCGATCAGTTATAATTTGGTTATTTAATTTAGCAGATCTCTTCTGGGTCCGAACGGTGGATGGATTCCCCTGCAGCAATTCGATTTTATTTTTCAGTGTTCAGCGGCTATCTGCAGACCGCTCCGTGATTGGTGATTGGTGTAGTTTTGACATTTTCTGACATTTGATAGTGCGACTGCGCGTGCGAGAAGATGATTCCCATCTTACCGTCCCGTTTCAAGTTTCGACGTTACGAC
This sequence comes from Toxorhynchites rutilus septentrionalis, assembly GCF_029784135.1. Lineage (NCBI taxonomy): Eukaryota > Metazoa > Arthropoda > Insecta > Diptera > Culicidae > Toxorhynchites > Toxorhynchites rutilus. Next base: position 227,588,796 of record NC_073746.1, read on the forward strand.
GATACTTGTGTGGATACTCGTTTTCGGGGGTAGGTTGGGCCTTTTGTCGACAAGAATGGCTCGTTGATTGGTTTGTTTAGAAAGATTGTTGGCTAGTTGGGTTCATTTGAATGTGTACCCAATGGAGGAAGCTTCTGGACCTTGACTCAAATTTTCGGTATAAAAAATAGGAATTACCTTTGCATAGACCTTGACAATTAGAGTTCTGCAGTGTGATGTGTGTTTCAAGTGTACTCGCTTGCGGTGGTTAAGCCGGATATTGAATTACGAGCATTCCTTAAAGAATTGTGCCAATGTATTCGTAGTTGGAAATGAGAACTATTATGAAATATTATGACTAATAGGTCTCCGGTCCGCACTTGTATAAAAGTTATATTAATTTTTTTTATGCAAATCTGTACCTAGCTTTTTTTTAATCTTTTCAAAACAGTGTTAGAAAATTTCATGAAACCAGATTGTCTGATGAATTTCTGAAATTATAACGAGATTAAGTTTGAGGAACAACACAGTTCTATAGAGGAAAACGTGTATGGAGATATAGTCTAGAGTTATTGATGTAGGAATACGTTTCGTAGTGTCAAACTATTCAAAAGAAAATTTTTGAATTCACAGTCAATATTAAAAGATTGTACATATTATATAAGTTATAAGTTATAAGCGAAACCAGGCTTAACCTTCAAAACCATCAACACAGAGCACGTGTTGTCGAGCGGGTAGTCATTGAACGAGGGTAATGATTTAAAGCAGGGTAGTTGAAAGTGTAGTCAACGGGTAGATTAGTCAAGTTCTCGCTGGATATAAAATATGGAGCAATGTCAAAATAAAGTAGTTCTAGCCTAGAGCTCAACCATCCAACATGTTCTTGTTCAACCATCTTTCAGAACCTTAGGTGATTATAACTGGCGCAGTCGGTAGGATCTCGTTGGTTGTTTCCTAGTGCTGGTGAGTGGAGCCTGTTCGCGACCGGAAAAAAGTGAGCATAACTTCAGGGAAGGAAGCGTCGCTAAGGGAATATTAGCGATTTGAAGCAGTTCCCCACGGGCACCGAGGGCAGCAACCGACGGGACCAACATTCTGAGGTGATCATAACTTATATATTTATATATATATATATATATATATATATATATATATATATATATATATATATATATATATATATGTAATTTGCTTCCACTTTAATGATTGGACTGAAGTGAATATATCTATAACCTAATCATATGACATCAAAATAAGAAAAATTCAACAAATCTTCCACTGATGATATATTTTACTCGATTGTTAAATATAAATTCATTCTAAAGCATTGACAATGAATTCAGAGAAAATTTTAATATTGATTTCTTTGCAATTGATTGTGGTGATACTGTAGGTTTTTGGGAAAAATATGAACGATCGAAATATCGGGTGAAACATTTGCTTTTCAACTTATCCGTAGGCTTATACCATGCTCATTAATTCTCTTACATTCCTCAACATTGGTAGAACGAGTTTATTTATTCAATTCTAATAAAACTAAGATTGGACATAGACTAGGAAAGGAAATAATGGAAGGAATATTAGCCGCTAATAATTATGTAGAGATAAGTAAAGAAAATACAAGATCCGTTATATTTTCGTAGCAAATCATATCCAAATGCAACAAATCGAACACTCAGAAATAAAAACATTCATTTATTGGAGAAAATTAAGTTGTTTGGAAAGTTCGTGCGGCCACTGATGATGACCAAATCTAGACGCTGGTCACAAATAAACCTCGGTACATGACAAACGAGGTTCACTACAGTTATCTAAGACCATCGTTCATGAGCATCCAGTGAATCTTTAATTTGATTAAAAATTTGATTTTGTTTTTCCAAAAATCGACATTAACTTTACAGACTACCCAATATGAGTTATCCTGATTTTTATTTTCATTCCTCTTGATTTTTTGAAAGTTATAGTTGGCAACCCTGATTGCAAGTAAGGTGAGTGATACGATTAATTTTAGCATATAAAATTGGAATTTGGAACTTTAATATTGGTTGCTTTGTGAAATTTCATATCAATGACCGAACAATTTATCACAAGTGTAAGTTGTGTTAAAAATGACTTGATATATGAAACGATTTATTTCAATTTTCATGTTCCCGCTCGAGTATGGGTCGTTTGGTTTAAGCTGCCTGTTCTGTTGTGTTCATTTTCACCCAAGGAAAGTTTATACGGCGAGAAAAATTGGAAAAGCGAAGAAATATTAGAAAAAGTGATTGCTTTACATATAGTATTAGGTGTTGTTAGTTCAATTATAATTCGCATTGGGATGAAAAAACACTCCGAAAGTAAAAATTATAAAAGAAAATTACCTTTTCCATTTCAAATATGTTTTCTCTATATTAGAGTAACATGTTTTTACTGATGAGAGAAATTGATGTGTTTTAATTTTCTGGTGGGTTTTTTTGAAGAAAATTTTTCACTGGGGGGTGGATAACCTTTTTCGGCATACTGTATATGTTTTCTCAAAAAAAAAAATAATGGTTTTATTTAACCAATTACACTTCTCCACTACACTTGGGATCACTTTACTACATAAATCACTCAAACTACACAAGGGAGCACTCATGGTTATAGAATATGTAATCTGCATAACTTCTTATCTTGTTCAGCCAAATAAATGGACAAAACAAATAGGAGAACGATCGATTAATTTTCTTTAGGAACGGTTTTATTAATAGTGATTTTTATGTACTTTAATGAATGATAGAAGAAAACCAGAGAATGTCGAGTTTTTCGTGTTATACTGGTATATCTATCTGTTCTTTTTTATTCAGTGGTTCACTATATTCTGCCACTACAACTCTTTCAACCCATTTTAAGTTTTGTATAATAATAAACGTATAACGTAAACGTATAATAAACGATTTTCCCAAGGCCGCCATTTCGAGCATTGGTTGAGTTAAATTTATGTATTTCTAAACAATTACAAAAATATAATTCGAAGCAGTTGTCCCTAATAATCAAACCTACTTGTCAGTTCGATTTTTCATACCCAAAACTCATAACATCTCTGATTTTCGGATATGATATGTTAAAAAGACTTCAGCCTTCAAGAAAACATATAAAAAAATGGCGCCCTCTAGTTCAAAGCCATGAAAACATCAAAAATAAAATACAATTAATAATTACGAAAACAAAATCCTTTTTTTCAAGTATAATATTTTTATGAAAAAATACCTAGTACCTAATTGTCTTTATTTTGATATGTCGATCATTCCAATCGGTTCAGAAGTTCGAGTCATTAATTAAAAAAAGGCATTTTTGGAAAAAAAAAGGCAATATCATGGATTTTTTGGACCACTCTAAAATGAAAATGAGCCCCCCAATGACCTAACCTAAGCCTAACCAGTGACTTTTAAAGGTATCGGGGAATACTTCCTTTTTAGGACTGCTAAAAATGTACTATATTAATTTGGGAGTCATTTTTATGTAGAAAAACTGCAATATTTGAGCATCGTCAGAAAATTCTGTTTATATTCGTTAAAAATGCAACAAGTTGAAATGTTACAATAAATGTGTCAATAAATAAAGCGTATGTCCAAGGCAGAAAATGTGTTTCTGAACCAAAAAAGAACTTCCAAACATGGTCCGGTATGACTTAAAAAAAACCACATAATAAATGTGTTATGTGCAATGCCCACTTGTGCCTCACAAGTAAACGAATTTTTTTTCGTAAAATACTATAACTAACTATTTATTTTACTTTTCTGATAATTTTTATTGTGTTTTTTGTATTACAAAGCAATAAATAAACCCAACTCTTCATTTATTTACTTTTATGATCCATAGGGAAAAATATTTCCCATAAAATTATAAGAAACCTATACACCCTGCTATGTTTTTCTGGTGATATTCTCTTACTTAACACCCACAATAGCTAAAATATTGTGTTGTATTGGCATATTTAGTCTAGAACGTCTTAAGGGATAATCTCTCATGTGACTTTCATCAATATGTGAGCAATTAGTAGCAAAATGTCTTTAGAAGTGAAAAGACGCGAATTTATAATTCGATTTTTTCAAAAAAATCCGCGGTTGACTCAACAAACAATCGCAAATGAAGCTAAAGCGAACCAAAATACTGTGTCAGGTTGGTTAAAACGTTCAAACACAACTTAAATGTTAGCAGGATAGCTAGTTCGGGTCGCAAGAAAGGATTTAAATATTCAGATGTCAAAGTTGCCTAAGAAGATTTTGGTTTGGCTGTTGATATGTGGTTGTGGTAATCTGATATTTGTATTAAAGAGTGCCTACAAAAGTGTCTATTGCCATTCATAAGGAAACACAATGTGTTTACATACTTTCGGTCAGATTTGGCTTCACGTTATTATGTCGAAGCAACTTTGAAATGGTATGAAGACAATAATGTGATTTGGTTCCTAGAGACACCAATACGCCTAACTCTCCTGTGCTTCGTCCGATTGTAAGATATTGAGCTTTAACTGGAAAAAAAGCATGTAGTCAATTAAGAGACAAACCGAAAACATTGCCGAATTTTACAGTAAGTGGAACATCGCAATCAGGAAGGTATCCGAAACTACAGTAACGTTCCTAGTGGAAGGCATATTTATGAAGATAGAAACGTTCTGCTAAAAATAAAATGTGTAAATTATATTACTATCAGTTTAATCGGAAATTGAATTTCCTTTTCAATTTAGTTTCGAACATTTATAAAATTGCAATGGAATTCATGTGTAATTTAGTTAAATCCGTTCCTCCAGAACGTCTATTTTCAAAGGAAAGGCAGATCGTGACTAAGCAAAGGAACCGGTTATCCCGTATTAACTTAAACATGGCAATCGCAATCGCAATCGATTAGTGAAAGCGTTTGGTTTTCCTGATCCATTGCATTTCTCAAAAGTGCGGAATCGCTGACGCTAAACGCGATACGTTTAAGAAGTTTTTAGCGATACGTTTAAGAAGCTTTGACCAGATTGAGAACCTACAATATTGGATTGTGTAGTATTTTTTTATCCCATATGTTTATTTTATTAGGTTCATTTAGCAATTCAGCTGTAACATAGCCGAATTTATTCGTGTACATTTTTATCTCGCAATAATTTAATTGTTTATTATACAGTATATTTAGACGTAAGAGCATTCCTATCTTATCGATACACATGTCGGCGTAAGAATATTCCTACTGTTCGAATGTTCACAGTTGGAGCATACGCAGCGGGGCTGTTGATATGAAGCTTCCATTGTTGTGTTAATAGCACCAATTATCGATGCAGTAGACCGTAATGTGAGCGGTAAGGGACTGGGATAAGCGTCACATAATGATTATTGCGTGGACGTAGTAGCTAAAATAACACACAAAGATGGTCAATTGAGGGCCCTGAGTTATGAACTCATGATCGTTCGCTTAGTAACGAACACGCAACCAATTAGGCTACGGAGACCCCAGGATTTAGTAGTGGTTTGCACTGAATTCATTTGCACACTTTTTTTCTGTTTTGGCGACATTTTAGCAGATTAGGGATGGATGTGATGTATCAACGTAGTGGCTGGTAATGATGGTGACATGAACAGTTGTCAGTCTAGAAATATTTCAGCGCCTGAAAAATACAATAAAAAGTTTTGTGTCCGAAATTTAACGTGCACATGCTTTGTCCCACTTATGGAGAATTCAGAGGCTAGTGTCAATCTTTGGCGAACAATATTAAAAGCAAGCCCATAATTACGTTGTTGTTGATACTCGTCCACGCTTTGGAAGATAATAATTTCCTCGGTTAATCATTGCGAGAACTATCCAAACATTGCGTCTGTTTCGCAGTTGTTTTGACTATCGAACCGTAAAACATCCGTCGCAACCAGAGTCGTATAATGTTTCGCGTCGAGAAAACAGCACACTCTCAGCGTGAGCTGTCCATTAACAGCGGTATAAACAGCCAGTTGCTATCGATCATCGCCGGGCTGAGTCCGGTCGAGATGAAAGCAGAAAAGTACAATAATAAGAAATAGAGTCGTAACCGTAATGAGTGATTAAGCTTCATTAGCCTATTAATATTAATATCATTTCCGATATCGGAGGAAGCCCACGAATGACTGTCAGGCTGCTGCCTCTCAGAAGTGAACCACGGCGTGAAGAGAGTGTCCACGGGGGTTGGTTCCGGCTGTGTCGGCGAACAAGTGTGGGCAGCCCTAGATGGAGCTAGTTTTTCTTTCTTCATTGCCCAGTCCTAATGGGTTCCCCGCCGTTGAGGAGCAGCATCGATCGAAATAGAGGAGAGCGAAAAAAACAGATCCTCTGCGAGACGGGGTGAAACTGGTGTGTCTGCAGTGATATATGAGATACAAACATGCGGAGTCGTCGCAAATCTCCCGGTACTTGGGCAATAATCATTACCACCAACACACAAACCAACGGAATAGCGACGGAAATCGGTTTTCTCGCAGGATGTCGGGATGAAGGGCCGGACGGGGATGCGAGAAATAGGTGCGATACACTGGATTATGAAGCGCGAGTATACAAGAAGTTCTTCTTGGATGCTGTTTCGATTTTTTTTTCATGTTGTTGTTTTCTTCCCGCAACGCTAAAGCAAAGTCGGCTAATGATCATTTAGCAACGAGCGAAGTAATCGTAATCATCGTCATGATCGTTATTATTTAGAAATTTATGGGTGGTGCGAATTAAATTGTGCGAACCAGTAATCGAAATAGTTTTATTTTTTTCCATTTCCAACATGAATTGAAATGGAGAATGATACCCGTCACCTGTTGTGATGATTAAACATCGCTTTCAGGGTTCCCAAACAACTCTATGGTACTCAGCCAGTATTCCATTCCATGATTTGTAGCAGAACCACCGACAGCAACACGTGACAATCGAAACCGTTCGATCGCCGATGCGAGGACTTTCATTATGCGTAAGATCGAACATGAAACAATATCGCTCCGAAAGCCATCCACTTGAGACACTCGTTACCCAATTCAGACCCGATTTCCATTGCCGCCATCAAAGCCGACACCAGCTGATAGAGCCCTGATTATAATTTCACATGTTGGTACTGCCGTCGGATGTGCGGAATTCTTCGACGGGGCATCTGATCATAAATGCCGTTCTCTAGACTGAAGGTACACCGGGAGGAGGGTCCCAAGTGCACCGATCAACAGCGGCAAATTTACCTTTGATTTATGATTGTTACAATTATCCCCCTAATGTGTACGTCATGCGTTCTCTGAGAATAAGGGCTCCTCGGTTCGAATCATGTGCCAATCGGCGATAAAATAATTGAATATTAGAGTTTACGAGTCAAACCACGGCGGTTGCTTTTTCGTTTGTGATTGCGACAGTTTGTGCGAGTATTTGTCTGAGTTACAAGTGACGCGAAATGTCAAGATGCTAGTTGCGGCAGAATGATAGGTAAAAGAGTTGAGCGCATATTCGTTGAATTTGATGATTTCGTTCAATCAATTATTAAAATGGAAGTAAAGTTACGAACCAGCCAAAAGGGTTGAAATTCACTGCAATACAGAAAAAAATCACTAATATTGATATAATATGAATGTACTTTATTTGCACTTGTCATATGCATGAGCGACTTTTCTCATACCAAAAACATCAACCAAAACATAACGAACGGTCTCTTGAGATATATTTAATTAAAGAGCTAGCTCTCTTAAAAATGACGATTCCCGAGCCATATACGATTCATACACCCATGTTTTTGACTGCAACATTTTGAACGTTTCGGTACAAGAAATTTCGTTTGCAACACCAAATCTCACTTAATATCTTTGACCAATAGAATTATCCATATAAAAAATCATAAAGCAAATAAATAATTTATTCTTATTGACACTGTAAACAAACTAAATAACAGATCGCGCTCAAAATTGACATTCGATATGTCAAACATCTGAATCGATCTAGTATTTCAAAAGTAATGAATTTTTGAAAAATCATAACTTCAAAACAAAAAAACACTTCTCTGATTCCTAGATAAGTTATGTAAAAAATCCGCAGCTTTAAAAAAAATATTGCGTTTTCGGTCCCGATACCATGAAAATTATAAAAAACAAATACAATCAATGATTATGTAAACAGAATCTATTTTTTTGCATGTGCAATATTTTTGAAAAAAATATTTTGCCTTTAATTTGATATGTCGATCATCGAAATCAGTGCAGTAGATCGAAGGTTATGAATTTAAAAAAAAAGTCATTTTTGGAAAAAAGAGGAAAAAGTTGATTTTTCGGGCCACCCTGAAATAAAAATGGTCACCCTACTAAAAAAATTAAAAAAGCAGGTCTATTTTTTGCGATAAAGAACAAAATTACCACTTTTCACGAAAATCTGGATGCTTTAGAGATGATATAGGATACGTGATCACGAAAGGTTAAAAGATAAATGGTAGCCATACCAATGAAACACAATTTTTTTGCATAACTCGAGAATTAATCATGAAAATGGAACCAAATTTGGCATGCGAAGGTTTTAGGGAGCAAGAAATGTTTCTATGTGAATGTCTATTCATTCCTCCCCCCCCCCTCTCTAAGGGAACTACCATATCAATGAAACACAAATTTATGCATAACTCGAGAACTAATCAAGAAAACGGAGCCTTATTTGGCATGTGAAGGTTTTAGGGAGCACGAAACGTTTCTATGGTGAATAGAACATAACATAACTGCATAACTCAAGAACTAATCAAGCAAACGGAATCAAATTTGGCATGTGGAGGTTCTAGGGTGCAATAAATGTTTCTATGGTGGTTTGACAATCCTTCCCACTCTCTAAAGGGGAGAGGGGCTGAATAACTCGAGAACTAATCGAGCAAATGGAATCAAACTTGGCATATAAAGGTTTTAGTGATCGATAAACGTTTCTATGGTGGTTCAACACTCCTCCCCTTTTTTAGGGGGGCTGTCATATAAATGAAACACAAATTTCTGCATAACTCAGGAACTTATCAAGCAAATATACCCAAATTTGGTATATGGAGATTTAAGGAGACAATAAATGTTTGCATGGTGGTTCGACACTCCTCCCCCTCTCTAAAGAAGGGGGGTGAGGTTTGCATAACTCGGAAACTAATCAAACAAATGGATCCAAATTTGACTTTCGGAGGTTTCAGAGAGTTCCGATTCTGAACTGGTCAGCTTGTTTATCAGGTCGAAATCCTATCACGAACCTATGAAGAATGATCGTACGAATAGTATATGCAGCTTACATGCAGTACGAGTGATTTGGAAAGCTTGAACGAGCAGTTTCCTCTGCGTAGAACGAAATACACACTACAACATGGTGTAGCTTGGTCGAAAACATCCCGAATGGATTATTTGAACTGATTGAGAACTGAAGGTGACCTACGAATTAGAAACTTATCGTAGTTCATGTGAAATTGACGTTAATTTTGTAAAGGAGTGAGAGTTTTCAATCTGGTTCTATTGTTATGCAACACTGGAATTTTAGTTTTTTGACTGTTTCGCGCCTGGACACAACAATAAAGTTCGAATGGCCATTCTTATTAATGAAGATAGTCATTATGTCCCACACTATATGCTTCAATTCAACCGACTTCTTACATATCTCTGGAAACTCAGGAAAAATTAGTGGTTCTATAGTTATAAAACGCAGTGTATTAAAATGACGAGTTTTGGCAGAAGTATTACGAATTTTATAGTAAACCGAAATCGTCCGACTTTTGACCAATATGGTATAAAATTGTTCTATCGTATATCTCACGGCAATTGAGTTCTTTCGACGGGACATCGGGCACCCTACCAAAAACGTTTATTATTCGCCAGGAAAAAGTTAGGCCCGTCAACATTCTCAATAAACGTTTGTCAGGAATTAAAAGATTTGATCGAAATGATATGTGGTACTAATAAGACAATTGACTGGAAAACGTTATGGAAATGGATCATTCACAGTGGGGATGAGCGAAAAACACTTCGGTTAAGCGAAGTAAACCCAAAAGCCTGTATTCTCCCGAAGATAATTTTGTGTCCTGTCTGGGGAGATTTAAAAAAAATATTTGGGCTGATCCTCGAATACACTTCACGGTGAAAACGAAATAGACGGCACTCACTAACTCAACGATAATAATAAATTTTTAGGCAGAATGTGCACATTTCAAATAAAAAATATTAATGAACATAAACTTCTCCGTATCAAATTAGTGTTCAATGTGAATGGAAACGTAGTAAAATAATCGCATGCCAAAATTTTATCTCAAGATAATTTTATATTGTAATGTTCTGTTTCAGTGGGAAATTGATTTCGTATCCAGATGTCGACATCGTACCGTTGTCATCGCGGACACACTTCATTTCGTTTTCACCGTGAAGTGCATTCGAGAATCAGCCCCATTATTATGAGCTTCTACCAAGAAACCACTCGATAAAGCCTAACAAGCGAGTAGGGCGAATTAAAGCCAGCGATTCAGAACAAACGTTTATCAATAGGAAAGTCATCGTTTTCCGTCACGACTAAATGTTTCCTAAAAGGTTCATTATTTTTGGAGCTTATCAGGGGCTACCGCACTCACCGTACTCGTCAGTTATTGCACACTGAACAAGTAATAGGGTCCCTGAAAAAGGGCAATAAGTAGTGAGGGGAGCATAAAAAGCTCGTTGATCAGTTTTTCGACGAAAAATTCAAACAAGTTCTAGGAGGTGGAATTTCCAAACTGTGTAAAAGATGGCGAAAGTTTTTTTTCTCGATTTTTAGGAAAAAAACAAAACATCATTTTATAGGTAAACCATACGTTTATTGAATCATATATGCATTGTACAAGTTTATCAGTTTATTATTATTCATGTAGAAACAAAGCCAATTCATGTTCGAATTGATTCATGTAAGTTCACAATAAAAAATAAATTCTCTTGCATTTGAGACATGATGTTAAAAAAAAGTAAAACAAAAAGCGCAAAAAATGTGTATTCACCCCTCTGGCTCACATAGTTTTAGTACTTCGTGTGACCACCTTTAGCTTCAATGACTGCTCGGCATCGTCGTGGCATCGGCTCAACAAGCTTAGTAGTTGTTTACGGGGTGATTTCATCCCACTCAGTTGAAATTACCTGCCGCAATTGCTTGATGCTTGTTAATTTTTGCTTCAGGAGGTTAATTTTCAAAATTGACCAGTGATGCTGGATCGGATTAACGTCGGGAGACTGTGCTGACAACTCCATAACCATGATACGCTTTTCCTTGAACCACTGCAAAACCGGCTTCGAAGTGTGCTTCGGATCTCCGCCTTGTTGGAACGTAAATCTGCGCCTCAGCTTTAGCTTTTGTGCAGACGCTGGTAGTTTTCGCTTCAAAATGTCCAGATAAACCTTCTTGGCAATCTTGAGCCTTCATCGACATCAGGAGAAGAGTGATGCCACTGAAAAGGCGACCAAGAAAGTAACAGCATCGAAAATTGGTTTCGCTTGAGGCATCGGAGAATCCGGAAAGATGATATCGTTGCTGCAAAATAATCTGCCAGTTCCCCTTGGAACTGGAAATTACATTCAAGCAAAAGAGTTTATTTGAATATTTTCTATTCACATGATGATGCGACGATTTTGTTTTGTGATTTTTCAATCAAGTGCAATAGCGGGAAAGCTTCTGAAGATTATTCTTCCCCATTCCCCATATTTTCATATCCAATTTTGGATGCATAAAATTTAAAAACGGAAAATGTTTCGCATCGCGAAAATCATATAATTTTCCATCGATTTTTGCTCAGTCGCTGAAAGTTTCAAACTCAAAAAGTTCATTCGCCTCTTGTTTGCATTCCATAGTAAACCACATCTTCTCTCGATTCAATCACGGATATAAAGCATACTTGAGCGATATTCTGGTAGTGAAACGCATTCAGTATGTTCCGAACTCCATCAGGAGGAGAAGAGAAGGCGACCAAGAGAGTACCAGCATCGAAAATTGGTTCCGCTTGAGGCATTGGAGCAGCCGCCACACACACATACACGAGCGTGACTCTTTTCGTTTGGTGGTTATCGAGCATCGAGAAGAATCCGGAAAGATGTCATCATTGCTGAAAACAATCTGCCAGTTGTCCCTTGGGACAGTAAATTGCATTCAAGTGAAAGAGTTTATTTTAATGTTTTCTATTCATATAATAATGCGACCAAATACATTTTGTTTTGTGATTTTTCAATCAAGTGCAATTAACAGGAATGCTTCTCAAAATTATTCTTCCCCATCAGTAGAATATTTTCGTATCCAATATTGGATGCATACAACCTTGTGCCTCCAACGTAACGCTCTCGTTTTCGAAGTCTCCCAAATATTAATTTATTCATTCATTTATTTATTCAGATTTTCAAACAAATGATCACTAAATCAACGATAGTCCTACGTCAACCTTGCGCAGATATAACCCACTTCCTGTTTTTTTACATTTTTTGCAGAAAACCATGGCTTCTCAAATGCTACTCTGCCCTTAAGATCCTTCTTATGAAGACGATTTCGTACGGATTGTTATGTCAGTTGAATAGAAAACTCGCTTCAATCTGTTTCGCAATTTTCGGAGCTGATAGTCCCCGGTCCAGCTCCGCCATATTCACGATAGCTCTGCCAATTCGGCCAGTTGTCTTTGATGGACGTCCCTATCGCTTAGCTGGTGAGATAGAAACACGCTTTTTGTACACCTGAATAACCCTGGCAACCGTATCTTTGTGAAGCTGGACAATATCGACAATATAGCTTTTTTTGCATACTGTATAAAAATAATGATTCCGATCGGCACAGAAATTCCCGAATAATCCAATCAATTTTCGATTCTTAACATATGTGAGTTCAAAACGCTTTTACGGTCGACTAAAGAAAAAAGTAAGCACACACGCGACTAGTGGGTGAGAGAGAGTATTTTTGTATTTAATCAAATGAAACACAGTCGAAAATACATCACTATCAGCTCTTTATATTAAATTTACCTGAAATTAACTCTGAAAAATCAATAAATTTTGAAGCTCTCTAATCCTTCAGAAAAAATGAGTTGCCTTATAAAATCATGTCTTTCCATTAGTAACTGCAAACCTACACAATTATTTTAGAAATCACGTCATTCAATATTCTGACTGAAAGTTTTTCTTTCTCATCCCGGTTGTTCCGACAGGATACACCCTAATATTTCTCCGAGATGGATTAATCATTCGTTCTGTACCGGCAGTGAGATACTCAAACTCTCCGATGCAGAAATTAGAATTAAAAATATCCCGCACACAAGGGCACACATGTGGAAAGAAGAAAAACCCGCCACAGAAAGCATTTCTCCCATGCATCCAGTGGACGAGACCTTCCTGCGCCTTCTTCTCCTTGCTCCTCTCCCTCTCCGCTATCAACGAATATCCGCTGAAATGCCGGACGACGCCGTTGAAAAGCAGGAGACCGAAAAGGAAACAAGAAGGAAAAATGCATCATTTAATCATGAGATGATATGGACCAAATGTGGACATCATTCAAACTTAATGTGCAAGTGCATGTATGTAAGCGGTCCACATGTAAGCCTCGGGATGGGAGACCCATCGCCATGAAGAGCGTGAAAAAACCTTGGAAATCTTAGTCTCAACTGTAGCTGCTAGCACATGTGAGTGGGTCCGTGGGGGTGTTCTGATTTTCTTCGTATTTTGTTGCGTTCTAATGGTTTTCCGCCAAACCCTCAACTAAGCTCCACAAGAATTTGACCACCCCAAGCTGATGGACATTCTTGAAGTACATTTCTGAGCGACAACGATTCGGCTGTATATAAAAATATCATCACATCAGGGGCATCTTTCTTTCTTCCACAGTGTTTAGGTTTTTTTCTTCCCTTTCCCCAACGATGGTACATTTTTAGCCATAATGAATCTGCGGACCTGGGTCTTCGGATCACTGAGAATATATGGCTTTTAGCTGGTGACATTCTGTGAGCAAAATAGCGAGTAAAAAACTTCTTCGGTTTGCGGCACTCTTCACTGACTGGGACAAGTGCAGTGCCATCTCCGGTCCAGGTCCGGGTTCTGCAGCAATGGATTCAGCCTGAGGGGGGGAAGGAGATTTTCCTGCTTGTTGCCCTTTTTTCCTGCTGAATGCACTAGCCAACATTTGCGTACTCTGCAGCGCCGGTTGGGTGCAGTGTATTTTTGATATTATTTTTATGCTACTAGCGGCTGAGTCAGATAAAATATCCGGATCGTCACTAGCCACATCTTGGACGAGAATTCATTCAGGGTCGACATCCAGAGATTTATGCACCAGAAATAATCGATATTCTTGGAAAATAATGAGCAAAAGAATTCGCCGATGTGTGATCTTTCCTAGCGGGTGCGGTGTTTTCCATCAGTTTGATTTTGGAACTGAATCAGCATTTACGATGGGCAAGCCGCATTCCAACCGGGCCCAAGCGTGCTGCAAAATGTCACTTAAAATTCCTCATGAACGACTTCATGCACCCTCGGCGTTTGCTGATGGGTCGTGGCAGTCAGTGGCGCGCCGACGCGAAGAGGAGACATGTTTTTAGCGAGACTCCAAAATACTTACCGCGCCGTTTCAAATGGCAAACTCGTCGACAAAACATGTGCCTTCCGATGTCTAATTTCAATTTTAGAAGGCCTCCCGAATGCAACGAGTCAAAAAGAGAGGGAACCGATCATACAGCATTCGTTTTCAGCTATTGTATACTTTTTTCCGAACGGTGTGATGCTTATAATAAGATGCAGTGTCAAAAAGGTCCCTCTGGATTTACCTTTTCGTCTGAGTTCTATTACATCACCTATTCCTAACATCATCATCTCCAGTCTGCAGTTGGACCAAAGGTAGCAAAACAGCACTAGCGACAATATCGAATGACATAAGTTCAGATGGCAGTTTGCATTCATTCTGTTTACATCGACAGAGCGCACACATCTTGCAATTTTTTTTAGCCACCTTTTTGCCGCTGTAAAAATTTGGCATGGCTCGTGACCAAATGACACGGCTGCTTTGAGGGAAAAGCAAGTGAAAAGCTGACAATTCGAAGGCACAATCGCATATTGTACGAAATAGGCGATTGCTTATTTTCATGGATTGTTTTTTTTTTGTTTGATTCATTTGTTGAATAAACCTACGATCTGGATGAGCTATCATTAATTAATTTTGTTATCAAACCGTGAAGAAAAATCGGAAGGCCTGTGCAACTCCTCAGAATTGAACAAAACTCGGAAATTAGTCTCTTAAGCCCGCGTACACGTTTAACACAACATTAACTCTCCTATACTCGCGCATCGACGTTCCTACAATCTTTGAGCGCCAGTAAATTTAATTTGATGAAATGTTAACAGGCCAAACGGAACAAAAATCGTCGAGATTTTCTCATAAATAAAAATCATTAAACCATAACTAAATGGTTATCAGATAAAGTGTAGTAAATGTTGTAAATTCAATAATTAAAAACTTAAAAAATCATAAAATAGTGATAGTATTCCAGATTCTATTCTTCTACCAACATCCTGACTTATATGGACATGATCTCTTCAGGATTCAGCCATAATTCCATGGATGAATTAACTATTAGTAATTATTCTTATTTTTTATATTTTTTTCGTTTAGTTCTCGTATATTGTTAAAAGATAAATAAACAAAAATGAAATAATGAATGACAAACTTTTTTTTTGTTTTATTGGTTCAGAGCTCGCAAAAAAAAATTAATTCGTGACTCTACACTAGAATACCCTCTCAAGTCGTAATTCGGTATAACATATATTAATTTAATGATATACACTATCGTAAAATCGATCTACTGTGGAAAATCATTCAACAGTAAATCACATTAGATAGTAATTGAGGACATATTACATTATTTTGCATCAAGATTCACGAAAATGTATGTACAGCATGGACGCCTGGTGGTGATATAGGGAGGCAAATTAATCTCTGCCAGACCAGCAGGTACGAAGGCAGCTACAAATTGTGAAAATTTCAATGATTTTTTTTGATTACTTAAAATTCGTAGTACCGAACCTTACTGAACCATTTCTATCTAAATTTCATTATATTTCAACTAAAACATCATTGGCAAACAGGAATGACGTATCCGATCGCATCTTTTTCGTATCATATGTACGAGATTCAACTGCTCTATAATTATATTTCCGATAGCCATGTCCCAGAAAACATTAAATCGTATAACTTTTGCACATGCTAGGTCGGATTTAGATTCAAATTACAATCTTTTTAAATATCAATCATACATACATCTGGAATCGTATAAGATGCAGAAACACGGTTTTCCATGTCATTTATGGATTAAGTCGCATATCGGCAAGACAATCATTTTTATATCGCGATGTGCTGTATTACATACGTTCATTATATTTATTCAAATCACATTGTCAAGTCAAATCGCATATCAGTGTGACAAATATCATATATCGATGTATACGGCTATGTACATATAATATGACATACGGGTCGGACTCGATTATATACAGTTCGAAACATTTTTTTTATCATTCGAATATGACTTATTTCAAGAAACAATGTAACCTTTCAACGTTAAGGTTTAAATTAAGTGGCTATTATAAGTACAGTGGGGTAATTTTTATGATTTTTGAAGATTTTGCTTGAATTTTCACCAGATTTTTTTTTATATCGATATTGCAGCGAATTGAAGAAAGATAGAAGTTGGGTGTCAAAAAACAAATTGTAGAGTTGTAGAGCTTTAATGTGGTTGATAGAAACAATCAAATTTAATATAATTTCTTTTGATAAAACTAATAATTACACATTAAAAAAAAACTTCTAAGTTTTCACTTCCAAAATGTTAATTAAATCAGATGCTCCACTACTATATCTTGTACTAAATATTTCAAACAGGATTGGCTTACGTAGCGTGCTTTTTAGGGAAGAGCCAGTTTGAGGCAACAGAGTCCGAAACAAAACAAAAAGTTGTTATAACTCTGTCATTGTCGACATTCGTATATACGCGTAGCTTTCATCAAATATGATCATCTATCACCTCCTGAGAGTTTTTTTAAGTTAGAAAGGTGTTTTCTGAAATTTCATGTGAGAAAGGTGTTTTCTGTATTTAAGGGGATAAATCCTTCTTTTATTTTCAATAAACGAAAAATATATGCATAAAAATCGAATAAAAAATGTTTTTTTGACTCGATTATATACAGGATATGAATATATACAGTGAAAAGAAATCGAAGACTGTATTTAATCGAGTCCGCGCTGTATTCATATAGCGCCTCCAACTATGTCATTTCATACGATTTAATATTTGCTGTGGTGAGATAGCTGGTGCTTGTTAGTTCAAACAACCGGAGTTCGAATCTATTCGGAGCAATTTTCTAAATCATCACCACCACTTATTCTAAATATTTATATTCTCCTCCTAATAAGAGGAGACAAATGGCGATGCTTTATATTTGCTTTTTCCTATGTCTATGATAAATTGTATATGCGTATGACGGTAGTCGTATTATGTGTGTATATCGCCTTCACTTTTGCATGTCTAGCATATACATAATATACCTCCTAAACCTCCAAAAATAAGAGGCATATGATGCCATATATACGCTAGCCATACGATTTAATATTTGCTGGGTTGCCATCCCAGCTCAAACCGCATGAAACGCCAAAATTGGAGGCGATATACATACACCCAAGGCAAATTAGAATTATATATGATGCGTATAACTGGCATATACATGCAGGAGTGTAGGTGATATACGTACTTGCTATCAGCTATTCCATGCCAAACCGATATAGTGGTTCTCAGATTTTCGTGAAAATTGTTAGGTTTGTTCCTTATCGCGAAATATTATACCCGTATTTTTTTATTTTTCCATTAGGGTGGTCCAAATCAATTTTCCCCCTTTTCTCGTTTTCAATTTTGAACTACTGGACCAATTCGACACATCAAATTGGAGCCAATGAGAGAACCTTCTTTGAAATTTTCGGACCACCCTTAGAAGAAAATCATGAAAAAGTGGAAAACCGGTCTAATATTTTGCGATTAGGAATAAAACTAAAAAAAAATTAACGAAAATGTGATAACTACTATATTGGTTTGGCATGAAATGGCTACTATATTATACACGTATATAACGCCGTATATAACGATAAACGATGCATGTTACACTGATATGCGATTTGACTCGACAATATCATGTGAAACGAATAAAATGTAGGTATACAACATAGCGATGTTACGATGCTCGTTATACCGATACACAACTTACTCCATCAATGATATAGAAAATTATTGTTGAGGCACCGACAAGCTGATCGTTCTAATCATGCCACTTAGATACGAGTAGTTATCGACGAATTCACAACAAACCACTATTGTTTAAAAAAGATAAGAAATTTAATTTGAATAAATTTGAAGAAATAGAATTATCAAATAAATGTTGATTTGGAGAGATTGGATCGACTTAACATTGATTTGGATAGGAGTTTAAAATCAGATTTTATGAGAAGCGTAAGTGGAATTAAAGCGAGCGAGCGAATTTATAGTCTGAATATTATTTCTATTAAGAATTACATAAATTGCAGGAATAGAATTTATAAAGAGTAGAAAATAGAAAACAATTCATGTAAGTTTCGAATTATGTGTCTATTGTAAAAAATAATAAATTCGTCAATTTCTAGTTTTGAGCCGCTGAATAAATTACACGGGCTGCGAAAAAGTGTTTTGTATTTTCTGGAGCAGAAAACCCTTCGAACAATTATGCTTTTGCATTTTATGTTTGTCTCAATTAAAAAACTCGTCAATGTAATATAAGATTATTATCATTATCGAAAACAATAATCAATTTTTCTCACCACAAAAACATGTTATTTTATTATATAGAACACATATTTGAAATGGAAAAGGTAATTTTCATCCATAATTTTTCCTTTCTGTGTGTGTTTATTTAGCCCATTGCCATTTTCGCATCAAAACCAACGGGGCACAATGCTATATACCACAATGCGAATTTCAGTTGGACTAACAACACCTAATACGATATGTAGAACATAAGGGAAATCACTTTTTCGAATATTCTTTCACTTTTTCAATTTTGAACATGAACTTTCCTTGGGTGGAGATGAACTTGTGTATAGACAGCCATAATGGTTTTATTTATGAAAATTGAAATTAATCATTTCATACAGAATAACTAGGTCCACGCAACAAACATCAGCGATGGAGATCGATCCACAGTCGAAATAAGATCGATTCATCCATACAACTGCTTTGCTCTGCAAGAAACATCGGGCTGTTGTTCTATTAATAACACAACAATAATAATATCAACTGTCTCCACTGTCCGGTGGTCTAACTGGACAATTTGTACCGTCCATATGTGCCCGAAAGCCGTAATCCTACGTCAAAAAAGGTGGACAATATTCATGTCAAATGTGTACATGTATACATGAAAACATTTATGTTTGTAGAAATAAAAACCATTCAATTGACTTATAGTGTGAGTGGAATATGCATGTTTGAAAGGACTGGTATCTCGTAAGGCTATCTGAAGTATAATACTAAAGCAGTTGAAACTCGTACTTATGATACGGAAAAAGTGCAACCGGATACGCCATTCCTGGTTACCGAATGTGTTTTAATGGAAATATCATGGAATTTCATAAAATAATATATAATTATAATTGAGGGGCTCAGAATGCAAGGGGTGTAAGTGACTTGATCGATTTCTCTTCGTCAACTTTTTCTATGATTAATAACTCAACTGCAAAAACGTTCCAATTTGAGTTTGCTATAGAATCTGATAGATGAGGTTCTGACCTACCTTCCACATTGTCAAATACAGCTGGGAATGCGTTCGCAGCTAAGTTATGACCAAAAGAGAGAGTCGATGTAGAGAAATCGATCAAATCACTTACACCCCTTTCATTCTAAGCCCCTCAATTATAATATATAATTATAATTCATTTGCCTGTCTCAACCAGACATCGTCACTAGACATACGTCTTTGCGGATCTTGATGTGTCAAATTTATAATGTGATGTATTTTCCTCAGTTACGATCTAATATGATTTACTATTAAACGATTTAAGCATATAATACTATGTTCCGCAGTACTTCATCGATTTAAATTATACGTTAATGCGACTCGCGAGCTGCATTTGCCTGATGCAGATGTTATTTTTGGTACAGATTCTGTACGGTACAGAGTACAGATTTTCGTCAAAAAGTGCAGATTTTTACATTTTGCCATTTGTGAAATTTCTTACATTTGAACAAAGCAACATTGAGGTACAAGACGACTTTTACGCCGCAGTATCGCTAGGTGCTGCTGATCATAGAAGCACTTAAAATGCAATGATTGACCAGATTCATAAGGACGAAATTTCTCACAAGGATGAAATTTCTCTGTTGCCCCAGATCAACAGATTGAATCGTTCGTTCCAGGCTGCAAGGAATCTTACGTTGTTTCAATGTTCAATGCTTCTTCTTCTTCTTCTTCAATGGCACTAACGTTCCTAGAGGAACTTCGCCGTCTCAACGTAGTATTACTTGCGTCATTTTTTATTAGTACTTAGTTGAGATTTCTATGCCAAATAACACGCCTTGAATGCATTCTGAGTGGCAAGCTCTAGAATACGCGTGATCACAGTGCAAGTCGGAGGAAATTTCTTTGACGAAAAATTCCCCCGACCAGAACGGGAATCGAACCCGAACACCCGGCATGTTAGTTATGACGCTAACCACTCGGCCACGGGAGCACAAATGTTCAATGCTATTAAATATGAATATCAGAACAATGGACAGCGAAAGGTAAATCATTTCAAAGGATATTTGTCGCAGTTTTTTCGTGGTGCTGATCAAACAAATGAGAAAAAGATTAAATTTTGATGACGCTCAAGTCTACGGCAATGTTAATTCCCAGAAACTTTTCCAATTTGACAAGCATTAACGTTGTGTTAGAAACGTTTCCAGGATTCTACAATGGAAATGTACAAAATGTGGAAAATTAATTCTGTAGCCTAAAGATAAAATTACTCCGTAAGGAAATCACAATTTCAGAAAACAAGCATGTGCAGGGTTGGTGGACAAAAATTGGATGTCAAAAAAGAATTGACGGTTCGCTCGCCTTTTCGACTTCGATGCCTTATTTGTAACGTTCTCACTATGCCTCGCTCCTCAGCAACTTTCGAGCGATTTTTTTTTCTGAATATAATCAGAACAAAAATAGCTTTAAAATCGGTTCAGCAGCGATACGATGAACGCTATTTTGAGATCAAAGGATTTGGTCAAACACCGTGGTGGCAAATCGAAAATATTAAAAAATGATAGTGTACAACCTAGATTCAAAAAAAACTATGTATAACCATCATCAAACACACGAATGACCTGCAAATGTAAATTTAGTATTTGTAGTAAATAAATGAGTATTTTTTTAATGCTAATAACATATTTTTTCTCTACATCGAATATTTTCAGTACAGATTTTTGGAAAAAATGAACATATGAGTACGATTTTTGACCCCTCTGGTACAGATTTAATTGTGGCAACACTGGATGTAAGTAATTTGATCGATTTCTCTTTATCAACTTTTTCTTTCGTTTATAACTCTGCTGCATAAACGTTCCAATTCGAGTTTGCTGTAGAATCTGATAGATGAGGTTCTGACCAATCTTCCACATTATCAAACACAGCTGGGAATGCGTTTGCAGCTAAGTTCTGACCAAAAAAGAGAGTCGATGGAGCGAAATCGATGATTCGATCCAACTACATGTACGGCTTAGACTATGTAAGCTACACGCTTTAATTAATTTAATTTAATTAAGAAAAACAACATTCTCAATTAATTAATTAAGAGAGCACACTACAATAGATCAAACTAATGGTCGCAGTGGTACAATGCTCCTACAGAAGAATTAAGAGAGCAAATTGTTGTTAGATACATGAACAAAAATCTTCTCTTAAATCATAAAAAACGCCAAAAAATAGGTAAAGAGTGTGTCACATCAAATTGCATCACGGAAAAAACGCTGTAGAAATTCGCCCAGTAGACCGATCCTTTTGAAAATTTTAGACAGTAAAATAAAAACTATTAAACAACTTTTGGCATTTTCTTTTTATTCATACTTCGAGCCCAAGACCGTATGCTCGCACCTTCCTCTTTACCCCGTCCATAAGGTTCTGTACAACGTCAGGTTGTAGTTTTTTTTGAACAGAAATCCATTTTCTCTTGAAGTTTGCCTCCGATTTGACAACTTTTGGGTTCTTCCGGAGGGCCTGCTTCATAATCGCCCAATATTTCTCTATTGAGCGAAGCTCCGGCACGTTGGGCGGGTTCACTTCCTTTGGCACGAAGGTGACCCCGTTGGCTTCGTACCACTCCAACACGTCCTTTGAATAGTGGCACGAAGCGAGATCCGGCCAGAAGATGGTCGGACCCTCGTGCTGCTTCAATAGTGGTAGTAAGCGCTTCTGTAGGCACTCCTTAAGGTAAACCTGCCCGTTTACCGTGCCGGTCATCACGAAGGGGGCGCTCCGCTTTCCGCAAGAGCAGATCGCTTGCCACACCATGTACTTTTTGGCAAACTTGGATAGTTTCTGCTTGCGAATCTCCTCCGGAACGCTGAATTTGTCCTCTGCGGAGAAGAACAACAGGCTCGGCAGCTGACGAAAGTCCGCTTTGACGTAGGTTTCGTCGTCCATTACCAGGCAATGCGGCTTCGTCAGAATTTCGGTGTACAGCTTCCGGGCTCGCGTCTTCCCCACCATGTTTTGCCTTTCGTCGCGGTTAGGAGCCTTCTGAACCTTGTATGTACGCAGGCCCTCCCGCTGCTTGGTCCGCTGGACGAATGAACTTGACAAATTCAGCTTATTGGCGACATCCCGGACCGAACTTCTCGGATCACGTCTAAACTGCTTAACTACGCGCTTGTGATCTTTTTCACTGACGGAGCATCCATTTTTGCCGTTCTTCACCTTCCGGTCGATGGTTAGGTTCTCGAAGTATCGTTTTAGTACTCTGCTGACCGTGGATTGGACGATTCCCAGCATCTTACCGATGTCCCGATGTGACAACTCCGGATTCTCGAAATGAGTGCACAGGATTAATTCACGACGCTCTTTTTCGTTCGACGACATTTTTCCAAATTTACGAAAAATTGACAGTGAAGCATGGCCAACGTGATCTATACACTCTTATCTGATTATAAGCGACAGCTGAAGATACAATTCCTAAAAATTAAATTTTATTTGATTTATAGAATTTGATTTCGTTAGAAAGTTACAGTCAAAAGTATGAGGTCACCAGCAGGGTACCGATTTTCAGACAGCATCTACGCATCCAGCGTTATAATCATATTCATGCACTCATGGAAAACTCAAATGGAAAATACATCTTCAAATATACCCAAAACAATATCCGAAATACCCGAACGTTTCACATTATTCCTAACATCCGAAAAAAAATCCTCCAAACAGGGCTCTCCCCTTAAGGCAAAGAGAGAAAATTCGAACTAATTCAGGTAGACGGTAATGAATATTGACCAAAGTAAATTTTTCAATGTAAATAACAAAAAACGGTTCTTTAAAATATATTTTTTTGTGATAATGTATGATATTGTAAACGACGACGAATCCGTGCGTATGTATGTATGGTATTTAGAGATGCGGAGAAGCTAACAAAGTTTGTCCGAGGAATTTTAAAGGTGTTTTAAAGGAATGCAAAAAAGAAAAAAAACAAGTGGAAACAATTTG
Source organism: Toxorhynchites rutilus septentrionalis (assembly GCF_029784135.1). Lineage (NCBI taxonomy): Eukaryota > Metazoa > Arthropoda > Insecta > Diptera > Culicidae > Toxorhynchites > Toxorhynchites rutilus. The sequence goes on from NC_073746.1 coordinate 227,612,474, forward strand.
AAACACAACAAAACCATCACCTTGAACGCCATCATAAAAGAAGAGTTTCAGCATTGCTTCGAACAATGGAAAAACCGTATGAAAAGATGTGTGAGGAGCCAAGGGGAGTATATTGAAGGAGAGCATATCGTTGTACCGTAATTTTTATAATATAACCCTTTTTCGTAACCAGTCTCGTTATTTAATAGCCGTACCTCTTAGAACCGTTCCTCAATACCGAAATTGCATTTGGTTTGGTTTCAGTTACTTCATTTGCATTTGGTGTGGTTTCAGTTACTTCACTTCAAAAATGGCTTTCTCATCAAATAGAAATAAGTCACATGGATCCAGGTGATGTTAAATAGTATTCGGGTATGTATTTTGAAATTATATTTAAATATTTAATAGCTCTATGTTACTAAATATGCACAAAGATACGTAGAACTGGTTAGTGGCAGTTTCTCATGAAATGCAGCACCGAGAAATCATTACGCTATTATTGTTCCATTTATTATTGATAACAGTTTAATTGCCTTCTCTTTTTGTATGAGTGTTCCAAAATTGATAACCAGGTAACAATGTTTGCCTAATTATCAATATCGTATAAATTCGCAGAAGGAAAGAAAAATTTATTACTCATTGAACAGCTAAGTAAATCGTGGTTCTCTTTATTTTATGAAGTAAATTTATGAAGAATTTCTTTGTCTAAAAATATCCGACATGGGATGACCCCTGAACTCGATTCTTGTCCACGAGAGAAACCATCGAGTCGTTCCGTGCATCATCATATTTGGTGTCAATTGACAGCGGATGACGACTCTTAAATACTCTCAACCTCCAGCAATCGAGATCTGAAACTTCCTGGCCGGGACCGTCTGGGATTAATGGTCGGGATTTTAATGCAGGGTGACTAGCGCATGATTGCACCAATTGCGGTAGCCCCGACTCCATTGCTGGTAACCCTCTCAAGTGGCTCTCTAGCGAAGATGCGTTTATCCATATCCCACCCTCGTCGCAAGCCGCGGTTCACTGAGCGATCCCAGGCGTCTTGTTTTTATTTGGAATATCGAAGGAAATGCTCCCGCTGTCGCTGTTGTGATTTTTTTCTTCATTTTTCGACAATTTTTGACCGCTTGAATAATGGGAAACATATGTTGGCCAAAGTGACTGAGCGATAAATTATACATGCATATATTTATGGTGTGGCTTGGTGACTCTGCTGCTCTTACTTGAAAGCGGAGACGATCTCGTTGTCTTGCGGTTTCCCTTCGCTTGGGCTAGCATTAGACAAACAAAGGCACTTTGTGAGACTTTTCCAGGGGTCGAGAGGAGCAGAAAATCGCGCGCTCGTCTGCGTGAAGGATGCTGCGCGCGATCGAGGGAAAACCGTTGGACCAAAGCAGAACAAGCCAAGTGTGCAAGCCGTTCCAAAATGTCCAAATTATGACTCGAACATGAGAACACGGGGCGAAAGAAAGAGTTGAAGTAATGCACCTCTCCGCATCGGTATAGCACACATGTGGGACATGTGGATGGATGCGCCGGGATGCTTTACTAAATCTTGTTATTTTTTTTCTTCTATGTTTGATTTTTTCGAGTGCAGGAAATGTAATGTATGAGACAAACGTACAAGATTTCTTTTTTTGGATTTCGTTTACGGCCGACAGCCACTGTCATTTCGATGTCACCTCGGCACAACTATAATTGCCCTTCTGAATCCATTGCACTGCTACTTGGTGGCTTAATTTAGGTGCACACTTGACATTGATAAAAAGAGCGTAACCCAAAACACACGGCTACAGAGTAAGCTCATTATAGACGGGACCGCTTTGTGTACGCAAAACAAGACCAACGGATGGAGCTCAAAGATATGCATCATGTTTCTAGCCATGATACTGGGAAGGCTCGGCGGACGATCGTAAATAATGTGTAGGTGGGTGTGTGACTTATCCCATGAGGTCACCAAACAAAATTTGTAATCAAATTTAATGAGATAATGTACAAATTTATTCAGAATTTTATTTTCACAATTATATTAAATATATTAACAACAAGATGCATTATGGTATTATTTGACACATTGAACCTCGAATTGTTCTTGCTACTCTTTCCATTCAGCCCGCATCAGGAGCATTTGCACTATATCAGTGTCGATCCCCGTTCTCTATTTTATTTTTGTACAATATATATCTATGTCAGAAATTCGATTAAAAAGTAGTCCCATATCGTAAAAGACCCGAAAACAAACATTTTTTTTTTTTATATTTCCTTATTTTGCTTAACGTCAGTCCCTAAGCACCGGACACGGGGCTCAGGATTGATGTTTAGGTGAATTTAAGGAAAACAAGCATGTGTTTGAAGACGTACCTAAAATATTTCTTTCTGAGTCTTCAGCATTGACTCATTTACTATGGAGCAATTCAAAATGAATCCGACAAATGACAAAGAATGAGTATTTTTGATTCGAATGAAAGCTTGTATTCCGTTTGTGTTGGAGGAGATATGAGTTTTCCACAGCAATTGAGAATATTTTGACTCAAGTGTAACTTTTGAATAGGGCGTATTGATTTGATTTTAGTAAGAGAAATCTTTGATAATTGATACCTCAAAAACTACGAGTCGTACCGGAATAGTGTCTTAGAAAGAGCAATAGGGTATTGATGTTTAAACGTGAAAAAATATACACTGAGAAAAAAAAATAGTACTCTTTTTTAATTTAGGAAAAAAAACTTTAATTTGCAATATCTAAAATATGGATTTTTTTCGGACGTTATGGGTACAAAAACAATTAATTTGTTTACGTTACGCCTAGATTTTACCTGAAGTCAGGTACCTGTGTATATGTATGCAGGATGTGATTCGATTATATACAAATTTGGACTCGATTATATATAGTTTGGAAATTTTTTTTTTATATTTCAAATATGACTTTTATTTCAAGAAGAAATGTAACATTTGAACGTTAAGGTGTAATTTAAGTGGCTATTACATGCACAGTGGGGTAAAAATAGTGATTTGAGAAGATTTTGCTTGAATTTTCACCAAGTCAAAGTGTCAAAGAACAAATTGTAGAGCGATTAAAAAGTTTCAATTTAATTGGTTTTGACTCGATTATATACAGGACTCGATTATATACAGTGAAAAGAAATCAGAAACTGTATATAATCGAGTCCGCGCTGTATAACCCAGATTCAAACATCGTTCATCGGTCGAACAATCTTCCTCATAGAGTGAACAACAGTATAACACAATGGACTGCAACAAAACTTTCTCGTGTTGTAGACCATTTCTGAAAAACGGTAAGAAACGTTCAACGTTTCTCAACCGTGTCAGAAATTGAGAAACTTAAGTTAATGGGATGCAATGTTCTTTTAGATACATCTTTAAAAATTCACGGATCATTCCGATTTGCTTTTAAAAACTGCATTTTCAGGACAATTTCATTTGGAATTGCTCTATGTTTCTAACCAGTTCATTCACCAACCGTAATAAAAAAGAAATGCTGAGGCCGCATCAAAAGTAGGGTAACACGGGATGATTTGGACCACCCCTTTATCTCAAAAATTACTACGCGCTTACAACGACACCTCGCGGAAATACCGCAGGACTTTTTTGACACCTAATATTTTCTGAGGGTCGAGTGGTGATAGAATTCAGGTTTAATAATCGCAACGTTTCTGGCAAGAATCTCGATGTTGCTTTTCATTTTTTTTACTTTCGACTGGGTTCGTGTTGGAAAATGGAAAAAAGTCTCCAAATCAGCAGCGTAGGTGCGGGTGGCAAACCCGGCATTTGCCGGGGGCGCTGACCTTTTGGGGCGACAAAATCCAATATTTTTCAATAGCAATGTTTTCCCCGTATTTCTTCCTTCAATTGAGTAGAAAAACATCCATCATGAATATTTGCTTCTATCCATACATGAAACCAATAACCTCTATTTGATTCTCCCAAAATTGAAACACCCAACATCACACTACACCAATACCTTTTTGATTTTTCCGCTGACTTTTTGGATGGGTTACAAAAAGAGATAGAAAAATGGAAAACAGTGTTTTTGGGGTAAACGGACAGTGGCAGCTATATTGCCACCAATTTTTTCAACTGTTTCAATAGTTTATTCTTTATCAAAGCCAAATATGAAGTTTGATTCGATTCCTTGTCTAGTTTCCACGGCCTTATAAAGGGTCAAAACCATGCGTGCATCATTCGAGGAGATGAAGAAGTAAGCATCTAATCATGTTACATTTTTTTTGTATTTTTCATTTATAATGGGAGACGGACTAACATCTATGAGCAATGATTAATTGAAGCAGGCTGCGTCAAATTTCGGAAACGTGTATCAGAGGTAGACTGACCAAACGTACCGTTTTTAACCGCTTCCCGTATTATTTAAAAAGTCACACATCAAGTGATTTCACTACTCTACTAAGCGTTTTAGCGCATATGTTATCCAAGTACACCACGAGTGAGACTTGATGTTGTACGGGAAAGAGTTAACGGGCAGTAACGTATGTTCCATTTTTCATTGTCCCGTATTTTTATAAATTTGTACCGTATTTTAAATATGAAAAAAAAATCTTTGTTAGACTGTCATGTTGTACTACTATTAGTGATCTTTCAAACATTTATTGGCCTTGTTGAAAGAGAAGATGTATCTCTGCCACTAAGGTTGCTGTTAGTATTGTTGATTTTATTAGAATTCTTTAAAATAATAAGGAATCCGTATTTTTTGACTAGTGAGGTGCAAAGTGTTCTAAAAAAATATAGAAGCTTATGTCCAAAACAAAACCGCACTATTGACGCAGGACTTATTTCGCTTGTTTACCACTTCGACTGGAGGACTGGTGCCATGCCGCTCTGTGTGTCCCAATTGCAATGATCATAATAGTTTGGTCGGATGAATATCGAGACTTCTTCATCCACATTTTTTATGATAACAAGCAAAAATCCATGAATGTGAAACAAAGAAGGTTAAGTCGATGCATTCCCCGCTCAGAATCGTTCCCCATATGGCTAAAGCAATGCGAACATGGTTGACCAGTGTGACTGACACACGAAGCACCATTCTAAGGGACAAAATTGGAAGTTATAAGAGTTGAAAAACTCCTGAAAATGTGGAACGAGTAAGAGTTTCAGTTAAGCAGTCATCGAGCCGGTCTGTGCACAAATATATTGTTGCTTCGCTTTGAAGTTTCATCTCTACAAAATCATAGGAAACTTAAGAATAAATGTATGTGATCACATCTGTCGCAAAATACACTGTAAAGAAATGCTTCAGGCAAACCCCCTACAAGGAATTTTCGCGAGTAATTAAGACGATCGCTTTCACAGCAGTGGAGTTGAAACAAGTAGAACTTTCGGTATTGGATGGCTGCCAATCCAAGGGAACCCAAATTACTATATTTCCACTCTCCAAAGATCACAATATACAGATTTTTAACCGTTTCCGCAGCTGAGCCCGATTCAGCGCATGGCGACAAAAAGCTCTCTGTCACTTTACTGAGCGATTCTTTTCAATAAAAAAAAATTCGACTCTCTGATGTGATTTTGCTTTTGAACCTTGTATGGAGCAAAATCGTTGTGTGTGATATCAGCATTAGCAGAGACTACAAACTGCTTGTTCGTTGGAGTGAGACTGAGTATTAGAATTAGAATTTTGTTGAATTAAAGAGACTTTAAACTCTGGGAGTTCATTCACCTACACTCTGTCCAACTTCTATAAGACCACCCTGATTCTATTTTGTTGCAAAACAACCAGTTGTAATTTCAACAAGATACACTCATACATTGTTGAATGCTTAGAATAAAGTATATTTAACGTCAATTTCGTACAAAAGAGTTGTTTGTTAATTTATTGTGCCTCAATATGATAATTTTAGCTCTGCAGTTTCTATAAGAAATTCGTAAGGATTATAAATGAAAAATTCACAACGATCGACTGATTTACATGTCAATAATTGGCAACCTTACCATTTAGGCTAATAACCTGGAAAATTCGTGTTGGAATACTATTTACCAAAAGCTACTGAACGAATTTCTCGATATTTTTCCATGTATCCGAAATTGCGATCTTGAGCTCTTCAATCGTGGTGTTCCGTTTTCTAACAGTGTAGATTCTGCGTACAAGGATCCCCCTAAGATTTTCAACAGAATTCAGATCTGGAGAGTGAGCCGTCCAAAAAATTAAGTTTTTGGTCCTTAATCCATTGCTTAGTTTCCTTGCTGAGCCTTATTTTTTATTTTTTTTTTATCAAAATCGTTTATTTTTACAGGCTCATAGGTTTACAGGAGCCGAACTCCTTACTGTATTGTTACTAGTATATATACATTTTTTCTTAATTCTAATGTTAACAATATAGGAAACCGATTACTCGTGGTCGACTCGAGTTTAGAAGAGTGACATATTTTCTTCAGAGCCTTATTTTGCTGGAATGTGTTTTTTTTGTGACGATATCCACGCAAAAACGGTAGGAGAGAGGATTTCAGAACATATATGTAATCCTCGAATGATATGAAAGCTGTCTTGAGCTTTCCGGTTGCAGAGAATCCCGCCCAAACCATGCACGAGTCCCCACAAAAATTCCTGGTTGAAAAATACTGTTCCCTCTTCCGTAAATCACACCAGTACCCGTTGAAACCATCAAGACCATCCTAATTGAACTTTTTTTCGTCAGTGAAAATAACCTATATATTGAAGAACTTTTCACTATGGTATATAGCAAAATGTATTATTTTGGAAACATTCTTTGTCACAACATACCCATGTTCCACTGTCGGTTCATGTGAGCTTTGGCAATACTCAGACGTCTTCCAATGTGATGGTGTAAGATGCTTTAACCTTTCAAACCCTCTTTATATGAGGATTTTTACCAAAACTTGACGAATTGTCACCCGAGTAACATTAAAATTGAGGGGCTTAGAATGCAAGGGGTGTAAGTGATTTGATCGATTTCTCTTCATCAACTTTTTCTTTAGTTAATAACTCAATTGCGAATACGTTCCAATTTAAGTTTGTGATAGGGTCCGATAGATGAAGTTCTGACCTATCTTACACATTGTCAAATACAGCTGGGAATGTATTTGTAATAAGTTATGACCAAAAGAGAGAATCGATGTAGAGAATTCGATCAAATCACTTACACCCCTTTCATTCTAAGCCCCTCAATTGAAATAGTGCTTTGTTTGCATAAGCGATTTTGAGGTATTCGAATCTGTTCAAGCTATTTCCCGCTTATCATGGTCAGAGAACTTCGATTTACGTGGAGCTTTCTCCTTCTTACCGTATCCTCGAGGATTCGTCAAATAATTGAGCACTGCTTGATGGGATCGTCCAATCCGATGAGAAATTTCTATAATACCAACATTTTCTTGGTGAAATGCAACGATTCTTTCTTTTCTTTTCTTTTTCAAAACAACTAAAACAACGGAAAAATGTAACTGGTCTTACAGAAACTTGACACTTTGAAAATACAAAACCTTTCGTTTACGCTCAGCGCTTGCACACACATATTAAAATCATGCAATGTATGGTAGTCACCAAAACAAACACACCAGAATATAAGTTGAAGCATTGTTTATTTATTTTATTTTATTTTACAAAGACAACAGGCTATATATAGATGCTCTAATGCTTCATAACTACTACTACTACTACTTATAATACTACCACTACAAACTACAACTATATAAATATATACTACTGTAACTAATCAAGTTGATTAAGAGCAATAGAATACATTTTTTGAGGGACAAACGAGACAGATGGAAATCGACACTACAACGGTTGAATACGCAGCACATGCTAGATATAGCTTCATTATACCCGTAATTTGTTCGGGTTGATGGGATGTATAAATAGTTCTGAGATCGTAAATTACGGTGATTTATGTTGAAATTAATCAACCGAAGGAGCTCAGGACAATCGATGTTCGACAAAATCAAGTCTGAGGTAAATAGGGCCTTGGCAACGTTCCTGCGTGAAACTAATGGGTCCAGTCCAATCAATGATAATGACACAAGGCACCAAGAGCATCATTGGTCTTATAGAAGTTGTGTATATAGAAAATTAGAAATCGTGAATAGTGTATATATAAGTTATAAACGGCAGGGCTAATTTGCAATATCTCCTCTCTCCGCACTGGCCATACAAATGAGCGCTGCATTTGAATTTCGAGCGAGCGATTTACGCACATCTTATTCACAATGGTATATCTTTATGCTACTGCGTTGGAGTACATTGAAACATAGAGAACTAGTCTAGGAGAAACATAACAGTATTATAGTAAAGTCCAATAAAGTCCGGAATTACCAGATATTCAAAGTAGCATTTGTAAAAAAAAGTTGATGGGTCTGAGCCTAGGGGCACGGACGGTATCTTGACATAGGACTGTGATTGTAGATAGTAATTGCATTTGATTTGAGTTTTTTCATTGTTCAAAATCTGTATCAGCAGCCTGCTAAATTCATTAATTGCATTTTTTACATGACCAAACAACATAATCGATATAATGACATCCAGGACCACAATTACATTACATAAAATCTCTATCAACGTTTAACCTATTGAGCCAGGCTCTCGTCAAATCTTTGGGAAGCATAGACTGAAGGATTATGACAACTGATAAATGCCTATTATAGGCAAATTGAGAATAATTCATAATACGCATCTAATCGCATTGTGAGCTAACGCCGAATTGTAGACGAAAATATTGCTCGTTGCGTTATGGGGGAAAACGAGTGGCTAGTAAAATCGAAAAAACATACCCAAATCAATAGTCAAATTGTTAACTTTTTTTCGCTATATTCACTGTTCATGTCTTAAACAAAAAAAAAAGTTGGATAAATTTCCTGTCTGATGGTATACAACACAACATTTGTCGCAATAACGATCTTGAGTAATATGCGTTTGATAACTCTTAATGAATCGTTACATTTTTCGTAGAGTTACCCCCCTATATAAAAATCAAAGACATAGTCCTATGTCAAAAACTTACTGTTCATGCCTAATTAGGAAGGCAAGGATTATAATTAATGAGATAACAAACTTGGAATATATTGGAACCGTACCAGTTGCAAAACGTTACACGAACACTGTGAATTTCCGAAAAGGAAAACAAATTTCAGAAATTCAGAGAATTCGTGAAGCTCGCCGATTGTATTTTGTGTTTGGCTGGTAGTAGCGCATCAGTTAAAAGATTTTTCTACGATAATCAATCTTTGGCCAACAGAAAAGTTACGACATAAACACTATGATAATTGTCAAACAGAACTTTGAACTGGAATGTGACAATTTTTTTGATAAAATTTCCGAAAATCATAATCTTTTTCACAAAGTCCATTCAACATCTAAATTTCTTATTTTTGTAGAGACCAAAGCAGGTACATATAAGAATGTTGAATTAATTGGTTAATTCCTGAACTATTTGGTCAGCCTAATCAGAGATGAAAGTGTTCAAGACGCAGATGAAGGACCTATTCTCTGACCCGCCTTTAGGTATCTTGAACATTATTCTCAGATATTCTCTAGAAGTAGTTTATCCTAACATCGAGACAGCGCTACGAATTTTGTTGATGCTTCCGGATACTGGAATCGTGCGAATGCAGTTTCAGCAAGTTTAAATTGATTAAAAATTATCTGCGTTCTAAAATGAACCTAGACCTTGGCAATCCTTTAGAACGTAAGGCAAAGATTTGAATAGAGAATAAGCGAAGGTGGTTATGATATTTCTAGCGTTCTAAACTGCTCAACTGCTCAAAGTGAACATCGGCCGCAATCTCAAAACTAGTGAAAACATCGGCAAAAAGTGATATTTTTTGGGCGCCATTTTCATAGTTTGCCTGGGACGCTGTATACCCTCACTATGCCACTGCTCCAAATTATTTGGTCTCATTTTCATTACATTGTCCATAAGCTGAATTATGACATTGTATGTTTTTGCAGTCTGCAAAATGTTAGAGAATCAGACGGTCCCTAGTTGAGTGTTATACGGTGTTTTCGCAAAGTATTATTACGATTTAGTTTGCATTATTTATAAACAAAATTATCATCAATGTTTCCGTATCATGAACTAGAATTTTCTTTGATGATCTAAATATTTTGATTTTATTAGGTCATTTAACTAGGAGTCGGATACGGAGTCGGTAAAATTTTTTCGACTCCGATTCCGACTCCTAGTATAATAAAATTTCTTCCGACTCCGACTCCTACTCCGACTCCGACTCCTACTCCGACTCCGACTCCTACTCCGACTCCGACTCCTACTCCGACTCCGACTCCTTGACTCCGACTTCGACTCCATAAACCTGGATAAAATCGTGTTTGTTTTCTGTGCACAATATACTAAATGTGCTGGAAAGTCCCGGATTTTTTCAACAGATGGCGCCACTAAAAATAAACAAGATTCGTTTCGAGAGGTTCATCTGACGCTAGCTTATGTGTAAAGTTTCATGACATTTCATTTATTTGTTCACAAACTACAGTTGTTTATATGTTACTACCTGAGCATTCGTGAAGAAAATGGAAAAAAGTCACAGGAGGGTTGTGTCCGAGACACGACCGCATAGTTGACGTAGGATTCCGTTAGACTATATGTTGATTTTGGATATGTTTTAAGAATTACATCGTTAAACTCTTTGATAATTATATGGTGGCCCTGAAAAGGGCCGTTTTGTTTGGTTGTTGGGTATTGTATGTTAACTCCACCAGTGTTTATCGAGTGATGATGGCAGAAGGATGGTAAACAGTCGTTGGATGGTGCGTATCAGATGAAAGATACCGAAGTGGAACGATATATGATGAAAACCGCCCTCTGTGATCCTAGACGAGATGCCTCCTGTGATATGTATGCATGAAATAAAGAAAAAAAACTCACCAATGTAATATAAGACAATTACTAATACCGAACACAATTATAGTTTTTCCTCATCAGTAAAAACATGTTACTTTAATATAGAGAAAACATATTTGAAATGGAAATTTTTTTTATAATTTTTACTTTCTGAGTGTTTATTCAACCCAATTCAATTTTAATTGGACTAACAACATCTAATACTATATATAGAGGATATGGGAAATCACTTTTTCGAATATTTCTTCACATTTCCAATTTTTCTCGCCGTATAAACCTCCCTCGGGTGGCCGTTCTCGAACGGGAACACACCTTGGTTTTTAATTTTAGGAAATTAAAATAAATCGTTTCATATATCAAGTCATTTTTAGCACAACTGCTACCATATACAATTTTACACTTACACTTGTGCTAAATTTTTCACAATAAACGATCGGTCATTGATATGAAATTTCATGGAGCAACCCCCGACTTGCATATATTTGCAATGCCGATTTCCCCGAGCACCTTGATTTTTATGTCTCTGTTAGGGAACACATTTCGATAGGAACAAAAGATCCCCCTACTTTAATATATTTGCAATACCGATTTCCCCCAGGCAGCTTGGTTTTGATGTCTCTGTTAGGGACTCGCCGCATGTGTCTTCAATTTCGGCCAGTCAGAGGAGGGTATTTCCGTTAGGATAGGGGATGAGATTATTTTCTTCAATATAAAAAATTGTTATGGAGTACCGAAATCGATTGACGCAAAAATGTCATCAATCCATCATGAAATGACTGAGCAATAAGCATTTGAAATTGGACAATTTTCACGATGTAATCGATTTTCGATTTTCAATTTGTACCTCAATATGTTTCCGAAAGACGTAATCCAACGTCAAAAAATCTTATATGAAAATTGCACATGAAAAAAAATGTGTTTGAATGATGTGTTTTGGTAGAAACATCAGGCAATATGCCTTCGGGCCTTCTAGTTCGATGGGAGATTAATCTGCCTCCCTAAAAGAATATTGCTCATGGCGTCGCTTGGTGCCACCGAAAGCAGACTCGTTTGCTGAGGAGTGCTGAGCGACAATGAAAATGTCTTTCTAAAGATAGGTCGAGAAAGAGTATGAACTAGTTTTCTTCGCAAGGGCCCTTCTCAGGGCTAGAGACGAATGAACGTAAAGTTTAAAGTCTCTATAATTCAAAAGAAGAAAAATATTGCTACCAGATGTCACGAGCTTCGACATTTTTTGCTACTATGGTGCTACTCGCCCGTGTAGTTGGCGCAAAGGCACCGCAAAAATATTATTTTATAGAATTCCTTCATGCATTTTTCTGATACGGGCTGTGTATCGTTCGTTCTTGTTTTTGAAGGGACTTTAACCCAAAGGTCATTCGTCCCTAACGGGCTGTGTATGACTGGAGCGTTCCGTTATATACGTGCATGCATATGTCCTTCGCTTCTTTTGCCAAATCCAGTAAAAGGTGGTTGATGAAACGTATGTTTTTGACGTGATACGTTCCATGTTAGTTGTTAGTAGAAAATGTAAAAATAAACAGTATTTTTGATCGGTTTTATATAGTTTTTGTGGTAAGTGGAAAACAGTAAAATAAGCTCTTTTGTTTCAAAACAAATTGATAGTCCTGAGAAGGACTGGAATGGTTTGGTTGTACGGAATCTGCTGCGTTTCAGTCGGATGTAGCAGTTTAGTTCTGGGAGCGGTAGCTTTTACGGATTCGCTGATGCTTTCCTTGACTTTGGCGCCATCGACTTCTGTGCGTCGATTTGCGAGGGTTTGATTGGCACCACCACGACGAGCTAAACGACGGATAGCGGGTGTGATACGATGCGATGCAATGCACTTCGCTCCTCTGCCTCCTTTGCCGCATCCAATTGTTGATGTGAAGAGGAGCGCACCAGCAATGCACACTAGATTTAATTCGATGCTCTCCGCTGCTTCCTCTTCTTTGCTCCCTTTGCCGCACCGCATCCATCGCTGGTTGCCGATGGCTTCCTCTCCTTTGCCGCACCGTATGGTGTTGGTTGATTTGTAGAACACTGCACACTAGAAGCCCAGATGTTTGCCGATCTGAACGTTGAACGAGAATGAGATCCAAAAATGCTACCGTTCTTTTATATCAGTTGGTATGTGAGAAATAGGCGCCCCCCACTCGCTCGCTATGCAAATATTTGACTTATCGGGGAACGAAAGAAGCGAAGCAGGCGAAAAAGAAATGACGTCAATTTCGACCAATCAGTACCGTTTGGATAAGGGTTGAGATTTTTCAATTGTTCGATAGTTAATTACATGATATATATTATTTTATTCAAGATGGAAAATTGTTATAGAGTGCCGCAATGTTTTGATGTAATCTCATCAAATCTCATCAATCCGTCATGAAATGACTGAGCAATAAGCGCTTGAAATTGGACATTTTTCACGATGCGATCGATATTCGTTTTTCAATTTGTACCCCAATATGTTCCCGAAAGACGTAATCCTACGTCAAAAGATGAATATCAGATTTTGATCAAACACTGTTTTATGATGGGAAAATCTCCTGGATAATCAATGCAGTGGTTGAAGAAATGTTATTCCACTTCTGCTCCTCCTTTTTTGTGCGATATTTTGAACATGAAAAAGCTATCCGCGGGATAGGTGACGCGTTTGCTGACCGTTTGGCGTTGTTGAATGCGTAATCGAGTGGACTTCTTTCGAAATTTTGTGACAATGGATGAAACGTGGATCCACTACCACACTCCTGAGTCCAATAGGCAGTCTGCAGAGTGACTGACAAGCATATTTCGAAAACTTATACGTTTCGTACTTCAGAAAGGGAATCGAAATGTTGGAAACTTGCTATACCAAGTGTATTGCCCTCGAAGGAAACTATGCTGAGGAATGAAGACAGCTTTGCCCAGAAAATGATTGTTCCATTTTTCGTTTGTATGTTTCAATAGTTCTCATTTTGTTAAATATGTACAAAAAAAAATTCGAATAATTTCGTAAAAACTTATCCGTTCTGAATTGTCGCTGAGAATTCTGCTCTTCAATTTTCTGTAATTCCTCCGACAGTAAACGATGGACTCCGGATTTTTCTTCCTACCTCAGATATCAAAAATCCTCTGCCAAAATACTGCAATATTTTCATTTTTTTCTTTCAGCAAAACTTAGAACGACTGGTGTCTTTTATTTTTTGCAGGAACTTGCGACATCAAATTTATTTCAAAATTTGAACACAACCCACAACCTTCTGATTGTTTACTAACGAAAACGAATTTGGCGTTTGTGGATTGTAAGAAAAACTTACACTAGACATAATTTCAAAACAACACTGATGTAAACAAAATTGTAAGAGTTGGTGAACGTTTTCGGAAAGGTCGTCGCACACAAATTATGTTTCGGGTTTTGAAAGGAGAGGGATGATCCATTGAATTGAAGAGAGCTGGAGTAGTGGAATAATTACTTTTGGTATGACATAATTTATGTAAAACATCTTACAAGAGTATGGCTATTGAGAGAAAACTTTGAATGAAACAACATATAAAATATATTATTATTCATAATCAAATTTAAAAACTAGTAGTATTAAACATTATTATAATGAATATTTTATAAACATTTCGAAGGAGTTGAAATATTAATTGCATTTATAGGTAGGTATCTATGAACTTTGTATTTAGAAAGCCTTTTTTCATAGAAATTCCATTGACTTTAAAACAACTTTGTCGTGCATCATATTGTTATGAGGTCGAAAATTGTGGATACGCCCTCATAAGAAAACAGTTGCTACTGAATTGAGTAATATGATATTGAAAGCTGTAATATTGTGTAGCTGCCGAAAATCGTCTGTTTCCGGTTAATTTGATGTGGTGAACCTAGATCGAAACAAGATGATTGGAAAAATTTAACGCAGCCCCAATGTCTACATCACATAATTTTAAACGAATTGCAAAACCCATTTCGGAAACGCATCACAGGACACCAGGACCCAGGACACCAAACGGAGACTTATTCTAGGAAGTGAATCCTCTAAGCATTGAGAGAAAATAAAAACCTAACTTGCAAGGGAATCCTAAACATACTCTAAACCTTTCTAAACTTGGAACCTCTGGGCGTACGGTCTCTCCATTTAACCTCATTATTTTATTGACTCCGTCATAATCCGCTGTAAATCGGAACCCAGCCATTCATCCAGCGGTAACCGCAACCGCCGCCGTCGCCGCCGCCACCAATCGTGAAGCAAGCCCAGCGAAAGTGCCTGCTGCTGCTCGCCCACTCATAATTTATTATCAGCCACCAATCTCTGTGGCAGAGCAACTCAATTCGTGATGATGCCCTTTTCCCGGGAACCGTCGGATTGCTCAAATTAGAAGTCACTTCGTTTACTTTGTGTGGCTGCCTCGGTGCACGATTTTCCAATCAAAAGTCACCCACACCTGCGCGCGTGGGGGTGGATAAGTGTTCTAATGCGACATGACTTTCTAACGAGCTCTCTCACCGGTTAATGAGTAGCGTTGATTGAACGGTACGAGGAGGAAAAAAACGGAACTCTTTGACATCGCTTCCGGGGGGGACAGCGGGACAACAAGGGGGAAAAACCAACTAGCTTGGGTCATTTCTGAATGCCGGCCCCGTACTAGAAGAGGACAGCGGCACGATGAAATATTTCACATGATACTCGCCCGAGCAGGACTCTTCACTAGAAGGGACCAAGGTTTAACGAGCTTCAAGAACGCTGAGTTATGTTTCAAGATATCCCTCACATCTTTCCTCGGCGGTACAATTGCCTCAAAATGCACTCTCGTAGCATGTTTTTTCCCTCTCTGTTGCTTCCTTAAGAATTTCCCGCTTCGCTTGGGAAGTGGATGAAAAATTAAGCAGTGAATAAAAAATAATATCGTTGCATTAGAGCCATGTGCCGTGCAAAGCTGAGCAAAGAACTGAGAACCGACCAAAGGAAAGCGTTTATGAAGCCGCGATTTTATGCGCGATGTTTACCGGCATACTCTGGCGCTGCAAGCCGTTTCTACGATGATGATGATGACTGTGGCGATGATCAGCAGCATCACCATCGCCATCGTCATCTTTTCCGCCTGTTCTCGGTAAAGAATACGTACGATTCCGCGAACAAGAGCGAAGCGCTAAATGGATGGTTACTTTGGAATGCATTCTCAGCACCCTCCGACAAGATGCTATAACTTTTCTAACGAAAGTGAGAGTGAAACATTATGATGATAGGTTTATTGCATTGTGATGAACCGCCAACCGTGGTGAATAAGGTGCGAGTGATTAACTTGAATTCTTAGTGGAGAAATCAGCGATCTATTGAATATTATCGAATATTGAGGGATTTTTGAAGACTGGTTGTAAGCCGTTCATTTTATCCGCAGCAATTTCGTTTCAATTCAAGTAACACAGAGGAAAACGACAATGTTTTTGATTGAAGTGATTGAACAAATTGAATTAATTAGATAGCATACAGGAGACGATTGAGAGGTTCGAAGCAAAATTTGAGACAGGAATTCAACTACTTCTTAGGACAAATCTCAACCATGCTAAACAATCAAGTTTCACTACTATTTATCACTTAATTCATTTGCAAGGCATAATTTTATTTTTTTATTTTATGTTGCGATTTTTAAAATTGATGAATTCGATGTTTTTTAAAATACAAAACTTCGAGTATCGCTAAGAAGGGAATTTTAGTCTAGAAATTTGTAAAAAACCGATTTTTTCTTCTTATTTCTGAAGTTTAGACATTCATGAATATACCCTATAAAAAACTTTTTGGAAATCCCATTTTTGTTGCCATTTTAGTGATGCGGTATCTAATCGAGAACGGCCTAGACACAAAACTTGATACGCGTTTTTCTCGAAACAACTTCATTAAAACTTGCGTACACGATATATAAAGTTCTACTGAACCGATTTATTTTGATTATATTTGATGTGAATAAATCTTTATGCATCTCTCTATTGCATGAATCAATAGAAAAAATATTTTTTAATTTTACTATTTTTTAAAACCATTTTATTTATAGAGCCACCATTTTTTTGACTTGTTCGAGGTTCATACCACAGCAGCTTCTTTAGTGATTCAGGATCTGTTTTTTTTTCTTTCAGATTACCAGAAGGGCAGGAATCGTGTACGTCACGACACAACTTTTTTTAACCCCCTCACTTCTCCGCTTGTAACTATTCTAATTTTGAATTTATTTTTTACCGTTTCTTTCACGTTGTATTGTTAAAATATGAAGAAACAAATAATAAAATATTTTTTTTTTATTTAAGTCATTTATTTTTACAGGCTCAGTTACATAGGTTTAAAGGAGCCGAACTCTTAGCTATACTTTTATTAGTATATATCAACATGTTTCCTTAAATCTAGGGTTAATAAAGTAGGAAACCGATTACTCGCGGTCGACTCGAGATTAGAAGGGTGACATAGTTTCTTTTGGAAAAGGAGGGGATATAAGGATATTGTACAATGTTCACACTCGCATTCACACTCACGCTCATCATACTCAATTCTTAGATCTATTATTATATCTATTATGTATATACATTTCAGCTTATTCTATAGTTAGTCAGTAGGGAAACAGTCGCTCGCGAAGGAAAAAAAGGAGAGGATAAGGGTGTACGGACAATCACACACGAAGATCGATAGTTTTAAGGAAAACATATACATATTAGGGACATGTAATCGAGGTCTAACCGAGCCAACACATCTCTCACCGGTACATTGGGCTGTCTTCCTCTGGCGCGAAGAGAGTTTTCTAAATTCGATCTGGCAACAAGATACACCTCGCACGACCAAACAACGTGCTCGATGTCGTGGTAACCTTGGCCACAAACACAGAGATTGCTACTGGCAAGATTGAAACGAAAGAGTAGCGCATCTAACGAACAGTGATTGGACATGAGTCGGGAGAAGGTGCGAATAAAGTCCCGACTCAAGTCCAGACTTTTGAACCACGGTTTGAGGCTAACCTTAGGGGAAATTGAGTGAAACCACCGGCCCAATTCATCTTCATTCCATTTGCGTTGCCATAATAAAATAATGAATGGTTGTTCAGAGCTCAAAAAACGAACAGAATTCGTGCCACTACACTAGAATACTCCTTTAATATGCTACAGAAGACTCACGGTGAATTGACTATTGCAAACAAATGGGTGGGTTATATGTATGATATAGCCGTAAGGTTGACGTAGGACTTCCGTTAACTTAGTAATCATGAGTTTGTTTTGATTAAATTATTGATTGACTGCGTGTTGTCTTCGTATCCGCTTTTGTAGTCCGTGTTAGGAAAAAACATTCCGAAGTACAAACATGCATGCGGATACAGAAGTACCCCGGCTTACATGAATCAATAATTTCAAATTATTTTTTATACTTTAGATGCTTCGATGACGATTCTCCCAAGCTCCTCGTCCGTTGTAGTCCGTATTGGAAAAACACGTTCTGGTCTGCACAAAAGTGCGAGTACGAATGTATCCGCAGCTTGCATGTTTTTGCAACGCTGTAGACACCTCGGTACGTGTTAGGAAAAAAACATTCATTCCGTTATGCATATGCAGTAAGGTGCCAGTGAAAATGTTCATCTCTAATTTCAAAAAGTTACCCCATAAAAAACCCTATAAACCGGCCTATGCCAAATATTAGCTCAATCGGACTTAACTAAAAATGACGCAAAGCGGTCAAAGTTTGAGTTTTTTGAAAATCAAGAAATCACCCAAGGGGGGAGTAAAGGAAATCGGGGTTTTCGAAAAAAAAATGTTTGATACCAAATGTCTTTAAATTGCATGAAACGTAGTGTAATCTAGTGTCATCTCGAAAAAAAAATTTTTTGTCCTCCCTTGGGTGATTTTTCGATTTTCAAAAAACTCAAACATTGACAATAATTGTTTTCTTCTTTTTTCCCAAAAATGACTTTTTTTTAAATCATAACTTTTGAACAACTATGAACTATGATGATCGACATATCAAACTAAAGCACTTGAAAACAGAACAGAAAAAAATCTGTGGATCTTGTGCTTTGATAACGCACCATACTTCAAGGATGTGTTTGTAAACGAATTTTTGATCCTATACTTTAAAAATGGAATAATTAAGAAAAATGAAAAAAAAATCTATGGACGAAATTTCTCCTAAATTCTATATTTATGAGGACTGTTACAAGAATATTTCGAAGCCTTGCTGGACGACCTTCTGGCTGATGGCCGGAACCTTAGCCCTGACCGACGAAAAGATGGACGTCGGGATGCTATTCAGCTCTTTCGTGGCTTTGGCGATCAACTGGTTCTCCGTTTTGTCCACGAACTTATGGAGTACATCCCCCGTTTGAGGTTTCGCCCAAAAACATTCTATCGGTTGCAATTGGGGGGTCGTTGGGAGGGTTGACGGTCTTCGGCAGAACGTTTATCTTCAGTCGGTCCATTCCCTCTGAAACCTTTCCGTGAACGTGCAGCTGTTGTTCGGATGGATCAGAGGACGCATCGTAGTGGAACTTACGATTGGGAGCTGAGGTTAAAGGTATTGAGAACAATTAAGAAAAACCTTGAAAATCTCAGACTACGAAATCACCAAAAACTTTAACCAAAGTAACCTTACTTGCCGTATGTGAGAAGGTTAACGTAATTTCCGTGCCTTCAAGCAACCAAACAAGACACTGAAACAAAATATAGTGGCCGAAAGATGCACCCGAAAGTTTACAACGAGATTTTGACGAAGTACGAAGGATGCATGCTGATGGATGACGAAACGTTCGTGAAGATGGGTTTTGGACTGCTTCCAGGCCTGACATTTTATTAGGCCCCTGCCAGAGGCAATTTCCCCAGCAAATTTAAGTTGGTTTTCGCTGATAAAGGAAGTTCTTGATTTGACAAGGGATTCACAGCTGTTGACAGAAAACCAGAAAATTCTCGTCACAAACAAGGCAATGGACTTGAAAATGTAATGTGGTAAACCTTTTACATTTTGATACAAAATCATGATTTGTACTTTCAACCGATCCCAAGTTGCAACTGGTTTTATGATTCCAGATTCTAAATGAAATAAGCTTTAGTGTCGAACCAGCCAGTGACTACTCAACAGCCTTTCTTAAGACTACTAGTCAACTCCAAAATTTTTAAATTGGCTTTAATGGTTACGAGAATACGTTGTAACAAATTTGAATCAATAATGAAAACTGTGGCTCGTTGATATATTTCCGATACTTTTTCCATAGAAATATGTACACTTTTTTGTAGTTAATCGTGTGATAAATCATGTTTATAACCAACATTTTGTAGATCTTATAGTTTTTAAAGTAAGATTTTTGGAAAAAAAAAAGTTGAAAAAAAACACAAAATGGCAAAAAAATCCTCACACAAAATCTATCAGACCTACAAAATTTTGGTCAAAGAATGAAATGTAGGAAATTATTTATGTTTCCATTAGAAAATATCAAGTAAATTTAAAAAAAAAATTATAGGAGGTTGTGTTCAAGTTGACATAGAACTTCACTGTAGTTTGATTCAAGTCGCTTGTTTATAACTGCAGATACTATTTTATAATGCTACGAAAATTTTTAAATAACCATTCTACCAGTTTGGTCGCCCTGATTTTTTTTTATTGTACAATCATTTGACGATAATTGTTTGATGATTCATTCTTGTACTCGCAGAACAATACATGCTCAAGATAAGCGCAGCCATCCTTTGTGGAGAAAGTTTTGCTACTGGCAAGCGAAACCGAATCACATACAAAATTCCAGAACGACATTTACTTTCTTGGTGACTAATAAGCGAAATAAACTTTATCTGCACGCGAACCCAAATAAATTAATGACTTATTATAACTTATTGAATAACTTGGTGTAAAAAATAAAATTTGAAAATAAAATTTTGGTGCACAACCTTAACACCTGTTTTGCGCTCTTCTCAACAGAAGCCCTTTCTGTTAATATTGCCAGTCTAGATTAGGTTAGCTGTCATCCTTTGTGGAGAGAGTTTTCCTACCGTCATGTGGAACCAAATCACTGAGAAAATTCCAGAACATTTATTTTCTTGTGAGCTGACGATACCAAAGCTTGATGATTCCCGACACAATTGGGTAGCTCAAAACATTAATGAAATGGTGTCAGTTTGATGCAATGTTTGCAATGCAAGAGACATCAGCGAGTGAGTAATTTGGTCGCGTCCACAGCTCAGTCCGAAACGAAAACATGTGACGGCGCAAAACAAGCAAGAACAAGCGATGTTCATTGTTTCGTATCTAGAACGATACTGAAAGTTTGCCTTTCCTTCCTTTCCTTGTTGAATTAAAGATACTTTAAACTTCTTCAGTTCATTCGTCTCTAGTCTTCAAAAGGCCCTTGGAAAACTCTACTCTTTCCTCATATTACTCCTCCATACCCATTGCCCTGAGAAATCTATTCGATCCTTCGCCGTCCAGCTCGCCCAGCAACGGTGTTGTCCAGTCGGTGTCCTCACGAAGAATGAACGTTTGCCTCAGCGAGATCCACTGTTTATACTCTAGGCAAATATTCCCCTTCGTTTTTCTTCTTTTCCTTTGTTCACGGAGACTTTACATCTTACGATTTCCCCTTCATTGCTCGTCGATAAGTTGATCGTTATTGACAGCTCTGTTCGGGAAAGCACACAAATGGACAGAACAAATGTATGAGGAAATGGAAATGCTTCCAATTTTCATCAATTTAAACCATATGGGACTATGGGATTGTAATGTATAGCATATCAAACAAATCTTAGGGAATTTCCGATTCATTTGGTGTGTAAATCGCCAGAATCCGTTCACGGAAAAAATAGTTATTAACGTTAACTTTATTTCATAAACACTATATTGTTATATAAAAAAATCGTATTTGAGAAAAATGGATGGACGAAAGAATTCACTTTGTTCAAATGCAATAGTTTCAACGTGTTCAAGATGTATCGCAATCATAATAAAAAGCTTGCGTAAAGTAGGAGGAGGTGTTTTAATTGCTGTCAGGTCAAGTCTTCAATTCTTGTTTGTGCGTGTTCGTACAAACAAGAATGTACAAGTGTTCGTACAGATTAAGGCTAAAGACAGCAAAATCTTTGGTGGACCTTTCTACATACCCAGTGAAACACGTGGTGTTAGGCGCTGTACTTCACCCGAAATACGAATTTCACGAGACAGACAAGTTTTGGATTATGTAACAACAAATTTGTTCACTAGTTCTCTAAGTGGCATAATACCTATTATTTGTGTATCACCCAAGGAGGGAATAAAAGAAATCGGGATTCTCAAAATTTTTTGTTGGTGCCAAATGTCTTAAAATGGTGTGAAACGTCGACATCTTGTGTCATCTCAAAAATTTTTTTTTGTCAAAAATCAGCACTCTGAGACTTTTTGTTTTCTTTCGGAATATGAAAAGAAAAGTATGGTTTTGGGTGCAAATAAAAAAAAGTTATCTCGATTTTTTTTTTCGGAACTTTCTATGAAATGTTGATTTGCACGATAATATACCCTATGCGAAATATTAGCTCATTCAGACTTCATTTATTAGTGTCACAAACGTTAAAATTTAAGTTTTTATTGAAAAACAAAAAATCACCGAAAATCGTGGTTTGCAAAAAAAAATTGATGCCAAGTTTTTTTTTAAACCCTGATTTCCAGTGATTTTTCGGTTTTCAAAAAAACTCAAATTTTAACGTTTATGACACCAATAAATGGAGTCCGAATGAGCTAATATTTTGCATAGGGTATATTATCGTGCAAATCAAAATTTCGTAGCAAGTTCCGAAAGAAAAATCGAGATAACTTTTTATTGGTACCCAAAACCATACTTTTCGTTTCTTATTCCAAAAAAAAAGTCCCAGAGCGTCGATTTTTGACAAAAATAAAATTCGAGATGACACCAGATCTCGACGTTTCATGCAATTTTAAGACATTTGGCATCAAACTTTTTTTTTCGAAAACCCCGATTTCCTTTCTCCCCCCTTGGGTGATTTTTCGATTTTCAAAAAAACTCAAACTTTGATCGCTTTGCGCCACTCTCCCTTAAGTCCAAAAGCTGAAATTTGGCAGAGGGTGTTTCTTCGTGGTGGTGAACATTTTGTATAGGGTAACTTTTTGAAATTTTAGGGTCGATTTTTTCCCATACATTCTTTGGCACTCTATATTACCCACATCGAAAAAAAAATTGTACTTTTCGGTCTGTTTTAATTTCAGTAAAGAAACATTGAAAAACACTTTTTTGTAAAATATTTGGCCATTTAGGTAGAGAAACAGTATATTAAATTACAAGAAACTGCATCAGAGTTTTGGGAAACATAAGTATCCAAAGATATAATTGAAGTTCTTCTTAGCATGTCCATTTTACCCCCACCTCCCCTACATTTCAATGACATTAGGGTCATTCGAACAATTTCAGTTGAAGCGTTGAACGCCATTACTCAAAACGGGATAGAGCACGCATTTAATACTATTGATTTTATGTGAAAAATATGTTAATAATTTTCGTGATGAAATCAATATCAGTCCTCAAACTTTATTGATACACTGGGTATGTCCAATACAACCATTACTGTATTTCGATCGAGCATGGATTCCGCACAGCTTATTTGGGCTCATCCTAGCGAATCGCTGTTTGCTAAGAAACTCTTATAGTCACGATAAATCGGATTTTAGTTTCAATAGAACTGTTCGAGTCAATACTTGTATTTTTTATTTTATTTATGACTGTGATATTATGCATCCAATGTAAAAAACGTAGAAAGTTCAATGAAATTGTTATTAAAAAGGCGAACATTTAAAAACTACAACATTTAGCCCTATCGGGACAGCTTCGATCACTGAAGCAAAATGACAGGGTACCAAAAGTCCTCCACTGGTAAAAATTAAACAGAAACCGAGAACCTGCGTTCCTCCCTTGAACCCAAAAAAAGAAGGTAATTGGTGGGGCTGTGAGTAGGCTGGTGGGATGGCCATCCCTTTTTGAGCTGCTATCTTTATAAACGTCAGCGGATGGAGGGAAGCGCATGTGGAAAAACGTAACGAGATGATATGAGGGTTCGCTGGACCTTTCCAACCTGTCTCTCTGCGGCTCGTGAGTATACCTCTTCTGCACACATACGTGCGCTTGTATGTATGTGCTGTATGTTATCAGCAGCAGCAGTGGTGGGGATGAAAGGACAGTTGCGTGCGCATGTGGCTAGTCTTCTGGTAATAGTGTTGTGTGTTTCGCATGTACAAACTCGCACTCCTCCTACCCCTTTCCGTGGCTGATATGTTGAAAGGATTTCCACCGCTTTTCGTTGTATTGTCCCTAGCGGAGGGTTAGTTTCCTTCCAATGTGTGTGTATGTGTGCGTGTTTGTTCGACGTTCCTAAGAAAGAGGGTGAGGATATGCTAATCAATTCCCGTTGCACGAGTATATATGTATAGAAAGAGAACTGGAATCACTCTTGCTCTGCGCTAATGTTGGAGAGTACGCGAGAGCGATTTGCACGCTGGTGAGCGAGAACACGGATTCGTTGATAGACTGTAATATAACGGTAGATCAGCGGTTTGCTAACCAGTAGCAATACAACCTTAGGGGGAAACAGTACTTTGGGGATGTTATTTCCTTCGGGTTGTGCAACATAAAATATGATTCGGAGGAAGAAGCGCAAAGCGCCGCTTATGTGTGTAACGTAAACACACCTGACGCAACGAAACATATCATGTGGGGTGTGATTGTGAAATTGATGTATGGTCATTGTAACGTTTGTAAAACCGTTAACATGAAATAAATAAATTACGATTGATAAAAAAAATAACTATTTAATTATATTTCAAATAACTACTGAAAAAATATTTGTAGAGTCAACTACATTCCAAGATATGATCGTTGATTCTGTTTATTTTTCGACAGAGGTGGATTAAAATGTAAACAATTACGAGACAATTGTGAGAATGACAGGAACTCTCGTGGACGGGGTAAGAATAATGATACGAATAACACTACGCCAGATCGCCTCCCATAATAACGTAACTTTGGCGGGGCATATATTTTATTATGGTAATTATTGGTTTAAGTTATTGACTCGAACAGTTCTATTGAAACTAAAATCCGATATATAGAGACTACAAAAATAAGTCTCTCTAGAAGAGTTTCTCAGCCAACAGCGATTCGCTAATAATTACCATAATAAAATATAATTAAATTACAAAATTACGAAAACCTCATTGATCTTATCTATCGAATCACTCTTCTTTTATGTTCCCTAAATTTATAGGAATACAGGTGATCTTCGATATAACGTACATTTCACTTTCAAAATTGTACGTTGTATCGAATTGTACGTTATATCGAAGCCTCATAAAGTACTCACAAACGTAGTCTATAATACATTAATGTGTTGCTGTTTTAGTAAAGTTAATGAATAACTTCAATCAGAAGACGAAGCCAGCCTTTCTCACGATGTTTCCCTGCGAACTGTTGATTCAAGCTTGATTCATTTAGAATCCGGAATAACAAAACCAGCTGTATTTCGGGATTGATTGGAGGTACAAAACTTGTTTTAGCATCACAATACAGATAATTCATTGTTCTATCAGAAAAAAAAAATTGATTTTTTTTCCTTTACACGTTGGAAATGTGTACGTTATATCGAGGTAAAATGTATGTTATATCGAGTGACGTTATATCGAGGGTACGTTATAACGAGGGTACGTTATATCGAAGTTTCCCTGTACAGGTCGGACTCGATTATATATAATCGCAATTTCACGTTAATTTTCGAATCCAATACATAATCGAAAAAAAACTATTTTTCTATTAATGTTTGACATTCAGACATTAAAGAATTGTTTTCTTGAGATTCGAATATGTATAGGATTTAAAAATAATTGTTGAAAAAAATGGTCGACTATATATAATCGAGTCCGACTTGTATATAGAAATATGTACATATTGTAGGATATAGTGACTATATTCGTTAACAAGACTTATTACGTAGCCTTTATTGTTTGGTCAAACGCGAAACATTCAAGAAACCAAAATACGAGTGTTTCATAAACACAGAACCCGACGAATCAAATTTATTGTCAATTTTGCATGAATTACTACGAAAAAATAATCCTCAAACAGTTTAAATAACCCATTAAATTATTGGAACCCATTTGTGGCATGTTCCTTATGAAATCCGTATCTCGTTCTACGAAGATGTAAGCTCGTTTAACAATTCTATATTCTCATAGTGCTTGTTGTTTGGATTGGGTAATAATTTGTTGAACATGCTGGGCAGCCCGTGACCAATGTGAATCCCTTGTGCAATGAACCACCATGAACCATGCTCACCAAATTTTTTTAACTGATTCGTTATCCTGTTGGAATACCCAACCATCACGGTGGTTTGGCAGCAAATAATTATCTCAATTTTTCCCTTCCTCAAACACATTACAAAATTTGAATTGAAACACAGATATTTCGTCCAAAAATGTTACGGAATAATTTTAATTGAAGGACAATTTTAAGTCATTTTGATTTGAACAGAATAACATTTCAATGGCAACCGCGACTAATTTGCATTACAGTACACAACTGCTACAACAATTCGGTGCATTATTTCCGCTGGCATCTATCTGGTCCCTCCAAACAAACAACATTAGCTAGCTATCATGGACGTTTGATATATTGGCGTTGACGTTTCTGATTAATTCCTCAATTTTCATTGAAGAATCAATTTTTTATCATCAGTGAAAATTTTATCTAAAACGAATTCTTCAAACGGCGTTAGAGCAGCATTCCAAACATGAAAAATCGCCGTTCGTCGACCCTCGATTTCAATTCGTATGGCATCCAACCCATTATTGCGATTAAATTGAATTTTCAGGGGCCACAGAATGATTATTTTTGAAACGCGCAAACTAACCAAGTAATAATCTCAACATGTCGAAAAAATTGCCAAATTGCCACATCTCAGGAAAACTCGATGTAACTATGTGATCAGAAATAATTTGCGAGCATTCTGAATGAGAATGAGTAATATACGTACGTGTGGTCAAAACGGGGTATTTTCTATTGGGATTTGTTTACAATACTGCTACATCCCTTGAAGAGATTGGATCTTATTCACAACATTGTTCCGCGAATTAACTCGGTCCAGTTCGTGGTGCATCCTCCTCCCCCATATTTAGTTATCCTGTACACCACTGTATATTGTTCTGAGCACTCGGCGTTCGATGACACCACGTGCTTGTAAGTCCTCTTCGAGCATCGTCCATGCTTCTTGCCCATAGAGAACAACCGATCGAATCAGGGATTTGTACATGGTACACTTCGTATTGGAGTCGGAGTTCGACTTCGCGGCTGTTGTTGCTGTCTGTTGTTATCAACGAGCTACGGAAAAAAATCCTTTACCACCTCGAGCTCGTCGCGGTCGATCACAACAGCCCTTATTGAATTGTACTTCTGAGGTACCTTGAAACAAAAATTAATGCTTTGTCATTACCAGCGGTAGAAGCACCATTACCAGAATGTGTAGGCACCATCCAGTGGGGAGGAGGGGGTGCTATATGATGTTTTATCGTTAGGATGAGTGGGTGTTATGGACGAACATACCACGTGGAAATTTTTGGGAGGGAGGAGACTGACAATATCAGATATCTGAGAATATCCAACATTTGAAACAGAATTCGTTTTTATTAACAAACTAGCTCACCCGGCGAACTTCGTCCCACCCACAATTGATATGTTGATATAAATCATTTCGAACACCCAAGTTCCCACAGAAATTATGTTTATGTATTAATACATAATCTATACTCGCGGTATATAATGTTCTTTTTGACATATAAACCTGATGCAGTCTAAGACGCATCAATCCTGATACTGACTGTTTGAATTCGTTGTTCCGTTCTTGAGTTAAATCGTGAGGAACGGACACCAAATCATTTTTATTAATATAGATCGAGTTTATAAATTTGATTTATTTGAAACTCATTGTTGTAAAAAAAAACAATATTTATTTGAAGTTCATTGTGAAAACATAAACATAAACGAAACATAGCCGTAATTGAATTTAATGCATGGTAAAAATAAAAACATTTTTCATTTGAAATTAATTTTGAATTATTTTTAAGCAATTCCTTCTCATCTTGGATTTCGGTTCTGAGGATTCCGACGCTTTGCCTTGGAGCGCTGTTGCTACGTTGCGCTGTTGTTGGGTTCGAAGAGACAGACGATGGTTCCTTATGAAGTTAGAATTCCAATCTCTTCCTGCCAGTTTTGCAACTTGGTTGATTTCATGCTGGAGGTTGTTGGCTTCCGCAAAATCAAACGCCAGGAGACGTAAATCTTTGAGAGTCATACCATAGAAAGCTTTGTCCAGTGCTCTGTAGTGGCCCGTCAGATCCTCAGACTGGTCACTCGTGAATGCTTGTCTGAACCGCCCTAACATAAGTAGAAATGTCAATAAAAGAAGATTCAAATCGTAAATCACTCACTGATATGAGCCTTTTCCTCAGGACTGATTCAGAAATATCGAGGTTTGCTGCAATCC
Source organism: Toxorhynchites rutilus septentrionalis (assembly GCF_029784135.1). NCBI lineage: Eukaryota > Metazoa > Arthropoda > Insecta > Diptera > Culicidae > Toxorhynchites > Toxorhynchites rutilus. Next base: position 227,640,803 of record NC_073746.1, read on the forward strand.
GACGTTTCGAGACTTCCTCCCGAAGCCTCTGTCGGGCCATTTGAGCATTTCTGGAGTTCATTTCTTCAAATCAGTTTTCTTCTTGTGGGTCCCATTAAAAATTTGGTTGAAAACATTCTATAATTTTTTTTCAGAGCAAAACTCTGGTGCGAACTTTTGCCCCACAGCCACTTTTGCACTTTTGCCCCGTGCGCACTACCGCACTACTCTATGTCATAAGAACTCATCTACCATTTTTTCGCGGTTTTTATCTAAGAAGAGTTCCAGGGCTCAACAACTGTTCCAGGGCTCAACAACTGTTCCAGGGCTCAACAACTGTTCCAGTTCACAACAACTCTGTTCATGGTCACCCCTTTGGATCGCAAGAAGTTATCTGAGTATGTCGAAAGGCAAAGTGTTTTATAATGTCCCCTACATTCACAATTTTTTCATTTAATTTTTAAATCATTCTGCACCCCTAAAATCGTGTACTCGGATGCGGTCCGAGAGAGTTTTGGAGCGGAATGTCGCGTCGCAGGAACGGAATCGGGGCAAACCTTTCCTGTAAACTTGAAAATCCAACGGTGTGAGTATTTCTTACTTTCATTTTTATGGTTCCAGCCACGCATTCTCCTAGCCGTATTCCAAAGAGTACTCATAGCGGTCTCCCTTGACAAACCATTGACGAACTTCCGCCAATATCCACGCTTTTTTGCTTTAATCAAATCTTTCGGTTTGACTTCTAGAGTTCGGTACTTTCATTTTGAAGTTGTCGCACAGATCATAAATCACGTTTGTCATTATCACACGGCACGTTTGTCATTATCAAGTGACCTCCAGGTGGGTCTCCGTAGTCACATTGGTTGCGCGTTCGCTTAGTAAGCGATCGATCGTGAGTTCAAAACTCAAGGCCCTCATTGACCATCTTTGTGTTGTTACAGAATAGCTACGTCCACGCAACAATCATCAGCGATGGAGATCGATCCACGGTCGAAATAAGATCGATTCATCCATACAACTGCTCTGCTCTGCAAGACACATCGGGCTGCTATTCTATTAATAACTCAACAATGATCATATCAACTGTCTCCGCTGTCCGGTCTAACTAGACAATGGAAGAACAGAACGAATACTCTTACGCCTAAATGGCTACTGTGAAATGTAATGTACCATATGTATAGAAGGAATAATATAATGCCGAAAAATGGCAACTGTGTAATGTGCTAATTATAGATATGATAAATATGTGACATGTACACGATTAAAATTCTGCTCTGTTACAGCTAAAATGCTAATGAGCCTGAAATAAACAAATGGGATAAAAAAAAGTGACCTCCAAGCAGTTCCATGGGAGTTGATGTCACCTAAGATTAACAGTGGTTCTGGCAATGCCTTGATGCCATCGGAAACCGATGGCGGCCTACCATAGTTCTAGGAGGAATGTATTTCAATGCAATGCAGAGGTCTTTGCCATCGATTTGTGCGACAACTTCAATGACTGTCATCGATGGGAGAGAAACTCTACTGAGGATCCCTGGATCCCGTGTAAACCAGGAGGTACTTACTTCAGTCTATTCTCTTTCGAAATTGCACTCCAACTTGGAAAGTTTTGAACTTCTTTCTGGGGAGTCATTGAAAAGAGGTAATTTTTCTTTTCCTGGTGACAAACTGTGATGTACCCAACTTCTCGCATTGGCTGACACTGCCAGGCTCGTCGTTCTGGAGGAGGGAGTCTGGATTGTCCTGAGTCGTTGATACGGAATTCTTAAGCATTGCTACATAAGTCCGTTCGGAACGATCTATTAATGAACGCTTGATTTTTTCCCCTCGTTGTCTGTACACCGGACATTTTCCAAGACACTTTTGCTGTTCCACACAATAACAGACAGAGTTGCATACATTTGTTGCAATTCATTATCCAGGGTACAAACAACCGAAAAGATAAACGAAGTGCACCTATAACAGCAAAGTTTGGAAGGACAGAACCTTCAAAAGTAACACGAAAAAAATATAGGGGGTTGTATCTAAGCCGCGACCGCTTAGGACGTAGGACTACGCATTCGTTTTATTTAATTTGTTTGTTTATCGTTTCCGATTTCACATTTCACACACACACTTGGTCACATACGATTAAATATTTGTTCCACCAACACCAACCGCTATTCCACATTCCTGAACCACTTCACTATATCTCCCATAAAAACAACAAAAATGGCAATATTTGCAAGTATCAAGTACCGTGCTTCATGTTTAATGTTGCCCCAGTAGTACCGCACCTACAGCCATCTTTCGCGCATCGCCATTCAACCAGTACCAAACAAGCGTCCCACAGAGAATGCGCACGATAAGAAACAGATACATCGATAAAAACGAAACATCGCGAGAATGACGAACAAATTAAAAGTTTGGCGCAATGAAAACAAGCAACACACACAAAGCCAAACACTGGTGTCTTGAAGCGACTTAATATACACACACCTATAATCTTTTAACACTCTTCTCAAAATAAACTCTTTTGTTAGAGTTATTAGCAGTTGCTGTTGTATTGCGTAGAACGAGAAACTAACTCATACATAGCCGGCGATGCCCAGCTTGATTTTTCCTTACATAATGTGGCGAAAAACATTATGATTATGTCATCTTTGCCATGGCTCGGCACGATGTGTTACCAGATACACAGCGAGTAAATTTTTCGTTCACGCCCACAGCTGGAGGGTAAATGAAGATGACACAACATTCTTTCTCGCTCGACGTTCACCAGCAACGATGTTGCTTAGCGTACTTACTGTGCAAGGGTGAAGTTTATGTCTCAGGTATTCTCTTTACGTTATCCCTTTCGTTGTTTCTATTCTCGTGGCTGCATAAGTTGCCCGTTATTGACAGCATGGATTGAAAAGAATACAAATGGACAGAACAAATTTATGGGAAAATGGGAATGCTTCCAATTTTCATCGAATTAAACCATTTCCTGACTATGTATGTTGTAATGTATAGCATATCAAACAAATCTTAGAGAATTTCCGATTCAATTGGTATGCAAATCATCAAAATCCGTTCACAGGAAAAATAGTTATTAACGTTAACTTCATTTCATAAAAACGTGATCTATTTTCTAATTTTGCACCCTTAATGAAAGACGTAGTCCTACGACAAAAAATATCGTTCCGTTCAATTGAGATTTCAGTCGGTCGCATGAAATTTGTTGAACAATTTTCTAAACCCCAAAAATTGTTTATGCGGTTTTCGTAAAAAAAAACAGTTCGTTGGAGCATTATGATTTGCAATTCCCGCATCAAACCAAGTGATAAGCGAATGTCACATCTCGAGTTGTGGCATCAAATCATAAGGTGAGTCAAAGTCTGCAAAGGGTTAATAATTTGGCGTCAAATCCATCCACAATTTTGATTTGTGCACGAAGTGAACCCCTTTTTTCTCAACCTAAAGTTTCTACGCGTCATCGCGTTCTGCCCGAGCAGGCGAGCTGCGAAACGACGAGTGGGAAAGCGCGGTTAAAATGGGGTGGCGGCATTGGGTGGTGGGAGGCCTAGTGCAGCCTGAGCATTGTCTGCTGGATGGATTTGGAGAGCGGGAGAGTGAGCGGGAGAATGAGCGAGAGTTTAGGGATGTTTTTGAAAACAAAAACAACATTAAAAAAAATCGCACATTGCCTGAGAGCGGAAAGCGCGTGTTTCCGCGAGAGACATCCACGTAATGAGATACTGAGGGAACAAAACGCGAGAGGGTACTCACTTATGTTTTTTTTTTCGCGGAATCACGCTGGTGTTTGTGTTGTTGGGCAGTATCGGTGGGCTCCACTGGCCGAGGCTATCCTAAGCATGTGTGAACTTCACACCCGCCCGCACGCAGCACTCACTCTGCTGCACAGCAAGTTCCATCCGAAGGGGAGGGAAACAATGCGACTAATCACATACGTGTATTCGCACGGGGGAAAACCGACACGCGCTCGCGAATGTGCGAGAGAGAGAGAGTAGGAGAGTGCGAGATTAGAACAAAAGCTGATGCGCATATGGTGGTGTTGGTGGCGCGCTGTTTTTTAGGTGGACTCATATGTAAATTTGATGTGTTTATTGTTCCGAGGGGAGAAAGGACGCGTCCGTGTTTTGGTTATTTCGCGAATTCGCATATGTGAGAGGGAGCGAGATGCACAAGTGTGTCCTCGAGCGGAGATCGTGTGTGGGTTCGGCAATTTGTACATAATACTGGGCTCGAAGCGAACAGTACATTATCTGAACGGGAACGGCGCGATTCGGGTTAACTCTCCCACAAAAAGTTAGTGGCAATCCAGTGACGGAAGAAGGAGACACGTTTGTGTGCGTTCGCGGTGGACAACTCCTGGCGGTCGCACATAAATCTCGGTTTTTGGGCGACCTGGTACGGCGGCAAGACGTGTGAAAGAGCGCGTGAAACGAGTGGCTCACGTCGTGAAGTGAACGATCTGAGGAGAGATAGCTTAGTCCACAGGAATATACAGCAAAAAAAAACAAATTTCAGCGCGGCGACCTCTCTTCCTCTCTCTTGCGCGTCGTGAGTGCGGGGTCGTCCGGCGTGACACAACACGGTGGGTGGGAGTTTGGGTGTGCGGAGATTGTATAGCACCAGGCGAGGCACGACGTCCTCCTATGCTCGAGCGTAGTGTTTAGTCTTGGTTGTTTTATGCTCACGTTCGCCCCATCGTCATTGTCATCATCGTCAGCAGCGACGGCGGTGGAGATGTGCTGTTTTGGTTGATGATCGCGTATACGGAACGGTTTGGTGTGGATCTTAGCCAACAGAAAGAGAGAGGACGGGTATTGTAGAGTGGCCGGTCGGATACTCCAACGACGACGACGACGGCGACGTGCGCTCTCCACTGAGGTTTGTTGTTGTCGTTGTTGTCTTCGAGTTCTCGAGTCGAGAGGAGTCATCGCGCGCGCCAACAACCAGCCACGGTACGGCGGTGTGATATAACGTTTTTGGTTGGACCTAGCACATTAGATGCAAACGGACTGTCGCGAAGTGAGGATGTCAAAGTAGGAAGTGCTTACTTCGGAACAATTATAACTCCGCGCGAATTTCGGTGCGAATTTCGGTGCGAATTCGCATCCGGACGCCAAACACTATCCTGGGGCCAGTGGCCAGAGCTGTCGTCCCCCGGACTATAACCCCTCTAAAATTCAACAATCAAAATTTAGTGATCTAGCTCCAAATCTACAACGTAGTTTACCTAGTTCAAATAACAATTGAATCCCAGTGTACTTCACAACAAACCAGTCGGAATATAAAACAGCAAAATTCCCGAACCCTCAGCCGTTCTTCAAATAAAAACAAAAACAAGTGTTGAGGAAAAAATAATGGTCGTGATGTGTTAGTATACGCGATAACTTCCAGTGATTCAGTGCGCTCTTTCTCAAGGATACTTTTCTCCCGTCTGGTTGTCCTCCGCAGCAGCGTGGAACAGTTGAATTTCAACGACTCAAAAAAAAAAAAATACCGACGAGACCGGAAGACAACAACAACAACAAAGTGTGTGAAAAGTAAAAACGGCGTGATTGTTTGCGTGTGAAAGCGAGGGGAAATTTTCCTCGAAACTGTTTTGTTGAGGTTGGTGCAATCATTTGAAAAAAAGGAAAAAAAACGGCCGTGAATGAAAAAACCTTCCAAGTTAATTGAGCCAAATAAGGAACCCAAAAGGAAGATTCAGAGATAAATTTAGAGCCACACAGAAAAAAAACAGCGACCAGCGGTGCTAATTGTGAAGAACTCCCTCCCCGTATTTGTAGGTCGACTAAGAAGAAAGTGTGTCTGACAGAAAAAGTGCTCACAGTGTTTCACTACTCCCTCACTCTTTGAGTTTGAGTGTCGCGGAAAAAACGGAAAAAAAAAGTTCGCGAAAAATCAGCTGGTGCTGGTGCGGCTGCAGCGAAGGAAGATAAGGATTGCAAGTAGAAAAAAAAAGCCGCGACTATAGGGAAGCTAGTAACCGATAAGAAGAGGGAAAAAATAGCGCACAATTCTGTGACTGTGTAAAAAGGGACGACGCGTTCGTGCCGAGCGAGGCCGGAAAACAACAATCCTGCCAAAATGAGAATTAAAATGCCAGCTGTTCGAATCGCACAAGGTAAGCTGAACGGCGGAAAAGTAGCACCAGCAGACTGCCTTCGCGCCTACTCGCGGTTTTCTTTTTTATTTGTTCTTTTTTTTTTGGTCTTCATTTTGGTCTAAATTTGACATTGTGCTGATTTGGGGTGGTCTCCCGTGTGGAAGATTTTAAAGTTGCGAGGCAAAACTTCAATGCTTGGTGGCATTACGACGCGATATCGATTTTCTCTCCGGCGAACGGAGTGTTGATGGGACGCGGAAAAGTAATGTTTTTGGGATGATGGTGTTTTGAAGAAGAGTCACTGACAAAGAGGACAGTCTGTGATCGAATTCGATGTGGAATCACTAGTGGCTTTGGGAAGCTTTGTTTACGAACGAAGTTTCTGTTATAATTGTGAACTCAATAGTAATGGAAAACTTTTAATTGATAATCATCAATGAAAATACTATCATACTGGTAATTGTGGAAATCAATACTCTCAAATTTACTTGATGTTGCTCAAAATTCAGTTAGTTACAACGATGTTTGAATGATCGACATTTATTGCACTTTAGTCACCTGAAGTTCAGAATAACTAAAAAACCTCAATAGTTTTGATTGTTATTTTTTGTCTTATCACATTGTGTGTCTATCTATCTATTGAAATAGAAGATCGATAGCTGTCTTGCATAGATACTGTACACATAAACGTCAAGTCTTTTTTCGGGCAAATTCGAAAAATACTACAAGTTTTATCTGTCAAGATGCAAAAGTTTTGTAGGAATATAAAAAAATCAATGTATTTGAGAGTTAGGTCACAAAATCACACCAACAATATTGTTGGCGAGAGTTACCCCAAAAAAACAAAGGAAATCCTTATAAAGAAAGTCATATCCAGTAAAATTTTAAATAACTTCGGATCACATGTCGGTGCTGTTGATTCTTTTTTTTTCCCATTTATTTATTTTTTAGGCTCATTGGCATTTTAGCTGTAACAGAGCCGAATTTTTAATTGTGTACATGTCACATATTTATCATATCTATAATTAGCACATTACACAGTTGCCATTTTTCGGCGTTAGAGTATTTCCTTCTATACCATTCCATATGGTACACATTTACACAGTAGCAGCCATTTAGGCATAATAGTTTTCTATCTGTTCTTCCATTATCCAGTTAGACCGGACAGCGGAGACAGTTGATTGATCATTGTTGAGTTATTTATAGAACAGCAGCCCAATGTGTCTTGCAGAGCAGAGCAGTTGTATGGATGAATCGATCATATTTCGACCGTGGATCGATCTCCATCGCTGATGATTGTTGCGTGGACGTAATTATTCTGTAACAATACAAAGATGGTCAATGAGGGCCCTGAGTTTCGAACTCACGATCGATCGCTTACTAAGCGAACGCGCAACCAATGTGGCTACGGAAGCCCCCCTGTTGATTCTTGTTACTGAGAAAGAAATGGCATGACGGCCGACGGTACACAACTGTTGTAAAGAATATATCGAGGAAACTTTATTCATCATATTCAATTGTTTACGTAAATGTTGTTCTTGATCTTGAATGTTGATATATAATTTTCATACTTCGTTAAAGCTTTTGTTAATTTTATCTGTAGTCCGAATTTACCCGAAGATAGAGTTGATGTTTTTTTTATGTCTATGACTAAAGTGACGAATTGAATTCATTCAAAAAATATTGATTGTTTATTTGGTTTTGTTACACAAAGCAACAGACCGAATAACAACGAGATGCATTTAAGTATTTGAGGCACTGTTCTCTGAATTACTTTTTCTTTTAACGATTAATACCTATTTTTATTTTACATGTGAAGATTCTCTTTTTTCTCCTTTTCCAATTTTCGGAAGATTCACTATGTTGACCAAGGATTTTTCTTGGTGGTTGATAACTAAGAAAACTATTTGAAATGTAGAATTAACAAACAAATTGGATAAATTTTGTCCTCTGAAATTCAACTTAACTCCTGAATATTACTTTAAGGGATATCTATCCATCTATATCAATCAGATTATTTTGTATCAACAGAATTATTTTTTCCAAAGTTTGTAAAACCTTATTTTTTGGTATTTTTTCATACTTTTCATCATTTTCATACTTTTTTTTCGTTGTCTTGAAGTGGTTACACGTTTGTAAGCAACCGTGGCACCAATCTTGCTTGAAGCTTTTTCATATGTAAATGTTCATGTGAGATACTACCCACACGGGAACTTTCTTTACTTTACTTTCCGATCAATAACAATGGCACCATTCTTTTTGTAATTTCTGGTAATGTCACCTCTTTTGATCCTTCGATACGTTTATAACCCAAATCCCATACGACAGAAAATTCACAAAACCAAAACGTACAGTGTTAACGGTGCAGATTCACTCAAAGATTAATCCATATATTTTTTGGCATCAGTTGCTGATCTGCCTTTTAAATCTGCAGTAGGAGATCTTTTTTTTTTTGAAGATTTGGATTTAATTCAATTCATCCTAAATACAGAACACGTTTATCTCAATTGCTTTTCAATTACAAGCAATACAAGCTACCTGTCACCATCTCCCGTAGCGACATAAAAATTTAATTTTCAAAATAAAATACCATTTTCTCGCCACAATTCATCGTTAAAAAGTTCATAAATCCTTATCTTATACTGAGAAGCACTATAATACATAGATTTTGGTATAATCCTTCCCATAATGATTCTACTGATAACGGTACAGGAACAATCAATGTTTCTGTCCATATAGTATTGAATTAGTAATGTTTTCAGAAATGGTACATTGTAATTCTCAGTTAATGAATTGGCACATTCCCAACTCATGGAAATCTAGAGCATTCGCATGCAAAAAAAGTTCTTTCCATAAGATCCACTAACTTTAGATAATCAACCCGTTACGAAAATGAATACACAATCTATTAGGTGCGCCACTAAGCTCTCGAAATTTATTTTTATTTTTTATTCTATTTTATTTTTTTCTGAACGAGCTTGAATACTGTTACGATTGAAGTCTTTGTTTTTTGAGGCTATCCACGAATCAAGTAATTTTTGATAATCAGTCAAATCATGTGCCGTCAAACGGAACAAGTCTTAATTGGATGGCGCAGTATCTGGGAAATAGAGGAAAATAAACTAGTTTATTCCAACTATTCCAATTGTTCAAAAGTAGGTTTCAACAGGTTTGTCAAAGCGTTTTGATGCTATAGATTGACTTTTTCGAGTCTCTGCTCATATTATAGCCGTTTTTTGCACAGCGCACGGCTCAATCGCATCGAGTTTCTACAGTTCAAAATTAATGATACCGACCTGATACCAACTGCATAACCTTCGAAGCGTGGATATTTGACCCAGTCGTCAACGTAGAAGCATGACCGGGCAATTCCGATGATTTTCTTTACTTCGGGTTGCAGTAAAGAATTCGTTTTTCATCACCCGTCATGATGGAACGAAGGAAACCGTTCTTTTTTGCCGCTAGATCTGGGTTTCATAGACGAAAGAACGATGTTAGGAACCGAAGTTCTTTGCCTTTGAATCATTTCGAACGCATGCAATCACTTAGAATCGCTTGGCGAGTAACTCCTTAGTAACTGTTAAAGCAAGCTCTTCTTGCGTTTGACATGGGTCTCTAACTCAGATTCTTCGAAGTTTCACACTTAGACGCGTAGATGCCGTCAACATCGAAATCACCGTCTTCGAAGCGACGGAATCAATCACGGCACGTTGTTTCTCTTAGAACAGCATCTCCGTGAACTTTTTGGATACCTCGATACGCTTCAGCCGTTTTTTCTTATGTGTCGGAGTTAAATGTTTACCATATTTCTAAACTCGGTTCATGACGGTTGCGATATGTCGAAATCGACCAGCACTTACTGCTGGAGCCATTTTTTGATAAACAGCTTGAATTTAGTTTTTCATCTAATACGGTAAATTAATTAGGTAAATTAACAGAACGATTCATCGATTTTTTGTATTATATTTTTTTGTCCCAAAAGTCTACAAATCTTTGGATTGGATTTGGACAATATTTTCCACAATGTCGTGGATTTGTGGATTGACTTGACTCATCGCCTCGATATCGATATCTCAGCAGCAAGACAAATTGTCAGAATGTACTAGTACGAATAATTTGAATATAATTCCCATCAGTTTCAACAAGTATGCATTATAATATTTGTGTAGTAACTCGAATAATATCTCGAGTACTTTCCCACTCAAGCAAAGTCACTACAAATCATATTATTCGTTCTGCTCACCTCAGCTTCTACTATTCCATATAGAAATAGTGGATCGTTCTCGAATATACTGAATGATGGTGGTCAAAACGCTAGTTTTTGTGTACCATCATGATAATTTTTAAAAACATATATTTTACATTTTGTTTCAATACATTCAATCTGAGTGGATCTTTCTCATTCAAATTAGACAGTTTGCAGCGACTGAAACAAGTAATAATACGTGAAAATCGAAATATGGCATCCTATGTAAGATCTAGACGTCTTTAGCGAGGTACCTGTCTTGTGTCATTGTGCTGTAGTACCGTTATCCGGGGGCAAGTTGATCACCGGGGTGAAATTGATCAAACGTACTAATGAAAACAAACAGAAATGTTTGAAGCTATTATTTAATTAATTTTAAAACTTTTTTATATTATTACGTTCAATAATCATATGTAGGTTCTTTTCGTCAGTGGTTTTCATCGAATTGTTTATTAAATTGGATACAAATTATTTTTTTTTTGTGAACAGTATTTTCGTTTGTTTTTTTTAAGCATGGTAAAGAAACATATTTTCAGCATATCAAACCGATATTAGTAGACGCTAAACATGTTAATTCACACTCAGTTGTTTCTTCACGAGTTGAAATAACAATCAGATAGTTACAATTAGTATGAAACAAGTGATAAAATCAATTTTACAGAAAAGTATCTTGAAGGACATATTTTTTTCTTACCCAGACAACCAATATTCCGGCTCAGTTTATTGAGTAAAGCCTCCAATTCTTCATCTTCAAACTTTTTTGGTGATCCGGAACGTTCTTCGTCTTCCAAGTCAAAATTATCACTTTTAAACCGTGCAAACCACGTCTGACACGTTCGCTCAGTCGGAGAATGCTCACCATAAACTTCCTTCAAAATGTGATGACTTTCCGCAGCTTTCTCCTTCATGTGGAAGTAATGACGTAACACTCCACGCACTCTCGTTGGTACGAAATATTCGACATATTCGAAGTGGCAAAAAAAAACTCTGTTGTTTACGCTTCAACTTTTTGATATATACTGAAAATGACGCGCAATGACAGTAGATTTCCAACGAATGTCTGAAAATTTGATTCACTGGAATAATAATCAAGTTACGCCATCTGTTGTTAAACCGGAGAAACTTACCGGTACACCTAATGGCTTATTTGTGATGAATTTAAGTCTATATGACCTGATTGACGTATATGTGAAAATAATGAAAAAAATGAATTGATCAATTTCACCCAATTTCAAAATCCCATCATGCGACATATCGAACTTCATGATTTGTCAAAACTAGCTTATTGTTGGTATTCCAAGGGTTTTCGGCCTCATCAGGATAACCCGGACGATCTCTAGATGACAGGCAGTTCAAACTTCAGATCGAGTTATGAGAAGGGCTCGAGCACATATGTAGGTGGATTAAATTATATTTGGTGTCCTCAAACCCTCAATAATTATCATTTATACTACCATAGGTAAATAAATCAGTGGTTTTATATACATTTTCGTGCATATTACACTAGAAAATAGTGAAAAAAAATGAATTGATCAATTTCACCCCAATGGTATGTTTTGAAATTATACGCTAAAAGTTTTCCAAAGTAATGTTTATGGAAATTTTGGAACAAAACATTTCATAACGTTTTGTGACCTTGGCACTGGTATTGATTTGAAAAATAATTGGGTATAGATTAAACGAAACATTTCGGAAATATTTACATTTTTCAGTTAGTTATTTCGTTATCAATTTGCCCGCGGGTTACGGTACTATTCCTTTTTCTACTAATAATTTCTGGTACTAGGTTCTGCTTCAGTGTCCCGTTTGATAACTTGTAGATACGCTTCTTTTTGCTTCTTTTTAGCCTCCGCGCTTGTGGATTTCGGATTTCAGAAGAGTGAAATCGTATTTTTTTGCGTTATCTCGATCCGAGATTCAGATTTTTCTTAATACTGACCTGTTCCGCTGCTGGTCATTTGTTTCACTACGATCTCTTCTCTGATTCGTTCGGGTCACGCTTTACCATTCACGGAAACCATTGAGTGTATCGAAAACAATAGATATGACAAATGCAACAATTTCGCGATTTCTAGAGTGATGAGCTCTCGGCGCGAGTCTGCGAGATCAATTGTCCCTTTTCGTTTTGTATTTGGTACAACTTTTGTCAAATTACACGAATCGATATGAAACTCTCTGCACTGAAATATGAACACTTTCAAAACAATTTTTTCGAAACATTACGAAACTGACAACTAGAGGCTACTTGTATATAAATCATGTTTCTGGACCCAAAGTGGCCCACATTTTTTCGGTGTCTGCCAGCCACTTCGAATCCTAATCAGTTATTGAGGCTAATCCTCCTGAAGAACAGACGCATCTGAGATAGACGATAGATAGATCTGCAAAAGAGATAATGCGAAGCTCGTCACATATACCACCCCACCCACATTGCTTATGTAGTTCAAAATAATGACAGGATTTTCTGTTTGGAAAAAAATCCGAAAACATCGTTTTAATTCATTATTCTTGTTGATACATGCATTCTTTCATCACTGCAAGTTTACATAACGTTAACTGTTATAAATTTATAGAAAACAAATTAAATATCAGTGAATGGACAAAAAGTATTGCTAGATCTTGTTCGAAATCTTTGCTTGCATTCTGAATAGACATAAATTCGAATCATTGAAGTGCTAGCAGAAGAAAACATTACCCTTCTACTAGTAACATTTTGGCAAACAGTCAGTTTAAGTAAGAGAATATTTGTGTTTAATTTGATTGACATCGTTTCGTTCGTATGTAATATTATTAGTTTATAAACATATAGTTCAGTTTATGCTACTAGTAAAAGTTATTTTCAGATTCCTTGTTTCGAATCTCAATTTAATTTTATTTATCATTATATCCCTGCAGAAACAGTGCAGATGTTCGAGGTACGACCACATAGTTGATGTAGGACTATCAAATTATTTTATTTCATTCGGTTCTTGGTACTTTCACATATACATTTCTTTAAATGACACGAAGTTCGATTTCAGAACTAATTCTTAAGTAGAAATTCTATATAACTCTGAAAAGGACCGATTTGTGGTTTCGTTCAAAATTTGAAAATTAAAGATGGCCTGTTGACTACTCGCTGTCTGGAGCGAAACTAGAACAAAAATCGCAAATGGCATTTATATAATATCGCCCGGTTCAATGTGCATTGGTTACGTTGCAAAAGTTTCGCTTTTCCTTTGTAACATTTCGGCTGAAAAGTTTATAAGGTAACACAGTAAAACCATTTTTTTGCAAAATTCAATTTTATTATTCAACATAATTGCCTTCGAGGCCGATACAGCGATAGCGATCTTGCAACTTTTCGATACCATTTTTATAATACATAGTAGTACTTTCGGTTTTTCCTCAAAATAGGCCACAGTTTCGGTAATCACTTCATCATCGGTCTTGAATTTCTTGACAGCAAGCATTCTCTTCAGGTCTGCGAACAGAAGATAGTCGTTGAAGCCAAATCTGGAGAATACGGTGGATGCGGAAGCAATTCGAAGCCCAGTTCATGCAATTACACACGAAATTCGTATTTTTCCATTTTTTCACAATAACAAAAGTAGCTAAACTCTCAATGCTGTAACTCACGAACCAATCGGCCGATTGCTGTCAAATTTTGACAAATATCCATTGAAAGATAGTGCTTTGTGATATTCAAGTAGATTTTTGCAAGAGTCGCCATCTAGACGTCAATCTTATGAACTTTTCAGCTGTTATCTTTGATGTCAGGGAAAAATCTCATATTTTATTATTATATTATCATTTAACCAAAAACCAATTGATTCTCCCTATTCTTAGAACACATGAAGTTATTTAAGTCACCCTGTTATACATGAAACTGTCAAATGTTGAAAATAATATATAAAACAGAAATTTCTTTCACGGTAGCATTCGGATGTAATTTTGCGCGCATCGTATTTGAGGATTTTTCCTTGAAATTTATTTCATCCGACCTGATATCTTCGACAAATTATCAGTTTGAACGACTGTTCATAAAGAGGTGAAAAGATATTTTGTTTGTTTATGTTATGTTATATTATGTTATGTTTCGTTTTCTAAAGCTGACATAACTTATCACAAAGCCATAAAGGAACCCCTTGACCTTTATGGCTTTGACCCTGTAAAAATATATCATCCCAACCAAAACCCAGCCTTTTTATTCGAAATGTTGTGTTTCTTACTACGTTTTGTACGTATTGGAAAATTTCAATTACGACTCTAGGTGAATAATCCCAGCTTATTTCATACATGTACCTACTATAAACAAATTTAGATAAGAAACAACGCATAAATCTTTCTTATTTAGCATGATATGTGTAATTGTTCGTTTTACTAACACCATGTGATCATTTTAACTGCACACTAAAAATAAGTTCGATTTGACGACTATTTTCTTTTAATGAAAAATGTACTATTTTGTTCATAGTAAAAATCGTTCGATATCTTGAACAACGCTTAGTGGCTAGACTATTATTCGAAAAATGGGGATTGTAGTGGTATATGGACGCAGCAAAAGGGCATATTCCTTAGGGTGTTCATTTTATCACGTCTTCCACTACTAATAGATGAAATGTAAGGAATTTATATTCAACGGTTTCTAGCCCTTTCAGGTTGAACATTCTTAGAATGATTGATTGTTTATATGTACTCGCAAAATATTAAAAAAAAAAACATAAGGATCTGTACCTAGGGGCGTGGACGAGAGCCTAACGTAGGACTGCGATTGTTGGATACAATTGCCTCTGAATTGAGTCCTTTTCATTGTTCAGAAATGGGTAAACTACTTTAAATGCTGAAAATAGTGGCTCTGGGGTTGATTGTTTGAAATAATTGTTAATACGATTTTCTTGCGAATGGCCCACGATCTTTCACCCAAGATCTCGACCGTGATTTTTTCGGAACTGTTAATGGTTTTTGAGCGATTTCGCATAACCGCCGAAATGTCGATTGCGTAACGGATACATATTCTCGGAATCACCTGCGTCGTTTTTGTCAAAACTTATTTAGTATTCCGATACTAAACAACAAACTTTATCCGTTTGTGCAAAAATGCCCCTGCTTGAACTGGAATTGAAATCTAAACGTTCACCACGATCTCCTAAGCTCCCTATCGACTGCACTATCAACTTCAGAATTTTACAAAGTTTGCGCACAACAGAAACCGTAATATAAACGACTGTGAGTTATCATTGTTATGATGCTCTTTGTCATTGCTCACTTGCAAATTCATTAGGAATACGTCTATGCAACGGGCTCTCATTGGATGAAAGTAATTTTGACTTGAAGTAACGTCGTTGTTATATGCCTAAGGAATTCTCGAGCGACACCTGCAGGAGGATTGAGTTGGAACAGGTGGATAGATTAAATTCTCATGATAAATTGCTTTATTACACATTTCTCTACCGATACTAATCGTATGACGAAGTTGCATTCTGAAAGCTGCAAGGCTCTTTTCATCTCCTATTATGTTTTCAAATAATTCACTATCCAATTCACGTATTCATTCAAAGTCTAGGTTAGTAAATCTGACTAAGTGCAGCCGAATTCTGTTTTAATTTAGAGTTTACAAAAGAACCGTTGTATTGTATATTATTATAACACCGGCAAAAAAAGGCTATCGTGTGCAGTTTCCACTTGCTCAGATAGCCAACACAATCTCACTTCAATTATACCAAAATTCGCCATGAACCGCCATGAGCGAATCCCTGAGATTTTTTTTATTCTATCCCAAACAAAATATACAACCAACCCAATCAAGTCGAGGCTCCAGCAGAAAACACTTTTTCCTCCTGCTACTTTCTCGCAAAAGAAGTGCAGGAAAAACTTTCCACTTAAGGTCAAACTCCCGTCTGGGATGTCCCTTTTCGGCATCGATTTAATTTGCATAATTCAGACGGGTTACGGATTGGCCGGTCAGAGAATCCCCATTCCAAATTGATCCCACCATACACAAACTCCCCGATGTGTGTCTGGCGGCATGTGACCGAATAAGTTGATTCGATTTGAGGACAACAGTAATGGAAAAGTGGTCCCTTTGAGTGCCCGTATACCATGAGCCGATGACCTTTGTTTTTTGGTGTAGCTGTGACTGGGGGCTGTGAGAAGGGGGTATATCAATTTGGGATCGTGCAAAATATGGTTCGAAGAAAATCATAATTGATTCAAATTTTCACGATGGTTATTCAGACAGGAAAACCTTAGTTACGATCGACGTTTGTCTTCCGCCACATTACACACAGAATCATCGGATGAGACGCGTCTTATCAGCTGATAATCATCCAGAAAACCCGTGCATTTATCTTTGTGATGCCGCGAAAGCTTGCGGCTGGAGCATGGCTGCATGCATCATGCTCGCGTGTGCACACACTGTCGAGCGAAGAAGATTAGCGGGCGAGTGAAAATTAACGGTGATGGGAAAATGTCTTCCTCATGCCTTTCGCTGCGGGGGACGCGCCCATGGCTTCCCGAGCCAAAGGCAACTGAACTCGTCACGAGTCCACGATATGCGTGATTGCATTGTACGAAGTATGAATTATTCAGAGGCCACAGTTAGATGCTTGAAATTCCGGTATTATTAGTTGAAATTACGGGAACAGCATAAATAATCCGCTGAATATATGCGAAATGTTTCTGTAGCAAATTCACACCACTCCCCGTGTAGCGCTTGCCCCAAAACTGTCCGTACAAAATCTCGGGAAAAGTTTGCCGGCCATCGAAGAAACACAAGCAAAGTTTGACGTTTTATTTATTTTATGTATTAGACGCCTCGCGAATCACAGTACAAAAACAGAAATTGTCGAACATCCGAGACTGGGTGGGTCGCCATCATCGCGGGAGAGGAGGACACTTTTCACGCTACTGATGCTGCTGCTGTTGCTCACCAACGTCGACGGCATTGTTTTTCCGCCGATCCGCCGGTTCCACCGATACCCGCCACGTTTTTTTTTTGTATTTTTTCCCCGTCATTCCGCCCAGCGCACGTCGCCAGAAGGCGGTAAAGAAAAAGTGCATCTGTATTTAGCGCAAGCCGCGTGAACTGTGTCACGATCGCTTTGTAGCGCGCATTTATGTGTTTGTGTCTGGAGAAGAAAAATGAAGCTCAGGGATAAGAAGAGTGCGAGTGGAGTTCCACCAAGTGGAAATCAGAAAGAAAAGCTTTAAACGCGAGTCTGGCAAGCTTGGCTGTGTGACTGTATGAGTGTGTTTACTGCTGAATGTTGGCGGTTTTCCACGCCGTAACCAAAGCCAGGTGCAAGAGTCGCTCCGCCGCTGTGGGAGGATGGGAGGATGCAGTTTGGGGAAATTTTCCATGTTTTTCTCGCTCTCGATGCTTCGTGCTCATTAGATTTTGAACGGTGTAATTTTTAACGTCGCCTCACTCTCTCGGTGGGTTTAAACTTGCTTCCGCTTGATCTCCTGAATTGGTGAATTGTGGTAAACAAGGAGTGGGAAGAAACGGTAAATTGGATTTTTCAGCTGACTAGCGTCGGAGTCAACGCCGTCCTAGCATATTGGGTTCACTATCGGTTTGGATTGGTTTATCACTTTGGTGCTAGGATTGACTCAATGTGGTGGATTAAAGGGATTAGACCGAACGAAATGTAGTGCTTCATGGCTAATAGGTTAGTGCTGCTTATGAAAATCGATGGAAAAACTTCTGGTTCATTCATGAATTTTATATTTGAAACCCAATTTCTAATCCAAGTACCGTTCAAATTCCGAACACTTCTTTTTTAAATGTAAATTTACAAAACTTTCATGTTATGAATAATTGAACGATGAAAACCCTGACATTTTTTGGGGTACAGGCTAAATTTTAACATCGTTTACAGGTATCGAAATAGCCTATAATTTATAATACTAAGCATTTGCAAAAAAAATAACTGTCAAAACCAGTGCTAAAATGTTTGCGTTAACAAATTCCGTAGAAAACAAGCATCGGTAATATTTCAGTTTCTAGTTGTTTTAACTATTTTGTATGCTGTTTTCATGTTAAGTGCTAGGAAAAGGCAAGAATCTACTAAACATTAATTGAAAAAAGATCTTTTATGTAGAATTTCTATTAAAATTAATATTTATGTAGTATTCGGAATTTGAATCATGTTTCGACGCATCTTTTAATCTTTCAAATATGACTTATTTCTTATTTCAAGAAAAAAGTAACATTTCAACGTGAAGGTGAAAGATAATTGGGTATTATAAGTACAATGGGGTAAACATCGTGATTTTTGAAGATTCTCATTGAAGGCTCACCAGGAATTGTTTAGATGGATAATGCAGCGGAATTAGAAAATATAGGAGGTAATGTGGTAATCGCTTGGTGCCAGGTCCGGTGGTTTTTTTATTTTAATTCCATTTTTGATGTTCGGAATTTGAAACAAAAGTGTTCGGAATTTGAGTCAGGGCCAAAAATGGTGTTCGGAATTTGAGACAAATGTAATTAAACATATTTTTAGTTTTTTTTTTACCATGAATATGTATTTGCAAATCAATTTTATTGTAGCCAATTAAAAAAAGACTCCAAAATCAAATTAATTTCGCGAAAAAGTACCATTTTGAGTAATGAAACACTGCTTAATGGCCAACAAAGCTGAAGTGTTCGGGATTTGAGACAAAACGGTATATTAACCAGCAACGGAATCTCATACATGCACTAATAGCAATTAATTAAATCAATCAATGTTATACTCTGACTATCTCTACCTTGAGTTTAAATAATATGGAAAAACATAATTTGTCATCCAACAATTTTGCTATGGTTTCCAAGATGTTCTCATAATTCACTTTTGCATTGTCAAAAAACTTCATATCACGCCGGTTGAGACACATCCTAGACATAGACGGTTTTTTCATGTATTCATGATTACCCACGAAATTTGCTCTGGCAAATGAATTAAGTAAATTTTTCACATCACCTGTCTTGATGAGGAGTCAACCAATGATTCAATAATCCAATATAATGAAAACATGACACCGGACAGACGCCGTTGCTACCGCAAGTTCCCCCTTGCTTTCGACGCAGGCAATTTCCGCTAATATAATCCATCAGAACCCCAGCTTGACAGCCGGTAGCCACTGGTCAGCGATTAACTTCCTTCACATTAAGTCGTCGTCGATTAAAGGAAAGAACCCTTCTTCCCGAATAACACGACCTCTGGCTTCTGTTCAGTGAGGTCACTGAAGCCACAAGCTGGACATTCCAACACACTGAATGTGCGTTTTCGACGCAAGTCTCGTCGTATGAAATTATGTCAAGGGGAAAATTAAACAGGAAATCTTGCCGGACTTTAACTTTAAGTGAAGGGGGAAACCTTACAAGAAGTTTGATTGCTTGACTTTGATGGCTATCGGATTGCGGCTGTGACTACGCACACACGATGTTGGACAACACTCGAAATACCCGCTCGGAGGGGACGGACAACATCGGAGCAATTGTGAGAAAACGCTCTCCGAAAACCAACTGACCACTTGAGACCATTCAAAGACAGCGGTTGCCAAAAGGGCTCGGAGGAAATTGACGAAAAAAAAAGAAGGGAATTCCCAACCTCGAACAAAAGCGTAAATTGTCCAGCGCCGTTTGGTGTGTGCCAAACAAAAACATAAACCGTTCGGAAAACCCTTTTTTGCGAGCGGCAGCATAAGCCTGCAGTCAGTCAGTTGTGTTCGCACACCAGCGATGATGACTTCATACAAAGGCCAAGTTTCGGAAAGCTAGAGATGAATGACGCGACCGGCGGTCGCGCGTAAAGGCCCTCGCATACACAAACGTACGCTGTTTTCTGCGCTCCGATCCGTAGTACTTCCCGAAACACAACGCAGTGAATGAAAACAAAACCTTCAACGGGTCTTCCGCGGTCCCGTGTATTCCTGGCCAGCACGGGAACGATATGAATATGAATGGAGAGTGTTTTTTGCTGTGCCGTTCGTTTGAGACCTTTTCTTAATTTGAGGTCAAGTCATTTTTTCCCGCTTAATAGTTGCTCTACGTCGTTTCGAAGTCAGTTTTTGGTAATTCTAATGTAATTTAATACGTTCGCTGAAATCGGACCCTTGCACAGCGTTTGTCCTGACTTATGGGCAGAGGGGCACAACAGCGAACGCAACGCTGTAATTATGATGATCATTATTGTGTTTTGACTTGGCCTGGATAGCACAATAGACTCGTTGAGAGGCGGTTGGATTCCGTCATGGTTCTTCCTTTCACAAGAAGGAATCCTTCCAGCTTAAGCTGAAACAATTGGTCCGAGCTGGCGTAGACGTTGTGCGAAATGAGTCAGAAAAGTGCGCACCCTTTGGTCCTGGCGAAACAATTAGTATCGATGCATGATCGCATATCACGGTGCGGTAAATTATGCAAATCAGCTGCACTCTGTTGAACTCTGCCGATGATGCGATGATTGATGAAATCATTTCAAATAATTGAACATCTGTATCGATGCGACGGCGGTGGCTAATAACAGTAATTAGTTCAAGAATCGGTACACCTCGCGCGAACCGCTGCCGGGGCGCAGGTTGATTCACCCTCACCACTCGGTGAAGTCATTCCGGCGTGTTTTCCTTGTAGTTGTTTTTTTCTTCTTCTTCTGTTTACCCCCGATTCGTACCGATCGTGATGCCATCAAATTAGTCCGGAAAATAGCCGCTCCACTCATTTTCTCCATCAGTGTCAGAGTGGCTTTTATTAGATCGATACAAACATCAACAACCAACCCCTCGAACCGAACAACAATGCGGTGGGCAATCGGCAGCACACGTTATGATGTGGGAAAGTGGGCTTCTTAGGGAGGGGGCGCTCGGGGGAAGGTAACAGTCGCTTCTGTGGCTATAGCGAGGTCCTTGACAGAAGAAATTGAAATAAGGACAGGACAGGACGATCGAACCGTTGTCGGTCACGCACCAACAAAGAGTTATTTTAGGCTTGAATTTGACTCGGATATTGAACCGGATATTCACAGGCAAAGCCGGATATATTTTTTCAGCAAAACTAAGTAATGATGGTGATACTATACAAAACACAATTACTTGTAAATGAACACATGAATGGTTAGAAATAAATGTATTTCAAACAATTCAGCGCTCCTTCAATATCTCAACTATGAAATGGATAAAAAATATGTGTTTTTGGATATTGAACAATAATCACATCCATTAGTATTCGACGAACGAAGCTAAAAAAGTGTATCTTCAAGTTTGAAAATTTGAAAGTGTACGTCATTCAGATTCAGATTAAAATTGGCGTTTTTTGGCCTAAATTGCGCGAAAATTTAAATCATGGGAGATTGAATATTTGATGAGATTCATTGACCTCCGAAATTCTGCGATTTGGCGCTGCTAATGTTCGTGTTTACGTTGACAATCCTCAATGTTATGAGTAACTGATCAGTATCATTTAAGAAGTAGTCGAAAATGATCTCAAAATGATTGATTCATGCAGGCGTTCATATAACGATCCATTGAATTGTATCCCATATTGAATGCCACAACTGAAACAATGAAATGTAGAAAATCAAAATCTGAATTGTCTTTTTTTATATTATTCTCCGAAATATGAGATGGATATGTCATTTATTTTATCATGGTAGTATTACAACTTAAAGTTAATGGCTGCCCTTAGTGGTCGTCCCACTAAGAACGATTTTTTTTTTTGAATAATCTAGTTGGAAAAAGAACGGATAAGCATAAAGGGTGTGTCACATCAAATTGCATCACGGAAAAAACGCTGTAGAAATTTAATTTTTAGGAATTATATCTTCAGCTTTCGCTTATAATCAGATAAGAGTGTATAGATCACGTTGGCCATGCTTCACTGTCAATTTTTCGTAAATTTGGAAAAATGTCGTCGAACGAAAAAGAGCGTCGTGAATTAATCCTGTGCACTCATTTCGAGAATCCGGAGTTGTCACATCGGGACATCGGTAAGATGCTGGGAATCATCCAATCCACGGTCAGCAGAGTACTAAAACTTAACCTAACCATCGACCGGAAGGTGAAGAACGGCAAAAATGGATGCTCCGTCAGTGAAAAAGATCACAAGCGCGTAGTTAAGCAGTTTAGACGTGATCCGAAAAGTTCGGTCCGGGACCAATAAGCTGAATTTGTCAAGTTCATTCGTCCAGCGGACCAAGCAGCGGGAGGGCCTGCGTACATACAAGGTTCAGAAGGCTCCTAACCGCGACGAAAGGCAAAACATGGTGGGGAAGACGCGAGCCCGGAAGCTGTACACCGAAATGCTGACGAAGCCGCATTGCCTGGTAATGGACGACGAAACCTACGTCAAAGCGGACTTTCGTCAGCTGCCGGGCCTGTTGTTGGACAAATTCAGCGTTCCGGAGGAGATTCGCAAGCAGCAACTATCCAAGTTTGCCAAAAAGTACATGGTGTGGCAAGCGACCAACCCGCCCAACGCGCCGGAGCTTCGCCCAATAGAGAAATATTGGGCGATTATGAAGCAGGCCCTCCGGAAGAACCCAAAAGTTGTCAAATCGGAGGCGGACTTCAAGAGAAAATGGATTTCTGTTCAAAAAAACTACAACCTGACATTGTACAGAACCTTATGGACGGGGTAAAGAGGAAGGTGCGAGCATACGGGCTTGGGCTCGAAGTATGAATAAAAAGAAAATGCCAAAAGTTGTTTAATAGTTTTTATTTTACTGTCTAAAATTTTCAAAAGGATCGGTCTACTGGTCGAATTTCTACAGCGTTTTTTCCGTGATGCAATTTGATGTGACACACCCTTTAGTTCTGATTTCTGACTTCGTCAATTTTTTTCATTTCTTCCATCTGACTATCGTCATTTAACACGTTCGTGCTATGTTGCTGGCTTGTATTAAAAAAACCATGCTTCAACACTCATTTGAAAATTAACCCTTTTACTACGAAAAACAAATATATTCTATCACAAATATTTTTCTTCTTCTCAAATTTTTGTGGGCATACCATTATTTTTTTTTGCTATTTCTGCTTCTCCCAATATGAAAACATGTAAAATAAATTTATAGTTGCATTAAGGTAAGTGACCCAATTATGGAGGAAATATGTCACCAACTCGCAGAAATTTGTGAATAAATACTCTTTTTTAGTTGAAAAGTATACAAAAGTATATTTTTTTCTAGCAGTTTGAACTCTGTTCTTGAAGATTGTCACTGATATTTTGATGATTAATTGATTAAATTGTATAAAAAACATGTTTGAAAATGCCGCTTCCATGTACCCATCATGGTAGTAGTGTTCCTGGGGTTTCGTAATAAGTGTTCCTATTATAGTAATAGTCGGTTCAACATGGAAAAAGTATTAATATGATTAAAATAATACTTCGATAATAATTTTTAAATAAAACTATGACTCTAAATCTTATTCCTGGTATGCAATACTATGTCGTTGATTCTACATTCAACAAAAATTATGGGAACGGAGCGCGAAGTCGAAGTTGGGATATATGGAGATGGGATATACATCATTCTAAAGCTTCATTTGAAGCTTCAAGTTTTGATGTTTGATACTTGTATGCTTCTATCTTTTTGTGCGTAGGTGTAGTGGATAACAATACTGGAAACAAAAAAATCGTTTTTTTCTGATATTGTGTATATTTTTATAGATTAACGCAGTATTTTATTAATCAAGTCAAAAGAAAATCCAATTAACCTTATCCATCAGTATTCATTTGATTCCAAAAACTTTCCTGCTGTTATTTTACTATAGGAAAATGTTTTGATAGAATGAAAAAAATCTCTTTTGCTAATGAATACAGTTTTGAAAATTCAATAAATTCTGTACAAGGCTAATTATTTATTGTTCTATATTCGGCAATTTTTGCCTATTTTTTGCTTTGATCGATTCTCTTAATTAACTTTCTCTTACGATAACCATGGCTTTCCAGACAGATTTTGTGCCACATAATTCCAATATGCAAAGAACATCAACCAATTATTTGTATTCAAAAATTTAAAAAAAAACTAAGAACTTCCGGGATGATAATCTGAGAGAGGGTACACTTAATTAACTACAAATAAAAAAAGAATTAATAAGCATTACAAGTTCCGGTTATGGTTTATCTTCTGTTAATGAGAAATTATTGTTTTTTCTAATATCCGGTGTCCGGCCGGATACCAAATATTGACCGGGTAGGCAGGATACCGAATATCCGTTTCATCCCTAGATTAGACTGTTGTTATGTGCTTCCCGGTTGTAAAATAACTGCCGACTCCTCATTGTTAGGTCTCTCTGCTAGCTGACAAGAGAATCACAAAGGTGTGAGGGTTGTGATGAAATTTTCGCATCTCTTCGGTAACTGAACAAAGGGTAACCCATTCACCTTAGATTCAATTTTCAACAGAGTGGATCACGAAATATGCTTCGGTCGAACACGCTCGGTGCTATTTCATTACATTACTGTACGTTCAAAACCGCCCTATGATATGCAGAGCAGAGCAGAGGGTCCAATGCCCCTAAGGAAGATGGTTGTAATAGCTATTATCCATGGTTATTATGCAAAGAAAGAAATGGATAAACTCCCAATCACATCACTCACCACAGTGAATCCTGATTATTACTTCGCCTAACTAACAACTATTCCTTCTTTGAGAATCGCAAGGGAACCACGATATAGAGGCGACTCTTCTGGCCTTCGGGCGGCGAATATCATACTAACATTCCTTCCCTTGCCCTTGTGAGTGTAAGGGCGTGACCGACGTCGCTATTGTCTATTTAAAGCTCGATTCACCGAAACTTACAAAACAATGAGGATGATTTGTTACTCCCAAGCGTCATTCAATGTTTTTTTGTGCAATTTCGCTGGTTCAGGTCAATCACAGAGAGCAACTACGAAGTGTACAGGCTACTCAAACTCAAGCTCAAGCACAAGCACAAGATGGCTTCCGAAATCGTGATGATGTATCGTCAATAATGATTTAGTCAGGCTCTTGGATTTAGTAGTCCGTATTAGGGAAACACATTACGGTCTGTATGCAAGTATAAGAGTACCCGCACCTAGCATCTGATGATGCTTTGGCGTATGCAAATATTGTACTACTAAAATTATGTCTGTGATTTGAAATGCATACAGTGGTTATCTGCTCAATCCCTATCACATATCTCATCAACGAGCACATATCAGTACCTTAAAATGCAACGGAAACCACTATCAAAGTTTCGAAGTCATACAATTTATGAATTAACTCCATGGACATGGACTACACTGCGTTTCACAACTATAGAACCACTCATTTTTCTAAGTTTCCAGAGATATGTCGGTTGAATTGAAGTATATGGTTTACGATATAATGACTATCTTCATTTATTGGACTGGCCATTTGAACTTCATTGTTATGTTCAGGTGCGAAATATTAAAAAAAAAAAAAAATCCAGTGCTTCATAACTATAGAACCAGATGGAAAAACTCTCACTCTCTCTCTCTCCTTTACAAAATTAACGTCAATTTAACATTAATTACGATAAGTTTCTAATTCGTAGGTCATCTTTAGTTCTCAATCAGATCAAATAACTCATTCGGGGTGGTTTTGACCAAGCTGCGCCTTGTTGTAGTGTGTATCTCGTTCTACGCAGAGGATACTGCTTGTTTAAGCTCTTAAAATCACTCATACTGTTTGTAAGCTGCTACTATTCGTACCATCACTCCTCATAAGTTCTTAATAGGGTTTTGATGTGTTAAACAAGCTGACAAGTCCAGAATATCAAGCCCCTATTCAATAAACCATGCCATACCCTTCCAGATTTTATGATTGACCCAATTTGTAATTTTTGTGAAATTGACGTTAATTTTGTTAAGGAGTGAGATTTTTTACATCTGGTTTTATAGTTAAGAAACACTGGAATTTTAGTTTTTTTTTATTATTTCGCGCCTGAACACAAAAATAAAGTTCGATTGGCCAGTCTTTTGAATAAAGATTGTTGTTATATCCTACACTATATACTTCAATTCAACCGACTTCTTACATATATCTGGGAACTCAGAAAGAATGAGTGGTTCTATAGTTGTGAAACGCAGTGTAGTGGCTAATTGAAGATCAAACTATTGATTTGACCGCCTAGTAGAATATCGTTTAGATCGTTTAAGCTTCACATCCATACAAAGAACTTGATAATGAATACGAAGCAAATCAGAAACAATAACCAGTCGTTATCAATAGTTCAGCCAATTTAAACGTCACAGTCCGGAAATATCAAAAGTATTCCATCCGGGCATTGAGCCACTGCAAAATCGTAACAAATTTGAATTATTTATGAGTATCTTTGAGTATATTGAGTTTCACTTCCCGTGAAACGATTTGGACTGTAACTAACGGCTGTTAGTTCTCTCTGAAGAATCATTCTGATCTCTCTTCAATATACTAATAAATATTTTGCCTTTTACTACAGACCTCTCTGATTGCACATTTTTGAAGAACTTTCTGAATATCCCAAATGCAGAAACGGAACGCTGTCGGCTAGTTCAAAACAAAAATTTGTTCATCGCGCCAATCTCCAGATAAGCTTTGATTG
The DNA here is from genome assembly GCF_029784135.1 of Toxorhynchites rutilus septentrionalis. NCBI lineage: Eukaryota > Metazoa > Arthropoda > Insecta > Diptera > Culicidae > Toxorhynchites > Toxorhynchites rutilus. The sequence continues at coordinate 227,667,655 of NC_073746.1, forward strand.
CGGACTGATATCAATTACCCCCACAATTATCACATACCCAGTCCATTTCGCTGTTTATTCCGGTTGTTGTCCGGTTGTATAATTGCAATCGAACTTACACTCACAGTGCACTTGAGTCGATAATTGCGGCTATCCGTGGAGTGTCCAGCCAATCGATTTCAAAGAACGTTTAAAATGTCGGCGACCGAGTCTTTGAAGTGCCCTTATTACAACGTGTCGAGATCATAGCCATTGATGTCATAATGTTTGTCAATCGATGTTTCTTGAGAAGTATGAATCTCGACGATCCTTCATTACACCACCACAGTCTCAGCGCGCCAGCCGATGAAAACGCCCGTAAAATGCCCGAAACCGAGCCCGAGTAATTAATTCCAAGTCACACCTTCGCCGTCATCTCACTTTCGCACCGTACAAGGCGCAGCAAGAGGAGTCCAACCCGCGGCGGCCAACCGTACTCGTCAGTCGGATCCCAAGTGACTCATCGTAACCTTACACATGTGTATACATATTTGTACACACGCGCGGCACGAAAATCTCGCCTCTCGCGAGTATTTAACAAACGCTAATAACTCAAAACCCACTTGAGGGGTGCGCGCGAACGACTCGCCCCAGGGCAACTTGGCTCGGCGCGATCCGGGTACCCCAAAAAATAAAAGCAAAACGACGCAGAGCCATACCGCGCGTACGCATACAACCACCACTGCCATGGGCTGGCCGCTTACAAGGCTCTCACTCTCATGTGCCAGCCGGATTTGGTGGTTTCGTGAGGTTCTCGCGTATGCCACGGAGACCCGTAGCTGTCATTCCTGTTGAAGAGTTTATGTGTCGTTCGAAAATGTACGCTCACACACTTTAGCCGGTTTTTTGGGCTTCCCCCTCCACACGTACGGAACTCGCAGAGGGTCGAAACCTGAGCACTGTGTGTACATGTGCTGGTACGCGACTCGAGATTGTCGCGTTTGTCCGTGGATTTTGATTGGTCCAAACGGTCCACTTTTTTTCGCTGTTGCTGCCGCCTTAGTTCTACTTCTTCGTAATCTTGGCGGCGAATTTGTCCGATCATTGTTATTTTGTAGCTACAGCTCGCTCCGCCACCGTCACTTATGTACAATGAGTATAATTTGAATGCTGCCTTTTGGGGGGAAATAAAGACGACAGGGTGTGGATAGGGAGTCCCCCGTGCTACAACGGAGTGGCGCACTCGCCCTGGACCCGGAGGTGAACTTGTGTATTAAATTGCTAATCATATACCGCCGCAAAATGTCACCCGCCGGTGACGACCGCCATTCGTCGACCGGATTTGGACGCCACCGATTCCAGATCAGCTCTTTTTTTGTGGTCAAACTTTGAAGCTGTAAACCGATCGCAATCAATCGCGGTCGTTTCAAGTGGTGACTATTGACTAATGGAGGAACCGTAGAAATCGATAGGCTGTAACCACTTGCGATCGCTTACCACCCGGGTAACAAGTGTCCGCTGAAACGCGTAATGAGTTGACGCTTTGGAACTAAAAAAAACAAGAGTTACGCAAATCCCCACGACTTGTTGGCACACTTTGGACTTCGGGGAGGGGAAATTGGAAACTCTCACTCGCCGTTGGGACTGCTGGTTTCGCTGAGTCATGGTTTATGGGTTTCGCATTTCAACCACAACTGTAATTGTGCAACTGTGTACAGTGTTTTGGTTGTCATTTGGTTCTGATATACACGTTCAGACGCGTTTTACGTATGTTTTTATTTTAAAATCACGTGCTTGATGATCGAACATTTCAATACATTCCAATATCCTATGAAGAATGAAATAACAGGGACTGACTACCATTTTTTTCCGAATTATATGTTTACACGAACCTATACATTTTTGTAAACCTTTGTCATATTTCATTCTTTTGCGAATATTTTACCTATAAGCTCTAAATATTTGAGGTGTCTTAATATATAGTCGAAGTTCTCTATAATGTTAATCCTTATAACTACATTTCTACAGGTCCCTCCAAAAACGCATAAAAATTCTCATTATTGACCTATTTCTTTACTACGACCTTCCCTTGTAACGATACATCACTACCGCGGTGTACCCATACATGCCATGCTCTATTGCGACCATTTTGATATCACGGATTTTACTGAACTTGCTTTTCGTTAAGTGTGGCTCCAACTCAAGGCCCAAAGAATCTGTTTATTATTGAATTACCCTCTACTTTGATGTTGTGACCCGCTACAAGTGCATTGCTCTAACTTCACTATAACTGTTGAGTTCACAGTTCACTTCAAGTTTAGTACAACTTCACTGGCCTTTGAAATAAGGCAACACAATCATAAGCACTACGAAATAAATTGGACATTATTGGACAAAGTGCATCACAATATGGATTCATTTATCATACGAAATTTAAGCTAGATTCGGGAAAAGGACCATAATTTATGGTTTCAACTGTTGCAACGCAGTACATCAAAATGCTAAGACTTTTTACAGGCAATATTGCTGGTTTCTTAACGAAAAAACTACAATGGGATATTTTTTTATGTGAAAAAAAAATATTTTAGGGAATGAATAAGCTGAAATTCAATTTACTTTTTCTGTTTTTCGTTTAAAACCTTTTTGGAATCAGTTATATTTGTTAGGAATATAATTTTATTGTCTCGTATGGAATTAAGTGTTCATCTATACATAACGACATTGAAATTCTCTATAATCGTCTTTGCTTGAGATATCGCATTCCTAACTGTGAAGTTACGTCAAAATAAATTACCACTGGCAGACTCTGCGAAATCCGCATTGTTCTGACTACTGTCAAAATATCCTAGTTCCAAGTATCCAACCGATCTTCGCTCATATTTTTTTAATGTTTTTACAAGAATCTTACAAGAGATGCTAATATTACTTCAAGTCTCACAATCCAATTTATATTTACATATAAATCACACAATCCAATTCACGTAGTTTCAAGGTATGGTGCTAATAATTGTCCGCTAAGATTACGCGATTTGGCGCTGCTAGGCATTTCTATGTGGCTATGTCTTTGCAGAGAACCCTGTCAAAATATGCAGTCAAATAATTGAAAATTATCTTAAAATGGATTCATTTCACATTTAATCATTATTATCTGTATTCCTTCTTGATTTTTTATTATTTTTGTTTCGTGGCTTGGGCGATCAGCTGCTTCTCAGTTTAACCACAAAATTATTGTAGTGGATCCTCCGTTTGAGATTCCCCAGCAAATTTTCTATCGATCGTAGCTGGAGGATTTTGGGAGGTTTGGCGGACTTCGAAATAAAAAAAACCAAATTTTTCGAAAAGTGTGTTAAAAATAAAACGTTGTCTAAAAAAAGAGAGATGATGCTTGGAGTATGTTCAAAATGATTGACGATCTCTAGGGTTCAAATCCGATGAATACTGTGGGTAGAGCACAGTTTCGTTGTGAAATCCCATCAAACTCTATACGTGTATGAAAATCTTGAATTTTTGTTTTTTTTTTGTATATTGACACGAAATCAAACTTCACTTCACGAAATTTTCAACAAACAATTTATTGTGATGAATAGAGTATTATGAAATGTATAACAATGACTTCATATCTGGATATCTTTGTTTTCTAGAAGCCACATTTTATCAGAAAAATATTCTCCGTATTCGAATATCATCTTATAATATTCTAGAGGATTCGAAATAAAAAGACGCCGAAGCTCTAGAAACGAGTTTTCTGGTGATATGTTTGAGTTATCTGACAAAATCTACTTGTCAGCCGGAACTTGAAATCTGGAACCAAACATGGAATTCGTCGGAGTAAATATCAAGCATGTCGGAAAATTTTGGAATTCATTTAGGAAATTAAAAATTCACGATTTTTTCGATCGTGTATTTCAAATCGTACTCATAAACCCACGTTTCGTCTCCAGTGATGAACGATAAGCCGAATCAAACATCAGAAAACTCTATCAATGTCAATGCGGTCTTTTTTATTCTAGTAATTGGGGTATTTCCAGGGCTATGGAGTCGGAGTAGGAAGCGATTCCATTGTATTAGGAGTCGGAGTCGGAGTCGAAAAAATTTACCGACTCCGACTTCCGGTTGAATGACCCAATAAAATCAAATGCCTTCCAGAGAATGAAAAATATAACCGATCGTGCAAGATGACTCATGTTTAGAGCAAAACCTCGCAGAATAGTTTCTCAGCTGACTCGGCCTTCTCTGATTTTTTTTTTGGTGACGGCTAATGTCATTTTTATTTTCAAAAATAAAAACACTTTTTCCTCAACTACTTCTTAAATTTATTTCATTTTGATAAATGAAATGAAATACTGAACTAATCTTCTGAATTTTAACGTATATTGTATAGCGTCGTAAACAATTTGTTAAAACTTGAGTTTGTGAAGATTTCGGTTTCGGGTTTGTGTATTAAAAATGCAGTACAAGAATACATTCTAAAGACAGTTTTCCTTAAAACACGTTATGAAGGATATTATCTTGAGAATAATGGTATTCGAATTATACATTTTTTGATAATTCTCCATTTTACGTACAATACCTATAACAATTTCAGAGTTATTGAACTTTTTTAGTTAGCGGATGTTCGAATTTCACACTTAACAGTGCCGTCACATCATCAGTTAGTAAAATCGTGTAACGTTTGAAAAGCTTAAGTAAAGTGGTTTTTTTACGAATTTTCCTTATTTTTATCGCTAATTAACGTTATTGTTTTGATCATCCAAATCAATATTCTAAAATCACCTCACGATTAATTTTTCGATAACAAACTGTTCTTTTTTTGCTACAATTTCATTTTGAACATGTAAAGTTCGATCTTCAATTATAATTTGCAATAGAAACTCACGCCGACGCAGTTGTGCACAAGACTCAAAACTATCTATTAAAAGAAGGGTTGAACTACTTAAATAGAACTCTAAAAAATAAGTTTGTTGTCAAAGGCTAATCTGTAAACATTAGTTCTTGTTGCAATATTTGCAAAAATACAACAGACTTTCTGAAACATTACAGAATAAACTATTTCTGCCATTTCCAGAAACGATGTAGAAAATTTCTATGACACATTTTTCCGGAGACGATTTAAACTCTCCGTGAATAAATAAAAGAAGAAAAAGAAGATACATTTTCGGCAAATGAATCTTATACAGAATTTATTGGGAATCTGAAAACTACTTATCGATTTGCGATGTGATCGTTATTTATTGAAATACTAGGTGACCCGGCAAACTTCGTCCCGCCCAAAATTTGTTTTTTGTTATCAATACCTTCAAACATTCATGTTTTCTTACTATGAGCAATTTCATGAGTCCAATCGCAGAACTGTTCATTGATTGATCTTCTATGCGACCCCGTTGAATTTACCTTTTACTATAAAATTTCTAGTATTTCTAACAAAACTCATCATTATAATATCAGATTATTTTCAGACACAATACTCAATCAAGATTTTTCAACCACTTGCAAATAACATGTTTCTCCGTTACATGGAATAAATGTTTTATACAGAAAATAAGATAGAATAAAGACAGTCCTAAATCGAACAATTCCTTCCTCGAATTCTGCGATCCTTTTTTTTGTATATATAAAAGAAGATATAGGCGTGCGTTTCATCACATTAAAATCCATTTCCAATTTCGAGCAAAGATCAATTTCGCTAGCGCAAACATCAAATGGAATGACAGCACTTGTCACTTTGTAATTGTAGAACATGTGGGAATTTAATTTTCCGAATTGTTCAGATTTCAGATTTCAGATCCTTCAGATTTTTCCGAATATTTTCAATTGTCATGTTTGGTTGGAATATTTTTGGTTGAAACATGTGTAATATTTTTATGGGACCCCCTTTCCATTCCAGAGGAAGGAGGGGTGTCATACTATTATAGAACCATTTCTCATACCCAAAAACCGTCACATCCCAAATTGTGCTTCATTAGTTCTCGAGTTATACAGAAGTTTGTGTTTCGTTTACATGGCAGCCTCTCTTAGAGAGGGGGGAGAAGTGTATTCACCATAGAAACGTTTCGTGCCCCGTAAAACCTTCACATGCCAAATTTGGTTTCATTTGCTTGATTAATTCTCGAGAAATGTAGAAATTTGTGTTTCATTTGTATGGCGTACGTATCGTGCGTGAACAGTAATTAATGTAATGTAGAACGAACCTCCACAAAAACCACCTTATATTTTAGATGTCTCTAGCATATTCTTCTACAACAATATTGTTGAAAACCACATTAGATTCAGACAAGAAGTTTTCAATAACCATCCTTCAAAGAAATGATAACTGAATTTGGCTTTTCAGAAAAAGTTTCACATATTTACAGTTGGCTTCACAGTCTATTTTTAACCTCTGAAACAAGTAGAATATAATTCGATAACGCACAAGACCTGTGAAAATTTGTTAAACTGCCATCATCGACTCTTTAAAGAAAATATGAAACAAACCCAACTACATCGCATATTTACTTCCGATGACATCGTGTCGGTCGCCTGATCTCAATCCGGATCGACTAGCCAGTGGCAGCAGCAACAAACAACAACAGCAGCAGCTGCTGCTCCTATGCCCTGTGCTCTGGCCATACCTTAACCTTACTTCCAGAGAACACACAAAAGAGCCAAATTTTAATGAAGCGGAAAATATTCACAGTTATTATTTTTCCTCCCTTGACTGCGTTTTTGTCTTTTGCGAATGTGGCAGCGCTTCGCGAACTGGAAGTGCCCGTGTCTTCTTTTGCCACGTGACGAGCACGTATATCCGCTGGTCTGCCTGCGCTCTGCTTGGTCGATATCGCAGGTCGTTCCCGGTGAGTTTGGTTGTTTTTTGTACATCGTTTCCACCGGTCGTGTGTGTGTGTATGGGTAAGTGTACTTCGCCCCGAGACAACCCGGAATAACTAGAGCATGTCAGAGAATGGATTGGATTGTTTAATTTGTACCCAGTGAGCAGTAAAGCACCACCATAAACGGGTAGGTCGATCATCGTTAGTGTTCTGATGGTTTTCCGCCTTTAGTTTTGCTCGTTTGTAAGTTTTTTGGACAATCAAATGTGTGACCATCCTTGGAAATGGGCAATCAACCGAGACCGATCGAGAGGATCGAAGTCGGGATTAAAGATCAAGAGCGATCTCGAAGTGGTGTTTATTTGTTGTTGTTGTCAAGGTGTGTCACCGCGTCTTGATACAACCAAATATCAGCTATAGGCAACATTGTAACATCGTGCTCGTAAGAATGGAATGTATTGTTCATCGCAAACCAGACTAACTGATAAAAACATTTCCGCTCAAGCTCGAGTACATGTCGACGGTTTGTTCCAGTTTCGAAATTAATTAAATATTGTCTCAATATAGTCCGCGTCCTCGCGATATTTCGAAAATCTAACCACACAATTAGCAGACGGACTGTTAATTCTTTTCTGAAAGCAATTTGCTGGCACATTGCAATGTTAAAGTGCAGATAAATTAGCGTGCTAAAGAGGGACAGGTGACAAATATGTTTATCAACAACTAAATTCCATTTCATTTTACCTGGCTAGTTGTTCAGTGCCAAGTGTTACCGTTTTTGCAACAGTCGTCCCCCCAAATACTTGACTAGATATCATCCACATGGTATCCTCTGGTCTGCATTTACCAGTTGAAAATTATGAGTGCTATAATTGGAAAATTCAGTTGAAAACCATAGCTCACTCCAAGGTGGTTTAGTCCCCTTTTTTTGACACCGCTGTCCACGGTCGTCATAGATATGAGGTGTTATCTTTTGTTTGCGCCGTAATAACGCTAATAAATGCGAACGCTGGAAGTTACCGCTCATTTGTTTCGAGCTTTTACTGTTTATACACCGTACACAATCGTGCGGGTCATATTAAAAACAGTCCCCTCCTCTCGGCTGGGGCATACACGAATAACCAACCGGGTTCTGATAACAACCGTCGGAGGGAAGCCGCTGTGGTTCAGCTCTGTAGGACAGGCGATGACCTCTCCTCGGCGAAATCCCCACCAGCCGTCCACGAGTGCAATATGAGAGACACCGCTAGCAACAGTGTGGAATCGATATTTGTTTGGCTACATTACCAGCAGGATTGACGTGAGGCGCAGTATTTTTTTTCGGAAAAAAAATAATACACAGGTTCGATCCGGTCCAAGCGACTTGAGGAGCATTGTGGCAGAGGGACAGCGCGCAAAAAAAATTATCGGGGACATTTAATGAGGCCATCCAAGCGACAATGATACACGGACACACAGGGTTCCACAGCCCCACTTCTCATCCCACATTTCGGAAATGGTGTCTATTGTGTTGACTGGGTGACCCAAGTGGGTCAGGGAGAAATGACACGGAGTTGGGCGATAGCACGGTTCGAGTATTAGTCATAGTGTACAGCACCGGATGCGCAATATTTATGATGGGTGTGAACCTGAGCTTTTGACATGCCCAGCAAAAGATCTGAGACGAACCAGCCCAGGAGGCTGAAAGTCTCAAAAATAAAGAAAAAAAAAAAAAAAAAAAAAAATGCCCAGCAAAAATGATCTTTGATACTCCATTTTTTCTACTAGGTGGAAAGACGTTTTGTAAATCGCAAATTAAAGGGCCTTGGGTATTGGCTTTTGCTTAAAGCAAAAATGTGCCACTATAATAACTAAAATGTGCCACTACAAAACAATTGCGAATTGTAAATAGGTGTCAGTAAATGCTGGCTCTGCTCAAAAGTCACATTATATTATATCAAAAAGAAATAATTCTTTGCAACAAGAAATTATCTAAACTTGAAGTATTTTTGGGTATTTTTACTTCCAAATGTGCAAGCTTATCTTCATACACGTTTTCAGTTCTTATGATTTCTTTTAGTTAAGACATTTCCCTGCAAAGGTTTATTAAAATTTGAGCTCCTTCCATAAAAATTACGGCTGGAAAATTTCTTGTCTGAACAAATGTGATAAGTTGTTGTAAAATAAAAAATTAAAAACTGAAGGAACAAAATTAAAATTAGAAATAACTACTTTTGTTCTTGCTTCGATTGAGAAATAGTACACGGAAATACTTGATTTTATCATACTGCAACTCCATGAAAAAGATCTACTTAAAAAAGGTTGCGCTGATTTCACCCAAATCCTGTTATGTATTCCTTTTCGGAAAAATTAGACCCGTACTTTTCTTATTACACCCTGTGGGTGAATCATTCAACAATCTTAAGAAAAAATGGTCTGAACAATCGTCTTTTTATCTATACATTCATTTTTCAAAATTTTGCAATGAGCTGCTTGGCTCTTGAGTGCAGCTGAAGAGTATTTTGATAAACCTCGATCATTCAATTCTCCTGAATTCGAGCGTTGTTTTCAAGTTAAAAGTGGTGTCAAAGTGCAGCGTATTTCGAACCGGGTGTAAAGAAGATGTTTTCCAGAGGTGAGAATTGTGTTCTGCGGTGGAGAATTGAAGGTGAATTGTACCGCAACGGTAGCTGTCTTCGACCTAGCTAAGCGTCATTTTTATAATAACCCATACGTGACAATTTCTACATCAATAATCATAAAATCATAAACATTCTACGCAAATTGAAATATTCGCCGCTTTGTTCGGTATTCGTGGTTGCTCCATGCCACGAGCCTATCCTTCGCCAGGTTGTCCGTTTTATTGGTATCAACAAAACAAAAGCGGACTTATTGAGGGCATCATCTGCGCCCACGCTAACTTGGGAGGTGGTGGTGGTGGCGGCGACACTGGTGCTGGCCGATGTTTGTTCTGGTCGCCAGTGGCGACTTCTGCTCGCGCCAGGGATTGGGACTTTCCAAGCCGAAGAAACTTTCCATATAATAAATAATTTTCCCAAGAAAGTTTGATCGATTCTTGTAACAATTTTATGCCCCCGTCATTTTAGGGCGGAACGAGAGCGGGATTACGGGTGGTGTCGGGCATCGATGTCCTGTGCGGGACGGGAAAGTTAGACGACCGAATCACGAAACAGAGTTGATCGCTTTTTCACCTCGATGGGGGGTTGGGAGTTGGGGGGCAGGAGCCGCCAAGAAAATCACGCAAAAGTCCATTTAGTCCGAGAATGTTTGGGACATGAAAGAGGAAAATATAGCTGGGATGGTTCTGGCGTGGCCAGAGGCGAGACGGTGTATTATTTTCAGATTATTATTTTCCGCTTGTGGAGTTTTCCTGTGCTGGTATTCATCGGCTGCTCGATTGGCTGGCAAAGTAGGGAACGAAGGGAGAGAACTTTGTGTGGAAAAATTGAACTGGCCAGGTGAGTTTGAGAAAGGATTCGGCGTAGTTCGTTTGCCATCTTGCGTAAATAATGGACAAATTGGAAGGAATGGTTTGTAGTGTGGTTATTTTCGGGAAGGATAATAAAATAGATATTTTGTTCGATTTCAGATTTATCAGAAGATACGTTGCTACTCCTCGAAATTTTTATTATTTCACACCCAGAGCTATTTAAATTCTAGGATGTGAACAAGTATTTCTTGATCTAGACAATTTGTTTTTAAATATGTATATTAATTACAGTAAGAAAAACAGATTATTTTCCGATGAATCTCGCGCAGGTTAGAATTTTCGACGTATATTTTCGCTTAATCGGATCATTCTTACAATTAGAAAAATAATCCTTTAATTTCGCGCAAAAATAATTAATTTCTTCCTTTTGATATGGTGGGATACTGTTCCGCCACTGTTCCATTCCTTCAGTGACAAACAGGTATATATGTTCCACCTGAAAATGGACGTATAACGTAATCTTCGCTTTTGCCATTCAACCGAAGAACAGTTCGACTGAAAAGTTCATAAGTTTGACGTCTAGTTGGCGCCTCTTGCAAAAACCTACTTGATCACAAAGCACCATCTTTCAATGGATACGTGTCAAAATTTGACAGCAATCGGTCGATTGGGTCGTGAGTTACGGCAAAGCAACTTTTGTTATTGTGAAAAAAATCTAAAAATCACAAATCAATGAAAACGATGGCAAAATTACATGAATTGGGCTTCGAATTGCTTCCGCATCCACCGTATTCTCCAGATCTGACCCCCATCGACTATTTTCTGTTCGCAGACCTGAAGAAAATGCTCGTTGGCAAGAAATTTAAATGATGAAGTGATTACCGAAACTAAGGCCTATTTTGAGGAAAACCCGAAAGAGTACTATATAAATGGTATAAAGTTACAAGATCGCTATAACCGCCCTCGAAGGCAATTATGTTGAATAATAAAATTGAATTTATAAAAAAATAGTTTTACTGTTATATGTTTTACTGTGTTATCTTATAAACTTTTCAGCCGAACACGTGCTGTCGTTTGAATAAAGACTGTGTGTTGGTGTTGCTGATGATAGCGTCTCGCATGCGAATGTATTCTCCCTCAAACCGCTTCTGTTGATTGTGTCATAGGAATTGCGGTAGTTTGCGTATATGTTGACCATGGATTATCGGCACAGCTCAAGACATCGCAGAATGACATTGTCTTGACCGCGTCATTTCATCAAACGACACACATAACAATCCATCGATCACACTTTCTTGTTTGTTTCGTCTCCTCCAACCAAATGTTTAAAAATATTAATTCAAAATAAGTAATGATGCTATTAATGATTGAAGTAAATGTGGCGTATTGGATCTAAACACGTGCTCTCCAATTGGATTTTTATCAGGATTGACGACTATAACGTGATTGTTATTTTACATTCCAAGCATGTGTGTGATTCGAAAAATTGCGCCTAGCTTTAATCGAATTGAGTTTACTAGCGTATGTGTGAGGTCAAAGTTCGATGAAGAGGACGAAGTTTCGTTTGGCATTTAACAACGTAAATAAATTCGTCCTGTTTCGAAAACGAACGACGGATCGATTATTTGGTATTATTTTCGGAGGAGTTCGACCACGAACATTGAGACACGAGATTTTTATATATATAGAGATTACGCCAATAGATCCGTAGGTATGGCTGAAGGCTAACTTGACGAAACATCTGTACAGATGTTTGTACAGCGTGATGTTTCGTCACATCACATCACATTCACGTCATGAGATGTACAGCGTGAAGACGTATAGAAATCGTAGCAAAATGGTAACCTCCTGGATAGTTGGTCCCGTCATCAAAACATAATTTATCGAAATACCCGTGGTCGTTCTAGCGGATCCATCATATACGACCCTTAGTTTAGTTGCCGTACTGGTGGGCCTCAGAACGCAGTGGTGTGGCAAATAGTACACCGAATCTAGTGCTTCGTTGGAATCTTCCTGAATCTCTCTCATATGTCTGAGCTGTTCATATTCCCAAAAAAATGGAGAGGATTGATCCTTAAGTCCCGGCTGTGTTTTTAGCATTCGATCCAGGTTCAGAAAACGCTTCAGGCCATCTGTCGTGAATCGCTCAATTCGAGTTTCGTCGAAAGGAAGTTGTACAACGTATCTTCTTTCTTCATTTCGTCGGTAGGTGCATTTGAAATGATCAAGGCACTTTTCGTCGTCCGCCAAAGAGGACAGACGCGTCTCGTCACAGGCCTTGAAAAAGCTTTTCAGCAGTTCGGTGATCGGTGGATCTTCGTCAGCAATGTGACAAAGCGTCCGTGCAACGACAGGTGCATCGATCGCGATAACTCCTCCAGCAATCCACCCAAACTTGATGTTCATCAGCGCTGGGAGATTCGGGTCGGGTTCGATACGGTCATTCTCCAGCAGATCCCAGATATATTCGGCGCCGTGGCTCTTGGCTACCGCCTTTGGTTTAACACTCTCCGTCATCGGTTTCGTGTCTTTTTTTCGTATTTTATTGTCCAACCTTCGGTAGATTGAATAACTTCTCGACATGCTTATCTATGATGATTCGTTTATCCTCAAATCTTCGCTTCAATACTATCCACGCAGCTTCGTAGTCATTGTTGTTGACTAGATCCTGGTCGATGATACCAGCCGCTTGTCCAGTTGGGCAATTTCTCAGATGGTACAATTTCAATACTGGGTCTTCCTGCTGATAGAGGTCTATGACTATGGTAAACATAGACTTGAATGAACACCACTTCTCATACGACCCGTCGAAGGTCGGCAAAGTCACTTGTAACGGTGGGACATATGGCTGAGCCGGAACCACAAACTGCTCGATGATTTCTGGTACACATCCGCGGAAGTGGGGTAGTGGACGCTAGTAAGAGAGCTTCTGTTGTATCACCACTACGTATTTTTCGATTTGCATGACGTTCATCAGAAAGGGGTAGCTCGTAAATTTTATTCTGAAAGTCTTGAACTCGCAGGATCCACCGTCTTTTGGTGAAGTTTTAGGAAATGAAGCTTCATAATATTCGGATTCGGTTCTTCAAAACTATGCCGCAATGCACTTTTCAATCGGGTTAACTTCCCTTTTACTGCCCCTCTCTGACGAGCCAACACCTTCATTTGCTCTTCCATTTTCCATTTTTCACATCTGTTTTTGTTCGATTCACCTGGAGTATTATATTTTATAGCCGGCGGTGTTGTAAACGTATTACTCACTGACACTACTAAAGCAACCAGCCATTTGCAAAAAAAAACAAAACACCGCATCGGAAACTCTTATGAAAATTCTACTTTCTTTACAGGAAAAAAAATGAAGTGGTTTATATCTGTGATATAACAGCAAGGTAGACGTAGGACTATCGCTGGCTCTGTAATAATTTGCCTGAAATTGCATCTGAATCAATTCTCAATGGATGAATGAATAATTATTTCTAAAGATTGCTAAAAGTTTTCCTTGTTAGTGTGTGAGTGAATGAGAATGAGTATGAAATTGTTATTAACATGAAATTCAACTATTTCGAACTTGTTGGTAGTCCAGAAAAGAACCGTCGGGTTTTGACCGATAAGTGACAATCACATAACTCTTTGGCATTTTATTTTTCGAATGAACTCCATTCAGCCGGTAAAGAGGTATTAACGTTCAAAACTTTACACTCCAGCGTCACTCTCTCGTTTTCGAAATTTTGAACTTATACCCCGGTACAGAAATGAAAGACGTAGTCCTAAGTCAAAACGCAACGGCGCTTTATCGATGATTAGGCGTCGTGCACAAATTACGTAACGCTAAAAATCCGGATTTCGGACCCCCTATCCATTTCCATTTTAGGATGGTCTAACAAATAAAGTTTTTCCCTTTTTTTCAAAAAAATTTTTTTTTCAATAATTCATTATTTTCTTTCGATTAGAACAATACAAAAACATGGATGAAATTGCAACTATTCAACCATTGCCCAATCGGTTGAACAGTTATTATTTTAATCTCGAATTAAATAACACACATGTTTTCAATTAATTACAATTCAATCCCAACTCAAATTTTAAACCGCGGATTGAACGCATTCCACCAAATTCGTTCAACCCCAAGCGCAGCTTATCGCTAATGCAAATAACTCAATTACCAATTCCTCCTAAGCGCCAGACCGTTGGTAGTTCTCTGCTAGCATCGTCAGTCACCGAAGAGGAAAAGAAAGACTGCTTTATGGCCACGCTTCATCCGGCAAACGTCCAAAACCATTGAGCCACATTGCCACAGCCTTCGAGCGGAAAACTTGTCATTCAGCGCTGATCTCGAGTACCTGGCAGAGGGGAGACTCCCTCCCGCCGGTACCTGTGTGTGCGTTTGTGTGTGGATATGCAACGAAACTCGGCGCACTTTGTTGTGAGGTTTGGTTTTGTCGCGGTTCGTCCATAACGTGTGTCCAATAAATTGACAATCTCATGGGAAGAGTTGGGACAACCCAAATGAAGTCTTCTTGCTACTGCGTTCCCAAAGATTCCCAAGCCCCGTCGGTCGGTTCGTCTTCTGGTCTCGGCCGGTCGGATTATCATGTAAAATTGAGATGAATGTGACAATCCGTGGTCAATTAGAGAAATAAAATAACTACGCCGGGTCCGCGTCAGAGGCGACCAAATGGGAACGCAAACGTTTCGCCCTCGGCTCAGTCAGCTCAGAATTGGCTTTGAAATGTAGATAAATGTGACAGGTTCGGCAAAATTTATGTCTTATTTAAGCGCTACTGCCAGTGCCTAAGTACGGGCGGCTGGTCCAGGTTTGGCGTGGCGCAAAGCGGCTTCCGCGCGCGAGTGTGGGACTTTATCAGGCTGGCGAAAATGTTGCGGTTCGTCGGAGCGATGTTGCTAATGAGGCTCACTTCGGAAGGTAGTAATAACCGTGTAAACATTGATAGGATACTTCTTAGCATAATTGTTTTCTGTACGATTGCACTATCGGAAAAGCGCGTTTATTAGATCCAATAGATTTCTTTGCAATGCAAACAAATAAACTAGAAACACATAAATCCAATCCGTTTTGCTGTGAGATCTTCGATCTAGATCTGTACTCTGGTTGGGCTACTGCCCGGAAAGGAACACAGAGAGCAATCTTTCCGGTCAGATCTTTTGCCTAGACCCGTTCATTTGGGCCTCCAATATTCTACTCGTCGATCGTTATCAATTGGCAATGAATCTAGCAGTGAGCCATGGGCCGATGTAAGGAGTAGGGAGCATCGCAATTGAATTAAATTTGAATTTATGTCCTCTCTTCCGCTGCTGCCAGAGCTCTATGTCCACACGGCTGAAGCAAAGATAATAAAATTAACCAGACAGAAATAATCGTGAGAATATTGGGAGCTTCCAATCGAGAGCCAAGTCTTGTGCCGGCTGAGCTATTCTGCTGAGCTCAGGTCTATGAGCTACACGCGCAGATTGAGCGCCTTGTTTATGTACCTTCATCCGGTTTATGTACCATAAATAGAGATCAAACGCGAACTTCGAAAGGAAGCAGCAAAGTTTGCAAAACGAGAACCAAAGTCGGTTCCTTCTGGTAAGAGGTAAATATTTACCTTCGGCAGCAGCGAAAACGGGGAAGATAACTTACGGTAATCCCCTATCGATAGCGAGTGATTTATTCACAGACGAGTGGGAACTGACTTTGAAGCCGTTGCGAAAAGAAAAAAAAACATGTCTCGAAAATGGGTTTCAAGTTTTTTCGAATATTCCGAACGCATCTCGGATTCTTCACCTTGGCGAAAAATCAAATTTACAGCACGCAGGCAAACAAGCTTTGCAAGGCCACTGAAGCGCCCATAAAAGACACCAGTCTCCACTTGCCACGGACCGGCAAGTTTGGAGGGAAACACTTTCCGCGCCTGGAATACATAAGTAGCGCTTGAAGGATCCTCCGAGCAGTGGTAACATCAACGACCACGGCCACAGCAAGTCAGGAGCGCGCGCTTTCGCGCCTCGGTACATAGGGAACGGCATAAATTTAAAAATATACATAGTAAAAATTACTCGCGGAAAGGCACAAAGAAAAGTGCGAACAAAAATATATATAGGAAAACTCTCACTTTTGCAGCTGATATTCTTATTTTGTTTGTGGCGACGGGCGGTGGGGTGCTTGTGGACGAGGTTCAGCTGTCTTTCCGCAGAAAAGTGCCGTACCGGGGTGAACATTTTAAAGAACAACGCGAGATGGCAAAAAATCGATGAAATTAAAGCCAGTAGCGGATGCAAGTGAGTTACTGGAGATTTCACAGTCTTGGTAGTTGTAATAAAACTTTTGGCATTGATTAATTTTGTATTTGGGCAATCTTTTGATCTACCTATCGGTTATGAGTAATAGCGTCCCAGTCTCTAATACTAAACACTTGCAAAAACAAGTCCAGGCCAGCCACAGCGGCATTGCGTCGGGGAAAACCGCCGACCGCAGCATTCAAGCACACCGGCAGCAGAGATGCACCATGCGACAGAGCGTTTTGAGGTTTCAGTGCACTTTCCCAACTGCAGTTCCGAAACCGAGCGCGCTGGGAAAATGACGACCGTCGGCGAGATGGTATCGGATTTTAATTTTATGTAAATTTTCGCCAGACTGCGTAACAATACAACACACCCCCCCCCTTCTCCCTTCGACTGATTCTTTCCACAACCAGAGTTTCACACAGAAATGTAGAGCCATCCGCTGACGACCGCTATCATCGGCTTTCGTCCGATTCCACTGCCGGAACGCGCGAGAAACGGTTGTCATCGTGACGAAAGAACGCCGGCAATGCTGTCCACCGACAAGATGCGGAACAAGCTGCTTCCTCACCACGAGCGAGAGATAGATGGAGAGTATGCGAGTGCGGACCATTCTTCGAAAATTTTTGGCTTCCTATTAACGTGTTGAGCATCGCCGGAAGGCTTCTTGCTCTGTGTCTATTTCCCAGCGAAACTCCGGATGGCTTGCATCAGTAGCGAGCAGTACCAAAAAGTGGAATTATTGGAAACCTAACCTATAATCATAAATTTTGTCCTGGCTCCTTTCGGAGCGGTCCTCGAAATTGAACAGCGACCAGTACGGGCAGGAGAACAAATTACGGAGGGGAGGAAGCCCAGCATCAGTCAGTTTAACCAGTCGAGAATGAAATTGAAACATTGTTTCGTCCTTGGAACGATAGACCCCGGCGGACGCGGAAGATATTGGATCGTTTTCGTGGAATCATAGCTTGTTCGGAAAATGAGAGAGAGCCTGCGGGAGGTTGGGGGTGTTGAAGTTCATTTTCCTTGCGAAGCTAAGACTGGACGTAATTGCGAGTGCGACTGGGTGTTGTTTTGCTGATGTGGGTGGGTTAATGCTAGAGCATGAATGCATGTTCTGAAGAAAGTTGATGGCCCCGGGTCATTCCAATATAATGTTTGAAGAAACTCATACTCCAAGTATGTGCCATACTTGATATCAAAAGTCAGGATTTTTTTTCCTTAAGTATTGATAATGCCCTACAAACGTGAATTATTATTTTTTCCAATAGTGTACAAGTGTGACTTTACGGGTTCATAAGAAGGCATTTGTTTGAAATATAAAACTTTCATTCAAAGTATGTTCCATCGGAAGCCACAATCTTGGCGTATCTTTCAAGCAATAACTAATTGCAACGCTGGTAGAAACCTGATTATTTAAAAATAAACAACCATCGCCCAGTGGAAAAATTATGTGCACTAAATATGTGCTTGTAAGCTCAAGCCGCATTATTTGCAAAAGTGTCCTAAGTGCCAAATTTTGACAGTTGTACAATAACAGTAAAATGTTCAACGAAATTCTAAAGACATTTTTGTAAAAAAGTTTTTTCTATACCCCCCTGTGTTTAATGATATTTGCTACCAAAAAATGATAATCCAAGAATCATTTTATCTGTCATATTTACAAAATATATAAATTTGAAAGGTTTACTGTTTCCAGAGCGATTGTAGATAATACTACGATACATATTTACTACGAAGACATCGTATGCATATGATGCGTATTTTGCGAGTAATATGTTTACGTCTTTTACATGCAAATTTCAAGCGTGACGTTTCAAAAAGTCGCAAGTGAACTCGATAGATCATACTTTCAATTGAATAAGTACATTAAGGAGAATATTTTGATTAATTTTAGTGAAGGATTTTTAATACGTCATCGTTTCGGACTTATTTGAGTGTACGAGTACATCAACCCCGTTTATTTTTTTTAATTAATTTTTTGTTTTGACAAAGTTGCTTAAAATAACTGAGGCTACAATATTGACTAACTATGTTTAACTCTATTCATAATGATAAGAAAGATTTTTTTTTTTTTTTTATTTATATCGTTTATTTTTACAGGCTCAGTTACATAGGTTTAAAGGAGCCGAACTCCTTACTGTATTGTTACTAGTATATATACATTTTTCCTTAATTCTAATGTTAATAATATAGGAAACCGATTACTCGCGGTCAACTCGAGTTTAGAAGGGTGACATATTTTCTTCAGGAAAAGGAGGGGATATGAGGATATGTTGACATTGATCACACTCACACTCTCAATCACACTCATCACACTCAATTCTTAAACCTATCTTATATCTAATATGTATTTACATTTCATCTTATTCTTAAGAAGGGATCCGATCTCTCACAAAGGAAAAGGAAAAGGAAAAACTAAGGGTATAAGGACAATCACACACGAAGATCGATAGCTTTAAGGAATACATATATTTGGGACATGTAATCAAGGTCTAACCGAGCCAACACGTCTCTCACCGGCACATTGGGCTGCCTTCCTCGGGCCCGAAGGGTGACTACTAAATTCGATCTGGCGACAAGATACAGCTCGCACGACCAAACAACGTGCTCGATGTCGTGGTAACCTTGGCCACAAACACAAAGATTGTTGTCGGCAAGATTAATACGAAAGAGTAGCGCATCTAACGAACAGTGATTGCACATGAGTCGGGAGAAGGTGCGAATAAAGTCCCGACTCAAGTCCAGACTTTTGAACCATGGTTTGAGGCTAACCTTAGGGATAATCGAGTGAAACCACCGGCCCAATTCATCTTCGTTCCATTTGCGTTGCCAGTTAACTATGGTATTTTTGCGGACTAAAGAATAAAATTCATTGAAGGCGATTTGACGCTGATAAATATCGCCTTCAATTGCACCTACCTTTGCTAATGAGTCAGCCCTCTCATTACCCAGAATTGAGCAATGTGAAGGGACCCAGACAAAGGTAATGACATAACAGCGTCTGGATAAAGCACTCAAAATTTCTCGTATTCTCTCAAGGAAGTACGGCGAGTGCTTTTCCGGCCTCACTGAACGGATAGCTTCGACAGAGCTAAGACTATCCGTTACAATGTAATAGTGTTCAACAGGTCGTGAGGCGACGCTGTCCAGCGCCCAGTGTATCGCTGCCAATTCAGCAATATACACTGAGCAAGGATTCTGAAGACTGTGTGAGGTGCTAAAAAATTCGTTGAACACTCCAAATCCTGTGGACTCATTCATAGAGGACCCATCAGTAAAGTACATATTATCACAATTGATATCCCCATACTTTGCATCGAAGATCGTTGGAACGATCCTCGATCGAAGATAATCTGATGTTCCATGGATATCCTGCTTCATGGACAGATCAAAATGCACAGAGGAATTGATGTAGTCAGGAAAACAAACACGGTTGGGAATATACGAAGAAGGATCAACCTGCATGGAGACGAATTCATGATATGAGCTCATGAATCCAGAATGAAAATTTAGCTCGATCAGCTGCTCAAAATTTCCGATCACCAATGGGTTCATAACCTTACACCGGATGAGGAACCGAAGAGATAATAAATTGAAGCGATCTTTTAGTGGGAGTATGCCTGCCAAAACCTCGAGACTCATGGTATGCGTTGAGGGCATACATCCCAACGCGATACGGAGACAAAGATACTGAATTCGCTCGAGTTTAATGAGGTGTGTTTTGGCAGCTGATTGAAAACAGAAACTGCCATACTCCATCACTGAGAGAATAGTTGTTCGATACAACATTATAAGATCTTCGGGATGGGCTCCCCACCAGGTGCCGGTAATTGTACGGAGAAAGTTTATTCTTTGTTGACATTTTTTACTCAGATACCTAATATGGGCCCCCCAAGTACATTTAGAGTCGAACCAGACCCCAAGATACTTGAATGACATAGCATGAGTGATCGGTTTACCCAAAAGTTGAAGCTTTGGTTTTGCTGGTTTATGCTTCCTAGAAAAAACCACCATCTCTGTTTTCTCCGTGGAGAATTCGATCCCTAGCCCAATGGCCCAGGTTGAAAAATTGTTCAAAGTATCTTGTAAGGATTCTTGCAGGTCGGATTCGTTTGATCCTACGACAGACACCACTCCATCATCTGCAAGTTGTCTTAGGCTGCAATTTTGTGTAAGGCAATTGTCAATGTCGCTTACGTAGAAGTTGTACAAAAGGGGGCTTAAACATGAGCCCTGGGGGAGTCCCATGTAAGAGACCCGACTTACTGCCGAATCTCCGTGAGAAAAGTTCAAATGTTTCTCACAAAGCAAGTTATATAACATATTATTCAATAGAGGCGGCAGACCCCGAGATTGTAATTTGTCTGACAAAACCTCTATTGAAACAGAATCAAAGGCCCCCTTTATGTCCAAGAATACTGAAGCCATTTGTTTTTTTTCGGCGTAAGCCAGTTGAATTTCTGAAGAAAGCAACGCAAGACAATCATTCGTCCCCTTGCCCCTGCGGAACCCATATTGTGTATCTGAGAGTAGGCCATTCGTTTCAACCCATCGATCAAGGCGAAACAAGATAATTTTCTCCAACAATTTCCGTATACAAGACAGCATTGCTATTGGGCGGTACGAATTGAAGTCGGACGCGGGTTTTCCGGGTTTTTGAATAGCTATAACTCGTACTTGTCTCCAATCATCTGGAACAATATTATGCTCCAGAAACCGATTGAATAAGTTCAACAAGCGATGTTTCGCCACATCAGGGAGATTTTTCAGCAAGTTGAACTTAATTCTATCCGATCCCGGAGCAGAATTGTTACATGAAAGGAGAGCAAGAGAGAATTCTACCATCGAAAACTCGGAATCAAGATCGCACCTATCTTGTGGTATATCTCGAATAATTCTTTGCACTGGAGCGGAATCGGGACAAACCTTTCGTGCAAAATTAAAAATCCATCGATGTGAATATTCCTCGCTTTCATTGGATGAAGAGCGATTTCTCATGTTTCGAGCCACTTTCCATAATTTTTTCATTGACGTTTCTCGTGACAAACCTCCCACGAAATTTCGCCAATAAGCACGTTTTTTCCCTTTGATCAAGTTTTTAAATTGATTTTCAAGGTCCAAATACTTCTGAAAATTTTCAGGGGTTCCACGTTTCCGAAAAGCTTTAAATGCATTCGATTTATCTCCATAAAGCTTGGAACACTGGCCATCCCACCATGGATTGGGAGGCCTTCGACGAATAGTGGAACCTGGGATGGGTTTCGTTTGAGCGCGAACCGCGCTGTCATATATCAAACGAGAAATGAAGTTATACTCCTCCAATGGAGGCAAACCATCTCTGGAATTGATGGCTAGAGCAATCGCGTCCGCATATTTTTTCCAGTCAATGTGTCTTGTGAGGTCGTATGCCATGTTTATTGATTCAGAAGAATTCAACCCATTGGTGATAGAAATTTTGATTGGCAAGTGGTCACTACCGTTGGGATCCTGGATTACATTCCACTTGCAATCTAACGATAGTGAATTCGAGCAAAGCGAGAGGTCAAGAGCACTTGGTTTAGCAGGAGGTTTAGGTACACGTGTTGTTTCCCCAGTGTTCAAAACGGTCATATTGAAGCTGTTACAAAGGTCATATATCAACGATGAACGATTGTCGTCGTACTGTTCCCCCCAGGCAGTTCCGTGAGAGTTGAAGTCTCCCAAGATTAATCGTGGCTCAGGAAGGAGTGAGCACATGTCAACAAGTTGCTTGCGGCTAACCGCAGCTCTCGGAGGCCAATACAAGCTGACTATACAGAGGTCTTTGCCTCTGATGTTTGCATGACAAGCAACAGCTTCGATCCCTCCAATAGGTGGATAATAAGAAAGATTGTTTCCATAGAAAATTTTGGTCACCCTATTTTTTGACAACATGAAAATGAGCGCTCCGTTATATGTAACAATTTTGTTCAGAGAATAACTGTCGAGCTCTAAATGAGGATTTCCGCCTAATAATTCGTTCCCTAGACCATTGTGCATTAATGAACATTTAATTTTGTATCTAACAAAATAAAAGTAAAAGCATGATAAATTATTTTATAACTGTCGATATTTGGTGGTTTAGTAAGCTCAACTAATGACATCAAAACAATATATTCATATTTTCTTATAATATGGTATGGTCCAGGGATAAAAATCGAGTATAATAAAAATATATACTCGATTTTTATCCCTGGACCATACTGCCCAAATATGCAAGGTTGACGTAAGCGTCAGCTATGTTTTTCAATTAAATTAAAATAACAAATTTGAATGTATGATACAGCCCTCCCGGCCAACTTTATTTCAGACCTAGTGAAATTCAATTGGTTGAAAGTAACAGTTTTGCAGTTCAATTGAAATAATGCATATGATGTAATAACTATCTACAGGCTCAGTTAGATAAGCTTTAAAAAGTCAAATTCTTAACTCTAGTTTTTTTTAAAGTTACTAAATTATATAGTGAATAGGATATGAAAACGATTTCTCGTGGTCTGGTCGAGTTTAGTAGGCAGCAATTCCAAATGAAATCGACAAATGACAAAACATGAGTATTTTTTATTCGAATGAAAGTGTGTATTCCGTTTGGATTAGAGGAAATATGAGTGTTCCTCAGCAATTGGGAATTTTTTGACTCAAGCGTAACTTTCGAAAAGGGCGTATCGATTTGAGTAAGAGAAATCTTTGATAATTTATATCTCAAAAACTATGAGTCGTACCGAAATAGTGTCTTAGAAAGAGTTATAGAGTATTGATGGTTGAATATGAAAAAAAAGTACACTGAGAAAACAAATTAGTACTCTTTTTTTATTTACAACATAAAAATTCAATTTGCAATATTAAAAATACATATTTTTTATTATTATTTTTTTCATACAAAATAGAAGTCATGTAGAAAATTTAAAAAATGGGCCCAAGATGGTAAAACTATTTTTGACGAACTTTGTGGAACATCGATTTTTTAGGAATTTTCGAAACATCGAATTTTTGTATGTTAATAATCATTTTTAGCCACAAATTATGAATCCTGATATGATTTGAAACAAAAAAGGTTATTATCAATCTCCTTCTAAATGTAGCCATTCTCTAAATACTTAAAAAAATATTTCTAATTTATTGTCTTTTTTATAGTAAATAATCCCTTTTAATATGTTTGTCGTGTTATACCGTCATGTTCATGAAATGTTATGAATTTGCTTCCAACAACTTTTCCGAATACATCATCATGGTTCCAGTGGAGCCGATCTGGCGTGGTAGTAATATCCATACTTCTCACGCTCAAGATCACGAGTTCAATTCTCACTCCCGACATTCTTCCAAAATGGAAGGTAAAAGTGACGAACCAGCCAGAAGCGTTGAAAGTCACTATAATACAGAAAAAAAAATCATCATGGTTCATTTTTTGACTCAAGTGTAACTTTTGAAAAGGGCGTGTCGATTTGAGTAAGAGAAATCTTTGATAATTTATATCTCAAAAAATATGAGTCGTACCGAAATTGGCTTAATTTGAAAAAAATATACACTACGAAGAAAAATTAGTACTCTTTTTTTTATTTACAAAATAAAATTTTAATTTGCGATATCAAAAAAAATGTATTTTTTATATTTTTTTCAATTGTTTCATATAAAATAGAAGTCATGTAGAAAATTTAAAAAATGGGCCCAAGATGGTAAAACTATTTTTGAAGAAATTCGTGGAACATCGAATTTTGAGAAATTTTCGAAACTTCGAATTTTTGTATGTTAGCAATTCTTAGCCACAAATTATGAATTCTGATGTGATTTAAAACAAAAAAGGTTATTTTCAATCTCCTTCTAAATGCAACCATTCTCGAGGTATTTAAAAAAAATTATAAATAAATAAAGTTGTTGGAAATTATAAGCGAATTCATAAAATCTCATGAACATGATGGTATAACACGACAAACATATTTATAGGGCCTATTTACTATTAAAAAGAAAATAAATTACAATTTTTTTTTTAAATATCTCGAGAATGGCTACATTTAGAAGGTGATTGATAACAACCTTTTTTGTTTTAAATCACATCAGGATTCATAATTTGTGGCTAAAAATGATTACTAACATACAAAAATTCGAAGTTTCGAAAATTCCTAAAAATTCGATGTTCCACAAATTTCGTCAAAAATAAATTTACCATCTCGGGCCCATTTTTTTAATTTTCTACATGACTTCTATTTTATATGAAGAATTGAAAAAAATATAAAAAAATACATATTTTTTGATATCGCAAATTAAAATTTTATTTTGTAAATAAAAAAAAGAGTACTAATTTTTCATCTCAGTGTATATTTTTTTCAAATTACGCCAGCAATACTCTATAACTCTTTCTAACACACTATTTAGATACGACTCATATTTTTTGAGATATAAATTATCAAAAATTTCTCTTACTAATATCGATACTACCTTTTCAAAAGTTACACTTGAGTCAAAAAATGAACCATAATGATGTACACCCATACCTCGCTATACGGCCGCTCATTATACGGCATTTCGCTACAACGGCCCTCTTCAATTGAGGCACGTTTTCTATTTACGGCCTAAAATGTTCCGCTATAACGGCCAAAAAAAAATTTCATTCGATGTCGATATCGATATCTAGGTAGGTTTATATTAGAGTACCAATGAAGGTCTACC
This sequence comes from Toxorhynchites rutilus septentrionalis, assembly GCF_029784135.1. Lineage (NCBI taxonomy): Eukaryota > Metazoa > Arthropoda > Insecta > Diptera > Culicidae > Toxorhynchites > Toxorhynchites rutilus. The sequence continues at coordinate 227,692,813 of NC_073746.1, forward strand.
AACAGACACAAACCTTTTGCGTGAAATTTTCCTGGAAGTACACGAAGAGCTGGGAGTTTCACGCATTGACGCCTTGGCAGACCTCACATCACACCGAGCATTCCTGTCCAGTGAACACACGCAACGGCTACAACATGCTAGGGAAGCATCTACAAAGTTCTACAGTCCGCTAAATTTTCAACGACGTTGACGCGCCCCTTAGAGGGAAATAGTAGTCGAAAAAATCAAAACAGTAAAGTAAGTAGAATTAGTCTTTCAAAAACTTCTCCGCCTTCTCAACAGAATGCGACTGAAATTTTGATATACTGTCAAAACTTCAATCGCATGAAAAGCCCAGCAAAAATGAAGGAAATTCATCAAAATCTTTTACCCGCTTCTTTCAATGTAATTCTTGCAACTGAAACTAGCTGGGACGAAAGCGTAAGAAGCGAAGAAGTTTTTGGAAATAATTTTAACGTATTCCGGCACGACCGCAACTTATCGTTATCTCAGAAGAAGTCTGGAGGAGGGGTCCTCATTGCCATTAATGCAAATTTCACTTCTGAGGAACTTATAACCGAAAAACATAAAGAATTTGAGCATGTATGGGCAAAATTATCTATAGCTGGCGAAGTACACATATTTGCTTCTGTGTATTTCCCACCCGAACATGCAAATAAAAAGTCGTATGAATTATTTTTTCAGACGGCAAATCGAATTGCAGAAACACTAGAACCAGAAGTGAAATTGCATATCTATGGCAACTTCAATCAAAATAAAGTAGACTTCATTCCCGATAATGATAATGAATGCATTCTACTCCCAGTCGTCGGGGAAAATGAAACCCTACAATATATATTTGACGAAATTGCACATCTCGGTCTTAACCAAATAAATCATGTAAAAAATTTCCAAAAATATTATCTAGACCTATTATTTACTAACATCACCGACGACTTTTGTGTGAATGAGTCCATGACTCCTCTTTGGAAAAATGAAAAAATTCACACAGCAATTGAATACTCAATCTTTATACATAATAGACAATTGCCCATCGACTGGGAGTATGAAGAAGTACCGAAATATAACAAGACGAACTTTGAAGCAATCAAATGTAGCCTACAAGCCATAGAATGGCAAACTTTATTAAACAGCGAACGAGATGTCAACTTAACTGTACATATTCTTCACGAAATTCTGAATAACATAATATCAGAATTTGTGCCGAAGAAAAGAAGACGAAGAAATTCAACCAGCAAATATCCTATTTGGTTTAACGTTCAAATAAGAAATCTAAAGAATAAAAAACAAAAAGCACATAAAAAATACAAAATAGACAAAAGTCATCAAAATTTGCTTGAATATCAAAATATTTCCCAAGAATTAAATTTTGCAATTAAAAGTGCACACGAAGAGTACAATAGAAAGGTCGAAACTGAAGTCAAATCATGCCCGAAGAAATTCTTTAATTACGTAAAGTCTAAGCTCAAAAGCAATAACTTCCCATCGCAGATGCATCTCGATGAGGATGTGAGGAATTCTTCGAACGAAATTTGTAATCTCTTTGCAAATTTCTTTCAGGAAGTATATACCACATTTTCCGAAGAAAAACGCGATCGGAACTACTTTTCATTTTTACCGGATTATCCAAATGACATATCGGTGAACTATCTTTCACAACAGGAAATATGCCATGCACTAAAAAAATTAGTGCAACTCTATAACATTTAGCAGAAAAAAACATGTACCAAATATTGTAATATGTCTTGGAAATCAAAATGTAGAAAAATGTGAAATAGTTAGAGATCTAGGCGTCGTCCTGGACTGTAAACTCACATTCATAGAACACTACAACTCTGTAATAAATAAGGCGAATAGTGTGTTAAGTTTTGTCAAACGCTTCTCACATAACTTCCAGGACCCATACACAATAAAGCTTTTATATATTACATATGTAAGGCCTATTCTGGAATACTGTAACATCGTTTGGAACCCGTATATGGTCGTACATGAAGAACGCATAGAGTCAGTCCAGAAACAGTTTCTTCTATTTGCACTTCGTAAACTCAACTGGACCTCATTTCCACTTCCTTCATATGAAGCACGTTGCATGCTCATAAACATCCAAACACTAAAAGAACGCCGTGAATTTGCAATGCTTTCTTTTGTTAATGACCTAATTTCGCAACGAGTACAGTCAGCTGAATTACTAGAAAAACTAAATTTCTATGTACCTGGGCGTCAACTAAGAACGCGAAATTTGTTTCTAACCAAAACATCCAGAACAAATTATGCAAATAACGCCCCTATCAATCGCATGATGCGTATATACAATCAGCACTGCGAAATAATTGACACAACAATGAATAAAAAACAGCTAAAAAGAAACATGTACCGCAAAAATAATATTTAACCTAAGAAAACATTGTAACATTAGTGTATAAGTGTGTAGTCTACATTTGTTTGATGAAATGAATAAATAAAAAAAAATTTAAAAAAAATGACCATCTCGAATTTTCAAACGGAATCTTCTTAAAAATGATAATACCCCTGAAAAACTAACATATGCAAAATATCAGCTCAATCGGACTTCATTTACTTGCCGTCACAGCTGTCGATGTTTAAGTTTGAGTTTACGATTGAGCTGATATTTTGAATATGGTAGTTTTTCATGAGAATCAACATTTTTAGGAAAATCCCGTTCGAAATTTCGAGATGGCTATTTTATTGGCACTCTAATATACATACACATATTTTATGTAACATTTCATTTTTGTTTACAGATTATTGTTGGATTTTTGAGTCTGTTATTATCTTATGGACAAATTTATGTACTTGTTATGAATGCATTTTTGATTTAAATGAAATAGATAGATATAAAGCATTTTGAATGATAAACCATGTTCCATATTAAACAAACTTGGAACCGATCCGATTGAGTTTGTATGAATTTGTTTTAGAATAATTGACTCCTTATACGGCTTTTCGCCTTGCGGCCAAGTTTCATGGAACGTATCTAGGCCGTAAAGCGAGGTATGGGTGTATTCGGAAAAGTTGTTGGAAATTATAAGCAAATTAATAAAATTTCATGAACATGACGGTATAACACGACAAACATATTAAAAGGGATTATTTACTATAAAAAAACAATAAATTAGGAATACTTTTTTAAATATCTCGAGAATGGTTGCATTTAGAAGGTGATTGATAAAAAGCTTTTTTTTGTTTTAAATCACATCAGGATTCATAATTTGTGGCTAAAAATGATTGCTAACATGCAAAAATTCGAAGTTTCGAAAATTCCTAAAAATTAGATGTTCCACAAATTTCGTCAAAAATAGTTTTACCATCTTGGGCCCACTTTTTGAATTTTCTACATGACTTCTTTTTTGTATGAAAAAATAAAAAAAAATTAAAAATATGTATTTTAGATATTGCAAATTGAATTTTTATTTTGTAAATAAATAAAAAGATTACTAATTTTTTTCTCAGTGTACATTTTTTTCATATTCAACCATCAATACTCTATAACTCTTTCTAAGACACTATTTCGGTACGACTCATAGTTTTTGAGTTAAATTTTCAAAAATTTCTCTTACTCAAATTGATACGCCCTTTTCAAAAGTTACGCTTGAGTCAAAAAATTCCCAATTGCTGTGGAAAACTCATATTTCCTCCAACCCAAACGGAATACACACTTTCATTGGAATCAAAAATACAAGTTTTTAAAATCTGCATTTTCAGAACGATTTCATTTGGAATTGCTGTAAGGTGACATATTTTCTTCAGGAAGATGAGGGGATATAAGGAGAATGTGACAATGTTGATGGTTTCAACAAATTCTTAATTTCATTTCATTTAATAGATTTAATTGTGTATGTACGTTTCAACTTATGCTCCTGCAACGATGTTTAATCGAACTAAAAATGGGTGAGTTAAATCTATGATCTAACCGCAACTTTGACGTGGGACTTCCGATGGCTTAGAAATCATTTGTTTGTATTGTTCAAATTATGGATTGAATGAATCAATTTTGGAATTCAATTGAATTCAACATATTTGCTTTGTAAGTAAGGAATTCGAACAAACAAAGGCCATGTAACATGTAAATCTGATGACAGCATTTTGCCTAATCATTATACGGTATGCGTAGAAATTCAGTGCGCAGAAGATATGAAGGAATATATTCCAATGCACTCTTGAATAACCGGGCCAAAGTGTTGTGTTCGTACCCCCGTTTGTAGTCCGTGTTAGACACACACATTTCGGAGTGCAAAAAAATACGGTTACGGCTTCTGCTTCTACTTTTTATACTATAGAGGCTTTCAACTTGCAAATTCATTCGTCTCTGGTATCTGGAAAGACGATTTTCCCAGGCTGCTCTGTTTAGTATTACGAGTCAGGTAAAGATATTTCGGTCTGCACAAAGGCAAGCGAGTACAAATGATTTCCCCAGGCATAGGCCGACCAAATAGTTCAGGAACGAAAACGGGACACGCAAGCCAAAAAATGTTATATTTTGATATTTTTCGAAGAATTTTATTCAGTGGATAAAACCGAGTTTGAAATAAAATAGTCAAACATTATTAGATGTACCTACTTTGTTCTCCACAATGAAGGAATATTTATAAGTTATCAGAGAGTGGTGACTTTTCTGTGTCCACATATTTTTTTTATAAATTCGTTTATTTTTACAGGGTCTATTACATAAGTTTAAAGGAGCCGAATTCTTAACTATACAGCCATTCCATGCCAATCCGATATAGGATTTCTCAGATTTTCGTAAAAAGTGGTAGTTTTGTTCTTTATCGCAAAACATTAGACCTGTTAATATTTCTTATATAGAGATAGATTAGTATATATAAATTGTTTACAGTCATGATTATTCGGCTAAATACTAGAAAAAGGCGTTTTTCATCACTGAGTGGCGTTGGTGGTTACTTCAACCATGCATATTTGGGCAGCACAGTACAACCAAACTAGCTAGATTGCTAGACTTATAACAAGCATCGTATATGTAAGATAAGCCAACTGAGCATATTCTTAGATTGATTCGATGGCATTATTTGGTCGAGATTATAGTAAGCAATATAATAAATTATTATATAATATAATATAATATTTATTATATTTATAATATATATATATATATATATATATATATATATATATATATATATATATATATATATATATATATAATTATTAAATAATATAATATATTAGACTGTCCAAAAAGTCCTGCGGTATTTCCGCGAGGTGTCGTTGTAAGCGCGTAGTTCTAGTTGTATTCATTGTATCGATAGTATACTATAGCTTGTTGGATAGGTGTTTTTGCGCGCTATAATATAGTCCTTAACAGTGTTTTGTTTGGTTAAGTCTTCCGTGAGTTATAGTGTCGCTAATATGGAGCAAAATAAAGAGAAAATCCGACATATTTTACAGTACTACTATGACAAAGGCAAAAATGCATCTCAAGCTGCCAATAAAATTTGTGCAGTTTATGGACCCGATACAGTTTCCATTTCCACTGCACAACGATGGTTTCAACGTTTTCGTTCTGGTGTAGAGGTCGTCGAAGATGCGCCACGCTCCGGAAGGCCTGTCGTCGAAAATTGCGACAAAATCGCTGAATTAGCCGAGAAAGACCGGCATAGTAGCAGCCGTAGCATCGGCCAAGAGCTGGGGATAAGTCATCAAACCGTTATTAACCATTTGAAGAAGATTGGATTCACAAAGAAGCTCGATGTATGGGTGCCACACACGTTGACGCAAAAAATATCTTTGACCGTATCGACGCATGTGAATCGCTGCTGAATCGTAACAAAATCGACCCGTTTCTGAAGCGGATGGCGATGAAAAGTGGGTCACTTACGACAACGTGAAGCGCAAACGGTCGTGGTCGAAGCCCGCTGAAGCGGCTCAGACGGTGGCCAAGCCCTCATTAACGGCCAGGAAGGTTCTGCTGTGTGTTTGGTGGGATTGTTAAGGAATAATCTATTATGAGCTGCTTCCCTATAGCCAAACGCTCAATTCAGACCTGTACTGCCAACAACTGGACCGCTTGAAGGTAGCACTCATGAAGAAGAGGCCATCTTTGATAAACAGAGGCCGTATTGTCTTCCATCAGGACAACGCCAGGCCACACACTTCTTTGGTGACGCGCCAGAAGCTCCGGGAGCTCGGATGGGAGGCTCTTTTGCATCCGCCGTATAGTCCGGACCTTGCACCAAGTGACTACCACCTGTTTTTGTCCATGGCGAACGAGCTAGTTAGTCAGAAGTTAGCCACAAAAGAGGCCTGTGAAAATTGGCTATCCGAGTTTTTTGCCAATAAGGAAGCGAGCTTCTATAACAGGGGTATTATGAAGTTGGCATCTCGTTGGAAACAAGTCATCGATCAAAACGGTGCATATTTGACTTAAAACAGATGATTATAACTAATTTTATGAACAAATGAAAATTCAAAAAAAAATACCGCAGGACTTTTTTGACAGTCTAATAATATAAAAAATTATTATTATTTTTTATTTGATCCATCTGACTTACAGTCTACATGAATATGAAATTATAATTAAATGTAAATAAATAGTCGAAAACATAAAACATCAAGTAGTCAAGTTGAAACGTTTCAAACGGTACTTAAATTCATCCACGGAACAACAGAAATCAAACAAATGAAACACATAATTAAATTCACGACACATCGATACAATCGGTTCATTTCTTCTGTATTCGGTTCGTCTGAATTCTAGTCGTAGAAATTCCCTTGATCGTAGGACCACAGTCGGTGCGTTTAAATTAAACTGTTCAAGAATGTGGGAGGAATCCGTATGTCCCAGTAGTACTTTGGCGACAAATAAAGCTTTTGCCGAGCTACGTCTTTGATGCAGAGTTTCTATCCCAAGCAGACGGCAACGGTCCTTTTACGGTGGTAGGTCAGCCGAGTTAGTCCATGGTAGAAATATTAATGCAAATTTAATGAATCGAGATTGAACAGCTTCAATTCTTTTTATCCACACGTGCGCATATGGACTCCATACCACCGAAGCCGTCTCCAGGACAGATCGAACAAGGGCGTAGTAAAGCGATCGGAGACAGTAAGGATCTCGAAAGTTGTTTGCAGCTCTCATTTTGAATCCTGAGTTCCTGTTCGCCTTATTAATTATGTTTGAGTAATGAAACGTTACAGAAGGGTTCGCACGATCGCATGGTCAATGATACAATCGAATTATGATGGCAAGAACATGGTGATTAGTCGTTTTACGGTGTTTATCACGATAAAAGATGCATATCACGATAAAATAGTGGAATAAGATATGCTGAAAACTGTCTTCTGTGGCTCTGGATGAAATGGCTCCAGCGTTCTGTGTGGATAAAACAATGAAAAGTTTTATCCACAATGAGGGTGAATAATTGCCATTTTCGCTTCAAACCAATATAAAACGAAGCTAAATGCATCAATGTGAATTTCATTTGGACTAACAGCGCATACTTTGCTCTTACAGCACCTACTTTGTCATACTAAAAATCACTTTTTGCGAATTTTATTTTTTTCTCTCGTCTCATCCTTGGACGCAGACGAACAAAATAGACAGCTCAAATCGGACGATCTATTCTCGCTAGGAAATCCGATCCACTGTAACAAGTAATTGTATCACTTTTGATGCCGGTGATGTAGCTCAATTGATTGTTATTTTACTTCTCCTTTGGTTTGTGGTGCAGACTGCTTCTCGGTTCAAAATATACTGAATGTTTCTCGCTGTTAGACCCCTTTTATACATTTCTGACTGGCTAATGAATCCCTAAAGGGTGGGGCTTGCGATGCATATTTTTCTTCTATTCAGGATCAGATTATCTAGCGATCTGCACCAATGTATGCGAAATTCTCTCGATTGAATGCAACATCTTAATTTTATATTTTTTCATTGTCCATCAGGAGATTTACTGAGCTGTTCCTTCGAAAAGCTCAATCGCAAGACAATCGCATATAACATCTACATAGAAGAAAAAGAATTCTCAAACGATACGTGTCAAAGTTTCTTGACAGTGGCTTAGATAACGGTACTTCTGTAATCTTACAGAATGAAAATGAAAGAAAATTGATTCAGTAGTGTGAATGATAAATAATACAAAGAATATATTGTCCAGAAACGAGATAGCACTTCGAGTTTATATCGCGTTGTAAACGATAATACCAAAACCATTATAGAATGAGTTAGGAGCGGATTTGCCGAAATTCTGGATAATTGGGAGAATCAATAATATTTTCAGACATGATTCGACACTCAAATCATACAAAGAAAACGGTGAGATTCACGAAACAGAAGCAAGCTAGAGTGATTGGTAGTAGTGAGTTACTGGAGTCCGCCATTATTCATTGAATTATGAGAAAAATCAACACCATCATTCTCCGAAATGAATCCCAGATGGAAACTACTGATTCCAGCAGGATTCCGCTCCTTCTTCTGAGTCAAAAGAAATATAAACCCGGTGTCGTTAATCTCTTGGATTACTACTATGCATGGGGATATATGAATTCATTCGTGCGTCCTGGGTGCCAACTGTGATGCTTTTTCTAAGCGTGTTCGAATTGTGATATAATATTTTCAGATACTTTTGAAATAGTAGGTAGATTCTCATCAATCTCAACATATAATCACATTTCGTTTAGTATATCTATCGTTCTTAATTGAATCACTTTTTGGTTGTAATTCATCACATATTGATGTTGTTATAAAGCTGCACGCCATCCTCCACGACTCCAAGGAATAATAATCCACCAGCACAAATGTTTCCTGTTGCATCTTCTCCAAACGTCCCTTCGATATCACTAAGTCCCGCGCGCGGTGGGAAACTAACTTGCCGGAAGATTCGCGCAGATCGCGCTCAATTTGTATGCACACGGTGCACTTGCCGGCGGCGCTCACTTGCTTACTTGCTTACATGTTTCCTACCGCCAGGTGACATGACCTTTCGGAAGAATCATCTCGTGGCTTTACGTGACCGCGTGCATGTGAATTGAATAATTGCTCAAAATCGCACGCTTCCTCGCAGTCACGCATATGTCAAGCCGAACGGAGGTGGTCTATCGTGCACTGTGTCTCGCCTAATCCAGTAAAGGTGATCTGTTTGCAATCGGTGTAAGAAGCTATCACTGTTCTCGAAGAATGGTATACTTTTAGCCCCTCCATGTTTCCGGATCTGTAGAGGAATGACAATTCGAGTAAAAAAATCACAACAATTCAACTTGACTGTCCGTGAATTGGACGTCCGAACATGAATCGATAATAAAACAAACATTGTGCCGATTCTGCAAACCTTTCCGCCTCCCAATCGGCTGCAATTGCAATGCCTGCAAGTTGCCGCTTCGGACCTCGGCAAAGCGAAAGCCGACTGTATTAAAAGTAATAAAGTAAACAGCAAACGGCGCGAGCATAAAATGAAATAAATAGAGCTGCGGTCAAAAATATCAAAATTGATCTTAATCTTCCCTCGGTTCCTGCCGCCGCATTCAATCTATCCGGGAAACACCTTGGAACTGACTGTGGCGCTCTTTGGTGTGTGTGTGTGTGTGTGTGTTTGAGCGACCGCAATGGCTTTTATTATTATGCTCGCTAGAGTCCCTCCAGAAGTTTTTCCACTTTTACCTCTCGATGGCGCAGTCATTCCCCGGGCGAGCCGGCGGTACCGTGTAGATTCTTATCGCCCCCGGTGACTACCTTCTGGTCGACTTCTGCACTTCTCGGCGCAATTGCAAGACGCGGCGCGCGGTGCTGCGCGGAAAGTGCTGCAAAAAATTAAAATAAACTGCAATTCAGCAGGAAAAAAAACCAAATCATTCCGGATTCCACACCGGGGGAAGGAAGATTTGACGTGCGCCGGCCCTTTCCAAGTTGGCCGTCGCATAAGTACACGAAAAAGCACCTCAGCGCGATTTGAATATTTGTGCAGTCCGTGATGTCCTCGAATTGTCAGATTCTGCCGCAGCAGCCATGGGAAAAAGAGAATCGATTTATGAGATTACGATCTCCCGATTTCCCGGTTTGCTACGGTTGTTGGCACATCTCGCCGAGAATCACCAAGATCGTTATCTCTGCCTGGCGCTGCGCTGGGCTTCTGGTACGGGTCGTCGGACCGACGGACCTCGCTGGCGACTGGATATCAACGTTCGATTGGGGAAGTTTTGTTTTTTCTCGGCCAGTACTGGAAGTTCAATGAAATATGTGACAATTAGAACTATGCATTGTATGGAGGATGCTTCTCGGGGCAGTTCACGCTTGGATGGGAAATTAATGGTAATTTGAATGTGAAAAATTTTAAACAAGTTATAAGTAAATAAGTAAATGTATTGGGTCTTCGTAGCCTAATTGGTTGCGTGTCCGCTACTAAGCGAACGATCATGAGCTAATAACTCAGGGCCCCTCAACTGACCATCTTTGTGTGTTATTCTAGCTACTACGTCCACGCATCAATCATCATGTGTCGGTAATCCCAGTCCCTTACCGCTCACATTACGATCTGCTGCATCGGTAATTGGTGCTAATTCTAACACAGCAATGGAAGCCTCATATCAGCAGTCCCGTTGTGAACAGTCCAACTGTGAACATTCGAACAATAGGAATATTATAACGCCGAAAAAGGCGGCATGTGTTGTGTATCGATAGAAATGGAATACTCGGCATGTGTTGTGTATCGATAGAATTGGAATATTCTTAGGCCTAAACAGCTACTGTGTTATACATAAAAAAAAAGCAAATGTTTATCGATGGATAGGAATCTTAAGCCTAAATAATATACAACAATAGTTATCTTAACATAAAAATGTATACGAATGAATTCGGCTCTGTGACAGCTGAATTGCTAAATGAGCCTAATAAACGGATGGGAAAAAAAACAAAAAAAAGTAAATGTATTAAACATAAATATTATATCGATGTTGCAATGGTGCTATAGAAAAAGAATGCACTTGACCCATAGATTCGAAATCAAAATTTGAGAAAAAAAAATATTTTCAAAGCGCGTTATTCCACTTGAGAATCTATTGCCGTTTTCGACAATCAGGTCGAATTAACTGAATTTCATGACAAAATTCCGCAAATACCATGCGCACAAAACTACTGCCAGATGACTACCGAGAGAGAAATTTATGTTTTTAATGATATTTAATGATATTTTGACATGCGACAGTTCTACTGAAATACAGGCTGGCTCAAAAGTCAAGCTTTACAATAGAATAATTCGTAAAGATAATTCAAGAGTAGGAATAGATAACCGTGTAAAGTACAAAAAAGTATTTTTCTTTGTAATAAATATTGAGGATTCAATGTCGCATCATGAAATGCGTTGAACGAAAACTTGTAAACAAACACACCCAAATTTGATTGTCTAACAAACCAAAAAATTGAGCCTTAGAAAAATACCCAATGTACCGTCGATGTTGTTTTGAATTCACGAATTATGGATGAAATATTTTAATGAGACGCCGCTAGCCGATGGTGACAGACATGGTTTTCATTCGTTCTGTCCTCCGGCCAAATGTGCGGTTTTGGACAGTGTGTGGGAGCAAGTAAAATAGATCGTCATTACAAAACGAGCCCAATATGTACAAACGCTGCCAAATATTTCATCATAATTCTACCGAAAAGCACAATTGCTGCTATTGCATATCCAACTCTGAATATGAAAAAACACAGACGCAGGACAAAAAGTTGTTGACAATGGGTGATGTTGGACGATCCATACATGTCGATGGTAACAACTTGTGGCTGAAATGGCATTGGACGCCGATTTGAAATGCGCTGAATTTTGAAAACACCACCGCCGGTACCATGGACTCATTGTTCGAATTCATCGAACTGAGCTCTCTCCCTCGAGCGTTGTTCATATCTGACCTGTCAAATTTTTTCCTCGCACTTCGCAACGGCTACTACCGTCTGCCCTCAACATCCAGAGTGATCCTACGGTCGAGTGTATTCTTCCCCGATTAACGGAAGAGTGACAATGCATCGACCGGTACTGCATCGAGGTAATTTTCCTTTGTGGCCACAACAACTTTTTTGACGGTAGCGAGCGCTATCATGTCAACGAGCGCGCCACCGCGCCGCTTCTGTCGATAGGGGTGAGACGAATGGATTATGCTCAAGTGGGTTGTCGCTTATTAGGTCCACTTATGCTCGCCAGCTTGTCGTTCGTCGTTCGTCATCCTTAACCCTTCCTGGCTGACATACATTGTACCGACGATGTTATCACTCGTCACGGCAAATCACGGTTCGACGAAATTTCGGAATCACTCCAGTGACCACAGGAAGTTTTCGCCGTTCCGATAGAACGCTTTGCAACGTACGCAGTGAGTGACGATGATATCGAAGTGATTATAATCTCGGGGTTCAGCCATCGGTTTTGGGGTTGAAATTAAACAGTTGAACAGTAAAGGTTATGTCACTGTAAAAAAGCAACAACTACTGTAGGTATCGATAGGTACCATTCAGGACAGGAGGTGAGTTTTTTGAGAAGTGGAACGTACATTGGCCCTGGATCTCTAAGGTTATGATGTGTGATAGGTCATGGTGTAACATATTGTATACGTCGAGGAAACCCATAATTGGTGTCTGAAAATCAATGCACAAAATAAGGCCGAGTTACCAATATGATAGCTTTGCCAACATATAGATTATATTGATGAACATAGTCAAATATAAAAGCAGCCAGTAACCTGTTTTTCTGTTTCTACTTACAGGTAATTACACGTTGGGAGTTTTCTCGAATATATGACGGCGTAAGTAAATTGAACATTCTATTTTTATTTGTACGAAACCCTTTCTTTGAAAATCTTCAGCTCAATTTGTTTTCATTACATGATTAATTATTATGCCTTAATTATTATTATTACATTATTAATGTAATTACAGTGGATCAAAATAAATTTTACGCGATTCCATTCCAGGATAAATCCTGTGAACTTGTTCTTTCAATTTTGGGGCAAAATCATGTTCAGCCGAAACAAAAAAAAAAAAGAATAAGTAAGGTGACAAAATGACTACCAACACCCAACACCAACACTAAACGTATAAAAATATGGTTCGTTATTACTCTAAAATTCATTATATCCTAATTTAAACTCGGGAAGAATGACGAATTTCATTTCAACTCGTCTTAGGAGATGACAGCACCATCTCAGATAGCCGTGCAACGTTGTAAGTGTTAAGACATTTGTCATCAACTTTGCAGTTTTGAAATATTCAAAAATGATTAGACTACATTTTAAGAAGGGCCAAAGTTTTTTTTCTTCTTATTTTTTACAAAACTTTATAACTCAAAAACTATAATACCTAAAAAATTTCAGTCAAAGAATAAAATGTAGGAAATTGTTTGAATTTTGATTAAAAATGCCGTTTTTTAGAGTACATTGAAATATACGAATCATCTATACATTTTTTACTATTATAAAATTTGAAATTCATTTTTCTCAAAAAGGTTTTTACAATCCTCAAAAATTGTATGAAGAGCCCTTCAAATTTTCAACAAGTCATCCATACATCGGAAAAAGTGTACTTTTACGACGAAAAAGTTTATTTAACATCAACTTTTCCATGTTTTCTTTAAAAAACTTACAACTAATTCTTATTTTGTTTAAAGTAATGCGATATAGTGTATTCGACAAAGTCTTAGATCTTATTGAAACATAAACTTTTTCCGAAGACATCAACTTTCCATCAACTTCTATCTAGCTTTTTTTTGCATTTTTGTATGAAGACTCCTGAAAAAATATTTTTTATCAATAACATTTTGATGTTTTATATGTTTCTAAATATAAATAGTTTGCGGAACTTGTCAGTCGCGATAATTTACACATGAAAATGTTACGAGTTTTTTTTAAGGCCCACCAACACACCCCCACACCTTCTTTTTGTTTTTTTTTTTTGTTTTTTTTTTGACAATAGAAACACAAGCAAATACAAATTGGTAGCTACGAAACAAACAAAAAAGTAAAACACAGATATTAACACAGTTTTAGTTCATTTCATGTTAAAGTGTGTGTGATAAGCATTATCTACTAATATTCTGTAGGGATGTACCCAGTGGAACTATGTTCCTTTGAAGGAATCCCTTAAATGTAAAAACCTAGCATCTACAGCTCGATATATTTTAAAACACGATTTGAATGCAATGTACACTGGTAATTACCACAACTTTTTCTCGAAAAATCATAACTCAAAAACTATAAACTAGTCACTAAGTGTTGGTTAAAGAATAAAATGTAAGAATTTATTCATGTTTTCAACCAAAAATATCAAACAAATTTGAAAAAAACTCAATTTAGTTGAAACTAAATAATTTTTAAATTAAAACTTAAAAAATATTAAATTAAAATAAAAAATATGTTTTTTTTAAATTCAGAACAAAAATTATATGAATCGTGTCACGGCTCCGAAACGGTTGTGAAGGAATCATACACAAAAAACTTGGTGAGCATGGGAATAGACCGTAAACTATATACCACTAGGATACCGATTACTATCCCCTTGATTCCGAGTGGCGAGTGACATGAGATAACTCAAGTCACGGTATTCCTACAGGCGAATTGTGTAACTATAGATTGTCACTTAGGTAAGATTTGAGGTAAGTCGTGCCCTCATATGTTATCGACTCGGGTATGAAATAGGAGCATAAAAGTAATGTGGCTTCCACAATAAAGAGAGAAAGTTTGCTATCTCACGTCATTCACCGCACGGAATAAATGGATATATATATATATATATATATAATACTTATTGGGGTGGCCCTATGCAGAATAATTTTTTTTTCTGGATAGTTTCTTTTTGTATTTTTTTTCTTCTAAAATTTGGCGTGAAAAAATACACATAACCCTTAATTTTAAACCTCATACCTCCTTATACTATCTTGAATCGCCATTTGAGAAATTTTATGTAAACAATATCCAAATAACGGACTTCTTCACGGGCATGCAATGTTTGAAGGTTTTATACTGCTCTTTGGTTTACTCTATTTTGGAGCACGCTTCGATCTTCTGGACTCCATATTCCCAGAACAACATACAAAGAGTGGAGTCCGTGTAGCGTAAATTTCTCCGCTATGCACTACGTCATCTCCATTAAAATGACCCTCATGAAGATCGTTGTAAACTCCTGGGATTGGATTAGTAATGCGAACGGCATAACACACAGTGGCGTCGAGTGAAGCTTTTACACCCGGGGCGGAAGAGTTGATTTTCATTCAACAATAGCACTACGTAGGACACTTCTGTTTCTCTCATTTGAAAGATGAAAAAAATAATACTGGATAAAGTGGTGAAATTTCCAAATTAGGGGATTTAGGTAAAATTTTAGAAGTAAAGAAGTGGTTCTAAGGTGTTATTCTTACCTTTATTTAAAAAATACATCATAAACTTTCAATTCCAGGTGACACTAGAATCTACAACTAGAATCTACCAAAATCACGATTTCTACTTCACTGTACTCATAATAGTCAATTATCTTTTACTTTAACGTTGAATATTGCATTTTCGATCGAAATAAGTCACATTAGAAACATAGAAAAAAAATTTAATTGTATATAATCATGTCTAAAATTGTATATAATCGAGTCAGTATATAATCGAGCCCGACCTGTACTTGAAATCACTTGAGATGCATTTCTTGGTATGAATGAAAAGATGCATGCTTCTGTTGTTATCCTATCCCCTCTTCAAGCGTTGTATTAAAATCGTTCTTAGGGTTCTTCGGAGGGAATTTACAAGATCTGTAGAACCTTTCCGTACTATAAAAGAAAAATTGCTCCGGAAGGAAATCGCAGTTTCAGAAAACGAACATTTAAAGGATTGATGGAAAAAATTTGATGACTAAAAAAATTGACTGTTCGCTCCCAATATTTGATTATATTCGAAATCGGCTCAGCAACTACACGTAAAACACAATTTTAAGACCATAAGATTCGATTGATAATCTTGGCGGCAGCTCAAACATTTTCTTGAAGGATAGCATGCAATCTAAACTTGTAAAGACTATGTATAAGCATCATCAAACACGCGAGTGATTCGAGGGTTACAAATATTAATTTACATTAACAAAGAAGGTAGCATTTGTAGTAAATAAATATATATAAAATTTAATAAGTAAATATTATATTTTGTAGTAAATAAAAGAATATTTTTTATGCCAATAAAAGAAATAGTTTTTTTTCTCTACAATAAATATTCCCGATGGTACAAATTTTTTGGAGAAGAAGTATAGGTGTAAAATATTTTTACCTTTTCTGGTACATATCGAATGAGGCAACACTGTCCACAACGTTTCACTGTAATCTGAGATATTGCTGCCAATGGCCAGTCGAGTTGGCGTGAAATTTGTCGAATATAGTGTAAATGATGTTGGTTTGTCCGATTTGGGGTGTTTTTACGCAACTAGTGAATGCAAATCTATTTTTCTTCATGAAAATTACATATGATCGATACGAGTTTGGGTTTGTTGAAAAGTCCCAAGCTCTAGTTGCAATACTTCCATAAGGTGTTAAAATTATTCAAATTTTTATGTTTTTAACGATTTTCCCTACAGAGGAGTTTTGATCATGTTATGACCATCTCTGATCATGGTTAGTCCAAAAAATGATCATGGTTTGTCCGGTTTTAGAAATCATCATTTTTGAGTGAAAATATTCGAATTCACATATAGATGTTGCATTTATTATTGCTTGAGTTTACTGTCATCATATTGATCCATTCATAATTTAGGCTTTCTTGAGAAAATTGCCTTTTCTTAGGCATTTGAAAGGTGAGCACAGCCGTATGACACCCGCCATGTTTTTGGTGCCAACATCTCAAACGTCAAAAGTATTTGTTTTATTCAAAACAGCGATCCGCGTTGACGCCATTGAGCTTCGTTTACTAGTTTAGGGGAGCGTCAAAGAATAGCTGATTTCCAGTCGGAATGAACGTTTTCAAAATTAGCTTTTCCATATCAAATCGCCACCAGACGTCGACACTATTTTTCTGTCATCGCGAATTGCCAATTTACCACCATCTAATATATCGTGAAGTCGATGATGAACTTTTACAGCAGAGGGATAGTGAGATAGGCGGTGACGGTAGGTAGAGTGAAATAGCGATAATCGTGCCATACACCTGGGTGAGCAGCACTCAACACAGAGAAACTTTATTTCTGCTATGCGCGAAGGACACAATGAACAAACTGCAGCGCGCCAAGCGGTTGCCATAGAAATCATGTGGACAAAATAACATTATTGAATTGGACAACTAATGATCATAATGGAGTTCATCAATATGCGTAAATTTAATGGTTCAGCTATGTAAATCTGATACAAATGGTGTGGAAGCATGATGTTTACAATATTTGTAAGTGTAATAAACCAGAAAAGGTCTGAATACGTGCCAAATAATCATCTGGTGATCGATTAAAAGCTAGCCCGAATGAGGGGCGCATTGACACAAATAGAAGGTGTATTTTATAATCCTTTAAAACATGTGATTCCGTTAAAATATACTATAAAATTACTGCAAATCATGAAAAAGACAATTTTATTTATATGTTCTGAAACATTCGAATACCTTATTTGACACATGAGCGCTGAATTAGAGCATTCTGAAAAGTGGGCAAACCATGATCATAATTTCGACTGGACAAACCAAAATTATTTACCTTATATTTTGGTGAAATTTCACCACGAAGTTGATAAAAAAAACCAAAATCAGTAGTTCCTCGAACCAGGAATCCATTTTCATTAGGCAGGTTTGGTTGACAACATGGCCAATAACGAGGTTGAAATATTCTAACATCCATTATTTTGAACAGGAAGCAACTCTACACCTTTTATCCAGGATCAACCGAAATGTATAAAATAACATATAAATAACAATTAATTTTTACGAAATTCTGAGTATGGCGATCGGCGATTTGTGGTTAATTAGAATAAAGATTTAGGAAATGTATTGAAGCAGAAAAAGAGTTTTAGTAGAAAAATCTATGTGAATGGTTCAATGTTTTGAATGTTTGTAAAATTACTGAATTTTCTGAAGTCTCATGATGCTAGATCCCATTAACATGCCTCTTAAGATATTTTTTATATTGTAAAAACATGGAAGCAACATTCACAATTGTGTCAACTCCCAAAAGAATTACATGCTCTTTAACATTAATCACGTTAATCAGATTCAAATAGTTTTTTGAAATGGATTGATATGGCCATCAACTCCCAAGAAACTAAATAATAAATAAAAAAACAAATTAATTATCGTTTCAACATAATTACTACAAGTGCTCTCACCACCCACGCTACACAAAGTGTCATCCACACAAAAGGATTGCTCGGTTTTGAATCCGATCATGCGCGGGGCGAAGCGGAGAACATGTCAACTCCGGTCTGACACAACATTTAGATTAGCGCTGGAAGTCGGTCCCGTTTTGGACAGCGCGGCGAAATAGTTAATCAAAATTCCACCAGTAACTAGATTTTCTTGTAAGTTTCTAATTCGATTGCGAGAAATTTGTCCTTCGGTTCGGATTCTGTGTTCGACTTGGACCAGGAAACGCAAAAATGCACGCAACTTTTCCGCTAACCTCGTGAGGTGTATACGTGTGCGAATCTATGGCAGTCCAAAAGTGGTGGCCTTTCCATCCTGGGTCGCCAGAGTCACCGACTTGGAAGGCGAATCAATTCAATTAATTCTGCAGACAAACTTTTATAATTAGCTCTGGCCGAAAACGGCGCGTTTTGTGTACGCGAAGCTTGGCACGTACCGAACAAATAATGTTTTTAGGTTAGCCTTCCCGAACCGCCGCGCTGCCTATTCATATTTGTCGCATCTTCTGTGGCTGCTGCTGCTGCTGGTGGTTTGCTCAGGCTCCGGGCAATGGGTTATTTCCCAGCTGGTCACATGCAGCAGCTCGGAATCGAGCATCATTCGGCGATCGAACAAATTTTAGCGGAAATTCAACCTTCTGCCCACGGTTCAACTCCTCCACCGCCAAATGCTCAGGCTTTTGTCATCTTTCACCTTTTCGACTTGCCCATTTACCTTTCCACATGCACACATATTTCTCCGCTTTCAATAGTTCATTGAATTTGGTCGCCGGCTCACCCCTTTCCCGGTGTTTCTCCTCTCAGCGGAACGATATAAAACCTAATGTCCAAATCCCAGAAAACGGTCCAATTCTTCTGTGTACTTCTTTTTGTGTCCATGCTGCTTATGCTGCCTCAGACGGCCTGGCTGTCTGGCTCTGGCTTATTGAATGCGATCGACCGTGAGAAATTATATGCAAGCAAAAGCCGACGACGGCGATTCAACAGCAGAGTCACACCGAATGAAATACAAAAAAAAAATCCCTTACCCTCGGACGCAGAGCTGAAGGAAGAGGGCTCTCGGTTTGCTGGTCATGTCGTTTAAATAATAGTGTAACAAGGCTCCTTCCCCCCCGAAACAAGGCGACGAACGGCTTCTTTTCTGCTACACAGTTTTTTTTCGGAATCGTGGAGCAAGCGGGGGAGGAACTCACAATAAATAATATTTACTATTATAAGAGTTGATTTATTGTGGCACTATTGAGGGAGAGAAGGACTTAGCCGGACGAGAGCGCACAGGGAAAAAAGAGTTAATATTAAGTGACAAATTTTCATGCCTCCTCTTTTATGTCGGCGGGGGTGTTTTGCACTTTGTTGGCGATTGCTTTGTTACTTGAAGAACTTCTCTTCCGATGCTTTTCCTTTGTCCGCTCCGACCGTCAGAGCGGCCACAACTCGGTCTATGAATATCTCGAGGGAATTGTTGTTGACCTGAGTGGGTGGCAAAAAGTCATTATAATATACATGTCCGTCAAATTTCTCGGCTCGCGCAATGATGTTGCAAACTTTGGTTTGGTTTCTACAAACACATTTTCAAAACCCCATGCCAGGGGTTTGCATGCTGGCAATGTTCGATTTCGATTGAATACTAATAAGAACCAATGGTTAAAGGAGTGCCAATTGCAGCCCCGCTCCTCTCACCTCGCGTACCGATGAAGATCGGAATGACTTCGGCATTTCAGGTGGCAAACAATTTAACAGCTTGGCTGTGTGGGATTCCCGTGGATCAGGTAGGTTGGGCATAGGAGCATCAGTGTGAAACCAAAAAATTATGCAAAACGAGTGCACTAATAGCATAAATGGGTCGAGCGCAGAGTGTACGCGCTCGCGTTCGCGCCTGTCTTGTCCAAGTGGAGAGGAGTTTCATTGATAAACTTAATGAACTCATGACTCGGTGTACATCCGTGGAACGAGAAAAGCGAAGGGGAAAATGCCATGCCGTGGCCAATGATGTTGGGACAGAGGAAGGATTTGTTAATGACAGTGCGGCATCGCGGCGTGAATGGAAGAACAAGAATTGCCCGTTGGTTCGTAGCGAAGAACTGTTGGCTAATATACTTTTCCTAGCGTTAACGTTCCGCTCGGTCTTATTAGGTGCATATATGTTGAAATTTTGATTTTTTTAATTTTGAAATACACGTCAGTGTGAGTAGAATGTCTGAAGTTATGAAGATGCGTGATTTCAATTGTCTTAAAACGTCTCCGAGGCCATTTGTCTCATCAAAGACTTCAGGCAAATAAGTGGTTGAAAAAAATTGAACGTTCTACGTTCTCCTAGAATAGGAGAATTAGTTTTTCTGAACAAAAAAGAGGATACCATTTGGTTCGAAATGTTACAGGCGTGAACATTTTTTCCTCGCCTATACAGTCGACTATTTTTTTTTCAGATCATATGGATAGATTGTAGATACCGTAAACCAAGGGCAAATTAAATTAATCATCATTTTCAGAAAAATTTGAACATTTTCGATTTTTTAAAATTTAAACCAGTACTGGTGCTAAAGTCACAAAACGTTATGAAATTGTTCTTTGTAAAAATTCAATAAACGTTATTTTGGAAAAACTTTTAGCAGAAATTTTCAAAGTAGCTTTAGGGTGAAATTGATCAATCAATGTTTTCATTATATTTCAGTGTAATATGCACGAAAATGTATAGAAATGCACTGATTCCTTTACCTATAATTCAAAGGTTTATACAAACCTGATAGATTCCACTTAAAAGTGAAGGCGTACCTTTCTTATATCTAAGGTTTGTTCTGCGAGTCATCCTAAGGCCATCTGGGTTATCTCAATGTGGTGTCAAAAACCCTTGAAGCGATTACCAATGAGCTAGTTTTGACAAATCATGAAGTTCGATATGTTACATGATGGGTTTTGGTTTTGGTCATAAAGTGGTCACTCCTTTCGGAAACCTGATCCGGAACATACTTACGGGTTACGGGTTACGCCAATGGGGTTATATAGACTTGAATTCGTCACAAATAAACTAGTTTTGAAAATCATGAAGTTTGGCGAGTTTCGTGTAGTTTTAGGTTCTGGAATCTATGACCCCGGAACTTGCTCCGGATATATCTCCAAAATCCGTGGACCGATTTCGATAATACATTGAAGGGTTCCTTCTAATGAAACTCGTCGTTTTCAGTTTTATTCAACCGTTTCTGAAAAAACTGGACTATTGCTAGTCTGTTTACAAAGTTGTTTTTCATTGTGCTTTTTTTTGTAAAACTGATTTTTTCCCTTTTTAAATAGTAATTATAACTATATGATTACCTGTACGCCAAGTCGCCTCCACAACCATTCGTTTTGATTTCGCTTCAAAACACAGAATTCTTTATTTTTTGAAACATACCCTGGTATCTGTAAGATAAATTATCCCCGGTCAATCATTTTTGGGGTATGAGGAGGCAATCATCACCATTTAATTTAATTAATACACCACCATTGTATGTCTTAATCATTTATTTGCACTAATCAACACGAACATCTTTTAACACATTGCGGACATCGTTTCATCGTTTACTTGCAGACGCTTTCAAAGAAACTTCAGTGAACAATTTAAAGTAGTTTTAAACGATTCAGAAACGAAGATTTTGATCACTGGTGAACGTTACCGACTACGATTGATACGTTTGAACAGAACCTTGAAGATAGAACGACCAGAATGAGAGAATAGACACGACAAAATAATTTTACAGCATGACAACGACAGACTATTCCAGGAAAAAAAGGACTGGAAAGTTCTACCTCACCCGTCATTTTCATTATATTGCTCCCTCAGATTACTATAGGTTCCGGTGGTGTTCCATGGCGTCGGCCCCTCTCTGAATAGTGGTTCTGTTCTTATGAAGAAATCAAAAATGAACTTGACAACAAGATCGCTTCAAAACAACCATACTTCTACTAGTCAGTAGGACCATAGTAAGTGGAGGTCAGATCTGGCGTATAAGCTGAATATTCCAAAGATTGGTACGTTACTTAGATCTATTTCGTCTGTACTGTTATAGGTAGATGCATTATCATGGTGATAATTGATGCTTTTCTTTTGCAGAGTCGGTTTTATGTCACGATGTTTTGACGTAGGACTGTGTCTTACAGTGAGAGTGTCACATGAGAAAATAGGTCACGTTTTTATGAAATAGTTTCAACGTCGATAAATATTTTTTACTATGTACGAATTGTGGCATCCTGGTCAAAGTATTTACCCTATGCTACGTATGTTACATGAAGTACTTAAACAAGATTAAAGCGAATTCAATAAAAACTAAATATCCAAATATAAACAAAATAACCAAATATCTTCTATCTGATTCTATGTAACCACACCTATTATTATTCGAAGTCATAAACAAGCGTGTTGAATCAAATAATTTCGTAGTCCTAGGTCAAGAATGCGGTCGTATCTTGAACATAACCCCCTATATTTTTTCATTCGAACGTTTTTAAAAAAATATTATACTGTGTGTTTTGCCACTATGAAGATAATAAATAACCAACATTTCTTTGACGTTCCAAAACATTGATGTCAGAATTATCTCGGATGACTTCGACCACTTTGCTTCGGAGTTGGACAATCAGTTTCAGTTTTAGTCAGCTGCAGTTTGTTGTCGCAGTTTAAAATCATCATCTCACCCTTAATTACTAGTCGACGCACGCAATCAAGTTTACTTTTTAGAGAACGGACCCAATGTTGTTGATAAAGTCTCGCTCGAATGCAATTTTGAACCAAAATTAACCAATACAATGGCCATCTTGTCAATTACTTTGTCAATACCTAATCCTTTGTTAAAAATATTAACACACAACCACGGAAATAGAGCATGTACAGAAGTGATGCAATTACTCATTTTTGGACTCTTGAATAACATCGCTGATACTTCTCGATCCGCTCGCATACAATTGTTTTGAAGGAGTATCATTACCCTACACATTTACACGTTGTAATTTCAACGCGTGGGCTCTGGCCTGCACTTGTTTAAAGAGTCTCCCAGAGAAGAATCGGTTTTAGTGTATTTAGTAAGCTCATTTCAAAAAATTATCATGAAAAATTAGTAATTAAAAATAATATTATGATTTATATAATATTTTCTGTAATAAATAATTAGGCGTTATTGGCTTTATAACCCATTACCATACCTGAAAACGTGATGATTTTTGATAAAACAGATCATTTCCGGATTCATCGTTTCCTTAAATATAAATATTACGTTGAATAACAGAAATAGCTCTTGAAAAATATTTTTTCAGGACTGTGTAATCATTATTGCCGGTTGTATATGTGCTATTTTGAAGCCTAAGTATATTCCGAACCCAGTCCTCAGATCACGAATAAATAATTACAAATTCACGAATCTGGAATCAATTATAGTCAACTCCTTGTTACCAACTCTGCGTTGCGTTGTAATCCACCTCACCGGTAATTCCGTATCTCCCTCATTAGTCAGGCATTGCAATCATTTACCACTGAACTGTCACTTTTCATCTGTCTCGACGGTGACATAAAAATATTTTCCATCACTACTGATTAATTGCGGTCCCCCCAGCGCGGAGGCAGGAAGACCATCAACCGCCTGACTGAGCATAGTAAACCATCATCATCCCCTGGACAGCTGGACACTATCGGTTTCCGCTCGATAGCCCTCGAGCTCACCACAGGAACCAACCGCGGAAAAACCGCCAATTCCCCGCGAGTCAGCGCACTTGAAAATTATTTTTTCACTTAATCACTATTATCCAAATCACCAGCTTTGTGGGAAACTTTGTGCCCCCACTCGCTGCGCTTCGTTTTATGGCCATGTCCAGCCGGAATCGGCAGTCCGTCGGCGGCGCGTACCTCGCGCATAGACCCATACGGAACCCATTGAAGGGCCATGATCCATTGTTCAGCGAACGGTGGGTGATGATCTGCTTTCTGCGCTTCATAAATCATCCAAAGATCTAGCATAAAGAGAACCGGGCAAAAGTTCCCATCAAGTGTGCTTTGGAAATTGAAACTTTTTAAAAGGATTAACCCTTTTATGGTAATTGACCATTCGGCTGCACCGTTTATCGCACGTAGAGAAATCCAGGTACCGTTCATTGTCCAACCGGCAGACAATGGAGACGGACTGTGCGCGAGGGTGGGAAAATTTCTCGCACATTTTGATTAGTGGTGATCACACATGCACCTATGCTCTGGAATCTTGGCGCATTCCCATCTTTTCTCACTCCGTCTCGCGTGAAGGTGTGTGGGTGGGTGGGTTTTGTTGAGCGCATTTATGCGGTTTGTGACCTGTTTCATGCCTAGCCCAACCACTGTTTTGCCCTATGAGAAGTTCATTAGGCCGTTCGTTGCAATTAAAAATGCAATCCGATGCTTATCGGTCGGTCGGACGGGGTTCGCACGTGAAAGTGAGTGAGCATACCCATCGGATAGCTAACTGTTTGCGTAGCGAAAAGTTCACACAGTTCGACGATAATTGCATCGTGTTCCCGTTTCGCCGAGGAAGTGTGGACATGACCTTTAAATTGCGATGTGCAGCAGAATTATGCGGAAGTCTTCCTCGATGACAAGAGAGGTTGGTCAATCCGATATAACGGCTAGTGATCTTGTTCGTGATGAGCAACTTCAATCACATCCCATTTAGACAAATGTGATGTTGGAACGCAACCTCAAGCAACCTCGAGTTACTAATAAATTCATCAACATCAACGATGATGACTAACCTTCTTTTTCACATCCACCAGCCACCCACTGAAACGGGAAAAGCAGATAAGCGATTCTCCGTGTGGCGAAATTACGGTTCCCCCATTGTCCGGATAGCGATTAAACCTGCTCTCGCCGAGTTGTTCAGAAAACCTGCCACAAATTACTTGGCGAAAAACTGCCCTTTCATTTCGTGCCACTAATCAGCGCTGAAAGATGCACCTCGCTTCCCATATATGTGAGTCTACTGGGAAAAAAGCAACTGTACATTCGGAGTGCATGTGGAAACTGCACCGCGCTGAGCATAAATTACATGTTTCACTTATGATCTTTTAACACCGGCCGCTGGTTCATCGGCAGCTCCAAATGCGCACCACTAAAATCAGCGCCATCATAAGGGAAGGATGATGATGATGATGACGATGGCGATGGCGATGACGGAGCCGATGGGGATGGTGACTTCATGTCTGCTCCAGAACTGACTTATCGTCCGTATCGAGTGAGGAAAAGTGAAGTGCTTTCCGGAGCAGCGATTAGGGCCGTGCGCATGCTGAGCCGCGCGCTCGCAGAGCTCCACATAGTAAGTAAATTATGAAAATAGACACCTCCGATTGAATACAATCGTGTGAATCTTCTCATAACAATTAATTTGAAGTGCCGCATTGCGCAGAAAGAAATGCGAAAGTGTTCCGAAGAGCGCCGCGGTTGTCACCATTGAGGTGTCGGGGAAACGTGTTGGGATGGCCTGTCGCCTGATGATCCGTAATATTACAGCAGGAATCTCCACTTTTCTTAGTTTGGATGTGATCAAATATTTGAAAAAATATATAGCCTCAAGAATGTATAGCGACCTTTTAATGCGACACCTATGGAAAGAACTAGACCGTTAATTGATGTGATCACACAAAACCCTGATCATCGACCGAACGAATTTAGAAAAAATGATGCATGGAGTCTGAAATCTGGAATTAAACGCATAATTCAGGGTATGAAATGCAAGCACAACATATTAATAGAAAAGCTCAAATATTACGGTATATGCAATTCAGCTTCCAATATTCTAAAATCGTATCTCTCAAGTCGGAAACAAATATGTTACGTCAACAACGCTTTGAGTGATCCTATGTTCATTTGCTCAGGTGTCCCACAAGGATCCATATTGGGACCAATACTCTTTCATATATTCGTTAATGATCTTCTAAAATTGCCTCTCAACTGAATCTTGCAATGTTATGCAGATGACACTGTCAGCAAATATCGTGCAAAAACCTTGAGTGTTTTGAATGACATGATGCAGCATGATTTGAATTCGATGCACCAATGGTTCTCTGCTAATAGAATGTCAGTAAATGCTGATAAGTCGAATTTTATGGTATTTAATATGACCAACGTTACGCCTACATTAACTTTGTCAATTAATAATGTACCAATAAAACAAGTATATGAAACAAGTTACCTAGGCTTAATAATTGACAACAGATTAAAATGGCATAGCCATATCAAAAAAGTCAAACAAAAAATTATACCATACATTTTCGCCATAAAAAAGGTTCGAAAATGTCTAGGTTTGCAAAACTGTTGGAAATTATACAATGCTTATATTCGACCGCACTTATCATATTTAGTTTGTCTCTGGGCCTCTTCTGCTGAGACACAACTTAACATATTGAAAGTACTGCAGAATAGAGTTATAAAAACTATAAAACGCCTTCCTAATTTGTATCCTTCAGAGGCGTTGTATACGGTAACCCATTTATCATTAAATCATTTGTATAAATTTAGCATAATATTTGTAATTTATAAAATAAAACATGGGATCATTCAAAGCAATATAAACTTAATCCCATACACAGATATACACTCACATTTGACAAGAAATCGAGATAGATTTTTCATCAATAGACCTCGCACTAAATTTGCCATTAGAAATGTGTTTCATACCGGTATTACGAACTTCAATGCTCTTCCATCAAATCTCAAATATGAAACAAATATTATAATATTCAAACAAAATTTTAAAGTGTATATTATCAACAACTAAATATAAGGACAGCAAAGTGAATTTATAATTTATATTTAGGTTAGGTTAAGATATTTGCATTACAACTGAATTCACTTTATGAATAGCTGGTCACAGTTTTAGTTAACTTCTCAGCTTATACATCAAATAAAGAAAAAAAAAGTCTGGTATAATAATCTGTCAGGAGTTGGAATTGAAATGAGTCCTCAACTGATTCAAGGATTTTGCTTGGAATCAGCATACAGAATCTGTCTTTGGAATGCGCTTCTTTTACTTTTTGTCAGTAATTTGAAACCTAAATATGAAACTCTGAAACTAGAATTCGGAATATGACTCTCGTATCGGGAATCTAAATCTAGATTTTCGGATTAAAATATAGAGTTTGAAATTCAAAACGTAATTCTGAACATAATATCTGAATTCAGAAAATCAGGAATTTATATCCAATTCTGGAATTCTTCTTCATAAATGGCACTGACGTTTCTAGAGAAACTTCGCCGTCTCAACGTAATATTACTAGCGTTATTTTTATTAGTACTTAGTTCAGATTTCCATGCCAAATAACACGCCTTGAATGCATTCTGAGTGGTAAACTCTAGAACACGCGTAACCACAAAACAAATCGGAGGTCACTTCTTGGACGAAAAATCCCCCCGACGAGAACGGGAATTGAACACGAACCCCCGGTATGTTAGGTGTGCCGCTAACCACTCGGTTAAGGGGGCAGCTTAATTCCGGAATTAGAACTTCTGGATTTTGAGATCCCAATCGAAAACTGAATGCGAACGTGAGATTGAAACATTGAAATGTCGAATGTGAACTCTGCGTTTTGAATTCAGGATTGTGGAATCAGAATACTGGAATCTGAGATTCTGGAATTTGTAGTAAAGAATTCGTAATCTGAAATTTCTACATGAAATACTAAACTTTTAGATATTCAATCGGAATGTTTTATTCATCATCTAGAATCTGAAACCTGGTTCTAGGATTTGACTTTGAAATCCGCATATGAAATCTGTCTTTGGACTCCGCATCTTGTACTTTTTATCAATAATCTTAGATCTAAATCTGAAATTCAAAAACTGGAGTTCGTAATATAGCTATCGTAATATCAGGATTCTAAATCTAGATCTGGAATTCCGGGTATAAATATAGATTTTGAAAGTCAATATGCAATTTAGAGCATAATATCAGCCATTCCATGCCAAACCGATAAAGTGGTTCTAGGATTTTCATGAAAAATGCTAGCTTTATCCCTTATAGCAAGATATTAGACCCGTTTTTTCATTTTGTTGCTAGGGTGACCATTTCAATTTTAGGGTGGTTTAGGAGGGTCGAAAAATTATTTTTCCTTTTTTTTCAAAAATGGCGATTAGTTATGATTTTGTTTTAAGTTATGGTTTTTCAAAGTTAACCCTCCGAACGACAATTTATTTTCAGTCAGCACTGCTCTGGCAGACGATTTATTTTTCCTTGTTTTAAAAGGAGGGATTTATATAGACACTCACAGTTCATATTCACTTAATTCAACACTGTCATTATCAATTTCGCATTAAAAAATCCCCCATTCTTTTAGTCCGTGACCGGAATAAATCGCAGCAGTAAACAACTGAAACAGAAAAAAAACCACTTAGTGTTTTCGATAATCGTATGTTCAGTATGAACGAAAGGGAGTTCTACAGCCGCATCAAAAAGAAACGCAATAATTACGATGGTGGTCTTCCTGAGATTGACGAAGTTACCCAGTTTTGGTCAGGCTTATGGGAGAACCCTATTCAACACCGAAGTAACAGGATGTGGCTGGCAGAAGAAGAGGAATATGGAAACGGACTTGAAGCAATGCCTGCCGTTATGGTAACCGCCCATGATATCAACGAAGCCATTCGATATTCCAGGAATTGGGCTGCGCCAGGACCAGATTTCGTGCACAATTTCTGGTACAAAAAGTTTTCTTCAACTCATGGGCGAATGGCAGAGTGCTTCAATAAGGTATTAGAAAATCCCCAAACAACACCGGAGTTCGTGACCAGGGGAATTACTCATCTGATGCCAAAGGATCAAGACACAGCGAATGCGGCGAAGTACAGGCCAATAACATGTCTAACGAGCCTGTACAAGCTACTTACGTCGGTGATTAATAAAAAGATACAAAACCATTGCGAAGTTAACGAAATATTAACAGAAGAACAGAAAGGCTGTAAACAGAACACGCGGGGCTGTAAAGATCAAGTCGTTATCGATGCAGTCATCGTCGGACAAGCAAGCCGAAACAGAAGGAACCTGAGTATGGCGTACATTGACTATAAAAAAGCATACGACTCAGTACCGCATACGTACCTGATAAAGGTACTAAAAATGTACAAGATACATGATGGCGTCATCAGGTTTATGGAACACGCAATGGTAAACTGGAGCACCTCGCTTAGTATCACCGACGGAACAACTATGTTGAGATCCAGAACTCTCAATATTCGCAGGGGAATATTCCAAGGTGACACATTCAGTCCTTTGTGGTTTTGCCTTGCGATGAACCCCTTGAGCAGAGCACTCAACCGAAGCAGCCATGGCTACCATATCAACAGAACAACGACAATAAACCATACCTTCTATATGGACGACTTGAAACTGTTTGCGGAATCAACAGAAGCGCTACATAGTCTTCTACAGTGTGTTAGCGACTTTAGTTCCGATGTGCGGATGGAACTCGGAATCGAAAAGTGTAAGGCAGTACAGCTCCACCGTGGACGATTGGTGGAGACTGAAGGATTCCGCATTAACGAGAGTGAAGTGATTCAAGATTTGGTGGAAGGCGAATCCTATAAGTACCTGGGATTTCTGCAATTGAAAGGGATTTGTCACACAAAAATCAAGAAGGAACTCCAGGAACAATTCTTGATCAGAATCAACCAGGTTTTGAAAACAAACCTCTGCGGCGGCAAAAAAATCAAAGCCAATACGTCAATACGTTTGCCGTTCCTTTACTCACGTACAGTTTCGGGGTGCTGAAGTGGACGAAAACCGATTTAGAAACAATAGAAAGAGCAATGAGAGTGACGTTCACAAAGCACCGTATGCACCATCCAAAGTCGTCCATAGAAAGATTCACCTTGCCACGTGTTGAAGGAGGAAGAGGTGTCACTGACATTAGAGCGCTTTGCAGTTCCCAGATCCAGCAGTTGCGGAGTTACTTCGTGGAAAGTCAGACCCGTCACGATATCTATCGCGCTGTCTGTGAAGCGGACCGTGGATTCAGTGCCCTGCATCTGGCGCAGGAGCAGTACGAACTTAGCTGCAATTTGCAGACCATAGAAGAAAAAACAACATCATGGAAGCAAAAGGAACTTCATGGGACACACCCCCATCGTTTAGAGCAAGCGCATATCGACAAAGTATTATCGAACACGTGGCTGGTGCGAGGTGAACTCTTTTCTGAAACAGAAGGGTTTATGGTAGCCATCCAGGACCGGATAATAGCGACCAAAAACTACCGGAAGTACATCTTGCACGAAAACGTTGTTGACTGTTGCAGAAAGTGCAATAAAGTAGGAGAGACGATAGAACACGTCATAGCCGGCTGTGGAGCGCTAGCCGAATCAGCTTATCTCAATCGTCACAACTCGGTTGCCAAGATTGTTCATCAACAGCTAGCATCAAAACGCAACTTGGTAAATCAGTTGGTACCCTACTACAAGTATATTCCGGATCCGGTTTTGGAAAATAGCTGCTACAAGTTGTACTGGGATCGCGAGATTATTACGGATGTCCGAATACCAGCTAATCGCCCTGATATTGTGGTCTACGATAAAAATAAGAAAGAAGTGCTGATAATAGACATTGCAGTACCGTTAGACCACAATCTACAATCTACGTTTGCTGCCAAGATAACCAAGTATCACGACTTGGCAGAAGAACTAAAACAAATGTGGCATTTGAAAGGCATCCGTATTATACCAGTAGTGATCTCTGCTACTGGTTTAGTTCCACACTCTCTCACGCAGTCATTGGAGGAGCTGCAAGTAACAGAGCAGCTTGCGGTTATGCAGAAAGCGGTGATTCTTGGAACGTGTAACATAGTGCGACGGTTCCTGAATCACCATAATTAGAACACGATGATTGTGCAGACACTATTATAAAGAGAAAAAAAGAAAAAAAAAAGATACCACAGAGCCTAATCCCCCTTTGGCATTTAAGAAGCCCGGGGGTAGGTGAATATTCAAGCTCAATGCTGAGAAGTGCCATAACTCTAAATAATAATCATATACCATAAGCGTCCGAAATATGATTCAGAACGGAAAATGCTTCACATTCCTATTAGAAATTTATTCTCTCGTTTTCGTTTTCGAAATTTATTCTGAGATCAATGTAATGGGGACGGACTCCCCATTTAACGAGGATAACGCTATCCGAGTCAACCGCCGACCGTCGGAAGCGGCGGTGTCTCGCACGCAAACCTGGGATCCACTGATTGGGCGGTTAGTTTGAAACATAGGATACGATCCTTCAGCAATGTCCGACCGAGCTTTAGCGAGCGTCAGACAGTATACGTCTGCCCGAGGCGTTACGCTTGCCCGGGGCGATACGTTTGCCCGGTTAATTAACAATAATTGAAAATTTAAAAAAAATACACACATACTCATACTTAAAATGGACATGACATGAGGAAATTATGAATCAACGAAATAGCTGCGAGATTACGAGTAGCCAGAACGTCGCGAATCGGAGCTTTGAGTGACATTTTCTTTTTGCGAAAATTTTCTATTAACACGTTGATCCCTTGGGGTCGACGTTGAGCCTTTTGGTAGGAAAGTGCTGTCTGACTGGGACTGACAGTTATAAAATAATAAAATAAAAATATATACGGTTTGTTTTCGGATTTTTTAAAAAATGTTAACTAGTTATACAATAAGTTTCTTTGGGAACTAGGACCGACACAGATACTGTGCAAAA
This sequence comes from Toxorhynchites rutilus septentrionalis, assembly GCF_029784135.1. Taxonomy (NCBI): domain Eukaryota; kingdom Metazoa; phylum Arthropoda; class Insecta; order Diptera; family Culicidae; genus Toxorhynchites; species Toxorhynchites rutilus. The sequence goes on from NC_073746.1 coordinate 227,724,815, forward strand.
GCTCTTGATGCACGCTGAATGAAAATCGCAGTAAGAAAATATCAGGGCTTAACGTGTTAAAGATAACCTGTTATTTTGAAACTTAGAGCAATACCATGCAAAGTCATCAATATCATGGTAACCTATACCACAAATCCATAGATTACTATCACTAATATTAATTCGAGGAATTCGCATTCGAGGAATAATGATTAGGCATGAGTCTGCACACTACCCATATGAAATCACGAAAATAATTATATCCTTTGAACCATGATTTGACGGAAATTTTAGGAAGGGTAGAATCAGCCACCAAACTTCATCACTACTATTCCAACTTTTCTGCCAAGATTCAAGAAATTTCCTTCGACTTGCACTGTGGTCACTCGTATTCTAGAGCTTGCCCCTCGGAATACATTCAAGGCGTGTTATTTGGCTTAAGAAATCTCAACTAAGTATAAATAAATGACGCTAGTTAATACATATGTTGAGACGGCAAAAGTTCCACAGGGAACGTTAACGCCATTCAAGAAGAAGAATCTAGACCTCACAAAACGGAGTACCTCTATAGTGCTGAGACTATCAGAAAAATGTTAAAACGTTCAGGTGACAAGGTCTGAATATGTTGTAAAGCAGTGTATATTACCGCCAATAATGCTTTAAAGAAAAAGTTGAGTTCATTGTGTGAAATACTTGGGATAGTTTCACCGTTTCTACCATGTACGTGTCTAAAGAAGATATATTTCTCTCTGGTACATTCTCGAATCCAGTATCTCGTTGCGAACTGGGGTTCAGCGAGCAAAGCGAACTTATGAGAACTACAAGTACTATAAAAAAAGCCATTTCTGTATCCTACAAACATGCTATACTTCAACGTCAACGATTCGGTGCTACCGATAAGGGCTCTCTATGAACTCCAAATATTGGTACGAATGTGGAAAATTATGAATGATCCGCAACACTACCACACTACAACTTTAGTTAGAAATCAACGATACCGCGCTTCTCGACAAGCTGGGAGTTTCATACTCCCTCGCTCTAGAACAGAGTATGGCCGTAAAAGGTTTTCCTTTATTGGAAGTAAACTTTTCAACCAGTTGCCGTCAACGTGTAAAAGTTGTCTAACCCTGAACGGATTCAAAACTGCTGTAAAGAACCTATTCAAGCTGATGATTCAACAGTTTCTATAGTCTGCCAACCTCTAAAACCACCGGCATGCAACGTCATCGACCACCGACATCCACCATCAGCAACCCAGAAAAGTGCAGAGAATTATTAAAGAAAACGAATATTGTAATACAAATTTAATGTGAATAACCTCATGTAGAAGTAATTAGATAAGCACTTCCTTAAAATAGCATTTCGCTCGCTGGAAAATGCGTGAACACAAAAAACTTACAGGTAATAAATTTACAATTGTTAAAAAAAATCCGTAACAAACGCCGAATAGGGTGAACTAAGCTTACGGAATGTGGAGAAGTTAATATTAAATACCTAAAAGCCTGTGGAACCATTAAGACTAGATTTAGAAACTAAATGTGAATTTCGCAAAACTGATCACAATGTGATTTTTTGGGAATATCGGAAATCAGGAACCCATACAAAACCGTGGCAGTGTGTATCACTGTATCACTGTGAGTGCTCCAGGTTCGCTTCCTGACTTGTATTTGTACATAAATATGCAGTGGAACCCCGATTATCCGCGAGCGGATGATCCGTGGTGCGGAATATTTGCGACAGCGAGTTCCTCTTTTTTAATTTAATTTATTTTCAACTGGCTAGGCAACGTTAAGCATCAATGGGCCGTTTTTATGAATAGTGAATAATAAAAAAAGTTTTGGTTGAGTCAATATGTTAATATCTTGACAAGAATATCGGCGGAAACCACGTGGAATACCACTCACATAAACATTCATTATCAATATTTATAGAAGGATTGGACAAAATAGAAGAAATGGTCTGGAAACCAGATAAAGCAGAAGGACTTTCCAGGATCATAAATTCATGATATAGCGACATTCGCTTAGTTTGAGTACCTAAGATTGCTCATGCACTTTTGTTTTGGTCATGGCCTTCACATTATCTGACCACTGATGTACACGACCTTGTAGCTGGATAGTTTAGTTATTTCTGCATTGATAAAACATCTTTTTCATGCTGAAATACCTTTTTTTTGGTGTATGGAACTTATTTTTAGTCCTTTAATGTGTCATCCGCGATTATTTGCGGAGAGCTAGCCAGATTATTCCGTGAATAATCGGGGATCTACTGTATTGCCAATTTAAATTGAATGTTACCTCACCTTTGTGTAAATCCTTCACGAGCCTCAGTGCAAGCATTTAATGCGCTTGCACATCACCCACACTCTATGGGAATGAAAAATCAACGAAATCTAGTAAAATATGCGCTTGTTGCGAGAGTATTTCATTAGTGATTTTCATCACATTGTTATAGAGTCGTTGAATGAGTTTTTTTTATACAGGGTCTTTTAGATTAAATGCTCACGCAAAAAGCATTCACTTTTGCCGTTTCAATGAAGGTATCATGGGAGCACAAAAAAATCAACCAATAACTTATTTATTTATTTATTTATTAATAACAAAATCATCTGACGACAAGGTCTACATGATGAAATGTTACAATATTATCAGTTGATTTTAACGTGAGTTAAAATAAAAAATATAAGATTTTTTTCATGAAATATATTAAAATTCTACGAATTTGTTCGATCCATTGAATTTACGGGAAAAATATCCAAAAATATCCACTTTAACCATGTTGAAACAATAAAAAATATGTCATTCCTTGCATTTTCCTGCTCATATCCAACATCCAGTATTGTTTCTAATCCCAAGAGCTTTACCTTTCACACGAATGTTCTCAGTGACCTTCTAGTCATCGCTCGCTCGTTCACTCGCGCTTCCAAAGATCAGATCTGTCCGATGACCACCGTCCACAGCAGTGGGCCGCATCCACTGGCGCTAGCTGGCACAGATCAAATCTCACAACGGAGAGCAGTGCGCGCGATTTGGCATTAGGACTCTGCGAGGTTGGCCTCCCCCGAGATAGGCCAAGTCGTGAATTTCGAAAGGGCGCACTTTTAGATGCACCAACGTGATGAACTGTGTTTCCCTCTCACTCTCTCGCACACTCTTTCGATCTCCCCCTCTCCGGTGGATCATTCTCCAGCTTAGGGTGACCATCTAGCAGGAAGAATCGTTGGCAGATTTCCGCGACTGGACCAGACCTCCCCCACAGTTTGTATGCATTGTTCCAGCGAAGTATGGCTATCCTATGAATCGGGAATCTAATGTACCTTAAAAACATAAATCACATGAGTGTATGAGCAGCGCCACTTCCAGTGCAAGTTCGTCATGCCGCCGCAAGTGAGGGAGAGAGTTTCGAATTGTTCACGATTATGTGTTCATGAGCTTCTTCAGCATGTTCAGGATTTTTGTTATGTCTACCGCGCCCTTCGGCCGCGTTTCTCATTGCCGTTTGCACCACCGAGTGAGAGAAAGAAACAAAACAAACAAAAAAAATTACCATTGGGGGTATCCAAGCAGGAGCGCATTTGCACTGCGCTGATTATCTCTACTCTTTGTTGATTTATTGGTTTCTAACAAGACCTAGGCAAACATATATTCCGCCGCCGCAATTGTCCCAGACTGTCGCAATGCATGGGCCAATACTGAACCGCTGTCGGCAAATGTGTGGGAATTCGTTTCAAGCTGCTGACTGGATTGACCTCCCCTGCGGTCTGTGTCGTCATGAAATGGCATTCGCTCACCAGCACCAGTTCGACGACTTCGGGAGCGGCTGTGCGGAGGAGGTCGCATCGAGTTCACCATCTGGCCTCATCCATGATTTGAGCGGTATGATGAGTTTTTGTCTCTACCGATGCTAAAAGTTGTGATTTCTAATTAGGAACACAGCAGGATGTCCGAGAAACCCACAAAACCACAACGACAAAAACGGCCTTTGTCCTTCCAAAAGCACGACTTTATTAGGAGAGCTCCTTCAAAAATTAGCTACACATACACACCGATTTGCATCGTGGTCACAGTTGTCCAGAGACAGGAAGCCTGTCCACATGGACAAAAAACATAGTCACAAAAAATTTCCCAAACCCTTGTTGCTTTCTCGCATTGAGAAAAAAATCACATAACCACATGACTCCTTGCTTCGAAAATGAAAAAAGATTGCAGCAGAAAAAAAGGCGAAACCACATTGCTGATTGTTCCTCTCACACTCGTCTCTCGTTCCCGCTTAAAGTCCAAGACGGACAGCATAAAAAGTGATTTAACGTTTGTGGCCCACTACTTCCTCTTCGTCTTATTATTGGTGCCTAACCTCGCGAGAACCTCAAACTTTGTGCCCACAGCATATGCGTGTTTGTGTCCCGTTAGAATATTCCCACTCATCACTAGCCCAGGACGAACCTGATACCGTGCACAAATGGATCTTCTGTGAAAATCTGACTTCAGAACATTGCCGATGCTGCCGCGCTCGAAATCGTACATGACAAATTTAATTTGTTATGTGGTCTGCCTAGTCCCACCGTTTGACCAAGCGACAGGCGAAGAACAAAAAAGAACTATCCTCGGTTCTCACTCTCGTTGCAGATTGGACGAGATTTGGATTAATCCACCTAGTTTCTCAGATATCGTCACAATCATTACCGTCCTCTGGCACTGCGAACGCTGTGAAAAACAGTTGTTTTGGCATTCAAGAATTCAGAAGTCCAATAAGAACCGAACACTTGACTTTCGGTCGCTCGTAATCCTAACATAAAAAGCAAAAAAGAACACATAGCAGGAGGAAAAATTTGCATCTTGAAGACATATTTCATAACGCTCATTCTTCTTGTGTTTCTTACCCGCGTTTGCTTTCTCAGTTGCTTCCCCCCACTTCCCTCCTCCTGGTTCAAGTGGTCAAATATTGATTGCATTATGAGAATTTCGGCGAAAACAAAAATTCTTCCAGGACACTATTGCTGCAGCGATGCTCAATCACTTACGGGACTTGAACACACTCACCCATGTACTCATTAGGGCTTGACGGTGCCATTCGTTTACTCTGCGTCGATAATGTCATTCCCTCTGGACCGAGCCGCCGTTGTTTTCTCAAGCTCTGGACATCGAATTCGGCACTTCGCGTTCACGTCCTTCTTCGTGCCTTCCTGTGCTCGACACACAGAGAGAAACGAAAGTGATGAATTTTGTCTTCGCCCAGATGGCAACAGATTTATGCTTGCGCTGATATCCCTTTCCGCCGCTCCCTCTGTCCTGCTGGCACTAATCACATAAAGATACGCAAATCGAGGCTTGGAAGCAGCTGGACCCTTACGTTATTGGAAGACGGGAGGCTTAGGCAAATTTCCAACTCAAAAGTCGAACATTTTCAAGTGTGATTGATCGAAGCAGGGACATCTCCAGGGATGCGGCGAGGCAAATTTTTATGAATACTTTTTTATGTCTCTTCATAGGACATGGGCCAAGATTGCAGATCAATTGCAAAAAAGCGGCGACATGAAGCTTCCAGCGAGGGTTCAATGTTAAATCGTTTTTTTTTTTTTTGGCTGTGTATCGGTCATTTATGAGACATGAAACATTTTTATTGAGTTGAAAATACGTCATTTACACCTCACTGTAAAGTTTTTTTTCTTGTGCCGTGGCGACAACATCTTTTTTACGATTCGTTTATTGGTGACCTATTCTCGGTTGTGGATATTAGAAAGCGGTGGTAATTTGGTTGTACTTTAGTACCTGGTACCGATCACCATTTGTATTGTGAGCTCCGAGAAGACCTTTTGCGCTGCTGTCTAATTTGAGCACACAACGAATCTGCTCCCAAACACGAGTGCACCAACGCGTTCAAATCTCGCTGCAACCGAGAATCGTGATCCCTCCCGCATCTTCTGCGCCTTGACCACACACTTCTGGAACTGTAGCAAACTGGGAAGGTCAGCCAAGATTGGCAACCAGTGATAGTGGTGGCCGCTTCTCGCAATCATACTTTCAAGCTTGAGAGGTGCATGGCATTTAAAACCCCACCAGGAAATTCTGGGCCATCGGCTGTGGTGCACATGTGTGTGCTGTTGTGTGCCTTTCCCAGTCAGCACAGGTAAATCCGAGCGAATAATCCTCATGTGAACCAGAGCCAAACAATTGGTCAAATCTCATGCGGTTCACCAAGTCTGCTACTCGCCGATGGAACCTGTTGAATGGGATTATTCTGTGGCTTCGTCCAACTCTCATTCCCATCTTCATTTTTTTCTATTTGGTTTTCGCTTTCTACACTGAATCTAAATTCAGCTACCGAAAGCGAACAGTTTTAGGGTGTATCGAAATTCGTGATCGAAAATTATTCATATTACAAAAAAAATCAAGCTCGTAGCCAGCGGAAAGATGAGTGTTTTGTTCAAGTAAGATAACTGGATCGTGTTTTATTTCTCGGCAACGTCTTCTACACTGTAACTGAACCAAATAATGTTAATATCTCAATCGAGTAAAAAGCTAACGGCTATTGAGTGTACCTGCATAAACAGGCGCTAGAACATAAATTCTAGCATAGCATTCAATCCGTACAACCGATGAAGAAGAATAATCAAGATACATTTTACTTACAACATATCGATACTAAATTTTTGACGCAAACTCAATACGTGAATGATGTAGGGTAAATGATGTTGGTTTGTCCGATTTTTGCTGTTTTCACGCTAATAGTAAATCGATTTTTCTTCATGAAAATCACATATAATCTAGACAAGTTTGAGTTTGTTGAAAAGCCCCAAGTCCCTAGTTGCTAATAATACCAAAAGGCGTCCAAATTGTTCAATTTTTTATTTCCTTCAAAGAGAAATTATGATCATGGTTTGTTCGGTTTTAGAAATCATCATTTTTGAATAAAAAAATCGAATTTTCAAGCAGATGTTACATTTATCATTGCTTGAGTTTACTGTCATTATGTTGATCCATTTATAATTTGTGCTTTTTTCAGAATATTGCCTTTTCTTGGACATTTTAAAGGTGAGCAGCACTCAACACAGAGAAACTTTATTGCTGCTTCGCGCGAAGGACACCATAAACAAACCGCAGCGCGTCGAGCGGTTGCCATAGTAATCATGTGGACAAACCAACATCAGTGAATCGGACAAACCATGATCAGAATTGCGTTCATCGAGATGCATTAATTACATAATTTAGATATATTAATCTGATAGAAATGGTGTGCAAGCATGATTTTTACAATGTTTATCCAGTTATAATCCAGAAAAGGTCTGAATACGTACCAAATAAGCATCAGGTGATTGAATAAAAATTAGCTCAAATGAGGAGCACACTGACACCAATAGAAGGTGAAAATTTGTAAACCTTTAAAACATGTGAACCCGTAAAAATGTCCTATAAAACTACTGTAAATCATGAAAAGACAATTTTATTCATATGTGCCATGAATTAGAGCATTCAAAATGTGGACAAACCAACATCATTTACCTTATATATTATTTTTTATGTTTTATTTATTTAAATACAAATCATATTACTCCAAAAATCTCGGTAGTACTCGGTAGTTTTGCGGAACATTATTGACCAAATGGGATAGTAGGATAGTAGAAAAACAACGTGTCATGATTCTAAATTCCAACAAACAAAGCGCAATTGATCCAATGATGTTAGATGGCTCACATTGCAAAAAAACGCTCGCGAGTAAATGTTTCGTTCATTCATTCGTATTCATGAATCAAAAACAATGAATAAACCAGAAGCTGTATTACTAGAGAGTGAAAGGCTAATATCGTATCAGGTATCATGCTCATGAATTGAAACATGAAACAAAATGCTCGTGAATTCTCACCACCACTGGAAAGTAAAAAGACGGTCAGGAGATTCTTCTAAAAGTCGTGGATACTCACAATGACATCTTCTGGATGACGCTCCTCAGCTAATAGTGGACCAACGGGACTATGAGCCAATAAGTCACTCTACTGATTTACTGGAGAGACAATTGTGTCCCTTCATTTGAACATACTTGAGTACTTGTTCTTCAAGGTATACCTTCTATGATATTAAAGAAATAAGTGATTTCAAAGGATTTTTTCAAAGTACCCCAGGATATGAACCCCCACAACGCACTGGAACTAAGGCCCATCGAAAAATACTGGGCTATTATGAAACAGGCACTACTGAAGCATTCCAAGGAGGTTAAATCTGAGGAAGACATGAAGAAAATGTGGATCTCCGTACAGAAGAAGCTGCATCAAAATTTTGTACAGAACCTTTTGAGTGGAGTTAAGCGTAGGGTGCAAGCATACGGTTATGACATCGAAATTAAATGAAATAAGTATGCCAAAATCATACTAATGGGTCATAGTTTATTGCCTGAAAGTTTGAAAAGGATCGGTCAACTAGGTAAATTTTCACAGCGTTTTTTCCGTGATGCAATTTGATGTGTTTTTTTTTTTGTTTATAAGGACTTCTGCATAAAAAAAAATCATTCGCTTCTAGCCTTGAAAATCAGTTGAAGGGAAAATTGAATCTCACTTCTTCGTGCTCTTGGAAAAAAAACATTTAGAAAACATGGGCTGAACTCTTAGCCTTACGAAGGGCTGTTGATTACTTGCAGACTCGTGCAAGGCTAATATTGCGCTTTGTATCTTGTATCATAGAGACAATTAACTACATTCGTTCCTCGCAACCCTCTCGTAGTCTATAAAAAGACAATTTGAAAATTTTAAAGTGAACTTTTATACTTTAAAAATAGGTACCTGACGATTAGCCGCAACAAACGGCTCAAGTTGTGTAATCAACGAAGACGACGCAACTAATACCTAAGTTCCTATGGGAACGTTATTATGCCATTCAAAAAACTATGATTTCGTAGGCTGTGTCACATTTACCCGGAACACACACCCGAAAGACAACATCTACCCGAACTGACACTAACCCGAATGCGACACTCACCCAAATGCAACAATTACCGGAATGTAACAGTTACTCGAATGTAACATCTACCCGAATGCGACACTTACCCGAAAGGCTACATTCGAATAATACGAAAATTTTATTAATAGGAAGTATTTGTATATTTATTTCTGATCAGTGTTATACGAAGATCATATTTGTCTCATACGTTCATTTCCATTCAAAAAGTATTTTTCGTGGGTAGTGCAATTTGAGAAATAGGGGCGTTGAATAAAATCCTTTTCAAACGTATTATGAAGTTTATCCATTCATATGGATGACGCAGCCCGTTTACATAAAAGAAAGCTGACAACTTTGGTACACACGTATTATGGCACTGAAGTGCCATTTCGATCATGAATTTTTTTTTTCGCAATAAAATTTATTCTGAGATCACAATACATGACATGCATAATTAACGGGGCAATCGTAATGCATCAGGAAAACGTATGCCGTCCAACCTGACTAAAGGAACGTCTCCTATGTTTCAAACAAACCGGGCAATCGGTGGAACACAGGTTTGTTTGCGAGAGGCCGCCGCGTCACTTCGGCGGCTTGGTGTCACCTCGGTTTCTTATCCTCGTTGAATGGGGACTTCGTCCCCATTACGTTGATCTCAGAATAATCAGAATAAAACGTTGATCTCAGAACGAAATAAAATGTTCATGATGAAAACTGCGCTGCGGAGGTAAATACGTGAGTTCCATTTTTTTTTTCTTATCTATTCTTTTCACATTTTCATTCAAATTTTGCTTAATTTTCAGAATATTCCATAACCCATGCTTATTTCTGAATGATCTATTGGCCTTAAAAAGAAATATGAAAAGGAAAGAAGACGGCATGTCAATTGTGCCTACACTAATTTCTAAAAATGACACAGCGAAGTCTTCAACATCTTTTTCGAATTTCCTCATCACAATTTCTCATTTTAATTCGTAACTTCGTAACAGGAGATTCGACAAAACTCATAATCTGATTTGTCGGAATTTTTCATTCTTCATTCGGGTAAACATTTTATTCAAGTAAATGTTGCATTTGGGTAAATGTCACATTCTGGTGTTTGTTATATTCGGGTATTTGTCGCATTCGGGTAAACGTGTTTCCGGTGAATGGTATTCGGGTGAATGGGACACAACCGGTTTCGTAATGTTATAGAAAAATGATACCTCGCCAGCGCATTAGGTACTTGTTTTTACGGCCCTATTTTAGGGACACAAAGTTTTGAACCAACAAAAACGAGTGTTTTGACGTAGGACTACGTCTAACCGGAAGATATAGGGGGTGAAATGAAAATCTAGGCACCGAACAAGTAGAAAAAATGCAAGATTTGGAACGCTTATAACTCGAGCATTTCTCAATAGATCGGAAAGGTGTTTGCATCAATTGATAGGAAATATATCTACGCATCTATCATAACGAATAACATTTAATTTTTCTTGAGATAAACAATTGAATAATTGTGAAATATCAAGCATCACTATGTGCCCATTTTTGATTGGTCCATTTTGTGCTCCTCAAATCGTACCGACCAAAACGGGCAACCACAGCAGCTGCGAAATCCAATGAAGCACGATTGGAAAGGAAAAAGAAAAAAATTAACGAAACATTGGTCGCAGTCTCACACATGCGTAATTCTCGAGCGAGCCAGACGATCATTCTCATCCAAACCGTACACCACATCGTTTCGCATTACATCAACAAACTAACACAAGCAGCCATGTCTGGACATGGCAATGGAGGAAAAGTGAAGGGAAAGGCAAACTCCCGCTCGAACCGTGTTGGACTGCAGTTTTCCGTAGGAGTATTCGCCAATTGCTCCGCAAGGGTAGCTAGGCCGAGCGCGTTAATACCAGTGCACCAATCCATCTAGCCGCCGTTATAGAGTTTCGGCTGCCGAAGTGATCGAGTTGGCTGGCAAAACTGCTCGCGCTTTGGTTCGGTGGACATCAAGACAACAACAGGCAGACGCAAACGCAATCGCAAAACGGCAGCAGGTAGCAGAAGAAAAAAGTTTGTTCTTTATACAAACTGCTTTGGTGGCAAATCCAAAACAAGGCGGCATCGTGGGCGTTCGAAATGGTTTTTTTCAAAACCACGAGTACTAAGTTTTCTAAATTGGAACCATTCCATAAAACACGGCGCTTATCAGGGCCATTAAACCTTTCAAAAAAGAGTTTACGAAATACAGTTTAATGCTTTCTAAAACAATATCCAAAATAATAATAACACACAAATTGATTTTTTTCGTAATCCTGTTTTCCAGGATATGATGAGTATGAGAATTTGGCAGTTGTTCTGAGCTTATAGATGGTTGGGGACTTTCCCGATTATTTAATTTTCACCAATTCTTAAATTGTTTCCAGATTGAAAGTACAGTAATTTACATTTAGTTCGACATTTAGCTAATAGGACGGTCATGTAATGCGACATATTTAGTTGGACATTTTTTTAAACATAGAGTTCGGGGCCCAAATTATGACCCCACATTGAAAGTCGACACTGTACCACTGTCATTGCAAATGTTCAATTACAGGTTAAAATCGCCTCCAATGCGACACTGAGCGGTGCTTCGGCACGTCGCATTAAATGTAATTTACTGTACAACATGTCACAAGCTGGATGGGAAGAAATTTTCCAATTGTGAAGTCTGTGGCGAGTGGTAAACGCAATCGCTAAACAGGAAGGTTTAGCCGAACAAGATGGAGATATCGAGTGATAACAGAACAATAAACTCTTTAGATTAGAGATAATTTTGTGATACTGAAAAGGACCCTTTTTAGCCTGCATGTGAATCCAACGAGCGAACAAATCGTAATGAATGTATTTTTTTGCCATCGCTGCCTTTTAACGCTCATTCGTTCGTCTCGTTGGACTCGCCCCTTTGGCTGAGTCTGCCGATTTGTCTCTATCCTTCTTCTTCTTCTTTGTTTTTAAGAGGCTTTAAACTTTGCAGTTCATTCGCCTCTAGGTCTCTATCCTGTGAGTGTGTACCGCTAAAGTACAAAACGCGCGGATCCGCTGAAAAATATATCATTCTTTTTCAAACCGTAAATCAGTGTGGTTGTAGTGTGGCATCGTTTCACATCACAATATACCTAATAGCGGTTATAGAAATTCGGCCGCCGGAGTGCTCGAGTTGACTTGCAAAGCTGCTCACGACAATAAGAAAACCCGCCTACAGAGCAGAGCACATTCGGTTCGGTGGCAACAACTAGTTTCAGCGAGTGGCAAACGCAATCGCAAAACGGCAGCAGGTAGAAGAAGGAAAAAGTTTGTTTATACAGACTGCTTTGGTGGCAAAATCAGCCACCGTAAAACACGGCGCTTTTCAGGGCCATTAAACCTTTCAAAGAAGACTTATTAAAAGTTTTCACAATACCAATGCATTCTAAAGTGACATAATATGACATATAATATAAACCGATTGATCATTCAGTTTTCACAAACCCATGCATGGTTTCCGAATTAAAAGTGGCTTCAAATTACAACACATTGTATGCAGGATGGCATTAACGAATTTTCTCGGTAGCAAGAACTGCTTTCTTTGGTTGATAACTGATGTTGAAAATTGACTAACGTTACATCTGTATTGTATAGAAACATAACTAAGGAGCAACATGATGAGCTATGTATTTCCTGCTGCTCTGTTCTTATTTTAAAGGACTTTAATCCTGTGTTAATTTACTGTTGCTTTTTCAGAACGCTTATAGCTTGTTTAATTCTCGACAGATCGTAGAGTTTGTCTCCAAAACCTCTGTTCTTTTTCATTTCTATTTACGTTGTTTGCGGAGACTACAAATCTTACAATTCATTCGTCTCCGAAACCACAGTTTAAGGTACGGTAATGTGCTCAATAATGAAATATATGATAGTGAATGAGCTGATGACCACCTATGTATTCCCTATCACAGCCATCATTTTGATTGTACGATATGTGCATACGCCAACAGATGCCCGGCGTTGAACATTTAATAAGTACAAAGCCTTCAGAAAAAAATCAAGAATCAACTATGAGATAGTGAGAACAAATTGAGAAAGTTTGTAAAAAAAAAGCAAAAACACAACACAAAAGGTTCTTTTCAGAACCGCCAACATGTTCATAAAGAGTAAACAGTAAACTAATCCATTTTTCAGGTAGATAGGTAGGTATTCACGTAGGAGAAGAATATAAAACAATATATTCAAAATATATATTTAGCAAAAGCTGTCCCCTTTGTATAGTCCTACGTCACTCCGGTTATGTCCCCGACATTACCCACCCGTCTTTTTTTTATAGAAAGCCCTTAAAACTTTTCAATTATTCCGATGTTTATTCCATGAAATTATAGTTCTACTTATTGCAATAGATACGTAGAAATATTCCAATCAATTAATGCAAACATTTCAGCGCTCTATCTGCAATGGTACAGTTATAAGCCTTCTAATTCTCCAGTTTCTCGATACATTTTCGGTTTTTTTTCATCCGAAACCATCCTGTTAAATATAGTGATCCTATAGAAATTCACTAGATTAAATTAAGAACAACCCTACATTCGATTACTCCATAAAAATCTCACCAAACACTTTCTTCGATCGAGATGCGATCTGTGTGCTACGGACGAATAAAAACACGCATCTTTTGTTGTCCACTTTGCCCTCTGGATAGACTAGCCCTGGAGACCAACCCGCTCATGGTTCGTCCACAACAATAGAGCCAGCACTCAATTTTTCGCATTGGCAGGTCGAATTTGACCCAAACAAAATTCGGTAGCATAAAAAATCATGCGTTCCGTCTCCTCCTCGGATGAATACCGATTAAAGGATTCTTTTTTTTTCTCTATATATTTTCGCCTTCCGCCCTCTTTCTGTTCGATCGCCTTCGATTTCGGGATAGATTTGCCCTTCTTCTCTTTGATATTTGAAATTATGATTTAGGTGCTCGGTATTTGATTGATTCCACGTAAATATCGACCCACACTGTGGTTCCATATGTGGACTGTGGGAAAATTTCGCAGGTGCTGAGAAACGAGAAACTCATCACCGTCTTGAACATAATTGCTGCGATTAAAACGATTTGAGTTATTTCCGTATCTGATGGCACGCAGTAATTTCATGGGGAGGAGTGAGATATCTGAAACAAAATTAACTTGCCAGGATTTGACCGCTTCTCCTCTCTTAACACTCTTTTGAGGCATCCAACTGGAAGGAGTGACACTCGATTAGGACACAAACCTCCATGTAATGATACGCACGGATTAACATGGATAAGTTTGGCGTCAGCAGCTCGAGCACGAAAATACGAAAAACAAAAGCGCTACCTGTCCGATAATCCGAACGCTCGTTAGTGCGAAACGTCCTTCCAAACAATTTACATACTATAATGAAAAGCATAAACAGACCGCCCACAAGTTGGATGCGGACAGAACAGAAAGCAAGCAGACCTGTAGACCCACTGGCGATCGGCAATAAAAACCCCTGAAGAAGGTTTCAGTCACTCAAGGGGTCGTCAAAACTCATAAGTATAATGCAAAACAAAACTGCCTTCTTTATTTATTTATTGTAGCAAAAATGTGACGTATTCTTATGTTTTTATTTGTAGTTTCTTCTTGGTCACTGTTTCCGACGCATCGCACGGCCATAAAGCGAAATTATCTATGACAATGGGGAGCTCATTGTGCGGGTTTATTATTTTATGGTTTGTTTTCGAAAATAATCTAGATGAGGCGATCCCCCAAGGACTAGGGCGCAGGTATTTTCGTTGGGAGCTTTGAACTTACCTGGCAGTGCCCAGATACTGCTGGACAAGACCGATTAGTCTTTTGAACCAGAATGTAGAGAGAAGGACGAGAAGGATGTAACCCAACAATGAGAGGAAAAAAGCGGGTCCGTTTTTCGGCCCTTTGCAGTTAATAAATAAATAAATTGTTGTAGCACGGTTCTTTTTGTTTCAAAACAGCACAAACCGAGGGTTTCTACAAAAGAAAATTTATGGTTTTCTGTTTAGCTAACTTGTGGCCCATCGGACCCCGTTGACATTGTTTTGTTTCGATACAATGCAAACATTGTTTTCACCTACGGTGCCCGTTGTTATTGCTGTGGGTATTGGGAGCTGTCGGAGAACATATTAAATCTAATGAAAACAGTTCACTGGATTGGGTGACATATTGAGCCATTCTAGAGTGAGTTGTCAAAAAACATAGATGAACGAAACGATTAATCTTTTGTCTCAACGGCGCTCAATTATCCAATAGTAGACCATTTCCATTTAGGGTGGTCCGAAAAAAAAAATTTTTCAACTTTTTTCCAAAAATGGCTTTTTTCAAAAATTCATAACTTTTGAATCACTGAATCGATTTAGATGATCGACACATCAAATTGAAGCCAATGAGCTGGCCTTTTGTTAAAAAATATTTAACTTGCAAAAGCAATGGAATTTGTTTTCGTAATTATTGATTGTATTTGTTTTTTGTTGTTTTCATGGATTTGGATTAGAGAGCACTATATATTTTATAGCCTTTTATCTTAAAATATTGAACAAAAAATGGATTTTATTTTCGTTATTATTGAGTGTAGTTGTTTTTTTATTGTTTTCATGGCTTTGGACTAGAGGGCGCTATATTTTTTTATACTTTTTCTAGAAAGCTGAAAATTTTTTACATAATATATCTCGATATCAGAGCTGCTATTTTTTCGTTTTTTAGATATAATTTTTCAAAGTTGGTCCAAAAAATCATTTTCCCCCTCTCCTCTAGTCCAAAGCCATGAAAACAATAAAAAACGACTACAATCAACAATTACGAAAATAGAATCCATTTTTTGCAAGTACAATATTTTTATAATAAAAGGCTCATTGGCTTCAATTTGATATATCAATCATCTAAATCTGTTCAGTGGTTCAAAAATTATGAATTTTTGAAAAAAGTCATTTTTGGGAAAAAGTGGAAAAAAATTATTTTTTGTACCACCCTAAAATGAAAATGAGCACTCTAATAAAAAAATAAAAAGCGGGTCTAATGTTTTTCGATAAAGAATAAAATTACCAATGTATAGAAGTAGAATTTCAAGAGAAAATAACGCTAACCTCTCATTACAAGTTCAGCTTGTGGATGTTGGTTAATTGAATTTGCATTCTTGGACTTACGGCGATCGCTTAAAATGAAAGCATCGAAAAAAATACCTGGAAATCAGGCTTACTTTGGACTCCGGAAGACGCTTCGATAGAATAAAATATGGGAAGCTAAGCATTTTCGAGACACTGATTAGACCGGATAGTCCCCTTCGGCTACGAGACTTAACCCTCCTGTACTCGCGTGCAAAATCATAACACGTATACTCGCGCACGGTGTCACAGACCGAAAACTGAACTTCTCTGTAATGTTGCCATTGTGTATTTTTCAGGCTTTATTGGCATTTTTAAGGACTTCCTTTTCTTTTTCTTGTTTTCTTGTCGATATTGTCCATTATAAAAAAATGTCCCCGAAACTGTAACTGTTAAAAATTACCATAAGCCACCGAATACTTTATAATTTAATGTTTACAGTTCTTTCACAAGTGTGTATATGTATGACCATTATATTTAGCGAAATAACTATAAGAAAGTCAAACGTTTATATTTTGCTTTTGAACGTATGAATCTAACGACGAATATATCGACGAATAGTTAATATATGGATCCGTTCAATCCACTTACAAAAGGGACTGAAATCAAATGAGAATAGTCCGGTTATGATCTTATGCATTATATTCAATAAATATTCCACGCCACTAACATTAATTTATACATTTCATTGAACAATATTCTAAAATAGGAAAAAAGGTTCTTGTCCAAAAAAGTTACACCTATACTCGCGTCGGTGTGTCCGACCGAAAGTGTTAAAAAAGTGGTATACGTCCCTTTTGTACCAACACATGCGATACGCTAAACGATGACGAACGACGTATAATGAAGCTGGAGAGAATCGCAAAGTCGTAGTGTTGATATTTTCTGAGAAATGAACGAATTATTGATTTCTCCGTCTGACAGACCAATGCGCGAGTATAGGAGTGTTAAACAAAAATATAAATATAAAAAATATTTACACGTTGCAATTTTGGTGTATGAGGCTGATGCTAAGTTTATCGTTTTTTTTTCACATTGAAAAAAGTACAATCTAGAAAGTGATAATTGTTTCCCGACACAGTGAACATAAATTTTCCCCTGTAGCGGTAAATTTCCCATACCTAACAACCGAACCAATCCGTCGTACTCCATTAATCAAACAAAACCTCATCCCGAACCACGATTCTATCGGCAACTCTTCCTGCTGCTGAAAACTATTTCCTTTTCGGGGCTCTTATCTCGCTCGCTTGGCATTGTCCTTTCCACAAACCGAAACTCAGTTCATGATTCAATTTTTCGATCGCCGCTAGCCCTGCACACACCCAGCTGTAATCGATTAACTTTTCAATCATGGTGCATCTCCTTCTTCCGATATTCTTAAAATATTAATCCGGCTCTTCCAGCAGCCATCCATCCCACCACTTTTGGCGTTCCTTGTGTGATAATCCATTTCCAGTTGATGGGCTTATTTCCGGATAGTTCGGGACGCCGCTTCGATGCTCGATTCCGCCTCGGAAACGCAAAATTTCCGTTACATTCGTCGTCAGTAGATCGATTCCGTTCGGTGCATCCCGGCACCAGCAGTGAGCAAATGAAAATTAATACATTTTCGAGTGATTCTAATTTACACAAAAACAAAAATCTCTCCACTCTGTGGCTACGCATCACACGATGCAGTGAGGAGAAAAAAAAACGTATCCTGGCGAGTTTTTTTCCCCTGATCGCTCCCTTTCAAGCATCATCCTTCTTCCTTATCGCTTCCCGCGGTATCTCAGAGTTGCGTGTTTAGTGCGTGTTTTATGAGATAGTTTTTTTTGTTAAACTCGGAGGGGATCACCAGGAAGATCGCCGTTTTTTTGTTCCATCCTCAGCGGTCGCAAAGATCGTCCGAAAAACCGTTCAGCAGAGAACCAAAACCAACGGTCCCTCGTCAAGATCGAATTCCCATTTCCTCCAGATCCTAATTCCCGATGTGCATCTGAGAACGTACGGCAATCCAGAAGAAAAAAACGCTCTCTCACTCGCTTATGCTTAATTATATCTTTGATTTATATTAATAACAAAAGATCTTCGGATGAATGATGCGCATGGAAATAACCGAAAAAAACCTTCCTGTCCTGGAGAGGATAGAAAAAAAAATCACGTGTGAATCGCGCAAGGGAAAAAATACCGTTACACTCACGCGGGTTTTATTTCGTACCCCCTGAAGACGCATCAGGGACCTGGGTATGGGCATTTTTTCTCTACTTCCCCCTTCGAGCCGGCCTATCAAAATATGCATAAAAAACGACCCACGGCAGTTTGAAAGGAACCGCGCGCATCTTACGCATCGACGATCCTTATGGGCACACGAGAAGCGTACGAAGGATGCGTAGAGCGATGAGAGAGATGGAGAGAGAAAAAACCAACAGCCCCGAGGAAGCGGGGAACGGGGCTGAGGTTCCGTAAAAAGCAATTTATGCGCTTTCTTCTAGGATTTTTTCTTCGCTTCACGTTTGCGAGGGGTCGCGTTGAGGTAACTACAGAAGAAAAAAAAACGTTACCCTAAGACTAAGACGGTTGGCATGCATAAAAGACCCTGGCAATGAGAGAAAAAGCTAGAATCACAATCATCCCCGAAGGGATGCTGGCTTCGATCGGAACGGTTTCTTCCCTAGCTTGTTTATTGATTTCACCGTATCAAGTTTATAGTTTGGAACAATGGAATAGAAAAAATCACTGCATTTTTTTTTTATGTGAGGAAATGCAATCAAACTGCATTTACGGGGATCGGTCACAGGCAGGAAGTTCGTGCTTTTATCTTGAGAGAGAAAAATGTACATTTGTGCGAAAATGATGTTCCCAAGAATAGAGAATTTAGATAAACATACAATAGACAGGAATCGAGACGATGGGACATTTTATGGAACCCCTTTTTGAAAATTAGCTTTGTCGTATGCGAAATTATCATTGTCCACATCGTTATTTGCTATTGTGCTCCAAGCTTTTTAGTACGACTGTTCGTTTCGGCAACGTGTTCAAAATTTGGCGGGAATACTATCCTGAGTTTTCATATTATAACAACCTATATTGTGTCCATTGTATTCTTGTGTGTGGGAACTGATAAAATGTATTCAAACTGCAGAAAAATTTTATTTTATTTTTGCAACTTTAAATTGCCAAATATTGGTGGCTCCAACGAGCGTAGTTGTATTGAAATTCAAAAATCTGTGAAATGTTCAAAGGTGTTAATCTATTTATTAGTGCATTTGTTAACATTTTTCTTACGTACCTACGATCCCTATAGGCATGTAATCAATACAGATTTTTGTCGTTAATGTTGTTGTAGACTAATTTTAAAAAATAAATAAACCTGTATATGAGCAGTCTACAAACGTTCGAGTCACGCTCGTTTCAGTGAACATAGATAGTCGTATTTTTAATATATCGCATGCGTTTTAATATACTTTGGAAATCACGAAATTCTGAAATCGTGGTCTATGATCTTGGTTTTACTGAGACTTATTCTGTTCTGCGAAATTCATTCTGTATTCAGTGCAATTTTTTCGATTCCCGACCGGTTCAGGTTCTTGTCAGGTTCAAAATTTGGTTGACCATGCCTACTGTATGTTGTTCTTTTGATAAACAACTCAAAGAAACAATAACCATTCGTAGCTAACACAATTTTATGATTAGTGTCAAACATAGCAATTCCCGATAAGTCCGGGAGTTATACATGCGTATGCTTGAGCTTGTCAGTTCTACGTTTCCAAATATTGCTCGACGACCTTTGGAATATGAGATCGAGCGTTGTCATGAATAATAACGGTCAAAAATACATTCAAGGGGTGTTATTTTGTATAAAAATCTCAATTAAGTACTAATAAAATGAGACAATTTCCTCTAAGAACGTTGGTAATGAGACAATTTCCTCTAAGAATGTTGTCTGTAACAAACCAGTCCGTTTTGTTCTACATATTGGTTCTACTTTCCTAACCAAGATTCATTATTACCGAGGCGGTGTCATACAGTAGCGCGGTGTGTAAAACCTTATACCAGCGTCTGCCCCAGTGATATTAATGCTCTTATGCAATCTGCAATCTTCGTGTTAACGATATTCTTCAGATTTGGCCCCAACGTTGCTTCTCTGTTAGAATTTTCGGGTGCTTTATTTACGATTACATGACTTAATACATAATCATCGAATTGTCCAGGCAGTGTATTCCGATAAACCCAATTCTCTCGGTTCGACACTAGTTGCTCTTCTGGTGATAATAACACTTATAACTCCGATTTGAATCCCAGGGTATTCCTTTCGTTCATTTCATTCAGATTGATATAGTTCTAGATCATTTTTATGATTCTTAGGAATAACATATTCTTTCTCTATCTCCGGTTTGTTCCATAAAACTCTCTGCAGGAATAACTTTCCCCTAATCTGGCTCTTTGAGGCTATTTTCCAGATACAGGAAGCGCACATCGCGGCATAGAGTGATGATTTTTTTCTGGCTTGCGTCGCCCTCAAATACTAGCTTCCTGGCTTCCGGGTCGAATATTTCGTGGCGTGGATAGGCCCTTTTCAGGGCCAAACAAACGAACTAAATGAAGTATTTCCGTAGTCCTACGTCAACATAGCGGTCGTGTCCTGGGCGCAATCTCCTATAATTTTTCATGTGTATTCTTAAATTCTCCAATTATAAACCTTTCTAGGGGTATGATGTAAGACCTTAAGAAGTCCGTCCCTGCTGGATTGATTAGATTTTGTCGTATAAACATATTTATTTTGAAACGGATCAATCTTACTTGAAAAAGGTGTAATACCTGCTGAATCATCCCGAATCTCTCTTATGGTATTTTCGTTCAATGAACAGAATCCATAGAAGGCACAGCAACCGCCTCTATATCACAGTCGCGGTCTGGACCTGTCGGTAGAAAGGAACCAAGGTGTTTAGTGAAAGCGTATTTCAACTTTTGTAGACAGCTTGCTTGCTTGTTTCGTTGTTGATGACTATGGGTTTTCCATATTGGCTTTCGAAGAACGTTTGATTCAGCACCGAAGATGGAACAGAATCGATATAGGAGGAACATATATTTGTGGATTCACTGGTTATTTCGTAGCCGATTTTGTCATTGACAACCTCCCGTTACTCAGTGGGTGAAAGTGTTGTTGTTGGTGGGTCACCAATTTTAACTTAGATAAGTAAGATCTACTTTCGGGGAAGATTGGTTCCATGGTCTAGTTTTGGTTTTGGTCTACGCTGCTATTGGAGGAAGACTTAAGTTGGTGAAGGAGTATAACTCATTATATGAATAGTCCATATGGTGATCAGAGGTAAACATTCGGTCGAGACAAACCACAAGGATTCTGATAGATTCACCTTCTTTCTTTGTTGCTACTAAAGTAGTGTAGTTGGAATTTTTCAGGAGAAACTGTAAACCCTTTTTCATCTCCCATTCTCGCTAAATTTTTGAAGTGATAGAAAGTGATGAGAGTTATGTCTTCTGCACAAACCTTGGGAGTATTACAAAGTGCAAACCAGTGCTCTACGAACCGATAGTGATTTGTGATTTTTGATGCTGACGATGCTAGATACTTCTGGCGAACAATTTTTCTTAAAACCTAAAAAGGCAGTGAAATGACACCGACTTCCGACCATAAATTGTAGTTGTATGACATAATTGACGCCTTGAGGAATATAACATCGTTGAACTATTTTTAGCATAAGATATATTGTTATGAAGTAAGAATTCAATTTTTTGACGTACGATTACGTCTCTCGGGAACATTTTAGGGGTACAAAAAAATTGAAAATTAAATTTCGATTGTGTCGAACTAAGTCTAGTTTCCCATACATTTGTGCATACCGCGAGGTATTTTGCCGAACATGGATTACAAAATAATAACGAATATCGAAAGAATTAAAGTCTCATTTAGTTTTGTCGATACTCCCAGTTGAAGTAGTGTTGAAATCCATCTCCCTGGCGATTTATGGATGCCACACCAAAATAACTGTTCCTGAAACCGTTCATCAAGCCGATTTCCCACATTTTCGTGAGAATTTAAGCGCTGCTCATCAAGTACGTGTCTCAAGGAGGCAAATTGGTGGAGACGCAATCAGATACGTCATTCCTGTGACGGAGGAGCTTGTTCCCCTGTCCGAAGTAAACCATAACTTGTTTCTACTGTGCAAACCGAAAAATCAATTTCTAGAAAAATACCGAACCATTGTGCAACGAAATTCCAACAAAAAGTCTATATTTTACAGCATATATGATTACCCAGCAAACATTAAATCGCATAACTTTAGCACGTATTAAATCGCATCAAATCACAATCGTATAAAATTTCAATAAAAAATTGCGTCATGTGTATCTAAAATCGTAGAAAATTCAACAACACGATGTTCTATATCATTGATGGATTAAGTCGTATATCGATGTAGCGAGCACCATAATACCGCTGTATGCAGTATTATATACCTACATTCTATGCATTTCAACGGGTAAAATCACATATCAAATAACAAGCATAATAATATCGTTATATACCCGCTTTATATGCGTATATAATATGACATATACGTTTATTGCCTCCACTTTTGCATGTATACGCATCATATATCACCCAAATGTGTCCTGGATGCATGTATATCGTCTCCAATTTTGGAATTTCATACGATTTAATGCTTGCAATTAGTTCGGTTTCACGACAGTAAATATCATGATTTCATCAGATTTCTCGCATTTTTTACGATTTTGAATATACTTTGATCGACACTATATACGATTGTTATTCGATTCCACTTTATATATGGGTTTAAATATATAAGTTATAAGATTTAATAATTGTTGGGGAGCGGCATTTCACGTGTGATTTTCCGGTTTTCCGCTTTTCCTGCTTTCTTTTGTTCGGCTCTGCAGCGTGAACTAGAATGTTACTTATACGCATTGTCGGAGAGTGTGAGTGAAATCCCAAAAATCTACCTATTTTATTCGTTACCTCGTGTACTTGTTTTGCTATTCCCACTATGAACAAGACAGACAATATGGGAATATGTTCATTTGAGTATTTGGAATCAAAAACAATCCATTAACACGTTGAGCACGGTGTCGGTCCGTACGGACGGACATTGAGCTTTTCATTAGGAAAACGTTGATCGCTAGGACTGGCGGTTACAAAATAAGGATATAAAAAATATGGATGTTTTACGATATGTGACTGTTTTCTAGTCGAATTTTTATACAATAAATATCTTTGAGAGTGGGGACCGACACTGATATTGTGCAAATACTCATGACGCGGGCTGAATGGAAAACGCAGCGAGAACAAGTCGGAACTCAACGTGTAAATTGAAGTGGTATTCACGTTCAAAATCTGTACACTTTTTCCACTTGAAACATCGAAATGGACCATATTTTGAATGGTTAGGCGTATTCTTAATTCAACGTTCTATCGTACCGTTATAGCCTGATCTTAATCAAAACTGAGAGAAATTATTTAAATCACTTGACTGCTGTAATCTGTAGTTTGAGCATTGTTTTTTTTCTAAAAATCCAAAAAATACACTAAGAAAAAATTGTCGAATTTCAATATTGTTTTTTTTTATCGGAACCACTTTTACAGACTACCGTACTTGGAAAATTTATAGAATGTCAGCATGAATTGAAAATATAACAAAGGAACTAAGGAGAATGTCATCCAAAACAACTGAATCTATTAATTCATAGTTGGGAAGATTTTGTTCCTAGAAATAGCATCGAAGTTGAAACTGTTTTTATTCAAAGGTGGTGCAGGCAAAGAAGAAGCTGTGAATGATATTTAATTCATCATTGATCTCGTCAGTGTTATAAAATTGATAGTTGATGATCGACCAGAAACAACAAAATGTTGACGATTAAGAACTGGGTGTTTCAGTGCAATGAAAGTATTTTTCATGCGATACACGACAATAAATGTAACATGGATTCTATACTATGCTCTACAGTCAATTGAGTGGACTGCTGCAACGCTTGAATGTGAAAGCGATATGAGTAAGTATATCATCAAAAACGTCGAACTCTCCAGAGATGATGTCAGATTCGACGTGTTGTAACAGGTAATTACACTTGTCACATTTTGTTAGAACAATTAACTTGATGTGACAGTTTTGCGGGCAAATTATTGTGTGAAACACGAATCAACCTCAAAATTTATCGAGAACGCCTCGTATTATTCGGCGTTATTGCCGCGTTTGAAAAACGAGAAGAAATGGTGAAAATTTTCATCAAGACCGAGCAATTTGAACAAATTTTGCATAAATGACAATGATTGTTGCCTGAGTTTTTTTTTCTAAAAAAACGCTTAAATTGTCCCCCATTTTCCCACGCTTAACATTCCGTGACTTTCCCAGACACGTCAATTTTCGCATAATACCTGAAGTATCGTTGCAAACCACAACTTTGTAATGACATTCCCTTTGTGTGCCTGCAGTTATCCTCTGCTTGCGATGCGCCAAATCAAAACATTTTTTATCTACTCATTCTCTCTGATTACACTCTATAGAATGACGTAAACTATTAATTTAAAAAAAATAAAGCCACAAAAAGCAGTCTTCCAAGCGAAAGAATCAAACACACGAAAACCCAGCATCAGCGAACGAGAGATGACGCGAGAGGAGAGTCAATCGGAGTCCTATTCCAATATGTATTATCGTCCTGTTTCGCTCGGCCCAACTCGAAAGCCACCGCTGGCCGCTCGCTGGTCCCGGTGTATGCTGATCCTGACTCCGTTTGACCGATATATTGCTCTCCGCAATCAACTGTCTTCATGTCGGCGCATGTGTGTATGTGTCACACATATGTGATTGCATGCGAGTAGTTCACCTTGTATGAGAGAGAGACAGAGAGAAAGAGATCCGTAAGCAGGGTACCGTTAGCCAATGCAAACATATGAACACTCATACGCACTCACACATATGAAGAACATGCCTCCTCTCCCGGTTGCATCTCCTGTGGACTTGCGGACGAACTGAACGATTCTTCAATAGCGGGCTTACTGGAGAAGATGCTATCCATCGGTCATCGATGCGCAAGACGCCGGCAAAAGCGCTGCCGAGGAGGGGAAGTCTTGGGAAAGAGAAGAAGTTGGGAGAGAGCACGAGAGAGCGGCAGCACATGTGCTCCTACCTCACACACTCACACTTACTTCTTGTATGCAACACGGATATATGTTGAAAGTGGAAAGTGAACAGCACGGACGAAAAAAAAGCTGTGGAACCCCTAAGCGTTTTTTGCCGGACCGTGTTTGGGTGAGAGAGGGATTGGGAAATGATATGTGAGTGTGTTGTTTTTTGTGTCTGATCTGCCAGCAGCAGCAGTCGTCCTCTTTCCCTCTCCCACACCAGAAGATCCTTCGTCTTCGTCGCTCTCCCTCCGTTTTGGCTGGATGTTGGAAGCGCGCGCGTTGCCTACAGAGACTTGAGGGTATTATTAGAGAAGTGTATGGAACAGGAGTGTACACTGGTGTGCGGTGGTGTGGTGGCGAGTTCCAAAGAAGAGGACGATGGTTTTTCGGAAAAATCTCCCAGTCCAGTCAGTGCAATTCCGTAAATCGAATGAGAAACAACTCTCCATCCCATAACTGAGCAAAGCGGTCCGGCAGAGTGTAGTCTTAGAAGAATCTAGCCACATTCATAGACGAACAATCACGGAAAGAGCAGAAAGAGACAAACAACATACGAACAAAAAAACGGACGTGCGTGTCGTCTTCCGAGTTTGCCGAGATACATACGCGGGACCACAGGATATCAGTCCCCCAGGTTGTCAACGCGTGTTCAGAAACAAAAAAGACGTGTCCCAGAGCGGTCGTCGTTATAGTCATCGGCGTAAAAACGGTTGTTCGGTTACGCGTGAGTGTTCAAAAAATACGGCGCTTTGGAGTGACACCTTTTTAACCGGACGACCACCGGATGAAGATCGCCGAGATCGCTCATCGACAGGATAATTACAGTTGCGGTGTTTTGTTTTTGGAAACCGTCGTCGTCGTTAGTTCGTGTTTTCGGTCAGTGATTGATTGAAAGGGTGCTATTGTTTTTGTTTTATTTATGAACGAACTGAGCCGAAGTGGTTTCGCGCTCAAACAGTCATTCACACACACGGTGCAGTGAACAAAGCGAACAAAAGGTTACGTGTGTGCATACACTTTTTAAGAATCACCGAAAGTGCCATGAGGATTTTTGCAGCAGCGCGAAAATTTTAAGCGAAAACGTTTAACGCTGATAAGCAGCGAGTGTGACCTAGTGTGATAAGTGATTTTCTTAGATGAATTATTTCCTGCACAGCGAGTGGTACAACGAGCGGTACAGGAAGATGTTGTCCACCAGCGAGGATGCCGGATTCTACTCGCACAACCGGGATCGTGAGTGATTTTATTCAAACAAATTTTCAGTTAAATTTATTTGTGAATTGGTACCGGGATTCCGAATTGAAGAATTTATCTCGTGTGGGTGGTCAAATTTTGAACGTGACCAGAAACAATCGAACACGATTCCAGTTTTAGTGCAATTTGCAGAAAAAAAATCTGAGGGTCATACTTTGGTAGACACAAAGGTTTAGCTGTGTGGTATCTACAGTTCCCAAACAACCGTTTTTTTTCCTGCCGTTGAATGCATATGAATGAGGGGGAATAATAATAACGAGAGCCAGTGCGTTCTACGAGATGTCATTCAATTCATTGCTTATTTGAGCAATTACCTGCGTGAGGCTGCAAGCTTCTATGAATTATGAATAGGGTCTGTGTTTCGGGCATGTTAGCGCTCTCCCGATGAATCGTTGACCTGGAGAGTAAATTGCGTTGTTATGATTTTTTTTAACGGTCAGTGCGGGGAGTTGTATTTGTTTAAATTTATTTTTCTTTGTGCTAAAATAGTGCAATTTTCAAAGTTTTGTGGATGCTATAGCAAGTGTTGTTAAATTCCGTAATAATAAAACATAATGGTCAAAAGTGAATGGATAAGGATTAATTCTAATTAATTAGTCACAATAATTTGAAAAAAAATATGTTCATACCTTCTGAAGTATTTTAAAGATTGTTGCAATTTTATTATTTTTTAAATATTTCGATGGAAATGTTCAAGATTTTTTTTCCTGAGAGTGAATACAATAGTGGCGCTATAAATGTGTTCTTCCTTTTCGAATGTTATTTTTTTTGCGTAAACAGGTTACGGGCGTAGCTGAAATGGTCTAACTAAACAATTAACCCTTTATAAGGAAATAAATCGACTCCAACTTCAGAGAACATAATCCTTACATGAGGAATAACACTTATTTACCTTTGATAAAAAATAAACTATTGAAACAGTTGAAAAAATTGGTGGCAATATAGTTGGCCCTGTCCGTTATCCCCAAAAACACTTTTTTGCAGCTGCCTTGTAAACTCACTTTGTTGCGCCATTAGTTATGAAAAAATCAGAACAATATTTCTAGTGCAGTGAGAAAAAATGTGTTTTTTTTTATATAGACTTACAAAAAAAATTTGGCTTTTAATCATCTCATCCAGGAGTGGCCCAGGAGTTACAAGTGAAAATATATACAGGGGAACTTCGATGTAACGTACACATTTTCAATAGACGAATTTCATGTCAACTCGTCTTGGGAGTTGGCAGTGAAACATTGTGGGTGTAAAGACATCGGCCATTTACGCAACTTTGCATACTTAAAATCTCCAAAACAAAATGAAAAATTGAATTTGACTACTTTATGAGAAGGTCCAGTTTTTTTTCCTTATTTTTTACAAGAAATTCTAAAAAACCCAACTTTCAAAATTTTGGCCAAAAATGAAATGTAGGAAATTGTTTCAATTATCATAAAATAATACCTTTTTTTCAAAAATTGCGCTGAACAAAAATTCAAAAGAAATCTCCAAAAAATTGCAGTGTAACAGTGCCCTTCATACAATGTATGGGATGACCAACAACATTGTATGGACTATTCATATAATTTTCGTTCAGAAATTAAAAAAAATATATTTTTGGGAATAAACGAATTTGAATTTTCAAAATTTTTGCTATGCAATTTTTTTAAATTTTTTGATGGAAGCTTCAACAATTTTCTATGTTTCATTGTTTGGCCAAAATGATATAGTTCTTATGGTTTCATGTTACTGAAAAAATTACACTGACAAACAATTACACTGAAAAAAAATATATTAAAAATGGAAAATCATTTTCTAAAATTTTTCATCATCACAACAAAGTAATATGAGCTATGTTTCTGAGTTCTTTATTATGCTTCGATACAACATACAATATCGATACAACGTACAATTCTGAAAGTGCCAGTATGTTATATCGAAGTTTTCCTGTAATGAAATTCTGGGGTTCTTGGGCGTAATGCTCGATTCGATGCCAGCTTCTTCGTGGTCTACCATCTGCCCGTAGTCCACGAGCCGTGAGGTTAACACAGTCGTCGCCGCTATCAATTAATCGCAGCAGGACCGACTGTCGCCACCAGCATATGCATATATGTCCATTTGCCACCACCCACGCGCTCAAATGTGGCCTGCCTGCCTGCTACGGCGCAACACCTTTCGCCGGGATCCGAGGCGGCTGGCTGAACATGGTTAGATATTAGCGCGATACATGCGTCTGTTGACACAGTGATAAGGCCAAGCTCTGATAAAACACGGAGACGCTTTCTTCGGGAGTCCTAGGGCGATGAGCGCGCTGTTGCCTCATTATACATTCGTGGTGGTTCCGTGGAGATGCTCGAATGCAATTTAAAACAACTGACCAAGATCCGCTCTCTGCCGCCCTCATCTCTCTCATGTTTTACACCGCCCGCGGAATGTTCAAACAAATGAGCAACAATGTACCAGTTTGTTGTCTTTTTTTTTTGTGGCTTACCAACTCCACACGGACGCGGTGTGCGCGTTTTTTTTTTTGTACGTTCCGGTTCGCCGAGTTGATAAGACCACGCTGACGACCGTTGATGACACCACATGTACCAATAATTTTGTGTGTACAATGGGGAAACACAGCGTGCAGCGGCGGTTCCTCCGACTAATGCAAATATGTTTGCCCAAAAAAAGGCCCGAGTCCACGCGAGACAATAACAGAACCTTTTTTGTCTGATAACAACTTGCCCAGAGCGGGTCGAGAAAGGCGCACCGAGGGGTACCCGCCGTGCAAGTTCTTCCTTCCACGGTACTACTTTCCGAGGTGAGCGAGAATGTCCGCCTACGCCGATAGTGCAAATATCGTAACATGCATTGAGTTTTTATTTTCACCTCCACCAACAACACGGCCTCACATGTGGAACGTTCAATATTTGCACTATGATTATTCAAATTTATGACAGCGATTCGAGTTCGTTCTTCTGTTCGTTCGCACGCGAATTGGTGCCTCATAGTGACGCTTGGAGACGCGTCGGGATTGCCTTGAGACACCACGGTGGCCCGGGAAACACCAGACTGTTGATCCAGATTCTACCTGTTTCGATAAGCCCCGCAGAGTCGGCCGGAAATCGACGCCAAATGACAACGCGCACACACATTGTGTCATCCTTGACTTACATCCAGCGTGTTCACCCCGCAGTGAAAGTGAAGCCGCCATAATTCTGGCCTAGTTACGATAATTCTGTTATCGGACGTATAAACAATGCCGACACACAACAGCCAGCCAGCGATTCAAATGTCTTCCGACGGGTCGTCCAACGGAACGCCCCGAGGGCAGTGTATTCCGTATGACACCGGGGAAGTCGGCGGCAGTAACTCGTCCAAATTGGACATATTTCGGTTCCAGTGAACGCTATAATCACTGGAAATAGCCGGCAGCCGTTCGGCGTTTTTTTGGCTGTGCGTTCGTTATTCCACCCCCAAACCGAGACGGACGTCGATTGACAGCAGCAGCCGTGGTCCAATATCATTTACAACTTCCTAATCGAATTTGGGACGTTATTTTTTCCCTCCTGTCCCTGCGAGGAGCGCCCTACTTCTGGGTGGGTGCTCTCCGCCTGTTTCCGATTTCAATCAAAATCTTTATGAATAAATAAATAAATATACGGTGGGCGAGAGTGGCCAAGGCCAAAGAAGCGCCTCGCTCCGGTCGAAGGGAAAAGTTCCCGTTTCCCATCTATCCCTTATTGTTTGATTATGAACCGATATGAATTTTTATAGCCGTCGATTGTGGGAGTGTGTGGTTGCGCCGCAAAACCGCTGAATTCGCTGACAGCCTCATTACAGCATCGTATGTACCGAAGATACGCAGAACTTCCTCCAATACAGTAATTTATTCATCGAAAGTCAATCACATCACAGAGATCCTCCCAGCAAATCTATGGTGTCCTGCGTATTCCTGCCCCCGTTATCAGAACTCATCCGAAATTAATACCATTGTTTTGTTGTCTACCAATTTCGCGGATGTGTAATGAGTGTTGACTTCGGAAACTGCCCCGCAATTGGTTCGGCGTTCATAAATTTTTATACGCTTCGATTTCGCTTCCCCATGTGGTGCGGTTTCGCAACGTCGGAAAACGACTTCCCATTTGTAGCCCAATGGCCCGATTAACAGACGCAACTCCCGGAGAGTCGCTTTCGAAGAAAGAAACCAAAAATAGGGTGCGCCGCTTTCCGGACAAGAACATCAACAAAAGAATTGAATGTCCTTGCTTAAATAATAATAAAAAAACGCGCAGCATCTTATGAGCTCAATGTTCGCGATGTCAAGAAGTTGACCGTTGATGTTGAGGAACCCTCTCTGAATTTGCCACAGCACCTCTCGGGAAATAACTCCATAATAAATTTGTTGAATGGTAGCGACGCTTGCCTGGGGTGACCTAACCCGCCTCCACAACATTATATTTGGTCACAGATTAGCACCCCTATATTTGAGTAATGGACGTGCAGCTTTACACTCCCGCTTCCCGCAAGGAACGACAACGATCGAATCTTCGATTCGATTCGGCGGCTATTAGGCTACAGTGCCCTGTAGAGCACTGTAGCAGTTGCGGATTGTCGATTGTATTCCAACAAGTACCAGATCAAGAGTAAGTGGCCGCTCCCAGTTCTCGACAGCGACCTGACGGCGGTAAATTCTTTCAAGCTTGATTTGATTTTGTTCTCGCATTTCAAGCACTCTCCAAAGCCGGGCTTTAATCCATTCCGATGCACGCAAATCGAACAGCTGTTGGTCGATGATTTGCAGTTGCAATTTTTTTTCTTAATTCGAACTCTCTCTTCTTCAATCAGAGCCTCCTCAAGTGCTCGAGTTCACGAATGGCCTACATTGTGCCAAGTTCGATTCACATTTTGATCGAGCTGCAGCTGAATGTTCTCCATTTTGAGTACGGTCCTAACTGTCAAACCCGGATGACAATGATTGACCGATTTCCGTTCCATGCTCGAGTTTCCGAAAGACCTCTATTCATTCGCTCCGGTTATCGATTGTTAACTGAAATGTAAAACCCCTAATTTTTGACCCCGCTCCCTCTATTCAATGCGTGCACCCAGTGATTATTGCAGGGTGAACAACTCCAGTGGGATAGTTCTGGAACATTTGAAAAAAAGTGGTATATTTTAATTCGATTTGACCGCACTTTCAGTTGGTTTATAGAACGACAAATTCGCTGCAATAACGACGGAAACTGCACCGATGCTTTACCGCCACCGCTCACACGCTAGCCAGCGATGACAGGCATCAATTATCCCTTCGGTATCCCGTCTGCTGCCGTCACTGACCGGCCCCTTTGGACGCGCGTGAGCCACAACACTTCGAAAGCGCTCAAACCCGGCTCCCGTATTGGCTACCGATGGTTTCTCTGGATTTCTCTTTTATCTGTGTTTACTTTATTTTGAAAACTTTTCGAAACGACGTTCTTTCTCTCTTTCTCTCTCGCTTCTGTTGTGTAAATTTCGGCACCGATGCAAACACACACACGCACGCACCCCTTCGGGGCTATTGGTCACTGTCCGAAACCGGTGGACGCCCATTTTTCATCGTTTGCCAGTTCTTTCTCCTTCCGAAATCCTTTTGTTATCCTTTGGTCCGCTCTCGTGCAGACGAACTTTGCCGAAGCCGATCAATGGTCATTGGTTGGGCAGTAGTGTCCGATGCATGAGCAAGGTGTCTCGGTGGAAGGGTGCTTAGTGATCCCCGATTTTTGAAATTAATCGTTCATTAACTAATCGAACATTTTTCAGCTGTTCGTTACTTGATACGATTAATCGCCCCAAAATAATCGATTAATCGATTAATCGCCACACTGAGCGAAATAATTAGTTAGACTAATTATACTAATTTGCTAGAATTTGTTTGCCTTTATGATTAATTGTATTTGTAATAATTTCATTTACTAAAAGAGCTGCGGTTGCTATTTGGTTTACTAACTTGTTTGTAACATCTCTTCATCAGCTATAAAAATGAAAATGATGTATGCGTCTCTACCCGAAACAATGTTAATTAATATTGAAATTGAAATATGTGATTTAAAGTTAACTTTTCCGTATTAAACAGATTTTCTATGTGATAGAATAACACGATTCTTGGTTGTGTCATGTTTTCTTTTAATGCAGGTATTTTTATCTATATAAATATTGAAAATAGAAACGCTTTTATTATGTGTACTATTTCATTATGTACATAATTTATATTTATGATATTCATCACAGTTCCGCTTTAAAAAGTCCGATTTTCCGGCTTTGTCGTTTCCATACAGGTAGTTGCTTCAAGCCACAATTGAATAGTGGTTTGGGGAGAATTTTCTCAAAGAGGCCTCTATTATGACTAGAACGTTCAGAATCGAATTGTGCCATCAAACGCATATGGGAAATACAGCTAACAAATTAAACAAAATATGTTATCCGAAAGATCAGCTCAAGCACAAAGGATTCCGAAGAAAGTAACGATTACAGCTCATTACTTTTTTTTCTTGTCTGAGCTAACCTGTTGTATCAAAAAGAGAGAATGAATCAAATGGTTAAAAAAGTAATGCACTTCCTTATTTACTGCCCAGCGAATTTTAATGTTTTTTTCACTCACGTTCAATTTTTTACTACTATTCAAAAGAACATTCTGAACTGAAAAGTTGATGAAACAAAGTTATGAATGTCAAAGCAAAAGTCCACTGACAAAAACATGCAGACCAAGGCATTCACTAGGTCCAATTATGCACTACATTGCAAATTCAATATAATCAAAACCCCTTTAAAACAATTGAAACTGCAGTGGCCGTACCGGATTTTTTTCTCTGAATTTGGATCGATGAATCGACGTAAATTATTCGATGGCTTCGATTATTGGATGCGCAGTATTCGTTCGATTAATAATCGATTTTTGTAGGAAGTATTCGATTAATCGATTAATCGAACGATTATCGGGAATCACTAGGTGCTCAACACTTGTTCGAAGATTTATACCTCGAGGGTCAATTAGAGGAATTAAGGGGTGAGACCGTTATGTGTGTTCAGTAATTAGGTTTAATTAATTTGCGACACGATGGACATTAGCCAGCGAACGTTTCCACATTCACCCGAAAGGAATTACGTTAGAACTGATGTGTAAATATCGCTGCGAAAAAGCGTAATCCCTCTCGAATAGCTTCGGGGGATTATTTGCTCTACATATATATGTTCCATTCCGGCAGCAGAAGGTGGTATGGTTTTCCCAACCGCAAAAAGGCTCTAGAGCTTTACCCGTCTAAACTGACGCAAGTGGCCGCCACGAACTGTGTGTTTGCTTGCCCTGCTGCTGCTCCTAGTCTGCGGTGGCAGGTTGTGTCCCTCGATTAATTCGCTTTATTTGCTTGTTGTTTTGCCCATTTGTGAAACTTGCCAAACTCGTGTTTGCTTATCAGCTAATCTCGATTGTTCTTTTTCGACTGCTGGCGCAATTTGCTGTCATTACTCAAACCCGACGACATTGTTGTCCGCCCGAGGAACGTTAACCGAGAAGGACACGCAGGGAACCAACAACGGCAAGAACAAAAAAAAATCAGACGCGACAATTCGATATCGCGTCCGCGTTCTCCGACCCCACGGGGAACGACAAACGGGCGGATTCATTTATCAAATTATTGATAGTTTTGCCATCCTTTGCGCTCCGGTTGGCAATTCCGATAAGGAGCGCAGCTATTCTCCCCCGGATGGACAGAAAAAAAATAGCTCGCGGAGAATCGATACCGAGGTTTTTCCATTGAGCCGAGAATTAATCTAATAAATATACGATTGTGAGCTCTCTGACAGTGGCCGTGTGGCTCCCGGTGTCCGGATCAAACAATCGATAGCACACGAAAGACCGAGAGACGTGAAGGAACACGATGACAGAACCACGTCGTGAAAAACAATGGAACCATCGAATTTCTCATGTGGACGGATTAGCGATAAGGGAGCTGACTCGTGGTCTTTCCGTTCTTGGCTGTTGTTTTCGTGTGAGGTGATGGGAGAACCTAGCCGACGCCACTCCACATTTGTTAATTGCTCATATAGCGCTGCAAAATTTCCTGCAAATAGCCAATAAAATTTATCTCAGCTGATCTAACTGCCAATCCAGGATATCAATTCGTTCAGAATTTATGAATATCTTCGCCACAGCTCGTAAAATAATTTATTAACTGCGTGCAGATCGAAGCGTCTTCGCCTCTAAACTACACTAGTTCCAATTAGTCTAATATATGACACTTGGATCACAGTTCGGGCATTTGGAGTGGGCGCCGACCAAAGTGGCGAAAATTACCATATTAATTGTTCCGATCCTTCGTTTTGGTCGTAAAAATCGTATCCCTCCTTGTGGAACTAATGTCCTCTTCATGGACTCGGATCTCATCCCAAATAGGTCAATTCAGGGGGCAAGACATAACTGTCAAAGTAGCTTCTGGTTCGTGCTCGGGGCTCTCGAGATTGATCTTTTTCTGGGTGAAGCCAGGGGTTTACGACCACACCGCCCCACTATTTAATGACTACGCTAGCACTCAACTACAGTTTTCTGTCGCTGGCAGTGATTTTTATTTCGGTTTTATTTCCGCTCCCTTCCGAAGGCGCGCACCCCCTTCTGTCCTTCTGCCCGCATAATTCTTCGCAAGAAGATGTCTCTCGCTCGTTCGCCGCTTCGAGAAACATTAATTACACATCTTCCAATAGATATATAGTGTTATCCTGTCCTCATCCAACTTAACCGAGCACCGCTCAAGAAGGGAGATAAAATCGAACTTATTTGTCCTTCGTGGAGCGCAGCTTCGTGTCCCCCCGGGACGGGATGAGACAGAATTTATTATATTAATTCCGAAAAATGAAAATAGCGCAATTTATAACTCTCGATATAAATAAGTTTTGTGAAAGTGTTTTTCACACAAACTTTTATTGCCTCCATCCACACTGCCAAGAGGGGCCTTTCCGAAAAGAGGATTCCTATTGTCCTGCTGCCCGGGTTTGGAATTCTCGAGTGCGAAAATTGAGGAAAAGTTAAGTGTCAACCGAAATTCCTTCAGTTCCTGACACTAACGGCCAATGGTTATTATTCTTGTAGCTCGTAAAAATGGAAGCTGGCGAGCACTCGGCCACTAGTACAACACTACTAGCATCGGCTTTCGCGGGCAGGAGACAATCGACGCCGCGGAAGCGCAGAATTCCAACGCCCGTTCCATTTAATTAAATCCCGACAGTGGGGGGAACGGTGGTGACCCTACCGAAAAAATGCTCGTACCGCGTGCCGACTTCCTTTTCCGAAGACTTTTGTGTTGTAGAAAGCAGACATCTAATTAAATTCATTAAATTAGCTGTGATGAGATAATAATTTTTAATTCCACCCTTTTCGCTCTCTCTCCCCTGCCACATTCACAGATTCAGACACCGGAGAATCTGAAGGCACTCAAGATATCCTAACATGCGGGTCCTGTCAGAAAACGTTCGCCCTCTCCGACATTGTGCGATTCATCCAGCACAAAGTGCTACAGTGCAACAAGGAAAACTACGGCCAATGCTATTCACAAGGTATGTATGACCGAATCCCAGCCCGGGTCCCGGGACGCGGAAGAATGTGTGGAGTAACTTTCTTTTTGTGTTGGTGCCCACAGCAACAGCCGGCGACAGAGATTCGGACGATGGACGACCTCTTACGTTATCCAACTCACGGCGGCCCTCGATCTCTGCACCCATTTCGGCCCGGAAACCCAGCGGTTCCCGGGTTCACACACCACCACCCACCAGTCCGGCGGAACTCCTTCGGGATGGTGCGTCCAGCACACCAAAGCGATTAAATGAAGGTAAGTTTTGTTGTGCTGACGGAAAAATTGTGCGATTTCGAACTACCACCAATTCTTACGATCCGTCTTCCCTGCTCCAACAGAGTCGGACAACACTCCCTCCACGCGGTGTCCTTCGAACGCTAGCGCGCTGGGCACCAGCACGGCCAGTGGCGCCGAGGACGAGGAGCAAACAAACAAGTTGCCCTCCGGTGACGAAGTTCAAATCAAGCAAGAACGACCCGAATCGGATCTGGCCGCCCACAACGGAGACGAGCCATCATCCGACGAACCTGCCCTGAAACGTTCCCGCACAGAGATGTCGACGGATGTCGAATCTAACACGACCAGTACCGGTAAGTTGACATGTGAACATATCCTCGCAGTCATTTTAAAGTGTTCATCAAATATGCATTCCTTCTGCTACCCTCTTTGGTCCCCCGTTCTTCTATTCGGTCATGTCCAGCTGAAACGATTAAATGCCCTCTCGTGTTTTGACCACTGGCCTCCTGCTGG
Source organism: Toxorhynchites rutilus septentrionalis (assembly GCF_029784135.1). Taxonomy (NCBI): domain Eukaryota; kingdom Metazoa; phylum Arthropoda; class Insecta; order Diptera; family Culicidae; genus Toxorhynchites; species Toxorhynchites rutilus. The sequence continues at coordinate 227,761,541 of NC_073746.1, forward strand.
GAATGTGTAACACATATGCTGGAAGGGTTCGTTTTTTTTTGCACAGACAGTGTCCACTCACTTGCCAATTGTGATTACATGCAGAATGCATAAAAATATCAATTACTGTTGATTAATTATTCATACGGAGTTCTTCTCCACATACACACGCACCTCTACCAGCGTCCTGAAAAGGACTTATCTCGGCTTGTCGTCTCCCGCTTGTAGCTAGCTTGTGTGCGCTGTTTTTGACATCCAAACCGAATGGAGGGCAAAATCGAATGAAGAGATTAAATCCATCATACTATTATGCTGTCCGGACTTTCGGTGATTTAATTCTTTCGCGCGCTGAGTGCAGTGAATTGCTCTCTTCGGTTAACCCTTCCAAAGCATCCAGATGTCCATCAGTTCACGGTTAGCTGCATTTTGGCTGCATCTATTCAATGCTTTGTTCCCGTGTTCCCGTTCTTCACCACCCACCGTCCCATTTTTCCCTCCTTTTGCTTCCCGAGTTCGAGTTTTCTTCCCCCTGTTGCGCAAATTGGTGTTAATACCCTTCTTCTTCGAAATTCAGAGGAAAAATAACCACAAAGAAAGGAGTTTATAAATAATATTGGTGATTTGGAAAATCCACCGTGTCCTCCCTGTCGGGGCCCATTGTGTCCGGGCCGAGAGTTGAGTCTATCCTACGAGCTGGACTCGTACACATCACGGGACTACGGGAAGACGCCGGGAAGCCAGGAAGCCGGCGATTATGACGTTCTGACCCACGTTAAAGAGGACTGTGAGCCAGCAGCTTTTGTTATGTGTCGCTCTGCATCTTTTTATTTCATCTCTTTTTTTCCAAAACCGAGCATCTAACCTCATTGTTACCGAGTGGCTATTCACAGTGTCACGATTCACGAAATCCCTTTCACCCGCTGCTGCTGTCCGGTTGTGGCGGTGTGTTTGTGAATAAGCTTAAAACGTGGGCATTTATGCAAATGCAGGACAGCAGCAGCAGCGATGTCGTAATGGTCGGAAGCGATACAAAGACGGAATAATATTTCTCGTTTCCGTCATGTGGGCGGGGGTGGTGCGAGGATGTGAGGGATGGTGACACTTGTCCGCTTGGAGAATGACCCCGGATAAGTTTTCCAGTCTCTCTCATGTGTGTTTCCCTTTACGGTGTCCGATATTTGCTGTGAATTTGTTTTAAATGTGTCGACTTGGAGATTTTTACGACCGTTTCCACCCCGACGGGGAGTCCAAGCTGGATGCACTACTACCATACACACTCCGAAATGGAAGGGTTATTCGCCACCAGAAGAATGGGCTAATCAGACTGGTTTTATTGCTATTTTATTTCTTTGGAAACTATCTCCCGGTGGTCACACGGAGTGAGTTTTCCGCTTTCTCTGTCGCCGTCCCGGGCGCTCTCTGCACATTCCGGATGTTATGGGTTTTCCGTTGGCTTCAGTTCAAACCATATGTTTCTTGTGGTCGAGTTAGTGCAACGTTTTTCGCAGTGCCGGCAAGATATATGTGGAAATATTTCTTTTTTTTTGCTTGTTCTTCTTCGCCATGCCATGAAAACCACAGACAAGAAAAGACCTTCGATCTTGTTGGACAAATCCTGTATGGGACGCTTCGCGGGTTTGCTTAGCAAACCTGGGAATTGAAATCGCGCATCCGAAACTAATCAAATTGATCAAATTACGTCCTCTGTTCGCGTGTCTCTGCTCTGGTCACCCGTAGAACGTGAATGAGAAAATTGCATCCGGATGCACACGAACCACCACCATCAGCAGAGGCAGCATCAGAAGCAGTGGCGGGGACGAAAACGATACTTTATATCCTGTCTCGACCAATATTTTGTCGCTACAGGACCAAAACCAGCGAGCTGCACTTATCCACGTCGCCAACGTCTCCGTCTTTTGTGCACTGAGCACAGTACAATTGCTTTTATGTGAAATTCCATTCCTGCAAATAATAGATTTTCCTTTTGCGCCAGAATGAACTTCTTATCCCCTCCTCGTCCTGTGCACTTCCAGTCGGCTCCACGTCTCGCATATGCCAATCGGTATTGAAACGACTCTCCAGATAAGGGGACACTTGGCCATCCACCCTTTCCTCTCACCGGTGGGCATCCGGGGCTTGTGTCACATGGCGCGCACTGAAACATACCGTGCTGAGGTTATTATCTCCCTGCTTATCAGTGCAAAAAAAGAAGGTTGGCAGCCTAGACTGCTAGAAAACGAGGCAAATTAAAATGTCAATATTGGATGTGTCTCCGAGTCCACTGGGAGCGAACTTCTGGCCATGGCTGGTGTGACGTCATACGTCATAAGCATCCAAAGACGCACACAACTGTTCCTGACATGGCCGTGTGGACTTCTCGAACGAAGGATAATCCTTTCGCTCCAAGTCTTCCGCTGTGTTGTCACATATTGAGCACAGCCGCCCGCTAGAAAGTGTTCCTGATTGACACAAGCGAAAAGAGCGTAATTGATATTGTCTTATTTGTCCTGTGCTCTGTGCCAATGGTGACGTAGGAACGGATTAGACCCTGCACTGCACTCGAACCAATCAAAATATCATCTTACACTGAGATCACAGCAGCAGCCGCAGCAACTGAAAAGCTTCTATTTTCCGTTTGTCTGTCATTTGAATATGGTTAACCCTTTTTTTTGTGGCTCAGCACGTTCGAAGAGGGTGGCAACAGCATCTGCTCGCATCGCACATTTTCAGTGCACCAGCTGATATTCAACTGATTATCCGGGCGCATTCAAACCGAGAGAAAAAACTTCATTGTTTGTCTAAAAATTCACTTTCGATCGACTCCCGGGGGCAGGGTATTCCCTGAAAGTGAAACGCCCCGCGTGTGTGGCACCCGTCATCACGCCATCGACGGATCGGAAGTGGCCTTCAATTTCATTAGGAGTAAAAAAAACCCCAACCTTATGGTGTGTACGCGCGTTGATCATCGTATATCCATGCTCTCGAATGATGCCTTCAATCCTTTATTCCTCACCGCCCAGGAGACAGCAAAAACAACTTCCGTAAACAAAGCCGACTAACCTACAAAATCGTTTCACGCTCGTTGACAGCCTGTGTGCCACTCCACCGCGAGGATCTGCGCGGCGGCAGCACGCGTGTTGTTTTTGTCTTGTTCAATATATTACCCATTCATGCCGAGTCGTCGCTTTCCGGGGCCACCGCGGAAGATTGTGCAGCACGAGCGCGACGAGACCCGCACAGGAGCACCGTAGATATGGTGCGCGTAAATGCGGCCCGACTGGAACCGGGGGAAGAGCGAGGAATTCCGGGAAAAGGGTACCTAGCGGAGTTGCACTCGTGTCGTTCATGCTTATGTTAATTATCCTTATGCTTGCTTGTGTTTTTTTTGTGCGCCTCGAATTTAAAGGATCCGATGGCAGTAGAATGGAAGATGAGACGAGAGAATAATTAAAACACTGCGTCGTAAACTTCCACCGAAAGAGGAAGTGTGATTGTCCCGTGCCACACACACTCACTGGCTTTTCCATTCATCGAGATGTGTTTAATATTCCACACTGAAAAGGACATAAATTTCATCTTCGCTCGAAAGGGAAATGACCAAATCGGTTAGAATCCATCCTTCGAATAAAACATATTTATTCACAGCCGACCCTTCCGGTTGTCCCGTCGATCCTAAGCTGATAATGGGACGCACCGTAATAAAAATCGACACTGCCCTGGCCTTTCTTGGGACGCTGGGTATGATGATAGCGGTCATATTCTGTCCTTGATAACGAGCTTTCGGGGCATCCCTCCCCTTCGGATTTGGGTCTATTTTCTGAGCAAACAAAGCTTCTTTTTTTTGAAGAAGGTTCTCCAAGGGGACAATGCAAATTTGAAGAGGACTAATTCTCTCCGGCGCTCGTAAAAATCCACTCAGAATGGGTCGTACGTGACCGAACCAAAATTTTACTGACCACCAGGGATTCCTCCAGCGAAAATTCGATTGAATAAAACTCCACTCAAAGGGGTTCGATACCACCTGTCGAACCGTTTCCCACGGACGCTGGATGACAGTTCAAAACTAGAGCTGCTCAACCCACTCAACTAAACAAAGGTTGGCTAGTTCTGACAAAAAGGTACGCCCCGGGTGCAAACTGACCTGCGGTTATAAATATTCTCTCTCCTTCTAGCTGATGGCTATCGTGATTATCCTTTTTTTCGTCTCCTGCCACTACCAGGAATCAAGTCGAAAGAAAGGATCATCAGATCGTTATCGCGGGGCCGCATTTGATTTATCGATCCCGAAAAAAAATTGATCCTGCTGTGGAAGCATCGCGATTGGGATATTTATCACCGCCCGAGTGTCTTCCAGTGTCTCTTTTTTTTCAATGGAAAATAGCAGGAATAAATTGAATTTATAATTACGATTTTGTCGTTACGTTCTTCTTCGGGGAACTAGTTTGGCCGTTAAATTGGACCGCTGACCTGCTCAGTTGCATTGTCTCGTGCCTAGCACGATCCACAAACACTTTGCCTTTCGAGGGTACCAATTTACATAAAGGTGCGTGTAACCCCTTGATAATCACAAACAACTACTATTTTCGGGTAGCACAAGCTGACGGAATCATCGCGCGGAGGGCGAACTAGGAGCGAGGATGCGTAGCACATGCTCATCCCTTACTGTCGTGACCTTTCCGTAGAGTGAGCGCGAGATGAGTCTTTTTTTGTTGCTGTTGTTGATACTGTCGAGGGTTTATCGTTTTTATTAATAGTTTGATCAGTATATAAAAAGCATTCCAGGGTCACAGCGGATGAACTTATGGGTTTTGTTTTGTTGGGTGACATTTTTTCTATTGCAGTCATGAAAACGTTTTTATTCTTATTATTTTCAAGCGCTCGCAACGTTCGAAAGGGTGAACAATATGGAAATTAATTTGAAATGCATTTTTGATGAATGAAGGCGCACGATCTTGGCCAGAGAGCGCGCGTGGGCGCGAGCAGAATTCACTTGCATAATAACAATACTGCTGTTTTCTCATTAATCTTGCCAGCTATCGTATTCTTAGCTTCGATAGAAGCAGTCTCACCCCCTTTCTGTGTATGTGTGTGTTGTCGAGATTCCTTTCGATCTTTCCAGAATAATCTCTGCGCAATCGAAAAGCCGGCCACTCCTTGCGCGCCAACGAAACGCGAAGAACCTGCGAGGCGCAAAAGATCACGTCGATATTGAAACATCATCTTGCAGTCATCGTAGAGATGGGATGGTATATTCCTGTCGCCGATGACAGCTGGAAGAACCTCTCTTTTCCGTTGAATTTTGCGAGGGGGCGAGAACAATGCCCACAGAGAATCGCTCGGAACTGTCACCGGTCTTCAGGGGGTCACTCACTTACATTCTCGGCGATTTGCGGTTTTGCGTAGTAACATTTATCATCCTCAGCTTCGCGCCCCTTGAACCGGACAGCGGCTTTAACCCGTTGCAAACGAGGCACGTAGCTATCCGCCTAATGAGAGGTTAGGAGTCTATGTTTATGTCTTACTCTTTGGTCTCCGGAACCCCACATACTCCCCAGTGCTTGGTTGGACAAAACACGCGCTTTGGAGACACTGTCATTTCGCCGGGACTGAATGGGCGGGTGTGAACAGACGTGAACGCTTCGCGCTCAGCTTGGTTCGTTGTTGCGGAAAATTATTGGATGTACGATGATTAATTGTCGCATACCTTCATGCGTTCGCACTTGTGGCGTGTCGTTAAAGCTCCATGCTTCATGACGCCAACGCGTTACCACCATCGAACGAGACGAGGCGTATTGCCTTTCGAACTTCGCCCTCTCCCCCTCAACATGTAGTCTTGTAATTCAATTATGATGCCAAATCCGATTTAAGGTGTGTCCACAATAACGACAATCCCCGATGGTAGGCCCATAACTACCACATGGGTCATTATCGCCACACCGTGGAGAATGAAGTGAAAATTTTCAATTTTTCATCACCAAATTAAAACCAACATTAGAAGCGCCACTGTCCTGTCTTCTCTCTAGCCTTAACACGCTGCACACAGGAAAAAACATCCTCTTCTCGCCCCCTTTCGGCAATAATCCATTTGCCACATGTTTCAATCCTGCGTAAAACGTGTTCAGAATCAAATTTAGCCGTTCTCGGCTCTAAATTTTTCCCTTGTCTGTCTATTTCTTGCTGCTGCTGCTTTCATTGGCCTTGTCAGAACAATAAAATAAATGTTTCTCGTTTTTCCTGCTCTCTGTCGATAAGTACTACATTGGCTTTAACAAAAAAAAAACCGACAATATCCCCCATATATTAACACATCGAAAGTGATTACAGAAATTGATCATCTTTAACCCCGACACAGCGCTGGCTGGACGCTCTGGTTATGTCGATCAACCCAGCCCTGAAATGTCAGGCCACGATTGGACACGCCACAGCAGCCGCAAATCTATTTTTGTCGCCGAATTTTTTAAAAAAAAGAGGGCCACTCTACTTTTTAATAAAACAACACCAATTTCCACGGAGGAGCGCCAGCTGAAATGGAAAGTCCGAGATACTGCTACCTTAGTGCCTCGCGTCTCGATTTCAAGGGGTGTGTGGTGTTGCCTTGGAAGTCACGAGCAACATAAAAATCATAAATAGAGCACGGAAAAAAAACCACCCCGGCAAAACGCGTTCTCCTTAGCCTTTGGGTCCACAGCGGAGAGGACACCATCTGCTATTTGCGATGTGTGTCTGTTGGAACATATATAAATATGCGGACATTTATATTCTACGGTTTCCCATCCGCCACCGTCTTGAAGATAGCCCGCCAAGAGAAAGTGTGTTGCTCACTGGCTGCCATTAGTGGCGAGCCGACACACTCTCCAATCGGAGGGGGCGAACCATCGGAAAGTTGTCCTCATTTGTATTCAAATACGTATATCACTATTTCTCGGGTGCCCATGAACGGTCGTTTACTAGCGGGCGCTTGTGGACCAGGCGAAAAATATGGCTCCCCCGTACCAGGACCACGTGTGGATTATGTTGGACCGTAATGGGTTTCGTTTTAGCCTTACCTTACCTCTGCTGATCCGCATCGAACCCGGTCCGATGCGTCGTCCTTTCATTTGAGCCAAAAATTGTTATTATTATTATTAAATATTTATATTTTTCTGTCTTTTAATATCACATTGATACAAATTAATGTAGAATAAGCACTGCGCAAAACAAAAAAAAACTATTTGAACAACAATCCTAACTAAAATGTTCTATACTCCTAATGATCTCCTAATCCTGCGTTTGAAGATACTCTCCATAAAGCCCCACGGATATGTCGTCAAGTTAGTGAGTGTTTGGCTGCCTCTAATAGTTTTTATTTATAGTGAAGTATGTGTACCTTCTCTCAGATTATCATCCCTGAAGATAGTTCTAAGTGTTTCTAATATTAAATAAAATAATTATTTGATGTTCTTTTCTTATTTAAATTCGAACTACATACTCTTACTCGATCAGTATTAAAATTATTCCAATATATTATCATCAAAAATATCATCATTTCAATAGAAAATCTTTATCAGAAAAAATATGTTCAGGATTCCTTGTAGAACGGCTTGATAAAATTTAATCATCGTTCATTATTTTTATGGAAAATGTGTTTATTCCGCCCTCCAATGTAATCCTTTATTTGCTTCATAAACATATGTATTTTCTCCCAGTCACAAGTAAAGAGCCGGATATCCAACCGCCAGATATTCGGCCATCCGGTCTTGAAGCTTGCCGGTATATCCGGTATCCGGTATCCGGCCTAACTACCATCCGTTTCACTTCACTAATAACAACTATCGAACAAATGAGTAATTTGAGGCTTGAGTACTATTTTTGCAACAGAATTTGCTATGCGACAAATATTTTGAATGGTACAGATTGTGACACACATTTTTGAAAGAAATGGTACAGATGGAAAATATTGCAGTATAATTATAACAAAAATAATTACTTGACACAACCTTTGTTGTTTTTGGAATATATTTTGACCTAGATAAACAGATTGAATTGATTGTTCCAAGCTGAAAACCCTGAATTCACGATGGTACATGAATATCTGAATGATTTTTTTCTAACGATACTCAGTAATATCTGATAGATGCAAATCTGTGTCGAATTCGTTGCGTCCTAGCGCCGATACTAATAGGAACAAAAATATGACATTTTCAATGATGTCAGATTTTTTTAATATTTTTTTTTGTGTGCAACTCTAATTTTTGCGGTGAATTATCGGGTTATAACAATGACAAAAGAACAATCTAATTATTCAACAGTATAAATATACACATCCAATTGTTGTCAATTGGTGTTTTAGTCAAAAAATACACGAAAGTGTGCAGAGTTAGCAATGCCTACAATGTGCCTACGAGCAAAACCATATGACGATAATAAGCTCTCATTTGTGCCCGAATAGTCTATCTCAGGGGGACTACAATTATCAGAAGTGTTTCATTTTGTACGATGATCTCTACACTAACGAATTCTGTGCGGGCGATCCCTGTCTGATTGTTTGACCTAGAAATAAGATGCAATCCCTTTTTAACGTACAATAGCACACCTCAGTCCGACCGTCCAACACGATCATATCTAACTATATTATAATCATTCATAGCAATAGCAGAGTCATCAATACTTTCATTCAACCATGTTTCACTCACGCAAACAATGTCAACACCACCAACTGACACATCTGCGGCGAATTGGACGATCTTTCCAACAAATATTCAATTAGTACTAACTAATACCAACGAATCGTCCAAATATTTACTTCCCATTTTGACGCAGAGATCTTTGCTTGTTAAAAATATTTTAATTAATTTTCATCAAAGCGAAATAAAAACCGATTCCGGATTGCGATTAAAAGCCATGAAAATATTTCTGCATCCGCCGCTGCATATAAACAAGACATTGCGAAATTATGTAAATATCATTTGGTTTGCACTTCCTCCTCTCTAGCAACATGGTATTCCCCATTCCGTACGCGCACCCATCGATTGCGGATTGTGCGGTGGTGACCAAAGGGGGAAAATTTTGCGGAATTCAATACGCACACATACACACGTACGCATACCTGGTTCTGTGCAGCTGCATTTTTCACCAAACAATCAGTCGGGCGGAATTGCACAAGCGAATCAATGAATGTCCCTCCAATATAAATATTTATCTCCTGTGCGCGCCTTCTCCGTGATTCCCAACATGCTTTGATGATGAACCCGTTTTTCATGCAATTTTTGAAATATGTTTTCGTTTTTTCCTTGCAGAACCCAGTAACTATGTGTGCAGCACGTGCAAAACCAAATACCATTCGGCGTGGCGGCTGGTGCAGCATGTCCAGCATGCCCACAGAGTGAAGATATACGAGGTGTCGCTAGTCGAGGACGAGGAGCAACAAGAAGAGCAGAACGCGGCCCCCGTTGACAGCACCGCAGAGAGAAGCGAAACGGAAGCGGAAGCGGATAAAGACGAGTCCCCGGCAGCCAACGAACCCGAATCGTTAGTGCAGAGCGGCAAATCCAACTCAATGAATAACCTCAGCGGCACCTCCAACTGCTCTAGCAACAACACTAGCGGTAGCTCCAGAGCAAGTGGAATCAATCTGCTGCAAAGCCAGCTCCAAATGCAGCAGCAACAAACGCAACAGCATCCACCCCGTGACTCCCAAAGTCTTCCACCGCCAGGCATGAGACACCATCCGCTACTACCACCGCCAGAGATGCATGCGAACCCCTTTGGCTTGCTGCGGATGCCACTGAACCACCACCAGCACAGCCCACTCTTCGGCCGCGGTCACCATGACTTTCGCATGGAACATCTCATGTCCGAACAATTTCGCAACCATGGTCTCAATCTTGCAGCAGCTGCAGTCGCTGCGGCGAATCAACTGAAATCTCACAATCAACAATTCAACGCCACCAATCCCACAACGGAGCGACCTCCTTCGTCGGGAAGTGTGTCGTTACCAGGCGCCACCCAAGGTCTCGTTTTGGAACCTCACATGGATTTTTACTCTCAACGCCTGCGGCAACTCGCAGGCACCACTAGCCCTGGAACAAACCAAAACACCTCCAACTCACCCAGTCCCCGCAAGCAGCACTCGCCCTGCTTCGCTAGTCCCTCGCCATCTCAGCTTCCACCCACCCCGCTAACGAATAACTCCCGACCCCAAAGTTTGACACCACCGGAGAAACATACCGAGCTTGGTTTGGAGTCGGGAACCATCACCAACACCCCTCGGTCGGCTTCGACTCCCCCTAACAAGCAAAGCCAGAACACCGATGCGTTCTACTCGTGCGAATTTTGCGGCAAGAAGTTTCGCTTCCAGAGCAATTTGCTCGTGCATCGGCGGACACACACCGAAGAGCTTCCTTTCAAGTGTACCAGTTGTGATTTTTCCTGCATGGACGAGCTGAAACTCAAGCAGCACATGAAAATGCATGGCAACCCCTCCGAGGATGGAGCCAGCAATCCAGACTCGATGGATTCCGATCTTGACGACGACTCGGACAACGAGATGGACGCGGAAGACATCGAAGCCGAGGAGAACCTCCTGGATAATGAGGATGCTCTTGGGGATGAAGCCGAAGATCTTAGCATGAGTAGTACCCAGAGTCACGCCAAAAAAGACGGTCAAGTCCATATGCCGTCCTCGCTGGTCGGAGAACTTATGGACAAGTTTGGGCTTTCGAACATCGCCCAGTACTCTGAGGCGTACAAACAGGCTCTTCAGGAGTCGGGAAACGCGCTGAAGCTGCAGCTGACGAGTAAGGACCGGGACAACAATAATAGCGCAATGGCTATTCCCGGGCTGGCGGAAAAACTTAATGGACTGCCGACCGCCTTACGGATCAAGGAGGAACTAGCGAAGAACATGCTGCAGCATCATAATCCCCAACTTCCACAGGTTCCTCTGTTCAATCCGTTCGAGAATCCCTTCGAAACCTCCAAGCGCATGAAACTCGAAGGTGGTGAGAGCTGGTGGAATATTCCCGGACTTCACCGAAACGATTCTCTTTTCGAGAACTTGAAGCCACATCGAGACCGAGGTCACGGTGGACTACTCCAGCCGATGATGAAGAAGGAGAACAAGCTACGGAACGATACGTGCGAGTACTGTGGAAAAGTGTTCAAGAACTGCTCGAATCTGACCGTCCACCGGCGAAGTCATACCGGTGAAAAGCCTTACAAGTGCGAACTATGTTCCTATGCGTGTGCGCAGAGCTCGAAACTCACGCGTCACATGAAAACCCACGGACGACTCGGCAAAGACGTCTACCGATGTCGCTTCTGTGAGATGCCCTTCAGTGTACCCTCGACACTCGAAAAGCACATGCGAAAGTGTGTCGTAAATCAGGGCAAGTTGCAGCAGCAACACGCCCAACAACAACAGCAACGAGAACTCCAACACCTGCAGCATCAACAGCAACTCCACCACCAGCAACAACTAGCTGCCCAACAACAGCTTGCTGCGCAGCAAATGGCAGCCGCGGCAGCGGCCCAACAACAGCAACAAGCCGCAGCCGCGGCAGCCGTCGCGCAGCAGCAGCAGCAACACCGGGATCATATGCAACAGTCAACGCCACAGCCTCCTCGTGATATCACAATGATACCAGTGTCCCCACCTCAACCACCGCAACTTCCTTCCGGCCTTCTGCTGCCTCCACTGCCAATTCCCCCCATGGTATCCCTGCCGGAACACCAGGAACGGACAGCAACCACCCCCTCCAGCAGTAATCCCACCACTCCAATCATCAAAGAAGAAGCGGCAACAGCATGACTTTACTCTCCATGGAGTGGTTATGAACTACCCCCCAATAGGATGATGTCCAGAATTTACTAAGAAAATCGAACTGAAGTTACGAGATCCTCCACTTCGCGAGCGTGTGATCGCCTAAGTTCAGTTCGTTTTTCCGTGCCCAGAGAACTATCCTGACCCGGGCAGGATACCATGTAAAGACAAAAAAGAAAAAAAATACGATGAAATTAGAGGCATTAATACCAAAGTTTAAAAAGCGAGAAGACACAATTATTAGAAGAAAAGATTTTTTATTTCTCGGTTTTTTATGTACATAGTAGTGTTAAGGAAGAAAAAAGGCATTTAAGTTAGTTAAAGAAAAAATTATAAATTATTCCCATTTTTACCAAGAGACAATTTAGGAGCCAATCCCAGTGGTAGTGACTTGTACATTTTTTGTCGCTCGATTTAAGAAACAAATAAAAGAGTAAAAGCAGCGGTTGACATTTTAAAACAAACCATTCGACGAATCAAAACTAATCGAAAACGGCACATTGCCTGCCGTCACATTTCGGTGTTGTTGAAGAAAAAAGGACGATAACATTTTTGTTGGCACTTTAGTTCACTGAACTTCACTTCTGTCCCCCCCTTCTGTAAGATAATTGTTTAGGCTAATTGAAGTGAGATCAGAAGCAAAATTGCATTTTTTTTTGGTCGTTTGTATTTTTGTTTGGTTCCAATTTCTATTTGGACTCTTTTTACTTCTGTTTGTTAGAGTTGTCTTTTGGCAGGTTATGTTTCTCCCAATTTGTCTGTAAATAATAGTCGTGGCGTCCCAAGATCATCTTTAATATATTCCGACCGCAGGCGAACCGTTTTTATTTGCTAGGTTCTACGTTAAGACTGATATATTTTCTCTATTCGTTTTTAGTGTAATCTATATCTTTATAATTTAAATCGGCAGCATTTCACGGACAATCTACCACTTCGCCGTTTTATGGGGGAATGTCCGTGGAATTTCTCAAATTTATACACCAAATTGTTTTAATATTTAAAAATAAAGACACATAGTTCGATTTTAAGATGAGCAAAAAGCATCTTGGTTGTTCTTGTTTTATCCCTTCCGATAGTTTGACATTCCTGATTCTCTATTTCATTTGGGGATGAACGTAAAAAAAATCTCACAAATCTTTCGAAGGACTGTAGTCGCGACGCAGTTGATTTTAACAAATAAGAAAACAAGAGAAAAAAAAATCACACAAAGATTCCTATTAAACATTATGAATTTATGTAAATGTACAAATTGAATCTAAGTATAAAGCGAAGGGTCGAATCAAGTAAAGGGTAATGAAAACTAGTAATTTATTTAAAGAGGGACAAAACTCAACAATAATAATGAAGGAACACGATTAAGAGTAGATGATACAACAAAGACAAAGATCAACAGCGAAAACCATGCACATACAGGCATTATACAAATTCACATGTAGACGACACTGAAACGAACACTTAATATATACACACGCAAAACAACACACATTAAAAACATGAAAAACAATATTTAATCGAAATGAAAAAATCCCATTATTGTATTTAATGCAAGAATAGTGAAATAACGGAAAAGAAAAGATCAGAAAAACACAAGAAAAACCTATATTGTATAACGATAATAAAAACGTACTTAAAAGAAATAAATAAAATATAAATGTTTACAGAAAAAAGTATTTTTGTTCTTCCGTGTGATGATTTCTGTTCGACATATCCGAAAGCCTGCGATCCTCGGTGTGTACATCTTCGATCGCATGAATGTTTGAATGTTGTGAAACGGTGCGGAGAGCAATTATTTGAGAATGTTCGCCCGAATTTAGACTGTCGGTTTTTCAGCTAAACGTTTTACCTGTGCGCTAATTCAGGTGAGCGAAACGCTTAGCATAGGTGAGAACGATAAGCTGTACCTACCTCTATATTGCATACAGGTCAGGGGCAAAGGTAAGTCATTGCCAACACTAGATGGCGCTTCGGCTGAGTTTTCACCTGGAAAATGTTGTGGTTGGAATCTAATTGGATTTTGAGGGAAGTTGGCCTACCTATACCGTACACTGACGAGAGAGATTAGTATGATATTGGAGGACAAAAGTGGTTTTCAATATTTCTCGCGTGTAGAAATGCGATAGAAATACGTTAGGTGGTATTGGACGATAGGATTTCATACTACATATTTCCAATTTATTTTTGTAAACTCTAGATATACAGCTCGGACTCGATTTTCTACAGTTTTTTCTCACAGTATATAATCGGATAAAGAAAAAGATTTTTGAATTTGATGAAATTGAATTTTTTTCACAGCATCTAATCTAATGAAAAAAATGATTATTTTTCGAATCATACGCTACATAGGACGATTCTGTTACTTTCATTTCAAAGATGAAAAAAATATTACAGAATACATTAATTCAGTGGATTTATGTTACGTTTATAAGTCAAAAACATAAAAGTTAGTGGTTTTTAAGGTATTATAATTAATTTAGTTCCAAGAATGGACCATAAACTATATGTTTACTATCATCCAAATTAAAGCTCTCTAACTGCTCTACAAATCGTTCTTTGACATCCAACTCCTTTAAATTCATTTTATTTTTTAATTTCACTGCAATATTATTTTGAAGAATTTTTGGTGAATCTTCTGAACCTCTGAACCTTATAAGACGAATTTCATGCCAACTCGACTGGCCGTTGGCAGCAACATCTCAGATAGCAGCGAAACGTTGTGGATGTAAGCACATGGGTTTTAAGCAACTTTGCATACTTGAAATATTCGAAAAAAGAATTAGACAACTTCTTTGAAAGGGACAAAAAAAATTCTTGATTTTTTACAAAAAATTATATCTTAAAAACTATAATACCTACAACATATTGATTAACCGATGAAATGTTTATTTGAAATTGGAAATTGGAAAGGAAATTAGGAAATTGTTTGAATTTTCATGAAAAAATACCATTTTTTGAAGAAAAAATTCGCTGAAAAAAATTATTTGAAAAATTAAAATTCATTTTTCTCAAAAACGTATTTTTTAAATTCTCAAAAACATTATATGAATACCCCTTACAATTTCCAACAAGTCGTCCATACATTGGAAAATGGGCACTTTTACAGGGAAAAAGTTTTTCTAACAACAACTTTTTCATGTTTTTTTTAAATTACAACTAATCCTAATTTTGTTTAAAGCAAGATAGGAAAAATAGTGTATTCAACAAAGTCTTAGATCTGATCAAAATAAATATGAACTTTCGTCGAAGACGTCAACTTTCTATCTTTTATAGTTACTGGAATATAGGACATTTTTGTTTGGAGACCCCTGAAAAAAATAATGTTTTACTCGTTACATTTTTGTGTGTGAATTCTCGCGTTTGACATGTTCTTGACATGTTTTTAAATAGAAAAAAGTTAGCAGAGAGTGTATGGCGTGATAATTTATCCAGTCTACTTTGTGACATTCTCCGCTTAGAACCGGTTCCGGCAATTCGAATGGGTTCAAACTGTGTGATTGCTACAGGAAGCACAATTCTGACTTCACAATTGAAAGGCATAGGAGTTGAAGAGCATCTAAAATTTCGAAACGAGTAAGAGTTTCAGTTGAGCAGTCATTGAGGCGGTCTGTGCGCAAATATGTTGTTGCTACACTTTAAGTTACATATCTAAAAAATCAAATTAACTCATGAACGTGATCATACAGTCGCATAAATTTTGTGAAGAAATGCTTCAGACAATCCCTTTACACGCGTTTTCATAAATAATTATGAGGATCGCTTCCACCTGATGGAGGTTTTAAACAAACAGAACTTTCTGTATTGGGTGGCTGCCAATCCAGGGGAACCCAATGTACTATATTTGCACTCTTCAAAGGTTACAGTGTACAGATTTTGTACCGTTTTAACAAATGAGACCAATTCAGCACGTGGAACTATTTCGCTTTTGATGTTTGTGTCGATCCAAACCGTTGTGTGTGACATCAGCATTAGGTGAGACTGCTGAGTACTCGATAGTTGGAGCGAGACTGAGTATTAGAAAACGCGAATGGCTTATTTATACCCAATAAGTTATAAATGGGAGCTCCCGTGGCCGAGTGGTTAGCGTCCCACATTATCATGCCGGGGGTTCGGGTTCGATTCCCGTTCTGGCCGGGAGATTTTTCGTCAAAGAAATTTCTTCCGACTTGAACTGTGGTCACGCGTATTCTGGAACTTGCTACTCCAGAATACATTCAAGGCGTGTTATTCGGCATAGAAATCTCAACAAAGTACTACTAATAAAAATGACGCAAGTAATACTTACGTTGAGAAGGCAAAAGTTCCACTGGGAACGGTAATGCCATCCAAGACGAAGAAGAAGTTATAAATGGACGTGGTTAATTTTCAATATATCCACTCTCCGCAAGCGCTGCATTTACATTTCTAGCGAGCGACACACGCCTGATTCGTGGTGGTATATAAAAACTATACCTAACGGCTACACCCATTTCTCAGAATGAAAAGTACGGGTAGGTAAAGACAGAAATGCTCAGAACGAATGTATGGAAAAATGCGTGTGCTTCCCATTTTTGTTAATTTAAACCGTTTATGGATTAGGAAATCGTAAAACATAACAAATATAACAGAATTTCCAATTCTATTATTGGTTTGCAGCAAAAAAAACAAAACTCTGGAGAATGAGAAAAACAAAACACGACAGTCGAACATCCATTTTTTGATATCGTCGAACTTCTTTCCTGAATGTGTGTTCTGAGAATAACGCAGAGGAGTCGGGGTAGCTTCTTGAAATTCAATGTATTGTCTTTGGAATTAATCGCCCAAAGGTTTAACAAAAAAGTGTTTTTTCAATATTTTTACTGAAATTAAAACAGATCGGCTATAATGGACAAATAGTGGGGGGAATATGGACAGGTTTGTAACATATGAAGCACAGAGTTTTATCACTAGCGAGAGGGATTTCAATTATTTAAATATTTCGAATGTTCCACTCACAAATGAATTAACTTTTCCGTAAATACCTAATTTAGCTTCTCTGCTAACTCATAAACCTAAACAACCTAAATATATCAGCGAATTCAATTTTGATATTAAACCACTCAAAATGGTTAATATCGAAGCCGCTAAAATTACATCCACACGCGGAATCCGGTTTCGGTTTTTTACCCTTTTCAATTTTGATCCGTATTCATTGCCGTAGGGTGCTTCAAATATTATAAAATAACATTTAGAAGGTATTCTCATTAACAGAAATCTGAAATTTAAAATGTAACTGTACAAATCAACCACCTGTCTATACCCCGCCTGTCCGTATTACCCGCAGTTCCCCTACCTGAACTCAGAGCGATCGATTTACTTTCATTTGTTTTAGAGAATCTTGGATGACGGTGAGACACCACCAAAGTAAAAACTGCTTCGTTTAAATTTTTTAAAGCTCTTAAGTTTTACGGAAAATTGAACACGAACAACAAGTTCTTTCATGGGTGAAAAGACCGTATCTCTGGAGAAGTGTCCCTAGCAACAAAGACAATCTTCGTTAAAATGTAATATTTTCTGGAATACACTTCTATTGGGTTGTTCGGGAAGTTTGTGCCGCCCCTGATGATATTCAAATCGAGACGCTGATCAAAAATAATCCTCAGTACACGACTCTTGAAATAGCAGATTCTATAAAAATATTAGATTGGGGAGAAAGTAATCCATTATTTTTGCGTGAAATTCCTTTTCCAGCACCATGCCGGCGAGGTGAGGAAGAACTGTGTCACCAGGTTTGATCTTTTTAAAAGCCATTACCAAACCTCACCGGAGTAATAACCGAATGACACGTTTTCGGGTCACTTCTAAAAAATACACTGCGGATTATCTTTGGTCTGCTACTATCAACACCAAATGTCTTGCTATGCGCTGAAGTAGGAGAAGCTCCGTTTGACATCTTTATGGACGCGGCGATAGTCTGCGAGCTTTCTTGTCTAAACCAGCGGAGATGAGGAGACGCACCTGACTGTCCTAACGAAAAAATCTTACAACAGGTAACATACTCCAACCTTCCACCGAGCCAAACTACTTTGGTTAGGAACCAATGGAGGATGCAGAAACAACTTCCGAATTGGGGCGAGCTCAGTGGGCCTGAAGCACACTTTTGTGGAATTTATCTCACGGAAATGGTCCTAAGAACCCGCTACTGCAAAATATCACACAACTTCAACAGAAGAACTTTTACGAGATCATCGGGAGGATTAGTGGTCATCCTTGGTGATGACCTTTCAAAAACTGCCTCACTGTTTTGTTTTCTAAAAGATACCAACTTGTATTTTAAAATTTGTATAATAAATTGTAATCCAAAGACCCATGTTCCTTTCTCTTCACGATAAGGAGAACAAGAAAAGTCGGCATCTTCGAACGGCGGGCATCCACCATCTTTGGCCAGGAATCTTGGCAATCTGACAACTTCGGCAAATGACCAAGGAAAAGAATCTAATGTTTGAATGTGTTGAAGTTCTAGTGATATAAACATTTTAAATTGTTTATCCGAATAGGTATGTTAAATCAATTAATGTCGGTAATAAGTTCATTGTGAACACAATTCGTGGAACTTATTGAGTCGTTATAGGTAGCTCGGTAATATGAGAGGATAGTTGGAAGTCTCAAAAAATAAAGAATGTAAAAACGTAATATAACGTAATAACACCGTGAATAGAATTTGGAAGGAACTAAACAGCTATACAAATTAATTCACGGGAAATGTTGAACAAATAAAATAATAGAGGTCAAACCGCTTCTATTTATAGAGCTAACATTACTATCAATGTTTTGACATAACAAATAATAACAAAATAGAAACAAACTCAAACAAAGTATGAAGTCACCTCAAGGGATATAGTATTGCTCTACGAATTTTTGCAAGCTTTCTTCTCAAAACTATGTTTATTCAACCGGTGGTATCGATATCTCAGAATCTACTCGATCGATGCGACTGAAATTTTTAACAGCATGTAAAAATGAATTATCTAAAGCGTTACATAGCCGTGTTTCATTTTTCATGAAAAATAATTCATTTTTAACAAAAATAGTTGCCATTTTGACAATTTTCCCCAATGTAACGCTTTAGGTATAGTCCTAAAGTCTCAAAATTTTCATTGGAATTTGTTCTACGACACCCCGTTGCTTCAGAATCGATACCACCAGCAAGGTACCAATTTTCAGACAGCATCTACGCATCTAGCTGTCGACAGCGTAATAATCACTATTCGTGTACTCAAAAAATGGAAAATGCATCTTCAAACATACCTCAAATCGTAAACAAAATACCCGAACACTTCACTTCCTTCCTAATATCCAAAATAAAAAATCAGGAAAATTCTTCATTTTTCGACCATCCAGACAGAGGTCCCCCCTTAATTGCTATGGTCGTACTAGATTAGATACCTCATCATTATGGATATAACTCGGTAAATAATAGGATTTTCGAAAAGGCCTTTCTAGGGTATTTTCTTGAATGCCTAAGCTTAAGAAATATGAAGAAAACAAGCTTTGTTTTTTTTTCAGATCTATATACTAGAATACTGGCCGGTTCCGGTTCCGCCCAACAAAGAACTAGTGGGTAATAATGAATCGGTGGGAGATGAAAGTTGAACATTGGACAGATGATGAATTGGTGGAATCGACGCACAGTGGACCCGGAGAAAAATTAGGCGGCCACAACCCAAAAAATTAAGTTGGATAAAAAAAATCCTATAGTCTATCCTACATTCTATGATGTTCAAGGCATCTAGTATCACGTCTTTCACCCCATTCCACACGCGCATCATTGCCCTGGCCACGCGATAAAATACCAGTTTCGCATGCTCGCCGGTGCCACTATTTCGCGTATGTTTTTCTAACATGCGTTTTGGTAAAGTTTTTGAACGATTTTTTTGGATCATTTTGTTTCTTGAAGCATTTTTAACGGAGAATTTGCGTTTGTTGTCAGTTTTAAAATTTGGTTGGTTATAGTATGTGTTAACTCCACACAAAATTTTCATTATACGACTTCGTTATAGGAAAAACAAATTTAACCAACATTTCGTCAAATTTGCAAGAGCTTCTACGAAAGAAAATTGAGAGATTTGTTAGTAAATTACAGGGTGGGCCATTTAAAGTGGAAGGATTTGTTTTTGCAATAGCAAAGTAAAGAAGTGGAATTTTAAAAATTTTTGTTTGAAATTCATTTATTTTGGTCCAAGGAGATTTGTTCTAACTACTTTTTGATTATGATATCTCGTAAATGACCGCCTCTGGCCTTGACCGCAAAATGTGCCCTTTTTTCGGCATTTTCCATCACTTTGCCCAATGTTTCGGCCGATATGGCAGCAATTTCTTGTCGGATATTGTCTTTCAGCGCAGCCAGGGTCCTTGGTTTACCAGTGTAGTATACCTTGGATTTTAAATATCCCCATAAAAAAAAAAGTCAGGAGGCGTCAAATCAGGTGATCTCGGTGGCCAGTCATAATCGCCGTTTTTCGATATTAATCTTTCGGGGAACATTTCGCGCAATAATTTGGTCGTGGCAGCCGCTGTATGGCATGTGGCGCCGTCCTGTTGGAACCAGTAATTGTCCAATTCATTTTCACGAACAAATGGCAATAAAAAGATGCCTAACTCTTGCGAACGATGGCGACCTGATGTCGATGGAGTCTCTGCAACACTGGCTCGAACGGCATCAATATTCTCGTCGAAACGTCTTGGTCGTTGTCTGGACAGATGACTGGCATTACCAACACTACCAGACGATATAAATTTGGCATATAATCGACGTATAGTGTTGTCTCTAGGCGATGTTTTAACTTAATTTTTATTTTTCCACGCACGTTTAGTTAACACAATTGAGAAGTTGTTTTGAATGTACAGCTGAACAATTTCAGCGCGTTGTTTAGGTGTGTATTGTTCCATGGTTAAAATTGTACTGAAATGACGCTTCCAACGCGGTATGACATTTGTTAATCTGACATCTCTGTCAAAAGTTATGGGGTTGCCAGATGCTTCCACTTTAAATGGCCCACCCTGTAGTAGAGAAATGGGGCTCTGCAAACCATATGGTGGATCGATTTTCAAATAAAGAAGATACATGGCTAATGTTAGAGTTTGTAATTCCTTCAGAAACTGGTAATTGTAGTATTTTCTTATTATAAATTGTGCTTTTAAAATATTTCCTAGGTTACAATATTTTTTATGTTATTCAGGGACTGCAGCACCGAGTAGTGAAAATGGTTCATCTCTAGGAGGGAGGCCTGAAAAAAAAATGACGAAGAATGTAAATTTTGATCTTTGCTCTATTGCCCCTCCCCTTTTTAGGTTTTTGGTGAAACAGAGATTGAAAAATGAACTAAACGTATCCCAAAACCCCATTTTACCAAAAATTGGATTTTTAGCTCAAAAATCTGAGTTTTGATGTAAATGTGCTCGACTAACGAGCGGTAGCAACAGTAAAGTGAGAGAATTTCTTCAAAATTACGATGAATTATTAGTATCAATTTTTTCACGAAATAAGTTTATTACCTTTGTTTCTTTCTTAGAAAGTGTTTCGATTTAAAGAGTGGTAAAAAAACACGCATTCGAAAGAGCACTATTTCTGAACGATCTAAGCTTTAACTGGCATCAATCCCGCATCGTTATTGCGTTGGTAATTTTTGAATAAATTTGGGTATAACTTTGTAGTACGAAGTTTTGTGTTAAAATATTATGCACCAAAATTATTATTATATTAAGATGAAGCTTACCTTTTTTCCTTTTAATGAAAAATAACTAGATAATTATTTATTTAATATTTTTCTTTTATTTAACGTCTCCATATTTCATAATAAATTGACCAACTAACCCCACACACGGGATAAGTTATATTGACCAAGTGCATGTCTATCTTATATTAGGCACGTTCTTTTTAATCAAATAATAAGCCAGGTTTCTTTTATTATTAATTGATTAATTAAATCAAAACAAAAACAGTTAACAAATACCAAGTTGTCAAGTAAAAAAAAAAACAAATTAATGACAATTACAAATTCTCGCATTTTTTCTATCTGAAAACTACATAAAAGTCTTCAAAAGTCTGACTCGGCTCCGGCTTTTTAATCGATAGCGTGGAATTCCGTTGTTGGAAATTAGTCTATATAGTCTTTCTATATTTGTTTATAGTTTGCGTTATGAATCGCGACATACCTGGAAATTTTATATGGGTTGCTCTCAAATGAGCAATTTATAAAACGGTGCTATTCGTATATCCAACTAGGCCCGCTGTTGTGTGACCAACTAGCCTCTCTATATTTGAAGAAGAATATTCATGAAAATTCAATAAAAATAATTTTAAAATCGGTTTCCATTGCCATTTAAAAACAAATACATACAAAAAATCTTATCCCTATGACCAATTGAGCCCGCTTCAGAAGAACGAATGTGCACTTAAGGCAGTATTCTAGTCTAGAAATTTGAAAAAAAATCAAAAATTGTTCTCTTTATATTTCTGAAGCTTAGGCATTGAAGAATATACCCTAGAAAGGACTTCTCGAAAATCCCGTCATTTACCGAGTTATAGCCATTTTAGTGATGAGGTATCTAATCTAGTACGACCCTAACAATTAACTTCAAACTAGTTTTTCTCGAATCTTGTTTTTCCGAACTGGCGCACACGATATCTCAAGTTCTGCTGAACCGATTCATGTCGAATTGATATGAATACCATCTGTATGCATCTCTATATCGCATGAACTGATAAAAAAAATCATGTTTATCAAATTTTAATATTTTTAAAAAATCGAAAAACGTAAACAATGTTTTTAACAGTATTTTTTCTTCGAACGGCCCCCATTTTGCCAAAAAATCATGTTTTTGACTAGTCCGAGGTTCATGCGATAGCGGCATGATTCACTAAAAAATATTCTTTGTCTTAGATTTTCGGAGCTCGCGAAAAAAACGTCCGAAATTCGTGCCTCTACACTAGAATATCCCCTCAGCGAGGAGCACTTGTGCAATATAAAAAGAAGATAGCCAGAAATTCAACTAAATTTACATTCACATTTGTGTAATACATCTGAAAACAAACTTTTTTTTAACTGCTGTTCCCAGTGAACAACGTTTTCCTAACAAAAAGTCCATTGTCTGTCCACAGGGACCGACGCTGGTTAAACATGTTAATACGGCTTTAGTGCATTAGAATGCTAGACCCAATTTTATATGCATTTTTCCTAATAAATTATGAGTTTAAATCTTCATGAATTGGGAATACTTTTATAATTAAGGATAGTGAAACTATTGTTGAATTCAACTACGACTCGTCCACAGCTGAACGAATTCAAAATAATAGGGTTTAGATTACAAATAGTCTGACATTTCAATTAATTATATCACCATTATGACAATTACCTATGTCGCACTTATGAAACCGCTAGTCATCTGTCATCATCACGTATTTTCGACGAATGTAAACTCAAATTAGCATACTATGTGTGACGTGTGAGTGTGCAAATATCGCCATGGCGTCATAAAGGATTCAGCTGACATCATTATTGCAAATTAAACTCCACCGGAACGATACAACCTGCCTCGCTTCGTTCGTTTCAAAACCGAGTTCCTCTCGTTCATTATTGAGTCGGCCAAATTTCGGAAATTCGTCAACTCATCGGATTTAATTAGTCCAGCGAACACTCGCGACCGAGGATCCTCTTTGAAATTCAAATTGGATTACAGTATGAAAAATCATAGCTCCAATTGGAAGCGACCAAACGATGGGAATACACGCATACAATTGCATAACCCCTTCCCACTTCGTGACTGATGGAATCTAGCCGAGTGTCCTTTTGTCCCCCCTACCCCTACCCGGTCACGGTGAACTGTGGTAGTCTCTCACACAAATACAGTCATTAATAATTTACAAACCACCTTCATTTGGGTTGGTTCCCCTCCCACTAAACGAAACAAATAAAACAGTACTGGTCAAAGTATAACGAAGAAGCATCCATCGTTTTTACGATGTGCGAGCAAACATATCCAGCTTCTTTTATGTTGGAACAACGGTGAGTTGGCAAAGATGCCAGAATATTTGCCTAAATGTTCAGACTTATTACTAAACCATACATCAAACCAACTCCACTGATAGATATGATATGGCAACACTGTCTCACATGTCCGGCACCTTTCCGTTTCCGTGAACATATTCCCCTATTGCGGAATGAAAATAAACACTCGTACACATTTCCCCCACTCCTCGTGCACGGTATTTCATTATTTTCCTTCACATTAGAAAAACATCCTACAATCTCACGTGTGTTGGTATGGACAATAGTAACGTATCGAGAGGTATAACAAGGCTAGGTTTCGACCATGTGTCTAGCACACAAACACATTCATATACGGAACATAAAATTGGAAACACTTCTTCCGAAAGTGGCTGCCGGCGTGCATGTGTGTGAGTCACGAGTTCTGGAGTGGGAATATCCATCCACAGTCAGTCGGCAGTCGGGCAGGATGTGAAATGTTGCTGATACTCGGATGAGAGAACGTTGAAGGGGGCCACCGACCCAATGCTTGCTGTCCGTATCAAGTATCAACCAGCAGTAGCAGTAGAAGCAGCAGCAGCAGTAGGATCCGTTTGGTTTTGAAATGCGCCCAGGCCCAGAGAAGAAACGAATCGGAAACTCTTGTGTATGGAATGCTGGACGCTTCTGGCTTACCAGTGCACGACGAGTTTTATGGGGGAGAACTTCTGCTCGGCTGTGTGTGTATTCACTGGAAATTGACTAGTCACGAAAGAGGGTGTTTTCATGGACAAGCAGAGAATGGCCACTGCCTGCAGCGAAGGTGGAATCCTTGGGCAGCTCTAGTTGGCGGAAGGGGTGAGACTTACTAGTGGACTATTGGTGTTTGCATTTTGAAGAACACGTGGAGTTGTGTTTGTGAGTTCGTTTGAGCTGACCAATGGCTACAGAGGGAAAATGGGATTTTCTAGATGAATAGGCTTTGGGGGAAGGAGGATCGCAGCACTACATTTGCTAGGAAGTCCAAACTTCAGGGAACATTTGTTCCTTTATTTTTTGAGACTTATGAATATATGATGCATGTGGAATTCTTCACGGATCTGTATCAATTGTCTTAGAATTGAAAAATTGATTTTCTAAAAATCACCACAACTCGATGTTGTTTCGATGTTGCACTTAGTTTCTTCATTTTTTCGGCGTATTTAGAGATTGGCTCACCTCTTGACATACATATACAGTGGTGGAAAAATACATAGAGGCATCGTTTTTTTCAATATTAGATTAGTTAATTCAATGTTTTATAGCTAAAAGTGTTACTATCTGCCTGAGATAGCGAAAATTATCAACTACACTGCGTTTTATTCATATATCGATAATAGTTTTAGAATAACGAAAAATTATGGAAAACGTGGTGGAAATAATTATAAAAGCTAATTATAAAAGACTGTTAATCAGTCGATTTTGCATTGAATCAACAAGATTTCTTAGGACTTCTTCGTCGATTCTAGCTCATTACTTCTTTATGGTTTGTTTCAGTTGTGAGACATTCTGAAAGTGACGTCCTTTACTATAAACGTATCGGAACAGAATTCCCCAGAGGTTCTCAATCGGATTGAGATCCGGTAAGATAGCTGGCCAATCCAAAACAAAGATATCGTGATCGGATAACCATTGCTGAGTGTGCTTGGATGCATGGATTGATGCATTGCCTTGCTGAAAAATAAAATTTCCACCAATAAACTTCTGCAGCATCAATTTGAACTTCTTCCAGCATGTCTGTGTTCAAACCATAAACGATGCTCCTTCGAAATTCCAATTCATTCTGATCTGAATGCGATTACGCAAATCGTGCCAATAATGTTGAAACCCATCTGGACCACCCAAATTAAATTTCTTCTCTTCGCTAAAACATTGTCATTTTGTACCATACGAGATATGTTTTCGAGCAAATCCTTTTCTAATCATTTTATGATGTTCGGTCAAACGAAGTTTTGGCTGTCTTTTCATCCAAACAGCACAATCACTCTCCTGCAAAATCTGACCTACTCGTCTTGCAGTTACGGAAAGCTGTAGTTAGGGGTTGTCCACATACCACGTGGATAGAAAAAGCACGATTTTATACTCCCCCTCCCCCTCCCCCTCCGTGGACAAGCGTGGACATTTTCATACCCCTCCCCCTGTTGTCCACGTGGACATTTTTCCTTATTTTATTAGAATAATTAAGGAAATGACATGATTGCGCATAAAATAAACTTAAATTCTATTTAAGATTATTTTGTTTCAAATTTTACGAGCTGTACCCTGCCACGCTTTGCTGTGGCACATTGAGTTTTTTGACAGAGAAATGAGTAGCAAAACAAAGCATGTGTTTCATATGTGGTTAACTTAAAATTGTTCTGTTCGTTACAAAAACTCGAAAAGTTCGGCACTGATGGATTATGACACAATATACAATACACTTCAAAGATTATTGCTGCTACTGCCAACGTCTCAGGAAGCTTTAAGATTTCCAGATGGGATAAGCACACTTCTGAAATAAAGCTATGAACGTAAATTAACTTTCTAGTATTGAATATTGAATATTGTGAGTGTATTGAATATGTGTGATAGCAACACATTTCTATGTAAGTGTTTAAAAATCGTGAACTTAAATTGCATCTGATAATGATTTTAAATCCGTTCATTTTTATTCGATTGGTGTTAGTTATATCCGAATGCGGATTGTTCAACTGTATTTTGCACGTTTCCGTGTTGGCAAACCAGATAGGCTTTAAAACTTCGCAGATAATAGGAAAACAACGTATTAGGCTGTCAAAAAAGTCCAGCGGTATTTCCGCGAGGTGTCGTTGTAAGCGCGTAGTTCTAGTTGTATTCATTGTATCGAGTCATACTATAGCTTGTTGGAAAGGTATTTTTGCGCGCTATAATATAGTGTTTTGTTTGGTTAAGTCGGTCGTGAGTTATAGTGTCGCAAATATGGAGCAAAATAAAGAGAAAATCCGACATATTTTACAGTACTACTATGACAAAGGCAAAAATGCATCTCAAGCTGCCAATAAAATTTGTGCAGTTCATGGACCCGATACAGTTTCCATTTCCACCGCACAACGATGGTTTCAACGTTTTCGTTCTGGTGTAGAGGTCGTCGAAGATGCGCCACGCTCCGGAAGGCCTGTCGTCGAAAATTGCGACAAAATCGCTGAATTGGCCGAAAGACCGGCATAGTAGCAGCCGTAGCATCGGCCAAGAGCTGGGGATAAGTCATCAAACCGTTATTAACCATTGGAAGAAGCTTGGATTCACAATGAAGCTCGATGTATGGGTGCCACACATGTTGACGCAAAAAAACATCTTTGACCGTATCGACGCATGTGAATCGCTGCTGAATCGCAACAAAATCGACCCGTTTCTGAAGCGGATGGTGACTGGCGATGAAAAGTGGGTCACTTACGACAACGTGAAGCGCAAACGGTCGTGGTCGAAGCCCGCTGAAGCGGCTCAGACGGTGGCCAAGCCCTCATTAACG
The DNA here is from genome assembly GCF_029784135.1 of Toxorhynchites rutilus septentrionalis. NCBI lineage: Eukaryota > Metazoa > Arthropoda > Insecta > Diptera > Culicidae > Toxorhynchites > Toxorhynchites rutilus. Next base: position 227,788,824 of record NC_073746.1, read on the forward strand.
GCCAGGAAGGTTCTGCTGTGTGTTTGGTGGGATTTCCAAGGAATAATCTATTATGAGCTGCTTCCCTATGGCAAAACGCTCAATTCGGACCTGTACTGCCAACAACTGGACCGCTTGAAGGTAGAACTCATGAAGAAGAGGTTTATCTTTGATAAACAGAGGCCGCATTGTCTTCCATCAGGACAACGCCAGGCCACACACTTCTTTGGTGACGCGCCAGAAGCTCCGGGAGCTCGGATGGGAGGTTCTTTTGCATCCGCCGTATAGTCCGGACCTTGCACCAAGTGACTACCACCTGTTTTTGTCCATGGCGAACGAGCTAGGTAGTCAGAAGTTAGCCACAAAAGAGGCCTGTGAAAATTGGCTATCCAAGTTTTTTGCCAATAAGGAAGCGAGCTTCTATAACAGGGGTATTATGAAGTTGGCATCTCGTTGGGAACAAGTCATCGAACAAAACGGCGCATATTTGACTTAAAACAGATGATTGTAACTAATTTTATGAACAAATGAAAATTTAAAAAAAATACCGCAGGACTTTTTGACAGCCTAATATTTGCAGATATTAAAGCCACTCAGGAACACATTTTAATACAATTATATCCATTTATACAGGAAAAAATGCATTATACAATTTATAACATTAAAAATATTAAAATAATATATAATCAGTTATATAGGAAAAACTAGCCGTATGAACCAATTTTAGGGAAAACTCTTCTAGTTTTCCCTAAAGCTCTTTTAGTAGGGGGAGATGAAGCGCCCTTATTTAATTTGTAAGTTTCGCTTATGTCGAACCGGCCCCACTTTTGTTTTTGTTTTATTCGACAAATTTCCGGAGCAACTTCAACATAGCGGATTGATTTCAAAACAGGGGTTCACGCAGAGTCAGCACCACAGAAACGCGTGCGTACAATTCTACCGCGACCTAAAAAATCAGTTAGTAAATAAGAAATTGTAATTGTAAACATAAGATTAAATAAAAAGTACTGAGCCAGTCGGGCCAGAGAAGAGTATGCTTAGTATCCATAGTACGCTAGATATCGCGTCGTCTTTTTACTGACTGGGAAAGAAAAGCCAGCATCAAATCATCAGAATCGTCTTCCGTAGAGTACTTTTTAATGTAGAGCCAGTTTGAGGCAACAGAGTCCGAATCAAAAAAAAAAGTTCTATAACTCTGTCATTGTTGAAATTCGAACATATGCGTAGGAGGTTTTTTTTTCATCAAATATGATCGTCTATAACCTACTGAGATAATCTGGATAAATTTATTTTTTCATGTGAGAAAGGTGTTTTCTGACTTTAAGGGGATGAATTAAAAATCAAATTCAGTGAAAAGAAATCAAAAACTGTATATAATTGAGTCCGCACTGTTTATTATTTACTTTTATTCATCGGACATGTAGACAATGAAAATACTTCAAATTATAAAATCCGAATGTTCCTAATCAATGCGAAAAATTAAGCAGAAGTTTCCCCAAATTCAAATAGATCTTCAACAGTCGTAAACATACGAACCATAGCTGTGAATGGTTTATTGTACCCGAAGGCCGTTCGATGATATCGTAGTTGGAGCATCGTTCTAGCTCGTAATGGCCTCGGTGGTACACGGATATCCAGCAACGAGAGAACTTTGAAACAAAAACCGCTTGTTGATTTTTCCGTCGACGTTCCAAGGTATCCAACCTCAGCAAATTGCAGCGATCTGAATATGGTGGGAGATTTTGCAGATCGCGCCATGGTAAACTTCGTAATACTATCCTGATGAGCCTGCGCTGAACACGTTCGATCCTCAAGATCCATGTTAACTGGTGAAGAAACCAGACCACCGAAACATTTTCCAGGATTGGGCGTACCAGAGGGCAATAGAGAACTTTCAGGCAATGGAGATCAGAGAAGACTTTTGAGATTTTGGACACTAATCCAAGCTGACGATTTACCTTAGTAATCAGAGCCGAGCGATGAAGGTTGAACGTAAGTTTCTGGTCCATAAGAACACTTAGATCACTGATCACTTCTCGGTTCTTTGAAGAATTTCACCGTTTATGGTATAGTCGTAAGTGATTGCCAGTCAGTAAATGTATATAATAACAACTGAAGAAATGGTTTTTATCTAACTTTCAATTTTCAAATACTATATCAAAACTGGCTTTGAACAACTTTTGAACTTTACCGAGAAAAACATTTCGCAGTGCAGGTCCTGTGAATATTTTAAACTTACTGAAAAAAAATATCAATGTTTTTTTTACCAAAAACTCATGATTTCAAATTTAGTGTACCGAAATACAAAAAAAAATTAAAACTTTCACATTCTTCTTCTTGGATGGCACTAACTTTCCCTGTAGAACTTTTGCCGGCATGATAATGTGGTACGCTAACCACTTGGCCATGGGAGAACTTTCACATTTTGTAGTGTTCAATATTTTCAAACGCCACCAATATATTTTTTATATTTGTCTCAAAAAGAAAGACAAACAAATGAAAAGGGTGTATTTTTAGAGGAAAATATCAATAAGTGTGTGAGTAGGATTAAGTAGGATTAAGAAATTTATAAGTTCTGTATCGCAAAATATTTATTTTGGTGAGCTCTAAAAGTCTTCCGAAGACAGTTTGCATGTAGAATTTGAATTGTAAAAGTTAGAACAAAAAAAAAACGCTTTTTTCATGATGACCATAATTTATCTTAGAACAAAATCGCTAAATCGATTCTATTGACAGATATTTTTTTCAAGGTTCAAGATGCTAGAGTCCCAATTCGGAAAACCTCCGCGATCTCCGTGGATTACAATGGAAGAGCATTGATGTACGACTAGGCACAAATATTGAATCCGATCCTATAGCAGAGTAGACCTTTTCAGGTCACCCTTTAATATCTTCAACGGCTACGAAATGCATTTGATTTTCAAGTTTTCGTTTCGTCAAGTGGTCGTTAGTTTGCGTTAGCATAATCACATTACTAACCTCAGTGAATCCTTATTCTCACCTCTCCCCACTAACAACTATCCTTCCCATGATATTTGCTAGGGAACCATGCTATAGAGGCGATCCTTCTGGCCTTCGGGCGGTGAATATCATACTAACATTCCTTCCCTTCCCATGGTGGCCGTAAGGACGTGGCCGGCGTCGTTATTGACTATTTAAAGATCGAATCACCGAAACTTGTACAATGAGAATGATTTGCTACTCCCAAGCGTCATTCGGTGTGTTCTTTGTGCAATTTCGCTGGTTTCAGGTTAATCACAGAGAGCAACTACGAATTGTACAATCTACCCAAGCTCAAGCTCAAGCTTAAGCTCTATTGAAAGATATTCTCTTCTAGGACCAGCGTGTAAATACTTCTCCACCAAACACATTCAGGAAACACCACGAAGCTGACAAAACCCAGCTTGCATTAACCCGTTTCATGCGAAGCGTTCGAAAAATCGAGAAGCAACTTTGAAGGCTTTGGAAAGCAACCATATGGTAAGATTTTGGCATCAAATGATAGCTCAGTGTGTCAGCTACCATTTACTATCAATTTCATTGAATTTTGTGTATCTTTATTGAGCAATAAATTCGGCTTAAAGAACGGAAAAACAGAAGAATGGCAAAAAATATTCTTGAAGATTGGGGTTTCTGTAACAATAATAATCAATATTACCACAATGGCTTTCGCTAAAAAAATATTTTTTACTGCTTGGTCGTTAATGGGCTTAGTCAGGCCAGCTCTATGCCCGGTTACAGCATTGGCTTGAAATGCAGCGTCAGTGGAACAGAATGGAGTCCAATTCCTCAAAAAAGAACTGAGTTCTCCTAACCGTACTTAGTTCCGCCTAATGAAAATGTTTTGGACAACAGTGAAGCGAAAATTGAAGATGGGAGGCAGGGTTGCCACATTTAATTCTGTAAAATTTTCTGAAAAAATCTGTATATCTATATTTTTAGCAAGAAAATCTGTATTGAAAAATTAAGGAATAAAATGAAAATAAAGGTTTGTTCTCATTTTGTATTTATTTTTCTCATTCATGGTGTTAAAGTCGTATCAATACAACAACAAAAATCATAAAAAGATTTTCTTATAATACTCGGAATTGTATGATGTTTATGCATAGTTATCTTGAACTTTGCCTTCAAATTGTTCATCAATTTCATCTTTAAGGCCCCTCGTTTAGCAGACACATAGTTCAAAATATAGGCGAAATAGAGTCTATAATTGTGGGTGCCAACCGATTTCCGCAATTTGTTTTGTTTGTAATATAGAAGTCATGACAAATCGATTTGAAGGTCATCTTTCTAGCTGAATATAATCCTTTATCAGCTCCTTCTGCATCGATACCAACGTAAACATCCACATGCTTTTTCAGAACGTCTTCAAAATTTTTCACATCAAGCGAATCGTTGTACGTAGCTCTCCAAACAGAAGTTATCCAACAAGATCAACAATAACATTCTTGTCTCATTAGAATGTTTGCAAAAATGAGAACTTTCTGATTGAAAAGTGCAATAGACGTTATACTTAACATGGAACGAAAAGAATATCTTAAGCTCTTCAAATCGCTCAAGATTTCGCTCAACAACTGCCTCCGACAAAAACCATTTCGTTTTATAAATCAAAAATCAAATCTATCTATGCATGCACTGTATTGAAATTAATATTTACAATTGAATTTTTAAAAATCTGTAAATTCTGTATCTTTGCTGAAAACTGTAATTCTGTATATACAGATTCTGTATCTGAAATTTGGCGAAAAATCTGTAAAATACAGAATATTCTGTATATGTGTCAACCCTGATGGGAGGAAACGTCGTCAAAACATCGATCAGATGAAAAATTAGCGAAATCAGATAGTGATCGAATGATGCGTGCGGCATATAAACACATTAAGGACCGCAAAGAAATCTGTAATTCATACGCCTGGGACCCCACGTTTTGGGGCAAACTTGTACGTTTCATTTGTTCGGATTCCACAAATCAGATCTTTTCCTTCGGTGTGGATAAGACGAAGGCGAGCCATCGGTAGGCCTTGTTAGATTCTTGGCAGACCAAGGATTCAACCATCCAGTGTAGAAAACACGGGTTATTTCGTGATCCATCCATCCAAACTCGTGAGCAATCGTTAATATGTTAACAGAAAAATGAGGCATTTTTTACGAAATAACGATGAATAAGCTCCTTATTTTTTTCTTCTGAAAGTACATGTTATCATCTATGTTTCAATTAATCATTAATGAAATAGGTATATCTGAATATATCCTATTTCTAACTATTATAAGAATAAGAAATGAAAACCTTCACAACTTATGTAAAAAATTCAATAGAAACAATATTCAAAGGTGATTCAATCTTCATTCATCTTCAGTTTTTGTTCATAGAATCGGCAATGCCCACATGTCTTTTTCAATTTGCGTAATATCCTCCAACTAGTTACCATGAATTGTAAAATCAGCAAAAGACTCTGAATGGTAATCCCGCTGAAACAATGATGAAAAGCTGAGCATGAGAATGGTTCTGTGTTCAGGAGGTCGTGTGTGGTGCATACAATTCTTCTCCTGCAAACTCGAGGGCTAATGCGGTGGGGAATCTCCATGTTCTGCGTCCCGCTCCACCACAAACGTTTTCGGCTTATTTCCACAACCCATCCTAGCGCCATCCTCTCATGCCACACTGCCCAGCAAACACACGGGATTGCTAATGGTGATGACGACTGTAGATTATTTTAGCACCCTCTTCGAAATAATTTATTCAAATGAGTCGCCGAAACGGAACACTGCTTTCCGTACAAATCTACACATACGAAACACAAAGGTCCTCCCCAGACTACCGATGACTCCTTGTGCCTTCTTCAGGCAGCGTGACGTCCATAGTCCATCTCGAAAGAACGGCCATAGCTCTCGGCGAGTGCTCGGTAAAATGCGCCGCGCTGTGCAATCCTCCGGCTCACACACGCAGGAGGATATGCTTCATCTATGTGTGTGGACCATTGTTCTACCACGACGGTCCTTCCCGTCATCTTCATCAACTTGGTGGCTGCCAGCAGGGTACCAACAACCCTTTAGGAGGACCCTCGAAATCTCACTCTCCCTTCCTCATTCGGCTGCTGCTGCTGCTGCTGCTGCTGCTACTGCTGATGCTCATTCAAATGGCTTCTGGAACTTCTTTGAATCCGTTAATTGGAGGGTGGGAGTTGTTAGGGGTTCTCATATTGCTGATATTTTTTTAATAGAAGTTGATATATAAAAAAATTGTTTATAGCATTGAGATCACATGAAATGATGCATGGATAGTGAACAACAGAGAGTAATGACCTAGCAAGATTTTTTTTAATAAGAACCTAGATTGTTAGCTACCAGTATCGTTCAAAGAAGTTGAACATCCCTACAGGACCACCGCTGACATCGTCTGCCAGAACAAGAAACGAATGCATTGGGCAAATAGGTAAATGACTGGGCAGAACGAGCAAATGAGTTAAAATCGACTCGATGCGCCAAGCGGTTGCTTCCCACCTAGGCTAGGCAGCATGTAGGCGGCCGCGAAGCTGTCATTTCCGGATGAAATTTTTGATAAGTGGTATTTCGGTGTTTTTATTATTATACATACATTGTCTTGCTGGGGGATGCGACTTCCTTGCGTGCGTGGTGCTGCGTTTACTTCATCCACAGGATGGCCGCTTCGGAGCATTATAATGATTTATTTCAACCAATGTTTAGGTTTGGCGTGCGATTTAGCTGGCTTACAAACCGGGCGAAGGTTGAAATTAATGCAGAACTATGGCACCTGAGCTCCCCGAATGAGACCTTTGTCGGGTCGACGAATTGAGGGTACAATTTGAATATACGACGCGATTTAATGGAGTCGGAACATACATTATGTCACATCCGAGAGTGTGGCCTCTGCACAAGCATCGTTTTGCCGATGAGCGGCTCATTGCTTTGAAGTTGAGCACAGTGCGGCGAGATCAATTGGGTTCATTCATAACGCAATTAACATAAGAAACTAAGGGAGGTAATTAAAATTGTTTCGGCGTATATTGTTCATTCATTTATATTTTCACCATTTACCGACGAAGTCAAACAGACTGTTTAAAAATTTTGTATTAGTTTAAATCTCTTATCATAACATTAAATCATTTTGGACACAGTATGATCGAACTCTCACAAACACTATTGATTAATTATTTTTGTTGTATCTCGTCCTTCTAAATTTTAGTTTGAAAAGTCTCAAACTCTCTCTCTCTATCTTTCCCTTTCTCTCTCTCTCTATCTCTCTTTTTCTCTCTCTCTCAAAAAAAAACTGTGTGTAGATCTCAAATAATGTTAAATTCCTAGTGTATCAGTTTCAGTAGTTTTATTAATAATAGTTTGGTTATAGTAATAATACAGGATTTGGAAGTTAAAGAACAAATTGTAGAACGATTAGAGAGCTTTATTTTGGTGTAGGAACAATCAAATTTATTATGCATTTTTGGAATGAAATTACTAAAAACAATCTTAAAACCACTAACTATTATGTTTTTCACATCCAGGATGATACTTAGATTCACTAAATTAGAAGTCTAATAACTGTATCACGTATTGAATTTTCTCAATTTTCAAATATAAGCAACATAATTGTCCTACGTAGCGTACTTTCTGGAGTAAAACCAATTTAAGGGGGTATTCTAGTGCAAAGACATGATTTTCGGATGTTTTTTCGTGCTCCGTAGAAATAAAACTAACAATATGTTTGCTATCAATTATATCTTTATTTGTCCATCTATCTTTGAATAACTAGAATAGTTAAGAGCTGATGAAGTGATGGGGTTCAAAAAAAGGTTGTGCCATGGCGTACACGATTCCAGCCCTTCTGGTTTTCTGAAACAAAAAAAATCGGACATATTCTAAATTAGTAAAGATGCCGCTATCGCATGAACCTCGGACAAGTCAAAAACATCTTTTTTGACAAAATGGCGGCTGTTTGAAAAACAAAATGTGGTTTAAAACGATTTTCCTTACGTTTCCCGATTTTTCAAAAATAGTAAAACTTGAAAAATATCATATTTTAGTGGTTCATGCGATAACGAAATACCTGCAAAATGTATCCATATAAATTCGACATGAATCGGTTCAGTAGAACTTGAGATATCGTGTACGCCAGTTTGAAAGAACTAGTTTAGAGAAAAATGCGTTTGAAGTTCATTGTTATGGTCGTACCAGGTTAGATACCGCATCACTAAAATGGCTCTAACTCGATAAATAATATGATTTTCGATAAGTCCTTTCTAGGGTATATTCTTGAATGCATAAACTTCAGAAATATGAAGGAAACAAATTTGGATGTATAGTTTTTACGTCAATGATATGGATGATTGTCTAACTAGAAACTGCACGCTGAGACAACTTGCAGACGATGGAGTTATTTCCATCACGGATACTAATCCCGCCGTTCTGCAAAAACCCTTGCAAGGTACCCTGAACAACCTGTTCACGTGGGTTCTTAAGCTGGGTATCGGATTCTCTACGGAGAAAACCGAAATGGTCGTTTTTTCTAGGAAGCACGAACCCGCCCAATTCCAGCTTCATCTATCCGGCCAAGCGATCAGGAACTCGATGTTTTTCAAATACCTTGGAGTATATTTTGACTCTAAATGTACCTGGGGAATACACACTGCGTATTTAAAACAGAAATGCCAGCAAAGAATCAATTTTCTCCAAACAATAACCGGAACATGGTGGGGCGCCCATCTAGGAGACCTCATTCAGTTGTACAAAACAACGATATTATCAGTGTTAGAATATGGCAGTTTTTGCTTCCGATCAGCTGCCAGGATTCATATTCTCAAGCTGGAGAGAATACAATATCGTTGCTTGCGTATAGCCATGGGGTGTTTGCATTCGACACATACGATGAGTCTCGAAGTCTTGGCAAGAGGACCACATCTTACTCTTCGGTTCACAGAATTATCCTACAGATTTCTCATATGTTACAAGATCATGAATCCATTGGTGATTGATAACTTCGAAAATCTACTCCAACTGACTCCTCAGTCAAGTTTTATGTCTTTATACCATGAGTACCTTACTCATGAAGTGCACCCTTCACCGGGCATCTCCAACCAAGTTTGCTTGCCATACTTTTGCAATTCCTCTGTCAATTTTGATCTGTCCATGCGACAAAAGATCCATGGAATCCCAGATCATCTACGCCCCGATTATATTCCGCCGATATTTTCGGCAGAATATGGGAAAGTTAGATCTGATAAAATGTTCTTTACTGACGGTTCATGCATAAACGGGTCCACTGGCTTCGGCATCTTCAATGAAAATTCCAGTGCCTCTTTCAAACTCAAAGATCCTTGTTCCGTGTATGTCGCTGAAATGGGTGCGATATACTATGCTCTAGGGATCATTGAAACACTGCCCATCGACCATTATTTTATTTTTTCAGACAGTCTCAGCTCAATAGAGGCAATCCGCTCAATGAAAGTTGATAAACGCTGATCTTATTTCCTAACAAGAATAAGACATCTAATGAGTGTTTTGGTTGAAAAATTATTCAAGATTACCTTAGCATGGGTTCCCTAAGCTAAGGTGGGCGCTTCAGGAGGCACACTTTTTGAAAGGCAAATTGCTTATAACGAATTTTTTCACATTCCTCGTCAGGACACACTCGTTAGTTGGCAGCGCATGTGGAGTGAAGGTGAGTTCGGTCGCTGGTTACACACGATTATCCCTAAGGTTTCGACGAAAGCTTGGTTTAAGGGATTGAATGTAGGTCGTGATTTCATTCGCGTGATATCTCGGCTTATGTCCAATCACTACAACCTAAACGCGCATCTCTATCGCATTGGGCTCGCAGCAAACAATCTTTGTGATTGTGGCGATGGCTACCACGACATCGAGCATATTGTCTGGTCGTGTATCCGGTTCCATGCTGCTCGTTCTCAGCTCTCTAGAGCATTGAGAGCAAAAGGCAGACAATCGGATATCCCCGTCCGGGATATCTTAGGTAGTCGTGATCTTCCTGATCTTCTGCTTCATCTATACCTGTTCCTCAGAAACGCCGATGTCAACGTTTAATTATGTTTCCTTCGTTGTGTCCCTGTTTCATATCCCTCCTATTCGATCTATAAACTTTTACTTAGTCGCGGCAATACATACACACACTCTTTACAGATACACGGGCCAAAGGTTGTGCAGTCCACTGATCATTCAACAAGAGCCGAAGGTTGTACCGCTCATGACAACTCTACACGAGCTGATGTTTGCGCCGGATAGTAACCATTCTATCCTGGATTCCTCGAGTCGAGAAGACGCACCACGCTAGATAAGGGGTACAGAGCATTGAAGACAGCAACATCACAATTACGAAAACACTTGTAATACTAACCTCGAGCCAACCGCGAGTAATCGGTTACATATTACTAACATAGTTATAAGGCAAACATTGTCGAAATATTGAACTCCAGGCCCCGTCAGGTTGACGCCATATGAGCCTTAATAAAAATATATATTCTGGATAAAAAAAAAGGATTTTTTTTTCAAATTTCTAGACTAGAATACTGCGTTAAGGCAAAAAGAGCCCGAAATAAAACAAAAGTTCAATAACTCATCCATTGCGGGAATTCGACCATATGCTTAGTAGAATTTTTGTCATCAAATACCATTCTCTATAACTTCCAGAAAGACCCGTATATGTTATTTTTTTCTATGTGAGAAAGGTGGAATAAAAAAAATTAAATTATTTTTTTCTATTAAAAAAAACAAAAATATGTATATAAAACAATTAAAAGTTATAAACAGACAAAAAATAAGAGATTGTACATAATCGAGTCCGCCCTGTAAAACTAAAAGTCAGGGTATGTGTAGTCTGTTGTATTGGCGTAATAGTGATAAAAAAAACAATAAAAAAAAGCAAACACGAGTGAAACCATTATTTAAGGCCGTTGTTCGATCTGTGAAGAGGAGTTATAAATAATGGAATATTCTGGAAACAACAAGAATCGATTTTCAAACATCTATATCTGGGTAGTTGGGAAGGTTGACTTGAAACTGGTGCGAGGTAAACCTCATGAATCTCTTCTGAATCCGTTCGGTCGCAAGTATTTGCATAAAGCGAGAAGAAGACCAAATCGAGACAGTATATTTCAAGATGCTGCGATCCAGCGAACAAAACAGTTAATTGTTGAGGTAAAGGTCATCTGGGAACTCAGAAGCATGACGACGAGTAGAACCGAGCACATTGCAATGCTATGCTCTTTCACAATACTTATGTATTCGTTAAATTTCAATATGAAAACGATCTTTACTTCTGGATCACGAATCGAACACACAAATTGCAGAGAATCCTGTCCCATTTTATGTTGATAACCTTTTTGTAGGATATGGATATGACAGTTGTCACCACGTCAGATTATTAAATGGAAGCAATCACATGGAAAATTTTTCATCCAATGCGTAGCAAATTTTGGATGGAATAAGCTGATTACTGACATACCGTTTTGTCTCAAATTACGAACACTTAAGTTTTGTTGACCATTAAACTGTGTCTCATTCCTCGAAATGGGAATGTTTTGCGAAATTATTTTGATTTTTGGAGACAATAGAGCCTAGTGAAAAAAAATTGATTAAAATAGAATTGATTTACGAATACATATTCATGGTAAAAAACTAAAAATATGTTCAATTTCATTTGTCTCAAATTGCGAACACCATTTTTGTCACTTACTCAAATTCCAAACACTTTCGTCTCAAATCCCGAGCACTATATAAATACTAATTATAATGAAGATCTGCATAAAACATCATTTGTTCATCCATTTATAGTAGATTCTTACCTTTTCTAGCACCTAACATAAAACAGCAAATAAAATAGTTTAAACAATTACAAAAACTGAAAAAAACATTTTTTTTTATCCCAACAGTTTATTCTATTAGGCTCATTTAGCAATTCAGCTGTAACAGAACCGAATTTATTCGTGTACATTTTTTATCTTAAGATAACTTTTATTGTGTTACCATTTTGAGGCGTAAGAGTTTCGCTATCTATCGATAAACATTTGTTTTATCTATAACACAGTAGCCGTTTAGGCGTAAGAGAATTCCTATTCTATCGATGCACTACACATGTCACCTTTTTTTTTAACCCATTTATTTATTTAAGGCTCATTAGCATTTTAGCTGTAACAGAGCCGAATTTTAATCGTGTACATGTCACATGGTTATCATATCTATAATTAGCACATTACACAGTTGCCATTCGCCAGTATTCCTTCTATACCATTACATATGGTACATTCACACAGTAGCCATTTAGGCGTAAGAGTTATTCTTTCTGTTCTTCCATTATCCAGTTGGACCACCGGACAGCGGAGACAGTTGATTGATCATTGTTGAGTTATTTATAGAACAGTAGCCCGATGTGTCTGGCAGAGCAGAGCAGTTGTATGGATTAATCGATCTTATTTCGACCGTGGATCGATCTCCATCGCTGATGATTGTTGCGTGGACGTAGCTATTCTGTAACAACACAAAGATGGTCAATGAGGGCCCTGAGTTATGAACTCACGATCGATCGCTTACTAAGCGAACGCGCAACCAATGTGGCTACGGAGACCCCCTCATGTCACCTTTTTCGGTGTAAGAATATTGCTATTGTTCGAATGTTCACAGTTGCGCTGTTCACACCGGGACTGTTGATATGAGACCGAAAATGTGAGCTGGACGTGGACGTAGTAGCTAGAATAACACACAAAGATGGTCAGTTGAGGGTTATGAGTTATGAACTCATGATGGTTCGCTTTGTAGCGGACACTCAACCAATTAGGCTACGAAGACCCCCAAAACTGAAAAATTAACGATGGTTATTTTTTACGGAATTTGTTGACGCAAACATTTTATCACTGGTTTTGATAGTCACTTTTTTGCAAATGCTTAGTGTTATAAATATTAGGCTGTAATTGATGTTAAAACCTATATCCCAAAGAATGTCAGGGAATTCATTATTCAATTATTTATAACATTAATGTTTAGTAAATTTAAATTTAAGAATGAAATGTTGGAGTGGAAAATGTTTGAGACTGTTCAAAATTTGAGACAAAACGGTAAATGATAAATATGAGTGGACTAAAAACTCTACCATGTGACACATGGGGTTTTAAATGTTCGGAAGCCTTGCGGTCTGATAGTTATGAGTCCAGGCATTCAATTGCTGTTACGAGTTCTTTCGGACGCTTAAGGCATATGATGCTAAAAACAGATCTAATCTTTATGCACAGGTATTATTTGGTAGATATTTTTGATGAATTAGTTCAATATGCTTTTAAGCTTTCTATTTTATTGAAAACTTAAGAAAATCATCGAATAAAATGCTTTTCAAATGAAGCGAATAAGAATCAAACTTCGGACACTAAGTCAAATTTCGGACAGATTGAATTCAAATTTCGGACACTTTATTTTGTAATTTTTTGGATGAAAATGACATTACACTTGATTATAAAGGGTGTGTCACATCAAATTGCATCACGGAAAAAACGCTGTAGAAATTTAATTTTTAGGAATTATATCTTCAGCTTTCGCTTATAATCAGATAAGAGTGTATAGATCACGTTGGCCATGCTTCACTGTCAATTTTTCGTAGATTTGGAAAAATGTCGTCGAACGAAAAAGAGCGTCGTGAATTAATCCTGTGCACTCATTTCGAGAATCCGGAGTTGTCACATCGGGACATCGGTAAGATGCTGGGAATCGTCCAATCCACGGTCAGCAGAATACTAAAACGATACTTCGAGAACCTAACCATCGACCGGAAGGTGAAGAACGGCAAAAATGGATGCTCCGTCAGTGAAAAAGATCACAAGCGCGTAGTTAAGCAGTTTAGACGTGATCCGAGAAGTTCGGTCCGGGATGTTGCCAATAAGCTGAATTTGTCAAGTTCATTCGTCCAGCGGACCAAGCAGCGGGAGGGCCTGCGTACATACAAGGTTCAGAAGGCTCCTAACCGCGATGAAAGGCAAAACATGGTGGGGAAGACGCGAGCCCGGAAGCTGTACACCGAAATGCTGACGAAGCCGCATTGCCTGGTAATGGACGACGAAACCTACGTCAAAGCGGACTTTCGTCAGCTGCCGGGTCTGTTGTTCTTCTCCGCAGAGGACAAATTCAGAGTTCCGGAGGAGATTCGCAAGCAGAAACTATCCAAGTTTGCCAAAAAGTACATGATGTGGCAAACGATCTGCTCTTGCGGAAAGCGGAGCGCCCCCTTCGTGATGACCGGCACGGTAAACGGGCAGGTTTACCTTAAGGAGTGCCTAGATAAGCGCTTACTACCACTATTGAAGCAGCACGAGGGCCCGACCATCTTCTGGACGGATCTCGCTTCGTGCCACTATTCAAAGGACGTGTTGGAGTGGTACGAAGCCAACGGGGTCACCTTCGTGCCAAAGGAAATGAACCCGCCCAACGCGCCGGAGCTTCGCCCAATAGAGAAATATTGGGCGATTATGAAGCAGGCCCTCCGGAAGAACCCAAAAGTTGTCAAATCGGAGGCGGACTTCAAGAGAAAATAGATTTCTGTTCAAAAAAAACTACAACCTGACGTTGTACAGAACCTTATGGACGGGGTAAAGAGGAAGGTGCGAGCATACGGGCTTGGGCTCGAAGTATGAATAAAAAGAAAATGCCAAAAGTTGTTTAATAGTTTTTATTTTACTGTCTAAAATTTTCAAAATGATCGGTCTACTGGGCGAATTTCTACAGCGTTTTTTCCGTGATGCAATTTGATGTGACACACCCTTTATTTTATAGTCAACTGTGAAACATTTACATATCAATCACAGTAATCTGTTAACGATGATGGGAACTGATGAAACACGGGAGAAATTTGAATATTTATGAACGGGTAAATTCTACGTGCTCACGCTAAACAAACGTCAAACACGAACGATAATGGGTAGTGCTGTTGAATTTTTTTCCTACTATGTAATAATTCAAATGTAATTCTCAAATGAAGTGATAGGGAAACCAAGGAATTACGCTAAAGAAGCAATTGTGATATTAATTTTATAGTTATATCATCAGTGTATGAAGCATTTCAAAATATTAGAACAAAGTGTCCGAAATATGATGTTGTCCGAAATATGATTCAGAACACTTGACACGATGAAAACGAAATGAACGGTACGCCATTGAACCACGTTTTACGTTGTTACGTACGAGTTAGTGAAGCGCCAAAGATAATAATGAGTTATCAGGCAGAATGATCACCTTTCAAATAGAAATTATGAATGAAAATTAACTTCTCCGTATCAAATTAGTATTCAATGTGAATGGAAAACTTTGTTTTCTTCATGTGGTAAAATAATCTCTTACAAAAATTGTATCTGAAGATAATTTTATATAATAATGATAAGTTTTAGCGGAAAACTAATTTCGTATCCAGATGTTGACAGGTACCTTTTTATCGTCTTTTTTTTCATTAATTTGCACCGTATTTTGAGTATAAAAAGCCTATAAATAGGATTATACCGATTAATGATCTTTCAAACATTTATTGTTTAAAGATATGCTGTATCTATAACTAAAATTGTTGTTATTTTTAATTATTCTATTGGAATTCTTCAACATAAAAAGGAAGAAGTATTTATGGTTAGTTAGGTGTCAAGTGTTCTCCTAAAATATACAGACTTGTGTTCAAGACCGCATTGTAGCATTAATGTTTGTCTTGAGCTTCAATTTGATATGTCGATCACTTGAATCGGTGCAGTAGTTCAGAAGTCATTATTTTTTAATAAAAGGCATTTTTGGATAAAAAAGGGAGAAAAATGATTTTTTGGGCCATTGCACAGTGGGGAAGCGCTGGTCATCAGAAAATTGCCTCAGCTGATTCGTAATATTTTTCTTTTCTTGCTATAATATTCAAGTACTTAAAACCCAAGTTTGTGAGCAATATCAGCAAATCTGATTGTTTTATGACTTTTCAAAGCAAGGCATATTGACGTTTTTTATCATTTTTTTGAAAGAAAGTACATTGCTTTGAAAAGTTCCGCAGGTTCAATGATAGCTTGGATTTTTTTGGCGTCAAAGTACAAGTTGTTCGAAAAACTATACAAAACAAATCACATCATATTGTCAAAATTGATCATATTAGTTCCGACGAAATAAAAATTAATAAAAAAAGAGATTTTTTGTAGAAAACCAGCTTAAAAGTTTTGTTGCCGTAGTTTCATACGCTTGTGACTACATGCAAAATTTAAGTAAAAACATAAGCTTTCAAAAGAACTCATTATTCCACAATGATTGATGGAAAATGCGTCAATTCCTCGACAAATCCAACTTGTGCGCAACGCTGCTTTTCCTGTAAAGTTACAATACAAGTTGGAGGGTTGGATACGTTGCTTTGAATGCATGATTCATATTTCATATCGGCTGGAATTCAAGCGCTGCGAAAATCTGGGTTCAAAACATGTGCCATACCATAAAAAAAAGGTAAAAACAAAACGGTATATCATACAAATCAACGGAATTTTCCCATTTAGGAAAACTTCAAAACTAGAATAGGTCTCATCATTGACAAACCAAAGCTTGGGGGTTCTGGCAACAGCAATGGTGGAAAAACCGGCCGTACTTTTTTTGCGAATCCCCATACAAGTTCCGAAATAACTGGCGTGGATTTAGAATTATTCGAACGAAATATTCTTATTGCAATTTCATGCTAAAAAATACTATGAAGAGAGGGTAATAAAAAATGAATGTCAGATTCGTGTTCAGCAAACCATTTTTTGCATTCAACGACCCTTTTTTTGCTTGACCAGCCTGCATCGGTTAACTTTGAAAAATTATAACATAAAAAAGAAAAAGAACACATCTCTGATTTTTGGATATGTTATTTAAAAAAATCTCAGTGCACCCGTGGCCGAGTGGTTAGCGTCTCACATCATCATGCCGGGTGTTCGGGTTCGATTCCCGTTCTGGCCGGGGGACTTTTGGTCAAAGAAATTTCCTTCGACTTGCACTGTGGTAACGAGGATTATAGAGCTTGTCTCTTGGAATACATTCAAGGTGTGTTAGTTGGCTCAAGAAATCTCAACTAAGTATTAATAAATGACGCTAATTAATGCATACGTTGAGACGGCAAATGTTTCACAGGGAACGTTAACGCCTTTCAAGAAGATGTAAAAAAATCTCATTTTTCAAGAAAAATAAATAAAAAAAGGCCCTTGGTCCGAGACCATTTACGCTATAAAAAGCAAATACATTCAATAGTGACGAAAACAAAAATATTTTTTGCAAGTGTAGTATTTTTTCAAAAAAAGACCAGCTGATTGGCTTTAATTTGATATATCGATCATCTGAATCAGTGCAGTAGTTCAAAAGTTCCAAAAAGGCATTTTTGAAAAAAAAATTGGAAAAAATTGATTTTTTGGATCAAAATGGCACCATAACCAAAAAAATAAAAAAATACGGGTGTAATATATATAATATATATTAAGGAACAAAACTACCAATTTTCACGAAAATCTGAGAACCGCTATATCCGTTTGGCACAGCATGACTATATAGGGAGCTAGGCGGGTACATCTAAGAATGTCTGATTCATTGTATTTATTCTTGGTTTAATTCACTCAAATAAAATTCTTCAATATATATTAAATAGTAAAAATAACCTTTTTGCTTTTTTACTTTTTATTGGTTTTCGTGTCCCGTTTTTATTCCTGAACTATTTGGTCAGCCTACACTAAAGCATAGTTTTTATTCGTTATTTTTAGAGCGAATAGAAACTTTCATATATTTGAGAATTTTATATTCAAATGAAGTTTCGATGTTATATTCAAAACGGCGTACAGTAGACCAGCATAAGTAAGCAACTTCTGGTAACTTCAGTATTGGTATTGGTAAGGTTGCCACACTACAAAAAAATGACAAAAAAAATTCGAGATAACTGTAAATCTTGACGGGTAATACAATTTTAAGACATTTGGCATCCAAAAAATTTGTTCAAAACCTCGATTTTCGGTGATTTTTCGTTTTTCAAAAAAACTCAAATTTGTCGTTTGTGACCCCAGTAAATGAAGTTCGAAAGAGCTAATATTTTGCATAGGGTATAATATTGTGCAAATCAACATTTCATAGCACGTTCCGAATGAAAAATCGAGATAACTATCTAAGATAACTATTTCTATTGGCTTCCTAAACCATACTTTTCGTTTCGCATGCCGCAAATAAAACTAAGTCCCAGAGTGCCGACAAAAAATAATTTCGAGATGACACAAGATCTCAACGTTTCATGCAATTTTAAAGCATTTGGGATCAAATTTTTTTTTCGAAAACCCCGATTTCCTTTACCCCTTTACCCCTTTGGGTGATTTTTCGATTTTCAAAAAACTCAAACTTTGAAAGCGGTCGCCACTCTCCCTTAAGTACGATTGAGCTGATATTTTGCATAGGGTGTTTTTTTCGAGGTTAAGTAATGACTACCGGGTTCAACCATTCATCTGAACCCGCCGTCATCCAAACACAGGGCAAACACAGTCAACTACGTCTGAAACGATCACTACTACTAATACGCCGCCTTGCGTAAAAATGACGTTTTCGGTTCAAAACCGATGTAAACGATGGAAAATACACACCACCATTCTTCAGTGTTTGTTCGTTTCCCTTTCTGTTTCTATTTCTATTCCTGACGTCATTAAAATTTGAGAGAGGGCACGAGACCGCGAGAGTACATAGCACCAAACACCCCGAGCGAGCATGATACAAATAAAAGAACGAACCAATTCATTCATGATTTCTGTGGATGTGGTGATATTCTTCGTTGATGTGTGGTTTTAATTTGGGTGTTTTTATCGATTTTGTTCATTCGACAACTTGAACCCGGTACATGGCGCTATGATGGCGCTATTGTAATGGAGATAAATCTGGTGTGCAAACATTCGTGAAACAACGGTTATTCACTGGATATATTTACTGTCGTGCACACGTATTGAACTCTTGCGGCATTTTTCTCACATTCGTCAAAACGCAGCGAGACATTGAAGCAATTTATGGAGACCAAAATATCAAATGTTTGAAAAAATAGATGATTTGAATTATGCACCTATCAATAAATGTTTGGGTGAAATTTACCTTGGCGACAGTGTCTTTGATGCTGAAACTTTTACTACATCCAGAGGTCCTCACGCATTCATGCTTGAGTTCAACACTGTATTCTTGTTAAATTTTTTTGCGAATGTTTTCGCACATACGGATGTTCTTTATCAAATTTTGCTAAATAATGGAATTAGACGTAGTAAAATTTGTGCGTATCGTTAAGTATCGTATCGTCAAGGAGCTCAAAGCAAATCATCATTCCGATTGTACGCTCAAATATGCAATTGATGTATCTGGCGAAACTATGAATGACAGTAACGTCATCAATTGTTATCGTTTATATGAATCGATTATAGACAAAATTATTGACGAAATGACGAAACGGTTTAAGGAACTAGATGAATACAAATTCGTCGCTTTGTTGAATCACGAAAAATTTGCCGACATCGATATCGCATTACCTACTGGGAATTTGAAAATGCTTATTTCATACCACACGAAATTCGATGAAGCGAAGTTTTGTAACAAACTGACTGTTCTTTTTAAATTATAGTCATTATTCCGATTATCGTTGGACAAAACCTGCATCAAACCTTCTCCGAAACGGCTGGTCAGAATACTGACATTGCCTAATACAACAACATCCGTTGAAAGAACTTTTTGTTCCTTTTGAAAGAACCGTTGTTCGACGGATCAAGAATTATTTCCGGTCAAGATCTGATCAGAAACGGTTATTCGGAATTATGATGGTGACTAAGGAAAAGGATTACCTTTATGACATAAGGCAGAGGTATTTATTTCATGAGGAATTCATTGATAAGTTTGCGCTCATAGTTGACCGCAGGATTCTTTTGTTATACAGGCAAACTTATTTTTGTGCGGGTGATAGGGACCGCACAAAAAAATTTCTTAAGAAAAAAACCCAAATCCAAATGATTCCATTCGTGATCAACATTCGATTTCCTTTTTTCACTTTCATAAGTGGCCTACTCACTTGCGCAGATCATATAATCAACTCTTTGCTCCTGTCAATAAACTCCTACTGACACCTTAAAACAAACAAAACAAAACATGAGAATGGGAATTAACTGACACAGTCCCTATGTAGAGTGATAAAATACATATCAAAGATAGGAAAAAATGACCGATCACTTCACTTTCTTTCAAATACCGCACAAAAAAGTAGCACCAAAAAAAATAACACAAAAAATTCGCATAAAAAACTGCACAAAAACTGGTTTTACTGTATATATAAATGTTGAGAAATAAAAATGCGATGGCTACCACGACATCGAACATATTGTCTGGTCGTGTATCCGGTTCCATGCTGCTCGCTCTCAGCTCTCTAGAGCACTGAGAGCAAAACGCAGACAATCGGATATCCCCGTCCGGGATATCTTAGGTAGCCGTGATCCTGATCTTCTGCTTCATCTATACCTGTTCCTCAGAAACGCCGATGTCAACGTTTAATGATGCTTCCTTCGTTGTGTCCCTGCTTCATATCCCTCCTATCCGATCTATAAACTTTTACTTAGTCGCGGCAATACATACACATACTCTTTACAGAGACACGGGCCAAAGGTTGTGCAGTCCACTGTCTTCAACAACAGCCAAAGGTTGTACCGCTCATGACAACTCTACACGAGCTGATGTTTGTGCCGGCTAGTGACCATTCTATCCAGGATTCCTCGACTCAAGAAGACGCACTACGCTAGATATGGGGTACATACTAGGGGGGCGTTGCTGATTAATGATCAGCTGCATCCCAATAGGAAGTATCCCGTGTCGAGCACACGTACAGAGCATTGGAGACAGCAACATCACAATTACGAAAACACTTGTAATACTAACCTCGAGCCAACCGCGAGTAATCGGTTACATATTACTAACATAGTTGTAAGGCAAACACTGTCGAAATATTGAACTCCCGGCCCCGTTAGGCTGACGCCATATGAGCCTTAATAAAAATATATATTTTTGGATAAAAAAAAAGTTAAAATCTGTCATCGCAATACTGTTGTTTTAATGTTGCAAATGAAATTGAACAGGTGGCTCAGTTGGTCACGCGTCGCCTCTGATATACCTCGATAGACCAAAATGAATCGATTGAGAATTACTCTGTATAAGAAACAAGTAAAAAACACCTCAGTTATTGGTGACACAACTGAAACTTCCAGACTCATGAATTGGTACCATGAACGCTGTTTTTCATGCAAGTGGGTCCTGAATGCAAGTGGGGTTATGATGTGAACAGTTAGAATAGCAGGGATGAGCATGAATATTGGGTATCAATGGAAAAAAACTCATCGATAATTCTGAGACCCAAGAAAATTTCGATAAATCGAAACAATTAGAATTGAAATTAATATTAGCTTCGTGTGAACATAATCCCACCCCGTCTATAAGTTAGCTAATATGACTACTCACATGTTTACATCAAAATGTCAATACTTCTAATGGATAGTACTTTCTGTCTGTTGTAAAACACATTGATATTCAGTTTAATAATAATTGAGGAAACATTTTTGATCGCATTCAATATGTTCAATTTTATACAACATAAACTTTCTTTCCAGGAGGAGTAAAGCACGATTTAATTGCAGAGGAACGTGCAGCGGTAGCGCAACATTTTCTTATAAACATTTACAGCGAACATGCTCGATTGAATATGATTTGAAAAATGTGTCAAATATTAAGTGATATGCGATCAATGAGGACAACGAACATGGAACACAAAAAAAATAATACACTGAAATGGAAGTAATATTGGCTAATGATTGTAGCTCAACACAATCAGAATTGGCTTCATATCAAACGTTGATCGCTCAACTGCTGCTACTTAAAACGGAGATATAACGGTTGAACCCTAATGATTCGAGCTACTTAACTAATTGTTGTAAATCAACTTTATTTAAGGTTGC
Organism: Toxorhynchites rutilus septentrionalis; assembly: GCF_029784135.1. Lineage (NCBI taxonomy): Eukaryota > Metazoa > Arthropoda > Insecta > Diptera > Culicidae > Toxorhynchites > Toxorhynchites rutilus. The sequence continues at coordinate 227,810,783 of NC_073746.1, forward strand.
CTGAGGCTACTTTTTATTCTGTGCCCGTGATATATGACAATCGATGTTTTCAAAATGGTGATTGTATATCCGAGCCATCTTAACAACAGGCTCATGGTGAGCGTAATTAGTGCATGCAGTTGGAAGGCTAACAAATTCGCAATTACGCAGATTTCACCTTCTCACTTTGAGATTAATGCAACTTGCATTAATGCAATATTGCCTTGGATGAGATCGTAAACAAAACTCTAGCTATATCACGCCGTTCGCATAATCGATCCAACCCCAGACCAACGATCTTCATATCTATGCTATCTGTCTATATTTCTAATTTGTTTGGCAATTCTGTTGTCTTATTTGCATTCTTAAATGCGATGAACCTTTTTCATTTTAAGCATTATCTGTATTTGATTGATGAATACATTTTTCTAAAAATAGAATAATTTGGTAAATCACCTAACGTTAGCATATATAGTGTAGTAAAAAATCGCATAATTGAAGTCACAAATCGTACAATCACTAGCGTTGACAATCACATTTATGGCGGTTATATAGCTTAATGGAAATATGTATGCACAACCCTCGCTTCGTCCCACAACTAATTCATTCGCGCTAGGCCCAGTATATTCACCATTATGTGTGTACTTCCGTGATATAAAGCAACACGGAAAGGGTTCCTTTGGGATGACCGAGGGACAGTTTAATTAAACCCTTCGACCCTTCGAGCGCTGCGTGCGGTGCTGCAGGGATCGCAGTACATATAGGTGCCCGCGCCAGTGTCGTTTTGTCCCACCGTTTACATGCCAAAATCCGAGCGTGCCCAGCGGACATTTTGTCCTTCCCATTTTATTTCCCTTCCCTCCGGTGTCAGACTGCAGGGGACGGATATGAAATGTGCGTCTAAATAAAAGATTAAAACTACAATATTTTAGACTGTTTCGGATGACCCTTTTGCCGGCCTGGGAGAAATTTGCATATTTTTCTTCGACCACTTCCTGTACCCCGAGCCGGGACGGGAGCGGAAGGGGTTCACGGGACACGGGTTTTGGGCTATTTCGAACCCGCTAGTTTGGCTCCGACACGAGGAAGTCCGACCAAAGCTAGGAAGCTTGTCAAATTCAATTTGTAGACAGTTTTTTAATGGGATCGCTGATTTATGGGGTGCGGTATGCAGGTAGAAAATTCGGGACATGCGTTGACCTGACTGGGATTCCGAGAACATCTGGCTCTGATTCCGGTGGATTGTTGTTAATTCGGCTGACATGAACGAAATATGCGTTGCTAGTTAAAATGTATATTCAACGATTGGATGTGTTAGAAACTATACTCCTGTTGTGAAATATATATTTCTAGTTTATTATTGCTGAATAAACTAGAATGTTACAAAATTGACTAAATTATGGGTTCGTATTGTTATTATTAAATAACCCAATCTTATTACTAGTTATTTCAATGAGGAGCGTTCATTTAAGTTTTTTTTTATTCGGAGTTACAATGAAAATTGCAATATTTGCTCTCAAGTCTTTAATAATATAGTGACGGGTTTTCTCTTTACATAATTGTTGGATATTTAATACATTGCTGGATTTTTTTGTTTTGTTTGTGGGATACTAATGTCGTTATCGATTGTATTTGATTGCGATTGTTTCACCAAATGGCTCTCAGCAATAAGCAATGAGAAATGATAATATGCAATTAATCCAATTAGTATTATGATGGGTAAAGGTGAGGAATTGGGAATGCAGGTGGTGTACTCATATAACAATTTGTTCAGTATCTAACACAAAAATAGTATTTTATTCCCACACAAATCCGAAATAGAAGGGAAAATAAGATATAGATGATATTTCACCGTAGGACAACGTTTAACAGGGAGATATATGGTGTGAAATTGAAATCTAAAATTTGAACATGTAGCGAATAATGGAATATTTCGTACACTTATAATTCGACAATTGCTTGATAGACCGCAGAGATTTTTACTTCAATGAATTGGAAATATTTCTACATATCTGTCTTTACAAATAACTTTTTTTTCCGAAACAAACTATCGAATTGTTGAAAAATGTCAATCATTATCTAAACTAAACCGTTCTGATTGGTCCCATTTATGTTTCTCAAACTGGGCCGACCAAAACGAACAGCAAATATAGCAACGGAAGCATTGCGTCGGTTTTCATATCGTCAAGTGGAGAGTGCTTATGTATGGTTGAACCACACCAATGCATTGTTGTTCTTCTGCTTTGATGAAGGTAGATAATGGTGATGGTGGAAGTGCACAAGTGCATCACGTGCAATTGCATTAATGTCACAAACTTCTACATATGACCTGATTGTGTGTTCTTCTCGGGAGCACAAAAACGAATCATGTATCAACCATATCCAATTACTTCCACAAAACCACGCATGCCTTTCCAGAACCACTAAATCCTCTTACTAAAAAGTGATTTCTAAAATATTGTAAAAATTACGGTCAAGTTTTGGACACTACACCCTATTTTTGTGTACCATTTTCTTTCAATAATCTTTAATATTTCTGATTGTGCGTTGTAGAATGAGCATGGATGTGATGGTCAATTAGATGACCTTATGGATGGGAGGTGATGGAAAATTAGTTAACTGTACAACCTAACCAATGAAACAATTTCATCACACTGAATATTAAACTTACTCTACAATTGCTGAGTCCTAATAAGAAAGACCTCAGCACATTTACAGGTCCTATAACAGGATAATGAACGATCAACTTCCATCGGAACATTTGTAACAAATTTGGTATTCATGTACAAATTTAGTATTCATGTACAAATCCAAGCGAATATGAATATGAGCCGATTAGTTCCCTCAATTTTCGAAGTTTATTAAGATATTTCCCCGACCGAGCTGCAAGTTGTTATAAGTTCAGCCTGAAAAACGAATCGACTGTTCCTCGAAACCAAGATAGCATTCAAAAATTCGGTTCCCGGAATAAATCGCCACAGAAAACGACTGCAACAGAAACCACCGCTTATAAAATGTGTAGTAGGCTATAAATATTGTGGCGCGGTATTGTATTTCAAAACAAGAATTAACCGGGCAAACGTATCGCCCCAGGCAAACGTAACGCCCCGGGCAGACGTATACCGTCCGACGCTCGCTAGAGCTCGGTCGGACATTGCTAAAGGATCGTATCCTATGTTTCAAACTAACCGGGCAATCAGTGGATCCCAGGTTTGCGTGCGAGACACCGCCGCTTCCGACGGCGGGTCGGCGGTGGACTCGGATTGCGTCATCTTGGCGGCATGGGCCGCCTCGATTCCTTATCCTCGCCAAATGGGGACTTCGTCCCCATTACATTGTCCTCAGAATAAATTTCGAAAAACGAGAACAAGAGAATAAATTTATAATAGAAATGTGAGGCACATGATGTTTTTCCCGCGCCAAATATTTCTAGCCTACTACACTTTTTCTAAGCGGTTGTTTCTGTTGCAGTTGTTTACTGTGGCGATTTATTCCGGTCACCCAAAAATTCGTATAATTGTTATCCTGCTCCTGTCACCCCAGCAACCATAACAAATTGATGTTTCCAACAGCAAAATTAACAAATCTTCAAACCCAAGCGAATTGTCTACACCGGATTCCAACAGACGAGCTTGGCCGGTACACCCCGTCTAATTTATCAATTGTATCTTCAGCACAACCCTGTCTTTAACATCTCAGACCCTGGACGGCGTTCGTCTTTCTCGATGCGATGGCAGAAGCAAAATAAACAAATGCTACGCTGCGCTACGAGCGGCGGACTGCGGTCCATCCTCAGGAAGAACCAAGCCACAGTCGCTTCCAGCTGCCGGATTCGGGCAGCGCTCTGGAGTTTTCTTGCATAGTGCCTTTTGGAACGACCACTTCGAAGCGGGCAGTGGTCGCACCGGAAACTTTCGCTTACTCTTCTTCATTTGTACGCCGGACTCGGAAATGTGGCGTGCACGGGGGAGATTGGAACGTTGAAACATAACATTTCCCACCCCGTTGAGGGCCTTCCGTGTGGGGATGTATTAGAAAGTTAAGAACAAGAATGGAAAACTCGAGCTATTTATTTTCTCTCCGCTGGCGAAGCGAACGGTTTTTGGGATGGACCACCAGGGAAATTTGTGTGGGCATCGGGGCAGGATAGGGAGAGTGAAAGTTTTCGGAATGAACGTCCGGGTATGTGTGTGTATGTGTGGTTTATGTGAAAAACCAAGATGAAAAGTTTCCTTCTCGGATAGTTTTCCCTTGCTAAATGAACCTTCGTGCTTTTCCAATTCGTTGACGCGATGGCCGTAGAAGGTGGACGCATGGACTAACGGACGAGAGTGAGCGAACCGTCGGGTGTATTTATGTTCTTCAGTTGGTTGGTTGGTTGTTCTTCCGGCTTGTATTTAACGGTAGGAATGAAAATTCAAACAGCGAAGAAAGCATTTTCCTTGGGAGGATACAATCTCAAATGACTTCTTCAGACCCCTGTTAGCAGTACACCCCAAGAGTGCCATGAAATTTGAAATATGAGGTTATGCGATTTGCGGTTAGATTGTACGCAAATTATTATTTGTGTATAATATTTGAAATATGTACATTCAACGCGTGAACTGAAGGTATATGAATTTTTAAACATAATTTAAGTATGTTCAAAGCTGATCAACAACATTTCTGTGAGTAGCGAACACTGATCTACAACTATGAGCTGAAATTTTGATAATCGTAAATGGAAAATGACAAATTTAGTAGCATATCGTACTGCAAAACGGTGTTATTGTATATGGGAAGATTTTGATTATTCACTTTATTCCAAAGGAATTAATGCTAAATGTTTGCAGAATTTAACCTCACAACACGCTTGTTAAGGTTGGTTCATTCGATCGACAGAGGGAAACAATTGAAAAACAAAGAAAAATAAATAAAATAAATCAGCAATATGTTGATATCTCAACCTATCAATTGTTCGGAATCTAAAAATAATAATTTGAAAATGTAATCGAAACAATAAACCATATTCGTATACCGTTCTATATCATATTTCGGACACTTTGTTCTAATATCTTGAAATGCTTCATGCACTCATGATATAACTATAAATTTGATATCACAATTGCTTCTTTAGAGTAATCCATTGGTTTCACTATCACTTCATTTGAGAATAACATTTGAATTATTACATAGTAGTAAAAAAATCAACAAAACCACTCATTATCGTTTGTGTTTGACGTTTGTTTAGCGTGAGCACGTAGAATTTACCCGTTCATAAATCTTTAAATTTCTCCCGTGTTTCATCAGTTCTCATCATCGTTAACAGTTTACTGTGATTGATTGGTAAGTGTTTCGCAGTTGACTATAAAATATAATCAAGTGTAATGTAATTTTCGTCCATAAAATTACAAAATAAAGTGTCCGAAATTTGAATTCAATCTGTTCGAAATTTGATTTAGGGCCTTATTTCCGTATCCACGTACACTTACGTTCCCACTACGCTTACATCTCACTTCACTTTCTTCACTTTGTGTAGAAAATGGAGTGGATACCAAAATGACCCTGTGTTCATTTCCAATGTCGTTTCCAATGGCGCGAAAATAGATATAAACGGGTGAGAACATATATGATACACTTGCTCAAGGTATATATAATCACTATGAATAGAATAAATTCAGGCATAAAGGGTGTGTCACATCAAATTGCATCACGGAAAAAACGATGTAGAAATTTAATTTTTAGGAATTATATCTTCAGCTTTCGCTTATAATTAGATAAGAGTGTATAGATCACGTTGGCCATGCTTCACTGTCAATTTTTCGTAAATTTGGAAAAATGTCGTCGAACGAAAAAGAGCGTCGTGAATTAATCCTGTGCACTCGTTTCGAGAATCCGGAGTTGTCACATCGGGACATCGTTAAGATGCTGGGAATCGTCCAATCCACGGTCAGCAGAGTACTAAAACGATACTTCGAGAACCTAACCATCAACCGGAAGGTGAAGAACGGCAAAAATGGATGCTCCGTCAGTGAAAAAGATCACAAGCGCGTAGTTAAGCAGTTTAGACGTGATCCGAGAAGTTCGGTCCGGAATGTCGCCAATAAGCTGAATTTATTAAGTTCATTCGTCCAGCGGACCAAGCAGCGGGAGGGCCTGCGTACATACAAGGTTCAGAAGACTCCTAACCGTGACGAAAGGCAAAACATGGTGGGGAAGACGCGAGCCCGGAAGCTGTACACCGAAATGCTGACGAAGCCGCATTGCCTGGTAATGGACGACGAAACCTACGTCAAAGCGGACTTTCGTCAGCTGCCGGGCCTGTTGTTCTTCTCCGCAGAGGACAAATTCAGCGTTCCGGAGGAGATTCGCAAGCAGAAACTATCCAAGTTTGCCAAAAAGTACATGGTGTGGCAAGCGATCTGCTCTTGCTGAAAGCGGAGCGCCCCCTTCGTGATGACCGGCACGGTAAACGGGCAGGTTTACCTTAAGGAGTGCCTACAGAAGCGCTTACTACCACTATTGAAGCAGCACGAGGGCCCGACCATCTTCTGGCCGGATCTCGCTTCGTGCCACTATTCAAAGGACGTGTTGGAGTGGTACGAAGCCAACGGGGTCACCTTCGTGCCAAAAGAAATGAACCCGCCCAACGCGCCGGAGCTTCGCCCAATAGAGAAATATTGGGCGATTATGAAGCAGGCCCTCCGGAAGAACCCAAAAGTTGTCAAATCGGAGGCGGACTTCAAGAGAAAATGGATTTCTGTTCAAAAAAAACTACAACCTGACGTTGTACAGAACCTTATGGACGGGGTAAAGAGGAAGGTGCGAGCATACGGGCTTGGGCTCGAAGTATGAATAAAAAGAAAATGCCAAAAGTTGTTTAATAGTTTTTATTTTACTGTCTAAAATTTTCAAAAGGATCGGTCTACTGGGCGAATTTCTACAGCGTTTTTTCCGTGATGCAATTTGATGTGACACACCCTTTATGTAAACGCTGGTGAATTTCTCACTGGTGAGAAACCACTAAAGTTGGATGCAGTTCTACTTCAGGTGAATACATTCACCGAAAATATGAATATATTCAGTATAGAAGTTCGCGCTAGTGTAAACGGTTGATGCGATTTCTATAAATTTCATCATATTTCTTCACATGAATATATAACTAGTCTATACCCACCGTAAGAGAAACGTCAGTTGTATTTTGTTTTGTTTATCCTCGAGTAATCCAGAAAATGGATTACTAAAAAAAAGCTTCCAAATCCTTTGTAATGCAAACAGTAGAATGTACATATTTTCTGTAAATATTACTATTTGTAAAATGAATGTCAGATGCAATACACATCCCTATTTACCAACGATTGATTCATTTTACTTCGCGGTATTAGTAACTTTTACGATTGTCATTACAGGCAACCGCGAAGAAAATGAAAATATAACTTTATTAGCCTAACTACCGAGTTGTTAATTGAGTTGCACGGCACTACTTTCCGATATTGATTTCTTCACAAAAGAAGGTCGTATTAACTCAGATTCGAGACAGGTAAGTAATGTTCGTGCAAATCAATTCAATTTATGTTCTTTAATTAATATTGATACATATTGGATAGCAATTATTTGTGCTCGTCTGCTGCGGGAGAATGCGAAGACATTACTTCAATAATAAGGAATCTGGGTACTTCGATACACAAAACGAGGCCTGTCGAGTCCTAGTTCTACCTTTATCCTGTTGGATTTGGCCAAGGACAACTTCATAAACGTTTTGCAGACGATTGTGATTGGTGTTTCAATCAATTGGATGTTTTCCGGATTCGTCACGACGCAGGTTCCGTATCCACTGACTCTGCGCGTTAAGTCAATGTTGCAACGGGGCGTTGAGCTAGCCTCACTTAATGCCGCCTGGGTGTCGTCAGCTTCGTGATATCTCCAGAATGTGTTTGGCTGAGAAGTAATTACACGCTGGTCCTGGGAGAATTGAGTAGTCTGTCGTAGCTATTTGTAGTAATAATTGTGTATTTGTTCCTAATTTGTAACCATGGATCAGACCCAATCGATGCAGGATCAGCTGTCGATAGTTCAGATAGTTCAATAAATAATTTAAATAGTTTAGATAGTTCAATAAATGAATAAAGATGCATACAAAAGCTTTAACAATATGCATAAATTCATAACAATATATACATAAAGGTTGGGTTAACATAACGGGCCTGATTCTCGAATACACTTCACGGTGGAAACGGAATGAAATATATCCGCGATGACAACGGTACGGTGTCGACATCTGGATACGAAATTAGTTTCCCACTAAAACTCATCATTATAATATCAAATTATCTTCAGATGAAGGTTTTGTATGAGGTTATTATATCACATGAAGAAAACAAAGTTTTTCACTCACATTGAATACCAGTTTGATACGAAGAAGTTAATTTTCATTAATGATTTTTTTATTTGAAAAGTGCTCATTCTGCCCGAAAACTCATTATTATCTTCGACACTTCACTAACTCGTGAAACGTAGTTCAATGGCGTACTGTTTATTTCGTTTCCACCGTAAAGTGTATTTGAGAATCAGGCCCAACATGTTTTGGGTATATGTTAAATCAATGTTGAATCGACTGCTTATACTGGGTTATATTGGCCGATTTTACATATGTTTACCATTGTTAACAATAGAATGCGTAGTGCGGCGAAAGTGAAACAAATATATAAAACAGTTAATGCTTGCCTGTACAATGTAATACTGGCCACTGAAACCAGTTGGAACGACACAGTGAAAAGTGAAGAATTATTTGGTAGCAATTTTAACGTGTTTAGGTGTGATCGGGATTTGTCATTGTGTGATAAAAAATCGGGGGGTGATGTACTCATTGCTGTAAATGCCTTGTTAAACGCAGTTCGTATTCCTAGTGAACAGCATAAAGAATTTGATGATGTATGGGTTAAAGTATGTATTAATAGCCAAACACATGTTTTTGTATCTATCTATTTCCCTTCTAATTTTGCCAAAAAACATTCTTATGAGAATTTTTTGAATATTGCAGAGTCATTTATTGATGAACTCGACCCTAATATTAAAATCCATATTTACGGGGACTTCAATCAAAATACAATTGATTTCATTGTAGACGAGGAGAACGAATCAATTTTACTTCCGGTTGTAGGCGAAAATGAGACATTGCAACTTATTTTCGATAAAAAGAGCCAACTAGTTCTTTGTCAAATCAATCCTATTTCAAATGAACTAAATTGTCTCCTAGACTTGTTGTTTACTAATTGCACAGAAGATTTCCATGTTTCGAAAGCTGAATGTCCTCTTTGGAAAAATGAAAAATTCCACACCGCTATAGAATACTCTTTATTTATTGATAGCACAAATACACGCCCCGCCGATTGCGATTTTGAGATAAATTTTGATTTCAAAAAGGCAGACTACGAGCAAATTAATTGTAAGCATAATGATATAAATTGGTCATTTCTACTTAAAAATGAAAGGAACATACACAAAGCTGTTGAAATTTTTGATGATAATCTGCATAGAATCATATACGAACATGTTCTAACAAGAAAGAAAAAACTTAATGTTCACTCGTGATATTAAAAATCTCAAAAACAAAAAAACAAAAAGCTCATAAAAGATACAAAGCCAGCGAAACTTTGGATAATTTAATCATATACAAAGATATTTGTAAAAACCTTGATGCGAAAGGTCTATTTGTAAAAACCTTGATTGAAGGTCTAGATTCATCTAAAGGTCCCGGCCGGATGGTATCCCTCCAATGTTGTTGAAAAAGTTGGCATCGGCTTTCGTTCATCCTTTGTCTTTGCTTTTCAATTTATCGCTAAAATTGGCAATATTTCCTTCTGTCTGGAAAAAATCATTCTTACTACCCATATTCAAATCGGGTAACCGTTCTGACATAAATAACTATCGTGGCATCGCCATATTATCTTGTATTCCCAAATTATTTGAATCTATTGTTAATACTAAAATGTTCAATCAGTTAAAACATTATATTTCACCGAATCAACATGGTTTTTATAAAGGAAGATCCACTGCCACAAATCTGTTAGAACATATTTTTGTTCCGAAAAGTTATAAACATTTGAATTTTCACAAAATTTTGTGTGACCCTCTGAATGAGTCAAATAAATTGTGGTTAGAGATATGAATTCGTTTTCTGTTCAGTTCGAAAGAATGCAGATACCTTAACCTTACCCATTAGCAGTTAGAAATATTTTTTCGACGGAAGCCGTTGGTGTGAATTTGACTGTTGGCACTAAAGAAACCCCAATGTTCAGGATTTGAAATGAAGTCTATTGCCAAAATCCTCTTCCGAAGAACCACCAACCTATCACCATGCAATATCAGTCCATCACTGTAGCACAACTTCTCGCGAACTGCAAAGTATTTTCTAAGCTCTCCTCCGGACGATAATTTTCTTGGCCACCCGTTCAAAATATATTGACGAACCTATCGCAATAGTTCATTATTGTGAGTCGCTTCTCTTAATTAATCAGTAGAGACGACTCCGATCCCATCTTCGATATAGTGAACATAAACTGCTTCTTCTTCGTTTTCGATCTCTATTTCTTGTTTCGGATCGGGAGCCCTCGATAAATGATCCGCCAAATAGTTTTTTTCTCCCTTAATGTATTCTAACCTGTAGTGCCCATCGTTGCATACGCCGACTCGAAAATACTGGTATTTCCTTATTTTCGGCCAGTGTTCCCAAAAGAGGTCGATCATCTGTCCTTATGACGAATTTTGTGCCATAAACGAATGGGTAGAATTTTTTTTAGAGCATACACTACTCCCAAGGCTTCTTTATCTATCACGCTGTAACCTCTTTCGGAATCCGATAACGCACGGGAAACAAAGTAGCAAGGCCTTTCATGCCCATCTGGTTGTCTCTGCAGTAATACAGCTCCTATTCCAACATCAGAAGCATCCGTTTCGATTATGGTAGGTAATCGTTGATCGAAATGCGCTAAAGCTAGATCCCTTTTTATAACATTAACAATTTTCTTCCAAGCTGACCTACAGTCCTCGGTCCACTGAAATTTTTCGCGATTTGCTTTCGTACGAGTAAGTGCGTATATAGGAGCCATTATTGTAGCCATATGCGGGATGAATCGAGAATAGAATGAAACGATTCCCATAAGTTTGAAGAAAAAAGTCGTTGCACAGTTAGACTTTCTCGAGAATAATGGAACCATTACACGAATAACTACAAGTGATTGGGGAACTCCGTTAGTTCCCATCCTCAAAGCTGATGGAACGGTGCGAATTTGTGGGGATTATAAGGTCACCCTTATAATCCCCACAAATTCGGGAAATAAAATAAGGGATTCCTCGAGGATTGCAAGCATCCAAATCCCAAATCCCAGTTACAAGGCGGGTACAAATTTTCGAAAATTGATCTACGAGATGCCTATAACCAACTAGAGCTAACTGATGGGTCAAAGCAAATATGTAGTTGGAATACGCATCGAGGAATCTATCAGGTAAACAAAATGCCATTTTGCATAACCCCAGGTACTTCTATATTTCAAGGGATTATAGAACAACTTCTGCAAGGCGTTGAGGGTGTCATTGTCTTCATCGACGACATAATGGTGACCGGAATAAAGGGAGCAACTGAAGACGAAAAGTTGGCCAACCACTTAGAGAACATCGAAAATGTTCTTCAAATACTCTCAGATTCGGGATTGAAGGTAAAAAAGGAGAAATGTGAGTTTCTAAGAGACAAAATCTCATTTGGGGTTCACCATTGACCACAAGGGTCTACATAAATCGTATCAAATGGAGCATAAAATCATTAACCTCGACGAACCGACGAACGTTCATGAAGGTGGTCCGCCGCCTGTCATTACATAAATTTCTAGGTTCATCGTGATTCCTTCCACCTGCATTCGAACTTCAAGTTTTCCATCTGGTTTAATTTTTTCTCCCGTGTAACCGAATAAAGTAAGATCAGTAGGATTCGGCTCATGATGACCAAACACTTTTTTATATAACTCCATAGAGATGCAGCTTACCGGACTTCCTGTATCCAGCTCGAATTGCAGATTGTGACCCTTTAGTTTTACTGCTCGAACAATTGGGTTTTTGTCTCTACTATCTAGTGACAGCATATAAGGTTTCATGTTCAAATTACACAAGGTTGCTGTCTCCACTAAGCATTCACCATTATCTGACGCTTCATCTTCTTCATCTTTAGTGCTGCCATCTGTGATGAAATTATTTCGAAATCTGCGTTCACTCGGTTTCTTACGACATACAGCTTTCGGATGACCTTTATAGTGACATAGGTCACATTTACGGTCCTTGTAGAAACAATCTTCTGAGCGATGATTCTGCATCCCCCATACCTTACACATTATTATTGGTGGTCTTCGTGTTTTTGCAGGTGATTTTCAGCCCACATAGTTAAAAGACTTCACTTCTTGCTGCTGCTGCAACTCCTTCCTTTCTGCAATCCCCACCGCTCCGTCAATCTTGATGTCAGCTTTTTCCTCCATCAATCGATCCAATATAGCACCTTTTCGCAGTCCAGTGATGAATTTATCTCTTATGGCGAACAATAAATTATTTCCAAACTCACAAGTAGCCGCAGCTCCTCTAATACGACAGTGGTACACATTAACCTTTTCTCTTTCCATCTGATGTACTTCATAGAACTTCACACGCTCAGCAAACACAGATACTTTTCGTCCATATAGCTGGTCAAGAATTTTAACAATACCGTCGTATGATTTCGTGGTGACTTCTTCAGGGTAGCTTAAATTATTCAGCAGTCGGAACGTTTCCTGATCTAGCTTCATTAAAACATACGACGCCATCTTCTTTGTGTCGGTGACGCCATAGTTTGTGAAGATGCTGCATAATCGCCTTTTATACACATCCCAGTCCGCAGAATTTGCGGAGAAAATTTCAATTGCTTCCACCGGTATTATGGCCATGGTATCCTTCTCGCCTTCGGAATTTTCGTGTTCCGAGTTTACACTCACGTTCTCGTCTGGGTCTTCGGTAGAATAATTCTCCTCGGATGAATTGCGTTCTTCCAAAAATTCCTGGTGTTCAATAAGAACTACAATCTCATCTAGTGTATCATTATTGCTTTTTTCTGGTTTTGGCATTTACTTTTATTATAGGGGTTTCCTCGTCGCCAAAAATGCTATGTTTCGTCGCACTCAACCGATGATTCCTTATTTTTCTTTCCCGTCGTGAAGTAAGATATACATCAAGTAATTTCAGTTCAAGACTGGTCTATTCATTCCAGTTTTATAAACTCTTATAATAGGACGGGTGTGTATATGTGTGGTTTAGAACAGTGCAACTTAATTACATCTGTCACTTAATTTATAGCAAAATTCAGTTATACAACAATAGTAAATGTTCAATAAATAATGATCGCATCGCAAATCGAATCAAATAAAAGATGTTTGATGAGGCTCATTGAATTTCCTATTGAATTAGTTGGAAAAAATTGTGTTAGTGTTTCTGATTGTCCGATTTGGGTTAGATATGCACCGTTTTGTTGTATAATTTGTTGCCATTTTAAAAGTAGCTTCATAATGCCTCTCTCATTGAAGTCTTGGATTCTTATTAGCGAAAAACTCTAGTAATCGATTTTCACAATCTTCTTTTGATCCAAATTTCTTATCACTCAAGCAGATTTGTAATGCGCGAAAAAGATGGTAATCGCTCGGTGTCAGGTCCGGACTACATTGTGAATATATTGATTCCCAACCAAGCTCCCGGAATTTTTGGCGAGTCACCACAGACGTTTGTGGCATCTCGTTGTCTTGATGGAACACAATACTTTTTTGTTGGACTATTCTGGTCTAGCTTCAAACGGTCCATTTGTTGACATTAGAGAACTGAATTTTGTGTTTGGTCTTACGGAAGCGATTCATAATAAATTATTTCCTTCAAGTCCCACCAAATACACAGAAGGAAATTAGTTCAATCGTGGTTTTTGGTGTCAATTGGTGTGGCACCCAAACAACGAACCTCTTTTTGATTCCAGCTTTGCGCAAATGACTTAAAACTGTTTTATGGTCAATTTTCAGTTCCTTGGCGATTCTACGACTTCGATTATTTCTGTAATTTTATCGACATTCAAAATAATGGATTTCTCTATCCCCAACTTAATATAAAAAGTTATTTCTTAGACCCAGCATTTTCATATATAAACAATAGACTATGGCAATTATGTAGCAGATTTTAGGAGTTCACTTTGTTGCGGTTCAACTTCAATATTTTATATGTCAGTGCTATTCAATGTTTTTGCTGGTTCATAATCCGCCACGACCACAATGTAGTGCTCCTGGGGATAACGAAAATTGATTCGTATTGCACTATTCTTGGTTTTCAAAATGCAGATGATAACTCGGAAATTGGGAGAATTGCATTTCATTACTACAGAGTAAGATATTTTTTTAAATAAATGGTGTCAAATATTGACTGTATAATGGTTTTCATTTTCGTTGGAAGTTTCGGAATGAAATTTTTACAGGCGATGTAGTTTTTCCACAAAAAAGAATGATAATAACGTAGAAATGATGCAATGATGTTCAGAATTTGAAAATATCTGATAAAGATCTGGCATTGACCGATTTTCAAACAATTCATGTTGTGAAGTGGAAAATCTGAAAAGAACAAATCACATGTTGGTTGAAAGATATGTGAGAAGTCGGTTTGAAGTTTATAGTGTAGGACATAATAACTATCTTCATTTATAAGACAAGAACTTATGAGGAGTGATCGTACGAATAGTAGATGTAGCTTACAAGCTGTATGAGTTATTTGAAGAGCATAAACGAGCAGTATCCTTTACGTAGTGTATCTCGTTCTACAACATGTTCTAGTACAACATGGTGCAGCTTGGCCGAAACCACCCCGAATGAGTTATATGAACTGACTGAGAACTAAAGATGAATAAGAAACATATTGTAATTCATGTGAAATTGACGTTGATTTTGTGAAGGAGTGATAGTTTTTCCATCTGGTTCTATAGTTATGAAACACTGAAATTTTAGTTTTTTGAATGTTTCGCGCCTGAACACAAAAAAAAATGGATAAAAGTTCAAATGACCAGTTTAATAAATGAAGATAGTTATTATGTTCTACACTACATACTGCAAATCAACCGACTTCTTACATATAACTGGAAACTCAGAAAAAATGAGTGGTTCTATAATTGTGAAACGCAGTGCAGTAATATTCAATACTTTTGGCTTTTGAACAGAAAAACAGGAAGTGGGTTATATCTGTGGTAAAATCGCAAGGGTGATGTAGGACTATCGTTGATTTAGTGAGCATTTATTTTTAGTTGCATCTGAATCTGAAATGAATGCATAAATGAATAACTGGGGGACTTCGAAAAAGAGAGCGTTACGTTGGAGGTTGTGTAATACATAATACATTGCTTGTATTGTGATATAAATTGTATTCCATTTCCAATAGACAAAATATCTGTTGCATCAAATCAGTCTACATAATTTTTGCGTTTGCTTATCTTTTCTCACAACACCCATTTCTCATTTGAGAAATTGTTGAGTAAACATCGTTTACCAGTGCGCGTAGACCGGGAATTCCTTATTAAGATTCATTGTACCTCTAATAAATTGCCGAAAGACGTGGTTTTACGTTGATCGCACTTGATTGCAAAATCATAAAACCAAATGTATTTGGTCGCAGTATTATATGGACAGAAAACATTAAAATAAACTCTTTCACTTTAATGTAATTTTCAATTCCAAGGGGAACTGGCAGATTATTTTTCAACAACGATAACATCTTTCCAGATTCTTCTCGATACTCGAAGCCCACCAGTGGTTAATGCTAACTCGATAACCACTTGTTAATTGCGCTTGACTGAAAAATCACAAAACCAAATGTATTTGGTCGAAGTATTATATGGATGGAAACAAATAAAATAAACTCTTTCGCTTGAATGTAATTTTCAATTCCAAGGGGAACTGACAGATTATTTTCCAGCAATGATAATCCTATCTTTCCGGAATCTTCTCCATGCTGGATGGCAACCAAACAAAAAGAGTTCCGCGCGTGTATGTGTGTGTGTGGCGGCTGCTCCGATGTCTCAAGCGGAACCGTTTTTCGATGCTGATACTCTCTTGGTCGCCTTCTCTTCTTATCCTGATAGTTTCGGCTTTTCTTTTCTTCGATGTCTCAAGCGGAACCATTTTTCGATGCTAATATTCTCTTGGTCGCCTTTTCAGTGGCATCACTCTCCAGGCTCTTGGTGACACCAGTCATTAGCACTTTCATGATGAACGAAGTTAGTTTCACCACAACAGCGACAGAATGCTCCAATCGCTGTTCAATTATAACTGAGTGGATTTCCGAACGACGCTCGCTTTTATACCGATTGGTGATTTCACTAGCCTGTTTTAAAGGAAATTTTAAGGCTACTGAAACAACTTTTTTGGATCAAATGGTAACAAGTACATAATGCGTAGACATTTCTCGCGTAACTTTTGAAAAGGTCCAATGTAACATTTTCGTCAACTCGAGAAAAACGAAGTTGAAGACCCGAACATTAATCCGCGAATTGTCTTGAAAGGTATCGATCTCTATCACTACTTTCTCCACTAGCAGTCAAGAATAACTCTGAAAACGTAACTGTTGTTCCGTGATTTGAGCTTAAATTTGAAGCCTAGGAATGAAAAATGTAACATTGGACGTTTTGACTGCCGCGTTTGCACATTGGACATACTACGTTGCACGATGAGAATCTGAAACTAACTACTAAACAGCAATCCAAATATCAGCATTTCGTTCTAAAGACAGATTATTGTTATTATCACTCGTTGAATTACACTGAAATCGCTAACAACGCCCGTAAGAAACAAAAACTCAAAACGACCGAAGTACGACATCGTGTTGTTTTGACTGCTTTGCTACTTCGGACGTTCCGAGCGTCGGAGGAAAGTGGCGTCCGAAGTAACAGCCGAGTGCTTAAAATACGAATCTGCACATTGGATATTTTTTGTATCGGCGATAAAAAGATGAAGAAGGTAGATACATGAACGATTGTTTTTGTAATGCATTCAATGATTGAAAACTAATAGCGTGCATTCATTAACTCGATTTGTTTACTTTTGTTACATAGGACCTTTTCAAAAGTTAAGCGAGATTTTATCTTTCGAATGGAGTGTTAATCATACCATTTCGTTCAGTTGTTTACGAGCTATTAACGCTCAAATCTCGGTCTCCGGCGTAACGCTTTCGTTTTCGAAACTTTGATTTTACACCCCGGTATAGAAATGAAAGACGTAGTTCTACATCAAAACGTGAGTCCATCGCTGCGCTTGCATGCCACAATATACCACGAAAACATTCAAACATGGAGGAGTAAACATTATGGTGTGGGGGTGCGTACTGGGTGGATAAGATCATGGATCAGTACCTCAACGCCCAAATGCTGTCAAACGCCAAGTAGAAGATGCCCCTGAAATGGCATTTCACGCAGGATAACGATCCGAAGCACACCGCCAGGACCGTTAAAAAAGTGGTTTCAGGATAACAAAGTCGACCTCATAGAGTGGCCAGCGTAGTCACCGGATCTGAACCCTATAGAGAACTTATGGAAGATCGCGAAAAGGTCGGTGCACACGAAGAAGTCGAAGAATAACCAGCAACAGTGGGGTAGGATCCAAGCTTGTTGGTACGCCATCCCGGTCATCACGTGCCAGAACTGGGTGTTTAGAGAAATGCGTAGCAAAGGTTACACGACCAAGTACTAACCCTAGAAGTTTTTCACGATATGAATTTCGTTGTTTTCTTTAACATGAATTAACATGAAACCGGTCTTAATTTTTGAAGCGTCAATTTAGTTGTTAAGTATGCTTTAATCGCATTTTTTGAAGACAGGCTATTGTTTTAGCTACAGGTATTGTAAATTTCTTCCAACAATGCAAATAAATTATTATAAATGGATTGCAGCACTGAATTGGATTATCTTTTTCAAAGTTTGGTCACTTTCTTTTTGTGACACTGTATATCGAGAGTGGCTGACCTAGTCTATTGAAAAATTGCAATTAACTGTTGCACTTTCGGTTCAGATTGTCAAAGCTCATTTTCAATTATACAGCCACTCCATGCCAAACCGATATAAGGTAAGTGATGTTGGTTTGTCCAATCGATAATATGATCATGGTTTGTCCACTTTTTGAATGCTCTAGTCCAGCACACATATGTCAAATCAGGTATTCAAATGTTTTAAAACATATAAATAAAATTGTATTTTTCATTAATTACAGTTGTTTCATAGTATATTTTTACGGATTCACATGTTTTAAAGTTTTATAAAATCTAGCTTTTATTGGTGTGCCCCTCATTTGAACTATCTGTTAATCAATCACCAGATGATTATTTGGTACGTATTCAGACCTTTTCTGGATTCTAACACTTACAAATATTGTAAACATCATACTTGTATACCATCTGTATTAGATTTATATATCTAAATCATGTAATTAATGCAATTCGGTGACCTCAATTCTGATCATGGTTTGTCCGATTCACTAATGTTGGTTACTATGGCAACCGCTCGGCGCTCTGCAGTTTGTTTTTTTTTTTGTTTCGTTGTCCTTCGCGCGAAGCAGAAATAAAGTTTATCCGGGTTGAGTGCTTTAAACCTGCTTCTAACCTTTAAAATGCCCAAGGCAAGACAATATTATGATAAAAGCCGGGAACGGGAACTACCATGATCATTTTTCGGACAAACTATGATGAGAGGTGGACAAAACCATGATCATAATTTCTCTTTGAAGAAAACTGTTAAAAAAAACATACAAAATTGAACAACTTGAACTAGACTAAAGACTAAGATTTCCATTTTAGTGCGGTCCGAAAAATCAACTTTTATCCATTTTTCCCAAAATTAAAGCCAATCACAAGTATCATATTAAAGCCAAAACGGAAAAAACCATTTCTGATATCGAGGTATGTTATATAATAACTCCTTAGATTTAAAAAAAAAATGAAATTCTTTTTTTTTATTTTGCAGGTCCAAGATATTTTGATAGAAGCTAGCTCATTGTCTTCAGTATGATATGTCGATCACCTCGGTTCAGTGGTTCAAAAGTAAAAAAAATTCACAAAAGTTTTTTGAAATAATTCACCTTTGGGAAAAAAGTGGAAAAAACCCTAAAATAGAAATGGGCACCCTAGTGAAAAAATAAAAAAATACGAGTCTAATGTTTTGCGATAAACAACAAAATAACCACTTTTGACGAAAATCTGAGAACCATTATATCAGTTTGGCATGAAATGGCTGTATATAGATAAATAAATTTGTTCCCGCTTTCAAAATTAGTAGGTTGATTTGCAATTTGTTATTGTAAAATAGAATAAATATTATAAAATAAACTAGATAATTACAATGCCATAGGATACCAATGGACGTAACAATGGTAACACTTCAAAAAAGTAAGATCACCATAGTGAAACCATTGGATGTACTATGCAAAAGATCAAAAGGTGCTAACTTTGATTAATGCGATTATTATTTGGAACAAAAAGATGGAATTGATTGGTTTATCTTTCATATTTTGTCTCTGCGAACAAGTTCACGCCGTGGAGGCGATCTGGCGTAGTGGTAACATCCATGCCTCTCACGCTGAAGGTCACGAGTTCAATTCTCACTCCCGACATTCTTCCAAAAATGGGAGTAAAAGTGACGAACCAGCCAAATGAGTTGAAAATAACTATACAGATATAAAAAAAAAAGTTCACGCCAATGTCTTCCCGAAAAAAAACGAGAACAGTTGAAAAACAAAACTATCATTTTTGTCTGGCGCCAAAAATGCAAAAATTCGTTCTGTTCGTAAATATTGAATTTGTTCCACATTGGAATGATCGTAAGCGATAAACAATAATTACTTTTATTCACACTTATCCACCTGTGACAACAATACAGCGATAGCCTTGAATAGTTTGTTTTCATTTTGCCGATTTCGCAATTGATATTTGTTTGAATTGTATAAGCTTCACACAAAAGACGATCATATGATCATATTCCAGAAACGCAAATAATCGAAATCTTCCGTTGATGGGAAAAGTAGTCCATATGAATATTGTTTAATTTTACAGTGACGTAATCAGTCAAATGGATCATATTCATTGATTGTTCTCTGCTACAATCTCGAAACAAATGTGAAATGTTTGAAGTAAAAGTATTTATTGTAATCATATATCAGTATTAGAGTTTTCCATCTACACTCTATAACAAACCAAATCTTTTCATGTGTTAATCATTTTCCCACAAAACCTATTGAGTCCGTTTTCATATATATAGGCTCCACAAACGATTGAAAATTTATTATATCTTCTGATAACAGCTGAGTTGCAATATAGAGATGAATTCAATTCTTCTAACCTTACTCATCATCGGTATCGTCAGTGGTACTGTTTTTGGTGCCCCAAGTGAAAAAGAGGGTGCTCAACCGGAGCTGGACATCGATAGTTCGATGTTATTGGATCGTGGGCCAGCCAAGTGCACATGTGGTATGCAATAACAGCAAAATGCATATAGATCATTCATACCGAACTCGTTTTGCAATTCTACTTTATAGGTGAAAACGGAAATGGCAATGGAAAAGCTAAGACACAGCCCACAAAAACGAATATCGGTACTAAGGTTCTCGAATCACTAGTAGGTTAATGATATGAAAATGTATTTGCATGCGAAAAGGAAAATTAAATAAATAACCTTTAACTGTCCTTCAATGATTCTACGTTTAATTTCGCGTTAAATCTACGATTTTTTACGGATGTATTTTTTTCTAGCACTATATTGAAGAATAAGTCATATTTTGTGGAAATAATCAAATCGATAGTTTTTTTTGAAGTAGAATGTCTATTAATACGAATATTGGTTTTTAGTAACAGAAATAGCAAGCATACAGAATTGTGTGTTTGAAATTGATTATAAAAATTCAATAAGGATGCTTAGTTTTCGGAGAACCAAGGAAATCACTTCTTTTTTCAAATTGGATATATATTACCAAACAATATATACTTTGATTTACAACGAACTCATAAAAAAATTTGTATGATCCTACAAAACTTTGATAGATGAAACGGTCAAAAACACTAATGATTGGGTTAAGCGTGTTTGAAATTTTATTTTACTGAAATTTTACTGAAATTATAATGAACCTAATTTTTATTGGGAAAACATCTGAAGCCGATCTGAAATTTGACATTCCAGTGAAATTTCCAGTAGATGATTTTCCGCTTATTTCAGACGAGCTATGATTTATTATGCCATAATCTCACTAAATGTTTGAATATATTCTGAAAAAGAAATCCATTCTGTTCAATATATTGCGTTACATAAATGTGATTGGGCTATGCTAACTGATGTTAGAGAGGTAAGCTTTCGTATAATTATAAATAAAAGATACTCATCAAAAAGGAAGACATTGAGAGGTTGGATAGGGCAGATCTTTGGATGCTCATAAATACTTTTTTGGTGTATTAAAAAAGATACGATACAGACGAAAAATAAAGCCTATACGGAACCCACTATCACTCTCCATAACACGAAAATTGTTGACCTATCCCTGACAAATTTGGTAATATGGAACAAATTCAACGATTGTTCTAAGTTGGGGTAGGCAAATGCGATATCTGATAATTTGAATATAAAGATTTTCATTGTTCATTTCCCCTCACCGTATAATATGTATGGGTAAATATTTTTACCGCCTAGATGTTTGACGGTATGTAACGAAATAAGTAAATTTTCATTATCTGAATAATATCCCACCGGTTTTGTTTTTTGGGAATCATATTTTAAGTTCAAGCACTGTTGGAGAAAACAATATATTAAAACTGGAATTATAATGATCCTACAAAGATATATAGTCATTGAAAAAATATAAGCAAATACTCTATTTATCGTTCTTTTGCACAAGGCACAAAGTTATTCTTTTTCAATTACACATTCTTTTGCTTGCCGCGGGAACAGCCAGATAACTGTCGGTATTGCTTGAGCAATATTGAACTCAAGAAACACTCGACAACCGTCCTCGAAAATGGCAATTCGGTGAGTGGAGATAGTTAAAAATTTAATAAGAGACAAACCTTGTTGAATCACAATGCGAACTTCAACAATACATGCAGCATCATGCATCATTCCTCGTGCAGTTTTCTTCGCACTGGAAACTTTCGCATCTGACAATAGGAGATTCTGTCTCGAATCTTTTAACAGCAATCCAGAGTTACAGGTTGGCACAGAGTATCATCTTTTCATAAAACTCCGCTCTCGACAGACCATGGGATCTCCCCCTCTTTCCGACCAAACTTCTTCCGCCAATCAAGAAACGTACCTGGATGCGCTTCATATCGTGTCATCATCTTCGAGAGACATCGCGCGCTGAAAAGGAAGGAAAATGAATCAGGAAATAACTAAGAAACATGAAAATTTTGCGAAAACATTTCTCCCCATTCTTCATTCCAGCCGGAAAATCATTCGAATGGTCCTTGCTGTTGTTCCCGTTCCGTTCGCTTGGTGGAGCCCGGCCGTGGCGTTCCGCGTTCCATTGTCGATTCAGGACTGATGACAAACGGTGCAGATACTGCCAGGCGTACAGATTGCCAAGTGGAACTACGGTGCATTGTAGCGACGATGTTAATAATATGGTTTATGGCTGTGATTTTGTTTACTTCTATTGAGGACTTTCCCGGACGTTGGACACCGGTAATAATGGCTTGTGCCGAAGTCCTTCTATGAATAGTACAACGGAAGCTATTGTGGCGCGAGTAATATATAGTTTGATTTTCTTTTTGGCCACTCTGATAACCAATAATTGGATGGACTTGGTCTTTCGTAACGGTTTATTTATTCCATAAATGCTAATGTCGTATTGTATTGTATACGAACCCAAGGATATCTCATTAGTGAACTGAGGGCATAATTGCATCACATGCAATCAGATTATATTTACATTCTATGATTATTTACTACTTTTCTATAGTTTTCTAATTTTTAATAGACACCGCTGTTAACCAGAACTAGTATATGTTCTTGCAAACAGCTCGATGTCTGTTCGTGGGCTCAAACTTCATACTTCAATTTCGTTTTTAACCTTTAATTGCGACTCGTATTAGGAATAAAATTATAACGTTATCTGAATAAGCACTAGTTACAACATGATTTTTTTTAAATGAATTTGATTCTCGTGCACTAACCTTTAGGAAAGTCGTGTTTGAAAAACTGTAAAATTATATTCATAATATTTGCGGTTTTTGCTACTTTTATGTTTTTTGTTTTTTGCACTGGCTTAACCAAACTTCAATGTCTATACACCAGTGAATGGTCAATTAAATACTTGTATGAAGAGCAGTAAGTAGACCTAGGTTTCATTTTGTAATTTATGAGAAACAAGCATTTGAAAAAGAGGTTTTTCAAAGCGTTGTCACGTTACAACAATAGAGCATTTTATTAGTTTATATGATGAACTTAAGTTCAAACATTTTTATGCTCGGGTTTCTCTGAGTAAACAATGAGGTTCAACAAACCTCAAATTTTGTTTAAGATCGGTCCACAAATGGAGGAGTAACAACTGTCTCCAGAGATAGTAAGTTAGTTTTCAAAGTTTGGTGCATAAAATTGAATTAGTTTCAAAGAGTTCATGTTATAGCTAGTGTTAATTCAGATAACGTTATTTTCTCCTAAAACATGATCTTAAATTTGGTTTTCGACATAGGACTATGTCTTTGATTTCTATATAGGGGGGTCACTCTACGAAAAATGTAACGATTTATTAAGAGTTTTCAAACGCATATCACTCAAAATCGTTGTTGCGACATATGTTGTATTATATACTATTAGACAGGAAATTTATTCAGCAATTTTTTTGCTTAAAACATGAACAGTGAATATAGTAAAACAGTTAACAATTTGTTGATTGAAAAGGCTGTTTCCTAACCACTCGCATCCTCTCCGAAGTAACGAGCAAGCTTTTTGCCTAAATTCGGGCGTTAGCTCACAATGTGAGTTGATGCATATAATGAATTATTCTCCATTCACCGATAATAGGCAATAATACCCAATCAATTCGTGCTCAATTCACGTCTTTATCGTGTAGGTCTTGCTACTAACCAGGGCACGAAATTTTCGAAGGTGAAAAATGAAGACCGACTCTACTCTCAGTAGCTTCGCTTCGACTAGAACTGCTTCGGCAGTCGAGACTGTCTTGACTGGAAAATGAATTGACTAGCGTTGACTAGCGAGGATGACTGGTGAACTAGTGCAGTCAGTGGTTATTTTAACTGACTCGACACGATATGAAGCGCCAATGAAAATGGTCATCTCTAATTTCAAAATGTTACCCCATAAAAAATGTTCACGATCTCGAAAAAACACACTATGCCAAATATCAGCTCAATCGGACTTAAGGGAGAGTGGCGCAAAGCGGTCAAAGTTTGAGTTTTTTGAACATCTAAAAATCACCCAAGTGGGGAGTAAAGGAAATCGGGGTTTCCGAAAAATTTGCCAAATGTCATAAAATTGCATGAAACGACGAGATTTAGTGTCATCTCGAAATTTTTTTTTGTCAAAAATCGACTCTCTGGGACTGAAATCGAAAAATCACCCAAGGGAGGAGTGAAGGAAATCGGGGTTTCCTAAAAAAATTGTTCGATGCCAAATGTCATTGCATGAAACATGGTTTAGTGTCATCTCGAAAAATTTTTTCGTCAAAAATCGACTCTCTGGGACTTGTTTTTTTTTCGGAATACGAAACGAAATGTATGGTTTTGGGTACCAATAAAAATAGTTATCTCGATTTTTCATAAGGAACTTGTTGCGAAATGTTGATTTGCACGATAATGTACCCTATGCAAAATATTAACTCATTCGAACTTCATTTATTAAAATGTCCAAAAATCGGGGTTTTCAAAAATATTTGTTGATGCCAAATGTCTTAAAATTGCATAACTGGTCGAGATTTACCGTCACTTCAAAATGCAATGAGGACAATTTGACTGGGAAGAATGAAATGATATAGTCGAGTCGGTAGAGGGAGATAGCAACTAAATGCCCGACTGACTGTTTAGTCGTTTTGACAGAGAAACTGCGTGAATAAGCCAAAAGTCATTACTAACTGAATACGGGGTTAGTCAGATAGTCAGCTGACTATCCTCAGTTGACTATGACTATGCAGAGCCCTGCTACTTACAATTTATATAATTGGGGTCCAGGATGTCATAATATCGAACATTTGATTATTGTTTGATTATGTGAAAAATGCAATTCGTAAATTAAACTGGCTGCTGATTTCGAAGATCGAAAAGGTATACTAACGCATGTCAGAAAATGATAGCTCGAGTAGTCGCGATCATAATATTATGCTCCTAAGAAACCCGCTTCACTTCAACTTGAAGTGTCCATGTCCATTTTCCTTTCCCTTCCCCTTTCCTATATATAAGCCACATGCACCCAATGAGATCAGTTTTCTACAGTAGCTACTTAATTTAGAATTGTGTCTAAAAATGATATATAGTGACTCTTTGTCTTCTTCTGCATAATTGAATAAACAGAAGAAAAGAGTAGTAATGGCTTCAATGGTATTTTTGTGTACATTAATGAACAGAATTTGGATTCCGTCACATTATCTCATCCAACCCATTTAAAGGATACAAGTTCATACAGAAAAAAGTTTTGTTTTTCAGGGCTTCCATTTGATGTATTAAAAGAGAAAAAAATACAGATTTTGATCAATGAAAAAACTCAATTCAAATGCAATTTAGGGACTCAAAATGAAAGAGGTGTAAGTGACATCATCGACTTTCTCTATTGTTCATAACATCGCCACAAACACACTGTATTTGACAATGTTTAAGATAGGTTTAAGATAAAGAGAAAAAAATACAGATTTTGATCAATGAAAAAACTCAATTCAAATGCAATTTAGGGACTCAAAATGAAAGAGGTGTAAGTGACATCATCGACTTTCTCTATTGTTCATAACGTCGCCACAAACACACTGTATTTGACAATGTTTAAGATAGGTCTGAACCTCATCTATCGAATTCTATAGCAAACACAAATTGGAAAGTTTTTGCATTTGAGTTAAGTGCGATTCATATACAACATCCACGTCACGTTCACGTCCCGTCACGTCACGATACGTCAGTTATTCTACCATGTAATTCTTATGAAAACATTCAAATACACCGGCAACGTAACGACCCGTCAGCATACGTCCACCGAAAATGACCGGCAGGATTTGTGGAAAAGAATAATTGACGGAGAGGGACGGTTCATTGGGTTTTTGTCTGGGCTTTGTGTCTCGGCGTTTGTTTTGATTTTGGTTTTATTTTTCATACTCTTAGTTCCAAATTTCATTCGCTCTTTCCCTATCGACCAGTGCATAAAGTCACGTGGGTCTCCCGCGATGGACATAGCGTGATGGACAAATCAAATCGACCCCACTTGCATCAACCGAAAAAGGAGACGAAGCCTTCTTGATATTCGGAATAAACGCAGCGCCGACGTCGCTTCTGACCATCGCCTTCTAGTTGGCGAGATCCGTCTGCGCATTGCACGGATCCAGCGACAGGTGGAGAGGCTTGGACGATTCAACATACGCCGACTAGAAGATCCAGCTGTGAAGAGGTCGTTCGTTAAAGAGCTTGAGACTCGAGCAGAGGGTATTCTGGAAGATGGCAACGTAGAAGAACAGTGGACGGCCGTCAAGATCGCCTTCATCGAGAGTAGTGAAAATAACCTGGTCCAGCTGCGCACCCAGAGGAAGGAGTGGATCACGGATGGAACCTGACAGAAGATTGAGAAGCGTAGTGAAGCTAAAGCTACGATTGAGCGGACAAAAACCAGAGGAGCCAAGAACGAAGCCCGTCAATGGTATGTCAATGGTCAATGGTAGGCGGGACAAGATTCTATATAGATTATCAATACAAGGCTGAATTTCACCGTATTTGAATGGCGTGAACGTGAATATTTTCGGCACTGCCCGGGGTCGATCTCATATAGCAGAAATGCTCAAAGCTGACCACATATATATATATATATATATATATATATATATATATATATATATATATATATATATATATATATATATATATATATATATATATATATATATATATATATATAGCTTATTTGCAATATTTCAAAACTTTTGGTCTATAAAGTACAACATTTACCTAAAAACTATGTCTTTCTTATTATGTTTGTGTTTATGTTTTTTTCCACGTTTGAACATATTTTAGAAAAAAAAATTTAAACCTCCCTCTGATTTGGCAGCGTTCTGGAATGTTTTACGCGTAACAAAAATGCGCTATGTGTAATCCCGCAGTCGTTTAAGGGAATTTGTAGTATGCTTCGAAATATATGAGAAATGACTTCCTGGAGTATTTAAACGGCAATCAAAGAGTATCGCGAATAACTACTAAACTAAACAACTAATAATCTATTTTTTGCTGCACCGATACTGATAACAATTGCCATAACCTATCTATCCGAGAGCTCATTTTCGACGCAGACACTCATTAATGTTTGCAGGGAGGGAAAAAAACCAAAAACCACTCAAAAGACTACGCCTAGTTTTAACCCGGTAGGACAAGAAACAGAGGTTCCTGCTAATGAAAAGCCATTGCTCATCACGGGAGGGGAAGCTGAGATGAATAGCAAACCTGGATCCCAGCTTCGGCCTTTATTTCTGTACGTTTTTTTTTTCATTTCGTCTGTTCTAATTCCATTCATGCCACACATGCGGAAGGCTTTTCAAATGTGACCCAACATCCTTTCTGGAGCCACTTCTGCTATGGCTAATAAATGAAAAGCACGCCACACTCCGGAGGCCCAAAGGTTGGGTTGGTCCTGAATGGAAACAGAGCGTGAGTGGGACCGAGAGCAGGACAAAGTATCCGAGATGGACGTGGTTCGGTTCTTTGGGATGTAATGAATAGCTTTTCTTCGCCGTGTGCTCGTGTGTAGTTTTTTGAAGATTGTTGGAAAATCAAGAATGCGGCGAATCACGTGAGTCAACACAATGAATTGGGATGAACAATGGGCAGCCCTTTGGCTTTAGAATTCGGGTAGCTATTGTCTCAATGTCAGATCAAAGTTAGTGAGGCTACAAATTAATGCTTATACTGAATGGGCCGTCGAGTGTGATGATGATAGATTAAAAGCAGCTCGATTGGGAAAAAATGCAAGGGTAAATATATTCAAATGAATCAACACGTATGCCTTGCGATAAATTCAATTCACGATCCCAGTCTGAGTTCAATTACTTGTCACTCTTACCGTGTTAATAATTTCAAAGTCATCAATATAGCGTTGTGTCAGTGTTTCTATTTCAAATCGCACGAGACATCAACGAGCCAACGGCGAGGACGAAGGTCAGGAAATCGGTAAGCGAAAAAGTACCGCCGGCAACGAGATGAGGGATTCGAATTTTTCCCAGACCGGAGGGAAAATGATACGGAGCTGTGGACATTAGGTTACGCTGCCAGCGCACAGTAAACCCTTTCTGTCCTTCGTGTGTGATATACCGATGGCATCAAATATTAAACATCAGATAGTCCCAACATGTGTGTGTTTGTGTGACAACTATATGTGAAATTATATACATTCCGAAGTGTTATGGGCATCTTGTCCCTCGTTATGTTGCCTTGACCCTTGTACCCGTCCTGTTGGGATGTGCCATACGGCGGGAAGAGTTTCGGGATGAGAGGTCCACCTTTTTGATGTAGGTTCAGATTGTAATTTAAAATCTGTCAGGAGATGATATTACACTAGAGATTATCGCAGATACTTGGACTGGATGCAGAATAATGTCGAGAAAAGGCATTGCTTTATTTTCTTTCATTAAATAAGGCTCACTCGTGCTAATAATGAAAATTTTTGAAATGTATTTATCACTGAGAAATCTATGTATTGGACTGATTCTCAGATGCTCATTAAATTTTGGTTATTTTCTAATTATAACTCTAAAACTAGATCAAATTATTAATTCTCGGTCGACGAATTTTTATAAGAAACTAGCTGACCCGGCAACCGTTGTTCTGCCATATGATTTATTTGTAGCGAATATTTTGGTTGGTAAAAGTAACGAATATATTTCAAGAGAATATGTATGTTATCATTCAGATCTGTAAAATTGATCTGATTGATGATTTTTACTGCGAAACATACATGTGCGTACTTCTTTTTTTTTAATTTTTCCATTTTATTTTAAATATTCTCCAAAGTATTTTATCATTCTAATTTGAGTGAAGACGAACTCACAAAATATATAGACGACGCAGATCTGATCAGTCGTTCTCCTGTGATGATGAGTTATACGTACGTAGGAAAAACCTTGTTATTATACACTGCTTTACATAACTAAAGAACCACTCAACTTTTCTGAGTTTCCAGAGATATGAGAGAAGTCGATTAAATTGAAGTATATGGTGTAGAATATAATAACTATCTTCATTTATATGCCTGGCCATTTGAGGATTATTGTTGTGTTCAGGCGCGAAACACTCAAAAAACTAAAATTCCAGTATTTCATAACTATAGAAGCAAATGGAAAAACTCTCACTCCTGTACAAAATAACGTCAATTTCACATAAATTACAATAAGTTTCTAATTCTTAGGTCATCTTTAGTTCTCAATCTGTTAAGATATCCCATTCGGGGTGGTTTCGAACCAGCTGCGTCATGTTGTAGTGTGTATTTCGTTCCACGCAGAGGATACTGCTGATTTAAGCTCTTCAAATCACTCATACTGCTTGTAAGTTACTGCATCATACTGCATCTAATATTTGTAAGATGACTTCTCATAAGATATTGATAGGGTTTTCATCTGGTAAGCAAGCTGACCAACCCAGAATATGAAGCCCCTATTCATCAAACCATGTCCTGATCTTACGAATTTTATGAATTGATGTCAAATTAACCAAATATCACATTGTTTTTGATGCAAAAACAGCAGTAAATGATTCTGAAGTACTTTGTGTACTTATGACTGTGCATTCGTGTTGATGAAAAGCCATCTGAACTAGGTCTTTTCGAAAATATTTCCCTCAAACTATCAAACTGCCGCCTGCAAAGTTATGAGTTGAAAAATCACATGACACGTTCCTTAAGTCCTTCTAGTAAGAAGAAATTCTATCCAAATTGAATTTCTTTTTATCAGAAAAGCTTCCACATTAGTTTTTCGTCCCACAGTTTTGGAAATGAAATGAAATTTATATGGTTTGGGGAGAATTTTCTTAAAAATGTCTGGTTAAGATAGCTTACTATAAACACGAATGAACAGTCAGAAGTGCAAGGAAGTACTTCAGAATCATTTAGTGCTGTTTTTGCATCAAATCCATTGTGATAATTGGATAATTTGGTATCAATTCATAAACACAAGAAGGTTAGGGCATGGTTTCATGAATAGGGGCTTCAGAATCTGGACAGGTTCACCAGATCAAAAACATGTCAAAAACTTACAAGGAGTGATCGTACGAATAGTAGATGTAGCTTACAAGCAGTATGACTGATTTGAAGAGCTTAAACGAGCAATATCCTCTGCGTAGAACGAAATACACACTACAACACGACACAACTGGGTAGAAACCACCCCGAATGTGATATTGTAACAGATTGAGAACTAAAGATGACCTAAGAATTAGAAACTTATTGTAATTTATGTGAAATTGACGTTAATTTTGTACAGGAGTGAGAGTTTTTCCATTTGCTTCTATAGTTATGAAACACAGGAATTTTAATTTTTGAGTGTTTCGCGCCTGAACACAACAATAAAGCTCAAATGGCCAGACATATAAATGAAGATAGTTATTATATCCTATATCATATACTTCAATTCAACCGACTTCTTACATATCTCTGGAAACTCAGAAAAACTGAGTGGTTGTGAAACGCAGTGTATGTAAAGATTAAAATAAAATAAAACACAATGATTGAATTTGACTTCAATGGCAAGCTCATTAATTCTATATATATATATATATATATATATATATATATATATAATATATAATATATACAGGGTGGGCCATTTAAAGTGGAAGCATCTGGCAACCCCATAACTTTTGACAGAGATGTCAGATTAACAAATGTCATACCGCGTTGGAAGCGTCATTTCAGTACAATTTTAACCATGGAACAATACACACCTAAACAACGCGTTGAAATTGTTCAGCTGTACATTCAAAATAACTTCTCAATTGTGTTAACTAAACGTGCGTGGAAAAATGAAAATTAAGTTAAAACATCGCCTGGAGACAACACTATACGTCGATTATATGCCAAATTTATATCGTCTGGTAGTGTTGGTAATGCCAGTCATCTGTCCAGACAACGACCAAGACGTTTCGACGAGAATATTGATGCCGTTCGAGCCAGTGTTGCAGAGACTCCATCGACATCAGGTCGCCATCGTTCGCAAGAGTTAGGCATCGCTCGAACCACTCTCCGACGCATAATTCGTGTTGATTTGAAAATGTTTCCGTATAAAATTCAAATGGCTCAACAACTTAACCCATCTGACTTACTACGTCGACTTGATTTTGCGAAATGGACCATCGAAATGGCCAAAAATGAACGTGGCTTTTGGCAAAAAATCATAATGTCTGATGAGGCGCATTTCAACTTGAATGGAGGAGTGAATAAACAAAATTGTCGGTTTTATGCTACTGAAAACCCTCAATTCATCGAAACGCAACCTCTTTACGACCAAAAAGTTACTGTGTGGTGTGGCATTTATGCCGATAAAGTCATCGGCCCGTACTTCTATGAAAACGAAAATGGAGCAACGGTAACCGTGAATGGGGAGCGTTATCAGACAATGATAACCGATTATATAGAAATAATGAGCTTGCCATTGAAGTCAAATTCAATCATTGTGTTTTATTTTATTTTAATCTTTACATACACTACGTTTCACAACCAGTCAGTTTTTCTGAGTTTCCAGAGATATGTAAGAAGTCGGTTGAATTGAAGTATATGATATAGGATATAATAACTATCTTCATTTATATGTCTGGCCATTTGAGCTTTATTGTTGTGTTCAGGCGCGAAACACTCAAAAAATTAAAATTCCAGTGTGGAGTTGTGTCCTTGGCGTCAGTGGTTGACAACAAAATTTGATTAAGAAGCTCCTGAAAATGGACATACAAATATTTTCCCTGGGGCAACAATGCAAATCGAGGGAATTTTAATGATGAAAATACGGTTAATATAAAAATGAATGGTAGGTGTTCAACAGTGTTTTTTTTTCTATTAATCATTTCCAGCAAAATCAATCAACATGCCACAAAATGGGAAAATTAACACCTATCTTAACCCTCCGCGTGTAATTGAGGTGATTTTCGAAAACAAGTTTTTACTCAAACACTCGGTACGAACGGGTCACCTCTTAGCTCATAAACCGAAAGAAATTGTGTGCTGATGACAGCAGAAATTAGCCTTTTCCCAAGGGTGAAGACAACAAAACGTTCCTTCAATTTTCGCTGACCAGTCTTGACAGTCCTGTTTAATCCTCCACGGGGCTAGATCCGCGTAAAGGGGTTGACCGTGTTCGAAAGCTGTTCATGGAAGGGCTGATATTAGCATGATTGCGTGATGTGTAATGTTGACGAACAGTTTAGAAATAAGTTTGCACAAAATATTCGAAGGCTGTGTTTGGACTTGTTTATGCTGAACTCTAGTGGCTTGTTTTACATGGGAACGAGTTTTTTGTCCCTTCTAAGTAGGGGAAGTAATTCACGTTCATTAGAAAAACGGCACATTGAAATCATGCTCAAACTAAATAGCTTCAATAATTCAATTTTAGTTGTAATTCGTACAAATATCCAATTTAAATGAAAGTTTTTCGACAACAAATCAAATTGCAAACTAAAGTCTATTTGACGCCACCCATTGCTTAGCCAAACATTCCGCCCAATGACCACAAAAGACTCAACAACAGGGCAATAGCCACCCTCTGAATTATTCGTGGTAATTTTCAACTCACTAAAACACTATCTTCGGCCGAAAAGGGAAGTTCTTCCTGAAATAGTTAGTCTTCTTCTAATCTGGCATCTTTTATTTCCAGATCGATGCTCTCGGAAAACGCATGACCACACCATCCAGCACCGGAGCCATCCATTTGGAGAGCCAGCCTGTATGGTGTGTATGTGTGA
Organism: Toxorhynchites rutilus septentrionalis; assembly: GCF_029784135.1. Lineage (NCBI taxonomy): Eukaryota > Metazoa > Arthropoda > Insecta > Diptera > Culicidae > Toxorhynchites > Toxorhynchites rutilus. The sequence goes on from NC_073746.1 coordinate 227,843,933, forward strand.
TGGTGTATGTACAACTGAAAAGTTCGACCCCCAAGTGCCGAGAAACTTTCCGGCTCGAATATGGCCGTCCGAACAGAAGTTTTGCTTTGCAACGCTGCTGATTGGGAGCACCGGTGGTCTCTGGGGTACTTAATTTCGCTCTTCAACTTTTCCACCACTACCCATCCTCAACTTCCAGAGGAATATTTTCAGATTAACAGAAAGGGCTGCCCCTTTCTGCCATTATATATCGTTGCTGTATGTGGGATGATGGTTTGTTGCGAAGCTCGATCGGTTCAGCGGCGGGTCCAGCTTGGGAAAAAAGCGATTTTATTTGAGGAAATTGATAGTACCGGTATATCCATTTCGCTGTTCTTCAAATACAATTTTTATGAAAAAGTAGTCTTTAATTATATTATGTATTTTATTTTGACATCCAAATGTCATCTGAATTGTGATTGTTTAATTTCAGGTTTACAATCTAACAATTTGGATCGTTCACCAACTGAATAATGTGTACTGGCGCGTTTACACTAGGGAGATCTATAGCTATAGATGGATTGATTCACGCGAAAATAGATGTAAACGGGTGATAATATATACGATACACTTCTTCGAGGTATATATAACCACTATGAATACAGGGTCTTTCAGATTAAACGCTAACGCAAAAAAAAAATTCGAATAGCTTCTTATAAAAATATTTTTTCGCTCCGTCGATGGTACACTACATTCCCCACTTCGGGACGATAATGTTCGGCTACTCGTTCAGTCGGATCGGATGGTTTTTAGTGTCAATATGTACAATTCACAAGAACGTGTGAACCATTATTTTGAACTATTGTGGTATCCCCTTTTTTATAGTACACTTCAAGCTTATCTACTGCCTATTGATGAAGGAGTAGGCTGAAAGTCATAGCGAGATAGGTGCCAATCAGGAATAATCTTTTTGATAAAATTTATAATCCTGATCGGCGACGCAGACCAAATTTCCTTGGACTCCAGAATAACTTTATCAAGATGTTGACGTCTGCGTCTTTTTTTTTGTCTTTATTTAAGAGACTTTCAGCCGTAGGCTGGTTCGTCTCTGTAACACGTCTGAGTCTTGTTAGAGTTCCGCAGTTACAGAGCAATGATTCCAAGGTTTCGCTTTCAGCATCACAAAAGCGACAAATATCATCTTGTACTAAACCTATGTTTTGAGGATGGAATTTATACGGACAGTGTCCTGTTACAAGACCAGTGAATGTGCTGAAGTCTTTCTTATTAAGGCTCAGCAGTTGAGTAATTTTAATACTCGGTGTAATTTTTTTTTGCCTGTTTAAGTTTTGCAGCCATCCACTTGGCTGTCACTTCCCGGTCTTCCCATTTCTTCAGCTCACTTCTCAACACACAGTCAGAAAGTCCACAGAATGGTTCTGGACCAGTGAATGGGGAGTTTGAGCCGTTCCTGGCAGGTTCATCTGCTCGCTCGTTGCCCTCTATACCGCAATGGCCAGGAATCCAGTATAGTTGTACCGAACTTGTTTGACTTAATTGCCATAAAAGGGAATTACATTCCCAGACAATTTTTGAAGAGCTTTAAGTGCCGCTTGACTGTCCGAGAATATGCATATGTTAGCATGTCTATATTTCCTTTTGAGGCAGACATTTAAACATTCTATTATTGCAGCTATTTCTGCCTGAAAAACTGTTGGCCAGTTTCCCATAGCTACAGAGATTTTTGTTCTGAGACCATACACTCCGGCACCTGTTCTGATTCCCATTTTCGACCCATCAGTGTAGAACATGATTGAACCATTACGAACGTGCAAGATTAGCGATAAAAACGTGTATTTTTAATGAAATCGTATTACTCGAGCAACCGAAGCCTTAATGAAACTGTGTCCGCTTATGGTAAGAATTTCAACATTTCTCATCGTCGATTACTTCCTCTGGGGGTACGTGAATGACCGTTGTTATGTTAATAAGCTACAAAATTTGGAGGAACTTAAAGAAGAAATAACTCGGATTTTCAACAGCATCGTAGTCGTAATGTTAGAGTTGTGCATGAAGAATTTGTTCACCGTTTCAAACGCGTTATAAAAAAAGGGGTGGTCACATCGAAAATATCCTTAAATAAGCTTTATTTTTGTTTTTTTAAACAAAAATCGGTTCACTTTTGTAGAAGTTATTAAAATTTGTTGCGTGAGCGTTCAATCTGAAAGACCCTGTAGAATAAATTCAAGCATATGTAAACGCTGGTGTATTTCTCACTGGTGAAATACACCAGCGAAAACCAAGCGAAAACCAAGGAAAACGACCGCGAAGGATGACTTTGCCATAAAGCGAACCACCAACAAAGATCCCTTCAAGGCCTCGAAAAAGATTCGAGACGAATCGAACTTTTCTGTGAGTTCCCCGACACTTCAGCGGCGATTGGTGGAGCATGGTCCAAGTGAAATTGCACAAAGAACATACCGAATGGCGCGAAATGGTTTAACCATTTCTTTCTTTCCATAATAACCATGGATAACAGCTATTACAACCATCCTCCTTAGGGGCTTTGGACCCTCTGCTCTGGTTCTCAATAGTTTCAGGTTTTTTTTCGAACATGCTACTATACAGATTTTTTTGCTTGAGCAGTAGTGATTTTTTTGTTGAGCAGTCTTGATGTTTTGTCCGACACTGTTCATAATTGAGGGTTTATGTCATTTCCGGCCAATTGGGTATTGGCGAAAGACTCTCCTGTCTGCTCTTCAACGTGGCACTGAAAGGTGTGATGCGGAGAACGGACTTCAATATGCACGACACGATTTTCAACAAGTCATGTCAGTTTATCTGCTTCGCCGACGACGTACATAATCGGAAGAACACATGCGAAGGTAGTGGACTTGTATACCCGACTGAAACACGAAGTGTTTGTCTGCCTTGGCTTGTTGATAACAACTGACAACAACAACAACAGCCATGAAATTCGGAAGTCGCGCCTACAATGGACTCCACAAATACCTAAGGTCCAACAGTCGTCGAGCAATGAATCTGGCATGATAACTTCGAACACATTTGCTTACTATTGGCGATAGACGACGGAAGTGAATCTGGGATAGAATTTTATATCCAGGATCGTGAATGCACAATCCAGTTTGTGTCCTTTTTTAATACAGAAGCTTTTCAGTATCCCAGATCCTGAATATCAACCGGTAAATATATTCTTCCAAATTTCCAGGGCGTCCCTTGAAAAGCTTCGCTGCGAAGCCATCCTGCTTTGTGGTTCGATAGCTGATTAGTAGCCCCCTGAGCTTTACCCATTGGTACGGTGTAGTCCTCTTGCACACCGGATTGTTCTCCTGTCTGCGCGCTGCTTAGATGTTTGGATGATCATATAGCGACTCACCTTGTCCGTCACAAAGAAAAACATACAAGAACAAATAAGGAAACCAGACCATTGAGGCTAACGCCGGGTTATATGCAAACATAATCCAGAAAACATACCTACTTTACTTTCAAACCAACATAGAATCATTATTCTGGAATCCCATTGCAATTATCCATCTGTTGATTTAGAATCCCGATATGATTACTCCTCGAATGACGAAATAATGCGGTTCCATTCTTCTATTTTACGACATAAATATATTATCAAACATGTCAATTACGTCAATGAAATTCATTAAATCAAGCAACATCAAAGTCGGGCTTTTTATTAAAATTACTACCCGATATCGTGTGAATACATAAAAGACATACCGTTCTGATTCATATTTCGGATAGCTTCATATTTCGAACACTCTTTGAAAATAACTTGAAATCTTAATGTCTTGATGATATAACTAAGTAAATAAAGTTTATCTGTTAGAAAGCGGTCAGGCGATTCGCAACTTTTTTTTATATTTTTTTTAAAAAGAGTTGGACAAAAAGGCCCTGATCCGACCCTCTAAATTGCAATGGCTGTTCATCACATGGAATTCTCGTTTTTTGATGACTTCGGCATTGAAAAGAATACTAAAACTCTTAAATTAAGTCTTATACTGGTCGGTGTGGATCATGAGTGCTAGAACAGGGGAAAACAGAGGCCAAATCGGAGGTCTCTTTTTTCGACACTTTCGAAAATGGTGATCCTAAAATAACCCCTCCATGGGCTATAGTTTGGCCGGAAATGACATAAACCCTCATTTATACACAGTGTCGGACAAAACATTAAGACCGCTGCTCAAGCGAAAAAATCTCTATAGTAGTATGTCCGAAAAAGAACCTGAAACTATTGAGAACCAGAGCAGAGGGTCTAAAGCCCCTAAGGAGGATTGTTGTAATAGCTATTATCCATGGTTGATATGGAAAGAGAGAAATGGATAAACTCCTTATCACATCACTCACCACCAGGGCCCGAAATCTTCGAAGGTGAAAAATGAGGACCGACTCTACTCCCAGTAGCTTTGCTTCGACTAGAACTGCTTCGACAGTCGCCGCCAACAAAAAATGACTTGACTAGAAAATGAATTGACCAGCGCTGACTAGCGAGGATTACTGGTGAACTAGTCCAGTCAGTGGTTATTTTAACTGACTCGACTAATGAATACAAATCTGCCTCTTCATTCAACTGACTTCAATCCACATTTCCATTTCCCCCTGATACTAATTTTGTACCCGCATACGCACGTCCATATAAAGAGGAACGAAAACTTGATTCGTGATGCAAAGAAGTAGTTATATGCTATAAAGGTCCTCGCATTATTATTAGTTAGTATTAGGCGTTCAAAATATCGCGCACACACTGCACGCTATTTTATACGTGTGAGTAGTTTTCGTGTACGCTACAAAAAAATCAAGCTCACCTGTAGCGTTTGTCAAACCACGGTGAACTCATACATCGATTCTTGCAAACGTGCATGGGAGAGAGAGAGGAACGAATTCGTTTTGGGAGAAGTCACTTCAAAATGCAATGAGGACAATTTGACTGGGAAGAATGGAATGATATAGTCGAGTCGGTAGAGGGAGATAGCGACTAAACGCCCGACTGACTGAGTCGTTTTGGCAGAGAAACTGCATGAAGAGCCAAAAGTCATTTACCGACTGTCTATGGATATAGTTAGTCGGTTAGTCAGCCGACTATCATCAGTTGACTATGACTATGCCGCGCCCTGCTCACCGCAGTAAATTCTGATTTGCTACTCCCAAGCGCCATTCGGTGTGTTGCAATTTCACCTAGACCCTGCTTCACCAATCGCCGCTGAACTGTCGGGGAACTCACAGAAAAATTCGGTTCGTCCCGGATCTTTTTCAAGGCCTTGAAGGGATCTTTGCTGGAGGTTCGCTTTATGACAAAGCCATCCTTCGCGGTCGTTTTCCTTGGGCGTCCAGTCGTTTCGGATCAAAATGGGTCGAAACACTCGAAACAGCCGAAACGAGGAATTGGTCCTAAATTTTGTTGCGTCATTTTAGTTGTGAAGTATGCTTAAAACGCGTTTTTAATGAATGACTATCGTTTTAAAAACAGATGTTATAAATTTCTTCGAACAATGCAAATAAATTATTATAAATGGATTGAAGCACTGGATTGTCACTTTCTTTTTTTGCTTGAGCAGTGGTCTTAATGTTTTGTCCGACACTGCAACTGAACAACAGATGATATTGCTTTTACGATGTTGTTTTATATAATTCCTGCAGCAATGCAAATTGATAGTTACGCCTCTAGATGACAACTGTACTTTACTTTCAGGAAACGTTTGCCTTCCGATAGTGCGCCTCATTTTTCAACCTTGAAAATAATAAAATACAACAATAATATTAGCCGACTTCAAATTCTCTTAAAAAGGAGCTATTTTCAGCGTAAAATTCATACAACTGGCACTAAAATATGATTGTTTTTGAATAACGTTCTTCAAATTTACATTTTGGGTCAATTCTATGGATAATGTTATAAAAAAATACTGTCGGATAGCTTGTTAGTGGATTTGAAGCTTTTGTGTAATAATCTATGACAGAACTCAATCATATATTTGAAATCCATCTTAAGCAACGTTATCTGAAGTGTGTACTCAAAAAAAGCATGAAAATTCGTATCTGTTTTCCAAAAGCATTCCAAAATTTGCTCACCGCGCATATCCTCTACGGGTGGGGTGAGTTGTTTGAGATATGACTTTTCTTCCTCTTTTGTTCATATCCGGGCCGAAACCTCAGTCCGGTCCTTTTTAGTAGAGAGTTCCCTATGCCACAGAAAATCAAGATGAGATTCATAAATATTTCCCCATGTTGGTCCCTTGTGGGTCTGCCCACTCCGATTGTGTTTTGTGTATTTCCCTTGCCCTTCCCCATCGACACAACCTTGTCTTGACTCGGGTGTCGAATGGACCAAACCCGGCAGAGTGGCAAAAAATGTCTGGATTCAGTATCTAAGTTTGCGGTGGCCAGCAAGAACTTAGTTTTCTCTAAATTTGTGGGTGGAGAGATCACATCCTTTCATATATCCATGCGTAGAATTTCGCAGACTTCTCTTCGCCATTGCCGCATATCCCATATTTTAATGGTGGCTGGAACATTCAAATGAAAGGGTTGAATGAAGATGTAATGTTTTGATTTATGGTTCACACTTCCTTTGTGATCACATATGTGACCAACCACTCGTAGTTCCGATGGAATATGGATTCAATTACCCCTCATCTTTTTGACACAGCGGATAATTAAAATCATCAGGCCCAGAAGCTATCACCGGAATACGGCTTCCAATCTGAATGCATAGATTAAAAAAAAAGCTTAACAGAACAGGAATCATCGTGCACAAAAATCCAATCCACCTCATTTCCATGTGGGTGCGGTTGGTTCTTAATTGGTATCCCTCCCGTCGCACAGCATCGCATTGATCGAACAAGCATCGTTCGACATATACCGCAGATTGCAAATTGAAACTCGTGTCGAATTGGTTTCCAGAACCAATCCCACTTTTGAAACGACCGCCGATTTGCATCCTGTAGAGTTTTGCCCAGCATGGACCAGCATCTCGTCATCAAATGCAGTTTCAGATCAGACACACGCACATACACACACATACACGTAGATGGCATTGTAACGAAAATTGTCAAACCTATTCGAGGAACATGAGCGTGGTGGAAATTGATCGGAAATTAACAATTACACGTGCGGGTAGTGATTATTCGATTCGACTGCTTCTGTAATGAATACACGCCCACTCTAGGGGACAATTCTGCTACACGGAACTCCATGTCGATGGTAGCTGAGTGCGCTATTTTGTTGCAATTTGAACGTTGGTTCATGTTATGTTTTTCATCGTCGCTGGAGTATTATCCCGATTACTGGAATTCAACCAGACAAACCGAAAGGTTGATTCAACATACTCATATCGAAAATATTTGTTCAAAACTTGGCTACTTTCTGGCCACCGATGCTGCCTCATTCAAATTAATGATCGCCATATTTCACATTCATTGTTAATGGTGGCACGACGCTTAGGGCCATCCTCCCGCCTCACGTTCAATCCCGAAAAGAGGTTCTCCTCTGCGTACCACTAAATAAATCTTATTCCATCTCGGTTACTTTCCGCCCAGTTTTTCATACACGCCAGGAGACGGATGATGTCCTTTCTTTGACACTCGAGTTGAAAGCTCACCATTGCTGCTAATGGTATCACCTCCGCTCGTCCCACTCTCTAATAAGGGTTTTCCTGTTCGGATTTGCCGAACCCATTCTTCCTCGGCCCTGATCGATGTCCCAGATTTTCGCCGAACAACTCTCTCTCTGCTCTGATACTAGTGCTGCCGGTGGGTCTTAGATGTGATATACCTGCGGCCAGTGATAGGCTCCCGAGACAATCGGCTCCTCAGCAAAAGTGGGTGACCAAAAATTAAAGTGTTATATCATACAGCATTAATTAATTAATTTATCTTACTCTCATTTATGTCGCACGAGGGGGTTATGCCGTCGAAGAACTGGTCCACGTCGTACTTGTCTGTGTACTATCGTCCGGACACACTTCCACACTTCACCGATAGTGACGGGTCAGTGACGGTGCCCGGGGGAGGAATGGATGCGAGTAAGTTTCGGAAACAGTACGAAGAAACTTGTTGTGGAAAACTGAAACAACAGGAAGATTGATTGGTTCGGAAGAGGCGTCTCGATGGGGGGAAAGCGAATCGCCGCAGCTCAGTTCATTCTAGAAATGGTCCACTTGGGGATGAGAATTTCGAGAAGGCGAATAAATTAAAGGAAAATAAAGTGCTGCTCGTTGAGTACGGATCGTACGGATGGTCCATTGGTTTTTGTGGCATCGGAAAGGGAAGACGAAGGACCAGCTCCGGTGGATCTGGCTTCGATGGCCAGGGATTGATTTGAGGGGCCAGGCCACATTTTAATTTAAGTTGGATGAGAACCGGTTGTCAGTTGCGAACGGCTTACCGAGGCACGTGTTAATTGTGGAGGGATGGATTTATTCGTCATTCAATGCCAGGTAACTTTTCGGTCATGCAAAAGGGGACGATAAAGATCCCTACTCACTTTTTCAACGTGTTTTCCCTGACGCGAAGCGGTTTGGTCCAGGGAGTCAAACTGGATTTTGTTGCTCGGTGATGCGCAAATTGAGATGAGATGAGGCACACAGTGACATGCAGTTCAAATGTCGTGTTTTCTCGTTAATGTGTGATAATACTATTTTTTTATGCAATATGTGTTGTGTGATACGGTCAGCATCCGGAACTGGACATTTGATCTTTGCTGTGCTGACAGTGGATAGTTAACCTTTTGATCTTAGATGTTAGTTTTGCGTCAAGGAAGGGAGCGAAAAATGCAATAGAGAAGTTGTTAGCTTTCAGTTTTTGTTTTTGTTGATAGTTATTAACGCTTGAGATTTTAGTAGTAATTCGTTTGGATCTCGTACAAACTTCTACGGAACAAAATTAAATCGATCATAATTTGAAAATCTAATTTGTATGTTTTTATTTATATGTTGTATAGAACTGTAAAGGATGTTTTCAGAGCTAAAATGGAATAGATTTATGCGTTTTTTTTCGTCCAAATTTGTTCAAATCATATTTGATATAGTAGGCACATGTATGAAATAAGCTTGACTATTCACCTAGAGTCTCAAATCAAATTTTCTCATGCATACAAAAACGTAGTAAGAAACATATAACGTTCCGCATAATCAGGCTTGGTTTAGTTGGAGTGGCATGTTTATCCAGGGCCAAAACTACAAAAGGATACTCTTGAATAGCTGAATGTGATGAGGTATCTCAGCTTTAGTAAACAGAACATTGTAAGTTGTTATTCACCTGTGACCACTTTGCCCCCAAACATCAACATATTTTCTAAGCTAATTAATCGCTGAGATTAAACAAAATATCTATCCACCTCTCCTAGAATATGTGAACAGTCGTCCAAACTGATGATTTGTCCAATATGTCAGATTGAATAAACTAAATTTCATGAGAAATTCCTTAGATACGAAGCGCACAGAACTACGGCCTAATGACTATCGAAAGAGCAATTTCTGTTTTTTTTATATTTTGACATGCGACAGCTCTACTGAAGTACAGGGTGGCTCAAAAGCCTTTAAATTCTTCAAACATAAGGTGACTATCAATACGGCATCTATAGTAAATAGTTATACTGCCAAACAAGAAGGTGACCACTTTGCCCCCATGACTAATTTGCCCCCACTACCCCTATCAGTGATAACGGGGCGATTTTTGTTTTCCAAAGTATAATCTTCGGCGGTTTATCACCAATTAGAGGGTAGTGCATTAAGCAAAAATATTCGTTCACCAATATGTTCATTCAATAAATTAATTGTGACATGCGTGATGTGGCATAAAGGGTGTGTCACATCAAATTGCATCACGGAAAAAACGCTGTAGAAATTAAATTTTTATGAATTATACCTTCAGCGTTCGCTTATAATCAGATAAGAGTGTATAGATCATGTTGGCCATGCTTCACTGTCAGTTTTTCGTAAATTTGGAAAAATGTCGTCGAACGAAAAAGAGCGTCGTGAATTAATCCTGGACATCGGTAAGATGCTGGGAATCGTCCAATCCACGGTCAGCAGAGTACTAAAACGATACTTCGAGAACCTAACCATCGACCGGATGTGAACGGCAAAAATGGATGCTCCGTCAGTGAAAAAGATCACGAGCGCGTAGTTAAGCAGTTTAGACGTGATCCGAGAAGTTCGGTCCGGGATGTCGCCAATAAGCTGAATTTGTCAAGTTCATTCGTCCAGCAGACCAAGCAACGGGAGGGCCTGCGTACATACAAGGTTCAGAAGGCTCCTAACCGCGACGAAAGGCAAAACATGGTGGGGAAGACGTGAGCCCGGAAGCTGTACACCGAAATGCTGACGAAGCCGCATTGCCTGGTAATGGACGACGAAACCTACGTCAAAGCGGACTTTCGTCAGCTGCCGGGCCTGTTGTTCTTCTCCGCAGAGGACAAATTCAGCGTTCTGGAGGAGATTCGCAAGCAGAAACTATTCAAGTTTGCCAAAAAGTACATGGTGTGGCAAGCGATCTGCTCTTGCGGAAAGCAGAGCGCCCCCTTCGTGATGACCGGCACGGTAAACGGACAGGTTTACCTTAAGGAGTGCCTACAGAAGCGCTTACTACCACTATTGAAGCAGCACGAGGGCCCGACCATCTTCTGGCCGGACCTCGCTTCGTGCCACTATTCAAAGGACGTGTTGGAGTGGTACGAAGCCAACGGGGTCACCTTCGTGCCAAAGGAAATGAACCCGCCCAACGCGCCGGAGCTTCGCCCAATAGAGAAATATTGGGCGATTATGAAGCAGGCCCTCCGGAAGAACCCAAAAGTTGTCAAATCGGAGACGGACTTCAAGAGAAAATGGAATTCTGTTCAAAAAAACCTACAACCTGACGTTGTACAGAACCTTATGGACGGGGTAAAGAGGAAAGTACGAGCCTACGGGCTTGGGCTCGAAGTATGAATAAAAAGAAAATGCGAAAAGTTGTTTAATAGTATTTATTTTACTGTCTAAAATTTTCAAAAGGATCGGTCTACTGGGTGAATTTCTACAGCGTTTTTTCCGTGATGCAATTTGATGTGACACACCCTTTATTGCGTCGTCTTGGTGAAACCATAGCTATCTGGAACGGCAATCGTGGCCCAGGAGTGGCCATCATAAACTGCTACATTTTAGCCGGATTCATTTTCGTATAATATCGGATCGATGATTCCACGGTCCCATTAAATGCATCATGCGTCGTTATGCTCGCATGTCTCTGACGATCAGGGTTGCCATAACTACAGGATAATCTGTATCTCTACAGAATTTTTAGATTTTTTAAAATCAAGTGTCCGTACAGATTAACAGATTGTTTACGTTTCATACAGATTTTATAGATAATCAAAATAATCTCCCGATGGTAGTTATGATGTAATGTTCATTTTATTTTTTCCAGTGCAATTTTTACACCACTTCATACATTCCATTAGTCTGTTAAATTATCTAGCGTTTGTATAAATAGCGGTTGAACGTTCGATAACTGTTACTAGCCCGTGCGAAACATTGCTTGGTGAATACACAGCGGGACTGGCAATAGTCTCGAAGTGCCTTTGACAGTGCTGCTATATTTCGACAGTATAAGCCAACCCTCAAACATTGAAATATTTCAATCAGTTGCATACCTTAATATTTCACAGCGACTTTTGATAGCCTTACATGTGACATTTCGAAAACAAATGATTCTTTCGCTAGACTGGCACTGACCCTTGTATGCTTATGTCATTCATTACGGTGGTTTGTAAGTTCATTCTTGTGTCTTTTTGCTCTGACAAAAAAGTGTCTTGAAAGTCATTTTCGTTTTTGTCAATTTTACTTGTTAATTTTGTCATTCGTTTGTCATTGACTAAGATCTCCTCGAAGGTCATAGAATCGGAGTGAAAAAAATGGATTCACCTACATCTTCAAGCGGAAAATCCAGGAAGCGCAAGACAGAAAATCCTTCAATGACATCTATTGCTTCCAAATTCATAATCAGGAACGGCAATGCGACCTCTTGCCGGATCGATACAGACAGTAGATGTACATACACCCAAACATCATAAGATATTGGAAACTTTATAAGACATTTTCGTACCCAACATTTTGAAGTGGCAAAGTCACAAAACTTATTCTCGGTTAATGGAAGTTCCGCCAGTAAGCCTCGACAGGTATCAAAGCGGTCATTTCCTATCGACAAACTACTGTATGTTGACTCGGCAGTAAAATTTGTTAGTTTCCATAACCTACCATTCAACTGCTTTGAATGGGAAGGTTTCAAACAGTTATTTGACCCTATTGGAACAGTGTTGGGTGTTAAATTAAATCGAACAAATATTAGGGATCATCTGAAAAACGTTGCTGAAAAAAGTCGATTCTTCCTGACCGAAGAAATGCAAGGACAGTTGGTTTGTCTTAAGGTTGATTCGGCGTCGAGGTTTAATCGGAAAGTATTAGGTATAAATGCACAGTTTGAAATGCATGGCAAGGTCGTCGTCCGTACGCATGGTACGTATAAATAAGGTATATTATTCCAATTTATTCCCGTCTCTTATTTCGTGATGAACAGGCATGTTGGAGGTGAATCAGCGCCAAACAGCCGAAATGCTCAAGGAAAAAATTCTGGAGGTATTAGAAGCTATGGTGTAACCCTTGACCAAATATTTGCAATAACTGTGGACAACGGGGCGAATATGGTGTCAGCTGTTAAGGAACTCAAAAAAGAGCTAGATAAAATGCTGATAACCGGAGATTACGACGAAGATGGAGAGTATGCAATCGAGCAAAAACTAACCTATGAGCTATCGGAGGAACTTCAAAACCAGATAAATCTTGTCAGGTGTGCGGCTCATACACTGCAACTCGCAATATTCGATGTTGTGAACAAAATGGATAAGAATGTGAAAGAAATTACTGAGATCGCCAAACGCTGCAGAAACATAAAGTACAAAACGTATTTCGAATTTCACACCGCTAAATATCCACCAATCTGGAGTCAAACTCGATGGGCTGGAGTATACAAAATGATTGACAATTTCGAATCTCAAAAAAAAAAAATTTCTTTTACTCATCGCAACATCTTCATACAGTTTATATGATGAACCAATGAAACACTTTATACTGAGGGTTGAACGGTTTTCAGTTTATTAGACAGTTGCTACATACTGAATTGCAGGTAGATGAAACTGTAATAAGAACAGAAACGTGAATTTTGGGAAGATCATTGTACAGATTAATTACCTGATGCTTGCTGAGAATTTCTCTAAATTTTTCTGTTTAACCACAGTGCAATCAGTCCCGCACATCATCTGCTTTGTAACGATTATTCATCATATACAGATACGTGATTCGTCAAACTGTATGTTGTACCCTTGTTCGATCCATCATGCGTCGACGAATAGCAACTATGTAGCTAAAAATCAAAAGAATGTTTAGAAATTGACTATGAAAAACATAAAAAGATTGAGGGCTTCAGAAAGATATTAACCAAAACAATACAAACCAAATGAACTCCGATGTAAATAAGACTTAGTGTATCCAGGTTTCCATTTACCCAGAGGTCTCCATTAGTACGGTGATAGATGTCATTCGCCCATCACGATTTCACGGTTAACTTTCAACCGAGTCAGCTAATTATCGCTAGAACTTTTGTTAGAGAACAAAAAAAGGGTCAGCATATGATTCAGGACAGCCAAGAAATCACAGTATTCAAAAGCACTGAGTCTTATTCACATTGTAGTTCATCTGGTTTGATTGGCTTCAGCTAAAACTGTGGGTGATTTTCTGGTGAAGATGAAACTTACCGGATGGCTGCGAGATTAGAGCGAATTCCAACGTCAAGCAGGGGGGTACGTTAAAAGCCGCGGAATTATTATTAGGATACGATCTCTGTTGTTTGAAACACTAACATAGGAATGCATTCGATATAACAACAATCGTCGCTTGTTGATTTTTGACATGTTGATTTTGCTGTATACAGTGTGGCCATAAATTTTTTGTTTGTTGTATATTTGGTTTCAAGAATAGATAATGGAAGAGTAATGTTTCTTGTACTTTTCACAACAAAACGTTATGAGCGGCAAAGGATTGTTTGAAAACACGCTCCAAATAAGTTTTAAAGAATTTGTTTTGTGATCTCTTCAAGAACCAACATGATACATTCAAAATTTCATGATATTTATTTTTTGACGATAATGAAATTTGAAACGGGTAGGTCTGCATGTACTGACAATGCTGCCAATGAGATGTAAGCAAAACAAGTAGTGAGGATTTGGGGCGCAAATAATTGTTTGTCTCTTTCCTTTTCATTACGTTCGTTCTTTGTATGAGTGTGACATTAACAATTCAAATAGATGATTGACGAAAGGGATGAGTGAGTTTACTCTGTCTGATCCGCTGTCGCTTGTGTTTGGTCATTGGTGTATACGAATTGTTAACGATCCTTAGTGAAAGATTCAAACATCGAGTTCTCAATTATAACATTGTCGAACTCAGTCATTCACGACAGACGAAAATAGTTTGGACATAGTTGATTTTGTCATTCGTAGAGTGAGTGCAGAGTCAAATGTTGATAGGAGAAGGTTAAATTTAATCATTGTCGTTAATATTGAGTGTTTGAATTTGACATTTATCAGCACTGGCCTTTGATCTCAGTCGTTTCAAACGTCTCAGGTGTGCGTTTCCCCAGGGTGGCTTGGGGGATGGTCTACGCAATGGGATAAAATCAACCATGTAACCTTTAAGCAAACTTGTAAAGCAGTCAACTGCAACGTGTATGTCATCTGCGGATTCTAGGAAATGCCAATCAGTTTGGCATAGGGCTTCTAGTAATCCTTCAGAATTGGCTCGGTGAAAGTCAAGTCCAGGCTCATCCGGAATGTTTATAAGTACGATGGACTGTGAGAGACTAATCGTTACCTCCAAAGCAGGATGGTCGGCGTCAAGAGCGGAATTGATTGTTTCTCGGTGGCATTTTGTGTTTTTCGGATCCTGGTAAGTATTTATCATGTAAACATAAATTTATCGAATTCTAGTTTCTGTCAACGAAAAATGGGTCGCGCGCATAATTTCATGGAAACACAGCGGATGATCATCCGCAAAATGTCCATGGCAGATAGCAGCCAACGCGAAATCGTAGAGTACATGGGGAAGATCCAAAACCATCGTGTTTACTACGCTCCACGACCCAAAAAATCCGAAAGGACTGGACGACCAAGGAAAACGATCGCGAAGGATGACTCTGCCATAAAGCGAGCCTCAAAGAAAGATCCCTTCAAGGCCTCGAAAAAGATCCGAGACGAACTGAACTTTTCCGTGAGTCCCCGGACAGTTCAGCGGCGGATAGTGGAGCAGGGGCTTGGCGGTAAAAGAACCCGATGCTGACGGCGAAGCATCTGAAAGCACGACTGAAGCATATTTTAGATATTGAAAATTAAAGGTTTTTTTTCGTAAATAAATAAAGAGTACTATTTTTGTTTCTCAGTGTATATTTTTTTCACGTTCAAACGTCAATACTCTAGAACTCATTCTAAGACACTATTTCGGTACGACTCATAGTTTTTGAGATATAAATTATCAAAGATTTCTCTTACTAAAAAAACCCTGTTGAAAAGTTACACTTGAATCTAAAAATTCCCAATTGCTGTGAAAAACTCATATTTCCTTCAACTCAAACGTAATACAAACTTTCGTTCGAATCAAAAATACTCATGTTTTGTCATTTGTCGATTTCATTTGAAATTGCTCGTCTGCGGAAAATAAAGTTATTATTGTAAACAATCTTTTTTTTTGCATTTTTCGTTACGTGATGGTAAAAATTCTAAAATAAATCTAAATTCTATTCATCACAGCTAGGACCACTTCCGACAGTTTTCAGTCAGCAGCAAGTACAAGAGCTAGTACGACATATCCCCGACCTAAAGAGGAGTTTCTATGGGAAGTCAATGACGGAGGTCACCAAATTGGCTCCGAACGAACTGAAGCATTCGTTCGATAAACCAACCCAGATGCCTGGAAACGCCTGGCTTAGCGGATTTTAAAACGTCCAAATCTGCCATTCTGGATGTCGGTAGCTTTTTAACACATGAAAAAATAAGAAAAATTACAAGGCCCTTCTAGGTAATTTTAGTCAGGCCTTTTTGTTCAATCATTTTGAAGGCCTATGGCATTTTGAAGACTTCCAAAACTTATTGGATGTATCAACTTGAATTTAAAAATATTACTTTTCAGTTAGTGTCCATCTTTCCCACCGCAGGTGTTCATCTTTTCCTTCATGTGTCCGTCTTTCCCGACTCTTTCTTATTTTTTCAAAGATACCGAACACATTGATTTTGAAAATTTCAGATATCAATTTCAATTTTTTATATTTAGACTATCGATTCGTAATCATATAGCTATATTTTTTTGTGAAATTCACGAAAAAAATCTACTTTTACTTAAGGTGTCCGTCTTTACCACCTTTCCCCTATTGACAGTTTACTTATCACGATTTGTATACATACATCAAGATAGATATCAGATATAAAATTTTCTGCAAAAAATCTGAATATAAGTAGGTGCGCAAACGTCCCTCGGTTGCTCGAGTTAATTACTCTGATGAACGATTATGTCGATCGTTAAATGTATAAGGAGCGTGAAGAGTTTCTCGTTGTTCAAGTGTCAGTAGCAATGTCCGGTAAATGTTCGATTCGTCGATTTATGATTGCAAATACGATTATCATTCGAACGGATAAATTTGCATCGATTAATCTATCCAAAATTTAGAAAGAACCACAACTTCTGCTGCGAATGACAGATCCTTGATCTAGTGGGCACAAGGAGGATGGTTGTAATTACTGGTATCGATACTACATAAAGGAAGATAACTTTCCATTTTGGAAGAATGACGGGAGTGAGAATTGAACTCGTGACTAGTGTTGCCACTTTTTAATCTGTACCAGAGGGGTAAAATATTTCTCATCTGTACTTTTTTTTCCAAAAATCTGTACCATCGAAAATATTTGTTGTAGACAAAAAAAAACTAATTTATTAGCATGGAAAAAACTCGTTTATTTACTACAAATACTACATTTACATTTGCAATTCGTGTGTTTGATGATGCCATTAACATACACCACGGAGTTTGATCAAATTGTTTGATCTCAAAACGGCGTTCATCGTAGCCAATTTCGAAGCTTATTTTTGTTTTGATTATATTCAGATAAAAAATGCTCGACAGTTGCCGAGAAGAGAGGCATACTGAGAACGTTACAAACAAGACATCGATGCGCCGAAATGCGAGAGAACCGTTAATTCTTTTTAGACATCCAATTTTTAACAACCCTGCACATGCTCGATATCTGAAACTGTGATTTCCTTACGGAGTAATTTTATCTTTAGGGTGCGGAATTAATTCTCCACAACTTGAACATTCCCATTGTAGAATCCTTGAAACGCTCCTAACACAACGTTAATGCTTGTCAAATTGCGCTTTTCAGATGATCTTCAAATTTAATAGCATTGGACATTGAAACAACGTAAGATTACTCGCAGATATTAGTGAGAATGATCAAATAAAAATCTTTCAGCTGTTCATGTAGCATCGTGAATTCAGGTTTTTCACCCTGGAACAAACGATTCAATCTGTTGATCAGGGGCAAAATATACGTCGCACCGACCGACGCGAATCCTTTCAGAAGATCCTCGTAAGGAATTCCGTCCTTATGAAACTGATCAATCATTGCATTGTAAATGCTTTTATGATCAGAAGCACCAAGCGATACTGCGGCGTAAAAGTCGTCATGTTCCTTAGCGTTGCTTTGTTCAAATGTGAGAATTTTCACACGTGGAAAAAAATCTGTACCAATCTGTACCTTTTGACAAAAATCTGTACTCTGTACCGTACAGAATATGTACCAAAAATAACGAAAAATCTGTACAATTCCAGATAAATCTGAGCATGTGGCAACACTGCTCGTGACCTTTATATTAAGAGGTGTGGATATTACCAAGATGCTGAACTATAGGTGTTTCGTTCTTGACACTTCCAGGACATGACGTGAGACGAGTAGCGAGACGTAACTTTCAGAATTATTTACTTTTTGTTTGGGTGTGTGGTTATGATTTCAATGTCAACTCGCTAAGGAAAATAATTGAAGGAAAAAATAAGCAAATATATATTCGTGGAATATAGTGCACAACCTCCTTTCGCTCTAGCCAATTACTTGTAACGGCCCTTTCCGGATCGCCTCCCGGTATATGCACAGCATTCTCCTCATACCTGAGCGAAATCAGTGGAGCCACAATCAGCGTTATTTTTTGTCACCATCGCCGTAAGCTGATAGTACTCTTTTCCCCGCCGATGGGAGCCAAACAGAAGTACATTTTGCTTGGAAAGGAAGGCGAAAAGATACACTAAAACATCCTTCTGCACTGTTATGATTCGACAATAAAGCGCGAGCAGCTATTTTGCCAACGAATGCATTTGTCACCAAAAGGTACGACTTGTTTTGTAAACAAATTTGTTTTTTCACGAGCAATGGCCGAACAACAATTTTGACATTGCGGTCCACCTATAGTACAACGCCTTGGATATTACCACTACGGCAGATCGCCTCCTCTGATTCGGCTGCTCAAAATTATATAATAGTTACTTATTTTTTCCAATAAGTTGTGTCGTTCTATAAGAAAATCATGTTTTATGATTTGAAATATATTTTGTTATTCAATTTAATCGTCTGACTTCTTCCAGTTAGATTCTAATTTATGGATTATGTATCTGAAGTCAGAATCGGGAAGACTGTCAAAACACGCTCCCACTGTTGCTATTATGCTTCCCACAATGAATATCGTTTCCAACCCATTGTTTGGGATGCCAGATTTTCTGCGGTCGTGTAGGGCATTAAACACGAAGGTTTTCGATCGTCCCAAGTACTCTGCGATTTCGCAGTGCAAATAGTGCTTTTTGTTTAGTTCAACTAGTTTAGTTTCAACAATGATACGAATAATACGCCGGTAGAGAGTTACGCGTTGCGATTGGAGTTCGATAAAGAGAACGCTCTAATACCTTCGGAGCTCTCTTGCTTACCGACTTGTCAGGCTACATAGAGATAATCTCTGTGTTGTGACATATGAAATTTTCGGAATCTCGCTTCGTCGAGTGGTTTTCGCGTTTACATAATCAAATCACTTACCTAAGTGAATCCTGATTCTCACCTCTCCCCACTAACAACTGTCCCTCCCATGATATTCGCTAGGGAACCACGCTATAGAGGCGACCCTTCTGGCCTTCGGGCGGTGAATATCAAACTAACATTCCTTCCCTTCCCCAAGTGACAGAGAACCACTAGATATAACGGAGAACCAAAAATAATCATAAAATGTTGGACACCATATTCACTAAACGACCATTCGTCCAAACAGCCAGTCTGTGCAGGAAGCCTGAGATTCAGAGTGAAGTACGTTCTACGAAACTATGAAAAACATCCGATCTATAAATCCAGAGGCGGTTCTGTATACTTGATTTTGTCCAAATGTTGCACTAAATCTGGAATGATATTTAAAAAATAATTTAAAACACACACAGAGTGAGAACAATTAGACGATTCCCCATAAAAAGGTACGCATAAAATACTCCCACCCTGCTTCGCCTTCACGAACAGAAACAAGAACATGGTTTCAGCACATATACGGAAATCAGAGACGACTTAAAACAAAACCCTGTTCTTGTTCCGTACATGAGGCGCCGCGAATGGATCATCATTGTTCGACAGCAGTTCCCCCCGATGAAACCGTAACGACCGAAGAGGAACGTCTGAGGACGACGCGATCATCGTCATCATCACTCATTCATCCATTCATTCATTTATGCTTCCCGCCGTTTCCGCGAATAGGACGGGGTGGAAAAACATCTCGTTGATACCTTGAGTCGCGAGGAAGTTACCAACAATAGCAACAACCCGTCGAAGTCGATGTCGGACGAAGGCTACACAAAGTACAGCTGCCGTTCCACAGGACAGCCATGTTGATGATGTGAGGACCAAACATGAAGAGCATCCCACTCATGCATACACATCGAGAAACTCCGGACGGTCTGGTCATAATGACACCGAGCTCGGTTTGGTGGCGGCAGCAGGGTGATTTTATTCCATGTGATGAAAAAACAAACCACCCACCGCCCAGTCGCCATCACTCGGCAGTCGCGTATTAAAAGAATCTACTGCTGGGACCGGTAGTCGGATGGGACTGGGAAACGGACATGTTCATAAATTAAAGCTCAAACACTCATCCCACCGAGGTGCGCTGGACTTGAAGCACCTCCCGTAGCACTCGTAGTGACTCAGTCAGTCGCATCGCCCACGAGAGGGAAACTGAAGCATTTCCACTTGATGGTCCGTCCGGTGTTCACAAGTGATGAATAACTCGAGGGGTACGTTGTCGAGAAGAAGAAATCCGGCACGTATGGGTGAGTATGTATGTGTGTGTGTATGAGCGCGCGCGAGAGGAAGTATGTAAATCAACCCCTCCTAGACACGAGTTGGCTGGTGGAACGATGGTCAACCCTTTTGCACAATTTGCATATTCTTTCATCGCTTTATAGCTGCAGCACGGTGGCACCACTCGGAACGTCGCAAAAGGATAGGAAAATGTTAAATTTGCACTCTCCGGGTTGCGTTTTGATGTACGCCTCAGGTTTGCATTGCAAAGAGTGGGCCTCCGGATAAAAACACCGTCATTAGGCACTATTTGAGATGAGGAATGATTCGTGTTAGGCAGTGAATCGTGTGCAATGGCAGAAAAGTTGATGAAACAATTTGGATGATTGAAGTCTGGGAATTCAATTTTTCCCATGTGTTTCCAGCAATTTGCTCGTCTACAAATGACACAATGTGATTTAGGTATGGTATAAAAATCACTGCATCTGTGCATGATGCTAAAACCAAGAATCAGAACAGAAATTACTAATAATTATCCGTTTATTTTTACAGGCTAAGGTTTAAAGGAACTAAACTCTTAGCTATATATTTTTAAACTAATAGTTTATCACGATTCCCCTTAATTCTATGATTAATAAGGTAGGAAACCGACTGCTCGCGGTCGACTCGAGTTTAGAAGCGTGACATAAGAAGATTTGTAACAATGATTACACTAAATTCCCAAATCTATTCTTAATTTTATTATATAATAGCTGACCCGGCAAACGTTGTTCTGCCATATCAATTATTTCTAATGAATATGATGGTTGTTGGGGGTCTTCTTAGCCACTTGGTTACGCGTTCGCTTACTAAGCGATTGTTCTATTAATAACCCAACAATGATCAATATAAACTGTCTTCGCTGTCCGGTCTGCTGAACAATGGAAGAACAGATCGAATACCCTTACGCCTAATAAATGGCTACTACTATGTACTTTACCATAATGTAATGGAACAGAAAACCTATCGCCTGAAAGGCTACTACTACTGTGTAATTTACAATTTATAGAAACATAAACATTTGTACATGTACACGATTAAACCCCGGCTCTGCTACAGCTAAAATGCTAATGAGCCTAGGAAATAAATAAATGGTATAAAAAAAAATGATGGTTGTTAAATAAAACAAAATGTTAAATGAATTTGAAAATATTGAAGTTCCTAAAAGATCTCAGTAAAATCATTGTGTAATACGTCCAAGTGAGTAAAATATGATAATGTTTTTTTCATGTTAAATAGTGTATATGTTTAAAAAACAGAGAAATTTAAAACGTGCCTGGAAGATCTGTACGCTCAAACACATTATCTTTCACGAACCTGTTCGGGTGTTTCACTTGCCGAATTTTTCATTTTGTACTTTTTGTACTTTTTTTCTTTTCATTTTGTGCACGTTCATTGTCTTGTTGAATTTCTAAAATGTACAGCAATAATATTTTCTACTGAAATATTAGTCATTCTTATAACAGGGTGGATCAAACTACTTATGCAGCATCAAGAAAGTTTCAAATAAGAACTTATGCTATCTAACACTAGATTTACGAACGTTTCTTTTATGCAGCCATTCCATGTCAAACCGATATGGTGGATAGGGGTTTCAGACCTCGTCGACCCCCAAAATCAATTTTCGTTTATGTCGACCCCTTGAAAACCGAAATCGACCACTTTGAGAAACTCTGCCCTAGACAGTTCCCCTTTACCAGTGCAAGCCAGAAAAACGATTTATGACGATAGAATTTCTGATCCGAACGGAAATCGAACCCGAAGCCCCAATCTTGGCAAGCGCAACGCTTACCACTAGGCCATGGGGACACTCAGTATCCTAGCGCTATCGTATATAGTTTACGACCTATTCTCATGCCTACCAAGTTTGTTGAATGTTATTTTATGAAAATCGGTCGAGCCGTTTCGGAGTTTCGACCACGAACAAAGTGACACGAGATTTATATATATACAGGGCGGACTCGATTATATACAGTTTTTGACTTCTTTTCACCGTATATATTCGAATCCTGTATATAATCGAGTAAAAAAATTATTCGTTTTTTTTGCATGTATTTTGGTTTATTGAATATAAAAGAGGAATTTGTGAAAAAAAAATTATCCAGAATCTCTCAGGAGGTGATAGAAGATCATATTTGATAAAAATAATCCTTCTACGCATATGTTCGAATTTCAACAATGACAGAGTTGTAGAACTTTTTATTCTGTTTCGGACTCTGTTGCCTCAAACTGGCTCTACGTTGAAAAGTACGCTACGGAAGACAACTATGTTGCTTTTTTTGAAAGATGAGTAAATTTAGCATAGGATATAGTAGTGGAACATTTAATTAGTGAATTTTAATAACATTTTGGAAGTGAAAACTTAAAAATTAGTAATTTTTAATGTGTTATTATTAATTTTATCCTAAAACTTCATATTAAACTTAATTGTTTCTATCAATTAAATTAAAGCTTTTGAACTGCTCTACAATTTGTTCTTTGACACTCAACTTCTATCTTTCTTAATTTGGCTACAATATCGATATAAACAATTCCTGGTAAAAATTGAAGCAAAATCTTAAGAATCACGATTTTTACCCCACTGTACATGTAATAGCCACTTAAATTTCACCTAAACGTTGAAGGGTTACATTCCATAATCGAGTCTGTATATAATCGAGTCCGACCTGTATATAGATTTACTTAGTTTACTGTTAATAGGAAGAAAGCCGATTACTCGCGAGGGAAGGAAGATTAATAAGAAAAACGGGAAAACAGAAAACAGAAGATTTGGGCATGTAATTAAAGTCTAACCGAGCCAACACATCTGTCACTGGCACATTATAATCAATCTTGCCCTTTTGGACTTGCAAACTGTAGTTCCTCGTAGTATACAAATACACTCAACAAAAATTAGAGCAACCAGATGTACCATCGAGAGTTCTAGTGATTTTGAAAGACTGAAACTTCGTGTTAAATGAGCAACTGCCGATAAAATATAGATCATTTCGAAGCTACAAGTTTCTGATAGGATAGGCTAGTGAAATCTTTTGACTAGTTACACAAGTTTGCTTTAATGTGGATATGTGTAATAGACAAAAATGTCAAGCAAGAAAAAATGTTTTCAAGATTTTTTTCAAAGTTTACATAGACACAGTCAATATTTTTGCAATACTTCTTAAATAAATCTTGACAGATCCATGAACATGTGATCATGCGTTGTCTGGCTGTGGAGATATCTTGTCGTGGTTATTCCACAAAAATCGTTCCTCCGTAACGTTTTAATTTAAGTCGGTACCATTCCTCAGTGATGATCAGGGAAATCAAAAATAAATCAAGATGGTACATATTGGGTTGTCTGAAACGTTTGCGCCGATTTTTGTAAAAACATAAACATCATATTTATAAATAGACATTCATTTATTCACTTTTGTTCCACATTGTTTCGCTATCTTTCACGCCGCTTCAAAATTCTATCCTTCCATAATCTGGAGATACAATATCCGAATAGCACCTCCCAGCCAGACTTAAAAATAATTTGTCGTGTTGGGTTAAAAACTATCTGGTAATGATTTTATATAATAATGATGTGTTTTTTTTGGAAATAATATCTATAGACAAATTGTAAAGTAAGAGTTCGGACTACGTTCAAAAACATAAAATATTTGAGGGGCTTAGAATGCAAGGGGTGTAAGTGACTTGATCGATTTCTCTTCATCAACTTTTTTTTAGTTAATAACTCAACTACAAAAACGTTCCAATTTGAGTTTACTATAGAATCCGATAGATGAGGTTTTGACCCATCTTCCACATTGTTAAATACAGCTGGGAATGAGTTTGGAGTTAAGTTATTCCCAAAAGAGAGAGTCGATGTAGAGAAATCGATCAAATCACTTACACCCCTTTCATTCTAAGCCCCTCATTTATTTTCATTCAAATTATAACGATTTGAAACCGTATTTCGACGTGTTATTAAATTGATATCGTTCTTTCTCCTCAACTTCATTTGATAATAATAATAATAATTCAATAATATTTTTTTATTTATGCTATTTTTTAATTATGCTATTTTTTAAACCGCATCTTTTTCTTCAAACGGCCGCCATTTTGTCAAAAAACATGTTTTTGACTTGTTCGAGGTTCATGCGATAGCGGCATCTTTACTGATTCAGAATCTGTTTGATTTTTTTTTGTTTCAGATAACGAGAAGGACTGGAATCGTGTACGTCATAGCACAACTTTTTTTTGAACCCACTCACTTCATCAGCTTTTAATTATTACAATTATGATTATTTTTTTCCGTTCATTTTTTGTTTTATTGTTAGAAGATAGATAAACAAATAATGATACAATGGTTAGTAAAAATATTCTTGGTTTTTTTCGGAGCTCAAAAAACCGTCCGGAATTCGTGCCTCTTTACCAAAATACCCCTAAGGGACGTTTTAAAAATGGAGGTGCCATGATTTCAAAGTGAGATTTCGCAAACAAAGTTTTAGAGACAATTGAAAATATAAACCAAATACTGATCAATGAATTTCGATAGTGCGGCCTGCTTTTATGGAATGCCGGAGACATCGATTATGTATCTTTTTCTGATCCATGTTCAATTCACAAAAATGAACTGCAAAATAAAAGTCCTTGTTGATTCTCGCAGATTCCGTGAATAAGACTCTCCCTGTCACGATTTCTTGCACATTTTTGCTGTTCAGAATTTGAAACAGAATTGTACGGAACTCGAGTCAGCGACAAAAATGGTGTTCGAAATTTGAGTCAAATACAATGTAAACAATTGTTGGTATTCTGTCGTGGATGGTGATTTGCAAACTAATGTTACTGTGTTTAAAGTGGATAAATAAGACTCTATTGCATTCAAAAATCATATTACTCTCGCGAAACAATTCCGTTTTGAGTAATGAGACACTATTTAATGGTCACGAAGCTTTAGGCGGCGGTGACACTGGACGCGGAAAAGTGGTCGTACGAATTGTACATTAACCACATTGAATTGTATTGGTGTGGTTACATTGCTTACCCCATGCTTCGTTCGAATTCGTCAGCTTCTATCGAACAAAAGTGTTTGTTTCTCTTCGTACAATCAAATGCTCGTGCGTACACCGATCCTAAGTAACCTTAGCCTAAGGGTTCGGAATTTGAGACAAAACGATATATTTATTGAGGATAATTATTCTGATTTATTCTGATGATTAAAAGAAAAATCAGGATCATCTCAGTAAAATCAGGCAAAATTTAGTGTTCATCAAGATATCAGGGAACGTGCCAAAAAACATAGGAAATCCTGCAAAATCAGGAATGTTGGCATCTCTGGTTTTAATGGTTCCAATTGTGTGTCTTGATTTTTTTATGGCTTTCCGAGTTCTTTATCATCCAAATTAAAATCATTGCTTTTGAGTCGTTCAAACTATCTTTCACACATGCTTACCGATGAAGCATATTATTTGTAAGCTTCACAGTTACATTGTTGATTAGGATGTATTTTTAAGTGAATACAAGCACTTGGATTTGTGAGACAACATCCTAAAATAATCTTTATCTTGATACATACCGAATAATTGACAGATTTTAATTTTCAATTTGTCTAGTCATAAAATCTGGATTTACCTGTTTGTTCAGTCAGCGTAGACCAAGTACTTAGGGGCTGTCCGCATACCACGTGGACAACTTTGGAGGGTGATAGGGGACAAGAAAATACCCACGCTTGTCCACGGAGAGGGAAGAGGGGATATAGACTGAGTCCACGTTGACAGGAAGAATATTTTTTTTAAATACAATCAACTATACATTCAAAATTAAATGAAATCTGTATTAACAAAAATATCTCACGCAAACTGTGAATAACCAAGCTATTTTTTTTCTATGATCGATTTTTATTTTTATACGGGGTACCCATAAACGCTCATAGTCCAAAACTATAGAAACAAAATGATGCAATAAGGATTGAGACTCCATGATATGTGTAAATGGTTTTTCATCAAGTACAATTTTCAATACATCTTGTAATATTTCGAGAACTATTAGTCTTAGGATAACAATGTTTGTATAGTTTATCATCCAGAATTGCATATAAAGTAAATTTTTCAAAGTTTTTTTTTTATTTCGAACGAAAGTTTTTTTTAGAACGAGTGAATGAAATCAAATACCTAGGAGTTATCATTGATGACAATTTAACTTTCAAGTCTCACAATAATAATGTCATCAAGAAGATTGCCAAGAAATACGGCGTTTTGTGTCGTTTGAAAAAAGAACTGACGGTGAACAGTAAAATTAAATTGTATAAATCATTGATCTCACCGCACATAGACTTTTGCTCGTCGATCCTATTCCTTGCAAACAATACACAATTAACGAGATTGCAGCGTTTACAAAATAAGATTATGCGTTTGATTTTAAGATGTAGTAAATACACTTCCCCTAATTTGATGTTGGACGCGCTACAGTGGCTATCTGTGAAGCAAAGAATTTATTACTTGACAATGGTGTTCGTCTTCAAAATTTTAAACAGTATGCTGCCTCGATACTTGTGTGATAGAATTGAAAGAGGAAGTGATGTTCATAGATACAATACTAGAAACGCGGATGATGCAAGAACACCTAACTTTATATTCAGTAGGTCGCAGAACTCGTTGTTATACAAAAGAATACATTTTTTCAATTCGATGCCCAGAAAAATGAAACGTACGGCAACAATGGCAGAGTTGAAGAGAATGTGTATTTCCCACGTAAAATCTGTTTTGTAAACAGGTTTTCGTAATTTTTTGTCAAATGATTTATTTATGTTTAATATCAATTGAAATTAGAAAAAATATTTACAGGTATCTCAAACTACCATGTTCGTACTGATGATGATGATGTTTTTTTGTTGTTAAATTTGTATTGTTAAATTTGTTAAAATTATAGATTATTATTATGAAAAAAAAAAAAATAAGCGTTGTCTACGAAAATTTGAGCCTCGCGCGCGTTTGGTGGGCCTGGACGAATGTTAATAATGAACACTGGCAGAAAACTGACACATGATGAAATTTTTATATAGGGTCTGGAGTGGAAACTGGAATTGGGATAGCTCATTCGGAATTGTCGTAAACTATCTTTCATCAGATGGTTATATCGATTATTTCTGATTGTAGCAGATCTCTTTTATGTTCTAAGTAGAAACTTTTAGATATTGGGTTCAATTCCCAATCAGTCAAGGATCTTCCCGGGTTGGAAATTTTCTTGACATGCCTTAGAAAAAACATTGGGCCTGAAGTTGAGACTATGATTATGTCAATGTCAATATGGATAGGAACATTGTTTGTTTTTTCACAGTTTGTGCCTATTTTTACTGTTCTATTAATAGATATTTATGCCTGCAACAGATCCAGTTCCCTTCGTTTTTTTTATAATACTGGTCTCTTGATATTTTTAAACTTAATTATTATCTATAAGATAAATCGTCCTGCTCAAACCTTTGTAGGGGTATGAGGTGGGCCATCATCATCGTCGAATTCTAGAAATAAATATTTACATTTGCATGAGATTGTCCATGCACCGCTAGTTGTCAAATTTGGAACAATTGAGCAAATATTCTAATAAAAATATACATGAAATCAGGTAGCTGATTCGGAATATTTCATGAGGTGATAGAGGATCATATTTAACGAAAAAAAATCCTTCTACGCCTTCTATGTTCAATTCTGAACTAGGACTAGGAACTTTTATTGAGCCCAATTTTATGTCTTGGACTTACTCTAATCTGAAAAGTACGCTACTTAGAATGATTATGCTGTTCATATGTAAGATAAGAAAATTTTGCATAGAATACAGTTGTAAAACATTTAAATAAACGGAACCAAGTACCTTTTAGAAGTAAAGGAGAAACTTAATATCTTATGTTTTTTATAAGTTTTTATTAATTTTCCAAAAATGTATGATAAACTGGATTGTTTCTATCAACCAAATTGAGGCTCTCCGACCATTCTACAATTCCTTCCTTGACACACTGTTATCTGACACTTGACCACACTGTTATCTTCTTGTTATCTTCCACTAATTTGAATGTTTCACAACATAACTTTACGTAAAATTTCCTCATCTTTCAAATTGAAACAATTGTATTGAATTGAGCGTACTTTTTGAATTGAAGTCAGTCAAAAAATCGCTCTGAATTGAAAAATAAAAAAAAACATTGAAAATATTCTAATATGCCATTACTGCCGTTCTACACATAGTTGTCCAATGTTCCAAAATCAGCAATTACGAATAACGCAATCAAAGTTTTCTAGCATATTTGTCTACCTAAAGCTTAAAGCATTTCAGTTCGGCAATACACCGAGTTTTTTATAAGCAGTGAACTATTTTTTTAATGAAATGTGAAGAGTTCTTGAATCAATCAAACTTGATTACGGTTCAAAAATACATGGCGGGACAATTATGCCTAGAATATCAACATAGGAGAATTTAACTTGATGTTGTTTTTTGAAATACTGGGAACAAACAATGAGTCTTTTTGTGTTTTTCCGAAAGATTATGCATAAAACATCGTTTTATGAATAAGGGAGTGATCTCCAACACCTTTACAGAATAGGCATTCGCTAACAAGGTGTACACGTGTTCTATTAAACTTTTTTATTTGTTTGAGAATTAGTTAGTTCTTTCAAACCAGAAATGAGTGCATTAGCCCTGCTGAAAGCGTGACATAAATTTTTTGTACTTGAATCGATCCATTCATTATGGATTTACAAAAAATACATGGTTGGACAGTTATACCTAGAATATCAACATGGGACAATTGAGCTTGATGTTGTTTTTTGAAAAGCTGGGAACAAACAATAAGTTTTTTTTGTGGTTTTCTGGAAGATTAGGCATAAAAGTATCGTTTTATGTGGAAAAGTGAAAATTGTCAAAAAGTAACATGGGACAACTATGCGTAGAACGGCAGATTAGTACCCTCTGAAAATTCCCCGAGCTATTGCGGAAAAGGTTTCGTATTGTGCTAACGACTAAAATTGAATCGAGCGTGTAAATGAACCGATATTTTCTGTGACGGATCGTATTCCGGAGTGAGCTACACTCGACAAAAAAATAGTGGAGCAAAATGCGACATCGAAGATTTTGAGTGATTTTTGAAACGCTGTAACCTTGTTATAAAATAATGCATTCGTCAAAGCAACAACTGGGCTTTGTAGAACATTGTTTTCAAGTTTGCAGTGGGCAGTTTTGACCATAGATGTGCTGTACGTCCATTATTTTATGAAATTTTCTTAAGGGGGTATTCTAGTGTAGAGACACGAATTTTGAACGTTTTTTAGAGCTCCGTTAAAATAAAACAAAGAATATTTTTACTATCCATTATATCATTATTTGTTCATCTATCTTTTAACAATAAAACAAAACTTGGACGGGAAAAATATTCATAACTAGAATAGTTAAGAGCTGATGAAGTGAGAGGGTTCAAAAAATAGTTGTGCCATGGCGTACACGATTCCAGCCCTTCTGGTTATCTGAAACAAAAAAATCGAACAGATTCTGAATCAGTAAAGATGTCGCTATCGCATGGAAATAATCAGGTTGATTCGATTGTTATTGGGAATATTTAGTATCTAATATACAATAACAGTTCGGCTGGAAAGTCCACAAGGTCTAGATAGCGCCTGTTGCAAAACTCTACTTGACTATCACAAAGCACCATCTTTCAATGGATACCTGACAAAATTTGACAGCAATCGGTCGATTGGTTTGTGAGTTACAGCATTACGAGTGAAGCAACTTTTGTTATTGTAAAAAAATGGAAAAATCACAAATCAATGAAAACGATGGAAAAATTGAATTGGGCATCGAATTGCTTCCGGTATTCTCCAGATCTGGCCCCCAGCAACTATTTTCTGTTCGCAGACCTGAAGAGAATGCTCGCTGACAAGAAATTCAAGACCGATGATGAAATGATTACCGAAACTGAGACCTCTTTTTTGAAAAAACCGGAAGAGTACTATAAAAATTATATCGAAAAGTTGCAAGATAGCTATAATCGCTGTATCGCCCTCGAAGATAATTATGTTGAATAATGAAATTAAATTTTGCAAAAAAAATTGTTGTACCTTATAAACTTTTCAGCCGAACTGTTATATATAATTATTTAGTGTGTCACACTAAAAAAACTCTTGCTATTTTTTGTTTGTTACTCTTAGTTGTGAGTTACAGTCTATTAACAATGGAAGTTAACAAAGAGAAAACTCGGTACACTTTACACTTTTTGTTTTATAGTTTTAAAGGCTAAAATACCAGCCAGACCGTTGAAATCGTGAATGTTTATTGTGCCGATACTGTAATAATAAAATACTTGCGATTTATTTTTTTAAATTTAATATTTTAATTTTCTTTTGATTTTTTTTAGTGCAATACACTAAATTCAGATCTCTACTGTCAATAAATGAACCGTTTGAAGCTAGCAGTTGTTTCATCAGGACAACGCAAGGCCACACAACTCCGCATTGTGAAGCTTCTTTTAGAATAGCAACAAGTTTCACAACAAAACGGTGCAAATCGGACAATCCGAAGCATATTAAAAAAGGTTTAGAATGTTACGCAAAAATAATGGATTGCTTTTTCCCCAATCTAATATTATTAAAATCTATAGAAACTTTGAAAGCAAACCAAGAACGCTTTTTTACATGTAATGTCTTTTGTCTAATATGCTTGCACACATCAAACAAAAAATATGTACGTCCGATATCCCTAAACTATAAATTTGAAGATTGAAAATGCTGCATTTTTTATCTTCATGTCATCATTTATCTCGATGCTACAGCGTTCCGAAATCGCTTAAATATTTTGACCCTTTACTCTTCAACCCTTTTTTTCCCAAAATATATTTTTTATTAAGGCACATGTGGCGTTAGCTTGACGGGGCCGGGAGTCCAATATTTTGACAATTTTTGTCTTACAACTATGTTAGTAATATGTAACCGATTACTCGTGGTTGGCTCGAGGTTAGTATTACAAGTGTTCTCATAATTGGTATGTTGCAGTCTTCGATGCTCTGTACGTGTGCCCGACACGGGATACTTCCTATTGTCAACCCTTTGTCCTGAAATCAACCCTTTGTCAAGTGTAGATCTATAGATATCAATGCATGCTTCCTACTTAATTTTTTTTTTCTTGAACTTCTGTTTCATCAATAAAAAATAATCTGTGCATATGAAATTGTTCTGTTCGTTTGTTCACGCTTCAAAAACTTGTTCGACTTGGAGTTCATATTATGACACAATATATTAGGCTGTCAAAAAAGTCCTGCTGTATATCCGCGAGGTGTCGTTGTAAGCGCGTAGTTCTAGTTGTATTCATTGTATCGAGTCATACTATAGCTTGTTGGAAAGGTATTTTTGCGCGCTATAATATAGTCCTTGACAGTGTTTTGTTCGTGAGTTATATTGTCGCAAATATGGAGCAAAATAAAGAGAAAATACATATTTTACAGTACTACTATGACAAAGGCAAAAATACATCTGAAGCTGCCAATAAAATTTGTGCAGTTTATGGACCCGATACAGTCTCCATTTCCACCGCACAACGATGGTTTCATCGTTTTCGTTCTGGTGTAGAGGTCGTCGAAGATGCGCCACGCTCCGGAAGGCCTGTCGTCGAAAATTGCGACAAAATCGCTGAATTAGCCGAGAAAGACCGGCATAGTAGCAGCCGTAGCATCGGCCAAGAGCTGGGGATAAGTCATCACACCGTTATTAACCATTAACCACACACGTTGACGCAAAAAAAACATCTTTGACCGTATCGACGCATGTGAATCGCTGCTGAATCGCAACAAAATCGACCCGTTTCTGAAGCGGATGGTGACTGGCGATGAAAAGTGGATCACTTACGACAACGTGAAGCGCAAACGGTCGTGGTCGAAGCCCGCTAAAGCGGCTCAGACGGTGGCCAAGCCCTCATTAACGGCCAGGAAGGTTCTGCTGTGTGTTTGGTGGGATTGTCAAGGAATAATCTATTATGAGCTGCTTCCCTATGGCCAAACGCTCAATTCGGACCTGTACTGCCAACAACTGGACCGCTTGAAGGTAGCACTCATGAAGAAGAGGCCATCTTTGATAAACAGAGGCCGCATTGTCTTCCATCAGGACAACGCCAGGCCACACACTTCTTTGGTGACGCGCCAGAAGCTCCGGGAGCTCGGATGGGAGGTGCTTTTGCATCCGCCGTATAGTCCGGACCTTGCACCAAGTGACTACCACCTGTTTTTGTCCATGGCGAACGAGCTAGGTAGTCAGAAGTTAGCCACAAAAGAGGCCTGTGAAAATTGGCTATCCGAGTTTTTTGCCAATAAGGAAGCGAGCATCTATAACAGGGGTATTATGAAGTTGGCATCTCGTTGGGAACAAGTCATCGAACAAAACGGCGCATATTTGACTTAAAACAGATGATTGTAACTAATTTTATGAACAAACAGCTTGACAGCCTAATACAATCCACTTCAAGGATTTTTGTTGATACTGCTAACACCTCATGAAGCTTTGAGATTACCAGATGGAATAAGCTTCTGAAAAAAAGCTGTGAACGTTCTTTTCTACATACTCAATGTATCCTTTGTGATAGCAACACATTTTTTTGCAAGTGTTCAAGAAATCGTCAACAATTTTTTTTTTAATTGTGTCAACTAATCGGATGCGGAATGATCAACTGTATATTGCGCGTTTCCGTGTTGGTAAACTAGATAGCCTTTATGTCTTCGCAGATAGTAGAAAAAAAAAAGTATTTCAAGTATTTTGAAATCAAACTCATATGAAACAAATGCTTTGTTTTGCTACACATTTGTCTGCCAAAAAAAGCTCAATGTACTACAGCATGGAAGGGTACAGCTATTAAAATTTGAAACAAAATAAACTTAAATGGAATTATAATTTATTTTATGTGCAATTCAGCTATCGTTCTTAATCATATTTCGGACACTTTGTTCTAATATCTTGAAATGCAATTAATGCACTGATTATATAACTATGAAATTAATATCACAATTGCTTCTTTAGAGTAATCCCTTTGTTTCGCTATCATTTCATATGAGAACTACATTTGAATTATAACATAATCGGCAAAAACCTATCAACACTACTCACTATAAATTGTGTTTGACGTTTGCTTAACGTGAGCACGTAGAATTTACCCGTTCATCAATATTTAATTTTCTCCCGTGTTTAATCAGTTATAACCATCGTTAACAGTTTACTGTGATTGATTGGTAAGTGTTTCGCAGTTGACTATAAAATATAATCAAGTGTAATGTAGTTTTTGTTCAAAAAATTACAAAATAAAGTGTCCGAAATTTGAATTCAATCTGTCCGAAATTTGATTTAGTGTCCGAAGTTTGATTTTTATTCGCTTCATTTGAAAAGCATTTTGTTTGATGATTTTTTTATGTTTTCAATCAAATAGGTACCAAAGTAGAAAGCTTAAAAGCATATTGAACTAATTTATTAAAAATATCAACAAAATAATACCTATGCATAAAGATTAGACCTGTTTTCTGCATCATATGCCTTAAGCGTCCGAAATATGATTCAGAACGGTATTTTCTCTATTATTCTTATAAAATTAGGTAAAATGATCACGCGGGGAGGGGAGGGGAGTCCAAAATTGTGCTTTATATGTCCACGTGCTATGTGGACACCTGTTAAGGGGAATTTCTTTTCGTAATATTTAATGACATTCTGAGCGTTATTTGCGAACCGTGGAGGAAAAAGGGGATAGTAATTTTAGAATGCAAAAATAACTTTAGACTATTAGTTCATTTTTCTCAAAATTGAAACACACCATTTTTTTTATATTCATTCATAGAATCATTTCGTAAAGAGTAAATAGTTTTGAAATTTCGATCACATCCAAAAACAATTCAACTTATTCATCAGCTGATGAAATGCTAAATGCTAATAACGATTAACCAATTATTGTCGCCGGAAATGATCAACTGATTATTCCGCTTTTTCTCAATGAACAAAATAGTTATGCTAGTTTCCACAGTTGAATTCTAGGCGCTGCGATCGTATTCTTATTGGAGAGCACAATCGCAACGAGGGGAAATTATCACACACACCACCATAGTTCACAACCACTAATTCAATTCTGCTCTTTTATCTCCAAAATAAGTGACATGTGTAAGTGAGTAAGAACCGAGCTGCTTGAGCGAGGGGAAGAAAGCCGTCATTTTATTTCCATCCTTGCACCGCTCTCGTCTGTTGTGCATCGACCGCGACCGTGGACCAAATGAAGCTCTTCAGTTTCTCGGGAGAGAGAGTAGAAGGATGTCACCGTTCGAGAGAAAACAGCCCTAACCCATATTCGGACGCCATCACTGACGGCGCGGATACTGGACGAAGATTTGTTGCATTTTGTGTTGTTTTTTTCGTTTTAGTTTGATGTTTGTGTTGAATTTTTGTTTGTACATCAATTTTCCGTCCGCGGAGGTGTTTTTGAATACATGATCGCAAGAAGTATTCTTGATGAACTCGAACGAATATTATGTTGAATGTTATAGATTGTGTTCAGAATGATTCGCCTGTGTGTTTTAAATCATCAGAAGCTTGTCAGCTCATTACAGAAACCATACAATTGCTCTTTTTCAAATTTTGGTTAAATGAGAATTCATTCTATATGATTCAAACAACAACTGAGATGGGAAAATTTTATGGAATTTCAACGGATGAATCATCTAAAGTGAAAGCACCAAAATATCCAAATGAAATTTTTTCCAAGAAGTATTCTATGTGATAGAGTTACACTTTTTCTGCAAGTGGTGAACAATTTTGAACTAGATGGTGACTGAAAAAGATATGCTATTGCATTTATTTTCATAATTTCATAAATTCATAATTTTCATAAATATTTTTACAATTTAAAACTGCCTTCGGGCGGGCATATCTGATAGAAAATGTCTTCGCTACAGGCCAATCAAAACTTTGTCGAGTAAGCAAAGGTCATTTTCATAACCGTCGAATTTTTCTGTGATGAGCTCAAAATTCCACCGCAAACTATTCGATTTACATATGAATAACCATTACTCGAAATAATAGATAAATAAATGAAGGAATAGTTTTATGCAATTGTTCGTATACTAAGGGTGATTGTGTTTTAACTCTATGTTGGGTCGATGGACCTTAGTAACGCACAATATTCTGTCTTCAATTGATATAAATTATTCGGTTTCAAAACATCCATCAAAATTAAACAAGAAAGTTCAAAAATATAAACGGAGAGAGAAATGCAAACTCTTTCCATTAAAGTGTCCAATCCCTTACCTCAAAACGACCCGCCGAATCGCGCTGTTCTCAGCCGTAATTAAATTTTCAGTGTCAAAATACGCACGTCTGCCGTCATCACAAAATAGCTACTCCAGCCACGTCCCAAACCGCTGCCACCTTTCTACGTTTCTTCTCGTCTATGCAAATAATGTAAACAATACATAAACCAATTGTGTGCATCCCATCGCATCAAGGACGCGCGGCGCGATATAGAAAAAAAGTAGCGTAAAAAACGGCTTCGCGAGAAGCGCGCGAAAGCGGAAGTGCAAAATAAAAAAAAAAGAACCGGCAAATGGGGGCAGAAAAAAAATACTGAAGAAACAGCGTCTCGTCGCGAAAAATCCGCCTCGAAGTGAGAGTTTTCCGGCGCACAATTTCTCTCACTTCCTTTTTTTTTTTGCTCTTGCGTTGTTGTCTGCAAACGTTTTAATTTATGATTGCAGCTATCAGCTGACTCCGGAGATGTGGTACACACTTTTTTCTTCTTCTCGCGGTGTTTGGGTTTTCGTCTTTATTATTTTAATTTTTCAATGTTTTTTTTCTCATCCCATCTCCTTCTTGCTTTCTTGGTTGGAGCTCTATCGCGTCGGTAATTTGCCTCCAGTTTGTTGGTAATTCGCGAGTAAAGAAAAGTTGTAGAATTTTCCCTGTTTCGCTGTGTCGGTGATGCCAACGTACTTGGGAAGACTTTTTTATGGGTGAAAGTGAAAATCGATGTAGCAGCGACGCTGCTTGCATTGCAAATTAAAGCAAATGGTGTGTAATAAATGTGTCGGCCCATCCAATGCCCTTTTATGTTTAAGAAATGATAATCCGACGGATTCTTTTATTAAGAAGCCTGTTGACTGGTTGAATTTTATTTTCATGTTTTATTTTAAGTATGTTTTATTTCTTCCCAAGATACTAACAAGCATTATTGACGTTAAAATAGTTAATCAAAAAGTTGCTGTCGTTGAGTTAATTGAAAAAATTATGCTATTATATTCGACAAACAGAGCTTTTAGCCTTCAAATGCGGCATTCATATACAGATCCCATTGTGGCATTAGACTCTGATTTTATAGCACTAGACTAAAACTTTTGAAATGTATTATATTTCAATTTTTGATTTGATATTTGAACACGATTGAACAAATTTCAATTTGCCTACCAAGCAAATAAATCAACTGAAACAACGCTTCACACGTTAATTTCAAAAATAGAAAAGTCTTTTGACGCTAAAGAAATCTCACTTACGGCTTTTCTTGATATTGAGGGAGCATTTGACAATGCATCCTACAACTCTATAAATAAAGCTATGAAAAAATGTAGTTTTGACATGTGCATCTCCAACTGGATACATGCCATGCTAACCAACCGACTAATAACAGCTAAATTAGGAGGATCTACTCTAACAACGAACCAACTAGAGGTTGCCTTCAAGAGGAGTTCTGTCTCCTTTGTTGTGGTCCCTAGTTGTCGACGATCTTCTTAATAAACTAGCAAATTTAGGACACGAAGTCATTAGTTTCGCTGATGACGTAATCATCTTAGTGAGAGGTAAATGTGAGTATACTATTTCCAATAGAATGCAAACAGCCCTTAACTACACACTCAAATGGTGCAACTTGGAAGGACTTAGTGTTAATCCTTCAAAAACAGTCATAATTCAATTTACCAGAAATAGAAAGTATAAGATTTCACCTCTTAGATTGGGAGGAGTACAATTGGAGCTTTCAAAACGTACCAAATATTTAGGTGTCATGCTTGACCAAAAACTAAATTGGAACGACCAACTGGAGTATGCAATATCTAAAGCCCAGACTGCTCTCTGGAGTTGTAGTAGTATATTCGGGAAAAAGTGGGGACTAAAACCGAGAATGATTCACTGAATTTGCTCGGCAATTGTGAGACCCAGACTAACATATGCTTCGCTAGTGTGGTGACCTAAAACTACACAAATATCAGCTCAGAAAAAGCTCGATAAACTACAACGTCTGGCAGCCTTATCAATAACTGGAGCAATGCCTAGCGCACCTTCCAAAGCCCTAGATGCTCTTTTATACCTTCTACCCTTGCACCTTGCAAGATATGCAACTTGAAGCGGAAAAAGGTGCTCTTAGGCTGAAACGTATAAAACATTTTCTAGAAGGAGATCTCACAGGGCATTTACAAATCCTGAAAGATTTTCAACTGAACACTATAGAAAGCATAAATGAAGACTGGATGGAAACAAAGACTAACTTCAGTGTTCCCTTCAAAGTGATTGAATTCAATCGCAACGAATTGGAAGAAGGATCACTCTTGTTTTATACCGATGGATCTAAAATCGGTAAATCTACGGGAGCTGGTATTACTGGACCAGGAATCGACATGTCAATTGCAATGGGACAATGGCCTACAGTTTTTCAAGCAGAAATACAAGCTATTCTAACATGTACAAATATTTGTTTGACTAGAAAATACAGGTATGCCAATATCTGTATCTTCTCAGATAGCCAAGCAGCTCTTAATGCAGTAAAAGCATACACATGTCAGTCAACGCTAGTTTGGGAATGTATTTTATCCCTAAAACAACTAGCAGCTACTAACGAAGTTAACCTATAATGGGTGCCTGGTCACTGCGGTATAGAAGGTAATGAAAAAGCCGATCTCTTAGCAAGATTAGGATCTTCAACTAAATTCGTCGGGCCTGAGCCATTTTGTAGATTATCTACATCATGCTTGAAATCGGAGCTCAAAACCTGGGAAATATCAATGATTGAAGCCAACTGGAGGGCTCTATCAACATCAAGACAATCCAAATTATTCATTACACCTTGTAACAGAATAACACGCAACCTACTCAGCTTGAATAAGGCAAAATTGAGTACATTAACCGGTCTATTGACCGGACACTGTCCGAGCAGGTATCACCTTAAAAAATCGGAAAACTGGAAGATGATAACTGTCGTTTCTGCAATTTCGAAGCAGAGACTTCGGAACATTTACTGTGTCAATGCAGTACATTAATTCAGCGAAGACTGCGAATTCTTGGAAAGGGCATTCTTATGCCTAACGAGATTTGGTCTGCTGAATCAAAACAGGTAAGGAACTTCATAAAGGAAGTCATACGGAAAATAGAGTAAAACCATCTTCCAAGATCATTCCTTTATTGATTCTGATTCTGCTTATAAATGGCTGTTTATCCGAAAAATAGAGAATAACTCGCGATACGCATCGACTCACATTGTGAGCTAACACCGAATTAAAGGCGAAAAGATTGCTCGAGATTATATTTGCGGTATTTATGGACCTTGAACGCGCTTTCGAAACAATTTCTAGGGCCTAGAAATATTGGAGCGCAATGGAATTGTATGTATGTCGTGCAATAGTTCGAAAGTTATTTGTGCGACACAAAAGACTTGTTGAAATTGTCGTTCGATGTGTTCAGTGCTTTACTGTATGTGAATCAGACTGCTGACATTTTAGCGATAATTTTTCGGAAAAAATGTCAATGATTGTGAATTCGCCCTTTTAAGAATCAGTCTTAATGAAAATTGGTCGTATGATCTTGAAAATCGTAATTTTGGATAACCGTCAACGTATATATAAAGTTTAAAAAAAAATCTGAGAGGTTAAAATTGATTTCGGCTAATTTGGTGTCAAATCAACTGATTATTGATTACTGAAAGAAATATGTTTTTCATTTTCTTCAAAAGCAATGTAGGTTCTATCTGATCTTTAAAGAACTTACAAACCATTTTGATGGGTTCTTCAAGGGTCATAAGTTTCGTTAAGATGTTGTTCATCAGTCGGTTAATTACAACCATTGTTACAATATCAGAATTTTCGAGAGGATACTGTTATTTCTGCGAAAAATCTCGGGGAATTAAATGATAATAGAACAGTTTAACACAATCAACACACATATTGTAAAATAGGTCTTCATTTGGCAGAGGCAGTATTGGGTCCTCTAAATGAAAAGATAACGCATGGTTCAGCTCCGGAAGTAAAAACGAGGTATTGCAATTTCACGACAATGACCAGATGTACGAAGCCATTTCAAGACTAAGGAACTACCAACCAACCAACGCATTGCAAATAACTTGGTAGCTAAGGTACTCAAAATAGTCTTGTTTACACCATGCCCGAGAGCATTGTATTGATGACGCATAGTTTAAAAAGTTGGAGTATTCAAAATTACTCGAAATTTTTCTTCGAATAACTATTAACGTATCCACTGGCTTCGGCATCTTCAATGAAAACTCCAGTGTCTCTTTCAAACTCAGAGATCGCTGTCGCTGAACTGGATGCGATATACTACCTACTAGGGAACATTGGAACATTGCCCATCGACCATTATTTAATTTTTTTCAGACAGTCTCAGCTCAATAGAGGCAATACGCTCAATGAAAGTTAATAAACACTCATCTTATTTCCTAACAAGAAAAAGACAAAGTTAATAAACACTCATCTTATTTCCTAACAAGAAAAAGACAACTATTGAGTGTTTTAAATACGCTATATCTTAATGTAGAGTATTGTCGAGATTAGATTTCGGTTAAAAATACGTGCGATTAATAATAGAATATCTAGCGGCTTCAATTAATTTTACAGATTTTCCTTTTCATGTTACCTAAATATAATTTCAGCCGCATGTCGATGGTTCGCGCTTATGTTTGACCTGAACCAGCGAAATTGCACAAATAACACACCGAATGGTGCTTGTGGAAGGATTTCGGATGGTGATGGAAAAAAACCCTACAAAAGATTTTTTCAATGGACCAAATTTTACTTAAATCGTACGTGTATTGAGCCTTCTAAAAAAATGCATCCACCCCCTGCCGGACGGCCTTACAATAGTTGGCCAGGACCTTAGCCATGGCCAATGAAAAGATAGGTTCCAGTATATTCTTTTGCCTTATGTGGCCATGGCGATTAGCTGCTTCTCTTTTTTGGCCATTATATTATTGGAATAGATCCTCCGTTTGAGGTTCTGCAAATAAAACCAATCGGTCGCAGCTGGAAGACTTTGGGAGGGTTGTCAGTCTCCGGTGCAGCGTTTATGTTCAGCCGAGGCCCACGTCACAAAAGACCACATTCCACCTCACTACCTACCTCACCTTCTTGATGAAGGCGGCAACTTTCGGCAGACACTTCGTACTGTCGATCTTTCCGTTCACCGCAAGCCTCAAAAAAAAGGACAGCCGCTTGAATATTCCCTTCTCGCTTCTATAATAAAGAAATATAATAAAAAACACAAAAAAAATGTAAATAATCGTGTAACATGAGAAATACTACATGGGCTGAAAAATCTCGGGATTTTAAATGAAAACAACCGTTTTTCGGGGAAAAGCTGTATTTATTCCTCCTTCGAAGACAATGCAATTGGTATTGCGAGTTTCCTACATTTCGATTCCCTTTCTGCAGTAGGGTAGACGTAGACGTAGGGTGACCGAAATATGCCTCAGTGCCACTCTGCAGACTACCTTTTGGATCCAGGAGTGTGGTAATGGATTTATGTTTCATCCATTGTCATAAAACGTCAAAAGAAGTCCACTCGATTACGTTTCACCAACGGCAAACCGGCTGTTGAATCATCAACGCGTCGTTGCTTTTAGTCGACGGTCAGCAAACGCGGCGCCCATCGCGCGGATTGCTCAAAATGTCTAAAATGTCGTGCGAAATGTATCACACTCGTTCTTTTCAAATATCTACGGCCGCAACTAACTTGCCTAACATTTCTTTACGATCGTTCGAAACGATTCTATGCACTTGTTACTTTTTGGCCTACCAGAGCGAGGTGCATCTGCGGTGCTTGCCCATTTTGAATTCACTTAACCACCGATAAACTATTGTTCTCGAAGGAGCAGAAGTGGAATAACATTTCGTAAACCACTGCATTGATTGTTCAGGAGTTTTCCCCATCAAAAAAAAAAAATGTTTGATTAAAATACGATATTTCTCTTTTTACATTTTCTATACGAATGCAATGCCGGTATTGACACCTAAACAACTGTAGTTTGTGAACAAATAAACGAAATGTCATGAAACTTAACTCACTAGCTTATGTGTGAAGTTTCATGACATTTGACAGATGAACCTCTCGAAATGAATCTTGATCATTTTTAGTGACGCCATCTGTTGAAAAACCCCGGGAGTTTTCAGCCTATGTAGTATTTTAGATTGTCTAGATTTTGATTTCCCCAATGAATTATTGAGATATTTTAATTTTTATCTTTTCGCGCTAGTTGTTAAGAAAAACAATTCTCCAAATTTATTCATTTTTTAATGCATGAACTTGCAGCCAATAATAACGATTTTCGAAAAAGCGGCCGTATTTAGAAAATCTAATTTAGAGTTTTTCCTCAGTTCAAAAGTTTTGTATGAATTTAACGAGAGTGCTGCTAATGCCGCCATAGACAAGTTGGAAATCTCATGCGAACTTGAAACAAAAATGAATAAAACGAAAAATTTCAAAATTACTATTTCAAACTATGGAAAAGTTGGAGGAGTGCTACATGATAACATCTATCTCTCAGCATAAAATGTGACGGCGTTGCAGTGTGGGTTGTTTTTCTTGAGTTCACCAAGGGAATCAAATTTGATTGATTTTCAAGACATCAAATGTTTTACGATGACCAACTATTTGAAGTACCCAATTTAGAAAACACTCTCTGCACAAGCCCAAGTCGGCAATTCTACATAAATATTGGAGGTTTGTTACTTCTTCCGCCCTACTCACCAGACATTACCTTCAGATAATCACTAGTTCAGATTCTTGCAAAATCCTCTCAAAGGCAAGAATTTCGTCATTTTTGATACTATAAGAAGCGCCTAACCAGTTTTTCGATTAGATACAAGAATATATTGATTCTGGAACACAACGATGCATATGTAATTGAATAAAGGTGTTTTTTTGATTCTGAGACAAGTTTCAAAATTTTGTTAGTAACGATCTTTAGCAACGACGAAAACTTTGTGCGACTATGTCGGAGATAATTATAGTAATCTATGACACTGTCAATAACGATAACGAAGATATCCCATCGTTCTATATCGAGTTGATTATAAATATTGAAACTCGTTGACTACTATGAAAGATAGAAAATAGTTGTGTTCTGTCAGTCTTTCATGCAAAAATGTAAATATAACCTTGTTGCAAACATATCCGTTATCAACTGGCGCACAAAAACAGCCATTCGATCATTCACCGGTAGCGCTACGCAAATCACCCCTGTCATTTTATCCCTAACAGTGAGCGTTTTGTACACCCCACAAAATTTAGTCGTCCCGAAATATGAATATTGACCGTTCTATGGTTTCTCTAATCCGCGGCATGTGTTCCACAGCTTCTTTTTTATGGAAAGCCATTCTTCCTCTCAAAATGTAGGGGACAATTTTTTTTCAACCGTTTGGCAGAATAAAAAAAAGATGTACACCCCAGTCAGCAATCCTTTCCAACGATCGACAATCCGTGCGCCAATACATTTGCATGTGTGTCCTTCACTCCCCCAGGCCACATTTCTAATGCCATCATAGCGTGGCATTTCAAATACACTAGATTCCACCCAACATTTCTAGCAGTGTTCCCACTGAGTACTGTCGCCTCTCTAATTGAATAAATGGAAAACGGTTTGAGTTTTCCTTTCCCCTCCATACATTGCGATAAGTTTCGATGATTGATTGAAAACTAGTGGAAAACTTTATGACAATTTGACTTGGTTTGGCCCTATTCACATTTGGATTGTTTCTTCCTTCCTCGGTTCAAGCGGTGATGGCATGCTCCACTTCCTACCATCCTTATGACGATAAATTAAAGTGACATTTGAACAGTCAGTCAGCGTGAACAGCCTTTGATCCCTTTAATATGACACTCTGGGATGCTTCTCGGTAGGACTTTCATCACCACTTCTACCGTCGGCGGTCAGGGCGGAGCCGTGAGGAGTTCCGGGGGGAAAACCGCCGACTCTCCATCTAAACTCGAAGGTCCAACAGGACGTGAGCGAGTTTACTGAAGATGAAAGAACAATTTGGCGAGTGGTGAATCCAATTCATGGAGCACCCGACGTAACTCTGAGAACTCAAGCAACCGAAACTAACCGGCAGCGTACGCAAACCTGAATGAAAACGGAACTCCAATTTACACAAGCCAAAACGGTACTGTACGGGATTTCATTTATCTGCTGGGAAAAATCTTAACATTTGCTCGCCGTTTCACCCGTTCCGGACAGCACAGGACGAGGCGATGTCCTCTCCACTTCTCGAAGCAACCAAAAATGCTAGGACGGACCCAGTTCGCGGTCGATTGCATCGTGTTCGGAATGATATTTATAGAGTACCAGGGTAAGAGGATTCTACTCTCCAGCGCACAACGCGTAGATTTTGCTGCGCCCAAGAAAGGTGAAATGATTCTTTCCGTTTTTTCACTCAACCCCCGCAGATCAACTGGAGCGGGCTGGAGCAGAAAGGTTCACTCATATGTCGGGAAGGATTCTTCTGCCAGCAATGTCCTTCTCGGCAGTGTTTGTTCTGATGTTGACAGGGTTGTATTAAATTCCCTAAAAAGTTTTCATTGGCATTTACCCATTTCAAAGTCATCGAATGTATCCCTGCGATGCGATGCCTTTGTCCGTATGAGAAATTTTCGTCCTATTCGGACCCTCGAAGATAGACGGATGCCTGGCTGACAAAGCGAATCAAGTCCCTCTCTCTTCCGTGTTTGCAAGGTGGAAGAGCTAGTATAAATATCAAGTAAAAAGTAAGAAATAAATTTTATAAGAAAATCACAAACCCGTGAAGTTAACTGAAGTGAGTCGGTAGCGAAGGACTACAAATAAATTTTCGAGCAGATGAAATCTCGATTCCGTGGAGCTACCTCCACGTTAGCAAACATGGGAAGGTTTGCATGGTCGCGGGTTTCTGGAGTGAGGTATATGGAACGATATGTGGTTGCGATGGAGGAAGAATCGGCCCGTTCGCTGAGTTTGTAATATTTATGATAGTGAATTTTCATTTCATTTCAATTCGTGTTCAACCGTACCAAAGGCGACAAGAACGGCCTTCATTTTAGGCCACGACCACCGAGTAGCCATTTTCGTCAATAACAGATGAATTCACAAAATCCATTAGCGTGTTGGCATTTCTGTCAAACCGATACTTTGCAAATATTCCGCACCTACTCCCACTGCTGTCCGGGCACACGTTTGGAGTGTAACATTTCCTTCTTCCATTGTCAATCGCAAACTATGACGTTGCGAAAAGCGGAAATTTACTTACACCTACACAAACCACCCGCCAACCGCCTGGTTTTCCCTGTAGAAAGATGACTTTTTTTCG
Source organism: Toxorhynchites rutilus septentrionalis (assembly GCF_029784135.1). NCBI lineage: Eukaryota > Metazoa > Arthropoda > Insecta > Diptera > Culicidae > Toxorhynchites > Toxorhynchites rutilus. The sequence continues at coordinate 227,888,922 of NC_073746.1, forward strand.
CTCTACATACGGTCGTCCCGACCGCACTTGGCAAACAATAGTTCGGCAGGAACAAACCCAAACAAACAGGGTGGGTTTCCTTTGGCTTGTTCTCGTTCCCGGAAAAGCAGTTTGCCCCTTGCTTTTTTTCCGCCTCCTCATGGCCGACCGATATTGACGATTGGCTAACGTTTCACTTTTCGGGCATTTGGTTTGGGATGATGTAAGCGCGGTAGCATTAAGAGAGCCAAACTAAATATTTGTGCTTATCTTCCGTTATTTTCTGTTCAGAAGATCCATTAGAACCATTAGAGGGACGGTGGCGCTGGGAGAAAATTTGACACCGGTGGAGGTTATTGGAAATGAACTATTTTTTTGCATAATTTTTTTCAATGGTTGTGCCAGGATGAAGTTACTCCTTACAACTATTGCATATACTTCATTAAAACAAAACAATAATCGGGTTGTCGTCGTTTGTTGAATTGATGTGTTTATGGAACTATCTCCGTTTCATAAAAATGAAAAACGTTTGATTGTCTACAAGATGAAAGGATTTTTTTATTCAGCAAATCCATGAAATGAATAAACCAAAAAAGTTGCTCCGAATGTGCTCACACCAACCATATTGATTCGTTTAAAAAAATTGTTAAAACCCTTACATAATTCTTAATTGATGTGGTCTGAAAAACCAGCTCATCTAATAACAGTCCTCTTACCAGTAAGTAGACGAAAGATAACTAAAGGAACTTTCTGCAAAATATACTAGACGGAATCTGTCCACTTTTAGCTAACATTATTGAAAATTTTTAGAAATTTTTGATTTTCGAGGTTCCGAAACCAAATAGACCTAAACTTTCTATGTGATTTTTTTCAAAACTGAACTTTTTTTTACATATCATATTGAACATTCAAAAAGACATATTCTTTTGTTCCTGAGATATATCGTTTTTCCACTTTTTATGCCGATTTGCCAAATACACTCATCCATAAAATAAAATTGTAACTTCTGAACGGCTTTACCGATTTTCGAGACCAATACCGATTTTAATACTTTACTGATATTTTAAATTTCAGGTTTCTGGATGAACTCTCTAGGACAGTGGTACTCAAACTTTTTTTCCCAAAGGGGCCACATACAAGTGTAAGTCTTGTTATTACGGGCCGCAAAAAAAAATTAAGAAAGAAGGGTGGTGTTCTGAACACGACCACATTCTTAACGTAGGACTACGAAATTATAACTGGCGAGAAACAAACATATTCAAGAATGAAACTCTTTATACAAACATTAGGCAGCACTGAAAAGGGCCGACTAGTGAATGCTTTCATTGAATGGGGGACTCGAAGGTCACGCTAATTTGAGCAACATTTTAAATATTTTTTGAGCATTAACATGTACTGTTGATTAGTCATCGTCTGGAGCGGCACTGAAACACTGCACTTACTGAATATCCAACCAGATTTTCAACTTCTATTAGCAAAAGTCCATTTCCAACGCTCCAAAAAACACTCAGAACCAGTGTTGTCACATTTTCTTCTGCACTGGAAGGGTTTAATATCATCTCTCTTTTTTTCTTCTGTAGGAGCATTGTACCACTGCGACCATTAGTTTGATCTATTGTAGTGCACTCCAGTTTTCTATGTATGCAGTGTCAGTTCGTTCCATCACTCAGGGAATAAGTGATAGTCGCACCAGGACCTTGCATATCCCCCCACGAAGGTATGACTTCCTTTATGAAGTTCCTTACCTGTTTTGGTTCAGCAGACCATATCTCGTTAGGCATAAGAATGCCCTTTCCAAGAACTCGCAGTCTTCGCTGAATTAGTGTACTGCATTGACACAGTAAATGTTCCGAAGTCTCAGCCAGTTAATGTACTCAAATCTGCCTTATTCAAGCTGAGTAGGTTGCGTGTTATTCTGTTACAAGATGTAATGAATAATTTGGATTGTCTTGATGTTGATAGAGCCCTCCAGTTGGCTTCAATCATTGATATTTCCCAGGTTTTGAGCTCCGATTTCATGCATGATGTAGATAATTCACAAAATGGCTCAGGCCCGACGAATTTAGTTGAAGATCCCAATCTTGCTAAGGCTTTTTCATTACCTTCTATACCGCAGTGACCAGGCACCCAGTATAGGTTACTCATTTGTTTGAAGCTGCTCATACATATTCTTGCTAAACTTAGACTGGATACTATCATATGTTGAACGATTTGAATTGCCCCACGTTGTCTTAAGATTGCATTTATCGTATCGTTACTGAGCCGATTTGAGAGCATACATTTGTTGTTACAATAAGAAAATCACTTGGTGATTGCCGATAAGTAAGGCATAACTACGCCCAAACTAGCGTTGTCAGAAAGCATTTCATTTTCGACAGAAAACATGTCATGTCCTGCATTGAAACGTCAAATAGTCAAATAATGTCATATGTCCCCCAACGCTTTAAAATGTTTGTATGTATGGAAGCAGACATCTCTTTCTTTTTTCTTTTTTAAACTTTTTTGGGATTGCACACAAAAAAAAGTTCAAACGGCGTCAACCGGGATCGAACCAAGGCCGGCTGGAATGATATACTGTTTTACACGACCACGCTATCCACATAGCTAATGATGCTGTTATGCTGAATCGTGATAATATTACATCTCATTACAAATTGAAGTTGGAAAGTGTTTTCTAATTTTACTCTTAGAAAACACTTTCCAGCATGAAGGAGAACTATATCCATCTCGGTCTGGGCTGTGTACATATGTGGCGAAGTAATGCATGAATATTTGAAACGTGTCTTTTGTTTCGTTCGCTCGTATTAATCTTATTTGCCGTACCATATATATTATACAAATGCTTAGTATTTGTGAGTCATGGCATTTTCTGTCATTTTTATACTCATTTAATGTAATAAATCAGGATGACAAAGCTAAAAATCTATTTTGGATGTAGTAAGAATATTGAAAATGAGTCATAAAAACGTTGAAAATGCGATCGAATCTTCAATTCTCTTTAGGCATCCGATGTTCATTTAACAACCGTGCAATTGTTTTCACTTTTAGGTCGCAACATTCGTTTACCAGTTCTTGTAAATCTTCTTTGTAGAAACCTAGAAATGCTCTTACTGCAGCCTTAAGGTAGTATTCTATTCTAGAAATTTGAAAAACGGCCATTCCAATTACCTTCAAACGCGTCTTCTACGAAAAAAAATGTTTCAAACTAGCATACACGACATCTCGAGTTCTACTGAACCGATTCATATCAAATATATGTGAGTACAATCAGTATGCATCTCTCTATCGCATAAACCAAAAAAAAAATCATATTTTTTCATTTAAAAATTAAAAATAAAAATTTTAAAAATCGAGAAACGTAAAGAAATGTTTGAAACAGCATTTTTTTCTTTAAACGGTCGCCATTTTGTCGAAAAACATGATTTTGACTTGTCCGAGGTTGATGCGTGTAGAAAGTCTGGAATCATGTACACCATGGCACATGGTTTTTTTGACGTAGAACTACGTCTTTCATTAAGGGTGGCAAATCAGAAAACAGGTCACGTTTTTATGAAATAAAGTTAACGTTAATAAATAGTTTTGCATAGTTTTGGTGATTTACATACTAAAGGAATCAGAAATTCCGTAAGATTTATTTAATATGCTAAACATTAGAATCCCTTGGTTTGTAAATGGTTAAAATTCTTGAAAACTTTAAGCGTTTCTATTTTCTCATACATTTGTTCTATCCATTTGTGTGCTTTCCCGAACAGAGCTGTCAATAACGAGCAACTTATCGACGACCAACGGAGGGGAAATCGTAGGATTCAAAATCTCCGTGAGCAAAGGAAAAGTAGAAGAATGAAGGGGAATACTTGCCTAGAGTATAAACAAACTTTCACACATTCTTTGTGTGGACACCGACTGGACAACATCGTTGCTGGACGAGCTGGACGGCGAGGGATCGAGTGCCTTTCTCAAGACAAGGCTGGAGTAGAGTAGAGTAGAGTTTTCAAAGGGCCTTTCTCAAGACTAGAGACGAATGAACTGCAAAAGTTTAAAGTCTTTATAATACAATACCTACCTACCTACCTACAAACTTTCATTCGGCATCGGACTGTTGAGCAATCCAGTTCACTTTGCTTTCGCTGCGCTTCGATCTAAGATTGGACCCCACCAGTAATAATCCAACTTGGATATCGTCGTTTGGTTTTTCTGTTTCTGTTTTTCTGTTTTTCGCGTTATTCGTATCGTGTGTTTTTTTCCGCGTCATAAATTGGACGCTTCGCGTAGTGTGTGATGAGTAAGAAGAAGAGGAATGCAGGATCGAGCCCTGCAAAAAACGAACGCATTGCCAATAAAATTTCGAGGCAAGCGTCATCTAATGATGCACGCGATATTGGTGCAATGAAAAGCGCTCGCACTGAACCGAGCCCTCGTGAGGGGGACACCGCATCGAATAACAGCGGAGTAGGCGATTTCGGCGTGTCGGTCGAAAATGTAAACGCCGTTACCCAGGCAGCAACCAAAATCAAGCTCCCCCCGCTGGTGGTGAAGGCGATTGCTCTTGACAAACTCATCAGCGAATTCGCATTGATGGGTGTTACAGCAGAATACAAGTTGTGTGGCATAATTCAGTCTTTTTTCCAAGCAGTTAACATAGTTTGTTTTCCGTCATCATAAGGGCTTCGTTGGTGCCTTTGAGAATGCATGAATGCATTAAACTGACGTTATGGCGAAGCAAGCGTTAAGGTTGTGCGCCGAAAAATTATTTGGGGAATCCTTTTTTTGGGGAATTTTGGGGAATTTGGGGAAGCTCCACTAAGGGTGACAGCTACGCCTCTCTCGAGCATGAGAAAGTAGTGCAACTTTTTTCGATGCCAGTAATATTAACAGAAGCGTTTCTTTTGAGAATAGCGTAAAATGATGAGCAGTATTTATATTCCTAGTAGTTTCAAGCCACCAATGTATGGCTCTGTATGCATGCTATGGCGAACGCTTGTTTGGCGCTTGGTTTACGTTGTACGAACGATGCCTAGAGGTGCGATTCCTTTGAGGCAATACTAAATAACATGTAGCATGATATTTGATACTTGTAAGTGTTGTCATTGTTGTTGTTTCCATGCGGTGCCAAAGATATATTGATGTAATTATGAGATGTGGAATAATGGTGCTGGTGCAACATGTATATAATCGAGTCTATTTCAATTGCGAAAAAGGCCACCGGAATAGCGTTCGAGATATGAAATAAATTGCGACATACGATCAGCTAGTAAATTGTTTTGCGAGGGCATGGATGAATCATCAATCAATTATCGTCAACTGATTCTACAATGAAAAATCCATTTCAGAGATTATTCTACTAAGCAGTTGTTTCTAAAATTTCACAACATCATAGAATAATATCTGAAGGTATGAACAAGCGACTTATATAAAATAACAGTGTAGTTCTACGTCAATAATGCGGTCGTATCTTGGACACAACCTCCTATAATTTTTTGAGCCCCCTCACTTCATCAGATTGTAACTATTCTAATTATGAATATTTTTTACCGTCTGAAATTCGTGCCTCTGAGGCGAGAAATTTTGCATGTCCGTTCAACACAGTAACAAAATAGAACATAAGGTTGGCCAAGGCAAGCACAATATTTATAGTGCTTTCACGACTATCCGGCGATATGGAAGGCGGACGGACTTTCAAGCGTAATTATAAATTCTTTGAAATCACAAGATAGATTGCTTCTAATTAAGTTTTTGAGCTACTGAAACAAGTTTTTGGGTCTATAAATAACAAACATCACTCATAAACCTTTTATCTCTACATCCGAAAACAATCTTTAGTGCATGTTTTGCCATCCAGATTTAAAACATTGAATGAGCTTAAAAATAATAAAATATGCTACCCACCCATACTAGTACAGCATTTGTATAATATATATGCCATAGCAATATGAGTGCAATATGAGAGGGTGAAACAAGAGACACATTATAAATAGGTACGCATACTTCACCATACTTCACTACTACACGGCTCCCGACCGAAAAGAGTACAGATTCACGTTAATGCTTTCCATTTTACTTTTAGAAAACACTTTTCATGCATACTTTTTAGATCCAACTTCATTTTACAATATGATGCAAGATTATCACATATCTGTGCAACAGCACCAGTAGCTATGTGGATAGTCTATTTGTGTAGAATAGCCTTGCAGTTCCCCCTTGGCATCGTTTGGATTTTTTTGACGTAGGACTACGTCTATCATTATCATTAAAACAGGCCACGTTTTTATGAAATAAAGTTAACGTTAATAACTATTTTTGCTGCGAGCGGATTTTGATTACCAATCGAATCCGAAATTCTCTAAAATTTGCTTGATATGCTATACATTGCAATCCACTAGTGTGTAAAGTGTTTGTTGAAAACTAGATGCATTCCCATTTTCCCATACATTTGTTCTGTCAATTTGTGTACTTACCTAACCGTGCTGTCAATAACGGGCAACTTATGCAGCCGCGAGAATAGAAACACGAAATAGATAACGGAAAGAGAATATTTGCGACGCAGACTCCACTTTCGCACAGTAAGTAAGCTGTCACTAGCGTATAAATATTGCATATCCTTTGAGGAGAATTTCCACTTCCCGTTCGGTGGTCATCACTAAAGCAACATCGTTGCCGGCGAGCGTCGAGCGAGAATGAATTGTCTTTCTTATTTTGCTCATTTTATGCCAGGCTAAAGTTGGGTGAAGGAGGGTGGGCTAATGTTCGTTTCGCGAGCGAATATTTCACTCGCTGTGGATTGCAATCAACACATCGAGCCGGAGCATAATTATAATGTGTTCCGTCATATGTGTAGGGAAAAATCAAGTTAAGTCATCATCGCCGGCTCAAATGGAAAACTATTCTTCTGCAGGAATTTATTTTCAATTTTTTGTTTTTTTTATTTTTTATGAGGTATATCAAACGAAAAGTTTAAAAAATTCATCCGAATAGCTGACGAATAACTTTCATGTACATTGTCAAACCGACATCCTTTTCATTTTTGTACGTTATTTATTTGCTGAGAGATGGCATACTTTAGGCGACCAAATTATAACTAAAACAGGCGTTAGTTGCTCTAGGAGAATCTCTAGGAGAATGAATGGTCGCAAACATCATATGAAAAGTTGGGGTCTCTCGACACCTTGAAACCAAAAAAAGAATGTTTTCTAAGTTTTCGTTCGGAAGTATCATTTTTTCTAAAAGGCTTATCATTTTTTCTAAAACGCTTAACCAACATTTGTTTATTCGCAGTAAAAAATAGAAAATTGATCTAACGGTACAAAATTGGCAAATTGAAAATAAAATTAAATCAACAGAAAAAACGGAAAAAAACTCAAAAATGAAAAAAAAAACAATTTTTATATGTTTGTGCTTTCTAGAAACGATATGGTGTAGTCTAATATGTATTTCTAAATATTGTGTAATTTTTTTTATTTCCCATGAAATACTACGATACATATTAGATCATTGGAATTGCAGTTCGTGGTTAAGCTGATGATGATTGCATATGAATAACGTTGGGAAGAACACCTCATCAGAGCAGCAAATAATTATTTTAGTGTTGAACGGTTTCGATGAAACCTTCTTTTTTGCAATATTTTAGATTTTTTGCAAGCAATGTGTTTCGGTTCTTCGGTACTTCACTGATTCGTACCCTATCTGACATCAATTTTCCTTCAAACCCCCGCATAGGGAATTTCACACTGTAACACCTTATGTCTTACATACGAATCCCCGTAAGCTAAAAGATGGATCGTAAATATTCCAACGGTAATAAACATAAAACACATTATAACAAATTAATTCCACACCAACCAGGCGAACCGAAACCTTATCAACTTTTTTCACTCCTCGTCCCAGATTCTGATAAAATTGATCCCCTGTATATTATACCGCCACAGCAGGGAAAAGGGCACATACAGAAACCCTCCCACAACCTCCGATGGCAGGCAGCGCTGGGCAAACATCGTCTCATTCCGTTCGATTACGGGAATTCTTTTTTTACGACCATCGTCCATTTGGTCCATCCTTAAAAGTTTTGGGACTACACTTCGGAAACACATACACAATGGCACACACGACCACACGGTTTAATGCTGAAGTCCCTTTATCAGATCCTATTTCGTTTGCGCCGTAAACCAACACATCCGTACCGACCATATATACAGGACGGCCTCTTTTGCCGGACATAAACGATGGACATACGGAGTGGAGTGCAAAAAACTCGTCCCTGATGCAGAGACAGAGAGTGAGAGAATCACATTTCGTTTTAACGATTTTCTGGGGGTGGAGGTTTTTTTAGCCGTTGTTGGACGCAACGTAGGGGACATTAAAATGATATGGGAAACCCGATCCCTGCACTGGATGGAAAAGTTTGCTTGGTTGTGTTAGTGGGATGGTCGATTTTATAACGAGAAGCGGACGACAAAAGTGGTATAGGCTAAAGTTGGGTGAAGGAGGGTGGGCTAATGTCTGGTTATCCTTTTTGTCTTTGAGGGACGATTGTCCATGCAATGGCTACGCTGTGGTGAATAAAGTATAGATATAAGGTGAAGTGCAAGGTTGCCGCTTATGCTGGGAGTCTACGAGAATATGCAAGAGTTTTTGGATGCTAGTGCAATAATTATGAATAACTTTTTTATTTTATCATATATTCTAATTTTAACTAAAATCTATAATAAATAATGATGCGCTACCGAATTCTTCTATATTCTTATACTTAAGTCGTTTCCATATAACGGATGTGCAACTTAGGTCGTTCCGTTTTTTTTTAAATGAAAAACACATTTGATGATAGAATGAATAATAGAATGAATTATTTGTATTGGCATTTTACGGAATGTCGTGAAAAAAAGAGTTCATCTTTTGAAGCCAGGAATGAATCCAGCCAATTTGTGACACCCTGTTCTGAAGTGGAGCGTATTTCACTAGAAGCATTCTGCATCGATCGAAACAAATGGTAGCCGGAAAATGCAAGATCTGAGCTATAAGACGAGAGAACCAGAATTTCCCATCTGCTATTTTCCCAATAGTTTCTAACTCAAACAGCAACATGAGGCCAAGGGTTGTCATGATGGAAAATTATCGACTCGTGTGTGGTAGCATAATCTGCACGTTTTTCAGCAAAAGCTTGCATTAAATGGATCAATTGTTGCCTGCAGAAGTCTCCATTGGTTGTTTGGCCAGGGGTGGTATTTCGCATTTCGAAATGAGTGATTTTTGTTCGTTTCGACCACTTTTGCCATTATGGATTTTGAAGCGAGTAAAACGAATAATGCAGTAGCAGACTTTCAAAGCAAAGTTTGACATTACGTAACATTGTGTTCGAGCGCTTTTTAGCTCGCTTTTTTTAGCTAGATTTTTTAAACGAGACAAATGTCACGACAAGAAATGGTTGATCATCGTATGAGAAAATGCTAGTGAAACGTTAATTTTAATACTTATTCATATTTTTAAAATTTTGATAAAATGATTTATATTTTATTCATTATTAATTATTTATTAAACAATAATAAATAATAATTTATATAATAAAACTAATTTAATAAAAAATAATAATAAAATCTTACATCATACAAAATTTCAATTGTATTTCCTTTGGTTTTGACGTCTATTTGTACCAGTATGTGAGTATAAATACTATTCTTTTAGTATGTGGCATAATTAATCACTTGTTATTTTAGCACTATGGAACACTTCCCAAGTGGAACATTTTACGTAGTTCATGGAGGAACCCCAGATGCGAATGGACTTCTCACAAATTATGGGACAGTTTAAAGAATGCACCTTATGAGCCAGGGACTCCGATGCGGAAAGTTTCGGAGTGGAAAAAGTACATGTGTTCGTTTTCCGTAAGCCTTGGAATGGGTATGTGAGTACCATTAATACACCGGGTATCTTGAATTTGTCGGAGAAATATTGCTTTGTTTCATTCAACAATGTTGTATCCAATTCGATCCATTTTTTGCATAAGCTTCATTCCAAAAGGGGCATCCTTTCATTGAACATTGATGAAACTGTTGGTTGAGTCATAGCAAGTGGAGAGTTTCCTCCTACATTAGTTTTGTACGACCCACTGGCCAGAAGGTTCAAAGCGGCAGTTAATTTCAAAGCTGCAGGAGTAGCAGTGCTTCTGAAAGTTGTTTGGAAGATGTCTGTATCCGAAATATTTTTAAATGCTTCTCGACTAAGCCTGAAATACTTGAAACAAAAGAATAATTATTATCATTTAAGTATTTCGAAAACTTAAATAAGACAAACTCAACCAATTTTACTTAGCGATAGAGGGCTCCCTACTCTGTGGAATAAGCGTGATCCCTTCTTCGCTATCATTGTCGTCAAAAAACATTTAACAATCTTTTCTTTCTAATCATGATTCTAATATAAAATCGAATTGAATTTTTGTTTCAGCACCCAGAATTTTTTTTCGCAATAGTCGTGAACTATCCTTTGTTTACGAACCCAAAAAATTCACGTTTCTCTTCGAGACAAATTTTGCTTGAAATCTAGTACACTGAAAGTATTAACTCGAAAAAGATACATTATACCAAATTCAATTCGATTCGGGCATGCAAAATCGCCATTCAACATCTCTTGCCTTCAATTCGTATGGAATAGAATTGAGTTGTTTAGAAATAGTTTGTCGAGTTACTCTCAATGATTCTGTTTACGTTTGATACGAATCTTGATAGAAGTATGTCTCTAATTCTTCGTTTTTCCAATATTTGGTTGACAGTTGCCGCAAAACAGCAAAAATAAACTATCGCCGTCGACTAGTACCTTAAGCCATCTTGTGGAATTGGAACGAATTAAATTGCACACCCAATATAGAGATTTGATCGTTAACACGTTAAGCCCCGATTTTTTCTTGCTGCGCTTTCCATTTAGCGCGCATTAAGAGCGTTTGCACAATATCAGTGTCGGTCCAGTGAACAAAGATAGTTATTGTATAAGCAATTCGACTAGAAAGTGGTCACATTTTGTAAAAGATCCGAATACAAACCGTATATATTTTTATTTTATTATTTTGTAACTGTCAGTCCCAGTCAATCAGTACTTTCCTATAAAAAATCTCAACGTCGGTCCCTAGGGGCGCTGGGCTTAACGTGTTAATAAATAGGGCAGAATCGATTATCTATATTTCGTGTATGGAAGAATGAATCTGAAAACGTGATACGCTATTTGCCTTTAAAAAAAAGTGTCTTCTATACTACTCATCCTTGCGAGTGAACTCGTTTTCGTATTACCGGAAATGAAACAATATGAAGGAACTCTAGTGAAAGTGATTCGGAAGCATTTGATGACAAGATTGTTTACTGCTGAGACTACCCGAAAAAATTAAATGGTGGTTAGAGGATAAGGACCCAATTGTCTTTATTGCATAATATATACAGCCATTTCCTCTACAAATACAGTCCACAGGGGTATTCGAGTTTATGAAAGAAAAAATGATGTTTATTACAGATACCAGTTCAGTGGACCCGTCAATCAACGATCCATCAGTGGAAAATATTATTGTAGAATTTATATGGATATATTTAGAATCCTCGAACTTGTCATTCATAGAAAAATAAAAATCAATAGAAGCGTGAGTCCAGCACGCTAACATTATGACTGATGAAAGTTTTATTTCTTTAGAAATGTAGCGGTAGTGCAAATCATTCAAGGATTTTGACCGTTCAGTTCAAACGTTCGTAAAAACGTCCAAATTTGTGCCTCTACGCTAGAATACCCCCTTAAGGCTATATGTAAGCTACGATACGGTATACTGTCTACACTCAAACTAGCGTTGCCATAAAACATTTCATCTTCGGCAGAAAAAATTGGCTTTTCGTGTCCTGAAGCGTCAAATGAGCAAATGAAATCATCTGTCTCAAAAGCTTTAAAATATTTGTATGTGAGGGGCTCGAAATGAAAGGGGTGTAAGTGACATCATCGATTTCTCTACATCTCTCTTTTGGTCATAACTTAGTTGTAAACGCATTCTCAGCTAATTGAACAATGTAGACAATAGGTCAGAGCCTCAATTATCGGTTTCTATGGTGAAATTTAATTGGAACGTTTTTACAGCTGGATTATTCACGAAAGAAAATATTGATGAGGAGAAATCAATCAAATCACTTACACCCCTTTCATTCTAAGCCACTCATGTATGGGAGCAGACAACATTTCTTTTTTCATCTTTTTTGGGATTGCACAAAAAAAGTCCAAAAGATGTCATCAACGGGGATCGAACTAAAGCCGGCTTGGAATGCGATGCTGTTTTACACGACCACGTTATCCACATAGCTACTGGTGCTGTTGCACAAATGCATGAAAATATTACACCTCATTATAAAATGAAGTTGGGAAGTGTTTTTTAAGAGTAAAAAGGAGAACATAAACGTGAATCTATATCCATCTTGGTCTGGGCCGTGTATGTGGAAAAGTATGCGAAAAACTTCAATGTGTGCTTATTTGCAACGTGTCTCTTGTTTCGGTCGCTCATATTGATATCATATTGCTATATCATATATGTGGGGCTCAGGAAGAAAGGGGTGTAAGTGACTTTGATCGATTTTCTATTCATCAACTTTTTCTTTCAAGAATAATTCAGCTATAAAAACGTTCCAATTCGATTTGCTATAGAAACCGATAATTGAGGCTCTGACCTATCGTCCACATTGTCCAATTAGCTAGGAATGCGTTTGCAGCTAAGTTTTGATCAAAAGAAAAAGTCGATGAAGAGAAAATCGAACATGTCACTTACACCCAGTGTTGCCACACGTACATATTTATCTGGAAATTTCTTGCATTCGAACAAAGCAACATTAGGGTACATGACAACTTTTACGCCGCAGTATCGCTTGGAACGATTTTTTTTCAAATTTTAATTCATTTTAATAGATTGCGTACTATATCTAGATTCAAAAAAACTATGTATGAGCATCATCAAGCAGAAGAATGAATTGCAAATGTGAATGTAGTATTTGTGATTAATAAATGTGTATGATTTCATGCTAATAAAATAGATTTTTTTTCTACAACGAATATTTTCTATGGTACAGATTTCTTGTACAGATTTATGGAAAAAAAACAAATGAGAAATATTTTTAACCCCTCTGGTACAGATTTAAATGAGGCAACACTGCTTACACCTCTTTCCTTTTGAGCCACTCATATATTATACAAATGCATACAAGTATTTGTGAATCATAACACCTTCTGTTATTTTTAGGCTCGTTTAATGTAATAAATCGGGATGACAAAACATTTACTAAAAATTTTGGATGTAGTTTCAAAATATGGATGTCGGTAATGAAGCCGAAGCCACTATAATTAAGCGAAGAAAGTCGATACCAAGGGAAAAGAAACAAAAAAAACTCATAGCAAAGAAGATGTTTAGATCGGTAAAAAAATACAACAGAGTTGATCCAGAACTTCAAACGTAGCATTTACTCTCGAATTGTTATAAAATATGTCGGGAATCAGCTACCTAGGAGAATGGTTCCCATTGGGTAACCATATTCAGCGCAAGTGGATGACTCCACTGAGAAGAAAACTACTTTATTAAGAGTCCGGTATTAAGTAGTCCCACGAAAATAGAGTGGCTCGAACGAGAGTTGGTTAATATTGATGGCTCCAGTGATGGGGAGCCGTAATAATATTAAACATAAAGAATTATTTCCAGTCGGAAAGTACAGGCCTCGTGCTCATATTGTTAACTTCACTTCTTTATTTTTAAGAGGCTTTAAACTTTGCAGTTAATTCGTCTCCAAATCGCAGTTAACGATGAATGAAGTTTCTAATAGGTTATGCTTGGGCTAATTCTCCCGTACATATTTGCTTTAAAGCGAAATTATTGCCTAATGAAGTTATATAAAATCAATAAAATTGATTGTAAGTGGTAGCTTATAAATTAAACTATCATTTGGAGCAAAATCATTACAATGTGGTTGCTTTCGAAAGACATGAAACATTATTGAACTTGTTGTTAGATTTTCAGAATGGCTGTCCGTTAAGGGGGGACCCCGATCTGGAAAATCGAAAAAAATGAATTTTATTTTTTTTGCATTTTTGGGAAGCTTATGCCCTCAGAAATGTTGTCCTAAATGGATTTTTCGATATTTGATTCCACACCCAAACTAGCGTTGGCTGACAGCATTTCATCTTTGGCAGAAATGATGCCATTTCGTGTGCTGGAAGGTCAAATGCGCAAATAAAGATCCCTAATTGATTGAGGTAATTGAGAATATCAAGAGAGCCTTATCCTCGGTTACAATACGATTTAGATGAACGTCAAACAAGTAATTAGACATAAGTCCAGGCATTACGCGAGTGAAGTCCGACTTCTTTCTATTCCCTTCTCACCAAATACTAAACTAATATTTTTTGAAGAAACTTCGATATATTTAAATCACGTTATATTTGAATTAAGTCACGCATAAAACAACCATAAATATATGTGACATAAAATAAATACACTTGAGCAATTAGCATGTTCTAAATACAGAGTTCTACACCCAAACTAGCGTTGGCTGAAAACTTTTCATCTTTGGCAGAAATAATGGCATTTCGTGTGCTGGAGGGTGAAATGCGCATATAATGAGCTATTTTAAAAGTTTAAAAAAGGTTTGTATGTATGGGAGCAGATATCTCTTTCTTTTTTTTCTTTTCTCATTTTATTTTGGATTGTGCAAAAAAAATCAAACGTCGTCAATGGGGATGAAACTAAGGCCGGCTGGAATGCAAAGCTATTTCACACAATCACGCTATTTTACATTACTGTTTTACAGAAGCGTGATAATATAACACCTCATCATGAAATGAAGTTGGAAAATGATTCCTAAAAGGATAAAGAAGAGCATGAACGAGAATATACGGTTTTTTTCTGGCTGGGCCGTGTGTTTGGCAAACTATACGAAAAGCTTTCATATGCTTTTATTTTAAAGTGTCTCTGGTTTCGCTCGCTCGTATTCGCTCTAACATATATATTTTATAAATGATGTATTATTTTTGTTATTTTTTGGCTCATTTAATGTAATAAATCGGGATGCCATAACATGTGCTAAAAGTAACTTTGGGTGTAACGTTTAGGAAAAAATAAAAAAAAAACATTTTATTGGCATTAAAATTGAACATTAATTCCTTGTACATCGTCATTAACAATACAAAATATATCTTTATAGCAAATACCATTCCATGTATTTGGGAACCATCTATCGTGTTTTGAATAGCAGGAAACACACTCTCTGGAAAATTTTTGAACTAAGCCAAACACTAGCCGTGGGATAGTTTTCCTCAGCTTTAAGCCCAGAAGAAACAATCGTTTCCATTAAAGTCATCCTTCGTCCCAATTTCTACTTTTCATAAATACAAAACACTTACAGATATTAAATGAGGGTCCAAGGTTAGGGGTACGTGGGAAGGGGACGGACACCTTGTAAGAAATAAACTTCTACAAAAAGATAACAAACAAAAGTTTTCTGACCGAACCTTTTTTCTGTCTACAGCTTTGGCAGAAATGGAAATACTGTAACATGCAGGGCTGAATCGGAGAGTATCATACTCGGTCCACAGGCACAGATTAAATTAAAACTATGCACACAAAGAATTGAAACCACAACCCAATCCGACTCTGCAAAATAACGATGCTTATGCTTATGCAAAAAGGACCCGAGTGGACTTTCCTTTATTTTTGCTCTCTTTATAGTTTCCCTGGCAAAACACTGGCTCGTTTCAAAACTTTTGTCTCTGTGTTTGTGTCCAACAGCCCGAGTAGCCGGGTGGATCGATCCATTACAGGCGTCGTATATTTGTAGGTTATAGTGGTTTTATCCCAAAGTTAATCTAGGCAAAAAACTTGTTCCTTCTCCAGGGGACTCCAGGGGTTCATGGCGAGGGGTCGCGTTTCCAATGCAATCCTTGTGGGACATTTCGCCAGTTGGAGTATGTAGAAAATTGTGCAAAGTATGTTTTGCTTGCAGGGAAACCGTTTGATGAGCACAGCGAGACTTTTTCGATCAATTAATTTACCTTCCAGGAAAGTTGATCCAAGCCCTCGATTTATCATTCAATGTCTATGACCAATATGGGACGAGTTTTGGAATTCCATCGTGGCCAACCAACGGTGAAAGTTTGATATTGATCCATTAAATTGGAAATTGATGTAAGTTTTAGAAGAACACTTCGAAAATGTATGTTTTTCGGAACATCGTGTTACAAGTTTCTTCTTAGCATAAAAAAGGAGTTTGTCGGTCCCGAACGATCGAGAATATAGAAGTAATTCCCTTAAGGGTAATTCTCTAAACCACACGAACGAATCTATTATTTCTTTACTTCATCACCTCGAATCAAAATATTCTTCGCTCTCCACTCGTTACAACAGGAACGTGTTCTGGCCGGTATCCCGATACCAAAGCAATTTGTAACCTCACGAGCACCAGCAGGGTTGGATTTTTTTTTCGCGCCGTCATCATTGTCTCACTTTATTAAAAATAAATGTCTGTGAACTCCTTCCGGATGAAGTGAAAAGAAATCGAGAAAGTGGCTCAACCATTCGTCCTGTAGCGGATTGGGAGCGTTTCCGTCCTGTAGCCATCAACTCGTTCGCCACGAGGGATATTGGATATTTTGTCGTGGAAAATGAACCGGAAAGACCAGTGAAAGGGAAAAAAAGCATCCAGTCATTCGGGGGTTATCTTCGAGCTCGCAGAAAGTGCGTTGTCCTTCCATTCCGAGCGCTGTGCGTGTCAATGTATGAGGTGGCGAATTTTTGTTCCGATGTTGTCAAACACCGTGAGCCGCGGGAAGTTCGTTCATCGGTGCGATTATCGAAGAATAGGTGAAATTCGTTTTTCGCAAATTGAGTACGAAATCTATATATATATATATATATATATATATATATATATATATATATATATATATATATATATATATATATATATATATATATATATATATATATATATATATATATATATATATATATATATATATATATATACAGCCATTCCATGCCAAAACCGATATAGTGGTTCTCAGATTTCCATGAAAAGTGGTAGATTTGTTCTTTATCACAAAACATTAGACCCGTAATTTTTATTTTTTCGTTAGGGTGACCATTTCCATTTAAGGGTGGTCCGAAAAATCAATTATTTTCACTTCTTCCCAAAAATTACTTTTTTCAAAAATTCATAACTTCTGAATGACTGAACCGATTTAGATGATCGACATATCGAATTAAAGCTAGCAAAAAAAAATTTTGTTTTCGTAATAATTGATTGTAGTCGTTTTCTGTTCTGTTCATGGCTTTGGACTAGAGGGCGCTATATTTTTTATATTTTTTCTTGAAAGCTAAGGATTTTTTACATACCATATCTTGATATCAAAGATGCTTTCTTCGTTTTTGAGATATGATTTTCCAAAGTTAACCGATGGTTCGAAAAACAATGTTTCCACCTTTTTTCCACTACAAAAAATCATAACTTCTGAACTACTGGACCGATTCAGATGATCAACATATCAAATTGAAGCTTATGAGTTAGTTTTCTTTAAAAAAAACTTTTGGGAAAAATTTCGATTTTTGAATTGTAATTATTGATTGAGCCAGTTTTTCAAAGTATTCTCGGTTAAAGGTTGTTCACATAAAATATCTCGATATCAGATATTCAAATTTTCAATGTTAACATGTTTTAAGTCTTCGTTCGATATTTCTATGTGACTAGACTAGACTAGACTAGAACTAGAAAGAAGGTTAGCTCATTGATTTTAATTAAATATGTTGATCATCTAAATCGTTTCAGTAGTTCAAATGTTATGATTTTTTGCAAAAAGTCATTTTTGGATAAAAGGGGAAAAATTATATTTTGAACCACCGGTTAATTTTGAAAAATCATTTCTCAAAAACGAAAAATATCTCTGATATCAAGATATGTTGTGGTAAAAATCCTCAGCTTTAAGAAAAAGTATATAAAAATATAGCGCCATCTAGTCCAAAGCCATGAAAACAACAAAAAACGACTACAATCAATAATTACGAAAACAAAATCCATTGTTTTTGCTAGTTCAATATTTTTTAACAAAAGCTCATTGGATTCAATTTGATATGTCGATCATTTGAATCGGTTCAGTGATTCAAAAGTTATGAATTTTTGAAAAAAGTCATTTTTGAGAAAAAGTGGAAAAATGATTTTTTAGACCACCTTAAAATGAAAATGGTCACCATAACGAAATAATAGAAAAATACGAGTCAAATATAAACTACCACTTTTCATGTAAATTTGAGAACCACTACATCGGTTTCACATGGAATATGGCTGTATATTAGGATACCAATGAAAATGGTCATCTCGTATTTCAAAAAGTTGCCCCATAAAAATGTTCACCACCTCGAAAAAACACCCTATGCAAAATATCAGCTCAATAGAATTTAAGGAAAAGTGGCGCAGAGCGGTCAAAGTTTGAGTTTTTGGAAAATCCAAAAATCACCCAAGGGGGGAGTAAAGGAAATTGGGGTTTTCGAAAAATATTTTCGATGCCAAATGTTTTAAAATTGCATGAAACGTCGAAACTTAGTGTCATCTCGAAAATTTTCGAAAATTTGTGTGTTAAATACCGATCGAGATGGTGCTATGCAGGACAAAATCTATTTTTCTGAATATTTTTTTCTGTATTTTTAATAATTTGGGTTCAAACAATACATAAAAACTCAAATTTTCATCCTCTGAACCCCATCCCCTGTTTTTTTTATTTTTTTTTATTTCGCAACTTTACTATATTTTACAAAGTATATACAAATATATACTATATACAAAGTATTCAAATAAAAAAGCCACAGGAGAGTTGTGACCGAGACACGACCATATAGTTGACGTAAGATTCCATTACGCTATCTGTTGCATGCTGATTTTGGATATGTTTGAAAAACGACATCTTAAAATTCTTTGATAATGATTTGGTGTCCCTGAATAGGGCCGTTTTTTTGGTTGTTGGGTATTGTTTGTTCACTCCCCCAGTGTTCACAACCGAGTGATGATAGGAAAAGGATGATGATTAGTCATTGGATGGTACGTATCACGATAGAAGATGCTGAAGTGGAGTGAGATATGATGAAAGTCGCATTCTGTGGCCCTGGACGAGATGACTCCTGTAAGGATGAAATAAAGAAAAAAAACTCACCAATGTAATATAAGATAATTATCATTATCGAACATAATTATCAATTTTTCTCACCACAAAAAAATATGTTAATATGGTTTTTAATTATGAAAATTGAAATAAATCGTTTCATATTTCAGGTCATTTCAACACAACCGCTACCATATACAATTTTATACTTACACTTGTGCGAAATATTTCACAATGCATAATTGGTCATTGTTGAAACAATTCACGAAGCAACCAACATTAAAGTTCCAAATTTAAATTTTATTTGCTAGAATTATTCATATCACTCACCTCACTTGCAATTTAAAAATGCCCCCGACTTGCATGTATTTGCAATGCTCCTTGGTTTTGAAATCTCTGTTAGGGAACAAATTTCGGTGAGAACTGAAGCTCCCCCAACTCTCATGTATTCGCAATGCCGATTTCTTCAGGAACTTTGGTTATGAAGTCTGTAGTTACATCTATGTATATAAAAATCTCGTGTCACGGTGTTTGTTACCGAACTCCTCCGAAACGGCTCGACCGATTTTGATGAAATTATACTCAAAATACTTGGTAGGTATGAGAATAGGTTGTAAACTATATATGATACTGGTAGGATACCGATAACCATACATTTAATACCGAATAGGGTGGCTCTATGCAGAAAAAAAGATCTGGATATTTTTTTCAAAAATTTGACTTCATACCATACATATAACCTTAAATTTTGACCCCAATTCCCTATTTTTAATTGCGATTTTATTATTTTTGTGTCAAAAATATTCTAATAATTTAACCGTTGTTCGTTCGTTCGTTCGTTCGTTCAGTAGAACGAATTCATTTAAGTTGTTCAATGACTGAAGACGTAACGCCCCGCTTCATTGAACATCCACAAATACACAAGTAACATCAATTCATCTAAAGCAGGGAGCATCTCCGACGAGCTGGAAGCCTTTTCGAATGAGCACAATGAGTTATCGAAATTCAATACATTAGTGTGTTTTATTCAACACCCAAAATATTCACTAGAAATAATTTATTTGGCAGAACAACGTTTTGCCTTGTTAGCTAGTAAAATATATAATTTTATTCATTTTCACTGTAATACATTGTTATGGAGTGCCTAATGACTGAGTACAAGAGTAAGCTTGTATCTTCAATTTCGACCAATCGGAACGAAGTATTTCCGTTTGAATAACGGTTGAGATTTTTCAATCGTTCGATAGTTAGTTTCATGACATATATTATTTTATTCAATTAACAAAATATCGCGGATACACTTCATTTCGTTTCCACCATGAAGTGTATTCGAGAGTCAGTTTCAGTAGAGATTCCAGAAAAATTATAGAAAATTGATTAACTAAGGTTCAGTACTACGTGTTTTATACAGTTTTGAGTAACAGCAAGTAATGACTTTCATTCAAATCTTAAGAATTAAAAATTCCCTCTGGGCCCACTAAATTGAGAGAGAGTTAATTGGCTCACAAACATAGATTTTAACTCAAGATGTCGCACAGTATCCTAGACACCTCGAATGATGGTGCCCTGCCCTATTACAGTAATGATGGAGCGAGATCAGAAAATTCGGATTTGCATCATTATTGTCCGTCATATCAATTTTGTTAACCTTACATGATCATGGAGTAATGCCATTATTATTTATCGCGTAAGGGTGGGTTTAGACTAGGGATATATTCATGTGAAGAAATATGATGAGATTTATAGAAATCGCATCAACCGTTTACACTAGCGTGAACTTCTATAATGAATATATTCATATCTTCGGTGAATTTATTCACCTGAAGTAGAACTGCATCCAACTTTAGTGATTTCTCACCAGTGAGAAATTCACAAGCGTTTACATATGCTGAATTTATTCAAGTTATATATACCTCGAATAAGTGTATCATATTTATTCTCACCCGTTTACACCTATTTTCACGTGAATAAATCCATCTATAGCTATAGATCTCCCTAATGTAAACCCGCCATAAGGGACCCTTTAAATTGATGATACCTTGGTCTATAGGCTGCAGAAGACTTGTCACATTTGGAAGATGGAAGATCATCTGGATTTCCACCTTATCCACTTGAAACTTATCTTTATTGCAATGTGCGGTCCATTTATTCAGAATTAGATGTGTTTCAGCCGATGTATTGTATGCAGCTGCTTTACGTTTGATTTCACGAACGAACACGAAGTAAAACCAATCTGTATACGTCTTACCGGTTTACCACAGTTTACCATAATTGGATGATCTTATAATCTCCTTCGATTTGTTCATCCACAGCAATAAGCGCGTCAACTTTCTATCCCGAGGCAGTTAACGTTCTGATCCCGTTTTGAGCTTTGAAGCTACGTAACCAACCAGAACTAGCGCTAACTCGTGCATCTGATATCGGTATGTGTTTCTTATGTTTACCGTAGAATCACAATAAGACGGCTTTATTCAGCAATGTATGCCCCGGAAGTCCAAGTCGTTTGCGAGAGTTAGTCGTCTTGTTGGGGAATGCTTTGCAATGTCACAATGCTATTTCTCGCTTCTTGATTCCATAAATCGACGACCGTGGAAGGCTCGTTTCGTCAGCCACTTGTAGATCGGTCTTACCACAATTTAGCAGGGCCAAGACTTTGTTCTCCTCTTTGATAGTTAGGTAATTCTACTTTCGTTGCTCGTATTGTACCGTCCGCATTTTGATCAGACCTGCTGTTAGTTTTGCTGGGGGTGATTTGTTCTAATGCACTAGAACAGCTCGGATTAATGTTGGCCGGTAGTGCAACTTTAAATTGTTCTTCAAAATATTCTTCTTGCATGTATTCTTCATCAAAGTCCACGAAACTTGAGTTAATTTTACTAGATTATGTATTTCTTGCATTTGTTACATTTTCACGATTTTTCTGTTGTAACTTGTTTTTCACATAGTGTTTGTTGATATGTCCAATTACAGGTTACAATCGCCTCGAATGCGACACTGAGGTGTGCTTCGGGATTTCCAATTAGAGGCGGATCACTGTAATAAGAAAATGTTTTTTTTTTGAGACCATCGTCTAACAGTTGAGTCATAAGTAGAGGGACTAAATGAAAACACGTTCGATAGAAAAGGTTTTTTTAAACTCAATTTTGGATTGCATTTTGACAAGTCCATACAATGTACGTTTGAGGTGCGGCACTTCATCCTGAATCTTCCTCAGGTTTTCGGAACCCTCGCCGTCATGGTCTGGACCACCTTCTGGTCCACTTTTTTTTTGCACTTCTGATGCTACGGAATTTGATTTGTTAAGCTGTGGTGACTTCCCAACCATTTTCGTACATCTACTGGGACAGTATGACCCAATACGATTCAATTGGCGACGCCTGGGATACGTTTGGGGATTGTGTTATGGGCGGTCGACCAATCCAGAAATTTTACAAAAGTAATCATTTTTGGCAAACACGAAGAACTGTGTAGCCACCTTCGATTTCGGATGCTGTCCAAGCATCCGAAAGACGCGCTCTCGGAGAAAACTCTATAACGCGACTTTCATGGTAAACGAACGAAAACACACTTAGCACGAACAACATTTCGTTTGCTGTTTGGCAAGTCGCAATCTTTGAGAAGTAAAACCTGCCAACCTCTATCTTAATTCGCATGTTCACGTGAATAAGCTAGAATCGAAACCTAGTTCAATAATTGAATATAAACAACAACAAAACACAATCAATATCGTACAAAGTATCAACATTGGCGCGATGCACATATACTTCCGACGAATTGTGCGCTCATAAATCTTTCATCCTTTGGCAAATTGCGTCTGTCGTGTGCACGGCTGAACACTCGTTTTTTTTCCTTACTGAAATATTCCAACATTCTCCTGCACAGGCTCGAATTGAGTGTGAATGTAACGAGCTGCATGCTCCATTAGAATCTCGTAAAATAAATAACTCTTGCTCTTGGATTCTTTTCAGCACTGTTGGGCTGGGCAAATGTTCCGTCAGCGAAGCGGAGCCTGCGAGAAAGGACGAAAGATGAGTCGTTTCGCCCTTCGGCTGTTTTGTTTCCCTTTTTTCCACTGCACATCGCTATTTGCAGTCCATTCTCTAAATTACCTCGGCGATGGCTGGGGCGGTAAAGGGTCATTCAGAAATTGATTTCAGGCCTTTACGATTTGTTTGTTATTTTCACCATATTTTTCCATATTACACATCGCATTCACTGCAGCTCTATAGGTCTGACGCTGGCGTTTCCTTTGCCTGCACACAGACCTGGATGTTATGACACAATAACTAGAATCCACCCTCAATAACGTTCGTTGAAAGGACACAAAACAAAACAAAAAGAAACATTAATGGCGAACGGCTAAAAGAAGCGAAAATACGTCAAAATAAGGGCCTGGTTTGTTAGCGTTCCATCCCGGCATCACGTCCTGTTCGGCATGGCTATTGGCTGATGAACCGATAATCGTGGGTGATAAAAAGGTAAATATGGCTGACGCGGTTGCACTGTTTGTGTTGTAACGCGATCTTCGTTTGTATAAAAATATGATCTGTATTAGCGCACCTTTTGGTCACCGAAACTCAGTAGTCAAAACCGTTACATAAATTAAGTATTGGTAGCATAAATACATTTGGAAGAAAATCGATGTTTTTTATCACATGAATTCGAATAATCCATACGACCCGCATATTCCCTAGGCGCGAATGAAAAATTCAATGCTAAGAATGAAATCCGATACTGTTTGTCCTTCACACACCTTCACACAACATGGCACAAGTTTGATCTTTTCCCCTTTTCTTGATTTGTAGAAACATTTCTTCTCACTCCTGTACAGCTGTTTTACATTTTTACAAGTTCTTTGAATAAATCATAATGGAAATTGAAAGCGGGTTCGAATAGTAACCATAAAAAGAGTCCAACCGAAGTTGGGAAATTGATAAATTGATATTGAGTGAATTTACATTTTCTCCTGGCCCACGCGAGTGTCCTTCTCGGAGGTTTCGCTTCGGTTCCGGCAATGCTGCTACACGTAGCGAGGATTTACGGCGTCCGAGAACATCGTAAATAAGAAACATCTCTAGCAATAACCCCAACAGCAGCATCACCACTTTAGCCATCGTAAGAAATTAAAAGAAATTCGATACTTTGCCGATACCGGTCCGAGCAGGTCGCACTTTGATCCCGAAGGATCATCATCATCGTCTGGTTGAGCCGAAAAACGGCCAGAATGTGTCAAACATATCAGTGAGCCAACAGGACCCTCCATAATTCATGTGTCAATAGGCCGGAAAACGTAACGAACGGTCCGACTGCCGCTGATGGAAAGCGCGGTGTAAAATTTAGAAGGGTTTCTTTCTTCTTCTCGGGACACCATTCATTCCGGATCGATACACTACACTTACATGGATAAGCTATAAATTACATAATTTCCCAGCTTTATCTTCGCTTCCCAGGCGTACCCAGGAATATTCATTTTCATTGACACCAGAGCGGATGACAAAGGCCAGAGAAAGGGAGGGAACAAAAAATACGCAACACACACGTCCCATCGATTGCCAACGAGTCAATAAAGGGATCACTGCATTTCACGTCCGGATCGAATTTGTCTGATTTGCTATTATTTAAAGGGAAAATGCTACTGTTTCAAAAAAGAATGAAGACTTTCGAAAGGGGTAAATTGAAAACCAACGTGTGCATTTTGACTGATTAGAATAACTTTGCTATAAATCTTTTTTTTTTACAAGGCGAATCCTCAGAGCAGTAAATGCATTTGAAGTTTGAAAAGTACACTTTTACATAACATAGTTTTTTAGATCTATTCAATCGTCCATGTTGTTTTTAAATTACAGCAAATGATTTTCTCATATGCACTTTAGGGGGGTTTAGGATGAATGGATTTTAGGAATTCGAAATGGATTTTAGGATTCGAATTACTATAATACTAAACTATAGAACACCATTCAGACGACCTCTTATTTCGTAAACAGTTATTCCATGCCAAACTGATATAGTGATTCTCAGATTTTCGTCAATATTGATAGTTCCTTATCGCAAAATATTAGACACGTATTTTTTTATTTATTAATTTATTATTAATCAATTTTTCCACTTTTTCTCCAGAAATGACTGTTTTCCAAAAAAATTATATGTTTTGAACTACGGGACCGATTCAGATGATCGACATATGATATTAACCCTTTAGGTTCGTTTGTCTGCCCTTAGCCACGTCAGTAAGGAATCATACTACATACTATATTCAACGTTGTAATAGTTTTCCTTTTATTTTCTAAATGAATTTTAATATCTAGTGAACTTTTTCACGAATTTATACAGAGTTTCTATGAACAATAGGTAACGGTACTCGGTATAAACAAAATATTATTAGCGAGAAAAGATAAGAGGATCTCTTTCAAGAGAGATTAGTTCCGACCGCAAAGAGCTAAAGCCAATTAGCTAGTTTCTTCTATGAAAAAAATATTACACTTGCAAAAAAAAATATTTTCGTAATTATTGATTGGATTTCTTTATTACAGTTTACATGAGAAACAAAGGGCGCTATATATTTTTATGTTTGTTTCTTGAAAGCTGAGGTTTTTTTTATATAACATACTAGGAAATCAGAAAGATTTTTGTTTTGATTTTGAGTTATGATTTTTCAAAGTTAACATATTATTTGTTCGTTCGTATTCCTTCAATATTCCTATGCGGCTAGACTATCATGCACCTACATTGATTTATAGCGATTTTAACATGGTTACATTATCAATACTTATAATTTCTAACCCTCGACTATCATGCTAAACGAAGAGATTTGAATCGAATATCACGCTTGCAAAAAATTGAAGTTTTATTTTCATAGTTATTAATTATATCTGTTTTCTATAGTTTTCATGGTTTAGGGATAGAGGGCGCTCTATGTTATTATATTTTTAGTTGAAAGAATCCGACAATTAGAGAGGCGTTTTTTTCGCTTTTGAGTTAAGATTTTTCAAAGTTAACATGTTTTGGTTGTGCAGGTAGTTCAATAACAAAAAATATAACAGATGAATTTTGTCGATTTTGGTAATTGATTTCATGCTAAACATATTTCTATTTCTTTTTTTTTTTTTTTTTGAAAACAGTGTGTCTCATTGATGCTTGCTTTTTATCATTTTGCTAAGGATTTTGTGACCAAAATAATGAAATTTTTGTACTGAAAAGCGGCTGTTTTGATGCAAACACATTGTAGACGCATGAATTACAATCTTCTTGATGTTGTGATTGGACAACTTTACACGATTTTATCGAACAAAATCAGTATTTATGTATTTATATTACTGGCACAATTTTACCAATTACCAATTATCGTCATATTGAAAGCTGTACTGTTCCAATTATCGTCGTATAGCAATTCCAGGCCCAATCGCCCAAAAAACAGCAAATTTTGACACGACCCTCTCCGATTATTTTGAAACTTGGTACTTATGATGGAAGTAATACAAAATCACAATTTTCATTGTCATACGACCAATTCAAATAACAACTGATTTTTTAAAGGGCGTATTCAGAATCATTGATCTATTTTCCAAAAAATCATAACAAAATGCAGATGTCTGATTAAAATACAGTCGCAGCTCTCTCTAACGACAATCTTCATAGCGACGAATCTCTCTATAACGACATGTTCAAAGGTCCCTTCAAAATGGCATAGAGTTTTTTTCTTTATTGCGACATTTCTCTATAACGACCTTTCCCTATAATGACACATTATCGCTTCTATTTACTAAAACATAAAACAATTCACGCTTTGAACTTGTTTGAGTGTGATTTGTGTGGTTAGTCGCGCTCACCCCGTGATATTTTGCTAGCGACTGGGGTACATTAAATCGGGGTTTTCAAAACAAAAATATTTTGATGCCAAATGTGTTCGAATTGCACGAAACGTCGAGATCTACTGTCATCTTGAACATTTTTTTGCCAAAAATCGACCCTCTGGGCCTTTTTTCGGAACACAAGGTGAAACGTATGGTTTAGGGTGTCAACCATCTCGATATTTAGAACTTCATTTTGATATGCTCTAAATTTATTTCGGTGGGCTATTTTCGACTTTTTCATCGGCTTGCTAATGTAAGAATACTCGACTTTCCATTATATATGCCGTATACAGTGTCTTAGAATATCGACAAATGTTCGCGAGTAACGAATATGATTTTATTTCACACTTTTTTTCAGCTTGAAACACACATCCCTCATTACATTGATGACAATAACAAACGAGTTCATTTTGTTCATATCGCTTATGCATGAACAAATTTGCTATAATGAATGAATGCGGCATTAAGTGGGGTTCATAACTTCGCTATTATTTATACTTCAAATATCAAAAGCGACAAATTGATATTCATCACATTCGAAATGATATTCGTTCTGGCAGTGAATTTTCCAAACACGGCATCCGGCAGCTGCAAAGCAGCACGGGCTCATAAAACATTTGGATAGAGACAAGCAAAAAACCGCGAACGATCCCAAAACGCTGTATTGTATTGCAATCAGCAATACAATAAAAGTTCGAACTAAATAAAAACCATTCCCACACAGCAGCCTCAGGTTAAAAGTAAACAACTGCTGATATTCATTTAGCTAAAATGAGATTCAATTCTGACGTCTCGAATTATCAATATGAAAGTGACACAGGGTGAAAAATTAACCTTCAAAGCATATTGAAGAACAAAAGTTCATTTGCTCATATTCACTGGTTGTCTGGATTTGTCATTTTGATTTTCGTTTAGAGTATATAGGTTTTCGATGCCACTTATCTCGAAAATCTATACATTTGACCTTAGCGATGACGATTTTCTTCAACACTGGCCGTATATACGCTTTCACAAATCTCCCACTTCTTTACGATTTCATATAGACTTCCCATAAAAATTTGTACTATTTTCCATTCAGCTATTATAAATTGCAATGATAAATGAATATTTTTATTTTTGAATCTTCAAGGGGGGACCCCGGTCTGGAAGGTCAAATATTGTTTTTTGGAAAGCTTGTTGTGAGAACTAATCCGACCGATTCATAGGGAAATCACCCAACGCACCGGAGCTTCTGGAATGCACGTCTTACCTGCTCGATGCACTGCGAAAGAGAGGTTCGCCACAGGTTCGCGAGCTCTCCACTCATTAACCTTGCGAGTTTGCGTTACGTGACGACGGAAGTTTCGCCCATTATCGTCACATAAAACAAGATTGCCGTTGTCCTCCGCGACTACGGTTAGTTTAGTCGGGTCAAATCTTGTATCTCCCTTCGTTCGTGCCAATCGCTCCGCCTTGTTACAATTCCGGGAAAGAGCCGGACGGTTAGAGGCGAATGAACTGCAAAGCCTCCTCGCGAGTTGCGGCCTGGATGATCTCTGGGATTTCGTGCGCGAATGTCCTAGCAATTTTGGCTAGACTTCGGTTCTGCATGCCTTTGATGAGCTGTGCCTTTACAAATCGCTCCTGGTCGGTGGCACTATAGCCGCAGAGTCTGACCTTATCAACCAGCCGGGCGTGGAAGCTCATAACCGACTCTTCCCTACCCTGCTGCATGTTGGTAAAGGCTTCATGCTCTGCACCCTCGTCCGTCATGGACTTCAAATGGTTTCCAATGTTCTTAACGAACTTAACGTAGCAATCCGCTTCCTCCAGGTTCGTTTGCAGCTTGGCTGCTCTAATGATAGGTTGCATTTCCTCTTTCCTACAGACGAGAAGAGTAGTTGCGCCCGTCGTGGTTGGTCGAACGCGTTTCCCAGAGATGCGGCGATTTCAAATGTCTCAATGTACTTATGCCAAGTCTCCCACAATTTGTTCGCTGGAATACCCTTCGGGAAGGCGTTGATGTGGTCCCATCGAATGGGCTGGGTAGGTCCGTCCGGTTGCGCTGCGGCACGTGCTGTGGTCCAGCTGCGCTCAACTTCATCATCGTCGGTGGAAACGTAGTAACGCTGCTTACTTGTCGAAATACTTGAGGTCAAGTTGTTCAGTACACTCTCTAGACGGTTCATCCGTGCGTACAATTCGGCATTTTCTTGGGCTGGGCGGCGAACGACTGGTTCTTCGACATATAATGAATCCCACTGTCTTGATTGGATTGGGTTTCGTTCGTGAGCCTCCTTGTCCGAGCTGTCGTCACCATTTTCAACGGACGCATCCGCACTGGTCACCGAATGCTCTGACGCACCTGGGATAGCTTCCTCATGATCGGAAACGCTCCGGACGGGTGATATGGAACGATGAAGATTCTGCTCGTCTTCGTCGCTTTCGTCCGATGAATATTTCGGAGCTCTGACGTATTTCCCTTCACTGGTCATTTTCCCGCAAACGTTAAACTTTGTCTGTAATTGGTGAATAGGTAGTGTCAGGTCCAAGTGTTATTTCAAGCAAAACAAAAAAAATTGTATTCTGGGGTATGAATGTATGTTTTCTGAATATCTTTATTTCACACTTTGTTTATTTTTTTTTATTTTGTTTGGCTTAAGTTTGACTATACGTAAACAAACCAGGCATGTTGCTCAAGTAAGTTTTACACACGCATACTTTATTTGAAGACTAGGAATCATTTCACTTACACAGCCTAGACGTCAGGTGCCCCGGGAGTGATACTCGAATACATATAAACTAGTTGCCAATACGCTTTCAACGAACTGTCGAATATCGGTCTACTTGGTCATTACGGACACACTGAAGGCTTTCTCTTTTTTTTTTTGCAATTTCGGGCTTATTTTTGACGGTTATCCCAACGCGTCGCTACCGTATTTTTGCTTATCCATCGATTATTGTGGTCATCCCGAACTCACACAAACCGAGGACATTTCTTTCTGTATTGGTGGTCATCCCAACGCACCAGATCGTCTGTTCTATCACGCACACATGAATTTTTCTCATGAGCCGTGGTTGTTGTGAATTCCTGCGCGCACTCACGCTATGTGGTCATCCCGATCACACATACAAGTTAGATGCACTGCGAAAGAAAGGAGACGAGCGATGCAGGCACTTCGGGTCGGTAGTCCCCGAGTCGAGCTTCCGCTCGCGTTGGTGTGTGTGTCGTGTCATACGAGAGGAACCAGGGTTGGACCATATTATACCGATACCCCACACTTGTGTTCTCAGAAATGTTGCCCTCAAAGGATTTTTCGACATTTGATTTCGTCGGAAAGTTACAGCCAAAAGTATGAGGTCACCTCAAGGGATGTAGTATTCGAATTGTAATTTTTTTAATTTCATTGGAATTCGTTCTGCGTTCTGCGTTCTGCTTCAAAACCGATACCACCAACAAGGAACTTTCAGACAGTAACTAGGCATCCAGCTGTCAACGGCATTATTCGTGCACTCAAAAAATGGAAAATACATGTTCAAATATACCTAAAACGATAATCCAAATAACCGAAGAAATTCATTCGGGGTTCTCCCTTAAAATGGAATGACAACTCCGGAGACCTCACCGACCCTTCATAACGACCGACATGAGCATAACACACCATTGGTTCACAGAATCCTTGTTATCGAAAGTACCACGTAGCATACATAGTTATTGTTTTGGTCGATTTTTTGTTACGTCTATGACAACCTCTTTTTAATCAGGATACGATACGCGGCTAAAAATTATTACTGGTTCTCGTCCGACGGATCTCGATAGCAACAACCGGGAATGTCTGTCACAGAACACAAAACCTCTTTTATCGGCTGGTGGAACTAGTAGATTATCAGGTCGACTCACTAGGACACAAAGTTAAAAACGAAAACTTTTTTCCCTATCCTTTTTATTCTATTGCAATCTAATTTACAGTATCTGTGCCGTGTGAATTGTTTGTTGATCGACTGACTTCGATTTCTTCCTCTGGAGCGATTTTCCTGGACACAAGAGGAGCAGAATCGTGTGCCTCTGTCTTATTTCAAATAAACGCGACTACGCAGAACTGATTCGAGCCGAGAATTGACGCACGTGTCCTGCAAGAGTTCAACACTTTAGATTGTAAAATTTGGGTCGAATTCGGTGGATACAGGCCATCGCACGCTTAAAACGCTTGAAAAATCTGAGATATTTAATGTGTTCTAAAAAGCATTTGACCAAATGATACAATTTGGTGTAAACAGTCGTTTTTAAGTTTTTAGTCCTAATAGAAGTGGTAAACGACTCCCTCCTACCACTTTTTCTGGTATAACAAATATTTCATCCCAGTGCATATAAATAAACCAGTATTCTTCTCCTTTATATAATAGTCAGTGGTTATTTAGTGCTTCAATCTTCTTCTGATCTCTCATTGAAGGTCAGAGCTGGTCCCTTCTCATCTACAAATTCATCTAGGTTAGTGTTACAACACTTCTGCTTGCTGTACCGTCGTTCTCCATGGACCTCGGGTCTATCAAAATTCTCCTCTGAATTGCTGCATACATACACAGCAGAAATTCGTGTTTAAGGCAGTATTTTAGTCTAGAACTTTGAAAAAAAATTAACAAAAAAATCTTCATATTTCTGAGGTTTAGACATTCAAGAATATACCCTAGAAAGGACTTTTCGGAAATCTCATTATTTACCGAGCTACAGCCATTTTAGTGATCCAATCTACTGTGATCTTAATAATCAACTTCAAATGTTTTTCTCGAAAGTATTTTTTTTTCAAACTGGCATCCACAATATCTCAAGTTTAACTGATCCGATTTATGTCGAACTTATATGAATACAATCTGTGTATAAAAATAATATTTTTTTAATTTTACTATCCTAAAAAACAGGAAAAGTTAAAATAAACGCTAAAATCATGTATGCCATGGAACAACTTTTTTTGAACACCCTCATTTCATCAGCTTGTAACTATTACAAACATGTTTTTTTCCCGTTAAATTTTTGATTTATTGTTAAAAGATAGATAAACAAATAATTATATACTGGATAGTCAAAACATTCTTTGTTTTATTTTTTCGGAGCTCCAAAAAATGTCCAGAATTTGTGCCTCTACACTAGAATACACCTCAAAATGGTATCATAATTGTGATCAATCAATGTTCATGGGCTTATCGATTTAGTTTCTGTGTACTTCTCATTAGCAGCACTTTCAATGACATTCATGACAAGTTCAACCGAACAGCTGTATTTTTTTCGTATTCAGAACAGTGATTCGCCCACAAGTTTTGACCAAGTTTCGATTTTGATTCAGTAAATCTTATGAATTAGTTTTTGGATTAATTGCTCTTCTATTTTCTAATAAGTTGCAAATGGGGTTGAGTTGGTCACGAGTGTTTGACACGTTGACTGCCACGTCAGTCACCGGTGACTATCGCAGTCTGAACTAAAACTGACAGTATAATTTATTATGATAAAGGTAACTAATATAAGCATACAAGCTTATAAGCATTCCGTTTCAAACAAAAATACCTTCCACTACGGTAAGAAACGATGGCCCTAATACTTTTCAAAATTTCCATAGAGTTACTATAAAACCGTGGCACTCAACGTGTTAACTATTTCTCGATTGTCTGACACAGAACTTGCTTTTTCCTCCACCTTGCCTCTCATTGTTCAATATGTAGGATTTGCTAATCAAGTCAGAATTCAAGGATCTAAAACCCGCCTACGGCATTACACCCAAACCTGCATTGGCTGAAAAAATATCATCTTCGGCAGAGAAAATGGTTTTTCGTTTATGAAGTTGAATCGTAAAAGTATGCATGGAAAGTGTATTCTGAGAGTAAAAAGGGAAGCATAAACGTGAATCTGTATTCTTTTCGGTCGGAGGCCGTGTTTATGACAAAGTATGCGGAAGAGTTACCGCGTGCTTATTTGCAATGTGTCTCTTGTTTCGCTCTCTTATATTGCTCTTATATTGCTATGGCATATATATTATACAAATCCTGTACTAGTATGGGAGGGGTTTGGGTATAGCGATGACTCTTTTAAAATTTTAGAAATATACAATGTTGCTAATGTGCTGCTTATTTTGTGATGCGAAGCCACCAAACAAATTTTCAATTTTTCAAGATAGTGTTAGATATTCCAAAATCTCTTAGCCCAACCTAAATGATCAGCATACTGACGCCTTTTTCAAAAACTTATCGACCTTTCAACCCCATTGAATGGAATACTTAAGACACACTCTCCAGCAGTCCATTGCTCACCTACCACAACAAGATCACTTTTTCGTGGACTGACCCCGCTCTCGAACCAGGATGATATAAAATTCCTCCATATGATGGCATCATTCCGTAAATAGGGTTGATAATGCCACCCTGGAGAGCAGTTTGACACTCGTTTTAAATAAATGCACACGCCACCGGTTCACTCGCCCTGGTCACATATAAAAATACTGCTCCCGTCCCCTTGACCCGTTGTTGCCTTGAGACGCTTCGTTTTCGGAAGGGACTTTCGATCCAAGTAAAAAAAAAGATGAATTTAAATAAATTTCACTATATTTCTTATCCTCGTATATCCAAGCCAAACGGACAGAGATCCCTGCGGAGTGCAAGCCACAATCGAGCCGGGACGGACATCGCCAGCAAAGACTTCTTCGGTTTCCAATTTCTTTATGTTTTATGAGGGGGATTCAAGTATGCATTTCGAGCAGCTTCGGGAATGGGGGTTTTATGCCGCATTAGCAGACACATAAATTTTGAACTTAAGGCAGAAGGAGAAGAAGAAAAAAACAACCTAATGCCGAAAGGACGGCCTGGGTTAGCAATTTTGTGACCACAGTTGGACGACTAGCCAAGTGTGGATAGGAGCTTGGTAGTAATTAAACGGATGTGGTTTTCTTGCTCCGGAGACAACCGATGGTTCGGGTGTGGAAAAAGTTTTTAGAATGATGATTAATAGCTTTCTCTTGCTTGCGACGGCCGACAGCAAGACAGTGTGCCGATTCGCTTGCTGGGGGATTAATTGCACCGATTTGAAATTGGAATTCAGTGAGCGCGGTGTGATTATCTGAAACGCCCTTCCCTGGTTAGCTCTGCTGGCTGTCAATAAATCAATCATTGACAAGCGGATTCAAGTTTTTTTTCTCCGATTCACATCGTGGAACGGTTTCAATGATTTGTTGCCTTATGATCAATGATCAGAATATACCAACAGTTCAATTAAAATCAGAAAATATTAATTTTGCTATATTTTTCTTTTGCGTAGGTCAAATCAAGTTCTTCAATTCCTCGCTTGCAGACATTTATTAGAATATTTTGAATTACAATGAAGACACAATATTTCACGCGCCCCTTTTAACAACACAATACAATGTACATGATTGCATAACATCGACCATCACCGCTCCAGCCGGAAAATGACTGCGAAATTGCCAAGGAGAGAAGGCTGAACTCCATCACAGCACCGCCCAACCGATTCGATCAGTCAACCGGTGCGTAATGCCGACCGGAAGTTATTCTTTTCTCCGCCAGGCTCGTAAAGGAAATTAGTAAAATGAAGAAAGTTTTGTCAGTGCAAAGTTGGATTGGCGCGATTCCCCGCTTCTGGCCAGCGGTGAAATCACCCTTTTCCAAACGAAGTAACAAACCGAAAAGTTCTGTTATTTATCGACCGGATATCGACAAATAAACTAAAAAATAACCAAAAATGGAAACCAGCATCAGGTTCCGATTTGAATGGGGTTGCAGCGTGTATGGCAAACGAGCACGACGGGGTGGAAATGGAAAAGTCAATGTCTTTGGTTCCGCCACGTTTGGACCGAATCGATTTATGGGCAGAAAAACTTTGTCTTCGTACGCACCAGCGGTTGTTCGTTGAAAATTCTTTCGTATGTTCCGATTTACTTCCCCCCGCCTGGACTGCTATATTGGGTCCATCGATGTTAAGTACGATATTGTGCCCAATTTCCCAATCAGATTCCTCGCTTTATTTATTGTCCCGCTTTCACTTCCGAATGATAAAATTTGGGAAACACGGCTCATCGATTGCGATAGCGTATGTGTATGTGCATTGGGGTCAATCCATGAAACATCGTTTTGCTTTCATGGATTGACATGGGAGATTGAGATCGTTCCTAATAATTGATGAAGTGGATGTCAATAATGTTGTGGACTCAGTCGTACTCTTGTATTTTTTTTCCTGCTTATTTACTCTTGTCTAATATTTTACACAAACGATTTAATTGCCAATATTCACCTTTTTTCCACCACCTTCTTTTGATGCCGAATTAGGCCTAAAAAATTCGACAATAACATCTTGGTACATTCTCTGTCTTTCCTACATATTTTCCCAGACAATCTCACCAACACAAAATAGAATCTTCGTATCCGTTAATCCTAGCGATTTTCGCTTTGTGTATTCGAAAGTTTTGCCACCATTTTTTTCAGAGCACAAATCGAAGAACTCATTTGCACATATATCGGAACCAGTGTTGCCACATTTTAATCTGTATCAGAGGGGTTAAAAATCTTTCTCATCTGTACTTTTCCAAAAATATGTACCATCGAAAATATTTGTTGTAGAGAAAAAAAAACTAATTTATTAGCATGAAAAAAATACTTATCTATTAACTACAAATACTACAATACATGCTTATACATAGTTTTTTTCTGATTTTCTAGATTGCATACCATCATTTATTAAAATTTTCGAGTTGCCACCATGATGTTTGTTCAAATCTTTGGATCTAAAAATAGCGTTCACCGTATCATTGCTGAACCAAATTCGAAGCTTATTTTTCTTCTGATTATATTCAGAAAAACAACGCTCGACAGTTGCGGAGAAGTTATTTGTGATTTCCTTACGGAGTAATTTTATCTTTAGGGTACGGAATTAATTCTTCACATCTTGTGCATTCCCATTGTACATTGTACACAACGTTAATGCTTGTCAAATTGGAAAAGTTTCTGGGATTTAAAATTGCCGCAGCCTTGAGCGTCGGGTTATCAAAATAGAATCTATTTCTCATTTGCTTGATCTGCTCCACGAAAAAAATGCGACAAATATCCTCTGAACAAATAATATATCTGTACCAATCTGTACCTTTTGACAAAAATCTGTACTCTACACCGTACAGAATTTGTACCAAAAAAACGAAAAAATCTGTACCATTCCAGATAAATCTATACGTGTGGCAACACCATTTACAATTTCAGCCCCCTGAGATGAAAAAAAACTCTAAGATATTCGAATACATCTTCTAGTGATTGTTGTGACCTTATTTAAACCATCGCCGCACTCGATTTTCCATTCCCTCATTGATGAACCCGACATCCAAAGGTTATGTAGACGAGCTAACCGTGTTCTCGTTATACGTACCGGAAATATACCACTATATTCCAGGGATTGATTTCTTTCATTGAGGAAGCAAACTTTGTCGTCTTGTTGGACGAATAGATTGCGAATGTTTTATTAAAAAGCATTCAACAACTTGCGGAGCAAATCTTTTTTGAGCTCATTAGCATTTTTCGCTGTAACAGAGTCGGTTTTTAATCGTGTACATGTTACATGTTTTATCATATCTTATTATCGTATATATTGTACATTACACAGGATCTGTACTATTACATAGGATATATTACTCAGTAGCCATTCAGGCGTATGAGTATTCCTTCTGTTCTTCCTTTGTTCGGTTAGACCAGTGGTGGCCATCATGCGGCCAGCAGCCTGGTTTGAAAAATGATGGATTTTTTTCATCTGAGTGATGAATGAATATAGTCGAAAATTGCCCGGTTAGTTTGAAACATTGGAGAAAATTCTTTAGGTAGGTCCGACCTAGTGTTAGCGAGTGTCGGAGGGCATACGTTTGGCCGGTGCATTGTACATGTATTTTGGTACAGTTCCTGCTAAAACAAATACTAAAAAAACAATTGAGTATTCAGCGAGCGTGTTGTGCATTGAAGTAAGCTACATTTAGCGAAAAAAAAAGGATGCAGTGGAACATGTCATCAAAATTGTACACAACATCAAATCACACGCATTGAATCATCGTGAGTTCCAAGCTTTTCTTGAAGATGTGAACGGACAGTACGGCGACATTCCATCTTTCACTTAAAACCGGGTGGGAATTTCAAAAAACGTTGAATGTATAGTAAGTCTAGCTTTCCTAACGAACATCACAAGCCTTCTGATCAAATTAAACTTGGGCTTGCAAGGAAAATCGGTTCACAGCTCAGTCAGATAAAAAAAATGGAAGCAAACTCATGTTGTACGAAAAATAAATGGGAAAATTCAGCTTTCCCCATTTATTTCCTATTCCATTCAGTGTCCGTCCTTGATGAATATGTCCTCATCAAAATGCAGTGTGATTCAGAACTGCGTGGCATATTTGATAACTATGATCTTTTGGATTTTTTCTCTAAATTTGTTCTAGAAGCGCGATTTCTAGAATTAAGAAAACATGCTCTTCTTATTGCTTATTTATTTGGATCCACATGCATTTGCGAATAATTATTTTTCATTATGAAACAAGTGAAATCGAAATCAATGAGCAAAACAATTGATAATCATTTGGAAAATTATCTCTGCGTTGCAACTTCTAGCGTCCAATAAGTTGTTCAGGTAAAATCGAAACGACGTTGAAGTATGTTTGTATTTAAGCATTTTCTATATTGGAATAAAATAATAAATATTGCAATAAGATTTTTAATAACTGAAAGAGCAACGAATTCAACCGTGATACCGTGTTCATATTTTAAATTAGAATAGTTTCTAATTTAAATGCTGTAAAAAGCCATAGAAAGAACGCGATTAAATCCTTATATTTTACATTTGCAGTGGGAAAAAAATCATTGCGGCCCGCGCCTGTGATGAAAAATCTGATTCGGCCCACATCATGCCTATACTTGGCCACCACTGGGTTAAACCACCGGATAGCGAGACAGTTGATATGCTCATTGTTGTGTTATTAATAGCACAACAGCCCGATACTGCTTGCAGAGCAGAGCAGTTGTATGGGTTAATCGATCTCCATTCGACCGTGGATGATTGATTGATGATTAATGATTTTTGTGTGGACGTAGCTATTCTATAACAACACAACGATGGTCAATAGAGGGCCCAGAGTTTTGAACTCACGATCGATCGCTTAGTAAGCGAACGCGAGTTAAGATTTCACGGACGTGATAATCTTTTTAAAAAACGCGACCACACTTGTCGATAGCCTAGCACTAACTAACTGTTATTTGATTAATTAAATTTTGCTACAGTTCATAATGCAAAGTTGCAGTTTCCTGCCTCTGCTTATCCACGCCGAAAACTGCCAAAGTTTATTGATCCAAAGTTGTCGTCAGCATACTTCGATGACCCCGTTCTGCTGGCTCGATTGCCAACGACCGCCAATGTTGTTGTCAGCAAATTGTTGCTGTCGCCACCCGGGTACCTCCGTTGCTAACTCGCGCAACCAATGTAGCTGCGAAGACCCCCAAACATATATTTTATTAATGCTTGATAATAAATTATACCCTTCACGAAAAAGTTTGGCAACCCACAACCAGAGATGCCAACCTTCCTGATTTTTCAGGATTTCCCAGACTTTTTAGCACGCTCCATGATATCCTGACGAACACTCAATTTATCCTGATTTTTTTAAATGATTCTAATTTTTCCTGATTTTTATACTCTTTACATTATTCGTAAGAAATATATTGGTTTCCATGCCAAAGTTTTCTGTCGTGATAGTTCTCCGGTTCGCGTTTGTATATATCTTACATCAAGTTGAACTGTGTACATAACTTTTTTTATCTCTACCCTCAATTGTTTCGTGGCTTCCCAAAGCAGTGCTAAAAAAATTTCATGAAACCAGATTACCTGACGAATTTATGAAATTACAACGAATTTTACAAATGACGAATTTTACAAATTACAGGATATTTCAGGATAGCTCATATTGGATTAAATATGAGCTATCCTGAAATATCCTGATTATTTATTTTCATTCTTCCTGATTTTTTCCAATTATAGTTGGCAACCCTCCCCACAACCGATTACCTGTGATAATAGTTCTGAAATTTTCAGTAATTTCATATTGTGAAACTTTAGCGATAACTAACGATTCCATCAAGTTTAATTCAGGTAGGTAATTCCATATGCATACAGTGTAGGACAATTGTTTAGTTGTTAGAACACGAGTCCAGTGTCGGAAAAGTAGTGTATATGCTCAATATTTAATTTTTTCAGAAGATTCAAACTGCATAAAACTT
This sequence comes from Toxorhynchites rutilus septentrionalis, assembly GCF_029784135.1. Taxonomy (NCBI): domain Eukaryota; kingdom Metazoa; phylum Arthropoda; class Insecta; order Diptera; family Culicidae; genus Toxorhynchites; species Toxorhynchites rutilus. The sequence goes on from NC_073746.1 coordinate 227,928,152, forward strand.
AAAATATATTGAACAACCAAGAGTCAGTCAGAGTTTAGACCAGGAAATATGTTTTTGTTCAAGATTGTTGATCGAAAATAGATACTCAATAGATAACACATCTGATTCAGATTTGTTTGTCCTTCAGATACCATTTGTAACTTGACATACATTTATCCCGCCGAAAACAATAGATTTTGTTATCCCGTCTTTTTGCTACCAATATCACAGATAGGGTGAATGATTTTGGTTTATCCAGTCGAAAATATGATCTAGCTTTATCCACTTTTATGAATGCTCTAGTTCAGCGCGCCTGTGTCAGGTACTCAAATGTTTCCAAACATATAAATAAAGTTGTCTTTTTCATGATTTACAGTAGTTTTATAGGATACTTTTACGTATTCACATGTTTTAAAGGTTTATAAAGTCCACCTTCTATTAGTGTCAATGCGTCCCTCATTTGAGCTAACTTTTAATCAACCAACAAACGATTATTTGGTACGTATTAAGACCTATTCTGGATTATAACACTTACAAATAGTGTAATCATCATGCTTGCTCTCTATTTGTATCAGATTTATATATCTAAATTGTGTAGGGTAAATAATGCTGGTTTGTCTGATTTAGGAAAGCTAGTAAATGCAAATCGGTTTGGGTTTGTTGGGAAGCCTCAAGTCTCTAGTTGCTAATAATAACAAAAGGTGTTCAAATTATACAAATTTTTATGTTTTTAAACGATTTTCTTCAAAGATAAATTATGATCATGGTTTGTCCACCTCTGATCTAGGTATGTTCGAAAATGATCATGGTATGTCCAGTTTAAGAACTCACTATTTTTGAACGAAGAGATTCGAAATTTCAAACAGATGTTGCATTTCTTATTGCTTGAGTTTACTGTCATTATATTGATCCATTCATGATTTAGGCTTTCTTCTGAATACTGTCTAATCTTGGACATTTTAAAGGAACAGCACTCAACACAGAGAAACTTAATTTTTGCTGGGCGCGATGGACACAACAAACAAACTGCACCGCACCAAGGGGCTGCCATAGTAATCACGTGCACAAACAAACATCAGTGCATCGGACAAGTCGAGATGCATTAATTACATGATTTGGATATATAAATCTGACACAAGTGGTGCAAGCATGATGTTTACAATATTTGTAAGTGTTAAAAATCCAGAAAAGGTCTGAATACGTACCAAATAATCATCTATTGGTTGATTAAAAGTTAGCTCAAATGAGGGACCCATTGACGCTAATAGTAGGTGGACTTTATAAACTTTTAGAACATGTGAATCCGTAAAAGTATCCTATGAAACTATGTAAAATCACGAAAAATCCTATGTAAATCACGAAAAAGACAATTTTATTTATATGTTTGGAAACATTTGAATACCTGATTTGACACAGGTGCGCTGAACTAGAGCATTTGAAAAAGTGGACATAGCTAGATCATATTTTTGACTGAATAAACCATCTCTAAAATGCCCAAGAAAAGACAATATTTTGAAGAAAGCCCAAATTATGAATGGATCAATATGATGACAATAAACTAAGGTAATGATAAATACGACACTTACTTGGAACGTTTTTCTTCATTCAACATAAGTGATTTCTAAAACTGATCAGAAGTGGACAACTAAAGGGTGTGTCACATCAAATTGCATCACGGAAAAAACGCTGTAGAAATTTATTTTTTAGGAATTATATCTTCAGCTTTCGCTTATAATCAGATAAGAGTGTATAGATCACGTTGGCCATGCTTCACTGTCAATTTTTCGTAAATTTGGAAAAATGTCGTCGAACGAAAAAGAGCGTCGTGAATTAATCCTGCGCACTCATTTCGAGAATCCGGAGTTGTCACATCGGGACATCGGTAAGATGCTGGGAATCGTCCAATCCACGGTCAGCAGAGTACTAAAACGATACTTCGAGAACCTAACCATCGACCGGAAGGTGAAGAACGGCAAAAATGGATGCTCCGTCAGTGAAAAAGATTACAAGCGCGTAGTTAAGCAGTTTAGACGTGATCCGAGAAGTTCGGTCCGGGATGTCGCCAATAAGCTGAATTTGTCAAGTTCATTCGTCCAGCGGACCAAGCAGCGGGAGGGCCTGCGTACATACTAGGTTCAGAAGGCTCCTAACCGCGACGAAAGGCAAAACATGGTGGGGAAGACGCGAGTCCGGAAGCTGTACACCGAAATGCTGACGAAGCCGCATTGCCTGGTAATGGACGACGAAACCTACGTCAAAGCGGACTTTCGTCAGCTGCCGGGCCTGTTGTTCTTCTCCGCAGAGGACAAATTCAGCGTTCCGGAGGAGATTCGGAAGCAGAAACTATCCAAGTTTGCCAAAAAGTACATGGTGTGGCAAGCGATCTGCTCTTGCGGAAAGCGGAGCGGAGTGCCACTATTCAAAGGACGTGTTGGAGTGGTACGAAGCCAACTGGGTCACCTTCGTGCCAAAGGAAATGAACCCGCCCAACGCGCCGGAGCTTCGTCCAATAGAGAAATATTGGGCGATTATGAAGCAGGCCCTCCGGAAGAACCCAAAAGTTGTCAAATCGGAGGCGGACTTCAAGAGAAAATGGATTTCTGTTCAAAAAAACTACAACCTGACCTTGTACAGAACCTTATGGACGGGGTAAAAAGGAAGGTGCGAGCATACTGGCTTGGGCTCGAAGTATGAATAAAAAGAAAATGCCAAAAGTTGTTTAATAGTTTTTATTTTACTGTCTAAAATTTTGAAAAGGATCGGTCTACTGGGCGAATTTCTACAGCGTTTTTTCCGTGATTCAATTTGATGTGACACACCCTTTATGATCAGAATTTCTCTCTGAAGAAAATCGTTAAAAATCATTTGAATAAGGCATTCATTATGGTATTACTAAGGCAGTATTCTGGTCTAAAAATTTGAAAAAAAAAACAAAAAAAAGTCCTTCATATTTCAGTAGTTTAGGCATTCAAGACTATACCTTAGAAAGGACTAATCCGATAATTTACCGAGTTAGAGCCATTTTAGTCTTGCGGTATCTAACCTGCTGCGGCCATAACAATTAACTTCAAACACTTTTTTCTCGAAACTAGTTTTTTTTCAAACTGGCGTACACGATGTCTCAAGTTCTACATCGGTTCAGTAGAACTTCGCGTCTTCCCCACCATTCGTGTCGAATTTTTATGGATTCAATCTGCGGGCATCTCTCTATCGCATGAACCTCTAAAAAATAATATTTTTTGAATTCTAATATTTTAAAAAAATCGGGAAACGTAATAAAAAACGTTTTGAACCGCTTTTTGTTTTTCAAACCGCTGCTATTCTGCCAAAAAATACATTTTTGGCTTGTCCGAGGCTCATGCGATAGCGGCATCTTTACTCATTCAGCATCTGTTCGATTTTTTGTTTCAGATAACCAGAAGGGCTGAACCGTGTACGCCATGGCACAACTTTTTTTTTGAACCCTCTGCCTTCATCAGCTCTTAACTATTCATGTTATGAATATTTTTTCTCTGTTCAATTTTTGTTTTATTGTTAAAAAATAAATGAACAAATGATGATATAATGGATATTAAAAATATTATTTGTTTTATTTTTACGGAGCTCGAAAAAACGTCCGAAAATCGTGTATCTACACTAGAATACCCCCTTAACAGCTAGAAACTTGGGGCTTTCCAACCAACCCAAACTCGTTCTGATTATATATGATTTTCATGAAGAAAAATCGTTTTGCATTTACTAGTTGCGTGAAAGTGAGCCCGTGGCCGAGTGGTTAGCGTCTCACATTATCATGTCGGGTGTTCGGGTTCGATCCCCGTTCTGGCCGGGGAATTTTTCGTCAGAGAAATTTCCTTCGACTTGCACTGTGGTTACGCGTATTCTAGAGCTTGCCCCTCGGGGAGACATTCAAGGCGTGTTATTTGGCTTGAGAAATCTCAACTAAGTATTAATAAAAGACGCTAGTTAATGCATACATTGAGACGGCAAAAGTTCCACTGGGAACGTTAGCGCCATTCAAGAAGTTGCGTGAAAACACCCTAAATCGGACAGATCAACATCACTTACCCTATATTGCTTCGAATCTTGACGAGGGAAATACGTTCATAGGGTGAATAATGTGCAATCATGCATATGCAATATCTCGCAAAAAGTTTTTAATATAATTATACAGCCATTCCATGCCAAACCAATATATTGTTTCTCAGATTTCCGTATTTAGATTTTTTGATTTTTACCGCTAATTATTAAATCCATATTTTTTTATTTTTTACTAGAGTGCCCATTTCCATTTTAAGGTGGTCCAAAAAAATCAAATTTTTCCCCTTTTTTCCGAAAATGCCTTTTTTTCAAAAATTTATAACTTTGAACTACTGAACCGATTTTGATGATCAATATATCAAATTGAATCCAATTAACTATACTTTTTTGAGAAAATACTATAGTTGCGAAAAACTTTGATTTTTTTTTCGTAATTATTGATTGTTTTTGTTTTTCATAGTTCACATGGTCTCGGGATTGTCCATGAAGCAAGATATCCATGGATATTTAGAATACCAACGATCGAGGATCGCTCCAACGATCTTCGATGAAAAATATAGGAGTATCAATTGTGATTATATGTACTTTACTGATGGGTCCACTATAAATGAGTCCACAGGATTTGGAGTGTTCAACGAATTTTTTAGCACCTCAGTCTTCAGTCTTCAGAATCCTTGCTCAGTGTATATTGCTGAATTGGCAGCAATTCATTGGGCTCTGGACAGCGTCGCCTCACGACCTGTTGAACACTATTACATTGTAACGGATAGTCTTAGCTCTGTCGAAGCTATCCGTTCAGTGAGGCCGGAAAAGCACTCGCCGTACTTCCTTGAGAGAATACGAAAAATTTTGAGTGCTTTATCCAGACGCTGTTATGTCATTACCTTTGTCTGGGTCCCTTCTCATTGCTCCGGGTAATGAGAGGGCTGACTCATTAGCAAAGGTAGGTGCAATTGAAGGCGATATTTATCAGCGTCAAATCGCCTTCAATGAATTTTATTCTTTAGTCCGCAAAAATACCATCGCTAACTGGCAACGCAAGTGGAATGAAGATGAATTGAGCCGTTGGCTTCACTCGATTATCCCTAAGGTTAGCCTCAATCGGTGGTTCAAAAGTCTGGAATTGAGTCGGGACTTTATTCGCACCTTCTCCCGACTCATGTCCAATCACTGTTCGTTAGATGCACTACTCTTTCGTTTCAATCTTGCCAGCAGCAATCTCTGTGTTTGTGGCCAAGGTTATCGCGACATCGAGCACGTTGTTTGGTCGTGCGAGGTGTATCTGATCGCCAGATCGAATTTAGAAAACTCCCTTCGGGCCCGAGGAAGACAGCCCAATGTACCGGTGAGAGATGTGTTGGCTCGGTTAGACCTTGATTACATGTCCCATATATATGTTTTACTTAAAGCTATCGATCTTCGTGTGTGATTGTCCCTATGTCCTTATACCCTCCTTCCTTCCTTTGCGGGTAATTCGTCCCCTTGCTATAAATAGTAGAATAAGTTGAAATGTAAAAACACTATAGATATACGAACAGATTTAATAATTGAGTGTTCATTAACATTGTTACAGTTTCCTTATACCCCATCCTTCTCCGTAAAATATGTCACCCTTCTAAACTCGAGTACACCGCGAGTAATCGGTTTTCCACCTTACTAACCATAGATGTAAGAAAATTGTTTATATATATATATAGTTTTAAAATTATATTTAAGAATTCGGCTCCTTTAAACTTAAGTTACTGAGCCTGAAAAAATAAACGAATTAATAAAAAAAATGGTCTCGGGACCAAGGGCGCTATAGTTTTTTATATTTTTTTCTTGAAAGCTGAGTTTTTTTACCCAACATATCCTAAATTCAGAGAGGCGCTATTTTTTGTTCTTGAGTTATGATTTTGAAAACTTAACCGATGGTCCGAATAATCATGTTTTCCCTTATTTCCATAAAATAACTTTCGGCAAAAAATTTGCTTGCCGCTTCTCACAAAATTAATGTTTCAAATGAACAAAAATGTCGTTTGTTTGATGTGGCATCCAGAAAGATGAGGAAATGCGGTAACTAGCAAAGTACAAAACTTCAAGGGATCTCAAGCGTTCACAGTACAACCAGCGAAAATTTATTTTATGTACTGTGGCTTACAAACATGAAAATGACTAGAAGATTGATTCTGAACGGAGTGATGTATACAAACATTTATATGAACTACATGAAGCTCCCAACCAATTATACTTTCCACGACTCAAGTGAACATGTCATCTAACATCATGATTGCTGGCGAACGACGTTAAAAAACTAATGTAATGTTATGGAATCAAATTCAGGTGTTCATCCAAACCAGAAATTCTAGTACTGAAATAGTTTCTCAGGCGTATGAGCTAGAATACCCTAATTAAAACTCTCTAACGATAAGATGGTTGCATAAAAATTGCTCTACAATTTTTGCAAATATACAAATCTGTGAATAAAATTGATATAATAGTTCCCTCAATTCTCGTCTAAAGAATTCAGTTTCTCTACCGCCTGTCTATTTCAAATTTTCCAAATGTCCTTTGCTTCACCCCTTCCGCATTTCACACCAATTTGAAATAAAAATGACACATAAATCAGTGCCGGAAAGCTATCAAATACAGTTCGAACAAAAGCGAAAGTCGCACATATTGCACAATAGCCTAATAAATAAAAATTTTCCAGCTATCAGCCGGCAGTGGTGGACTTCTGTTTCCCACCAACAGATCGAAACACACCGTTACAAAACCATGACAAGTCATTTCCACTAGAATGCGAGCAGATTTTATCCTATACTGCGAAAAAAAGGCCCAAAATATTATAGCCAGGGATCAAGGGAAAGGATTTGCACGTTTTAAAAGAGTTTGGACCTACATTTTAAAACTTCACATATTTAACCCCTCGATCTCGCCAGAGATAGGATTGTGGCACTGCATCCTCTTATGGTAGAGAGAACGAAAGACGAAAAAAAAATGTTCTGGGTGAGAGTTCAACGGTAACAGTCATCAGCGGTGGGGCACCGAATCGCTGCAAAAGGGTTCAATTATTGATTAATGTCAGTATGTGACATGGGACAATAGAGATCCCGACAGGGACAAGGCACAAAAAAAAGCTGAAATTGACTGGTGTCCCACACGTAGCGATAGGCGATAGGAAAACAGCAGTAGGACAGTCCCAGGGTCGTTCTGTCCTATTACGGGGCAATTTTTTTTCGGTTTATATTCGTCACGTATGGGGTGAAAAGGGTGTTTTATTTATTTGGATTTGGATGCTCTCTGCGAGTGGAAAATATTGATTTTAAAATTCAAGAGGTATTATTGGTTCACGCTGTGTGCGGTCGAGAGACTTTCGGAACAATGTGAGATGGACATGTGACGTTTCTGAAATGAGCCAAACATTTTCGAAGGAGAACAATTCGAAAACATATTAACAAGGAGATCTAAAATTGCTCACCCATTGTTCTATAAGTTTCATTCCGAATACACTTGAAGACACATTTAACTAAATTGAGCTCTATTTGTAGGCCCACTGTCCTTCTAACATAACAAGGCACGTGGACTCGTTTACAACACAGTAATTGCTTCAGTCGTCGTTCCTCCTTCTCCCACTCCTTTGTTCGGACGCTAACAGAAAAAAATCTTATATTCTCATACCATGATTATAAATTTTTTGCTGACTGACAAAAATATGATAGCAACGTTTCTCCGCTACGCATAACTCACTGCACCACGGTTCCCTCGTCGGTAAGATTATGGTTCGTGGCGAGGACGTCTCCTCTTTCGCCGTTTCTCATCTTCCCTACAGAACTTGTAGAAAAATACCCACAAATCGGAATGACCCTTTTTGTATAAATGATACATGAAAATATTATGAATATGCGTGTGGCTGTGCCGAAAGAATGAGTATATCACTTCTTTTACATTTAAAAATCGCGTCATGTGAGATCAGAACCAAGACCCGAACCGGAACGCCTGGGAGAGTCGACAGTCAGTGTCCAATGCTTCGTCATATCCGTTTCTTATATTTCGTTTCTTTTTCTCGTTTCTTCGCTCATTCCACCACAGCTACCAGATCAAGTCCACACACGTCTAACCATAGCCACATGCGTTACAACGACGCTGGTCCGGGCGGCTAGCAGCACAAAAGTGGGCGGAAGATGAGTTGCCAAGGATACTTCTTGGTTCACTCAGTGGCTGCGATGATGTATGGAAAATGGTTTTGAATTTTGATGAAACGAATGTTATCTATTTTTTTCTGCCTTTGTTGGTAAGCTGTCCCATCGTTCTGCCGAGAGTGGGCTCTTGCCGCCATGTGGTTGGGTAGTTTTCCATAATCTCCCCCCGAACGAGTGTATTATGTATGAGCCTCATTTGGTTATGGTGGAGATTTTTTCTCGGTTTTATTTTGCCGCGGAGCAGTTGTATTATATTCAATAAATTAAGGTTATTGCATGATGGTGGCATTAATCATTTCTATCTCTCTGGGCGTGTGTATATCAGAAGGACGCAGTTCGTGTCCTTTCCGGTGCCGACTGGGCTCTATGGTAAAATGGACTGGGTTAGATAGGAGCTAATAACCAAGGAGTTCCATACACAAGATTGGTTTGTATTTATAAATGCAAACATGGTGACAGTTTCATATTTACATCTAAATTAAAATAATACCTGCTCGTAATCAAATTTCTCAATTTTCCTTCAAAATACCTGTTGTCTTCCATCAACAATTTTGAAAACTAATAAATTATTAATCCCTTCTATGTTATACTTGGTGCCCGTAAACTATTCATATTTTCCAATAACAATCGAAGTGTTTCAAACGGTTGATATGTTATTATTGCATAAAACGCATGGTAAGGTATAATCCACACAAAGAAAAGCGTACTCGAGCTCATGAAAATGATACACCATTGATTGAATCGAAAAATTGTAAATTTTTTGCATTATTTCCGGCAATAATTGCGATCGAGTCATACTAGGCGGTGTTAGAAAGATAAGATGGATTATAACACTTTACATTTATTCGTAAAACGTCAACAGGCTTTACATGAGGGCCCTAATGATCGAACCTTACTACTAATCTACAAATACTTCTTAAAACTTAACTTATTTGTAAACTAAATCAACTGATTTCGTACTAAACAAGCTCTCAGATAGTTTGATGATTGCTTAAGAGGGACCCCGATCTGAAAGGTCGAAAAATAGATTTTTTGCATTTTTTGGATGCTTATGCCCTCATAAATGTTGTGTCGAAAGGATTTTCGATATTTCATCTCGTTGAAAAGTTACTATGGGGTCATCTCGAGGAATCTAGTATTGTTGTACGAATTTTTAAACGCGTTTTTCTCGAAACCATGTTTATTTCAACTGGTGGTATCAATATCTACTCGACCGATTCCACTGAATTTTAGCATGTAAGAATAAATTATCTAAAGCGTTATATAGCCGTTTTTTGGGGGTCTCCGTAACCACATTGGTTGCGCGTTCGCTTAGTAAGCGATCGATCGTGAGTTCAAAACTCAGGGCCCTCATTGACCATCTTTGTGTTGTTACAGAATAGCTACGTCCACGCAACAATCATCAGCGATGGAGATCGATCCACGGTCGAAATAGAGATCGGCTACTGTGTGAATGTACCATATGTAATGGTATAGAAGGAATACTGGCGAATGACAACTGTGTAATGTGCTAATTATATAGATATGATAACCATGTGATATGTACACGATTAAAATTCGGCTCTGTTACATCTAAAAATGCTAATGAGCCTTAAATAAATAAATGGGATAAAAAAATAGCCGTTTTTTGATATCTCATTTTATGTTGTTTTATGAAATTTCAAATTATTCAGACATTATTTTCAATGTTCACCTCCACTAGAACGTCTTTAGAATATTTTCATCTATTACACATACACAGCTTTCTGTTGAAAGCCGGAAATTCGAGATAAAAGTGGAATGGGTTTTGTAGACAAATGAAAAAAATGGGTCTTAGACGGTTAATGAAACGATTTCAAAATAATAACCGATCATTCGTTTTCTTCAAGAAGTAATTATCTTTCAGGGCATTCTTAAAACTATGAATGCTTGAGAATTATTTATATTGCCAGGCAGTGGCGTAGTGTACGGGGGCGAGAGGCGGTCCGCGATGACGATAAGTTAAAAAAATCCTATTATCCAGTGAAAAAATATAAGGATCTCTGCCTAAGGACACGAACAAAAGCTTAACCTAGGACTGTGATAGTTCGAGAAGTGTTTTTGAATTTAATTATTCTAATTCTTCAAATTTAAATTCGTAGATTTTACTAATCTTATATCACAAAAGGTTGCCCTGAAAAGACGTTGTTGTAAGTTGTTGTAAGTTGTAAGAGTTGAAGTGGTATAAAAATTTCGGAACCAATGAACAAGTGGATTTGAGGAAGTTAAACAGAAATGAAGACGTAGTCCTTCGTCCAAAATTTTACTATAGTCCTTGCAAAAGATTCTGTCTTGAGTTTTTTTTTTAGTTTTGAATGGAAAAAGGCTGCTGAATTGAGGAACGATCCTTATGACCTCACAATCGATCGACAAGGCTCCAACCATGTCAGGATCAAATGGAGCAGTTCATGTTCTGTTGAGAATGTAACATATAAGGGTGTATTAATCGGGTTTATAGACACAATTCGACGGAGATTCATGCGCACTACGAAGTACTAATCCAAGCCATTGAAGTTTCGTGAGATCCTGCCGAAAGCTTAAATAATAGATCGAGTGCACGAATTTCTTCTAAACAGATCTTCGTTTGGTGATGCCGAAAGCGCACACGGATTGCTGAGCAGCGTCGAACGACAATGACGTGTCTTTGTCAAGGCAGTTAGAGAGGGAGTTTGGTTTAAAGTTATCCACATTGGCCCTTTTTGGAGCTAGAGACGAATGAACTCTCAGAGTTTAAAGTCTCTATATTTATTTCATTTGAAAAGTGAAAGACAAGTAGCAACGGTTCAATACACGAGACATACTCGTTTCGGGTTCGTTATAACCGTAAGTTGTACGAAAGTGAGGGAGGCAGGGAAATATATGAGAACGCAGGTTAAGGAGGCGTATGTTGAAATTGATCAGCTGAAAATCAGCACAAACAATTTCCGATGAAATCAGATCTAATATGAAAGTTGCCTTCGCTACATCTCTAAGTAAGCTCAGCAAATCAAGTCCGATCAATTTGCAATTTACAACGCTTTTTACAGAGCTTTTCGCTGGATCGCCTCAATTTGATGGACACTATTTTGGTAGTATGGAGACCATACTATGCACGCATATTCAAGAGTAGACCGCTCTAGAACACAAAAGAGATATTTGATATAATGTTGGTCTTTGGACTACTGACTCGACTCGGTGACTCGAAAAATGAAACCTATCATCCCAGATGCCTTGGTGATGATATACGAGATATGATCGCGAACGTTAGCTTAGAATCTAGGACGATACCAAGATTCTTGATAATTCGGTTCAATGGTTCAACGGAGGTGTTGTGAACTTTATACGAAAACGTTACAGGCGATCGTTTCCGCGTAAACAACCATTCTATTTGTATCGCATCTATTTATTGTTGCTGAAGGAATATCGCATCATCTGTGTAGAACAATTTAAAATCGTCCGCATATGCAGGTTTGTGACTCTTTGCGCAAAAATTGATATCAATCAATCTCAATAAATCAGTCAGTTAGATAGAATTCCTTCTACTAGCAATTCATGAAACAGTCTAATCGAGAAGACCATTTGGTGGTTATGACCATTGATGGAAATGGCGGATCCTTAGGTTGAAGGAGGTCTCGATGTTGATAGCTTAGGAACTGTAGAAATCTGGTACTTCAGTCTTGAGAAAGACCATTTGGATACAGTGCATGCACGATTTATTTTCGCAATGTTTCACATACATAAGTTGGATGTTGAATGAATAATACATTCGACAAAAAATAGAGGAACAGACTGCACAAGTTTACATAGGAGACATAATCACCAACACTATTAGAGTTGAAAAAACGCATTTTTGTTGTTGTTTTTTGCCTACAAGCGTAACCATGCAAATTTCCAATGAAATAATCCGTCCAGTTAATGGATATTATCATATTTAAAACATATTTTTTTTCCATTTGGAAAACGCTTGCGTCTATTTATGCGGACAATCAATCGTTTCAATGAAAATGTATTCGCATAGCTAGACGTAATCACCAGGTTACTCTGTCGATAGCGTTAGTATTTACATTTCCGATAATCGTCAAAAAGTTTCAATTGTTATCGGATAAAATCAAATACATTTGGAAGAAATTTGGTGAAATGCCTGGAAAAGGTGTTCTGGATTTGTTGCGATTCTATGATAGTACTTTTTTCCTGAATACTCTGGTATATGATAAGAACAGCAGGTTCGTGTTTTTCAATTGATTGAATTTGTAAAAGCAATTTATAATGTTGGTAATTTTAGCAAAATGATTTACCGATATTACGATCAATCGCATAAAGATTGTGGAATGACTTACACCGCAGTATGAGTAAATGCTAAGTATGTGGAATAATTCGATGTCGAATTTGAGGAGTTATAATCCTAAGAACCAATTTTATTTTAATTTTACTACTGATCCGATTGTTTCGTATCTAGTTGAAGATTCAAATGCTGAAATTTAGGTAAATCTCTTCGTTCATCGCAGTGCAGTGTACAGAAAATAGTAATTATATGAGCAGCATTTTAATGTTTTCTTATATTTATCTATTGGGAAACACTAAGTAATAAGACACTGTCATGAAAGGCATGTTTGGACTCTACAAACAATGTGATTCAAATGTAGAATTAGCTTATAGCATATAATACTGGTAATTGTTGATTTTCGAACGATGTATGAAAGCTGTATGGAACTTCGTCCGTTATGCGTACAAATAGTGATTTTTCGAAAACATTTTTTCAGAATTGCTCAAATGTTTTCGAGCAAAAAATGTTTGTTTGCGTGTTGAGCAAACGTATTACATTGCGTAGAATGCAAAACGGCGAAAAAGTCGATTTCGTTCATTTTGTCGCTTACGTCTCCTATACGAACATGGACAGCAGAGCTCGAAGTCGAAATTTTTAAGTGATTTTTGAAATGCTGTAACTTTGTGAAAAATCAAAGGATGAAGATGGGTTGTGCATAATTTTGAAGCTCATCTCTTAAGCTTTCAAGTTCAGGAATATTTTACGAATATATAGTTATCTAGATGTAGTGTAGTGTAGTGTAGTATTATTTATGTAGATGTAGTAGACAAGAATATCGGGAAGAAATTAACAATCAATCTTTCCATTTCTTTCGAAGATTTCGTGGACTAAAACAATTTTCTGCCATAGCAAATCTATTTGACATTATCAACCAGCCTTCATATGAAACCTATAAAACCTCTCCTGTAAGACCTCTCAATATAGAGATATTTCTGTTTGAATGAAAAATTTCCTCCTCGTATTCGATAACGAATAATTCAATAAATAATGATCACACCGCAAATAAAAAGGCAGTTTTGAAAAGTACACTAAAATCTGTACAAGAAAAATTTGTTACTTTGACGAAAAAAGAAATATTATAATTTTTTGCATCGATTTCAAAATCGTGCCTTTAGAAGGATTTTTATAGTGTTTTACAAAATCGGCTGTAATTCTGAATATATTGCAACATGTTCTGATGTTTGCAGTCAAATTTTTAACCGAGTGTATCCCCTAAATCCATGTGAACGTTTCATATCGATACGTTCAGTCGTTTTTTTTTTCCTATCCGATCGATCAAAGTTGGTAGTGAATTAGAGGAGCTCTTTATCGCAAATCATACCTGAAATACAAAATGCTATGCGTATCCTCGAAATGAGCGACTCACAACTTTCGTTACTAAACTTGAAAATTTAAGCTTTAAAGTGATGTACAACCCATCTCCATTCCTCTGATTGTTTTTTCGAGTGTAGAATGGGGATTGTGGAACTTCCAAGCAACGTTTCCTTATCTTGAAGTTAGTTTGAAGCTGTTACTAATCGTTTTCGTTTTTGTGGTATTTCCTGTAAGAGACTAGAGGTCGGACGAGAAATTCTACGTCTTGCTCACCAAAACCCGATAAATAGGTCCGATGCAACGATAGAGGGCTTTTCTTAAAATTACATCACATCACATACATAAGTTGGATGTTGAATGAATAATACATTCGACAAAAAAATTAGAGGAACAGACTGCCCATGTTTGCATAGGAGCCATAATCTGCAACACCATCAGTGTTGAAAAAACGCATTTTTGTGGTTTTTTTTCCTACAAGTATGAGTAAATTCTGAGGAATAATTCGATGTTGAATTCGGGGGATTATAATGCTAAGAACCAATATTATTTTAATTTTACTACTGATCTGATTGTCCCTTATCTAGTTGAAAATTCAAATGCAGAAATTTTAGGTAATTATAACATTAAAAACACAATTGATTCTCTTCGTTTTCGTTTTTGTGGTATTTCCTGTAAGAGACTAGAGGTCGGAAGAGAAATTCTCCGTCTGGCTCACCAAAACCCGATAAATAGGTCCGATGCAACGATAGAGGACTTTTCTTAAAATTAGTTTCTATTTTTTCCATTTTCTTCAAATTCTACATTAAGTCTATCTTTGTACGATTTTTAGAGCTTATCAAAACCAACATTTTGAGATGCAAAATTTTTCAATATTTAAATCCTACTCAAAGTTATTGATGGTTTTCCACCCAATAACTTTTTTTTCTCTATTATAGTGACTTTCAACACATATCGGTTAGCTTGTCACTTTTACTTCCATTTTTGGAAGAATGTCGGGAGTGAGAATTGAACTCGTGATCTCTGCGTGAGAGGTATGGATGTTACCACTACGCCAGATCGCCTCCACCACCCAAAAACTCATGATTTCCATTTTAATTTATTCAAATCGAAGAATAACATAGTTTTCAAAACCTTACCTTATATAGAGTGAAATATGCTCTTTCAAATGCCGCCAACAAACATTGTTTATGTTTGCCCCAGTAAGAATGACAAACAAATGAAGAGAGCGTATTTTTTTCAAACTGTATATAATCGAGTCTAAAATTGTATATAATCGAATCACATATCGAGTCCGAGTAATCGAGTCCGCCCTGTAATATGCAACAATCCTTTTTTTTCAAATATCAAACATCACGTTTTCCAGTATGCGGAGGCGCAATCAAGTAATCGCTTTTTTGTTCGAAAGATCTTGTTCTACAACATTAGACCCAAACATCACGCTCGCATAGCGTTAAATTCCAACATTTTGCCAAGTCGTTGGCTATTTGAATATATTTCCATTTGAACGGTCCTCGTACCAATGAACCTAACAGGATTAAGCGCCCTGACCGTCATAAAACTGAAATACCCCCATTATCATATTAAATTTGCATTTTTACATTGCAGATAACCATCCATATCCCATCGATTTTCGTACGCAAAAACTCTTTCTCTTATGTTTGGTCCTTCCCCGGGTCCGGTTTCACCCTCACACCTCACTCGTCTGTAAGTGCGCAGCCAGAAAAGGACATACGTATATACAAAGAGAGAAAGCAAAAACATGTGAACCCTTGTCCATTTATTTCTATTAAATAAAATATTTGCTGTCCCACCCACATTCCACCTTCGAGTCGTACCTTCTCGAAATACCACACCACCGCCTTCGCTATACACACTTTCCGGGAAAACGAAAAAAACAAATCAAGCGAACGTGGAAGGACAACTGGGGCCAAAAGGGATTCTCATAGCAACACATACTCAGCTCACATACCCGCCACGCTCTCGTTTCGGTGCCCATCCCGGAGAAATCTCAATATTCATTTATCTAAGCAAAAATTCCCGGTATCTTGTTAACACATGCCGACCATTTCCGTGTTCAAACTCACCCCTGGCGGCAACACCTCCCCCTACTTCAAAATGGTCCGAACACAAGCTACGAAATGCCATCTTATGGCCAGACCCTGTCCAACTAGCTTTAAAAATACCACACACTGGCAAACATTCACATATGGTCCTTTTTCACCCACACACACGAACACAACAAATGGACAGCCCTTGTGTGGGATGAAAATCCATCTCGACCTTTTCCGTCGCTCGCTGTGAGGGTGTGTGTTTACACTGTCCTTCGCAAACAAACCCAACTAGCCCGACCGTCGTCCATCTGAAATGGGTAGCTTATGGCCTGCTTTCGCTCCGGTTATGTTGTTCTTGTCTAGAATACTCTTTTTAGCAGCGGGCAGCAGTGTTACCAGATGTTTCGAAAATCCAATTCGACAGTCATAAATATTTTTACATGCCAATTATACAATACACATTCAAAAAAGATATCACTGAGAAGAAAAATATTTCGAATTTCAAAATTAGCCAGCACTGTCCCGCACGCATTCCAGGACCCAAATTTTCAGCCGCTATTCATTTCCCGGTTCACACTTTTATTCCCTGCCCTCTTCCTGTTTGCATGTTTTCTTCAATAAGCAAAACGAGTCAATTTTATTAGAAAATAAATGTAACAAAAAACACCATTCGAACCCACAAAAAGAAAGGAAACAACCCTTCGCCGAAAGCCACGGCTGCTGTCAAAACATTCAGGTCCTCTGGTCGGACAGAATTGTTGCTACCATCCGAAGCCATGAAGCAGGAGGACGGGAGAAAAGAAGAAAGCCACCATCCACCCACTGGAGCCATATACCCTCTTAAAAATGGAAAGCTATCCGGACGGCCACACACAAACCTAACGAGATAGATTTGCGGTGCTTCGCAATTCTGGCCCATATGGGTCGTCAGAATGTTCAAAACGTTCCGACGGAGAGAACAAGAATGCAGGGATAGAAACCAGAACGAAAACTCATAACTAGCCAACCAATTTAACCCGTCGCCACCGTCACCGCCGCCAACTTACCCACGTGGATAGTTGTACGACGTTCGTGTACTTGAGCATGTATAGATGTGAATGTGTGCGGCAGGGCGGTTATCCGTTTAAACCTTCGCCGGACGGGTTTTTCCTCGGACGAGGAGAGTTTTTAATATGCCCTTCCGTATTCAATATGTTACATTGCGCCGGAGGAGGGGTTGCCGGCTGATCTGTGTTCTGGGTCGAGATGAGGGTGGTTTTCGCAGAGCTTGTAGTGCTGTTTGCGCTAGAAAACATCTACAAGTCGGTAGTTTCATCATGGGGAATGCCAAACAGCCATCATGATCATTTTTGGAAACAGTTAGGCATAACAGTCTAATTGCTATATTTTTTTCTGAGTAATTTGTTATATTATATAGCGAAAAGTAGAGGAAAAATAGTAGAAAAAAGTTAAAAGTAAAAAACCCAATTGACGCGTTTACAAAATGGTGAATAATCCATCAACATTATGAACGAATATTCGCATGTTGATGGAATTTATTAATTTCTTTAAATTCATACCTATCATACCAAATCCCACAGTCATAGTACGAAACACTGATCTCAACAACTAGCTTCTCTCAGAGCTCTCAATATCGAACTAGTCGAGTACCCTTCAAATTGATGTCATAATAAACTCCGCAACAATGTTTATTCGCAGCGTCGTAATTGAATGTAAATATAATTACGTATAACTCATTAGTTTGTCACACATTAGTCAAGCTCATTGTGATCATAAAAAAATGCGAATCATATACGATACACCAATATAGCACCTGTGCCAAGACCTTGTATTTTATACTAACTCGTAGTCATTATTTCCGCTAGATCAACGTATCACGTATCCGACATCGTGAACGAGATAAGAGTCGTTATAAATATACAAAGTGTTGTAACTGGCAATCCCAAACAGATTTGAATGTTGAAAACAACAGTAAAGATTGTCTATTATTTATGCAAGATGTCTAGGCTGATACAGGGTAAATTGAAATAAAACACACTTAGAATTCGAATTTCGATGAAACTTTTATTTCAAATTAAAGTTTGGTTTATGCCATTATGTGTGAAATACAACATCATTTAAATGTCCACCTAGAGCTTCCTCGCACACCTTGATCCGGAACAGGTAATTTTCGATGACTTTTCGGCACATATGAGGCGGTATCTCGGTCATAACTGCACGAATGTTGTCTTTCAAATGTTCAAAAGTTTGCGGAGAGTTGGCATAGACACGGTCTTTCGCATAACCCCACAAAAAAAAAAGTCTAGCGGGTTCAAATCGCATGATCTGGACGGCCAATTGGCATCACCAAAACGCGAAATTATGCGTCCCTCAAATTTCGTTCGCAATATGGCCATGTTCGGTCGTGTTGTGTGGCACGTGGCGCCGTCCTGCTGAAACCACATGTCATCCGTCTTCAATTTGTGGCAAAAAAAATCGGTTAACATGCGGCCATAGCGCTCACCATTCACAGTTACCGTCTCGCCGTCCTCATTTTTATATAAATACGGCCCGATGACTCCACCAGACCATAATGCGCACCAAACAGTGACTTTTGGCGGATGCAATGGCCTCTCAACAATCACGTGTGGATTTTCTGAGCACCATATACGGAAATTTTGGGTGTTCACATAGCCACCGAGCTCGAAATGTGCCTCATCGCTGAAGAAAATTTGATGCGAAAATTCAGCATTTTGCTGCTGTTGTTCGTTCACCCAATCGACGTATGCCCGACGCATTCCATGGTCACCACGCTTTAATTTTTGTACCAGTTGGACTTTATATGGATGTAGGTGCAAGTCCAAATGCAAAATTCGCCACAATGAGGCTAGGCGCAAATTGAGAAGCGTATAGCGCTCGTAAGCGAACATGAGACTGGAGCGCATATTGAGTCGCAGTTTGGTGTAAATGACGTGCCACTCGCATACAATGCCTGATTCACACAGAGTATTTACTAACACAACCTTCCGACCGGTACAACCATACAGTATCAGACTCACGGCGCTATATGATTGTTCACCAACACAACCAACACAACCAGCAGAGCAGCACGAGAAACTGTGGCTCAGCCACAGCGTCGAGCGAGTCGTGTCTCACGAGCGCTCCTCCATCTCGCGTCATCTGACCAATATGCACCGTTCCATCTGTTTCCATTAGCCACAAAGACAGGCGCTACATCGCGCCAAGTTACTCGCGCCATTCGCGTCTCAATTTGCGCCTAGCCTGATGTGTTTGACAAGCCCAATTCGGAAATAGGATACTGATTTCATAGCCAAAAACAGTTTTTATCTGTCCACGATTGTTTTTTGACGCGTAATTACGTCATTCGGGAACATATTGAGCTTGAGCATAAGCTTGAGACGACTGTACACTTCGTAGTTGCTCTAACTGATTGATCTGAACCTACGAAATTACACAAAGAACAGAATAAATGTCAGCTTGGAATTGTACCCAAAAAAAAATCTCAAATGGTGCCAAGCAAGTATCCGACCAAGCCCGGCTGGATTGTAATCCTACTCGCTGTCCACATGACCACTGGTGCTGTTATATCAATGCACGATAAAATTACACCACATTGTAAAACGAAATTGGATTTCATAAATAATTTTTAATGGAATTTTGTACCAGTATGGGTGGATAGCACATTAGATGAAACTTTTCAACTCATTTACATTTATTCGTCAACAGACTCGAAGCCCCAATGGTAGACTTAATATCTAGATTTTTCTTAAAAATTCTAACATAACAAATTTTGCCTAAATGTGTTGTCTAGATCTAAAAAACATTAAAAATTTGCACTTAATACATTCACATGACAAATTAAAATCGAACATAGAAGCGACATGTTTAAATATTTGTAGCCGTCCAGTAATAGCGCCATAAGCACCGTAGTTCGTTCGTCGAATGGGAAGCCATAGAAAAGCAGAATTCTGAAGCTGTCTTGGGTGAGCCAGAATATTCGTTCTTTGGAGAATTGCAGGGCAGTTGGTTCTTGATGTTAATGCATCTGCAATCACCATGGCTAGGGCAGTGTTCCTGAGCGTTTCCAGAGTATCTATGTTGATGAGCTGACAGCGGCTCTTATAGCTGGGTAGACGATACGGATTTCGTCACGGCAGTAGGCGCAGAGTGGAGCGGATGAATTGTCGTTGCACACTTCCAATACGATGCACACTGTTCTGATAAAGCGGGTTCCAGACAGCGGAGCCGTACTCTAGTACTGAGCGAACAAGGCCACAGTAGAGAGCTTTCCGACATTAAATGTCGGTGAAGGATTTCGTCGTACGAAAGATGAAGCCTAGTTGTATCGATGCCTTGTTAACAATGTACGCAATATGGTTTTTGTACGTGAGCTTAGAGTCCAGAAGTATAGCAAGGTCATTAACACACTCCGCGCGAGGTAGAACGACGAAGGCGATACACCATTCCAAGGCGTTATACTATAGGTGGACCGCAATGTCAAAATTGCTGTTCGGCCATTGCTCGTGAAAAAACAAATTTGTTTACAAAGCAAATCATATCTTTTGGTGACAAATGCATTCTTTGGCAAAATAGCTGCTCGCGCTTCACTGTAGGCAGGTAATTTTCTGGATTTTTTTGTATAACAATTTCTCATAATTGCTTCTACTTTTTCAGATATCTACAATCAGCGGTCGAATTAAAAACAGTGCAGAAGGATGTTTTGAGTATATTTTACCTTCTAGCCGCGCAATCAATGCTTTTCTTTCCAAGCAAGCAGCGTTTTTCGTATGTGGTTTTATTGAGCATTTAAGAGAGAGTGTTATTTTTTTTTGTTTTATCACCAGGGCAAAAGCATGAAATAGAATCGTACGTGGTACGAATTTATCGGCACAATCTGATCAAGGACGGAGGCATCATCAAACGGAAACTACGCGAAAAACTTTTCGAAGAGATAAAACTGCGCCGCAACACTCGTGTGAAAATGGACGAGTTGGGCTGGGTGCTGATGAACCACAATTTGATAACACGTAATGAGCCAATCCAACAGCATGCCAATGGTAATCGACCAAATCATTTTAAATTGAACATGAAGCGGTTGTGCAACCTACTGGAGCAGCAAGAACAGAACAATCACGCTGGTAGGTCGGTTTGATATATTTATTCCGCTAAAGAATGATTATATTTGTTGATTTTTCAGAGTTGACTTCCAAAAAGCAAAACAAATTCCTGCGTATGCTGGATGCAATTTTACAAAACGACATAGTTTTGAAGGAAATTAAAGAGATGGTAGCGGCGAATCGACTTCTATCGGAAATTCGTTATGTGACTACGGTGGAACGTATGCTGAAACACAATTTGGACCCCTCTTTGCGCTGCTGCTTTGTATGCCGAGAGTATTTCCGCACTGCCGATGAGTATACCAGTCATTTCGAAAAATTTCACGGTGAGAAATTTCTTATTGTTGCGGCGGTGGATCGATTTCAGACTAGTCAAAAGTTCAACGTTCTACATCACTACAATGCCCTTAATCCGGTGACAATATTCACGATTTGCAACGTATACCACACAGCCCTAATAAAAAAAAACAAGAAAAGACGGGTCTAATATTTTACAATAATGTCTACAATCTACCACTTTCCACGAAAATCGGAGAACCACTATATCGGTTAGACATGGAATGGCTGATACATATAAGGCAGAAAAAATGTTTAACTTTGGAATTCAACATCCTATATTTCCTCGTACCATTAAGTTCATGGCGCATTTGATGTCGGTCATCGTAACTGCTTCTATGGAAATGACGTGAGCATATGATTTGATTTTTGATTTTTATCTCCATCTCGGAGAAAAGTGTGGTAAACAATGTCCGGGTTATTTTTCGTTATGAGAACCTTGTTTCCACATCCTTTTACTGCACAATAATACGGCATCTGAAGTAAATAAAATATTCACAATATAATTTTGGCATGATAGAGAACCGCAAGATGAACGATTATCTGTGGAGGAGTTGGACAACAGATTTCTTAGACTTATAGCACTTTTATCACACTCACAAGCTAATCAAATCCTCACTGTCCCCCAAAAATATTGAATAATATATAATTTTTTTACCAAAATATATATTTTATTAAGGCACGTAGCTTGACGGGGCCGGGAGTCCAATATTTTAACAATTTTTGTCTTACAACTATGTTAGTAATATGTAACCGGTTACTCGCGGTTGGCTTGAGGTTAGTATTACAAAGATCTCATAATTGGGATGTTGCAGTCTCCAGTACTATGTATGTGTGGCCGACACGGGATACTTCCTATTGGAGTATAACTGACCATTGATCAGCGACGCCCCCCTAGTCTGTACCTCATATCAATCGTGGTGCGTCTCTCTTGACTCGAGGAATCCAGGGTAGAATGGTCACTGGACGGTACAATCTTCAGCTCGTGTAGAGTTGCCATGAGCGGTACAACCTTTGGCTCTTGTTGAATGATCAGTGGCCTCCGACCTGTGTATCTGTAAAGAGTATGTGTATGTTTAATTACATTACATGGAGCGGTTATAATATATAATATAAATACCTTATTGCAGCTATAGTACACTATTTTTCACGAATATATATTTGTTTATTTCTTCCTTCAGTTGTTTTCCTCAGCGAGTTGATATGAAACCATAACCACACAACCAAACAAAAAGTAAATAATTCAGAAAGCTACGTCTCACTACTCGTCTCAGGTATTGTCATGAAAGTGTCAAGAACGAAACACCTATAGTTTAGCATCTTGCACCATTCTATTGGCCTCACACCAAGCTGCGAAGGAATCTAGTTGTCTTTGCAAAAACATGCCGTCATCAATAGACCTTATGTAGCAGAATGTTTTCATATCATCCGCGTATATTAATCGGGGACCCTCTAGTGAATGATTGCAGTCGTTGATGTGGCATAAAAAATAAGTAGACCGAGGTGGCTACACTATGGTATTCCTGAATGCGAAGCGAAATATGAGGACAGAAGCTCTACGATCTTCACGCAGTCTGTTCTGCCAGTAAGATAAGACTGGAACCATTGCAGAAGATTACCGCAGATTCCCATGCATTCCAACTTGGCCACTGCGATTACGTGATTCAACTTGTCGAAGGCAGCTGACAAGTCGGTGTAGATAGCATCAGTCTGGCATTCCGTGATGCCGTCGGCGATATGCGATGTGAAAGTGAGCAGATTCGTAGTTGTGGAGCGACCGGGCATGAATCCATGCTGATCGTTGCTAATTTGTTGCTTACAATGGAATAACATAGGCGGCAGAACTACGAGTTCGAAAAGCTTTGCAGTGGCGCAAAGGGTGGAAATGCCCGTGTAGTTATCAATGTTTGATTTGTCCCCTTTCTTATGTACCGGGAACATAT
Organism: Toxorhynchites rutilus septentrionalis; assembly: GCF_029784135.1. Lineage (NCBI taxonomy): Eukaryota > Metazoa > Arthropoda > Insecta > Diptera > Culicidae > Toxorhynchites > Toxorhynchites rutilus. Next base: position 227,951,432 of record NC_073746.1, read on the forward strand.
ACGCCGTTTTCCATAGGACAGGAAATTTACCGCTAGACAGTGATAGTCCAAACAAGTGACGGATTGGAGCGAGTAGCGATTAGGCACACTTTTTTAGAACGAGTGAGGGAATCCCATCGACGCCAGCTGACAGTGATGATTTCAATTTGGCCACAGCCTTAAGGATGCAGTCATCGTTGACAAGAATTCGGTTCAGCGAAATCTCATGAACCAGAACATTCCTGGCGGCTGTCGATACTTTTTCGGGTGATAGCGTGGCATTATCAAACATGCCCGAGAATTTGAGTGCAAAAAGTCGACGTATATCTTGGGTATCTGTGGCAACTTCATCGTTGTAAAACATTGACGAAGGCAAACCGCTCTCCTTTCGTTGATCGTTAATATATTTCCAAAAGGTCTTCGGGTTACATTTCAGTTTTTGGTGGATGCGTGTCTGATGGTTAGCAAAGGAGCGTCTACTTTGCAACTTATAAACTAGGTTCAGTCCACGGTAGTGTTATCTTAGCGATAGCACAACGTGATTTGCGGAGTGGCGTACTCGAGCCCTGGAATACATGCCTTTTCTAGAGTCTTCAGTTGTCTAAGCTCTTTTGTCATCCATGAGCACGATTGTCGGGAAAGACTGTTTCAGAACATGCTTGTCGATCACATAGCCGAGAATATGTGAAAAAGTCTGCACGGCGAGGTCAAGGTCTTCCTTATTGAGGACACAAGTCCAATTAATACTGTGGATGTCGGATTTGGAGAAAGCATAGTTGACGGGAGCAATAATTGGTTCGAAAGTGATCGATGTCTTCGTGTTAAGGAACAGTAGCAGAGGAGGATGATGGGGCACATGTTTCACAAGTGGCGCCGGAGCCTCGGATATAACAGGAGCATACTCTCGTTGCGAAACGAAATAGAAATCCAACATGCTGCCAAGTGGGGCTGCGCTGTACGTGTCGAGCAGACTTGAGATTATGGTGTGAGGAGTCGTCAATGAGGGATCAGGATACTGAAAACCATCGCGGAACGGACGCCCTTTGATGTAATGTATGAGGTGCTCTCGTGGCCGAGTAGTTTGCGTCCCACACCATCATGCCGGGGGTTCGGGTTCGATTCCCGTTGTGGCCGGAGGATTTTTCGTCAAAGAAAATTCTTCCGACTTGCACTGTGGTCACGCGTATTCTAGAGCTTGCTACTCCAGAGTACATTCAAGGCGTGTTATTTGGCATAGAAATCTCAACCATGTACTACAAATAAAAATGACGCTAGTAATGCTACGTTGAGAAGGCGAAAGTTCCACTGGAGCGTTAGTGTCATCCACGAAGATGAGGATGTCAAAAAATGTGCTGCAGTGGGGAGAGGTCAAAATCACGATTCCCTGATGTGAGTGATGTGATTATGTAAACACGAACTATCGACCACTCGACGAAACAAAAAAATCAAAAATCTCATGTATCACAACATGCGCCAGAGTTAACCTATAGGCAACATGAGAACAGAAACCTAATCAGATACAGTAGAACCCCGATTATCCGCGGAATAGTTGGGCTAGCTCCCCACGGATTACGAAAATCGCGGATAATGTGCGATTCACATACAACGTTACGGAAAAGAACGTCCACGTTCCGTCCACGTACCATTCACGTCGCAACCAATTCACACTTGCAGTCAGTGCTAGCAGCAGCAACGTCCCGTCAAATGTCAACGAATGAATTAGTTGATGTTTTGATTCTGTGTCAAAAGATTGTTTTGAGCTAAGAGAACTGCTGAAAAAAATCGTTTTGCAGAGTTTGCTTTGATTAATTTCATTATGAATCTGAGTTTTTTAAGGTATGGCAATATTTGGTACACTTCTATTAGCCAAATAAATAAAATCATTCATACTTTTTTGCAGATGCCGAAGTTTTCCAAAAAACAGTTAGCGGTTATTGCTATATTGTTGGACGAGGAAGAGAGTACTAGGCGCCGTAGAAAACGATGGATCCGGAATATGTTGACTCTCAGAAAGCAGGAAGGGGAATTCCACACATTGTTCAGGGAACTGGAAGAGTTTTGTTGGAACGTATTGCGCCAAGGATTTCGAAAGAAAACACCTCTTTTCGCCAAGCAATTTGTGCTAAAGAAAAATTGATGGTTTGTTTAAGGTAATGACTATGTTGCATTAAGCTAAGTTATTTTCAAATATTTACATAATATTTATTTAGAAGGAGAAAAAGAAGAAATTTGAGAAACTTGGTGTCATAGAGCGTATATTTTGTACATTCTTAATGAATTGGAATGTGTGATGAGAGTGCGTTATTAAATTCGTTCCAGATGATGTTTCTTTTTTGGTTAAAAAATTAGTTTAGTTCAGCAACTTCTTGCGGACCAACTTTACGGGACAATTCGTTATTTTCGCTTCACTTCATATAAAATTTGTTAGATTATTTGTGTCATTTATTGACACATTGTTTTGCATATGTTAAATTATTATTTTTTTATGAATAAGATACGTAAAAAAGGCTAGCATTTATACACGAATAAGCATTGATTTGCTATGCAGGACGATGATAATTATGTCTATAAATATAAAGAATTCGATAAATAGATGGTAGACGAAGTACTGAACTAAATTAAAAAAATTTGAGAAAAAAAGGAAGTATACAAAGTAGGGGGTGGTAGAGAAGGTTCGATTTATAAAATGTATGTGTAATTTAAATGTTTGAATTTTAAATTTTATTGTTTCTAATTCTAAAAAAAAAATCTAAACTAAATTCATTCTATTAATTCATCAGGATCACAAGAAATTAGAGAATAGCAAGCCGCCTCCGGTGATGCTTCATCTGAAGGAAAAGCAATAGTTGTTGATGAAGCTGAAGGCCGAGAATTTTGAGACCTCACTTGGAGCTGTTGCCATTCAAGATCAGAAACTATATCGAAAAGTCGTTTTTTCGCCAAATGTTGGAATCCAGGCGAAAATGTTTTCACTGTGGCTGACAGACTCTGAAAGAACACATCAATTGGATGTGTCATCGATACAGCTTCGGATTGTTTCTTATCACAGTCTACCAGATACTGCATGAGCATGGTTGATGCCGATTCTTTGGCATGCCTATTCCTGCCATGGAATTTATTCGAGCCTGAAGACGAAGGAGCACTCGCACTTGTCATCGTTTTCGGAGCTGGTTCAGAAATTCCTTCGGTATTTCCAAATTTCTCTCCATCGTCAACTAGTGTCTCACAGTTGATGTATTCTTCCCCGGGAATGTTGCTGCTCTTTAAAAAACGGAAGTACAAATGACATGTTGTCTTCGTACTTCCATTTAATATTCGGTACGGCATCTTGTCCGCTTCTTGTGGCCTTCTTTTTCATCGCCTTTCTCAGCTGATCGCGCAGGGAAATCCATCTCATTTTACATGCTGTACCTAAGAGAAAAACGTACGATTTGATTATTCTATTATTTTTGACGGAATGACGGATAAATTTGATATTTTCACATGTTGGGAAAATCTCTAGAATATATTAAACCATAGAAACTAATTTATCGCACGACTTATCACCCTTTTTTCTCACTTACTTGTATTGTTACAGTGTACAGTTACATCCGTTCAGTTTTCTAATAGAACGATTTTATTTTTTTCTCTTATAGATTCCTGGCTACTGGCGATTCGTTTCAGACAATAGCATTCAGTTTTCGGGTGGGTCATTCTACAGTGCATACCATTGTCAAAGAAGTATGCCATACAATAATTGACGAGATGCTTATGGAAGTGATGCCGCAACCAACTGAAGAGGACTGGAAGAGAATAGCAACCGAATTCTGGAACATGTGGAATTTCCCTAACTGTTTAGGAGCACTCGAAGGAAAGCACGTAGAAATGTTTGCACCTCCTAACAGTGGTTCCATGTATTATAACTACAAGCACACATTTTCCGTGGTTCTACTAGCTTTGGTTGATGCGAATTGCAAATTTATAGCAGTAGATGCTATGGGTAAATGGGGTAATGGGTAATGGGTAAAAATAGTGACGGAGGAATTTTCTCAAACTCTAATTTGGGAAAATCACTCGAAGCGGGTAGACTAAACATGCCTAAAGAGCGGAATCTACCAGGAACAGAGCGCCCAGCACCTTTTGGGATCGTTGGAGATGAAGATTTCCCACTCAAGACGTACTTGCTACGACCTTTTCCTGGTGCTTCGATCAATGGTGATATTAACAAACATATTTATAACTATAGACTTTCCAGAGCAAGAAGAGTATCAGAAAACTGTTTTGGACAGTTTACTCATAAGTTTAGAATCTATTTCCGAAAAATCAATTCTCTACCCGAGAACGTTGACAAAATGATATTAACAACTTGTATTTTGCACAATTTCATCAAGGATAATAGTACTATTAATTTAGAATCTCCAGAAGAAAAATCATATGTAACAAATTTACCTCGGCAAGGAGGTAATGCTGACGCTTCAGCTTTTTTGATACGTGAAACGTATAAAGAAATTCAACGAGCGGGTCTCTACCGTGGCAGAGTGACCGGTTTTTGTAATCAATAGTTTTGGCTATGCTATATTTAGTAAAGATCTGCTGTACCTATTACAATTGTTTTAATATGTTACCATATCCATTAAACTTGATTGAATGTAAAATTTATCTAAAATGTAAATGTATTAAATGTAAAATGACATCTTTTACAGTGGGACTTTCATACATAAGATCTTTTAGATCACATCTTTATTCGTTTCCAATTATATTATTAATCAATATTAATTGATGTTGCGTGAATTTCAAAAACATAGTACTGGAAGCAGCATGATGAGGGTCAGGATGTTAGTGAACTAAGTGAATTTTTTACAGTTTTAGAAACATGTTTAATCTTTAGCGATGGAAATATCACAATGAACATGGTTTCATTACCCCTCAATACTAACAACAGTGTGGTATTCCAAAGTATTACGAATTTTATATTTCTCTTAACTTCTGATTTATATCGGGCACTCGAATGTACTCTAAACTCTTATTACTTCTGACTATACCACCGATACAATACAAACAGTTCTGACACTGAGTTCTCCATCATTATGTTTCAAATCAAATCGTATTAAACCCTGAATAGAAAACAATCACTTATATGCTACATAAAGTAAACTCTTTTGCATTACATATGTTGTTGCCTCAAACGGATTATACGATTAATCAAAACAACGACATCAATTTTTGAATTTTGTCCAGAACAACACAAAAATTCGTTAGTCCTGTTGATATTCGAATATTCACGCTGTTTGAAAATTTAAATAAATTTACCTGTTGTACAGAGCTCACTAGCTTCCTTCAAACATTATCTTTGTATATTTTATCGTTGTAATGTTTGTCACGCATATTATGTAGCTCCTCATGTTGTCGCACCATTTCTATCAATCTCTCGTCATCCTTTTTAAAACAAAACTGCAACTCTCACCGAATTTAAAAATGAAACCAATTTAATACGAGCTCTTCTGTAACCTAAACATCTAATATGGCGTTGCAATGTGATGACAACAAAACAAAAACAAAAGCCGAGACACAAAGCCCAGACAAAAACCCGTCCGTCTCCGTCATTTATTCTTTTCTACAAATCCGGAAAAAGGCGGCCGAAAAAATTCGTGTAGTTTATGGACCCGATACAGTAACGATTCGCACTGCACAGCGTTGGTTTGATCGATTTCGTTCTGTTGTAGTGGCTGTCGAAGATACACCCCGTACTGGTAGGCCAATCGTCGTGGAAATCGATAAAATCGTTGAAATCATCCAAGTAGACCGGCATGTAAGCACTCGCTCGATTGGCCAGGAACTGGGTATAGACCATAAAACCGTTTGGAACCATTTGCAGAAGATTGGATTCCAAAAAAAGCTGGATGTATGGGTGCCACACGAGTTGACGCAAAAAAATATTTTAGACCGAATCAACGCCTGCGATGCACTGCTGAAACGGAACGAACTCGACCCATTTTTGAAGAAGATGATGGCTGGTGATGAAAAGTGGATCACGTACGACAACCTAAAGCGAAAAAAGTCATGGTCGAAGCGCGGTGAGCCGGCCCAAACCATCGCCAAGCCCGGATTGACGGCCAGGAAGGTTTTGCTGTGTGTTTGGTGGGATTGGAAGGGAATCATCCACTATAAGCTGCTCAACTATGGCCAGAACCTCAACTCGGTTCTCTACTGTGAGCAGCTTGACCGTTTGAAGCAGGCGATTGACCAGAAGCGGCCAGAAATGATCAATAGGAATGGTGTTGTTTTCCACCAGGACAACGCTCGGCCTCACACATCTTTGATGACCCACCAGAAGCTACAAGAGCTCGGATCGGTTGTCCTATTGCACCCACCGTATAGTCCGGACCTGTTTCCAAGTGATTATGATCTCTTCCGGTCCATGCAAAACGCTCTTGGTGATACTAAGGTGGCCTCAAAAGAGGCTTGCGAAAACTGGCTGTCTGAGTTTTTTACAAATAAGGAGGGGGTTTTTATAAGGGGGGATGATGAAGTTGTCTTCTAAATGGCAACAAGTTTATGAACAAAACGGCGCATATTCGACTTCAATTGGACAATTTTAAGTATATTAAATAAAGCGTCAAATTTCGATCAGAAATACGACATTTCTTTTTCCCCAACCCTAAATATACAAAGGATAGAAGATAGGATCACATCAATGATGTTGGAATACGACTTTTTTCATTTAATAACCTTGTGTATTACTTCGGATATTATTTTATAATGAAACGAACTTTGAAAATTAACTCTTTAATAGAAATTTTTGGTGACCGTGAAAAAGGCATTGTATTGTCGCTTGGAAATGGAAGCCAAAGTCAACCGTAACATTCCAACTCAAACACGAAATAAAAAGTCGGTAAGCACGAACACTGTTAAACTTCCAAGCAGTGTTTCGCTCATGGATACAACAAATATTAACCGACTACAAACCATGGATGGGAATGATCTAAGCATGCATTTGGAAGCGAAAAATTCGAGTGAAATTTTGTTTGCACGACATCAAGGCAACAATTGACGGTTTGGGGCTCCAAACGCACTATTTATTGCACGTGTTCTTAATATCTTTTCGCCTGGGTGTGATTGCATGCGCAATACTTTTGTTATATGAAAATTATGTCTAAGCGCTACGTCAAAAGAGAATAATGCTAACTTTGCGGTACTGTTGTCCTTAACATACCTATGTTGCATTGATCGGTGATATTTTCACTGCGACACACAAACTATGCACGCCCTACGGAAAGTGGGAATGAACACTTGTACGCTGACCAATTTTTGCTCATTTTCATAAATTGCGCAGGAAATTCGAAAACGAAAAGAGGAATTAGAGAAGTACACTTTTTCACACAATTCAAAAATAATTAAACGAAATATCGTTCGCTACAGACAATCAATAGGTTACAACATCATATTTCATCAAAAAGTTGATCATTCTAAAAGTGATACTGTTTGTATGATTTCGAAAATGTTTGAAGACCAAGAAGTTACTCCAATTTCATAATAGTCTTCCTTGACCCACAGAATTTCAGCTGTATTCCAACCATTCTACACATTTGGAATGGCTTCTCGCAATGGCTGGTTGTAGTGATTTAGTACGTCCGAAACTAAAGATGCCGTGCAATGATACCATTTCGAGAATCATGCAGAACGACGACTAAAGCAAACATCATTCCAAAATAAACCCTTCCATTAGTATGCGATCTGGTGCTTTCATGTTAAAAAAAACAGTCTGCTATACCTACTCACCCATGGTGGACGTATTTCTACCACAAACACCTTCAAACGTAGATTCAATGAACATCACCAGTAATAGAAATTGACGGTTTCGGCAGCTAGCTTTTTGAATCATCGCTATTGCCTAACGACATTTTGGAATCGTGAACCGAACGATATGAATATTGCTTCCGATTCTGACTGTGTTTCACTACAATTGTTGTACAATTACTACAACTGTTGTACAAAATTGTTCTTTTAATTCTACATCTTCAAAATTTGCTAGTGATTGTTCGTGTTCTTTACGAGTTTTTTGTGACTCATGTCAAACGTGCAAATCAACATGCTAACGATAAGATTCATCCACTAAAACATCATGAAACTGATGCTCATTTGAAACTGAATACAGCATTTCAGAACGATCAAATTATTTGTTGTTGTCACATCAGCCGTGTATTGTGTTTGCCAGCTGACAAAAAGTGCTATCGAATACAAACACAGTAGATCCTCAACTATCCACGGTGTGGAATATCCGCGAGGGCAAGTTCCATAGTAATGCTGTAGGGCTACCAGAAATGTGTCAGTGAGTAGGCTCTTGGTTTTTTGTTTGTTTTGGTCATGACCTTCACTGGTATACAAGATGTACCTTACACTTGGATAGATCAATGATTTCTCTATTGAATATATAGTTTTCATGGTTAAATTATTTTCGTATTTACATCTCATTTTTAGTCATTATTGCACAATGCGAGATTTTTTTTATGCTCTCTGATACAGTTCTTTCGGTAAACCATCTGCGCCGGGCGATTTCTTTGCTGCCGGAGTTTTTATCGCATGGAGTATCTCGGCGGTGGTTATGTCTGCCATCAACGCCGTGTTTGCTTCGTCATTTTCAGGAATCGCTCTGTCACATTCGAACCTATCGCCCCCTTCTTCTCTTCTTTCTGTTGCTGTGTAGAGTCCTCTAACCTTACCACTCATTTACGTGGAAAGTCAGGATTCTACTGTATTCGCACTTTAATCTACACTCGTAATCAGTGATTCTAGCGCACCTATCTGAATTGGTAGAATAATATTCACACACTCAATAACTTTGTTTTAAGGATCTTAAATGCACCCTAATTTTCAGCGGAACATCTAGCCGATATTGTTCTATTATCGAACCAATACTGGATAATACAAGTCAAGTTGCTTATTATTACCAGATAAATATTTCCGCCACGTGTTAAACTATCAGCACAAAGAAACACTATCATAAGAAGTAAATAAAGCTTTCTTACACAATATCCAGGTCAAAGATGTCGGTTGCACTTGCAATCTCTGGCACACCAAGTTAGAGACTGGTTTTTCACGATTTTCTGTAGCTCAGAAAGACATTCAGGAAACGACACATCAGAACCCGTTTGCATCGACATCAACATGTATATAGAAACGGTGTGATCACCAGCTGAAAAATATCTTCCCTTCTAGCAGGGTCCCTAAAATACGAAATCTGCATGCAGCACAAGCCAAAAATTACCTAAAGGTTACCAACGAATATGAAACCACACCCGGAGGCGCACGACAGTTTGCATTCAAATGAAAATGAATATTTTCACCCCGCTATGGGTGAAAGGGTCCCAATCCGGAATTAGGAGTTTTATTCATCGTAAAAAAAATCTAATGAGCAGTGCAGGGAGCGACGGAAAGGTACGATGATGCAGGTAGAAAAGAGAATCCCTGGTAAAATATTTTTTTTAAATAAATTAACATAAAGCACCCGGCAGATGTTCCACGTACGCAATTCGGGAAGGGGTTCCAAATTAAATCCGGCACGTATGCATGATCGGTTCAGAAATTATGCAACGTTTCGATTTTTAGTTCTTCATTGTCGCGCGAATCGGATTGAGCTGATTCGTTCCTGCATATCCCTGTGTCGAACATTTTCCCCCGAAAGGATTGCGGCCGACTTCAGTCAACAGAGACAAAACGTAAACCCCATTATCGATTTTTTTGTGTACCACGCCAGACAACGAGTCCATTACAGAAGGATTCTTCTAGTAATCCCCTAACGCATTTCATGCAGAAAATCATCCCTTCGATAGAGCTTTTCTGCTTGGTCCCTTCTCGCCATTCCAAGTCGCCAGATCAATACGGATTATCTGTGTCGTTATGAAGTGCAAAATAAATTGCAACTGTCTAGAGCAGGAAGCGAAAGTTGATTCCTTGTAAAATTTAACTCGTGCAATCCTTATATTTCCCCAAGAAACAGCAACCGTTAAAAGAAATCGAACTCGTGAGCCATCTGGCCGGATTTTAAAACCGTTAGCCGTGGGATTCCGCTATGGGAACTTTTAACCCTTCAATTTTCGCACATGACCCTTTGATGGGTAACTCAGGTAGAAAACATATTCCTGACGGATAAAAAATAATAATTACGCAACAGTTAGAATCTTCTCCCATGAAAATAGCAACAGTACATAAAAGGGAAAAAAATCTTAGACGTCCTCATATATTACTTCCTTTTGTGCTTCGATTAGAAGAATTTATGGCACCCTCCGAAAAACGTCCTTAGAATCTTTTCCCAGGTAAAGGTGTTTCACCCAAGCATTCAGTCTGAATTTCACTCCGCAGAACCGTAAATCTTACAGACTGAACACTGTTCACATTCTTTCAAATGCCCGGGTATAAAACAGAAAACATTTTTTCTGCCATCAGCTCCCGGACTTTCCGAAACAGATCACATCCATCGCCCATATGGTGTCACATCCCTAATTAACCACTTGACTTAATACGATACAGATTATCGCTGGCCCGACAAGTCAAAACATACTCCAGAGTAAGTCAACAAAGGACAAAGAAAAAACAACCTGAAACCATAAAATCGAAAATCTCCTCGGTGTTTTCAAAATAACACCAGAGAACAAAAAAAAAGAATACACAGCATCCGACTTTCTCACCATCATCGACCGACCCTCGACCCAAAATTTGGAACCCCTGCACCGATGGTGGCAGAATCACATTTCCAAAAAAAAAAAGAGAAAAAATATGTTTGTGTTTTCTTTTTTCCAAAATGATCCCAAAATTAGCACCAGGATAAATTGCAGATCGACACAAAAAGGGGAAGAGGCGGATGATATTTTGAAAATGATCCCTATGCAATAATAGCAATCATAGTAGTTTCGGAAGTAGGTAATAAATTTTATTGAATACATACACATATTGGGAGTTACCAGTGATGGAAATACAGTTCAGCGAACGGAGTTTATTAATGGGTTCAGTGTGCGCAAATTGAACCAATCTTATGGAATTGTTCTATTGTTATCCAAATTCAGAAATACTTTAATGATAAATAAGTGACCATGGAAGCAATTGAATGAATCGACGCCTCAAATCGAACACACACTCAAAATAAACTCAATCAACAAATTCAATTCAATACCTTCAGCTGTATTTGCATGCTTGGACAAATATTTTCCACTCCTGCGACAACACACAAGTTCTTTGTTTACATGTCAATGCAATTGAAAAGATGCTCTGGATCGATTTAGCTCACGACAATGTGAATAATGCTCTCAAAAATGCCGGCAAGCGAATGAAATTAAGAGTTGACTTCCGGTTGATCCGCTGCTGCACGTGAACCATATGCTATTCCGTATGATATTTTTTGTGTAGATTTGTTTGTCGGCGGCTCTTATCTTTTGTTGCTCGGGAGGAATGCCAACATGAAAAAAATAATTTAAATGAGCTTTGTCACAGAGTGATGTATGTCACTCGAAAAGTACAAGGACTTGATGATTTTTCCCATTTTTTCCCAAAATTAATCACAATAAAGGGTAAGACCAAAATTTGGTCAAACAAGAATATGTATAAATTGATTGATTTTTTTAATAAGAAAAATAAAAATATATATTTTTTAAGATCAATTAGTAAAAAATACAAAAATATTCTGCAAGGTTTTCAGTTGATCAAATCCGAAAAGCCAAGCCTTTCGTTGGACGCCTACCATCTTTTATACAGCCACGATGTGATACACCGTATTCAATATCTGTTTGTTCATGTCAGCCAATAGAAGCTTCTGCAAATGACCTACAATCCAATACGTTTTCAGATGATGCAGCAGAAACGCACTTTCTGCAGCGATAACAAATATGAAACTAATATCACCCCTAACACAGCCTGAGAGACAGCCAATATTAAATTACATCGAAGCACTTCGCATCGGATCGGAATATAAATTCCTGTTGCGCCATATGGGCCTCACCAGCGGATGATTTTTGTTCCAACCATCAAAGGGTTAAAAGAAATAAATTGCCACCGAACTTGGATTTGTGAGAACAGATATAATTTCCCCGCGTACCAGGTATATTTATTTACGTAATAATAAAAGTGACAGGATGAAAGAGCTCCCGGGTACAAAAGCGCGCGCTACTGCCGAGCGCAAACTGCATTCACGAAGCGAGGACGATTTTTTACCTGCTGTTCCTGGCCTGTAACTGAAAACTGGCATAGTTTGAACGTCCTTTTTTCGGTTGATATTTCTGAAGGAATGCCGTGTTTGATTTCGATTCATTCCATCATCTGTCGAGCGTGTGTGCGGTAGTGATGTCCCGGCAAGGTACACATCATCGGGGAACGTGTCGCTTCCGGGCTTCTTTATTTGCGCTCTATTATTCGAGGAAAGGTGCAAGAAAAAGGAGTTCGAAAGGCTGGTACCCGAAGCATAATCAAACAAATACAACGTGTAAAGGAAATAATAAAAAAAATCCTTGAAACTCAATTCAGTACCACGAAAGAAGACCACAACTCAAGCACTCAACATGTGGTATCGGAAGCTTCCTAGCGCAGAGGTACCGATGATTATCGGCGATCGGATTGAGTACAATTTAGTTGATTTTCAACGCTCTCGAGCATAATTAGGTGCGGGAAGATCCGATGGTTTGATCTGGTTGTCCGTTTGGAAGTGGTGCTTTGTTAGTTCTCGAGTGGTTGGATGATTAGCATCTTTCAAGTGGCGAAGTGAGTTCAATTGTGTATGAGTGAACAGTGGACGTCGGATGGCACTTGAGATTCGTGAATAGCGGAGTGATACGAATAATTGATGTGATCTATCCAAACCTATTCAATTTAGTGTTCAAGAGGGATAAACCTAATTTTGAAATGAACTTGATTCATTGGTACGAGGGCTGATGATTGTATATGTATCGATCATCTCCGATAAGAAATTTTTAAAGTAATGCAACTATTTGATCCATGATTAATATTTATTTTTATTTGTTATTTATATCTCATCAGAAATAGTCTCATCATTTTCAGATATTCTTAGTGATGATCGATACACTTGTGATACTGTGATACTTGTCAAACTGATACCCATGATGAGTGAATGACGCCCAGAATTGCATGAGAAATATACAGAAATTTGAGTGCTTCATCGAAAACTGTTATTTTTAATAGAAGGATAGTTATCTATTGCGTAAGTTACAATAGATTAAGCATCTTCATCATTCTCATCAGCTGCATTTGTTCGATCGATTTTAACAATTTTTTTTTATCCAAAATATATATATTTTTATTAAGGCTCATATGGTGTCAACCTGACGGGGCCGGGAGTTCAATATTTCGACAATGTTTGCCTTATAACTATGTTAGTAATATGTAACCGATTACTCGCGGTTGGCTCGAGGTGAGTATTACAAGTGTTTTCGTAATTGTGATGTTGTCTTCAATGCTCTGTACCTATGCCCGACACGGGATACTTCCTATTGGGATGCAGCTGACCATTAATCAGCAACGCCCCCCTAGTCTGTACCCCATATCTAGCGTGGTGCGTTGTCTCGACTCGAGGAATCCAGGATAGAATGGTCACTAGCCAGCGCAAACATCAGCTCGTGTAGAGTTGTCATGATTTTAACAATTGCTCGATGAGACAATCTTCTGGTACACAGTATTACCTCTTCAGATTCTTCAGGGATCTTAAGAACCTCTATTGGCTACCACGACCACTCTTGCTAGAAGTATCTCATTCTCGTTCACAAAAGGTCATCATCAATCCCACCAAATTTCATTTCAATTTCAGATTAAACGCTCACGCAACAAATTTTCTGAAACAAGTCAACCGATTTTCATTATAAAAAAACGAAAATAAAGCTTATTTTAGGACATTTTCGATGTGATCGTTCGATAACGCGTTTTATACGGTGAACGAAATGCTTCATGCACAACTCTAACATTACAACTTCAATGCTGTTGAAAATCCGAGTTATTTCTTCTTTAAGTCCCTCGAAATTTTGTGGCTTATTAACATAGCAACGGCCCTTCACGTACCCCCAGAGGAAGTGATCGAAAACGAGAAATGTTGACATTCTCACCATAAGAGGATAAAGATTCATTAAGGCTTCGGTTGCTCGAGAAATACGATTTCACTAAAAATACACGTTCTTGTAAATTGTACATCTTGACACTAAAAACCATCCGATCAGACTGAACGAGTAGCCGAATGTCATCGTCCCGAAGAGGGGAATGCAGTGTTACCATCGACGGAGCGAAAAAAAATTATAAGGAGCTATTCGATTTTTTTTGCGTCAGCATTTAATCTGAAAGACCCTGTATATATTTTATTTACAATCATAGTGCCTCGAGTTGCATCGAATATCAAACGGTGTAGTGCAAAAATTGAACAAACTTGGTTTCAGCGACAATGCCCTGCATCTGCTGGTACTGTATTTGATTGAGTGCTCCCTTACGGCGAGAAATGATGATTGTCTCTCTAACTAACATAAGTACAACAGAAGAACGCATTGGTCTTTTTTCCTATCTACTTCTTACCACAAAAAGTCTGAGGCTGACGCTGATCATTTCTTAAGTAACAAAAGAATTTTTCATAAATGGTACATGAAAAACCGTACGACGATGAAGCCATACAGTTAATAGTTCCGCGATCACTTTGTCGAGGTGAAGAGAACCAATCAGATCGGCTGTCAATCTTTAGTAACAAACAGAAAAAGTTTTATTTTGGACAACCCCCTATCGCCATGCTCCTATGTTCTTGAAAAATTCACTTCCAAATCTACCGGCGTTTTTCGGAAATAAGTTTTTCTCCAATCATATTCTATATCTCATTTTCATTGCCACTCGCAATGATTACATGTACATATCTTTTCAATTACCAACTCGAAAGACCCTGTAAGATTATTTTCACATGATGGAAGACCATTTCGAAGCAGAGTTTACAAGAAAGTCGCCAATATGAAAGTTTAAAGCAAGCCACAGAAAAAAATACATTGACGATTGTTCATAATTTTATTTATTCCGCCCTCTTGAAAGAAGCACCTCTACTGAATAATATTCATGATCCTGTGCAATTCGAAATTTTTCGCAAAATTTGGAATTCCCATTTTTGGAAGCAATTCAATCACTCCAGCGATTACATCGTTTTGTCGTCAATGGTTTCAAAACTTTAGTTGGTCTCAGTTGCTACGGTAATAGTATGAAGTCAGCGGTTAAATCAAATTCGAATGAATAAGGTAGATGGTATAATACCAATGGTACTATTTTCAATAAATTCACAAAGCGTCAGCGAAGTGGATGCTAGTGAATGCAACGTTGCGTAGCATAACAAAACACACTCCTTAACGACCGTTCGATCATATAGCAGCAATTACAGCATGTTCTCGTGTATCAGTTCTTTTATCATCGCCACCCAACCCAACCAGAACGAGAATGAATGCTAAATTCCCACCATGGATTTTGGACCCCCTCCCCGCCCCCCTACGTAACGCAATTTCCTATCTCTATAACACAGTCAGTAACGCAACCTCGACCCCCCCCCCCTTCTCGCGTTACGTAATTTGTGCACGAATCGTGTACATGCGTTAGAGTATTACCTTCTATACCTTTGCATATGATACACATTTACATAGTAGCCATTTAGGCATTTAGGTCATTTGTCATTGTTGAGTTATTTATAGAACAGCAAGCCCGATGTGTTTTGCAGGAGCAGAGCAGTTGTATGGATGAAACGATCTTAATTCGACCATGGATCGATCTCCATCGCTGACGATTGTTGCGTGGACGTGTAACAACACAATGATGGTCAATGAGGGCCCTGAGTTTTGAACTCACGATCGATCGCTTACTAAGCGAACGCACAACCAATGTGGCTACGGAGACCCCCCAATTTGATCTTGTAAGGATGTAAAATACGCCACAATGAGGTTTGAGAGCAGTGTTGCCACACGTACAGCGTTGTATTATAAGCGTTTCCAGGGTTCTACGACGGAAATTCACAAGATCTGTGTGTTATTTTATATAAGTCGCTTGTTTATACCTTCGGATATTATTCTATAATGCTGTGAAATTTTCGAAACAACTGCTTAGTAAAATAATCTCTGAAATGTTTCTTTCATTGTAGAATCAGTTGACGATAATTGATTGATAATTCATTCTTGCCCTCGCAAAACAATACACTAGCTGATCGTATGTCGCAATTTATTTCATGTCAATGCATTGAAAATTTACCTCGATCGCTATTCCGGTAGCCTTTTTCGCAATTGACATAGACTCGGCTACAGTCGATTATATACATGTTATACCAGCACCATTATTCCACATCTCATAACTACATCAATATATCTTTGGCACCGCATGGAAACAACAACAATGATAACACTTGCAAGTATCAAATATCATGCTACATGTTATTTAGTATTGCCTCAAAGGAATCGCATCTCTAGGCATCGTTCGTACAAACTAAGCGTAAACCAAGCGCCAAACAAGCGTTGACCATAACATGTACACAGAGCCATACATTGATGACTTGAAACTACTAGGAATATAAACACTTCTCATTATTTTGCGCTATTCTCAAAAGAAACGCATGTGTTAATATTACTGGCCTCAAAAAAAAGTTCCATTACTTTCTCATGCTCGAAAGAAGCGCAGCTGTCATCCTTAGTGGAGGAATGTTTGCTACTGGCAAGCGAAACCTACCAAACTTAAATGAGAACAATGAAGTTTGACTTCTCGCACACCGAGTGGACAAATGTGGGCTCCCATTCCAATCATAAAACCTACCAAACTGAAATGAGAACAATGAAGTTTGACTTCTCGCACACCGAGTGGACAAATGTGGGCTCCCATTCCAATCATAAAATCTACCAAACTGAAATGAGAACAATGAAGTGCTATGTGCTCCCTTGGCCGAGTGGTTAGCGTCATAACTAACATGCCGGGTGTTCGGGTTCGATTCCCGTTCTGGTCGGGGGAATTTTTCGTCAAAGAAATTTCCTCCGACTTGCACTGTGATCACGCGTATTCTAGAGCTTGCCACTCAGAATGCATTCAAGGCGTGTTATTTGGCATAGAAATCTCAACTAAGTACTAATAAAAATGACGCAAGTAATACTTCGTTGAGACAGCGAAGTTCCTCTAGGAACGTTAGTGCCATTGAAGAAGCGAAACCTAATGACATACAAAATTCCAGAACGACATTTACTTTCTCGGTGAAATAAACTCTTTTTGTTAATATCAACAACCTCGAAAACAGTAGCAATGCTCCATTATGATCAATATTAGCGCAAATGCAATCCTAGTTGAAGACAGTTTTGTGACTGGCACGCGAACCTAAATAACATATAACATTCCAGTAAGACATTCAACCTGCTTGGTATTCCCCAAATATTTTTTTGAAGCACAACCGTAACGCCTGTTTCGCCATAATGTCAGTTTAATGCATTGATGCATTCTCAAAGGCACCAAAGAAGCCCTTATGATGACGGAAAATAAACAATGTTAACTGCTTGGAAAAAGGCTGAATCATGCCACACAGTTTGTACTCTGCTGTAACAGCCATCGATGCGAATTCGCTGATGAGTTTGTCAAGAGCGACCGCTTTCACACCACCAGCGGGGGAGCTTCATTTTGGTTACTACCTGGGTAACGGCGTTTACATTTTCGACCGACTCGCCGAAATCGCCTGATTCGCTGTTGATCGATGCGGTGTCACACTCGCGAAGGCTCGGTTCAGAGCGAGCGCTTTTCACTGCACCAACATCGCGTGCATCATTAGATGACGCTTGTCTCGAAATTTCATTGCCGCTGGCAATGCGTTCGTTTTTTGCAGAGCTCGAGCCTGCCTTCCTCTTCTTCTGGCTCATCACACACTACGCGATGCGTCCAATTTATGACGCGGGAAGAAAAACACACGATACGAATAACGAACAGAAAATGCAAACGACGATATCCAAGTTGGATTACCACTGGTGGGATCCAATCTTAGATCGAAGCGCAGCGAAAGCAAAGTGAACTGGATTGTTCAACAGTCCGATGCCGAATGAAAGTTTGCCTCAGCGAGATCCACTGTTTATACTCTAAGCAAGTATTCCCCTTCATTCTTCTTCTTTTCCTTTGTTCACGGAGGCTTTAAATCCTACGATTTCTCCTCCGTTGGTCGTCGATAAGTTGCTCGCTATTGATATCTCTGTTCGGGAAAGCACACAAATGGACAGAACAAATGTATGGGAAAATGGAAACGCTTAAAGTTTTCATGAATTTTAACCATTTACATACCAAGGGATTCTAATGTATAGCATATTAAACAAATCTTAGGAATTTTCCGATTCGTTTAGAATGTAAATCGTCAAAATCCGTTCACGGCAAAAATAGTTATTAACGTTAACTTTATTTCATAAAAACGTGACCTGTTTTCTGATTTGGCACCCTTCATGAAAGACGTAGTTCTACGTCAAAAAATTGCTCCGGAAGGAAATCACAGTTTCAGAAAGCGAACATGTGTAGGATAAGTGGACACAAATCGGATTCCAAAAAATTAAAAACAGTTCGCTCGCATTTTCTCACTCACTTCTCGGTAACTGTCGAGCGATTTTTTTTGAATATAATCAAAACAGGAATATTTGAAATCAGCTCAGCAACAACACTATAAATGCAGTTTTGATATCATAAGACTTGATGAAACATCGTGGCGGCAACTTAGAAAGACTATGTATAAGCATCATCGAACAAGCAGGTGTTTCGAGGTTTGCAAATATTAGTCTACGTATACAGTAAATGTGGTATTTGTAGTTAGTAAATATAATATTTTGTAATAAAAAAATGAGTATATTTTCGCGCTAATGAAATAGATTTCTATCTACAATAAATATTTTTGATGACTCAGATTTTTTAAGAGAAAAAGTACAGATGAAAAAGATTTTTACCCTTTCTGACACAGAAGGAAATGTGAAAACACTGTTTGGGAGATACCCCATTCTTGAGAACGCCGTGCAATTGGCTGATTCGGATCATTTCGGATGGATTTACTTGCGGCTGCGAAATTTTTGTTGCTACGTGCGGGGTGGCTGCTCTTTGGCACGGGAACATTCAAAAACGAAAATGTATACTCAAATCTCGTCACTAAACTATGCACAGCCTGCCTGCTGGTATGTCTTAAATTTGAGTCAGTTTAAGGCACACCACACGAGGGTCTCAGAAAAACTCAAAAACTCTATCATAGTTGAGATTTGACCATATGCATAGAATTATGTTTGTCATTAAATATGTCCCTCTATTACATTTTAAAATATTTGCACTGAGTAACAATGCAATTAACACTCTGTCTTTAAAACAATGCATTGGGAAAACCTTGCAAACCTTATAAAGTCAGATTTTTTGAAAATTCTAAAAGGCATATCTCCATGCCATTGAGGTGAGAAAGATTCAAACTCATGTACGTTCAATTTTGTTACAAAAACCATAAAATCGTGGATAGAAGCCAGGGCAGAAGAAAAGTTGATTTTTTGTAATACTGTTAAATCAAGAAGCGGTGCATCGCCGAACACCTAGAAGAATTCATTCCCAACAAGCCTCCTCAAAAAAAGAACATAGGTCTGCTCCGAAAGGAATCAGACTTATTCGTTCTCAATGAGACCTACAAGCATCCTTCCTTGTTCGCAATGTTATAACCTTTGTGCAGGGGAGATTGGGATGGGGTGTTCCATAACGAAAAAATGGAAAACACGATGTTGATAAGGCAAGCATTTGTGCTCACATGACAATCATGGGAGTCACATTTTGATGAGGTGAGGATTACAGATAAAGTGTATTAAAAAACGATGATCTACCTTAGAAGTGAGATAGTCAAATTTGTCGAGAAATTACCAAATTCATCAAACTACTGTGATCTGCGACCTATTTGAAGATACTGGTTAGTAACCTTAGTCTTCTCAAAAAGGGTGGGCAAAAGCTACTCCAAATGAAAATGTCAAGAAATTATGGCGTATTGCGGCACAGTGTTAGAACGAAAGTTGTGCAAATCTAATGAAAGATATGTAAAATTTTAAAAATATGGAAACGAAACAATCTGTGGACTAAACTGAAATCCTAGGAGGCATCTTAGACAATGCATTCACGTAGAACCTTGTAATAATGCTCTGGTTCATTTTCATCTCATGACGACTTCACTAAATCTACGACGTAATTCACATGATTTTTTTTATTTTCAAAATGATCAGGGAATACTGAATTGCAAATCTGTTGTCAACAAGTAACCTATTACTCCTTGATACTTGAATTCATAGAACAATTGACAGATTTCCAGGTACTTTTTCATCTGATGTTTTAGTAGCAGTAGTTCGATCCGCCCGACATTCACCTTAGATGCTAAATCACACAAATGAATGGGGTTTCACGCAACCAAATATTCATTCGATTCCTATCTCAACGGGGATATCACTCCCGCAACCACACACCCGCTTCAGCAAACAGCAACGAAATCGGAATGCCACCCGCAATATAAAAAAATAAAAATCGAATTTGTTCAAAGTCCATAAAAGCAAATACCCACATGTGACACACACGCATCGGATGGGAAACTCTATCCTGGTGCGCGTGGTATTGGGCGAGAGGGGGGGGGTTGTTGTGGTGAAGATGAAAAACCTTTTAGCCACTGGGGACATACTCCGAGAGCTAACAATGTGTATCGGCGATGGCGAACAACCGCGATGACATCCAGCGTGGGCACACGTGTGAGTAGATTTTGTGACCGTCCTCCTCATCTCTATGCATAGAAGATGAGCCGTTTCAGGCCCGGCGGTGGGTATTCCCTGGAGATTGTCACGTATTTGCGTCCAGCGTCGGGGAATACGGGTGAACTCAACAAAACCAGTGGCGTTTATTTTCGGTGGAATTCGGTTCGATAGCTGCAATGTGACACTCAAGAAAGAAAAATATAACTAAGTTTTTGATGGTTCTATAAAAAACAATGTATGAGTACTGACAGATTGACCAAATTTGCATCGCAAATATTCACAATTCTATGTTTTTTCGCAGCTTTACAATTACATTAGAATCAGGTCAGTTGTAAATCTCAAAGCTACCATTTGCGATTGACACAATCAAACTGACCAATTTTTGGTCATGGCCGTCCAGCGACCATTATGTGATAGTCACCCCACACGGCACATAGTTAAACTCCACCCTTACAGTGATCATTCCGCGCAACCAAACAACCGAGTGGACCAAAAACGAGTGGGAGAGTTCATAATCCTGCTTATGGCCATCGATTGCTGCAAACCGTTGCCAATCCCACGCTCGAACGGATGCTACAGCCCTACCACCCCCTTGCGCAGTTGTTGTATTATTTTTGCCGTTCTTTGTTTTCCACCCCACCCCTACGCGAGCGGGACAGTTTTTTCTCTGATTTTTTTCGAAAGGATTTTGGTGCTTGCCGTCCGTCCCTCTGAATGAGAAACCAACATCCAGTCGACGACAACGCGAGCCAAATTTCTGCCAGTAAATGGCGCCGTCGTCAGGGAGTGTGAGCGAGCATCAAATGAACCGGGGTTTGTTTGGCCCTCGCCAATACACGAATTGATGAGTGTCACATATGCCCTAAACGATGTTTGTGATTTGGAATTCCGACCAGGGTAAAAAAGGGGGCGATTTTCATCATAATTTGTGTCATATTGGTGTTATTTATCAACAAAATGGTTTATTTTCGGTAAACATTGGCCCGGTCGATTGCGCGGGGAGACAACAGTTGCTGCATTCCGGTGGAGCAGTTCGACGTGTTTTATGATTTAATTCGCTGTGGAGCGAGTTTTGCGGCTTATGATCGGAATGCTAGGACACTAGACTAGAAAACCGCGCATCATATTGAATAATTAACACTTTGAATGTTAGCTGTTCGAGGTTTAAAATTTGCGCATGATGGATATTTGCACCAGTATGTTACAGTAGAAACACCATCCCATAAGAAAAAAAACGGCTTAAAGTCGCACGATCTAGGCGTCAATTAACAGCAAATATCGTATTACGTGGAAACTTCTATTCTTTTATTTAATACCGTTTCACTGAAAATAACTAATTCTGCAAAACTGAAATTTGAAATTATAGCTCAAATTCATAATATGTTTTATACCCAGATCTTCACTATCTTCATTTGGATCGAGAGCATTTTATAAATTTATCTACATCTTAGTAAGAAACAAAAAGCACATCGGGAATATGCATCTAAAATCTGGAAAGTGGAATCTTAAGTTTGAGTTTCTCTTCTAGAATCTGTGTTTTGAAATCTTGAAACTAAGTCTATATTCTATAGTATTTTAGAATAATGAATCTCATTTTGGAAACTTAGAGGGAAATCTGGATTGTAAATATGAATCCAGGTTACTCCTTCCGTGGTTGGACTTTACTATCATTAACGTGACAGTTATTTTTCTCATTTTTCATTTCATTCTTGCCCTTACGAGAGCAATACAAAAGCTGGACATATGCCGTAATTTGTTTCATTATATCAATGTTCGCAATGCACTGAGTAGAGTAGTCTCCTACAAAGGTGCGCACCTAACTGTTGTCGTCCACAACGTAACTTTTGAAAGAAAATCAAATAGTGTTCAGTTTGCTTACCAAATTGTAACTATCTATATTACCCTCAAAACATAATCAATCAATGATCAAATCGATGATTTAACATTAGTAGCGGGTAAAAGTTTCATTAGTAGCGTGTGTAGGCATCATTTAAGAGGGGGTGTGATATTCATGACTTGCTCCTTGTTGAAACCCATGATTCTGGCTAGACTGATTTGTTGTGGGTTTCGAAAAGCCACACGGTGCATCCTCATGAAGCTAGATGTCCCATCTCTTCCTACCAGTTTTGTAACCTGGTTAGATCCGTGCTGGATTTTGTTGATTATTACAAAATCAAACACCAGGCATCACAAATCTTTGAGGGTCATGCCAGAAATCGCTTTGTCCGATGGTCTGCAATGGTTGACCTGTCTCAAGTACTAGTTCAAACCGCCCTAGGTACGCTTACCTAAAAACTTTCCGCCACTGCTATGAAATGTATCCTGTTTATATATTCGAGCTGTTGGTGCAATCATGTCTTAAACGCATACAGTATTGCAAGATTTTTAGAAAGAAAGAAAATATTAAAAAAGAAAATACGAAAGCATTCTCTACCAGATTGCATGAAAATAGACGCGGTGCAACAGCGTATTCTGAAACACAAACACAAATGAAACACAAATTTATGCATAACTCGAGAATTAATCAAGCAAATGCAGCCAAATTTGGCCCTCTCTAGGGGGGGTGGATGCAATACAAATGAAAAACAAGTAGCTGGAGAACTAATCAAAACAAATGGTACTAAATATGGCATATAGAGGTTTAAGGGGTCAATAAATGCTTAATTGGTGGTTCGACACTCCTTCCCCCTCTCTAAGGGGAGATCTGCATAACCCGAGAACCAATCCTGCAAATGGAACCAAATTTGGCATATGGAGGTTTTAGGGGGCAATAATCATTTCTATGGTGGTTCGACTCTTCTCTCCTCTTCAAGGGAAGGAGGGGCGCATAACGCGAGAACTAATTAAGCGAGTGGAACCAAACTTGGCATGAGGAGCTTTTAAGGGGCAGCAAATGTTTCGATGGTGTTTCGCACTTCTCCCCATCTCTAAGAGGGTGGAGGGGATTTCTGCCATACAAATGAAACACAAATTTCTGCATAACTCGAGAACCAATCAAGCAAATGGAACCAAATTTGGCTTGCGAGAGTTTTTTGAGTTCGAGATATGTTTCAATGATGGTTTGACCCCCCTCCCTCCTCTGACTCCCCCTTTCAGAGGGTCCGTTAAAAATATTACACATATTTCAACCAACCATATTCCAGCCAAACATAACACTTGAAAATTTTCGGAAAACTCTGATGGAAAATGGGAAAATTCGGAAAATTAAATTCCGGTATGTTTCGCAATTACATCGTGATAAGCGTTGTTAGTCCATTTGAAGTTTGCGCTTTGATCATTGTTCGAAAGTGAAAATGGATTTTCAGGGTAAAAAAAACGCTAATCTGTATCTTTTAACTATAATATTAGGCTGTCAAAAAAGTCCTGCGGTATTTTTTTGAATTTTCATTTGTTCATAAAATTAGTTACAATCATCTGTTTTAAGTCAAATATGCGCCGTTTTGTTCGATGACTTGTTCCCAACGAGATGCCAACTTCATAATACCCCTGTTATAGAAGCTCGCTTCCTTATTGGCAAAAAACTCGGATAGCCAATTTTCACAGGCCTCTTTTGTGGCTAACTTCTGACTACCTAGCTCGTTCGCCATGGACAAAAACAGGTGGTAGTCACTTTGTGCAAGGTCCGGACCATACGGCGAATGCAAAAGAACCTCCCATCCGAGCTCCCGGAGCTTCTGGCGCGTCACCAAAGAAGTGTGTGGCCTGGCGTTGTCCTGATGGAAGACAATGCGGCCTCTGTTTATCAAAGATGGCCTCTTCTTCATGAGTGCTACCTTCAAGCGGTCCAGTTGTTGGCAGTACAGGTCCGAATTGAGCGTTTGGCCATAGGGAAGCAGCTCATAATAGATTATTCCTTGACAATCCCACCAAACACACAGCAGAACCTTCCTGGCCGTTAATGAGGGCTTGGCCACCGTCTGAGCCGCTTCAGCGAGCTTCGACCACGACCGTTTGCGCTTCATGTTGTCGTAAGTGACCCACTTTTCATCGCCAGTCACCATCCGCTTCAGAAACGGGTCGATTTTGTTGCGATTCAGAAGCGATTCACATGCGTCGATACGGTCAAAGATGTTTTTTTTGCGTCAACGCGTCAACCCATACATCGAACTTCTTTGTGAATCCAAGCTTCTTCAAATGGTTAATAACGGTTTGATGACTTATCCCCAGCTCTTGGCCGATGCTACGGCTGCTACTATGCCGGTCTTTCTCGGCTAATTCAGCGATTTTGTCGCAATTTTCGACGACAGGCCTTCCGGAGCGTGGCGCATCTTCGACGACCTCTACACCAGAACGAAAACGTTGAAACCATCGTTGTGCGGTGGAAATGGAAACTGTATCGGGTCCATAAACTGCACAAATTTTATTGGCAGCTTGAGATGCATTTTTGCCTTTGTCATAGTAGTACTGTAAAATATGTCGAATTTTCTCTTTATTTTGCTCCATATTTGCGACACTATAACTCACGAACGACTTAACCATACAAAACACTGTCAAGGGCGCAAAAATACCTTTCCAACAAGCTATAGTATGACTCGATACAATGAATACAACTAGAACTACGCGCTTACAACGACACCTCGCGGAAATACCACAGGACTTTTTTGACAATCTTTTTTGAAGGAATCGTCCGATTTGAGATGTCTGCATTTTATAATATTTCCTGTATCAGACCTTTATCCATGTAATGGAGAAATATGTTATTTGCATGTGATTGAAAAATCTTGAACGAGAATTGTGTCTTAAAATAATTTGATATTATAATGACGAGATTTAGTAGAAGTACTACGAAACTTATATTTAGTGGAAGGAAATTTTAAACGGTCAATTTGAAGATCAATCAATGAACAATTCTGCGATTGAACGTATGAACGTTTCCTTAGTAAGAAAACGTGAATGTTCGTAGGTATAAATAATCAAAAATCCATTTTGGATGGGACAAAGTTTGCCGGGTCAGCTAGTATTCAATAAGTTGAAAACGGGCGTAGCTTAAATTGCAATGTTTCCTCCAACCGCATTATCCGTAGAACGAACAGTATATTTGCATTTCGAACGAGCGTGCCTGATTCACTATAGCAACCCGAAATAAAGGAAGTCTTGGGCTGTGTCGATCACGCTCCTACTGAATATTTACACTGTTTTGACGTAGGACTATGTCTTTCATTTCTGTACCGGGGTGTAAATTCAAAGTTTCGAAAACGAGAGAGTGACGCTGGACTGCAAGGTTTTGAACGTTAATACCTCTTTACCGGCTGAATGGAGTGGTATAAGAATCACTTCATCCGAAAGATAAAATGCCAACAAATTATATGATTGTCACTTATTGGTCCAAAAAATCGTTTCAATAGCTTAAAAATGACTTTGAAGGCAAGCTATTGAAATCATAACAATCTAGCTCATTGTTGATGATTGGTGATCGCAGTGTGTTCCCGCACAAGGACGCAAAAATGTTCCCGTTCTTGTACAAGGCCACTCAAATTCCATCGGTTCGTTTCGGGACCACCAACAGTTAACGCAACACCAGCCAGCTCAACATACGACACTCGAGATAAACAAAATACGAGTCATCACAATATCGACCAGCGGTCGATAAACATAAACATTCCCAGACGGCCCGGATAACATCAACAACACATCAGACCACCCGGATCGTTCCCGCTAAATATGCTGAATTAAGATAAGATAAAATTATTGTAAACCATCTCAAGTGAATATAAAAGACAGGGATAACAATTGTAAAGGCATTCTGAAGTTATATTTCAACCAGTAAATAAAAGACGGAGCTTCACTCCGAAAGAAAAAATATTTTTTTAAATTAAGTAAGTCCGAAGTTTCTTAACTGGCGCCCGAATAGGGACCAGCGCGAGTGTAGTGAGTGATAGTAAGATTCGCCACGGAAGAGTGACGCGAACTAAAACTATCCGAAAAAATCCGAAACTCCGACCGCCATTGAGCAGCCGTGTGGAAAGGCTCCACAAGTAGCAATCAGCAAAAGGGAACTAGCCGCCACACCGGAAAGATTTCGGACACCGCCTGGTCTCGACCCGAGGAGGATACCGACCGACAGAGGTTCCGGTTCCGAAAATCAAAGACGAGGACTTTCACCGAAAGAGGTTTCGAAAATTCGCACTTCCACTGGAAGAAGTCGGAAGTTAGAATGATTTTCATGTAAGTACACAAAAATAAAAAACAAGAATATCACAAAGTGATTAAAATAAAGTGAAATACAAATTTTAAAAAAAGTGATTATATATAAACAAGTGAATCAAATAAATAAATAATTAATCCAATATATGAAACAAATAAATGTGAATTAAATATAATAATATATAATTGATTTCAGAAAAAATAAGGTAATTAACCAACTATAACAAAAAAAAAAAATAAATAATACACAATTGATTTCAGAGAAAGTAAAGGTAATTTATAAAATATTTTTTGAAAATTATATTTGAAATAATAAATAAATACTATATAATTTAATATAATACAATTTTTTTTCAGGTTAATATTTTTATTCCAAAAATATTTTTAAAAAAATTTTGCGAAACAATCTTTTTATCAACATTTATTCCTAATATTCTATACTAAATACAATTTTTTCAGGACAAAATAAACATTTATCTTTGAACAATATTAAATAAATTTTTCTCAAACATTTATTTTTGACATTTTCTATATTTCTGAAAACTGGATAATCTATTAGAAGCATTTAATCAACTAAGGTTGAACAACATGGAACAAAACGCTGTCGACCAAATTCTCAACAGGCTTGCCGCTTTAGAAGCCGCGGCCTCCCCAAAAATTCATCCTGA
Organism: Toxorhynchites rutilus septentrionalis; assembly: GCF_029784135.1. NCBI lineage: Eukaryota > Metazoa > Arthropoda > Insecta > Diptera > Culicidae > Toxorhynchites > Toxorhynchites rutilus. Next base: position 227,978,952 of record NC_073746.1, read on the forward strand.
TTATAGTGATCCCCCATTGTATTTCACAAAACCAGATGGCTCAGGAGTTAATCCTGAATCATTTGAAAAAATTCCGGATCTCGTGAAAGATTTACCAATTTTCACCGGAGAGCCTAGCGAATTAAACAGCTGGCTCAACGATGTTGATAGTTTGGTTAAACTATACCAAACAAACGAAAGAAATTCCGTTGAACAGCAGAACAAATTTCACATGGTCTGCAAAACTATCAGACGCAAAATTAGAGGTGAAGCCAATGATGCTTTGGTAGCTTCAAATATTGGTATAAATTGGCCTTCAATTAAAAAAACTCTTATTACCTACTATGGTGAAAAGAGAGATTTAGAGACACTAGATTATCAATTAATGAGTGTCCAACAACGTGGAAAATCGCTCGAAATTTATTATGACGAAGTAAATAGACTTCTTTCACTAATTGCTAATCAAATTAATACTGATGAAAGATTTGTACACCCCGAAGCTTCACGAGCATTGATTGAAACATATAATAAAAAAGCCATAGATGCTTTCATAAGAGGATTGGACGGAGACATTTATAAATTTATCAGAAACTACGAACCAACATCATTAGCCACAGCTTACGGCTACTGCATTTCTTTTCAAAACATTGAATGTAGGAAAATGTTAACAAGACCAAAACTTCCAGAACTCCCATCAGCACCAAGAAATTTAATTCCAATACCACCTAGAATTCCGCCAAGAATTATCCCACAACCAATCCAAAGAAAACCTTTTCCATACAGGCCACCACCACAATTTGCATATAATAATCAAAGACCACCACCATTTGGATATAACAATCAGAGATTTAATCAAGCATTCCCACAAAATTCCTTCCAAAAACCACCATTACCTCCCAGGAATCCTTTCCAACAACCACCACCAGAACCAATGGAAGTAGATCAATCTATTAGAAGCAGAATGATAAATTATGGAAACAGGCCACAGAATTCAAATCAGAACAGACCCCCCAAACGCCAACGAATGTTTAATATTTCCACAAATAACCCACAGGAATCTCAAATTAAAGAAGAACAAGAGGAACCCATAGAAGAACACATTGAAGAATCAGAAGAGAACTATTATAAACAAATACAACAAGATCCATACTTTGTAAGATACATGAAGCAATTAACTACTCAAGACGACAATGAAGAAAACGAAGAATTTGAAAACGCAGAATTTAATTTTTTAGGATGAAATCTTCGTTACCGTACTTTCTATATTGTGGTAGCGAAAAAAAAGCATTAAAAGTTTTAGTAGATACAGGTTCCAATAAAAATTTCATACATCCCAGATTCACAAAAATATCACACAATGTAGCAAAACCCTTTTCAGTTTCTTCAATAGGAGGGAACATAACCATCAGCAAATACTCTCAAGGAAAATTCTTTAAACCATACTCCGACAAAATAATAAAATTTTACCACATGCATGAATTAAAAACATTTGACGCAATTGTAGGTCATGATACTCTGAAAGAACTTAAAGCAATCATCGATGTCTCTGGAGAAAAAATTATTATGCCGAACAAAAATATTATTCCACTTTTACAACATAATTTTCAGCAAATCAATAAAATTCACATCAGGAACGAACATCTAAACACCGAAGAAAAACATAAACTTGCAGCAATATTAACCTCATTTCAGGATCTTTTTCAGCCACCAGACCAAAAATTACCATTTACCACCAGAGTAGAAGCAAAAATAAGAACGACTGATGACAATCCTGTATATTGTAAATCATATCCTTATCCCCAAACTTTGAAAGCTGAAGTCTCAAAACAAATTAATAAACTTCTTCATGATGGTATAATAAAGCCTTCGCGTTCTCCGTACAACGCACCTGTTTGGATAGTACCAAAAAAACTCGATGCGAGCAATGAAAAAAAATACAGATTAGTAATTGATTATCGTAAACTAAATGCAAAAACTATAAGTGATAGATATCCTATCCCGGATACATCTGCAGTTTTAGCAAACCTTGGAAATAACAAATATTTCACCACACTTGACCTTGCGTCAGGATTTCATCAAGTACCTATGTCAAAATCTGACATAGAAAAAACAGCTTTTTCTATAAACAACGGTAAATACGAATTCGTTCGAATGCCGTTTGGTTTAAAAAACGCACCATCCATCTTTCAAAGAGTAATGGATGATATTCTTCAAGAACACATTGGCAAAATATGTCATGTTTACATCGATGACATTATTATTTTTGGAAAAACACTAAATGAACATTTGAATAATTTGAAAACTGTACTGAAAACATTAAGAGAAACAAATTTCAAAATTCAACCGGATAAATCGGAATTCTTGAAAAATGAAGTAGAATTTTTAGGATTTATTGTTTCAGAAAATTAAGAGCATTTCTTGGACTATCAGGTTACTACCGACGTTTTATCAAAGATTATGCAGCAACTGCAAAACCTTTGACAAAATTTCTAAGAGGGGAAGATGGCCATCGCCAAATTCCAAAAAATCAATCAAAAGCATTTTCAATCAAATTAGACACAGAAGCACGAGCTGCTTTCCAAACTCTAAAAAATATTTTATCTTCAAACGACGTCTTAGCGTATCCCGATTTCGAAAAACCCTTTATACTCACCACAGATGCATCAGATAAAGCCTTAGGAGCTGTTCTTTCTCAGCAATTTTCCAACGGAGAAAGACCTATCACCTTCATTTCCAGAACTCTTTCGAGAACAGAAGAAAGCTATGCGACAAACGAGAAGGAGATGCTAGCAGTTGTATGGGCTTTACAAACTCTTAGAAACTTCATATACGGAGCAAAACTAAAAATCTACACTGACCATTTACCACTAACATTTACACTATCACCAAAAAACAACAACGCCAAACTAAAACGTTGGAAATCATTTTTAGAAGAGCATGATTACGAAATGCATTACACACCTGGAAAATCCAACGTAGTAGCAGACGCGTTATCACGCATTCAAATTAACTCACTAACCCCAACCATTCATTCAGGAGAAAACGATGACACTTCATACATTCCATCTACAGAAGCACCAATCAATGTTTTTCGGAATCAATTAATTTTTCAAATCGGACAAACTTCATCGCATGAACACAACGTTCCTTTTAAAAAATTCAGTCGACACATATTTGTCGAACCAAATTTCACTTCACAATTCTTAAAAGATACACTTAAACAATATTTAAATCCAGGAGTTATAAATGGAATTTTAACAAATGAATCTACAATGGGTCAGATACAAGAAATATATACAGAACAATTCAATTCTAAAATTATCAAAGCAAGATTCTCACAAATACAAGTAGAAGATTTGAATAATGAAGAACAACAATTAGAAGAAATTAAAAACATACACAATTTTGCTCATAGAAATGCTAAAGAAAATTCTCAACAAATCATAAAAAAATACTTCTTTCCAGGAATGCACAAATTAATACAAAGAGTTGTAAGAAATTGCGAAATATGTAAACAGAAAAATATGAAAGAAACCCACAACAATTCATACCTGTAAAAACACCAATACCAAACTATCCTGGAGAAATTATTCACATTGACATATTTATATACAACTCCAATTTTCTCTTTATATCATCAATAGACAAATTTTCTAAATATCTGAAGATTCGACCCATCAAATCAAAATCCATTACAGATATAAAAGATGTATTATTACAGTTATTATTCGATTGGGATTTACCAGCTCAAATAGTCATTGATAACGAAAGCTCATTCGTTTCCAATGTTATGGAACAACAAATATTAAATCTAGGCGTTCAAATCTTTAAAACACCAGTAAACAGGTCAGAAACCAATGGTCAAATCGAAAGATGCCATTCAACCATTAGAGAAATTGCCAGATGCATAAAAGCTTTAAACCCCGATATGACAATACATTGTTTAATCCAACAAGCAGCCCATAGATACAATAACACAATACATTCCTTTATAAAAAACACACCCAAAAATATTTACATAGGTAAAAGTAGAGAAAATTTATCATTTAACGAAGTAGCCAGAATAAGAGATAAAAACAATGACAAAATAATTAAACTTTTCAAAAACAAAGAAGAAAAAATAATCCCAAAAACTTATCAACATTATGAACCAAATTCTTATGCATATGAAAAAACTAATTCTCACAATAAACGCAAAAGCAGATACAATATTGTAAAAATCAAAGAAAACCACGATACATATAGCATAGATTCGAATAACAGAAAAATTCACAAATGTAACTTACGAAAAAATATAAACGAATAAAAACATTTCTTACAGACTCGCACTCTGCGTATCTCAGACACTGGCAGGAATCCAAATACACGATCTAACAAACAACCCACTTGCAATTATACCTCTTGGAAAAGCTAGAACAAAAATAGGATATATACGCATTGTACATCCAATTGATTTATTCCAAATAGGCGACACAATATCTCATGTAAATAAAGAAATACAACTAGAACCATCAAACAATCCGTTGTACGAACTTATACAAATCAAAAATAATAAATTGTATGAAACATTCCTCAAACTTAAACCATTTGTAAAAAGACAAAAGAGATGGGACACATTAGGCACCATTTGGAAATGGGTAGCAGGCAATCCGGATGCAGAGGACCTACGCATCATCAACGCAACGATTAACTCCCTCATTACACAAAACAACAAACAAGTTATGATCAACGAAGCCATAAGTAACAGGATCCAAGAAGTAACCAATCTAGCTAACCAAATCCTTACAATTGAAAATCAAAGAATCAAGAATCACTCTATTGAAATCAACCACCTTATGATGTTATCAAATTTAGATTCACTTCAAGACCAAATAGAAACACTTGAAGAAGCAATCTTGATGGCAAAACATGGCATACCAAGCAGCAAACTTTTATCCATGCGCGACTTTAACACAACCGCAACCTTTTTGGGAAATCACGATGTATATGTTACATCATTCGAAGAACTCCTATCACAATCAACAGCACAGGTGATGTTAAACACAACACATATTGCATACATTCTGAAAATTCCTCAATTTTCCAAAAATATTTATGAATATGAGTACATTGATTCTATCATAAGCAATAATAAACGAATCGCATTACAACACAATTATCTTATGCGAAATACCACATATGTATATGAATCAAGCCAACCATGTGAAGACCAAGGAAACTACTTCTTATGTGAAACTCAAACATTAACCCCAGGCAATGATTGCATAAACCGCCTCATACGCGGACAACATTCTAATTGCACCTTTGAAAAAGTATATTCAAAAGGATTAATCAAACAAATAAACGACGCCTCCATTCTCATCAATAATGCAATCGTGACAATTTCATCAAATTGCAGCAATACAAACCAACAACTTTACGGTTCATTCTTAATCCAGTTTGAAGAATGCAGCCTACAAATCAATGGAGAATTCTTCTCAAATTTTGAAACCGTCATACCTGGACGACCATATCATACTACAACAGGCTTATTAGCCACTGAAATTGACACTCTTGATGCACCACCTGCCGAATATCTCCAACATCTAACATTAAAAAACAGAGAACAATTAGAAACAATAAGTCTTCAAAATAATTCACTTACCTGGAAGCTTAACTTATTTGGATCTTTAGGAGGAGTAACATTCATATCTATTATCGCCATTATCGGAATATTCCTATATAATTCAAGAAAACCAATCATCAAAGCCGAATTCAAGATTCCAGATATCAACAGAGAAAATATCACCCTTGAGGAAATCCAAACTCCAGTCAACAGAAAAGATGAAACCATCATCACAAATCCAGAGTTAACAACAACAGAATTATCAGAACAACGCAAAACAGAAATACAATCATTTATCAATATGCCATCACCATTTCGAACAATCCAACTTTGAGGACAAAGTTACTTAAGAGGGGAAGAGTTAACGCAACACCAGCCAGCTCAACATACGACACTCGAGATAAACAAAATACGAGTCATCACAATATCGACCAGCGGTCGATAAACATAAACATTCCCAGACGGCCCGGATAACATCAACAACACATCAGACCACCCGGATCGTTCCCGCTAAATATGCTGAATTAAGATAAGATAAGATAAGATAAGATTATTGTAAACCATCTCAAGTGAATATAAAAGACAGGGATAACAATTGTAAAGGCATTCTGAAGTTATATTTCAACCAGTAAATAAAAGACGGAGCTTCACTCCGAAAGAAAAAATATTTTTTTAAATTAAGTAAGTCCGAAGTTTCTTAACTCAACAAGTTCGAAAGAGTTGAATTTTATGTTAATAACAACTTTCAACTCATTCACCCACACACTTATACTTTCTAATACTAATACTAATACTTATTTTCAGCAATCTTTCAAAATATTCATTCATTCATGCATTAAGAATTGATTCAGATCCAATTTCAAAAAAAAGATTACCGAGCCAACGATAGTCCTACGTCTACCTTGCGGTTATATCACAGATATAACCCACTTCTTGTTTTTTCATTATTTTTGGTACAGATACTGTATGGTACAGAGCACAGATTTTCGTCAAAAAGTACAGATTGGTACAGATTTTTTCCACGTATGAAATTTCATACATTCGAACAAAGCAACATTAAGGTACATGACGACTTTTATGCCGCAGTATCGCGATTTTTTAATTTTTTTCATAATAGTACGCAATCTAGATTAAAAAAACTATGTATAAGCATTATAAAACACACGAAGGACTTGCAAATGTAAATGTAGTATTTGTATTAAGTAAATGAGTATTTTTTAATGCTAAATTTCTACAACGAATATTTTTGATGGTACAGATTTTTGGACGAAAAAGTACAGATGAGAAAGATTTTTAGATTAAAATGTGGCACCACTGACTGTGACGATTATACTGTGTATTCGGTGGAACCAAATCGTCATTAAACCATTAGCGTACGATTTGTTTTTCAAAAGAACGATTGATTCGATTGGTCATGCAAATTCACTTTTCTGATGAGTGTCCTCATGATATGAAAGTGCATCACGAGTGAAGCTCGATATTGTAGATTTTGACACAGTCATTTTACCACAAGAGAGATTCGATGTTGTAGGTGAAAAAGGGTGGATTATTATGAGCCGTTGAAACCAAACGAAACCATCACTGGGGACAGTTATACGTTATATGATCTCGGTCAAAACGAAGAGAAAAAGTTGTAGCTAGCAACATTTTGAAAGATTTATACGATTTTTGAATGGAAAAAAAATCCTGACAAAGTCGTATTTTAATGAAAATAAAACAGCGATAACTTAATACGTACCTACGTACCTTTTATTGATCAATCAATACATGGTACGATTGTAATAAGAACTCAAATACCATCACATACATCCATCTGGTCATTCGAAAAGTAAATTGAAACCCATATATTGCTCATATTATTGTGAGTCATTAGTTAGGTAATGCATTACATAGCCTTTAAAACACCTTCATCTTAAGATTTCTATTTTTGTTTCGCATCTATTTATTGTTTGCTTAGGTCATTGATTATCTAAAAAAATCAGCGGTCAATGTTTTTCTTAAATACAATAATATATGAATTTATTCTACGAAATCCTCACGAAACATCTTTCGACCATTCTACTACTGCCCCTATTAATGTAATCAACCATCTTTTAACTGGTTTACGCCCGAAACCTGAGCTAAGCACTGATTCATACCAAACAACATGTCAATTCCAAAGATCAAAAACGGGATGTAAACTTTTTCGCAAATCTTAGTTGTTTCTTGGTTGAAAAATTGTTGGTAATGCGAATTCAAGGCTCCTTTTAATTCTCTCAGAAACATCAAGTAAATCAATCGAAAAGATCGCACGAATGAATAATCCCACAAAAACAGGTTTGACTGTACACTCATTTTCCGGGTGCATAATTAGGAGCTGAAAACTTTTTCATTTTCAACACAATAATAAAGCGATGACCATAAATAATTCAAGGATACATGTGTATTTAAAATTTCAGATATCAATCCACAGATAAACTATATCTCATACTAAACAAAACACTGAACAAAAAAAAACAAAAATCGAATGAATTGGCTACAACAAAAAATTATTAAATGAAATTTGCTTCATCCATATTAATAGGTAGTAATAACTCACTATAATGCAACCATCACAGTCTTCCCCTGGAAAGCCAAACCCGCCAATATCCACTCCATATCATCGGTTCTCCACTACACAATAACCATCCGGCGAAAACAAACTGATATCGATTGCAAGATGAGAATCTACCGAAAGGTGTACTGCCAGCAAATTTTCGGCCAGGTTGTTCCAAGAGAATGAGCTGGAGGATTCCGCCGGATTTAGGGAACGATGGCAACTCGCTTCGATCACCCAGGGTAAGGCCGGGCATAGCAGACTTTTGTGTAAGCCTTTGTACTGCCCCAAACCAGCCCCCTCCGAACCCCGTGCACACATGCTGTCAGCATTACCATCATCATCTTCATGGTGATGTCTGACTGGCGGTCGTTGTACGAAAAATTCGATGTTTTTTTGTCATTTTTTTTTTCTTTACTCCAGCCATTCACGCTGTATCGTGTTCCGTTACCATAGTGTAAGCGCCCAGCCAATATCCCTTTCCCGTACGAGTGCACACGGGAAACGGCACATCAGGACTCTCGAGAGGGCCTTGGCCAGGATGTGTTCGTTTGATTGGAATTGGCATTGGGTTTTTATGTTTCTTATAACATTGGGATTTTGTTGGGCGATATTCCGGCGAAGATAGCTAACTTGGCGACCCCTTGCCTTCGTCGCCACGTAAATACCACCTCAGCTGCGCCTGAATGGACAGTGAGCATATAAATATATATCAAAAGATAAGTACGTGGATTTATTTTTATTATCCCTGGCGTATTTTTCTTCGATTTTTTCCCCTTTCATCCTTTGTACAGTAGGAAAGTCCGCGGTAGTGATTTCCCCTGGCGGTTCGAACTGTCTTCCCTTAAGCATTGGTTTGCCATCGATACTCGCCACTGCCAATACGACGACGATGACAACCATTCAATTCATCAGAGCAGGAGGAGGAGGCGGATAATGCAAAATGCCGCGTGTTCGATTTCAAAGCGGTAATTTCCAATTCCTGATTGAGCCGCAGCATCCGAGCGCTGCCTGCGTAGAAGTCCTTTTTATGAAGTTAATATATTTGGGGATTTGGTTTTATCATTCTAATTCAGACTCGATGTGCTTTTGGATGCTTTTCTTGTGGTCGCTGAAATGCGGAAGCTGGAGGGAGTTAGGTTGCGCGTTGAGCTGGCAGTCGTGTGCTTTGAATTTTCCTTCGTTCAATGACGGCGATAAGTAGTCCGAACACCGCCAGTTCACTCGGAAAGATATTCTTAACGAATCTAGCGATAAGTAACGGCTAGTAGTGTTGAGAAACAATTGGCAAAACCTTACAAAATTCCAATAAATCCTTCAAAATTATAATATTAATGTTTTCAAATCAAAAATCGAGAATTCACAATAAACGCAAATTTTAATGAAAAATAATGTGCGATTGTGCCGAATTCCATAATCTGAGTATTTAGTTATTCCAACCTCGGGCTACACCCATTCTTGCTAAATTCTACTTCACTCGTTCACTGGGCTCCTCTTCTTCTTACCCCACTGGATTCGATGTACACACCATCTTTACGAGGTTGTAATTCGACATTCTGGTACCATGTTCCGCCCATCGCATTTATCCATCCTGAACGACTTTCTGGATGCTGGGTTCGTTGTATAAAAGTTGCGGTAGTTCGTGGTTCATAATTCTTCTCCATACTTCGTTTCGGTATTATCAGAGATTTATACATTATATAATTCGTTCGGTTTTTTGAACCATAAGGATTTTTGGAGTCCATAGCAGAACACGTTTTTCGTTGGCTATGTGTATTCGAATGTCACAACTGTTTTTTTATCCCATCTTTTTATTTTATTGGGCTCATTTGGCCCAATAAAATAACAGAGCCGAATTTGTTCGTGTATATTTTTATCTCACAATAATTTTTATATTACACATTAGCCATTTAGGCGTAAGAGTATTCCTATATTACAGATGCACATGTCGTTTTTTTCGGCGTAAGAATATTCCTATTGTTCGAATGTTCACAGTTGGACCATACACAGCGGAACTGGTGATATGAAGCTTCCATTGTTGTGTTATTAACAGTACCAATTACCGATGCAGCAGACCGTAGTGTGAGCTGTAAGGGCCTGGGATTATCGTCACAAGACGATTGTTGTGTGGACGTAGTAGCTAGAATAACACACAAAGATGGTCTGTTGAAGGCACTGAGCTGTGAGTACATGAGCGTTCGCTTAGTAGCGGACACGCAATCGATTAGGCTACGAAGACCCCCTGTTGGAGATCACAACTGTTGTTGTTCTTGGTTGTAATCAACGAGGCGAGAAAGAAAAATATGTCGACCACCTCAAGCTCGTCTCCGTCGATTATAACCTTACTACTAAGAAGTATTCTGTTACGGTCACCCCCTCCCATTAGCATGCATTCATCAACTACAAACAAGCGTCGTCCGGGTCAGTGACATGAGTCAACTGCTTCCAAATGGCCAAATGGTAACTTAACGAAAAATGTGAAATGCTGCGAACCAATTATAAGAATGGATGGGAAAGAAATTACAGAACTAACATTACATAAATTTCAAAATTAACACTTAAGTACTTATATTTGGTAGCTCTTACAAGGGCCGATTAGATCGGAATCAATTATTTTGTGGAAAGATTTGAAGAAAATTAAAACTGAAAACTGATGAAAATATACCCCTCTAGCGGGGTTTTGAAGAAGCAGCTAACGATAATTGTTTCATGATTTATTCTTTTCTATTTGTCGCAATTTGTTTCATTTTCGTCAATGCGCACCAATTTATCGCGGCGGTTTTTCTCCTGATACACACTTTAACCACAAGTGATCACCACCATCATCAACCTTTGACAAGCATTGAGAAGACAATGCGTAAGTGTGATTCAATAATACACTTGTACTCATCGCGTTCTTTCATCCTTCATCCTTCATCCTTCATCCTTCATCCTTCATCCTTCATCCTTCATCCTTCATCCTTCATCCTTCATCCTTCATCCTTCATCCTTCATCCTTCATCCTTCATCCTTCATCCTTCATCCTTCATCCTTCATCCTTCATCCTTCATCCTTCATCCTTCATCCTTCATCCTTCATCCTTCATCCTTCATCCTTCATCCTTCATCCTTCATCCTTCATCCTTCATCCTTCATCCTTCATCCTTCATCCTTCATCCTTCATCCTTCATCCTTCATCCTTCATCCTTCATCCTTCATCCTTCATCCTTCATCCTTCATCCTTCATCCTTCATCCTTCATCCTTCATCCTTCATCCTTCATCCTTCATCCTTCATCCTTCATCCTTCATCCTTCATCCTTCATCCTTCATCCTTCATCCTTCATTCTTCATCCTTCATCCTTCATCCTTCATCCTTCATCCTTCATCCTTCATCCTTCATCCTTCATCCTTCATCCTTCATCCTTCATCCTTCATCCTTCATCCTTCATCCTTCATCCTTCATCCTTCATCCTTCATCCTTCATCCTTCATCCTTCATCCTTCATCCTTCATCCTTCATCCTTCATCCTTCATCCTTCATCCTTCATCCTTCATCCTTCATCCTTCATCCTTCATCCTTCATCCTTCATCCTTCATCCTTCATCCTTCATCCTTCATCCTTCATCCTTCATCCTTCATCCTTCATCCTTCATCCTTCATCCTTCATCCTTCATCCTTCATCCTTCATCCTTCATCCTTCATCCTTCATCCTTCATCCTTCATCCTTCATCCTTCATCTTTCATCCTTCATCCTTCATCCTTCATCCTTCATCCTTCATCCTTCATCCTTCATCCTTCATCCTTCATCCTTCATCCTTCATCATTCATCCTTCATCACCCTAAACACTAAACACTAAACACTAAACACTAAACACTAAACACTAAACACTAAACACTAAACACTAAACACTAAACACTAAACACTAAACACTAAACACTAAACACTAAACACTAAACACTAAACACTATACACTGAAATATTCTTTCTTTTTATATTATACTAGCCGACCCGGAAAACTTCGTCCCACCCCAAGTGGATTTTTGTTCTCAATACTTTCAAACATTCACGTTTTCTTACTAAGCGAACGTTCCAATCGCAGAACTTTGATCTGATCTGATTGATCTTCTTATTGACCCTTTACAATTTCCTTCTACTATAAATTTGATAGTACTACTACCAAAACTCATTATAATATAAAATTTTTTTCAGATACAATTCTCGTTCTTCAATTACTTTCAAATAACATGTTTCTCCGTAACATGGAATTTTTTCCCCTGTTGGGTGTGAACCACTGCGTCCATTATTTTGAACTATTGTGGTATACCCCTTTTTTATACTACACTTCAAGCTTAACATGGAATGCATGTTTGATACAGAAAATATAAAATGAAAGAGCTATTCCTTTCTCAAGTTTTGCGCTTACCAACATTTGGCGATTCATTTTTATTTATACATCCATTCCATGCCAAACCGATATACTGGTTCTCAGATTTTCGTGAAAAGTGGTAATTTTGTTCTTTACCGCAAAACATTGAATCCGTATTTTTCTATTTTTACATTAGAGTGACCATTTCCATTTTAAGGTGGTCTGAAAAAATAAACTTTTTCCCCTTTTTTAAAAAAATGACTTTTTTCAAAAATTCATAACTTGTGAACTATTGAACCGATTTAGATGGTTGACATATCAAATTAAAGCGAATTAGCTAGTCTTTCTTGGAACTAATGTTGCACTTGCGAACAAATGTAAGAAAGAAAAAAACACATTTTTAAATAAAAATTTAGAACGAATATTAAATTTCTGGTTTAGGAGAAGTGTCCAATTTAGCTTTGCGCAGTGGCGATATCGTAGCCAATGAGGTTATACCGAGGTGCGATTATTGCTAGTTAAAAAAAATCATATTTAATAGTGTATCATGTTTTCTACAAGGAATTTAGAACAGTTTTATTGTGATAAAGGTTTTATATTATTATAAATAGATTTGTGTGAGTGTATTGGAATAATTCGAATACTGGCCGAGTAAGAGTAAGAGTTACATTCAATCAGCAATTGATTATTTTCGTTGAGATTGAGAACAAGCATAGAACTGTCTTCAGGAAGGCTAGTCTGAGAGGGGGTACACTTACTTCACTACAAATCGAAAATATTATGATCGGTGACAAATTCACTAAATTGATGACTCAACAACTGCTTGGTGGAGAAGTGCGTTGGGCTTTTATATATTCGAGGTAATTCCACATGTTTCTGCATCAAAAAAGTATTTGAATAAGGATGTAGTCTCGAACTTACACCGAACTTACTTCGGATGTAGTCTCGAACACCGAACTTACTTCGTAAGAGAACATCTTGAAACGCTGGAGAGATCGTTTTAACTACTTAGAAGAAGATCAAAATTATCAGATTGCAATCTTTTTAGACCCGAGGTTCAGGCCAGGCTATTCAGGTGTTCTCAAAACGTAAACAGACAGACAAAAAATCATTAAAATCAAAATCATTTTACAAAACAATCTTGGGACGAATCTTCTGAGAATAACAGCAGAATCGGATAGCAAGTATTGGCCGTATAGGTTGGACACCGGTTAGTTACAGATATCCATTTCATCTCTAGTCATTATTGATTGTATTTGTTTTTTATAGTTTTCATGGTCTCGGGACCAAGGGTGCTATATTTTTCTATATACTATACTTTTCTGAGGATTTTTCAAAAATCAAAATCCAAAATTCAGAGAGGCGTTATTTTATTCTTGAGTTATGATTTTTCAAAACTAGGGTCCGAAAAATCAATTTTTACCCTTTTTTCCAGCACAACAACTTGTAACTTTTGAACTACTGGACTGATTCAGATGCTCGACATATAAAATTAAATAGCCGACAGTCCGAAAAATCAATTTTTACCCCTTTTTCCAGCACAACTATTAACTTTCGAACTACTAGACCGATTCAGATGCTCGACATATCAAATTATTACAAATAAGCTATTCTTGTTTAGAAAAATAGTACACTTGAGAAAAAAATAGAATTTTGTTTTCGTAATTATTGTTTTTCATAGTTTACATGGTTTCCAACGGCGAAAGCGGGACCAAAGGCACCATATTTTTTATACTTTTTCTTGAAAGCTGAGGTTTTTCTCACATAACATACCCGAGTTTCAGAAAGGTGTCTTTTTTCGTGTATGTGTTATGATTTTTCAAAGTTAACATGTTTTCAGTTTTCTTTCAATATTCCTATGTGACTATACTACATCTCTGCAAATAGAATCCAATTTGTACGCAGGAGGCGATCTGGCGTAGTGGTAACATCCATGCCTCTCACGCTAAAGGTCACGAGTTCAATTCTCACTCCCGACATTCTTCCAAAAATGGAAGTAAAAAGTGACGAACCAGCCAAATGAGTTGAAAATCACTATAATACAGATAAAAAAAAAAAAAAAATTGTACGCAAACGTGGTATTTTTTCAAAGAAAATCAACTCATTGGCTTCAAACTGATCTATTGATCATCTGAATCGGTCCAGTATTTCAAATGTTATGAATTTTTATGAAAAACGTTATTTCGTACCATGGGTTAACTTTGAACAATCATTACTTAAGAACAAGCGATGACGATTTCCTGAATTTTTGGATATTTTATGTAAAAAATCTTCAACTTTCAAGAAAAAATATTTAAAAAAAATATAGCGCCGTTGGTCCCGAGACCATGAAAAGTTTTAAAAAGCAAATACATTCAATAATGACAAAATCATAATATAAATTTTTGTTTAAATGTAACATTTATCCAAGAAAGACTAATTAGCTTTGATTTAATATGTCGATCATCTAAATCGGTTCAGTAGTTCAAATGTAATGAATTTTCGAAAAAAAAATCGTTTTTGGAAAAAAGGGCCACCGTAAAATGGAAATAGCTACCCTATTGAAAAAATACGGGTCTAATATTTTTCAAAAAGGAATAAAAGAAGGCAAAACTGGGAGAGCGCAGATTGGACCAATCATAAACGCGAGATTTAGCGCTTTTCGATAATGTTCGACATTCTACAATTATTGAACAGTTTGTTTCTCAAGAAATATTATTTTTATTATTGTAATACATGCGGCTCCAATCGGTTGATGCAAACATCTTTTCAATCGAGCAAGAAATAGTCGAGTCGAGCACTTGAAATCTTCCATTATTTGATACATGTTTTTTTTACACCATATACCTTCCAGTTAAATATTGACAAATCGGCTAAATTTTGTTTCGTCTATGAATACGGTGATCGAGCTTGACGTTAACAACAAAATTTGGGAACAAGGAGAAGTCAAACAGTTTACAAAAACGCATTCGCCATTGATAGCTGATAGATAGCTATGCTATGTTGAGTTCATCATTAAGAAAAACTGCGTTGAAAATTTGAATTCATCACGAACAATACAAGAAATCCAACTTCAGTAATTTTCGATACAAATCGCAACGTGCCCACAAAAATATAGAAGTCATAGAAGAACGAGGGAATTGCTCATATGTTTCTCCGGTCCCCATCAATTTCCTTCCCCACTCACCATCTATGTCATCCATAAATTTCAATCCCCAGCGGTATCTGATTTTTCATTCCTCGGACGGTCGGCGGTATTATTTATGCCCGGATATTCGTGGGCATCCAATCCACGGGAAACGAACTCCTGCCCACGACCGTCCCTCCAATATCGTACGGACGGTTCCCAAATGTTTTCTTTCTCGATTAGATAACCATCAAGTGGGAGTGGGAGCGTGGAAAATATAAATATAAATTTGGCGGAAAATATTTTATATTTTCGCTTTGTGCTACGGCCTACAGTCTAGCCCGCTCGCCGCACAGGGGGAGAAAAATGGACCAGACCTTTATTTATTTTTTTCCTTTCCTCCGATTGGTGCCCACAAAAATACAAAAACCCAATTCCGGTTAGAGTTTCCTTTCTGTTTTCACCACACATTTTGATAAATTTATATATGCGTAAAAGATGGAGCCGACCAAGCGAAGGGACACTCCATCTTCGGTAGGAATAAGAATGAGGAACGAAATTGGAAAGGGACCAGGCGAAAGAGAAAAGGTATTCCATCCCGCTGGAGTAGGAGGACAAGGGGATATTTTTCTTGTAAAATTAATAGAAAATGTGTGTGTATGTGGTCGGCGATGCCCGGCGGCCAGGTCAGACATGGGAAAGCGATGTGAAAGTTTTACTCTATCACCCTCGGCTAGGGAAGAATGGAGGATTCTGTGTATGGCGTGTGGGTGAAAAAGGTTTTCTTCATTCCGAACAGATTGAATTGAGCTGAACTAACCGATCTCCCCAACTCTTCTATCGGGCATAACAAAGAACTTGACGAAAAGGACCTGTCCTATGCGAATGGACAAAGGAAAAAGAGGTGGGAGCGGCGAATTGAGTAGAAAAGTGAAATTTATATGTTCTGAATAGGATAATCAGGCTGAGCTGCAACGTAAGCCGTTTATTTCAAATGGATCGGTAAAAAGTTAAAGGATCGAGAAAAAAATGATGCAGAGCACATAGAAGTCGTGTCAGTATCATTAGAATAAAATTTATTAGTATCGATTGAATTATTTTATACAGATGTAGAAGAAAATTTGGTACGTCGCAGAGCCAAAATAATTAACTACACTCGTTTCACTTTTCTCATCTTAGTATAATTACCTCCGCCAACTAATGACAGCAAAAGTTTCGATCGTGATCCCGACCTGACGGCAACTGGAATTGACATGTAGAAATCAATCACTTCGTGTGTGTCAACCAAAAATTCCTCGCCAGAGCCTAATATTTTTATATGGAACTCTGTTGACTGGATTTCTTTGGGAATGCCAATGTCGTCATAATCGAACCTTTGTGACTCATTCGCGTCCATTATGCGAAATTCTTCCCTGAAACACGGGAACCTACAGATAAGCATCAGACAACAGAATGATTCTCACTTTGAAATTGCAGACATAAACTTTACGAAATGGTCGATTGGTAGCTCTTTTGGCAGTGTCTCACCACTAGCAACACATTCCAGTTGTCGTGCCCTCGTGATGTTTCCTTCGTTTATCAGACTAACAAATTTGTCTTTCTTCAAACAATTCAGAGTATTTCGTGTTTCACTTTCTTCGGCAATAATTTCAAACACATCTCCACTCGCTCGCAATTCGACCTGATAAACGCTTGTTCTCAAAATTTGACATGAACCGATATCCTCTTCGTTGTGACTGATATTGGCTACGAAAAATCCTTGTCTGAAATAAGATTACCTAGGATATAAAATATTGATTAAATTCATTTGAATGTATTTGTATTTACAGTCCACCATTCAGAATAGCTTCTGCAACATCATTGGCTTCATCCGTGTTCAGTTCAATTGAAGTTTGAGTGACATTTTGAGACGTTTCGATGTCTCTCAAAAAGCGCAACACAACAAAAACTAATATAAATGCTTTAAACATTATACGAGATGGGAGCATATCACTCTGTGATCAACACAAAACTGGTGCTGACCGAGAAAAAATGTAAAAATCAAGTATGTTCGTTTCACTGTTTGCCTTATCAGGCGGAAATACTAAAACGATTCTGAATGTCTCATAATCGCCGAATCTGCAGCTGAAGCATGAAAACTGTAGCATGTAAACTTTGTTTCTAACTAGTTTGAACTGGAATAGTATTCGTAATTAGAGAGTGATAGAGAGATTATACATTCAAAAAATGTTTTTAAATTGTTTACGAAGGTTTTTTTGACTGAAATAATGTCGACGTAAAATATTGGATACCGGCTGACACATTCGTCTAAATAAGCCAAGCAATTGACAATAAAATAAATTCAATCAAATATAAACGATTCCAGCCCATAGGTCCAAGACCGCATCCAAGAGAATTCGATTCGGTTCCATGCTACCATAATCTATCCGACAGTTTGATCTCTCGATATTTACCAACGAGGACCCTTTGCTAACTCAAACAAATCCAATTATAATTTATTATGGTAAATGCTGATGATAACGCACCACCCACTCATACACACACTTTCTGTTACTTTTACTATCCCAAGGAGCTGGCCAATCTCCGATCCAACCTCACTGCCTCTCATTTTTAATAGGAACAAACATTAGTACTACGGCTTAGGACTGAGGAATGAGCAATGATACATCCCCGATGTCACCTTTCTTCTCTGTGGCCATTAATCTATTCATTCCGGTGCGATATGTATTCGGAAAATTTCCCATACCACGGTTCCGTTCGCCACGTCCGGATGTGTCCCACCGGTTGGTGGAATTTTGAAATCACTTCCAACCGGTAAAGAGTTGCTCGGTCTGTCCGCAAAACTTTTTCACCTCCCACACCTGCAGCATTCGGGAGAAGGGATGCGGCAATCCCATCCCTACGAGAGGCGAACCGCAGTAAATATCAGCCAGGAATCAAGCAGCAGCCTCGTCCCAGCTTAATTGAATAGAATTAATAATAATAAATTTATTCGTGACTAAACCAACTTGACCGTACTTTAAATTTATCATCGTGTTAAGAAATCTGGCCTTTTGGTTACGGCTAAGAACTCCTTCCGTCCATCTTAGGCTGCTGTGAGTGACGGAGGGGTGGGTCGATATAGTCCACTGAGGGTCAGGAGAGGAAGGATGAAGTTGCCTTACTCCTTGTTGCTATGTTACTGACAGGTCACGGACAATAGTTATGTGTACTGAAGATATTCTATCGGCAAAGCGAAATTTTCAGACAGTAGTTTTGTACCCTGATTGCAAAAAAAACGCACAAGTCTAGTAAATGTAAACTTTTAAAGTAGGACTACGAAGAAGAAAGATTTAGAATCTAAAAAGTGAATATGAAATAAAAAATGAAAGTTTTTAAACGCATATAACTAGACCATGTCTACGAATACACTTTAAAAATATGTAAAAAATGAAAAATTAGTCTCAATTTAAATTTTATCATTCATACAAAAACGTAGTAAGAAACACATAACTTCCGCATAATGAACCTTGTTTTAGTTGGGGGACATTTTTTTCAGGGTCAAAGCCACAAAAAGAACCTCTTTAATAGCAGAATGTGATGAGCTATATCAACTTTTATAAACAGAACATTGTTAGTCGTTATTCACCTATGACCACTTTGCCCCTAAACACCAAGGGAACTTCAATGCTAATTAATCGCAATATTAAACAAAATATCTGTTCACCTCTCCGAGACTATGTGAACAGTTGTTCAAACTGATTATTTGTCCGAGATATCAGGTCGAATAAACTAAATTTCACGAGAAATTCCTTAGATACCATGCGCACAGAGTTACGGCCGAATGCGAGAGAGCAATTTCTAATTTTATTTATATTTTGACATGCGACAGCTCCATTGGAGTACAGGGTGACTCAAAAATAATTAAATTCTTCAAACATAAGGTGCTTATCAATAAGGCATCTATAGTCAATAGTTATACTGCCAAACAAGCAGGTGACCACTTTGCCCCACCTGACCAATTTGCCGCCACTATCCCTATATGACTTTCATAGTTATAACACTAGAAACGCGAATGAAATAAGAACACCTAATTTCTTGTCATGTGCTTCACAAAATTCGTTGTACTTCAAAGGAATAAATGTGTTCAACTCGATGCCAAGACATATTAAATGCGCAACAACACAGAATTTAAGAGGCACTGTATTTCACATGTAAAAGCTGTGTTCTCTTAACAGCTGAACGAGTTTTTGTTTATTTTTATGACGAAGATCTTTGCTGACGAAGTTTTATACGAACGGATAATTTAATGTGGACAATTTTTTGCAGTTTGTTTTCAATATTTTCAATGAATCTGACGAAGTTTTTTTTTTGAACGGATTATATTATGTAGATTATTTATTTTTTTTTAAATCATCTTTTTTTAAATTTGTATTGATCTCTATTATGTCTGTCATCATCTTGGTGATGATGGACTATTTTTATTTTTATTTTGTCGTTCTTATAGTTGTATTAGTTTAAAAAAAAATAAAAGTAGTCTACAAAAGTTTGAGCGTCGCGCGCGAGACACAGATCTTCTTCTTCTTCTTCAATGGCACTAACGTTCCTAGAGGAACTTCGCCGTCTCAACGTAGTATTGCTTGCGTCATTTTTATTAGTACTTAGTTAAGATTTCTATGCCAAATAACACGCCTTGAATGCATTCTGAGTGGCAAGCTCTAGAATACGCGTGATCACAGTGCAAGTCGGAGGAAATTTCTTTGACGAAAAATTCCCCCGACCAGAACGGGAATCGAACCCGAACACCTGGCATGTTAGTTATGACGCTAACCACTCGGCCACGGGTGCACGCGAGACACAGATATAAAGGATATTAAATTGAAAGTTTTTTTTAAGTGCCGGTCTAGGAATTTTTCGTAAAGGAAATTTTCTCGATTTCTCTGAATGAGGGTATTCACAGTCAATCTAAAACAAGGCTGGCGGTTGGACTTGTGCTCTGGTGGACCACTTGGCTGCAAGGGCCTCGTCGGGACCGTATCGGCTCTGTGGCGGACATGACTGAGTATTGGCTTTTTTGGACATTGCAATTTTTTGAACTTATATCTGTAAATAAAATCAGTTCGTTTTTCATGTTTGCTAAACTGATTTCAATGTTGAAAAAAAATAAATTATCTTTTAGATAACTCGTCTTGCTCAAACCTCTGTAGGGGAAGGAGGCGGGACCATCATCATCATCATATATAATATGAGGCTAAAACTGACACCTATACCAATACACAGAATGCACATGGTGTGCACCTATACAACGATGAAAGGTTGTATTCGAACTTTTTGAGCACCCTGTAGATTGACCACAGAAATATTCGCATCAGTCGATTGTGAATACAGCGTCTTTCAGATTAAACGCTCAAGCCAAAAAAATTCCTTATGAAAAATTTTCGAACACGTTGTTTGGCCGAGCGAGTTGTATCTTGTCGTCAGATCGAATTTAGAAAACTCCCTTCGGGCTCGAGGAAAGCAGCCCAATGTGCCGGTGAGAGATGTGTTGGCTCAGTTAGACCTTGATTAAATGTCCCAAATATATGTTTTCCTTAAAGCTATCGATCTTCGAGTGTGATTGTTTATACACCCTTTTCCCCACCTTTTCGTCCTTTGCGAGCTCTCGGTTCCCTTCCTACTAACAATAGAATAAGTTAAATTGTAAATACGTATTAGATGTAAGGATAGTTTTAAGAATTGAGTGTGAAGTGTCACTGTGAATGAGAATGTGAATGTGAATGTCAGTGTGAGTGTGAACACACATCTCCTTACATCCCATCCTTTTCCTAATGAAAATGTGTCACCCTTCTAAGCTCGAGTCGACCGCGAGTAATCGGTTTCCTATTTTATTAACCATAGAATTAAGGAAACATGTTAATATATGCTAGTAGAAATATAGTTAAGAGTTTGGCTCCATTAAACTTATGTAACTGAGCCTGTAAAAATAAACGGACTAGTAAAAAAAATCATTAGCCATGTGGATAGCGTGATCGTGTAAAACAGCCTTGCGTCCTAGCCGGCCTTGGTTCGATCCCCGTTGCCGTCGTTTGGACTTTTTTTTGGGTGCAATCCCAAAAAAAGATGAAAAAATAAAAAACAAACAGATGTCTGCTTCCAACAACAAACATTTTAAAGCGTTGGGGGACAGATGATTTTATTTGCCTATTCGACGCTTCAAGGCACGAAATGGCATGTTTTCTGTGGAAAATGAAATGCTTTCTGACAACGCTAGTTTGGGGGTAGAGACTGCACGAGCACGCGACAGGAAGCTGCACATATCCGGCATTGACTGTTCTGCAGTAATAGAAGTTAGCTAGATCAACCTAAATTATTGCGATATAACACAGCAACTATTGTGACAATCAATGAAAACAACGGAAACTAAGTGTGACATTGCAATGATCGCAAAGTCGCATCCAAATATTGCGGTAACGGTATCTGGGTTACGAATAACCCAAGGATGGGTGCAATACAAATGATAGGTAGGTACCCCATTCCAATCGCACTTTGGAAAGTAGGCACCATGAGCTTTCTTTTCCAAAGGATAGTCGCGAATCCATCATCGATGTAACTTTCTGAAGTCTGTCACTGTCGAGCTTATGGTTGAGCATGGGTAAACTGTACTCTTCGTGGGTGCTCTTCGTGACTGACCTGAACCAGCGGAATTGCACAAAGAACACACCGAATGACGCTTGGGATAGCAAAACATTCTCATAGTGCATGTCTCGGCGAAACGTGCTTTAAATAGTCAATAACGACGTCGGCCACGTCCTTACAGTCACCAGGGGAAGGGAAGGAATGTTAGTATGATATCCGCCATCCGAAGGCCAGAAGGGTCACCGACATAGCGTGGTTCCCTAGCGATTATCAAGGAAGGCATAGTTGTTAGGGGAGGGAGATAAGAATCAGCATTCACTGTGGTGAGAGATGTAATTAGGAGTTCATCCAATTTTTTTTGCGTAATAACCATGGATATCAGTCAGCTCGCGCAGTCCGAAGCCGCCGGACGCAAAGTTGTTCGTGTCCGTTATTGTGTTGGAACAATACCGTTATCGGTTTCGCTGAAGTGATTGTTTCGCCCTAACGGGGTTTCCTTTATTGCGAGAGTGAAGTGATAAGTAATCACAACCAGCGGAAGGGAGAAGTCCTCCACTGCGGGCGCTGTGAGCGTGTGCCGTTCCATCGTCATCGTATTGTGGTGCGATACACCATTGCTGTTGTGCCAAGCGATCATCACGTGGTTCGATTGGAGCACCGTTACAAATCATCTGCACCGTGCGCTTCAAGTATTTAAGTATATATATATATTAGGTTGAGGATTTAAAAAAAAAAAAGAAAAAGCATAATTGTATATCTGCCATAATGGCAGAGTGCGATCCTCTTGATATGGACATTGAGTCTGATGTTTCCTCCTCACTAACTACTGGGAAGGCGCTTAAACGCGTTCCCCCCTCAGACGATGTCTTTTCAGAGGAAGAGTTAATCAACCTCAACAAGCCCCCTTCAAGAAAATTGGCAAACTTTTCCACTTCGCCCCCTCAATCTCCCGCTCCCGCTTCCGATTATCTCCCGAACTTGCCTCCCAGCCCAACAGTTCCCGCTTCCGCTCACCAATCGACCTCGTCCTCCCCCTCAGTTGTCCCCTCTCCGCGTGTCAAGGTCTATCCAGAAGATGCATCTGGATCTGGCCCATGGGTTGTTTTCTTCCGGCCAAAACCCAACGGGAAATCGCTCAACGTCATTCAGATCATGAAAGATCTGACAAAAAATTATTCCTCCGTGGTCGAAATTAGAAAGGTTCGGCCGAACAAACTGCGTGTTGTCGTGGCTGACCGGAAGCAAGCTAACGAGATTGTTGTCGACAATAGGTTCCTACTAGAATATCGCGTCTATGTGCCCTGCCATAACGTAGAAATTTCGGGGGTGATTACAGAAACGGGTCTGACGAGCGCATTAATAAAAGAGGGAGATGGCAGATTTAAAAAGCTCCCTTTGACGAACGTTAAAATTTTGGACTGCCATCAATTAGGAAAAGTGTCCCAGGAAGAGGGAAAAACAAAATTCACGCCGTCCGACTCGTTTCGAGTAACTTTTGCTGGTTCCGCCCTCCCTGACTACGTTATGGTGGACAAATTGAGGCTTCCGCTGCGTCTCTTCGTGCCAAAGCCCATGACTTGCAACAAATGCAAGTCAGTTGGTCACACAGCAGACTACTGCGCCAACAAGGAGCGCTGTGCCACTTGCGGAGAGCAACATGTGGGCAAATCCTGCAGTGCGACTGAGCATAAGTGTCCATATTGCGGGGGGACCCCACATGAGCTCTCAGCTTGTGAAATTTACAAGAGTCGCTGGGAGAAACAGAAGCGCTCTTTAAAGGAACGCTCGAAACGCACTTTTGCGGAAATTTTAAAGGGCGCTTCTCCACAGGCCCAACAACAACAACATCCAATCTCCTCACACAATATCTTTTCCACGTTGCCAGTTGACGAAATGGAAGCGGACACAGCTCACGGGGGCACACCGTTTATTTTCCAAGGGAATCCCCGGCGCAAAAATGTGACCACTCCCAAAATTCAATCACAAGTCCCTCCGGTGATATCCCCTGTTAACTTGCCTAAAAAATCGAGTGCAGCGGACAAGCAAAATCAGGTTCCTCCTGGCATCCGTGGGAATAGTTCACCTTCGAACGACCCAGCACTCGATGGGACATCAAAAACCCCAACTGTCCCTATTTTTCCGTCCAGCTCAACTTCCCAATCGGGATTTATAAAGTTGTCTGACCTTTTGGATCAAATCTTCAAGTGTTTTAACGTTTCCGACTCCATCAGAACCATTGTCATTTCAAGGCTTCCAGTATTAAAGACAATTTTGCAACAATTGATGCAAACATGGCCCCTCCTAGCAATGATTATCTCTCTTGATGTCTAATTTAAATAGAGAGGTCGGAGATATCACTGTTTTACAGTGGAATTGTCGTAGTCTTATCCCTAAATTGGATACATTCAAATTTTTAATTCATAAGTTCAATTGTGATGTTTTTGCTCTGTCCGAAACTTGGCTTTCTTCGCGAGATGATCTCTCTTTCCATGATTTCAATATTATACGCTTGGACCGTGATGACAGATACGGAGGGGTGCTATTGGGGATCAATAAGTGCCACTCATTTTTTCGAATTGACCTTCTACCTATTGGAGGGATTGAAGCTGTTGCTTGTCACGCAAACATCAGAGGCAAAGACCTCTGTATTGTCAGCTTGTATTGGCCTCCGAGAGCTGCGGTTAGCCGCAAGCAACTTGTTGACATGTGCTCACTCCTTCCTGAGCCACGATTGATCTTGGGAGACTTTAACTCTCACGGAACTGCCTGGGGGGAACAGTACGACGACAATCGTTCATCGATGATATATGACCTTTGTAACAGCTGCAATATGACCGTTTTGAACACTGGGGAAACAACACGTGTACCTAAACCTCCTGCTAACCCAAGTGCTCTTGACCTCTCGCTTTGCTCGAATTCATAATCGTTAGATTGCAAGTGGAATGTAATCCAGGACCCCAACGGTAGTGATCACTTGCCAATCAAAATTTCCATCACAATTGGGTCGAATTATTCTGAATCTATAAACATGGCATATGACCTCACAAGACACATTGACTGGAAAAAGTATGCGGACGTGATTACTCTAGCCATCAATTCCAGAGATGGTTTACCTCCATTGGAGGAGTATAACTTCCTTTCTCGTTTGATCTATGACAGCGCAGTTCGCGCTCAAACGAAACCCGTTCCAGGTTCCACCATTTCCCGAAGGCCTCCCAATCTATGGTGGGATAGCCAATGTTCCAAGCTTTATTTAGAAAAATCGAATGCATTTAAAGCTTTCCGGAAACGTGGAACTCTTGAAAATTTTCAAACGTATTTAGCCCTTGAGAATCAGCTCAAAAATTTGATCAAAGGGAAGAAACGTGCTTATTGGCGAAATTTCGTGGGAGGTTTGTCACGAGAAACGTCAATGAAAAAATTATGGAAAGTGGCTCGAAACATGAGAAATCGCTCTTCAACGAATGAAAGCGAAGAATATTCACATCGATGGATTTTTAATTTTGCACGAAAGGTTTGTCCCGATTCCGCTCCCGTGCAAAAAATTGTTCGAGATATACCACAAGATAGGTGCGATCTTGATTCCGAGTTTTCGATGGTAGAATTCTCTCTTGCTCTCCTTTCATGTAACAATTCTGCTCCGGGATCGGATCGAATTAAGTTCAACTTGTTGAAAAACCTCCCTGATGTGGCGAAACATCGCTTGTTGAATTTATTCAATCGGTTTCTGGAACATAATATTGTTCCAAATGATTGGAGACAAATACGAGTTATAGCTATTCAAAAACCCGGAAAACCCGCGTCCGACTTCAATTCGTACCGCCCAATAGTAATGCTGTCTTGTATACGGAAATTGTTGGAGAAAATGATCTTGTTTCGCCTTGATCGATGGGTTGAAACGAATGGCCTACTCTCAGATACACAATATGGGTTCCGCAGGGGCAAGGGGACGAATGATTGTCTTGCGTTGCTTTCTTCAGAAATTCAAATGGCTTACGCCGGAAAAAAACAAATGGCTTCAGTATTCTTGGACATAAAGGGGGCCTTTGATTCAGTTTCAATAGAGGTCCTGTCAGACAAATTACACTCTCGGGGTCTGCCGCCTCTATTGAATAATATGTTATATAACTTGCTTTGTGAGAAACATTTGAATTTTTCTCACGGGGATTCGACAGTAAGTCGGGTCTCCTACATGGGACTCCCCCAGGGCTCATGTTTAAGCCCCCTTTTGTACAACTTCTATGTAAGCGACATCGACAATTGCCTTACACAAAATTGCAGCCTAAGACAACTTGCAGATGATGGAGTGGTGTCTGTCGTAGGATCAAACGAATCCGACCTGCAAGGACCCTTACAAGATACTTTGAACAATTTTTCAACCTGGGCCATTGGGCTAGGGATCGAATTCTCCACGGAGAAAACAGAGATGGTGGTTTTTTCTAGGAAGCATAGACCAGCAAAACCAAAGCTTCAACTTTTGGGTAAACCGATCACTCATGCTATGTCATTCAAGTATCTTGGGGTCTGGTTCGACTCCAAATGTACTTGGGGGGTCCATATTAGGTATCTGAGTAAAAAATGTCAACAAAGAATAAACTTTCTCCGTACAATTACCGGCACCTGGTGGGGAGCCCATCCCGAAGATCTTATAATGTTGTATCGAACAACTATTCTCTCAGTGATGGAGTATGGCAGTTTCTGTTTTCAATCAGCTGCCAAAACACACCTCATTAAACTCGAGCGAATTCAGTATCTTTGTCTCCGTATCGCGTTGGGATGTATGCCCTCAACGCATACCATGAGTCTCGAGGTTTTGGCAGGCCTACTCCCACTAAAAGATCGCTTCAATTTATTATCTCTTCGGTTCCTCATCCGGTGTAAGGTTATGAACCCATTGGTGATCGGAAATTTTGAGCAGCTGATCGAGCTAAATTTTCATTCTGGATTCCTGAGCTCATATCATGAATTCGTCTCCATGCAGGTTGATCCTTCTTCGTATATTCCCAACCGTGTTTGTTTTCCTGACTACATCAATTCCTCTGTACATTTTGATCTGTCCATGAAGCAGGATATCCATGGAATTCCAGATTATCATCGATCGGGGATCGTTCCTACGATTTTCGAAGCAAAGTATGGGTGTGTCAATTGTGATAATATGTACTTTACTGATGGGTCCTCTATGAATGAGTCCACAGGATTCGGAGTGTTCAACAATTTTTTTAGCACCTCACACAGTCTTCAGTATCCTTGCTCAGTGTATATTGCTGAATTGGCAGCAATACATTGGGCGCTGGACAGCGTCGTCTCACGACCTGTTGAACACTATTACATTGTAACGGATAGTCTGAGCTCTGTCGAAGCTATCCATTCAGTGAGGCCGGAAAAGCACTCGCCGTACTTCCTTGAGAGAATACGAGAAATTTTGAGTGCTTTATCCAGACGCTGTTATGTCATTACCTTTGTCTGGGTCCCTTCACATTGCTCAATTCCGGGTAATGAGAGGGCTGACTCATTAGCAAAGGTAGGTGCAATTGAAGGCGAAAATTATCAGCGTCAAATCGCCTTCAATGAATTTTATTCTTTAGTTCTTAAAAATACTATCGTTAACTGGCAACGCAAATGGAACGAAGATGAATTGGGCCGGTGGCTCCACTCAATTATCCCTAAGGTTAGCCTCAATCCGTGGTTCAAAAGTCTGGACTTGAGTCGGGACTTTATTCGCACCTTCTCCCGACTCATGTCCAATCACTGTTCGTTAGATGCACTACTCTTCCGTTTCAATCTTGCCGACAGCAATCTCTGCGGTTGTGGCCATGGTTACCACGACATCGAACACGTTGTTTGGTCGTGCGAGTTGTATCTTGTCGCCAGATCGAATTTAGAAAACTCCCTTCGGGCTGGAGGAAAGCAGTCCAATGTGCCAGTGAGAGATGTGTTGGCTCGGTTAGACCTTGATTACATGTCCCAAATATATGTTTTCCTTAAAGCTATCGATCTTCGAGTGTGATTGTTCATACATCCTTTTCCCCTCCTTTTCGTCCTTTGCGAGCTATCGGTTCCCTTCCTACTAACAATAAAATAAGTTAAATTGTAAATACGTATTAGATGTAAGGATAGTTTTAAGAATTGAGTGTGAAGTGTCAGTGTGAATGAGAATGTGAATGTGAATGTGAGTGCGAGTGTAAACACACATCTCCTTACATCCCATCCTTTTCCTAATGAAAATGTGTCACCGTTCTAAACTCGAGTCGACCGCGAGTAATCGGTTTCCTATTTCATTAACCATAGAATTAAGGAAACAACATGTTGATATATGCTATTCGAAATATAGTTAAGAGTTTGGCTCCATTAAACTTATGTAACTGAGCCTGTAAAAATAAACGGATTAATAAAAAAAAAAACCATGGATATTACAACCATCCTCCTTAGTGACTTTGGACCAACTGTTCAATAGTTTCAGGATTTTTTTCGGACATGCTACTATACAGATCCGCCATTCGAAGGCGGAATTCTTTCTGCAGCCTGTCACTGATAAGACACATCCTGAAAACTATCTGAGGGATACACGGTGACCTTCAGGTAATTCTGTATAGTGTCGACCCTTGGAAATTCTGCAGAGGCACGGAGAACATGAACCTGTTAGCGGGATTGAAAACCAAGAGCTTTTGACGAGGATATTTTCGCATAGATAGCGAAACCCGAACACATTCGAATTGTTAGCATCATTGTTGAGAGTATGCGATGGTATTTTCAAAATTTAACAACAATCAACGGAGTCAACTTCTCGTTTTGGTCGAGAGATTCCTTTGCAAAAAAATCGTACACTATGTACTAATACACGCATATGTTCGAACTTCACTCAAGACGTGCTCTTTGACATTTGAGTCGCAGCCTAGTATAAATAACAATATCCCCAGTAATACTAAGTAAGGAAGCGAAGTTCTACTAGGGACATTAATACAAATAATGAAGATGAATGTTCAATTGTATTATTTGAAGAACACACCATTCAACGCCACCTCCTCTCCAAGCTTTCTGTAATGATACAAACTTAATTTTATGAAACAAACTATAAATCTACTCATTTATAATTATTTTATGTATTGTCAGAGCACTACTGAAGTAATATGATCGGAATGAGCAGCGCCCGGCGAATGTGGCCCATCACAAACACCCTCTTACACGACCTTATTTATTGTCTTATACCAATAAAGGGACGTTCTATTCTCCGCCTACGGATTGTAGATTGATTCGTCGAGTTATAAATATGAATATCAAAACAAACCAGTTGATCACGAGAACGAATATAATGACGAATAAAAAAATTACTAACTAGGATGACAGTATATGGTAAGGAATTAATTTATACTTCGAATATTTCAAAGCGATGGTACTGATTGTATATTATAATAGGTCAAAAGCCCCACAAAATAAATTCGTTTTTAAGAGAAAAAAACGTCTTTTCACATGACACAAAATATTCGATCATTCCATCAAAAGAAAATTTTGTTCATCGCTCAGGTACGCGCCGCATTGGATCGAGAGGATTTCATCAATTCATAAATATAATCCTCTTGTGCCTCGATGCATCATATCATTACACGAGAATTTCTCCGAGATAAATCCTTTCATCGAGGGCAATGCTCCGCTCTTTCTTCGTGTTTCTTTACCCTCTGAAAATCACCAATTCTTCTTTCCCCTTTTCCGGTTCATGTTTCCACTGCCTGTACTCTGCTGGTCGAACTTCGCACGGATGGGGGTTCCCTGCAGCGTTATTCTCTGGGTGGACAGCGCGGGGAACTTGTTATAACGGAATTCCATTCTCCACACACAAATGAACTGGTGTTTCTTTGAATCAACAACAAGCTAAATATTTTCCTCGTCCCCCCATTCTAATCTTCCGTCATGCCCCTCACCCCACCAAGTGAAAAGCCTTCCCCGAACTACTTCATGGAGGTTGCTAGACGCAGGAATCCATTTCTGGTAGAAAAACCCACCGAAAGAGAAAGGAAAAATTTCCAATATAAGTTAAGGTCCAGTGTGAGCAATACACGAGTATGAGATACTGTCTTGAGAATGCAATTATCCGCAATATTGCGAATACAGAATGAAGGGAATTATGGAGGGACGAGTCTCGTGAAATTGAATTTCGTTTTAATATAGAATTAAATCGGTTAACAACCGCATGACAGGATGGTCAGAACGAGACCTATAAGTCAGTAGGATACACCAACGATTGCCTGACCAAAGAACATAAGTTGAATTGCGAATTTCAAATCACCAGTGGATATGACAAATCCTGGGGGAGGAAATTTCCTTAGCAACACATCGGTCAGCAGCACCGATCAATATTCTCCTATCCCCCTCGATAAACTGGACCTGACAGCATCTTCGAACACTGCGAGAGCTACTCCGACTATATCCCTCAATGAAAACGAAGGAAAAGGATGCGGCATTCGAACGAAACCAGACATCTTTTTGTGTCCATGTTTGGTTTCCGGGCTATAGCACTGTTTACTCTCCCATTCTTGTCCTGTCCATTATTGTATCAGTATTTTCCTCTTGTTAACTCAGTGAAAACACCGTTAGCCCTTCCTTCACACACCCACTCGTTTGTTTACTTATCTGGCTATTTTCTCTCCCTCGCACCTTATCGATCTATAGCATTGCTATCTGTTCGGAAGAAAGTCTGTTTGCTGCGTTTTTGGTTTCCTGTTGTTTATTTTCGGTCTAAATGAAAATGAAATGAGTTTCCGCTCATTTCGTCTGCATCTTTTGCACACGTTTTCATCATCGGCAGTGATCATGTTGTGGCCATTGTATTTATGTTTCCAATTTGTATCGGTTGCGTCCAAAACAAACCAAACAACACGGTGGATGTGATGAATAATGGAGGAAACAACTGTTTATTTCTTCGGTCTTACCTTCAACCAGCAGTGTTTAGGAAAGGGCGAGTGCAAATTTGTCCGGATTCTGATGGTGTGATGAGAATTTATTCAACTAGTGCGGGATAAATTTGGTCTTGTGTGTTGTGAATACAGTTCTTCTCGTTTGGAACACTATAGAGGAAGGGTGGTAAAGACGGACACCTTAAGTAAAAGTCATTTTTTTATGAATTTCATAAAAAATATATAGCTATCTCACCACAAATTGATAGTCTAAATATCATTTTAAAATGAATTTGTTTTTGAGGCAGCTATTTTGCAAAACGAATGTGTCCGACATCTTTGAAAAAATAAAAATGTCGGGAAAAATGGACGGAGAAGGGGTGGAAAAGATGGTCACTAACTGGAAAGTTATATTTTGAAATTCAAGTTGTACTCAATGTACTCAATAAGTAGAGAACTTCAAATAGGTCTTAAAAATGATCACCTAGAAAGGCCTCGTAATTTTCCCCCTTTTTTCATGTTTTAAAAAGCTTCCGACTTCCGGAATGATAAATTCGAACTATATTTTAAAAGCTAAGCCAGCCATCCGAATTTATTTCAGCCATCTGAGTCATCTGAGTTGGTTTATTGAATGAATGCTTCAATCCGTTTTTTTGGCAGTTCGAGAGCCAAAAGCCGAAAGCCGAAAGCCTGACTTCCGTCATGGACTTTCCATAGAATCTCGGTCGAGGAGATGTCGCACTAGCTTTTGTTCCTACTGCTGATTGAAAACTGTCGAAAGATGTCCCAGCTGTGGTGAAAAATTCGAATTTTTGAGGTGCCATATGTGTGTTGTTCTTGGAATGTTGGAATTCAACGCAGTTGTGTTCAAGGGGGGCCCTTCCTTAACAGATTTTACAAACTCTTCCATCAGATGGTTCGTTCATTACTTACGGTTGCTCTTGATGGGCATCTGTCAAGATAATGAAAGAGAAGATAATCAATTTATTTTCAAAACAAAATGTTCGTCTTTCCCTTAGATAGAGTGTCCGTCTTATTCGACTTGATTAGTATTTTTTTCATCAATATATCTGGAGTAAAAATAAGAAAATTCACCGCTAATTCGATAAAACGCAAGAAAAGTGATAGGAAAACACGTAACGAAAGATATCCCGAAAATTTATTCGATTACAATAAGCATCTTTTTCTGCAGACGAAAATTTACATCGATCTGCTCTTTGTAGAATGCTTTTTTGTTTTTATTCAAAATTTTAACCCTTCCAATACGACAGTGTGCTCCGCCGGAGTGCTACCGCTGTTCGGAGCACTGCGCCGAAAAGTATGCACATCGCGCTGATGTGATCGATGTGCAGTATCACTCTCATGTCGTTTAAAGACAACGCTCGTACACACAGCTCATCGAGCGGATGTCGTCCATAGACGACGCTCGTAGCGAATGGGTTAACAGAGGGCCAGCTGGGTATACACAGTAAGAGTCAAAAATGTTGGTACACTACTGTATTGCAAGATTGTACAACATTAAAAATTAAAACAAAAATGTAATTTATCAATCGTACATAGGAATCCATCTTTCCTACCCTGTCCGTCTTTTGCGACTTTCCCCTTTGTGTAATAGATCATTTCTTGATAGAGCCGTTTTCTGAAATTCCGCATTCTGAGCATCTTATTCTATTTAAGGGTCTGGTTTGAGCTTGCTCGGAAGAATTTATAACCCCCTCGAAACGTATTCACCGCACAGTAAATTATTTTGTCAAGTCAGGAAATGTTGGAATGAACCTCGATCTTCCTGGTAAACGTTCAATCGCAATCCACACCTTCGTCGTTTGTCATATATCAGAATACGTTTGATTCTTTGTTTTGGATTATCATTTTTCAAGATATTAAGGTTGACATACGAACGTTTGGAGAAGTCACGTTTGCCTGTGTTTTTGTGTACAAAGTGTTACAAATATAAAACTATGTTTGTTAGTGTGTTGGTTGAACTCAATGACATATGAAATATCAAACGATATAATAATATCGCCTCAAAAATTACGTAAACAGCCGTTTTTCGAGTACTAAAATGGTTCTTTAAATTGCCATTCCACGCACATTTATCCCTTAGTACCTTTTGACAATTTTCACTTTCCTTCATGAAACGATGATCCCATGATTAATCTTCTGGAAAAACACAATAAACTTGTTGTTTGTTCCCACCTTCACAAAAAACAACATCATGTTCAATTGTCCCATGTTGATTTTCTAGGCATAACTGTCCCACCATGAATTTTTAAGCTCGTAATCAAGCCGCATTGATTCAAGTGAGGGGAACTTTTCACAATTCATTCAATATCAGTTTACTGCCTATAAAAAACCCGGCGTATTGCTAAACTGAAATGCTTAAAGCTAGCGATAAACGAATATGGTAGAAAACTTTGATTGTGCTTTTACCTACTGCTGATTTTAGAACATGAAACAACTATGCGTAGAACGGCAGTAAAGGTCTGTTAAAAACTTTGTGCTCGTTAGATCCCGCTGACTGGATTAAAAATACAACGAAGTGTATAAGACTGTATTTTGTGTCGAATCTTGGATCTATGCGCATGAGCCGGAATTGATGCACATACACTGTACTGAGAAAAAGTCCAAAAACTGGCCCGCGAGTAAATATTTACCACATTCATTCGTATTCCTGAAATAAATCCAGTGAATAAACTCGGAGCTGTGTTACTCGGGAGTATAATTGTTTATATCAAATTGTGATCGGATAACACTTTTTCTTGAAAAAATCAGAGTTACATCCAGATTGCTTTATGTGCAGAGTAATCTGAGCAAGGAATAGCAACTGAAAATTGAAAATCGACAAAGGTTTCTTAACACAAGAACTACCGACATTTTTTTCATACCTACCAAACCGATCACTTTGACATAAAACTTTCAAAGGAAATTAACTATATTTAGAAGAAGTTATAACATTACAGGTCGGACTCGATTATTAGCTACCACTTACCAGCAATTTCACTCAATGTTGTATATCTTTCTCAGGCAATGAACTCATTTTAATGCAACTCTGTGCGAAAAGTGCATATCCTGACATAACTTAACCCATAGACGATCAATCTGGAAAAAAAAGTTTTTGTTTTTGACAAAAGCCATTGGTGTATTTTTGATTATTGGCATTACATAAACCCCAATCTTCAAGAACTATTTTTTTCCGTTCTTCCGTTTTCCGGAAAATGACAAAAAATCGAAAAATCCCACAAACAAAAACATTGGCCAAAACCTCCATTTTTGTTCCTGTAGCAGGTTCAATTCAATGCTTTCTTTTCCTACATCACAATGTGTGATCTTTTATCGAAGTCAGTCTTTAGAAAACAAACGCAGCGGTGCGCTTGAATTAAATTTTCATCAGCGTGCGTTCAAAGAAAACTCGTATTCTCTCTTGGTGCGAAAAGCATAAAATTCATAAGCACGACAGCGCAAAATGTACCCGGCGCAGAACTCCGATACTAAACATTTCTTCTCACTTGTGTGATGCGCGTCTCATTCTATGTACACATACACATCGAATTCTAGCGCCCACTTCGTCTTCCTTCGTTCTAAGCAAAGCATAAAAACAACAGCGCGCCCCCATTTGGACCGTATACGCTTGTGTGAAGAAAAATATCAACAGAGAGAGCAATCCAGATTCAAGCGCGCAGTATAGAAACACGGCGTAAGCACGGCGCAAAATTCAGCGTAAAACTCAGCGCAAATCTATGCGCATGAACGGCGCTGACAACCAAACATTTCATCTGTGTTTCGGAGCGTGCTCATTCGCCAGAGCGCATGGGTACACATCAGCACCGGGTTGCATTCTGAAGACTGATCAAAGTAATACTGTAGAATAAATTACATATTTTTGAGTTCGCTTGGCATAAAATGAATTAACCAGGGTTGCCATATAAAAATTTCTGAAAAAATCTGTATATCAGTATTTTTAGCAAAAAAAAAATCTATATAAAAAATCTGAATCGAAAAGAAAAAGAAATTAAAATAATGGTTTATCTTTATTTTGAATTATTTTTTCTTATTTTTGGGTTGTCGTATCAATACAACAAAATAAAAAATAAATCACAAGAAAGTTTTCTCATAATCCTCTTAATTGTATGATGTTTTACATGGTTTTGTTGCACTTTGGTTTCAAATTGTTCGTCAATTTCATCCTTAAATAGATGAAATCTATTTGAGTCTATTTTAATTTGAGTCTTCAAATCAAAATAGACTCTGTGGATGGCAACCGATTTCCGCACTTTGTTTGGTTGGCATTATAAAGCGAAAATATTCGCTCAACACACGCTAATGAATGTTATCGAAAAGTGTCTATAAAAATTTCTCATCACGTCTTTTGACAAAAAATTAGATTTTTTTCAATTTTCGATTGTTCCTCATTTCTCGGAGAATGAGAATTTGGAAAAAAAATTCTTAAAAAATGGTCAAAATTACACCAACGGCTTTCGTCAACAATAATATTTTGACAACTCGGCACGAAAGGGGCAAAGCAGCACGGCAACATCAATATACTACCGATTTTGTTCCAGCGCACTTATTAGAACTCAACACTGTTCCTATATTTAGGTTTGTATATAAAATTTTTGAGGGTCTTCAATTTTGCTGGAAGTAAATGGTTGTATTCCGTTGCATTAAAAATATATAAATGGGATACATAGTATATGCAAAAAAGAATATTAAAATAGATTTTCATGCAACGGAAAACAGTGTTCTTATCACGATATATTCATTTACTTTGTAAATGTATGACGAAGGACGGTTTCAACAAAAACAAAAGATTTCATTTGGATCGAATTACTAAAAACAATAAGAGAATAAATTAATAAAATTTAAAAATACAAGTAATAGAAAATGCATATTCCTATGACACCTCAGGGGTCCGCTTGCCACCCCAATGCCAGAAAATGGCTAGAAATATTTCAAGCTGCATCGGAATAAGTACATTATTTTAGATGTTATAATTATTTTGACATTGTCAAAATTTTGCCAGTTTCATTCTTTTTGTCTATATCTTGTATGTTTTCATCGACCAAGTCGCACTAACTTGTTTTTTATTCTTATTTTTTAGGTATTTGGTAATAATTTATTCATGATGGAATTCTCGTTTTTCGAGTTTGTTCTTCTATGTATATAAATTATGAATAACTTTACATTAAAACTTTTTAACCATTTTTGATATCCTCATTGTCATACACATGATCAGCAATGAATAAATTCTATAATAAATCAATAAATTCCTGAATAAATCAATAAATTCCTCTCCATCGTCTGACACGAGATGAATGATTTCTTCAAGTAAACATCCAGTTTTGGTCCGACGTCGTTCTTCGTGATGGCTCTCCACTGATACACTGCAAATTCGTTGAATCGTTTATTTCATTAGAATGATAGCGCATAAAACTTACCCTTTGTCAGCAAGTGTTTTCAAGATGTCATCGATCACCTCGGGGGCTTGTTCTTGAAGCACAATTTGATTAGATAACACACTCGAATGTATTAATTGGTGTAGACACATAAAAAGTGTGAGACTTGGTTTGAGATCCATACTGGACGAGTATAAGATTCTCTGGGATCGCAAACTGAAGTGAATCAAAAACGGGGGATGGTCAACATTTTATATCAGAGACATAAACTCTGATAAGTGGCTCCGTAGTGGGAAATCCCCTTGTTCGTGGAATCGACTACCATCTGACGGAATTTTGATATGTTGGAATTTACATTAATTGAGTAGGAATTTACATTAATTGGGAGTCAGAGGTAAATTGAACACGTTGTGTAAGCTACAGTTTATTCCGTCCATCTTCTTATTGA
Source organism: Toxorhynchites rutilus septentrionalis (assembly GCF_029784135.1). Lineage (NCBI taxonomy): Eukaryota > Metazoa > Arthropoda > Insecta > Diptera > Culicidae > Toxorhynchites > Toxorhynchites rutilus. The sequence continues at coordinate 228,015,906 of NC_073746.1, forward strand.
TTTCGGAGTGTATCTAACATCTGCTCGCGTATAGTTTGGATCTGAGCACCATCAGCTGTTCATGCATACGACGCTTTGAAACGTTTAATCCTTTCTTCTGTCCTTGCACACTCAATATCCCACTGAAGGGGTTGGACCCCCTATGCTTTTTTTTATATATATATATATATATATATATATATATATATATATATATATTTGCGTAAAAATAACACTCACCTAGGATAATTCGATTTATGCATGCATCCGTTGGAGCGACCTTCGCTGTTAATATCGCAGCCCTTATTTCCGCTAAAATTGCGCTTTGCGTACAAAATTAAATTTTGCTGCGTTGCACTGTTGTAGCTGCGTGAAAAGGGGTGAGAACGAGACTATGCAATACGCAAATCAATAAGCTATCAATATGGCATGCACATCTGTCGCTATCTGATCTATCTGATCTTCCACTTGTAGTGGATAGGATAATTTGTAATTCAGTAGCAACGTGGTATACCAATTTCGCTATTTTTTCCGCATTTCATTCATCGATGGAACGTAGGGGATATAGTCTAATTTGCTCAATGTAGTAGGAATTGTACCACACGGAACGAAAAGTCTCGTTTCTCGCATTCAAAATCAAATCGTGTATATCACTGTTGAGATTCGTTTTTTGAAATACTCATTGGAGAAATTATTGAGTTTCTTTCGTTTAAAGGTTGATGATCATTGCCAGACGATATGGAGTACTACTCTCCTCAATCGTCTGATCATTCTCTCGATATAATCTTGTTTTTTCTTTCACCATATAATAATGTAATATAGCTTTTACCTGAAATATATTTTTTGCGACTTTAGTATTGAATTATACAGTTCGACTTTTCTGTTATATTCTCTACTAGTTTGTAATGTGGAAAAATGAACTACATAAAACATAGAGGCCAAATCAAAAGTACCTTTTTCCACATGTTCAAAAATGATGGTCCTAAATGACCAATCTTTCAAAAACCGATTTTTTAAGCCACTCTAATCTAGGGTTTGGAACAATAATGTTTTTGGAAACAAATTCTTTTTTCCATCATATTTGGTATGCAAAAATTTAAAGTCATAGCCAAAATTTTGATATTTCCGGGATGAATAAATTTCTGGAAAAATACCCTCAAGGTTGACTTTTAGTGAATTTTCAATCTAAAATTCAAAAAATCTCAACCATGTTTCTAGTAGATCCCTCTCATGTAATTTCTGAAAAGTTTCCCGGTGCTCGTTATAAAAATCTCATCTCTTTTGAATCGTAAAAATCACTTCAAAAATGTATGTTGAATGAGCCAACATATTATATTAATATTATCTGCAGGTAGATAGAGTAAAAACTAAATATTACAAAAAATATATATATATAGAAAAGCCGTACAAATACAAAAATGTTTGCTCTGTAATTGATGAACATAATATCTATTTTGTATTTTTGAATGATCAATTAATTTTTTTACTTCTATTACTAACACGTTCGTCGCTCAAAGCGACTTTTCTGAGTTCCTTGCGGAGCCCAACTTGCGGTTAAATTATTAAACAACTTTTACATGATCTAACAATGTTTTATTTAATTTGATAATAAATTGACAACAATAACACATGCCAAAGTCATATTATATGGGGTTCGCAAAAAGCTGCAGTACAAACCATCCGCACTAGTCTCCGATTTATTTTCACTGTATAGAATCGAATCCGGTATATAATCGAGTCAAAAATTTTTTTTTCTTTTTCGTTTTTTTTGCATATTTTTATCGTTTATTGAAAATAAAAGAAGAATTAAATTTTTTATTCGTCCCCTTGAAGTCAGAAAATACGTTTCTCACATGAAAAAAATATTTTTTTCCAGAATCTCCCAGAATGTGATAGATGATTATATTCGATGAAAAAAATCGTTCTACGTATATGTTCGAATTTCAACAATGACAGAGTTATAGAACTTTTTTTTGTTTCGGACTCTGTTACCTCAAACTGGTTCTACACTAAAAAGTACGCTGCGTAAACCAATTCTGTTGCCTTCATTTGAAAGATGAGAGAATTTAGTACAGGATATAGTAGTGAAACATCTAAATTAATTGATTTAAATAACTTTTTGAAAGAGAAAATTCCAAAGTTAGTAATTTTTAATGTGTAATCATTAATTTTATCCCAAAAATTCATATTGAACTTAAAAGTTTCTACCAATCAAATTGAAGTTCTCAAGCCACTTTACAATTTGTTCTTTGACACCTAACTTCTATCTGTCTTAATTGCATTGCAATATTGATATAAATAATTCCTGGTGAAAATTCAAGCAAAATTATCAAAATTCACGATTTTTACCCCACCGTACATAAAATAGCCACTTAAATTCCACCTTAATGTTCAAAGGTACATTTTTTCTTGAAACAAGTCATATTCGAAATGCAAAAAAAAATTCTTTTCAAACTGTATATACTCGAGTCCAAAATTGTATATAATCGAATCACAAATAATCGAGTCCGACCTGTATAAACATTATAATGATATGGTTACAATGTTAATATTTTTCTTCATATCCTATAGTTACACTTAAGTGACTATGTGTCATGTGTCTATGTGTCAGTGTCATCCATATCTGGGTGACGGGGCGATGAAAGTGTTAAATGGTAACTATCAGTATTTTCTCGTAAACGGTCCCCGATTCACTCGAAAAAAAGGTTCAATTATACATATCTTGAACACGATGAAAACAAAATGTTACATACATCTCTAGAAGCACAAATTATATAAGAAACAACCCTAATAATGAGGGTATGAATTATATTGCTAGAAAGTCCCCAATAACGTCAACCTTCGCGAATGGACACGTCAAGTCTTAAAGTACCGCTGTCTATAGTTGAGATTGACGCACACAAATTTCACCCAATGCTGACCATCTTTCTTCGATGGCATGCTTCCCTGGCCCCGGCTGTCACAAGGTTGAAAGGCCTAATCCTTTACCGAGAGGCATCACTTGAAATCTTAAATATGTATAGTTTGTTCTGCCAAAAAGGGGGATTTAAGCATCAGGAATATTAATTGCTCTGATTTCTCGACCATGTCAACCACTTTCCGCTGCCGGATGCCGAAGGGATGAGGCAAGATCACAAAATTCTTCTCCCGGACGTCACCATTCTGGACGATGTCACTTCTCCTTTCGGTCTTTCTTCCGGTAAGTAGCACAATTTCGTATTCAAAAATGCAAAGTTGCTCCGTCCACAAAGCACATAGCGCCGCTCATGTCGAAGCATGTGTTCGGATTCCAAGGCAACAGAAACGACCCCGGCTATTGAGGAAACTATTTTCCTCTACCCTCTCGTTATCTCGTGCTAAATCGACCCTCGTTCGTTTGCTATGATTTATAAGAATGGCTGATGACCAGGGAAGCTGGCTTTGATTTAGGGCCACTCTTTTATCGTGCGAGGGTCAGACGGGGCTGTGTTTTCTTAGGCCATTAATAAGCAGGACATTATTCACATGCAGGCACGTCTTCCTCTTCGTAGCTGTCGTTTGGAAGGAAACGTTTGAGACATTTATTAAGTGCTGGAGGTCTTGCAAAAGTTTGCGATCACTAAAGGGTGAGCGATGGATGGACATTTATTGGAGACAAGTTATGTGGTTAGCTCTAGCTTATATCAATTCACTTCCGATGATTCACGTTCACATCTTATAGGGTCGGTAATATAAACTACTTTTCACTCTTCACTCAACTCTCCAAAGTGTCCATTGAAAATGGAATGAGTGATTCGATCCAAATGAAATCTTTTGTTTTTGTTCAAAATGTCCTTCGTCATGCATTTGCAAGGTAAATGAATATATCGTGATAAGAATACTGTGTTCCGTTGCATGAAAATCTATTTTAATGTTCTTTTCTGCATATACTCTGTATCCCATTTATATATTTTTAAAGCAACAACAAATGCAAAATGAATGAAATCATTAGCTTCCCGCAAAATTATGGACTCTCAAAAAACTGGAGGAATTTCTAGAAAAAAATCAGTTTACTTCATATTATTCCTGTCAATAAGAGTTTGATAGTCACCTTCTACTACTTTTGCTTCCATTCCGTAAAATTTGTTCCAGAAATATGTTGAATTTTAACTAAATTTTTATATTGCTTTTTTAAAATAATTACCATTTCGCAAAGTACGAGGCGGATTCGATCATACACTCTGTCAAATGTGAACCGAAAATAGCGTTTTCTAATAAAATGCTTTATTTATCATCTAAATACATATTATCAACTTCAAAATAGGCACTTTCTGAAGAAACACACTTTTTCCAACGAACAATCCAGTCACCGAAACACGTTATATAGCTGGATTCAGGAATTGTCTTTAGTTCACACAGCAAATTCGTTTTTATGTCTTCAATGCTGTTAAAACGGGTCCCACGAAGCGGTAAACTGAGTTTTGGAAATAGGAAAAAATCACTCCCATGTCTCGTTGCCAGTAATTACGCGTGGTATCAGAATTTAATCGTTCGGCCTCTTAATTGTTGTTTAAAGAAAATTTTGCTCTTTTGGTACATGCCCAAAACATCAATTAAAATATGACGCGCGATGAGTGTTGCGTTTGCTGACCATTGACCAAAAACAGCGACGTCGGTTTGGCGTTGTTAATGCATAATCGAGTGGACTTCTTTCGACGTGTTGTGTCAAAGGATGAAACGTGGATCTATTACCACACTCCTGGGTCCAATAGGCAGTCCCACTCTGAAGACTGCCTATTGGACCCAGGCATATTTCGATTTATTGTTGTGCTCCCTTGGCCGAGTGGTTAGCGTCATAACTAACATGCCGGGTGTTCGGGTTCGATTCCCGTTCTGGTCGGGGGAATTTTTCGTCAAAAGAAATTTCCTCCGACTTGCACTGTGATCACGCGTATTCTAAAGCTTGCCACTCAGAATGTATTCAAGGCGTGTTATTTGGCATAGAAATCTCAACTAAGTACTAATAAAAATGACGCAAGTAATACTACGTTGAGACGGCGAAATTCCTCTAGGAACGTTAGTGCCATTGAAGAAGAAGAAGATATTTCGAAGACTTAGACGTTTCGTACTACAGAAAACTAATCGAAATGTTGGAAACTCGCTATACCAAGTGAATTGCCCTCGAAGGAAACTATGTTAGGAATAAATGCAGCTTTGCCCAAAAAAAACGATTGTTTTCGTTAAAAATCTCGGGACTTTTCAGCCAATGTAGTATATCTCGACTCCTTCAAGAGGTGAAAGAGGATCATATTTGAAGAAAAAGTCCTTCTAAGCATACGGTCCATTTTCAACAATGACAAATTTATTGAACTTGTAATGATTTTGGTCTCTTTTTGGCTCTAACACTACATAGGGCGATTCTGTTGCTTGCTTCCACTTGAAAGATGAGAGAATTTGGAACAGGGTACAGTTGTGATACATCGTTTTAAAATGGGATGTACTTCATTTGGAAACTTTATCTTTCAAGTTTTTATTAAGTTTAGTCATATTCTAAGAATAAATTTTTATCTTATTGTGGTGGACAAAAATACCGGGATTTCAATGAATTATGTACAAGCTTAATTTATTGCTTTCACAACAAAAATAATTTCATTTTCTCTTCTTGAATTTTGCAAAATTTGCAGTAAGTTCTAATTGTTAGCTGAAAAATTTCCAGCCTATTGTATCCCCAAAACCCCTGTAAACAATAGTCAATAGCATGATGCATATTGATACATTTAGCAATTTTTGTAGTCGACCGATAAAGGTTTTTGGTAGATTAAAAAAGTATTTCATCGCAAATCATATCAGAAGTACAAAATGCTATACATACCCTCGGAATGAACTAATATTTTTCATCATTAGAAAAAAGGTGAAAAATCGATCTTTTATTTTGTTTAGAGGTAAAGTGGTCACCTAGTGGGGGCATAGTGGTCACTCGCACATATCAAGCTAAATGTGATAGCTTTATGCTGATACATACAAAAATTTTGTAAGAAACACATAACGTTCCGCAAAATGAGGCTTGGTTTAGTTGGAGTGGCATATTTTTCCAGGGTCAAAGCCACAAAGGAATCTCTTCAAGAGCAGAATGTGATGAGGTATATCAGCATCAGTAAACAGAACATCGTAAGTTGTTATTCACCTATGACCATTTTGCCCCCAAACATCAAAATAATTCCTATGCTAATTAATCGCTGAGATCAAACAAAATATCTGTTCACCTCTACTAAAATATGTGAACAGTGGTCCAAACTGATGATTTGTCCAAAATATCAGATTGAATAAACTAAATTTCACGAGAAATTCCTTAAATACCATGCGCACAGAACTACGGCCGAATGGCTATCGAGAGAGTAATTTCTGTTTTTACAGGGTGACTCAAAAGTCATTAAATTCTTCAAACATAAGGTGACTATCAATACGGTGTCAATAGTCAATATTTATACTATCAAACAAGCAGGTGACCACTTTGCCCCCGCTACCCCTACATATATACAGGGTTGCCACATTTAAATCTGTAAAATTTTCTGAAAAAAACTGTATATCTGTATTTTTAGCAAAAAAATCTATATAAAAAATCTGTATCGAAAAAATAAGGGAAAATGTTAACGATGATGAGAACTGATGAAACACGGGAGAAATTCAAATATTTATGAACGGTTAAATTCTACGCTAAGGAAACGTCAAACACAAACGATAATGAGTAGTGTTGTAAGCTTTCTGCCGATTATGTTATAATTCAAATGTAGTTCTCATGTGAAATGATAGTGAAACCAAGTGATTACTCTAAAGAAGCAATTGTGATATTAATTTTATAGTTATATCATCAATGCATTAAGCATTTCAAGATATTAGAACAAAGTGTCCGAAATATGATACAGAACGGTATCTATGTATGCGCTTTAATAAATTCAATACTTGAAAATGAAATTCAAACAATCTGTAAATTCTGTATTTTTGCTGAAAATCTGTAATTCTGTGTATACAGATTCTGTATCTTAAATTTGGCGAAAAATCTGTAAAATACAGAATTTTCTGTATATGTGGCAACCCTGCGTATATACAATTATGTTATTTACCGAACTTGTAACCTCTTCTAAGGCCTTCTGTGGAGAATAATTTTGGTTTTATATGTATTATAGTGATTTTCAACACTTTTGGCTGACTATCTTTGTGTTATTACAGAATAACTACGTCCACGCAACAATCATCAGCGATGGAGATCGATCCACGGTCGAAATAAGATCGATTCATCCATACAACTGCTCTGCTCTACAAGACACATCGGGCTGCTGTTCTATAAATAACTCAACAATGATCAATCAACTGTCTCCGCTGTCCGGTCTAACTGGATAATGGAAGAACAGATAGAAAACTCTTACGCCCAAATAGGCTACTGTGTAAATGTGTACCATATGCAATGGTATAGAAGGGAATACTCTAACGCCGAAAAATGGCAACTGTGTAATGTGCTAATTATAGATATGATAAACATGTGACATGTACACGATTATAATTCGGCTCTGTTACAGCTAAAATGCTAAAGAGCCTAAAATAAACAAAAGGAATTAAAAAAAACACTTTTGGCTGGTTCGTCACTTTTTTCCCATTTTTTGGAAGAATGTAGGGAGTGAGAATTGAACTCGTGACCTTTAGCGTGAGAAAGGTAGATATTTCTTACCTTTACATTATCTTTACAACCACAATACAAAAAGTATCCTGCCAACCGATCAGAAAGTGCTGCAAGATTGAAACTGTGACTTTAACTGCCGAGATGTAACATGTTTATTGTCGTTTTGGGAAGTGCTGTCATCGAACCATTCCATACCACTGTCATTCCGCAAGTGTGACCTGTCCCAATTACAATTACATTAATTGTCCTAGAAATGTCTCCGATGCATATTCGTTCTATTAAACAAACATTCCACGAAGAAAAAAATTAACATTTAATCCATTCCGAATTGACAAAACTGTAATTTATCAATAATTAGCTAACCCGGCAAACTTCGTTCCGCCCATTTACTTGATTAATTCTCGAGTAATGCAGAAATTTGTGTTTTATTTGTATGGCCCTAAGAGAGGGGGGAGGGGTATCTAACCACCATAGAAACATTCATTGCACCCTAAAGTTTCCATATGCCTAATTTGGTTTAATTTGCTTGATTAATTCTCGGGTAATGCAAAAGTTTGTGTTTCATTTGTACGGCAGCCCCCTCTAAGAGAGGGGGAAGGAGTATCTTAACACCATAGAAACATTTATTGCATCCTAAAACCTCCACATGCCAAATTTGGTTTCATTTGCTTGATTAATTCTCGAGTAATGCAGAAATTTGTGTTTCATTTGTATGGCAGCCCACCCTTTGAGTGGGGGAAGGACTGTCTAACCATCATAGAAACATTTATTGCACCCTAAAACTTTCACATGCCAACTTTGGTTTCGTTTGATTGATTAATTTCCGAGTAATGCAAAAAATTGTGTTTCATTTGTATGGCAGCCCCCTCTAAGAGAGGGGGAAGGAGTATCTTATCACCATAGAAACATTTATTGCATCCTAAAACCTCCACATGCCAAATTTGGTTTCATTTGCTTGATTAATTCTCGAGTAATGCAGAAATTTGTGTTTCATTTGTATGGCAGCCCCCCCTTTGAGTGGGGGAAGGACTGTCTAACCATCATAGAAACATTTATTGCACCCTAAAACTTTCACATGCCAACTTTGGTTTCGTTTGATTGATTAATTTCCGAGTAATGCAAAAAATTGTGTTTCATTTGTATGGCAGCCCCCTCTAAGAGAGGGGGAAGGAGTATCTTATCACCATAGAAACATTTATTGCATCCTAAAACCTCCACATGCCAAATTTGGTTTCATTTGCTTGATTAATTCTCGAGTAATGCAGAAATTTGTGTTTCATTTGTATGGCAGCCCCCCCCTTTGAGTGGGGGAAGGACTGTCTAACCATCATAGAAACATTTATTGCACCCTAAAACTTTCACATGCCAACTTTGGTTTCGTTTGCTTGGTTAATTTCCGAGTAATGCAGAAATTTGTGTTTCATTTGTATGGCAGCCCCCCCCTTAGAGAGGGGGGAGGGGTCTCAAAATATCACGAAAACCTTCCCCGGCCCCAAAAATCCCTACATACCAATTTTCATGTCGATCGGTTCAGTAGTTTCCGAGTCTATAAGAATCAGACAGACAGACAGACATCACTCCATTTTTATATATATAGATAGAAATTTTTATTGTCTGATACAGCACTAATGTTCGTACAGCAATAATACAATGGATAACCTTGAATCATTTGTTTGTATTTAGCCATGTTCGCAAATAACATATTCTTCGTCTCGTTGCATCATTTCACTGAATGGACTAAACTTTATACAGAGGACAATTACATTTCTGGAATGTTGAAATGTATTTTTAATGGGAGCTGTGGCATATATAAACATTGTTTTATTTATCTGTGACGTAATGAGCTTGTACAATTTTATGACTTTTTGGCAAATGTGAAACCTTCACAATAAAGGATTATATTCATAGCATAATGCATACGAGCATTCGAGTTTCTATTTATCTGATAGAGCAAACAAAACGCTCATTGGTGGGATACTAAAACAATTGATTTTTTTTTAAATTTACACAAGACCTTTTGAAGAACAATTTTTGGTATATATATAGGTATCACGGATACCCAATAATTTATTATATCTTCTGAAAACAACTGACTCTTACATTGAAGAGATGAATTCAATTCTTCTAACCGTGCTCATCATCGGTATTGTTAGTGGTACTGTTTTTGGTGCTCCAAGCGAAATCAAGGATGCTCAACCAGAGGCGATCTTCGATAGTTCGATGTTATTGGACCGTGGACCAGTCAAGTGCACATGTGGTATGTAAAAACAACAAATTACAAATGTTTCATACTGAACTCGTTTTACAATTACCTTTCATAGATGAAAATGGAAACGTTAAGACAACTCCGAAGCCGAAGACGGATCATAACCTTCTTAAATCATTAATTGAAAATGAAATAAATAGTCAAATATCCATTCAATTGAACTTTTGTATTTTAATAACATCGATGGTTAAAAAATACAATACTGAAGAACAATAATTTACAAAGTCAACTAAGGTATATTTCTTTAGAGATTATTGAAAATTCACATTCTATGTTATAAAACTTAGAACCACTATCTATCTTCGTGGAACGATGACAATAGATTACCTAAAATGCTGAACAACAAGTTTTGACGAAACATATTGCTACTCTACTTTACTGCAAAAAGTCTGAAAAATCTGTATAAATACAGATTATTCTGTAGATATGGTAACCCTGCAATACAAAACTTATTTCGATCCATAATATACAAAAAATCAGTAAAGTTTTCAGGTGGCAAAATAATGCTGTTTTTCTGAGACCGATGTGGGATCCTATTTATTCCGTGGATCTTCATATTTACAATAGAAAAATGTATCACATAGAATAAAGATTTAGCTTCCTAAATTTTTAATATGTCGTGTAAATAGCTTCCCGAAAAATAATATGATCAGCTACAGTCTTTTCTATCTTACCTGCTGAAAATTCCTAAAAAAAATGCTGTTTGGTGGAATCAGAAAAAGGGACCGAAGAATAAATATAGGGTTGGGGAAAAAGAAATGTCGTATTTCTGATCGAAATTTAACGCTTTATTTAACATACTTAAAATTATCCAATTTAAGTCAAATATGCGCCGTTTTGTTCGTAAACTTGTTGTCATTTAGAAGGAAACTTCATTATCAATCCCCCCCGCCCCCTTATAAAACCCCCTCCTTATTTACAAAAAAAATCAGACAATCAGTTTTCGCAAACCTCATTTGAGGCCAACTTAGTATCACCAAGAGCGTTTTGCATGGACCGGAAGTGATGATAATCACTTGGAGTCAGGTCCGAACTATACGGTGGGTGCAATAGGACATCCCATCCGAGCTCCCGTAGCTTCTGGCGGGTCATTAAAGATGTGTGAGGCCGAGCGTTGTCCTGGTGGATAACAACACCATTCCTATTGATCATTTCTGGCCGCTTCTGGTCAATCGCCTGCTTCAAACGGTCAAGCTGCTCACAGTAGAGAATCGAGTTGAGGGTCTAGACATAGTTGAGTAGCTCATAGTGGATGATTCCCTTCCAATCCCACCAAACACACAGCAAAACCTTCCTGGCCGTCAATCCGGGCTTGGCGATGGTTTGGCCCGGCTCACCGCGCTTCGACCACGACTTGTTTCGCTTTAGGTTGTCTTACGTGATCCACTTTTCATCACCAGTAACCATCTTCTTCTTTTTTTGGAATCCAATCTTTTGCAAATGGTTCCAAACGGTATTATAGTCTATACCCAGTTCCTGGCCAATCGAGCGAGTGGATGATTTCAACGATTTTATCGGTTTCCACGACGACAAAGGAATTTCCTCCGACTTGCACTGTGGTCACGCGTATTCTAGAGCTTGCCACTCAGAATGCATTCAATGCGTGTTATTTGGCATAGAAATCTCAACTAAGTACTAATAAAAATGACGCAAGTAATAATACATTGAGACGGCGAAGTTCCTCTAGGAACGTTAGTGCCATTGAAGAAGAAGAAGAAGACGACGATTGGCCTACCAGTACGGGGTGTATCTTCGACAGCCACTACACCAGAACGAAATCGATCAAACCAACGCTGTGCTGTGCGAATCGTTACAGTATCGGGTCCATAAACTACACGAATTTGTCGTATAGTATGTATGATGCCATAAGTACAACACAAGATATGTTTAAATATTATATTGACAATATACGACATTTCTTTTCCCCAACCCAATATATCTTCAAAAAGAAAAAAATGTATTGTCCTGGATTTTCGATATTTCCTATGAGCTTTAAAAAAAGGATATCAATTTGCCGTTAGAAGATATAAGTTAGATGATTGGAGAATTTTCATGCATAGATATTGTCCTAAAGGACATGCTAATGAATATTTCATAAATGTGTCAACACATCTATATTGAAAAACAAATTAAATCTGTGCAAATTTAGAAATAGACGAGTTTTTCTGTGCTGCTACCTGGGAGTAATGCGATGGACCTCTTGCGATCCTCTATTATTGTGATAAGCAATTATGCTAGTAACTACGACGATTTCCTTATCCACCACAGCTTCAATAACTATTCCACAATACTTATCGTAATAAGCCACCATCCAGTCTAAACAATTACTCGTGACTGTCGATAACTTAACGGCAATCGGATACTCATCTTCTCACAAGTTTATTATTATGCAACTCATTCGATTTCAACCGTAATTGTCACAATCTAATTTTTTGTCCATCAACTCAATTAGACGAACATGTTAGACGAACATGTCCATCAACTCAATTATGACGAACATGTGTTTTGATATCGAGTATCAAACGCACCTTATGGTGACAAGCATTGATCTATATCATCGTGTTGAATTTCCGGGGATCCATCCGGGGATATAACGGCTGAAAAGTTCATAAGGTTGACGTCTAGATGGCGCTTTTTGCAAAAATCTACTTGACTATCACAAAGCACCATCTTTCAATCGATACGTGTCAAAATTTGACAACAATCGGTCGATTGGTTCATGAGTTACAGCATTGAGAGTGAAGCAAGTTTTGGTATTGTGAAAACAATGCACCGTGTCACAGATCAATGAAAACTATGGCAAAATTACATGAATTGGGCTTCGAATTGCTTCCGCATTCACCACCATCTCCAGATCTGGCACCAGCGACTATTTTCTGTTCGCAGACCTGAAGAGAATGCTCGCTGGCAAGAAATTTAAGACCGATGATGAAGTGATTACCGAAACTGAGGCCCAGTCTTCAGAATGCAACTCGGTGCTGATGCGCAACAAGATTTTTGTACCCAGTTGAGCTCCCACTCATTGTGCACACATGAGCTCTGGCGAATGAGCACGCTCCTAAACACAGATGAAATGTTTGGTTGTCAGCGCCGTTCTTACGCCCAGTTTTAAGCTGAGTTTTACGCTGGAATTTGCGCAGTGCTTGCGCCGTATTTCTATACTGCGCGTTTGAATCTGGATTGCTCTCTCTGTTGAGGTATTTTTCTTCACACAAGTGTTTATGTTTGCTTAGAACGAACGAAGACAAAGCGGGCGCTAGAATTTGATGTGGATGTGTGTGTATGTGTATAGAGTGAGACGCGTATCACACAAGTGAGAAGAAATGTTTAGTACCTGAGTTCCAATTATTATGATGGATGTTTCGGGTTAAATTCCTGTTTGTCAGTACATCAATCTCGAAAGCGATATCATGCCCAATATTGGAAAGTGAATACTATCTTAAAAATCATAACTTCCTCTAGATGCTTCAAATTTTATAATATTCCATTCGTCTATATTCAAACGACAGCGGTCTGTAAGTTTGGGTTTCTCTCGTAAACAATACGAAGATCACGAGACGCATGCGAAATTTCTGTTCCTCATGTTCTTCCAGGTGGGAATCGATTACTAGGGCTGTATACAAATAATAGAGATTTAAATACTGATGATTACACTAACTAACCGATTATAAATTTGAGGTCCATTGGTCGGATTGTGATAAAATATATAAGACACAAATTATTTGGGAAAATTTAATCGCCAAGTTTTCATCTGTTTATAATTGTAACACCTTACATGGATTACTATCCAACCAACGATATGAGAGCCTTAGCAGGAATATGGGCTATCATTGGCACCGGTATTTCAGCACCAACTGAAAGATTTCGCTTTTCGAATAAAATACAAAACAAAGCATGTTACTGACATAAATACATACCATTTACAGTCGGGTGGTACCCATTCTCATCCGCAAAATATTTCACAGTATACTTAACACCATCGGGCCCAATATAGCTGTATGATCCCGTAATAACCAGCACTTCGGTTCCAATATCTAGCTTTTTAACGTATGCATTTTGACGCACTTCACGGCCATCACTCAGTTCATAGCTACGAAAAAAGAAGTAAAATATATACAACCGATAAGTATCATTATGTTGATTCACGACACAGTATCATAGTGATTGTTCCGCTATGTTGCAATACCTCCAGCTAAAATCATTCGTACTGTGATTATTAGATTGATTAACCACCGTCGGTTGGGTGGCATCGTTGTTGACTGGGGCACCTGCAGCATTACCACTTATGGCAGCGACAATAGCTAAGATTAGGAAGACCGAATTCATCACTGTGAACTACGACCGTGGCGGTTGAGTACGTACTGATTCCGAAACAAACGATGACTCTTTGGCCTGTACCAATTGGCTAAAACTTGTTTTCAGTTTTTTGTGTGTTCCTAGTCAAGTCTCCCTCTATGTATGATACCAGAAATGAGCGTTGTCTTCTTGTACTAGCAAACTGTACTGCAAATGAGACGCTTGGAACGAAATGGAAAAATCACTTTTTTCAACCATATCATGAGTTTTTGGTGACTGAACTATCTGATGCATTTGTCTTCTATATAAAAATAACCACACAGAATTGATCAAAGCACTTTCATTCAGCAAATTTCGATAAAGCTCATTCTCCATGAAAAGTGTCAATTTCACACAAGATAACTATTGTAGTTATAATTCGAACTATCGTTTTTAAACTACTTTACAATCGAGATGAAACCGAAATTGACTCCTAAAGAATCATCTCTCAGAAGAGTATGCACACCAATCGTAGAACTGCACCACCAACTCACGCCCAATAAAAATATATGCCAGAACAATAACTTAGTTTTCTCAAAGAACGCATAGGAAAATCATATATTTCAAAAAAAAAAGTTCAAATCATTTCAATGAAAGTACTTTCAGTTCCACAACTTTTTTCCATCTTTTTCCATGATATTTGAACTAACTGAACGACCTGTTAGAAGTGGAAAAGGCGAACAAAACAGAAAATCGTAATTGTATTTTTTTTCGACCCAAATTTAAGCATTATTTAGAATGTTTAGTTCAATTTCAATATTCAATTCACTGATTGTTATATTTCCGTATATATGTTAACATCAAAGCAATATAAAGAATGTACCGAACAGATAAATTTATTAGAGTGAATAACTTAAACGGTTTGGATAATTGTACTGGTGGGGTAGAACAGGAAACATTGAAAAGTTTTTGAGAAATCATCCCAATTCACATCATTGGAATGCCTCACGTCTATGAGCGGAAATCAAATCGCCGAATGTAAAAATCAATTGACAAGTTTCGGAGATATGGGATAAACATGTTCAGTGGTATGAGAAACACACGATATCATGTCTAGGTGAGTTAATCCAGATTTTCAACATTTAGGAACAATTCGAAATGATTTCATAATCTAGTTGAATACAATTACCGCTCTCGGTAGCGATAAACTTTTACGATTCATATATTACATTGCCTGTCCATAAGGGTGCCAATGAAAATATGGGAAAAACCAACCCTCAAATTTCAAATAGTTACCCCATAAAAATGTTCACCACCTCGAAAAAACAACCTATGCAAAATTTCAGCTCATTCGGACTTAAAGGCAAAGCGGCCAAAGATTGAGTTTTTTGAAAATCGAATAATCATCCAAGGGAGTAGTAAAGGAAATAAAAAAAAGAACAATTTTTGATGTTTTTTCCAGGTGGTAAACATTTTTGATGGGGTAACTTTTTGAAATTCGAGATGACCACCCTACTGTCCATCTTACGCTCACCATATATCCGTTTCACCCACTAAAAAAACTATTAAGCCGGTCGATCCATTTTTATTCCAGCAAAAAAACATTCGAAACACTTTTCCGTGGAACATTTCACGCGCTTATTCGACAAACAGTATATTAAACTATAAACAAGTGCATTCAGAGATGCCAACCTTCCTGGTTTTTCAGGATTTCCCAGACTTCTCGTCACGCCACGATGTCCTGACAAACATTAAATTTTCCCTGATTTTACTGAAATGATCCTGATTTATCCTGATTTTTGCTGATTTGGTACGTTCTTCATCGGAATAAAAATTATCCGTCATAAATAGACTGCCAATGAGAACTGTCATAATAGCCTACATAAAAATGCCCTACATAAAAATGGGTACAAACTTCCCGGACAACCCAATTTGAACTATCCTGATTTCTCCTGATTTTTATTTTCATACTTCCCGATTTTTGAAAATTATAATTGGCAACCCTGACTGCATTTATTTCTTCTTGAAAACACAAGTTTCTACAGACACCAGCGAAGTTCTTCTTAACCTGTCCGTCTTACACTCACTTCCCCTACCCATATGTCGTGCTGTATATAGATCATATAAAGTAGAAAACACAAGGCACTATGTGTAGTGAATACGCTGGATGAGGAAGAGTTTCTCATTCGAGCTGCTTCAGTGTTTTCTCAATGATTATGAAAGAAAATAACACTCCTATTACTCCGCTTAACGTTACGTAATAACGTAACGTAACACATAGATGTAAACTGCGCATGAGGACAATTCATCTCGCAATCCTTTTTTTTTGTTTCTGAATCTTTCTTGGATTGAGCAAACATTGGATACAGCTGCATCAGTAATACCAAGTTCATTTCTATGTTCTTCTAACGTTCGAATTAAATATTCATGTATTAATTCATCGTCTTCTAATTTATTCAGCTGTATATACCACTCTTTTCATGTCCTATTCGATGGAACTTGATCACAATAACCTTCATCAAGTAATCGATCAACGTCTACTACATTTTGTTTGACTCAAAATAATGCAAAAGCCCAAAAAATAGTTTATCGCGCTCCAGTTTTTACAAAACAAATATCAAAGATTGATTTCGCAAATACACATGCTGACTGAATGTTATCGAGAAAACTTAGGGAACTAAATGTGAAACTAAGGTGATGTCCAAATAATTCCTGTCTTCATGAAATTTATGAATGCTGTTTCATAGCTAGCTCTTGCAATATCCAATATTGTCATAGCTGTGATCGACTTAGGTGCGTTACTTCGCAAGAGTATCAATGATTCTTCCATTCTGAAATTTAAACAGCGCTGGTTATCATCAAAGTTTCTTATCGACGTCGATCAGAGATCGGAGAACAAACACAGCCGCAAAGCGATTCTCGATCTTCATCGGAAAGGACTGACTCCTCCCGACATCATAAAACGTCTCAATTTTCCTCGGCGAATAGTTCGGTACTTATTCCGAATGGGGAATGGTTTGCGCTGGAGTTACCGCTGATTCTCGAGTACCGAGTCGTTTGAGAACGAGGTTTTAAAGAAAAACGTGATGCAATAAATTCAGAAATCCAACAATAACCAGAATTGGACCTTCATGCAAGATGGGACTGCTCCATTTGGGCTAATTTAAAAATAATAAATATGTTCATAATCACAATATGATTACTTGATTACATGGATATACTTTCAAATCCACTTACATAAATCAATTCACATTTGTTGGCCACCCGTGTATCGACAAAACCTTGAAAGTAAAGATTGCTTGCAGATATCATAACTAGCGTCACATGGATTATGATAAAATGATTAAGATACATTATTTCGGTGAAATAACAACCAATCAGTTTCTGTAATAGAATCGATTGCAGAAGATTTAAAGATTTATTAACCTCTTAGGGAGTGTAGCAAACTAACTATCCAACTAGAGATAACAGAACCTTGTTATCGATTCCGACAGGTTTTGGCATTTCATCACCAACTGAAAGACAGAATTGATTATTAAATAGAATACAATGAACATGTCGCATATATAAATACATACTAGTCACAGTTGGATGATAACCATTCTCATCGGCAAAATAATTCACAGTGTACTTTACACCATCGGGGCCCACATAAGTATAAGCACCTGTGATCACCAACACCTCGGTACCATCGTCCAATATCTTGACGTATGAATTTTGTCGTACCTCACGGCCATCACTCAACTCATAACTGAAAATAACATGTAAAAGGTAGTAAATTGATAGTTATTCACCTTCATGATAATTCACAAGTTACAAAACAACTTCATATTGATCGTTTCGTTATGTGGTGGTACCTCCAGCTGAAATCATTCGTGCTGTAATTATTAGATTGATTAATCACCGTCGGTTGGGTGTCATCTTTGCTGACCGGGACACCCACAGCAGCACCACTAGTTGCAGTGACAATAGCTAATATTATGATCACAGGATTCATCGCTGTGTACTACGACTTTTGGCGAGTGGATACGAACTGAATACGAATCGAAAGAAGATTTTTGTAAAAGTCTTCATCGTCTTCCAAATGACTAAAACTTGTTTTTGAGTTTTTTTTCTTCGTGCTATTTTTATGTGAGATCTCAATGTCAAAGTTCAACTTCACTGCTGGACGCCGGTGAAGATTTTGCAGCAGTCATATAACACATTTTCGACATTGGTGCTAACAACCAGTGATCTTCTCAAGTAAACAATATTTTTTTCGAGAGGATACTTCTAATTCTATATCTGTCTCTAAGCATTTTGACCTCGAGTTACTGTCATTTGAGTTTTTCGCTAACTAAATAAACTTGATTTGGAGGCCTTTCGCTTTCTGGGCGTCCGTAATGAATCAGCTTACATTTCTCCGTTGTCAGGTGTGCCGTATATAAACTTCAATATGGTATTACAAATATTGATAGTTTTTTTCATTGATTTTTTTTTTTTGTAAATCCAATGGGATTGATGTTTTGTGCAGGGTTGTTAAATGATTCGTAAAAACGCTTGGAAACTTGTAATCCGATGACAACCAGTTAACATAAAAATTCATATCTTGACTATAACTTGAAAACACACCAATTTAGAAAAATTCAAAGGTTTGGTAACAGGTCTCATTTGTCTGTTTTAGAGTGACGTATCGAACTATTCGTAATCCATGTTGAACAGTTGTTGTATTGCAAACATTAGGGTTATTCTTAAACAATCGATCCTTCGATCTAATTTATAGTCACTTTGAACCTGTAATTCACAATTCTTTACGTGGTTTTGATATGAACTAATATAAAAGGAGACAACGTCTGAAATTCAACGAGCTATAGAACAACTTTGTATAAATTGTGATAAACGAAATATGACACAAATAATTTTAATTTAAAGAAACTTTAATCTCTAATCAATTCCTGTTGCAAATATGACCCGTTTTTAAGAAAAGCCCACCCATTCATGAAAGTAACAAATTACACATTTATCGAACCAATTATCCAACCAACGATGCAAGCACCTTGGGGTCGATCCCAACAGGTCTCGGCACCGGCATTTCATCTCCAACTGAAAAACGCAATTGATTTTCGATTAGAATATCACGAAAATGTTGCTAGCATAAAAAAAACAAACCAGTTACGGTAGGATGATATCCGTCTTCATCGGCAAAATAGTTCACAGTATACTTAACACCATCCGGACCAATATATTTGTATGCACCTGTGATCACCAGCACCTCGGTACCATCGTCCAATTTCTTAACGTAAGCATTTTGACGAACCTCACGGCCATCACTCAGCTCATAGCTACAGAAAATATAGCAAAAACAGTCAACTGCTAATTACCATCATGATGATTCACAACTCAGCATTATTGTAGTTATTTCGTTATGTTACCGCACCTCCAGCTAAAATCATTCGTGCTGTGATTGTTAGATTCATTAACCACCGTCAGTTGGGTGTCATCTTTGTTGACCGGGGCACTTACAGCAGCACCACTAATGACAACTACAATAGCTAAAATTTTAAGAATCGGATTCATCGCTACAAAACTGCAACTTTGACGGTTGGGTACGGACTGAATTCGATTCGGGCAATGATTATAGTAGAAGCCCGCAGCATCTTCCAATCGACTAAAACTCGTTTTTGAGTTTTTCTTGTTTCTGTGATTTTAGGCAAAATCTACCACCAACGGCCAATGTCAGAGTTCAGCGTTACCTGTTGAAGAAGAGTATTGCAAATTGTGATCTTCGGTAGTGAGTTAACATGTCTATAACCATAATACCAGTAATCACTAATCAATGGGAAACATCAATATTCTGCTTAACTTTCAATTTCTAAAATTCATAGGATCAAATATACACTCGAAAGAAAAATTAGAGGATCAGAGTGCGAGGTCGGAATTTTTAACTGATTTTTGACATGCTGTATCTTCGTGAAAAATCAACGCATATATTTTACGTACATATTTTTATCTTGGTGTGTGTAGGTGTAGTGGGCAACAATATCGGGAAGAAATGAAAAATCGATTTTTCTTTATTTTTTCAAGAATATTCTGGACTAACCAAAAAATATGCCAACCAACTCAACAGCAAATCCAATTAACCTCATCAATCAGCTAGGATTTTGTACTTCTGATACGACTGTGATCAAATGCTCCTCTAGTTTACTCCAAACTTTGAAAAATCGGCTGAACGTATCAATATGAAACGTTCACAGATGTTTATTTTTATTTTTTTTTATTTTATTTTATTGTCGTCAATCTAAATTGTAGACCGATACATTCTTAATACTACTTAAAACTACTTACTTAAAACTAAAAATCTAAAGAGAGCTGGCTGGATAATTTATCCGTTTAATTTAAAAGACGATTTTAACAAGTTACAGAATCAATTTTTTGTTATTTATTTATTTATTTCGTCAAACCAGCGTAGACTAAATATGCTGCCCAAATATTACAGTGAAATTTAACGATATCTTATTCTATTCAGATAGTCTTTGAGCATTGACCTTGACATGGTTACATCAATTGTTTCACTGTGTTCGTTACAGAGGCTCATCATACGATTAATAGGACTATATTTGGCATAATTCGTTCTTCGATAATCTATGTAAAAAATGTTAGGGTTTCTCAGGTTCCTAATCGGTTCGTAAAAATTTAGGTTTCCTAATATTTCTTCTGAGTCCACTCGTTGTGATATGATATCAATAATAAATAGAATCATGGCAGAGTTCCGACGTTCTTTTAGGCTTTTAATATTGATTAGCATACAGCGTGCTTCATATGGAGGAAGATGATAAAGGGTGTGTCACATCAAATTGCATCACGGAAAAAACGCTGTAGAAATTTAATTTTTAGGAATTATATCTTCAGCTTTCGCTTATAATCAGATAAGAGTGTATAGATCACGTTGGTCATGCTTCACTGTCAATTTTTCGTAAATTTGGAAAAATGTCGTCGAACGAAAAAGAGCGTCGTGAATTAATCCTGTGCACTCATTTCGAGAATCCGGAGTTGTCACATCGGGACATCGGTAAGATGCTTGGAATCGTCCAATCCACGGTCAGCATAGTACTAAAACCGGGGCACTTACTTCGAGAACCTAACCATTGACCGGAAGGTGAAGAACGGCAGAAATGGATGCTCCGTCAGTGAAAAAGATCACAAGCGCGTAGTTAAGCAGTTTAGACGTGATACGAGAAGTTCGGTCTGGGATGTCGCCATGAAGCTGAATTTGTCAAGTTCATTCGTCCAGCGGACCAAGCAGCGGGAGGGCCTGCGTACATACAAGGTTCAGAAGGCTCCTAACCGCGACGAAAGGCAAAACATGGTGGGGAAGACGCGATCCCGGAAGCTGTACACCGAAATGCTGACGAAGCCGCATTGCCTGGTAATGGACGACGAAACCTACGTCAAAGCGGACTTTCGTCAGCTGCCGGGCCTGTTGTTCTTCTCCGCAGAGGACAAATTCAGCGTTCCGGAGGAGATTCGCAAGCAGAAACTATCCAAGTTTGCCAAAAAGTACATGGTGTGGCAAGCGATCTGCTCTTGCGGAAAGCGGAGCGCCCCCTTCGTGATGACCGGCACGGTAAACGGGCAAGTTTACCTTAAGGAGTGCCTACAGAAGCGCTTACTACCACTATTGAAGCAGCACGAGGGCCCGACCATCTTCTGGCCGGATCTTGCTTCGTGCCACTATTCAAAGGACATGTTGGAGTGGTACGAAGCCAAAGGGGTCACCTTCGTGCCAAAGGAAATGAACCCGCCCAACGCGCCGGAGCTTCGCCCAATAGAGAAATATTGGGCGATTATGAAGCAGGCCCTCCGGAAGAACCCAAAAGTTGTCAAATCGGAGGCGGACTTCAAGAGAAAATGGATTTCTGTTCAAAAAAAACTACAACCTGACGTTGTACAGAACCTTATGGACGGGGTAAAGAGGAAGGTGCGAGCATACGGGCTTGGGCTCGAAGTATGAATAAAAAGAAAATGCCAAAAGTTGTTTAATAGTTTTTATTTTACTGTCTAAAATTTTCAAAAGGATCGGTCTAGTGGGCGAATTTCTACAGCGTTTTTTTCCGTGATGCAATTTGATGTGACACACCCTTTATGAAGACCAGCCTAGTTTACGAAGTGCAAATAACATTTTTTTTTTTGTACAGATTCAATTCTGTCTTCGTGTGAAGTTATGTAGGGGGACCATACAATACTACAGTATTCGAGAATTGATCTGACGAGTGTAATATACAATGTTTTTATTGTGTACGGATCGTGGAAATGGTAACTAAAGCGTTTAATGAAGCTCAACATATTATTTGCTCTATGGATGATTGTATTATAATGATCCACGAAGGTTAGTTTCGAATCTAAGATCACACCTAAATCTCTTACTCGTTGACATCTACTGATGGGTTGATTACCCAGTATAACACCATTGTTCAATGGTGTTCTTCTTCTTGTAAAAGTAATCAAAGTGCATTTCCTAACATTGAGCTGAAATAAACTCTTAGTGCACCAATTATAAACTATGTCAACTTCATTTTTGAATGTTTGAGAGTCTTTTTCATTCTTTATTTCCATATACAGTTTCATATCATCTGCGTAGATAAGTGCCTTAACACTGTTAAGAAAAGCGCAAAAGTCATTAACAAATAAAATGAACAAAAGTAGCCCCAAATGAGAGCCTTGAAGAACTCCGGATGTAACAAATATTGGTTTTGAAATTTCCCCATTAAATCTTACCATTTGGGTGCGGTCAGTCAAATATGATTCTAGCCATTTCAATAGCTTGACTTTTATCCCTATTTTTTGAAGTTTAAGAAGGAGTAAGGGTATATCAACACGATCGAAAGCCTTACTAAAGTCAGTGTATAGAGCTTCAACTTGATTACCATTATCCATTGCATTCAAAGTGAATGTGACAAATTCCAGCAAATTTGTTGTTGTTGATCATCCTTTGAAAAATCCGTGTTGCTTATTCGTAATTCGTGGCTTTAGTTGTTGAAAAAGTTTTTGGTTTATTATGGCTTCAAAGAGTTTTGGAATGCAAGAAATAATTGCTACTCCACGATAATTTCTTACATCGGATCTATTACCGGATTGGAATATTGGTACAAGAAAAGAATTTTTCCATATTTTTGGGAACCTTTCTGATTTCAATGACGTATTGAAAAGCCATAAAAGTGAATGAGTTAATTCAGATGCTAAATTTTTTATAAAAACTGGTGGAATTCCGTCAGGACCTGGCCCTTTGGAGACATCGAGCTTATTTAATGCGTCAAAAATTTCAATGTAAGTTAGTTTTCTGACTCCAACATCACATTGAAATTCTGGAAGAAATGCAAAGAAGTCACGATCTCGGTCCTCCTCAGCTGTTAGAACATAAACTTCTTGAAAAAATGTTGCAAAGAGGTTGCAAATTTTTTCTGGGTCATTCCCCACGGTATCGTCAAGATGCATGTGTGATGGAAAACCATTGCTTTTTAATTTTGTTTTTATGTAATTAAAGAAACTTTTCGGGTTAGATTTTATGTCCGACTCTGTTTTTAAGCTGTAATCTTCAAAAGCGCTTTTAACAGTTGAGTTGAGCTGTTCGCAAATGTTCAGATATTTTTGGAGATTAGCATCAGATTTGTATTTCTCATAAAATTTATTTGCCTTCTGTTTTTTATTTTTTAGATTCTTTATGCTTTGATTAAACCAAATCGGATATTTTGTGTTCATATTTCTCCTTTTTCGTCTTGCTCTCCTGCTCTATAATTTCATTGATCATCGAGTAAAAAGTCGTCACTGCTACTTCAATGTTTTCCACACTTCTAAATAAATCCTGTAATTTGCTTTAGTGTAATCAGAGACTTCCTCAAATTGATAATCAAATGATTTTTGAGTGTTATCTATAAATATAGAATATTCGATAGCTGTGTGGAAAGCTTCATTTTTCCAAAGTGGAGTTAATGATTCGGTCACACTAAAATCTTCGGTCATATTTGTCAACAAGAAATCCAAGAAGCATTTCTGTCGATTCTGAACATTGTTTATTTGATTCAACCCAAGACCGGCTATTTTATCAAAAATAAATTGCAGAGTCTTATTATCACCAACAACTGGAAGCAAGATAAATTAATTTTCAAAATCAGTGATAAAGTCCGCATTTCGTTGATTGAAATTTCCGTATACATGGATTTTTGATTCTGGTGCAAAGGAAGATATAATATTTTCAGCATCTTCAAAGAATTTCTCATAACAACTAAGTTGAGCACGATCTGGGGGGAAGTAAACAGATGCAAATATATGTATCTCTCCCGCAATAAGTGCTTTGACCCACACTTGCTCAAACTCGTCGAATTCTGTTGTTGGAATATGTTTTGAATTTATTAATGAATTAATAGCAATAAGGACGCCGCCTCCCGATTTTTTATGGGATTTGTGAAGATTACGGTCATCTCTGAACACATTATAACGATTTCCGAATACTTCCTCGCTTCTAACACTATCATCCCAACTTGTCTCTGTGGCCATAATTATCGAGAAAGAAGAATTCAGAACATTAATTTGGATTTCTTCCATTTTAAGTGGACTTTTCATACGGTTGAAATTTTTACAGTATATCAAAATTTCAACTACATTTAGTTGTTGAGGCGAGGAAGATGGTTCATTATCTACTACTTGGTATGATGAGGCATACAAATTGTTGTTGGTTTGTTGTTTATGGAATACACTAGGCTAAAAATTTGCCTGCAAACATTAGAACTTACTGCGTTATTTGCAGAACTACAGTGAATTTTGTAAAGCACTATGAAAATCCTGTTTTTGACACTTTTTTTAAATCGATGCAAAAAATTTAAATATTTTTTTTTTCGTCAAAGTAACAAATCATCCTTGTGCAGAATTTATTCGAGTTTTCAAAACTGCCTTTCGATTTGCGGTGCGATGGTTGTTTATTGAATTGTTCATCATCAAAGACGAAGGGGTGTTTTTTCATTCAAACTGAAATATCTCTGTGTGTGAAGGTCCTACAGGAGCGTTGTTGGAACCAAAAAAAGCTGATTGATGAGGTTAATTAGATTTGCTGTTGAGTTGGTTGGCAATTTTTTTGGTTGGTCCAGAATATTCTTGAAAAAATAAAGAAAAATCGATTTTTCATTTCTTCCCGATATTGTTGCCCACTACACCTACACACACCCAGATAAAAATATGTACGTAAAATATATGCGTTGATTTTTCATTTCCGACTTCGCATTGTGTTCCTCTATTTTTTTTGTCGAGTGTATATTGTTGTCCCATAATTTTCTCCTTTTTTCTGCGCCGTTCAATTTGGGGAGCCAAAAGAAACATTTGAGGTATGTTGTGCCTCATTGCTTTAAAAACGATTTCAGTACAAAGGACACTACAGAAAACATTCGCACCGATTACGGGAGTGGTACTACGACTATTAGTGCCACTTCATACGTTATGGTTTTAAAAACTTGGAGCTGGCAATTTCGGGTCGAGGCGTTTTCCATCACGACAACACAAGACCGCATGTTGCGTTGGGCGTAAGACAAAAATTGTTACAGTTCGATTGGGACGTCCTACCTCATCCTCCGTACTCTCCAGACTTGCTCCATCTGATTGTTACTTATTCCCCTCCTTAAAAAACCTATCCGTGGTAAATCTTTCAAATCCGTGAACAAAACAAAAATGCACTGATGGTCGCAAAAAAAAATCCACCCCCAATTAAAATCAAAGTGTTGCAATATTAAAAGTTTTTTTAAGCTTTTCGGTATTCCAGTCAATACTACGAAAAAGAAGGTATTTAATAGTCCATTTTGTCATTTCAGTATCGTTGATTTATTTTTTAGAAAAACAAAAAGTAACGGTTGTTCCTAAATGGGTACTTTTGGGGTATGACATAAAAAATACATTTACGTAAATTTGTTTTACTGTGTTTTCTTCATCGATATACCCCTCGGTTCTGACAGCCGGTTGTTTACATCCTACACAAACATAATTTTCGTTGCTGTTAAGTCAACTTTTTGTGCGTAGTGTCCAGTTTTTGACGCTGAGGAAGCTTACGGTAAATGGTAGAAGGCCAATCCGAACACAGGTTCGAGATTTGATTGTACGTAACTCCCAGCGTAAGGAGTCTCAACGAAACATTGCTAAGAACTATCGGGTGAGCCGTGGTGCGGTCCAGCTAGTCATTCGGAAGCTTTCGGATCGACCGGTGAGAGGACCGAATCGTGAGACTGATGCAAGAGCGAACACGCTGATCATCCGGGAAGTAAAGAAAAGCCTACGAGCGATCAAAGAAAGGTTGGATCTGGACCTTTCCAATCGCACCATTCGGCAAGTCTAAATACAAGCTGTTCAACAAGAAAGGGCGTTGAAGAAGGCTTGGGACGAGCTGGACCCCTCCGGAACCCCATGAAGAGTATGCCAAAGCGCTGTCAGTTGGTTATCAAAGGCAAAGGGGTTCATATTGATTATTTGTTTTTATTATTCTATTAAATAAACTATGAAGTAGATTTTTTGTGCCATACCCTAAAAGTGCCAATTCAGGAACAAAAGGCATTTCTTGTTTTTCTAAAAAATTTACGATCGACTGGAATCCCGAAAAGTTTTCAAAAACTTTTAATATTGGAACACTTGGATTTCAAATTTTCAGTGTAGATGAATATTTCGCGAATAAACCTGAACAATTTTAGAAAGACTAATTATCTATTATGCAAAGAATAGTTATTCAGAATGAGTGATGTTGCGTTGCGTGATTTGTTCGGTAGACTTCTTCTCATTATTCAAACCACGGTTGCGCGTGAATACAGTAGTGTTAATAAATAACGTATGCATTAAATAATGGACTGTTTCTAGCAATTTTTCAGGGGTAGTATGATCCCTGCCACTACCCTGTGATGATTCCATCAATGCATCGTCAATCGTATCGTCAATAGTATCAACGAACGGTTGTACCTGACCAAAATGAACATTTCTATGCGGAAGCGTAAGTCGAGGCCGGCCGGATCTGAACAGCAGAGAATTACCCAGAAAAAGGCGGCTGAAGGTGATGATGAAAAATATCTTTCCAGTGAAGCGCGATGTCACGATCAAAAATGATAACCAGACCTATTCGACGCTCGATGGCAAAGACTTGCAGGTGGTACTTTATATCCCTGACCAAGGAGGTAAGCGATGACGTGAAATACATCTCCTCAACTGATGGAAACATCGACAAAATAGAAGGAATGGTGCTCGGAAATCGTCATTTAAGATGGAGAGAGCTACCCGAGAGCTCACAAGACCGTTCGTCATATTTTGGCTGATGTTTTGGGCATAAGGAAAGTCACAGCACGACTAGTGCCAAAAGAGTTCGAAATTGCCCATAATTGGGTGTTGTAGTACTTGTAGTACATAGTACTATAGACAGTGTAAAATCAACCCTCTTGGCTAGTCTGGAATCTTTTCACCCGACCCACGTATATGCACAGTGGTGGCCTTATAATTAGCACAATGTATCTGCACAAACATCTCTTTCGATTTCCATACATGTTGTCGTTTATCACTCATATCTTTCATTGTATTTGTGAAGCAAGCATATGTAGCTGTTCTGATATATTTTGATCGTATTGTTTTCACATATTCACGTTGGAGAGCCTTAACCCTTTGATTGAATGTAATACTTTTCCGTTTACTATTTTTGAAAGCATAGGCAGCCGTGGCAGTGTTCCAAGCTCTGCAATACAATTTGCTTAACCAATGTTGAAGTTACTAAAACTTACATTATAGACCCATTAAACGTAAAAATAATAATTGTATTGATATCAACACCATTTCATTTTATTGATTTTCATGACATGAAACGCTATGACTCATAACAGAACATTTTATTGAGTGGTTTTTATAGCTGTTTCGATGATGTTGTCTGGCATTAGTGTCCAACAAATAATGATGCTTTCACCAATACAAACAAAACCATTGCGGATAATTGAAAAATGAAAATTTAACTTTCAGAGCACTAGCTGGAGTTTCCGACATTTTTCACTATACAGTGCGACAGCAGGTGAAAATTTAATATCTTGTGAGTAATCGATTAGAGTTTGATTGATATTACTTGATGGCAAGTGTACGAAACGATCATTTTTTTCACACGGTTTCACAAAATTATTGACTTTCAGGCGAGGGGTGAGGGAGGGAGATGGAAGAAATGAGCGCCATTGTAGCAACCATTTGTGGCTTCCTTCCACCTTCACCTTAAGTAGTGATTATCATATACACTTTTTCTTCTAAAATTCATTCCGAAAATTTGGTAATTATCTTAAAAGTCATCTAAATTTTGGAAAACTCGCTGTAAACATTTGCTCCAGCAAATAAAAGCACTGTTTATATTATTAGGTAGTTAACCAAGGTGGGCCGAGGAGCATCTTGTATCCAGGAGCTCAGGGTAGTCATTATGAATCTTAGAAACAGAGGAAAATTACAGGAAGAGATACCAAATCTCATCGGCCGGTCCAGGAAGCTAGTCTATAGAGTGGCGCAGAAGTCACGCAACGCTCTCTGAAGGAAAAAAAAGTAACGATCGCGCTGCAACTATCGAGCGTGTTGATTCCTAAGCGGTTCAGTTGTCGACATTCTATCGTTTTTTATTTGAGAATAAATATTTTGTATTGTGAGACATTGGCATGGCAGACCCCCCTAAAAGAGGGGGGAGGGGTATCTAATCACCATAGAATCATTTATTGCAGCCTAAAACCTCCATATGCCTAATTTGGTTTCATTTGCTTGATCAATTCTCGAGTTATGCAGAAATTTGTGTTTCATTTGTATGGCATCCCCCGTTAGAGAGGGGGGAGGGGTCTCAAACTATCATGAAAACCTTCTCCGGCCCCAAAAACCCCCACATGCCAATTTTCATGTCGATCGGTTCAGTAGTTTCCGAGTCCATAAGAATCAGACAGACAGACAGACAGAAATCCATTTATTAGGCTGTCAAAAAAGTCCTGCGGTATTTTTTTTTGAATTTTCATTTGTTCATAAAATTAGTTAAAATCATCTGTTTTAAGTCAAATATGCGCCGTTTTGTTCGATGACTTGTTTCCAACGAGATGCCAACTTCATAATACCCCTGTTATAGAAGCTCGCTTCCTTATTGGCAAAAAACTCGGATAGCGAATTTTCACAGGCCTCTTTTGTGGCTAACTTCTGACTACCTAGTCACTTGGTGCAAGGTCCGGACTATACGGCGGATGCAAAAGAACCTCCCATCCGAGCTCCCGGAGCTTCTGACGCGTCACCGAAGAAGTGTGTGGCCTGGCGTTGTCCTGATGGAAGACAATGCGGCCTCTGTTTATCAAAGATGGCCTCTTCTTCATGAGTGCTACCTTCAAGCGGTCCAGTTGTTGGCAGTACAGGTCCGAATTGAGCGTTTGGCCATATGGAAGCAGCTCATAATAGATTATTCCTTGACAATCCCACCAAACACACAGCAGAACCTTCCTGGCCGTTAATGAGGGCTTGGCCACCGTCTGAACCGCCTTAGCGGGCTTCGACCACGACCGTTAGCGCTTCACGTTGTCGTAAGTGACCCACTTTTCATCGCCAGTCACCATCCGCTTCAGAAACGGGTCGATTTTGTTGCGATTCAGCAGCGATTCATATGCGTCGATACGGTCAAAGATGTTTTTTGCGTCAACGTGTGTGGCACCCATACATCGAGCTTCTTTGTGAATCCAAGCTTCTTCAAATGGTTAAGGTTTGATGACTTATCCCCAGCTCTTGGCCGATGCTACGGCTGCTACTATGAATAAAGACGAAGAAAACATATTTTTGGAGTTTTTTCATTCAATTATACCCTATTCTTAAAATAAATGCCAATAAAACCTGAAAAATATACAATAGCAACATTACAGAGAAGCTCAACTTTCGGCCTGCGACACCGTGCGCGAGTATATGTGTTATGATTTTGCACGCGAGTACAAGAGGGTTAATCTATTATAGTGAAACCTTTAGTCTCTAAGAAAACTTAAATGAACATCATTTTGCAAGAAACTTCAGAAACAAGCTGGCTACATTTTGGCGGAATGTATTGTGGAGTGATGAATCTAAATTCAACAGATTTGGAACCGATGGAAAACGTTATGTGTGGCGTCCACCTAAGCCACAACTTAATCCTAAATATACCGTTAAAACTATAAAGCATGGAGAAGGCAGCATGATGATGTGGGCGGCGTTCTCTTGGCGTGGTGTAGGCTCTATTGCGAAGATCGATGGTAGAATGGATCAAAATCTCTACAAACGTATTCTCCAGCAGCATATGAAATCATACGCTGAGGACAACCTTCCATTGAGATGGATTTTTATGCTCGACAATAATCCAAAGCAGGCTTCCAAACTTGTAAAGCAATGGCTTTTGGATCAGCATATCGATGTTTTAGCTTGGCCACCTCAAAACCCTGATCTCAATCCCATTGAGAACTTATGGAACGACGTTGAGGAACATATTAATCTTAAAAAACCAAAAAAATGACCGAACCTTGGTAGGCTGTTCAAGAAGAATGATATAGTATTCCTAATCAAAGATGCCAAGGACTCGTTGAAAGCCTACCGCAGCGATTGAAAGCAGTTCTTACTCAGAAATGGTTTCCCACTAAACAATAATCTTAGATCCATCAATTATGCGGCCAACCAATATTTGGTTTTTATAAGCAGAAATGATTTAATATATTCAAATTGACAATAAAAAAAATAATAATTTCGTGAAAGCTCTATATTAATAATAGAACAAATGTTATATGTGGTAATATAAAAATATAATATTAAATACAAGGTTCTTCATTTATTAATTTCATTTAAACATAGATTGTGCTAATTATGGGGCCATCACTGTATGTGTGAACATCGATGAACTATCAAGAAGAACATGAGATACAGTGAAAAAGAAACATGAACAGCAGTTATCAAAAACATGCGACTTCATAAATCAAAAACATCGATCAAAGAGGAGCAAGTATTGGTACACGAGTCAATTGTGTTTTTATTCTCATTGAGTAATTGAGGAGACCCTACTATGAACGTCGTGAAGGTACAGCCTCCGAATAAAAGGGCAAGTGTAACGACATCAGTTCGGGAATCCTCACTTCACTATTCATGCTGTGTCCTTCACTACTATAAGCATGTAATAACCCAAAAATGGATAGAACGATACCCAGCATTCCCTAGTTCAACAAGACGAAGCATTAACATTTACCTCCAATTACAACGATGAAGTCGACTATTACAACGTAAACATCCAACGTGTAAACAGCGAATAAGTTCGCGTTCCATTCATTTCCCGATGGTTGTGCGAGACGAAGATATAGTCATTATTAATCAGTGAGACACGCGCGATGCTTCACCTCGAACCCACTGAATCTAGCTCTGTAGTGATAAATATTCATCTGCTCGAATCTCAACGGAGGAGATTCTCTTCGCCAAAGTGTAGCGGGAGAACCAGTTTCCAGCATATCCTTCCGTTAACACCGCGTACCGGTTCAACCTGCCGGCTCCGGTGAAGAAGATCAATTGCGCGATTGGCGAATATGCAAATAACTCCCACGGAATGCTGTATTTTTTTGTGTTTCGCTTATTCTCGTTTGGACCAAAGCAAAACTGGAGGTAATTCGTTGGTAGGCTGCCAGTGTTTATTGCCGTGACGCGAAAGAATACCATCGAAAGTGGTTCAGTAAGAGCGCACAATCGGGAATGGGAGCTTAGTGTCGGTTTCTAGTTCAATAGTTCAGGAAATCAAAGCAGTGAATGCGGTTGAAGATTTTTAGTGCGCGTCTACAAAATCAGAAAGTGACACGATTATGAAAAACATATTGGTTGCATGTTCGATGTTCATCGGGATTTGGATGGTTTGCTCTCGCCCAGCAGATGAAAATTATAAAGGGATCGAAATCGAATCAATCTTGGATGAGAAAGAAGGCAATGGTACCATTTATGCGTGAGTAGTTTTCATCAATTAACACGTGTTTCAAGTTCGGGTAGGAAATCAGTTGTTAAATCTCATGATGTTGACTAGCAAGCCGGTGCTATACCAACAGCGTGTTATTTCTATAAGTGACTTATCGTCAAACATCCATTCAAACAAATTGTACATTGTAGACGAATATTTCGCAAAAATTGAATACTTTTTTTATCTTCAACCAAACATGTAATGTTGACAGTTGAACTTATTTTTGCATTGAATAATCAACTGCTTCGAAACATTCGCACTCCACATAGAAGAGTTCAATACTCCATTACAAAGGAATAAGCGACTCATTTCCTGTAAAAGGATCAAACCGTATCTATACATCAGATCATTGGATTGGATCAAATTGATCAGCAAATTGAACGAGTCAGTGTTCCGGTCATCACAAACGTACTATACATTTTGTTGTTATTATTTGTGTTCATACGAATTTATCGCTTCTCACGATTTCTATTCAAATCAACGATTTGTTGGACACATAAAAACCACCATTAATCATGTTGATGGCATGCATGACCATGAAAGATAGGGAACTACATCGACACTCCCCCGGAATGTTTGTGGTAAAGATGAAAGAGGTTTCTCCCGAACGTAGAACCAAAAAAAATCTCGAATTCGCTAGTGTTAAGTGTGCAAAGCATGGGTTTTTTTATCGTTCTGCATCTCATTCAAGCCGTAAAAACCACTCGTTGTGGTAATCTGTTGTGTAAAAGATTGATTAACACTTCACACTATTCACTAATCAACATTCATAACAAGGAGGGTAACTGTTTCCATAGCTGTATTAAGAAAAATTCAGCAAATGAAATTCGTTCAACGAGAAGATTGTTCGACTTTATAACATTTGTGTGTTATGAAGTCTATCACTTTTCTCGTTGGACGAAATGCAAATATGCAAACAAAATTTCTTGTACCGAAACCTTTAAAATGCTGCAGAATACCCTGCTGACTCAGCTATGAAGAAAAGAAAAGTAGCAGCACGACTAGTGCCAAAAGAGCTCAATTTCCTTCGAGAATTTAATCGCAATCATGTGGCTGAAACATGTTTGAACGATCAAATTTCGATCCCATGTTCGTCCAACGCCGCTCGTCATTTTTTCCTATTTCTGAAACTTAAATTACCGCTTCATTGGACCCGTTTTGACAGAATTGAAGACATAAAAACGAATTCGCTGAGTGAACTGAAGGCAATCTCTGAATAAAGCTATAAAAAGTGTTTCGATGACTGAATTGTTCGTTAGAAAAAAGTGTATTGCTTCAGTGTACGCCTCATTATTTTGTTATAGAGCAATTCCACGCCAAATCAGACGGCTTCTGTCCTGTTTTTTTAATTGGTAAATATTATGACAGCTACCCAATGTTATAGTGCACAAATTTTAGTGTCTTATGAAATATGTGTAAGGACTCGCATTTATATGATGAAAGACAACACGTTCTAATGATCAAATCTGGTCGTCATTCTTAACACTTTCGACGCCCAGTGCGATTCTTCTGAGTTACTTGCGGGCCCAATTATTATTAAATGTAGATCGCACTTTGTAGACAACTTTTACATGAACTAGCAATATTTTTTTCAATTTTACAAATTCTTGCCAAAAACACATGCCAATGTCATATAATATGACTTTTGTAAGAGAAAGTTGTCCTCTGAAATATAAATTAAATAGTAAAAATTATATGAGGTTGTGTTCAAGACACGACCGCTTTGTTGACGTAGAACTACTTCTTCTTCTTCTTTAATGGCACTAACGTTCCTAGAGGAACTTCGCCGTCTCAACGTAGTATTACTTGCGTCATTTTTATTAGTACTTAGTTGAGATTTCTATGCCAAATGACACGACTTGCAATGCATTCTGAGTGGCAAGCTCTAGAATACGCGTGATCACAGTGCAAGTCGGAGGAAATTTCTTTGACGAAAAATACCCCCAACCAGAACGGGAATCGAACCCGAACACCCGGCATGTTAGTTATGACGCTAACCACTCGGCCACGGGAGCACGTAGAACTACGCTGTGGTTTAATTCAAGTCGCTTGTTTCTAATTGCAGATATTATTTTATAATGCTACGAAAATTTTGAAATAACCATTCTACCAGTTTGGTCGCCTGAAATGTTTTTTTTTTATTGTAGAATCATTTAACGATAATTGTTTGATGATTCATTCTTGTGCTCGCAGAACAATAAATGATCGAGATAAGCGCAGCTGTCATCCTTAGTGGAGAAAGTTTTCCTACTGGCAAGCGTCATAGCGTCAGTTCAATGCATTGATGACAGAAAACAAACAATGTTAACTGCTTGGAAAAAGGCTGAATATTTTCCTCAGCAGAGATTCATTATTAACACCCTAGCGTAAATATTTCTCTCCCGCTTTCTCCTCTCCTTGTTTATATGTATCATTAAGACTGCATAAATTGCAACGGCAACCAATCGTCAATCATAGCATAAAAAAATAGACGATTGTTGCATCGCGACAGGGCTAATGCACACGGGATCAGATACAAATGGGGTTTTAGCGAAGATGTACTATTCTTGCGTACGGGTTATAAAGCACGCACGTACGCACACAAATCTCCATATATAGATGGCATGAAGCCACTAAAAATACACACACTTACCTCCGCTTTGCGCTCTTCTCAACAGAAGCCCTTTCTATTACTATTTCCGGTCTCGATTAGCTTAGCCTTCATCCTTGGTGGAGATAGTTTTGCTACTGTCATGCGAAACCAAATGATACACAAAATTCCAGAACAATTATTTGCTTGGTGAGCCGATGATAGCCTAGTTTAATGATTCCCCACTCAGTTATGTAGTTCTGAACTTTAATGGACTGGCGTCAGTTTGATGTAATAATTGCTATGTAAGAGACATCAGCGAGTGAGAAATTTGGTCGCGTCCACAGCTCAATCCGATACGGAGACATGTGATGACACAAAATAACGAAGAACAAGCTTTTCATTGCTTTGAACACAGAACGATACTGAAAATTTGCCTTCCTTCCTTGCTTGATACTTTAAACTTCTTCAGTTCATTAGTCTCTAACCTTCAAAAAGGCCCTTGGAAAACTTTACTTTATCCATCATATTACTCCTCCACCCCCTTTGTCTTGAGAAAGGCATTCGATCCCTCGCCGCCCAGCTCATCCAGTAACGATGTTGTTCAGTCGATTTCTTCACGAAGAATGAAAGTTTGCCTCAGCGAGATCCACTGTTTATACTCTACGCAAATATTCCCCTCCTTTCTACTTATGTTCCTTCGTTCACGGAGGCTTTACATCTTACGATTTCCCCTTCGTTGTTCGTGGATAAGTTGCTCGTTATTGACAGCTGTGTTCGGGAAAGCACACAAATGGACAGAACAAATGTATGAGGAAATGGGAATGCTTCCAATTTTCATCAATTTAAACCATATACAGACTGTGGGATTGTAAAGTATAGCATATCAAACAAATCTTAGGGAATTTCCGATTCGTTTGGTATGTAAATCGTCAAAATCCGTTCGCGGCAAAAATAGTTATTAACGTTAACTTTATTTCATAAAAACGTGACCTGTTTTCTGATTTGGCACCCTTCCTGAAAGACGTAGTTCTACGTCAAAAGTATAGTATAAACATTATATTTATGGTTTTGATTTTATGATTATTCTATGCAACATTCATATATATATATATATATATATATATATATATATATATATATATATATATATATATATATATATATATATATATATATATATATATATATATATATATATATATATATATATATATATATATATATATATATATATATATATATATATATATATATATATATATATATATATATATATATATATATATATATATATATATATATATATATATATATATATATATATATATATATATATATATATATATATATATATATATATATATATATATATATATATATATATATATATATATTGGTGCACATTCCATTTTTTCCTTTTAAATTCAAACGAAAAAAGTATCACCCATATCTGGATGACGGCGACGATCGTGTTCAGAGTTCAACGGAGACAAGTATTTTTTTTTTTGATAATTTATCTGAACCCAAAACATCGAGTTCCTTTGCGGCCTTTTCCAAATGTTTTAAACCATTCAGTTGAAACTATTGACTATCTCCTGCGATAGTGTCCTAGTTGCGATATTTTATATTTTTCAGTGACTGGCCGAGCCGAATAGGATCGATCTTTGACATGAAATTTCCGGAACGAAATCGAATGAACCACCTCTAAGTCCCGCGTTCTCTTACAGCATCTGTGCCTTCATATTCACATCATTTTTCCGCAGCGCATTTGTCTTTTCTGCAATAAAAATATGAGATAGTGATATCTTCAGAAATTTCACTGATTTCCAAATGAAAAAAGCTTTCAACACGATTAGGGTATTATCAAAAATTGGATACAAAAAAATTTAACCTAAAGTGTCTATTTTTCTTGCGTTCCTTTTGCACAATTAGCTTTGGCATGTATATTGGGCCATCAATACCATCTACACTGTGTTTCATAACTATAGAACCACTCCATTTTTCTGAGTTTCTAGAGATATGTGAGAAGTCGGTTGATTTGAAGTATTTAGAATATAATAACTATCATCATTTATAATACTGGCCATTTGGACTTTCTTCTTGTGTCCAGGCGCGAAACATTCAAAAAACTAAAATTCCAGTGTTTTATGACTATAGAACCAGATAGAAAAACTCGCTCTCACAAGTTCACATGATTTAAAATAAGTTTCTAATTCGTAGGACATCTTTAGTTCTCGGAAAATCGCAACGGGGAAGTTCCTCGTCAAACGCGAACAAAAAATCCCAATGATTTGTGAAGTTCGAGGATAATCGGCTTCAATTGATACCACGCTGGATTCCTATCAAGTTTATATCACTTATCAATGTTTTTCTTCTGCGGAATGATGGTATGAACCACTTGTAACAAATTGTTTCACATCCAGTGCACACATACTCAGTTTATTCAGCAAAGTGTCAGAGTGTCATTCATTCAGTGTATTTAGCAAAGTCGCCAAGTCGCCTCGTTTACGTATGTCTTATAGAAAAAAAAGACGGGTGGGTAATGTCGGGGACATAACCGGAGTGACGTAGGACTATACAAAGGGGACAGCTTTTGTTAAATATATATTTTAAATATATTGTTTTATTTTCTTCACCTACGTGAATACCTACCTATCTACCTGAAAAATGGATTTGTTTACTGTTTACTCTTTATGAATATGTTGATGGTTCTGAAAAGAAACTTTGGTGTTGTGTTTTTGTTATCACTCGATATCCCCATCTTGTTCGGCTAAACCTTTCTGTTTAGCGATTGCATTTGCCACTCGCCACAGCTTTCACAGTTGGAAAATTTCTTCCCATCCAGCTTGTGACATATTTTACAGTGAATTACATTCAATGGCACGTCGCATTACCACCACTCAGTGCCGGATTGGAGGTAATTTTAACCTGTAATTGAACATTTGCGATGACAGTGGTACAGTGTCGACTTTCAATGTGGGGTCATAATTTGGATCTCTATGTTTACAAAAATGTCCAACTAAATAAGTCGCATTACATGTCCGTCCAATTAGCTAAATGTCGAACTAATTGTAGATTACTGTACTTTAAATCTGGAAACAATTTAAGAATTGGTGAAAATTGAATAATCAGGAAAGTCCCCAACTATCAATAAGCTCAGAACAACTGCCAAATTCACATACTCATCAGATCCTGGCAAACAAATTATGAAAACATCAATTTGTGTTTTATTATTATTTTGGATAACGTTTTAG
The DNA here is from genome assembly GCF_029784135.1 of Toxorhynchites rutilus septentrionalis. Taxonomy (NCBI): domain Eukaryota; kingdom Metazoa; phylum Arthropoda; class Insecta; order Diptera; family Culicidae; genus Toxorhynchites; species Toxorhynchites rutilus. The sequence goes on from NC_073746.1 coordinate 228,053,865, forward strand.
AAAGCATTGAACTTTATTTCCTAAACTCTTTTTTGGAAGGTTTAATGGCCCTGAAAAGCGCCTTGTTTTATGGAATGGTTCCAATTTAGAAAACTTAGTACTCGTGGTTTTGAAAAAAACCATTTCGAACGCCCTCGATGCCGCCTTGTTCTGGATTTGCCACCAAAGCAGATTGTAAAAAGAACAAACTTTTTTCTTCTGCTACCAGCTGCCGTTTTGCGATTGCGTTTGCCACTCGCCACTCGCTGCAACTGCCTGTTGTTGTCTTGATGTCCACCGAACCGAATGTGTTCTGTTCCGAATGCAGGTTTTCTTATCGTCGCGAGCAGCTTTGCCAGCTAACTCGATCACTTCGGCGGCCGAAGCTATATAACGCCGGCTAGGTGGACTGGTACACTGGTACTAACGCGCTCGGCCTAGCTACCCTTGCGGGGAACTCCAGATCAACACGAGCGGGAACTCCAGATCAAGGTTCGAGCGGGATTTTGCCTTTCCCTTCACTTTTCCTCCTTTGCCATATCCAACCATGGCTGCTTGTGTTGGTTTGTTGATGTGAGGTGATGCGAAACGATGTGGTGTACGGTTCGGATGAGAATGATCGTTACGGCAGCGGAGCGGGGATTTTTAAGCTGACTGGCTGGCTCGAGAATTACGCATGTGTGAGACTGCGACCGATGTTTCGTTCATTTTTTTCTTTTTCCTTTCCAATCGTGCTTCATTCTATTTCGCTGCTGCTCTGGTTGCCCGTTTTGGTCGGTACGATTTGAGGAGCACAAAATGGACCAATCAAAAATGGGCACATAGTGTATTTGGACAATGCTTGATATTTCACAATTATTCAATTATTTATCTCAAGAAAAATGAAATGTTATTCGTTATGATAGATGCGTAGATATATTTCCTATCAATTGTTGCAAAAACCTTTGCGATCTATTGAGAAATGCTCGAGTTATAAGCGTTCCAAATCTTGCATTTTTTCCTACTTGTTCAGTGCCTAGATTTCCATTTCACCCCCTATATCTTCCGGTTAGACGTAGTCCTACGTCAAAAAAGTAGATGGGTCTGTACCTAGGGGCACGGACGAGAGCTTGACGTAGGACTGTGATTGTTTGCAGTAATTGCATTTGAATTGATTTTTTTCATTTCTCAGAAATCTGTAATTTTTATCCTTTTGATACATAAAATGGTGATGTTGAGTTATTAACCCTTTGAATCCGAGAGAGGTGCTCCCGTGGACGAGTGGTTAACGTCACACACAACATGTCGGGGATTCGGTTTCGATTCCCGTTCTGGTTGGGGGAATTTTTCGTCAAAGAAATTTCCTGCGACTTACACTGTGCTCACGCGTATTCTAGAGCTTGCCACTCAGAACGCATTCAAGGCGTGTTATTTGGCATAGGAATCTCAACTAAGTACTAATAAAAATGACACAAGTAATACTACGTTGAGACGGCGGAATTCCTCTAGGAACGTTAGTGCCATTTAAGAAGAAGAAGAACAATCCGAGAGAGCGCGATCGCGCTCCTCTTGTTATATGCCAAAAGTGCGGGAAGCGCGATAGCGCTCCTCTTGTTTTATGTTAATGTTTTTGACTTGGCACCACTTAACGTAGGATATCGCCATTCGGGGACATTTGTAAAAAAGGGTCTTCACGCGCTTTATGCAGCAAATAATAATTGGAAAAGAAATTGTGTAAATATAATTGTCTCATAATTTAAAAAAAATTAATATATAAAAAAGGAAGTTAATGTTAATACATTTTACCCTTTTACCCTTTTTTTGTGGTTTTTCCATTAATACATTTTATTCAAATTTCCATTGATTGCGACCCTATCAGTTATCTACGTTTTTTAGTATTTTTTCAAATATACCCAATATCATCCTCATTTTTGACATATGCTCACAAAATTTGCTTCGCACTCAAACGGTTAACTAAAGAAAAAGTTGATGAAGGGAAATCGATCAGGTCACTTACACCCCGTTTCTTCTTAGCCCCTCAGATAATAATGACCAATATATACTTAATGAAACATTATTTTCACTGTAGAAAAATTTCATCCAGAAATTGAACAAAAAATCGTTGATGCTTTTCAAATGCCCAATATATTTGATTTCCAAGTGTTCTTTTATGATTATATTACAGCCTCTCAAATCACTAAAACTTCAATGTTGCTTCTACCTTTTTTTCTTTCCTAATAATAGAAGTGTTCCATACTTTTCAAGATCATCAATATTTTTTCATTACTATCCAACCAGTGAAATCAATTCCTTCGGATCAATCCTGGTTGTAGCTTCACGTTCCAAGCCATGTGATATCTGCCTGTATCCGTTTTCATCTGCTGTGTATTCATAATTGAATTGTTTTCCCTCAGGAGATTTGTAACCGTAGCGCCCATTGACAGTCCAAATCATTTCATTGCTGCCCAATTGCTTCCTCAGGAACCCACGCTCTTCCCGGAATTGTCCATCAGTCAGCAAATACCTACAGTAATGTTTCAAAATAAGTTTCAAATATCTAGAAATTGATCGAACCAAATACTCACAACAGCCGATACCCATCAACATCGTGATCATTTATCAATTTATCCACGGAAATTTCCAACTTCCTCTCTGATTGCTGATTCTGTCCATGAACCATGATGATCATAATCAGGCAGAATACACTCAGCAGCCTCGAGTGAGCCATCTTCAGCAAACACAACTATTCTGAATGGTTTAATTACACCAAATGTCGATGATATTCAACGTTAAGTTGATAGAATCGCAACACATGTTCGGTTACATGTAGAAGTTATTTCTACTCGTGAATAGTGTAGGTAGTGTAGATTTGCTATAATCATCTTAAGCAGCATCTGTGAATGATAAAGATTGCCGCTGACAGCATTTGCCTGTATAGTTGATGCAAGTTCATCAGCCAATGAACCTGTTCGGTGAGCTATACTCATCACTTCAATACAGGGTCTTTCAGATCAAACGCTCACGCAACAAATTTTAATAACTTCTACAAAAGTGAACAGATTTTTATTTTTAAAAAACGAAAATAAAGCTTATTTTAGGGCATTATCGATGTGACCACCCCTTTTTTTCGATAACGCGTTTTTAACGGTGAACAAAATTATTCATGCACAACTCTAACATTACGACTTCGATGCTGACGAAAATCCGAGTTGTTTCTTCTTTAAGTTCCTCCAAATTTTGTGGCTTATTAACATAGCAACGGTCCTTCACGTACCCCTAGAGGAAGTAATCATCGACGAGAAATATTAAAAATTCTTACCATAAGAGGACGAAGTTTCACCAAGGCTTCGGTTGCTCGTGTAAAACGATTTCACTAAAAATACACGTTCTTGTAAATTGTACATCTTGACACTAAAATCCATCAGATCAGACTGAACGAGTAACCGAATATTATCGTCCCGAAGTGAGAAATGCAGTGTTACCATCGACGGAGCAAAAAAAATATAAGAAGCTATTCGATTTTTTTTTGCGTGGACGTTCAATCTGAAAGACCCTGTAGTTGAACCTTCCTTCAATATGTGACGTTTGACGCTAATTAGTGAATATCGAAGTGGATTCGTATTTTAATCAGTGTTATGTTTCAAATCAAATTTTTCGTTTATTGAGTCTGCATTCCTGTTTGTATTGAGATGAAAAGAAATGAAATCTATATCATGATCAATAGATTAATTTGATACAAATACATAAAAATCTCTCTAACTTCATTTTCCCCTTTTTTTCTTTCGTAAATAGGCATTTGCTCTCCGATGGAACTATGGTTCGTCGAAAAACATACACCAAACTTGTGAATGGAGTTGAAATCATCGTTCAAGAAGGCATATATTCGTTCATAGGCGAAAACAATCTCGTGCACAAAGTATTCTATGTTGCAGACGAGAAGGGCTACCGTGCTAGAAGTACAAGTAAATTTACCATCAAGTTCAATTCAACAAAGTGTATTCATAATAATAATCCTACTTTCTTTCTAGTATCCAATTCGACAGGTTTCATCGAGGATTCAATCGATCAAAAGGTGCTGATTTCCCTACTAGGATAGTACAACGCTATTAGCTTCACATGAATTAATTAGAAAATCACAGCGTAATAAAAACACACCTATTTATTTTAGCCGATTATACGAACAACTTTTTAACTGACCCATCATCAAGGATGCGTAAAACCCCTGTGAAAACAAACACTCCGAAAGATCAAAACTGGTCCATCTTCCCTGTTTATGGCATAAAACGACTCCTCTCGTTGACACTGGCTTTTGTACAAATGACCGCAACTCTCAAAGCCACCCAAGTTCAACAACAAAGCTGACCACTCTCCTTTCCAAGATGATGCTGCATTTATAATTAGCTGCTCATCATGTTACTCACCGTAATGACAAAAGGTTAATTGACTTCTCACATCGTACGTGGTGAATTGTTAAATGCAACAAAGCACCGACACCAGCACGGATGCTGTCCCCTATGAATTCATGCTCATCTCAGGTTCATACGGTGATTAAGATCAAATCTGTAACAAGAGATAAAAAAATACAGCATAGGCGAGTGGAAGCATCTGATCAACCGCTGTGGCGATGTTCGTTGAGGGACAAAACAGGCTTTTATTTTCCATATAAGTTTGTTTTTGTACTCTAATTCCTTCCACAATGCAGGTAATCGGAAAGGGAGGACCTGTTTTCGCTGCTCGATGGTCGTAAATGGACATCAAGAGGCAGGTAATGTGAGCACAATAAGCAAACCACGAAGGGAATGTCCCTTCGAAAACGGAAATTATGCTGAAGCGTAAAAACCCGTTTTCTCTTTACCTCGTGTTTTCATTTGGACTGAACTTAGCTGTACGAGGTACGCAATTTGCGATATGTTCTGTTCATAGGTCTAGTATAGGTTGTTGAAATTCTTGGTTTGAAGATCCAATAGTATGATTGATGGTAAAGACATTGTTACATGATAATTTGCTATAATAGCAAAAATACATTGATCTCTCCTTAGTATTATTCTGATATTCTGCTTCTCTCGTGTAAGTAAGCGATAATGGATAGTGTGTTTCAATTTAACATATCAATGTTTTAAATGTCACCAGCGTATAACTTCAAATTTTCCAGACGTCGTAACCTGCCTGATACAATCAATTGAAATCGAAGCGAAAAGTTGGTCTATTCGCGACTTCTCCATTGCACTGCTTCCGTGCCTGCTGTGGAACATCCAGCGATAAAGGATCGAAGAAATGCATACAAAACTACAGAGTCCTTCAATGTAGGACTATGTTCAACAGAAAGATATGGCTTGTAAAAGAAAAATCTAAAATCCTAACATGTAAGAAATAACGAAAGATTTCGAACGCTCACAACACGAAAATTTGTTGCAAAATCGCAATTATATTTGCATCAATTGTAAGAAATATTTCCACGCATCTATCACAATAAAGAAATGTATTTTTTAAAACTGTTGCATCATTAATCATTGTAAAATGACAAGCATTATCTAAACGCGGAATTATTCCATGTAGGTACTCAAATTGTACAGACGAAACCCAGCAAGTATAGTAGCAGCGAAATACAATTCAGAATGGTATCCAGCGCATCGAAACGGCGTAATTTTTCTTTGTTTCACTTTATGTAATCTGCCCTAGAATGATCTCTCAAATCTTCCTCAAAATGAGATTCGCTGTGAATTTAAGTGGACTTAATTTACTGAGTGTAGGCAGAGAAGTAGCTAAAGCGACCTTTATATCGAATCTAATTCTCACGAACATCAACTATCCCGACCATCTTCATAGAATTCGTCTGCAAGAAAGATTCCGACTTTTTCGGGCCAGTAAAAAACCAAACGCTGAAGCAGAAAGATGTGTCCGGCATTCGTACAATGAGGTTCTTACGAGGGACGTACGTGGGACGTACGTGAATATGATTTATGGACCCCAAAGTCGGACAAAAATTCGATTAAATCCTGGTTGAGTGGAGATCTCTTCTTGGATGGCACTAACGTTCTCAGTGGAACTTTTGCCTTCTCAACTTAGGTATTACTTGCGTTATTTTTATTAGTAGTACCTAATTGAGCTTTCTACGCCGAATAACACGTCTTGAATGTATTCTGGTAGTGGCAAGCTCTAGAATACGCGTGACCACAGTGCAAGTCGGGAGAAATTATTTTGACGAAAAACTCCCCCGGCCAGAACGGGAATCGAACCCGAACCCCAGCATGATAATATGGGACGCTAACCACTCGGCCACGGGAGCACTGAGGGGAGATCTATAGCAAGTTCTAATTCGTTTTTGCCGATAAGTTCGCAAGGAATCTTTCAATCTGACAAGGTATTTGTAACTGCAGACAAAAAAAATTATACTAAATTTCCGTGACAAACAAGACTATGGATTTCAATATGTACAAGTAGGAGTGCCTGAAAAATAGTATTCTTCCGTACATTGAAACTCACAATGGTCCCGTAAAGTTTTAGCCGGATTTGGCAAGCTGCCACTACAGTTGTATCGAGATAATGGGGTAGATTTTTTCGAAAAAGACACCAATTCACCCAATTGGCCTCAATTGAGAGATATAGAGCACTAGCTGACCCGGCAAACTTCGTCCCGCCCATAATTTGTTTTTTGCTATCAATACCTTCAAACATTCACATTTTCTTTCTAAGCACATTTTTTGAGTCCAATAGCAGAACTGTTCATTGAATGATCTTGTAACCGACCCCTTTGAATTTACCTTTAACTATAAAATTCCTAGTACTTCTACCAAAACTCATCATTATAATATGATATTATTTTCAGACACAATTCTCGTTCAAGATTTTTCAATCACTTGCAAATAACATGTTTCTCCGTTACATGGCATAAATGTTTGATACAGAAAATATGATAGAAAAAAAGACAGACAGACAGACAGGAGTGTCTATTGACCACAGAAACGTTTCGTGTCCCCTAAAATCTTCACATGCCAAATTTGGATCCATTTGCTCAATTAGTTTTCGAGTTATACAGAAATTTATTGTTCGTTTGTATGACAGCCCACCCTAAGAGAGGGGGGAGGAGTGTCGAACCACCATAGAAACATTTATTGCATCCTAAAACCTCCACATACCGAATTTGGTTTCGTTTGCTTGATTGGTTCTCGAGCTATGCAGAAATTACATTATTGGACGATGGACCCCAGTTTTTTCCGTCCGAGCCGATGAGGTTTACCATCGTCTCATTCGACCACGGTATATTTCGCCACTGCTCTTCCTTCTCCGGACCGATCCAATCGAATTGGTCTTTCGCGAACTTCAGCCGCGCCTTCGAATGATTCCGCATCAGCATCGGGACCTTCCAGGGGCCTTTACCGCCTAGCCCCTGGTCCACCAGCCGCCGCTGAACTGTCCGGGAACCCACGGATAAGTTCAGTTCCTACCGGATCTTTTCCGAGACCTTGAAGAGATCTTTCTTGGAGGCTCGATTTTTGGCAGAGTCATGCTTCGCGGTCGTTTTCCTTGGGTATCCAACCGTTTCGGATTTTTTGCGGTCATGGAGGACATTAAACATGAAAGTTTTGGGTCGTCCCAAGTACTCTGTGATTTCGCGTTGGTTGCTGCCTGCCTTGGACATTTTGCGGATGACCATCCGCTGTGATTCCGTGCAATTATGCGCGTGACCCATTTTTCATTGTCCATCCACGTTTTTCAGGGTCACAAAAACATTATCAAAAACTTCGATCCATTCTACGATAATATCCGAAGTAATAAGAAACAAATTTAATAAAATAATTCCGGTCGTGTCCTGGACACCACACGCTAGAGTTTTGTTTTGCAAACAGGTACAATTATCAGTAAGCAAAAATGCCCAATAACGTATAATCAATCGTCAACGAGTTTATGAACAGCAAGAGAAGTGCGATAACTAACTGAAAATAGATGATTGACTGGCAAAGACTACGGATGGCAAATCTTTCCTATATGTCAACGTAACCATTGGTGCGGTTATGCTTGTGTTTCGTTCAGTTTAGCTCCCCATCGATTTGTGCAGATCTGAAGATATAGGCGTTTCGTACCATTAGTGTGAATGTTGCTTACAAAAAAAGAATGACGGAATATACGAGAAAGCTTTTTTTACATTACTGGAGATCGCCAAAACTGATGCTCTGCCGAACCAATATTTCAAGGTACTTCCTTCCATTGATTTTTCCAACCAAATCAAAGGTTTTTCAGAAAATGGCCTTAAACCATAAATTTATGTGAAGGCCTTTTTATAAAAAGCCGAAGGCATTCAGCCTTTTTATAAAAAGAAAACGTGTCCATATGTGTAACGGTTCGAGGTGTAACGTATGTGTAACGTGATGCAATTCTCCAGCACGCAGCGCGAAGGAAATTTCTAGAATCAGGCTTCAATAAAAAGCAAAAGTATATGAGTATAATGTGTATATAATGTAAATAGAAAACATATTGCATCGCGCGTTGTAAATAGGCTTATATGCATCGTTGGGAGAGAAAGAGAAGGAAAATAGCAAAAAAATGTATACTCACATGTGTATAAACACTCGATGAATTTTGAAATAAATAATCAGTTAATCAGTTAGTCTCGGAAAGTCTAAAAGTGTATCAGTTACATTCGGAAATTCTTAGAGTGCACTTCTTCTGTGTATATTTTCAGTCCAGCAATAAGCATAGGCCTTTTATGGTACTAAATTGTGCTCGACTTATATTCACAGATTACCAAACACGCTTCCACAAACTAAATTAATCATACGTGGGGTTAGCACCACGAGTTAAACGCTAACAATATGTTTTCGAAAAATTTAAATACTTAGAATTAATTAAATAAATAAACGCGACATGACAGGTAATTTGAAAGAAGAATGTTATGAAAGAAGTAGGCATACTATCCTCAATTATGCTCTGTCACGTTCTACTGAAATGATTTGTTAACAAATTTTTGATAGAATTATGATATTTTTTTATCACACAGAAAAACCGCGCAAAAAAAAGTTTACCTGTAGAAAGTTGAAAAGTTAATAAAGTCTACAGATTATTTTAGCGACATAATGGTTTTTAGTAGCCAAACACCTAAAATTCACTCATACGTATCACAAACCCCCGAATAGATCGACAACTAGCAGGGAGCAATTCAAAGTTGAAGAGTTAGTTCCAGAAACAATCCGATGTTCGTATGGATAATACATCTATACGGCCACATACAATTTAATGATGATTAATTAATTATGTAAATGTTCAACAAGATCCCCGCAATGTTCTATCATTGCAACCATTGCAAATTTGTATAAAACATGTTTCAATCAAATGCAATGGATTAATAAATGGTTCCTAACTAAACAGAACGAATATAGGTATTCGAATTTAAAAATCCATGCGTCACACTCTTGCTGCGCATCATGTATTTCCATAATGATCCGTTATAACATTACCGCCACAATCAATTCACAGATGGAAACTATAAAAAGCGATCATCAATTCCCAGTCGGGACCATTCATTCGTCGTTTTTGTTTCGCGTAGGATTCGTTTACCGCTTTGGTGCCGGAATGGTGAAATATATTCTACTCAACACCATAGTGCTAGTTCTAGTGCTTGTATTCTCCAATTTGGTCAACGGATTTCACTATCGTTCGGCTACGGTTGCAGAAAAGATAACGAATCACCAGGAGTTGATGGGAAATTTAACCGGAAGCAGGTTGTATGCCATTTGTTCGCATATCCTTTAATTTGTGTACAAGTTTGCGCGCGAACCGTTACACCGCATCGTTTCAACATGTTATTATTCATTTTATGATTCCACAGCTCCTCTCTTCGGATACTTGAGTACACGATTACACCGTACGATTTGAACCCTGAGTGGATAAAGCTCGTTGGACGATATGTATTTCTGGCGCCGCGAGAAAACAATCTCTACTTCGTTGGTTTCGAGGAAAAGATTTACAGTAAGTACAACTTGTTCAAAAAATCGAGCTACTGCTTTCAAAAGCAAGCTTTCTTGTACGAAAGTTTCTTAACATAACTTTCATTGAACATTGTATGCAATATTTTATTCAACATATGGTTAGTTGAAATCAGTGATGCCAGATGTGAAAGCATTTTTTTTCATTTTGAAAACATTAGACTTACTGTGAAGACAAGTAATTTTGTGAAGGAATTTCCGGGCTTTTGGAAATGACGTGAAGAATGAATCAAAAATCATTGTTTCTGGCCGAAATCTTGGTATTTCATTTCGAGATCGGTTTTAAGTTTTCTTTACCCTAAAGATCGGTTTCGGAAAATCAGACCACTGTCAATCATGGTCAAGACATTTTCGTGGTGTGTCTTCTTATTAAAATTGTATTTTATTAATGTACACAGTTGAAATTACATAAGTAATAATAAATTGTAATCAAAAATAAATAATAAATTTATGTCTCTTACAGAATCCAACGGATCGAAAATTGTCACTGACTTGATCTCGAAAAATTTGGTCACAAACATCTTCAGGGTGCAACGCGAGAAGCTTTCGGTTTTGGAGAAAATTTATAATCTAGAATAATGAGAGATTTTTTGTGTAAAATAATCCTTGAAAAGAGAATCGAAAATAAAATATGAAATGAAGTGATTGCAATCAATTGAATGCTTCATCACGTCCATCTTTTTCCTATCTGTGTTGCTGTAAATTATTTAGATTTAGATAGAGAATTTTGAGATATTATAATTTATTAATGGTTATTTTCAAAAAATTCTCACTCCCGACATTCTTCACTCAGAATGGAAGAAAAGCAGTGGTCCGAGTAACGAACCAGCCAACTACCTGAAAATCACTATATTACAGCCAAGAAAATCAAAGAGGAATCCCTCTTCGCTGTATGTTCCGAGAGGCTAGATGATTTTTCGTCAAAGAAATTTCCTTCGACTTGCACTGTGGTCACGCGTATTCTAGAGCTTGCCCCTCGGAATACATTCAAGGATTGTTATTTGGCTTAAGAAATGTCATTTAAGCATTAATAAATGACGCTAGTTAATGCATACGTTGAGACGGCAAAAGTTCCACAGGGAACGTTGACGCCATTTAGGAAGTTATTGATTTATGTAAAGCATTCATTGTTATTCTATCATAATCTTAAACCAAACATCAAACATAAAAAAAAAATTTGCTCAATTTTTCTAGGGCTTGTAACAAACTCTTATGGAACTCTTACAATAAAAAATTTCGTTGTGTACTTTTGATCCGTCACGATTTAGAATATTTTTTTTTTATTCCAGATATCTCGCATTTTTTGTTTGATTTGTTTCGATGTTTGACATTTTTTGTCAACAACTAGGTACTATGTCTGACACTACACTAAATTGTTCCAATAGTGCCTATCAGTCGTATCTATTGAACATGCCAATGATGTTTTGGTTTTGTGATGATGTTGAATATAATAATGAAGTGTTCGGATTGAAAAGCCCTCCGAGTTGTGAAGCTTTACGATATTGTGATGGACAGGATGGATCATTTGCGAATTTTTCTTACTAGGTTGCGATAAGTTGCTATTTCGTCTCTAGATTAAACTGACCAGACGTCCCGATTTTCGCGGGACAGTCCCGCGTTTGAGCGAAATGTCCCGCGTAAGATTATGTCCCGCGTAAGATTATGTCCCGCGTAAGATTATGTCCCGTGGAACGTCCCGCGTTTGTTAAAACTCTCGACAAAAAAAAATTAAGGCTAATTTTAGTTCATTCTCTCTTTGAGTCAACATTATTATGTGATCCCACAAAAGTGGAAATGATTGCAATGAATATTCTGGCTTCGTGTTCTGTTGAGCAATGTTGAGCGAAATTTTCAAGCACTTTGAAAATAATGTTAAATTTTAATTTAAAGAAAATTGTAGAATTCGCATTGTGCTCACCAGATACAAATGCTGTGATTTAATATTTTTTCAGTCGTAAATCACAACCAACTGCGATAAGTTAACCCACGTTAAAGCAGTGGCAACTATATTGTCATCCACAAACAATATTTTCTTCGCTGCACTTGGGATGGTGTTTAAATATTTTTTTTAATGATGACTTCTAAACTATACTTCAATTTTTCTATCTGACTATACTTCAATTTTTCTAAGGCTGCTGAAAATGTAGGATATTAATTTGGCAGTCATTTTTATGTAAACAACCCACGATTTTGAAACGCTCACAGAAAATTCTGTTGAAATTCGTTGAAAATTCAATAAGTTGATAAGTTTCTCACTAGAAACGTTCCATTTTTCTGCCTTCTGTGTAAGATCATTCAGTTTTTTCGATAAAATAAATAGTTTATTTGATGAAAACTTCCAAATTTTCAATTTTCCCTTTGTAAAGCGGTGGCATCTATACTGCTTCTCAAAAAAAATAATTTTTCGCCGCACTAGAAATAATGTTTTTATATTTTGTCCAAATAAGCCAAATAAGTCCAAATAAATTTTTTCTTGACTCGATTATATACAGGGTTCGATTACATACAGTGGAAAGAAATTCGAGATTGTATATAATCGAGTCCGTATATTGTCACAATTTTTTTTTTGGAACTAACCCCGAGTAAGCCGCGGATAATCGTTTCCTCAAAGCTAATTTTTTATTATTAAGTTTATTTATTTTTTTTTTTTCCCAAAATATATTTTTTATTAAGGCACATGTGGCGTTAGCCTGACGGGGCCGGGAGTCCAATATTTTGACAAATTTTGTCTTACAACTATGTTAGTAATATGTAACCGATTACTCGCGGTTGGCTCGAGGTTAGTATTACAAGTGTTCTCATAATTGGTATGTTGCAGTCTTCGATGCTCTATACGTGTGCCCGACACGGGCTACTTCCTATTGGGATGCAGCTGACCATTAATCAGCAACGCTCCCTAGTCTGTACCCCATATCTAGCGTGGTGCGTCTTTCTCGACTCGAGGAATCCAGGATAGAATGGTCACTAGCCGGCGCAATCATCAGTTCGTGTAGAGTTGTCATGAGCGGTACAACCTTTGGCTCTTGTTGAATGATCAGTGGACTGCACAACCTTTGGCCCGTGTATCTGTAAAGAGTGTGTGTATGTATTGCCGCGACTAAGTAAAAGTTTATCGTTTGGATAGGAGGGATATGAAACGGGGACACAACGAAGGAAACATCATTAAACGTTGACATCGGCGTTTCTGAGGAACAGGTATAGATGAAGCAGAAGATCAGGATCCCGGCTACCTAAGATATCCCGGACGGGGATATCCGATTGTCTGCCTTTCGCTCTCAGTGCTCTAGAGAGCTGAGAGCGAGCAGCATGGAACCGGATACACGACCAGACAACATGCTCGATGTCGTGGTAGCCATCGCCACAATCACAAAGATTGTTTGCTGCGAGCCCAATGCGATAGAGATGCGCGTTTAGGTTGTAGTGATTGGACATAAGCCGAGATATCACGCGAATGAAATCACGACCTACATTCAATCCCTTAAACCATGCACTCGTCGAGACCTTAGGGATAATCGTGTGTAACCAACGACCGAACTCATCTTCACTCCACATGCGCTGCCAACTAACGAGTGTGTCCTGACGAGGAATGTGAAAAAATTCATTATAGGCAATTTGCCTTTCAAAAAGTGTGCCTTCTGAAGCGCCCACCTTAGCTAGCGAGTCCGCTTTCTCATTCCCCGGAATCGAGCAATGAGAGGGAACCCATGCTAAGGTAATCTTGAATAATTTTTCGACCAAAACACTCAATAGATGTCTTATTCTTGTTAGGAAATAAGATGAGCGTTTATCAACTTTCATTGAGCGGATTGCCTCTATTGAGCTGAGACTGTCTGAAAAAAATAAAATAATGGTCGATGGGCAGTGTTTCAATGATCCCTAGAGCATAGTATATCGCACCCATTTCTGCGACATACACGGAACAAGGATCTTTGAGTTTGAAAGAGGCACTGGAATTTTCATTGAAGATGCCGAAATTATAGTTTATGTTATGTATTTATTATAATGGTTGATTGGCCAAAATTTGCCCTATGGGACAGCTGAGCCTAATTTATTTTAATAAAGGAAAAAAAAAGAATTTTTTACTTCTACGTAAAATACACGGAGTCGAAAAATATCTTATATTTTAAGGTTTTTGGAAGAAAGAATGTCGGGAGTGACAATTGAACTCATGACCTTTAGTTTGAGAGGTACGGATGTTAAACACTACGCTAGATTGCCTCCTCTTGTTGCAATGTAAATATTTGTCATGTAAAGTATTTCACGAGTGAATAAGCTTAAAGACTTACTAAACAATTGTACTTCTCCAGCTTAAAGGGTGTGTCACATCAAATTGCATCACGGAAAAAACGCTGTAGAAATTCGCCCAGTAGACCGATCCTTTTGAAAATTTTAGACAGTAAAATAAAAACTATTAAACAACTTTTGGCATTTTCTTTTTATTCATACTTCGAGTCCAAGCCCGTATGCTCGCACCTTCCTCTTTACCCCGTCCATAAGGTTCTGTACAACGTCAGGTTGTAGTTTTTTTTGAACAGAAATCCATTTTCTCTTGAAGTCCGCCTCCGATTTGACAACTTTTGGGTTCTTCCGGAGGGCCTGCTTCATAATCGCCCAATATTTCTCTATTGGGCGAAGCTCCGGCGCGTTGGGCGGGTTCATTTCCTTTGGCACGATGATGACCCCGTTGGCTTCGTACCACTCCAACACGTCCTTCGAATAGAGGCACGAAGCAAGATCCGGCCAGAAGATGGTCGGGCCCTCGTACTGCTTCAATAGTGGTAGTAAACGCTTCTGTAGGCACTCCTTAAGGTAAATCTGCCCGTTTACCGTGCCGGTCATCACGAAGGGGGCGCTCCGCTTTCCGCAAGAGCAGATCGCTTGCCACACCATGTACTTTTTGGCAAACTTGGATAGTTTCTGCTTGCGAATCTCCTCCGGAACGCTGAATTTGTCCTCTGCGGAGAAGAACAACAGGCCCGGCAGCTGACGAAAGTCCGTTTTGACGTAGATTTCGTCGTCCATTACCAGGCAATGCGGCTTCGTCAGCATTTCGGTGTACAGCTTCCGGGCTCGCGTCTTCCCCACCATGTTTTGCCTTTCGTCGCGGTTAGGAGCCTTCTGAACCTTGTATGTACGCAGGCCCTCCCGCTGCTTGGTCCGCTGGACGAATGAACTTGACAAATTCAGCTTATTGGCGACATCCCGGACCGAACTTCTCGGATCACGTCTAAACTGCTTAACTACGCGCTTGTGATCTTTTTCACTGACGGAGCATCCATTTTTGCCGTTCTTCACCTTCCGGTCGATGGTTAGGTTCTCGAAGTATCGATTTAGTACTCTGCTGACCGTGGATTAGACGATTCCCAGCATCTTACCGATGTCCCGATGTGACAACTCCGGATTCTCGAAATGAGTGCGCAGGATTAATTCACGACGCTCTTTTTCGTTCGACGACATTTTTCCAAATTTACGAAAAATTGACAGTGAAGCATGGCCAACGGGATCTATACACTCTTATCTGATTATAAGCGAAAGCTGAAGATATAATTCCTAAAAATTAAATTTCTACAGCGTTTTTTCCGTGATGCAATTTGATGTGACACACCCTTTACATTCACATAACGTACTTTTTTATGTTGGCGTCCCGCGTTAGACCTCTGACCATCTGGTCACTTTACTCTAGATTATCTAGAAGAATCTAACATAGCAAATCTTAATTTTAAAAAACTCCACGAAAAGGTTTTTTCAGTGACATGGTAGTGTTAAAGTATTCATGATAACCCTAAATTCATGCAAGTTGTCACGTCGGTTATCATCCTGACTAACTTACTACTAACTAACATAAGGAAGCCAACATCGCTATACGAACTGTACTTGGTCCATTCTCCGCTAGAGCGTTATGACAGATTCCTTCAGGTCGATTAATTTTAGTTCAGCAGATGAAGCGTTATTCGGAACATTTTCCAATTGTTTACGGATTTTTCATTGATGTTTAATTCTTCCGTGTATATTGAAATTCTAATGTAAAATTTCATTATCATAATTTTATTATCTGAATCCTATTGACGTATCGTTCATGATCACCAGGTGAAGCTTGATTACGTAAATCGCTACGATGTATGGGTTCCACACACATGCAATGGATCACTTCTACATCTGCGAATCGCCGAGCAGACGCAACGGAAACACGCCATTTTTCAAAGCAAAAAAACGTGAAGCGTGATGAGGAATGAATCATTTACACCATTATTGAAATAATAAAAATGTGTCTGTGGTGGAATTAGAACAGGTTGGGACAGTCGAAAAATGTCAACAAATAAAGATCGCAACTGGTCTAATTGAAGGCAGCGATATAGGAAAAACAACCAGAAATGGCCAATACGAAAATCCTCGTATTTCTCACCACCATGCCATACCTTACGTCTCTTTGACAACTCGACATCCATTTGGTTGTTTTCTGGGATGTGTTATCTCACCCGCCGTACTTACCAGTTAATATCGCTTCTTCAGATTATCACTTGTTCAGTTTCCTGCAAAATTCTCTTTTTTTTTCAATTAATGATGATGTCCGAGACACAACTGCATCGGTGACGTACTACAAAATTAATGCATTAAATTCGCCTGTGAAATTTCACATCAATTCGTTGCATCTTTCCAGCAAAAGATGAATCACTCTGGCATGATATGAACAATGATCACGGCACCTCATCAAAAAGATCGTGTAATATACTTCCACAAAAAAAAATTCCATGGGAGGAAATAGACTGTGCTCGACAAATTTCGTTTCTTGTTTGACTGGAAGTACCCAGTATAAATTTGACCAATTGTATTTTACGATTTGAAGAATTCATGATTCAAACTTGAAAACTGTTAAGAGTTCAGATGATGGTGAGAAACTTTTCTACTTTTCATCGTAAAACAAGAAGTTTGCGCCCATCTTATACAGTCCACCACTTTCATAGAATGATTGAATAGTATATCTGGTGGTTAGATCATTACATACTTGAAGAGCATTCCAAGTCACGGATCGAATCTAAGGCTTTGTTGCAGGAAAAAATATAAATACATGCTTACGCATGTATTGACGATAATGACGATAAGTACAGTTCGGATATGGAATGGCCATTTACATGCATGTTTTGAAGCAAACGGCTGGATTTGGTGCATTTGTACACTAGATCACATTTGATTAATTTGAAAATATGGAGAACGCAGTGATTTCGAAAGCAATTCCTATGTGTACTCAAAAATTTGTTATTCGTGATGTGCAAAACGGCGAATCGCAACGAGTTGTCGATAGAAATCGCCCTGGCAGAGACAGTAAGCTCAGAAGGGATGCGTTTAAAAAAATGTATTAATTTCAGTTGGCGATGAAATCTACTACAAAATATTTTTCAATGGACCAATTTTTTCTTGAATGCTACGTTGAGGAAGTCTTCGAAAAAATGATTCGAAGCCCGGGCAGCCTTCAGTGGATGACCGGAACCTTAGTCATGATCGATGAAAAAAAAATGTCAGCAGTTCTTCAGATCTTTCGTGGCCTTGGCGATCAGCTGCTTCTTTGTTTGACCACAAAATTATTGGAGTAGATTCTCCGTTTGTGGTTCACCCAGCAATTTTCTATCGGTCGCGGCTAGGTGAACTTTGGTACAACGTCACCGGCCTAGACGGACGTGACCACCCAGCCCAGGGCGCGGAACGATGAGGCTACCTTGCTCTTGATTTTCCTCGAGTTTTGCTCTTATCAACACATTCGGCAATCCATTTTTATTTATATAGCTAGAAGACGATATAGGAGTGCGTTTTATCCATTAAAATCTATTTCCACTTTCGAACGAAGATCAATTTCGTTACCGCAAACATCAAATGAACTAACAACGCTTGTCAATATGTAATTGTAGAACATATGCGAATTGAATTTTTCGAATTTTCCCGTTTTCCTTCAGAGTTTTCCGAAAATTTTCAATTGTCATTTTGGTTGAAATATGTGCATTATTTGTATGGGATCTCCTCTCCTTTCCAGAGAAGAAAGGGGTGTCATATCATCAAAGAAACATTTTTCGTACCCAAAAACCCTCACATCCCAAATTTGGCTCCATTTGCTTGATTAGTTCTCGAGTTATGCAGAAGTTTGTGTTTCATTTGTATGGCAGCTCCCATGTCCTTAGAGAGGGGGTAGGTGTGTCGAACCACCATAGAAACGTATCGTGCCCCGTAAAACTTCCACATGCCAAATATGCCTCAATTTGCTTGATTAGTTCTCGAGTTATGCAGAAATTTGTGTTTCATTTGTATGGGAGCCCCCCTTTAGAGAAGGAGGAAGAGTGTCGAACTACCATTGAAACGTTTATCGATCCCTAAAGCCTCTATAAGCTAAGTTTGATTCCATTTGTTAGATTAGTTCTCGAGTTGTTCAGCACCCTCCCTCTCTTTCTTTAGAAAGAGGAAAAGAGTATCAAACCATCCAAAAAACATTTATTGCTCATTAAAATCTCCATATGCCAAATTTGGTTCCATATGCTTCATTAGCTCTCGAGTTATGCAGAAATTGGTGTTTCATTTCTATGGCAGCCCCCCCTTAGAGAGAGGGGAGGAGTATCTAACCACCAAAGAATCATTTATTGCACCCTAAAACCTCTACATGCCAAATTTCGTTTCATTTGCTTCATTAATTCTCGAGTAATGCAGAAATTTGTGTTTCATTTTTATGGCAGAGTGTATTTCCTAAACATCAGTGAACGTTTCATATTGGTACGTTCAGTCGTTTTTTCTAGCCGATTTTTCAAAGTTTGGAGTAAATTAGAGGAGCATTTAATCGCAAATCGTACCAGAAGAATAAAATCCTACACGACTCTCAGAATGAACGATTCGTAACGTAACTGAGTTTTAAGTGTGGAACACGTGAACACATGGAGGAAGATAAACACCAACAGCTTGGGATTATATCGCGTAAAATCGAATCGTTCCTTTTGCTTGACACAGGAAATACTGTTTATACGATTGTTTCCAATAATCCATGAAAATCCAAGAAAGCAAGCAAAAAATCAGTTATCCTAGTCGAGGAACCAACTAAAATTAATTGTTAATAATATAATTTTCAAAAAAATGTACACGAGAATAAATCCGTGTTTGAGTCATAAAATAGTCATAAAATTTGATTAAAGTATGGATGCTTCGAGAAATTAAACAACATGCAAATTCCATTAAGCATGAGTGCTTCGAAGTTTATTTAATCATTTACTGCGTATCATTAATTCCTAAGGGAAACACTTGCTTCCCACTTTCAATATTATTTACATCATCGGCTAGGTGCGTGTCTCACTATGCTGCGTATCTCACTTCGAAGGATTGACTTAGAATGTGTGTCGCTAGTGTGTTTCCCTGCTTATGCGCTAGTGATTGGAGCGTCCTGTCCCGGCTGGATTCCTCCGGTGGGGCCAGTGCCGACCTTGGGATGATATCCGTTCTCATCGGCAGTGTAGTTCACCCAGTGGGTTTGACCATTAGGATCAACAAACGAGTACGATCCTTGAACGAATAGCGACTTCACATCATTGCCCTCCGCGTCCTTTACGTCCCGATAAGTACCGACCTCCGAACGAATCTGACCATCACTAAGTTCGTATCTGAAATGAAAGATCAGGTCCGTTTGTTTTCATGTTACATTTTATATTGATGGAATGAGTTTCCTGAATAAAGTGGAATCTATTAAATAGAAATTAAACAGATTGAGAGAATATAGACTAGTGTATTGTACCATACAACTATTAATTTTGAATGACTTAGCTGCTGAATTATTGACTGATTTGTAAAATGTAAGCTTGGAGAATAGTTGGAATATTTCCGTGTTGGAAAGTTTTTTCTATATAATAAAGAAAATGCGAGCAATATGGAGAGCAAACATCTTCATCCAAATTATTCGAATAGGAATAATGACTCGTCAATATTATATGAAGCCATTGTCAGACACTATTTTCGTTCATGATTTTTTCACAACCTACAGAAAACGTGTTACTCTATTACATACAATATTTTCTTGATACAAAAAAAATTATTTGAATTTTAAAAATCTGTTTGTTCTTCGCGAAAATCCATCACTATATTTACTTCGTGCATGCGGACTGTTTCAAAACGTGGAACTTTTTTTTGTATCCTTACTCCACGTCTGTCATCAGACTAGCATTACCACCAGCCCAAATAACATGTAGTCTCAGACATCAACATGACGATTGACGATCTAACTTCAACTTCATTCAATATCAAAACAAACGGCAGATTCGATAGTGACATAAATACCTTGTGAATTTAATTGTTCTGATTCTAAGTTATCATATTAAATGAAGTTAATTCAAATAATAATGAGAAATCCCGTTGGTGTCAGACAGCAACATGTCTTTGGTGGTGGTATTAATGCTAGTCTGATGTCAGGCGTGGAGTAAATGCACACATAATTTAACAGTGTAACAACATTTCCGACGTTTGCACATCACCAGGATATTTCACTACAGTAACGTTTTAGATTGTATTAAAATTGACCTTTCATGTTTTATCATGAATATAAAATTTCCGCGAAATAATGATCAAATTGCTGTGCAATCATTATTTAATGGAAATTTTAAATTTAAAAAATCTGTGTAACCCAAAAATGTCAAACTGAATCTCGAAATTCTAACCAGACACTGTACTCTTAATTTTGAACTTTTCTTCATTGATGTCACTTTAACAATCACAAGTCCATTATGAATTACAGTAAATTCAAATTTTAAGGAACTCTTACAAAATTCAAAAAAATATATACTTTTAAATTTACTGAAATTTTAAACTGAACTTTCATTTCGTCGTTTCAACATACAGTCTCTTTTTTTATCGTTTATCGGGATAACAATGACACAATCCTTCACAGTTCAGGTGGCGCATATGGTGTCAACTCCCCACACAACTTCCCTCCAAGTCACACCACTTACGTGAATTTGTATCCATCTGGTCCATTGTTTTCACTGAAGTACCGCACAACTTCCACATCCTGGCCGCTGGACCGTGGCGCAGCATCACCAGCCTGCGGAGCCGGTGCCGAAAAAACCAGGTTTCCCGCCAACAGAACACAAAACACGCTTGCGAACACTGCAAACTTATTCATTTTGCCGGTTGGTTTGAGTTTTTAAACGATTGCGATTCTAGGAACTTTAAACCCGCCTAGGATGAGCTGAACTATTCGAATGATGTCCTCTTGTCGTCGGAAAAACGCTTATATACGCCAACGCGCACATCGTCTACGGCTGAGCAAAACGCTGAGCGAGCCAAAAAGAACCCCGAATACCTCAGCACTTGCCGCCATCAAGGTAGGTATTCTCCTTCTACCGGAGAAAAGAAGCGCATCAAAGAGCGGTGATTTGATCTTTTTTTTCCTTTGTTTTGCTCCATGAATCTTCTGCAAAAGCGACAAGCTTCTTCGGCACTGTTGCAAAGTTGGAGAGCACGAGCCCAAGCGTAGAAAAAATCCCACCCTCAACCCTCAATGTATTTTTTACTTCTCTACACTTCAAGCAAAGCTGATAGGCTTAATCATATTATCGCTCGTTGTTTTGAGCTGTGACACCGGGTAACCGAGGGGTGAGAAGAAAACTTATAAAATTTATGTTTTATGGTTGCAAGCCGTCATGTTGAGTGCTATGGGCTCTTTATAGTCCTCGAATTATACATATTTGGTTAAATTTGCAAACTGTCATTGTGGATGTTTAAGTCAGCTACAAGAATGGAACTTTCGACACCTTTTCAACATTTTCAATGATGGAATCCAGAAGTGATATGAGCAGGGTTGCCAACTATAATTTCAAAAAATCAGGAAGAATGAAAATAAAAATCAGGATAAATCAGGATAGCTCATAATGGGTTGTCCGAAAAGTTAATGTCGATTTTTGGGAAAACAAAAACATAATCAAAGCATTACAATTTAATTGTATATCCATAGTTCTGTTTCACAATCTTTCGCCACCTTTCACACAGCTTAAATATGCTATCCTCCCCGAACATGTTTGCTTCCTAGTCAAAAACTGCTGCGAGCCATACAGAAGAAGCTCATAATACAGAATCCATTCCAAATCCCACCAGAAACAGAGTTTATCTTTCTTCGGGCGAATACCGGATATGTAGAAGAATTAATAAGCATGGTATAAGTCCTCGCATAAGCGGAAATGCTCTTGTTTCGCCTAACCTTTTGATCGTTTATATTTTTTCCGAAAAACCTACAGCATCACTACAGTCAATTGCAGAGAAATTAGAATTTTCATTGAATTCATCGTCCATGCTTTGGAATGAATCTTTACTCAACAAATAAGGAAAGCATATCAGCAGTAGAAGACTTATTGATTTTTTCCTAATTTTTATGATATTCAGCACGGTTATAGATATATAGACTTGGGGAAAAAGAAATGTCGTATTTCTGATCGAAATTTGACGCTTTATTTAACATACTTAAAATAATCCAATTTAAGTCAAATATGTGCCGTTTTGTTCGCAAACTTGTTGCCATTCAGAAGGCAACTTCATTATCCCCGCCTTATAAAACCCCCCTCCTTATTTGCCAAAAAAAACTCAGACAGCCAGTTTTCGCAAGCCTCTTTTGAGGCCAACTTAGTATCACCAAGAGCGTTTTGCATGGATCGGAAGAGATGATAATCACTTGGAGCCAGGTCCGGACTATACGGTGGGTGCAATATTTAGGACATCCCATCCGAGCTCCTGTAGCTTCTGGCGGTTCATCAAAGATTTGTGAGGCCGAGCGTTGTCCTGGTGGAAAACAACACCATTCCTATTGATCATTTCTGGCCGCTTCTGGTCAATCGCCTGCTTCAAACGATCAAGTTGCTCACAGTAGAGAACCTAGCTGAGGGTCTGGACATAGTTGAGCAGCTCATAGTGGATGATTCCCTTCCAATCCCACCAAACACATGGCAAAACCTTCCTGGCCGTCGATCCGGGCTTGGTGATGGTTTGGGCCGGCTCACCGCGCTTCGACCAAGACTTTTTTCGCTTTAGGTTCTCGTACGTGATCCACTTTTCATCACCAGTCACCATCTTCTTCTAAAATGGGTCGAGTTCGTTCCGTTTCAGCAGTGCATCGCAGGCGTTGGTTCGGTCTAGAAGATTTTTTGCGTCAACTCGTGTGGCACCCATACATCCAGCTTTTTTTTTTGGAATACAATCCTCTGCAAATGGTTCCAAACGGTTTGATGGTCTATACCCAGTTCCTGGCCAATTGAGCGAGTGCTCACATGCCGGTCTACTTGGATGATTTCAACGATTTTATCGGTTTCCACGACGATTTGCCTACCAGTACGGGGTGTATCTTCGACAGCGACTACACCAGAACAAAATCGATCAAACCAGTGCTATGCGAATCGTTACAGTATCGGGTCCATAAACAACACGAATTTTTTCGACCGCCTTCGTTGCAGTTTTACCTCGCAGGTAGTAAAAACGTAAAATATGGCGAATTTCTTGCTTGGTGGACTCCATCTTTGACGCGCTATAACTTGAGACTGAAAAGGACAATCACAACACTGTCAAAACGACACTTGTAGCACAGATTGTCGATTTTAAATAGCCGTATAGTATGACCCGATGCGATAAGTACAACACAAGATATGTTTAAGTGTTGCCATATATTGACAATATACGACATTTCTTTTTCCCCAACGCAATATTTTCAGATTCCAGATCAGGTTACCATCACTGTGTTTTAAAACTATAAAACCACTCATTTTTTCTGAGTTTCCAGAGATATGCAAGAAGTCGGTTGAATTGAAGTATATAGTGTAGAGTACAATAACAATCTTCATTTTTAAGACAGGCCATTTCAACTTTATTGTTGTGTTCAGGTGCGAAACATTCAATAAACTATAATTCCAGTGTTTCATAACTATAGAACCAGATGGAAAAACTCTCACTCCTTTACAAAATTAACGCCAATTTAACATAAATTACGATAAGTTTCTAGTTCGTAGGTCATTTTTAGTTCTCAATCAGTTCAAATAACCCTTTCGGGGTGGTTACGACCAAGCTGTGCCATGTTGTAGTGGATATCTCGTTCTACGCAGAGGATGCTGCTCGTTTAAGCTCTTCAAATCACTCATACAGCTGGTAAGCTGCATCTACTATTCGTCCGATCACTCCTCATAAGTTCCTGACAGAATTTTGATTCGGTAAACAATCTGACCAATCCAGAATCTAAAGCCCCTATTCATTAAACCATGCTATGACCTTCCAGATTTTATGAATTGATGCCAAATTACCCAATTATCACTGTGTTTTTGATGCAAAAACAGCCGTAAATGATTCTGAAGTACTTCGTTGCACTTCTGACTGTTAATTCGTGTCGATGGTAAGCTATCTAACATAGGCCTTTTTGAGAAAATTCTCCCCATATCTGAGAACCTCATAAGCATCGCACGCCGATCATTGTTGTCGTCTTTCGGGGAAAGCCGTGTTGTCCAGCAGTCGACCTTGAATCCGGATTGATAAGTTCTCGACTATCTGCTAACTCTTGACGATAAACGACGGAAGAAGTTCTGTGATGAGCTTTGAGCATGCCTTCGCCTCAGTCGTTATAGTTTGCACTTTTCATCGCTCGTTGCAGCATGACTGTGCGTACTCAAGCGAGGAAAGCAACATTCACTCACGGCTACGCAGTTTCAAAACATTGCGCGTATGTTGCAACAATAGTCGACACCTTCTTCGTCTTCAATACTACTAACGTAGGTGGAACGTAAGAAAATGTTGGTATCAGTGAAATTTGTCGTCGGATTGAACGATCCCATCAAGTAGTGCTCAATTATTTGGCGAATCCTCAAGGATACGGTAAGAAGAAGAGAACTCCATGTAAATCGAAGCCCTTTGACCGGGATAAGCGAAAAATAGTTAGAACAGCTTCGAAAAACTCAAAATCACTTATGCAAATAGCAATCTTTGAATTTAAATGTTTCCCGAGAGACAAATCGTTAAGTTTTGGCAAAAAGTCCTTGGTAAAAAGTTTAAAGCTCTTAATCTTACACCATCTCAGATAGAAATGCGTCTGAGTTTTGCCGAAGCTCACATTATCCGACAGTATGTAATGACATAGAATGTTTTCAAAAGAATGCATTTTGCTATATATCATAACGAAAAGTTCTTCAATGTGAGACGGTATTTTTTTACTTTTAACATTGCTAGGTTATCTTTAGTGACGAAAAAAATGCAATTTAGATGGTCCTGATTGTTTCAAATGATACTGACGTTATTTACGGAAGGAGTAACAGTATATTTCAACCAGGAACTTTGGTGGATGTTCGTGCATGGTTTGGGCGGGATTGAGAAATCCGTTCTGCAGAATTTAGTAAATCGACTGCTAAACGAATTTTCCAGGTTATTTACCGGAATAGCCCGGAATAGCAAGGTTACCAATTATTGGCATTTAAATCTGCCGATTGTTGAATTTTTCATTGATGATACATATGAATTTTGAAGTGGTCTTATAAAAACTGGACAGCTGAACTTATCATATTCAAACCCCATAAACAAACAACTTGTTTGAACTAAAGATGGTCTTATAGAAGTTCAACAGAGTGTACCTAATAGCACGCCTTGAGTGTATTTTGAATGTCAAACTCAAAAGCGATGTTAGCGCAACGTTTCGGTCTGATTTCGATTATGTCTGAGAAAGGTCGACCATCAATTAAAACGTGATCGAATTTATTGTGTTTCGGTTTGATGTGATGGGCTCGAGATGTAACAACATTGAAGACTGTGCTGGAATGAAGTTCTACGTTTTTTCCCCCTGGTGGGTGTGAACCACTACGTATATCCATGTTCAGGATGCGCGCGAAACCGTCTAATTGCGGAACACCTGTCTCGCCAGAGTCACACCGCGACAGATCTATTTTGAGTCCTTGCCTACTACCTGGAAGAAATTTCAGCCTCCATTACGTAGCAGTGTGGTTTCGTTAACTTCTGGTCGTACATTTCCGGACACGGCTCTATTTCTCGTCACGGTTTGGGGACTTCTGAACCTCGAACGTACGTATTCTAACTAGAGTTTTGGTATTCTGCACGAAAATCTCGCTTACATGCAACTTTTTAGTCACATCTCGATCTGAGGCGTTCGGTTTCTGTTTAAAGGCCCCAACCACGCATTTGTTATCGTTTCGTTGACCTGACTGCTTTTTTCCGGATCTTTGCTTCCGATCAACTGTTAGATGTTCTTCGAACCATTCTATGAAACCTGACACCGTGGAATTCGCGAATCCCAACTTTTTCCGATGGCACGATGAAACAGGTCCTTATTGACGAAGTACTCGTGCAAAACTTTTTCGTGTACGCACTGTTCTTCCGTCGCCATTTTGAAAACTTTTGCGCATCTGATGAAATCAACCCAAAAAGTAAAAATAATATACATCAAACTAAGTCTACGCAAAATTTCAAATAATTTTACTCAACGGATAAAAAGTTAGAGGAATTGAGTGTGTGCGGATTTTAAACGGTACACCCTTTAATGAGCAAGTATCGCAAGCATTATTTTCATTCTAATGATGATAGCTTTAATAATTATCATGGTGGTCTTTTTCCAGTGACGTACAAACGCCCACAGGCGATTATATGTGTGTTCCATCACCACTATCTGCGTTGACGAAATTGAGCTTCGTTATCTGAGTTTGAGAGCGACAAAGACAATAATGCACTTTCAGGTGAAATGATCACACTTTTAAAGTAAAAATTATGTATGGAAATTGAATTTCCCGTATCGAATATGTATTCTATGTAAAACAGTAAAACTTTTTTTCGCAAATCGTGAAAAAGGGTTATATGAAAAATGTGTTTGTATATGGCAGGGGTGGCCAAACTTTTGGGCATTACGAGCGACTAATTGTTCAAATGTTAGGCGGCGGTCTACCAACGTTGACTGTATCAAAAAGTCATTAGAAATTGAATGCAGTACTAGAGAATAAAAAAAAGTTTTAACCCTCCTGTACTCGCGTGTAAAATCATAGCCCGTATACTCGCGCAAGGTATCACAGGCGGTGCTTATCTCTGTAATTTTGCTATTGCGTATTTATAGACGTTATTTGTATTTATTTAAAATGGTAAAAGTCAAATAAAAAAAAAACTCCAGAAAATACTTTTTCTCCAACTTCATTCAGTTTCAATTCAGCTTCCTCAAAACCAAATTTGGTCTGAGACTGTGAGACTGTATGCACGTTGAGCCCCGAATTTTTATTGCTGTGCTTTCCATTCGACCCGCATCAAGAGCTTTTGCACAATATCATTATCGGTCCCAGCTCCCAAAGATACTTATTGCATGAATAGAAAATAGTCAGAAATTCGACTAGTAAGTAGTCAGATTTTGTAAAACACCCGAAAACAACCCGTATGTATTTTCATTTTCTTATTTTGGAACTGTCATTCCCAGTTAGTACTTTCCTACCAAAAAGTTCGACGTCGGCCCCAAGAGACCGACGTGGGGCTCAGTGTTTTAATTAAAGGAAAAACATAGGTCATACTAATAAATATTCAATGATAAATTGTTCTATAAAATAAAAATAATTATCGGTTACTAAATAATTGATAAATAATACTTTATTTTCTGTAAAGTCTCATCAACCAATTTGGTTGTTTTTTAAGGACATTGTCATTTATGAACATACAAAGCATTTATTTTCCATAAAAATTCACTCAAGATGATTATTGTATCCCTCAGTTACCTAGAGGTATAAGGATCCTCTATCGGAAATTTTGGAGCATATTATATAAATTCAATCGAACAGTCGATTCGATCCCTATAACTATCACACCGAACATACTTTCGTATTTTGTAAATCGATAGATTCTTATCGAATCTAGTTCTTTCTCGAACGTCGACGAATTTCATAATTTGAAACGTTGCCGAAATGTTTCCCAAAGAAAAACACCAGAAATGCAACAAGAAAATCAAACTGCTCGAAAAATTATGCCTACAACTTTCACCCGACTGTATCTATAACAGCAAAATAGAAGTAACCAGCAAAGTTCCGTTCACCTAGAATTACATAATAGGGGCTAATATTTAATTTCAATCATTTCAAATCATTGTCTAGTTTATTTGCCATGAGATATAAGGAATATCAGTACATTTAAACGGTAATTTTCTCAAGTAATAGTCAATTTAAAAAACTGCCATAAAAATGAAGCTCATCAACCAGTGCGGGTGAATCCGGCACCCCATGGGGGTAACACCGGTACCCTATGGGGTAAGACCGTCATCTCAATATATATATTTGGCAACAGATGAACCAGCTTGAATGTGACAGTCGGCAAATAGAAGGTATTCTAATTCTAAATGTCGCTGTCGAGTATGGTTCGAATCGTTCAACCGATTCCGGAGATATGGTCGGAACAAGTTCCGATGAACATGGAATATGGAGAAGAAATCACCAAACCACACCACAATTCAATTACAAGTTTAATGGAATCTAGGACCACATTGAACACTTACCGGTGGTCAGTTTTTCTTCTTACTTCAATCATTATCCGTCATACGACGCTTTTAATCACACTAGGATTCGACTTGAAATCACAGAGAAGAATAAGTTCATGACTGTAGGTGATTTTTTTCAGGTTTATGTGATTATGATGGCAATAAAACTAATTAAATTATGTTTAGTTGTAATAAGTTTATTATTTTGGTTAAGACCATATAGCCATTATTTTTCGTTGAATGGTGAAGTTCATTTAATTTTATCGAACAGCTTAAATCCAACATTAAATTTACATCAGTAGTTCAATTCATAAAAAACAACTTAAGAACAAAAGATGCACGTCATATCGAAATCCGTGTAGCATGTCTCATGAACCCATTTCTTGCATTCTATCGGTTTTCTAGGTCAAGTAGGTGCTGCATGATCTCCGCTTCCTGCTCCACCGTAAATACGGTCTCTTTTGGTCCTAGTTTCGAGCTTACCACCTTATGAAAAACGTGATCATGTAATGTAGACCTGGGTATTCCAAAAGTCGTGGAACAACGTTTAATAGAAACTCCACTAGCAATAGCCTCTTTTGCAAGGGTGAGGTTCTCCTGGAACCAACTCCCTCGATTCGTTTTCCTTTGGTAGCTGCGAGGCATCTGAAATTGATGGAAAATATGTCTTAGAAACCTTCAACTAAACGCAAATCATGCCGGGATCCCCCACTCAAAGGGTGACGGACTTACCCCGACAGCACACATTTTCCAAGAAGACTATTTCTATAAAATTATTGCATTAACTTACCTCAACTCGAATCCCAGTGATTGCTAACAATCCAGGGGACAAACTGTAGAGCAACGGAAAAGAATTTGAAACCGAGTTCAACAATAAAAGCTTAAAATTCACTGACGGAAAATTACATCCGGCTACATATTATCGGCACTCGCGTTTGTTTTGATTTATATTTTGACAATTGATGGATCACGGTAGGTTCGATGTGATTGAAAACGTCTAAAATAATAAATACTAACATGTAGAATTTTCAAAAACGTAGTTAATCAGAGATTTTTAGTAAAACTCAGGGGGTGCCGGTCTTTTCCCCAGTGGCGGGCTTACCCTCCCTTCCCCTATATGGTAATTAAGAGTTTTAGTGAAAATATCAAGAAATGAATCGACAAATGGTTAAGTAGATCAGAGCGGATCAGGTTAAGTTGTCATATAATAGGAAGTAACCATTTTTATTCAAAATTGGAACAATTTAAAGCTACGTTCGGGCCTGGTAATCTGATAGAGAATTTTTTTTTCCTTATTATAGTGATTTTCAACACATTTTGACTGGTTCGTCACTTTTTACTTCCATTTTTGGAAGAATGTCGGGAGTGAGAATTGAACTCGTGATCTCTGTGTGAGAGGTATGGATGTTACCGCTACGCCAGATCGCCTCCTCTCATAGAGAATAGTTTTATTCCCTAAACGGATATCAGACGTCAAAACTGCACTGCTAACCATTCTTTCGGCAGATTAAATATATGGGAAAATTGGAATACTTCCAGTTTTTATTAATTTAAACCATTTAGTAATTAGGGAATTGTAATATATACCATATGTATAGCAAATAAATCCTAGAGATTCGATGCAAATACTCCGAATTCATACTTCGTAAAAATTGTTATTAACGTTTACTTCATTCCATCAAAGCCTAACCTTTTCTGATGTATAAAGATTTATTCATATCAAATTTAGAACAAATCGTTTCAGTAGAACTTGAACTTGTACGCCAATTTGAAAAAAAAACCAGCTTCGAGAAAAACGCATTTGAAGTTTTATGTCAAGGCCGTACTAGATTTTAATACCCCCTAAAAATCAAACTTATTATCAAAATAAATAAATAAAATATTTTCATAAATAAATAAATAAAATATCATGGAAAGTTATTTGTCGTAGAAATCTCGTTAGCACCATCCAAGAAGAAGAAAAAAAAGAGAAATAAAAGTGAAAGAATGAGAAAAGTAAAATAAGGACGCACCTTTTCTTTAATATTCATCCTTGCAATATTGCAATTCATTGAAAAGTTTTCTATGTTTTCTGCCCATTTGCGTTATTTTGTTTCTGAGAAAACCCTCCAAAATCGCATAGAGAATATCTTCTTTATTGCAACATTTCTCTATTTCACGTCTTTCACAATGTTATCATGGTTAACTGAACGGAGCCACCTGGTACAATGAGTTCAAAGTCGAGAAAATTATTAACGTTTCAACATAAATTGGGTATAATCGAAAGACTCGAAAAATGTGTTAAAATAAAAGAATATCTAAAAAAATATATTGCCTCACAGTACGATTTATCCGTCATAAAAAACAGGGATCAGATTGGTAAAATTAATATATTTTCCGTATTCCAGAGTACTGGCTGAACAAGGTGTTGGTTTTTTTTAAATGTTCATGTAAGATATAAAAAAATGGATGTTCAAATAACAATTTCGAAATTTATATTTTCCAAAATTCATAGGTTCAAGATATTATATAATATTTGCAACTTCCACATCAAGCGACCCCCGTCTATGCAAACATGGGATCATTGGCGCACTCAATCATACTTGTTGAGAGGTTTCAATTTGATACCATGTTTACCTGAATTCTTCTTGTACTTGTTGCTGCAATCATAATATAGCTCATCGTAATGCAGGCTCTGCTTCCCTCATGTTGTGTTTCACCAAGCATTTTAATCATTTAGCATAGGTCATGCGATGCTTCATCTCGATTAAGTAATAAAATTTACCATCAAGAAACGTTCCACGAATGTTGAAGATCGATCATCAAGATCTTCCGCCCGTTACAGTTTCGGAAAAAAATTCCTCCGCTGAAATAATGTTGTATTATTATTGTATAATTTATGAGAAAATAAAAAGCATTGCCCATGAATTTAAAAACCAAAGAAAAGATAAATGAATAACATCTCAGGAATCCTATCGTGACATTTGGTTAAGTTTGGATGAATAGCAATAGCTACACACGGAAACCAGTCATTCGGTGACGACTCATCCTCATCTCACGAAATGCCCAATTAAAAGATATTTTGTTTGATTACATTAAGGAAAAAGATTTTCACAACCACGAAAGTCAAGGTCATCATCATGCATCATCTCAGCAGCATTAACCTATCAAGGCAACAGATGTATACATTAAAACGCTATCAAGTTTCCCAAATCGTCAAGACTAGAAAATAATTAGTAATCATACCAGCAATGATCACCCCCAATCTTTTAGCTTTGATCAAATCAGGCATCGGATGGTTCCATTATAAGCTACAATCTCACACGACGCTTGCAACATCGGCATTAATTCCATAATTTCGATACAAGCCAATTCAGCTAGATCCAATAAGGTAAGTTTGGATCGCAGCCAATCAAACAAATTCTGTTGATGTGTTAATTTGACACACGATTTTGCGATCGTAAAACAATAGTCGTAAAAATATTCACCACATACCTTCCGCGCTTTTGGGACTGATTGGTTTCTATGAAACAGCAAGGATTAAAGGCGCGATACGAATGTTTCACATCATTCTTCTCGTGAGAATCCGGGTGCGATTTTTTTTTATCGGGGGGTGTGCTCAAATGAAATGGATGTGACAATTGCCCAACAAACGATCGCTGTGAATAATGCTCGAAACCTTAAACGATCGCATGGTTCAACAAATAGAGACAATGATCGTTGCATAGATTCGTCGTAGGTCGCAAAGGTCTTTCTCACACATTTGGCTGACTATGGGTAGTTTGGATGACAGAGTGGATGGGGTGCTCGATGAGTAAATTAATGCCCGTCTGGATCCCGAAATATGATTAATGACATGAACCTGAAAACATTCGTCGTGTTATCTACTTGTCAGAACTTTGCTAATAGCTTGTTAGCTGCTCACTTTCCTTGGATCAACTTTCTAGGTAGGAAATGCGATGAAATGTTATTTTATGTTCCATTTCCACGAGATTTTTGCTAGCATTCTAAAAATCACATACTTCATCAATGTATCTTTTTTGTTAACCACATCAGATGAACAATGAACAAACAAGCGCTCATCGTCATTCACAACTTCCTTCTTTGAAACGTCAAAGCCACTCAACCACTTGTGTTTTCGATAAACAACTACCACCATATTGTTTGTCTATTTAAAAGTTCTGGTAGTATTTTACCATTTTACAAAAATCAATAATAACTATTTGTTTTGCATGGTTTGCGCAATGTGTAATTATTGGCCTATAATGAACAAAAATGTACGACACTTCAAAAATCAATTTAATTTAACGAAAACATGTTTTTTGATAATATTTTACTATTTGTCTACAGTTATAAACTGAAGATCTTCACAGTGTGATAATTTTGAGGTTCTTTCTTCTCATATCTATTTTATTAATTGTAAGAGAAGAAAGGAATTTTCCATTTTTTCTCGATGACAATGCTCCGTCAGACCGAGCGTGACCGAGCAGAGAAACGGTTACACTACTCAATTGGTTTCAACCATCGCATGCGGAAAATTCAAGACTTGATTTCTTCCGTTTACTATTCGTTGAACCGTTGTACATGCACTCGCTGAGCAGAATTTCCATTTCTATGAAAATTTATTGAAAATGGCTCGATTACTTGTTTGGTTCAAGAAACATAGATTTATTTGGCGATACACCAGTAAATTACCTGAAATATGGAAAAATGTGCAATTTGTGCAGCAATGTCCATTACTTTGATATGATTGTTTATAAATTATAAGTAAGGTTAAAAATTGAACAGAAAAATGGTCAACGGCGTGGACTGACTAATAACGTAAAATTGGCCACCATCGACTTTTTGTAAAAAAAAATAACAATGACTAGAAATTAACGCAATTGCAGTTGAAATGCCTAACGTAAGATAATTTATTCAAAGTTACTTCTAACCATAACTTTTTACTAAATATTTTCCCCCGAGAACGGCCTTTGCAGAGTGTATTTCGAATTTATGGGAACAACAAACAAATCTCAAATCACATAATTATCTGCTCAAATTTACTCAAATATTTCGTAATAATGTGGGTGAAACACTGATACTAGATTTCCAGTTGTAATATCTCATCTGAAGCAGCAGCATTTCCCAAGAAGTAACTCTATATATAGTTTTATGAGTTGAAGGGTTCCTAGTTTCTATGTTTCCTTTTATAAAGTGTGATTTTTGAGGCGTTTGATATACAATTTACAGAAAATGTATATTTTTTGGTTAATTATTCCTTGGATTATTTCTTGTAAATGTTAGCCACGACTACGTTTAAAGTAATACATGCTTGAAATTCTTTTTCGATTTCCTCTTCGAGCATATCGGCTGGTATCTCATCGATAACACGTGTGCTATTGTCTTGAGGGCATGAATCGATCCTCATCAACATGAACAAGAGAATTACCAGACTCCCATAAAAAAAAGTCCAACGGCGTCAAATCGTACGATCTAGGCGACCACTTCACTGATCAATAAAGAGAAATACTCAATACAATACTAAAGTAAAATGTATGAACGATGTGTTTAGATGAACAATTGCAAATATAAATATATATAGAAAATTTATTTGCATATGAAGTAAAATTCTGATTATACGCGTGAGTAACATGAGCAAATTTATAATACATGCGAATTGGGGCTCTTTTGGTATTAACAAGTTCTTCCGCACAGTAACTCGATGCTAATAATTCCTTAATATTTTCCTTCGTTGATCGTATTGTTTCACATATTCACGTTGGAGAGCCTTCTCTTCTATGGCCGAGATTCACTATTTTTGGAAGCATAGACAGCCGTGGCAGTGTTCCGAGCTCTGCAATACATTTTGCTTAACCAATGTTGAAGTTGCTAAAACTTATATTATAGACCCATTAAACTTAAAAATAACAATTGTATTGATATCAACATAATTTTATTTTATTGATTTTCATGACATGAAACGCTATGACTCAGGAATAACATTTTATTGAGTGGTTTTTATAGCTGTTTCGATGATGTTGTCCGGTATCAGTGTCGAGAAAAAATAACGATGTTTTCACCAATACAAACAAAATCATTGCGGAAAATTAAACTTTCAGAGCACTAGCTCGAGTTTTCCGACATTTTTCACTATACAGTGCGATGGCAGATGATAATTTAGTATCTTGTGAGTAATCGATTAGTGTTTGGTTGATATTACTCGACGGGAAATGTGCGAAAACGATCATTTTCTACACACTGTTTCGCAAAATTATTGATTTTCGGGCGAGGGATGAGGGAGGGAGATGGAAGAAATGAGCGCCATTGTGGCAGCCATTTGTGGCTTCCTTCCACCTTCACCTTAAGCAACTTTGCATACTTGAAATATTCGAAACATGTCAGAAACATTTCAAACGCGAGAATTTACACACAAAAATGTTACGAGCAGAACATTTTTTTTTCAGGAGTCTTCATACAAGAATGACTTATATCCCACAAACTATAAAAGATAGAAAGTCAATGTCTTCTACAAAAGTTCATAATTTAATAAGATAAAAAACTTTGTCGAATACACTATATTGCTATCTTGACTTTAAACAAAATTAGGATTAGTTGCATTTTTTTCAAAAAAACATGAAAGTGTTGTTGTTGGAAAAACTTTTTCCCTGTAAAAGTGCCCATCTTGTTGGAAGTTATCAGGGCTATTCATATATGTTTTCTTGGTAATTTTAAAAAAATACGTTTATGAGAAAATGAATTTTAATTTTTAACATTACTTTTTTTCAGCGAAATTTTTCACCAAATTTTTTTTTATTTTTTTGTGAAAAATTAAATGATTTCCTACATTTTATCCTTTGACAAGAATTTTGTATGTATCATAGTTTTAAGTTATAAATTTTTGAAAGAAATTACGAATTTTTTTTGAATATGGTGGTCTAATTTTTTTTTCGAATATATCAAGTATGCAAAGTTGCTTAAATGACTCATGTCTTTATACCCACAATATTTCCATATTATCTGAGATGGTGCTGCCAACTCCTAAGATGAGTTGGCATGAAATTCGTCGCTTGTGGCTGCTTATCGGACAAAATATGGCAATTTTGCATATTTATGTATCCGTTCAACCAAAAATATGTTTTATCGCTAAAGATAATTTTCCTACGAAAAAAGCAATTCTAAAGCCCATTTGCCGAAAACACGACGCTGTGGCAGTTCGCCCGGCTTTAGTTCTTTAACGAGCTGTACCTACCCAGCTAAAAATTCCCCATCAGTGTGACGTTTTTATGCTGGTTTTATTCAGCTCTATGCTTAATAATGCCTGAATTAATTGTCATCAAATCCTCTATCCAAGCCTTGTTCAATCAAATTAGGAGAAATTATTAATCTATAGCCAATATTGTTCGTTGAATGCAGTTTAAAGTCAATTAGAAAATGTTTATCCAACTCCAAGGTGTATTGGAAACGTCTATACGACCATATTTTGATATGATTATCTCTACTTAGACTACGATATCGAAGAAGATATTTGTCTGCCTGCATTATTTTCTTCTACAGAATTTCTATAAATACAATCAGTTTTTTAACACCTTGACGGACGCTTGTTAGAGTCTTTTACAGCTCCTAGATAAAACTTGTTCAGTTTCTGATGAACTTTTGAAAAAAAATGGCCAAGATTAAAACCTACGACCCTCGCATCGATGATCCTCCATCAAACCATTTGCTCCATTAGAACACTTAAATATGTAATGCCAAGCAGTCAAATATAAGCTTTAAAAACACTGGTAGCAAATGCCCATTTTGATAGTCCGTCATGTGTTGTACAAAAGCTGCTTTGCAGTTGAATAAACGTTTTCAAATCGTTTCTCTGGCATATTACCCAGGTAAACATTGATGGTTGAACAAAAGCTTCAATTTGGTCTAAAAAGCTTTTATACAACTTATAGTTCAGCATATTGTCTTATTAAGCACTCAATACTATTGTTCGACAATCATTAAACTGATTCATTTTATTACAGCTAATGATCGGTTCGTGGCGGTAGGGTAGAGTATAAATAGTCGAATAAAAGATATATGCCAGGCATAAATTGCGTCTGTTCAGCTTTTCATGAGTTGTTGAACAAATGAAATTGTTGATAAAATTTTTCACTGATGTATTATCCAGCTAAATATAAATGGTTGAACGAAGGCTTCAATTTGGCCTGAATAAGCTTTTATACAACGTATAGTCCAGCATATCGTTATATTAAGCACTTAATACTATCATTCGACCAAGCGACTAATTTAATAGCAGCAAATGATTGTTTGTTGAGTTATACGCCTTAAGATCATTGGGTAAAATCTCATCAATGATCTCCAGCAACACTGCGAAACACATTTTTAACAGAGCATTATTTTTGAGAATAGACATCAATGACTTGTAAACGTTATTCATTTGCAAGTCTTTCCATGATGAAATGGCAATGAAAACTACACAACTTTAATTTTAACACATGGCACGAATCACGCTCGATATGTGCGCTGAAAAAAAACAGCGAAAATTCATCCGTTACAAGAGTAGGGTTAGTGCCAGTAGTTTCATCCACCGCATCATCATCACCCTCCTCTCAAATGCTCCCATAATTCCATCTGCATCACGATTTTCGTCGCCAGAATCTTTGTTGTCTAAGCTATTTTCTGAATGCCAACCCCCTGCTTACTGAGCAAAGTTATCTTCCATGCCACTCTCTTATACTTTTTTCTACACAATACACAACACACACAACACAAGAAAAAACAACATAAAATAAACAACAACATGAAATAAACATATACAACAATTCCACGCCAAATCAGTCGAAAAACAAGAAATTTTTACGCGACCCTTTCCAATTTTTTTTTTTTTTTTTGAAACTTGGCATTTACGATAGAAACTATCTAAAATCACAATTTTTATTATAATATGACCAAGTTAAATTGCGATTCTTAAAAAGGGTCTATTTAAAACCATTGATCTTTCTTTCAAAAAATCGTAACTCAAACTCCAGACGCCTGATTGAACAAAGTTTTGACAAATTTGTAGGAAAATTAATGAACTACTTAAATCATATTTTAAATGCACTGTCAAAGAATCTTACTCAAAATTGAATTTAATATTTAAAATTTTTATATCTCAAAATACCATTTCGAAATTTGTTTGTACATTTTTATTGGAGAACCCTTCCAATTTAATAACGTGGTGCCGTGGCAAACTAACCAAAATGGAGATAAGAATTTTTGAAAATTTATAAAATTTCAATCTATGTTTATATATATATATATATATATATATATATATATATATATATATATATATATATATATATATATACATATATACATATTCTGTGCGTTTGTGTACGCGTCAAAAACTCAAAAAGTGCGGACCTGATTGAGCTCAAAGTTGTACACAATACACAATCCACTTCAAGGAGTGTTGTTACGGCATAAAAAATTGGAAAATTGGAAGAAAAATTATTTTATATATCACCAGAGTGCGTTTCTGAAATTGAGCTGAATGAAAATCGACTAAATATTCAGTAATGAATATGTGTTCTATGTGAAGGAAACATTTGGATTTACCTCATCTATCTCTATCTATATATATATAAAATTTCTGTTCGTTTGTGTGCGCGTTAAAAACTCGAAAAGTACGGAAACGATTGAGCTTAAACTATGATACAAAATACAAAACAACCAAACACATCTAGGATTGTTGTTACATAAAAAATGAAAAATTCAACTCAACCATGCAACAACAATGTGCCACAGCAAAGCGTGGCAGGGTGCAGCTAGTACTTTATGAAATTGTAACCATTTAAGAAGAGTAACATTATAAATGAAATCTACATGCGATTCAACATGAAAACCTATATAGGAGGTTTTATCCTAGGACCAACCGTTCTCGAGATATACCCATTTTTTACATTGATAATAATGTTAGTGAAATTTCTATTCGTATAGTGTTGGAACATTAGTCGTAATGTCCAGCAGCAGTATGCATTTTCTAATATTTCACGCACATGTTTTTAATTATATTAAATAATTTTCATGATTTTATGAACATGATTTTAATTGTAATAGTTCATTAACTTTCCAATAACTTTGTCAAACATAATATTTTAATCAGACATCTGAATCATGAGTTTTGAAAAATTGATATTGAATGTGATAATGAAAATTATGATTTTAGGTAGTTTCCATCGTAAGTACTTAGTTTCAAAAAAATCGAAGAGAAAAGGATCAGCGGCTGACTGATTTGGCGCGGAATTGATCTATTGTAAAAACATTCTCGTCGTACATTGGAAAAAGTAACTGCAGAGTGTTGTAAATTTCCGTTACGTGAGGATTATTTGGGGTATTCGACATATAAATTTACAGAAAATGAAAGTTTTTACCGCTCCTAACCGGCGTTGAAGCTCAGATTAAAACAAAACATCTTCGCTGCTCTCATACCGAGAAGTACACGGAACTGTATCTACTCATAATGGCCGAAGCATTACACTCGTTACTGTTAAAATATTGTTCAACATTAACCCGGAGTTCTAGGTACTCCGATAAGATTTCGCTATCCTAACTGCATGCAACTCTTTGCATCCTGAAACCCAACAAAAGAATATTCACTGGATGACCGTTAGCCATTGATTTAGCTTATCCTAAAAGCTTTAGACCAATAAAATGGATAATAAAACAGATAATACAATGAATTGTAATCAACAAAAGCGGAATTGAAATCAACCGTAAAATAAAGATGGAACAAATGAAATCACTTCAAGTTTAAAAACCAATATATTTCCCATCGTCCATAACCTTCTACCGTTAAACCGATGCCTCTGGCAGCTATTTTTTACGGTTCAAAATATATCGCTTTTTTCACCAGTTCTCCCATTTAATTACTCGCAAAGCTGCGCAACAGCAGAAGTAATCACGGTTAGACTCGGCTTGTTCGAACGGGTGACGAAGCGCCCTGAAGAATCCCGCACACGCCTCTTCTTCACTCGGTTTTTTGCGTAGCAACTATGTGATGAAATCGGTGTAAGTAAGTCGTCGCATGTCTCATAAACTTCACCTTGACATTTTCTTCGGCACCTCTACCAGACACCGGTGGTGATGATCATGATCGTGATCATGATGCACCGGGAGCTACAATACACGGCTGTAGGTCGCGTAGATACCGGTGGTGCAGCATAATTTCGAATGGCCATTTCTTCCACGACGTTCGCACACCGTTTATCTGCGTTCACAAAATACCTGGGTGCATCGTGTGTGGAATTTTCGCACGCTTTGTTTGGTTTGTATTTCTTTGTCCCTGATTCACCGGGTCGCTTTCCTCACGACCAAAAACAATCAACAGTTCTGTGACACCTTACTTTGTACGGACAAGCTATCTCGTTATTTTCGACGAGAATAATCAATGCTTCCTTTCTGAATAAAACATTCCTGTCAGATCGTAAAGCGTGTCCGGTTAAATCGCTTTAATCAGTCAATAAACCATCCTTGATGCACACAACGTATGTTCTAGTAGCTGATAATGGCACCATTAGCATCTCGTTCTTCTCAGTTGCGGTGTGATTAACGACACTCCTGTAGAGTGTTTTGTTTATACCCTTCGTTTCCCTAATTAATAGCCCAAACGATGTAATTTATGCTCAAATGAAAACAGTCATCCGTACACATTTAACTGTCCATCTAGAATGAAAAAATGTGCAAGTATGGTCAAGGGATGTTCAAAGTATTTCGGAGTTTTGTAAAATGATTATATGATTGATGAATATGATGAAATTAAAATGTTTTTTTTTAACTGTAAACTAATCATGAACAATAACAAACAAATGATAATAAAATTAACATTCTTGTTTCCAAATGCTTGCAATAAACTCCGGAAATTTGATTTCGATTTTCAGACTGTGAAATCTGTGAGAGAACACATTTTGCTTTTTTCCGCAGTGGCAGAAAAGGACAAACCAAAAAGTATTATGTTCGAAAATGAAATCTGGGGGCCAAAAATATTTAAGATTCATAAAGTTCCACATTTAATTTTTCTGTCGCGAATTTTCTAGTTTGGTAACCGTATCGTAACTTGCGGTTGCGTACGGATAATCCTAACATTGTATTTCCGGAAAAGACTGGATCAATAATCGCGATGAATATAAGAAACACCCTAGCAAAGTGAACAAACAGGAAAAGGCACCGCAACGAAATCGAATCTTGTGAAGAAGGATAGCAAAAAACGACTAAACAATATGATGAGACCGTAGCATTACAAGAGAAGACGTTAAATGACCAAGAGTGTGAGTCAATTCCGAGGTTAACAAAATAATGAACCTCCTCCAATTAGAATATTATATGCTTATTATATTTGCTTACGTACTTTGATTAAAACGATGAGAACAATTATATAGCCTCATCATCTGCGATAAGCAATAGCCTATACAATAACTGACGATAAATCTGATACTGGTACAAAAAATACAAAAAAAATCTGTCATCGTTGGACTACAGTATCACACTCTAATAATGACTTCTGTTTTATGATCAACCAAAGTAAAACTATAATTCCACAGTAGCAGCTTTTATTAAATACCAACGATAATCGTTGAAAATTCCTTGAACGTATAACATTTCACACTAATGTGGCTCTCGGATCGTATAGTTAACCGCTGCTTTTCTTCATCTGTTTCAAAAATTAGCGAGCGGCAATATTCATCCGAGCGCCATCGTGATAATTGTTTGATTGATACTCATCATCATGCGAAGTGCAAAACAAAAACAAGCCGAACTCCTTTTTGGTGGATTTTCTCAGCGTATACTCAAACAGCTCTAAGTATTAGACTAAGTCGGAATCGGAAGCATGCGGTCGAAGACATTGATATTTTGATGATAATTATGAGTTGAAACGGAAAAATGAAGAAATGTGATCGAAAACTTAATGCCGGTTTACCTTTTTTTCCTTGATCGTTGAAATTCCATTTGTGTTAATATGTATTTTGCCATTGGTTAACTAGGGTAGTTATCCTGACATAAACATTCCGACTGGGTCAATCTGACCGACGAAATGTTACTTGTTTTAGCGGCTTACTTTACCACTCAATTTTTATGTAAGTCGCAAGTTCAAATGATAAATCCATGTTTCATACTTAACTTGACACGTGATGAACCCATTCGATCGCGAAGGTAGACATATTGGGAGCTTTATCGTGCGAACATAGAAGGCAACCATCACAAATTCGACCTGAACAACCTTCGCAAGGGAACGCAGCAAATTAAGCCGAACTAACTAATGCAAATTGAAGGGATGAATCGCAGAAACACTGCATTTAAAATCGTAAATCGATTACCTGAAGATGCGCTTAGTCAAATGAAGTTAATGTATCTTCTGAATTTGGTCTTCCAAATATTCTTGCCTCATACTTCCATGACCGATGATCGCGTCCTGCTATCTCGTAGCGCAGCCTTAACATGCGCCACCAATTGTTGGTGCAAAAGTATGGAAATGCGCAGCTTTAATTGTGATTCACTTCCACTAGACCATAACATAACGTTCGTCCTAAAAGTAATTAGTGGACTAATGTCTAAATATTTGTTTGTTCACGCTGAGCAGGAAGAGGCAAAAATGAATAAAGACAAAGATTAAAGCAACGTGGAAGTCAGTTTTTTTTCGGTATCAAGTGATATGTCTCAAAACTGCATGAAAAAATATGCAAATGGATATGAGAACATATACTATATAGAAATTAATTAAACACGTCATGGGATTCTGTCTATAATTATTACTATGTATGTAAAGTTCAACTCTAACGAATCATGTCAAAACTTTCAACTGCTGCGGTAATTCTATTTTGACGTAGGACTGTGTCTAACAAGAAAATATCGGATAAAATAAACAACTATACACTAAACATATAATGAAACATT
The DNA here is from genome assembly GCF_029784135.1 of Toxorhynchites rutilus septentrionalis. Taxonomy (NCBI): domain Eukaryota; kingdom Metazoa; phylum Arthropoda; class Insecta; order Diptera; family Culicidae; genus Toxorhynchites; species Toxorhynchites rutilus. The sequence goes on from NC_073746.1 coordinate 228,096,177, forward strand.
TCAACCGCTTATCCCTCGAACATTTCTGAATATTATATTTTTAAGATTATCAATTGAATTATTGTTTATTGTCAAGTATTATCGACACGCGCTCAATCCCACTCCTTGATTCAAATTGTACTGATCAAAAGGAGCGACTAGCTTAACAGCGGAATACAATTTCATTACATCAATAATACTGCGAGCACAAACGTAGCATCCATCGTGCATATTATTGTATCCAAGGGGAATAAGAAAAATAAGATAATGAATTCAACACGTGCATAAGCCAGCGAGCAGACAACCGTTTTTCCTAATGATGATATCATATATTGGATGTGCATTCGTTCCTTTTCCACAAGATGGCACAAGGCGCTATAAATAGTCGACGATAATTGATGATTTTTGCTGAATCTTGAAGTGGCGAAATTTGTCAAACAAATATTTTTCAAGTATTTGAGTTTTGCTCAACAAGTTCAGTTTTTACTGCGTTAAGAATGGTGATTTAACGGTTAAAAACAAAAAGCACCCGGGTCAACAAAAAAAATGAAGATGAAGAATTAGAGACATTTCCCGATAAAGATTCGTGTCGAATACAAACAGAACTTGTACAATAATTGAGATTAACTCGACAAGCTATTTCCAAACAACCCAAAGCCACAGGATACACAGCAAGAAAGGTATGTTCCATACAAATTGAAAGCGAGAGATGTCGAAAATGGATTCACTACGATAATCCTAAACGCAAAAGATCGTATGTAAAGCTCGGTCAACCAGGAACATCAACGCCGAACATCCACATCCAACATTCTACATGCAACAGTTGATCCGTTTTATGCAAGCTATTGCCGAAAAACGGCCAGGTTATGCGACGTGACATGAGTCGATAGTATTCCATCATGACAACGATCGGCCTCATGTTGCTGTTCGAGTTAAAAATTAATTGGAAAACAGCGGATGCGAATTTTTGGTTCACCTGTCTAACAGCCCGGACCTTGCCTCTTCCGACTACCATTTGTTTCGATCGATGCAGAACGCTTTGGGTGGAAGACGCTTTACTTCAAAACATGGTATGAAAAATTGGCTGAATTGGTGACGAAAATATTAAATGGCCAGAAAGATGGAACAAAGTAGTGGCTAGCGATGGCCAACACTTTGAATAATATATTAATTCACTTTATTATTCAAATGAATGTGTTTTTCACACTTTTCAAAAAAAAACTAAACGTATTAAGTTGAACACTCAATTTAACGGAAGCCTGTAGAGAAGCGAAACATTGCATCGCAAGCCTCACCCCTGTATTATTCTCCTGCCAACAGATATGGAGAACATTCGCTGCTCCGTTACTAAGCGATCATTAATGTTCTAACCGGAATGTTCTGCAAATCGGCAACAGGATTAATTTAAAAGCAACAACATCAACAGAAACAATCTCAGCAGCACTAACAACACACCTGTCACAACGTGTTTCATTCTACCATTTACGAATCAGAAGGAGTTAACCGTTCTCGTGCTATCGATCCAACGCTCAATGATGCAATTTTGTTGAGACACAGCAGTCAAAAAAAGTGTCAAAGCTGGTGATGTTACAATCGCATGTGGCTGCAATGTGTGTATCTAGAAGAAGAGATTGTTCAATCATCTAAAGCTGATTTTATAAAATCACAGTCCATTTCAGGACCACTAACTAACTTTCACTAAAGATTTATTTCAAGAATTTCGATGCTTTCGGAGATTTAGGATTCAATGGAGTATTTTTGGGCCTATTGGTAACATTCCGATCGATCATTCAATTTTCTCGCATTACTTCCGGGTTAATGGCGGCGTGAAAGTGCAGTTCATTTCATAGTAAGAATTTTTGTGAAGAAGGTATTTTACTGTAGTGAGAGTTATGTTATGTTTGTACCCCGTTTTTGAAGGGCCGAAGTGTTGGTTAGAACTAGGCTTGGGTTTGCTCAGCTGTCTGGACTCGAGAACGATCACATTAGCAGACCGTTTTCGGGAATCTAGTAAAGAGGTGGTCGTGGTTCCGCTTGCAAATTTACGGCTGATATGGAAATAGTTATTGGTTTCATTTCCCGATCGCACAAGGATAATTCCGGGTTGGAAATTTTCTTGATATGCCAGAAACGACATGCGCTCATATAATGCCTCAATTTGTTCAGTTGGTAAAATTTCTATATCTTTGACAAAACCAGTCCGTTTTTTGATATTGTTATTATCTTGCTTACTAGTTTAATTTGTTGCTATAAATCCTAAAAATCCTAATTTTTAGTTATATTTGAAATAATTCGGAATGTGTAGGGGGATGAAGTGGTACTATCACTATTACTTAAAGTTCTTCAGTTGAAAACTAATTTTCGGATTCTCTGTTGCCATTCTGCAATACATGTTATGTAGTATAATTTGTAGATTCTTTCTTTGGAAATCATGTTTTTGGGAGCGTTCAAGATATAATTTTGCTAAAAGAAAATTAAAAACAACATGGATATTCAATGAGTTCAATATTGAATGTCGCTCTAGCGAACGAGCAATCATGTTAAGACTGAGGATGAGAGGTCATTTTAAAATGTTATTGCTTCGGTGCATTGAAAATGGTTTACGCATCTCAATTCAAGTATGCTTACATTACATCTGTACTGTATCGGAATCAGTATAAGACGTAACATAAATGGTCTATGTATTTTCTGGTGCTTTTCAGAACGCTCGACAATTTCTCGACATAACGCAAAGATGTTTGCATCAATTGTTTGAAAGTATTTCTATACACATATTTCAATAAAGACATTATATACTTCTATGCCTGGGAGGAACAGTATGACGACAATCGTTCATTGTTGATATATGACCTTTGTAACAGCTTCAATATGACCGTTTTGAACACTGGGGAAACAACACGTGTACCTAAACCTCCTGCTAATCCAAGTGTTCTTGACCTCTCGCTTTACTCGAATTCACTATCGTTAGATTGCAAGTGGAATGTAATCCAGGACCCCAACGGTAGTGATCACTTGCCAATCAAAATTTCCATCACCATTGGGTCGAATTCTTCTATATCTATAAACATGGCATACCTCACAAGACACATTGACTGGAAAATTATGCGGACGCGATTACTCTAGCCATCAATTCCAGAGATGGTTTACCTCCATTGGAGGAGTTTAACTTCCTTTCTCGTTTGATCTATGACAGCGCGCTTCAACGCTCTTCAACGAATGAAAGCGAAGAATATTCACATCGATGGATTTTTAATTTTGCACGGAAGGGTTGTCCTGATTCCGCTTCTGTGCAAAAAATTGTTCGAGATATACCACAAGATAGGTGCGATCTTGATTCCGAGTTTTCTATGGTAGAATTCTCTCTTGCTCTCCTTACATATAACAATTCTGCTCCGGTATCGGATAGAATTAAGTTCAAACTGTTGAAAAACCTCCCTCGAAAAATCGCTTGTTGAATTTATTCAATCGGTTTCTGGAGCATAATATTGTTCCAGATGATTGGAGACAAGTTCGAGTTATAGCTATTAAAAAACCCGGAAAACCCGCGTCCGACTTCAATTCGTACCGCCCAATAGCAATGCTGTCTTGTATACGGAAATTGTTGGAGAAAATGATCTTGTTTTCCTTGATCGATGGGTTGAAACGAATGGTCTACTCTCAGATACACAATATGGGTTCCGCAGGGGCAAGGGAACGTATGATTGTCTTGCGTTGCTTTCTTCAGAAATTCAAATGGCTTACGCCGAAAAAAACAACAAATGGCTTCAGTATTCCTGGGCTTAAAGGAGGCCTTTGATTCTCTTTCAATAGAGGTTTTGTCAGACAAATTACACTCTCGGGGTCTGCCGCCTCTATTGAATAGTATGTTATATAACTTGCTTTGTGAGAAACATTTGAACTTTTCTCACGGAGATTCGGCAGTAAGTCGGTTCTCTTACATGGGCCTGCCCCAGGGCTCATGTTTAAGCCCCCTTTTGTACAACTTCTATGTAAGCGACATCGACAATTGCCTTACACAAAATTGCAGCTTAAGACAACTTGCAGATGATGGAGTGGTGTCTGTCGTAGGATCAAACGAATCCGACCTGCAAGAACCCTTACAAGATACTTTGAACAATTTTTCAATCTGGGCCATTGGGCTAGTGATCGAATTCTCCACGGAGAAAACAGAGATGGTGGTTTTTTCTAGGAAGCATGGATCAGCAAAACCAAAGCTTCAACTTTTGGTTAAACCGATCACTCATGCTATGTCATTCAAGTATCTTGGGTTCTAGCTCGACTCCAAATGTACTTGGGGGCCCATATTAGGTATCTGAGTAAAAATGTCAACAAAGAATAAACTTTCTTCGTACAATTACCGGCACCTGGTGGGGAGCCCACCCAGAAGATCTTATAATGTTGTATCGAACAACCATTCTCTCAGTGATGGAGTATGGCAGTTTCTGTTTTCAATCAGCTGCCAAAACACACCTCATTGAACTCAAGCGAATTCAGTATCTTTGTCTCCGTATTGCGTTGGGATGTATGCCCTCAACGCACACTATGAGTCTCGAGATTTTGGAAGGGCGTACTCCCACTAAAAGATCGCTTCAATTTATTATCTCTTCGGTTCTTCATCCGGTGTAAGGTCATGAACCCATTGGTGATCGGAAATTTTGAGCAGCTGATCGAGCTAAATTTTCACTCCGGATTCATGAGTTCATATCATGAATTCATCTCCATGCAGGTTGATCCTTCTTCGAATATTCCCAACCGTGTTTGTTTTCCTGACTAAATCAATTCCTCTATGCATTTTGATCTGTCCATGAAGCAAGATATCCATGGATATTCAGATTATCAACGATCGAGGATCGCTCCAACGATAAACAGTAGAATATGTTGAAACGTAAATACACTATAGATATACGAATAGATTTAAGAATTGACTGTTCATCAACATTGTTACGATTTCCTTATATCTCATCCTTCTCCTAAAAATATGTCACCCTTCTAAACTCGAGTACACCCCGAGTAATCGGTCTCACCTTACTTACCATAGATGTAAGAAAATTGTTTATATATATATATATATATATATATATATATATATATATATATATATATATATATATATATATATATATATATATATATATATATATATATATATATATATATATATATATATATATATATATATATATATATATATATATATATATAGTTTTAACAATCGTGAGTTCAAAACTCAGGGCCTCATTGACCATCTTTGTGTTGTTACAGAATAACTACGTCCACGCAACAATCATCAGCGATGGAGATCGATCCACGGTCGAAATAAGATCGATTCATCCATACAACTGCTCTGCTCTGCAAGACACATCGGGCTGCTGTTCTATAAATAACTAAACAATGGATCAATCAACTGTCTCCGCTGTCCCGTCTAACTGGATAATGGAAGAACAGAACGAAAACTCTTACGCCTATATGGCAATGGTATAGAAGGGAATACTCTAACGCCGAAAACATGGCAACTGTGTAATGTGCTAATTATAGATATGATAAACATGTGACATGTACACGATTGAAATTCGGCTCTGTTACAGCTAAAGCAAATGAGCCTAAAATAAACAAAAGGGATAAAAAAAAATTAGTTTTTAAATTATATTTAAGAATTCGGCTCCTTTAAACTTAAGTAACTGAGCCTGTAAAAATAAACGAATTGATAAAAAAATATATACTTCTGAAACAAATTATTCAATAACAGTGAAATAAAAAATCTGATTCTCGTTTGTATCCGTATGCATTTATGCAAAGCGGAAAATGTTTCTCTAAAACGAACTGCAATAGAATCCGTTCATTATGACTCCGTTTCTGTTGACCAATCGATTATTAAGGAAGTATTTTAATCTAGAAATTTGAAAAAAATCAATTTTTTCCTTCATATTTCTTTAGTTTAGGCATTCAAGAATATACTCTAGAAAGGACTTATCGAAAATCCTATTATTTACCGAGTTAGAGCCATATTAGTGTTTACCGAAGTTTACCGAGTTAGAGCCATATTATCCCACATCAATCTAACCTGTTACGGCCATAACAATAAACTTCGAACGCGTTTTTCTCGGAACTAGTTTTTTCGAACTGGCATACACGATATCTCAAGTTCTACTGAACCGATTAATGTCGAAATTATATGGATACAATCTGCAGACATCTCTCTATCGCATGAACCTCTAAAAACTAATACTTTTTTTAAATTTTACTATTTTAAAAAAAATCGCGAAACGTAAGAAAAAGATTTTTATACCGACAGCCGTCATTTTGCCAAAAAACATGTTTTTGAGTTGTCCGAGGTTCATGCGATAGCGACATCTTTACTGATTCAGAATCTGTTCGATTTTTTTTGGTTCAGATAACCAGAAGGTCTGGAATCGTGTACGCCATGGTACAACTTTTTATTGAACCCTTTCACTTCATCAGCTCTTAACTATTAAAGTTATAATTTTTTCCGTTCAATTTTTGTTTTATTGTTAAAAGATAGATGATCAAATAATGATATAATGGATGGTAAAAATATCCTTTGTTTTATTTTACGGAGCTCGAAAAAGCATCCGAAATTCGTGTCTCTACACTGGATACACCCTTAATTACACAACGAAGTTTGCAGGGTGGCCACTCAATTTCAATTTTTGAATTTTCGCATTTTTCTCGACTTTTTCCCGCATGATTTCAGAGATTTCCCGTTTCTTAATAATGAATAAATTAAATTGAATTGAATTATATTGGGTCGCTGGTTAAAAATTGATTTTTGAAACTCGTATTGCGAAAATATTTGTACTTTATTGTTTCCAAGTCCCGCAGCCTGCCTTTCTACGCATAGTTGTCCCATGTTCCAAAATCAGCAACTGAGAAAAACGCATTCAAAGTTTTCTAGCATGTTTGTCTACCAGAAGCTTTAAGCATTTCGGTTTAGCAATACAATGGGTTTTTTATAAGCACAGCAATTCCAAATGAAATCGTTCTAAAACTGCAGATTTGAAAAACTTGTATTTTTGATTCCAATGAAAGTGTGTATTCCGTTTGGGTTGGAGGAAATATGAGTTTTTCACAGCAATTGGGAATTTTTTTACTCAAGCGTAACTTGTGAAAAGGGCGTATCGATTTTAGTAAGAGAAATCTTCGATAATTTATATCTCAAAAACTATGAGTCGTACCGAAATAGTGTCTTAGAAGAGTTATAGAGTATTGATGGTTGAATATGAAAAAAATGTACACTGAGAAAAAAAAATTAGTACTCTTTTTTATATTTACAAAATAAAAATTCAATTTGCCATATTCAAAATACATATTTTTTATTATTATTTTTTTTTCATACAAAATAGAAGTCATGCAGAAAATTGAAAAAATGGACCCAAAATGGTAAAACTATTTTTGACGAACTTTGTAGAACATCGAATTTTTTGGAATTTTCGAAACTTAGAATTTTTGTATGTTAGCAATCATTCTTAGCCACAAATTATGAATTCTGCTGTGATTTAAAACAAAAAAAGTTATTATCAATCTCCTTCTAAATGCAACCATTCTCGAGATATTTGAAAAAATATTTCTAATTTATAATCATTTTTAAAGTAAATATAATAATAATCTCTTTTAATATGTGTGTTGTGTTATGTCAAAAATAGTTTTACCATCTTGGGCACACTTTTTAAATTTTCTACATGACTTCTATTTTATATGAAAAAATTGAAAAAAAATATAAAAAAGTACATATTTTTTAATATCACAAATTAAAATTTTATTTTGTAAATAAAAAAAAGAGTACTAATTTTTCTCCTCAGTGTATTTTTTTTTTCAAATTAAGCCAACAATACTCTATAACTTTTTCTAACACACTATTTCGGTACGACTCATATTTTTTGAGATATACATTATCAAAGATTTCTCTTACTTAAATCGATACGCCCATTTCAAAAGTTACGCTTGAGTCAAAAAATGAACCATGATGATGTATTTGGAAAAGTTGTTGAAAATTATAAGCAAATTCATAAAATTTCATGAACATGACGGTATAACACGACAAATATATTAAAAAGGATTATTTACTACAAAAAAGGCAATAAATTAGAATTTTTTTTTTCAATATTTCGAGTATGGCTACATTTAGAATCAGATTGATAATAACCTTTTTTGCTTTAAATCAAAAAAGGTTATTAGGTTATTTGCTTATGATTATTAACATACAAAAATTTCGAAAATTCCTAAAAATTTGATGTTCAACAAAGTTTGTCAAAAATAGTTTTACCATCTTGGGCCCATTTTTTAAATTTTCTACATGACTTCTATTTTGTATGAAAAAATTTTAAAAAAAATTAAAAATATGTATTTTGGATATTGCAAATTGAATTTTTATTTTGTAAATAAAAAAAAGAGTACTAATTTTTTTTTCTCAGTGTACATTTTTTTCATATTCAACCATCAATACTATATAACTCTTTCTAAGACACTATTTCGGTACGACTCATAGTTTTTGAGATATAAATTATCAAAGATTTCTCTTACTCAAATCGATACGCCCTTTTCAATAATTCCCAATTGCTGTGGAAAACTCATATTTCCTCTAACCCAAACGGAATACATACTTTTATTCGAATCAAAAATACTCATGTTTTGTCATTTGTCGATTTCATTTGGAATTACTCAGCAGAGAACTATTGTTTAATGAAATGTGAAAAGATCTCCTCACTTGAATCAACCAAGCTTGATAACGAGTTCAAAAATTCATGGTGGGACAGTTATGCCTAGAATATCAACTTGGGACGATTAAACTTGATGTCGTTTTCTTAAATACTGGGAACAAACAACAAGTTTTTTTGTGTTTTTCCTAAAGATTATGCATAAAAACAACGCTTTATAAAGAAGGGATTGATCTGCAATACTTCCGCAATACTAAATTCTTGTACTTGAACCGATTTATTTGATATGGATCTACAAAAAATATGTGGTGGGAAAGTTATGAAAAGAATATCAACATGGCACAATTGAGCTTGATGTTGTTTTTTAAAAGCTGGGAACAAACTATAACTTTTTTGTGGTTTTCCGGAAGACTTTTATGCCTAGTCGTTTATGAAGGAAATTGAAAATTGTTGAAAAGTAACATGGGACAACTATGCGTAGAACGGTAGAGTTGTCAATACAACTACTCAATGTTGAAACCTTTTTGTATTCTCGTAACCGTTATTCCCCTTTTTAGTCCCCCATTTGACGATATACATTCCATGCGTCACGCCTCGTTTCATTTTGACCCCAAGCTCCAATTAAAGTGACCATAACGTTATCGCAAAATTCCAGCGTGACATATTCGGTGTCAAAAGTACTTACACTCGAAGCACAAAGGTCGCGCTGACATTAGGCTAATATCTTGTATATTAGAAACGGCGAAACATAAGAGAAAATATCTAACATTTCAGAAGCACGCATTTCCAAGCTCCAGTGTCTGGAGGTGCTGCTACTTCATATCGAAAAACGGAGTGGTAATACGATGACGAAATAGGCCGTAAAACCAACACCTTCCTAGCAAGCAATAAACACCGAGATGATTAACGATATTTTAAATGGCCTACGATAAGTGTATGTGACTGCAGTCTAGCATATTTGCTGCATCTATGCTTCTGGCAGGGTGGGATCTCCATTTTTGTTGTGTGATAATCGCGTAGTATGCATAAGTGGGACATTAAAGACGTCTTACAATTTGGAATACTGAGGTCAACGACTGAAAAAAGGGGAAAAACGAAGGAAATTGATGAGTTTGTCGATCGTTGGTCAGCTCCCTCACAACGAATAGGGGTTATGGCCAAGTGAAGGTCGCTGTCGATAGGTAAGACTTCATCTCGCATTTTACCGTATGATGATCTTTCAGCTTACCCTAGCAAACCGCTTTCGAACTGCTGGAAAATGAACCTAGAGTATGTTCGCGAGTCATCTCTGCATGAGGGCAGATGCAAAAAATATGAACATAGTGATTCATCGCGTGTAGAAGATTTGCAATATGATATGTTTGTACAGGATATCATGTCAGAACGACTGTTGATACTACATAGTGTCTCGCTGGCAATAAACAAGTTTATATGAATTATTACACAATTATTCTGGCTTTACATGGTAGTAACCAGCTGTACAAGAATATTTATAGGACCTTGCGTAATTTATCTGGCTGTCTGGAAGAGCGTCCGGACCTGGAGGCAGAGGCATATACCGGATTATTGTATAATCCGTTCCCTTGTTAGAAGGTGAAGAGGAATTGGATGAATAAAAATTGGATGGAGAAATAATGAGTTACATAATTCATAACCTACTACTGTATCTAGTTATAAATAAATTGATTGCCACATATTGTACGTATAATAATAGGTGACAAACGATGTCTCCATTAAGGTAGGTCTTGGAGGTCGAACAATTGTTTTTTTTTGCATATTTAGGAAGCTCAGAAAGTTACGAAAGTTGGAAAGTTACAGTCAAAAACGTGAGCCAACGGATATAGTATTGCTGTACGAATTTAAAAACGCGTTTTTCTCGAAACAAGTGTTTTCAGCTGGTGGTATCGATATCTCAGGATCTACTCGAGCGATTTGGCTGAAGGATTTTATAAGCATGTAAAAAATGGATTATCTAAAGCGTTACGTAGCCGTTTTTTGATATCTAATTTTTTTTTTGTGAGCTTCCAAACAGCGATTTTTCATGAAAAATAACTCGTTTTTAACCAAAATGGCCGCAATTTTGGCAATTTTTTGAATTTTAAAAAACCTCGATGTAACGTTTTAGGTATTGTCCTAAAATTCCAAAACATTCATTGGAATTCGTTCTGCGACATCCGGTTGCTTCAGAATCGATACCAATTAAATTAATCTCAATTTGCGCTTTTTTAAATACAGGGAAACTTCGATGTAACGTACCCTCATTATAACGTACCCTCGATATAACGTACACATTTCGAAAGTGTAAAAGAATTTTTTTTCAATATTTTTTTCTGATAGAACAATGAATTATCTGTATTCTGATGCTAAAACAAGTTTTGTACCTTCAATCAATCCCGAAATACAGCTGGTTTTGTGATTACGGATTCTAAATGAATCAAGCTTTAATCAACAGTACGAAGGGAAACATCATGAGAAAGACTGACTTCGTCTTCTGAATGAAGTTATTCATTAACTTTACTAAAACAGGTACACAATAATGTATTATAGACTACGTTTGTGAGAACTTTATTATGCTTCGATATAACGTACAATTCGATACAACGTACAATTTTGAAAACGAAATGTACGTTATATCGAAGTTTACCTGTAGTCAAATTTTTAATAGCAATATTTTGTTTCACCTAGATAGTTAATTAACTTTCTAACGATTTTGTCGAATTTCATTTAGACAGCTGGATTTCAATTATGCTTTTTTCTAAATCAATGATTTTGAATACGAATTCGGTCGTATTTAAAAATGATGATATAATAAGGAAAATTATAATTTTCGATATTAGCCACTTTGTATACAATATTTAGAAACAATATATGTAACAAAAATACGAGAAATACTGCATTATCCAGTTTACTTATATTGTTATTATAAATATACGCATAAAAGATCTAATTAAACCGATTAAAAGAAATAACAAACGATCAATTCCCTCTGTCCGCTACGAGAAATTGTTAAAAAATTGTCGCTCCATTAGGTGCAACTTTTCAATTTTCAACAATGTAAACTTCGCAATTACTGGCGCATCTTGGTTTAGAAACCAAACGAAAAAAAAATTAAGAAATCCCCGATTTGATTGGTGTGCGAGTCATCCAAATCTTTTGGAAACAAAAAAAAGTTATCAATGTTATCAAATATTTAATTACAAAAATATTCATTTCTGTAGGGGTCGTTAATTACATTGTTTTATTTTTAAAGCCAACAAGGATAACATTTCAGTTAGATTCTGTTACCTTTAACTGCATCTCATTATAATGGGTTATATTTATAACCATGACTATGATTTTTTTATCCCATCTGTTTATTTTTATTAGGCTGATTTAGCAATTCAGCTGTAACAGAGCCGAATTTATCGTGTACATTTTTTTTTATGTTGTCTATGACACAGTAGCCACTCACTGACAAATTTCGGGAAGGTTTATAGAATTACTAAGGAACTTGCATTCGCGGATAATCGAGGTTCTACTGTAGCATCAATTACCGATACAGGAGACCGTATTGTGAGCGGGAAGGGACTGGGATTACCGTCACCGATGATTGTTACGTGGATGAAGTAGCTAGAATAACACACAAAGAGGTCAGTTGAGTGCCCAAACCAGGAAAAAAATGTTTCAAAGTACAACACAGACAAATCTTAACGAAAAGATTTATTTATGAAAAGATTAGAAATCACCTGAACGTCACCATGAGGATCCAATGCATCATTGAGCTTCCGAGTATACTTCACAACTTCTCAGTGTTCCAACTTACTCTTTTTTTGACACCTACCAGCATGCAACCCGATATGTTTTTGTTTAAATTCGAGGAAAACTTTTTGCAAGTTATATCAATAAAATGTTGTTGTTCCGTACATATTCCTCTATATCCTCAATTCGCACTTCCATCATACAAGAAATCATCAGCAGCGATTGATAAACTGTATACGTTCATGTAACTCTATGTTGAACAATTTCCAGGAGGAGCATCTATTTGTTCGACATTTTTGATGAGCAAAATCCACGTACTTTCTTAATTAAAACACGGTGAAATTTATGACTCTATAGTTGGTTTTTTTCCTTGAGTTCAATTCTATGAGAAAAAATAACCTAAAAAGCGGGTTTGAATCAACAAGATTTATGAATTTGTTAGATTTTATGAACAAAATGCTGTGATTCTCACCGCTATTTTATCTGTGTGAGTAATGTTCGTGTACGATACAAGTATATGTCAAACCACGTTGCACTTAACCATGACAGTGCACAAACGTGAAAACCATCTTACCAATATTCCTTCCAAGGACAACTTTCTGTGAAAACTCTGCGAACACATAACTTTGTGCTATGTAACTGAAACCATTTCACACATGTCACTTCTATTGAATTCCCGGAGGATAATAAATGGCCAACTGCGAACATTATTGGGTGTGAATCGTGAAGTGTGAACAAGATATTGTTTACAAATCTTTGGGTAATTCTTTTTTTTTTTTTATCTGTATTATAGTGATTTTCAACTCATTTGGCTGGTTCGTCACTTTTACTTCCATTTTAGGAAGAATGTCGGGAGTGAGAATTGAACTCGTGACCTTTAGCGTGAGAGGCATGGATGTTACCACTACGCCAAATCGCCTCCTCAAATTTGGGTAATTCTGATTCACCCGCCTTATAGCCCAGACCGTGCCCCTTCCGGCCACCATTCGTTTCGATCGATGCAGATAGCTTTGAGTGGAATACCCTTTACATCAGAACAGGGAATCACAAATTAGCTGGATTCATTCTTGCCTTCAAGAGATGAACGCTTCTTTTGCGACGGAATCCCTAAATTGCCAGAAATATGGGGAAAAGTAGTGGCTAGCGATGGCCAACACCTTGAATTATGTATTATGATTCATTTTATTATTCAAATAATTGTGTTTTCCAAAAACCCAATACAAAATGCAATTACTCCATGAACGACGTTTAGTTTGGTACCATTTTTGGAGTTAAGAGAAGAAGATAAATTAGACTGATATTCGTATATCTTAAACAGTGACGTCGACTGGGGAGTGAGAACCGCCCCCGGGTACACTGTTTTAGGGGTGCAGAAACACACCTACAATAGCAAATACTTACCATTCGGCATACACCATATACAGACAGCGAAGAGGCAGGGGTGCAACCAGGCTATTCCGCCCCGGGTGCGAACTCTCCACTCGACGCCACTGATCTTAAATATCGTTCAAGTTAATTCCAATGAGTAGAAAGCATATGCTCATTTTGAAGTGGGAAACTTGTTGCAATAAACAAGCCTTCACGGGGAATATTAATGAAAAAAGATCCACGACAGCAGTATCTATCGTTTCCCCCCAAACGACTATATGAACTGGAACGAACTTTGCTTGCGCAGGGAACTGATTGTCTATCTTGTGTAATAAATAAACGAAAAATCCCCATTGATTTTCGGCTCAGCAGAATTTAACATGGAACTAGCCCGAGGACCAAGTATGTTCTTACTAATGGCAACATGCACAGAAAGATGAGTCTGCCTGAAAACGGCATACAAAGCACGTGTGGCTCAAGTAATTGTCATAATGCACATAGTAGTATACGATTGCACTATGGTCCAGGAGGTGCATTTAAGTGGAAATTAGCATCTAGAGCTCGACAGTGATTCTCTAGTCAAAAACTGTCTTCGACAAAGTTGTTACATATAATAGAGCGCTCATTTTTATGTTATCAAAAATAGGGTGACCAAAATTTTCAATGAAATGAAAAATCTAACTTTCTTATCTTTATAGATAGAGGTAAACATAGCTCGACAATATTGTAGCCCTGGTTATTTTAAGTAGCTTTGTGGAACAATATTTCTTTCTATCTCTTCAAATAACCGATATAGCGCTTTTTCTCTAGGTTGAGTTAGGGTTACCATGAAAAAAAAGGTTTTTTTGCTCTAACTTTTATATGTAAAATTCTACATCAAAACTGTCTTTGAATGATCTTTAGAGCTTTCCAATCCACGCATTTTACGGTGCATAACTTGTATGTATCTTAATTCTACTCAAAGTTATTGATGTTTTTTCCCCGAAAACACGACCTTTTTATTTGCTAGTCGTTCTTTTTGGGGCAAACATAATAAAAAATTATTGATGGCATTTTAAAGAGCACATTTGATTCTACCTAAGGTGCAATTTCCAAAAGAGTGTTATTTTTAGTATTTGAGTAAATTAAATTTGAAATTTTTAGTTTTTGCATATAAATGAACAAGTTGCAATTTTTAAATGCATATAGTAAGTGTAAACTTTAAAGCAGCATCACTTAAGTTCAGTATTATAGCCACTCAACATGGAGGTTCAAAGAAGACACATATTTGTTTTTGTTTTCGGTGGACGAAATATAGAAGATGTTATACAATTATTACGAGAAAAATGCCAAGATATATGTGTTTTGAGTGCCAGAAAGTGCCTGAAAAGCCAAATGCTGAGCCAAAGGATGAAGCGTAACCGTGTTCGGGAGATTACAGAAAAATTTTCTGCTGAAGAACTGGGCTTCACAACAGCTTCGGATCCAGTATTATCTCTTAATAATATGCAAACACCAGAGTATTCCGATCTTCTGATTCCGGAAAATGCTAAACATTTGATTTTGTAGTTTTTTATTTGTATGATTTTTATTTATTACTATGAATTTACTTTCCATTATAACAACTAAAACAGGTTAATATGTACATACGGAAGATTATAAAAATAAATTTGAATAAAACAATAGGAACAACAAAAGTTTGGTAAAATAATGTGATCAATCAACTCATCGCCAGTAAAATATGTCAATATATTACTAAAAAATAACACGTCGAGCCCCGAGTTGTTCTTCATACGGTTTCTATTCAGGAAGCATTTGATAATTTGTCGGTCCCCGCTTTTCTTTTTATACAATAAATATATGTTATTGTAGAAAAAGAAAATAGTCAGAAATTTTTCTCGTAATAATTGTATAACGTCTTCAATATTTCGTCCACCGAAAAAGGAAATCAACAATGTGTCTTCTTTGAACCTCCATGTTGAGTGGCTATAAGACTGAACTGAAGTGATGCTGCTTTAAAGTCTACGCTTACTATATGCATTTAAAAATTGCAACTTGTTCATTTATATGCAAAAACTCATAATTTCAAATTTAATTTACTCAAATACAAAAAATAACACTCTTTTGAAAGTTACACCTTATGTAGAGTCAAATGTGCTCTTTAAAATGCTATCAATAATTTTTTATTATGTTTGCCCCAAAAAGAATGACAAGCAAATGAAAAGGTCGTGTTTTCGGGGAAAAAACATCAATAACTTTGAGTAGCATTAAGATACATACAAGTTATGCACCGTAAAATGCGTGGATTGGAAAGCTCTAAAGATCATTCAAAGACAGTTTTGATGTAGAATTTTACATATAAAAGTTAGAGCAAAAAAACCCTTTTTTTCATGGTAACCCTAACTCAACCTAGAGAAACAGCGCTATATCGGTTATTTGAAGAGATAGAAAGAAATATTGTTCCACAAAGTTACTTAAAATAACCAGAGCTACAATATTGTCGAACTATGTTTACCTCTATCTATAAAGATAAGAAAGTTAGATTTTTTATTCCATCGTAAATTTTGGTCACCCTATTTTTGATAACATAAAAATGAGCGCTCTATTATATGTAACAACTTTGTCGAAGACAGTTTTTGTCTAGAGAATCACTGTCGAGCTTTAGATGCTAATTTCCACTTAAATGCACCTCCTGGACCATAGTGGATTGTGCTAGGTCAGTGCGGCGTGGAGTACTTTTGGACAGCGCTATGTTCGCGTTCGTTCATCAGCGACAAACGTTCGCCAAATGTCAAAATTTGTACCATTTGAAGCAATTTGTCCCACTTTCGGCGAGAGTAAATCATCAAGTACAACTTTTGCGTTATGCAAGATTTGTCTCAAATGTGAACATCTGCCATCAATCAGTTGTGCATGTTTTCGGCGGAAAGTAAACTGATGGCATTTGCGGGAATATGGTCCACGAGCAAACGAAAAACTATGCGCAGTTCCAAACTCCAGCATAAGTCGTGTGGTCAAACTTGTTGACATTCTATGTGACATTTATTTTCTTGACCTTTAGCATCATCTCAACCCAGAGGATGCTACAAGCGAAAAATGACTAAAAATTCCTCAATCACATATACGCACCGTTGGCCGGGGGTGATTTCCTAATTTATCGAGATTAATTTATTAGCCCCATGGCTCGACAAGACAACATCCTCATTAGGGGATTGGTAAAAAAACAATAATTTCCCATACATATAATCTTCGGGGTTCATGATTGTAGATTACTGTCGGTTATTTGGCTTTCCTATTCATTTATGGCCATATGCATCTCCTTGGGTGAACTTCGTTTTTGCACAGCTCCCACGATTTGTGAACATCACTTCACAGAACGCTAGAGACAAAACGCAGGGGAGGGTGGTCCTGAACCAACCCCCTTAATTGTAAAGGCCTTGAAGTACAGCATTAAATTGTATAATTAGATTACTTGTACTATGTTTTCCACTAGTTGATGTGGTTCATGATTGTAATAACAGAAAAATTCAGAGCAGAAATAAGAAGAGCCATTTTCGACATGTTCAAAGACAGTCAGCCTAAATCGAATCCCAAGAACGATTCACTGTAAACCAACCTAGTGCAGCGCTCTCCAGATTGACATGAAGCACACCATTCAACGACAACAATCGATACTGATTAATTAAATAAACACGATGCTGTCATTGCACCATCATCGTGTGAAGCAGAATATTCCAATTGACGAACAATCACTTAATTTGATAGTGCTCTCCGTCTGTATCCATAATCCGCGATATGGCCAATTTGTCACCCCTCAGTCTCGAATGTATTGTTCAATACGCCCAAACAATTCGTTAGTTGAAAAAGATATCAAAACATGATAGCTCCCCAGCGATATCTCGTGACACTTTGAGAAGGGCTTACCATCATCGAAGCCACGAACACGGTAACCCACAATTGTTCAGCTCTCTGTGCAATCTCCAGTTGTGCGAATTCCATGTTATGCAAAGTCTTATTATAAATGGAGTGTATGCTTTGTCATTGATGATTTTGTCAACATGCTCGGGAGCTATCGAATGTTTGTGATTGAGGTTCGCAAGAAAACGAAAGTTTAAGAGACTTTCTGGAAAATGTATTCCGGATGGCGTAATCGATGTACAATAAATTATGCAAGGGAGAGCCTTGGAGAAAAATACTGCCATGCTCTCCACTCCGGATCATCGAATAACTGAACATACTATACATAGAAGTATGCTGCAAGAATAGTTCTGAATAAATTATTTTGCCGGTACAAAATGGGATGACTGATCGTTCACTCGAAGGGTGGGAAATGTTAATAATAAGATACAATAAAGCTAGCCTCGAAAATTTTTACGTTTATGAGCAAATCGGCAACGGTCAATTTGTTATACGATGGTGTTGAGAAACATTGGATTTACTTGATGGTTGCCCACAGGCTGAACAATTAACATGAATCTCTCGAGGATTCGCAAGCTGAAGATGAACCCATAGACTGAACATGAGAGTAGATCCATAATTAATTATCAACAAACCTTGTTCAAGTAACAGCAGCTTCGGGCAACACGTTGTTCAGTGCGTCTGTATTTTAATGATTTCGTCAAAAAGGTTGTCAATTTAAGACGAAGCAAAGTTATAATCAAAATGCTGTTGATGTTGGTCTTCAGCGTATCATTGAATTAAACATATCGCACATTAAACACTCATGTGGAAGCAATTAGTTTATGGTGAATCAACCAGTATTTTTTATTGATCAACATAGAGCTCATATTTGATAAGAACAAACATAAATTTTGTTTCTTATTTCTTATATATTTTGCCAGAATTCCCGCTCGTAGATGATTGCCCTCTATGATTCATTATTTAATATTCAGCGAAATTAAAAACAAAAATTCTGAGAGATGCATGTGCTCATAAATCCTTCCTCATCGATAGTTTTGATGGAATAAAATTGTTCACGTGTTAGGATAAAGGTTGTTCATCACACTTTCAAGAAAAGAAAATTTCAGAAATCAATTTCAAATATAAACTTGATGAATTGGCGAACCTTTCATCAGGTTTTGCATACACTGAGTGACCATTTTAATCACTTTGCCCATTTTGATTCCGACTGCTCAATAATTACTCCATATTTTTCGACTGCGTGAAATTTGTGTCATTCGGATGGATTGACCCAGTAAACCAGTAAATTTTCGTTATACCGTGTGCGTGCAAATGTTTGCACCATTGAGCAATGTCAAAATTGAAAAAAAATCCAAAAAATTCGATTCCTATTTTTATTATTTACTAGCAGACCCGGCAAACTTCGTACCGCCCAAAATTCATTTTTCGTTATCACATCCACGTTTTTTTACTAAGTGCACGTTCATAGGTCCAATCGCGGAACTGTTCATTGATTGATTTTCTAATCTACCCTATGAGCACCGATGGGCTAACTCGTCGAGCGATGACATATTTGTTGGAACAAGTTTGCGTAGCGGGTATACGAAATCCGTCAACGTTGACAGCAAGGCGCTTGTATAAATGTATAACAGGTGAAGCAACATCATCACTTCAATAAGAAGGGGATTACGGTTTGTGGAGCGGGGGTTGTTTGTTTCGTTATTGCTAGGATACGCCTTTTATGCATTTTCACATGCGAGAGTAGTGGATGAACTGGATGAGAATGATATTCTACAAAATCATCTCTTCTTTTTCACATAAATTTGCGAAAGCCGAACATAGTAGGCATCGTTCGAATTAGCGTCGTGGCAGTTTGTAGAGAGCCGCCGGCAGCTGTTTGTAAACAATACCGACAGCAATTCCAATATGGCTGAAAGTGCATTTCATATGATTGTTTCACCTGATATATATAGAGGCGCCTTGGTTGACAGGAAGGATTCATAGAAAAAAAGAAAAAAAATACAATTAAGTGAAACCGAGAGTTGTGAATTTGATAAAAAGTATATTTTTTAATTAAATTGATTGAAAAGAAAGGAGAAATTAGGAGAAATTTAAGCTAGGCAAGGGAAAATACTAGAAGCATGGAAAAAATCAGGAAAATAGGTGCGAGCACGAGAACTGAAAAAGAAACTGTTTTGTAAGCAAAATAATATTATTGAATTTTTGTAAAATTATTGAATAAAAATATTTTTTAGTTTGAGCTGATCATAAAAAGGACTGCTTCGAAATTAGTTTCTATATCCGCAACAAAACTCAAAAAAACATGAGTGATGTGGAGTTAACCTCAAATCGCACCAAATCTGATGAGCTGGACCTTACGCTGTGAACAGACGTCAACGGAGAATGAGTCAATGATTGGATGTGACTCGTGTAACCGATGGTTTCACTACAGATGCGTGGGAGTGATGCAGACGCTATCAAGAAGGAGAAACGATGGTTCTGCCAGGAAGCTGTCTACCAAGAGACAGCAAGAAAATACCTGAGGCGAGTGGAGAATAAAAAACAAACTCTCAAGGAGCAAATTTATGCTACGACGTCGGATTCGGTTTCTACTCAGGAGCTGAAACTAAAAGCTATGGAAGAGGAACATAAGAAAAAGATGAAAGAGCTGAAAATGGCAGATTTTGAAAAACAAGGAAATGAAGTTCAAGTTAGAGCTGATGGAGAAACAATTACAAATGGAAAAGGAGTTTAGGGAAGCGGAAATGAAACAAGAAAAAATATTACTGGAACGTGCTCTGGAGCAGAAAATGGAACATATCGAGAACATGAAAGCTATGCGGTAGGCATTCCAAAGGGACTTGAACCATGTAGATCAGGAGCTTGACGATCTACGTTTGCAGGATGCGTCAACGAACAATTTATCAAAATCAAAACTGGATCTAGCACGAGTTCCGCAGAACACGCTGAGTATGGACACCGCAACTGGAAGTCGATATGGAGAAAAAGCTATTGCACAGGATGACGAAGAAGATGCAAATTGTGATTCCGACGACGATCAAGAACAATGTGAAAAGTGCGATAAAATTCTTCCTACAGCGTTACCAAATGTGGTTGAGAACACTGTTCCGAACGGGCTGGGGCAACAATGTGCTGGCCCCAGTAAAAGGCAGCTCGCAGCGCGCAGCGGAGTAACGAAGAAGTTGCCACTGTTCACTGGGAAGCCAGAAGACTGGCCGCTCTTTTATGGGACGTATCAAGCGTCGAATGAGGCATGCGGTTTCACCGATGTCGAAAATTTAGTTAGACTCCAGGAAAGCCTGAAAGGACCTGCTCTGGAAAGCGTGAGAGGTCAACTGATTCTACCGAGATCCGTTCCAAAAGCCGTTGAAAAACTCCGTCAACTCTACGGTCGGCCGGAACTAATACTTAAAAGTCACCTCAACCGGATTAAAAAGCTTGAATCACCGAAAATGCAACCGTAATGCAACACGTAAATGCAACCTGTGAATTTAAAATTCGTTGTAACATTGGAGATTGTAGAGAACAGCACAATCCATTGCTCCACCCGGTGGAAAGTGCGATCGGAACAACTGCACACATTCAAACTGCAGACGTCATACTTTTCCGAATGATTCCATTGCAGCTGCACTACGGGTCGAAGAATATAACAACGTTGGCCTTTTTGGATGAAGGCGCCTCGATCACGCTGATAGAGACGTCGCTGGTGGATAGATTGGGTATCGTTGGAGTTCCAGAAAAGTTAACTATGACTTGGACTGCGAATATAACCCGTGAATAAAAAGGATCTGAGCGGATAAACGTATTGACGTCAGGCATAGCGGGCGAAGAAAAAATACTGTTAAATTCTGTTCATACTGTAGAAAATCTGCGTCTTCCAAAGCAATCACTGAACGCAGGAACGATTGTTAAACAATATGCACATCTGCAGAACCTTCCCAATTCGTCGTAGGCAGAGGCTCGTCCTGGTTTATTAATCGGGATCAACAATATAGATTCTATCGCGCCACTGGAAGTAAAAATGGGTGAACCCGGAGAGCATATCGCTGTTCGCTGCAAATTGGGTTGGACCGTGTATGGCCCGAAGCAACAATCCACGTCAAATGCAATTGGTCTTCTAGGATTTCATGACATCGTTACAAATGAAATTTTGCATGATCTCATAAAAACTCAATATGCTCTGGAAGAATCGGTAGTGGCGGTGAAGAGAGACTCGAAAGAGGATGAACGAGCCCTTAGCATTTTGGAACGTACAACAAAAAGAATTGGCAATCGTTTCGAAACTGGCCTTATTTGAAGTATAGACGATGTAACTTTCCCCGACAGCTTCCCCATGGCCCTAACAATTAGAACGGAAATTAGACAAAGATCCAGTACTCAATGAGAACGTTCAGAGGCAAATTTTGTACTATCAACGAAACGGGTACGCCCACCTGGCTACTCCTCAAGAAATTCAGGAGACTGATCCAGGTAAAATTTGGTATTTGTCTTTAAATGTCGTGTTGCATCCTCGAAAACCAGAAAAGGTTCGTCTGGTGTGGGATGCCGCCGCAGTCGTAGAAGGGGTGTCTTTAAACTCGCTACTATTGTCCGAGCCGGATCTGTTGGTTCCCTTGATAAATGTTCTCACGGGATTTCGGGAGCACAGAGTCACGTTTGGTGGTGATACACGCGAAATGTACCACCAAATAAATATCATCGCAGCTGATAAGCAAGCACAACGTTTTGTGTTCCGGATGAACAAATCAGATCCTCCAAGCATCTACGTAATAGACGTAGCAACATTTGGGTCGAAGTGTTCTCCATGTTCGGCCCAATTTGTGAAAAATAAGAATGCGATGGAATTTGCAACCGAATATCCGGACGCTGCGGGTGCAATCATCAAACGTCATTATGTTGATGACTATTTTGATACCGTTGACACTGTGGAAGAAGCGATCCGTCGAGCCAAAGAAGTGGCCTTCATCCAATCGAGATCCGCAATTGGGTGTCGAACTCACCTGAGTTTCGTCGAAGTTTGGAAGAGGAAGATGCGGCTCCAGACATTCATTTCGGGCGTATCAAGTCGACCGGAATCGAAAGGGTGTTAGGTATCATATGGAGTCCAGATCAAGACACATTCTCGTTTTCTACAGAGCATCGCGAACATATTCAAGAATACCTGAAGGTATCCAGCGGCCGACAAAAGGACTGTACTTAGCTGCGTCATGGGATTCTTCGATCCTTTAGGACTCTTAGCTCCTTTCACAGTTCATGGAAAAATATTAGTCCAAAGCCTTTGGCGGGCTGGCTGTTCGTGGGATGAAGCAATAGATAACGACTGTTGGGTGATGTGGAAGCGATGGATTGGTCTGCTACCACAGGTGGAAGCGATCAGGATACCTCGATGTTATTTTAGGGATTTCCGTTGGTCGGATGTCGAATCGGTGGAGCTGCACATATTCACGGACGCTAGTGAATACGCCTATGGGTGTGTCGGTTACCTACGAGCAATCGTGGATGGCAGTATCATATGCTCATTAATCATGTCACGTTCCAAAGTCGCACCGCTTAAGCGGCAATCGGTTCCACGTTTAGAACTGATGGCAGCAATTTTAGGAGCAAGGATGCTTCACTCGATCCTCACCACCCACACCATCAATTTTGATCGTTACGTCTTATGGACCGACTCACAGACTGTGCTAAGTTGGATTTGTTCAGACCAACACAAGTTTAAGCAATTTGTCGCGTTCAGAATCGGCGAAATAGTGGAGCTGACAAGACCGACCGAATGGCGCTGGATTCCGTCAAAGTTGAACGCGGCAGACGTTTTGACTAAATGGGGGCAAGGCCCTCCTCTTCAAAGCTGCGGTTCCTGGTTCAGTTATAGAGTTATTGAGAAGTACGGCGATGGTGTTGCGATTCCCGCCAACTGCAGACGCAAGAAGAACGGCCAGCCTCTATGAACGTCCAGAGCTACAGAAAACCAGAGGAGCATGATTCGAGCAAATCTGTTGACAGACTGTAAACCACTTCAGCAATACGAACTGTTCGCAACAGAAACTGTTTTATGGAAACAGGTGCAAAGCGAGAATTTCCCAGAAGAAACAACAACATTGTTAAGAAATCAAGAAAAGAAGCTCAGTCAACCTCTCATTCAGATCGAAAAATCCAGTATTCTCTACAAATTGACTCCTGTGCTGGACCAAAATGGTGTCATCAGAGTGGGAGGCAGAATGGAAGCTGCCGAAACCCATCCCTTGGACACAAAATATCCAATAATTCTGTGCAGAAATCATGACATAACTAGAAAGCTGATTCATTTTTATCACGAAAAATTTGGTCATGCAAATAGTGAAATCGTATTTAACGAGCTCCGGCAGAAATTCTATATTCCGAAATTGCGCGCAGTAATTGGTCAGGTCGCTCAAAGCTGCATGAAATGTAAAGTTTTACGATGTCGTCCGCGTTTCCCCATGATGGCACCACTACCAATCAACACCGCAATTACGTCCATTCAGCGCAATCGGTGTGGACTACTTGAGACCGGTCGAGATAAGCATCGGTAGAAGAACCGAGAACAGATGGATAGCACTGATTACGTGCTTAACCATCAGAGCTGTCCATCTCGAGATTGCTTATTCTCTTTCATCGCAATCGTGCCTCCGACTTTGGACTTTGGCAATCAAGAGATTCATATGTAGACGAGGTTGTCCAGAAGAGTTCTTTTCCGACAATGGGACTAATTTTAAAGCAGCGAGCAAGGAGATATCGGAAATCTTGAAACAGGTGGCAAACGACTGTGCATAAATTGTGACGAGTGCTACAACCAAATGGAACTTCAATCCACCAGGTGCGCCGCACATGGGTGGCATCTGGGAAAGGATGGTAAAGTCGGTCAAGGAGGCGATGACCGTTCTCTGCAATGGAAGGAAACTTACGGACGAAATTCTTCAGACGACGTTAATTGAAGCGGAGGACATGATCAACACGCGTCCGTTAACCTACATTCCTCAAGATTCATCGGAGGTGGAGGCAATAACCCCCAACCATTTCTTACGGAGGACAGTTCTAGGCAACGATGTACAACTCGATAAGCCGGTGGAATTAGCTGAAGCTTTGCGAAATGCGTATAAAAGGTCTCAATATTTGGTAGATCGCATGTGGGAGCGGTGGTCTAAAGAGTACCTGCCCAGTATCAACAAACGTACGAAGTGGTTTGACGATCCAAAGCCCCTTCAATCTGGGGACCTAGTGTTCATTACGAATGGAAAAAATCGGAAGCATTGGACCAGAGGAATAGTTGAAGAAGTGTATGCAGGAAAGGACGGGAGGATTAGACAGGCAAGAGTGAGAACAGCAGGAGGCGTGTATCGACGAGCCGTAGCGAACTTGGCGGTGCTGGAAATCGAAAACTGTAAATCCGGAACTTCCGCTGGACCGGTACCGGAGTTACGGGCTGGGAAATTATGAGCACCGATGGGCTAACTCGTCAAGCGATGTCATTTTTGTTGGAACAAGTTTGCGTAGCGGGTATACGAAAGCCGTCAAAGTTGACAGGAAGGATTCATAGAAAAAAAGAAAACAAAAAAAAGAAAAGCACAATTAAGTGAAACGGAGAGTTGTAAATTTGATAAAAAGTATATTTTTTAATTAAATTGATTGAAAGGAAGGGAGAAATTAGGATAAATTTAAGCTAGGCAAGGCAAAATACTAGAAGCATGGAAAAAATCAGGAAAATAGGTGCGAGCACAAGAACTGAAAAAGAAACTGTTTTGTAAGCAAAATAATATTATTGAATTTTTGTAAAATTATTGAATAAAAATATTTTTTAGTTTGAGCTGATCATAAAAAGGACTGCTTCGAAATTAGTTTCTGTATCCGCAACATACCCTTGAAAATTACCTTTTTCTATAAAATTCCTAGTACTTCTACTGAAACTCGTCATTATAATATCAGATTATTTTCAGACACAATTCTCGTTCAAGATTTTTCAACCACTTGCAAATGATATGTTTCTCCTTTATACAAAATAAATGTTTAATACAGAAAATATGTTAGAATAAAGAAAATCGGACAATTCCTTTCTTGAGTTTTGCTCTTATCAACACATTCGGTGATACATTTTTATTTATTTATATAGAAGATGATATAGGAGTGCGTTTTGTCACATTAGAGTAAAAAAATTATCATGTTTGGTTGAAATATGGGTATTATTTTTACGGGACCCCTCTCCATTTCAGAGAAGAGAGAGGGGTGTCATACCATCAGAGAAACATTTCTCATATTCAAAAACCTTCACATGCCAAATTTGGCTCCATTTGTTTGATTAGTTTTCGAGTTATGCAGAAATTTGTGTTTCATTTGTATGGCAGATCCCCCTTGGAGAAAGGGGAGGGGTCTCTATCATAAGAACCTTCCCCGACCCCATAAACCCCTACATACCTATTTTCATGTCGATCGGTTCAGTTGTTTCCGAGTCCATAAGAATCAGACAGACAGGAAAACAGACAGACATCACTCCTTTTTATATATATATATATATATATATATATATAGAAGATTCAAAAGGAAGATCTTCCTGAGAGTCTTGAACTATGTTTATCATCGATCGAATTTCCACTCGCTGCAATTACGGCCTCCACACACTTCTGGGGAGCACGACAGGTCCCAATAATGTAACCTAGTTCATTTCTCTCCAGGTACGGATCAATGTTTGTCTGAAACTTGTTGTACCCTGGTGCCGTTCAAAACAGGACTTCATGATGCCATACTGAGTAATCCAGCGAATAAAGATCGGAGCTGGATAGCGACCAAACATTCATCACTCAGAACAGATGTGGCAGATATTCCTACAACCACTTCTGATTGTGGTTCGTGGTGTGACACGAAGCTCCATCTTGTTGAAATAAAACAGTTGGTTTCCTTACTG
This sequence comes from Toxorhynchites rutilus septentrionalis, assembly GCF_029784135.1. NCBI lineage: Eukaryota > Metazoa > Arthropoda > Insecta > Diptera > Culicidae > Toxorhynchites > Toxorhynchites rutilus. The sequence goes on from NC_073746.1 coordinate 228,122,745, forward strand.
CTCCTTGTTCCACGGGAGGATATACTTACTTAAAATCTCGATGTAAACCTCCATATTTACTTTGTCGCCTTCTGAAATGAACACCGGGTTAATTTTTTTTGCAACCGGAAGCCACCAATCCAAACACCATAACGGTAGCAGGATACTTGGTCAGATACATGTTTTTATGCTCGTCCTCCACGTCTTTTACCGGGAAAGAACTAATATAGCGATCGGTTCTGAAATTTGATACGGGAGCGATAGTGAACATGATCTCGTCGGTGAACAGGATCACCGGATTTCAAGATTTTCTTACATCGCTTGAATCGTAGCTCCCGGATGCGGTTGGTAATCATATAAGTTTTTCTTTGTGCCCCCGACTTCACCCCGCAATCTTTCTTTACGATCTTGCGTATCGTAAAGTCGCTGGTCTCGAGTTCCTTCACTGTTTTCCTCATTGAACACATTGAACACACCCTCGGAGTCCGAGCTATCCTCGGACGACCTGCGGCCCCCTTCGTAGATAGGTGTCCGTTCTTTTCTCTGTCTAAAACTCATGGGCCATCAGGACACGCCCACGGCGATTGAAATGTTGTTTTGCGATATTTACGCGTGGGACAAATCACGACAACGCTGCCACTTTGCATTCGAAATCGGGAGCACATCTTCATAACACGTATCTGACGTAGAAGCCACCGCTTAAAGAACCGACACTTGAGCGTGAGAATCCACAAACTTTCGCTTCAAAGTACGCCCACTTTGAACAGCCAAGTGGGTTCAAATCTGGAATGGAATCGAATATCCCGTCACTGGAATGCTTGGAGGCTAAATATCTTTCAGCCAACATGACATGTTTCCTTCAGCCAAGTTTGGGCCCCTTTAGAGGTATGACATGGAGCTCCATCCTGTTGGAAACGACATTCTCCTGTTTATTGAAGTATTCTTGAATACACGAAAGCACTTGACACTTCAAAATGTCTATGTAGAATTTAGTGTTCACGTTTACACATGATTTTATGAAAGCAGGACGCATCTCCAATTCATTCGACGCACCTGCTCCAGGGTTATGCCTGGTGGTAACATAAATTTCACATTCTCTGCCTTCAGGTATAAAATATATCTATCAATTCGTGAATTGGATGGCGGATCAATCGAAAAAAGTTTCTCAGCTGAGAACACGATGATCGGTTGCTTCTTTTTTAACTTCTTTTTCAACTGAGCAAACGATTCAAGCGCACAAGCCGCAGCGCTTCGATCCGTTCCGTTACCTAATGGCGCTTCACCCTAGCCCTGGGCGATACTTTTAAGTCATCTTTCTCCAATAGAGGATTTTGACCATTGGACACTTTTGATCATGGCATACATCACTTTGTGAAAAATTACCGCACGCACGCTGTATATTGTAAACGAGTATTTTCAACAGATTTGAACAGGTACACAATTTTGTAGCTCCACGATAATTTTCGAGGTTGTTTTTGTTTTCTTTTTTAAAAGTCGGGTACATGAAAGAATCCTTCCATGTATCCGGGAAAACCCGGATGTGATTTATTACAGACGAATCTCAATGGTCCACATATATTTTCAGCACATCGTTTTAAAATGATAGCTGGGATTCCATCCGGTCTCGCTGACACCGAGGATTTCATTTTTATCAAGGCTGTAAGAACGTCCGAAACTGCAATGCCTCCAATACGCAAGATAAGAGCATTCACTGGAACATTACTCATAGTATTCCTGACTTCATCCTGACCCACCATAGTTTCGTCGAATACGCTTGAAAAATGGTCAGCGAAAAAATTGCAAATGCTATCGAAGGACTCCGATGAGTTGTCCTTCAAGAACATGTTAGATGGAAGACCATCTTCCTTTCTTTGCTGTTCATGAACTTCCAGAATATTTTTGAATTTTCTATTATTAGAATGAAGCCAACGAACATATGCTAGACATGAGAAGAGATACTTTTTATAAATAGCACTGGTCGCACAAAACCTTCTATTTGTCCAGGGACTTTTGTATCTTGAATATTGTCTCAATGCTACTGCCCATTCTCGTTTAAGCCGACGGAATAGTATTTTTCTCGATTGAGCGATGTTCGGGCCGATTAGATCGTTTGAGGTTGAGGTTCTCTTTGATAACACGATAAAACCATGGTCAATGTCCTTGTGTACATCAATGTTCACGTTAAACGGTTCCACTTCTTGATTGGTTTTGGATTCATTATTATAAATTTGCTTGTCTCTTGTGTCTAAAGATAGGACAGGTATCTTCTCGTGTTGAAATAATCACGATCACAAATAGTCGAAAAGCTCAATAAATTTGGCTTCAATTGAAATGAAACTAGGCAGCTTCAATGACCTTACTAAAATCACTTATTAACCCATCTTTTCTTGCAACTCTCCATAAACGGAATCTCGTAAAATTGATTTGGCGTGACCTCAGTTTCATCTGTTCATTCCTATTGTTTTCCCAAGCATTTCCGAAAGGTCAACAGATTTAACCGTTAGGTTACCACCACTGATCATGGTATTACCAATAAGTATAACGGAACAATGTTCAGGTGTCAGTTGAATAGACCATCGTCGCTCCATTTCCATATCTACAACAAACCCCCCCAAATGAGTTTCGGAAAGCGAAAAATGGAACTAGCCGAATCATTACCATATTTTAGTCATTTCGTTACAATTTGACACACGGGTGATCTCTTCGAGGTGGCAAACATGCACGACTCATTCCATTGTTTCCATGTTTGGGTTCACATCATCTCTTTAGCAGCACTTTATTATTTATGTCTTCTTCGCTTTTCCAAATGGGGGACTAATCCAAATAATCGAGCATATTTGTTGTGTTGTTTTCCTTCATGCGCGACCTTGACTTAGTGTGGCTCGCTGTTCAGAGCGATTTCAGCTGCTTAAGCATAATAATGGATCCCATAATACTCATTGTTTGCGAGAACACTGACAGCTTGTCAACGCGTTTGTGGTTGTTTGGGTGAAAATTTACATTTTCCTCACAAAGTTTAGCTCAATGACTAACGAGTGAATTGGTCAGAAACAAGCATGTTATTATTATAAATTACATTGCGTGGATAAAAACAAGGGAATACATGTTTTAGAAATATTCAAAAACGATATTTCGGATATGTATGCTCATTACACAAGCATTTCCTACGAGATGTAAAGGATATTTCAATAGGGACGCTACAAAAGTACACACAAAATTGATTTTTAGCTCATGTTTTGTCATCCCGATTTATAACATTGGATGATACATAACATAACAGATAATGTCGTGACTCTCAAATACCGGTAAGCATTTGTATAATATACATGGTACAGCAATATAAGATTAATACGAGCGAGCGAAACAAAAGACAAATAAGCTTTCCGCATACTTTGCCACATGCACGGCTCAGACCGAGATAGATATTGCTCTCCTTCATGCGCTACTTTTTACTCTTAGAAAACATTTCTAACTTTATTTTATAATCAGGTGCAATTTTATCACGCATTTGCTGAACGTGGTCGTGTAAACAGCCTTGCGTTCTAGCCGGCCTTGGTTCAATTCCCGTAGACATCGTTTGGACTTTTTTTTTTGGGTGCAATCCAGAAAACGATGAAAAAAGAAAAATGAAAGAGATGCCTGCTTCCATACATACAAACATTTTAAAGGGTTGGGGGACAATCAAATTGACGCAAGAACTGAAGCCGCTTGACCACCAGAAGCGTCGTATGTCCGTGAATTGGGATGAGCAACAACTTGAAAATGATCCGGATTTTCATCGAAAAATCATCTTCAGCGATGAGGCTCATTTCTGGCTGAATGGCTTCGTCAATGAGCAAAATATGCGTTATAGGTTAGGCAGCAATCCACACGTACTCCATGAGTCACCATTGTAACCCGAATAAATTACGGTTTGGTGCGGTGTATGGTTCGGCGGCGTCATTGGGCCGTACTTCTTCCATGATGATCAAGACCGGCACGTTACTCAATTATAACCGAATATTTTTGGCCCGAACTGGATTATATGGACTTGGACAATACCTCACGAAATGGCCCAGTCAATTGGCCGCCTCGGTCGTGCGATTTGACGCCGTTAGACTATTAGACATGCAAAAGAAATCGAGTTCCATACATAATGGCATCAAATGTACTTTCACATAAATAAAGAATTTCATTGATATCCAAAACCTTTTTTATTCAATTTTAAAAAAAAACTTTTGTTGCGCTCTTATTGAAAAACCCGATATGTTGCTTTTTACATAACATTTTCTAATAAGAATAAGTATTGGTATCCACTTGTAAGATACAGCTACATATGGGTTTATTCATAAAAAAGTATGAACCCTATTCCAGAAGACGAGTCGACCGTCTCTCCTTTTTTTTGTTTGTTTTGACATTCCAGATATCGAGTATTGAACTCTTATTCCTGTTTTCGACGAAATACAAAACGTTAGTATGCTGTATTCGTATTTTTGGTTTTGTACGAAACAACTCCATTCATTCGAACTTTCGAGCATCGTTGGTCCGAACGAATTCTCTTTTCAGCACTTTGTTGTTTCCGCTCAGGTCCAAGAGGAGGAGTTCAGACCGGTAATTGGTAGGTTCAACGCTCACCCATGAACCAACGAAACGGCTTAAGACTTATCGACTTTGCTGCCTCCAAGAACATGGCCATACGTAGCAGCTTCTTCCAGCCCAGCCTCCAATACCGTTACACCTGGAGATCACGTTGGTCGATGGTCGGCACCTTTCAGATATCATCGATGTCAGAAACTATCGTGGTGCTAACATTAATTCAGACCACTACCTAGTGACGGTCAAACTGCACTCTAAACTGTCAATCGCCCCGATTCTTCATTTCGATCGACTTGTGAAAATTCCATTCTGTATTCCGTTGTTTTTGCATTTTTTTCGATCAGTTTCTCAACGAACATTAAATGGGCAAAACGTTCGAAATAGGGGATGCGAAATTATAACTCGAACGACATCACGGTTTCGAACAAAATGCAAATCCGGCAGAATGCAGAATAGGGGTGAGTAGACATCAGCGCTCACCACGGTACCACCTACGACGAATGCAGGAACCAAACGTTGCTGCAAAATACTCACTTCGTCATGAAACAGCGTTACCGAGGTTAAACTAACTGGATGCTGCTCCCCCATGAATGCTAGAACATCCTGGAAGCAGCAACGTGAGCAACGGAACGAATGGTTTGACGACGAGTGCTGAGCGCTTCTGAGCGAGAAGGATGCAGCACGCGCAGCCATGCTGCAACGAGCGACTCGACAAAACGTGGAACGATACCGATTGAAGCGAAGGCACCAAACACATCTCTCTCGGAAAAAAGTGCCGCATGGAAGAGAAAGAGTGTCTTCTTCTTCTTTTTGGCTTTAAGAGGGTTTAAACTTTTCAGTTCATTCGCCTCTAACGAAAGAAAGAGTGGGAGGAGATGGAGCTACTTTATCTTTCTTGAAAATGGCGGAAGTTTTTCAAGAAACTAAACTCCACGCACAAAGACTTTTGTGCCGCGGGCCGAAATATTCAGGAACAAGGAAGGAAGCATTTAACGAACGAACTCGAGGCCAAAAGGTGGAGGCAGCACTACGATGAACACCTGAACAGCGCCCAGACAGGAGACCAATACAACGGTTTAAGGCTATCCCTAGAAATAGTTGATTGAAGCCACTGGTCCAATTAATCTTAGTTCATTTGCGCTGTCAGTTAGCGATGGTACTCTGACAAACTGAAGAATAAATTCATTGAAGAAAATTTGACGTTGGTCTATGTCGCCAACAACCGCACCCACCTATATATCATCACCCGCACCCCACTTGTTATCTGTTAACCCCTTTATTCCACGCGGCGAACGACGTGAGATTGTAAAGTTAACCACTTTATTTTGGAAGCCACATTACTTCTTTGCTCCTTTTTGATACCCGAGTCGATAACAAATGAGGACACGACTTCAAATCTCCCCTGGCGATGAACTATAGTCCTTTCGCCATTCACCTACGTGAATTCAGTGACTTGAGGCACCTCACGTCATTCGCAGCGCGGAATAAGGGGGTAGATATGATGGCTCTGAAGAAGACCTCGATGATGATAGCTCGGGTTGCGGAAAATTTTCGTTTTGACAATTACATAAATTGTTAGTAGCAAGACCAACATGAATTGATTGGACAACAACCTGAACATCAATCTAAAAAAAATCTCTATCAACGTTTAACATTTTGAGCTATGCTCTCATGAAATATTTGGAGAGAATTGAGTAAAACCATCCAAGACCTTCTCCTAAACAATTCCAAGATCATCACTCCATTGATTCTTCCAACTGATAAATGTCAGTTATCGGCAAATAAAGAATAATTCATAATACGCATCGCCTCACATTGTGAGTTAACGCCCGAATTGTAGGCAAAAAAAATGCTCGTTGCGTTGTGGGGAAAACGAGTGGCTAATAAAATCGAAATAACATACCAATCGTCAAATTGTTTACTTTTTTTCACTGTTCATGTTTGGGGCAAAAATATTGCTGGATAAATTTCCTGTCTAATGGTATACAACATAACATTTATTGCAATAACGAATTTGCATAATATGCGTTTAAAATCCTTAAATGAATCGTTACATGCATCATTTTCAATTTCGTAGAATGACCTCCTTTTATAGAAATCAAACACATAGTCCTATGTCAAAACTATAACAAATAACAATACAATAACAATAACAATAAATGAACAAAACCAGAGCATCCTGAAAAAAAAGAAGTTTATTTTCAATTCATTTCTGTCTCCTTCGGTATTCCTAGTTTTCTTCATATAATAGAATTTGTAACTGTTTTATATATTTCAACAAATGGAAACGGTCATCACGATCCGATAATATGGCAAAAACCATCTTGTTTCCAAGGTACAACAAAACATTTATAAAGGAACCACTGCGTATTTCAATAGTCAACCAGTTTTTTCACTACCTTAGGTGACCTATCCCTGCGATTACTACCCGAAGTGTATCTTGATTTGGACCTTGACCGACGCGTTCTCGAGCGCGATCGGCGACGATCGCGAGAGGTTGATCGGGATCTTCGCCTATAATGGCGACTGCTTTCGCCACGTTCATAATCACGAGAGGACTTACTACTATAACGACCTCGGTCTCGATCGCGATCTCTTTCACGAGACCTCGATCGAGAACGACGTCGTGGTCTCGGTGGAGGTGAACGTCTTTTACTGCCGGTCGATGAAGCAAAAGTGCGTCCACCGATGGAAGATGATGGGGGCGACCGACTTCGGCTGTGACTCCAAGAGCGCCGACGCGTGCTTCGAGCCGTGCTGAGAGGAGCTTGAGGCGTCTCAACTTGTGCAAGACGCCGCAATACGGGTTTCCTTTCAATGACTGCGCTTTTGCTGAAACTAGACGTTGATGATGGAATTGATGGGGACGGTGCTTTTTTTGGAGGTGTAGGCTCCTTCACGGGTGGCAGCCGGGTTTCTTTCGGAGGATCTCCATCCGAACTGTTGTCGTTAGATTGAGATGGACTCTTATCACTTTCCGGTGTTCCGTATTTATGACGCAATTCACGTTGCCTAGACAGAAATGTAATTCTCGGACCATTTTGATGTTGCACAATTGATGTAACCTACCTGCGCCGCAGTTTTAATGCTAGTTCACGCATTTCATCCTCCCGTTCCTGTTGTTGCTGAATCTGACGTTCAACCTTTTCGATTTCTGCCTTTTTATCAGCTTTAACTGTAAAACGAATACTTTCTTAAATGCATGCGATATATTAAAACAACTCATTATACATTGCTTGTTCAACAGGATCTGCATTTTACGCTTTAAGCGATCCCTTGGGTTAATTGCTTTTGAGGTACCAACAGAATGAGAACCAGAGCTCTGGAAAAGTACAGCAGGAATAAACGGTATATAAAAATTGAGCTTTGGCTGGCGCTGCCTCCGATTACTTCTAGGGCTAAAAGGTTTATACTAGGACACCTATCGAATGACTATTTTTTCGCACCAATCATTAATATATATTAGGAAAAATAAATATCTGCGATGAGGAACGATATCTATTCGATAAGCTTCAACAAACCTAAGGTGAATGCTACTTCTTTTTCTTGAATACAGACATTGAAATCTAAACAGCTGGTAAGCCAAATACATTTGAGCCGTGCATCAAAAATAAGTACATTGCGCTTTTGCTGCTTTTTCCACGGTCATCGATCATTCCCAAATAGAACAAAATGCACCCGAGTGGCATTTTTGTGCTCTCATTCTGAATATTCATATTTTTGAACAAATCGTTGTTTCGTGGTTTTCGACATTGCCAACCAATCTCAAACCAAACCTCGCAAAAGAGGTAGTAGCGGTGGAGGTTGAGGTTTGGGGGAGAAGGAGATAGTGATATTTGAATTATTCTTACTGACTTTGGACTCGGATGTGCTGATCGTGCTACCACCGGTGCTTGTGACCGACGATTTACCAAACCTTGACGATGTGGTGGACGACGATAAGTGCGACGAAGTGCCGCTAGGACCAGGTTCCATCCGCTCCTGTTTAATGGTCACTAGTCCGGGAGGAAGGCCACTTGGTTGGTCCGCTTTTTGCACGCTAAAATAAAAGAACATGGTTGGATAATCATGCTTACGGTAAATTGGTTGAGGTAGTATTTTTGAGTAAATATAAGCGTGCTTGTCAGTGCTGTTGTCTTCATGAACAGCGTCAAACTTCGAAAGAACGAGCCGACAAACCCGCCTATAAATTCAGAAGCCAAAAAATCAGGATTGGGGAACTAGAACTGAAAACGATTTACAGTTTCTTGACTCACTTGGTAGACGATTCCATCACTGGATCGCCGCTCCTTTTCTGTGGCTCTTCGTCTGAGCTATCCGTGCTCAAATCTGTATCGCTGGAGCTTTGACCATCGCGCTTTCTACCATAGTACCGTCGAATGGGTACTTCGGGTTCCGGTTCGACAAACGTAGGCACTTTAGAAGGTTCCACTTTCTTAGAAGCAGCACTCAATTCCGACGGAAGCGATGATGGCGGTGATGGAGACTTCCTCTTCGGAATCTGTTCCGCCACCGCGAGTTCCGTTTTAATTTGTGGTTTTGCCGCAACCGGCAATACCCGCTTAGATTTGGATCGACTCCGACTCCTGCTGCTACGAGAAGAAACGGATTCGGAACTAGAAGTTTTACGGGACGGTTTCCTAGCTGGCGAAGATGATGAAGATGACGAAGAAGAGGATCGAGCTTTTTTACGTCGAGATGAATAATCTGGAGAACGACGACCCGCTTTACGTCCTCTCGAGCGAGACCTGGACCTAGATGAGCGTGACTCTGAGTGCGATTGACGCTTGTACTTCGAGAACGTTCGTTTTGTTTTCGATCGGCTGCGACTTTTCCGCCTTCTCCACGTTCGTGGACTTCGACTTCGACTCCTACTCCTATCGCTACCACTCTTCGACCTTCTTTGATATTGAACAGGTATTTTGCTTTCTTCTTCTTTCGTACTCATGCTTTTTAGCTTTTCTAGATTTTGTTTTACCTTCTCAGCGTAAGTACTGCTTCCCGCTTTCGAAGTTCCCGGTTTGCTTAGACTTTCTTTATTAAAGCTAATCGATATTTTTGAATGTGGTTGAAGTTCATCTTCACCACCAAATGAGGTAATATAGGTAATTTTCCCTGAATTGACAGGCGATGGCGATCTTGAGCTATCATTTGGATCGTCGTAGGTCCTAGGAACTAGTTCCTCTTTCGCTGCATAGCTTGGTGGACTCAATGGTCTCCCCGCAAACTTTCTTTCCCGCTGCGCTCTCCGTTCTCTTCTACTCTTTCTCCCGCTAAACATGATATTCTCTTGTTCTTCTTCCCGTGCCATTTTCAATGCCTCCGCTTCGTCCGCATCCTTTGTCAGGAATGAGTAGAAATCATTACTTTTCATACCGTAATGCCTACCACATGTATTCATCTCGTGGGCTTGAGCATTCCCCACTTTATTGATGTCAATCGAAACGTCCATATCCAGATCCGAATCCGAATCACTCTTCATGCACTCGTCATACTTTGTGGTAGCGGACGACTGCTCGATGGCTGATATGGTTTGGGTGAATGGAACTACCCCGCTAGGTTCGCTTTCTTCGTAGGTGTAACCAATCGCAACCCCTCCCGATGATGCTTTCTTCTTCGACGAGGAAGACTTCTGTTCGGCTTCCACCTGAGCATTAACGCCGAATTGTTCCTCTAGGTATAACTGGTGGAGATACTTGTCCTCGCTGATACCTAGAATGAGACAAGCATAGGAAAATTATTTTCGTTGAGTTGAGTTCGGTGATTCTATGGGACATACTCAATTCGTTATTCTGTTGCTTTTATCACATGGTTTGTTTTTTTTTTGTCTCTTTGATATGATGAAATATACTCTATCAGTCATTCCATGCCAAACCGATATAGTGGTTCTCAGATTTTCGTGAAAATTGTTAGTTTTGTTCTTTATCGCAAAACATTTGATCCGTATTTTTTATTTTTTCATTAGGGTGACCATTTCCATTTTAGGGTAGTCCAAAAAATCAACTTTTGCCTCTTTTTTCCAAAAATGACTTTTTTCAAAAATTTATAACTTTTGAATTGCTCGACCGATTCAGATGAACGACATTTCAAATTAAAGCCAACCACCTGGTCTTTTAACGGTTGACTTGAAAAATCATAACTAAAAAACGAAAAAAAGCCTCTCTGGTTTCGACATATGTTATGTTAAAAATCCTTAGCTTCCCAGAATAAATATAAAAAATATAGTGCCTTTGGTCCCGAGACTATGAAAACAATAAAAAACGAATACAATCAATAATAACGAGAGCAGAATTCGCTTTGTCTGCAGGTATAGTATTTTTTCAAAAAACCAGGTGATTGGCTTTAATTTGATATGTCGATCATCTGAATCTGCCTAGTAATTCAAAAGTTATGAATTTTTGAAAAAAGGCATTTCTGGAAAAAAGAGAAAAAGTTGATTTTTCGGACAATCCTAAAATGGAAATGGTCACCCTAATGAAAACTAAAAAAAATAATAGGAGGTTGTGTCCAAGATACGACCGCATTGTTGACGTAGAACTACGCTGTTATTTTATATAAGTCGCTTGTTTATACCTTCGGATATTATTCTATAAAGCTGTGAAATTTTAGAAACAACTGCTTAGTAGAATAATCTCTAAAATGATTTTTTCATTGTAGAATCAGTTGACGATAATTGATTGATGGTTCATTCTTGTCCTCGCAAAACAATACACTATCTGATCGTATGTCGCAATTTATTTCATGTCAATGCATTGAAAATTTACCTCGAACGCTATCCCGGTGGCCTTTTTCGCAATTGACATAGACTCGGCTACAGTCGATTATATACATGTTGCACCCGCACCAATATTCCACATCTCATAACTACATCAATATATCTTTGGCACCGCATAGAAACATCAACAATGACAACACTTGCAAGTATCAAATATCATGCTACATGTTATTTAGTATTTCCTCAGTGGAATCGCTCTAGGCATCATTCGTATAACGTAAACCAAGCGTACGCCATAGCATGCATACAAAGCCATACATTGGTGACTTGAAAATACTAGGAATATAAACACTTCTCATCATTTTGCGCTATTCTCAAAAGAAACGCTTCTGTGATTATTACTGGCTTCGAAAAAAGTTGCATTACTTTCTCATGCTCGAGAGAAGCTGTCACCCTTAGTGGAGGAAGTTTTGCTACTGGTAAGCGAAACCTAATCACATACAAAGTTCCAGAACAACATTTACTGTCTTGGTGACTAAACAAACGAAATAAACTCTTTTTGTTAATATCAACAACCTCGAAAACAGTAGCATTGCTTCATTATGATCAAGATTAGCGCAAATGCAATCCTAGTTGAAGGCAGATTTGAGACTGGCACGCGAACCCAAATAACCTAAAACATTCCAGTAAGACATTCAAATGCTTGATATTCCCCAAATAATTTTTTGGCGCACAACCTTAATGCCTGCTTCGCCATAACGTCAGTTTAATGCATTGATGCATTCTCAAAGGCACCAACGAAGCCCTTATGATGACGGAAAACAAACAATGTTAACTGCTTGGAAAAAGACTGAATTATGCCACGCAACTTGTACTCTGCTGTAACACCCATCGATGCGAATTCGCTGATGAGTTCGTCAAGAGCGACCACCAGCGGGGGGAGCTTGATTTTGGTTGCTGCATGGGTAACGGCGTTTACATTTTCGATCGACGCGCCGAAGTCGCCTACTTCGCTGTTATTCGATGCGGTGTCACTCGCGAAGGCTCGGTTCAGTGCGAGCGCTTTTCACTGCACCAACATCGCGTGCATCATTAGATGACGCTTGCTTCGAAATTTTAAAACCAAACGACGATATCCAAATTGGATTACCACTGGTGGGGTCCAATCTTAGATCGAAGCGCAGTGAAAGCAAATTGAACTGGATTGCTCAATAGTCCGATGCCGAATGAAAGTTTGCCTCAGCGAGATCCACTGTTTATACTCTAGGGAAGTATTCCCCTTCGTTCTTCTACTTCCCCGAGACTTTAAATCCTACGATTTCCCCTTCGTTGGTCGTCGATAAGTTGCTCGTTATTGACAGCTCTGTTCGGAAAAGCACACAAATTGACAACAAATGTATGAGAAAATGGAAACGCTTAAAGTTTTCATGAATTTCAACCATTTACAAACCAGGGGATTCTAATGTATAGCATATTAAACAAATCTTAGGGAATTTTCGACTCGTTTAGTATGTAAATCGCCAAAATCCGTTTGCGGCAAAAATAGTTATTAACGTTAACTTTATTTCATAAAAACGTGACCTGTTTTCTGATTTGCCACCCTTAATGAAAGACGTATTTCTACGTCAAAAATACGGATCAAATGCTTTGCGAAGAACAAAATTACCAAATTTCACGAAAATCAGAGAACCACTATATCGGTTTGGCATGGAATGGCTGCTATAATACAAGTCCTGGGATTTTTTAATGAAAACAATCGTTTCTTGGGCAAAGCTGTATTTATTCCTCAACATAGTTTCCTTCGAGAGCAATATACTTGGTATAGCGAGTTTCCAACGTTTCGATCCCCTTTCTGTAGTACGAAACGTTTATGTCTTCGAAATATGCCTCAGTGACACTCTGCAGAGTGCCTAGTGTGGTAATAGATCCACTTTTCATCCATTGTTACAAAACGTCGACAGAAGTCCACTCGATTACGCTTCAACAACGCCAAACCGGCTGTTGAATCATCAACGCGCCGCTGTTTTTAGTCGACGGTCAGCAAACACGGCTTCCATCGAGCGGATAGCTTTTTCATGTCCAAAATATCGTGCAAAATGTATCCCATTCGTTCCTTTGACATGCTTACGGCCTCAGCTAACTCGTGTAACTTCACTTTAACCCTTTCGTTACGAGCGTCGTCTATAGACGACATCCGCGCGACGAGCTGTGTGTACGAGCGTCGTCTTTAGACGACATGAAATTCATACTACTCTTCGATCACACGAGCGCGATGTGCATACTTTTCGGCGCAGTGCTCCGTACAGGGGTAGCACTTTGGCGGAGCACACTGCCGTAATGAAAGGGTTAAGCAAGGTATTCAAAAGGAGTCGATGCACTTGTTTTGCGGTTTCTGGATACGTAGCCTCTTTTGGTCTTCCAGAGTGAGGTGCATCTCCGGCGCTTGTATGACCCATTCCAAATTCACTAAACCACCGATGAACTGTTGTTCCCGAAGGAGCAGAAGTGAAATAACGTTTCGGCAACACTGCTTTGATTGTTCAGGAGTTTTTTCAATCAAAAAACAATGTTTGATCAAAATACGATATTCCTCTTTTATACGAATCCATATACGAATGCTCTGATATTAACACTTAAACAACTGTAGTTTGTGAACAAATAAACGAAATGTCATGGAACTTCACACATAATCTAGTGACAAATGAGCCTCTCGGAATAATTGTTGTTCATTTTTAGTGGCGCCATCTGTTGAAAAATCCCAGGACTTTTCAGTCCATGTAGTATTAAACATTTCATATTCTCTGCTATCAAAGCCATAGCCAATGGCACCATTTGTACGCAATCTATATCGAATTATCATCGATAGTTCGTCTTTCACTAGAGGCTCCGACCAGATCGGCAGTAGATCTTTGGTGAACGAGAACATTCAACACCAGTTTCATAATTATAACTGAATGGGTTTCCGAGCGGGCACCCGTTTATATATAGATTCAGATTTGTGTGTTTTCAACAACCTGTTTCTAAAGCTGATATATGCTGTTGAAACAAGTTTATCGCATAAATAAGTAACAAGCGTATAACTCTTAGACATTTTATCTTTCGAATAAAATGATTAGCGATATGATATGGTGGTATGGCAAATAAATTGTTAACGCTCAAAGTAGGAATCGATTCCTCATCGAAATACCCAGCTCAAAGAATACCCAGCTTAGATGTAGGCACCTATAATTTTTGAACCTCACTGATAGTTGAAAGCATTGATATCATCCAAGCACATAGGAAGAGATAAGCGGTACCATGGCCCTAGAGCTGATAGTATTAATCAAACATATTAGGTTGGTGAAAACAGAAATCCATTATTTTTGCACAAAATTCGAAACTTTATTCAAGATATTTCGGATTGTCCGGTTTGGGTCAAACCGTTTTGTTGTACAATTTGTTACAATTTTTAAGGTAACTTCATAATGCCTCTCTCATAGAAGCTTTGGTTCTTATTGGTGAAAAACTTTTATACTCGATTTCTACGATCTTCTCTTGATCCCAATTCATTATCATTCAGGAAGTTTTGCAAATCGAGAAAAAGATGAAAATCACTTGATGCGAGGTTCGGAATATATGGTGAATGCACTAAAATTACCCATTCAAGCTCCTGTAGTTTCTGGCGAGTCACTACAGACGAGAGTGGCCTTGGAACACAACATCTCTTCTGTTGACAAATTCTGGCCATTTCAGATCAATCGCTAGCTTCAAACGGACAGTAGAGATTTGAATTAAATGTTTGGCTATACGGAAGCAACTCATACTCATTTGTATGCAAAGTTATATGCACTTCATTTCTATTAGCTACCACTTACTACAATTTCATTCAATTTTGTATAGCTTTATTGGGCAATAAATTCGGTGCGAAAAGTAATAACCTCACATAACCTAACAAAAAATTAAACCTTATAAAATTCAAAAATATGTAAACTTTTCTAAAATATAACTTAGATAAAAAATCACATATTGTGATGTAGGATAAAACACAATTGGATTAATACTCCTACAGGAATAAAAATGTAGGTTTTGACCAATGCTTTTTTTTGCTATTTTTCGATTTTTTGTTATTTTCTGGAAAACGGAAGAGCGATAAAAATTAATTCTTGAAGATAGAGTTCCTGTAACGCTGGTAATCAAAATTACACCAATGACAAAATAATTTTTACAGCTTAATCGTTAGTGGGTTAAGAAATGGCTCGATTTCATTCCGTTTGGCCAAGGCTTCTCAGACAGAAATTCGATCCATTATGTTTTTGGTGTTAATTGGTGTGGCAAACATCGAGCTCTTTTGTGAATCCAACTTTGCGCAAATGTTTGAATTTTTTTTTGTATTCGATCTTTAGCTCCTTCAGCAACGACTACTAACATGCCAGTCAACTTTGATTTTTCTTTGATTTTATGGACATTTTCGACCACATTTGTTCTGCATGTGCGAGGTACATTTTCAACATAAAAAATTCCCGAAGAGAATCAACGAAAACAAAATCGCACGGAATTAGCTGTTAAAATATCGACACCATAAACACCATTTACATTTACAATATTAGCGGCCTGGCTTGCATTTTCACTTCCATCGTTAACACCCTGTAACTCACATCTGAATGGAACAAAGCATAAACTTAATGTTGTACGTTCGATACTATACGAGATATCGGTTCGGTTCTTTTTTGAATTTTAGAGATGTTAAACTTAAAGAGTTCATTCGTCTCTAAACGAGATATCGATCACTACATTCACTTGTAAGGTCTAAGGCGACCCAGCATAAAAAAACCTCACGTAGATCAGAAATAACATTTACTAACTCGTATGTTAATCCTTTTGGAGATAGTTTTAGATTGGGAATAGATTTCAAGCCTTGCAGATTTTTGTCAAATATGAGTAAGAGAATACGAGTTCACCCAAGTTCATGTCATAAAAATAACATTAAAAGTAAAGAAAAATACATTTTTTAAATATAATTCAATAGATTGTGAGTTATTCACGGTTTATTTGAAAACGAATTCAAAATTCTAAGAGAAAATGAAATCGAAAAGGAGCACAAACTGAAACTCAAAAGCCCTTTTTATTAACGGTAGGTAGATCATATTGTTTAGAAATATTTATATAGAACTAAAAAACCTGCATTGGATGCATAGTTACCCACCGAGAAACTCGTTCTGCGCGAGGACGCGAAACCGCTCGTAATTCATGCTCCGTTCCTCCATATCGAGCACGTCATCCTCGACCGGTTGGTCCGGCTTACTGGTCACGGACGGGATGTAATCCAGATGGGCGCGTACATCGAAACGATCAATCAGGTTGTCCTTTTGGCCTTGCCAAGGCATCCTGTGTCCCAAAAGAGAATAGGAGAACGGTAGACAACATAACAAACAGATTAATCAACGGTCCAATCAAAGTGTTTCATATCAGCTATCGAATTCAAACCCCATTTTTCATCGCCCCTCACAAACGCGATACCGAGAAACCAGTCGGTTTGGCGAAAAAATGGATTTGAATAGGAGTAGCCCGCGTTGATGTAAACAATAACCCATCACAACAGGAAGGAAGAAATAATTGTTATAGAATAGGAGCAGCTTTTGCGTTCTGCTTTTGCAATATCACTTGCATGATGGCTGGATTTTCAGCAGCTGCTGCCACGCTTGCGTCTAGGTGAATCTTGCATTTGCGACCGTGAACTTGAAGGAACTGCGTTGGATCCGCTTTCTGTGAAATGGGGAAACAAAAATACAATTAAATATATATAAGTATTCATAAATAAGGGCGCAAAAGGAATAGTGTTGCAAAGACATGTGTTGCCCATTCGGGGAGTCAAATAGTATCGTAACAATTATTCCGATATATCATTTCATTTGCCCAGATTTGCGAATATCATGCTGTGTATAACACGACATTCCGTCAATGCGCCAGAACACATGTATACAGCATAAAATATGGCAATCACTTATGGAAAAAGCTCCATCTAGACGTCAAACTCCGCAACAAATCCCGAACATTTTTGAATTTAATAATTCAACCATAGAAATGAAAGCAAGTTTCATTGTTTAAAAAGAAAGAAATCATCTCAGGAGTGTTAACACTTGCAATTGAATGTAATTATAAACTTAATATGCTATTTGAAGGAATACTGCCATCATATCCGGAATTAAAACTGATCAATTTAACATCAGGAATTTCAATTTTGGATCATAGGCCGGCAATATTCATGCAATCTTTTATGCTTAGAATAATAAGATGATTTCACAAATGAAATAACCGAATTTGGGATTTAATCCATTAACCAACACTATAATATACTGAATCGGCCAAAACATGTAAATATTAACCGAACTTTCCGTAATATCCATTACTCTGAATCTCGTAGCGTGACAGCACATATCAACACGCAATCTCCCCAATTGCACAAAACTCAAAAAAAAACATGCAAATAAATTTGGTTCCGTTTACAAACGCACTATTCGCTCGTAGAAATCCTGCCGTCGCTCGGCACGCTTCCGGTAATCCACCAGCATGCCCCGGATCTTCTTCTCCTGTTTCCGTGCTTCGTGCCACATTTTCATTGGTTTGCGCTTAATATTACTGCACGGTTCTGATGGAAAATCGAAATTCCGCCCAAGCACTGACACAACCTTACTAATCACGATGGATGGAATACTAAGAATACCCGCTAACAATCATAGGGTTTCACTGCGAGAATATGTATTTTCAGTGGCAGACTAAACAATGCGACAACTGGCTGTAATTATTCCAAAATTAATATCGCGAAAATAGCACATCCTCACTGCTAGACCGTGTATCCATTTTTGAAGTGCGGCTTCGATCAACGACGCAGGTAATGGCTAAATGTCAAACATTGCCCGGCACCAAATAGGGAATAGGCATGTAATGCCCACCTATAAAATACCCACCCTTCTGAAAACTGATGCAAAGTTCTTATTAAGGTGAGACAAGTATGCTGGTGATGAACGAAAAAATTAGGGGCTTAAGGGTCCCTTACACGATAAATAATAATGACATCACTTCATCAGAATGACAATAAAAATGATCGTGTAAGGTTGTCAGAATTGAAATGACGGACATTATCGATGCATATCTGGATTTTCTGATCTGGCTCCATCATTTCTGTAATAGGGCAGAGACACTATCATTCGTGGTGTCTACGATACTGTGCGACATCTTTTGTTAAAATCTATGTTTGTTAGGAAATTTACTCTCCATCAGGTTAGTGGGCCCAAGAGAATTTTAAATCCCTAAAATTTGAATGAAAGTTATTATATGTTGTTACCTGAATGCATAAAACACGTAGCACCGAACCTTACCTAATCATTTTTTTATATTTTTCTGAAAAAAAATAAAAAAAAATTTTAAAAAAAATTAAATTAAAAAAATTTGGTTCTCAAATGGAGATTAACATAGGGTAGGAGCCTGCCTGTTGGTCTCAAATGTTCCTATCTCACGCCTCCACGAAGATCATATGACGACATTTTTAGATCGGGCGTGAACTGGAAACACACACCTGGTCTTGGCTCCGAGAACGGGTGTCGAAAGTGGCTAAGTGAGGGGGTGCGAGCGAGTCAGAGCGCTATATCTCTCCCGGGGAAGGCCTCCCGGGTCATGGAGGCCTTGCCAACCCGCTGTCTCCCGGGCAAAGGAGATACACCCAATAAAATGGAGCTACGATCACGAAGAGTAATAAGAATGCGATCACGGAGGAGGGTCCCCGAACTGGAGCTGGTCCAGGAACGGGCGTAAGAGCGAGCGGCCAGCGGCTGGAGGGCGAGGTGCAAGAGCGGGCCACCAGCCGGGTTCAACCCGAAGAGCTACCGCCACACGGAAACAGCAGCCATCGACATCACCCAAGAAACGCTGCGCCTACGAGACGTGTTGCGACTGCCAGACGACAGTCGTCCATACTTGTGGGTACCACTAGGCGCCGGATCATGTGGACACACGAAATTAATGAATTCGTGATCCGCGCCTATTACATCTGCACTGCTTTGGAGACGGACATGAGCGGTCGCCCTCGAATACTAACAATGTTCGAGGAAGCGTATCCAGAGTTCGTCGGGAGGCTTGATCAGAACGCGATGAACGCGAGGCGTAGAGCAATAGTACGCAACAACATGCTCTCCCAAACGCAAATCGACGAGATCAAGCAGCAGGTGCAGAGAGAAATAAGCTCCAGGAACAACAGAGCAAGCGATGTGTCGAGACGAAGTTCAGTACGGCTGAGCAATTCATTCGCGAGTGGGGCACGCGAATCAGCACCAGTGGAGGCCACAGTACTACAACCCCCTGAGCTGGAAGACCCACAGCCAGATCAACAACTACTACGCGATCTGGTCTTCCACTACGACGAGGCGATCTCACAGTTCCGCGACACAGACCCATTGTCGCGCCCCAGGATTCCGAAGTTGCAGCATTCCCGCAGGCTGACAAGTGCAGTAAAGCTCATGAACGAGCACGTTCTTCCGCTGCACTTGGTTGATGCTGAGAACATGGAGGAGCTGCAACTGAAAGTTTACTGTGCTGCTGTGGCGACCGCCAAAAGTTTAGGATACCGTATTAGGCCAAGAGGCGGACTGCTCCAACATCTCCGTGAAAGGCGTGAGCCTCCATGGCGAAGGAGATTGGAGCAACGGATCCTAAACAAGCGCGCCGCAATTGGAAGACTGATGGCGTACAAAAGAGGCAGCAGATCGGCGAAATTATGTCGCCAAGTTGCTGTGATCGTGCGGCCTACTGAACTTCGCCAGCTGGGAGCTCACCAGCTGACGGAAAAACTCGACACACTGGTACAGCAATTGAGCGTCCTAACTAAACGGCTGAAACGTTACTCTGACTCTGCAAAGCGTCAGGAACAAAATCGGATGTTCAGAGATAACGAAAAAGCGTTCTACGACCACATTAGCGACGAGAAGCCCGACTACCGCGAAGGTTTGCCAGATATGAGCGATGTGACGAACTTCTGGGCTGGTATTTGGGAGACCCCAGTAGAACATCGCGACGGGCAAATGTGGTTAAGACGGGAGGAGGAGAGTTGTGGTGAAATTGGAGACATGCCGGCTATCATCGTCGGAGAGAACGATGTCCGCGAAGCCTCGTGGTACCTGAGGAACTGGGCAGCACCGGGCCCCGATGGTGTCCAGAACTTTTGGCACAAGAAGCTGACCGTCGCACATCCAAAGATAGCTGAGTGCTTCAACAAGGTGCTACGTGACCCACACAACCTTCCTGAATTCGCCACCCGTGGCGTCACCTTCCTCCTCCCGAAAGACAGCAACACATTGAACCCATCAAAGTACAGACCGATAACGTGCCTATCGAGTCTGTACAAAATACTGAGCAGCATAATTACCGCCAAAGTTTCTGCTCACTGCGAACAGCATCACATCATCGCAGAAGAGCAGAAAGGATGCAGGAAGAATACGCATGGCTGCAAAGACCAGGCCATCATCGACGCAGCCATAGTCGGCCAGGCGGTTTATAACCAGCGGAACCTAAGCATGACCTATATCGATTACAGGAAGGCTTATGACTCCATACCTCACTCGTTTCTCGTCCGGGTATTGGAGCTCTACAAAATTGATCCCGTCGTCGTTAGGTTCCTGCAGCATGCGATGAGGCAGTGGAGTACGTCTCTGCATCTCAGTGATGGGGGAAATGTGTTGCAGTCTAGAACGCTGCAGATAAAGAGGGGGATATTCCAAGGCGACTCTTTCAGCCCGCTTTGGTTTTGTCTGGCACTGAACCCCCTCAGTAGGACGCTCAATAGAAACGGTCATGGCTATAAAATAAGGTATGGCGACGGCGCCCACGAAGAAGTGACCCATACCTTCTACATGGATGATCTCAAGGTCTACGCTGATTCACGTCAGCGTCTAGGTGTAGCTATCCGGGTTGTCGAAGACATAAGCAGGGACATCTGCATGGAGTTCGGCCTCGACAAGTGCCGCTGTGTCCATCTGCTGAAAGGGCAGCTTACCGAATCCGGAGGTTACGAGGTCTATGACGGCGAGTTTATAAGAGGCATGGTTCGTGGCGAATCCTATAAATATCTTGGATTCCGACAGCTCACCGGGATTCGCCACTCCGACATCAAGACGGAGCTGCGAGACGAGTTCTTGAGTCGAGTGAACTGTGTCCTGAGGACTTTCCTCAACGCGGGGAACAAGGTACGCGCGATCAACACATTCGCGGTTCCTCTGCTGACCTTCAGTTTTGGTGTAGTCAAATGGAGCAAAACTGACCTAGAGGACCTTGAGAGGAGTATGAGGAAAGCATTTGAAGAGACCGGAATGCACCATCCTCAATCGGCACTGGAGAGAGTTTCACTGCCACGCAAAGAAGGGGGACTTGGAATAGTCGACATATCTGCACTGTGTGTTGCCCAGGTACGACAACTGCGCGAGTACTTCGCAGAACGCGCCAACCAAAACGCGCTATACCGGGCTGTCTGCGCCGCCGACAGAGGATACAGCGCTCTGCACTTGGCGCAAGCGGAGTACCAACTCAACTGCAATCTGCAGACAGTGTAGGAGAAGATTGCAGCTTGGAAGCAGGAGGCAGTGCATGGTACCCACCCCCATCAACTGGACCGGCCACACGTCGACAAGGCCGCATATAATCTGTGGCTAACGCGTGGTGAACTCTCTTCAGTAGTAGAAGCCGACATGATAGCCATCCAGGACAGGATAATGCCGACGAGAAACTGCAGGCGGTACATCTGGCATCAAGACGTTGATGACATTTGCCGGATGTGCCATCAACCAGGTGAAAACATAGAGCACATTATGGGAGGCTGTCCCGTTTTGGCCAACGCAGCCTACACCGAGCGCCACAACAACGTGGCCCGTATTGTTCATCGACAACTGGCGCTCCAATGTGCTCTACTGGAAGACAACGTACCAAACTACCGGTACCTGCCTGCACCTGTCCTGGAAAATTACCGTTTCAAGCTGTACTGGGATCGCACTGTTCTGACCGACCTCTCGATCCACCACAACCGCCCAGATATAATGGTTTACGACAAGAGCGACCGCAAAGTCACCATCATCGATGTCGCTATTCCATTGAACCAGAATCTGGAGGAGACCCACGGTCGCAAAATCTGCAAGTACCGACCATTGGCCGTGGAGCTCAAGGAACTGTGGGGGCTAAGGGAGGTCCCAAAAATTGTTCCAGTCGTTCTCTCTGGAACTGGAATTGTCCCGAAGACACTTCTGGAAGCGCTAAAGGTGTTGAATATGGAGAAGGAATTGGCCGGCATCCAAAAGTCGGTCATCCTTAGCACCTGCGCGATTGTCCGACAATTTCTCGGTCAGGACTGAAACAGCACGAGCATGCAGATACGTGCATTCCGCAGAGCCTAGTCCCCCTTTGGCATTCAGAAGCCCGGGGGCAGGTGAAAATTCTGGCTAGGTTCGCCTAGTTAAGAAGTGAGATAAGTCTGCCAAAAAAAAATAAAAAAATTAAATTCATTATTATAAAATAAAATTATACCCAGATATTAATTTAGTTCAAGGTTTTTTCAACATTTGCGGAAAACCTGTTATCCTACTACATAGAGCAACATATTTGATGTGAAGAAAGTGATTTTCATTTATATTATTTGATTTTAAAAGTTTGCCCATTCCACCTGAAAATCCATCATCATTTTCGCTTCACAACGATGAAGCACGAAGCATAAAATGTTAATTCGTGATGACTACTATACAGTGTCGACATCTATTACCCAATTACGGGGGTCAAGCACACGGGTAAGATACGGTGTCGACATCTACGAAGGTATTAAATGGTAATTAATCAAGCATAATCTATTAAGATTACTATGATAAAATACAGTTTTGAATTGTTAATAGATCAATGAAAAGCATTTCAAAATATTTTATTGAATGTTCATAACATATTATTCTGAACATTCTTCATCCATTACTGAAAAACATTATAAGAACACATCAAATTGTTGAAATTATAATTAGAAATCATTATTAGAAACATGTTTCGTTTAAGATTTTTTCATTATTTGCTGAAAACCTTTCAAATCATTCATTTCATTTCGAAAATATGTTGATTTCTCTTACGACTATGATGGCCGGAGTTGCTGCATTCCTGCAAGTGATAAGACTGATCGTGTAAGGCTGAAGAATAAGGTTATTGAGGAATGGAGTGATTCTTGCCACTATTGTCATTACTGATAATGTCAATGCTACTGATCGTGTAAGGGCCGCTTTAGAATTAAAAGGGTGTAAGTGAATTGATCGATTTCTCTTCGTCAACATTTTCTTTAGTTAATAACTCAACTGCAAAAACGTTCTAATTTGAGTGTGCTATAGAATCCGATAGATGAGGTTCTGACTTATCTTCCTAATTTTCAAATACAGTTGGGAATGAGTTGCAGCTATGTTATGACCATAAGGCCATGTTCTCACAGAAACAATACCATAATTCCAAGTGGTTCGAAAGAAATCAATTTACATTTAACTCCTTCCTGTATTATTTTTTACGTCACACATCAAGTGATTTCATTACTTTGCTGAGCGTTCTAGCGCCCCGTTATGTAAGTACACCACGAATGAGACTCGATGTTGTACGGGAAAGGGTTAACGTTCACGTCTATGACGTCAGTAATAACATTATGTACCTTCCTATAAACTTATTGCAATGTGCTTACCCGCATTAGCGCGCGACTTCGATTTGTTTTGTGTAGTTTCTGTCAAAAAATCCGAAATCGGAACGGATAGCATAAGATATTCTCCTCTATTGTTCATATTTGATTACTTGATAGATTAGAATGATTATCTCGTAAAAGCTCTAGTATCATTAACTAGATAATCTGTTGATCAAAAGCGCCTTCTTTCAAGTATTAACGCACTATACGTAGAGCAAAATGAATAACTTTCTCCGCAGCTCCAGTTTCAGCCAGGAAACGGCATCTCTTTTCACCAATGAAAAATATGCATCGGCCTGTGGCAAGGTGAGTTTCATTACTTGTTTATAGTGTGGCGGAAATGAATATTTAATCGAATATCTCGTTTAGGTCGTTAAATTGCTGAACGAATCATTGATGGCTAATGCCAGCCAGAAATGTGAAATCATTTCAAAAGTTCAGGAGCTAATACTGCACTCTGATACGGATCTGTTACTGGAATTTCTAGATAACATACTTTCGTTTGCGCATGATACCAATCAGGATGTCCGGAAATCGGTAGCTGGATTTATAGAGGAAGTTTGCAAGATAAATATACCTTTACTGCCCAAATTAGTTAACGTTTTGTTCGCATTATTGCGAGATTCCGCTCCAAGCGTTGCTAAAAGGGTTATACAAGGTAGTGGAGCCATTTACAAGCAAGCGCTGCAATGGATTTGTTCGCTTACGGATATCACCGAGGAAGTGGAACAAGCCTGGAACACACTCTGCTTGATAAAGGCATCGATTCTGGATATGATCGACAATGACAACGATGGTATAAGAACAAATGCGATCAAGTTTCTGGAAGGAGTAGTCATACTTCAAACTTATCCTGATGAAGATAGTATGAAGCGAGAGAATGATTTCTCGTTAGAAAACGTTCCGCTGACGTTGAAAATTGCCCGCAGACGCAAGCTGGAAGACGAAGCCGTGAATATTTTCGAGCTGTTATTGCAGTTCCATGCTGCATCGCATATTTCATCGGTAAATCTTATCGCTTGTACGGGAACGCTGTGTATTATAGCGAAGATGCGCCCTTCAATGATGAATCAAGTGGTGGATGCTTTCAAAAATCTTCACGCTAATCTTCCACCAACTTTGACGAATTCCCAGGTTAGCTCGGTTCGCAAAAACTTGAAGATGCAATTTATGAGCCTCTTGAAACATCCAGCTTGCTACGAGCATCAAACTAGCATCACCCAAATCCTGCAGGATCTCGGAGCGTCCAATACCGAAATCGGGCGGGCGATTCCCAAACTGGACAAACGCGAACAGCAGCGACGAGCGAAGCGAGCACTGGAGAATTCTATGTCTTCTCAACTAGCGGCGAAAAAGGCCAAATTGGGTGAGCATATGCGGAGAGAGAAAGAACGGGTGGCAGCGGCGAGTGCCGCTCCCCGACAAATGGAAGTAGATTTTGATGAACTGAACGAGCAGCGATTGCGGTCTAATCGTTTGAATGAGCAATTCCTGACAAATCACCTTCAGAAGATCGGCGTGGTTGTACAGCTGGTTATGAATAATATGGCCGAGCTGCCATCGGAGCCGACACAACATTTCCTGCAGACATACAGCCCAACATCGCCGGATGTTACCATTCAACAGCAGATTCAGAAGATCGCCCAAACGTTCGCCGAACAGATGACCGATAACAAAGTTGGCCCAGGAGTGTCCGCCATGACCAAGGAAGTACCAATGAGACCTAAAATAAGCGATGACGAGGAGAGGAGTATTATTCATGGTGAGTTGAATTGGAAAATGTTGGTTAATTTCATGTTTAAAAATAAGGTTGGGGAATAAGAAATCCCCTATTTTTTCGGTAAACGGCCCTAGCGATCGATGCCTCGTATCTGTCAAGGTGACATATTTAACACTAAAAAATTATACGAGTTTGTGTCCAAAACACGACCGCATTTGTTGACGTAGCACTACGCTGTTATTTTATTCAATTCACTTGTTCATAACTTCGGATATTATTTTAGGATGCTGCGAAACTTTAGAAATAACTGTTTAGTAGAATGGTTTAGTCACCCTAAAATGTTTTTTTGTAGAATCTTAACGATTATTGATTTATGATTCATTCTTGCCCTCACAGAACAATATACAAGCTCATCATAAGTCGCAGTTTGTCTCTTGCCAATGCAATGAAAACAGGTAAACATATATCTGTTGTACCAGCACCATTATTCCACATCTCATAACTACATCAATCTTCTGCCCATGTTGCGCTCTTAAAATAAATTCTTTATGTTAATCTTATCAACCTCGAAAAGAGTTGCATTGCTTCATAATACTCAAGATTAGCACAGAAGTCATCCTTATCGGTGACAGTTTTGCGACTAGCACGTGAACCAAAATAATTTATGACATCCCGACTAGACATTCACAATGGTCTAGCTTGTTGATTCCTCATATAATTATATGACGCACAACCTTGATGTCTGCTTCGCCATAGCGTCAGTTCGATGTATTAGTGTAATGTCAAAAGTGCCAACGAAGACCTTATTCTAACGCAAAGCAAGCGATGTTCACTGCTTCAAATATAGAAAAAGACTGGAAATTTGCCTCAGTAAAGATCAATTCTTTATACTCAATGAGGTACACGTGAAGTGCAGTAGTAGGTAAAGTATATTCGGATTAGTTAAAAAAATTAAACACATATAAATCCTTTTGCGAAACATAACTTAACAAAGAACTTGCTGTTTGCTCGTTGGACCAGATGGCAAGGATGTCCTCGACCCATAGCTCCAGGCCAGTGGAGAGGAAGCCGTGCCGTTGAAGATGCCGAAGTGTTAATATTCCCCTTCATCGTGGAGGTGAAGGAACAAGGATCTTCTTGAATGATCCATTGTTAAGACGCTAGATCTTAAAAAATAATTCGACATCTTTTAGGTAGCAAACAAGTGCTGCTACTCTTGCTGGATCGTCCCTCAAGACGTCTCTTACACTCCCGCTGATGCCATGAAGGTTTCGCAGATCATCAAATTTCGGGCAACCACACAAGAAGTGCTCAACGGAGTTGTGGATTTGGCAGAGGTCGCAGAGTAGATGGAAGGGTCGTCTATAGAATCCGTGTGACACCGAGCAGTAACCGGTCCTCAGTCTGGACAGGATTCGTTGTTCTCTCATTCCTTTAACATCGTCAAACCTGACAATCGTGCCCTTGACTTTTTTGAGGAACTGCCCCCTTTCTGAGAACGACCTTTCGGTCCAAAAGGTGCGGAAAGAGTTGGTGATCCACATCTTCACATCGTCAAGCGGCACATCTCGAGTGAAGAACGGTCTGGTGTGACCGATTCCGGCAAACCGGTCGGCCGCTTCATTCCCTGCGATGCCGTTGTGTCCGGGGACCCACATGAGTACAGTGTCGGACAATATGTACTTCCTGACGGCCTGTACCCATGGATGTTTGGACCTGGTCGCAACGATGGCATCAATGGCGCTTGCCGAATCGGAGACGACCAACAACGGCTTGGAAGATGAAGTTGCAGTTGCCTCGAAGATGCCGGCCAATTCGGCCGTGAAGACCTGGCAGATGTCCACGAGTTTCTTGCTGGAAATCAGACTTTTATTATCGCTTACCCCAAATCCAACTCCCGATGGTCCTTTTGAGCCGTCCGAGTATCTGATCTCGTGAAGACGGTATTTTTCTGCTATGATGGCCTTGAAATATTCTAGCAGACCGATCGAGCTCGCCCGGCTCGAAAGTTGTCCCTAATACCGTTCTCGACGAGAACAGTTGGGAACTTCCAGTCGTTCGCACCAAACCAAGATTGTTTTGCCACCGGGGGGAGGTTGAAATGCGCCACCCGCTGTAGGATCGTGTTGCTAAGGACGATCAGGTGGGTCTCCCCTCTACCGCTGGTTTTCCACAAGAAATTGGCAGTCCTGGCTACGATCGCCGAGTCTATGATTAAATCGAAAGAAGGATTTCAGCGCAGACAGAGGCAGCTGGTGTTGATGGCAGGAGACCGAAGACTGTCCGTAGTATTCGGATATTTATTATATATTCGGATTAGTTAAAAAAATTAAACACATATAAATCCTTTTGCGAAACATAACTTAACAAAGAACTTGCTGTTTGCTCGTTGGACCAGATGGCAAGGATGTCCTCGACCCATAGCTCCAGGCCAGTGGAGAGGAAGCCGTGCCGTTGAAGATGCCGAAGTGTTAATATTCCCCTTCATCGTGGAGGTGAAGGAACAAGGATCTTCTTGAATGATCCATTGTTAAGACGCTAGATCTTAAAAAATAATTCGACATCTTTTAGGTAGCAAACAAGTGCTGCTACTCTTGCTGGATCGTCCCTCAAGACGTCTCTTACACTCCCGCTGATGCCATGAAGGTTTCGCAGATCATCAAATTTCGGGCAACCACACAAGAAGTGCTCAACGGAGTTGTGGATTTGGCAGAGGTCGCAGAGTAGATGGAAGGGTCGTCTATAGAATCCGTGTGACACCGAGCAGTAACCGGTCCTCAGTCTGGACAGGATTCGTTGTTCTCTCATTCCTTTAACATCGTCAAACCTGACAATCGTGCCCTTGACTTTTTTGAGGAACTGCCCCCTTTCTGAGAACGACCTTTCGGTCCAAAAGGTGCGGAAAGAGTTGGTGATCCACATCTTCACATCGTCAAGCGGCACATCTCGAGTGAAGAACGGTCTGGTGTGACCGATTCCGGCAAACCGGTCGGCCGCTTCATTCCCTGCGATGCCGTTGTGTCCGGGGACCCACATGAGTACAGTGTCGGACAATATGTACTTCCTGACGGCCTGTACCCATGGATGTTTGGACCTGGTCGCAACGATGGCATCAATGGCGCTTGCCGAATCGGAGACGACCAACAACGGCTTGGAAGATGAAGTTGCAGTTGCCTCGAAGATGCCGGCCAATTCGGCCGTGAAGACCTGGCAGATGTCCACGAGTTTCTTGCTGGAAATCAGACTTTTATTATCGCTTACCCCAAATCCAACTCCCGATGGTCCTTTTGAGCCGTCCGAGTATCTGATCTCGTGAAGACGGTATTTTTCTGCTATGATGGCCTTGAAATATTCTAGCAGACCGATCGAGCTCGCCCGGCTCGAAAGTTGTCCCTAATACCGTTCTCGACGAGAACAGTTGGGAACTTCCAGTCGTTCGCACCAAACCAAGATTGTTTTGCCACCGGGGGGAGGTTGAAATGCGCCACCCGCTGTAGGATCGTGTTGCTAAGGACGATCAGGTGGGTCTCCCCTCTACCGCTGGTTTTCCACAAGAAATTGGCAGTCCTGGCTACGATCGCCGAGTCTATGATTAAATCGAAAGAAGGATTTCAGCGCAGACAGAGGCAGCTGGTGTTGATGGCAGGAGACCGAAGACTGTCCGTAGTGCTTTGTTGTAGATCGGTGCCAGAGATTTTGGGAGCTTGTCTCCAGCCAAACACGTCAGTTCAAGGCCATACGTGAGGCGGCTGCTGATAATAACTTTGGCCACCCGTAGCCGGATATTTCTGTTATTGCTCCGGTGCTGTTTGGAAATGGTTTTCAACAGATTCAACCAGGTGGCATAGCTCTTCCTAACTTCCTCGAAATGGCGGTGGAAGATAGGTTTGTGGTCGACAAAAACTCCTAGGATCTTTAGCGTTTTTCGGAGGGGAATGTTGTTTTTGTATAGCTGGACCCTGGAGTTGGGACTCTGATGTCTGTCGCTGCAAATCACCATATGGCCGCTATTCTGCGCTGAAAGTCTAAATCCTCTCGGCCGCCCACCGGCCGATGGCATTGGTAGCTGCCTGTATCCTGATGCGTGGAATCCTATCGGTGTCACCCACTGCCATCAAAAGAATATCGTCCGCGTAGACAAACACAAGACTCCCCCAGGCAGGACCTGGAACAGGCTATTCATGGCGACGAGAAAGAGGGTGACAGCAAGAACAGAACCTTGAGGTACTCCTGTTTCCTCGTGGAAAGCTCGGGAACTGATGTTACCAATTTTGACCTCAAAGGTTCGACGTGTGGCGAACTTCTTGACGAAGTGCAGTAATTTCCCGTCAACGCCCCAATCTGCCAGAGTTTTCAGCACTAACGGGATCCATGTTCTGTTGTATACCTTTTCCAGGTTCAGTGCTACCGTCTCCATGTGCTGACGGTTCCTGTCGGCTTCGGCTATCACGTCTCTGAGGGTCGCGAAGTAGTTGTTGGTGCCCACACCCGGTGGGAAGGCGAACTGTCGATAGCCCAATTTTCTATTTTCGGTGGTCACCTTACCAGGCGTCTATTCGCCATTCTTTCCAGGATCTTGGATCTTGAACAGGAGGTTAAGGAAATTGGACGGTAGCCTTTCACGTTGTTGTTGCTTTGACCGACCTTAGGTATGGGTATTGATCACTAAACCAACGATAGTCCTACGTCAACCTTGTGGTTATACCACAGATATAACCAACTTCCTGTTTTTTTATGACTTTTTTCACATAAACACATCTTTATTACTTACATGTGTTTTTAGAAACAGAGAAACAAAAATTTGAAACATGCTACTTAACCTGAACACATTCTGCTGCACATAATCTGCTGAAAGAGCAATCCAAAAAATAATTCTCGAAAGAGACGTGATCGCTCTGAAGCTCCCCTGATGCACATTGGAAAACAAACTAAGCGATACTGTGTGGATAAAAAGGAGCACAATACAAATTAGCTATTGTGGATCACGTTTCCTCCAGATACTTAAAATGATAGAAAGAGGCAATAAAGGAATGCTGTCAATTCCCCTATCTTTGTGCAGTTGCCAGACATCTGAATTCAACACAAATTCCGCTTAGCTTTCACAATCTGTAAAGGCAGTTTTAGAGTTCGTGAACGTGAAAGTGAACAAACACCTTTTCGTTAATAATTCATCAGTCCATATATAAAACGCGGGGAAAACATCTTGAAACGATAGGAAGAAACATTTTCTAGTTAAAAAACATATTTAAACACAATTCATATTGATAAAAATAGATTAATTGAATATTTCACTACGATTCTAAATTTCCACCGTGGAATCGAGATGTTGGTGAATTTACCATAGTTAAACGGCTTCGGTGGACGTGAACACGAGAACAGTGTTGAATATAGACGTCAAAATATTTCCGCCTTCATGTTCACGTTCGGAAGTCACAAGGCTCTCTGAAAATTATTTCACCGTGAACTGTAAGGGCGATTACACATTATCCGGTTTCAGCCGGACCGGTTTCAAAAAGCGCCGCTGGGTTTGGACGGATAACCGGATGTAGCGGGATAACCTATTACCATTATCCTTTCCCACTTGTCATAAAATCCCAACGATCCTATTCCCACAAATTCATTCCCACGCCATAAATTATCGTCATACATGTTTGTAGGCCAAATGCATTTTTATGTCACTAGCTCACAGCTGCATACGATAATATTAAATAACAACCACTCACCCTTGCAGCGTAACATTATGCAGAACTAACCCACTTCAACCAAGTGTGAAATGACAACACACAGAAACAACCACTACCCTTTTGTTCTCCGTATTGACCCGTTCGAACCAATCGAACGCGCTCACATATTTCCTTGCTGGCTCCTCCTCCTCTAGAATAGAAGCTACCTTGTGTAGAGTTTTAGTTTAAGCATTATAAAAAGTACATGTCGAATGCAAGCAAGAGGTCTTTTACATTTCCAACCAATCAAGTTAACAAGTGTCGAATGCACGCGAGGACGGAACTAAGAATATAGTGATATTTATATTAGTGGAATGTGCCTGAGTTCTTTCATTCCGAATAATATCACAAGTGCCCCAAAGTGATAGAAATTGTATACTACATCGGGTTGAACCTCCACATGGCGACCGAGACTTTAGCCTGAATCTTCGGCTATGAGTG
Source organism: Toxorhynchites rutilus septentrionalis (assembly GCF_029784135.1). NCBI lineage: Eukaryota > Metazoa > Arthropoda > Insecta > Diptera > Culicidae > Toxorhynchites > Toxorhynchites rutilus. The sequence continues at coordinate 228,154,604 of NC_073746.1, forward strand.
AAACCAAACAATTTTTTTGTTTTGACGAAACAGTGAACGTTCAAAAATGGGCTTTTTCTCGGCAGACGAGATAGTGTCGAGCGCCCCAGTGTCGAGTTCACCGCAAACGATTGCTTTATGCATCCTTGCTGGTGCTGCGTTAGGTTACGGTGTTGTGCGGTTAATGCACACGTTTTATAAGAATCACTCGGAGAGAGTAGCCTCCCGAGCAGTGAGAGCGGCACAGCTCAACCAGGTATAAAGGGCAGAAGTGAACTATTTTTTTTTTTCAAAATTTGAACAAAGTGAACTAATCAACGAAGACGTGCCAACTAGACCAAAGTGAACTAATAAACGGAACTGTGCTAACCACCCATGTGAACGAACCAATAGAAACTCATTACACGAACTAGTGACCATTGGAAAAACTAAACATGTGGAACGAGAACATCAAGGACATCTTGGCCCAGGCGGAGGCCCAAGCGGAACACATCGCATTAGTGGAAAAAATCGGATGGCGGCAATATAGGAAGCAACACCCGAAGCAGCCGAAAAGAGGTTTCAATATCAAAATTGAAAACATCCATGGAGCAACCATCTATGTGACACCTTTCACAAAGCTCAGCCTTACTGATACTGTAGTAGGATACCGCCGACAGAGATGGTAAGTCAATTATAAGATGTAAAATATGAAAAAAAAATTTTTTTTGAAGTAAAAATTGTTAATGAAAAAAAAAAAAAAACACAAAATGTTCATGTAAAATATGTGCTAAGCTGTAAGACTACTTGTTGTAGACATCAACAAAAACAGAAATAAAAAAATTTTCGCCTTTAATTTAATGGCAAGTTTAATAGAAAACAAAATACAGAAATTACAAGTAATTGCAAAATCACTGCGATCCGAGCAAACTAAAAAGTTAAGAAAAGCTACATTGAGAACCAAGCTCGCAGAAGCTGAAAAATTAGCTGAAGATATTAAAACAATAGTAGACCCTCTCGTACACAATAAAGAGGCTGAAGAATTGTTATTGCTTGCCGAAAATGCTAATCTAATATATCAAGATATTAGAAATAAAATAAACATTATCATTAAACAAAAATCTTTCAAAGAAGTAGCTCTTGCGATATTGTTCGTTGTTGGAATACAAAAACCGAAAATGTCCAAATTCGATTACAAAGAGGCAGCCGCAATGGTGCCAATCTACGACGGCTCACCTGATGGACTCGATATGTTCATCAGTGCAGCCACACTACTAAATGAGATCTCCCCCAGCGCAAACAAAGCGTTGGTATATCAATTCCTACTGACCAGACTCGACAAAAAGGCCCGAAGAGCAATTAATAATAGCGTGGATATACCTTCACTGCTAACAAATTTAAAAACTACATGTATATCAAAGACTAGCGCCGACAGCATATTAGCGAAGTTGAAGTCTATAAAAAAACAGTCAGCAGACGAATTATGTAAGGAAGTTGAAGAGCTGACCGAACAACTCATCGACTTACACATCAAGGAAGAGACACCACCGCAACGAGCAGCAAAACTCGCTTGCCAAGCAGGAATCGATGCCCTCATTGAAGGCATTGATAACCCTGAATTAAAAACTATATTACGTGCGGGAGCCTTCACCAGCATAGCTGACGCAGTGGAGAAGGTCAATAAATATAAATCGCTGACAACCAAATCAGCAAATGTGCTTATTTACAATCGCGGGCAGCGACAACCGCCCTACCCGCATCCTAACCGTTTCAACCAGAACAATCGTGGTAGAAATTTTAATAACTATAGAGGAAGAGGTGGTAGATTCAATAATCAACCTCAACAAAACCAAAATTTTAACCAAAATCGCCAATATCATCAACAGAATTTCCCTAACCAAAACAGAAACTTTAGGGGCAATGGCAGCCAAAACTATTACAACAGACCGCAACATTTCATTAGAATTGCGGAAAACTCCGAAAACCCGGCTGCGAACCTCCGCGCGTTGTCGGACGAAGAACAGGAGGAAAACCGAAATCAACATCAAATATTTTCAACCTAAATATTACTTGTTCAATGTTTATTATAGTTAAATTAAGCATGTGCGAACAACCATGCGTTCTTATTCTTGATACAGGGGCAGATATATCAATCCTAAAGGAAAATTTGATCAAACGTACCCAGAAAATTAACAAAAATAATACATGCATAATAAACGGCGTGACCGAAGGCAAACTTGAAACAATAGGTAGTACCAACACTAGTCTACTTATAGAAAATAATAAAATTCCACACCAATTCCATTTGGTGAATAAACAATTCCCAATTACAGCTGACGGCATTCTAGGAAAAGACTTTTTAACAAAATATGAATGTAATCTGTGTTTGAAGACATGGTTACTATCCTTTTTCTTCAATGAGACTAATCTAGAAGTACCGATCCATGACACATGGGACGATCATCTAGTCATCCCCCCCAGATGCCAGATTATCAAAGAAATAAAAATTCCACATATAAAAGAAGACACTGTCATAATTTCTCAAGAAATCAAACCTGGAGTATTTTGCGCAAATTCCATAGTTAACTCTAAAACACAATTCGTTAAAATCATTAATACCAATACGTCTGAAATACTTCTACCCAAAAATTTCAAGCCACTAACCCAACCGTTAACACATTTTACAATCAACCACAACACAACTAACAACCCTAATCGTATACCAAAATTAACTGAAGAATTAAATCTAACTAACACTCCCCGTGAAGCCCAACACAAACTGATAAATCTCTGCAGAAACTATAACGAAATATTCGCTTTAAAAGATGACTTCTTAACTACCAACAACTTTTATAAACAAAACATTCAACTCAACGACAAAAACCCCGTCTACATAAAAAATTATCGAACTCCAGAGGCCCAAATAACAGAAATAAATAAACAAATATCAAATATGTTAGAAAATAGAATCATCCAACCATCAACCTCTCCATATAATTCCCCTATACTTTTAGTGCCAAAAAAATCTAATACACAAGATAAAAAGTGGCGATTAGTGGTAGACTTTCGCCAGCTCAACAAAAAAATTACACCAGATAAATTTCCCCTTCCAAGAATAGATGAAATACTCGATCATTTAGGAAGAGCCAAATACTTTACTACTCTAGACCTAATGTCAGGTTTCCACCAAATAGAACTTGACGAAAATTCCAAAAAACTAACAGCATTCTCTACTTCAAACGGTCATTTCGAATTCAATAGACTACCTTTCGGATTAAATATTTCCCCAAACAGCTTCCAAAGAATGATGACAATTGCACTCAGCGGCTTACCACCAGAGTGTGCTTTCCTTTACATTGACGACATTATAGTAGTCGGATGTTCCATAAATCATCATTTAAGTAATTTGGAAAAAGTTTTTAAACAACTCCAAAAATATAATTTGAAACTTAACCCCGCAAAATGCTCATTCTTTAGACCAGATGTCACATACCTAGGTCATAATATATCCGCATCTGGCATCCAACCAGATAAATCAAAATTTTCAGTCATATTAAATTACCCTACACCAAACACATCGGATGAAGTCCGTCGATTCGTTGCTTTTTGCAACTATTATAGAAGATTTATTAAAAATTTTGCCCAAATTGCGCATCCCTTAAACAAACTCCTTCGAAAAAATGCAGTCTTCGATTGGAGCTCTGAATGTCAGCAAGCATTCAATTCTTTAAAATCAGCACTGATTTCTCCCACAATTTTACAATTTCCCGATTTTAAAAAAGAATTCACACTAATAACCGATGCATCAAAGACTGCCTGTGGCGCAGTATTGGCCCAAGATTGCGATGGAATCGAATTACCGATCGCTTACGCAAGTAAAGCCTTCACCAAAGGTGAAGCAAATAAATCAACAATTGAACAGGAACTTACTGCCATTCATTGGGCAATAACATTCTTTAGACCATACTTATACGGAAGAAAATTCACGGTAAAAACAGACCACAGACCGCTTGTTTACCTTTTTTCAATGAAGAATCCATCTTCCAAATTAACACGAATGAGACTAGATTTAGAGGAATTTAATTTTGACGTACAATATGTACAAGGAAAACTAAACGTAACTGCCGACGCATTATCACGAATAGCAATTGATTCTGAAACTTTGAAAACAATAAACGTCCTAGCCGTTCAAACGAGAGCAATGACAAGAAAAGAACAAAATATGAATCAGACGGAATACGAACATTTGAATAATAACACTGTACTCGATGTCAATGAGCCTGATCAACTCAAAGTATACGAGGCAGTTGAACCAACCGAATGGGAAAAACTACCCAAACTTCAATGCGGACGCGCACTCGAAGATAATGAAAACGCTAGCGAGAATGAATTTAATAATATGAAATGCGCAATTAAAAATAAAACAGGATTCAAAGAATTAATGTCGACAAATACAAAAATTGCAAGCAACTCGAAAGAGACCTTAGGGAATCTATTACAGAAAGTTGAAAATATGGCCAAAAAATTAAGAATAAGCGCGATAGCTCTAGCGTTATCAAGCGTGATATTCCAATTATGCAGCGTTCAATTCTTCAAGAAGACTTGTAACGACTCGCTAAAAGACTTGCAAATAGTGCTCTACACACCCAAGCGTGTGATAGAAAGCCAAGAAGAAAAATTAAAAATCCTGAAAAATTATCATGATGCACCAATTGGAGGACATATAGGTGCCAATCGATTATATAAAAAGCTCAGTAGACTCTATTCCTGGAGCAAAATGAAATCAGAAATTTATGAATATGTTAGAAATTGTATACAATGCAAACAAAATAAACACAAAACCCCGACCAAGGAAAACTTTATAAAAATACCCACCCCAGAAAAACCTTTTGATTGTGTATCTATTGACACTATCGGACCTTTTAACAAATCTAATTCAGGAAATAGATATGCATTAACTATCCAATGTAACCTCTCCAAATACGTAATAATAAAACCAACCCCAGACAAACAAGCATCCACAATAGCGAGAGCATTTATAGAAAATTGCATTCTCGTATACGGTACTCCGTCAATTGTTCAAACTGATCAAGGAACCGAATACAAGAATGAATTATTTGACAATATTTCAAAATTACTCCAAATTCAACAAAAATTTTCTACCCCCTATCACCCGCAATCAATCGGAAGTTTAGAAAGAAACCATCGTTGTCTTAATGAATACGTGAGACAATTCATCAACCCATCGCAGAGCGACTGGGATGATTGGTTGCCTTACTATGCATTCTGTTACAACACCACTCCGCATACAGATTTTTCATACACACCTTTTGAATTAGTTTTCGGCAGAAACGCAACACTGCCATACAACCTAAAATCACACATTGAACCCGTATACAATATCGAGCAATATCATAAAGAATTACAATTCAAACTCAAAACGGCAACAAAATCAGCAAAAGAAATAATTGACAGAATCAAACAAAAGCGTCGTGAAGATCAGCAGAAAGATACAAACCCAATACAAATACATGAGAATGATTTAGTTATGATGACTAACGAAAACAGAAGAAAACTAGACAAGGTATATCAAGGACCATACAAGGTCATATCAATAAATCACCCAAACGCGACATTATTAGATGAGAAAACCCAAAACACTCATACTGTACATAAAAATAGATTAATTACTTATAATTCCCTCCTCCGTTAGGGGGAAGGGGGTATTAGAAATTTGGTACGTATCAGAGATTAAGTTCATTTTTACTCAATTATTTCCCAATTATAATTATTATTAAAATCATCACTGTTATTATCATCATAATTATCGACAATCATTAAATACAAATATTATACAATAAGCATCACAGAACAAATTAAAACTATTATAAATTAAATACACTATATAATTAAATTTACGAATTTATCACAACCTGTAAATATAGTTAGATAACCATATGTAAGAGGAGAAGCTATAACACCCAATAATAATGAATATAATAATAATAAATGATTCCACCCGGTTACATCATTCTCCCAAAGAGGGATGGTGTAGCGGGATAACCTATTACCATTATCCTTTCCCACTTGTCATAAAATCCCAACGATCCTATTCCCACAAATTCATTCCCACGCCATAAATTATCGTCATACATGTTTGTAGGCCAAATGCATTTTTATGTCACTAGCTCACAGCTGCATACGATAATATTAAATAACAACCACTCACCCTTGCAGCGTAACATTATGCAGAACTAACCCACTTCAACCAAGTGTGAAATGACAACACACAGAAACAACCACTACCCTTTTGTTCTCCGTATTGACCCGTTCGAACCAATCGAACGCGCTCACATATTTCCTTGCTGGCTCCTCCTCCTCTAGAATAGAAGCTACCTTGTGTAGAGTTTTAGTTTAAGCATTATAAAAAGTACATGTCGAATGCAAGCAAGAGGTCTTTTACATTTCCAACCAATCAAGTTAACAAGTGTCGAATGCACGCGAGGACGGAACTAAGAATATAGTGATATTTATATTAGTGGAATGTGCCTGAGTTCTTTCATTCCGAATAATATCACAAGTGCCCCAAAGTGATAGAAATTGTATACTACATCGGGTTGAACCTCCACACGGATAACAATGTGAAAAAGACCTCGCGCTACACAAAACCGTGCATCTCTCACATACACATACGTGCAATTATTTATATAGTGGATTGATAGGTAAACATTGCTGCAAATACTCCTGCTACATGCAGCCGTTTGTATACGGAAAACCTTGAAACCACAGCTGCTGCAGCAATTACGAGTCTTCTCAAATTTGCGTTCCTTTGGAGAGTATATACGGCCGTGTTAAAATGTGGCACACCAGGAACACGGCAGATCTTGCGAAAATTACGCGCATCTTGCATCAGGACGGTATTATTACCGATAGGTGCGATCCAGCGGTCGAAGGTGTGAATCTTCTCGCCCCATTTCAAAATACAATTCAATGACAAATAAATTTAAAAGTCCAGTTGCGGTGTATTTATCCATATCCATATATATAAATTGTTTTATTTCCAAACTTACACAAACAGTATTATTCAATCCATACATTCTGTTGCCACATATTTCCAATAGAATTTGAATGAACCAATAAAAAACATTTCGTAAGCTAAGGGCACTACTCAATTATTTATTCACTTCCTGTGATTTTCTTAGAATTAGCCTACGAGATAATCCATCTATTCTAGAGTGTCTTTTTATTCCACCATTGCAGTATGAATCTTTACGATTAGAACAACATAATTTTCCTTCAGAAACTATTTCATCACTGCTTCCGCAGATTCCTCGAGCGCGTACTCCCGGGGCAGGGACGGCTTCTCGAGCGTATTTCGCATCAACACATAGTTATCAATACGCGGATCCTAGGCGAAAAATGACCGAATCAGATATGCCAGCTGGATGATTTCGCTCTGACAGAGCGGATGCTTCTGCATCGGGCAGGAGAACATCTTGATCACCGGTCACATGACAGACAGTTTGGTCTTTAGCTCCTCGAGCCGAGCCTTGTCATCGATCGCTTTCCGGGTCAGGTCGAACTGTGTGGAATGCCCAATAAGAATATTACTAGAGAGCTATTTTTGGTGTGTTCAAATTAACAAAAACTGACCTTCACATTCAGCTCGATAAAATCGCTCACCATTGCTTTGCTTTGAGCAGAAACCTGCATCACTAAACTTTTTCCACAGTAGCGAAATAAAGGAGTAAATGTAAATCCATCCATATCACTTGCAAATTCTGAATTTCAAAAACAACAAACAAACGTCAATAGCACACACATACTAATACATGGGACGAAAAACTGCCTGAATTGTACTAATACTAACAGACATGACAAACAACTGTCAATCCGCGTTGATGGCATGGAACTTCTTGCTCTGCTTTTGGGAAATGATAGTGATAATAGATTTTCAGGTGCAATAAACACATGTTTGAAAATAAAAGTTATGAATGAAAATTAACTTCTTATAAAATATGTTATTTTCGTAATGGAGTAACACGTTCTTTTGCAAGTGGAGAAAAACCCCTGATCAATAATTATATTTGATGATGATTTTGTATTACAATTATGAGTTTCAGTGAAAATATGAAGAAAATTATACAAAAATGATTAAATGATAATCAGTTCACGGGTTCTAAGTAATCAAATAACATGAAGTAAAAATTTTCATTCAAAATTTAAACAACTTGAAACTTAAAAGGTCTGATAATCTTATAGAGAATAATTTGCTTTCCCAAACTGATGTCTCCACCAGACGTCGGCACAATACTATTGTCATCGCGTGTAATGCTTGTCCGGTCACCGGACATTGCAGTCGCAGTAGACGGCTGCATCACGGCGCCGTAAAGAGGTTGGTACGGTCGAAATTTGCCATTTGGGTTTCAGATCGGTCCGGCAAAAACCGGATAATGTGTAATCGCCCTAAGCCGTGATATGTTTAGCAACTCTTGAGTTTTCAGTTGATGCAATTTCATTAAATCGGATTTCTGCACGGGTCGAAAAACTTCGTTGCTTCGGGTTGCCTCGTGAACAACTGTATATTTTAACCGAATTACTTTGTTGAAGCTTAATGTTTATTTACTTCACGTTTACTGGCGAATTGAAGCATTATTGTACAAGAATCCCGTCCTTGAGAGAACAAAATATTTGCATTGAACTTAAAAAGAAATCTATTGTCCGCGTAACTATTACATGGTAAGCTTTTAAATTCAAATTCGTGCAAAAGTTTGAAGTATAGTTTGTTTTACTTTCAATTTTCAGTCCAACATGAATTCAAATGCAAATAAATCTTTGACGCTAAGGAATAAGTTGGATATCATTGACAAATATTAAAAAGCAATTAGAAACAAAACAATATCCAGTAAAGCCACATAACACGATTCCATCCATATTTAAAAATAAAAACTAAATTCGCGAAAAAGTAATAATAATGGTTTTAACTGCTGATGTTCAATACACCAAAATTCAAAGTGCAAAAAAACTCACGCCCGTCGGTTTTCGCTAAAACACAAAAAAACTCGTGCGCGCGATGTTTGAAGAATGGCTTTTGAAATTGGATGAAAAAATGGTGTCCGAAGGAAGATGTATCATTTTGTTGATTGATAATTCTACTAGCCATCCAAATATCCAACAAAAGTTAAGAAATTGCAGACTGCAATATTTTCCTCCAAACATAATCTCTGTGTTTCAACCACTTGGTCTTGTAATAATTAAAGAATTGCAAATGCACTATCGCAACAAATTTGTAAAGGACCAAGTGAATGCGACAGAAAAAGATGAATCGTTGAATCCTACAGTGTATTTGTAATGTCAAACAATCCACTATTGTTAATTGCTTCGTCAAAGCTGGCTTTGTAAAATCAAACAATTTGATATGCATAATTGAAAACAGCATTGATAACGGCCCATTATAGGAAATTGTATTGCGATCGAATTTTGAAGCGCTCGCTAAACAAGGTTTTGATTTATTTGAAGGTTTGGTTATAATTTATTATTATTTTCAAATATCATTTAAGATATAATCGTAATTTGTATTTTCCAGACTATTTGACTTTTGACAACTTAGGCGGCGGTGACACTGGATGCAGAAAAGTGGTCGTACGAATTGTATGCAATAGTGAAGCTAAACAACCACATTGAGTTGTATTGGTGTGGTTACATTGCTTCCCCCTTGCTTCGTTCGTATTCGTCAGCTTCTATCGAACAAAATTGTTTGTTTCTATTCGTACAATCAAATTTTCGTGCGTACTCCTATCCAAAGTAACCTTAGCCTTATGCGAAGGAGCACTTTTGTCTGACGATGGCATCAAAAAGTGTGTTAGGGGACAAATGAGCTGAATTTTGTATCTGTGGTTCAATGTTTTGTTTCAAGATAGTTAGAAATAAATTTCCTTTATTAATAATATAATTTAATTTTTTCGTGTGGACTGTAGCGACAATTTTGTATAACGACAGTTCCTTGCGGTGTCGCTATAGAGAGTTGCACCACCAAATAATCGTCCAACACACCATCAAAAAACTAGGCGATTGTTGCATCGTGACCAATGCGCACGGGAGACAAATGAAATTTTAGCTTAGCGAAGATGTGGAGCCAGATCACACACAAAATTCCAGAACATTTATTTTCTTGGCGAGCTGACGATAGCCTACACACAATTGTGTAGCTCAGGACCCCAATGCCATGGCATCAGTTTGAGGCGATGCCAGAGACATTAGCGAGTGAGATATTTGGTCGCGTCTACAGCTCAAGCGGAAACGAAAATATGTGATGACGCAAAACAAGGCAGAACAAGCAATTTCCATTGCTTCGAGTATAGAACGAGACTGAAAGTTTGCCTCACTCTAGAAAATATCCGCCTACGTTGTTTATACTATCGGTACTGCATAAGTTGGTTGTCATTAACGGCACGGGTAGGTGAGCACAAAAATTAGCAGAACAAATGAATAGGAAAATGGAAATGCTTTTAGGTTTCTTCAATATAAACCATTTACACATTGGGGGATTGTAATGTATAGCATATCAAACAAATCTTAGGGAATTTCCGACTCGTTTGGTATGTAAATCGTAGATGTAGTCCTACGTCGAAAATTCTTTTGCTGCTTTTTGTTTGTTCCATTCAGTTGTGAGTTACAGGGTGTTAACAATGGAAGTCAACAAAGAGGAAACTCGGTACATTTTACCGTTTTTCTTTGACAGAGAGGAAAATGCAAGCTAGGCCGCTAATATTGTAAATAATGTTTGTGGTACCGATACTGTAACAGCTAATTACGCGCAATTTTGGTTTCGTCGATTTCGTTCAGAATTTTTTGATGTTAAAGAGAGGTGCTCAAGCAAGCCCTCTATCGAAAATGTCGATTAAAATCATAGAAATAATGAACGGCAGTTAATAGTCGTAACATCGTCCAGGATCTAAATATCGACCATAGAACAGTTTTAAGCCAAAGACGCAAAGCTGGATTCGCAAAGAAACCAATTAACACAAACAAACATGATGGTGCTGTGTTTCATCAGGACAACGCAAGGACACATACGTCTGTAGTGACTTGTCTGAACCTCCGGCAGGTCATCTGGCAAGTTGTAATACATTCACCAAGCGATTACCAGTTTTTCCTCGCATTGCAAAACTTACTGAGTGATAAGAAATTCGGATCAAGAGTAGATTGTTAAAATCCATAACTAAAGTTCTTCGTCAATGAGGACCAAGTCTTCTATGAGAAATGCGTTATGAAGAATGACAAAAAATTCTACAACAAAACGGTGCATATTCGAACCGGATCGGACAATACGAAGCATTTCAAACACAATTTTGATTTCACGCAAAAATATTGAATTTCTTTTCCCCTAACCATGTTTACCATTTTTTATTCTTTGAAGGTCCTAAACGTCGGCGTGATTTAGACGCTGATACTATTGAAGACGAAGAGGAAGAGGAGGAAATTGATATGGACAAACTTTCGGAAGAAGACAGGAAAAAGTTAGAAGCTAAAAGAAAGCTCCGGGAAACGTTGGAACGGGCGAAAGGCAATTCAGGAGAGCCAAGGTTGAAGCAGCGTGTCAAAGCACTGCGTCTACAAGATGTCACGAAGCCGCTACCGCGTGACTTCAGGCACACATGTCTCAACGATGCGGTCAGGAGAATCCTAAAAGCGGAAAAGCAAGCGCTCATCGGAGGAGCTGGATTCAAACGGAAGCGTATTGTCACCGTTTTCGGGTCCTGTTTTATGTTTTCCGTTAGAGATATCATCCTCGAGTTTGTACTTGAAGACATAAGCAAAAGACTAGATTTGGCGTTCTCCTGGATTTTCGAGGAGTACAATTTGCTGCAAGGCTTCACCCGGCATACCTACATCAAATCTGAAATGAAGCCAGACTTTGCGTACACGCAGCTTTTACTGAAAATAGTTACAAACGTTGTAGAGCGGCAAGAGTTCCGGGAGAAAGAATCGATTCTGAAAAGGGTTTATTTGGAGGCTCCCATGATCCCTGATGATCTGATCTCAATGCTAAGCTTTATGTGCCAACTAGAAGAGCTTTCCGATTGTGGCATGCAAATAACGAAAGATTTGCTCATCAGAAGACCTCCCAAGGAGAAGGTCTTTCTTAACATCCTCTTCAAATACGCGTTCTGTGAGAACGTTGTTATTCGAGAGAAAGCAATTCACTATTTAATGCACATTTACTCACTGCATCATATCCTGATGGAAGAGATGGAAAGTCGAGCCCTGCTTTGGTTAGGCTACTTGGAGGAAAAGGATCCGCCAGAAGGAATATTCGCTGCTGAATTCAATCGCGCGGAGCAACCATGGGTGTGGAACGATGAGCTGGCCAAAACCTGTTTGGGATTGTTTCTGGAATTGCTTGTTTACAAGCAGGAATTGATGCATAGGCTGTCGGAAGTTTACATAAAGGCCACTTCGGATATGAAAAGAGCTATGCTGCGAGCCATTGAGGCACCGGTTAGGAAAATCGGTGCTGACAGTGAAGAATTACTCAAACTCATCGAACAATGTCCGAAGGGATCGGAAACTATCATAACTAGAATAATCTATATTTTGACGGAAAAAAGTAAGTATATTTTTTATACTTGTTTAGATTGGAATTCTTATTCTATACTCTCTTTCCATAGCCATTCCAAGACCAGAACTCGTCGAACGAGTTCGCAACCTACACCAGACTAAGGTATCAGATGTGCGTCTTCTGATTCCAGTCATAAACGGACTTACAAAGAAAGAGATTCTCAATGCTCTGCCGAACCTCATCAAATTGAATCCCGTAGTGGTAAAAGAGGTATTTAATCGACTGCTCGGCATCGGTGCCGAATACAGTAGTTCGAATCTACCCATCACTGCAGCGGAACTTCTGGTGGCCCTGCATACAATCGACACAAACAAAGTCGAACTAAAATGGGTAGTGAAAGCCACCTCTCTTTGTCTGGCGGAGAAGGAAACTTACACCCATGATGTACTAGGAAATGTAATCCAGCAGCTAGTGGAAGTAACTCCTCTACCAACGCTACTGATGAGAACGGTCATTCAATCGCTAACACTTCACCCGAGGTTAGCGGGATTTGTTATGAATTTGTTGCAGCGTCTGATTGGGAAACAAGTCTGGAAGCAGAAGGTCGTTTGGGATGGCTTTCTGAAATGTGCTCAACGTCTGACACCCCAAAGTCTTGGGATACTGATCCAACTGCCGGCCGTTCAACTGCAAGATGCTTTGAATATTTGTCCGAAGTTCAGAGCGCCTATGTTGGAACATGCCCGCGAGATTATGGAGCACCAAATAGGACATGTTTCACAAGATCGAATGGATGTATTGTTGGGAATTTCACCGCATACACCTTCGGGAACAACGGACGTCCAGGTTGTTGTACGTATCGGGATCTGTCTGTAAAACCAATGGGGTCAGCTTGTAATCTTATTTCTGTGTTTTTCAGGGTACTTACAGCGACAATGTACAAATGACTCCTCACTTGCCGGTGATGATCAAACAGGAAAAAGACGCAGAGCGGCCTGAACCGGCTCCTCCTGGTATGGATTGAGCTGGAGAACACTAGGATTTGTCAACGAAATACATACAGTTCTGAATATAAAAGTCGCAAAAATATTTTTGTTTATACAATTTTGTCTATTATTGAGGCTTCAAACTATAAAGTACATCTATAGATATTATTGTTCAATATCAACATTACATTTCTGTAAAATTAATTTGCCGTGAAATGGCTAATTGGAAGATGACCAATTCGAGGTCCTGAGAATGAACTCCCAATCGTTCGCATTATACGCGAACGCCCAACCATTGGCTACGTTATTGTTGTTTATTATTTTATTCGCTCCTTTACCTTTGGCCCTATTTATTTCATTATCCGAGTCATCAATTTCTGGCTAAAAACAAAGTTTTCTTAATATGACCCTTGGGTATCATAACACTCTCTAGAACTCTTCTCTTTGAAATCTGTCAAGGAACCTCGATGAAGCTGTCGTGTCCAGTCGTTTCCCTTTCAGGTCTTTTTTGATGCGGGATACAGAAAAACTGCTGGAATTTGTAGGTCGGGGGCTGCTGAAAAGCTTCGGTAGTGCTGTCATGTTGAACTTGGGCGAAATTCCACTGGTGCTGAACGTCGTGTCAGTTTTTTATTGTAACATTTGCATTAACAAAAGAACAAATTTCTCATGCGTTCACCTTAACACCTGGTGATGAAACCACTTGTGCAAACAGTGAAGCAACTGCGCTCCATAATTTGTGCGTACTGGGAGCTCCATCCCATTGCGAAGAAAGTGGACATCGTCAAGTACTTTGAGTGCGCCGGATACACCCATTCCGGTATATATTATATTTTTAGACTTCTGGAGAAAAATGGAAGCATTGAACGGAAGCCTGGTTCCGGTCGTCCGATGGTGCTACTCGATCATAAACTGCAGCTGAAGCTAAAGCAGAAGATGGATAAATCGTTCCGGTCTTTGGGCCAGGAGGTCGGAGCATCAGGTCAGACAATGAAAAAACACCTAGCGGCGATAAACATTTATCATGCGGAAGCGAAAGTCCGACCGGCCGTGTCGGAACAGCAAGCTGTGACTCAGAAATAATGGCTGGAAGTGATGGAGAATGAAATATTTCAGGCGAAGCAGAACTTCGCGGTCGTCATAGTCGAGACGTATTTAACGCTGAATGGCAACGACTGGCAGGGAACCAGCTACTTTATGTCCCCCACCAAGTTCCAAAGAAGATGCTTCTATGGCTAACCATCAGTGGGAAGGGGATGTCAAAGCCGCTTTTCTTTCGATCGGAACTTGCGCTGAACGGAAAGATTTGCAGCACAAAGTGGCTGCCGGAAGTTTCCTCCTTCTTCCAAGAATGTCATCCGGACGAGGATGTGGTGTTTTGGTCGGACCTGGCCTCTGCCTTTTACGCGAAGAAGTCGCTGGATGAGATGAACCGCTTGATGAAAGATGTTGTTCCGAAGTCCGCTAATCCTCCGAACGTCTCCCAGCTGCATCGTCGTGAATTTCTGGGCAAACCTGGAGCGGAGGGTCTACTCTAACAGTTTTGTGGCGAAAACGGAGGGGGAACCAATAAAGAAATCTAAGAAAGAACTGAATAACATGCCAACAAATACGTTTTCGACAGCAATGGCGAATGTTCCGACCAACTGCAGGAAAGTCGTGGTCAATGAAATTATGTTTTATCGGAAATTATCTATTGTTTTTTTTGTCGCCATTCGAAAATTGTCCATTTTCCATATAACACTACTCCAAAAATTATTCTGTTAAAACTGTTACCATCTGTTCATGGGCTCATATATATTTCTCGGCCAATCGGAGCTACTCGGCTATATTTCATGTGACAAACGTTACACTCTTCGTACCCAAGACAAACTACGGAGAAATCCGAAACGGTTTTGGAATTTCGTAAACACTAAACGGAAAGAAAATGGATTACCGGTAGAAACGTTCCTGGGTTCCGAATCAGCTCAATCCTCTTCTGAAAAAAGCGAGCTTTTCGCTACGCATTTCAAAAGCGCATTCAATAGCTCCATCGCTTCCGATGAACAGGCAGAAGTTGCTTGCAGAGACACACCAAACAATGTCTGTGAACTGACAGGTATTACTATTACCCATGAACAGGTAGAATCTGCTATTGCCAAGATGAAATACTCTATTTCAGCTAGCCCGAATGGAATTCCCTCCTGCGTTTTGAAACGTTGTTCAAGTGCATTGGTGCATCCATTAATACGGCTTTTTAACATGTCGCTTCAAGAAGACAGATTTTCATTTAGTTGGAAGCTGTCTGTGATGTTTCCCGTCCACAAAAAAGGAGATAAGCAGAATGTTGAAAATTATCAAAGAATTACCTCTTTATACGCTTGCTCGAAAGTATTTGAGATAATTGTTAATGATGTACTGTTCCAGAGCTTTAAAAACTATATATCAGCTGATCAACATGGATTCTATCCTAAAAGATCTGTTTCCACAAATCTGGTGCAGTTTACCTCATTTTGCTTGCGTAGTCTAGATGCCGGTTCACATGTTGACGTGATATATACCGATCTCAAAGCAGCGTTCGATTGAGTTGATCAGAGGATACTACTTTTAAAACTGGATAAACTCGGAATCTCTAGTGATCTGACCAGATGGTTGAATCATACCTTACAAATCGCAGACTATGTGTTAAAATTGGATCGGAATCGTCAGAATATTTTCCCAACAAATCCGGCGTTCCACAAGGAAGCAATTTAGGCCTATTCCTTTTCTCAATTTTTATTAATGAATTAGGGCCCACTCCTTTTCTCAATTTTTATGAATGAATTGTCGGAATCATTACCGCCAGGATGCCGCCTTTTCTACGCAGACGATGTCAAAATATACATAATAGTAAACAGTATTGAAGTTTGCTTTCTCTTGCAACAATGGATTGATACTTTTGAAGAATGGCGCTCCAAAAACTTATTAACTATTAGCATTTCGAAATGCAATGTAATATCGTTTCATCAGAAATTGAATCCGATTACCATAACTATAACATCTTCAGCCAATCTCTTGTATGCGTTAATCATATACGTGACCTGGGATCATATAAATCAGCAACTGGGAAAACGCAATCAAAGCTTTCTAGCTCACATGTCTACCAGAAGCTTTAGGCGTTTCAATTTAGCAATAAATCGGGGTTTTTATAAGCAGTAAACTATTGTTTGATTAAATGTGAAAAGTTTCCCTCACTGAATCAATCATGTTTGATTACAGGTTCAAAAAAAATGTTATTAGGCATTCACTAACAAGTACACGTGTTCTGTTAAACTATTTTTCATTTGTTTGAGAATAAATTCGTTCTTCCAAACCAGAAATGAGCGAATTAGCCCCGTTGGAAGCGTGACATAAAATTTTTGAACGTGAACCGATTCATTTATTATGGATCTACAAAAATACATAGTGGGACAGTTATGCCTAGAATAACAACATAGGACAATTGAGATTGATGTTGTTTCTTTAAAAGCTGGAATCAAACTTTTTTTTGTGTTTTTTTGGAAGATTATGCATAAAAACATCGTTTTGTGAAGAAAAAGGGAAAATTGTAAAGAAAATTACAACTCTGCGTAGAACGGCAATATGAGTCTTCGAATTTTCACGGCTATTGTAGTCAGTTGTTATGACCGAGTCAAAATAGCTATATTCGTCGATCACCTCGAGCTCTCCGCCGTCGATTACTACAAGATGGATTTGATTGCGATCAGCCCTTCCTGTATTTAGTCTTACACGCATTGACCCCAAGTCTAATCAGTCCTACATCCTGTTTCAGTTGGGTATACAATTCCACCACCATCACATGTGTTCTTCCAATTATGTCCACGTCTTCGTCGAAGGAGATAAACTGGCTGAACTTGTTAAAAATCGCGCCTTGCATATTGTACCCCACTTCCTCCATGCTTTTCTATAGCTGCCTTTGGTCGATGGTATCGTATGCGGCTACTGGAAAACTGGGAATTGTAGTCAGGTGATAAACTATCGTGGAGTATCTTTACTTTGCTACCTCATCAAGGTGTTTGAAACATCGATGGATAATGACCTATACAACGCTGCGTCATCTTTTATCTTCGAAGGACAACATGGATTTATGAAACATCGCTCGCCCACAACGAATCTCATGTGCTAAGTCGTCGCACTGTCCCGTGAAACTGAAGCGAGACAGCAGGTTGACGCAGTGTATGTCGACTTCGTGAAAGCCTTCGATACTGTCCCGCATTTTCGACATAACATCTGGTGTACCACTGGGTAGCGTTTTGGGACCAATGTTATTCAGCATCTTCATTAACGACTTGTGTTCACTGCTTTCATCGTCCAAACTTGCATTCGCTGATGACATTAAAATCTACCGGGTGATCTCATCTCCTTTGAATTGCTTACTGCTACAAGAAGACATCAATAGAATGCTGGAATGGTGTGACGACAACGGAATGAGGGTGCAAGATTCCATTGACTGTCCTGAACTTCTCGCACAGGTTCCTTTATACACTCGACAATAAAAAAATTAGAGGAACAGAGTGCGAAGTCGTAAAGGTAAAGTGATGTTTGACATGCTGTAACTTCGTGAAAAACTAACGCATACCAATGGGATATACTACAACTACAACTTCCAGGTGTTAGAACATTTTACGTACACATTGGTGTGTGTATCTTGGTGTGTGTAGGTGAAATGGACAACAATACCAAGAAGAAAAAAAAATAGTGTTCTCTGATTTTTCAAAGATTTTTTGGACTAACACAATTTTTTGCTAACCAACTCAACAGCAAATCCAATTAACCTTATCAACCAGCTTTCATTTGGTTCCTAGAACGTTCCTGTAGGACCTTTGCATACAGAAATATTTCAATTTGAATGAAAATTCCCTAAACTATTCCCTAAACATCTGTAAACGGTTATATCGATACGTTTAGCCGTTTTTTCTAGCCGATGCATGTCGTATCAGAAGTGCAAAATGCTACGCGACTCTCAAAATGAACGATTCATAACTTTCGTGTTCATGCACGTGAAGGTACGAGGATTACAAGAAGTGATGTGATTATACTCACACGTATACATACGCATTTCCACCAATACACGTACTCCTCACCCACAAGCTCGAAAAGACGAAAGTTACGAATCATTCATCCTGAGAGTCGCGTGTACTTCTGGTACGATTTGCGATGAAGTGCTTCTCTAATTTACTCAAAATTTAGAAAAAAAAAATGAAACGTTCACAAAAGTGTAAGGGACACACTAGGCTTACAATTTGCCTGCAAACATAAGAATTTACTGCAACATTTGCAAAATTACGGATGACTTTCTAAAACACTACAAAAACCCTGTTTTTGGCACTTTTTGAAATGGATGTGAAAAATTTAAGTTAATTTAACTTTAAATTAACTTTATACAGAACTAGCTGACCCGGCAAACTTCGTCCCGCCCAAAATTTGTTTTTTGTTATCAATACCTATAAACATTCACGTTTTCTTATTAAGCGCAAGATTCATGAGTCCAATCGCAGAACTGTTCATTGATTGTTCTTCTAATCGACCCAGTTGAATTCGCCTTTTACTTTAAAATTCCTAGTACTTCATTATCATTATAATATAAGACTATTTTCAGACACAATTCTCGTTCAAGATTTTTCAACCACTTGCCAATAACATGTTTCTCCGTTACATGGAAGAAATGTTTGATACAAAAAATATGATAGAATAAAGACATACCCTTCCCTTCTTCCCCCCTTAGAGAGGGGGGAGGAATGTCTATTCATTATAGAAACGTTTCGTGCCCCCTAAAATCTTCACATGCCAAATTTCAATCCATTTGCTTGGTTAGCTTTCGAGTTATGCAGAAAGGGCCTGGCCGGGTAAGGGAGTAAAAAGTGCCCCCAAACCAAATCACTAGCTGTATGGCAAATATTGTGGTTTGACGTAGGATCTATAGAGAAAAACGTACTTTTTCGATTATTTCACGCCATCCTCAAAAGATCCGAGATAAAAATTTGAAAAAAATACTGAATGTGCATCTTACTACGGTGTATCAAAAAAAAATTCATCAAAAATTTTAGTACTAAAAAAATATTGAAATCTTGAAAATTTTTTTTTTTGGGATTTAGAGATTCAGTACTACTCTAATTCATATTTTAATGTGTTTCTACGGCTTTTCTAGATATGTGTGATTTTTTTCAGTGTTGCGCGGTATCAAAAAAATTTTTTTTTTTATATTCCCAAAGAGTGGTTAGGTAAGGGAGTAAAAAGTGCCCCCAAACCAAATCACTAGCTGTATGGCAAATATTATAAAGGATATTAAATAAGAAATTTTGGCGGTTTTTTTGTACCCCTATGTGGTTTGACGTAGGATCTATAGTGAAAAACCTACTTTTTCGTTTATTTCACGCCATCCTCAATAGATCCGAGATAAAAATTTTAAAAAAATACTTAATGTGCATCTTACCACGGTGTATCAAGAAAAATTATCAAAAAAATATTTCATCAAAAATTTTAGTACTAAAAAAAATATTTAAATTTTGATTTTTTTTTTGGGATTTAGAGATTCAGTTCTACTCTAATTCATATTTAAATGTGCTGTTACGGCTTTTCCCTCAAATTTCGTTCGCAATATGGCCATGTTCGGTCGTGTTGGGTGGCACGTGGTGCCGTCCTGCTGAAACCACATGTCATCCGTATCCATATCTTCAATTTGTGGCAAAAAAAAACGGTTAACATGCGGCCATAGCGCTCACCATTCACAGTTACCGTCTCGCCGTCTTCTTTTTCAAAGAAATACGGCCCGATGACTCCACCAGACCATAATGCGCACCAAACAGTGACTTTTGGCGAACACAATGGCCTCTCAACAATCACGTGTGGATTTTCTGAGCCCCATATACGGAAATTTTGGGTGTTCACATAGCCACCGAGCTCGAAATGTGCCTCATGCGAAAATTTAGCATTTTGCTGCTGTTGTTCGTTCACCCAATCGACGTATGCCCGACGCATTCCATGGTCAAGTCCAAATGCAAAATTCGCCATAATGATGTGTTTGACAAGCCCAATTGCTGAGCACGCCGTGGAATCGAAACATTCGGGTCATCCTCCACACTGGCAGCAACAGCAGCAATATTTTCGGCCGAACGCACATTACGATGATGCACAGGTTTCACAATATCCGCTACGAATCCAGTTTGTTCGAATTTACGCACTACATTAGCGATTGTGTGCTCTGTAGGCCGTCCATGACGACCAAAATCCGTCCGTAATGCTCGAAAAACATTTGCCGGTTTTTCATCATTTTTATAGTATAATTTAACAAATTTAACACGTTATGCGATGCTAAAACGATCCATATTGTAAAATGGCAGACATTCAACTAACGATATGACGCTTTGGTTGACAGCTATGTCAAACGGTTGTCAGCGCAGGGCTGTATACTTTCGGAAGCCCGAAATGGAAAACCCTGTATTAGGCTGTCAAAAAAGTCCTGCGGTATTTTTTTTGAATTTTCATTTCTTCATAAAATTAGTTACAATCATCTGTTTTAAGTCAAATATGTGCCGTTTTGTTCGATCGAGATGCCAACTTCATAATACCCCTGTTATAGAAGCTCGCTTCCTTATTGGCAAAAAACTCGGATAGCCAATTTTCACAGGCCTCTTTTGTGGCTAACTTCTGACTACCTAGCTCGTTCGCCATGGACAAAAACAGGTGGTAGTCACTTGGTGCAAGGTCCGGACTATACGGCGGATGCAAAAGAACCTCCCATCCGAGCTCCCGGAGCTTCTGGCACGTCACCAAAGAAGTGTGTGGCCTGGCGTTGTCCTGATGGAAGACAATGCGGCCTCTGTTTATCAAAGATGGCCTCTTCTTCATGAGTGCTACCTTCAAGCGGTCCAGTTGTTGGCAGTACAGATCCGAATTGAGCGTTTGGCCATAGGGAAGCAGCTCATAATAGATTATTCCTTGACAATCCCACCAAACACACAGCAGAACCTTCCTGGCCGTTAATGAGGCCTTGGCCACCGTCTGAGCCGCTTCAGCGGGCTTCGACCACGACCGTTTGCGCTTCACGTTGTCGTAAGTGACCCACTTTTCATCGCCAGTCACCATCCGCTTCAGAAACGGGTCGATTTTGTTGCGATTCAGCAGCGATTCACATGCGTCGATACTGTCAAAGATGATTTTTTGCGTCAACGTGTGTGGCACCCATACATCGAGCTTCTTTGTGAATCCAAGCTTCTTCAAATGGTTAATAACGGTTTGATGACTTATCCCCAGCTCTTGGCCGATGCTACGGCTGCTACTATGCCGGTCTTTCTCGGCTAATTCAGCGATTTTGTCGCAATTTTCGACGACAGGCCTTCCGGAGCGTGGCGCATCTTCGACGACCTCTACACCAGAACGAAAACGTTGAAACCATCGTTGTGCGGTGGAAATGGAAACTGTATCGGGTCCATAAACTGCACAAATTTTTTTGGCAGCTTGAGATGCATTTTTGCCTTTGTCATAGTAGTACTGTAAAATATGTTGGGTTTTCTCTTTATTTTGCTCCATATTTGCGACACAGGTATTTTTGCGCGCTATAATATAGTCCTTGACAGTATTTTGTTTGGTTAAGTCATTCGTGAGTTATGAATGACTTAACCAAACAAAATACTGTCAAGGACTATATTATAGCGCGCAAAAATACCTTTCCAACAAGCTATAGTATGACTCGATACAATGAATACAACTAGAACTACGCGCTTACAACGACACCTCGCGGAAATACCGCAGGACTTTTTTGACAGCCTAATATATAGATAGATTTAATGGAGTTTTTGATGTTATTGGAATCTGTCTTTCGATCGCACCGATCATTGACTCTTGAATTATTCAGGGCTAAATTTTAATTAAAACAGAAATATCTGTATTGGAAGGTCCTACAAAAACGATATAGTAACCAAATGGAAGCTGGTTGATAAGGTTAATTGGGTTTGCTGGTTAGCAAAAAATTGTGTTAGTCCACAAAATCTATGATAAACAGAAAAAAATGATGTTTTATTTCTTCCCGATATTGTTGCCCACTACACCTACACAAAACAAAATAAAAATATGTACGTAGAATATTCCAATACCTGAAAGTTGGGGCTTTAAAATGATGTACATCATACCTGTATGCGTTGATTTTTCACAAAGTTACAGCATGTTAAAAACACTTTAAAATTTTGACTTCGCACTCTGTTCTTCAATTTTTTTTGTCGAGTGTAGTTGAGAACTGCAATGCAGAATATTTTCCGCAATCACGTTGATTATCAAAAAGTATACTTTTATTTCATAATGTTCTATGATAAATCAAAAAAGGTATGAAAATTCCACACGAATTATCCGTGATTCTAGCCGTATAGAGGATAATTGTTTCCGGCAAAATTATACTTCAAATCAAGGCTATTGAACTATAAATCATGACTGACAAGAGTGGGATGGGTTATTTTCCCTTAATTACATATAACGTGCTCAATGGGCTACCCTTGTGGAATTATAATAATGAAAATGTGACATCTGAAAAAAAAATCAATCTTATCATGAGTGCGCCTTGAAAGGATTTCCAAATGTAATATTCACCATCAGCTTGACAATCAAGTGCGTTAAAATAATATCGTTTATGGCAAAGCACATCACTTACAATAGTGGCCGTCTTACCCCGGTAAGAGTAAAGCAAAAATTCTATAAAATGCTTAAAAAACATACCGTTTTCTTAACAAAAACACTTTACAGACTTATGTGTTTATAAGTGTTTATAAGAACACACTTAAGTCTATTATGTGTTCTTATAAAGAAAACGGTATGTTTTTAAGCATTTCATAGAACTATTAAGGAACTTTTCCTTTACTCATACCGAGGGCAAGACGGCCACTATTGTAAGAGATGTGCTTTACCATAAACAATATTTTTTGAACGCACTTAATTCATGAATTGACGAAAAATGTACATATTTACCACTAAAACACTAAATTCATAGCAAGCAAAATAATAAACCGATGATCGTCGCCATCTGAAAAGCTCGTTTTTGTTGTTTCTAGTGCCGTTTCACCAATACTCACGCTTAAATGGATATATATAATTGAGGGTAATACAACACGCTAAAATAATTTATTACAATTGTCCGATAGTTGATTGTTTCAATAATCTAGAGAGTGGCCGTCTTCTCCCGGCTTCCCCTGTTGGTTTTCCTGGAAAGAACACACCAAAAAAGTTTTATCCAATGAACCGAATATAAATGCCACACGAAAATAGATTGATGTTCGCACTAAACAGCAGACGCTGATCAGTCAGAGATGTTTGTTCCATACACATAATTGTCACCGACCAGTTCATCTAACCTTGAAAACAATTCTTCAACATAAAAATGTGCGTCCGATTTGTGTCAAACCAATGAAGTAAACTGCATATGAACTGAAATATTGGCCCCTTTCCTTTTCACATTCGACAGTTGTTTCGACTCCGCCAATGTCACTGATGATTAAGTTCAATGTCAGTCCAACCAAACGCAAAAGGAAAAAAAAACGCCGCTTACCGGAAACTCTATTGCTACTCGCGCTGAGGGTTGCTTCTTCTTCAATCGACGTATTTCCTGACCATGTGTCATGTTGCTGCCGCCATGTTTCCCCCATACATCGACCCTTTTCGCGCAAAGAACCCCGTTATTGTGGCGTTCATGAACGCCACGGAAGGGGGCGTCGCTTCTACCGTGTTTCTTTCTTCGTAGTCAAAAGAACACTCCAAAAGTTAGAGAAGAAGACGAAAGCGTATTTTAGCGAACCCTAAAATTTGGCAACAACGCACCATGCTGCATACCGCCCGCCCATGTACTTCCCCCCACTTTTCCCTACATTCTCGAACCGTTGTGTGCTAATGCAAGATGAGA
Source organism: Toxorhynchites rutilus septentrionalis (assembly GCF_029784135.1). Classification (NCBI taxonomy): domain Eukaryota; kingdom Metazoa; phylum Arthropoda; class Insecta; order Diptera; family Culicidae; genus Toxorhynchites; species Toxorhynchites rutilus. The sequence continues at coordinate 228,179,010 of NC_073746.1, forward strand.
GTTGTTTATTTATACTTGGTTCGTTTTCCTTTTCCTTCTGCTTTTTCATGGCTCGATAAATTTATTCAGAACGTTGTTTATCGCTTCATCTCACACTCCATTCCCCATCCCCGTGTTGCTGTTAGTAACAACAACTTCCACCTACTCAAAGAACACATGCTGGCACTGGTTTTTCGCGGCTCTTTTTCACTCGCTATATTTCTCTTATTCCTAACATTCGTCTAGCGGCAAATCTTGACTATGGTTGCTAAAATGTATTTGCCAAACATTTTAAATCCCGCTTGTGTTTACAGTTGGTACCGCTCAACCGATAACAAACTGGTTTTGAAGTGAAGAATGTACTTTTTTCGTCCGAGTTCGGTTCCAAGTGGCCCGAAGAGTACAGCAATACCGATCGTCGGTAGAAATTGAAATTAATGGACGCGAATGAAAAATCGAATAAACGAGAGAGCGAAGTTTTAAAGTAATTTCTTCTGATGACAAATGGGCATCGGAGCTACATATACAGAAACAGAGCATCGCATTCTGCTTGAGAAAAGTGGATGTTTCATTCTAGCAAAATCAAAATGAAGAACAACTATTTTGAATGTCGGAAACTATAATCTATTTGTAGTTCTTTCCTTTTTTGTGATTTCAACAATCACTTCACTGACATCATGTTCAGGGCTCGGTAAAGTTATATTCAACTGAGGATAATCAGGGGTCTATGAAGACATCGGTCATCGCATTCAATTGGAAATGAGTTATTGCTTCTTCCATCAGTTCTCCGTCAACATGAATCAACAGTCATTCGGACCCTCTCGTCGCTAACGTTTTTATTAAAAAATGGACTTTTTTCAGATGGTGATAAAAAAAACTAAGACAGATTTGATAAATTTCCCATGGAAGGTAATTATATTAGCTGACTTGCAAAAAAAATTATGCGCGCCTTGCGATCGGCCTTCCGGCAGTTGAACGGAACATTCGCCATGACGGACGAAAACATGCGTGTAGGCATGTTTTTGAGTTCTTTCATCGTTTTATTTATCAATTCCTTCTCAGTTTTCGCGACAAAATTGTTGGAGTAATTCCTACGCTTCGCCAGGTACATTTTTACTGTTTGGCCGGTTGCACCGACTTTCAAGCCAAGCGATGTAGCCACTTTTCCCTCGATCTTTCTTTTCAGCATCCTTTGGAGCTTCTCGTCGCTCAGGGTCGTCGGCCGTCTGGAATCGGGCTTTCTTTCGATGCTCGGATTGTTGTCCAATAGTGCCAAGATGTTGTAGATGCCGGAACGAGCGTATCCGGCGTCCACAAAGTGCCACTCGATGTCCGTTTTCGACGTGGCGGGGTACCCTTCTTTGAACGCGCACACATCTGAACGGAGTAGCTTCACTGTTTTCGCCTCACGGTTAGAGTTCGACTGATATAGCTGTCAAATTTTTTCTGCTAACTCATGGGTTACTATGATTAATGCTGCATGGATAGTTTCGTCAGTGCGTGTGAAGGTAAACCCATGAAAAATCGTCAATTTTTGTCCATTTTTTTAATGCAAACGTTAATTGTTCTAACGACGCTCCGTGCTCATTTCATTCTTCACCATCAAATGGACTTCACATAAAATTGACTCCCTCAGAAAGAATTCACGCTTAACTTTCCAATAGGACCTATCTGTTTTAATCGATTCTTTCATTGTCTTTCTTTTTCGATAACCACGGTCTTGCAAACAGATATTGCACCAGTTTTGTCATATATTACACTCCCTTTACACTCCCGATTGTTGAGCACATCAGGATATACTTTTACCGCTGAGATCTAGAGCAACATGTCAAAAGGGCCTACCTTCTTTGATCTTCATCTACATTCTCTTTCGATAACCACGGCCTTTCAGACAGATTTTGCTCCAATTTTGCCATGTAGTTTGATAAACGAGGTTCCCTTTCACACTTCTTATCATCGAACACATCAGTAAAGCTTTTACCGCTGAGTTATTTATGAAAGAGAATGTAGATGTAGAGAATCGATCAAAGAAGATAGGCCCTTTTGACATGTTATTCTAGAGTTATTAACGGTAAAGAATGTCGATGAAGAGAATTGATTAAAACACATAGGCCATATTAAAAAGTTAAGCGTGAATTCGTTTCCCTCTAAGACAAGACGTGACAACTGGCTTCTTACTCTTACTCTTCGACCAAGTGCGAGCAACAGGAATGCCGAACCACTCGATATATCGAGTGACTGACGAGATTTTTATTTATTTATTTACTATGACTCTACATCCCATTGAGATTAGATCTGATTCACTACTCTTCTCCAATAAACCCGGTCCATGGCTGCAGTTCTCCAACTCCCGGCTGCACCGATTCTTGAAGTTCTGCTCCACCTGGTCCAACCACCTCGCTCGCTGGGCTCCTTCTTGTTCCTACCGGATTAGATGCGAACACCATCTTTGCAGGGCTGCTGTCCGGTAATCTTGCAACATGCCCTGCCCATCGCACTCGTCCAGCCTTGGCGACTTTCTGGATGCTGGGTTCGCCGTAGAGTTGCGCCAGTTCGTGGTTCATTCTATTTCTCCATACTCCGTTTTCCTGTACACCACCGTATATTGTTCTGAGCATTCGACGTTCGAAAACTCCGAGCGCTTGTGAGTCCTCTTCTAGCATCGTCCATGTTCGTGCTCGTAGAGAACAACCGGTCGAATTAGGGATTTGTACATGGTACACTTCGTACGGGGTCGGAGCTTGTTGGTCCTCAAGGATTTGCGGAGCCCATAGTAGGCACGACTTCCATTGACAATGCGTCTTCGAATTTCCAAATGAGATAAAGTTTCCGAAAACTATTTTCTCACGTTCCTATCACATGTTTTCGTATCATATATTCTATTAATAATTATATTTGGATGATGTAAAGCAAAATTGTTGCATATTTCACACCAAATTTTATTTTTCTGTTATGCTTTATCATGAAAACTAGTTCGAGAGTACATACCATGAGTACATTATGTAGATGTGTATTTTCAAATATTCATGGCAACCCATTAGAATTAACCAATCAGCAGCTGGTTCGATTTTCAAAAAACTACTCTACCTTAAGTCCGATTGAACTGATATTTTGCATAAGGTGTTTTTTTGAGGTGGTGAACATTTTTTATAGGGTAACTTTTTGAAACTCGAGATGACCATTTTCATTGACACCCTAATATACATGCAGAGTATCTGTTGGGCACACATCGCTTCTTTATTTTCGTAGTTTCTTTGCAGCAGAAGCCGAGTTATTATCAATCAGCGTTCTTGTAGATGATTCAAATATAGATGCGGTCTTCTACTAGCGTGAAATTTTCATAGATCTAACATGAACTTGTGAACAGCTATTTCCCAAACTAAGGATTACTAGTACCCATTTCGCGATGTAGATTTGGATCGAAAAATTGGCAGAAAAGGATTATCAATGAGTTCGGATCGAGATTAAAGTCACAGAGGCTCGAGCTCGAGTTCAAATGCTTCCTTGCATTTTCCATGAATTTCTAAAAAAATTAACCAAAAAATGGATTTTCTCCATTTTTTTTTTATTAATTTGCTTATAAACATATTTAACTTCTCCGCAGAGCATTCAGGTACCCGAAAATCATAACTGAATTGATCATTTTGGCTGAATATGTCCATAATTTCAAAATGAACAACTGCTTTTCGATGGAATTAATCACAGAAAAAGAATATTTGTTCACGAATGTTCATTATAGTCACGAGACCACCATTCCAGGGCAAAAAGCACAGAGCCTTCATAAGAACATAGTTCCTAATCTGGCTCCACACCCGCGATGTGCAGTTTGCATTATTCCGTTGGAACTTTTTTGAATACTCATTCTATTCCCTTTGAAAGAAGTCATAGCCATAAGAAAAATTTCTATTTTACCGCGTACTTGGCTTTGACACTAAAACTAAATATTTCATGTAAAGACATATACAGTCAATCGCAAAATTAAGTATACACCACGTGCTGGTTTTGTTTTTTATTTTTAAGTTTTTCGGGGTTAAAAAGTCAATAATTAAAATCGACTCATAATCATCGTTAAATAGATCCTTTTCGCTCTCATGCAGCGATAAGAACAAAATTGAAATGGTCACATTTCTACTTCATGTTTAAAAAAAAAAACAAACAAAAAATCTCCAATTCAGATGTTGCTAAATTGAATGTACAGTTCAAGTTTTTCCTGAAAAGAAAATTGAAATCAGTTCAGAAATGTTAACAGATAACAGAATTCAATCTCCTAGTATTTGGTACGGCCCCCTTTGGCGTCCAGCACTGTTCGCAAGCGCTGAGGCGAGATTTTTGGTCACTGTAAACGGATGCTCTCCCAGATCTCCTTAATCTTCGTTTCGAGTTCTACTTCGTTCCCTTTATTTTTATTCTTCACATATTTCTTGATTCCCAACCACAGATGCTCAATAGTGTTCAAAGCCGGTGATTGCGGAGGTGTTTTGAGTTGATTGGGACATTATAGAGTAGGCACTCCCGCACAATGATATCACTTTGCTTCGGGATCAAGGTTTTAAAAAATAAATTTGGTGCCAAATGTCTCCCCCCTTGGATGATTTTTCGATTTTAAAAAAACTTAAACTTTGACCGCTTTGCGCCACTCTCCCTTAAGTCCGATTGAGCTGAAATTTGGCATAGGGTGTTTTTTCGAGGTGGTGATATGTATAGGGATATGTATTTGTATAGGGTAACTTTTTGAAATTTTAGGGTCGATTTTTTCCCGTACATTCATTGGCACCCTAATGTCTATATAGCAAGAGCCTTATTACATCGCTTGTATGATACACACACCACCATTTTTATCCATATGTAACTTTTTTGTCCGTGGGTAAAATTGAAGAAAATCTGGGTATAACTAGTTTAGAGTGTATTCTTTACATTTTTGCACATGTTCATAACAATCTGTTCAGTGGTTATCGAGATGTCATCGAAACAAGAAGAAAATCGCCAGCTAATTTTGCGCGCCGTCATGAAAAATCCGATTGCGACCATGAGATGGATCGGAAAACAACCGGGAATCACCCATACAACTGGGGTTCGGGTAGTATAATCGTTTAAGGAGTTCCAGACGACCGAGCGGCGGGCTGGAAGTGGAAGAAAATTGAAGACAGCTGACCCTTTGAAGGTCCGGAAGGTGTTGGATTATTTCAAGTGCAATCCGAATCTTTCGATTCGCAACGCGGCTCTGAAGGCAAAGTGTTCCGCCTGGTTTGTTCAGCAAACCATGAAACGAACTGGGCTTCGTGTATTCAAGGTCCGGAAGGCAACGAACCGGCGTGATCAACAAAACACGGCGGCCTAATCCCGAAGAAAAATCGATTTTCATTTACTAGGGGCTGTCCACATACCACGTGGACAACTTTAGGGGGGTATGGGGTACGAAAATGTCCACGCTTGTCCACGGTGAGGGAGGAAGGAGTTTATACAGGGTTTTCCATTTCGGGCTTCCGAAAGTATACAGCCCTGCGCTGACAACCGTTAGACATAGCTGTCAACCAAAGCGTCATATCGTTAGTTGAATGTCTGCCATTTTACAATATGGATCGTTTTAGCATCGCACAACGTTTTAATTTTATTAAATTATACTATAAAAATGATGAAAAACCGGCAAATGTTTTTCGAGCATTACGGACGGATTTTGGTCGTCATGGACGGCCTACAGAGCACACAATCGCTAATGTAGTGCGTAAATTCGAACAAACTGGATCCGTAGCGGATATTGTGAAACCTGTGCATCATTGTAATGTGCGTTCGGCCGGAAATATTGCTGCTGTTGCTGCCAGTGTGGAGGATGACCCGAATGTTTCGATTCCACGGCGTGCTCAGCAATTGGGCTTGTCAAACACATCATTGTGGCGAATTTTGCATTCGGACTTGCACCTACATCCATATAAAGTTCAACTGGTACAAACATTAGAGCGTGGTGACCATGGAATGCGTCGGGCATACGTCGATTGGGTGAACGATCAACAGCAGTAAAATGCTGAATTTTCGCATCAAATTTTCTTCAACGATGAGGCACATTTCGAGCTCGGTGGCTATGTGAACACCCAAAATTGCCGTATATGGGGCTCAGAAAATCCACACGTGATTGTTGAGAGGCCATTGCATCCGCCAAAAGTCACTGTTTGGTGCGCATTATGGTCTGGTGGAGTCATTTCTTTGAAAATAAGGACGGCGAGACGGTATCTGTGAATGGTGAGCGTTATGGCCGCATGCTAACCGATTTTTTTTTGCCACAATTTGAAGATATGGATACGGATGACATGTGGTTTCAGCAGGACGGCGCCACGTGCCACACAACACGACCGAACATGGCCATATTGCGAACAAAATTTGAGGGACGCATAATTTCGCGTTTTGGTGATGCCAATTGACCGTCCAGATCATGCGATTTGAACCCGCTGGACTTTTTTTTGTGGGGTTATGCGAAAGACCATGTCTATGCCAACTCTCCGCCAACTCTTGAACATTTGAAAGACAACATTCGTGAAGTTATGACCGAGATACCGCCCCATATGTGCCGAAAAGTCATCGAAAATTACCTGTTCGGGTCAAGGTATGCGAGGAAGCCCTAGGTGGACATTTGAATGATGTTGTATTTCACACATAATGGCATAAACCAAACTTTAATTTGAAATAAAAGTTTCATCGAAATTCGAATTCTAAGTGTGTTTTATTTCAATTTACTTTCGGAATTTAAAGTTGGAAAACCCTGTATAATGTCTACGTGGGCACATAAAACGAATATTTTATACCTATATATTATTATTAATGTATTATTATAATACATTAATATCCATAATCAAAAATGAATGAAATCTGTTCTGCATTTTTATCAAATTTCAATCGTACCGCACCTTACGAGTACTCCGTATTCATCAATAAGAGATAAATTTTTTTCATATCGTTGAATTGTTCCGCTAAATGTATATTCTGAGAGTAACGCAAATAAACTAAGAGCGATGGATTTATTTACATAGGCAGAAAAGGATCATACATTTTGCCAGGACGAAGACACCACCAAAGAATGTTAGAATTTTGTAATTTGAAAAATGCACGACATAGTTTTCTTAGGTACGGGTTTTGTTGTTGTATCTGTCTCTTGAGAACTCCAAAGTTGATGAACCAAAGGAAAATGAACAATAAATTACCTGGTGAAGCTCCGTTGCGTAGAACGCTACAATATATCCGTTCTATACTGTTGCATCATGTGTCTGGTGAGATTGGAAAGGAATTCCGTTTTATGTGCTTCTACTACTGTGCTTCGATAAATTCTAACAAGTACTGCTTGCAACTAAATTAACAGAATTAGCCAATATGATAGACATCGTATTCCACGAGGACAATGTCGAACCTCATTTTGTTTAACATCCCGGCCGAAAATGTTAGGTTTACCTGTGAAATAGCACACCCGCCGTCCTCACCAGATATTGCACCTTGCAGTTAATCATTGTTCAGGCCACTTTTCTTGAGCGCAATTTTTGAAATTGCGGAAGTATCGATTCAGCAATACCTGTGTAAACTAGGCATACAAATTAATTAATCAATATTTTGAAAAAATAAACTGCGCAGAGAAACTCGATGTTTGGAAGCCGCATAAGTTATTGTAAATTTTTGCTACATTTTGTAAATTTTTGACTGTGTTTTCATCAGCGAAGCACAACTAAATCAACCCATTTCTGGATTTCATAGGATGAGCAAGACAAATTACTACATATAACATCAAAGCCTTGACTCCACAAAAAGGGACGCTGTGTGTGTATGGTGGAACTGAAAGCGAATCTCCGATTATGAAAAGTTATATGGCCAAAAGGGTTAATTCAGTGTTGTACGGTTCACAACTGGATAGACTTCACGACTATGGAAGAAACCACCAGAATTTGCGATTTGTTGGGAAGTTTTAATGCATCCATGGTTGTTGCGGCCAAATATGGTTGTATTTGACTTGATTGTCATTTACTTTTCGTACGTTGTGTTGGGGTTAGGATTATATGCTGACTCAAATGTGAATAAGCATGACCGTGTGAATTGAATCGCTGGTTTTGCACAGTGGGTAAACTAAAGAAAAATAGGATATAACAACGAAATAGCCCGGGGGGGGGGTCTCCGTAGCGCCACATTGGTTGCGCGTTCACTTAGTAAGCGATCGATCGTGAGTTCAAAACTCAGGGCCCTCATTGACCATCTTTGTGTTTTTACAGAATAACTACGTTCACGCAACAATCACCGGCGATGGAGATCGATTCATCCATACAACTGCTCTGCTCTGCAAGAAACATCGGGCTGTTGTTCTATTAATAACACAACAATGATAATATCAACTGTATCCGCTGTCCGGTGGTCTAACTGGACAATGGAAGAACAGAAGAAATACTCTCACGCCTAAATGGCTACTGTGTAATGTACCATATGCAATGTTATAGAAGGAATTATCTTACGCCGAAAAATGGCAACTGTGTAATGTGCTAATCATAGATATGATAACCATGTGAAATGTTCATGATTAAAACTAATGAGCCTGAAATAAAAACAAATGGGATGAAAAAAATGAAATAGCCCAGACCTTGCAAACATCTTCGTGATATATTAGGAAATTATCGAGTTATAAGCGTTCAAAATCTTTCATTTTTCCTATTTGTTCAGTGTCTTGATATTAATTTTACTCCCTTATCTTCCGGTTAGACGTACTCCTACGTCAAGAAATCATTCAGAAATTAAACAGAAAAACGCGGATACTTTTTAAATGACCTAATATACTTGAATAATCTTGTGTCTATAAGAATGATGGTTTGGTTTTTTTCCCTTAAAGTCGGCACGAATTTTGAAACAACCTAACTTAGAGGCGAATGAACTGCAAAGTTTAAAGCCTCTTAAAAACAAAGAAAGAAAGAAAGAAACAACCTAACATTTTCCAAGACTAAAAAAGTCATTGGTAGATGAAGCCAGCGATCACGATACAGGTTTATTGTTCATTTGAGACGTCATTTGCGTGTTAAACAAACCAATACTACATAATTCAACACGACTTTCTTATAACATGAACAACATGATGATACCGATATCGATTTTTTTTAATCGCTGCTACTTTGTTCCGCGATTCCAATAACCATTTTAAAATGAAGCCCTAGATGTCATTGTCTGATTTTTTTTAATCATATAGGGTAGATAGGGGCAATATGGTCACCCTAAGAAAGAAACGTCCTAAATCTTGTAGGAACATTTATAAATCATGCTACATGTTCAAACCTCTTTATATGAAACCTTATTGATAGATGTGCATTGTATGAATTCGCTTTAAAAAAGATTTATGTGGAAAAATTACACTTTAAGAAACAATGTGTTCCATATCCGTCGATCGAAAGCACTACGGGGCAAAATGGGCCACCATGCGAGGCAATATGACCATGTTAGTTGATTCAATCATTTGAGCATGTTTTCGTTAGGAAATAACGTAACAAGATCATAAAACGAAAGCTTTTTCTATTTTGCAAACTTTCACGTGTATTTCATTGGATTTCATTCAGTTTGCATGTACAAAAAATAACAATGTGATCAAAATGATTGAACTGAAATATTACGTTACCTAAAGCAGGAACAGGGAATAGCATTTGTTCCATCCATCACCGACCGTAGAAGAACTGAATTGTGCCCCACAGTTGCAACATAGGGTGTCCTGTGGAAGATTCTATAATCGTTATTCCGTGCCCAGCACCACGCTTCAGCTAAAGTTATAGCGGTCATCTGCCTTTTTCTCCGCATTGCTAGGATTTTTGATCTGCACCTGTTGAATGAAGTATTTAATTTTTAGTTTACTTGCTGCTCATATGGAAAAAAGATAGTTACTGGAATTACTGATGTTTCATTTACGTTGAATTGCCTTTCTGGCGGAATGTTGTATTTCTACTGTACGTCCTCCAGTAAATCGTAGAATTTCCCGACTGCAACGCGATTGAATCCTTATGCACTGGCTTTCGAAAATCAGCCGATCAATCTATTTCGACTAATTGCTTTCGGCCAAATCATATGCCAGCTTCCGAATATCTCTCGTCGTAACACTGTGGAATCGTTGTCCCATAGCGAGAATATAATCTAATAGCTCGTTCTCTTGCTCCGTCGTAAAAACATTACCAAATGATCCGAGCAGCTGGAACTACATAGAGTCTGCTCAACGTAAATAATGTTTAAGTGTTTCTCGCAGGATACAATGCGCTAAGGCTGTATGTCACACTGATGTACCACTCTCCACTACATTGGTGGCCGCATTCAAACAGGTCTTTGAACACTTTTTTACAATCGGATGTATAATGGTATAATTCTGTACCATGATTCCACATCTAACTATTTCCAACTATGTTTACATATTTTAACAGCTGTATTTACAGGTTATGTTGCTAAAATACCTGATCATACTGCCCCAAGTAGGTATGCCCATTCCGCCCCGTACATTTACGCTCAATAAACATGAACTGATATTTTACATGAAACGGCAAAGCAGCGCAATAAGGCAGTGGAAATGTTCAGAAATAATACCAGTACGTATTGATATAAAGAGCAGAGTCATAAATTTCAGTATAAAGCGTACAGAGCTTATTTTGTCGGCAGCTTTTTTATATGTTTTTCACCATAATCAGTCAGTGCGAGATTTCTTTCAATATTTTTATACAACAGTTGAACTTGAATACGGTTTTCACGGAGATACTTAATAATAGTATTTCTAACACAATTGTTGGAAAATAAGTGTTATTGGTTCAATAACAAGCCCAAACGAAAGGTGAACCATTTCGTCCCGCTTGGTCGTATTGCCCCTAATAACAAGCCTAAACGAAGGGTGGGCCAACAGCTCAACCAACTTATGTCGGTTAATAATTGTATATGATAAAGAATAATAATAAAGAACTTCCGAGAATAGATTCACAAGTGATTTTTTTGTATGAGTTTCAGCGGTAAGAACAGCCTGACAACCTAAATGGAATTTGGAAGAAACTAACTTCCCGGGGAATGTTGGAGAGAGAATGAACAAATTCAAAACAAACCGTTATTATTAATTAAGCTACCATTTTTATCCACAAAACCTATAGAGGAGAAAATAGAATCAATCCCAAAATATTAGTTCAATATTAGTTTGATTTTTTTTTTAATAATTGTTTGAATGTCCACCTTAACGAAATTAAGTGAAATTTAAATCAGATTGCGCAGATTTTTTGGATGTCCAAATTTTGAATATTCAAACTTTGGAACAGTCATTCGTTGGCCAAAAAATGGTTGTATGTATTAAAAAGAAGGTTATCTTGATTTTTTAGAATTTTCAACTCTTAGTTTTTTGAAAATAGGTGCTCCCGTGGTCGAGTGGTTAGCGTCACACATTATCATGCCGGGGGTTCGGGTTCGATTCCCGTTCTGGTCGGGAGAATTTTTCGTCAAAGAAATTTTCCTCGACTTGCACTGTGGTCACGCGTATTCTACAGCTTGCCACTCAGAATACATTCAAGGCGTGTTATTCGGCATAGAAATCTCAACTAAGTACTAATAAAAATGACGCAAGTAATACTACGTTGTGACGGCGAAGTTCCTCTAGGAACGTTAGTGCCATTTAAGAAGAAGAAGAAGAAGTTCTTTGCAAATGTATATTTCTGCAGGTATTTTTAAACAGCATTTGTTTGAAATATTTTTGGAAGTTTGTCTAATTGCCAGCTTCAAATTCACAATAACAATAACCTTTCGAATAGAATATTTGCCTTCTAAGTATGAGCATCACATTCGACTTACTGAAATCCGCTACAAAAATCATCCAGCGATGGCCGAAGTAAACTGGTAGCTACTTTCTATGCACCTCAGGCAACCGGATTTGGCGAACAAGTTTTGTTTTGCACATTCGATACACGTCGTCATCTTAGCAGGAAAGACCCGCTCGACATATGTTTTTTGCATTTTAAAACTGTTTTTACGAGCTAGCTGTTTACTCGGCTCCACCATTTCGCTACCCCCTATTTGTCTGCCGATATCAAATGCATATTCTTCCATGGTAGTTTGCCATTGAAAAATGTTACCAGCAGCTCGCATGTCTATGTACATTTATTTGCTTCGTGGCGATCCATTGAATTAATGCGACTCATAAATATAAGTTAGTGTAATGGTTTTTTTCGCAGACTAGGAGTTTGTGATCGAATTTGTCTGCAAAGAAGCAAGATTGCTCGCTGTAGAAAAGGCTGACATTTAATTGAATTTAAAATTTACTAACTTGCATGAAAGCCCTCATTAACAATAAATACTCAACGAATCGTGCAAGACATGCTTAACGTATACCATGTGTGTATTACCAACACCAGAGCAAGTTTAGCACAACAACATAAATTCTAGCATTTGTCGTCATGCAATTGACTTGACGAACGAAATCAGCTCTCCGACATGCTACTTTCCTCGGCTGCACGAGGGAATGCTTACACGCCGCTTGTTATATTCACATCATCCAGTTGCAAACGCATGGTGACCAACTTGTCGTCACCAGATGACTTTCCCTTGCTACCAGAAGCGTTTTTGTCTGTAAACTGGAAATGATAATCGACATAATAGGGCCGGATACTCAAGTTTGTTACTTTTTTATAAATATTGAGTCGACGAGTCGGGATTACTCATCTCGTGATACTGGACGCAGTACAGTACTCTTTCGCTAACAGGGTGTTCTTCTGGACTGGACTACTCATTAACTTTTTAAGTTGAAAACTAGTTATGAATCAATAATAGACGAAGTCAAATCGCCTTCAATGAATTTTATTCTTTAGTCCGTAAAAATACCATCGCAAACTGGCAACGTAAATGGAACTAAGATGAATTGGGCCGATGGTTTCACTCGATTATCCCTAAGGTTAGCCTCAAACCATGGTTCAAAAGTCTGGACTTGAGTCGGGACTTTATTCGCACCTTCTTCCGACTCATGTCCAATCACTGTTCGTTAGACGCGTTACTCTTTCGTTTCAATCTGGCCGGTAGAAATCTCTGCATTTGTGGCCGAGGTTACCACGACATCGAACACGTTGTTTGGTCGTGTGAGGTGTATCTTGTTGCCAGATCGAATTTAGAAAACTCCCTTCAGGCTAGAGGAAGGCAGCCCAATGTGCCGGTGAGAGATGTGTTGGCTCGGTTAGACCTTGATTACATGTCCCAAATATATGTTTTCCTTAAAGCTATCGATGTTCGTGTGTGATTATCCTTATATCCTTATACCCTGCTTTTCTTCCTTTACGAGTAATTGGTCCCCTTGCTTTAATCAGGAGAACAAGTTGAAATGTAAATTCACAATAGATATACGAATAGATTTAAGAATTAAGTGTGTGTGATTATCAACATTGTAATAATTTGCTTATATCCCATCCTTCTCCTGAAAAATCATGTCACCCTTCTAAACTCGAGTCCACCGCGAGTAATCGGTTTCCCACATTACTAACCATAGATTTTAGAAAATTGTTTGTATATATATAGTTTTAAAAACATATTTAAGAACTCGGCTCCTTTAAACTTATGTAACTGAGCCTGTTAAAATAAACGAATTAAAAAAATAATAATAATAATAGACGTCATATTCAGTTTTGCTGTCAATAGTTGAAATTTCAGTAGAAACCTTTTGTATATCATATTTCACGATGTTCAACGCTGAGAAAACGTAACGAGAAACGATATACTGTACATGTAACTACCTTTATGGCCAAATTGGAACGTTCACAAGCGCACGATTTTTTTTCACGGTTCTAGTCTTGGTTACCTCTCCAGCCTAGTTAACGAACGAGTACTGTTCTTCATTGAACACTGAACTAGTAGTATCGATACTTAAGATACTTAGCTTTCCAACGCGTTCATGGTTTGAAGTCAAGAAGGAAATGAACCAATTTTTGATACCCTGTTCTGAAGTAAGTGTTCGAAACAAATGGTAGCAAAGGGAAATGTCTGCGCTATAAGGCAGGTGAACCAGAATTTCCAATCCGCTTTTTCCGATTTTTTACATTTTTAATTCGAACAACAACATGAGGCCAAGCGTTGTCTTGATGGAATATTAACGACTCTTGTCTGGCCCCAAAATATGGACGTTTTTCGGCAATAGTCAGCTGTAAACAGATCAATTGTTGCCTGTACAGGTCTCCATTGATCGTTTGATCAGGTTTTAGCAGCTCATAGTGGATCATATCCTTTTGATCTCACCAACTACAAAACATCGCTTTGGCATCATGGATGTTCGTCTTCGACGTTGATGTTCCTAATTGGTCGGGCCTTAAATGCCGTCTTTAACGTTTAGGATAGTTGTAATGAATCTGTTTTCATCCCCGGAAACAATTCGATGCAAAATCATTCCCTACAAAATCTTTCGAAGCTTCTCACAAATGGTGCGTATTGGCAATGGAACTGGACATTTTCAAAATATACATTTGCAGGATTAGTGGGCAAAAACTAGATGCTTGAAAATAACTGATGGTTTGGTCACATTTCCGGCGCTTCAATGCTTAATTTTTTTATATCCTTTCAATGCCTCACTCCTTGGCAACTTATAAATTTGTTCAACTATCTTGAGATCTAATATTTTAATTGAATTACGTCGAGTAGCTCTGAGCTTTCAATAACTGGTAGTATGCAATGAATAATATTGTTGTTGTTGAAATATAATTGTTCTCATCTACATTTTTAAAGAAGAACGGGCCAATTATTTTTCGGGACCACAAACCACAGCAAACAGCACTTTTTCGGTTGTATTGGTAGCTCTTGTATTGCAAAAGTACGACTACTAGAAAAAAAAACGATTTTCAACATTCCAGAGTAGGTTCGCTCCTTAATTGTTTTTCGATGTGAGATTAGGGGCTTAGAGATTAGGGACACTTCGTTAATAATTGTTGACATTTGTCACTTGACGAATTGTCTACCGAGAAACGTTTAACTTCACTGTCTGTTTGATTCATTTTTAAGATATACGAAGCAACTCGTATTATTTCTCATTTAGCTCGACTTAGATCGATTGCTGTATATTTTCGGGGTTTGTCGAGTAACTAAAGGGTGGAATGATCCTTCTTCTTTAAACCCACCATTAACTCGCGAACTGTCTGTCGCTTTCCTTCACTTTTTGCGTCTTCTTCAAATTCTGCTTGACGATGACCCAATATCGTGAGATGGGACGAACCTGGCTGTTCGAAGGGCTGTGATCTTTCATCGCTTTCTTCCCATTAAGGCAAGATACCAAGTCTGTCTAGAACAGAACAGGTTTGTCGCATTTATTGAGAAAAAAAACTCTGGCATTCCTTTACGTATATATTCTGGTTGATGGTCCCGGTGCTAATTAAAGTATCGCTTTTCTTGCCGCATGTACAGACGGCTTTACAATCCAGGTATTTTTCATTGCCTTGAAGAAGTCTGTCATCTTTCCCCTTCCCGTTGCAATGCAAAGCTTTTATCCCGGGAGTCTGATTTTGCCAACTTCGGGTGCGAGAAACTCGGATTTTTATGTGGCGCGAGCAATATTTTTATGTTTTGCTCCTCTTGCTACGCCGATTGACGCCTTGGAAGACAACATTCGGCACAGTATCACTGAAATACGGTCTCCATTGCTGTAAAAATTGATCAAAGACTGAACATGAACTTTCTCCGGGCCAGCCGATATGATGAATAATATTATATGTCGAGAATGATTTATATAAATAAAAATGGAAGGCCAAATGCATTGGTAAGCGCAAAACTCGAGGAAGAAATGGTCCGATTTGAGCCGTCTTTATTTTGTTGCATTCCTCTCTATCCGTAGATCAATTTTATGCTATGGTTAAAATTTTGGAATCTTCGGAAAGCTTTGAGAGAAAGTTGGATATAATAAAAGGAAATTTTAAAGGACCAATTAGAAGATCAATCAATGGCGAGTTCTGCGATTGAACCCACGAACGTTCGCTTAGTAAGAAAACGTGAAAATTCGAAAGAATTCAGATCATAAAAATAATTTTGGACGGGACGAAGTTCGCCGGACCAGCTAGTGTTCAAATAAAAATGGAAAAGAATCATTATTCGAATAAACTCAATTTCATGGCAATTTACACCATTTATCTGTGTTTTATTACAAATTTAACTTTCTATGTTTCTATGAAAACAAGCTGTATTAAAGACCTGATTGCCACCCAACTTCGAAGATATAAAGGCTACAAAACTCAACAAAGGAAAGACTCTATTTCCCACAGCTCTGTCACGTTTCTCCCGCTGGCCCTTTTCGCGGAATTTATAAAAACGACAGACACGAGTGAATGTGAATGTCGCCTCATACCATTCGGCTGTGTCCGGTCCCACGACAGCTCGCCCGCCGCCCATTGCCACCCACTCTTGCATCATCGATCGATCGGTGCGCGTTTGTGTGATGTGTTAGTGTGTTTGTGTGCTATGTAGTAATCGCTTCACACTCTCGCACTCACTTGTCGCTGGATTCGTGTTTAGTCGTTCCCGACGTGCGAAAGTGTTTCACTGCGCCGTAAATAACCAACATGAATTCCTCGTCTATGTATCTATATACATATGAAACTTATATATATCAACTCAGCTCCTCGCTTCCACACAACGAAGCTCCAAAAACAAAACAAAACAAAAAACACATTTTCCTTCCTCGATATGAGCTATATTCTATCCGGTTTGAGTCATGCACACACATTCTTAACCGCTATACCGTGCCGCCCTTGGAGTCGTTTCTTGTATACATAACATGGTCAAATGCGGGCTGTTTAAATGTGACGTCATGACGAAGCAGCAGAATATTGTGCTACGTTGCAAAATTTTCAGCATACTTTGCGGTGATCGTGGCCTAGCGCGAGGTTTTCCGAGGAAATATGTATTTGCTGCCGCTGCTGCTGGTGCTGTTGCTGATGTTGGGGTCGAGTACGAGACTACTCGGTGGAAGGAGCTCCTGTATCAGTTTCACCGGTTACAGCCTCACCCGCCGAAACACCCGTTGTCCGTGATGTGATGCGAAAGGTGATGATGGTCGGTTATTCCGGTTTTTCTGGCTACACGCTACCAACACGATTACGTTTTGTTTTTGCGTTGCTCCAAACACGTATAACCATGTGCAGGGATTGGTAGATGGAGTCAACGAATAAGACGTTCTCAACTTCGTTGAACAGAACTATTTCTGAGAAGTTTTTCGAAATATCTAGGATTAATTTCTTTTTTTTATGTAGGGGGAAAGCAATCAGTTTGAATATAATAAAAAAGAGCAACTTCTCGGATTCAATTGAAAAGTTGATTGTATAGAACATAAAAGTATGACGAATGATCCAAAGTTCCATCCCTCGCCCGCCAGATCAATTAATTGGTTATTCTCAAAGGCATATAAAATGCTAACAGTCGAGAGGACAGAGAATAGTAAAGTAAGAGAAAAGTGAAGGCGAAATCATGCCTGCACCCTAAATAATCAGCCGCATCCACCTGGTTTGTCATTCTGAAACTTTCTCATTTGTCATTTCTCAAAATGAGCTTAAGCTTGCATTTAAATAGCTATTAAATCGATGTAAATATTGTATTGGGACTGGAGGAAACTACTTTGTATAGTAAAATCAATAAAAATTAAAATAATCTGATTAAAATTTTATTTTCACTACCCGTCGCGAAACTTGACTGACACACTGACTGTTTTCTTAGCTTTGCTTAGGTGTACACCAAACAGTCTTCTAATATAGGGTTGGGGAAAAAGAAATGTCGTATTTCTGATCGAAATTTGACGCTTTACTTAACATACTTAAAATTACCCAATTTAAGTCAAATATACGCCGTTTTGTTCGCAAACTTGTTGCCATTTAGAAGGCAACTTCCCCCCCTTATAAAACCCCCCTTCCTTATTTGCAAAATACTCAGACAGCCAGTTTTCGCAAGCCTCTTTTGAGGCCAACTTAGTATCACCAAGAGCGTTTTGCATGGACCGGAAGAGATGATAATCACTTGGAGCCAGGTCCGAACTATACGGTGGGTGCAATAGGACATCCCATCCGAGCTCCCGTAGCTTCTGGCGGGTCATCAAAGATGTGTGCGGTCGAGCGTTGTCCTGGTGAAAAACAACACCATTTCTATTGATCATTTCTGGCCGCTTCTTGTCAATCGCCTGCTTCAAATGGTCATGCTGCTCACAGTAGAGAACCGAGTTGAGGGTCTGGCCATAGTTGAGCAGCTCATAGTGGATGATTCCCTTCCAATCCCACCAAACACACAGCAAAACCTTCCTGGCCGTCAATCCGGGCTTGGCGATGGTTTGGGCCGGCACACCGCGCTTTCGACCAAGACTTTTTTCGCTTTAGGTTGTCGTACGTGATCCACTTTTCATCACCAGTCACCATCTTCTTCACAAAATGGGTTGAGTTCGTTCCGTTTCAGCAGTGCATCGCAGGCGTTGATCCGGTCTAAAAGATTTTTTTGCGTCAACTCGTGTGGCATCCATACATCCAGCTTTTTTTGGAATCCAATCTTCTGCAAATGATTCCAAATGGTTTTATGGTCTATACCCATTTCCTGGCCAATCGAGCGAGTGCTCACATGCCGGTCTACTTGGATGATTTCAACGATTTTATCGGTTTCCACGATGATTGGCCTACCAGTACGGGGTGTATCTTCGACAGCCACTACACCAGAACAAAATCGATCAAACCAACGCTGTGCTGTGCGAATCGTTACAGTATCGGGTCCATAAACAACAGGAATTTTTTCGATCGCCTTCGTTGCAGTTTTACCTCGCAGGTAGTAAAAACGTAAAATATGGCGAATTTCTTGCTTGGTGGACTCCATCTTTAACTAGAGAAAAGGACAATCACAACACTGTCAAAACGACATTTGTAGCACAGATTGTCGTTTTTAAATAGCCGTATAGTATGATCCGATGCGATAAGTACAACACTAGATATGTTTAAGTGTTGCCATATATTGACCATATACGACATTTCTTTTTCCCCAACCCAATATTTGAACAAACGCGGGTGAAAGTTATTTGTATATTATAGACATTATCCGTTTGAGTACGTTTGGGCAAATTTTATGAGCATATGTCAAAAATCCGAATGAGTTTGGGTGTATAAACTAATAAACGTAGATAGCTGATTAGGTCACAAAAGTTGTGTCAAAGTAAAAAAAAACACATAAAAAGTGATATTTATAGGATTTATAAACATTAACTTTTTTATATAAATATATATTTTTTAAATAATGAGAAATTTATAATTAAACAATTTTATTGACAATTATGGTTTACTGCACAAAACGCGTGAAGTCCTCTTTCGCAAATTGAGCAAATTAGATTTGATCTTTTCACTTTTTCGTCCTTTTTATTATTACATTCTACATATCGCCTTAAATTTCGCCCTGGTAGCTTTTATAGCGCTTTTCAAAAATTACTTAAATCTACCGAAAAATGGATGAGTAATAAGCGATAGATGACGATTATGACGGAGAACGTTCCTGCAACTGTCAGGTACAATTTTAACAAAGCTGCTATCATCATTGCAACTTTTCACGAAATAAGCTGAAATGACATTTTAGCCAAGGACGACGTTGACAGTGCAGCTCAGACGTTTTCTCATGTTTTGACCTACGTAATCGATCGACACGTTCCAAAGAGGATGGAGATAGCAACTAACAAGAAGCCATGGATGACACCAGAGCTTCGTCGAATGAAAACTCTGAAACGCGCCATGTTGGGGTGGTACTCCAGGTATCGCACTCCCTTTCTGCGAACCCATTTCAACCGCATTAACAGTGCCTATCAGAAAACAATTCAAGGTTGCTTCAGGAGGTACCAGCAAAACCTGCAAAGAAAATTTAAGCGTAACCCGAAATCGTTTTGGAAGTTTATAAGGAGTCAACGGAAAGAAGACGGATTACCGACTACGATGTCATTTGGCGCCGAAACAAGCTCCGAAAAGGACGATATTTGTAGCATGTTCGCTCAAAAGTGTGCGTGTTCGTCGATCGTGCACTATCACCTGAGCAAGTTGCTGCAGCTACTAGAAATATCCCTACCTTCGAATCTTCGTTGAGCCGTTTCGACATTAATGGTGAACAGATCATGGCTGCTGTTCCGCAAATGAAAACGTCCGCTAATCCGGGTCCAGGCGGAATATCATCATTCTTCCTGGAGGGGGACGCCATACAAATTAAACACAAATTTCTGCATTTCTCGAGAATTAATCAAGACAATGAAACCAAATTAGACATGTGGAGGTTTTAGAGTGCAATAAATGTTTTTACTGTGGTTCAGTAGACTCTCCACCCCCCTCTCTATGGGGGGGGGGTCTGCCATACAAATGAAACACAAATTTCTGCATTATTCGAGAATTTATCAAGCAAACGAAACCAAATTGGGCATATTGAGGTTTTAGGGTGCAATAAATGTTTTTATGATGATTAGACTCTCCACCCCCCTCTGTAAGGAGGGGCTGCCATAAAATGAAACACAAACTTCTGAATTAATCAAGCAAACGAAACCAAATTTGGCATGTGCAGGTTTTAGGATGCAATAAATATTTCTATGGTGGTTAGACACTCATCCCGCTCTTTAAGAGTGGGCCGTCATACAAATGAAACAAACATTTCTGCATAACTCGAAAACTGATCAAGCACAATTTGAGATGTGAGGGTTTTTGGGTATGAGGAATGTTTCAATAATGGTATGACAACCCTCCCTCCTCTGCAATGGAGAGGGGTTCCATAAAAATATTACAAATATTTCTACCAAAAATATTCCAACCAAACATGAAAATTGGAAAATTTCGGAAAACACTGAAGGAAAAAGGGGAAATTCGGAAAATTAAATTCTCATATGTTCTACAATTACATAGTGACAAGTGCTGTTAGTCTATTTGATGTTTGCGCTAGCGAAATTAATCTTTGTTCGAAACTGGAAATGAATTTTAATGTGATGAAACGCACTCCTATATCTTCTTCTATCTATACCAAAAAAAGAATCGCTGGATGTGTTGATAAGAGCAGAACCCGAGGAAGGAATTGTCCGATTTAGAGCTGTCTTTATTGTATCATATTTTTTGTCAAAAACATTTATTCCATGTAACGGAGGAACATGTTATTTGCAAGTGGTTGAAGAATCTTGAACGAGAATTGTGTCTGAAAATAATCTAATATTATAATGATGAGTTTTGTTAAAAATACTAGGAATTTTATAGTAAAAAGTAAAAAAGTAAATTCAACGGGGACGAATAGAAGATCAATCAATGAACAGTTCTGCGATTGGACCCATGAACTTGCTCATAGTAAGAAAACATGAATGTTTGAAAGTATTGATAACAAAAAACAATTTTTTGGCGGGACGAAATTTGCCGGGTCAGCTATCTATATATATATATATATATATATATATATATATATATATATATATATATATATATATATATATATATATATATATATATATATATATATATATATATATATATATATATATATATATATATATATATATATATATATATATATATATATATATTTATATATATATTTATAAATGGATTTCTGTCTGTCTGTCTTTTTTTTTTTTTATAGAGGTGAGTAACGCTCTACCAGCCTTATCTGGGAAGGGTTAACCCAGACGTCGAGTGGGGATCGCACCCACAAAAACCAAGCTCTCTACTCGTTGCCTTATTCCCCCTGGGACCACATCTAGGCGACTACTTCAGGGGGCGGCTGTGCTCATGCACTCTTGGAGTTTTCAACGCTGACTAGCGTTGTCCTTCCCTTTTTCTCAACATTTTTTCTCTCTATTCGCTTTTCATTCCACTGCGCTTGTGTCCTCTTCGCAGGCATCCATTTACCCGTCGAGACGTGTACCGATTAGGAATTGCCCTCCAACTTGACGCGCAACCCGTCACAGTCACCCTCGCGGGATTTCTCACCTGTGTACCGATTAGGAATTGCCCTCCAACTTGACGCGCGCCCCGTCACAATCACCCTCGCAGGATTTCTCTTCCCAGCGGAGTGCCGATTAGGTAGTGTCCTGCTACATGACGCGCACTCCGTCACAGCTACTCTCGTGGGGTATGCACCATTTTGATCATGGTTTCATCCTTGATGCTCGCTCCTTCGAGCGTTCGCGGTGTTCTTCCATCCAGGCCACGATCAGGCGTTGTCAGGCAGGCATTTTTCAGTCATTCGCGTCAGTATCCGATTACCTGTCGAGACGTGCACCGATTAGGATCGCGCCCTCCAACTTGACGCGCGCCCCGTCACAGTCACCCTCGCAGGATTTCTCTTCCCAGCGGAGCGCCGATTAGGTAGTGCCCTCCAACATGACGCGCACTCCGTCACGGCGGCTCTCGGGGGGGGGGGGGGACTATCCGGTACTACAGCCGTCTCGATTGTTCATCTCTTATGGTCAGGCGTTATCCGCATGCTGGTCGGTCCTCCACTTCCGCTGTAGCTCGGACATGATATGTACGATTGCACTGTTTACTGCGTTCCAGGTGCCCTCGTCACGACACATTTCCTCCACGATGTTCCCAGCATGAAGGGTAGGCAGCCCCTCGCGCACTGTGGTGAATCTGGGACATTCGAATACGATGTGTTCCGGTGTTTCCTCCACATTTCCACACTCCGGACAAAGAGGCGATCTTGCGTGTCCGAACCGGTGCAGATACTGCCTGAAGCAGCCATGACCAGACAAAAACTGCGTTAGATGGAAATTTACCTCTCCGTGTTTCCTGTTCACCCAGCCCATTAGTGTCGGTATGAGCCTGTGCGTCCACCTGCTGTTTTGCGCCGCACTGTCTGTCTGTCTGTTTGTCTGTCTGTCTGCCTGTATGTCTGCCTGTCTGTCTGTCTGTCTGTCCGTCTGTCTGTCTGATTCTTATGGACTCGGAAATTACTGAACCGATCGACATAAAAATTGGTATGTAGGGGCTAAGGGGGGCTGCCATACGAATGAAACATAAATTTCTACATTACTCGAGAATTAATCAAGCAAATGAAACCAAGTTAGGCATATGGAGGTTTTAGGGTACAATAAATGTTTCTATGGTAGTTAGACACTCCACCCCCCTCTCTAAGGGGGAGCTGCAATACAAATGAAACACAAATTTCTGCATTACTCGAGAATTAATCAGGCAAACGAAACCAAATTTGGCATGTGAAGGTTTTAGAGTGCAATAAATGTTTTTACGGTGGTTAGATACTTCTCCCCCTCTCTTAGGGGGTGCTCCCATACGAATGAAACCCAAATTTCTGCATAACTCGAGATCTAATCAAGCAAACGAAACCAAATTTTGCATGTGAAGATTTTAGGGGACACGAAACGTTTCTGTGGTGAATAGACACTCCTCCCCCTCTCTAAGAGGAGAAGAGGGGAGGTTTCTATCATATTTTCTGTATCAAACATTTATTGCATGTTACGGAGAAACATGTTATTTACAAGTGGTTGAAAAATCTTGAACGAGAATTGTGTCTGAAGTTAATCTGATATTATAATGATGAGTTTTGGTAGAAGTACTAAGAATTTTATGACAAAAGGTAAATTGAACGAGGTCGATTGGAAAATCAATCAATGAACAGTTCTGCGATTGGACTCATAAACTTGCGCTTAGTAAGAAAACGTGAATGTTTGAAGGTATTGATAACAAAAAACAAATTATGGGCGGGACGAAGTTTGCCGGGTCAGCTAGTAATAATAATAATCTTGAAGAGATTATCATTAATTCATAATAAGAATTAGGAGAGGCCAGATTCTGATTCGCGTGTATCCAAACTCATTCGGAATTCACTTCACTATATCTAGCCTATACAATGAATGCATGTCTCAACATAGCGGTCATGAACGTAGTAAATTGTAAAAAAAAATAGTGAGAAGAAACATAAACAACATGATTGTGACTAGGCGGCGTCAGTGGTTGTGTGGTTAACGTAAAAGCCTCACAATCCGATCGACCTGGGTTCAATCCCAGCTGGCGTCGTTGGGATTTGCTGAGGCGAAACATCTCTGGTTACGTCTTCCTTCGGAGGGGAAGTAAAAGAAGTTGGCCCGGCTCATGAGTTGTTGAGTCTGATAGGTAGGAACAGGTGGAGTCGCCTCCCTGATGTCGGTGATTGGCACTGAAGTGGCAGAAATAGGCCGACGAAAAATAAGCGAAGATAGAAAAAAAAAATGATTGTGACTATGTGCAATGCATATATACTGCCAGCGTTTCCCTGTATCCCTCCAAGTTGGGACAGTGAGTGCTGGTGGATGTTGAGTAACGAGAGCAAAATTATGCAGCAACACAGCGAATGTTCTGTGTGCCAACAGGAGGGATACCAATGTGTATTGATTTTTCGTATTTCATTCTGCTCCCAGCCATTTCCAAGATTTGTCGTTATCGGGGGGTGACTAAAATATTTTCGATACGTTTATTATGAATGACTATTCCATTACCTTCAATCTTCCGAATCTCTTAATAGTAGCTTGTTCGAGAAAATGATTACATACTCATGAAGCGTCGTCCCAAATAAGGGAACCCCCCGATGGCCTTCCGTGAAAACGGATTGCTCATAAATGGTTTTATTTTCTCGTAGGTCAGACAATCAAGTCACGATTACACTCACAACCACTATGAACGTCTCTTTGGGGGAAAGATGGACGGCGGTAAAACGTGCCGTTTTGCTGACTTTTCGTTTCGCTCGAGTTTCTATCGATTTTGCTTCTAAACAACAACCGACACTGGCGGGTTCTGGGTTATGCCTGTTAGATGCTGGCACTCATGCTCTACAATGGCATGCCGTTATGTGACAAACCTGCGTTTATCTGAATTGGACCGAAATGCGCGACTGGAGATGTTCTTTGTGTTTTCGTATGTTGTGAGCTTTCAATAGCAGCCCTGTATTCCCAAGGTTTTATGGAAAGTAGGGACAAAGTGTTTCAAATAATCAGTCATTTGTCGAATTTTCACTTGGATGGCTTAAACTGGTATTGTAGTACCCTCCACACTGCGTGATTGGTTACTTTGTTTTGTCTTGACGTCTGGAAAATATTTCCAACTCACAACAAGAAAAGTTTCACACCGCAACATAATTTCGTAGAGTTTAGAAGCAGCATTAATTTTCTACTGTCATTCAAAAAACACTAATGCAGATACTCGTCGAATGCTTCTCAAACAACTCCACATACGAACGCGATTTATAATTAAGCTAGAGAAAGAGAAATGGAACTTGACTAGCCCTAGTTGAAGGTAAGATAGATCTTGTCTCAAAAAACTTATATTGTGAATAACTAGAAGTGCTGTACTTTCACAAATATTTCTATGACTGACGGTTACTCTGAGTCACCCTGTATGTCGACATACTTTGCGAGAATTAAAAAGACCATCGCTGAAAGTAGTTTTACTTTCTATCGTCCCTGTTCCAAAAGCACATGAAATAGTAACTCCAGAGTTCTGATTTAAACCCAAGTCATATTTATTTGTGAATACCATCGATAACATTGTGATAATTGTGATTGGATAACTGCGCTGCAAACGATCTGGATCTTCAGCACCTCATAAACTTGGTGGGAAACATGACAAAACAATTGCAATAGATCATACATTGACTATTATTAATATATCTGAATTTGATTTCATTCGATTATTCGTTAGTGGGTCTATTTTATGTCATACCACTTTATCAGGGCCATCAATTTCACTTCAATTGACACATCGTCACTCAATAAAGAGCCTATCGCCTTTCAATTTGCTGCAAACTAGCAGAGTGAAAAAAATGTGCTACTCTCTCTTCACACTCAATAAAAGGAATATCACTTCACCTTCATACAGTATCGTTTCGCATCACATCCATTTCTTTCATTCTTCATACCGAAGCGAAAATATCAAATCTTCCAATGAAAATAAATGGTTTTTATAGGGAATGAAAGTGTCATATTTGGAATGAAAATTTCTTTGGAACTCGAACCGTATTCACTAACACTAATGAAAATGACAATGTGAAAGAATGTGCAGTATGCTAGCAGGCGTAATCAGTTGTCGGCGCTGTTTGTAAGGCTGATATGCTCTCATATGCCTCTTTTAATCCAATTTTTATTGAAAGACGGTGCGGGAAAATCCAGTATGGAGTAAAGAAATCGAATGAAATTTTCAATGAAAAGTAGCGTGAATGTGAAATTAAAAGCGACATAAAACCCATCCAAATGATTATGAATAGGGCACTTGACGATTGAATCAAATGAAAGCGTCTGTTTTCAAATTCATAGGATTCAATGTCCAGTTCACCTTGCTCTCTTTTCAAAACCACGACGAATTGTTGTTCGATGTTGCCCGATTATGGAGTGTAGGGAGGCAGTCAACTGGGCTTTAAAGTTATACCTAAATGACAGTTTATTGCTATTTTTGGAACTTGTCGATTGAATCAAATGAAAGCGTCTGTTTTCAAATTCATAGGAAACGACAGCAGAACGAAAACGAAATTGAAGAACCGATATTTCAGTATGCGTAGTAAAAAATCGAAATTGAAATTGACTGAAGAGGAAAGAAGAAGTTAAAAAAGTCATTTTCATCTTTTAGTTTTGAAATTGTCAAGCCCTGCACTTTATGATACTTACGTATTAGCGTCACCGGAGACGAAATTCAATAGAGTATCCATTTCACGAGGACAAAGAACCTAGTCGGCCCCAAGCCGCCGAGGTGGCGCAATCCGAGTCGACCACCAACCCGCCGTCGGGAGCGGCGGTCCCTCGCAAGCAAATCTGTGTTTTACCGATTTCCCGGCTATTTTGAAACATAGGAGACGACCCTTCATTTATATATTTAAATATGAATTGGACTCCGGTGACGCTAATACGCAAGTACCCACTTTATCACCAACAATACTTCGCTTAAAAATTTCAATATTTCGCATTTATTTCAGCTTCTGCGAATCAGTATCGCAAAACAAGCCGATGATGCATTCAAGTCAACAACATGAATTGAAATCAATAGATTTGCTGGTTTTGTTTGTGAATGTTTTTTTGTCGATCACTGTATATATCCATGCATTTAACACTACCGGATTTTTTTCAAATTGATATGATTAGTGGCTGTAAATCTTCGATATATTAGACAAATGAAAATTCAAAAAAAATACCGCAGGACTTTTTTGACAGCCTAATATTTATTTTTGGACAAGAGCGATAAATTTCAAAACATCCACTTTTTTTTCCCAATAAAGGTGTTTATATTTATTTTTGTGAGTAAATATTAAGCATTTTTATTTTAAAAAATCTAAATAATTTTCATTCAATTCTTAATTTTCCAGGATGGGTTGTATATAAGATTTGTCTAGTCCCCTCCCAAAAAACTTTAAGTTACACACAACAAATCCCTGTCTGAAGAAGATGTGCTCAGAATTTCAATTGTGAGATACAAAAATGGATCTGATTGCTTCTCTTACCCATCCTCTGCTGCCGTTTCTTCTAATGTAGACAGTATAGTAAAAATACCATTTAGATTCCAACGGTATGCTCATTAATATTTTACAGTGCTCGTATGCGGTCGACCACATAACACTCAACGAACTCTTCTCCGGGTACATGATTGGCATGCATTAATTTTACCTATCGAAGGCTCGCGCGGTGATTTGCCCCACGAAACTGGTTCCAGAGTGGCGCGGAATTATTCATTTTTTTATTCTGTCTCTTACTATTAAATTAAGTCTGCTCAGCTGCGAAAAAAGTGACTGCCCCAGCGAATGTCCAGTTCACCTTGCTCTCTATTCAAAACCACGACGAGTTGTTGTTCGATGTTGCCCGATTATGGCATGTAGCGAGGCAGTCAACTGAGCTATAAACTTATACCTAAATGACAGTATATTGCTGTTTTTGTTGCAAAAATATTCGTGGGGAAAATCTGTCTGAATTGATCATTTGCGGTCGGCAGATTTCGCTCTTGGGAGTACAAGTAGATCCAGGTAAATCTAGCGTATTGCAATTACTTTTCCTTGCGGTATTCGAAGTTTATATGCAAATATTGAAACACTCAAAACTCGTCATGTTTAATAATATTTGTAATGTATAAGGCTGGTTTTCGAAGATTCCTACTGTGCGGTAATCAATTTCTTCGTCGAGAAAATCGTTTTTAAAGCGTCTCCGTTACGGACACTAGGGTGTCAGTGAAAATCGTCATCTCGAATTTTGAAAAAATAACCCCTTACAAAACACCCTATGCCTAATTTCAGCTTTATCGGACTTAAGGGAGAGTGGCGCCAAGCGGTCAAAGTTTGAGTTTTTGACGTAGGACTACGTCTTACCTTAAGAGTGCCAAATCAGAAAACAGGTCACGTTTTTATGAAATAAAGTTAACGTTAATAACTATTTTTGCTACGAACGGATTTTAACGATTTACTTACCAATCAAATACAATCCCATAGTCTGTATATGGTTTAAATCGATGAAAACTGGAAGCATTCCCATTCCCCCATACATTTGTTCTGTCCATTTGTTTGTGGGCAACTTATGCAGCCGCTAGAATAGAAACAACGAAGGGGGATAACGAAAAGAGAATATTTGTGGAGTAAACGCATAGTAAGTGAGCTTTCGCTAGCGTATAAGTATTGCATCCTCTTGAATTCTCAGAATCTTTATGTGTTCGAAACAACAAATGTCGCTTTTTCTGTTCGTTATGTGTTTTATGTTTCCCCTCGAACTGTGTAAGCTTCAAAATGAAAAACAAAAATTTTGTTTTTGAGATAACAGTAAATCTCGTCTTTTCAAGCCATTTTAACACATTTGGCATCAATTTTTTTAAATTCCTATTTCATGTCTTGTTATTGCCGTGTTGTCTTGACGTCCCAATTTCATGTACTAATCTTGACGTCTGCGACACTTGAAAATCCGATTGAGCTAATATTTTGCTCAGGGTATTTTATCACGCAAATCAAAAAGTCCCGAGAATTGAGATTGAGATAGCCATTTTCATTAGCACTCTAAACCATACGTTTCACATCCCAGTCTCAGAGAATCGATTTTTGATAAAATATTTTTTTTCGAGAAGACAGTAGATCTCAATATTTTATGCAATTTGAAGACATTTGGCATCATTTTTTTTAAAACCCCGTTTTCATGTACGTACCCTTTGGAGATTCTCAAGGGTTGAGGGTTGAGCTGAAATTTCGCACAGGTCATTTTTTTGTGCCAATAAACAAAATGTACATGTCCGTTTTTTTAATTTGATGATGAAATTTCTCCCATAAAAAAAAAATTCCCAAATGATCCCGAGCAGGACGGAATCAAGGCCGGCTGAATTGTAAGGTTATTCCACACAACCACGCTATCCACATAGCCACTGATGCTGTTATAACAATGTACGAGAATTTTACATCACATCATAAAATGAAATTGGGTCTTATAAGTTCATCAAGCAGAGACAGATTATTCTTCACACACTCTCGCATGTAAAAAGGCAAAAATAGCGTATCCTAGCAATAACAAAACAAACAACCCCCGCTCCACAAACCGTAATCCCCACCTTATTGAAGTGATGATGTTGCTTCACCTGTCATACATTGATATAAGCGCCTTGATCCACATCAAAGGAAACGATCTTTTTCGTGGAAGCCAAACAAATGAAGTTTTCAAGTTTGCCCCAAAACGTGCGGTCCTTAATGTGTTAAATTGTTCATCGTCATGATCGTTCAGCCAAAAACGAGGAAAAGCGTTTTCCATCACTGAGTGGTGTTGGTAGTTACGTCAATCATGCATATTTGGGCAGTATGGGTGAATAGCGCATTGAATGAAACTTTTAAACTAGTTTAATATTATGTATGAGGATATCTAAAAGTGTTCTAAATATGTATTTTGAATGTAGAATATAGGGTTTTTGGTTGCATCATATGGAGAATATCAAACAAATATTCAAGAGAAATTGGATGTTATCAATTTGAAATCTCTATCATGAACTGAATTTCCCAAATATGATTTGATTATCTACAATTTCCGAGATTCATTTTGTTAATTAAGACTCAGCTCAAAATATTATTTCGTCCCCGGTCTAGCATACATCTTGTACATTGCAAATCAGTAGCATAATACTTTACTATTTCCGTGTGCTACTTCCAAATTATATCGGTTTTTAGGAGACAAATTGGATGAAAATCCGAATTAGGAAGACAAACTGACTGAAATTTTAGGCGCTCAAATGCAAACGGTATATTGAAAACGATTGATATTTTTTTCTTCGCATATTTTCCGTTGGTTTCCTCGTATTTATTATAAGTAACTTATTATACACACCGCGCTATATTTGTGTATTCCCAAATTGTGATTATAAACAACCATGTTTGGCGTACGCGAACAAAGCGAACAACACAAACATTGTAAATGTACCAAGTATTTTTGGTTTGTCGGAAAAAAATCCGTCGATATTTATCATCATTCCCAACCATCCAATGAATGTCACTCAATTGCTAAATGTACAGCCCAATTCGAGCACCAATCACGCGCGATCTGATTATTGATGCAATTCACGCGACAAATAGCACATCGTTTTATTGCATAGTTTAGTAACTATACATAAAAAAAACACACGAAACTTGCTAGCGTCTTTTTCATTGGCATTACGGATAAAATTCAAAGCACAAACGTGACTCTAATTTCCAACAACGTGACGTGACAAGTGGCGAAAAGATCCCCGCAATAGCGTCAGTCATCTACACTTCTCAAGGTGGTCATCTTTCAGCCTTCTCGGGAAGCGCTGCTTGGGACGTGGCAATGTCCCCCAATAGACGGAAGCAAAATCGTGACTCTTGTACATGGAATACTACGAAAATGCCCGCTCTTCCTGTGTGCCCAAGAACGGAAGTTATACTTTCGTCCAAGTACAACGTTTGAAAAAGCAGCTCATGTGTATCCAGAGGATTTGTGGCCCCCATTATAGTTTTCATGGATTCAGTACATGTAGCGTTTTGGTAGATACTTTTGCCAGCAAGATTTTTCTTACATGAAAAACTATTTTGTATTCCACGAGCAACGGATTCGGATAAATTATGTATTCATTGGGAGCTCTGTTCACGTTAAACGTTCACGTTTCAGTATTCCTCGCATACAGTCCAACGATATCGATTCTGGAGTTTAAATGATCTATTTCGCTATGGTTGAACGTTGAGGGAGTTGCATCTACGGTTGATGTATGTATATAAATTGGAGATTATTCACTTGCAGTGGGTTCGTGTTTTTACACTCTCAAAAAGACATTTTCATTTAACACGTTGAGCCCTGAATTGTTCTTGTTGAACTTTCCATTAAATTCACATCAAGCGCGCTTGTACAATATCATTGTATAAAAAGAAAATAGTCAGACATTCGACTAGAAAGTAGCCATATTGTGTAGCACACCCGAAAACAAAGCCGTTTACTTTTTTTTACTTTGTAACTGTGATCGACGCTCTTCTAATCGTCATGTCGGTTCCTATGGGCCTACGAGGGGCTTGGTGTATTTACTGTGAGGCCCCGTCACCCAGATGTGGGAGACACTTTTCTCGTTCAATTTGAATAGGATTTTTGAACGGAATTTGATAGAATGGGCACTTACATGTAAATATGGGTTATGAAGAATAATCAAAAAATCAAAAACATTAAAATATAGTTTTTATACTATACTTTTAAACAGTTTTATTCAGCATTACCTACCGTAAATATGTTTGTATGTTTATCTGCAGGATTGTCGCACATCAATAGAAATTTAACCTCCCTCTGTTGACCGATTAATCTGAAATTTTGAGCACACCATTATCTCTGCTGTCGTTATGAAACTGCGTATTCTATGATTTTGAAAATCCAAGATAGCGGCCGCTACAAAATGGCGAACTACATATTTTATCAAAACCTCATCAATATGGGTATCAAATGAAAGGGCTTGACAAAGTTATTTATGAAAAATATAAATCCAAAATGACCGTCATCACAAAATGGGACATTTTTTTCAATTCATCAATATGGGTATCAAACGAAATGGCTTGACTGTAGAACCAGTGTTGGAAAAAATCATCTTCGCTAAGATCAAATGCATAGATTTTCGGGCTAGGTTGCATCGAAAACCTATATATTCCAAACGAAAATTAAAATGACAGATCCAGGTAACCATTGAATATGAGCAAATGAACTTTTGTCCTTCAAATGTTTTGATGTTTATTTTTTCCACCCAGTGTCAATTTCATCTTGATTATCGGAAACGTCAGAACTGAATTTCATTTCAGCCAAATGAATATCAGCTGTTGTTAACTTCTAACCTGAGGCTGCTGTGTGCGGTTGGGTTTTGCAGTTGCCGGATGCCGTAATCGGAAATACCTTATGAAATTCCCGATGTCGCAAATGACTTCACGGTAGCTAAAACCACTCGTTGTATCCATTCTGCATATGCCGTTGCTACCGTCTCGCCAAATAAAATTTAAAAATTTTAAATTCACTGCCAGAACGAATATCGTTTCGGATGTGATGAATATCAATTTGTTGCTTTTGATATCCAAAGTATAAATAACAGCGAAGTTATGAACCACTCAATGTCGCATTCATTCATTATAGCAAATTTGCTCATGCAACAGCGATATGAACAAAATGAACTCGTTTGTTATTGTCATCAATTTTGTGTGTTTCAAGCTGAAAAAAAGTCATTTACACTGGAACAAAATCATATTCGTTTCACGTGAATATTTGTTGATATTCTAAGACACTGAGTAGAACATACTTATTTGTGAAAAATCACATTTTAAAAGTACTGTTGAAAAATCAATATCTTTATGTCGTCTGTAGTAAGTTCTTCTAACATATCGTCCAGGTCTTCTATTGCGTATAGTTCCTCAATATCCTAATCGGAACTCAATGGGATTATAATCGAAACTTTTCTTCTAACGCTTCGCATTATTTCGTCGTTACTACTTCCCTCGCTTTCAAATTTACTATTGCGCCGTCCTGTGAACATTTTAAGGATGAAAAAAACACATGCGTGTCTAAAAAAATATACATAATAGACATATTGTTTTTTGGAAAAAACAGGGGCTTCTCTGCGTTGTGCAATTATTATTCTCATTGTCAGAAAAAAAACTTGCAACTTGCTTCTTCTTTTAGTTTTTTACTACCAAGCGCAAAGAACGATGAAAACGAATTACGTGAAAAATTGTAGTTGCCAAATGTGATATAGTTTATGACGATTATTTTCCCACAAATGTGACATGTGTTCGTGGTATGATATATTCACAGAATCTCCTCAATCGATTGAACAGAATATTCCATATTATCCAATAAAATTGTAGTTATTCATTGCCATCGAATATAGTATATAAAGTAAGTACGTTCGGTTGAATGTCATTTTTTATTATCATTTCCAACACTGTATAATTGACTGAAAACTTATTTTTATAAGTTTTCTAATCAGCAGTCAGCAGGTTGATTTCATTCTGATTCAACAGAAAAGTAGTCCTGAATCGAACCCGAATTCATTATTATCGTTCCCCGCTTATTTCTCTAGCGCAGCGACAGTTGAATTTGAGCCCCGCAAGAAACTCGACCGAATCGCTCTGGGCGACGAAGGTGTTAATTAGAATGTAAAAATATTTAAAAACGTCCATAAATAGATCATAAAAACCTGGGAACGAGAATCTAGCATGACTCCCAAATCCTTGACAATAGCCTTCCGTTTCAGTGTCTGTCCATGAAGAGAATGTGGAAAGCAGATGGATCATTACTTCCGACAGAAACTGATTGCAAAACATCTAGAAGCGTTCCGATTCATCATATACTTTTCACCATATTCATATTCGTGTATTGCACGAGATTCGTTGAAGTTTATCTCTTCCGCATGAGTCCATGTTGCTCTGCGACGATATAACAGGACGATTGTGATTAACGTAGTCCAGGACTATTAACTCAAGAAGTTCGGACATAGCATAAAACGCCGCAATGCCTCGATAGTTGATAACCTTGCTTGTCGCCTTTCTCAAAAACTTGAATAATAAACGCATCCTCTCGACCGCGAGAGAAAATTACAAATTTTAACAACAGATTGAATATAGCTGCAAGTGGTGCAATCAAAACATCTCTACAGTTTTCAACCACTAAGGCTAGGATTACATCAGGATCAATGAAGGTAAAATTTTTCGAGCGAAGGCCAGCTTTACGGACGTCATGCCACGAAAAATTCGGATGGGGTTCAACAGCTAAGCACATGGGAACTTTCTTGCAGTATTTGAAAAGTATTCATCCACATCACTAACGAAAAAACACCGTAAAAACGTTTAATGATCAAATCGGCGATTCCATCAATGATAGACAACTCCCGATCTGCGTTGAACATCGTGACAGGCCAGATTGTCTACGTTGATCTTTAATGTGATTTTAGAAGCTTTTGGGATGAGTCCTGAGCCTATCTTGACGGCGATGCTGATGATTGGGATTCAGTTGCTTGTTGTGTTCCTTATATTATTTGTTGACTCGTATGTATTGCTGACTCGATGCTTCGATTCTCATGATTTCAGACGCTTCAAACGATGATTGGACTATGGAGGATGAGTTGGTATGAACGGTACTTTCTGCGGTATAATATGGTCGATAGCGATCAATATTCGTAAATATATTTGACGTAGCATTTACGTCACAATTTCGAGGACTTATAGTTCTATAACTATGCAGAAGAGCATCCACCAAAGATCCAGGTAATAAATGAGTAGGGTAGGGCAGGGCTAGTTGGTCAATTTCTTCTAACATTTAAGTATGAAGTTATGCGCTAGAATGTTATATGGGCACAATGAAGCTTACCTTACGCCCTTTCAACGAAAAATAACCAGAGAATCATTTGTTCTACTTATTTCTTTTATTTCATTTCTTTATATGTCAGAAGAAATATATAGAACATGTCCATCATATAATAACCATGTTGTGTTTTGTCAACAATGGGCGTTTTTATTATATATTAGAGGTTTCATTTATTATCAAGCAAAAAAACAAATGTTGGTGTTTATTATATTTAATGGGAACTTCACAGCTAAAAATTCAAATATGACTATTATATTGCAAGTGATTTGTGTGGTGAATAGTAACAGGTTGTCTCGTTTCGAATACACAAGCTTTAGTAGTAGATCATATGCTTTCTTTAATTGTTTATAGCTTGCGTAATTCAACGCGGCATACCTGAAAATGTTATATAAGTTGCTCTCAAACGAGCAATTTCTACAACCGTGCAATTCGTATGCCCAATTAGTCCCACTGTTGTGTGATCAACTAGCCCTCCTATATGTATATGAAAAAAAAAATTCAATAAAAATTATTTTAACAGCGATTTCCATTAACAATTAAAACTAATACGTGCAATAAACCTAAGTAAAATAAGCAATTTGGAAAAACTGTTATTAAGCAAGTTTAAAAATGCGGACACGGTCTGCACATTATAAAGTTTGTTCTAAAAATGATTAATAATCATGAAAAAAATCTGTCGAAACGTGAAAAAACGATTTTTTTTAACATTTACAAGTCAAATGAGAAGGAGTTTGTGCACCCGTGGTCGAGTGTTTAGCGTCTCAAATTATCATGTCGGGTGTTCGGGTTCGATTCCCGTTCTGGCCGGGGGATTTTTCGTCAAAGAAGATTTCCTTCGACTTTTACTGTGGTCACGCGTATTCGAGAGCTTGCCCCACGGAATACATTCAAGGCTGTTATTAGTTATTTGGTTAAAAAAAATCTCAACTAAGTATTACTAAATAACGCTAGTTACTGCATACGTTGAGACGGCAAAAGTTCCACAGGGAACGTGAACGTCATTCATGAAGAAGAAGATGAGAAGGAGTTCAAACGAAAATGAAATTAGACTACCAACAAGTTTGAAAACTGCTGGTCTAAGGGATGATGAGCCATATTTGAAGCAATGAAGATAAGAAGTATGATAAAATTAGGAAATAAGCATAAAACCCAGTGATGTATGCTCGCTTCATTGAAAAATAAAAAATAACGTATGATTTACGCAAGATTTTCGTGTCCGTTTTTTCGTGTTAGACGTTAGTTTGGAAAAAGCATGCTTTCCCACGATAAAATAGGTACATGGTCGTATGTATTTGACCTTAGGTGTTGACCAAAATACAGTTTTGAACCAATAAGTGGGATACGGAAGTTAAAAACGACGGATGTAGTTCCATTAAAGGGTGTCCCACATCAAACGGTATCACGGAAAAAACACTGTAGAAAATTATCTTGTTGGTCGAACCTTTTCAAACCTTCAGACAATGAAATGTAACCCATTAGTAAGCTCTTGGCATATTTATTTCGTTCAACTTCAAAACTATACATACCATATAACATCTGGCTGCAGTTTCTTCTGTACGGAAACCCACTTTTTCTTCATGTCTTCATAATAGCCCAGTATTTTTCGATGGGCCTTAGCTCCGGTGCCCTGGGAAGGGTTCATATCCTTGGGTACGAAAGTGACCCCGTTGGCTTCGTATCACTCCAGGACATCCTTTGAATAGTGGCAGTAAGTTACATCCGGCCAGAAGATCGTCGGGCCCTCGTGTTGCAGACGCTTTTGTAGATACTCCTTGAGGTAGATCTGCCCGTTTATAGTCCCGGTAGTCACGAACGACGCACTCCGTTCGTCACACGAGCAGATGTGTCATGTATTTCTTGGAAAATTTCGAAAGTTATTGCTTCCTTACTTCCTCCGGAACATCGAACATGTGCTGGGCGGTGAAGAACAGTAGCCTCGGAAGCTGCCAGAAGTCCGCCTTGACGTAAGTCCATGAAGAGACAATGAGGCTTCGTCAGCATCTGGGTGCACAGTTCCCGAGCACGTGACTTTCCCACCATATTTTGCCGTTCGTCATGATTTGGAGCCTTCTGCACTTTGTACATATGCAGTCCCTCCCGGTTCTTGGCTTTCAGAACTATATATTGGGTTGGGGAAAAAGAAATGTCGTAGATTGTCAATATATGGCAACACTAAAATCTTGTGTTGAACTTATCGCATCGGGTCATACTATACGGCTATTTAAAGACGACAATCTGTGCTACAAGTGTCATTTTGACAGTGTTGTGATAGTCCTTTTCAGTCTCAAGTTAAAGCGTGTCTAAGATGGAGTCCACCAAGCAAGAAATTCGCCACATTTTACGTTTTTACTAACTGCGAGGTAAAACTGCAACGGAAGGCGGTCGAAAAAAATCGTGTTGTTTATGGACCCGATACTGTAACGATTCGCACAGCACAGCGTTGGTTTGATCGATTTTGTTCTGGTGTATTGGCTGTCGAAGATACACCCCGTACTGGTAGGCAAATCGTCGTGGAAACCGATAAAATCGTTGAAATCATCCAAGTAGACCGGCATGTGAGCACTCGCTCAATTGGCCAGGAACTGGGTATAGACCATCAAACCGTTTGGAACCATTTGCAGAGGATTGGATTCCAAAAAAAAAGCTGGATGTATGAGTGTCACACGAGTTGACGCAACAAAATTATTTAGACCGAATCAACGCCTGCGATGCACTGCTGAAACGGAACGAACTCGACCCATTTTTGAAAAAGATGATGACTGGTGATGAAAGGTGGATCACGTACGACCTAAAGCGAAAAAAGTCGTGGTCGAAGCGCGGTGAGCCGGCCCAAACCATCGCCAAGCCCGGATTGACGGCCAGGAAGGTTTGGCTGTGTGTTTGGTGGGATTGGAAGGGAATCATCCACTATGAACTCAACTATGGCCAGACCCTCAACTCGGTTCTCTACTGTGAGCAGCTTGACCGTTTGAAGCATGCGATTGACCAGAAGCGGCCAGAAATGATCAATAGGAATGGTGTTGTTTTCCACCAGGACAACACTCGGCTTCACACATCTTCGATGACCCGCCAGAAGCTACGGGAGTTCGGATGGGATGTCCTATTGCACCCATCGTATAGTCCGGACCTGGCTCCAAGTGATTATCATCTCTTCCGGTCCATGCAAAACGCTCTTGGTGATACTAAGTTGGCCTCAAAAGAGGCTTGCGAAAACTGGCTGTCTGAGTTTTTTGCAAATAAGGAGGGGGGTTTTATAAGGGGGGGGGACAATGAAGTTGCCTTCTAAATGGTAACAAGTTTGCGAACATTCGCATATTTGACTTAAATTAGATAATTCTAAGTATGTTAAATAAAGCGTCAAATTTCGATCAGAAATACGACATTTCTTTTTCCCCAACCCAATACTTGGACAGATTCAACTTTTTGGCCACATCTCTGAACGAAGCATTGGGATCCCGCTTAAACGCATTCACGACACGATTGTAATCCTGATCACTAATGGAACATCCATTTTGATCGCATTTCTCCTTTCGTTCGATGCTCAGAGTTTCGCAATAACGTTTGATAACACGACTCACTAATGACTGCAAGATTCCGAGTTGTTTTTCAATATCTCGATGAGAATTGAGGATTTTCCATGTGCTTGCGCAAAATCAGTTCGCGACGTTGCTTTTCGCCATTTTTCCAATTTTCTAAAAACTGACAGCGATAAAAATAGAGTGTAAACCACAAACTCTGAACTACTCCTACCCAAATTTTGAAGACAAAATACCCAATGGGTAATTTTCTACAGCGTTTTTTCCGGGTTGCAATATGATGTGGGAAACCCTTTAGCTGATCGCTGAACGAAATGACATCGTGTAATAACTGATAATGAAGATCTTAATATTGATTAAGAAGTTGATTCCTTTACTTATAATTCGATTATTACTATTTATTCATCTTATCGCAAAAGTGGAGGCGATCTGGCGTAGTGGTAACATCCATGCCTCTCACGCTAAAGGTCACGAGTTCAATTCTCACTCCCGACATTCTTCCAAAAATGGAAGTAAAAGTGACGAACCAGCCAAATGAGTTGAAAGTCACTATAATACAGATATAAAAAAAAAAAAAAACTTATCGCAAAATTCTCCAAATTGGTGGTTTGTCCAGGGAAAAAATACCAGTTTGTTAAAAAATTGAAAACATTGATTGAAATAAAGTTTGATATTCAATTTATGTAAGTGCTAATACAAACAGGAATGACACAACATAAATTCTTGCCTAATTCCATCCTCGAAAGAAATCATTGCTTTTCCTGAACGGTCAATCGGCATTCTGCCAACCAGCGAACGCAGTGCATAAACCTTCTTGAATAATACCCTGCAAGCGATCATTTATTACAAAATCCACTCAGAAAAGGAGTTCTTGGCAGAACTGTGACTAGAAGAACGCAAAAAATGGCAAAGCGTGGAAAATAAATTAGAAAAAAAATCACTTCCTGTTGGTTGCCATGGTTTTCCACCACTTCCTTGGAAATGGGCCCTGCAGGAAGTAAGTGAAACTTTGCACCCATACGTTCAAGTGTGGCGCCGTACCATATCGGAAGAAGCGAATATGTACTTTATGTGTAATAGAGTGTGGAAAATTGAATTTAAAAATGTTATGTATTGCGATGAAAATGTGAAAATCGTGCCTGAGTTTGAAGTTCGCCGTAGGAGTTTCATCGCTGATGTAATTCATTGAGTGCATTTCATCGAGTAAATGCTTTACACATATTTTCGGGGGCGGAATGTCTTACATGGAAGA
Organism: Toxorhynchites rutilus septentrionalis; assembly: GCF_029784135.1. Taxonomy (NCBI): domain Eukaryota; kingdom Metazoa; phylum Arthropoda; class Insecta; order Diptera; family Culicidae; genus Toxorhynchites; species Toxorhynchites rutilus. The sequence continues at coordinate 228,218,545 of NC_073746.1, forward strand.
CGTGACTAAATAACAAAATTGGTAGCTTATGTACTGCTGTCATAATATTCACTTTACTCAACATATATTTTCTTGGAAGTGCACTCTCTTCCCCCCGTTCCCCCATAGTGAACGCAGTCCTGTACTCACCACAAAAATCATAGAAACGAGAGCTTTCCTGTTATGAAATATATTGTATTTATGTATGAACGTACATAGTGGGACAAGCCGAGAGTCCACATTCGTCCTTTTCTTGGAATTTCAGATTACGCTCGACATACTACAGCTCTGCACATACATATATTGATGAGAAGCCAAGGGCTGACAGTCAGCGGGTTAGCCCGGTGAATGTGTAGAGCGCAGACCCACTAACACCAGCCAATCGACGACGGGAAAGATACGACACACGACAGGACTCGATCGTACGTACGGATACGGATGGTGGGGTAAATCGATAAACGACGACGCGAAGTTGGCCAGGGTCTGGGACGCGCATATTTTCTCGGCTAACGGAAAAATCGATAATTTTCATTTTTGCTTTCGTACTGCGAAGCCCTGTGCGTGGGTGGTAGACGGCGCAATTAGCACCGAAAATACGACCAGTTTGGGCAACGGCCCCTGCCGGGGAAATTATTTTTGCAGCCAAACGAAAATGCTGCGCTTGCGAGTAGAAAGCTGATGTCTGTACGAGGTGTTTCGAGAAAAGAAGGTGTTTCTGATAGAGGTTTGGCGTCACATCAGAGTTCTCAGAGGGAAGAACATATCAATTCAACGCCTGTAGAACAAACCCTTGAGACATGTTCAAGAATTGCTTATGAAATAATCTATAATTAAAATCAATTTTTAACCGAAAATATTGAGTCGCATGTCCTTGCTGGCCTAAGTTCAATCATAATCGACGTCACTGAACTTTTCTTAGGCCGGTACAGTCACGCCATCATTCGATGATTGAACAATGGACAGTCTACAACAGTTATCCTTGTTATTCGACTGTAGTGTATGGTTCGGGGTTTGTAGGCGTTAATGCTAATTGCTTATAAGAGCAATTTTAGGTTGTCGTACGTGATCCACCTTTCATCACCAGTCATCATCTTTTTCAAAAATGGGTTGAGTTCGTTCCGTTTCAGCAGTGCATCGCAGGCGTTGATTCGGTCTAAAAATTTTTTTTGCGTCAACTCGTGTGACACCCATACATCCAGCTTTTTTTTGGAATCCAATCTTCTGCAAATGGTTCCAAACGGTTTGATGGGGTATAGTTCCTGGCCAATTGAGCGAGTGCTCACATGCCGGTCTATTTGGATGATTTCAACGATTTTATCGGTTTCCACGACGATTTGCCTACCAGTACGGGGTGTATCTTCGACAGCCACTACACCAGAACAAAATCGATCAAACCAACGCTGTGCTGTGCGAATCGTTACAGTATCGGGTCCATAAACAACAGGAATTTTTTCGATCGCCTTCGTTGCAGTTTTACCTCGCAGGTAGTAAAAACGTAAAATATGGCGAATTTCTTGCTTGGTGGACTCCATCTTTGACGCGCTATAATTTGAGACTGAAAAGGACAATCACAACACTGTCAAAACGTCACTTGTCACTTGTAGCACAGATTGTCGTCTTTAAATAGCCGTATAGTATGACCCGATGCGATAAGTACAACACTAGATATGTTTAAATGTTGCCATATATTGACAATATACAACATTTCTTTTTCCCCAACCCAATATATTATTTTTTCAAGTACTAAAAATATTATTTTTACACAATTTCATCCGCAATTATCGTTTGCTGCGCAAAGCACCTGAAGTCCTCCATTACAAATGTCCCCGAAAGGCGAAATTCTACGTTAAGAGGTACCAAGTCAAAAATATTAACATCAAGCAATAAGAGCGCTATCGCGCTCCCCGCACTTTTGGCATATAACAAAAGGAGTGCTATCGCGCTCCCCCGTATCTAAAGGGTTAAGGATCGAGTCATTGGTGCTCCGGTTTGGAAACATTAGGATGGCCTGAAACTCTAACAGAGCATTACGCCAGTTGAAAAATAGTTATCTATGACTAAGACTATTTAAATCATGCTACTAGAGTTGTTCCGTTGACTGATTATGTCAGAATTCGATTCGGTGATTCCCTTATCGAATGGTCCAGAAAGGTGGTCTACGTAGAACTCAATCTAAACTGTCATCTGATTTTTCAGGTCTCACGTTGGGGAAATCCGTACGGAATGTAACATTTTGCTCTGGTCTTTGTGGAATACTGATTGGCAGAAGTTCTAAACTCTGCTTTAAGAATCAGATGGATGTCTATGAACAGATCATTTGCCTTGCAGTTAATTGTATATAATGTTCCTGTCTGGAAGGGCTGTGTCCAGACACGCGTTTCGGGGCTCCAGCGCGTTCAGAACAAGTTCTTGAAAATCATTCTGAAACTGCCCCCTTGGACAAGAACAACGAATTTTCACGAAATAGTTTTCAGAAATGCATTCGAAAAATTTAGAGAGAGGTGCCCCAATTTCGAGCATGAAACGGTTCGGATGTTATTATTAATTAGGATCTAAGGTAAGCTTAATCTGAAGTATGTAGTTTATTTAAAAATTGAAAAAAACACAGAATCAAACCATGTACCCAATCATATAAAACGTGATGTTATATTGCATTAAAAAAAGCGTAATCAAATGTAAGAGAAACTTTGTGTAAAAAAGAAGCATATATAGGCTGACCGAACGTACCGTTTTGAATGGGACAGTACCGTTTTTTCAACCATTTTTTATTGTCTCGTCTTTTTATCAATCTGTGTTGTATTTTGGGTTAAAAGATAAAAAAATATATCTTGATATTAAAACTCCAGTTCATTCAAGAGAAATATAGTATACTAAATTTATGAAACATGTGAAAAAATTTTCGATACTGCGTTGGAGTACAAATGAATAAAAAAAATGAAAATTAAAAAGAAACACCATAGAATACAAGGATTGTGTTAAAGTTCATTCCATAATTGTCAGATATTCAAAGTAGCATAAGTAAAAAAACTTCCCGTTCAAATAGATGATAGATGATTCTGTTTAACAAGTGGACAATGATTGGAAGAATAATAGTTTATGAGATGAGAATATGGAACGAAGAATAATTGCCTGTTGAAAATCGGATTCCCGCCTTCCGCCTATTTACAGAAATGAAAAACGAATTTCTAGAGTGTAAGAAATTAGTGAAGCTTACGGATTATAGAACAATTTCACGTCAAATCAGCCGGGCACTCTCCCGATCATCTCCATTAAAAAAAACATTGTACGTATGGTGGCGGATACTTGAAATCACAATTGTAACTATCAATTGTAACCAATTTTAATTACGACTATTTTTTTTATAAGGACATATCTAAAATCATTGACCCTTCTTTGCGGAAAGTCATAACTCGAAATACAGATACCTTATTAAAATACCCGCGTAAAAAAAACCTATACAAAATCACATCTCTTCCTCAGCTCACATTTCTCCATCATGCTCCCTCAGAGCATATGACAGTATTTAGTGCTCGTGATAGAACTTAGTGCCACACGCTATCACGATTTTTACGTGAGTTATATGTGACCTGTTTTTCTAAGCGGATTTTCCAATTATAGCGTTTTTTTACGCGGATTATCAATTAACGCTGTTTTTTCCTATCCCCCGCGTGAAAAAAAAACTAGGTGTGATGATTTTTGGCAAAAAGGGTTATTGGATACGGCCTCATAAATAATCAGTAGTGATTAAAACTCGTCGTCTAATAATTAAAATTGCGATTTTGAATAGTTGTCGCCTCCTGACAAGGTTTTTTTTTAAAAAAAAGAAGGTGACGTCAAAACCGGCTGTTGTGGCGTGAAATTACTCTATATTTTGTGTCTACCTGGTATTATCGCTACTGGAAAAAGTTTTGTTTTACTATTGACAACATGTGCACATCGAAAAAGTCACGACTTAAGGTTTAAACCATGAAAGTAATCATAATTGTCAAACAGGATTTCGATCTGGAATGTGACAAATTTTATGATAAAGCTTCCAAAAATCAAAAATCTCCTTCGCAATGTCGCTTCATCATCTAACTATGTTTTTATTGTAAAGTACCAAGCAGGTACATCTAAAAGTGGCTGTTCACTGTTTGTTAGAAGGTCCATTATTTGACACTTTTTGACGGATAAATTTTGGTATGAATTTGATGCAAACACTGTTTTGTTTGGGGGCAAAAGTCTGTTCCGTACGGGGCAAAAGTGCGCACTTAGTGAATTGAACTTCTGAGGTAACTTGTAACAAAAATAAATGCTTTACCATTACCAGCGGGAGAAGCATCGTTACCAGAGTGTGTTGGCAATATGCAGTGGGGAGGAGAGGGTGCTGTATAATGTGTTATGGACGGAGATGAGTGGGTGTTATGGTCGAACATACCACGTGGAATTTTTTGGGAGGGAGGAGACTGACAATATAAGATATCTGAAAATGTACAACATTTGAAACAGAATTCGTTTTTATTAACAAACTAGCTGACCCGGCAAACTTCGTCCCACCCACAATTGATATAATGATATAAATAATTTCGAACACTCAAGTTCCCACAGAAATTATTTTTATGTACATAATCTATACTACCGGTATATAATTTCTTTTTTGACATATAAGCATGATCAATCGCAATTGTTTATTTTTCTTTCTTATCTTGGATTTCAGTTCTAATGATTCCGACGCTTTGCCTTGGAGCGCTGTTGCTTCGTTGCGCTGTTGTGGGGTTCGAAAAGATAGACAATGGTTCCTCATGAAGCTAGAATCCCAATCTCTTCCTACTAGTTTTGCAACTTGGCCGAATTCGTGCTGGAGGTTGTTGGCTTCCGCAAAATCAAACGCCAGACGACGTAAATCTTTGAGAGTCATACCATAGAAAGCTTTGTCCAGTGCTCTGCAGTGGTCCGCTAGATCCTCAGACTGCTCATTCGTAAATACTTGTCTGAACCTCCCTAGGTGCTCGCTGGCACATCTCTTTTTACATCATAACCTTTTGCCACTTTCATGGAATGTATCTTGTTTATATGTGTTATACGACTACAATGTTGTCGAAATTCACCTCATTCGGTACAATATGGACTCCATTAGCATCATACCATTCCAAAACATCTTTGGCGTAGTGATAGGATGTCAAATCAGTCCAGTACAGCGAGGATACATGTTTAAAGTCTTCTAGGAAATTCATGTCATCGTCCATTATAACGCATGAAAATTTTGTCAAACATTCACGATGAAGCGTACGAGCACGTGATTTAGCCGTCGTATTCAGCTTATCATTACGGTTCGGCATAGTCTTCACCTTGAAAGACTTCATGCCTTGTCGGTGCTTAGAAGTGTGCACGAATGTTGGCGACATTTTTTTTTACGAGCAATGGGTACTTACAGGAAGATCTGGTCTTCTCCGTGATATTTGTTTTACCTTTGCATCCTTGTGGTGGTTCCTCAGATTCGTGTTTGTCCCACTTCCCTTTTTCGTAGATATTCCTAGCTGTTGGAGGAAATCCAAGCTTTTTGGCAAGGTTTCTTATCGAGAAGTCCGGATAAAATTAATTATCATGATTCTCGTTTCTTTTTCGATGTTTGGCATTATTTTAAATAAAATACAAGTAATTTGATCATTGTTTTATTTTGCTTGTCAATCAATTCGAAACAGAATTATACAGCAAAAATATTTCAGTAGTTACGCAAGGCATTAGTTTATCAGAACAATCGATCCTCGCACGATGATGTATATTCATCATCGTCCTGCAGCGAATTTGAGCGTAATAATCAACCAAGCAATTATTCATCCACATCGAATCCACATCTACTTTACATACCTACGACTAAAACGAAGAGGAGAATCGAACGTAAAAACTCGAAAACAATTTATCAAGATGAATGAATTTTGTTGGCGCAAGATGGGGTCGTTTGATGGCTTGTTTCATATTCTGCTTTGCAATTTCAATAATGTTCCTCGTGTTTAAAGATGTTTAAGGAATTGTTTTCATACAATCCTTATCACAATCAAAACTGAATTATTGTTTCATGCAAACACCCAATTCATATCGCATTTCACAGATTTATATTTAAGTTATGTATCTCACTTCTAGTATTGTTATCTGTGTTGCATGCTTGACTTTTTGTGCACTGCGTGTTTCGATCTAATTCGTGCTACTTCAATTTGCTAAATTAAAGTCATATGCAGACCTCGTTCACCTTTCCCATATTGATCATACCGTCCGCATTCGTCCAGACCCGATGCAATCGGGCCCAAACACAAATACACACACACACACACACACACACACACACACACACACACACACACACACCTTAATCTAGTTCCTAGTGAAAGCTGTCTTCTGTATCCGCCCAGCATCGTCTGCTTTCTCTGCAGCTGCATTGGGGGGTGGGTGGAGGACAAACTTCAAGGATACGCTCCAAACACATACACATGCCCCAGCATCATCATGTCACGGCACATGCGTACAAGCACCATCGAAAAAAAACGGAACAATTCTGCTCGCTCGCTTCATTAATATTATTTCTTCTGCTGTTGGTGCTGCTTGGCTCCAGGTTCACTCCTCCAGCTTCCAATAAGTGGGATGGCTTTTTTTCTACTTGCTCTGCTTTAATACGGCATTATGATTCTACCGCCCATTTTTGTACGACGTTGCCGATGCGGAATACCACACGAAAAGGGCGGCCCCATATCGATCCTTGTCTACTCGTGTGGAGAATGCACTTGAGTTTGCCTATCGGCAGCGGTTGTATCTATCGAAAAATTGTGTGTTCTAAGAAAAGGAAGAAAAAATCAAAATAATAAAATCAATTCATTTGCACGTCATCGATGTGTGTGATTTTATTGACGTGAGGTCTAGCGAATCGTGGCTCTGATAAAACAGACAGCGTAAAAACATCCCGGTTATCGCCAATTTACCACACTCTCATTGGAGCATTCCAGCTGATAACGCTATGGTACACGTTTCTGCCATCTCTCATTCTCTGCCATGCGCCGTTTTTTTCATCCTGAAAACATAGCGCGCATATTGTTGAGCAACGAAACAAAATCCAAACAAGCAGCCTTATCGCATGTAAGATTGTTGCTAGCTGCTGATAGAAGGTGTCAGCCAGCCCAAAAAAAGCTGCCATTGTCTTATCGCATTCCCGTTACACTGTCGGGCATTATCTTATCAAGCCCCGGAACGTGGTACGTCTTCATGCTCTAGCTTTTGTTCCCGTTGCAGCGGACATGAAAATACGTTTATAGAAAATTCGTTGCGCTTTGATGTTCGTTTCTTATCTGCGGGGGGATGCTTGGGGTGAACGAAATGTGACCCCACGTACTGATATGCACGAATGCATCGTGAGGATTTACTAAACCGGCGTGTTAACGCAATTATGGCATCCACCCAGTTACTAAACGAAAGCCGAAAATCAGAATGAACTTTTGTCGTCAGTTTTCGTCGCATTCGTAGGAGTAGTAGGAGGAGCTCCCAGAAAAAAAACATACTTTTGCCAATGCCGTCTCAAAATTTCGAAGCAGTTCTGGAGTTCGTTTTTGGAACGGTATTCGTTTCATTCAGCGATTCCAACAAACCGACCTTCCATAGTTTATTTCAGCGTCGAGAGTATAAAAACGCACAGAGTCACAAAGGCCATGTCAGACGAATACGTTGTATATGACACGAGGGTTGCTCACTAAGTTTTGAGATACACGATCACCTGTCATCATCTAACGAATCTAATATCAGCGTTGAATAACATATATGTTTGTGTTGTTTACAGTGATTTGAGAAACTCATATCAGCCATTGCTTGCGATGATTTATTACTACTTTCGCTGTAGCTTTTCTCGACAATAGTGAGTCAATCAACTTATTTTATCTTTCGGTTTCCATCCCGGGCCACGCGTGTGTTCCTCTGGTTCACCAACTGTGGTCTTCATGCGCCCAAGGCCGAGTTTCGTGGGTGAAACACTGAATCTAAATGCGGTGCGTGAGCTGATATTGGAAAACCGCCTTTTATGATTGAAGCAATCCTGGACACAGGTTCTACTTCAAATGCATTGAAAGTGAATATTACACATGCTTTTGGCGGTCGAAAAAAATTGACAACGTGAGCTCTGACGAAGGACTTTTTAGAGACTCAAAACATGGAGTTGATAGGTCACCCGTGTAGCCATCAGATTCGTCGTTTGTATGGCCATAATGTAAGAGTCCGGTGTTTATAACATCATCCGGTTATGTGTAGGTACAGTACGTTTCATTTAATCCGACAACTAGCTAATTGTACAGACCTGTAATGCGGCACGATTAATTGGACATTTTTACCTCTAATTTGTAAATATCGAGTTCGGAGCCCAAATTATGGACTTTCAATCGCCACCAGACGTCGACTGAAAGACTATACAACTTTCATCGTGAATTTCAAATTACAGATCAAATCGCTTCCAATGCGACACTGAGTAGTGCCTCGGCATGTCGAATTAAATGTAACTTACTGTATTAGAATTCGCCGTGAGTCAATCTTTTATCTGCATTTCAACTGCTCATTACTGTGAATTAGCATTGTGGATGCATAAAGCTTAGATCATTTAGAAATGGACCACTTTCGAGTCGTGTATTTTTTAACCACACTTTCTTAGATTTAAATAAGGGTAAAATATTACGTTTCTGGAATAAATAATTCATCGATACATATTTTGAAGAAATTCTTTGACTTCACTGTTGACACCGCTAATCAGACGGTTTGTGCAGTTACATTATTGATCAGCCGGTCACCAATTCGTCACTTGATCATTATCGCTGGTGACTTCTTCACTCTTAATTTTGTGACCGGAATGGCGTACCAACAAGTTTGGATTCTATCCCACAGTTGCTGCTTATTCTTCGACTTCTCCATGTACACCGACCTTTTTTTCGATCTCTCATAGGTTCTCTGTAGGGTTCAGATCCGGTGACTGCGCTGGCCACTCCATGACGATGACTTTGTTATCCTGGAACCACTCTGTGACGGTCTTGGCGGTGTGCTTCGGATCGTTATCCTGCATGAACTTCCATTTCAGGGGCTTCTCCCACTCGGCATGTGACTTAGGATTTGGATGTAGAGGTATTGATGCATGATCTTGTCCACCCAGAACAAGGGGTCAACCCCGTACCAGGAGAAGCACCTCCACACCACACCCTCCTCCATGCTTGAATGCCTTCGTGGTACATAGTGGCATTTAAGCGCAGCCTATTGGTCGATAGACCCAAGTTTTTCTGTTCGAGCCGATAAGGTTTGCCCTCATCTCATTCGTATATTTCGCCACTGTTTTTCCTTCCAATCGAAGTGGTCTTTCGCGAACTTCAGTCGTGCCTTTAGATGCTTCGGCGTCAGCATCGGGACCCTCCGGGGGCTTTTACCGTCTAGCCCATGCTCCACCAATCGCCTCTGAACTGTCAGGGAGTTCACGAACAAGTTCAGGTCAGTCCCGGATCTTTTTCGAGACCTTGAAACGATCTTTCTTGGAGGCTCGCTTTATGGCAGAGTCATCCTTCTCGGACGTTTTCCTTGGGCGTCTAGTTGTTTCGAATTTTTTGCAGTCGTGAAGGGCATTTAACACAAAGGTTTAGGACCGTCCCAAGTACTCTACGATTTTGCGTTGGCTGCTGCCTGCCTTGAACATTGTTTCCGCTGTGTTTCCGTGCAATTATGCGCGCGATCCATTTTTCGTTAACTGCAACAGGAATTCCAGAATTACAACCACACATATTGCTTGTTTGTGCACCCGTGGTTAGCGTCTCACATTATCATGCCGGGTGTTCGGGTTCGATTCCCGTTCTGGCCGGAGGATTTTTCGTCAAAGAAATTTCCTTCGACTTGCACTGCGGTCACGTGTATTCTAGAGCTTGCCCCTCGGAATACATTCAAGACGTGTTATTTGGCTTAAGAAATCTCAATTAAAGTATTAATAAATGACGCTAATTAATTCATAGGTTGAGACGGCAAAAGTTCCACAGGGAACGTTAACGCCATTCAAGAAGAAGAAGAATATTGCTTGTTTACATGATAAATACTTACCAGGATCCGAAAAACACAAAATACCACCGAGGAACAATCAATTTTCTTCAAAAATCGGTCGAAAAAACACTCGAAACAGCCGAAACGAGGAACTGGTCTTAAATTTTTGTCGGGTCATTTTAGATGTTAAATGCTTAAAACGCATTTTTAAATAAATGACTTTCGTTTTAACTACAGATGTTCTAAATTTTCTCGAACAATGCGAATAAATTATTATAAATGGATTGAAGCATTGGATTGGATTTTTTTTTCTCAATGTTTTGTCACTTTCTTTTTTTGCTTGAGCAGTGGTCTTAATGTTTTGTCCAACGCTGTATATAAAGACCGTACTTGAATAAAAACTACAGACATCACCAAAAATACATTATACACAATAGCGTATTATTTAAACTCTCAGGAAATATGTATTTATTTACATATTAGCTATGTTTTGGCAAAGTTGGTTTATTCAACGTTCTCTCCGAGGTTAAATACCTGCACCTTGGACTTAACGCTACACATTAAATTCTGTGCAACACTCTCGCTATTTTTCTTACCCACTTTCATCCACTCTTTCGTCAAATCTTGGTTTTCATATTTCTGAAGTTTTGCTGGTTTTAAGGAGGTACCCTACTCTGAAAGATCGAAAAATGTCGGATTTTCGTGAATTTGGAATGGATGTTGGAATTAACGTTGAGTGCTGAGACATTTCGGTGATTGGTTAAGGTATTTCCGAAGATGTATTTTTTTTATTTATTGGTTGCTAATATAGTGATTATTATGCTGCTCTGCCTAAAAGTGATGGTACGTTTACTCAGAATCTAGTGGACCGATCTGACTGAAATTGGAATGTAGAAATGCATTACCTTGATTGTTACATAGCGGGTTTTGAAAAATAGACAAAACGGTTGCCAATCCAATAAAAAAAAATCTGTTTTCTCAACAAAAGTCACTCTCTAACACTCCTATACTCACGCGGAAAATCGTAATTTGTGTACTCTGGACTGTGCGCGTCTCTGTGATATTGCTATTGTGTATTTTCAGGCGTTATTGGTATTTATTCAAAGAACAAAATGTAATTGAATGAAAAAACTCCAGAAAATATGTATTATCTAATTCAGTTTTAATAGTCATTTAATTCAGCCACCTCATTGATGCTCGGTCTGTCAGATCTATACGCGAGTATAGGAAGGTTAAAAAAACATAAAAAATTAAAAAAGGAGATATCTAAAAAAAAGGCTACGTAAAAATTTAGATAACTCCGTTTTACATTTTTACATGCAATTTCAGCCCGATCGCGCCACTAGATTTTGAAAAAAACCTGCCACCAGTTTTAGGGAAGCATACCCGCGCCTAGCTACCAAGAGTATAATAATCACTATATTGGCATCCAAAAAAATAAAAAAAAACGTCTTCAAATACACCTTAACCAATCATCAAATTTTCCCAACACCAAACTTCAATTCCAACATTTGAAAAACAAAAATCCGTTATTTTTCGACATTCTAGAGCAGGGTCCCTCTTTAACGCTTCTCGGTTACCAGGGCACTTTTCTAATCCGCCAAAAACACGTTTCTCATATATGAGTGAATATTCTCATATACACAGTGCATTCAAAAAGTTCCGGGACTATTTTTTAAAACAAAGAAAAAACGGGATACTCAAAAGATTAGATATTAGTTTTCTACATATAGGCCACAAATTTTTGAACGTTCGTAGAGTTGTCGGAAGTCGCGTTTAAACTGCTCAGCCGGTATGGAGTTCATAATACGCGTCACATTTCGTTGAATGTCTGGTACATCGTCAAAACGGCCCCCTTTCATAGCGTTCTTTAGCTTGGGAAACAAGAAAAGTCTGCCGGGGCAAGGTCCGGGGAATAGGGGGATGAGTGATGACGGTCACCTTTCTTTTGGCTAGAAACTGCGCTACCCAAATCGCGGTGTGCGCGGGGGCATTGTCATGAAGCAAAAACCATTCTCCAGACCGGTATTGGCCGTATCCGTATCCGTATAATCGTTTCAGGACACTTTAGTAGAAGACCGCATTCACTGTTTGCCATGGAGGCACAAAATTTGATGGCGGCTCTCTGCTCCATAATTCAAATTGTGACGCGACAAAAAATCACTGCGTTACTCTTATCAGCCAAAACTAGCTACTGAATAGAGATAGCGGTTCACGGTAGAATCTGTGGCTGGCCAGAAGTTGAAGCATAGATAGCGCCACTTTTTTAACCCGATTTTAGCGCGGTAGTCCGGAACTTTTTGAATACACTGTGTATTTATATACTATCACTAGAGAACCGTCTCCTGAAGATTCTCGTTGATGATTACATAATGTTCCATTCGTTAGTATTCGAATGACAGCCAGTTGCGCACAATTTTTGCTTTCCTGTTCATTTTTCGAAATTCAAATGCCAAAAATTGTTCTATTGCGTTGAGAAATCTAAATTGCTTAAACCGACTATCAAGACAAACTAACAAGAAGAGTGAGAGTTATTGATTTTGAAATTAATTCAATCAGGTAAAACTCTTTATAACTCTATATGAGGCAAACATGAAACGACTATAGTGTATCTATAAAAAAAAACTTTCCACATCTGTGCGGTTTTAGCCACCAAAATCGCCCGGCAGGGCTGCGTCGCATAGGCACGGTATGTATAAAAGGGAAGACAACGCATTGCGACCGAAATACATTGGATATAATAGGAGAATCACATTCACCCTCCACACAACATCGTATACAGAATTGATGGAAAATCAAAAAGTGTATTGTAATTCTAAGAAATATCGAGTTTTTGACGAATTGAGGATTCCCGGGATTCCGGATTTCTGGAATAATACTTTTTATGTTTATATCAGTACAGTTGTATTGAGAAACAGGACCAGAGTCTATATACTGGAACATTATTCCGGGAATTCAAATTTGCTGGAAACAGGTGGGTGTGCGTGAATTGATGATTCCCGGGATTCCAAATTTCTGGAATAATATTTTTTATGTTCATATCAGTACAGTTGTATTGAGAAACAGGACCAGTGTCTATATACTGGAACATTATTCCGGGAATTCGGATTCGCTGGAAACAGGTGGGTGTGCGTTACGTCCTTCTTTGAACTGCTGGGAAGGCGAATGAGTTCTTGCTTGCATGAGTGGTAACAGATTCGGTGGAAAATTGCTATATCAATTTTTAAATCTAAAAAGATACCGGGGTCCCCTGCCGTACCCATGACGAGATCGAAAATGAATGAATGAAAAAAATGATCGTAAAAATCACTTTCCGCTCAGTGTGATATTGCTTGTAATGTAATGAAAAGGGGTCTGAACTAACTTCTTTCTCTGTCAATGACATCCTGGGTAGTCATGTTAGGTGATCACATCATCACAACATTCCGACGTTAGAGATTTTCAGTCTGGCTAAGTTGGTCTGGAGCGTCCTTTTACTAGAGAACCTAATCTATTCACCCTTTGTTTTTTAGATCCGGCTTTGTAAACCCGGATTTCGAAGAAGCTTGATAATGGTAACCCATTCGTACACAGTGTCAAAATCAGTAATTGTCATGAGGACGTTTCAACATTCGTTTGCGTAACTTTCGGCGTAAAATCAATCCGGATAGGTGATAAGATAGTGGTGACTTGTGTTTTATCACCGGTTGCTAGCTCAGACCTAAATGATGTCAGATACCGAACGTCTGACGTTGCGCAGGAATGTCCATCCAAATCTAATCAAATGGCTATCATATCATACATATTCATCATTGTACAGTTGTTATGAACGTTATAAATTACTGTTCAAGATTACTCTCATTTCTATATAGTGTACAACAATTTTAGCTGCAAATGTAGGTCTTTTCCTAGATAATATTGGGTTGGGGAAAAAGAAATGTCGTATATTGTCAATATATGGCAAAACTTAAACATATCTTGTGTTGTACTTATCGCATCGTGTCATACTATACGGCTATTTAAAACCGACAATTTGTGCTACAAGTGTCGTTTTGACAGTGTTGTGATTGTCCTTTTCAGTCTCAAGTTATAGCGCGTCAAAGATGGAGTCCACCAAGCAAGAAATACGCCATATTTTACGTTTTTACTACCTGCGAGGTAAAACTGCAACGAAGGCGGCCGAAAAAATTCGTGTAGTTTATGGACCTGACACTGTAACGATTCGCACAGCACAGCGTTGGTTTGATCGATTTCGTTCTGGTGTAGTGGCTCTCGAAGATACACCCCGTACTGGTAGGCCAATCGTCGTAGGAACCGATAAAATCGTTGAAATCATCCATGTATGTGAGCACTCACTCGATTGGCCAGGAACTGGGTATAGACCATAAAACCGTTTGGAACCATTTGCAGAAGATTGGATTCAAAAAAAAAGCGTGATGTATGGGTGCCACACGAGTTGACGCAAAAAAGTCGTTTAGACTGAATCAACGCCTGCGATACATTGCTGAAAAGGAACGAACTCGAACTCGATGAAAAGTGGATCACGTACGACAACCTAAAGCGAAAAAAGTCGTAGCCCGAACCATCGCCAAGCACGGATTGACGGCCAGGAAGGTTTTTCTGTGTGTTTGGTGGGATTGGAAGGGAATCATCCACTATGAGCTGCTCAACTATGGCCAGACCCTCAACTCGGTTCTCTACTGTGAGCAGCTTGACCGTTTGAAGCAGGCGATTGACCAGAAGCGGCCAGAAATGATCAATAGGAATGGTGTTATTTTCCACCAGGACAACTCTCGGTCTCACACATCTTTGATGACCCGCCAGAAGCTACGGATGGGATGTCCTATTGAACCCACCGTATAGTCCGGACCTGGCTCCAAGTGATTATCATCTCTTCCGGTCCATGCAAAACGCTCTTGGTGATACTAAGTTGGCCTCAAAAGAGGCTTGCGAAAACTGGCTGTCTGAGTTTTTTGCAAATAAGAAGGGGGAGGGGGGGGGTTTATAAGGTGGGGATAATGAAGTTGCCTTCTAAATGGCAACAAGTTTGCGAACAAAACGGCGTACATTTGACTTGAATTGGATAATTTTAAGTATGTTAAATAAAGCGTCAAATTTCGATCAGAAATACGACATTTCTTTTTCCCCAACCCTATATAATGGTAATTGTTCCGAGTCGTAACAACGGCAACTATGGTGAAGTGAACAGAAGAATGGCACGTTTCCTCGATGATTGATTTTAATAAAAAAAAACTCGAATGATACTCCGAAGTACAGCCTTCCATCTGTACGCCAAAGTGAAACAAAGTAAGGTGCCCTTCGCTAATATATGTATTGGTCCAAAGATAAATTTGATTGAACTGGATCCTAAATACTGGTTACAAAAAATTAACCAAATTGGGGTTAATTCTCTTAGATTTCGATTTCTCTTTGCTAGGATCAGGAGAGTAAATACACCGTGAAAGTATCTTCTATTCTATCATATAAAAGGTGATTTTTTAGAAGATTTGTTTTTCATTCGAAACCATAAATTTGTGTCTGCTATTTACTTCTTGAAGATAATTTAATGTAAATGTTGCACCACTTTTTCGACTATTTAGGCTGGTACCCGTGTAATGTCAACGTTTGTAAACGAATGATTAAATTGCAATAAAAACTGAGCATCTTTTTACTTTGACACATGTCACGAAGCACGCGTGTGCCGTCAGAAACAATAGTTTGAAAATCGACAGCATACAAATGAAAAAAATCATTTAACCTCTCGCCAGTCATGCCTTCCCAGCTCAAATGGAATGTCATCCAGATGTTTCTCAGTTCGATCGATTCCTCCTAGTTCCGGTACATTTGCATTCATGCCGACGGCGAGTGTTCCGTTGCTTCAAGGGGGTTCTTATCTGTCTACGCGATGATAGCGTTGTTTGTTTAATTGCGATTGATAAGCAACAGAAATATATACGTTATTCGAAACACGGACACAGGAATCTCATTTCGTGGCAGCTCTCCCCATCTGGGCTGATAACGTATCGAACTGTTACGTTTATATTGTTTATATCAAATTCCGTCGTCGTAGCTAGTATGCTTTTGAGTGCAAAACCAAAAAAAGAAATTTTACCGGAGCTATTCGAGAATATATTGCGTTGATGATAATGATGGTGATGGTCCAACTCCAACCCATACAAGAAGGGCAATTTATCAAGCAGATAATAAATTAATTGAAAAGACAGGCGAGAAAAGATGAACGAATTGTATCTGAAATGTAATGTCTATCAAATCAACATTTGACTATTGAACTATCAATATTAAATGACACTGAAATAAACTTTTGTTAGCTGTTAGGGTTGTTGCATTTCGAGAAAATCCAAGAATTCCTAGCTCGAACCGCTTCCTTGCAGTATACGATTTGTGTTCCGTACACTACATTGACCCACATCCAGGGAGGGGCCTCCGAGATCGTTATAAAATCCGAGATTGAGAAGCAGGATCCAACATTTTCAAAAACGAAACATGAATCTCCTCTCAGTCGCTTCGCTTCGAGTAGGACTACTTCGGAATTCGCCGTCAACATGACTAGTTCACATGAGGATAACTGATTTTTCGCTTCTAACACTTGTCAATTCTTTTCTAGTTGAAGCAAATGGTTATTCTAATTGACATGCCGAATGAATGCAAATCTGCCACTTCATATAACCTGGTTTCACTTCTTCACTTCTACTCCACCCCAACATGTACTGCGTTGCCCGCGTACACAATCTTATTTTAATCTCCATATAACGTAAACGAACACTTGATTTCTGATGTGAAAAAGTAGTTAAAGTAGTTTGATTCATGTTGACAGAGTAACTGCTGGAAGAGGCAAAGATCCATTTCCAATTGAATGAGAAGGTCGATGTCTTCATAGTCCCCTGACTATCCTCAGTTGAATATGACTTTGCCGAGCCCTGTTGAGAAGAACAATGTTCCAATAAGAAAATTAGTGCCATTGAAGCAGAAGACAAATACACAGTATATGTGTGATTTGAAACCCAACTTGTCGTCAAATTATACTGTCATATGGTGTAGGCCTATACATCCTTGTCCCAGATGTAAAGGGTGTGTCACATCAAATTGCATCACGGAAAAAACGCTGTAGAAATTCGCCCAGTAGACCGATCCTTTTGAAAATTTTAGACAGTAAAATAAAAACTATTAACCAACTTTTGGCATTTTCTTTTTGTTCGTACTTCGAGCCCAAGCCCGTATGCTCGCACCTTCCTCTTTACCCCGTCCATAAGATTCTGTACAACGTCAGGTTGTAGTTTTTTTTGAACAGAAATCCATTTTCTCTTGAAGTCCGCCTCCGATTTGACAACTTTTGGGTTCTTCCAGAGGGCCTGCTTCATAATCGCCCAATATTTCTCTATTGGGCGAAGCTCCGGCGCGTTGGGTTCATTTCCTTTGGCACGAAGGTGACCCCGTTGGCTTCGTACCACTCCAACACGTCCTTTGAATAGTGGCACGAAGCGAGATCCGGCCAGAAGATGGTCGGGCCCCCGTGCTGCTTCAATAATGGTAGTAAGCGCTTCTGTAGGCACTCCTTAAGGTAAACCTGCCCGTTTACCGTGCCGGTCATCACGAAGGGGGCGCTCCGCTTTCCGCAAGAGCAGATCGCTTGCCACACCATGTACTTTTTGGCAAACTTGGATAGTTTCTGTTTGCTAATCTCCTCCGGAACGCTGAATTTGTCCTCTGCGGAGAAGAACAACAGGCCCGGCAGCTGACGAAAGTCCGCTTTGACGTAGGTTTCGTCGTCCATTACCTGGCAATGCGGCTTCGTCAGCATTTCGGTGTACGACTTCCGGGCTCGCGTCTTCCCCACCATGTTTTGCCTTTCGTCGCGGTTAGGAGTCTTCTGAACCTTGTATGTACGCAGGCCCTCCCGCTGCTTGGTCCGCTGGACGAATGAACTTGACAAATTTAGCTTATTGGCGACATCCCGGACCGAACTTCTCGGATCACGTCTAAACTGCTTAACTACGCGCTTGTGATCTTTTTCACTGACGGAGCATCCATTTTTGCTGTTCTTCACCTTCCGGTCGATGGTTAGGTACTCGAAGTATCGTTTTAGTACTCTGCTGACCGTGGATTGGACGATTCCCAGCATCTTACCGATGTCCCGATGTGACAACTCTGGATTCTCGAAATGAGTGCGCAGGATTAATTCACGACGCTCTTTTTCGTTCGACGACATTTTTCCAAATTTACGAAAAATTGATAGTGAAGCATGGCCAACGTGATCTATACACTCTTATCTGATTATAAGCGAAAGCTGAAGATATAATTCCTAAAAATTAAATTTCTACAGCGTTTTTTCCGTGATGCAATTTTCCCATCAATTTGGACACGTTGTAAGCAATCTACGCGACTTCAATTGTTTTGTCGAGTTCCTTACTACCCGCTCTCACCCACATGATATTTTGATCACTGGACACAGAGTAGACAGGCGGAGATATTCCGGACATATTAGCTATTCAATTGTCACGATTGACTTGATTCTACCACTACCATGATCTGGCATTCTGACTTCTATTTTTCGACTGTTTTCGCTTTGTGGTGGACAAGACTGAATATTTGCTTATCTTCTGATATTGCATTTATTTAACTTGGATTTGTAAATAAAATCAGTTCGTTTTTTCGCTGAACTGATTTCGGTGTTGAGAAAAAAAAAAGAATCATCTTTTAGATAACTCGTCTTGCTCAAACCTCTGTACGAGAAGGAGACGAGACCATCATCATCTGTTAAGTCGACTGTTCTTATGGTCACACATTCGTCACTGATTCTTTCATTAACTTCTATTGATTTAGAGTTCATCATAAATAGTCATGGAAGCTGGGAAATTCGCGCTGAACGGTTATTATTCCAACCATTTTTCCGGAGTAATGGTTTTAGGTGTTCCCAGTGTTGCATCGATTACATGTTTGATGGAATAACCGTCTTCAAAAATGGCATTTATTAAATGACGTTTGAACTCAAAAACAAGAGAGGCACCCATGCATTTGGCAGGAATGTCTTCAACGGATCTCCGGAACTGAATACGTTTTCTTATTTCTTTTGGAGTGTCTTGGAAACCTCGAACAGTTCCGACGCCCATTCACCGGGAATGGAAGGAAAGCCCCATTCAGGCAGCCTGTGATGCTCATTTTTATCTTATCTGCAGACTAATGCGTTCGCGCAAAAGTTGAATACATCGAAAACGTCATATGTCTGGACGTTTTGTTCAATATCGTATGAAACAATTCGTAGCTAAATTGTAGCTAAGTATACATAACGAATTTGCGTCGTGGTTTGTTCTAAGATATTCACGTCGTAACAAAAAAACCTTTGAAAAATAGATCGAGCAACAATGAGAACCAAATGGTGATATCACGACAGTAAAAAATTCACTGTAAAACTGCGAAATCTATACAGGCCATTTTGTGAATGGCAATTGATCAGTCTCAATCGAAATCCGCAATGGAGACGGAGAGTGAGTAAACACATTCATTCCAAATAGATTTCGTCGGCGGAGTTATGAGTAGAATTTAAATTCTTTCGTACCGTGGCTTCTGTCAATTGTAAATAACGACCGAAGCGCATTGATTATCTCTTTCCGCCGAGATTTTCTGATACGGTGCCGATACCAAACAATTCCGATACATTATTTGCTTTTGCCAGTCAATGACGAATATATCGTTTTCGGAGCTGATCGGGATTCTAAATCGAATGAACCCAAGCATGCTTCCTGTGCTTTTGAATGCCAAAAATACAAACACAAAAATTCTTGTCACGTATCGCTATCGTGTAACGACCATATTACGTGCTTCTGCGATCGTGTAGTTTATTGATTTTGGGAACGAGGCTCAAAAGAAAATTATTTCACCAACAGAACAACTTTACTTGTTTATAGCTAGCGCCTCTGGTGACCGGTTTTGGAATCTTTTGACACCAGTTCATTTTGAAAATGTTTCTCTTTCAGTGCTTAAAGTTACTTCATTCATCCCGACAGTTACAGTTTCCAAAAAAGTTGTACTTGATGAATGATGAAATAGGATAATTGAGGGACTCAGAAGGAAAGGAGTGTAAGTGACTTGATCGATTTTTCTGCATTTACTTTTTCTTTAGTTTATAACTCAAATGCAAAAATGTTCCAATTTGAGTTTGCAATAGATTCCGATAGATGAGGTTCTGACTTATCTTCCACATTGTCAAATACTGATGGGAATGTGAGCTAAGCTGTGATATACAGGGTTTTCCATTTCGGGCTTCCGAAAGTATACTCATATAATATTCCCAGCTGTATTTGAAAATGTGGAAGATAGGTCAGAGCCTCATCTATCGGATTGTACAGCAAACATAAATTGGAACGTTTTTGCAGTTGAGTTATTAACTAAATAGAAAGTTGATGAAGAGAAATCGATCAAGTCACTTACACCCCTTGCATTCTGAGCCCCTCATATATAATCACCTGTGACAAAAAAAAAATCATTGAATTATTTCAAAATCCTAGTAAAGGGTGCCCCACATCAAATTGCATCATGAGAAAAAACGCTGTAGAAAATTACCCATTGGGTATTTTCTCTTGAAAATTTGGGTAGAAGTAGTTTATAGTGTATTGTTTACACTGCATTTTTATCGCTATTTGTCAAATAATGGAAAAAATGGCGTCTCTCGAGAAGCAACGTCGCGAATTGATTTTGCGCAAGCACCTGGAAAATCCTCAATTCTCTCATCGGGACATCGGGAAACAACTCGTGCAGTGTAGTGCAGTCAACTGTGTTAGTCGTGTGATTAAACGTTACTACGAAACTCTGATCGAACAGAAGGAGAAATAGGGTCAGAATAAATGTTCTATTAGTGATCAGGATCACAAGCGTGTCTTAAAAGTGTTTAAGTGGAATCCTAATGCTTCGGTCAGAGATGTGACCAGAAAGTTGGATCTGTTCAAGTCTTTCGTTCGAAGAGCCAAGGACCGGAAGGGACTGCATACGTACAAAGTGCAGAAGGCTCCAAATCATGAAGAGCGGCAAGATGCGGTGAGAAAGTTATGACCTCGGAAACTGTACACCCAGATGCTGAGGAAGCCTCATTGTCTCACCATGACACTTACTTCAAGGCGGACTTCCGGCAGCTTCCGGGCTACTGTTATTCACCGAAAATCGAAAAATACTGGGCTATTATGAAGCAGACTCTACGGAAGCATCCCAAGGATGTCTGGGGAACACATGATGAAATAGTGGGTTTCCATACAGCTACATCCATATGTTGTACAGAACCTTATGAGTGGAGTTAAGTGTAAGGTTCAAGAATACGGTTATGGCATTGAAGTTGAATTAAATAAATATGTCAAAAGCTTACTAATGCGTTTTTTCCGCCATGCAATTTGATGTGAGACACCCTTTAGTGCTATTTTTACTAGCAAGCTGCATTCGAAACTCTTGACTTTCTCCGAAGGCTATATGACAGCCATGATTTCGACAAGGAAAACATCACTAGCTGGCGCAACCATTGTGTTGAATTCTTTCCGCTAAGAAGCCGTAAACCGAAAGCTGTAAACAAGCCACTAGAACAGTATGGTCACGTTCTGAATATTTCTACGAAAAGAAACACATTGGCTGGCAGAAGACAAAACGCTCAGCACATGATGGAACAAACCATCATTCGGTTGGATGATAAATGAAAAAAATGTGGCTAACTAATATGGAATTCTTTCCTTCCTGAGCCACCCGCACCGTTGCGTCGCTCGCATGAATACGAAAATGTGCGAAAGCTCTAATATTGTTGTTGCGTGGAAAGGAAAGAAGTTTCCATTATGTTTTAACTAACAGAGAGGCGGGGAGTACGGGTTTGCCTTTTTCAATACTTCTGGTAGTCGTGCTACGAATTATGATGATTAGAAGGCACATTTCCTCGGGTGTTCGTGCAATGAACTATAACGTTTCGGATAGCAAGTTCTGAGTTCGCACATGGTATCGAAATTCTGCGCCAAAAAAGATTGTGCCTTTAAAAAACGGAGCATTCGAGATCATTTATCTCCACAACAAATATTAATATCTTTTTTGTGTTGACTCGCTGATGCTGACGATGATTCGTGGTAGTCGGTGTCGTTTACGAGGAACAATCATATGGACGATTCGAAGTTCCACTGGCATAAAACCCCCCTGAGAAGCGACGGGGCATGTCGGGGGGTGGTATATACTAGGGTTTGTTTGTATGCACGCTACGAACGGAATGACTCAACATGCGATGACGATGATTTGTATGAACTTGGCCGGACTGGTTTTCTGGGTGGTGTCGAGGCTAGGCGGAGGTGCACAGAGGAAGTTGAAATGCAGGCCATTATTATTTAAAATCACGTCACGGAAGAAGAGCGCCAAGTAGAGGAATATTCAACGGCGAAACGTCGCAAGAAGAAGACGGGAAAATGGCGCGTGCGTGCAAGAGACCCGTCTTGGGTACAACGCGTAGCTGCGAGAGCAGGACTTGACTGCAAATTAATTTAGTTCCGCCGTTGATTTGTAGAATTTAATCAAAATTAAAAATTTAATCACACCTTGCCCGTGCATCTGCCGAAAGCACATGACGAGTTGGAGACTCGTTACGGCGGAAGGTTTGTATCGTGTTCATTGCCTGCGAATTGGCATTAATGACGAAAGTTGGAATTGTACACTGTTGGTCGGTAATTTATTTGATGGCGAACATCTGTTGGCTTGTGTCGTTTATACCTGAAGACTTCATTTATTGAGTCAAGAGTCCATTGATTCTGAAATATGTTGAAGTATTTGGTTCAACCAGTAATAAAAACTATGAAGACACACAAAAGAGCGCATAGTATAATTAATAGTTCTCATACAGATTACCACAACCCGCCCGCAAATGTTATCGTGAACATTTCTAGTAGTTAGGGGAAAGGGGAGGAATTTGGCTCCTAAGCAAATCGCCTAATATTTCCAAATGAATACGATCTAAATAAAAAATTTCCCATAGTACACTTATCTACACTCGTTTTCTCTCAATCAATAATGTTCAATCATTATATCAAGCTGCAAACTACCAAATATATCATAAAATAAAAGAGGTGATTTTTGGACACCAAAATTTGATGCGGGGTGATTTGGACCGTCTGTGGGGTGATTTGGTCCAGTGTTTGTTTCATTGAAATAATCATACTTATGTTTATGTAAAGTAATTTAAGATAATATTACATTCAGTAACAACGTTCTGGAATCGATACCAGGTATCTTGGCCAGATTCCTGACCAGAGACAGACTGGACGGATCTGTCCAGCGTATTAGTATCTGGGCTAGATATTCCAGAAAGACCATACCGCACATAACCTTTTTCAGATTTTCTTCCCTCCTTTTCTTATTTGTCTTGTATTTCTTTTGTTCTACGACCCTATCTTCTGTGAAACTGAACTAAGCGTTACTACCTTTTTCCCATTGTCATTTTCCAACTAATCTTATACACTGCATTTCATAACTATAGAACCACTCAATTTTTCTGAGTTTCCAGAGATATGTAATAAGTCGGTTAATTTGAAGTATTCCGTGTAGGATATAATAACTATCTTCATCTATAAGACTGGCCATATGAACTTTATTGTTGTGTTCAGACGTGAAACATTCAAAAAACTAAAAATCCATTGTTTCATAACTATGACCAGATGGAAAACTCACACTCCTTCACAAAATTAACGTCAATTTAACATAAATTACGATAAGTTTCTAATTCGTAGATCATCTTTGGTTCTCAATCAGTTCAAATAACCCATTCGGGATGGTTACGACCAAGCTGCGCCATGGTGTAGTGTGTAACTCGTTCTACGCAGAGGATACTGCTGGTTTAAGCTCTTCAAATGACTCATACTGCTTATGAGCTGCATCTACTATTCTACCGATCACTCCTCATAAGTTCCTGACAGGGTTTTGATTCGGTAAACAAGCTGACCAGCCCAGAATATGAAGGCCCCTATTCATTAAACCATGCCATAACCTTCCGAATTTTATGAATTGATTCCAAATTACCCAATTATCACATTGTTTTTGATGCAAAAACAGCAGTAAATGATTCTACAGTTCTGCAATGTACTTCTTACTAATCATTCGTGTTGATGGTAAGCTATCTAAACCAGGCCTTTTTGAGAAAATTCTCCCCAAATCCCCAAATTTTTAATTTAACTTTCCGTCGCGCACTTCTTACTTCCTTAAACGGTGGGGAGGTGGGGGTAAAACGGACATGTTAAGAAGAACTTCAATTATATCTTTGGAAACTCATGTTTCCCTAAACTTTGATGCTGTTTCTTGCAATTCAATATACTGTTTCTCTACCTAATTGGCCAAATATTTTACAAAAAAGTGCTTTTCAATGTTTTTTACTGAAATTAAAACAGACCGAAAAGTACAAAAAAATTTTCGATGCGGGTAATATGGACATATAGTGGGGGTAATATGGACAGGTTTGTAATATATGAAACGTAGATGTTTCTCGATCGTGAGAGGAATAATTTTATTCAACCAAGGTCTGAACTCATTACGAATGTCCGTTGAATGATGAAAAAATCGAATAAATCCACCTAGAAGTGATATCGTGTTTTACAGTAGTATAGACGAGCAGACCCTCAACTATTTTGCTTTTGGTTCCAGTCAGCTTCGAAACAGTCCTCATTTGGCGATATGATTTCCATTTATAGACGCAGGGCATTCCTTAGGAACAGATTAAACAGACTTTTCACAGTCCATCTAACTCCCACTGGCAACTGTCCGTTTTACCCCATCACGATTATTTCAATTATTTAAATTTTCCACTCACAAATGAATTTACTTTTCCGTACATACCTAATATCGCTTCTCTGTTAACTCGCAAACCGAAATATAACCATCAGCGTATTGAATTTTGATATTGAACCACTCAAAATGCTTAATATGGAAGCAGCTAAAATTACATCCACATGCGGAATCATGTATGATTTTCGATTTTTGTTTCCCTTCCCTATTTTAGAATAACATGTAGAAGATGTTCTCATTAACAGAAATCTGAAATTCTAAATGTAACTATACAAATCAACCATCTGTTCATATTACCCCCACTGTCCGTATTACCCGCAGATCCCCTATAAGTCGTTTGCCGGCTCTGCTTATTTGCTGAGCTTTTTCTGCGGGGAAATAATGATATTTTTGTTGCCTAGTTGGCAATCCCGATCGATGACGGTAGGCCAACCGGATAGTGTGTCGCGGTGGGCATTGTTTACCCAAGACTCCAACCATTTGTGCATATCTGGAAACTATCAAGTAACCGGCGGCTTGGAATAAGTTTTATTTATTTTTCATACATTTCTGTGAATTTATTTGGAGCTCAAATTGCGCTTTTGAATCAACGGTTACAACTGTTTCTAAGCTACTGGACCAGGAAAAACGCAGGACATGACAGTGTTACAGATTTCTGAAACGACATTCAGAAATCAGCCTCCGAAACATGATGTTATCTCTGCCGCACATGCACAAGACTTCAACAAACCAACTGTCAGTGCAACTGATTTTGGCTCGGACATACTTGCACAAATATTGGGTTGGGGAAAAAGAAATGTTGTATATGGTCAATATATGGCAACACTTAAACATATCTTGTGTTGTACTTATCGCATCGGGTCATACTATACGGCTATTTAAAAACGATAATGCTACAAGTGTCGTTTTGACAGTGTTGTGATTGTCCTTTTCAGTCTCAAGTTATAGCGCGTCAAAGATGGAGTCCACCATGTAAGAAATTCGCCATATTTTACGTTTTTACTACCTGCGAGGTAAAACTGCAACGAAGGCGGCCGAAAAAAATCGTGTAGTTTATAGACGTGACACTGTAACGATTCACACAGCACAGCGTTGGTTTGATCGGTTTTGTTCTGGTGTAGTGGCTCTCGAAGATACACCCCGTACTGGTAGGCCAATCGTCGTAGAAACCGATAAAATCGTTGAAATCATCCAAGTAGACCATGTGAGCACTCACTCGATTGGCCAGGAACTGGGTATAGACCATCAAACCGTTTGGAACCATTTGCAGAAGATTGGATTCCAAAAAAAAGCGTGATGTATGGGTGCCACACGAGTTGACGTAAAAAAATCGTTTAGACCGAATCAACGCCTGCGATGCACTACTGAAACGGAACGAACTCGACCCATTTTCGAAGATGGTGACTGGTGATGAAAAGTGGATCACGTACGACCACCTAAAGCGAAAAAAGTCGTGGTCGAAGCACGGAGAGCCGGCCCAAACCATCGCCAAGCCCGGATTGACGATCAGGCAGGTTTTGCTGTGTGTTTGGTGGGATTGGAAGGGAATCATCCACTATGAGCTGCTCAACTATGGCCAGACCCTCAACTCGGTTCTCTACTGTGAGCAGCTTGACCGTTTGAAGCAGGCGATTGACCAGAAGCGGCCAGAAACGCTCTTGGTGATACTAAGTTGGCCTCAAAAGAGGCTTGCGAAAACTGGCTGCCTGAGTTTTTTGCAAATAAGGAGGGGGGTTTCATAAAGGGGGGATAATGAAGTTTCCTTCTAAATGGCAACAAGTTTGCGAACAAAACGGCGCATATTTGACTCAAATTGGATAATTTTAAGTATGTTAAATAAAGCGTCAAATTTCAATCAGAAATACGACATTTCTTTTTCCCCAACCCCAATTTTTAAAAATGTTGTGTTCGTTTGTGTACGCGTCAAAAACGCGAAAGATCCAGCACCTCAAAGAGCTCAAACTATGATACAATATACAAAACAACCAAACACATCTAAGATCTAAAATCCAGGGTACAGCTAGTAGCATATATTTTCTATATGAAAACAATAAATTAAAACACTTTGTTTAGTAAATACTTATCTGAAGTTTACATAAAAATAAATAAATCTTGTTCATCTTTCATAATCTCACAAGTTATACATATTCTGCATGTAATCTCACAAAGTTATACATCACTGCTTTTTCAAGTAAGAATAATTCCAACCGCAATTCATATGGTTTCGTGTTTAAGGGCACTCGATATTTGTAAAATTTATTCCTTGGAAGCTGACTACCATGCATCTACATTGATTTATAGCGACTGTAATATTGTTATATTATCAATCAGGGCTCGGAAAAGTCATAAACAACTGAGAATAGCCAGGGGACTATGAAAAAAATCGCCTTCGTATTCAATTGGAAATGAGTTTTGGCTTTTTCCAGCAGTTTCCTCGTCAAAATGACTCAACAGTCATTCAGTTACCATCTCACTCTACGATTCAACTATCTCGTCAAATGGACTTCATTGCATATTGAAGTGACTCCCCCCAAAATGAATTCATTTCACTCTTTCATGTATCACGTATGTATGTATCGATGTTTGAGTTCAACGTGATTTGACATATACTACAGGTGAGCTAGATTTTGTTGTATCGAACATGAAAATTACTCAACATTGAAAATAGCGTGCAGTATTGTGTTCAGACTGGCACTGACAAACACTGACAAATATGCGAATTTTGTTGATATAAACCCGTTGTTTCTGTTTTTTCACAAAATTGAACTCGGAGAAAAAGCGAACTTAAAGTTTGTTTACCATTCCTCCCAAACTGCGCGCTATTTTGCACGCTATTTATTAATACTAACGCGAGGGTTCTTTTTCTTCTACATTCAAAATTACTAGTTATCGTTTGTTAACAACGCAACAACGCTGATTCTTCCATTTCAACTTGCAAAATGTGTAATAACTATTCCAACTAACATAAAATCCAATTATTGCGATTAATTTCATCTTCAAGTCTGTAGAAAAAAACACAAATCGTCCATATCGCCTTAGAGATACAAAAATCGACGATCAGAGAAAAAAACCATCGAATTGTTTAAACAAGCAGAATTGATCGAGGTATGATTGCAATGTCCAGGGGGGAAAAACCGGCGCTAAAATGTGCTAATACGCTAATCGAGCGCACTGTTGCCATGTTTCTTCAACATTGATGGGCAACCGCAAAGCTTGTTCAATGTGTGTGTGTGTGTGGATACGACACACTTGCACTCTCCACGCTAGTGTACAGTAGTAAATAGTAGCGTTCTTCTCTCTGGGGTATTTATTATTAGACCATCAACACCGGAACGGATAGCGATGTGAACGACGCCCGTCCGTTGCATGCGCCCGCTTCGTGTGGACGACGCTCAGAGTCTGTGCATAGTATACTATCACGCTATGACGATAATGACGTTGGCTACTGTTTATGGTTGGTCCGACGCACACAATGGCGGCTGAAAGTGAAGCAAAATAATCTCGATTTAGAAATGTTGAAGTGCGATGATGAGAGTTGTTCTTGATAATGAATGACAAGACGGGCACGCAATCATGTACTAGTTTCTGTTTATTTCCTTCCAACGGAATTGCTACCTCAATGTGGATGTGATAGTCAAATGAAGTCGGTCAATTTCATTGTAGTTATTCGTTACCTATACTAAATAGTTTCCCAAGAAAGCTCGCTGTTGTAAATTTTAGATTTAAAATTTTAATCACTTTCCGCTATGCACTGTCTATGTTAAGATATGAAAAATATCAGAACATGCATAATTCATGCATAATTTACAATTTAAGATTAACTCTTCTCCTTCTTCTTGAGTCGTTGAATTTCAGCGAGTACTGCTCGTAACCCGGCAGAAATTGTTCATGTTAGACTGATAGGCGCTACACCACCCGTCGTACTTGCTAGATATTACATCTTTAAATTATCACTTGTTAAGAGATCCTCGCAAAGTTCTCTTAAATGTGGAAACTTCTTGGACAAGTTTCGGGCAATATAAAGGGGCTTATCCAGGACAGATTTTCCACCAAAAACTAGTCAAGTTCAGGAAGAAAGGAATTTTCATTCTGCCCAAAGTAGGGTAACACGGGGTGATTTGGACCACCCCTTTATCTCAAAAATTACGGCTCAACTTGGATTTTTTACAATGTCATTTCCTTCTATTGTTAAACCGTATACACCTAAAGTAAAAAAACATTGGTAAAACTTCACAAGTAGAGAGAAACGGTAGCATAAACACAGCAAGCACTTTGTTCGTTAAAAAATGTGAGTTTTCCGATAGTGGTTTTAAGGTTTTTCCCGCTTATTAAACGAACTTTTCATGTATTGTGCAGTACAGTTCTGTTCGCCTACAGAAGAGGAACAAATTGATGTAGCGAAACTGTAAGTTTGATAACAATAAATGAAATTAATAGCATTTTAATTTTTGCGTGTTGTGTGGGGTGACATGGACACGTTTCTGTGGGGTGAATTGGTCCTACAGGTTTGAGACTTTTTTTTGTCTAATTGATTCCAGATGCCTCTGAATTACAAAAAGAGGATGGACAGACAACGGGAGCTTGAAAGAGCAACGCAGGCCATCGAGAACGGATTTTCTTTGACCAAGCATCAAAAGTGTTTGAAAATGTTCGACCAACAGTGAAAAGATTCATTCAGAATTCGAGATGGTGTTAATCCAACTTTTCTGGTCTGGAATCTGGCCAAGACACCTGGTATCGATCCCAAAACATTGTTACTGGTTGTATCATTATCCCAAAATACTTTACATAAACAAAAGTATGTTTTTTTCGATGAAACACACACTGGACCAAATCACCCCACAGACGGTCGAAATCACCCCGCATCAAATTTTGATGTCCAAAAATCATCTCTTTTATTTTATGATATATTAGGCTGTCAAAAAAGTCCTGCTTCTTTGTTCGATGACTTGTTCCCAACGAGATGCCAACTTCATAATACCCTTGTTATAGAAGCTCGCTTCCTTATTGGCAAAAAACTCGGATAGCCAATTTTCACAGGCCTCTTTTGTGGCTAACTTCTGACTACCTAACTCGTTCGCCATGGACAAAAACAGGTGGAAGTCACTTGGTGCAAGGTCCGGACTATACGGCGGATGCAAAAGAACCTCCCATCCGAGCTCCCGGAGCTTCTGGCGCGTCACCAAAGAAGTGTGTGGCCTGGCGTTGTCCTGATGGAAGACAATGCGGCCTCTGTTTATCAAAGATGGCCTCTTCTTCATGAGTGCTACCTTCAAGCGATCCAGTTGTTGGCAGTACAGGTCCGAATTGAGCGTTTGGCCATAGGGAAGCAGCTCATAATAGATTATTCCTTGACAATCCCACCAAACACACAGCAGAACCTTCCTGGCCGTTAATGAGGGCTTGGCCACCGTCTGAGCCGCTTCAGCGGGCTTCGACCACGACCGTTTGCGCTTCACGTTGTCGTAATTGACCCACTTTTCATCGCCAGTCACCATCCGCTTCAGCAACGGGTCGATTTTTTTTGCGATTCAGCAGCGATTCACATGCGTCGATACGGTCAAAGATGTTTTTTTGCGTCAACGTGTGTGGCACCCATACATCGAGCTTCTTTGTGAATCCAAGCTTCTTCAAATGGTTAATAACGGTTTGATGACTTATCCCCAGCTCTTGGCCGATGCTACGGCTGCTACTATGCCGGTCTTTCTCGGCTAATTCAGCGATTTTGTCGCAATTTTCGACGACAGGCCTTCCGGAGCGTGGCGCACCTTCGACGACCTCTACACCAGAACGAAAACGTTGAAACCATCGTTGTGCGGTGGAAATGGAAACTGTATCGGGTCCATAAACTGCACAAATTTTATTGGCAGCTTGAGATGCATTTTTGCCTTTGTCATAGTAGTACTGTAAAATATGTCGGATTTTCTCTTTATTTTGCTCCATATTTGCGACACTATAACTCACGAACGACTTAACCAAACAAAACACTGTCAAGGACTATAATAAAAATGACGCAAGTAGTACTACATTGAGAAGTCAAACCTTGGGAACGTTAGTGCCATTGAAGAAGAACATAGCGAGGGTCGTATGAACGGTGTGTGTCAACGATGAATTCCAGATTATTGTTTTTTTTCCCATTAAATTTCTCGTGTCACCGTGCTATCATGATTCAAGCAGCGCTTGTGCTTTGGATCTGTCAAAAAAAGTCTGTCAAAAAAGTCCTGCGGTATTTCCGCGAGGTGTCGTTGTAAGCGCGTAGTTCTAGTTGTATTCATTGTATCGAGTCATACTATAGCTTGTTGGAAAGGTATAATATAGTCCTTGACAGTGTTTTGTTTGATTAAGTCGTTCGTGAGTTATAGTGTCGCAAATATGGAGCAAAATAAAGAGAAAATCCGACATATTTTACAGTACTACTATGACAAAGGCAAAAATGCATCTCAAGCTGCCAATAAAATTTGTGCAGTTTATGGACCCGATACAGTTTCCATTTCCACCGCACAACGATGGTTTCAACGTTTTCGTTCTGGTGTAGAGGTCGTCGAAGATGCGCCACGCTCCGGAAGGCCTGTCGTCGAAAATTGCGACAAAATCGGTGAATTAGCCGAGAAAGACCGGCATAGTAGCAGCCGTAGCATTGGCCAAGAGCTGGGGATAAGTCATCAAACCGTTATTAACCATTTGAAGAAGCTTGGATTCACAAAGAAGCTCGATGTATGGGTGCCACACACGTTGACGCAAAAAAACGTCTTTGACCGTATCGACGCATGTGAATCGCTGCTGAATCGCAAAAAAATCGACCCGTTTCTGAAGCGGTTGGTGCCTGGCGATGAAAAGTGGGTCACTTACGACAACGTGAAGCGCAAACGGTCGTGGTCGAAGCCCGCTGAAGCGGCTCAGACGGTGGCCAAGCCCTCATTAACGGCCAGGAAGGTTCTGCTGTGTGTTTGGTGGGATTGTCAAGGAATAATATATTATGAGCTGCTTCCCTATGGCCAAACGCTCAATTCGGACCTGTACTGCCAACAACCGGACCGCTTGAAGGTAGCACTCATGAAGAAGAGGCCATCTTTGATAAACAGAGGCCGCATTGCCTTCCAACAGGACAACGCCAGGCCACACACTTCTTTGGTGACGCGCCAGAAGCTCCGGGAGCTCGGATGGGAGGTTCTTTTGCATCCGCCGTATAGCCCGGACCTTGCACCAAGTGACTACCACCTGTTTTTGTCCATGGCGAACGAGCTAGGTAGTCAGAAGTTAGCCACAAAAGAGGCCTGTGAAAATTGGCTATACGAGTTTTTTTGCCAATAAGGAAGCGAGCTTCTATAACAGGGGTATTATGAAGTTGGCATCTCCTTGGGAACAAGTAATCGAACAAAACTGCTCATATATATATATATATATATATATATATATATATATATACATACCTCGATATAACGTACACATTTCCAAAGTGTAAAGGAAAATTTTTTTCAATATTTTTTTTCTGAT
This sequence comes from Toxorhynchites rutilus septentrionalis, assembly GCF_029784135.1. Lineage (NCBI taxonomy): Eukaryota > Metazoa > Arthropoda > Insecta > Diptera > Culicidae > Toxorhynchites > Toxorhynchites rutilus. The sequence goes on from NC_073746.1 coordinate 228,250,810, forward strand.
AAAACAATGAATTATCTGTATTGTGATGCTAATATATGTTTTGTACCTTCAATCAATTCCGAAATACAGCTGGTTTTGTGATTCCGGATTCTAAATGAATTAAGCTTTAATCAACAGTACGAAGGTAAACATCATGAGAAAGGCTGCCTTCGTCTTCTGATTGAAGTTATTCATTAACTTTACTAAAACACCAACACACTAATGTATTATAGACTACGTTTGTGAGTACTTTATTATGCTTCGATATAACGTACAATTCGATACAACGTACAATTTTGAAAGTGAAATGTACGTTATATCGAAGTTTACCTGTATATATATATATATATATATATATATATATATATAGATATAGATATAGATTTTGCAAGAAAATTTAAAACATAAGCCTATCAATAAATATTGATTCGGCCCGTTTCCGCCTTTGCTCCGACGTTTCGAACCATATTATTCAACAATAACTTTCGTACAATGGCAAATTTAGGAGATCATACAATGGCAGACTTGATTGAAAGAATTTGACAAATCTGAACCTGAAGGGATTTGAAGCAAGAAACCATAATACTACAGTAAGGGTCCCACATTAATGCGGTTTCTAAAATCGGCCGAACTATACATACATATTCAGAATATAAGGGCCTCCAAATTCCTTTCTCACTCATCAAACTTCAAACTCCCAACTGTCAACGGACTTTGTCAATGAAGTGACTGAACTATACAACAATCTTCCATGCTGTTGACTACAACGTACAGCATTAGATTATCAGCGACAGTCAGCTCCAACATACACGATGACATCGAGAATAATAATGGCTCCAAGTTGCTACGTTGAGGAACTCAAAAACTGCTTTCGCTCCATTCAGAAGTGTGCGCGTTCAAAGAACGGTACTCCGCCGCGTCGAAAACGGACATCGTGCGGCACTTTGTGGACGCCGGATACGCCCGCTCCAGCATCTACAACATCTCAGCACTGTTGGACAACGATCAGAGCATCGAAAGAAAGCCCGGTTCCGGACGGCCGAAGACCCTGAGCGACAAGAAGCAGATTCTGAAGAGGAAGATCAAGCGAAAAGTGGCTACATCGCTGCGTGCGCTTGGCCGGTACAACCGGCCAAACAGTGTCGCCAGGTACTTTGAACATGGTCATACATGTCAGGAAGCGTAAGTCCCGTCCACTGGTCTCAGAGTTACAGGCATCGGCATCGGCTGAATAAGATGATCAAGTCGATTTTCCCGGCGAATCGCGATATGGCGGTGGTGATGGACGACGAGACCTATCTCACCCTGGATGACAACGACTGCCAGGTCACTTCGTATTTTTCTTCCCCCACAAAGGGAGTGAGCTCCGACGTGAAGTTTATTTCACATACACCCATACCTCGCTATACGGCCGCTCTTTATACGGCATTTCGCCATAATGGCCCTCTTCAATTAAGGCACGTTTTCGATTTACGGCCTAAAATGTTTCGCTATAACGGCAAAAAAAAAACGATGTCGATATTAATACATAATTCGTGGAACATGAAGTTGTTTCATTTTTGTTGTTTTGATTATTGATTATTGGAGTCTGTTATTATTTAATGTACAAATAAAATGAAAAGATAATATGTATTTTGAAAGATAAACCATGTTACATATTTTCCGTATTCAGAATCGATCCGATTGAATTTGTATCAATTACATTAGAATAATTGATTCCTTATACGGCTTTTCGCTTTGCGGCCAAGTTTCGTGGAACGTATCTAGGCCGTAAAGCGAGGTATGGGTGTACCAAGTTCCTCAAGAAGGTGCTGTGGCTGACAATCAGCGAGAAGAGGATGTCAAAACCTTTCCTCTTTAGCTCCAGACTGGCCGTGAACGGGGAAATTTATAGTACGAAGTGACTGCCGGAAGTTGCGTCGTTCATCAAGGAATACCAAAGGGCCAAAGACGCGGTGTTCTGGCCGGATCTGGCGTAGGCCCACTACTCGAAGCGATCGTTAGACGAGATAATTTTTTTTTCTTTTAATTAAACAGAATTGAATCATTTCATACACTGTTTCCCAAACGGAGTGTTAATGTTAAGTTTACACTGATCAGCTTTTGATAAAAATAACAAAAATTGTTACCGAGTCAGCTGGTTCAAGCTTAAGTATTTTGGCTCTCACCAGAAATATGTGAATATATGGAAAATGATGGGAAGGAAGGAAAATAATGGAGACACATGTTACTTTTCAGAATTGAAAAATTAATATCGAACCATAATCGCCAGAAAGATCGATCAAACGTCCGTGTTAGATAAAACATCTACATAGATTCAGAGCATATTCAATTACTGCTTATTATATGGACACTAAACATGCGTTAAAAGCTATCCTATAGCCGAGAATCTCCACTTTTTTTTAGCCGTGCCTTTTGTGCATTGTTAGCATGAGAAGATCTCTCACGCTGCCACCATCCTTTCGTGCGCTCGGAAGCACAAAACTTCTTACTTTTTTATTTCCATTCCTACTGCACATGTGGATGTATGTGATACATGTTTAGTTAGCAACGTCGCATTTACGCCACGTACCAAAAAAAAAAACACGCGCTCATAAAAAACGAACGTGTTAAACAAAAAACAGGTCCTTGTATGGGTGTGCGTGTGTATCTCTGGCTATCTCTGTCATTTGCTTTCCTATTTTTGTCCTCCTACTTCAGCGTAAACCAGGAGACAGGCGTTCTTCTGTGCGCTATATACTGCTGCAGGCAGAATGAAAGTATATAGTGAACCGTAAGAGATTGATCCTCGCTCTAGTATTGGTGTCCGGAAGCTACAGCCGACGGGATGCAAAAACTGTTGTGGAGCCGACGCAGCTCCTCACCGTTTAGCCCAGAGAAGAGAAAAATCGATAAGATGTGTAAATAAAGAATGCTTCTTATTCTTATTAGCCTAGCGATTTGATACGGTAAAGCATATTGAGAAAAAAAATATTATAAATACAATTCTCTTCCAATGACTTAATCGTTCATTAATATTTAATTAATATAAATTCAAGCCTATAACGGTACGGTTTAACAATTTTTTTCTCGCAATTGAAGTACTGTGCAGAAATTTTACCGAATAATAGATGGATGTGCTCTGGGTTAAAAAAAAACTTTAACTTTCCAACATTCGCCGATAGGTCTTTAGATCACACATTGGGATACATCTACCAATACACAGGAGCATGAATGAAAATAACTTTTTTTTCTACAATCTGTTGTTATTTTACTTGTCATTTACGTTTCCTCTCACCATACTAACACTACCGTTGGTTCGTCGTCATTAACTGCGAGGAGTTCGTTTCACCCTCAAGCATAGGATATGCGAATGTTGGCCAGCGAAATCGTTCTACGATCGATACGTGCCCGGCAAGGCAAGGGTGGAAGTGAATCGTTGTTCAGGATACCAAAATATATTTCCATGGTGCAAATTTTTTCAATTAAACTATCAGAAGTGTCCACTCATTATTCTTACTGGAAATTGCTTTTTTTTATTTGTCCGATATTTAAATTTATATTATTTTCATATACACAGGTGTTCTAATTTCAAAATACGTCTTTGCATGTGCATATTTTCAATTTTATTATTTTGTAGTAGTAGATCAGATAGTAGATAGATAGTAGATAGTAGAGATAGTAGAGTAGATAGTCGATCAGAACTCATACCTGGTAAATCCGTTAATACTGAACGCTACCGATAACAAATGGTCAATTCAAACAAACTTTGGGCGAAAAACTACTTCTAAAGACAGTTCTTGTGGCGTGACATACACACATTGCCAGAGAGATGGAGAAAAGGAAGGTGTAATGTTGCTGTATAGAAGAAGGCTAACTAACAGTAGGAGTATCTGTATCAAGTTGACCTGATGTTCTCAAAAATTTCCAGGAAGCAAAATATCTGGTTCGTTGGCGAGCAACCGGGTAGGAACCCGGCCTAACAGCATCCCACAGATGGGTTTATTACTGGCGACGAACGACTGAAGACCCTGATGGCGAATATGTGTAAGTGCCATTCATGACTGAAACTTTTTTTGATTGATTGCACGATAGTTCTCACGTGAGACTACGATCAAGACCAAGATCAACCAATAGAGGTTCTGTTCTCCAGTTCTCAGTCAAACACCCAACAGAACCAGCTGTCGATATTGGTTGATTTTCTATAAACAAACGTGTTTCCAACCATTTCTTCAGGGTTACCAATGATACTTTGCAAAATATCTCTTATGGTTTGATAACTAAAGATGACAACAAAACCTTTTTTTTTAATCTGTAATATATTTGTACCACACACCAACTAAATGTTACTATTCAGAGAATTTATGATACGAGGAAATTATTGAGGCATCGGTGGGCTGTTTATCTTGATCGTACCACCTTGATTCGATATATCTTGGCTGCCATTGTTACCCAAATTGATTGTGAGAAACGATATATCGTGAAAAGAGTGAAAAAGTGAAATTTAAAATCTAATGGAAATTAACATATATAGATAGTTGAAGTATAGGTAAAATTGAAACGATATCAATTGAATTGAATCCAGGAAAAGAATTTATTCTTCCTATTACAAAAATTGCAAAAACCAATAAAGCTGAAAAGTAGAGAAAGGGTGAAAAATTAGAAGGAAAAGAGAAATTATTTGTGTAAGTTTACAAAATTTTAGCTCAAGCATGTGTAGTGTAATTCGCATATTTCCGTTTTGAGTTTTTGAAAATAAACAAAATACCGTGTGTTGATCGTAACTCATAAAATTCGTACCAATAAACATGTGTTACGAGTGTTATACTAGGTTAGGGAAAAAGTAATCCATTATTTTTTGGGTGAAATTCAAAATCTCTTTTAATATGTTTCGGATTTTTCGATTTGGGTGAAATGTGTGTTGCCATTCTAATGGTAGCTTCACAATGCCTCTGTCTTGGCCCTTATTGGCGAAAGACTCTAGAAATAGATTTTTTCTATCTTCTCTTGAGTTTCTTATAACTAGGTCTATTAATCTCGTTCAAATCTTGTTGTGTCATAATTCTTCAAAGAAAGTTAGCTTATTCAATTTAATAAGTCGCTCATCTAAATTGGTGCAATGGTTCAAATATTATGAATTTTGGCAAAAAATCATTTTTGGATAAAGGTAGAAAAATGATTTTTCGAACTCCCGGTTTGCTTTCTGTGAAAAATTCTCATCCTTCAAGCAAAAATATAAAAAAATATAGCGCTATGAAAACAATAAAAAACAACTACAATCAATAGTTACGAAATTAAAATCCATTTCTTTTGCGAGTTCAATATTTTTTTAATAAAAGGCTAGCTCATTGGCTTCAATTTGATATATCGGAAGTTTCACAGTGCGAGAAAAGGTGGTTATCGCCAGGTGCCAGGTGGTGCCAGGTCCGCACTATATGGTGGATGCACTAAAACATCCCAATTAAGCTCCCGGAGTTGTGTGGCCTTGCATTGTCCTGATGGAACACAACACCTCCTCTGTTGGCCAATTCTGTGACGTTTCTGGTCAATCGCAATCTTCAAACGGTTTTGACTGTAGAGATATATATATTTATTTATTTATTCGTCTTCGATTTGTAAATAAAATATTTTATTCACTGAATTTAATGTGAATAAAATATTACATTTTTATTTATTTTTTAATACAGTGACAACCCGATTATATTACTTGGCGTTTTTATCACTCTCGAATTTGGTCGCTTTTATCACGTTTTTCGAAAAATGAGAAATTATATGAAATGTTCAATTCTTGAACAAAAAATGAAAATTAAGCAGAAAAAAATGTTTTGGGCATTCATGCCACCTATCGTGATTAGCCGTATTCATGGAAAAATTTCATACTGATTGATTTGTAGCGTAAACCACATTTTTCTTTGAAAGCTTGAAAGCATATTATTTTCATGAGCTCAGAATCAAAAACTGAATAATTCTGAGCAACTTTCTCTTCCCCTTCTATTGTGTGAAATGAGATGCACGATCTATGCCGTTTCCCAGTTTGAACCGTGGAAGAGACAATCATAGTTTTTTTTTGTAATAGATTTATTCTTTTGTAGTGATGATAAGGCGATATAAGCTAATGAAAAAAAAATTGAAATCACAAATCGCTCAACAATTCGGTATACACCGTACGACAATCACAAGAATGCTAAAGTAGAAAGATTAATTTGTGAAACTGTATGTTTTGACTATAAGCACTATAAGAAAAATTAAATATGATGCTGAAGGTAGAATTGTTTTAATGTTTAAATTAATTGATGGTAGATATTCTATACTTACTTTAATGGAAAATACAGCAAGCTGCAAACGGTTGTATACGACTGTGTGGTTGATGGTATCTGCGTCGTTTTCGATTCTTGTCTTAATTTTATAGTTTGTGCATTGGATAATTTCAAATAACAATTTTCTTCAATTACTTGAAGGCTTATGATTTGACCGTGGACCAGGTATATAATTACAACGAATTTGCCTTATTTAAAAAAATGATTACCAGATAAACGTTAATTCATTTGGAGGAGAAAAAGCGTCGCATGAATCAAAACTGACAAAAGCCGGATAATCATAAACATCCATTGATGATAATTGGAAACTCAATGAACCCTAGATGTTTTCAGACGGAAACTATTTCTTGAATGCTTCTAAAATCAGTTTTTTCTGGAAGCTCCCAGAAAAGACTTCAACCTAGGGACGTTCCGATAATAGATAACTGCATTGCGCACCATTGCTTGAGGGAATGAAATTTCCTGTGGCGATGGAATAATTAAAGATTGTCCAACGCCAACAGAATGATGAATCAGGGGCAAATTCAAAACATAAAAGTAATATATTTAGGAAAATTAGAAATGTCAATCATGCTAAATTCAGAATACTGGACAAGGCACTGAAAAAAATACGATCTAGCAATTTGAATATTGGTAGCACGTCAATCTCAATCACAAAATCTTGGGAGCAATTTTATGTGGTCCAAAACAAATATGTATTTGGTCAATGAAGACAGAATTTCTGTATTCACCTTATTTATGATTACTGATCCCGGTAATCAAATAGTGGTACCGGACCTCGAAGAAGGAAGAATATTTCACACACAACATTCCGACAGCGAAATTATCGGTATAGTGAATGATGAATCAGAAAAGGATGAAGATACCGATGTTGGAAAAGATGAAGATGAAGAAAAAAAGAAAAGTAGTTACAGTAATCAACCGGATATAGCAGCTCTGAAAACAGAATTTAATTCATACAAAATTTCAATTCATAATTTGAATAATACGATAGAATGGAAAGAAGAAAATAACTTAAATTTAGCTACATTGTCTTTCCCACAATTTCGTCGAGAAAACAAAAGAAATTGCTATGAGAAAACCACTACAACTATAACTTCGTTATATCATGTTATACTGTGTTGTTTTACGTGTCCATATGATAAATATTGTAATAAATGTTTTACTATAAATTTTGTATATTTTAATCATACATATTGGAGAGAAATTTTTTTTTTTCGTTTAATAAAAATATCTGTTTTGAATATATAACTTTTCCATTTTATCGCACGAATTTTTTTTTTGAGCGTGGTATAATCGAGACGTCACTGTAATTAAAAATTTAAAAAAAATAAATAAAATAATTATGTAACTCGCACTTGAATGGAACAAACAAAAAACAGCGCAAGATTTTTTTTAGTGTGAAATATCACCTTTACAACGAGCCTAAACTGGAAATTGTATAATCTATATTACGCGAGATATTGATCATTACCCAGGAAATAATGAACTACTTTTTTCCTAACCTAATTTATTCGAAATGACATAAGATTCGGGAAATTTACCTTTTACCATTATTTACCATTACCTTCAAAAACTTCAGAACATTCGGAAACCTTGAACTCTAGACCATGCGACTACTGTCCTGTTATCTGCACACGGTTGCACAGGGTTCCCGGAATAAATCGCCACAGAAAACGACTGCAACAGAAACCACCGCTTATAAAATGTGTAGTAGGCTATAAATATTGTGGCGCGGTATTGTATTTCAAAACAAGAATTAACCGGGCAAACGTATCGCCCCAGGCAAACGTAACGCCCCGGGCAGACGTATACCGTCCGACGCTCGCTAGAGCTCGGTCGGACATTGCTAAAGGATCGTATCCTATGTTTCAAACTAACCGGGCAATCAGTGGATCCCAGGTTTGCGTGCGAGACACCGCCGCTTCCGACGGCGGGTCGGCGGTGGACTCGGATTGCGTCATCTTGGCGGCATGGGCCGCCTCGATTCCTTATCCTCGCCAAATGGGGACTTCGTCCCCATTACATTGTCCTCAGAATAAATTTCGAAAAACGAGAACAAGAGAATAAATTTATAATAGAAATGTGAGGCACATGATGTTTTTCCCGCGCCAAATATTTCTAGCCTACTACACTTTTTCTAAGCGGTTGTTTCTGTTGCAGTTGTTTACTGTGGCGATTTATTCCGGTCACCGTTGCACAGAACGAATAAAAGTAAGAAGAAGGCTGATTAAATAGTTCAGGAATAAAAACGGGACACATAAACCAAAAACACTACACAAAAAAAAATTGAAGAATTTTTGTGAGTGAATAAAATCGAGAATAAAACCAATCAATCAAATATTCTTAGATGTAACGGCTCTGGTCTCTGCAAAGAAGAAACGTGTAGAAGCCAATGAGACTTTGCGAGGGAGTTTATGATTTTTGGAAATTTTATCCTAAAATTTCTTACATTCCAGATCATTGTTCTGTTTGACAATTATCATAGTGCTTATGCCGTGACTTTTCTGTTGTCCAAAGAAAAGTTGAACGAAACATCTTTCAACTGATATGATACTACCAGCCAAACACTGAATATAATCAGTAAGTTTCACGAATTCCTTAAATTTTAGTTTTCGTTTTATTCACGACGATTTGCAACTGTTACGGATTATACGTTTTATCTCTTTGATTATAATTACTGTTATCTATAAGAACAGGAATTTGTTTATACTAACGCTACGTTGAATCTATGAATTTCGAAGTGGACTTTTATAAATTACTGTTACGTTTTTACCAGACTAGCCTTCCATTTTTCAATGTACTCCAACGCAGTATCATATAGATTTTCTACCTTTTTGATAAATTTAGCCACCTGTTTTTCATCAGAATTAACTAGTCCTACGTCAAAACTACGTTCATCAGTAATGGAGCCATACCAGAAAACATGTCTCGTTTTTATGAAATAGTTTTAACGTTAATAACTATTTTTGCTGCCAACGGAAGATGTCAGTTTGCATACCAATCGGAAAGTAAATTCTCTGAAAAATGTAAAACATTACACATCCTCAATCCATACATTGTTTAAATTAACCAAATTTGGAAGCAAGCATTTTCCCATACATTTCTGTGTTTACCTATTTCTGCATTCTATATCGAGTAACGAGTGAAACCTTGACCTTCTTTGTTTTAAAGAGGCTTTAAACTTTCTAGCTCATTCGCTAGCAAGCAGTTAGTAGTCTCTCGTAATGCTGATGTCACACAGAACGATTTTGCTCGATACAAAATTCTAGAGCAAAATTACTTCGGAGGAGCGAAAAAAAATCTTGTTTTAAAACAATCGCTCAGTGATGCGACAGAGAGCCTTTTTTCTCTGGTCCTCCAGCCGAAGTAGTGAACAAGCGAAATAATTTCGTAGTCCTGCATTAATAATGCGGTCTTGTCTTGGACATAAATCTCCATATTTTTTTAGAACACTTTGCACCACACTAGTCCGAAATACTGCTTCTTTTTTATGTTGAAGAGTTATAATAAATTTAAAAAATCATCATCAGCAAATTAGTGGCAGATAAATGTTTAAATGTTTTGAAGATCGCTAATAGTAGTACAACATGACAGTATTACAAATATTTTTTTTTCTTTGTACTCAAAATACGGTGCAAATTGATAAAAATACGGAACCATCAAAAATGGTCGAAAATACGGTACTGTATTTTATTGAGTAGTGCATGTACAAAATATAGCTTCCTAAATTGTTGATTCGGTAAATCAATTGTCTGGCTACTTTTACGATATTTCTATAACTATTTTTGGACTTCGAAAAAAAACTATAGTAACGTCTCGATTATATCACGTTCAAAAAAAAAATCGCGTGAGTTAATGGAAACGTGATATATTGGAAACAGATTTTATTTTCTAATAAAAAAATGGTTTTTTTCTCCAATATGTCGTTTAAATGCTTTTTTTCGTGTGACATGCATAATATACATTAAAACATTTATTACATTATTTATCATATGAGCTGTAATACAACATATTAATACGATATGCAACATAACATATCGAAATTATTGTTGCAGAGCGTATATCATAGCAATTTCTCGAATAGACAAAACATCCTAAGTAATACACCTTTCGAAGTTCTTTAGTGCCTTGTTCAGTGTTTCTGAATTTAGCATGATTATCGTTTCTAATTTTTCTCGGTAGCAGTTTTCTATTTCGAATTGTTCCATGGTCCATTGGTGAACAATAGAAGCTGCATTCGGCATTTGTGAAAAAAGGTCATATTATTCCATTATCAGAGGAAAAAAATGCGATGGTGTGATGTGCAGTTATTCGCCATATTAATAGAACGGCTTTAGGTTGTAGTTTTTTTTGTTTAAAACTGACAAAATCGGGAAGAAGCTGATTCTGGAATCGTTCACGAAATATGTCCACCAAAGCAACAGCAGAAACTAGGTAGTGCATTAGAAGTGAAAAATCTTTGAAACATCGAGGATTCTCGAGTCATTCCAATTATTAGTAATGGTAGTTTAAGAGTATCAGAGAAATAAGCCAGTATTGATTCCTGTAACATTTTTTTTTCCTGCGAATGAGTTAATGTAATGTTTTGATGTTTTGAAAAGTAAACTAGATTTGTCGCATTTATGTACCTGGTTGAAACTGTCTACTACCCGATAATCGACCGGAAACTTTTCACCGTATTCAATATTTTAAGCTTACGTATGTTGAGACTCTTTCTATAATTGAAAAACTAGAATGACGCATGTGCTCCGAAATTACGTATAAATTGCTTAGTTTGCATGTTAATATTTTTTTTAGTTTCCTAAACTTAAATAAATTAAAATCTTTTATGTCCAACTTTCTTCTCTGATCACGTAAGTCTTGGCATGTAAGTGGTCACTTCCTATAGCGTACAAGTTGGATACCGTTAATTAGTCAAAGCACACAACCTCAATTTGCAAAAGCTATCATAAAAATGTATCACCGAATTCATTGTAATGTAATTTCATCAATAGACAAAATTAAATACTTTATTACTGATTCATTCACGGATGAATCTTGAGAAACGGAACAGGCCGTACATCTCATTCCAAACTCTTCTCATCCCCATCTTCGTGAATACGGATGATCGCTGGATGCGGTATGAATACTTAAAAATATTTTTTTCTGTTTAATCATCATTTTTTGATCAATAATTCAACGACGAATTGAAATTTTCATATTTTTTCTTACGTTTCGAAAAACGTGATATGAACGAAACATTTTTAGGGATGAAATCGAAAGTGATAGAAACGAGACGTGATAAAAACGCCCAGTGATATAATCGGGACGTCACTGTATTTGAAACTGATAAAGATAAACCACCAACTTATTAATATTTTTGAAAAAAAAAATCAAAATGTTTCGATTTTTAAATTATCCATTTTTTCTTCTCAGCCACCCTAGTTCTCGCTAATGAAAATTAACGGTAGTCATCCGACAGCGCATGTGTATGTTAGATGTCGTCCTCTGCAACTGTATTCGTTAACCAGTCTGCCTTGTCTGATTCTGCTGCTGCTGCCGCTGTGTTGTTGCTGCTACCTGACGAGCCGTCAGACGCTATACACATGTGTGTGCGCGCGTTTGCGGTCCTCGTATATTCTTCTCGTCTACTCCAATATACGCTACTTTAGCTGCTGTTAGCAGTTTTCCGAGGGTTCCGAAGCTGCTCGAGCGAACCGTTCGTTTCAAAAGTGACGCGCTCGTTGGTTGCTGCACAACGTTTTGTCGTTGTTTGTTGTTGCGAGGATTTTTGTTCTCTATTTTGGAAGGTGATTTTTTACTTTCACGGAACAACCGTTTGAAAGATAAAATAGCAGAGGGAAGAAGTTCTTTTTCTTTTCGCGGAGGCACAAAGCAAAGCAAAAAAGTAAAAATTTGGCACGCAAAATTTGATTCTCTTTTCCGTTGTTTGATAGTGGGCTGCGCGCTGTTTTTGGGCAAGAGAAAGTCATCGTCGACGGACATTGCATGTGTTGCGTGTAGCAGCGAGAATTACATGAATTGAATGAAAGGGAATGCGAGCGGTGTGAAGCATTGATAGGAAGTGGAGATTTGATGCAGTTGAGGGTGGCGGTGCAAATGCAATCGTTCATCTGCGAAGCGTAGCGTTATTCGGGGCTTTTCGAGTGTTTGGATGGAATAGAAACAGAAATGTGTCGGAGGCTACAGTGATAACGAATTAAAAACAGTTATAGAAGCATTTGTTTTGTGGAAATGAGTGTTGGAAATCAGCATGATTAGAGTCAATAAACATATTCGTTTCAATAGTTGAAAGTCGCATATGTTCAAGTCTCCAGTGAAAAGCAAGTCTGATTTTGGTTGAAAAATACTCGAAAATTGGTAGAACTTTGACGACATGTAAAACGCGGAGATGTTTATGGAGCTGTTTTTATCACTATGGATAACAATTACTTGGTAGTTACTTAATTGAAGTGTATATTATAAAATAACTCAATTGTGGAGTATAAAATATTTAGTAGTGAAGTGAATTTTTCCCAACAATAATTTATTTGGGCGTATCAAACCGGTGTTCAAAATGTCGGTTCAGGCGAAGCGTCAGCATTGTTATTTGTGTGATTTGCCCCGGATGCCGTGGGCCATGATCCACGATTTTTCGGAAGCCGTGTGTCGGGGTTGTGTAAATTATGAAGGAGCAGATCGCATCGAGCTAGTTTTGGATACGGCCAGACAGATGAAGCGAATTCACGCTGGTGCTGGCGGTGGAGGTGGTTCCGGTGCAAGTGGGGGAGGTGGAAAACGAGGCCACGAAAATGGTGAGATGCCGCACAGATCGGTTCCACAAGCGCATCATCATTACTCGGTGCGTACAGGTCCTAATGGACCAACGTTGGTCGATTTTACGCCTAAACATGAGCCACACGATATTGCCGGAGTCCGTCCGGGGGCACGGTTGCAACAACATATCCCACCACATCACTTACCACATGCCAACAGACAGCAGGTGCCGCCGGCACTTTCCGTCAACTTGAAACGACCTCCGCCGGAGGATGATGAGCACGGACCGATGGATGGACCGACGGGAAGCGCCAAACGCGGAGCTGATGATTCAGTTGCCATCCAGAGACCACCATTGACGCGGGGAGACTCGCTGCCAGCGGTTCCATTCGTCCCAGATCGTCAGCAGGGGTACAAAGACAAGCATCCGGTTCGGACAGCTTCCTTCGATACGGCCACATTTAAACCAGCTGGTAAGTTCGCTCGAAATACTATTTGTTCAATGTTATCCTTTTTCCCCCTATCGCTGGGACTCTTCTTCGTTCCATTTATTCCCCGTAGCTAATTGTTTCTTCTTCCATTTGTGAATGTGGGAGTTTTGAAGTGTGTTGGCATTAAATTCCTCTGTATAACATTGGCAGAAAATGTTCACAACCATGTCTTCATTTCATGGAATCTCGGACATTTATTTCAAGAACAAAAATTGAATTCACCGAATTCCGGAATGCTTAGAGTGAAACCAAACAAGGTCAACATTGCGTCACACCCAAAAGCGGTACATTTCTTGTCATCATCAAGTTCAAGGATGCTTTCCGACTCTTGTTTTGCCTCGCCACATTGATCGGCAAATGATTGGCGTGGATAAGGCCAGGCAGAACAGCCAACAGCTGACTGACATTGATCATCATCTGTGCATCGTATACCGTTACCACCACGAACGCCACACCGGGTGTCATCCCTTTAAATCTTCTAGAAATAATATCTCCAGACAGCAGACAGCAGTTTCGAATGCATCGAGTCTCGTTCGCTCTTTTTGGAATAAGCTTTTGTAAGCTGGCACAAGAAGAATATGAAAGATGGGAGGCAGCAACTGAAAACACAAAAAGCCTGTTGTTTTGAGGAATAGAGAAAGGAAGAAGAATGCACGATCAGTTCGGATGTGGGTTGCCCTTATACGTAGGGTTTAAATCTGATCGCTGAGCGTCGAGGTGTAGCCACCAGTTTAGGGCCTGTTTACCAATTTCTTCCCAATCGGATAGAGGTACGAAGCAGCGAGAAGCGAGAAGAGATCAACAAAACAGATTTTTTTTCGATAAAATATTTTGTCTTCTGTCCTATTCATGTGTGGGTTTTTTGAATCTTTAAAGGCTAATCGGGATACGGATGGATGCAAAAAACCGTTAGGAAATCCATGGTGGTGTGTTGTAACGGGTTTTCATAGTTATGCGCTAAGTCGCAGCGATATTAAGACATGGATTTGGTTTTTACTGAAATACGGATCTGTAGGTAAAATCTGTCAATTTTTATCCAATGTCTGTGGATTCCTACGGATTTTGATTATCAAAGTATGTTGTATTAATTCCTTCAGATTCAAATATTATTCTGAAGTGAGGCCAAGAATATCCACGAAGCTCTCGTGTGAGTTTGGAAGTTCCTCTGATGGAGAAGCGCTGGGAGCGGCTGGCATCAATGGTAGTGAACTGGTCGAACCAAATAAGTGCTTGCCTACTGAAGCAGTGTTGCCACACGTACATATTTATCCGAAAAGGTTCAGATTTTCCGATTTTTTTAGTACAGATTCTGTACGGTACAGATTACAGACTTTTGTACAAAAGAACAGATAAGTAACGATTTTCTGCAGTGATAACATATAGAGCTGGTAAAATAGACAAGGCAGTAATTCGATTTTGATGATTGGACCCTTGTTGTATTTGTATTTGTATTTATTTCTCAATTCAACTGACAATTATTGTCTCAATGAATAATTGTACCAATCCAGCAAGCATCGAAGAAGTATTGGAAGCGTTTTTAGGTTTTTATGATACGGAATAAATACCGTGCCTTAACATGAAATTGAAATAAAAGAAATATCTGCTGGACAAAAATAAATTACAGTGCGTTAACATCTTAATACTTTTATTACGCCTCACTCCTCGGCAACTGTTGATTTTTTTTATTGTAACAACAACAAACTAAATCGACAAAGAAATGATTTTGAATTCATTTTATAAACACAGCATAGGGCAGATCGAAACTTTCAATAACTGATTCAGTCAAAGTTTATCAAGAGTGTGTATAACAATCATCAAACGAATGAGTTATTTCTGGCTTGAGCACTATTTTTTCAACAGATTTGTTTATTTGATTGAATTTGAATTTGATGATCATTTGAAGAGGGACAAGAATATTTATGTTGGGATGGCAGCAGAAGAAACTATCTGAACAATGTACAGTGAAAACCAGATCATTTTTAAAGATATTTGTCGCAGTTTTTTCGTGGAGCTGATCTAGCAAATGAGAAAGAGTCGATTTTAATGATCCGAGACTCATGGCTGCTACAATTTTGAATCTCACAAACTTTTCCAATTCAACGAGCATGAACGTTGTATAGGGCGTATTTGCAGGGTTCTACGATGGGGTTTTACAAGCTCTGGAAAACTAATTCGGTGCCCTAACCATCTAAATTTTTTTTTTCAAATCTTATTTATATTAGCAATATAAATCACTGTATATCGTAATTACAGTGTCATTAAGTAGTATTTTTAATTTGCCTCATCTTGATTATGATCAGATATGATCATTAACACATAATACATTTGTGTCATTCCAACAAATCTTGACTTTCTTTCCATAGTTTTTGTACTTTTCTACCTCTTAGTTTAGTTTTATTTGAATTGTATTCTTAAAATAATCGTTTAGCGCTTGCTGAGGAATGCGGCGGAATCCGAAATGCTGTAATAATATTACTCAATTTGGGAAAAGCAAAATTATTACCATAACTTTTTAGTGATAAAAATTTACCTCAAAAGAAACATTCTTCCGTTCGTTTGCAGCGAAATTACTAAAAACCAGGTTTCGGATCTCTCTTAATTCATGATCGATATGCTGAGTATCATTTCGATCTCAAATATTTGGAAAAATTTATGTACAGGTAAACTTCGATATAACGTACATTTCACTTTCAAAATTGTACGTTGTATCGAATTGTACGTTATATCGAAGCGTAATAAAGTACTCACAAACGTAGTCTATAATACATTATTGTGTTGCTGTTATAGTAAAGTTAATGAATAACTTCAATCAGAAGACGAAGCCAGCCTTTCTCATGATGTTTTCCTTCGTACTGTTGATTAAAGATTGATTCATTTAGAATCCGGAATCACAAAACCACCTGTATTTCGGGATTTATTGAAGGTACAAAATTTGTTTTAGCATCACAATACAGGTAATTCATTGTTTTATCAGAAAAAAAAATATTGAAAAAACTTTTCCTTTACACTTTGGATATGTGTACGTTATATCGAGGTAAAATGTACGTTATATCGAGGGTACGTTATAACGAGGGTACGTTATATCGAAGTTTCCCTGTAAAGAGGAACAATTGACATATGCTTTCAATGAAATCCGTTGGATCAGCTATCGTCATGTTGATGATCATTGAAATTGAATTTTTTTAAAACTTGATTACAGAGTGTAATGTAAAAATTTATCGAATCGCTCCTGAATTCAGCTACTGTTAGATACTCATTGATCAACATTTCTGTTGCAGCACCTACATAAACATTATCCAAACTGACATATTTTTTCGACTTTTTGAAACCAAGAATCTGTAGATACAGATAAAATATTTTTTGGGTTCCATACAGATATTGTTCCAATAATAGTTACGGCTAGATGTTAACGTTTTCGTATATGGGTAGTACATATTAATAGAATTGTCCAAATTTGGGTGCTTTATGCTCAGATATGTCATGATGATCACCAATCGATTTGGCCTCTCCCTCAGAATCTATTGCATATCTATGGCATAAAGGCGTTGAAAATAGAGCTTGAATAAACTTCCTTTACACCTCAATGAAGCATTTCATCTCTACATTTTATCTCTACATTGTATATGATGGCTGGCTTTACGTAGAAACAATCAACATCGTCTAATCAATAATAACTATGTCAATCTATGATACTAAAGCTTCAAAATTGGACTTACAAATTTAATACAGATTTCAATACAAATTTTTCGAGAAAAAAACTAAGATAAAAAGATTTTTTAGACCAAAAACACAGATTTTATTATGGCAACCCTGCTGGGCAGTCTTTCCTTGAGTACACTCCTCATGACTTCACGCGATCTGTCATGTTATTAGCTCCATCGGCAAAATATCCTACAATATTCTGTTTGTATGGTATTCCTGTAGAGCGTTTTGGCTGTTTCGCTGGCATGCTTAAAAATACTGGTGGTGGTGGTGGAAAAGGTGGGAAGGTTGACCACTCTGCTTTGAATGCAGTCGCTTGACATTGTACATTGATTGTTCCGGCAAACTTCGTCCCGCCCATTTACTTGATTAATTCTCGAGTAATGCAGAAATTTGTGTTTTATTTGTATGGCAGCCACCCCTAAGAGAGGGGGGAGGGGTATCTAACCACCATAGAAACATTCATTGCACCCTAAAGTTTCCATATGCCTAATTTGGTTTAATTTGCTTGATTAATTCTCGGGTAATGCAAAAATTTGTGTTTCATTTGTACGGCAGCCCCCTCTAAGAAAGGGGGAAGGAGTATCTTAACACCATAGAAACATTTATTGCATCCTAAAACCTCCACATGCCAAATTTGGTTTCATTTGCTTGATTATTTCTCGAGTAATGCAGAAATTTGTGTTTCGTTTGTATGGCAGCCCCCCTTTGAGTGGGGGAAGGACTGTCTAACCATCATAGAAACATTTATTGCACCCTAAAACTTTCACATGCCAACTTTGGTTTCGTTTGATTGATTAATTTCCGAGTAATGCAAAAAATTGTGTTTCATTTGTATGGCAGCCCCCTCTAAGAGAGGGGGAAGGAGTATCTTATCACCATAGAAACATTTATTGCATCCTAAAACCTCCACATGCCAAATTTGGTTTCATTTGCTTGATTAATTCTCGAGTAATGCAGAAATTTGTGTTTCATTTGTATGGCAGCCCCCCCTTTGAGTGGGGGAAGGACTGTCTAACCATCATAGAAACATTTATTGCACCCTAAAACTTTCACATGCCAACTTTGGTTTCGTTTGCTTGGTTAATTTCCGAGTAATGCAGAAATTTGTGTTTCATTTGTATGGCAGCCCCCCCTTAGAGAGGGGGGAGGGGTCTCAAAATATCACGAAAACCTTCCCCGGCCCCAAAAACCCCTACATACCAATTTTCATGTCGATCGGTTCAGTAGTTTCCGAGTCTATAAGAATCAGACAGACAGACAGACATCACTCCATTTATATATATATATATATATATATATATATATATATATATATATATATATATATATATATATATATATATATATATATATATATATATATATATATATATATATATATATATATATATATATATATATATATATATATATATATATATATATATATATATATATATATATATATATATATATATATATATATATATATATATATATATATATATATATATATATATATATATATATATAGATTACTTATGGTTACGACCTTGTTTAGGTTGAAATGTATATACAAGCTTAAAGTCATCATAAGATTCCGGATGTTAAGTTCATCGAGCTTGACTATAGCCTTATCATCTCATATTTTCCTATGTTGTCAACATTTGGAGACTATAATTTCACTGAAGAAAGTTCCAAATCATCGTATATCGCACCTCTTACTGGACTATCTATCATCATAATAAACCTCTTATGGACTTCATAAATCAGATATCTTTAGTTTTCAGCACGTCTCTGATCGACACATAGACACGTATCTTCTTTTTTTCAAATTCCTCCGCTCATTCCCATCTCGAAGAAACTCTGTTATGAGCTTCCTGGAGTTGCACACCATTTTTTAATTGTAAAAACAAAGCACACAAGGAAGGGTTGCTAAAGGTTGCTAAGAGGTGAACGGGAAATAATATAAAATAAACGATTTTTGGATTCTATATAAAATATATAAAATTTTGTACAGCATTAGGTCAAAATAAAATATCAATAATTAAGAAAATGTTAACGATGAAAAAAATGGCAATGGTGCTGAGAGAAAGAATTTATGACATTACAGGAATTGTTATGCTTGTTCGCTGTTAAAAATGTGAATCCATTTATTGTTGACTAGCTGACCCGGCTAACTTCGTCCCGCCCAAAATTTATTTTTCGTTATCACGTCCACGTTTTCTTACTAAGCGCTGTTCATGGGTCCAATCGCAGAATTATTCATTGATTGATCTTCTAATATACCCTTTAAAATTACCTGTTATTTTAAAATTCCTAGTACTTCTACCAAAACTCGACATTCTAATATCAGATTATTTTCAGACACAATTCTCGTTCAAGATTTTTCAACCACTTGCAAATAACATGTTTCTCCGTTACGTTACATGCCAAATGATTTTATTTGCTTGATTATTTCTCGAGTAATGCAGAAATTTGTGTTTCATTTGTATTGCAGACCCCTCTTAGAGAAGGTTTGGAGTGTCTTACTACCGGAAAAACATTTATTGCACCGTAAAACCTCCACATGCCAAATTTGGTTTATTTGCGTGATTAATTCTCGAGTAATGCAGAAATTTGTGTTTCATTTGTATGGCAGCCCCCCCTAAGAGAGGGGAGAGAGGTATCTAACCACCATAGAAACATTTATTGCACCCTAAAGTTTCCATATGCCTAATTTGGTTTAATTTGCTTGATTAATTCTCGAGAAATGCAAAAATTTGTATTTCATTTGTGTGGCATTTCGTAATATAATTTTGTACAAGATCGTTAGCCCGGCTAGCTCAGTCGGTAGAGCATGAGACTCTTAATCTCAGGGTCGTGGGTTCGTGCCCCACGTTGGGCGAGTAAACTTTTAGGGGGGTCTCCGTAGCCACATTGGTTGCGCGTTCGCTTAGTAAGCGATCGATCGTGAGTTCAAAACTCAGGGCCCTCATTGAAAAAAATGTGCCGGTGAGAGATGTGTTGGCTCGGTTAGACCTTGATTACATGTCCCAAATATATGTCTTCCTAAAATATATCGATCTTCGTGTGTGATTGTCCTTATATCCTTATATTCTCCTTTTCCTTTTCCTTCGCGAGAAAGCAAATCCCTTCTTACTAACAATAGAATAAGGTGAAATGTAAATACGTATTAGATATAAGATAGGCTTAAGAATTGAGTATGATGAATGTGAGTGCGAATGTGAGTGTGAACATTGTCAACATATCCTTATATCCCTTCCTTTTCCTGAAAAAAAATGTCACCCTTCTAAACTCGAGCAAACCGCGAGTAATCGGTTCTCTACTTCATTAACACTAGAATTAATGAAAAATGTTTATATATACTTGTAACAATACAGATAGGAGTTTGGCTCCTTTAAACTTATGTAACTGAGCCTGTAAAAATAAACGATTTAATAATAAAAAAAAAGATCGTTAGCCTTTCCTTGGATACCATAAATATCTAGTTTTTATTTAATAATATTTTGTGATCAATTGTATAAAAAGCCTTCTTGGGATTTAGAAACAGTGCGTCAACAATAATTTTATGATCAATCAATCATTTCATCCACAAGCTGCAATGATGTAGTTAGTAGTTAGTAGTTAGTAGTAGACGCCTGAATCCATATTGAAGCTTGTAGAAAGCAATATTATTATTCAGAAAATCTAGAGATCTCTTCACAAGCAATTTTTGAATTATTTTATTATGTATTTTGAAATGTGTCTGTAATTGCTCGGATTTGTAGAATCACTAAATTTAAAAATTGGCATAACTCTAGCTACTTTCAGGTAGCTTGAATAAATCCCCGTGGACAGCATTTTATTGAATACAGTCAACTCTCCCTAACTCGATATCCAAGGGACCATCGAGTTAGGGAGGTAGAGTTATGGAGAGAAGAATGCTTGTAAAATCAATCAAAAGTGTCATGAAACCAATCGAGTTAGGGAACATATCGAGATACAGAACATCGAGTTAGGGAGAGTTGAACATTGAAAATCATTGAAAATGCAGCTGAATTCCCTTTTATACTTACTGGAATCTTATCAGTTCCGCATTTTTTTGCTTTTCAACCCATTTATAGTCAACAGCACTTTATTTTGGGTTGAGGGATAAAAGAAAGTCGTATTCATAAGAGAAATATTGTTATTATTTTCAAGAATTTCGCTGGATAACTGAGTTCCAATGTTCGAAAAATAATTGTTAAAAATGTTGCATCCTTCTTGTCGTTTTCAGACTCCCTACCAAGCGATTTGCCAATCCAAAAGATACTTTGACTTGTGTCCGCCTTTTCATTGACAGGATTGAATAATATAAGGGACCCATGAAAGGATTGTTATTTTATATATCTTCGTTAAGGTCAGGTTTTGCTGGTTCGCAACACCATTGTGTTAACATATTAAGGACCGCAAAGAAATCTGTAAGACATACGAGTGGGACCCCACGTTTTGGGGCAAACTTGTACGCATAATTTGTTCGGATTCCAAGAATGAGATCGTTTCCTTCGGTGTGGATGAGACAAAGGCGAGCCATCGGTAGGCCTTGTTAGATTCTTGGCAGACCAAGGATTTAACCACCAAGTGTAGAAAACACGGGTTATTTCGTGACCCATACGTAACAGACGGAACGTGAAACATGAGAAAACTCGTGAGTGGTCCTTAATGTGTTCATAAGAATTTTTTTCGGATAACGGATAGTTACCGTTACTGGATACCCCATCCACCTCCAGTTGAGACAGTTTACGCAAAATACGACACGGAAGCTTAGATATCCCTTATATGATCCATTCATTGAATCTACCATGGCAATTTATTTCGCTTATTTCTTCTCTACAAACGAAGGAATAAAAGCAACAAAAAGCGCTATTGCGTTATAAAAGCCTTAATTTCCTGCTCACTTCCATTAAGATATAGGACCCTCCAAAATTTGATTTATGTTCATTGCGAAAAACGATTTCGTAAGTGAATAAAAAGCCGCATATTTCTCCTCTGTGTGATTCGGCTCGGTCGTGTCGGGGTAAAACAGGGCTGCTCTTTTTTATGTGTTCGCTCTCGCATATTGAATTCACTTTGTGCCATTATATGAATGCAGAGATTAATAATTATACGTCCCAACCACCCCCCAACATACACACACACTTACACTACGAAAAAGAACTCATTCCTATTCATCAGGACAGAGCGCGCGGCTAAGATGAATGAACAAATGCGTCTCGATGCCGTAGAATGAAAAATTCCTCTGATGGTGGGATATTCGTGCCTACGTGCGCTGCTCTCTAGCCAACAAATTCTCGTCATCCTTGTGCGATGCTCTATACGTATTTACCTCAGACGATGACAACGGGAAAAGAAAATCCAATACAAATTATTACACTAACACCGGCGCACGAAGTTTTCTTCTTTTTTGTTCGTCAGATTCTTGCTAGAAAATATGTGAAATTTCACGCGACCAGCGCAAAAAAGCAACAATAAAAGGAGACGTAAAGCAAAAAAGCATGAAAATAAACATGAAACTTGCTTTTGCGTGTGATGTCAGAGCTGACTGAACACGGCATGTCGATTGCGAGGGGGTATTTGGCCACGTTGCCATGTTTTAGGTCAACACACGCGCACACACACTCAGACTCGTCAGTCTGCATCACATCGGGGTTATACGAGTTTGAGTCATGAACGAAACGCGGCTGTGCGACATGGCAGCTGCTGCTCCGACTCGCTTGTTCACGCGAGGAATCATTTGCCTGCCTGTGTGGTTGGAGGGAACCGATGGACAGGAGTGACGCGCAAATTATTTACTTTTGCAGAGCACTTGTGGGACAGAGAATGTGAAGATGAAGAAGGCCAAAACCGGTTTAAATCGATTGGAACTACAACGACGACGATGATGGCGGACTGCTCAATAGCAACAGCATCATCAGCACATATGATTGCATTGGATAGAAAACAACGGGATGGTAGCGGTGGCGGCAGCAATGCAACGTTGTCGAATTATTTTTGCAAGATTGCCGCTAGCGACGGTACGACGACGTATGTTGTTTCTTCTTCTTTTTCTGTTTTGTTTCACTCCACGTCGCACAATGTTTCACTACTTCGTGTCGAGGGGTCTACGGTTTTGGGATGATATTGAAATATATAATTTAATAAATGCACATTCTCATAAAGGAATACTACAAATTATCGTTGATCACCTATGATAACTTCAACGTAATTGATTGTTTCATCAATTTTTGTTTTTTCATTTAGTTTCCACCGACGGGAATAATCTGAAAAGCATTTAAAACATGTTTGTGCTGTGAATTGATTGAAATGGATTAAATACAACACTTAATTACTAATTAATTCTAACAAAGTGTATCTAATGAATTCATTTGACATGTTCGTATTTTTTTTCGTATTTGTTGATAAAATAAAAGATTTTTTTTTTTAGACTGGAGGTTTGATGCGTCAAGTCGTAATGCACTTTATTTTTATTCATTGGTTTGAATATGAATGAATTTAAAGTACTCATACAATGCATGCTTAATTCAGACGAAATCGTCTCAAGTTGCTGATACGCACGAGCGGAAAAGGCTAAAGATTAAACAAATTTAATTTGTAGCAGTCCATTTTCATACTCAATTTTTATTTATTTATTCTGAAATTTTCTTGTGATTGACTATCTTTATAGGCCTTTCTGTATATACGCACTTTGAAAAGTGCAGATAACATGGATCTGGCCAACATTTTATGTTCTCCTTTAGCCATATCAATCATGTTTAGATCCTTTCGAGGTATGATGGATGATTCATTTTGCTGCAAAAACATATTCGTGTTCCTCAAAGCGGGCTTAGATCTATGGGATCCAATTCGCTCAAAAAGACTTCAGTGTTTACGTTAATACGAGCTTTGATAAAATAAAAACCGATCGGAATACCATAATTCCGATAATTCCGTCGGAACAGCTTCAAACTGTACCAAAGAAAAGAAAAAATAGAAAAGATGCTTTTTTTGTGTTCAAGTATAAAATACACAAATAAAAGCACATTTTTTAAGGGTGTTTAAATGTTTGTATGCATGAAGCAGACAGCTCATTCCCCATACTGGATGTGAGCTGGGAATTGTACTAAAAAATCCCAAATAACGCCAAGCAATGATCGAAGCAAAATCGGCTGAGTTGTAGGGCTGTTCCACGCAACTATGCTACCCACATAACCACTGTTGTATTTGTTTGTTCTCTTATATATATATATATATATATATATATATATATATATATATATATATATATATTGTGCCATAGTCGTCTCTCGCTTGAGTCGTATGTACATTTTTTGTTACTTTTAAGCTCATGGATGTCAAAAATGTGCCTACAATTTATTTTGGGTGTAGGGGCAAAATAAACCTGACTGTGTGCTTATTTGCTGATTCTATGGTGAATAGTTTCTAGGCGAAGAACACGGTGTTTTTTTTTCATTCAGGATAGTTAAAGCTTCGAACAATCAATTCAGTTCGAGATATTCCCTTATTATACGAATAAATCGTTTATTGGAGTAAACGGTAGCTGGGTGAGTCACAATTCGTTTCATATGTACGAGCAGCAAGCACAATGTCTATTATCTCATTTGGATATAATTTTATCTCAACTTTACCATATGATCACTACCGATTTTGTGTACGTCCTTGGTTTATATTTGTATATCTAATATACACTCGACAAAAAAATTTAAGAAACAGAGGGTGAAGTCGGAAATTTTAAGTGATGTTTGACATGCTGTAACTTCGTGAAAAATCTATGCGTTGATGAAAACGATGGTTACGATTCGGTCATTCTGAGACGTGGATGGCAATGGATGTATGAAAAAAAAATCATCATCAAATTTCAAAACTTTTAAACGATTGGATATGGTTTGCTGAGCTACTCCAAGTGTATCTGCAAGTTCTTATTGCGTTTGTGACGGATCTTGATCGAATAAAGCCTCCAATTCTTCATCTTCAAACTTTTTTGGCGGAACATTCTTCGTCTTCCATGTCATAATTCCCACTTTTAAACCGTGCAAACCATGTCTGCCACGATCTAAAATACTATTCGCACATTGAAACACAATTCTATGAATGCTTCCAAAGCAACGTGTAAGGTTTTGTCAACAATCTATCAAAAATTTACATTGATCTTATATTTGAATTCATTCCTCAAATAATTTGCTAGGTGTACAAGTATTACTTTAAGGATTTATAATATGTGGCGAAGGTCGTGTTGTTGACATTATTTGGATGTTTGCAATACATGTGTTTGAAAGGCGTGTTCTCAGCTTTGGATGTTTGCAACACATGTGTTTGAAAGACGTGTTCTCAGCTTCAGAGCGTAATACAATTCATTTGATTGAAATGTAAACACTTAAAATATTTATATTGAATTGAAATTGTTGAACTTTGCTTTGGAAAATGCCATTTGCTGGAAGCTTAATCGAATTAATTTTTTGAGGAAAAGTGCAGATGATGGCGGTTATTGTTACTACAAATAATACGTTCGAATTGAGTTCTAAAGTGAAAATTACCGGAATGCGAGAATAGACACGACGAGATAAATTTATAGCATGACAACGCTCGACTACATTTTCATGGATCTGTCTAATCTAGAATTATCTAGAAAGAGTGAAATGTGAGACTCTACCTCACCCGCCGTATTCTTTAGCATATCCGGTCCCTTTCTGAAGAACGGTTCCGGTCTTATGAAGAAATCAAAAATTGGCTTCACATCTCCAAAATCCAAAACCGTGTCTCTGATAAAAATGGTCCAAGCTGGAGGTTTGTGATGGGGCATACTTTGAATAAAGTAGCAGTAAGTTTTATCGTTCCAACGAATGGGTTTATATTTGTATATCTAATATACACTCGACAAAAAAATGAAAGAAACAGAGGGTGAAGTCGGAAATTTTAAGTGATGTTTGACATGCTGTAACTTCGTGAAAAATCTATGCGTTGATGAAAACGATGGTTACGATTCGGTCATTCTGAGACGTGGATGGCAATGGATGTATGAAAAAAAAATTCATCATCGATTTTCAAAACTTTTAAACGATTGAATATGGTTTGCTGAGCTACTCCAAGTGTATCTGCAAGTTCTTGTTGCGTTTGTGACGGATCTTGATCGAATAAAGCCTCCAATTCTTCGTTTTCAAACTTTTTTGGCGGAAAATTCTTCGTCTTCCATGTCATAATTACCACTTTTAAACCGTGCAAACCACGTCTGACACGATCGCTCAGTTGGAGAAAAGTCACCATAAACTTCCACCAAAATGCGATGACTTTGACGATATATTGAAATATATAATTTAATAAATGCACATTCTCATAAAGGAATACTACAAATTATCGTTGATCACCTATGATGACTTCAACGTAATTGATTGTTTCATCAATTTTTGTTTTTTCATTTAGTTTCTACCGACGGGAATAATCTGAAAAGCATTTAAAACATGTTTGTGCTGTGAATTGATTGAAATGGATTAAATACAACACTTAATTACTAATTAATTCTAACAAAGTGTATCTAATGAATTCATTTGACATGTTCGTATTTTTTTTCGTATTTGTTGATAAAATAAAAGATTTTTTTTGTTAGACTGGAGGTTTGATGCGTCAAGTCGTAATGCACTTTATTTTTATTCATTGGTTTGAATATGAATGAATTTAAAGTACTCATACAATGCATGCTTAATTCAGACGAAATCGTCTCAAGTTGCTGATACGCACGAGCGGAA
This sequence comes from Toxorhynchites rutilus septentrionalis, assembly GCF_029784135.1. Taxonomy (NCBI): domain Eukaryota; kingdom Metazoa; phylum Arthropoda; class Insecta; order Diptera; family Culicidae; genus Toxorhynchites; species Toxorhynchites rutilus. The sequence goes on from NC_073746.1 coordinate 228,277,777, forward strand.
AAGGCTAAAGATTAAACAAATTTAATTTGTAGCAGTCCATTTTCATACTCAATTTTTATTTATTTATTCTGAAATTTTCTTGTGATTGACTATCTTTATAGGCCTTTCTGTATATACGCACTTTGAAAAGTGCAGATAACATGGATCTGGCCAACATTTTATGTTCTCCTTTAGCCATATCAATCATGTTTAGATCCTTTCGAGGTATGATGGATGATTCATTTTGCTGCAAAAACATATTCGTGTTCCTCAAAGCGGGCTTAGATCTATGGGATCCAATTCGCTCAAAAAGACTTCAGTGTTTACGTTAATACGAGCTTTGATAAAATAAAAACCGATCGGAATACCATAATTCCGATAATTCCGTCGGAACAGCTTCAAACTGTACCAAAGAAAAGAAAAAATAGAAAAGATGCTTTTTTTGTGTTCAAGTATAAAATACACAAATAAAAGCACATTTTTTAAGGGTGTTTAAATGTTTGTATGCATGAAGCAGACAGCTCATTCCCCATACTGGATGTGAGCTGGGAATTGTACTAAAAAATCCCAAATAACGCCAAGCAATGATCGAAGCAAAATCGGCTGAGTTGTAGGGCTGTTCCACGCAACTATGCTACCCACATAACCACTGTTGTATTTGTTTGTTCTCTTATATATATATATATATTGTGCCATAGTCGTCTCTCGCTTGAGTCGTATGTACATTTTTTGTTACTTTTAAGCTCATGGATGTCAAAAATGTGCCTACAATTTATTTTGGGTGTAGGGGCAAAATAAACCTGACTGTGTGCTTATTTGCTGATTCTATGGTGAAATGTTTCTAGGCGAAGAACACGGTGTTTTTTTTTCATTCAGGATAGTTAAAGCTTCGAACAATCAATTCAGTTCGAGATATTCCCTTATTACACGAATAAATCGTTTATTGGAGTAAACGGTAGCTGGGTGAGTCACAATTCGTTTCATATGTACGAGCAGCAAGCACAATGTCTATTATCTCATTTGGATATAATTTTATCTCAACTTTACCATATGATCACTACCGATTTTGTGTACGTCCTTGGTTTATATTTGTATATCTAATATACACTCGACAAAAAAATTTAAGAAACAGAGGGTGAAGTCGGAAATTTTAAGTGATGTTTGACATGCTGTAACTTCGTGAAAAATCTATGCGTTGATGAAAACGATGGTTACGATTCGGTCATTCTGAGACGTGGATGGCAATGGATGTATGAAAAAAAATTCATCATCAAATTTCAAAACTTTTAAACGATTGGATATGGTTTGCTGAGCTACTCCAAGTGTATCTGCAAGTTCTTATTGCGTTTGTGACGGATCTTGATCGAATAAAGCCTCCAATTCTTCATCTTCAAACTTTTTTGGCGGAACATTCTTCGTCTTCCATGTCATAATTCCCACTTTTAAACCGTGCAAACCACGTCTGCCACGATCTAAAATACTATTCGCACATTGAAACACAATTCTATGAATGCTTCCAAAGCAACGTGTAAGGTTTTGTCAACAATCTATCAAAAATTTACATTGATCTTATATTTGAATTCATTCCTCAAATAATTTGCTAGGTGTACAAGTATTACTTTAAGGATTTATAATATGTGGCGAAGGTCGTGTTGTTGACATTATTTGGATGTTTGCAATACATGTGTTTGAAAGGCGTGTTCTCAGCTTTGGATGTTTGCAACACATGTGTTTGAAAGACGTGTTCTCAGCTTCAGAGCGTAATACAATTCATTTGATTGAAATGTAAACACTTAAAATATTTATATTGAATTGAAATTGTTGAACTTTGCTTTGGAAAATGCCATTTGCTGGAAGCTTAATCGAATTAATTTTTTGAGGAAAAGTGCAGATGATGGCGGTTATTGTTACTACAAATAATACGTTCGAATTGAGTTCTAAAGTGAAAATTACCGGAATGCGAGAATAGACACGACGAGATAAATTTATAGCATGACAACGCTCGACTACATTTTCATGGATCTGTCTAATCTAGAATTATCTAGAAAGAGTGAAATGTGAGACTCTACCTCACCCGCCGTATTCTTTAGCCCATCCGGTCCCTTTCTGAAGAACGGTTCCGGTCTTATGAAGAAATCAAAAATTGGCTTCACATCTCCAAAATCCAAAACCGTGTCTCTGATAAAAATGGTCCAAGCTGGAGGTTTGTGATGGGGCATACTTTGAATAAAGTAGCAGTAAGTTTTATCGTTCCAACGAATGGGTTTATATTTGTATATCTAATATACACTCGACAAAAAAATGAAAGAAACAGAGGGTGAAGTCGGAAATTTTAAGTGATGTTTGACATGCTGTAACTTTGTGAAAAATCTATGCGTTGATGAAAACGATGGTTACGATTCGGTCATTCTGAGACGTGGATGGCAATGGATGTATGAAAAAAAAATTCATCATCGAATTTCAAAACTTTTAAACGATTGAATATGGTTTGCTGAGCTACTCCAAGTGTATCTGCAAGTTCTTGTTGCGTTTGTGACGGATCTTGATCGAATAAAGCCTCCAATTCTTCGTTTTCAAACTTTTTTGGCGGAAAATTCTTCGTCTTCCATGTCATAATTACCACTTTTAAACCGTGCAAACCACGTCTGACACGATCGCTCAGTTGGAGAAAAGTCACCATAAACTTCCACCAAAATGCGATGACTTTGACGATATATTGAAATATATAATTTAATAAATGCACATTCTCATAAAGGAATACTACAAATTATCGTTGATCACCTATGATGACTTCAACGTAATTGATTGTTTCATCAATTTTTGTTTTTTCATTTAGTTTCCACCGACGGGAATAATCTGAAAAGCATTTAAAACATGTTTGTGCTGTGAATTGATTGAAATGGATTAAATACAACACTTAATTACTAATTAATTCTAACAAAGTGTATCTAATGAATTCATTTGACATGTTCGTATTTTTTTTCGTATTTGTTGATAAAATAAAAGATTTTTTTTGTTAGACTGGAGGTTTGATGCGTCAAGTCGTAATGCACTTTATTTTTATTCATTGGTTTGAATATGAATGAATTTAAAGTACTCATACAATGCATGCTTAATTCAGACGAAATCATCTCAAGTTGCTGATACGCACGAGCGGAAAAGGCTAAAGATTAAACAAATTTAATTTGTAGCAGTCCATTTTCATACTCAATTTTTATTTATTTATTCTGAAATTTTCTTGTGATTGACTATCTTTATAGGCCTTTCTGTATATACGCACTTTGAAAAGTGCAGATAACATGGATCTGGCCAACATTTTATGTTCTCCTTTAGCCATATCAATCATGTTTAGATCCTTTCGAGGTATGATGGATGATTCATTTTGCTGCAAAAACATATTCGTGTTCCTCAAAGCGGGCTTAGATCTATGGGATCCAATTCGCTCAAAAAGACTTCAGTGTTTACATTAATACGAGCTTTGATAAAATAAAAACCGATCGGAATACCATAATTCCGATAATTCCGTCGGAACAGCTTCAAACTGTACCAAAGAAAAGAAAAAATAGAAAAGATGCTTTTTTTGTGTTCAAGTATAAAATACACAAATAAAAGCACATTTTTTAAGGGTGTTTAAATGTTTGTATGCATGAAGCAGACAGCTCATTCCCCATACTGGATGTGAGCTGGGAATTGTACTAAAAAATCCCAAATAACGCCAAGCAATGATCGAAGCAAAATCGGCTGAGTTGTAGGGCTGTTCCACGCAACTATGCTACCCACATAACCACTGTTGTATTTGTTTGTTCTCTTATATATATATATATATATATATTGTGCCATAGTCGTCTCTCGCTTGAGTCGTATGTACATTTTTTGTTACTTTTAAGCTCATGGATGTCAAAAATGTGCCTACAATTTATTTTGGGTGTAGGGGCAAAATAAACCTGACTGTGTGCTTATTTGCTGATTCTATGGTGAAAAGTTTCTAGGCGAAGAACACGGTGTTTTTTTTCATTCAGGATAGTTAAAGCTTCGAACAATCAATTCAGTTCGAGATATTCCCTTATTACACGAATAAATCGTTTATTGGAGTAAACGGTAGCTGGGTGAGTCACAATTCGTTTCATATGTACGAGCAGCAAGCACAATGTCTATTATCTCATTTGGATATAATTTTATCTCAACTTTACCATATGATCACTACCGATTTTGTGTACGTCCTTGGTTTATATTTGTATATCTAATATACACTCGACAAAAAAATTTAAGAAACAGAGGGTGAAGTCGGAAATTTTAAGTGATGTTTGACATGCTGTAACTTCGTGAAAAATCTATGCGTTGATGAAAACGATGGTTACGATTCGGTCATTCTGAGACGTGGATGGCAATGGATATATGAAAAAAAAATCATCATCAAATTTCAAAACTTTTAAACGATTGGATATGGTTTGCTGAGCTACTCCAAGTGTATCTGCAAGTTCTTATTGCGTTTGTGACGGATCTTGATCGAATAAAGCCTCCAATTCTTCATCTTCAAACTTTTTTGGCGGAACATTCTTCGTCTTCCATGTCATAATTCCCACTTTTAAACCGTGCAAACCACGTCTGCCACGATCTAAAATACTATTCGCAAATTTGAAACACAATTCTATGAATGCTTCCAAAGCAACGTGTAAGGTTTTGTCAACAATCTATCAAAAATTTACATTGATCTTATATTTGAATTCATTCCTCAAATAATTTGCTAGGTGTACAAGTATTACTTTAAGGATTTATAATATGTGGCGAAGGTCGTGTTGTTGACATTATTTGGATGTTTGCAATACATGTGTTTGAAAGGCGTGTTCTCAGCTTTGGATGTTTGCAACACATGTGTTTGAAAGACGTGTTCTCAGCTTCAGAGCGTAATACAATTCATTTGATTGAAATGTAAACACTTAAAATATTTATATTGAATTGAAATTGTTGAACTTTGCTTTGGAAAATGCCATTTGCTGGAAGCTTAATCGAATTAATTTTTTGAGGAAAAGTGCAGATGATGGCGGTTATTGTTAGTACAAATAATACGTTCGAATTGAGTTCTAAAGTGAAAATTACCGGAATGCGAGAATAGACACGACGAGATAAATTTATAGCATGACAACGCTCGACTACATTTTCATGGATCTGTCTAATCTAGAATTATCTAGAAAGAGTGAAATGTGAGACTCTACCTCACCCGCCGTATTCTTTAGCCCATCCGGTCCCTTTCTGAAGAACGGTTCCGGTCTTATGAAGAAATCAAAAATTGGCTTCACATCTCCAAAATCCAAAACCGTGTCTCTGATAAAAATGGTCCAAGCTGGAGGTTTGTGATGGGGCATACTTTGAATAAAGTAGCAGTAAGTTTTATCGTTCCAACGAATGGGTTTATATTTGTATATCTAATATACACTCGACAAAAAAATGAAAGAAACAGAGGGTGAAGTCGGAAATTTTAAGTGATGTTTGACATGCTGTAACTTCGTGAAAAATCTATGCGTTGATGAAAACGATGGTTACGATTCGGTCATTCTGAGACGTGGATGGCAATGGATGTATGAAAAAAAAATTCATCATCGAATTTCAAAACTTTTAAACGATTGAATATGGTTTGCTGAGCTACTCCAAGTGTATCTGCAAGTTCTCCAAGTGTATCTGCAAGTTCTTGTTGCGTTTGTGACGGATCTTGATCGAATAAAGCCTCCAATTCTTCGTTTTCAAACTTTTTTGGCGGAAAATTCTTCGTCTTCCATGTCATAATTACCACTTTTAAACCGTGCAAACCACGTCTGACACGATCGCTCAGTTGGAGAAAAGTCACCATAAACTTTCACCAAAAAGCGATGACTTTCCGCTGCTTTTTTCTTCATATTGAAGTGATGAAGTAACACTACCCGCAAAAATACTCTCGTTGGTACGAAATTGGACATATTCGAAGTGGCAAAAAACTATGTTGTTTACGCTTGAACTTTTTTACATATACTGAAAAAGATGCGCAATGACAGCAGGAATAATAATCAAGTTACGCCATCTGTTGTAAACCCGAAGAAACTTATCGGTACACCTAATATATAGATTTAAAAAATAATAGCCTATCATGGAAGTCAATTCCCAAAAAGCTTGTGATTCATTGGTTATAGGTTAAAGAGTGCGCTTCTAGTGCCAAAAGTGTCCATTGCATGATTCATCGATATGCTCTTTGCCAGTAAGACCCTGCTGGAATAATTACTGAAATACTGAAATTGGTCATCGAAATTCTTAACTGCATCAAACCAGGAGGTTGTTTATTCTGAGAACTGTGCAAAAAATGTGAATGAAATAGTGTAGACGGATACTTCGCAGACATTGTTGGGCATCTTGATTCGCTAAACTTGTAACTGCGGACCAAGCAAACAAATCTAATTCAGCTCCAAGCCGAGCTTTAAGCATTTGTGACAAATATTAGGTACCGAAGGGTCAATTCTGGAAATGTAGCCATGTTTGAGAAATTCTGCAGTATGACTGACAAAGAAGGAACAATGTTGCAATGTTGTAATCTGCTGTTCAGTTATATTGAATACGTTTTGAATTTTACGCTGAATAAAAACAATCTGATAACACTTCTCAGTGTTGGTTCAACCGATTCATCGGTCCGAAAAATAAGTTTGTGAGCAAACTATTCAAAAAAATGAAGTATGTAAGCCAATACTACTTTGGAAGCCTTATTCTAAATTCGAAGAAATGCTAACATGGATTCGCTAAAACATACACACTCGGAATATGCCAAAGCCATACAATTCAAACTAATATGCATTTTTCTTTTTTAAAAAGCAGCTTAGAAAGGTACACCTAAACTTTATATGCTGCTGGTCCAGAATCTAGAGAATCCTCGGTATTATTGTTATCAGTATCATTCTAACAATGATGAATGTTGATGGAAATTGAAATGATGTATTTGACATCATTTTTCAAAGTGGTGTCAATTTTGTTTGTACTCGTTTGTACATTATTTCATCGGTTTTTAGGGAAAAGGGTGAATATTATCAGTAGAATCAATATGTAACCTGAATAAGTTCTTATGTCAATGCAGCGATTTTTTTAAAATCGTTCTTCACCGACACTTTTGTACTCTTTACTTTTTTGTCACCCGAGGATGGCACAATTGAACCATTAAAATATTTTAAAAAAAATCAGCTTTGTAGAAACCATTAACTAACAACCCAATTCTTTTCTTATGCATAGAAAATAAGAAGTTATGGTAACAATATAATCATACTACAATTCACTTAAAGCAATAAGAAGAAAATTAGTCAAATGGAACAATCTTAAGTATGATTACTTTACACTCTCGTTGCAAGGCTCGGGTACATTTTTCCACTATTTATACCATCTGTACGAACGGACGTTATTGATCTATGATTTCGTGCCGTCACAACGCGATGCTGAAGGTTTTGTTGGTTACAATGATTGTATTAAGTTTGCGACTCGAATGAATCTCCATATAATAAAATACTGCTTGGACAACTCCAACTCGTTGATGTTTTTTACTCGACTCTACGCTACGCTATTGTACTTGATTGATTATACGCAATTGACCGAAATAAAATAACAATCGAAAGGCCATGAAAATATTGTATTCTAAATTATGTATACAAGTACAAACAGTCATCAAATGTATGTGTAAAGTTAAGCAAACTTGGCTTTCACATGAAAAACGAAACTCTCAACAACTAAAGTTCACCGGAATTCATGAATAAACCCTACGAGCCTTTCGCCATCAAGTGAAATACATCTTGAATTCCCAATCATCATTACCTCTCCGAGCTGATCCGAAACCTCAGCGCCAAGTGAAAGGCTAAACGTGAGTTTAAAAACAGGCCCAACTGGTTTCCCGGAGTCGTTGTTGTCGTTCCAATTCGCGTCACATGACTGGTTTGACCGCTCTCATGATGAAACAAGAAAAACTTCTCCGGAACAAGTTCTTCGCGTGCAAAGACTCCATTAAGAACGACTTTCGAAAAAAAAACAGCGGTCGCATACACTCCAACATCGTGTTGTTACTTCGGTGCAATTCTTGGCGTTGAACTTTCCGAGAGGAGAAAAAAAACCGGTCCACCGACGGGTTATCCACTTTTTTTCACTGTCGGGGAATTCAAACTCTGTATTGTGGCGGAACGGCTCCAACTGCTTCCCCTCGTCACATCGCTCGTCCCGACTGAACGTGATACACAGTTTTTGTTTCATTTCATTTCATTTCGTGCTCAGGGTGTGTGTATTTTTTCAAGTTTATGAATTACATCACAACTGTGTGGAACAGCGCACGCTATTCCACAAGTCAGTCAGTCAGTCAACCAGCTAAACAACCGACGACAGACGTGACGAGATGAGGGAAAAAATGGTATACACGTATACAATCATCGGCAGACGAGGATGTACCCAACCTTACTCTGCTCTCTGTAGACCACTTGGTTGGCGTTTGTAGCGCTGGAATGGAAAGGCCACATTGAAATTTTCATCCAGCAAGCTCCAAGCCTGAACCGTTATTCGAAATTAAGCTTGCCCCCAGGGCCAAATAATCGCCGATAACCTGAATCTGGGAAAAGTTTCACTAAATCGATTGGTTGTAATATAAATTGTAGAATAATAATCAAAAGGAGATAGTGGGGAAGTGAATAAAGATATATTCCTATTAACATTCTTATTAAATATACACTGGAGAACATAACTATTCGTCATATGAATGTAATATGACTTTGCTATTTTACTAATGGGAGCGAATTCAATTCACTATTAAGGCGTTATTCAAAAAAAAAACAATCCAACCCTTATTCAAAAAACATTACAATGAATGCAATTAAGTTATATCACTAAAATAATAACTCTAAATTCAGCTGGACGATAGTATTCGTCACATAGGAAATTTCCAATCGAAATTATCTCTGCGCAAAACATGAAAAAAAAAATTACTTTATTGACATTCGCAACGTTCACGAATTTGTTTATTTGATCAGGTAGACTGACAATGAAGGAAAAATTAATTGCGTTGCATTGAAATTGAAACTATAAGTAATATCGCTGGGGTTTAAATTATACTGAATGTCGGTTTCAATATCTGTAAACAGGCTATTTGGTTAGTAATCGTTCAGAAATATAGAGAGAAAATCTGACAGTTCCACTCCGACATTCCCCTATGCCCGAGAGTCAAAATTCGTGAGTAACTTTGAATCGAATCATGATAATGATAATAATGATAATGATAATTTTGAGTTCGAAAAAGTGGGTATACAGCCAAATACCATCATTGAGGAACCCCCATGTTCAACGCTAACTTGAATGCTTTCTTTCTGCAGCTCAGGTTTCCACCATACAGTTCATCTGAACTACGTTGGATATACTCCCTTCAGAAAGAAGGTACTTTGTCGCAGAAACTTGTTGTGTAATTCTGTCACCCTTCCGAGGAGTCTGATCAACCAACTGAGTAGCCTTTTTGATAGCCCTGTTTGTTAAAAGCAATTTACAACAGATAAGCGCATTGTGATGGACGCGAAGGATTCGAAAATCTGCGTACCGTTCTTGAATGAACTTTTTCCACTCAACTCCGGATACTTTCCATGTACTTTTTTGTCCTTTGAAAGTTTTAATATCTTTGATCTTTTCGCAGCAAATTTTTAGAAAAATATGGAACTTGAGATGACGGTTCTGAATAACGTTTAAGAGTTTTATCAGGCAAAAAATTAATCCCGCTGAAGCTATCCGTTTCATTCGTTATTGTTATGATGTTGTTTAAGTAATTTCTCCAATGTTTCTCCAACCAATACATTTTCCATTCTTCCAGATGGATTTTCAATTTATATCCTCCGGAGGGGTAATCTCTTAGTTTTTTGTAGTTCAAATTAGGGAAAAAATGCGGAATTTAAGAGCAATTTCGAGGAACAGTTATGGATTAATGTAAATGGGAGATATCGAACTATTTGTTTCTGAGTGGTATATATCCCTTTAGATTATTCTGCTTCCATGGCATGTATAGAAAGTTACATCGGAACTGCACTGTCTATTTCCGAGAAACTGCGACCTCGTGACCTTCATCTATTATTTGGGGACTACAATCAACCTGGCCTTAGTTGGAATTCTTCGCCTGTTGGACATTAATCCTACTGACTCAATGCTAACTGCGGCAAAAAGTGCACTCATTGATGGAATGACACTACTCGACATGAAGCTCGACATGATTGGTCAATGCCGAGGTCGACAATCAGTGTAATGTAACGGAATCACCTGAAGTTTTCGTTGATGCTGATCCATATCATCCTCTAATATTGGTCAACCTCAAGTGTCCCTGTCTCATCCGGTTTAAGGAATTATCTGAGGAGGGTTAGATTTTCACCGCGCTGATTACATTGGTTTGAATGGGGCTTTAATAATTAATCGATTGGTCATTTCTAGATGTAAATGTCGAGAATACAGCCGTACTCTTTTCAATCAAGTGCTTATTACTCTACTTCGTAAACATGTTCCTCGACCCAACCCGAGACTCAATCCAGCCTGGTCGAATTCACGGTTTCGCCGACTAAAAAGACTGCTGCGTTGAAAAGGTATTCTCGTACACATGATGCACTTGCTAAATGAGATTTTTGAAGTGCCAGCCGTCGATACAGGAACTATAACCGATACATTCATGTCACCTATGTTTTGCGAATACAAAGTGATCTGAAACGAAATCCTAAACGCTCCTAGTCATTCGTCAACGAAAAACGCAATGAAATCGGATTTCCAGCGCAAATGAACCTTGGCAGCCAATCCTCCAGCAAACTAGAATATTTGCAATCTTTTCGCTATACAATTTTGGAGTGTCTTCGCCACCGGCAATACGCCTTCTCTACAAGTACAGGAAGCCCTGAAAACGTGTGTGATATAAACATAACTAGCTTTTCACAAAATGAAGTTACTACTGCCATGAAACAACTAAAATCGTCAGCGACTCCGAAACCAGATGAAATACTTTCTATCTTACTGAAAAATTGTACTACCTATGTTTCGGAACCGCTACAGAAAATCATCAATCAATCGCTTCTTCAGAAAACATTTCCTGAGTGCCGGAAGTAGTCTTTCATTTTTCAAGTGTTCAAGAGAGGAAACAAATGCGATGTTATGAACTATCGCATAATTACCTCTCTTTGTGTTGGATTAATACTCTTTGAGACACTAGTTGGAGATTTACTACAAAAAAGTGTTGCGCAAAACATTTCGACTGATCAACATGGCTTCTTCCCTGGTGGCTCGATTAACACAAACTTAGTGGAGTTCAGCTCCCTCTGTCGGAATCACATGGAGAATGGATCATAAGTTGATACCGTATTCACCGACATTAAAGTAGTATTCGACCGGGTTGACCACGTTATACTGTTGGTCAAATTTAAACGTCTAGGAGCTTCTTATGGTTTCGTCCAATGGTTGCAATCCTTACATGGAGACTGTTCACTCTCGGTGAAATTAGGAAACATTCTACTTCAGGCGTGCCACAAGGAAGCAACATTGGACCGCTACTCTTCTCGATTTTCTATAATGTTGTTTGCTTGATATTTCTCCTCGGTTGCAGAATCGTGTACGCCGATGACCTAATATTTCTTGCCGTTCGTTCAATCACCGATTGCTCCGAACTGCAGAAATGGATCAACGTTTTCAACGAATGATGTACATGTAATCGACTTAGCGTCAGCGTTGCAATGTGCGCTGTGATCAGCTTCAGTGAAAGGAAAAATCCGATACAATACGGCAATTCCATAAACCAGGAAATAATTCATCGAGTGAGGGTCGTCAAGGATCTAGGTGTTCTATTGGATAGTGGGCTCACCTTTCAGAATCACTACAGCAGCATCATTGCTAAAGCGAACAAGAATCTGGGATTCATATGGAAAGTTGCAAAGAACTTTAGTGATCTGTATTACTTAAGACCGCTTTTCTACGCCCTCGTCCACTCTATTCTCGAAATGGCGGTGGTTGTTTGGAGCCCTCACACCGATACTTGATCCGGACGAATTGAGTCGGTTCAGATGAAGTTCATTAGGTACCTTTCTGACTTTTCGATATTTCAAGTTGTAAAATTCTGAACTTTCATCAAAAATACCAAAATATACCAAGAATTGGCCAGGTTACAATTTTGTTATCGAATAATTCCATAAAAAATTAAACTTAACAACTTTGTTTTCAGTATCTTATACAAGACAGTTATTTTCTAATGGATTTTTACTCGATAAAGAATATTTGAGTCTTTGTATCTATGTCCGCATTCGGTGTGGAATTGAACATTTAATTACTCAACATGAGTCTACAGGCTCAATTATTCAGTTATTCTATGAATTTTGTCCAATTTCAACTTCAGAAAACAACGTTATGTACGAGGGCAGTCCGATAAGTACTTAGCCTACAAAAAAAGAACAAAAATTTTGGACAAGTGGCGACTCATTTCTCAACATAGCTTTCTTTTAGCTCGATACACTTGACCCAGCGATGCTCCAACTTCTTTGATCCATCTGAAAAATACGTTTTCTCGAGGTCTGCAAAGTAGGCCTCCGTGGCGGCGCTGACCTTCTAATTCGACTTAAATTACTGCCCGGCGAGTGCCTTTTTCAAGTTTGAAAACAAAAAAAAAAGTCGCACGGGGCCAAATCGGCGGAATTTCCATTTTTCTAAAATCCGCCTGCCCGCTTCCACAAACGGTCAAAACAAAAATAATAGCCCGATTCGGCTGAAATTTTGACAGTAGCGCAGTTTACGAGAATGTACTACACGTTAAGTAATTTCTCTTGCGATACTAACACCATCGGGCGATGAGGCTAAGTACTTATCGGACCGCCCTCGTAGACTATGATATTCTCATGATTATTCTGAAATAAAATACACAAAGTTATGAACTTATAACAACTTCTCCGCTAGTCATTGAGAAAGTTACCAATGTAGGTTGGGGACAGACAACAAGCCATAGTTACATACATATTCTCAGCCGACGGCATCGCGTGGTAACGAATCGCAATTCCTGTGGCACGCGATGTACCTTTTCGACTAGACACATGCCGTCGCATGTTGAAACAGTATCAATCTTCCCAGTTCGTGAGACCCATAACCGGGATAGGTTTTCAAGGTGTTCACAGTTTTGTTGAAAAAATAGGAGGCGGTGCCGTCGGTGCTACAAATCGACCTGAAGTGTAGTTCTCCTCACTCATGGATGCTGTGAATTGAAAGATAGTCCATCGATCGATCTACAACCCTTCGATGACGAGATGTATGGGAAGTAGCGGAAGGCCAGACGCGCGTGTTCATCTGCACTACTCTCAACGCGTTTCTATGTGCGTTTATGTTTTTGTTGTATGCGTGCCTTTTTATCATGTTATTCTCAATAACCTACATTCCGTCTAACTGTACATTATGTATTATTATTGTATTTCCCTTGTCTGCTGCTGTCTGCTTCGCTCTTTGCTTTGATTCACCTCTTCGTTGCGGCACGACTCTTCCCCACGGCCAGGTCGTGATTTTGACGAGAAAATACCTACGTGTACGTGTGCGTGCGCTTAAAGTTGCCAAACAACACGTACCGGTGATAGGAACGAAGATGCATTCCGACGCATCTGGAATGCTTTCTGGGGCTGGCAAAACGTGGAACGAGAGGAATTATGAGATATCACATCGATAGAACCACAAGTTTCACCTTTTCAAACTACCCTCTGCCTGCCTTTCACATTGAGATCAACGTGTGTTTGTTTATTTGTCCACTAAATTGAACACGCGTTAAAACCGGAACTGGTTTGGCTGGATTCGAATGACGTGTATCGGTGTGGACAGTGTAAGCGCGGACGAGGGCCAGCAGCGAAATGGATACAGAAGCATACTCCAATAATGGCTAGGCAATGGCAATGACCGCGAGAGGGGTATCCGTTTGTGGCGGACACGGGTTGAGATTTGTAGAAATCAATACCGCTGAACTCAGTGGAATTTTTTGGGGTAGGTGAGTGTGTGTGCGCGATGTAGTGTTGAGTGGGGTGGTGGGTGTCGACCGTTTTCTCGCGTTTCGTGTATAGGTTAGTCAGCCATCATCATTGCGACACATCACGTTTCTCCCCGTGGCTACAATCCGAGTGCCACAAATACAATTGGTTTCGGTACTGACTGAGTGTATGTGTGCGAGTCATCACGATGTTGGTACTTTGGTTTCGTCAAAATGTTGATCGTGAGGCTACGATGGAGTAAATGACGCAAGCAGCTGTGCCGTAACTTCTCGCTGATAATATAATATGCAAATGAATACGTTTCAAATATAATATGCATTGTGTTTTTTGTTATGATTATGACGAACAATCAATCTATGTGCTGTGCGTTATTGAACTGCTTTCGATTCAACGATCAATGTCAATTAATGCAAATATAGTTACAAAAGCACTAACAATTGAGTGTAATCAGTCGTTCATTGATTGCTTCTGATATTCTGTATTTATGTGTTTTTTTATAAAAAAAAAAGATCCTGGTGAAGAATAACATTCATTGTTTCTTTAACAAAATTGGTCATTCGATATAAGTTGATTTTCGTCACTCTCTTTTATTCGATGAATGTACATGACGTCGTTAAATATCGTTCAACACCGTGTAAATATGCAAACGTACAATATGCAAAAAAAAGCTTTATCCACCCCCGATGAAAAATTAGATTTCTTTCAAAAAACCAACCAGAAAATTAAAACACGGTTAATTGTTGTTTAGTTTATTATCATTTATGTAAAAACAAAGCCAATTCATGCGAGTTCAAAACAAAAGACAAATTCTCTTGTATTTGACATGATGTTAAAAAAAAGGTAAAAAAAAGGAAATCCACCTCTCTGGCTTACATAGTTTTAGTACTTCGTGTGACCACTTTTGGTTTCATTAACTGCTCGGCATCGACTCGACAAGCTTGGCAGTTGCTTTCAGGGGTGATTTTGTTGTTTTTTGCTCCTGGAGCTTAATTTTCGAAATTGGCCAGAAATGGTCGATCGGATTAAGGTCGGGAGACTGTGTTGACCACTCCATAACCATGATACGCTTTTGCTTGAACCACTGCGAAACCAGCTTTAAAGGTTCGCTTCGGTTCTTCGTATTGTTGGAACGTATATCTGGGCCCCAACTTTAGCTTTTAGCATCGATGTTCTCCACCGCCGGATGTAGCCATAGATCCTCACACCATGGCTCTACCTGCAGAAAAAAATCAAGGTCTTGGTCAGTTGGTTGAAAAATCAGTGTTAAATCATCAATCAAAGTAACTCACCGCCGTCATGCCAGACTGTAGGCCGCAACCACTCCTTTTTCAAACTTTCACTGGTTTGCCCCCATTTTCTTGTGATACCATCAGACCCAAAAAGCATTACTTTCATCTCGTCTGACCAAATCACCTTATTCCACTCAACACTGGCCCATGAAATGTGGTTCTGGAACCACTTCAATCTTCTTTTGATATTTCTTGCGGGCAACCATGGCTTCTTAAGTGCTACTCTGCCCTTAAGACATTTCTTATGAAGACCGTTTCGTACGGATTGTGATGTCAATTGAATGGAAAACTCACTTTCCATCTGTTTCGCAATTTTCGGCGCTGATAGACCCCGGTTCAGCTCCGCCTTCTTCACGATAGCTTTGCCAATTCGGACACCTCGATCGCTTAGCTTGTGTGATATCACGCTTTTTGTACATCTGCACAATCCTAGCGACTGTATCTTTGTGAAGCTGGACAATATCGGCCATATCACTGCAGCTTTTGCTAGTTTTGTGATGTTCAATAATCAAATTTCGGATGCTGATCGATTTTTGAGCTTTTTTGGGCATTTAGCAACAAATAACTTCCAATTTGGAACCCTAAACTGAAATTTTGAGCACAAAAACTTCAAGAGCACTATATGACAGCTAGATATAATGTTTACATTCGAGAAAATGGCAGAATACACACTAAAGCTCTGTAGAACACACTTAAATCGTAGTATCCGCTTTAGGGTGGATGAACTTTTTTCTGCGTAATTTTTTACCCTTTTTCATAATTCATCACATGAAATCTCAAGAAACGCCGTTTTTTCAATAGCAATGTGATAAATAAACATAAATTGATAAACCATAGAGGAACACTCATCAAATTAACCTGATTTTCACGAGAGCAACAACAAAAAAATGTGGATAAACTTTTTTTGCATACTGTATGTCTTTTCGTGTTTGTCTGTACTCAAGGCGTGTTAAGCAGATTCTTCGAAAACTTATTCAAGTGTTATCTAAGTAGTGGTAATACTACGTTGAGACGGTGAGTCTTCTAAAGGAACTTTGACGAAGAAGGTTAAAATGCAACGTATTTCCATTTCAATGAAATATGTGTCTTTTGTTCGTCGAGTGACGCATCTAAATCTCAATTATTCTAAAACCTTCTGTCTTCATCAGTATGCTACCAGTCTCAACGACGAAGTCATTGTTCTTGAAGAGTTCAAACCATTAATTAATAGCGGCCTGAACCACTTAAAACTAAATTTCTTCATCTTAGGTGACACTAACGTTCTCAGAGGAACATATAGTGATATTTCCATAGTTAATCATAGTTGATATTTTTATGCCAACGTACAAGCCCTGATTGTAATCTAAATGGGAAAATTCGAGAATACACGTGTACCTGTGCACGAGTTGTAAGAACTCTGAAAAGATCCGGTATGGGATCAGGAGCTTCCATTACGGAACGATGGGAGCTGCGAGCTCGGGCAGTTCTTGATATCAAAAGATTTTTTCGTTAATATTTTCTCTGATTTGAACTGCGACACTCCAAATATTTTATAGTATCGGAATCTCAGCATTTTTTTTTCTCAAATATGAGGCATTTTTTCTACAGAACTTATTATACATTTCTGATTCAGAACATCGTCTATTGCTAGCCACTACTTTCTTCCGCCGTTCGGACAGTGGTAATCCGAACGATCTTGATGAGACGATCTTTTTTCTTTATTGGATCAAATGCCCTGATTAGCCAGTGTGAATCAAAGAACCAAGAGATTATGGCGAGCGTATGTGGTAAAACATTTCTCAACGTTCTCATATATGTCGCATTTGCAATATGGCGCTGAGTATTGTCATACTACAAAATCATATATCCTGTCTCACGTTCATCAAGTGATGTCTCCTAATCTGCAATCATCCAAAACGGGTTCTTGCATCTTAGGATTCATAACGTTTTATTTTAAACTAAAATACATAGAAGCTTTCCATTTTTCACGTTCTCATCATCATCATCCTTGTCAATGATTGTCTATCACCGTAGCACTTAGTTTCTTGGCTATGGTTTTCAGAAGGAGAATTGAAGAGACTTAGTACAAGAATAATTTTTTGGTAAAGAAAGATAAAGGTAGCTTTCAATATCCTCAAACCGTTCCTCCAGGTTCCTTGTTGATGGTCTACATACACATGTCACGTTTGGTGTGAATAGGGTACCTTTTAGCAGTCATCTTTGGTCAGAACATTAGTAGAAACAGATTCGTTGTTTGTAGAAGGTATTTTAGTATTGTGTAATGGGTCACAAGTGGAGTAATGCTTCGTACAATCGTTAGATTGAGAAAAATGTGGGAAAGCTTAAGTTCATTTACATGTCTATATGAACTTTTTCGCATTCCATCAGTGGAATTTACCATTGGGGGTGTATTTTATTGATCTGTGAATTTTAATATTTTTTGGAATTATAGCTGGGTCGTTTCTAACGGTATTATTAACCGCTGTAAACAAATCTCGCTCAGCTGCATCTCAGAAAGAATTAAGCTTATTCACAACTTGTATTCAAGCCTTGTCCTTTCCATGTTCTGGCAAACTCTATGCTACACTCCAAATAATCGATGGTCATTTCTTGTTATCCCATAATTTCTCAATTCTTCTATATGCCGCCGTGAAACGTTCCGAACATTAGGTCGTTATTATTGGATTCCTCGAGTCGAGAAAGACGCACCACGCTAGATATGGGGTACAGACTAGGGGGGCGTTGCTGATTAATGGTCAACTGCATCTTAATAGGAAGTATCCCGTGTCGGGCACACGTACAGAGCATCGAAGACTGCAACATACCAATTATGAGAACACTTGTAATATTAACCTCGAGCCAACCGCGAGTAATCGGTTACATATTACTAACATAGTTGTAAGACAAAAATTGTCAAAATATTAGACTCCCGGCCCCGTCAGGCTAACGCCACATGTGCTTTAATAAAAAATATATTTGGAAAAAAAAAATTAGGTCGTTATTGATTCTCGTTCCTAAGGAAGCACTGCTCTGTTTACTGATTTGTACATGGTACACTTAGTATGGTTCTGAGGTTGTGCAACCCATAATAGGAATGACAATACGTGTTCTAATTTTCATGAATTCTGTTATTGTCTGTTCTTTGCATCGATCTGATATACACATACCTTGCTGACCACATTTACCCCGCCGCTTTCGATTACTAGCGAATGAGAGTCTGTTACTTTCGTCTCATCCGTCAGCATGTGCTAAGAATAAGCTTGGTTTTTCCCGTCAACGTTTCTTCGAAATATTAGCTAAGTAACAAATGCGTATTCAAACATCATAAGTAAAACAACGTTGAGACGGCTAGGTTTCTCTAAGAAACTTTAGAGCCGCGTAAGAATCTTAACCCTCCTGTACTCGCGTGCAAAATCATAACACGTATACTCGCGCACGGTGTCACAGACCGAAAATTGAACTTCTCTGTAATGTTGCTATTGTGTATTTTTCAGGCTTTGTTGGCATTTATTTGAAGAAGAGGGTATGATTGAATGAAAAACTCCAAAAAATATGTTTTTGTCGTCTTTATTCAGTTTTAATAGTCATCTAAATCAGCCTCCTCAAGACAGAGTAATTTTTGACACTTCAACACAAATAACGAAATTCGAATTTTTCACTTTTATTAATAAAAAGTAAGCAACTGAATATAATTCATGGAAGTATAAGGAGCTATAAAATAACATAAAAGCATATTAATAGATTGTGGTTCCATTGGAGTAAGAATCAGAACATTGCATAACTGCATGCTCGAAACAAACATATTTTTTACATTTCATGCAGTTGTTGCGTGTTTTTCGGGTCTTTTATCGAAGAGAAGAATGTATAACGACCTTTTAGATAATTATCAGATGATAAAGATTTTGGAATATAAAGTTTGCATATTTCTAATAATCTTATATGCTGTATTCTTGGTAAATTAAGAATTAATGCTTTTTTTTAGATGGGGCATAAAAAGATGATATAAAAGGATTTCTAGGAACTTCCTTTTCTTTTTCTTGTTTTCTTGTCGATATTGTTCATTATAAAAACAAAATCCCCGAACTGTTGAAAATTATTATAAGCCACGGATTAGTTTATAGTTTACTATTTACAATTATTCCACAAGTGAAATTCTTTCACAAGTGTGTATATGTATGACCATAATATTTAGCGAATAACTATACGAAAGTCAAACATTTATATTTTGCTTTTGAACATATGAATCTAACGACGAATAGTAAAATCCGTTCAATCCTGTTACAAAAGGGACTAAAGGGACTGAAATCAAATAAGAATAGTCCGATAATGACCTTATGCATTATATTCAATAAATATTCCACGCCACTAACATTAATTTTTACATTTCATTCAACAATATTCTAGAATATGAAAAAAGGCACTTGTCCAAAAAAGTTACTCCTATACTCGCGTCGGTGTGTCAGACCGAAAGTGTTAAAGTGGCACACGTTCCCTTTGTACCAACACATCTTCTTCTTCTTGAATGGCGTTAACGTTCCCTGTGGATCTTTTTTTTCTTTTTTTTTTTTTTTGGATCTTAGTTGTGATTTTCTAAGCCAAATAACACGCCTTGAATGTATTCCGAGGGGCATACTCTAGAATACGCATGATCACAGTGCAAGTCGAAGGAAATTTCTTTGACGAAAAAATCCCCCGGCAAGAACGGGAATCGAACCCGAACACCCGGCATTATAATGTGAGACGCTAACCACTCGGCCACGGGTGCACCAACACATGCGATACGCTAAACGATGACGAACGACTAATAACAAAGCTAGATAGAATCGCAAAGTCGTAGTGTTGATATTTTCTGAGAAATGAACGAATTATTGATTTTTCGGTCTGACAGACCAATGCGCGAGTATAGGAGTGTTAAAGAAGAATCCATTGAAAACCGTTCGTTTTCAACCGCTCAACATAGGTCACTTTTGCCATCACAACACCAACACAAAGCTTCCCTAGTATGTGTTTAACCTGCATTCGGTGTTTTCTTGTTGTTCCGTCTACTCTTCTTCACCATCGAGGGCTATTTCTGGGTGCTGTTCAAGAAGCGAGTACTCGTTTGCTTACGTATATTTCGTCGCTACCGTCAGGCGCGACTCGTCCCCTCTTCCGTGCCCCCACCAACCGGCCCCTTGTTTGTCGTCTGGTGGATTGTGGTCCGCGACTATGTACAGCATCTGCGCAATGCATTGGAGTCTGTACATTGGTCCACTACACATAAATACACACGATGCCGTATGTAGAGCTCTCACGTCATCCGACTTGACTGACTGGTTTGCCCGACTGGCATTCGGCTGAGAATTTATACGGCTATGTGGCGAAAATGGATAAAAACCTGCCGATGTTTGTGTAGCATTGAAAACCGGCGGGTATATAGACCCACTCATACACAACGCAGGGCCAAGAGGGTTCGTTCATTGGCCGCGAGTGACGTGGAGCAACGCAAATGAATAACTAGTGAGAGTTTGCGAAAAAAAATCCATACCAAGGACGACGATCTTGGCATACACCACCACACCATACCGACTCGGATGGTGGCGGTGGGATTTAGCCGTACGGAAAAGCTGGGAAGCGGCTGCCTGAATGACTGGCTGGCTGGCCGGTTGGTTGGCTGGCTGACTTGGCAAGGATTATGTGAGAGAGGAAATAGAGCGCAAAAATTGTAGTTCGAAATGTATGGCCGCAGAAAGTGCGTCGGGAGTGGCGTGTCGTACATTCACATAGCTGAGAAAACTGCACCATTAATTTTAGATGTAGGAAAATTTTGCCGACGGACTTTTCTGATTTTCTTTGCTCATGGATGGACGAATTGTATAAAGCGTAGCCACGTGGCTCGAAGATTTATATAAACTTCAGGCGAGCGTTTAGAAATACTGATGATAATTACCATACTTTGCTGTAGATTAAATGATGATTCACTAAGATTAATTTTTGAAATGAAACGATGTTGTACACAAGATGGTGTTCATTCAAAGTTTCTTCAAAGTCATTCTTAGAGATATGTGGAAAATCAAGATCGGACATTTTGAATTTTTTACTTTCTGGTGACCTATCATTTTCTTTCTGAGACTCGACCTCGATGCTTCTTGATTCCATGCTACATGTCATTACGTTTCGCTTTTCATTTCTCAATTATCCATAACTACAATATTACTAAAACTGAGTCCGATCTTGATTCTGATCAATTTTCCACATTATTCTATTCTTTTCCAGACCAAAAACACCAAAACATGGGGATTTACGTGAACGCCCCTGTTGTGCAACGTTACAAATGTAAGTCATAGCTTCTAATCATGTAAGAATTTTGCAAAATTTTCGTGTACACACCTTTCTTGGTAGTAAATGTTTAATATACCGTTACAATGAAAAATACGGAGGAAAAACGCGCAGAAAAGTGAAATGAGTACTCTGTGCAAATAGCGGCAAAAGTAAGACACACAATGTAAACAAACAAACCGAAAAGGAAACATTGTGCGCGTTGGGTAATCTGGACCTTATCGCTTTCGCTCGTTACAATTTGCAATGAGTTTTTTCTTTCGCGTTTTCTCTTGCTTTTGTTTTGCTTCAATCGTATCGATGGCTGCTGTTGTCTTGAACTTCAACAGCTGGGAGATGGCGTAATGGTGGCAACACAATAATAGTGGAATACGTCAACTACCGACGACAGCGCTCCAACTTGGGGTGGGTAGTGCACAGCAGCGAGTGATTCGTGATAGTATTCAGGACTTGTATTTGCCCTGTCTTCCCGCAACCGGCGGCGGGGATGTTAGCTACGTGACTACGTTCTAAGGCAAGGTTGGATTTCGTTCGTTGTTGTTGACTCATACCCCGTGTTTGTTTAACTAGGACGTTTCCTGACACATTCTCCGGCCGGAGTTTATATTTAGTGCTGACATTTCAGACTCACATCGCATGGTAGTGCGACGTACAACGATGTTTACAGTACGGCAAACTTCAATGATATTGAAGGTACATATTTCATTCAATCAATTGTGCTCCGTAACCTAATGCGGAAGAATGACTAGTTAACAGTTAAATGTCAACTGTGCGTTGGATAGTTTTCCTTGTGCGAAAGAAAAAGTCCAGTATTTCTGGTCTATAATACCCAATGTTTATACAATTACCCGGCCTAGTAAACCTCGTTTTCGATAGAGCAAACGACTATATGGCCAGAGTCTACGGCCATCGCTAATTATTCCTTGATTCATCAACTTTTAGTGTAGTTATGTCTATGCGGTGCTTTACGCGGATTTACTTACTATTCTATATTCATAGTAACGGTCATTTAGGATTTATGAATCTCAGCCGCATACACCGAACGACGGCACCAATGCATTTCATAATTGAAACAAATAACCATTCCAAAAAATTAGTATTAGTAAATAAATATCGCTTGTGTAGTTGTTGAATACTTACCACTCCGGAAGTATTCCAAGTAAATGTAGAATATAAAATGTAGTAAAATGAAATTGGCTATTTTTGAGTGAAATTAAAGGCTTTATTTAGCGGTTAAGGTTAAACACTCACTGTTTTCAATAACTTGTTATATTGAAAATATTTTGATTATGCTTCTTCAATGCAGATCCTTGTCTCTATCAAACTTGAGCTTAGGTAGCATATAAACTTCGAAACTGCTTTTCATGACAGACCTGAATCAGCGAAATTGTGAAAAATACACACTGAATGTCACATGAGAGTAGCAATCCGGAAATCTTCGGTGATTCATACTTTGAATAGTCAAAAACTGCGCCAACCAAACCCTTACAGTTATCAAGTTAAGCTTCTGGGTTCCTACGATCCATCCATCCGATCCATTTATTGACAGCATACTTTGATCATCAGGCACTATCCGCTTCAGAAATATGTGGATTTTGTTGGGATTCGCTGACGAAAATTCGGTTCGAAAATTGGCCGACCACAGTAAGGTGCATCTTTGACATCGAAACAACCGGAATAACGGTATCTACGAAACCAAAATTATATGCGATTGGCTTTTAGAGTATCAGGTTCATAAGCTCATACTCGCATTTTCAGCCGCCTGGCTAACGTTTTCGTTGCGAAATTTCTTTCTTTCTAAATATATTTCGATGGGATTAAGATGGAAACAGTTTGGTGTATTGCTCTTTTTCTCAACAAAATCTACATAATTATCGACTGTAGTGTGGTTTTGGCACAGCGGGCCGAACTCAAATTCGGCCAGAATATTGACGAAGTACTGTGCTTCTTATATAGTGGATGCAATCCGTTGTGAAAAGAAGATAATCGATTACGTTAATCCATAAGAACAGAAACTTTGTTATCACATTTGACTTATTGGGGTCCCTTACATCATCGCCAATGACACTGTGGTATAAAATTGTTATCCCGGAAGAGTTCTTGAGTCGTCTTGTACATATGTTTCATCACACTTGAAAATGCACGCATTTGGTTGCTAAAGTTTCCGGGCCATGGTTTTTGTTAGGCACTTTGTTTTGATATTTTTTATATGGTTTGATTAGATTGATTATCTTTCGGTTCAATTAGGGATCACCAGGTCCTGGTTTTTTCCCTCCATTGTCGGATGAATACCGAAACGTTTTTCTAGTTTAATCTTCGTATTACCATTCTCCCGGATTCATGTGTCCAAGACTTGAGCGTTGGACTCATTTTCGATACGTGATATTCCAGAATAAATGAAAATTCCACCAGTAAACAATTCACTGATTGGCTATCGACAGATCAAGTCACTCGAAGACTCTCTAGATCACGTAGCTCGGGGACACTCAGATCACTTTTCCACTTTTAGATAATAGAGATTCATAGAGTCATAAATATTAAATACAAAGGTACGAGTTATGGTTATTAATTAACGAGACTGCGCGCCTAGAGGGGTGGGAAGAAAAACGAATAGTGCGTTTGGTAGCTTGAAGTGCCTGTTAGAAACGTACGAAAACACGTTTTTGTCACTATAATAGTTTGCGAGCAGCAGTGGTTTGAATGGAACGTGGTTTGTAGTGCGCGTCGGAAATCATGTGTGACGAAGAACACGAACAACAACGCACCTGCCCATAACGCGCTGTTGGTGAAACAATTTTTAGTCGATAAGGGCATTCCAGTGCTCGAACATGCCCCGTACTCGCCAGATCTAGCCCCATGCGACTTTTGACGTGGGACTACGTCTAACCGGAATATATGGAGGGTAAAATGAAAACCTAAACACAGAAAATGCAGGAAAAATGAAAGATTTCGAATGCTTATAGCTCGAACATTTCGTACTGGATAGGAGAGATGTTTGCATCACTTGATAGGGAATATTTCTACGCATCTATCGCAACTAACAAAATGTTGTTTTTCATTAGATAAACAATTGAATAACTGTAAAATATTAGGCGTTATCTAAACGCCCTAACTGCATCGTTTTGATTGGCCCGATTTACGGTTTCCCTAACACAGCCATCAAAACCTAGCAGCCTTGGGGAAATCGGCATTGCAAATACATGAAAGTAGGGGGACTTTTGTTCTCATCGAAAAATGTTCCCTAACACAGACTTTAAAACCAAGCAGCGAAATCGGCATTGCAAACACACGAAAGAGCCTAGAGGCGAGTGAACTGAAAAGTTTAAACCCTCTTAAAGCCAAAAAGAAGAAAAAGAACACACGAAAGTAGGGGGAGCTTTTGTTCCCACCGAAATGTGTTCCCTAATAGAGATTTCTAAACCAAGGTGCCTGGAGAAATCGGTATTTCAAATTCATGCAAGTCGGGGGTATTTTTGTTCCGACTGGAATGTGTTTCCCTAACACAGACTTCAAATCCATGAAGCGTGGGGAAATCGGCATTGCGAATTCATACAAATCGGGGGTATTTTTGTTTCGATTGAAATGTGTTTCCCTAACACAGACTTCAAAACCGAGGTTTCTGGGGAAATCGGCTCTGCAAATAAATGCAAACTGCGAGTACTTTTGTCCTCGCTTGCCTTTGTGCAGAGTGGAATATGTCTGTCCTAACATGATCTTCTAAACTTAGAAACCTGGGAAAATCGTGCAGCCACTAGAAGCGAATGAACTTCCCAGTTTCAAGCAAATTCGAGATTTGAGAAGTATGTACACTTTTGGGATGTAAACTTCAGAGGGAAATGTAAAATAAAATAATCGTTTGATAATTTTTTTTGTCTTTATTGGAAAGATTTTCAGCCTTAGGCTGGTTCATCAAACGTTTGATAATTCTTCCGTACATATATTTTGTTCTAGTCATCATACCAAACGTAAAAGGTCCGTCATTAAATTTACTTGTAACGAAGAACAATCAATCACAATAAATGAATTGACTTTACACGGCATTTGTTCATTTTTTTCACTCACAGAGCAAATATATTGAACTCAATTGAATTTGGAAACTGTTTCATTCAATCAAGAATTTAATCAATACAAACGAATGATTGCTAAGCTAAGGTAGTTCCACGTGAACCTTGCGGTTATATCATAGATATAACCCACTCATTTTTTTCTATTCCCCAAGATCAAATCCGTGTTGAAAGGTACTCGATTTCAGTCCGTAGAAGAGGCGAAGGAAAAAGCGACGCGGCCTTTGAACGCCATCACAAAAGAAGAGTTTCAGCACTGCTTCGTACAATGGAAAAAACGTATGGAAAGGTGAGGAGCCAAGGGGAGGGGAGCATATCGTTGTACCGTAATTTTTAAAATATAACCCTTTTTCGTAACCAGTCTCGTTATTTAATAGCCATACCTCGTATAGTGTTCACGGACTTACAGTGCTTCAAAGTGGTATACTGCTCTTTTGTTTGCTTGATTTTTGTCAAAATGAATAAATCGTAGGATTTGCTAAAACTTTTTTGTGGCCATAATTTTTCTAAAAGATCGAAACCCTAAATTAGTGAGTATAAATAAACCAGTTTATTTTTTTGTCTTCTAAGGTCCACGAGCATATAAAACCCCAATATATGGGGTTCCGGTATTACTGTTACCGTTTCGATGTAAAAAAAAGGTGTTCTCATATGTTTCTTCATCACAGTCTGAACTAATTAGCATCCTACGCCTGTATTGATGACACTTTCATGTTCATCATTGGTGATCGACTATTCATCGCTATCTTCACTGAGATGTTCCACTTTGAATATAATCCGTTCCATCTTCAAGATGATGGTTCAGAATTTGTTGTATCTGATTCTCTATCGGAACAATCCTTATCTACGTAATTATTTTTCAATAATTCTGTTTCTGCAACTGGAGCATTTTTCCTAAAAAGACGAGATGATCGGCTTTGATAAATATATCGATCATTAGAATCGGTCTAGTAAATCAAAAGCTATGAATTTTCGAAAAATTGTTTTAGAAAAAAAGTGAAAAATAGTGATTTTTCGGATCTCCCTAAAATAGAAATGGTCACTGT
This sequence comes from Toxorhynchites rutilus septentrionalis, assembly GCF_029784135.1. NCBI lineage: Eukaryota > Metazoa > Arthropoda > Insecta > Diptera > Culicidae > Toxorhynchites > Toxorhynchites rutilus. Next base: position 228,304,452 of record NC_073746.1, read on the forward strand.
AATGAAAAAATGAAAAAATACGGGTCTAATTATTTGCGATAAAGAACAAATTTACCACTTTTCACGAAAATCTGATAACCACTATATCGGTTTGGCATGGAATGGTTGCTTGATTGTTTTTTTAATTGAAGTTTAAAAGCAGTCAAAATGACTTGCTTGGGCAATCTAGTGTTAATAACGATAACGATCCCAATTATGCCACAGAGAACACTTCTTCTAACTTCTCCATCAAAACCACTCTTGGAATGACTATGAAGGATAAATTCAGAACAATTGAAGTGATATCCCATGTTAATCCTTTGGAATCTTGCCCATGGCGTGTTATCTTTCAGAACAAACAGCTTCAACCAATCCTAGCTTATTTCCAAGTTCTTCTAACGTTCGAACTGGGTCAAATCCAATCGTCTTTGATTTTTTTCGGCAGTCTTTAACTCAAACGTGGTTTGGCATTGACATTGAAATGATTACTTCAGAATCACCTATACCCATTATTTACATGTTGTATGCGCGCTGGAGTTTGATTACCAAAACCTGCTTCAAGTAATCGCTGAACTTCTGATGCACTTCTTTGCAAAACAAACTAGTGCCAAACATGTGTGGTTGTGTGATGGTTTATGCTGAATAAAATGTGGGTGAAGATACCAATAAAAAGATACCAATAACTTTTAATTACAACTGACATTTTTTGTAGCCGATGATAAGACAGTTTTATCATTTAAATTAGAAGCACACCATCCTACGAGAATATTCTGAAATGGTGGAGTGTTGGAATTGACCTATCTGGTCATGGGAACCATTTGAAATTTCAAGAAATTCACGAAAATGGACAAGTCCTAAGGCTAATATTTTTCGGAGGCGATAGAATGTCAATTTTATCATTTGAATTAGAAGCATACTATCCTCCGAGAATATTCTGAGATGGTGGAATGTTGGAATTGACCCATCTGGTCATGGGAACCATTTGAAATTTCAAGAAATTTACGACAATGGACAAGTCCTAAGGCTAATATTTTTTGGAGGCGATAGAATGTCGATTTTATCATTTGAATTAGAAGCATACCATCCTACGAGAATATTCTGAGATGGTGGAGTGTTGGAATTGACCCATCTGGTCATGGGAACCATTTTAAATTTCAAGAAATTTACGATAATGGACAAGTCCTAAGGCTAATATTTTTCGGAGGCGATAGAATGTCAATTTTATCATTTGAATTAGAAGCATACTATCCTCTGAGAATATTCTGAGATGGTGGAATGTTGGAATTGACCCATCTGGTCATGGGAACCATTTTAAATTTCAAGAAATTTACGATAATGGACAAGTCCTAAGGCTAATATTTTTTGGAAGCGATAGAATGTCGATTTTATCATTTGAATTAGAAGCATACCATCCTACGAGAATATTCTGAGATGGTGGAGTGTTGGAATTGACCCATCTGGTCATGGGAATAATTTGAAATTTCAAGAAATTCACGAAAATGGACAAGTCCTAAGGCTAATATTTTTTGGAGGCGATAGAATGTCGATTTTATCATTTGAATTAGAAGCATACCATCCTACGAGAATATTCTGAGATGGTGGAGTGTTGGAATTGACCCATCTGGTCATGGGAACCATTTGAAATTTCAAGAAATTTACGATAATGGACAAGTCCTAAAGCTAATATTTTTTGGAGGCGATAGAATGTCGATTTTATCATTTGAATTAGAAGCATACCATCCTACGAGAATATTCTGAGATGGTGGAGTGTTGGAATTGACCCATCTGGTCATGGGAACCATTTTAAATTTCAAGAAATTTACGATAATGGACAAGTCCTAAGGCTAATATTTTTCGGAGGCGATAGAATGTCAATTTTATCATTTGAATTAGAAGCATACTATCCTCCGAGAATATTTTGAGATGGTGGAGTGTTGGAATTGACCCATCTGGTCATGGGAACCATTTGAAATTTCAAGAAATTTACGATAATGGACAAGTCCTAAGGCTAATATTTTTTGGAGGCGATAGAATGTCGATTTTATCATTTGAATTAGAAGCATACCATCCTACGAGAATATTCTGAGATGGTGGAGTGTTGGAATTGACCCATCTGGTCATGGGAACCATTTTAAATTTCAAGAAATTTACGACAATGAACAAGTCCTAAGGCTAATATTTTTTGGAGGCGATAGAATTTCGATTTTATCATTTGAATTAGAAGCATACCATCCTACGAGAATATTCTGAGATGGTGGAGTGATGGAATTGACCCATCTGGTCATGGGAACCATTTTAAATTTCAAGAAATTTACGATAATGGACAAGTCCTAAGGCTAATATTTTTCGGAGGCGATAGAATGTCAATTTTATCATTTGAATTAGAAGCATACTATCCTCCGAGAATATTCTGAGATGGTGGAATGTTGGAATTGACCCATCTGGTCATGGGAACCATTTTAAATTTCAAGAAATTTACGATAATGGACAAGTCCTAAGGCTAATATTTTTCGGAGGCGATAGAATGTCAATTTTATCATTTGAATTAGAAGCATACCATCCTATGAGAATATTTTGAGATGGTGGAGTGTTGGAATTGACTCATCTGGTCATGGGAACCATTTGAAATTTCAAGAAATTCACAAAAATGGACAAGTCCTAAGGCTGATATTTTTTGGAGGCGATGGAATGAAATTTTTTTCATTTTAATTAGACACACGAGTCTTTCCATTAGTCATCAAACCGGCATCTACTGCTAAAATAATCGTTTTTGAATTTGAATGGCGGCTTCAAAAATTGATCGTTCATAACAAGAAAGTCAGCTTAAGTCGACCAATTAATTTGCTTCGATGGCTAATGAATCGCGGCTTAAATGTAAATCAGCTTACATCTCTGGACCAAATATTACATCGGTCAATGAAAAAATATTCAAAAAGAAAATAATTTTTTGGGTCGAATAAACTAAGTTTCTCTAAAATTTAGCCGATCAATATTATAGTCCAGTTCTAGATTTTCTTAGTCGAGCCGGATAGGCGCCGATTCCAAAACGTGATTAACCCATTCCAAAATATTGTTTCATGTTTTATTGTAAAATCTCATCATATTCTCACAAAAAAGTGCTTAAAAAATTAAGAATATTTGAGAAAATATATGAGGAAACGAATTTTTGATCGGTTGAGCAACCTACAACATGGGATAGTCTAGTATTTTCGGAAATGCTAGTCGATATTAATTTTCAGTTCGCGAAATCGATGCATCGAGAACACTTCTTAACCATGACTCGAGACTCCCGGCTTAAATTTACGAAAAAAAAGTTGAAATCGACTATTATCGAGTGATATTAATCATTCGACTTTGTTCCGATTTTCTGAATAAGAAACCTCCTCAGATCAGTCTCGTTCAGACGACTTGAAGCTGAAGTATTTTTATTATAAGTAAACGTATGCTTTCAAGTGATATAAATCTTACAATAGGGTTTTCTTTGCGACTCCTTGGTAGTCAGAGGTAATACCTAACCCACTGAGTAATGGAATTCAAGTTCTCCTCTCAGATTGAGCCTAGAGAAAAATATCTTGTTCTGCAAATTGTTATTAATTTAAATCTTATTTCGCCATACTTTTTCCCGTGAGTATTCACTTTAAATGAATAGAATACGTCCTACAATCAGTAGATCAATTAGGCGTAATTATATAAAAAAAAACTGTATTGATTTTTTCCTGGATCTAACCGCGTTGTCATCACTTCTGGTAATGATCGATTGTTCATTTTCATTCCTTTTTCTCCACTTCTGTCATACATATACATCTACTACTGAATCCACTGAACGCGAATTTAGCCTTCGTAACTTCCGTGAGCAACCACTTGCAACTTATTTAACACTAGATTTACCAGACCAGTCATTTTGACTGGTCGTGCAATTTCAATTTAAAATTCCTACGACATATTACATTTGCTTTCCGAAATGATGTTATGACTTTTGTAGCTATAAGTAGAAAAAACATTTTATAAACTTAATGTTACTTAATATTTATTACTAACAAATATATTTTTTTGTTATTGACATTTAAACCAGTACCAGTCAAACTGACTGGTGCATGTTTCTATGAAGAAATGTATGAGAGCGTTTTAATTTCAACATATTTTGACAGCAATTGTCAGCCCCTGAAAATGTTCTGCATATTTAGAAAATGCAACCAGCATACCTCTGGAATGTTCAGATGTGGAAAGTGAATTATACGACAGCGGCGATGATTTGTTAGATAGAAAAATTGATTCTCAAGGAAGTGATGATAACAGTGCTATTATCGAGAGTAGTGATGAGGAAATTCCTGATGATGACAATATAGATGAGCCAAGCGACAGTGGTTGCGTAAAAATTCCAATCAAGCGTACCAAATCAGCAAACTGAAATTGCTTTAGACGGAACTATTTGAACGAGAATTGAAGAAGGAGGTGTTGCTGGTAGATTACTAGTTCATAGTAATTTCAAAGATGTACACGGTCCAACAGCACATGCTGAAAGAAATATTATGAACGGGAATCTAAGTAGTGCGTTCCAATTACTGATTGATAACCATATTTTGGAACATATACGAATTTGTACAGAGTTAGAAGCCTCTCGAGTTTTGGAAAAAAGTGGACAATTACACAAGAAAAATTGAAGGCATCTCTTGCAATATTGTGCGCGCGTGGGGCGTACGAAGGAAATAGCTTCAAACAGGGGATGAACTTATATTACCGGGGATAAGCAACTTTTTCCATCGGAGGCCAGATGCAGATTTACTCAGTATTTTCCAAACAAACCCCATAAATTTAGCATAAAATTCTAATTGGCGTCTGATGTAGAGACGAAATATGTGATAAATGGCTTTCCTTATTTAGGAAAAAGCGAGACTCGAAATGCATCAATCCCCCTATGCAAATTTGTCGTAATGAAATTTCTTGAACCGTATACCATGAAGGAGCGTAAAACTGATATTTTTTACAAGTATTCCTTTGGCGTTAAAATTAAGATCTCAAAATACTTCGTTGCTTGGAACGATACGCGCTTCTATTGGCAACCAGACATATTTTGGCGTCGATGTCACTGATCGAATGGAAATCAGGTTCCAGAAGGTGACCACTTCAACTGTTTTTCAATAATTTAGTTTCAGCCGGAAGAAATAGCTGGATATTGAACAAAACATAACAGGAGAAAATATCTCACGAGAAGACTTTCTGTTTCAATTAGCAAAAGAACTTGCTTCAGAATATCAGACTTCAAGGCAAATACCACACGAAGCTGATATACCAACTACAAATGGCACTGTTTCTGTACGCAAATGGTGTCAAATAGAATATTTTAATAACAATAAGACTACAAATATTTGCAATAAATGCAAAAAAAGTCTATGTAGAAAGTGTATACACTGCAAAATCTATTGTGAGCAACAAACTGTAAACAATTAAGTGTTTTGTTATTTGACAATGTCTATTAGTCCATTTATCTATCACAATTAATATTGTTCAACTTATTTTCGCCATTTGATAAGTAATAGTACAGACTGGAACCACAATATTCATTTTTTCTTATACACCAGTCATTTTGACTGGTGCTGGTAGAAATAGGTATATATAAATAGCTGGTAAATCTAGTGTTAACACGGGGTCGTTTCCATACTAGGCGGTACAGGATAGTCCCGATCTTCTGAACAGACTTGAATGAACTAAAAACATCCGTAGCCGATCGAGTCAACTAGAAAAATAAGCTAGCGGCGGTCGCCGTTGGCCCCATTTTTCTTGTTGAAAAAAACCGGCGTCGACATTTTCAAATATGGCGTCGACCGCCGAAATTTTTGACGACAGAAGTGTCTGTCTCCTGGTCTGCTATACATTTTCTGTAGGCGTTAAGATCAACACTGAAAAATATTTCGACATAAAAAAGCGCAAAATAAAAAAAATACTAAGTCAGCGCTATTATCTTAAGTCACCAAAGTGAAGTTGTGTACTCTAGCTTCTTCTTCTTCTTGGATGGCACTACCGTTCCAGTGAAACTTTTGCCTTCTCAACGCAGCATTACTTGCGTCATTTTTATTAGTAGTGCTTGGTTGAGATTTCTATGCCGAATAACACGCCTTGAATGTACTCTGGAGGGGCAAGCTCTAGAATACGCGTGACCACAGTGCAAGCCGGAAGAATTTTCTTTCACGAAAAATCCCCCGACCAGAACGGGAATCGAACCCGAACCCCCGGCATGATAGTGTGGGACGCTAACCACTCGGCCACGGGAGCACGTACTCTAGCGCCGAATCGTAATGAAAATATTCGGTGGCGGAGTTGCGCCGTGGCGAATTTTCGTTCGGCAATGAAACGATTGCGATGAGTTGTGATGATATTGAAAGTGGAATACAGCTGGAATCCGACGAATGCATGGAAATTGAGGTAGGTTCAGTTTGTATTAATCTATGACTTCAGTAAAAATTTTATTACGACAAAATTAATTCATAATAAAAATTGCGCTTTTTTCTGTGTGGCATTCATACCCCTGAGTTCACTTTTTAAAAACATGAATAGAAACTATTGCTACATGTTCTTTAAATGTATTATTAAAAGAGCTTCTGAATGTTTCCACCAGAACCCAATGATAAATGGGTCTGAAAAGTTGAACGAATTGGTATGAAAATATGGAGAAATTTGCGTTAGTGATACTAAAGCCTATGATCATAACGCGAAATCCAACAGTCACATAATTTCCGTTGTTTCCTATTATAAGAAGAGATGTCGACCAGGAATATCATTTCATAATCAAAAGGGATGAAACACGGTACGTGGAATGGATTCAACGGATAAAAATTGAAAATCATCCGGCTAAGCAGTTTAAATTTCAGCATGTCGATATTCTACTAAGTAATTATCATCAATTTTCACGTATTATTTTTTTCAGAAACAAAACGTTTAACTAAACTATTAATTTGTATGGCTCGAACCTTGGCGATGGTAATTGAGGACAGGTTAAAAACTCTCAAGCCATTATTGTTCACCTGTTCAACACAAACGAGCAGCAATTCATTTAATCCTCGACGACCAAACGATTTTCTCCGGCAGCGAAATTGAAAATATCGACAGATCAAGAAATCATGTCTATATATTTTTTATCTGCTTCTATAGAAATTTCCCACCCTAATTAAAATAAACATTAGAGAAAATCAATTTGAGTATTTTATGCGTCTGAATAAACCACAAAAACGTAAACATCGATTAAATTTTCTTCTACGCTTCATCTGATTTGCTACTCAAAAGTGTCGTTTGACTGACCGATGAAAAAACACTTTCGTACGAAAACGAGGATAGGGCAATTCGTTCGAACGAACGATGTTCGAATGTTCGAACGGATAGATTTCTTTCGTACGAAACCAAGGATACGAATGAGGCATTCTTTCGAACGTTTTGTGTTCGTTCGAAAACAAGAATAAGGGTGTTTATTTTTTTGGTTCGTTAAGTTAGTGTATAGAATAATATTAGGTGATTAATAGCAGTAATAGACGATAATATCTACTGTTTGCGCCACGCGGAGCGAGCGCATACGTGTTGCGACATGACCTGTCATTCCATTGCATCACCCAGAGACGTGCGAAAGTGAGATGAAAGCAGTATCAACACAACAAACGAATATCACCCGAGCTATCCGAGCGAAGCCGACAGGACAAATACCCCACCAGAGCAGAACATGATCCATTCCACGACGATCCATTTCGTTTGGAACACTAATTTTCCGTACACCAGCCGAAACAATTTCTATCCTTTTCATTCAATCGCATCACCGAGAGACGTGCGAAAGTGAGATGAAAGCAGTATCAACACAACAAACTAATATCACCCGAGCTAACCGAGCGAAGCCGACAGGACAAACACCCCACCAATTTCAGGGAGTATAAAAGTAGCAGAGCAGCATATGATCCATCTTTATAAGTTTTTATTCACCACGTGTATTTAGAAACCATTAGAGAAAGTTATAGTGAAAATTTGGACTTTGAAAACTAGTGTCGTTTTTTCCTACAGTAAATTTAGTCAGACCCTTTCCAACCGGAGTACTATAAGGATTGAGAAATGTGTACTGTGAAGATGGCATCCTCTTATAAAATTAATTTAGAGATGTGTTTAGAAGCGGTTAACAGTTTAATTTCAACCAAGTGCCTAGAATATGATTTCAAGTTAAATTTTAAGAACATGCAAGTAATTTTGGAGCGTATGGGATTAGATAAAACGAACTATCCTAGTATGAAGGTAATCAAAAGCCTTCTAATGAAACATCGAAAATCCGTAAAACGGTTTGCTCCTGAGATTACTTTGCAGAATTGTTGGGATGCAGCGAATGATTTGATCGCTAGAGAAGAGTTGGATGAGCTATTCGAATTGAATTCTAAGAATCTGAAAGAAATTCTTGTAGAAATGGGATTAAACGAAAAATGCGCACCTAACTTAAAAAAAGTTAGGAATAACTTCGCTTGTAATCCAACATATAAGAAGTATCGTGCAGAACGAAAGGTGAGAACCCTTATAATTGTTATAAGCTTCCTGAAATTAATAAAACTATTTTGAAATTTTCAATGTGAAATCATTTCCGCAGAATATTGAACATTCAATTGCCGCTGAAAGTCATAACGTAAGTGTAAAATATCAAATTGCTTTGAAATAGTCACGCCATACAGTAACTTCAAATTTTTATAGATCGATAATTTCAAAGAATGTTCTTTTGAGAATGAAAGTGCCTGCTTGCCACAAGACTGCGTTGGAGTTCATGAAGTAAGATGACATTTCTATTTATTAATTCATGTATTAATAGTTGTTATTTAGCAGCTTTTATTAAATAAAACAGATCATATGTCCGAAACAAACTCATCTCCTTCACGTGTCGAAACAAGAACATTATCATTTGTATCATTTGACACAAACGATTTCGAGGAATTGGCCGACTCTCAAAGTACTACTTTTGACGGCGTTGATAATACGGGAAAAGATAACGAAGTAAGATGACATTTCCAATTAATTATTCATGTATTAATATGTATTATTCTTCAGCAACCTCCATTCGGATTTTTATTGAAAGGAACAGATTTATCGCGTGTCGAAATAAAATCATTATCCGTCGAGTTTCCTGCAAAAGTATGTAAGAAAGGAATGGAACTTAATGCTCCAGAAATTGAATGTCGCATTTTTGAAACATCAGTAAGTCAAATGCAAGAGAGATCAACGAACGACATGCAAGACTCGATTGTTTCATTTGATACCAATGATCTTGAAGGATCGACCAAATCACAAGATACTACTTATAGCAGTGATGTAGATGTAACTGAACTTGTGTTCAATACAACGGACTTTGAAAACCTACGAAAAGAGATAAAAGAAAAAGGCAACAGTAACAGGATCAAATACAATGTCAAGGTTGCGGAATGTGGGGCAACTGCCACAAAAAGACTTTATAGTGGTGCTTCAATTTACGAGTGTTCTTTTTACATCAACAAGAAGAACATTGAAATGTGTAAACATTATGATCAACATAATATAATGCAAAGCAAAACCAAGGTTGGCGATGCTAAATATAAGCAACAAAAGCATAGAAGGCCTTTTATAGTGGCCTTAGAAGATTTGTTAAAAATCAAATATGAAGAATTCAATATCTATTGTATAATCAATATAAATTCTCATAATTGCAACAAATCTGGCTGGCTATTTTATGGTGTCTGCGCTCACAAGACCTGCAGATCTTATCGTTTCAAAATTGTTTCTGTTACGGATGGTGATAACATATATAAAGTCGATGTCTATGTTAATGTCGCTATGACCCTGATACACGGGGAAAACCTGAAAGCGGCATATTGCAAAGGAGTAAAAAGAAACATAAATATGAAAAAACTGCAGCTCCAAAAACCACTTGAATTACGAACTAAGTTGATCAACGAAAAGAAAAAAAGGGAACCATTCGAGAAGGTAGACATTGTCAGCAAAAATGTATTGAAAAAAATTAGCAGTGAAGCTAAATCGAAGCTTAACAGGGATATTGATGATTTTCAAGATTTGATAAAAATGTCTGAGGATAACGGATCTTATATCAAAAATGTGTTTAGAAAGCCCTTTGGTGTAATTTGTTTTAATACAAAAATGTTCAAAGAGCTGAGAAAAAACAAGACTTACAGTCCTATTTTCTACATGGATGGTACTGGATCGGTTGTACGATATTCAAAAGCTGAGAAGCGTGTTCAAATATATGTTTTGGTCGCATACAATTACCGGTCAAATTTTAGTGTACCCGTAACAACCTTTGTGACTGAAAGCCAAAAAACAGTAGACTTCCACAATTGGTTGAATATATTTCGTGCTTCGTACGAGTCAGGCAGCTCTATGAATAAATTGAATAAAATAGCGAGAATTGTTAGTGTTGATTGGAGCTGGTCACTGATTGGTGGATTGATACGGGCTCTTAATAATCAACACCATACACTACCAGAGTATATCCGAGATTGTTATAAAGTTTGCATAAGAGAACTCAATCTCAATTTCACTATCATTCATTTATGCTACAGTCATTTCATGAATGTAGTTTCTAAGGACTTGAAATCTGCTCCAATCAACATAAAACATAAGTTCATGGACTGTATGCGATTGGCTGTACGTGCTACAAACTTAGTGGACTTAATCGATCTGTTTATCATTATGACATGCATTTTTGGATCTGCAAATGAGAACCGAATGCTTGAGACATCACTAAAAGAACTAGATGCAAAAATTAATGATAGAACAAGCTTCGATTCAGAAAGCGCTGGTAAATTTGATTATACTGGCATCGGTGAACCAGAAATTCTAAAAAAAGATGAGGACAAAATCTTCTTGGGATCGCCTTTTTATGCGTTGTTAAAAGAAACATTTGAAACAACATTAAAACAAATAGATGATCTCAGCCAAGGATCACAGAACCCACTGTATTTCAAAGGATTCTTGGAAGATGTCGCCTTGAAAAAATACATGCCTGTGGTTTGTTTGTGGTCAAATATAATAGTATCTCAAATTGACTCGAATCCGGATACTATTTCAAAACGCAAGGGTTGAAAGCTTCTTCCGAACATTGAAACACAATGTTATGAAAGGTCAGCTCTACGAAAGAATAACACATTTTCTTCGAAAACTACAATCGTATATTGAATCTCTGTTCCACTTTTCCGACTTTGACATTGAAGATATATACGCTACTGATAAAGGAATAAGTAATGCTAAAAAACGTCAAGATGATAGAATCGCAGAATATGACAGATTTGTCGGAAACGTAGAAGACATAGAGGACGAATGGCATAGTCCATACTTTCAAAAAGATGCTTCAACCCACTTGTTCAAGAAGAAAAAGAAGCAGGAAACTAACAGCTTAAACACACAACTTGAACAATCAACACAGAAGCACCCAGATTCAAAGGAAAACAGTGATAACAACAGAAAAAGATCATTAGAAGAAGATTTAGAAACTACCTGTAATCTGTCCTCTATTCATCAATTCATTGACAAAGGATTTGAATTTCCAGTTACCACCAAATGGTATTTCGGTGAGTTTCCTTCAGAATATGAGAGCATAGGAGTAAGTAGTATGATTGTAAGCTCAGAAATGCTTCAAACGCTCGATGCACATACATATATGGATGGAGAAACCTTAGATGCGATAATTGCAGTGGCCATAAAAGAATGTGAGGTCGAAAGCGTAAAATTGGTATCAACTTACATGTCGAGAAACTTGTTTGATACAACTCAACTAAAAGAAGTATTGGATAGGAAACGAGATTATGTTTTACCAGTTCTAACCAATACATCGGGAGTATGGGTGGTTCCTTTGAATGTTAGAGCTGGGCAAGCACCCACCAAGCAAGTTGGAAGAGGGAACCATTGGGTTCTCTTCATTGCTGATTTTATGAATAGAGAAACTTTTTATTTAGATCCTCTCGAAACAGCATCCCCATATTTGAAGGACGTACAAGAAGAATTTTTGAAGGCAGTAAGCTCTATTCGGAGACTTAAAAATCAACCATTTGATTCAACCAATTGGCAAAGCGGCTCGAAAAATATTGCGCACGACAAGCAAAACGACGACTACAACTGTGGTGTATATGTAGCTAAATATGCACAAAACTTTCTTTTGAAGAAACCGTTGACCGGGCTAGGAAACATGGATTCTGAGAGGAAACAAATCAAAATAAAACTCCTAAATACAGCAGTAATAAAAATTTGTTTATACTGCAGCAGCTTGAAATCACTAATTTTGTCATGTCAATCATGTGGACGGAGGTGTTGCAGTAGATGCGCCCCAAATATGGTGCTAAAAATTCCATCTACAAAACAATGTGAAATATGTTCGAAAATTAAAATGATATAATTTTTAAGTCTCATCAATAAATTTTGACGTGGGACTACGTCTAACCGGAATATATGGAGGGTAAAATGAAAACCGAAACACAGAACATGCAGGAAAAAATGAAAGATTTCGAATGCTTATAGCTCGAACATTTCGTACTGGATAGGAGAGATGTTTGCATTACTTGATAGGGAATATTTCTACGCATCTATCGCAACTAACAAAATGTTGTTTTTCATTAGATAAACAATTGAATAACTGTAAAATATTAGGCGTTATCTAAACGCCCTAACTGCATCGTTTTGATTGGCCCGATTTACGGTTTCCCTAACACAGCCATCAAAACCAAGCAGCCTTGGGGAAATAGGCATTGCAAATACATGAAAGTAGGGGTACTTTTGTTCTCATCGAAAAATGTTCCCTAACACAGATTTTAAAACCAAGCAGCGAAATCGGCATTGCAAACACACGAAAGAGCCTAGAGGCGAGTGAACTGAAAAGTTTAAACCCTCTTAAAGCCAAAAAGAAGAAAAAGAACACACGAAAGTAGGGGGAGCTTTTGTTCCCACCGAAATGTGTTCCCTAATAGAGATTTCTAAACCAAGGTGCCTGGAGAAACCGGTATTTGGAATTCATGCAAGTCGGGGGTATTTTTGTTCCGATTGAAATGTGTTTCCCTAACACAGACTTCAAAACCGAGGTTTCTGGGGAAATCGGCTCTGCAAATAAATGCAAACTGCGAGTACTTTTGTCCTCGCTTGCCTTTGTGCAGAGTGGAATATGTCTGTCCTAACATGATCTTCTAAACATAGGAACCTGGGAAAATCGTGCAGCCACTAGAAGCGAATGAACTTCCCAGTTTCAAGCAAATTCGAGATTCGAGAAGTATGTACACTTTTGGGATGTAAACTTCAGAGGGAAATGTAAAATAAAATAATCGTTTGATAATTTTTTTTTGTCTTTATTGGAAAGATTTTCAGCCTTAGGCTGGTTCATCAAACGTTTGATAATTCTTCCGTACATATATTTTGTTCTAGTCATCATACCAAACGTAAAAGGTCCGTCATTAAATTTACTTGTAACGAAGAACAATCAATCACAATAAATGAATTGACTTTACACGGCATTTGTTCATTTTTTCACTCACAGAGCAAATATATTGAACTCAATTGAATTTGGAAACTGTTTCATTCAATCAAGAATTTAATCAATACAAACAAATGATTGCTAAGCTAAGGTAGTTCCACGTGAACCTTGCGGTTAAATCATAGATATAACCCACTCATTTTTTTATATTACCTTTTAACTTGAAGTATTTTTATTTGTCCAGTTTGAGTCCTTTCAGAAACGAGATAGAATCCTGTCGTCTAAGTCAAAAATGAAAAAATTGTCATTCCATCGGCTACAAAAAATAGTTGCCATAAACCTCAACCATTCGCGTGGATTTTTTTTTAAATTTTAAATGGTTCCTATGATCAGATAGGTCAATTCCAACACTCCACCATCTCAAAATATTTTCGGAGGATAGTATGCTTCTAATTCAAATGATAAAATTGACATTCTATCGCCTCCAAAAAATATTAGCCTTAGGACTTGTCCATTATCGTAAATTTCTTGAAATTTTAAATGGTTCCCATGACCAGATGGGTCAATTCCAACATTCCACCATCTCAGAATATTCTCGTAGGATGGTATGCTTCTAATTCAAATGATAAAATCGACATTCTATCGCCTCCAAAAAATATTAGCCTTAGGACTTGTCCTTTATCGTAAATTTCTTGAAATTTAAAATGGTTCCCATGATCAGATGGGTCAATTCCAACACTCCACCATCTCAGAATATTCTCGGAGGATAGTATGCTTCTAATTCAAATGATAAAATTGACATTCTATCGCCTCCGAAAAATATTAGCCTTAGGACTTGTCCATTATCGTAAATTTCTTGAAATTTAAAATGGTTCCCATGATCAGATGGGTCAATTCCAACACTTCACCATCTCAGAATATTCTCGTAGGATGGTATGCTTCTAATTCAAATGATAAAATCGACATTCTATCGCCTCCAAAAAATATTAGCCTTAGGACTTGTCCATTATCGTAAATTTCTTGAAATTTAAAATGGTTCCCATGATCAGATGGGTCAATTCCAACACTCCACCATCTCAGAATATTCTCGTAGGATGGTATGCTTCTAATTCAAATGATAAAATCGACATTCTATCGCCTCCAAAAAATATTAGCCTTAGGACTTGTCCATTATCGTAAATTTCTTGAAATTTAAAATGGTTCCCATGACCAGATGGGTCAATTCCAACACTCCATCATCTCAGAATATTCTCGGAGGATGGTATGCTTCTAATTCAAATGATAAAATCGACATTCTATCGCCTCCAAAAAATATTAGCTTTAGGACTTGTCCATTATCGTAAATTTCTTGAAATTTCAAATGGTTCCCATGACCAGATGGGTCAATTCCAACACTCCACCATCTCAGAATATTCTCGTAGGATGGTATGCTTCTAATTCAAATGATAAAATCGACATTCTATCGCCTCCAAAAAATATTAGCCTTAGGACTTGTCCATTGTCGTAAATTTCTTGAAATTTAAAATGGTTCCCATGACCAGATGGGTCAATTCCAACACTCCACCATCTCAGAATATTCTCGTAGGATGGTATGCTTCTAATTCAAATGATAAAATCGACATTCTATCGCCTCCAAAAAATATTAGCCTTAGGACTTGTCCATTATCGTAAATTTCTTGAAATTTCAAATGGTTCCCATGACCAGATGGGTCAATTCCAACACTCCACCATCTCAGAATATTCTCGTAGGATGGTATGCTTCTAATTCAAATATAAAATCGACATTCTATCGCCTCCAAAAAATATTAGCCTTAGGACTTGTCCATTATCGTAAATTTCTTGAAATTTCAAATGGTTCCCATGACCAGATGGGTCAATTCCAACACTCCACCATCTCAAAATATTCTCGGAGGATAGTATGCTTCTAATTCAAATGATAAAATTGACATTCTATCGCCTCCGAAAAATATTAGCCTTAGGACTTGTCCATTATCGTAAATTTCTTGAAATTTAAAATGGTTCCCATGACCAGATGGGTCAATTCCAACACTCCACCATCTCAGAATATTCTCGTAGGATGGTATGCTTCTAATTCAAATGATAAAATCGACATTCTATCGCCTCCAAAAAATATTAGCCTTAGGACTTGTCCATTATCGTAAATTTCTTGAAATTTAAAATGGTTCCCATGACCAGATGGGTCAATTCCAACACTCCATCATCTCAGAATATTCTCGGAGGATGGTATGCTTCTAATTCAAATGATAAAATCGACATTCTATCGCCTCCAAAAAATATTAGCTTTAGGACTTGTCCATTATCGTAAAGGGCCTGGCCGGGTAAGGGAGTAAAAAGTGCCCCCAAACCAAATCACTAGCTGTATGGCAAATATAGTAAAGGATATTAAATAAGAAATTTTGGTGGTTTATTTGAACCCCTATGTGGTTTGACGTAGGATCTATAGTGAAAAACGTACTTTTCGTTAATTTCACGCCATCCTCAAAAGATCCGAGATAAAAATTTGAAAAAAATACTGAATGTGCATCTTACTACGATGTATCAAAAAAAATTATCAAAAAAAAATTTCATCAAAAATTTTAGTACTAAAAAAAATAATGAAATCTTGAAAATTTTTTTTTTGGGATTTAGAGATTCAGTACTACTCTAATTCATATTTTAATGTGTTTCTACGGCTTTTCTAGATATGTGTGATTTTTTTCAGATTTTTTTCAGTGTTGCGCGGTATCAAAAAATTTTTTTTTTATGTTTCCAAAGAGTGGTTAGGTAAGGGAGTAAAAAGTGCCCCCAAACCAAATCACTAGCTGTATGGCAAATATTGTAAAGGATATTAAATAAGAAATTTTGGCGGTTTATTTGAACCCCTATGTGGTTTGACGTAGGATCTATAGTGACAAACGTACTTTTTCGTGCATTTCACGCCATCCTCAATAGATCCGAGATAAAAATTTGAAAAAAATACTGAATGTGCATCTTACCACGGTGTATCAAGAAAAATTATCAAAAAAATAATTCATCAAAAATTTTAGTATTAAAAAAAAATTATGAAAATTTGAAAATTTTTTTTTGGGATTTAGAGATTCAATACTACTCTAATTCATATTTAAATGTGCTCTTACGGCTTTTCTAGATTGATAAATATCGTCAAGCTGTTTTTTTTTAAATATCTAATAATAAAAATAAAATAATAAAAAAGAAAAATACACAGTACAAAAAAATGTTATAGATTTTCTGGCATTTCGAAATTTTGAAAAAAAATATAACTTTGAGACCACAAATTCGATTTGTTTTTTTATTTTAATCTTTCAATTGAAAACCACGAATACAATAAAATAATCGATTTCAAAAAAATAAAAATAATAATGCAGACGATGAAGAAAATTATTTTGTGTCACACAATGCTCTTAAAAATTCAGGAAAAATTACGCCACATGTAGAAAAAAGACACATACGAACGCATTTAAATAAAAATTTGAGCAGGAGTGGGTCTCAAAGTTATATTTTTTTTTTCAAAATTTCGAAATGCCAGAAAATCTATAACATTTTTTTGTACTGTGTATTTTTTTTCATTTTATTTTTAGTATTAGATATTTGAAAAAAAAAACAGTTTGAAGATATTTATAAATCTAGAAAAGCCGTAAGAGTACATTTGAATATGAATTAGAGTAGTACTGAATCTCTAAATCCAAAAAAAAAATTTTCAAAATTTTAATATTTTTTTAGTACAAAAATTTTTGATGAAATTTTTTTTGATAATTTTTCTTGATACACCATGGTAGGATGTACATTCAGTATTTTTTTCAAATTTTTATCTCAGATCTATTGAGGATGGCGTGAAATAAACGAAAAAGTACGTTTTTCACTATAGATCCTACGTCAAACCACATAGGGGTTCAAATAAACCACCAAAATTTCTTATTTAACATCCTTTACAATATTTGCCATACAGCTAGTGATTTGGTTTGGGGGCACTTTTTACTCCCTTACCTAACCACTCTTTGGAAACATAAAAAAAAAATTTTTTGATACCGCGCAACACTGAAAAAAATCTGAAAAAAATCACACATATCTAGAAAAGCCGTAGAAACACATTAAAATATGAATTAGAGTAGTACTGAATCTCTAAATCCCAAAAAAAAAATTTTCAAGATTTCATTATTTTTTTTAGTACTAAAATTTTTGATGAAATTTTTTTTTGATAATTTTTTTTGATACATCGTAGTAAGATGCACATTCAGTATTTTTTTCAAATTTTTATCTCGGATCTTTTGAGGATGGCGTGAAATTAACGAAAAGTACGTTTTTCACTATAGATCCTACGTCAAACCAGATAGGGGTTCAAATAAACCGCCAAAATTTCTTATTTAATATCCTTTACAATATTTGCCATACGGCTAGTGATTTGGTTTGGGGGCACTTTTTACTTCCTTACCCGGCCAGGCCCTTTCTTGAAATTTCAAATGGTTCCCATGACCAGATGGGTCAATTCCAACATTCCACCATCTCAGAATATTCTCGGAGGATGGTATGCTTCTAATTCAAATGATAAAATTGACATTCTATCGCCTCCGAAAAATATTAGCCTTAGGACTTGTCCATTATCGTAAATTTCTTGAAATTTCAAATGGTTCCCATGACCAGATGGGTCAATTCCAACATTCCACCATCTCAGAATATTCTCGGAGGATGGTATGCTTCTAATTCAAATGATAAAATTGACATTCTATCGCCTCCAAAAAATATTAGCCTTAGGACTTGTCCATTATCGTAAATTTCTTGAAATTTCAAATGGTTCCCATGACCAGATAGGTCAATTCCAACACTCCACCATCTCAGAATATTCTCGTAGGATGGTGTGCTTCTAATTTAAATGATAAAACTGTCTTATCATCGGCTACAAAAAATGTCAGTTGTAATTAAAAGTTATTGGTATCTTTTTATTGGTATCTTCACCCACATCTGAATAAATGTTATCGAAAGTCCGGTGGGTTGGCCCGGAGGGTTGACGCTTCAATTATCAAATTCAGTAACAATTAACTATGGCAAAGGTTTTTGGTTACTTTTTACTCGTTTCATTTATTTGATTCGATTCTCCTGCGAGCTTGCGTGTAATCATATTATCGATATGAACGCGAATATAATTTGGTTATTCATTTTCGATAGTTCCATTGTATCGCTACCGTACAGGCAAAAAGCATTTGGGACGACTCATCTTTGTGTTATTAATAGTTCGGTGTTTCCTGGCATCGATAGAATAATATACACAAAAAAAAATTAGCAGAAATTGATCCTCTGGTTATGGGGACCTAATTGAATTAAATAAATTCGGTTACATTTTAAACAAGAAATATTTCCATCAATGAGAAATATCATAGATAACATATCCAGCATCAAAGAATTGATGACGTATATGTTGAAATCCATCATTCGAAGAAACTCGTTTCGAACTAACATGTTGAAGTTTCTCATGTTTAGGAACAGTTGCGGTAGTCTTTTATTTTGTTATTATTTTATCTCTCACCATTAAACCTAACCAAAAGATCCAAACTTGTATGACACAATCGACTTCGAATACTACTGATAAAATTCTTTGAAATTTGAAACTTGGGCCTGATTAACGTAATCATCATGCAATCCTCAACCTCACTGTATTTTTGAAATGTTTTCCGAAATAGTAAACATGGGAATGGAGGGAGCTGTGTACATCAACAAAGCTGTGTAAATCTGTCGATAGCAGATATAACGAGAACAGTTCAATCTTCCGGTCTCTCTTCGTCCACACACGCTGTACCGCTTTCAACAAAGGGTGACCTCGACCTGGACGGCCAAAGAAGCATGGGTTGACTTATCATAACATTTATGATTCAGTTATGTGTTTGAATCGGAGGCGATCTTGAGTTACGGACGGTGGTAACATGCGTACTTCTCACGCTAAAGGTCAGTTCAATTTCCACTTCCGACATTATTCCGAAATGGAAGTAAAGTGACGAACCAGGAAGAAAAAAAATGTGTTTGAATCTCTTGCGGCGTGTTTAGAGTATGTTTGAAGCTGTTTTTAAATAAATTGGGACTGACATTATTGTTTATTTGGACGCTAATAATGCGCGTGCCTCTAAAATACGAAAGATTCAGCTGAACGACCATTGCCTCGCTGAATAAAGAGGAGTATTTGAAATGGGTCGATGGTTGTTTGATTAGCATCATAACCTGAACTTCTCGTCTACAATAAACAAGATTTACTATTTTCTCAAAGAGAATTGAATATATTTTATACAATGCATACCTACCAATTTTAGGGAAAGAACTGATTTCGCCCTCAAAGAGTTCGTCACTAATACAATCTGCCTGGAACCCATTCATAGTAAAATATGAATTAAACCAATGTTTTGAATGGCATTCAGAGTTCGGTTCCCGAAAGCTCAAAGCAATACGTTACATTAATTAGCATCAATTTTTGCTTCTCCCGGATGGAAAATCCAATAAAATCCAGCATAAGCAAGTTCTTGGTGGGGCATTCCACCGAGACCGTTGTGTGTGTGTGATCAACACCATTAGTTTTGGATTGCGATTCGCTCATGTTTGCTAGCGGCTGCTAAATGGAGCACAAAATTAGCAATCTAACAAAAGTGTTTGGCTTTTTTTTCTCTGTGCCAACGTATGCCAAACGTAATTTTTCATCATCCACTCTTTGAGTGGGAAACAATTCACGAATTTTTGGTTGCCACTTTCTACCCTTGTTTTTGTTTCCACCGAACGCTACAAATAAGCTTAATTCATTAAATCACGAAATCGAAATGCAATATAAACAAACCGACAAAAAATTGTTATTCTTGAATAATCAACCTTGCACAAGCTTCCCGAAATTGCGCAATTTCGTTATCGCACAGACGGTTACGTTCCGGAACATGAGCTTTGCACGCCTGCATGCTCGTTGGTCGTTTGACTTATTCCCAGCTGTAGAGTGATTCGATTGACCGAGTGGTTGTTTTGAAGGATGAAATTATTTACATTCGCTGATAGCGCGATAATGGCTCTCATTATATTTGGAGCGTTCTGTTTACTATCGACAGTGACGCTTATCAGAAAAAAAACAGCAAAACGACTAAAAAATGCGTTGCGTTCGGAATAGAATACGGTCACATTACAGCTGGTTCGGTTATCAATAGCTGGCGCTGTTTTCAACTGCTTTGGGACGCAGCTCTTATCAGCACTGAAAAGGTAGACCACGGCTGATAAGAGCTCGCCCGCGCTTTATATTACCATAATTGTTTGCGATTGCTGCCAGCGAGTCTCTGTTTGAAAAAATGGTTGTTGCTTCTTATCAGCCCACGAGAAAAACTGGCTGCGATGTGTCTTGCCTAGGAAATATTTTGTCCTGGTGTTTTGTGATAACCCTATCTTCTGATAGCAGCAGCGTGAGCAAATCGTTGCTGATTAGCAATCCAAGAGAATAATATAAAAACTACGAACACCACTGCAGCTTCAAAAATGACAATCACAACTCTTTTTTCTTTCTCTCTTGTCGTGTCTAATTACAGTATACCCGACCGTAATACCGATTCCGCCTGTTTCAATGGGCGATTCAACGCCACCGACACCGTCGGTAGCACCACTGCAAAGCCCAATGGCAAATCTAATGTCGATTACGGAGACTCTCCCGCCGGGCAGTCCACGCAACGGTCCTAGCCCACCGGGACCGCCACCTCCCCGCACAGCTTCTAGAGGTTCTCAGCATTCGCCTAACAGTTCCGGTAGGTGTTTTCATCCAAATTGTCATCAGTCAACCAACCAATAGTAAGCAACGTGAACATTGCTGCCCATAGCGCGAAATTTGATTTTCTTTCTTTGCAATACGTTACAATTTACAGCTGTCACGCATCAAAACGAATCTCCCACACGCTTCCTTTCTGTTGTTCTTCTGCACATTTTTTGTTCTGTTTCTAATTGCTTCCATTCCTGTATTTGTGTTGTGTCTTTTTTTCCATAAACTAATATTTTCTTGTTTTCAGGATCGTCCAGCGGCCGAAGATCCTCCGGCTCCCGGCACGTATCCAGTACGACGGTAACATCCACCGAAGCGCAACAATCCAACCAGTCGGGCGTTCCAGGAGGCGCTTCCACTCCCAACGGTAGTGGCTCGAATGGCAATGGCAGTACTACACCGGTCTCCCTAGGTCCTTTGGGCGCTCCCTCAATTGCCCAGCAGCAGCAGCAGCAGCCACCACAATCACAAACCGGACCACAACAACCTCAATCGGACGGCGTTGGAGGACTAGCCCCGGGAGCAGGAGGACCCACCGGACCCCCGGGAGCGGCTGGCCCGGCTGGACCGGGTGGACCTCCTGGAATTAACGGACCCACACCTAGCAGTGGCCCTGGTGGACCTGCGCCCGCGCCGGCGCCCAATCCTACGCTCAAGTGTACCCTTTGCCAGGAACGGTTGGAGGATACCCACTTCGTGCAGTGTCCCTCGGTTGGCCATCATAAGTTCTGTTTCCCCTGCAGCCGCGAGAGCATCAAGCGACAGGTGGGTTGAGTTGTTATCTTACTAGAAAACTTGTCTCGCGATGAGTTCTTATTGTTACGGATAGATGCGCCACTGTCGACAAATCCGTCTGTTTCATTGTTATTGAACTGAATGATTCAGTCATTGATTTAAAGTTGACTTTGTAGAAGCAAGTGAAGATGGTTGATACATAATTATTTCTCGTTCTCGTGAGAACAATACACGAGGTATACGTCCTTATTGCCAGTAAGTTGCTCTTCCTCTTGAGATTTACTACCTTCACACACGATTTTATATTTGTTCTACGACCACCAAATCTTTGTAAATATCTTTTGCTTCTATCAAACAATGCGGTCTCTTTGATACGGTGACATATTCTCTATATTAAACATTCCGTATTCTCCGCTATCGATCAATATCCAGTGGCACCATTTGTATGCAATCTATATCGAATTATCATCGATAGTTCGTTTTTCACTAGAGGTTCCGATCAGATCGATAGTAGAATAGAAACGGGAAATATTGCTTTGGCGAGCGAGCGAGAACATTCTACCCAAGCTTCCAAATTTCAACTAAATGGATTTCCAATTCAACTCATGTTTTTAATAGATTTTAACACAAAGGTCATTCATCCTTAAAATGGATTTTTCGACCGGGCCCCCGCTTATATACAGATTTGTGTGTCCTTGAAACTATTTTTAAACTATTGAAACAAGTTTATCGTGTCAATAAGTAGTAAAGGGTGTGTCACATCAAATTGCATCACGGAAAAAACGCTGTAGAAATTTAATTTTTAGGAATTATATCTTCAGCTTTCGCTTATAATCAGATAAGAGTGTATAGATCACGTTGGCCATGCTTCACTGTCAATTTTTCGTAAATTTGGAAAAATGTCGTCGAACGAAAAAGAGCGTCGTGAATTAATCCTGTACACTCATTTCGAGAATCCGGAGTTGTCACATCGGGACATCGGTAAGATGCTGGGAATCGTCCAATCCACGGTCAGCAGAGTACTAAAACGATACTTCGAGAACCTAACCATCGACTGGAAGGTGAAGAACGGCAAAAATGGATGCTCCGTCAGTGAAAAAGATCACAAGCGCGTAGTTAAGCAGTTTAGACGTGATCCGAGAAGTTCGATCCGGGATGTCGCCAATAAGCTGAATTTGTCAAGTTCATTCGTCCAGCGGACCAAGCAGCGGGAGGGCCTGCGTACATACAAGGTTCAGAAGGCTCCTAACCGCCGCGACGAAAGGTAAAACATGGTGGGGAAGACGCGAGCCCGGAAGCTGTACACCGAAATGCTGACGAAGCTGCATTGCCTGGTACTGGACGACGAAACCTACGTCAAAGCGGACTTTCGTCAGCTGCCGGGCCTGTTGTTCTTCTCCGCAGAGGACAAATTCAGCGTTCCGGAGAAGATTCGCAAGCAGAAACTATCCAAGTTTGCCAAAAAGTACATGGTGTGGCAAGCGATCTGCTCTTGCGGAAAGCGGAGCGCCCCCTTCGTGATGACCGGCACGGTAAACGGGCAGGTTTACCTTAAGGAGTGCCTACAGAAGCGCTCACTACCACTATTGAAGCAGCACGACGGCCCGACCATCTTCTGGCCGGATCTCGCTTCGTGCCACTATTCAAAGGACGTGTTGGAGTGGTACGAAGCCAACGGGGTCACCTTCGTGCCAAAGGAAATGAACCCGCCCAACGCGCCGGAGCTTCGCCCAATAGAGAAATATTGGGCGATTATGAAGCAGGCCCTCCGGAAGAACCCAAAAGTTGTCAAATCGGAGGCGGATTTCAAGAGAAAATGGATTTCTGTTAAAAAAAAAATTACAACCTGACGTTGTACAGAACCTTATGGACGGGGTAAAGAAGAAGGTGCGAGCATACGGGCTTGGGCTCGAAGTATGAATAAAAAGAAAATGCCAAAAGTCGTTTAATAGTTTTTATTTTACTGTCTAAAATTTTCAAAAGGATCGGTCTACTGGGCGAATTTCTACAGCGTTTTTTCCGTGATGCAATTTGATGTGACACACCCTTTAAGCATATAACTCTTAGACATTTCCTCTTTTGAATAAAGTGACTACCATACCACTTCGTTGAGCAGGAAGAGAATTATTACGCTCAAAGTAGGAATTGATCCCTCCTCGGGAGTACCCAGCGCAAATAATACCTTCTCTACAATTAAAATCATCGATCGATTGCAGCATTCATTTACATCGGGTACGAGTACATATGATATTATAACTGCTTTATTTTGTGAAATATTCTCTACTCTACTCCATATGGTATATTTCGTATTATCCGCTATCAAATCCATAGCCAACGGCACCAATCTATGTCGAATTATCATCGATATTTCGTTTTTTGATAAAGCCCCCGTTCAGTCCAGTGGAAGAAAAAAAAAGTAGTATAGGTCATTGTAGTAGTATAGGTAAAACCACGGGTTTTCATGGGTTAATACTGTTTGTGAGAGAAGAGCAAAGCACACCGTTTGTTTTGGATGCGTAAATAGATCAATTCACTCATCAGACTGTGTGGCGCTTCACTGACACGAGTCTTAGAATACATTTGAGAAAAATAACAATTCAATACTGAAGTAAAATGTATGAACGATGTGTTCCGATGAACAATTGCAAATATAAATATATATAGAAGGTGTATTTGCATATGAAGTCAAATTAGTAAAATGAAAGAAGTTAAAAATATTAATTGTATTGCTATGAACACAATTTTATTTTATTGATTTTTATGGCATGAAACGCTATGACTCAGGAATAACATTTTATTGAGTGGTTTTTATAGTTGTTTCGATTATTTTGTCTGGCATCAGTGTCGAAAAAGTAACGATGTTTTCACCAATACAAACAAAACCATTGCGGAAAATTGAAAAATAAAAATTTAACTTTCAGAGCACTATCTCGAGTTTTCCGACGTTTGTCATTATACATTGCGACGGCAGATTAGAATTTAATATCTTGTGAGAAATCGATTAGAGTTTCGTTGATATTATTTGATGGGAAGTGTGCGAAAACGATCATTTTCTACAAACTGTTTCGCAAAATTATAATTTTTTTTTGCATATCGAGCGAGGTGTGAGGGAGGAAGATGAAAGAAGTGAGCACCATTGTGGCAGCCATTTGTGACTTCCCTTCACCTTCACCTTAAGGGAGAAATCTACTTTGGAAAGTTGAAAAATCTTTTTTTTTTGCATTTTTCTACAAACCATGTTGTCTTCAGCTGATGGTACGTATTATCATTCTAATTCCATTTATGTTCTCTTCGGCTAGCTTTTGCGCGCAAAGAAGCTCTCGTTTTACCAGCATCCCAAGATCAGAAAAGTCGCAAAGCACGCTTTCTCTTAACTCACGCTTATCGATAATCTACAAATGCTACAGTAATAGCTCCCGCAGAATGCAGACTTTTGTCGGCTGATAGATTGGTCGGACGACTTAATCAGTATGCAGCGATATGCATATGCGCACACTACACCGATTCAGTATCGGCCGATAAAAAAGTTTGATAGGCTTCCCGATTGCATTCAAACTATTCTGTCGGCCAACTATCGGCCGTCCGTTTAATCAGTTTCAATTTTGGCGTCCGACATACGTGCCGTGCGAATCACTGAGAATGGGAAGGACCCAATGCTCTCTGAATCTCTTTTTGATTTTCCTTCACCGTTCTCTTCTCTGTTGTAAAACACGAATTAAATACAGTCTTTCGAGAATATTCGGCCGACAGTTGGCTAGTGTGCGCACTTTTGACCAACCCGACTGTTTGGTCGGCTCGGTGTGCGCACTAGCAACCCAACCCGACCAAACTATTGTTTGTAAAAAGTCTGCAGTGTGCGGGGGCTCTAAGTGTATTCGATAGTTTCGACCACATATTTGTCGATCCATTCTACATTGTAACTCTCAAACAAGCTACATCACGCATATGGTTGCAATAGTAATATTGTCATCACGCTGTTCATGTTATGAAAAGGTTTCGTAGTGTGACGTAATTTTGGATCGTTCAACACCCAAGTTATCGCTCAAGTCATTAATCAATGGCCAATTTCGGAGCCCATTCACTTAGCTGGTCCGCATATTCATCATCCCATTGGCATTATTATTTAGTATTTGATGTCGTCTAAGCAACAGTGATACATTCCGCCTCTACAGAACAGTTTGTTCCACAATCTTTCGTCAAAAAACTGTCATTGTGTTTTTTTATACTATCCAAAGAGTCGCTGTTTAAGCACCTAAAACGGAAGCCGGATAGAAACCAGCAATTAAGAAAACAATGTCGAGAATTTTTAACATTACGATACTAACAGTCCGTGGTGATTTCTTCATCCTGGTGGAATGAATGATCCTCTTCTAACAATGGAAAAAAATCGATCGCGCTCAATTTATGCGAGCTTCTTACAGAATATAGATCTTAATGAAGAAGATCAATGATATGAGAGAAGTATGGATGTCCGACCGGCATTCTCAAAGCCTTTTTTCTCAGTACCAGCAACTGCTAAATTGGTCGAATCAACTAGAAACGAGAAGCGCACAGATCATACGTAATACATTTAAAAAAATCATTTTATTAGAGGCGAATGAATTGGAATGTTTAAAGCCTCTTTAAAACAAAGAAGGTGAAGATCAGTTTATGTGTTCACGTGTAAATTTTCTGTACTCCCTCCTTCCTCACCGTGGACAAGCGTGGACAGTTTCGTAACCCCAATCCCCTTAAAGTTGTCCACGTGGTATGTGGGCAGCGCCTTAACTAATCACTAAGTGCAAATCACATATTTGTTGTTATTTATTTCCATCTCAAAGCTTTGACATTTATCCTTATTTTCAACTCTGACCAGATGATATTCCTAGTTTTGTTTAGAATTGAATTGATAGCATATCTGAAGAAATTATCAGTCTTTCCTTTCTTTTGACTGATCGCAATCATATCCTGAAACTCGTAAACGCCACCAACAATTAGTATCTTCTGTCACTGACAAAACTAATCTAATCAATTATTTTACAATTCTTCTCTCCCCCACAGGGCTCCGGTGCCGAGGTATACTGTCCGAGCGGCGAGAAATGTCCGTTGGCCAATTCGACGATACCGTGGGCATTCATGCAGGGCGAGATCGCCACCATCCTCGGCGAGGAGTTGAAGGTGAAAAAAGAACGCGAAACGTAGAGCCGTGATAACGATGGCAGTGAGCGGATGTCGTACTCCTACCGTTACTTGTACCACAACAACACCAGCAGCAACAGCGGCAGCGGTAGCAGCAATAGCTATCCTGTGCTGGATGCAACGATGCCACACAGTCCTGGTTGTCATCATTGTCCGCATCCAAATTTGGGTTTGGGTGTAGCATCTTCGGTAACAGCTGCATCTCCATATTCGCCACTTCCAGCTGGTTGGGAGTTTAGCAATGTCGAACCTGGCTACGAATTTGAGTGAGTCTTGTTCTTTGCAGCGCAGTGCGAGTTCGGCGAGTTGAACTTTTGTTATCAGATTAGGAATGTCAGAAACAGAGAGAAAGCGAGAATCTCGACAGTGGCGGGTTCTATAGTAATTTTTTGACGGAAAATTTAAAAAAGCGTGAAGAGGGGAGAAAGTTTTTATATAAAACGTTTTTGGGATACACAATAACTAGAACAGTTGCTGTACATAATCAAAAATAGGCTAAGTTGGATCAGAAACACGGGCTCCGGAAGTGGAGGTAAACAAGAATTGGTCTAAGGAGCGATATTGTGTGCGCCCAATCTCTCCATAAGGGGCCCAGCAAGAGAGAATTACTTCATTTGCAATCATTTTTGGCAAATCTCAGACGGGATTTAAAACCACATTGTTCGTTTGTATGTTCTTATTTGAGAGACGTGAGATACCCGAAACGCATAACTAATTAGTCGTAGCAGAAATCAGAATCCTTAGTGATAATAAGTGAACAGACACAAATGTGAATAACCGGAATGGGAAGAAAAGTACACACAGACACACACATACACATTTGTGTGTGGTTGGGGATAAACCCTTCTATTGATATGTTTGTTTTATAAAGATTTTTTAATTTAGTTAAGAATTGAATATTTTAATGTAAAGAGATACACATGCGTAAATAAGAATACAGATAACCCTGAAATAGCCAGAAATGAAGCCGTTGCTATGCATTAGCCAGTTTAGATGTTATGTATTAAAATATAATTCGCATTATGCGTTAAACTGGAATTAATTTTTGTATGAAAAAAGTAAGAACAGAACGCGAAAAGTGAGTAGAAGATCCCATAACTCTATTTTAAGAGTTAACCTATTTAATTTTTATTACTCTTAACCTATTTTTTACATTGAGCATCTTATATTTATGATTATGCTAGCTTTAAACAAACCTACCTGTACATAGTGGAGATGATTTAGCGTAAAAAGATGTTTTTTTTTGTTTTTTTTTAATTTAATAATTTTAAACGGACGAGAAAAAAAAATGTTACAGAGAGAAACAGTTCACAAATACAGTTGAAAAAATATTGGTCATACAAACATGTTTCGTTTTGTTTACTTGTGTTCACTTTATGCCATGGTTTTATTTTGTTGTTTCCTGAAGACCACAGAAGGGGCGCATCTTTTGGTTTTGCTGGTGGTGTTATTATTTGTGTTCCAATGGCAAGAATACTGGTCTTGTTTGAAGTCTAATGCCGATTATTGGGACAGTGCTTACTATTGTGCAAATTTGTATTGGCTATTGACGTAACGTAATACGAACAATCTCGGAGAAACGTGAGATCACACGAAAACCTCCAAAAAACATTTTATAATAGACGTAATTTCGTTGACGGATACCACATCCTCAATTTGGTTCCCCTTTAGTTCCGAGAACGTAATCAATTTTTTCTAGTAAACATTTCGTTTGTCGAATTTCAAAATTTTAGAATGTAGAATTTTTCCGACCTGCATCTTATGGTGAAGCCTCAGCAAAAGGGCCGTTGCAATATTAGAACATCTCTGAATTGACTTACTGTGAGGAATATCTTTCGAGAAGTACGGAAAATTCGTGGAGTCCTCGCCAACAAATACGAAATTTGTACTTTCGAAGATATAATTCTTATGGAACTAAAGATTAAAATATTCGTAGAGATGAGTACGGAAATCAGGGATAGGAGTTTCTACTCATCCTGAGAACTCAGAAAACATCCATTTTCGTGGCTCCGAAAGGAATGGGAAACGTACGGTCATCTTT
Source organism: Toxorhynchites rutilus septentrionalis (assembly GCF_029784135.1). Taxonomy (NCBI): domain Eukaryota; kingdom Metazoa; phylum Arthropoda; class Insecta; order Diptera; family Culicidae; genus Toxorhynchites; species Toxorhynchites rutilus. The sequence continues at coordinate 228,333,618 of NC_073746.1, forward strand.
TCGCGACGGTATAGGCAATCTTAAAGAATCAAAATATTATCGTAAGAACCAATTGTTTCGAATTAACCTATGTATATTGTTCGATGGATCATAATACTACATGAGAAGTATAATTGTCGCGGATACAACCTTCGCATGCCACTTTTGTATACACAATGTTGTGTAGTTTGGCATAACGTGTAGTGCCCATGCGATGGAGCGTGTTAGCTACATTCTTTAATGCTATTGCAACATATGAAGTCGTTTGTTTGGTATGTCTTTATTTCTACAAAGTGTTTTTTCCCGTTTTCAAATAAGTTAGGGCAGAGTTTTAAATAGAATCAATGGTGTAGGCTCAAATTATGATCAGATAGTGCATATAGTGTCATTGATTCGTGAACTCACAGAAGCGGTGTGCGAAAATTGAAACAACATGACTTGCAAATTTGAGATGCAATTGCTGTCATAGCGATGTATATTTTTTTATCGGCGACGGTGAGGTAATGTCTAGTATTCCGTGAATGTCCTGTGCCGTATAGATAACCGTCAGTTTATTCCGATGGTTCAGAATCTGATTTACAATTGTGAATGCAACATGTACTGCACTCAAAGATTACCATTAGCGGTTATGTCATGTGAATCATGTCTACGCACGGAATCTAACTCCAACTCCAACCGTGAGCGTGGAAGATTCGACCGGATGTGGATCTAACGATGCATTCTTGTAACATTGAAAAAAGTCCCTACGAAATAAAGTGGTGCAGTGAATTAAAAAAAGTAAAATGAATAGAAGTTACTAGAGAATGTGCCTGCGGACTGAAGACTATGTAAACCAGCAAAATCTGCAACAGTATGTACAACATATTTTTGTGAACTTATGAATATTATTCCCCCTCAGTTTGGTTGCAATTTCAAATACTTCGCACGGTTGAACCCTTTATTTTCATAAAACTTATATATATGTATCTTATACATTTCATACATCATCGTCAGTTTGAATTGTACATCGGTATAGCTAGGATTATGATCAATCATCATATAGCTTCCCGAAAATTGTCCAATTTTGAGTAATTTCGATTCGCATTTTATACTCTTTTAGAGCCCCCGCATACTACAGACTTTCTGTCAACCAACAGTTTGGTCGGGTCGGTCTTCTGGTGCAAAAACCGACCCAACTGAATCGACGTGATGTGCGCACATCTATACCTCTCCGTACTGATTAGGAAGCCGGACGAACTATCGGCCGACAAATCAGTCTGCAGTCTGCGGGGGCTCTTATACTCTCTGGTTCTGCTAAAACGAACCATGCGCCAAAAACATTCCCCCCTATTCTACGCGGCGAATGACCTGAGATGGCTGAGATGGTCACGGTGTTCCCGGGGTGACTATGGTTTGTCACTAGGTGAGATTTGAAGTCGTGTCCTCATATGTTACCAACTCTGGTATTAAATAGGAGCTAAAAAGTAAGGTGGCTTCCAAAATAAAGCGACAAACTTTCCCATCTCACCTCATTCGCCGTGCAGAATGAAGCGCATTATTTCGAGATATTTCAATTTGAACTGACCGTGGCTGATCAAATCGATTATTTTATCGCTCACGTGTTACAAAAAGTGTAGCTACACTTAAACATAAATATTACGGGTTTCGATTTCACCAAACGAATGACTTTTATACTCAGCCAGTTCACATTTTCTATTCTCATCCTATTTTTGATTGGTACTTAACTTCGGTAAGTCGCTTCAGTACAGTTAAAAGGTCACTTGTCATTTTAGTGAAAACAAACTTTTTTTTTCGTTTTTGTTACAAGATGGGACGACTGCCAAATTCGTCATAGCTGAACATATTAGGCCTGATCACGAACGTCACTTCACGGTGAAAACGAAGTGAATTGTGTACAACCTTGTTACGGTTGTCACCGTGTGTGTAGAATCCAGAAGAGTTCATCCGTCGTGACAACTTTGTCATTATGAATATCACGATACTGTCATGTCACGGAGAAAAACCGGTATATTTGTCACTTGTGTTTTAGATGGTGAAAGCTAGTCACGCGGAATGGAGTAAGTTTCATTTCGTATTTATTTGCTTTTTTGCTAACATTTTGAATATTGTCTTGTCTTGTTTAAGGAACAAAAGATAAACAAACAGCAATTTACGTGCCTGGTCGCCTTTTTAGAACGAAAATCTGACATATCCAGAGGACGTAAATTTGTTTATTTGGATTCCGTAAATGCGCTATGGGATGTCATTAAGGATTAAAAATGTGGCTCCCGTAGGCGCATTGAAACATGGCGAAGGTCTACTTCCGATTGTCCTGGATGAACAGAATTTTTATGTTTCTATTTTTTAGGATTAGACTAAGAGAGAGTTGCAATACCATAAAATGACATTGGAGGCCACTGGCCCAAATACGATCATTATGATTGATTATGTATAATATTGATTTGTTGATATTTTGAATATAAAATAATAACTGTAAGGTCTTATGTCCCGTGTATCAAATTACACGAGAATGGGAAGGATAAGAGGATTAAACTTTAGAATCCCATATGGGAGTAGCTCAGATTATATTGATCGTGAGGTGGATAAATTCGGGTTTGTTCTGAGATTTAGAAGATATTATGATTCATCAGAATTGTAGAAACGGTTCATAAAAAATGATTCTAAATATTTCTCACTATTCAAACGAGTAAGACCTGACAAGCCCTGTGTGCACGTCTTCGATTTTACTGAAGATTATGACCGACTAGGGTTTGAATTATTGTGAACTCGTTAACTCAAATGAGGCTAGGTTTGGCGGTGAACCGGAATGTTTTAAAAAAGATTTATGTGGTAAAATTACACTTTTAAAAATGTGTTCTATTCCCGTCAATCGAAAGCACTACGGGGCAAAATGTTGTTACGGCCTTGGCCGCTCGGTAAAGCCGACTAAATGTGGACGTACCGCCCGGGCTTGCCGACGTGCCGAAAACCGACTCGAAACAAACCGAACCCAACCCGAAACAAGTGGGTCCGGTTCGAGAAAGTCGAATCAAAACAAAATTAAGTAAATTAGCGTTGACGACATTGTGCTTCGTGTGTTCGTGACGGCTTCGTGCATCCGATGGGGCTTCGGCTTCGTGCACCCGATGGGGCGTCCACATTACATAACGAACCGAATGTACCGCCTGGTACAGGCCGATCGGAATCATTCGGCATAATGTGGACGCGCCTTTAGGCGCACTGTTGCAGCAAAACGAAGGTGAAGGAAATTCGGAGAAAGCTGCCGTTGTTATTTCAATAAAAACTATTGTTTATGTCGAGAAGGCAGGAGTCTAAACTTTGTTTTGGGAGAACGTTTTACCTGCAGAGCTCGGCTGTAATCGGTGACTTGACCTTCCGCATAATGTGATAGATTAGAAAATGTTTTGAAGGTACAGGGCGACAATAAATATTTTTTCTCCCTTCGCTTCATGTTTATTCTACACACTAGAGTGAAATTTTCAATTGTTATTTTTAGAGCGGAATGGACAGTAGGTTATATTCAAATGAAAGTTTCGTTGTTGTATTCGGAATGTATTCACTAATTAAAATGAAAACGGGGAGATGAAAGTGCTGTAGCTCAGCATGAGTAATCAGTAGCCGGCGTCGATGGTGTAGTGGTAAGCAAGACTGCTATGACCTTAGGGTAATAAACTAAGCATACTATTTTTTGTTTTTGAAAGACAGTCTGGGATTGTCCCTTTTTGGTGAAATTAAAATACTGAAACTTCCAACTTGGCGTAGATAATGAATATGTCCCATTCGAACAGTTTCAATCCTCAGTCAAATCTTCAGCTTTACAATTTTAAAGGAATCGATAGCAGAAATGCACGAAACAGAAGAATCGACCTTTCAGCATGCGTAGAGAATAAATCGATTTCACTCCATTTTGTTAGTTAAAAATGAGTCAATCGAAAATAACTCTGACTAAAATGAAAGGAACAAATAAATTATTTTCATTTGTTACTTCCGAAGCCCTGACAAGCCCTGTGTGCACGTCTTCGATTTTACTGAAGATTATGACCGACTAGGGTTTGAATTATTGTGAACTCGTTGACTCAAATGAGGCTAGGTTTGGCGTTGAACCGGAATGCTTTAAAAAAGATTTATGTGGAAAAATTACACTTTTAAAAATGTGTTCCATTCCCGTCAATCGAAAGCACTACGGGGCAAAATGGGCCACCATGCGGGGCAACATGACCATGTTATTTGATTCGATCTTTTGAGCATGTTTTCGCTAGGAAATAACGTAACAAGTTCATAAAAGGAAAGTTTATTCTACAGGTTGGTGCATAAATCACGCAACGCTCTCTGAAAATGAGTGCAAATCGGTTGCGTGACTATGACCTGTATTTTGCAACTATCACATATATTTCATTGGGTGATCGAAGTGATTGAACTGAAATTTTTCGTTACTCAAAGCAGGAACAGAGAATATCTGTGCCGTTATGTACCCACTAGTGGCATCGATAGCGTTGGATTCAACATATTCCTGTGGAAGATTCTATGATCGTTATTCCGTGTTCAGCACTCAGCGCTCAGCTGAAGTGATAGCGCTCTTCTGCCTTTTTCTTCGCATTACTAGAATTTTGGAACTACTGGTCTGCACCTGTTGAATGAAGATAATAATTTTTAGTTTACTTGCTCCTCCTATTGATAAGGGATAGTTACTGGAATCACTGAATTCTCATCTACATTGAATTGCCTTGCTGGTGGAATGTTGTATATATGTTGTACGTCCTCCAGTAAATCGTAGAACTTCCCGACTGCAATGCGATTGAATCCTTGTGTCCTGGCGACGGAGGTTGCTTCTGTTGTGCTTTCGAAAACCAGCCAACCAATCTATTCCGGATAATGCTTTTGGCTATTGGAAGGGTGAGGAATATCATTTCTTTCGGCCAAATCATAAGCCAGCTTCCGGATTTCTCTTGTCGTAACACCGTAGAACCGTTGTTTCATAGCGAGAATATTGCTCCGCCGTAAAAACATTACCAAATGATCCGAGCAGCTGGAGCTGCAAAGGATCTGCACAATGTAAATAACGTTCAAGTGTTTCTCGCGTGACACAGTGCAATAAGACTGCATGTCGCACTGACGTAACACTCTTCATCGCTTCGATTGCCGCGTTCAAACCGTTCTGTGATCACTTTTTACGACCGGATGTTCTGGTATAATTCCGCACCATGATTCCACATCTAGCTATTTCCAACTATGTTTACAAATTTTGACAGCTGTATTTACAGGTTATGTTGAAAAAATACATGGTCATACTTTCATCAGGTATGGTCATCCCGCTACGTACATTTACGCTCAATAAAAATGAACTTGTCTTTTACATGAAACGTCAAAGTAGCGCAATAAATCAGTGAAAATGTTCAGAAATAATGAATGTTGAACATGTTGAATTGTGACAACGAAGTTCGTCAGCTGTCAGAATACAGGGCTATGGAGCCCCATAATTTTCCTATTATAAAGAGCAAGCGAGTCGGTCGTCACGACCAAGTGAAAGCTATCGGTGCAGCTGTAATAATGTTTCGAGCTGTGATAGAGACCGAATCGAACGCTTGACACGTATTACATAATAGGGCTCATAGTTTCCGAATCAGGGAATGAATTATACAGTACATTGAGCTTGATCAATTTGTCCTCAGAAGAAATGTTCATAAGTCGCCCTTTACGTCATTACTTGTGGTCCAGAAAATGTTGCTGCATTCAGCTAAGGTGATCCCTCCCTATAAGTGACAATCAAATGAGGGCTGAAATGGTTGCATTCGAAATGTGCTTACTTGTGTGAATGCAAATCAATGTATAGGCAAATCCCAAGTGTCGAAATTTGAATTTATAACCTTTTTTGCATTATTATTTCGGTTATATTCTGATTAAATGTTTGATTTCGTTACATGTTTGCCCAATCACATAATCGTAGCTAAACCCGATCGGCAATCTATCTCTTGAATACTACATACAAGCAACAGATTTGTTAGACAAAACCCCCGTAGTGTTTATACGTAGAAAAAGTACTCTGTAAGTATGCAAAACTGTAATATGTAACAAAAAGGAATCGATTGAAAAAGGTGGTTGACTCCACGCTCAATAATGAAGACGTGCGCGAAACATTGCTCGAATGATTTCTGAAACAAATCCAAATAGATAGTAGCGAGTATACAACCTTCATCAACAGACTAGCATCAATTGTTAATAGTTCGTTAGTAACCACGAGAGGATCGTTTCATTTTCCCTGAAGCATGGACCGCTGGTTTATTCAATTATTTGTTTCGTTTCGAGGCTTTCATGGAAAGGAAGTTTTGCCGTACAGAGAAATATATCTCAATCAGCCCGTTCCGCAAGCACATGCAGGATCTAATTCTGCTGATGCTCCTGTAGTATAGAATGATGTTACACCCTTCGCTCTTGTCTGCGAGGAAAAATACTTAAATCGAGCCTTGTTAATAAATGAAAAGGAATACAATCTGTTCATCTGTTTTTGTTTGGCAGATATTGTCTGCCGCAGCACTACTTTTATTCACAGTTAGTATGTGAGACTCAATATGGCGTTCCATGGCTTAAGTTCAACTATAATGCAATGTTCGGACACGTCCTAATTCTCGAATCAAATGTTGTATCTGAGCGAGTGAAATTTGCAAACTAATAATACACACAAATAATGGCATATAATTTACAATTACCCAAAAGTTCCGAAACAAAAACCAAATTGCTCATTTGTGTTCGGGAGAAAAATTGTCCACATCGTAACGATCAAAGTGATGTAATCACAACCCAGTTCACTTCTTCTCCGAGGACAACAAGAACCTGGTTTTATATGTTACCCTCGTTTCTAAACTTGGTCAATAACTTTCGTCTAGTTTGATTAAGCATTTGCTGACTTTGGCTGGCTGGTCGGAGAGCGCGGCATGGCAGGGTACGAGATCTCTCGAGTCAAGCCGCTTCTGTACCAGCACTGAGAAGCCATAAATTGGAACACAACACTCGCCATATCTGTACATACATGTAAATCATAATGTCATTGAGAAAGTAACAAGAACAAGTCTTAAAAGCAAACGAATATTTGAACACAAAAGATAATTAATCATTTAAGTGGAACCGTAAGCCGAAAAACAAATCATTAATGGAATAATATCATACACATTAGTTTCGTTTGAATGTTTCTAGTGAATATTTTGAGACTTGACCGGAAACAAAGAATGAAACAACCAGACAAACAATAGCATATTATTGTCTACTTATAACAATACTACCATTTTTCGAGGAGAATACAGGATCAGAATACACACACAGAATGAAACAAATTACTCTAGAGACCGATTCCAAACTTTTGTAGTTGGCAACCCAAAATAATGTGTAGTCAAACATAGTGAAGAGGAAATGGGTAAAAATATCATCATTGGATCCAAGGAATTCGTACAAATTACGAACAAAAACGAAGAAAGCCCACACGATGGAATGTGAGCAAACTAAATGGTTATCGAGTAAAAAACAAACAGACAGTAACATGTAGTAGAATAGGTGGATTGGTACTTTGTAAACAATAAAAGAAGTTTGTATATAAATAATATATTTGAAACGCATTGGAATAAATTGAGCATTTATTATAACTATTAGAACAACTGCCCTTCGCTTCGAATATTACTTCTAGAGAGAACGCACTGCGCACCTCTGTTCTGGGTGTTTTTTTTAAATAGATGTATAGAACTTTAATTTGTCAACACTTTTCAATATGTGCGCCAATTTGACAGTTGTTATTTGTTTATGTTTATTTTGATTTGTCTTTTTATCACGGATAGACTGACACTTAAACAATTCATTCAATTCAACAATCAGTCGACATAATTGTGCAAACAATCCATGGTTGCTCGAATCATTTACTCTGACGGACGACATTTTCATTTTACAGGATAAAACGAATCATCAAATATGTCATACAGGGCGCGACGACGGTTGGTGCGCTTTATGGACCGGTGGAATTCGTTCATTTTTTATTCAAAAATAATGTCAGAACGTAACAGTTAATGGACTCGTGGTTTGGCTTCTAATATTATGTGATTTAATACCTTTCTTTCCTTCTTCAATTGCACCAACGTTCCATGAGTAAGTTCGTCATCACAACATAGTATCATTTGCGTTATTCTTATTAGTACTTAGCTGTGATTTCTATGCCAATAAAAAACACGCCTTGAATGTATTCTGAGTGGCAAGCTCTATGATACGCGTGTTCACAATGCAAGTCGGAAGAAATTTCTTTGACCCGAGAGAAATACCTTAACTCGAAAGGGAATCACACCCGAACCCCCGGCATAATATGTGTGATACTAATTGAAGGCTCACTGCCATCGGAAGATTTCACATTTTGAATAGTCTTTCAAAACAATGGGTGAAATAAAACAACTAAATTAACTTATGCTAATTTATTTACAACTTGGAATAACAAACTACTTTGGAATCAGAAAGCTGTCCGAAATAGAATTACTTTATCGGTAGGCTGTCTGAAATTGAAAAACTTTTTGGTTTGGAATAATTCTCATTATAAGTTAAGTTGCGTTTCCTTTCTTTGCTCGCAACCATTCTTTGTGTGGACACCGACTGGACAACATCGTTGCTGGACGGGCTGGACAGCGAGGGATCGAGTGCCTTTCTCAAGGCAAGAGGGTGGAGGTGATAGCGCTGGAGTAAAGTAGAGTAGAGTTTTCAAAGGGCCTTTCTCAAGGCTAGAGACGAATGAACTGCAAAAGTTTAAAGTCTCTATAATACAAGACCTTCCTTCCTTCCTTGCTCGCGTATAAATCTGCTGACCAATTGTTGGTTTCCTCTAGTTCGCTGTCTGGTACTCACTCTGCTGAGGCAACGTTGCATGTTGAAACATATTAGCTTGTGCATTAATGCTCATTAGAAGAAAAGTCGGAAGGAAACGTTGTGCATATCCTAGGCCTCACAATGTCTTCTAGTGATCAAAGGAGAGATGATAGAACGCCTTCGTGTGGGTAACCTTTTTCGTGCAATTACATATATCGGAGACCCGCCCAGCTCCGAGGTCTTGATTATAGGTGGAATTAGCTTTGATTCTCCTTTTTTGAATCAGGAAAATTTCATCTGCACCTGCAGATTTGTAAGGTAGAAGCGATGTTTGTTATGTTTGCTTAGAGACGAATGAAATCTCAGAGTTTAAAGTCTCTTTAATTCAATACCTTCCTTCCTTTGTTATGTTTGCGACCTCCTTTGCACTTTCAGGTCCTGTGATACACCTACGAGAACATGTTGTGTCGCGGTTATAGCAAGGATTAATGTACAAATATAGATCCCGGTTAGTGTATCTTCATCAGTGAGTCTAATACTCTGAGAGGTTTTGTGAACGATTCGTTCTCCTTCTAAAAGGAACCAAGCCCGCTCGAGTGGTCTTTTGTCAGAGTCTTGTTTAGTCTTGCAAAGATAGAGCCACAGCGTCTTTTATGAACATCCTGTATAGCACGCTCAACGCTGCTTCAGCGTGATGGAGGTTTAAGTTCTGCATTAGGTTGGGCTGTCCGTTCTATAGGTTCGATTGGGAGAGTCGGAATCGCATCTGTTTGTTAGGAAATATTATTAAATTTATTACTTGTTCCAGTATCCATATCCGTTTTGGATCTGAGGTGATACTGGTTTGAAGAAACTCTCATTTTTCACTCACGCTTCGATTGAGCTCCTAGCCCCCAGGGGTAGCCGCTGAGTTTGTACCCCTTAAGATAGGAATTGCCAGATTGTCAAGCTTTATGGTTTTCGGAGGATCTTCACGAATAATCTTAAGGTGGCCGTACACTGTTTGCCCGGAGGTCAAATATTTGATATTGTTTGACAGATAAGGTTTGATTTGATATTTGTACAAACACTATTTTGTTTGCCACTCTTCAATTTTCAACAGTAGTAAACAATATCAAACACCGAACATGGAAAAAATCAACTGAAATATTCAAGGTAACCTAACCATGTACCGACAGGTTCGAAGAACAGACTGAAAACATATTTTAGGCATCCAATAATTGAATATTTGCTTGTCGTGTTTTGTGTAGAATATATTTGATCAGTACACGTTGACTAAATTTTATCTGTCAAAAAGAGTCAAATATTTGGCTTCGGTCAAACAGTGTATGAGCACCCTTAGCTTTGCCAGAAACCTTGCTGGTGTCTTTTCGAGTTTTTAGTGGCACCACAAATTTGGAGTCAGTAGTATTTGAAGCCTTCAGAGGTTTTTGGAGTTTGAGGTTTCACGTTTCTTAATACTGAGAACTACTTTCTTCAGCTATTCCGAGGTTTGCTGACCTTTGCAAGAAAGGACTAGGTAACCTGACTTGCACGAGCAGTTTAAAAATATTCACCAGTTCGTTTCATTGTTGCTCTATTGCAATCAGTAGAGCTTCCTGTATGGAATCTAATTGAACCGTTAATAGGCCAGTGTTGGGAAAGTCCTGCGAGAGCTTCTCTTTTTTTTCGCTCATTCAACCCATTCTCGTTCCCGGGGGCAGAGATTCTGCTTGGACTTGGACTGAAGTGGACTTTTGCCACTACTAGGTAGTATTGATCCTCGGGGGCGATTTTTTGGTCCAGAGAAATGCTGGCTTAGTGCTTGCTGCTGAGGGATGAGGTGCAGGACATCCGCAGGTGCGTCACTCAGTACAACATCCAATATCCCCTCAGCACCGGTCGCGTCACACCTTGGGTTAGTGGTTTTATCCATTTCATTCTTTGCATAATAATCATGGATAACACAACCATTACAATCTTCCTACTTAGGGGCTTCGGACATGCTACTATGGAGATAAATCATTTGCAGACGGAGTTTAATTTCATCTTAGTAAATCCTTTTTTATCCATTCGATTTTCGATGTTCGACGTGAAAATAGAAATTCCTTAGCTATTAGAGGCCCGTGTTCGGGAAAAATCGGCAAGCTTCTGCCTCAGATCCGATCAAGATGAAGCAAACAAAATCTTTGAATCACCCTCAAAATATGAAAATTTGATTCGTTGACCGGCATTTTCAATCGAGAATATCATATGGGCTGAAAGGTTCCGGAATTTTTGATGAAAACAATCTTTTTTCGGGCAGAGCTGTATTTATTTCTCAATACAGTTTCCTTCGAGGGCAATATACTCGGAATAACGAGTTTCCAACATTTCGATTCCCTTGCTGTAGTACGAAACGTCTAAGTCCTCGAAGTATGCCTCAGTGCCACTCTGCCTATTGGACTCAGGAGTGTGGTAATGGATCCAAGTTTCATCCATTGTCACAGAACGTCAAAAGAAGTCCACTCAATTTCGACAGTCCTTTTTTTCCATTTCGTATATGAATGCTCAGGTAGTGACACTTAAGCAACTGTAGTTTGTGAACGAAATGTCATGAAACTTCACACATAAGCTAGTGACAAATGACATTTGTTCATTCTTTAGTGGCGCTATCTGTTGAAAAATCTCGAGACTTTTCAGCCCTTGTAGTAACTTTATGATGCAGACACAAATGGATTATTGTTCCTGTGGAATTTTATTGTTCTAGATGATATGTTGGTTCAAAAGGTTTCATTAAACACGCTTTCATTTTTGAATAAGGGCATTTCGGGAACCCACAATTCTGAAACAAATTTTATGCCGAACCAAAAAAAAAACTTTATTCTTACTACTTTATTTCACCTTGGCTCAAAACTTCACCTTCGTCGGTTGAATGACTCGTCATTCTGATCGAATTTGCTGTCAAGAAATTCTCCGGACAACTGCTGCTGCTACTTAGAGAAATACTTCTGGGGAGTAAAACGCCCATTTCCGAGCTCACTTTAGACTCGGATCCCGATGAGTTATCCTCTGAAAGACGATTCCTCCCACTCCAGTTGGAGTTCCGGCTCATATCACTCTCAGAATAGGACCCGGCAGAGCTATTCGTATGATATGATCGTACCGACCCTGGAGAATGTGACCTAGAAGTTGGCGCATCCGATGCGATGAATCCAATGGAGCTGATTCTGCCTGAGCTGCGGTTATACGAATCTAGAAATTTTCGAGCGGCTTCCTCCGCTACGTGCCTTGGCGTTGATGTTTTTTTCTTATACGTTCTGTTCAGTCCTTCCTCACAGATCTTGGAAATTGTTTTCAAATATTTGGGACTTTGTTGGAGTACCGTTCGTTGAAAGCTTTTGTGGTTGTAATTTGGATCCACAGCTGGACCAAAATCAATCGAATCTACCATCGGCTTACAACCAAAGCATGAACAATCCTGCTGACTCGGTTCTGAAATTTGGGTGAACTGGTCGAGATGATGTCGGGAGGATCCAGTGGGAGATATGTTGAACCGTTTTCCCATGTACCGTTCTTTGAGTGTTTCTATCTGCTTCAGATTCGTCTCACAGTCACGCGTGATTTTAGTGATAGTTTTGGTTTCCCCTGCAATTACCTCCATGTTCTGCTTCAAAACGTCCATATTTTGTGTCAGTTCATTCTCCATCTTCATATTCGCTGATTGTACGTCAATGGCAGCCTTCCAGATCCGTAGATTATCCAGAAATTTGGACGATCCTATGATGCTCGATTCGGTTACATCCGTGGCAGCGAAAATCGGTGATGGATCTCTCGGTGGACTTTGCAATCGGTATGAAGGTGAAGGAACTTGTAGTTGCACTGACCTTGAATGAGGTGGAGAACTTTGTGGTTGTACGAAATTGGTAGGACTTGTTAGGAGCGGTATGGAGGATAGATTTTCTATTATGCGAGAAGATTCGTTTGCATGTAACTTAATTGGAGTCTTTTTTTCGGAAGTTCCATAATCGAACTTCATTTTGACATCGTCGACAGAGCTGGAGGTTTCACTGGAATCGGATTTGAAGATCATATTTTCCAAGCTTTCGTCAGAATTTGAATCACTATCAGTTAAGTGAACGAGCAGTGATTGTTGGGGCGAAATATTCATCTTAGGAGGATTCAAAAATGGCAACAGATATTTGTTTGCGCCGGGGATGCTGAAAGTTTGGTCGTGCTTCTCCCCGGTTTTTGACGCAACGGTTATTTCATTCGGCACGGAGGACTTTGTGGTTTCTTCATTGACAGTCTGAATATTTTCTACTTTTCCAAGGTCTGGTGATGTTGATTGAATTTCGTTAGAAGTTATGCCATACCTAATTTCAAGGTATTGCAAGTTATTTGAAGTAGTTTCAGTTTCAGCGTTGATCTTCTTGTCGTCTAGTATATTGATTCTACAGGTTTCTTGCACTTGTAAATTGGCCTTCCAATCACCTCGAATAGAAATTGGGGGAATTATATGTTTAGAAATAATTGATGTTTTGATCGGTTCCGGTGCCACTGTTAAGGATTTCTCTACCGGATCATTCATTTCAGGCTGATCTTCGAATGTTTTACTTTCATTATCGAGATTATCGGGTTCATTTTTTGTTTCGTCAGTAAAATGAACAATTTTCGTCTCTTCCTTTTCAGCTTTGTTAGTTTCTTCAATTAACTTTGTTCTTTGATCACCTTTCTTCGTTCTTCTCGGAAAAATGCTATTTGGGGAAATCTCGTAAGCTAGGTCAGGATGCTGCTGCTCCCACAATTGAGCGGGGCCTAATTTGGATGAATAGAAGCGGTAAATTTTTCCGGCTGATTGCGAGGCCACTGGTTTTTTGATAACAGGTGGAGTGGTTGATACATTCAATGACCCCTCTCGGGTGAAATTGTTTCGTATCTTCGCTATTTTTCGATCGATCTGTTTGGTTGCGGATGAAGTGGACACTGCAGCGACGTTGTTTTGTGGTTTCACTGTTTTTCGTTTAATAAAATTTACATTGGTTCCAATATTTCTAACTTTTTTAGGATGACTTAGTAGTCTTTCATTATTCAACTGGGTGTCTTCCTTTTGGAGCTTCACACTGACTGCAACATCGCGCTGGGTTTTAACGGTTTGCTCTTTTGGGACTCGCCTGATTATTCGAATGGCTGTTGTTTGACCGATTTCTGCCGCCCCTCTTTGATCGTTCATCCATTTCGGGGGTGTATTCAATTTTTTGTTTATCATTTTGTTATCTCTCACACACTGAACACCGTGCTCCTGGAGCTGTTTAGTTTCAACTATATTAATCTCATTCCTGGTTTTTAGGATAAATCTTTTGGAATACTCAATCAATTCATCAATGTCATCGAGGTTTTGCGTTTCGGTAGTTTTTGGATTCGACTCGTTATAAAATTCACTCATATTGATATCACTCGCGGGTAGATAATACAGTCTGTCGATTTCCTCGTACAGTTCCCTGAATGCATCCGCCACGTCTTTATCCATGATCTTCCACAATAAATTATTCTTCCGACAATACGCACTCGTAAGCAGCACCGTATTCTTCCAATATCTAAATTTGGTTTGAACGTCGTCTTCACAGGACAGGACAATAATGACGCAAAATGTAAAACGAGAACATCGGCTGGTCGTACCCCATAACAACGGCTGCAGTAAAGCACGCGGCATGTTGTTTAAATAATTTTACGGTCGAATGCAGTCCCCGTTTCGCAGGGTAGCGATGTCTACTCCGTTTGTTTACGGCTGGGAGTCATAGCAACGCATTCGAGTGGCAGATGGGAAGCATTTTGTTTTGTTTTGTTCTCACATTTGATATATTTTCAAATTCTCTGGTGAATTGAAGATTGCGAAAAATTGGTATGAACGACGAGAGTTGTATCTAGAGATCTAGTGTAGTTCCGAAAGCAATGTCAGCGTAAAGAAACGTAGCATCAAGTATTTTCGCATGAAATACGTTATTGTGTGTACAGCGCACTTAAAACTTCATTCCAAATGCTCTCCTCATGACATCGAAGCCATTAGGTGTAGGGGAAATGCGGTGAAAACGAACAGGAGTGGTATAATGAACCGGTGCTTAAATTTAGATAATTTAACTGAAAACCTATTGATGCTTCTTGTTTCTCCAATTCTTAGAACATATGAAGCTATTTAAGACACACTGTCAAATGTTCAAAATAATAAATAAAACATAAATTTCTCTCGCGGTAGCCATTCGGATGTAATTTTGCGCGCATCGTATTTAAGGAATTTCTCTTGATATTTATTTTATCCAACCTGATATCTTCGACAAATCATCAATTTGAACGACTATTTACATATTCTAGAAGAGGTAAACAGATATTTTGTTTGATTTCGGGGATTAATTCGCATTCGAAATTACTTTGTTGTTTGGGGGCAAAATGAGCCATCATTGAATAAAGATTTACAATGTTGTGTTTTCCAAAACAGGAAGCCTAATACACGTTGCTCTTGATAGGGGTTCCTTTTGTGGCTTTGACCCTAGAAAAAATATACCACCCCAACCAAAACCCAACCTCTTTTTGCGAAACGTTGTGTTTCTTACTACGTTTTTGTACGTATTAGAAAATTTCAATTACGACTCTATGTGAATAAGCCCAGCTTGTTTCATACATGTACCTACTATTTTAATAATGATTTAAACAAATTTAGATAAGAAACGACGCATAAATCTATCCCATTTAGCATGATATGTGTAATTGTTCATTTTACCACCACCGTGTGATCATTTTAACTGCAAACTAAATATATGTTCGATTTGACAGCTTTTTTTTCTTTTAATGAAAAAGTACCATTTTCATTTTTATAGTAAAAATCGTTCGATATCTTGAATAACACTTATTACAGCTAGAATATTCTTTGAAAAACGGGGTTTGTAGCAGTATGTGGACCAAAGATGCCAGGTTTGAAGACATGTCCTTATTTTGAAGACATTTGAATTACTGTGAAGACATTTGTGAAGGTATTTTGAAGATATTATGAAATATGTGAAGATATTTCTGTATGATAGCGTAGATAGGTTTTTGAGAGATATTATTTCCATGGAATTCGGACTATTGGCCGAAAATATCGTCAGTCTATGTCAATCTATCAAAATCTATTATTTTGAACCTATGCTATACAATAGATAAACCTAGATCATCCAAACGTCCACTTCACAAATTGAAGGTTTTCCGGTTACATACGGTTTCAGTAATTAGTTTTACGGATCTGGTTTGAGTTACAGCTAAAACTTCAAAGCTGAAATAAACAATTTGAGTTATCACAGTTCCGTTTTTGTGGAAGAACTGGAGCTCTATTCACTCAATCAATGGTTTATCAGGCCAGTTATCATTTCTAAACTCATGAAATTTAGTTCGCAGTTGCGCAATATATTCTTTCAACACATTTATTGGAATAAACTTCGAAGCCTCAAGGTAAGTTTAATGAAATGCGCTATATAACAATACCAATTAGAATAAACATTGAACATGCTATCAAACTTTGTTCAAAAGTAAGTTATGAATTCTAGTTTCCTCCGATATGATGGTGAAGACATTTGAAGACATTTTTTTCGTACCATGTGAAAACATTTGTGGACGCAGTAAAAGGGCATATTTTTTAGGGTGTTCATTTTATCACCTCTTCCCCTATACAGAATCATGCTCGATGTATGATTCGGTGTATAATTTTCAACTACTGGCATGAATTTTTGTGTCACTAACATGATAGATTTAATTGTTTTCATGTCAGAATATATTTGCCAAATGGAATAACATTTGTATAACAAAGGTAGCCTGTAGCAAATCATCAATTTTCAGATTCCGATAATCCCTGCCTCTTTATGATTACTTGAACATTGATAAAAAACCTGAAAACTTACTCGAAAATATTGGTTGGGCATACTGTTTACCAAATTTTGTAGAAAAGCCTTCCTAATATTTTCCCTTGCCTCCTAAATCGCAGTCATGGGTTCATATACGACAGCATATTGCTTATCCTCGGCGTAAATTCTTCGATGTAGATTCGAAAAAGTTTTTTCACTGAGTTCAAGTCCAAGGAATGATCTGGCCAGTTTATCAAATCTTTTCCGTTTTCCTTCTCTTTTCTTACTTGTATGAAGAGCGGCTTCGTCGTGCCGTAACATAAATTGTTTCCGACGATAGACGACGACAAAAGTTAAAATAGAGCCACCTAGAACACCCAAGAACCCGAATGTAGCCGTTGCCATACATTTTGAAATATGAGAAAACTTTCCAGCTGCATAAAATCCTGCCCATAGCATACATGATTCGCCCCCAAAGTTCTGAGTGGAAAATATTGTTAATCCTTCCGTGAATCACGCTAGTATCCATTGAATTTATCAGGTTCATCGCGGTTGACATTTTTTTTGTATTAAGAAGTTAAAAGTAGGAATATTCCTATCCTTGACTTGTTAAAATTTTGAAGACGATTACAAGATTTTAGAAATGGAGATTTATATATGCCTTCCATCATGTAAGTTTTAGTGTAACTCAATCATTTTTCGATGTAAGATGGTGTAAAATCAAAGGCTTTCATCTTTTTAGTCCCTTTGATGCTGGAACTTTTGGCCAACACTTGATAAATTATCTCCTTGGAATCGTTTATATTCAAAGACCACGGATGAACTTTTAGTAATTTATACAGAATCATACATTCTGGGCATCGTATCGACTCGTGTTAATATGCCTCTGTTTTGATTTGATTTTTCTGTCTCTTTTTTATGTTGTGTCTCTGAGCGATTATAAGTGAATGTTCATTGATTATTATTAAGTGATTTATTCTAAAAATATTGAAATTTATATTCGCATTTTTGTTTGAAGTGCAAACATCACCAAAGAGAATAAAGGGTGTGTCACATCAAATTGCATCACGGAAAAAACGCTGTAGAAATTTAATTTTTAGGAATTATATCTTCAGCTTTCGCTTATAATCAGATAAGAGTGTATAGATCACGTTGGCCATGCTTCACTGTCAATTTTTCGTAAATTTGGAAAAATGTCGTCGAACGAAAAAGAGCGCCGTGAATTAATCCTGTGCACTCATTTCGAGAATCCGGAGTTGTCACATCGGGACATCGGTAAGATGCTGGGAATCGTCCAATCCACGGTCAGCAGAGTACTAAAACGACACTTCGAGAACCTAACCATCGACCGGAAGGTGAAGAACGGCAAAAATGGATGCTCCGTCAGTGAAAAAGATCACAAGCGCGTAGTTAAGCAGTTTAGACGTGATCCGAGAAGTTCGGTCCGGGATGTCGCCAATAAGCTGAATTTGTCAAGTTCATTCGTCCAGCAGACCAAGCAACGGGAGGGCCTGCGTACATACAAGGTTAAGTAGGCTCCTAACCGCGACGAAAGGCAAAACATGGTGGGGAAGACGCGAGCCCGGAAGCTGTACACCGAAATGCTGACGAAGCCGCATTGCCTGGTAATGGACGACGAAACCTACGTCAAAGCGGACTTTCGTCAGCTGCCGGGCCTGTTGTTCTTCTCCGCAGAGGACAAATTCAGCGTTCCGGAGGAGATTCGCAAGCAGAAACTATCCAAGTTTGCCAAAAAGTACATGGTGTGGTAAGCGATCTGCTCTTGCGCCCCCTTCGTGATGACCGGCACGGTAAACGGGCAGGTTTACCTTAAGGAGTGCCTACAGAAGCGCTTACTACCACTATTGAAGCAGCACGAGGGTCCGACCATCTTCTGGCCGGATCTCGCTTCGTGCCACTACTCAAAGGACGTGTTGGAGTGGTACGAAGCCAACGGGGTCACCTTCGTGCCAAAGGAAATTAACCCGCCCAACGCGCCGGAGCTTCGCCCAATAGAGAAATATTGGGCGATTATGAAGCAGGCCCTCCGGAAGAACCCAAAAGTTGTCAAATCGGAGGCGGACTTCAAGAGAAAATGGATTTCTGTTCAAAAAAAAACTACAACCTGACGTTGTACAGAACCTTATGGACGGGGTAAAGAGGAAGGTGCGAGCATACGGACTTGGGCTCGAAGTATGAATAAAAAGAAAATGCCAAAAGTTGATTAATAGTTTTTATTTTACTGTCTAAAATTTTCAAAACGATCGGTCTACAGGGCGAATTTCTACAGCGTTTTTTCCGTGATGCAATTTGATGTGACACACCCTTTACTTTATGTGTTTCGACTGCAAACAAAAGTTTTTCACGGTTGGATTATTGAACCCCATAGCTCTTGATGCTGATGTACAACCAAATTCAATTTTGGTAAATTTTTTGACATTTTGATTTATAACATTAAGGTGAAGGTGGAAGCTAGCCATTGTAGTAGTATAGGTAAACCCACGTGTAAAAATTGGTTAATAGTGTTTGTGAGAGAAGAGCAAAGCACACGTAAATAGATCAATTCACTTATCAGGCTGTGTGGCGCTTCGTTGACACGAGTCTTTGAATATATTAAAAAAAAAAAAACAATTCAATACTAAAGTAAAATGTATGAACCATATGTTCCGATGAAAAATTGCAAATATAAATATACATAGAAGGTGCATTTGCATATGAAGTAAAATTCTGATTATACGCGAGCGTAACATGAGCAATTTTATTACACATGCGAATTGGGACTCTTGATATTAACAAGTTCTTTCGCATAGTAACTCGATGTTGATAAATCCTTAATATTTTCCTTCGTTGATCGTATTGTTTTCACATATTCACGTTGGAGAGCCTTAACCCTTCTCTTCGTTGGCCGAGGCATTTTGATTGAATGTAATACTTTTCCGTTTACTGTTTTTGAAAGCATAGGCTGCCGTGGCAGTGTTCCGAGCTCTGCAATACATTTTTTTTACCCAATGTTAAAGTTTCTAAAACTTACATTATAGACCCATTAAACTTAAAAATAATAATTGTATTGATATCAACACAATTTTATTCTATTGATTCTATTGTGTAATCACATTATGCATGACATGAAATGCTATGACTCAGGAATAACATTTTATTGAGTGGTTTTTATAGCTGTTTCGATGATGTTGTCTGGCATCAGTGTCGAAAAAATAACGATGCTTTCACCAATCCAAACAAAACCATTACCAAAGATCGAAAAATGAAAATTTAACTTTCAGAGCACTAGCTCGAGTTTTCCGACGTTTTTCACTATACAGTGCGACAGGAGATGAAAATTTAATATCTTGTAAGTAATCGATTAGAGTTTGGTTGATATTACTTGATGGGAAGTGAGCGAAAACGATCATTTTCTTCACACTGTTTCGCAAAATTATTGATTTTCGGGCCGGGGGTGAGGTAGGGTGATGAAAGAAATGAGCGCCATTGTGGCAGTCATTTGTGGCTAGCTTCCACCTTCACCTTAAATGAGTTTAAAAATAACTGAAAATGTGCTATGATATGTTTTCTGCCAACACTGGGTGTAGGTTCGCGGAACGACTGGTTCGGATTTCGGTATAGAAGTAGCAGCTAGTATTTTTTCTCTATTGGAAGGGCGTTCTAAGTTGTTTTACTTGCTTATAAAAAAGGTTCTCAAGATCAAGCAGGTGAAGGACAAACTCCTGCTCCTGGTCAGGAGTAAATATGGGAGTTTTGATCTCAGCTGGGTGAGCATTCACCGGAGATGCGTTTGCGTTCGCAATTGCAAATTTCTTGCCGATTAGGAACTTCCTAGAAAATTTGTCAACGAAAACGAACTTGAACTTGCTTGTTGTCTTTTGTTGACTTGTTTTGTTGTTTTTTTCTTGTCCTTTTCGTCGTCCATGAATGAGCATTCTTGATATTTGTCAAAACCTTGCTGTACAACTTTTGAACGTGTGTTTTTCATGCTAGATTTTGTTTACGCAAGTAAAGAACAATAATATTCACGCCGATGGATTCTCTGAACAGTAATTAGATCGGAATTACATTTTTTTTGGCAACATCAGCTTCCGAGAGCCTTGAATTTCTACAACCGTCGATTGTAGTTTTCCGTTAACGAAAACGTTTGAGGACACGATAGAATTAGCCAATTTCAATGGAGTTGCAATTTTTACACGAATTTGCTATGAGAGTGTACAAAATCCATTACTAGTGCAAAAGTAATTGTGATGTAATTTTTTCCACTGAAAGAAAACTTTGAGAAAAAAAAACTGGTATCAAAACATTGCAGAACTGATTACTAAAGGCGTTGCTAATTCCGGATCCTTGGTGATAAGAGCTTTTTTGGGTAAACCTATACAACGAGAAGTCGGGTCAATCGCCAGTGAAGAAGAGAAGTGATATTTCCAAGTTTGATTTAAATGTTTTTCAATTTATTATCTTTAGCAAAATACTATCGTCTTTCAGTTGTCGCTGCTTCCTCCAATCTCTGCCGATCCTGACAAGTCTTGTAATCACATTATGCGTTGTCTGAAATCCTCTAAACTACAATTAGAAATCATTATGATGAACTAGCGAACATTGCGCCACGATTTCAACTATTGATCGGATCGCTGTCTCTTTGTCCTTTCCAAAGAATCGCCGGTATTAGTATTGGCTTGCGTCTGTGTAGATATGGGCAATTTAAGCGGTCCTAGATCTTACTTTTGTTTAAGTAGTTGTTGATTTTAAGCTTCTATTTGTAACCTCTACACAAAACCATCTCTAACTTTGCACTTTGCATAGATGAAGTGGTAAAAATAAATAACTAAACTTCCAACAGTTCCGTTCCATAACATACACTCACTACACATTTGGGTTGATGCCACTAAATGAGAGGACTAGATAAAACAAAACAATTGGGTAATAAGTTAATACAAAATTGTGTCTATAAACGGGGTCGTATATGCAATTACAGAGGATTAAAGTAGCGGAAATGTTTGATAACGTAAAGAGTTTTTGGTTAGGATGAATGAAATCTCAAGCACGAATTCAGAATCAGAATTGATTTGGTGAAGCCATGTGAGCTATCAAATATCAAATAATGTTATGCATAGTAACCATTCGCTTATAATTTGTTGTATTTAAATCTATAACTTCAGTCTAGCTGTATTTGTCATTCCTATCGATAAAAAGGAAACACAAAGTAACGTGTTTTGATATCGTAGATCGTGGGAAATAATAACAACCGATGTTCCGATCTTTGTACTCGAAACGAGCGAAACACGTGATGTATAACAACGAAAATTGAACACAAATTGAAACTGAATACAGTCGAAATGCCGCCACATAATGCAATGCGGGAAAGAAAAGTGTTGATAAACGGGGACGAAGAAACAAATGCTAAAACCACAAAAGGCATCGAGGAAAGCGCGAGTTCACTATTCCAGCGCAATGCCTTGAATCCACGAGCTGAGATCACTGCTGTCCGATTCCATTACAATCTCCTGGGGTGAATCAGGCGTCAGCAGGATTTGAGCAGCCGTTCGACCACTCAGATACGCACCATGCACCGTGGAGTAAAAGTTGGAGTGCGTATGCTCGCCGGCAAATAGCACCGATGGCTGTCGAGGAATGAAAATAGTTATTGCCTGAGTAGTCTTTTTTATGATTTACGCATAATACAAACCTTTGACTGATGGGGACTAGCATAGAGAGGCTGTGCAATATTGTCGATATCGTCCTGGCATGCGCCGACAGCTATTGCCGTGTAGGAACCGCGACTATATGGCTGTTTGCTCCAGCTTGTGCACACACATCGCTTTGGTTTTGGAATGAATGGATCTTTGAGGAACCTTCGCAGGATTTCGGTGCACTTTTCGGCGACTAACTCATGCGAGAGACTTTCCATATACTCGGCTTCTTGGCCGGATATCCAGCCCAGAAGAAGTGTGTCCGATACTTTGGAGAAAGAATAAATCTTCTTGAACCAATTGGATTTCATGTACTCTTCTTGATCACCGTCGGATCCAGCGTCGACGTTCTCCCAAAGGAACATGATTTCACTAATTTTAGTATTCAGAAAGGGTCGATCGTACTCTAGGAATATTTTGTCCACGGTTCCGTATAGCAGTGAATCTATCGATTCTAGTTTGAATTGTGGCAGACTAGGTGAGAACATGGTTCGACCATGCTCTTTCAGCACGCCGAGTGGAATACTGCAGATTACATGATCCGCTTCGTAAATAGCGCCATTTTTGCAAACAATTTGAACGTTCGACGTGCAGTGCTTTAAGCTATCTTCTATTGGATCACTAGTGCTAGGGTTGCTATTGATCGGTACATCCGTTACGGTTTTGTCCGAATCATCTGAGTCGATGTCATCTTCATCCTCCTCGGGGATTGTATCTGTGTTATTATTGCCAGAGTGATTCCGGCCTTTTCGTTTCCAATGAATGGTTTGCACTGGACATGAGAGCACGATATTTTCTTTTGGTAACGTATCGCACAACGGTTTCAAAATGGAGCTATACCCGGAGGGCAACACAATATTGCCCCCCTGTAGTTCCGTGTAGCTTCCTAACTCTAGTAAATCAATCTCGTCCATGTTGTGACAGCCGGTGATGCATGTTTCCCGTTTCAACAAGCACTCGAATATCAACTTTTTCAGATGTTTCTCCTTCTGATCGTCGATGTTGTTCAAGTACAATTCGGCCTCCAAATTGATGTGCTCTCCGACGCTATGAATGTCCGGCGGTGGGAGGTACTGACACAGGAAGTACTCTTCACACCGCCGCAGGAAACAAATGTACGCCTCGTATATTTCCTGCAGAATCTGAAAGGGCACTTGTCTTCCATCTTCGGTAGCGGCAACCACTTTATGAGGCTTCGGTATGTTTATGATACTGATTAGACCGTGCTGCATGGCGAGTTCGAACATGGGATTGCCGAGCACTCCATGAATCCAGTTCGCTCCGAGTTCAACCTAAAAATGTACAAACGGTTGTTAAAATGCAAATAGGTTACGGATTGTTGCACAATATTTGAATCAAGGACATTATTTAGTATCTTCGAATCGAGATCATTAATCTTTGTTATATGTGATTCACTCAAAATGCAGCATACTTTGTCATTAATCTTATCTATTGCGTACGTGAGAAAAAATAAGCAACTGAAACCAAACAACCTGACAATCAATATTAGCTGCATGCCTTAAACGTCCTTACATAAGCTTCAAAAACTGCAAAATTGTCTCGTCATAACAATCCATTACCCCCCTCAACCATAGCATGCATAGGGCCAGAATTCCCATCAACTCCAACTGCTGATTACCTTTTGGGATCCCATTTCGATTCCGACAATTCTCCCTCCCACCCGGCTTCGCGCTTCCAGGATCGTGAAATCCGTGCACCCGTTCTTAACCAGATGATTTGCCGACGAGAGCCCAGCCATCCCAGCACCGATTATTATCACTTTGTATTTTCGTTTCTGCTGCGGTGGTTGAATCTGGGAATTTTCCTTCTTAGCCGTGGGCTGCCCATGACCATCACCCATGTTTCACCGAGCCGTTGGATATTCTCACATGAACACGGAAAGTTACTAAGTACACGGATTTTCCGGAGATTTTCCAGCCGGAGGAAAACAGGGAAAATGAAATTGACAGCAGTGAATTTTCGATTTTTCACCTCTCTTCATCGGACAAAATCTGTCTGTTATGCACGAACAAAAATATGTTTTGACGTTTTTTTCAGCTCAGTGGAATACCAAAAAGGAATCGGCGTTGTTCACTGTCAGTGTTATGCATTTTTTAACCCTCCTGTACTTGCGTGCAAAATCATAACACGTATACTCGCGCACGGTGTCACAGATCGAGAATTGAACTTCTCTGTAATGTTGCCATTGTGTATTTTCAGGCTTTATTGGCATTTATTTCAAGAAGAGGGTATGATTGAATAAAAAACTCAAAAAAATATGTTTTCTTCGTCTTTATTATGTTCTAATAGTCATCTAATTCAGCTACCTCAAAATAGAGTAATTTTTGATACTCCAACACAAATAACGAATATCGAATTTTTCACTATTATTAATTAAAAGTAGGCAACTGAATATAATTCATGGCAGAATAAAGAGCTATAAAATGACATAAAAACATATCAATTGATTGTGGTTTCATTGGAGTAAGAATCAGAACATAGCATAGCTGAATGCTCGAAACAAACATATTTTTTCACATTTTATGCTGTTGTTACGTGTTTTTCGGGTCTTTTATCGAAGAGAAGAATGTACCTTCTAGATAATTAACAGATGATTAAGGTTCTGTAATATAAAGTTTGTATATTCCTAATATTCTTTGTCTCTGTTTCCTTGGTAAACTAAGAATTAATGCCTTTTTTAGATGAGGCATTAAAATGTGATGTAAAAGGATTTCTAGGAGCTTGCTTTTCTTTTTCTTGTTTTCTTGTCGATATTATCCATTATTAAAAAAATATCCCCGAAATTGTAACTGTTAAAAAATACCATAAGTTACCGATCAGTTTATAGTTTACTTCTTACAGTTCTTCCACAAGTGAAATTCTTTCACAAGTGTATATATGTCTTCTTCTTCTTCAATGGCACTAACGTTCCTAGAGGAACTTCGCCATCTCAACGTAGTATTACTTGTGTCATTTTGATTAGTACTTAGTTGAGATTTCTATGCCAAATAACACGCATTGAATGCATTCTGAGTGGCAAGCTCTAGAATACGCGTGATCACAGTGCAAGTCGGAGGAAATTTCTTTAACGAAAAATTCCCCCGACCAGAACGGGAATCGAACCCGAACACCCGGCATGTTAGTTATGACGCTAACCACTCGGCCAAGGGAGCACCCCAGTGTATATATGTATGACCATTATATTTAGCGAATAGCTATACGAAAGTCAAACATTTATATTTTGCTTTTGAACATCTGAATCTAACGACGAATATATTTCTTCGTTAGATTCAGATGTTCAAGATATGCCCTAAATTTTGGTTGGCATATAATGCACCTAACTGGCATATGCATGCAAAAGTGTAGGCAAATGCTTACCGAATTTGTTTGGATGAATATGCAACTTTGATCGCCTATAATAGCGATTATGTTGACATTGAATTGCGATCTAATATGAATATATTCATGAATTGTCAAAGCACCAAGTACGACTTTTGCCATACTCATATACGATTTATTACAGACATAGAAAAAAAAACAAATGGCGTAAAATATTTTCGTGAAATGTTTATTATAGCCTCACGAATCGCCATTCTTATATATGAGTATTTATGTTTGTAGAAATAATAATTGTTTGATTTACTTGTGTTGGGAGGGGAATATGAATGTTTAGAATGACACAGATTGATGTGAAAACTGCTCCGATGTGGGTTCGAACTCCGGTCGTCTGGATTATCATCCACCAGCTATCTCGCGTGGCTATCTGAAATTTAATTCAACAGCGGTTAAAACTTTCGAGTGCATCAGCATTTCATTGACATTTCAATATGATGTAATATGTTCTTTATTAGGATCTAATATGATTTACTGTTTCATGATTTTCTTCAGCATGCAACACGATTTACTACAGTAATGAATCGATTTAAATTATACGCTTATACGACACATAAACTGCATCAGCGTAATATACGCATATGATGCGGATTAAATATATTTTACGACAATGTACATCATAAAATTGATGTTTATTATACGCGATTATATTATATGCGATTATGATTTATTCGGATTTCTTGTAAGACTTGGCACGTGCAAAATTATACGATTTATTGTTTGCTGGGTGTTCAATCTAAAGGTGGCCGTGCACTATTTGTCCGTAGTTCAAATATTTGATCCTTTTTGACAGATTAAGTTTGGTTTGATATTTGTACTATTTTGTTCGTCACTCTTCAATTTTCAACAATGGCAAACAATGTAAAACATCGAACATGGAAAAAAAATCGACTGAAATATTTTAGAAAACCTAACCAAGTACCGATAGGTTCATAGAATAGATAAAAAAATATTTTTTTTTGAATATTTGCTTGTCGTGGTTCGTGTCAAATATATTTGATCAGTACACTTTGATCAAATTTTATTTGTTAAAATAGTGAAATATTTGATCTAACAATGTATGAGCACCATAAGGCTGAGGACATAGTAAACGCGGTGCGGTGCGATGCGGAGCGATGAATTGGAGCTCATCGCGTGCTATGATATTCTGATCGCTTCAAGTCACGCGTTTTTTGATGTTTCATTCCAATCCATTCCACGTGTAAACTACTCAGCACAAGAATGCTGTTCAACTGTTGAAATGTGAGATATTTAATTTAATAATAAATTGTATTTTTCTCAAAAAAGCTTCAACCGAAAATCTAAAATGAAGGCATTTACTATGTCCTCGGCTTAAGACAATTTTTTTTTCAATATTATAGTAACTTTCAACACTTTTGGCTGGTTCGTCACTGTTACTCCCATTTCGGAAGAATGTCGGGAGTAAGAATTGAAGTCATGCCCCTCAGCGTGAGAGGTATGGACTACGCCAGATCGCCTCCCACCCTAAGACAAGATATGACAACTGACATAGTGAATGCGATGCGATGCGGGCTTGTTTGCGGGAAAGTTCTTTCGCTCATGAATTCATATATTTTATCATATATTTTATGAATAGTTACATTTGGATGATGTAAAGCAAAATTGTTTCGTATTTCATAATAAATTGTAATTTTTTGTTATGCCTTATCATGGAAACTAGCGTGAGAGTACATACCATGAGTACATTATGTAGTGTATTTTTAAATATTATTGGTAAATCTTTAGAATTAACCAATCAGCGGCTGGTCCGAAATCGATCTCCTGTTGTCTAGTCCAAGGCGCGTAGAAGTATATCCTAAGGTGGACCAACTTGCTAAAACCAAGGCGCCTAGAAGTATATACCAAGGAGGGCCAACTTGCTAAAATCACTCTTCAGCCATCTTGGAAGTCTACTGTGTTTTGTTTGTAAACAAAACACAATACGCTATTGCCGAAGCTCGCTCGTGATCAGTCTGTCTCTTTCACGCTACAAGCAAATAATTCCCCTTCTACTTTCTTCCGTCCTGTTTTCATATACCGCTCCCCTAACCAACTTAGTGACGAAACGGCCTCACCTAGTACCATAGACCCGTCTTGGTCTAGTCGTGTCTTAATTTTCATTTAACTAGATGTCCAATTAGAGGCGAATCACTATAAAACTTTTTGTATTCTCTTTACTTCAACACAACTTTTGCGAACTAATCAGTTATCTATGTTTATTAATATTTTTTTAAATATACCCGAACTCATCCGCATTTTCGGTATATGCTCACAAAATTTGACCCGCACTCAAACGGTTAATAAAGTATGAGTAATTTCATTGAAGTTACGCCAGTTTACAAATAAAATGCGTGTTCACTAATTTTTGTGCTGAATATGACAACTCAAATGGAAGTGAACAAAGCCCTTCTTTCTGTGCCCGTGAATTGGAATTGACAGCTCGATCACTGCTTTCTCGTTTGGTTTTGTTGGTGGAATGAAAATTTTTCGGTGGTCGATAAAAAGCAATTTCGAGTGAATCCGTAGCCTCTTGGTAGTAATATGCCACATCGTTATTATGGGCAAAACGTCTCATCGATCGCGCGAAGGCAGTTTTTCATCCTTATCGCAGCCTAACAGGATACGCATCCGTGGTGATTTGGCAATGCAGTATGGTTTTGCTGGGATGGAAGGAGGTGCCGTTTCGTCTACTGCCAGCGGTTCGGCTGGTTATGGAATGAACAGGGTGGAGGATATCTTCCAGGATGAAGATTCACGAAAAAGCAGTTTAAGTAATTCCCGAAACACCGATATCAACGGATCAGCTGGTAATGGTAGAGGTGAGTCTCGGAAAGATGGCTTCTTTGTTTTGGCATGAGCGTTGCTGTTGTTCGATAATGCGGTAGATGGATTCTGCATGTTTGTTTTGATTTTCGTATTTTATGTCCTTAGGGTTGTACTTTGAGTTCAGATTGTAGGAAATGTTTGCTGTATACAAATTTCTACTAAAGTCAATGTGATATTTCAGGTCGTTCCGGTAAAAGCAGCCTGTACGACTTTATACGAATCGAGCTGACTCGAGGGTATGTTTTGGAGCACGATGAAGAACGTTATTCAGCACGAAGAGAGAAAATCTACTCCTTCATGAAGATTCCTCGCGAATTGGAGAGTTTTATGGCGTATGGTGTACTACAATGCGCGGATTCTTTTCTGTACATTTACACGTTCCTCCCGATAAGATTCATCATGGCACTATGGTCACTAGTTACAAGACCGGTTGCTCGCTGTTTAGGAATGAGAAGGCCAAGTCAGCGACTTTTGGCCCCGGCAGAGATATGTGATTTGTTGAAAGGCACAATTTGGATAATTTGCAGTTGGGCTATGTTCTACGTTGATACGAATATGCTTTACCACTTGATCAAGAGTCAATCTATCATAAAGCTGTATATATTTTACAACATGCTCGAAGTAGGTGATCGTTTGTTATCTGCGTTTGGTCAAGATATAATCGATGCTCTCTTCTGGACAGCAACGGAACCCAAGGATAGCAAGAAGCAGCACCTGGGAACGATTCCACACTTTTTGTTTGCTATTATTTACGTGACAATACACAGTGCACTGGTGATGTTTCAGGCGACATCGTTAAACGTAGCCATAAACTCCAGCAATAAAGGACTGCTCACTATTATGATGTCGAATAACTTCGTTGAACTGAAGGGAAGTGTGTTCAAAAAGTTTGATAAGAACAATTTGTTTCAACTAAGTTGTAGCGATGTGCGTGAGCGATTCCACCTCACAATTCTCATGCTAATTGTGTTGATCCAAACGATGAAGGAATTCAACTGGAAAACCGAGCAATTTTTCGTTATGATACCTGATTGTATGTATGTGATGATAACGGAACTTTTTGTGGATTGGATCAAACACGCATTCATCACTCGTTTCAACGAAATCCCAGTTGACGTGTACCGAGAGTACACCATAAGTTTGGCTTACGATATGACCCAAACACGTCAGAAACACGCATTTTCCGACCACTCGGATTTGGTAGCGAGAAGGATGGGTTTTATACCATTTCCGTTGGGAGTAATCCTAGTAAAAGCGCTCTATCATGCTATTTCGTTTGATAACGCAGCTTCGATTGTAATCTTCATCATCGCCTATGCCGTTTTACTCTCTTGCAGAGTTCTTAACACCGTGTGCACTCTGGGAAAAGCCTGTGATTTGATGCAGAAACACCAAGATGAAAAAAACCAAAGCAATCAGAATAGTGGTCCAACTTCTTCAACACCTATTCAACATATTCGCAGCGCGGGTAAACTCACCACGGACATTGCCACATCACCAATCCATCATCCCAACCAAATCCTCCAAAGATCACAAACAGTAGAATCTGTTGTTCACACAAACATCCAAACAAAAGTCACGGATCAACTGAGAGATTGTGTAATCCGGCAAACATCTGCGCTAGGGGCAACGGCGCTTTTCTCCAACAGCGATGTTGATTTGGATGATGTGAAACTCAATGACAAAGTTCTCAACCATAATGGGCACTCGGGAGACCAGTTTCGTAAGGAGGACAATGATCTTGCCAAAAGTGTGCCGGATTTGCAGCAAGGCGCGAATTCTACCGGCTCCGACGCAATGGGAGACATATCGTTGGGTGATGGCGATAGCTTCTCGTCTTATCAAGGATTGCACCATCGAACGCACAAGAGATCCGAGTCTGAACCATCGATTCAGCTGGATATGGAAAGGGTGGGGACTTAGGCGATGATCTGTTATGTTATTGAAAATTAACACTTTGGGCGTGTTGCTAGCAGCATCATTCGCCTAAATGACCAAAGGCTGGGAAAAGAGAACCCCAATGCAGGGAAATCTATCCGTTTTACTGGAGTATAGTTACTTACTGGAAATTGTGCTGTTATGCTTTTGTTGCGATAGGGACAGTTGCTCTCATTGGACTAATAGAGAATAAGATTCGGATTTTATTTTGTTATAGTGAAAATGTATTTGTACATAATAAATAAACAAATCATAGCGTTCTTTAATTAGTCGTATATTTGTTTATTTCTTCAACTTGTATTATTCAACTGACAATTAGTGTCTCAATCGATAAAAACATAAACATATTTCTGGTGGTCAGCAATAAGAAATATGTCGAGAAGCCGTTGTCAGAAATTGTTGACAAAAATTTCAAAGTCTGTCAAAGTCAAAGTCAAAGACTGATATTTTATCCAAAATAATTAGGTAGGCGAAAAAGAAATCCATTATTTTTGCGTGAAACTCAAAACTTTATTTAATATGCTTCGGATATTCCGATTTGGGTCAAATATGCTCCGTTTTGTTGAAAAACTTGTTGCCATTGAGCAATTTCAAATGAAATCGACAAATGACGAAACATGACTATTTTTGATTCGAATGAAAGTTTATTTTTTCATATAGGTACAACGGAAGCAAGTAAGCAAGTAAACAAGTATTTGCGATGTTGGGATTTCAATTCTACGTAGGAAACTGTTCGTGTTTTGATTGTGCAAAACAAAGAATGTGTTAAAAGTTTGCATTAAGATAAAAAAAGATTTTTTAATATCGCTACGTTTTGTATTAACCTACATGTCTCAAAAGTCTTATGAAAATCGATCCAAAAAATCGAAAAGAAAAGAAAGATCGATCCAAGGTCGCTCAATCCTAATCGAGATACAGAACATTTTTTCATAATAATAAACACCTTTCTCACATATTTTGACGTAGGACTACATCTTTCATTTCTATATCGGGGTGTAAAATCAAAGTTTCGAAAACGAAAGCGTTACGCCGGAGACCGAGATTTTGAGCGTTAATAGCTCCTAAACAATTGAACGAAATGGTATGATAAACACTTTATTCGATAGATAAAATGTCTACGCGTTCTGTACTTGTTACTTTCTGATCCAAAAACTTGTTTCAATAGTCTTAAAATTGCTTTCAAAACAGGCTATTGAAATCACCAATCGGTATATAAGCGAGCGCCGCTCGGAAATCCACTCAGTTCTAATTGAACAGCGATTGGAGCATGTTGTCGCTGTTGTGGTGAAGCTCTTCGTTTATCATGAAAGCGCGAATGAACGGTGTCACCAAGAGCCTGTTTGTGCACCTCAGGCCAGAAGGGAATCCATCAGGAGGAGAGTGATGCCACAAACTGTTCCCCGGGAAGATCTCGAAGCAGCCGCTACACACACACACACACACATACACGCGCGGAATTCTTTCCGTTTGGATGCCATTCAGCATCGAGAAAGATCCGGAAAATAATTTGCCAGTTCCTCTGGGAATTTAAAAATACATTCATGTGAAAGAGTTTATTTGAATGTTTTCTATGCATGTAACACTGTGACCAAATATGTTTCAATCAAGTGCTATTAACAGATGGTTATCGAGTTAGCATTAACCACTGGTGGGCTTCCAGTATCAAGGAAAATGTGGAAATATCTAATCGTTACTGAAAATAATCTGCCAGTTCCTCTGGGAATTTAAAATTACATTCATGTGAAAGAGTTTATTTTAATGTTTTCTATCCATGTAACACTGACCAAATACATTTGGTTTTGTGATTTTTCAATCAATCGCAATTAACAGAATAGATTCTGGAGATTATTCTTCCCCATCAGTAGGATATTTCCGTATCCAATATTGTATGCGCCCGCAATCGACTATTGTTCAGTCGCCGAAAGTTCCGAGCTCAGAGAGTTCATTCCCCTCTAGTTTTCCTTCCAAATTGCCATCGTAAACCACGCCTTCTCTCGATTCAATCACGCACAAAAAGCATACTTAAGCGATATTCTGGTGATGAGACGCATTCATTTTTCGTGAGGACATCGACAAGACAACATCGTTGCTGAGGGTGCTGGACGGCGAAGGATCGAGATCTGCCCTGAAACGCAGGCAGTTTGTTTGAACCTGTGAGGGAGCACAGAGAAGCCGATCCTTCAGGAGAACATTCTTTGTGTGGACACCGACTGGACCACATCATTGCTGGACGAGCTGGACGGCCAGGGATCGAGCGCCTTTCTCAAGGCAAGAGGGCGGAGGTGGTAGCGCTGGAGTAGAGTAGAGTTTTCAAAGGGCCTTTCTCAAGGCTAGAAACGAATGAACTGCAAAAGTTTAAAGTCTGTATAATACAAGACCTTCCTTCCTTCCTTCAGGAGAAGAGAAGGTGACCATCGAAGCAGCCGCTACACACACACATACACGCACGGAATTCTTTCCGTTTGGATGCCATTCAGCATCGAGAAAGATCCGGAAAATAATCTGCCAGTTCCTCTGGGAATTTAAAAATACATTCATGTGAAAGAGTTTATTTGAATGTTTTCTATCCATGTACCACTGTGACCAAATATGTTTCAATCAAGTGCTATTAACAGATGGTTATCGAGTTAGCATTAACCACTGGTGGGCTTCCAGTATCAAGGAAAATGTGGAAATATCTAATCGTTACTGAAAATAATCTGCCAGTTCCTCTGGGAATTTAAAATTACATTCATGTGAAAGAGTTTATTTTAATGTTTTCTATGCATGTAACACTGTGACCAAATATGTTTCAATCAAGTGCTATTAACAGATGGTTATCGAGTTAGCATTAACCACTGGTGGGCTTCCAGTATCAAGGAAAATGTGGAAATATCTAATCGTTACTGAAAATAATCTGCCAGTTCCTCTGGGAATTTAAAATTACATTCATGTGAAAGAGTTTATTTTAATGTTTTCTATGCATGTAACACTGTGACCAAATACATTTGGTTTTGTGATTTTTCGATCAATCGCAATTAACAGAATAGATTCTGAAGATTATTCTTCCCCATCAGTAGAATATTTCCGTATCCAATATTGGATGCATAAAACTCTCGTTTTCGAAGTCCCCCAAATATTCATTCATTCAGAATGAATTCAGAATCAACTTCAAACAAATGATCTCTAAATCAACGATAGTCCTACGTCACCATTGCGGTTATACCATAGATATAACCCACTTCCTGTTTTTTTTCATTCGAATCAATAAAAATTAAAAACATTAATTTTCATTCGAATTAAAAATATATGGCTCAAAATGAAAGGGGTGTAAGTGACTGCATCGATTTCTCTACATCGACTCTCTCTTCTGGTCATAACTTAGTTGCAAACACATTCCCAGCTGTATTTGACAATGTGGAAGATAGGTCAGAACTTCATCTATCGGATTCTATATGTTGTGTCCTCCCACCAACCGTCAATTGGCGTTACCAAATTTGCCAGCGGGGCTCTCCAGCTGACAGCCGTCAGCTTGACAGATGCTGCCGCGGCTCTCAGTTTACATTGTCGTCGACAACGACAGCCATCATTGGAACATAAGTTAAAATTTGCAATCAGCAGCTCGCGCACATTAGTTTTATTGTTCGTAGTTATCGTCTAATAAATATATGTATTTTTACCACTAATCGCGAGTTGCTCATTCATAACCCACATATCGCAACAGTGGCGACGAGATAGTGGTGGAGTTGAGCTAATTTAGTTCGTTTATCCGAAAAAAACGCTTTTCGTGAATTGCGTGAAAGCACGTGGAAATTTTCGCAATGGCGACCAATCAAGCCGGTGCAGCAAGTGGAGCAGCTCAACAGCAGCCGAACTTTCCGGATGCCATTTTGCGGATCCTGAACAATCAACACACGCTCATAACGCAGTTGTCGCAGCAGATATCAGCCACCCAGACTGCCATCACGAAGTTGTCCTGCAATGAAACCGTACTGGATTCCCTCTCAAGCAACATAGCGGAATTCGTATACGAGAAAGAGAGCGGGCACACATTCGACGCGTGGTTTTCCCGCTACACCGATCTCTTTGAGAAGGACGCCGCCAAATTGGATGACGCTGCTAAGGTTCGACTCCTCCTACGGAAAATGAGCCCACCGGACCACGAGCGCTACCACAGCTTTATCTTACCAAAGCTCGCTCGTGAGTACACCTTCGCCGAAACGGTAGAAAAATTGAAATCACTGTTCGGTGCGTCCACTTCAATCTTTCGTCGACGGTACAACTGCCTCCAGACAACCAAGGAGGACAGTGAGGATTATCTCGCCTACTCGTGCCGGGTGAATAAGTCCTGTGTTGACTTCAAACTGTCAGAACTTACTGAAGAACAATTCAAGTGTCTGACGTTTGTGTGTGGCCTCAAGTCCAAGCAAGACGCCGAGATCAGAATGCGGCTAATCAACAAGCTCAATGAAGCTGCGGATCTTACTCTTCAACAAGTAGTTGAGCAATGCAACAACCTCGTCAACCTCAAGATGGACACTGTTATGGTAGAAAACCCATCGGGAGTGAATTTCGTTGCTCACAACCAGAAGAACAGGCGTCGATCAACCAGCAGCACTCCCTCGCACGATCAGCCCAGAACACCCTGTTGGTCCTGCGGAGGGATGCACTTCAGCAAAGATTGCCGTTTTCGCGATCACAAATGTCGCGACTGCGGTAAGCAAGGTCACCGAGAAGGGTACTGCGCAAGTTTTTCATCGAAGTCGGCAGCGAGCGGTTCGAGAAAGCAGCTACCGAAGAAAATCAAGATGAAGAAGAAGCGTAAGCAGTCAACAAAGACGGTGACAGTTCGGAACATTCGTCAGGGTCGAAAATTCATCGAAGTCCAACTCAACGGTGTCCCTCTCCGACTGCAGTTGGACACTGGGTCGGACATATCCATCATCTCGCATCAGTCGTGGGTCAAACTTGGTCGTCCGAAAGTACTGCCAGCAAAATGCAGTTTCAACATGCGCCAAGTGAAATATCTGGGTCAAATTCTCGATGGAGATGGCATTCGACCAGACCCGGAGAAGGTAGCAGCAATTGCCAACATGCCACCCCCGCACGACGTTTCTACACTTCGCTCGTACCTGGGTGCCATTAATTATTATGGCAAATATGTAAAGGAAATGCGCACTCTTCGGCAGCCGCTAGACCAGCTGCTGAAAGCGGACACCAAGTTCGAGTGGTCGTCCGCCTGCCAAAAGTCATTCGATCGCTTCCGGGAGGTTCTTCAATCACCGTTGCTTCTGACGCACTACAACCCTAACATGGAAATCGTCGTGTCGGCGGATGCATCAACGGTCGGGCTGGGAGCCCGCATCGCCCACAGATTTCCCGATGGGTCAATCAAAGCCGTTTATCACGTGTCCCGTAGCCTAACCCCAGCCGAAAGCAACTACAGTCAAGTCGAAAAGGAGGGCTTGGCACTGGTGTTCGCAGTGACGCGGTTTCATAGAATGCTGTTCGGTCGTCGATTCACTTTGGAGACCGATCATAAACCGCTCCTGCAGATATTTGGCTCAAAGAAAGGTATTCCCACCTACACCGCTAACAGGCTCCAGCGGTGGGCCTTAACCTTTCTCCTTTACGATTTCGAAATCCGCTACATCTCTACGGATAGCTTCGGTCACGCGGACATACTCTCCAGACTCATCAACCGTCACGTGCGACCAGAAGAGGAATACGTGATTGCCAATCTCCAACTGGAACACAGCATTCGCACCGTCATCAACGAGTCGCTCCAGGTTTTCCCGCTCTCGTTCAAGGCCATCCAGAGCGGAACCACAAGTGACGCGAATTTGCAGCAAATCATTCGTTTCGTCAACGAAGGCTAGCCGTCGAAGAAGACCAGCATTACCGATCCCGGAATCCAACAATTTTATCAACGTCGGGAGTGTCTCTCCGTCGTAGCTGGATGCCTACTCTATGGTGAAAGGTTGGTCATCCCGCCAACGTTCAAAAAGCGCGTTCTCCAACAGCTGCATAAAGGACTCCCCGGAGTTGAACGAATGCGTTCCGTCGCTCGTCAATATGTTTACTGGCCAAACATCGACGACGAGGTAGCGAAGCTTGTCGCTTCGTGCAACGAGTGTGCCAGCGTAGCCAAGACAGACCGGAAGACTACCATGGAATCATGGCCCGCACCGGAGAAACCGTGGCAACGGTTACATCTGGATTACGCCGGTCCGCTGGATAGGAACTATTTTCTCATTCTGGTGGATTCGTTCACCAAATGGCCAGAAGTCGTACGAACCAAGGAGATCACCACCACAGCAACCTTGCGAATCCTTCGTGGCATCTTCGCAAGATACGGTCAGCCGGAAACATTGGTCACAGATAATGGGACACAACTCACCAGCGACCGGTTCGAATCATACTGCGACACGAACGGTATCGTTCACCTGAAGACAGCGCCATTCCATCCACAGTCAAATGGACTAGCAGAGAGGTTTGTCGACACGTTTAAACGGTCGCTCAAGAAAATCACCGCAGGGGGGGAAACCCTCGACGAAGCCATCGATACCTTCCTTCTGTGCTACAGAACAACACCCTGTCGCAGCGCACCTGGTGGGAAATCTCCCGCTAACCTGATGTATGGACGCCCGATCCGTACGTCTCTGGAATTACTTCGCCCGCCTAAGCCGCTCTACAAGTTACCTAGTACTAAACAGGAAAAGCAATTCAACCGGAAGCACGGCGCGAAAGCTCGAAGTTACGATTCACAAGATCTCGTCTGGGCTAAGGTCTACTCAGCCAACAAGTGGACCTGGCAGCCTGGCATGGTGATCGAGCGCATCGGTCGGGTTATGTATAACATCTGGCTGCCTGTGAAGCAAAATCTCATTCGATCCCACTGCAACCAACTGCGGACTCGTCACGAATCTGAAATAAACGCAGAAGCTGAGACGACACCGGAAACTGCCCAAGTACCGTTGTCTATTCTCCTGGACAGTTGAGGTTTACGTCCTACTCCTGAGCCGGAAGCTGAGGAACTCGACTTGCCAGCCGAACTCCAAGAAGATCTGCAGCCACAGATTAGTCGTCGACGTCAACGAGGCTCCCTTAGCACGCAACAGCAACAACCGATTCTTACTCGTCAGTCTTCGAGATCTCGAAGGCAGCCTGCGAGGTACAATCCGTATCAACTTTATTGAAAGGGGAGGTGTTGGGAGGACATCCCACCAACCGTCAATTGGCGATACCAAATTTGCCAGCGGGGCTGTCCAGCTGACAGCCGTCAGCTTGACAGATGCTGCCGCGGCTCTCAGTTTACATTGTCGTCGACAACGACAGCCATCATTGGAACATAAGTTAAAATTTGCGATCAGCAGCTCGCGCACATTAGTTTTATTGTTCGTAGTTATCGACTAATAAATATATGTATTTTTACCACTAATCGCGAGTTGCTCATTCATAACCCACATATCACAACACTATAGAAAACTCAAATTGGATCGTTTTTGCAGTTGAGTTATTAACTAAAGAAAAAGTTGATGAAGAGAACTCGATCAAGTCACTTACATCCCTTTCCATCTGAGCCCCTCGCATGTTTTTAAATTCTGCCTTTTTAGGACGATTTTATTTGGAATTGCTCTGTGGTAGACGCAGAAGAAAAATACTCAGATTAGAATTTTCTCTCAACACAGCCTCTAAACAAGCAATAAGATAAAATAAGGCACAATTTCTATATATCACTGCGAATTAGTCGCACTCAAATGGTTTGCTCGAAATTGAAATGCAGCGCTTACCCTACGGACACTATGGAAAATTGAAAGTGATAGTTCCAAATCAGTGTAAGTAAAAGAGAACAATTTACGTGGTAGCGGCAACAGATAATTAAGCTGATTAACTTTTGGATTCTGATGAATTTTGCGTTTAGAGAATTTGCTAAAAGCTCATCAGAACCGCGAAGTCGGCATTCATTAAAATCACTAGATGATGAACTTTTGTTTATCTTCCACCAATATTTGCATTGACATTCTCCCACTGGGCTTCACGTGTTATCGTTTCTGTGCTATTTCATCGCACGGAAAGCTAGAGAACAGCGTAGGCTAAGCTTTTCCCGGGAATTTCATCGAGTAGAACTGTGTAAAATTTTTCTTCATCAAATGGATGGATGGATGGATGGGATGCAACAAGATAATGCTTGTAACTTTCGATGAAGGTCTTGTCCCTTTATGGATTGGGTACTGACAAAACCCACTCAATCGTATGAATCATGAAGGAAGTACGGCGAAATTCTTTCAATCCCGATTAACAGCGACAGTTTCCCACATAATGATTGCTTTGGAATTTCATCATTACAATTTTTCATCTTACTTCGCATGTTTTGTTGAATTTATTTAATTCATTGTCTGGTGATTCGGCTAAAAATCCTAATCTGATTTTCTGGATTCCTATCCTTTTTACGTTCGGGTGAATGGCATTTAGGTATTTGTTATGCGCTGGTATTTTGGGTGAATTGTGTTCGGGTTAACGTTAAATAACCCAATGGTTACAAACGAAAAAAATTGTACTTTATCACTGTTTACCGGATCAAATGAAATACGATAATATGTGCTCCCATACCCGAGTGATAAGTGTCTCCACTATCATGCCGGGGGATCCGGTTCGATTCCCGTTCTCGCCTGGGGATATTTCTACAAAAAAATGTTTTTCGACTAACACTGTGGTCACGCGCAGCCAACTGTAATTTTTTAAAATCAGGATGAATCAGGATAGCTCATAATGGGTTGTCCGAAAAGTTAATGTCGATTTTTGGGAAAACACAAACATAATTTTCAATCAAAGCATTATAATTTATTTTATACCCATAGTTCTGTTTCACAATCTTTCGCCATCTTTCACGCAGCTCAAATATTCTATCCTCCCAGAACATGTTTGCTTCCTCGACGGAAACTGCTGCGAGCCATAGAGTAGTGCGTGACAAAGGTGCGCATTGGCCTTTCTGAAGAAAACGAGCATAAAAATTCGACAACAGTGCATTTGTTTGATACATTATTACACCTGCAGCTCACACATATAAACATAATACATTTCATGTAAGTGGCAAAAAGTTATGGGGTAAAAAGAGTTTTGCGATGTTTTGATCTACTTTTTTCAATTTTGGGGATGACGATTTACTTACCTTAAATAACTGGAAAGTTATAAACTATACCGTCAAGGAAACCTTCATTCTATAGTAAATGATAGTGCGTATTCGTTTTTGTGAAAAAGTTCAAGAGCTTTTTTAAAAAATTCGATTAGTTCAAAAATTGCTTGTGGGGCAAAGTTGCGCAGTGGCTGGGGGGGGGGGGGGTAAATGTACGCACTAGCGTTTTGTTCTGAAAAAAAAAACATCATAAAATGTTTTCAACAAAATTTTTAACGGGACCCATGAGAAGAAAACTGATTTGAAGAAATGCACTCCAGAAATGCTCAAATGGCCCGAGAGAAGCTTCGGGAGGGAGTCTCGAAGCGTCGGATTGCGGCAGACCTCGGTATTTCAGAATCAGCTCTGAGGAAGAGGCTCATGTCAGAAAGTGATTTATGATTTGAATCTTCTTTTATCGACATTTCTACTTCTGCTGGGATGTGTCATCGAGCACCTAGGGCGGTTCAGATAGGTATTTACGAGTGGGCAGTCTGAGGATCTGGCGGACCACTGCAGGGCACTGGACAAAGCTCTCTATGGTATGACTCTCAAAGATTTACGGCGTCTGGCGTTTGATTTTGCGGAAGCCAACAACCTCCAGCACAAATTCAACCAAGTTGCAAAATTGACAGGAAGAAATTGGGATTCTAGCTTCATGAGGAACCATTATCTGTCTCTTCGAACCCCACAACAGCACAACGAAGCAACAGCGCTCCAAGGCAAAGCGTCAGAATCCTCAGAAACGAAATCCAAGATGAGGAATAAAAATAAACAATTGCTTAAAAATAATTCAAAATGAATTTCAAATGAAAACTGTTTTTATTTTCACCATGCATTCAATTCAATAACGGTTATGTTTCGTACGCATTTGTTTTTTTTGTATTGAAATAGGTATTTGTCCAATTACAAACACAACTCGAAAAATGCTTCTACTACGTTTCGAAGGTAATATATATAGTTGCAATTAGGTAAGCAAACGCAATTTTATTTGCTTTAATCTCAAGAGTTATTGGACGACAACAGTTAGGTGCGCACCTTTGTCCCGCATTACTCTACATGTGAGAAACAGGAAGCTCATAATACAGAATCCATTCCAAATCCCACCAGAAACAGAGTATATCTTTCATCGGGCTTTCACCGGATATGTGAAAGAATTAACAAGCATGGTATAAAGCCTCGCATAAGCGGAAATACTAGTGTTTCACCTAACCTTTTGATCGTTTATATTTTTTCCGAAAAACCTACAGGATCACTACTGTCAATTGCAGAGAAATCAATATTCAAATTTTTACTGAATTCATCGTCCATGCTTTGGAATAAAT
This sequence comes from Toxorhynchites rutilus septentrionalis, assembly GCF_029784135.1. Lineage (NCBI taxonomy): Eukaryota > Metazoa > Arthropoda > Insecta > Diptera > Culicidae > Toxorhynchites > Toxorhynchites rutilus. Next base: position 228,374,578 of record NC_073746.1, read on the forward strand.
CTTTACTCAACAAATGAGGAAAGCATATCAGCAGTGGAAGATTTGTTGAATTTTTTATGATATTAGGTACGGTTATAGATATAAATATTTACCATCATTAATGTTGATTCTACTTTGGATCAGATTACATATAACCTCTTCTTATATTGACTATGGATATAAAATTTTTCCCTTGAGTAATTTTACACTCCGAAACGTATTCCTACATTATTAACTCTGGGAATACATCTACATACACATTATCCTCAATAAGGCAATGTTGTTCTTCAAACTTAATCTCGTTGTAATTTCATAAATTCGTCAGACAATCTGGCTTCATGAAATTTTCTAGCACTGTTTTGAAAAGCCACGAAACAATTGAGGGTGGAGATAAAAAAAAATAAATACATCTTTGCGTCTAGAGAATTTAACTTAATGTTAGATATATACAAGTGTGAACCGGAGAACTATCATGACAGAAAACTTTGACATGGAAACCAGTATATTTATTACGAATAATGTAAAGAGTACAAAAAATCAGGGAAAATCAGGATCATTTCAGAAAAATCAGGATAAATTGAGTGTTCGTCAGGATATCAGGGAACGCGCTAAAAAGTCTGGGAAATCTTGAAAAATCAGGAATGTTGACATCTCTGGTCACGCGTGTTCTGGAGCTTGCCACTCAGATTACATTTTAACCCTCTAACGGGCCGTTAGAACTAGGTATGTAATCAAGGCAAACTAACGAGTATTTCAATAGGGACGCTACAAAAGTTTTAAAATAAAATAAGTTTTAAGAATAAAACAAAAACGGTTTTGTATATCAATGAAATTATTTATTCGTGTGAAAGTACATTTGATGCCATTATGTGTGGAACTCGATTTTTTTGGCATGGCCACCACGGGCACGCTTGCAGAAGTCCAGACGCTGAACCCAATTTTCGACGATTTTCAAGCATAAATCGGACGATACTGCTGAAATTTCACGTTCGATATTCGTACGAAGCTCATCAATCGTCGCTGGCTTGTTGGCATAGACCATAGACTTGACATAACCCCACAGGAAATAGTTTAACGGCGTCAAAACGCACGACCGAGGCGGCAAATTGACTGGGCCATTTTGTGAGATAACACGCTCACCAAACGTGGTTTTCAATAAATCGATTGTTAAATTCGCTGTGTGGCTTGTGGCGTCGTCCTGTTGAAACTACATATTGTCCAAGTCCATATCATCCGATTCGGGCTAAGAATATTTGGTTATCTTGATCATCATGAACCGCACCAAACCGTATTTTTTTCGGGAAGCAACGTTGACTCATGGAGTACGTGTGGATTGCTGCCTGACCAATAACGCATGTATTGCTAATTGACGAAGCCATTCAGCCAGCAAAAAGCCTCATCGCTGAATATGATTTTTCTATGGAAATCCGGATCGTTTTCAAGTTGTTGCTCAGCCTAATTCACGAACATACGACGCTTCTGGTGGTCAAGCGGCTTCAGTTCTTGCGTCAATTTGTACTGTTATTACTTTGTTTTATACTTAAGCAAACTTCCGCTTGCAACTGGTACTTGCCCTTTTTTACAGCTATACGCTATTAGTATTGTGATTTGTGATATTATAACTACAAAAATAAATATCACTGCGGTGGCGATTATATCCTAATTATTGAAATTTAAACGCAACGTTGAAGCAACGATGAAGATTCGATACTAATGAATGAATTCAACTACGGGATCAATTGCGAACAATTATGGAGGAATACCAGGGATGTTCTACAAATGCTTGCAATTGAAAATTCATAATCTGTCAGATATCTGAAAATCTGTCGTCCGTGAAGCAAGATTTTGAAGTGAGAGTAGAAGATTTCGCAACATTACCCTCAATGTTTATTCATTTAATTTGCATTGACGGCATCGAGCTTCATGTTCTGTCCATGTGAAGCGAAAATCATAATGGATTATCATCTAAAATCGTGATTGAAATTTTTTTCCGTATCGAATATGTATCACACGTAACACGTTTTTTGGAAATTTGGGAAATAATACAGAACCTGTAAAAATGACTGCCATCGAGCGTATTAATCTTTCTTTCACGCCAACTTAAAGCTTCAATAAATGTCGATACTGTGAATTCGATTATAAACAAATGAAAAAGTAAGTATTCTACAAGTGTAGATCGAATAGCTTTGACAGGGATTCCAGTATATTTTTAAGTTGATTTTTATTCCGATAATGTAGAAAGTACAAAAATCAGGAAAAATCTGGATCATTTCAGAAAAAATCAGGGAAAATTGAGTGTTGTCAGGATATCAAGAAACGTACCAAAAAGTCTGGGAAATTCTGAAAATCAGGAAGGTTGGCATCTCTGACCACAAGTAATACTTACGTTTGAACGGCGAAAATTCTACTGGGAACGTTTGTGCCATTCAAGAAGACAAACGATAACAAATTTTACAAACTTATAAAGTACAGTTTTCAAAATAGAACGCTTGAACACATTCAACGTTTTTTACCAATTGGCTGGAACACTTTTTTTGTGGGGTACTTCATGCGTGGATATCGCTTGGCCTTATTGAAACCCGTGTGGCAGTTTTTGAGCATAAACGTTTTAAAATATGAATATTAATTTTGTCTATAGTTGATTAAATTTTGAGGCCATTTTTTATTATTTTTTTTTAACAATGCACGGCAATTTTAGGATAAGATTGATGCGCGCGATGTTCGGTTTTAACGGTATTGAACCCCCTTCAAGCTGATCATCTCGCGTTGTTATCCTGCATCGGCCCAAGAAGCACGAGCGGCTGTATCACATTACAATTATGAATTATTACCTATCGGACAAATCGTTCTGCTTTAATTTAATGACAATGTCTCCTATTATACAGCGATTCGTATGATAATGCGTTTTTAAATACTTGCTTGCCAAGCTTGTCGTACTACCGATGTGTCTCTAGCATTCTGCCAGCTTCTCCTACCTTACCGATATCACGTCGCGATCGATTCAGGTGCAGTCTCTGCGGACGCCGGATTCCGCCATCAATCGAAAATTTATATATTTTCACCATTCCTAATTGCATGGAAATGATAATCATTTACAATTAGCACGCGTCTCCCATCGCAGATGAATGATACATCGCATTTGTTCGGATGCTGAGGAAGGCGCACCGCATAACAAGAAAGTGGACATTGGCCGTTGGTCGTTGTGTGGTATCTCAAGACTGGCTCTGGTGGCATGCGTCGATCTGTGGGTGATAATTCTCTTCGTATCTTAATGACTGATAGTATCGGACGTGTTCGACTCGATATTTAAACAATGACTTCGCGGATTGGAGGAGGGTGCGTAGGTGTTAACTTCCGATATTCGAAACCTACCCGCTCAATTTGCTTTAGTGGGTTTCTACGTGTTGTTGTTTTTACTTGAGATATTGTCTTTATTATTTTGGTTTAGCTTCGTTGCAACACTCGATACACAAGGTGTGTTTCAAAGTGAGCAGCTGTTGAAAGTTGGCTGTGTTGGGAAAATTACTTAATAATACTTATGTTATGTGAAAATTTTACGACTAACAAATGATTAGAGATACCCTTTTGGTTTGTAAGTGACAATGTATTTGTTGCATGGATGAAAAAAAGAATATCGAATATGTAACCAAAATAATGTTTTGTTACACACTTGGAAAAGCTTCAATTAAGTAGCAGCAACGAATGATATATAAACTTACCAGCTGACTCGGCAAACGTTGTTCTGCCATATATACTATAAATAAAGTGAACATTTAGGATATTAAACAAAACATAACTATTGTATTGTAAGCGTGTTTGAAGGTTTTGACGATCTATAAAATTAACCGAATGTGATCGATAAAATAGAACGATTGAAACGATTTGTATGTGTTCTTAATTGTATTTCATTAACGTAACTCACTTGCAAGGTGTTAAAAATTTCAGATAACTGGATGGGCCATGAACCATGCTTGCCAAGAACCATACAGTTTCGAACAGTCACTTATACTCCGATTGGTTTGAAACTCGATCGAATTTCAAGACTCGATTGGAATAGACTTTTGGGTTCTTAAATCCGTCCGACTTAAATTTAATCGTTATATGCAAATGGTGAAACCTTGTCTAGTCGCAAAACAAACTTCAAAATAATTCATCCGTATTCGTGAAGCAATGTACTCTCTATCTGTTTGGCTGACCCGAAAGCTGTTTTGAATTGTTAAAATTCAAATGAAAAATATTACTCGATGCCGTTTAAATACAGTAGAACCTCGATTATCCGCGAGAGCGAGTTCTCTAGTAATTCAATGGACCTTCCCAAAATTTGTCAGTGAGTGGTAGGGTCTTGCTCTTTTGTTTTGGGCATGGCTTTTACATTACACAACCTTAAAGCTGGATTGTTAAATAATTTCTGTATTGATGAAACATAGTTTTCATGATAAAATATCTTCTTTCCGTGTTTGCACTTCATTTTTAGCCCTTTATTGCGTTACCCGCGATTTTCGTTATGTGCGGTGACCTTGCCCAACTATTCCGCCGACGTTGTCGGAGTTCTACCATACTTAGAAGACAAAGTCCTGACCCTAACTTAACATTTACTATAAATTTTCTCGCATTTCCACCAGAACTTTATCCATAATATGATCATTAGACACAATTTTCGTTCAACATTTTTCTCCACAGATAGTGTGTTATCTATTTACATAGAGCATATATTTGATAAAGTAGAGATTATTTTCATTTATAATTTTGTTTTAAATGCGTGTTTATTGCACTCGAGAATCCAGTAGCATTTTTGCTTCACAGAAATAAAGCACGTAGCTCAATGTAATCCTCACTTTTACCATTCATCCGAATACATCCAGAAAAGTGGGGACTGAATAAGTGTAATGTTGTATTGAAGCTTATTAAAGACTTTATTTTTTGTTTGAACATTTTGAACGTTTAGTTCATGCTGCAATGTTATGACAATGCATTGTCTTTTGACATGACAATACCACATCATTACTCTGTGTCGGCGTTGCTCATGACAGCGTCTCGCAAGTGAATGTATTATTCCTTACACCGCTTTTTCGCCGGCGATGTGCCTGGCGAGTTAAGTTAAGTTAAGGTGTCTTGCGCATGTGTGAATGAAGGTTCGATGAAGCGGATGTAGCACTATCATCTAATAAAGTAAATAAATTCATTCGAACAACGAACAACGGCTAAATTATTTCAATATTTTCTGTCCAAAAATACTAAAATCGCAATGAAAAATAGTGGATGGGAGTTAAAATTTGTAGTTATACGTATTGTTTGAAGGCAAGTTTGAGAGAAAAAAAAATAACATAAATGTACATGAAACACCATTTTCATGTATAAACCCACCCCCCTGGTAGATTTTTCGATTTTCAAAAAAACTCTAGCTTTGACTGAGTTTATTTCATATATTTCGGTTTGTGAGTGTTTTACACCACTCACAAACCGAAATATAATCATCAGCGAGTTGAATTTCGAAATTAAACCGCTAAACCAGTGTGATGAAATAAACTATATTTTGGAAAAGACATAACATTTTTAGGAAATCTATATATCTATATATATAAAAATAGATTTCTGTCTGTCTGTCTGATTCTACTGAACTCGGATACTACTGAACCAATCGACATGAAAATTGGTATGTAGGGGTTTTTGGGGTCAGGGAAGGTTCTTATGATAGTTCGAGACCCCTCCCTCCTCTCTGCCACAAATTTCTACATTACTCGAGAATTAAGGAGGTATTCTAGTGTAGAGACACGAATTTCGGACGTTTTTTCGAGCTCCGTAAAAATAAAACAAAGAATATTTTTACTATCCATTATATCATTATTTGTTCATCTATCTTTTAACAATAAAACGAAAACTGAACGCAGGAAAAATATTCATAACTAGAATAGTTAAGAGCTGATGAAATGAGAGGGTTCAAAAAAAAGTTGTACCATGGCGTACACGATTCCAGACCTTCTGGTTATCTGAAACAAAAAAATCGAACATGTTCTGAATCAGTAAAGATGCCGCTATTGCATGAACCTTAGACAAGTCGAAAATATCTTTTTTGACTAAATGGCGGCCATTTGAAAAACAAAATGCGGTTCAAAACGTTTTTTCTTACGTTTTCCGATTTTTTTAAAATAGTAAAATTCAAAAAATATCATGTTTTAGAGGTTCATGCGATAGAGAGGTGCCTGCATGTATCCATTCGACAGGAATCGGTTCAGTAGAACTTGAGATATCGTGTACGCCAGTTTGAAAAAAAAACTAGTTTCGAGAAAACCGCGTTTGAAGTTCATTGTTATGACCGTACCAGGTTATATATCACATAACTAAAATGGCTCTAACTCAGTAAATAATAGGATTTTCGATAAGTCCTTTTCAGGGTATCTTCTTGAATGCCTGAACTACAGAAGTATGAAGGAATTTTTTTTTGATTTTCTTCAAATTTCTAGACTAGAATACTCCCTTAATCAAACAAATGAAACGAAATTTGGCATGTGGAGGTTTTAGGGTGCAATAAATGTTTTTACGGTGGTTGGACACTCCACCCACTCTCTCTAAGGGGAGCTGCCATACAAATGAAAGACAAATTTCTGCATAACTCGAAAACTAATTAAGCAAATGGAGCCAAATTTGACATGCGAATGTATCAAAAATTTATTCCATGTAACGGAGAAACATGTTATTTGAAAGTGGATGAAACATCTTGTACGAGAATTGTGTCTGAAAATAATCTGATATTATACACCCATACCTCGCTATACGACCGCTCTTTATACGGCTTTTCGTTGAATAAGCTTGGAACCGATCCGATAGAGTTTGTATGAATTTGTATTGGAATAATTGATTCGTTATACGGCTTTTTTTAGCGGCCCAGGAACGTATCTAGGCCGTAAAGCGAGGTATGGGTGTAATGTCGAGTTTTGGTAGAAGTACTGAATTTTAAAGGAAAAAATAATTTTAAAGGGTAGATTAAAAGATCAATCAATGAACAGTTCTGCGATTGGACCCATGAACGTGCGCTTAGTAAGAAAACGTGGATGTGATAACGAAAAATAATATTGGGCGGGACGAAGTTTGCCGGGCCAGCTAGTGTTAAATAAATTTCAAGACAAAATCTTGTGAACAAATGATACAACCGGTCATTTTGACCGTTCGGTAGTTCGAGTGTTAACTACAAGTATTACTCATATGATTTGCTTTTATAGTTGGTTTCATATTCAGTTTGTCGTTGGGGTTAGGAATAATCTCCCTTATTCCACGAGGCAAGTGACGCAACAAAGCAATGTTTCTCGCTTCATTGTGGAAGCGCGGAATAAAGCGGAATATCTACTATCATAGACGAATCTGTGCCGTTATACGACAGCGAGATGTAATGACTGGTGGATCCTTCGGCAGAAGGAGGCTTCGCGTTGACAGCTCAGAATTTTGGAATGTGGCTTGTTGGATAATTATACGCACTTTGGAATCAAATACTGAACACATGATTTATCCGCGATCTTACTCGATTGAAGGTTGGTTATGGAATCAAAAACATTTGTGGAAGCAATCTAAACAATCTTGCTCGGGTAAAGGTTGAATTTGGAATGCCAAGGATGTTGGTAGTGATCTCCTATATGCGCTTATTTGTTCGTATGAGTTTTATTTAATGCTGTGCGTCGAGATATAATGCTGTCTGTATTTGTGTTGTGCACCACACAGGGAGGGGAGTGGTTCGTATGGGAATAAGGATAAGGATGGAAATGGGAATCTATTTCATGGGACGCTTGCTCCATATTCGCGTTGTCGGTTGCGAACAAATTTTAAGTGGTGAAACAAGAAAGGTTACCAGCAGTACTGTGCAGAAAATGATGGGTGCTATCACATGAAAAGTTCGAAAATTCATCCTAACAGCTCACGAATAATTTTCTTGTATTTTTGCCTTACAGTTCATTAAAAACTTACAAAATGGCATCCTTCCCTTCTTTGTACGTTATTTCTATGCTATATTCTACTTTACGCGACAAAATTATTTATCAGCAGAGAGCACTTAAAACCTGTATCGTCCAATCAGTGTATTATCGACAAATTACGACTAATTACGGAAACGTATTTGCCATAGTCAAATGTAGTAAAAGAAATAGGAAATAATTACTCTAAATAATAGCTGTCAGAATACAGGGGTATTGTTTTCAAGTCACGAAATACATGTACACATTTACTTGTGGATTCATTTTCATCTAGCAATGGTGGAAATTGAGAACCCAAAATCCTGTTAATCTGATGCGGCCGACAGAGAGTATGACGTAATAAAAATCTCATATGAATCAAACAGTATAACAATAAACCACTGCGACGAGGTTCCCTGTACACAACTTGTCAGGAGTATCGATGCTGTGATCAACATCATCACAATTCAACTCTTCCCTTCGAAATGTCCGCACCCGGCGATCCATTCGGTTTCGTTGCTTTATTGTGACCCAACGTTGTTAACTGTTGTGATAGCTGAACGCCAACCCGTATCAATAACCGAGACCTACCGGTTCCAGCACCGTATCGATTTCTTCGACATTTTCAAGTGGCCAAGACGGATGGATGGACTGGTAGATCGATGGAGTCTCGCTGTCTATTAGATGGAAAAAATGTACATGTTTATCAACGCGTCCAAAGGAATTTTCTAATGGGGTGCTACCTTCGATCGATGAATGAATGATGAATATCATAGAAAAAGCTGCCGTTGTGTTGAGAAAATAATAGGCTTGCTCAGCCCGGGAGAGATGAATCAATCCGGTAGTTGATAGGCAACTTAGGCGAGGCTTTCTAACATAATGAAACTGAGAAGAATAGGAAGAAGGAACAACACTTGAGGAGCGGGGATAACTCTTTTGTATTGATAAAACATTTTGTTGCTGGTTTGGTCCATGAGCGATGTCTGCACAGGAGCCTGTTTTGTTATATGCCCAGTTCAGAGGAGCATTTCAAGTGTTTTCAATCAAAACGATCCGATTGAAAGTGTGTGCCATTGTTGAGGCAAAAAACAAATCCGATCGCAGCACAGTGAGAGATAACACCGTTTATAAATTTGTTGAGGCAAGCCGAGCAGAAAAGGCGAAAGACGACGTGTGAAACTCCGGAAGCCACACACGAACTGGAGTAAGAATAATGGAAGCCTCATTGTATTTTTAGGTAGATGAACTGACTTTACGATAATATCTTGATGTGTTGGGGATTATATTTTTGCATTATAATGGAAACGGAATGTAACTTGAACGTAATCTGATCGACGAACAAAATTTGGGCCGTGCGAACAAAATTTGAAAAAAAGTAATTCCAATTGGCAAGAGAAAACGTTCCATTTTGGGATTACTTTTCAGCTTTCGTAGTAGAAATAGTAAAAATGTTTTTCGTTCCCATTTTAATATTTGGCCCAGTGGATATCTCAACCGAAATAGAAACAATTTTGCTGGGCAAGTACAAATTAAACTTTTTCCCTCGGACCGCGAATATAATACTAACTGTTCCCGCTTGTTTGATTGCCAAACTCCATTTCTGTTTTAAATTCTCCAGTTCCATTGCATTTCCTCCTGGTAAACTTGCTAGTTTATTATATCAGAGAATTGGAAAGTTCGCTTCACAACTGCACATTGTATGCCAGATAATTGGTTCTGATTGGTTCAACATTCTTCGAGGGCACTCTTCCGATCAACCGAGGTATGAAATTCCTGTCCAGGATTGCAATGCAAAACTGTTAGGCAGTACATTTTGTCGTTCATAACCATGCAATCCTATTTTGTTCACAAATGTCTTCTTTGCTTTTTGGTTGTGGGATTCTGATTCCGCTTTCGCGTGTATTTTAGGATCTGGCTTTGCTGGTCAACACTTCCTGGTGATGGTCAAACTTTTTTCAACCCTTTCAGAGAACACTCCGTTCAAATATTTCATTATTACTTTTGAATAATATTGGTCGAATTAGATAAAAAGAATATAATTTTCAAAGAGCATGGAACCGTTAATATGTTTTTTTTTGCGTGTGAAAAAACCCAACGTGCGAGTTTTTGGATTTTTTTTAGCAGATTGATATTTGGATATGCGTTTTAAGAATAGGAATGAGGGAGATTAACCCTCCACAGCCCAGTGCCGTAAATATGCCGGTGCAACCAGTGCATCACACCGGGGCCCCCAACCAGGAGGGCCCCGAATGATCCTTAATTTCTACAAAAAATACGATGTTCTACAACTACAACAATACAATACGTAAAAATTTCTTTCAAATTTAAAAGTACTAGTAAGTAGGTATTTAAAAATGGTCTTGTTTCACTTTGACCACGCTTTGAGTTTGAATATACGTGGGAAAAATATTGAACGCCCAAATGCCAAATGGTGATTCATCATTCAGTTCACATCTGTTTATTTATAGCAGGTAGGTACTTCTGGACCAGTCCATGTGAACAGTGCACTTTCTGGGCTATTTTCCGTTATGAGATGTTAGGATTACGCTCAAAATGGGTAATAATCTTCTTGGCTTTCCTTGGGCTTTGAAACCCAGATTTTCTTCCAGAACCTCCCTGACGTTTTATTGTCAGGATTATATTAAAACGTTTGATTACATTGGAAACGGTTTTCGAGCAAACGCGGACACTTTTTGCGATGTGTTCGAAGGTCCACTTTGGATGCTCTTGAAAAGTTTTGATTATAGTTTTACGAGTTTCCACCTCAATTGACATTTCGCAATTAAATATGACAATTTGCAAAAACAAAGTATGTCATGTGTTTTGGACATTTATTCCAATGCCTACTGTTTTTAAATTTCTTGTTTTCATCAAGCGGTTCGCGAGATGTGGTGCGTCGCGTTCTCTTAGTCATTGTGAAATTCACTATTTATTTCACCGGGTTTGCGTTTTTGACTTGTTTATTGTTAAGTACGACAAGCACAAGTACGTGCAATTGCCTCCAAGGAGATGAAACGAAATTATCCAAGTGGATCTCAAAAGCGGAAACAAAAAAATCAAAGTTGTAGCGGAAGATACTGAAAGTGCAAGTGCTTTAACATCTTGGTTGAAAGAGAAAGATTCTTCAACTCCACCCACGTCAAGAGATAGTGCAGCGAAAGAACATGAATCTTCTTCTGATTCTGGTAAGTAGTAGAACTCATAGCTTTTACATTACACTGCACTGCACTGAGGACTGTTCTGCTCTATAATTGCGTAGAAAACCAAAAACAATGAATAATAATTATTCTGTATTTAGACTCACTGAGCAGACCATCAACTCCGAAAAGTCTCGAGTTGGAAAACTCCATCGCCATGGCTATTACGGAAACTGAAGTAATACCTTCAGAGAAGCAGTCTCCAGTTCTTTCAAACAACTTTACTGAAGGTAAACAATTAAACATCTACTAATTCCATAATAAGTGAATGTGATTACTTATTTTTTTAATTAGTAACAGTATCGATTATCGATGAACTTTTTCATTTCAAAGAGTACGCTTTTCTAAAAGCAATTTAAAAAACTATATTAAATTATTATATCCTGCCATCCCAGACTCTGGTTCTACTAAGTATAGAATCTACTTGCTTTCAGTGTCCAATACTATGGCGATTCCAGTGTTTCCAGCTGTTGTCACCAATTCTGAAGACAAGCATAAAGTAATTCACTCTGGAGCTGTACAACCAAATGGGCCATTTCCCAAAAATAAAGATGGGAGATCATTTTCCACCGCATATAATACATCTGCAACAAAATCTGGATTAAAACTCCAACGATTCTGGTTGAATTATTCAACTGAACGGGATTGCGTTTTTTTATACGCCTTGTTGGCTGTTTCCGATACCAGAAAGATACCAGAAAGTATGGGGTTCGGTCGGGGTAACCGATTGAAGGCATTTAAGTCAGAGCATTGCTACACATGAATCATCATAACATCACGTAGCTTCCTGCATGGTTTACGAAGACTGGCTACGTAATCGTACAATACAAGACACCCTGGAAGAAAGCATCAAGCATGAGCGAAGTTTTTGGAGAAAAGTGTTACATAGGATACTAGATGTAACCCTTCTGTTAACCACATGCAATCTTCCATTTCGAGGCACAACAGAGGATTTATTCAGCTATAATAAAGGGAACTTTTTATCAGTGATTAGTATTCTGGCAAAATATGATGCCGTGTTGGCTGAGGTTATCAAGTTGCCTAAAAATAGTGTAAGATATCTCAGTCCTTCTATTCAAAATAAATTTATTTCATTGTTGGGAAATACAGTGCTGCAGAACATTCTAGAAGAACTACAGAATGCTCCATACTTCGCCAGTACATTAGACACGACTCAAGATATGGCAAAAATCGATCAGCTAAGTGAAGCGTATCGTTATGTGAAGGTTGTGTATGATGATGATAACGATAATAAAAATAAGCCCATCCGAATAGACATCTACGAAGTATTCACTGGATTCACAGAAGTAAGGGATCAATCCGCTGGGGGTCTATGTTCTCAAGTTCTTGACTCGATTCGAAAGAAAGAACTTGATATTAAAAAATGCAGAGGTCAGGGCTATGATGGTGCAGCCGTTGTGAGCGGAGCTTATAACGGTCTTCAGAAAAAAAATAAGAGAAAACGCGCTACACGCGTATTTTATTCATTGTGCAGCTCATAGCTTAAATCTGGAATTGAAAGACGCAGTAACAGCAAATCGTGAAATAAAGCAGTTCTTCGAAGATGTAGAGAGCATTTATGTGTTCTATGGACACAGTATTGTAAGATGGAATGAGCTACAACATGAAGATAATGAAGAACAGACAACGTTGAAAAGGTTAAATCCTACTAGGTGGTCAGGCAGATATGATGCAGTATATGCTTTGAAAGTAAGATACAATGATGTGTTGAAATCGTTATCAAAACTAATTTTTACTGCTCGTACAATGAAGGAGAGAACGGAAGCAACAATTCTCAAGAAGAAAATGGAAAAGTTTGAATTTGTGTTGTTATTAACTATACAGTGCAAACTGTTAGAAAAAATTAATATCGCCTCCAAGATGCTACAAACTGAAAATCAAGATCTGAAGACGGTAGAAAACGCTTTAGAAAATGCTTTGGATTCCATTCTGTCATTACGAAATAGTTATGATGTTTTTGTGGTTGAAACGGAAAGTATTTGTAACAAATGGGGAATTTCAACTGCATACAGCTCGGATCGAGTCAAGACCGTTAAACGACACTTTGATGAGTTGGCTGCAGACGAACGCCTTTTTAATCCCAAATCTAGATTTAAGGTGAACATCTTTTACACCATGATTGATGTACTATCTTCACAATTGAAGAACAGATTCACAGGTATGAAATTAGTATTGGAAACATATGAAGTGATACAACCGAATTTCATCGTAACAACTGAAGATGCTGTACTCACAGAAAAAGCGAATGAATTTACTAATAAATTTAACGATAACATGTCGTACCTGTTTGGTCCTCAGTTACTATCGCTGAAGTCATCATTCAGTAAGGAGTTAAGGGCGATGAGCAGTGTGAAACAGTTAGCAGATTTCATCATAATCCAAAATAACATGCTTGCATCTAGCTACCCACACATTCGCACTGCTTGTTTCATGTATTTGAGTTTACCGGTGTCCGTTGCGAAAGCCGAAAGATCCTTCTCAAAATTGAAGTTAATTAAGAATTTTTTAAGAAGCACCATGGGACAGGAAAGCGAGAGAGCCCATCACATCGATTTTGATAACGTAATTGATCAATTCTCCTCAAAACAGGCAAGAAGAAGAAATTTGTAAATTAATTAATACAAATAAATAATTAATACGTACCTACTGAGCTAAAGCCAGATTTTTGTTTATATACCCATACGATAAATAAAGGTTTATAATAACAACACATTTCGGTTTTTCTGTTAGTATTATATTATGAAGTTAGCAATATCGTAATATATAATATATTTTGATTTCATTTTTATTTTTTTAGCAATAACGTAAATAAAACTTTTAGTCTAGAGATTAGGTACAATATACTTATATCCTATTAATCCCATCGAAGACCAATATATTATGCAACGTACTAGGGCCCCTTCATACTGCCTTGCACCGGGGCCCCAAGCAGAGTATTTACGGCACTGCCACAGCCCTTTAGGCGGGATTCGCGGATTCTCTTTTCAAATTATTCAGACATTATTTTCAATGTTCACCGCCACTAGAACGTCTTCAGAATATTTTCATCTATCACACATACACATTGTTTTTATGCTGGCAGCTTTCTGCTAGGAGTATTTTATGATGAAAGTCGGAAATTCGAGATAAAAGTGGAGTAGGTTTTTTTAGATAGATAAAAAACTTGGGCGGTAGAGGGTTAATAGTTTTAGATGATTTTTCCTCGTGAGAAAGCATATTAATAGATATAAACCGTAAGACATATTCTGGTATGTTCGTTTGATGCGTGTATTAAAAGAATGTAAAAATTTTATTCGATAGGTAGTAACGCGGTTGATCTTCAATGGTCATGTTATCAATGAAGTATGCAGTGATTTCGGAGAACAAATTCGGATGTTTCATTGTAGGGAAAACTAATACGACGTAAATAGTGCTCTGTACTTCAAACTACTGGAAAGATGTTTACCATCGAAAAGCAACATCCTATCAATAAGTTGAGGGCGTATTTGATACTGCTCATCGACGTGTGTAAATTGTTGAACACTTGAATTATGAACTACGAGGTTATGATAAGCTTATAAGTGTTCACAGTGCTCACAGTGCCTTCACACATGCTTGTAGAAGGCGAACTAAATAAACTACAAAAGTCCGTCTGGTGGCATGTGGAAGTACTATTTCTCCTCTACACGCCTGTGCAGTTTTAAGGTGTTGCTTTCATTCAGTTAGTTTTGAATATTGGAAGTATGGCGTCGTTATCTGGTGCTATGTCAACGCGAATTAAACAATGCGCTGCTATCGAATTTTTAACTGCTGAGAAAGTGAATCCTAGTGAAATTCATCGTCGTTTATGTCGTTTACAAGCTGTTTATTGTGATGACACTGTGATAGATCTACTGTGAATTTTTTTTTTATCCAATTTATTTATTTATCAGGCTCATTAGCATTTTATCTGTTACAGAGCCGGGTTTTTATCGTGTACATGTACATATGTTTATGTTTCTATAAATTGTAAATTACACAGTAGAAGTAGTAGCCATTTAGGAGTTATGTTTTCAGTTCCATTACATTATGGCAAATTACACTGTAGTAGCCATATAGGCGTAAGGGTATTCTATCTGTTCTTCCATTGTTCAGCAGACCGGACAGCGGAGACAGTTGATATTGATCATTGTTGGGTTATTTATAGAACAGCAGCCCGATGTTTCTTGCAGAGCAGAGCAGTTGTATGGTTGAATCGATCTTTGTTCCACCGTGGATCGATCTCCATAGCTGATGATGGTTGCGTGGACGTAGTTATTCTATAACAACACAAAGATGGTCAATTGAGGGCCCTGAGTTTGAATTCACGATCGATCGCTTAGTAAGCGAACGCGTAACCAAGTGACTACGAAGACCCCCATCTACTGTGAATTGATGGGTAATAAAATTTCATGATTACCAACCTGGAAAAGCCGTAATTGTTGACTGGCGCCAATAATCTTGCAACACGACAACGCTCATCCATTCGCTTCGCGTGCAACTGAAGAGGCTCTGAAAAACCTGTAGTTTAAACCAAGACGGGTCTATGGTACTAGGTGAGGCCGTTTCGTCACTAAGTTGGTTAGGGGAGCGGTATATGAGAACAGCACGGAAGAAAGTAGAAGGGGAATTATTTGCTTGTTGCGTGAAAGAGACAGACTGATCACGAGCGAGCTTCGGCAACAGCGTATTGTGTTTTGTTTACAAACAAAACACAGTAGACTTCCAAGATGGCTGATGAGTTTTAGCAAGTTGGCCCACCTTAGTATATACTTCTAGGAGCCTTGGTTTAAACCAATTCCACACCCTCCGTACTCTCCCGACCTTGCGCCTTGCGATTTGTTTGTTCAATCACCTACTTCACTTGTTCGTTTATCAAATTGTTTGTTCGAATAACTGACATCTCTTTTTGACATTTACTTGCAACGTGGCGTTCTGCTTCCCAAGGCGCGTAGAAGTATATCCTAAGGTGGGCCAACTTGCTAAAACCACTCTTCAGCCATCTTGGAAATCTACTGTGTTTTGTTTGTAAACAAAACACAATACGCTAGTGCCGAAGCTCGCTCCTGATCAGTCTGTCTCTTTCACGCTTCAAGGAAATAATTCCCCTTCTGCTTTCTTCCGTACTGTTTTCATATACCGCTCCCCTAACCAACTTAGTGACGAAACGGCCTCACCTAGTACCATAGACCCGTCTTGCTGCTTCCTATAATTCGATATAACGTGAGAAGATACAAATGTCTGCGTCTAAGCGATCAAGCGATCCATGTAGTCAAAATACATGAAACGATTTGTGTTTTTAACATTCCTGTATTCGTGCGCAAAATCATAACTTGTATACTCGCGCATGGTTATTTATTAGTATTTATTTGAAGAAGAGGGTATAATTGAATGAAAAAACTCCAGAAAATATGTTTTCTTCGCCTTCATTCAGTTTTGATAGTCATCTATTTAAGCCTCCTCAAAACAGTAATTTTTGATACTCCAACACAAATAACGAAATTTGACTTTTTTCCTGTTATTAATTGAAAGTAAGCAACTGAATATAATTCAAGAAAGTATAAAGAGCTATAAAATAACAAAATTAGTATTAATCGACTGTGGTTTCATTGTTTTAAGAATCAGAACATGCCATAACTGCATGAATGTATAACGACCTTCTAGTAATTACCAGATGACGAAGGTTCTGGAATATAAAGTTTGCATATTTCTGATATTCTTTGTCTCTGTGTTCTTGGTAAACTAAGAATTGATGCCTTTTTTGAAGGGGCATAGAAATCTATATACAGGGTTTTCCAACTTTCAATTCCGAAAGTAAATTGAAATAAAACACACTTAGAATTCGAATTTCGATGAAACTTTTAATTCAAATTAAAGTTTGGTTTATGCCATTATGTGTGAAATACAACATCATTCAAATGTCCACCTAGGGTTGTCTTTCAAATGTTCAAGAGTTTGCGGAGAGTTGGCATAGACACGGTCTTTCGCATAACCCCACAAAAAAAGTCTAACGGGTTCAAATCGCATGATCTGGACGGCCAATTGGCATCACCAAAACGCGAAATTATGCGTCCCTCAAATTTCGTTAACAATATGGCCATGTTCGGTCGTGTTGTGCTGAAACCAAATGTCATCCGTATCCATATCTTCAATTTGTGGCAAAATAAAATCGGTTAACGTGCGGCCATAGCGCTCACCATTCACAGTTACCGTCTCGCCTTCCTCATTTTCAAAGAAATACGGCCCGATGACTCTACCAGACCATAATGCGCACCAAACAGTGACTTTTGCCGGATGCAATGGCCTCTCAACAATCACGTGTGGATTTTCTGAGCCCCATATACGGAAATTTTGGGTGTTCACATAGCCACCGAGCTCGAAATGTGCCTCATCGCTGAAGAAAATTTGATGTAAAATTCTGCATTTTGCTGCTGTTGTTCGTTCACCCAATCGACGTATGCGCGACGCATTCCATGGTCACCACGCTCTAATTTTTGTACCAGTTGGACTTTATATGGATGTAGGTGCAAGTCCGAATGCAAAATTCGCCACAATGATGTGTTTGACAAGCCCAATTGTTGAGCACGCCGTGGAATCGAAACATTCGGGTCATTCTCCACACTGGCAGCAACAGCAGCAATATTTTCGGCCGAACGCACATTACGATGATGCACAGGTTTCACAAAATCCGCACGGATCCAGTTTGTTCGAATTTACGCACTACATTAGCGATTGTGTACTCTGTAGGCCGTCCATGACGACCAAAATCCGTCCGTAATGCTCGAAAAACATTTGCCGGTTTTTCATCATTTTTATAGTATAATTTAACAAAATTAACACGTTGTGCGATGCTAAAACGATCCATATTGTAAAATGGCAGACATCCATCTAACGATATGACGCTTTGGTTGACAGCTATGTCAAACGGTTGTCAGCGCAGGGCTGTATCCTTTCGGAAGCCCGAAAAGGAAAACCCTGTATATACAAATGAAACACACATTTTTGCATAACTCGAGAATGAATAAAGTAAATGAAACCAAACTTGGCATGTGGAGGTTTTAGGGTGCAAAAAATTTTTCCTATGGTGGTTAGACACTCCAGAAGGTTAGAAGGTTCTTATGATATTTCCAGACCCCTCCCCCTTCTCTAAGGGGGGGCTGCCATACAAATGAAACACAAATTTCTACATTACTCGAGAATTAATCAAGCAAACGGAACCGAATAATGCATATGGAGGTTTTAGGGTTCAATAAATGTTTCTAAGGTGGGGGGGGGAGATGGTTGGTGGACTGTCATACAAATGAAAAACAAATTTCTTCATAACTCGAAATCTAATCAAGCAAATGGAGCCAAATTTGGCATTTGAAGATTTTAGGGGGCACGATACGTTTCTATGGTGAATGGACACTCCACCCCCCTCTCTAAGGGGAGAAGAGGGGAGGGGTCTGTCTTTTTTCTATCATGTTTTCTGTATCAAACTTTTATTCCTTGTAACAGAGAAACACGTTATTTGCAAGTGTTTGAAAAATTTTGAACGAGAATTGTGTCTGAAAATAATCTGATATTATAATGATGAGTTTTGGTAGAAGTACTAGGAAATTTTTAGTAAAAGGTAAATTCAACGGGGTCAATTAGAAGATTCGAGTGTCGATATAATCTTAACGATAGGCGATTACAACCTTCCCTTTGTGAGATGGCACTTCGATGAAGACGTGAACGGCTACTTACCATCTAATGCATCAACGGAACAAGAATTAGCTCTCACAGAGCCGATGCTTGCCTGCGGGCTAATTCAAGTGAACTATTTTTCAAACGCAAATGATAGATTGCTTGATTTAGCATTCATCAGCGAGCCCGATGCTGTTAACCTTCTTGATCCATCAGCACCACTTATGGAGATAGACCAGCATCACAGGCCGTTCATCATCAAACTGGACGCTCAATGCAATTCGGTCACGCCTGATTACGAATCGTCTTCTTCTTCTTCTTCTTCTTCAATGGCACTAACGTTCCTAGAGGAACTTCGCCGTCTCAACGTAGTATTACTTGCGTCATTTTTATTTGTACTTAGTTGAGATTTCTATGCCAAATAACACGCCTTGAATGCATTCTGAGCGGCAAGCTCTAGAATACGCGTGATCACAGTGCAAGTCGGAGGAAATTTCTTTGACGAAAAATTCCCCCGACCAGAATCGAATCGAACCCGAACACCCGGCATGTTAGTTATGACGCTAACCACTCGGCCAAGGGAGCACTAATCTTCTCCAAAATCGAATTTCAGGCTTTGTGACTACGGCTCATTAAACAACGACTTGTCTATTATCGACTGGCAACAAATTTTAACCGGAGACTCTGTGGATGTATTGGCTGATCGTTTCTATGCCAAATTATACGAAACCGTTTATGCACGGGTTCCTCTCCAACGACGCGTGGTGAGGCGCACTTCGTGGCAACCCTGGTGGAATTCTCAGCTACGCAACTTACGGAATGTACTGCGTAAGTCGCGCAACCGTTATCTGAATACCCGAACAATCGACAGTAAAAATAGTCTCAGATTAATTGAACTGCAGTATAACGAGCTTCTAAAGGTTAGCCACGAGGATTACGTCAAACGAACGTAAGCAAACCTGAAGCAAAACCCGTTGGAATTCTGGAAATTCGTAAAATCGCAGCGGTCTAGTAACCGTATTCCGGACACAGTGAAATTCAATGGAATCACTGCTAGTACTTCTCTTGAAGTTGCTAATCTGTTCGCGAAGTTCTTTAAGTCGGTCTACAACACGAATTCGCCACCATTGCTTCCAACGAGTTTCAGTCGCATACAGGAATATGACTTCAACATTACAACGCTGCAGTTCACACTAGACGAAGTCACGAAAGTCTTGGATAACATTGATGCATCGAAAGGTCCTGGAGCAGATTCCTCCGTCCCTTTTGAAGTATTGTGCGAGATCGCTTGCTGCACCGATTTCCTGTCTGTATAACCGTTCGATGAGCGAAAGATCCTTCCCCAGCGTGTGGAAGATAGCCACGATTGTTCCAATACACAAAGCAGGAAATCGAAATCAAGTTGAGAACTACCGTGGAGTATCGCTTCTCTGCAGCTTGAGCAAAGTTTTTGAAACTTTAGTCCATAACGCCCTTTACAACGTGGTTCATCCTGTAATATCTGAGTTTCAACACGGGTTTGTCCAGCACCGATCTACTACCACAAATCTGATGTGCTATACCAATACGTTGTTCCGTGAGATCGAATCCCGTAGGCAGATCGATTCCATCTACGTTGATTTTTCGAAAGCATTAGACACCGTGCCACACCAATATGCGATCGGAAAATTAAAAGCCATGGGATTTCCAACTTGGCTGGTTGAGTGGATTTTATCTTACTTAATAGACCGTCAGTTCTCCGTATCGATTAACTTCACGCGTTCTTCAACTTTCAAAACCACATCTGGAGTACCACAAGGAAGCGTGCTTGGACCGCTGTTGTTTGTTCTTTTCGTCAATGACTTGTGTCCCCGTTTGTCATCTTTTAAACAAATGTTTGCTGACGACCTGAAGATTTTCCGCGTTATTAAGACTGCACTCGATTGCCTCGCTCTACAAAAAGACATCGACGAACTGCTACTGTGGTGCAGTGAAAACGGTATGAGCGTCAATATTAACAAATGCAAGGTGATTTCATTTTCCCGAAGAAACACCATCATCGAACATCAATACGCTATCGGATCTTCCCCACTAGAGCGCGTTACCTCGATTTGTGATCTTGGTGTCACGTTTGACTCCAAGATTAGATTTAATGAACACGTCGCACTCATCACAGTCAAAGCCTCTACTATTCTTGGTTTCATTCGACGCTTCACTTGGCAATCTACCGACATCTACGCACAGAAAGCATTATTCTGCAGCCTGATTCGTAGTGGCTTAGAATACGCGGCCCCTGTTTGGGCACCTTATCACGTATCCATGGTCGTCAGAATTGAAAGAATACAGAAGCGCTTTATTCGATTCGCTTTACGAAACCTACCATGGAATGACTCGTCAAATCTGCCTGATTACCCTGCCCGCTGCATGTTAATCAAAATGGAAACATTAAATGCCAGGCGCAGAGCAATTCAGCAACTAATGGTCTTTGACATTCTACGTGGCAACATTGACTGTCCTCAACTCTTGCAGGACATTCCTCTATACGTGCCCCCACGACAACTGAGGAACTCACAAATTGTCGCTGTCCCCGCACACCGGACCGGTTACGGTTACTTTAACCCTTTCGACACAGCTCTCCGTGCTTTTAACGATATTAATGACTGTTTTGACTATGAAATCAATCGATGCGTGTTTAAAAATAGAATTAAGATTTTTAGGAGTAATTAGTAGTCATTCAACAATATTATAAAATAGGAAAAAGGTCACTTGTCCAAAAAAGTTACTCCTTTACTAGCGTCGATGCCACAGACAGAAAGTGGTAAAAAAGTGACACACGTCCCCTTCGTACCAACACGAAAGGTGAAGCTAGAGAGAATCGCAAAGTCGTAGTGTTGATGTTTTCGGAGAAATGAACGAATTATTAATTTCTCGGTCTGTGAGACCAGTGCGCGAAAAAAATGAAAATCTAAAAATTGAACATTTGACGAAAGTAAGAATGTTTGCATCAATCGATTGGGATATCTCTAATCATCTATCACGATAATATTTTTTTTAAATGTTCTACATTATCTAAACGAAAATCCCCGTTTTGATCCAATTGTGCTGCGAAGAAGCAGCACTATAAATACTATCTCTGCTAATGCAAATCATCAGTTTATTATTTGCTATCGTGCTGAATGGAACTGCAACGTTTCCTCAGTTGAGTCTCGGCTTAAAATATTACTTTACGACTTTCACACTGTATTTTCGAAGGCTACAAGACTGTATGTTATGCTTTGTAATTGTTTGTTTTGTCGATATGAATTTTTAATTTTTATATACGCTCCCCTCAATGGATGATTTCGAGGTCGGGTTCATGTAAATTCATGGACTCGCGATATACAGTCGGCTTATATTTGTTCGAAAATAATTCGCTGCGTGAAATAATTCTGAAAAGTGTATTTAGTTGAATTCTGAAAAAAATCCAAAGGCAAGCGAATTGAATTAAATAATTTCGTAGCCCAAGGTCTTGAACACCACCATGTAATTTTTTTTTATTAAAATGTAGGGGAAGGGTGGTGAAGACGGACACCTTGAGTAAACGTTGATTTTTTCGTGAATTTGACAAAAACTATAACTATAGCTATCGCACCACAAATTGATAGTCTAGGTCTCTCTTTATAATGAAATTTGTTTTTGAGGCATAAATTTAGCAAAATGAATGTGTGCGGCATCTTTGAAAAAATAAGAATGAGTCGAGAAAGACGGACACTTGATGGGAAAGATGAACAATAACTGAAAACTCATGTTTATGTACTCGATAAGTTTTGGAGATTTTCATATAACTGATGCTGAACTGATGGTAGAACACTCACGTAACGAAAATACCCCAGAAAATTACTCGATAACAATGAGAACCAAATTTTCTGCAGACAAAAATTTACATCGAGTTGTTCTTTGTAGTTTCTTTCCCGAATTTCCTCTATATATTTACTATAGCTACGTGACTACTTTCAACATCGCCGACAAATTCTGCTCATACTATACTAAAAACTTGAAGTTATATTTGGTATACATATATCACAACAAATTTCATCAAAAATACTGAGATGAAAATATGTTTTTACACCAAAAAACAAAGATTTTATGATGACATCCCATAATTTATCAAGTTCACGAGCGGAACGGCGATAATTGTGGAGAAAATCTTACTTGTGGATTTGTTGACATGAGGTGCAATTTCTTGAACTCTACATGCTATTCAATCAAATTCCTCGAAAGTAGGGTCAGCATGATAAAAAGGTATTAACATTAATAAACATAACCGATATCGGCTTGCCATGGAGAGGATACCCAAACAAACCCCGCACTGGATCGCGTTACGAAGCGCATAATTTACCTTATAGACTTGGAACGCGCCGCTTCAGCGCTTGCAGGAGAAACTCGTGTAATGCAATAAAGAATGTTCGCTGCATGCATGGAACGCAGCCGGTTGGTCG
Source organism: Toxorhynchites rutilus septentrionalis (assembly GCF_029784135.1). Classification (NCBI taxonomy): domain Eukaryota; kingdom Metazoa; phylum Arthropoda; class Insecta; order Diptera; family Culicidae; genus Toxorhynchites; species Toxorhynchites rutilus. The sequence goes on from NC_073746.1 coordinate 228,397,834, forward strand.
GCAAATGTTTTGTTCCGAGAGACCCAAAAGCGACCGCAAGCATGAACCCAACGCTTGGAGTAATTGCATGGCTAACTGTGATAATGTACATGAAATATGCTTAACAACAATCTAACTCAGTTCGATGTTCCCTTTTTTTATTACTGGATCTGGGATAGATGTGTATGTGTGTGTGTTTGTGTATGACTGTGAGTCACTGTACGTTATCATCCAGGTTTTAGTTCAAGTGGAGCAACTGGACCGGTTACATATCTGTACCATCCTTTTGCGCCGTCTCGGGGATGTGAGATTGGTGATCTCTTGGTGATCTGCCGGGGTGAAGAATGCCGCCGATTCCACGCCATGGGTCCTCCTGGCGCTCCGAGGCCACAGCAGTGGTAAACGATTAAACTCATGTTTTATTTACATTACATCTACATGCACATGCGTTCCAGGAGAATCGGTTCAGCACTGCGGTGACCATCGAACAGCTGGGTCCAAGCGATCAGAGTGTGCACTGGCTCTCGTTTCGTCGTTTGGGCCCCAGCAATATGGCCCACAAGTGGAGCGAGATTAGTCCGGTTTCAGTGCATAGCACGCACTACTAACAGCCATCATTCGTTTCGGTGCAACATCAGTCGCCACGGGACAACTTCTGGTACGGAGTCGGGAAGTGTGGACTTTAGTTCCAAATTGGGATCACTGTGTTCAATGTTGGTAAGGAAATTGGTTCACTATTGAACAATGACTTCATAGACTCCACAATTATTAACCAGTTCTTTGAATGCAAAGAATTTTTGAATTGTTTGCATATCTATCGACAGACTGAAAGATAAGGTTCCCATCATCGCAAAAATCCTGTACAACTCAATATGACTGTTTGAAAATTATGAATCAAATACCAACTTTTGGAGGTGTTATATTTTCGTAGAAACCCTCCAAACCATCCCATCGCGCATGAAATTCAAATTTGCGTTCCACTCTCAGCTTATGGAGGCTTGCAAATATTGCCGAAAGCGATCCGAACTTGACTGGAAATTGAATTGTTTATTATCGCGAAAATGTGTTCCTTGGTTCTCGGTTTTGTTTGCACACGTATATCTGCCCCGGCTTTATATAGGAAAGGCAAACAGAAGATAAATGTGATTAGTAATAAGCGTTCCCTCTTCTCGGGGGGGAAAAATCTATTTAACTCCACGATGGGATAAAAACTACCCAGGGAAGCGTCGGAGGTGCATTTTCAGTGCAGTTATTGAATTGTACCGTCGTTTCACTTATCTCTGCAGCTTTCTTTGCGGTTAATTAAGCCCGAGATAAATCCATACGCTCGAGGCGCACATAGTCGGAACGAGAACAGTTACACGTGAGAGGCGGCGGAATGATTTTTTTTCAAATTGCGGCGCATTCCAAGGATTTAAGAATGTTCCGGTCATTGTTCGATAAATGGTTCGACGATAAAAATTTCCTGTGTTTCCTATTCCTCCATTTTAAATCTCAAAAAGTATCTTCAGTCAATATTCAAACAAATTCCAACAAGATAGTCAACCATTAATTTCATATGAGGTACTTTCAGTCTTAATCTCCTATCATACATGAATTTATAGCCTGCTATTAGAACGATTCTTGGGATTGTGGTACAACAATAAAATACAATATCATCAAATTGTGAAATCCTGCAACTTTATACTAAGACTCGTAACATAACAATCACAAAATATACACACCTGGTAAATGAAAATCTGAAAATTGAACATTATATATATGAAAATTATGAAAGACTTCGAACGGTTATAAGTTGGCTAATTCTCGATAGATCGCAGAGATGTGCGAATCCATCCATTGGAAATATGTCTATATGTCTATTGTAATATAGAAAATTATAATTTTGTTGAAACAAACTATTTAGCACTAAACGATAATTTTACGTTCTGATTGGACCGAAACGATCAACTAACGTAGCAGCGAGGTACAATTTTATTCCATCAATATGTTTACATATGAAAATTTCCGTGCCTCTTTCAAACTCAAAGATCCTTGTTCCGTGTATGTTGCAGAAATGGGTGCGATATACTATGCTCTAGGGATCATTGAAACATTACCCATCGACCATTATTTAATTTTTTCAGACAGTCTCAGCTCAATAGAGGCAATCCGCTCAATGAAAGTTGATAAACGCTCATCTTATTTCCTAACAAGAATAAGACATCTATTGAGTGTTTTGGTCGAAAAATTATTCAAGATTACGTTAGCATGGGTTCCCTCTCATTGCTCGATTCCAGTGAATGAGAAAGCGGACTCGCTAGCTAAGGTGGGTGCTTCAGAAGGCACACTTTTTGAAAGGAAAATTGCCTATAATGAATTTTTTCAGATTCCTCGTCAGTACACATTCGTTAGTCGGCAGCGCATGTGGAGTGAAGATGAGTTCGGTCGTTGGTTACACACGATTATCCCTAAGGTCTCGACGAGTGCTTGGTTTGAGGGATTGAATGTAGGTCGTGATTTCATTCGCGTGATATCTCGGCTCATGTCCAATCACTACAACCAAAACGCGCATCTCTATCGCATTGGGCTCGCAGCAAACAATCTTTGTGATTGTGGCGATGGCTACCACGACATCGAGCATATTGTCTGGTCGTGTATCCGGTTCCATGCTGTTCGCTCTCAGCTCTCTAGAGCACTGAGAGCAAAAGGCAGACAATCGGATATCCCCGTCCGGGATATCTTAGGAAACCGTGATCCTGATCTTCTGCTTCATCTATACCTGTTCCTCAGAAACGCCGATGTCAACGTTTAATGATGTTTCCTTCGTTGTGTCCCTGTTTCATATCCCTCCTATCCGATCTATAAACTTTTACTTAGTCGCGGCAATACATACACACACTCTTTACAGATACACGGGCCAAAGGTTGTGCAGTCCACTGATGATTCAACAAGAGCCAAAGATTGTACCGATCATGACAACTCTACACGAGCTGATGATTGCGCCGGCTAAGGACCGTATCGTTATTTATGGGTACGCCTTAGAGTCTCCGTCTGAAAAAGACTATAGCTTGTTTTGACAGCTGTTTATTTTTCTCCTGTTGTTGACACAGTTAGCGTTCAGTTAGCATTGTTAAAAGATCGTTTTTTCCTAAAAGTGCAATCATGAGAGGGCTAACAGAAGAAAAACGAAAATCCATTGTGACCAGATACTGCTCCGAAACAGGAATATCAATGAGAAAATTGGCGAAGGCGGAAGGAGTAAGCGTCCATGCGGTCCAAAACGCTATCAAGCGATTTGGTATGTATAATACATTGAAGGATCTACCCGGTCGCGGCAGAAAACCTGGGCCATCCAAGCCAAACTTGGATAAAAAGATTTGCAGGCAATTTGAAAGAAAAAAGGAATTATCGATACGGGATTGCGCAAAAAAGTGTGGAACATCAATTGGTATGGTTCAACGTGCCAAAGAACGTAACTCACTGAAGGCATATAGAAAGCAAAAATGTCCCAAACGCAGCCAAATTCAGGCAAGTTCCGTGAAAACCCGTGCCCGTAAGCTTTACGATGGGATTTTAAGCAAACGCGAACTGTGCATCGTCATGGATGATGAAACCTACGTCAAACTGGACTACAAAACTCTTCCTGGGGCACAGTTTTACACTGTAAAGCAAGGAACAGATGTCCCGAACGCGGAGAAGTCAATTTTTTGCGAAAAATTCGGTAAGAAAGTGCTGGTTTGGCAAGCTGTTTGTCAATGTGGCATGAAATCATCTCCTTTCTTCACTCTCGGGAATATGAATGGTGAAATTTACCGGAAAGAATGTCTCCAAAAGCGTGTGTTACCGCTCATCCGAAAGCACACTGGTCCGACACTATTTTGGCCTGATTTGGCATCATGCCACTATGCACGTTTGACCTTGGATTGGTATCGCGAGAATAATGTCGATTTTGTGGAAAAGGAGATGAATCCTCCAAATTGTCCGCAAATAAGACCTATTGAAAAATTTTGGGCTTTGATGAAGGGACGACTGCGGAAGAAGGACAAGGCAGCCGATGACCTTGAGCAGTTCAAAAAGGATTGGATAAATGTGAGCAAACAAGTCGATGAGACGGTTGTCCAGAACCTAATGAGGGACATCAAGAAGCAGGTGCGATCATTGGCGCGAAAATCAGAATCTTGATTATTTTTTACTGTTACTCCTTTCTTTCATTCATAAGATACAATATTTTGATATCAGAACTGAAAAATAAATGCAATATTTGAAATAAAGCTGTGTTTTGAGCGTACCCATAATTAACGATACGGTCCTTAGTGACCATTCTATACTGGATTCCTCGAGAAGACGCACCACGCTAGATATGGGGTACAGACTAGGGGGCGTTGCTGATTAATGGTCAGCTGCATCCCAATAGGAAGTATCCCGTGTCGGGCACACGTACAGAGCATTGGAGACAGCAACATCCCAATTACGAGAACAATTGTAATACTAACCTCGAGCCGACCGCGAGTAATCGGTTACATATTACTAACATAGATAATAAGAAAAACTGTCAAAATATGGAACTCCCGGCCCCGTCAGGCTAACGCCATATGAGCCTTGATAAAAATATATATTTTGGAAAAAAAATATGTTTACAAAACAATCGTAGCTAACCATCATGCATTATTCAATCCAAGTCAAAAAGTAAAAAGAGGCAGCACAACAAATACGTTCTCTGCCGTGACAAATAGTCAGTATTTGATCTGTTATCGTGTTGAACGAACATGCGAGGTTGTTTGCTTCGGAATGTATTTTCAGAGTAAGCACTAATCATGATCAGTGCAGAGCTTGCACTGATAAGTAGAAGTAAAGCCGAAGGTAAATGTTTAGTTGGAATTTCGCCCCAGGTACCGGAGAATAGAAAAAAAAACATTCGCATGCTAGTCTCGCTTCTGCTAGTGAGCATATATGAATCTCAGCATTGGTTAAGGTTAAAGTCGGGATTTTGAAGATTACCTGAACGGCAAACTACACCAACCCGTTGCCTGTCAGATATAATACAACGCATCTCGGCATGTCATGCCGTGAAACTTATATATTTTTGCGCCGCAAGCTACATGTCGCTTCAAAGTTAAAAATTTTCTCAATTGAATTTCGGCTGACTTTTTAAAGACTACAAGACTCTTGGTTTTGAACTTTTGATTGTGTTTGTGTGTCGGTGTGAATCTTTTTTGTGATATGGGCTGACTTCAACGGACGATTTCGTGGCCTCAAACGCTTTCCGCAAAAATTTTTTTTTCTCTATTATAGTGACTTTCAACACATTTCGGCTGGTTCGTCACTTTTACATCCATTTACTCGTGATCTCTGCGTGAGAGGTATGGATGTTACCACTACGCCAGATCGGCTCCCGCATTCCGTCCAAGAATAATTCACTGTTGAAAAAAAATCCGATGAAGAGTTAATTTAATTTCATTGTTTGTTTATTGGACTATAGGCTGTAAGCCCGTTACCCTTCTTAAAATTAAATATGGCGACATACATACTTATACAGTTAGTTTCTTAAAAATAATATTAGTTTTCTTCAAATTTCTTCTGGTGGCATACATAAAGAAACCATAATTTGCTTCATGTTGAAACTCACGCATGAAACTAGTTGACGGTTCGGGCTGGATGCAGTTTCTGTACCTCAGAGTGGATCATGAACCCTCTGGCTACGTAGAAACTATCCGTGATCTAGGGGTCACGGTTGAGCAAACTCCGGTTCAACGAATATGTAAGCGCGACAACCGCAAAGGCCTTTGCAGCCCTTGGGTTTATCCGACGCAATGCAAGTGGCTTCACCGATACATATGTTCTTAAGACACTATACTGTTCGATTGTCCGCAGCATCATGGAGTATGCTGCTCCCGTATGGTCACCTTATCATGCAGTCCAGAGTATTCAGATGGAAAGGGTTCAACGCAGTTTCATTCGGTATGTGCTTCGACAACTTCCGTGGAATGATCCAACAAATTTACTGAACTATCAAAATCGCTGCAGACTCATTCACCTTGAAACTCTAGTCGATAGACGCAACAAACTTCAGAGACTGTTTGTATTTGACCTCATCGTTGGAAACATAAACTACCTTTCCGTCAACTTCGTGAGCGTGATTTATTTGTAGTTAACCGTCATAGAACAACGTATGGGTACAACAATCCTTTTGTTAGATCGTTCAATGATGCAAGTGCTGTTTTTGATTTTAATTTGTCTGAATACGTGTTCAAAACTAGATTAAGAAACTTAGACTAAGATTCAATCTGTGGAGTTTTTAAAACTCGTGACCAAGTAAATAAATAGTCGATAAGAGAAACGAGGCTGGTATTTGAAACGAGGCTGGCTAAGAGAAACGAGGCGGTCGTAGAAACACAGGCTTCTGACTCGTCCGCTCAGTTAATTGCAAAATTGTCTTATATCCATGATATTGTGTTCACTGCGTCTGCTCCAGGTTTACTAAACAGCAGAGATCTGCATATGTTGGCAGGTGTGCTCCTCTTCATTCAAAATTTCTCAGCGCAAACTTTAGGAACCTTTTTTGGGCATATTCTAGCCTTTAAATTTGAAAATCTGCGGTCGCTACGCCAAACTCACAATGCCGAGTTTGTACCATACAAGGCTGGTATAGATTTTTCAAATTGCATGCGTATCGATGATTGCATGCCCTAAGCTACTTTGACTATTCGCTCTCAGTAGTAATTAACTAACTATACTCTCCTTGTAGAGGTAATAACGAAGCATTTACTGGGTCCTCAGTCCGCTCAGTTGAGGAATCCCCCAAAACTGACCAAATCCTGCTGAAACAAATGACTGACATCGAAGTATTCCACGGGAAGGAAATCACATCATCCGCATATATGATCGGTGTTCTGCTAGAACGAACCATGCGGCAAAAACATTATTTTGAAATATTTCAATTTGAAGTTTGAGCTCCCACTTATCGACCGTGGCTAAGTAAATCTATCATTTCATCGTTCACGTGTTACAAACAGGATGTCTTCAAAGCACTGATGTTAGAAAATCTGTAAAATAACACATATACACTGTGTTTCATAACTATAGAACCACTCCATTTTTCTGAGTTTCCAGAGATATGTAAGAAATCGGTTGAATTAAAGTACCGTCGATGGGGGTTCACCTCCATTTTGTTTTCGTAATTATTGATTGTAATCGTTTTTTGTTGTTTTCATAGTCTAGGGCGCTATATTTTTTATATTTTTTCTTGAAAGCTGAGGATATCTCGATATCAGAGATGCTATTTTTTCGTTTTTAAGATATGATTTTCTAAAGTAAACCGATGTTTCGAAAAAACAATTTTTTCACCTTTTTCCATTACAGACATTCATAACTTCTGAATTACTGGACCGATTCAGATGACCAATAAGCTAATCATATCAAACTGAAGCTTACGAGTTAGTTTTCTTTGAAAAAATATTACTTTTGGGAAAAATTTTGATTTTCGTTTTGGTATTTATTGATTGAGTCAGTTTTTCATAGTTTTCTCGGTTAAAGATACAGGGCGCTATATTTTTTATGTTTTTTCTGGAAAGCTGAAGATTTTTTTACATAACATATCTCGATATCAGAGATGCATTTTTTTTCGTTTTTGAGATATGATTTTTCAAATTTAAAATGTTTTAAGTCTTCGTTCAATAATCCTATGTGACTAGACTAGACCTATGCGACTAGAATCCAGTCTTCCCACACGTGTGCTATTTCTTCAAAGAAGGTTAGCTTATTGGCTTCAATTTAATATGTCGATCTCTAAATCGGTCCATTAGTTCTAATGTTATGAATTTTGGCAAAAAGTCATTTTTTGATAAAAGGGGAAACATGATTTTTTGAACCACCGGTTAACATTGAAAAATCGTATCTCAAAAACGAAAAAATAGCATCGATGATGTGAAAAATTCTCAGCTTTCCAGAAAAAATATAAAAAAATATAGCGCCCTCTAGTCCAAAGCCATGAAAACAATAAAAACGACTACAATCAATAATTACAAAAACGAAACCATTGTTTTTGTAGATTCAATATTTTTCAATAAAAGACTAGCTAATTGGCTTCAATTTGATATATAGATCATCTGAATTGGTTCAGTGGTTCAAAAGTTATGAAAGTTAAAAAGTCATTTTTGGGAAAAAGTGGAAAAAAATGATTTTTCGGACCATCCTAAAATGGAAATGGGCACCCTAATAAAAAAAATAAAAAAATACGGATCTAATGTTTTGCGATAAAGAACAGAATAAGCACATTTGACGAAAATATGAGAACCATTATATCGGTTTCACATGGAATGGCTGAATTATTGATTGTATTTTTTTTAGTTTACATTGAGACCTAGGGAGCTATATTTTTTTTATAGGAATATTAAACGAAAACTAAAAACATGTTAACTTTGCAAAATCACTTGAAAACGAAAAAAACACCTTTCTTATATTCGGATATGTTATGTAAAAAAACTTCAGCTTTCAAGAAAAAATATAAAAAAGATGGTGACCTTAGTTCCGAAACCATATAAGCTATGAAAAACAATTACAATCAATATTTACGAAAACAAAATCTGGTTTTTTTCAAGTGTAATGTGTTTCAATTAAAACTAGCTCATTGGCTTTAATCTGATATATCGATCATCTAAATCGGTCCAGTAGTTCAAAAGTTATTAGTTATTGAAAAAGGTCATTTTTGGAAAAAAGGGGGAAAAGTTGATTTTTCGGACCACCATAAAATGGAAATGGCCACCCTGATGAAAAAAATAAAATATATGGGTCTAATATTTTACGATGGGGAATAAAACTACCAATTTTCATGAAAATCTGACAATCACTTTATCGGTTTTGCATGACATTCAATTTTGTGCTTGACCCGTTCTCACCCCCACTCAGTGTAAATAAGAGATTATTCCGAAATTATTGAAATTTGAATGGAAACATTTATTTGATGTATGATGTACTGGGTATAACAACAATTCATAACTTCTGATTTACTGGACCGATTCAGATGACCAATGAGCTAACCATATCAAACTGAAGCTTACGAGTTAGTTTTCTTTGAAATAATATTACTTTTGGGAAAAATTTTGATTTTCGTTTTGGTATTTATTGATTGAGCCCGTTTTTCATAGTTTTCTCGGTTAAAGATACAGGGCGCTATATTTTTTATGTTTTTTGTGGAAAGCATAAGATTTTTTTACATAACATATCTCGATATCAGAGATGCTTTTTTTTTCGTTTTTGAGATATGATTTTTCAAATTTAAAATGTTTTAAGTCTTCGTTCAATAATCCTATGCGACTAGAATCCAGTCTTCCCACTCGTGTGCTATTTCTTCAAAGAAGGTTAGCTTATTGGCTTCAATTTAATATGTCGATCATCTGAATCGGTTCATTAGTTCTAATGTTATGAATTTTGGCAAAAAGTCATTTTTTGATAAAAGGAGAAAAATGATTTTTTGAACCACCGGTTAACTTTGAAAAATCGTATCTCAAAAACGAAAAAAATAGCATCGATGATGTGTTATGTGAAAAATCCTCAGCTTTCCAGAAAAAATATAAAAAAATATAGCGCCCTCTAGTCCAAAGCCATGAAAACAATAAAAACGACTACAATCAATAATTACAAAAACGAAATCCATTGTTTTTGTAGATTCAATATTTTTCAATTTCAATAAATTGGCTTCAATTTGATATATCGATCATCTGAATTGGTTCAGTGGTTCAAAAGTTATGAAAGTTAAAAAGTCATTTTTGGGAAAAAGTGGAAAAAAATGATTTTTCGGACCATCCTAAAATGGAAATGGGCACCCTAATAAAAATAATAAAAAAATACGGATCTAATGTTTTGCGATAAAGAACAGAATAAGCACATTTGACGAAAATATGAGAACCACTATATCGGTTTCACATGGAATGGCAGAATTATTGATTGTATTTTTTTTAGTTTACATTGAGACCTAGGGAGCTATATTTTTTTATAGGAATATTAAACGAAAACTGAAAACATGTTAACTTTGCAAAATCACTTGAAAACGAAAAAAACACCTTTCTTATATTCGGATATGTTATGTAAAAAAACTTCAGCTTTCAAGAAAAAATATAAAAAAGATGGTGACCTTAATTCCGAAACCATATAAGCTATGAAAAACAATTACAATCAATATTTACGAAAACAAAATCTGGTTTTTTTCAAGTGTAATGTGTTTCAATTAAAACTAGCTCATTGGCTTTAATCTGATATATCGATCATCTAAATCGGTCCAGTAGTTCAAAAGTTATTAGTTATTGAAAAAGGTCATTTTTGGAAAAAAGGGGGAAAAGTTGATTTTTCGGACCACCATAAAATGGAAATGGCCACCCTGATGAAAAAAATAAAATATATGGGTCTAATATTTTACGATGGGGAATAAAACTACCAATTTTCATGAAAATCTGACAATCACTTTATCGGTTTTGCATGACATTCAATTTTGTGCTTTGGTTCGTCACTTTTACTTCAATTTTTGGAAGAATGTCGGGAGTGAGAATTGAACTCGTGATCTTTAGCGTGAGAGGCATGGATGTTACCACTACGTCAAATCGCTTCCTCTGCTTGCCCCTTTCTCACCCCCACTCAGTGTAAATAAGAGATTATTCCGAAAATATTGAAATTTGAATGGAAACATTTAATTGATGTATGATGTACTGGGTATAACATTTTTTCTGAGGTGTTATTCGATGGCTATTTGCACATCAAACTTTGATGAATTATTAAATAATAACTATTTGTACTATAGTTAAGTATTATGCATTGGAGGTTGTGGAAATATATCTACTATTAAACGGCTCACAGCTTTCAAGAATATTCGCAATATTTGTCAAGATATCACTAATGTTTACTTTCTCCATTTTTGACTCTATTTCACCCTTATAAATGTTTTTTAGAAGAAAAAACTCTTTTTCTTTGAACACATTGTATAAATTTTATTGAAGTATATCCATTGTTGACAATGTATATTTAGCTTATATCCTCACGAATAAAATTGGAAACAGTGCACTAATAATTTACTTCTAATAAATCGGTAAAATGTTTCGTAAAATTGGTAATATTACGTATTAAGTTGCAAACTAAGTAATAATTTCAGGAACAAGAATCGAGAAAAGGAGTTATATAACTGTAATCATTGAATCTTTTAAACATACTGTCGAATATAACTGATGCTGCCATGGTACCACAATGCGTACACATTGCCGCCGAAACAGAGCCTAGATGCAGAACACTGAAACTGATTCTCGGTTACGTTCGTGGTGCAGAGTTTATATGTTATCGCTAAAATTAATCAAAATAAGAGTGGAAGAGAACACAACAAAAAGGGAGAGAAAAAAAATGATCCGTTCTTTATCTTTACACCTTTTTTTTCGGGCATCTCTTTAATTGATTGTCATGCTGGAGAGTTCCGTAAGTTTAGGAACCTTTGAACAGGCCATGAGGTGTTCGTGTTAAAGTTATCGTGGATTAAACGTTCTCAATTTTAGGGGACCAGGAAACGACTCGCCCGCCAATCGTAATCTTCTTCCCCTTTTCGTCCGCGTAACTGATCGTGATCCAAAAACTGGTAGCCAACTTGACACTTCTCTTGCGGACAAATTTAATCCGTTTATCAGCGAGGAAACATCTTCGGACTCAAGTTCGCTCTTTTTCGGTAACATGGACTCCAGCAGTGTTTAATGAATTTTAAGACCGATTTCGGACTCGGGTTGCATACGTTTGGCGGGACTTCTCATCACTCTGACACTTTGTGATCGTTTTTATTTGTCTGCTTGTATATCATGTGCAAGCCCGCAGTAACCTGTTCAGCCGTGGTTTGGTTTGCGAGTTGATTTCCATTTCTCATAGATTCCCCTTGGTGATAAGTAATCAGAGCGATCGTGATCATGTTTACGGCAGACTGAAGCAGAGAATGTTTTCCTCAAAGGTCAATTAAGAAGCGATAGCTCACTATGGTGCACCGGATAATGGGACTCATTATCGATTGGATGAAACTTTTAATGATTGATTCGGTGGGTCCCCCTATCTCCTGGGGGTAGGAGTGTCTAGTAGCAGTAGATATATGTCGGAGAAGATATAATGTCGTGACAAACGGTGCATTCCGAATCACGATAGGAGGTTATTTGTATTCGACTTTTGGGGGGTATATAAAACTTCATTTTTCGGCATGGGACAATGGCCGTGCGCATCAATCTTTAAAAGGTTGTGTTTTTTATATTGAGATATGTTTTAGAATGAGAAATGTGTATCTCTTTCTATAATCAGCACTTGGTGCGTCTTCCAGTTGAATTAACCAGTTAAACTGAATCATCATCCTTCTTAAATTATATTAATTTGCGCTAGTTGACTTTACTGATTTACCTCTATCTTACAAGAATGTAGTCCATGAAAGTAGGCTTAATTATTGTATTTTACAAGCAGCTCTTAGCTCGCAAAGTATTCCTGATAGAATCACAAAGACACTTTTTAAAGTTGTAGCATGTTGTGACATGTTGAAGACAACGTGGTAGTAATTATGCGTGTCAAGAGAAGAAGCTCGATACCAACTCAATGGTAGTCAAGCGAGACCACGTAAGGACCAATCATCAAATGAACAAACAACAGCTCACACCGCACGCTAAGAATGTGTGATCATTTTGTTCCAATATCAATCCGGGGACTCCTCCAAACATCCCTTCTCCTCAGAATCACTTCTGTTGATTCTGGTTCGAATGCAATCAACCATTGTAAAGCACACTGAACATTGGGATTCGCCTTCCACCAAGCGTCAGTGGCTGAAGGAGATGGCAAATCTGGCGAGAACGGGAGTAAATAATGAATAAAGTTGTTGGGGAAAAATGTCGATACTTATCAGCTCCTGTATTCTCATTTTATAAATTATTCAAATTCAAATAAATAATGAGCCCTCCTCAATTGGATTTCTTTACGGGAGGGGTTCCTGTGCCGAAAGGGTTCGAGGGTACCACTGGGTTGGGACTGTTCAATAAGCATTCGAACGGCGTGTATGTGATTTGAAGCGTGCACAGAGAAACAGTGTTGCCAATAGTCGAAAGCTAACAAAAGACCTTTTAACCGCCGCCGAATAGGGAGTATATCGAAAAAATGTCATAATGTAAGTACTAGGCTGGTTGAAAAGTTCGCGGAAAGATTGCACTAGCAAAAATAAAATCGTATGAATCATGCATAAAAAAACAAATTTTAGAGTGTGAAAAATTAATTGTTGGATCTTTGGGAGGGGAATTGAGATGTTAGAGGAAAGTGAGGAGAATTCATGAAAAGAATTAATATAAAAATATTGTGAAGTGAGAACGCTTATGGATCCTGTTTTCACACAGAGCGTGTTATTACAGTCCAAAATGCATGCCGATATTTGCAAGGTTTTTGTTAGTTTTCTGGAAAACTGAATATACTTTAATTCTAAAACAACATTTCATTTGAATGTTTTGAAACCGAGCTAAAAAACAACATTAATGTTCAAGAGCCGGAAACACGAAAAAATCAGCTGTTGTCACATTGCAAAAGTATTTGATTGACAACAGATTAATTTGATTATAAAATATTCTCTAACGGATGATTCTTGTAGCAATTTTTCTCAATTTTACTTTAACATAGGAAATAGGAAATCCACCTGTGGCGAAACGGGTAAATAAATAATGTTTCTTGCCGGATACATAAATGTGAAACGATGTGAAATAAATCAGTTCTAGTCTAGAGCTCAAACCTCTAACATGTTTCCATTTAGCATAGAACCTTATGTCCTTAAGTTTTGCATTGAGCGTATTCATTCTTCGTATCGTATGAATGCAGAAAGCATTTTAATTCTACGCGCCATGTTAACTACAGCAAACTACATTAACTACAGCAAATATCTAAAAAGTTCAATTCACAGAATACTAATAGAAGACCTTGAACTTTTATCGTACAAGAAAACATGGTTTGACAGCACGTCAAAAGAGTATGAAAATCAAGATTTGTTTTTATCCGGAACAGAGAATGTAACATTTAATTTTCGAATGGAAAATTCCTTCTTCTTCAGGACAGTCATTACAAGATGAGTTTGCATTAAATTTACCCGATTCAATCGCTGGCAAAGAATAGTCTGCATCTTCTCCGGATCTTACCACACTGTACTTCTTCGTTTGAGGATATATGCAGCAGCATAGAAAAAGTACGAAGAATCTTGATATGGACCAATTCACGAAGCTTTTGTTGAATATTTGGGAGGAATTCTGAAGAAATGTTGCGTGGCAGCTGTGACAGGTATTTTCCCATGCAATTCTTGTCACACTCACGCATACCAACAACCTTATTATGTGAACAGTTCAGCATTGACATCCAAAAACATTTGCATTTCGAAAATTAATGTGTTCTCGTTGTTGTAATGGTGAAAAATATATCATAGAAAGTTGTGAGACGAAAACCCCATACTTTTCATCCGGAATTGGCTCTGCTGGTGGTTGAGCCAGAAAGTTCAAAACATCAAAATCGAGCGTTTGGAGTAAACATGCACGAATACATGAAAGCTAGGCAGATTGAGATGTTCGCGGAGCAGAATTGAAAAATACAAATTTATTGAATAATATTGTTCATTGTTTTTATACTTCAGTATATTCTCTCCTAAATGCAATATATATTTGCCAACGATTCTTTAATTTGTGTATCCCATTTCTACAGTGATTTTCTGGAGGACTCTAAAATGTACGTTCTCTGCCACAATAACTTATTCATCTGATGAAAAGTATACTACGTAGAAGTTATTTGGTTATTGGGAACATTTCAGTTCAGGATCACAGTGATCAACGCAAGTCTAATCTATAGTTACAACTTTTCGCTTGAATGTGTTTAACGAATGCGGCACACATCTTGTCTTTAGCTTTCTTAGACTTAATCGTCTAAGACATTCTCACGCTTGATCAATCGCCTTCTTTCCAAAACCATCTAAAGTAAAGAATTAATCAGTTCTTCAGTAGTACAACTTTTCGGACCTCCGAATCAATTTAGTCCATCTAATTTTTGGTGGAGGAGCATCATCACCCAACAAATTTACCTTATTTTTGTGAATTTCCATTACCTATTTAACCTATTACCTATTAATTACCTATATTTCCTATTTTTCGTATCGTATCATGGTTATTTTTCCATTAAAAATAATAATTAATAGATTGCCAACAAGACTATTCTTTGCCAGTGATTGAATCGGGTAAATTTAATGCAAGCTCATCTTGTGATGACTGTCCTGAAGAAGAAGTACGATTAAAGTTCAAGGTCTTCTATGAGTATTCTGTGAATTGAACTTTTAGATATTTGCTGTAGTTAATGTAGTTTGCTGTAGTTTAATTAATGTAGTCTAATTTGCTACCATAGGCGCCTAAGGGGGTATTTTAATCTAGGAATTTTAAAAACCGGAATTTTTTCTTCATATTTCAAAGTACTCAAGAATATACTCTAGAAATGCCTTTTGGAAAATCCCTTTATTTACCGAAATATATGCATTTCAGTGATGCGGTATGCAATCTAGTATGGCCTTAACACAAAACACTAAATGCGTTTCGTTTTTTTGAAACTGGCGCTCACGACATCTCAAGTTCTACTGAACCGATCTATTCCTAATTTGATGTGAATAAATTTTTGCACATGTCTCTTTCGCTTGATCCATTAAAAATATATTATTTTAATTTTACTATTTAAAAATAAAATTATCATGAAAAAAGTGTAAAAAAGATTTTTTGAACGGCCGCCCTTTTTCTCAAACAAAAATTTTATTGAATTCTCCGAGGTTCATATCATAGCGGCATCTTCACTGATTCAGAATCTGTTCGATTTTTTTTTGCTCAGGTTGTGCAAAACTACTACTACTACAACTACTTTTTGGACCCCCTCACTTCACCAGCTTGTAACTATTCCTATCGCACGGCTTCCTCACTTGGTGCTGATCGTAAACAAATGGAATCGCACAGTCGCTCCAGCAATGAACTGTCGAGACACACACATAACTGATAATAATTAACTGAATGGTGATACCCATTCTAGCACACCCTGTAATATGCGTTTCAAGCCATCTTCGAATCTCGTGAAAATGTTTTTTTTTCGAATTATGTGCTGTTGCTTCAGCGATTCCTACTTTATGTCACTATAAAGTATCAGCAGTTCCTTTATTGTATCCTCTTCTCCGGACTCTACGATTAGAGGCGAATGAACTGCTCTACGGTCTCAAAAAAGTTTTTTTGTGGGGTGGTAGTTCCATTCAGGCATGTATTGTGTCTTCTAAGCGATTTAGGGAAGGTGCGGGTAAGACGGACAGTGGGGGTAAGATGGTCAGGTGGTTGATTTGTGTAGTTACATTTTGAATTTCAAATTTCAGTTAATGATAACCCCTTCTACGTGTTATTCTCTAATATGACACCCTATGAAAAAGAATACCGATCAAAAGTGGAAAAGGGAAACAAAATAACGACAATGATAAATAATTTCGTGTGTGCACGCAATTTTTGCGGCGATATTAAGAATTTTGAGTGGTTATATTTCGGTATGTTAAGTTACATACAGGCGATATTAGGCATTTACCGAAAAAAAAAGATTTGGAAATAGTTATACTGGTGGGGCGAAATAGGCAGTGATATGTTGAGACCACACCCAATGCATGAAGGAAAGTGACGGAAAGAGTATTCAACTATTTTTCCATCGCTTTTTTCTGTTTGTTCTATTTAAGTTGCTGGACAGACAAACGATGAGAGATGCCGAAATCATTCATTCGCGAGCGATAAAATTCTACACTTCGTAAATTCTTTCTACTTTTTGATCTGTTTTAATTTCAGTAAAAACACATTAAAAAACATTTTTTGGAACACATTTGGCCGATTAATTCGAAAAACAGTATGCGAAAACTACATTTAAGTTTTGGAAAACATTAATTTCCAAAGATAAAATCGAAGTTCTTCTTAACATGTCCGTCTTACCCCAACTTCCCCTGGTAGTGTTGGTGGATGGATGAAAGGAGTAGACGACTTTTATGCCGCAGTATCGCTTGGTGCAGCTGATCATGACCTGATCATTTACAATGCAATGATTGATCAGTTTCATAAGGACGGAATTCCTCACAAGGATTATCTGAAAGGATTCGCGTCGGAAGAAGCGACGTATGTTCTGCCCCAGATCAACAGATTGAACCGTTTGTACCAGGCTGAAAAATCGGAATTAACGATGCTACATGAAGAACTGATTTTTTTTATCTCATTGTCTCACTAATATAATCTTACGTTGTTCCAATGTCCAATGTTATTTTAAAATGAAGATCATTTGAAAAGCGACAAGAATTTTTAGGTTGGAATAGCAGCCGAAGAAATTATCAGAACAATGGACAGTGAAAGGCAGATCGTTTCAAGGGGTATTTGTCGCAGTTTTTTCGTGGAGCTGATCAAGTAAATGAGAAGAAGATTCGATTCTATAATGGGAATGTACAAGATGCGGAAAATTAATTCCGTACCCTAAATATAAAATTACTCCGTAAGGAAATCACAGGTTCAGAAACGAGCATGTGCAGGGTTGGTGGACAAATATTGAATGGCTAAAAAGGATTGACGGTTCGCTCGAATTTAGGCGTTTCGATGTCTTGTTTGTAACGTTCTACTATTCCTCACTCCTCGATTGTTTTCTGAATATAATCAGAACAAAAATAAGCTTCGAAATCTGCTCAGCAACGATACGATGAACGCTATTTTGAGTTTCAAAGATTTGCTCAAACATCGTGACGGCAACTCCAAAATTTTAATAAATGATAGTATGTAATCTAGATTCAGAGAAACTATGAATAAGCATCATCAAACACACGAATGACTTGCAAATGTAAATGTTGTATTTGTAGTAAATAAATGAGTGTGTTTTTCATGTTAATGAATTAGTTTTTTTTTCTACAACAAATATTTACGATGGTACAGATTTTTGGTCCAAATTTCTGGAAAAAAAGTACAAATGAAAAAGTTTTTTAATCTTCTGGTACAGATTAAAATGTGGCAACACTGCATACAATTATCAACAAATCATCCATACATCGAAAGGTGGGCACTACAACAGGAAAAGAGTTTTTTAACAACAACTTTTTCATGTTTATTTTAATAAATACTATTCGTAATATACGTTTATTCGTTTATTCGTTTATTAGTTTATTCGTTTATTCGTTTATTCGTTTATTCTTTTATTCGTTTATTCGTTTATTCGTTTATTCGTTTATTCGTTTATTCGTTTATTCATTTATTCGTTTATTCGTTTATTCGTTTATTCGTTTATTCGTTTATTTGTTTATTCGTTTATTCGTTTATTCGTTTATTCGTTTATTCGTTTATTCGTTTATTCGTTTATTCGTTTATTCGTTTATTCGTTTATTCGTTTATTCGTTTATTCGTTTATTCGTTTATTCGTTTATTCGTTTATTCGTTTATTCGTTTATTCGTGTATTCGTTTATTCGTTTATTCGTTTATTCTTTTTTTTTTTACATGTGAAATTCGTTTATTATTCAAAAGTCAAAAAGTTATTATAAAATTAATATTTACATTTCGTTTTCTAATTCAAAATCCAATGAAACTGTGTCAACAAAGTTATTGCTTCTCATTATAAAGTTCACATATTTTACGAATATTTTAAGAAGTTTTGCCTTTTTAGTTTTTCCTATACTTCTCAATTGAGGTCTAAAGAGTTCGTCTATCGACAGACTACGCCATCCATTGAACAGCACAGTTAACTTCCGTTGTAGTAGTCTCCGTGCTGGCTTCACCCTTATGCAATCGCTGAGTTTATGTTCTAGTGTTTCGCATTGAGTGTTGTAAAACAAACAATTTTCACCGTCGGCTCTGTTCATTCGAAATAGCAATTTTCTGTGCTCAAGCTTTTCATTAATTAATAATAAAAGGGCACTACGATCGCTTGAGTTCAGCTGTCGAATCGTTATATTCTTCCAAATGTTTTTCCAATTTGTTGCTGGATACACACGAGTGACTTTTGGTAATTCCGTTTGTTCGATGTAGTGACTGTGAATGATATCTGCGGAAGGATTTTGTTGAATATGTGGAGGGAGTGTTGGGAGATTTGAAAGGATCACTTTTAGACAAGGACAATCAGCGGGAGGGGTAGAATTTCTCTGAGTAAGGAAAGACATATAGAAGGGAAGGGAAATAATATCATTCACGTGTCGATTTAACAGAAGTGCCTTGCACTTAAAAGCTGGTAACTGCAGTTTCAAACCACCTGCATCTTTGCTACGCGCCATCTGTTGCATTGGAACTCGAGCTACGATGCCTCGCCACAGGAATGTTCTCATCGTCGCAGTCAGCTTTGCTGTATGAGCGGCGGTTGGTGTGAGAATGGATGCAATGTACCATATCTTCGACGTGATGAATGTGTTGAGCAATATAACTTTCTGGTACAAGGTAAGTGTACGAAGCGATTGGAGATATACTTGCCGAGAGAATGTACCTACAAGAGTATCCCAATTTAGCCTGTTCATTTGCCGTATGGAGTTTGTGAAAGTCACTCCTAAAATCCGGACTGTGTTTTCGTTCGGCAACCAAGGCATGGTGAGCGGCATGACGTCAGTATAGCCCACTGAAGTCGAAGTAGATTTCTTCAGACTCAGCCTTGCTCCAGAGACACGTTCGAAATGTTGGAATGTCTCTCGTATCTGCTCCATTCTTGCAATGCTCGTGCTGATTACCGTGTTCTCCAGACGCCGCTTAAGAATGCGTGAGAGGATTTTATAGTTAAAGTTCAATAACGAGATCGGTCTATATGAGTGCGCTGTTTGATCATTTCCCTTCTTTTTAATGAGGACGATCACACCATCCACAAATTCAGAGGGGAAATTTCCTGATAGGGCTTCGTTTATAACGAGCGTGAGCTCTCGCCAGATAACATTAAACGTGCTGAGATAGAACTCTCGTGGCAGAGAGTCTCCACCAGGAGATTTTTCGGACTGCTAGTCTTGATTGCTGTGATGATATCGGACGGAGATATTTCATCCATGCAGGATTCACTTATCGAATCATTCTCTGGGACCAGTCTCGCGCACTCGAATGTATTCACTGTATCTCTTTCCGTCTGACCGGCAGCATATAGCGATTTGTAAAAATCGAACAAATGACGTTCTATCGCATCAGGTTCTTCAATTATTCGGTCATCGTCGTCGCGTAGGTGTGTTATGATTTTTTTTCCTGTGCCGCTCGCCCAGTTGGAACATTGATATAGGTTCTCCAGAGATGAATGATTCGTTTGTTCGGATGGATGCTTGCGTATAATAGCGTTGAAGAGTCAACATTTTGGCTTTCACCCGGTTTATATTAGTTAGCATTGCAGCATTGTTGTAGTAGCCATCGTACGCCTGCCGTAATTCTTTATACAGACGTTGAAACTGTTGACGGAAATAGTCGAAAGCAGCCTTCGATTTCCAACGGAAAAATGATTTTATGTTGGGTTTAGCATACGACAGCCACCACTGCATCCATGATGTGTAATCTCGACGTCGGCGGTTCCAGTATTGCCAGCGCACCTGGAACTCGTGTATGTTGTTTGGTGTCAATAAGTGAGGGTGGAGATACCAAAAGCCACGACCAGGTTCGCGGCCTGATTGTGGAAGACAAATTCGCGCCGTAACCGACTTGTGGTCAGAAAAAGAGCACACGTGCGTATCGGATGTTCTCAGCATACTTCGTAGGCCCCGGCTGACGTACATACGGTCCAGGCGAGACGATGAATTGAACGTAATGTACGTGTGACCGGGTACATTCGGTCTGAGTTGTTCCCAAACATCGAGAAGCTGCAGTTGTTGTACGGATGCTAGAAGAGCGGGACTGTGGTTGTTTCGCGTCGCATCACATGGCCGTATAACACAGTTAAAGTCGCCTGCTAACAGTATGTGTTCTGTGTTTTGACGGAGATAAAAAGCAAGTGTATTGTTAAAGAAACTTTCTCTCTCTGATCGCAGGTTCGTGCCAGATGGAGCGTAAACATTACAAATAGTTGTGTTTTGCATCCGAAGCGCTATCAGTCGCCCGCAGTGTTTGCCAAATGATCCACTCATTGAAAAAATCGCTTTCGTTCGTTCAAATATGATCTTTCAGGAAACATTTCCCCCAGCGGTATTCTATTGTTGTTATGTGCTGCAAATCACGACACAAAAGAGAACGAGGCAACTCTGCATCGGCTCGCACTTCATTGCACACCAGCATGCAAGCAAAGCTATCATATACGCTTTCGGTGCAGAAAGCTTATTTTATTCTTTGCCTCTAACATATGCATACCGACCTCTCCATGCATCATGAAACAGCAGGATCGTACGGACAACACAAAGCGAAAGATTCATATTCAGCTAATGTAGCAGATCCTGATTTTAAAGTCTCAGAGAGTGCAAACTATATGATTATTTAGCTCGATAGAGGCTAAGGGACAAGCAGGGGGTCTCCGTAGCCACATTGACTGCGCATTCGCTTAGTAAGCGATCGATCGTGAGTTCAAAACTCAGGGCCCCCATTGACCATCTTTGTGTAGTTACAGAATAACTAAGTCCACGCAACAATCATCAGCGATGGAGATCGATCCACGGTCGAAATAAGATCGATTCATCCATACAACTGCTCTGCTCTGCAAGAAACATCGGGCTGCTGTTCTATAAATAACTCAACAATGGATCAACGACTGTCTCCGCTGTCCAGTCTTAACTGGATAATGGAAGAACAGATAGAAAACTCTTACGCGTAAATGGCTACTGTGTAAATTTGTACCATTTGCAATGGTATAGAAGGGAATACTCTAACGCCGAAAAATGGCAACTGTGTAATGTGCTAATTATAGATATGATAAATATGTGACATGTACACGATTAAAATTCGGCTCTGTTACAGCTAAAATGCTAATGAGCCTAAAATAAACAAAAGGGATAAAAAAAGAGGCTAAGGGAAGGGTAGTCAGATTATATTTTCTATTTTTAACGCCTCTATCCCTTGAAATGTGTATATTCATATAGACCGCATAGTTTTACTAGCAACACCGCTCTCTTTCCCCATTTGTTGCTCTCCGCAAATGGTGACCGAATGATGACGTAATTTTTCTTGTATCATTTATTGCTTTGCACTTGCCTGTGCAGTGGGTTTCGCTATAGTAGAGCGGGACGATATATGCGGTTCAAACTTGTATGCAGGCTTCGAAAATGGTATGCGATGTTTAATACAGATCGGATATGCAATCAACAGTCTTCGTTCCTCTCTCAGTTTAATCACTAAATATTACACAAGTGATTACTGACATTCATACAAGTATCTGAATGATCCTCTCATATTTGGTTATATGTTCGTGAGAGTTTACTTGCATGACACATTGTGTATCATTCGATTTTGATCGAAATCCAAACACTGGTCGCCCGTCTAGACTCTTCTCAACATTTGAGAATCGCAGATGCTCTTTGAGCGCGATCGCCGTTCCTCTTCGTGAGTGATCAACGTTGCATACGACGTTGTAACCAGGTAAGAGAAGTTCTTCATTCTCTACCTCTTGTAAAAGTGCTATGTCGATATCCAGAGTTCGTAGAAAAGTTCGTAGTGCATTGAGTTTCGTTGAGCTGGTGATGGTGTTGATGTTAATCGTGATGATGTTGTAGCTGCTGAGATTCATTATATTCCGCTAACGATCTCCTCACACGTACCGCACCTTGGTTCTCTCGCTGCTTCTTGCCTAGTGGACGTACATTTTTTTTCCGATCGCCTACCGAGGCTGACGAGGTATCTGTTTCGTTTCCATCGCTAGTTTGGCGTGTAGTCATTCGACTGGATGAACTTGGCAGAATCGGTGGTTCTGTAAGAGAAGTACTTCGTTCGGGGAGTTTTGTTCTCGTGGTGATTTTCGGAGCCCCGTGTGCTGGTTGAGTTTTGTGTTGTTGTTGGGACGATGGTTGCGTCTGTTGTTTTTCTCTCTCAGCGAGTTTCGTTGCCGACGATGCGACGAACGGTGTTCTCTGCTTCGATGCAGTAGACTTCGAAGCGGCAGATCTTTGTTCGTTTTGCTTTGCCACATTGGCATATGTCTTCTGCACAAGCAGTTTCTTATTTTGTACACAAGAGATGCCATTGTGTACAAATACGCTACAGTGGCGGCATGTTTGGAGTTGACCGCCGGGGTATGTCACATTCGTTGCTTGACCGTCAATAGAAATGAAGCTTTCGATGTGGCGCTTGACCATCATGCGCGCAATACGAGCACCAGTCGGGCGTCCAGCAAAACTATATTTGCTGTCCCAAAGTTGATCGGCGACCGAGAGTACTTCGCCGTAGGCGCCGAGGAATTCAGCGATCTGTTCGTTTGTTATGTCTTCGGACAGGTCCGTCAGCTTAACTCTACCGCTCCGTCCTCCAACGTGTTGCGAAGATTGTAGATTTTGCCGTCTATTTCAATCTCGTGTTTATTGTCGTGCTCTGTAACGATTCTTTGCGCCAGCGCCAGGTCGATGACCTTAACAAAAGCGCATCCAAGCACTCTGCTCGGTTGAAGACGGAGCACCTGATCGTATGACAGACCCAATTTGGTAGCAACAAAATCGTGAAGCTCTTCATAGGAAGGCTTCTTCGGCACGATCGCATAATCTATGCGAAACGTGTTTTCGCGTCGAACACTCATTGCAGCAGTACTTGCGGCAAGAGAAATACGCGAAACAACAGTATGCAAATAATAATAAACCAATCAATCCGACAATATAGCTTGCGTGTGGCTTCTAGCGAGATGACACGTCTGTTTCACTTAGAAGTTGAGCGCTGACTCAACTTCTGTGTTGTGTGTGCGCTGTGTTTATTCGTTTATTCGTTTATTCGTTTATTCGTTTATTCGTTAATTCGTTTATTCGTTTATTCGCTTATTCGTTTATTCATTTATTCGTTTATTCGTTTATTCGTTTATTCGTTTATTCGTTTATTCGTTTATTCGTTTATTCGTTTATTCGTTTATTCGTTTATTCGTTTATTCGTTTATTCGTTTATTCGTAATATTTTTGTGTGTAAATTGGCGCGATTGACATGTTCTGCAAACTTTTTTTCTATTTAGAAATATGTCAAGAACATTTCAAACGCGAGAATTCAAACACAAAAATGTTGCGGGTAAAACATTGTTTTTTTCGGGAGCTTCCATACAAAAATGGCATACATTCCAGAAACTATAAAAGATAGAAAGTTGAAGACAACAGTCCAAATATAATAGGATCTCAAACGAATACATTGTATGACTTTAAACTATACTAGGTTTAGTTGTAATCAGAGAAAACCTGGGAAAGTTGTTAAACAAACCATTTCCCTGTACAAGTGCCCATCTTCCGATGTATGGGTGACTTGCTGGTTATTATATGGGCTGTTCATATATTTTTTGAGAATTGAAAAAAATACTGTTTTTCATGAAAATTTCAACAATTTCCTAGATTTCATTCTTTGATCAAAATTTTGTTTGAACTTCGACTCATGAATTAAAAATAACCGTTAACTTGGCAATCAATGGGATAAATATTGAATGTGCTTCACAGCTGCACGCGATGAGAAGAACACACTTTTCAAATTAGATCCATATATTTGTAGCGATTGTATCAGTGTCTTGTTTATGATCGTATCAAATTGAAGTCGTATCGAGAAAGAAAGAAATTTGACCGAAATATCTTTCGGAATAGTGTATCCTCTATGTCCTGTGCCCTCCTGCAATTCCAACCATTGCAGATATAGTCCAGCACTGATCCACGCAAGATAACATTGAGTTTGTTGGTGTAATATAAATTGTAATCCAATTTTACTGCAAGTTTTGTCAAAGAACACAGCTAATGTTATGACATATGTTTTGATCATTTTACACAAAACTATTTCTCGAACAACCTAATGGTTTGACTCTACGATCTAATTTGTTATTTCAAAAAATGTAGCTTTCATGGCACTATGTGATGAATTCTATGTGCAGAGAGAAGAATTTTCTTGAAAGTGCATGTATAATCTGTATACGCATATACGGGGCGGACTCGATTAAATACAGTCTCCGATTTCTTTTCACTGTATATAATTGAATCCTGTACATAACCGAGTAAAAAAAATTTTTTTATTTGTTTTTTTATACATATACTATTCGTTTATTGAATATAAAAGAAGAATTTTATTTTTTACTAGCTGACCTGGCCAACTCGTTCCGTCCAAAATTTATTTTTCGTTATCACATCCACGTTTTCTCACTAAGCGCACGTTCATGGGTCCAATCCCCGAACTGTTCATTGATTGATATTCTAATCTACCCTTTAAAATTATTTTTACTATAAAATTTCAGTACTTCTACCAAAACTCGACATTATAATATCAGATTATTTTCGGACACAATTCTCGGCAAGATTTTTCATCCACTTGCAAATAACATGTTTCTCCGTTACATGGAATAAATGTTTGATACAGAAAATATGATAGAATGAAGACAGCCCTAAATCGGACAATTCCTTTCTCGAGTTTTGCTTTTACCAACATATTCGGCTATCCATTTTTATTCATAAAGATAGAAGATGATATAGGATTGCGTTTTATCACATTAAAATCCATTTCAACTTTCGAACGAAGATCAATTTCGTTACCGCAAACATCAAATGGACTAACAACGCTTGTCAATATGTAATTGTAGAACATATGCGAATTGAATTTTTCGAATTTTCCCATTTTCCTTCAGAGTTTTCCAAAAAATTTTAATTGTCATGTTTGGTTGGGATATGTTTGCTTGAAATATGTACATTTTTATGGGACCCCCTTTCCTTTCCAGAGGAGGAACGGGTGTCATATCATCATAGAAACATTTCTCGTACCCAAAAACCCTCACATCCCAAACTTGGCTCCATTTGCTTGATTAGTTCTCGAGTTATGTAGAAGTTTGTGTTTCGATCTCTAAAACCTCTATGTGCTAAGTTTGATTCCATTTGTTTGATTAGTTCTCGAGTTGTTCATCAGCCTCCTCCCCCTCTTTAGAGAGGGGAAAGAAGTGTCAAACCACCATAAAAACATTTATTGCCCCCTAAAACCTCCACATGCCAAATTTGTTTCCGTTCGCTTGATTAGTTCTTCATTTGCATGGCAGTAACCCCCCCACCCTAAGAAAGAGAGGCGAGGAGTGTCTATTCACCATAGAAACATTTCGTGTCCCCTAAAACCTTTTTTTTTATCAATTCGTTTATTTTTACAGGCTCAGTTACTTAAGTTTAAAGGAGCCGAATTCTTAAATATAATTTTTAAACTATATATATATAAGTTAAAGAAGTTAGGCCTTTGGGAAGGTTTTTAAAAAATTATAAACGAACTACCTCACTTGAACATCGAATTATGACTGACTTTATTCCTTACTAATTAGCCTGAGCTGAGTTCCCTAACGCGGCGTACGGTTATGCTGATTCTCCAGTTTGGTTCCGGTGAGCTCGATCGTGGTGGACTTCGACCTGGCCAAAGCGCTGAGCCTTAGGATTGTGTATCGAACGATAGGTCGATGTTTCGATGGGTCGTTGGTATCGATGATGTTGACGGTGCAAATATTCAGGTCGATGCGCCGTCAATGATGATGCGCTGTTTGTTCATGTGTCGCCCGGAGAACTGATGCGTTAGCTCTATTGGAAGTGGGTCACCGCTGTTGTTCGGTGGTTAGTTGATCTGTTCGTGTAGTACATGGGGATGTGGGTGTTAACTACTCTCTCCCTAATGAAGATTCGTCTCGAATCTTAAGTTGTTTTCTTCGGAGGTACAATTCGATGAGGCTGCTAGAATTGAAACCGCTGTTGTTGATTGTTGCATAGATGAACTTCTGCGAGTATCGTTGAAGTTGTTTGTGCTGGGTTTTCTAGTGATTTGTCTTGTTGGGTTTGATCTGAGGAGAGGGAAGATGTCATGCTTTTTGTGTTAGCATAGGGTTTTACCTCTGTTGATACATTTCGTGGTGTGGTGTATACTCCAATATGTTTCTTCAGGCTCATGATTGCCAATCCTATGATCATGGCTGCGAGTGGAATCAGGAATCCAATCGTAGTATGTTGCAGTGTTATGTGGTCTCTTTGCAGTTTATGGATGTGGTCTCGGTTTTCAATTCTAAGCAGGTTTACTTGTTGCAGATCAGGTTGGTTGAAGATTACTGTTGGCTGAAAGTTCACTCCAATTGTTGAAATAGTTCTGATCTCGTGATGATTAATTGTCCTCTTGTCGTCGTATTTGCTTCCATTGATTGAAACAGAGCAGTTTGGATATTTGATCAGTAGAGTTCCCGTTATCTGTCTCGATTTGATGTTGCAATTTGAATCCAGAAGAACGGATTTATCAGCGTTTCTCACGATCAGCGTGTGGTCGTCGATAGGCTTAATGTCCATTCCGATGCGATGTTCCTCGTAGGGGCAAGATGCGTTGATTCCTCTTAATGCGTTGTCGATACAACCGTCGCCTGTTAAATTCGTGAGCTCCTGTCTTTGGCAAATTCTATAATTTTCAACAATTGTACATTCGTTATTTATTCCTAGTGTCAGTGTTTTACTCAGAACAGCTGAGTTGTAGGGTGTCGATATAATTCTGTTTTTTCTTGGTAATGTTTCAAATCTAATATATTGGAACTTTTCTGACATAAATATTGGGATCTTGATCACAAATATTATTTTTGTACTTTCATGATGTGTTTCTATACTAAGAAATTCATAAATTTGGTCAATATTGTTAATGTGAATATTTTGTTCTTCTAACTTTTCTAGTACAAACTCTGTTTCATTATTGTTTAATATTGCCCTAGATAAAATCCCTATTTTCGATAGTTGTACAATTTCAAAAATGTCTCTTAGTTGGTTGTTTAGTAGATCTAGATTGAAAAATAGATCGTGAACTATTCCTTTTAAATGATTTTCATATTCTGTGTTTACGTTATTGGCAATTCTCGATATTCTTCTTAAAACCTCAATTTGGTTTTCATTTACGTGGCTAATTAAATTGTTAATTTTAGCTTCGAATTCCTGATTGATTCTGATTTGTCGGTTGTTGTTGTCAATAAGTGTGTTGGTTTTGGTTTTTGAATTTTCTATCGTTTGTCGGATTAATTGTAAATCGTCGTCGTCTAGATTGCCGGTCAATGATTTGATAAACGTTCCTAATGGGTTTAAGAGTCCTCGTTTCTGTCGGTGTATGGGTTTCAACTGTTTGTAATTGTCGGAAATTTGTTTCATCCTAATGTCCAATGTTTTAAGGTATGGTTTCGTGAAATTTTGTCGTTCGAACTGGTGTAACGTATACTGGAGGTTGGTGAAACTACTTTCGAACTTTTCCAAATCCACGATGTGGAGATGGAAATGTTGAGATGTGATAATCTTCGCTTCTCTCTCGCTAAATGCTATTATTCCATCATGTCGTGAGAGGTCTGTTATCGTCACTTCTGCTGTAACATCAAGGGCTAATCTGGAATAGAGAAATATGTGAGTACTACTTTGGGTTTCGAGACGTCATTTTCTTTGACGTCTTATTTTTGTTTTATGTATCGTTCTTCCATTCTGATCTTGGAAGGTTTTTGTGTTATCTCTTGCGATTTGATATCGTTTATACTTATCCTTTGTTTTACTTTTGACCCCTTGGCGCGCGACGTATACAGTTTCGTCCACTTCCAGTGATGGGTCAGCTTCCTTGTTTTTGTTGTGGTGCTGTAAATCTTGTTTTTGTTTTTTAATGAGAGCTAATGTTGCTTCATTGTATATTTCATTCCTTTTCCTAACAATTTCTTCAATGTTACTCGGTCTCACCTCTCCCTCTTTTATTCCAAAGAATACTTCTTTGGGTCGCATCTTGGTTGAAGAGTGAATAGTGTCGTTATAAAGTGCTACAGTGACTCTAAACAACTCTTTCTTACTTAATCCCTCATGTTTCGATCTACAACAGCGAAACATTTCTGCAATTGTTGAGTGAAATCGTTCAACGATTCCATTCACTTCGCTTTTATTAGATGGTGTGAAATATGTTTCAATTCCTAGTTCTTCTAACATGCCTCTTACTTCAACAGACTTTAGTGCTGGTTCATTGTCACTGACCAAAAGTCTGGGTATCCCATATGTTGAGAAGAATTTTGTCAGTCCTGAACGGACGTCAGGAATCGATCTCGATTTAATTGGAAAAAGCATTCCGAACTTCGATAATTTGTCTACCACGGATATGAACGTGTTTGGTTGACATATGAATATATCAACATGAACTATGTCTAGCGGCTTTTTAGGTATTGGAGTTTGGGCTAGGTTCAATTTATAAGGATGTCGCTCATATTTAGCAGTTTTACACGTATTGCACAATGTGACGTGTGTTCTAACTTTCCTTTTCATGTTCGGGAAGTAGAATTTCTGGCTGATAGCCATCAGATTTTCTTCGATGCCTCTGTGAGCTCTTGTATGTGTTGTATTTATGACTTCATTCTGTTCTTCTTCAGTTTTTAAGTCAATTAAGAACTTTTGTGAAATAACTACTTTAAACGTTTTGACGCGAGAAAAATAGTTTTTATACACAATTTGAAGGGTGTTGATGAGATTTTCTGGGCAGTAAATGCAATTTACTCTTTTAGGATCCATGAATTCTTTGAATATTCTTAGTAATATTGGTACACCAAAATTCACTTTTGTAAACGTGTGTCTTAGGACTTTGGGAAAAACTTGTTCTCCGGTGGTCTCACTCTCAGTTCCATCTATTTTCAAAATGATCTGATTGGAAAAAGTGTTTACCGGTTTTTCGGTACATGCGATAAATTCCGAGTCATCGGTGTCTGCCGAATGTTGCGTAGCAGCGTCTGATGAAGAATCATTTTGTTCTTCATTCAGATTTAAATTTTGGGGAATTCTAGAGAGGCCATCGGCAACGACATTTTGTTTTCCGGCACGATATCTTATATCGTAGGAATAGTCCATTAAAGCAATCATCCATCTGGCAATTTTACTTGATGGATCTTTCAAGTTCACGGCGCAAGTAAGCGGCTTGTGATCTGTGTATAAAATGAATTTATTTCCGAAAAGGTACGGTCGGAAATATTTGGTTGCCCAATAAATAGCTAGTAACTCCTTCTCAATAGTGGAGTACTTTTCTTCGGTTTGACTGAGTGTTCTCGATGCAAAAGCAACAGGTTTATCTCTTCCGATTGGACCTTGTGAGAGAACAGCTCCTATTGCGTATTTGGATGCATCTGTTGTCAATATGAAGGTTTTTTCGAAATCTGGGTGTATTAGAATAGCGCTGCTAGAAAGTATCTGTTTGCACTTGTTGAATGCTTTTAGAAATTCTGGAGTATGTTCTACTTTCTCATTTTTCCGAAGACATTGTGTTAGCGGTTTCGTTATCCGGCTGAAATCCTTTATGAATTTTCTATAGTATCCCAGTGTTCCTAAGAAGGATTTAATGTCCTTCTCGGTTTTGGGAATTGGCCAATTTTGGATAACTTCAATTTTTTCTGGGTTTGGTTTTACACCTTCTTCATTCACCACGTGACCGAGGAAGGAGACCTCTTTCTTCAAAAATTCACTTTTGTCGAGCTGTATTTTTAAGTTGGCTTTTTTAAGAGCAGCGAAAATTTTATTTAAGTTGTTGCAGTGTTCTTGTAAACTGCTGCTGAATACAATGATATCGTCCATATACACTAGGCAGATAAATCCGGCTAGGCCTACCAGCACAGCATTCATTGTTCTCTGAAATGTTGCCGGGGCGTTTTTCAGCCCGAATGGCATTCTTAGATATTCGTAGTGGCCGTTCTCAGTTGAAAATGCAGTTTTTTGAATATCGTCTTTTTCCATCAGAATTTGGTGGAATCCCGAAGCTAAATCTAGGGTTGTAAAATATTTACTTCTCCCTAATTTATCTAGGATATCCGTGATATTCGGTATGGGGAATTTATCATCCACAGTTTTAGCATTGAGCTTTCTGTAATCAACGACGATTCTCCATTTTTGAATACCTGCAGCATCCGCTTTCTTCGGAACGACCCAAATGGGTGAATTCCATGGTGACGTAGAAGGACGAATTATGTTTTCATCAAGCATTTTCTGAATTTGTTTGCCGACTTCCTCTTTATGGCAATGAGGATACCTATAGCTTTTCTGATACACAGGTATCTCATCATGGGTCAAAATTTTATGTTTCACAACATTAGTAGCTGTAAGGGGTTCGTTGTCGAGGTGAAAAATATCTTGATTTTCCTCAATGACATTGATCAAACTATTTTTCTCTTCTCTGTTTAAATGATCCAGACGAAGTTGGTCCATAAGTTTTCTGAATCTGTCAGGACGAGCTTCCAAAAAATTGAATTCGTTTTGCTCAACCAAGCATTCAAAGTTATTAAGAGTGATCTCAAGTGGATAATCTAATGAAAGTGTTTGATTCTCAGTTGAACTGTTCTTGAGACTGACAATGGCTTTATGACCTACTGCTTGGTATAAACCAGCACATATGAAAAGGTTTGTATTGATTTCGAGATCATCTTCTAGTAAAAAATCACCTGATTGCTCGGAAACTGGTATCTCTATATTATGAATGGTTTCTCTTGAAATTTCCTTTGAGAAAGGTTCTGGATGTTTTCTGAGCATCTGAAGTTTTGTTCCTAATATGGTTATGGAATTGTCATCTGTTTCAATCTTCGCTTTAAGTTCCTGAAGCGTTTCATACCCAATAAGGCCGTGGAAAAAATTATGAAAATCAAAAATATGAAATTTGAACGATTTATCAGTTAAGTCGGGAAATGGATTGAAGTCGACATATCGTTCAATTTTGTGAGTGCCTGAGATGTTGGAGACAACAGTTGGTGTAGGCAGCGCAAAGGATTTTTTCACAAATCGGGGGCATAAATAATTTTTGTTAGCTCCCGTATCTATCAATAATTTCAATCCAAACCCTTGACGTGTGGGAATTTCCATGTAAGGGATGAAATTTTTTGAGTTTACCTGGGGAAATGGGATGTGCTTTCCAGTTGAAAATTTAGGTTATCGACTGCTTTGCTAGAAGTTTCTTGTTCGTAGGTCTCATTGGAAGTTTCTTGCTCATTTTCTAAATGTATTTCTGAATGGTCTTCTTCGTATGAATAATTATCCATTGGCGTTGGGTAGTAATCGTGGTGATAACTTGCCAAGGGATAACATTGATACTCGTATTGATACTCTTGAGCGTTTTGTTGAGTTTGTTCAATATTTCTTAATTCCGTTATCCGTGCTGGTCTCGGTGGGACAGCAGGAAAGAATTGGCTTCTTGCATTATAATTATGCGGTGGTCTATTAACGTAATTTACATATTTAGAGCGAATGGATTTATCAGCATTCATTGGACTCGGTAATGCTTTCCGAAGTTGTCCATTGTTGGTATTATTGCCCTGAGGTGGAGCTGGAAAACGAGGCGTAAAGTTTGGTCTGGTTGGAATACTTTCATGCTGATATGATTGATATGGTTGACGGGGAATAAATGGTCGATGATTAAACATCGGTTGACGAGTTTGTAATTGAGGATAAAAATGTATTGGTTTGGGTAAACGTGGTGTTAAAGTCGGTTTACTTAAGCCCGTACGACTTTGATAGTTACGTTCTTCTACCGCAGCATCAAATGCTTGTTTTATATTTCTGGGTTGACGTGCACGCACGTTCCCTCCAATCGGCTCTTTCAGCCCTGCTAGGAAAACCTGTAGAGCATTTTCCTTATGCGTCGAGTTTCTATCATTTTTAATATTCTCTTCTCTTGGAGAAATATTAGTATTATTAATTAGTAAGGATAGAAGATTTTGTACTTGTCCAAAAAATTGTTCAACTGATCCGTTTTGCTGAAGTTGAAACAGCTCGCGGGTAAGTGTGACTGAGTCACGTTTATCATTATAATAAGCGATGAGATTTGCTTTAATCTCATCCCAGTTGAGAGAAGTTCCATAAGTTTCTAGGACTTGGTCCGCTTCATTAATTATTTTGCTTCTTATAGCTTGAAGCCAAATTTGCTCGAAAGGTGTATTTTTAATAGGTTCCATGAATGGCATAAAATGTTCGACGGACCTAATGAAACTATGCAACTTAACGGGATTGCCGTCGAATGGTTGCAGTTCTCTCACCGCTTGGGGTGTTTGGAGAGATTTCGTAATCTTTTCAGCCTGTTCGAATATTCTGTTTGTTTCTTCAATTCGATTCATGTTCTGTCTAGGGGGTAGTAAAGGATTCGGTTGAGGTGGAGGAGGAGGTATTGGGTTAGGAGAATTGTTCATTTCCGTGTTCATTTCTCGATTTCTTAAATTATAGGGATGGAAACGGTCCATCAAATCCTATATCTCGGGGGTGAAGAAATTTGATTAGTTTTTCTTTAGAATTTTCTTAAATCTAAACGCGATATTTTATATGGCGATTGTTTCTTACAATCTAAACGCGGCTGGCTACACACGGCGCAGATATTCTCTCTGCTGTGTAGACACTGTGCTTTCGACCGGGGGAAATCTTATTGTACCGATCGCATCTACCACAGATATTCACTCTGCTATGCGATCAGTCTCCTACGCGGTGTGAGATTAGCACTTCACCGTTGGATGGTCTGATAAGAACTTTCCGCACTAGTGGAACTACAGATATGCTCTCTGTTTGTTACACACTAGTTACTCGCTACGCGAGGTGGTCTACTTGCACATACGTTTAATTTCTTTTGATAATGATATTATTAATATTTATGCAGATATCAATTCTGCCACATTGGGTGTTTTAACTTTAGTTATATAGAAGGTATAAGATAATAATTGTGGAGAATTACTTACATGGAGAATAAAACTAATATTCGCAGAGTGGTTCTTCCCGATAGCACCTTCATTGATTGATCTGATAAATTTCTTCTTTGAAACAAACATTAGTAATGTTCAAGTCTTTTTCGAAGCACACGTATTGTCTTTTGTATTTGGGCCTCTTTTTCTCGTTATTCAGTTAAACTTCACTTTGCACTAGATTATTTCTATTTTCTGTTAATCCGATATTGTTCTGCACTTAATCAATTCGATCACTATTTCATATCTATTTCGAAACACTTGAGCGGTAATCGTATCCTACCGACTGCGCCAGTTAAAGAAGTTAGGCCTTTGGGAAGGTTTTTAAAAAATTATAAACGAACTACCTCACTTGAACATCGAATTATGACTGACTTTATTCCTTACTAATTAGCCTGAGCTGAGTTCCCTAACGCGGCGTACGGTTATGCTGATTCTCCAGTTTGGTTCCGGTGAGCTCGATCGTGGTGGACTTCGACCTGGCCAAAGCGCTGAGCCTTAGGATTGTGTATCGAACGATAGGTCGATGTTTCGATGGGTCGTTGGTATCGATGATGTTGACGGTGCAAATATTCAGGTCGATGCGCCGTCAATGATGATGCGCTGTTTGTTCATGTGTCGCCCGGAGAACTGATGCGTTAGCTCTATTGGAAGTGGGTCACCGCTGTTGTTCGGTGGTTAGTTGATCTGTTCGTGTAGTACATGGGGATGTGGGTGTTAATTGTTTATATATATATATATAAACAATTTTCTTACATCTATGGTTAGTAAGGTGGAAAACCGATTACTCGCGGTGTACTCGAGTTTAGGAGGGTGACATATTTTTAGGAGAAGGATGGGATATAAGGAAATTGTAACAATGTTGATGAACACTCATTTCATAAATCTATTCGTATATCTATAGTGTATTTACATTTCAACTTATTCTACTATTTATAGTAAGGGGACGAATTACCCGCAAAGGAAGGAAAGGAGGGTATAAGGATGTAGGGACAATCACACACGAAGATCTATAGCTTTAAGGAAAACATATATATGGGACATGTAATCAAGGTCTAACCGAGCCAACACATCTCTCACCGGCACATTGGGCTGTCTTCCTCGGGCCCGAAGGGAGTTTTCTAAATTCGATCTGGCGACCAGATACACCTCGCACGACCAAACAATGTGCTCGATGTCGTGATAACCTTGGTCACAAACGCAGAGATTGCTGCTGGCAAGATTGAAACGAAAGAGTAGTGCATCTAACGAACAGTGATTGGACATGAGTCGGGAGAAGGTGCGAATAAAGTCTCAGTCGACTCAAGTCTAGACTTTTGAACCACGGTTTGAGGCTAACCTTAGAGATGATCGAGTGAAACCACCGGCCCAATTCATCTTCATTCCACTTGCGTTGCCAGTTAGCGATGGTATTTTTGCGGACTAAAGAATAAAATTCATTGAAGGTGATTTGACGCTGATAAATATCGCCTTCAATTGCACCTACCTTTGCTAATGAGTCAGCCCTCTCATTACCCGGAATGGAGCAATGTGAAGGGACCCAGACAAAAGTAATGACATAACAGCGTCTGGATAAAGCACTCAAAATTTCTCGTATTCTCTCAAGGAAGTACGGCGAGTGCTTTTCCGGCCTCACTGAACGGATAGCTTCGACAGAGCTAAGACTATCCGTTACAATGTAATAGTGTTCAACAGGTCGTGAGGCGACGCTGTCCAGCGCCCAATGAATTGCTGCCAATTCAGCAATATACACTGAGCAAGGATTCTGAAGACTGTGTGAGGTGCTAAAAAATTCGTTGAACACTTCAAATCCTTTGGACTCGTTTATAGTGGACCCATCAGTAAAGTACATATTATCACAATTGATACCCCCATACTTTTCATCGAAGATCGTTGGAGCGATCCTCGATCGTTGGTAATCTGAATATCCATGGATATCTTGCTTCATGGACAGATCAAAATGCACAGAGGAATTGATGTAGTCAGGGAAACAAACACGGTTGGGAATATACGAAGAAGGATCAACCTGCACGGAGATGAATTCATGATATGAACTCATGAATCCGGAGTGAAAATTTAGCTCGATCAGCTGCTCAAAATTTCCGATCACCAATGGGTTCATAACCTTACACCGGATGAAGAACCGAAGAGATAATAAATTGAAGCGATCTTTTAGTGGGAGTAGGCCTGCCAAAACCTCGAGACTCATGGTATGCGTTGAGGGCATACATCCCAACGCGATACGGAGACAAAGATACTGAATTCGCTCGAGTTTAATGAGGTGTGTTTTGGCAGCTGATTGAAAACAGAAACTGCCATACTCCATCACTGAGAGAATAGTTGTTCGATACAACATTATAAGATCTTCTGGATGGGCTCCCCACCAGGTGCCGGTAATTGTACGGAGAAAGTTTATTCTTTGTTGGCATTTTTTACTCAGATACCTAATATGGGACCCCAAGTACATTTGGAGTCGAACCAGACACCAAGATACTTGAATGACATAGCATGAGTGATCGGTTTACCCAAAAGTTGAAGCTTTGGTTTTGCTGGTCTATGCTTCCTAGAAAAAACCACCATCTCTGTTTTCTCCGTGGAGAATTCGATCCCTAGCCCAATGGCCCAGGTTGAAAAATTGTTCAAAGTATCTTGTAAAAGTCCTTGCAGGTCGGATTCGTTTGATCCTACGACAGACACCACTCCATCATCTGCAAGTTGTCTTAGGCTGCAATTTTGTGTAAGGCAATTGTCGATGTCGCTTACATAGAAGTTGTACAAAAAAGGGCTTAAACATGAGCCCTGGGGGAGTCCCATGTAAGAGACCCGACTTACTGCCGAATCTCCGTGAGAAAAGTTCAAATGTTTCTCACAAAGCAAGTTATATAACATATTATTCAATAGAGGCGGCAGACCCCGAAAGTGTAATTTGTCCGACAAAACCTCTATTGAAACAGAATCGAAGGCCCCCTTTATGTCCAAGAATACTGAAGCCATTTGTTTTTTTTCGGCGTAAGCCATTTGAATTTCTGAAGAAAGCAACACAAGACAATCATTCGTCCCCTTGCCCCTGCGGAACCCATATTGTGTATCTGAGAGTAGGCCATTCGTTTCAACCCATCGATCAAGGCGAAACAAGATCATTTTCTCCAACAATTTCCGTATACAAGACAGCATTGCTATTGGGCGGTACGAATTGAAGTTGGACGCGGGTTTTCCGGGTTTTTGAATAGCTATAACTCGTACTTATCTCCAATCATCTGGAACAATATTATTCTCCAGAAACCGATTGAATAAATTCAACAAGCGATGTTTCGCCACATCAGGGAGGTTTTTCAGCAAGTTGAACTTAATTCTATCCGATCCCGGAGCAGAATTGTTACATGAAAGCGGAGCAAGAGACAATTCTACCATCGAAAACTCGGAATCAAGATCGCACCTACCTTGTGGTATATCTCGAACAATTTTTTGCACAGGAGCGGAATCAGGACAAACCTTCCGTGCAAAATTAAAAATCCATCGATGTGAATATTCTTCGCTTTCATTCGTTGAAGAGCGATTTCTCATGTTTCGAGCCACTTTCCATAATTTTTTCATTGACGTTTCTCGTGACAAACCTCCCACGAAATTTCGCCAATAAGCACGTTTTTTCCCTTTGATTAAGTTTTTGAATTGATCTTCAAGGGCTAAATACGTTTGAAAATTTTCAGGGGTTCCACGTTTCCGAAAAGCTTTAAATGCATTCGATTTTTCTACATAAAGCTTGGAACATTGGCTATCCCACCATAGATTGGGAGGCGGCCTTCGGGAAATGGTGGAACCTGGGATGGGTTTCGTTTGAGCGCGAACCGCGCTGTCATAGATCAAACGAGATAGGAAGTTATACTCCTCCAATGGAGGTAAATCATCTCTGGAATTGATGGCTAGAGCAATCGCGTCCGCATATTTTTTCCAGTCAATGTGTCTTGTGAGGTCATATGCCATGTTTATAGATTCAGAAGAATTCGACCCAATGGTGATGGAAATTTTGATTGGCAAGTGATCACTACCGTTGGGGTCCTGGATTACATTCCACTTGCAATCTAACGATAGTGAAGCGGTCAAGCGAGAGGTCAAGAGCACTTGGGTTAGCAGGAGGTTTAGGTACACGTGTTGTTTCCCCAGTGTTCAAAACGGTCATATTGAAGCTGTTACAAAGGTCATATATCAACAATGAACGATTGTCGTCGTACTGTTCCCCCCAGGCAGTTCCGTGAGAGTTGAAATCTCCCAAGATCAATCGTGGCTCAGGAAGGAGTGAGATGTCAACAAGTTGCTTGCGGCTAACCGCAGCTCTCGGAGGCCAATACAAGCTGACAATACAGAGGTCTTTGCCTCTGATGTTTGCATGACAAGCAACAGCTTCGATCCCTCCAATAGGTGGAAGGTCAATTCGAAAAAATGAGTGGCACTTATTGATCCCCAAAAGCACCCCTCCGTATCTATCATCACGGTCCAAGCGTATAATATTAAAATCGTGGAAAGAGATATCATCTCGCGAAGAAAGCCAAGTTTCGGACAGAGCAAAAACATCACAATTGAATTTATGAATTAAAAATTTGAATGTATCCAATTTAGGGATGAGACTACGACAATTCCACTGTAAAACAGTGATATCTCCGACCTCTCTATTTGAATTAGACATCAAGAGAGATAATCATTGCAAGGAGGGGCCATGTTTGCTTCAATTGTTGCAAAATTGTCTTTAATACTGGAAGCATTGAGATGACAATGGTACTGATGGAGTCGGAAACATTAAAACACTTGAAGATTTGATCCAGAAGGTCAGACAACTTTATAAATCCCGATTGGGAAGTTGAGCTGGACGGAAAAATAGGGACAGTTGTGGTTTTTGATGTCCCCTCGAGTGCTGGGTCGTTCGAAGATGAAATATTCCCACGGAAGCCAGGAGGAACCTGATTTTGCTTGTCCGCTGCACTCGATTTTTTAGGCAAGCTAACAGAGGATATAACCGTGGGGACTTGTTCTTGAACTTTGGGAGTGGTCACATTTTTGCGCCGGGGATTCCCTTTGAAAATAAACGGTGTGCCCCCGCTAGCTGTGTCCGCTTCCATTTCATCAACTGGCAACGTGGAAAAGGTGTTGTGTGTTGAGATTGGTTGTTCTTGTTGTTGGGTCAGTGGCGAAGCGCCCTTTAAAATTTCCGCAAATGTGCGCTTCGAGCGTTCCTTTAAAGAGCGCTTTTGTTTCTCCCAGCGACTCTTGTAAGTTACACAAACTGAGAGCTCGTGTGGGGATCCCCCGCAATATGGACATTTATGCTCAGTCGCACTGCAGGATTTCCCCTCATGTTGCTCTCCGCAAGTGGCACAGCGCTCCTTGTTGGCACAATAATCCGAACTTGCATTTGTTGCAAGTCATGGGCTTTGGCACGAAGAGTCGCACAGGTAGTCTCAATTTGTCCACCATAACGTAGTCAGGGAGGGCGGCACCAGCAAAGGTGACTCGAAACGAGTCGGACGGCGTAAATTTAGTTTGGTCCCCATCATGGGAAAGTTTCCCGAGTTGACGACAGTCCAAGATTTTCACTTCCATTGAGGGGAGCTTCTTGAACTTGCCTTTTCCTTCTGCTTTTATTTGTTCGATCGTCAGACCCGTTTCAGTTATCACCCCCTCAATTTCTACGTTATGGGAGGGTATAAATGTTCGATATTCGAGAGTGAAATGTTGATCAGCAACAATCTCGTTTGCATGTTTCCGGTCATTCACGACAACTCGCAATTTGTTCGGTCTAACCCTGCGAATTTCAGATACAGAATTGTATCTGGCCAGATCTTTCATGATCTGAATAACGTTAAGGTTTTTTCCTTTCGGTTTTGGCGGAGGAAAACAACCCACGGGCCAGTTCCAGGTGCATCTTCTGGATAAACTCTGACACGTGGAGCGGAGACAACAGAGGGGGAAGACGAGGACGAGGACGAGGATGAGGATGGGGACGAGGACGAGGATTGGGTTGGATCGGAAGCATCAGAAGGGGGAAGCGAAATCGATGATGGGAGATGGGGAGTGGAAGTAACAGTGGGTTGAGAAGGGAGGCTTGCAATTTTCTTAGAGGGGGGCTTGGTAGGATGAGCGGATTCGTCCCCAGAAGAATTATCTTCCTTATGAGGGACTCGTTTATGTTTTTTCCCAGATCTTGTATAAGATTCATTATCGGAGGTCTCCATCTCTGGAGATTCTCCACTATTCTCCATTTTACAAAAATTTCTGTATTATTTCTAATTTATTATTGATTTTAACAATAATCTCAAAAAAAAATAGCAAACAAAAAAATTATGATAATAATATTAAACAATGAACGCTCTACGCCTCGCGTTCATCGCGTTTTGGTCAAGCCTCCCGACGAACTCTGGATACGCTTCCTCGAACATTGCGAGTATTCGAGGGCGACCGCTCATGTCCGTCTCCAAAGCAGTGCAGATGTAATAGGCGCGGATCACGAATTCGTTCATTTCGTGTGTCCACATGATCCGTCGCCTAGTAGTACCCACAAGTGTGGACGACTGTCGTCTGACAGTCGCAACACGCCTCGTAGGCGCAGCGTTTCGTTGGTGATGTCGATGGCTGCTGTTTCCGTGTGGCGGTAGCTCTTCGGGTTGAACCCGGCTGGTGGCCCGCTCTTGCACATCGCCCTCCAGCCGCTGGCCGCTCGCTCTTACGCCCGTTCCAGGACCAGCTCCAGTTCGGGGACCCTCCTCGGGTGATCGCATTCGTAGTATTCGTCTTGACCTTAGCTCCATTGTCTGGGTGTATCTCCTTTGCCCGGGAGACAGCGGGTTGGCAAGGCCTCCATGACCCGGGAGGCCTTCCCCGGGAGAGATATAGCGCTCTGACTCGCTCGCACCCCCTCACTTAGCCACTTTCGACACCCGTTCTCGGAGCCAAGACCAGGTGTGTGTTTCCAGTTCACGCCCGATCTAAAAATGTCGTCATATGATCTTCGTGGAGGCGTGAGATAGGAACATTTGAGACCAACAGGTAGGCTCCTACCCTAGTGTTGATCCCCATTTGAGAACCAGCCAACCAACTACCAACTACCAACTAAACAATGAACAAATAATTGAATAGTAATATTAATAATAAATATGTGTACCTTAATATAAAAGTTGTTCCAATAATGCACTCTACTGCCCTAATCAGGGAGAGACAGAGGCTACGCGCTACGGAGACAACACAATAGCGTAAGAATAGCTTACGGAGCCACGTGATGATGAATCCCGTTTGCGACAGTCACGCGATGGCGATCCCGTTATGTCGAATCAGTTCAACAGCCGCAATCCGGCTCGCTGCAAGAGCGCTGCTTCCTTTGTTCCTTCGTTCCACTTCACAAAAGGTCAGGTCGCGGACAGCAATGACCTTCACTCGTACACGATACACTCGTACCAATAGCACAATAGCAAAAGTGGCAACGCACAATACCGACACTGAACTTTACTCGTCAAGAGTTGGATAGCGAATGACCCCTAAAACCTTCGCATACCAAATTTGGTTTCATTTGCTTGATTGTTGATTAATTTTCGAGTAATGCAGAAATTTGTGTTTCATTTGTTTGGCAGACTTCTATCTTATCTGCAATATCATTATACATAATTCCTGGTGATAATTCAATCAAAACCTTCAAAAATCACGATTTTTACTGCACTGTACCACTGTACTTATCATATATAATCGAGTCCGACCTGTTTTTGATATTCTTCATCGATCTATAACAAAAAAAAGTTCAATTTTGGCGCTTACGCCATATTGCGAGATTACGGCAGATCTGCTCTCACTGCTTGTGAAACGTAAAAACAGCAACGACTCTACCGAACACCCTGGCGGGAAGCATCCCATGTGAGTGGCTTCTGTTTGCTTACGACATTCGACTTCAAACACCACGAGAGCTGAGCTTCAAACGTTTGATTGGAGAAGACCAAGATGATCCCCACCGTGATTCCGTGGAGAAAATTAATTGTCCAAGAAGCGATGCTGCTACTGATAAGCCGACGCGCTTCTGGCACAGAATGCAGGCATGGCTCGCCACAGAGTTCGATTTGGTTTGGTTCTTTCATCCAGTTTCGCAAACGCTCTCGGTCACATTATTTTCTGTTCCTGGTTTTTCTTGGCGCACAACGTGTGTGTGTGTTTGTGATTTGAGCAAAGATCAACAACAATGTCAACAGTAACCGGAATTACGTCCTTAAGCACAAACCCAGCTATGTTAAGTCAATTCAGGCGATGGAGAATAAATGGTAGCACTTCGTGAGTGAAATGCAAACAGTAACATTATTTACCTACTGCTAAGCAAACGGCGCGTTCTGTTATGGTCAGCAGCTCAAGACAAAGTAAGCAAAATAGACTTTAAAAGGCAAGGCCGCCAGTGCGAAAGCAAATTGGGCAAATCTTGTAGCTCTGGTTTAGGGAAGCAGTCGGTGTTTGTGTTCATGATTGGCATGAATAAGTGCCAGGCGCGCTTTTTTTTCATCCGTACGCATGGCGCCGAAAAACAAGACGCAAGCATGTGCTTATCGCTCGGTCATGATCAGCGCACGAGATTAAAACAAAGCATTGAAGGAAGCTGAGCTTAACCGATGGAAGTCTTACAAGAGGGGAACAACTCAAAGTATGTTGTTGCAAATTTTCAACGTTTTTCTCAGATCTCCACTACTGGAATTCATTTCGGAAGGATAAATTGATAAAGCGGCCAAATTTGTGCGGCCTGTCGTGAAACTAAAAACTTATCTAGCTATAGCACAAAGCACCGCATTTGAATTATCGTTTTGAGTGATGCTGTGAGTAGTTAACTACCAACCGGTAATTTGATGATTGTTTGTTGCGTACCGCCAATCAGCGCAAACGATTTTCGTTGTTGTCACGACGCTTGTTTCTAATATTCGAATGTTTCCTGTATTTTCCAGCTTAGCTTTCCAGCTTCGATCAATAGTCGCCTGATGGCCTGGATTCTCCGAACAAGCAATAATGAGCGGAAATACTGTTCCGCAAAGTAACATTTTTGAAGTTTTGTTGGGGGCTATAAAATCCAGTAATTATTCAAGAGAAGCTTTTCCCAGAAAGCCACCATTTAGCCACCGACGCTTGTTTTTATCGTCTCCCGATTTGGGAGTGAACTTATTTATGCAGATATTTTTTTGCCATGATTGTTTTGTTGTTTTAAGGCTTGTACGCTCCTGGAGTTTTGTGTGTTTCAGAAGAAGAAACTCTAGCGTCGCTGGAAGAACTTTGTGATAAATGTTGACTCTCGTCGTTTTTCATGGTTGGAGACGATTCCGGAGTGATCATTCGGTTATTTTATGAGTTGTTTAGTAGAGTATTTGATGACAGCTCCCACGAATATGCTGCAAGATTTTACTTTCACTGAGTTTTGTTGAATGATGTCTCAAGCCGCGGTTAATAGGAAAAATGTAAAGTTGAACAAAATAGAAAAGTATGGAAAATCTCGTAACATGAAACTTCAATGAATTCATTTCATGATACAGATCGTTTTCATTTCATTGAGAAATACATACACAATGTGTCAATCAAGTTTTGAAACTTGCTTTTCAACAAGTTATTTTAAGATTCGATGATTTTATTATTCAAAGTAGCTCTCTGTAATTAGGTAAATTACGATAAATTAGGTTGGGGAAAAAGTAATCCATTATTTTTGGGTGAAATTCAAAACTTTTTTGAATTTGCTTCGGATTATCCGATTTGGGTCAAATATGCACCGTTTTGTTGTAAAATTTGTTGCCAGGTAGCTTCATAATGCCTCACTAATGAAAGTCTTGGTCCTTGTTGGCGATAGACTATTACAATCTTCTCATGATCCCAATTCAGGAAGTTTTGCAATGCGAGGAAAAGGTGGTAATCGCTTGGTGCCAGGTTCGGACTATATGATGGATGCATTGAAACATCCCAATCAAGCTCACGGAGTTGGGTGGCCTTGCGTTGTCTTGATGAAACACAACAGCTCTTCTGTTGGCCAATTTTGGACGTTTGGACGTCGACTACTAGCTTCAAACGGTTCATTTGTTCACAGTAGAGATCTTAATTTAGTGTATTGCACTAAAAAAATAAAATTAAATTAAAGATAAATTTTAAATTTCAATAAAAAAAAAAAATTGCACTATTTTACTGTCACAGTATGGCACCATAACCACCATTCACAATTTTAACGACCTGCTTTGCATTTTCGTCTTTATAAAAGAAAAAGTGTAAAATGTACCAAATTTACTCTTTGTTGAATTCCATTGTTAACACGCTGTAACTCACAACTGTATGGAACAAACAAAAAAACAGCGAGATAATTTTTTTAGTGTGAGATGTCGTTTTCACAACGAGCCTAAACTTTGAAAAGAAATTGTATGATCGATATCACGCGAGAAGTATCGCGTTGGGATGTATGCCCTCAACGCATACCATGAGTCTCGAGGTTTTGGCAGGCCTACTCCCACTAAAAGATCGCTTCAATTTATTATCTCTTCGGTTCCTCATCCGGTGTAAGGTTATGAACCCATTGGTGATCGGAAATTTTGAGCAGCTGATCGAGCTAAATTTTCATTCTGGATTCATGAGCTCATATAATGAATTCGTCTCCATGCAGGTTGATTCTTCTTCGTATATTCCCAACCGTGTTTGTTTTCCTGACTAC
Organism: Toxorhynchites rutilus septentrionalis; assembly: GCF_029784135.1. Classification (NCBI taxonomy): domain Eukaryota; kingdom Metazoa; phylum Arthropoda; class Insecta; order Diptera; family Culicidae; genus Toxorhynchites; species Toxorhynchites rutilus. The sequence goes on from NC_073746.1 coordinate 228,442,302, forward strand.
ATCAATTCCTCTGTGCATTTTGATCTGTCCATGAAGCAGGATATCCATGGAACATCAGATTATCTTCGATCTAGGATCGTTCCAACGATCTTCGATGCAAAGTATGGGGATATCAATTGTGATAATATGTACTTTACTGATGGGTCCTCTATGAATGAGTCCACAGGATTTGGAGTGTTCAACGAATTTTTTAGCACCTCACACAGTCTTCAGAATCCTTGCTCAGTGTATATTGCTGAATTGGCAGCGATACACTGGGCGCTGGACAGCGTCGCCTCACGACCTGTTGAACACTATTACATTGTAACGGATAGTCTTAGCTCTGTCGAAGCTATCCGTTCAGTGAGGCCGGAAAAGCACTCGCCGTACTTCCTTGAGAGAATACGAGAAATTTTGAGTGCTTTATCCAGACGCTGTTATGTCATTACCTTTGTCTGGGTCCCTTCACATTGCTCAATTCTGGGTAATGAGAGGGCTGACTCATTAGCAAAGGTAGGTGCAATTGAAGGCGATATTTATCAGCGTCAAATCGCCTTCAATGAATTTTATTCTTTAGTCCGCAAAAATACCATAGTTAACTGGCAACGCAAATGGAACGAAGATGAATTGGGCCGGTGGTTTCACTCGATTATCCCTAAGGTTAGCCTCAAACCATGGTTCAAAAGTCTGGACTTGAGTCGGGACTTTATTCGCACCTTCTCCCGACTCATGTCCAATCACTGTTCGTTAGATGCGCTACTCTTTCGTATTAATCTTGCCGACAACAATCTTTGTGTTTGTGGCCAAGGTTACCACGACATCGAGCACGTTGTTTGGTCGTGCGAGCTGTATCTTGTCGCCAGATCGAATTTAGTAGTCACCCTTCGGGCCCGAGGAAGGCAGCCCAATGTGCCGGTGAGAGACGTGTTGGCTCGGTTAGACCTTGATTACATGTCCCAAATATATGTATTCCTTAAAGCTATCGATCTTCGTGTGTGATTGTCCTTATACCCTTAGTTTTTCCTTTTCCTTTTCCTTTGTGAGAGATCGGATCCCTTCTTAAGAATAAGATGAAATGTAAATACATATTAGATATAAGATAGGTTTAAGAATTGAGTGTGATGAGTGTGATTGAGAGTGTGAGTGTGATCAATGTCAACATATCCTCATATCCCCTCCTTTTCCTGAAGAAAATATGTCACCCTTCTAAACTCGAGTTGACCGCGAGTAATCGGTTTCCTATATTATTAACATTAGAATTAAGGAAAAATGTATATATACTAGTAACAATACAGTAAGGAGTTCGGCTCCTTTAAACCTATGTAACTGAGCCTGTAAAAATAAACGATATAAATAAAAAAAAAAATCACGCGAGATATCGATCACTACAGCCAACTACCGAGAAAATAATTGATTTGTTTTTCACCAACCTAATACTTTCTACATTGACTAAATGTTTGCTCTATATACTTTTGATTTCTATACAGGAAATTAAAATGATACATGTAATGAATGTTTAAGAGATTTGGTAATAGTAAGGCAATCAAATAATTTAACAAACAAAATATGTATGTTTTTCAATTTCATATGCCGCTTGTATTCCTCACAACAAGTCAAGTAACATTTTTGCAAGACGCATTTTTATTCAATTAACATTTTATTTAATTGTGATCAAGCATATCCTGAGATAGAACTAGAGGTTTGATCATGTAGGGAATTTCGCTATGAAATAACTAAACTGATTGCTTATTTAAAGGTTTGAGAGGAACACTTATGACTAACAGTCCGTGATATTTTTGCGGGTCGCCATCTTAATTTTCTGTTTCAAATTTTTTTTCCTTAGAAATACAAATGTTTGAGGAGCTGAATCGGAAGCGAACTTCACTCCCCCAAACATACTTGGAACTTCTTTTTTGCGTAATGTGTTGGGTGGCTGGCCCACTTCGATAGCCCACAATGTCCAGCACCCAACACTGCTGGGGAAATCCTTTCCCCACCCAATTGCCATCGGCGAAAACACTAAATCACCAACTGCATTCGAATGCAGTGTCGACAACAAACACTAGATGACAAAACGACCAGCACAAACATCAAAGTTTCTTCTACGTGAACATAAATACACAATGCTGGTTGAACTACATTTAATAAATTAAGGAACTACATATATTACATTTCACGTTTCACAATAATACAATTTACTTTCACAATTTAACAATAATCGACATAATATTCCGCATATATATTATTATCCCGTGGTGGACGAACTTCGACTCAACCTTCTCCGCAGAATAGCACTTTCTCCACACACAGCCTTTGTTATCGTTGTTTCCGATCGGCTGTGGTGAGTTTCTTAAGTATCTTTCCCATCGTTTTTCCATATTCCTAACCGTACAGGAGTGAGCGGTGATTGTATCAGTCATACGGCTCTTGCGCTTGTAGTAAAGCCGTTGTGTGAACCAGCTGATCGTACCGCCTGTTTGTGTTCACTGAACTGTAATTGACCCCGTACAGCTGATCAGTGCATTCGCTTGGATTGGCAGTTGGGATGTGCAGTTAGTCACGAACATAATGGTTACAAAAAATGACAACAAACTTTAATTACTTCTACAAAAGTGAACCGATTTTTATTTTTAAAAAACGAAAATAATGCTTATTTTAGGGCATTTTCGATGTGATCACCCCTTTTTCGATAACGCGTTTTAAACGGTGAACAACATTCTTTATGCACAACTCTAACATTACGACTTCGATGCTGTTGAAAACCCGAGTTTTTTTCTTCCTTAAGTTCCTCCAAATTTTGTGGCTTATTAACATAGTAACGGTTCTTCACGTACCCCCAGAGGAAGTAATTGACGACGAGAAATGTTGAAATTCTTACCATAAGAGGACAAAGTTTCATTAAGGCTTCGGTTGCTCGAGTAGTACGATTTCACTAAAAATACACGTTCTTGTAAATTGTACATCTTGACACTAAAAACCACCCAATTACACTGAACGAGTAGCCTGAATATTATCGTCCCGAAGTGGGGAATGCGGTGTCACCATCGACGGAGCGAAAAAAAAATTATAAGGAGCTATTCGATTTTTTTTTGCGTGAGCGTTTAATCTGAAAGATGCTGTACCACTTCAATCCCGTCTGAAGAATACCAATCCATGTAACAAAGGGCTCTCTTCAGGGTCACCGAATTAGTTAAGTTACATGTTTTGAAATTTTCGAAGAACTAAATTCAAAAACATTTTTTTTCAAACAATCACAGCCCTATGTCAAGTTTTGTTGGTGTCCTAAAACTCAACCTTCATACTTCATACTTCATACTGAGTGTTTTACATTACATTGGATATTTGACATTAAAAAAAGTTGATCAACAGATTGGCTTTTCTGTAATATGCTGGTTATACGAGATGTGTTCAAAAGTGAGTTGACTTTTCAAGTTTCGTGAGCATTCGACATTCGACTTTTTTTTTGGGTTAGTTGTGTTGATACAGATGTTCCGGATATATGTTTACAATTTCAATGATCAATAAAAAATATGAATCAAAGAATTTGCCTCAGATTATCTATAAAAAAGGACTATGTGCTCCAAAACACTTTAAATATTGCCCTTGGCATACGGTTAGTATGTTTTGAGTAAAAAAAATGTTCATAAGTGATAGGGGAAGTTCCCATTTTCCGATGTAAGATGACTTGTTGAGCAAAATGAATTTCAAATTTTTTTTTTCAGTGTATTTTTTCAAATTCTTCTATAAGAATTGATAAGGTAGATAAGAGTGATTCAATCGAAGAGGTTGTTACTCTTGCTGGGAAGAAGGAATGAAAATGCTTATGTCAGATGAATAATTTTATATTGACTCTGCATCCAACAGCCGCACAAATTGGTTCATATCATTTCAAAAATTAGAAGTACTGGACAAATTGATTACGATTTTCAGAAATATTTAAATATTTCCGAAATTGCTTATTCGATTTATACCCAACTATTTTTTCAACCAGTACTGGTGCTAAGTTCACAAAACGTTATGAAAAACGTTGTTGAAAAATTGCCGTAAGCGTTTAATTGGAAAATTTTTAGCGGTAAGTTTTAAAACATGGCTTTGGGGTGAAATTGATCAATCTACTTTTTTATTATTTTATAGTGCAATTTGCTCAGGAAAGTATATAAATTCACCGATTTCTCTACCTATGGTATTTTTAATTGTAATTGGGCGGTTTATGGGCGCTGAGATGTCTCGAGTGAAAATAAAGTTGTTTGGTTAAAACAATTCTTTCGTGGTGTTTTTTTTTGCAAAACTGTTTTTTCTCACTTTATTCGATAGTAATTGCAAAAAATTGATTCAACCCGCAAAGTATCGACTGGGTATGAATCAATATGTGTATTGTCTAACAATATCGTTTTGATTTGTTGAAAATATGTTTCTTTACCATGCTTAAAAATGGAACTAGAATACTATTCAGGAAAATCTTATTTTTTATGCAATTTAATGAGGGATTCGTTGGGAACCATAGACGAAAAGATCCCTCAGCTCATCATTGAACATGTTATAGAAAAAATTAAATTTAATTACATAATCTCTCCAAAAATTGAGCATTCTTTTCAGTATTACGTTTGATCAATTTCACCCCGGTGATCAATTTTCCCCCGGATGACGGTACCAGAGAAAGTAGAATTTATGTTTTGCACGTAACATTTTGCTGGAGTTATACTGTATGGTTTGGAGCCGTCTATTGGTTTGAAAACGCCTCCTGTGTTCATTGATGCTGGCGTTCAAATCAATACTGAATCGTATTTGAGTTTACTGAAGAACTAGGTGCTTCCATGGGTGAATGTCAACTTTTCATCTGATCAACATATTTTTGTTTTTTTATTAATCCGATTATTTTCACAGGCTCAGTTACATAAGTTTAATGGAGCCAAACTCTTAACTATATTCAACTAGCATATATCAACATGTTGTTTCCTTAATTCTATGGTTAATGAAATAGGAAACCGATTACTCGCGGTCGACTCGAGTTTAGAAGGGTGACACATTTTCATTAGGAAAAGGATGGGATGTAAGGAGATGTGTGTTTACACTCGCACTCACATTCACATTCACATTCACATTCACATTCTCATTCACACTGACACTTCACACTCAATTCTTAAAACTATCCTTACATTTAATATGTGTTTACAATTTAACTTATTCTAATGTTAGTAGGAAGGGAACCGATAGCTCGCGAAGGACGAAAAGGAGGGGAAAAGGATGTATGAACAATCACACTCGAAGATCGATAGCTTTAAGGAAAACATATATTTGGGACATGTAATCAAGGTCTAACCGAGCCAACACATCTCTCACCGGCACATTGGACTGCTTTCCTCCAGCCCGAAGGGAGTTTTCTAAATTCGATCTGGCGACAAGATACAACTCGCACGACCAAACAACGTGTTCGATGTCGTGGTAACCATGGCCACAACCGCAGAGATTGCTGTCGGCAAGATTGAAACGAAAAAGCAGCGCGTCTAACGAACAGTGATTGGACATGAGTCGGGAGAAGGTGCGCATAAAGTCCCGACTCAAGTCCAGACTTTTGAACCACGGATTGAGGCTAACCTTAGGGATAATTGAGTAGAGCCACCGGCCCAATTCATCTTCGTTCCATTTGCGTTGCCAGTTAACGATGGTATTTTTACGAACTAAAGAATAAAATTCATTGAAGGCGATTTGACGCTGATAAATTTCGCCTTCAATTGCACCTACCTTTGCTAATGAGTCAGCCCTCTCATTACCCGAAATGGAGCAATGTGAAGGGACCCAGACAAAGGTAATGACATAACAGCGTCTGGATAAAGCACTCAAAATTTCTCGTATTCTCTCAAGGAAGTACGGCGAGTGCTTTTCCGGCCTCACTGAACGGATAGCTTCGACAGAGCTCAGACTATCCGTTACAATGTAATAGTGTTCAACAGGTCGTGAGGCGACGCTGTCCAGCGCCCAGTGTATTGCTGCCAATTCAGCAATATACACTGAGCAAGGATACTGAAGACTGTGTGAGGTGCTAAAAAAATTGTTGAACACTCCAAATCCTGTGGACTCATTCATAGAGGACCCATCAGTAAAGTACATATTATCACAATTGACACGCCCATACTTTGCTTCGAAAATCGTAGGAACGATCCCCGATCGATGATAATCTGGAATTCCATGGATATCCTGCTTCATGGACATATCAAAATGCACAGAGGAATTGATGTAGTCAGGAAAACAAACACGGTTGGGAATATACGAAGAAGGATCAACCTGCATGGAGACGAATTCATGATATGAGCTCATGAATCCAGAATGAAAATTTAGCTCGATCAGCTGCTCAAAATTTCCGATCACCAATGGGTTCATAACCTTACACCGGATGAGGAACCGAAGAGATAATAAATTGAAGCGATCTTTTAGTGGGAGTACGCCTGCCAAAGCCTCGAGGCTCATGGTATGCGTTGAGGGCATACATCCCAACGCAATACGGAGACAAAGATACTGAATTCGCTCGAGTTTAATGAGGTGTGTTTTGGCAGCTGATTGAAAACAGAAACTGCCATACTCCATCACTGAGAGAATAGTTGTTCGATACAACATTATAAGATCTTCGGGGTGGGCTCCCCACCAGGTGCCGGTAATTGTACGGAGAAAGTTTATTCTTTGTTGACATTTTTTACTCAGATACCTAATATGGGCCCCCCAAGTACATTTGGAGTCGAACCAGACCCCAAGATATTTGAATGACATAGCATGAGTGATCGGTTTACCCAAAAGTTGAAGCTTTGGTTTTGCTGGTCTATGATTCCTAGAAAAAACCACCATCTCTGTTTTCTCCGTGGAGAATTCGATCCCTAGGCCAATGGCCCAGGTTGAAAAATTGTTCAAAGTATCTTGTAAGGGTCCTTGCAGGTCGGATTCGTTTGATCCTACGACAGACACCACTCCATCATCTGCAAGTTGTCTTAGGCTGCAATTTTGTGTAAGGCAATTGTCGATGTCGCTTACATAGAAGTTGTACAAAAGGGGGCTTAAACATGAGCCCTGGGGGAGTCCCATGTAGGAGACCCGACTTACTGTCGAATCCCCGTGAGAAAAATTCAAATGTTTCTCACAAAGCAAGTTATATAACATATTATTCAATAGAGGCGGCAGACCCCGAGAGTGTAATTTGTCTGACAGGACCTCTATTGAAACAGAATCAAAGGCCCCCTTTATGTCCAAGAATACTGAAGCCATTTGTTTTTTTTCGGCGTAAGCCATTTGAATTTCTGAAGAAAGCAACGCAAGACAATCATTTGTCCCCTTGCCCCTGCGGAACCCATATTGTGTATCTGAGAGTAGGCCATTCGTTTCAACCCATCGATCAAGGCGAAACAAGATCATTTTCTCCAACAATTTCCGTATACAAGACAGCATTGCTATTGGGCGGTACGAATTGAAGTCGGACGCGGGTTTTCCGGGTTTTTGAATAGCTAAAACTCGTACTTGTCTCCAATAATCTGGAACAATATTATGTTCCAGAAACCGATTGAATAAATTCAACAAGCGATGTTTCGCCACATCAGGGAGGTTTTTCAACAAGTTGAACTTAATTCGATCCGATCCCGGAGCAGAATTGTTACATGAAAGGAGAGCAAGAGAGAATTCTACCATCGAAAACTCAGAATCAAGATCGCACCTATCTTGTGGTATATTTCGAACAATTTTTTGCACGGGAGCGGAATCGGGACAAACCTTTCGTGCAAAATTAAAAATCCATCGATGTGAATATTCTTCGCTTTCATTCGTTGAAGAGCGATTTCTCATGTTTCGAGCCACTTTCCATAATTTTTTCATTGACGTTTCTCGTGACAAACCTCCCACGAAATTTCGCCAATAAGCACGTTTTTTTCCTTTGATCAAATTTTTAAATTGATTTTCAAGGTCCAAATACGAAAATTTTCAATGGTTCCACGTTTCCGAAAAGCTTTGAATGCGTTCGATTTATCCTGATAAAGCTTGGAACATTGGCTATCCCACCATGGATTGGGAGGCCTTCGACGAATAGTGGAGCCTGGGATGGGTTTCGTTTGAGCGCGAACCGCGCTGTCATAGATCAAACGAGAAAGGAAGTTATACTCCTCCAATGGAGGTAAACCATCTCTGGAATTGATGGCTAGAGCAATCGCGTCCGCATACTTTTTCCAGTCAATGTGTCTTGTGAGGTCATATGCCATGTTTATAGATTCAGAAGAATTCGACCCAATGGTGATGGAAATTTTGATTGGCAAGTGATCACTACCGTTGGGGTCCTGGATTACATTCCACTTGCAATCTAACGATAGTGAATTCGAGCAAAGCGAGAGGTCAAGAGCACTTGGGTTAGCAGGAGGTTTAGGAACACGTGTTGTTTCCCCAGTATTCAAAACGGTCATATTGAAGCTGTTACAAAGGTCATATATCAACGATGAACGATAGTCGTCGTACTGTTCCCCCCAGGCAGTTCCGTGAGAGTTGAAGTCTCCCAAGATCAATCGTGGCTCAGGATGAAGAGAGCACATGTCAACAAGTTGCTTGCGGCTAACCGCAGCTCTCGGAGGCCAATACAGGCCGACAATACAGAGGTCTTTTCCTCTGATGTTTGCATGACAAGCAACAGCTTCAATCCCTCCAATAGGTGGAAGGTCAATTCGAAAAAATGAGTGGCACTTATTGATCCCCAATAGCACCCCTCCGTATCTGTCATCACGGTCCAAGCGTATAATATTGAAATCATGGAAAGAGAGATCATCTCGCGAAGAAAGCCAAGTTTCGGACAGAGCAAAAACATCACAATTGAATTTATGAATTAAAAATTTGAATGTATCCAATTTAGGGATGAGACTACGACAATTCCACTGTAAAACAGTGATATCTCCGACCTCTCTATTTAAATTAGACATCAAGAGAGATAATCATTGCAAGGAGGGGCCATGTTTGCATCAATTGTTGCAAAATTGTCTTTAATACTGGAAGCATTGAGATGACAATGGTTCTGATGGAGTCGGGAACATTAAAACACTTGAAGATTTGATCCAGAAGGTCAGACAACTTTATAAATCCCGATTGGGAAGTTGAACTAGACGGAAAATAGGGACAGTTGTGGTTTTTGATGTCCCCTCGAGTGCTGGGTCGTTCGAAGATGAACTATTCCCACGGAAGCCAGGAGGAACCTGATTTTGCTTATCCGCGGCACTCGATTTTTTAGGCAAGCTAACAGGGGGTATCACCGGGGGGACTTGTTCTTGAACTTTGGGAGTGGTCACATTCTTGCGCCGGGGATTCCCTTTGGAAATAAACGGTGTGTCCCCGCTTCCATTTCATCAACTGGCAACGAGGAAAAAGTATTGTGTGTTGAGATTGGTTGTTGTTGTTGTTGGGTCAGTGGAGAGGCGCCCTTTAAAATTTCCGCAAATGTGCGCTTCGAGCGTTCCTTTAAAGAGCGCTTCTGTTTCTCCCAGCGACTCTTATAAGTTTCACAAGCTGAGAGCGCGTGTGGAGTTCCCCCGCAATATGGACATTTATGCTCAGTCGCACTGCAGGATTCCCCCACATGTTGCTCTCCGCAAGTTGCACAGCGCTCCTTGTTGGCACAATAATCTGAAGTGTGACCAACTGACTTGCATTTGTTGCAAGTCATGGGCTTTGGCACAAAGAGTTGCACCGGCAGTCTCAATTTGTCCACCATAACGTAGTCAGGGAGAGCGGAACCAGCAAAAGTTACTCGAAACGAGTCGGACGGCGTGAATCTAGTTTCTCCCCCTTCCTGGGAGACTTTGCCTAATTGGCGACAGTCCAAGATCTCGACTTCCATCGAGGGGAGCTTCTTGAACTTTCCATTTCCTTTTTTAATAAATTCACACGTCAGACCCGTTTCTGTAATCACTCCCGCAATTTCTACGTTATGGCAGGGCACGTATGCGCGATATTCTAAAATGAACCGCTTGTCGACAACAATAGCGTTAGCTTGCTTCCGATCAGCCACGACAACACGCAGTTTGTTCGGGCTAACCTTGGAAATTTCGACCACGGAGGAATAATTTTTTGTCAAATCTTTCATGATCTTAATGACATTCAGAGATTTTCCTTTAGGTTTAGGTCGGAAGAAAACAACCCATGGGCCAGTTCCAGTTGCATTTTCTGGATAAACCTTGACACGGGGTGGAGACACAACAGGAGAGGAAAGCGGGGTCGATTGTTAAGCGGAAGCGGAAACAGCAGGGTTGGGTGGCGTGATCGGGAGTTCAGCGGGAGCGGGAGCGTGAGGGGGAGCGAGAACGGGAGTGGGAGCGAGAGGGAGAGCGAGAACGGGAGCGAGAGGAGGAACGGGAGCAGGAGATTGAGGGGGTGAAGAGGAGAGGTTTGCAAATTTTCTTGAGGGGGGCTTGTTTAGGTGGGTTAATTCCTCCCCCGAAAAGACTTCTTCTGAAGGGGGAACGCGTTTAAGCGACTTCCCACCTCCCGTAGATGTGGAGGGATAGACAGTGGATTCAATCTCCATGTCAACGGGTTCTCCGCATTCTGCCATATAAAGTGGCAGATGTACAGTTTTTCAGTGATTTCTCAATCTTTTTTTCTGATTATTTCTTAAACTAAAAACCTTAATCTAATAAAAAATATACTTATATCGCACACCCGTGCGGTTGAATTAGAACGGTTCCCAGCGAACCGCGTGTCGATCGTACAGCACAGCTGCAACGGTGTATGGCTCCACAGTGCGATGATGATTTCGATGACGATGATATGGCGATAAACACGCCAGCACACAGCGCCCGCGATGCAGGTCTTCTTCCTTCCGCTTTGTTTGCTTCACACTATTGCAGTCCAAAAATCCCGTTTGGGTGAAACAATTATTTCACCAGCAGCGAAAGTAACGGTATCACAACAGTATCACAAGATAACGGTATCACCAGACGGGAGAAAATACACCCGGCGGCCTCGACTTCACGAAGACGAATGATGATCAACATATGGGGCGCCTTGTCACACGTCAACTAGGACTCAATGCTGCATGATAAGAAGAATGGAAATTTAGTCGAAAGATTTAGAAGAAGATTTAGAGAAAGATATAAGATTGTACGAAAATTAACTATTTAGCCCGGTTTAAAGCGTAAGAAAAAAAGATTTTATTTATTGCTCGCTTCAATATCGATACGATATAGGAGTAGATGCGTAACGTTTGCTGGATTTCTAGCGACTGATTGGTTTTGCCTATGCCTCCTATGCCTGTGGTTGAAATGCGAACTCGTTATAATACTTCAATTTTGAACATAGCCGGCCACCTTTGAAAAGTTATTTTTTCAAATTTTCAAATAATTTTAAATATCCTATCGATTACCAGGTGACAGATTGAGCAAAGCTATTGACCCTAACTTTTTTTTATTCATTTGACTGGTCTCCGCCCACAAGATGGTTTGGTGGGCGTCCGTTGGGAGGGCCTAGTATGTCTTGATAAACGACTAGCCGATCTGCTGGTTTCGCGGGATGGTCTGGCTCGATGATCGATGCGATGATGACTGACCTCTGACGTGGTGAAGTGCTGTGTGTTGTATCTTGGGTCTGGGTAACTCCTTTTTGTTGCCTGACCGGGATCCATTCAAATGATTGCAATGCGTTGAACGATTCTCGAGGCCAGGTGTTTGTTTGAAAAGCCAGATGTCATCGCAAATACAGATGCCAGTGCAGTCAGTCTCGTTTGAGGTGGATACGGTTATTCGAGAACGAAAAAGAGCATTAATTTATCTTATCAGTTAGAACATTTAACAACATAAAAGCGCCGCAGCACTTGGCTTGCTTGTTACATGCCGGAGAGAATGTCGTTGGATGCAGCAGGTGCTGGTTGCTGCACAGGAAGCACGCAAACCTTCGTAATTGCGCGTCGATATTCGCCATCCTGGGTTCGGACAGAGACTACCCGAACGTTCCCATCGTCACCACGGATGATCTGCGTCACGCGGCCCAAGCGCCACTTGAGCGGAGGAAGATTTTCGTCCTTTAACAGCACCATCGTCCCGATGCTGATATTTTCCCGTAGGCGGGTCCATTTGGTGCGGGGGTGCAGTCCGGACAGGTAGTCCATGCTCCAACGCTTCCAGATGCGTCGAACGAATTCTTGAGTTTGCTGGTAACGGTCCAGACGATTTTTCGGCAATTCTTCATATGACGGTTCCGGGATAGAGACCAGCGGACGATGTATAAGAAAGTGACCTGGAGTTAGAATTTCCAAGTCCTCTGGATCGGATGTCAACTGAGTCAGCGGACGGGAATTTAGACAGCTCTCAATCTGCGTCAGGATCGTTTCGAGGTCATCCTTGAGAAGAATAGTTAATCCGATCGTTGCCTTGAGATGCCTCTTGAATGATCTGACCGCGGCTTCCCAAAGTCCGCCAAAATTGGGCGACCGTGGGGGAATGAACTTGAAGTAGATCCCTTCTTCACTACAGTAAGTGGTGACGGAGTGCTTGTGCTGCTGAGAACGAAATTGGTCGCGTAGTTGCGCTAGCGTTCGAGAGGTGCCGAGAAAGTTTTTCGCATTGTCACATTCGATGACGGATGGCCTACCACGCCGTGCTACGAAGCGTTTCAGAGCCATGATGAACGCATTCGTCGAAAGATCTGCTACAAGTTCGATGTGAACCGCTTTCGTTGCAAGGCACACAAATATTGCCACGTAGCATTTGACCGGAGAGGATTTTCTTGGAGCGTGTCGATAGAATAGTGGCCCGCAGAGATCAACACCAGTGTTGAAGAACGGGAATGTCGGAGTGACACGTTCAACAGGTAAATCTCCCATGATTTGTTCGAGAGCAGAAGGTTTGCAGCGAAAGCACTTGAGGCAACCGTGTACTACTTTCCGCGCCAGGTTGCGTACTCGCAGTGGCCAGAATTTTTCACGTATAGTAGCGATGATCAGCTGTGGTCCAGCATGAAGCAGCTTCTCGTGATATGATATCATAATCAGTTCTGTAAGAGGATGGTGGGTGGCCAAAATGCACGGGTGCTTTCGGTCTTCGGAAACAGGCTTCGAAGCCGGCCACCAATGCGCAGAATGCCATCGATGATGATCGGAGAGAGAGATTTCAACTTCGAGTTCGGTTTGATTTGTCCATCAGAACGAATGGCTTGTATATCGTTCGGAAACGATTCGGCTTGAGCAATTCGAACCAGAGTATGTGTAGCTTCGTTGAGCTCCGTAGTACGGAGGAATCCGGAGAGTTGCTTCTGGCGATTAGCAGGCCTGCAATTGTGGCTGAACCGGCGTACGTAGGCCACCAGACGAACGAGCGATGAGAATGATGATCGGAGGCTGAAGATAGGATTTGCAGGTTGACATTGAACAGGAAGAGTTGTCGATTGTTCTTCTAGATCTTCGGAGGAAAACTCATCGTCAGCCGTACGGATGTGGGATGGCCAGAATCGGGAAGGTTGTCTAAGCCAAGTGGGACCTTGCCACCAGATATCCATCTCCTTCAGTTGTGTTGGCAACATTCCACGTGATATGATGTCCGCAGGGTTTTCCAGTCCAGACACGTGTCCCCAGTTACCACCGGCGCTGATATGCTGGATTTCGGAAACCCTGTTTGCTACAAATGTCTTCCATCGTGAAGGTGTCCCAGCCAACCAATGTAGAACTATGGTGGAATCTACCCAGTAGAAACATTTGAGGTCCAGTTTCAAGCTGTGTCGGACCTTTTGGAAGAGATGACTGAGAAGCAGTGCACCGGATAGTTCCAGACGTGGAAGACTAATCTTTTTTTGATTTTTGCTGTTCCCAAGCGGAGCGACTTTAGACTTCGAGGTGAGAAGATGGACCGATATATCTGCATTAGATGACACTACACGAAGATAGATGCAAGCTCCGTATGCTCGTTGGGATGCATCGCTAAAACCGTGTGCCTCGATGATAATTGGTTGTTGCATTGAGATCACCCAACGTGGAACAACGATTGATTCGATTGCAGCTAATTCCTTTCGGAATTGCAACCAGCGCAGTTGGATTTCTTCCTCCAATGGTTCGTCCCAGGTTTTCTGGATTGCCCAGAGTTCCTGCATGAAACACTTAGCGAGTACGATGACGGGCCCTACTAGGCCAAGAGGATCGTAGAGACGGGCGGAGTCTGATAGGGCGATACGTTTCGTGATGACCTCCTCATTATTCCATTTTGGTACGTGGAACCCCAGTTCGTCTGATGCGGGGATCCACTTGAGTCCCAGCGTTTTGACTGAAGACATTGAATCAAGGTCGAATACCAAGCGTTCGTCTCGAAGATGTGCCGGAATGGATTCGAGAATTTCCGATGAGTTCGACGACCATTTACGCAGACTGAAGCCAGCTGATTCAAGGAGCTGTAGGAGCTGGCTGCATAGAACCTTTCCTTCTAACACACCGTCGACCCCGCTTATCATGTCATCCATGTAGAAGTCGTTTGCCAGAACACTTGCAGCTGCTGGATGAGACGATTTACTCTGCTTTGCGAGTTCTTGAAGACATTTTGTGGCAAGATAGGGTGCAGCCGAAGTTCCATAGGTGACTGTTTTCAGCTGAAAGACCCTAATCGGATCGCCTGGTTTGTCTATCCACAAAATTCTCTGGAGAGGACAGTCAAGTAGGTGTACCCAAATTTGACGGTACATTTTTTCGATATCCGAAATAATGGCATATCGTGGTACCCGAAAACGCATGGTAATGTTGACAAGGTCCTGTTGCACTACCGGTCCCACCATCAAAACGTCGTTCAGTGAGGTTCCAGTGTCGGTTTGTTTGGTGGTGAGGCTATCTGTACGTACGATGCAATGATGCGGAAGGTAGTAGGAAGCATTTGTGGTGGTCATCGAATCTGGAGATACTTCTTCCATGTGTCCAAGCTGGAGGTATTCTTCTAGGAACAACGAGTAGGCTAATTTAAGCGAATGATTTGCTTCGAGGCGACGGCTCAGCGAGAGGAGGCGACGTTTGGCTGTTGGGTAAGCGTTTCCAAGCTGCTGTAATACTTCAAATTTTTTTGGTAAAGTAACAACGAAACGGCCAAGATCATCTCTCGTCGTTGTTGCAGCAAAATGGGCTTCGCAGGACGATTCTTCGACAGACATCGTACTGGAAGACTGACAAGATTCGATCTCCCAAAATCTGGCCAACTGATCCTCTAACGCTTGCGTACTGCATACATGTGCGACGATCGTTGAGCTTGACGGTTGGTTTATCCCAACTTTTCCGGAGACAACCCAGCCTAGTAGGGTTTTCTGCAGAACAGGTTTGCCTGGACCTAGCTTTATGAAGCCTTCCAAGAGGAGATCGTAGTAACTCTCCATTCCGATAATCATGTCGACAGGTGATGGTTCGTAGAATTTCGGATCTGCGAAGACAATATCGGATGGCAATTTCCAGTTGGTCGTATCCACCGCGTTCGAGGGTAGATCGCGCGTGATTTCGCCGAGAATGTGAAACTTCAAGTCAGCACTGAACTCCGTGCAATGAGAACGTATGCACAGAAGTATAGAATGAGTAGACATCGTGGTTGTTCTTCCGATGCCCCCGATGGTATGGTAATCCTTATTCTTCCGAATATGCAGCCGTTGAATCAATCGTTCGGAGATGACGTTAATCTGCGAGGCTGGATCCAGAAGAGCTCTGGCCCACATTGAGTATCCGCTAGAGTCGATAATATTCACAAGAGCTGTCTGTAGCAGAACCGTTGATGTTATCGGGCGGACGTTTGCGACCAAGGAGGTGGAGCAGTGGCTGAGCGACGGAGCGATGACGGGAACTGATGGACCGGCCGAAGTGGTTGATGTCAAAGTTTGATTTGGAGTGTCCTTTGCGATCGGGTTTTGGACTTGCATTTGTTCGGAATTAGGTGGACTTTGGTTTGGCCTTGAGGGTTGCGATTGGTTTGAATTGCGATTGCTGTTTTGTTGATGGAGCATCGTGTGGTGTTTTTGGCCACAAACGCGACACGCACTAGATGAGCAGCTTTTGACCTGGTGATCCGGAGAGAGACAGTTGATGCAAAGAGCCTTCCGTTTTCTAAATCGTATCTTTCAGACACCGAATTCTTGCGAAATGCCTCGCACTTGAAGATGGAGTGCAATGCCTGCAATGCAGAACGGGCATGGTTTTGATGAAGCGCTTACGACTGAGTGGATGTTACTAATTTTCGGTTTGTTCGTCCGAGCAGGAGATGGGGTGTCCGAATTACGAGATTTAGCAGGCGAGATCGACTGGAGGACCATGGCATAATTTCTTAAGAATCCGATAAGATTTCGGTATTCTGGAACCTCCGTCGACTTATGATGATTCTCCCACTGCTTCAGCGTAGACGAATCCAAACGAGAGTAGATCATGTGCGCCAGTAAGATACTCCATCCTTCTGTGTTTATGTCCATCTTTTGAACCATTTTTAAGTTGCGTTCGAAAGCATCGATTAAATGCATTAGCGAGTCATAGCATTCTCTCTTTATAGGTTCTATCGAGAAAAGAGAGTCTAAATACGTTTTTAGAACGATTGTTGTCGAAACGATTTTGTAGTAACTCCCACGCAACCGAATAATTTGCCGACGTAATCTCAATCGATTCCACTATACGTTTGGCATCTTTCGTAAGAGATCCTAATAAATAGGAAAGCTTGTCAACTTCACATAAATTAGGGTTTGAATCGATAAGACTCTTGAATGAGTCACGGAATGATAACCACTCAGCGAATGTACCATCGAAGGTAGGCAGCTTCACTTCAGGAAGCTTTATTCTAGATAGAGTTGGGTTAGGATTCAGGTTGACCGAGCTGGAAGCAACGGCTGGAGGAACAGGAGGATTTGCCTTGCGATCAGCGGCTGCAAGAAAGCCAATCACCTTCACATAGTTTTTCTCGAACGAATCCCGAACTCTTCGATATTCATCTTCTCTCTCTTCACTTTCTTCTTCCTCGTCGATCAATTCCAACTTCAACCGAATCGTTTGGAAATTAGAAAAAACCTCATTCAAACGAGTTTTCCAACCTTCAATTTGAAATTTGTCTCTCACTTCATCATAATTGTGCATGAAATGCAGCACGTTTTCCATGGTATCAAGGCAGAACTGCTCTTGCCTTCGTAATGATTTCGAAGCCGATGCCATGTTGATCTTAAATCACCCAAATCGCATGAAATTCTAGCAATGTCGCAACACCAGATAAAAATCCGAATATACCGTTTTTTTGCTAACGGGCAATCAACTTCGATCGCAATAAGTGACGATTTGAAATTCACAAAATATTTGCTTGTAACCACCTTGCTTAAGGATATCGCATATCATCAAACCCAAGCCGAATTGTGCTCATCGACCAAACAGATTGCAAAGTCTGACCGACGAAAAGATTATTATTGTTCATGCGTTGTCCTTACAATAAGCAGCAGTGTTGGGTAAGGCTACAATCAATAGCGTACGGCGAATAGAGCGTCCGAGTGCACTGACCCCTTTGTCCGGCCTGATGAATTTAAGCCACGTCCAACGCTCCCTTGGTGAAAGATTTCGTTTGCCTCGATGGCACACTGATATTTTGCCTTTTTCCGAACTTAGCGGCATACACTTTTCATTTGCTGTTAAATTCAACTTTTTTGCACTATCACTGCAGACGGTTTGCTTTGTTCACAGAACTTTCCTCTAATGTTCAGCGTGATTCGAATTTCACAAAGTAGCACTATTTGTGAACTGAACTATGTGACACGCTACCGCGTGACCCGACTATACTTCGACACTTTAACCGACGTCAAGTTATCCGGCTCGAAAGACCATTTAATATGTACGAAAATTAACTATTTAGCCCGGTTTAAAGCGTAAGAAAAAAAGATTTGATTTATTGCTCGCTTCAATATCGATACGATATAGGAGTAGATGCGTAACGTTTGCTGGATTTCTAGCGACTGATTGGTTTTGCCTATGCCTCCTATGCCTGTGGTTGAAATGCGAATTCGTTATAATACTTCAATTTTGAACAGCCACCCAGCAGCCTGACTCTTAAACCTCTAAATTATTCTATTTGGAGATACGTCTGAGCCATCGATTGTAAACCATGACTGCAGGGCCAATGTCCTGAAATAAGCTGTACAAAAGATATAGTAATCAATATCGATCGATGCCGTTCGCAATGTTCGAACCCATGTTCAGGAAATGTCTCGTCGGGGTGATTATTAAAAATGGAGGTAATTTAGAAAAAAAAATGAAAAAGCCAAATAAGCATGAATTCACTGAACATTCTGGAAAAAAATTACTTAAACAGAAGAAAATGTCATTTGGAAGAAAAAAAACCATATTTGGCAACATATCAACTGTATACAACTGTATATGATTTTTGTTATATACGAAACGATTGGTTCAGTTTCCGGAATGGGCCAATATATGAATAGAATAGACAGGAATTCCCGAAAGCTGGCTGCCTGGTCGGGTATGATGCATGCGGAAGAGATTAACTGACTGAATCGTCAGGCATCAATGGAACGTAAATAACATTTAACAAAATTTGATTTGCTGACACGGACGTAAAAAAACGTTGAAAAGATTAGATACAACCTGTTATCCAATCGTGTGCCGAGTAAATTCCATCAACATAAGGACCTAGAAATACATAATCGTTGATGATGGTTGACATTTAAAATAATTCACCGTGGTTTGATTTGAACTCATCCGAAATTCCTCGGGTCAGCTTATTAGCGAGATAAGTCTCAGCACTAATAATACAATTTGAGCCAAAACGTCAACGCATTATAACCGGATCGGAGTCAATCCCCCGTCGATTCGGTTCACACAAATTTGACGTGACACAGGGGAAAGAAGAAAAATCGGCATTAAATAAGCCAATAAAACTGGCTGCCCCTTGTGGCTAACGACTGACCCAAAACAAACCGCGAACATAGGCCTGACTAACCGTTTAGTGTTATACTGTGTCACAATGCTCCAAAACAAAAACAAAAACAAAGGAAAACAAAAACAACTCATGAAAGAGACGATTGTGTGTTGTTTTTTTTTGCCCGCTGCTGAAGAGGGTGGACAGTGTTGACCGTGCGGGTTGAGATGAGTATTCCAGCTTCGCGCGCAATCAACCGGGGAGACTGTCCGAAACACACCGCACGCCAATCGTCGTCGCGCCTGCGTCCGATCCGAATGGGACACCCGGCGTCCGATGCTTGTTTTCACATACTTTATATCGATGTTAATTAATTGAGTGTCTTATGGTATTCCAGTGCGAGCGTCTTGGCCGTGGCTCTCCGGTTGATTTGATTTGCATTTTACATTATTTTGTTAATGAAATCGAAAATTAACAAGACATTTTATATCGTATCGAAAACTGTTTTACGATCGTTTCACCTCACTCGGCTATGTCCGCTCGTTTAACATGGTTTTGATGCGATTTGTGAATTGGCTGGCGCCCTTCGGCATAGTGCCTGGTGCTCATTTGGGCTGGGGCGCACCGTGGAGTGACGTTAAAGTCCTGTCGTATTAATGAGCTAAAGGATGAAATGTTGCCTTTCAGCGGTAATTATCTGTGGTGACGTACACGTCTCTAGTTGGAGCGGATGCGAATGAGCATTTGTGTTTTTTTCGCGGGATTTACCTGTTGCTGTGATACTGACAATTTTCAACAATGTGGTATTGTTTTTTATAAACGAAATTATTTTTATCTGGTTCAGTAGCGAAAGATTTTATTAGGCCGTGTTTGAGAAGGTGAAAACTGCTTTTGTGCAACAACATCTTATTTCTCTTGGAAAAGGGCATAAAATCGTTTTAATATTCTCTATTACATAAAATAGATAATAATTATAACAACTTTGAAGGCTTAAACTAAGTTCTATTGATTTAAAAAGACCGGCCTGCAAACTGTCAGGAGCAGGGTTGCCAACTATAATTTTGCAAAAATCAGGAGGAATGAAATTGATAACCAGGATGAAATCAGGATAGCCCATACTGGGTTGTTCGGAAAATTCGTTGCGTATTTTTATCGGTAGACATACATTCATTTTTCTATGCACATTCTGTCCTATAATCTTTAATCACCTTTCACGCAGCTTAAAAAATCTAGCATCCCAGCTCATGTTTTCTTTCTTGACTGTCAAGATATTTTAATGCTGTCCGCAGAGTAACAATTTATTGCCCTGGATTTAGCTAAAGTTGCATAATTTCAACATTGTCGTAACGATTTGCTTGAAAACGACATTTTCGTTGCCTTCACGAAGAAAGTCGCGTATGAAAATGCAAACTATTGCAAAAAATATTATGTCAAATTGTGTGGAAACCACATATCGTAATGATTTACGTGACCAGGCTTCACCAGATGCTCATGAACGGTGATTTTAGATATATGTATGAAATCATTTGTCGAGTATCAAGGATTATTCTTGATGAGCATCTCGAGTAGGCCATCAGTGGCGGCACGATTTTTTTCGCACAACTTAATATATTTACTTGCACAAATAAAAATCTTTTCATGACAATTTCTTTTTTATAAATAATGTTTTTATTTCTATAAGTCTTCTACATCTTCTTCATCGTCATGAGATGTAGTGTCGGCATTTTTTGACCGTGAGTGCCTGCTTGTAATGTAATTATGTAGCGTGTAACTTTCTCATGGCGAAAAGATGCTAAAGTCTACGTTAGGGCTGGCTTTACAATAAATAAATAACTCTGCTTATCCTTTTCCTACTAAAGCACAGTGAATGCGAATTTCACGTGGATACCATCAACATCATCAAATTCATGATAACTATGCCAACCAATGATACTAATATTCCACCACTCTCTCTGGGGGGGGGGGGGCTGCCATACAAATGAAACACTGCATCACTCGAGAACTAATCGAGCAAATGAAACCAAATTAGGCATATGGAGGTTTTGGGGTACAATAAATGTTTCTATGGTGGTTAGACACTCCTCCCCCCTCTTTAAGGGAGGACTGCCATACAAATGAAACACAAATTTGTGCATTACTCGAGAATTAATCAAGCAAATGAAACCAAATTAAGCACATGGAGGTTTTAGGTACAATAAATGTTTCTCTGGTGATTAGACACTCCACCCTCCTCCCTAAGGGGGAGCTGCCATACAAATAAAACACAAATTTCTGCATTACTCGAGAATTAATCAAGCAAATGAGACCAAATTAAGTACATTGAGGTTTTGGGGTGTATTAAATGTTTCTATGGTGGTAAGAATCTCCACCCCCTCTCTAAGGGAAGGCTGTCATACAAATGAAACACAAATTTCGACACTCCTCTCCCCTCTCTTAAGCGGAGTTCCCATACAAATGAAACACATATCTCTGCATAACTCGAGAACTAATCAAGCAAATTGAGCCATATTTGGCATCTGGAGGTTTTAGGGGGCACGAAACGTTGCTATGATGGTTCGACACACCTACCCCCTCTATAAGAGCATGGGGGCTGCTGGACCCATGAATGTGCGCTTAGACCGTGGATGTGATAACGAAACATAAATTTTGACGAGACGAAGTTTTCCGGGTCAGCTAGTGTTGTATATAAAACAAGGTGATTTTTCTGGAACATATTGAAGGAAAAAGGAAAAATTCGGAAAAATTGAATTACTATATGTTCTACAGTAATAAACAATTTGAAAGTACTTTCGAGCCTGGTATAGTTAATATAGTTAATTGCTTCAAACCACCGTAGATGTCGGAATTGTACATACGTCATCCAAAATTATAGATTGATTTTTTTCTCTATTATAGAATGTTTAGACTTTAAATGTCATTCGACTCTAGCAGTGACAAATGAAATTGAAAATTTGATCAATTAATCGTTCGATTAAATAAAAGCTAGTTGAAGTTATAAATATAACCCTTTGCGGTCGTATTGAATTTCGATATGTGTGTTGTACTGGTGGCAATTATTGTTACTTGAAAATGCTGTGATGTATATTTTCGCGAGATTATGAAAGATGAACAGGATTCCTTTTTTGTAAACTTATGATAAGTATTTGCTAAACAAAGTTTTTGTGCTATGTTTAAAAAATATTTGCTACAATTCTTCTTCGTATGATATTTTTCGCATTTAACACAGAAATAATTAGTTTGGGGTCTTTCATACATACAAAACAATGCTCTTTACATCTAAACAATGCCGCAATACGTGGAGTTTTCCAATAATCCTTTCCTCGAGCACGGATGACAATTTTTGTTTATACTGAGAATCGTTATCTATTATTCAAACGACCGCAAGGGGTTAATACAGATTTCGATACAGATTTTCTGTGAAAAAGCTAAGATAAAAAGATTTTTTGAGACAAAAAACACAGATTTTATTATGGCAACCCTGGTACCGATATCAATCCTTTGGATATTTTTGGTGGGGCGTCGTCGAGCGGACACCAATAGAACGCCTCACACCACACTTAGGTCGCTCAAAGCTAAGATCATGGAGATGATGACATATACGAATTGAAACATGGTAAAACGTAGAGTAGTGCAGGGCAGAGGTGCACACGGGACAAAAGTGCGCATTGGCCTTTTTTAAACAAACGACCAACAGAATTCGGCAACAGTGTATTCGTTTGACACATTATTACACCAGCATATAAACAAGATACATTTCATGAAAGTGGCAAAATGTTATGCAGTAAGAAAAGTTTGCGCTGTTTTGATCTATTTTTTTTCAATTTTGGGGATGATGATTTAGTTACCTAAAATAACTGGAAAGTTAGACACTGCATTGTCAAGGAAACCTTCATTCTATAATAGCTAATAGTGCGTATTCGTTTTTTGTGAAAATGTTTAAGAGTTTTTTTTTAGAAATTCGATTAGTTGAAAAATTGTTTGCGGGGCAAAAGTGCGCAGTGGCTGTGTGGCTTCGCATCAGTGCACAGTGGGGCCGTTATGAAAAAAGACGGTCAAAAATCTTTTCTCGTCTTACCTTACATTTTAGAGCTTGAGTGTGTTCAGAAATGTTGTTCAGAATGTTGATTCGGATAATTTGTCGGTTTCATTTAAACTCTTACTAAGTTACAGTAAAAATTTAAAAAAATTACTTTTTATACGAGATAGTTGAGTTATGTCTTCAGCAACATTGTAGAACTATTAATTTCATGAAACTTTACTGAAGATACATAATATCTATCTATCAGTTCTTCTGAGATATAACTGTTTTTCTGGGGGAGACTATCTCAAAATGAGTTTTTTTAACTTAAGTTATGCCTAAATCACATTATATCAACTCAACATGTTCCACAAAGTTTTAGATAACATGAAAATACATAACTTTGCTGAATATACTAGTAGTGTTAAATGACACCATTGCGATTTACAGTGGTTACAAAGCAAAAATATGTCACTTTTATTCATTATGTTTTTCAAAAATGTGCACGTTTGTGCAATTTACTCAATTTTACCCTATTTTCTTCATACTTTATCTACTATTGATGTTTATTTGCATTATATTAATTTATAAATTAATTTCTAATTCTATCTCACTTTTAGACCTCAAATTTGAGTTATTTTTCAGTAGTCCTTTCAGGTCCTTTTTCGATTTTCGTTTTCGCAAGCTGCTTATCAATGGGTCAGATGTCATAAGCAATCTTACAAAAACATCCTGATTACTGATCTCTCTGCAAGTTGAATTTTGAAGGTTTAGAATGTGTTTATACGCCTTTTCTTGATATGTGTGATTTTTTTCAGAATTTTAGATGGTGGATCACACCATGGCTGAAGGAGGCCAGGATGATAGCTCAGGATTTGATATGTACCTTGTTGGAGAATGGAAAAGCACTTGGATACTTTCAAAAACACGGATGGTTTTATTCGCGATCTTGCACTCTTGAAGATTGAATTTGGAATGATGGTATTGGAAAGGATAACTTTGTACGCTTCTTATAATTATATTATAATTATAAAATATGTATTTTTGATATTGCAAATTAATTTTTTTTTGTAAATTAAATAAAGAGTACTAATTTTTTTTCTCAGTGTATATTTTTTTCATGTTAAGACATCAATACTCTTTAACTCTTTCTAAGACACTATTTCGGTACGACTCATAGTTTTTTAGATATAAATTATCAAAGATTTCTCCTACTAAAATCGATACGCCATTTTCAAAAGTTACGCTTGAGTAAAAAAATTTCCAATTGCTGTGGAAAACTCATATTTCCTTCAACCCAAACGGAATACAAACTTTCATTCGAATCAAAAAATACTCATGTTTCGTCATTTGTCGATTTCATTTGGAATTGGTCAATTGCATAAAAACAGTTCAAAATCATGAATGAAAAATATTTTTATTTTTACCATGCATTCAGTTCAATAACGGTTATGTTTCTTTTATGTTTATGTTTTCACAAAGAACTTCAAGTAAATATTTTTTTGTCTACAATGAGTTTCAAATGAATCAAGTGATGGTAACTATGTACTTATAAACTTGATTTGTTAATAAAAAGAATTTTGTTTCAATTGTTGGACATTTTCAGATCTTATATTGTCAGTCTCCTTCCACGTGGTAGGTTCGACCATAACACCCACCCATCTGCACCCATAAAAAAAGACCCTCCTCCCCAATGGATGGTGCCTACACAATCTAGTAATGATGCTTCTCCCGCTGGAAATTATAAAGCATTTATTTTTGTTGCAAGTTACCTCAGAAGTATAATTAGGGTAGGGTGCGCACCATACTGCCCCCACTATGGGGCGGTATGGTGATGAAACAGGCTTTCGGCGGTCAACGATTCGATAACACTGAAGAAATTCGTGACGTAGTTACATCGTACTTCAAAAAGTTGGATGCTACGCACATCGCGCTCGGAATAGAAAAACTCGTGCCACGCTATGAAAAATGCCTCGAACGTTACGGCGATTATGTAGAAAAATAGAAAATAAAACGTAGATTACGAAAATCACCTTGTTTTTTTGCCTGACTTTATTTTTCCGCGATTTCTGAGGCATTGAAACTAATTTTTTGAACGACCCTCGTAAGTATTTTGTAAGGATTAGATAAAGATGGAATTTTTAAATATTTGGGTCTAGGGGTCGATTGTATGGATCCATTCTGAGAAAGGGGCTCATGCCGAAAATAGTTTGAGATCCCCTGCCTTAAACAAATCGATTGAGTAAAAACGACCAGAATTGACTATCGAAATACTTGTTGGTTTTCATCATGATAACGCGTGACCACATGCATATTTTATGATGCGTCAAAAATTGAGAAAATCACCCGAAAAATAGCGATTAGTTGATTTAAATATGTGATTTTTTATTGAAAATATATTAAACAAAAAGAATCATTACAAAATTGAACGAAAAACCGTAGATACATTTTAAATGATCCAATATTTACACACCCGATACTTTGACTGAATACTGATATATCTAAACTTCAACTCTGCTTCTCAACTCTTTAATAGAATCGGCGTGGGAAGAACATATGATATGCCCACCACTTGTGAACCATTGTTGTTCCTAATTTCATCGTCATCGGGTAAGCAATCGTTGGCGTTACCTGCATGCGAACCGTGTCGTAATAAATCCCGATAAATGTGTCCATCGGACAGCGATTACCGATTTATGATTAACGGCGACTGATTGCAACGAACGCGTTCGAATGCGGCCGCAGTAATTGAATTTAGCGCAACGCAAAATGTCAGCCGGCGCGAAAAGCTATGCGCATAATGAATTCTCGGTGATTAATTATTGAACCGCGCCGTACCGAACGGAACCGATTGTCATTGCATTGTGCGTTGAGCAGACCTGCCGGTTGCAACCGGTGGAAAATCAATATAGTCCGCTAGTGCATTTCAAATTAGAATTCACCGTAAACGTCAATTGAATAACCCAACAATTACTCAAGGCCCATAGCGATGGCGTTGATGAAGATGAAGATAGCGCAGATAGCGCACCGTCCTCACGGACAGCCCCTTCAGATTTTTTTCCGGGACAGGTTGCCTATAGGTTAGCGAAAGGCCTACAAAATAGTGTGCAGTTACAAACAAACAGCTAAGTGCCGCTGTCCATGCAAATGTGGACACGCGAGAGCCTGACGGCGATTAAACGCAGATTAAGAGGATTTTGCGCGCAATTTCACGCGTGTCAGCGCCGATCGTTGTGTCATGGAAACGACTTCTGCGTTCATTTGCAACCATCGTAGACCCGGTGGCGAGCTAGTCCATCGTATGGTAATAACTATTTACGGTTGCCTATGGAGGCCAATTTTAATTTGACGACTTATATTTCGTCCTGCAAATCATTTCATGGTCGAATGAAATTATTCAAATTATTGTCGTTCAAATCAATGACTACATCTACACAACACAAGAAAGCGCAAGTGTCTTATCGTCGTGTGCACATCGTGTTCTCACACTCGAGAGTGCGAAACAGTTAAGATTTAATTAACACATTGGGGCAAAAAGCGTACTAAACTTTTACTGTAATGCTCGTTTCTCGGCTACACACACCCGGGAGGTACATTCTGCCAAACGGTTCCAGAGTTCTGCTGAAACGGCTCGATAAGATCTCACGGTGAAGGGATCGATCTAGGGCACGATCAATCCAGCTCGAATCGTACATTCGGTGCGACGATAGGGGAGGAGCACTGCGATATTTGCGGCTGTTTTTTTCTTTTCTTTCGTCGATGAAAAAAATGAAACAACAGAATCAAAGAAGAATCCGAGTGTAACGAGTACACGATGAACTCATGAAGCTGGAGGGGAACGAGAAAAGAAAACAATCAAGAGTGTCTTAATTGATAATCTTATGATATGTTATTTCCCGTATTTATGCTTTAATCGTGACATCTTAAAAAGAGTATCGATTAATTTAATCCGCACATCGACTTCGGGAGTTTCTTCACCTTGTCGGCTGTGGTCGGATTCGCGCGACTTTGGTTGTCATGACATTGATTTCTGGTGCCATTTTGTTTTTTTTCTTTTGGATTGGGAGTGAGTCTCTTTGGTTTCATAATAAAAAACATGTGCCAATAATGTAACGCGCAGGAAGAAATGTTGAGATTGTAAATTTGACGTTTTACTTTTTTGATTGGAAATGTATTTCGATTGTAATCGATTGGGTTAGAAAGAAAGTTATTTTGGGTTTGACGGATAAAATTAATTTATTCTTAAACTACAAATCATCCTTATCACTTCTCATATCAATGTGCATTGATGATAGTTGATTTTTATTTAGATCCGAAGCTGACTTCCTTTGGACACAATTGGTCTCGTTCAAATGCACTTGCAAACACAAATGTAGCATAAAACATTATTTTTAA
Organism: Toxorhynchites rutilus septentrionalis; assembly: GCF_029784135.1. Lineage (NCBI taxonomy): Eukaryota > Metazoa > Arthropoda > Insecta > Diptera > Culicidae > Toxorhynchites > Toxorhynchites rutilus. Next base: position 228,469,542 of record NC_073746.1, read on the forward strand.
AACATTGAATAACAATCTCAACGTAACTCTTCGCGCATTGCATGATAATTTCGCATTCTGTTCTGTTCTGTTTTTGTTTATCTCGTTACTTCATGATTCTCCCCTCATTGAAAAACGGATCCTTTAACACTCCTATACTCGCGCATTGGTCTGTCAGACCAAGAAATCAATAATTCGTTTATTTCTCAGAAAATATCAACACTACGACTTTGCGATTCTCTCTAGCTTCGTTATTCGTCGTTCGTCATCGTTTAGCGTATCGCATGTGTTGGTACAAAGGGTACGTGTGCCACTTTTTTAACACTTTCGGTCTGACACACCGAGGCGAGTACAGGAGTAACTTTTTTGGACAAGTGCATTTTTTCATATTCTAGAATATTGTTGAATTAAATGTATAAATTAATGTTAGTGGCGTGGAATATTTATTGAATATAATGCATAAGATCATTACCGGAGTATTCTTATTTATGTTCAGTCTCTTTTGTAACTGGATTGAACGGATCCATTTATTAACTATTCGTCGATATATTCATCGTTAGATTCATACATTCAAAAGCAAAATATAAATGTTTGACTTTCGTATAGTTATTCGCTAAATATAATGGTCATACATATACACACTTGTGAAAGAATTTTACTTGTGGAAGAATTGTAAACAGTAAACTATAAACTAATCGATAGCTTATGGTAATTTTTAACAGTTACAGTTTCGGGGACACTTTTTTATAATTTTTATAATGGACAATATCGACAAGAAAACAAGAAAAAGAAAAGGAAGTTCCAGGAAATCCTTTTATATTATCTTTTTATGCCCCATCTAAAAAAAAGCATTAATTCTTAGTTTACCAAGAAAACAGAGACAAAGAATATTAGAAATATGCATACTTTATATTCCAGAATTCTCTGGTAATTATCTAAAAGGTCGTTATACATTCTTCTCTTCGATAAAAGACCCGAAAAATACGCAACAACCGCATGAAATGTAAAAAATATGTTTGTTTCGAGCATGCATTTATGCTATTCTAACTCCAATGAAGTGCTCCCGTGGCCGAGTGGTTAGCGTCATAACTAACATGCCGGGTGTTCGGGTTCGATTCCCGTTCTGGTCGGGGGAATTTTTCGTCAAAGAAATTTCCTCCGACTTGCACCTCCGACTCACGCGTATTCTAGAGGTTGCCACTCAGAATGCATTCAAGGCGTGTTATTTGGCATAGAAATCTCAACTAAGTACTAATAAAAAATGACGCAAGTAATACTACGTTGAGACGGCGAAGTTCCTCTAGGAACGTTAGTGCCATTGAAGAAGAAGAAAGAACTCCAATGAAACCACAATCGATTAATACGTTTTTATGTTATTTTATAGGTCTTTATACTTCCATAAATTATATTCAGTTGCTTACTTTTAATTAATAACAGTGAAAAATTCGAATTTCGTTATTTATGTTGGAGTATCAAAAAATACTCTACTTTAAAGGAGGCTGAATAAGATGACTATTAAAACATAATAAAGACGAAGAAAACATATTTTTGGAGTTTTTTCATTCAATCATACCCTTTTCTTCAAACGAATGCCAATAAAGCCTGAAAAATACACAATGGCAACATTACAGAGAAGTTCAATTTTCGGTCTGTGACACCGTGCGCGAGTATACATGTTATGATTTTGCACGCGAGTACAGGAGGGTTAAAGATTGAAGATTTAACCTAGTGAAATTTGAAATAAAGGCGAATGAAGTGTAAAGTTAAGAAATATAGTAGAACCTCGATTATCCGCGTAATAGTCTGACAAGGTCACCACGAATAACGGAAATCGGAAATCGACACATTAACGAACTAAAAATAAAATGCGAATACGAAGAATACGATCATCCGCTCTAGGATTGGGCGATCTTGGATCGATATTTTCCTCATCGATTTTTTCGTTAGGCTGACAATAAAAAATGTGACGAAATTTGATGATGACATCAGGTCCAGCTAAACCGTTCTGTTTTAGAACCACGGTTTTTTCAAGGTTTTGACTTAATGTCAGACGTATGGCACGGTTGGATTATCTGGGATTTTTTTGAGATTATTATCAGCGGAGTTCCGAATGCATATCACATGTTTAATTTCTAATAATAATTTTCAATTAAATTACTTAATTAAATAACTACATAACGGTACAAAATGTATGCACTGGGAAAAATAATTTTTCAGAGCGTCCTTGTTTTTTTCTGACCTTCATGCTGAGAATCAAAATAAAATGCCTTTGATGTTTGAATACAAATGTGACATGTTTATGCCATGTTTCAAGAAAAGGCAACACTTATATAGAATAAGTAAATAAATTGGAAATTGGGTTTCGATTTTCTGATACCGACTTAATCAGTGAATCGATCCCTTCCAAACCGTCAAGATCGATCTTTTTCTAAAGATCGCCCAATCCTAATCCGCTCGCGGTAATCGGTTTTCTACTGAGAGGTATGGTGTATGATGGAAATTTGATGGGAGATGCGTTTCCTAATCCAGCACCATTAATTTACCCGAATTTGCCAAAGACCCGAATGCAACATTTACCCGAATGAAAATAGAAAATATTCAGACAAATCAGGTTATGAGTTTTGTCGATTCTTCTGAAGAAAGGACATGGAGATATGAATTTTTGGAAAAAAGTAAATCTCGATGCTTTATGACATTTGGCATCAAAAATTGTTATGGAAAATCCCCATTTAAAAAAATTAAATTTTGATATCTGCTACACTAGTAAATAAAGTCCGCATGAGCTAATATATTGCATAGGGTCATGGTTGTGAATGTTTTTCATGATCTGATCTTATCGAATCCTATAGCAACAGGCTGTGTGAAAATGTCGGGGTTTCTTTGTTGAAAATTGACCTGGAAGATCAGTTTGTGTTTCAGCAAGACAACCATTCTGAACACACAGCAAAGTAAACTTAGTAGTTCTGTCGGTCATGCCGTGAGAATCCATGGACAACTTCGTATTTGAACCCCATCGATAATTTCTAGGCTATTCTAGATGACCGCGTCTATAAAAGCGTAGTCTCAAATAAGACACAAGAACTACTTGAAGGTCCTTGATTGAATCTGGAGTTATCTTATTCTGTAGCACATGAAAAAATCTGAATTGTCGAGATGTCGAGGCGCCCATAAAAGGTACTGAACGTGAAGAGTGGACACATTTATTACTGAACTGATAAAAGTACACAGGTTATGTTCCGAACGGATTTCGGATTAGAAAACTACAACTACTGAGCAATGTTGTTCCTGTTAAGGTTACGACAGGACTGATTTTTTTATGTTTCATGTACAAAGCTAGCTTACAATCTAACCTATCCGCCTATCTCTGTTTCCTTACGTTCCTTCTTTCGTGTATCCGTTTTATTATCTCAACCCTAGTCTTTATCTGCGGCTGCACAATTTTCGTCGCATTTACCACATTGCGTTATTTATGCTTAAGTGTTTACTTAAGCGCTAGAACATTAATCCTTGGTGTCTGCTCTGCCTCCTGCTGATAACTTTTGTTGGCGTTGGCCGATACTGATGCTGTATTCGTGGTGTTGATAACTCACAATCTTATTTTTACGTCCATATGAAGTGAAACGAAAACTTGATTTCTGATGCAAAAAAGCATTTACACCATTAATGGACGGTTTACTGTCTACCCATCGTGAACTGAAACCAACAAACTTAGGCAGTTATCAGGTGTGCTTTGAAGGTCCTCACGATAGTATTAGTGAATAGCGTGTAAAATATCTTGCAGATTGGGAGGAATTCTGAATAAAATTTTAGTTCACTTTGTCTCCAAGTTCAACTATGCGTTCAATATACAGAAAAACGAGTTTATATCAACAAAATTCATAAATTTGTCGGTGTTTCTGAACACAACACTGACGCTTTTATGTGAGTAATTTTCGTGTACGACACAAAAAAATAGCTCCCCTGTAGTATATGTCAAACCACGTTGAACTGAAACATTGATACATGTATACGTGATACGTGAAAGAGAGAAACGAATTCATTTTGAGGGGATCACTTCAATATGAATTGATGTCCATTTGACGGGGAAGAATGGAATGCGATAGTCGAGTCGTAGAGTGAGATAGCAATTAAACGCCCGACTGACTGTTGAGTCATGTTGACGGAGAAACCAAAACTCATTTCCAATTGAATACGAAGGCGATTCTCTTCATAGTCCGCTGACTATCTTCAATTGAATGTGACTTTGCCTATAATTTTAAAAATGAGACGATTGAAAGAACAGTGTTCGAGACACAGAGTGAAATGACCCAAACAACATCTTATATTAATTTTGTTCTCATTTTTTTTTTACTTTGCATTTTCTATATTATAGTATTTTTTTTTATTTGGATTAGTTAGAGAACTATGTTTTCTCCATACACGAATACTTCATACTTAGTCATTCGAAAACAGTTCGGCTTCTACCTTATCCTCTGGAACCGAAATGAAAGAGTAGTGTTTTTGTGTATCAGTATTTTTCATTAAGTATCAGTATCATTTTTGTTAAATCATCATTACTTTTCTAAAGTAGTCATATAATAGGATTGTAGAATTGGATATAACAAAGTAGCAGAGTGTCAAACAAAAACGAATATTTTTCATTGCAAATTTTCCGAATAATATTAATTCTAAAAATTATTAATAACTTGAATGCAGAATTGTCATACATTTCTATGAAAATGTCAAAACTGCGGGTGGATCCTAAATGGTGACCCATTTCGTTTACATTGTCAATATTTAACTAAAAAGGATATGGAGGAGAGAAATGGAACTTCAAGTGAGTGTACCGGAAAATGAAAAGGGGTAGCCACTTGAGTCAGGTACTGAATCACTGATCAATCAGAAAAAATAGTGCGTGTGTGAAAGCACGCATTAGGAGTACAGTCACGGTACCCGCTATGTTGTTTCATAGAGTATGACCGTGTTTCGATCACCGGTCACCATTCTTGCAGGGGGAACCTACCTACGGAAAGCTCTCCGAATGAAGCCGATCTGCAAGAAATCAAGTAAGCGAGTTGGGCAAAGCGTTTTGCACTGAATTTTCCTTTTTCTTTCTCGTCTAAACTTTCCCGCTATGCGAGTACATTCATTATTGTCCGCCATGCTAAACATAGAGAATCTAAGTGGGACACTATTATTAAAATTCAGTTGTTTATCATGCAGAGAACAGATAGAACCATTTCGAGAAATGTATTCTGCACAAAGATCACCCAACTATGAAAATCCTCTTCCCCGAGAAGTGATGGATAAATTATGATTATTACCCTTTTTATATTCGCTACTTCCTGTTCACACCTCTACAACTTAATCTGCTTCTCCTGTTTCACCATTTCGTTAGTTTGGCTGCTTCCACTCGACATTAAGTGCATTCCAGGCGCGTTATCTTTCGATCAGCGTAATTCGACACTCGCGCGATTTTCCACCGCGTTAACATTTGGAACGAACAGCAACAAAAAGAAATCGGTCCTAATCGGGACCAACCACCTGTTTGGTGGACAGAAGGAGCATCTCCTCCATAATGTATGCGGTTCCGTATCTTTCTTCCAACAATTCCAACACTTCTATCTACGAACTGTATCTCGGTTAAAATAGAATGATCGATTCCACTTTTATCTTTAATTAATGTGTCACACACTCGCAGCGAGTTCAGTTCATGCATGGGAAATATTCCTCAATTCGCTTCCCGGGATTGGGGATTTCGGCCCGCTTCAAAATTCGATATTTGACGAGTGCTTAGTTAAGATTTAGAGAGCAGAGTTGGAACCTTTCGGGAGAAAAACCTGTTACTGAACGAGAGGCGAAGGGTGGCTTGTTAAAATATTTGTCAACTCTGAGATTCTTATCTTGTGTCGCTTGTTTTGAGAAGAATGTCCAGGACAATGGATTGGGTTGGACGTTTGACATTAGTGCGGTTGCTTTCAAAACCAATGGTAATCTTCAATACATTTATGGTGGGGAACTCCCCCTGCAGCGTTAGTTATCCAATTTAGAATGTTTGTGTCTCTCTCGGTATTTCGTTCTGCGAATTGCTTCATGTATGTTTGTTTAAATGATAACTTAACACGGCAAATTCTACGTCATCCGAATTGCACCTCCGTTCGGCACTTGGAGAAGCGGAAAATGAAGTTGAATAAAATAGCGAAAAAAGAAACGCGAATGGGTGGCAAGGCAAAGGCCAAAACCAACACTGGCGATTTAGTGGAAAAGAGTACTGAATGAAAAATAACCACTCTTGAACGAATCTGTGGAGACAGCGAAGCGACAGGAAAAGATTGACACTGTCGTTTTGTTGAATATTTTCGCAGCAGTCACACATCAGCACATTTTATTCGCCTCTCGGGTTGCTGCCGTTACCCCAAAAGAAACCACCATATCGGGCAGAAAAGGTCGGCCATCGTGGTCTACCCGTGCGCTAGGGTGGTCTGACGGCGCAAACGGCCGGTTGTGTGGAAGCTGTGAAACTGTCGCTCCTGCCATGTCAGAAGAGGGCATCTCAGCGTTGCAGAGTGAATTAAAACATGGCCACTTCGCATATATAACTTGATTCCAGATATCCGCGCACGAAGTAAGTGCATCTACGGTGACAGACCTGGTGCGTTTCAGCTGGGAGCGTAAGAAAGAGACGGAAAACGCTACTACCACTTGTTCGAACAAGCTATCAATGTCATACCGGAGCAAATTATAGCATATAAACAAATAATAAACGCACCAACCCAGATCTCGCTCTATCCTTGTCTGGCGACGTGTCGCGCGCAAATCGTCCTGAAGAAGATTCACATACAGGACCGGGGCTAAGTGTAACGAATCTATCCGAGGTTGGTCGCGGAATAAACTAGGCAGCTATAAATTTCCAAGTTTAATTGAAGTGTGTTCGGATTTTATTGCGATATCTAATTGGATGCATCCATAAACTGTTTCATTGCATCGATCGTTTTCGGATTAGGGGTCCAATGGTGGCCGACGAATCGATCGACAGATCGTCGATTGAAGGTTAGCAACGTCTAGGTGGAGATTTCGCGCATTTATACTATTTAATTTCGATAAATCGTCTGAAAGTGAAATAATTGAACAACTTTTTTCTTTCATTTAATTTATTGTTCAACTTAATCAAATGGTTGACATTGTCTTTGCCTTTCCGATACGTAAAATGTCAATGTCATAAGCATAAGCATCAAAAACACCAATTGCTCAGACACATTTTTACTATTATTTTTGAAACTCTAACGCCGTATGATACGTTCACCGCCGTAGTGGTAACATCCATACCTCTCACGCAGAGATCACGAGTGCGATTCTCACTCCCGACATTCTTCCAAAAAATGGAAGTAAAAGTGACGAACCAGCCGAAATATGTTGATAGTCACTAAAATAGAGAAAAAAAAATTCACCGCCGTAACAGGTAACATTCACCGAATGTGTCTTAATTATGGTATTGGTATGGTATTGTTAGGATTTGTATCGCGAAAATCCTGCTATTTTCCCGTCGATGGTCAGACTTTCTCTAAGTCGTTTATGGATATCTCACACTGTGGATTTGGAATAACACAATAGTTCAGCTAATTCGCGAGCATGATTATCATTGCGAGTGAGTAGAATCAATTCGCGACGTACTTGTCCCAGTAACGCCATGATGTTAACCAGGGCCCGAAATCCGAAGGTGAAAAATTAAGACCGACTCTACTCCCAGGAGCTTCGCTTCGACTAGAACTGCTTCCTTCCAACAGGGTGGTTCCTTCCAACAAAAAATGACTTGACTAGAATATGAATTGACTAGCGAGGATGACTGGTGAACTAGTCCAGTCAGTGGTTATTTTAACTTACTCGACTAATGAATACAAATCTGCCTCTTCATTCAACTGACTTCAATCTACATTTCCATTTCCCAATGCAATCTTATTGTACGTCCATATAAAGAGGAATGAAAACATGATTCCTGATGCAAAAAAGTAGTTACCCCATCAATGGACGATTTTTTTCTACCCATCGTGAACTCAAACCAACGAACTTAGACATTTATCAAGTATGCCATAAAGGTCCTCGCACTAGTATTAGTTAGTATTAGGCGTGCAAAATAGCGCACACACACTGCACGCTATTTTATACGTGTGAGTAGTTTTCGTGTACGCTACAAAAAATGTAGTTCACCTGTAGCGTTTGTGAAACCACGGTGAACTCAAACATCGATGCATGCAAACGTGCATGAGAGAGAGGAACGAATTCGTTTTGGGGGAAGTCACTTCAAAATGCAATGAGGACAATTTGACTGGGAAGAATGGGATGATATAGTCGAGCCGTTAGAGGGAGATAGCGACTAAACGCCCGACTGACTGTTCAGTCGTTTTGGCGAAGAAGCTGCGTTTAGAGCCAAAAATCATTCACCGACTGACTATGGATATTGTCAGTCGGTTAGTCAGCCGACTATCCTCAGTTAACTATGACTATGCCGAGCCCTGATGTTAACAAATAAAAAAAGTTTAATTTTTAGGATTTTTACTCACTTTTTTTTTATTTTACTTTGCTCTAGCGATGTAGGTTGCACGGAAAAAAATCATTAGACTCTCAAATTAGTAAAGATGCCGCTATGGTATGAACCTCTGATAAGCCAAAAAAATGGTTTCAATACAAAATGACGGCCGATTGAAAAATAAAATAGCACGTTTTTATGACGATTCCAATTTTTGAAGAGTTTATAAATTTTAAGAATTTTTTTTTCGGTTCATGAGATAGAGAGATAAAAAGAGGTGATTTAATACCATATCATATTTAAATGGAACAGTTCTGTACAACTTGACATATCGTGTATAGGTGTCATAAATGTACTGACACTCATTTTTCATCAGTATTTGTCTGAAAGGAAACTGCTTGCTATGAGAGTCATTAAAAATCCGTCATTTCGCTTTCTTCCATTTTCGAGTGGTGGTTTCCGCGGTGAAGTTTTTGAAAAGGTTCAACATTTTCCGGGGACAAAGATGCCAAAGTAAAATCTATCTGTGCTGTGGACGCAATGTTTTGCAGCATTATTGTATTGTTAAGTCAGTTGCTACCTCCGCTGCAGTAGGTGAAATCATTCGAGCATTCAAAATCCTTGTCCGAAAAAACATTTCTTGAGAATGGATAGCAATCTGTCATTTTGAATCCAGCTAGGTTATTACTCAGATTGAAAGAAGCATTATAAGCCGATGCAACTATAGCTGAAAGGTTGTGTATATAAATAGTTTTTCTAGGATGGTTGAGTGGCTAATCGTTCTGGTAAACTGGGAGTTTTTCTTGGAAGGGCCTATAACTGAAACATCCAGCGGTTGTAAGCGATTTGTGACATAAGATGGGAAAGATACATGAATTGTGTAATTTTTTCGGCAATATTCAATTGTTTCCAAAGTGCAATGACTTTTTGATTGATTTTTGATTTTTTGAAATTGATTCGTTTACGTTGCTTTTCGCTACCTTCTTCAAATGTTCCAGAACATTGACAAACAGTTTTCCCGTTATGCAACCGTTGGTTGGGAAATTAGCAAAGGCAATGAACCCAGTTGGACCACTTGTGAGCTAGAATCATGAAAACGTTCTATTCGAAACTAGTTCGATAGCTCTTGCCATCTCATCTTCGTTGATGCTGGTTCTATCGGTTTTCTTTTTGTAGTTTCGAACCATCATCAGGCCTGAGAATCAGACTAAATTGATGTTTGTTAGTAAATAACTATCAGACACAAATTTTATGAGGTATTAAACAGTGTCCGAATGTGCCCCGTGAACGATGTCCGAATGTGCCCCACCACCATCCGAAGACAAATCAAAATTTTATCTAATAAATAAATAGACCTTTATTCCTCCGTTGTATTCACGTTTTTTTCTTTTCATATTAGTTACTAACTGAGATGGTGTACCTAAATTTCTAAATCGTTCACAAAGGAATTAGGGAAATACTTACAACTTCAAAGCTCAAAAGTTTCGGAATGTGTATGAATAAGGGCACTGTGTTGTTTTCGTAAGTAATAAACAACCAGGAGATGTCAAATCATATGACAGCTGTTGGTGGAAGGGCTGTTAACTTACTTATATTTTTAATTTGATTGAAAATTGTACGAATTAATTTTTACAAGCGTTGTCCGAAACTGCCCCCGTGTGAAACTGCCCCTCTTTTCCCTATTCATTGCGACCGCTGGTGCTGAAGTATTGGATACGGGTTTTGTTTTGTATATACGGTGAGGAAATAATAACCAACTATGTTAATATCAAAATTCACATTACAAAATCGCTAATATATACACTGTTACAAGGTACATCTCAAAGTAGTAGAAAGTAGACAACAAAATAGGACTGACAGTGCTTTTCAATGATGTTTTGTTGACTTTATGCGAATCACAGAGGCTTGGTTACAGTCGAATACTCAGCCGAAAGTTCGTGTTGAGCAGTGTATTCATATACCGTTTTAAATCATATTTCGGACAGCTTCATATTTCGGACACTCTCTAATAATAACTTGAAATGCTTGAAATGCCCTGATGAAACAGCTATAAAATTAATATCACAATTGATTGTTCAGAGTAACCCTTTAGTTATTTCATTGTCCGAGCTGTAATGATTACCCATAAGGAGGGATTCCTGTCTGGAAAGTCGTAAAGTAATGAATTTTCGTAATTTTTTCCGGATGTTAGGAGTAAAGTGAAGGGTTCGGGTATTTTGGTTATTGTACTAACCAAAAAGATGGTTTCGAGAAAAAAAAAATAAAAATTCTCACAGAAATACTATATCCCTTGAGATGACCTCATACTTTTGGTTGTAACTTTTCATCGAAATCAAATATCGAAAAAGCTTTTTAGGACAACATTTCTGAGGGCTTAAGCTTACCAAGAATGCAAAAAAAAACATTTTTTCGACCATCCAGATCAGGGTCCTACTTTAATGTATCTCTGTTTGCTTGATGCATTGTAAAGCATCTGCGAGTGACATCGACCTCTTTTATTCGTTACATTCTTCTAACTAAACTAAACTAAAACTAAATTAAACATTACAAAAACACTAATATTATTAGTAATACACATTTACTTACAACTAGTACACTGCGTTTCACCACTGCGCAGAACCACTCATTTTTTCTGAGTTTCCAGAGATATGTAAGAAGTCGGTTGAATTGAAGTATATAGTGTAGGATATAAGAGCTATCGTCATTTAAAAGACTGGCCATTTGAACTTTATTGTTGTGTTCAGGCGCGAAACATTAAAAAAACTAAAATTCCAGTGTTTCATAACTATAGAACCAGATGGAAAAACTCTTACTCCTTTACAAGATTAACGTCAATTTCACATAAATTACAAGAATTTTTTAATTCGTAGGTCATCTTTAGTTTTCAATCAGTTCAAATAACCCATTCGGGGTGGTTTTGACCAAGCTGCGCCATGTTGTAGTGTGTATCTCGTTCTACGCAGAGGATACTGCTCGTTCAAACTCTTCAAATCACTTATACTGCTTGTAAGCTGCATGTACTATTCGTACGATCACTTCTTATAAGTTCTTGATAGGGTTTTGATCTGGTGAACAAGCTGAACAGTCCAGAATCTGAAGCCCCTATTCAATAAGCCATGTTTGACTTTCCGGATGTTATGAGTTGATGCCAAATTACCAAGTCGAGTCAAGCCATTCAGCCATTTTTTAGCTGCGGCCAAATTGAATTTTTCAAGATCATAGAATGCGCAGTTTTATAATGACAGTAGAATCAAAGGTATGTTCCAAATTTCAGATCAATCAGTGATCAGGAACGGGGTCAAATTTCAATTAATGTGGGACAACCCTACAAACACTCAAACATACATACAAACAGGGCAAGCTGAATGAAACCATTAAAAAGTAATTGTTTATTTGGGGACTGCGGCCATCTTGGTTTTGGATTTTTCATGATCAACTGTGTTCTACCAGTCGAGCACATTCATTTGATACCCATATTGATGGGGCTTTGAAAATAAAATGTCGCTTTTTGTGGTGGTGGCCATTTTGGATTTGCATTTTACATAAATAACTGTGTTCTAAAATTCAACCCCTGTTCAAACCCATATTGATTATTCAATATGGAATTATACAAATTATTCAAAATTACCGATCTGAACATAAGAAAAATCAAAAATAACATACTCCAGATAATCGAGTCTAAAATTCCGGATAATCGATTCTGACCTGTATTAAGCCCGCATTTTCTATTTTTTCATTAAGGTGCCCATTTCCATTTTAGGGTGGTCCGAAAAATCAATTTTTCCCCTTTTTCCAAAAACGACTTTTTTCAAAAATTTATAACTTTTGAACTAGTAGACCGATTCAGATGATCGACGTAATTAAAGCCTAGTCGTAGTTATTGATTGTGTTTGTTTTTTGTTGTTTACATGGCTTTGGACCAGAGGGCGCTATATACTTTTATATTCTTTCTTGAAAGTTGAGGTTTTTTTCATAACATATTCAAAAATCAGAGAGGCGTTTTTTTGTTTTTGAGTTATGATTTTTCAAATATGGCGCCCTATAGTCCAAAGCCATATAAATAGTTTAAGACGAAATATCCGATAAGATTATAGATATTTGGTTATGTGCAAAAGTGCTCCTATTTTTCAGTTGTGCAATACTGGAATATTACTTCGGACGCTTACGAAATTGTTGACGTGAATGCTATCGACTTCATTCTATCGCATCCTTGTCTTTATTGTAGTTCTGGCCTCTACCTTAAGGCTGTAGCTATCAGGGCTCGGCAAAGTTATATTCAACTGAGGATAGTCAGCGGAAGAAATTCCCATTCGTATTCCATTGGAAATGAGTTTTTGCTTCTTCCAGCAGTTTCTCTGTCAACATGACTCAACAGCCATTCGGGCGTTTAGTTGCTATCTCTCTCTACCACTCGACTATCTCATTTAATTCTTTCCCGTCAAATGGACTTCATTTCATATTGAAGTGACGCCCCCCAAAATGAATGCGTTTCTCTCTCATGTATCACGTATGCATGTATCGATTTTGAGTTCAACGTGGTTTGACATATACTACAGGTGAGCTAGATTTTTTTTGCATCGTAAACGAAAATTACTCATACATTTAAAATAGTTTGCAGTGTTGTGTTCAGAAACACTGACAAATTTTTGAATTTTGTTTATATAAACCCGTTTTTTTTTGTATTGTTTTTTCACGAAATCGAACTCGGAGACAAAGTGAACTAAAATTTTGTTTAGAATTCCTCCCAAACTGCACGCTATTTACTAATACGCGGGAACCTTTATAGCATACCTGGTAACTGTTTGAGTTCGTTGGTTTGAGTTCACGGTGGGTAAACAATGAAGTCATCCATTAATGGTGTAACTACTTTTTTGTATCAGAAATCAAGTTCTAGCTTAACTTCATATGGACGTTGAAATAAGATTTTGTACGCGAGTAACGAGATTCATGTCAGGGGGAGTAATAGTGTGGATTGAAGTCAGGTTGAATAAAGAGACAGATTTGTATTCATTAGTCACGTCAACTAATCTTTATTCTATCCGGAATACCACAAGGATCTGTGCTCGGTCCTTTATTATTTACGTTATTTATAAATGACTTAGCTACGATCTTGCAATCATGCAAAATTCATATGTTTGCTGATGACGTGCAACTTTATTTGAGTACAAATAAATATGATATTTACACAATGGCTCGGTTGATCAATGGCGATTTAGAAAGGTTATATCAATGGACTCATACAAATCTTCTGCCAATTAATGTTAGTAAAACAAAGGCGATGTTTCTTTCGCGATCTAGAGTAGACTACATCCCACCACCGCTAGTTCTTGGACATGATGTTATCGAGTATGTGCAGTCAGCGTCTGTTCTTGGGTTCATAATTCAAAACAATCTTGAGTGGGACAAACATGTGAGCTCCCAATGCACTAAAATTTTTTATGGGCTTCGTCAACTAAGGTTAACAGCAAATATGTTGAATTCGGATATCAAAATTAAGCTATTTAAAAGCTTGTTACTACCGCATTTTATGTACGGAGCAGTCTTGCTTTTAAACGCTTCAGCTAGAGCGTTAGATAGACTACGGGTAGCTCTAAATTCGTGTATTCGCTATGTTTTTAATCTAACACGCTTTTCTAGAGTAACACATCTTCAACAGCGATTACTTGGTTGTCCTTTCTATGAATTTTTCAAGCTCAGAACATGTCTTTTATCACACAAAATAATTAATTCTGCGACACCAACATATTTACACGAAAAACTTGTACCTTTTAGAAGTGATCGTGTACGGAATTATGTTTTACCGATCCACAGCACGTCCCATTATGGTAATACTTTTTTTGTAAGGGGAATAGCATTTTGCAATCGGCTTCCTAGCGATATTAAAAATAATGTTTCGCTTAACGGTTTCCGCGAAGACAGCATTGAGTGGTTCAACGGGAGGAATTAGCACGACTGAGTAGTAAATTTAATTATGAGATAAATTGTTAGTTTGCATTCAGAACAGGATACGTTAAATACTCGCGCGTTGCAGTAATTTAAAAGGATTTTTCCTTACACTGTAGCCTTTATATAAATAAATAAATAAATAAATAAATAAATAAATAAATTAGAGTAACCATTTGTTAGAATAGTTCATCAGTCAACCTCGCTATTACACGCTCGTTAATTCATTTCTAGTCAATTCAAGGCATGTTCACAGCGAATGCCGAAGTAGCCCTAGTCGAAGCGAAGCTAACGAGAGGAAAGTCGATTTTCATTTTTCATCTTCGAAGATTTCGGGCCCTGATAACTATATCGTCATCGATATATCCATGGACTTCATTCGAAGTTTACGTAGTCATTTTATCCCTCTTCAAAATCTGGTCGATGTAGGGCACCCAATTCAGATATAGTTCGTACCATGTGGCCTTTGAATTCAGGCAGCTATAAAATGTGAATTGTGATATTGGTAGATAAAACGTTTTAAACTTGAAATGCTGAAAATCAGAATCCTCGATGTATTTTTTCCAATTCTGTGGAATATACTACAGTTTTTCTGAAAAATGGGCCATAGTCCTTACCATCTTGTGTGACTATCATGGGTTGTCTGGATACCAATCCTTAGTGCCATTCGAGAATAGTAAAACAACGATAATAATGCTGAACCAAACAGGAATTCGAAGCGAACACGCATCATCGACCAATCTTCAAATCAAGACCAATTGCCTAGAAGATACCCAACATTAATTAGGGTGAACGGTTGGATGGATATTTTGCCAATAAAAACAACCTAGCATCTAGTTTCAACAATGTTCTTAATTTATTTTCTCATAGTATCAGCATGTTTCATATGTAAACTGTTTCGGTACAAAGAAACAATAAAAAAAACCTAAAAATCTTCTAATTCTAGAGTGCAATTATCAGAGAGATAGTTTTACAACCAGATTTTCAATTATTTAAATCTTAACGATTACACTGCGTATTGTATCATTTCGTATGAGTGAAAGCTTTCGCGTGATCCATAGTATCAGCTCACGCCGCTTCCACTTTTTTTCATCTTAATCCTGCTTTAACTCCCTTATGCCTCTACCACGGCGACACGGTGAGTGGTTCTTGTCGTTTCCAGATTTCTTAACGATAGGCTTTTTTTTAATTCGTCAAACGAACTTTTGTTTTGCTTTACCTTGAAATGTGTATAAATAGAAGATACATCTAATTATGTTTATTTGTTTTTTTTATTGGTAATCGCCCCAATGGTTCGTAATATCAAAATCACAAATAATTTCCAAAAATAATCTCTTTTCAAGTGATTTCTTAAGGGTTCTAAATGGCCAAATCGGGTATATTAGTATGGTTTCTAGATCAGAATCCCTCACCAAGAGGGGTTGTGCGAACTCGCCGCTCTGATATTCTCTGACATTTGTATGCGCTTTTGTGTTACTTTCTGGGTTAAGTTTGTACTGCTGTCTCATGTGATGGATGATCCACTAAAGGTGATCGATGTTTTGATAAAATGATTAACTGAAAGTATCTACAACGAGTCACGCGTTACAGATGGATATTCACACTTATTTTCCGATGATTCTTTTTTTATCAATTTTATGTTCTATATGTTGATTCTATCTATTAAAAATGTACTTTATTGTTTTCCTGTTCTCTGCATCTCTGGATCAGTGGTAAAATTGGATCTATCTAGTGTAATAGATGAATGTTTTAACAATATTTCATCGTGATCAAAATATATCCTCTCGTCTGCGGACGCTCGTCGAGTGATTCAACTGACCGAATGCGCTTGTCCTGGCCTTAATTTTTTTTTGTCTTCTTGATACGATTATGCGTCGCTTTTCAGGCCAAAAATTTCTCAGAGCGTGAGCATTTGATGCATAAGGCCTTACGTTGCAACGATTTTGTTTTGTGTGCTGTTTGGAGTTAGAATTAAGAAAAAAAATCGGTCGAAAATTCACGATTTCCGATTCTACAAAAACGGGCCTGTATGCATGAAGTACCCACAATAACTAGTATTAATGAAGCATGATTTGCCAAAAATTAAAATGTCCTCTAGGAGGATTAATTGTATACATTTTGTGTCTATTTTTGTTTTTTTTGCAGGTTTGTGTTTTTATCTTGTCGACTACAAGGGCACTCATTTTAGCGCAACTCTCTTTCCTTCATTTGCCCATGAACTCGGATTGTGTGATTTAATTTAACTGTTGTTTGGCTGATGAGCTTTTCTATGTGTCGCTGCTAAATCTTAAACGTTAAGGCCATATCAACCTGTAAATTCATACCGCCGATCTCTACTCGATTGTGTCCGTTTTGCATAATTTTGGTTTTGTCCTATATATTTACTATCTAGGAGAGCTTGTCCCCAGGCATTGTACCGAAAACGGGGGAAGCCTCGAAAAAAATATGAGCGCTCAATGAGCTGAAGTCCTTAGTATCTTTCGTTATCCTAGGCTTGGAGCGGAAATCCCCAAGCATCGTCAGCCGAATAAAGCACAATGTCAATTCTCTGTTGTTATGTGGTGTGTTCATGAGTTCTAAACATATGCTTCGATGGTGGGTATTGCACTAGTTTTGGCACAACGTCTGTCATCGGATTATTTTCCAATGCGAAGAGCAAACTTTTGCTGTGTTTAACACATTGCGGACCGCTCACGAGATTTCTCGTGTTCCGCGTTCTGTCTGTTACGGATGGATCACGAGATAACCCGTGTTTTCTACACTTGAAGGTTAAGTCCTTGGTTTGCCAAGATTTCAACAAGGCCTACCGATGGCTCGCCTTCGTCTCATCTACATTGAAGGAAACGATCTCATTCGTGGAATCCGAACAAATGAACCGTTCAAGTTTGCCCCAAAACGTGCGGTCCTTAATGTGTTAAGACATAAATTCTCACGGAACAGTAGAAGTTATAATTAATTCGATTTTTATTCGAGAATCCCTTGAGTCTCCAGTATAATGGTGATCGCATCCGAATGGTGAATGCGAGAAAATACCCATAATTCAATATCAGAACGAAGATCAATATTGGATACATAATGATGAAAAGAGCTCTAAATATGGCAAGAAGTGGAGTTCGACAATGAATTCGTTAACAAATCTAACAATATATAACTCTTGTCGTCATGGTAACCGAACATCAATATTTAAAAATGATTACAAACTGACAATTAAACTTTTGAAAATGACTGAACCAGATATTCATACTGGTTTAAAAGGCAATATAATCAATAAGTATGCGAGGAGCGAGATATGCGTCAATAGTATATAAAAAGAAGGAGGGGGATTCTACAACATTTTTGTCTTGATATTCACTAAAGCGAATGGAAGTTGTGTATTTTTTTTATTAGCTTAAGGGGTATTTTATTTTAAGAAAAAAGAATAATTTACATAGAAATATATGTTCCGCCTAGAACATTTTATTCACAAACTAATTTTAACTGACTTAGAAATGGTCGCAAAGCGATCCCATCAAGTTCCCAACATGTCAAATACACATCAGCTGAATATCAAGGTGCATATTACATGTGGGATAACTTATAGAAAACACTTTGCAGTCACCTAAAAGTATATTAGTTAATTGTTTGTTAAGAATAATTAGGAATTAGCGTTGGCTTTACCTTGAGAATAGTTCCAGGTAAAGTACTTGAAATATTTCTTCCTTCACAATGTTTCGTAGTCCCTCATTATTGCAAAGTAGAACATCTATGAACAAAACCGTGGAAAATTTTGCTTCATGTAAACAGTTTTCTCTGGCTTTTCCATATTATTTACATGCCCCTCTCCTTTCGTCCACTTACTGAGTACATTCACCCACCTATTTATGTTTATCTTGCGCTCCAATTGGACTTTTGTCGTGAAATAACTAATCCCTCGTTCGGCAAATTTTGATCCCACGAATTCGAAAATCTTGGTTGTGAATATTTTGCTTCATATAGTATTCAACCATCTTGCTTTGTTGGAATTGTTTGACAATTCACGTTCATTTTGTTCGGCAGTTTTTGTTTGAGTATTTCACATTCTTGACATCCGATTATGATGAGTGGATCGATAGTTTATTTATCATCCACGCCATTTTTCGTGCAATACCCTTGGTCATCTACGAGCAAAACAAAACAAAAAATATTGCGGATGAAAGTGTGTGCGTGTACACCATTTGCGATCCCGCTGCTGCTACGGCTCAGCAGTTTTTGTACGTGGATTGTGGAAACGAGCAAAAACCAAAGATTGTAGAGAAACAAAAAAAAAGTCGCGAAAGGGAGAAATGAAGTAATACAACCTAAAGTTATCTGTGGAATGTATACTTTATTTTTTATTAGACAAAAAACGTTACTTAAAAGTAGGCAAATTATTCGCTATGATAAAAGTAGAAAATAAATACAGCATAAAAAAACTGGAAGGAGTCGAGGCTAGAGAAAAAAAACAAACTAAACTTGGAACAAAAAGATGCAATAAAAATAACAAAATGCGTGTTATTTGGCAAAAATATTATTTTTAATAACTTTTTTTTTCTTGTCAAAATTACTCTCAACATGTTCTTAACAGCTATTGTTAATTAATTAAAGCCTTTTCGTTCCTTACTGTGTTATTTCGAAAGAAAGTTTTCGTTTCTAGTACGTTGTATTGTAACAATTTATTCTCGCAAATGGTAAGTGTGATCTTTTGTGTCTTTGATTTTCTTGTTTTTTCTTGCTTCAAATTCGTGTATTTCAATTTCTGCTGCGCACACCAATTGTAGCGTTTTGGTTATCAACCAGTTGTTTTATCTGTTGAAAGTTTGTTCATTAATTGGCTGGGTTTAGTGTTTTTTTACTTCCTGTTCTTAACCTAAAAGCAATCAGACTAGCACTGAAACTTAAATTTTAGTTGTTTTCTCGCGCACTCGCGCAAGTCGCTCTCAAATCGGTGGAATCTCAAAGGTTATGGCAAGCAAATCAAGACTCAAAGTGACACGAATTGTTCACTGAAGAATTCGATAATGGCACTAGCAGAATAGCGGGATTGTTTTATTTTGAAATGTACAAAACAGAAACATAAATATACAACAAAAAAAATGCGGTTTTGGAAGCAACTTATAGTTATCTTAATATGGCAGCGCATTCTTTTACGTGTGTTATGCTCAGCTCGGGACTGTACAGAGAATGAGCTAAATTTAAGCTTTTCGAAAAATAACGTCTTTCGGGATCGTCATTCTCTTCAGCGGTTTTTTTCTCCTGTTGTTAAGATATACGTTCAATATTTGTTTATCTTACCAAAATAATCTCCTAACTACAGTTTTGTTTTTTTACTTTTTCAGTAATATATTTTAGTATGATTTAGTGTAATTAACATTTTGTAATAAGAAACATCGTTACACTGTTTCCGTTCGTTTTGTTCTTTCATTCTTCGTCAGCTTTTAGCGGATCTCGTTATATTCTCTCCTGCGTTCCTTCATCCCAGTGTTACACTTGTGCATTAAAGACAAATCACAAAGTTACTCACTTAAATTAAGTTTTGTTTCGTGTAATTCTAGCATATACGTTTGAAGTTTTAGTACGGATTTTGTGTTTTTTTTTTCTCACAATAGCTTCCGCCGCGGGTGTTTTCAGAAAACGGTCTCTATACCTTCAGTAATAAATAGTATTCATGAAGTCAATTCAACACCATAAATTCACACTTTTCTCCTCCTCCTCCATTTTTACAGTACGACTAATTTAATTTTTTTTATAATTTTTTAAAAAGTCTATTTTTTTCGTTCTCTTTTACTTATAAATTGAGATCACAGTATTTAGAGATAAAATTGTAGTAAAGAACAATCTTTTCATTCTAGTTCCATGGTTTTGCGTCTGATTTTTTTTTCTTCTTGTGTCATTTCATTTGCCTCCCGCCGTGGCTCTCCATTGAAGTTCGAGAGTACGGCATAATTTGGAAGAGAAGCTTGTTGTAGGGGTACGAAGAAAACATGTTAATCAAAATTAGGGTAACACACACACACACACAAACTCTCGAGAATATTCTAGCACTGATTGAGTTTCTTCTCCATTGAACATCAAAAAAAAAATATATGTGTGACTATGTGTGTACGAGAGTAAAATTTTTCAAGTGTCGTAAGTGCGATTCATTGCGATTCAGTGATTCATTGATTCATTTCTGGGAGCGGTACATCTACATCGGTGCGGTGTGGGTGTTTGTGATCGTGCGAGACGTCAAATTGAAGTAAGAACAAGTGTGACGTATAAATGATACGAATATATGTGGAGTCTTTTGTTTTGTTCTTTGTCGATTTTGAATGAGATTTGCTTGGATGTGTGTTTACCTTGTGTTTTGTTCACCCCTCAGTGCGTTCGCCGAGCGATGTTTTGCGCTTTGAATGAGTTGTTTTGGCACCTTGTTGTGATTGTGGATTGTGTTTTGCTGTATGCGTGCATGAATGCGTTTACTCAACCAATAGAACGATCACAATCGATGGATCGGTACCAGCTTCTGCACTGCTATTGTTACCGCTATCATTCCTAACACTAGCACCACTACCGTCTGGGTTTCCAGTGGGTTCCTTGGGACTTCGTGGTTGCTCGGGAATTGGTGGTCGACTGTTCTCTCCAACGTCCACATCTTCGTCGTCGTCGTCGTCGTCGATGGCGGCGGCAGCAGGTGGAGCGGCCGCATCGACATCCTCCTCCGTCTCGATGTCCAACAGGGAAGCAGAGCGGGTTGGTGTAGCATGGGAAGTACCAGACGTGCCTGCTCGAGCAGTCTCGATGTAACCCATGAAGGGGTCGTCATGGACCAGCTCAATCTGAGGGTCATTCAAACGCATAACGTCGATCGACGGTAGTTCGGTCTACAAACTAGCCGTGCTGGATGAGGATACAATTGGAATACCACTGATATCATCATGCAAGAGGTGATGCGAGTGAAGGCTTGCTGAATGATGATGGTGGTGGTGTTGTTGGGCAGCGGATACGTGGTGATGTTGTTGCTGCTGCTGGTGGTGATGATGGCTACTGCTACTGGCAGCGTTATTTATGCTGTTGCCGCTACTGCTACTGCTATTTTTCTCCTTCTTTATCCGCTGCTTGAGGTGCACCTTGGCGTGACGTTTCTTCTCATCGGATCGGGCGAACTTTCTACCGCAGATGTCGCAGGAGAAAGGTTTCTCGCCGGTGTGGGTTCGAATGTGGGTCGTAAGGTGATCTGACCGGCTGAAGGATCTCATGCAGATACGACACTGGAACGGTTTCTGGCCGGTGTGGATTCTGATATGTCTGGTGAGCTCATCGGATCGCGAGAAACGCCGATCGCAGTTCTCTACGGGGCAGGCATAAGGTCGCTCGTGCACTGGTGTCTTGCTTGGTCGGTTGGGATACTTTCGAGGCTTCACGGGGACTAGCTTCAGTGGCATTGGACTTTGCTGGTAGACCTGGTTGAGAATTTCGTGCCCTTTGCTAGTAGAGGGATTGTACTCCGCTAGCTGTACGGCGTATTGAGCTTGTTGTTGAGGAGTTAGCTGACTGAGTTGACTCACGTCTGGACACTGTGATGAGCTGTATGGTTCCTGTTTGGGGATGATACCGGTGGAGGAGGTTGAGGATGGTCCGGGGATGACTACATTGTGTTGGGGGCTGCCGTACTCGACGGGTGAGTCGAGCCACTGATATTTGGGGGTTTGACCCATACTGAGGCCTTGACTGCGGGAATACTGATGCATTTCTTGTGCCTGTTGCTGCTGAGCTTGCATCTCGAGCGAAGACACGCAGCTAGCATAGCTTGGAGGCTGCTTGAGAATTATGCTGGGACAGTCCATGTTTAGACCAAGAAGTTCGATGGGTTGATGGGTACGTTCGTCAGTGCTGTAGTGGTGAGACGAATGCTGGTGGTGTCCTGCTGGTGACGGAGTCTGTGCAGAATTTGCAGCGGATTGTTGAGCTGAGGCAAAGTGTACCTGTGCTGAGCTCTGAGGCCCTGGACCAAGAAGTCCGAACATCGGTGGCTGGAATAGGCTTTTGTCGGGACTTGGTAAGCCCCACCCACTCAACCCGGATGTGGGAGACATTTGACCTGTCATAATCGAGAGCTGTGAACCGGTTGCCGTCTGCAAACCCATACTGCTTCCGGCAGTTGTGGTGAAGATACCCCGATAGGAGATCCGGCTCTCCTCGACCTCCGTTGATTGATCGTGATGATGCATTTCCTGGCTGCCGCTACTGTGATGGGTCGCTGAATGTGTCCCCGGCTGGTGGTGCGATGAAGAGGAAGGATACATTGCGTTACTGCTGGTATTGCTGGCCTCTTCCTCGATAACCACCGAGTGCGGGGTGCTACGTTCCTGTTTGGTCGGACTGCACAAACTTACACACGGACTAGACACGGTTTGAGGTTCCAGCGAAAGATCGTCCGACTCTATTGATCCTATTTTTTCGGAAGAGACAAATAGATGGAAACAAAAACGAAAGTTTTGAGTCATATGGTGTATCGGTGCTGGGTTCTAACTTCCCCTCCCCTTGCTCATACGTATTTAAATTTATAATTAAGACAAAGTGCCACCTATAAATTCAAATCGAAGTACCATCCCGTGAACCGAATGAAACGGGGACCAGTGAGGGCCATTTTTAATTTGACAGCATTCGAATTTCTGTTTCCTTTTTGTGCATAAAATTAAAATAAATTTAAATCTCACTCGGTGCATGATTTTTACGCCTTGTCTTCTCTGATTTTATTGATTTTGTTCGATCTTTTTTTCGCGTTTTTTGCCAACGGATTTTGCTGTTTTGGCGCACTGATCAAGGCAAGGGTGGTGATTCTTTTTGTCGAGGTATGTTTCGTATTTCTTTCAATGTTAGTTGCTTGTTAGCTTGACAGAGTAGCCAAAGCATTTCCCTGACAGAGACATCAATAGCTGCGGAAAATTGTGGAGGCTCAGTGGTTCCAATTAGGTAATGTTTATAATGTTTGCGAGTACATTGCTTTGCGTTTCAATGCGTGGAATCAATTTGTGCTCGTCATGTCACCAAAAAAAAAAATCTCCTCCTTCGCTCAAATTAAACTCTAGGCGTATTTGATATGTTTTGCCGAGAGAGAAAAGTGCTTATTCACGCTTGATCGAACGCGCACGTTTGCGTTGGCCAGAGATAAGCGACTTCCAGAGTAACCGGCTGTCGCGCGAAAGCATGTTTATGAAAGATGCTCAATCAAGCCCGGCTCGTTTTTATCGCCAGTAGCACCATCATCAAACAGCTGGAAGCTCGCTTGGACTGTAGAACCAGTGTCGCAACCACGAGGGGGAATCCGCTGGGTGGACTGTAAATTGCTACCGTATTAAAATAAATCAGTCAGATCGGTAATTAAAAATGGAGGATTCTAATTAGTTTTTTCGCTGCAGTCCCCCGCTCCGAGGAAAAGGTGACCGTTTCTTGCATTTTGGTAATGTGGTACTTTTGGACAGCCAACGGGCAACGAAATGACGATGATCGTTCGTGCCCGTTGTGTTTTAAGCTGTTTGTGGTCGTTGTTATTGTTATTGTTGTACATGGCTCTTCCCGCAGAGCACAGTCACAGAGTTAAGAGAGATAAATCTTCCACTGCCGTCCAAGCTTCACCACTTTGGCGCGATCGAGTGTCCTCCTCGTTCGGGGGCCCTCCTCATTCAAGTCTCATATTTTTATGCGCACGCGGATATTGAAATCTGTTCCACGTCGCACTGCCAGCTTCACCATCGGCCCTCGGTGAAACTTGAAGATAGACGCTCAGGGCTTTCGCTTCGGCTTTTAATTTATGCTGATAGTGTAATTTATGTTTTCGATATTTCTCCCTGCGCTCCGATTCCATCAGCGCGCAATCCGCTTCTTCCGGAGCTCAACCACGCTGCATCACATGCATAAGTCAGTGTTTTGATGATGATGTCGATTTAAAACGAAACCTTCAACAAAAAATTTGAAGACAAAAAAAGATATCGTAAACCCAGCAGTTGGCGGTCGGTGTATGGGTCCGCGCCATTAAGATCCTGTTAGAATATGCAGCTTATTTTCGTTTTGACGAATTATTTTGTTCATTCCGGAGAGCCACGGGTCGGTGGAAAGGGTTGAGAATTAGTGTCATAATTATGTCGGTTGAAGACTAACTTTAAAATCTGTCCATCATGGGGTGTGATTTGGGGTCGGCGATCAGGTTCGCAAAAAGGGTCTCAACCGTTTTTGTTTTGTAATGTTTGGCATTCGATCACTGGCCTCACATGTTTTTGCGGGTGGAACTCAAATGAGACTGCGTGAGGTTTTTTGTTCTGTTCTATTTCCACGAAGGTCTGACACATCGAGAAACCGTCCAATTATCACCAGGAATGTCCGGATTGTGACATTTTTGCCGTTGTTTTGGAACACGCGTTCCAGATCCAGATTCGAGGGGAACCAACCCAAGGTGTGGTGTGGATCTCGAGATGAGTTATGGTTATGAAACGAAAGCCTATTAATAGTTCCAAAACACGGACCAACGGTAGAACGGTTCCATTCAACTATGGTGTGCGTAAAAAAAACTCGATGCGAGTGTGACAGAGAATTATGTGCCAACCAGCTCGGCGTGAACCGTCCTGGATCGGGCTCCTCGGAACAGGAGTGTGTCTAGAGAATTAATTCATAAATTATGCTGATGAACGAGGTAAGATTCAGGCGGCCTAAGTGTGAGCGTGTGTTTGGACCAGGCATGCTAGGGATCATTCTACTTTGGGTGAAGGTGCGACAGCAAATTTTTATCTCTGAACGTTCTTTTGTAGCTCTTAAGAGCTTCTTTCCGAACGTTGCTCTTCTTCAGCTGGTGTATTTTTAATATTTTGTTCCCTTTTTCTTGTTCTTGGTGTGGTGTGGTTTTGTACGGCCGACCTCTCCAGAATGAGAGATCTCGCGAAGCACGAGCGTTGATGGCTTTCTAGGGTGTGGAGCAGCGCTCAGGCCTTGGGCTCTAAACAGGTTTTTAGAGGCTTTATCCAGCAGCAGTGGTGGCGCGATGTGCGCGGGAGAATCACTTATTGTGTCTGCGCTTGCCAGTGGGGAGATCTCTATGAGAAAGAGGAACATCATCACGACTCGGAACGCACCTCTTCCGCTTGAAGAAAACAAAAAAAAAAACACTAACAACACACTCGCGTCATTTTCCCTCACGCTGGATGAGCTGATACGGCGCTGACAACGTGGTTCAGGGCCATCGTTCTCCCTGGAACGGGCCGGGTTCTAATTTATTCCATTTTTAATATGCTGTCACTTTAGGACCGTATTCAATCATTCCCTGGTCGATTCGATCGGCTTCCAACGGAAGGCAAGGATGGCTGATAGATTACGGATGACTCAGGTTTTGACATTGTGTCACACATCAATTTCACGATTCACGGCAGCGGTGATCGTGGCCGACCTGACCACACCTGAGCGGGAGTGAATTGGCCGGGGAATGAGCTCACAGTCGTAGCGCGCAATCCTTGCTCTCTCTCTCGTTGACAGGGCTGTGCGGACTTGCTTTGCGCCTGTTTGTGTGTGTGTGTGTGTTTTCGCGATGAAAGTTGCCGTCGGCTTTCTGATACTGGCGACGGGGATGGCGCATAAAATGTAAAAATAAAAATAAATTATTATGCTGAAATCAGCTGCAGCCGGGGCCGAGGGCAAGAGGGTGAAGGGCTGCCGGTGGTGGAAGATTAAAGGCTAGCGCGGAACTCTTTCACTTGCTGTTTCTCACACCCGCAGCAGCGACTTATACTTGCCGTAATAAAGTCATAAATATGACGCAAGTGTAATACACTAGCATCTCTTTAAGTGGGCCGTTAGCCGAGCGTTTGTCATTGAGGCTTAATAAGCTTCCTGAAAAACACATTGTAGAGAAGGATAATTGAAATGATTGAAATATCTCATATTGCGATGAGTGTAGCTTACTTCTTTGCTTTCATATAATTGAACAGCGTTTTATCAGTGGTGACAAAACTTCTTCTTGAAATAAACGACACAAAATTCAATGAAACGGGAAATACGGATTAAGTTGAATTTTGTAGGTTTCTCATATATATTATTACTTGCAGATCTAAGTGATACTTATCGATATCACGTCTTACATCCAATCGTATATGACATCGTTGAAAATCATTCCCCAGCGACTTTTGATTCAAATCCATGACATTTCACTGGTTAGAATTTGAATGATAGCAGATTTTGTCCAATACATGTAATTCCTAAGCAGGAATATCGTGAACCTGATGAATGTTGTTTTTTTTTCCTAATCCGAAATGCGGCTTAGTAATGTTCAACACTGTTGAGGTATTTGAAAATAAATAATTTCATTATGAGAAAAGGTTTTGAGAAATTAAAGGACGCATTTCGATAGAGTTTTGAATTTGTTGAAAGTTGAAAACAAATCACTATAGTGAGCTTAACAACTGGTTTTAACACACTTTTTCGCGTAAGTCGCTATGGAGAACTACGTAATATGTTATTGATAAAAACAGTTCAATTTGTTGGATAATGTTGGTTTAATTGTAAAAAAAAGATTTTCTAATGATCATAGCAATTCATTTGAAGCACTTATCATTCAACACTTTGAGATACTTTTAGTTTCCTTGACATGTGCTGTAAGACAATGTAATTTTCGCTATCTCGTAAAATTATCTTTTTATTCCTTTTGGTTGATTCTGAACGTTTTGTGATCAGTGATGGATTAGTTTTACGGTGATAACTTCAACTACTAAAAAATATTGACATATCATAGCATGAATATTACCGTTCCTATAGAATAAGAAGGCTTCGATGTAAGTTGTGAATCACAGAATTCCACAAAATCATTTTATATTTGTTCAAAATTGCTAAATTTCTTCATTGTGCCGTGATTGTAAATCCGGACACTTTTTTTTATTTATGATTAGAATTCTGCACATTTTTGATTTTAATTCCGGACACTCTTATGCAACTCCTTCAATAAGAAATTTCGCCGTTCACTTCGATCCGCCGTCCGGATTCAAAATCATCTTTTGGATGTGCTTTTTATTCCGGACATGGGTTTGTGAATCACAAATATCGCTTGTTTTAATAGTAATTGTAACAATCTGATTACTACACTGCGTTTCACAACTATAGAACCACTCATTATTTTATGAATTTTCAGAGATATGTAAGAAGTCGGTTGAATTGAAGTATATAGTGTAGAATATAATAACTATCTTCATTTAAAAGACTGGCCATTTGAACTTTATTGTTGTGTTGAGGCGCGAAACATTCCAAAAACTAAAATTCCAGCGTATCATAACTATAGAACCAGATGGAAAAACTCTCACTCCTTTACAAAATTAACGTCAATTTCACATTAATTACAAGAATTTTCTAGTTCGTAGGTCACTTTTAATTCTAAATCAGATCAAATAAAGGGTGTGTCACATCAAATTGCATCACGGAAAAAACGCTGTAGAAATTTAATTTTTAGGAATTATATTTTCAGCTTTCGCTTATAATCAGATAAGCTTGTATAGATCAGGTTGACCTGTCAATTTTTCGTAAATTTGGAAAAATGTCGTCGAACGAAAAAGAGCGTCGTGAATTAATCCTGTGCACTTATTTCGAGAAGCCGGAGTTGTCACATCGGGACATCGGTAAGATGCTGGGAATCGTCCAATCCACGGTCAGCAGAGTATTAAAACGATACTTCGAGAACCTAACCATCGACCGGAAGGTGAAGAACGGCAAAAATGGATGCTCCGTCAGTGAAAAAGATCACAAGCGCGTAGTTAAGCAGTTTAGACGTGATCCGAGAAGTTCGGTCCGGGATGTCGCCAATAAGCTGAATTTGTCAAGTTCATTCGTCCAGCGGACCAAGCAGCGGGAGGGCCTGCGTACATATAAGGTTCAGAAGGCTCCTAACCGCGACGAAAGGTAAAACATGGTGGGGAAGACGCGAGCCCGGAAGCTGTGCACCGAAATGCTGACGAAGCCGCATTGCCTGGTAATGGACGACGAAACCTACGTCAAAGCGGACTTTCGTAAGCTGCCGGGCCTGTTGTTCTTCTCCGCAGAGGACAAATTCAGCGTTCCGGAGGAGATTCGCAAGAAGAAACTATCCAAGTTTGCCAAAAAGTACATGGTGTGGCAAGCGATCTGCTCTTGCGGAAAGCGGAGCGCCCCCTTCGTGACGACCGGCACGGTAAACAGGTTTACCTTAAAGAGTGCCTACAGAAGCGCTTACTACCACTATTGAAGCAGCACGACGGCCCGACCATCTTCTGGCCGGATCTCGCTTCGTGCCACTATTCAAAGGACGTGTTGAAGTGATACGAAGCCAACGGGGTCACCTTCGTCTCAAAGGAAATGAACCCGCCCAACGCACCGGAGCTTCGCCCAATAGAGAAATATTGGGCGATTATGAAGCAGACCCTCCGGAAGAACCCAAAAGTTGTCAAATCGAAGGCGGACTTCAAGAGAAAATGGATTTCTGTTAAAAAAAAACTACAACCTGACGTTGTACAGAACCTTATGGACGGGGTAAAGAGGAAGGTGCGAGCATACGGGCTTGGGCTCGAAGTATGAATAAAAAGAAAATGCCAAAAGTTGTTTAATAGTTTTTATTTTACTGTCTAAAATTTTCAAAAGGATCGGTCTACTGGGCGAATTTCTACAGCGTTTTTTCCGTGATGCAATTTGATGTGACACACCCTTTAACCTATTCGGGGTGTTTTTGACCAAGTTGCGCCATGTTATAGTGTGTATCTCGTTCTACGCAGAGGATACTGCTCGTTTAAGTTCTTCATATAACTCATACTGCTTGTAAACTGCATGTACTATTCGTACGATCACTCCTCATAAGTTCTTAATAGGGTTCTGATCTGGTGAACAAGCTGACCAGTCCAGAATCTGAAGCCCTTATTCATCAAACCATGCCATGACTATCCGGATTTTCTGAATTGATGCCAAATTACCCAAATATCACATTGTTTTTGATGCAATAACAGAAGTAAATGATTCTGAAGTACTTCATTGCACTTCTGACTGTACTGGTGTTGATGAAAATCTATCTGAACCAGGCCGTTTTGAAAATATTCTCCTCAAACCTTCAAACTGCCGGCTGTAAAGTTACGAATGGAAAAATTACATGACACGTACCGTAAGTCCTTTCAGTATGAAGGAATACTATTCAACTTGAATTTCTTTTTACTAGAGAGGTTCTCCTGAAATAGTGAAACCCATGACATTAGCTCCCACATTAGTTTTTGGACTCGCATCTTTGGAGATTGGATTTTTATGGTTTTATGAGAATTTCTCAAAAAGACTTGGTTCAGGTAGCTTACCATCAACAGGAATGAGTTGTCAAGTGCAACGAAGTACTTCAAAATCATTTACTGCTGTTTTTACATAAAAAACAGTGTGATAATTGGGTAATTTGGCAACAATTCATAAAATCCGGAAAGTCATAGCATGGTTTGATCAATTAGGGCTTTAAATTCTGGACTGCTAAGCTTGTTTAACAGATCAAAACCCTATTAAGAACTTATGAGGAGTGATCGTACGAATATTAGAAGCAGCTTACAAGCAATATGAGTGATTTAGAGGGCTTAAAAGAGCAATATCCTATGCGTAGAACGAGATACACACTACAACATGGCACAACTTAGTCAAAATCACCCCGAATGGGTTATTTGATCTGATTAAGAACTAAAGATGACCAACGAATGAGAAACTTATTGTAATTCATGTGAAATTGACATTAATTTTGTAAAGGAGTGAGAGTTATTCCATCTGGTTCTATAGTTATGAAACACTGGAATTTTAGTTTTTTTTGATGTTCTGCGCCTGAACACAACAATAAAGTTTAAATGGCTAGTCTTTTAAATGAAGATAGTTATTATATTCTACACTATATACTTCAATTCAACCGACTTCTTACATATTTCTGGAAACTCAGAAAAAATGAATGGTTCTATAGTTGTGAAACGCAG
Organism: Toxorhynchites rutilus septentrionalis; assembly: GCF_029784135.1. Classification (NCBI taxonomy): domain Eukaryota; kingdom Metazoa; phylum Arthropoda; class Insecta; order Diptera; family Culicidae; genus Toxorhynchites; species Toxorhynchites rutilus. The sequence continues at coordinate 228,499,926 of NC_073746.1, forward strand.
TGTATTTCAATTCGTAAAGAATCAACTGAGTTGAATTAACCCATTTTAGGCCAAGTGTTCGAAAAATCGAACAGCAACTTTGATAATTTTTCATGTCTTTGGACAGGAACCATATGGTAATGTTTTTGCACCAAAAGATAGCTTAATTCATTAGCTACCACTTATATCGATTTCATTCAATTTTGAGTAACTTTATTGGATAATAAATTTTTTAAAGCAAGTATGTTTGGAAGGTGTTTTCAATTTCAATTACACAACCCCAATAAGATACAAAAATATGTGAAGTTTTCTACAGTATTGCTTTGATAAAAGAACATACATTGTGATATAGAGCGAAAATCATTCGATTGAGCCGCATACAGGAAAATAACAGCCGGGGAAATTGAGTGTTCGAAAAATCGAACGTTGGCCATAACAAACATTTTTTTTTCTGCTGAATCAACATCAACACATCTAACCTCCGCTGCGCATTTGGATTTGATTGCTTTAGAAGACGGAAGGTTTTTCATTTATTCTTGCATTTTCAGTTGTGAATGTTTGCAAATATCGATTAATTTAGCAAATATTATTAAATCTGTATGATTTTTTGTCCGTAAGAACCTTAGGTGATGGCGGCCCGTAGAATTTCTTTTGTGGGGGAGCTGGAGGAAATGATAAGTACATGTAACGAGGATTCTAATGAGATTGTTTGTGTAAATATTCTTCCGCCGGACCGAATAATAACCTCCCAACCCTCTATACCTTTGTTTTTTAGCAGTACTCTGGTACTTTGCAGGTTTTGGAAAATGTTCGATTTTTTCGGGAAATGGATAATTGGAGAGACTAGTTTTTAAGCATTGACATTTCTCCACAGTTAACAATAAAAATAACAGCATATGCTTTCGTTGGAAAGAAAAAGCCTGTCAGTAACAAGTTAAAATTACATGAAATAAGAAATGCCACATGTCACCTTAGGTGGATTAATTCGGATTTATACTTAGAGCCCTCCATTCTCCTGTTCTAGTTCTTCCGGGAATCCAAAATTGATGCATTTATGAATAACGTATATTTGCTAATTGAAGTGACTTTTAGTTCGAAGTATGTTTGTACTTGCAAAAAAAAAAGTGCGGGGTTCGGCCAATGTTCGATTTTTCGAACAGTCATTTCCCGGAAATGGGAGATGGGAAAAAATAATTCTTGAACATTGGAGTTCCTTTAGCGTTAATAATCGAAAAAACAACAATGGCTTTCGTCAAAAAAATAATTTTTGCAGCTTGGTCGTTAATGGGTTGTTTTGCGTCTATGAATATCGTTTTGATTTGTTGAAAATATGTTTCTTTACAATTTAAGCATTGTAAACGCAATAGAAACGAAAAAGATAACTTATTATGCATTTCAATAAATTATTCGATGAAAAACACTGACGAAATGAATCTACAGATGATTTATTGTCCTCGGATGACGGTACTAGTGATATGTTTTACCAATGCATTGCTTATTCCGAAGTCATCTCAGCGTTATTTCCCAAATTATTTTCAGATAATTTCAGAAACATTCAGAAAGATAGTGAGCAGAGCCGGTGGATAGTGATGACTACGTTGTCACATTTAATTTTGAGCCAAACACAAATAAAAAATCATTAAAAGAAGCCAGGGGAAAAGTTTGTAGCACCGTGTATTTTTCCGAATTGAATTTTTTATTTATTTGCTCATTGTCTTTGCAGAAATTTGACACAGCTGTCATCGACATAAAATCGAATGTTTGGAATTCGATATTGAAAGCTTCACTGTGAAAGTATTCACAAACATTTTCGTACACAATTGAGGAGATGAACAGTGAACAGTATGCTGAATTGCTTGAGCATGGTAATACATGATCAAAGGAATCGTGAAATCTTGGATCTTTTATCGAGAGGAGTATTTTTGATGGATTGTACTCCTATTTTCTTTCTAAGGAGAAATGTCCTGTGCGATTAATTTGAAACCCCATGCGTTTAACTACTACCTAATCTATCAAAGATCAGTTGGTGGCCTTTCAACGATTTATTGCCTTGTTGAAAGAGACAATGCATTTGCCACAGAATTTTTTTGTAATTTCTGATGATTTCATTATTCAGTTCAGTTCAGTTCTTAATAATCTAGTTTATTCAAACTACATACAGGAGGCTAAAATTCTTAAAACAAATGAAAATTTCTACGATACTGTGTTGGCCTAGGAGAAACACTATAGGTTTTATGAGGGTCCATTCCTTAATGAACTGAGATTGAGAGTAGCATTCGTAAAATGCACTATCAATTGAGATAGGTAAAACACTAGCAGATAAAATCGTGCTAGTTGTAAATTGTTATATGCAAATATTTTCAGAAATGGAAAACAAATTTCTAGAGTGTAAGAAATTCGTGTGGCTAACTAATTATATTTCGTGTCTGTCTGGTAGTACCCGACCAGTAGAAAGATTTTTTTTTACGATGATGTGGGCAATGAAAAAGTCGCCCACAAAAATTCAAAATGTGGAATGTGACAATTTCTACGATAAATTTTCTTAAAATTCTGATTTGCTTCGCAAAGTCTCTCCACCATCTGAACACGAACGAATAAAATTCGTTGTAGTGAATAAAATCAATGAATATTCAATTGTTTTGCTACATTCCCGGTTTCATTCACTCATTCATGAAATTCTACAAAAAATGGCATTTTGTGGTTTTTTGCTTACGTATCCCGTTTTTATTTCTGCACAATTTCGTTAGCCTAGTATGAGTATATTGTTGATGATGATACTGTTGCAAAAAAGAGTCTAGCGAGTAAATAGTTGCTACATTCATTCGTTCTTATGTGTTAAAAAAGAGTAGGTAATCCTAGATTTGTATCACTCACGGGTAAAATGTTTATATCGAATCAAGTATTACATTAAATGCTCATGAATTTGTACTACTGGTTGATGATTAGTCAGGATAAATACGAGATTTTATCTCTAGGGATTTGTTAAATAAATGGATTTTTCATATTTTCTTCTCTCGAAGATTTTATAGATCACACGTATTTATGAGAAATTTTGATGGGAGTTGTACTTACAGAGTTTTAACGAAACACTGTTTGTAAATCAGTAATCAATTGTCATTGAATCCCTGTATTATAATTTATGTTCGAGATTATTCGTGAAAATATGACGTCTAGTTTTCACGGTGTTCAATTTTAATACTTTTGTCAATTATGATTGTCTGTAGTATTTATCCCACAACATAAGTAATAATACATGTTCAATTTCTGATCATTTTTGATCATTTCTTAATATTTTTTTTATCGTTACTTGGTCATATGTTCCGAATCAATTGACCCAGCTTTTACTAATGTCCTGAAATTGGGTTTATTGATCACAAGATTCTCCAACTATTCAAGAAGTTTGAGTTTTGTTTGAAATTAAAGAATCGGTATTCCCCACAAATATTTGCTCCACAGATTTCTGAACATTGGTCGAAAAACAATCCTGGTTGAATAGTTAGAAAACATTTTTAAATACTTCATTTTACTCTCACGGTTTCTTGAAATAACCGAACTACGTAGAATAGATCTTTTCATTCTCGATCGAATCATGTAGGATTCCGTTTCGGGAAGGTTTTGATCTTTCCGATTTTGCAACATGTAATCAAGCGTTGTCATGATAAAAAATACTTAGGGTAGCCTGTGAATTTGAACATTTATATATGAGAAACTATACCGTTGGTGTATTTTCGTCAAGAGTTTGCTGGTCACTTTTTTAATTATTTATATGTTATATGTCCAACCGAAATGTTTTCTTTCTGTTCAGAATACTGCACTTCGCGCGCAATCATTCGTCTACACTGTTCCAAGTCACGTTCAATACTTTATACTTCAAGTTAATTTTTAATTAAGTTTATTCTAACGATGCTCGCAACGTACTATCATGAATTATCTTGTTGGTTTCCTCTCAGTCTTGTTCAAAACTCTACAGTTTTGAATCAACAACTGAGGATGTATATACTCCATATAAGAAAAAAGTGAAGATTCGACATTTCAGAGGCAAACACCATTCGTCACAGGTATGGATTTGTAGGTCAGGCTATATATGTCAAATCTCCACGCGTATGTACGTAGGTGTGCCGCCATCTGCAAGGGAAATCCAAATGCCATAGGTAAACATCAAATAAATATTTGTTTTCGCCGAAAATGGAAACATATCGGTGAATATGACCAGCCGCATGTATAAACTTATTTTGAAATAGCTATTTTTTCATCTGGGAAATGAGACCAATTACCACTTTGTTCAAAATGATTAATCTGGGCAAATTTCTAGCAGGTGTTTTATTGACCGGAACCGAATAAAACAAACAATTGCAGTAAAGTACCCACCGCCGACCACCCCAGTTTCAACGCACCCATCAGTTCCATTCGGTTCGGTTCAAAAACCGCATCATTGCGGCCGCCTCATAAACGTCCACTTGGCGTTCGCTCAACGCGCGGCCGGCAGAACATATTGTCACACGCAGTAAGTGCCGTCGGCGTCCGTTTGGGTGGAGGAAAAAAAATTCTTACGATGCTACGAGGCAGTTTCAGCGGCAAGTTTTGATCCGACTCAATTTCACTAGGTTTTATTATCCACCAACCCCCCCTCTTCACTTCCGTGATCTGCTGTATTTCACTTCAAAGCCGCTGGCAGCTTTAGAATCTCGCACTTTTCCAACTAAATTAGTTGCCAACCGAATGGACATTTGTGCAGCGAGTCCCTCAAAGGAATGGGCAAGGGAGAATTTATTCACCATTTTTGTTGTTGTTCGTCGTTGTTTTTGCTCATTTAATAATAAGCGCGGCAACTAGTAACGGCGGGCGACTTTATTTGGCAAATTTATTGGCAAGCTAGCGTCTTGGGCGCACTGTCGCCGGCGGCAATAGTAGTGGCCTAGTCCTGTCACAACCGAAGCGTTGCGACCGTTATAAGTTATGCACTGGCTGGCTGGAAAAGTGTTTACAATGTTTCACCGAGCAGCCGCGGAAGCCCATCGCGGGAGGAGTCTTGGCGCCGAAAAGTGCATGATTAGGACAATACCCCTTCTGCTTCGGGGTGACGAAAGCAGAAGGGTCTAATGCTGATTTATTTGATGGCCGGCGGCTGCGGCACTGCGTTATTATTTATTAGCTTTCGGTAGCTTATCTTGGAATGCTTCCGCGTGTTTGAGAGTGTACACACGACTTGGACCATCATCGAAGGCAGTCAGTCGGAGTCGGAACAGGGATATCAGTCACGAAGCCATGAAGTGCAGGCGGCGGTGGCGGTAGCCTGCGTGAGAACGTGATTGTCGGATTAGCGCCTCTATCGCGAGCATTCGTTGGTTCCGCATGAGCACGGGCATTCGCCGCTCTGTGCGCGGCTAATGTTGATTAATCTTTTGGAGAGGTGGACTCTGTTAATTGATAGGGGGTGGCACTTTGTCATTAATCGGTACACGCGGACTTACCTGTAATCGGCGGTGGCTCGACGACGGTCGACGGCCCGAAGAAGGACGGGATGTCCCCGGAAGTCGTGACGGGTGTATTGAGATCGCCGGTTTGAGCGTCACCCTGGGACTGGGAGTGATCGTCTGAGGACTGGTGCAGGTTCGAGTCGGAGGAGTGGTGAGTGCTGGCTGCCGTTGTGCTGAGGAGACTCAGATGCGGATGATGGGAATTACTGGTGGTTGACGTAGTTGAGGTTGTCTGGGTAGTGATGGAGGAGGAAGAGGTGGATGTATTGTTGTTGTTGCTATTGCTGCTGCTGCTGTTGGGAGTTTGAACCGTGTGGTGGTGATGAGTTGCCGTCTGGGAGTGATGGGTAGCGGCCGTGTGCGTCTGGTGGTGATACGGATGGTACAGATGATGATGATTGTTGTTGGGTGTTGCGGAGTTGTTGTTGTTCAAACCCAACGATGTTGTTGTGGCTGCGGTCTTGAACAAGCCACAGGTGTCGAAACTGAGTACGTTGAAGTGCGCCGCTGCTGCTGATTCTGTCAGTAGGAATGTGTGATGCGGTGGCGCAACCAAGGTTTCAAGCCCTTCCATGATCATGGCAGCTGCTGGTGGTCCAGGGGCAACGCCACCTGCAATAAATAGAAAGGAGAAAAAAGAGAGAGACAAATATTAAACACTCGATCTGGAGAAACGACCGAAGCAAAACAAACCAGTCGTGAAATTGATTAATTAAATGTTATTAAACAATTGACACTTGACATGGCTCTAATTTAGAGCAATTCATGGAGCCGTGAAAGTGAGCAGTGAGCGACTCCCCGTCTAATATGGTCACTGTGTCAGCGTGTTACAAGCATCGCGTAAACATTGGACGACGCAATCAGCTAACCTTAAATGATACTATTCATTAGCACTAGACGGCCTGCTGCACAACAATTGTTGCGTTCCCTTCTCGGGCTATTTTTGGAGGTGTCATTCGAGTCGCACTTCTCGTTCCTTCTCTTCAGATATTCCCTATCCCACATCCATCAAGCGATAACGCGTCCGAAGGGGATCTGTCATCGAGATTATCGTCAACGCGGTCAATCGATTAACCAGCCTTCGATGTAATCTTTCCTGGTTCTCGGCGGACCCGAACTAACGCACACCAAAAAGTCCCTCGTGTACATAAGTAGGTATCTGTCAAAGCTGGAGCAAAGCCGTTAAATTATTCAGATTTTTGCTTTCCCTAGCAAGCAAAAGGGTGACGCTGGAAGGCGTGTGAAGTGATCAACAATAAAATTTATAGAAGATAAAGAAAATGTTTATGTAATAAAAATAAAATATCGAAATAAGAGGAGCAACGCGAGCAGATCGGACCCAAGCTAGGGAAGACGGTGCGATGCGGCGGTAATCACGCGGATGGCAGTCAAGCCACTCTCTGCCACAGGAATAAAAGTGTCAAAATAAACGTATTAAATTTATAGATATTTATTTCGCCTTTGGCTGTGTGTGAGTGCGTGTTGTTGTCCGGTCCCTTACAATAACTCTCGGCATGTCGTTTGGTGCTTGTTAGACAGGGTCTCAAGCGGTTGCGCCAAATGAAATCATCAGACGTGTGCGCACACGTCGCACTCGCGGCGTGACGTTCTGAGTCGTCGGGGACCATGTTAAGTGTCTCGTGGGGATTTCGGAACCTCTGCTCTTATAACGATGCGCGCGTTCGAGCGGCGAAACACGTAGAGAAACGTCAACGATGTCGACAAAAAGCGGACTTTAATCTACGAGCAAGGTTACATATGAGAATGTTAGCATCAGATTAAGATAAGATTTAAGAACGTAAGTGACAGTTGATCGTTCTTGTGTCTTTCCACACCGCGTCAATTGAGTCGAGTTCGCTGGTGTTGTTCCAGCAGAGACGACACGAGGGGCAGCTGGATGTGGAATCCGAACGGGATGCGATAGAGATCTAGCAGTGAGAACCAAATTTTCTCTAGCGATCACCAGATTCCGGAATACTGTTGGTGCATTGTGACCGACAATTTGGGCAATGGTTTCTCAACAACCAGAGTCCAACTAATTGAACTAACAACAGCACCCGGCCGATGTCGAGAATTCCGCTCGGTAATAGCTTTAATTAGTTGAACAAACATTTTCTTAACCATCGGGGCAACACATCATGCTCTTTTGGAACGAACGGGTTATGGGAAACGACCAGCGACCTATTAGCGTATCGGTTCACTATTGTTGATTATCATTACCGTCTTCATTAGCACATGTTTTGTTTTTCGGGATCCACTTTTTGCCGAAATGTTCGCGCCTTTCTCCCGTTCGATTGCTTCGGTACATTAGTGTAAGAAAAATACCTTCAGTAACCTGCGCGATTGCGCGTGCATCCAGAACAAAGGCCATCATTCTTCAACCGAACCATGTCTATGGCCCCATATGGAAATAAGCAACATTTCTGAGCACTTTTGGAGGGTTGTTGTTTGTTCAATTTCGCCTGCGAAGGAGTCCGGGTATAATATCTCGTTATTCAATTTCAAGACCCGGCCAATGACCAATGTTGTTGATTGGGAGAGGGACGGACCATTATATAAACGATGATAGCACCCGCCTACACTGCACCGTTTTGGAGAGCATGTATCCTGTGAAAGGCAGTTAGGGTGACGGTGGCCATCTTTTTAGTTCGCATTCGCTAAGGCAACCGGACTAATAAGCGGTCCTTGGCTCCGGAGTACTGTCGGACAGCTGCTAAATAAATCATAACGCTATATATTTACCATCAGTTGAACTCTGTATTGGATACAGTTTTTTTTGCCCCTAAACCACTTGTTGGGATCTTGCTTTCTTCTCTCTCCGTCCATTCAGTCATATCGACACTTATTTGCACCATCTAGCAGCAGTGATTTTGATTAGAATAACACATCAACTTCCCGTGGGACACATCAGTGAGCGGCGGAGAGCCCCTGAATCATGTTGTAAAAATAAATATATTAGCAGTGTCACTCCCCCTGGCACCCACAACGCTCTGTGTTTTCGCGTCGAACGGTCTCCTCCGGCCGCTCATGTTTGTGTGTTTTATTTTATGCCCTCCCATCGCCACCATGGCGGTTTGTTTCAATTTTTGTTTGTTTTGAGGAAAATCTAGCGCTCACACCGGGAGTGAAGGCAAGCCTAGTGCACACTTGTTACTGTTTGGAGCTATTTTTAGTGGCGCGAGATGTTGAGATGCTCAGTGAATGTACTTCAGAGACTGTCAATTTTCTTGCTAGGAAATTTCAACATTCATTGAACAGCAGAGACGCATTGATTCGATCATCCCTACCCATCGGAAAATAAGTTGTGGGAACGCTACGTGACAGATGTCGTGAGAAACGGTAATACTTTTCTCCGCCGGCCGCGCGCGCAATCGGTGACGTGTTGACACTGTTTTATTTGGAAGCTATTTTTAGTGATAATTCTAATAATTATCCCTAGCGTTGTGGAACAGCTATTTTTGTTTTTGTTTTGCTGCTCTTGCCGCCACCACTTGTTACGAATGTAATTTATTTATTCAGGTTCCGATAGTGGGTATACCGAAAAAACTGCGATCACGACGGGAGGAAACTCGCACCAATGACGTCAGTGGCACCGGGAAAACACTGGTATGCTTCATGAATGGAAGGAAGACATTAGCAATCGATTGGGCTCAGTTTTTACCAACACAGCTATTCAGCAAGCCACCTCAAATGTAATGGTTTGCGAGGAAAAATCGATAAAAGCTTCTTATCGCGTGCGCGCACATACAGGCGAAATTCCGCCACATATAGAGTGTGTGATATTTATGTACCGAGCATCCTATGTGTTCGGGCACTGATTGCGCAGAACAGTGACCTTGGAAACCCGGCGTTAGAGGAGCATGAGCCGGCGTGTGCTTTCTTCCTTCGTGCTTCCGTCGGCTGCAGTTCGGCATTTCATTCATAAGTTGGATTTCATTCATGAAAAAAGCGTTACCATGGACTTGACTTCCAGCCGACAACGGCCACTGCCACCCACAACCGTGCGGCAGCGGTAGCAAGGGTCGGTCCGGTCGTGGGTGGGCGCTATACCCCGCCGCAAAAATCGATTATTTTCAATACCCAGCCTTTTTTTTTATTCATGCAGCGTATTGTAAAGATTCATTACCTGGAGACTTCGAGACTGGAATAAAATCCGATGTGGTCCTTTTGGACACCGGTTATGGTGAGCTGGCTTTTTTTTGAAGCAGCTACCTTTACTGATTGTCACTAACACGCCCAAAAATCTGCATCACCGTTCACTGGTTGCTATATTTCCGACTGATTGTTAATGGATTTGTGTTTCACAACCTTCGTTCGCTTTTTTTTTTCCTCTCAGCACTTCACCTCTTTCAAATTCGCGCTTCGTTGCAGACTCAATTTGGTGGTTTATTTTCCAAACGCCCACTTGCACTGTTGTTATGTTGTCAACTTTTATTCTCTGACACTTTTGTTTGCTCTGTTGCCTTGTCAATTTGTTTTACGCTTTTAGCACTCCTCTTTGTTCGCAAATTCTGCACTCTTATTTTTTCTGTCACACTTCGAGGCTACTCCTGGCTAACACCGCCCACTTTTTTCAGCAAATTGTTATTTTCAACCTGTTTTCCTTCCGCTTCTCTGGCGAATAGCGATATTTCGTCACTGTTTTGCGGCAGGTTTTCCACTTCACCGAGGTGGAAAATTTAAACGCGAAATCGCGAAAAACTTTCCACTTTTCTTCTCGTGGTAGAAGGAATTTTCCTTGAATTTCCCTTTCTCTCACACAATTGTTATACCGCCGATCGCAGAGCCAAAGAAGCGTGTTAACGTCAAGAATTACCGAATACTACTGAAACGCGTCGCGATGCTACGTTCAGTTTTATGAATGAAATGAATGAAATAGAAGCAAAAGCCACGATCTCGGCTGCTTTCCCATTAATGGCGAGCCGCGCGAGCGGAGCGAAACCACGAGCGGCCACCACCGCTCCAATTCTCCCAAGTGGTAAATGGCTGGAGCAACCGACGGGACACACGCTGTGCCTGTGTGTGTTTCCCGCACACACACACACACACCCGGTCTGTTGCCGTTGCAGGCAAAGGCCAATCAATGCCGAGGATTTCTCCACTTCTCCACGATTAAATGGGAGGCTACCAATGGGTTGCGCTCAATGAATGAACTCGTATCCCCTCCACACAAGACGCAATCAGTGCACCAACACAGTTCCGCGAGGACTCGGAGAGCACACGCTGATCAACGCGCTCTCTCTCCCTCTCGCGCAACACACACCTGCATTCCTTGGTGCGGTCAATCTCGCGAGCAGACTCCTCCGCAACCGCCACCGTGTGCACCGAGAGCGGCTGATTTACCAACACAGCCGCCCAGCGAACCGCGCCCCTGCTGCTTGATGCCTGGTCGTCTCCCGCAAGACCATCGTCATCATAGTAATGACGTTTGGCACGCGTCTCTTTTCACTTTAAACTCTATACCCCGTCCGTTTGCGGTCTGTTCCTCACTATCCTTCTCCCCTACCGCGTACTGGCTGCTCTTGGTGCTTCGTGCATCGATTTTCACTCTTAGTAGTGTATGAAGTCGAAACGGGCAGAGCATCGAGTTCTCATGATCCGAAGGCGCGCGTGAGGCGGTATCTTGTGGTTTTGTGGGCATTTATTTTTTCATGCCTTCCGCTTTTCGATCATTTGTTCGTTTCGTTTTGATGCCAATTTACTAAACATGTTTTGTTGGCGATTTTCCGCTAGCTATCCAGCTAACCATTCCTCTCTATCTTGGAAGTGGTTTTAAACTTTTCAATTTATCTAGATGTTCTGCTTCAGGGAATGTATGACATTTTCACGCTGGTGGGAATTTTGTGTTTATTTCAAAGAAAATGATTTTTTTTCTGTAGGCCTCTCAAAGCAGAGGATTTATGTTAACATTCATTTAGTTCGTATTATTCATATACGTTTTGATACGTGGATAATTTTTGTTCAATGACATTGAAATCATGGTTTTGATAATCCAGTAATAATTCTTTAACCAAGGGGCTTTTTGGAAAGTGTTTTGGAGAAAACGTTGATTCAAATGGTTGTTCCTCTACCGCCATGATATTATGAAAGATTGAAAACCTCTTCTACTGCACGAATCAGATGGAAATTAGGCGGGCAAAACTTAGAACTATAAAAAACATATAGTGTTCAACTTATACAGTTCATGGTTCAGAAAACAAATTTCCTTCTTCTGAGAACTGTCTAACTTGCATGTTTGCCATTCTACAATAAGGATCATTTGACAACTGAAAATATGTAAGACTTTATATATTTTATTTTGCAAAAACAGTGATTCTACCATGATCAACTCTTATGTTGTAAATTACGTAATATAGAGTTTATATAAGTTCGCAGACGTAGCACGTAGCACGATAAGATAACCAATGCAACATATTAGCTCAATCGGACTTCATTTCCTGGCGTCGCAGACGTTAAAATTTGAGTTTTGCGAAAACCGAAGGGGGGAGTCAAATCAATATTTCGCACGAAGTTCCACATGAAAAATTGAGACGACCTTTTTTATTGACACCCTAATTCTCAGTTCGGCTGAAAAGTTCATAGGGTGACGTCTAAATGGTCCCTCTTGCAAAAATCTACTTGACTATCACAAACCACCATCTTTCAATGGATACGTGTCAAAATTTGACAGCAATCGGTCGATTGGTTCGTGAGTTACAGCATTGAGAGTGAAGCAACTTTTGTTATTGTGAAAAAATGGAAAAATCACAAATCAATGAAAACGTTGGCAAAATTGCATGAATTGGGCTTCGAATTGGTTCCGCATCCACCGTATTCTCAAGATCTGGCCCCCAGTACTATTTTCTGTTCGCAGGCCTGAAGAGAATGCTCGCTGGCAAGAAATTTAAGACCGATGATGAAATGATCATCGAAATTGATTCCTATTTTGAGGAAAAACCGAAAAAGTACTATAAAAGTGGTATCGAAAAGTTGGAAAATCGCTATAATCGCTGTATTGCCCTCGAAGGCAATTATGTTAAATAATAAAATTGGATTTTGCAAAAAATAGTTTTACTGTGTTACCTTATAAACTTTTCAGCCGAACTGTTATGTTTTGCCTCGTATTCCGAAAAATAGATCAAGTCCCAGAGTCATTTTTGGAAATAATTTTAATGTTTTCCGGCACGACCGCAAATTATCGTTTTCTCAGAAGAAGTCTGAAGGAGGGATCCTCTGACGAAATTACACATCTCGATTTTAACCAAATAAATCATGTACAAAATTCAAAAAACTATTATCTAGACCTTTTATTCATTAGCATCACCGACGACTTTTGTGTGAATGAGTTCATGACTCCCTTTCGGAAAAATGAAAAATTTCACACGACAATTAAACACTCAATCTTCATACATAACAGTCAATTGCCCATCGACTGGGAGTATGAAGAAGTGCCAGACAACAAGTCGAACTTCAAAGCAATCAAATGAAGCAGAATTTGCGTCGAAGAAAAGAAGACGAAAAAATTCAACCAGCAAATATCCTAATACGTTCGAATATAAAAATTTTAAGGATGAAAAACAAAAAGCACATTAAAAACTCAAAATTGACAAAAGTCCCGAAGAAATTCTTTCATTACGTTAAGTCTAACCTTAAAAGCAATAACTTACCATCGCAGATGCATCTCGATGAAGATGTGGGAAATTCTTCGAACGAAATTTGTAATCTCTTTGCGAATTTCTTTCAGGGAGTATATACACCATTTTCCACAAAAATCGCGATCGGGACTACACCCAAACTCGCGTTGGCAGAAACATTTCATCTTTGGCAGAAATGATGCCATTTCGTGTACTGGAAGGTCAAATGCGAAAATAATGAGCTGTTTTAAAACTTTAAAAATAGTTTGTATGTATGTATGTTTTCTAAGAGGATAAAGCAGAACATGAACGAAAATATATCTTTCTCTGTCTGGGTCGCGTATTTGACAAACTATACGAAAAGCTTTCATATGCTTTCATTTAAATGTGTCTCCTGTTTCGCTGTATCATATTGGCTCTAGCACATATTTTATACAAATGATGCCATAACATGTGCTAAAAATTAACTTTGGGTGTAAACCTGCTAGCACTAAAAGAACGCCAATGTTTGTTTTGTTAATGACTTAATTTCGCAACGAGTACAGTCAGCTGATAAACTTAATTTATATGTATCAATGCGTCAACTAAGAACACGCAAATTGTCTGTTACGAAATAATTCAGAACAAACGCCCCTAACAATCGCATGAAGCGTATATACAATCAGCACTGCGAAATATTTGACACAATAATGAATAAAGAACAGCTAAAAATAAAATGTATGGTAGGAATAATTTTAACCTATAAAAACATTGTAACATTAATATATAAGTATGTAGTCTACATTTGTTTGACGAAAATGTATAAATAAATAAATAAATAAATCGCAATTGTTATTATCATATGATCAATCTTAATAGCGTCTGATTTGCCATTGAGCTTGAGCTTGAGCTTGAGCTTGGGTACACGGTATAATTCGTAGTTGCTCTCCGTGATTGACCTGAACCAACCAAATTGCACACAGAACATTCAGAATGACGCTTGGGACTAGCAAATCATTCTCGTTGTGCAATTTTCGGTGATTCGAGCTTTAAATGGTCAATAACGACGCCGGCCACGTCCTTACAGTCACCAGGGGAAGGGAAGGAATGTTAGTATGATATTCGCCGCCCGAAGGCCAGAAGGGTCGCCTCTATAGTGTGGTTCCCTAGCGTTTATCATGGGAGGGATAGTTGTTAGTGGGGAGAGGTAAGAATCAGGATTCACTGAGGTAAGTGATGTGATTATGTGAAAGCGAACAATCGACGGAACGAGAAAATGAAATTTCGAAAATCCTATGTGTCTCAACGCGCGGCAGAAATTATCTCTAGGTATCCTGAGAAGGAAAACCTGCAAAATTGATTGGACCGACTATATATTCTATTATTTATTGCACGTATTTTTTTATTGAAATCCAATCGTGACGGCGGAGAGTTTTCTTTGGGAAACCTGAGAAGGTAACCGAGAGAACAGCTCCAAAATTAATAATTCTAAATTCATCACGCGTCTTCTTTATCGACCTCCAATCCCGACGATGAAGAGTTGTCTTTGGGAAACCTGAGAAGGTAATCGAAGTCACGAATACTATTTATAGAACTCCAATAACGATGGCGGAAAACTGTAGATTTCAAATATCATTTCCTGAAGCTGAAATTTGTAGTCTCAAACAATCCACCCTATAGTGATACCTGCACTACCGAACACACAGGCACATACTTCGCCCTAGCAATGATAAAAAAAGAACACACACATACACACAAATGGAAACAGTCCGATAAAGCCAAACGAAATCTTCGCGTCTTCGCATCACAAACAATTGCTTTATTCGGAGATCATTAACTCTTAACTGCTTCAGTGAATCCTAAACACACTCGCGAATTTATGGCCAACCGCTAGAATCATACTCAACGATCAGCAGAGAAAAACGCGTTCGAACATGTCTGACGAAGCTAGAAGAACCAAACGAGGAGCGAAGAAAAAATGCGTCCTTTCCCGACGACTGCCCGATCGAATCTCTCTTAATAGCGTCTGATTTGCCATTAAGGATTAACTACACTCATTGATCTTCCAGAAAAAATCGTACAGCAAAATACAGCGTCTGAATATAATATAATGTTCCACGAAGATTTTGAAAATTTGATAAACTTTCTAGAAAAAAATTAAATTTTAAATACAGTGGAATTTTTGAAACATCGGAGGTAATTGACAAAGACGTCATAATAGGCGGAATCATAATAAACGGATTCTACTGTACACTGTTAAAAACATACTCAAAAATTAAATTTATATTTGTTCAACGGTTTCATTGATATACCCAAAATTGCGTTGGCAGAAAATTTATTATTTTCGGCAGAAAAAAAAGCTCTTTTTTTGTGTTGAAGGGTGTAATGAACAAATGAAAGCACTTTTTCAAGGGTTTTCAATGTTTGTATGTATGGGAGCAAACCTCTTTTTCTCATAGACTGAGTGTCAGCTTCAAATGGTTCCCAAAAAAGGAAAGCCCAAACAATGTCAAGCAGAGATCGAGGCCGGATGGGATGTACGGTTGTTTTGCACGAGTACGCTATTCACATACCCAACGGTGTTGTTGTAAGAATTAGTGAAAATATTGCACCACATTCTAAAATGAAGTTTGATCTTAAAAGTATGTATGGAAATCGTTTTCTAAGAGTGAAAAGAAAAGCATAAACATGAATCTATATCATTTTCGGACGTGGGCCGTCTATGCGGCAAGGTATGCGGAAAGGGTTAATGCGTATTTATTTGCAATGTGTCTCTTGTTTCTCTCTTTCATATTGCTCTTGTATTGCTGTGACATATATATTATACAAATGCTGTACTAGTATGAAAGGGTAGTATGTACACACAAAAGAGAACGAGACAACTCTGCTTCGGTTCGCACTTCATGCTACACGAGCAACGAACCAAAACCGTCATGAACGGTTTCGGTGCCGAAAGTTTATATTCTGCTTTGCCTCTAACATATTACAAGTCGAACTTTTCCAAGCATCATGAAGCAGCAGGATAATACGAGCTATGCAAAGCGAATGATTCATATAATATAATAATAGCAGATCCCGATTCTCAAGTCTCAGAGAGTGCAAACTATATGATTATTTAGCTCGATAGAGGCTAAGGGAAGGGTAGTCAGATTATATTTTTCATTTACAACGTTGCTATCCCTTGAAAAATATATATTCATATAGACCGCAAAGTTTTACTAGCAACACCGCTACACTGAGAAACAAAAACTTTCTCAGTTTAGCTGTTTTCCCATTCGCAGCTCTCCGCAAATGGTGACCGAATGATGACGTGATTTTTCAATTATTATTTATCGCTCTGCATTTGTCTGTGTAGCGGTTTTTGCTATAGCTAGAGACGACATATGCGGTTCAAACTTGTATTCAGGCTTCGAAAATGGTGTGCGATATTAAGTACAGCTCGGATATGCAATCAATCGGATATGCAATTCATTTGGTGCAACAGAAGAGAATACTGAGTATTTGAATCATCCATCCATGTTAGGTTATATATTCGTGAATGGTTACTTGCCTGACACATTGTGTATCATTCAATATTGACAGATATCCAAACACTGATCTCTACAAATAATATAGAAAATGGAACTATGTGCAATTATGTATGAAAAATTTTTAAAAACGATCTATGCAAAGTCTAATTGTTTCCGAAATATAACCAATTTTTAACAATGAAAATTATGGGTGTGAACACTCATTCGTTCCGTTTCTTGGATGAAAAACACATTTATTTGAATAATAAAAAGAATTGATACATTATTAAAAGTATTGGCCATTACCAGCCATTACTTTTTCCCATCTTTCTGGAAATCAATGGATTCTGTCACGAAAGAATCGTTCATTTTTTGAAGCCAATAATGAATCAAGCGTATTTCACTCAAAGCGTTCTGCATCGATCGAAATATATGGTAGTCGTGTCTGGTCGCATAATCTGGATGTTTTTCGGCAATAACTCGCTTGAAACGGTTCAATTCTGTCTGTAGAAGTCTCCATTGATCGTTTGACCAGGTTTTATAAACTCATAGTGGATTATACCTTTTTTATCCCTCCAAATATAGAGCAGTACTTTAACACCATGAATATTTAGCATTAGTGCTGACGTTCCTAGTTCGCTGGGCTCTACATACGAGCTTTTGCGTATTGGATTGTTGTAATGAATCCATGTTTCGTTTTCGGTAATGATTCGATGCAAAAAAAGCTTTGCTCCGTTCAAACAATATTTCGGAGATCCAAAATCGTCGTTCGACATCTCTTGTTTTCAATTCGTATGAAACAAAATTTTCTTGCATTTGCATGTATTCTGCGGCTGTGAGTCGGTAAGAAATAGTTTGTCGAGTTACTCTCAATGATTTTTTGAGCTCTGTTTGCGTTTGACATGAATCTTGATCGAGTGATGTCTTTAATTTTCCACATTTTGTCTTTAACTTCAAAATCACCACGTTTAAATCGTCCAAACAGTATGAAATTACGAACGAATCATGATCATAAGCTAAAGATGTCAGATCTTCCCCGTTCCGTTTTATACGCAAGTGAATTTGAGCAATATAACATTCTTCACAAAATCATTGATTTCCCTTGTATTATATACAGTGACGAACAAAACATTAAGAGGAACACAGAGGAATGTTTTCGTTCATCGTTTTCATAATAAGCTCAAAGAAACTTGCTGGCAGTCAGTACATGTTTATAAACAACAGTTCAACAAAATAATACAGTAATATAACAAAAAAACTGCAATTTAAGAAATAAACAAAAAAAATCATCTTCATTGTGTGGACAAAATTATAAGACCTGTATGATCAAACTAAATTTCACGAAGCAGATTGTGTGAAGCAAACAGATCACAATCAGTATTTTGCCGTAAATTCCTTATTCCGAATAACATTTTTTTCGGCATGTAATTGACAAGTACACCCAAACTACCGTTGGCAGAAAACATTTCATCGTCGGCAGAAAAAAAGCTTTTTCGTGTGCTGAAGGGCGATACGAACAAAGTGTGCCTACCAATTTCATAGTACAGTGGTTTGATTTCTTCGAAAATTTGATTGGTTACAATATTTTCCGGTATTTTGGTAATTTTTGCGCTTTAACCGATTGTAATACTTGGGGTTTTTCTGTGAATATCCTTCAAATATCTTTAGTATCTCATGTGTAGCCTTCTTCTGAATTTTCTTAAAGTTTGACACACATCGACATAAAAATGCGACAAAGAAAAAACCAAATTTATGGCAATTAACTTTATGTTTTGTTTTATCCCAATTTAATGCACCATGTACCCTGTACTTTAGACAATAGTATCGCATTATTTTTACAGTTTTTTTATGTTTATTTACAGGTTATCAATTTCCATTGCGGTCTTCTGCCATAACAACAACAATGATAAAACAATGATAGAAGTCGGTATTCGGCGTGGTTTTACCACCCGAACAGTTTCTTCGAGTTAACGATGTAGCAATATAAGTGAAATCTCCTGCCTATTCAGTTCCAACGTTAAATAGCAATGAAGAGTCAAGAAAGCTGCTCTGAAGGTAAACTGGTCGAATTACAGAACTTTTCAATTGTTCATCTAGAATCAGAATCTCCAAAATTGAAACTTTTAAGACATAATTTTGGACTGCTTAAGAAAACGAGTGGGTTCACAGTTTCCACGCGAATATTGATTTTCACAAATCACAGAAAAAAAAAACGTGAAGAGGGTAAAATGGATTGTACGTTCAAAATAACCTTTTATTGAGATGATACACTCCGGGAAGTGTTTACAGTGGCCGTCGATGCGTCTGATGCAAGTATTGATCAAGGAATACTTACAATTCTTCTTCTTCTCGAATGGCGTTAACGTTCCCTGTGGAACTTTTACCGTATGCATTACCTAGCGTCATTTATTAATACTTAGTTGAGATTTCTTAAGCCAAATAACACGCCTTGAATGTATTTCGAGGGGCAAGCTCTTGAATACGCGTGACCACAGTGCAAGTCGAAGGAAATTTCTCTGACGAAATCGAACCCGAACACCCGGCATGATAATGTGAGACGTTAACCACTCGGCCACAGGTGCACCTGATACTTCCAATTCAGGATCACCGAATATTGCAGTCTGCCCTGGACCCCCATTGCTTTTCATATTAGAATGACCAGTTCTGAAACGCTAAAACCAGCTCTTAGAGCCCCCGCAGACTGCATACTTTTTTTCGGCAGACAGTTTGATCGAGTTGGCCTGTTGTGCACAAACCGACCCAACTGAATCGGTATAATGTGCGCATATGCATATCTCTCCATACTGCTTAAGTCGGTCGATCAAACTATCGGCCGCAAAAAAGTCTGCAGTCGGTGGGGACTCTTATTCTGATAGAGAATGTCGTGCGTAGACTATCATTGAAGATCCATTCAAGAATATTTATCAGAGCCACGGAAGGATTGTTCATATAATTCATGGTAAAAATGGAATCGAAAAAAATACATCATATAATTCGTCATTGTTTTCGCGAGAATTACCAATATCCTTCCATTCTGCTTAAAAAAATTTAATAAAAAAGGTCGATATTTATTGAGAACGTGATTGCACGCAATGAAGGACAGATGAATAAAACACGGTAATTAACTAGTTCAGTTTTTGACATTGTGTGTGTGTGGAGTCGTTCATTTTTGTACTATTAGATCAATACTCAAGACTAGACAAGGCAAAGTTGTTCGATCATTTTATCATAGAATATTAGATATTGCTGATAATCACTAAAAAACTAGTTTGATATTAGGTGAACCTAAATATAGCTATATTTTTTTAACCTGAATCACACTTCGGCTTGCCCGCTTTCCTGCCACTAGCTCATATCTGTACTACCATCAAAAGAAACGCCGATCATTGGTGGTTAAGAAGAGATATTTCTTCCTCCGGCCACGGTTTGAGAGGTGATTTTTACAGCAATGATTTGACCCATAGGGCTCCGTTATCTTGCGTTATCTTCGACGCAATTTGCATGTTTGATTTTGCGATTCGTTACGATTCATTCTTCGGTTGGAATGAACGGATGTTCCACCACTTCTTTTCCTTTGGTAGACTTGAGCGGATCGGGTCCGAACCGTGGCCATATATTTCTGAGTAGGAACTAGCGAGTGCTACAGTAGAGTGGTTGTGTGGTTCGACATGATATTGTGGCACTGTTTTCATTTTTGAAAACTGGGCTGAAGTTGTAACATTTTAGAGTGAGGCACACAAAATTGGTTGTAATGAACCTTCTAGCTATCCTATAACTGGTTCCACAGGTGCAGTTACTGGGTACTGTAATAGGTATCATGAACATTTTTTAACAGAATTAAAAAAAAAGGAATTTTCAGGGCTAAGTGGGGGATGAGAAATACTTCCCATCCTTTATTTTCCAAATAGTTGTTCTTCAGTTTCAATTTTCAGGCAGCCAGGGTGCTTTTCCATCTCATATGAAAATTGCCATTTTTTTAACGCATAAATCAATCCTTGAACTATGTATCCGGATCCACAATTCCCTAGCACATGACGACCCTTTAGCTACTTATTTTGACGTAGGACAAGTCTAACCATTCAATATACGAGTCCATTCAATGTTTCTGGTGGATTTTGAACGTTGATATCTCTTATATTAATGGAATGATTTTAATCAAAATACACAAATTAGTAGGAAATACATCCGACTTTTTCTGCCTAAGAAATATATAGTGGATATAATAAAGGTAGTGGATAAAATAAAGGTAGATTTGCCAATTTTACTCGCAGCAAACATTTTCCCACAATGTAATAAGTAACATTCTTGCAATTCGGGCGTTAGCTCAGGGTTCCTTTCTTCGATGTCATATTCTATCGATCAAGAGATAAAAATTATTCTGCTTTGTTGTTTCAGTTTTCAGTTTCGCTCTAACACCATATGCTAAAGCAATTTGGAAATATTGCTGCTGTGCCGATTGCTCGTGACGGTCGATAGAAGCATTCTGAGCAATTAAATATGCGTTTGTTGAACATAATAAGCTAACAGAGGCGGCGAAGGCCGTTCTCAAGGATCATAGTTTAGGTTGAGTTTTAGAAACTAGCCTTTTCAAGGCTAGTGGCGAATGAATTGCAAAAGTTTGAAGCCTCTGTTGCGACGCATAAGGGGTTGAGTGTTAGGGTGTGCCAGATTTCATGAAAGTCCCACTGTTAGCGCAACGGACAACACGTTTTATGAACTCTTCAGACTATTTACTACAACAATTAAATGGCGAATTGAAAACTTGAAGAGACAAAAAAAAAGAGTGGATTTGAAAAGTAATTTCAAGTTCTTGTGAAGCACCAAGTTTGGCTTTTATCTGTTGTTCGCAATTATTACCATATATTGTATAAATTATGGTGTAAAGCTTCTCTAGTGGTATCACATATATAGTGTATTTTAGTTAATCCTTCTAACCCTGCACATTTCTTATAGCAACTAAAGAAACGTCAACAGCCTCATTAATTCAAGTCTTTTCTATCTCTATCTCTCTTTCTTTTCTATCTCTCTCTCTCTCTCTCTCTCCATTTTTTTATTCCATTCTAGACAGCGATCAGGCAACATTATGCGTTGAAGCTGAGAGTTAATTTGGAATTTATTATTTATGGATTTTCTAATTTATTCGGACATATCGGTGACCTTTCCGATGATGACCTTTCCGCGTACTATTCTTTAACGGCCTACCCGTCATTTCTTGCAAAAAAAAGTGGCTCAATAAAACACTCCATAGATGCTATTCGTCAATTTTAAGAAGATTTAAATTATGGCACTCATAACCAATTCAAACACTACCGCTGTTTGGATCGAGCATTTAAAGTGTTGTGGTACTTATAGTTGCTCTTCATTGACGGTTTGGGTAAGCACACAAATGAGCAAATGAAAAAAAAGGAAATTCTTATAATTTTTTTCAATTGAAACCATTTATAGACCAGAAGATTGTAATGTATAGCATATCAAACAAATATTAGATAATTTACGATTCGATTGGTATGCGGATCATCAAAAACCGTTTTGAGCAAAAATAGCAAAAGCAAAAGATGCAGTTCTACATCGAAAATTTGGAAAATGAACCATCAAAATATATCACCTTGTATTTTAATAAAGCCATATTTTACGTTTTTACTTTTCTGTTCAGCACAGTATATTTATGCAATAGAGGTGTAGGTCATGTGCGTATGATACATTAACGGAAACACTATCATTTTAATCGACCGCAATTTCATCATGAGCGTTTTTATTTTAGTCGTCTAATAACCCATAGACCCATCCTAAGCGTTTTATGCCAAACTAAGAGACGGCGCCCTTTACGACAACCCGTTGTAAAACAGCATCGAA
Source organism: Toxorhynchites rutilus septentrionalis (assembly GCF_029784135.1). Classification (NCBI taxonomy): domain Eukaryota; kingdom Metazoa; phylum Arthropoda; class Insecta; order Diptera; family Culicidae; genus Toxorhynchites; species Toxorhynchites rutilus. The sequence goes on from NC_073746.1 coordinate 228,522,336, forward strand.
CACAAATCGGAAATATTTCTGTATCGTTCGCAGCTTGGTTGGCTTCATTTTCCCTTAATTTCATTGCATCCACTACTGATCCCCGGCTTATGGCAGTCAACCAGCCAAAGCCTCCACCAGCCATAGCAGCAGCATCCAGCAGTCCCTCGCTGCCCGACGCAGCTCGCCGCTCAACGAACCAGGCTAACACCAGCGCTCTCTGTGAGTCTCTGTGGAGCGCCGAGAGCCAATCTACATAACAGCACCATTTTTCTTGTTTGTAAATCCACTGAACTGCGCGCACGGGGCCTGTGGAAAAACGAGCGCAACTCTCGGATGACGAAACGCTGAGAAGTGGCTGTTTTAGACCAGCTGGTGATGCCGTGCAATTTTTGGGACGCCAATTTCCGGGATCAGTGGCACAGCTGTGTCCAGCGAACGACCTCCAAGGACCATTTCAGCGAACTAGTTGTAAATTTTCGCATCCACGGGTGTCCCGCACACTTAGAACGTAAGAAATTGAAGCTTTTGTTCGCACATGTTCACCCGCGCATACGATTGGTTCCGGGCAGACCGTTCCTTCGTCTCGTACTCGGTCACTGTTTCGAGTGATTTTCAAGACCTCTCCGCTAGCTTTGCCAATGACGTCTCCTTCTGGCCTAATACTTGAACGAGCTCTGATGAAGCTGTGCCGTGGCCATGGCTTATGACTGGTGATGATATTTCCGAAAGCGCAGCGTCTCGCGGGGTTCACCCGGCTCCCGAAGCGCATGGAGCGTTTTTTTATTTATCATGTTTATGGTCATCATTTTCAAATATATCAAATTTATAGGGTTGCATTTAATTACGGCTCAGAAGCGGAGACGGGGAACCGAGACTTATTGAAGGCAATTTGGACCGTCTGACTGCTGCCGAAGCAGAGCGTGGATAGAGCCTAGGAGAGTGAGAAATTAGCCGAAGGAGATCTTTATAATAGTGTCACGCTTCGCGATATGGTGTGAAGTGTGTTGAAGGGGCTATAAAGTGGTCGCTTTTTTGTGTGAATTAACCTAGAAAAGATAGTTGGGAAGAATTTAACGAAAAATCGGCATAACTCACGTCGAGGCACGGCTGGGTTGTAAATACGTTGTTTCCCGGTGGGTTATCTCCATCGAGGAGATTACACCAAACCGTGTATGCAACGTAATGGAGAGACTTAAGAGGATACTCATTCCCTAAAGTGGTTCGGATTATGAACAGCAATTAAATCACTATCGCTCTTACACGGCGATTTGGTGTTTCATGGGATTTGACATGAATTAATTACTCGTTTGAACGGGATGTCTTGATTCTTGTGTGCAGATTGAAACATCCTTGAACTTAACATTCTATGGTAGCTCGAATACCTAGGAACATACCACAGCTATTTGAGCTCATCAGCTTTTGACAGCTCATATTTGATATAATATTTTTTTGCCATATGCATGAGGTTTGAACGTGATAAATTCGGATGATAAACTGAACAATGATAGTTAGGGACGAATGACCATCGGGTTAAAGTCCCTTAAAACCAAAAACTGAACTGAACATGTTTTTCGTAAGAGTAATGTCAAATGCGATTGCTTCAATATTGTTCGTCTAGGAGCTTCAATATTGCCCCTAGACGAACAATTATATTGCACAAACGAAAATATTGCGCAATAATATTGAACGGCTTTAGGCCGCTTAAGACGAGTTGGCATGAAATTCGTCCATAATACTTTATGAATTCATGACTTTTTCAATAATAAATAAATGTTAAACTAATCTCATATACGGTTATTTTGCACCTTTGAACTTTTACTACCGTAGTTTATAATTTTAAAATCTGAAACAACACTATGAATGGCTGATAAATATTGTTGTTGAGAAAAAAAGAATCATAGCACGAGCGCATTGTGTGATTCTCTCAAACGAACATGAATATTGGGTAAAGCTTGTGGTAAATCATTCTGAAACGTTCATCGCATTCTTGCATCTTCCGCAACGGTTGTGTCACAATCACCCAAATAATATTCACCCGAACATTCACGTTTACCATGATCATTTACCTTAATGCGACATTTTTGAGTTTTGTCGAATCTCCTCTTGAAAAATAAGATTAAATCGAAAAAAACATGAGAGAGCAACAATAATACGAAGTAATATAAAAAAAATGAAATGAGGAAATTTTAAATGATGCTGCAAACTTCGCTGTATCATTTATGGAAATTAGTTTAGGCACAATTAACATGCCGTCTTCTTTACTTTCCGTATTGCCATTTAAGACTAAGAGTAATGAACACGGGCTATGGAATATTTCGGAAATAAGGCCGGTAATTTTAACATGAAAATTATACAGCATAAATGCTTTGGAAATTTGAAAAGAATTGGTAAGAGAAAAGTGGCACTTACGAATCAACACCAGAGCGCAATCATTACAGGTAAACTTCGATATAACGTACATTTCACTTTCAAAATTGTACGTTGTATCGAATTGTACGTTATATCGAAGCGTAATAATGTACTCACAAACGTAGTCCATGATACATTATTGTGTTGCTATTTTATTAAAGTTAATGAATAACTTCAATCAGAAGACGAAGTCAGCCTTTCTCATGATGTTTCCCTTCGTACTGTTGATTGAAGCTTGATTCATTTAGAATCCGGAATCACAAAACCAGCTGTATTTCGGGATTGATTGAAGGTACAAAACTTGTTTTAGCATCACAATACAAATAATTCATTGTTCTAACAGGAAAAAAATCTTGAATTTTTTTTCCTTTACACTTTGGAAATGTGTACGTTATATCGAGGTAAAATGTACGTTATATCGAGGGTACGTTATAACGAGGGTACGTTATATCGAAGTTTCCCTGTATTATGAATTTATTTTGTCGTAATGAAATTCATTCTGAGGTCAATGAAATGGGGGCGAAGTCCCCATCAAATGAGAATTAGGAAGCCAGGCTGCCCAAACCGCCGATGTGGCGTAAACCGAGTCGGCCGCCGACCCGCTGTCGGAAGCGGCGACCTCTTGCAAACAAACATGTGTTTCACTGATTACCCGGTTAGTTTGAAACATAGGAGACGATCCTTTTGTTAGGATCGAGACATACATTTAGTTAGGATCGAGGCATACGTTGGCTTGGTGCATTACGTTTGCCCAGTCATTTTTTTCTTTAGATATATCGTTCACATTTCAATGCAAAACAAAAACACCGGGCAAACATTTGCCGTCCGAACCTAACTAAAGGATCGTCTCCTATGAGACACAGGTTTGCTTGCGAGAGGCCGCCGGTTTCGACGGCGGGTCAGCGGCCGATTGCGTCACCTGGGCGGCTTATAGGCTCGTGATCCAAATGCCTGGATAATGCTTATATCATTCGAAAGTATATAACCTATATAAAATTAATAATTTAATTCATATAAAAGTGAAACTATATATCTTTATCGCAACTCTGAAAAATATAAGTCTCAAACTTTCAAACATCAAAATAAAACTAAAAACGTTCAGAAAGTGTTCGTGAGTTCAACACTCAGGGCCCTCATTGACCATCTTTGTGTTGTTGCAGAATAACTACGTCCGCGCAACAATCATCAGCGATGGAGATCGATTCACAGTCGAAATAAGATCGATTCATCCATACATCTGCTCTGCTCTGCAAGACACATCGGGCTGCTGTTCTATTAATCAATCAACAATGATCATATCAACTCCGCTTTCCGGTGGTTTAACTGGATAATGTAAGAACAGAAAGAATACTCTTACGCCTAAATGGCTACTGTGTAATGTGCTATTTATAGATATGATAACCATGTGTGACATGTATACGATTAAAATTCGGCTCTGTTATAGCTAATATGCTAATGAACCTGAAATAAACAAATGGGATAAAAATAATTCTGTACAGTAGTCTTTGTGCACTTTCTTGACGCTGCAGACCAATTCTTCTTGAACTCTAACATATTTTTAGACACTGTACCTTCCTTCTTGAACTTGGCCTTGACAATTGCCCAGTAACGTTCAAATGGCCGCAGCTGGGGACAGTTAGGCGGGTTGAGGTCTTTTTCGACGAACATAATGTTGTTTTCCGAAAACCATTGTGGGGTGGAATTGGTATAATGTGCCGATGCCAAATCCGGCCAGAATAGAGGAGGAACCTTGTGCTTTCTATAAAGTAGAAGTAATTCTTCTTCAAGCCAGTGTTGCCACACGTACATATTTATCTGGAAAAGTACAGATTTTTTCGCTATTTTTGGTACAGATTCTGCACGGTACATATTTTCGTCAAAAAGTCTGGTACAGATTTCAAAAAGACTGGTACAGATTTTTTCCGCATGTGAATTTTTTTACATTCGAACAAAGCAACATTAAGGTACGCATCGACTTTTACGTCGCAGTATCGCTTGGTGCGGCTGATCGTAAAAATATTTACAATGCAATAATTAATCAGTTTCATTAGGACGGAATTTCTTACAATTATCGTCTGAAGGACTCGCATCGGACGATGCGATCGTGATGATGGGGGTTTCGAATTTCATAATGCGCTAACATTGATTGTCCGGACCTAATAGTCGTCAAATGTACATGAAATTCACTGGTTTTGTGTGCTATTTATGCATGTGAGAAAATCCCTGACTATCTTGAGCATTTTTTAGGGATATATATATACCTATATCCAATAGCCCAAAAAGGACTACAAAATTCGAGGCGATTTTTTTTCCTGAATATTATCAGAACAAAAATAAGCCTCGAAATCGGCTCAGCAACGATACGATGAACGCTATTTTGAGATCAGATTTGATCAAACATCGTGCTGGCAGCTCGAAAAGTTTTATAGATGATAGTATGCAGTCTAGATTCAGAAAACAGATGTATAAGCATCATCAAACATAAGAATGACTTGCAAATGTAAATGTAGTATAAGTAAATAAATGAGTATTTTTTCATGCTAATAAAATAGATTTTTTTTTCTACAACGAATATTTTCGATGGTACAGATTTTTGGAAAAAAAAGTACAGATGAGAAAGATGTTTAACCCCTCTGGTACAGATTGAAATGTGTCAACACTGCTTCAAGCATTCTTCCATATAAACTTGAGCATTTATAGTCCCTTTTGTGGAAAAAGTTGACGATCGCATGCCACACGTGCAAATGGCTTGCCAAAAGAGCACTTTTTGGCCGAAAAGCGTTCTGGAATCTTCTTTGACGTATGTTTCGTCATCCATGAGAATGCACTGGTTGGGATTGTTCAAAATACACTCATATAGCATTCGAGCTCGTATTTTATCGCGATCTTGCAGCTTCGGTATTTGTTTGGCCACTTTTTGCTTTTTATAGGTCTTTGAACCATGTCTCTATTTAACCGTTTGAATACGGGGGCGCGATAGCGCTCTTCTGGTGTATGCCAAAAGTGGAGCGCGATAGCGCTTGTCTTGTTTTATGTTAGCACTAGCTGACCCGGCAAACTTCGTCCCGCCCAAAATCTGTTTTTTTTTTGTTATCAATACCTTCAAACATTCACTCCCCCCACTTCTTAGAAAGATGGTGTGTTGTGTGGAGTGTTGAACCACCTTAGAAATGTTTCTTGCCCCCTAGAACCTCCACATGCCAAATTTGGTTCCGTTTGCTTAATTAGTTCTTGAATTAGGCAGAAATGTATGCTACATAGACGTATGCATGCATGGCAGTCCCCCACCTCCCTTCAGAGAGAGGGAAGGAGTTCCGTGTCCTCTAAAACCTTCGAATGCCAAATTTGGCTCCATTTACTTGATTAGTTTTCGAGTTATACAGAAATTTGTCTTTCATTTGTATGGCAGTTTCCCCTTAGAGAGGGGGGTGGAGTGTCTGACCACCGTAAAAACATTTATTGCACCCTGAAACCTCCACATGCCAAATTTGGTTTCATTTTCTTGATTAATTCTCTAGTAATGCAGAAATTTGTGTTTCATTTGTATAGCAATCCCTCCCTTAGAGAGGGGGGTGGAGGGTCTAACCACCATAGAAACATTTATTGCACCCTATAACCCCCATATGCCTAATTTGGTTCCATTTGCTTGATTAATGCTCGAGTAATGCAGAAATTTGTGTTCATTTGTATGGCGCCCCCCCTCTTAGAAAGAGGGGAGGAGTGTCTAACCACCATAGAAACATTTATTGCACCCTAAAATCTCCATATAACTAATTTGGTTTCATTTACTTGATTAATTCTCGAGTAATGCAGAAATTTGTGTTCCATTTGTATGGCAGACCCCCTTAAAGAGGGTGGAGGAGTGTCTAACCACTATAGAAACATTTATTGCACCCTATAAGCCTCATATGCCTAATTTGGTTTCATTTAGTTGATTAATTCTCGAGTAATGCAGAAATTTGTGTTTCATTTGTATGGCAGCCCCCCCCCCCTCAGAGAGGGGGGAGGGTTCTCAAACTATCACGAAAACCTTGCCCGGCCCCAAAAACCCCTACATACCAATTTTCATGTCGATCGGTTCAGTATTTTCGAGTCCATAAGAATCAGACAGCAGACAGACGGACAGAAATCCATTTTCCTTAACGTTCGAGGCATTTTTCATAGCGTGACACAAGTTTTTGTATTCCGAGCGTGAAGTGCGTAGCGTCCAACTTTTTGAAGTACGATGTAACTGCGTAACGAATTTCTTCAGTGTTATCGAATCGTTGATCGCCGAACGCCTGTTTCATCACCGGGAATGAGTGATAGTTTTTCAATTGCTCTTGAGTTACGCGAGCAGAATGAGGCCGCGCATTATCGTGGATGGGGAACACTCCTTTCGTCAATAAACCTGGCCTTTTGTTCTTAATCGCGGTTCTTAATCGGTCTAAAACTTCACAATAGTACGGTGATGAAACAAGCGTTCAGCGGTCAACGATCCGATAACACTGAAGAAATTTGTGACGCAGTTACATCGTACTTCAAAAAGTTGGACGCTACGCACTTCACGCTCGGAATATAAAAACTTGTGTCACACTATGAAAAATGCCTCGAACGTTAAGGCGATTATGTAGAAAAATAGAAAATAAAATATAGATTACAAAAATCACCTTGTTTTTCGCCCTAACTTTATATTTCCGCGATTTCTGAGGCACTGAAACTTATTTTTTGAACGATTCTCGTATATGTCATTATCCTAGGAGTAAATACAAATAGATTGAATTTTGGGTTTAATCTTCCCGACTCAAACAATACAACGATATTATGTGAGTTATTATGAACATTTCCTCTGCAGTACCACCTTTGCTCCATACCTTCGGCCTAACAGGAACATCGCGTTAAGAATCAATTACGTCAAAGTGTGAAATAATCCCACAAAGGCGCGAAGGTTTATTTTTAACCGCCAATTCCATCACAAATTTTCGCACGCGTCATTTGGCTGCTCTGGTGTTTACTAAAAAGGAAGCAGCTAATTGTGGAAAACTGCTTTTCTTCCCGGGCGCCGTACGGGTGTACATCTCCCCGCCGCGGCCATGGCTTCTACTAACCAGTGATCCTGATTCGGGAAGTTAGCGTTCCAAAGACGACGAACGACACTACTCGTGCTACTTTTATTTACATTTCTGCTGTGACTCTTGCCACTTGTCGGGTTATCCACTGCCACGACGGAGGGCGGGATACCGAAGACAGAAGAACGTGAGTTGCTCCTAATGTAATGCAAGCCGCCAGAGCTAAATTTAGCGGGCAGAGTTTAAATTGACGGCTAAAAATAGAGCTTTTCCATTTGTGTGTATGAAGAAATGCAGATACTTGTTTGGGTTGCTGCTTTGCTGCGGTGCCATATACTCCACAGTGAGAAAGTGAGTCCATCGGTGATTATCAACAGACGAAGTTTAACATTTTCGTCAAAAGATTTTTGAAGCTTTTAGAAAGTGTAGTTTCTGCAATCATACGGAATCAGGCAACATTTGTAGCTGCCTTTTTTTGTGAATAATCTATCTTTCAATATATTCAAGTGGCATTCCGTGCATCACAATAAGATTATTTTGTAAGGCGGCAAAACTCGAAGGATACCCGATGACATAAACGACAAAACAAAAATCGCAACAAGTGACGAAATATTCACAGGAAGAATATTACAAAATACATTTTCTACGGGTTCCATCCTACTTCAGAATTTATAGTATACTCGAAGCAGGGGTCTGTCGTTGCGTAATGGGTGTCGTAAGGCAGGATAACACGTCACGCCGTGTATTTGATTTGTTTATAGGTTCGCCTACCTATTCCTGACCACTCCAAGAAGCTGAGAATGGATACCACAACTGGGTGGGCTGCGGCTCACCAGCTCGAACTGTGAATGACGCTCATCTTTCGTTGTAATTCCTGTAAAAGTAATTCGCTTCATGTTTCCGAGAAACGTATTCGTTCTGGGGGTGAGCTCTAAATTTAAACGTGGATGAGTATAACTTGTTTGTTTATGAACGAGATTCATATATAACCATCTCATGATCCGGTATTTAGTAATGATGCAATAAATGATTACGTTTCAGTAGAATTACGAGTGTGATACAGTTTTTTTTCTTGCATAAAATGTTCGGGAAACTATTACTGGAATGGTCGTCCGTATTGGAAGAAGGCTGTTTCATCAAGAATAGGTAATTAAAATTCGTGGAAATATAAATAGATGTAAATATTTTATGTTTTAGCGACACCGCGAGTCTCAACTGATAAAAAGTGTTTGCGTGTTAATAACAATGAGATGTTGAGCATGAAAATGCGCTCTATTTCTTTGTGTACAACTATTTTTAAAAACCCAAATTTAAAATTTTCATTGTCAGTTTGGTTGCGACCGATTTTTTATAAGCGTCGTAACTCGAAACAATTCAGCTGTCTGAAAGAAATTTGTTGTTCGTTAAAAATGGCAATAAACTTTCCAGAAAAAAATACACTGTTAAAAAACTAGCATTGTTAAAGACTGAGGAAAATTCTTTAAAATTGTGGAAACATGTACAACTTAAGTATGAGGGTCCTCGAAGCCTATGATTTCGCACCCGTATACCGTTAAGTCGCCATTCACCGTGCGTGCCCCCTTCACAGTGCATTTTCGAAATATATTCCAATATTTTTTCGAAATAATGGGAAAATGTGCCACTTTTGCATCTATGTTACCAGAAATAGTATTAAAACTTTGATATGGGGCACAGTTGCGATCAAAATCCTTTTAAAGTGTCGTTTTGACGTTTTTTTTGTCTACATCCGAATCAATTAGCTCTCTATCAGCGTCCCTACGAAGAAAAGTGGCAAAACCGTTTTTGAAATTTTAGTGTTTAAAATACTTGTTGCAGTGGTTTTTCTCCTGTTTTCCGTACAATCATAGCTTCAGGTATGTATTTTGAGGCTGCGTATCAAATATAGAAAAAATTGTATTTACAATGACTTTTTATCAAGAAAAAAAGCACGGTGAATGAATCCTTCATAAAACAGCATTCTCCATTCACCGTTCATTGAATTTTCGAAATACATGAACCACAATTCATCTATTTTTTTTTATAGAATGAGAAAGAAGCACTATTCCGCAGATAGTTTGGAGGAAGAAATCGATTCTGCTCGACGTGGAGTATCGGTGAGATTCGCGAGGCGGGAATTCAACATACCGGTACAGACTATTCGCGATAAACTTCAATGCAAATACCCTCCCGGGTCAGGACCTGGCGCATTATCAGTATTATCTGCAGAATCTTTGAGTTACAATGAAAAGGCTCCGGATCTGTGTGGGACAATATGGGCACCTTATAAAGTTGAAAACTCCCTTCAACTTCATCCCTGGATACTTGAAAAAAAAAAACAAAAGTTCATCAACAACAGTAACAGAGTAACAGTGACCTAAGCAATTGGTTCCAGGAAGTGCATAAGCAATCCCTGTCTTACCGAAGTTTGAATGGATTTCGTATTGAGAAAATATTCCACGATGAATTTCAACAGAATTGATTTTGATACTCCTTTATTTATAACGTTTATTTTTTTCACAAATTAGCTCCACGACTAAATATAAACCATAAACCATAAACTTCTTTCGATGATTTTATCTTTCCTAACGGAACTAGCATGAAAACTCCAAATGCAAGGTGAATAGAGCCCTAGGTGCCCGGAGAATGATGACATAAAACGGTGATAGGCGACAATGATGTTCCGGAAAAATGTTCAAAGTAACTTATTTTCGATCAGAATCCTAAAATTTCTTATATTTCTGAGTATTTTTATGCGAGGAGAAGGCGACTTAACGGTACTTATAATTGTAAATTAAATCTAAGGACTCTTCGTTGACCATCTTTAAATTAGCATTTTTCAAGGTTCGAGGCGAATGAACTTTATAACAGCCTCTATAACAGAAACAAAAATCAAATCGAACAATGATCTGAATAAGTCGTGATCAGAAGGCGCTGTCAGCGTTTTTTTGACAGTTTTTTTTTCAAAATGTGGCCGAGTGCTGTCAAAAAGTAGAAAAAATTTACACCTGTTGCTAGATTGTTGTTTATTATTCTTTTTTTTTTATTTGACGAAGGTTGGGATCGACAGTAAGTGTTTTGCTCGGCAGCTTCCAGTACAGCACTTCTTGCTGATCCTACCAAATCCAAAGTTTATCCTAATGCCATGTTTCTATAGATCGAAAATAAGATAAAGGGAGCAATATCAAAGGAAACGAAAGTGCTAAAAACGCACTCACGGTCAGTTACTCTTCAAACACCTGTGGTACTTATACTTCACATTCCATTAACCTCTTCTAAATGCAATTGAATCCGTCCAAAAGTTTTTTCACCCCCTTTATCCTCTTTCTCTCTCTTTCTCAATCTGTCGAATATCGAGTGTTTATTTTAAGCAGAACTTTCACCAGCCGCTGCTATCTGTTGGGTACTTCGAGCTGCGAACACGAGAACGGGCGAAATACGATCAATGTTTGTAAACAAGAACCTATTTTTATCAGATGATGTTTTGCCGCTGGTTTTGTTCCCCCGTATAGGCCGATTAATTTGAAGCGCCGGGAGGCGGAGAATAAAAAAAACGGTCCAGCCGTAAAAAAGCAATGTACAATAAAACTGCTTCACACGCTTACCGTTCGCTGTCAATCGTCTGTCCGCGAACGTCATTCATTTCGATGGCGGTCGGTGTCAGTGTTTGGGTGCCGTAGATATTCCATGGAATCCACGGAGAAAACGCACTATCAGAGTTGGCGAAAGGCGAAAGGTAGAGCGTATAAACGAGCGAGACAGGAATAAGGTGTAAATAATTGCAAGAGAATGTTTTCCAAGAATTATAAAAATACCCTCCCAGTCGTATTTTTACTACTATTTGGTAGGGGTTGCAAAATGATGAGAAAAGTCAGAGCCGTCGCTTCCAAAGAATTGTTGAACGAAGACGCATGGCTCACAATAGTGTCTACCTTGTTGAATTACATTTGAATTGAATTGCAAAATGATTTTCTCAACATGAGATGGCAATCAAAATGTGGATAGGCGTTTTAGGCTAATTATGAACATAGGTAAGACGGTTAGAGGGGTTAAATGGACATGCGGTAGAATTGAATAGTTACATTTTGAACTTCAACTACGATATTTGAACCAATCCTATGGAATTGACGATCCCTTCAGAATTGGGAAAGGATTCCAGTTATTTTAAATTATGAAAACAGATTTTCGGAGTAGAAATTTTTATAAGTGCACCTCATATTTTATTCTCAAAAATAGATTAAAACAAGGAATTCATAAATCAAATATTTGATTGTTTTTTTTTCAGAATCGTTTCATAAATTCAGTTTGGCATTGAATCAATTAATCTGATTCCAGCATTCTTTGTGGAATTTTATTCCGCTCATCTCAAACACATGTCTGCAGTTCACGAACTGTTCCAAATTGTCGTCCACCACTGTAAACTTGCCTTGCTAGAATCCCTCAAAGACTCTCAATAGGGTTTAAGCCCGAGCTACGAGCCGGGCAGTTCAAAACCTTAATGGTTCTTTCGGAAAACTATGACAAAGACTTCTCACTGGCGTGAATGGCAGCTATCTTGCTGGAAGATTAAGCTGTCGTCCATTAGGGGAAGTGGTGGCATAGTTGTCACCCTAAGGAATATGCCCATTTCCGGCGTCCACATTCCGCTACAATTCCCGTTTTTCTTAGAATATTATAGTTCAACTCTTTGTTGCTCAAGATAGCATACGGCTTTTACTATAAAAATTCAAAATAGTACATTTTTCATCATTAGAAAAAAAGGTGAAAAATCGATCGTTTTTTTGCTTGGAGGTAAAGTGGTCACCTAGTGGGGGCAAAGTGGTCACTCGCACATAACAAGCGAAATGTGATAGATTTATGCGTTTTTTCGTCCAAATTTGTTCAAATCATATTCGATATAGTAGGTACATGTATGAAATAAGCTTGGTCTATTCGCCTAGAGTCTCAATTTAAATTTATTGATGCATACAAAAACGTTGTAAGAAAAACATAACGTTCCGCAAAACGAGTCTTGGTTTAGTTGGAGTGGCATATTTTTCCAGGGTCAAAGCCACAAAAGGGATCTCTTCAAGAGTAGAATGTGATGATGTTTATAAGCTTTAGTGAACAGAACATTGTAAGTCGTTATGCATCTATGACCACTTTGCTCCCAATTATCAAAGTAATTTCTATGCTAATTAATCGCTGAAATTGAACAAAATATCTGTTCACCTCTCCTAGAATATGTGAACAGTCGTCCAAACTGATGATTTGTCCAACATATGAGATTGAATAAACTAAATTTCACGAGGAATTTCTTAGATACTATGCGCACAGAACTACGGCCGAAAGGTTATCGTGAGAGCAGTTTCTGTTTTTATTTATGTTTTGACATATGACAGTACTACTGAAGTACAGGGTGACTCAAAAGTCATTAAATTCTCAAACATAAGGTGACTATCAATACGGTGTTAATAGTCAATAGTTATACTATCAAACAAGCAGATGACCACTTTGCCCCCCTTGATCAATTTGCCCCCACTACCCTCTGGGTCTTCGGTAAACGGTATCAGTACACTGTCCATCAGCTCGAAATAGATTCTGAATTCATTCTTGTCGAAATTGTTGATATACACTCTGTCCAACTTCTATAAAACCAGGTGATGATCTTGCTGCATTGTGAAACAAACAATGCTTCAATTTATATTCTAGTGTGTAGGTATTGGTGACTACCATAAACTGTATGATTTTCCTATGCACGTGTGCAAGCGCTGAGCGTAAATGATTTTTTTTGTATTTTTCAAGTGTCAAGTTTCTATAAGACCAGTTACATTTTCCGTTGTTTTAGTTGTTTTGATCAATTAAATCTAGAAAATGCCGAAAGGAAAAGTGCTCATGGAGAGAGAAGAAAGACAAATCGATGCATTTCACCAAGAAAATGTTGGTATCAGAGAAATTTCTCGTATGATTGGACGATCCAATCTGATCGGGGTAAGCGGGAAATAGTTAGAGCAGCTTCAAATAACTCTAAATCGCTTATGCAAATAAAGCAATATTTGAATTTAAATGGTTCTCGGGTGAAAATTCGGCAAGTTTTGGTAAAAAGTCCTCACATAAAGAGGGTTTAAAGGTTAAAGCTCCATATCTTACACCATCTCACATCGGAAGACGTCTGAATTTTGCCAAAGTACACATGGACCGACTGTGGGACATGGTATGTTGGGACAAAGAAGTTTCCAAATGAATACATTTTGCTATATACCATAACGATAAGTTCTTCGATGTATAGGCTATCTTCACTGACGAAAAAAAGTTTAATTAGGATGGTCCTGATGTTTCAACGGGTACTGGCGTGATTTACGGAAGAAGAAACAGTATTTTTCAACCAAGAATTTCGGTGGAGGCCCATGCATGGTTTGGGCAGGATTCTGTGCAACCGAAAAACTCAAGATAGCTTTCACATAATTCAAGGATCACATACACGTTCTGGAATCCTCTCCCCTACAGTTTTTGCGTGGATATCGTCACAAAAATTCACATTCCAGCAAAGCAATGCTACTATTCATACCAGCAAGGAAACTAAGCAAAGGAGTAGGGACCAAAAACATTATTTTTTGGACTGGCCGACTCGCTCTCCAGACTTGAATCCTGTTGAAAATTTTAGGGGAATCCTTGTACGCAGAATCTACACTAAGGGAAAGCGCTATATCACGATTGAAGAACTCAACGTCGCAATTTTGGAAATATGGAAAAATATCGAGAAATCCGTTCAGCAGAATTGGGTAAATAGTATTCCAAGGGGGGTCTTCGTAGCCACTTGGTTACGCGTTCGCTTACCAAGCGATCGATCGTGAGTTCAAACTCAGGGCCCTCAATTGACCATCTTTGTGTTGTTATAGAATAACTACGTCCACGCAACCATCATCAGCGATGGAAATCGATCCACGGTCGAAATGAGATCGATTCATCCATACAATGCTCTGCTCTGCAAGACACATCGGGCTGCTGTTCTATAAATAACTCAACAATGATCAATATCAACTGTCTTCGCTGTCCGGTCTGCTGATGGAAGAACAGAAAGAATACCCTTACGCCAAAATGGCTACTACTGTGTGGTTTACCATAATGTAATGGAACAGAATACTTAACGCCTAAATGGCTACTACTAACTACTGTGTAATTTATAATTTATAGAAACATAAACATATGTACATGTACACGATTAAAACCCGGCTCTGTTACAGCTAAAATGCTAATGAGCCTAATAATTAAATAAATGAGATAAAAAAAATAGTATTCCAACGCTAATTTTCAAGGTTATTAGGCGAAATGGAAAGGTTACGAGTTATTGACATTTAAATCAGCCGATCGTTTTGAATTTTTCATTGATAATACTTATGAATTTTGAAATGGTCTTGTAAAAACTGGACAGCTGAAATTATCATATTGAGGCACAATAAATAAACAAACAACTCTTTTGAACGAAATTGACGTTGAATATACTTTATTCTAAGCATTCAACAATGTATGAATGTATCTTGTTGAAATTCTAATCGCTTGTTGCAACGATATAGAATCAGGGTGGTCTTATAAAAGTTAGACAGAGTATAGGTGTCTTTCCTCTTCTTGAAAAAGCGACCCATACCATGAGACTACCACATCCAAAGCTCCTGCTCAATTCCACCAGGTTTTTTTTTCGAAGATCATGCCAATAATACGCGCAGCAGTTCTAGCAGGGCCATCAAGACAGAAATTCTTTTCATCAGAGAATATCACCTCAAGTGAAAATGTAAAATTAACTTGACAGGTTTCGGTGATATAGGATAAACATGTCTCATTGCAAAACACCTTGCCTTACCTTGCTATTCCTTGTTCATAGGGATACAATAAGTTTCAACGAGTATGCGCATATATATTTTTTATCGACAACATGGAATAATGTGGAATAAATCAGCTCTATGACATTTAGTACCATCTTTCAAAAACTAGAATACGTGGAAAAGTTGATCTTTTTGATATGAATTTGAATGACCGATTCGTCATACGCATATATCTGTACGGAACGTAATGAAACCTTCCATGAACCGAATTACAACTGAGGATGGAAAATGGATTACCCATACAACGTATAACGTTAAACAGAACACTGTTTACCCGAAATTCATGTGCCCGAAAGACATTCTCCTGGATGTAACGAATGTTCAAATATAACCCAAATGTAACATTATCATATAAGTAGGAAAATCCAAAAAAATCGATCATGCAATTTTTCAAATCTCTGAAAATCTATTTCACGTTGTATTGAATAAATATTGTTTTCTATTGCCCTTACATTTTTTTGCAGAAAAAATATGTTCTCAGAAACGTAGAAGAC
Source organism: Toxorhynchites rutilus septentrionalis (assembly GCF_029784135.1). Taxonomy (NCBI): domain Eukaryota; kingdom Metazoa; phylum Arthropoda; class Insecta; order Diptera; family Culicidae; genus Toxorhynchites; species Toxorhynchites rutilus. The sequence goes on from NC_073746.1 coordinate 228,538,125, forward strand.
AAACATTAGTGAATTTTTTTTATCTCGTTATTTGTATTAATAAAAGAATAAGCTTTTCCCGAAAGCTGATAAGTCTGATTCAGGCAACTATAAGCAGTGTGCGGATCTTAGGTGAGCTGTCGGAATTTTTTGAGACTCACCCCCCTCATCGACAAGGTGATGGACTCTCTTGTCTGCTCTTCAACGTGGCGCTGGAAAATGTAATTTATATGTTTCGCCGACGACGTGGACATATTCGGAAGAACACATGCGACGGTAGCTGACTTGTATACTCGACTGAAATAGGAAGCAGGGCTGATTGGGCCTGGGATCAATGCGTCTAAGACTGAATACATGCTAGCAGGAGGGACTGATCGCAACAGAGTTCTTCTTGGTAACAATGCTGTGATCGACGGCGACGAGCTCAAGGTGGTAGAGGAATTTGTCTACCTTGGCTCGTTGATAACAACTGACAACAACAACAGCCGTGAAATTCGAAGACGCATAGTCAATAGAAGTCGTGTCTAATTATGGGCTCCGCAAAACTTTAAGGTCCAACAAACTCCGACCCCGTACGAAGTGTACCAAGTACAAATCACTTATTCGACCGGTTGCTCCTTTTGTACATTTAGTATGGACGATGCTTAAAGAGGACTCACAAGCACTTGGTGTTTTCGAGCGCCGAGTGCTCAAAACAATATACGGTGGTGTACAGGAAAACGGAGCATGGAGAAGGAGAATGAACCACGAACTGCCGCAACTTTACGGCGAACCCAGCATCCGGAAAGTCGCCAAAGCTGGACGAGTGCAATGGGTAGGGCATCGATTGCCGGACAGCAGCCCTACAAAGATGGTGTTCGTATCGAATCCGGTAGGAACAAGAAGAAGAGCCGGGAGTTGGAGAATTGCAGCCATGGATCGTGTTTATTGGCGAAATGTTGTGAATCAGATCTAATCTATCAATGGGATGTTGAATTGTTTTGAATAAATAAAAAAATATTTGGGACCTTGAAATGTTTCTTACTACTTTTCTTCTTCTGTTGATCTTCTTCGGAATGATTCTACTTTAATGACAAAGCTAGGCTTTGCTGGTAAACATTTACTTCGAAACCTTTTAACATGGAGTTGAGAATGCTGAATATGTTTTTCCTTTAACCAATTTTTGTACCAACCAATGTACACCAACATGATATTTCAAGTTCCACTAAACCTATTTTATATCAAATTTGGTATGAACGCTCTTCGTACATCTCTCTATCGCATGAACTTTTTTTTTTCAATTTTACTATTTAAAAAACATGGAAGCTTGGTTTTCAATAAATTGCAATATTATTTTTCAGAACATATTTTAATGTCTGTAATCAAAAAACAGCATAGAGTTGGTTATTGTATCAAAACGCTCTGGAACATGAACCGAAATTAATTCAACTCAGGACCGCTTGAACACACTAAAATACTATGGTTGAGTAATGGATAGCTTTGTCTCAACGTCGCTGTAATTAATTTGTTGACAGCGGTGTCTTTCTAAGGTGTGAATTCGTCTGCATCAATCAGCTGTTGTTTAAATTTCAACAAAGTGCGGCGTTTTATTTACATGTCATGATAGAGTACCTATTTGTGCGTACGACCGTTTGTTGTTGTTTTGTGTGTGTGTGTCCATGCAAAATAAAATGTGTACGAAAGGGTCTACCATTAATCTTCCCCAAAGAATTCGTTTCGAATCTTTCTTCGACCAGCACACGGAACATTTCATGTTTTGTCTCCTTCAATTAGAATTCACAAACATTGTGTTAGGCCTGGGGAATGTGCATTCTTTCTGAAAGAAGCATTGTCCCAGTTTCTAACATTTCGTTTTTTAAAGTTAATTCATCTTCTTAGTTGGTTGACGGGTCGGCGAGCGTTCCAATGTTATTGTGTTTTGCCCTCTGAATAACATGACGGCCGCGGAGAAAATGTACCATTAGCCAGGAGTTCTGCTTTCGCATTTCACGCTGCACGCGTGAGTCAAGCTGCTGCTTGCTATGGAAAATCTGCTTTTCACCCTGGTTGACATTTTCACTTTACCACGGTGAGTGTGCAGAAACGGAGAAAAATAATGTTGTTTACTTTCGGCTCCGGCTTTCCGTAGACCTTTTCCGATGCTCAGAAGCTGCATATTTTGACACCACCCGAGGAGTGGTTGTGTCATCTTCCTTGCCAGAACATCACGCGTTCTAATTTATTAATGTGGTGAATAAAGATTTTAATGTTTCACGTAATTGCAGCGCATTTGCGTGAAGGTTTCATCGCGGACAACATCGTTGCATCTTGTCACTGCCGACTGTCAGCTGCGGATTGCAGCGCAGGGTGACGAAATGATGACAATATTTGCCCATGATGCGCGCTATATATACTACTTGTTGTTTCGCAGTTTTCACCATGAAAATATTCTTGTATTATTGCCGAATTATATCAGATGACGCTAAATGCGTAATATGGACGTAATTATTCCAAACGTTCGTATGCACGTATGCACAAACATCATACTGATAACGAACTTAAGCCGATCCATTAGGGCTGTGGCGTGATATGATAAACAGTCGATTGACGCGCTCTGTTTTTGATTTACGCCGTCATAATGACCATCGTGCTGACGTAAGCAATGATTGTTAATAGTTTCCCAGATCTTCGATTGCAGTCCGCTTTCCCAGCCAGTTCCGTTGGGCTGAAATACATCGCTAATGGGTACCAATCAAATATACGAAACGAGCGCATACATATGTACAAAGCTCGCACCCGCAACCGGAACAAAAATCAATATCTCCCAGTCCAAGGTCTAATCCTTGGCATAGGCGGCAAGCCGGGAGCTCTCGGCCAACCGGCCGGTAAAAAGCGCATGGAGAGAGGCCTCGCTAAATTATCGGTCGGGCTGAATTCAAGTGCAAGGGTACAAATTGAGCAGGCTGGGGATGGCTGCGCGGGGTGAAAAATGTTCATGAATGGAACAATCGATTTTCTCGGTGCTGCCAGTCGTCCTGGGCGCTTGTGTCAGATAACCGATTGACGTCATTTCATTCATAAGTTTTTACGCTCGGTTCAGTTGTACGGGAGGGGTAAACGCGGAACAATATCCCAGGTTATGCGCTGTGTCACGCATGCTCGAAATTAGCAGGGTTGCCGGTGAAGTGTTGCTCCTTCGGAAAGTTCCAGTTAGATTCCTTTTCTTGACTTCTGATTCTTATTCCGACATTATGAACCACTGTCAGGATTGAACTACTTTAGAAGTAAAAGGAAATACTTATTACAAACAAATACTTATTACAAACCAATACGACTGGGTGTGACCTTGAGATATCAATAAGTGATTTCACTTCGGCGGATGGCAGCCCGGCGTGTGCGTAAAATTTTCATTCATGAAATTCTATGTGTCGGAGATGGCTTTTCCCCATGTGTATTCCATTCATGCTCGGGAATAGGGGAAATTTGTATCGATTCAAAGAGATCTCCATAGTAAGAATTCGTCCTTGGATCTCATACACTCATACATACGAAACTACCTCACGGAACGCACACATAGTGCTTTGCTGGTTCTCTGGCACCTCCGAGAGAAGGTATAAATCGGTGACGTGGGAAATTCTCGGAATGCTGGGTGTATAAGCCCAAAAATTCTTCGAACTGTTAGCAGAGGGGATGTTTGAAGTGTGGGCGCACGTACATGCACCAAAAACGGTCGAGAATGATTCAATTTTGATGAACGAAATGCCTCCTTCCGTAGACTCCAGGGCGGCACCGGGGTTCTGGGCTGTGTAGGCTCTCATGTTGGTATACACATATATTACCCGCACAGAAGCCTTTTCCCAGAAGGCAGAAAATCGATATGCCAGCGATGAAGTTAAAGCCGCGTCAGATGGGATTTTAGAAGCATGAAATTGTTTTGGGGTGGGAAATTATTTTTTTCCCGATGACCTTTGACATTTCGCTTTCGATGCTTTGCACGTACGAAAATTACCATTCGTTCGCGTACATATTTGATGAGACGCCATGTAGCGTTTTGATTTCACGTTTCCAATCGGATCCAGTGTGTATACTGCAGGATGTAGGCGATAATTTGGGACGAAATTGATCTATTTAACGTAGTTATCTCAAGTTTTTACAATTGTTGCTGTTGCTGATCAGTACATAAGATTCAGCGACCCTTCTGGTCCTGGTGACTATTGGTGTCGTTATTGACTATTGAAAGCTCGAATCGCAGAAACTTGCACAATGAGAATAGATTGCTATTTTGCTGGTTTGGGTCAATCTTGAAAAGCAATTACGGAATGTAAAGAATCTACCCGAGTTCAAGCTATTATTGGTTTGATTAACACGTTCAGTGCCACGGTTTTATAGCGACTCTATGGAAATTTTTAAACATATTAGGACCAGTGTTTCTCATCGTAATGGAAGGTAATTTTGTTCGGGAGTTAATGCTTATAAACTTACATGCTTATATTAGTCACCGGTGACTGACGCAGCCTGAGCGAAAACTCGGTGTCAGTCAACGTGTTAATTGAATTCTTAGGGAATTCATGAAACCGTAAAGGGTTTCGTAAAGGGCATTCATACACATACGATCAAAATAAATGTGTTTACCAGATTTTAGCACTCTACATAAACTGAACGAAGAAAATAGGTGGAGCCTGAAAAAACGATAAAAAATTTTGTGCCAGCCTTAGTACAACGTCCTAAACATCAGTTTGTGGAGAAGCCGTCATTCTTTTGGTGTTTCCTTGAATTTGGCGTTGTCTCTCTATTTTGGTCTGTATGTGCTCTATTTGAAGTAAGATTATAAATTTCTTATAATTTATAAACTAAAAATATTATTTTGTTACATCGATTTTTAATTCGTACATCTAACTAAATTCTTGTTATTCTACCTACTTACGTTTAGTGTCTTAATTCGGTAACTTTGTTTCGTGTACTTTTTTTTATAATTTCTGGATTTACACGTTAGTTCTGTAATGATGGTATGTAACTAACTTATGTTAGATATCTTCTTGAATGGCGTTAACGTTCCCTGTGGAACTTGTAATCCGAGGGGCAAGCTCTAGAATACGCGTGACCACAGTGCAAGTCGAAGGAAATTTTTCTGACGAAAAATCCCCCCGGCCAGAACGGGAATCGAACCCGAACACCCGGCATGATAATGTGAGTAGCTAACCACTCGGCCTCGGGTGCACTATATTAGATATAAGATTCACAATTTTAATCTTATTTAATATGTTTACCTGTAGTTATAACCTTCTATTTTTACTGCTAATAATAGGATTTTTTTCAATTAAATTTAATATTCAATTGAATAATTTCGCTGAATCAGGACACTTTCGTTTTTCTGTAACTCTTTATCCTCTCGTAACATTTATATCTATTATACCTTTTTTTAAATGGGTATTTCGCAATGCTTAATTAGTAGTGAAAGGTACAAGGCCTACAAATTCTAGGTACGACGGGGCAAACCTACACTGAGTTTTGTTTTTTTATCCTGATGATCCTGATTCGTGGCAGCTATGGTCGCATAAACACTATTACTTTAATTTGTTATAGTTTAATTCCGCTAATAAATTTGCACCGAAACTAATAATCTATCAAGGGATTTGCAGTTGATAATGAAAAACCATTATTTTGACCAGATTTGGTAAGCTTGAGGAATAATAAAGTGTACAAAAATACTTTTATTTGGAATTCTAAAGCTTTTTCTCACATTAAATAAATCTCGAGATAGAGCTGATTTGTTAGTTTCAAATTCTAAGATATCTGTGAATTCATTTCGCAAGTTTGTTATTCTGCTACTCCAAAGATTTTTTTTAAGTTTCTGTAATCGTTTCTGGTCATGATTCATTGATTAGATGAGACTTTAAACCGAAAGTGATGTTTGCTTTTGGTTTGTTAAAAGATTTTTTTTAATTATTACGTAAAATTGTAAATATGGGGTTAGGTAGATGATATAGAAGTAATCACATTTAAAATAATATAACAATGTGAAGCACGTGGTTTCCGAAGATACCAATACCGTTCCGAGTACACCAGCTCTGATCGTCCAATCCGTTATTGGTCCCTGTCGTCTAGATCTTTAAATAGACAACATATTATAATGTTCTTATACAACCATTCCATGTCAAATGGATTTAAAGGTCCTCATATTTTCGTGAAAAGTTGTAGATTTGTTCTTTATCGCAAAATATTAGACACTCTATTTTAGGGTGGTACGAAAAATCATTTTTTTCGCTTTCTCCAAAAATAACTTTTTTTGATAATTCTGGACCGAGCTATATATCGTAATGCATCGAAATCCGGACACGATGATTACGATGATAACTAACATCTACTAAAAAATATTCACATATCATAGCATGAAAAATTACCGTTACTATAAAATAAAAAGGCTTTCATGTATGTTATGAATTACAGAGTTTCACAAAATCAAAAAATTGTTAATTTATTAATTGTGTCGTAATTCTAAATTCGGGATCGAATTCTGGACACTTCTGCTTCTAATTCCGGACACTCTTATGCAACTCCATCATTTTCTAAGTGTGATTTCTATTCCGGTGAAACACAAATAGTTGTTTTGATTTTTGCCATTTTTATGTCAACAGCTAGGTTCATATCTTGACACTACATTGAATATAATGAAATTGAATAAATTGAATATAATAAAAAGTGACCGGATATAAAAGCATTACTTTGGGCGCAATATGAGAGAGCGAAATGAAAGACACTTTGCAAATAAGCTCACATTAACACTTTCGCGATAGGTGCTGTGTATATAGGGTAACACGGGGTGAGTTGGACATACGGGGTGATTTGGACCACCCCTTTATCTCAAAAAGTACGGCTCAACTTGGATTTTTTATGATGTCATTTTCTTTTATTATTGAACCGTATGTAACTAACGTAAAAAAACTTTTGTAAAATTCGACAGGTGGAACGAAACAGTAGCATGAACACAACAAGCACTGATGTGAGTTTTCCGATCGTGGTTTTAAGGTTTTTCCCGCTGATTGAACAAATTTTTCGTGTATTGTGCAGTAAAGTTCTGTTCGTCTACAGAAGAGGAACAATTTGATGCAGCGAAACTGTAAGTTTGATAACAATAAATGAAATCAATTGCATTTTAATTTTTGCATGTTGTGTGGGGTGACATGGACACGTTTCTGTGGGGTGAATTGGTCCTACCTGCTTTTCTTTGATCTAATTGATTCCAGATGTCAGGGAATTACAAAAAAAGGATGGGCAGACAACGTTGGAAGAAGGAGGAGCTTAAAAGAGCAACTCAGGCCATCAAGAACGGATTTTCTTTGAACAACAAAGGAAGTGTTTGAAAATGCTCGTGAAAAGATGAAAGATTCATGCAGAATTCAAGATGGTGTCAATCCAATTTTTCTGGTCTGGAGTCTGGCCAAGACACCTGGTATCAATCCCAAAACACTGTTACTGATTGCAACATTATCCCAAAATACTTTACATAAACATAAGTATGTTTTTTTAGATGAAACAAACACTGGACCAAATCACCCCACAGATGGTCCAAATCACCCCGTACCAAATTTTAATGTCCAAAAATCATCCCTTTTATTTTATGATATATTTGGTAGTTTAAAGCTTGATATAATGATTAAACATTAATGATTGAGAGAAAACAAGTGTAGCTCAGTATACAATGTGATATTTTTTATTTAGACTTTATTGGTTTGGAAATATTAGGCAAATAATTCCCCCCTTTTCCCCTACGGCAGTAACTTGGTACATCACAGCGGCTGAAGCCCTGTATATACGGACGCCACTTATTGATCCACTGAGGCTGACGTCGCTTACCAGCGATTATGTGGATAGCGTGGTTGTTTGGAACAGCCTTACAATTCCATGCTGATATTCAGTTTGAGAGAATGAGAGGTCTACTCCACACATACAAACATTTTGACACTTTTAAAAGAATGTGCTTCTATTTGTGCATTTGACGCTTTATCACAAGAAAAGCATATTTTCTGTCAAGAATGATATCTTTTTTTCCAACGCTATACGCATGAATTTGTGGGTGAAAAGTGCGTGTATGTATGGAACTGCGTATGAATATGTGTGAGTATCATCACTCCTTACAATATTTGTACCTACAAACGCATAAAAACGCAAGTTACGAATCGCTCGTTTTGAGAGTCACATAGGATTTTGTACTTCTGGTACGATTACCGATTAAATGCTCCTCTAATTTACTCCAAAATTTGAAAAATCGGCTAGAAAAAACGGTTGAACGTATGAATATGATACGTTCACAGATGTTTAGGGAACCAAACCAAAACCAAATAAAAGCTGATTGATAAGGTTAATTGGATTTGCTGTTGAGTTGGTTAGCAAAACATTGTGTTAGTCCAGAATATTCTTGAAAAAAACAAAGAAAAATCGAAAATCGAAATTTTTGAAGATATTGTTTGAATTTTCACCAGGTATTATTTAAATCGATATTGCAGCGAAATTAAGAAAGATATAAGTTGGGTGTTAAAAAACAAATTGTAGAGCGGTTAGAGAGCGTTAATTTAATTGATATAAACAATCAAGTTTAATATGAATTTAGGAGATGAAATTAATGATAACACAATAAAAATTGATAACTTTTGAGTTTTTCACTTCAAAAATGATATTTAAATCCACTAATTTAGATATTTTACAACTTTATCCTGTACCAATTTTTTTCATTTTTCAAATGGAATAGAATCATCTTACGTAGCGCACTTTTCAATGTAGAGCCAGTTTTAGGCAACAGTCCGAAACAAAAAAAAGGTTTTATAACTACATCATTGTTGAAATTCGAATATATGTGTAGAATGATTTTTTTTATCAAATATGATCGTCTATTTCTTTTTTTTTTTAATATGAGAAAGGTGTTTTCTGACTTTAAGGAGATGAATCAAAAATTAAATTCTTCTTTTATGTTCAGAAAACGAAAACTATATGCATGAAAAACGAATCATTTTTTTTATTTCGATTATACACAGGACTCGATTATATACAGTGAAAAGAAATCCGAGACTGTATATAATCGAGTCCGTCCTGTACAGTAATGCTGGGTGAAGATGTGCACCTAACTGTTGTCGTCCAATATCTCTCGGAATAAAAGCAAATAAAATTTAGTTTGCTTACCAAGTTGTAGCTATATATATTACCTTCAAAACGTAGTACAAGAATCTCTCGAGTTTTGTTTGTAGTTGGAAAAATATCTATTATCATTCAAAATGACAAATGTGATTTTTTGCCCAATAGTGGGGGCAACAGTACGCACCAAATAGGGCAAAAGTGCGCACTTATTGAATTGAACTCACTTGTAAAAAGAGATGCAGAAATGATATTTTTTGTACCTGGCTAGCGAAATTCCGTAACTGATTCTCTGAATTTTTTAGTTTCTATCGGTCAAATCATGTGGAACCAATATTCCATCCTACAGGCTTTACCATGGCTTTTGATTGGTCAACATTCAGTGTTCTGCAAGTTTTTGGGGATATCGTCTTCGTCCAATAAAGTTTGAAATTCAGCGTCTTCAAATACTTTAAGTTAATTCCACGTTCCTCGTTCCTCACATCGCATACAAATTACAGCTTTTAAAATTTTTGAACCATTTATAACATTGCGATACGCTGTGAGCAAGCTTCACCATCTTTTTATGCGAATCGGAAACAGATTTTTTTTAGCTCATAGAGAAAAATCAATTATGTCCGCAGATCGTAATCCGTCTGCGTTTTATTGGACCACCTTGTAAACGACGATATTTTAGCTATGACGAGAATTTAATCTGCGTGAAAGTGGTTAGGAAGGTTAGGAACATGTAGCAGTGGACGTTTTTGAAATCGACCCCATACCTCACAAGGAAGTGGGAAACTGAAATAAGTTGGCAATTATTTTTAGTCGAAAAAAAAAATGCAATTGGAGAAATTGTGATATCGTCTATGTTTGTTACCAATATATCTTAGATATCTTGAATTATTAGACGGAGGGATTCGCGCAATGTTGGTATTTACAGGACATCGCTATCGGTTCAAGAGTGTACAGTCTATGACGACCATCCGAGTAGCTTTGACAGAGTAGCCTCCCGGGCTTGGCGAACCATTACCGCAAAATTCTGATAAGTGCTAAAACTTTGTTATGACAATAGCAATAGAGTTAATTTGAAAGATCTTCGACAGCTAATAATAAATTAAATTGCACAAAACGGGGAGAATAACCCCTGGATTTCGTTTTAAATGTTGGCCGACACTGATTCAAGTCTTCGTGACAGAATATACGAATCTATGATTCCATTAAACGAGTACCTAGAACACAAATTATGCTATTCTCTCCAGCCCTAATTGAATACTATTCACTGATCCATTTGTTCTTCCCATCGTTCTACTTGTTCTAGAATGATAGTAATTAAAACAATAGGTCGGAACAGGGCCATAAGTTTTATTCACTCCTATGGTACACACATTTTTGGCCGATAGCTGTTTGAGCATCGAGCTGGGGTTAGGCCCTTCTGTGACATTTGCCTCATATATGCATCTCAATGACTCAAAATCTTTGTTGATTGATTTATAATTCTGGATTAGTATGACTAATCGTTATGACTTCCAAATTTAACCCACGTCAAACGAATTATACCGCCCCACCAGTTGCTATTATTACTCTCTCATAAAGAATCCACAATTTTCTAAACTGTTTTCAACTCTCTACTCACATTGTCATGCTCGTAAATTACAGAAAGTTTACTCTTCGCGCCTTGGAGGAAGACAATAATGAAACAGTTGATAGCCCCCCGACAGTAGCAAGTCGCCGGGGATCACACATAAATTTCTCGCAGCTATCGCACCCCGTTTGCGTCCCTCTAGCCTCCTCACACAGGAATTGTCTATGCGCTTGGAAAATTCCTCTTGGTGCTGCCGTGATGTTTTTCTTACATTTTCCCGCCGTCCATTGCTGGGGTATGCTAGTAATCATCGCATGACACAGACCAAAAGTTGTTTTGTTTGGAAGCTTCAACCGTCAAGATTTATGCGTGATTTGAGGTATATTTTCCAGTTTAACTGCGGATATTCTGGCATTCTGGGCGGCGGTACGCAATGTTTTATATTTCACGTCCATGAAAATACGTGACATAACGCACATTACATTGTGCCGAGTAAGGCGACCAGTGCAGGAACCGTCACTGTTGAAGCTGGTCGCTGGAACTTTTTCAGTAGAATTACTAGTTTATTCAACCTCTCACGAGGTATAGATAAATGATGAAAAATCATATCGTTATTCGTGGAGAGATGTTTTACCACACTGTGTGCATTTTTGAATGAAACACGACACGGCCATTGCTTCCAATAGATCAACCACTGACACTACTAATTATAACCGAAATGACACCAAAAATGATTCCGGAATTCAGCAGACATGACGCCAGAGTTATGAAGCGCTCAAGACATTTCCCGACATTTTTTTTTCATCGGTAGCAGGAGGGACGGTTTCACCGAACCATTAAGGTGAAATATGAGTATTGAGCCTAATGCCGTGAGTTTTTTTACACATCTGATAGCTTTACGGGAAATATCTTTCCCAATGAGACTGTGCATAAATTTTGGGGATAAACTTCTTAATCCATCAACACGGTCAAACCAGAGGACTTTTCCGCTGTCTCGCGTCTGCCGTATCGGTTGGCCAGTCAATGATTGCTCCATTTCTTTCCCCAGCCGTGGAAATTGCCCTCCCGTTGCATCGAAACAATTAATCTAATTTTTCTGCCTCGCCCCTCGCTTGTTTGGAGTTTTTCCGTTTGTGTCGCCACCCGAGTCGCGAGTTGGCTTGATGAAAAAATTATGAGCTGAAAAGAGGAATCTATCCGTCGTGCTTCGTCGGAAGGTGGTGTCAACGGAGTAATGAGTTTTTGGGAATGTTGGTATATAAATAATGGTGGGTTGTTTGTAGGAAGTTGTTTTTCGATGTTTGTGCTCATGAATTTAAATCTCATTTGTTGAGCGGCTCGAACATGTTCTTATGCGCGAACATAGCAGGGATTGTGTATGATAGGCTTTTTGAGATCGATGATTTCATATCAGCGGACTGAATAACGAGGCTAATTTTGTACATCTTATTCTGATTTCATATCGATGAACTCTCCATCAACTCTATAGGAATCTTTCGAAATAGCGCTAGAAGCTTTCTTCTGTCATCTCATTCACGAGCGTCTGGCTTTCCTTTCACATCTTGTTCCTTTTCTACACCTTTTTCTTCAGAAAATCGATACACGATTCAAGGTGCGTTGACAGACTCCTTGTGGTTTCATAATTCAGGCCGACATTTTTAGCGGGATGAGAAAGAACGTGAAGGTAGTCATGTTGATGATACATTTGACTCTCATGAATCTAATGAAGATGATCAATCCCATGAATTTAAAAGAAATAATTGCGAAATCCTCAAATCTACGGATTTGTTTGATTGTTTACGAATATACGGATCTGAAGGCAAGATACATGAAGTTTAATCTGTTTTTTCTGGTGAGGGAGAAGAACAGAACAAGGTCTTACACTTCTAAAAAAAAGTTTGTATATTATGTTCCTAAATTGTATGAATTTGTAGTAGCATGAGACATTTAATTGATCATTTGGCCTACATTTCAGGAAGATTTTGGAAGTTATAGAGCATCTAGGATACCTGACAAAGGAATACACTTTGTATTCGTGATCTATATTAACTTAGTGGGGCATGTTTTGTTGCCTATGGTCTCTTCTCTGTTAAAACTTGGTCTGTATATCATGGCCAACAAGTCTGGCTATAACTGTATCCTTTCATTATTTGTCTTGTTCACCAGTGTTATGTGTCGAATAAAGTATGGTACTATATATTACATGTGGTTTCATATAGTCAAACAAATATGACTCATATGTCGCGAGAGGATTTAAAAAATCTAGTTCCACTTTTCGTAGAAGAACTTATTTTGAACTTTTCGAAAATCGAAAAATCGAAAATCTAACTTCCTGACTTTGAGATATATCTTTCGTAACCGGGCCGGAGTTCAATATTTTGACAGTTTTTCTTATAATCTATGTCAGTAATATGTAACCGATTACTCGCGGTCGGCTCGAGGTTAGTATTACAAGTGTTCTCTTAATTGGGATGTTGCTGTCTCCAATGCTCTGTACGTGTGTCCGACACGGGATACTTCCTATTGGGATGCAGCTGACCATTAATCAGCAACGCCCCCTAGTCTGTACCCCATATCTAGCGTGGTGCGTCTTCTCGAGGAATCCAGTATAGAATGGTCACTAGCCGGCGCAATCATCAGCTCGTGTAGAGTTGTCATGAGCGGTACAATCTTTGGCTCTTGTTGAATCATCAGTGGACTGCACAACCTTTGGCCCGTGTATCTGTAAAGAGTGTGTGTATGTATTGCCGCGACTAAGTAAAAGTTTATAGATCGGATAGGAGGGATATGAAACAGGGACACAACGAAGGAAACATCATTAAACGTTGACATCGGCGTTTCTGAGGAACAGGTATAGATGAAGCAGAAGATCAGGATCACGGCTACCTAAGATATCCCGGACGGGGATATCCGATTGTCTGCCTTTTGCTCTCAGTGCTCTAGAGAGCTGAGAGCGAGTAGCATGGAACCGGATACACGACCAGACAATATGCTCGATGTCGTGGTAGCCATCGCCACAATCACAAAGATTGTTTGCTGCGAGCCCAATGCGATAGAGATGCGCGTTTAGGTTGTAGTGATTGGACATGAGCCGAGATATCACGCGAATGAAATCACGACCTACGTTCAATCCCTTAAACCAAGCACTCGTCGAGACCTTAGGGATAATCGTGTGTAACCAACGACCGAACTCATCTTCACTCCACATGCGCTGCCAACTAATGAGTGTGTGCTGACGAGGAATCTGAAAAAGTTCATTATAGGCAATTTGCCTTTCAAAAAGTGTGCCTTCTGAAGCGCCCACCTTAGCTAGCGAGTCCGCTTTCTCATTCCCCGGAATCGAGCAATGAGAGGGAACCCATGCTAAGGTAATCTTGAATAATTTTTCGACCAAAACACTCAATAGATGTCTTATTCTTGTTAGGAAATAAGATGAGCGTTTATCAACTTTCATTGAGCGGATTGCCTCTATTGAGCTGAGACTGTCTGAAAAAATAAAATAATGGTCGATGGGCAGTGTTTCAATGATCCCTAGAGCATAGTATATCGCACCCATTTCTGCAAGATACACGGAACAAGGATCTGTGAGTTTGAAAGAGGCACTGGAATTTTCATTGAAGATGCCGAAACCAGTGGACCCGTTTATGAATGAACCGCCAGTAAAGAACATTTAATCAGATCCAACTTTCCCATATTTTTCCGAAAATATCGACGGAATAACATTGGAGCGTAGATGATCTGGTCATGGATTTTTTGTCGCATGGACAGATAAAAAATGACAAGGGAATTGCAAAAGTATGGAAAGCAAACTTGGTTGGAGATGCCTGGTGAAGGGAGCACGTCGTGGGTAAGGTACTCATGGTATAAAGACATAAAACTTGACTGAGGAGTCAGTTGTAGTAGATTTTCGAAGTTAGCAATCACCAATGGATTCATGATCTTGCAACGGATGAGAAATCTGTAGGATAATTCTGTGAACCGAAGAGTAAGCGGGAGTACTCCTGCCAAGACTTCGAGACTCATCGTATGTGTCGAATGCAAACACCCCATGGCTATACGCAAGCAACGATATTGTATTCTCTCCAGCTTGAGAATATGAATCCTGGCAGCTGATCGGAAGCAAAAACTGCCATATTCTAACACTGACAATATCGTTGTTTTGTACAACTGAATGAGGTCTCCTGGATGGGCACTCCACCATGTTCCGGTGATTGTTTGGAGAAAATCGATTCTTTGCTGGCATTTCTGTTTCAAATACGCAATGTGTCTCCCCCAGGTACATTTAGAATCAAAATATACACCCAGGTATTTGAAAAACATAGAGTGTTGGATCGTTTTGCTGGATAGGTATAGCTGGAATTGGGCGGGTTCGTGTTTCCTAGAAAAAACGACCATTTCAGTTTTCTCCGTAGAGAATTCGATACCCAGCTTGAGGGCCCACGTGAACAGATTGTTCATGGTATCTTGCAACGACTTTTGCAGAGCGACGGGATTAGTACCCGTGATGGAAATAACTCCATCGTCTGCAAGTTGTCTTAGCGTGCAGTCTCTAGTTAGACAATCATTCATATCATTGACGTAAAAACTGTACAAGAGGGGGCTTAGGTAGGAGCCTTGCGGTAGGCCCATAAAACTGTAACGAGAAGATTTTGAGTTGCCATGAGAGAAATTCATGTGCTTTTCTGACAGTAAATTGTACAGGAAATTATTCAGAATTGGTGAAAGTCCACGATTATGAAGCTTCTCTGAGAGAATTTCCATGGAAACTGAATCAAATGCCCCTTTGATATCGAGGAAAACGGAAGCAATTTGTTCTTTGCGAGCAAATGCGTTTTGGATTTCAGAAGATAGCAGCGCGAGACAATCATTCGTCCCTTTACCTCGGCGGAAGCCAAACTGCGTATTTGACAGCAAATTGTTCGTTTCGACCCACTTGTCCAAACGAAGTAAAGGGTGTGTCACATCAAATTGCATCACGGAAAAAACGCTGTAGAAATTTAATTTTTAGGAATTATATCTTCAGCTTTCGCTTATAATCAGATAAGAGTGTATATATCACGTTGGCCATGCTTCACTGCCAATTTTTCGTAAATTTGGAAAAATGTCGTCGAACGAAAAAGAGCGTCGTGAATTAATCCTGCGCACTCATTTCGAGAATCCGGAGTTGTCACATCGGGACATCGGTAAGATGCTGGGAATCGTCCAATCCACGGTCAGCAGAGTACTAAAACGATACTTCGAGAACCTAACCATCGACCGGAAGGTGAAGAACGGCAAAAATGGATGCTCCGTCAGTGAAAAAGATCACAAGCGCGTAGTTAAGCAGTTTAGACGTGATCCGAGAAGTTCGGTACGGGATGTCGCCAATAAGCTGAATTTGTCAAGTTCATTCGTCCAGCGGACCAAGCAGCGGGAGGGCCTGCGTACATACAAGGTTCAGAAGGCTCCTAACCGCGACGAAAGGCAAAACATGGTGGAGAAGACGCGTGCCCGGAAGCTGTACACCGAAATTCTGACGAAGCCGCATTGCCTGGTAATGGACGACGAAACCTACGTCAAAGCGGACTTTCGTCAGCTGCCGGGCCTGTTGTTCTTCTCCGCAGAGGACAAATTCAGCGTTTCGGAGGAGATTCGCAAGCAGAAACTATCCAAGTTTGCCAAAAAGTACATGGTGTGGCAAGCGATCTGCTCTTGCGGAAAGCGGAGCGCCCCCTTCGTGATGACCGGCACGGTAAACGGGCAGGTTTACCTTAAGGAGTGCCTACAGAAGCGCTTACTACCACTATTGAAGCAGCTCGAGGGCACGACCATCTTCTGGCCGGATCTCGCTTCGTGCCACTATTCAAAGGACGTGTTGGAGTGGTACGAAGCCAACGGGGTCACCTTCGTGCCAAAGGAAATGAACCCGCCCAACGCGCCGGAGCTTCGCCCAATAAAGAAATATTGGGCGATTATGTAGCAGGCCCTCCGGAAGAACCCAAAAGTTGTCAAATCGGAGGCGGACTTCAAGAGAAAATGGATTTCTGTTCAAAAAAAACTACAACCTGACGTTGTACAGAACCTTATGGACGGGGTAAAGAGGAAGGTGCGAGCAAACGGGCTTGGGCTCGAAGTATGAATAAAAAGAAAATGCCAAAAGTTGCTTAATAGTTTTTATTTTACTGTCTAAAATTTTCAAAAGGATCTGCTACTGGGCGAATTTCTACAGCGTTTTTTCCGTGATGCAATTTGATGTGACACACCATTTAGAATCATTTTCTCTAACAATTTGCGAATACAGGATAACATTGCAATCGGCCAATACGAGTTGTGATCGCAAGCCGGCTTGTTGGGTTTTCGTATGGCTATCACTCTCACTTGTCTCCAGTCATGCGGGACCATATTCAGCTCCAGAAACTTGTTGAACAAGTTCAGCAAACGTTGTTTTGCCAAGTCGGGAAGATTTTTCAACAAGTTGAATTTAATCTTGTCCGACCCCGGAGCTGAATTGTTACATGAGAGGAGGGCAATTGAGAATTCTACCATCGAAAAATTCTCATAATCGCATTGGAGCGGAATATCGCGTACGACGCTTTGTGCAGGAACAGAATCGGGACAAACCTTCCTTGCAAATTTGAAAATCCAACGGTCAGAGTATTCCTCACTTTCATTGGTATGGTTCCAGCCACGCATTCTCCTAGCCGTATTCCAGAGAGTACTCATAGCGGTCTCCCTTGACAAACCATTGACGAATTTCCGCCAATATCCACGCTTTTTTGCTTTAATCAGACCTTTTAGTTTGGCTTCTAGAGCTTGGTACTTTCGAAACCATTACACTAATCCAGTTTTTCTGAATTTTTTGAAAGCGGATGATTTTTCTAGGTAGACCTTTGAACACTCCCTGTCCCACCAAAGTGATGGAGGACGACGTCGGAAAGTGGTAGCCGGTACACGTTTCTTTTGAGCTTGAAGTGCGTTATCGTAAATCAATCTTGATATAAAGTTATACTCTTCGAGGGGAGGAAGTTCATGCATCGAAATGATTGCTTCAGATATTAATTCCGCAAATTTTCTTCAGTCAATATTCTTCGTGAGGTCATACGCAATATCGACTGACTCACTAAATTTTGATTCATTGGCGACTGATAAAATTATTGGTAGGTGATCACTACTGTGGGGATCTTGGATTACCTTCCATGTGCAATCCAGGGATAATGAAGAAGAGCAGAGAGATATGTCTAGCATGCTTGCCCGTGCAGGAGGGTTGGCTATCCTTCCCCAGTATTTAAAATTGTCATGTTGAAGTTGTCGCACAAATCATAAATCAACGTGACACGGTTGTCATCGTAGAGTGACCCCCATGGTGTTCCATGGGAGTTGAAGTCACCTAAGATTAACCGCGGCTCCGGCAATGCCTC
Organism: Toxorhynchites rutilus septentrionalis; assembly: GCF_029784135.1. Classification (NCBI taxonomy): domain Eukaryota; kingdom Metazoa; phylum Arthropoda; class Insecta; order Diptera; family Culicidae; genus Toxorhynchites; species Toxorhynchites rutilus. The sequence goes on from NC_073746.1 coordinate 228,556,170, forward strand.
GATAATATCAAAGAACTGATGGCGACCTACCGTAGTCCTGGGAGGAATATATATCGAAGCAATGCAGAGTGCTTTGCCATTGATTTGTATCTGGTAAGCGACAACTTCAATGCCTGTAATCGATGGGATAGTGACTCTATAGAAGGAGTGACGTTTTTCGATCCCCAATAGTACGCCACCAAGTGCTCCCGTGGGCGAGTGGTTAGCGTCATAACTAACATGCCGGGTGTTCGGGTTCGATTCCCGTTCTGCTCGGGGGAATTTTTCGTCAAAGAAATTTCCTCCGACTTGCACTGTGATCACGCGTATTCTAGAGCTTGCCACTCAGAATGCATTCAAGGCGTGTTATTTGGCATAGAAATCTCAACTAAGTATGTACTAATAAAAATGACGCAAGTAATACTACGTTGAGACGGCGAAGTTCCTCTAGGAACGTTAGTGCCATTGAAGAAGAAGAAGAAGAAGTACGCCACCAAACGAGTCGTTACGATCGAGGCGAATAATGTTGAAATCGTGAAAATTCAGCTCGGTCGTCTGAACAAAGCCATGTTTCACAAAGAGAAAATACATCACAGTTAGAACTGTGAACTAAAAATTTAAATTGGTCTAGTTTAGGGATGATGCTTCTGCAATTCCACTGTATGACAGTGGTCAAATCCTTGACCTCTTGCGCTGAATTAGGCATCGAGGGAAATGAACGCTGAACGATTGCACTTGTTTTAATTGTTTATTCAGTTAAAGATAAATGGCTACTTGGAAGCAGGTTTCTGAAAGCTTGAAAGGTATTTTTACGTAATATATCCAGAAATCAGAGAAGTGTTTTCTTCCGTTTTTTATTTTTCAAATTCAACATGTTTTCATTCTTCTTTTAACACTCCTATACTCGCGCATTGGTCTGTCAGACCGAGAAATCAATAATTCGTTCATTTCTCAGAAAATATCAACACAACGACATTGCGTTTCTCTCTAGCTTCGTGATTCGTCGTTCGTCATCGTTTAGCGTATCGCATGTGTTGGTACAAAGGGGACGTGTGCCACTTTTTTAACACTTTCGGTCTGACACACCGACGCGGGTACAGGAGTAACTTTTTTGGACAAGTGCCTTTTTTCAAGTTCTAGAATATTGTTGAATGAAATTTATAAATTAATGTTAGTGGCATGTTGAATATAATGCATAAGATCATTACCGGACTATTCATATTTCATTTTAGTCCCTTTTGTAACTGGATTGAACGGATCCATATATGATCTATTCGTCGATATATTCGTCATTAGACTTATACGTTCAAAAGCAAAATATAAATGTTTGACTTTCGTATGGTTATTCGCTAAATATAATGGTCATACATATACACACTTGTGAAAGAGTTTCACTTGTGGAAGAATCGTAAACAGTAAACTATAAACTAATCGGTGGCTAATGGTAATTTTTAACTTAATTTTTATAATGAAAAATATCAACAAAAAAAACAAGATAAAGAAAAGGAAGTTCCTAGAAATCCTTTTATATCATCTTTTTATGCCCTATTTATAAAAAAGTATTAATTCCTAGTTTACCAAGAATAAAGAGACAAAGAATATTATAAATATGCGAACTTTATATTCCAGAACATTTATCATCTGGTGATTATTTAGAAGGTCAGTATACATTCTTCTCTCCGATAAAAGAGCCGAAAACACGCAACAACTGCATGAAATGAAAAAAAAAAGTTTGTTTCGAGCATGCAGTTATGCTATGTTTTGATTCTTACACCAATGAAACCACAATCAATTAATACGATTTTATATTATTTTATAGCTCTTTATACTTCCATGAATTATATTCAGTTGCTTACTTTCAATTAATAACAGTGAAAAATTCAAATTTCGTTATTTGTGTTGGAGTATCAAAAATTACTCTATTTTGAGGAGGCTGAATTAGATGACTATTAAAACATAATAAAGACGCAGAAAACATATTTTTTGGGGTTTTTTCATTTAATCATACCCTCTTCTTAAAATAAATGCCAATAAAGCCTGAAGAATACACAATGGCATGTAATGTTGAGAAGTTCAATTTTCGGTCTGTGACACCGTGCGCGAGTATACATGTTATGATTTTGCACGCGAGTACAGGAGGGTTAATATTCCTTTGGGACTAGACTAGATCTATGCTACCGGATATCTGAATAGGTCCAGTAGCTCAAAAGTTATGAATTTTTGAATAAAAAAATACATTTTTTGATAAAAGGGGGAAAGAATATACTTCATATCCTCGGTTAACTTTGCAAAATTATAACTCTCTCCAAAACGAATAAAAACGCCTCTCTGATTCTAGGATATGTTATGTAAAGAAACATCAAACCGAATATTCTTTAAAAAACTAATAAAATCAATAATTACAAAAAAACAAAATTAATTTTTTTATCTCATTTATTTATTTAGGGCTCATTAGCAATCTAGCTGTAACATAGCCGAATTTTAATCGTGTACATGTCACATGGTTATCATATCTATAATTAGCACATTACACAGTTGCCATTCGCCAGTATTCCTTCTAAACCATTACATATGGTACATTCACACAGTAGCCATTTAGGCGTAAGAGTATTCTTTCTGTTCTTCCATTATCCAGTTGGACCACCGGACAGCGGAGACAGTTGATTGATCATTGTTGAGTTATTTATAGAACAGCAGCCCGATGTGTCTTGCAGAGCAGAGCAGTTGTATGGATGAATCGATCTTATTTCGACCGTGGATCGATCTCCATCGCTGATGATTGTTGCGTGGACGTAGCTATTCTGTAACAACACAAAGATGGTCAATGAGGGCCCTGAGTTTTGAACTCACGATCGATCGCTTACTAAGCGAACGCGCAACCAATGTGGCTACGAAGACCCCCAAAATTTATTTTTTTCGCAGAGGCAATATTTTTTAAGAGAAAACTTTCTCATAGACTTCAATTTGATATGTCAATCATCTGAATCGGTCTAGTAGCTCAACAATTATAATTTTTTTTGTTGGGAAAAATGGAAAAAAAATATTTTTGGACCATCGGTTAACTTTGAATACCTAAAAAATAACGCCTCTCTGATTTCTGGATGTTATGTAAAAAATCTCAGCTTTCAAGAAAAAAATATGAAAAAAATGGAATAAAGTGTTCAACAATAAGTCTTTATAATTCAATGCGCAATGTAATGCGAATAATTCAAACCGTGCATCTTAATGATATTTTGACAATATTTAAATTTAATCTCAAACCATAATTTTGAACTGAATGATATATTTGATCAAGACATAACTTGATGATTTTGTTCATAGTCCTGTAAAAATAAGAATCAAGCGGTATCCGATTTATTTTTGATTGCTTTTCAGTTTTCTACTTACACTACATGATTGTTCAGATTTGAATTTTGAACCATTGCATGTTTTACCTGTAAATTGAAAAAAAAAACAACATTATATTAGCATGATTGCCAATTGTCACATAAAACATGTTTTCAAGTTATAAAAGACAAACAAAAACATAGATGAAAGTTCAAATACATTGAGGAGAAACACATTCTGACTGTTGACAATTATTGTACAATAAATATTGTAAAGACAGAATGTATTCGGACGTTTATCAAAACATTACATATTATCATTTTATTGCATCATTCTCAAATATGTTGGGTGATGAAATATTAGAGATGAAACGGATGGTTTGGCTGGATACCGGATAATGGATATCCGTCCAGCTTCTAGGCTGAATAGCCGGCTATCCGGCGGACGGATATTCGGCTCTTTATAGGCTAATACAAAATTAAGAGAAACGACAGGCGTACATAAAGCAAATAAAGCGTTGAAGTTATGAAGAAAATAAACACATTTTCAAATATAAATTATTTACGAATATTAATGTTTTCGTTCAGAATATATATATCCTATTGAATAGTGTATCCGTTTCATCTTTAGTTAGGATACTAAAATGCTGCATCTGAAGATATGAATAATTCTAATATGGTTATGGAAGATGTAAGATCGACCAACCGAGAAATTGCTGAGGTTATGGGCATCCTCACTGAACGGGAAATTAGGACCGGGAAAGCTAATGTCTAAATGGGTGACGTATTCGTGAACTTTGGATCAAAAACGCATTGGAGTGATACTATCTCAACAAAATTCGGCCAATTTTTATAAGATTGAACCTGATTGTGAGCTGGAAAGACTGCTACACGATAAGCTGTACACGGCAGTCCGATCGTTAATCTCGGAATTTCAGCACGGGTTTATGAAGAAACGCTCCACCATTACCAATCTGATGACCTTCACTAACACTCTGGTTGGTGCCATCGAGAAGCGTCGTCAAGTTGATGCCGTGTATATCGATTTCTCCAAGGCGTTCGACAAAGTTCCGCATGGTCTCGCTATCACAAAACTGAGCCGCCTCGGTCTTCCTTCGTGGATTGTTCGCTGGATAGAATCGTACCTCTCGTCCAGGAAAGCTTTCGTGAAGGTTCACGATGCCACATCGAATGCGTTTCAACTACCGTCCGGGGTTCCTCAGGGTAGTCACCTTGGTCCTCTCATCTTTATACTTTTTTTAAACGATGTATGCGACCACCTAAGCTGCTGCAAGCTCTTGTATGCAGATGACCTAAAACTCTACCGCATTATCAAGACGACGGTTGATTGCCTGGCTCTGCAAGCTGATATTGAACGCTTGTCATCGTGGTGTAAGATGAACGGAATGTTGGCAAACCCAAATGCAAATGCAAAATCATCACCTTCAGCCGAAGTCGAACACCGGTCACGTTCGAATATTCTATGAATGAGTCACCGCTTGTGAGAGTATGCTCTATCAAGGACCTTGGGCTACTTTTAGACAGGAAATTGAGATTCAACGAGCACATATCGATGACAGTCACTAAAGCAAACTCCATGCTTGGCTTCCTGAGAAGAAATACAGCGCAATTTGACGACGTACATGCCATGAAGTCACTGTACTGTTCTCTGGTTCGCAGCGTATTAGAGTATGGAGTGCAGATCTGGGCCCCGTATCACAGTGTGCACGTAACACGTATCGAAAAAATCCAGAAACGTTTTATAAGAAGTGCATTACGGCGGCTCCCATGGACAAATCCCGACAATCTACCGCCTTACGAACATCGATGCGCGCTCATCGGACTCCAAACTCTGTCGAGCCGGCGTAGTTTTCTGCAAAGGCTGTTCATCTACGACGTACTAAGCAACAACATCGACTGCGGCAGCATACTGCAAAATATTAATATTCACGTTCCGAACCGCCAACTCCGAAGCACTTCCTTTCTCAGAGTTCAAGGGCACCGTACTACATACGGATATAACAATCCGCTAGATAGATGCTGTAGGCTTTTTAACGATGTGCACGATATTTTTGATTTCAACATAAGTAGACTAGTTTTTAAAGATAGAATTAAGAATGTCTAAATAGTCTGTGTGGTCTGTGACCAAAGATGGTAAATAAATAAATAAATTTTCGGTTATTCGAATTTTAAATGGTCAATAACGACGCCGGCCACGTCCTTACAGTCACCAGGGGTAGGGAAGGAATGTTAGTATGATATTCGCCGCTCAAAGGCCAGAAGGGTCGCCTCTATAGCGTGGTTCTCTAGCGTTTATAATGGAAGGGGTAGTAGTTAGTGGGAATGGTTAAGAATAATCAGGATTCACTGCGGTAGGTGATGTGATTCTAAAAATGTGAACTCTCAACTATTCGGCGATATAAGTTTTGAAGAAAATATACATTCTTATCAGACCGGTCATGCATTTTGTTATTCATCGTGCGTAAGGATATTTTTCCTGACCTGAGAAGGTCGTAACAAACTCCTTTAAAAACTCTCGATCTATACATTTTTATTCAATCTCGGAGACACTAAGAAACCCTTTTAGTATTCATCTAATCTACGATATATTCTTAACCTGAGAAGGTCACCGAGGAAATTCTTTTAACTCGCTAAAACTGACTATGTATTTCGATGTTCGTCACTTGTATTATCTTTCAAAATATAAAAATATAAAAATTAGAGAACTGAATAATTGAAGAATTTATAATATTATGAATCTATGGATTTAAGAATTTATGAATTTATTAAATTATGAATTTTTTGAATTTATTAAATTATGAATTTTTTGAATTTATTAATTTAAGAATCCATGAATCCATGAATCCATGAACTCACGAATTCATGAATCCACGAATCCACGAACCCACGAACCCACGAACCCACGAATCCACAAATCCACGAATCAACTTTTTCATGTTTTTCATATATATTATATATAAATACAACATGTATTATATAAAATGAATATAAATAATAAATATAACATGCATTATGTAAAATAAATCTTTTCAAGAAGGGTTAAAAATATATGAATTGTGTTGAATTGGAATTATCGATTATTTAAAAACAAATTAAGAAATTAATTAGAAAATGAATGAATTTTGTGTGTGGATTGGATTACAAAATATAACTAGGGCCAACAGCGAAATCAGTTGACAGTAAAGTTCAAACATGTTTTGGGCTCGCTATCAGTGTCAAAGAGCCGTTTGTAAATAAGTAGCGATGAAGACGGCAAAACACATAGTAAGCAAAGCAGGCCGCTACACTATCAGACGTGAAAAAGCCAATTTTTTCTCCGAACTGCTGCTGGTACCAAACCAATACTGGTTGCATCAGACACTCTTTCTTCACTATTCTATTTACTCATTCTCTCGCTCACTCTCCCTCAATGCATAATATGTTTACAGCCAACACTCTGCTTTGAACTGCAGCTTCAAGGCCGAATATTAGCACAAATTATGCTTTTTGTGTTATCACTATGGAACGTATTGACTTAAGCTATTCTTAATGTATTATAAATTTAAAACAAGAACATTCACACGCGATTCAAATCGAACATGATTATATGACGCCATTTTGTAATGGCGAACGAAATTTTCACACAAACTTTTCACTAGATCAAAAACGTTTCACGACATCACTTTTCCCCTTTTTTCACCAGCTTCAGCGAGTTTCGCGATTTTTGGCCCAATTGTGTTATCAGATGTTATCAGATTGAGCCAAAACAAGTTTAGACATGTACAGTGACTCAAATCCGTAATCGTACTCCACCATGCAGATCTCTTTTCCCTTTTTTTGAAAGTCGAAAACAGACTTTCGGAACATTCTATTTAGATAAAATTATAGTGTCATATGAGAATCAAAAGGTTTGCTATCTGTTTTCAGAATAATGATTTTCATTATTCTAAAAATGGCGAATGTATGTGCTAATGTATGAAAATTGACTCAAACTCATAATCGTACGCTGGTTGAAATCTCTACTTGATTTCGAAGGCGTTGGCCAATTTCCTAATTCCATAATTATCATGGTATCCCTTGTTCATTGCAACTATCCTTAGCTGTCTTTAGCCTTATCTACAAGTTATTTGGTGTATTCGGTTTTTAAAATCGTTATTTTTAGAAATTTAATGGTTTCTAAATTTCCTACACAGATAACTCCCTTAGTTTTTTTTACTGGGATTGATATCGGAAGATTGTGGAGGAATATCAATAACTTTTGAGTAATTGTTATGTGACCATGTGCGAACTTCATATGTCTTGAGCCCTGGGTCATTGTCTTGGCAAAACTTGTATCCTCAATTCCATCTCGTTTTGTTCACACTTTGCTACATACTACACCTTTAGGTCGTTCAAGTAAACATTCTGATCCTTTACACCATCGATAAAAACCAAATTGAGCAAAGAAAAAGTTTGTAATGTGCCTAGGAAGGGCAGCTTGAATGCCCAAGCACATAGAGACAAACCGTTTCTCAGCAAAAAAAGATCAGTAACTCCAATTTGATTATTCCAAACAGCATGAAACACGTCAATGTCTTACTGGTAAGTTGTTATTTCCATAGATGGGTCCTTATTTGATATTTTTGACTCCGATTGTTATCGTTTCGTATGAGGAAGTCAACAATGAATTAAACGTAAAACAAATCTAAAAGCAATGTTTAAACATGGTGGTGGTGGAGGGATGATATGACAATCTTCCACACAATCTTCCGACATAAATCCCAGTAAAAAACTAAGGAAGTTATATGTGTAGAAAATTTAGAAACCATAAAATTTCTAAAAATAACGATTTTAAAAAACACCTGTGGAGCCGATCTGGCGTAGTGGTAACATCCATGCCTCTCACGCTAAAGGTCACGAGTTCAATTCTCACTCCCGACATTCTTCCAAAAATGGAAGTAAAAGTGACGAACCAGCCAAATGAGTTGAAAGTCACTAAAATACAGAAAAAAAAACACCTTTTGAAAAAATTGATAAATATACCTTCCGAATACACAAAAAAAACTCGTAGATAAGGCTAAAGACAGCTAAAGATAGTTGCAATGAACAAGGGATACCATAATAATTCGAATTAGGAAATTGGCCATCGAAATCGAAATCTACGAAATCGAATAGAGATTTCAACCAGCGTACGATTATGAGCTCGATCGAAACTCTGTCGGAGGTCCCAGGCGTATTTGATACGCTAAAAGTATTTTGTTAATGATTACTTCCAAACCAGTAAAACAATAATAGAATAATAGAAGAATATTATAATTGGACCAAATATTTAAAAAATGGTGAAACAGATCAGAAAAAAAAAGTTTAATAACCATGACTATTCACTCTACCATACCATTGAGGATGTAAAGGCGAAATTGATCGAATTAAAGTACGGGCGTTGAAAATATTCACTCTATTCACCAGATTTGACCACATCTACTTGAAAAAAAGACATTGGGGTGAAATTGATCAAACGTACAAATAAAAACAAAACTAAATTTTTGAGGGTATTGTTCAATTGAATCTAAAATTTTGACACGTTCAATAATCGTCAGTGATGAAATCGCTTATTAAATTGCATAAAAAAATATCTTTTCCTGAACTGCATTTTCCATTTTTAAGCATGATAGGGAAACATATTTTCAACACATCAAAACGATATTAAAAAACGCTAAACATATAAATTAATTCACACTCAGCTGATTCTTCATGTGTTGAAATAGCAATTAGATAGTTACAATTACTATAAAAACAAGTGAGAAATACCACCACCAAGCACCAAGAAAGAAAACTTATTTTTCTTAACCACATCGAATGTTGGGGCTAGGTTTTCTTGTAAATGGCTGAACTAAATTGGACGCGACAAGTTCCATTAGAAATCCTTTTTTCATTTGTGAACTCTTCAAAATTTTATCAGAATCGGATCATTAATTCCGAAGATATGGCGGTACAAAGTACAGTGACAAACAATTTTAGAACCCAAAACAACACAAACCTTCCTCATTTGGATTATCAACCTTCATAATATTTTCAAAACTAGCGATGAATTCTGGCCTATATAGTGGCCAGAATTCATCATATGGTAGCCCGGATATGTTCCGGATCAGGTTTTCGAGGGAAGTGACCATTTTCCTTCGGTTTACGGTACCACAACCTTTTAAAAAAAACGAAAGCGTCACACTGGAGGCACAATGTTTTGAGCGTTAGTTCCTCTTGTTTGACTGACTGGATATTTTATATAAATTCAAAGGATATTTTTAAAGTGAAATCGATCCTGCTTCGCAGATTTTGTTGGACAGCTGGTTTGCACATAAAATGAGCACTTCGATTTGAAGCTTCTATGCACATCGAAATTTTCTTATGCCGAAAAAGGCGACATGTGCATCGATAAGATAGGAATACTCTTACGCTCAAAATGGCTACTGTGTAATGTACAACAAAATTATCGTGAGATAAAAATGTGCACAAATAAATTCGGATCTGTTAAAGCTGAATTGATGAATGAGCCTAATAAAATAAACAGATGGGAGGAGGCGATTTGGCATAGCGGTAACGTCCGTAACCTCTGACGCTAAAGGTCATGAGTTCAATTCTCACTCCCGACATTCTTCCGAAATGGAAAAAAGAGACGAACCATGGTTTGAGAAATCAATTCGATTCACATTTTTAATTTTTTTTAAACAAATCTTAGGACAAAAATAATCATATATGGTTTTCCAGATATTTGTCGACTAACAAATGATTAAAAAATAACATCATCCTAATAAATTATAAGACAACTATTTCGAGTGGTTTGTTCGCCGTGAAGCACGCTTTTGTATCCACAATTAAATTCCACTTTATAGACCATTTGTACGAGCAGATTACTTTCACTCATGCATTGAAATTGCCGTTTAATGCGCCCTCGGAGTTTTTTCCGAAGATAAAAGGTGACAATGGTTAAGGCCAACCTTTCGTTGACGAACAGAATAGCCAACGTTTGCCTAGTTTGGTTGTTTGATGGACATTTCAATTCGGTATCATGGAACACGTTTCTCATTTTCTCCACGAGAATAAGATATATTTAACTTTTTTTTCACTCACTCCATTTACCCTAATTGATACTGTGGTTAAGTCGCAGTCAGCACAGGGTAGAGCATCTGAAATCCGTTACTTGCGTCTGATGGTTTTTTCCTTTTCCATTCGTTGCTTCCCAAATAGAGCACAGAAAATAGTACGTAGTTTAGCGCCAAGAAGTTTCTATTCCAACGTTTATTTGGCTCAGGTGTTGCCCAGAAGCGATAGGGATGATCAGGTGTATTACACTTCTACCAATCAAAACTGACTATGTTAGTAAATTCGGATTTCAAAATTTTGTACATTCCTTGCATCCTTACAGACGGCATAGATGAACCGGCGAGGGAATAGCGTGTACGCGAAATTGGCATGAAATAAAGGTGCTGAGATGGGTGGTATTTGCTCACCGGTGATGAGTGAAAAATCAGTTCTGACATCGAGCAGCTCATAAATGTCAATCACGACGGTGTTTCATCGTTTTCGTATTTGGTGGCCGCGCTAGCGGTTTTCTGAAATGGAGCCGTAAATCGTATTCCAATTTTACGCGTGCTGTTCTCTCCTGCGAACAGCAGGTGAACAGTTGGTGGTGTGGATTTTTGGTGTCGAGCTGTTTGCTTTTGCTGCACGCTGAGTACAATTTATTGATGCTGCGTTTTGTTACACATCTCTAGATCTTAGATAGGGCTAGCTAGAGACAAAAAAGCTATTCCAATGAGTTCGTGGCGGCTCTACGGAGTAAACGATTCTCGCTCTAAATTGTTAACGGCTTCAGGAAAGAATTAACTGTCACAAACTCAGTCAACCAGTGCGAAGAAGTGTCACCACTGATCAGAAGGTAATTTACAAACAAGTCAAGCCAATTTCAGGTTCCCATTTCTTGGCGACATGTGGCTGTCTTCTCTGCGTGAAAACCGCTCGTGGCACACTTTTGCTGCCGTTTTCAATCCGCCGGTATAGTTTCAGTCGTCTCGCTGCCGCTTTTACATCTCATTTGGAGCACGGAAAATTAATCTCCGAGTTTGTGTCTTACCTTAGGGCTGCTCGAAAAAAAGAGATGGTCTAATTCTAGAACACCGAGCTTCGAAACGCGAGTACCGGATTCTTGATTATCAAAACAGCAATTAGATGTGTTGCGTTAATTGCTTGCAAGCTCCATTTGTGCGAACTCGACTGGGGGCACGTGCCCATCGAGCATATGTAATTTTTCACAGGGGTTTAGTTTCGGCACAAGAATAATGTTCGGTCGTCACTGTTTGGTTTATTTTTACACCAGCATTAATGTTCCTTTCCTACGGGTTTGGCTTTGGTCTTGTAAAAATAGTCTAAATTTAATGTTCCAACTTTGGCACGGCGCGTTTCATCGAGCGTTTTACCTTGTCGACGCGCTTCGTTTCTGTTTCTGCCAAAAAGTTTCTGATGGCATTGCGCAATTTGTAAGATTGTGACGCTCTATTGGAGATGGTCAAACTGCAAGCTTTACAGAAGGAAGACTATCATACTATCATTCTTGAAATACGCCATAACTCGTAGAAAATCCTACCATTTTGTTTTATGTTTTTAGTAAGCTTTTTTGGCAATGTAACATTTTTTTTCAATTTTTCCAAGATATTTCATTTAATTCCCAATAACTTTGTTCTACACCATATTTTTAACAGATTTTCTGATTGATTTATTGGATAAATTTAAATAGCCTTATCGCATCAGCTAAACATGTTAATTTCTGCAGCAAACTATATTATTGACGTTAATTTCGAAATAGACGGTGAGACGTTAGAATGCGTGAAAAAAAAACAAATACTCAGGAGTTATCATTGATGACAATTCAACTTTTATGTCTCACATTAATAATGCTATCAAAAGACAGCCAAAAAGAACGACGTTTTGTGTCGTTTGAAGAGTTGACAGTGAATAGTAAAATTAAATTACATAAATCATTGATCTCACCGCACATAGACTTTTGCTTGTCGAACCTATTCCTTGTAAACAATACACAAATAGCAAATTGAAGCGTTTGCAAAATGAGATAATGCGTTTGATTTTAAGTTGCCGTAGATACACTTCTTCTAGTTTGATGTTGGATGAATGATGCAAGAACACCCGAATTTATGTTTAGTAGACCGCAGAACTCGTTGTTATATAAAGGTATATTTTTTTCAATTCGATGCCCAAAGAAAAAAAACCTGCAACAACAATGACAGACTTTAGGAAAATCTGTATTTCACACGTAAAATCTGTTTTGTTAACAGGTTCTATTAAAATTTTGCTAAATAATTTTGCTAAATTAATTTAAAAAAAATATAATTGATCAAAAATTGACGCAATGCATATATAGGTTAAAGCAATGAACTCCGTATTATTCTTGCTGCGCTTTTCATTCAGTCCGCATCAAAAACATTCAGTGTCGGTCCCCACTCCCAGATATATTTGTTGGGGAGAAGTATACAAAGAAAATTATCAGAAATTCGACTAGAAAGCAGTCACATATTGTAATATATCCGAAAACAACCTATAATAAACTTGATTTGCTTATTTTGTAACTGCCAATCCCATTGATCATCGTTTTTCTTACTAACACTGATACACAATGAAACTTTTATGTGGGGTCTGAAGTGGAAACTGGAACGGTGTACCTCTTTCAAAATGTCGTAAACTATTTTTTATCAGATGGTTATATCGAGTATTTCTGAATTGTGGTAGATCTCTGTTATGTTCTGAATTGACACTTTCAGATACTGAGTTCAATTGCCAATCTGTCAAGGATCTTCCCGGGTTGGAAATTTTCTTGACATGCCTGAAAAACTTTGAGGCTGAAGTTGAGACTACGATTATGTCAATGTCGACATGGATAGAACCATTGTTTTTTTACAGTGCCTATTTATAATGTTCGATTAATAGAAATTCATGTCTGCAACAGAGTCGGTTCGTTTTTGTTACTGTTTTATAATACTGACCTCTTTATTTTAATGTAAACATGAATATTATCTATAAATAAATCGACCCATTCAAAATTTTGTAGGGATATGAGGTGGGCCATCATTATCATCATCAGCAGATGGCTCGAATATGGTTAGTGCGCAGATTTGCTCTATGGTAAAGCCCACTAAGAACATGAATGCTCCCAGGATACCACCCAATGATACCACCAACCCGTGTCCTAGTGTGTGTGAACGATTTTTAAATCTTGCAACAAGTAAGGTTTACACTTAAACACTGTACTAATGTTTCGGTGATAATTCATCGTATTGCATGTGGGTTAGTGCTCATGTGAATTCGAAGAACTGTTTGCACAAAAAATCATGCTGCCTACTAAAGACTGGTGCAAAATGTCATCTTTCTAACGAGCATGAGACTTAAGTTGTTTACAATTATGATAGGGGAAGTTGGCCCTGACCCGATCTCATAAATTACATCGGTCATTCATCACAGAAAATTCTTGTTTCTTCGCGACTTCGATTAGAGGCCAAATCGAAAGCCCATTTTTCGACACATTAAAAAATGGAGGTTCTAAACCTTTTTTTCCATTTTTTTGCAGCGAGTCTACTTCCAATTGACCAGAAATGTGCTAGTATACAATTGTATATCAATTATTTCAGGCACAATTCTCGTTTAAGGTTCTTCAATTACTTGCAAATAATATATTTCTCCGATATATGGAATACATGTTTGGCACAGAAAATATAATAAAATGAAGACAGATCAATTCGGACTATTCCTTTCTCGAATTTTGCGCTCACCAACACATTTGGGATTTATTTTTATGTATGTAGTTAGGAGATATAGGAGTGCGTTTTTTTCCTCAAGATGTAATTGTAGAACACTTTTTAATTTGCCGAATTTTCTTATTTTTCTTCAGTGTTTTCCGAAAATTTTCAATTGACTAGAAAAGAGATGACGAGCGTTGAGACCGAGGATGACTGATGAACTACTCTAGCAAATGGTTATTCTAATTGACGTGGCCAATGAATATAAATCTGCCTTTTCATTCAACCTGAATTCAATCCATACTACTACTCCCCCTGACACGAATCTCGTTACACGCGTACACAATCTTATTTTAACGTCATATAAAGTGAAACGAAAACTTGATTCCTGATGTAAAAAAGTAGTTAATTCATTGATGGACGACTTCATTGTTTACCAACCGTGAACTCAAACTAACGAGCTTAGACAGTTACCAGGTATGCCTTAAAGGTTCTCGCGTTAGCATTAGTAAGTAGCGTGCAAAATATCTTGCAGTTTGGGAGGTATTCTAAACAAAATTTTAGTTCAGTTTGTCTCCGAGTTCAATTTTGTGAAAAAAAAACATACAGAAAAACGGGAGTCACTTCAATTGGCACTGATGTCTATGCGATGGGGAAGAATGGAATGAGATATGACTGTTGAGTCATGTTGATGGAGAAACCGCTGGAAGAAGCCAAAACTCATTTCCAATTTAATACGAAGGCGATTTTTGTCAGTTCCCTCACTCGTCGTTTTTGTTACTTTTATAGATGTTTCAATTATGAATGTCATCCGCTTTTATCCATGTAAAAGCCATTTAGAATATTGTACACAAAGGAAGGGGAAAATGATTTTTCGGACCATCGGTAATTTTTTGAAAATCGTAACTCAAAAACAAAAAAAACGCCTCTCGGAATTCCGGATATGTTATGTAAAAAACCTCAGCTTTCAAGAAAAAATATACAAAACATATAGCGCCCTTGGTGTCGAGACCATGTAAACAATGAAAACCAAATACAATCAATAATAACGGAAACAAAATTCATTTCTTTCGAAAGTATAATATTTAATTTTAAAAAGAGCTGATTGGCTTCAATTTGATATGTTGATCGTCGGAATCGGTTCAGTAGATCCAAAGTTATGAATTTTTGAAAAAAGTCAAAAGGGAAAAATCTGGATTTTTGGACCACCCTAAACTGGAAATGGTTACCCTAAAGAAAAAATAAAAAAAAACAGGTGTATTATTCTGCGATAAGGAACAAAACTACTGATTTCAGAAGTGGTACTGTCCAAGCAAAATCTCTAAAATTCTCAATCATCGACAAGTAACCGTGTAAATACACAGTCCATTTGATGCAGCTTGTGAATCTTCAATATTTTGGTTAGAGATCACGACTCATGTTGCTAAACAATGTCACACTTTTCTTTGTTGAATTCTGATGATTACACAGAAACAAAATAATGCTATTTTTTCCGCCACTTAACATTTGCTGCCGGTCACGACTGGCAATTTTCGAACAACTGCATAGTCATTTATTTAATCCATTAATTATTACCATATCTACAGTGACTCTAAATAGATACCTAAATTTACAACAACTAACCGATACCTGACCGACCGATCAAGAGATTTTTGGCAGATGGCCATTGTTTGAGAGCTGTCGATGCTCTCTGAATTGAAACATATTGTCACCATAAATCCATTTTCTACCTGTTATTGGTTTTTTCTATAACTGTACATGAAAAAAATTGAAAATTTTCGAGAAAAAATCTTGAAAAAGTTTTTGTTACAAAAACATTTTTGCCTTAAATATGCACAAATTGCGATGTATGGAAAAGTTGTAGGGCACATTTTTATCTACCATTTAATCGAAATCTGAGATGACCATTTTGAGAAAATCGATTTTTAGTTTTGAAAGTTTTTTCAGTATAGGATTTAAAAAAAAATCTGTATTTTTTTCTGAAAACACAATTATTTTCCTATAACTCTTCCATATATATCGCTTTTTTGTAGGACTTACTATTTTCGAGTAAAGAAATTTTTTATAAAAAAAAATCAAAAATATTAAGCCCTCTCCATGTTTTAGTCTAGATAAATCTTTGGAAAACTAAGTATGCCAAGTTGCTTAATTAGGTAAGGTCTTCACGCCCAGAAAGTTTCATTAAGTTCTGGGAGGGTTATGCCAACACCTGGTGGAGTTGGCGAAAAATCCGTCAATATAAAGCAAGATTTTTCCCACGTACGTATAACTCATCATCACAGGAGAACGGCTGATCAGACCTGCGTCGTCTGTTTATTTTGTGAGTTTGTCTTCACCCAAATTAAAATGATAGAATACTTTGTAGGATATTTGACATAAATAGTATAAAACAAAAAAAAATACTATGCATGTATTACATATAAAACAAAGACATAAAAAGGGAAAATTAGAAAAAAATGAGATACGCATATGTATGTTTCGCAGTGAAAATCATCATTTAGATCAATTCGAAACCTACTAAACATAGATTTAAATTGAAATTTTGTATAAACAAATCATGAATTAACAGCTGTGCAAAACTTATGCGATTGTGCCTTACAAATAAATGAATTGGAAAAAATGGATATTAAAAATTCGCTGAATAAATGACTTTTCAATTTTATAAGTTTTTTCAACTATCCTACTGATTGTCATAACTTTTTTTGGTATATAAACTTAACGCAGACTGATATGCATCAAACTCGATACTGACTGCACAAATCCGTTGATTCGTTCTCTATTTTAATTGTTATGAACGGACACAAAGTCGTTTATATTTATATAGATTCAATATGAAATATCTCACAACGATTATTGAAACACAATTTAATTCTTTTTAGATAGAACGCATGCTAATAGTTTCGCTTGTCGGTTACCCCAAAAGCGCTTTTGCTTGGAGTAAATATATTAATAATTTGGTAATTTAAACGACGCGTGTTTGTTCAAGACAGTTCACGCGCCAATGACACCCAAAAAACCTCTAATACAAATATTCAAAATATTGTAACTGAGCTCACGGGTCTGATGTATTGTTTGGTCATAGCTAGTGAAATACACAAAAAAATATAGAATGAAGGACACCTCGCGCCCTGAAAAAATCAACAAGTAGCTGCAATCGCTGATGGATGGCCGGTAGAAGTTTGATTTTTTTCTCATAATGATTTCGAAAAGAAAGAAGTGACGATACGGGATATTTTTACCGACGTGATAATTTTTCTCACTCGTCATTTTTCCACGTTTACTCGTCGACCGGAATGGATGCGATATTTACCAAACAAAAATCCGTCACGCTGACACTGAGAATCAATGTAGAGCGCACATGTTCCGAGCACCGGCAAAGGATTGAGTCATACTTTTGCTGCCCAGGTGAGGATTACGGGGAACGGCGAGTCCCGTTTGACGTTGCTCGTTGGCATCAGTTACAATTTTCGGCGCGTGATTAATGTTGATGGTTCTGGGGATGGGTTGTGTTTTTGAATTTCTTTGAAACTGCAAGTTGCAGTTGCAGATTGAGGGTACGATGTTTCATTGTCTGTATGGATGCAAACTAAGAAGCATTTCAAAAAATCCTATTTCTATTTTGCATCTACAATGTGAACACGTGCCTCAAATATACACCTTGTAATTTCATCAGGATATCACTTTCCAAACACAAACTGCCTGTCAGAGAGCACATTGCTCAACCTTGGTGTTTGACTCGCAAAAAGAAAACTCTCTCATCAATCACCACTGTTGTAGAGTTCCTAGTGTCCGAATAACGCAACGCGTAAATATACAGTAACCTAGAAAATACTCGCTAGATTGAGCATAGTACGCGAAAGCTAATTCATCATTCAATCGGACGTTTTATTTTGACATTACTGGACGTGAGTTGTCAGAGGATAATTTGTTATACGTCACATTGAAGGTCGAAATTCGCTTGCATTCAAAAACTTGTAGAGATATAAATATTTACCCAAACCAGAACGAAGTTACGAAATAGTGTTCTAATGCAAAAAAAAGAAATCAGATAATATTTCCAACTTCAATAAAATACCTGCATTGATGAAAGCATACATCCTCTCGGTTCATGCTTCTCGATTACACAAAATGCTTCCTCTCCTTCCCATAAAATGTTTTTCTTCTGAAAAACCCTGCTTCGTGCGTCCAATTTCGCTGCCAGGAAGAGGTTAAGTACTGGACGGCGGAACGCCAATTTGGACAGATGTCGATCGTATGATGGAAGCGTATTATTTTTAACCCTGAAATTTCGCATCCAATGCAGACGCCACCGGGGGAAGCGGTGAAACATTCGCTGAAATGATCGTAATGCGAAGCAGCTTTGCTCCGTAGAATGGTATAAACATTTTCCTCGAAAATTCCTTCCTACTGCTGAACGGTTTGTTTATGGTCGTCGGAGCGCACACGTTTCGGCATTCCTCCCGAATAGACCGTAACGTCACATCATTTGGCGAGAAATAAACAAATCGATCGAATAGTGAACACCACACCACGCGCCCGGAATGCATCACCGGCCCAAACCAGGGAACCGGTACGCAAGCAGACGGGAGCTATTTTTAACTCCGTGACAAGAAGTCTGCCGGTACCTGTTGACGAATCGAGTTTATTTGGGGTTTTATTTTGGGTGAACTCTTAAGATCGACACTG
Source organism: Toxorhynchites rutilus septentrionalis (assembly GCF_029784135.1). Lineage (NCBI taxonomy): Eukaryota > Metazoa > Arthropoda > Insecta > Diptera > Culicidae > Toxorhynchites > Toxorhynchites rutilus. The sequence continues at coordinate 228,574,939 of NC_073746.1, forward strand.
CATTTCGTAGATGCACTGATTCACTTTGGTGTTGCGTTTGCTTTTATTGCCAGAACCGAAAATTGAACTTTTTGTGAATTCTTAGGGTGTCAGACTCCCATATTTGAAAAAAAATTAGAATGCCGTAAGTAATGTTATAAAAACTATAATAATGTTTATGGTATGCATAGTGAGGTTGTTAATAAATAGTGATAAATGAGGATATATTGTTTTATTTTTAGTAGCACCTCGAGTAACTTCTCGTTGTTTTCGCATTGTTGACTATGAACGTATTTTACTCAAATCGCGTGTTTATCACTTCGGATATTATTTTAGAATGTCTCTAAATTTCAGAGTTAATTCTTTGGTTTCTCTTTAGTGTTTAGTGGATGTTCTGGTGGGACTGGATATAGCAGATGATTTGTGTGGCTTCGTAGAATCACCAGAAGATGATGGATTCATAATTTATTCTTGCTTTCGCAAGAACAATATACAAGCCGGCCATACGTCACAATTTGTTCATGTCACCACTGCACCATGTATCGAATGCGAACGTTTTCCTCATTCTTGTTTTATAGCTTTAACAGCTATTGTGTTGTTATTTTTCTCAGTTCACACATACTCGGTGACACAGCATACAAAACAAGATAGCCTACTCCCTTCACCTTCAATTTGAACTTGCCTTATCCTTTATATTTGAACTTACTTATCCTTTTTTTTCCAAAATATATATTTTATTAAGGCACATGTAGCGGTAGCCTGACGGGGCCGGGAGTCCAATATTTTGACAATTTTTGTCTTACAACTATACTAGTAATATGTAACCGCGGTTGGCTCGAGGTTAGTATTAGGCTGTCAAAAAAGTCCTGCGGTATTTTTTTTGAGTTTTCATTTGTTCATAAAATTACTTACAATCATCTGTTTTAAGTCAAATATGCGCCGTTTTGTTCGATGATTTGTTCCCAACGAGATGCCAACTTGATAATACCCCTGTTATAGAAGCCCGCTTCTTTATTGGCAAAAAACTCGGATAGCCAATTTTCACAGGCCTCTTTTGTGGCTAACTTCTGACTACCTAGCTCGTTCGCCATGGACAAAAACAGGTGGTAGTCACTTGGTGCAAGGTCCGGACTATACGGCGGATGCAAAAGAACCTCCCATCCGAGCTCTCGCTAATTCAGCGATTTTGTCGCAATTTTCGACGACAGGCCTTCCGGAGCGTGGCGCATCTTCGACGACCTCTACACCAGAACGAAAACGTTGAAACCATCGTTGTGCGGTGGAAATGGAAACTGTATCGGGTCCATAAACTGCACAAATTTTATTGGCAGCTTGAGATGCATTTTTGCCTTTGTCATAGTAGTACTGTAAAATATGTCGGATTTTCTCTTTATTTTCCTCCATATTTGCGACACTATAACTCACGGAAGACTTAACCAAACAAAACACTATTAATATTTGCGCGCAATAATGTAGTCCTTAACATAATATTGTTAAGGACTATATTATAGCGCGCAAAAATACCTTTCCAACAAGCTATAGTATAGTATCGATACAATGAATACAACTAGAACTACGCGCTTACAACGACACCTCGCGGAAATACCGCAGGACTTTTTTGACAGCCTAATATTACAAAGATTCTCATAATTGGGATGTTGCAGTCTCCAGTACTATGTATGTAGAACTTATCCTTGATGTTAATCGTATAACGCATGAGAACTTAATTAACTTAATTTTTTGACGTAGGACTACGTCTAAACGGAAGATATAGGGGGTGAAATGGAAATCTGGGCACTGAACAAGTAGGAAAAAATGCAAGATTTGGAACGCTTATAACTCGAGCATTTCTCAATATATCGCGAAGGTTTTTGCATCAATCGATAGGAAATATATCTACGCATCTATCATAACGAATAACATTTCATTTTTCTTGAGATAAATAATTGAATAATTGTTAAATATCAAGCATTGTCCAAATGCCCTATGTGCCCATTTTTGATTGGTCCATTTTGTGCTCCTCAAATCGTACCGACCAAAACGGGCAACCAGAGCAGCAGCGAAATAGAATTAAGCACGATTGGAAAGGAAAAAGAAAAAAAATGAACGAAACATTAGTCGCAGTCTCACACATGCGTAATTCTCGAGCCAGCCAGTCAGCTTAAAAATCCCCGCTCCGCTGCAGTAACGATCATTCTTTGTGTGGACACCGACTGGACAACATCGTTGCTGGACGAGCTGGACGGCGAGGGATCGAGTGCCTTTCACAAGGCAAGAGGGTGGAGGTGGTAGCGTTGGACTAGAGTAGAGTAGAGTTTTCAAAGGGCCTTTCTCAAGGCTAGAGACGAATGAACTGAAAAAGTTTAAAGTCTCTATAATACAATACCTTCCTTCCTTCCGTAACGATCATTCTCATCCAAACCGTACACCATATCGTTTCGCATCACATCACATCAACAAACCAACACAAGCAGCCATGGTTGGATATGGCAAAGGAGGAAAAGTGAAGGGAAAGGCAAAATCCCGCTCGAACCGTGTTGGTCTGGGGTTCCCCGCAAGGGTAGCTAGGCCGAGCACCTTAGTACCAGTGCACCAGTCCACCTAGCCGGCGTTATATAGTTTCGGTCGCCGAAGTGATCGAGTTAGCTGGCAATGCTGCTCGTGACGATAAGAAAACCCGCATTCAGAAAAGAACACATTCGGTTCGGTGGACATCGAGACAACAGACAGTTGCAGCGAGTGGCGAGTGACAAACACAATCGTAAAACGGCAGCAGGTAGCAGAAGAAAAAAGTTTCGTTCTTTATTCAAACTGCTTTGGTGGCAAATCCAGAACAAGGCGACATCGAGGGCGTTCGAAATGGTTTTTTTTCAAAATCACGAGTACTAAGTTCTCTAAATTGGAACCATTCCATAAAACAAGGCGCTTTTCAGGGCCATTAACCCTTCCAAAAAAGAGTTTAGGAAATACAGTTCAATGCTTTCTAAAACAATATCCCAAATAATAATAAAACACAAATTGATTTTTTCATAATTTGTTTGCCAGGATATGATGGGTATGTGAATTTGGCAGTTGTTCTGAGCTTATTGATGGTTGGGGACTTTCCTGATAATTAAATTTTCACCAATTCTTAAATTGCTTCTAGATTGAAAGTACAGTAATTTACATTTAGCTAATTTGATGGACTAGTAATGCGACATATTTAGTTGGACATTTTTGTAAACATATAGTTCGGGGTGCAAATTATGACCCCACATTGAAAGTCGACACTGTACCACTGTCATCGCAAATGTTCAATTACAGGTTAAAATCGCCTCCAATGCGACACTGAGTGGTGCTTCGGCATGTCGCATTAAATGTAATTTACTGTACAACATGTCACAAGCTGGATGGGAAGAAATTTTCCAACTGTGAATGCTGTGGCGAGTGGCAAACGCAATCGCTAAACAGGAAGGTTTAGCCGAACAAGATCCCCATCATCTCGAGTAATAACAAAACAATAAACTCTTTAGATTAAAGATAATTTAGTGATCCTGAAAAGGACCCTTTTTAGCCTGCATGTGAATCCAACGAGCGAACAAATCGTAATGAATGTATTTTTTTCATTCAGTGTGGTTGTATGGCATCGTTTCACATCACATCGCATCAACGGATTGGTGCCGGAGCACCAGTATATCTAATAGCGGTTATAGAATTTCGGCCGCCGGAGTGCTCGAGTTGGCTTGCAAAGCTGCTCACGACAATAAGAAAACTCGCCTACAGAACAGAGCACATTCGGTTCGGTGGCAACAACTAGTTTCAGCGAGTGGCAATTGCAAAACGGCAGCAGGTTGAAGATGGAAAAAGTTTGTTTATACAGACTGCTTTGGTGGCAGAACCAGCCACCGTAAAACACGGCGCTTTTCAGGGCCATTAAACCTTTTAAAGAGGAGTTATCAAAAGTTATTCACAATACGAATGCATTCTAAAGTGACATAATATGATATGTAATATGAACTGATTTATTTTGTTTATGCTTGTTTTTGAACTTATTGGTGGTTGAGGTCTTTTAAATTGATCATTCAGTTTTCACAAACCCATGCATGGTTCCCGAATTAAAAGTGGCTTCAAATTACAACACATTGTATGCATGATGGCATTCACGAATTTTCGTGGTAGCAAGAACTGCTTTCTTTGGTTGATAACTGATGTTGAAAATTGACTGAGGTTACATCTGTATTGTATAGAAACATAACTAAGGATCCGTCCCTGTATTCACTGTTGGTTTTTCAGAACGCTTATAGCTCGTCTATTTCTCGACAGATCGTAGAGTTCGTCTCCAAAACCTCAGTTCTTTTTCATTTTTATTTATTTTGTTTGCGGAGACTACAAATCTTACAATTCATTCGTCTCCGAAGCCACAGTTTAAGGTACGGTGATGTGCTCAATAGTGAAATATATGATAGTGAATGAGCTGAGGACCACTATGCATTCCCTATCATAGCCATCATTTTGATTGTACGATATGTGCATACGCCAAAAGATGACCGGCGTTGAACATTTAATAAGTACAAAGCCTTTAGAAAAATATCAAGAAGCAACTATAAGATAGTGAGAAAAAATTGAGAAAGTTTGTAAAAAAAAACGCAAAAACACAACATCAAAAGTTCTTTTCAGAACCTTCAACATGTTCATAAAGAACAGTAAACTAATCCATTTTTCAGTTATATAGGTAGGTATTCACTTAGGAGAAGAAAATAAAGCAGTATATTTAAAATATATATTTAGCAAAAGCTGTCCCCTTTGTATAGTCCTACGTCACTCCGGTTATGTCCCCGACATTACCCACTCGTCTTTTTTGTTTGTATTAAGAAGGCTTTAAACATTACAGTTCATTCGCCTGTATATGAACATAATTCGCGAATAAAATCGCGAATGTAAATGGTGTCTCTCATCAAATTGCACCACGGAAAAAGCCGTAGAAAATTACCTAGGTAACCGATCCTTTCCAAACTTTCATACAGTAAAATATAACATATAAGTAAGGTTTCGACATTCATGAACGGCGCACTCCGTTAGCCACATTAGCAGTTCTCCTGCCAAATCATGTACTTCTTGGCAAACTTTGAAAGGTTCTGTTTCCTCACTTCCTCCGGAACATCATACTGGTGCTGGGCGGTGAAGAACAGTAGGCCCGGAAGCTGCCGGAGGTCCGCCTTGATGTAAGTCTTATTATCCATGATGAGACAATGAGACTTTGTCAGCATCTTGGTGTATAGTTTCCGGACCCGTGACTTCCTCACCGTATTTTACTGTTCTTCACGATTTGGAGCTTTTAGCACTTTGTACATATGGTCGGGGTTCTGCCAAAACGAACCAAGCGCCATTTTTTTTTTTCAAAATTGAGTTACTTACACCACTGGATGCTGAAAGTAATAATCTATCTACCGTAAAATGACCATGTCATTCGGGCAATTGACAACAGCTCCAAAACAAAAATTCTTTGTAGCAGGCTGTAAAAAAACGAAATTGCATTCAACCAAAGCGAACCATGAACCCACAACATGGCATCGGACGATAGTGATCGTTTTCTCCAAGAAGGCAGATCCGAAACTTTAACATGCTCTTCTGTTTCAGACAGATCCTTTTTTTTATCTGTATTATAGTGATTTTCAACTCATTTGGCTGGTTCGTCACTTTTTACTTCCATTTTTGGAAGAATGTCGGGAGTGAGAATTGAACTCGTGACCTTTAGCGTGAGAGGCATGGATGTTACCACTACGCCAGATCGCCTCCACAGACAGAATAAGAATAAGAATAAGAATAAGAATAAGAATAAGAATAAGAATAAGAATAAGAATAAGAATAAGAATAAGAATAAGAATAAGAATAAGAATAAGAATAAGAATAAGAATAAGAATAAGAATAAGAATAAGAATAAGAATAAGAATAAGAATAAGAATAAGAATAAGAATAAGAATAAGAATAAGAATAAGAATAAGAATAAGAATAAGAATAAGAATAAGAATAAGAATAAGAATAAGAATAAGAATAAGAATAAGAATAAGAATAAGAATAAGAATAAGAATAAGAATAAGAATAAGAATAAGAATAAGAATAAGAATAAGAATAAGAATAAGAATAAGAATAAGAATAAGAATAAGAATAAGAATAAGAATAAGAATAAGAATAAGAATAAGAATAAGAATAAGAATAAGAATAAGAATAAGAATAAGAATAAGAATAAGAATAAGAATAAGAATAAGAATAAGAATAAGAATAAGAATAAGAATAAGAATAAGAATAAGAATAAGAATAAGAATAAGAATAAGAATAAGAATAAGAATAAGAATAAGAATAAGAATAAGAATAAGAATAAGAATAAGAATAAGAATAAGAATAAGAATAAGAATAAGAATAAGAATAAGAATAAGAATAAGAATAAGAATAAGAATAAGAATAAGAATAAGAATAAGAATAAGAATAAGAATAAGAATAAGAATAAGAATAAGAATAAGAATAAGAATAAGAATAAGAATAAGAATAAGAATAAGAATAAGAATAAGAATAAGAATAAGAATAAGAATAAGAATAAGAATAAGAATAAGAATAAGAATAAGAATAAGAATAAGAATAAGAATAAGAATAAGAATAAGAATAAGAATAAGAATAAGAATAAGAATAAGAATAAGAATAAGAATAAGAATAAGAATAAGAATAAGAATAAGAATAAGAATAAGAATAAGAATAAGAATAAGAATAAGAATAAGAATAAGAATAAGAATAAGAATAAGAATAAGAATAAGAATAAGAATAAGAATAAGAATAAGAATAAGAATAAGAATAAGAATAAGAATAAGAATAAGAATAAGAATAAGAATAAGAATAAGAATAAGAATAAGAATAAGAATAAGAATAAGAATAAGAATAAGAATAAGAATAAGAATAAGAATAAGAATAAGAATAAGAATAAGAATAAGAATAAGAATAAGAATAAGAATAAGAATAAGAATAAGAATAAGAATAAGAATAAGAATAAGAATAAGAATAAGAATAAGAATAAGAATAAGAATAAGAATAAGAATAAGAATAAGAATAAGAATAAGAATAAGAATAAGAATAAGAATAAGAATAAGAATAAGAATAAGAATAAGAATAAGAATAAGAATAAGAATAAGAATAAGAATAAGAATAAGAATAAGAATAAGAATAAGAATAAGAATAAGAATAAGAATAAGAATAAGAATAAGAATAAGAATAAGAATAAGAATAAGAATAAGAATAAGAATAAGAATAAGAATAAGAATAAGAATAAGAATAAGAATAAGAATAAGAATAAGAATAAGAATAAGAATAAGAATAAGAATAAGAATAAGAATAAGAATAAGAATAAGAATAAGAATAAGAATAAGAATAAGAATAAGAATAAGAATAAGAATAAGAATAAGAATAAGAATAAGAATAAGAATAAGAATAAGAATAAGAATAAGAATAAGAATAAGAATAAGAATAAGAATAATTTTAGTAGCACCTCGAGTAACTTCTCGTTTCGCATTGTTGACTATGAACGTATTTTACTCAAATCGCGTGTTTATCACTTCGGATATTATTTTAGAATGTCTCTAAATTTCAGAGTTAATTCTTTGGTTTCTCTTTAGTGTTTAGTGGATGTTCTGGTGGGACTGGATATAGCAGATGATTTGTGTGGTTTCGTAGAATCACCAGAAGATGATGGATTCATAATTTATTCTTGCTTTCGCAAGGAAGAAGGAAGAAGGAAGAAGGAAGAAGGAAGAAGGAAGAAGGAAGAAGGAAGAAGGAAGAAGGAAGAAGGAAGAAGGAAGAAGGAAGAAGGAAGAAGGAAGAAGGAAGAAGCCAGAAATGAGCCTCATCGCTGAAGATGATTTTTCGATGAAAATTCGGATCATTTTCAAGTTGTTGCTCAGCGCAATTCACGAACATTCGACGCTTCTGGTGGTCAAGCGGTTTCAGTTCTTACGTCAATTTAATCTTGTAAGGATGTAGGCCAAGATCTTTTCGCAAAATTCGCCACAACGACGTCACAGACATCAAATTTCCCCCGATTGGCCCAATAGAAAAATATTTTGTTACTATGAATTGAATCTTAAGGAGACTGGTAAAATGGTTCTCAGATTTTGGGCCAAAAGATGATATGTATAGAAAATGCAATAAAATATCATTGTTTTTTGACGTAGGACTACGTCTTTCATTTCTATACCGGGGTGTAAAATCAAAGTTTCGAAAACGAAAGCGTTACGCCGGAGACCGAGATTTTGAGCGTTAATAGCTCCTAAACAACTGAACGAAATGGTATGATAAACACTTCATTCGAAAGATAAAATGTCTACGCGTTATATACTTGTTACTTTTTGATCCAAAAACTTGTTTCAATAGTCTTAAAATTGCTTTCAAAACAGGCTATTGAAATCACCATCGGTATATAAGCGAGCGGCGCTCGGAAATCCACTCAGTTCTAATTGAACAGCGATTGGAGCATGTTGTCGCTGTTACGGTGAAGCTCTTTATTTATCATGAAAGCGCGGATGAACGGTGTCACCAAGAGCCTGTTTGTGTACCCTAGGCCAGAAGGGAATCTATCAGGAGGAGAGTGATGCCACAAACGGTTCCCTGGGAAGACATCGCTACACACACATACACGCGCGGCTATTAACAGGTGGTTATCGAGTTGGCATTAACCACTGGTGGGCTTCCAGTATCGAGGAAAATGTGGAAATATCTAATCGTTACTGAAAATAATCTGCCAGTTCCTCTGGGAATTTTCAAAATATATTCATGTGAAAGAGTTTAATTGAATGTTGTCTATCCATGTTACACTGTGACCAAATATGTTTCAATCAAGTGCTATTAACAGGTGGTTATCGAGTTGGCATTAACCACTGGTGGGCTTCCAGTATCGAGGAAAATGTCGAAATATCTAATCGTTACTGAAAATAATCTGCCAGTTCCTTTGGGAATTTTCAAAATATATTCATGTTAAAGAGTTTATTTGAATGTTTTCTTTCCATGTAACACTGTGATCAAATACATTTGGTTTTGTGGTTTTTCAATCAATCGCAATCAACAGGATAGCTTCAGAAGATTATTCTTCCCCATCAGTAGGATATTTCCGTATCCAATATTGTATGCGCCCGCAATCGATTATTGCTCAGTCGCCGAAAGTTCCGAGCTCAGAGAGTTCATTCCCCTCTAGTTTGCCTTCCAAATTGCCATCGTAAACCACACCTTCTCTCGATTCAATCACACACAAAAACAATACTTAAGCGATATTCTGGTGGTGAGACACATTCATTTTTCGTGAGGACATCGACAAGACAACATCGTTGCCTAACGTGCTGGAGGAGGTGGACGGCGAAGGATCGACACATACACGCGCAGAACTCTTTCCGTTAGGATGCCATTCAGCATCGAGAAAGTTCCGGAAAGATCTAATCATTGCTGGAAAATAATCTGCCAGTTCCTTTGGGAATTTTCAAAATATATTCATGTGAAAGAGTTTAATTGAATGTTTTTATCCATTTTCTATCTGTGACCAAATATGTTTCAATCAAGTGCTATTAACAGGTGGTTATCGAGTTGGTATTAACCACTGGTGGGCTTCCAGTATCGAGGAAAATGTGGAAATAACTAATCGTTACTGAAAATAATCTGCCCGTTCATCTGGGAATTTTCAAAATATATTCATGTGAAAGAGTTTAATTGAATGTTTTCTATCCATGTAACACTGTGACCAAATATGTTTCAATCAAGTGCTATTAACAGGTGGTTATCGAGTTGGCATTAACAACTGGTGGGCTTCCAGTATCGAGGAAAATGTGGAAATATCTAATCGTTACTGAAAATAATCTGCCAGTTCCTTTGGGAATTTTCAAAATATATTCATGTGAAAGAGTTTATTTTAATGTTTTCTATCCATGTAACACTGTGACCAAATACATTAGGTTTTGTGATTTTTCAATCAATCGCAATCAACAGGATAGCTTCTGAAGATTATTCTTCCCCATTAGTAGGATATTTCCGTATCCAATATTGGATGCATAAAACCTTGTGCCTCCAACGTAACGCTCTCGTTTTCGAAGTTCTCCAAATATTCATTCATTCAGAATGAATTCAGATTCAACTTCATACAAATGATCTCTAAATCAACGATAGTCCTACGTCACCCTTGCGGTTATACCATAGATATAACCCACTTCCTGTTTTTCCATTTGAGATATAAGTGATTTTTCCGTGTGGATTCTAAGTAGATAATGCTTCGAGAGTGACTAATTTCGTAAAAGTTTTTGAGTAAAGAATGTCTCAGCCAGAACAAAAACAACCAGAACAAAAAGAACAAAGCGCATGCGTCAGATTGTCTCATGTGGTTAGGACTGATCGCAGGTAGACAGATTGGCTGGACAACGTGCCCTCTTTCAAAATACAAACACCGAGTACATAGAAGTGCCTAAAACATAACATATATTTATTTTAGAGATCAATCTCAAAATAAGTTTTATGCCACCAAAAATTTCTATTGAAACCTGCGATAGGCAGCTCTAAAATTATGTTTTTGAACGGTTCTTACTTTCTACCTCACGAGGAGAAAACCAATTCCACCAATCGCATGTCACCACTCCAGGTTCAGGATAACGATTCCGCGCTGTGTGCATACACGGTCACGGCAGAAGAGACATATCAAAACTGCACATAAAATCCGCTGATAGCAATCGCATTGCACGGCGTAATGTTAATGGATTTTTGTGTTCGTTCGCAACATCGACTCGGCTATGCAAAAGCTGTACTCGCGGCTGCAAAAGTGAGATAACCTAGAAGCGATCTTCATTCCACCGTATGCTTTCGCTTTCGCAGTTCATCCACGGACGTGATCTTCAACGCTTCCCTCGGATCGGGAGGCTAGCGTAGACGCAGCCCGGGTGACTCGACGAGGTGTTGGCAAATTCATCGCGATCAGGTTTAATTATGTATGCAGGCGCGTGTAATGAGCCAGCGAGATTACGTTACACTTTTATGACCAATTTAACATTGTGGCACTTTTTCTCGGGCAAACGTAGTTGGAAGGAGATTCTAGCTGCTAAATATGGCAGAAGCGATCAGTGTAGATCGATGGACGTTGATAAGCCGCAGCGACAAATCGCTACCAGTTTTATGGCAGACGTGTGTTCGTGCAGGATCTGGACATAGTCGTATGTGGAATTGAATCACCGTGAGACAATGTTGCACGTGAGAACTGTGCGGGGATGTAACTGTTGACGACGTGAAGACACGATTGTAGTTTAGCCATTAGACCTAAGTTAGACTGATTTATTCATTGAATCAATTGTGAAACAACTTCATATATCGTGGGTACAAATTTATGACCAGAATCGTCAAAATTCCGATCTTATTGCCACATATGCAATTTGATTTATTGCAGCCATTCCCTTAAATACCTCCGTCAGAAATCGATATTGAATTTCAATGTTCGTTTCGTAGCATGTAGTTATTTAAATTCAATTAATTCTCTTCCCGCCTTCAAGCTGCTCCATGGTTCTACTCCGTTTTTCACAAATCCCGCCAGTCGGCGTTTTCTGCTCTGCTCTTTTTTTACATTTTTCAAAGTTCCGCTCACGATTCACAATCTTGTCCGAACATATGTTTATGGCACTTACACCAACACCCCAGCGAAAATCTCCAAAGTACGCACTTTGCAAAAGACCCGATCGCGAATCAAAACACCGATATGGATTAAGTTCACATACGGGTGGAATAAAAAACCGACAAATCTCGTTAGGAGCCTGCCAGGGGGTCCACCTGAGTGCGCGTTGCAATGCCGCTAGATCAATAAGTACATTACCGTGTCTGGTGAACTATTTTTTGTGTCTGTATTTTGCTATCATCGTCTCGGCTTTTCCTGAAGTTGGGCAGCCGTCGCAAACGAGTGCTGTCTGAACATACGATTGCTATTCATATATAGCATTAAATTAAGTGATCGCATAAATGAATTAATTGCAAGGGATTATATTTCTGCTTTCAGCCGGTTGGCTAGGTCCGGCTTGAATCCGCCTGGGGTGTGTTTGCAAAAAAAAAAGGGGGGGGGGGGTAGGTTGGTTCGCTTGCGGGTAATTAAATTGTAGTATCAATTTATTCTGGAACAGGTTTTACCCCACGGTTACTTACATTACGCGTAACGAAATGGAAAATAATGTACCGGACGGGGTCGGGAGACTGGTGAAATGCTAGCAAATGTGTTAAAATGGTATAATTCATTTTCCGGAATCATTTGAGGATAGGAAACAACGCTTTTATTATCCAATAAGTGATGATTTTCATAAAAATACTTATCTATCAAACAGTTTCAGAGAAAATTGAGAATATTTAGCATTAAAAAAATGTTTCGTTTAGTTCTTTGTTTGTTTCCAGTTGTCGGTTGTGAGTGCTAAAAATGATAGACAACAAAAAGAATATTTGATTATTTACAAGCATACGAAGTGCAATGCATAGCAGATCGCCTACTCAAGACCAATATCGTCATAGTAGTAAACGTAGACAACAATGTCGGACATGAAGAATACGGAAAAAATAATTTTACAGAGGTGAGGAACGATGGACGAATCATTCTCGGCTTTCTACAACAAGTTGACCGAAATTGCAACAAATATGCTCGTACTCGTACAGGTATATAACATTTGATATGATATTCGATGTAACGTTGGCATGTTTTTGTTGTAAGTTCCGACAAAGTGCGTCTTCAAACTCAAACAAATCAGACTCATAGCTTGTGTAAAGGTTGTCTACAAGCAGAGTTTGTCCTCCATCTAATAATTAATCCGCAAGTTTAATGCGGACGTCTTCGGCAATCTTAACATGCTTCCTATCGCTAGTATCTCATCTAGATATATTTTCGCAGAGCTTGTGTACCCTACTGTGAAGCACAGTTAGAGTAATTTTTCATCATATTTATGCAAAAAGTAGTTGAATCGATCATCAATGGATCCAAGAGAGGATCCATTTAGAACTACTTTTCTCATAAGTATGATTGAAGATCATAGTTTCCCGCTTATTTCTTTAATTATTTTTTAGCGTACCAACATTCCATTTTGGACACCTCAAGAAACTCGATCGAATCGTCACTGGGCGACGAACAAGTTCATTCTGTCCTGTGCAATCAAAAATTGGGCCATTTGATGAAAGCAATCGCCCAAAAGTTGCCAAGAGCGGAGATGGTGTGCAATCAGGACAACGCCAGACCAAACACATCGTACCAAAAATACTACCTCGCAACAATATTCTGAAGACTGTCGCCTTCTTTTCCCTATGACAGCCTTTCGATTGATATATTGACGCAAAACGTAGAAACTTTTTCTGCACCCGTTCGATCGTCAAGGCATGAACTGCGTAGAAGGGAGACCAAACATGACTAGTCTAGGCTAGTCTGTTTTCATTTTGTTTTCATAATTATTGATTGAATTTGTTTTTTTATGATTTTCATGGTTAAAGATAGAGGGTGTTTTATTTTTTTCATATTTTTTTCTTGAATGCTTCTTGAAACCTTTTTTTTACATAACATATCCAAAAATCAGCAATGTTACATTTATTGTTTTTGAGTTATGATTTTTCCAAGCTAACTTGTTTTTAGTCTTCGTTCAATATTCCTATGCCACTGAACTAGATCTATGTGACTATTATCCCAAATCTTCGAAAATATCTTGTTTTTTTTTCGAAGGAGACTAGCTCATTGGCTTCAATTTGATGTGTCGATCATCTGAATCGGTTCAGTGGTTCAAAAGTTATGAATTTTTGTGAAAGGTCACATCAAATTACATCACGGAAAAAACGCTGTAGAAATTTAATTTTTAGGAATTATATCTTCAGCTTTCGCTTATAATCAGATAAGAGTGTATAGATCACGTTGGCCATGCTTCACTGTCAATTTTTCGTAAATTTGGAAAAATGTCGTCGAACGAAAAAGAGCGTCGTGAATTAATCCTGTGCACTCATTTCGAGAATCCGGAGATGTCACATCGGGACATCGGTAAGATGCTGGAAATCGTCCAATCCACGGTCAGCAGAGTACTAAAACGATACATCGAGAACCTAACCATCGACCGGAAGGTGAAGAACGGCAAAAATGGATGCTCCGTCAGTGAAAAAGATCACAAGCACGTAGTTAAGCAGTTTAGACGTGATCCGAGAAGTTCGGTCCGGGATGTCGCCAATAAGCTGAATTTGTCAAGTTCATTCGTCCAGCGGACCAAGCAGCGAGAGGGCCTGCGTACATACAAGGTTCAGAAGGCTCCTAACCGCGACGAAAGGCAAAACAAGGTGGGGAAGACGCGAGCCCGGAAGCTGTACACCGAAATGCTGACGAAGCCGCATTGCCTGGTAATGAACGACGAAACCTACGTCAAAGCGGACTTTCGTCAGCTGTCGGGCCTGTTGTTCTTCTCCGCAGAGGACAAATTCAGCGTTCCGGAGGAGATTCGCAAGCAGAAACTATCCAAGTTTACCAAAAAGTACATGGTGTGGCAAGCGATCTGCTCTTGCGGAACGCGGAGTGCCCCCTTCGTGATGACCGGCACGGTAAACGGGCAGGTTTACCTTAAGGAGTGCCTACAGAAGCGCTTACTACCACTATTGAAGCAGCACGAGGGCCCGACCATCTTCTGGCCGGATCTCGCTTCGTGTCACTATTCAAAAGACGTACGAACCCAACGCGCCGGAGCTTCGCCCAATAGAGAAATATTGGGCGATTATGAAGCAGGCCCTCCGGAAGAACTTAAAAGTGGTGGAGGCGATCTGGCGTAGTGGTAACATACATGCCTCTCACGCTGAAGGTCACGAGTTCAATTCTCACTCCCGACATTCTTCCAAAAATGGAAGTAAAAAGTGACGAACCAGCCAAATGAGTTGAAAATCACTATAATACAGATAAAAAAAAAAAAAAAAAAAAGAACTTAAAAGTTGTCAAATCTGAGGCGGACTTCAAGAGAAAATGGATTTCTGTTCAAAAAAAAAACTACAACCTGACGTTGTACAGAACCTTATGGACGGGGTAAAGAGGAAGGTGCGAGCATACGGGCTTGGGCTCGAAGTATGAATAAAAAGAAAATGCCAAAAGTTAATAGTTTTTATTTTACTGTCTAAAATTTTCAAAAGGATCGGTCTACTGGGCGAATTTCTACAGCGTTTTTTCCGTGATGCAATTTGATGTGACACACCCTTTAGTGTTAAAAAATATCAGATTTAAATAAAATTGATTTTGACCTCCAATAAAAGAATTGTTTCTTCAAATATTTCTGTTTTTTTCCAGAAAATTAAAAACCAAACGCTTAAAAAATCATCATTTACAGCGAATCTAATTATGGCAAAAAATAATCGAATAATTTTGAACCAATTTGAAAAAAGAGGGAGTTTTTGTGGTTTTTTTAAAAAAAAGTTATGTATTTTCATATGTTGTACACATTGACACGTTCAGCCTTTTTTCATGAAGTTTCCATCGATTTTCTGTACGATTAATTCTTGATCTATATTGATAATCAAAGACGAAAGAGTAATTTGTAATTCAATCGAAGATATGGTCTTACTGGAACGTTGTATCAATTAAATGGCTGAATGGTTGGCGGAATTGGATCCGTTTTTGTTCTGTTACAAAAATATTGTCTCACTGTATAAACAGAAAAAAATTGTTTTTACAGAACTCACTAACAATCTACACGGACAATACATCTATCTATTTACCTGAGCCTATTGCTAGATTGAGTGCAAAGCACCCAAGTAGCTCTAGTTTCTGATTAACGTTTTAATTATTCAAATTTCTCTGCCTCATTTCTACTTTGTAGGATCATGGTCGAGCATAGCCGCAAGAACAAGTGCTGAGAAAAAGCGGCAAACGACAAACTTTCGCGGATGATGAAGATGATGATGATGATGGTGATGATGACGGCGATGATAATGATGCTGTTGCTGCTGCTGCTTATGAGTTTCGAGCGAAAATTTGCTCACACATCATCATGTTCATAGACTACGAGTGAAAATGCGTCCCACAGTCTTCCACCGTGCAGGGATTGAATTTCAATTTCATCTCTCATGGAAATAAATGAAATTCAGCTCATTTGCAATCGATTAGAGGTCGTCCTAGCCTTCTCCGTGAGATGATCTCAGATGATGGCAGGCGCGTCAGGCGGGCGAGAGTGATGTTGGAATTGTCGTTGACGCTCTGGTTGAACTTGTTTTCGAGATCGTCACAGCCACATGGCGGCCGATTATAGGACCCACAGGTGAGCGAAAAACATCGGTGATGTCGAGTCCATGCTCCGCTGCCAAGAGCTGATGAATCATTTGTAAGAAGCTTAAAATCATTAATAGCGTGAATCTGTCATTGAACGATGAGATTAGGGAAGTTTTTTCCGTAAAGCTGTCATTAATCTTTTTCGTCGCTAGGGGCCCAATGCTGGCTTCTTCTTCGCATTTGAATTGCGAAACCAAACGTCATTCACGAGTCACTTATGCTTGTGAAAACGGTGTATGTGTGCGCCAATGTTATGGGACGAGCGCCTTCCAATGTGAATAGACACGCGTTTCAAACGTTGTTTCTCGTCGATGACTAGGCGCCACAGCTCAACAAATTGCCAAAAAAGTGCTCGAAAACGAGAGAGCCTTTAAACCATCCCACGCAGCAGCAGCAGCATCATCATCATCACCGGTAAACGACTTCGGAACAAATGCCTATCTAACACAATCCACCCACACTTGCTGCCCACAAGCCAGTCCATGTACGGAACCGCTCGAGACTGGAAAGCTCTCTGCACCTCATTAACATTCGTTGTTCCTAAAATTTGTAAACATCCGATAGCAGTGGCGCACACCTTTGTAAGTAAAAAAAATATCATCTCCAACTTTTCCATGATTTTGGCTTATTGAGAAGAAATATTCTATCGAATCGTCGATCCTCGAGACGACGGAAGCTCGCTTAATTAATTTTAATTACGATCACAAGACACACCTTCGCACCATCATCGTATCGATCTCATAATCAAACCACTTCGCGAGAACGGAACGGAAATTGCAAATAAGTGCGCCCCAAGATGGTTGGTGCGATGCTTTTGGCAGATCTCGTTTATTGGCAATTAATTGTCACTTGACACGAGTTGAAGGTAATGATTCATTCGTTTGTTCTGTTCGGACAGTTGGGAATGATATTCCATTTGTTCGCTTTGATCTTTGCACAGTTTTGTACTATGAAAAAGATGACGATACGTACGTGTACAGTTCCATCATCACGAAAAAGCAGATCACGTTCCTTTTGTTTTCACACTAGGATGACGATAACGATCATGATCTCATATTCGAAAGTTGTGGTGGAACTTCACACATTTTTTGAATTTATGAAAAGACAAATACATGGTTGCCACATTTATTTCTCTAAAATTTTCTGAAAAAAAACTGTATATCTTTATTTTTAGTAAAAAAATCTGTATCGAAAAATTAAGGAGCAAAAATGAAAATAAAGGTTTATTTTCAATTTATTTTTTTTCTTCTGATTTATGGCCAGATACTGTCGTATCAATATAGCAAAATAAATCATAAAAAGGTTTTCTCATAATCCTCTGAATTGTATGATGTTTATACATGGTGTTGTTGAACTTTACCTTCAAATTTTTCGTCAATTTCATACTTGAAGCTTCTTCTTGTGCCGATACATAGTACTTAATTTCAAAATAGAGTCTATAATTGTGGGTTCCAACCGATTTACGGACTTTGTTTTGTTGGCACTGTAAAGCGAAAATATTCGCTCAACATACACTGATGAATGTTATCAAAAAGTGTCTTACTAACGGCCTTAGCAATGGATACAACAATTTCTCATCACGCCTTTTGACATCCAACAACTGGGACCAATTATATCTGAGAAACTAAATTTTTGCCCCACAAGATTCGTCTTGAGTAACCTGAATTCGTTATTCAAGCCTTGTCTATTACCTGATCCAACAAATTGAGGGGATTGACGCATGAAATTATTAAGATTTGGTAGCTTGACGAAATTTTGAGGCGTTCATCAAGACCGCAGTTTTGATAACCGGATCGCTGAAATCCACTTGCTTTGAAATCTGTTTCACGAGTTCAATAAAGAAATCACGATAAATCGATTTGAAGGTCAGCTTCCTAGCTGCATCCAATCCTTTTCAGTTTCTTCTGTATCGATACCAACCTAAACCTCAGGCTTCTTCAGAAAGTCTTCAAAATCATTCACATCAATGTCAGCATCAGCGAATCGTTGCACGTAGCTCTCTAAGCATCAACATTAACCTTCTTGTCTCATTATAAAGATCGCAAAAATGAGAACTTTCTGATTGAAAAGTGCAATCGATGTTATTGATGAGCGGTAGAATAAAGTTTAGGAACATCATAATTGGTTTAGTTATACGATAGTTTAAATGAGCCAATATACGATTGACGGATTGACTATGGTCACACAAAACTTGGAACGAAAAGAATAGATTAAGCTCTTCAAACCGCTCAAGATATTGTTTAACAACTGCCTCCAACGAATGCCATAACAAGTGTCATAGTGGAACTGAAGATCGGAAGCTGCATTTGATGGCGTGGAGAATGAGATTTTTTTTAAAGTACGAAGGATGCAGCTTCATGCATGACAAAACGTACGTGAAGATGTATTGGGCAGCTCCCTGCACAAAAGTTCTATGAAGCCACTGGCCATCCCAAGTTTAATTTAGTTTTTGTCGATAAATTCGCAGGAAAGCTTATGTTCGTTCAGGCCTATTAGTCTTTAGCCATTTATGCTGAAATTAATGGAGAAACTAATTAATGACTATATCAAATCGGAATACAGTAGAATACGTTTATTATGACTCCGTTTATAGTGATCAACCGCTTATCATGACGTAATTACACAACGAAGTGTGGTTTGGGTTGGTTTGGCTTTGTAAAAAAAGTCCGACATCATGACTTCCTTTTCAGTGACATGTTACCTATTCAGATCCATTTTTAATAAATTATGTCCGGTTATAATGACCGACATTTGTTCCACAATAAGCTTTGTATGACGTCCGCTTATAACGGGTTTGTCAATTCCATCCGATGTTACTATGAACGGATTCCACTGTATTTCATACACTGGTAGCGAAACACCCACACACCCACACACACAAGCGTCATGGTAAGAACTGGAAGGATGCCTACAATGAAGGGTTCTTTCATCTATGTTGTGATCATTGGTAGTAGATAACCTACTGTCACTCCTTGAAAGGATAGGGATAGGATTTGAAATCATAGGTTTTGCAGATGATATTTTAATTGCGCTCTGGTTCGACTAACCCTGAATCGCGTCATCTGAAATCCATGCTTTCAGAACGGGGCGACGCGAATCGAATCAGTGCAACGACGGTTTGTTAGATACGCTCTCCGACTGTTGCCTTGGCGTGATCCGCTTCGGCTTCCAAGCTACGAGAGTCGCAGCTTGCTGATCCATCTGGACTCTCTACATACCAGACAAAATCTAGCGAGGTCATTGTTTGTTGCTGATCTCATAACCAACCGCATCGATTGCCAGCAACTCCTGGAAAAACTGAACTTCAATGTTCCTCCACGACGTCTGAGAAGTACACCGTTCTTGCGAATGTTATCTTAGCGATCGAACTACGTCATGCATTCCGGAATAACGGGACTACAGCGTCACCTTCACCTTCAATACGATTGCTCCCGTATTTGATCTTAATTCCTCCAGAAGCATGTTAAAGCAGCGATTTTTAAGTTTAATTAGGTTAAGTTGAAATCATTGGGACCTTGGAGGTCTGTTGATATAAACAATAAACAAATAAACAATCAAACAAGACTATGGATTCCAAAATGTACAAGCATGAAACGTATTATTCCGTACATTAAATTTCACGATGGTCCTGTGACTACACCGGAGAAGTACTACGGTGGTATCGAGACAACGGGGTGGATTTCTTTGAAAATGACATCAATCCATCCGAATACCCTCAATCACGCCCAATTGAGAAGTATAGAGAAATTGTCAAACAGAATTTGAAGAAGAGTGGAAATGTGGCTCGAGTTAACACAGAGATGAATAGAGATGGTGGAACAAAATGGCCGCTCAGGTTAGCCAACAGAGTGTATAAAATATGTTGAGAGTTATTCGAAAAAAAGTTCGAGATTTTATGAAAAACAAACCGGAATTTGTTTTTTGCTGTCTTTCCTTCAACATGTAATAAATGATCTTCATTTTGAGTACTCAACTTTGTTATTCCATGATGGAGTTCCGAGATAGTTTTGTGTCCAAATATTAGGTTGGGGAAAAAGTAATCCATTATTTTGGGTGAAATTCAAAATCTTGTTTAATATGCTTTGGATTGTCTGATTTGGGTCAAATATGCGTTGTTTTGTTGTACTGTCATTCTAATGGTGTTTCATAATGCCTCTCTCATAGAAGTCTTGGTCCTTATTGGAGAAAAACTCTAGCAATATATTTTTCCTAATTTCTTATCACTCATGAAATTTTACAATGCAAGAAAAAGGTTGTTGCTGTTGTTGAATTGTATTATATAGTCTTTGAGCTATATGACAGTCATTCGTCAGTCACGTACCCGTGATTATACGAATTCCGCTGTTATAGGATGATACCTTAATCTTAAAATATTTATTCACTTTACTTGCGAGGGCGATACCATACATCAGTCGGGGGATTATCCAAGTTTTGAAAATATTCAAAAGGAAGCCCCGTGGGCTGCCTTTCAGCCTTCCTTTAATCGTTTTTAGAACGTTCAGGTGATCCGCATTCTTTCTCTTGACCAGTTTTGCATTCAGCTGGAAATTCAAGTATCTATCAATTAAGACTCCGAGGCCTGGCCCGTTGTCTAATTGCTAAAATACTTGACTTCTCACTAGAAATCGTAATCGATTCCTGGATTTCTGCCATAACCCTGATGATATTAGAAGCAGTGCGGTGAAAATTCGGTCTCGATCGAAGGAAATCGACGATAACGACAAAGAATACCATTTGTTACCAAAGAAAGCATTGCTCGATCGCTTGAATTTGGCTAACCTTGTCAACTGAGATCCGAAAGAGTTCATTGTCAAATGAACGCTATTCTTTCTCATTTGAATGTGATGAATGTATTTGGCCGAACGAAAACAAATAATTCATTCTCACAACCTCGGCTTTCCGCATTGAAGCATGATTACGGTTTATTCGTTGTCATATGAGCAGGGCATACACAGAGCAGGCGATGGAAGAGCATTTTCTAATGCCCCTTACTTATATATTAGCCAAGGCGCCTAGAAGTATATTCTAAGGTGGGCCAACTTGCTAAAACCGCTCTTCAGCCATATTGGAAGTCTACTGTGTTTTGTTTACAACGCGAATTACGCTAGTACCGAAGCTCGCTCGTGATCAGTCTGCCTTTTTCGCGCTACAAGCAAATAATTCCCCTTCTGCTTTCTTCCGTACTGTTTTCATATACCGCTCCCCTAACCAACTTAGTGACGAAACGGCCTCACCTAGTACCATAGACCCGTCTTGATATTAGCATCACACTCTCACAATAATGAGCCTATCATAAGAATGATAGAAATAAAAAATTCACTCTCGCCAATTGCTCCTCTGTTTTTCTCTGAAAACAAACCAAACATCGTCGGGTGTAAATTGAGTGTCGGTCACTTGTTCTATTGATAGGGACAAACCTAAATCTCAAATAACAGCATGACAAGCGGCTTCAATTAAAGTGCGGTTATTCTATCGAATGGAAGGGATACATCAAAGTAGCCAATGTGCCCGCGATATTGGTGCGAAGAGAAGTTTTGTCAACTGATGGCTGGTGGTATTTGTCGCTCGAATGCAAATGAATGAATTGATTATTTTCAGCACTGATTAGAAGTATGTCATCTGCATAGAGGATAACTTTTATTCCACCAGGGATAAAATCGAAAATCGAAGTAATCGCTACCAGGAAATAAGTGACCGATAGGATTGCACCTTGGGGAACTCCGTTTTCAGCATTTTTTCACTGGAGAGACAAGTAAATCACTTCAAAACGTTTATTTGTTGACTGTAGAGATCTAAATTTAGTGTATTGTATAAAAAATAACTTTCGCCTTCATAAAACAAAAAGCATAGAATGTACCGAATTTTCTCTTTGTTGACTCCCATTGTTAACACCCTGTAACTCACAACTGCATGGAACGAACAAAAAACAGCAAAAGATTTTTTTACTATGAAATATCACCTTTACAACGCGCCTAGTCTTGAAATTGTATGATCAATATTATGTGAGATATTGATCACTAAAACCAGTTACCGGGAAAACAATGGATTACTTTTTCCCCAATCTAATATGAAATGACTCAAGCCATAGATTCTCAATCAGTAAAGACGCCGCTGTGGTATGAGTCTTGGATAAACAAAAAGCTTTTAAAACGTTTTTTATGACGATTTTTTTAAATAGTACAATAAAAAAAAATTTTTTCTTCATGCGATAGAGAGATGTATAAAGAATGTTCATAACAAATTATAAATAAATCTACCTACCCTTACCTTTTCGATTTACAGAACTGTCATACAGATATCTCATTCGCTGTAAGATACAATCTATCACGCTTTGGAGAAAATTGAATCCTTACCAGTTGATATCTATTGTATCTATTAAGATAGCCTCAGCTCAATAGAAGCTATCCGTTCCGATCCGATCCGATAAAACCTATAAGAGCCTCGTGTTACTTTCTTGTGAGAATAAGACAGCTCTTGGGTAGATTAGTGGATAAATCTTATAGGATTACATTGTCCCAGCCCATTGCTCCATTGCATGTAATGAGAGAGCGGAGTCGTTAGCAGAGATCAGCATCGCGGAAGGCACCATTTTCAGCGACAAATCACCTATCATAATTTTTGTTGTGCTGCTCGTCGGTACGTACTCTCCAATTGGCAACGCGATTGGAGTTGGATACAATTATTCCTAATCTATCGACAAACCTATGGTTCAAGGGATTGAATGTAGGTCAGGACTTCATTCGTGTGATGTCCCACCTTATGTCTAATCATTACTTGTTAGATGCACTCATTTATCGCATTGGGATCGTTTATAGTAATGTTTGCGTTATTGGTGATGGTTATCATGACATCGAACATGTCGATTATCATCATATCGAACAACCTCATGCTCTCTTTCCATCAATTTCTTTATTTAAGAAATTATATCGCTGTTTGATTCCTGTCCTCCTCATCAAACCGAACTACCTTGTTCGCTCCATCCTACTTCTAAAGCCTAGTCCTACCCAATCAAACTAGTAGATTCAGTCATTATTTAATTATTAGCAATAACATAATTAAAAAATGACTACATAGCAAATAAGTTGTGTTTTGAGGTGATATTTGATTCTGTATGCGGTAGATAATAGGCTATTTAGACTGAAAAATAAACGCTTTCGAAAAAATGCTATCTCATAAATAATTGATGAACATGATTGGATAATATAAATTTTTTATAAAAATAGATTGGATGAAAGCATTTTCATTTGTAATTCGCACACCATCGATCGTTTACGAATAGGTGGTGGCGCCACACGACTTCCACGCGTGAATCGATTTGTTTCGAGCGTGTCTTGACTTTGATGTCTTGAGAAATTAGCGGTGACTGCCAATCTGTTTCTCGTTTTCACGAGACAATTCATCCTGCCGGGATTGCATTTCTAAACGTAAAATTAGTCGAAACTTGACGAACAATGTTTTCTACTTTGGCTTGCATCAGCATAAACGAAAATAATACCCATATCCATGCTCGGACCTTGTCTGACAACGCGACCGAGGGAAGGCGAAAAGAGGGAAAATCCTAATCCGCAGTGACAACCGTTGACGAGTTGTGCGCATTTCTATGGTTAATTTACTCGGTTTGGGGGAAAAAAAGAAAGGTTGGCGACTGTCGCTCGCCGCGATGGCCCAAATGACGAAAAACATGTGTGACACGGCTAATTATACTCTCTGCCACTGGCGGCTCAAGTTCCATCTAATATTCCGAATGATTTTTTCAGTCAACGACTGCTTTGCGAAGCGGATGAAAATTTGGAGTGGCAATAAAAATGGATGATTTTGGCACTAAAGCAGCTCACTCTCGTTTCCCCTCGACAGCCAACTTTATTGCGACGCATATTAGACAAAATAAGATAATAAACATTATCGCAGGTTCGGCACTTTCCAGAATGCGGGGTTTGTGGCGGGTCGCGAAGAGGGGACCGATGAAAGGAAGATTAATGTAATTATCATCGACTGGTTTTGGATTTCACCTTTTATTGCCGGACGCTTTGGATGCGCTTGTAAATATTAGAGCCGGCAAAGTTTATACTCCAAAACATATAACATGGCTTCTTTCTGAGGTTTACGGACCCAAAAAGTGGAATGATTTGAATTTGATTGTTTGAATTGAGTTGAGGAATTGTTTGTAATGACATGAAAATCGTTTCCACAACCCATGACTCATGCAATATGTTCCTCACACCCACTCCACATCTATTAAGTGTAATTTCATATTTTTGTCATTGTAATTACCGTCCGCTTGAAAATTGCGCCAGGTTATTCAAGGACCTTTCCCACCTTTGCATATCCCGCTCCATTCAACCGGTGAATAGCCTTCACAGACCTCAGCCGGTGAACAGTCGAATTGAGTGCTCATTATTACACGCTCATTATCGGTAAAGTACCATACGATGAAAACATATACTTTATTGGCGTGATTTATCTGCTCGAGATTCGAGGTTTTCACATAAAACAAACACCGGACGGACTGGACTGTCGCCATTTTCGAGACCATTTTTATGACTCGTTCCGAACACACCGTGAAAAAAGCAATTTCCAAATGTCTCGTTACAGATCGCGCGCGCTGAATTATATGGGTCATCGAATTGTTTGCCGCGAGGGACGGTGTCGTGAGGGTCCCCTAATTAGGGTGAATTAACTCCGACTCGATCGTAAATATCGCGCCAAGGGCTCGAGCAGGAGAGGCTCACCGGAGTCGAAAGAACTTCGTTTGCCGATAAAACCTCTTGGGTGAACCGGAATCGAAGATCGAATAAGTTGTCTGTCACTGGGGCCCCGGCGGGAGAACGCGCCAGCGCTGAAAGGGCGTTCATACGCACGGTTCAATTGAGGATGAACAGCGTTGAAATGGATGATTTATCGTTCCGATGAAATACTTTGGATTGTATATGGAGCCAATCCATTAATCATAGTTAATTACAATGCGATGGGAGGCCCGAATCGGGAGCGTTCCTAGGGTTGAAGCTGTAGTATGAAAAGAGATGTGAGATAAATTTAACTGGAGAATTTTCTAGTACTTTGAGCTCTCATCTGTACATGTGTCAACAAAATTGTATTTTTCCTCAATTGGGAATCTAAAAACGGATCTATTAAAGATTAATATTTAATGGTGCGGAGAACGAAAAAAAGTGGTCGGTCTCCTATGTTTCTATCATTGGTGGAAATGCGGATGTAAAAAAGTTAAGTAAAGAATTAATCGCTGAAAGTAAACAACATATCCGTTCACCTCTCCTAGAATATATGAACTGTCGTCCAAACTGATGATTTGTCGAAGATATCTGAGCACTTTACCTCCACTGACCATCTTACACGCACTACCTTTTTCGAACATTGTCTTCGAGATCTATTCTGCTACGGAACTCTTCGGAGTTTAAAGTTTCTGCCTTATCTAGATACGGACTGACTAATGATTATTGGTCGTCGACAAATAAAACTGAAACTTGCACACTTCATTGTGATTGTGTAGCATTTACCCGAAAGACATTAACCCGAATTCTATTTACCCAATGCGACAGCTATCCGAATGCGACAGCTACCCAAATATAACATCTTCCCGAATGCAATACTTACTCGAATGATTTTATTCGAATGTATTATTTACATATGTTTTTTATGAGAAGGTATTAACTAACTTAACTATAACTATTTCTGTAAAGCGTTATAAAAATGATTACATTTGTACATGCACTGCTATTGAAAAACAAGTATATTGTGTGGGTAGAGCAATAATAAGAAAGAGCAGTGTTTGAAAGTTATGAAAAAGGTATATAGTTTCACTTTATGTGAATTAAATTGATAGTTATCCATTCTTTTGGAACATGCAGCCCACAAATGTAGAGGAAAGCTGTAAATTTCAAGCAGTTGCCATCAAAATTAATAGAATTATATTTTGAAATCCGTTAAACATACCTGAATACATTAAAAGAATAATTATTTGAATGATAAATTCGATATATTGTGAGGTGTTAATCAGACTAGCAGACGCAGCTAGAACTATTAGAGGAAATGTGGGTAAATGAACAGAGGGTTAAATTTCTATAATTTAACTCAAAATCAATTGGTCACTCCAGCTGATTCTATCGTTTATCAATAATTCACATTTTTCGCATCCATCTTGTCGACACCAATCTCTGCGTTTTGTGGCTAATGTTACACGAATCGACCGCGAGTAATCGGTTTCTTACCATCTTAATTACAGTATTAATGAAAAATGTTTGTAAATCTACATAAATAAAAACGGAAGGCCAAATGTGTTGATAAGCGGAAAACCCAAGGAAGCGATGGTCCGATTTGATCCGTCTTTATTCTATTGCATTCGTCTCTTCCCATAGATCAATATAGTGGAGAGAAAAATTTCCAGAAAGCTCTGAGGGAGGGTATTTACTGTTGCAGTATCGGTACTATTAACACTATTCACAATCTCAACGGCCTGTCTTGTATTTTCGCCATTATAAAATAAAAAGGGTAAAATGTACCAAATTGGGTTTTTGTTGACTTCCATTGTTAACACCCTCTAACTCCTGACTCACAATTGAATGGAACAAACAAAAAATAGTAAAAGATTTTTTTATTGTGAAAACTTGAAATTGTATGATTGATACACTGCGTTTCACAACTATAGAACCACACATTGAGTTTCCATAAATATGTAAGAAGTCGGTTGAATTGAGGTATATAGTGTAGGATACAACAACTATCTTCATTTAAAAGATTGGCCATTTGAATTTTATTGTTGTGTTCTGGCACGAAACATTCAAAAAAGAGAAATTCCAGTGTTTCATAACTATAGAACCAGATGGAAAAACTCTCACTCCTTTACAAAATCAACGTCAATTTCACATGAATTATAGGTCATCCTTAGTTCTCAATCAGTTTAAAAAAAACCATTCTGGGTGGTTTTTACCAAGCTGCGTCATGTTGTAGTGTGTATCTGGTTCTACGAAGAGGATACTGAGCGTTTAAGCTCTTCAAATCATTTATACCGCTTGTAAGCTGCATCTACTATTCGTACGATCACTCCTCATCAGTTCTGGATACGGTTTTGATCTGGTAAACAAGCTGACCATTCCAGAATATGAAGCCCCTATTCATTAAACCATGGCATGACATTCCGGATTTTTTGGATTGAAAATAACCCTATTATCTATTTTTTTTGACGAAAAAACAGCAGTAAATGATTCTGAAGTGTGGGTTTGGAAACTATTGTTTAATGAAATGTGAGAAGATCCCCTCACTTGAATCAATCAATCTTGGTTACGGACTTTAAAATTTATGGTGGGACAGTTATGCGTAGAATATCAACATGGGACAATTGCACTTGATGTTGTTTTTCTAAATACTGGGAACAAACAATTAGTTTTTTTTAGTTTTACCGAAAGATTAAGCATAAAAACATCGTTTTATGAAGAAGAGAGTGATCTGCAATATCTTTGCAGAATATAAATCTCATTGTTATTTGGCATTTGCTAACAAGGTGTACATGGGTTCTGTTGAACTTTTTTTGATTTGTTTGAGAATGAGTTCGTTCTTCCAAACCAGAAATGAGTCCATTAGCCCTGCTGAAAGCATGACATAAAAACGAACTTCATGAAATTCATCGACTGGCCGTTGGCATCACCATCTCAGATAGCAGTGGAACGTTGTGGGTGTAAACACATGGGTCTTTTAAGCAACTTTACATACTTGAAATATTCGAAAAAGAATAAGACTACTTTTTGAAAAGGGCCAACATTTTTTTCTTCATTTAAAAAAAAATATAACATAATAACTATAATACAGGTCGGACTCGATTATCCGGTGACTCGATTTTCCGGAATTCTAGACTCGATTATTCGGAGTATTTTATTTTTAGTTTTCGGAGATTTTGAATAATTTGTATAATAATTCCATATTGAATAGCTAATATGGGTATAAAATGAAAGGGCTTGACTAGTAGAACACAGTTATTTATGAAAAATGCAGATCCAAGATGACGGCTACTACAAAATGGCGGATTACATATTTTTTCAGAATGCCATCAATATGGGTATCAAATGAAAGGGCTTGACTAGTAGAACACAGTTATTTATGAAAAATGCAAATCTAAGATGGCCGCTACCATAAGATGGCGCCATATATATTTTTTTCACAACCCCATCAACATGGGTATGAAATGAAAGGGCTTGACTGGTAGAATACAGATATTTATGAAAAATGCAAATCCAAGATGGCGGCTATATATATTTTGTTCACAACCCCATCAATATAGGTATTAAATGAAAGGGCTTGACTGGTAGAATACAGTAGATCATAAAAATCCAAATCCTAGATGACCGCAGTTCCCAAATAAACAATTATTTTTTAATGGTTCCATTCAGCTTACTCTTGTCATTTTTTAACGTAGGCCAAATCGAATTTTGAAACCATTTAAAAAGTAATTAGTTGTTCGGGGACTGCGGCCATCTTGGAATTGGATTTTACATTATCTGCTATGTTCTACTAGTCGAGAACTTTCTTTTGATACCCATATTGATGAGGTTTTGAAAAAAAATAAATATGGGGCCATTTTGTGGTGGCGGCCATTTTGGATTTGCATTTTTTATAAATAACTGTGTTCTACTAGTTAAGCCCTTTCATTTGGTACCCATATTCATGAGGTTCTGAGAAAATATGAAATCCGGCATTTTGTAGTGGCCGCCATCTTGGATTTGCATTTTTCATAGATAATTGTGTTCTACCCTTTCATTTGACATTTTCCATAAATTTGCTTGTGATGAGTGTTTATGTGGTTAAAATCATGTTAATCCCGCGAGAATATGTGCATCGTGTATCAATAAACATGAGTTTAATTGAATTAGCTGAGGTTTCGTGAAAGCATTTCGAAAATTAGTAGATTTCAAAAATCAATCTTCCGGGGAAGTTTTTGAATGTGTTAGCTCAGCCAGTCTATCATAATGTTTCGCACTAGTTTGTGCAGTGTCTTGCCATGATGTATTTCTCTGTTCGTCGAGTGCGCGTGTGTGCGCAACTATTCAGTGTGTATAACAAGTAGCCCAGCAAAATGCCATTTTGTGTGATTTATTTCCACGAGAGAGTGCAATTGAAAATGAAAAATATTCATCCAGTGCAACAATAAAACATTGAATGTCTTTCTGAAAAGTGTTTCGTTGAGTATCGTGTTTTAAACCGCGCGTATGCTAAGTATTAAGAGAGTAGTGGAACGAGGCTCCAACAAAGGGATATACTCTGAAAGTTTGTCGGTAGTGCGATCGTTTCTAAATGTAATATGCGTAGTTTCGCTATCACATAGATACATTTTCAGTGAGCTCGGCTCTGTGCATTTCATTTGTATGGTTTACTCGATGCGGTTTTACAAGTATTGCGATGTAGGGTTCATAGGAGAGGAACAACAGCGACATTACTGTTTAAATACAGATAAGCCTTTCTTTGATTACTATTTTCTCTTCTTTGAACTTCTTGTCTCTCGCTATACTTTAGGAACAGTTTATTTTTATTTCAATGTTTTGTCTGTTTGTTGAGTTTGTTCGTTCTTCCAAAATACGTTGCACGAATATCGAATTCGGATTTTCCACATCTAGACAAATTCAAAAATATAAATTCAAATCACACATCCATATAAAACGGAACAGATCACTGAGTTTCTACACGTGATAAGTAAGATGATATATCAGTTATGTATATGCTTTTTCGGGATGTTAACTCGATTCTATTTGGTGTTTGTTCGTATTGTTTCCAACTATTCTCCTTATATCTGTTCTTTGTATATCTGTTTATTAATATTTTCTTGTGCGACACTTAAAAACAAATAAAAGTAAATCTGTGTTTTGTATGATTACATTGATTCGATGTACAGGAGCGTACAGGAGTGGAATGCACACGTCCGCAAATATTCGCTCTCCGTACTGACGTATTTTATCTTTATACATATATCAGATGGTTTATAGTGGTACTGGTTGGGATACAAAGTAAGTGTATTTTTTGTTTAAATATTGGTTCCTTCTCCATAAGTGTTTATGTGTCTGTTTGTTTGATGTTCAGAGATGCCAGATGATTTAAAAAATATTACTTACGCGGAAAGTCTATAAATGTTTTCACTTATTTTGCCGTGTCTTTGCGGTAAGTCTGAGGACTTACTGTAAAGACATGTCGTTCGTTCTTTTACTATCGTGTGTTCGTGTTTATGTGTAGAATGGTTTCAGAAGCTCCTGGTGTTGCACCACATGAGGTTTTCGGATTCTTGTTTTGTCGAGAGGTCAATTGTACGTATTTACATAATCACATCACTTACCGCAGTGAATCCTGATTTTTCTTAACCATTCTCACTAACAACTATCCCTTCCATGCTATAGAGGCTATAGAGGCGACCCTTCTGGCCTTCGGGTGGCGAATATCATACTAACATTCCTTCCCTTCCCCTGGTGACTGTAAGGACGTGGCCGGCGTCGTTATTGACCATTTAAAGCTCGAATTATCGAAACTTACACAACGAGAATGATTTGCTAGTCCCAAGCGTCATTATGTGTGTTCTTTGTGCAATTTGGTTGGTTCAGGTCAATCACGGAGAGCAATTACGAATTGTACAGTCTACCCAAGCTCAAGCTCAAGCTCTACTGGTCAAGCCCTCTCATTCGATACCCATATTGATGGGGTTTTGGGAAAACCCACATTGATGGGATTTTGAGAAAATGTGTACATAATCCGCCATTTTGTAGCGGCCGCCAACTTGGAATTTCAAGATCAAGGAATACGTAGTTTTATAATGACACCAGGGATAAAGATGTGTTCCAAATTTCAGATCAAACGGTCAACAGGAAGGGGGTTAAATTTCTATTAAAGTGGTAAAGCGCTACAGACAAAGTTACAAAGTTTCAAAGTTACAAAGACACAAACATACAAACGGGTCAACCTAGATAACACCGTTTAATAAATAAGTGCAAATCATAATTATATTGTGTTTACCGAGAGAAAATTGTTTTTATTTTTATGACTCGATTATCCGGAGTGAAAAAAAAATCAATACTCCGGATAATCGAGTCCGACCTGTACCTACAAAATTCCTACATTTCATCAGAGGATGAAATGTAGGAAATTGTTTAAGCTATCATTAAAAAATACCAAAATTTCATTTGAAAAAAAACACTGAAAAAAGAATTATTTTAAAAATTCAAGCTCATTTTTCTCAAATTTTTTTTTTAAATTCTAAAAAAAACATATAAATAGCGTTTATAATTTTCAACAACTCGTCCATACATCGAAAGATGGACACTTTTACAGGGAAAAAGTTTTTTCTAACAACAACTGTTCCATGTTTTCTTTGAAAAAATTACAACTAATCCTAATTTTGTATAAAGTCAAGATAGCAATATAGTGTAATCGACAAAGAAATACGAACTTTTGTCGAAGACGTCGACTTTCTATCTTTTATGGTTTCTGGAATATAAGGCATTTTTGTATGAAGATTCCTGAAAAAAAATGTTTTACTCGTAACATTTTTCTGTGTTAATTCTCGCGTATGACATGTTCTTGACATGTTTCTTAATAGAAAAAAAAACTAAGCAGAGCATGTTCATCGTGATAATTTACACATAAAAATGTTACGAATTAAACATTAATAGTGGTTTAAAAAAATATATATGAAAAAGGTGTTGTTCGAAAACCTTTTTCCATGTTAAAGTGCTCATCTTCCAATGTATGGGTAACTTGTTGTAAATTGTATGGGTTATTCTGTATTTTTCCGATATTTTTGAA
This sequence comes from Toxorhynchites rutilus septentrionalis, assembly GCF_029784135.1. NCBI lineage: Eukaryota > Metazoa > Arthropoda > Insecta > Diptera > Culicidae > Toxorhynchites > Toxorhynchites rutilus. Next base: position 228,606,989 of record NC_073746.1, read on the forward strand.
ATATGAAGACAAAAAATGAAAAATTAATTTAAATTTTCGAAATATTTATATTTATATAATTATATAATTTATATAATATATTTTTTCAAAAATTTGTTTGATACTTTTCAATGAAAACATAGATAATTTCCTACATTTCATTCATTGACTAAAATTTTGTAGGTCTGTTAAATTTTGGGGGATTTTTTTTAAATTTTGGGTTTTTTAAAAAAAAATTCGAAAAATCATAATTTAAAAACTATAAGCTCTACAAAAATTTGGTCACGGTATGAAATGTAGGAAATTATTTAGGTTTTCATTAAAAATATCAAATAATTTTTTCAAAAGAAAGTTTTATTGAGAATTGTTTTTTCGAAAATTGTGCAAAAAATATATAAAAAGCTCTCACAATTTCCAACAAGTCACCAATGCATCGGAGGATGGGCACCTCGTTTTTCTCTGATGATATTTTACACGGACGAGGTCTGTTCGAAAGTATCGATTCTAGATTTTTTGTGGTATTTTGTTGGTACTCATGTCACATCTTTTCGACCCTCCGAGAACATTTCTTCGAACTCCGACAAACGTTGTTTCGCTCCAAGGTAAGTTCACCAAATGTCACAAGCAACATTCGGAATGTGTTCGCGCACTTTATTTTGTTTTTCACACTAAATTTCATACATATTCTTTGATCCATTTTTGCAATAGGTAAAAATCGAAGATGAATCGAAACACGTGTAAGAAAAGCAGTTGTCAAAAATTAACTGAAAATTCAAAATAGTCGTACTTGCCAGCCTAAGTGAGAGAGATGAGTACCAATATAATGTCACAATAAATCTAGAATCGAATATACGTAATCAGCGTAAATTCGGAAGTCGCGATACTTTTTGAACAGACCTTGTATATCGCGTAAATGTCGAAAATCGTCCCAACTCATCGATGATTCGCTCAATTGAACAATATTGTGTTATCGGTAAGCGAAATCTCAAGATTCCCCAAAAATAGATGAAGATGAGAAACAGTTCAAACCAACTTGACTTTCAGCAACAAATCAGGTGGATACACAAACGCGAATCCGCATTTGGAAAATCGGAAGACTAATCAAAAAGTTTGCCGGTATTTTGTATTCATTGAACTTATAATAAAATAAAATCCATCATTTATATAATAATCATTGTGCACTTAAACATGTTTGATCTCTTTTTGCTGTTTTACGCTTTACTAGAACTAAAAAAAGTTATCCTTAATTGGTTCAACGATTAGCTGCACATTCGCCTTTTAATCAATTAATAAAACTCAAAACACCTTCATATTTCACAGTTATTAATATAAACTTGATCATAAGCACCATCATTACCAACCATTTGGTTGTAAGAACGATCATATGGACACTATGATAAATCACGGTCACTCTCAGCTTGCGTACCACTGCAACCTCCACAACAACTACTACTGGAGCATAACTGATCCTTCGCTCATTGATAAGTATAAGTTCTCTATGTTCGTCTCTTTCGTGCTGATATTCAAGACATTTTGTAACATGGTCGATCTTGATAATTAAACTCCCCACATAAGTTATCTCTATGCTCGCGCAGGTTCAATCTTTCGTAAGCCTGCTACCGTTACGAACAAGTTTGAATTTTTATGAATGAATGCTACTCGTTCGTCCTCTGCCTACCTCTGCACCTTACAGTAGCGCGCTGAGCGAAAACAAAACCCAACGGTGCGAGTAAACATTGTAATCGAGAAGCCACATGGTCGCACAGGTTGCTAAAGTAGGTGCGTGGGCGGTTCCTTTGGGTGCCTTTGTCTCTCGTTCTCATCGCAAAGGTTAATGCTGGTTCAATCGCTTTATGGAAAACATTGGACATTTGCATATCGGGATTTATAATTAAAACACTGCGAATGATTGGTTTGTTTCCACATTCAAAACGTCAGATTTATAGTCGTTGCCAATCCCGCCTAGGAGGCGAGTCCACTGGCGCGATGCCGGATGGGATTGTCGAACCTATGACTTCGCCAAACATAGCAAATCGACATATCGACGACCACGCGAAAAAAATAAATAGAACGGCTAGAACCGATGATCTATTGTATGTGTGTGATTTTTAGCAGCTTACATTTTTTGTACGATGATCAGCGGGATGTGGATTTTGATCGGGGATCGTTGTATTTACAGTCAGTTTTGATTGGGAAATAATAAATCCGGTCGTACACTTTGGGTAGAAATTTGAACACGAGGTTGTGTAGTTTTCAAAATCGGAAAACATTTGTCAAAATTATTAAAATTAGGCTTCAATTCCACTGAAATGTCTATGAGCTTTTCTTTAATCCAATCTTTTAAACGGGAATGCAAACAATATTGTCGCAATGTAATTCTGTAACACCAACATGATTACACGCTCGCAATAGCCGCTGAACGTGTGTTGGCTACATTTTTATGTAATTTACCTCAACATCCAACGTTCGTAGCATATGCAAATCAAGCACACCTGAAGCATATGATCACAGCCACGCACAGTTCGGAACATGTGGAAACCATCGTGCCGTGAGCAACTATGCGAGCGTTCGCAAGTTTTTATGAATGAAGCTTTTCAAGCTCACGGACGCAACGACCACTTCACTATACGGTATGGGTAGCGGCAAGCAGTTAACACAAATTAAAATTTTCTGTTTTAACTTGATTGTGGACATAAATTTGTGGCGGGGGCATTAATTTAGGATTTTTCATGGATTATTTTTCGTATTTTCGGTGCAATTTGTCAGTCGGGTAGTTTATTTGGTAGCCAAAAATCGCGTCAATCTAAATGATCCTAATTTCCTGCTGCATATTCGGGTATCCAACGGCAGGACTAATGTATTGTTCGACCTGGGAGACGATGTGGAAGATTAATCGGGACACAAATTGAAAATTAAGAAGCAGAAACACATTAAAAACATGAAAAAATCAACAAAAATTAACATCGAGCTGAATTCAAAATGTGTATTCGGGCCTATTTTAAGGTGGAAGCACCATGATGTATTTCCAAAATAAGGCAGGGTCAAGCACTCCAGCATATGAAAAAGTCGAGAAGCATCGTAACACCGAAAAATTGTCGATATCAAATGATTCGAATCGATATTTGGGTGATTCTAACAAGCTATATTATCTATATTCAGCAAAATGAGAACATTCAGGTTTGTGTAGGCGTTAGATCAGACAAGAAAAAATATACCTAGACGATATATCCGCCGATCTGAAAGTTCAAATATATATATGAATGGACGCGAAAGCAGTAGCCACAAATCAGAATCGAACAATGAGTCTGAGCCATTCGCGACGGCACTTTTGGTTGACAAGACGAAATCAAGATAACACATTCAGACAAAGTCAACCTCTTGCCGGGTACACCTAAGCTCATTTGTTACCATCCGAAGGTCGTAAATTTCGCGTTCAGAGTTTGATTGTCATCGACAGGCTATTGGTTATTCGTCTCAAGAGAAGGCAGCTGATCCAGGGTAAGATCAAGAGCGATGCATTCAACATTGTGTTTTCTTTTAACGTCTGATCGATAAAAATGAACGGAGAATCAGTTCGTTGGTAATGGAATCCCATACAGGTGTATTGCATTTGTTGGGGCGTCGGATTTCTTAGATTGTGGAAGACAAATAGCTACCCCAAACGTGATCGATCAGCTAACAACTGGTCGTTGACCGCGCAATGGGAAGTTGCGCTGCGCCGAGGAAAAGTTTGTTCGAACAATTATGTATATTCTGGAGGATAAAATATTGTACTGAACTTTCTTTTCAATATGTTTATGTTTAATATAGATAAATAATATAATCAAATATCAGTGATTGAGCTCAAAAATGCGATAATGTAATGATTTCATTTGTTTTGTACTCAGGTAATTTTTAACGCTGACTTTGGCGTTGTGTAAAACTGTTGAAAGGTACCTGTATGTTGCATGCATAGTATTTTTAGTATGAAACCAGCAATCTATTATTGAGCCTGGAAATTCTCACGCACAATGAGTAACAAAATCATGTTATGAAATTGTTCGATTCTTAGGTGCAAGACTTCGAATTTCACACCATATTATGTGTTCATTTCAAAATAGAAGGACTAGGTAAATCAAATTTTCACATTAATTGTTCGTTCTCTGCGTAAACAACAAACTTTTTGATTCATTAGATCATTAGAAGAAAGACTAAGAAGGAAGTTTGGCGGATGAGTAGTTTAACCTGGTTGTAGGATATTGAATGTAACATTGTAACAAATTCATTTAAAAAGCATCCGCGGTTATTTGTTACTAGAGATAGTATTGATGGTCATATTTCGGTCAATTGTGTCAGAGGAATGTGTCCCTAAAAGATAACATTTTAGTTACCTTTCCGATATTCCATATTAAAAGTAAACAAAGCTTGGTAATTCACTAATCGTGTCTAAAGCTGTATTGATTTGAAAATGATTAATTTTTTTGAAGAAATACGTTATGTGATGTTTTTTTTCTACATAAGATGTAAATTCTCATCAGAAAAATGCCTAATATTTTGTAAAATTTACGGCCCGGATGCTGTAAGTGATCACAGGACGTAGAAATGGTTTGTTCGATTTATTTTTGACGTGGGGCTACGTCTAACCGGTATATATGGGGGTGAAATGAAAAGATAAAGACAGAACATGCAAGAAAAAATGAAAGTTTTCGAATGATGTTTGCATCGATTGATAGGAAATATTTCTACGCATCTATCACAATAACTAAAATGTTATTTTTTCTGAGATAAGCAATTGAATAACTGTAAAATGTCAAGCGCTAACTAAACGCTTTAACTACCTCGTTTTGATTGGCCCGATTTTCGGTTTCCTCAACACAGCCATCAAAACCAAGGTGCCTTACATTGCATGGCGTTTGTTCAAATCTTTGCTGAATCCAATTGAATTCGAAAATTGTTTCATTCAATCAGTAATCAGCCCTATTCTGTATTCCAACAGATTTCCATTTCGTTCGAAACCGTTATTTCGGTCGAGTTATAATTTCGCATTCCCTATTTCGAACGTTTTGCCCATTTAATGTTCGAAGAGAAACAGATCGAACGAAATGCAAAAACAACCCGAACATAGTAATATAGAATGGAATTTTATCAAGTCGATCGAAATATTTCGAATCGATCGAAATACAGAATAGGGGTGAATTTAATCAATACAAACAAATGATTACTAAGCCAACGGTAGTCCCACGTCAACCTTGCGGTTAAATAGATATGACCAACCCACTTTTTTAAATTTACACTAAAAAAATACTTTAAAAATTGAAATTCATTTTTCTCAAAAATGTTTTTGTTTTAAATTCTCAAAAAAGTTCTGCGAATAGACCAAATAACAACTAATAAGTCACCCATACATCGGAATATATAAACTTTTACAGGGAAAGAGTTTTTCTAACAACTTTTGTTTTCATCATAATTAAAAATAAATTACAACTAATCCTAATTTTGTTTTATGTCAAGATAGCGATATAGTGAATACATTCGTCAATTTTTTTATGTTTTCTAGATTCTGGAATACACTCGGTCCACCTTCATAACGCATCAAATTATGTAACTGGTAACTACCATACACTGCATGATTTTCATATGTGTGTGCAAGCGCTGTGTGTAAACAAATCAAGTGTCAAGTGTCAAGTGTCAAATTTGTATTAGACTAGTTGAATTTTGCGTTGTTTTAGTTGTTTTGATCAATAAATCTGGAATGTGCCGTAGGGAAAAGTGCTCACGGAGAGAGAAAAAGGAAAAATCGATACATTCCACCAAGAAATTGTTTGTATCGGAGAAATTGCTCGTCAGATTGGGCGATCTCATCAAGTAGGGCTCAGTTATTTGGCGGACCCTCAAGGATGCGGTAAGAAGAAGAGAGTTCCACGTAAATCGAAGGTCTCTGGCCGGGATAAGCGGAAAAAAGTTAGAACAGCTTCGAATACCGAATACCGCTACGATCGCTTATGCAAATAAAGCAATCTTTGAATTTAAATGTTTCCCTTGAGACCATTTCAAGTTTTGGTAAATAGTCCTTACTTAACACGTTGAGCCCAGCGTCGGTCCCTAGGGGCAAGTGAAATTTTAACAGAAATTTATATATATATATATATATATATATATATATATATATATATATATATATATATATATATATAGATTTTCATTATATATATATATATATATATATATATATATATATATATATATATAGAGAGAGAGATAGATGAGGGAAACCGATAAATTTTAAATCACTTCGAAACACAGTTTTAGTTCATGATTTTGTCAAACACGTGGAAAAAAGATGTTTCCTTCACATAGAACACACATTCATTACTGAATAGTCGATTTTCATTAGAAGCTCAATTTCAAAAACGCACTCTGGTCATATAAAAAATGTTTTTTCTTCCAATTTTCCTATTTTTTATGCCGTAACAACAATCCTTGAAATGGTTTCAATATTGTCTCCAACTTTGAGCTCAATCGGTTCCGCACTTTTCGAGTTTTTGACGCATAAACAAACGAACAGAACATTTATATATATATATATATATAGAGATTTACAATTTTTCGTTCCTTTTTTAGTAAATTTCATAAACTTCTCCGTAAATAAAGTACAATATAATTTGGAAATAAATGCTGCTCACTCGACTATCTTGTTTGCTTATGGCGTTTGGTTTGATTATTCCGGACATACCCCATACCCTTTACACATCGTTACATATGTCTGTTGAACAGCCCGCTGTTGATGGTATGGCTGTTTGATCTGCCCTACTGTTTTCTCTGGTAACAAACAGGGTTGAAGCTCTTAATCTTACACCATTTCACATCGAAAGAGTACGAGTTTTGCCAAAGCTCACATGATCCGACAGTGGGACATGGCATGGTATGACCGAAATGTTTTCAAAAGAATACATTTTGCTAAAGAGCATAACGAAAAGTTCTTCAATGTAAAACGACATTTTTTTCTACTTTCAACTTTCAAGTTCAACTTTGCTCTTCAGTGACGAAAAATTTCAATTTGGATTATTTTGATGGTTTCAACGGGCACTGGCGTGATTTACGGAAGAAGGAACAGTATTTTTTAAACAGGAACTTTGGGCGGGATTATGTGCAATCGGAAAACTCAAGATAGCTTTCACATCCTTCAAAATGAATAGCAAGAATTATATACATGTTCTGAAATTATCTCTCCTTCCGTTTTTGCGTTGATATCGTCGCACAAAATTCACATTCCAGCAAGACAACGCCGTTATTCATACCAGAAAGGAATTAAGCATAGATAAAGGACCAAGAGCATGACTTATTGGACTGACCGGCTCGTTCTCCCGATTTGAATCCTGTTGAAAATCTTTGGAGCATTCTAGTACGCAGAATTTACGCTGAAGGAAAGCAGTACACCAAGGTTGATGAACGCAAGGCTGCAATTTCGGAGACGTGGGTAAATATCGAGAAACCCGTTCTGCAGAATTTAGAAAATAGTATGCCGAATTCTCCAGGTTATTAATCCAAATGACAAGGTTACCAATTATTGACATATAATCCGCCGATTGTTTTGAATTTTTCATTGATATTACTCAGAAATTTAGAAATGGTCTCATAAAAACTGGACAGCAGAAATTATCATGTTTAAGCCCAATAAATGAACAAACGACTCTTTTGAACGAAATGGACATTATGGACAATATACTATATTCTAAGCATTCAACAATGTATGAAAACATCTTGTTGAAATTCTAACCGCTTGCGTTACTACGAAATATATTCAAGGTGGTCTTATAGAAGTTGGAAAGAATGTATGACATTTTTGTATGGAGACACCTGAAAAAATAATGGTTTTACTCGTAACATTTTTGTGTGTGGATTTTCGCATATGACATGTTCGTGTGGCGTGTTCCTGAAAAGAAAAGATTTTCAGAATATGTTAATCGCGATAATCTATATAAATAAAAATGAATCGCCATATGTGTTGCTAAACGCAAACTCCGAGGAAGAAATGGTCCGATTTGAGCCGTCTTCATTCTGTTATATTTGTCTCTTCACGTAGATAAATGTTATGTTATGGTTAAAAATCTGAAATCTTCGAAATGCTTTTAAAGAAAGTTCGAAAAAACATTGTTCCCATGAATTTAGCGGAATAAGCTTTCGTTTTCCGTTGGTTTGAAGCAAAAATGGCAATTAATTCTCATGTGGAATAACGTGTCTATATGAATGAATTTTTTTTTTCTGTACCAGACATGTATTCCATGTAACGGAGAAACATGTTATTTGCAAGTGAATCAAGAATCTTGAATGAAAATTGTGTCTTAAAATTAATTCAAATTATAATAAAGTTTTGGTAGAAGTTATAGGAAAATTATAATAAAAGAATATTGTAATGGTCCAATTAGAAGATCAATCAATGGCGAGTTCTGCGATTGGACCTACTAACGTTCGCATAATAAGAAAACGTGAATGTTCGAAATTTATATTCACATCAATAAATCAATTTTGAGCGAGACGAAGTTCACCGGGTCAGCTAGTTTACACATAAAAATGTAAGTAAACATGTGAACATTGAAAGTAATTTTTCAAAGATAACATTAAACATTGTTGTTAGGAAAAACTTTTCCCTGTAGCAGTGTCCATATTCCGATGTATGGGCGACTAGTTGGTTATTGTATGGGCTATTTATATTTTTTTTCAGAATTTAAAAAAACATGCTCTCGAGAAAAATGAATTTTGAATGAAATTTGTTAAAAATAATGGTTGATATTTTTTTAATGAAAATCTACACAATTTTCAAAATTTAATTCTTTGGCCAAAATTCTGGAGGGAGGGGAGAGGGAAGCAAGTTGGCGAGGGAGGCAAGATGACGAATCGGTAATTTGACCCGTTGTAATGAAGGTAGCGCCACCTACTTTTTACAGAAGATGCATCATAACAAGGCCAAACTTTGTACTCGGTAACTCTGCCGAAAACGTTATCACAAAAAAAGTGAAAAATAAAAATGTGATTTTGTGATTTTTTTTTCGTTTTTTTCAAATTTCATTATCCACTTTATGAGGAAAGTTAAAATTTCAAAATAATTTTATGCATGATAAAGGTACTTTATCGTACATAATCTGTTTGTTTCCGGCGAGTTTCAATCATGATTTTTTTTCAGCTAAATTTTTTTTATTGAAAAAGTCGCTATGGGGCAAGTTGGCGAACTACAACATTATGTTAATTTTTTGGTTTTTTATTGCAGATGGTTAGAGCTTATAAGCGAAAAAGAGACCAATGTTGATCGGACACCAGTTTGGAGAATGCTATGAAAGCTATAGAAGGAGGTTCGTCTGTTCTGGGTATTTCAAAACAGTTCGGTGTGCCAGAATCAACCTTGAGACGCTATCGACGAAAATATCCAGACATGGAGGTTTTATTTTCAATTCAGTATTTGCGTTTCCATGTTCTTTATTCAAGAAATATTAAATCTGTATCATTTTCAGGATACACCGTCCAATAAAGGCCGCTTTAAAGCCACATTCAGCGACTCTCAACTAAAAGAGCTGTATGATTTTGTGGTCGCTGTTGATCAGCGTGCGTTTGGTATTTCAAAGGTCCAGTTTGGAAGAATTGCCTATTCGGTTCAAAATGGCGTAGAGCACCCTTCAAAGGAACATGCGCTGGACGGACATGAGTTGAAATGTTTATGGAAGCTCATAAGCTATCTTTGAAAAAACCAGAAAAAAACCTCAGCGGCTCGATTAATGGCATTCAATAAAGAAAATTGCGACTTATTTTTTCGAACTTTGGGAGATATACGAGCTCAGTATAGTTTTCCTGCGTGTGACATTTACCATGTTGATGAAACTGGCGTTTGCACTGTTCCAACCATGGATAAATGAATAATTGATGTTACAGTTTGTTGATTTTTTAGTGACCAAACTATATTCGCCAACCTGCCTCCAAGAATTCGTCATCTTTCTTCCACGCGGAGGCAAGATGGCGAATTGGACGCTTTTTGTGCAAAGTTTTTTTTAGTTTTTTCGCCCATCCAATAGATAATATGATAGAAAACACTTCAGGCTATAAGAATCAGCATCAACATTAAAAAATATATATAATTCCAAGATCCAGGGTTCGCCAAAGCTTAACGTCGCCAACTTGCCTCCCTCTCCCCTGTTATAGTTTTTGAGTCAGACATTTTTTGAGATTCTGAGATTTTTTGCAACTTTTTTGTCAAAAAATTGCAACAAAAAAACTAAAAGACTATAAAATTTTAGTTAAAGAATGAAAATTTTCTACATTTTTACATGTTTACATGTTTAAAAAAAATACATTGGAATTTTTTTTTGAAAATTCACATCCTTTTTTTCCTTAAAATATATTCTTTGCTCATATAATAACCAACAAGTTCCGCTTGGTGACTGCCCCATATATTTCGATTGGGCGGAATTGGGGGGATTGAGGTCTTCTTCAATGTAATCGATTCCATTGTCACGGTACCACTGAAGATCCTAACGACTGCAGTGGCAGCTTCTCATATCTGGCTTAAACTTCACCGGATCTGTATGAGCCTTAGATTAGAAGCAGACGTTTCTGCAGATCCTTTTTCCTTCACATACAGCGCGGACTCGATTATATACAGTTTTTGATTTATTTTCACTGTATATAATCGAATCCTGTATATAATCGAGTCGAAAAAAAATTTATTTTATTTGTTTGGTTTTGCATATATTTTTCGTTTTTTGAAAATAGAAGAGGAATTTCATTTTTGATTCATCCCCTTAAAGTCAGGAAACACCTTTCTCACATGAAAAAAATAAATTTATCAAGATTATCTCAGGAAGTGATAGTCGATCATATTTGATGAAAAAAAATCCTCCTACGCATATGTTCGAATTTCAACAATGACAGAGTTATAGAACTTTTTTTTTGTTTCGGACTCTGTTGCCTCAAACTGGCTTCACATTAAAAATTACGCTACGGAAGTGAATTCTGATACTTTTATTTGAAAGATGAGAAAATTTAGTACAGGATATAGTAGTGGAACAACTACATTAGTGGATTTTAATAACCTTTTGGAAGTGAAAAACTTAAAAGTTAATAAGTTTTAATGTGTTATTATTAATTTCATCCTAAAAAAATATATTAAACTAGATTGTTTCTATCAATCAAATTGAAGGTCTTCAACCGCTCTACAATTTTTTCTTTGACGCCCAATTTCTATCTTTCTTAATTTGGCTGCAATGTCGGTATAAACAATTCTTGGTGAAAATTCAAGCAAGATGTTCAAAAATCACGATTTTTACCCCACTGTACATGTAATAGCCACTTAAACTTCACCTTAACGTTGAAAGGTTACATTTCTTCATGAAATAAGTCATATTTGAAATATTAAAAATGTCCAAAATTGTATATAATCGAATCACATATAATCGAGTCTGTATATAATCGAGTTTACGATAACCTTCTCGTATGCGAATTTTCCAGATTGTACTTTTGTTAGAATTGGGTTTTTTGGCGATGTCGTAGTCCGAGAGTCCCGGATTTGCCGCAATTGCTCTCAAAACCTTCAACCTCATCTTCCAATCGCAAGTTCCACTACGATCTACTGTGCCCTCTGATCCATCTGAACAACAGTTGTACGATCATGGAAACGTTTCTGCTTCCATATTGCTCAACTTTTCACAAAAAAAAGGATCATCGTGCTATTTTTTGTCGTCGAAACATAGGGGAAAGCGAGGGAAGACGACCACTCTCTAGATAATTGAAACAATAAACTTTTGTATAACATCATAAATTATTTAAGTGTATTTTCTTACCCTCAATTATGTTTATCAATTCTAGTGTGCGTATAGGTCAAACATCATGATAAACAGCAAAAACAAACTTTTCAGATAGCGACGAGTTCCGATTTATTATTATGCTTAGTTGTTAGAAAAAATCTTTCTCTGCAGCAGTGCCCTTTTTTAGATGTATGGATGACTTGTTGGTTATTATATGAGCAATTCAGGTTTTTTTTTCAGAATTTTGAAAGAATATATTTTTAAGAAAAAAAAAAGAATGTGAATTTTCAAAAAAAAAAATTACAATGTATTTTTTTTGAAACAATTTTCTACATTTCATTCTTTAACTAAAATTTTAAAGTCTCAAAGTTTTTTTGTTACAATTTTTCGAGAAAAAATCTCAGAATTTCAAAAAATGTCTGACTCAAAAACTATATGGGAGAGGGAGGCAAGTTGGTGACATTAAGCTTTGGCGAGCCCTGGATCTTGGAATTATATATATTTTTTAATGTTGATGCTGATTCTTATAGCCTGAAGTGTTTTCTATCATATTATCTATTGGATGGGCGAAAAAACTAAAAAACTTGTCCACCAAAAAACTTTGCACTAAAAGCGTCGAATTCGCCATCTTGCCTCCACGTGGAGGATAGACCCAATTCTAAAAAAAACCCAATTCTATCAAAAGTACAATCCGGAAAATTCGTATACGAGAAGGTTATCGTGAATTTCGTGCCTGCAAGGAAACAAGCAGGATTCTAAAGCAGAATTATTATTTTTTTTTTATATAAATCGTTTATTTTTACAGGCTCAGTTACATTGGTTTAAAGGAGCCGAATTCTTAAGTATATGTTTTAAAACTATACATAAATAATTTTCCTAACACTATGGTTAGTAAGGTGGAAAACCGATTACTCGCGGTTTACTCGAGTTTAGAGGGTGACATCTTTCAGGAAAGGGATGGGATATAAGGGAATTGTTACAATGTTGATGATCACACTCGATTCTTAAATCTATTGTATATTTACATTTCAACTTATTTTACTGTTTATACCAAGGGGGTAAATCGCTCGCAATGGATGAAAAGGAGGGTATAAGGACATAGGTACAATCACACACGAAGATCGATAGCTTTAAGGAAAACATATATTTGGGTCATGTAATCAAGGTCTAACCGAGCCAACCCATCTCTCACCGGTACATTGGGCTGTCTTCCTCGGGCCCGAAGGGAGTTTTCTAAATTCGATCTGGCGACAAGATATACCTCGCACGACCAAACAACATGCTCGATGTCGTGATAACCTTGACCACAGACGCAGAGATTGTTGCTGGCAAGATTGAAACGAAAGAGAAGCGCATCTAACGAACAGTGATTGGACACGGGAGTCGGGAGAAGGTGCGAATAAAGTCCCGACTCAAGTCCAGACTTTTGAACCACGGTTTGAGGCTAACCTTAGGGATAATCGAGTGAAACCACCGGCCCAATTCATCTTCGTTCCATTTGCGTTGCCAGTTAGCGATGGTATTTTTACGGACTAAAGAAAAAAATTCATTGAAGGCGATTTGACGCTGGTAAATGTCGCCTTCAATCGCACCTACCTTTGCTAATGAGTCAGCCCTCTCATTACCCGGAATTGAGCAATGTGAAGGGACCCAGACAAAGGTAATGACATAACAGCGTCTGGATAAAGCACTCAAAATTTCTCGTATTCTCTCAAGGAAGTACGGCGAGTGCTTTTCCGGCCTCACTGAACGGATAGCTTCGACAGAGCTAAGACTATCCGTTACAATGTAATAGTGTTCAACAGGTCGTGAGGCGACGCTGTCCAGCGCCCAGTATATCGCTGCCAATTCAGCAATATACACTGAGCAAGGATTCTGAAGACTGTGGGAGGTGCTAAAAATTTCGTTGAACACTCCAAATCCTGTGGACTCATTCATAGAGGACCCATCAGTAAAGTACATATTATCACAATTGATACCCCCATACTTTGAATCGAAGATCGTTGGAGCAAAGCAGAATTATAACAACAACAAGATTTTGACGAAGTACGAAGGATGCATGCTGACGAAACGCGCATGGATGACGAAATGTACGTGAAGATGGTTCTCATCACATACAAGACAATGAACTCGAATATGTGTAGGGAAAAGGACCTGCAGAAACGTCTCTTTCTAATCTAAGACTCATACAGATCCGGTGAAGTTTAAGCCAGATTTAAGAAGCTTCCACTGCAGTCGTTAGGATCTTCAGTGGTACCATGACAATGGGATCGATTACATTGAAGAAGACTTCAATCCCCCCAATTGCCCACAATTCCGCCCAATCGAAATATATGGGGCAATTACCAAGCGGAAATTGAAGAAGGGTACCAATGTGACCCGGAATGCTGCAGGCATGAAGAGATCATAGAATAAAATGGCCGCTGAGGTTAACGAACAGAAAGTCCAAACTTTGATGGAGGGTATCCGACGAAAAGTAGAAAATTCATCAAAATCTTTAATCGAATAATGGATTCAACTTTTCTATTAGTTCCGGAAAGAGCAATAAATTATCTACATTTTGAAAATAAATCATTTTCATAAATTATCTGCAGTTATGTTACTTACCATTCTGTTCTGTTCTAATGTACCGCACGTCAGACATCTTCGTGGTGTTTAATACCGTAGTGTACTCTTCATCGAATAAAGAGAGTCTTCACGATAATCCAATTTCAGTCAAGTATAGCTTTTTCATTAAATTACTTTGTCATTTCTAACATTTTTAACAGTAAACGATAGAAAACTTTAGCCCTAACACTGCTTGTCGCTCGCAAATGATTGTGATAATATGCTAGTGACCCAATTGCATAACATTCTCCCATTATCTGTCAGTGTAATCGCTCATCGCGGCAAAAAACTGCATTTTTATAGTTAAAACACTAACAAAACTGTCCGCTCATCAGTATTCATCGTCTACATCGTCAAAGTGCAAGCAAAGCTGGCACCGGTTGATTTATTGGTAACTCCGCAGCTTTTTTGTAATACCGACCATCCATCGCTCCCATCTCGCCGTCCCTCGTCATAGCAGATCTACCGCCACCCCCCTACCCTTGCCGATCCGGCAACGTTTTTATGAATGAAACTAGTATATTGCACAACGTCTCCAATGGCTGAGGGAAAAATCACTATTAAAAGCCACACTACTCTGCACGGCAACCCACGCGTATATTTGTCCTCGGCAAGGCGCTCAGCGCGCAAACCTATGAATGAACGTACAATACGTGTAGTATCGGAGCACCCCGCCATTGATTGCCTCATTCGTGGTTTGTGAATGAATTTGCTCTTTCAGCATGGTGTGGATTCGGTTTGTTTTCATTTTCGAAGCTCACCTATTCGAGGTGAAGAGGCGAGTTAATGGAGAGGAAGAGAGGAAGTGTTGACTGAGTTGAGGGCATGAGGCCACCCCCTCCATAACTCTAGCGAAGCCCGTTTCCAACCGGAGTGCAGCCGGTGCTCGGCGAGGTGACAAGCGATTCGCCTTCAAATGTTTTGCCCATTAAAAAACCGTACGTAGGTGCAATAACTTGATAGATGACTGTGACAACGAGGAGACCTTTCCTCTCGCTTCTAGAGCATATATCCACACACCGATTGGATCAGCCTCCGGTCGAGGAAACTGCTGGTTATCTGGTCTTTCGAAAGGTACGGAACTTGGCACGGATCTGCACCGGAGCTCGTAACTGATATTTTTCAAGTCAAAAACAAAAAAAGGGGGGAAAACATGATGCCAACAGTTAGCGGAGGTGTTGTAGGGCAAACTTCATGACTCCCTCCACACATTCCTCTTCCTTCCCCACTATACGATATGTTGTATGAATTACAAAACATCTTCGTCTCGCAAGCCCTTGGCCACGCGACAAGTTGTGCCTTTCGAGGCGAGCCTGATTTCATTCATAAATCGACTTCATTCTGAAGTTTGTAGTAAAATCGATATCCTTTGCTGTTTCGCTCGTGGCGGGGATCGAGATCAGAGCGCAGCGGGGTTTGGTTATGAATGAAATATTCAAATTCAAAGTTGTTCCAGCTAAGACGAGAGCCGATGTGGCTATTTAACTAGTTGGCTGTTCGAATGAATGTCGATAGATCCAAACGTTAAACTATTTATTCCGTCCGTTCATTTCAATCGTTTATTCATTGGGAATCGATTGACAGCGGAAACATATGCAGTGCTGAATGTTAAACATATGCGTTGCAAAGATGCATTTTCAATTTTCTAGCAAGACTTACTTACATTACAGCTTTGCTTTTTAGGTAATCGAACGTGAAAATTTTTGATTTTGAATCAGTGATTACTGATTGATTATTCAAAACTTCACAGTGACAAGGAAGTTTCCGAATGATTGATCGGAAATGTGAATGGAAATAATGATCAGCTTATGCTGTCACAAATCGATGCTAGACGTGATCGTGGTAGAGCATATGGGAAGAGCTTCGCATCCACTCACGCAGTTTTGCTTGTTCAACGTGTTTCGATTTCTATTGATTTACATATGAATCTGGGCCAAACGAGCGATACGCTTTTATCCTTGTAACGAAATTGAATTTTGATTCTTTTCAACTGGAAGTTTTTCAATTTGCAATATCAGCATTTCGGATCTCAGTGATTACGATACGGAGACGGTTTTCATCATACATAGTAGCTTCGATCATCACTTTATGAGAACGTCATGGCATAAATGATCGAAAATCTGCAATGTGCGCTCCATGGTGAAGAAAACTATTCTGTCTATGGGTTGATTAATTGACGATTAAAAGTTGTTAGTCCTTAAATGACAGAATGTTTGTTTCACCAGTGAAAGAAAAAATATCCAACATTTTCCCAATGTTGAGTTCTCTATCCAACTTGAAATTAAGAATCTCAAGAAATTTTTTATCGATTTTTTTTTATTTTGAAGGTAATGTTAGGTAAGAATCCATTGAAAGCATGATTTAGAATCGACTGTTAACTCGTTGCTCGAAAGATCTACTGGACATATCAATAAAAAAATGCGAAAATGATTCTGCTTTGGTTTTGAGTTGTTTTTTTAAACTTTCACTATTTCCATATTTATATCATCTCAAAAAATTGAATTGAATTGATTGAAAAAAAATGAAGAAACTCAAATTTAAGTTTCAAATGGAACATCATTCTGGAGTCATTGGCTCCAGGTGGCGTCAAACGGTTCCGGAAATGTAGGCGTTAAAATTAAAGCGGGTATTTGTATTTGGTATTTTTGGTATTTTGAAGAACTAAGTGCTTCCCTGAGTGAAGATCATTTTTTCTTCTAACTATCTTACATCAATATAGACTCAACGCTGGTCAGTGGAAAACCTGAAGTTTTGGTCGACAAATGTATAATCAACTCAACTCCGGAAAAATTTGAAAAATTTGGAAATGTCAAAAAGTCAGTTTTTTTTCAAAGTAAACTGCAGCCAAGAGTTGTACTCGGCTCGTGAAATTGCATGGCGAACATGATCCATCGACTACACACTGTATGGAGTGGTTTGCGTGTGTTCATATCTTCATCGGAGGGAAGTTTGAGGCTCAACAAGGGATTACAACATTGTGAGGGGTGATTCAAGCAGCAATTTCTAGATCTAAATTGGGTGCTTTTCTTCCGGGTAGGTTTGCTTTTCTGACCTACGAAGCAAATGCAACTAGTTTTGGTGGTTCGTAGTTTCACGGTTGTTTGGAATAAACAAAGTTATAAGAAAGCCCATTACTGAATTAATTACCTCAATTGCGATTTTGTTGTTGTCATTTTTGAATGTTTTCATGATTTACCTGAAAAGAAATAAGATTTGTCCATTAGTTGGTACCTACGCAATCATTGTTTTTTGTCTGAGAAGTATATACATTGTGTTTCAATATGAGTGACTTTTCCGTGTTTATTGAAGGACGAAGGGAAGAATCTTCTGATACGGAGAAATCAAATATTTTATTAGAAATTCCTTCCATTTTCTAGTTGTCAGAAAAACGTGGCTTTTTTCTAGTCACTATGGTCGTATGCACTTGGTAAACTCTGACTGCATACTATTATCAGTTTTTGTTGATCAGTCAAAATAAATTTATGCCATAAACCTGGTTGTTTGAAACATTAGTGTGGTATGATAAACGAGGTCGGAACACCGACCATATATGACAGAACATTTCTATGTGACTGAATCATTAACTTCACTATGAAAAAATGAAGCTTTCCACACCGCTTCCGAATGCTCTTTATTCATTGATGACATCCGAAAACCGTTTGGTTATGAAATTGAGAAAGTATCTGATTCAACTGAAACAAAATTTCAATTAATTAGGCATAAGCTAAACTACATCAATTGACATGGTTTATTTTCATTGTGCAAAATACATTGAAGTAGCAGTGACGGTTTTTTACTCAATAATCAATGATATTATAGAGGGGGAGACACCAACATGACAAAAAAGAAACATAAACACAAATTATCTGGTTTGGTTCAATCAAAATATAAAGAATCTAAAAAAGAAACAAAAAAAAAACAGAAGGCACACAAAATTCATGAGATATACAAATCTGACGCCTCTATTTTTTTGAACATTTACAAAACAGCCCAACTCAACTGTTAAATGTGCTTTTGAATAATAGCACTCAATAACATCAAAAATTTAAAAAGCAATAGCATTACCTTCACTAAACCAGGAATTACTTAGGAGGAATTTGCAAAATCATAGCAATATTTTTTCAAGAAGTTTACATTGGAAAATCTGAGAAGGACTGCTAACTGGCAGTCATTTTTTAGATATCCAGACACTGATTTTAGTCTCATTTTTCTAAAATAATCCTGATTTGTACCTCATCACTAAAAATCAACCGCAATGAGCATATTGGGCTTTCTACCAAAATTTTGCTGGTTGGACACTTAAAGAAAGCCGCTTATGCTTCTTCTTCCTCTTCGATGGTACTTATGCTCCTAGAGTAATTTCGCCGTCTCTATATTATATTACTAGCGTGGCTTATCGAAAACACTTGTTTCAATGCCATGTAATATTGGTTTCACTGCATTTGAATCATGTATCTTTATTCTTCCACAATCCATTCCGAGATTAGGAATAGTCTTGGAACAGAAACAATGAAAAGTATACTAGCCACAATAAATTATGTAGAGCTGTAAATGAAGATTCAGGATTCGTTATATTTTTACAGCAAACAGGCCCTACATATGGGGTTGTCCCGAAAGCTCTTGACAATTTTCAGGAGAAAAAATCAAGAGCATCATTTTTACAGATGGACATGCATGAATTAAATGATGTATGCAATACTTTGTTCGACTCAATATAACCATTCAACCAGATGTCAGTTCTGTGACACCTTCAACAAACTGAAAACTCGGTACGCAGTTTCATTCCTGAGATTAGCAGTCTGGGTTCAAGAGCGCCTTTTTCAACAATGTCGAAAAAGGTATTTCTGAATGGATTTCTGTATTTCTCTTTTATTATACTCATTACCTAAACCAACGGGCAAAGAGCCTTACTATACAATTCACAAATGAAGTCGCCAAATATTTTATGCACAATTTAGGAGGTCAATTTAGGTCGCCCAAAATTGTAAATACACAAATATTTTCTTCCTGAGAAATTTCTGATAAATTTCCAGATTTTGATTTTTATGCGTACTATTTTTTAAATTATTCTTGGCAACGCTTGCCGAATGCAAGCAATATTGTTCTTGGCTGTACATTTTGAAAAATAATTGAAGAAGGAAAATTGAATAAAAAAATTTACCAACGATTAGAATCCGTAGAGCGATTCATCGATTCAGTACGTTGTTTTGAAAACGAAACAACTTTAAACATAGGGGTAGTGAGGGCAAATTGGTCATGGGGGGCAGAGTGGTCACCTGCTTGTTTGGTAGTATAACTATTGACTATAGATGTCGTATTGATAGTCACCTTATGTTTGAAGAATTTAATCACTTTTGAGCCACCCTGTACTTCAGTAGAGCTGTTGCATGTTAAAATATAAATAAAAACAGAAATTGTTCTCTCAATAGCCATTAGGCCGTAGTTCTGTGCGCATGGTATTTAAGGAATTTCTCATGAAATTCAGTTTATTCAATCTGAAATATTGGACAAATCATCAGTTTGGTCGACTGTTCACATATTCTAGGAGAGGTGAACACATATTTTGTTTAATCTCAGCGATTAATTAGCATAGCATCCTTTTGTGGCTTTGACCTAGGTTTTTGTATGCATGAGAAAATTTAAATTGAGACTCTAGGTGAATAGACCAAGCTTATTTCATACATGTACCTACTATATCGAATATGAATTGTACAAATTTGAACGAAAACGAACGAATAAAAACATAAATCTATAGAAATCTAGATAAATGCTTGATATTTGCGAGTGACCACTTTGCTCCCACTAAGTGACCACTTTACCTCCAAGCAAAAAAAAAGTTCGATTTTTCACCATTTTTTCTAATGATGAAAAATGTACTATTTTGATTTTTTATAGTAAAAGTCGTTTGCTATCTTGAACAACAATGAGTTGAACTATAATATTCTTCGAGAAACGGGAATTGAAGCGGTATGTGGACGCTGGAAATGGGCATATTCCTTAGGGTGACCACTATGCCCCCACTTCCCCTATCTCCTTTTCTCAGTTCAATCTTCTCTTAATGTTGCCATGATTATTTTTTCTGTATTGTTTCCATTACATGGTAACTGTGGCTTAATATTTATTCGAAATTAGCTGACTGTTAGTCGAAAACATAAGTTGGAAATTATATATTTGGTGTTGAATGGCTATCGCAGGGCTGATTTATGACAAATAAAATTACGAGAAATGGAAACACAAAACACGCCATCCCACAAACAAGCATCACCTACCCTCAGTCGCCAAGAGCACAACGCTCACGCTATTATGTTTCACACGACGCCACAATAGAACAAGATACTCTTTTCGCACATTAGAACCTTTTCCCCTGGCATCGTTAGTAGCAACGGGTGCGAAAGGATCGCATTCCCGCGCGTTAAGTCTCTTGACTGCCTGCCTGCTAGCCTGGCCGACTGCCATACCAAGATGGCTTGTCATGGGAGGTGTTTGTTTTGATCCTCGCCTTTTTGCAGCTACCGTTCGCGCCATAGTTCAAGGAGTATAGTTTCGTCCCGTTCGTGAGTACGGGTATGTTTACCTCGAGAACGTGGATGTGTTGTTTGCCGCCCACGGTTCGGATATTGTTATTTTCCACCGCGAATAGTACGACGAGATGGTGATAATTCATTCATCGTGCACTGGAAGAAAAGGAGTCGTGTGCTTTCATATTGCGTTGTGGAAAAACTGGCGGGAACACAGGATTCGGGTTTTTTTTCCTTCCTCACAGAATACAACCCGACGCACGGCATAGTGCCATAGTGCCTAATGACAATGGAAGGCAATAATCCATGCTCGGTTGCTCAGTTGCGAACACGGCGGAAGAATACGATGGCGCTCTTTATTATCATGTTTGTATTATGTTCCTGCTCGGAAAAGATGTTGAGTGGGCGTTAAGTATCAACCGGCAGACACAAGAGTCATTATATCATATCTTTGCACACTCCACGTAGAAAGCACATGAAAGCATACATTATTATCTTCGGTTCGGGTAATTGCAGAATTTAGAATTAATAGCTCATTCATCTCAAACGATGCTTTTTGGAGGAACAGCTTGATTTTACATTTTATGTACATATCTCTACATGCAGTAATAAATCAAAAGGTTTTTTTGCTCTTCAGGCAGCCTTTTATTTTAGAATTATCTCACAAATGTTCCTCTGTGATTCATTCGGAGTACTAACGAATTGAAACAGGTGAGATAGTTAAAATAAGCGATGTTCGTTTGTCTCAATTTGTGGATTGAATGTAATGGGCGTCCATAATAAAATGAATGAGAATTAACCAAAAATACAGAATCACGTGGAATATAGTACATCTTGAGCTCCAAAATTTGATAATAAAAAATGCCATCTTCTACAATCAGATTCGCTTTTGGAAAATTAGGAAGTGCGTTGATGTTGATGAATTTGCATCAGCATTGAATTGGATAAGCAATCAAATAAATATATGTAATATCTCCTAGATAAAGACATGTTCTCCCCAACAGTTAGAATTGTCCTAGCCACGTCCTTGCAACTGTCAAGGAAAGGGAAGGAATGTTAGTTTAACATTTACTCTGGAGGATGCAGAGAACTCTATAAGTTCTCATAAATACCTCAGGAATTTGGAAAATGTGTTTGTCGGGAAGATAAGCCATAGGATACACGCAGTCGGTGTTACTGACGCAGGTAAAAAACCAACCTGCTGACGGAAAAGATAAGTGAAATCATATGATACTAGATCGTAGAATGTTAGGAATGCGCGTCAGATTTTCGACTGCTGTTCCATTAGATAGTAGCTGAATAAAAAGAATTAGTTTTTTTTAAATTATGATTTGATTTTAATTGATAAAGATGAAAGCCTGAGAGGATGCGAGTGCTTTAAGTATCAGTTCTGTCGTTAGTACAAACCCTTTATGTCTCTTCATCTTAACATTTACAAGCTCTGCCTGATGTACAAATGATAAGTAAGATATGCCACAGATTTTAACAAAATTGACGTTATAGAAAAGATAATTGTAAATTGGACATATAAATAAAAAGTAGAAGGGTCTGAGCCTAGAGGCACGAATGGAAACTTGACGTAGGTCTTTGAAACAATTTTGTAAATGCTCAGAAATCCGTAAATTTAGTTCATTCAATCTAAAATCATTCTAATCAACAATCTAATCCTTCTAATCTACTCCAAATGGTGGATCTAGAAAAAATATTTTTTATCTGGACGAAATCATTAATTATTAATCCTATTTTCAATATTAAATTTTTGAAAAAAAAATCAGATAGACATCCCAACATTAACACAAAACGTTAATATCGTTAGGTTAGATTGGACATTTTCTAATTTGTACGAAATTATTTTTTTTTGTTAAGGTGCAGGGAAGAAAAGGTGCATCTTCTTTAAAAATTGCAAATTGTGTGTAAAAGTATGTTTCTCACCCGACAATGCTGTGTGTAGTAATTTGATTCGCACAATTTTTCATATTTTCTGTTGGGGCTCGACTTAGATTTCATAAAATATCATATTTGATAGAGAAAAACCCGTGATGACATTTTGAAATTTTGCATTTATTCCGGTAATGATTGTCATGACAACACGCAATAGGCCAAACCATGGATTGCAAGCAACGAACAAACATTTTTTCAATTTGTTTTCCCACTAGAAAATTATTCGTTTATCTCTTTCATGAATCTCAGTTTCCGATGGATTTTTCCTGTTGAATCGAAAGTACACTGGAGTCGTTTTTTTAGGCGGGGGATAGGTGCTGCGTGAAAGAAAACCGCCTAAATTCCAAAATACGCGTGAAAAAACCGTGTTAATTTCAAAATCAGCGTAAAAATAAACAGCGTAAATTCCACAATCCGTGCAAAAATCTAACAAACAGTAAATTATTAGTTTGATTAACTTTTTTTTTGCATGCTGCAATCATGGTATCTGTTTCTCCTTTCATTTCCCAGCTACTAATCAGTGATACAATACAAACTTATTTCGTGAGAAGCCACATCAATTAGCATATTCAATCTGTTTACACTGGGAGTTACTTTTTACGCGATTGATACGTGCTCCCGTAAATTTCGAAATCCGCGTTGAAAAAACCGCGTAAATTACGAACTCGGCGTAAATCCGTTTAAATTCCTAAAACAGCGTAAGAAACGTGTAAAAACTGACTTCAGTGTATATAAATATTACATATCAATTAAAAAAATACAATAAATTAAAAAAAAATTAAAGGTTTCGTGAGAATCAAATTTTTATTGCAATGATGAAATTTTTTTTTTTCGCCTGTCTCTACCATGGAGGCTAATGCCCGAATCGTATGGAAATATGTTGTTTGTTGCTCTTCCCCTACAGCGCAAGCAGCGAGTAAGGTCTAAAAAACAAACCTACTTTACTCGCTAATTGATCGCTCGTTTTACTATCTTCATTATTTGCGTTATAATCTAAAAAAATGCTGAATAAATTTCCTATCGAATGGTATATAGTATAACATATATCACAATAACGATTTTGCGTAATATGCATTTGAAATCCTTTAATTTTTCGTTACATTTTTCGTATAGTGATTATATAGAAATCAAACACGTAGTCCTACCTCAAAATAATAATTGATCAGTGTCTTTATGCGATACTAAATAGTAGTCTCCATATATTTGTTGGTGGTTTTATTTATAAAATATAACCAGATTCAACGGGTGAATCAGCTGTTAGTGGGGCCAAACAATGTAGATGTAGGCACTTTCAGAGTACAGCCTGTAAGGTAGACAATGCCATGCAGTTAGCTGATTAGATCTGATCCAAAAGCCACAATGCCACAGTTACAGTTACTGAATCATCAAGGAACCTTATTAAGGGCAACAACATTGTTGAGGCACTCCTTTCTGTATAGTTCCGAATTCATGCTCGTATCCGTTACATGTTGCCATAGGAACAGATCTTTTGCCAAACCATGAATTACTCGCAAATTTATCCGCACAAAAAAATTGAATCTTCTAAGAACATTGCCACGAGTTGAAGCCTTGTGGAATTTGATTTCCCGGATTTAGTTGAAATCGTCTTTCGCATAAGTTTCATCGTACATCAAAACATATCCATCGTCCTTCGCCAGCCCCTGGTCTTACAGCTTACGAGCCTGGATATAGGTCTTGCTTGTTTTTTGAGAATTCGATTGCGTTGTCCATCAGCTCGGTAAGACCTGAAGTTGTAATAGCAGTCAACATTCAGTTTTTCCGCCGAATAAGAATCCGAGATCAACATTTACTTTCAGAGGCCTTCAGCTACAGTTGATGATTTAGGGTTCCTCTCAGACGCCCATTGGATATCAGGAATGACGCTGCGTATAGAAATTTCCTTCGACACAGGAAAGCGACACGCTTTCCGTTCATTTCGCTTCAAGAGAATTTACACAAAATCAGTATAGGTTCCAAACATAATTATTGTATAAATAGAAAATATTGTATATACAGAAAATTCGACTAGAAAGTTCTCGCATATCCTAAATCATCCGAAAACAAACCTTTTTTTTTAATTTCCTTATTTAGTAACCCAGTAAGTCCCAGTGATTAACGTTTTTCTATCGAAAAGCTAAATGTTGGCTTCTAGGGACCGATACGGGGCTTAACGTGTTAATGTATGCTTTTTGCAGTATAAATTAAAACCTTAGAAATCGAAAATCGTACGTGTAGAATAATTCGGCTATACAATATTATACAATTGTATCACAATTTTCTTGAATTTGCATTCGTAAAGTATTGTGAATATTACAATTCAATTGGATGGAATCGAAAGGGTAAGAATCTCTGAGCTGCAAAATGTCGTTCAGGCCATTCTTATCATCTCATATTGTTGTCAGCTTCGACAAGAACAACCCGATCCGCCCCTAGTCACTCCTCCAATAATAGGAGGAGAACTCGCAAACAAAAATCTTGTCAACAAGCCCGCGATTCTCGGCACACGACTCCGTGCTGGGCCGAACAAACAACGGAATCAGCTTCAGCCGGCTCTTGATGGCGGAGATAAGCGTGGGCAGGACGTCATAAAATTTCATACAATCCCGGTCGAGCGCGCGCATGCCTGTGACCCCCCCCCCAATCGACCCCCCTCCTTCTGGCGTTCATGTAGGGCTCAAACGGACGACGACGCTGAATGAACCGAGCCGAACTGTACCCCAAAGCGCACTCGAATGCATCCGTAGCCGACCACGTTTATTGGGCAAACATGAGTCTCGGGGACCAAAGGGGAATATTTATTATAATTTTGTCATTTATCTGTGTTGAAGCCTGAAACCACTGTGACAAAAGTTTGCACCTAGGTATTTTCCCCCCATAAAGTGTAGAGTTTTATTATAATTTAAGGTAATTCGTGTGAGCTTATTACTTTGCAGAGCAGATCGGCTGAAGCCCGGTGATGAAGCACTTGCCGGGTCCTGCATATGGCGGTGTATGCGTGTCTCTATCTCATCCGCAATCATCCAGCACCTCAGCTCTTTTTTTATCACAAGAGCTCTGATTACTAATTCAACGCGTCACGAAATGTCGAATGGAGACAATAAATTAAATTAGTCATAAATTTCACTCTGTCAATGTATCCAAGCAAGAGCCAACAGCTTTTCTTGGCATCTGCTGGACACGTTATGTCCTATTTTCAGGATATCTATTGCTCATAACACACCAGGAGTTTGGGTCACGTGCGACTTACCGCGGAATAGATTCAAACATCCAGACAGCATCCAGTTATTGTTCCGAATGCAAGAACAAATCTGACCAACATTCAGCATATGTCCTCATCACGCAAACGATCGCCCGGCAATAGGAAATGAAATAAAATTATTCAAATTAATAGGGTGCGAGAAGAGGCGATATGTATGAAGAAATGTGTGAGAGAGAGAGCTTATAAAATGCTATCCCGTGTTATATCTCTTCGAATCTCGATGAACTGCGAGAGATAGCGTGTTGAAATTGATGCGGGCCCTGGGAAGGTGCGAAGAGCGGTATTATAAATTGCCGACCAACAAATCACTTTTTATCTAGCGTTAAGTAGTTCATATAAAAAAATCTAGTAGGAAGGCTGATGAAATTGTATTATTTTTTTGCAGAATGTGTTCCATTGGCCGTTGGAACATTACGTTTTCTAACACCTATCACGAGCGTAACTCCGGTGAGTAGAAAAATCCATGTTATTTCCATCATTAGAATTGTAATTATATGCTCTTATAGAGGGTTTTCCAACTTTAAATTCCGAAAGTAAATTGAAATAAAACACACTTAGAATTCGAATTTCGATTAAACTTTTATTCCAAATTAAAGTTTGGTTTATGCCATTATGTGTGAAATACAACATCATTCAAATGTCCACGTAGGGCTTCCTCGCACACCTTGATCCGGAACAGGTAATTTTCGATGACTTTTCGGCACATATGGGACGGTATCTCGGTCATAACTTCACGAATGTTGTCTTTCAAATGTTCAAGATTTTGCGGAGAGTTGACATAGACACAGTCTTTCGCATAACCCCACAAAAAAAAAGTCTAGCATTAGCATTGAGCAAGTTGCACAATATCGTAGGTGGTACGAATTCAGAACAGTTACGTCAAAAGCTTGCCTCCATCCGTTACTGACGATTGGTAGTATCTCTTAGATGAAGGCATGCTTTCTCCAACAGTTAAGAATTGTCCTGCCCACGTCCTTGCAACTGCTGAGGAAAGGGAAGGAATGTTAGTTCGATATTTACTTAAGAGAGATGCAGAGAACTCTACGACCTCTCATAAATATCTCGGGAATTTAGGAAATGTGTTAGTAGGAAAGGTAAGCCATAGGATACACTCAGTCAGTGTTATTGGCACAGCTTGTGATTACTATATTTATTACTATTACTATTACTATTACTATTACTACTACTATTATTATTACTATTATGATGAGGGAATTGTTCTATGATATTACATTGTAGAATGTTGTAGATGTACTCCAGCCTTCCGATTGTTGTCGCATTATAAGCTATATAAAAAGAATTGATTTGTTGATATGTTAAATTTTGATTTGTTTTTTTTTTCATTGATACAGAGGAAAACCTTCGGAGAGAGAGTGCTTCAGCTATCTCTAATCCAGTAGGCACAACGCCTCTACTATCTACGTCTTAACAATTATATGTTCTTCCTGAAGGTTTAAAAATAATAAATTTTTACCACAGGATTGCACAGAATTTCTAAGATATTAGAGATGATATTTTATATAAAAACCCCACAAAAAAAAAGTCTAGCGGGTTCAAATCGCATGATCTGGACGGCCAATTGGCATCACCAAAACGCGAAATTATGCGTCCCTTAAATTTCGTTCGCAATATGGCCATGTTCGGTCGTGTTGTGTGGCACGTGGCGCCGTCCTGCTGAAACCACATGTCATCCGTATCCATATCCACAAATTTGTGGCAAAAAAAAAATCGGTTAACATGCGGCCATAGCGCTCACCATTCACAGTTACCGTCTCGCCGTCCTCATTTTCAAAGAAATACGGTCCGATGACTCCACCAGACCATAATGCGCACCAAACAGTGACTTTTGGCGAATGCAATGGCCTCTCAACAATCACGTATGGATTTTCTGAGCCCTATATACGGAAATTTTGGGTGTTCACATAGCCACCGAGCTCGAAATGTGCCTCATCGCTGAAGACAATTTGATGCGAAAATTCAGCATTTTGCTGCTGTTGTTCGTTCACCCGATCGACGTATGCCCGACGCATTCCATGGTCACCACGCTCTAATTTTTGTACCAGTTGGACTTTATATGGATGTAGGTGCAAGTCCGAATGCAAAATTCGCCACAATGATGTGTTTGACAAGCCCAATTGTTGAGCACGCCGTGGAATCGAAACATTCGGGTCATCCTCCACACTGGCAGCAACAGCAGCAATATTTTCGGCCGAACTCACATTACGATGATGCACAGGTTTCACAATATCCGCTACGGATCCAGTTTGTTCGAATTTACGCACTACATTAGCGATTGTGTGCTCTGTAGGCCGTCCATGACGACCAAAATCCGTCCGTAATGCTCGAAAATCATTTGCCGGTTTTTCATCATTTTTATAGTATAATTTAACAAAATTAACACGTTGTGCGATGCTAAAACGATCCATATTGTAAAATGGCAGACAATCAACTAACGATATGACGCTTTGGTTGACAGCTATGTCAAACGGTTGTCAGCGCAAGGGCTGTATACTTTCGGAAGCCCGAAATGGAAAACCGTGTATATCGATGACTCACCGACAGGGCTGTAACCGAGACTATGGAGTGCCTAACCGGGTAAGGGAGTAAAAGTGCCCCCAAACCAAATCACCAGCTGAATGGAAAATATTAAATAAAACATTTTGGCAGTAGTACCATATATTTGAGTTCTTTTATGGGACACCATAGGATCTATGGTGAAAAATGCAACTTTTGGTTTTTTTCACGCCATTCTCAATAGCTTTGAGACAAAAATATGAAAAAAATACTGAAAGTACATCTTATTAAGGTGTATCGATCAATATTTCCAAACAATTTTTTCATCAAAAAATCAAATACAGCGCGGACTCGATTATATACAGTCTTCGACTTATTTTCACTGTATATTATAATCGAATCCTGTATATAATCGAGTCAAAAAAAATAAAAAAAAATATTTGTTTTCTATACACATATTTTTCGTTTTTTGATTATAAAAGAAGAATTTAATTCTTGATTCATACCCTTAAAGTCATAAAATACCTTCCTCATATAAAAAATTCTAATTATTCCAGAATGTGATAAAGGATCATATTGGATGATAAAAATCCTTCTACGCATATGTTCGAATTCCAACAATGACAGAGTTATTGAACTTTTTCTCTGTCTCGGCCCTGTTTGCCTTAAAGTGGGTTTTATTCAAAAATTACGCTGCGTAGGACAATTCTGTTGCTTCCATTTGAAAGATAAGAAAATTTTATACAGAATAGAGTAGTGAAACTTCCAAATTAGTGGATTGAGTTAACGTTTTAGAAGTGAAAAATTTCAATGTTTGTGGGTTTTCAGGTGTTATTCTTAATTTTATCCAAAAAATACATAATATTTATGGATATTTCAGACGTCTTCCTTCAGTCGCTCTGCATTCAGGTTATTATTATTTTTACTCTCGTAGTGTTTGTTATTTGTGAGGAAGAGTGTTTCTTAAGCAGTCCGAAAGATCTAATCTAGCTGGCTGAAATGTTTTGCAAAAGGGAAATCGGACAAAAATACTGGAATAAGTTATTTTATCAGGTATCAGGTAGCTGAGTTTCGAGGTTTGAAATTGTCCGCGTCAAGTTTTTTCCTGTTTGAGCCTGCACTCATATGTGTGTGTGTGGTGCAGTGCAATACATCGAGTGTTGAGATACAACACAGAACAAGCACGCGCGTTACGCTGGAGGAGCTGTTTATCCGGAGGTCAGGTGTTTGACACTTTTTGGTAGATAAAGTGAGGTTTGAAAATTGTACGAACATTATTTTATTTGCCACTCCCCAATTATCAACAGTGGCAAACAATGTCAAACATCGAACATGGAAAAAAAATCGACTGAAATATTGAAGGTAGTTCAACTATGTATCGACAGGGTCGAATAACAGACCAAAAAATAGTATAG
This sequence comes from Toxorhynchites rutilus septentrionalis, assembly GCF_029784135.1. NCBI lineage: Eukaryota > Metazoa > Arthropoda > Insecta > Diptera > Culicidae > Toxorhynchites > Toxorhynchites rutilus. The sequence continues at coordinate 228,636,990 of NC_073746.1, forward strand.
GCATCACACAACTGAATATTTGCTTGTCGTGAAGTTGATCGAATTTTATCTGCAAAAAGAGTCAAATATTTGGCTTCGGCCAAACAGTGTATGAGCACGCTAAGAAGTATGCGTATGTTCTCTAGTGTGAATCTGATGGCTGCATTTACATACACCATCAACGCTGACATCAATGTCCAATAGGATTCGCCAAAGAAAATAGTTGACGTTACTGTGTATTGGTCACACTTTAATTGCGTGCCAAACCGAAATATTGTTAAACGCGACTTGACATAAAATATATCTTCGGCTGCTCTTTGATATTTTCCATTATTCGAATCTAGGAATATCGTTCCGTCGAGTAGTAGAGAGCTCGCGATTATATAATTACATCACTTACTGCTGTTCTATTTTCCAATTTTTTGTGTAGTTATATTAGAACATATAGATTTATCTTGGATACCTTCTCAGGTTTCCCAAAGATAAATCTTCACCTTCGCGATTGGATTAGGATAGAAAGTACATAAGATAAAATATAAAGTCGGTCCAATTCATTCTACAAGTTACCTTCTCAGGATACCTAAAGATAATTTCTGCCACGTGTTATAACACGAGATCTAAGAGTTTTCGTTTCGTCGAGTGGTTGACAGTTTGCGTTTACATACTCACATCACTTACCTCAGTGAATCCTGATTATTACCTTCCCCTACTAACAACAATCCCTTCCATGATATTTGCTAGGGAACCACGCTATAGAGGCGACCCTTCTGGCCTTCGGGCGGCGAATATCATACTAACATTCCTTCCCTTCCCCTGGTGACTGTAAGGACGTGGCCTGAGACGTTATTCCCCATTTAAAGCTCGAATTACCGAGAATTGCACAACGAGAATGATTTGCTAGTCCCAAGCGTCATTCTGTGTGTTCTTTGTGCAATTTGGTTGGTTCAGGTCAATCACGGAGAGCAACTACGAATTGTACAGTCTACCCAAACTCAAGCTCAAGCTCAAGCTCTAATCGCTCTACAATTTGTTATTTGACACCTAACTTCTATCTTTATTAATTTCGCCGCAACATCATTTTAAACAATTCCTGGTGAATCTTCAACTTAAATCTACCGAAATCGCGATTTTTTACTTCACTGTACTCGTAATAGACAATTAACTTCCACTTTAACACTGACCCATTTCATTTTCTCTTAAAATAAGTCATATTTGAAATATAAAAAAAAAAAATTCGAACTGTATATAATCGAGTCACATATAATCGAATCATATAAAATCGAGTCTATATAATCGAGTCTGACCTGTACTAAACAAAATTAAAATTGATTTTTATTTTTATTTTAAATTCAATTTTAATTTTTTTATTTTTAGGCTTGGGTATGTTGAAAAGAATGTTTCTGGCTAAATTACAATTCAACTTTACGGTCCAAAAAATACGCAATTCAAAACGTTTCAAATTAGTCACCCTCGAGTAAGCCCTGACCGTCTTTTCGTTTCTTAGGAGATGTGTGTCATAAAGAAAACTCCCAACTAGAAAAAAAGATTCAACGAGAAAAGATTAGCATAGACGCCGATAATCACTCGGCCGTGGGAGTTACGATTGTGTCACATTTACCCGAAACCCACTCACCCGAAAGACAGTTTCCCGAAAGACATTCACTCGAATCCCACTCACCCGAATGTAACAAATACCCGAATGTAACAGTTACCTGAATGCAACAGTTACCCGAATGTAATATATCTAGCCGAATGCGACGCTTATCCGAAAGAAGGATAATACGAATAATACACAAATTTTATTATTAAGAAGTATTTGTATATTTATTTCTGGTCAATGTTATCTAAAGATCATATTTATCTCGTACGTTCATTTCTATTTAAAAAGTATTTTTGGGTAGTGCAATTTGAGAAATAGCGCCATTGAATAAAATCCTTTTGAAAAATAAAAACGAAAAGTGAAAGAATGCGGTTTTATAACGTATTATGAAGTTCATCTATTCATATGGATGATGCAGCCAGTTTACTTAAAAGAAAGCTGACAATTTTGATACATACGTATTATGGCACTGAAGTGCAATTTTGATTATAAATTCATTTTTTCGCAATAAAGCTTATTTTGAGATCACTGTTATGGGGCGAAGTCCCCATCTAACGAGGATAAGAAACCGAGGCGGCCTAAAGTCGCAAGCAAACTCGCAAGCAAACCTGTGTTCCACCGATTGCCCGGTTTGTTTCAAACATAGGAGACGATCCTCTAATTAGATCATACGGCATACGCTTATCTGGTGCATCACGTTTGCAACCAGGCATTCAAAATTCATTACATACATAATTAACCGGACAAACATAATGAACCAGGTAAACGTATGCCGTCTGACGCTCGCTAACGCTCGGTCGAACCTAACTAGAGGATCGTTTCCTATGTTTCAAACTAACCGGGCAATCGGTGAAACACAGGTTTGCTTTCAAGAGGCCGAAGCTTACGACGGCGGGTCGACTGCCGACTCGGATTGCGTCACCTCGGCGGCTTCGTGCCGCCTTTTCCTCGTTAAATGGAGACTTCGCATCCATTACATTGACCTCGGAATAAATTTCATCTCGAAATAATAAATTCATGATAAAAACTGCGCTGCGGTGGAAAATACTTAAGTACCATTTTTTGCTTATCTATTTGTTTTTTATTAAATTCGCCTATTTTTACAGGCTCAGTTACATAAGTTTAAAGGAGCCGAATTCTTAATTATATTTTTATTACTATACATAAACATTTTATTAAATCTAAGGTTAGTAAGGTAGAAACCCGATTACTCGCGGTACACTCGAGTTTAGAAGGGTGCCATATTTTTTTCAGGAAAAGGATGGCAATTGTTACAATAATGATAATCTCACGCACTCAATTCTTAAATCTATTCGTATATCTATTGTGTATTTACATTTCATTTATTTACAAGTTATTCTACTGTTTGTAGCAAGGGGACCAATTGCTCGCAAAGAATATAAGGATATAAGGATAATCACAAACGAACATCGATAGCTTTAAGGAAAATATAGATTATGGACATGTAATCAAGGTCTAACCGAGCCAATACATCTCTTACCGGCACATTGGGCTGTCTTCCTCTAGCCCGAAGAGAGTTTTCTAAATTCGATCTGGCGACAAGATACAACTCGCACGACCAAACAACTTGCTCGATGTCGTGGTAACCGTGGCCACAAACACAAAGATTGTTGTCGGCAAGATTAATACGAAAGAGTAGCGCGTCTAACGAACAGTGATTGGACATGAGTCGGGAGAAGGTTCGAATAAAGTCCCGACTCAAGTCCAGACTTTTGAACCATGGTTTGAGGCTAACCTCAGGGATAATTGAGTGGAGCCACCGGCCCAATTTATCTTCGTTCCATTTGCGTTGCCAGTTAGCGATGGTATTTTTAAGGACTAAAGAATAAAATTCATTGAAGGCGATTTGACGCTGATAAATATCGCCTTCAATTGCACCTACCTTTGCTAATGAGTCAGCCCTCTCATTACCCGGAATGGAGCAATGCGAAGGGACCCAGATAAAGGTAATGACATAACAGCGTCTGGTTAAAGCACTCAAAATTTCTCGTATTCTCTCAAGGAAATGCGACGAGTGCTTTTCCGGCCTCACTGCACGGATAGCTTCGACAGAGCTAAGATTATCCGTTACAATGTAATAGTGTTCAACAGGTCGTGAGGCGACGCTGTCCAGCGCCCAGTGTATTGCTGCCAATTCCGCAATATACACTAAGCAAGGATTCTTAATTTGGTGTACCAAAAGTGTAGCGTAGTGACGATTCTATGGATATTCTAAATCCATAGAAATTAATTGCCGTTGTTTAACTCTTTTATGCATTATTTAAGTTGATAATATTGGTCACACCAAAGGAGATTTGGTTGTTACACAGAAAAACTCTTTTTGGTTTGATCGAAACATTTAGTGATTTGTTTCACCTGATAAATTCCAATAGACATAGCGTGAAACAAATTTTGTTCAACTTGAGATGAACCATGATTATTCGACCGAATAAAGGGATCACTTTGATAGGTTCGAATAGGATTTCAGATAAGTTAAGCTTACGGAGACTTTCAAATGATTCCCTTTGAGGCCAGAATGGAACTCTCCATCCTTTAAGCAGAAACGTATAATAATACTTGTGACACAAAATGGCGCTCGTTCCCGCTCTGGATGGGGTACTAACCTGTTCCGTTACTTCCAAACCATAAAGCGACCAGATCGTCACTGGGCGACGGATGATAATTACCATACAAATATGGACTCGGATAATCAAAAAGCAGTCGCTTGGACGGTGATTCGCCTGGAATTAAACAGAGAGGGGAAAAAAGCGAGTGAAAAATTAAATATATTGTTGTGTTGTGCGCTCAGAAGAAGTATGACAAAAGTATCACTTTTCTTAGCGTGATGACGTTATGTTTTGTTGGTCATGGCCAAGCAGCTCGGAAGAAGAGTGTACACGGCATTAGAGGCCGCGGCTTGACGAAAGACTTCCGCTGGTTATTTTTGTGAGCGTGAACTTACTTAGCTCTCGAGGACTCGCGAAATTGCACCGGTTTTAGGAGCAGCAGCAGCAGCCAAGTTGATTGACCAATGTATTCAGCAATGAAATGGCGTCACAAGTCTTGGAGCCATTGTAGTTAGTGGACGACTCAAAATTCGAGAGGGGTGCCAACTAGTCCCCGTCGAGCAGATTTTCCTTAATAAGAAACAAGATGGCGTGGGATTTTCTATATGACTGGGCGCTACGTTTTTTTATTGTTGTTTTTTGGTTTCGAGAATCCATTTGTTTCGCTGTTTAAGGCAGTGAGCGAATTACGTCGCACTAATTTAGTGTGGTATGCTTTCCGGCGGGACATTCAGCTGTCAGTCCAAAATGGCTTTTTGATGGAAAAGATTTGCAATTGTGCCATTGAATTGAGTTTCGTGTGAATTCTGAGCGAATGAAGATTGATTGCTCGTTTGTTGGAGTCTTGATAGTCTTTCCACACAGCGATTTCCGTTTATTTAAAACATGAGTTCGTTACCTTTGCGGAGGCGTGAACATTGTGGAGAATATTGATGCTTTAAGTGGTACTCGCAAAATTTTGGAGTAAACAAGATGCTTTATAGTATACGTTACATAAGTGGAATGGAAGTGTTGGTGTGAAGAGTGCAAAGTGGATGTTGACTGCTATCTCTCATTTTTCTCAGGAACACTAAACAGACTGTCTATGGTGGAGAGTGTGTGCCTCAGCTACGTAGAAATTATGTTACGCGTAAAAGTCTACTTTTCGATGGTCTTTGAAGCTTGTTACATTTTTCAAATGAAAGAATGTTCATTTAGATTTAAAAAATGCACTATCATAGAAATGTTTATTTGAGGGTAAAAAAGGTCCAACTTTAGAAAAAAAATTACAGAAATATTCAAGAACGATATAATATAGTTTTATTCCTTAAAAATAAAATAAACTTTACTGGAAAAAATAATTTTTTTTTAATAAAACAATGCAACTTCGCGTAAATTAAAACAAAATTGTGTATATGATAGTGTGATGATAGTTCACTTCGGATTATCGTATATCACAGCAAATAATTCGAACAACCATGGATCGTTCGAACTCTGTGTTCGCTTTATGAACCGTGTGTTTAGAAGTCCGTTTTGATGCCAGCCAGAGTCACCACCAACTTTTTTTGTACCTCAATTGAGAGCCAATAATGTGGAGAAGCTGTGGCTTCAACAACGCTGCAAATGTAACATCACGCGGAAGAAACAGTTTCGAGAAGTTTCGGGACTCGTGAATTGGCATCCATGATACGACATAATATCGTTGGATTATTCTTTGCAGGACTATGTCAGGTATTTAGTCTACGCAGACGATTGACGCCTTGGGAGACACATCTGCCTCGTTATCATAATAAACGGCCTCCATTGCGGCAAAAGTGATCGAACATTTGAGGTAATATAAACAGATTAGAAAGCTTTTACACTCGACAAAAATAAAGGACAGAGTGCTCAGTTGAAATTTCTAGGTGATTTTTGAAGTGTTGTAACTTCGTGAAAAATTATCGTATGAAGATGGTATATACCATATTTGAAGCTATTTTGACTTTTAGGTTTGGGAATATTTTATGAACATATTTCTATCTGAATGTGTGTAAATATAGAGGACAAAATATCAGAAAGAAATAAAAAAATGGATTTCTTTCTGTTTTCAAACTTCTTGTAGACAAACACAATTTTTTGCTAACCATCTCAATGGCGAGTTCAATTAACCTGATCAAATAGCTTTCATTTGATTCCTAGAACGTGACTGTAGGACCTTTTCATGTAATGATATTTCTGTTTGAAAAAAATTCCACTTAAATTTCTCAATAATTGATACGGCTAAGAAACGTTTTGCAGATTAACATTTCTTACCGTTTTTCGGAAACGGTCTCTAACACGAAAATTTTTTGTTGCGGTCCATTGTGGTATACTATTATTAACTCTATAAGGAAGATTGTCCAACTGATGAATGATGTTTGTATTTGAGTAACTTTATATACATATATGAACAGAGGTACCTTAAAGATATCTGACTTCAGGTACAATCTAAGCATAACAAGTTAATTATTTTTTTTCCCATAACGTCCGGTTTAATCAACGAGGTGTATTTATGTTGTTGGGATTTCAATTCTACTTTGAAAACTGTTCGTGTTTTGATTGTGCTACACGAATGATATGTCAAAAGTTTGTATGAAGATTAAAAAAAAATGATATCGCTACGTTGTGTATTAACCCGCATGTCTTCAAATGTTTTTCAATGTAACTCCTCAACATATAAGTTGTTGGAAAAGACAAATTCATAAAATCTCATGAACATGACGGTATAACACGACAAACATATTAAAATGGTCTATTTACTATAAAAAAGACAATAAATTAGAAATATTTTTTTCAATATCTCGAGAATGGGTGTATTTAGAAGGAGATTGAAAAGGTGTTTTTTTTGTTTTAAATCACATCCTGATTCATAATTTATGGCTCAAATTTATTATTAAAATACAAAAATTCGAAAGTTCTAAAATTCATAAAAATTCAGTGTTCCACAAAGTTTGTCAAAAATAGTTTTACCATCTTGGACTCTTTTTTTGAATTTTCTATATGACTTCTATTTTATATGGAAAAAATAAAAAAAAAATACATATTTTAGATATTGCAGATTAAAGTTTTTTTTCTTAAATAAAAAATAGAGTACAAATTTTTTTCTAAGTGTATATTTTTTCACGTTTAAACATCAATACTCTAAAACTCTTTGTAATGCACTAAAGGGTGTGTCACATCAAATTGCATCACGGAAAAAACGCTGTAGAAATTCGCCCTGTAGACCGATTCTTTTGAAAATTTTAGACAGTAAAATAAAAACTATTAAACAACTTTTGGCATTTTCTTTTTATTCATACTTCGAACCCAAGCCCGTATGCTCGCACCTTCCTCTTTACCCCGTCCATAAGGTTCTGTACAACGTCAGGTTGTAGTTTTTTTTGAACAGAAATCCATTTTCTCTTGAAGTCCGCCTCCGATTTGACAACTTTTGGGTTCTTCCGGAGGGCCTGCTTCATAATCGCCCAATATTTCTCTATTGGGCGAAGCTCCGGCGCGTTGGGCGGGTTCATTTCCTTTGGCACGAAGGTGACCCCGTTGGCTTCGTACCACTCCAACACGTCCTTTGAATAGTGGCACGAAGCGAGATCCGGCCAGAAGATGGTCGGGCCCTCGTGCTGCTTCAATAGTGGTAGTAAGCGCTTCTGTAGGCACTCCTTAAGGTAAACCTGCCCGTTTACCGTGCCGGTCATCACGAAGGGGGCGCTCCGCTTTCCGCAAGAGCAGATCGCTTGCACACCATGTACTTTTTGGCAAACTTGGATAGTTTCTGCTTGCGAATCTCCTCCGGAACGCTGAATTTGTCCTCTGCGGAGAAGAACAAAGGCCCGGCAGCTGACGAAAGTCCACTTTGACGTAGGTTTCGTCGTCCATTACCAGGCAATGCGGCTTCGTCAGCATTTCGGTGTACAGCTTCCGGGCTCGCGTCTTCCCCACCATGTTTTGCCTTTCGTCGCGGTTAGGAGCCTTCTGAACCTTGTATGTACGCAGGCCCTCCCGCTGCTTGGTCCGCTGGACGAATGAACTTAACAAATTCAGCTTATTGGCGACATCCCGGACCGAACTTCTCGGATCACGTCTAAACTGCTTAACTACGCGCTTGTGATCTTTTTCACTGACAGAGTCCATTTTTGCCGTTCTTCACCTTCCGGTCGATGGTTAGGTTCTCGAAGTATCGTTTTAGTACTCTGCTGACCGTGGATTGGACGATTCCCAGCATCTTACCGATGTCCCGATGTGACAACTCCGGATTCTCGAAATGAGTGCGCAGGATTAATTCACGGCGCTCTTTTTCGTTCGACGACATTTTTCCAAATTTACGAAAAATTGACAGTGAAGCATGGCCAACGTGATCTATACACTCTTATCTGATTATAAGCGAAAGCTGAAGATATAATTCCTAAAAATTAAATTTCTACAGCGTTTTTACCGTGATGCAATTTGATGTGACACACCCTTTATTTCGGTGCGACTCATAGTTTTTGAGATATAAATTATCAATTATTTTTCTTACTAAAATCGATACGCCCTATTGAAAAGTTACGCATGAGTCAAAAAATTTCCAATTGCTGTGGATCTCTGCATGTTTAGGACGATTTAATTTGGAATTGTTCCATGTCAAAACTAGTTGATTTAAGTGATATACAGGAGACTAAATTTCTAAAAACTGTGAAAACCTTCAAGATACTGCGTTGGAGTACACTGAAAAATGTAAGCCTTGTTTAACAGAAACATAACAGTATTACATTAATGTGAATTCTTGGAAGGCCAAACAAAGAAGTAGAATTGGTTTAAAATAAAACTTTCTGTTCATATATATTACAGGAATTATAATTAATTAGATAAAAAGCTGGAACAAATAATCCATATCAGTTGGTGTAAAATTGTGCATATTTGACTCAAATCGGACCATCCGACATCTCAAATAAAGGTTTAAATTTCGCTCAAAAATAATGGATTTATTTTCCCCTACCTAATATTTTCAGAAAAGGAAAACAAATTTCTAGAATATACGAAATTCGTGAAGTTTATGACTTACTTACTATTACTATTCACGACTCAATGTTTATCATAATGAGCTCGGAGTTTTTCTTGTTGCGCTTTCCATTCTGCATGCATCAAGAGCGTTTTTAATATATCAGTGTCGGTCCCAGCTCCCAACAATACTTTTTGTATTAATAGAAAAAAGACAGAAATTCGACTAGAAAGTACAGGGTCTTTCAGATTAAACGCTCACGCAACAGATATTAATAACCTCTACAAAAGTGAACCGATATTTATTTTCAAAAACGAAAATATAGCTAATTTTAGGACACTTTCGATGTGATCACTCTTTTTCGATAACGCGTTTTGAACGGTGAAAACATTTTTTCACGTACAACTCTAACATTCTGTGGCTTATGACCAAAGTAACGGTCCTTCACGTACCCCCAGAGGAAGTAATCGACGATGAGAATTTTATCATAAGAGGACAAAGTTTTCTAGAAATTAAGGCTTCGGTTGCTCGAGTAATACGATTTCACTAAAAATATACGTTCTTGTAAATTGTACATCTTGATACTAAAAACCATCCGACCAGACTGAACGAGTGGCCAAGTATTATCGTCCCGAAGACCATCGACGGAGCGAAATTTTTTTTATAAGGAGCTATTCGATTTTTTTTTGCGTGAGCGTTTAATCTGAAAAACACTGTATATATGATATGGCAATATAAGATAGTATGAGCGAGCGAAACAAGATACACACTGCAAATAAGCTCGCAATAAAACTTTTCGCCACATACAGGGCATAGACCAAGAAATATATATATGCAGTTTATGTTCTCGTATTTACTCTTCGAAAACACTTTCCAAATTAATTTTATAGTGAGATGTAAGATTAACACGCTTATATACAACAGCACTAGAAGCTATATGGATAGCGTGATCGTGTGAAACAACTTTGCTTTCCAGCCGGCCTTGGTTTGATCGCCATTGACATCGTATAAATTTTTGTTTTGGTACAATCCCAAAAGAAATGAAAAAGGAAAAAAGAAAGAGATGTCTGCTCCCATACATACAAACATTTTAAAGATTTTAAACAGCTCATTAGACCCTCCAGCACACGAAAAAGTATTGTTTCTGGGTGTAGGGACCGACACTGGGCTCAACGAGTTAAACCATTTTTTATTTTCAAGATAGCCATAATTTCATGGTGGTAATCGCTACTTTTAAAACTTCGTAATCCTCTGATTATTATTTGTTCCGATTTTTCCTGAAGGGCAGTTCCGATCTAATGAATATATTGAAAATTGGTTTGATGACATAACATAAGATTTCCCAGAAACAAGCAAAGTTCTTCCTAACAAGTTCGAATTCCTCCCTGTTCCCCTACTTTGTTTTTTTTTATTCTGTTGATGGAGATCCTCCTGTACTTATTACCAAATAAAAACAAAGAAAACGCACTTCCTGCAAATTGCACCGTAAATGATGTTTCTGTGAATCACTCGACATTAATTTATGCTCAAAATACAATTGTACGCTTCTACACAGTAAATTGTTTTGTTATGATTTTAGAACTTTGAAGTTTTATAACGCTATTTATCATTGTTGAGTACTAGATGCAACTGTTTTGTTCAATTTCTTGAATTTCTGGATGGTTTAGTTTTCGTCAAAATATTTGGTGATCGTCACATGAAGTCCAGCTACGGATTTGGTAACCAAACTTTCTCTGTCTTTTCAGTTAGATTTTCCAATAACCCTAATAATTAGGAATTACCATCAGCAACTATAATACAACAGGACAGAATCGCCCAACCGAAGGCTTGCATGTCAATCCATTGACATTCAATTTGTCCAGTGGTCAGTCGTGGACAGCTGCTGTCCGCATCGTGGATTGGTCCAAACACCTATCGTGTGGCAGTGTGGACGTGTCAATGCTCGAGCGCTGGCCATGATGTGTTCCATTAGAGAGCAATTTTTCATCGGAGTTTGCCATTAGACTGCCATACCTACTCTCGGCCTAGTCGTTTTAAGTGGCCAGGAATATCACGTGCTAGCCATTTCGCAACTAATGCACTTTTTTTATCGCTCACACTCGTGAAAATCGCCACCGAAAAGAAGTTCGATGCTCCATTCGATTTTGCGTGTGTACGGCGACCAAGTTTGTGTCTGTGTGTTTATGTGTGTCTCAATTCGAGACGGTCGCACTTGATCGATTCGTTCCGCGGAGAGCTGCCCCACTGGTTCGACATATAAATATCTAGCCTTTTATCACGAATCGAGGTCTCCAGGTTCCAAACGCGCTCCGCTGGGTAATGATAGTCACATAACTGCATCTGGGACTGCATTATCGCGGCCCACGATTTTGTCTATATAATTTAATGTAATTTCAATGTTTTTAATCTTTTATTTTTTAGTTGCTCTCTTCGTTCTGTTTGCTTTTTCTCTTTTTCATATTTTTTCTTTTTGTTTTTCTTCGGCTGCACTTATGCTCGGTCTGTGGTTTGGGTTGCTACTCGTCAAGCGACGATGCGTCCACAAGACGACGAAAATTGCCACGGCTCAAACTGCGTTGGCAAGTGCAGTTCGATTGCATGCGCCGCGAATTTCTCATGCAATCGAAAGCATGTGGGCCCGTCTGGAGTCCACCCGTTGTCCCCGCGGAGGGCCTCCAGAGTCGTTGCATGTGCCGGATTAGCTTATGTTACTGGAAAATGCAATTAGATAAAAATTTGTCTACTAATGAAAGCGACAAGGGTGGTTGATTGAGGGCGAACAAATCGGGTCCATGGCTGGCAATTAGGGAGATAATTTTAAAGTGTTTTCAAATTTTGCTCTATTTTGTTGCACGCTTCCACCGCATTCAATGCGTAGGTTGGATACAATGTTGGAATAATACTATATATGCAAATGAAAAAGAATATGTAGATTTTTTTTATGTGGATACCATTGAATGTAGTATGTAGTATTAACTCGAACGGAATGTTCTGTTCGATTTCAGGATAGAATAAAATAAGAAATTTTCCACACCTTAAGTGGATTCAATTAAATGATATAATTTGTGTGATTCGTTCTAAATGAGTTGAGAGTGAAGTATTTGAACGGACGTGTTATCATGTGTACATCAGCATGCACCGAACATAATCGAACCAATCCTGAAACGGATAATAATTGAGTCAGCATTTGGATAATTTGAAAACAATACTTCGAAAAGGACGTTTGTGTTCGGTAGAGAGGATCCCATTCTTTTTCTGATAATGAAAGGACACATGAATTCTATCGCATCCAAAGAGCCATCTCACTGTCTAGAAGTCATGATTAATATATTACATAATATAGTTCAGGAATGGCCAAACGGTAGTCCGCGGTCTACCGGTCGCCGCGTAGGTATTTCCAGGCGCCCGCCAGCTGGTCTAAGATAGTGCCAAAGGCAATGGATTAAATATCCTTCCAGCTTTTGCCGTGGTCATTTTATAAGGTGTTTATGCTAACCTCAATAAAACATATTGATTGAAAGAATTTTTTGAAATTGATTCCGTTTTAATATTTTCTTTCAGATTGTTAGTTATTTAATATAAACACATCCAGTTGTTCGACCATGACTTGTAATAAAGCAAATAATTGTGACTAGGAACAATTTAAACAATGTTTTCTCCAGGCATATCATTTGTTAAATGACGAATTGAAAATGCTGAAAACATCCGGAAACGAACATAATTTTGTTTTTATTGGTTTTCGAAAACCTTATAAATAATATAAACTAAATATTTGGAGAAAACTTTGACTTTGAAGACGGCTAAAGCGACTTTTAATGTATTGTTATTTCAATTTTTAAACTATCATAAGTATAGTGAATTGTGCAGAAGTCTCATGAAAAGTCATGAGTAGTGTAACTAGTGAATGGGAAATTAGAAATTTCTAACATTAAATATTGGGCTCTATTATGTAATTCAAGATGAACAGAACTCTGCTCGTTAGCTCTATTTTGCTGTTATAGATACAGTCGGGTGAAAGCTGTCGGCATAATTTTTAGAGTTGTTTGGTTGGTTTGTTACATTCCTGATGTTTTGCTTTCGAAATCATTTCGACGAGTTTCAAAATATGCAATTCGCCGTCGTTCGAGAAATAACTCGATTCGATAAAATTGTATAGATTTACAAAATACGAAAATTTATTCGGTGTGATAGTTACAGGGCCGTTCGATTCAATTTACATCATGGGAGCCAATATTTCCGATCGATGGTTTCATTAAGGACTTGACAATAAAACTTGCACTTGTTAATGAAACAGAGGTTTTTTGAGATAGTGAGATCAAATTTATTCTGGTTGTAATTCAACTCTTACATTTGAATAATGAAGTACTATTTCGGTCATATGACCACGAGTCCTTTACAGTGATCAATCCGTTGAACTCAAATTTCCACTACTCAGCCATAGTTAGATGTTGTCTCTGAGCACTTATAAAGTTGCTGGCTTGTTGGTATAGACTAGTGACTTGACATAGCCCCATAAAGAGGAATCCAATGGTGTCAAATTGCATGAACGAGGCGACCAATCGACAGGTCCCTTTCTCGAAATAGCACGTTCATCAAACTTACTTTTCAATACTTCCATTATAACGTGCACTGCGTGACAAGTGGCACCGTCTTGTTGAAACCACATATCCTTGATGTTAAGATCTTCCAATTCTGGTCAAATATAGTTTTCAAACATGTCGCGATAGCACTCTCCATTGACGGTAACATGACGATCGTTCTCACCGACGAAGAAATCACTCCTTCGGCATTAGTCCCATGTTGAAACAGTATTTCTGTGGATGCAATGGTGTTTCTTGAATCACAAATGGGTTTGCATCTGATCAATAAAGTATATTTTGCTTGTTGACCATTGAAGTTTGGGAGATGCCCAATTCTTGAAAATGTTGACTGATCTGGATCATTTCGGATGGATTCTTGCGGCTGCGATATTTTCGTTGCTTCGTGCGGGCTGGCTTCTCGTTGACACGGGAACACACAATAGCGCAAATGTAGACTCAAATTTGGTCACTAAACTATGCACATCCTGCCGGAAAATTTGAGTAAGCGTTCATACGAAGACACAATACCCATGTCATGTCATGTCACTAATGGATGACCTCTTACCTCTAGATAATTGAGGAATATGATAATCATCTCGGGTGTTTTTTTACGGAAAATGATTGCTGTGTATGTTCATAAATAACGATATCCTTTAAAAAAATGAACGATATTGATTGGTGAAACTTTACAGAAAATAAAGTAATACTTAACAATTATTTGACAACCGATACTTATTTCTATTTTATAAAATAATTTATCATTGAATATTTATTAGTATGATCTATGTTTTTCCTTAAATTAAACCACTCGCAGTCTCGGTAAAGAAACAAAAATTTTGTTTCGAGGAGGATAATTTTATTATATCTTTTTTACTTTGAAAAAAGGTTAACATTGCAAAATTACAGACACACGTGCAGTTTGTTACAAACGAGTTATGATTTTGCGCGCGAGTACAGGAGGGTTTAAACTATGGTTTATTGTCTAGTACTACATTCAGTTTCTCATGCCTTATTGATACATTCAACGTCCGCGGCCTGACATTTGAACAATTAGTCGCCTGTAATGCCCAAAATTTTGGCCACCTCTGAAATAGTTCATTCGAAGCATGAATCATTTATTTTTATTTTATTCAGAAAACAAACAGAACCCTCCATTATACCTAATATTTAAGATTTTTTATTGAACATAATGATTGAAAATAAAGAAAAACTTTGAAAAATTAATGAAAGAACAGTTTAAATCAATTAAATAATAAAAAACTTAAATACATTTCTTTCTATCATCTTTTCTCTGGGTAGATTAATTGAAAAAGAAAATCCTTTTAATTATATTGAAAATGATTTGTCCGCCTCAAACCTTCATAGGGGAATGACGTGGAACCATCACTATTATTTATACCTAGATAGCTTTGAAACTAACTATGGATACGCAATAGTTCGCGATGTCAAGTGTTATCACGGGTATTACAAGAAACCATAATTAATATTCTTGTGTGTATAAACATCCCCTCCAATAGCTAAACCAAATTTTGGATAAACAGTAAAATTATATTTGTTTTTCTCAAAGAATAAATAAACGATCTTCATCTGCTTTGTGGGAAAATTTATCACATAATTAATACTAGATCAATCTTTAATGAAAGTGATGTACTTTCAAAAGACGGCTGAGAGAAACTCGTCCGATTAGCTCCACATCGAATTAGAACCATTAAACATTCACAGTAACAGCTTCCCGCAGTTTTCCGAGCATCTCCCTTGTTTGAAAATTACTCGTTGAACAGAGGCAGTTTAAAAGTCTATTAAATATAAATGTACGTTACAAGTAGAACAGACAGACGACACAACCACCGGTCGTTCCTTCCGCCGGATGAATCATTTGCCACGAGACATTGTGTACACGCGAGGTGGAAGCAAAAAAAATACAAGTCCCCGAAACGAACACAGATTAACGTTAAAAGGCTGGTCCCCGATGGGTTCCGCAAATTTCTCGCGAAGATCTTGGCATGCGAGAGCCGAGGACATATCGCGAAGGGACACCTTTGCGAGCAACGCGACAGATCGCGCTGGCGGGATTTGATTGAGCATAAAATAAATACCAAAAAACGAAAAATAAAAAATCCGGGGGACGATAATCAGCCAGAAGCCAAACGCGGACCTGGACCCGCCAGACACTTTCGCGAAAGTGTCGCGCGAGCGTTGAAAAAACAAGTAATACCCGCGCTCCAAGAATACCCCACGTATTTTCGATTTCTCGTTGCCCGAGTACGTGATTTTAAATTATTGGTGACAGCACAACAACAACAACATTGACTCGCGCGACGACAAGAAAAGTGACAAATAAATGTTAATAAATTTTAAATATCGCTGTGCTTGCCTCTCTTTCCGAAGGGTCGTCTCGCTAGATCGGACTATTTTTTCTTCATTATTGGAATGAAAGTTATCGCTTTTGGCCCCGGGTTGCATGCCCTTCTGCCGCCCGCCATTTCAGTTGGTGATCAAATTTTCTTTTCGTTTCGTCTCGAAGACTGCACTTCATTCGATCTTCTAGAAGGAGGGGAAAATCATTTTAAATCAGTTTCGTAAGAAGACGCTAACCGCAATGATGCGAACGAAAAGTATAAAATGAACTGATACTTAAAATTGCGAATAAAAGTGCAGTGAACTGATAACGTTATAACGTTATGTTTCTTTTTGGCAGACAGTTTCCGATCTCGGGCACCAAGTTGGCTTTCTTGAAACAGAATACTGACGATTCGCTCTTATCAGTCGGGTATCCAGGTTTTGTTTTTGTACACAAGCGCCACTTGAAAACAAGCGACAATTTGGGCGATGACACTAATAAATTAGTTCTCTTTAACAAGTGTATTAATTAGGATAATCAGCCTTCGCTGATTGCTTAAGTGTGTTTTAATTTATTTGCCTTTTTAGTGCTATCGCACTCGCTGCGAAAGTGATTCAAGAATCGGGAAGTGCACTAGAAAGTCGCAGTGTTTTCTTTCTCAAGTAATGTATATATATATATATATATATATATATATATATATATATATATATATATATATATATATATATATATATATATATATATATATATATATATATATATATATATATATATATATATATATATATATATATATATATATATATATATATATATATATATATATATATATATATATATATATATATGTCTTTAGTGTGGATTGATTGCTATCGGTGAGTTTGGTGAAACACTGGAAGCAGCCAATTCAATAACCAATCTTCCATATCCTGTATATCCTTTCATTATTCGATATCAGGATATGAAAAAACAAGCTTTCTTGCTGAGACGGACACTATGGAAGGTGTTTGATTTCGTAGGCCCATTACTTTCGATGAATATCTTCATTTTCCTCGTGAAAAGGCTCTTGAATCTTGGTAGACAAGATGGAATGATAGCGATAAAGGTCGATAGTTGTATTCTACGGTCTTCAAATCATGGTTCAATTTCATTATTTCACAAATGCACAACTTCTTCGAGTTCTTCTTCTTAAGTGGCACTAACGTTTCTAGAGAAACTTCCCCGTCTCAGCGTAGTTCACTTGCGTCATTTTTATTAGTACTTAGTAGAGATTTCTATGCCAAATAATACGCCTTGAATGTATTCTGAGTGGCAAGCGTGATCGCGTGACCACAGTGCAAGTCAGAGGAAATTTCTTTGACGAAAAATTCCCCCGACCAGAACGGAAATCGAACCCGCACTCTCGGTATGTTAGGTGTGACGCTATCCACTCGGCCACGGCCACTCTTTTTACTTTTTTACTTTTTCGAGTTACCATACCTTCGGTATTGAGGAGGCGATCTGGCGTAATGGTAACATCCATACCTCTCACGCTAAAGGTCACGAGTTCAATTCTCACTCCCGACATTCTTCCAAAAATGGAAGTAAAAGTGACGAACCAGTCAAAATGTGTTGAAAGTCACTATTATAGAGAAAAAAAACCATTGGTATTGGTTATCACGATATTGATCACATCGTCTGATTTTGCTCTGAATTTCAAAACGACAGAAAATTGCCTGCCAATATTTGGATCCGCTGCATTTCAGCTACTCGTATTCTTGATGATATTTCATTGATTTTTAATTTTCTCAATTCCATACACTTACAAGTTTGAATATGTGTTTTTCTATTTATTACATTGCATTATTTATAACATACGGACGCAGGAAGATTAACGCAGACATCCTCGATATTTTTGGGAATTTGTTAACGAAAGGATAACAATGGGTTACCCGCCGGGATTTTTCTGAGCAATGAAGTTGTAAAAAATGTAGACTGTTTGCAACTTACTTCAGATGCGCGTTCAACGGGATGCCTCATTTGGTATGCAGAATCTTGGACGTAGAAATACACCAAGAGATTTGTGCCGTCTGAGAAACCTCGAGGTCACATCGAATCAAGTGAAATTCCCCATAAGCAAATTGAAGTGTTCAATGTCCAGTCCCGATGGCATACCTACCATACCTTCAACCTTAAAAATGTAGCGACGAGCTGGTTTCTTCCCTGCTTCTTAGAATATTTTTTATTTCTTTATTTAGTAACTGTCAGTCCCAGTCGTTAACGTTTAACTGTGATAATTGTGAGGTTAAATGAAGTTAACTCTTTATAGATAACGTTTGAGAACGTTGAAAATATTAAAGGGTTACAGAATAATTGCATTAGGAAATGCTAAAATATGCAAAGTCATATATTAATTTCCCATAATTGAGAATTGAATAAGAATTTCAAATAGTTGCAATTAACCTATAAACGGCCAGCTGTCAAAAAATCTTTGATCATTTTTCTTGTCTTTGGAAAGAAACCATATGGTAATGTTTTTGCACACAATGATAGATTAATTTATTAGTTATCAGTTATCATCGATGTCATGTAATGTAGTATAAGTTTATTGGGCACTAAATTCGGTTCAAAGCAAGTGTGTGGGGAAAGCGTTTTTAATTTCAAAAGCAAAACTTAATAAAATTCAAAAATGTGTGATATTGTATTACACATCGTTATGTATGACATAAATCGTTCGATTGAACCATCAAGAATAGGAGAGTTATTTCAATTTTCTCCTCAGGTTTTTCAAGGATAACACGTTATGGAATATGAACAATGTTAGAATTAATTTAATCTGTCATGATTTATCATGGAATGCATCGCTGGTTTATTTTATATACGAAAACGCAAATACAAAATAAAAAGATCAGTCCACATTAACTCCTTCGCGTACGATTTAATTTTCAAAAGAACGGACCAAATGCGAACACTTCGATGGGTCACGCATCGAGTAATTTAACTACTCTGCTGAGCGTCTTAGCGCATTGTGTTATGTAAGCGCACCACGAGAGAGACTCGATGTTGTACGTTTTGGCACAATCATTTCACATCGAGCGAGACTCGATGTTGTACGAGAAAGGGTTAATACTAATAGTTTAGTTTGGAGAAATGAAAATGAAATGGGTTTCCATATTGATTACTATTTTTTCATCTGTTCACAAAATTGTAATACAAATTCATCTACTGTGTCTAGATTACATCTAGGGTAAGTGTACCAATTATGGAGAACATATGTCACCAACTTGCCGAAATTGACGAATAAAAACTCTATTTTAGTTCAAAAGTATAAAGGGTGTGTCACATCAAATTGCATCACGGAAAAAACGCTGTAGAAATTTAATTTTTAGGAATTATATCTTCAGCTATCGCTTATAATCAGATAAGAGTGTATAGATCACGTTGGCCATGCTTCACTGTCAATTTTTCGTAAATTTGGAAAAATGTCGTCGAACGAAAAAGAGCGTCGTGAATTAATCCTGCGCACCCATTTCGAGAATCCGGAGTTGTCACATCGGGACATCGTTAAGATGCTGGGGATCGTCCAATCCACGGTCAGCAGAGTACTAAAACGATACTTCGAGAACCTAACCATCGACCGGAAGGTGAAGAACGGCAAAAATGGATGCTCCGTCAGTGAAAAAGATCACAAGCGCGTAGTTAAGCAGTTTAGACGTGATCCGAGAAGTTCGGTCCGGGATGTCGCCAATAAGCTGAATTTGTCAAGTTAATCCGTCCAGCGGACCAAGCAGCGGGAGGGCCTGCGTACATACAAGGTTCAGAAGGCTCCTAACCGCGACGAAAGGCAAAACATGGTGGGGAAGACGCGAGCCCGGAAGCTGTACACCGAAATGCTGCCGAAGCCGCATTGCCTGGTAATGGACGACGAAACCTACGTCAAAGCCGACTTTCGTCAGCTGCCGGGCCTGTTGTTCTTCTCCGCAGAGGACAAATTCAGCGTTCCGGAGGAGATTCGCAAGCAGAAACTATCCAAGTTTGCCAAAAAGTACATGGTGTGGCAAGCGATCTGCTCTTGCGGAAAGCGGAGCGCCCCCTTCGTGATGACCGGCACGGTAAACGGGCAGGTTTACCTTAAGGAGTGCCTACAGAAGCGCTTACTACCACTATTGAAGCAGCACGAG
The DNA here is from genome assembly GCF_029784135.1 of Toxorhynchites rutilus septentrionalis. Classification (NCBI taxonomy): domain Eukaryota; kingdom Metazoa; phylum Arthropoda; class Insecta; order Diptera; family Culicidae; genus Toxorhynchites; species Toxorhynchites rutilus. Next base: position 228,657,192 of record NC_073746.1, read on the forward strand.
GGCCCGACCATCTTCTGGCCGGATCTCGCTTCGTGCCACTATTCAAAGGACGTGTTGGAGTGGTACGAAGCCAACGGGGTCACCTTCGTGCCAAAGGAAATGAACCCGCCCAACGCGCCGGAGCTTCGCCCAATAGAGAAATATTGGGCGATTATGAAGCAGGCCCTCCGGAAGAACCCAAAAGTTGTCAAATCGGAGGCGGACTTCAAGAGAAAATGGATTTCTGTTCAAAAAAAACTACAACCTGACGTTGTACAGAACCTTATGGACGGGGTAAAGAGGAAGGTGCGAGCATACGGGCTTGGGTTCGAAGTATGAATAAAAAGAAAATGCCAAAAGTTGTTTAATAGTTTTTATTTTACTGTCTAAAATTTTCAAAAGGATCGGTCTACTGGGTGAATTTTTACAGCGTTTTTTCCGTGCTGCAATTTGATGTGACACACCCTTTACTTTTTCTAGCAGTTTCAACTCTGTTTTTGAAGATTCTCACTGATATTCTGATGATTAATTGACTAAATTGTAAAAAATACATGTTTGAAATGCCACTTCCATGTACCCATTATGGTAATAGTGTTCCTGGAGTTCCGTAATAAGTGCACCTATTATGGTAATAGTCGGTGTCACATGGAAAAAAGTGTTAATAGGATTCAAATAATATTTCAATAATAATTTTTAATAAAACTATGCCTCTAAATCTAATACCTAGTATGCAATACTATATCGTTGATTCTACACTCGACAAAAATTATGGAAATGGAGCGCAAAGTCGAAAAAAAAGTTCTCAACGTTAACTTTATTTCATAAAAACTTGACCAGTTTTCTTATTTGGCACCTTTAATGAAAGACGTAGTTCTACGTCAAAAATCGTTTTTTTCTGTTCTTTTTAAAAAAAATTGTAGATTTACACAGTGTTTTATTAATCAATTCAATAGTAAATCCAATTAATCTTATCAATCAGCATTCATTTGATTCCAATAACGCTCTTGTAGGTCATTTTACTATAGGATCAAGCAAATATGCTTCGGTCGGACACGTATAGTGCTATTTCACAATACTACTGAGCGTTTAAAAGCACCCTATCATATGGAATTGCGTATCGTGAAAACGTGATGTACAACCATAATAGCATAACAACCATAACATAACAACGTATAACCATAATAGGAACATAGTAGATCTGCTTTCCAGCTTTGCAGCGATTTCGTACAACCATAATGAAACAAGGCAGCTTTCGATATTGCAATAATTGGCATGTAGATGTAAAATTGTACTAATTATGGTAATAAAGAAATACATGTTTATTTCAATAAAATCGTATACATTGGTCGAATGACAGAATCAAGAATGTTGTAATGTATGCGTCTATATTGTGTTCGCATCAAAACAGCCACTTCACAGCATAACAATCTCATTAGTTTGACCGCATATTCCTTAGGAAAATGTTAAGAAGCAAGCATCAAAATCGACAAAGAAAAGTTTTCTGATGTATAAAACTCATATGAAAGCCTTGAACAATAAGATATGTTTTCTAAACTAATCAAAAACTCACTTGTATTACCATAATAGGTACTATCGCGATGATAGGTACTTCTACACTATATTTTGTACATTATAACTTGCAAGTTATTCCAGATAATTTACGTTCCTCGATTTACTTTTAAAAAGTACTTCCAAAACCAGTCTAGACAATGTGGATCTTGTTTGATCTTGAAATGAATATTTGTTAAGGCTTTATAGCATTGTTTCAATTTTCTCATGAATAATACGCATGCATATGTTGGTTGGAGAAAAATTTATCAATGAAATATTACAAATTACTAAATTCATTTTTCATACTTAGAATTATCCAATTTATGACGAATATGCACTGTTTGGTTCCAAAATTGTTACCATTTTCATATCGTGTAGAAGAGCCTTTTTTTGGATTGTGATATTCGGATCGAAGTCACTTCTCACTTTTCCTTGGTATAAAGTATCTCAAATAAATAACACCAACAACTATTCGCTTCAAGAATTGGTTGGCTTTGAAAGTATTTAATGGAATACGACGAATTCGATTCGAATATCACAATTAAAAGAAATAGGCTCTTCTTTACGATAATGTGTCAATGCGTCTGTGTCCTTAATCATCCAACGCATTCACCTGATCTGGACCACATGACATTTAGACGTCACTCGTACACACAGGTCGTCACAGATAGACGACGCTCGTAGCGAAAGGGTTCAAGAAAAAAAACATCTTGAAATTAGGAATTCTTTGTTCAAGTGAACGTTTTGTCCACTAAATGATTGAACACGTCGCACTGTTGCCAATAGTTACATATTTTCTACACAGAGGTTGTGATTTCACTAATTATTTTAAAATCGACACAATTTGAATCTAGCGAAAATAAATTTTCTCTATATTGGGTCTATTTCTCTTCGGAACCTTCATAAGCAACCAACCGAATCGGTGGAGGTATCCAAGCTCTCCCCTTCGCTCCATATATCGGTTCTGATTTTAAGTGAAAATATAAGACTGCATTCGGATTGCAATTGTAGACTCGCAATTCTTATAACGACAACGACGCAACCGACGTCTCCGTCGTTGTCTTTAATTAAACGATAACACTAATGGACTTAATGATAAAAGTGTCTAGTTTTATTAATAAATTTAGCACGACCCGCTGGCTGGCTGGTCGGCTGACGTGACAACGGCAACGACGTCGCCAAACCAGCCAAGACAGCATGCGATTGAACTTTGGAGTGGTCTGAGACACACGTACGCACAAAAACCTATTCGCGTGCCGTTGCTGTTCGCAATCTTCCGCGTTATCAGTTCCATGTTTGCTGTCCAGCCAATTGTGGGCCAGAAATCCTTTTATGAAGATTTCCAATTGAGATCATTTGCGTGTGCCCTAGGCAACGCAACAAAAAGAGAAAAAAAGTAACGAAACATACAGATAAAAAATCGAAAGGGACGTACCTTGAAGCTGATTCGCTGCCGCCGAGTATTCGGAAGCTTTCTGCAAATTGACCTTTGGTCGGTTCTTGGAAGATCCGTTGAACAGAGCGGCACCGGAGGCGATACCGACGGTGGAGACGGAAGTAGACGTGGATGGTGTGCCACCAATGGCAGAACAGGATACAGACGATGTGGTCGTAGAGTTGGTGGTTCCGGTGGACGTGCTGTTGCAGCTGTTAATGATGGACGTTGTGATGGGCGTCGTTCCCGCTGGGGGCGGATTAGAAGAATTCTCCAATAGAAGCTGCTGGACTTGGAGGATATCGACGTACTCGTCGAGACTGGCACTTGGATTGGCACGGTTATTTACTGCATGGGGACGAAAATAGAAAACGATAATTTGTTTGAATACAGTATTAGTGATTTTTCCACGAAGCTGATATTTGGCATGGGTAAGCAAAAATGGTGTAGGTAATTGTATGTTATTCTGCTGTAGCTTATAGAGTGTCATTCATATACACAGCATTGTTTTTACCGACATTGTTTATTTAAAAATGAGTCACTACACCAGGAATAACATTTTTGTTCAGTCGGGTTTGACACACGGATACTTTCTGCACTCGACAAAAAAAAAAAAATTAAAGGACCACTTCGTATTATCGAGATTTTTGAGTGTTTTTTTTTGAAAGGTTCACACATTTTTGACAACTAAGTCAATATTAAATCGCATAACCCTTATCAATCAGCTTTCATTTTATTCTTAGAACGTCCCTGTTCAATCACATGTTATTTTCGGTCAAAAATTTGTTAACAATGATCGATCGATGAGCTGGAGCATTATCGTGGTGAAAATCCAAATGTTTCTTCGTGGTCATCCTAATGCAACTTAGGAAAAAGCGGTAAATCGATTATTTTAAAAGATAGAAAAAAGCATTGTTCCACTAAGTTGTTTAAAATAACTGGGGCTACAATATTGTTGAACTATATTTATCTCTATCTATAAAGATAAGAGAGTTAGATTTTTCATTTCAACGACAATTTTGGTCACCCTATTTTTTATAACATCAAAATGAGCGCTCTATCATATGTAACAACTTTGTCTAAGACAGTTTTTGTCTAAACAATAAATATCTCCCACAAAGTTGTTTTTAGCGCCTTCTGTCTGGGATGCATTGTGGTAACTATGAAAAAACGAGTTTTTTTACTCTAACTTTTATATTTAAAACTCTACATCAAAATGGTCTTCGTACAACTTTTACAGCTTATCAATACCAACATTTTGCGATGCAGAACATGTTAATATCTTAATCCTGCTTAAAGTTATTGATGGGTTTTCATCCAAAAACTTATGGTATCTGACAAACAAATGAAGAGAGCAAGTTTTTTGGGAAGAAATATCAATAACTTTGAGTAAAGTTGAGATATTGACAAGTTCTGCATCGAAAAATGTTTTTATTAGTAAGCTCTAAAAGTTTTCATGGTGATACAATGATCCGCGGAGCTATATATCTGCGAATGCCAACATAAAAGTGATTGTGATGTGTTTTAGTCACGACGAATTGCAATGTATTTTAGTAATATTTGCGAGAAGCAAAGGTTTCTGCATGTTTGTATATACATTCAAAGTTATAATATTTTTATCAATAGAATATTGTTTTCATGCTCAAATATAATTTTTCATGTTTGCTCCTGTGCAATTTCAAATGAAATGGAACTAAACATAGATTTTAAAAACTTGTATTTTTGATTCGAAAAAAATTTGCATTCCATGTGTGTTGGAAGAAATATGAGTTTCGACAGCATTTGGGAATTTTTTGGCTCAACTTTTGAAAAGGGCGTATCGATTTTAGTGAATAAATCTTCGATAATTCATATCTCAAAAACAATGAGTCCTACCGACATAGTGTCTTAGAAAGAGTTATAGAGTATTGCTGTCCAAACGTGAAAAAATATACACGGAGAAATAAAATTAGTACTTTTTTTAATTTACAAAGAAAACTTTAATTTAAAATATCTAAAACATATATTTTTAATTTTTTTTCATATAAAATAAAAGTCATGTAGAAAATCTAAAAAATGAGTACAAGATGGTGAAACTATTTTTTGATCAAATTTGGGAAACATCGAATTTTTGTATGTGAACAATCATTTTTAGCCACAAATTAAGAATCCTGATGTGATTTAAAATGAATAAGCTCATTATCAATCTCCTTCTAAATGTAGCCATTCTCGAGATATTTGAAAAAACATTTATAATATATTGTCTTTTTCAAATTTAATTTTTTTTCAGATTTATATATGTATTTTTTTTCTCAATTTTTTCCTATAAAAAAGTCATATATAAAATTTAAAAAATGAATACAAGATGGTAAAACTATTTTTGATGAACTTTGTAGAACATCGAAGTTTTATGAATTTTCGAAACCTTGAATTTTTGTATGTTATTAATTATTTTTAGCCACAAATTATGAATTCTGATGTTATTTAAAACAAAAAAAAAACTCTTTATCAACCTCCTTCTAAATTTAGCCATTAGAGATATTCAAAAGAATATTTGTAATTTATGGTCTTTTATAGACTCTTTTAATATGTTTGTCGTGTTATACCGCCTTGTTCATGAAATTTTATGAATTTGCTTATAATTTTCAAAATACATCACTCTGGTAGAACTATATGTTTAGGAGTTACGTTGAAAAACATTATCGTTACGTTTTGTATTAACCCACATGTATTCAAATGTTTTTCAACGTAAATCCTAAACATATATATTCACGGTACTGTTTATCAGAAAGACAACTGAATTTCCTAATCTTCGATGATGTAGACTAGTGGTGGTGACGAAGACCGACTTCTCGCGAAAATGTAGATATATTTTGTTTATAAATTGATATCATCCCAATACTTGGTAAAATTGTTACGAGATTCGTTTCGCAGTACTGTGTTCAAGCACACCTCGCGAATGTAGGTAATCTTCACAAAATAAACTAAACAAAAACAGCAACAGAACCAGACGTGACTATTTGAGGATTATCTCATATACGGAATAGGTTTTTTCCCTTTTGCTATAAGTTGTCTGTCTGATGAAAATTTGCTTTTGATTTATGGTCGCCGAATGTAACCACCATTAGTTCATGAAACTGCCGCGCATATGGTGAAAATCTTCCACGACACAGTTGCTGTAACCGCTCTCCTCATACCAACGTCACGATTGATAAAAAAGCGTTCGATGAAGTGATCGACAATCTACAATTCGAATTCACTAACGTGTTTGAATCGTTTGCTGCCGATTCGGTTTCGGGAAACAATAATAAGCGCAGTCGCACCAGCAGTGGGTCATCACCGCAACTCATAGCTACTCGTACGGAAAAAAAACTGCGCACTGATGCTTCAGTTGACACTTCGGATCTCATGGATACAGTCGAAGTTACTCCAGTCGTTTCTGGTTCAGTTGCAACCGCAATACCACCGCCTCCACTGCCGTCAACTTCTGTTTTGGACCCTGTAATCTCAACTACTGCTACAACCTCCAGTGATATGTACAACGACACTACAGCTGGTTCTAAACGATCGATTAACTCTACTGCAACATCAACATATGTTCACCGTTCATCTTCGCTCATCCCCTCACCTGTGCTGGCTACATCCACTGGTTTCACAGGTAACGTTCTACATAGTATATGTCCAGTCGAAGCTGGACTTGATACTACACCTCTCACCTATTCTCAACCGATATCAGGTGTTACGACTGTCAACGATATGATCAACAAAACTACAGCTTGTTCGTCACGATCTAATGTTCCAACTGCAACGTATGTTCACCGTTCATCGCCAAAGGATGTCATCTCGTCCAACCGAACCGCCATTCGTTCGATAATGCCGATTGGACCATCTGCTGTCGACATCGCTACGATAAGCTCCAACGTTACATTAAGGGGGTATTCTAGTGTAGAGACACGAATTTCGGACGTTTTTTCGAACTCCGTAAAAATAAAACAAAGAATATTTTTACTATCCATTATATCATTATTCATTTATCTATCTTTCAACAATAAAACAAAAATAGGACGGAAAAAAATATTCATAATTAGAATAGTTACATGCTGGTGAAGTGAGGGTGTTCAAAAAAAAGTTGTGCCATGGCGTACACGATTCCAGTCCTTCTGGTTATCTGAAACAAAAAAATCGAACAGATTCTGAATCAGTAAAGATGTCGCTATGGCATGAACCTCGGACAAGTCAAAAACATGGGTTTTAACAAAATGGCGGCCGTTTGAAAACAAAAATGCTGTTTAAAACGTTTTTTTTGCGTTTACCGATTTTTTAAAAATAGTAAAATTAAAAAGTTATAATTTTTTATTGGTTCATGCGATAGAGAGATGTATGCAGATAATTTTCATATAAATTTGACATAAATCGGTTCAGTAGAACTTGAGATATCGTGTACGCCAGTTAGAAAAAAACTAGTTCCGAGAGAAACGCGTTTGAAGTTCATTGTGATAGCCGTAACAGGTTAGATACCACATCACTAAGATGGCTCTAACTAGGTAAATAATAGGATTTTCGATAAGTCCTTTCTAGAGTATATTCTTGAATGCCTAAACTACAGAAATATGGTAAAAAAAAAATTTCGATTTTTTCAGATTTCTAGACTAGAATACCCCCTTAAACGACAACGCACTGGCTGTGAGATTAGAGAGCAACGCTCGTCGTTCACCACTATTAATTGCAAATGCAGGTAATGCTAGGGACAACCAAAATGTGAATAGGAATAACATGTCTACGATTACTCTTCCTACACTCTCCGTTGCACCGATCACAAAACGATTGAATTGGTTTTATCTCACCCGGTTCCTGCCTTCCGAATCCTCGGATAACATAATTCAATTCATTTCTAAGAAATGCGGTTGTGATCCTTCGATTATTCGGTGTCACAAGCTGGTTCGTCAGAATAGGGAAGATAATGTTCCATTGTCTTTCATTTCATTCAAATTGGGTGTTCCTGAGATTATTGAGAAGGTGATTACATCTCAGAATTTTTGGCCTGTTGGAATATCGATCACTACTTTCGTAATTCGTAATCCGACTACAATTCAAAATGTGCAGCAAACCTCACCTCACCGTATTGCATCAATCTCAAACCAACAACGTCGAGCAGCCGCCCAACAAGATTCTGATAACGCTCATGGTTATTTTTTATGCAACCCCACAACCTCTGCCCTAATGGTGAACAGGGATCCAGCGTAACTTGTTCAGAGAATAAGCGCTCCATAACCTCGTCATCAAGTCCGAGTGTCGCTTGTATAGATCATAATATTTTAATTTATTATCAAAATGTCGGCGGAATGAATACCTGCATCACTGATTATTACCTAGCATGTTCTGATGCTACATACGATGTATATGCCTTTACTGAAACGTGGCTCAATATCAACACATTGTCACAACAATTGTTCGATTCTTCTTACATAGTCTATCGTCTAGATCGATCAGCTGCGAATAGTTCCAAACTCACTGGTGGAGGTGTTTTGTTGGCTATTAGATCGAAATACATCTCACGTGAACTACTTCCTCTAGATGGCCAAAGTGTGGAGCAGATTTGGGTTGCTGTGACGTTTTATAACCACACTACTTATATTGGCATTGCCTATATTCCTCCGGACCGTGTAAATGACCCAGCCGTGATAGACAAACACATTTCTTCGGTTATGTGGATAATGAATCAAACAAAACTGAATGACAACATCTTGCTCCTCGGAGACTTCAATCTTCCTGGTATCAGTTGGATCAAAAATACATCCAACTACTTTTATCCTAATTCCTCGCGTTCTTCTATGCATCGTATGACAGAACGTCTACTGGACAGTTATAGTACTGCTGGTTTATATCAGATGAACGGAATATACAACAACAACAACCGCATTCTCGATCTATGCTTCGTAAATTTAGAGATGGTCCACAATACAACAATAACTTCAGCTCCATCTACTCTTGTTAAATTGTGTCATCATCACCCACCACTGCTGGTTTCATTACATGAATCGTCACCGCTCGTTTTTACAGACATAATCGAATCAACATATTATAATTATCGTAAATCAAACTTCGCAATGATGAATCGTTTCTTCTCAACTATCGACTGGAGTGACATTCTGAACGACCGCGACATCGATGGAGCCGCAATGTCCTTGTCGCATGTACTTCTTTATGCAATTGACCAGTTTGTTCCGAAGAAAACTATTAAGGATCCTCCTCATCCTCCATGGACAAACTATCATTTGAAGCGTCTTCGAAGAGAGAAACGACTTACTTTGAAAAAATATTCAAAATACCGAACTGATTTTTGGAGAAAACGCTACTCTGTCGCCAACAAAAATTACAAGTGGTTGAACAATATTTTATTTGGTGCTAATTTGACTCGCGTTCAAAGTAATCTACGACTCAGTCCAAAGGAATTCTGGAAATATGTAGATAAACAGCGAAAGGAGCTCGGACTACCTTCTGTGATGACACACTATAATGTTGAGGCCTCAAACAGAGAAAGCATATGTGCGCTGTTTCGGGAACAATTTAGCAGTGTTTTCGTTAGCGAAAATCTCAACAACGATCAAGTTTTCAAAGCAACAAGAAATGTACCTCATCTGCCATCTGTCTGCGCCCTCACTACCATTAGCCCTAGCAGAGTACAATTAGCTTGTCGCGAAATAAAAAATTCTACAAATCCGGGGCCAGATGGTATCCCCTCCATTGTGTTGAAGAAGTGCTCTGGTAGTCTATCGTCGCCACTAAGTTCGCTATTTTCTCGATCACTGGAATGTGGAAATTTTCCAAAAGCATGGAAAAATTCTTTCGTTTTTCCAGTATTCAAAAAAGGCTGCAGGAAAAATGTCAAGAATTACAGAGGAATCGCCAGCCTTTGTTCGGTGTCTAAGTTATTTGAACTCATAGTTTTGGAATTCATCTCCCATGCATGCAGTAGTTACATCTCACATCAACAACATGGTTTCATTCCCAAGCGATCTACCTCAACAAATCTGGTACTGTACACCTCATTCATCGCTCGCTCTCTACAGTCACGTCAACAAATTGATGCAATTTATACAGATTTCTCAGCTGCGTTTGATAAAATAAACCACGAAATAGCGGTCGCTAAACTCCGACGTCTCGGATTCCACGGCAACTTCTTGAACTGGTTACGTTCATACCTGACTGGCCGTGTGATGTCAGTGAAAATAGGTGACACTGTATCTTCTCCGTTTCCAGTATCATCGGGTGTTCCTCAAGGTAGTCATCTTGGCCCTTACATTTTTCTTCTGTACCTGAACGACGTTAACTTTTGCTTGGAGTGCCACAAACTCTCTTACGCCGATGACTTCAAGTTGTTTTGGCCCGTCAATTGTCTTAATGACGCAGTGTACCTGCAGCAGCAGCTTGACATTTTCGCTGAATGGTGTGATAACAATAGAATGGTTTTGAATCCTGAAAAATGTTCCATTATATCCTTCTCGAGGAAACGTTCATCTGTCGTTTATGAATATAAATTGCGCAGTGTGATTTTAAGCCGTGTAGTAGCAATCAAAGATCTAGGAGCCATCATTGACAGTAAACTCACATTCAAGGATCATATATCTTACGTCACCGCCAAAGCTTCTAGAACTCTCGGATTCATTTTTCGTGTCACGAAACAATTCAAAGACGTTTATTGCATCAAGGCACTCTATTGTGCGTTGGTTCGCTCAATTCTCGAGTATGCATGCATAACATGGTCGCCTTACTATCAAAACGGTATTCAGCGCATCGAAGCGATCCAGCGTAAATTTGTTCGTTTCGCTTTACGTAATCTGTCCTGGAATGATCCCTCAAATCTTCCTCACTACGAGAACCGCTGTAAATTAATTGGACTTGATCTACTGAGCGTACGTAGAGACGTAGCTAAGGCTACTTTTATATCGGATCTGATTCTCACGAATATCGACTGTCCCGACCTTCTTCAAACGAACAATTTCAACATTTGCTATCGAAACCTACGCTACTACACTTTTATTCGTCTCCCTCACTCCTGCACAAATTACGGGCACAACGAGCCCGTAGCGAGTATGTGTCGAGTGCTAAACCGATGTTTTTCATCGTTCGATTTTCACCTGTCTCGCTCAACTCTCAAAAAAATGTTCCTCGTAGTTCTTAGACATTAATAAAATCTTCATTTAGACTTAGATTTAAATTAGATTTAGATATCATTAGGGCACTAATGTAAAGGCCTGTTGATATAATAAATAAAATGAAAAATGAAAAATAAAATGAAAACTGAACGTCAAGATTGGATAAGTCGATGTTTTGTTTTTTTTTATGATTTTAATCAATATTCTGCCTGTTCTTCGATTAATTTACGGACATTTCTCATATAATTTTTGGACTTATCATCATATCATCATAAATCTGTTACATTAATAAAAAAAGATCGATCACGGAACTACAACTAAGCTCTTAGTTAATTTTTTTCATTAATTTGGAAGATGTACAATTTCAATTGAGGCATCAAAAATCATATCGTTTTCACCGAAGTCAAGTACAAATTCAGGACAATAATGAAAAAAGGAATGGTTAGAGATGTGCAATACCTCTATACGACTACTACGATACCAATGCTGCCCATGTTTGTATAGGAGACGTGAACGACAAAATGAACAAAATCGACTGTTTCGTTGTTTCGCATTCTACACAATGTAATACGTTTGCTAGACATGCAAACAAACATTTTTTTATTCGAGAACATTTGAGCAATTTAGAAAAAAACCTTTCCGTAAAATCACTGTTTGTCCGCATATCAGACGTAGTTCCATACAGCTATCATACATCGTTCGAAGATCAACAATTGTATTATGTGCTATAAGCTAAATCTACATTTGAATCATTTCTTTGTAGAGTCCAAACATGTCTGTCACGATAGTTTTACTTATTCTCTTTTATTACTTAGTGTTTCCTAATAGATGAATATAACAAACCATTGAAGCGCTGCTTATATAATTACTATTTTCTGTACACGATGAACAAAGAGAAGCAATTGTATTTTTTAATGTTATAAATACATAAATTTCTGCATTTGAATCTTCAAGAAGATAATGAAACAATCAGATTAGTAGTAAAATTTAAATAATATTGGTTCTTAGCATTATAATTCTTCGGATTCAACATTGAATTATTCCACATACTCAGCATTTAATCATACCGTTGGAGTAAGTCATTCCACCATCTTTATGCGATTGATCGTGGTATCGGTAAATCATGTGGCTAAAATTATCAACATTGCAGATTGCCTTTACAAATTCAATTAATTGACAAAACACGAACCTGCTGTTCTTATCATATCCCAGAGTATTCTTCAAGAAAAAAGAACTATCATAGACTCGCGACAAATCAAGAACGTCTTTTCCATACATTTCACTAAATTTCTTCCAAACCTTTTTGATTTTATCCGATAACAACTGAAACTACCGACGGATACGTTTTGACTATTATCGGAATTGTAAATACTAACGTTACAAACAGAGTAACCTGGTGATTACGTCTAGCTATGCGGACAAATGTTCATTGAAATGAAAGATTGTCCACATAAATAGACGCAAGCGTTTTCCAAGTGGAAATAATATGTTATAATCCGCAAAATCACCTAGGCCCTCTTTTTGCCGATAATATCCTCCAACTGGACAGACAATTTCATCGGAAATTCGCATGGTTATGCTTGTAGGCCAAAAACAATAAAAAAGCGTTTCCCCAACACTAATGGTGTTGTCGATTACGTCTCCTATGCAATCATGGGCAGAATGACGCATTCATTTTCATAGAAACCCAATGAGAACACATCCATGCGAAAATTTTCTTCCATCTATATAAAGGGTGATTTTTGAGCAGGTTCGTGTTTCGTTTCGAAATAAAAACCCAAACAGACAACAATTGGTCCGTTTGAAGCGAGCTTTTGCCGAAAAACGCTCAGATCATGCGACCAGTCAGGATAATAATACCTTATAACATTGCTCGGCCTCATGTTGCTGTACGAGCTAAAATCTCTTTAAAATGAAGCGGATGGAAAATTCTGTTTCACCATTTATTTCGATCGATGCAGAACGCTTTGTGTGGAATATACTTTACTTCAGAACAGGGTCAAAGTTTGAGAACGTTTGTGACACCAGTAAATGAAGTCCGAATGAGCTAATATTTTGCATTTGGTATATTATCGTGCAAATGAACCTTTCGTAGCATGTTCCGAATGAAATTCGAGATTACTATGTTTATTGACACCAAAACAACAACTTTTCGTTTCGTACTCCGAAAAAAAACTTCCAGAATGCCGATTTTTGACAAAAAAAATAATTCGAGATGACACTAGATCTCGACGCTTCATGCAATTTTAAGACATTTGGCAATAATTTTATTTTTCGAAAACCCCGATTTTCCTTACTCCTTACTTGGGTCATTCTTCGATTTTCAAAAAATCAAACTTTGACCGCTTTGCGCCACCTTCCTTAAGTCCGATTGAGTTGAAATTCGGCATAGGATGTTTTTCGAGGTGGTGAACATTTTGTATAGGGCATTTTTTCTCATATATTCATTGGCACCCTAGTATACATTCATTTTATTTCTCAAATAAATGTGTTTTTCATGAACAAAACAAAAACGGAACGAATTTAGTTTCACACCCAATACATTTTTTGAATTCATATAGTATCTCCAATATTTTTAGAACATGATACTAAAATACTAGCATAATTTTGCATAGAACCCATTCCGTGAGGTTGTGTACCAAAGAACCAAATTTCAAATCAAGATTTAGGAGAAAATTGGAAACGTTATCTTAATAAGCACTAGTTACAACATAAGTTCTCTGAAACGGATTTAATTTGTATACACCAACCTTTGTGAAAGGGGAGTTTAAAAAAAATTAATTATATTTAAAATATTTTAGGTGAGATATCTCTGCACTTGTTCACCAAACTTCAATGTCTATATACCATTGAATGGATAATTAAGCACTTGTTTGAACAACCGTGGTTTTATCTTGTAATTTATAAGAAACAAGCATTTGAAAAACGAATATTTTGAAGCGTTGTCACGTCATAAAAATAAAGCAATTTTTAGATTATCAGACGAACTTAACTTTGGTTTCTCTGAGCAAACAATGAGAGTAAACAACCCGCAACATTTGGTTGAGATCGGTCCACAAATAGAGTAGTATCAACTGTCTCAAGAAGTTGTTGTCACGTCACGCAAAGTATACGATCCATACAGTTTTTTTGCGTTCTCATGTATAAATCATACAAAATTAAACGATGTTATAGTAAAATTGAGAAAATTCCCTATAAGAATCATCAGTTGAAGAATATTTGATAGTTAGATTGGCTTGTTGTCAGCCAAATACTTTTGAGACATAACATCACCTAACTTGTTGCTGATTTTTTGATGAACATAATTGAATAATTTAATTAAACACAGTTCCATTTCAAAACATACAAATGAACTTTGTTCGATGATTTGTCAAGAATAGATGAAAGAATATTCCAGAATATAGAATAAAATCTCATTACGACTTCTGGTTGGCTAATAATAGTATTAAATTACAAAACAAAATGGAAACTCCATACGATATAAGTACTGGGTGCAAGGGTCATATTAGCGGAAGTCGAATATCGTATTCCAATGCCATTTTGGAAACGAAGATGGTCACTTCCGGTTCGTTAAAACGGCTCTAAAAGACCGGAAATGGAATGAAATCCCAGAATACGATATGGAACAATAGTGTTAGCATAGGGGGTTTTCGTAGCCTAATTGGTTGCGTGTCCGCTTCAAAGCGAACGATCATGAGCTCATAACTCAGGGCCCCTCAACTGACCATCTTTACGTGTTATTCTAGCTACTATGTCCACGCAACAATCATCATATGACGGTTACCGCTCACATTTTCGGTCTGCTGCATCGGTAATGGGCACTATTAATAACATAACAATGAGCCCTCATATCAACAGTCCCGCTGTGAACATTCCAACTATGAACATTCGAACAATATGAATATTCTTACTCCGAAAAAGGCGACATGTGTTGTGTTTCGATAGAATAGAATACTCTAAGGCCAAAACGGCTACTGTGTAATAGATAAAACAAATGTTTTACCATAGATAGGAATTCTCTTACGCCTAAAAATGGTAACAGTGTAATAGACAACAAAAGTTATCTTAGGATAAAAATGTAAACGAATGAATTCGGCTCTGTTCCAGCTGAATTGCTAAATGAGTCTGATAAAATAAACTGAATAAAAAAAATTGTGTTAGCACATAGTCATGGGTACATAAGAAGGGATGAAAAAAGAAATTAAAGTTTTATAGTGAGCAGATAGGATTTGAGCGAGGGGGAGATAATGTTAGAGTGGGAAGAACGACGCGTGTAGAGTTCGACAAAAATGCACACACAAACGTCAACTGTCAATAGTCAAAATCAACGTCAACGTCAACGTCATCTTCAACACGCAAACATAAACATGTATACATATAGTTAATCAAAAGTTTCTGATTGAAAAATCAAATGCGTTCCCCCGGCAGTGAGCGCCGCTTGGTGAGCCAGGCTTGTGCGAGCCTTTGATGGCAAGCTTCAGAGTGAACGTGTTAGATAATCACGATTTAAAAACAGGGGGTTGATTTAGGACCACCTTTTTGGAGATCAAGAACCACCCTGACTTTTTCCAAATAACGACATACCGTACACTAAAGGTAATATGTAGCTTCAATTTATAGAGCTTGTTTTGATGAACTTACTACAAGGTATTGTCATACAAATGAAACACAAATTTTCGCATTACTCGAGAATTAATCAAGCAAATGAAACTAAATTAGGCATATAGAGGTTTTAGGGTGCAATAAATGTTTCTATGGTGGTTAGACACTCCTCCCCCCTCTCTAAGGGGGGGCTGCCATATAAATGAAACACAAGTTTCTGCGTAACTCGAGAATTAATGAAGAAAATGAAACCAAATTTGGCATGTGGAGGTTTTAGGGTGCAACAAATGTTTTTACGGCGGCCAGACACTCCACCCCCCTCTCTAAGGGGGAACTGCCATACAAATGAAAGACTAATTTCTGTATAACTCGAAAACTAATCAAGTAAATGGAGCCAAATTTGGCATGCGAAGGTGTTAGGGGACACGAAACGTTTCTATGGTGAATAGACACTCCTCCCCTCTCTCTCCGAGGGGAGATTGGGGACTGCTATACAAATGAAGCATACATTTCTGCATGATTCAAGAACTAATTAAGCAAACGGAACCAAAATTGGCATGTGGAGGTTCTAGCGGACAAGAAATTTCTAGTGTGATTCAACACTCATCCCATCCTTCTAAGAAGGGGGGGGGGGGGGTTTATCTACCATAGAAATGAAGCACAAATTTCTTCATAACTCGAGAATTTAGGGGTTTTAGGGGTACGAAACGTTTTTATAATGAATACACTCCTCCCTCCTCTATAACGAAATACAAACATCTGCATAACTCGAGAACTAATCAAACACAATTTGGGATGTGAGGGTTTTTGTGTATAAGAAATGTTTCTATAATGGTATGAAACCCCTCCCTCCTCTGAAATGGAGAGGGGGTCCCATAAAAATATTAGGCTGTCAAAAAAGTCCTGCGGTATTTCCGCGAGGTGTCGTTGTAAGCGCGTAGTTCTAGTTATTTTCATTGTATCGAGTCATACTATAGCTTGTTGGAAAGGTATTTTCGCGCGCTATAATATAGTCCTTGACAGTGTTTTGTTTGGTTAAGTCGTTCGTGAGTTATAGTGTCGCAAATATGGAGCAACATAAAAAGAAAATCCGACATATTTTACAGTACTACTATGACAAAGGCAAAATGCATCTCAAGCTGCCAATAAAATTTGTGCAGTTTATGGATCCGATACAGTTTCCATTTCCACCGCACAACGATGGTTTCAACGTTTTCGTTCTGGTGTAGAGGTCGTCGAAGATGCGCCACGCTCCGGAAGGCCTGTCGTCGAAAATTGCGACAAAATCGCTGAATTAGCCGAGAAAGACCGGCATAGTAGCAGCCGTAGCATCGGCCAAGAGCTGGGGATAAGTCATCAAACCGTTATTAACCATTTGAAGAAGCTTGGATTCACAAAGAAGCTCGATGTATGGGTGCCACACACGTTGACGCAAAAAAACATCATTGACCGTATCGACGCATGTGAATCGCTGCTTAATCGCAACTAAATCGACCCGTTTCTGAAGTGGATGGTGACTGGCGATGAAAAGTGGGTCACTTACGACAACGTGAAGCGCAAACGGTCGTGGTCGAAGTCCGCTGAAGCGGCTCAGACGGTGGCCAAGCCCTCATTAACGGCCAGGAAGGTTCTACAGTATGTTTGGTGGGATTGTCAAGGAATAATCTATTATGAGCTGCTTCCCTATGACCAAACGCTCAATTCGGACCTGTACTGCCAACAACTGGACCGCTTGAAGGTAGCACTCATGAAGAAGAGGCCATCTTTGTTAAACAGAGGCCGCATTGTCTTCCATCAGGACAACGCCAGGCCATACACTTCTTTGGTGACGCGCCAGAAGCTCCGGGAGCTCGGATTGGAGGTTCTTTTGCATCCGCTGTATAGTCCGGACCTTGCACCAAATGACTACCACCTGTTTTTGTCCATGGCGAACGAGCTAGGTAGTCAGAAGTTAGCCACAAAAGAGGCCTGTGAAAATTGGCTATCCGAGTTTTTTGCCAATAAGGAAGCGAGCTTCTATAACAGGGGTATTATGAAGTTGGCATCTCGTTGGGAACAAGTCATCGAACAAAACGGCGCATATTTGACATAAAACAGATGATTGTAACTAATTTTATGAACAAATGAAAATTCAAAAATAATACCGCAGGACTTTTTTGACAGCCTAATATTAGACACTACTGAAAATTCGGTAGGAAGCACCGTTACTGTGATACACAAAGGGGTAGGTTGAGGGCCACCGGTCGGATTAGGACCATCTTCCCCTATAGAATAGACCTTTGAAAGGGGGAGGAGAGAACTCAGAAGAATGTGAGAAGTATTCAGGGTAATTAAAAACATAAAAATTTATATAGCTTGCTACAATACAATGAATTTCTTATTTAATATAACTTACTGATTGTGTGGCATGAAAACGCTTTATGGAGGCTGTTCATTCGCACAGAGCGTGTTGATACGGATTTTTGCAATGTTGTTGCGAGTTTTTTGAAAAACTGAATATACAGGAATCTACGTTCATCTTTTGTTCATAAATCATGGGACAAAATTTATTTGTATGTGTTGAAACAGAACTGAAAATACAACATTAATGTTCGAAAGCCGGAATCCGCAAAAAGACAGTTGTTTTAACGTCACAAAAGTATTGGGCTGGAAACGAGCGAATTCAACTGTAAAATATTTTCCAACTGAAAATTCATGTAGGAAATTTTCTCAATTTTGCTTTGATATCGATTACCATTCGGAAATTGTGTGACTTATGCATGAAAACAGAACAAAAAAAAATATTTCAGTGAGTCAAAACGTTGTCACGTTACGCCGGAATGGGTCATAGGCAGAATTCAAAAATTCAACAAAGCAATAAAAAACTCCGAGAGCTATGCGTGTAAATCGTGTTCCACCAGGAAAAGCAGGACCTGGTAC
Organism: Toxorhynchites rutilus septentrionalis; assembly: GCF_029784135.1. Taxonomy (NCBI): domain Eukaryota; kingdom Metazoa; phylum Arthropoda; class Insecta; order Diptera; family Culicidae; genus Toxorhynchites; species Toxorhynchites rutilus. Next base: position 228,675,813 of record NC_073746.1, read on the forward strand.
CTTCTTACACAAAACGCACGAAATTATTTTAGTCTACGTAGTACTTGTCAATGATAGAAACAACTACCGGTAAGCTCAATGTTTTATTCTAAAGAAATAGAAAAAATGAATTTGTAGTATTACCTCATTGTTTTCTTTTCAATTTTATGGGGTTTCTTCAGTGTAATTATCCGATATTTTTTGGATTTCCTCGAATATTTTTTTTTCATTTTCTTTACTTCTACTTTATATTATATTAATAAGTCATAGTTTTATTAACATGTAGAAAATTCAAGCCGGTAAAAAGCTGACATAGTTCATTTTTTTGCCCCAATCTTTAATGAATAGTATCAAAGCATTCTACACCTGTAGCTGAAACTTACTTCCAGATCCGAAACTGTTGTAACTCCCGAAGGCGGCCGAAGTTCCAGCACTTAGTCCGTTGAAATTATGGCCAACGCCCAGATGGTGGTGGTGATGATGTGATGAGGCCGACTGAATCTGCTGCTGCTGCTGCTGCTGTTGTTGTTGGTGGTGATGATAGTGATGATGGAGATGGTGATGATAAGGCGTTGATGATAATTGAGATTGAACGGTGGGACTAGCACTGTTGGTTCCGACTAAGGCTGGAGCCGACTCAATCACGGCAGTTGTACCGTGATTTGCACTAACACTCGAAGCACTGCTGCTACTTGCTACTAAGCTGCCACTGCTGTTGGTGGGGTTCAAATGGGATGAAAGCGCACTGTTGGTGGGATGACCCGCGCTGCTGCTTGCGCTAACACTAGCGCTACTAGTGGTGTGGGACGGAAGCAAGTGCTGATTGTAGCTGCTTGTGTGATTGATTGCGCTGGCACTTCCACTGAAGATCTGATCACTTTCGCGACGCATAGCGAGCATTTTCTGGGCCGACGTCGGCGGTAGCGTCCGCAAAGCAGAAATAAACAGAACTAAAAAGGGAAAACCGACGAATGCTCATTGATCTGAACTCCATAGCACACTTTTGCACTTTGATAACCGGCTTAAAATCTTCTAAGATTATGACACTACACTGAAATAATGCACCTATTGTTGGTTTAATCTTCTCATAAGACACACAGATTTTCGGTATACATTTATTTCACATTAAGGACACTTATGTGTTTCAAACCACGTATTTCATTATGATATTGGGTAAAAGGAAAAATTATCTGTCTCACGTAGTTGCTGGATCGGGTCCAATGGCACTAATTTTTATTTTCGGATGTTTTACTGGATTTTATTTTCATCACGAGTATAATGTCGTCGAAACAATGCGATATGCTTTCCTCGGTATACAAGGTAACGATTAATCAAAAGATGCACAGTTCACTTTTTTTATGCACGTCATCTGTTGAATACTACCCATTAATGTGGCTAGAGTCCACTTAAAAATGTAACACAAAACACTGAAAAGAGAAATAGAAAGAAACAAAATAGAAATTATTGGGGTACTATCAAATGCTAGGAACTATTTTGTTATTATACTGAACTGATAAATGAAAACTGAATCTCTAAAGTGTTATAACAGATCAATAGGCTAACTGTAATTGAACTTAAGCTATTGAGACTTTTATCAAGAGGTTACACCGATTGGAACCTCAATAATTTGTTAAAACAATATTTTACAAGCAGTTATTCATTTTATTGAAATATATTTCAAACAATGGATCAACGGTTAGTGTCATTCAAAGAGAAACTAAAATTTTGAATATATATAGAATGGAATGGCTTTTGGAAGTTTATTAGTATGAGTTCAATTGTTTTAAACTATCGCTAGAAGTATATTACAACATTGGAATGTATATATGTTTTTGAAATAGTTGAGGTTTGACAAACAAACTAAATGTTGAGTGGTTGGATCCATGTTTAGGATCTCCCTAAATTCATTATCGATATTCTGAAAACCATTTGGATCCCAAATATTTGGAAGACTGTGGAAAGGGAACAATTGGCATATGGTTCCCTCCTATGACATTAGTTTGATCAGTTATGGTCATATTGATGATCAAAGGAACCCTGAACTTGAAATGTTTGATTGCAATTAAAATGACTTGATTACAGAGTGGGATGTAAAACCTTATCGAATTGGTCTCGAAATCAGCTACCGCATTGTGTGAAATTTTACATACCGACAAATATTTATTACTGAACATTTCGATATCAGCACCTGCATGAACATTAGCCAAACAGACATAATTTTCCTGGTCGGTCAGAATGTCAATAAAAGGGAGACAAATTAGTGAAGAAAAATCATACCATACTTCTGTGGGCTTATAGCATACAAATATATGTAGATACAGAAAGACGATAAACGTTGTAAAGACCTTCGATGTGAGTAGAGCAGAATAGGGCTCTCAAATATGAAAAACACAAAAAAAATATTTTTGGATATAAATAAACTTGAAAATGAAATTGAAAAGCTGGTTAAAACTGTGGAAGACGAAAAGCACTTAAAACTGTGGAAGACGAAAAGCACTGGAGATTTTCGACCCTTGGCTGTTCAGATGGTTTGATTGGAAAAAGGCAATATCCGGAAAAAAAACTGGAAGATTGGCAACTCTGCCTAACACAGACGCAAAATCAGGGAGCCTGAGGAAATCGTCATTGCAGATACATGCAATGTGCGGGTATTTTTGTACTCGCTTGCATTTTTGCAGCTCGGAATGTGCTTACCGAATACGGTCATAAAAATGAGGAGCTTGGTGAAACCGTCAATGCAAATGAGGAGTTTAGAAAGAAAGAGGTGTAAGTGACTTGATTGATTTCTCTTCATCAACTTTTTCTTCAGTTCATAACTCAACTGCAAAAACGTTCCAATTTGAGTTTGCTATAGAATCCGATAGATGAGTTTCTGACGTATCTTCCACATTGTCAAATACAGCTGGGAATGTGTTTACAGCTAAGTTATGACCAAAAGAGAGAATCGAAAAAAAACTGCTTTTCTCGCAAGGCATGAGTGAAGTTTAGATTCAGTAGTCCAGAAAGGTCCTCAATAATAGAGACGAATGAACTGATAAAGCACCGTACCCGAGAATAACAACACCGCCGATCCAAGCAAACGTAAAAATTTCGATGTCATATGGACCCTTGTCAGGGCTACCAAATACTTGTACTGATAAGTACTTAATTCTTAAATTTCTATAATGTTCGTTCTCGTTGGCGTTAATTCATTATCCTGCGTAAACAATGCGGTAGTGTCTTGGTCGTCACCCTTCTGGATAAAAATTCACACATGTTTTTGATATATTGAAAAAAAAATGAATTGTCCCGGTTGTCTCTATAGTTTTCTCATGGTATTGAAACGCTGGTGCGTATTGAAATACATTGAATTCGGAACATCGTACCGTGGAGTTGTTGAGATGAATACATTGTTCGTTCATTTTCAGAAGCTTCTCTCGGTTGCATAGATATATCTGTTACAGGTTCGTGATGAAATATAGGGGAATGTGGCCCTGACCAGACCCTCTAAATTGCAACGGGCACATACAATTCACACAAAATTATCGTTTTTTGACAACCTCTACATTGAAATGAGTACAACTCTCAAACTATGTTGTATACTGGCCGACGTGGTTCATGAGCCGAAAAAGGGAAGAACAGAGGCCAAATCGGAAGTTCGACCCCTTCAAAAATGATGATCCTAAACCTGAATTCCTAAATCCTAAATTCAACTTTACTATTAAACATAATTGCCTTCGAGGGCGATACAGCGATTATAGCGGTCTTGCAACTTTTCGATACCATTTTTATAGTACTCTTTCGGTTTTTACAAAATAGGACTCAGTTTCGGTAATCATTTCATCGTCGGTCTTAAATTTCTTGCCAGCGAGCATTCTCTTCAGGTCTGCGAACAGAAAATAGTCGCTGGGGGCCAGATCTGGCGAATACGTTTGATGCGGAAGCAATTCGAAGCCCAATTCATGTAATTTTGCCATCGTTTTCATTGATTTGTGATTTTTCCATTTTTTTCACAATAACAAAAGTTGCTTCACACACACGTATTCATTGGAATATTTTTTTTTCTGTATTATAGTGATTTTCAACACTTTTGGCTGGTTCGTCATTTTTGCTTCCATTTTTGGAAGAATATGTGAGAATTGAACTCGTGATCTTGAGTGTGAGAGGTATGGATGTTACCACTACGCCAGATCGCCTCCTCCATTGGAAGATGATGCTTTGTGATAGTCAAGTAGATTTTTGCAAGTGGCGCCATCTAGACGTCAACCTTATGAACCTTTCAACCGAATTGTTAGCTTGTTTTGATGAGCAGACCATAAGCAATCGAAATTGCCTAGTTTTGTAATTTTTGGACATCTACAAGAACATTTAACTCATTTTCCGTACAGGTCGAAAATCTATATTTTCCTTTTTTGAAAACATTGGAGACACGAAACGGCGCCAAAATACTAGAATGAAGGGAACAGGAAAAAGGTCACCATACAACCGAATTGTCAGTGTATTGACATCTTTAATTTGGCACCACTAAAAATCGGTAGGCGGCGCCATTCCAGAGATACAAGAGGTGGTCGGTTCAGGGCCACCGGTCGGATTAGGGCAACCTTCCCCTACTCTAAATTGGAGCGATGAGACACGAAATACTTCGCTGGTATGTTTCGTTATAAACGAATTCATTCCATTGGGCTGCCCGAAAAGTTATTGCCTATTTTTTCATTACCAATAAAATATTATTTTTTTTACATAGAATGAACACATAAAGATGGGATGTACATCATTTTAAAGCTTAAACTTTCATGTTTTGGAATATTTTAACGTACAATTTTTTTTCTTGGAGTGCGAAGATGAAGTGGACAAAAATATCGGGAAGAAATAAAAAATCGATTTCTTTCTGTTTGATTTTATGGACTGATACTTTTTTGTCAACTAGTTCAAGAGCAAATCTAATTAGCTTTATCGGCCAATTTTCATTTGATTCCTATAACGTTCCTGTATGACCTTTCATACAGAGATATTGTTGTTTGAATGAATTCACCCTCCGTCTTAAATCATTAATTGTTCAATAAATAATGATCGCATCGCAAATCGAAAATCAATTTTGATTTTTTTTGAAATCGATGCAAAAAATTTAAACAATTTTTTTTCGTCAATTTTTTTTAAATATTTATTTTAATTATTTTTGTACAGAATTTATTGGAATTTTAAAAACTGCATTTCGATTTGCGATGCGATAATTATTTATTTACTAGCTGACCTGGCAAACTTCGCCCCGCCCAAAATGTTTTTTTTATCAATACATTCAAACATTCACGTTTTCTTACTAAGCGATCCAATCGCTATCGCTATTGATTGATTGATCTTCTAGCTATCCCTTTACAATTTCCTTTTACTATATATTTTCTAGTACTTCTACCAAAACTCATTATTATACAGAATTATTTTCAGACACAATTCTCGTTCAAGATTCTTGAATCTAACAAATAACATATTTCTTCGTTACATGGAATACATCTTTGATAAATAAAATACAATAAAATGAAGACAGCTCAAATCTGACTATTCTTTTCTCGCGTTTTGCGCTTACCATCACATTTGGCGATTCATTTTTATTCATATTAGTTATGATTTTTTGGGAAAATGTGGAAATAATTGATTTTTCCAACCACAAATGGAAATGGCACACTAACGAAAAAATATAAAAATCGGGTCTAATGCATTGCGATAAAGAACAAAACTACCACTTTTCACGAAAATTTGAGAATCACTATATCGGTTTGGTATGGAATGGATGTATAGTTAAATGATATAGGAGTGCGTTTTTCCACCTAAATATATTTTTCTAATTTCGAACAAAGAACAATTTCGCTAACGCAAACATTAAATGGACTAAAAACGCTTTTCAAGGTGCAATTGTAGAACATTTGGGAATTTAATTTTAAATAACCTTCAGAGTTTTCTGAAAACTTTCAATTGTCATGTTTTGTTGTTAAAAGGGTTGGTTGAGATATGTGTAATATTTTTATGTGATTCTCATCTTCTTTCAGAGGATATACAGTGACTCAAATTCGTAATCGTACCCCACCATGCAGATCTCTTTTCCCTTCCCTTCGAAAAAGGTTTGTTATCTGTTTTCAGAATAATGGTTTTTATTTCTCTAAAAATGACGAATGTGTGTGCTAATGTATGAACATTGACTCAAACTCATAATCGTACGCTGGCTGAAATCTCAACTCGATTACGAAGGCGTTGGCCAATTTCCGAATTCCATCATTAGTATGGTATCCCTTATTCATTGCAATTATCTTTAGCTGTTTTTAGCCTTATCTACGAGTTTTTTGGTGTATTCGGAAGGAATATTTATCATTTTTTTCATTAAGTGGTTTTAAAAACAATGATTTCCAGTAATTTAATGGTTTCTGAATCTCCTACACAGATAACTTCCTTAGTTTTTTACTGGGATTGATGTGGGAAGATTGTGGAGGAATATCAATAACTTTTGAGTCATTGTAATGTAACCATGTGCGAACTTCATATGTCTTGAGCTCTGGGTCATTGTCTTGGCAAAACTTGAATCCTCGATTCCACCTCATTTTGTTGACACTTTGCTTCATATTTTCCTTCAGGATGTTCATGTAAACATTCTGATCCAATACACCATTGATGATAATTAAATTGCTCATACATACACCCTCATACCATCCCTCCACCACCACCATGTTTAAATGTTGCTTTCAGATTTTTTTACGTTTAATTCATCGTTGGCCTCCTCCATACGATAACCATCGGAGCCAAAAATATCAAATTTGGGCCCATCTATGGAAATAACATCTTACCAGTAAGACATTGATGTGTTTCATGCTGTTTGGAACAATCAAATTGGAGTTACTGTTTTTTTTGCTTAGAAACGGTTTATCCCTCTGTGCTCGGGCATTCAAGCTGCCATTCTTGGGCACATTACAAACTTTTTGATTGCTTAATTTGGTTTTTATCGATGGTGTAATGGATCAGAATGAGCTCCATGACCAAGAGCTCAAGACATATGAAGTTCGCACATGGTTACATTACAATGACTCAAAAGTTATTGATATTCCTCCACAATCTTCCGACATCAATTTCAGTGAAAAACTGAGGAAGTTATCTGTGTAGGAAATTTAGAAACCATTAAATTACTGAAAGTAACGTTTTTAAAAATCACTTGATGCAAAATTGATGAATATTCCTTCCGAATACACAAAAAAACTCGTAGATATGGGTAAAGACAGCTAGAACTAGTTGCAATGAACAAGGGATACCACACTAATGATGGAATTCGGAAATTGGCCAACCCTTTCGAAATCTAGGTGAGATTTCAACCAGCGTACGATTATGAGTTTGAGTCAATTTTCGTACATTAGCACACACATTCGCCATTTTTAGAGAAATAAAAACCATTATTCTGAAAACAAATAGCAAACCTTTTAACTCTCATATGACACTATGATTTTATCTAAATAGAATGTTCCGAAAGTTTGTTTTCGATTTTCAAAAGAAGGGAAAGAGATCTGCATGGTGGGGTACGATTACGGATTTGAGTCACTGTACATTACATTTCTCGTACTCTTAAACCCTGAAATCCCAATTTTGGTTCCATTTTCTCTATAAATTATCCAGTTATGCAGAAATTTGTGTTTCGTTTGTATAGGTATAGACCTTTGAGGGGGGAGTATCGAGCTACCATAGACATGTTTCGTACCCTCTATAAACCCCACATGCTAAATTAGGCTCCGTATGCTCCGATTTGCTATTCAATTAGTTGGCAAAAATTGTTTTAGTCCATAAACCATTGAAAAAAACAGAAAGAAATCAATTTGTTTTTTTCTTCTCGAAATTTTTGTCCACTACATCTACACACACCACAGTAAACATTTGTTCGTAAAATATTCCAAAATATTAGTATTTGAGCTTTAGAATGATGTACATCCCATCTTTATGCGTTCATTATATGTACAAAAAAATATATTGTATCGGTAACTAGCCGACTCGGCGAAATTCGTCCCACTCAAAATTATTTCTTTGATATGAATTCTTTCGAACATTCACATTTTCTTAACGAGCGTACGTTCGCAAGGTCAATCGCAAAACTCTCCATTGATTGATCTCTACCATTTTCATTTGGTTCTTTACAATTTACATTGACTATAAATTTCTTATTACTCATAACAAAACTCGTCACAATAATGTAAATTTATTTTCAGACATAATTTTCGCTCAAGATTTTTGATTCACTTGTAAAAATACAGAAAAGTAAATTTTCATTCATAATTTTTATTTTCCACCTGAGAATCATTTTCTCTTCACACCAACGGAACACGAATCTTAATACCGGAAACGCGAAATCCAATTGAACAAACAACAATGTCATTGTGGAACATATGGGAATTATTTAGTGGTTTATTTCGCCTGAAAATCCATTTCCGCCTTCGAACAAAGATCAATTTCGATAGCGAAAACAATAATGAACACTTCGTAGTTGCTCTCCGTGATTGACCTAAACCACCGAAATTGCACAAGGAACACACTGAATGGTTTCGGTGATTCAAACTTTGAATAACTGATTACGACGCCAGCCACGTCCTTACAGTCACCAGGGGAAGGGAAGGAATGTTAGTATGATATTCGCTGCCGGAAGGGTCGCCTCTATAGCGAGTTTCCTTAGCGATTATCATGGATGGGATAGTTGATGGTGGGAGTTTGTAGGTGTCAGTAATTAAACTTATTCTGAGCACAAATGCCTACTGCGGTTGTATACATTTTTAACGTAAATGGTAATCCTAATTTTTTTGTGCGTTAAAAATTTTTCATGTTTGACCTCTTAATTTTGTTTTTTTTTTAATTTTTGTAAAAAAAAATCGGCACAAACATTTTGAACATCACAAGAAATTGGTAGTGAATCAGTACATTGATACTATTAGTGGCCGTTCATTATTATTGATCGTCAGTTCATACCTTCCAAAAAGTGTTTGAACCTTAAACACGCTATAGTTTTTGCTGAAAAAACGTACATTAGAAATAAAAATCGATAACATTTTCTGGTTATGTTGAAACGTAGCTCTGTTTGTCTGTTTGCTTCAAATTGTAATATATGTGAACAATAATTACCAAGGTTGTCTGTAAAGGCCAGTAGAGCTTCCCCTATAATTCGCTTAACTCGGCCACCCCTCACACACATACTTATGCAGCTTCAAATCATCCACCGTCCAGAATGCTCTTGCGGACGTTAGTGCTTGTGTCACTGGGTTATTTTTACCCACCGGCTTAAACACATTATTAGTAAAATCTACTGCGCCACTAAAAACTTCCGATGAGTCACGTGAACCAACGAGTAACACGACATTAAGCTATTACTACCGGAAACGAGTGCAACACGTTTGCTTCTATCTCGTTAAAGTCGTTGTTCGAAGTCGTTATCGTATTGATCATCACTCAAAATCGCTGTCGCGCTGATAGGTCATGAACTCATTTCACATTTTTTTGCTTACAAAACATTCGCTTCGTACAGGTTCGTTTCGGGATTGAGTCGAAGTTCAAGTTCGATTTCGCGAGGTCGCATTTGCACAAAACTAAAACGACTGGGAGAAGAAATCAGATTTAATAATTTACACTAAAACGATCGCGAGAAAAACACAAAATCGGTCGGATCGCGATGTCGAACTAAACTTTTCCTGCCAATTGCCTGAATGCCGCACAGCCAGAAAAAAGCGGGGGAATCGTCAATACAGAAAAAAATAAACGACGCCAAAATTCACTAGAAGACACTCACATTTGCTTTCAAGCAACACATTCATGAGAAAAAAAAATACCGTCAACCTACCTGTTGGTTGTAGTCACATTAGCGGGAGAAAATTTCCGCAGATTTTCCTCGCACTTACACTTTAACAGACAAGATTCGATCGCCGGTGGCTGCGGAACATCATCGTAAGTCAAGTTCAACTATTGACTCTCGAATTCCTCGTCGTTCGCGCGTTCATCTGGCGGACATCACTCGGATGTGGACGTTTACGGATCAGAAGGAAGAAAAAACACGCAACGATATCCCCAGTCGGATGCGGCCAGTTCACTGCGGCTCGATAGGAGTTCACTCTCTCGGTGCTCTCGTGCACGCCGCCATAACGTTTTCGAGTTAGCCTCATGGCGGCTCTCGCTGGTTGGCGAGGAATGAAAATGCGAGCGGGAATAATATTAATGAATTTCCCACACGAGAAAAGCATTACCGCACGACGACAGTCAAAGCTGAACAACCACCAACCATCGCCTTGTTTCCGATGGTCTTCGAGTCGACGTAACCTGTGTGATCAGTGGCAACAATAAGGATGGTATTCATCGGTTGCTAGCAATGGTTTTGATTTATTTAACCTGCTAAAGCGTGGTATGTACAAAACATTACGTAACGCTAAAAAGGTTGTTGGACCCCCTCCCTCCCATGTAACAATAAATAACGCAAGACAAACAAGACTCCCCTGAATACTCAAAATGTTTCGTTTCCAGTTTCGGGTCCCTGGTTTAATTTTTTCATCCAAGTTTTCCCTCATGATCATGATGAAGTATTCAACCTGCCAACTCACGGTAAAAAAAGAGCCATCCGTCGTTCAACTCGGTTGAAAGCACTGCGTCCTGGAGCATTTGTAGTAACGAATATGGCATCAATGTTCAATTGAATATAACTTGATTACTCATTGATGCCGAATATTCTCCGGACAACTTATGGAAACAGTTGTCGTGGGGATCTGGTAAGTAAGACAGCTAAACGGCTGTCATGAAGTGTAAAAAGTGTGAAGAGGGCTGATCTGCATTTTTCAAAATTGTTAAGGTTATGGACATCTTTACTTTACAAGTCTTTTATCTTTACAAGTGCTAGGGTAAATGATCTTGGTTTGTCCAATTTGGGGTGTTTTACGCAACTAGTAAATGCAAATCGATTTTTCTTCATGAAAATCACACATAATCGATACGAGTTTGGGTTTGTTGAAAAGCCCCAAGTCTCTAGTTGCTAATACTACCATAAGGTGTTGAAATTATTAATTTTTTATGTTTTTTAACGATTTTCCTTAAAGAAGAATTATGATCATAGATTGACCACCTCTGATCATGGTTTGCCCAAAAAAATGATCATGGTTTGTCCGGTTTTAGAAATCTCCATTTTTGAATGGAAACATTCGAATTCACAAGTAGATGTTGCATTTATCATTCCTTGAGTTTACTCTCATCATATTGATTCTTTCATAATTTAGGCTTTCTTCAGAATATTGCCTTTTCTTGTGCATTTTAAAAGTGTTCACCCCAACACACTCAACACAGAGAAACTTTATTTCTGCTATCCGCGAAGGACACAATAAACAAACTGCAGCGCGCCAAGCGGTTGCCATAGAAATCATGTGGACAAAACAACATTATTGAATTGAACAACTCATGATCAGAATTGAGTTCATTAAAATGCGGTAATTTAATGGTTTAGCTATGTAAATCCGATACAAATGGTGAGCAAGCATGATGTTTACAATATTTATAAGTGTTGTAATCCAGAAAAGGTCTGAATACATGCCAAATAATCATCTGGTGATCGATTAAAAGTTAGCTCGAATGAGGGGCGCATTGACACAAATAGAAGGTGTATTTTATAATCCTTTAAAACATGTGATTTCGTAAAAATATACTATCAAACTACTATAAATCATGTGAAAGGCAATTTCATTTATATGTTTCGAAACATTCGAAGGCCTTATTTGACACAGGAGCGCTGAATTAGAGCATTCAAAAAAGTGGGCAAACCATGATCATATTTTCGACTGGACAAACCAAAATCATTTACCTTACATATTTTGAATAACGAATCAGGTCTGCGAAAGGACAAGATGTGTGCCGCATTCTTAAACTTTTGATTAAAACGCATTGAATCCGTTTGTTGAGAATAGAAGCAAGCAAAGGGATCGACATCCAAAATGGTTATAATATTGAATTCTTGAGATGAAAGAGGCATCTTATTATTCCGTCAACCGGCTAAACGATAACAGAAAAACATTATAAAATCTTTGTGTTTTAATGATGCTGTGCTACAGAACAACAAAAATCATTTACACCATGATTCAGCTGAAATCTTTCTATACTATCAATGTTGTTATGGTGAAATAGGTTGAATTAAATTACGAACGCCACCATATCTGATTCCCTCCGAATTAATTTTTTTCCCAACACTCAAAAACTAGTGGTGGTGGCCAAGACACGACAGCATTGTTGACATAGTACTGCGAAAAATTTCCGACGAAAACAAATATTATAACAATTCAATTCAAGAACTCTTCCTTGCAAATTTTTGGTAGGTGACAAGCGCCGATACTTGCACTAAGGGGCGCAAAAAAAATTGCAAAGCAATACTAAGCATATTTAAGCAGATTTTTAAATTATCACTCACATCAACACGTACTGTTCATAGCTCGCTATCTAGAACGAAGCTGAAACTTTGAAATTATTGAATATCTTGAAAGTTTTTCAGTGTTTCTTAGCAAAATCACATGTCCAACGCTCTTAAAAACATAATTTCTCCTAGAAATAATCCACAAATTATGCTATGCAGCAAACGGCAAAAGAAAATCCGAACCGAATCGATTGTGTGAAGTTGGTGGCGGTGACAGCAATTACTGTGGAACAATAAGTCATTTACGTTTTTTATTGTCATACAGCAAGCGATTAGGCGGCAGAGACAGCTAGGCTCTCCTAATGTCCGTTTTAAAGACCATTCATTTTTTTACTCAAGTTTAGTTTAGTTTTCAAAATTGGCCTTTCTTAAGGCTACTTGTGGATAAACTGAGAAAGTTTAATGCCTCTATAAATCAAAACATCATCATTAGCATGACCAGTATACAGGTTTACTTCCGGCAAAAAAAAAGAAAATCAATTTGCTTTGTATTATTTAGGATATTACTTAAGCATACATTGTTTCTCACTATCTACCTTTGGTAACAAATAAAATCAATTATGCTTAAGCCTAATTTTAATATACACAAATACTCTCCACCTATTGGTATCAAAACCGAAGTGGAACGTCCTATCTTTTCACTGAAGCCTCTTCCGGATTTGAGGAAGCAAAAAGTTTAAAAATGATCCAAATTGCTATGCGGTGTGATTTCTTTCATTCAAGTACCCCATCGACCATTCCGCTCTCAGACTTCGCGTCGGGAAAAACCCCGTATTTGGAAATGCGTTGCTCGTTTGCTAAACCAGGAATATAATTAAATTTGAGACGAAGTAATTTTTATATGCGCCAAACAAACATCTCTTTTCTGCTTTGCTTCTGCGAGTCAGGAAAGCTCTGCCCTATGCTTGTTTTGTGCATATTCTGAAAATTCACGGTAACAAAATACAAACCAAGGTTAGCATTGAATGTGCTTTTGCTGCCAGCCGATGACATGCATCAACCATGTTTATAGAGTTTAGTGATTTTAACAGTTCGTTCAAGGCGATTGAAACAATCGTTTGGGTCGATAAGCAAAAAACATCACTATTAACATCACTTCACACACTGTATGTATTTATTTGTTTGAAGGTTTACATTAGAAAACTACGCAAATAATAAAAAAATATATATGTATCCAAGTGGTATGTGGTACGACCGATTATCTAATAGGAGATTTCTTTCCTGAACCTGATTCGAGATGGATGCTGGAAAGGTTCAGCGAACTTATTCATTGATGACTGGACAACAAAATTAGGCAAGCTTTTGCTAAACACAAACATATCTCTGTTCTTCATGTGTCCTGAAAGATGGTATCCTAGAAATTCAACGTCAATCATATTCCGTAAAATATTGTGGATAGCAACCGGCAATACTTTCGAGAAAAAAGAATCTTGTTATACCATGATGTATTAATAGTTTTAAGAAAAGAATATGAAATAGGCATCAATTCATATTGATGTTTACTAATGTGGAGTAGGTTTTACGATTATTATGGTGTTACAAATAGAAATTTATTTTAACTTCATAATGGGATTAGGATTAAAAATTCAGATGTTTATAATGACTATCTATTGTGGTGCACAGCTTATATGCTTAGATTAGTTATTTTATTTTATGAAGCGATTTGATTACTTGATGTTTCGTATCTGAGTAATTTGAGAAAAATTGTTTTCTGTTCTATATGTATATATGTACCATGGGTATCTTTGTACATTCCAGTAAGTGAGTTGTTGGCGAAATCAGGTTAATTATATTACTTTGTATTAGTTTATGACCCATCCATTGATATGCTAAACTATCGACGTCGGAAGTTCATACACTAGTATCAAATGTTACACATAAGAAATGTGAGCAACACAAATAGCTCTTCTATCATTCAGTTCAGAAATCAGTGACTACAAGAATTTTTATATTTCCTGTACACCCAGGTTTTTTTCACGCGGGGCATACTTACCTCGTAAAATAAAACCGCGTTAATTGGAAAATCCGCGTAAAAAACCTGGGTGTACTCAAACCGGTAGTGAGAGCACTGGATTTTTACAATTTCATTCATCGTTTTCCTACTAAAACGGCCACAATTGGGTTGGACTCTTATTGGATTTCATCTAAATGAATTCTACGACAATAATACTATATGATAGATTTGTAATTTTGAAGTTCTTCGAATTTGCGTTTCCACACAAAAAGGTAAATCCAAAAATGAATACTCACATTGAAAGAATTTTCTGATGAACGTACGAAGTGATATCCATCGATAACTATCAGTTCAAAGCACTACTGCATATCAACCTGGCGCTGACTTTTGCTGGCATCGAACGAACGCGGGGGTGGCTTTAAGCACGGGCCATGAGTCGGCCGTGCGAGCAGCGAAAAACCGGAGCGCAAAGATGAGAAATGAACACTTTTCCCCACAATCTGTGAAACCCACGCACTGTGTAATAATTCTTCACATGTTCCTCCACGAATGATCACGTTCAGCACCGCTAACACTGGCTTTGGCAGACACTCAATTTCGAACGAGGTTTGTTTTACCTCAAAAACAAAGTTTGCGCTTCTTTTATTAGCTGATATTCAAACGCCGAAGATGCGAACGATGGAAGTAAAACAATAACTAAGCACAGTGTCAACCCAACTGAAGCATTTATTCAACAAGTGGGATCGGAGCGCACGCTCGGCGATACACAACACTGCAACACAAGACAAGACACACCGCAACACGTCCCGCCGTGAGGAAAGCAATCGAACGTTTGATGAATGAAGCCCAAGTTTCATTCATGAAAACAGATCCAGGCACCGCGAGGAAACATAAGAAAAAAAAGGAAAAAGTGCTGCGCCGGCAACGATGCTTCGTCCGTGCATCCACGCGGCGCACACCGGCACAAACACATACACATTCCATACGCCAACGGTTTTCCCATCGCAACGCCGTTGATATGATAGCGAAAGCTTTTACTGGCGATGCCATGTGCGAATCCACATCTTCGACCTGCGCGAAAAGTAACGAACTGTCTTATCAGCGTATCCGTCGGCATTTCAACTTGTCATTGCCGGAGTAGTCGAAGCGGTTTCGGAATCGTGCGGCTGCGGTAGGAAAATTGGGCTTTCTCGGCAGCCGCTGCATTGGATCACGAGGCGTCTCCATCAAATGACAGCAGGAGTTTTCTCGGAACGGAATAGCAACCTATACCAGCCGTGGAGTGATGTTCGTTATATTGGTTGAATTTCGTTTTCACATAAACTGCCTGTTGTTTGATTATTGCGAAATATATATTTTTCTTTAACTCGTCAGTTTTTCCGTAGAAAAGAACATTTGGCTTTTTGGATTTTGAATCGATGAAAATTAGTTATCATGCCTCGGTAGCACTTTCTCATGCTTGTAACGGCATAATATCAATAGTCAATCATTCAGGATACATGTACTTCACTTTGACTGCATGTGAATTTTCCGAATCCTTGTGTTAAATTGTAAAGCCAATCGACTCAATTAGAATATTCAATATAATAATACACAAAACATGGCAGTGAGAACGAGTAATTGTTGACTGCACTTATCCAACGTATTATTAGACGCTGATGCATGAACACGTGTGCTGGTACTATGTCACTGCGAGATGAAGTGAGTGCTGTAGCCGGACTGAGGTTTGGAGCAATTTCACATCCTACTTATACCGCGGATCTTGCTATCTGTGACTTTCGTCTGTTTGATGTTAAAGGTTAGGGGAAAGCAGCTGTTATTTCCAAGCATGAGTGCATTACATTTCAGTCAATCCTCGTAATTATTGGAGAATCCCAAACGCAAAAAGCGTGGCTTCCATTTAGCGAGCCACCAGTAACGAGGCTACGTTCGAATCGATTCGCAAAGGATAAAAAAATGCCGCCATGTGGGACTACTTTTGATATGCAGGCTACTTCCATTTTAATTTGTCAATGTTTCCTAATAATTTAATGTAATATTTTTTGAATTTTTACAATATCTTCGATATTTTTATAAAACTACATTTTTGGGGTATTTTTGAACACCAAAATTGGCGGATGTGAAAATTAGTGAAAACCTCGAGCCTCAAACGAAAGCTATGTATATAATGGTACGGTTGAAGCTGCATAAGGTTGATATAAATCATAAAACAACATCGTGTCAATGGCTGTCCAGTTTGACCACAAATTGAGAAAAAAATTCAAAAGTTGCACATGGGGAAAAAACTAGCATGAAGAATTTCTGTGTTTCGTGATTTTGAGACCATCTAAGAATTTCGGTTAACGAGTGAGTCCACAATTATCTCGTTTTGAATAGCTTTGTCTCGATTGCTATTGTTTTTTTCGTATAAAATAAAGTTTATTGATTGTAAATGCTCAAATAGATTCAGACAACTCAAGGTTCTAGATAAATAAGCAAATATTGTCCCAAATAATTCATTCCATCTCTTAACTTCAATTGTCTTTTAAATGTGTCAAAAGTAGCCCCTAGTCAGTACAATCTACTTTTGATCACAATATGATTTTCTTGTATTTTCTAACGAATTCAGCTCATATTGTGCATGTCACATGCACATCTACGATATAATATAGAATGAAATAAACAAAGTGTCATTAGTAGCCATATAACGGTAGTCTGGAATATTTTCTCAGCCTGTGAAATCTAGCATCGTATTACATGTCTGCAACATTATAGCATTCATTTTATCATTAAACCAACTCTCGAAAAATTTGAGATAGATTATTTCGAAGCAGCATAGGAAAAAATATTAATTGTCCCACTATGGGTAGATAATAGCTCTAAACTTGTCTACGAAGAATGCTTGAATTCAAATTGAACAGTTTTATACACGTAAATATGCAAATGGCAATTTTGTACTGGTACAAATTGCGATTCATTTACATCGTAAAATTTTTAAATATTAGTTGACTTTGAGAACCTATGTGGAGTGATCGTACGAATAGTAGATGCAGCTTACAAGCAGTATGAGTGATTTGAAGAGCATAAACGAACAGTATCCTCTGAGTCGAATGAAATACACTCTACAGCATGGCGCAGCTTGGTCGAAACCACCCAGTTTGGGAACTAAAGATGACCTATGAATTAGAAACTTATTGTGAAATCATGTGAAATTGACGCTAGTCTTGTAAAGGAGTGAAACACTGGAATTTTAGTTTTTTGAATGTATCGTGCTTGGACACAACAATAAAGTTCAAATGGCCAGTCTTATAAATAAAGATAGTCATTCTATCCTACACTATATACTTCAATTCAACCGACTTCTTACACATCTCTGGAAACTCAGAAAAATGAAGTGTTTCTGAAGTTATGAAACGCAGTGTATTACCATTGGATTAGCTTTTGTTTTGATTGAATTGTAATGCTGAAATTTGCGTCCGCCACTGAAAATCCTTTACCAATCAGAATGGATAAACTGATAGAGATTTAGAAAAAAATACTGTAATTTTGCGAATATTGTAGTAAATACAAATGATTTTTTTTATCCCATCTGTTTATTTTATTAGACTCACTAGCTGACTCGGCAAACGTTGTTGCCAAATAAATTATGTCTAGTGAATATTTTGGTGATTGAATAAACAATAACTAATATATAATATATTAGTTATTTCAAACATACTTGTATATATTTTTTTGCATTCTGAAATCTTTTCGACTCAAATTTAATCGATATATACTGTTTTGTTTTTATATTATGAATAAGGTCATCAGGACTATCCTAACTCGACTTGTTTTTCTTTTTTTTAACTAAATTTCCGCTGAAACCTTATCCATAATATAAAAACATTATCAAACACAATTTTCGTACACGATTTTACCTTTTACTTGCAGAAAATGTGTTACTGCGTTACATACAAAACATATTTGAAAGAATATAGCTAATTTCCATTAATATTTTTCGTTTTAAAAGCGTGTTTATTCAACCCGAAAATCCGTTTCTATTTTTACAAAAATAGAATACGAAACGCAATATCGTCTATGTCAAATTGCCATGCATTATCACATCAACACAACTTGATCGGAATTGAGTCGAGCTATTCTGACTCGATCGTATTTCAGAATACGGGTGAGTAGTTGATCAGTAGACGGATCTGGAGTTTCCGAGGCAATTACACTATCGATTTCCATAACAATGCATTGCGTTTTAGCCTGGCAATAGCAAAGGCTTTTGATAACTTCTCGCAGGTGAATTTATTCGTCCTCATGCTGCTTCTGTCGATTGTGTCGTAGGAATCACAGTCGTTCGCCCCCTTACCTTCGCGTACATGCCGACCACGAATTGTTGGCACAGCTAACGACATCGTAGAATGACGTTGCCCTAGCTGCGTTGCAGTCTCTTGTATCTACATATTCATAAATATTAATTCGAATCATTGAATCAATACAGTTGTTGTTCAGTTGAAAATTTGTCTGGATTGATGACAATGTGTGATCTGAAGGATTTCAATAGTTCACTGTGCTTATTCAATAAGGTTTCCAGTACCTCGTCGATGCCTCTAGCTTTAGTCCGCATGTGTGGATGAAAGTTCGATGCAGCGTACGTAGTGCCATTTGTCATTCAACAACGTAAATAAATTCGTCCTGTTGGAAAATTGAGCGGTGGTTAATTTTCTTATTTGGATATTGTGTTCACAAAAAAAAACTAAAATCACGAAATAAGAAATAAAAAAATGGGTCGGAGTGTAAAGGTTAAAAATTTGGAATCTTATGTTTTTACATTTATACAGAAAAATTGATTTTTTTTGCATAGTGTAACCCTAATCGATATAAAATTTACGGTAATCGGTATCCTAGCGGTTTGTAATATAGTTTACGACCTATTCTCATGCCTAACAAACGTTTTATGCAATATTTTTATAAAATCGGTCGAGCTGTCTCGAAGGAGTTCGGCCACGAACATCATGACACGAGATTTTTATATGTATATAGGGTTGGGGAAAAAGAAATGTCGTATTTCTGATCGAAATTTGAGGCTTTATTTAACATACTTTAAATTATCCAATTTAAGTCAAATATGCGCCGTTTTGTTCGCAAACTTGTTGCCATTTAGAAGGCAACTTCATTATCCCCCCCTTATAAAACCCCCCTCCTTATTTGCAAAAAACTCAGACAGCCAGTTTTCGCAAGCCTCTTTTGAGGCCAACTTAGTATCACCAAGAGCGTTTTGCATAGACCGGAAGAGATGATAATCACTTGGAACCAGGTCCGGACTATACGGTGGGTGCAATAGGACATCCCATCCGAGCTCCCATAGCTTCTGGCGGTTCATCAAAGATGTGTGAGGCCGTGCGTTGTCCTGGTGAAAAACAACACCATTCCTATTGATTATTTCTGGCCGCTTCTGGTCAATCGCCAGCTTCAAACAGTCAAGCTGCTCACATTAGAGAACCGAGTTGAGGGTCTGGCCATAGTTGAGCAGCTCATAGTGGATGATTCTCTTCCAATCCCACCAAACACACAGCAAAACCTTCCTGGTCGTCAATCCGGCTTGGCGATGGTTTGGGCCGGCTCACCGTGCTTCGACCGCGACTTTTTTCGCTTTAGGTTTTCGTACGTAATCCACTTTTCATCACCAGTCGCCATCTTCTTCAAAAATGGGTCGAGTTCGTTTCGTTTCAGCAGTGCATCGCAGGCGTTCATTCGGTCTAAAAGATTTTATGCGTCAACTCGTGTGGCACCCATACATCCAGCTTTTTTTGGAATCCAATCTTCTGCAAATGGTTCCAAACGGTTTTATGGTCTATACCCAGTTCCTGGTCAATCGAGCGAGTGCTCACATGCCGGTCTACTTGGATGATTTCAACGATTTTATCGGTTTCCGCGACGATTGGCCTACCAGTACGGGGGGTATCTTCGACAGCCACTACACCAGAACGAAATCGATCAAATCAACTCTGTGCTGTGCGAATCGTTACAGTATCGGGTCCATAAACTGCACGAATTTTTTCGGCCGCCTTCGTTGTAGTTTTACCTCGCAGGTGGTAAAAACAAAAAATATGGCGAATTTCTTGCTTGGTGGACTCCATTTTTGACGCGCTATAACATGAGACTGAAAAGGACAATCACAACACTGTCAAAATGACACTTGTAGCACAGATTGTCTTCTTCAAATAGCCGTATAGTATAAACCGATGCGATAAGTACAACACAAGATATGTTTAAGTGTTGCCATATATTGTCAATATACGACATTTCTTTTTCCCCAACCCAATATATATATATATATATATATATATATATATATATATATATATATATATATATATATATATATATATATTAGATTTAGCAATTCAGCTGTAACAGTGCCGAATGTATTCGTGTACATTTTTATCTAACGATAATATTGTTAAAAAATAAATTAAAAAAAAGCCGTCTCAGACAACCAGTTGCAATTCAGGTTAAGGCAACTAATTAATGTAGTTAAGTAGCACGAGCTTGTATTATTAGTAAATCTGTTGAAATATTTGAAATCTGTGGTTATATTTGGCAATGTATATGTATATGTGTGAGTGTATTGATTAATTCTTATCCTCATACCCACAAACGTGTGTGAACGAATGTTACGAATCGTTCATTTCAAGGGTTCTCATAACACTTTTATTTTATTTTAAAGGATTTATTAGAATTTTAAAAATCTCATTTCGATCATCGGTGCGATCATTGTTTATTGAATTATTCTTCATCAAGGAGGGAGCGGAACCTTTCCATGCAATCAAAAATATCTCTTTAGTGTTAGGCCCTACAGAAATGTTCTAGGAATCAAATGAAGGCTGATTGAAAATGTTAATTGTATTTACTGTTGACTTAATTCATTTAGACTTAATTTCTAAAGCTTGTATTTTTAGAATGATGTACATCCCATTTTCTTGCGTTGATTTTTCACCAAGTTACATCTTTTCAAAGATCGCTTAAAAAACCCGATGTTTCACGGTTCTCTAATTTTTTGTGGATTGTAGTTTGACGCTATGAACAAAACCAAGCGTTTTACACGATTTAGAAGTGATTCAGGAGGTGTGGTCGCGGAATGTTGGCTTGGAGTTCAACATAACACCGAGGTCTTGGTATTGACACTATATCACCATGCAGCTTTAAATCGATGCTTATTGATGAACTGATTTCACCCAGCTTTTTAGTTATTTGCATTCAAATGTCTAAGTCAACTTAATGCGCACCCGTTCGAATAAATATCGGAGTTTTACATTACGGCGAATACTCAAATTGTATATGCGAAAGAACCATGCACACAACTCTATCGATTTGGTGTTTTTCAGAAGATTTCCATTCTTTATTTTTTATCCGTTCTAAAACTTGATATTTTGATACAACACATAACCGTTCGTATTTAAGGTCAATTTATAAAGTGGTGAATTTGAGCACGACTCACAATCTGGTAATTCCAACTCCGTAACGTTCAAATACAGATGTTAGTGTCACCATGTTTAGTAGGCGGCAATCCACCGAGAAGTACTGTGTCATAGACAAAGTACAAAAGATGAATTGTACGATAACCTCAAAGTAGTCGAATAGTCCGAATAAAAATGAGCTCATTTCAATGTTATTAATAACGTTTAATCTCTAGTTCAGTACTTATTCCCAAAACAGTCAAACGTTGCTCCCAAAAAAAAGGCGACCAAGGCGAGCACACTTTCGGCAGATTGTCGCGCCCTGAAGGATTGGACCTCGCGCCCGACAGTGGAGTGCAGTGAAAAACACCAAAAACGGCTGGGCACCAACTCGAAACGAGATCAATGTTCGAGTAGGTGGATACCAGTGGGATGAATTCGCCTCTATAGCGAAGTGAATAAAAAGGAAGTGGGCAGCAGAAGCAGCAGCAGCGACAGAACTTCACTCCACCGTCGCTGGCAGCCAATCCATAGTAACAAACACAACGCACACACAATTCACTCAGTGGAAACCCACGTGCCACGAACAAAAAAAAAATAAAGCCAAAAAGCGACCTGTTGTCCTTCATTGTTTGGAAAATTTTTTGGCGGAGTTTCAAAATTGTGGATGTTGTTTTTAAAATATTCTAATGTTCTTTTGCCCTCGTACTGTCGAAATGGAAAAGAGCATAACCTTTATCCCTTTTCGAAATTTTCTCCTGATGATTTGCATTATTGAAACCACTATAAAGCATGGAACGATTTTTCAATATTGATATTCTCGTTGGGGGTTGATGTTTGTTTAGTTGTGTGGGTTTACTACGGCAAATACGCTCGTTATCAGCTTCCAATCATTCATCATTATTGAACGTGGGCGGAAGCACCGAGCGAACCACAGTACTATTAATCGACTTTATAGAGTTATCAATTGACGGAAAGCGTGCAATGCATTGCTCTTTTCACTGGAGAAAAGGATAACGCAGCCCACGTCCGAAGTAGAACCGTATTAGCTTGTTATAGAATAGCGTCGGGGATGTTTTTGTGCATATCTGCGGGTTATTGAATTTGGTGGATGAGCGCGATTATTATAGAATTCCTATTTCCTATTTCTATTATACCATTTATATTTCTATTATACCATTCATATTTTGTCGGTTTGCGCGCTATTTGTGTACTGAATCGTCAATGATGGCTGTAAGTTCAGGAAAACAAACAGTCAACATTTATCCATTTGCACGTGAATCGCCAAGAGATCATAATTTACCAAAAAATATAATACTTTGTTTACCCTTAGCCACCCACATCCTTTCCCACATTCACTCTTTGCTGTCATGTTCGACAAGCAAAACACACTTAGGTACTTTTGTGGTAGGCGTTCTTGATGAATTTGTCACAGCCACCCGCCGGACCAAGCAGTACCGCTGAGAGTGTCTAGAGCGTAGTGGATATTGATCCCCCGTCAAGTGCGATTCCGACAAGTGGCGCTCGAAGGCGACGTTTAGGGTGTCATGGTTTGAAATCCGACTAACAGGAATGATACTCAAATCCGTCGGACTGACGAACGTGGCAGCTCTAAATTATCGGAAGATACTATCAGCGGGTTGGTGATCGTGGTTCAATGATGGAGCGATTATTTTCTAGATAGATCACAACACGCTAAAGTATTCCTCATATCCACCAATATTGAATGCTGTTTCTGAGTTGCTGACTGCTTCTAGGTCTCAAGAAGGGGCCATGATGACGTTGCAGCTGATGGCCACCCTCGATGCCCCAAATAGTCTTGAAAAAAATTAGTAAATTATTTTGGACAATCGCCGAATCAAGAAGCTCCCTGTTATATTGTAAGTGTTTCGCCGCCGCGCTTAAAAGTATGAAATTTATCGCAGGGTCTTTTCTGCAATATTGAATAATTATTTTTCTAAACTTTGACGGTATACGATGGTATATTCATGCGATGGAATATTACACTTTACACACTTTAATGATTTTTTTTCCAAATCGGGTTTTCAAGTGGGAGCACTTTCGAAAGTTTCGTGTAGCACCAAGTTATCCGTGGAGCACCATTCCAAAACCCCTGGTCTAACAACGCGATTAACAGAACTGAAACACAGATTTATGGCTCTTCGTTCACCTAGTTAACATTCGTTGACAGACTATAGTCGGTTAATTTATGGCAACAGAATATGAATGATTCGCCTCGCTTAATCCAATACATAAGGAAGTTCGATTTATAACGGATGAGAAAGAAAGAATAATTTAAACTTGCAGCACTGAAAGCGATCATGACGTCTTAGTTCGCATGCCTATGTATCATGAAGTGCTAACCGAAGCAAAATTCTCTCGTTCTCATTTGTGTCATGATTCGAAGCAAATAATAACAAACAAGATCATATTTGAACAAAAGAAAAACGAAGACGAAGACGAAGACGAAGACGAAGACGAAGACGAAGACGAAGACGAAGACGAAGACGAAGACGAAGACGAAGACGAAGACGAAGACGAAGACGAAGACGAAGACGAAGACGAAGACGAAGACGAAGACGAAGACGAAGACGAAGACGAAGACGAAGACGAAGACGAAGACGAAGACGAAGACGAAGACGAAGACGAAGACGAAGACGAAGACGAAGACGAAGACGAAGACGAAGACGAAGACGAAGACGAAGACGAAGACGAAGACGAAGACGAAGACGAAGACGAAGACGAAGACGAAGACGTACACGATAAATTCGGCTCTGTTACAGCTGAATTGCTAGATGAGCCTAATAATAAAAATAAACAGATGGGATAAAAAAAAACTGAGTGGATTTTCCTTATTTATTTTTACTTATTTTTTAAGGGACTTCGTCCCTGAGAGTAGTTTTCCGAGATGGTACCCGTTTATATACAATTTTTTGTAATTCCAATACATTTTTTATGCTAATTAAACAAAATTTTCAGATCAATTTTTTCATCCCATTTGTTTATTTAATTAGGGCTCATTAGCATTTGAGTTGTAACAGAGCCGGATTTTTAATCGTGTTCATGTTACTACATGTTTTATCGTATCTATAAATTGTACATTACACAGTAGCCATATTATCAAGCGTAAGGGTATTCCTTCTGTACCATTGCATATGGTACATTACACAAAAACCATTTTAGGCGTAAGGGTATTCCTTCTGTTCTTCCATTGTTCAATTAGGCCACAGCGGAGACAGTTGATATGATCATTGCTGTGTTATTTATAGCACAACAGCCCGATCTTTCTTGCAGAACAGAGCAATTGTATGGATGAATCGTTCTTATTACGACCGTAGATCGATCTCCATCGCTGATGATTGTTGCGTGGACGTAGTTACACAAAGATGATCAATTGAGGACCCTGAGCTTTGAACTCACGATCGATCGCTTAATAAGCGAACGCGCAACCAACGAACAATGGTCCAGGAGATGCATTTAAGTGGAAGTTAGCATTTAGAGCTCGACAGTTATTCTCTAGACAAAAACTGTCTTAGACAAAGTTGTTATTAATGATATAGCGCTCGTTTTTATGTTGTTAAAAATAGGTTGACCAAAATTGTCGATGAAATAAAAAATCTAACTTTCTTATCTTTATAGATAGAGGTGAACATAGTTCGAAAATGTTGTAGCTCCGATTATTTGAGACATCTTTGTAGAACAAAGTTTTTTTCTATCTCTTGAAATGACCGATATAGCGCCTTTTTTCATAGTTATGTTAGCGTCATCATGAAAAAACTGTGTTTTTGGTTCTAACTTTTATATTTCAAATACATGGTTTTTTGCTCTAAATTTTAAATTTCAAATATTACATGCAAATTGTCTTCGAAAGACTTTTAGAGATTACTAAAGGGTGTGTCACATCAAATTGCATCACGGAAAAAACGCTGTAGAAATTTAATTTTTAGGAATTATATCTTCAGCTTTCGCTTATAATCAGATAAGAGTGTATAGATCACGTTGGCCATGCTTCACTGTCAATTTTTCGTAAATTTGGAAAAAATGTCGTCGAACGAAAAAGAGCGTCGTGAATTAATCCTGTACACTCGTTTCGAGAATCCGGAGTTGTCTCTTCGGGACAGCGGTGAGATGCTGGGAATCGTCCAATCCACGGTCAGCAGAGTACTAAAACGATACTTCGAGAACCTAACCATCAACCAGAAGGTGAAGAACGGCAAAAATGGATGCTCCGTCAGTGAAAAAGATCACAAGCGTGTAGTTAAGCAGTTTAGACGTGATCCGAGAAGTTCGGTCCGGGATGTCGCCAATAAGCTGAATTTGTCAAGTTCATTCGTCCAGCGGACCAAGCAGCGGGAGGGCCTGCGTACATACAAGGTTCAGAAGGCTCTTAACCGCGACGAAAGGAAAAACATGGTGGGGAAGACGCGAGCCCGGAAGCTGTAAATGCTGACGATGCCGCATTGCCTGGTAATGGTCGACGAAACCTACGTCAAAGCGGACTTTCGTCAGCTGCCGGGCCTATTGTTCTTCTCCGCAGAGGACAAATTCAGCGTTCCGGAGGAGATTCGCAAGCAGAAACTATCCAAGTTTCCCAAAAAGTACATGGTGTGGCAAGCGATCTGCTCGTGCGGAAAGCGGAGCGCCCCCTTCGTGATGACCGGCACGGTAAACGAGCAGGTTTACCTTAAGAAGTGCATACAGAAGCGCTTACTATCACTATTGAAGCAGCACGAGGGTCCGACCATCTTCTGGTCGGATCTCGCTTCGTGCCACTATTCAAAGGACGTGTTGGAGTGGTACGAATCCAACGGGGTCACCTTCGTGCCAAAGGAAATGAACCCGCCCAACGCCCCGGAGCTTCGCCCAATAGAGAAATATTGAAATGAAGCAGAAATATATTATGAAGCAGGCCCTCCGGAAGAACCCAAAAGTTGTCAAATCGGAGGCGGACTTCAAGATAAAATGGATTTCTGTTCAAAAAAAACTACAACCTGACGTTGTACAGAACCTTATGGACGGGGTAAAGAGGAAGGTGCGAGCATACGGGCTTGGGCTCGAAGTATGAATAAAAAGAAAATGCCAAAAGTTGTTTAATAGTTTCTATTTTACTGTCTAAAATTTTCAAAAGGATCGGTCTACTGGGCGAATTTCTACAGCGTTTTTTCCGTGATGCAATTTGATGTGACACACCCTTTAATACAAACATTTTTCGATGCAGAACTTGTCAATATCAGAACTATACTCAATGTTATTGATATTTCTTCCCAAAAAAACACGCTCTTTTCATTTGTTTGTCATTCTTTCTGGGGCAAACATGAAAAAAGTTTGTTGACGGAATTTGAAAGAACAGATTTCACTCTATATAATATGTGATTTTCAAAACTGTTTTATTTTTTGTGTTTGAATAAATTAAAATTGAAATCATGAGTTTTTGGATGAAAACCCATCAGTAACTTTGAGCAGGATTGAGATATTGACATTTTCTGCATCGTAAAATGTTGGTATTGATAAGCTCTAAAAGTCGTACGAAGACCATTTTGATGTAGAATTTTAAATATAAAAGTTATAGTAAAAAAACTCGTTTTTTCATAGTTATAGTTAGAGGACGCTAAAAACAACTTGGTGGAAGGTATTTATTGTTTAGACAAAAACTGTCTTACACAAAGTTATTACATATGATAGAGCGCTCATTTTTATGTTATCAAAAATAGGGCGACCAAAATTGTCGATGAAATGAAGAATCTAACTTTATTGTCTTTATTTTAAACAACTTTGTAGAACAAAGCTTTTTTATCTTTTAAAATAATCGATTTAACGCTTTTTTCTAAGTTGCATTAGGGTGACCATGGAAAAACGCGTTTTTTTCTGCTCTAACTTTTATATTTCAAATTCTACATAAAAACTGTCTTCATACGACTTTTAGAGCTTATAGATACCAACATTTTGCGATGCAGAACTTGTCGATATCTTAACCCTACTCAATGTTATTGATGGTTTTTTACTCAACAACTCATGATTCCAATTTTAATTCACTCAAACACAAAAAATAACATAGTTTTGAAAATCACACATCATGTAGAGTGGAATATGCTCTTTCAAATGCCGCCAATAAAATTTGTTTACGTTTGCCCCAGAAAGAAAGACAAGAAAGACAAACAAATGAAAAGAGCATGTTTTTTTGGGAAGAAATATCAATAACATTGATTAAAGTTGAGATATTGACAAGTTCTGCATCGAAAAATGTTTGTATAAGTAAGCTCTAAAAGTCTTTCGAAGACAGTTTGCATGTAAAATTTGAAATATAAAAGTTAGAGCAAAAAAACAGTTTTTTTTCATGGTGATCCTAACGTAACTATGAATAAAAGGCGCTATATCGGTTATTTCAAGAGATAGAGAAAAACTTTGTTCTACAAAGATGTCTCAAATAATTGGAGCTACATCATTGTCGAACTATGTTCACCTCTATCTATAAAGATAAGAAAGTTAGATTTTTTATTTCATCGACAATTTTGGTCACCCTATTTTTGATAACATTAAAGCGAGCGCTCAACTTTGTCTAAGACAGTTTTTGTCTAGAGAATAACTGTCGAGCTCTAAATGTTAATTTCCACTTAAATGCATCTCCTGGACCATTGTGCAATGTGGTAACGGGGACCCCCTTTCGGATCAATTAGTTTTTTTTTATTAATTCGTTTATTTTTGCAGGCTCAGTAACTTAAGTTTAAAGGAGCCGAATTCTTAAATATAATTTTAAAACTATATATATATATAAACAATTTTCTTACATCTATGGTTAGTAAGGTGGAAAACCGATTACTCGCGGTGTACTCGAGTTTAGAAGAGTGACATATTTTTAGGAGAAGTATAAGGAAACTGTAACAATGTTGATGAACACTCAATTCTCAAATCTGTTCGTATATCTATAGTGTTTTTACATTTGAACTTATTCTACTATTTATAGCAAGGGGACGAATTACCCGCAAAGGAAGGAAAGGAGGGTATAAGGACATAGGGACAATCACACACGAAGATCGATAGCTTTAA
This sequence comes from Toxorhynchites rutilus septentrionalis, assembly GCF_029784135.1. Lineage (NCBI taxonomy): Eukaryota > Metazoa > Arthropoda > Insecta > Diptera > Culicidae > Toxorhynchites > Toxorhynchites rutilus. The sequence goes on from NC_073746.1 coordinate 228,704,638, forward strand.
GGAAAACATATATATGGGACATGTTATCAAGGTCTAACCGAGCCAACACATCTCTCACCGGTACATTGGGCTGTCTTCCTCGGGCCCGAAGGGAGTTTTCTAAATTCGATCTGGCGACCAGATACACCTCGCACGACCAAACAACGTGCTCGATGTCGCGATAACCTTGGCCACAAACACAGAGATTGCTGCTGGTAAGATTGAAAAGAAAGAGTAGTGCATCTAAAGAACAGTGATTGGACATGAGTCGGGAGAAGGTGCGAATAAAGTCCCGACTCAATTCCAGACTTTTGAACCACGGATTGAGGCTAACCTTAGGGATAATCGAGTGAAACCAACGGCCCAATTCATCTTCATTCCACTTGCGTTGCCAGTTAGCGATGGTATTTTTGCGGACTAAAGAATAAAATTCATTGAAGGCGATTTGACGCTGATAAATTTTTTTTTTTCCAAAATATATATTTTTATAAAGGCTCATATGGCGTTAGCCTCACGGGGCCGGGAGTTCAATACAATTTTTCTTATTATCTATGTTAGTAATATGTAACCGATTACTCGCGGTTGGCTCGAGGTTAGTATTACAAGTGTTTTCGTAATTCGGATGTTGCTGTCTCCAATGCTCTGTACGTGTGCCCGACACGGGATACTTCCTATTGGGATGCAGCTGACCATTAATCAGCAACGCCCCCCTAGTCTGTACCTCATATCTAGCGTGGTGCGTCTTTCTCGACTCGAGGAATCCAGGATAGAATGGTCACTAGCCGGCGCAATCATCAGTTCGTGTAGAGTTGTCATGAGCGGTACAACCTTTGGCTCTTGTTGAATGATCAGTGGACTGCACAACCTTTGGCCCGTGTGTCTGTAAAGAGTGTGTGTATGTATTGCCGCGACTAAGTAAAAGTTTATCGATCGGATAGAAGGGATATGAAACAGGGACACAACGAAGGAAACATCATTAAACGTTGACATCGGCGTTTCTGAGGAACAGGTATAGATGAAGCAGAAGATCAGGATCACGGCTACCTAAGATATCCCGGACGGGGATATCCGATTGTCTGCCTTGTGCTCTTAGTGCTCTAGAGAGCTGAGAGCGAGCAGCATGGAACCGGATACCCGACCAGACAACATGCTCGATGTCGTGATAGCCATCGCCACAATCACAAAGATTGTTTGCTGCGAGTCCAATGCGATAGAGATGCGCGTTTAGGTTGTAGTGATTGGACATAAGCCGAGATATCACGCGAATGAAATCACGACCTACATTCAATCCCTTGAACCATGCCCTCGTCCTTAGGGATAATCGTGTGTAACCAACGACCGAACTCATCTCCACTCCACATGCGCTGCCAACTTACGAGCGTATACTGACGAGGAATGTGGAAAAATTCATTATAAGCAATTTGCCTTTCAAAAAGAGTGCCTTCTAAAGCGCCCACCTTAGCTAGCGAGTCCGCTTTCTCATTCCCCGGAATCGAGCAATGAGAGGGAACCCATGCTAAGGTAATCTTGAATAATTTTTCGACCAAAACACTCAATAATTGTCTTATTCTTGTTAGGAAATAAGATGAGCGTTTATCAACCTTCATTGAGCGGATTGCCTCTAATGAGCTGAGACTGTCTGAAAAAATAAAATAGTGGTCGATGGGCAATGTTTCAATGATCCCCAGTGCGTAGTATATCGCACCCAGTTCAGCAACATACACGGAACAAGGATCTTTGAGTTTGAAAGAGGCACTGGAATTTTCATTGAAGATGCCAAAGCCAGTGGACCCGTTTATGAATGAACCGTCAGTAAAGAACATTTTATCAGATCTAACTATGCCCCCATATTCTGCCGAAAATATCGGCGGAATAGAATCTGAGCGTAGATGATCTGGGATTCCATGGATTTTTTGTCGCATGGACAGATCAAAAATGACAGAGGAATTGCAAAAGTATGGGAAGCAAACTTGGTTGGAGATGCCTGGTGAAGGGTGCACGTCGTGGGTAAGGTACTCATGGTATAAAGACATAAAACTTGACTGAGGAGTCAGTTGTAGTAGATTTTCGAAGTTATCAATCACCAATGGATTCATGATCTTGCAACGGATGAGAAATCTGTAGGATAATTCTGTGAACCGAAGAGTAAGCGGGGGTACTCCTGCCAAAACTTCGAGACTCATCGTATGTGTCGAATGCAAACACCCCATTGCTATACGCAAGCAACGATATTGTATTCTCTCCAGCTTGAGAATATGAATCCTGGCAGCTGATCGGAAGCAAAAACTGCCATATTCTAACACTGATAATATCGTTGTTTTGTATAACTGAATGAGGTCTCCTGGATGGGCACCCCACCATGTTCCGGTTATTGTTTGGAGAAAATTGATTCTTTGCTGGCATTTCTGTTTCAAATACGCAATGTGTATTCCCCAGGTACATTTAGAGTCAAAATATACTCCAAGGTATTTGAAAAACATCGAGTGCTTGATCGTTTTGCCGGATAGGTGAAGCTGGAATTGGGCGGGTTCGTGCTTCCTAGAAAAAACGACCATTTCGGTTTTCTCCGTAGAGAATTCGATACCCAGCTTGAGAGCCCACGTGAACAGGTTGTTCAGGGTATCTTGCAAGGATTTTTGCAGAACGGCGGGATTAGTACCCGTGATGGAAATAACTCCATCGTCTGCAAGTTGTCTCAACGTGCAGTCTCTAGTTAGACAATCATCTATATCATTGACGTAAAAACTGTACAAGAGGGGGCTTAGGCAGGAGCCTTGTGGTAGGCCCATAAAACTGTATCGAGAAGATTTCAAGCTGCCATGATTGAAAAACATGTGCTTTTCTGACAGTAAATTGTACAGGAAATTATTCAGAATTGGTGAAAGTCCACGATTATGAAGTTTCTCTGAGAGAATTTCCATGGAAACTGAATCAAATGCCCCTTTGATATCGAGAAAAACGGAAGCCATTTGTTCTTTGCGAGCAAATGCGATTTGGATTTCAGAAGATAGCAGCGCGAGACAATCATTTGTCCCTTTACCTCGGCGGAAGCCAAACTGCGTATTTGACAGCAAATTGTTCGCTTCAACCCACTTGTCCAAACGAAGTAGAATCATTTTCTCTAACAATTTACGAATACAGGATAACATTGCAATCGGCCTATACGAGTTGTGATCGCAAGCCGGCTTGTTGGGTTTTCGTATGGCTATCACTCTCACTTGCCTCCAGTCATGTGGGACAATATTCAGCTCCAGAAACTTGTTGAACAAGTTCAGCAAACGCTGTTTCGCCAAGTCGGGAAGATTCTTCAACAAGTTGAATTTAATCTTGTCCGACCCAGGAGCTGAATTGTTACATGAGAGGAGGGCAATTGAGAATTCTACCATCGAAAAATTCTCATAATTGCATTGGAGCGGAATGTCGCGTACGACGTTTTGTGCAGGAACGGAATCGGGACAAACCTTTCTTGCAAATTTGAAAATCCAACGGTCAGAGTATTCCTCACTTTCATTTGTATGGTTCCAGCCACGCATTCTCCTAGCCGTATTCCAAAGAGTGCTCATAGCTGTCTCCCTTGACAAACCATTGACGAATTTCCGCCAATATCCACGCTTTTTTGTTTTAATCAGACCTTTTAGTTTGGCTTCTAGAGCTTGGTACTTTCAAAACCATTCCACTAATCCAGTTTTCCTGATTTTTTTGAAAGCGGATGATTTTTCAAGGTAGACCTTTGAACACTCCTTGTCCCACCAAAGTGATGGAGGGCGACGTCGGAAAGTGATAGCAGGAACACGTTTCTTTTGAGCTTGAAGTGCGCTTTCGTAAATCAAACTCGATATAAAGTTATACTCTTCGAGTGGAGGAAGTTCATGCATTGAAACAAGTGCTTCAGATATTGTTTCTGCAAATTTTCTCCAGTCAATATTTTTCGTGAGATCATACGCAATATCGACTGACTCACGAGAACCTGATTCATTGGCGATCGATAAAATTATTGGCAGGTGGTCACTACCGTGGGGATCTTGGATTACCTTCCACGTGCAATCCAGAGATAACGAAGAAGAGCAAAGTGATATGTCTAGCATGCTTGCCCGTGCAGGAGGGTTGGCTATTCTAGTTGCTTCCCCAGTATTCAAAACTGTCAATTTGAAGTTGTCACACAGATCATAAATCAAAGTGGCACGGTTGTCATCGTAGAGTGAACCCCATGCTGTTCCATGGGAGTTGAGGTCACCTAAGATTAGCCGCGGCTCCGGCAGTGCCTCGATGATATCAAAAAACTGATGGCGGTCAACCATAGTTCTTGGAGGAATATATATCGAGGCAATGCAGAGGTCTTTGCCATTGATTTGTGTCTGGCAAGCGACAACTTCAATGCCTGTCATCGATGGGAGAGTGACTCTATAGAAGGAGTGGCATTTTTTGATCCCCAATAGTACGCCACCAAACGAGTCATTTCGATCGAGGCGAATAATGTTGAAATCGTGGAAATTCAGTTCGTCGGCTGAAGAAAGCCATGTTTCACAGAGGGAAAATACATCACAGTTAGAACTATGAATTAAAAATTTAAATTGATCTAGTTTAGGGATGATGCTTCTGCAATTCCACTGTATTACAGTGGTCAAATCCTTGACCTCTTGCACTGAATCAGGCATCGAGGGAAATGAACGCTGCTAAAAAACCACATTTTTCTTTCAAAAATGTTCTCACAATCGGAAGCAAACATAATACTATGCTTTTAAGAGGGTCAATTATATTTAAAGCATTTAAAATATTGTCCACCAGGTCAGAAAGCACAAGCAAGCCAGATTGTGGCTGTTGCCTCGACCGCGAAAAAGGAACAGACGTGTTGGGATCTGCTCCGGGAAGTGCTGAGGACCCCTGGTGCGTAGAAGAACCGCTTAAACCAGGAGGTACTTGCTTCGGTCTATTCTCAGCACGTTCGATACGAGGTTTCATTCCAACTTGGGAAGTTTCGGTCTTCTTTCTGGGGAGTGATGGAAAGGAAGTAATTTTTCTTTTCCTAATGGCACCCTGTGATGTACCGGAACTTCCTGCATTGGGAGCGTCTGCAACAGGCTCGTCGTTCTGCAGAATGGAGTAGGGATTGTCCTGAGTCGTTGAGGCGGTACTCTTAAGCATTTCTGCATAAGTCCGCTTGGAACGTTCCTTTAAGGAACGCTTGAGTTTTTCCCCTCGTTGTATGTACACCGGGCATTGAGAAAGATCATGGGGGGCCCCGTCGCAATGAAGACACTTGCGCTCTTTTGCGCAAGAAGTCCCATCATGATTCTCTCCACAATCTGCGCAACGTTGTTTATTGCAACAATAGGCGGCCGTGTGACCGAGTTGCATACATTTGTTGCATTTCATTACCCGGGGTACAAACAACCGAACAGGTAAACGAAGAGCACCTATTGCAACGTAGTTTGGAAGAGCGGAACCCTCAAATGTCACTCGAAAAGAGTTTGTCCGATTGAGAACTCGTTTGTCATTTTTAAGTGACACAGACTTCAGTCGATCGCATTCAAGAATCTTCACACTTTTAAGTGAGGAATTCTTGAAGCGACCGACACCATCGAGTATCTCTTTTCGAGTCAAACCCTTTTCGTTTATTACACCGTCTATTTCAACGTTGCAACAGGGTACGTATACGCGATACTCAATCGCAAAGAGATCACAGCGCGTTATTGCATTCGCTTGGGTCCTGCAAGAGACGACAACTCGTAATTTGTCTGGCCCCATCCGAGTAATTTCAGTAACTTTGGAAAATTTCTGCGTTAGTTCTTTTGAGATGCGAATGACATTAAGAGGTTTTGATTTTCGTCTAAAGTATACAATGAATGGACCTTTGAATCCCTCCGGGTATTCCTTTAGACGAAAATCATGTTTTTCATCAATTTCCTCATCTTCAGAACTTTCTACTTCATACACAGAATTTTCCTCCTCAACGTCTGCTTCATCCTCCTGCTCTTCAGGAGGTGGGTCAGCATCAGAAACATTCAATGACGTGGATGGGGGATCCTCCCCACCCTCAGCCATAATAATGAATTAGTCACCTGTTCGATGTGAACAGTGTAGAATAATAATAAAAAATAGAAAAAAATAAATGAGTAAATAAATTATATTTGTATTCAAGGTATATATAAATTATATTTATTTCAATTTTTTATTGTATAAAATTCAAAAATGAAAAAAAGTGTCAACAAAAGTTCAACGGTAATGTAAGAAAGATGTACACCCCTAATGCCAACGCTTGCCGATTTGGTAAACACAATGTTGGACAATGGTGTAAATCGTACACAGGAGGTTGAAGGAATGATATATGGAACAATAGAAAAATAAACTTCTACTTGCCGCTGCTGTGTAGCGTGTGATGAATGTGTGTTGATCTGAACTGGATCCTCAGCGTCTCGATCGTGCACCACTTTTAATTGAGCTCGCTTCACTCGCAAGCACTGATGAAAAAAAAGCACAATATAGATCTGCGTGAAAAAAAAACACCGTTATCGGATCGATTCTCAAACTTGTCCGATCAGCTCGCGAGTTCTCGAACGAATCTCTGCACAGAGATAAGATAAGATAGAACGAATCTCTGCACAGAGCGCTGATAAATATCGCCTTCAATTGCACCTACCTTTGCTAATGAGTCAGCCCTCTCATTACCCGGAATTGAGCAATGAGAAGGGACCCACACAAAGGTAATGACATAACAGCGTCTGGATAAAGCACTCAAAATTTTTCGTATTCTCTCAAGGAAGTACGGCGAGTGCTTTTCCGGCCTCACTGAACGGATAGCTTCGACAGAGCTAAGACTATCCGTTACAATGTAATAGTGTTCAACAGGTCGTGAGGCGACGCTGTCCAGCGCCCAATGAATTGCTGCCAATTCAGCAATATACACTGAGCAAGGATTCTGAAGACTGTGTGAGGTGCTAAAAAATTCGTTGAACACTCCAAATCCTGTGGACTCATTTATAGTGGACCCATCAGTAAAGTACATATTATCACAATTGATACCCCTATATTTTTCATCGAAGATCGTTGGAGCGATCCTCGATCGTTGGTAATCTGAATATCCATGGATATCTTGCTTCATGGGCAGATCAAAATGCACAGAGGAATTGATGTAGTCAGGAAAACAAACACGGTTGGGAATATACGAAGAAGGATCAACCTGCATGGAGATGAATTCATGATATGAACTCATGAATCCGGAGTGAAAATTTAGCTCGATCAGCTGCTCAAAATTTCCGATCACCAATGGGTTCATGACCTTACACCGGATGAAGAACCGAAGAGATAATAAATTGAAGCGATCTTTTAGTGGGAGTAGGCCTGCCAAAACCTCGAGACTCATGGTATGCGTTGAGGGCATACATCCCAACGCGATACGGAGACAAAGATACTGAATTCGCTCGAGTTTAATGAGGTGTGTTTTGGCAGCTGATTGAAAATAGAAACTGCCATACTCCATCACTGAGAGAATAGTTGTTCGATACAACATTATAAGATCTTCGGGATGGGCTCCCCACCAGGTGCCGGTAATTGTACGGAGAAAGTTTATTCTTTGTTGGCATTTTTTACTCAGATACCTAATATGGGCCCCCCAAGTACATTTGGAGTCGAACCAGACCCCAAGATACTTGAATGACATAGCATGAGTGATCGGTTTACCCAAAAGTTGAAGCTTTGGTTTTGCTGGTCTATGCTTCCTAGAAAAAACCACCATCTCTGTTTTCTCCGTGGAGAATTCGATCCCTAGCCCAATGGCCCAGGTTGAAAAATTGTTCAAAGTATCTTGTAAGGGTCCTTGCAGGTCGGATTCGTTTGATCCTACGACAGACACCAGTCCATCATCTGCAAGTTGTCTTAGGCTGCAATTTTGTGTAAGGCAATTGTCGATGTCGCTTACATAGAAGTTGTACAAAAGGGGGCTTAAACATGAGCCCTGGGGGAGGCCCATGTAAGAGAACCGACTTACTGCCGAATCTCCGTGAGAAAAGTTCAAATGTTTCTCACAAAGCAAGTGGATCAATTAGTAACCTATATCAATCGTAGACATTTTATATTATTTTTTCAAACATTTCGTATCCTCCGATATCGAATCCATAGCCAATTGCACCATTTCTACGCCACCCGTATCGAATTATCATCGATACTTTGTTCTTCGTCGTTCAGACCGGTAGCAGAATAGAAACGAGATTGGGAGAGAGAGAGCATACTACTTTGGCGAGCGAGTGAGAACATTCTCCAGCCACTGCACAATCACGACTAAGTGACAGATTTTTGTGATTTCAATAGTCTGTTTTCAAAGCAATTTTTAAGCTATTGAAACAAGTTTTGCGGTCCAATGAGTAACGCGCGTAGAACTTTTAGACATTTTACTTTTCGAATGAAGTGAGTATCACACCGCTTCGTTCAGCCGGCAAAGATATTAACGCTTGAAACCTTGCACTCTAATGTAATGTTCTCATTTTCGAAACATTGAACTTACACCCCAGTACAGAAATGAAGGTCATACGTCAAAAAATTGGAGTCTGTATATTCCAGTCCGTACCGTACCGATGTTTAGAGGAGAATGATTTGAATACATTAACATGAATATAGTAATAAGATGCCTCAAAAATTACTTATATCCTTAGTGTGTGTTGAGCTTCCTGATCGTCGCGTTTAATGTTAGGATGCATTTCTTTCAAAAGAACAGCTGTTTGATATTTTGTGTGTATGGTATAAAAATGGCTGAAATCAGTTAATTTAAAATAATTATACTGACCTATTCTGAAATCGGAACATGCGAATGTAGTATAAATTTATACGTAGTCACAGTGGCATCAAGATGTTTTATGAAATTGATACATTTGCACTTCCATTGGAATTAGAGAAATGAATTATCTATCGTTTGAAATAGCACACTCTTCTCCTTTAGATTCACTAATATAAAGCTTCTCATGGTTAAATTACACTTTTAAAGGATTTTGATACACTATTTTCGATTTAACTTATATTCTAGAACATCAACAGAATATTTCTCAATCCAATTTAACATAATATCGGTAAAGATTTTTTCACACTTGACACTATTGATTCTCGTTCATTAGATTCTCGATATAAATTTCAAACGTGTTATCGACCACACCAAAATCGGACGCTCTTCCTCTTTTTGGCCGCCAGACTTATCAGAACAGCTAGTTAGAACTAAACATAATCGCAGCATCCGGAGGCACATTTATGATTATCACTTCTTCCTTCCACTCTCCCTACTTGAACTTCTTATCGTTCATCACTTCATATTGACTGCACTCACATGGATTATGATCTGAATATATATATATATATATATATATATATATATATATATATATATATATATATTTCAGAGGATATCCCGACCGCACGGTTTCGGGAACGTGAAAATGACATGTCCTGGTGCGATGAATCCGCGCGACCGAAAAGTTGAACCGTTGAAACAACCCGAAACTTTGCACCGAACAAAACTCAGCATCTGTACGATCCCCATAACAATGTTGCACAGACGCGATAAAAAACGCTTGCCATATCTCGCGCGCGCCCTGCCGATTGATGCTGCTAGTTCGTCTATATGTTTTTTGTTGATGTTTCTGTGCGCTGTTTCTTCGTCTGAACCGCTCAATTCCCGGAGGAATTCACTAAGACGAACGGCGACGGCAAGTGTATTCCCGGCCGAGTCGACGAGAAATATGTGACACTTACACCGCGACGGGGGAAACTGATTTCTTTTGGAGTATACATACTCTCACTGGTGACAACCGGAGCGCACGAAACACACGATTCGTGCGGGGGCTTCCGTGGAACACCCCCACACACCGTGGAATAGTGCGACGCTGGCGAGGTGTCTGCGCTACCTGCCGAGGTGAGGTGGGTGTCATACCGCTGGCTGGAATCTTACCGCCGATGCAGAGCGGTCGATCACAATACGCGCTCCAAATGTGTGTATGGTCGACTGGGATGCAGGTCAATAATGAATGCTGGTTCGATTCATTGAAACGGATCGATTCATGGGTGAAAACTGTATAGTGCATGAAAAATTACTATTTAAAAAAAATTAAATGCTACAATAAAATTTTAGATGCCAAAGAATGCACTCCACATTAGCAATAAGCGTAGGTTTTAATGTTCTTGTGATTAGCGGCGTTAGTGCTAATTACGATTCGTGACGGAGGTTTGTGTTCGATTTTTTCAGTTGGCACTCTTTTTCAACAATACACCCCCATGTACATGAACTTGTCTTGTACTTGTACAATCAAGAAGCAAAGGGATCTCAAACAGGTACTTTGGAAGAGTGAAATCCCCGAAGAGATTTATGCGGTTAAGGAAGAAGATGCAGCGAAATTGCTCACCGTTAGTTACAATATTGGAGATACCATTTTCGACCACAAAAACATGTATTAAATGCTATTCTGAGGCGAAAAAGACGGAAATAAAACTTTCGATCACAGATGACGACACTTTCGGCACGTACCAGACCACGAAAAACGTTCGTATGCGAAGTGTAATAGAGCCCGATGTGGTAATAATAGCTTTTTGTCTATACTTGGTTCATGTTGGGTGACACCGGCCTGAGCTACACTTATAAATTGGCATAGTGCGTGACGTCTGTTATGTGATACCAAAAATAGGATCCCAATCATCGTGTATGAGCGGCAGTAATTTCGGAAGCAACAATCGTTGTTTAATCAAGAGTTGAAGATGACGTCTGTCGCGACTCGTCGATTCCATTGTTTGTGCTATTTTTTATATTTAATGTCATGGAGAAATGGGGTTGAGAAGTACTGTATCTACTTATAGTCCATTGGTACTCAAGAGAATTAGTATTTCTGGCAACTAAAATAACTCACACGTGTTAATAAACTGTCACTAGAGAGCATTTCTACAGCCAATTACGAATCGGCCAGATTCGAGTGGCTCCAATTTGAAAGGAACTTTTCGCTCGTGTGCTTGTTTGGTATTAAGAGGATGAAATGGATAGTCGTTTGGCCGGACATATTTAGATATTTAATGTGTCTGACGGTACAACGAACACATTCTCGCGGAAGATGTCCTGGATTTATTGAAGCGTAAGGTTAACGTTTCGACCAGATGATTTTTAACACGTTGAGCCCAGCGACGGTTCCTAGGGGCCGACGTTGACCTTTTTGTTAGGAAAGTGCTGATTAACTGGTACTGACAGTTACAAAATAATAGAATAAAAATATATACGGTTTGTTCTCGGATGTTTCACAAAATGTGGCTACTTTCCAGTCGAATTGCTGACTATTTTCTATTTATACAATAAGTACATTTGGGAACTGGGACCCACACTGATATTGTACAAACGCTCTTGATGCGCGCTAAATGGGAATCACAGCAAGAAAAAATCGGGGCTTAACGTGTTAATGTAGGATTACGTTTTTCGGGAATATATTAGGGGTACAAATTGAACCTCATGTCACGTCACGAAAATTAGTTGCAAATAAAATGTCTTGTGCCGAAACGTTCAAAATGTTACAAGATACACGTGGTGACTCAACTATGTCGAAAACTTGGGTGTATGGATGCACAATGTTCCAGGAAGCGCATTTAGTGGAAAATTGGTTCTAGTGCTCAAAAGTTATTCTCTAGACAAAAATATTATTTGACAAAGTTGTTACACATGATAGAGCGCTCATTTTTATATTGTCATAAATAGGGTGGAAAAAAAAATTCGATGAAATAGAAAATCTAACTTTCTTGTTTCTATAGATAGAGTTCAACAATGTTGTAGTCCCAATTCTTTTGAGCAACTTTGTAGAACAAAGTTTATTTCTTGAAATAACCGATGTAATCGATAGAGCGCTTTTTTCTATGTTGTGTTAGGTTCATCATGAAAAAAATGAGTTTTTTGCTCTAACTTTTATATTTAAAATTCTACATCTCTACAACAGAAGCAAAAAAATGCAGCAACTGCGGCGGCAACCACACTGCAAACTACATGGGGTGCCCCGTATACACAACTTTAAAGAAAAAACCGCAAGAATCTCGACAAAAAACCAATATAAGACATATAAGACAATATAAGACATATATCTCCTCTAACATTCTCGATCTACATCTGGATAACGAACATCATATCGAGGACGCAGTTAACCAGCTCAGTGTACTCATGAAGAATGTTGCGAAGATAGCTACCCTATAGCTATATATCTCCTCTAACATTCTCGATCTACCTCTGGATAACGAACATCATATCGAGGACGCAGTTAACCAGCTCAGTGGACTCATGAAGAATGCTGCGAAGATAGGTACCCCACCTATGAAACACAAAACACAAAAAGAAACACAGAAACACAAAAAAAATATCACTGCCTCCCACATAAAAGTAGCAGTTGCAGAAAAGCGACGACTAAGACGTATCTGGCAAAACAAACGATCGCCAGAATCTAAAAATCAATTCAATATGGCACAACGTAAATTAAGAAAGCTTTTACAAGACGAGAAAGATGAAAAATTCCATAATTACTTAACTGAATTGTCGCCAAATCAAGATACTAATTACTCACTTTGGAAAGCAACTAAGAATCTAAAACGACCTCAGTTACAGGTCACGCCATTTAGAATACCCTTTGGTAATTGGGCCAGAAGTGATGATGAGAAAGCAGCAACTTTTGCAAACCATCTTCAAAAAATTTTTAACTCCTAATCAACCGGGACCTAATCCAATCTTCTCAAAAGCGTTCGAAAAAATTATCCGAGTTGCCGCGGGTAATCGGTATTGCTAACCTTAGGTTAAGATTAGGTTAGGGTGGGTTAAGTTAGGTTAAAGTTTTCTACTCGTTTTAGCAAACAAAAATGCTAATTCAAAGCACAGGTAATGAATTGTAACTGATGAAAATGAAATAAATAAAATGAATAAGAAAAAGAAAAAAAAGGAAATCAGCGCCCGAGATTGAAAGATTAATCCCGAATCATCAATTCGGATTCCGTGCAAAACATGGCACTATTGAACAAGTGCACCGATTGATAGAAGAAATTCGTAAAGTATATGAAGGCCACGGATATTGCTCAGCGTTTTTTCTTGATGTAGCTCAAGTATTCGCTAAAGTCTGGCATAAAAGACTGCTCTTTAAAATCTCGGTGAGCTCGGTGTACACCTAAACCGCCGTCTAACCCGAAAGAAACACATATAAGCAAAGAAAACGCAATTGAAATTGCGAGCAAACCAAATACATTGGCTAATCGGGAGGAAGTCGAAATTAAAACTGGCGTTCAAACTATTTCTATACAAATCCATGCTGAAGCCTATTAGGCATTATGGCTGTCAAATTTGACAAACAGCTTCAGCAAGTAATATCGAAATCATCGAAAAAGTACAAAATAAGCTGCTAAGAAAAATTACTGGCGCCCCTTGGTACATCCGCAATAGTGTCATATATCGAGACTTAGGGATGGCGACGGTTAAAGAAGAACTTCATAAAACGAGGAGGAAATATGCGGAAAAGGTGAAGAATCATCCAAATCCACTAGCAAGGCGACTCGGTCAACCTATGGTAACACGTCTGAAGAAGAAAACCTTAATTATTTGAACGTGATCAAACGTTAGTGTTGTGCTCCAGCACACGTGTGAAATTTTAACTGGTAACAAACGTAATACTTTATTATGTTAGAACTAAATGCATAACCAAATATTGTTATTTCCACATCAGGAAGATTCAATAAATGTATGTATGAGAAAAAAAATCTACGTCATGTCAATATCTCAAGTCTTCTCAAAGTTATTGATATTTCTTCTCCAAAAATACGCTCTCTTCTTTGTTTGTCGTTTCTTCTGGGGCAAACATAAATTTTTTTTATTGGTATCATTGGTAGCATTTCACTCTACATAATATAAAATTTTAAAATCTTTTTTGTATTTAATTGAACTAAATTAGAAATCACGAGTTTTCGGGTGAAAAACATCTTTTAGTAGGATTAAGATTCTTGTCAAGTTTTGCATTGCAAAATGTTTGTCTCGATAAGCTCTAAAAGTCGTCTGAAGACAACTTTTATTTGGAATTTGAAACATGAAAGTTACACAAAACATTTTTTTTTCCATGGTCACCCTAATGAAACTCACATAGAAAGTGCTCGAAATAATTCTTATTCTCTAGACAAAAACTGCCTTTCACAAAGTTATTACATATGATTGAGCGCTTATTTCAACGTTATCAAAAATGGGGTGTCCAAAATTTTAGGTGGAATCAAAAATATTATCATTCGAAAATGTTTTAGCTGTAGTTTTTTTTTCAATCTTTTAATAAAATCGATCTAGGGCTTTTTTCTAAGCCGCCATAGGGTGACTATGAAATAACGTTTTATTTTTGTTCCATCTTTTATATTTCAAATTCTACATCAAAATTGTTTTCGGACGGCTTTTAGAGCTCATAAAGATCAATATTTTGCGATGCAGAACTTGTCAATTTCCTAATCCGATGAATTTCATGCCAACTCGTAAACACTCGTAAAGACATTGGTCATTTAATACGTTAAGCCCCGATTTTTTATTGAAGCGCTTCACATTCAGCCCTCTTCAAGTATTGGTCCCAGTCCCCAAAGATACTTATTGTATAAGTAGGAGATAGCCAGCAATTCGACTAGGAAGCGGTCACTTTTTGTAAAACATCCTAAAACAAATCGTGTATATTTTTATTTTATTATTTTGTAACTGTCAGCCCCATTCAGTCAGCACTTTCCTATCAAAAAGCTCAACGTTGGTCACTAGGGATCGATGCTGGGCTCAACGTGTTAAGCAATTTAGCATACTTGAAATATTCGAAAAAGAATTAGACTACTTTTTTTTCAAATTTTCGAAAAAATATATGAATAGCCCGTATAATTTCAAACAAGTCACCCATACATCGCAGGATGGGCTCATTTACATGGAAAAAGTTTTTCCTTACAACAACTTTTTCATGTTTTATTTGAAAAATTACTATTAATGTTTATCTCGTAACACTTGTAACACGTGAATCCCACATTCATCCAACGCATAATTACTGGCGACGAAGCATGGTTGTGACTTTTTCCTACTATCGAAACTCTAATACCACTTCGTGGGATCCGTTGTGACAGCATTGAAGACATAAGAACGAATTCACAGGGTGAACTGAAGGCAATTCCAGAATACAACAGAATTTGTTTCGATGACTGTATTGTTAGTTGGAAAAAAGTGTATCAAAAGGAGTCTAGGATTCACAGTATACATTTTTTGTTTGTTCTTGTTAGTATTATTACTTTTTAGTTTTTTTTTTGTTTTCTTAAAAAAACAATCATTTTATTTTTTTCCAGTTTTACAAAGCCTGATTAGACTCCTATGACTAGTTTTCAGACAGTTTTTTTATACGAATAAAGTTTTTCGACCTTTTGTACGGATCTTCCGTTGTCCTCAGTGTTGCCACATTTTCATCTAAACCAGAAGGGTTAGAAATTTTTGTCATCTGTGCTTTTTCTTCCAAAAATCTGTAACATAAAAAATATTCGTTACACGTTATAAATACTCTTTTATTTACTACAAATGCTACATTTACATTTGCAAGGCATTCAAGTGTTTGATGATGTGTATACATAGTATTTCTGAATCTAGATTGCATAATATCATTTATGAAAACTAGCTGACCTGGCAAACTTCGTCCCGCCCAAAATTTGTGTTTTGTTATCAATACCTTCAAACATCCACATTTTATTACTAAGCGCAAGTTCATGGGTCCAATCGCAGAACTGTTCATTAAATTCTTTCTACCAAAACTCATCATTATAATATCAGATTTTTTTCAGACACAATTCTCGTTCAAGATTTTTTAACCACAAATAACATGTTTCTCCGTCACATGGAATAAATGTTTGATACAGGAAATATGATAGAATAAAAACAGAACTTGATTAATTTTCGAGCTATGCAGACATTTGTGTTTCATTCGTATGAGAGCCCCCCATCAGTGGGGGGAAGAGTGTTGAACTACCATAGAAACGTTTATCGAGCCCTAAAACCTCTATATGCTAAGTTTGATTCCATTTGTTTGATTAGTTCTCGAGTTGTTCAGCAGCCTCCCCCTCTCTTTAAAAGGGGGAAAGGATTGTCAAACCACTGTAAAAAACATTTATTGTTTCCTAAAACCTCCATATGCCAAATTTAGTTCCGTTTGCTTGATTAGTTCTTGAATTATGCAGAAAAGTATGCTTCATTTGTATGGCAGTCAAATTCTATGGCTGTAGAACCCTGGAAACGCCTCCAACACAACATTAATGCTTGTCAAATTGGAAAAGTATCTGGGATTGAACATTGCTGCAGCCTTGAGCATCGGATCATCAAATTCTAATCTTTTTCACATTCGTTTGATCAGCTCCACGAAAAAACTGCGACAAATATCTTTTAAAATGATCTGGTTTTCACTGTACATTGTTCAGATAGTTTCTTCTGCTGCCATTCCAACTTTAAAATTCCTGCCACTTTTTATATGATCTTCAAATTTAATAGCATTGGACATTGAAACAACGTAAGTTTCCTCGCAGATATTAGTGAGAATGATCGAATAAAAATCCTTCAGCTCTTCATGTAGCATCGTGAATGCAGGGTTTTCAGTCTGGAACAAACGATTCAATCTGTTGATAAAACATACATACATACGGAGGTTTTGTCATTCATTCTTTGGGGGCAGTCCGATTTTTGTCACATTCATTCCACCATTCACTGTATGTCGAAAAATATTAACTCTGAAAATTGTGAAATGCATCTCATCATTACCGCCGCTAACGAAAGCCAACGGGTGGCCGAAAGGTGTAGAATTTTAAGCAGCTTGATTTCCAAAATTTACTGTATACAAATGTACTCGAATCTGTTAGTCGTTTTTGAGCTATTGGATATATACATATATATATATATATATATATATATATATATATATATATATATATATATATATATATATATATATATATATATTTATATATATATATATATATATATATATATATATATATATATATATATATATATATATATATATATATATATATAATATATATATTTATATATATATAATATATATATAAATATATATAATAACGAAAATGAAATCCATTTTTTTTCAATTTTTTTTTAATTTTTGAAATAATAGCAATTTCTAATGATTTGACGCTGTCTTTTATTTTCCTTTTTTGTCGAAATTATTATAAAACTTTATATTATAAAAAGATACTCCAAGGTCTACTACTGGCTTTAATCATTCTGTTCATTCGGGCTTAGCTGCTCGAAAAAAATATTCAATTGCACACCATAAGAGAGGGGGAGGAGTATCTAACCACCATAGAAACATTTATTGCATCCTAAAGCCTCCATATGCCAAATTTGGTTTCGTTTGCTTGATTAGTTCTGGAGTTATGCAGAAATTTGTGTTTCATTTGTATGGGAGAACCTCCTTAGAGAGGGGGGAAGAGTGTCGAACCACCTTAGTAATGTTTCTTCCACAGAAAACCTCCACATGCCAAATTTAGTTCCGTTCGCTTGATTAGTCCTTGATTTATGCGGAAATGTATGGGTCATTTGTATGGTAGTCACCCTCCCTCCTCAGAGAGACGGGAGGAGTGTCTATTCACCATAGAAAAGTTTTGTGTCCCCTAAAACCTTCGCATGCCAAATTTGGCATTTTCTTGATTAGTTTTCGAGTTATGCAGAAATTGGTCTTTCATTTGTATGGCAGCTCCCCCTTAGAGAGGAGGGTGGAGTGTCTAACCACCGTTAAAACATTTATCGCGCCCTAAAACCTCCATATACTTAATTTGATTTCATTAATCCAATTAATCCTCGAGTAATGCAGAAATTTGTGTTTCATTTGTTTGTTGATTTGTAAATTTGTGGAGAAATTCAGAATTTTTTTTTTCCTCCAAATTATATATTTTTATCAAGGCTAATATGGCGTTAGCCTGACGGGGCCGGGAGTTCAATATTTTGACAATTTTTCTCATTATCTATGTTAGTAATATGTAACCGATTACTCGCGGTTGGCTCGAGGTTAGTATTACAAGTGTTCTCGTAATCGGGATGTTGCTGTCTCCAATGCTCTGTACGTTTGTTCGACACTGGATACTTCCTATTGGGATTCATCAGCAACGCCCGCCTAGTCTGTACTCCATATATAGCGTGGTGCGTCCTGTTCACTCGAGAAATCCAGGATAGAATGGTGACTAGCCGGGACAATCATCAGCTCGTGTAGAGTTGTCATGAGCGGTACAACCTTTGGCTCTTGTTGATTGATCCTTCGGCCCTTGTATCTGTAAAGAGTGTGTGTATATATTGCCGCGACTAAGTAAAAGTTTATAGATCGGATAGGAGGGATATGAAACAGGGACACAACGAAGGAAAAATCATTAAACGTTGACATCGGCCTTTCTGAGGAACAGGTATAGACAGTCCTTTGATTGAAGAAAAAATATTAATAACCTCTACAAAATCGATCGTCTCTATGAATTCGTTTTCAATTTGTTCAGGCGAGATTGCAATATAGCTGCAGAAATTTTTTATTGATATTTTTTGGGTCATTCTGAACCCCCATAATCGTGTATCTGAATCGGTCCGCATTATCCGCACCCCCACTCGAAGCCACTGAATATACATGTTATTTTCCACCCTTTTTCATAATTAAAAATCACAGACAAACGTATTTCATCAAAGCTTGTGTTATTTTAATTCCGACCCGAAGTTTGAACGCGATCTTTCATTTTGTTTTTTTTCGCTTTGTTCGATTTGGTCAGCTCATTTTAGGTTTGATAAAGTAAGGATAAACATATCGAATAATATATTTGATTAAACTTTTGTAATGCAAATGGTATTTTGTCGCATAATCGCTGAAGATGTCGCAGAACACACATGGTAAACTTGCTTCAACAATAGAATGTGCACATGAGTTCATAAGAACAAACATAAGGATAAATGACAATTTTCTGACACCATTTCGTCCACTTCAACTTTAATTTGAGACAACGAATCATTCACCACATTTTGGCATCTTTTGAATGCACTGTACCGCAATCGCTCTACAATTTCACCCTAAATGTTTCTACACGTAAGCTTTGATAGCAAGCAATTGAAATTATTGTTTTCGAGTTGAAGAAAACCCTCCCATCTCCCCTGGTATCATGATGTTTTTCCAGACTCGTTCATCAAGCAGAATCATTAGCACTTCCAAATAGAAACCCGAATGCAGTGCTGCAACCGAAGGCAAATCACCAGCCACCAGCTTCAGGCCCAGACTAAGAGTGCAGCCAAAGAATTCTCGCTCTTTCCAATAAATTAATCATTGATTAATAAATCATTTAGATTTATGACTCCGGGCGCGCGCACTTTTTTCGCCTCTCAATATTTTTATTTCAATAAAAATCGAAATGACAGGTAAATTTATAAATAATTACATAGTTCCAGTACACACGTTCGCTCACTCGAGCGTCGTCTCTTGCCGGGCGTACACAATGATAAGTCTCGCAGTGAGGTACACTCGATGCCGAAGTTTTGCTCCCATATCTGCATCTCAACCAGAACTCTCGACCGTCGACCATCGGAGAAATGCGAATGTTGTTTTACCACACGACAGCAGCAACAACAAAAATTATTAAAGTGCAGCATAAGTGGAACACCCCATCCAGAGACTGTATAGTTTCAAACGTCTGGCGTATCCATAGATGACAGGTCATGACAGCCAGACTGTGTTCATAAAGTTTGAGACCGGAGGCCATTGAAGTTTGCATGATACATAGATCTCTAGCACCGGCTGCATTCGATTGCGCACTGCACCGGAGGTCAAGAGGACGGGTTTTCGTCTTTTGGCACGAAAATGTTTTCCCAGCTCCCGCGATGAATTATTACAACGTTTAGTGCAGTCGTCACCATCAACGTCAAATTCTCAAATAGAGCGATGAATCAAATCTCTTTTTTGGTGGGACCAACATTTCTGGCAACTTCAACTGCTGAATGACGGTAGTCTAAGCTCGGACACATACTTTTGATTTTCACTGTCTCACTGAGAGCCAGATACACGAATGCCGCATCATCAGTCCAAAGATCATAGGATAAGCGGTAATTACATAAGATGACTTCATCACATGTTTCTGTTTTGGCACACTTTTCCCAGTTGATCTCGAGATCGCAATCATAACCGGTTGTACGAGTGGTTGATGTCAGGGATTAGGTGCAAATGACGCTATCTTAAATTGACAAAGTAACATTAACTTTGTGGGTACACAAATTAAAAACAAAAAGAAACAAATGATTGTACTTGAATAAACACTCTACCAACGCTGGTGAAGTACAATATTTGTTTTGTTTGCTTTTGAGTTGCTCGAAGTAACACTCTTCTGCGCTAGCTGAGAGCATTGTAGCACATAAAAAAGAAAGCAAAACGAACATAGAATAGGAAAAGCATTAAGAAAGGCTAAAAGCTGCTTGAGAATGCTAAACCGAAATAAAATGGCTAGCTTCAGAGTAACAGTATTAAAACAATTAGAAGAGTTATAATATATTTCAAGGTGCTACTGACACTCGATCGCAACGGTTATATTTTTAGCGCCATCCTAAAAGAGAACAATAGGAATAGAAGTTTTCTCCTACTACCGAATGCAAAGCTTTTTTCAAAGCTAATTTCGGTCTTAAATAAAGCGTTTCTTACAGCAACAGTTGTCCGGATACCAGGAAAGGAGGAAGCAGCCGAGAAGCCCCCAACGGCCATTCAGGAAGTTGGTTCGGTCGGATTGGCCACTTTGACCGGCAGTTTTCACTGCCCCTTGCGTGTCCCGCTGTTTGCACCCGTCTCATCTACATCGTTTTCCTGCCAGTGACGCGCGATTTTGGCGCAATTTCTGCTCTTCAACCATCAGCAACTCAGGAGGTGTGAAAGGATGTCTTCTTCGCTTCGTCGCTTCGAACCGCTGCGGCGATTGCCCTGCCGTCGGCGGTATCCGGTCCCTTCCCCGCTACCCCACTACCATTAGGTGGTGAATTCGGAGTGGTTCTTCGGTACGATCGGTGAGTGATTAAAACCCTATCATTATCAGGAGTTAGAAAGAACAGGACGCCAAAAGGCATAGGTTAGATAATTTCTATAACTTATCCCAAGATTTCCATAAGTGATTGCTATTTCTCAAGTGACATTTATTCAGTGATAGGTTTTCAGCAAGTGTTTTTCAGCCAGTGAATTTATCCGCAAGTGTTTTTTTCCGCCAAGTGATTTCGGTGTTAGTTTTTGTAACTGCGTTGGCATTGTCCCCCGCCGTTACTGTCCTCCGTCGTTTTCGTCCCCCGTCGCACGTCGTATATTCTACCTTGGTTTGTGAATATTTTTCCGCGCCTGGCTGTACTTCGATATAGCCAGGCCCCGATCATGGCTTCCAGCAGCTCCGGCGCCGGAAGGCCAACCAACATTTATAACGGTGTTCCCACCACTCGTACCTCGCCCAGATGGGCTGACCCTTTTGGTGGCAGTTTACAAATCTTACGTTTGAGAGCCACTGAAGGCAATCTTCTTCCATCGAATCCTTTCACTGTTTCCAAATCGATCCAAGGAGTGATCGGTAAGGAATTAAAAGATGCTAAACCCCAACGCGACGATAAAAATCGCCTTCAATATGCGCTACATCTACGAGATGAAAAACTCGTTCAATTGCTTCTGGGTACAAAGTCGCTGATCGACGAAACACCCATTAAAATTATATACCATCCCACCTTGAACCAACGCAAATGCGTTGAGTCCTGTCGTGACGTTATGTTTTTAAATGATCCTATCTGTCCTCCTATCTGAACTAGCCGACCAAAATGTGATTGGTGTTAAGAAAATTTTAAGATTTGACCCAGTCATGAAGGAAAGAGTTCCTACTTCTACCATGATCCTTACCATAAACGGAACAGTGATCCCTGAAGCAATTAACTTCGGATTCCTCCGTGCTCCAACCAGAAATTTTTATCCAAACCCGATGCAATGCTTCGGATGCTTCGCTTTCGGCCACACTTCCAAAAAGTGCGCTAAAAAAATCCAACTTTGTCGCAACTGCGGTGTAGCCCACCCTGAACTTAACACAAATACTAATGATAAAGACAAAATTAAAAATTTTATTTGCAATGCACCTGCCTCTTGTGTGAACTGCAAGGGAAATCACGCCTCAACCAGTAGGAAGTGCCCAGCGTGGATCGCAGAGGATAAGATTACCAGAGTCCGAATTGACCAAGGTGTGTCATGTAAGGAAGCTAAATCCATTTTTGAGAACAAAAATGGTCCTTCCTTTGCTAGTAAGCTACAAGAAAGACTAGAGAAAATTCAGAATACTGGTTGTTCTCAATGCAAGTGCAACTGCACTCAGGCTAAGCCAATTTCTTCCGTAAAAGCAGTTCCAACCCCGTCCAGTAATCCACAGGAATCGGAACTCAGCACCTCCTCCTCAGATTCAGAATCCGACCCAGATATTTCAATGGAAATTGAAACAACCCCCTCCAACAAGAGAAAAAATATCAACAAAAGGTCAACCTCAGATGAATTCAAATCATCAGAAGAGGAAATTTTTCGAGGAAAAAAATCCAATAGGAAGAAATCCAAGAACCAAAAATTCCAACTCAACCCAACCATCCAACCAATCCAAACCATCCACTTCCCTCCAACCATCCACTTCATTTCAACCAACCACCGCATCCCAAACTAAAACCTCCAACCAATCAAACCATTCAAACAAACCCACCCCACTTGCCAACAAACCAATTGCCAACGTTTCCAAAAATGACCCTAGACTAAAGAACAAATCCGGCAAATCTACTCATTCCTAATCTCATACCCTTCTCTCATCTTCGAACCCTTATTTACTTACCTCAGCCCACTTACCTTCTTCTCATTTTTAAAATTCACTCCTCTAGCTAGTAACAGCAACGTCCTGTAACCAAACACCCAACCGAAAACTTGCTATTCAATGGAACTTGCGTGGGCTATCCACATCCATGAACGAAATTAAGCTAATGTTAGCTGAGGAACAACATCTCCCACTAGCACTGGTTTTTCAAGAAGCTAAAAAAATCAATGTATCGCTCTTAGAGCGGGCGTTTAGCGGCAAATTTTCATGGTATTTTAAGGAAGGGCCATCCTCGGGGCTTTTTGGAGCCTGCCTCGCTGTCCTGAGTGACCTTCCTCATACCGTCATCCCCATAACATCATCATTACAAATATGTGCGATACAACTGAAGGGACCTCTACAGGTAACCATTGTTTTGGCGGCTGAACAAAATATCCACCGTACCAGTGGGAAACCCGGCAGAAAGGCTGTCCCATGGTGGAACGATGCAGTTGCACAGGCCATCAAAAGGAGAAGAAAATCCCTCCGTATCCTACGACGCCTTCCTGATGGAAGCGCTTGCAAAATGATTGCCCTAACAAACTTCCAAACGGCTAGAGCTCTAGCTAGGAAGGTAATAACCGAAGCCAAGAAAAACAGTTGGATGGAATTTCTTGATGGCATCAACCCTAATACTTCGACATCTGAACTTTGGAATAAGGTCAACTCTCTTAGTGGCAAGAAAGCTTCAAACTGCTATTCCCTCGAAATTAATGGCACCTTCACCGAAGATCTTTCACGCTCTCCTTGTCGCGACATCACTCTGTGATAACGACAGTAAAGTGGTGATCTTCTCTGATTCCTATAGTGCATTACGGGCACTACAAAGTGGCAATAGTAAACACCCTTGGATACAAAGCATTGAGGAAAAAATTACAGGGAAGGACATCACTTTCTGCTGGGTCCCAGGGCACTGCGGAATCCAGGGTAATGAACAGGCTGATCGTCTCGCCAAGGAAGGTAGGCTCTCCGAACTATGGACCACCTCCTCCCCAGCAACAGACACCATCAGATGGGTCATTCAATCACTCAGATTGAGCTGGGAGAACAGTTGGTATTTTTCCCGTGACCTCTTCTTAAGAAGGATCAAGAATACTACCCTTCCCTGGAAGGATAGTATTCTCCGATCTAATCAAGTATGTCTGACACGTTTACGTATCGGGCATACACATTTAACACACAAATTCATCATGTGTGGATCGGAACCAACACTATGTGAGTCGTGCAATGTAAGACTCACGGTGGAACACATATTAATCACATGCTCTAAATTTAATGCTTCTAGAATAAAGTTTCAGGTTGCAGACACCATAAGGTCAGCACTATCGGACGACGCCGTCGAGGAAAAAAGGACCATCGATTTCCTAAAGGATACAGGTTTATTTGAACAGATATAATGTTTAATTACTACATTTACCTATACTGATAAAACTTTGTTTCTTTTCTCTTCTACTTTCAGCAAAAGATGAGCAGGTTTTTTACGCCCTTTTTAGAAGCGAGCTCCTCAAGCACACTAAAAGGAGCTTTTTCCCTGCTCCATTTGTTTGGTTGTGTTTTTGGCCCCAGAGCCGTGTAGGGTGCGGCAACACGACATACATCCATAGCGGTTACTAGGACTGGGTCGAGCGAGAATAATGAATTTTGCAGTAATTTTTCTTAGTTTTCCTTTCAGTTAAATTTCCCGCCCTCAAAGGCAAGAGACGAATGAACTCTCAGAGTTTAAAGTCTCTCTAATTCATTACCGATTACCGATAATATAAACAATATTTGCTTTTAGTACCGAAATTGATTTCATGACATTTTTTTCAGGTTTAGAGCCACTTATAATATGTGTGGAGCGAACCCTTTCTTTTTTGTAGAGAGTTTACATGTATTGCTACTTTCAGAAAATAACCGGAATCAAAAAATTCGAACTTTTTAGTGTTACACCTTCGAATAAAATCAAACATGTTAACGAGCTCAAAAACATAATATTACTAATGTGCAACAAAATTTTCTCGTGTTGTAGACCGTTTCTGAAAAACGGTAAGAAATGTTCATCTGAAAAACGTTTCTTAACCATGTTAGTGATTGGGAAACTTAAGTTACAATACAATGTCCTTTTAAATACATCTTTAAAAGTTTGCGGAAACGGCATGATCCGCTAATATTATTTATTGCAAATTTAAGTTTTTTGTAAACAAAAAAGAGTACTATTTTTTTCTCAATGTGTATTTTTTTCACGTTTAAATACTCTATAACTCTTTCTGAGACGACTACGACTCATAGTTTTTTTTTTTTTTTTTTTATAAATTCGTTTATTTTTACAGGCTCAGTTACATAAGTTTAAAGGAGCCGAAATCTTAAATATATTTTTAAAACTATATATATGAACAATTTTCTTAAATCTATGGTTAGTAATGTGGGAAACCGATTACTCGTGGTGGACTCGAGATTAAAAGGGTGACATTTTCTCAGGAAAAGGATGGGGTATAAGGAAATTATTACAATGTTGATAATCACACACACTCAATTCTTAAATCTATTCGTACATCAGTTGTGAATTTACATTTCATTCTTCTGTTTATAGCAAGCGGACCAATTACTCACAAAGGAAGAAATGGAGGGTATAAGGATATAAGGATAATCACACACGAACATCGATAGATTTAAGGAAAACATATATTTGGGACATGTAATCAAGGTCTAACCGAGCCAACACATCTCTCACCGGCACATTGGGCTGCCTTCCTCTAGCCCGAAGGGAGTTCTCTAAATTCGATCTGGCAACAAGATACACCTCACACGACCAAACAACGTGTTCGATGTCGTGGTAACCTCGGCCACAAACGCATATATTGCTGCCGGCCAGATTGAAACGAAAGAGTAGCGCGTCTAACGAACAGTGATTGGACATGAGTCGGGAGAAGGTGCGAATAAAGTCCCGACTCAAGTCCAGACTTTTGAACCATGGTTTGAGGCTAACCTTAGGGATAATCGAGTGAAGCCACCGGCCCAATTCATCTTCGTTCCATTTGCGTTGCCAGTTAGCGATGGTATTTTTACGGACTAAAGAATAAAATTCATTGAAGGCGATTTGACGCTGATAAATATCGCCTTCAATCGCACCTACCTTTGCTAATGAGTCAGCCCTCTCATTACCCGGAATTGAGCAATGCGAAGGGACCCACACAAAGGTAATGACATAACAGCGTCTGGATAAAGCACTCAAAATTTTTCGTATTCTCTCAAGGAAGTACGGCGAGTGCTTTCCCGGCCTCACTGAACGGATAGCTTCGACAGAGCTAAGACTATCCGTTACAATGTAATAGTGTTCAACAGGTCGTGAGGCGACGCTGTCCAGCGCCCAATGAATTGCTGCCAATTCAGCAATATACACTGAGCAAGGATTCTGAAGACTGTGTGAGGTGCTAAAAAATTCGTTGAACACTCCAAATCCTGTGGACTCATTTATAGTGGACCCATCAGTAAAGTACATATTATCACAATTGATACCCCTATATTTTTCATCGAAGATCGTTGGAGCGATCCTCGATCGTTGGTAATCTGAATATCCATGGATATCTTGCTTCATGGACAGATCAAAATGCACAGAGGAATTGATGTAGTCAGGGAAACAAACACGGTTGGGAATATACGAAGAAGAATCAACCTGCATGGAGATGAATTCATGATATGAACTCATGAATCCGGAGTGAAAATTTAGCTCGATCAGCCGCTCAAAATTTCCGATCACCAATAGGTTCATGACCTTACACCGGATGAAGAACCGAAGAGATAATAAATTGAAGCGATCTTTTAGTGGGAGTAGGCCTGCCAAAACCTCGAGACTCATGGTATGCGTTGAGGGCATACATCCCAACGCAATACGGAGACAAAGATACTGAATTCGCTCGAGTTTAATTAAGTGTGTTTTGGCAGCTGATTGAATACAGAAACTGCCATACTCCATCACTGAGAGAATAGTTGTTCTATACAACATTATAAGATCTTCGGGATGGGCTCCCCACCAGGTGCCGGTAATTGTACGGAGAAAATTTATTCTTTGTTGGCATTTTTTACTCAGATACCTAATATGGGCCCCCCAAGTACATTTGGAGTCGAACCAGACCCCAAGATACTTGAATGACATAGCATGAGTGATCGGTTTACCCAAAAGTTGAAGCTTTGGTTTTGCTGGTCTATGCTTCCTAGAAAAAACCACCATCTCTGTTTTCTCCGTGGAGAATTCGATCCCTAGCCCAATGGCCCAGGTTGAAAAATTGTTCAAAGTATCTTGTAAGGGTTCTTGTAGGTCGGATTCTGTTGATCCTACGACAGAGACCACTCCATCATCTGCAAGTTGTCTTAGGCTGCAATTTTGTGTAAGGCAATTGTCGATGTCGCTTACATAGAAGTTGTACAAAAGGGGGCTTAAACATGAGCCCTGGGGGAGGCCCATGTAAGAGACCCGACTTACTGCCGAATCTCCGTGAGAAAAGTTCAAATGCTTCTCACAAAGCAAGTTATATAACATATTATTCAATAGAGGCGGCAGACCCCGAGAGTGTAATTTGTCTGTCAAAACCTCTATTGAAACAGAATCAAAGGCCCCCTTTATGTCCAAGAATACTGAAGCCATTTGTTTTTTTCCGGCGTAAGCCATTTGAATTTCTGAAGAAAGCAACGCAAGACATTCATTCGTCCCCTTGCCTCTGCGGAACCCATATTGTGTATCTGAGAGTAGGCCATTCGTTTCAACCCATCGATCAAGGCGAAACAAGATCATTTTCTCCAACAATTTCCGTATACAAGACAGCATTGCTATTGGGCGGTACGAATTGAAGTCGGACGGGTTTTTGAATAGCTATAACTCGTACTTGTCTCCAATCATCTGGAACAATATTATTCTCCAGAAACCGATTGAATAAATTCAACAAGCGATGTTTCGCCACATCAGGGAGGTTTTTCAGCAAGTTGAACTTAATTCTATCCGATCCCGGAGCAGAATTGTTACATGAAAGCAGAGCAAGAGAGAATTCTACCATCGAAAACTCGGAATCAAGATCGCACCTATCTTGTGGTATATCTCGAACAATTTTTTGCACAGGAGCGGAATCAGGACAAACCTTCCGTGCAAAATTCAAAATCCATCGATGTGAATATTTCTCGCTTTCATTGGATGAAGAGCGATTTCTCATGTTTCGAGCCACTTTCCATAATTTTTTCATTGACGTTTCTCGTGACAAACCTCCCACGAAATTTCGCCAATAAGCACGTTTTTTCCCTTTGATCAAGTTTTTAAATTGATTTTCAAGGTCCAAATACGTCTGAAAATTTTCAGGGGTTCCACGTTTCCGAAAAGCTTTGAATGCGTTCGATTTATCCTGATAAAGCTTGGAACATTGGCTATCCCACCATGGATTGGGAGGCCTTCGACGAATAGTGGAGCCTGGGATGGGTTTCGTTTGAGCGCGAACCGCGCTGTCATAGATCAAACGAGAAAGGAAGTTATACTCCTCCAATGGAGGTAAACCATCTCTGGAATTGATGGCTAGAGCAATCGCGTCCGCATATTTTTTCCAGTCAATGTGTCTTGTGAGGTCATATGCCATGTTTATAGATTCAGAAAAATTCGACCCAATGGTGATGGAAATTTTGATTGGCAAGTGATCACTACCGTTGGGGTCCTGGATTACATTCCACTTGCAATCTAACGATAGTGAATACGAGCAAAGCGAGAGGTCAAGAGCACTTGGGTTAGCAGGAGGTTTAGGTACACGTGTTGTTTCCCCAGTGTTCAAAAGTGTCATATTGAAGCTGTTACAAAGATCATATATCAACAGTGAACGATTGTCGTCGTACTGTTCCCCCCAGGCAGTTCCGTGAGAATTGAAGTCTCCCAAGATCAATCGTGGCTCAGGAAGGAGTGAGCACATGTCAACAAGTTGCTTGCGGCTAACCGCAGCTCTCGGAGGCCAATACAAGCTGACAATACAGAGGTCTTTTCCTCTGATGTTTGCATGACAAGCAACAGCTTCAATCCCTCCAATAGGTGGAAGGTCAATTCGAAAAAATGAGTGGCACTTATTGATCCCCAATAGCACCCCTCCGTATCTGTCATCACGGTCCAAGCGTATAATATTAAAATCGTGGAAAGAGAGATCATCTCGCGAAGAAAGCCAAGTTTCGGACAGAGCAAAAACATCACAATTGAAGTTATGAATTAAAAATTTGAATGTATCCAATTTAGGGATAAGACTACGACAATTCCACTGTAAAACAGTGATATCTCCGACCTCTCTATTTGAATTAGACATCAAGAGAGATAATCATTGCAAGGAGGGGCCATGTTTGCATCAATTGTTGCAAAATTGTCTTTAATACTGGAAGCATTGATATGACAATGGTTCTGATGGAGTCGGAAACATTAAAGCATGTGAAGATTTGAGCCACAAGGTCAGTCAACTTTATAAATCCCGATTGGGGACTCATAGTTCTTGAGATATAAATTATCAAAGATTTCACTTACTAAAATCGATTCGCCCTTTTCAAAAATTACACTTGAGTCAAAAAATTCCCAATTGATGTGGAAAACTCATATTTCCTCGAACCCAAACGGAATACAAACTTTCATTCGAATCAAAAATACTCATGTTTTGTCATTTGTCGATCTCGTTTGGAAATTATGTGTTTCATTCATTACAACGCATTGTGGTCAAAACTAGGGTTGCCACAGTAAAATCTGTAAATCTCAGTTCTCTCTCAGGAAATCTGTATTAAATTTATAAGTCCAACTTTGAAGCATAATATAAGCTTTATTATCATTGATAGGCATAGTTATTATTGATTCGATGATGTTGATTGTATCATTGCTCTGAATGCAAGGAATTAATATGTTATACTTCATTGAGATGTAATGGAAGTTCATACAGTTACCCGGTCAATTTATATTTATTGTGCACTAAAAAATATAATGGTTGTAATGAAAAAAAAAGATAGCATAATTAGATAACAATTCATAAACTGGAGAACTGTCAACGCTTGGAACGCTTTACATTCCAAATAAATTATACGGGTGTGTTTTTATTTAAATTTTTATTTTCGTCGTTCAATCATTTGACGATTCAGCAGATGCTCCTAAAAGTTATTATTCTGTTCTCACCCAGCTCAATAGCTTCTGTTTCTACAGATTCAACACCAACATAATTATTTGTGGCTTTCTTGTAGATTCTGTCTCCATAAAATTTTCTATATATCTATTTTTATTTAAATTCGTACTCCTCATATATTTGAAACGAGTATGTAATTTCAAGAATATCTTATTGAAGTTACATCTAATGGCAGACTACTGTTAGAGTCAGACTTTCGAAATTTTCGGCGAAGAGTTGTTCATACTCGATTAAGATTCGAGATTAAAGAATACGAAAATAATATTTTCAGAACCGGAAGTAAATAGACGAATTAGTCACATATTGCAATTTGTTTCTTTATTTCAATGCAAGCATTGCACTGAGTATTCATCGCGCTCCCAGCGATCTTTTTCGCGTACGACACTCAAACTCACCCACATTCGATTAAATATTTGTTCCTCCAGAACCCACAGTTTTTCCAACTTTCAAATTCCATATTTCCGAATATAAAAGAAGAATTTAATTTTTGATTCATCCCTTTAAAACCAGAAAACACCTTTCTCACATGAAAAATATAAATTTATCCGGAAAAAATACTTCTATGCATATGTTCGAATTTCAACAATGACAGAGTTATAGAACTTTTATTTTGTTTTTGCCCTAATGATTTTTTTTTTGCAAAAAAATGGTTTTTTGAATTAAAGTTTTGATGGTTCAAGCTTAGTAAAATTCGTTATAAGTTTTTTTGGTTCGATATAAAATATTGGGTTCGGGAATCGGAGAACAGAAACCATTCAAATTTCGTGTGAATCTTTTTTGAAAGTATGTGAGCAAATCAATGAAGGCCTACGGTACGCGGTAGTCCGGGCAATCATTCATCCAAATCCGTACAGATGTCCTCGGTCTTCTAGCGCAAAAGTCGGTGTTTTGAAGGCTCGCACAGCGCCCTCTCACATGTTTTCGAAAACAAAGTCCTTCATCAGTATGTATCGATGTTTTTTTAAAATATTTTCAATCTCTGAACAAGAACTTCCGAAACAAAATGAATTTTCACGACCGTATTATTGCACTTTTGAAATTCACATGTACTGGGCTTTATAAGGAAAATATAAACAGTGTTATTTATTTATTGTGACGCTAAACGAGAGTTTTGCATCTTTCCACCTTGGATCGAACATTGAAAAGCAGGACATCACGCAAAAAAATATATAAACACATAAAATAGGTCAGACGGGAAAATATAAAATTGATATAAATAAAATTGAATTGTTGTTCTAAAGAATCTGTAAATTCTGCATAAAACCTTAAAATCTGTATTCTGTAACCACAGATTCTTGGTTTCAAAATTTTTAAATATTCTGTATAAACACAGATTATTTTGTAGATATGGTAATCCTGGTCAAAACACGTTTTCACCAAAATCTTTTTCCACCTGACAACATATTTATTTCATGATTTCAGATACGACCGCTTTGGCTTGATTTTATCAGCATGAAAAAATGTATTTCTTTATGCGTAGCGCCTAATGATTTATCGTTATCGCTGTATACGCTGCAAAAGATTCGAACATTTGACTAAATCTAAAACACCATAATAAATCGTCGGAAACCCATGTTTTTTTGCCCTTCAGGACAAAATTTGCATGCTCGAGTTTTAGAAACACAACGTTTGAAAATAGGGCAAGTATATGGTAACCGCAACCTTTTTTTTTCAAAATGTAATAATATTTTTTTTTTAATTTTTGGTATGAAAGTGATGTAATCTAAATTCAAACACCCATAATTTAATCACTTTTTATATGTTTTTCGCATGCCCTTGACCTTAACTAAGTAAACTATAAATCTTGTTTGTGTTGAATTTATCAGGATATATCTCGATCGAGGATCACCTGAGAAGTAGTTGACGTTCAACCAACACAACCGATGGAGATTTTAAGAAAATTAAACAAATTGAATATAAAAACATCCGTATGGACACAATTATTAACATGGCTGAGATATATTGTTCAACGAACTAATATTGATGATTTGGCTATTTTTCGCATTGACAACACGCCCCACAATAGGTGCCTTTTTTACATTTTTTTCTAATTCTTGGAATACCATGGAAACTCAGAATTATACGCTTCATAAGCGTTGTTGAGGGAAACGAAGAATGACTGAGTATCTGAGCAAAATTTCGGAAGACAGTTTGTGGGAGATAATCTTCGAGATATTGACAAGATATTCTAAACCAGTCGAGATATTGACAAGATATTCCAAACCAGTGAGTACTTTGTTGTAACAGATGGCCAAAATCTCAGCCACCGATAATTTCCTGTTTTTACTTCGCCTCCGATCGTTTCCAGTTGTTGGTTTGTGATTCCACATTGGCTAATTTGAATTTTCACTAGTGCCAACACAAACACCCTCGCAAAGTAATTGCCGGTTCGATTTGCCAGCTAGAAAGCTCCAGTCGTCGGAGTTTGTTGAGTGGGTATAATTCGATTTCGTGGGTGGTGCGTTGTTGTTGGGTCTCCTGAGCGACCGTAGTACGGGTCGTACCGCTACTCCCGCGCTCTGCCCGGACGTCTATTATCTATTGGCGTATGGTTTGAGGGGAAAAAAGCACTGCCATCGCGACCATCACCACTACTACCAGGGGAAGATCATTTGCGAACAAGCTGACTTATTAGGAAAACTTCAGGGGGCGGAGAGATAGATTGATATTTTATTTGTTCCCAATCCAATGAATCGGTGTGCTTTATGAATGAAATAGCATTGTCAATATGAATGAAAAAGAATGAATGAATACATGGATTGGTAAAATGAATGATAGGAACAACGGGATCTTAGTGCTGCATAAATTGATTGCTTCCGATCTGTTTGAAGGGGGAAGATTTGCAAAGTGATTATTTCGAAGCATCCTAGGAGAAGTTAATTTTCAATTGGCTTATGGCATGGGGAAGATTGTAGACTGATGCTAATTAGTTACGTCGAGCCTTCTGTGATAAAACCGCATGCTGTTGATTTTAAAATTAAACCTCATGAAAAGTTTGTACCATCGTTTTCAATGGCCAATGTACACCACAATTTCGACAAGCCATAGTAAGCTGGAATGCTGGCAAATAGTACGGCGACTTTTAAAATGTCTCATAATAAATTGCTCCGCCCAAGTGTTTGGATTTACCCTCTGATGCATGTTACAGAATGATCTTTCTTAATACTCATAAATATATTTTCGGCTGATATTTCACCAGTGACCCGTGTAATTCTGTCTTCCAGGTAATATTGTTTCGTCTAATATTGTCATCTCAATCATTGTTGGTTCAAGTAGTCTAGTCTAGGTGTCAAACTTCATGATCTAGGCGGTTAATTTACAGGAAACGAGGAATTATTTTAAACAAAACTCGTTTTTCTATCGTATTTCGATTCGCAGCAGACTCACACAAGCTGAAAATGTGGCTACTCTCTCTTTTCACGTTCAGCTTGAGCTTAAGCTTGGGTAGACTGTACACTTTGTAGTTGCTCTATGTGATTGACTCGCGCCAGCGAAATTGCACAAAGAACACACTGAATGGCACTTGGGAGTAGAAACCATTCTCATTGTGCAAGTATCGGTGATTCGAACTTTAGTTAGTCAATAACGATGCCGGCCACGTCCTTACAGTCAGCAGGGGAATGGTAGTAATGTTAGTATGATATACGCGGCCAGAAGGTTTGCCTCTATAGCGTTATTTCCTTGCGATTATCATGACAGAGGTAGTTGTTGGTGGGGAGAGGTTAGATTTAGGATTCACTGATGTAAACGCGAACTATCGACCACTTGACGAAACGAAATTCTGAAAATCTTATGTTTTACAACATTAATTTAACATTCATCGTGCGTATTTTTTCATCGAAATCCAATCACAACGACGGAGAGTTATCTTTGGGTATCCTAACCGAGCAACTCCTCCAAACCCAATCGGTCCGGTGATATATTTCGCTATTTATCGTGCGTACCTTTCATTGAACTTCAATCGCGACGGTAGAAAATTATTCTTGGGAAACCTGACAAGGTAACAGAGAAAATTCTGAACGATCTAGGCGATCAATTTACAAGTCCTAAACTAGAGATTAATTGCTGACAAAACTCGTCTCTCAATTGATCCATTGTTTAACGTGCTGCGTGACAAGCAGTGCAGTGATTTTTTAAACATATCGATCAGATAAAATGCACTAAAAATGCGGAAAAAATGCCAGATACCGTTTCTACCGTGAACCGTCATCTCGATTCAGTAGCCAGTTTTGGTTGATAAGAATAAGCAGTGATTTTTGTCACGTTATGGAGCAGAGAGCAGAGTTTTATCGGTACCGGTTTCACCGGTAATACCGGTAATACCGGGTAATTCTTCATTACCTAAATACCGGTAGTTTTACAACCAATAACCGGTAATTTCGGTAATTTTCATTTCTACACCATTAATAATATTTGCCTTTATCGCGCTTTGAAACATTACACTCGTCAAAAAATTAGAGGAACAGAGTCGCTTTCATGCGTTTGTGGGTACGAGTATTACAAGGAGTAATGATACTCACACATACACGCACTCATAAAAAAGTCACGAATCGTTCATTCTGAGAGTCGCTTAAAGTCGATAAAATGATCCTCTAATTTACTCCAAACTTTGAAAAATCTACAAAAACGGGTGAACGTATTAATATGAAACGTTCACAGATATTTAGGGAAAACACTAGGCTAAAAATTTGCCTGGAAACATTACAACTTACTGCGATATTTGCAAAATTACAGTGGATTTTGTAAAGCATTTTAAAAATTCTGTTTTTGGCACTTTATTGAAATCGATGCTAAAAATGTATATAATTTTTTTTTCGTCAAAGTAACAAATTATCCTTGTGCAGAATTAATAGAAGTTTTCAAAATTGTCTTTCTATTTGCGGTGCGATGGTTGTTAATTGAAAATGAAGGGGTAATTTTCCATTCAAACTGAAATATCTTTGTATGGGAAGGTCCAACAGTAACGTAATAAATATATATTGAATGAAAATATATATATATATTTTTTTATCTTCGCTTATTTTTCGTCGGCCTATTTCCGCCACTTCAGTGCCAATCACCGACATCAGGGAGGCGACTCCACTTGTTCCTACCTATCAGACTCAACAACACATGAGCCGGGCCAACTTCTTTTACTTCCCCTCCGAAGGAAGACGTAACCAGAGATTTTTCGCCTCAGAAAATCCCAACGACGCCAGCTGGGATTGAACCCAGGCCGATCGGATTGTGAGGCTGTTACGCTAACCACACAACCACTGGCGCCGTCGTAAAAAAAAACACTAGGGTAGGAGCCTGCCCGTTGGTCTCAAATGTTCCTATCTCACGCCTCCACGAAGATCATATGACGATATTTTTAGATCGGGCGTGAACTGGAAACACACACCTGGTCTTGGCTCCGAGAACGGGTGTCGAAAGTGGCTAAGTGAGGGGGTGCGAGCGAGTCAGAGCGCTATATCTCTCCCGGGGAAGGCCTCCCGGGTCATGGAGGCCTTGCCAACCCGCTGTCTCCCGGGCAAAGGAGATACACCCAGAAAATGGAGCTACGTTCACGAAGAATACTTAGAATGCGATCGCCCGAGGAGGGTCCCCGAACTGGAGCTGGTCCTGGAACGGGAGTAAGAGCGAGCGGCCAGCGGCTGGAGGGCGAGGTGCAAGAGTGGGCCACCAGCCGGGTTCAACCCGAAGAGCTACCGCCACACGGAAACAGCAGCCATCGACATCACCCAAGAAACGCTGCGCCTACGAGGCGTGTTGTGACTGCCAGACGGCAGTCGTCCACACTCGTGGGTACCACTAGGCGCCGGATCATGTGGACACACGAAATGAATGAATTCGTGATCCGCGCCTATTACATCTGCACTGCTTTGGAGACGGACATGAGCGGTCGCCCTCGAATACTAACAATGTTCGAGGAAGCGTATCCAGTGTTCGTCGGGAGGCTTGATCAGAACGCGATGAACGCGAGACGTAGAGCGATAGTACGCAACAACATGCTCTCCCAAACGCAAATCGACGAGATCAAGCAGCAGGTGCAGAGAGAAATAAGCTCCAGGAATAACAGAGCAACCGATTTATCGAGACGAAGTTCAGTACGGCTGAGCAATTCATTCGCGAGTGGGGCACGCGAATCAGCACCAGTGGAGGCCACAGTACAACAACCCCCTGAGCCGGAAGACCCACAGCCAGATCAACAACTACTACGCGATCTGGTCTTCCACTACGACGAGGCGATCTCACAGTTCCGCGACACAGACCCATTGTCGCGCCCCAGGATCCCGAAGTTGCAGCATTCCCGTAGGCTGACAAGTGCAGTAAAGCTCATGAACGAGCACGTTCTTCCACTGCACTTGGTTGATGCTGATAACATGGAGGAGCTGCAACTGAAAGTTTACTGTGCTGCTGTGGCGACCGCCAAAAGTTTAGGATACCGTATTAGGCCAAGAGGCGGACTGCTCCAACATCTCCGTGAAAGGCGTGAGCCTCCATGGCGAAGGAGATTGGAGCAACGGATCCTAAACAAGCACGCCGCAATTGGAAGACTGATGGCGTACAAAAGAGGCAGCAGATCGGCGAAATTATGTCGCCAAGTTGCTGTGATCGTGCGGCCTACTGAACTTCGCCAGCTGGGAGCTCACCAGCTGACGGAAAAACTCGACACACTGGTACAGCAATTGAGCGTCCTAACTAAACGGCTGAAACGTTACTCTGACTCTGCAAAGCGCCAGGAACAAAATCGGATGTTCAGAGAAAACGAAAAAACGTTCTACGACCACATTAGCGACGAGAAGCCCGACTACCGCGAAGGTTTGCCAGATATTAGCGATGTGACGAACTTCTGGGCTGGTATTTGGGAGACCCCAGTACAACATCGCGAAGGGCAAATGTGGTTAAGACGGGAGGAGGAGAGTTGTGATGAAATTGGAGAGATGCCAGCTATCATCGTCGAAGAGAACGATGTCCGCGAAGCCTCGCGGTACCTGAGGAACTGGGCAGCACCGGGCCCCGATGGTGTTCAGAACTTCTGGCACAAGAAGCTGACCGTCGCACATCAAAAGATAGCTGAGTGCTTCAACAAGGTGCTACGTGACCCACACAACCTCCCTGAATTCGCCACCCGTGGCGTCACATTCCTCCTCCCGAAAGACAGCAACACATTGAACCCATCAAAGTACAGGCTGATAACGTGCCTATCGAGTCTGTACAAGATATTAAGCAGCATCATAACCGCCAAAGTTTCTGCCCACTGCGAACAACACCATATCATCACAGAAGAGCAGAAAGGATGCAGAAAAAATACGCATGGCTGCAAAGACCAGGCCATCATCGACGCAGCCATAGTCGGCCAGGCGGTTTTTAACCAGCGGAACCTAAGCATGGCCTATATCGATTACAGGAAGGCTTATGACTCCATACCTCACTCGTTTCTCGTCCGGGTATTGGAGCTCTACAAAATTGATCCCGTCGTCGTTAGGTTCCTGCAGCATGCGATGAGGCAGTGGAGCACGTCTCTGCACCTTAGTGATGGGGAAAATGTGTTGCAGTCTAGAACGCTGCAGATAAAGAGGGGGATATTCCAAGGCGACTCTTTCAGCCCGCTTTGGTTTTGTCTGGCACTGAACCCCCTCAGTAGGACGCTCAATAGAAACGGTCATGGCTATAAAATAAGGTATGGCGACGGCGCCCACGAAGAAGTGACCCATACCTTCTACATGGACGATCTCAAGGTCTACGCTGACTCACATCAGCGTCTAGGTGTAGCTATCCGGGTTGTCGAAGAAATAAGCAGGGACATCTGTATGGAGTTCGGCCTCCACAAGTGTCGCTGTGTCCACCTGCTGAAAGGACAACTTACCGAATCCGGAGGCTACGAGGTCTATGACGGCGAGTTTATAAGAGACATGGTTCGTGGCGAATCCTATAAATATCTTGGATTCCGACAGCTCACCGGGATTCGCCACTCCGACATCAAGACGGAGCTGCGAGACAAGTTCTTGAGTCGAGTGAACTGTGTCCTGAGGACTTTCCTCAACGCGGGGAACAAGGTACGCGCGATCAAAACATTCGCGGTTCCCCTGCTGACCTTCAGTTTTGGTGTAGTCAAATGGAGCAAAACTGACCTAGAGGACCTTGAGAGGAGGATGAGGAAAGCATTTAAAGAGGCCGGAATGCACCATCCTCAATCGGCACTGGAGAGAGTTTCACTGCCACGCAAAGAAGGGGGATTTGGTATAGTCGACATATCTGCACTGTGTGTTGCCCAGGTACGACAACTGCGCGAGTACTTCGCAGAACGCGCCAACCAAAACGCGCTATACCGGGCTGTCTGCGCCGCCGACAGAGGATACAGCGCTCTGCACTTGGCGCAAGCGGAGTACCAACTCAACTGCAATCTGCAGACAGTGGAGGAGAAGATTGCAGCTTGGAAGCAGAAGGCAGTGCATGGTGCCCACCCCCATCAACTGAACCGGCCACACGTCGACAAGGCCGCATCTAATCTGTGGCTAACGCGTGGTGAACTCTCTTCAGTAGTAGAAGCCGACATGATAGCCATCCAGGACAGGATAATGCCGACGAGAAACTGCAGGCGGTACGTCTGGCATCAAGACGTTGATGACATTTGCCGGATGTGCCATCAACCAGGTGAAAACATAGAGCACATTATGGGAGGCTGTCCCGTTTTGGCCAACGCAGCCTACACCGAGCGCCACAACAACGTGGCCCGTATTGTTCATCGACAACTGGCGCTCCAATGTGCTCTACTGGAAGACAACGTACCAAACTACCGGTACCTGCCTGCACCTGTCCTGGAAAATGACCGTTTCAAGCTGTACTGGGATCGCACTGTTCTGACCGACCTCTCGATCCACCACAACCGCCCAGATATAATGGTTTACGACAAGAGCGACCGCAAAGTCACCATCATCGATGTCGCTATTCCACTGAACCAGAATCTGGAGGAGACCCACGGTCGCAAAATCTGCAAGTACCGACCATTAGCCGTGGAGCTCAAGGAACTGTGGGGGCTAAGGGAGGTCCCAAGAATTGTTCCAGTCGTTCTCTCTGGAACTGGAATTATCCCGAAGACACTTCTGGAAGCGCTAAAGGTGTTGAACATCGAGAAGGAATTGGCCGGCATCCAAAAGTCGGTCATCCTTAGCACCTGCGCGATTGTCCGACAATTCCTCGGTCAGGACTAAAACAGCACGAGCATGCAGATACGTGCATTCCGCAGAGCCTAGTCCCCCTTTGGCATTCAGAAGCCCGGGGGCAGGTGAAAATTCTGGCTAGGTTCGCCTAGTTAAGAAGTGAGATAAGTCTGCCAAAATAGTCATAAACTCGATTAGAAAGTAGTCACATGTCGTAAAACGATCCGATAACATATTTTTTTATATTTCCTTTTTTGTAGCTATTAGTCTCCGTGGTCATCGTTTTTCTAACGAAAAGCTCAACGTCAGCCCTAGGGAACGACACGGGGTTCAAATTATTCTTTCTTTAACGGTTTTTTTTAACAAGACGAATCATAGTCTCATCAAACTGAGATCATTGGAATCGTTCATATCATGTACCGTTGATACGAACTATATAAATTCACAAATACTTATGACAACAGTTTATCTATCTTGTCCTATGTTGACTGTCACCAATAGGACATTAATCAATTTGATATACACTTATTTTTTCTGAGTTTTCAGAAAAATGAAAGGTCTTGATTGAAACGATGTACATATAGAATATATTAACAATCATCGTTTATAAGAAAAGATTTACGAGGGCAGTACGATAAGTACTAAGCATACAAAAAACAAACATTTTGGAAAAGTGGCGATTTATTTCTCAACATAGTCTCCTTTTTAGCTCGATACACTTGACCCAGTGATGCTCCAACTTCTTTAATCCATCTGTAAAATACGTTTTCTCGAGGTCTGCAAAGTAGGCCTCCGTGGCGGCTATGGCCTCCAGCAGTTCGTAGTGCAATTCGACCAATTTGGCCGTGGCGACGGCGGAATTTCCATTTTTTCCATTTTTCTCAAATCCGCGGACACGCCCGCTTCCACACACGGTCAAAACAAAACTACGAGTTCGATTCAGCTAAAATTTTGACGGTAGCCGTTTACGAGAATGTACTACACGATGAGCAATGTCTCTTGGGACACCATCGGGCGATTAGGCTAAGTACTTACCTCGCCTCCCTCCCTCCCTCGTATATTCTTTATTACTTCATTCATATGCGAAACGTTAAAATTAGAAAAAAACAAACTTGTACAATTACTATACTTTTTACTTATTTATTACTTTACAACGTGGCCTGACTCACAATGTTTCTTGTGTATCGTTCGTTACTTGGTGTTTTTAGTGGTGCGGCTTGCAAGGCCTGTGACCAACCCCACTATCCCGCAGGAGGACCATCGTGATACGGCTGCTTTACGTCCCGAGTACCACCAGGACTGAGCGAAGACGCTTATAGCGGCGTCAATTCGCTTAGAGGAGCCGTTTCCGGGTTTTTTTGGCTTTTCTTGGGGACTGGCAATGCTCAATGCTCATCCCATCACACCCTCCTGAACAGTTCCCCTTCACCAGTGCAAGCCAGAAAAACGATCTATGACGATAGAATTTCTGACCCGAACGGGAATCGAACCCGAAGCCCCCATCTTGGCAAGCGCAACGCTTACCAATAGGCCATGGGGACCACACTTTATTACTATACAACCAGTTCTGAATTTATCACTCCTTCATAAAATTAACATCAATTTCACATAACAGGTTATTATTACATTGGTCATTCTTTGGTCTGAATAAGTTTTAACAATATATCCGGCATGCTTTCAATCATGCTGCAGCATGTGACAATTTGTATCGTCGTCATTTTGGCATTCATATGTAGAGTGATGTTCTGCTTTCTCATGTTTCATTTAAGACTAAAAGATGCAAAAGTCTGGGTCATCGGCTAGTGTTACAATGAATAAATAACTTTGC
Source organism: Toxorhynchites rutilus septentrionalis (assembly GCF_029784135.1). Lineage (NCBI taxonomy): Eukaryota > Metazoa > Arthropoda > Insecta > Diptera > Culicidae > Toxorhynchites > Toxorhynchites rutilus. The sequence continues at coordinate 228,745,629 of NC_073746.1, forward strand.
TTATCGTTTTCTTACTAAAGCATGATGAATGTGAATTTCAATTTCAAGTGCGCTCATGCTGTCGTCAAAATCCTTTTTGCTTTCAACGTTTTTGTTTTAAGGGAGTGCAAATTAAAATAATTAAAAATATCTAAAAGAATCATTAATACGTTTTGACGTAGGATTATGTTTTAGGAAACATATAGGGAGTGCAAATTAAAAATAATAGATATCGGTTGCTTTACAAATAGTTCATTTATAGCATTTTTAACAAACCATTTATTTTTAGCATTTTTAGTTTAGCCATTTCATGAACTGCCGAATAGGAGACGACTGTCTGTATAGGAGACGTAATCACCAACACCATTAGTGTTGGAAAAAACGCAATTTTGTTGTTTTTTTGCCTACAAGCGTAGCCATGCAAATTTCCAATGAAATAATCTGTCCAGTTGAAGGATATTATCAGCAAAAAGAGGGCCTAGGAGATTTTGCGGATTTGAACATATTTTTTTCCATTTGAAAAACGCCTGCGTCTATTTATGCGGACAATCAATAGTTTCAATGAACATTTGTTCGCATAGCTAGACGTAATCACCAGGTTGCTCTGTCTGTAGCGTTAGTATTTACATTTCCGATAATAGTCAAAACGTCTCCGTCGGTAGTTTCAGTTGTTATCAGATAAAATCAAAAAGGTTTGGAGGAAATCCGTGGATTTATAATGCTAAGAACCAATATTATTTTAATTTTACTACTGATCTGATTGTTTCATTATCTACATGAAGATTCAAATGTAGAAATTTAGATAATTATAACATAAAAAAAACACAATTGCTCCTCTTTGTTCATCGCAGTGCAGTGTACGGAAAACAGTAATTATATGAGGAGCGTTTCAATGGTTTCATATATTCATTTATTAGGAAACACTAAGAAATAAGACACTATGGTGACAGGCATGTTTGGACTCATGAAGAATGTGATTCAAATGTAAATTTAGCTCATAGCACATAATACTTATGATTGTTGATTTTCGAACGATGTATGAAAGCTGTATGAAACTACGTCTGTTATGGGGACAAACAGTGATTTTCGGAAACGTTTTTTCAAAATTGCTAAAATGTTTTCGAACAAAACATGTTTGTTTGCATGTTAAGCAAATGAATTACATTGCGTAGAATGCAAAACGGCGAAAAAGTCGATTATGTTCATTTTGTCGTTTATGTCTCCTATACAAACATGGGCACTGAACGGTTCATGATATTTTTGCACCAATCGACTTGAACATTCCATAATAATATGCTGCAATATAATTACAAAATTTTCAATAGTTAGACCCAATTTTTTGTAGATTTTGAACAGCATCTACAGAGGCCACAATGAATCTACGTCGGTGTTGAAGCTACTGCACTGGGCGAGACCGAAAAATTATCAAAATTATAAATATAAATAAAATACACCCAAATAATTGTTTAGAATGACTAAATTCTATCAGAACCTATCCGTATTTTATGGTTCAAAGTAACATTATGATACCTTCTCAAGCGATGGATGTTCTCGAATTTTGGAATTGTGACCGTATCATGTTGCCTTTCAATTCCTTAAAACCACTACATTTTTAAATGTACCAGAATTATATTATGACAAAGTTACTTACGTACCGCATTGTAAACATGCGCGTAACAGGGTAAACTTCCATTGCACCTCAATGAAGGATTGTATTTTCACTACAGTTGTGGCTATGCGTGGATATCATCAACAACGTGGAATTCATAATAAATATGAAAATCAATGATACTAAAGCTAAGTTTATGCTTCGAATTCGCATTTATATATTTTATACAGTAAAAAAAAATTTCAGACCAAAAACACACACTTTATTATGGCAGCCTTGAATCAGAATGCTGGCCAGTCCTGAATCAGAACTCCCTGTTCAATAAAATATGCATGGTCGACCGGCTTTTATGAATTTTTTTATTCTGTTTGAATACTCAATCATTGTGGCGGTGGTTTGGTGCTAAACCGACAGTGAATGATTCTCAAGTACTTCGATGCACTCCTGAATGTTGATTTGTGTTGATGGAAAATCGATTTGCCCCGCTACACTTAAAGTGAACCCTCCCAAACCATCAGAATTCCACCTCCAATGTTCCGACTCGAGGGATTTTTTTCATTGAATAAACTTCGCTTAAATAAATTACATACCAAATATGAGCAAAATATTATCGACGTGAGCGTATTTTGATGAAAGTCCATACTTCGTTTATTCTTCAAAAATTGTATATAAAAGAATATCTCATAGAATAGAGAAAAAAAAACGCCGTGATCTTTTACAACCTTGCTCACGCGTACCTCGCCCACTACTCTGGTATTCTATTGTTGTCTTCTCAATAACACCCGGTAAGAGATGATATATGAAATTAAAATTAAAATACAACACCTCGCTCCGTTCTGTTCAGCGCAGAATTCAAAGCAGAATTGTTTTATCTACCTTATGCATATTAATTGCTCCATGTCAGAGCAAGATATATTTTTGTCGGCATTTCCTTCAGAAATTATCGATTGTTAGAATATAGGCGCCGGTTCGGACTACTATTACATGCGTATTGAACGTGTCACTGAACATCAAGTGCAAAAAAAGCCGAGTATGATCGTTATGTACAAGCAGAACCAACTCGAAAAATTCATGGAGTGGAAATCCAAATGGGATTCACAACTGGGAGAAAAGAATATACTTTTGGGGAGTAAAAAATATGAAAATGACGAAAAATTAAAAAGCTGCATTGAACTGTAAAAATAAAAAATTGAAAACTGGAAGTTTTTGCCTCTGGCAAAAACTGGCATGCTTGAAAAAAACTGGTAACATCCAAGAAAATTTGGAAGAATGGCAACTCTATACCAGAAATAAAAAAAATAAACGAAATCTGACTAATTGTGTTCTTTCCTTCCCGAATTGGATTAATCTGTAGAAGCAGTCATATTTGTTAAAAGTTATAAAGCGAACGACTAATCATGTTTCTTCTTAAATACAAATTACTACAACTGGGAGAAGTAGCTGAAGACCGTAGACAAGCACAAAGACGTTGATTCGTTAATATCGATTGTATTAATCTTCCGAAAAAGAAATCGTAGATTCCCTCCATGGGTATAACCCTGCCTATCTCAAGTTTCAATCAAACAAATAATGCATTTTTCATCGGAAGTTGGCGATTTCGGTCCCAGCCATGCTAAAAGGCCGAATACTTATCATACGCATCTCTTCACTGGCATCTTAATTTATGCACCTTCGTATCCACAATGACAAAACCTCGGAACCCATATGTGTAAATACACGCACAAATATTCTCACACACGTACCTACTTAAACACCAGCGAGCATAATTTGTACGCCCCGTGCGCCCGAAGCACATGCCAGCAGTTTTTTGAAATAACGTTCCGTGATAAAATCTTAGCAGCCAATAAAAGACATTAAATTATTTGTGCGATTACACCAGATTATCGAGTCCTGGTGCCATGTTCGAGAGAGAAAAAATAATCTCGCGGATAGAGCGCTGAAACTGGGGACAACCATAACGTAAATTTCCCTCCGAGATTGCGCGAGGCGAAAGGAAGTTCCATTCATTACTTCGCTGGTTTCCACATGGCCAATACTGGCGAGCTGTCTGAGGGAGCCAACCCAGAAGAGATGATACGAAAGCGAACAGCCCTTTGAGATGCTGGCGCTCGCAGATCTCCGGGGTTTTGTCCCGTACATGGGCTTTTCTTTCGCACGTAGTGATCCTACATATGGTTTGATTCCCATTCGATGGTGCCGTATGGAAATAACCTTAAGTATGCACATAAATATATGTTGTACTTGCAAGTGAAGTATGTTAATTCGTTTTTTATTTTATTTGGCCAGTTTGGTTTGGAGGAACTGGGGAGGGGTTGAGGGTTGGCATTTCCAGTACTTGAGGTTTCTAGTTCTCGCTATGCGAAAGGAAAGATTTGTACATTCGCTCACACACAAAACAGCCTTTTCTTTCCTCGTATATTGATTTAATGCTCGAAGCTACATTATGCAAATTATTATAGATTTCTTTTCTCTTCTGAAACGTTATCTGATTTCGAGTCTAATAATTTATAAATTGCCAGACCGTCGTACACGACGCTGGAACGCAGTGCTGAGCCCGGCAGCAGTGCCACAGATAGGGAACTCGTGCTGTTCGGCCGGCTGTCTTGTCATGCACCCGTGTACAGTACTGTTCAGCTCTTTTTTCCATGTTGGCTACCGATTGCTCCCGTGCAACCATCGCATGTATGTAGATTCAATTTCGATTCCGAGGAAATTAATTGCTTGTAATTGTTGATTGGCGAGATCTTACCCGTTTAACATCGTTGGAGGGAGGCAATTCGGTATGTTTTATTAAGATTAAATGAGCATGGGAATACGGTAGCGGCCGCAAGAGTTTCTGTTGCGGCGAATTCGTTCAAAGATATTAGGTTGGGGGAAAAAGAAAACCATTCCTTTTTACGTAAACTTCAAAACTTTAGAAGTATAGTTAGAATAATCGGATTTTTGTCAAATTTTCACCGTTTTGTTCAATAATTTGCTCGCATGTTGAAGAAATACGTGCCTTCATAGCTTGAGCTTGGGTAGACTGTACACTTCGTAGTTGCTCTCCGTGATCGACCTGAACCAGCGAAATTGCACAAAGAACACATTGAATGACGCTTGGGAGTAGAAACCATTCTCATTGTGCAAACTTCGGTGATTCGAATTTTAATTATAATAAATCACAAGCGATAATCACAAGGCAATAACGCCTCTACTTCGTTAGTTCCTTGTGATTATCGTGAAAGAAGTAGATGTTAATGGTGAGAGGTAAGAATCAGGATTCACTGAGGTAAGTGATATGATTATGTAAATGCGAATTATCGACTACTCGACGAAATGAAATTCAGAAAAACCTTCACAACACGCGGCAGAGATTATCTTTAGGTGACCTTAGGAAACCTGTGAGGTTAGTTGGACCACCTATATATTCTATTATTTATCCCACCTTTTTCATCGAAATCTAATCGCGACGACAGAGAGCTGACTGTGGGAAGCCTGAGAAGGAAAATAGAATTTCTTTAAAACTAATTACTTGGTCATATACTTCGTTATTTCATCGCTCGTACTCTTAATAGAACCGATCTCCCGGCTATATATTCCATCATACAACGCGAGTACTCTTTATCGAACTAAAATCACGATGGTGGTGAGTTTTCATTGGGAAACCTAAAAAAATAACCTAGAAAACCAATAAGACCGGAAATATACGATATTGTTCGTTGTGTGTACTCTTCTGCAGAAACGGTTACAAATTTAATATTCAAAGTATTGCCCATCGCTAGTCACAACTTTTTCCCATATTTCTAACAATTCACAGATCCCTTTGCGGAAATAATCGGCTGGTTTGTCAAAGTGCTGGTCAACCAGGCCATGTTGCAAAGGGAAAAAGGTAGTAATCGAATGGAGCAATGTCTGGAGAATACGGCGGTGGGACAGGACCTCCCAATTCAGCGTTTCCAAGTATGTTTTGACCGGTTGCGGCCGAGCATTGTCGTGCTGCAAAATAATTTTATCGTGTCTTTGCTCGTATTGTGACCGTTTTTCCTTCAGTGCACGGCTCAAACGCATCAATTGTCGTCGGTAGAGGTCCCCCGTAATGGTTTCATTTTGTTTTAGCAGCTCATAGTATACCACACTAGGGATTGTTAACCGGTTTTACCGTTGCCGATTTTACCGGTAATACCGGGTCATTTTCCATTACCGAATTACCGGTAATTTTACAACCAATAACCGGTAATTTCAGTAATTTTACAACCAATAACCGGTAATTTCGTAAATTTTTTACGCTATAAATAATATTTGCCTTTATGTCGCTTTGAAATATTACTCGTGAAATTGGTTAATGCTCTCGAACCAGTTCTGGTCGCTGCTGAACTGCTATTGCGGAAAAAATGTATCCTTGATGAAGCTGACGTCAGATCACAATTTATGCTAGAACAGCTATCGGAGCAACTATAGGAAATTTCAAAGCAGCTGCTCGAAGCTTCGATTGGAAGGATAGCAGAAAGACGTATCGTATTTGCAGATTTGTTCCCGTATATCAGGGATGGCCAAACGGTAGTCCTCGGTCTATCGTTCGCCCGCGTATTTACTCCTAGGTCTAGGATGGTGACACTATCCAAACGCGATGGATTAAGATGTAAAACTAGATATTTCTTCTTAAAAGTTTTCGTTTAAATATTTTTTCTCAGATTGTTAGTTGTTTAGATATATCATTTGTTAAATGACCAGTTGAAAATTCTGGAAACATCCGGCATAAGGTTTCGAAAATCAATAAAAACTAAACTTTTGGAGAAAACTTCGATTTTGAAGACTGCGAATGCGAGTTTTAATGAAGTATTGTTATTTTTATTTTAAAACTATGGAACAACATTGATGAACGAGAAATTAGAAATTTCTAAAATTGAATATTGAATTATGAATAATAAAATTATGCTCTATTTTGCAGTCGGGTGAAAGCTGTCGTATAATGCATCGAGCTGTTTGGTTTACTCGTTGTATTTCTAATGTTTTGCTTCGGGAGAAAAATCCCAAATTTCGTTTCAAAATATGCAATTGACCGCAATAATTGGGGTCAATATTTCTGACAGATAGTTCTTATACGTCTCGGTTAAATTTCTTAAAAAAATCAACTATATCGATTGATGAGATTTTACTCAAAATAAAGTATTATTTATCAATGATTTAGTAACCGATAATTATTTTTATTTCATAGAATAATGTATTATTGAGTTTTTATTAGAATGACCTATTTTTTTCCTTTAATTTACCATCCTGTACTTGAGCATACGATCTCACAGACCGAGAATCAATAATTCTGTTCTGAAAAGACTGACTATTGACTATTGAAACTGAATGAAGTTGAAGAAAAAATATTTTCTGGAGATTGATTTTGAAGATTCAATTATATATATTTTTTACTTAAATTAAATACCATCACGCCTAGAAAAACACAATGACAAAATTAAAGTATATGACAGCGTGCGCGAATATACGAGTTATGATATTGAACGCGAGTACAGGAAAGTTAGAACTAGAGATGAAAAGGACATCCGGTAGCTATCCGGGCAATATTAGCTACCCGGCCGGGTACCGGATAGTGACCGGATATTACAAAAATAAAATCTCATTGACTTAAGATAATTCATAAGGCAATAAACAAAAAAAAAATCTTTCACAAGTAAATAAGGTGTAATTACGGACATGTCAGAAATGTTATTATGTTATTAATGTGTTATGATTTTATTATATATTAAATATTAATTATTATCAACTCATAACAGTATTAACTTTATAACAGTACTCAAAATTAACCAGTGGTAAACTATGATGAATAATGATGATGATGAAATAATGAATTTCCAGCAGAACACCGAAGCGAAATCGGTGTTTTTTGGGCGGTCTCGTCTCTGTCCAGATACTTTTTTGATGCAACAACATGCAAAATTATCTCGAATATATAAAAGCTATAATAAAAATAGAAAAGCTATAATAAAATATATAAAAGCGAACTACTTCAACCGCCAGTCGCCGCCGGTTATAATAATTTAGATTTGATTTGTAGTGAAGTAAGTGTACCCCCTCTCAGATTACCATCTCTGAAGACAACTCTAAGTACAACTTACAAAAATCTTAATATTATGATATAAAATCATTATCAGGAAAAAAAACTGTCCCAGATTGCTTGTAGAAAACTTGATACACTATTTTTTTTTATTTATTTCTAAAATTTAACGCTTCGTTTGCCTCATATTCGCCTGTCATTTCTCTTAGTCGTGCATAAGCTTATAAAGGGCTGAGGCTCGAGGCTGGCCGGGTATCTGTTATTCGGTATCCCGCCAAACTACGATCCATTTCATCACTAGTTAAAACTTTGTTTTATCGTTTTGTACTACCGCAGCCTAACATTTGAACAATTAGTCGTCCGTAATGCCCAAAAGTTTGCCCGTTTCTTCAAGAAAATTGGGTATTTTAAAGTATGTTTTTTACCGGTAATGAAATTTTCATTACCGAATAACCGGTTATTGAAATTTTGGCACGGTAAAGCAATCCCTATACCACACCCAGCTGGTCCCACCAAATAGACAGCATAACCTACTGGCCTTGAATATCCCTCGCGGCCGTCGATGTTGATGCATGGCCGAGGTATCCAGACGTTGCCCGACGTTTAGGATTGTCGTAATGGACCCACTTTTCATCGCTAGTAACGATTCGATGCAAAGAACCTTTTCTTTTATGCCGTTGGAGCAGTTGTTCACACGTGAAAAAACGGCGTTCGACGTCTCGTGGCTTCAATTCTTACGGCAGCCAATGTCCTATCTTTCGGATCATCCCAATGGCTTTTAAACGATCGGATATGGTTTGCTGAGCTACTCCGAGTGTATCTGTAAGTTCGTTAAACAAAACAAAAATGACTGAATACCATAACTCAATACATTATTTTAAAAGAACTAACACAAATTCAGATTTTCATGCAATTTCTCCACCACTCTTATCAGAGTATCAATGGAATGACAATGTTTCCTTCTTAAAAACATCTGCGCAACAAAATACTTTTTCAATTGCATAGCTGAATTCTGATTTTATCTACATTCGATTCACTATTCCAATGAGCAAACCTCTTTTCACTTGAATACGAGCTTTATAAGAAAACTATTATTAAACAAGTGTAAAATGACCGCATCACATTGAAATTCTATTGATAACGAAACACAATATACCTGGGGGTCTTCGTAGCCTAATTGGTTGCGTGTCCGCTACTAAGCGAACGATCATGAGCTCATAACTCGGGGCCCCTCAACTGACAATCTTTGTGTGTTATTCTAGCTACTGTGTCCATGCAACAATCATCATGTAACGGTAATACCAGTTCTTTACCGCTCACAATTTCCGTCTGCTGCATCGGTAATTGACACTATTAATAACAAAACAATGGAAGCGTCATATTAAACAGTCCCGCTGTGAACAGTCCAACTGTGAACATTCGAGCAATAGGAATATTCTAACGCCGAAAAAGGCGAAAAGTGTTGTGTATCGATAGAATAGGAATACACAACAGCACCTGGGCAGTTGAAACATTGTTTACATGACGATTGTACTCGATATTGTACGACACTTCCAATAAATTAGCCGACCAGAGCATGGTATTTTTCATTGAAATTACTATGTTGTTTATTTTTAAAGTAGTTAATGGTACACTGAACATCCCATTTCTTTATAAGTGCTTCATAAAATTCGTTGCATTTCAAAGAAATATATAGTTTCAACTCAATGTCAAGACATAGAGCAATTCCACAGCAAGTCAGCTGACCGTTGACCCGACCCGCTCCGATTTTTTTTAGCTTGGTACCGTAAACCGGAGGTAGATTAATTGCGATTTTTAGAATTTCAATTATTTATTCGATTTTTATTTCAAAAATTTTCTGTTTAATGTTTTCCCAATCATTTTCAAAACCAAAACGTGTTTTGTTGAAAAATTTCAAAACATAGCATAGGGGTGAAATTGATCAATCTACACTCGAAAAAAAAATTAGAGTAACAGAGTGCGAAGGCGGAAATTTTAAGCGATTTTTGACATGCTGTAACTTTGTGGAAAATCTACGCATATCGATGATATGTACATCATTTTGAAGCTACAACTTACAGAATATTTTACATGTTTTTATCTTCGTGTGTGCAGGTGTAGTGGACAAGGATATCGGGAAGAAATGAAAAATATTTTTTTCTCTGTTTTTTTCAAAGATTTTCTGGATTCACACAATTTTTTGCTAACCAACTCAAAAGCAAATCCAATTAAGTTTATCAACCAGTTTTTATTTGATTTCTAGTACGTTCCTGTAGGAGCTGCCCATAGAGAGATACTTTAGTTTGAATGAAAAATTACCCCTTCGTCTTTGATGATGAATTATTCAATAAACAATCATTGCATCGCAAATCGAGAGACAGTTTTGAAAACGCCAATAAATTCTGCACACCTCTTTTCGATATTTTTGTTGTATATTTTTATTGAAATCTCTTTCAATTCAACATAGTTTTGCGTATAGTGGTGCCGTGTCGGTCTTAAGAAAATGCATATATGAATTTTATCAGATATGAATTACTAAACAATTATCAAATTTCAATGCTTTGTGAAATCCTAATCATTTAAGAAAAGCAACATGAAAAATAGAATCTATATGAAATTCAACTAGGGAATCTTTTTGTATTGTTCTATCCTAGGACTAACCGTTCTCGAGATATAATCAATTCAATGTAATGAAAATAATACCACGAGCCACGATTTTTTGAAAAACGATCAATGATTTTGAATACGCCCTTCTCAAAAATCTATCGTAATTTAAATTGGTCATATGATAATGAAAATGATTTTTTGTAGCTTCCATCATAAGTACCAAGATTCAGTAAAATCGAAGGGGGTCGTGTCAAATTTTCTTGTTTTTCGGCAGAATTGGCGTGGAATTGCTCCATATCAAATGTGCAATAACACTTACAGAATTTAGGAGGAACTGTCAGGGTTGCCACGTTTATTTCTATAAAATTTTCTAAAAAAATCTGTATATCTGTATTTTTAGTACAAAAATCTGTATCGAAAGGTTCATATTTAAATTTTCCTTTTATTTCCTTTAAATAAAACATCCTTTGTGAATTTATTTAGAGGTTCGAAACTGTATACTCACACATGTCAGATCATGAAAGCTTAAGTAATCGTGATCTCAATATTATGTTACCCGTTTATATCTTCCTTAGAAACAATTATGAATGTGTATTGCCCGCTTCACTTCCTTGAATTCACTTTTATTCTTCCCTTCCCTCTAAATAAGCTGAACTTAGGACCCGATGAAATTAATTTATTACAGTAGCTACACGAACTTTTCAAGAGAGCATTCGTGGCATACTAAATAAACATCAGCCTGCTATAAAGTAAGTATAACCCTCTACAAACAATGTTCCGGACAACTAGACAATGTAGGAAAAAATGCTTCTGCATAATTGAATAAATAGAAGAAAAGGGTGGTAATGGCTTAAATGGTATATTGTGCATATTTATGAACATCGATATAAAAAGAATCAAATAGTGTCGAGTTACTCGTGTCCATGTCACGGAATGTGGTTCCGGAATCTTCCTCATAGAATGCGGTTCCGGAATCTACCTCATCATACCCGATTAAAGGACATAATTTACTATAGAATTCACTATAGAATAAAAACTCAATTCAGATGCAATTACTACAAACAATCACAGTCCTACGTCAAGCTACCGTCCGTGCCCCATAGGCACAGACCCTTTTACATTTCTTATTTGTGGGTATCAATACAACAAAATAAATCATAAAAAGGTTTTCTCATAATCCTCCAAACCGAATGATGTTAATACATGGTTTTGTTGAACTTTCGCTCAACACATGCTGATGAATGTTATCAAAAAGTGTCTTACAAACGACCTTAGCAATGAATACAAAATTTCTCATCAGGCCTTTTGACATCCAACAGCTGGGAACAAGTTATATCTGAGTCACTCATTTTTTTCCCCCATGAGACTCGTCTTGAGTAGCCTGAATTCGTTATCCAAGCCTTGTCTGTTATCTACTTCAATGAGTTGAGGAAATTGGCGCATCAAATGATTAGGCTTTGGTAGCTCGTCGAAATTTTTGAGGATCGCTGAAATCAAATCTGTTTCACGATTTCAATATAGAATCACAACAAATCGATTTGAAGGTCAGCTTCATAGCTGCATCCAATCCTTCTTGAGCTTCTTCTGCATCGATACCTACGTAATCATCCTCAGGCTCCTTCAGAAAGTCTTCAGAATCTTACAAGGTTAGTGTGAGGTGCGTAGAAGAAAGATTAAATGCACAATGCCCTACCCCTCGCAGCTGACAGTATAACAGTGATGTTGGTGTTATATCATAGCAGCAGTAGTAGCACACATTTCACATCATTTCCTCCTCCAGCAGACAACGGTCAAATAGGTAAGTCACACTTAATATTTCCTCTCTGTATCGGGTGATTTCACTGTAGGATTATACTAACGGCATTGAGGAACCCTTGCAGTGAATATCGGAAGCTCCACAGTTAGCATCAGCTAATCGCTGCACGTAGCTCTCCAAACATAAGTTATCCAACATGGTCAACAATAATATTCTTGTCTCATTATAAAACTCGCAAAATTGAGAACTTTCTGATTGAAAAGTGCAATTGACGTTATTGATGAACAGTAGAGCAAAATTCAGGAACAGTATAATGAGTCTAGTCATAGGATCGTTTAAATGAGTAAATATATGATTGGCAAATCGATTATGGTCATACTTAACCCTCTACAACCCAACCCACGGATTCACGGATTTTCTTTTCAATTTATTGTGACATTATTTTCAATGTTCACCCTCACTAGAACGTCTTCAGAATATTTTCATCTATCACACATATACATTGGTTTTATGCTGGCAGCTTTCTGTTAGGAGTATTTAATGTTGAATGTCGGAAAATCGAGATAAAAGTGGAATGGGGTTTTTGAGACAAATAAAAAAATGGGTCTTAGAGGGTTAACTTGGAACGGAAAGAAATGGTTAAGCTCTTCAAATCGCCACCTCTTTGCGTTGCGTTCAACATTTTTATAAATCAAGGTATCTATGTATGCATGTATTCAATATTTAAAAACCAAATTTGTAAATTCTGTATCTTTGCTGAAAATTTGTAAAAATCTGTAAAATACAGAAGATTTTGTAGGGTAAATGATCTTGGTTTGTCTAATTTGGGGTGTTTTTACACAACTAGTAAATGCAATCGATTTTTCATCATGAAAATCACACATAATCGATACGAGTTTGGGTTTGTTGAAAAGCCCCAAGTCTCTAGTTGCTAATACTACCATAAGGTGTTGAAATTATTCAAATTTTTATGTTTTTTAACGATTTTCCTTACAGAAGAATTATGATCATGGTTTGACAACCTCTGATCATGGTTTGCCCAAAAAAATGATCATGGTTTGTCCGGTTTTAGAAATCCCCATTTTTGAATGAAAACATTCGAATTCACAATTAGATGTTGCATTTATCATTGCTTGAGTTTACTGTCATCATATTGATTCATTCATAATTTAGGCTTTCTTCAGAATATTGCCTTTTCTTGGGCATTTTAGAAGTGTTCACCTCTACACAATCAACACAGAAAAACCATACTTCTGCTATGCGCGAAGCACACCATAAACAAACATAAGCAAACTGCAGCGCGCCAAGCGGTTGCCATAGAAATCATGTGGACAAAACAACATTATTGAATTGGACAACTCATGATCAGAATTGAGTTCATCAAAATGCGTTAATTGAATGGTTTAGCTATGTAAATCCGATACAAATGGTGAGCAAGCATGATGTTTACAATATTTATAAGTGTTGTAATCCAGAAAAGGTCTGAATACGTGCCAAATAATCATCTGGTGATCGATTAAAAGTTAACTCGAATGAGGGGCGCATTGACACAAATAGAAGGTGTATTTTATAATCCTTTAAAACATGTGTTTTCGTAAAAATATACAATCAAACTACTATAAATAATGTAAAGGGCAATTTCATTTATATGTTTCGAAACATTCGAAGGCCTTATTTGACACAGGAGCGCTGAATTAGAGCATTCAAAAAAGTGGGCAAACCATGATCATATTTTCGACTGGACAAACCAAAATCATTTACCTTATATGTGGCACCCCTGGGCATTGTATTTCACACGTGAAAGTTGTATTATATAACAACCGAATTAATTTTTTGAACTTTATGACGAATATTTTGGAAGTTTTATACGTGCGGATAATTTAGTGTGAACATTTGTTTGCAGTCTCTTAGATGATTTCCAAATAATATGTCCCGGACGTTATTTTTTTTGAACGGTTTATATTGTAGACAATTGAAAATTTTTATATTATTTTTTTTAAATTGTATTTATTTCTTTATATCTGTGCGTGGCACAGATATAAAGGATGTAAATTTAATTGGTTTTTAAGGGTTAGTTTAAAAATTTTCCGTAAATGAAAAAATTAATATTGACTTGCCTTTTTATATTGCTTTTTTTTTTAATTTATATCTGTAAATAAAACTAGTTCTTTTTTTGCTAAACTGATTCAAATACTGAGAAGAGAAATAAATTTCTTTTAGATAACTAGTCTTGCTTAACTCTTTCACTACGGCAGTGTGGTCCGTCGGAGTGCTACCGCTGAACGGAGCTACAGGGAGATAGAAGAATTCAGATTGGTGTAGCAGAATTAAACAGTAAGCAGTATCGAATGTGAGGATTGCGAATGTGTGGATCCCAACTGATAACTAATAAACAATGATTGCATAGTCGTGTTAATATTATTACCACGTGAGAAAAATTTCACGTACATGTATTAAACATTCCGCAAAAATGATAAACTGAGATGATTTGGATGAATAGTGGACTTGAAAAGATTCATTTAAGGTGGTATTCCAATGTAGAGGCACAAATTTTCGGACTTTCTTTCGAGCTCCGAAAAAATAAAACAATTAATGTGTTTGCTATCCATTATTTCATTATTTGTTTATCTATCTTACAATAAAACAAAAAATGTCCGGAACAAATAATCATAATTAGAATAGTTACAAGCTGGTGAAGTGAGGGAAAAGGGGAAAAAAGTTATGTTATGGCGTACACGATTCTCTTTAGATTATCGGAAACAAAACAATCGAGTAGATTCAGAATCAGTAAAGATGCTGCTACCGCATGAACCTCGGACAAGTCATAAACATGTTTTTTGATAAAATGGTGTCTGTTTGAAGAAAAAAAGCTGTTTAATACGTTTTATTACGTTTCCTGATGTTGTTTTTAAATTGTGAAATTGAAAAATTATGATTTTTTTCATTAGTTCATGCGATACATTTCTATGATATTCATATTCATATAATTTTAATAATATAATTCATATAATGGATTCGACATAAATCGATTCAGTAGAATTTGAGATGTCGTGTACGCCAATTTGAAAAAAGTATTTTCGAGAAAAACACGTTTGAAGTTAATTGTTATGGCCGTACTTGATCAGACACTGCATCACTAATATAGCCATTCGGTACATAATGGGATTTTCGATGAGTCCTTCCTAAGGAATATTCTTGAATACTTAAACTTCAAAAATAGGAAGATATTTTTTATCTTTTTTTTAATTTTTAGACCAGAATACTGCTTTAAATCGATAAAATTACAAGTTTCTAATGCATGGCCACATCAGTCTAGCCGCAGTCGAAACGAAATAAATCCCCAGTACACCAAATCATTGGACACACAATCAGCAGACATCAACACAAACCGTTTTATCGCGTGCCTTCTCCCCGAAGAACTTGTTCACCATTGTGCGCTCAGTAAAGTTGTGTATACAGTTTATGACCCTTCAATTGAATCAGCCGGTTCAACATTTGTCTTGTTTTCCCCATGCGTCTGCTTTCACTCAATTATATTAGCACACGACCAGAATACGACAGGGCACGCACGGTTCAATCCGTGATTCCCTGGCGACCATCCGACCAGCCAAACAGGGGGATGGTTACTCCGCGGTGGGTAGCGGCGTAACTCTTGGACACATCTTTCACTCGCTCTTTTGTTTTCGAGAATTTATGACAACGATCATGCATGTTATAAATCTCAATTGATGTCGATTAAGGCTCACTTTTACATCCGATTCAGATTAAGCACAATCATCGCACGCTTCAGCTCAGCGTCTGTCAGCTGTTCTGCTTTGCTTTCTCCGTGCCTCTTTTGTTTTATGTTTGGACCAATATTGTGCGGTGCGTGTCCATGGGGTCATGTCTAGTAAGCACACAAATGCTCGATCATCCCGTACTCGCATGGTTCTTGATGATGTCGGTTCTGTCTGTGTGGAGCGGAGAGTTTATGCTTGCAGCATCGCGACACAGAGTGTCAAGTGTCAAGATTCGCTTAATTCCGTTCTTCCGCTGCGTTGCGTTAAGTAGTCAGTCGATTGTGCTCTGCGCGTGTTTGTAATTGCTTTGAAAGGGGTGTTTTGGATTCTAATTTTTTACACTTCCTATAAACGTCTGTTCGGTATGTAGTTTTGAATTACATTAAAAAAAATTAAATTAAAATTATTGGAAGCCTGATTTTTTTTTTCATTTGAGTTGCAGTATCATACTTAGAAAAGATATTTCAGTAATAGATAATTTAAGTATTAGTGCTATAAAAACGGAAAATTTTCTACTTTTTTGTGAATTTACGTAAGTATGTGCGTCATGTTAAAATAAGTACATTTTCATGTGCCATGAAAATACAGCGTTGTCTCGATTATATACAGTTTTTGATTTCTTTCCACTGTGTATAGTGCCCTTAAAGTCAAAAAACACCTTTCTCAGATGATAAAAATAAATTTATCCAGATTCTCTCAGGAGGTTATAGACGATCATATTTGATGAAAAAAATCCTCCTACTCATATGTTCGAATTTCAACAATGACAGAATTATCAAACATTTTTTTTGTGTTTCGGACTCTGTTGCCTCGAACTGGCTCTACATTAAAAAGTAGGCTACGGAAGACGATTTTATGCTTTCATTTGAAAGATGAGAAAATTTAGTATAGGATATAGTAGTGGAACAACTAAATTAGTGGATTTTGATAACATTTTGGAAGTGAAACACAAAAAGTTAATAATTTTCAATGCGTTATTATTAATTTTATCCTAAAAAATTATATTAAACTAGATTGTTTCTATCAATTAAATTGATGTTCTTTAACCGCTCTACAATTTGTTCTTTGACGCACAACTTATGTCTTTCTTAATTTGGCTGCAATATCGATATAAACAATTCTTGGTGAAAAATTCAAGCAAAACTTCAAAAATCACTATTTTTGCCCCACTGTACAAGTAATAGCCACTTAAACTTCACCTTAACGTTGAAAGGATACATTTCTTCATGAAATAAGCCATATTTGAAATAAAAAAAAAATTCAAACTGTGTATAATCGAGTCCAAAATTGTATATAATCGAATCACATATAATCGAGTCTGTATATAATTGAGTCCGACCTGTATTGGCATGATGAGATAATTGAAAATCGACTGGTGTACCAATAACAGATGCAATGTTGGCTCATTCCCATACCGTAATGTGCTACGCTTTCATTTTCATACGAAAGCTAGAACTGAAACAAAAAAAACCTTTCCTTCACGCTCTACTTTCACTGCAAGGTGAATCGATGCTGCGTCTTTCCTTTTTGGCAGAGTTATTGAAGCAATTATACGTTTTTTCATACAGGTTGGACTCGATTATCCGGAGTGCTGATTTTGTTTCACTCTGGATAATCGAATCATAAGAAAATTTGAGAGAAAATCTCTCGGTAAAGGTAAAATAACTATGATTTGCACTGATTTATTTATAAATTGCAGTGTCGTAGCCAGAAATTGTCTGGCGCCCCCTAAGGGAAGTGGTAGTGTTTTCAAAATCCAAAAAAATATGCATCGCTCATGGACCAAAATATTATTCAAATGGTCAAATCCAACTACAAGCAAACGAAAAATGTTAATTTCTCATTCTTTGCTTATGTTTATGCACGTTAGGGTGCCAGAGAATGTATGTGAAAAAAGTAACTTTCGAATTTTCGAAAGGGACTTCCTGCAAACAGTTTTTTAACCCGAAAAAATTTCTATGGAAAATTTCAGCTCCATCGGACTTTATTTATTAGTGTCGCACATCCGTCAAAGTCTCAGTTTTTAGAAAACCGTGAAATCAGCCAAGGGATATTACCAAAAATCGAATTTCGGGATTTAGATGGCAAAACAAATCGAGATCACAGTAGATCGTTTCATGCAGACATTTGGCATCACCATTTAAAAAAAAAAACTCCGATTTCATGCATTCCCTTCTTGGGTGATTTTACGGTTTTCGGAAGACTCAAACCTTGGCATTTTTGTGACAATAATAAAAAAAAATCCGATTCAGCTGAAATATTGTATAGTGATTTTTGTTCGAGGGAATTGACATTTTCCAAAAACGTTACTCATGAATTTGTTTTCAAACCGAAAAAATAATAATTTGCCAAACAAGTTTTATTAAATCTATTCTGCGATAATATCGTAACATGTGAAGATACTAATTAGATATCTTTTGAGAATCCAAAAAATCAAAGGGGTATCGAAGCGGATTGGAAGGTTTATTACTTATTTTGTATTCTTTGGAACAATCCCAAACCTCATATCCTAGCTCTTCCTTTTCCTTACTGTGTCATATGATCATACTATACACTGTGGATAACCGGATTTAAACATACTATACGGACCCTGCTTATCCTAGCAATATCCACGTTTCATTAAATTGTCATATTTGGTATGTTTAAATATTAAATCAATGTATTCATTTGAATTTGTAATTTCCAACTTATATAAATCTACTGCGGATAATCGAAATTAGTTGTAATGAACAACCTCTATTCCACTCTGGACTATCGAGTCTAAAATTCCGGATAATCGAGTTTCCGGATAATCGAGTCTCCGGACAATCGAGTCCGCTCTGTAATTTATTAGAAAAATATGTTCTCGAGTTTTTCTGAAAAACATCACAATTACAAAACAAAAACACATACGTACATCTAAATATATAAAAATCTTGTGTCACGAACTCCTCCAAAACGGCTCTACCGATTTCGATGAAATTATGCACAAAAAACTAGGTAGGCATGAGAATAGGTTGTAAACTATATATGATACCGCTAGGGTACCGACTACCATATACTTAATACCGAATAGGGTGGCCTATGGTGGATTTTTTTTTGCTGAATATTTTTTCTGTGTTTTTTTTCAATTCGGCTTCTAAAATATAAAAAAAAAGATACATATATTTTTAATCGCAATTTTTGCACTTTTGTATTAACAATGTCTAAATTATTAAACTATCGTTCGTTTTTAAAATAGAACTAATTTATTTACGTTGTTAATTGGCAGATGGTTCTACGTTCGCTTCATCGAACCTGCACTAGTAACCTCAATTCATCTAAAGACACGCGTATCGCCTTTTGAATGTGCGCAATGGATTATTGAAATTCTTCAAATCACATATGCTCGGATTGCCACCAGTTGGAAAGCACGTGTGTATATCCAATGCGAATGTTGTAGAAGATATTGCTGGCGACTGCATAGCGACGCAAGAAATTGTGATTCGAAGATGAAACAATAATATGCAGTTAATTATCGACACACATCGTTCATGCGATGCTTTCTATCTTCTTCTTCAATGATACTAACGTTCCTAACATTTGCCGTCTCAACGTAGTGACAATCTCTACAGTACGTGTGACCACAGTGCAAGTCATAAGGACTGATATTGGACAAACCTTAAAAACGAGATCCCGCCACAGATACTTCATTCAGTATGAACATCATTACTCATTTTGAATTAATATTTATGAACATATGGTTAAAGGATACGAAACAAGCAATGTGTGGATTTTTATATGTATCGTATGATTATTCGACGTGATCAGGACAACGTCATTCTACGATGTCGTGAGCTATACCAACAAGCGAACGACTGCGATTCATTCGACAGAATCAACAGAAGCGGCGTGAAGAAGAATACGTTCACTTGCGAAACGCTATCATGAGCAAAGCCGAGCCAGTCTTTGTTATTGCCAGGCCAAAACGCATGCATTGTCATGACATTACAACACGTGTAATCAATCAAAAAATGAAGTCTTTAATGAGCTCCATTACCACATTACACATATTCGGTCCCAGACGTTGCTGGATGTATAAGATTGTATGGCAGAAGCGAGGATTACCTCATACGCTCATTTTTACTTTCGTTAGTCGACAAAATACGCTCTGAGGAAATCGGTAGCGTTATATCCTCTGAAATTCTAGGTCCGTCTACAGATCACCTACTCTCCAATGTTTTGAAATCGAGTCAGCATTACCCGAACGGGTCGTTTTATTGCGTTCTGTAATCCATTCGGCTCAAATCCAATTGAGCTGTACAAATGGTGCAACATTGCCACACAATTTGACATAGAGTACATAGAGCTTCATGTTTCATTTCTGTGAAGGGAAAATGGTAATGAATTTTCGGGTGAAATAGGAACGCTTTTAAAACAAAAATTATAAATGAAAATAGACCGTAATATGTGTTCTGTGTTACAGAGTAACACATTCTCTGCAAGTGGGTAAAGTCTTGAACAAAAATTGTCTCTGATAAAGATTTTATATAATGGATAAAGTTTTAGCGGAAATGCAACCAGATTTATAGATACAAACAAAACACAAATTTCTGCATAACTCGAGAAATAATATAACAAATGGAACCAAAATTGGAATGTGAAGATTCTACAGTACAATGAGTGTTCCTATGATGTTATGGCACCCCTCCCTTTTGTGGAAGGGAGAGGGGGTTCCCATAAAAATATCACACATATTTCAACCAACAATATTCCAACAAAACATGACAATTGAAAATTTTCGGAAAACTATGAAGGAAAATAGGAAAATTAAAAATTGAATTCCCATATGTTCTACAATTACATAGTGACACGCGTTGTTAGTCCATTTGATGTTTGATGTTGATCTTTGTTCGAAAGTGGAAATGGATTTTCATGTGAAAAAACGCACTCCAATATCTTATAACTATATAAAATAAAAACAGATCGCTAAAAGTGTTGAGCAATGTGTAAAAAATGTGTAAGCGCAAAGCTCGAGGAATGAATCGTCCGATTTGAGATGCCTTCACTTTATTATATTTCCAATATCAAACATGTATTCCATATAACGGAGGAATATGTTATCTGTAAGTGATGGAAAATCTTGAGCGACAATTGTGTCTGGAAATAATTTAATATTATTATGACAGATTTATCTTTTGGCTTTGGATTATCTTTTGGCAGAAGTACTAGGAACTTATAGTAATAGGAAATAGTAAAGGTTCGATTAGAAGATTAATCAATGAACTGTTCTGCGATTGGACCCATGAACATTCGCTTGATAAGAAAACGTTTGAAGATATTGATAACAAAAAATCCATTTTGGGCGAGACGAAGTCTGCCGGGTCAGCTAGTCTATATAAGAATCTCGTATCACGGTGTTTGTTACAGTACTCCTAAAAAACGGCTCGACCGATTTAGATGAAATGGTGCACAAAAATTTTGGTAGGCATGACAATAGGTTGTGAACTATATACGATACTGCAAGGATTGCGATTACCATATACCGATTAGGGTAAAAAAGCGATTTCAGTATTTTTGTATGAACAATATTCAAATAATTCAACCGTCGTTCGTTTTTCAAACAGAGCGATTTTATTTACGTTGTTAAATGACGGATGGCGCTACGTCCGCTTCATGCGTAAGTAATTTCAATCAATCTAAAGCCAGGCGCATCACCGGCGTGATGGAAGCCTCGATTGAGCATAATGAATTATTGAAATACTTCAAATCACACTTGGACGAATTACAAAATCACAATCACGCTATTGTCATCACACAACAGCGCGTATGTTCAAACAAAACATGAAGTCTGGTCGGATTCAGTCCCACCTATTGCTGGATATATTCGGTTGAGTGGAAGAAGCGATGACTTTCCCATACACACATTTTTAGTTTGGGTGTCCACATGATAAGCCTCGAGGAAATAGATAGTTTAATTTCCTCAGAAATTCCAGATGTTTCAACTGATTAACTACTCATCCGTATTTTGGAAACCGATCGAATCAAATTTACCCTAACAAATGACAATTTTGCATTCTACAATCCGTTCGACTTAAGTCCGACCGAGTCGTGAAAATGTGACAGCATTGCCATGCAATTCGACAATGACAACATTGAGCTCCGTGTTCCTTTTAAGTGAAGCAAAAATGGTAGTGGATATTCCGGTGAAAAAAGACGCTTCTAAAACAAAAATTTCAAACGAAAATGAGCTCTATATAACAAATATGTGTTCTAGGTAAAAAAGTAACATATTATTTGCAAGTGTAGAACAATTTTGAACGAAAATTGTGTCTGATGATGATTTTATATTATGGATAAAGTTGCACCAAATGCAAGGAAATTTATAGAAAAAATCAGGGCTGTATTCTATGTATTTAAACAACATCGAGTGATAATTTTCATTCAAATTTCAACAATTCAAAATTGCTTTTGGGTCTGCCAATCTGATACAGAGTAAATTGCTCCACGAATACGGACAAATCTTTTTGACGTTTTTTGCGACAAGGCGAGGTTGCCACATTTGCATAGAACGATCGAATTTGAAGCAAGAAGATTTAAGAATGCAAAAATCGAATCCGATCGAATCGTGAAATTCGATCGAGACAAGGACGAAATAATGCGGTTACATATAGAAATGTATATCAGCTTCATTGAAGTTGCCTCGTTGGTCTCCCAATTCATGAACGGGACCCAGCAGCTATAAATATAGCAAGCCATCTTGAAAATAGCAAGGGCGTATTCTTTACGACGAGACAGAATTTGAACGAAATTAATATTGATTTTCTTTATTTTATTTTTCTACTTTACGGCAAAAATATATCATGTTTTTTCACTTAACATTGAAAGAGTTACGTTACGTCAGTTTCGTTAATGAAATACATTGAATCAAGAAACATCATGTAAACATCCGTTCAAATCGTTTCATTCGTTCTTTTTTTATCGATCACATTCGATTGATTTTAAAGATCGTTAAAACATTCAAGCACAAATATGACAATTATATTGCAAGTGGTTGGTATCAGGTTGTCTCGTTTCAAATACACTGAGTTTAGCTGTAAAACATATGCTTTCTATATTTGTTTATTGCGTAATGAAACGCAGCATACCTGAAAATTTTATATGCGTTCCCAACTACATATATACAATATATGAAAAAGAAAATTGAAATTAAAATTCAATAAAAATAATTTAAAAGCAATTTCCATTAACATTAAAAGCTAATACATACAATAAACTTTTGTTTTACGTTAGAACCTGTTTCTTCATGATTATTGACGATTTTCAGAACCAATTTTATTGTGCGCAAACAGTGAATGATTTTTGGAAAAATCGGCATAATGTTCGTATTTTTTAACCTACTTAATAAAAAGATTTTCCAATTTGGTTATTTTATTGCATTAGAACTTCGCTATTTTTCATCCATAGATTGCTAATTTTTTGTATGCTCAGATTCCAAGATATCGTCACTGATCAACCTACCCCTATGACTAACTAGCCTTGCCCTTCTCTACTGGGTCTCAATTAAAAAAATCAATATTCGGAAATATCATTTTTTGTACCGCGCAACACTATTAAAATGCTGAGAAGAAACACACATATCTAGAAAATGTCTAGAAACACATTTAAATACGAATTAGAGTAGTACTGAATCTCTAAATGCCCCAAAAAAATTTCAATATTTCAAAATTTTTTAGTGCTACAATTTTTGATGATTTTTTTTTTTTTTTTGATAATATTTCTCGATACACCTTTTGTTTTCCGGTAAAAAAACGATGGTCACATATTTTGAATTATTAACATTTTTAATATAAAATACATCTTTCTAAAAAATTCACGGTGTATTCAAAATGTTACTCTTAGTAAATAGTTCATTCATTTCATATCTACTTTTGGAGGTGATCTGGCGTTATGGTTAATATCCGTACCTCTCACGCTATAGGTCACCCCCCACATTTCTCCTCCGTGTGGCGAACCAGCCAAAAAAATATATCAACTTTTCTGTACATCATATTTTGGACACATGGGTTTTTTGTATAATTTTTTTCGCAAAAAAGTCAGTGATTTTGGATACGCTCTTATAAAAAATAAATCTTAATTACAATTCTTCATCTGAAAATAGAAACTGCGATTTTGATTAGTTGCCACCTTATGAATAACGTTGAAGAAAAATCGGAGGTGATCGCATTGATCTCGGCCATCGAGTTTAAAAGAATCGGAGAGAGTTGGGACAACAGTCGGTTAATTTGGCGTTGATTGAGACAACCACTTCAAATCTAAAATAAAAAGATTGTGTTTACCTATTAATAATTCAATATCACTGAAAATGTAAATAATAATAGTTTATTATAAAATCCCAGCTACAAATACAATAAATACTGAAAAGAAATAAGATAGACTGTGTATTTGTGGTTGAACGAGGACAAAATCATGTCCATTTTTTGCCCTTCATCATACTGATTCAATTAATAATTAAACAATCATATGTATAGGTGTTGAGAAGTAAGTGGTCCAACGTCCGGTAGCGCTGAGCATCGTTTGATCAACGTCATCCGGAATCCGGAGAAAATTGATATTTATTGCTTACTTTGTAGGGGTCTACAATCATTGCTGGTTAACGGGTTGCCGCTTGATTATCGGCTTTAAGTCTGCGCTCGGGATGCCTTTCCCTATCGCGAGCAGATGGGCAGGTCCGGTAATAGTTCTTTCTTAAGATCGTCTCGGAGAGCCATAAATCATAGCTTGCATGGTTCGATCTCCATTTACGCAGGTTCCATGATCTTTCGCGCCGCCAAGCGAACTTACCATACCGCATGCGGTTTTGTGTTAATTTTCAGTTTAATATCTTGTTAATGAGATTATTATTTAAGATAAAGCCTGATAATGGAAGAATTCAGAGACTTTAATGGAGCTCACGACATTTGATACAACGCAGATGCATTCCATTGGCCGCGATAGGATCGGGGATCGGAACGTCGGGCGGTCGATCGATTGTCCCGCTCTAATCCATGCAGCTCACGCCGTTGAACGATTTCGCCTTGTTCAGATCTTCTTCAAATGAAAGAATGCTGCGAAAAGCGCACTCATTACCCCCCTAATGCGAAGGAATTAATGCATTTGCTAACAGCGAGCGGTTGTGTTCTGCAGACTATCAACGGCTTATTAGCGGTTTGCTCGCTGCTAAAAGTTTTGAACTCTGGCGTTTATTGGATGAAAACTCATGGAAATGAGAGGAAACGGCCAGAATTCAAATCGATTGTTATTCAGTTGTTATAATCTAGCCAAGCAACAAGCAATGTGTTATAAAAATAAAGGAAGCAAATATTACAAATCAGCATACGTTTAATGCTGACTTCTATGATCATTAAAACTGATCCTCGCGTCAAGCATAAAATCACGCATCGTTAATACGTCAGGCAGTGCGTTTAAACAAACAACAATACAACTCCAGTCACACACGAGCTGCCGACCGAGAGGTTCTATTTTTGCCATGATTTCGACAGTCCTGCCCCGAAGAATGACATAAAGGTAAATTATGAGTCGACGTAGAATAAATGACAACACACACTAGTTTTGGGTCACCTATCTCAGCTTGCGACGATTATAAATCATATTGTCTTTGACAGTCATTTATCTTTTTCAAATTAACCTACCGTCCGCACTATTTGCAGACGGAAGTCATGATCCTCGATCGCTACAATATCAGCGCAACTAAAAATAACATTTATACATTATTTGCCGTACAATGGCAAAATATTTTCCGATGTCTCAATTACCAGTAACATAAGATTAGTGTAAATAAATCGGTTTTCCCGTTGCCTAAATGCGGCGTAAACTAGAGAAGCATTCAGATGGAATAAACCAAACAAATCCAAGTTGTGCAAGATCTTCGGCAAACCAGTTTTCGGCGAATAAATCACACCTTTTACACCTGTTTATTTTACCAGTAGCTGCTCTCGAATGCTGGCGCTGGCGCCGACGCCACTGCTGTTGCTGCTGCTGCGATGGCTGAGGCAAAACAAATAGACCCTCCCACGGAAATAATATAACAGTCCAACAGACAAAAAAAAATCGAAACCTGATGGCGCGTGGCATAGCGAATTTATGAGAGACACAGCATTCAATACGCAATGCTAGGCGTTTCGAACGTTGCTGGCTGGACCAGTGCTTGTCCCACCGGCGGTTAGTCTTGGCGCCATCTCGGCAACTCCGACAGCCTATCGCAGATTACAAAACAGGTGGTGGCTCTGAAAGGCAACCATATTATAAGTCTCCCCTCTGATTTTCGTGCGATGCCGCGACTCGTTCAATAATTAGCCAGAAGCGAAAAAGAGGTTGCTCAAATTTGTGGCCTGTCACCTCGGAATCGATGGTTCGAGATGTTATGCCACGCCGTGCATTAGTGCGAATTCGTGTTAACTTTGGAATATATCATTCTGGCACTTATCCTGACATCTGGCTGTGGGGTCATAGGCACGCCATGTGGTTACGAGGACACCTATTCCGAGCACCAAGATATCTGTTGTCTAAAAGTTGTAGATAGCCAGTTTATCAAACCCACGAATCTTGTTGTCACCAGAGATGTTGGGTCTGAGCAATGGTCTGGTTTGAATGTTATCCGGCTGGCAATCGTGTTATAACTTTACGTCACTCGATGCAGTGTTTGCTGGAAATGCTACACGATTCTTGTTCCAGAAGCCCGAATTAAATTTGCACCCGTAAAGATATGTCCAAGCAACGAGTAACGAGTTTGATTTTTTTGTAGTAATTCATCCGAAATTCGTAAACTGTTAATGAATTGATTTCTTTTCACTCTACTTCAACCCACTTTTGTAACATGTGACAAGAAAACAATACGATTGAGTAGGAGTTAGTAGTGCCATTCTAACTCGATTCAATTATAATTAGTCAAATGAAAACACCATCTTCTTTCCTAACAACATCAGTGAGATGGGATTCTTAGCGCAAAAATGCATCGATTTTTTTTACATGTTTTTACAAATATATAATGTTTTAAACAGTTTAATTTATCAATCATTGCTTTGAGCTTAATCTTGAGCTTTCAAAGATTGTACACATCGCAATTATTCTGTGATTGACCTGAACCAGCCAAATAGTACCATGAACAATCAGAACGGGAGTAGTAATCCTTTTTTTATGTATACCTCTTATATGCCTCTATAGAGTAGTTCATTTATTCCTGACTAATCAAGCTTACTACTCTGTCATCTAAACACGCGACGATATATATCGAAGGGTATACTTTCATATCAACAAGCGGCGACGGATGGTATCAAAGGGAATCTGAGATAGATAGAACTTCACTTAGTTTAATCGATCACCTTTGACCATTGTTTTGCCTATTAAGCCTAAAAGAAAGATTGCGTTTTAAAATGCTCGTTTTGTATGATTTGATTTTTCAAATTGTTGAAATAAGAATACCAACCTAACCGTTAACGGTGTGAATTCCCGCTGCTTGGGATCAAAGGTCGTTCTAATCTGCTTAGTCACCCTCAATCGGAACCTCGCTACTCAAAGTCTCTCTACAGTCAATCTCCTCCCGATTACCCTAAACTTGCTGTCATTCCCAACGATCTTGTGGTGAACATTCTTTTTGATGGACTGTGGTCGAGGGGTAACTGATACCTTTGTGTGTCTTAATATTGGTCCTGTTTTCTTGGAGAGTGGTTGAACAACTCGTTGCGCTAGCAAGCTGGCCTCTGGATCCGTATTCCTGAGATAAAATTGGTTCTCCCTTTCACAGCCCTTTTCTGCAGTGATCTTTTTCGATGCAGATTGGTCTCATTGCGATGCAAAAATACTCTATTTTGATGGTTAAGATCGAAAATTCGAGGAACGTTTTCTCATGACTATTTCTGTGATGTTGATTCCCAAGTTACGTTTCACCCTAAAATATCTATATAATAAGCGGCACTATCTAGCTTGCGAGTAGTTGTTGGGGATCTTAGGGTGTGGCAAATAGCCAAAGCCGCAACATTTTGGCTTTTTTGTTGTACCGTATAATTTCTGTCAAGATTTCTGTGCTGTTCATAGAACTGTACAACGTGCTCACAAAATTGAGCAAGCATAAACAAAACAAAAAATACTACCACAAGAGAAGAGAGAGCTAACACATACATACACACACTCTTATTACTCTCTGAGCTCGTTTGTTGTTGAGCCTGCACCCAAACTAGCGTTGGCAGAAAATATTTCATCTTCGGCAGAAAAACAGGAAGTGGGTTATATCTGTGATATAACCGCAAGGGTGACGTAGGACTATCGTTGGTTTAGTGATCACTTGTTTCAAGTTGTATCTGAATCAATTCTGAATGAATGAATAAATGAATATTTGAGAGACTTCGAAAACGAGAGCGTTACGTTGAAGCCACAATATTCAGCAAAAGAAGCAATCACACGAAAGTTGTATATTACATAATACATTGCTTGTATTGTGATATGATTTGTATTCCATTTCCAATAGACAAAATATCTGTTGCATCAAATCAGTCTACATAATTGTTGCGTTCGCTCATCCTTTCCCACAACACCCATTTCTCGTTTGAGAAATTGTTGAGTAAACATCGTTTGCCAGTACGCGTAGAGCGGGAATTCCTTCTTAAGATTCATTGCACCTGCAATAAATTGCCGAAAGACGTAGTCTTTCGTTGATCGCACTTGATTAAAAAATCACAAAACCAAATGTATTTGGTCGCAGTGTTATATGGTTAGAAAACATTAAAACGAACTCTTCCGCTTGAATGTTTTTTTTTCAATTCCCAGGGGAACTGGCAGATTATTTTTCAGCAACGATAACATCTTTTCGGAATCTTCTCGACGCTGGACGGCAACCAAACGAAAATAGTTCCGCACGTGTATGTGTGTGTGTGGCGGCTGCTCCGATAGCTCGGATGTTTTTCGATGCTGATATTCTCTTGGTCGCCTTCTCTCCACCTCCCTATGGATCGGGTTTTCTGCGCTCCCTCACAGTTCCAAACAAACTGAATGTGTTTCAGGTCAGGTCAGGTCAGGCCAGGTAATGAATCCTTCGATCCCTCGTCGTTCAGCTCATTCAGCTCATTCAGTAACGATGTTGTCTTGTCGATATCCTCACGGAAAATGAATGCGTTTCACCACCAGAGTATCGCTCAAGTATGCTTTTTGTCCGTGATTGAATAGAGAGAAGGTGTGGTTTACGATGGAAATTTGGAAGGCAAACTAGAGGCGAATGAACTCTCTGAGTTTGAAACTTTCAGCGACTGAGCAATAATCGATTGAAAATTATATGATTTTCGCAATGCGAAACATTTTCCGTTGTGCGCGCATCCAATATTGGATACGAAAATATCCTACTGATGAGAAAGAAAAATCTTCAGAAGTTTTCCTGCTAATTGCACTTGACGATAACGATAACATCTTTCCAGATTCTCCTCGATACTCAGAGCCCACCAGTGGTTAATGCTAACTCGATAACCACCTGTTAATTGCACTTGATTGAAAAATCACGAAACCAAATGTATTTGGTCGCAGTGTTATATGAATAGATAACATTAAAATAAACTCTTTCACTTAAATGTATTTTTCAATTCCAAGTGGAACTGGTAGATTATTTTTCAGCAACGATGACATCTTTCCGGAATCTTCTCGATGCTGGATGGCAACCAAACGAAAATAGTTCCGCACGTGTATATGTGTGTTTGGTGGCTGCTCCGATGTCTCGAGCGGAATCGTTTGTGGCATCACTCTCCTCCTGATGGATTCCCTTCTGGCCTAAGGTGCACAAACAGGCTCTTGGTGACACCGTTCATCAGCGCTTTCATGATAAACCAAGTTAGCTTCACCACAACAGCGACAACATGCTCCAATCGCTGTTCGATTATAACTGAGTGGATTTCCGAGCGGCGCTCGCTCATATAGCGATTGGTTATTTCAATAGCCTGTTTTGAAAGCAATTTTAAGGCTATTGAAACAGTTTTTTGGATGAGAAAGTAACAAGTATATAATGCGTAGACATTTTATCTTTCAAATGAATTGTTTATCATACCATTTCGTTCGGTTGCTTAGGAGCTATTAACGCTCAAAATCTCGGTCTCCGGCGTAACGCTTTCGTTTTCGAAAATTTGATTTTACACCCCGGTATAGAAATGAAAGACGTAGTCCGACGTCAAAAATACTGTTTTGGGTGAAATGAGCAAATAAAAGCATCTGTTTCATATGATTTAAAATGTTCGCATGCATGGGAGCGGACATCTCTTTTTTATCTCTTTTGGGATTGTACCCAAAAAAAAGTCCAAACGGTATCAACGGGAATCGAACCAAGGCTGGCTAGAATGCAATGCTATTTTACACGACCACGCTATCCACATAGCTGCTGGTGCTGTTGCGTAAACGCGTGATAATATTACACATTATTATAAAAAGTTGTTTTTTAAGAATAAAAATGAGAGCAATATCGAATAACGAATCAATATCTATGACAGTCTGGGCCGTGTATATGGCAAAGTATGCGAAAAGCTTTAATGCGTGCTTATTTGCAATGTGTCTCATGTTTCGCTCGCTCCTATTGATCTTATAGTGCTATACTACATACAGTAGTGGGGGGCAAAGGTGCTCACCTAACTGTTGTCGCCCAATAAATATTGAAATAAAAGCAAGTAATTGTAACTATATATATTACCTTCGAAACGTAGTACAAGCATTTCTCGAGTTTTGTTTGTAGTTAGGCAAAACTTGGTTTAATACAAAATGGCAAATACGTACTTTTGCCCCATAGTGGGGGCGAAGGTGCGCACCGTACGGGGCAAAAGTGCGCACTTATTTAATTGCACTTCTGAGGTAACTTGTAACAAAAATAAATGTTTTATCAGGGGGGTGCTGTATGATGCGTTATGGACCAAGATGAGTGGGTGTTATGGTCGAACATACCACGTGGAAATTTTTGGGAGGGAAGAGACTAACAATATATGATATCTGAAAATGCCCAACATTTGAAACAGAATTCATTTTTATTAACATTTTAGCTGACCCGGCAAACTTCGTCCCACCCACAATTGATATATTGATATTGATCATTTCGAACACTGAAGTTCCCACAGAAATTATTTTTATGTTGCTACGTTGCGCTGTTGTGGGGTTCGAAGAGATAGACGATGGTTCCTCATGAAGCTAGAATTCCAATCTCTTCCTGCCAGATTTGCAACTTGGTTGAATTCGTGCTGGAGGTTGTTAGTTTCCGCAAAATCAAACGCCAGATGACGTAAATCTTTGAGAGTCATACTATAGAAATCTTTTTCCAGTGCTCTGCAGTGGTCTACCGGATCCTCAGACTGTTCACTCGTAAATACTTGTCTGAACCGCCCTAGCAGAAGTTGAAATGTCAATAAAAGAAGATTCAAATCATAAATCACTCACTGATATGGGCCTATTCCTCAGAGCTGATTCAGAAATATCGAGGCCTGCCGTAATCCAACGTTTCGAGACTCCCTCTCGAAGCCCTTTCGGGCCATTTGAGCATTTCTGGAGTGTATTTATTCAATTCAGTTTTCTTCTTGTGGGTACTGTTAAAAATTTGGTTGAAAAAATTTTATAATTTTTTCCAGAGCAAAATTCTGGTGCGAACTTTTGTTCCACAGCTACTGCGCACCTTTGCCCCACAAGCAATTTTTGAACTAATCAAATTTTAAAAAAAGCTCTTGAACTTTCTCACAACAACGAATACGCACTATCATCTACTATAGAATGAAGGTTTCCTTGACAGTGTAGTTTCGAACTTTCCAGTTATTTTAGGTAAGTTAATCGTCATCTCCAAAACTGAAAAGTTGGATCAAAACATCGCAGAACTCTTTGTACCTTATAACTTCTTGCCACTTTCATAAAATGTATCTTGTGTATATGTTTGAGCTACTGGTGTAATAATGTATCAAACGAAAACACTGTTGCCGAAATTTTATGCTCGTTTGCTTCAAAAAGGCCAATGCGCACTTTTGCTCCGCACTACTCTATATTAATTATAAAAATACTATACCAGTATTTTAGAGTAATGATATTTTCTGTGTTTTGTGCGATACCATGTAACCTAGAGACAGCTATCTGTTTTTTTTTAGAATTTCTTCCAATGAACGGGTACTAGAACGGGAATAGAATGTTTGTGGTAAGTTTCCCAAACTGAGACCAAAAATTATATGATTAAAGGGTGTACCGTTTAAAATCCGCACACACTCAAATTGCTCTAACTTTCGATCCGTTGGGTTAAATTAATTGAAATTTTGCGTAGACATAGTTTAATGTGTATTATTTACACTCTGTGAGTCGATTTCATCAGGTGCGCAAATGTTTTTAAAATGGCGACGAAAGAACAGTGCGTGCGTAAAAATGTTTTGCATGAGTACTTAAAGAACAAGGATCTGTGGCATCGTGCCATCGGAAAAAAGTTGGGAATTGCCAATTCCATGGTGTCTGGTATCATAAAAATGTTCGAAGAACATCTGACTGGCGGAGAACCTCCGGACACAGAAGATGTCGAAGCTAGCCAAGAAGTTCTTAATTTGGCAAGCGATTTTTACTTCAAAACCGTAGTTCACCTTTACCGCAAGCACCATGAATGGACAGGTGAATTTGGATGGCCGGATTTGACATCATCCCACTACACGAAGGACGTGCTATAAAGTACCTTCTTAAACGAACTAAAGTTGCGAAGAATGCAGAAAAAATGAAGAAAGCATGGGTTGATATGCAAAAAACTATCGACTGTGAGGTCGTGCAGAACCTTATGGCTGGGGTTAAGGCCATGGTTCGCGAATTCGGATAAAAAGGCGAAATAAATTGAATGAATGATGCCAAAACTAACATTAATTGTTTCTTTTTACTCCCTGAACATTTTGTGATAATCGCACAAAAACTCGAATTTTGAGAATGAATTTCGATTGTGCGGATTTTAACATTTTGACGGCCATGGTGTTTTGGCCAAAAAGTTCGTAAAAACCTGGAGGGCCCAATGGTTGATTCTTATACTAGATGGTGCCAGGAACCCATCTAGCATAACATTTCATCCCCATGTGCCATATAAGGGTAAAAACTATCCGCGTGCAGTACTGCACACGCGGCCCCAACTCAAGGTAAACGAGTAAAATATCGATAAAAATCTTTATAGAACAATTTATTTTTTCGAAATTACATTTTGTATAACATTATTTCAAACTAGTAAAATGTCTTCTATTAAAACAACCCAGACATAAAAACTTTTCGGAGCATTTCGGGCAGTGACAAATTGTAATTGGTAGGATAATACAAACACTGATGCCTAACTATGATATCCAAGTGTCCTACTATGTATTGAGGCCAGTAGAAAACGAAAAAACACATTAGCTTTGACGTAAAACATTTCACGTGTGCAGTGCTGCACTCATGGCCCCAGCGGAATAATTTTTGAGTTCAGTACGGCACTCATGGCCATCTAAGTGTTAAACGGTACACCCTTCATCAAGTTCTGTGATGACCGGTGACCGTAAAACCAATTTAACGCCACGATGGTCTTGTTTAAGTAACATTATTTCTTGAAAATGAAATTTCTTGAAAATAGTTCTTGGAGAACCAAGTGCGGTCAAATGCAAATAAAACAAATCCAACTCGAAAGAGTTTTAAAAGTTGCATTCTGCAATGATTTGAAATCCACCACCAAATTTAATGATATCATTTTTCAATCGAGTGGCTCACTGAAGGAGAAATTTGCTAGAATTTGTCCCAATTACGCCCTATGCATGATTGTTAATAAATCAGGTTTTCATAAATAGAGCAAAGAGCTTACTCCCAACACCAAAAAATGTATTATTAATCAACATGCCATTGCCGGTTAAGTCTAACATGTATTGATTGAAATTATTGTTATATTATATTAAACATCGAATATGGGAATTCGAATAACCGTTTATTCATAAAAGTGTACAATGGAATGAATTCAGATAACGAGGTTCTTCTTTCTTACACTGCTATTCGCAGGATGTTCAAGGGAAAAGCGGAACACCTAACTAGAATTAAAGAGCGCCTCAAGGGTTTGAATTTATGGAACCACTGGAATGAATCCTATGTAGAGCAGTGCCTTGCCCGAACCATTCGATATGAGAGTCACCGAATTTTGACATTGTCAGACAGAACAAGTTGGACATAAAACTTTAATAAACAAAACCGTGATAATTTATCACCTCATCTTGTGAAAGTTTTCCACGTTCCACGCATCTTCTCGTGACGAGATGGATGGTGACATCGGGTCAAGCTGAAGAATTTTTTTCTAGAACAGAGACTACTATCAATATTTAGACTCCATGCCAAACGTTTGACACGGTTGGATTCAACGGGATTATTGTCAGCGTTATTCTAGATGAATATCAATTGTTGAATTCCTAATAATTTTCAATCAGTTTATTTAATCAAATACTTTCATGACGAATGCCCGGGAAACTACATTTTTTCTGGGCTTTCAAGTTTTGACGTAGGATTACGTCTTTGGGGAACATATTGGGGTACAAATTGAAATCGCCTGCCCGGGGGTAATCGACATTGCAAACATATGCAAGTCAGGGACATTATTATACTGCAAGTGAGGTGAGTGATACGATTAATTCTAGCAGATAACATTTAAATTTGGAACTTTAATGTTGGTTGCTTCGTGAAATTTCATATCAATGACCGGTCGTGTATTGTGAAAAATTGAGCACAAGTGTATGTGTAAAATTGTATATGGTAACAGTTGTGTTAAAAATGACTTCATATATGAAACGATTTATTTCAATTTTCCTAGATAAAAACCAAGGTGTGTTCCCGCTCGAGAACGGGTCGTTTGGTTTGAGCTGTCTGTTTGGTTGTGTTTATTTTCACCCAAGGAAAGTTTATACGACAAAAAAAATTGGAAAAGTGAAGAAATATTAGAAAAAGTGATTTCCCATATGATCTACATATAGTAATAGTTGTTGTTAGTCCAATTAAAATTCGCATTGGGTTGAATAAACACTCAGAAAGTAAAAATTATAAAATAAAATTACCTTTTCCATTTCAAATATGTTTTCTCTATATTAAAGTAACATGTTTTTACTGATGAGAAAAATTTATATATTTTTTTTTGGTATCGGTAATTATCTTGTATTACATTGGTGAGTTTTTTTTTTCTTTAGTTCATTCATACATAACACAGGAGGTATCTCGTCTAGGGTGGTTTTCATGATGTCTCGTTCCACTTCGATATAAGAAAAGACAACACTTGTATAGAACAAGTAAATAAATTGGAAAAAAAGGCATTCGATTTTCCAAAGATCGATTCTTTGGTACCGATTAAATCAGTGAATCGATCCGTACGCCGTTTTGAAAATCTGATGGATCGATCTTTTCCTAAAGATCGCCCAATCCTAATCTGCACACATTTTTATTTCGCTTAAAAATCTTTGCACTTTTCATGAATCTCGTCTTTCATGTCTGTCATCTCTATTACTCTAGAAGTGTGATCAATATGAATAATTCTGGTCAAAGTTGAATAAAAACACAGTTCTCGGAATCTTCTATGTATGTTCCCAAGAACAAAAAAGCCAGGTGTTAAAATGCTAAACGGCGAATGTTTCCAAATAAAACTTTGTACCAGTTCCTGTCAAGCATTGTGTCCCGTTTTATTGCGTAGCACCTTGGTACGCATCATACACATCTGAATGCTGGCGTTGGACCGAGAGCCCACGATGATGACTGCCTTGCGTTGAACTTGCCGCTCCACAAAGAGGAACTTTATTGGAGTAGATATACCGACTCATGGAAGATGCCACCAGATATAAACATATACACGCACAGTAGTAACCGATCGTTGCTACCGCGTAAAGACTTAAGCCAGGTGACGTTGATGGCCCGAGATTTATTTCATCGTGTGACCCGGGGAAGGAAAAAAAAAGCCAAGAAAAGTTAAAGATTCGGAACTCTTTATTACCCCTTCGCAAGTCATCACACAAAACCCCCAAAACATGATGGGCCATGGTAGTAAACCTTCAGAAAGTGTTAAATGGCGAATCATTTTTTGACTCTGATGATGGATGATATTTTTCATTTTCTCACCTTTTCATCACACGACGCCGGAACGGGTTGGCTTCGTGGTGAGGGTGTGTGATGCGGATAATGGCATTATGGAAAAAATACATAATAATAGACTCGCGTGCACATGAGAAGAAGCGTGCGGCACCCGCAGAAAAGAGGCTTTGATGAAAGACACGGGGAAGAGTTTTCCCGTTTCTTTTACTTTTATATGTACCAATGCGAGTCGTAAAAATGACGAAAAAAATCTCCTTCACTGTTAGACGGACAGAGTTCTACTGCGGCTATGGCTCTTCTCGTGCTGTCCTATTTGGAAAGATTAAAAGACGATTACAACAACCATTCGACGAATTCTATCGGAATGTTTTGACATGAATGATGAGCATATTTCGGGAAAGGTGAAGATTAACGTTCGGGGCGTTATGCATAATGCATCGAGAGTGGTGCGTTGGATTCTGATGTAAATCAGAATTAGTGCATTAAAAAGCATGTTATTTTCTCTACAATAAAGGGCTTGTGGCCGAACATGCTGATTCGATTGAAGTATCAATTTTCTTATGCTTTTCAGGACAGTTCTTGGATATGTAGTTCGCCTTCTTTCAATTTTTGTTGGAGGGATTGTTCTTTTTCGATGTATGAGTTTCTGCGATTTCGTTATAAAAAAATTAGATTAAGCTTACCGTGATATTTATACTCAAACGACTTTTTCTGACATAGTTTACCGTGTAAGTCTTCTTCATCAAATATATAGTCAAAAACAGAATAAGAATCAAATGTTTGTGTGCTTATTCTTAATTCAATTAATCCAATTTACGAAATTGTACCGTGCTCGTATGTTCGAACGCTGTTCGTCTTTGTTTTGTATCTTTTACCAAGCTTTAAAACTGTGAACTCGTGTTTTGTTTCTTTTGACATTCTACTACCTTATCTAACTTACATTGTCTCGAATGTGATAATAATTGTGTATCTGGATTGACTGTTAATTGGGTAACTTAATTCACTCGAAATTATTTACCGTTTTTTAAAAATTTATATGCACACTAATTTGTGGGTGGTCAATGAATGGCGTTCACTGTAATAGTAGCCCGATCGGTATGGTAGGTATACAACACGGCCGTTGAGATTTGCATACCGCGAACAGTTTCTACGTCAGGCATTTTGGAGAGAGAGGTATATCTGAACTGACAGTTTATATCACTTCCCTGCCATTTTCTTTTATTCTAGTTTGATCGTCTGTTCTTCTTAATATTTACAAAATACGTCATCAATCCATGATATTTTTCGAGTTCTGGTTCACAAATACTTGCTTGGTTGAGCTGACACGCTAACAGAATTACACAATCCTTATGAACGTTAGAATTTGAATGGTAAAACGCATCCCTCCATGGTAGCTCTCGCAAAGCAAATTTGATGAACTTTTTCTGTACCCTGTCAATCACGAGGATTTGCGTTACTTGAGAAGGACACAAGATCGGAGGAGCATATTCTAGAACACTACATACTAACGAACTAGGATTGGGCGATCTTTAGAAAAAGATCGATCTTAATGGATCGATTTTCTAAACGGCGTAGGGAACGATTCACTGATTTAGTCTTCAGCCTAGTAAATGTGATGGTGTAAATATAACTTGTGACCAGTGTTGCCACATTTATCTGGAAAGGTACAGATTTTTTCGTTTTTTTAGGTACTGATTCTGTACGGTACAGAGTGCAGATGTTCGTCAAAAAGTACAGATTGGTGCAGATTTTTTCCGCGTGTGAGATTTCTTACATTTGTTCAAAGCAACGATAAGGTACATGACGACTTTTACGCAGCAGTATCGCTTGGTGCTGCTGCTCATAAAAGTATTTACAATCCAATAATTTATTAGTTACATAAGGACGGCATTCCTTACAAGGATCGTCTGAAAGGATTCGTGTCGTACGGTGCAACCGTGATGATGGAGGTTTCAAATTCCTGGAGGCGATCTGGCGTAGTGGTAACATCCATACCTCTCACGCCAAAGATCACGAGTTCAATTCTCACCCGACATTCTTCCGAAATGGAAGGGAAAAGTGACGAATCAGCCAAAGGTGATGAAAGTCACTATAATACAGAAAAAAAAAGTTTCAAATTCCGTAATGCGCTTGAATAAAATCGATTGCGAAGATCTATTGGATATAGTCGTAGTAGTCGTCAAATAGTACATGTCATTCGCTAGCTAATACGAGGTAATACAGGAAATTTTGGACCTCAAGCCACTTAAAATCTTTTTTTTTTTAAATTTTGAAACACAAATTTCTACGATACTCGCGAATTAATCAAGCAAAAGCAACCAAATGAGGCATCTTAAGGTTTTAGGGTGCAATAAATGTTTCTATGGTGGTTCGAAACTCCTCCCCCTCTCTTAGGGCGGGCTGTCATACAAATGAAAAACTAATTTCTGCATAACTCGGAAACTAATCAAGCAAATGGAGCCAAATTTGGCATGTGAATATTTTAGGGGGCACGAAACGTTTCTATGGTGAATAGACACTCCTCCCCCACTCTAAGGGGAGAAGAGGGGAGGCGTCTGTCTTAATTTTATCATATTTTCTGTTCCAAACATATATGGAATTTATGTGACGGAGAAACATGTTATTTGCAAGTGATTGAAAAATCTTGATTGAGAATTGCGTCTGAAAATAATCTGATATTATGATGAGTTTTGGTAGAAGTACTAGGAATTTTTTAGTAAAAGATAAATTCAACGGGGTCGATTTAAAGATCAATCAATGAACAGTTCTGCGATTGGACTCATGAACTCACGCTTAGTAAGTGTGCCGGGTCAGCTAGTGTCCATGTAAATGGTTAGCCTTGTTTGTAACTTTCTCACTGTGTCTCACTCTTCGGCAACTGTCGAGCGATTTTTCCTAAATATAAACAGAACAAAAATAAGTTTCGAAATCGACCCAGCAACGATACGATGAACGCTATTTTGAGATCAAAAGATTTGATTCTTGAATGGCGGTAACGTTCCCTGTGGAACTTTTGCCGTCTCAACGTATGCATTAACTAGCGTCATTTATTAATACTTAGTTGAGATTTCGTAAGCCAAATAACACGCCTTGAATGTATTCCGAGGGGCAAGCTCTTGAATACACGTGACCACAGTGCAAGTCGAAGGAAATTTCTTTGACGAAAAATCCCCCCGGCATGATAAACCCGAACACCCGGCATGATAATGTGAGACGCTAACCACTCGACCACGGGTGCACAATCACATGATTAAACATCTCGAAAATTTTATAAATTTTTATACTATTATATGCAATCTAGGTTCAGAAAAAAAACTATGTATAAGTACCATCAAACACACGAATGACTTGCAAATGTAAATGTAGTTTTTGTAGTAAATAAATGAGTATTGTTTCATGCTAATAAAATAGAATTTTCACTACAGCGAATATTTTCGAAAGTACAGATTTTTGGTACAGATTTTTAGAAAAAAAAGTAGAGATGAGAAAAATTTTTAACCCCTCTGGTACAGATTGAAATGTGGCAACACTGCTTGTGACCACTTGTTTTGTGATGACCAAACTTACAAAACTGCTTCTCCTAAGTTAACGACCAATAATTTGACAACTTTTAAAGGGATCCGATGATTATGAAGTTTGTCAAGTGATTTTGATGAGCTTAAAATCAAAGCTCACTGAAAAACAAATTTACAATTTCTTTTCTACGATCAAAAATATTGGAAAGATCGAAAAGATTTTTTGGCGATTCGCGATTTTTTGGAATAGAAAGAATCGATCCGAAAAATCGAAAGATCCATTTTCTCAATATCGATCCAAGATCACCCAATCCATTTCACTATCATTAATTTAGGATCCTCGAAAGCTATACAAATGTTGACATTATGTACATAAAATTTATCAGGTGGTGAGATTAAAATTGATACACACTGGAAAATAATCTAAGATCGAAAGAATCGGAAGGGAAAAAATCGATCTTCTGAAAATCTATCCAAGATCGCCCAATCCTAGTGCAGATCTTTTTATGTGTTTTTCATCGTTTTTCAGCAATGTTTGGATAAAAAGAAGCAGTGTTTTCGGTTTTGTCTCATATTCCGAACACTTAAGCTTCGATGGGCATTAAACAGTGTCTCATTACTCAAAATGGTACTTTTTCGCGAAATTTGATTTTTGGATACAATAGAGCCTACTTTTTCATTTGTCTACAATAAGATTGATTTACATATACAACTTACGTTTTTAAATTAAAGGAGAGCGTTTTTAAAAAAGAACTACACTTGTTCACTGTAAGATTAAGACTAACTTTATTATCGCTTCCAGTTTACATGACTTATGATTTATGCCTACTCAATGAGCCGAAGGGAATTTGATACCTACACTCTCGAGTTGCGTACCGTTGCCTGTTATGCTGATTCGTGTTGTGGTGTCTACGTTGAATATGTTATTTCAGTGAAGATGGGACGTTTGGCCAAAAGTGATGATGCCGCTGTTTAGGTTGTTCGAGCTGGTGCATGGCTGGTGTTGCCGTTTGGAATTGACGGTAACTGCTCCCTCATGAAGTTCGAACCGTCCCGGTTCGATTTTAGCGGATGTTGGTTTCTCTGAATTTTCCTTCTTCTCTGGTAATGTTCTGCGGGGTTCTGGGAATGGATGCTGGCCAATTTTAAATACGTTACTAGTGCGTTTGTTGATTTTCGTTATGGCTATTACTATTCCAGAAATTATAATTATCGAAAATATTCCGATATTTGTTGAGATATGGATTGCAAATGATTCTTCTATTGAATCCATTCGTTCACGGTTGCGGATGTTTAATTCTTGTAGTTTTTCTATAGTTATATTCTCCTCGAGAGCGCCTTTTTCTATTTGTAGACCATCTAGCGATATTGCCAGTGGTGTTTGTTTGTTGTGTCTTTCTCGATTGTCAAACTTTGTGCCATTGATGATTACTGCACAGTTTGAGAAGTATATTAGAAAACTACCTGATAGTGTTCTGTTTGTCAGTTTGCAATCCGTTTGTATGAATACTTTTTGAACGTCCTTCAGCACGATATGGAAATCAGTTAGCCGCTTGACGCCTGAATTGGCATCGTGATCCACGAAGCTGCACTTTCCGGAAAATCCTCGTAGGATTATGGAATAACATGCGTCGTTGGAAACGTCTATCAGATTGTTCTGATCGCACATGGTATTTTGTCCCACAGGTTGGCATCGCCCGTTGAGAAGATAAGTTGATTGGCTTCCTACTATTGCTGTCCTTGATGGTAGTTTTAGAGATGTTCCGTTGATTGGTAATGGTTCCAGCAGCAACTCGTTAAATATTTCCGTTTTAACAAATGGCACTGAGATAACAAAATATAATTTGCTGTTCTTAAAGACTATTTTTATACTTATAAATTCATAAGCCTGTTCTGAATTAAGCAATGTAATGTTCTGTTTTTCTAACTGATGCACTATGACTTTTAATTCCTCCGGTTCTAAGAAGTTCCTCGAAATCACATTTACGCGAGCTAATTGAATGGTTTCGAATACGGTGTCTAGGTGGTTTCGTATTTGGTCTAGGTGAAATGAAACTCTGATTACTTTGCTGAGGGCCGTGAAATTTTGGTTTACATTGTTGGGATCTAATATAGCTTGTCTATTTGAAATAATTTGTTTTACCAACTTACTTTGTTGGTCATTAATGGATTGGATTATTTTATTTATTCTATTTTGTAGTTTTTCATTGATTGTTGCTTGTAAATTGTTTTCATTAATTAACTGTCGATTTCCTGCCTTGAGATGTTCAATCTCCGTGTTAATTTTGTCTAAATCTTCTTGGTCTAGGTTTCCTGTAATTAATTTTATTGTAGACCCTAAAAAATTGAAGGCTCCTCTTCTGTGTCTCTCCTTAGGGGAAAGGATTCTGTATAAGTTTGTAATTTCATGCATTTTACTACGCAACATTCTTGTGATTTCTCTGATGTTAGGAAGGGTTTCTAATCCGGTGATTATGGTGTTGAGTTGGTTAAGTATAGGTTGGTATAGGTCGAGGTCTACTTCGTGATAAACGTGAATATGTCCGTTTTTGATGAATGTTGATTCCATTCGTATGGTCAATAGTCCGGGGTTTGTTGAAATGTCTTGAATTTGAATGATTTGTCCAAAATAAAGTTGCATTTGCAGAACAAGAAGGATCAACAGACAAAGTGCCATCTGAAAGAAAAAATATTATTAGTTATTATTTATTCTTTTTATATTATTTTTGTGTAATCTACGATTCGAGTCGTCAATAAAGCTTTTCAATCTGTCTTCGACAACTTGAACCGTTGAATATCGTTTTCTCGTTTTATTCCGAATTCCCTGCACTTTATGTAACACTTGCTGATCTGGGACCAATTTTGGTTCGTCTTCCAGATGCCGGTTGTGTTGTTTATGTGTGTTCCTTTGTGTTTTGGTCAGTGTTAATACGACTTCGTCATATAATTTATCTCTTTTTGCCAATATTTCTTCGGCGTCCAGAGGTCTTTCATCTTGGTCCTTGATACCTAAAAAGATTTCTCGGGGTTTCATGTTAGTTGCAGAATGTATGGTTTCATTATATAAAGTGCAAGAAATTCTGTATAATTCTTTGTTGGATAGTGATTCATACTTATGCCTATTACAACGATAAATCTCGGCGAGTGTACTGTGGAATCTTTCCACTATTCCGTTGGTCTCGCTATGATTTGTCGGTGTAAAATATATTTGTATGCCTAGGTCATCGAGGAGTCCTCGAACCTCAATAGATCTCATGGATGGCTCGTTATCGCATACAATAAGTTGAGGTTTCCCATGAGTGCTAAAGAACTTCAGAAGGGCTCTTCTTATATCTTGTATTGTTCTGGACTTGATACTTACTAAAACTCCGAACCTAGAGAATTTATCTACAATGGATAAGAACATATCCGGTTGAGATATGAATATGTCCACATGGATAATCTCTAGTGGCCGTTTTGGGATGGGGGTCTGTCCTAGTTTGATTTTGTAAGGTGCTCTATCATATTTGGCTTTATTGCATTGATCGCATAATCTTATGTGCGTTCTGATTTTTCTTTTCATGCTAGGGAAATAGTATGTTCGAGAGATTTGCTGAAGATTTTCCTGAATACCTCTGTGGGCGAAATCGTGTTGTCCTCGTATGATTTCGTTCTGGCGTTCTTCGGTAGTGACGTCTTCTAAGGTGATTTGGGATATTCTCATTCTAAAAGTTTTATTTCGGCTAAAATAGTTTTTGTAGACTATTTGAAGAGAAGGTGTGACGGTCTCTGGACAATTGATGCAATTTAATTTTTTTGGATTTGTGTAATCACGTAGTATTCTTAGAAGGGTCGGAACTCCGAAATGTAATTTTGTTATCGTTTTTCTGAACACGCGTGGAAAAATCTCTTCGACTTCTTCACTGTCTGTCTGTCCAATTTTTAAAACTATTTGATTTGAAGATGCATTCAGTGGTTTTAGTGTCATAGGTATGAATTCCGAGTCATCCGTGTCTGCCGAATGAACGGTTGCGTCGTCGGTATCGTTTTCGTCTTCGTTATTATCTGTGTCTTCGTTGAGATTGATCTCTAGGGGAATCCGAGATAGGGAGTCGGCAACAGTGTTTTGTTTGCCTGGTCGGTATTTAATGTCATAGTCGTATTCTTCAAGATCTAATCTCCAGCGGATCAATTTACTGTTGGGGGTTTTCAAATTTAAACCGTAAGTCAAGGGCTGGTGGTCAGTGTATAGTGTGAATTTGCGGCCAAATAAATATGGTCGAAAGTATTTACAGCCCCACCAAATGGCTAGTAATTCCTTTTCGATCGTTGAGAGATTTTCTTCGGATTTGGTTAGAGTTCTCGAGGCGAACGCTACTGGTCTGTCTCGACCTATTATGCCTTGGGATAATACGGCTCCAATCGC
This sequence comes from Toxorhynchites rutilus septentrionalis, assembly GCF_029784135.1. Lineage (NCBI taxonomy): Eukaryota > Metazoa > Arthropoda > Insecta > Diptera > Culicidae > Toxorhynchites > Toxorhynchites rutilus. Next base: position 228,789,377 of record NC_073746.1, read on the forward strand.
GTGGTTAGAGGCGTCTGTGGTTAAGATGAAGTCTCGTGTAAAGTCGGGGTATTGCAGTATGTCGCTACTTGTTAATATATTTTTACATTTGTGAAAAGCTTCAATAAATTCCTCTGAATGATGGACTTCCTCACCTTTCCTCAAACAGTTTGTTAGGGGCTTTGCGATTTTTGCAAAGTCTCTAATGAACTTTCTATAATATCCTAACACGCCGAGGAACCCACGGAGTTGTTTCTCATTCTTAGGTAAAGGCCACTCTTTTATTGTTTGTATTTTATTGGGATTAGGCTTAACGCCCTCTGGAGTCACAATATGACCCAGGAAAGCAACTTCTTTTTTCAAGAATTCGCTTTTGTCCAACTGAAGTTTCATGTTAAATCTTTTAAGTCTATCGAAAATTTTACAAAGGCTTTCAATGTGTTCTTGAAGACTGGTGGAGAAAATTATAATGTCATCCATATACACAAGGCATATGGTGCCAATATAATCTCTAAGGACATTATCCATCACGCGTTGAAACGTGGATGGAGCATTCCGAAGACCAAATGGCATCCTAAGGAATTCATAGTGCCCATGCTCCACGCTGAAGGCGGTTTTTGGTATGTCCCGATCTTGAATTTCAATTTGGTGAAACCCACTAGCTAAGTCCAATGTAGAGAAATAGTGACAACGTCCCAGTTTGTCCAATATTTCATTTATATTGGGTATAGGGTACTTGTCTTCGATAGTCTTTTGGTTCAATTTTCTATAGTCTATCACTAGACGCCATTTTCGCTTCCCTGATGCGTCCTCTTTCTTGGGGACAATCCACACCGGGGAAGACCAAGGGCTGCTCGAGTGACGAATAATACCCTGATCGAGCATTTTGCTTATTTGCTGTTGCACTTCAGCTTTATGGCAATAAGGGTATCTATAGGATTTCGAGTGTACCGGTATTTCATCTTTGGTGTTAATTTCGTGTTTAATAGCACTTGTGAAGGTCAAGTTTAGTCCTTCTTGATGAAATATATCGCTGTATTTCTTTATTATTTTGAACAGATTTTGGCGTTCTTCTGAGTTTAGGTGGTCTGAGCGGATTTGTTTCAGCAGTTCTTGAGGGTTATTATTCATTGAATCAGGAGGTGAGACTTCGTCAAAATTGTTTAATTCGGAAAAAATAGGTCTGTTTGAATTAACTTTCACCGGACAATGGCTAGTATTTCTAATCATGACAGTAGCTTTATTATCGGTTGATCGATAGAGTCCTGGAAGGATATTCACGTCGTTTGTTAAGGAGTAAAGTTCTGGAATATAGAAGTCACCGTTCTGTATGTCTATTGGAAGTTTTATAGGAACCTCTTCATTTGCATTCAAGTTGATGTCGTAGGAATTAGGATATTTCCTACTCATCTGGATGGTATAGTCTGGAAATTTAAGTGTGTTAGAAGAAGTGATTATGTCGGCTTCAAGTTCAGTCAATGTTTGATAGCCAATAAGTCCGTCAAAGTAGGGATGAAATTTGAACAAAAAGAATGTGATGGGAGGTTTTCCATCGAAGGGAGAAAGTTCAACGGATTCGCTAATGGAATGGGTGCCGTTGATATTTCTGACGAAAGAATGATTTAGTTTGGAAATTTTTAGATTTGCAATTTTCGCAGGATTGATGTAATTTTTGTTAGCGCCACTGTCTATCAAAAATTTCATCTCTCCTATTTTCGTGTTTAATTTTACATATGGGATAAAATTTGTTATCTCCCGTTTGAACTGTCTGAATCCGGTTGAAAATTTAAATCATCTACATTTCCTTCTGTGTTCTCAGATGTCTCATTGGTTTCGATGTTTCCTCCGAAAATGTTTGGATCATTTTCTGAATAGATGTTGTTATGGGGGTCATAGTCTGGGTAATTTCCCTCAACCTTCGCTAAGGCATAATTGTCATTTTCAGCATGTCCATAATCGGGCAAATATGTTTCTTCACAATGTTCGAAATGATAGTTGGGACTTGGGTGAAAAGGATTTAAATTCTGGCGTGGTTTAAAATGGTTATTATTGTTTCTATTCATGTAATTTACGTTCCTACTTCGGATCGAGTGATCCACCTCCATAGGGACTGGTTTGGGAAAATTATTTTGATGGTTTTGTCCAAACTGATTGCGGGGAAAATTAGGGTTTGGTTGCTGGGTGAAATTATTTCTGAAAATTGGGGGTCTCTGAATTGGGTTTGGAGAGAAATTAGGTTGCCAATTGATTGGTTTGGGGTTCGGTGGAAAACGGGGTACGTTCACAGGACCATTGTATGGTACTGAAAATTTAAAAGGATTCACTGGCCGGGTAGGTATGTTTGGAGGAATAGGAGCTCTTGGATGATTAAATGGTTTCGGTGGTAGCATTGGTTTATATGATTTTACATAATTATAGTTTTGCTCCTCCATACAAAGTCGGAGAGCGTCTTTCATTGTAGTGGGGCATTGGGCTCTAATGATTGGTCCTAGCGGCTCTCTTAAGCCAGCGAGGAAAACTTTTAGCCCTATGTCCTGGAAAAATTCTTTCTTTGCTTGTTTCACGGCTGCATTTTGTTCTGTTATGCTCAGATTATTTGTGAGCAGTGAAACGATGTGCGATACCTTGGAGTAAAATTCTTCCACGTTTCCGATTTGGTTCAATTTGAAGAGGTCTCTGGTGAGGGAGACCTCGTCACGCCTGTCGCTGTAATGTGTGATTAGGGTTTGTTTTATCTCGGCCCACGTTAGGTTGGTGCCGTATAGTTCGAGTACGTTGTCAGCGTCCCCAATTACTTTTGTGCGGATCGCTTGAATCCACACTCTATAGACGTTAGTATTCTGTGCCTCATTCAGCAGAGGGATTATATTATCAATCCCCTTTAAAAATGAGTTTAATTTTAACGGGTTTCCGTCGAAACACGGAAGATCCCGAATAATTTGGGGCGTCTGTAACGATTTTAGTATCGATTCCGTTCTTTGCTCCGGCACTTGAATCACCTGCACTGGGTTCGCTTGCCTGTTGGCAGCCAGTTGGGCGGCAAGTGATTGAGCATTTCGCTCACCTTGCGCTGCTTGGATTTGTAATTGAGTGATCTGCTCATCCTTCTCGGCCAGACGGCTGGCCAGTTGTTCCAAACTCGCTTGGAGAAGTTCGAGCTGGTTCTCTGCCATGTCTCGGCCTCGATTGAAATTCCTAAATCGCTTAATTTTGGAAATTAAAATTTCCTTGTTTAAAAAAGTATTTTACTTGGTACCGGTTATAAAAATTCACCTTTTTATTCGTTATTAAATCACTAAATATTAAATCACTACACCTAGTCTCTAGGAAATTAAAATATCTTTTTATAAAGTATTTCACTTGGTACCGGTTATAAAAATTCACCTTTTTATTCGTTATTAAATCACTTAATATTAAATCACTATACCTAGTCTTTTATTGCTTACCTTAATTTTTGCGATATTCCTTCGCTGGTTCTGATCGCTTGGTTTTGTTAGTTGTCCTTGGGGTGCCACTACAATCGATAAGCCGTCGATTCGGTCACACACGCGAACTTCTAACTAAAACCGCAATCCGCACGACTGCGCCACTTACGTTTTTAAATTAAAGGAGAGCGTTTTTAAAAAAGAACTACACTTGTTCACTGTAAGATTAAGACTAACTTTATTATCGCTTCCAGTTTACATGACTTATGATTTATGCCTACTCAATGAGCCGAAGGGAATTTGATACCTACACTCTCGAGTTGCGTACCGTTGCCTGTTATGCTGATTCGTGTTGTGGTGTCTACGTTGAATATGTTATTTCAGTGAAGATGGGACGTTTGGCCAAAAGTGATGATGCCGCTGTTTAGGTTGTTCGAGCTGGTGCATGGCTGGTGTTGCCGTTTGGAATTGACGGTAACTTACATATTCATGGTGAAAACCTAAAAATATGTTTAATCACTTTTGTCTCAAATTCCGAACAGCAAAAACGCATTTTTTCAAAATCATAACTTTTAAATTACTGGACCGATTCATATGATCAATATATAAAATTAAAGTCAATTAGCTAGTCTTCTTTGGAAAAATGGTATGCTCGCAGAAAATTGGATTTTGCTTTTGTAATTATTGTTTGTATTTGTTTCTTATAGTTGGTTTTGGAACCAAGGGCGCTATATCGGTATCGATACCTGTAAATGATATTAAAATGAAGTCTATAACCCAAAGAATGTCAGGGCTTTGAATATTAAATTATTTATAACATTAAAGTTCAGTGAATTCACATTTAAAGATAAAGTGTTCGCAATTTGAATCATGCGTAGAAACTTGATTCATATTCCGAACACTACTTCAATATTAATTTTCATGAAGATTTCTACATAAAATATCATTTTTCCTGCCATTTATTGTATGTTTATACATTCTCTAGTACTTAACATGAAAACAACAAACAAAATAGTTTGATAATAGCAAACAAAAAAACTACAAAAACGGAAAAATTTACGATACTTGTTTTTTACAGAACATTTTATCATTGGTTTTGACTGTCACTTTTTTGCAAATGCTTAATTATATAATTATAACATCATTTACAGGTATCGATACAGCCTATAATCGATACCTGTAAATGATGTTAAAATGAAGGCTATAACCCAAAAAATTCCAGGGTTTGGATTGTTCAATTATTTATAACATTGAGGTTCAGTAAATTTTCATTTGAAACTGAAGTGTGGAATTTGAATCATGCGTAGAAACTTGATTCATATTCCGAACACTACTTCAATATTAATTTTAATGAATATTTCGGCATAAAATATATTTTTTTCCTCCCATTTATTGTAGGTTTATACATTCTCTAGGACTTAACATGAAAATTACAAACAAAATAGTTGAAATAACTACAAAAACTGAAAAATGGATGATGCTCGTTTTTTAGTAAATTTGCTAACACAAACATTTTATCATTGATTTTGACTGTCACTTTTTTGCAAGTGTCTAATTTAATAAATTATAGAATGTATAAATACCTGTAAATGGTGTCAAAACTAAGCCTATATCTCAGAGAATATTACATAAAAGTTTAGTAAATTTACATTTAAAAATGAAGTGTTCGGAATTTGAGACTGTTCGGAATATGAGACATAACGGTACTAGACTAGTGAAATGTATAGAAATTTCTGGTTAAAAAATGACTATATCCTTTAGTCGTTCCTTCGTTAAATTGAAGATAGTTCTGCTAGCGATACATCATTTTATGTATCCCAAACCTTAAGTGATTTTTCAGAAGATTCTCTTTAGGTGCTGGGGGAAACGTCGGAAGAAATTTGTGGAATTCCAAAGTTGTAGGGGGTCTTCGTAGCCTAATTGGTTGCGTGTCCGCTACTAAGCGAACAATCATGAGTTTATAACTCAGGGCCCTCGACTGACCATCTTTGTGTGTTATTCTAGCTACTACGTTCATGCATCAATCATCATGTGATGGTGATCCCAGCCTCTCACTCCACACAGATGGATATGCTAAAGTCTAATACATAAAAATGTGTATCGATGAGATAGGAAAAACTCTTAGGCCTAAATGACTACTGTGTAATATACAACATGAGAAAAATGTACACGATAAATTCGGCTCTGTTACAGCTGAATTGCTAGATGAATCTAATAATAAAATAAAAACAGATGGGATAAAAAAAACTTTATAGAAAACAAATCTTCTATGAATGTTGGAATGTTTGGTTTTGTTCTAGGTTTATTTCACTCAATAAAGTTCTTAGAAAAAAAATGTTTAATTTCTTTTTGGCTTGCTTGTTCTGTTTTCAATCCTTAACTATTTGATCAGTCTAGTTCTTGGGTACAAGGAACTCGAGATGTAATCATTCAGATTAAATCATTCTGAAGAGCTCCTCATGGTGAATGGTCGGTAGCTGTTAGACAAAAAAAAAGATTTTTCGGATTCGGAACCGGGCAAGAATTCGGGACCAATAGGCCTTGTTAGAAACCGAGGGTTTCTAAATGGACGAAGAGAGACTTATTTTGCTAAAGAGATGCAGGAAGATGGTTTTCCTGATTGGAGGAAGGCTCTTGAAAAGAGAATAACCGACATAATCAGGAGCCATGTACCCCGTGAAAGTCCACTCTAGCTCATCAAAAAAAGAATCCTTATTATACTCACCATTCAGATTGGTATCAAAGCAAAGAAAAGAACTTGGTTGAGTAAAATGGGGTCTTTCTCACCAATGATTTTTTCCAGTAAATTACCACGATGATTAGTAAAAGCCCCAACGATTAGAATGATAATTGGAATCAACAGTTGTAATGGCCAGGATACAGTTATTCGGTATCATATTATTGTAGGTTTTTCACGATGCCTTTGATATGATTGATTCCTTCATTTTGTAGAATGGAATCATCTAGATACAAGCCCTTCATTAACGAGCTCAGTCGTTGAAGAAGATCAAAGCTCCATTTGACATTCGTTGAACATTATATAGAAACTACAAACAAATTTATTGAACGCATGTTTTCTAACATTGTTACTTTCATGCAAATCATTACTGCAGCCCAAAAAAGACCACAAGTCTAGAGTTCAAGATACCAGACAATGTACGCCATTCGCCGTGCCGCCGTCAGTTCCCTCAAACTGATAGCACGCGCGTTCCGTCGTGCTCTCTGTGGTTCGTTAAGGCTAATAGCGCTATTTAATTTAATTTTATATTCTATTTGCTCGTTGGATTTAGCTGCGGCTGTAAGTTGTGAACACATATCACAGAGTGGAAGCTACCGAAGTTCGCCCCTCCGGATGGTCCAACCGCAGTAATGCCTCAGGTCATAAGATAGACGCACAGTTCCCCAGCCCTTCGTCCCTTTCCCGGGTTGTAATGTTGCGGCGGCAAAATAATAACCAAAAACGCGTGCCGACGCGGTCATTCAGCACTGGTAGCTGCCGCTACCGTCCTTTGTGGTCTTTGCGGTCATCTCACGCGACGATAGATTTACATCGCTATGCTCGCTGTGAGATTATTCCGCTCCGCTAACATATTAGGGCGCGCGCAAAGATTTATTTTAGGCGGCCATTCTAGAGAGAAAGAAGAAACAACTTCAATGGTAAATGGAGCAATGCTCGCTGCCGCGGAAATTCCGTGATTTATTATCCCATTTGGAGATGTTATAATTTAAGGTGAACTTTGCTCTATCCAAACCGTGACAATTCCCGAATAATATCGTTCTGCTTATTATACATATTCCCGGCGAACGCATGTATTATCATTGTCATCAATAGAAGTGCCATTTTCATTCGCAGCCTGTCATATTTGCAAACCGAACGATTCACTGATCATTATTCGAACTGATTCGAAGCGGCGGAATTTTATTCATTGAATTTTCTCAGTTTAGAGAACCAGGCTTATGGAGGTATCATATGTGTTCTGATTTCCTACCGGTTTGTGTGATAGGTGGCATTTTGTCATTATTTTATTGCTGTCGAAGCACCTCCATAAATGGAAATATCAGCCAGTTCGAGTTGATAGCTCTGATCCCTATGCCTTTACTGCTGTACGACTATATGTGGAATTTTGCATCTTTGGATGAATGAACAATATGTTTGAAAAGCTAATCTGATTTGATTGCGTTACGTGAGGTACAACCGTCTTGTCTGCGTCTCAACGGTGCATAGAACTAGACAAACACCGTTAGTGAGCCACGAGTCTTTTTCTGTCGCAATCGCATCAAATTTGATTTATCACTGCTTTGACTCAAATTACAAAGCACGTCTTCCTTGTGACCCAAATGAACTCATGCTCTGCTAACATTAATTGAATATTATTCTCAGAAAAGCATCCTTTCTCTTTTCCTGCTTTGCATTTCGCCGTTTGTCTGATTGCACATAACGTAGTCAGCCCCAACGATGGCTGAAACTAAATATCATCAACCGATCGCAGGATTTATATGATGGCGAGAGAGTGAATGATCTGTTGTGCATTTATTTCAAGCGCATTGCACATACACCCAGTTTTTTTTACGCGGGGGATACGTACCTCGTAAAAAACCGCGTTAATTGTAAAATCCGCGTTAAAAACCAGGTCACCTAAAATCTACGTAAGCATCGTGATAGAGTTCGGCAAAACCGTGAAAAAAAACCTGGGTGTATAACGTAAACGTCAACGTAAAGTCGACTGTTCTCTTCCTGGCGACATCGAATTTTAAACGTTGGTGCTTGTGAATGCGCTCATTAAATTGCCCTGGGAAAATATTCGATGTTACGTTCCTTTACGTTGAGTTTACATCGATGTTACATTGCACGCGTATCACACTTAATTCAATTTTCTCCGTTTCCACTGAATAATTCCCACTACCGTCGCACTCTGCTATGCTGATGCTGAAACAATTATTATGATTATGAATTATAAATTTTGAAAAGCATAAAGCACCGCAAATCAAAGCACTGTGAGAAAGCATGAAAGCGACATAAACACCGTGCAATCAGTCAATCAAGAGATTTATCTGTTATTTTCTCATCCGCTTCACTTCGCAGTGCTAATGTGGCCCAGAATCCGCGAATGGGTCGCGGATCGTCGGTAAATGTACCGAAGCAATGCACCGGCAATTCATCGTACCGTCCTATATGAAGGGAAACAAGGTTTCTGCTACCCACGCTGCGCTAGCGTTTCTTTTGGAATTAAAGGAAGACATTTCACAGATAGCATGTTACAGTTACTGTTACGGCGAATCTGTTGTACCGGCTCTATAATTTTAGGATATCTGTTATTTTACCCAACCATGTGTGTAGAATGACCTCAAAAGATTCTCAAATTGTTGCGAGATGCAATACATAAAAGCATCAACAAATTTCGGTGAAAAAATAAATGGAGACAGCAAAACCTCTTACTTTTTATCTTAACCCAATATTCGTAAACAATCCTACCGTTTCAATCCTTTTTATGATTTCCTTCTTGTAGAGTTAATTTTTTAATGATTCATTTCACAATTGAAGGAGAAAATCATGGAAAAGAATTGAAAAGATAGATTTGTTTATGAATATTTGGGCAACGTAAATCATGATCTAGAATAATTTAAAAATGTTTGAAAGTCCAAAAATAAGTATTTAATATTAAGTTGGGAAAAAAGTATTCCATTATTTTCTCGGTAGCTTTTCTCGCAAAAATAGGTACATTTTACACTTTTTTCTTTTATAAATGCGAAAATACAAGCCAGGCCGCTGAAATTGTGAATGGTGTTTATGGTTCCGATACTGCAACAGTAAAATACACGCAATTTAATTATTTTTTTAAGGCAGACTTGTCTCACTTCTTAACTAGGCGAACCTAGCCAGAATTTTCAGGGACTATGCTCTGCGGAATGCATGTATCTGCATGCTCGTGCTGTTTTAGTCCTGACCGAGGAATTGTCGGACAATCGCGCAGGTGCTAAGGATGACCGACTTTTGGATGCCGGCCAATTCCTTCTCGATGTTCAACACCTTTAGCGCTTCCAGAAGTGTCTTCGGGATAATTCCAGTTCCAGAGAGAACGACTGGAACAATTCTTGGGACCTCCCTTAGCTCCCACAGTTCCTTGAGCTCCACGGCCAATGTTCGGTACTTGCAGATTTTGCGACCGTGGGTCTCCTCCAGATTCTGGTTCAGTGGAATAGCGACATCGATGATGGTGACTTTGCGGTCGCTCTTGTCGTAAACCATTATATCTGGGCGGTTGTGGTGGATGGAGAAGTCGGTCAGAACAGTGCGATCCCAGTACAGCTTGAAACGGTAATTTTCCAGGACAGGTGCAGGCAGGTACCGGTAGTTTGGTACGATGTCTTCCAGTAGAGCACATTGCAGCGCCAGTTGTCGATGAACAATACGAGCCACGTTGTTGTGGCGCTCGGTGTAGACTGCGTTGGCCAAAACGGGACAGCCTCTCATAATGTACTCTATGTTTTCACCTGGTTGATGGCACATCCGGCAAATGTCATCAACGTATTGATGCCAGACGTACCACCTGTAGTTTCTCGTCGGCATTATCCTGTCCTGGATGGCTATCATGTCGGCTTTCACTACTGAAGAGAGTTCACCACGCGTTAGCCACAGATTAGATGCGGCCTTGTCGACGTGTGGCCGGTCCAGTTGATGAGGGTGGTTACCATGCACTGCCTTCTGCGTCCAAGCTGCAATCTTCTCCTCCACTGTCTGCAGATTGCAGTTGAGTTGGTACTCCGCTTGCGCCAAATGCAAAGCGCTGTATCCTCTTTCAGCGGCGCAGACAGCCCGGTATAGCGCGTTTTGGTTGGCGCGTTCTGCGAAGTACTCGCGCAGTTGTTGTACCTGGGCAACACACAGTACAGATATGTCGACTATTCCAAGTCCCCCTTCTTTGCGTGGTAGTGAAACTCTCTCCAGTGCCGATTGAGGATGGTGCATTCCGGCCTCTTTGGATGCTTTCCTCATCCTCCTCTCAAGGTCCTCTAGGTCAGTTTTGCTCCATTTGACTACACCAAAACTGAAGGACAGCAGGGGAACCCCGAATGTGTTGATAGCGCGTACCTTGTTCCCCGCGTTGAGGAAAGTCCTCAGGATACAGTTCACTCGACTCAAGAACTTGTCTCGCAGCTCCGTCTTGATGTCGGAGTAGCGAATCCCGGTGAGCTGTCGGAATCCAAGATATTTATAGGATTCGCCACGAACCATGTCTCTTATAAACCATGTCACAGCGACACTTGTCGAGGCCGAACTCCATGCAGATGTCCCTGCTTATGTTTTCGACAACCCGGATAGCTACACCTAGACGCTGACGTGAATCAGCGTAGACCTTGAGATCGTCCATGTAGAAGGTATGGGTCACTTCTTCGTGGGCACCGTCGCCATACCTTATTTTATTGCCATGACCATTTCTATTGAGCGTCCTACTGAGGGGGTTCAGTGCCAGACAAAACCAAAGCGGGCTGAAAGAGTCGCCTTGGAATATCCCCCTCTTTATCTGCAGCGTTCTAGACTGCAACACATTTTCCCCATCACTAAGGTGCAGAGACGTGCTCCACTGCCTCATCGCATGCTGCAGGAACCTAACGACGGCGAGGTCAATTTTGTAGAGCTCCAATACCCGGACGAGAAACGAGTGAGGTATGGAGTCATAGGCCTTCCTGTAATCGATGTAGGCCATACTTTTTTTTTTTTTTTTTTTTTTTTTTTATAGAGGTGAGGAACGCTCTTCCAGCCTTATCTGGGAAGGGATAACCCAGACGTCGAGTGGGGATCGCACCCACAAAAACCAAGCCCTCTACTCGTAGCCTCATTCCCCCCGGGACCACATCTAGGCGACTACTTCAGGGGGCGGCTGTGCTCATGCACTTCACGAGTTTTCAACGCTAACTAGCGTTGATCCTTCCCTTTTTCTCTATACATCTCATTTACGTTTCCGTTGTACTCCGCCACGCACATCTGCTGCACAGGCTTCCTTTTACCCGTCGAGACGTGTACCGATTAGGAATTGCCCTCCAACTTGACGCGCAACCCGTCACAGTCACCCTCGCGGGGTTTCTCACCTGTCGAGATGTGAACCGATTAGGAAGCGCCCTCCATCTTGACGCGCGCCCCGTCACAGCCACCCTCGCAGGATTTCTCTTCCCAACGGAGCGCCGATTAGGCAGTGCCCTCCAACATAACGCGCACTCCGTCACAGCAACTCTCGTGGGGTACCCGCCGATTTGATGATGCTCTCCTAGGCTCTCGCTCCGCCGAAACGATCCTCGCAATGTTCCTCTCTCCATCCACCAACAGGCATTGCCAGCATTTTCTTGACCCTGCTCTCCAGATTCCGCTTACCCGTCGAGACGTGTACCGATTAGGAATTGCCCTCCAGCTTGACGCGCAATCCGTCACAGTCACCCTCGCGGGGTTTCTCACCTGTCGAGACGTGAACCGATTAGGAAGCGCCCTCCAACTTGACGCGCGCCCCGTCACAGCCACCCTCGCAGGATTTCTCTTCCCAACGGAGCGCCGATTAGGCAGTGCCCTCCAACATAACGCGCACTCCGTCACAACGACTCTCGTGGGGTACTACACTTTGCAACAGCCCTCGCATTTGTTCCTCTTCTATGGTCAGGGGTTATTACTACGCTGGTCGGCCCTCCACTTCCGCTGTAGCTCGGACATGATGTGTATGATTACACTGTTCACAGCGTTCCAGGTGCCCTCATCGCGACACATTTTCTCTACTATGTTCCCGGCATGAAGGGCAGGCAGCCCCTCGCGTCTTGCGGTGAACCTGGGACACACAAATACCACGTGTTCTGGTGTTTCCTCCACATCTTCACACTCCGGACAGAGTGGCGACGTTGCGTGCCCGAACCGGTGCAAATATTGCCTGAAGCAGCCATGTCCAGACAGGAACTGTGTCAGATGAAAATTCACCTCCCCGTGCTTCCTGTTCAGCCAGGTCGATAGTACCGGTATGAGCCCATACGTCCACCTGCCTTTCTCCGCCGTGTCCCATTCCTGCTGCCACTTCAAGAGTGATTCTACTCTCGCTGTTTTCCGGATACCCCTGATTTCCTTTCGTCTGTAGCACTCTCTGTCTTCCGCCAGAGTGATGCCAATAGGGATCATGCCGGCGATAACGCAGACTGCCTCCAACGAGATCGTCCTATGCGCGCTCGCAACTCGCATCGCCATGAGCCGAAACGTACGGTCCAGTTTTCTACGATTCCGGTGGGTTTCGAGAGCCGCAGACCAGGCTGGTGCTCCGTACCGCAGTATGGACGAGGATACAGCAGCCAGGAGACGCCTTTTGCTACTGCAAGGTCCTGCGTTATTCGGCATTATTCTCGCTATCGCGCTAATGGACTTCTCTGCTTTCTCGCAGACGTAGTCGACGTGGTTGTTGAAATTCAGCCGGTCGTCGATCATAACTCCCAAATATTTCAACCTACGCTTAGAAGGTATCACGTGTTCCCCGACTGTAATTTCCGCTCGCTGCACGGCTTTGCAGTTACTCACCAACAATACTTCCGTTTTATTATGAGCAATCTGCAGTTTCGCTGCTTGCATCCAGTTCTCTACTGAGACGATGGACTCGATTGCAAGCATCTTCACCTCTTCGAGTGTCTCGCCTGCCACTGTGAGAGCGATATCATCCGCGAAGCCCACGATCTCCACGCCTTTGGGAAGCTTCAGATTCAGTACACCGTTATACATTACGTTCCAGAGCGTTGGGCCCAGGATAGAGCCTTGTGGTACGCCGGCCGTTATATTCAACATTGTCCGCCCCATGCTCGTCTCGTAGACTAGGACGCGGTTCTGAAAGTAGCTTCCTAGAATTCTGCACAGGTACCCAGGAACCTTCATACGGTGTAGGGACTCGGCAATGGCTTCCCAGCTAGCGCTGTTGAAAGCATTCCTCACGTCGATCGTTACTATAGCACAATGTCGGTCGCCCCTCCGCTTTTGCTGTGATGCCTTCTCTGCTTTTTCAACCACTGTCCGGATAGCATCAACGGTGGACCTGCCTTTCCGGAATCCAAACTGCATCTTTGACAGACCATGGTCACTCTCCGTACATTTCGTCAGTCTGTTGAGGATAATCCTTTCCAAGAGTTTCCCGAGCGTATCCAGCAGGCATATAGGCCTATAGGATGTTGGTACCCCCGGGGGCTTTCCTGGTTTTGGCAGCAACACTAACTTTTGGATCTTCCATTTCTTAGGAAAGTGACCATCATCCAGGCATTTCTGTAGCACTATCCTGATGATGTCCGGGAACGCCTGAATCGCCGTTTTCAAGGCCGCGTTGGGGATTCCGTCGGGGCCGGGCGCTTTCTTTACCTGCAGTCTCTTCGCCACTGCTACCAGTTCTTCATTGGAAACTTGAGAACGTTCGGTAGCTATTTCGGCGTACGGTGTCGGTGGCCATATCGTAGGATCATGCATCGGAAATAAACCCTCCACAATGACCTTCAGCTTCTCGGGACACGATTCGACGGGCGTCACAGGTCCTCTGATCTTCGCCATCACGACTCGATACGCGTTGCCCCATGGGTTGGCATCTGCCTCTCGGCACAGCTCCTTAAAACAGTTCGCTTTGCTCATTGTAATTTCCCGTTTCAAGGCGGCTCTAGCTGCTCGGTACACCGTATTACGTTCCTCTCTATCAGCACTGTTTCGTGCTCTCTGAGCGCGTCTTCTGGCTCGAAGACAGCTAGCGCGAAGGTTGCGGAGAGAGTCGTTCCACCAGTAAGCTGGGCGTCTTCCATTTTTTGGTGCAACTTTCCTCGGCATGGTAGTGTCGCATGCTCTCACCAGTAGATCTGTCAACTTTTCTGCGTTCCAATCTGAAACTCCGCTATCTAGACGAAGTGCTTCGACGAAAAGGTCCTTGTCGAAAGCATTCGTCTTCCACTTCCGCTCACAGCTTGTTGTCCTCCGAACTCGCACGTGGTTTCGTTGACCGATTCTGTACCGGATCGCCTGGTGATCACTGTGCGTATACGACTCGCACACTTTCCACTCCGTACTCGCCAACAGCGACGGACTGCAAAAAGTAACGTCGATGATGGATTCGCGCCCATCTTTCCGGAAAGTGCTGGTGGTACCTTCGTTCAGTAACGTTACTTCCAGCTTTGCTAGAGCTTCCAGTAGACTGTACCCTCTGATGTTGGTGCATCTACTTCCCCACTCCACCGCCCATGCGTTGAAGTCGCCTCCAATGACGATCGGTGTTCTACCAATTAGTTCCTCGGTCATTGCGTCTAGCATCTGGTGGAATTGATCAGTTGTCCATCTCGGGGGTGCGTAGCAACTACACATGAAGATTCCATTAATTTTGGCGATTACGAAACCTTCATGTGAACCTCCAACCACTTCCTGGATAGGATATCTGCCCATCACCTGTATTGCAGCAATCCCTAAACTATCCGTCGCCCAGCTGCCGTTATCACGGGGTACTCGGTACGGCTCCGCTATGATTGCAACGTCGCATTTTGTCTCTGTTGTCGACTGCCACAACAGTTGCTGAGCTGTGTTGCAATGGTTCAGATTGATCTGAATTATCTCCGTTACTGCGATTCTGCTAACGCCTTCTTATACGAGGGACACTTGAAGCTTCCTGTCGCATGGTCGCTGCCGTTCTCTGGTTTGCAGAGCAGGCATTTGTAGGCCATACTTAGGTTCCACTGTTTGTATACCGCCTGGCCGACTATGGCTGCGTCGATGATGGCCTGGTCTTTTCAGCCATGCGTATTTTTTCTGCATCCTTTCTGCTCTTCTGCGATGATGTGATGCTGTTCGCAGTGAGCAGAAACTTTGGCGGTAATTATGCTGCTCAGTATTTTGTACAGACTCGATAGGCACGTTATCGGTCTGTACTTTGATGGGTTCAATGTGTTGCTGTCTTTCGGGAAGAGGAAGGTGACGGGTGGCGAATTCAGGAAGGTTGTGTGGGTCACGTAGCACCTTGTAGAAGCACTCAGCTATCTTTGGATGTGCGACGGTCAGCTTCTTGTGCCAAAAGTTCTGGACACCATCGGGGCCCGGTGCTGCCCAGTTCCTCAGGTACCGCGGGGCTTCGCGGACATCGTTCTCTCCGACGATGATAGATTTCATCTCTCCAATTTCACCACAACTCTCCTCCTCCCGTCCTAACCACATTTGCCCGTCGCGATGTTCTACTGGGGTCTCCAAAATACCAGCCCAGAAGTTCGTCACATCGCTAATATCTGGCAAACCTTCTCGGTAGTCGGGCTTCTCGTCGCTAATGTGGTCGTAGAACGCTTTCTCGTTATCTCTGAACATCCGATTTTGTTCCTGGCGCTTTGCAGAGTCAGAGTACCGTTTCAGCCGTTTTGTAAGGACGCTCAATTGCTGTACTAGTGTGTCGAGTTTTTCCGTTAGCTGGTGAGCTCCAAGCTGGCGAAGTTCAGTAGGCCGCACGATCACAGCAACTTGGCGACATAATTTCGCCGATCTGCTGCCTCTTTTGTACGCCATCAGTCTTCCAATTGCGGCGCGCTTGTTTAGGATCCGTTGCTCCAGTCTCCTTCACCATGGAGGCTCACGCCTTTCACGGAGATGTTGGAGCACGGTATTATACGGTATTATAATCTTTTGGCGGTCGCCACAGCAGCACAGTAAACTTTCAGTTGCAGCTCCTCCATGTACTCAGCATCAACCAAGTGCAGCGGAAGAACGTGCGCGACAAAGGATCCGTGTCGCGAAACTGTGAGATCGCATCGTCGTAGTGGAAGACCAGATCGCGTAGTAGTTGTTGATCTGGCTGTGGGTCTTCCGGCTCAGGGGGTTGTTGTGCTGTGGCCTCCACTGGTGCTAATTCGCGTGCCCCACTCGCGAATGAATTGCTCAGCCGTACTGAACTTCGTCTCGACACATCACTTGCTCTGTTTGTTCTGGAGCTTAGTTCTCTCTGCACCTGCTGCTTGATCTCGTCGATTTGCGTTTGGGAGAGCATGTTGTTGCGTACTATCGCTCTACGCCTCGCGTTCATCGCGTTCTGATCAAGCCTCCCGACGAACTCTGGATACGCTTCCTCGAACATTGTTAGTATTCGAGGGCGACCGCTCATGTCCGTCTCCAAAGCTGTGCAGATGTAATAGGCGCGGATCACGAATTCGTTCATTTCGTGTGTCCACATGATCCGTCGCCTAGTGGTACCCACAAGTGTGGACGATTGTCGTCTGGTAGTCGTAACACGTCTCGTAGGCGCAGCGTTTCTTGGGTGATGTCGATGGCTGCTGTTTCCGTGTGGCGGTAGCTCTTCGGGTTGAACCCGGCTGGTGACCCGCTCTTGCACCTCGCCCTCCAGCCGCTGGGCGCTCGCTCCTACGCCCGTTCCAGGACTAGCTCCAGTTCAGGGACCCTCATCGGGTGATCGCATTCGTAGTATTCGTCTTGACCTTAATTCCATTTTCTGGGTGTATCTCCTTCGCCCGGGAGACAGCGGGTTTGGCAAGGTATATTAGAGTCCCACCTTGCCAGAGGAACCTTTTCGGGGCGCCGCCCCTAACATGGAGACAGACGCACATCTAAACCTCCAGTGACCCGGGAGGCCTTCCCCGGGAGAGATATAACGCTCTGACTCGCTCGCATCCCCTCACTTAGCCACTTTCGACACCCGTTCTCGGAGCCAAGACCAGGCGTGTGTTTCCAGTTCACGCCCGATCTAAAAATGTCGTCATATGATCTTCGTGGAGGCGTGAGATAGGAACATTTGAGACCAACAGGTAGGCTCCTACCCTAGTGTTGATCCCCATTTGAGAACCATTTTTATTTTTCATGTTTTTATAATTTTTAAATTTTTTTTTTAAATTGTTTTTTATAATTTTTTTTAGTGCAATACACTAAAATAAGATCTCTACTGTCAACAAATGGACCTTTTGAAGCAAGCAATTGACCAGAAACGTCTAGAATTTGTCAACAGAAGAGGTGTTTTGTTCCATCAGAACAACGCAAGGCCACACAATTCCGAGAGTTTGATTGTGATGTTTTAATGCATCCAGCATATAGTCCGGACCTGCCACCAAGCGTGCCCCATTATTTTCTCGCATTGAAAAATTCCAAAGTGATAAGAAATTGGGATCAAGAGAAGATTGTAAAAATCTATTGCTAGCGTTTTTCACCAATAAGGACCAACACCTCTATGATAGAGACATTATGAAGCTGCCTTCACAATGGCAACAAATTTTACAAGCATGTTAAAAATAGTTTAGAATTTCACCAAAAAGTAATGGATTACTTTTCCCACAACATAATATAACAGCCATTCCTTACCACCCATATAGTGATTCTCTGATTTTCTTGAAAAGAGATGATTGTTTTCTTTCTCGCAAAACATTAGACCAGTATTTTTTATCATATCAAATTCAATACCAATATTCTTATAACAAAAGTATAAAAAATATAGCGCCCTTGGTCTCGGGACCATGAAAACTATGAAAAATAAGCACAATCATTCTGTTCTGACAATAATTAATAAAACAATCACTTTTCTTATTCTGTTTATTTATTTATTTATTTATTCATTCATCTGACTTTTCGCTGTCTTAATAAAATAAGAAATATGAAAAAATATTTAGACACAAAGTAATTTAACATTTACCTGAAGAAGTTGTAGAATGCCCATTGCATTTAAGATAATTGTACCGGAGTCCATCTATTTTTGGGCAATGCTCGTAGCCATCTTTCTATACAGCCATTCCATGCCAAACCGAGTGGTTCTCAGCCTTTCGTGGAAAGTGGTGATTTTGTTCTTTATAGCAAAATATTAGACCCGTTTTTTTATTAGGGCTACCATATTCATTTTAGGGTGATCCGAAAAATATTTTTTTTTCTCATTTTTCCAAAAATCACCTTTTTCAAAAATTACTAACTTTTGAAGTACTGTACCGATTCAGATAATCGACATATTAAAGCCAATAAGCTGGTCTTCTGTGGAAAAATACTATAGTTGCAGAAAATTCAAATTTGGTTACCGCCATAATTGATTTTTTTCTCTATTATAGTTACATTCAACACATTTCGGCTGGTTAGTCACTTTTACTTCCAATTTTGGAAGAATGTCGGGAGTGAGAATTGAACTCGTGATCTCTGCGTGAAAGGTATGGATGTTACCACTACGCCAGATCGCCTCCAATTGATTGTATTTGTTTTTTATGGTTTTCATGGTCTCGGGATTTTTTTCATATTTTTTCTTGAAAGCTGAGGATCTTTTACATAACATATCCAAAAATTAGAGAGGCGTTTTTTCGTTTTTGAGTTATGATTTTTCAAAGTTAACCGATGAACCATAAAATCTTTTTTTTTCCATTTTCTCTGTCGCGTCACGTAAATTGTCCAATTTTATGTGCGTATTTCACAGTCGTTCATTGATGAATTTACAAGATTCTTGCACAATTCGATTCGAACCCCCCTTACACTCAAGGCAAGACTTATCCCTAACGCGTGATCAACAGCGATCACCTTTAGCCCTTAATTTTTTAGACTTTACATATCTTAGAGTTTCAGTGACTGGAAATTCTCCAACATGTGTGAATAATGGAGCTACCACCTTGTTATCCTACCATGCTATCACTTACACCAATTCTCACTCCCGACATTCTTCATTCGGAATGGAAGTAGAGCCGTGGTCCGAGAGACGAACTAGCCAAAACGTTAAAAGTCAGAAAAGACTAGCGTAGAGATTTCATATTCCCTCTAGGGTTCTTTCATCTCTGTATTAACTACTGAATATGGAATGATAGTATCAGTATCAATATCGTTGAAGTGGGCTTCACACACGAACAAGGGCATATGTCCATGGGGAAATTTCTTTCATTACGCAAAGAATGTATTTTTTTACCTAACTACTTCTAGGCAATGATTACTTCATAAAATCTTCTTGTTCTAGTAATTAAGTTGTTATCATTCTAGGTATTCTCCGAACAAAGCGAACTACAACATTTTTTATTGCACAAAAATATGCTTCAACTGAGAGTTTGTTTGAATTTTTTATGTAGAGTATTTACGAATTTGTGGGTATATCCAACATATTTAAACCCCCATCCGTTCTACTACTTTTGTTATGTTGAGTTCATCCACATAAAGTTTTTGGTCAATTCGCACTGTGGAAAACCCTCACTAAGGTACTGGATCACAGATCGGATATTATGAAGGATCATATTCTGGATGACCTATCATAGGTTTGTGAAGTTCATCGTCATCAAAATGCATCGAGAACTTTATGTTCACAAATTTGTTGAAGAAATCTGGTCAAATCTAAATTTTTAAAACTAGTATATCCTAGTGACGTAAAATTCATGTACAACATAGGCAATTTTAACCAGATTTCCCTGGTAGAGATAAAGAGATGATGAAAAAAAGACCGCTCACAGATGGACCAACAAACGTGGCCCACAACTTATGCGAGGTATTCCAAGATACCTTTTTTTTAATGAAAAATAAAAACTATTTCGACATCTTAAAATTCTTGTTTTATAAACTATTCGGAGAAGGGGGGAAGAAATCTGTCGATATAACCATATAGGAGAGCAGGTGAACAGTGACTTGCTCAAGTCGGTCAAATTTACCTAGAAATATTTCAATTTTCTATTGTAATTTTCTCCATCCGATCGATATGAATCAACAAATAAAATTCAAACATATTCTTCTTCTGAAAATATTTTTCTAGTATTTTCAAAAAAATTTATCGTAGTTGTGTTATTGATAATAGTAATTCTAATCAAGGAACATGGATGTTCTCAACACTGATGGAAAAAATTGCTTCAAAAGATCAATGATTACATATATACCGCTAGTCAGATGTATTGATAGATGTATTGACATCCCTTACACAGAGAGAATACTATGAACGAAGAGTTAACAAAAAATTCAAGAGAGCGACATGGAAGTGAAATCATTGCTGCCTTCACTCCCAAAACTTTGCTCATACTCATACATAAACACTTAGGCGTCGTGCACAAATTACGTAACGCATTAAGGGGGGGGGGGTCGAGGTTGCGTTACTTTCTGTGTTTTAGAGATATGAAATTGCGTTACGTAGGGGGGGGGGTCCAAAATCCGGATTTTTATCGTTACGTAATTTGTGCACGACGCCATTATTGTATCGCCAAACTACAAACAATTATTCTCAACTTGTGCATCTGAGGATGAGAAGTTTTTCGCACTAAATAAAAATTACGCCTAATTATGCTTATCATGAATATGTTTCTAGCATGGCTTGAATATTTTATCGTCAGTTCAAATAAATAGATGTTCATCGAAAACGTTTGATTTCAAATTTTAGTTTCAGATGCCAGAAATTCAGGTTTCTAATAAGATTCTAATTTCAGACTCTAGATGTCAAATTCGGATGCCAGATATAAACAAGAGTTCCATTGATAGATTCTGTACTAAAATTTCTCTCTAAATTCCATTATTTAGCCAAGTTCCATAATCAGTTTTCAACATCAAACTCTTGAAACAGGTTTCATATACATATTCTTCTAATTTCACAGATTTAAAATTCTCAGACAACCTATTCCATTATCACATTGTACGGATGTATATTCAATTGCTGCATATATATGCTATACACTGGAGTTTTTTTCATGCGTTTTTATTGTTTTCCGTGACATTTTACCCGATTTTTTTTTCACGCGATTCTCTCGAAATTACGTGATTTTTATACTCAACTAGCTGACCCGGCAAACTTCGTCCCGCCCAAAATTGTTTTTTTGTTATCAATACCTTTAAACATTCACGTTTTCTTACTAAGCGCAAATTCATGAGTCCAATCGCAGAACTGTTCATTGATTGATGTTTGATGGGGTCGATCCCCGTTGAATTTACCTTTTACCAAGAAAATCCTAGTACTTCTACCAAAACTCATCATTATACTATCAGATTATTTTCAGACACAATTCTCGTTCTATATTTTTCAACCACTTGCAAATAGCATGTTTCTCCGTTACATGGAATGAACGTTTAATACAGAAAATATGATAGAATAAAAACAGACCCCTCTCCTCTTCTCCCCTTAGAGAAGGGGGGGTGTGTCTATTCACCATAGAAACGTTTCGTGCACCCTAAAATCCCCCACCCCCCTTAGAGAGGGAGGAAGAGTATCTATCTACCATAGAATCATTTATTGCACCCTAAAACCTCCACATGCCAAATTTGGTTGCATTTGCTTGAATAATTCTCGAGTGTAGTGTCTAACCACATTGAATACATTTATTGCGCCCTGAAACCTCCATATACCTAATTTGATTTCGTTTGGATGATTAATTCTCGAGTAATGCAGAAATTTGTGTTTCATTTGTATGGCAGTCCCCCCTTAGAAAGGAAGGAGGAGTGTCTAACTACCATAGAAACATTTATTGCACCCTAAAACCTCTAGATGCCTAATTTGGTTGCATTTGCTTGATTAATTCTCGAGTAATGCAGAAATTTGTGTTTCATTTGTATGGCAGCCCCCCCTTAGAGAGAGGGGAGGGGTCTCAAACAATCACGAAAACCTTCCCCGGCCCCAAAAACCGCTATGTACCAATTTTCATGTCGATCGGTTCAGTAGTTTCCGAGTCTATAAGAATCAGA
This sequence comes from Toxorhynchites rutilus septentrionalis, assembly GCF_029784135.1. Lineage (NCBI taxonomy): Eukaryota > Metazoa > Arthropoda > Insecta > Diptera > Culicidae > Toxorhynchites > Toxorhynchites rutilus. Next base: position 228,811,403 of record NC_073746.1, read on the forward strand.
CAGACAGACAGACAGACAGAAATCTATTTTTATATACATAGATTTTCTTATTTTTACCCTATTTTTTGCGCGCAAAAAAATAATTCAGTGTATACAACATCTTGTATGGATAATTTTCAAGTTTCACGGATTGTACAAGATAATTTTGCCATTTTTTTGTCAGATCGCTTGTTTCCAACACAATAGTTCAGAAGATTCTCGTACTCTATTTTTTTTGTTTTGTTTAATTGAACACGTTGAGTCCCGACCGAACTAGAAACCGACGGTGAACTTTTCGTCAAGCAGGCTTGCCATGCGGGTTTCAGGGGGCTTTTCTGAAAAATCGTTTTCTAACTACGATGCTGTTGTCCTAATGCCGATGCTCTCCAAATGTCCAGGTAAATTATACTATCTATTATGACAATGTCCAGGTAAATTATACTATCTAGACACTGGACAAATGTCTAGGTAAAAGTCCAGTGTCGAAACGATCACATCTATCCCAATTGATTATCAAAAATAAACTATCTGTCAGGTCGACTGTAATATTTAAGTGTGCATGTCATCTAAACATAAAAGCATATATTTTTAAAATATCATACTATTTGGGAACAATTGGTTTATTGTCTACTGTTAATTTGATCAATCTGTTTTGTGTGAATAATGATTTTTTACTTGGGGAAAAAAGAATATCAAATGCATAAACTTTGATGCATTTGATATTCTTGATATTTGATATGTAATAAGTAAAGCTTTCAAGAGGGCTGTAAGGACCTTCAAAGTGACAACAACTCGTAAACATACTCGTAAACGAAGATAACAATTAACAATTGCAGAATCACTAACACATACTTGCCAATAGTTGTTTGGAGTTTTTTTTTCTATTACATAAACCCACTGCGGTTGGAATTAATTTCCCTTGAAAGAGATCCTCTTATCTTTCCATGATAATCATATTTTATTTATGCCGTGTAGCGTTACCTATTATTCATAGAAACTCCGTATACATACGTGAAAAAAATCACTAGAAATTAGAATTCGTTTGGAAAAAATGTGAACTATTATATCGTTGTATTTAGTATTAAGTATGATTTCTTGTTGTGGTGGCTGAGAGCAGACAACGTCCACAAAGGGTTAATACATGTGACAGCATAGTTTCCCCCTCAATTTTGGTGGGCGCACACAGAGTGTAGAAATTGTCACGAAATGACCGGCATGGTGGCATGGTGGCATGGTAGTGGAGTCAACAGTCATACTGACTATCTCAAACTAGAATTACTAAAAACTAGCTAATATTTCAAAAATTGCAAACCTAGCATTGCGCTCACTGTATCGTAACACTAAACTGAACTAATTTTACCAACAACAGCACAAAATTGTCATGGAGCGTCAATAGTTTCTGCTCATCACATTTCATACATATCATCTTCCACGTTTTGTCCGTTTCCAAATTTCCGACCCGAATATCTTTTATTCCTGCACAACAGGTAAACTCGGTTCGGTACGAAGGAATAGTGCTGAGAGCAACCGATGTGACACTTCGTTCCTGAAAACAAGGGGTGTCATGCTGGGTTTCCAGCCAGAATGCGCTTGTCGACGAAGGAACATGAAGCGAGATAAAAAAGTTTATCTATAATAACAATAAATTTATTGACACGAGTAATTAATTGACAGCATAAATTCTTACAACTCTTTTATTTTTTGTTTAATTCGAGCCTTGTGGGGAACAGAGGTGGAAGGGACATATTGAATCCCGCAGCGTGTTTCTTTCGATTCTTCTACCTGGTCAGGATGGTATATTCATCGAGTTCAGAATGTTTGTTTAAATTGCGGTTTTATGGCTGAGGTTATTTGGAATTGGAACAAAAGAAAGGACACGATTAGAATGGTTAGCTTTTGGCATGTATTCAGTAAACTTGGATGGAAACATAGTGGCTTGAAAAACCGCTGTAAGTTATAACTGTAAATAATTCACTCGAATTCAAGGCAAACTTCCACTAAAGAGATTTGCTTGTTTTGTTGATCTTTTCTTCTCAAGGTGATTTCTCCACTTAACAAATGACCTCCAGCACCTTAGATCACCCGATGGAAGACAATGTTCCTTCCACCTTATTTGCATTCCAGTAGGGCTCCTTCAGCAGCTAACAAACATTACATCTCCGACGGTTGAAGCTTGTTGTGTGTACACATCAACAGCACAATGCGCATATCTTTCGAGAAGCGTCCAAACCTCGTCCCATTCAATCATCTGCAAAGTCACCCTGCTGGATCTGGCAGCGAAAACACCCAAGTCATCATTCCAGTCTACGGTCCGGAAACGACAGCACCATGGCAGCGTTAGAACCAGAGGCAACAGCTTCTCAAGTACTTCAGGGAATAGCACGAGTTTGTTTATCCACTGCTACCGAACTATAGCAGCTATTTTTATAGACCCTTGGTGGCATCCATCGTAGTCATTGAAATAAAAGTATACAAACAACTGGGCAAAAAACGAAAAAAGTACACTTTTTCGGAAATTTCAATAATTCCCCGCTGAGAAAAATGCATCGCTTTCGTCTAATTATCCATGCGATTAACACTCACATGTGGTAACCTATACGCATCTATAACAACTTGCCGACGGACCAATGGATCGCATTAGCCCGTAAAAGGGTACCAAGCGTTTTACCGCCGCCACCTTCGAGTGTTTGATTTATAATCACTGCCGATGGGTCGATCTACGGTTTCGCTGTAATATGAATATGACTACCTGCTGAATGAGTGGTCCTTCGCGTTTTATCCGTGTTGTATAATTTTCCCTTCGATTTTATTCCAAACCCGTACACTGTAAAAAGGCAAATTAGCTGCTAGAATCGATACCCTTGTCCAAGTTCGGAGCCGCGTCGATTTCTGACGCTTCCACCGCCTCAACGCGGTAATCTTTTCTCCACGGTTTGATTACGGTTGTTCATTTGACTCATTTAGAAAATGATAAATTGATATTTAATCATAAGTAATTGATGGTTAAATTCCTCTCGCAGCGTTTACTTGGTGCAACAATCTGTCCGACCCTTCTCGCCTCTCAATTCCACGAGGATTACGATGGTGATCCCTCGTTGGACCCGGAGGTGTTTCACTGTCTTCATAAGCAATGTTTTGTTTTTCATTTGGACCTAGCCCATTAATTTGCCCCTTTTCGCCGCCGTTCGCTCTATGGCAGGGGTCTATCATTTAGTCGGATTGTTTAGACACGTTATCGATACGGCTTGTCAGCACCCTTCTGGCCATCGTTTCGGCATCCAACGGGCCGTCAGGTCCCAAGTATATGTATACGGCCAAAGCATGACAGACTGTGTTGTCGATGTCGGTATATGGTTACGGTCCGCTTGATTAAACTGATCCAGATCGATTGTACCAAATGCTAAGCCAGAGGGTGTGTACCTGTCGGTAGTGATTAATGGAAACAAATCACTTTATCAACGGGACCGTGAATTGAGGGTTGACTCGAAATGGGAAAATTGAGGAAAAAGTGCAACGCACCGAGAAAGACGATGATGCATAAGTTTAACAGATAAATAAATTGATCCCATAGGTTGTCATGCAATTCACTTTAGCAGAGATCGAGTGAAATTTTATTTCGTTAGTAATTGTATTCGATACCAATAAAATGTTCGCAAAATGCGAGTATCTGCTATACCTGGGGTGGCCAAATTTCCGGTTATTGCGAGCGACTGATTGTTCGTATGTTCGAATGGTCTACCAACGTTGGTTGTATTATCGAATTATGAGAAAACTCATGAAGTACTTAACGATGAAGCAAAAATGGAAATAAAGATAAAACATAGATAATAATGATGAATATTCAGTGATAAATCATTCTATAACAAAAGATAATTATCGCCTATTCAATAATTTATAAGTGGAACATTCTTTTCTTCAAAGTGTTATTGTTAAATATCGGTGAAAATTATTCTATTTCCTAATTACTTCGAGATATACTATCATTAGTAGAAATAATATGGCGTTGTTGATACGATTGACGAATGATTTAAAAATTTATTGAAGATGAAAGACTGCTCTTTCATCGAAATAATGTACATCGCTACCAGTCGATAGAAATAATAATAAAATTATATGTACGAGTACTGTTCAAAAAATAGATTTTTTTCTATAAATTTGCTACATGACAATTTTGGAAATATATTAAAAAATAAGTATGTGGTATGAATGACATACGTTTAAATATATTGAATTGTGAAGATAGAAACTTGTTAGCAATATTTAATTTTAGTATATTCTAAACTCCTTCTCATCACTGCTGTTGCATACCTGACTATATTGCTTGTTAGCCATGCTTTACACAATTATTGTACATTACTTATTATATTTTGTTATAATATTATATAACAGAGCTTCATTAGAACTCGCATTCCGTTATTCGCAGTCTTTAAAACAAAGTTTTCTCCAAACATTTATTTTTGTTGTTGTGTTTTGAAACCTTATGCTGGATGTAGAATTGTTTTCATCATTTTCAATTTATCATTTTAGTAATAATATACCTGAAGAAACCATTGTTGAAATTGTTTTCATTTTTTTGTTGTTTTAATACAAGTTATGGTCGAACAATTGGGCTTCTTATTTTGTTTAAATTTTCATTAGAGAGCCCATAAAAACTAATTTATTATGTTATTTGTGAAAATCAAATAACTAACAATCTGAATGAAAAAAATTGAAAATATGTTTCATTAAGGTCAATACCAACTCCTTATAAAATCATCACAGCAAAATATGAAGGGATATTAAACTCATAGCATTAGAGAGGGACACTTTCCTTGATCAGCTGGCGGGTATCTAGAAATAGTTTCGCGGGTGACCGGACTACGATTTACTCACTCATGTCTTATTGCCACTATGAATATAAATCAAAGTGTCAAGGAAAATCCAAATCATATCAGGTCCTAAGAAAAAATAACGCAAGCAACACCTCTACTTAATTGAGAAGGCAAAGTTTTTCGAAGAAAGTCAGTGCCACTGAAAAAAATATATTTGAAAACGTTATCGGTCTACATTTTTTTTTTGTTTTTTGCCGAATTCTCCGATTTCTGGTTTCTGGATGATACTATTTTTTGTTTTTTTACTCTTTTTTTTACTACTTTTCCTGGACCACTTCTAATATTTTATTTGTATGTTTTGGAACCTACATACCAAACCTGCTTCATTAATTATTCATTTGAATATAACAATATATATGTTCGGAAAAATATATCCAAATATTATTTTTCTTTGTTTATTTGCAGATGCACAGAACGTTCAAATCGAAGGCACAGACTGTCAAACGTTGCAGGTATAAATATTGGAAGAAGTGATGATACTCACACATATTCATACGCATTTCCACACATACACACACCCCACACCCACAAACTCATGAAGATGGAAGTTACGAATCGTTCATTCTGAGAGTCGCGTAGGATTTTGTACTTCTGATACGATTTGTGATTAAATGCTCCTCTAATTTACTCCAAACTTTGAAAAATCGGCTAGAAGAAACGACTGAACGTATCAATATGAAATACACCGCAGCTATGACAAAGCAAACCATCAAAACATTTTAATTCTCTTCGAAGTGTACTACACCAGTACGACGCTTTGTGTAATCATTTGGTCATCATCCCGTAGATGAACAGCATATAGCCCAAAACCGACTAAAAAGGAAAATTAACCATTATTCTTATGTTTGTCAAAACCAGTGCCACAGATTATCAAAATTTATTCACGAATGAAGGAATCAGACTTTTCCCAGTATCGGATGAATTCTCTTCTGTTGAAACTCAACACCATTTCTACCATAATAAGTATAACACAAGAGTCGAGACGCGTGAACTTTGTCTGGTATATTGATCGAAAACAACATGAATGAATTTCTAAAAGCCTACATTCAGGCACTTTCATTACTGTCAATAAATTTAGGTGATTATCACGTACGTTAAGTTGATCTTCATCGCTTGCAGTGAATTTTTATTGAAAACGTGTCACCCATTGCACATATAAATAGTGGTGTATGCCATTTCCGAGCAAAGATGCAAATGAAAAATGAACTTCATGGCAAGCTGATGTTGATGTTCATTCCACTGGGGTTCATTGATAGTGTTGTTTCATATTTATCGACTCTCGCTTGAGCAGTAGTTTATCAATACAAGGAATGCAGAAATTCGCCGAATTTGAATGTCGTGAACGTGAACATATTCAGCACTGGTCAAAACCAAACCAAGTGGTGTATTCTGTTGCGTTCCACGTGTTTTGTGTAGAAGTGGTCTTTTAAAAGGAATACACTTGCCTAAATCTCGAGACTCATGAAATGCTTTAAGGCCATACCTCCCAACAAAATGCGGAGACAAAGATTTCGAATTCGCTCCAGTTTAATGAGATGTGTTTTATCAACTGATTGGAAACAGCAAATGCCATAATCCATCATTCGGAGGATAATTGTTCGATACAACAATATTGGATCTCTTAGATGGGCATCCAACCAGGTTCCAGTGATTGTGCGGAGGAAGTTTATTATTTGTTGACATTTGTAATTCAATATATAGATATATGGATTCCTCAAGTACAGTAGAATCCGTTTATTATGCCTCCGTTTGTATTGATCAACCGCTTATTATGACTTAATTACACAACGAAGTTTGGTTTCATTTAAAATTATTTGTAAAAAAAAGTCAGATAAAATGACTACCTTTACAGTGGCATGTCACCTATTATGATCCATTTTTTGTAAATTATGTCCGGTTATAATACCCGACATTTTTTCACAAAACGCTTCGTATGACATCCGCTTATTATGACGTGTTTGTCAAATCTCTTAGATAAACGGATTCCATTGTATATCTGGAGTCGAAACAAATCTGAAAATACTTAAATAATATAGAATGAGTAATCGTTTTACCCAAAAGTTGATGCTTTTGTTGTGCTGGTAGAAGATTCCTAGGAAAAAAAATCTACTGTCAGTTTTTTCTGTAGAGAATTCCATTCCTAACTCATTGACCCTACTTGGCAAACTTTCAAAAATATCTTGTAATGGTTCTTGCAGGCCACATTCATTTGGAAAACTATTTGTAAAAAAAGACACAAATAGGTTTTATAAAAATAGCACAAAGGAGACCGTGATAATTTTTTTTTCTCACAACTTGTATTTTAGCATTATTCGAAAGAGGCGAAAGACCTCGAGAGTGTAATTTGTCAGACAGCATCTCTATTGGGAGTGAATCAAAGGTTCCCTAACGCTGAGAAGACTGGAGCCACTTGCTTCTTCCGGAAATAAGGTATCTGGATTTCTAAAGAAACTAGCGAAAGACAACCCTTCGTCTCCTTACCTCTGCGGAACCCAAATTGTGTATACAAGATCTAATTTGTTGCAAAAAATTTTCAAAAAAAAAAACACGCTAAGTCTCTTCAACGATTTCCGAATCCGAATTGAAGTTGGACATGGGCTTATTGGGATTACTATTTTTCGTACTTGTCCTTAATAATCCGGAATAATATTAGGCTTCAGAAATTGAATGATTGAATTCAACAAGCAATGCTTTCTGCCTCAGAATCAGGATTAGTCAATACGTTCTTAGTAAAGGATTGAACATACACCCAGGTTTTTTTACGCGGTTTTTTTCGCGCGGTTTTTTTTACGAGGTTTTTTTACGCGGATTTTCCAATTAACGCGTTTTTTTTTACGCGGATTTTCTAATTAACGAGGTTTTTTTTCTTTTAGCAACAACAGATGACCTCATTCGTGAGGAAAACCGAACTATAGCTACCTATATCCTGAACCAACGTAATTCCCGGAAAAAACTACGAGTTTTCGGAAGCGAGCAACACTTAACTTTTTACTTCCGTTATACATAAGAATAGTCCCATTTGATATCTGTCATTAGTTGACATGTTTTTTTTTCGCGGATATTCTAATTAACGCAGATTTTTGAATTAACGCGGTTTTTTTCACGCGGATTTTTTTTTCACGTACGTATTCCCCGCGTAAAAAAACCTGAGTGTAATAGAAACGCCCGATTGAAAACGAGCACTTAGAACTAGCTTCGAAAACCAGTCGAGTACCCGTCACTTCCAGTTTTTTAAGTTGAATTTTCTTGGAGATCCTTTTGTAATTGGCATAACAAGACTGTTCTGTTGATAGGTTTAAATGATACTCAAAGTGTCATTAGCTATTTACTAACTATATCCACAGTTCTCATAGCTTTCCAGCCCTTCTGTATTCCGCAAACAGTAACGACCTGAAACTGTCCAACAAGAGCGAACCGTTCGCGATGACAAACGATCCGGCAAATGTGACACAAAGATCATTCTTCGTTTGCACCGGACAGTAGGATTTAAATCCGCTATTCATAAAGTCGCCAAAGGAGACTGAAAAAGCCTGTATCATCCAAACACCGAACAAAGAAGCTTTCATTGGGCACCGCTAAAAACGGAAACGTTCCTCAATGGAGCCTCCCGGCAATTCTCGAGCGGTCTGGCCATATAATCACCGGTTAACGAAGTAACGAAATATTCAATTTAGAAAAATCGCTCCCGATTCGTTCTGCCGTATAAATAAAGCAGCATTAACGCAACCGATTGTGCAAAATCACGCCCCTGATAAAAGGCCCCATAATGAGCCGCAGGACCGCAGATCGAGAGTGTCCACAATTCACGACCGCTTCGGAATGCGCAAGACATTGTCTCATTTCAGCATGCGAGATCGCGCAGAACTTGTGATAAATTTCGCAACTTGTACGTACAAACCGGCCTTACTGGATTGCATTTTTTCCCATAACTGAACATCGTCTAGCCAACTTCCACTCTTGTTCCAGAAAGTTGTCAACAGGCATAGCACAAGTCGCAAGGCTTTCAGAAATTTGAAAAATGCCCCGATAGAATTTATTACTCTATTAACGGTCGTAAATCTCCCAGGCAAGGGCTTCGGTAGAGCTCAGGCGTAATCGAATCAAACCGGGGAATAGCTTTTCGTTAGGACTCCCAACTTTGTGTTGATACTTGCTCGTTTGTTGCCGTTGCTTTTCCGGTCCGATATCTGTTACATGTGGCGGTACATAGCAGCGCGCTGTAGAGCATGTGGTTAACAAGAAACTTTCGATCTTGAGCTTTGTAGTATCCAAAGCACGGACAGATAACCACACAATTCGTGTGGTCTATGCCGCTTCTAATTATTGGAAGATTAATCAAACCAAGTCCCAGATAAAACCATCTGAGTAAACCTATAAATCATTGGTGGGTCATGTGATTCAGTGACACAATACGGTTGGCTCTAATTGAAAGTTGCTGTAAATCAAATCTTGATACGACATTTGCATACAGAGGTCAGTTTATGGAAATTGCAGCAAGACTGGTTTGGATATTTTTTTTTGCTTGACGGTGTACATGATGTTTCGGTAATGTTTACATGTTTACAATATCATTGCAGGGTTTACACGCTTCCTACATGGGTTTCCGCCACTCGATGTGTTCCCAATATGCAATTTGATTCTCCTTTCACACTTGCAGTGACATGTTAATTAAATAAGCTCATCTGGTACGGCTCGTCGTGAGGCAATGATTCCGTCACGCGTAATCGCTTAATTAGCCGCCAGAATGCGCTTAATAAAAATGATTATGCAGATCGGAATGGCTGTAAAATATGCCGACAGTAGCCGCCGTCTTGGTGCGATTCTGCACCATATTGATTCCCGTGGCGATGTATCGGCCTTTTTTTATATCTGACAATGGAACGCATACCAGCATTTCGGGGAAACGATTAGCATGATCACTGAATGCGATGGCGTCACACAGAGGTGGAGAGGTGGGCAAACGGCTGGGGATTCACTTAAAGGTCTTCATAACATATAAAATAAGAGATTAAAACAATCAAATGCTTATCTCCGGTAGCTGTGAATGTTTAACTTTCCGAGCCTGGTCGGGACAGAATAAGTTATTTCTGAGTCCGATCGGCGCTAGGAACAGTCGGCGCAGGAAGAAAGTCAAACAAGTGGGAAATTAAAATCACTCATAAAATTAGTAGTCGTTTTGTCGCGACGCCGTTCGAGTGAGCGTTTTCGTTTCGTTTTCTGATAACGTAAATATGGAAGGATCGTATTCACCAAAAAGAGTAGAATACTATATGACAACTACACAAACTAATTTTATGAGAGCTACAAGCTATTTTGGAGCATAGATCCAACATGAAACATAATAACCCAGGTATGTTATCAAGGTTTACGCTTTGCTAGATAAGTAATAAAATTGTCTTAACAGACCATAAAATGGGCACACAACAATATATCTATGTTGTAACAGTAGAATTTTCGCCATAGTAAAACAATTTTTCGAAACATTCAATCGGAAATGAGAATCAACAATGTATTGAATGTGTTCAAATGCCCAAATCTTCCCCTGATGACGGTAAAGATACAAACGGAATACAAACTTTCATTCGAATCAAAAATACATGTGTTTGAAATATGCATTGTTAGGACGATTTCATTTGGAATTACTCTATAGATGAACCGTTCTGTTATACAACTTTCTTCCATCTATCAGGAAGCCTCATTATGCCCTCTTTCCAAAATCGTTGAAGCTTATTTGCAAAATATTCATCTAGGTGCGTATTTATTTTTCCTATGGACTTGTCATATTTACCACGGAGTGAATTTTTAAGCAGTTTAACAAGCAATATTCGGATAGAGCATGGTCTAGGGAGTACGAACGATAAGGTTGAACGTTCCAATCAAATTGTAATAACTTTTGCTTCACGGCCAACGCAACATGCGGTCTTGAGTTGTCGCCATGAAAAAGGACGCCTCGTCGGTTCGCCATATTTTCTGCTATGAAGGCTGAAAGCTGATCCATTTGTGTTCAAATTAATCACTCACTATTTTTATTATGTATCGTTGCTTTGTGAATATTAGTGGCACCAGCTATTTTGCGATCTTCCAGTGAGCTCAATCTCGATAAGATCCGTCGTTGCAACTCGAAACTGTCAGCAATGAATTTTTCAACCCAATTGTGGACTCCCGTTTCTTTTCTTTGCGATATTACCTTTTTCAAACAATGAAGCATAACATGCCGCAAATGATTCTTTTGGCTCTCCATGTTGAACGGCGCAGAACAAATTTTAATAGAGACTTTGTCACCAACAAAACGTACTTTGAAAGAGCTCTGGGACGACAGAAACGGCTAAGAGATAGGCCCGGGTTTATTCAACAGATGGCGTCACTAAAAAATCAACAAGATTCATTTCTAGAGGTTCATCTGTTACTAGCTTATGTGTGAAGTTTCATGACATTTCGTTTATTTGTTCACAAACTACAGTTGGTTAAGTGTCACTACCTGAACATTCGTATAGAAAATGGAAAAAGAGAAATATCGTATTTTGATCAAACATTGTGTTTTGATGGGAAAAACTCCTGAGCTATAAATCGTTCACCGCTGCATCACGTATGTTCGAGCCTAGCCGAAACCTCACGAACTACTAATGAGGTAACTTCTTCCAGTACGGTTCAACCAGGCACACCGCTTCCAGAATGTAGGCATATATCTTGCCGGTCCTATCCACGTAGGTACATCCCTGAGGAACAAGCACAATTCATTGTCTGAGGAGTATATCGCAGATGTGGTCTGCCTGGCAACAAAATAAGCACATCTCGAGTTGGACCCTAACCTCACCAGTACAGCATTTGTCGCAAGTCTTCTTCTATTACCAGGCGCAGAGTGAAGCTTGCTCACATATACTGAGACAAAGCCACAAACTTCGAGGGTGCCAAGCGTGAGCTCGAGGAGTTCAGGAAGCTGTACTCGTCCCAGTACCATAAGGATAGCGTAGGAAGATGCAGAAGATGGCTTCCAATTCTATTTCAACCTTCTACGGTCACCTTCGTTTGATGATATTTCGGAAGCCTGCGTCAAGTCAGTGAAGAACGTGCTTCGTAAACTAAGGGAGAATACCCACTTCACGAAGACCGCTGAATGACATGCCCAATCCAGCTAAGCAAGAGTTTAGTCTATCTCAGTGAAAGCGAGTACACAAGCTCACATTCTGGTCCGTTGACAGCAAGACTATCTAGCCACATTACAGGTAACGCTGGTATCGAGCTCTCGATAACCTCGTCGTAGGATCCATCGGGGTCTTCAAAGAGGAGAACATTACGCCTCAGAAGTGACCATTCAAACACGTTATCAGCATTTACCTTGGCTCTGATGTGCGAGTGCGGATCACCACTATTAAAACGAGTACCGGAACAACGAAGCGGGCTATCCTGCCAATTGGGGTGAATCATGTCACCATTGCGTGGAATTCTACTCAAATCATCAAAAATTCAAGAAGCCAACATTAACAGCTGAAAATCCTTACTTAGGAGCTGAAAAAACATAAAAGTGAGCCATCCTGAACAACCGTAATGTGCTCCCGTGGTGGAGTGATGAGCGTCACGCATTATCATGCCGGGTGTTCGTGTTCAATTTCCGTTTTGGTCGAGGGATTTCTCGCCAAATTTTCAAATCTGAACTGAAATTCGTGGTTGTGCGGTTTGATATACTTTCTGGGTCGTTTTTTTTGCGAGTTTTCGTGTGTCTTTTTGAAGAAGAATGGTTAGGTGCTAAACAATGTGTGTTACAGCCCAGGACGAACAATCAAGGAAAACACACACACACATCGATCAATGGACACTTTATTTACAAACTACAAACTACAAAACGAATTTATACAACTACAAAACGCACATTTGAAATATTCAATCAAAATATACATAAGAATATTCATCGCCACTTACATAAAACATTATTTGCATAAAACATTATTTGCACAACACATAATAAAGAACAGACAGACAGCACAAAACAACAATCACAAACAATAACGAGCGAATTGTCATGAGACAAGAACGATAGAAATGGACCCGCTATACAAAGCGTAATTTTTCATAGCGAATATTCTAGATGTAACTCAAACAACATTTTTTTTGGATTACTTATCTAGAGTAACGCCGTCGATTAAGGTATGTTTACGTCTCGACTCAAAAAGTATTTTGTTTTTTATATTCCATGATCATAACCTAACTTGTTCAATAAAAATACAATACAATGATAACAGAGGTATGCTTTTCCAGTATGCAGTATGCAGTATGGCTTAACATGTGCTATTATTTCGGATAGTTATATACCAAGAATGATTAAACAAGAAAACAGGAAAATTTTAAAAAAAATCTGAATGTTTTGATGTTTATTCCTCTGCATTCAAAATAGATAGAGTGAATACCACCCTTCTTTGACACCATCCAAAAATAATATCTTATCTCCGGCGGAAAATTGTAGACGCCGTGAACATCAACACCCATGAGCGGTGGGACTGTTGCAGCGGGATGCGTTAGCGACGACAAACTCATATAGGATGATTTGATTGTCTTTTGAGATAAATAAATTAAACGATTTTTAATAATACTCTTATTTATTTAAAATTAATTAAAAGCTTCGGGGCAATCACTGGGAAAGGCTCAATCCGGTGATGCGCTATGTGCACCTTGAGTCAAAAATGTTTCACGTGGTGACGGCTGGCGGTGATGCTGATGGTGGTGGCGATAGAAAAGAAAAAGGCCAAACCTCATTAAGTGCGGCAGCCCAGAGCCAGAAAGAGTATGCTCACCTACCACCGGTGGGGAACGTAACGAATGATATGTTGATTGTCGGCACTTTGAGCAATGTTTACTTCATCAACCGTAAGGAAGCCGGTTTACAACGCTTGATTAGAAAAAAAAATTACTATGATATGTAGTAACTCGGAAGAAAAGCAATCAGCGAAATTATGAATATGGGATTCAATTATAATAATGCTTTCTGAAATACTGTTTTCAATCAACAACGCTGTGTGATCCAATTTGGTGAATATAATCAAAACCCATATATTGTGATATTACGCAAAAACGGATGAACCTATTCGACTATAATCTAAACAATGCAACTGCTGTCCCCCAGGAAAGGTTTCTTGTTTATCACTTTCCCCGACACGAGGTATATGTTTCAGAGATGGCTTTAATGTGTTTCCCATTTTAACAAACCTTCATTATTACGATTATTATTATTATTTTTATTATTAGCAGCGGACAAACAAACCACCATAAATCAGAGAAGATGACTGTCCGGGAGTGCATCCATTCGCCAGACATTGTGCATTTGCGATACTAGCGACCGATGCTGCTGCTGAAATGCTACGTGTGATCGCTAAAAGGACTTGTTCTTCAGCCAGGCAGCCGTCGAGACCCAGAAATGTTTAATGTCTTTCCGCCGGCCGTTGCTTGCGAGGAAACCAAGAAAATGTAAAATAAATGCATCTGCGAGGCGGCGGCCCTTCTGCAATGCACACGGTCCGTCTGTCTGTCTGTCGTTCCACTGTCACACGCGCGAGATTTCCCCGGGCCCCATTGGGAGACACTTTGAACGACATACAACACGCGACAAGTACTACCAATCATCAGGCAATAAAAAGTCAAAATCAAACCAGCAAAGTATACATCATTAAATTGCATTTTATAATATGCCCCGCGCCGCAGCGCCGAGCTTTTCCCCAGCGTTCATTTCGTTTGGAAACGTCGTGAAATGGATGCTGGAATGGTGACAACTTCGGCACTACATATAATTTCGCGGCTCGCAAAACGCGTCTTCAGCGCGAAGCCGTAACAACAGTGGTACGTGTTGAGCTAAGAGGTTTCACTTCTGTTACATGCAACGCTGACATTGGCATCACCCTGGAACTGCACAATGCGAATCTGGTGTACGAAGTTTCGTATTTATGAATTATGTTCCTAGCCTAGGTTGGGACCCTAGGTTGATAAAAAAAGAGTTATAAGAAATGACACTGGAGATATTCCGAACTTCCGTAGGGCATGTATAATTTGACTATCCTCATGGATGTCAATTCAGGTATCCTCATGGATGTCAACCGGTATGAAAATTCAGCTGTTTTTTTTTTATTTTCCAGAGCTCGAAAGCCAGTTGCTGATTGGAAATTGCAGTTCAAAAACTAGAAACTTTTTTTCAAAAAAATTATTAAAATTGAAAAAAATTAAAATTTAAAAAAGTAATTCCATATATATTACTGTTACAGTATCAGTATCGGTAATTTCAGCGGACTGGTTTGCATTTTCGCTTTTATTAAAGTAAAAGTGTAAATTGTACGGAATTTTCTTTTTGTTGACTTCGATTGTTAACACCCTTTACTCAAAACTGAATGGAATGAAACAAAAAACAGTGTGTACGTGAGATATTGATCACTAAAACCAGCTACCGACAAAAAAAATGGCTTATTTTTTCCTCAACCTAATATATTATTTGTGTATCCTAATACTGACCCAATTTCCTAAAGTTATACGGATAATGGTGTTTCCTCGGTCACACGAAAATGGAAATATTTTTTTCGAAAATTGGTGAAAATTCTGAACAAGCTGTTCGATAAAAGTAATACAGTCAACTCTCCCTAACTCGATGTTCTGTATCTCGATATTTTCCCTAACTCGATGGATTTCATGGCACCATCGATTTTACAAGCATTCTTCTCTCCATAACACGATACCTCCCTAACTCGATGCCTCTCTTACTCGATGTGTTTTGATTCATTTTTCCATGGATTTTCACCTCCCTAACTCGATTGATTTTCGCGTACATGTTTTTGTGCGTTATTACTTCAGATTTCAATTGCCCTTGAAAGTGAAGACGGAGTGTTCGTGTCATCAAACAATTTCTTTTCAAGTATGGAAAACCACGAGAAACCTATCAAGCGAACAATCAAAACGCTAACCATTGCGCAAGGTTTGAGCATCATCGAGCAGGTCGAAAAATATGGACGGAAGGGGTCTGAAGCTGCAAATAATTTCAGTATTGCACAAAGTGCGGTATCAACACTACTCAAACTAAAGTAAAAATGGAATCGGAATGGAAAATTGTATCTAGACCAAAAGCATATAAGGTTGGTCAGAATCGAGAAGCTGGAACGGTCAATGAATTTTTGTCTTGTCAAGCTAGACAAAATAATTTACCCCTCTTCTATTCTTCGGGATATGGCTTGAGAATTTGTCCAGAAACTGGGAAATCCTAACTTTAAAGCACAACCAACATGGACGGGAGTGATATTCCGCTGGCATAATTATTGTTCGTTCGATTGCTCAACGTCTTTTAATAATTAGTGCAAAAAGGACCAAAACGTGATTTGCTGTGATCTGATGCCAGATACCGATATACTAGAAAGTGTTGAAAAACCTGAGAAAAACGCTGAAGATAGTAGTTCTATTGAGATGTTAATTCGAACGTTAAATCAAACCTGAAGAATATGTCCGGAATATTGAAATCAACTGAAAATGTTCCTGTGAAACTATTCGAACATTTCTTTGTGATTGAACAGTTCCTGCGTGATCGTTACAATTCAGTTTGAGTAACATACTTAATCAATATTTTCTTTGTTAACCTAGTGCCTCGTGCAAGTCGGACTCGATTATATACAAACTCGATGATATACAAACTCGATTATGTAAAATTTTGTACTCGATTGTATACAGTTTGAAAAAAAAAGTTTTTTTTTATAATTCAAATATGAATAATTTCAAGAAAAAAAATTAACCTTTCAGCATTAAGGTGAAATTTAAGTGGCTTTTATAAGTACAGAGGATTAATCAGAATTCAATTTCTTCATCAGGAATTGTTTATATCGAAATTAAGAGAGATAGAAGTTTGTTCGTCAAAGAACAAATTGTAGAGAGGTTAGAGAGCTTTAATTTAATTAATAGAAACAATCAAGTTTAGTATGAATTTTTAGGATAAAATTAATAATTACAAATAAAAAAAAAACTTTTAAATTTTCCACTTCAAAAATGTTATTTTAATCCACTAATTTAGATGTTCCACTACTATACCCTGTACTAAATTTTCTCATCTTTCAAATGAAAGCAACAAAATCGGATTACGTAGCATACTTTTCAATGTAGAGTCAGTTTGAGCCAACAGAATCCGAAACAAAGAAAAAGTTCTATAAGTCTGTCATCGTTGAAATTCCAACATATGCGTAGAAGGATTTTTTTCGTGAAATATAACCGTCTATAACCTCCTGAAAGATTCTGGAAAAAATATTTTTTTTATATGAGAAAGGTGTTTTTTTACTTTAAGGGAATGAATCAAAAATTCAAATTAATACCATAATTGGGACACTTACCCTAATATATGACAATTTGAGACATAAAAAAAATAGGAAAAAATGTTCTGTATCTCGATACCTCCCTAACTCGATGGTCCTTTTGGATATCGAGTTAGGGAGAGTTGACTGTACAAAATATACATTATTCATGTTATCATATGAAAATCATAATACTTTTTAGAGATTTAAGAAGTATCATATAATGAAACTCATGTTTCAATTATTTTAGACAACTTAAAAAAATAAAATATTTTTTTTTTTGTAAACAAACATGATATTATAATTCCCCAAATTTTAGGTCATATTTTTTGACCTTCCTATACTCGCGCATACGGTCTAATAGATAGGAAAAGCAATAGTTCTGTTTTGAGTAGGCTGAATAATATTATTTTGAGAAAAAAAAATTGAGGCTCTTGTTTTTTTTATTCTTAGGGAAGCGTGTTTAAAATTTAGTTTTTTTCTATTTTGCCTTTATTTTTCAATTTTTTAACAATTTTGTCGAAGAAAACTTAAAGAAGAAAAAATCATCAATCTCGGAATAATGACTTGACTGAAAGTGGTCGTATGATCGACATTTTTGGTCGATTCAAAATGGAATTATCCTATAATGATACAGTAAAAACAAAAATAATAAATATACTGCTAACGTCAGTTCCTATTTTTTTTATACGCTGGGTGCTGTGATTTGCGGACATTCTTTTCAAAAAAGGAACAAAGACATAATCAAGAATAGTTAATGTCGGCGATTCCTATATATTTAACGGAGAGTTGTGGGTGACGAAAAAATTCCACTACCATCTCGTGTGGCTACATTAGACAAGTGGAACTATTTTTGACACTAGTTTTTCAAAAATTTCTTATAGAACTTACTTATATCGAAATTAAGAGAGATAGAAGTTTGTTCGTCAAAGAACAAATTGTAGAGAGGTTAGAGAGCTTTAATTTAATTAATAGAAACAATCAAGTTTAGTATGAATTTTTAGGATAAAATTAATAATTACAAATAAAAAAAAAACTTTTAAATTTTCCACTTCAAAAATGTTATTTTAATCCACTAATTTAGATGTTCCACTACTATACCCTGTACTAAATTTTCTCATCTTTCAAATGAAAGCAACAAAATCGGATTACGTAGCATACTTTTCAATGTAGAGTCAGTTTGAGCCAACAGAATCCGAAACAAAGAAAAAGTTCTATAAGTCTGTCATCGTTGAAATTCCAACATATGCGTAGAAGGATTTTTTTCGTGAAATATAACCGTCTATAACCTCCTGAAAGATTCTGGAAAAAATATTTTTTTTATATGAGAAAGGTGTTTTTTTACTTTAAGGGAATGAATCAAAAATTCAAATTAATACCATAATTGGGACACTTACCCTAATATATGACAATTTGAGACATAAAAAAAATAGGAAAAAATGTTCTGTATCTCGATACCTCCCTAACTCGATGGTCCTTTTGGATATCGAGTTAGGGAGAGTTGACTGTACAAAATATACATTATTCATGTTATCATATGAAAATCATAATACTTTTTAGAGATTTAAGAAGTATCATATAATGAAACTCATGTTTCAATTATTTTAGACAACTTAAAAAAATAAAATATTTTTTTTTTTGTAAACAAACATGATATTATAATTCCCCAAATTTTAGGTCATATTTTTTGACCTTCCTATACTCGCGCATACGGTCTAATAGATAGGAAAAGCAATAGTTCTGTTTTGAGTAGGCTGAATAATATTATTTTGAGAAAAAAAAATTGAGGCTCTTGTTTTTTTTATTCTTAGGGAAGCGTGTTTAAAATTTAGTTTTTTTCTATTTTGCCTTTATTTTTCAATTTTTTAACAATTTTGTCGAAGAAAACTTAAAGAAGAAAAAATCATCAATCTCGGAATAATGACTTGACTGAAAGTGGTCGTATGATCGACATTTTTGGTCGATTCAAAATGGAATTATCCTATAATGATACAGTAAAAACAAAAATAATAAATATACTGCTAACGTCAGTTCCTATTTTTTTTATACGCTGGGTGCTGTGATTTGCGGACATTCTTTTCAAAAAAGGAACAAAGACATAATCAAGAATAGTTAATGTCGGCGATTCCTATATATTTAACGGAGAGTTGTGGGTGACGAAAAAATTCCACTACCATCTCGTGTGGCTACATTAGACAAGTGGAACTATTTTTGACACTAGTTTTTCAAAAATTTCTTATAGAACTTACTTGAGGGGCCTAGAATGAAAGGGATGTAAGTCATTTGATTGATTTCTCTACATCGTCTCTCTCTTTTGGTCATAACTTAGCTACAAATACATTCCCAGCTGTGTTTGACAATGTGGAAGATAAGTCAGAACCTCATCTACAAAATTATATAGCAAACTTGAATTGCACGTTTTGCAGTTGAGTTATTAAGTAAAAAAAAGTTGATGAAGAGGAATCGATCAAGTCACCTACACCCCTTGCATTCTAAGCCCCTCACTTCGACTTTATTTACTTTCAACTTTATTGTATTTATTTACCTTCAACTTTATTTTAAAGAATACGGGGTCTCTCAGATTAAATGCTCACGCAACAAATTTTAATAGCTTCTACAAAAGTGAACCGATTTTTTTTTTAAAAACGAAAATAAAGCTCATTTTAGTACATTTTCGATGTGACCACCCCTGTTTTCGATAATCCGTTTTAAACGGTGAACAAAATTCTTCATGCACAACTCTAACATTACGACTTCGATGCTGTTGAAAATCCGAGTTATTTCTATAGTTCCTCCAAATTTTTTGGCCTATTAACATAGCAACGGTCCTTCACGTACCGCCAGAGGAAGTAATCGACGACGAGAATTGTTGAAATTCGTACCATAAGAGGACGAAGTTTCATTAAGGCTTCGGTTGCTCGAGTAATACGATTTCGCTAAAAATACACGTTCTCGTAAATTGTACATCTTGACACTAAAAACCATCTGACTGAACTTTTCCACTGAACGGAAAATGTAACGAAAAATCAAGGGATTTCAAATGCATATTACGTAAAATCCTTATTGCAATATATGTCATACTATATACCAATAGATAGAAAATTTATATTTTTTTGGTTGTAACACAAACAATGAAGATACACTGCGTTTCAAAACTATATAACCACTCAATTTTTTCTGAGTTTCCAGAGATATGTAAGAAGTTAGACTGATTATTTGAACTTTATTGTTGTGTTCAGGCGCGAAACATTCATGAAATTAAAATGTCAGTGTTTCATAACTATAGAACTCTGGAGAGACTCTCACCCTTTACAAATCAACGTCATTTTCACATGAATTACAATATGTTTCTAATCTAACGACATCTTTAGTTATCAATCAGATCAAATAACTCATTCGGGGTGGTTTCGACCAAGCTGCGTCATGTTGTAGTGTGTATCTGTATCTGTATCTGCCATGATCTTCCGGATTTTATGAATTGACTATAACATCGTTTTTGATGCAAAAACAGCAGTAAATGATTTAGAAGTACTTCGTTGCACTTCTGTGAGCTATGTAGTAAAACAAGTAAACAATTTAACGAATTAAGTAGGTATGTTTTTCAAGGCTAGAGGCTAATGGATTTTGTAATTTAAAGCCTCTATAATAGAAAAAATCAATCACTAAACGTTCCAACTTGAGTTGCAAAGGAAGGATACGACCTAAAATACGCTTAGTTCGTAAGGTTCTCGCGAGCGCAAGATGATTGAATCAACTATCTTTAGATTTAAAAAAACGTAAACCATCGGCCTTTTTTAGAGTCCCAAAAATTGCTACTACAGAAACTCTTTCTTCTCATTCTTAAATAATATCTAAACTATATAATTGAAAATAAGAATTACGTAGCCCCACGACAAGGATACGATATTGGACACCACTGTCATATATCTCGAATCACGCGTGAGCTGCCAGAAATAGAAGTTGAAAAACCGAACCTCCTAACAAGTATTATATTATAAACAACTCGAATTTCCGACTTTCAACATAAAATACTCCTAGCAGAAAGCTGCCAGCATAAAAACAATGTGTTTGTGTAATAGATGAAAATATTCTAAAGACGTTCTAGTGAGGGTGAACATTGAAAATAATGTTTGAATAATTTGAAAAGAGAATCCGCGAAGCCCGTCAAATGGCGAGCTTGGGCTGTAGAGGGTTTAACCAAAACTCCGTCGTTGATCCGCAGAAACTACTTCAATCGAATTGACACATTAGGCGATTATGATCTATTTTACTAGAGACAAAAAAAACTCTACCCTTCATTTCAGGCCGGCACTCCGGATCAGTAAACGATCAACGAGCTTGGCCAATCAAACCCGAAACTGGCTGCGCAGACAACAGAGATGGAAGACGAACCAATGAGTCTTTGCTTTCATTCCTCTCTGCAGCGTTTCTTCCTCCGGCTCAATTAATTAATCATTTCCCGACTAGTAAACGAATTTGACGCATGAGTTCAACCCAAAACGTGTGTGTGGTAATTGACCTATTGGTGATCGCTGAAAAGGCTATTATAGTTAACGAATGGGCACATCTACATTTGTTGCTTTCATTTACCTCCACGACTCCGGCTATCAGTGGAGACAATGATTAAGATGTTTTTGTCGGGTTTGGAAGGCATTAAAGGATCATCAATTTTAACACTTCGAAGAATAGAATGTGATATTATTGATCGTTCGAGCATGCACGAAATATTCAGTTATTGTTAAGTGACATAATTGAATGACGAAGAAAAATTGTCCCTATCAGAAGCCATTTATTAATTGAATGTTGTGACACGTTGCTAGAACAAGTCTCCGCAATAAATTTGTCCCGTGGCCGGAAATTCGAGTTGTAAATCATTGTTGACTCGATGTAATTCCCCTAGACATCACTCCTTGTTCGTCAAGGTGTATACGTTTATTGAATTATAGCAGTTATTCAAGCGTCGAGAAACAGACCTACAATAAACCGGACAATGTTGACAGTAAAATATAAAGAGTTAAGCCTCGCTCCCAGAAATTGTACCGATGATAAAGAGCTAAGCTCTGCTCCTCTTTAGACAATCAAAATATTTTGACGATACGCTGAAAATATTTACAATGTTTGTTTGTCTATGACGCGTGAATCATAAATTACCGAAATTGGTCCATCCACTGCTGCTCGAGAGTCCGACTGCCTGCTCGTCTAACAGTTAGGGAATCCATCCGCTTCGTCGCCGCATCTTACGCAGTGTGTTGAAATTTATTATTTTAATTAATCGTTTTTACAACTGTTTGGAATATATTTCTCTCACAGCGCCGCTCTTTGATTGAATCATAAAGCAGAAAAGTGGCATATTTCGCTTTGTATTAAATCTGTCTATAAAACTTTGAACCTATTATACTCCAGCAGTTCGCTACGGGAATCTGCCCTATTCCACTCATTGTGCATCGCTCCAAAGCACCCCGCAAGCGCCAAAATGGAGTTCAAATTTCTCACCTGAGACAATATAGGCGCATATAGAGCAGTAAAACCATAATGCCGTAAAACTGTGCTGTAGTTTTATCACTTCAAATTCGATAGTCCACCAGATTAAAAAAAGTCTTCGGAAGTCGTAAAAAGTGGTGCAATCGAATAGCCTCCGAATCGACACTTTTGATCGTTTTTGTTTTCGATGGAGGATTAATTAGTGAATTTTAATCGAAAGCTTTTAACTTTCGGTGACAAGGAAATTTTACGATCGTTGCCTGTTTTCGTATTTTTCTCCTCTATCTCCCGCCATACTTTGTCGACGGATTACCGCTGAGTGGTTTATGGTCTCCGGTTATTGTTTTCACAGAATATTTGAATTCGATTGGCCAGATAATTAGCGCTTTTGATAAGATATGAAACGTGAGTGGAAATCCGAGAAAATCACTAAATATATGTGTCGCAAGTTGAATCTACGAGCGCGATAGCTGTTGCATCCCTCGTTAATTGATGTCTTTTATACGGCGGGAAAAGTCGTTTTTACATCGTCGTCGGAGTTAAAACACAACGTTCAACACTGACATTTTTTCCCTATAAACTGCAACGATAAAAATCGATCCTAATCTGGATTCGAATATCAAAATGTCCAGGAAAAAACAATGCGTGGCCATAACTTCTCTCCTGATCTTGATAAACACGATAAATGCTGTCAATTGGAAACAGCAAGACAAGTTTCCCCTTAAACCTAACCGAGTGCACTCTTTCGGCTCAACTGACAGCTGTCGTTGATTTTCGGCAGCATTCCCTTTCTTCAGCGGCGAGACACGTCAGAAAATGCACACATTTCAGCGTAATCCTTGAGCATCAAATTGCCGTCACAAGGGACAATCTGTAAACCATCGGCGGCCTGATATCGTGGAAAGCCTACCAAGCTCATCGGTTGGCAATTCATTAACGCAATTAAATTGAACGAAAAATAAATGAAAGCTTCTCGCAAGCGAGCCACCGGCAGATCAACACTGGTGATAGCCAATCGAACGCACCACGAGATTTTGACCACGCGAGACGGCGTGAGCCAACCACGGGAATCGAGCATCAGAGTGGCAGTAGATCGACATCTCGACCCTCCACCCTCGTATTGGTGCCATGACTCAGCGGACGACGCGTACACGGTTGGAGCGAACAGAAATGGACTTTCGATAATCATTATTTGATTTGGAGCGAAACAGAAGCTATTAAAATTAAATAATTTTTGTCACGCGATCGAGTGCTTCCGAGCGAATCGAGGGTGCGTTGCCGAAAGGCGAATTTTTGCGGCCGGGATGTGCCCCTTTGATCCTGACAGAGTAAAATGAGCAAACTTGAAGCCTTGTATTGGGATTCCCCTTAATTCCCCGCATACTTACATTCTGTCAATAATTACCGAAAATTGATCAATGAATAACATTCATATTTATCGCCTTCAAAGCACTCCAATTCGTTTGTTTATTACTACAACCAACCTGAAACGTGTTGTAACTATCAAGGATCTTGGTATCGTCTTAGACTCAAAGCTAACGTTCAGCGACCATATCTCATACATCACCACCAAGGCATCTAGGATGTTAGGGTGGGTTTAGACTAGGGATATATTCATGTGAAGAAATATGATGAGATTTATAGAAATCGCATCAACCGTTTACACTAGCGTGAACTTCTATAATGAATATATTCATATCTTCGGTAAATTTATTCACCTGAAGTAGAACTGCATCCAACTTTAGTGATTTCTCACCAGTGAGAAATTCACAAGCGTTTACATATGCTGAATTTATTCAAGTTATATATACCTCGAATAAGTGTATCATATTTACACTTACCCGTTTACACCTATTTTCACGTAAATAAATCCATCTATAGCTATAGATCTCCCTAATGTAAACCCGCCATTAGGTTTCATTTATCGCATCACAAAGCAATTCAAAGACCCACATTGTATCAAAGCTCTTTTTTGTGCTTTAGTGCGCTCTCATCTTGAATATGCCTGCATAGTATGATCTCCCTACTACCAAAATAGTGTCCAGCGAATTGAGGTGATCCAGCGGAAATTCGTCCGTTTCGCCCTACGCAACTTACCCTGGAGCGATCCTTCGAACTTACCCAGCTATGAGGATCGTTGTAAATTGATCGGACTCGATTTGTTGCGCTTACGTAGAGATGTAGCGAAGGCAACTTTTATATCCGATCTAATTTCCTCGAAAATCGATTGTGCTGATCTTCTTCAGTCGATCGATTTTAATATACGCCCTCGTAACCTGCGTTCACATACATTTCTCTGCCTTCCTCACTCTCGCACAAACTACGGTTACAACGAACCCGTATCGAGTATGTCTCGTGTATTTAACCACTGTTACTTATCTTATGACTTTCACTTATCTCGCGCCAGTTTAAGAAAGGTATTCTTGACCGCTCTTTCCAGTTAGGCATAGTTTTAAGTAGATTAAGTATTTTAAGTTATTAATTTATTAGGTATCATTAGGGCACTCATGTGCAGGCCTGTTGATAGTAATGAATAAACAATTGTGTAAACCAAAGTTAATTTTTAGCACATGTTATGGCATCCCGATTTATTACATTAAATGAGCTGAAAAATAACAGAAAATGTTCTATTCCCCAATACATGTATATCATTTGTATGATATATATGCTAGAGCCAACATGAGCGAGCGAAACAGGAGACATATTTAAATGAATGCATATGAAACCTTTTCGTACCGTTTTCGTTGCTCTCTCTTCTACGACGTTCATTCTTCATCGTCAAATGGACTTCACGACATATTGAAGTGACTCCCTCCAGAGTGAATTCGTTTTTTTCTCTCTCATGTATCATGTATGCATGTATTGATGTTTGAGTTCATGGTGGGTAAACGATGGAGCCGCTCATTGATGGTGTAACTACTTTTGACGTGGGACTACGTCTGTCATTTCTGTTCCGGGGTGTAAGTTCAAAATTTCGAAAACGAGAGAATGACGCTTGGAGTGCAAGGTTTTAAACGTTAATAACTCTTTGGCGGCTGAACGAAGTGGTATGAAAATCACTAGTTTTGATTGTAAAGTGACGGGAAGATGGTCTCGGTTGCTCGCTCGTTCGCCTAAACGCAATGCATTTCTCTCCCAATTCCATTTCTTTTCTGCAGTCGGATAGAACGGAACTTTTAGCGTGTGAATGAAAATGCGATACAGATTGTTTGCAAATGGTGACATTGGCTATGGATTTCATAGCGAAGAGAATGAAATGTTTGATATAGTGTAGAGAATATTCCACCATATCAGAGAAACCATATTGCTTACCACAATCGATCGATGATTCTAATTGGCGGGAAGGAGGGTATTATTTGTACGCGGAGAAATCGATTCCTCTTTGAGCGTTAATTTTCCAGCTAAACGAAGTGGATTGTAGTCAATTAATTCAAAAGATAGAATGTTAAAGAGTTGTATGATTATTGATTTTTGAACCGAAATCTTGTTTCTATAGCTTAAAATTGCAAGCTAATAAAATCATAAATCTGTATAAAAACTGGACCCCGCTCGGAAATTCTTTTTGAGAACATCGTTTGATGTTTACTGAAATGGACACGGTTTGCTGAGGAGCGTCGATCGACAATGAAGTGTCTTTGTCAAGGCAGGTGGAGAAGAAGTTTAGATTGAGTTTGAGTTGAGTGCTATATATTGAGTTGAGTGCTATATTTTTTTTTTCAAGCTTCATATGGCGTTAGCATAACGGGGCCGGAAGTTCAATATTTTGACAATCTTTCTTTTCATCTATGTTAGTAATATGTAACCGATTACTCGCGGTTGGCTCGAGGTTAGTATTACAAGTGTTCTCATAATTGGGATGTTGCAGTCTCCAATGTTCTATACGTGTGCCTGACACGGAATACTTCCTATTGGGATGCAGCTGACCATTAATCAGCAACGCCCGCCAGGACTGTACCCCATATCTAGCGTGATGCGTCTTCTCAACTCGAGGAATCCAGGATAGAATGGTCACTAGCCGGCACAATCATCAGCTCGTGTAGAGTTGTCATGAGCGGTACAATCCTCAGCTCACGGTGAATGGTCAGTGGGCTGCGCAACCGTTGGCCGGTATATCTGTAAAGAGTGTGTGTGTATTTATGGCCGCGACTAAGTAAAAGTTCATAGATTGGGTAGGAGGGATATGAAACAGGGATACAACGAAGGAAGTATCATTAAAAGTTGACATCGGCGTTTCTGAGGAACAGGTATAGATGAAGCAGAAGATCAGAATCACGGCTACCTAAGATATTCCGGACGGAGATATTCGATTGTCTGCCTTGTGCCTTCAAAGTTCTGGAGAGCTGAGAGCGAGCAGCATGGAACCGCAAACATGAACAGACAATATGCTCGATGTCGTGGTAGCCATCGCCACAGTCACAAAGAGCCCTTCTCAGGACTAGAAACGAATGAACTTCAAACGATTGAAGTCTCTATAATTCAACAAAAAGGAAGTAGGAGAGGAAGAAATTCATTTAGTTCTGATTGCGAAGTGACATGAGAATGGTCTCGCTAGCTCGCCAAGCACTAAGCTCTTCTCTCTTAATCCCATTACTTTTCTGCCGCCGGACTGAACGGAGCCGCATTTTTGGGTAAAAGCAGCAGTTCTATTATCGAATGCTCACGAATTCCGCTATCGACCGATGATTCCAATTGTCGGGGGTTGGATAGAGGGTTTTGTTTGCACTGGGTATTTCCGAGGAGGAATCTTTGAGCGTTAATAACTCTTTTCCGGCTAAACGAAGTGGTATGATAATCACTCTATTCAAAAGATGAAATGCCTATGAGCTATTCACTTATAGATTGCTAAGAAAGTAGTAGTCCTACGCAATGTTGGTTTTCAACTAGCAATAATCGCACCTCGGTAAAACCTCATTGGTTACGATATCGCCACTGCGCAAAGCTTACGCAATGTTGGTGATTGACGAGAGAATCGACGAAAGCATCCAACTTTTTTCAGCATGTGAAAACAACTTCTTCAATCAATGTGTTCGTCTCGCATCATACGATACCACTCAGTGAGTGAGCGAATCCAAACATGTGGTAGACAAGTTCATTCTGTCTCGTAAGTAGAAAGAACAGCAGGTCTGTCGACCAATGATTCGCTCTCCGTCGATCGGATTTGTGTGCGGATGAGACAGAGAAGGATCGCCAAGCGATAATTTTCCCGTGATTGTACTCATTTGAACAATTATCATACCGACAGCAAGCGTTTTAAGGGCCAATGCAGCAAATGTCTGTATATTGTGATGCATACCGTACAAATATTTATAAGCAGGGAACAAAGCGGCGATTTTTATTCGATCAGTTGTTTTTGAATGTCCTCTACTTATTCTTAAAATTTATCAGGTGTAATACATATTTTAGATTAATGTGGGTTAATTGTATATGCGATAAAAGATGTTATGATTTGTAAATGCTTGTGGTACAGTAGTTTGCTTCCGAAGAATAGCAGCAGAAAGGACATTGGAAAACCGCCAGCAAGTAACTTTAGACGACCAAAAAATTTCGATTATCTGCAGTAAATTTATATACGTTGGCAATTCCAAATTTAAATGAACATCGATTTAATATTTAAACATACCTAATATGATAATTTGATGAAACATGGATGTAGTTAGGATGAGCAGTGTCTGTTTAGTATGTTTTAATTCGGTTGTTGGGGTAGGAGTGTTGAGATTGTTGCAAAGAATACAAAATAAGTGATTAATCTTTGAATCCGCTTGGATAGTACTTTGATTTATTGGATTCTCAAAAGATGTCTATTTCGCATCTTCATATGTTACGATATTATCGCAGAATAGATTTAATTTAATTTAATTTTTTTCTTGAAAATTATTGTTTATATTGGTTTAAAAATAAATTCATGAGTAACGATGTGCATTAGAGTGCCAATGAGAATGGTCATCTCAAATTTACGAATGGGACTTCCTGAAAAAAAATGGTTACCTCGAAAAAACACACCATACAACATTTTAGCACATTCAGACTTTACTTACTGTTGTCGTAAAGACGCCAAAGTTTGAGTCTTCCGAAAACCATAGAATCACCGTTTATGCGTTCATGCGTTCTTCTACAGCCGACAACGGGATCAATGGAATCATTCGGTACCTCGTCCCAAGCCTCGGCCACCCAAAACATAGCATCCCTAATGTTGATTCGCTTAACCATCTCATGGAACTCTCCTTGGCTCCTGGATGCCAAGCTTTTGCTTGTATTTGGACTTGATCATTTCAATAATATTTTGGTTCATGAGCTGTAACAAGGCAATGTTTTTTTTCGAATTTCAAAACATTATTCCTCCCCCATGGGGCGCTCAATTTGTGGCTAAGATACTGCATTGTACAAATAAGTCAGTGCAAATCATAGTTATTTTACGTTTACCGAGAGATTTCCTTTTAATTTTCATATGATTCGATTATCCGGAAAATTCGATCATCCGGAGTGAAAATAAAATCAACATCCCGTTTCATCTCTAGTCGAGAGTGAGCAGTCTGAGAAACTGATCATCCATTGCAGACCATTGGACAAAACGATTTATTCAAAGATTTGGTGTTTTTGCGAAAGCCATCAAAGTCCAGCGCGGATACAACCAGGTTACAAAACTAGAGGGACGAGATCTAACTTCATGAGGATGCATCGTATGCCTTTTCGAAATTTACAACAAATCAGTCTAGCCAGCAAGTAATCAACTACCCATCCCCTCTTGGATGATGCCTACACACGCTATTAATGATTTTTCCACACGCTACCAATGATACATCATTGATTTTTGATACAAGTTATCTCAAAAGTTTATTTCAATAAGTGCGATCGTTTGCCCCATAGGCTGCGAACTTGTGCCTCCACTATTGGACAAAAATCCGCTTTTGACAATTTGTATTATAATAAATATTAGACAAGAAAAATTCGAAGCATTTATAGATTGCGTTTCGAAGGTTATATATAGTTACTATTTAGTAAGCAAACTGAACCCTATTGGCTTTCCTTTTAAAAGTTATTAGACGACAACTGCGCACCTGCGAGCATTGCACATCGAAAAGTTATATTTTCATCGCATCGCATTTTTGCCTTGCGATTCAATTCTTTTCTGAGAGCGACACCACTCTATCACAAAGCGATTCGATCCAAAGCTCCGAGGCTAAGCACCCAATCGGATCAGGAAACGAAAGTAAAGCGACGGCAGAAACTAACGAACGAATCATAAAATGATACAAGCAAGCATCGATGAACACGCGCACAAATACCAAACGATGACTCTCACGCTGCGTTCATTCAGTGTTTTCGTTGACACGTCAGTTTTCTTTTTCATGAGTGATTTAAAACATATTATTGTGTGCGTTGAATGAATCAAATAAGAGAATTGAACGAGCGCTCGTTGATACGATTGAAACCATCCTTGGTCCTACGTCCATCTTGCGGTTATATCACCGATATAACCCATTCCTAGTTTTTTGCATAAGAAATCAAATTTTCGTTTCACTTTATATGGACGTTAAAATAAGATTGTGTACGCGGGTAACGAGGTACATGTCAGGGTGGAACAGTAGTAGTGGATTGAAGTCAGGTTGAATGAAGAGAGAGATTTGTATTCATTCGTCACGTCAATGAGAACAACCATTCGATAAAATTGAATTGACTAGAAACGAATTATAGTCATGTAGACGGTGGATTCCTAAGTAGTCCTATTCGAAGCGAAGCGACTGAGTGGAGAGTCGATTTTCATGTTTCGTCTTTAAAAATGTTGGAGAAACTCGGTATTTTCCGGAATTTTTTGTCAATTTTTTGAAAGAAACGCTCTGCAGCTTCAATGATAGCTTTTATTTTTTTGGCGTCAATTTCAATATTAATAAATATCCGAGCAGAAAGATCCAGAAAAAATAACGATTACTGTATCAACAAAGCAAAACTTTACGTTGAAGGAAGGAAGGTATTGAATTAAAGAGAATTTAAACTCTGAGAGTTCATTCGTCTCTTATAACGTTGATCTGGACTCTTCATACTATATAACTACTGCTATGCACAGAATTTTACTTCATGGCTATAGAATTATTCAAACCGAAATATTATGTATAGAAAGAATGACCGAAGAGGCTCAAGAGAAAAGTAATAAAATAATAAAATATGCCCAAGAACATTTTACTTGTAAATATTACTCGAGAAAACACTAATCATTATATAGAAAATCATCTTCTTATCTTCACATATCCAATAGTAAACATTTATTTTGAATAGAAGAATAGTAATTGTAAAAACATCCAGATGAAGTATTTTTTCTATTGAAGAAAACAATTGTTGAATCAGAACCAAATGACGATGAATCTGATAACAGTTATGAAGAAGAAGAAAAAGAAGAAGATGATGATGATGATGACGATGATAATTTTTGAAATTTATTATCTAAAGAAAATTTTCTATATTTATAGCAGAATTTGTTTGATTTGAGAAGTTATGAACGACTTCTCAAATCAAACAAATTCTGCGTGATTTTTTCAATAGGTAGGACGCCCAGTGGGATTGCTTTCAATTATCAAAAAATAATATCAAAAAGTATGTAAAAAATATTACGGGAGGAGAGTATCACATTTATAACATTTAGACTGATGAAGTGTACTTGGGTGTTACAAGACAGTAAAAGCCTCACGTACTTGCCCGTAGCAAAAATCTGTCTGTAACCAATAGATGCTAGATTTGTTATTGTTACAATAGATGCTAGATTTATTATTCTCACGAAAATTCGCAACAGTTTGTTTTCCGTAAGATGACAGAAACTGAATACCGTTGGCCTCGAAGGGGTTCTTGTTGTTTCCTCCTTCGAACTTAGCCCTAATCCTGGAAGCTGTTAAAAACAAAACTGCTCTCACCAGTTGGGAACGCAGTGCGATAAACTTGACCACGATTGGCACTTATCTACAACTCATATCTAAAAACAGCGATGCAAAATATAATGAGCGAGAAGGGAAAATAATTGATCGAGCTTTCTGCTTCTCCACTGCGGTAGCGGAACACCAAAATGGTCCCCCCCTCCCGCACAGGACTGATCGAAGTGGACAGCAGGGAAACGAATACCGGAGGGACCCACCGCGCCACTCCAGATCCACGGCCGCGCGCTTGTGTTTGTGTAATTGATATAAATTAATTTATCTTACGAGAGATTAATTATACATGAAATGATAATATTTTGCTTCTGTCGCAACTGCGTTTTAACGCGCTCGCCAACCGCCAACTTATCCGCCCGAATCACAGAAGTGATTGCAACGTCTTAATCGTGAATCGTTTCAACTCGATCCGATTGTGATCGAATTTCTCGCACGATGCACACTCGGCACATATATATATATATATATTGCGATTGTTGGAATGAGATGTCTGCTGCTGGTTTGGTAGTTTTCAGAGGTAATTCAAATTAACAATTTTTGTTGTTATTAGTAAATGTGTGTTTTTCCCATTTCATTTCAATCTGCAATTGTACAAAAGTAGTGTAAGAGAACCAGAAATATTTTTATATTAACCAGAGAGGTTCTGTAACGATTTGAAGTAAAAGAAACGAAGCAGGTCTTGAAAATATGTGGTGTCGGTTTTACTCTGATTTAAAAATGGATTCAACTCATTCGATATCATTTCGAATGTGATGAATATCAATTTGTTGCTTTTGATATTCAAGGTATAAAAAAAATTCCAACAAAATATACATGATCGGTTCTTCAAATTCGATAATTATTTTTTCCATACCTTCATTGCCTCTCTAGTCCCAAAAGGTCGATTTTCGGCCAAAAAATTTTTTTAGAGATGACAGATCTCGACATGTTCTGGGGCTCGATCCCGGAATATAGGAGCAATGGTGTTTAGACGAAGAGCATTCAGAAACAACTGTCAGTGATTTTTTTGAAGAGGCAACACTGGTTACGGTTGAAATTACCTCGGGAGCGTGTAGAACTAAGCTCTGGCAACCCTATCCCAACCAATGCAAATTGAGCGTAGGCAGCATAAAACAGGGCTCGCGGTTAGGGGGCTCACGTATTGTTTAATGTTTGGAGTTAATATTTGATTAAGTTGGATAATTTCCTGTGGCAAGCGACGTTTGGATACCAATCCGGAAGTTTTCTTGGCGATTTTCAATCGCGCACTTCATTTGTAATTTTAGGTTATGATTTCTATGCTCACGATTTTCTATGCTGGCTACAAAAAGGCGGCCATCTTAAGCCAGCGCTACACGATGCTACGAACACCCTCGAATGCTGGACGCTCGATGATTTGACGCATCGTGTAGTCGACTGACGAGCTACGAACCTCCAATGTCGAGTGTCGAATATTCGCGTTTGAAGGTAATCCGTTCGTTGTGGATTACCTTCCAACGCGAGTGACACGAGTCAAAGGATTTTTGTCATTCGTTGATTCGACACTCGATGACATTCGATACACTGCTACACGATTCGTCCGAATCTATCTTTGACAGATTGGTTTGTTTACAAGTTTTATATGAAGGAACTGTGAAGTTGATTCTCAAAGTTCAAAATATTCGGCGAAATATTGCATTCTAATATTGTTGATTTGAAGCATTTTTAATTTACAGCCCGATATCAGTACAATTGCTACGGCAGCAATTTGAATACTCGCATCCTCATTCAGTTTCCTAACGTTTTTTTATGGTAAATAAAAACAATAAACATTCGATCCAAATACTCGCCGATTGTTTGGGCCGATTGCTTTGAATCGAACATTTACTTCACCGTGTAGCAGCACATTCGTCACAACATTTGACGATTCATCGAGTCAAATGTTTGAGTCCAACATTCGAGTGAAACGTGTAGCGCCCGCATTAGCAATCCCTTGGTGTAGAACGTGTTTTTTTTTATATCCAGAACAACTGTCAGTATTGTCCCTACACTCGTTCACAGTGGATGAGTATATTTCCAATTTTTTACAAAGTATTCAAGCTTCAAAAATGGTCGAGAGTCGGGTGAACTGATTCCTCGCGGAAGAAGGCACAGAACCTCCTGTGCTGAAAACAATATCAACACGATATGGATTATTGTGCAAGAAGATAGGTCTATTAGTGTAGAGCGAATAGCCGAGATCGTGAATATATATAGCGAACGAATTAAAGCTGAGACATGTTTGCGCAAAATGGGCACAGCATTTCCTCACTACCGAACAGATGGAGAAACGTATCAACGCGTGCAAATTATGGAAAAAAAAATGCTGAAAGCTGATCCAAATTTTTTAGATAGAGTCATCACTGTTGACGAAACCTGGGCTTATCAATGGGATCCAAAACGAAAAGTGAAACCTTCGTATGGAAACACGTTGATTCTCCGCGTACTCAGAAAGTTCGTCAATCAAAATCGGCCTCAAAGGTAATGCTATTCATTTTTTTATTGCCGTGGCGTGATATATCAACACGAGGTCCCTCAGAAGGTCACTGTTAACTCGCAATATTATTTGAACGTGTTGAAAACCCTCCGATCACACATTTCGAAGAAGCGACCCGAGATTTCGAACAACTGGATACTGCACCACGATTACGCGACGTTGCATACCGCTCGAATCGTAACTGAATACCTGAAGAAAAACGATATTCAAGTTGTACCACACCCTCCTTATTCTCCAGATTTGGCTCCCTGTGGTTTTTCGTTGTTTCCTGAGCTGAAAAAACAACTTAGAGGTCGTCGATTCACCAGGAATATATAAGTAGTAAAAGCATCAGAGGCGATTTTCAAGAAGCTCTTTTATCAGACCTTCCAAAAGTGCAAAATTCGCTGGGAATGGTGTATTTTATAGGAAGTGAAGTACTTTGAAAGCCTGCAATTGAATTTTTTGAATAAATGAATTTTTCGATTTTTGTCGATTTTACTGACAGTTCGTAGTTTGTGATCAATATCTGAGTGGGAAAGAGAGATTCTGGCAGTGCAGTTCAATCGTGAAGTGAAACTACTGCAGTAGTGAAAATAACTAAATAACTAAAAAGTTATACAAAAATTTTCGATGCATTCTAAAATAATATCCAAAGTGAAAAACTAGCGGATTGAATAATATAATTCCTTGGCTCTACATTGAACATACGGTCGTGTCCTAGATACAATCCACTACATTTTTTCAATAAAATTGCGTCTGTTTGAAAAAAAAATTACTTTTTGGATGTTTTTATGACGATTTGGTTTTTTTTTTAAATAGTAAAATTTAAAAAAAAATATCATTTTGGTTTATGCGATAAAGAGATGTATAAAGATTCATTCACGTTGAATTTGAAATAAATCGTTTCAGTTGAACTACAGACAACGTGTAACCCAGTTTGTTTCCCTTATAGGATGGACCTATGGAATGTGAAAAGGAGATCTCAGAGGAAACTGAGGAGTGTTCAGGATAATAACTAACATAAAAATAGTATAGCAGGCTACAATACGGTGAAATTCATATTCAATACACTTTATTGATTTTGCGACATGACAACGCTTTGTGGACACTGTTTTTTGCACAGGAAGTGTTGTCACAAAAGTATTGAACTGGAAACAAGTGAATAGAATTATAAAATATTCTCCAAAAATGATTCTTGTAGGAAATTTTCTTAATTTTTTTCTGACATATTTTTAAAATCGTGTGATTTATACTTGAAAACTAGAAAAAAAACTTTTTTTGTGAGTCAAAACGTTGTCATGTCACGCTGGAATAGCTCATATACAGATTCAAGGGCACATTAACCATCATTGTTGCCGCCAGCGAATGAAGAGCACATTTTTTCAAAGTTTTTTCGTTGGTAATTTTGAAACCGAATTTGTACAGCATTGCACGTTTAACTGTGGTACTTCAGCACTTCAGCTCATTGTAGAATTGCAAAAACTACTTCACGAACACAACACTGGTTATTCCGACCGACATTGGAAGATTACAAAGTCATTATCAGTACGAATAGATGTCCGAGAAGAAGTCAGCTTCAATATAATGTTCCAAAGTTGATGGGTTAATTAATCAACTTTGTTCGCATTAAGTTGATGTTTACGATTTCCAATAGGAAGGAGGAAATAGCACTTGAAAGATGCAATGAATTCGAAGGAGATTCGATCGTTTGTCAATTCTTTCGTCCACATACGTTGGAGGTCGAAGAAGGTACATGAATGAATATAATTGAGATATAATGACATACGTTTTAAATTACGATCATCCAGACTTATTCATTACATTTATTTAAACGAAGAATGTAATCAATATCAAAGCATTAAATTGACCTGACATATAATTCAAGTCAAGTGAAAACAAAGTAAATAGAAGATCCTAAATTCGAAATCGAATTCGAAAATTCAATTGAACTTTGAATTCATTTAAACGATAAACGATAAACAATAAAAAAAAAACAAAAATTGTTTTTGATCGTACATGTGAGGAAACGTGAATATTCGAAATTATTCAAATCAAAAAATCAATTTTGAGCATTTCAAAGACCGCCGGGTCAGCTAGCAATTTATATCTATGTCGGATAGTCAAATGATCCAGATTGCGTCATTTTCATTAAGATAGGGCTGTTGGAGGAAAACGATTTTGTTGAAATTGTTACGCTTAAACGGTGCAAATGAAGATGTAGATCAGCTAAACTGAGCCGGCGGCAAATTCTCGCACTTTGGTTTAGTTTCTTCATCGCTAGGGTGTGTCAGATCACTTTGATACAACTTGAGCTATTTTGGTGGTTTTAGTCTTTTGGACCTTGCAGCAAGGGTCTACTACCTCTGTCTACAGCGTGAGCTGGTCGGGATTGTTAGACATACTAAAAAAGCATTAGCTCGACGTTCAACAAAAGACGCATTTTTCTCTTGGAGAACATTTTGGGTTTATACTGAAGTTTTTGGTAACGGAACTTGAAAAACTTGATGAATTGCACCTCGGATTTCATCAGCAGATGGTAGTACAATGTAAAAACAGCGGGTGAAATCACTTCAGGAAATTATGTCATTACATGAGCAATGGCCAAATAGCAATTTGAATTTTAATTTACTTCGATGCATAAATGACCTACATCCAAGAATATACATTTGCACTAATTCTAGAATAAACTGAGAAAATCAGTTTCGAAATACACCATTCAGAGTGTGGATTAGTCCACAAATACCCCATGACAGAAATAAAAACCCCTCGGATCGATCAAATCAGTAACCAGCTCCGGCGATCAACCAGATATAGTATTAAAATTCTTCAAAATTTCATGCCTATAAAGCTCCGGAATAGGTTTTGACCGCACCTGACAAATGACGCAAAAGTCGATAAATTTCCCGCATTTTCGGATCAGGAGGCCCTGAAGATTCGATTTGATCACTATCTCATCAACAACGTTTATCCTCCACTAATTCGAAATTAGCTATCGTTCGAAATCGATTTACTCGTCGAAATTCACATCTTTGAATGGTTGAAATTCCACAGCTCTCCGTTGACCATCGGTGTGCTGGTCTTTCGTTATTTTTTTTTCTACCACCCATCAAGCTGAAAACGCTGGCCTTTTTAATCCGTCGTCATCCAAATGTTCGAGTGACATTTATTTAACCGTTGTCTTGGGCTGAACTCACACCCCGGTGAACTGCTTTCCACCGAACACCATGTGGCTGCGAAAAGATGACTCTCTTAAATCGCACGGCGCAAACGGCGGGTGGAACAAAACCCGATACCCGTCAGTATCTTTGCCATTGTTATTTAAATTGGCTCCGCCGGTCCCGTGCCGAATCTCACACCTTTCCGCGTCCATTCGAAAGCTCCTGTTGATCGATCAATTGACCGGGCAGTATAGTGTCAGTATAGTGCTGCGGTACGCACAAATTTCCAACCGGAGAAACAACGCGGCTAATTTACGAGTGACTGGAACCACCTCGGAACGACTTTCGATACGATTCC
Organism: Toxorhynchites rutilus septentrionalis; assembly: GCF_029784135.1. Lineage (NCBI taxonomy): Eukaryota > Metazoa > Arthropoda > Insecta > Diptera > Culicidae > Toxorhynchites > Toxorhynchites rutilus. The sequence continues at coordinate 228,848,940 of NC_073746.1, forward strand.
TCAACCGCGCCGCCATTGTTAGCGAGGTGACATGAGAGGCATTGGTCGAAGGCATCATTGACACTCTTCCGCCCTCACCATGCGTCTGACATGGCACGAGATTTGCCACACACGATGGGTTCGCGCCTTTAGGTCAACACGATAGCGGGCCTTGGGACTACTAAACCACGATGGAGCTAATCGGGGAGCCGTTATTGGATGGTCAGGTTATGGCAGTGTGAATTGAGAAAACCCACCAAAGGTGGCATCGATAAAATTTCGATTATTGATTTTTGAACGAATCAATCTTTTATAGGACTAGTCAGTGAGCATAGAAATTGTAAAGTGAAACGTGAATCTAACTGACTTCAGACGAATAGTTCATGAACCATCTGATGATTTAATATCTAAACACAAACAATACAGTGCATCAACAACGAATCAAAATAAATGCTATGACCCTCAACCAACCGGCCTTTGTGCATGAGGCTGTAAATTATTCCTTGTTTTGTATGATAATACCGACCAACTTAGACTTTATCCCGCTCGGAAGGTGTTATTATGTCTCCGTGCTGTCCTATGGAACTCTTTTCTTTGCCCGTTCCTTTCCTTTTGGGTCACAATTCTCGCTTTCGTTAATGGTCTTTGGGAGTCTAAACCAGACCGCTTCAGCGTTGTTCGGACCACACACAAGCATTAAGTATCGACGGCAGATCACAGCGGGCTATTTGCTCTACGCGTTCCAATCCTAATGCGGCACAAAAGGAAGGACAGGAGAAACCAGTGATAAGTGTGACAGGTCGATGTGATATACGTACTTAGCGGACTTCGCTTTTTGGATGACCGATATAATGCAAGTTATAACGGAAATAATCACGGTATCTGTTCCTAGTGATTTGATTGGAAGCAATCCTGTAACAAGCGAAGTCATGCGGGGTAGATGAGTACTGCTAATCTAAATTACATGCAAGAATCTGCGAGTTTTATTTAACTATATGTTATTACGGAGCGTTTAGAGTTTGTTTGAAGATGTATTTCAAAAATGTTGTAGCTGAAATTATTAAATTTTTGTATTATCCTAGTTTTGTATTAGTTGTATCCGTAAGTGCCCTCTAAATATCGGCGCCTCGCTGACGGAAATTTTATCTCGGTAAACTATACGGCCGGTTTAGGTAAATCTGACTGGAATGCATAGAAATGTACCCTCGAACATAGCGGTTTTTCGCTGTGGTTTTTAAAAATCAAAAAAAAAATCCGAAAAGGGCGATAAACGTATGCATTTAACGACATGGACTAATTTCGGATATCGATGAAAAAAACTACAGAAGATATTTCAATGGATCAACTTTTCCTCAAGTATTACAATTATTAAGCCTTCTGAAAAAAAAATTCGACTCCCTGCCGGGCGTTGGCCTTACGGTAGTTAATCGTAACCTTAGCCATGATCGACGAAAAAATAAATGGCAGCATGTTCTTCAGATCTTTCGTTTCCTTGGCGGTCATTTGCTTCTATGGTTGACCACAAAATATTTTTTGGGTAGATCCTCCGCCTGTGGTTCGCTCAGACACGGTCGGCCTAGACTGACGCTTCCGCATTAAAATGTCCATTTTAGCCATGCACTTGTTCACAGTTTGGCCGGTTGCTCCGACCTTCCGGCCCAAGGCGGGGGAAGATGAGACTACCTTGCCTTAGGATTTATGCTTCTGCTGCACTGTAAGGTGACGCAGACGAACGATCAAAGCCTGGATTCCTCTCGACACTCTCGTCATTCTTCTGAGGAAAGAGGATGATGTAAATGCCGGATCGGCTATATTCGGCGGATCTGAAGTACATCGGGATGTCCTGCTTCTTCGTAAGAAACTTCTTGGGGAGAATCTGAGAGTACGAACAAAGAATAGGACTTAGTTGTTTCAAATTTTACACCAAGGCTGCTGCAAATCAACCGATTTCATTCATTTCATTCTACTAAAACATGAATGCAAGCAGGAAAATTTCGTCTCAATCTAGATCATGCAAAGTCAATCAAATTTATTTTTAAAGTGCATTTTGTATGAAAAAAAAATCTTGCGACTTTTTTCCCATGTACTATCTGTGAAAGGTTTCTCCAATCTAAGAAACAAATGATTTTGTGATTTTGTTGTGTTTATTTACGTTTTTGGTCGAGCCAGAATTTCACCCAAGAAAAATTAGCCTTCTGCAGAAATCTATCATTACTTTGTGACGTTAGATTCCTGTAACACGCAGCTAAGAGACGAAGATATCAAAAAGGTAATATTCTGTCGGTTTCAATACTTCTACCTAACAAAATTTTTAATACGGAAAAACCTTGGGAAATGAGAAAAAAACAAAGCGTAACAGCCGAAATATTTTCATTAAAGTGTTATGTATCGATCTTGATTTTTTGCCTTTTGAATGAACTCGAATGAAAAAACTGCAACATTGATTTTTTTAATTTGTTTTTTTAGTTGATTTAATGAGAAGTAAATGAATTGTAGTTAAGTTTAGAGCATCTCAATAACACCAAAATTTCAGTTCCTGTCTAAATAATTGGAATTGGATGATTTTGAACGCTATCATCAATTTATGAAAAAATGTTTCTCATTCATTTTATTCAATAATTTTTTCCTTTAATAACAGTACTTTTCCTATGTACTGGATTATTATAAGAAAAGTTATATAGCAGAAACATAATCTGTGGCGCCACCGATTTTGTTTTTCTTCAAAATCTTCCCACCTTATATTTTCCTCCCCGTGTCAAGGTACGGTGCAAACATGATGACCGCTGTGATCAGAGAAGAGAAGTGGAACATGAGAGAAAAATATGGCAACGATTTGTGGCAAGAAAATGTAAAAAGTGAAAAAATTGACAGATGGTTTACGCTCTAAAAATTGAACATAATGTTAAGATGTCTCTAAAACAGTGGGAGACGTCATATATAAGGTGGGAGGTTCGTATATAATGTTATTAATTTTAGCATCATCATGATAAACACGGTGAATGGGATAGAATTACGAACTTAAAATTGAATATATATATATATATATATATATATATATATATATATATATATATATATATATATATATATATATATATATATATATATATATATATATATATATATATATATATATATATATAGACGCTGAAATTGCTGTGGACAAATATTACAATGCATTTTTATCGGTTTATGTATAATGTCGTTAATATTTGCATTATCAAAATAAACCCATATGTATTGTTATCATAACTTGCTGTGCTATTCATAACAACATTTATGGTCATATTCCACCAATGATAACAAATGTGTAATTTACGAATGAAGCTTCGCCATAGAAACTGGACATTGAATAAAAAATTAAAATGTGCATCAGTTGAAATATTTTAAAGCATTGTCATCGAAATAAATTGAATGATACAATAATTATCCGACTAGGTAATGTATGTACGCTTAAAAAACAACATAAAAATATGATGAACTTTTTTTTTCAGTTTCGAATACACCCCGTAAAAAGTCATTTTAATTTTTTGAAATACCCTCTATTGGTATTGTATCTAGAATTTACAAGGTAATGAAACGTTAACATCAATTAGTTTCTATTAATCACCTTTTTAGTTGCTGGGGAAATTAACACCAAACGTTATTTTTTTAATGTTATATGTATTCCTTACCAAACCGATATAGTGGTTCTCAGATTTTCGTGCAAATTGCTAGTTTTGTTTCTTATCGCAAAATATTCCATTCCATTTTAGGGTGGTTCGAAAAATCAAGTTTTTCTCTTTTTTTCCAAAAATAAGTTTTTTTTAAAAATTCATATCTTTTGAACTACTAAACCAATTCAGATGATCGACATATCAAATTGGCCAGTTACCTAGTCTTTTTTGAAAAAATACTACACTTGCAAAAAAATAATTTTGTTTTCTTAATTATTGATCGTATTAGATCTTTATAGTTTTCATCGTCCAAGGGCGATATATTTTTTATATTTTTTCTCGAAAGCTGATAATTTTTTAGATAACATATCCAAAAATGTGTTCTTCGTTTTTAAATTATGGTTTTTCAAAATTTAACCCCTTGCCTACGATTTAATTTCAAACAACAAGGCCCAAACACGAGCACAGTGAGTCGTTTCGATGCTCTGCTGAGTGTGTGTATCTTACTTACGATCGTAGCAGTCCCGCATCATCACACGCCTGAAGCATGTATCCATTTCAAATCGATAGACGAGTGAGGTTCGATGTTGTACGTTCTGGCACAGTCTAATCACCACGAGTGTGGTTCAAAGTTATACGTGAAAATAACGTTTTTCAAAAATTCATAATTTTTGATCTTCTGAACCGATTCAAATAATCGACATAGTTAATTGAAGTCAATAATTTGACCCTTGCAAAAAAGGGGAATTCTATTCCCATATATAACTCAAAAAAGAGAAAAAGAACACATATGATTTTGAGTAAAAAATGTAAATGTGTAAAAAATCCTCAGTTTTCAAGAAAAAATACAGAAAATTATAGCGTCGTTAGCCCGAAACCATGTAAATAATAAAAAATGGGTACAATAAATAATTACGAAAACAAAATTCAAATTTCTTGCAAGTTTGATATTTTTCCAAAAAAGACTAATTAACATCAATTTGATGTGTCGATTATCTGAATCGGCTTAGTGGTTCGAAAGTTATGAGTTTTTGATAAATTTTTGGATTTTGGATTTTTGGATATTTGGATTGATGCTAGGAGATATAAGTATCATTAACTTCCTTGAATAGTGGATGTGATATAAGTCACTTTATATTCGTGTATATATATTTATAAATATATTTGAACGAAAACATTTGTCGAACAAATTGCAAAACTAAAAATGTTTATACTGTGCCTTAATTTTTCGAGTGTAACATTCAAAGACCCTTCAATAAAAATGGCATTGGAACAACAAAGTAAAACGGACATACAATTATGACGGATGACTGCTTTCTCATTGGCGCGTGCTCCAACTAGCGAACCGCCAATTAAAAAGCACTCCAACTAAAAAAGCGCCAATAAGCGAATGTGTACTGTAAAACTGTAAAAAATATATAAAAAATATACAATCGAAGACTCTTTTTGTCGTTTATGAGTTTGTTTTTTTAAGTTACTGCTAGGCATGTTTGCGGATCAATAGAAAGATATGATATGTTGATCCTTGAAATAAGTTTGAAAGTTAAGAATTGGAAAAAAATATAAAATTCATGTGAATGGAGACGACTTTTGTGTTCAGCAAATGCCACTAGGGCTTTTTGCTGATTAAGTAAGTAAGATTTCTTCCAAAACGTCAAAACTTTTCAACCATTGAGTCGATTTCAAAAATCGACATATCAAAAGAAATCTTAGTCTTCTGTGAATCAACTTCAATCGGCCATTCAAACACACTCAGAAATTGAATACTACCGAAAAACTTTAATTATAAAGCTAAGAAAATTTGCCACATAATTTTCCACTCTTTCACACCCAATTTCTATCTTGTTGCAATTTCAAACCTCTCAAATTGAATTGTCAAAATGATAGGTCAAAGAACGAAAAGCAGGAAAAATTAACAAATAATGGGGGGTAAATAATAAAGCAAAGGTAATCATGGCTTTTTAATAACCATCTCAAAAAAATATTGAAAAAAAACATTCCTATTTTTATTTCTCTTTCAAATTTTGATAAAATTGCACTGAATAGTTAAAGAAGAGCAATATTAATATTTGAATGAACCTATGTAATTATAAACATGTTTATATAAACCTTCCCATCTTATCATTCTTCATTAAGGACCTTGGGTCAAGACAGCTAGAAATCCATACACTCTCAAATCAAGTGTGCCTAAAAAAAATATATTCTTCACGTAAACAAGCGATGAAAATGTGGACACTTTTTAGTCAGTGAATTGTATGGAGTTCCACTGCTGTGGCTGTGGTAGTAAAAGTTCGAGAGCTGCACATCTTGAACGGTATGTCGTCACACACTTATTTTATTGACCAACCGTGTATGTTATTGAATTACGCTATGTGGCATTAAAAAGATAAGATTTCTTACTAATTTAGATGTATATTTGAACTGAAACGGATAAATGTTCTAAATAAGTTCTTTTATTTCGTGCAGTAATAAGTAATTGTTCTGAACTACTCTTTACTACACATCATTACGCCAACAAAGGCATATACCTCATTCTTCGTTAAGTTGAGCTTTGACATGTCTACGATAAATTAACACACATCATGAACTATCCTGCGACTCCACGCTAAGTCGTATTTCATTGCCTGGCAATAATTGAGCTATAAATTAGTGGCCCATCTCTTTGGCAATTATGAATTAGTCAAATCCGCAGCCAAATGAATGGTTCGAATAACGATTCACCCATTTTCGCCGATAGTGCTACCGTTGGTTGTCGCTTTACAAAAACCCATTTGCCGACACCGAGAACGCCAAGCGCTAACAAAAATCTTATCAAATGCCCCATTAATTGCGGTTCCGAGACTCTCGCAGGCCAATATAATGTCTCCACTGGGCTACTCTGGGCAGGCGTGCTTGTGTCTTAATTAAGATCAAAGCGGCTAGACCCGCCGATTCTCGCTCACTGCTCACTGACCAACCTAACGATTTAAAATAATCCTAAAAGCTTTTTAATTCGTGGCTAGCCGCCGGGGTGCGATAAAACCTAAATTGACTGGGTGCTGATCCCCCCCGAGTGGGGGAGGGTACCAGGGTATGCAGGATAGAGGTGCCTCTGGTGGTAATCCCGCACAGAATACATTCCTGTTCGCTGCTGGAATTCGCGAGTTGATCGGTGGTCCTGCGAGGGAAGTAAGACGACGTGAATTCAGCTGCTGGAAAAGGTATGAATTTGCACCTGCAAGTGCGAATGTTGCGATTGGTTACGACACGCACCACGCTCCCGGGAAACGCTCGATGCGCGCCTGAATCCGTTTGGCAATTCGCAATAATTCGATCGAAGCTGCGCGATGAAGTGCAATGATTTATTGGAAGAAATAACAGATTCGACAGTGCGACGCACGGACGCAATATTTCATCTACTAAATGTTTGCGATCGCACTTGTTATTGGGTACTACTGGAACTCCTGGAACTCCTGTTCTCGTCGTTGCTCAGGGGGCTTACGAACGGATTGGTAGCACTCGCTGAGTTAGGCATCAAAATATATTTGATGAATGTGAATTCCAGTGTTTTATCAACATGCGATTAGTGAATGATTGTTCTGTAAGTATCGAACAATTAAAGCTCTATGCAAATAATTAATTAACTAGTACATTACTGCACCGAACCCCTTGAACAATTTGATTCCTCTACTATGCTGCCGTGCACAAACGAAATCTGGCTTCCGAATGTCAGACATTCCCAAACTACCGATCGAAAAACAGCACGATACTTCAGCCCTATGCAGTCTATGCTCACCGGTCTTGAAGTAGCAGTGTGAAGCTGCGATGACTAATAATGAAATAAAGATTATTCGCGATGCATGTCGATAAGAAATTTGTTTTGCTTTGTCTTGTCGCGAAATTTTCATGCCTTATTTCCACTCACATTATTTGCAACACTTTGTCCGTAATTTTTCGCTTGCTCTTCCACTAGCTCTCGTTTGCATAAATCGAATCGAACTGTAGAAGCTCCCCTTCGACAGAGTTCCATCCGTCGCAGGACACGCAGACCTCTTGTTATTACATATTTGCATTTTCCTGCACATTTTTCATAATAAAATTGTACGGCCTGTAAAATGTAGCACTTTTCCACTTAACTCTTCTTGGTTTTCCTGTTGTTTCGTGTGGTGGATTCGAATGAAGATCCCGCATCTCGGTCCCGTGGCACAACATACTTATTTTCACAGCATTTTTCTGTTCCCCGCAACCGGTATTATGATTCTTCGCACCTCGCAAAATTCCGAACGTCGGATAGCCGCGGAATCGGACAGATCAACGGTGTGAGCTCGTTCATGCAATAAATTTAGCATATTTTTTAATTTGCGACTTCTGTTCGATTTCATTTTCATTTCTCCTCTCATTTGGCGCGGACCAAATCTCAAAGCAAAACTGGATGCTGTCTTTGGTTCTTCCGTCTGTCTGCCTGCCCTCCTCTCCTCGTCCCCTCGCCACACAGTCCTCATCTCATCTGTCCCTTGATAGCAGATTTATATTCATATTTTTATTTTATTTTTATAATACAGAGACGGTGTTAGATTGGCGTTCAACGACGAAGCGAAGCGAAGTGTTCAGCCGACGTTGAGCACAGCGTTTTGTAGTGTTTGGCGCGTTCGGTGACTTCGCGCAGTCGTCATTCAACTAGTAGCAGGAAAACTTCCGGTTGGACTTCTGGAGTTTAGAATGAGAGGCAATAAAACAGATTTATGATTTTTTTGCCTCGTGACTCAACTCTGAAAGAATGTTGTCACATCTTTCGGGGAAAAAGATCCGGTGTTTACACATAATATACATGAAATAGAATCTTATTTCTCCCCCAGATGATCACACAGGTATGGATTTTCTTTAGATATTGGTTCTGCTATTTCTCTGCCTATTGTATTATTGAGAATTGAAGATCTTGTCCTTAACAAAGTTTTGCAGGGACCAGAACAGGAAATTTGATGGTGCAGTACCTTGTGAGTACGGTGGATGATGTAACATATACAGTCAATCCTAAAATTGAAAATACACATGTTACTTGACGATACTCTCCATTTATTGGTACAACATATTAGGCTGTCAAAAAAGTCCTGCGGTATTTCCGCGAGGTGTCGTTGTAAGCGCGTAGTTCTAGTTGTATTCATTGTATCGAGTCATACTATAGCTTGTTGGAAAGGTATTTTTGCGCGCTATAATATAGTCCTTTACAGTGTTTTGTTTGGTTAAGTCATTCTTGAGTTATAGTGTCGCAAATATGGAGCAAAATAAAGAGAAAATCCGACATATTTTACAGTACTACTATGACAAAGGCAAAAATGCATCTCAAGCTGCCAATAAAATTTGTGCAGTTTATGGATCCGATACAGTTTCCATTTCCACCGCACAACGATGGTTTCAACGTTTTCGTTCTGGTGTAGAGGTCGTCGAAGATGCGCCACGCTCCGGAAGGCCTGTCGTCGAAAATTGCGACAAAATCGCTGAATTAGCCGAGAAAGACCGGCATAGTAGCAGCCGTAGCATCGGCCAAGAGCTGGGGATAAATCATCAAACCGTTATTAACCATTTGAAGAAGCTTGGATTCACAAAGAAGCTTGATGTATGGGTGCCACACACGTTGACGCAAAAAAACATCTTTGACCGTTTCTGAAGCGGATGGTGACTGGCGATGAAAAGTGGGTCACTTACGACAACGTGAAGCGCAAACGGTCGTGGTCGAAGCCCGCTGAAGCGGCTCAGACGGTGGCCAAGCCCTCATTAACGGCCAGGAAGGTTCTGCTGTGTGTCAAGGAATAATCTATTATGAGCTGCTTCCCTATGGCCAAACGCTCAATTCGGACCTATACTGCCAACAACTGGACCGCTTGAAGGTAGCACTCATGAAGAAGAGGCCATCTTTGATAAACAGATGCCGCATTGTCTTCCATCAGGACAACGCCAGGCCACACACTTCTTTGGTGACGCGCCAGAAGCTCCGGGAGCTCGGATGGGAGGTTCTTTTGCATCCGCTTGCATCCGCCGTATAGTCCGGACCTTGCACAAAGTGACTACCACCTGTTTTTGTCCATGGCGAACGAGCTAGGTAGTCAGAAGTTAGCCACAAAAGAGGCCTGTGAAAATTGGCTATCCGAGTTTTTTGCCAATAAGGAAGCGAGCTTCTATAACAGGGGTATTATGAAGTTGGCATCTCGTTGGGAACAAGTCATCGAACAAAACGGCGCATATTTGACTTAAAACAGATGATTGTAACTAATTTTATGAACAAATGAAAATTTAAAAAAAATACCGCAGGACTTTTTTGACAGCCTTATATTTTGAATATATTTCTCCTTTTGATACATATCAATAAAACACACATTTAATTAACTATGCGCACGAGAAAATTTTGCGAAAAGTTTTTTGCTAATTATTTATTCCAAAAAATTGAAAACAATCTCTATTCTAAGCATCTCTAAACTGAGTGTACACCTTCAATTTCTCCAAACGAATTAACCTTGTAAGTAAGATCTTAGTGAATCAACATACATGATGTCAACACCAGTGAGCAATGTTGGTTTTTGTTTTTTGTAGATGTTTGAAAAAGTTTTTATCAAAATGGCAAGTAAGAGGAAAGAAATAGATTATGTTACACGTACAATGACAATAAGTAAAACTTGTCGAGAAAAGACATTGCGGGAAATAGCAACTGCTGTCGGAAGAACCCACTCTACAATAAAAAATCATAAACAAGTGGTAATACGAAGGAACCATGGAAAATATCCCCGGTAGAGGACGCAAACGGATCCTATCTTCTGATGATGAACGAGTAATTGTGCGAACATTTCGAAAGAACCCTAAAACAAACATTCCTAAAATGACTACCGAAGTAGCCGGCATCTGTGGAAGATCTGTCAGCGCAGACACTGTCCGAAGAGCAGCATACAGGAACAATCTGAGAGGTCGGACCTCATGGTGCGGGGATACCTGCTCTACAATGTCCCAATCAACTCAAAACACCCCCGAAATCACCGGACTTGAACACTATTGAGTATCTATAGTGGGAAATCAAGAACCATCTGAAGAATAAAAATCCAGGGAACAAAGCGGTACTCGAAACAACGATTACGGAGATCTGGGAGGCACTTCCGTTGGACGCCAAAGGGAGGCCATAACAAATACTAGAGGATTTTTTGTTTGTATTTTAAACATGAAATAGAAATTTGACCATTTTAATTTTTTTTCTTATCACTTTGATAATTTTTTTTCTTATCACATGATAATAAAATGGATTGATTTTAAGATGAATATGATTCGCATTCCATTATTTACTTTTGAACCCCGAAAAACCCAAAATAGCAAAGCAGCACGAGGTGTATACAGTGTTTGGATATCTATCAATATCGAATTATACACATTGCGAGTAACCTCTCACGAATACATAACCAAAAATGAGTGGATAATTCAGATTCTTGTATAAATGACAGTACTCACTTGTGTTAGGATCTGCTACATTAGTTGAATATGAATCATTCGCTTTGCGTAGTCCGTATGATCCTGCTGTTTCATGATGCATGGACAGGTTCGATATGTATACACTCTGTCCAACTTCTATAAGACCAGGTGATGATCTTGCTGCTTTGTGTCATTGTAAACAAACAATACTTCAATTTATATTCTAGTGTGTTGGGATTGGTGACTACCATACACTGCATGACTTTCGTATGTGTGCGTGAGTTAACTTTTCCGACCGGGTTTTGGGTTTTTAAAAATAAATCTAACTACACTCGTCGACACCTAACTTCAGACTAACTTTATTGATTACATTAATGTTACAGTTCCCCCCAATAATTCTGCATGCACAGCAGCTCGTGGCGACGCTCAGCAAGTTCATCAATCGCCATCGATATCATTGAGAATGTGATATAAAAAATATGATGATCGCGGCTGTTGCCGCGTTGACGAATTCTGCTGACTCTGATGGCACCGTCGTTGGACTTTGACCAAGTCTGGCTAACAGCGTCGTTAACTCGCCCCTGCTTAGTGATGAACCTCCTGGGTCGCCCCGGTGCACAAAAAAAATGGAAGATGAGAAATTGGAGAAGTTACATGATGAAGATTCATGCCAGACACAAAAAGAACTGTTGTTGAGAATAACACAACAAGCAATTACATCGTTTCAAAAACAAGACAATTGGGTCCCATATTAGTTGAAGCCGAGAGGCATTGAAAGGCTCTTTTTCACCTGTGAACAACTGTTTCAGCGACAGAAAAGAAAAGGTTCCCCGCACCGAATCGTGACTGGTAACGAAAATTGGACACGGTACGACAATCCTAAGCGTTAAAAAAGCTCGAGTTAAGCCCAGCCTGATACTGCGATCAAATGCATTTGATTTAGTGATTTTTCAATCAAGTGCAATTAACAGGAAAGCTTCTGAAGATTATTCTTCCCCATCAGTAGGATATTTTTGTATTTAATATTGGATACGCGCCCAACGGAAAATATTTCGCATCGCGAAAATCATATAATTTTCAATCGATTATTGCTCAGTCGCTGAATGTTTCAAACTCAGAGAGTTCATTCGCCTCTAGTTTTCCTTGCAAATTGCCATCGTAAACCACACCTTCTCTCGATTCACGGACAAAAAGCATACTTAAGCGATACTATGGTGGTGAAACGCATTCATTTTTCGTGAGGACATCGACAAGACAACATCGGTACTGAACGAGCTGAACGAACTGAACGAGCTGAACGAGCTGCACAAGCTGGACGGCGAGGGACTGAGGGATTCATTACCTGGCCTGACCTGATCTGACCTGAAACGCATTCATAGAGACGTCGTTTAATCGTTCGATTAATTCAAATAATCGAATATCGAATAATTTAAAATCAAAATATGAATACATCGAATAGTTGTCATTGTAATCGCGATTAATCAAAGATAGTATTTTTCTCAAGTTTATCGCATTTTAGGTTAAGAATTAGGCTATATAATTTTTATATCCAATATTTTTTTTATCCAATAATGGAACATCGACAACCTGATGGACCACGCGACCAGAATGACAACATAATACGTGATTAATACAAGAAAAAAATATTCGCTCGATTAATCGAATATTGAAAGACAATTATTCGAATGAATCGAATATTGAAAAATGCCCCAACGATTAATCGATAATCGAATAAATGAAAAATTTAGACATCACTACGCATTCAGTTTGTTTGGAACTGTGAGGGAGCGCAGAAAAACCGATCCATCAGAAGGAGAAGAGAAGGCGACCAAGAGAGTATCAGCATCGAGTATCGAGGAGAATCTAGAAAGATGTTATCGTTGCTGAAAAATAATCTGCCAGTTCCCTTGGAATTGAAAATTACATTCAAGCGAAAGAGTTTATTATGTTTTCTATCCATATAATACTGCGACCAAATACATTTGGTTTTGTGATTCTTCAATCAAGTGCGATCAATGTAAAACCACGTCTTTCGGCAATTTATTAGTGGTGCAATGAATCTTAAGAATGAATTCCCACTCTACGCGCACTGGCAAACGAAGTTTACTCAACAATTTCTCAAACGAGTTTACTGAACAATTTCTCAGCAACAGATATTTTGTCTATTGGAAATGGAATACAAATCATATCACAATACAAGCAATGTATTATGTAATATACAGGGTTTTCCAACTTTAAATTCCGAAAGTAAATTGAAATAAAACACACTTAGAATTCGAATTTCGATGAAACTTTTATTTCAAATTAAAGTATGGTTTATGCCATTATGTGTGAAATACAACATCATTCAAATGTCCACCTAGGGCTTCCACGCACACCTTGATCCGGAACAGGTAATTTTCGATGACTTTTCGGCACATATGGGGCGGTATCTCGGTCATAACTTCAAGAATGTTGTCTTTCAAATGTTCAAGAGTTTGCGGAGAGTTGGCATAGACACGGTCTTTCGCATAACCCCACAAAAAAAAGTCTAGCGGGTTCAAATCGCATGATCTGGACGACCAATTGGCATCACGAAACGCGAAATTATGCGTCCCTCAAATTTAGTTCGCAATATGACCATGTTCGGTCGTGTTGTGTGACACGTGGCGCCGTCCTGCTGAAACCACATGTCATCCGTATCCATATCTTCAATTTGTGGCAAAAAAAAATCGGTTAACATGCGGCCATAGCGCTCACCATTCACAGTTACCGTCTCGCCGTCCTCATTTTTATATAAATACGGCCCGATGACTCCACCAGACCATAATGCGCACCAAACAGTGACTTTTGGCGGATGCAATGGCCTCTCAACAATCACGTGTGGATTCTCTGAGCACCATATACGGAAATTTTTGGTGTTCACATAGCCACCGAGCTCGAAATGTGCCTCATCGCTGAAGAAAATTTGATGCGAAAATTCAGCATTTTGCTGCTGTTGTTCGTTCACCCGATCGACGTATGCCCGACGCATTCCATGGTCACCACGCTCTAATTTTTGTACCAGTTGGACTTTATATGGATGTAGGTGCAAGTCCAAATGCAAAATTCGCCACAATGATGTGTTTGACAAGCCCGTGGAATCGAAACATTCGGGTCATCCTCCACACTGGCATCCTCCACACTGAATATTGTGCCTTCAACGTAACGCTCTCGTTATCGAAGTCCCCCAAATATTAATTTATTCATTCATTCAGAATGAATTCAGATTCCACTTCAAACAAATGATCACTGAATCAACTGAATCTACTGAATCAAATCGATAGTCCTTCGTCGCCCTTCCGGTTATACCACAGATATAACCCACTTCCTGTTTTTATGATAAAACATTGAAAAAAAACAGGAAGTGGGTTATATCTATGGTATAACCGCAATGGTGACGAAGGACTATCGTTGATTTAGTGATAATTTGTTTGAAGTTGAATCTGAATTCATTCTAAATGAATGAATAAATGAATATTTGGGGGACTTCGAAAACGAGAGCGTTACGTTGGAGGTACAAGGTTTTATGCATCCAATGTTGGATACGAAAAAATCCTACTGGTGGGGGAGTAATCTTCAGAAGCTTTCCTGCTAATTGCACTTGATTGAAAAATCACAGAACTAAATGTATTTGGTCGCAGTATTATATGGATAGAAAACATTAAAATAAACTCTTTCGCCTGCATGTAATTTTCAGTTCCCAGGGAGAACTGGCAGATTATTTTTCAGCAACGATTGAATATTTCCGGAATTTTCTCGATGCTGAATGGCATCCAAACGAAGAGTTCCGTGCGTGTATGTGTGTGTGTGGCGGCTGCTCCGATCTCTTCCCGGGGAACCGTTTGTGGAATCACTCTCCTGCTGATGGATTCCCTTCTGGCCTAAGGTGCACAAACAGACTCTTGGTGACAAAGAGCACACTGGATGACGCTTGGGAGTAGCAAACCATTCTCATTGTGCAAGTTTCGGTGATTCAAACTTTAAACAGTCAATAACGACGCCGGCCACGTCCTTACAGTCACCAGGGAAAGAAAAGGAATGTTAGTATGATATTAGCACCCAGAAGGATCGCCTCTATAGAATGGTTCACTTGTGATTATCATGGAAGGGATAGCTGGTAGTGGGGAGAGGTAAGAATTAGGATTCACGGCGGTAAGTGATGGGTTTCTATAAACACGGTTCTCAATAAGTCATAGGCAACCTGAAAAAGTCACCTGGAACATATATCTATAATAGAATCTGACGATTTTGCGATTTTCTAAATTTTGTACACACTCGAACACAACCGTTGCAATTTTTAAATTTCCCATATTTTTCCACCCAACGACGGAGAATATCTATGGGCAACCTGGGAAAGTCACAGAGAATAACCTCTCTAATAAAACGATCTTTGAGTACCGACATTTGAAGTCAGAAAAAGTATTATTCTTGTTTATCCCACAAAAAAAAGTGAATTCAATCTTCCTCGAAACGAAAACAATTTCCATTCTCCGATGATGAGGGGCGAGAAAATCCGCTCAAGCTCATTTCCGTAAGCCACGGCTCGACAGAGCTTTCAATCGGCACTATCTTTTTGTTTTTATCAAATCACACGGAACACGTGCCGCTCGCGAAGATCTAAATTACTGATGAAAATCTAAAAAAATCAATATCTAAACAGCTCGCTAAGCCGATGTTGTTAGTGACAGTGATTGGTACCAATTTTTTATGCTCCCTTATTGACGGACGTCCATCACTAATCCTCTCTTATGGACATAAAACTTTGCGGCATGGTTTTCGGAAACAATGGGCAGCTCTCTGGAGAAGCGAATGGAAACATCTCAATCGTAACACCCAACATGATTTGAGAGATTACCTCGAAATCTTTTTTTTTGTCTCACTTCACTTTGTACTCGCGGCTCGTGTTCAAAACTCACCACACCTGTCCAAGCTCCGGGATGTGATTAAAATAGATTTTAATCCACTGTGAAGAGAAGTTAGTAAATTGGTTAACATGGAAATTAATTAACATAAAATTACTTAATTAAATAAGTTCGTTTGGAGGAGAATCTCCAATGGGAAGCACTAGTCTCGGCGTGCGTCCGCTTCGAATGGATTACAACGCACTTCAAACATACGAATACTTTCAAGACCAGCGCGTCGAATCTTCCGCGGGGCCTGCAAGAGTCCCGACCGATCCCAATCACTCAAGTGTTATTCTTGTTGAGGATATCAGCATGACGCTTTTACAACAAAATCTTTTCCTTCTGCCTTCGCCGGTTTGATTTATGCATGTTCCTTCTGTTGTTGAATTATTTGTACTATTATTTGTTCCCCTTCCAAGTGAGCAAATCTCGAACCGAGTCCGCTGAGTCTCGGGGAATGGAACGAAACGTCAGATCGAGCGAAAGGAGCCCCGAAACGAGAACAATTTTCGTTACCCATTTTACGATTATTTATTATTTGCATATACGATGTTGATTTCCGTGTTTAAAATGTATATAAATAAAAACAACAATCATAAATAATATTCATTAAAATTCACTTCAATATATTTTATTGCCGGTGTGTCTCTTTTCCTTCATTCATACAGTTTTGGGATGCTCATTTTCAGTGTTTCGCAGAGAGTGCTCTTAATTTTGCATAACCCCCACCACCACTCCTTACGCTTCGTGTTGTTGTTTTGTTTTTTCCTTCTTCTGGTTGCCTTATTATGGTTGTTTAAACTGATGGGCCTGTTTTGTTGCGTTGTGATTTTTACTCGCATTCATCTCACTTTCATGCATTTTTTGGTCTGAAGGAGCTTTTATATTAATTCTTTATTTCCCCAGAAGGCTGGGTCACATCACGATATTTTAATACGAAATTATATGATTTACAGGGAGTTTTCAAAATATAGCCGAGTTTAATTGAATGTCATATAACCAGTTTTTGAATTATCTTTTTCTAATAGGAGAACTGGTGGTGTTAGATGAACTACTGGAATCGGTAATGTTAGATGGTGTAGTTCCATTGAGCCCATTTCGACGGCGAAAGTCGTCAAAAATTTTTTGCTTAAAATCTTTTAAAAGAGCCTGTATTTCTGGGCTAGATGTACGCCTTCTTTGCGACGAGACGATCTGAAAATAAAAATCCACATACATTTTTGGAATATATTGCATAGATAGTTTGATATGTTACCAGTGCCGAACATACGATCAGTATGAAGCACAACCGTTTTGAGGACAACATCGAGTTATATTGCAAAGAAAAATTTCAAGTTGATAAGATACGAGCGCTTAACCAACTGACACAAATTGTGCTACGCGAATGACAATTTATATACGAAATGAGAGCGGTTATATTGCGTTCTGCATATGCATTTTAATGATGTTGACTGAATAAAAGGTGTTTGAGCAGAGAGTAAACATAAAGTGGCGAGGATAGTGGCAGCAAGTGTGATTCGCGTTGGGATATTTTTTCGAAGGAACTGCATTCCAGAAAATTTGCTACAGAAATAAGTTTCACAAGATGCAAAGGTATTCTAATACCTTTGTAATTAGTATTCTAATATCAATGATCGAAATAATACAAATTCCAAACCAAGTTAAACGAGTAAATTGTATCTTCAATAGCAGATGATGCGACTTGCATAGTTTCAGTGAAGACTATTTTTATTGATTTTCATTCAGCAATGTTGTATTTTCAAATGATTTCCCTTTTGACCCTTTTTCTTAGTGACTTTCAGTCATTTTGACTGATTCGTAACTCGGGCAACGACTTATTTTTCCATTCGAAGGAAGAATATCAGGAGTGAAAATTGAATTTGTGACCTTTAGCGTGAGAGGTACGGATGTTAACCACTACGCCAAGACGCTTCCTATTGAGAAATTGAAAACATTTCCAGCAGAAACCAACAGTTGGAGAATAACTTCTAGTTGGATTCAACTGTTGCTAGTCAAAAAACATTCTCGATATGACAATACCTGACTTCATGATTTCCGATTGTTGAATGTCCGGCCGACTGATTATTACTTGTCCCGTTCAATGGCACACCCTAAAATGGAAATGGTCACCCTAATATTTTTTTTAATAACGGCTCTAAAGTTTTGCGATAAAGAACAAAATTATCACTTTCCACGAAAATCTGAGAACCACCATATCCGTTTGACATGGAATGGCTGTATAAACACATTTTTTAGTCAATATCTGAAGTTTACATACAAATACATACATCTTGTTCACCTTTTATAATCTCACAAGTTATACATATACTTAATATAATCTCAGTTATACATCACAGCTTTCTAAAGTCAAAATAATTCCGACCGCAAAGAGTTAATAAAATGTAATACATATGAATCGTACTGTATGTAGCAGAGTATATATTACTTTTTATGTTAATTGTTTCCATGAGTACTTCCCATTTTTAGTTCCAAAACCCACCTCCTCCATAATTAGATCACATGTTAAGGGGATAGAGATTTGGAATTTGATGACAAACAATTGGAGGGGTTCAGGGCCAAGGTTATTTCGAAATGTCGATGAACTCTGAATTACTATCCGAAGTGATAAACGAGCGAATTGGATAGATTAATTCGTAGTCCTACGTCAACAAAGCGCTCATATCCCGGACAAAAGCCCCTATATTTAAAAAAAATGTGGTGTGTGCACAATAACCGTGAATAACAAACATTATCGTGAAATATTGACTAAGTAAATTGAGTAAAATATGATGAACTCGATTGTGATAACAAGACAATGAAACTTGTCTTACAGCCTCAGTTACGAAGAATTTGTTGAGTGAAAATTCCATATTACAGGTCGGACACGATTATATACAGACTCGATTATATATGATTCGATGCATACAATTTTTGACTCGATTAAATACAGTTTGAATTATTTTTGACGTAGGATTCCGTCTTTCGGGAACATATTGGGGTACAAATTAAAAACCGGAAATCTAGCACATCATGAAAATTGTTCAATTTCAAACGCTTATTGCTCAGTCATTTCATGATGGATTGATGAGATTTTTGCGTCAATCGATTTCGGCACTCCATAAAAAATTTTTGCATTGAATAAAATAATATATGTCGTGAATCTAAATAACATAGAACAGAACTCAAGAGATATTCTAAGTAACGATGAAACGCAGGAAAATAATTTAATAGAGTTTTCAAAAGAAACTGAACTTTACAAGAAAATATAAAAAAAATTAAACTCGAAACAATAAGAATAGAAACAAAAAGAATACCGGAGACGAATGAATCACTAGATTTAAAGTCTCCTTAAACAAAGGAAAAGAAGAAGAAAAAGAATTACAAATACATGGAAGTAGGAGGAGTTTTAGTTCCCACCGAAATGTGTTCCCTAGCAGTTGATGCCTCTGCCAACTCTGCTACCAGTTGATGCCAATTAAGGTGTCCGGGGGAAATCGACATTGCAAATATATGCAAGTCGGGGGCATTTTTATATTATAAGTAAGGTGAGTGATACGATTGTTCCTAGCAAATAAAATTTAAATTTGGAACTATAATGTTGGTTGCTTCGTGAAAATTCATATCAATAATCGATCGTGTATTGTGAAACATTTTGCACAAGTGTATGTGTAAAATTTTATATAGTAGCAGTTGTCTTAAAAATTACTTGAAATATGAAAGGATTTATTATAATTTTCATAAATAAAAACCAATGTGTGTTCCCGCTTGAGGACCATCCGGTTTAAACTGTCTGTTTTGTTGTGTTTATTTTTACCCATACACATACCCATACCGAACACAGGAGACATCTCGTCTAGGGCCATAGAGGGCGATGCTGACCGGTGTAGTTTCTCAAACATATCCAAAATCATCATGCAAGAATGCAGCCCAACGGATTCCTACGTCAACTATGCGGTCGTGTCTCGGACACAACCCTCCTGTAACTTTTTTATATTTCAAATATGACTTATTTCAATGAAAAACGTATATTACATAACGTAGTGGGGTAAAAATCGTGATTTTTGAAGAAGCTTAAATATTCACTAGGAATTGTTTATATCGATATTTTAACGAAATTAAGAAAGATAGAAGTTGGATGTCAAAGAACACATTTAAATTTAATTTTATAGATTGAAAAATTCAAGTTTAATATGAATCTTTGGGATAAAATTAATAATAACACATTAAAATTACTAACTTTTAAGTTTTACACATCCAAAATGTTATTTCAATCCACTAACTGAGATGTTCCACTACTATATCCTGTACTAAATTTTCTCATCTATCAAATGAATGCAGTAAAAGTTTATTTTTCAATGTAGATCCAGTTTGAGGCACCAGAGAACGAAAAAAAGTTCTATAACTCTGTCATTGTTGAAATTCGAACATATGCGTAGAGGCATTTTTTTTATCAAATATGATGGTCTATCACCTCTTGAGAGATTCTGGATAAATTTATTTTCATTTATGCGAGAAAGATGTTTTCTGACTTTAAGGTGTTTCTGACTGAATCAGAAATAAAATTCTTTTGTATTCAAAAAACGAAAAATTTATGCATAAAAAACGATTAAAAAATCAGCAGTTCTTGATAAACTTAAAGCCAACATATGAACCATCATTGAAATTCATTTGAAATTTAAACAAGTTGGTATACACATCATAGCAAAAAAGTTTATGAGTCTGAACCTAAGGACATGGACGGGAACTTGACATAGGACTGTGATTGTGTGTAGTAATTCATTTGAATTGGTATATATATATATATATATATATATATATATATATATATATATATATATATATATATATATATATATATATATATATATATATATATATATATATATAACTTGAAGCAACTGAATATATATCATCTCCGTTTTGCGCTCTTCTCAACAGAAGCCCTTCCTATTCATATTGCCGGTCTAGATAAGCTTAGATGTCATCCTTGATAGAGAGGGTTTTACTATCGTCTTCGTGGGCCGACTATAGTCTAGCTTGACAATTGTGTAGCTCAGAACCTTAAAGCCATGGCGTCAGTTCGAAACGACAATCAGAAACGAATACATGTTTTGAATACAGAACGAGACTGAAAGTTTGCCCCAGCGAGATCCACTATTTATACTCTAGGCGACTATTCCCTTTCGTTGCTCGTCGATAAGTTGCTCGATATTGACGGCATGGATGGGAAATGATATGGAAAAACGGAAACGCTTATAGTTTTCATGAATTTAACCAGGGGATTGTATTGTATAGCATATCAAACATATCTTAGGAAATTTCAAAATCGTTTGGTATGTAAATCGCCAAAATCGTTCGCGGCAAAAATAGTTATTAACGTTAAAATTATTTCATAAAAACGTGACATGTTTTCTGATTTGGCACCGTAGATGTAGACGTAGTTCTACGTAAAAAAAACAAAAGTCGATCAATGGCAGACGTAAAATCAACGTAGAGGAGTTTGTACTTATAATATTTCTGTAGTTTAGTGGAGAACGAAAAGGTTTTTTTTCTCAAAAAAGTTACACCTTTCAAAATTTTTCTATGAGTTTCGATGGACCGAAGAATGCATATATTCAAACGTGCGTTGGCAAAAAGGATATCATCCTTGGTAGAAAAGAAGCTGTTTATTGTGTTATAGCGCTAAATGCACAAAAAAACTACCTTGGTAAAATGTTTGTATAGATGGAGCAAACTTCTCATCTTCTCAGACTGAATGTCAGTTTGTCAGTATCAAAAAAATCTAAACGATGAAAACCGGGATTGAATCACACAACCAGTGGCGCCCTCATACTCATGCTCGAGAATACAAACCACATTATAAGATGAAATCGGATCGTATAAGTATACATGGAAGAGAGCTTTTTTTAGGTGAGAGTACATCGGAGAGCGCAATCTACTGAATTCTAACGTGAAATCTTTGATAAGTGCGTAATTGGAAAAGTGTCTCTCATTTTTCAAATTTATGACATATGTATTATACATAAATCGGCGCTCACTTGAGTAAATGTTTTGTGTGTGAAGCCTGTATGACTTTCCCGGATAACTCTTTTAATTATACTTTTAAGTTCATTTGAAGTAATGTATGAGGATGTCAAACATTGTGCTAAATATTTATTTTGGGTGTAGTTTCACATCTTTACGTTAGAATATTTACGGTCGACTTTGGCTTTCGATGTATCCACGTAAACGATTTATCTTTTACTGGGCCATCACAAAATTGCCAAGTCTCAAATTGTGATTCATTCTAATATTAGGCGGTCAAAAAAGTCCTGCGGTATTTCCGCGAGGTGTCGTTGTAAGCGCGTAGTTCTAGTTGTATTCATTGTATCGAGTCATACTATAGCTTGTTGGAAAGGTATTTTTGCGCGCTATAATATAGTCCTTGACAGTGTTTTGTTTGGTTAAGTCGTTCGTGAGTTATAGTGTCGCAAATATGGAGCAAAATAAAGAGAAAATCCGACATATTTTACAGTACTACTATGACAAAGGCAAAAACGCATCTCAAGCTGCCAATAAAATTTGTGCAGTTTATGGACCCGATACAGTTTCCATTTCCACCGCACAACGATGGTTTGAACGTTTTCGTTCTGGTGTAGAGGTCGTCGAAGATGCGCCACGCTCCAGAAGGCCTGTCGTCGAAAATTGCGACAAAATTGCTGAATTAGCCGAGAAAGACCGGCATAGTAGCAGCCGTAGCATCGGCCAAGAGCTGGGGATAAGTCATCAAACCGTTATTGACCATTTGAAGAAGCTTGGATTCACAAAGAAGCTCGATGTATGGGTGCCACACACGTTGACGCAAAAAAACATCTTTGACCGTATCGACGCATGTGAATCGCTGCTGAATCGCAACAAAATCGACCCGTTTCTGAAGCGGATGGTGACTGGCGATGAAAAGTGGGTCACTTACGATAACGTGAAGCGCAAACGGTCGTGGTCGAAGCCCGTTGAAGCGGCTCAGACGGTGGCCAAGCCCTCATTAACGGCCAGGAAGGTTCTGCTGTGTGTTTGGTGGGATTGTCAAGGAATAATCTATTATGAGCTGCTTCCATATGGCCAAACGCTCAATTCGGACCTGTACTGCCAACAACTGACCGCTTGAAGGTATCACTCATGAAGAAGAGGCCATCTTTGATAAACAGAGGCCGCATTGTCTTCCATCAGGACAACGCCAGACCACACACTTCTTTGGTGACGCGCCAAAAGCTCCGGGAGCTCGGATGGGAGGTTCTTTTGCATCCGCCGTATAGTCCGGACCTTGCACCAAGTGACTACCACCTGTTTTTGTCCATGGCGAACGAGCTAGGTAGTCAGAAGTTAGCCACAAAAGAGGCCTGTGAAAATTGGCTATCCGAGTTTTTTGCCAATAAGGAAACGAGCTTCTATAACAGGGGTATTATGAAGTTGGCATCTCGTTGGCAACAAGTCATCGAACAAAACGGCGCATATTTGACTTAAAACAGATGATTGTAACTAATTTTATGAACAAATGAAAATTTAAAAAAAATACCGCAGGACTTTTTTGACAGCCTAATATATTACCGAAGTAAAAATGAATTGAATGAAATTATTTCGTAGTTCTATCGTAAGGATCAACATCAAACTATCGGAATAAAGAAAATAAGACACCCTTAACATATTGACCGGTAAACAAAACTCCGTACGTTCAGGTGTAGCTGACAATAAAAATATTGACAATTCGACAGAACCCCGCACAATGAGTAAACGTCGAGCATTCGCCGAACTAACCCTGCGGGCAGCCAGATCTGCTCAAACTAAAAAACAAACAATCGCCGCCCCCGTAACCTTCCGTTCCGACCACTGCTGAAAGTAAACAAAAAACGCATCCCAAAGAACATTTGCAGTGAGGCAGAAGAACGCTTATTTGAAGCTCATTAAAAATCATTTAGCATGGCTGGAATGACTTGACTTTTTCGTTGCCTTCCATGGCCCGATTTCGAAGGCTCGTTTGTAAGATTGAAATATCGCGATCGTTTGAGTTAATGTTTTGACATTAACTTCCACACAACCGCATGAGCAGTGGAACGCTGCTTGACTAAAGATAAAAATTTACATGATAGATAAAATTGTAACGATCAAACTAGTATACCGAATGTCTACAATAAGTACAATAATTTGAAGCCGTTCTTACGAGTTAGTATGGGTTACCATTGTATTTTAATTGTGTTTTTGAAACTTTGACAAGGTCAGAATGATCGATCTGGCACTTAACATTATATAGTTTAAAGTTTGGATCATTTAGAATTGGGGCATAAGCTTTTGACGATTGCCCCGTCTCCAGTAGTCAGTATTGGAACCTTTTGATAGTGCTTTGTTCCATGTAAAGTCAAGTTGTCAATTTTTTTTTTCAATAGTTGAGTCGTCAACATTTAACGTTCATCGCAAGCTTATGTGGGTTTATGAGTACGAAAAGCATCCCCACATCAAGAGAGCGAACCACGACCGACTACTGAATCGAACCCCAAAAAAAATGCTTTTTAGTAGAAAGAGAAAACGATGCTAACGGTTCTCATGGATTAAAACGATTTCCAAAAAATAATTATCTGGGTTTATGAAAGTTCGCGTGCAACGAGCCTGTCAATCAAGAGAAATGATTTATTTGAAAATAACCTGTAAATTTAATACTATGATCGAAGACGAGCGGCCAAGATGGCAATGAAGGCGAGGGATTGCTTCAAGCGCAACCCGATTGCGATTCGGGACGTGGCCAAGAAGGTCAACTCTTCCGTCTGGTTCGTTCAACAGACAATGAAGCGGGCCGGACTTCATGTCTTCAAGGTAAGGAAGGCGCCTAACCGAACCGATAAACAGAATACGGTGACAAAATCCCGCGCCAGGAAACTGTATCGCGAGTGGTTGGTGCAGTCGTAAGTTCCGGAAGTTCCGGAAGAAGAAGTTTCTGGGCGATTATGAAGGACAGGCTCCGGAAAACAGGGAAGGTCTTCAATAACGACCAGGATTAGAAGAAAGAGTGGAGTGTGTAAGAAAGATGGCACATGTGTTGCACAGGATTGGATTGGTAGCGTTACGTCCAAGATGCGGGCATTTAGCCTAGGAGGTTGAATGAACCAACTTTACAAAACATAGCTAAAAGATGTTTATTTATTGTCTAAGAGTTTCAAAAATATCCGACTAAAAAAAATTCTTGATCATCATTTTTGTCTGTTACATTTTTTTCGAATACGGTCTTTATATGACGATGCCATAATTCCTCTGAGTGTTTTAGTTCAACACCTAGGTGCTGCCAGAATTTTCCTGACCAATCTATATGAAAACCATTTTTTTTTTTATTTTCTATTATAAGTATTCAACTTTGCTTCTTAATTTTTTCTGTTGATTGCGGGGCTTCATAACGGAGTAATTCTTAAATGTCAGTCATTTTTTTGTCATTTGTCAACGGTTTGAATTGTCCACTTCAAGGGGGGCCCCTGTCTGGATGGTCGAAGAATGATGAACTATCGTGATTTTTTTTAAATGTTAGGAATAAAGTGAAGTATACGGGTATTTTGATTATTGTTATAGGTATATTTGAAGATGTATTTTCCAATTTTTTTGTGCTCGAATAATTATTATTACGCTATTGGATGCGTAGATGCTGTCTGCAAATTGCTACCTTGCTGGTGGTATCGGTTCTGAAGCAACGGGATGTCGCAGAACGAATTCCAATGAATATTTTGAAACTTTAGGACAATAGCGTTACATAGGGGTTTTTGAAAATTCGAAAAATTTCCAAAATGTCGGCCTTTTTGTTAAAAATGAGTTATTTTTCATGAAAAATCGCTGTTCAGAAGTTAATAAAAAATCAAAAAAATGAGACATCGAAAAACGGCTATGTAACGCTTTAGATAATTCTTTTTAACATGCTGATAACAAAATTCAGCAGAATCGGTCGAGTAGATCCTGAGATATCGATACCACCAGTGGAAAAGCATGATTTCGAGAAAAAACGCGTTTAAAAATTCGTACAGCAATATATACACTCTGTCCAACTTCTATAAGACCAGTTGATGAAACTACTGATTTGCGTCATTGTAAACAAACAATGCTGCAATTTATATTCTAGTGTGAAGGTATTGGTGACTACCATACACTGCATGACTTTCATATGTGTGCGTGCTAGCGCTGAGCGTAAACGAATTGTTTTGTACTTTTCAAGTGTCACGATTCCATAAGACCAGTTACGTTTTCCATTGTTTTAGTTGTTTAGATCAATAAATCTGAAAAATGTCGAAAGGAAAAGTGCTCATGAAGAGAGAAGAAAGACAAATCGATGCATTTCAACAATAAAAAATGTTGGTATCAGAGAAAGTTCTCGTCGGATTGGACGATCCCATCAAGTAATGCTTAATTATTTGGCGAATCCTCAAGGATACGATATGAAGGAGAGAGATCCACATAAATCGAAACTCTCTGATCTGGAGAAACGGGAATTAGCTAGAACAGCTTCGAATGCCTCAAAATCGCTGATGTAAATAAAGTAATATTTCAATTCAAATGTTACTCGGGTGACAATTCGTCAAGTTTTGGTAAAAAATCCCCACAAACTTCTCATCTTACTCCGTCTCACATCGGAAGATGTCTGAGTTTTGCCAAAGCTCACATGAACCGAAAGTAGGACATGGTATGTTTTGACAAAGAATGTTTTCTAAAGAATACATTTAGCTATATACCATAATGAAAAGTTCTTCAATGTAGAGGTTATCTCTACTGACGAAAAAAGTTCAATTTTGATAGTCCTGATGGTTTCAGCGGGTACTGAAGTGATTTACGGACGGAGGAACAATATTTTCAACCAGGAATTTTGGTGGAGGCTCGTGTATGGTTTGGACGGGTTTCTTTGCAACCGGAAAGCTCAACACGACTTTCTCATCATTCATAGATTACATACATGTTCTGAAATTCTCTCTCCTACAGTTTTTGCGTGAATATCGTCACGAAAAAATCACATTCCAGCGAAACAATGCTACTATTCATACCGTCAAGGAAACTAAGCAATGGATTAAGGACCAAAAACTTATTTTTTTGTACTGGCCGGCTCGCTCTCTAGACTTGAATCCTGTTGAAAATCTTAGGGGGATCCTTGTACGCAAAATCTACACTGAGGGAAAACGGTACACCCCAATTGAAGAGCTCAAGGTCGCAATTTCGGAAACATGAAAACATATCAAGAAATCAGTTCAGCAGAATTTGGTAAATAGTATTCCAACACGAATTTTCCAGGTTATTAGCCGATATAGCATGCAACTTATTGACATATAAATCAGTCGGTCGTTTTGAATTTTTCATTGATAATACTTTCTAATTACTAATAATTTCAAAATGGTCTTATAGAAACTGGACAGCTGTAATTATCATATTTAAGCACAATAAATAAACAAGCAACTCTTTTGAACGAAATTGACGTTAAATATACTTTATTCTAAGCATTCAACAATGTATAAATGTTTGTGTTGCAACGGAATAGAATCAGGGTGGTCTTATAGAAGTTGGACAGAGTGTATATCCCTTTAGGTGACTCCATACATTTGGCTGTAACTTTCCAACGAAATCAAACAACGGAAAAATTTATTTGGGATAACATTTCTGAGGACATAAGCTTACCAAAAATGCAAAAAAAAACAAAACTTAGTTTTTTTTTTTCGATTTACCAGACCGGGGACCCCTTTAATGTGGAGAACTTTGTGGATGAAGCTCCCTGGCCTCTAAAGAGAATTTTTGAAGTTACAGAAATTGGAGACAATACTATATGGATTGGCACGATCTTTGGTGCCACTTTAGAACACCTCAATACCATGAAAATTGTATCTGAATAGGAGAGGGGATCATAAAACGACTTCGAGAGACAGGGGTGGTCACGTGTATATTTTCCTAGAATGAGATCAGATAACGCATAAAGAAAGAAGCAAATTATGTTGCTAATTGTTATGTTTACTGTTTACTTTCATCTGGTAATCATTATTATTAGTGCCTGATTCATAAAGCTGCTTTCTGTCGCTAATCAATTAATCAATTAAGAACATTCCCAGAAAAGCTTTCTCCGACTGAATTCTGACATTCTCAGTATTTGACCGGGTGTTGAAATAAACTATTTCTTCTAACAAGTACCATAATAAAAGGCGGTAGTCCACTCGAAACACTGCTGAAAAATTGATAGCTTTCAAGTTGAAAAATGCAAGCTTCATTGTTCGGTCATTCTGGCTTCAGAATACCTTCAAACGAGCCGTGGCATATGTGATGATCAAGTGCCACATTCAGCAGTTTTATGAAAAATTCCTGCTCATTTAAAGCCAATTAAAACAGTCAAATTGTGTTATTAGTTGGAGTTGGCCAGAATCATGCTAACGAGACAGAAGATGACACAAACCACCGAGATAAGAAGACATCGATATCCCGCTGATATTGGGAAACGGCCGATCGGAGCCGCTCGCGTGACAAAACATGTGGTGCTACAAGTCCGATCGGATCTCGTTCAAAGGCTGCACCTCGTCTTGATCCAACCGTCGGGGCAAATCGAACCGTCGGGCGGAAGTGATGCCAAATTCGTTATATGAAAAAGTACACCAACCCAATCGGAGAGTTCTGTTGGATGTACGATTATGTCGATATAATGTAGATGCGTTCATTCCTTTTCGTCAAGTTTTTCTCAGATTGTCTGTAGTAAATTCATCGAAAATCACTGATGAAAGCAACCATTTCACATCACTGAGCGGAGATCTTATCAGAAAGGCATATTTGCTGATAGCATCTCTGGTGCAAGGTTCTCTATCATATCTCCCTCCGCTCCGTCATAGCTGATCGTCTTTAAAGACCAACACCAAATAAAGCCTAATTTTGTTCATCCCTCTACACCCGTGCAGGATGGCAATACCGGTTATTCCTCTCCTGCATTCTCTCGGCTCGAAAGCCAAGTGGTGAGGTTGGTTTTAATTTGGTTATAACAACAACTTTTCACCACAGAGCGTCCACCTAATTATGTCATAATTTATGGCTTGTCGCGTTGGACCATCATGGCATTTTTAATATCGTGCCGCCATTCTGCTACGGCACTGCAAACCTGCAAGGAGCAGACGGCCCAGATCGTCCCGTAAGATTTGTGCTCTCGAACCAGCGAAAACGAGAGCTAACTCCGATATTTGCATATGAATCGGCATCATAATTAGATGACGAAATGTTAATGAACATTCTCGGTTTGATGATTATTGTTGTTGTTCTCTTGTTTATTGATAGTAATCATTGGTTGTCGAACTTTATGTGAGATACTTGATTTTAAAGATCTGTTCCCGCAGATAAGCACGCTGTGTTGCGCTTCTCATTACCTTCCGCGGATGCAACGTTTGTTTGCTAGTAGTATTGGAGAGTGGCACGTGAGGAATTTGAGACTTCCAGATAAGGTATTGATTAACATTCTTCTCCATGTTCTCTTTTACTCAGAAACTATTGAAGTTAGAGGCTAGGAATTGACAAAAAAAAACATTGAACGCAGGATCAACCCTAACTCTGAAAAAATAATGTCATATGAGATGTGACGAGCCTACATTAAAACATTGACGTTGCAGACACACACGAGGAACAAATGGGAAATAAAAAAAAACACCGTTAATTGTGAGTAGAAGTGATAAAATAAAAGGAATATTTATTGAAATTGATCTTAATAATCCAAACTTCTACCAGGTGTACTGCTGTTCTACGCATAGTTGTCCCATGTTCCAAAATCAGCAACTGAGAAAAACGCAATCAAAGTTTTCTTGCATATTTGTCTACCAAAAGCTTTAAGCATTTCAATTTAGCAACACACCGGGTTTTTTTATAAGTACTATACTATTGTTTAATGAAATGTGATGAGATCTCCTCACTGAATCAATCAAGCTTGATTACGGGTTTAAAAATTCATGTTGGGACTGTCTAGAATATCAACATGGGACAATTGAACTTGATGTTGTTTTTTGATATACTGGGAACAAACAATTTTTTGTGTTTTTTCCCGAAAGATTATCCATAGAAACATCATTCTATGAAGAAACGAGTGATCTGCAACTCCTTCGCAGAATATAAATCTCATTGTTATTAGGCATTCGCTAACAAGGTGTACACGTGTTCTGTTAAACTTTTTCTTATTTGTTTGAGAATTAAGTCGTTCTTCCAAACCAGAAAAGAGTGCATTAGGCCTGCTGAAAGTGTGACATGAAATTCTTGTACTTCAACCGACTTATTCGATATGGATCTACAAAAAATACATGGTGGGACAGTTATGAATAGAATATCAACATGGGACAATTGAGCTTGATGTTGTTTTTTCAAAAGTTGGGAATAAACTATATGTTTTTTTTTGTGTTTTTCCGTAAGATTATGCATAAAAACAACGTTTTATGAAGAAAAGTGAAAATCGTCAAAAAGTAACATGGGACAAGTATCCTCAGAACGGCAGTGTAGGCATAAGAAATTGGAATCCACACATTTTTGTTACAGGTGCTGAAATAACACGGTGAGCGTCGAATTGTTAAAATATTTCCTTTTTCTGACAGTCCAAGTGACTAACGTTTTTCTGATGAAAAGCTCTACGTCAGTCCCTAAGGACCGACACGGGGCTCAACGTGCTCATGGTTGTCCTGACTCAAATTGCATCATTTTTATATAGCTGTAACTTTTTACCCATTGGGCATTTTCTATTGAAATTTTGGGTAAAACTAGTTCAATGTGTATATTGAGGGCAGAAATTTGTTGTTTTGTTCGAAATTGAAAAATACCTAATTGAAGTAGATCCTAAATGAATTTATACCAAAAATAATTAATACTGTTCCGATAGATAGAAAAATTTAAAAGTAGTAATTTTTATGTGCATAAAGAGAAATTACAAACTTTATTCGACAAAGTTGAAGGCCTCAACTCAACAACAATTCGCAGAACAAATTAATATTGGCCAATCAAAGGTGCCTCGACGTTCAGAATCAATGGAAAAGATTCTGAAGGTTGGAAGAATGGTAACACATAATTTGCCATCGATCCAATGCAGAAATATATTTTGGATATATTTCAAGAATCCCAAGCACTAAACATCTTATGTTGACCGTGACTAACCGGTCACATCGTGCATTACTCGAGAAATAATCGAGCAAACGAAACCAAATTTGGCATGTGAAGATTTTAGGGTGCAATAAATGTTTTTACTGTGGTTGTATACTCCTACCCCCTCTCTTAGTGGGGGCTGCCATACAAATGAAACTCAAATTTCTGTATTACTCAAGGAATAATCAAGCAAACGAAACCGAATTAGGTATATGGAGGTTTTAGGGCGCAATAAATGTTTTCGGGTGGTTAGACACTCCTCCCCCTCTCTAAGGGGGAGCTGCCATACAAATGAAAGACAAATTTCTGCATGGCTCGAAAACCAATCAAGAAAATATCGAATTTGGCATGCGAAGGTTTAAGGGGACACAAAACGTTTCTATGGCGAATAGACACTCCCCCCGTCTCTCTGAGGGGGTAGGGGGGCTGCCTTACAAATGAAGCATACATTTCCGCATAATTCAAGAACCTATCAAGCAAGCGAAACTAAATTTGGAATGTGGAGGTTTTACGGGGAAGAAGCATTTGTGAGGTGGTTCGACACTCCTTCCCCCTCTCTGAGGGGGTCTCCCATACAAATGAAACACAAATTTCTGCATAACTCGAGAACTAATCAAGCAAACGAAACCAAATTTGTGTGGAGATTGGAGATTTTAGGATGCAATAAATTTTTCTATGGTGGTTCGACTATCCTCCCCCCTCTCTTAGGGTGGGCTGTCATACAAATGAAAAACAAATATCGGCATAACTCGAAAATCAATCAAGCAAATAGAGCCAAATTTGGCATGTGAAGATTCTAGGGAGCACGAAACGTTTCTATGGTGAATGGACACTCCTCCCCCTCGCTAAGGGGAGAAGAGGGGAGGGGTCTGTGTTTATTCTATCATATTTTCTGTATCAAACATTTATTCCATGTATCGGAAAAACATGTTATTTGCAAGTGGTTGAAAAATCTTGAACGAGAATTGTGTCTGAAAATAATCTGATATTATAATAATGAGTTTTGGTGTAAGTACTAGGAATTTTATAGTAAAAGGTAAATTTAACGGGGTCGATTAGAGGATCAATCAATAAACATTTTTGCGATTGGACTAATGAACTTGCGCTTAGTAAGAAAACGTGAATGTTTGACGGTATTGATAACAAAAAACAACTTTTGGGCGGGTCGAAGTTTTCCGGGTCAGCTAGTAAGGAATAAAACTACAAATTTTGACGAACATCAGAGAATCACCATATCGGTTTGGCATGGAAAGGCTGTCTGAGTAGTGTCTTTTCATTAATCGTTTTATTAGAAACAAAAAATGGCAATAGAATAAGATTTATTTTTTTTTTGAATTACCTTGATTTACCTTTATAACTTTTCATTCCTTATTATAAGCATTTATAATTTTTTATCATCATATTTTGATGATGTGTTCGGGAAAAGTGATGGAAAGTTTTATGGATTTTTCAATCAAAACCTAATTCAGGTCGAGGAGTAATTTTGAGGCGAAAATAAAAAAAAATGTATGTCTAAAATTTTTCGACGAGGAATAAATATGCAAGGTTGAAAAACACGGATGATTTTTCGGTAGATGCCTATTCATGCGTAATTGGTGCAAATATTACTATATAAAAATAATTTCTTAAACGGTCAATGTATAGCACGCCAAATATAAAAGCATCTCCGAAATTGAACCTGAAGCTTAATGTTCATATTAACACTTCATTGTATTAATCATTCGCAACAACTTTTGTCAATGTGGAGGCGATCTGGCGTAGTGGTAACATCCATACCTCTCACGCAGAGATCACAAGTTCAATTCTCACTCCCGACATTCTTCCAAAAATGGAAGTAAAAGTGACGAACCAGCCAAAATGTGTTGAAAGTCACTATAATAGAGAAAAAAAAACTTTTGTCAACATTTACCAGCCATTGGAATGTCAACCCTTGCCGATATTCATAAATCATCTTTTTCAGTTCCCTTAGTAATAAAATCATAGTAGGGTAAGTTGGGGTGATTTGGACCTCCCCTTAATCTCTAAAAGTACGGCACAACTTGATTTTTTATAGTTTTTTTAATAGTTTTTCTCAGATTCTCCACTAAATTTCCTGTCATCGTATTGTTGAAATGTTGTTATATATTGAAAAACAAAATTTTTGTGAATGTCTCGATTTTTGGGGCAAAAACGCAATTTATTTACAAAAAATGTCGCCATTTCGTCAAAAATCAATATTTTTAAAAACTCCTACGTACGATGATACGAAATATATCCAAGATTACGTAAAAAAATCGTTGGTTGAGGAATCGGTCCACTAGAAAAGCTTGTAGAACCCCCACCAGTTTACAAGGTTTTGGCTGCAAGGGTTCAACAAACCGGTAGCGGCTATTCAGGGGACAGTCCAATTGACACCAATATATTTTTTTGTTTGATGAGTAATATACACCTAATAAAACTGTAATATCAGATTAATCATAGTAATTTATTTTCTCGTTGAAAAAAAAACACTAAAATCACATACTTTTTATGATGTTCATAGTGTACTACCCCCTTAAGGGGTCCAAATTGCCCCCACTTACCCTACTGACCTTCTTCATCGACAGCCCAAGCAAACTGAAGCTCACAGATCACGAGCGAGTTTATCATAAATTTGCGCTTCCACTCTTGCTTAACCTCGTTTGCCCTGTAAGAAATGAAAGAAAAAAAGATAAAATTCCCAATCGTCATGTTTCAAACGATCGTAACGAATGACTTTTCAAACCCGGGAGCCCGCAGACTGCCGGCCAAGTGTATCTGCTCCCAGCGGCCATCAATTATTATGCACCCAGTTAATGGTCACAGCTTTGACAACTTTGTAACGGGAGAATCTATCAAGCTGTCAATATTCATAACGAACTCTGTCCAAACTCCTCCTGTTTCATTGCGCTGCTTTCGACGGACGGAGGAGAACCGGGGTTGATTTGATCTCGTATCGATCCCGCAGGGTACCTTTAATCACGCCGTTTTGAAAATATTATGCACTGGTGGTGAAGAAAGTTCAGCTGCCAACGCTGAGACAAAGGTGTTCTGGGATCGGTAACTATTGTCCCATATCGCTTGTAAATTATACAGTTTCCTTCGAAAATTAACGCAAATATTTGTAAGAAAAATAGCACACCATCTTCGACTCGTACATTTTCTCCGCAGGTAAACAGATCGCTAACGAGAGCAGCCGAGAAAGACAGGTTTGATTAAAACGTAAACAACTTTCTGCAGCGCAGAGAACACTGTTCGTAGCATACTTTCCACATTAGCGAGCCGTCCGGTGGTACATTCGGTTACAATAAATCATTAAATTTCACTCTTATCTCTATAAGCTTTATAAGATCGCTGTTGAAATTAACAATATTTCCTACAAAGCAAATGGAAATGTTGTCATGGTTGTTGTCATCGATATAGATTTTGAAATTCAGTGCCACGAATAACTATTCCTCCTATTATGGTGTGAAGCTCTGAACTACTTGGCTGAACCCTGTATCCAGCCGACCTAAAAAAAAAGGAAGTTAGTGTCACATAATTTCACACATTTGAACTCGAATCATAACTTTTCAATAAGCCCCAAGCACGTAATTTTTACACAAGCACAAACTTTTTACTGTGGTTTCTAAAATGCTGACCCAATAACGACCAAACTGTAAAAAAACCGACGAAAACTATTGGTATAATTTTGATTATTGCTGCTAAAAAAACAATGTTAAATAATTGCACTTTTTTGCAAGTACAAACACACTGCGAACAAAAAGTCACTTCAATTAGCAAAAATACAGCATTCATAAACGCATCAAGGGGATAGGACACTATGGAAACTAGAAAAAAAAAATAAAACAATAAATTTCTTGCTTAAAATATTCTCTACTTTACTGTAGTTGTTGTCCCAGGTTTGCCAAATGCTCCGCTTCGAAGTTCCAAATCAATTAGTGGACTGGAGTGCAACAGTTTCTGCGGAAAATCGGATGAGGAACGAATTGAGTGAGCAGAGATGTGGATTTCAGAGATAGCTAGAGAAGCCGGCAAGTCGAATTTGGGAACAAAAAAGCGACAGAAAGATCACCTTTGAAGCGTTGAAGGACAGTTTTATGGTCCAGGGATTGCATACTGAAGATACGATGTCAAATAAACGAAATAAATGAATCCAAAATTTAAAACGCGTTTTTCTCGAAGCCATGTTTTGTAAACTGGTGGGAGTTCTAACTCCGGAACGGTCCATCCGATTTAGATGAAATAGTTTTTCCCGGATTCTCCACTAAATTTTCTGTCATCGTACGTAGGATTTTTTCTAATATTTTGAAAAATAAAATTTTGGTGAATAGTTTTGTCTAGATTTTTGTCGCCATTTTGAGAAAAATTTTTAGAAAAAAATCCTACGTACGATGATAGAAAATACGTAATCTGTTCAAAAAGTATCGCGACTTTCGAATTAACGCGGGTTACGTATAATAGGTTCTAGATTTTTTTTTGACATTATGTTGATTCATGTCTCTCACTTATGCTGACACGTACGGCTATTTTGAATGTTCAGTTAATGTTTGACAACTACTTTTCTCACACGTGTTTTGGTTCATCTTAGATTTTTGCCTATTGCAAAAATGGATCAAACAATCTGTATCAAATTTTGTGTGAAAAACAAAATTAAGTACGCGAACCAATTCCGTATGTTGATTGTGACATCTGGTGAATCTACCTTGGAACGAAACAACGTTTATCGGAGTTCAAAAAATTGTTCTCTGAGGGTCAAAACGATGTAAAAGACGCAAAGCGTGCCGGAAGCACGAGCACGTCAACAACTGAAATGGAATATAAGTAATCCGGGGTTATACAAAAATCGTGATACTTTTAGAAAAGCTCTTGGAGATAGAGTGATTCCATACAAATGAAACAAAAATTAGTGCATTACTCAAGAATTAATCAAGCAAATGAAAGAAAATTAGGTATATGGAGGTTTTAGGGAGCAATAATTGTTTTTACGGTGGTTAGACATTCCACCCCCCTCTATAAGGGGAAGTTGCCATACAAATGAAAGACAAATTTCTGCATAACTCGAAAACTTATAAAGCAAATGGAGCCAAATTTGACATGCAAAAGTTTTAGGGGACACGAAACGTTTCTATGGTGAATAGACACTCGTTCCCTTTCTCTGAGAGGAGGGGACTGCCATACAAATGAAGTATACGTTTCAAGAACTAATCAAGTAAACGAAACCAAATTTGGCATGTGGAGGCTTTAGGGGGCGAGAAACATTTCTAAGGTGGTTCAACACTCCTCCCACCTTTCTAAAGGGGAGCTGCCATACAAATGAAACACAAACTTCTGCCTAACTCGAGAACTAATCAAGCAAATGGAGCCAAATTTGGGATATGAGTGTTTTTGGGTACGAGAAATGTTTCTATAATGGTAAGACACCCCTTCCTCCTTTGGAAGGAAGAGGGGGTCTCATAAAAAGGATGCACATATTTCAACGAAACATGACAATTGAAAACTTCCAGAAAAATCTGAAAGAAAATTGGAAAATTCTAAAAATTAAATTCGCATGTGTTCTACAATATACAATATATTGACAAGCGTTGTTAGTCCATTTGATGTTTGCGATGGCGAAATAGATATTCGTTCGAAAGTGGAAATATATTTTAATGTGATAAAACGCTCTCCTATATCGTCTTCTATCTATATAAATAAAAATGGATCTCCGAAGTGTTGATAGAAGCAAAACTCGAGAAAGAAATTGTCCGATTTAGGGCTGTCTTCATTCTATCATATTTTCTGCGCTTAGTAAGAAAACGTGAATGTGATAACGAAAAATAAATTTGGGCGGGACTAAGTTTTGCCGGGTCAGCTAGTCCATAATAAATACTCTAGGATCCCTACCAATGTTCTTCTAGTACAAAGCTGTACCTAACTTTTTTATCAAAGATTTTGCCAACTGTAAATCGACTGAATAAGCCTTTCCAGAATGAAAATCTCGATCTATATTCACTACGCTCTAATTATTCTAATATTTTCAAAGCAGTGCTGGATGATTTAATGAAATCAGAATTTTTACGTATTTAACGATTAAGGGATTAAGTTTAAAATGCAACTTTACCTTAGTGAGGACGATGTGTATGTAGGAGTAGCCGCAAAGTAATTGATGAAAGAATACGTTTCAGAGTGTAATATTACCCGAGAGAAAAAATTTAATTCAAAGTCTATGTAATGAGATTTATATAATCGAACCAAATAACATCGTAGTTATTCTACAACAACACAAAGATGGTCAATTGAGGGCCCTGAGTTTGAAACTCACGACCGATCGCTTGGTAAGCGAACGCGTAACCAAGTGGCTACGAAGACCCCCCAGGTTCAGGTTCCTGCAAAGCAAAATTCCCTCAAGTGCAAACACTTCGACTCTATGGACAGTATAGAAAATACTGTGAACAGTGTTAGATGTAAAAGCAAACATATTTTGGGAGGATAGAAGTTTTATGTTACGTGAAAGATGACAAATGATTGTAGAATAAAATTATGCATTTACCTATCTATAAATATGATGCGTTGTTTCCTCAAAAA
Source organism: Toxorhynchites rutilus septentrionalis (assembly GCF_029784135.1). Lineage (NCBI taxonomy): Eukaryota > Metazoa > Arthropoda > Insecta > Diptera > Culicidae > Toxorhynchites > Toxorhynchites rutilus. The sequence continues at coordinate 228,886,615 of NC_073746.1, forward strand.
TCGTCACGAACTTTCCGGACAACCCAATATGAGCTATCCTAATTTCTTCCAGGTTTTTATTTTCATTCTTCCTGATTTTCGAAAATTCTAGTTGCCAACCCTACTAGTAGCTTAAAAAATAGTATTTGCTACACGATTTGATAAAACAAACTTTTTTGTGCGGTGGATATGGATCGCATAACAAAATGTTCCCCCAGGAAAATAACTTGAGGAAGGCCTGGTGTGGAAGGTCAGAAATGTTGTCCACTCAAAAGTTGGAAAATACATCTTCAAATAAACCCTCAACAGTAACCGAAATACCCAAAATCGTTTCTTCGGCTTGGCAACTATTGCATCCCGGTGTTACAATGCGATTTTCTAAGAATCGGAGAGGATTGTGGTCTAGTTTTCGTTACAAAGCGAATAGTAAACGAATTTCTTTTCGAAAGTGAGAGCTTTACGAAAAGAAATTCGTTTAGTGCGTTTTCCATATGCGGCCCATCTCGCTGAACCACATTCTGAATCCTGTTTTATGGTAGTAATTCCAGAATGTGATTATACAGTTCGTGTGCAGTTGATTCCCCGGTATTTCATCATGGAAGCAGAATAAGTTCACCGATGATCTCCCTTAAATTCGATATTTTTTCAGCACCCCTAGTGATGGGTTCTATAATGACCTAATAATGACGTAACTACAGATAACGAGAGTTCAAGAAATTTCAAATGCATATTACGCAACCATGTTGTTGTGATATGTGATAATATATCATTAAAGGGGAATTTATTCAGCAATTGTTTTTCGTCTAGGGTACAGATAGTGGTAATAGTTAAACAATGAACCAATTTTGCGAACAAAATAGGTGTGTTATTTTTCAGTTTTACTTGTTTTACTTTACTTCACTCACAACACTTTAAGTAACATTTTTGCATACAATGCATGTCATGGTTTTTTCGTCGCTCTATTTTTTTCGGACTGAGAGAATGAATAGAGCAATGATGACCTTGGAAGATGGTTATACCCAAAGTTTCGACATGAGTCTAGTTTAAAGGGTTATTTAAATAGAAATTCCGCGCTCCTTTCGCATCTTTAGTGTATATATCATTGAACTGACATTTTATTTAATTATGATATCGAGCTCGTTGTTTAGTCATGTCTCTACATGTTATGCTATATTAGAATTAATCTTATTTCCGATTTAGGTTTACGGGCTACACTTGTGCATACCAGTTCGATATATCATAGCGGGTCTTAATCTAAATGTTATGTTTCCCCTACACCCTATGATCAGAAAGTACCGGAATAATTTCGAACACTTAAGTCCCCACAGAAATTATTTTTCTGTACATGATCTATATTCGTGATGTATAATTACAGACCTAGACGCAATTGTATGATGCAGACCTAGACGCATCAAACCTGATACTGGCTGTTGAAATCCGTTGCTACGTTCTCGAGTTAAATCGTGAGGAACGGACACCAATTCATTTTGTATTTACCGTTCTGAATCATATTTCGAATAAAAGGTTTTTCAAATGAAACGAAAAAGAATCAAACTTCGGACACTAAAATCAAATTTCGGACAGATGAATTCAAATTTCGGACACTTTATTTCGTAATTTTTTGGGCGAAAATTACATTACACTTGATTATGTTTTATAGTCAACTACGAAACATTTACCTAGCAATCACAGTAAACTGTTAACGATCAAACACGTCAAACACAAACGATAGTGAGTAGTGTTTTCAGTTTTTGCCGATTATGTTTTAATTCAAATGTAGTTTTCATATGAAATGATAGTGCAACCAAGGGATTACTCTAAAGGAGCAATTGTGATATTAGCAAGAAACCATGCTAATCTTATATTTTACTCAACCAAGTATCAATTTATGCTATTCCCAAACGAAGCTTGATGTCTTGTGAACCTGTACACGGATGAATACGGTGTCTCTATGAGTAATACATAACGGTAATCAGTATCAAACAAAGTAGTCACCCACACAAGACAACGCACAGTGCGTTGAATGTATAGGAATGTGGGACAAAAATCATAACAGCAGAATTCAGCCACTGTAACACTTTGGTGTGATGGAAAAGATTGTTCATAAGTATCAGAACTACAGTTTGCATAAATGTCTCATGTTATTAGAATAATCGCATAAGTGCCTCAAGCGTCAAAATCTTTGTTCATCTAAAGTGAGAAGTTTGAATTACGTTGAAGCTGTCTTTGAGAGCAGAATAATTGTTTGCATAAGCGTCTTATGTCATCTGAATAATTTCAAGTTAAAAAAGTCTTTTTTTAAAGTGGAAATGCCGATCTTTTCAGATAAACATTGCTGGCATTAATTACACACTAATTGCATCGATAGCAAAAATGTATCATACCCAACGGATAATAATAATTATATTATGTATTGATTATATACTTCATATGATTTACTCTTGTAGACTGTTTCCAAAGATTTCACATGAAGACGAATTATGAATTTTTTATATAAAAACATCACAATAAAATACATTGTTAAATTAATTTAATAATAATGTTAATACAGGGTTTTCCAACTCTAAATTCCGAAAGTAAATTGAAATAAAACACACTTAGAATTCGAATTTCGATGAAACCTTTATTTCAAATTAAAGTTTGGTTTATGCCATTATGTGTAAAATACAACATCATTCAAATGTCCACCTAGGGCTTCCTCGCCCACCTTGATCCGGAACAGGTAATTTTCGATGACTTTTCGGCACATATGGGGCGGTATCTTGGTCATGACTTCACGAATATTGTCTTTCAAATGTTCAAGAGTTTGCGGAGAGTTGGCATAGACACGGTCTTTCGCATAACCCCACAAAAAAAAGTCTAGCGGGTTCAAATCGCATGATCTGGACGGCCAATTGGCATCACCAAAACGCGAAATTATGCGTCCCTCAAATTTCATTCGCAATATGGCCATGTTCGGTCGTGTTGTGTAGCACGTGGCGCCGTCCTGCTGAAACCTCATGTCATCCGTATCCATATCTTCAATTTGTGGCAAAAAAATCGGTTAACATGCGGCCATAGCGCTCACCATTCACAGTTACCGTCTCGCCGTCCTCATTTTCAAAGAAATACGGCCCGATGACTCCACCAGACCATAATGCGCACCAAACAGTGACTTTTGGCGGATGCAATGGCCTCTCAACAATCACGTGTGGATTTTCTGAGCACCATATACGGAAATTTTGGATGTTCACATAGCCACCGAGCTCGAAATGTGCCTCATCGCTGAAGAAAATTTGATGCGAAAATTCAGCATTTTGCTGCTGTTGTTCGTTCACCCAATCGACGTATGCCCGACGCATTCCATGGTCACCACGCTCTAATTTTTGTACCAGTTGGACTTTATATGGATGTAGGTGCAAGCCCAAATGCAAAATGCGCTGGGTCTCCATTTATAATGTAATATGAGTAAAATTTACGAATTTTTTAAAGAATATATAAAAGAATTAAACTAAGAAAAAACTTTCGCACTATCAGAGTCTTACATCACGCAACCGTTCATGCCCAATAGGTATAAACTACATCTTTCTTTAAATGTGCCAAAGAAAGAAAGCCTGTCATTCTAAAATGGTTTTATCATTAAGAACTCTATTCGCAGCATTTGCATGCTAATCGAATCGGAGTTTCTCTAGAATTTGGATTTACTGTGAGTTTTGTAAATAGTGTAAAATTCACGAGTTTGGAAACATTGTCATTCAAGAAAAACATGTAGGAAAGGGAAAAATTTGAAATTTCAGTTCCATTTGCGTTCCACCAAATAGCTCCTTCTACAAATTGAAAAAAACACCGGACCGTTTCGTTGTCACTAGAAACTTCTACAAAAACGTTAATTCTTGAAATTTGTTTCATTCTAATGTATATATTAGGTTAGGGAAAAAGTTAACTATTACTTCTCGTTGGCTAGCTTTAGTGATCAATATATCACGTAATATCGATCATACAATTTCAAGTTTAGGCTCGTTATAAAGGTAGCATTTCTCACTAAAAAAATATTTTGTTGTTTTTCGTTTGTCCTATTCAGTTGCGAGTTACAGGGTGTTAACAATGAAGGTCAGCAAAAAGAAAATTCGGTACATTTCACACTTTTTATTTTATGAATGCAAGCCAGGCCGCTGAAATTGTGATTGATGTTTATTGCACCGATACCGCAACAGTAAAATACGTGCAATTTAATTTATTTTCAATTTTTTTTTGGCAGACTTATCTCACTTCTTAACTAGGCGAACCTAGCCAGAATTTTCACCTGCCCCCGGGCTTCTGAATGCCAAAGGGGGACTAGGCTCTGCGGAATGCACGTATCTGCATGCTCGTGCTGTTTCAGTCCTGACCGAGAAATTGTCGGACAATCGCGCAGGTGCTAAGGATGACCGACTTTTGGATGCCGGCCAATTCCTTCTCCATGTTCAACACATTTAGCGCTTCCAGAAGTGTTTTCGGGACAATTCCAGTTCCAGAGAGAACGACTGGAACAATTCTTGAGACTTCCCTTAGCCCCCACAGTTCCTTGAGCTCCACGGCCAATGGTCGGTACTTGCAGATTTTGCGACCGTGGGTCTCCTCCAGATTCTGGTTCAGTGGAATAGCGACATCGATGATGGTGACTTTGCGGTCGCTCTTGTCGTAAACCATTATATCTTGGCGGTTGTGGTGGATCGAGAGGTCGGTCAGAACAGTGCGATCCCAGTACAGCTTGAAACGGTCATTTTCCAGGACAGGTGCAGGCAGGTACCGGTAGTTTGGTACGTTGTCTTCCAGTAGAGCACATTGGAGCGCCAGTTGTCGATGAACAATACGGGCCACGTTGTTGTGGCGCTCGGTGTAGGCTGCGTTGGCCAAAACGGGACAGCCTCCCATAATGTGCTCTATGTTTTCACCTGGTTGATGGCACATCCGGCAAATGTCATCAACGTCTTGATGCCAGACGTACCGCCTGCAGTTTCTCGTCGGCATTATCCTGTCCTGGATGGCTATCATGTCGGCTTCTACTACTGAAGAGAGTTCACCACGTGTTATCCACAGATTAGATGCGGCCTTGTCGACGTGTGGCCGGTCCAGTTGATGGGGGTGGGCACCATGCACTGCCTTCTGCTTCCAAGCTGCAATCTTCTCCTCCACTGTCTGCAGATTGCAGTTGAGTTGGTACTCCGCTTGCGCCAAGTGCAGAGCGCTGTATCCTCTGTCAGCGGCGCAGACAGCCCGGTATAGCGCGTTTTGGTTGGCGTCTTCTGCGAAGTACTCGCGCAGTTGTCGTACCTGGGCAACACACAGTGCAGATATGTCGACTATTCCATGTCCCCCTTCTTTGCGTGGCAGTGAAACTCTCTCCAGTGCCGATTGAGGATGGTGCATTCCGGCCTCTTTAAATGCTTTCCTCATCCTCCTCTCAAGGTCCTCTAGGTCAGTTTTGCTCCATTTGACTACACCAAAATTGAAGGTCAGCAGGGGAACCGCGAATGTGTTGATCGCGCGTACCTTGTTCCCGCGTTGAGGAAAGTCCTCAGGACACAGTTCACTCGACTCAAGAACTTGTCTCGCAGCCCCGTCTTGATGTCGGAGTGGCGAATCCCGGTGAGCTGTCGGAATCTAAGATATTTATAGGATTCGCCACGAACCATGTCTCTTATAAACTCGCCGTCATATACCTCGTAACCTCCGCATTCGGTAAGTTGCCCTTTTAGCAGATGGACACAGCGGCACTTGTCGAGGTCGAACTCCATGCAGATGTCCCTGCTTATTTCTTCGACAACCCGGATAGCTACACCTAGACGCTGACGTGAATCAGCGTATACCTTGAGATCATCCATGTAGAAGGTATGGGTCACTTCTTCGTGGGCGCCGTCGCCATACCTTATTTTATAGCCATGACCGTTTCTATTGAGCGTCCTACTGAGGGGGTTCAGTGCCAGACAAAACCAAAGCGGGCTGAAAGAGTCGCCTTGGAATATCCCCCTCTTTATCTGCAGCGTTCTAGACTGCAACACATTTTTCCCATCACTGAGGTGCAGAGACGTACTCCACTGCCTCGTCGCATGCTGCAGGAACCTAACAACGACGGGATCAATTTTGTAGAGCTCCAATACCCGGACGAGAAACGAGTGAGGTATGGAGTCATAAGCCTTCCTGTAATCGATATAGGCCATGCTTAGGTTCCACTGGTTATACACCGCCTGGCCGACTATGGCTGCGTCGATGATGGCCTGGTCTTTGCAACCATGCGTATTTTTCCTGCATCCTTTCTGCTCTTCTGCGATGATGTGATGTTGTTCGCAGTGAGCAGAAACTTTGGCGGTAATGATACTGCTTAATATCTTGTACAGGCTCGATAGGCACGTTATCGGTCTGTACTTTGATGGGTTCAATGTGTTGCTGTCTTTCGGGAGGAGGAAGGTGACGCCACGGGTGGCGAATTCAGGAAGGTTGTGTGGGTCACGTAGCACCTTGTTGAAGCACTCAGCTATCTTTAGATGTGCGACGGTCAGCTTCTTGTGCCAGAAGCTCTGAAAACCATCGGGGCCCGATGCTGCCCAGTTCCTCAGGTACCGCGAGGCTTCGCGGACATCGTTCTCTTCGACGATGATAGCTGGCATCTCTCCAATTTCACCACAACTCTCCTCCTCCCGTCTTAACCACATTTGCCCGTCGCGATGTTCTACTGGGGTCTCCCAAATACCAGCCCAGAAGTTCGTCACATCGCTAATATCTGGCAAACCTTCGCGGTAGTCGGGCTCCTCGTCACTAATGTGGTCGTAGAACGCTTTCTCGTTATCTCTGAACATCCGATTTTGTTCCTTTCATTTGTTTAAACATTTTTTTTCTAATTTTTTTTTCAGTGCAATACACTGAATTACGATCTCTTCTGTTAACAAATGGATCGTTTGAAGCCAGTGATTGACAGAAACGTTCAGAATTGGTCAACAGAAGAGGTGTTTTGTTTCATCATGTCAACGCGAGGCCAAACGATTATCACCTTTTTCTCGCATTGAAAATTTCCAAAGTGAAAAGAAATCGGGATCAAAAGAAGAATCCAAAAATCTATTCCTGTGGTTTTTCGCTAATAAGGACCAAGATATCTATGATAGAGACATTATGAAGCAACCTTTAGAATGGCAACAAATTTGCCAACAAAACGGTGTATAGTTGACCCAAATCGGACAATCCGACGCATATTAGAAATAGTTTTGAATTTCACACAAAAATAAAGGATTACATTTCCCAATCCTAATATATCCAAATTAATGAACTAGCGATTCGCATAAAATTATTTCAAATAATATGCGGCACACTACACATCTTTTTTTTTATTTTTGAATGTAGAATGAAGCAAAATAGCGGCTTATCCAACACAATACAATACAAATTATTAAAGTCGCAGAATCATTTGAGCACACAAAATAGTTAAACCAATTTCCTTGAAGCTTTGAATTCGGACGAACATTTGAATAAGCAGGTTTCAGCAGGTGGTTTCATTTTAATATGTCGATCATCTAAATCGGTTCAGTAGTTCAAATGTTATGAATTTTTGCAAAAAATCATTTTTGGATAAAATGGGAAAAACCATCGATTTACGTTGAAAAATAATAACTCAAAAACGAAAAACATAGCATCTCTGATATCGAGATATGTTAAGTAAAAAATCCTCAGATTTCAAGAAAAAATATAAAATAATATAGCGTACTGTAGTCCAAGGCGACTACAATCAATAATTACAAAAATAAAATCCAAGTTCATTTTTTTATAAAAATCTAGCTCATTGGCTTCAATTTGATTCATCGATCATCTAAATCGGTTCAGTAGTTCATATGTTATGAATTTTCTAAAAAAGTCATTTATGGGAAAAAGTGGAAAAAAAAATATTTTTCGGACCACCATAAAATTGAAATGGGCACCCTTATGAAAAAATTAAAAAATACGGATCTAATGTTTTGCGATAAAGAACAAAATTACCACTTTTGACGAAAATCTGAGAACCACTTTATCGGTTTGGCATGGAACGGCTGAAAAGAAAGATCCCACCCATTCACCATGATCTTATCCCGCCCCACCAGACGATTGAAGGTTGTTAGAAAACTAGAAACCTCGCTATATTATTGCTTGCAGATATCACAGGATCTTATTTGAGGAAATTTTTGGTGAACGAGCAGCTTTCCTGATAATTGCACTTGATTGAAAAATCACAAAACGAAATGAATTTGATCGCAGCATCATATGAATAGAAACATTAAAATAAACTCTTTCGAAACGAAACATGCGAAACGATGCGAAACATTTTCCGTTTATAAATTTTATGCATCCAATATTGGATACGAAAATATTCTACTGATGTTTGACACTTGATTGAAAAATTACTGAACAAAATGTATTTGGTCGCATTATTATATGAATAGAAAACATTAAAATAAACTTTTTCACTTGAATGTAATTTACTGTCAACTGCAGATTACTTTTCAGCAACGATGACATCTTTTCGATGCTCGATGCCCTCCAGTGGTTAATGCTATCTCGATAACCACCTGTTAATTGCACTTGATTGAAAACTCGCAAAACAAAATGAATTTGATCTCAGTATTATATGGATAGAAATTCAAATAAACTCTTCCGCTTGATCGTAATTTTCAATTCCAAAGGGAACTGGCAGATTATTTTGCAGCAACGATGTCATCTTTCCGGATTCTTCTCGATGCTCGATAAACCACCAAACAAAAAGAGTTGCGCGCGTGTATGTGTGTGTGTGGCGGCTGCTCCGATGCCTCAAGCGGAACCAATTTTCGATGCTGGTACTTTCTTGGTCGTCTTTTCAGTAGCATCACTGTCCTTCTGATGGATTCCCCTCTGGCCTCAGGTGGACAAACAGGCTCTTCGTGACTCCGTTCATCAGCGCTTTCATGATGAACGAAGTTAGCTTCACCACAAAAGCGACAACATGCTCCAATCGCTGTTCAATTCTAACTGAGTGGATTTCCGAGCGACGCTCGCTTATATACCAATTGGTGATTTCAATAGCTTGTTTTGAAATAAATTTTAAGGCTATTGAAACAAGATTTTGGGTCAAAAGCTAACAAGTATATAACGCGTAGACATTTTATTTTTCGAATAAAGGGTTTATCATACCATTTCGTTCAGTTGTTTAGGAGCTATCAAAATCTCGTTTTCCGGCTTAACGCTTTCGTTTTCGAAACTTTGAATTTACACCCCGGTATAGAAATAAAAGACGTAGTCCTGCGTCAAAACTATTTTACTCATCGAATCATAACGTTCAACTTTAATGTCCTCGAACGTAAACTAAATCATAAACTAACTTCCACATCCGCACTTTCCACTACGTAATTTGAAAAAAAGTTATAATTATGTCATCGACGAATGAGAATAGGCCAAAATCTTCACAGATGAAACCCAAAAAATACCCATTTTTTCTCCTCATCAAGGCAACGGTAACATAATGCAAAGTTTCAATTACGTAGTTGATCCGTATATAATGAGTCAAGTCATTTTCATGGTATGAATAATAATGAAAATTCTTGAAAATACTTGCCACGGGCTAAAAATAATATCCAGCCTTAGAACGGACGCGTAAGCCAGCCGGGTTATGCTAGCGGTGGTCAGCGGAATTGACGTAACAAAAGTATTGCAGCCGAGCGAATTTATGAATGAAACTGTAAACACGGCCGGCACCAGAACCCGCACACATCCTCACAGGAAGTGAAACTGCGCACTGCGGCAGCCATCGAGAGTCATATGATGTCTCCACACGGGATGAGGTTCATGTGTCTGCACGGGACTATCCGAGTAGCAACAAGTCGCGATGTCCTTGACCCTGGCCAGTGATTAGTCCCATCAACAGTCGTACTGCAGTGCAGCGAGTGTGCATGAAACTTGCCAAGATTTGGTCACGTCATCCAGTGTTCGGTGAGCCTCAAATAGTCGGCACATCCCAGAATTCTCTCGTGTATCGTTCTACTGAGAAATACAAATATTTTGGTTCGAGAGAGGAAAATCGATATTCTCACATCGTTCGCGTCCTGTTTTGGATTTTCCGATTGACGTCATCAGCTGACAAAACGGGTAACTGGCGGTCCGTTAGCCGGGTGATATCGTTTATTACCTTATATAACGGTAGGTCTAGGGGCTCAAGTTTGCGGCATCAATGCCAAACACAAACACGCACACGTACACCTGCTTTTCTCAATGAATCCAACGTGGTTTGAGCGTGTATAGGCAGGGAACGAAAAACCCGCTATTTACCATGTGATGGGGCAACAGTTTTCCGGAAGCCGCCCTTTTCATCGCTCAGCCGACACAGCAGGATGATGCGAAATAACAGAAACATTTTACACGGGGTAAATGCAGCTGGAAACGGAAATAGCACACTCTCTATTTCCGCGGACGACGGCTGTCAGAGCCCCTTCTTTTCCGATTGACGTCAGCCGACCAGGTAAACGTTTATTTTTATTACCGATGCGCCGCTCATATTAGTCACGTTTCGGAATGCTCCTTATAATATTTGCACGAAGGGCTATTTTGAGTGCCTGAGAAAATGTTCGGATACACGTGTTGGATTCACGGTGGATGGATATTTCCGGAATATGCTCCTGCGATTGAATTAGATTCCACCATATGGGTTGATGGGGCTATTAATATAAGGTTATGAGAGCACGAAGGCTATTACCGACAACAAGCTCGCAGATCCTCGTGTCAGATACATTGCTTTCCAACCCGGCGAAATGTGACAGTATTTGTAGCAGACGCTAATTTTTTTTTGACGTCTTTTCCAGGATCTGCTGAATAGTATGTGAGCATTAATTTTTTTTTTCGTTTTTACACTTAGAGTTCAAAAGCTAGGTTCCTCGTTGAAATAATTTCAGAACATTATCCATGCAAACAATATTTGGTGAAAAGGGATAGGGACCGATTTGTTGGGAGTTCGAAATTTCCACACTTGTGGTGAGGGGGGTGGAAGTATAGAAAATGTCCACATGAACCTGTTAATGTACTCATGAACATCCATATTCAAAAATACATACTTTTATTTTCTACATTTTCAAGCATTTCTAAACTTCTTGTCCACGCAGATAATTTATTTCACTAGGATGGAAGAATAACCACCGAAGAATAATCACCAGCAATTCAATGGAGAATGTCGATAAGGAATTTGGAACAAAAAATATTTTCAATACAATATATTAAATACAGTGTGGGACAAAACATTAAGAGCAAAAAAAAATAAAATAAAAAAAATGACAGGAATGATTCGGTTGAATGGAAAAATCGATGATTACCTCACCCACACAATTTCTATTTATTTAGTTTGGCGACGCCCTGAGGAAATCGACAATGTAATTGCATCGGGAATTCTAGATTCGTCTATTGATCAACTACTCACTCGAGTCAGAATTACCCGAACGAATCGCAATTTTTACATTTCGTAATCCATACGACTTAAGTGCAATCAAGTTGTGCAAATGTGACCTCAGCTGAGTAAAACATTCAATGTTCATATTAATCTTGAGTTCTGCAGTTTTCATTCATACCGAAGTGAATACTTCTCGATTAAAAGACAATACCGAAATAATGAGCTACCAAATTGGCCGGTGCATCCGCTCCAATGAAGTTGTCTGTCGTATCGTTGGTTTTCCATTCATGAACAGTACTCTTCAGTTATAAATTCATCCATCATAATCCATCATCCATTCTGATTTTCCATCAATGAGACAGAAAATAAGATTGATTTTTGTCATTTCATTTTTCTGATTCACGACAAAAATATATTATGTTTTTCAATTTTTATTCTACTTTTGAGCGACCAAACACATTAATGAAATACATCGGATTAAGAAAATTTTTTGTCTGTGTTTTTTTTTTAAATTTTTGTCCGCAGTCATCTCCAAGTACGCCTGGTTTTTTTTTATTTATTGGATCTCGTATTTGCAAAGTATTTGTATGTATTTTAATTATTGGATCTGTATTTGCAAAGTATTTGCATGTATTTGCAAACGGATTCCCTCAGGCACATTAATTTTGAAGTCCGTGTTAGGGAAACAGCTCAGTGGGGAAAAAACCCCAATTTGCATGTTTTGACAAAGCGGATTCCCCCGGGCACATTGATTTTGAAGTTCGTGTTAGGGAAACAAAGCTCGGTGGGAACAAAAATACCCCCGACTAGCAAGTATATTCGCAAAGCGGATTTCCACAGGTACATCGATTTTGATGTCTGTGTTGGGAAACCGTGAATCAGGCCAATCAAAACTTGGCAGTTTAGATAACGATTAGATAACGCTTGACATTTTACAGTTCGGGAATACTATATTCCCACTGTGCAACGCCATACACGGTCACACCTTCATGTATATCCTCGATATCCACAAGGAATCTATCCTCAACGGTGTTTAGGTTATATCCACTTTCGTCGTATTTGAGGTAATTTTGCTGCATCTGGAACCGACCCGGAAGATTCCTAGACAAGATCTGACGAGATGCTTAATTGCACTGATATTTCTGAATTGCTCCGCGTCTGTGACATTTTTCTTCTCAATAGAACAGTCTTCAGAAAACGAACGCAGCGCTGCGCTGGAGTTTAATTTTCATCAGCGTGCGCTCAAACAAAACTCGTATTCTATCTTGGTGCGAAGAGCACAAAATTCATAAGCACGACAGCGCAAAATGTACCCGGCGCAGAACTCAGATACTAAACATTTCTTCTCACTTGTGTGATACGCGTCTCATTCTATACACACACACACACACACACACACACACACACACACACACACATTTCATCTGTGTTTCGGAGCGTGCTGATTCGCCAGAGCGCATGTGTGCGCAAGGAGTGGGAACTCAACTGGGTACCAACATCTTGTTGCGCATCAGCACCGATTTGCATTCTGAAGACTGCAATAGAACACAAGAGTCACGAACGTTTCACGTTTGTTCATCGAATGACAATGCAAACTATCATTTCCGACAGGATAAACATCCAACACACTGTTGTTCAAATCGTTTCGATTACATTCAATTATTTTATAAAATATTCAAACATCCATATACACTCACAATACATGAGTAATATTTTATTTGACAACCAAAATATTCACTAGAAATAATGTATATAGCAGAACGACATTTGCAGGGTCAGCTAGTAAGATCATATTAATCACCACAGTCAATCCTGATCTGACGATCTGAATTTATCGATGGGTGGCTTAAATATTTAATCACTTTAATTTTGAGAAGCAACAGTTTAGAGGGGAAAAATTTTAAAAATCATATACAATAAATTCGGTGATCAATAACGGAAACATCCCAACCCAGTTGAAGTACAAGCTACAGCAGCCTAGGAAAACGAGATATTATCAGATATTTAATCAATTAACAACTTCTGTTCATAACATTTCTCGAAAGCTTTCATAAACGTCGGGCTGGCTATTTGCATACGCGTGACACACAGAGCAACTCACGCTATCTGTGTGTTTCGTTTCCTCGCCCTGTTCGGCATATACAGGTTTCGTACTCTCTCACGTTGTGTACCGGAGCGATAGAAATAATGTTTCAACCGGAAATTGCTGTCAAATCAAATTACAATATTTTATCCGCGTCGCAGATTTGCCTCCGCGTCAACCCTCACAGCTGAGGTGCGATGCTGGCTCTCCTGCGCGAAGGAGACTAGTGGCGGTCGATCGGTCGGTCGGATTTGATGGCACGCCACACTTTTGAGGCGGGAACGAGAAGTGGGAAAGAACCCGAGTGCCAAATGATGTGTGCTTCTACGACCTGGGATGTGTGAATAAAAGACACATAATTTAGGCTTTCGGGTGAAGCACTCCGCTCCACACCACCTATGCCACATATGCGATGGCTCCGGACAGCGTGAAGGAGAGGCTTAGCAAAGATGAATCCATGGCTCTAAAAGTGAATTATTGATGACTCGTGGCGTTTATAGTTATAGTTTTCTAGTCGCGAATCATTATCATGATTGAGATTTGTAGCTTTATCGTTCGGTCGGGTCCGGATGTGATTTCTAAAATCGTTATTCTTTGATGGATGCTTTTGCCTTCTTCGATGAGTCACCAAAAGTTGGTAATTTTATTTAGGATTTTTTTAGATGCTAATAGTTGATATTCTCAAAATATCTTCGACAGTGTTAATTAATTCATCGTTGGGTTTAATATACGTTGTAATGGAGAACTAGTTTATACATTGGAATATTTTTATCCCATAATTTATTTCCAGGCACTTTATATTCATACAACATGTACATGTACAACATTAAATTTGCATTATGCATGGGTAATAGCTCAGCATTTTGAATCACAATTCTATCGACAAAATAAATATTTCAAGCATAGCTCATTCAATGATTTCAACGCACTGTAGGATTAGTTTTGGATTGACGTTGTTTTCTTGCAACGTTATGAGTTCACTAGACCTAAGTTTTTCTAAAAAACTTTGTTAGTACTCCATCGATGCCCTGAAAATTCGAAAGTAATGTTGATTCTCTGATAACATTTGAATATTTTCAGAACCATTTGTTCTGAAATTTGGAACATACCTTTATTATACTGCCATTATAAAACTGCTTGAAAATTCAATTTGGCCGCCCCTAAAAAATGGCTGAATGGCTTGACTTAGAGAATAGACTACATTATGAACAACATAAATTCGAAAAGGTAACCGCCACTAACTAGTCGACTATGTATTTTTTGCATTCCCCTCAATACAGGGAAACTTCGATATAGCGTACCCTCATTATAACGTACACATTTTCAAAGTCCGAAGGAATAATTTTTTGAACAGTATTTTTCTGAAAGAACAATGAATTATCTGTATTTTGATACTAAAGCTTGGTTTGTACTTTTAACCAATCCCGACGTACAACTGTTTTGTGATTCCGGATTCTAAATGAATCAAATTTTAATCAACAGTACGAAGAAAAACATCATGAGAAAGGTTAGCTTCGTCTTCTAGTTGAATTTATCCATTAACCTTAGTCAAACAGCAACACAATTAAGTAATATAAGCTACGTTTCTGAGTTCTTTATTTTGTTTCGATATAACGTACAATTTTGTACGTTAAATGTACGTTATATCAAAGTTACCCTGTATTGTTATCAAATAAAATGATTTGACAAATAGAATAAGGTAAATAATTAAAATATTCCGAAGAAAGTTATGTAAGAAATAAAAATTTAAAAAAAAGTTGAATGGTTTTATTGTAGTGTTGGCGCTTACCAATGTAGTCCTACGTTGTGTTATTTTTTACAGCTCACTTCGTAGTAGCAGAAGCCGCAGGTAAGTGAAACGTTTTTCCTTTTCAGGTTCTTCAGCAGCAGCAGCGACGGTGAACAGCGAGGGAGACAAACAGCAGCGCACGAATGTCGAATTCCAGCAACTTCCAAGTGAGTATGTACAAACAGGTAAGTATTTTATTTCTCTACATATAACTTTTTCACAGGATACAATATTCGCTATCGAGCTTTATCACTGCTCTGATCTGCTTACAAAGTGGAACTGAGTCGGCTTAGCTGACTCGGTACTGAATCTCATGATCATTATCGGCTGCCGGGTTGCCAGAAAATAGAAATCAAATCTCGTCTAAAAACGCGATCGCTAGCACAAGCTATGGCGTGTTCTCAAAATTTCCCTATAGTAATTATCAGAATCAACATACCCGCCGCCTTGATGAACTATCAACAGAACGTAAACAATAAACTTTTTCTTTATAACACATTGTACAGGTAGGTATTTATCTTAATTTTCTAGTTTTTTCTTCTTATTTTCAGGTGATTTCTTTTCAGGAACCAGGACCCGTTGGAGTTTACTCATCTCGTCGATCTTCTTCAAAAAACTGTCGTGGATTGCGGTACCAGGCCAGGTAAGTCTTCGTTTCTTCGATCTTCGTCTGGCTGCGGCAAGAGGCATATTCTGTTGATTGGCCGCGTGATGATTCCCTTCGCGGTTCGTAGGCTAACAACGCGTAATAAATTGTCCTTTCCAGGATGAACGGTGACGATACGACCAAGTGGCCAACGGATTGTTGGCAGCGACTCATCAGCGAGAATCACCATGCGCCCGGGTTGGATTTCATTATTTCGGGCGGCATATTTCGTGTCTCGAATCATCTCCTGCAGGTACTCCTTTCTCCAGTGGCTCCAGAATCGTTGGACAAGCAGCTGCCAATTTTGATACATCCGAGAGCGCTGATTGGATGATGCTGGTAGTCTGGGTCGGGCAGGGCGGTGAACGATGTTCCGATGAGGAAATGTGCCGGTGTCAGCGCTGCTAGGTCGTTTGGGTCGTCGGACATGGGCAGCAGAGGACGAGAGTTCATTGCGCTTTCAATTTGGCTCAATACAGTGTAATAGCCTTCAAAGGAAAGGCGAGTGTTTCCTAATTGGCGAAATAAATGTTTTTTGGCAATTTTGACTGCCGCTTCCCAAAGGCCACCGAAGTGTGGTGCCTTTGGAGGTGTCAAGTGCCACGTTATACCACTCTGGGCGCATGTGGAGGCTATTTCTCCCTGTTCCTTTTGACTGCGAAATCTGGCAAATAACTCTATCAGTTCTCCTTTCGCTCCCTCAAAATTTTTGCCATTATCCGAATGGATGTGGGCGGGAATTCCTCGTCTTGATATGAATCTGCGCAGGGCGGCTAGAAATCCTGGAGTCGACAAATCTCCCACCAATTCTAAGTGGACAGCTTTGGTGGCGAAACATACAAAGACTTCCAGGTAAGCTTTTGCGGGGGAGGCACGCTTATGAATCGGTTTCAGATACAGTGGACCGGCATAGTCGACTCCTGTGACCGAGAATGGACGACTTTGGAGGACCCTCGAAGCTGGCAATTGGCCTATTTGCTGCTGCAAAAGGACAGGACGATGGCGGGAGCAGCGAAAGCAGTTCCTAACTATACTTTTGACCAGGTTTCTGCCATCGAGTGGCCAGTAATCTTCACGCATTGCGGAGAGCAAAAGACGCCCGCCGTCGTGGAGAAGTTTCCGGTGATAATATTCGCTAATCAGCCGTGAAAATGGATGATTTTTGAGGAGGAGGGCAGGATGTTTTGATTGGTAGGGTAGCTGAGAGAGATTGAGCCGACCTCCAACTCGCATAATGCCCACTGGGTCCAGAAAAGGGCGAAGGCGCCAAGTGGATGAATGTTTCGAAACCGAATTTTCTCGTTGTAGTTCTCTGATTTCTTTCTTGAACGCATCTTGTTCAGCAAAGCGGATCAGAAGCGCATTGGCAGAGGCAAGCTCTGCTACAGTAAGTATTTCTGGGTTGATGTTATTCTCGTGGGTTGTTGCAGATGGTTGGGTTTTAGCACGAATTTTGGCAATAAAACGGAGACAGTAACCAACGACGTGAAGCAAACGGGTGTACGACGACCATCGAAGGAATCATGAATTGACGCTGGGTGTAGTTTGGACAGAAACGACGACGATTTTCTCCTCTAATCCTTCTTCAGGTACGGTGTATGTGTTCGAGATCGGCCAAGCTTCCTGTGGGTGTGCCAACCAGGCTGGGCCATGCTTCCAAACATCGCTACATATGAAATCATCGATCGACATTCCACGAGAGACAAGATCGGCGGGATTCTCTGTTCCGGATATGTGGTTCCATCTTCCTTCGTGTGTGTAGTGTTGCACTTCCGAGACTCGATTAGCGACGAAGGTCTTCCATGTGCTGGGTGGCGCTCGAAGCCAGTGCAGACATACCGCTGAGTCCGACCAGAAATACGATGCCGACACGTTTACGCCGATGGACTCCTTCACACGATGGTGTAGATGTGCCGCTAACACGCAAGAACACAGCTCTAATCGCGCGATAGATAACCGTTTCAGGGGTGCAACTCTGCTCTTAGAAGCCAGTAGACGTATTTTAACGGTTCCTAGGGCGTTCGAGCAACGAACGTAAAGACATGCTCCATACGCAGATGTATATGCGTCAGCGAAGGTGTGCAATTCCACGGTGGCCTCTGGGAGAAATGCGTAACGGTCAACTCTGTAGACTGCGATTTTTGGTAGCTCGTGCCGAAACTGCTGCCATTTCACCAGAATAGCGTTTGGAACCGGATCATCCCAGCCGCAGGCAAGCGACCACAACTCCTGCATGAGAATCTTTGCTCGAACAACAACTGGGGCAATCAAACCGAGAGGATCGAACAACCTAGCGATGTCGGACAAGATCGATCGTTTCGTGGAGGGATCTTCACGTGGTAGTATTTGCGAGTCGAAGCGAAGTTGATCCGTTTCTGGCTCCCAACGGATCCCAAGAGTTTTGATGGTTTCATTGGGATTGAACTGCAAACTTGATTTCGTTCCAATTTGCTCGTCTCTTAAGCCTTGAAGTACCTCCAGACGGTTCGAGGTCCACTTCCTCAGCTCAAAACCTCCTCTGCTGAGCAGTTCGGAAAGCTCCTTCCGAAGTTGGGTAGCTTCCTCGACGGTGTTAGCTCCTCCAATGAAATCATCAACGTAAAAGTTTTTTCGTAGCGACGGACCTGCCAATGGATATGCGTGACCTTCGTCAATTGCGAGCTGTTGGAGCGTACGGGTGGCTAGAAAAGAAGACGGCGCTAGCCCATAAGTTACGGTCCGCAGTTCATATGAACGGGATAGAACGGGAGTAGTCTTGTCGAAACGGAACAGAATACGCAGGAGAGGATAGTCGTCTGGATGTTGAAGCACTTGCCGATACATTTTTGTTATGTCTCCGACGAGAGCCACCGGATAGGTGAGAAATCTTAGGATAATTGAAAGAAGGTCCTCCTGTACCACCGGGCCAACACATAGGGCTTCGTTTAAAGAAAACCCGGATGAAGTACGAGCCGATCCGTCGAATACCACCCTAACTTTGGTGGTCGTACTTTCTTCCTTTATCACAGGGTGGTGTGGAATGTAGTAGGTTTGAGAGCTTGTTCCGTCGTCCGTCTCGACCAGCCGCATGTGGTCAAGGGAGAGGTACTCTTCCATGAACTTGTTGTACTCTTCCTTCAATATCGGCTCTCGGTTCAATCGTCGCTCAAGCTGCTCATATCGTCGAAAAGCACTGTTTTTGGACTCCCCTAGCATCGTGCTGAAGTCAGGTTTTCGAGGTAATCGGACGATATAGCGACCCGTTTCATCCCTAGACGTTGTAGCTTGGTAGAAAGTTTCACAGTGGCGCTCTTCAATGGAGTAATTGTCACCGATGGTCAGTTCCTCGGTTTTCCAAAACCGCTCCAGGCTCTCTTCGAGGGTCATCGTCGAAACTGCAACAACGCGAGTAGCTTGATGTTGGGTGGGATTAATCGTGCAAACGGATCCCGTGACGACCCAACCGAACACGCTATCCACCAGAATCGGAAGATTTTCTGCCAGCTGAAGGCGAGCGGTGCTAGGGAAGAACGAGTGAAAATGCTTGGCACCCAGAACCATGTCGATCTGTTGACACTTGTTGAACGATGGATCTGCTAGCGCCAAGTTCTCAGGTATCTGCCATTCCTTCACTGGGATGTCCTGCGCTGGAAGATCTGCAGTAACGGTGTTCATCAACAAAAATTCGACGCCGCATTCGAACTTGTCATTTCTTGATTTTATCCGAGCATAAATTGACTCTCGGATATTCTTCGACAGATTCCCAGCCCCCTGGATAGTAATATTCACAGGGTCCCTCCGTAGGTGCAACCTGCGAGCTAAACGGTCGGTGATGAGATTCGGCTGTGAGGCGCTGTCAAGCAAGGCACGAGCTATATGGTCCTGACCGTACGCATCGACGATCTTCACCAATACCGTCAAAAGAAATACATCCTCACGAAGCTGTGGAGCAGCTGCACTGGCAACAACCCGGGGAGCAATTTCAGTTTCTGAAGCGGAAGTAGCGGGATTCAATTCTATCGTAGAGCGCGTACTAGACATCACTGCTTGAGTCGACATGGAAGTACGAGCAGAGGATGTTTCGTTGTTTGACCTCAAAGCCACGTTGGAGTGCAGCAAGCTGTGATGACGCTTGTTGCAATGCTTGCAGTTGAAATGTGACGGACAGTGACGAGCGATGTGATCACCTTTCAGACAATTATGACAGAGACGCTTATTCGAGACGAGTTGTTGTCGTTCGGAATTAGAGAAGCGGATGAACTTTGAACATTTCATCAACTGATGTTCCTGGTTGCATGCCGGACACTGATTGGCAGAGTTGGAAGTGGAAGCACACGATGACAAGCGGAAATGAGATGGTCGTTTAGAAGCAGGCGAAGGCCCAGACGAGGTGGATGCTAACTGATGATGATTCACTAGAATCGATTCCAAAACTCGCATTCGACGCTGAAGGAATTCGATCAGACAATCGTAGTTTGCGTGGTTGTTGGTCGATGCGTGATCTTCCCACCCTTTGAGGGTGTCGTCGGGAAGTTTCGTGCACAAGAGGTGCTCGAGAATGCTGCTCCAATAATTCGTCGGTTCTCCTAATTGACACAAGACCTTGGTGTGTCGTTGGAATTCGTCCACCAGCGCATGTAATGATGCAGCTGTTTCCTTCTTCGCCGAGTGGATGTCAAAAAGAGCTTGAAGGTGCCTCTTCTTCAAGAGGTATTCATTAGCGTATCTGTCGACAAGAGTTTGCCAAGCCAAATTATAGTTCGCGGAGCTGATTGCGATTGATTCAATCAGCTGTGCCGCCTCACCCTTCAGTGCCGCTCTTAAATAGTGGAACTTTTGGATAGCGGAAACGTCGGAGTTCGAATGGATTAATGCCAGAAAAGTGTCGTGAAACCCTAACCACTGCATGTAATCTCCGTTAAATTCTGGAAGGGAGATCGTTGGCAATTTCAACCCAGAGAGAGCGGAAGCATGCGAGCTAGATTCAGGGATGCGAGAAGCTTGGTGAATAACATTTAATTTAGAGCTCAAATCAGCTTTAATTCTGAACAGTCGAGGCTCAAAGTCGGCACGAATTTCACGGTTGATTTGCCTACCCTCCTCAGTCTGCTCAAGATCCTCCAGTTGCGCCTGCACCTCCTCCAGAGTAGCCCACATGTTGTTGAGGTATTCAAGTCGAATTGGCACCTGTGCTTGGTCTCGTTGTTCGTCGTAGTGTATAAATTCCTCTGCCCGACCCAGAGCATCCATCATGGTAGTCCTCCTTGAAGCCAACACCACGTGCTGTGGAAGCGCCATCTTGAGAGTTGACAATGGCGAACGATTCGCGATGGCGGGAGACGAGGAATCTGTCGATCGAAAAGACCACGGTAGACCTGGATAGCGAAGGTTAAGCTACTTGGAATGGTACTCACCAGTTCCAAGGCCAAATAATGCCTTGAATTTTATAAAGATATGCGTCGTAACGTGTCCACGCCCGACTGGATGATGAAAGTTCTCGTTAACTGGATACTATCCTCCAATCTGCTGTGCTGATATCTCAATTACAAGAAGCGTCGATACTTTCAGGACCACCAACGAACGGCTGAGATGCAATGGCGGAATAGCGTGATTTGCTAGCACCTTGTACTCCAAATGTGATAGCGCTGGATGGCCGAAATACAATGGCGATTGTCACTGGCTCACAGTAGACAATAGGAATGTCCGAATGAACAATAGTCGACCGCCGGTATGGCGGGAACAAGATGGCAGCGCCCGATGGATCGTCCCACGTGTTTCTATGGATGCAGGATCCCTGACGGTATCGACGATCCTGGTCACGGCACCAGTTTTATGTTGGCGTTTACCAATGTAGTCCTACGTTGTGTTATTTTTTACAGCTCACTTCGTAGTAGCAGAAGCCGCAGGTAAGTGAAACGTTTTTCCTTTTCAGGTTCTTCAGCAGCAGCAGCGACGGTGAACAGCGAGGGAGACAAACAGCAGCGCACGAATGTCGAATTCCAGCAACTTCCAAGTGAGTATGTACAAACAGGTAAGTATTTTATTTCTCTACATATAACTTTTTCACAGGATACAATATTCCCTATCGAGCTTCATCACTGCTCTGATCTGCTTACAAAGTGGAACTGAGTCGGCTTAGCTGACTCGGTACTGAATCTCATGATCATTATCGGCTGCCGGGTTGCCAGAAAATAGAAATCAAATCTCGTCTAAAAACGCGATCGCTGGCACAAGCTATGGCGTGTTCTCAAAATTTCCCTATAGTAATTATCAGAATCAACATGTAGAGATACCATTGTAGTATGCTAACAGTACAGATAATTTACTAAAAACTAGAAAATAATTAGACAAGTAACAGTTAGTAGTTATCACATCCGTTCCTTCATTCATGTTTGTGTTGTTGATAATGTAGTGTATTCTCCAAGTCAAGCCATTTAGCCATTTTTTAGCGGCGGCCAAATTGAATTTTTCATGATCATGGAATACGCAGTTTTATAATGGCAATAGAATTAAAGGTATGTTCCAAATTTCAGATCAATCAGTGATCAGGAACGGGGTCAAATTTCAATTAATGTGGGGCAATCCTACAAACACTCAAACAGGGCAAGCTGAATGAAACCATTAAAAAGTAATCAGTTATTTGGGAACTGCGGCCATCTTGGATTTGTATTTTTCATGATCTACTATGTTCAACTAGTCAAGCCCTTTCATTTGATACCCATATTGAAGCGGCTGGGAAAAAAAATATGGCACCATCTTCTGGTGGCGACCATCTTGGATTTGCATTTTTCATAAATAACTGTATTCTACTAGTCAAGCCCTTTCATTTGAAACCCATATTGATGGGGTTCTGAGAAAATATGTAATCCACCATTTTGTTGTGGCCGCCATCTTGGATTTGCATTTTCAATAAATAACTGTGTTCTACTAGTCAAGCCCTTTCTTTGATACCCATATTGGCTATTCAATATGGAATTATTATACAAATTATTCAAAATTTCCGAAAATCAAAAATAAAATACTCCGGATAATCGAGCATAAAATTCCGGATAATCGAATCCCAGATAATCGAGTCTCCGGATAATCGAGTCCGACCTGTAATAAGATAATTTGAATATATTGTTAATAAAAATGAGTATAATGCAAAAATAGGCTTGGTTAAACAGTGCGAGCTAGCATCCGTGTTGGCTTAGTTACTTACTGTAGTGGAACTACCCACATTGTGTTTCGACACCATACGAGCCACTATTTGCGAATCGATCAGTACCTCGCAACCGAGTTACTACAACATTTTTGGATACTACTCACTGCTCACATTTCCCCGCATTACATGGCAGAGCGACAAATTGAACAGTATTACGAAGTGACAGTACCTCGGGCAATATTCGTAACTACTTTTTAGTGTTACGTCGGAACATGTGTGGGTGAAGCGAGTCAAGCTATTGTGAATTGGGTACAGTTAGGTAGCTGCCAGCTGTCAGGTCAGCAAATCAAACTGTGTAATGTGGCCCCAACTATGGTGCTAAGCACATGGCCACGCGAGTCGACGAAGAATTACGTATTATTAGGCAGAGTTAGGCATGAACTATGATTAACGAGTCAATGATAAAGTAAGTATTGCTTATCTACATGAACCTTCAAATGCTTGAGTTTCCGGGCTGATCTATCGAAGGCTTTCATCCTAAGAGGGCTCCTATCAAACGGACAGTGCCACCAGTTGCAGGACACATTAATCCATTCACGTACCTGTCATGTCACACTGCATGCGCACAAAAATCCGGTTCGTAAAACTGTCCAGTAAATCACCACATCGAGACCCCATTAACATGACCCTTCGTGCAGCCCTCGGGAGAAAATCACGATCGTTCGCCGTGGCTGACTTCGGTAAGCGGTTGCTCCTATAGTGGTGCCCAATATGCTAACGATATAATATGTTGAAAGCTGAACTCGCTGTTGTTCCAGCTCTCGCTATGACAGCATGAGATCTCGCATGCCGCCGATGCCTACCTCATCCTTGCCCACTCACGCCGATCCAGGGCACCAGTCCTGCTCCATGATGATGCAAAACGAAGCGCAGAGAGATTAAGGTCATGACCTGGGAGATGAGTGCGCTACCGGACGGACATTACTTTACATGAAAATATTGTCAAACATGTCACCCGCCGTATTTATTTATTTACATAATTATGTACGTTATCGCGCTGCCAACCGAAGACGAACTGAAAATGGAAGGAAAAAACAAGATGGAAAAAAAAGAACGGAAGAGAAAGACCGAACGGTCCGAGGTGCACTTTTGACTTCTTTTTCCACATGTGGTCAAGCGCAAGGTTGACCCTCCTAACTCTCCGCTCAAAACTCAATCCATAATCATACCTTGCGAACGTGGCGCACAGGATCGCTGTGTCTTTCCAAGGTGGTGCATGAATATGTTTCTGCATTTGCAATTACGATATTTGCGGTTCGCAGCGCATGGAAGAGCGATTGCTTTTAGCATGAAATTTATAGACTTTTGTGTTTATGCACATGAAGCTGCTGCACCCATCTCGCGAAGAGTCTATCTCCAGTGTTGGTTGCTGGTCGAGGCGAAGCTTGTAAAGATGATGTTTTATCACGATTTCAATTCCGAGGAAACTAATTGATAATTGTACAACATTGACAAATTGAGCGATACGATCGACTCTATAATGAGGGGAGGAGTAATCGATGCGATGTTTTGTGGCTCATTTGAATTTTCCTCCTCACCGCTTCGGAATTTCTTCTGCATGAGGCGATGGGAAACTTTCTTCTTCATCTGGCGCACAATCGAATTGGGGAGATTTGTATGACGTTCTTTCTTAACATAAAAGGTTTTTAACATACACAGATTGTCTCAAACTGGCATACTGTTTTATATTAGTAAAAATTTTATTGTTATAAAAAATACACTCTGATAAACGATAATAAACACCATAATTCGTATAATTTTCAGACAATGATCAGGTGTCAGTATATTCATGGTGAAATGGCAAATTAAATTGAACACAAAATAAGCGAGAGCTGTGAAAATGGCGCACATATCGAAAAGCGTTGCTATGCTCTAATATTTGACTATGAAAGGTTCACGAAATAAATGTGATGTTCTTGTCGAACGGTCATATCAGTGAATTTAGAATCAATTAAATAATAAAATTTAATAAAAGTTTGTATTTTTTGTAGAAATCATTTAATTTTCCGTTTTTATCGGGACAGATGGTGTATATATCATTTTTAGATTTTAACCTAGATTCCGCCCGCAAATATTAAATGGTAATGTGTCTTTTCTCAGGATTACCTGGTGTTTGCTTAGCAGTGTAATTTAGAATGCTGAGTATCGTTCTTTTGTATTGTATAACATCATTATAATGTCATGGACAGTGTTCGGCTTGTATAGCCTCTCAATTTTTACTCAATAACTATCTTGTAGCAAAGAACCATCGTTTATCTTCATTCATTCAGAGCTCCATATTTCCTTGCAGTACGTTCGCGATATGAGAAAATTAGTGATACATGCCTTTCACATCGATCCAGATTATGCCTCAAGCGATAGATTCAAAGAAGAATATGACATATGACCTTATCGTCCGGTCATTTTTCCCATCATTCTTTTATCTTCCCGTTCAGTCGGTCGAAGATAAACTTCTCATATAGGATCGTGCGATAGGAATGTTCAAAATTCAGTTAGAAAAAAAATGAAAGTCTAAACCAAATCATGGATGCGCTTGCTGGCTGAGTCCATTGTCTCCGTCGTTCGCCCTCCTGGTGAGAATCATTTTTCACGATGCCCAACTCAGCGAACCAGAACAGTATACGAATAGCCCATCAAACAACCTATCCCAAAGGTTTGAAACCTTGAAAAAAAAGCAAAACAAAAGATTCACAATAGCGCGCTTGCTTCATGCGAACGGACCCATACGAGGTGCATGTGTAATTATATAACATTTATATTTCGCGCATTATCCGCAGCGTGTTCACGTCCCATTTTGTCCCGAGAAGAATACAAAAAAGGCAGCTGCACTTTATCCTTTCCTACCGACCGATGAAGTGGTTTGGCTATGGGTTGTTTGCTCATCAATCCATCAATCCGCATCGAGTTCGAGGTCGGATGATGATGAGTCTGCTGGCGTGTCGTGCCGAGACAAGATACTGACCCCATTAAACTTGGCGGTCCGCCGGAGCTCATTTATAATTTAGTAATTTTCTGATTTTTTCGCCAGTTTTGTGGCCAATCTCGCTGACGGTGAATAAGTGGTCTATGGGGCAGGTAATGAATCTCTGTTTGTTTTGCTGGTACACGAGAACAAGGAGAGGTGTCCGAATAACGCTAAACAAACAGAACATTAGCCAGTGATAATGAGCTCGTGTCTTAGAGGTATCGGCGGTAATAGTAATGATGATGGGAAATTCGCGACTGTAAGCTGGGCTACGAAGAACCGTGCAGTTGTGAATGTCAGTTTAAAGTCATTGAGCGCCCCAGAAGAAGGCGCTGAAAAATGACGTACCATTAGGCATCGAAAAAAGGGCTTCGTCTCGTGTGAACCGAGCGTGATTATCGGGTACAGCCTCCTGTAATTAGATTAGGAAGTTGGATTGGAAGGAGGGCTTCCTACGTCTCGTGAGGCTCTGTGAAGAGATCGTCTCCGGCGATGAAATGATCATTTGAAGATAATAATTCATTTGATATTTTTATTAAATTTACTGGAGACTTTTGTCTCTTTAACTTTTACACCTATTTATGCACAAAATAGTACATAACTTGTTTTTAAATTATCCAAGCCGTACCATGATATAACATAACAAACACGTCTCATTATAAAGTTCGCTAAATTGAGAACTTTCTGATTGAAATGCCCAATTGACTTGATTGATGAGCGGTAGAACAAAGTTTAGGAACAGCATAATCGGTTTAGCCATAGTATCGTTTGAATGAGTCAATATACGATTGGCGGATTGGTTATGGTCATACTTAACCAAAAGCAGTTAAGGGGGTATTCTAGTGTAGAGACATGAATTTCGGACAATTTTTCGAGCTCCGTAAAAATAAAATAAAGAATATTTTTGCTATCCATTATATCATTGTTTGTTCATCTATCTTTTAATAATAAAACAAAAAATGAACTTAGAAAACATACTCAAACTAGAATAGTTAAGAGCTGATGAAGTGAGAGGGTTAAAAAAAAGTTGTGCCATGGCGTACACAATTCCAGCCCTTCTGGTTATCTGAAATAAAACAATCGAACAGATTCTGAATCAGTGAGGATGCCGCTATCGCATGAACGGCCGTTTTTTCTTACGTTTCCCAATTTTTCCAAAATAGTCAAAATTAAAAAATATCATTTTTTAGAGGTTCATGCGATAGAGAGATGCCTGCAGATTGTATTCATAGAAGTTCTACATTAATCAGTTCAGTAGAAATTGAGATATCGTGCACGCCAGTTTGACAAAACTAGTTTCGAGAAAAAACGCGTGCAATGTTGTAGTCGTACCAGGTGCAATACCGCATCACTAAAATGGCTCTAACTCGGTAAATAATAGAATTTTCGATAAGCCATCTCCATCTCGTTGCGTTCAACTTTTGTATAAATCTAGATATCTTGATTGCACTGATTTTTTTTTACTCTTTTGATACATCAAATGAAAGTCCTGAAAAAACAGTTTCGTATATTAACTTATATCCCTTAAATGTGTAGGATGAGGTGGATTCCGGAATCATATTCTAACTAGGACACGAAGAATTCGACACTATTTAATATTTTTTATATCGATGTTCAAATATGTACACAAAACACATAAAAGTCATTACCACACTTTTCTTCTATTGTAGCGTTGCCCGAACGGTCTTGGCTTTCTTTCATACAACTAAAACTCGACCAATCCTGTTAGCATGCAACTCTCGACTGTTTTATTTTTCCGAAATTAATTCTACAAGCTAATTCTTCTACCTTCAAATTTCTGGGGAGGCGCTTGGAGTTACCCTGCTATATCTGCCTATAAATAATTATGCGCCGAGTAATCGAAAAATGTCCCGTGTGTGTTGAACTGCCACGAACCGAGTGGAAACTTGAGATTTGTTTCACTTGCACAAAAATAACAAAATTGATGTCAGTAAAAGAAATGTAGACTCGGTAACAACATAAGTTGAACAAAAATGTAATTAGAGAAGTGTTCGATTTTCGACAAGGGTGATGCACTTTTGGAACTTGACGACAAAGCTCAAGTGTGCTATAATGAAATATGAAGAATGGTTTGGCGAGGTATTCTCCAAGCATCTCTACATACATTTAGGGAGGAATTAGGGTCGCTTCACTATTTATTTAATTACGCAGATGAGGACAATGGAGAACGGTCAAGCGAATTCAGGGAAATGAAGTAGGAGAAACAATAACATAATCACTTCTAAGGAAGACATATATGGGTAACATAATATTAAGATCGCGACTTTTTAAGCTACTAGCTGACCCGGCAAACTTCGTCCCGCCCAAAATTTATTTTTTGTTATCAATACCTTCAAACATTCACGTTTTCTTACTAAGCGCAAAATCATGGGTCCAATCGCAGAACTGTTCATTGTTGTCCATTAGGCGATCCTTTCTTTGGTATAGATAGAAGAAGGTATAGGAGTGCGTTCCATCACATTAAAATCCATTTCCAGTTTCGAACAAAGGTCAATTTCGCTAGCGCAAACATCAAATGGACTAACAGCACTTGTCACTATGTGATTGTAGAACATATGGGAATTCAATTTTCCGAATTTTCCCTTTTTCCTTCAGATTTTTCTGAAAATTTACAACTATCATGTTTGGAGGGGTGTCATACCATCAAATTTCATACCCAAAAACCCTCACATCCCAAATTGTGCTTGATTATTTCTCGAGTAATGCAGAAATTTGAGTTTCATTTGTATGGCAGCCCCCCTAAGAGAGGGCGGGGAGTATCTAACCACAATAAAAACATTCATTGCACCCTTAAACCTCCATATGCCAAATTTCGTTTCATTTGCTTGATTAATTCCCGAGTAATATAGAAATTTGTATTTATTTGTATGGCAGCCCCACCTTAGAGAGTGGGATGGAGAGTCTAACCATCATAGAAACATTTTGTGCACCCTAAAACCTTCACATGCTAAATTTGCTTTCATTTTCTTGATTAGTTCTCGAGTTATGCAGAAATTTGTTCTTCATTTGTATAGCAGCCCCCCCTTAGAGAGGAGGGTGGAGAGAATAACCACCATAGAAACATTTATTGCACTCTAAAACCTTCACATGCTAAATTTGGTTCCATTTGCTTGATTATTTCTCGAGTAATGCAGAAATTTGTGTTTCATTTGTATGGCAGCCCCCCCCCCTTAGAGAGGGGGCAGGGGTCTCTAACTATCACGAAACCCTCCCCGGCCCCAAAAACCCCTACATACCAATTTTCATGTTGATCGGTTCATTAGTTTCCGAGTCCATATTAATTAGACAGACAGACAGACAGACAGAAATACATTTTTATATATATAGATCATGGTCTGACATGAGTGGGTATACCCATTCGAACCTATAACTCAGCAGCCAATTAAATTATTCGATTGCATTATTTACATTACCAAACAACATGCTTTATATTATGATATCAGGTATCCTGGACCACTATTACAGAAATTTTTAGTAGAAAAACCTACACGATATAAACGTGAATTAAGAACAAATTGATTGGCCAACAACCTGGACATCAAACTAATTAAATCTCTATCATCGTTTAATCTTTTGAGCCAGGCTCTCGTCAAATCTTTGGGAAGAACTCCAAAATAATTCCAAGATCATCCTTCCATGGATTCTGCCAACTGATAAATGCCTATCATCAGATGGAGAATAATTCACAATACGCTAAAAATCGAAATAACATACCTATGTTAATCGAAAAATTGTTCACTTCCTTTATTATATTCAATGTTCATGTTTTAAGCAAAAAATCTGAAAAAAAAATCCTGTCTGTCTTTGTAACGTGGGAAAACGGTTGATTGCTCAACATTAAGTTAATCTGCGAGTTTTTATTGAGCTTGGCTATCGTCGTCGTCCAATAAAGTTTGCAATTCGGCGTTTTCAAACACTTTTTTTCCACGATTCTCGTTTCCCAAATCGAAATTTCCTTTAAAATTTTTGAACCACTCATATTCATATTGCGATTTACGGAGAGCTTGATTTTTCGGACCAAATTTGAAAAATATGATTTTTTCGGACCACCCTAGAATGGGAATGGTATCTTAATGCAAAAATACGGGTCTAATGTTTTGCGGTAAAGAACAAAATTGCCACTTTTGACAAAAATCTGAGAACCACTATATCGGTTTGGCAAGAATGGCAGATTTGTGTTTTATAGTTTTCATGGTTTAGGGACCTATATTTTTTTATATTTTTTATTGAAAGCTGCGTTTTTTACATAACATATCCAAAAATCAAAGAGAGGTTTTCGTTCGGTTTTGAGTTGTGATTTTTAAATGTTACCATGTTCCCAGCCTTTGTGCAATTTTTCTATGCGACTAGACTATCATACCTACATTGATTTATAACGACTGTAATATGGTTACATCATCAATACTCATTATAATTTCTAATCCTCGACTATCATGTTATACGTAGAGACTTGAATCAATTTCGATGATTGCTTTTGCATCTCATAAGTTAATTAGTCTTCCCCGGACTATAAGGAACTCCGATTACCGTCTTGCTAGATTTAATGAATAATTAATTATTTCAGGTGAATTAAATTGATTGTCAAGTAACAACCTTCAAAATCATGCTCATTAGATAGAGAATTGAATCATTCATCTTTCCACATAATTCGTTTTTTTTCTTGGTCGTGACAGAGAAAAGTTATAGAAGTCAAAATTCTATAATTTTTTCTATATTAACCCATGCCCACGTTTCAGCATGGGTTAATATAGAAAAATTTATAGAATTTTGAAAATCAAAAAAAATTGTTCGAATAGAGTTATCGAAGTTATTTTACCTATCTTCCAGCCACAAGTTTAGTAATCGAAAAAGTGTATAAGTCAAGTTGTATGTAAGAAATTAATTATGTTAAAGAAAATTGAAAAAAGTTATTTGAAATGACCCAAAACACATTAGATAGAGAATACTTTTATCCATCTTCAGCCAAATTTTCGTTGGCCGGAATAGTTTGAGAAAAGGTATGGGCCAAAATGTATACAAGTTGTAGGAGGGAAATTAATAAATTTATCGAAAATGGAAATATAACTTTTTCACAATTGAAAAAAAATTAAGGAACAGAGTGCGAAGTCGATTGAAATGCTTTAAAATTGTGAAATATCAAAGCATGAAGATGGGATATAAATCTTGCTGGATAAACGCTGAACAGAAACTTACAAGCAACAAAAACTTTTATTTGCTAGTTTAACACAAGTACGTAAAGAAGAACCGCGAAAACGAGAAATCTCGTGAGCGGTCCGCAAGGTGCTAAACACATGGCAGATTCAGAGTAAAATAAGATTATCTGTTATATTTTTCATTAAGCTACCTGCACAACCAAAACATGTTAACATTGAAAAATCATAACGCGCCCTTTGCCTCTAAGCCATGTAAACTATAAATAACAAATACAAACAATTATTACGAAAACGTAATTCAATTTTTTTTTTCAAGTGTAATCTTGAAAAAAAAGAAGAAAGAAGATTTAATAATATTTAATAGATAAAGAAGATTAATTCATTGGCTAGTCTTCTGATCATCTAAATCAGTCCAGTAGTTCAAAAGCCATGAATTTTTCAAAAGAAAAACTGAAAAAATAAAAAACATACCGGTCTTATATTTTGCGATAAGGAACAAAACTACGAATTTTAACGAAAATTCGAGAGCCACTACATCTGTTAGCATGTAATGGCTGTATAAGATCCAATCTGTTTTGTATAATATGGCGGAATATTTTCATTCCCTTGTATGACGGCACCAATGGTTATCACGATCGAGATGGAAAATGAAAATAGGGAAGATTTTTAAATTTGTTACGTCACAGATTTTGTTTATGTTTATGTTTGTTACAATAGTCCACTACATAGGAAAAGTGTTGTTATTTAAAGTAAAAATAAGCAGATAAAATTAATGAACTAGTTTTTTTTTCTTAAATCAATGTCAGCGTTCAAAATCATAAGGGCCCAACTGACATTTTAGCAGAAACTGAAATTCCAGTATTATTGAGGTGTTCTAAAATTAATTTCAATTCAATTTTACTTCTCGTTACGTCGACCAAAAACGAAAATGGACAAAATTAGAGTCACAGAATCTTTTGTTCCTTTGTCGGGGAAACATTTGATAGTGCATGGAAAAAAGGTTGCAATTTTTTTTCATGTAGGGTAAATGATCTTGGTTTGTCCAATTTGGGGTGTTTTTACGCAACTAGTAAATGCAAATCGATTTTTCTTCATGAAAATCACACATAATCGATACGAGTTTGGGTTTGTTGAAAAGCCCCAAGTCTCTAGTTGCTAATACTACCATAAGGTGTTGAAATTATTCAATTTTTTATGTTTTTTAATTTTCCTTAAAGAAGAATTATGATCATGGTTTGACCACCTCTGATCATGGTTTGCCCAAAAAAATGAACATGGTTTGTCCGGTTTTAGAAATCTCCATTTTTGAATGAAAACATTCGAATTCACAATTAGATGTTGCATTTATCATTGCTTGAGTTTACTGTCATCATATTGATTCATTCATAATTTAGGCTTTTTTCAGAATATTGCCTTTTCTTGGGCATTTTAGAAGTGTTCACCTCAACACAATCAACACAGAAAAACCATACTTCTGCTATGCGCGAAGCACACCATAAACAAACATAAGCAAACTGCAGCGCGCCAAGCGGTTGCCATAGAAATCATGTGGACAGAACAACATTATTGAATTGGACAACTCATGATCAGAATTGAGTTCATCAAAATGCGTTAATTGAATGGTTTAGCTATGTAAATCCGATACAAATGGTGAGCAAGCATGATGTTTACAATATTTATAAGTGTTGTAATCCAGAAAAGGTCTGAATACGTGCCAAATAATCATCTGGTGATCGATTAAAAGTTAGCTCGAATGAGGAGCACATTGACACAAATAGAAGGTGTATTTTATAATCCTTTAAAACATGTGATTTCGTAAAAATATACTATCAAACTACTATAAATCATGTAAAAGGCAATTTCATTTATATGTTTCGAAACATTCGAAGGCCTTATTTGACACAGGAGCGCTGAATTAGAGCATTCAAAAAAGTGGGCAAACCATGATCATATTTTCGACTGGACAAACCAAGATCATTTACCCTACGATGCACTTGAAAAATAAACTGAATTGACCTAGATTGAGACGAAAAGTTTACCACTTGTGTCTTAGTTTTAGACGAATGAAGTATTCACCATCCTGATTGTGAATAAAGTAATTACAATTGCTGACAAGAGATAAAAATTTTAGTCCGCAAAAATACCATCGCTAACTGGCAACGCAAGTGGAATGAAGATGAATTGGGCCGGTGGTTTCACTCGATTATCCATAAGGTTAGCCTCAAACCGTGGTTTAAAAGTCTGGAATTGAGTCGGGACTTTATTCGCACCTTCTCCCGACTCATGTCCAATCCAGAGCTGCAATTTGTCACAGTCACTGCATATATTTGGGCTACTATGACGACCATTGCAACATTACCACCAAACGACGTGCAACAAAATATAAACCGACAAAACAAATTGCTCACTCTTTGATGCTAAATAGTTTGTCAGAGTGTTTTGACCATCAAAGCATGTTGCAAGTCAGCGCACTATGATCGTCAAGACAAGAAATACCATGTCCTCTGATGTAATGGAAGTTTACACGTTTACCAGGATGCATTTGTTCACGATGCTACCAGAATACCATTTTTATGTAAAATGCTAATACTTCGAGTAGAACAAATGATATAAATGAGTCTAAACGGACTTTCAAATGCGTGAATTTCGATATCGGGCAGAAATTTCAACGAAAAGAGAAATTTCTTCATTATTTCAGCATGTGGAGATTGTTCAAGCTTTGGTCAATTATATATTCCGTTGTCTAAATGGTTTGCAATCGCTCACACGTTATCGCGTGTTCGACATAGTATTTACTTCAGTAAATATAAGAAACAACAACCGGAATGAAAATCGAAGCTTTGCTCGATGAAAATAAAATTCAATCTGCGACAATCATCAATTCATTATGGAAAATTTTACCGCCTACTTGATCGGTCAAAGCGTATTGACAAAAATCAGTAACAGGCAAATTGTTGCATCGAACTCTGTCAGTCACCATTTGACCGAGAATTTTGTCAGTAGGAAGTGACTAACGTGCCTCGTCAGTTGTCAGTGACATTGATGAAAAAATGCAGCTCTGGTCCAATCACTGTTCGTTAGATGCACTACTCTTCCGTTTCAATCTTGCCAGCAGCAATCTCTGCGTTTGTGGCCAAGGTTATCACGACATCGAGCACGTTGTTTGGTCGTGCGAGGTGTATCTGGTCGCCAGATCGAATTTAGAAAACTCCCTTCGGGCCCGAGGAAAACAGCCCAATGTGCCGGAAAGCTCGTGTTGGCTCGGTTAGACCTTGATTACATGTCCCATATATATGTTTTCCTTAAAGCTATCGATCTTCGTGTGTGAATGTCCCTATTTCCTTATACCCTTCTTCCCTTCCTTTGCGGGTAATTCGTCCCCTTGCTATAAATAGTAGAATAAGGTGAAATGTAAATACACTATAGATATGTGAATAGATTTAAGAATTGAGTGTTCATCAACATTGTTACAATTTCCTTATATCCCATCCTTCTCCTAGAAATATGTCACCCTTCTAATCTCGAGTACACCGCGAGTAATCGGTTTTCCACCTTACTAACCATAGATGTAAGAAAATTGTTTATATATATAGTTTTAAAATTATATTTAAGAATTCGGCTCCTTTAAACTTAAGTAACTGAGCCTGTAAAAATAAACGAATTAATAAAAAAATAAGATAAAATTCCATTAGGTTGCTCTAAAATCAAACATAGTAGACATTAGAATAGCATTTATGATATAAGAAGAAGTCAAAGAAAAAATTAAACATTTTAGTTCATGACTTGTTCTGTTTTTTATAATGCGAAAAATATTTTTTGGAAATATGTAATAAGGTTCTGTATACCTTTTCCAAAGTTATTCGTAGATACATTCAATGTTGTACCATTTGAGTAACTGACTGGTATGCCTGATATGTGAACTTCCTATCTTCCTGGCTACTAATACAATCAAAGTTTAACACAACCAAAACCTGTGAATCTTCCCACCTTCTATTCTTCATCTCGTATGATGATAGCGTGTTTCTGAGAAATAGAGTTACAATACAGCCGGCCTTTGTTTAAGTCGTGCTTGGTATTGTTGAGTATTCCTCTTTTTTTTGTACAATTCTATTCAGACACTCAGTCCGAGAGAAACAAAAGTCTGCCCCATACATACGAACATTTTAACACTCTTCAAAACAAGTGCTTTTATTTGTGCATTTGACCCTGTAACACACGAAAAATAATCTGTTCTACCAAGGAAAGCCTTTCTTTTCTGCCACCGCTAGTTTAGGGGTAAATTGTTTCTGAGAAGAGCAAAGGTTTTTTTTACAAAATAGCTATTCTTATTGTTACAGTTCATCTTACGTTATTCCATTCTAAAACGAATCGCCGAATTCTACCTTGTGACTATATGAGACCATTTTTGACAATGTACAAGCATTAAAGCCAATAATTTGTTGTATTTTGCAAAGCATACCAGCAAAAAATATACAGGCGAACTACTCTCCACTCGGATTGCCCTTTATCGTGCCGTTGAAGTTGTTCCCGAATAACGAATTGTTATGCATTGTCGCGATCCCATCGCACAAGCACAGAATCAATAACACATTTCTCTGCGCCGTTTAAAACCAATTTTCCCGCCATAAATTATACCCTCGAGACAATTTGATTACAGCCGTTAAATAATAAAATTAAAAATCGTGGATGAACCAGCCTCTTCACTGCGATCCCTGATGCGCTCATGCTTATGTGCGCTTCGCTTTCTCGTGTGCATAGCTTTGCTGCATCAGCTATTATTGTGTCGCTTATTATTCCCAATTTCCCACAATAATTTTCAGTCATAGAAGGAAAGTTTTTTTCCCCCGTTGCTCGTAAATATGAACCGGAGCGCGAGAGTGAGGTAGAGAAATTGAATAAGCTCATAAAACAACGTCCAACATTTTGATCGCTCCGCGAGTTGAGAGGGTGTGTCTGCCGGTTTTATCTGAGGTAGGTCCGGAGATGACAGAATGGAACACTGATCCAAAGGCTTGTGGATTGTCACTCTGTGGCCTAATCCGAATGAAATTCATAAATCCTCTTAAAATACTGCACATTTCCAAATGGAACATGAAAAGCTCGTGGCTTGTTTGTAAGCCGAAAACCAGCGAACACCTTCAATACATGGAATGTCATGTTTATCGGCTGCATTTTCTTTTTCTTTCAAATCGAAACAATAACTCTAAACATTTCGCTGCGGCAAGCCGGAGACGCGTGTCTCGGTTCCATTCGAAACTGGATTGTTTCGCCCGTAAATGGTCAGCTGATTGAGGACATCGTTGGGACAATTTTTTGTTCCACCTTCGCCCGCCCCGGTTAACCACTTGGTTGCCATTATGCTAATTTAATTTGTGGCTTCATTCGGCCTGACCTAACAGTATTACAAGATCCGATCCCCAGATGAATCCACCCAACGTAAAGCCGTTGTCGACAAGCTTCGCGATTGGCTTATTTATGACAGCCATCGATTGTAGTCTTTATTAGGAAAATTGAAAACGAGAATAATTTGTACCGAATTTGTGACCCGGCTCTAAAAGAAATAAATCGCTGCATTTGAAACACTAATCGAATAGATATGACTCACATGGGAACAGCCGATATGTCCCATCAGAAGCTGAAATACTGCTCAAAGATGGATATCTGTAGTTTAGATTGAGAATAAAATCGAGTTCGTCTCCTAATCGCAATGGGGTCACCTGTAAAAAAATGTTTAATGTTCCTTGGTCTATTTCCACGATGTTGACTCATTTTGTTCAAAATTAACAATTTTATTGAACACAGGTTTTCTTTTATTGATAATAAAGCCATTGGTTTGGCCCGCCAATCCCTCTATCAAAACAAAACACGAAATTCGAGCTAACCTTTGATCTTCGGCATCGGTGGTTGTCGTCGGGGATGATACGATTCCGATGTGGCACAATCGATTCCGAAAAAAGCAGGAAAATAGTGAGATTCAAGAGATAACAGATCAACGCGGCATCCCGATGTTTACGACCACGAATGTCAAATTTCAAAAGTCGTTTATTCTGACACGCCGCAAATGTTGTGATCGAGAAGCAATCAAGAGATGGGAGGGAGAGAGCGGCTCACATTTCCATTGTTATAACAAACGCAAGTTGTTCTCATGAATAATATATTATGGTAATTAGGAGTAATTTTCGATTCAATTTATACGATTGTATAACAAATTGATGATATTTTATTAACCGATACATGGTCTGTTTTATCGATTGATGTCTTCAACGACGTGTCACAACATAATTAGATTTCCTATGATGGTTGTGTGCATTGAAAATTTTTACGATTTCATTCGTTCGTTTGCAAGAAGTTGAAAAAAAAGTGTGAAAAAAATAAAGTGAAACGCAATTATGCAAATTATCAACAATTCTTCTCTTTTCAACTTTTTTTTCCCTTGTTGGGTGTGAACCACTGCGTCCATTATTTTGAACTATTGTGGTATGCCTCATTTTTTCTACTACGCTTCAAGCTTATCTACTGCTTAGTGATGAAGAAGTAGACTGAAAGCTATAGCGAGATAGGTGCCAATCAGGAATAATCTGTTTGATGAAATTTATAGTTCTGATCGGCGACACAAACCAAAATTCCTTTGGCTCCAAAATAGCCTTATCAAGGTGTTGAAGTCTGCGTCTTTTTAGAGGTGCGCAATTGCAGAGCAAATGTTCCGAGGTTTCGCTTTCGGCATAACAAAAGCGACAAATAACATCTTGCACTAAACCTATGTTTTTCAGATGGTATTTACTCGGACAGTGTCGTGTTTTAAAACCAGTGAACGTACTGAAGTTTCTTTTATTAAGACTCAGCAATTGTTGAGTAATTTTAATACTCGGCGTGATAAATTTTTTTGACTGGTTAAGTTGTACAGTCATCCAGTTGGCTGTCACTTCCCGGTCATCCCATTTCTTCAACACACATTCATAAATTCCACAGAATGGTTCTGGACCAGTGAAGGGTTGGGCCGCGTCTTGCGAGTTCATCTGCTTGTTCATTTCCCTCTATACCACAATGGCCAGGAATCCAGTACAGTTGTATCGAACTTATCTGACATAGTTGCCGTAAAAGGCAAATACATTCCCAGACAATTTTTGAATAGCACTTGAAAGCAGTGAGGGCTTTAAATGTCGCTTGACTGTCTGAGAAGATGCAAATGTTAGCATGTCTATAATTTCTTTTAAGGCAGACATTTATACATTCTATTATTGCAGCTACTTCTGCCTGGAAAACTGTCAGTCAGTTCCCCATAGCTATAGAAAATTGAATTCTGGGACCATACGCTTCAGCACCTGTTCTATAACCAATTTTCGACCCATCGGTATAGAACAGGCTTAGATCAGCTTAGATTCTTTTTTTTTAATCAGGGCTGGAAAAATTCCATCCGCACCTGCGGATTTGTATGGTTGAAAGGATTTCACTGTGTTTTCTAATCTTGCCCTTGTGCAAACCAATCCAGCAATTATGTTTGCGACTTCCGGTTATAGCTAGGACTGGTATCAGAATGAACCGATGTAGATCCCGGGAGGTGAGTTTTCATCAGTAAGTCTAATACCTCTGAGGGAGATTTTGTGAACGAACCGTCGTCCTTTTTGAGGAAACCTAGCCCGTTCGAATGGTCTTTTGCAAGAGTCTTGCTTAGTCTTTCAACGATTGGGGTATTTTAAAGGCTTTCGCAGTTATTTATCCAAGATGTTTAACAACCTATTTCAACGCATTTAATTAATAGTCAATCACCAATAGGTAACCATAATTGAATTTTGTATTCGAGGCGCTCAGTTTATATTGAACAAGATAATAACAATAATATTTGTTCTACTATATAATACATCGCTTTTAAAAAATCGAAACCAATTATTCCATATACACCTATACCCCTATTTACACGGTACCTGTTTTACACGATTTCTCTTTTACACGGTTTATTAAATAACAAATTTTGAAAAACTTGAATAACGTATATATGTAGTTCATATGTAAGCAAGTTGTTTTGACTACGCGTGCGATATTATGTTCCAGAACTGGCAAGTTATCAATTTACTATCATTTTCGGAGTCTTGATGTGTAATTTGTGTCAATTTTTCAAGCTCTTGGAATGCCAAGAATATCGACAAAAATGAAAAGTAAAGGAAAGTTATATCTTCGGCTTTCGGTTGAAAATTTTCTTTAATAAATTTAAGGATAAGTAAAGCAAAACAAATCTACACAGCTGTGAATTGAATCTTTTCCAGATCCAGAATCTATAATAAATTGCATTAGTACATTTTTATAATTGTTTTACTTAAATAAATGAGTGAATTGAGTATATATTTCGTTTTACACTGTTTCACATAGCAAATTCGGAAATTTCATTCTACACGGTTTCATCGGGAACCTATCATCAGTGTAAATTGAGGGCTAGGTGTAGTTCAAAATACTATTGTATACCGGTGATGATTTTAACCTGGATTGATTAGACCAACATCAAACGCAAGGTTCAAGGGATTGAATGTAGGTCGTGATTTCATTCGCGTTATATCTCGACTTATGTCCAATCACTACAACCTAAACGCGCATCTTTATCGCATTGGGCTCGCAGCAAACAATCTTTGTGGTTGTGGCGATGGCTACCACGACATCGAGCATATCGTCTAGTCGTGTATCCGATTCCATGCTGCTCGCTCTCAGCTCTCTAGAGCACTGAGAGCACAAAGCAGACAACCGGATGTCCCCGTCCGGGATATCTCAGGTAGCCGCACAGTGGTCCCTCAGAAATTCTAGGTGGCATTAAATAGAAAAGTGGTTAGCGTCTCATATTATCATGCCGGGTGTTCGGGTTCGATTCCCGTTCTGGCTGGGCGATTTTTCGTCACAGAAATTTCCTTCGACTTGTACTGTGGTCACGCGTATTCTAGAGCTTGCCCCCTTGGAATACATTCAAGGCGTGTTATTTGGCTTAAGAAATCTTAACTTAGTATTAATAAATGACGCTAGTTAATGCATACGTAGAGACGACAAAAGTTCCACAGGGAACGTTAACGCCATTCAAGAAGAAGAAGAAGATTAAATAGAAAAATGAATAACAATGCCTGACCGAATGAATGGTCTAGTTTTGTTCTATAACCTTCAAAACATATAGTATCGCATGTGGCAACAGTGTCCATGATGATTTTCGTTGCGATAACGACGTGGCAACGTAGTGTTTGATGCAGTGAACCATTGTAGCGATAAACACACATATTTTTCAAATTTTACACAAGTGCTATAAAATACGTTAAAAAATAATGTGATGTTCTGGATAAAAAATTTTATGCTGATCTCGAATTTGTATTCCGTTCTTAGTTTAAAAAATTTTGAAGCTGTGAAATGAGTGTTTGAATGTAAGTACATTTTCTACATTGAATTTATACAAAATTAGACCTACAAAAAATCTCCAAATACCTCTAAAGTTTGTTATAACAAAATGTTTTCCTCAGGGTCCCCTCTACACTTTTCTTTTTTTGACTTCTGGCCACTTTGGACCACTTTGCGAAAAAATGCCAAAAATATTTTGATACCCCACACATGTTTTTCGATTTTTTTGAAATTTTATCCCCTCCCCCTGCATCCCCCCTTTGGGTTTTGGGTAAAAAGAATATTGAAAACGTTTTCCGGAAGTTTGAAAACATATATTTAGTCACCCCACAAGTGTTTTTCCGAAAATTTCAAATTTTACCCCCTCCCTCAGCCCTTGCTTTGGAGTTCATAACCAAAATTACTCAAAAATAGATTCAGCACCTTCGAAAACCCCAGTACACCAAATTTCAAGGCATTTCCATTCATTTTTCTATTTAATGCCACCTATAATTTCTGAGGGACCACTGTGAGCCGTGATCCTGATCTTCTGCTTCATCTATACCTGTTCCTCAGAAACGCCGATGTCAACGTGTAATGATGTTTCCTTCGTTGTGTCTGTTTCGTATTCCTCCTATCCGAACTATGAACTTTTACTTAGTCGCGGCAATACATACACACTCTTTACAGATACACGGCCCGAAGGCTGTGCAGTACACTGATCATTCAACAAGAGCCAAAGGTTGTACGGTCATGACAACTCTACACGAGCTGATGACCATTCTATCCTGGTTTCCTCGAGTCGAGAAGACGCACCACGCTAGATATGCGGTACAGACTAGGGGGGCGTTGCTGATTAATGGTCAGCTGCATTCCCAATAGGAAGTATCTCTTGTCGGGTACACGTACAGAGCATTGGAGACTTGAACATCCCAATTATGAGAACATTTGGTAATACTAACCTCAAGCCAACCGCGAGTAATCGGTTACTTATTACTAACATACATGATAAGAAAATGTGTCAAAATATTGAACTCCCATCCCCGTCGAGCTAAGGCCATATGAGCCTTGATAAATATATATATATATATATATATATATATATATATATATATACTTTGGAAAAAAACATTAAACTAAGTCAGGAGTAGAAGTTGCTGTTGAACATCTTGTCCGTTTGAATGTTAAACTATACGTAGCAGATACTGCCCTTGATATAATTTGGATCATTTATAAATAAACGGAAACCTTCGATTTCAGTATTGCTGTACGAATTTTTAAACGCGTTTTTCTCGAAACCATGTTTTTTTTAACTGATGGTATATCTCAGAATCTACTCGACCGATTCGGCTGAAATTTTTTATGAGCATATTAAAATGAATTATCTAAAGCGTTACATAGCCGTTTTTCGATATCAATTTTTTTTATTTTTTATGAGCTTTTAAACGGTGATTGTTTTATGAAAA
This sequence comes from Toxorhynchites rutilus septentrionalis, assembly GCF_029784135.1. Taxonomy (NCBI): domain Eukaryota; kingdom Metazoa; phylum Arthropoda; class Insecta; order Diptera; family Culicidae; genus Toxorhynchites; species Toxorhynchites rutilus. Next base: position 228,928,628 of record NC_073746.1, read on the forward strand.
ATAACTCATTTTTAACAAAAAAAAGGCAGCCATTTTGGCTTAAAATCCCGATTTAAACCTCCGTGTTTACTTTGGCCTTTTTGAATGAACACCGGGTTCATTTTTTACAATCGGAAGCCACCAATTCAAACACCATGACGCTAGCAAGACGCTTGGTCATATACACGTTTTTGTGCTCGACGGCCACGTCTTTTACCGGGAGAAAACTACTATAGCAATCGGTTCTGAAATTTGATACGGGATCGACAGTAAACATGCTCTTGTCGGTGAACAGGATTACCGGATTTTTTCGCTTGAAGAAGTTCAAGATTGTCTTATATCGCTCGACTCGTATCTCCCGGATAGGTTGATAATCATGTGAGTTTTTTTTCCGTGCCCTCGACTTCGCCCCGCAATCTTCCTTCACGATCTTCCGTGCCGTAAAGTCGGTGATCCTGTGTCCTGTGTCCTGTGCCCCTCTGCCATTTCCCTCATTGAACGCATGAATCTTCCTTTTGATGGCAGCGGTAACCCCCGGAATCCGAGATGACCTCGAACGATTCGTGGTCACCTTCGCGGATAGTTATCCTTTCTTTCTCGATCCAAGAATCTTTTCAAGGTCCACCGGGACACTCCCACGGCGATTGAAATGTCTTTTTTCGACATTTGAGCTTGGGACAAATCACGAATACGCTGGTGCAACTCATCATGGTGCAACTATCAAACCAAGGAAATCGGCTTCTTTTACTCGCAGTATGTTATGATCTGAATTATGACACAGGTGAAATGGGAAGCTTATTTGTACTATGCTCTATATTTGGCGGGATCAAAAGGCTGTGATCCAACTGATAAGACCGGGTCAAACGATCAATGAAGACTTCTACAGGCAACAGTCGAATGCGAGCGTTTTCGGCAATAACGTTCCTAATACGCAACCAGACACCAGTTTAAAGTATTCCACCGACGATGACAACGCTCTGCCTCATGTCGCTGTTCGAGTTAAAAACTATTTGAAAAATTCCTTCCGACTACGATTTGTTTCGATCGATGCAGAACGCTTTTAGTAAAATACGCAGAACAGGGTATCTAACTAATGGCTAAGAATCTAATGGCTTCAAAAGATGAACACTTCTTTCATGACGGAATCCATAAATTGTGGAAAAGGTTAGAAAAAGAAGTAGCTTGAAACGGAAGGAACTAATTTTCAAACCCAATACCAAACCCAACCCCAAACCCAAACCCAATACGAACATTTTCAATCACAAAAAACGAACACAAGACGAATGAAACCCACAACAGATGTTTGACGTTTGTTGAAAATAGCAACACTTGGCTCGGTTTCGATCGCGTTGCCAAATTTGTTAACTCACTATTCACCGAGAGGCAGATTACTATTTCCCACACCTGAACTGCAACCACCAGTGGGGTTGCTGCTTTATGGTGAGGGTTGTCAAAATGTCTGTAACAACACATTGGTGCGGATGCCCTTAGTATGGTATCTCTTGTTCATTTCAACTGTCTTTAGCCGTCTTTAGCCGCTGTCTACGAGTTTTTTTTTTATATTCGGAAGGAATATTTATCCATTTTTCCATCAAGTGGCTTTGAAATCGTTATTTTTAGAAATTTGATTTGATAGTTATTTACTGAGATTGACGTCGGGAGTTGTGGAGGAGTATCAACAACTTTTATAATGTAACCATGTGTGAAATTTATTTGCCTTGCTGTATTGGATCTGAATGCTTTCTTGAAAGCTGAGGTATCTTTCCACATAGCATATCCGAATATCAAAGAGGTGTTTTTTTTCTCGTTTTTGAGTTATGATTTTCCAAAATTAACATGATTTCAATTGTCGTTCAATATTCATGTGTGACTAGACTACTTTTATGCGACCAGAAACCGAGTGTGGTATTTTTACAAAGAGGATCAAATCATTGACTTAAAATTAATATATCGATCATCTGAATCGGCTCAGTAGTTAAAAAGTTCAAAATGAATCTGTGAAAAAAGTCATTTTTGCTAAAATGATTTTTCGGACCATCGACTAATTTTGAAAAATCATAACTCAAATACAAAAAATAAAGCCTCTTAGAATTTTTGGAAACGTTATGTAAAAAATTTTCAGCTTTCAAGAAAAAATATAAAAAAGGAAAAGGAAAAATGGTTTCGAGACCATGAAAACTCTAAAAATCAAATACAATCAACAATTACGAAAACAAAAACCAAATCTTCTGAAAATGAGACATTTTTCCAAAAAAGGATAGCTGATATGCTTTAATTGAGTTGAGAATTGTTGAAAATAGTTATTTTTGAAAAAAAAGTAGGCAAATTGAATTTTCGAACCAGCCTAAAATGGAATTGAGCACCCCAATGATAAAAATACGGGTCTAATATTTCGCCATACGATACAAACCTACCAATTTTCACGAGAATCTAAGAACCACTATATCGGTTTGACATGGAATGGCGGAATGATGAAATTCTGAAATTGATCAACGCCATCGAAATTGAGTTAAAATTTAAATCACTATACGAATATGAGTTTGAGTCAATTTTCACATGCATTCGTGCGGAGATATGCATTCTTAGAGAAATATAAATCATTATTCTGAATACAGATAACATACCATGCAACTCTCATATGACCTATGACTTTAACTAAATATAATATTCTGGAAGCTCGTTGTTCAGTGTAACGCTAGAAAACAATAGCCAATGTTACACCCTGTAGTTAGTAGCCATAAACAAAAACAAGAAACCCCAACTGTCTAAGAAGATTGTCAAAACCACATTTAGATGATTCGGCAAAACATTAGGAAAATTATAAATTTGTTCTCGAATATAATAAGGAATACTAGATTGTAAGTTAAATGAATTAAAAATAGAGATGAATTATAAAAATAAATTTATTGCAGCTTTAGCTGATCAATCGGAAAATTCGAGTGTCTGCTTAAAGAATTCGGAAACAAAACTTCGACGAACAAAAACTAAAGAATCTACCATACAAGATGGATTCAGAGCAGAGATCGATTGTTCGACAAACACGAGCTATGACAAAAGCCGCTGCTATGAAGGCAATGTCTAACCCGTCGGATAACAAATCGACTCACGAAAAGGACAATCATGATGATGTTGATCGAGGTGACGAGCATGATTGCGCCGCCTGTGATCGACCAAATAATGCCGAATTCTATATGGTCCAGTGCAAAGATTGCGACCGATGGTACCATTTTTCGTGCGCCAAAGTGACAACCGCATCCGTTCATGCAACGGTATTTTCGTGCGAGCTATGCAATCCACGAATACCGCCACCAGTTTCGTTAACGGGTCAATCCAATAGATCTAGCGCGAGGAAAGCGCAGATTGAACGAGAACTCGAACGGCTCGAGGAGGAGAAAAGGTTGATGGACGAAATGGAAAATGAACAGCTGGCTCAGGAGAAAGCTTTGTTGCAGAAGGCTAAATTGGACAAAATTGAGCGGACCAAGCTGTATATCGCAAAGAAATATGACCTGCGGAGTCAGCAAGAGGAACACGATGGAGGTGCAAGCGTACACAGTCTTCGTTCAAACCGAACAAGCAATCAACGTGTTGGAGATTGGATTCAAACTCAGCGAGAAGCGGCCGACAAAACTGGCCTTGGTATGGTAGGAAACATATCCGAGCTTCCGTCAGCTGTTTCCATTCCTCCACCAATTGCAAATCCGGTCGAAAGACTCGAAGATAACTTCACATCGACTCCGTTAGCAGATAAAGCAAAAACAAAAAATGTTCCTGCACCAGTTGCAATGATACCATCAGTGAATGTGGATATAAGCTCTGATATTAGCAAGACCGTAAACGACGCTAGGAGAGAGAATTTGGAAGGCAATTCGAACGTCGGAGTTGGCAAATCAGATTTAGTGAATTCTTCCATCATACCACCGGTGAATGTGCAACCATTTTTAGCGATGTTAGATGAAGCGAGGGCCGGTCCGTCAACACAGGGCATCATTTCGAAGCATGCCGAAGGAGTCGGAGCTTATGAGTACTGGCGGCAGCAAAGGACGAAGCGAGAGTTAGCGTTAGTTGAGCAAGTACGAGAGTTGGAAAACCAGCGAGCGAAGGCATTGCTCGATCAGCAACGTAAAGAAGAGGAGTTGGAGTGCATGCGGCAGATGCAAGTTTCGTTTGAACAGAAGCGGCAGCAAGAGTTGGCGAAACAAGAAGGTGAGCTGAGACGTCTTCGCGCTTTGGAGCAGGACTTCAGGGAACAACTTCGGCTACAGGGCGAGCCGAAAACATCTGGTCATCTGATTCCACAGGAAGCGGCTGCGTTTGGTGAGATATCCTCACTGGACCAGAGGATTAACAAGGTTGGAGGTGAAACAGGAGAACGCAGAGTGCCGACACGTTCTGAAGAAGGTATTATAGATTCCCATAAGGAATGGTACATTTCGGAAATGGAAATGCTAAGGCAGTCACGTAGGGAAAATTCTAATTTGCAACCAGTGAGTGAACAAATTCAAAATATTATCCCACTTCCTGAAATAAATTGTAGCCCCTCTTACTCTTATCGACAACCCATTGAAACTACTGTTCAAACCCCAGTTGGTGGACGTACTGATTGTACAATGCCAATATATCTAGCACCCCATTCCCCCCATATGCTTCAAAGTAATGTTCCAAATGCATCTCAAGGTCAGTTGTGTCCACCCGCCCCGTCCGTTCTATCAAATAAAGCAAGGAGCCACAGTGCCCAACTAATGATAACTGGGCCAACACCACAGCAGATAGCTGCCAGGCAGGTAGTTTCTAAGGAATTGCCAGTTTTTTCGGGCGATCCACTCGATTGGCCGTTGTTTATTAGCAGTTTCCGACATTCAACTGAAACTTGTGGCTACTCTGATTCGGAAAACTTGTTAAGACTTCAGAGATGCCTCAAAGGAAGTGCCAAGGAAGCGGTAAGCAGTTTTCTATTACATCCGTCCACTGTCATTCAAGTTATATCCACTCTTCAAACACTGTATGGTCGTCCTGAGCAGATCGTGAAGGTTATGGTCACGAAAGTAAGAGAAACTCCGGCTCCGAAAGCAAATCGAATGGATACGTTGGTGAAATTTGGGTTGACAGTGCAGAATTTAGCCGCTCATTTAAGGGCAGTTGGACAGGAAAGACATCTGTCTAATCCAATTTTGCTGCAGGAGCTGGTGGATAAGTTACCAGATGCAGTAAAATTTAACTGGGCCTTGTATCAACAACAATTACCAGTAGTGGACCTAAGCACATTCAGTGACTATATGGCAAAAGTTGCTTCGGCTACGAGTACAATAGTGTCATGTGACATGGATTCAAAACATGTTCATCGAGATGATCGTAGACCTAAAGAGAAGGGATATGTCAATGCACATGCAGTGGAGACGGCTCAGTTCTCCCGTGAAACGGCAGATGGAAAACAACGGATCCATCCTTCGACCGAAATAATCAAAAAGTCATGTTCTGTTTGCAGCGGTGGCAATCATCAAGCAACCAACTGTGCTACATTTAAAAAACTGTCTGTTGATGAGAGGTGGAAGATCGTCAAAGATCGCAAGCTGTGTCGACGGTGTCTCATAGCACATACTCGATGGCCTTGTAAAGGAGAAATCTGCGGTGTAGGAGGATGTCAAAAGCGCCATAATCGGCTCCTGCATTATGACCCATCATCAACTGAATCGAAACCTGGTGTATCAGTGAATGCCACAGTCACAATTCATCGTCAGTCAGCAGCATCCACTCTGTTCCGTGTGATTCCTGTAACTTTATATGGTGAGAAAGGACAAATTAACACACATGCGTTTTTAGATGATGGTTCTTCGGTCACGTTGGTAGAACAAGCGATTGTGGATTCGTTGGGTGTGGAAGGAAAGACCGAATCGCTCTGCATTCAATGGACAGGTGGAATAAACAAAACATTCTCGGGTGCTCAGCGTGTGAAAATGAATATCTCGGGAGTTGGTAGTAGCAAACAGTTTGATATTTCTGACGTGTATACAGTAGCGAGCCTTGGTCTACCAGAGCAGACGTTAGATTTCGACGGCATGGTGAATCAATTCAAACATTTGCGAGGATTGCCGATAAAAAGTTTCAAACATGCTGTTCCTGGGATTCTCATTGGTTTGAGTAATACCCACCTGTTAGCTACACTGAAGTTACGCGAGGGTCTTCCTCATGAACCGATTGCCACGAAGACTCGCCTAGGTTGGACGGTATATGGAAGTGTAGTAGGAGCAGAAGCACCGTTTAACCATCGACAAATGCACATTTGTGCTCGAAATAATGATCAAGATCTTCATGAGTATGTGCGCAGCTTCTTTTCTGTAGAAAGCCTCGGCATAACGATAGCCCCAGAAATCGAAGGATTGCAAAATCAAAGAGCGCGACAGATTCTCGAGTCAACTACAATACGTACAGCGAGTGGGAGATTTGAGACCGGACTTCTATGGAAGCAAGACGAAGTGGAGTTCCCTGACAGTCGACCGATGGCTGAAAAACGTTTACGATGCCTGGAAAAACGATTGAAAAAGGATCCATTTCTGTACGATAAGGTACGACTACAGATCGAAGAGTTTCAACAAAAGGGATATGCGCACAAAGCCACCGCAAATGAACTGGCTTCATTCAACCCTAACCGTACATGGTATTTACCCATCGGAATTGTTTTAAATCCCAAAAAACCAGAGAAAGTGAGATTAATTTGGGATGCTGCAGCTAAGGTCAAAGGTGTGGGCTTAAACACAATGCTCCTTAAAGGGCCAGATTTATTGGCGCCATTATTGTCTGTACTGTTCCAATATCGTCAGCGGAAGGTGGCAATATGCTCCGATATCAAGGAGATGTTCCACCAGATTTTAATCAGAGAGGAAATCGTAGTGCGCAGCTTTTCCTATGGAGAAATAATCCTGAAGACGAATTAGAAACGATGGTTACAGATGTCGCAATTTTCGGAGCTACCTGCTCCCCATCTCAATCCCAATATGTCAAAAATTTGAACGCAGCTGAGTACGAAAATGAATACCCCAAAGCAGTGGAAGCTATAAGAAAGAGACACTACGTAGATGACTATTTAGAAAGCGTGGACACAGCAGATGAAGCTGTTAAAATAGCTTTGGAAGTCAGTTATATACACGCTAAAGCTGGATTCTTGATCCGTAATTGGATTTCTAACGATCGATCGGTATTGAGAAGAATTGGGAAATTGAATCCAACAGCTGTTAAACACTTTGTCCCTGACAAGGAGAACACATTCTCGTCCGAACGTCTCCTTGGAATGGTCTGGTTACCGGATACCGATGTTTTTGCCTTTTCGTTAAACTTTCGTGAGGATGTGCGACGACTGATAATAGGAGAAATTGTGCCCACGAAAAGAGAGATGTTACGAGTGGTCATGAGCATCTATGACCCACTCGGTCTTGTGGCATCATTTGTGATTGAAGGAAAAGTGATCGTTCAGGAAGTTTGGCGAGCCAAAATCGACTGGGATGATAAAATATCGGGAAAGGTGTTTTGTCGCTGGAAGCAATGGCTTGGTGTACTCCATGACCTTGATCGTGTAAAGATACCTCGTTGTTACTTCCCCTCATACCATGTTGGCAGCTTTGACACACTTCAGCTCCACATTTTTGTTGATGCCAGTGAAGAAGCATTCGCAGCAGCAGCATATTTTCGAATTGTCGATCGAGGGCATGTGCGATGTGCTTTAGTTACCTCTAATACAAAAGTAGCGCCTCTACAACCACTGTCAATCCCGCGACTAGAGCTCATGGCAGCCGTTATCGGAGCTCGCCTGAGAAAAACTATTGAAGAGGGACACACACTTTCTGTTAAACGTACCTATTTCTGGAGTGATTCAACTACTGTGAGATCATGGATAAAATCCGATCTGCGACGGTACAGGCCGTATGTGGCTTTTAGAGTGAACGAAATACTGAGTCTATCAACTGAGCACGAGTGGAGATGGGTTCCGACGCGACAGAATCCCGCAGACGAAGCCACAAAATGGGGTAAAGGCCCAGCTTTCGATAATGATTGCCGATGGTACAGAGGTCCCGACTTTCTATACGACAACGAAGAAGAATGGCCGAAGGATCCTAGTGATACCCATGAAACAGCAGAAGAATTACGTCCTGCTTATGTGTTTGCACATTTCATTCTTAAACCTATTATCGTCTACGAGCGTTTCTCGAAGTGGGAAAGATTGCTGCGATGTGTGGCATATTTGCATCGTTACATAGGAAACTGTCAACGTATGCGGTCCAAGGAACCTCGCCAAACTGGTAGTTTGACAAGAGAAGAACTACAAAAAGCTGAGAGAAGTCTGTGGCGTTCAGTACAAGCTGAAGTGTTTCCGGATGAAGTTGCTACGTTGAAACGCAATTTACAAGTAGAAAAAGAAAAACGAAGACCGTTGGAAAGAGGAAGTCCCATCGCAACAGCGACACCAAGAGTCGACGATTATGGAATTCTTCGAGTGGACGGCCGAATGGAGAACGCAGATTGTATTCCATATGAAGCGAAATATCCTACTATCCTTCCGAAAGAGCATCGTGTTACAAAACTACTACTGGATTGGTACCACCGTAAATATCGCCATGCCAATGAAGCAACCGTGTTGAACGAAGTCAAGCAAAAATTCTACATCCCGAGACTCAGAGTTCAAATTCGTTTGGTTAAAAAGCAGTGTATGTGGTGTCGAGTACATAAAACAGTTCCTGTAGTACCTCAGATGGGACCATTGCCACGTGTTCGATTGACCCCATTTGTCCGCCCATTCACTTTCGTTGGAATCGATTTCTTTGGACCATACCTAATAAAAATAGGAAGAAATGCAGTCAAACGATGGGTATCATTGTTCACATGCCTAACTGTCAGAGCTGTGCACCTTGAAGCCGTTACAAGTCTATCCACCGATTCATGCAAAAAAGCTATACGCCGTTTCATCGCTCGCCGAGGAGCCCCACAAGAGATATTTACCGACAACGGTACCAATTTTGTTGGCGCGAGTAGAGAAATGAAGGAAGAATTGCATAAAATGAATACAGAATTAGGTGACACCTTTACAGATGGCTATACACAGTGGCGTTTCAACCCACCAGCGGCACCACATATGGGGGGATGCTGGGAAAGAATGGTGCGATCGGTGAAGGAAGCGATGGGTTCACTCCCAACCGAGAGAAAACTTGACGAAGAGTCCTTCGCAACGCTATTGGCTGAAGTAGAACACATGGTGAATTCCCGCCCTTTGACCTTTGTTCCACTGGATACAGAAGATTCAGAATCGCTCAGTCCTAACCACTTTCTTATGCTTAGTTCAAATGGGGTGCAACAGTCGGTAAAGAGTCCAATCGATGAGGGTGCTACAATTCGGGGAAGTTGGAATATGATCCAACATACTTTAGATAAGTTTTGGCAACGATGGATCAAAGAATATCTGCCTACCATCGCAAGAAGAACAAAGTGGTTCAACAACGTGCGAGAGATCAGAGAGGGAGAGCTAGTTCTTTTAGTGGATGAAAGGATCAGGAATCGTTGGATTAGAGGGCGTGTACTACATACCTTTCCGGGGCGAGATGGGGTTACTCGTCGGGCAGATGTTCTCACCTCAAGTGGTGTTTTGCAACGGCCTATTGTTAAACTTGCCTTGTTAGATGTACTAGGTGACGCCGAAGTCAAGATTCTGGCGACACAGGGGGGAGAATGTTCAGTGTAACGCTAGAAAACAATAGCCAATGTTACACCCTGTAGTTAGTAGCCATAAACAAAAACAAGAAACCCCAACTGTCTAAGAAGATTGTCAAAACCACATTTAGATGATTCGGCAAAACATTAGGAAAATTATAAATTTGTTCTCGAATATAATAAGGAATACTAGATTGTAAGTTAAATGAATTAAAAATAGAGATGAATTATAAAAATAAATTTATTGCAGCTTTAGCTGATCAATCGGAAAATTCGAGTGTCTGCTTAAAGAATTCGGAAACAAAACTTCGACGAACACTCGTTGAAGAAGGGATAGTGGCGTACGATTTCGAGTTTGTTTATAATTGATACTGTAAATATATATTCAAGACACGACAAAAATCCGAAAGTAACCTTGTTTCTTTAAAAACACCGCTCAGTAGATGGTGCAAATTTAATTTCAATTTTATACTTGAGGATGCAGCGCGCATTGTTTGATTGTGTAAATATATAGTTTTTTGTTGGATGAACGATAGAATTTACTTCCGAGAGTCTTCTGAAAGGTTTGGTGGAGCCCAACTAAACTTATTATTGAAAATACATTTAAGAAGTTCCTCTAGACCTTCCTTCTTTTTTTATTCATAGCAGAATTCTATCAGTTATTTTTTGCTTTCAAGTTTGATTTTTTTTTTTGAATTACTAAAATAACCTTGGAGAACTTCAAATTTCAATTAAAAGTTCAAGTTAAATAAATTTCTTTTTCTGAAAACAACAATTTTCAAGTCATGATTTATCGAGAAATACATATGTTGCCACACATACATCCTTTTTTAAAGCAAGTCGTGGACTGTAATGGTTAATTGACCTGTAGAAATCAAACATTATCGCCTCGATTCTAGACGTATTGAAAGTATCATTCAAATGACAGAGGGGCGAATTAAATCCTTTACTCAATATCACTCCAGTGACTACTAGTTTGATTGTTTTACAACAATAGTGAAAATGTCTAAGATGGATAATTTAATCTGGTCCGGCAATATGATTCTGTCCTAACCTGAAACCAGCTATGACAATTAGGTGGTAATACTCCGAAAAAAAATACAATTCATGATAATTAGATTACGTTCAATAAAACAGTTCAGGCCTCTCGCAAGTACCGCTTATAATAATCCACAGTTCAGCTGACAATAAAACTCAAAACGAACAGATTCATCGCCCCTTTGAAGCGATCTGGTAAGCGCAACCATCTTTTGGTCGTATTCAGCCAGCAGTTGTTTCTCATCATCGAAATTTATTACAAACGTATGTACCAATCGTTAATCTTCTCCACTGACCGCCGGATCAACCAGATACTATTTCACCGTGCGATGATCTGTTCGATTTGTTTCGGTTGTAACCTTCCTGTGCCCATTCCGTTACCGATCATCATCATCATCACAATGGATTGTGTGCATCGGATGCTACATACACGCACACACACACACCAATACGCACGCGAGAAATGTTAATCCGCGTCCCAATCATCGCATGCAGAACCTCTGCCAATCTGGCCCAACTATGGCTTGGAACTATACCGCAGGCAGTCCGACCTGCGGGGACCATAAATGATTGACGGCACGCGCAATGACGCCCACCAGCGACGCTGTATTCGATTCTCTTATTCTTTCCGCTCGCTTCAACCCGACTCGCCAAAGATCTGCACCCAGCGTGTCCGCGCTATGATACGTGATGACGACGTGCGCCGTTTCGATTCCAGTCGGTCCGTTTTTGGGAACATTCACCGTGTGTGCGGCCCGCCCGGGTAAGACGGTTTATTCGGAATTAAAGTGGTTTTTAATTCGGGCCATAACTCAGAAGAAATATGATTGGGATCGTGGCTGATGGGGACCGCTGCTACTACCAGATGGTTCCTCTCGGATTCAAATGCTGGTCAATGCTGGACCGCGGGCATTTCGATTGGGGAGAGCGAGGGCGTGAGAAGAGGATATTTATTAATGAAGATGGCCCGATCGCTCGTGCTAGGTCACACAGGGAGCAAACGTATCGATTTCAACGGGGGAATGTATATTATCTTGAAAAATTGATTTGTACTGCTGCGGTAGCGAAGATATGGGTCGAACACACAAGCCGAAGAAGATTCGATTTGGAATGAATGCTTTGATAAGCCACCAGCGATGAATGCTTTTGATTAGCCGATTTCAAGTATGTTGAGTTTGTGTAAATGACATGTTTTATGGGACAATAGTATGAGACGCAATCGACCCTAATTTGTATAACAATTCGCAGTCTCAGTTTCGCTGGTAGGATTTCCACGAACCCCAAAAGCCGAAGGCGGAAGGAAGGTAGTTCCTAGCGTCAGATTTATCGCTCGATCTGTACCACCTCCTGGCGCGAAACGTCGCGGGGATACATCGATTCAGAACAACTATAATAAGTTTTTGCTTGAAAATTGTAAAACAACACTTTTATTAGCGTTATAAATAGGACAGAGCTGCAAGAGTCCATCGTTCGTATTTGCGTCGCTTGAAACATAATAATAATTTTTGACACACCTTTATTGTGTTTCTTAACACCCATTTTTTAACGCTGTTCGTTTTCGTTGGTCTGAGTTTCGCATAACCCCCACCCAAGAAGCAGCCTTCCCCGCCACCAAAAGAGTGCGGATAGATTCTTGCACTTTGCGGATTATAAATCTCTTTTCTCTCGCGCATTCTCCTGAAAGGCTCCATGATCTGTTCCAGCGGCGCACAAAGACTAAGATTGATACTCTTTTCTGTGGGGCTTGACAATCTCGGGCCTCTCGGAGATTTCATCATTCTCGAAAGCCTCGAAAGAGAACAATTCCCCTACCTATGTGCCTTATTCACCTTACCTTTCGAGTTTAAACCGCGCTTTTTTTCTCGAACTCCATACAAAAAGAAACAGAGTTTTATGAATGAATCTTGTTTTGATTCATGGATCCGTTCGGGGACTGTGACTTGCCGTTTTTGTGGCACCAGTGCGCTGCGCTCAACGACAGTATAATAAAGCATTTTTGAATGCTTTTTGAAAATCAGTTAGAGTGCGGAGTCAATTTTACGCAGCCCATTCGTGCGAACAAACCAGCTAAAATTCATTTAATCCCTCTCCATTTTTTCTTTTGAGGGTTCACTGAATGGCATTAGGCGGCTGCTAACAAGGCTAATGAGGGGTTAAATTCGGTTAGATTTTGTTTGTTGTTTTTTTTAATGATCATTTGAGAATTTTTTAAAGCCAAATTGATGTCCGAGTGATGAATATTTGCGAAGTTTGTTTCTTTAAGTCATGTTATATAATTGTGAATACGCATAACAATGTTTTCTTGACTTTAAACCGGAGTCTTACTGGAACATAATAAACTGGAACGAACGAATGAGAATGAACATGTGTGGTTCACTAGCTGAGCGGGGAAGTTTGTTAATTTGATGTATTCGTGGGATGCACTATATATCTTCAGAATTCATTATAACGCTTATGAATAATGCGTTACTCGTTCATAAAATAAACTTTCATTCCTTGTACGACATTTAAGCTATCCATCCGGAATTATATTTGAAGTACAGTGCTGCAGAATTACATTGCTCTCTTCGATTTTTTTTTTCTAAAACTGTATGCATGAAGTGGCAACAACCCCAAATTGCTATTTTCGTTATACAAGGCGGACTCGATTATATACAGTCTCCAATTTCTTTCAATTTTATATAATCAAATAAAAAAACAAAACGAAAATTAACTGTTTTATATACATACAGTGGAATCCGTCCATAATGACATCGAAGGGAATTCACAAACACGTCATAATAAGCGAACTCATAAAAAGCGTTTTGTTGAAAAACACTTTATATGCAAACACAGGGTAACTTCGATATAACGTACATTTCATTTTCTAAATTGTACGTTGCATCGAATTGTACTTTATATCGAATCATAATGAAGAACTCAGAAACGTGATGCGATATTCCTACAGCAACAACTCGATATTTTTTCTGATTGGTGCGAAACCAATAGAATGGTTTTAAATCCAGCAAAGTGTTCAGTCATATCGTTCACGCGGAAACGATCGCCTGTAACATTTTCGTATAAAATACGCAATATCTCTTTGAAACGTGTTGTAACTATCAAGGATCTTGGTATCGTCTTAGACTCAAAGCTAACGTTCAGCGACCATATCTCATACATCACCACCAAGGCATCTAGGATGTTAGGTTTCATTTTTCGCATCACAAAGCAATTCAAAGACCCACATTGTATCAAAGCTCTTTATTGTGCTTTAGTGCGCTCTCATCTTGAATATGCGTGCATAGTATGGTCTCCCTACTACGCTGGACACTATCAGCGAACTGAGGTGATCCAGCAGAAATTCGTCCGTTTTGCCCTACGCAACTTGCCCTGGAGCGATCATTCGAACTTACCCAGCTATGAGGATCGTTGTAAATTGATCGGACTCGATTTGTTGAGCTTACGTAGAGATGTAGCGAAGGCAACTTTTATACCCGATCTAATTTCCTCGAAAATCGATTGTGCTGATCTTCTTCATTCGATCGATTTTAATATACGCCCTCGTAACCTGCGTTCACATACATTTCTCTGCCTTCCTCACTCTCGCACAAACTACGGTTACAACGAACCCGTATCGAGTATGTCTCGTGTATTTAACCACTGTTACTTATCTTATGACTTTCACTTATCTCGCGCCAGTTTAAGAAAGGCATTCTTGACCGCTCTTTCCAGTTAGGCATAGTTTTAAGTAGATTAAGTATTTTAAGTTATTAATTTATTAGGTATCATTAGGGCACTCATGTTCAGGCCTGTTGATAGTAATGAATAAACAAACAAAAAAAACGTAGCTTATATTATTTTATTGTGTTGCTGTTTGGGTAAGGTTAATGAATAAATTCAACTAGGAGACGAAGCAAACCATTTTTATGATGTTTCCCTTCGTACTGCTGATTAAAGCATTTAGAATCCGGAATCAGAAAACCACTTGTATTTCGGCATTAATTAAAGATTCAGATCATGTTTTAGTACCAGAATACAGATTATTTATTGTCCTTTCAGAAAAAAAATTCCTATACACTTTGAAAATGTGTACGTTATATCGAGGTAAAATGTACGTTATAACGAGGGTACGTTATATCGAAGTTCCCCTGTATGTACTTATGTACATACATATTTCAATAGAGAAACATAGCATATTCAATAAAAATGAAAATTGCACGTGATAAATACAATGCATGTTTTTCATTTTAACATTAAAAAATCTATAATTTTTTCCTGCTTTTATTTCTTTTCATTATCATCCAGCAATAAAATATTTTTTTCTTGTTTTTCACCAAATCACGATACCAATCTAGAAGCCATTTTTCAAAAGATATTGTTGAATGACGTTGAATGAGTTTGTTTCTCCATTTCCTAATCTGCATATTATTGCACCTTTCTCCTCAATCGTAAATGCTTTATGGTGTTGAGATGACATTTTTTCACAGGATATCACTAAAACAATGCGTGACCTTTAAGTGTCAATTACTCGCTTAGATTCAAAGCGAAATATCGTCGGAAATGAACGAACACAATCGATGGTGTAAAGAATAATGTTGGTCATTATAACCGGACATAATTTTTGAAAAATGGGTCATAATTAGCGACATATCACTGTAAAGGAAGCCATATATTTTTCACAAAGAATTTTATATGAAAACCAAACTTCGTTTGGCAATTACGTCATAATAAGCGATTGGTCAATATGAATGGAGTCATAATAAACGAATTCTACTGTATTTTTGATGTTTTCAATATAAAAAAATTATTTAATTTTTGATCCATCCTCTCAAAGTCAGAAAATGCCTTTCTCATACAAAGACATCCATACATTCGGAATCTTTCAGAAGGTGACAGACCATATTTGATGGAAAAGTTATTAAACTTCTTTTTTGTTTCGGACTTAAACTGGCTCTACTACAAAAAAGTACGTTACGTAGGACAATTCTGTTACTTCCATTTGAAAGATGAGAATGTATATGTGTATGAGTGGATTTGAATAACATTTTGGAAGTGAAAAACATAAAAGTGGTTTATAAGGTGTTATTATTAATTCTATCCCAAAATCCATAATAAACTTGATTGTTTCTATAAACCAAATTAAAGGTTTCTAACCGCTCTACAATTTGTTCTTTGACACCCAACTTCTTTCTTTCTTAATTTCGCTGCAATATTAATTTGAATAATTCCTGGTGAGAATTCAATAAGAATCTTCAAAATCACAATACTGCAGTACAGTGTATAACAGTCGATTAACTGTCACCTCGATGAAATATCATATTTATTCTTGAAATAAGCCATACTTAAAATATTTTGCAGAAATTTTCAAACTGTATATTATCGAATCATATATAATCGGGTCTGTATATAAACGAATCCCACCTGTAATATGACCAACTTTAATTGCGACAGTAACTCTAAATGCCGCTGTCTGATCAAAATATGGTTATCCAATTGGAGAATGAGTATATTATATATACTGTTTATACTGTTACAACACTTGCACATCCCAAATCACCAAACCAATGGAAAATATTGTATAGGGTACCAAATAAAAAATTTTGACTATTTGTTGAACCCCTATGAGGTTCAACATAGGATCTATGGTAAAAAACGTAGTTTTATTTTTTTTGCACGCCATTCTCGATAGCTTCTAGATAAAAATTTGAAAACAATACTGAGAGTGCATCTTACTATGGTGTATCGAGAAAAACTATCAAAAAAAATTTCCATCAAAAATTTAAGTACTAAAAAAAATCTTGAAATATTGATTTTTTTAGGATTTAGAGATTTAGTACTACTCTAGTTCGTATTTAAATGTGTTTCTACTCCTTTTCTAGATATATGTGATATTTTGAAAGAATTTTAACAGTGTTACAAAAAATACATATTCATAAAATTTTCCTTTTTTTTAGAATTTTGAGACTGGTTATGGTTTTATTTCTATTTAAATATATTCGATTGTGTTTTTTGATATCAGTGATCTTTTTTCAGAAAATTTACAGAACATCGCCGTACAAAAATATCCTATTTAGAAAAAAAAATTCTATTTTGTTTATTTTCTAATATTTTTTTTATTTTCCTAAAATCTTTAATTGTATTGTATTCATGTATTCGTGAAAAGTGTCCCCAAACCTTATCACCAGTGCGATGGAAAATCTATATATATTAAAATGGAGTGAAGTCTGTCTGTCTTTCTGATTCTGATCCATACGCATGAAAAATAAATGTCTGCATTACTCAAGAACTAATCAAGCAAATGGAGCCACCCTCTCAAAAGGGTGGGGGGTGGTTTGTTATCATACAAATAAAACACAAATTTCTGCATAACTCGAGAGCTAAACAAGCAAATGGAACAAAATTTGACATGTAGAGGTTTTAGGGTGCAATAATTGTTTCAATGGCAAAACCTATTATGCCGGGGGTCGGGTTCGATTCCCATTCTGGTCGGGGGAATTTTTCGTCAAAGAAATTTCCTCCTACTTGCACTGTGGCCATAGAAATGAAACACAAATTTCTGCATAACTCGAGAATAATCAAGCCAATAGAACCAAATTTGCCATATGGAGGTTTTAGCGAGCAACAAATGTTTCTATGGTGGTTCCACATATCTACCCCTCTCTAAGGGGAAGGGGGCTGTCATACAAATGAAACATAAACTTCTGTATAGCCCGAAAACACATCAAGCAAATGGAGCCAAATTTGGGATGTGAGGGTTTTTGGGTACGAGAAATGTTTCTATGATGATATGACACCCCTTCCTCCTCTGGAATGGAGAGGGGGTGTGTAATTACAGTACATAGTATTCTTTGTTTGAAAGTGGAAATGAATTTTAATGTGATAAAACGCACTACTATTTCTTCTTCTATCTATATAAATAAAAATGGATCGTCGAATATGTTGATAAGAGCAAAACTCAAGGAAGGACTTGTCCGACTTAGGGCTGTCTTTATTCTATCATATTTTCTGAAAATTTTCTGAATATTCCATGTAACGGAGAAACATATTTTTTGCATGTTTTTTCATAATTTATCGAGGATTGAACGTACTATTTTAATGTAATTCTTGAATACAGCTATAAATAATGTTTCGATGACTGGATTTTCGTTGAAAAAAGTATATTGATTCATTTGGGCCATATTTTGAAGACGATAATATAAATTTAAATAATAAAAAAAACCTTTTTAAAAAAAACATAAATTTTCGGAATAAATCGGCAGAATTGATTACATATTCAGTGAACATAGAATTGTGAAACCAAAACTCGAAATATGGAATACTTTAAATTGTGATACCAGATCGGTGAAAATTGTATGACAATAAACATTTAAAATATTGTCATGCCAAATGCCATAGAACACCTCAACACGGACGAATGCAACAAAAACACAAAAAAAAATACTTACCTGATTTCCACAATCTGACCAAAAAGTAACTGATAGGGAGTTTCCACTTGAAGTCAGGCCAGGACTGCATGAGCATCTCCCAACATAGTTTCCGCATCTTTGCCAAAAGACTGAGGAGAAGTTACAGCTGCTTGCAGTAAATCAATTATTTTAATTTTTTTACTATTTTTTATTTTATTTTTATGGAATTGATAATTAATGGAATCGTGGATTTAAAAAATATCAATAACATGATCTATTTTTAGAATTATCCAATCTATATATATATATATATATATATATATATATATATATATATATATATATATATATATATATATATATATATATATATATATATATATATATATATATATATATATATATATATATATATATATATATATATATATATATATATATATATATATATATATATATATATATATATATACGTTACACCACAACCGACCGACCAAGGCGTCCCAGAAGTCAAGACGTCAGCAAAAGCCCAGCCGAGACCCATAGCAACAGACAGAGGCGTCAAAGTTACACCGCGCGTGTAAACCAACATTTGCCGACGCCGCGGAAATCAATCGAACGACGCGAACAAAGGTTCGATCAGGTTCGAACCACCGACGGAAATAATGAGATCAGCAGATGTAGTCTATTTAAGCCTTGTAATACGATTATAGAATTTAGTCTTGAGCGTAGCCGAGTTGAATACGGGCATAAAGGTTTATGAACCGAATGTAAAGTGTTATAAACGAATAAAAAGGGTAATTAGAAATTAAATAAAAGTTTTTTTTAAACCGCGAGTTAAGTCACGGCATAATTGGCGCAGTCATTGGCCAAGTGGTACAACGAAGTGAGTAGTGTTTATAGAGCGGATATCTGGAAGCACCGCCACCGAGTTAAAGAGAAGAAGTTTACATCTACTGAAGAAACCAAACGAACAAGCGAGAGGACCCCCTGAGCGAAAATCAAGGACTCGCTGCCGTTAGGAAAACTAATCCCGCCACCTGGAACGAACGATCTACGAGGAAACCGATTCAACCTACCCAGACTCCAGGAGATGAAAGCAGTAATCTTCCTGTAAGTAAACACGAACAATTATCTAAACCTAACACAACAAAATACTAATTCAGAAGTGCGAGCCCCCACCAGTGGTAAGCGGACACTTGATATATCACAAAGTGAATAACTAATTCATTAACAAGTGAAGTGTAGAACAACACATTTTCTCGCGCGTATAAAGTACGTAAGATTTTTTTTTTAAAAAAAAAAAAAAAAAAAAGAACAAACTCTTTTGAAAAAACAAATTTATTAAAATGGCCGAGCGGGAGCAAATGATTTCTCCGGAACTTCTGGCCCCGGAATTGGATGATCATGCACCAATTCCGCAACAAGAAATAACAATTCAAGGGTTACTCCAACACATAAGGAGCCTAACTCACAATCAGAACGAACTGATTGGGCAATTGAGAACACTTAAAGCAAAAGCGGAGGATCCGCTTATGCAGTTTAGAACTCCGGATCCTATTAAGAATTTACCAACATTCTCCGGAAACAAACGGGAAACAAACGCATGGATTGAAGACGCCGAAAACACCCTGCATCTTTTTGAAAGATACAGAGATGATCCGGTCTACAGCCAATTGGTCAGAGCGGTAAAGAATAAAATCGTGGGAGAGGCCAAAGAAATTTTGATTGCTGCCGGCAACCCGAACAGTTGGGCAGAAATCAAAGAAATTATTCTAAATTTATACGGCGATAGGAGAGATTTGACATCTCATATCCAATCGTTGTTTTATATAAACCAAGGAAAAAAATCCATCACTGAATACTACAACCGAATCAAAACCATAGACACTGCTATTAAATCCACAGCAGCGACAATGGATGATTATAACAACTCTACAAGAGCAATAAATAATCTAGTGAGCCTTATGACTCTCACTAGATTCATAGATGGGCTCACAGAGGAATTGTCTATGCACGTGCGAAGCTACAGACCTAAAAGTCTGGAGGAAGCGTATGCAATCACCATACAATATGCCAACGCTGCATATAGGCAGAAGTTAAACCAAAAACCATCTGACACAAATAAAAATATCAGATCCAACAATAGTAACGGTTCACATAATTCGAAACCGTCTCCCAACCCCAATAGTAATGGCAATCACTTTAACGCGAAGCCATCCACCTCAAATTCTAACAATAACTTGCATAATCAAAAACCATACGGGTCTGCGAAATTCAAAGCTAGAGCTCCACCGCCAGATGACGATGTCTCGATGAGGACAGCGAAATCGCGGGCAGAGGTTAACAGCCACGAAACAGCAGAACACAGCAAAAATCATCAAACAGAACCTGACACTTCGGAACAGCTGGACGAATCCGTCCTCGATTCGGAAGATGACGATTATTTCGTCAACGATGAACTAAATTTTCACGTGGCCGAGGCGCTACAAAAAGAAAAATAATGAACGATAATAACTTTATTCCCTACATCACCATTGCAACATCCAAAGGCGAGATGAAATTTTTGATCGACACAGGAGCGAACAAAAATTACATATCACCCGAGCATGTAAACATAGAAAACTGCAAAACAGAACCGATTTCAAAAGTAACCAACATTAAGGGAACCTTTACAATCGATAAATCCGCTTCCTTCGACCCATTTCTTATAAATAAAAAACTGAAATTTTTCATTTTCAAATTTCATAAATTTTTCGATGGACTCATCGGATACGAGTCATTGAGAAATTTAAATGCTAAAATCGACGTCAGTAAAAATACATTGAGGATCGGGAGAAAAACTTTCGCAATGAAAAAGAGATTTCCCGAGAAACATAAAATCAATTTAAATGAACAAGAATATCAGTTCATAAAATTGAAAACCAAGAAAAATGGAGATTTTCTTATAGAGGAAGAAAAGCCTCACGGAAAATTTTCTATCTTGCCAGGCCTCTACAGAAGTGCTAATAACACAGCCTTTGTAGCAGTGCAAAATTATACAAAAAAATCGATGGAAATCAATTCGAACGAGATCAAGCTTTGCAATGACTTGGATACAGAGGTTGACCCATTCGAGCTGACAGAGCTACCGAAAAAGGTTGACTCTGAAAATTACACCATAAGAGACGATCATATGAATGAGGAGGAGAAATATACCCTCAGGAAATTGATCAGGAAATACAACGACGTTTTATATGTGGAAAGTGATAAGTTATCATTCACCCATAAAATTAAACATAAAATACGCACCGTGGACAGTATTCCGATACACTCCAAATCGTATAAGTACCCCTACGTGTACGAAAGCGAGGTGCAGGAGCAAGTTAAAAAGATGCTGAAAGACGGAATCATAAAAGAGTCAATCTCGCCTTACACGTCACCTGTGTGGGTGGTTCCTAAAAAGTCCGATGCATCTGGACGAAAAAAATTCCGTTTAGTGATCGATTACCGAAAACTAAACGAGAAAACAATTAATGACAAATACCCTATACCAGAAATTACGGATATTCTGGATAAATTAGGAAAGGCGAAATATTTTTCAACAATCGATTTAGTTTCTGGCTTCCACCAAATTCAATTAGCGGAGGAAGATACAGAAAAAACTGCTTTTTCCGTAAACGGTGGCAAATATGAGTTTACTCGTATGCCATTTGGCTTGAAGAATGCCCCAGCGACTTTTCAAAGAGTCATGGATTGCATTCTGAGAGATTTAGTAGGAGTATGTTGTTTCGTCTATATGGACGATATCATCATCTTCTCCAGCTCGCTTCAAGAGCACTTGAAAAATTTGTCGCAAGTCTTCGCAAAATTGAAAGAAGCAAGACTAAAAATTCAGCTGGACAAATGCGAGTTCTTTAGGAAAGAAACGCAATTTTTAGGTCATACAGTCTCTGAAGAGGGAGTACGACCAAACAGCGACAAAATTGATGCAATAAGGCAATGGCCAATACCTAAAAGCGAAAAAGAAGTGAGACAATTCCTAGGAATGCTTGGCTACTACAGGCGATTTATCAAGGATTTCGCAAAAATTGTAAAGCCGTTAACAGCACTTCTCCGAAAGGATATTGAATTCGAAATTACACCAGAAGTAGTAACATGCTTCGAAAAGTGTAAGCAACTTCTGACGATCGACCCGGTATTAATTTACCCTGATTTTAGCAAAGAATTTTCACTAACAACGGATGCGAGTGACCACGCTATTGGTGCAGTGTTGTCACAAGGGCCAGCAGGTAACGACCGACCCATCGCATACGCCTCACGTACTTTGAATAAAACGGAAGAACGATATTCCACTACCGAAAAGGAGTTTCTCGCGATAGTATGGGCAGTGAAACATTTCAGACCATACCTCTATGGTAGAAAGTTTAAAATGTTCACCGACCACCAACCACTAACATTTTCTTTCACGAACGCTAACCACAGAATAATTAGAGGAAAGCTGGCTTTAGAGGAATTCGATTACGAACTAATCTACAAACCGGGAAAACAAAACGTTGTCGCCGACGCGCTGTCGCGCGTAAACATAGAAAAACACCTGAACGCACACTCGCAATCATCGCTTTCCCTAAATGTTGAACCTTCTGAGCGAGGAAACGAACCTTCAGACGACGAAAGTGACGGAACGACAGTACACTCAGCGGATACGAGTGATGACTACTTTATTCGGTATACTGAGAGACCTATCAACGTTTTTCGGACACAAGTCATATTCAAAATAGGAAATGTAGAACTTGCAGCCTACGAACAAATTTTTCCAAAATATCACAGACACACAATAGTAAAAAGAACATACACCGAAGAAGACATAGTTGAAACGTTGAAACGGACCCTGAATCCGAAGGGTTTGAGTTGTATAAAAGTACCTATCTCATTAGCACAACTAGTGCAGGAGACGTATAAAAAACATTTTTCCTCAAATATTATTTACAAAGTATTTATTTCAGAGACCATGTTGGAGGACATCAGAATGGAAGTCGAGCAAGACGAGATCATAAGAAGAATTCACCAATACGGACACAGAGGAATCAAAGAAAACCGGAACCAGATTCTACAAACACACTTTTTCCCGCAACTCGATCGAAAGGTCAAAATTTATGTCGATTCCTGTGATATTTGCAAAAAAGCCAAATATGACAGAAATCCACCCAAACTAATTAGAAAAAGCACATTTGGACAGAAACCTTTCGACAGAGTCCACATTGACATTTTCTTCCTAAAAGGTCAAAAGTGGCTCACCATAGTTGATTCATTTTCAAAATTTGCAAACGCGATTCCATTAAGCACAAGAACAATAGTTGATATCAAAACCGCAATAACCGAACACATTCGAAATTTTGGAAGACCTCAAACTATAGTGAGTGACCAAGAGCCATCTTTCAGGTCCATAGACTTTATGGGATTCCTAAATGATCTCAATATAGAGATACACCTCGCAAGTGGATCCAATTCAAATGGTATCGTGGAACGTTTCCACTCCACTTTAATTGAAACCTTCCGCACAAACAAAGCAAAATTTAAAGATTTAACATTAAACGAGCAAGTAAATATCGCCATCGACATTTACAATAATAGTTTCCACTCAGTAATAAAAACCCAACCGCGAAATTTGATTTTTAATAACTCTGGATCTACGAATATGGAAGAAATATCTGAAAAATCTAAAAACCTGCAATCTGCAGTTAAAATCGAACTAAATAGACGAAAAGATAAATACGAACAACAAAATATGAATAACGAAAAACCTGAAGATCTTCAACCAGGCGAAATTAAATACATAAAAAACTCTCAACGTTTAACAAAGGACAAAGATCCGTTTAAAATAACAACGATTAAACACAACAACGAACTAACATTTGAAGACGTCAATAATATTAAAATCCACAAAAATAGAATAAAGAAATAACCGATAAATCAATTATTTAACTCTCGTTGCAGATTTTCATGCATCGTCATAATAAATTGCACAAAACTTAAAGATCTATCTCACAACAATGGTATAATTGCCATAAAATTAAAACAAGTCAGGATTAGGATAGGATTCGAGAGAATTATCCAAAAGATTAATATCCACTCTATCGAACATAATATCAATTACATTGAAAAAATCGCAGGAAATATTAAAGTTATAGACCACTTAAGAAGTACTTTAGATTTCAAAATACAAAACTCAAAAGGTAAATTGATGAGCTTGTATTCCCACAGAAGTAAAAGAGCATTAGTAAACGCATTAGGAACAGCAATAAAATTAATAGCAGGAAACCCTGATAATGACGATTTAGAAATTATAAACCATAGTTTGGGAACTTTAGAGAAACAGGAAAATTTACTATCGAAATCTATATCAAGACAAATAATCATTAACGAAAAAATACAAAACAAAATTAATAACATAACAGACGTACTCAAAAAGATCAATAAACAGATTGTGGAACAGAGGAACAATTCTTTGGTAACCAGAGCAGATTTGGAATATATCAACATGATTGTAAACCTTGACTCTATAATTCAGATTCTCGGAAATATTGAAGAACAAATCGAGTTTGCTAAACTCAACATTTTAAACAGAAATTTATTTTCATTTGAAGAGAAGAAGTACATTTTCAACAGACTCAATGCTCAAAAGCTAAAGCTAGACTATTTAGATCAAATATTCCAGTACAGCTCAGGAAGCGTTATTGTAAGCCAAGGTGAAATTATAATACTGGTGAAAATACCCATCCTCGGGGACAACGAGTTCGACCTGATCAACATTCAGACGCTCAACATAAACAGTACACGAATCAGCACAGACGTAAAACTGGTGGCAAAGCATGGAGACATCATTTACAGACAAAGCGAACTTTGCGACATTTGCGAAGCTACAACCCTTCTCGAAGATGATTGCATCTATAACCTTCTGAATCACCAAACACCAAAATGTATCATAAAACCCGTCAGACAACCCATCCGTGTCGAAGAAATTAAGAAAGGAGTCATACTTGTTGACACAAACAAAAATGTATTGATCTCTGATTCATGCAACAATTCCAGACTGATCAACACCCCGACAATCATCGAAACAAACAACTGTACAATCAAAGTGATGAACATCACCTTCAATAACCAAGTAACTTTTGGAAATAGTGAAGAATACCTTCTCCCAATATACGGAAATAAGTTGATACAATTAAACTATACAGAGGAGAATAATGAAATCAACCACCTCAAATTGGAAAACCTTAACAGTCTGCAGGACATAAAGTTAGACCTGCATCGTTCAAAAAGGACAACAACCATCGGAGGAGGAGTCCTCCTCATGCTAATCATTATCTGTTCTTTTACCATTTATATCATCGACAGAAGATTCAAAGCGAAGGAAAGAGCAACTCTGGAAATTCGAAGCCATGTTGGAACCACCACGGAACTTAAACAAACCATTGGAAAAGGAGAATTTGGACCATTACCGAGTCTCGTCCTTTTCGAAAGATCGTCCGAGGACGGACGAGAATCTAAGGGGGGAGGCGTTACACCACAACCGACCGACCAAGGCGTCCCAGAAGTCAAGACGTCAGCAAAAGCCCAGCCGAGACCCATAGCAACAGACAGAGGCGTCAAAGTTACACCGCGCGTGTAAACCAACATTTGCCGACGCCGCGGAAATCAATCGAACGACGCGAACAAAGGTTCGATCAGGTTCGAACCACCGACGGAAATAATGAGATCAGCAGATGTAGTCTATTTAAGCCTTGTAATACGATTATAGAATTTAGTCTTGAGCGTAGCCGAGTTGAATACGGGCATAAAGGTTTATGAACCGAATGTAAAGTGTTATAAACGAATAAAAAGGGTAATTAGAAATTAAATAAAAGTTTTTTTTAAACCGCGAGTTAAGTCACGGCATAATTTATATATATATATATATATATATACATATATATATATATATATATATATATATATATATATAAATGGATTTCTGTCTGTCTGTCTGTCTGATTCTTATGGACTCGGACACTACTGAACTGATCGACATGAAAATTGGTGTGTAGGGGTTTTGGGGGCCGGCGAAGGTTCTTATGATAGTTTTAAACCCCTCCCCCCTCTCTAAGGGGGGGGGGGGGGGGGGCACCATACAAATGAAACACAAATTTCTGCATTATTCGAGAATTAATCAAGCAAATGAAACCAAATTAGGCATATGGAGGTTTTAGGGTGCTATAAATGTTTCTGTGGTGGTTAGACACTCCACTCCTCTCTCTAAGGGGGGGGCTGTCATACAAATGAAACACAAATTTCTGCATTACTCGAGGATTAATCAAGCAAATGAAACGAAATTTGGCATGTGGAGGTTTTAGGGTACAATAAATAATTTAATTAAAGTTTTAATAATTTTTAATTTAAAATTATTAAAACTTCAAAAAAGTAAAAGTAAAAATTAAAAAAGTTAAGCAACATTTCTAAATTCTATAGGCAGCAAGTTGGAAGGTGATTCGTGTGAAGCTAAGAAGTAATCATTCAGTGCCATGTGACGAAACGTCTTTCGTACGAAGTAGTTACTGTGAATGAATTAGATATATGTAAGGGGGCTGTCATACAAATGAAACACAAACTTCTGCATAACTGGAGAACTAATCAAGCACAATTGGAGGTGTGAGAGTTTTTGGGTATGAGAAATGTTTCTATGATGGTATGACACTCCTCCCTCCTCTGTAATAGAGAGGGAGTGCCATAAAAATATTACACATATTTCAATCAAAAATATTCCTACCGAACATGCCAATTGAAAATTTTCGGAAAACTCTGAAGGTAAAATAGAAAATTCGGAAAATTAAACTCCCATATTCGAGGAAAGAATTGTCTGATATAGGGCTGTCTTTATTCTATCATATTTTCTGTATCAAACATTTATTCCATGTAACGGATGTAACATGTTATTTGCAAGTGGTTGAAACATTTTAATCGAGAATTATGTCTGAAAATAATCTGATATTATACTGATGAGTTTTGATAGAATACTAGGAATTTTGTAGTAAAAGGTACATTCAACAGGGTCGATTAGAAGATCAATCGATGAACTGTTCTGCAATTGGACCCATGAACTTGCGCTTATTAAGAAAATGTGGACGTTTGAAGGTATTGATTACAAAAAAAAAATTTGGGTGAAACGAAGTTTTCCGGGTCAGCTAGTTTCGTATAAAAAAGATGGTAATGGTAATTTTATCATAGTGAGATGCACTATGAGTATTTGTTTTATATTTTCTTTTCCAAGTTTTGAGCTAATGAGCTAAGCTATTGATTGTCGTGAAAAAAAAGCAAAAAAAAGGTTTTTAGCCAAAGTTCTTATACTGCACCATATAAGGATTCAGAAAAATTATCTAATTTTCTAATCTGCAACAATAGCTTCCATAGCGCTGGTGATATGGTTTGGGGCTCTTTTCACGATTATACGAATACAATATAAAAAAAAAAAGATTTTAGGAAAATAAAAAAGGACAGTATCCGGTATCCGGCCTATCCAGCCAATATTTGCTATCCGGCCGGATACCGGATATTAAAAAAAATTATTTCTCATTAACACTAGATTGCCCAAGGAAGTCATTTTGAAAGGTTTTCAATTTCAAATAGAAAAATATTTACGACACAATTTCTTAAAAAAGTTGTGACTTACTTATTAATACGCTTATAAATAAGTTGTACAAAAAGTCACAACTTTTTAAGAAATTGTGTCATAATTATTTCCAGCAAAACTGCCCTCAGATAGTGTTAAATTTATACTTATATTAGACATTTTTCGAATTTTAATTCAATTCAATTTTCACGCCTACTATGACCTCACGGCAGAACATGTTGTTTTGAGGAGGCTATAAACTTTGCAGTTCATTCGACTGCTCCTCGGTGCTGGACCACGACTTTCACGCATTTCTGATTGGCTAATTGTCAAGAAAAGTTACCTACAATGCACTATACATTAGAGTGTCGATGAAAATGCTCATCTCAAATTTTCTAAGGGGACTTTCTTATAAACGTTGATTTCCGCGAAAAAATAAAAAAAAATGTTTCGTCTAAAATCGACACTTCTTCGCGGGGAATCCAGATTTTGCAAGAAATTGAAATGACTATCTTTATTGACACCCTAAACCATACGTTCTGTCTCGTATTCCGAAAAAAACGACTAAGCCTCAGAGAGTCGAGTTTTGACAAAAAAAAATCGAGATGACAGTAAATCTCGACATTTCATGCAATTTGAAGACATTGAGCATAAAAAAAATATTAGTGTCTTTACGACACTATTAAATATAGTATGATTGAACTATAATTTTGCTTAGGGTATTTTTTCGCCGAAATCAACATTTTGCAGGAAGTCCCGTTCGAAAATTCGAAGGTCACAATAATTGGCACTATACACATTTTTACTACATATGCGATTAAACTTTTGGCACCGCCTGGGTATGCACAGCACATGTACGAGTATCCACTCGGACAAGTTCATGAAACCAATTTTCAATCCACTTTCGGTCGTAAATATTATTATCGAACCTTGACACACCTTATGGGATTCTATTCGACCATAAAATAACGCGGTAGATTGCCCGAAAGATAAGTGCGAACCGTATCATCAACGCATGAATATGCAGCTTAGTTCCAAATCATTGGCCGCACTGGTCCGCCTCACTTGTTTGGGCTGAATGCTGAGCTTGATTTCGCGACTTACATTCGCATACGAGTTTTCAATCGTCACACAAGCGCGAGGGTCAACCGGTGGCAAATAGCGGTCGATGTAAACATGCTTGTAATATTGCCATTTAGTAATGTGGATACCCGGACAGGACCAATATGGAGAGACTAATATTGCCGAGAATTTCTACCACCGTGATCTGAGCACTACTTCAATCAAAATAATGAACATTTACGAGTAAGCATGATCACCGTCTGGTCGACGCATAATGTACATGGTATTTCCAATAACGAATGTTGCAGTGAATATTGATAGGATCGTATCCTGCCTCAAACACCGTTCGATTGTAGATTGTCATATACCCCATAATTGAGATCGGTGAGTGATGTCTGGATGAGCCATTCATTCCCACATTATTTGCAGTCAAATGATGGCGAAATACCATAAAATTGCTAAACATCAGCATCAGCTGTCAACTCCAGAAAGGGGCGTGTCGCACATCCAACCAGTCATCCATACATACCGGCAGCCATTCAGGCCTGAAAGGCACTTTACGATCAATAACTTTCTGAAAGGTTCAAGCTACTGCAAGATGCTAAAGTGCGATGTAATGAACCCAATTAGCGGCCCGGCTCGTCGGGAAGCTGTTCCGGCGAAAACGATGTTGATGATAAAACTCCTGCTGCTCAGATAGGACCCATGGGTTGGATCAGCTGTCGGTCTTTCGAATGGAGTCCATAACGTTCACGGGCGAAAGCTTGCCCTTCCCGCTCAGAGGAGGGTTGGGCTGATTCAATCATCAATTTGTCTATCGTCAGACTACATACATCCGCTCAACAACTTCGCTCGTATACCGTATGTTAGCAGATAAAGATCTTAAAATCCTCATTAAGAAATCAATCAATCAATTATCGCAATTATGGTACGGTTTTTCTGAAGCGATGAAATATTATGATCTCATTTATGTTGCGCTTTTCGAGCCCCGCGAACCGAGCGCAGCGTTGAGGCGAAGAAAAATGAAGTACATTGCTCCGACAACAAATTCATTGCGAGGAACACATTCTCGGCGTCCGTGCCACGGAAATGTATATATCCTCGAGCAACGAAAATTAACAAATGTACACATAGTTTAAAGGTTCTGACCGCGGTGAGCAACGGCGCATACACTTTGCGTTGTGCTGTCTGTCTGACAGGGCTGCTAATGGCCTCGGCTAACAATCTCGGAAGATTCATGTGCACCAAAAACGTGGGAAGCAGAGGGAGAGGGGGACGCGATTCTTCGATCGCTCAATGCACGGTAACCTTTGGCTTGGGTCTGACCTGTGAAATGATCTGGAATGCC
Source organism: Toxorhynchites rutilus septentrionalis (assembly GCF_029784135.1). Classification (NCBI taxonomy): domain Eukaryota; kingdom Metazoa; phylum Arthropoda; class Insecta; order Diptera; family Culicidae; genus Toxorhynchites; species Toxorhynchites rutilus. The sequence goes on from NC_073746.1 coordinate 228,958,761, forward strand.
GCTCGGGGGGTACCTTAAAGTGCGAAGAGTAATGATTCTTACCGATCTAGCCTTTGGTGGTACTTGTTCTACCAATGAGTGATTGTGTGTGAATAACTAATTTTCATGCGTTATAATGATTAACGTATTTCCGAAATGATAAATTTACAAGACATCTGAAGCGAATTAAACAAAGGATATTTAATACAATACCAATTCTGGCACGAATTTCGGAAGAACTTTTGAGTTGATTTTTTTAGTGATTAATATGTAAAACGATAGAATGATAAATAAAAAGTTCAAGTGCTTCAGAGATATAGCAACACTTTAGAGCTATATATAGAGAATGTAAGAAAAAACGAAGCTCATTTGTATTGTGGTTTTAATGCATCTCAATCAATATGATTATGTTGTATTGTTCTTTGCAGATTAAGTTTTTTAGATATGTTTTCGGCTTCGGAGACCCTCCCCGTTGTTTAATAGCTGTACTGTCTTCATAGTTGAATAACAACGTTGTCTCCGAAATCATCAGCTCTTCATCGGAAGGGATTCGATGACGAATTTCATGCCAATTCGTCTTAGGAGTTGGCAGCACAGTCTCAGATTGCAGTGAAACGTTGTGGGTGTAAAAACATTACTCATTCAAATAACTCCAAATACTTGAAATCTCCAAAAATATATCAGACCACTTTTTGAAAAGGCCCAACGTTTTTTTCTTATTTTTTTCAAACTTATTTAATTCAAATAATTGAATGTAGGAAATTGTTTAAATTTTTTTTAAAAATCCCAAAAAACATTTTACAAAAAATTACACTGATAAAACATTTATTTCAAAAGTTGTAATTCATTTTTTTCAAAAACGTATTTTTTTAGATTCTCAAAAAAATTATATGTAAGGGCTCTTTACAACTGTAACAAGTGATCCATATATCGGAAGATGGGCACATTTACAGGGAAAAAATTCCTCTAACAAAAACTTTTTCATTTTTTCTTTGGAAAAAATACAACCAATCCTAATTTTATTTAAGGTCAAGATAGCGATATTGGGTATTCGACAAAGTCTTAGATCTTATTAAAACATGGACTCTTGAGGATGACGTAAATTTTCTATCTTTTATAGTTTTCGCAATATATTTTTGTATTTTTGTATTTAGATTCCTGAAAAAAATGGTTTTACTCGTAACAATTGTGTGTATAAATTCTCGCGTATGGCATGTTCTTAACATTTTTCCAAATAAAAAAAACTTGCAGAACAAGATAATCGTGATAATATACACATGAAAAAGTTACCTCTTTTCGGTTGTAACTTGCCAAGCTGAATAAAAATTCATGGGCATTTTTCTTCGTAAATATTCGAGTCCATAATCCTGTTTGCAACAAAAACCTTTAAAATCTTGGTAGCTGCCTAAAATCGTTCCTAACGTAAGATTCATCATTCATGAGCTGCACCTAAAATAAATATTTAGTACATTTTTTGATATCCTCATACATTATTTGGAAAGAGCTTGAAAGTGTCATTAAAATCCCATATCTGCACAGTATTTATAAGCATTATAAGAGAGAAAAAAATTATAGGAGGTTGTGTCCAAGATACGACCGCATTGTTGACGTAGAACTACGCTGTTATTTTATATAAGTCGCTTGTTTATACCTTCGGATATTATTCTATAATGCTGCGAGATTTTAGAAACAACTGCTTAGTAGAATAATCTCTGAAATGATTTTTTCATTGTAGAATCATTTGACGATAATTGATTGATGATTCATTCTTGCCCTCGCAAAACAATCGTATGTCGCAATTTATTTCATGTCAATGCATTGAAAATTTACTTCGAAGGTTATTACGGTGGCCTTTTTCAAAATTGACATAGACTCGGCTACAGTCGATTATATACATGTTGCACCAGCACCATTATTCCATATCTCATAACTACATCAATATATCTTTGGCACCGCATGTAAACAACAACAATGACAACAATTGCAAGTATCAAAAATCATGCTACATGTTATTTAGTATTGCCTCAAAGGAATCGCACCTCTAGATATCGTTTGTACAAACTAAGCGTAAACCAAGCGCCAAACAAGCGTTCACCATAGCATGCATACAGAGCCATACATTGGTGGCTTGAAACTACTAGCAATATAAACATTGCTCATCATTTTGCGCTATTCTCAAAAGAAATGCTTCTGTTAATATTACTGGCCTCGAAAAGAGTTGCATTACTTTCTCATGCTCGAGATAAGCGCAGCTGTCTACCTTAGTGGAGGAAGTTTTGCTACTGGCAAGCAAAACCTAATCACATACAAAATTCCAGAACATTTACTTTCTTGATGACTAAACAAGAGAAATAAACTTATTTTGTTAATAACAACCTCGAAAACAGTAGCAATGCTTCATCATGATCAATATTAGCGCAAATGCAATCCTAGTTGAAGGCAGTTTTGCGACTGGCACGCGAACCCAAATAACTTATAACATTCCAGTAAGATATTCAAGATGCTTAGTATTCCTAAATAATTTTTTGGTGCACAACCTTAACGTCTGCTTCGCCATAACGTCAGTTTAATGCATTGATGCATTCTCAAAGGCACAAACGAAGCCCTTATGAAGACGGAAAATAAGCGAGCGCTTTTCACTGCACCAACACCGCGTGCATCATTAGATGACGCTTACCTCGAAATTTTTTTGCCCCTGGCAATGCGTTCGTTTTTTGCAGGGCTCGAGCCTGCCTTCCTCTTCTTCTTGCTCATCGCACACTACGCGAAGCGTCCAATTTATGACGCGGAAAGAAGAACAAACGATACGAATAACGCGAAAAACGAACAGAAAAATCAAACGACGATTTCCAAGTTGGATTACCACTGGTGGGGTCCAATCTTAGATCGAAGCGCAGCGAAAGCAAAGTGAACTGGATTACTCAACAGTCCGATGGAAGGAAGGTCTTGTATTATAGAGACTTTAAACTTTTGCAATTCATTCGTCTCTAGCCTTGAGAAAGGCCCTTTGAAAACTCTACTCTACTCTATTACTCTACTCCAGCGCTACCACCTCCGCCCTCTTGCCTTGAGAAAGGCACTCGATCCCTCGCCGTCCAGCTCGTCCAGCAACGATGTTGTTTTTCTTTCTTTCTTTGTTTTTAAGAGGCTTTAAACTTTGCAGTTCATTCGCCTCTAAAACGATGTTGTCCAGTCGGTGTCCACACAAAGAATTCAACAGTCCGATGCCGAATGAAAGTTTGCCTCAGCGAGATTCACTGTTTATACTGTAGGCAAGTATTCCCCTTCATTCTTCTTCTTTTCCTTTGTTCACGGAGACTTTAAATCCTACGATTTCCCCTCCGTTGGTCGTCGATAAGTTGCTCGTTATTGATAAGCACTCAAATGGACAGAACAAATGTATGGGGAAATAGAAACACTTAAAGTTTTCATGAATTTTAACCATTTACTAACAAGGGGATTCTAATGTATGGCATATTAAACAAATCTTACGGAATTTCCGATTCGTTTAGTATGTAAATCGCCAAAATCCGTTCGCGGCAAAAAAAAAGTTATTAACCTTAACTTTATTTCATAAAAACGTGACCTGTTTTCTGATTTGACACCCTTAATGAAAGACGTAGTTCTACGTCAATAGAAGACACTTTGCAGATAAGCATATGTCAAAGGTTTCTCGTGAAAACAATTGTTTACGTTTTCCGTTTTACTCTCAGAAAACACTTTCGGTGTATACCTATAAGATGCAATTTCATTTTATAATGTGGTGTAATATTCTCATACATTTGTATGACAGTACAAATGGTTGTGTGGATAGCGTGGTTAAGTGGAACAGTCTTTCTAACCAGCTATCCGTCCTTGATTCAACCCCTGCTTGGCATCTTTTGGGGTTTTTTGACGTAGAACTACGTCTTTCAGGAAGGGTGCCAAATCAGAAAACAGGTCACGTTTTTGTGAAATAAAGTTAACGCTAATATCTATGTCCACAGCGAACAAATTCTGATACCTTACACACCAATGGAATCGGAAATTCTCTAAGATTCGTTCGATATACTATACAGTACAATCCACTAATGCCTAAACGGTTTAAATTGATGAAAACTGGAAGCATTCTCATTTTCCCATATATTTGTTCTGCCAATTTGTGTGCATTCCCGAACAGAGCTGTCAATAACGAGCAACTGATACATTCGTTTCTGTCAGTTTTCAACATATTTGGTTTAAATAAGCCATCCAAGATTGGAAGCCACACCACTTCTCGTTTGGTGGTCATCGAAGCAACATGGTTGCCGCAGAGCGTCGAGCGGGAGAGGATTGTTCTCTTGTCGGATGAAGGAGGAGTATAACTTCTTTCCACAAGGGCTCTTCTCAGGGCTAGAGGCGGAAACCAAAAATAGAATAGAATGAAAACACAGATGCGAGTGAGCTAGCATTACACAACGAGCGGATATCATTCATGCCTAATGCTGATTTCACACACATACACGCACAGCTCGATTCAAGGAGAGGAAGCCCTCTGTATCCAGGTTTGCTACGACAATGAAGAGCAGCATACGAGAAGTTTTTGTGCTAGTGCGGATATGGAAGAGTATCCAGAATTTTGGAATATAGCTATGCACTGCATTTATTTAGATAGACGTATATTTCATGAAAGTATGCTTTCAAATTCCAGTAAGGTAACCTTTCTGTTGTATGTTGTGGGGTTCGATCACATCTCAAGCGGAATATAGGAGCAAAAGAGTTCATAGTTTTGTTTCAACATCTGAGTGAGAAGGAGAAAGTCTGATGCGAGTTGAACCAAATAAACCAGAAGTGCTGATAACTCTAACTACTCGACTCTTTCGAGTCTACTGAAGTAATAAAAAAATTAAATAGCTAAAAAGCTATTAAAAAATGTCGATGCTTTCTAAAATAATATCCGAAGTGATAAACAAGTGGATTGAATAATATAATTCCGTAGTTCTACGTCGAAAACTGCGGTCGTGTCCTAGATACAACCCATTACAATTTTTTGGAAATAATTTCAAGCTGACATTCAGTCTGAGAGATGTTTTGACGTGGGACTACGTCTAACCGGAATATATGGAGGGTAAAATGAAAACCTAAACACAGAACATGCAGGAAAAAATGAAAGATTTCGAATGCTTATAGCTCGAACATTTCGTACTGGATAGGAGAGATGTTTGCATCACTTGATAGGGAATATTTCTACGCATCTATCGCAACTAACAAAATGTTGTTTTTCATTAGATAAACAATTGAATAACTGTAAAATATTAGGCGTTATCTAAACGCCCTAACTACATCGTTTTGATTGGCCCGATTTACGGTTTCCCTAACACAGCCATCAAAACCAAGCAGCCTTGGGGAAATCGGCATTGCAAATACATGAAAGTAGGGGGACTTTTGTTCTCATCGAAAAATGTTCCCTAACACAGACTTTAAAACCAAGCAGCGAAATCGGCATTGCAAACACACGAAAGAGCCTAGAGGCGAGTGAACTGAAAAGTTTAAACCCTCTTAAAGCCAAAAAGAAGAAAAAGAACACACGAAAGTAGGGGGAGCTTTTGTTCCCACCGAAATGTGTTCCCTAATAGAGATTTCTAAACCAAGGTGCCTGGAGAAATCGGTATTTCAAATTCATGCAAGTCGGGGGTATTTTTGTTCCGACTGGAATGTGTTTCCCTAACACAGACTTCAAATCCATGAAGCGTGGGGAAATCGGCATTGCGAATTCATACAAATCGGGGGTATTTTTGTTCCGATTGAAATGTGTTTCCCTAATACAGACTTCAAAACCGAGGTTTCTGGGGAAATCGGCTCTGCAAATAAATGCAAACTGCGAGTACTTTTGTCCTCGCTTGCCTTTGTGCAGAGTGGAATATGTCTGTCCTAACATGATCTTCTAAACTTAGGAACCTGGGAAAATCGTGCAGCCACTAGAAGCGAATGAACTTCCCAGTTTCAAGCAAATTCGAGATTCGAGAAGTATGTACACTTTTGGGATGTAAACTTCAGAGGGAAATGTAAAATAAAATAATCGTTTGATAATTTTTTTTTTGTCTTTATTGGAATGATTTTCAGCCTTAGGCTGGTTCATCAAACGTTTGATAATTCTTCCGTACATATATTTTGTTCTAGTCATCATACCAAACGTAAAAGGTCCGTCATTAAATTTACTTGTAACGAAGAACAATCAATCACAATAAATGAATTGACTTTACATGGCATTTGTTCATTTTTTTCACTCACAGAGCAAATATATTGAACTCAATTGAATTTGGAAACTGTTTCATTCAATCAAGAATTTAATCAATACAAACGAATGATTGCTAAGCTAAGGTAGTTCCACGTGAACCTTGCGGTTATATCATAGATATAACCCACTCATTTTTTGTTATCAATACCTTTAAACATTCACGTTTTCTTACTAAGCGCAAATTCATGAGTCCAATCGCAGAACTGTTCTTTGATTGATCTTCTAATCGACCCCGTTGAATTTACCTTTTACTAAAAAAATACTAGTACTTCTACTAAAACTCATCATTATAATATCAGATTATTTTCAGACACAATTCTCGTTCAAGATTTTTCAACCAATTGCAAATAACATGTTTCTCCATTACATGGAATAAATGTTTGACACAAAAAATATAATAGAATAAAGACAGACCCCTTCCCTACGTTTCTATTCACCATAGAAACGTTTCGTGCCCCCTAAAATCTTCACATGCCAAATTTGGCTCCATTTGCCTGATTGGTTTTCGAGTTATGCAAAAAATTGTTTTTCATTTGTATGACAGCCCACCCTAATAGAGGGGGAGGAGTGTCGAACCACGAATTGTGCTTCCCACGAAAAATACTTTTTGAATGGAAATGAAAGTTTAAGACAAATATGATCTTTATATTACACTGATCAGAATTAAATATACAAATACAAATACAAATATAGTAAAATTTGTGTGTTTTTTGAATATATCCTTCTTTTGGGTAAGTGTCGCTTTCGGGTAGATGTTACATTCGGGTAGTTGTTACATCAGGGTAACTGTCGCATTCGGGTAAATGTTACATTCGGGTAAATGTTACATTCGGGTAATTGTTGCATTCGGTTAAATGTCGCATTCGGGTAAGTGTAAATTCGGGTAGATGTTACATTCGGGTAGCTGTCGCTTTCGGGTGAATGTCTTTCGGGTAACTGTCATTCGGGTGAGTGGGTTTCGGGTAAATATGACACAATCGTTGAAATATGTGTAACATTTGTATGGGACTACCTCTCCATTCCAGAGGAGGGATGGGTGTCATACCATTATAGAAACATTTCTCATACCCAAAAACCCTCACATCCCAAATTGTGCTTGATTAGTTCTCGAGTTATGCAGAAGTTTGTGTTTCGTTTGTATGGCAGCGCCCCTTAGAGAGGGGGGAGGAGTGTATTCACCATAGAAACGTTTCGTGCCCCGTAAAATTTTCACGTGCCAAATTTGGCTCCATTTTCTTGATTAATTTTCGAGTTATGCAGAAATTTGTGTTTAATTTGTATGACAGCCCACCCTCAGAGAGCGGGAGGAGTGTCTAAACACCATAGAAATATTTATTGGATCCTAAAACCTCCACATGTCAAATTTGGTTTCGTTTGCTTGATTAATTCTCGAGTAATTCAGAAATTTGTGTTTCATTTGTATGGCAGCCCCCCCCCCCTTAGAGAGGGGAGTGGAGAGTCTAACCACCATAGAAACATTTATTGCACCCTAAAAGCACAATATGCCTAAATTAGGTTCCATTTGCTTGAATAATTCTCGAGAAATGCAAAAATTTGTGTTTAATTTGTATGGCAGCCCCTAGTTAGAGAGGGGGGTGGAGAGTCTAACCACCATAGAAACCTTCATTGCAACCTAAAACCTCAATATGCCTAATTTGGTTTCATTTGCTTGAGTAATTCTCGAGTAATGCAGCCCCCCTTAGAGAGGGGGGTGTAGAGTTAAACCCCCATAAAAACATTTATTGCACCCTCAAACCTCAATATGCTTAATTTGGTTTCATTTGCTTTATTAACTCCCGAGTAATGTAGAAATTTGTGTTTCATTTGTATGGCAGCCCTTAGAGAGGGGGTGGGGAGTTTAACTACCATAGAAACATTTATTGCACCCCAAAAATCTCCACATGCCTAATTTGGTTTCGTTTGCTTGAATAATTCTCGAGTAATGCAGAAATTTGTGTTTCATTTGTATGGCAGCCCTTAGAGAGGAGGGTGGAGAGTCTAACCACCATAGAAACATTTATTGCACCCTAAAAGCTCAATATGCCTAATTTAGTTCCCTTTGCTTGAATAATTCTCGAGAAATGCAAAAATTTGTGTTTAATTTGTATGGTAGCCCCCAGTTAGAGGGGTGGGGGGGCTGGAGAGTCTAACTACCATAGAAACATTCATTGCAACCTAAAACCTCAATATGCCTAATTTGGTTTCATTTGCTTGAATAATTCTCGAGTAATGCAGAAATTTGTGTTTAATTTGTATGATAGCCCCCCCCCTCAGAGAGGGAGGTGTAGAGTCTAACCACAATAAAAACATTTACTGCACCCTAAAACCTCAATATGCTTAATTTATTTTCATTTGCTTGATTAACTCCCGAGTAATGTAGAAATTTGAGTTTCATTTGTATGGCAGCATACACTATCTAAAACTATCACGAAAAACCTTCCCCGGCCCCAAAAACCCCTACACAGCAATTTTCATGTTGATCGATTCAGTGGTTTCCGAGTCCATAAGAATCAGACAGACTGACAGACAGAAATCCATTTATATATATATAGATGAACTTATTAAGACCTAAGACGAGACCAGACAACACCGGACTAGATAACTGTCAAACTCCGAGCAACTGTTGTTTGATCAATTCTTAAGGGTTGCCTACCCAACCCTTACACGGCACCAGGACACCAGCACTTTATGAACGTAGGACTAAGGAATGATTTTGTTCAATTCACTTGTTTATCAATTTAGATATTATTTCAGAATGCATCAAAATTTTGAAAATAACTCTCTATTAGAAAATATTCATGGCCCTAGAAAGAACCGATGGTTTCCGTGGTTTTGTATCAGTCGTTGAAGATTGTTGTTTCATCCTTACCCTCACAGATCAATCCATTATCTGGCTTTTTAACTTTTTCTTAGTATTATGGTTATAACAGCTTCGTGGCAGTCGTTTTCGCGGTTGATACACACTCGATCACAGGTAATCGTATATTTACTCCATCATCACCAATTACCACATTTCTTAACCACTTAAATCTACCCTTGGGAACTTTGTGTTGCAAAAATACACAAGTGCTCTCCACCAGACGTCATGAAAACCGACTGCCAATCCATTTCGCTCCTAGCCACCATTTTGTATTTAAAATTGCTCTGCTGTATGTTACATATTTCATCCATAACATACTATCGACATGGGGTCTCCGTAGCCACATTGGGTTAGGCATTCGCTTACTAAACGAACGATCGTGAGTTCAAAACCTCAATTGACCATCTTTGGGTTGTTATAGAATAACTACGTCCACGTAACCATCAACAGCGATGGAGATCGATCCACGGTGGAACAAAGATCGACCCATCCATACAACTGCTCTGCTCTGCAAGAAACATCGGGCTGTTGTGCTATTAATAACCCAACGATGATCAATATCAACTATCTCATCGCTATCCGGTCTGGTAAACAAAGGATGAACAGAAAGAATACTCATACGCCTAAATGGCTACTACTGTGTAATTTACCATAATGTAATGAAACAGAAAAAATACTCTTACGCCCAAATGGCTTCTAACTACTGTGTAATTTGCAATTTATAGAAATATTAACATATAACATGTACACAATTAAAACTCGGCTCTGTTACAGTTAAAATGCTAATGAGCCTAAATAAATAAACAAAAAGGAAAAAAAATATTATCGAAATTAATGTTCTTTCCTACTTCATACAAAGCGAAAAGAATACTGTTGACTGCTCGCTTGCTGAGAGAGACCATGTTATAGGACGACCATCCACCTCTTCAATTGATGAAAACATAGATAAAATAAAAGAAAAGGTGCTCAAAAATCATCATTTAAGTCTAGGTGGGCTAGCCTGTGAATTAAATATATCTCATGAGACTGTTCGTCATATATTGGCTGATGTTTTGGGCATGAGACAAGTCGCAGCACAACTTATGCCAACAAAGCTAAATTTTCTTGAAAAAAAAATTTATCACAACAAAGTGGCTATGTCTTGAACGATCAAATTTTGAACCTCCGTTCATCCAACGCATAATTACTGGCGTCGAGACATGGTGGTGACTTTTTCTTATTTCCGTAACTCAAATTACCGTCTCATGGGATCCGTTTTGACAGCATTGAAGACATAAAAACGAATTCACTGTGTGAACTGAAGACAATTCCTGAATACATCCATAAAAAGTGTTTCGATAATCCAGTCATACAGTTCGTTGGACATTCTTTCAGAAAGGGGCTTCAAAATACGCGATAATATAAATTTAGATGATAAATAAAGCATTTTCTATAAAAACACAAATTCCCGGGTATATATGTGACAGAATGTATATGGCACAAAGAGTTTTTAAAATTTTACAAAAGATATATACTCTTGCAAAATTATAAAAAATAGACTCACCATATATGGAGCTAGCGGTCAACTATTGACTCTCAGTGGTTCTCCATTCAAGTTTAGTCATATACAGATATTGATTAATTAGAGCTGACGGTGTTTTTCGTTAAAGCTAAAAACTCATAAATCAACGAAAATCAATATATTTTTCCCAAATAATTATTTTGAACACAAATCCAAATGGATCCGAACAAATCAGCATTAACGGCTTTCACACGGCTCCAGTTCCATAGCCCATTTTGGGGACATTAACGAAGAATGATGAACGGACGTTTAAAAGAGGTGACCCTAGGAAAACACGGCTGCCGACTTGTTGTCGAGGCTAAGAAGTGTGTGGAGAAAAGCGACACACGGTGTAGAAAACAGCAATTTATCATTCCGCGTTTAACATGTCCACTAAATCTGTGAGCTCGGTCACTCTCGCTCACTCTCGGCGATGGCTCCTAATGATGCAATTGACAATGATTAACGGCCCCTTCGTAGAACAATTGAAAATTTAAATTATGCCAATAAATTTCGGAATTACTCATGTGCGCATAACTTAAGTTAAACGCTCGATTTTAAACCTTGCCCATCTGTGGGAGAGTATGGATGGTTCCCCTGAAATAACCGAACAACTTGTAGCTAACACATTCTGAAAATATATCGTGAGAATCTTGACCCGGATGGGTTGGAGAGGGAGAAATGTAAATTAACCTGTCGACTTGCGGGGTAGAGCCGTTGAAACTGAGCCGATTACGTAGATGACAACGTCCAGTAGAGCTACTTGACTGTGGTCGGCTTTATGTTCACCGATCTTCCACTGCCCCCCGATGATCCTCATGCGTAAGACTCAATGTGTACACAACAAGCGTTACACTTGAGCGAATCGACAGACGCGTGGTGCTTTCGAGCTACTTCGCCGTTCATTGATCATCAGTTTGTAGTAGGAAATGACCTATTAGCAGGTTGTGATTATGTAAACAGTTTGAAACAATAGAAGTTTACAGCTTTCCGCACCAATCGGTTTTATGTATTGGCATTTGAGAAAATTTCTGGCCAATACAAAGAATAGACAACTAAAACGTTCTTATCATATAGCGTGTGCGTGAAATTGTTTGCTAAATTGTGTACTGTAAAAATTAAATGGAATATTTGTATTAGTTCATAATAACCATCTTCAACTATGGTTGATAATCGACTATTCCTTGCACTCGATATGTGATGGCGTAAACTGTTTCATGAGGCTTAGAAATTAGAAAAAAAATCCATTATTCCATATAAAACCACTAAACGGCGAAGAGGACGAGTCAGTTCACCAACTGAATGGAGATTTTCTCCAGCTACGTGATCAATCTTTGACTTCAACTTCCGATTCCAACACATTTGCTTGAATGAGAAACTACATAACAGAAATTAACTAGGAAGGATGCATCCAAATAATTCTGATAGATATCTTCAGTTGACTATGCAAACATTATCTCTAATGTATCCATTTACGAACTCTTCCTCTAACATTCTTCAAGAGGTTCTTCTTCTTCTTCTTCTTCTTCTTCTTCAATGCCACTAATTCCCGGGTATATATGTGACAGAATGTATATGGCACAAAGAGTTTTTAAAATTTTACAAAAGATATATACTCTTGCAAAATTATAAAAAATAGACTCACCATATATGGTGCTAGCGGTGCTAGAGGAACTTCGCCGTCTCAACGTAGTATTACTTGCGTCATTTTTATTAGTACTTAGTTGAGATTTCTATGCCAAATAACACGCCTTGAATGCATTCTGAGTGGCAAGCTCTAGAATACGCGTGATCACAGTGCAAGTCGGAGGAAATTTCTTTGACGAAAAATTCCCCCAACCAGAACGGGAATCGAACCCGAACACCCGGCATGTTAGTTATGACGCTAACCACTCGGCCACGGGAGCACTTCTGCACAGGCCATTTCCCAACAGAAGTGACCACTTCAATCCAGTCTTTCTTGAAATTTTCCCACTGTCTCTGCTGCTTTAACATGTTTCCAGAGGTTTGTCTACACTAATGCCAAAAAAGATTCAGTCGGGCTTATTTCCGAGCAATTTTGCGTATTAGTGTATTAGTGTATTTCAGAGCAGCTATCGCGTAGTGACAGGATGCCAAATCCGACCAAAACACTACTAAACTTTTGTGTTGTTGAATCGTAGACATGATCTCTTGTACAAGCATTTATGTTTGAGTGTTTATAGTACATATTAGCTATGATGAAAGTTTGGAAGAATTTATCACAGTCCCATATTGCCTGCTAGCCAAAAGCCCTTTTGCCATTTTTTTAGGTTAAAATTAACGTAACTGGCATAGGTCTCTTCATTCCTCATGATACAGGCGACAATGGAAATAAGCAGAAAATATGCAAAGAGGTTTATCCACCCAATTCTGTCTAATTTGATTTGATGGTTATTAAACCGTTCATATCGCTTTATCGAACGTAAATATTACACCATTGTTATAACATCACTTGGAAGCATCCACGTCGTAACGATTTGTTTGAAGTTTTTTTGTTTCCTGTTCCCATTCTCATTCCCATTCCAAAATTTCACTAATTCCAACAAGTATTCAACTGGATAGGATTGGATTGGCAAAGTTATTCGACACGTTTGCCATTCTTGGTCGAAAATTCGTTCACAATTATCGATCGATAAGGTGGTGCATTATCCGTGTTGCATACTCCAAGTGTTATCCTCCCACAAATCGAATTTTCTCACTCAAATGCCTCATTCCGCCAAGGTAATACTCTGTATTGACCGTGGCCCTCCGGAGGAAATTCCGAATAGACAACATCATTTCAAAAATTTTACGCAATCACGCAAAACTGGTGCTAAATTTATTCTCCGCTTTCTCATGTTTGCCACTAATTCAATTGTTTGTCACCCCTTTGTATTCCATTTCCAATTCACAAAATATGTGTCGCATACATAGGGGAACCGCGGGAAACCGGACAGTGGGGGTAATATGGACAGGTGGTTGATTTGTATAGTTACATTTTGAATTTCAGATTTCTGTTAATGACATGTTATTCTATAATATTTAAGCCACCCTATGGTAATGAATACTGATCAAAAGCGGAAAAGGGAAACAAAAACCGAAAATCATACATCATTCCGCGTGTGGATGTAATTTTAGCTGCTTCGATATTAGGCGTTTTGAGTGGTTTAATATCAAAATTCAATTCGCTGATGGTTATATTTCTGTTTGTGATTTAACAGAGAAGCGATATTAAGTATGTACGAAAAATTAAGTTCATTTTTGAGTGGAAAATTCAAATTATTGAAATAATTGTACTGGTGGGGTAAAACGGACAGTTGCCAATGGGTGTGAGATGGACTGTGAAAAGTCTGTTTAATCTATTCTTAAGGAATGCCCTGCGTCTATAAATGGAAAACAATTCGCCAAATGTTGACTGTTTAAACCTCTACGCTTCATATATTACAAACCTGTCCATATTACCCCCACTATATGTCCATATTATCCGCATTGAAAAAAATGTTGTACTTTTCGGTCTGTTTATTTATTTAATTAAATTTCAGTAAAAAACATTGAAAAACACTTTTTTGTAAAATATTTGGTCAATTAGGTAGAAAAAATAGTATATTGAATTGAAAGAAACTGCATCAAAGTTTTGGGAAACATAAGTTTTCGAAGATATAATGGAAGTTCTTCGTAACATGTCCGTTTTACCCCCAACTTCCCTACATGTTGCGTTAGTTCTTCCTTCCTCACAACACCCTCTTCCAGCTTGAGAAACTGATGAGTAAACATCGTTTGTCGGCGAGCGTCGAGCGCAGGATTGCCAGCTATATTTCTCAAAAATTAGGAAGAATTAAAATAAAAAAAACAGCAAGAAATCAGGATAGCTCATATTGGGTTGCCTGGAAAGTTCGTGCCAATTTTAGGGAAAACAAAAGCATGATTTTTATAGGCAGCCATCTTTCACGCAGCTTAACCCTTTGTCGTAAATATTTTTACTTAAAAAAGTAGAAGGGTCTAAGCCTAGAGGCACGGATGTAAGTTTGACGCAGGGCTGTGATTGTTCGGAACAATTGTTTTTTAAATCTTATTCTTTTCAATGTTCAGAACTCTGTTATTCAAACTCTTTTGAAACTCCAAATGGTGGTCATGAAAAGGGCCGTTTGTTATATGTACTCATAACCGTCGAACTGGTTGTAACAAACAAAAAATACAAAATATACATAATATACAAAATGTACAAAAAATACAAATGTGTGGGATCGATGGTTTATTTTTAATGGAAAGCTATGGGGTTGTGCGTTCTTTCCTTTGTCTTATTTTTATTATTAGTCTTCTCCTAAGTCATCGGGAATAGTAGTTCTTTCGATGAAATAGTGTTCGTTTGCAGACTATATATCACGTCACAAACAATGACAATATGAGCCATGACAAAATTACCTTGGTATCGCTGAAATAACGATCTTCAGAAGTAGAAGTATTTCCAACCCACTCCACCATCTACATCACCCTTATACCTACACATTACCTGGATGTCTAATTTGTTTGATAGAGCGAATTATTGCCAACGATTTTGTGTTGCATACAACATTCACGGGAACCAAGCTGAAAGAAAGAATGCATAATGCTTTAATTACCTTTGCATTCGTTCGCAAAACATACCTCTTTTGTTCGTTAAATTGCTCACTTATTTTACTATTTCCACTATAGATATCTCATGCTGAATAAATTTGCCGTCTAATGGTGTATATTATAACATATATCGTAACGCGTTGTGCACAAATTACGTAACGCTAAAAATCCGGCCCAGATGGAATACCTGCATGTGTTATTAAAATATGCTCTGCCCAACTTATGAAGCCACTGCTGCGCATATTCAACTTATCCATGTCGTTGGCCAAATTTCCGACTGACTGGAAATCTTCTTACATGTTCCTGTCCACAAGAATGGAAGCAAAACAAATGTCAGTTGCTGCCGTGGAATTACGTTTCTTTGTGCATGTTCAAAATTGCTGTAGATCATTGTTTCCAATTTTATGTTTAACAGACCAAAGAACACATTTCTACAAACCAGCATGGTTTCTATCCCGGAAGAAGTGTAACTCAGTGTGTCTCTCAAATTTTGGCCAGCGCAAACAAGTGGACACAATCTACACCGACTTGAAAGCAGCTTTTGATCGGGTTGACCACTCAATTATTCTACGTAAACTGCGTAAAATGGGCACGTCTGAAAATGTTGTTCAATGGCTTCAGTCGTATCTCTGTAATAGAGCTCTTGCGGTCAAGGTTGGATCATCAGTCAAGTGCACCCTTCACCGGGCATCTCCAACCAAGTTTGCTTCCCATACTTTTGCAATTCCTCTGTCAATTTTGATCTGTCCATGCGACAAAAGATCCATGGAATCCCAGATCATCTACGCTCCGATTATATTCCGCCGATATTTTCGGCAGAATATGGGAAAGTTAGATCTGATGAAATGTTCTTTACTGGCGGTTCATTCATAAACGGGTCCACTGGCTTCGGCATCTTCAATGAAAATTCCAGTGCCTCTTTCAAACTCAAAGATCCTTGTTCCGTGTATGTCGCTGAACTGGGTGCGATATATTACGCATTAGGGATCATTGAAACATTGCCCATCGACCACTATTTTATTTTTTCAGACAGTCTCAGCTCAAAAGGGGCAATCCGCTCAATGAAAGTTGATAAATGCTCATCTTATTTTCTAACAAGAATAAGACAACTATTGAGTGTTTTAGTCGAAAAATTATTTAAGATTACCTTAGCATGGGTTCCCTCTCATTGCTCGATTCCGGGGAATGAGAAAGCGGACTCGCTAGCTAAGGTGGGTGCTTTTTCCACATTCCTCGTCAGTATACGCTCGTAAGTTGGCAGCGCATGTGGAGTAGTGATGAGTTCGGTCGTTGGTTACACACGATTATCCCTAAGGTCTCGACGAGTGCATGGTTCAAGGGATTGAATGTAGGTCGTGATTTCATTCGCGTGATATCTCGGCTTATGTCCAATCACTACAACCTAAACGCGCATCTCTATCACATTGGGCTCGCAGCAAACAATCTTTGTGATTGTGGCGATGGCTACCACGACATCGAGCATGTTGTCTGGTCGTGTATCCGGTTCCATGCTGCTCGCTCTCAGCTTTCTAGAGCACTGAGAGCACAAGGCAGACAATCGAATATCCCCGTCCGGGATATCTTAGGTAGCCGTGACCCTGATCTTGATCCTGAAATTTGAATAAAACATCATCATTTTACACGCTGCGCCATCTGGTTGTAAATCTAACGTAAATTCGTCAATAGCATCAGTTTCTGTTCTTCTGCTTTCGCATGGAACAATCATGAAAAATTGCCACATCACGATAAAAACAAAATGAATTTTATGCAAGGTTATATAGACTTTATTTCGTTTTCACTGTGAAGTGACGCCCTCAGTTTCTATTCGGCGGATGGAGTGATCATGAAAAATCTCTTGTTATTCTCACGAAAACAAAAATGAATCATGTATCAAACATCTTCAGTTGCTTTTACAAGTCCACTCAAATTGCATCGGTTCGTTTCGGGACCACCAACAAGTTCGAAAGAGTTGAATTTTATGTTAATAACAATTCCATACTTATATTCATAAAACCACACAATAACAAGAAAAACTTTCAGCAATCTTTCAAAATATTCATTCATTCATTTAGAATTGATTCAGATGCATTTCAAATAAATGATTACCGAGCCAACGGTAGTCCTTCGTTTACCTTGCGGTTATATCACAGATATAACCCACTTCTTGTTTTTTTTTCAAATAGTGTAGCGAACAATATTTTTTAGTAACTATAAAAAGTTTGGAAGTTTTGGTAAAGTTTTGTATATATATTTTTTGTCGATTCCCAATCCCTCACACAAAAACTAATGAACAAACTAAATGAAAAATCATGTTCAAAATTGACATTAAGAACACTGGTAGTATTACCAACTTTGAAAAATTAAAAAAAATTAAAATATTCAGCGTTAAGATCTTAAATTACAAATTCCCGGTATAAGTTTAGCAGAATGTTATCAGTGATACGACTAGAAAGTTGTCTCATTTTGTAACACATCCGATAACAAAGCCATATATTTTTTTTATTTTCTTAATCTGTAACTGTTAGTCCCAGTATTCAAGGTTTTGGTTTGTAAATGGATGAACTATTATGTCAGTTTAAATACCTTTTTGTCCGTGATATGATTTCTCCAGGAATGAAATATTACATTCATATTCGATAAGAAAATGATTAAGGGGGGACCCTGGAAGGTCGAAAAATATCGAATAAAAATTGTTGGAGAAAAATGCGTTTAAAGATTCATACAGCAATGCTAGTTCCCTCGTTGTGACCCCATAGTTACTGCTGTAACTTTTTAACGAGATAAAATATCAAAAAATCCTTTCGGCAATACATTTTTGAAGGTCCTGAAAAATATAATTTTGTTTTCTTCGTCTTTCCAGAGTAGGTTCCCCCGATAATAGTTGAAAAACGACAAACCGGTTGCAGATACCCTTGAAGTTCACTTTTTTATTCGATGGAAACGTAGGAAAATAGTTAAGCGGAGGTAGGAGTGGAAAAACTTTTTTTACTTGCTGTATGTCTGGCGTGTTCCCATTCAAGAAAACCATCACTATTACAAATTCAGGTTGGATTGATGTTTCAGAGTAAAATGATCGTCAATACCTAGCAAATCCAGGATTCAATATCTCCTATATATTTACGCTACTAGTCATGAGCAATACCAGGTGCACAAACGATGAACTGGACTCAAAAACATTCAATATCAATTTCGTTCTGTAAATTCAGATAAAATAAAAAAAAGACGAGTGGGTAATGTCGGGGACATAACCGGAGTGACGTAGGACTATACAAAGGGGACAGCTTTTGCTAAATATATATTTTAAATATATTGCTTTATTTTCTTCTCCTACGTGAATACCTACCTATATAACTGAAAAATGGATTAGTTTACTGTTCTTTATGAACATGTTGAAGGTTCTGAAAAGAACTTTTGATGTTGTGTTTTTGCGTTTTTTTTACAAACTTTCTCAATTTTTTCTCACTATCTTATAGTTGCTTCTTGATATTTCTCTGAAGCCTTTGTACTTATTAAATGTTCAACGCCGGTCATCTTTTGGCGTATGCACATATCGTACAATCAAAATGATGGCTATGATAGGGAATGCATAGTGGTCTCAGCTCATTCACTATCATATATTTCACTATTGAGCACATTACCGTACCTTAAACTGTGGCTTCGGAGACGAATGAATTGTAAGATTTGTAGTCTCCGCAAACCAAATAAATAAAAATGAAAAAGAACTGAGGTTTTGGAGACAAACTCTACGATCTGTCGAGAAATCGACGAGCTATAAGCGTTCTAAAAAACCAACAGTGAATACAGGGACGGATGATCTTCGGATTAAAGTCCTTTAAAATAAGAACAGAGCAGCAGGAAATACATAGCTCATCATGTTGCTCCTTAGTTATGTTTCTATACAATGTAGATGTAACCTCAGTCAATTTTCAACATCAGTTATCAAACAAAGAAAGCAGTTCTTGCTACCACGAAAATTCGTGAATGCCATCATGCATACAATGTGTTGTAATTTGAAGCCACTTTTAATTCGGGAACCATGCATGGGTTTGTGAAAACTGAATGATCAATTTAAAAGACCTCGACCACCAATAAGTTCAAAAACAAGCATAAACAAAATAAATCAGTTCATATTATATATCATATTATGTCACTTTAGAATACATTGGTATTGCGAATAACTTTTGATAACTCCTCTCTTTAAAAGGTTTAATGGCCCTGAAAAGCGCCGTGTTTTACGGTGACTGGTTTTGCCACCAAAGCAGTTTGTATAAAGAACGAAACTTTTTTCTTCTGCTACCTGCTGCCGTTTTGCGATTGCGTTTGCCACTCGCTGAAACTAGTTGTTGCCACCGAACCGAATGTGCTCTGTTCTGTAGGCGAGTTTTCTTATTGTC
Organism: Toxorhynchites rutilus septentrionalis; assembly: GCF_029784135.1. NCBI lineage: Eukaryota > Metazoa > Arthropoda > Insecta > Diptera > Culicidae > Toxorhynchites > Toxorhynchites rutilus. Next base: position 228,978,404 of record NC_073746.1, read on the forward strand.
GTGAGCAGCTTTGCAAGCCAATTCGAGCACTCCGGCGGCCGAAATTCTATAAACGCTATTAGATATACTGGTGCTCCGGCACCAATCCGTTGATGCGATGTGATGTGAAACGATACCATACAACCACACTGAATGAAAAAAATACATTCATTACGATTTGTTGGCTCGTTGAATTCACATGCAGGCAAGAAAGGGTCCTTTTCAGGATCACAAAATTATCTTTATTCTAAAGAGTTTATTGTTTTGTTATTACTCGAGATGATGGGGATCTTGTTCGGCTAAACCTTCCTGTTTAGCGATTGCGTTTGCCACTCGCCACAGCATTCACAGTTGGAAAATTTCTTCCCATCCAGCTTGTGACATGTTGTACAGTAAATTACATTTAATGCGACATGCCGAAGCACCACTCAGTGTCGCATTGGAGGCGATTTTAACCTGTAATTGAATATTTGCGATGACAGTGGTACAGTGTCGACTTTCAATGTGGGGTCATAATTTGCAGCCCGAACTATATATTTACAAAAATGTCCAACTAAATATGTCGCATTACTAGTCCGTCAAATTAGCTAAATGTCGAGCTAAATGTAAATTACTGTACTTTCAATCTAGAAGCAATTTAAGAATTGGTGAAAATTTAATAATCAGGAAAGTCCCCAACCATCAATAAGCTCAGAACAACTGCCAAATTCACATACCAATCATATCCTGGCAAACAAATTATGAAAAAATCAATTTGTGTTTTATTATTATTTGGGATATTGTTTTAGAAAGCATTGAACTGTATTTCCTAAACTCTTTTTTGGAAGGGTTAATGGCCCTGAAAAGCGCCTTGTTTTATGGAATGGTTCCAATTTAGAGAACTTAGTACTCGTAATTTTGAAAAAAAAACCATTTCGAACGCCCTCGATGCCGCCTTGTTCTGGATTTGCCACCAAAGCAGTTTGTATAAAGAACGAAACTTTTTTCTTCTGCTACCTGCTGCCGTTTGGCGATTGCGTTTGTCACTCGCCACTCGCTGCAACTGTCTGTTGTCTCGATGTCCACCGAACCGAATGTGTTCTGTTCTGAATGCGGGTTTTCTTATCGTCACGAGCAGCATTGCCAGCTAACTCGATCACTTCGGCGGCCGAAACTATATAACGCCGGCTAGGTGACACACGGTTCGAGCGGGGTTTTGCCTTTCCCTTCACTGTTCCTCCTTTGCCATATCCAACCATGGCTGCTTGTGTTGGTTTGTTGATGTGATGTGATGCGAAACGATATGGTGTACGGTTTGGATGAGAATGATCGTTACGGAAGGAAGGAAGGTATTGTATTATAGAGACTTTAAACTTTTTCAGTTCATTCGTCTCTAGCCTTGAGAAAGGCCCTTTGAAAACTCTACTCTACTCTACTCCAGCGCTACCACCTCCACCCTCTTGCCTTGAGAAAGGCACTCGATCCCTCGCCGTCCAGCTCGTCCAGCAACGATGTTGTCCAGTCGGTGTCCACACAAAGAATGATCGTTACTGCAGCGGAGCGGGGATTTTTAAGCTGACTGGCTGGCTCGAGAATTACGCATGTGTGAGACTGCGACTAATGTTTCGTTCATTTTTTTTCTTTTTCCTTTCCAATCGTGCTTAATTCTATTTCGCTGCTGCTCTGGTTGCTCGTTTTGGTCGGTACGATTTGAGGAGCACAAAATGGACCAATCAAAAATGGGCACATAGGGCATTTGGACAATGCTTGATATTTAACAATTATTCAATTATTTATCTCAAGAAAAATGAAATGTTATTCGTTATGATAGATGCGTAGATATATTTCCTATCGATTGATGCAAAAACCTTCGCGATCTATTGAGAAATGCTCGAGTTATAAGCGTTCCAAATCTTGCATTTTTTCCTACTTGTTCAGTGCCTAGATTTCCATTTCACCCCCTATATCCGGTTAGACGTAGTCCTACGTCAAAACAATTTATTTTGTGCTCGATATAAGTTCGCCCAAACTGAATTGAAAATAGCATCACTATGAATGTTAAATTTAAAAAAAATAGAGGAAACTTGTAGTATAATAGACTGAATCGAACTGATAGCCAAATGATGCCAGCCCCACAAATCAACAATGAATCTTCCATTCTAGTATCCAATAGTGGGATCATACGTTCAACCTTGCCAACTGTCAAGATGTCAACAAATGTATCATTTTTTCCGGATTGAATATAGCACCTTGACATCCATTGAACGGGTTGATACACACGAGAAACAAACCAATTATACGATTTTAATCACTCTTCACCGGCAAAGTGTTAGTCACGCCGCCCATCATACCGGCAATTGTGATCTCCATAAAAAGGCGCACTGTTATTGACTCATCTCTACTTCCTGTCGTCGGAGCCAGTCATCAGCCCAAGGGCTATCTAGATTGCAATCGCGCCGAGGAGCAGCTCCAGCGCACAAAACAGCCTCATCCATGTGAGTTAATTAGGAAAAAGTACACTCCTGGGGAGTAAATCACGTAATCCTCCCGTGGCCTTTGCCAGCCAGCATCAGAACATAAAAATAAGTGAACAATGAACGAAACACGGGATTGCCATAACGAACCCCTTTTTCTTGGGTCGTCGTCTCTCTCTCCCTCTCTCTCGCTCGCTCCTCATTTATGCTGCGCAATCGTGACGACGATGAAGATGTGACTCCCGCTCGTTATAATTCGCAATTGTGTGTTATGACTTTTGCCTTTTCGCGCAATTGCTGATCCACCGATCAATCCAGAACCTCCATGGGATGAAATTTCTTTGTGCACCTTCAGGTTGATATCCGAGTGCACAGCTTTACGACAATGCTCGCTTCCACATTCCGCGTTCAAAAACGCAGCTGCGCCACTATAAACACGCAAAAAGTTCGATTATAAGGATTAATATAAACTGGCAAAACATTATCCAATTATGGTCCCAGGAAGACTCAGGAAAGTCGCCAGCCGCAGAACGGGAGAATGGAGGGGAAAAGCCAATAAGAAATCCTGTGCCAGCGGCGAAAGCTAACGGATCTTAAACCTCATCATCACAGAGTATCATATGCCTTGCAGGGATGCCTGACACATGCGGCGGAAAATGTGCAGAAGAAAGATCTCCAGGAAAGTCATTTCCAGCATATGACAGTTTAATGTGTACGACACTGCTTCGAGCGGTGTGATGATGGCGTAGTGCTGCGATGAGATGTGTGATATTTGGAGCCACAGTGGGCATTGTAGAAGTGGCTCCAACGCTACATACCCGATCGTCGGTTACATCTCCCATTCGATTCTAAATTTATTCAAATGAAAGAAAAGTAGTGAAGCAGATTTTAGCAATACATCACATCTGATTCTACAGCGATCATCTGGAACTATTGCGGCACCTCGCCGGAAGAACCGGAAGACAATGTATCGCAGATGGAAAGCTCACCACCGTAATAATAATCATCATCATCCTCATAATCATTACCGTACAGCGGAGGAAAACGGGGCCGGGATCCCATCGTCATCCAGTCGTACCGAACACTGTGAAGCGGTGTGTTGAATTTGTAATCACATTCATAAACTAAGCTGAAATATTACTCAATGAATTCAGCCTCCGTTTGGCTACATCACACCGAACACCACGGTTCGCGTTCAAGTTGCCATTGCTTCGAGCGCCTTGTTACTGTCATAGCTGGCTCGCTGTCTTCGAAAGTCGGGATCGAAACGCTCCGGGATGGGACGGCAACTTGGGAATGGATAGTTTTTGGTCCCGATTGTAATGTGAGTATTTCTCGCTATTCGCAGGAGAAGGGAGGTTGGATTCTACGACAGGCTCGTTTCGTATGTGTGTCTCTGCTCGATGCACTTTGTTCTATTGTCAAAGCCTGTAAATAATTTTTCCGAATAATACATAATCCATCATTGTTAGATTTTAGAGAAAAATCAGAGGTCAAAAGGATACAATTTTTAAGCAAATTGAAAATTTTTAAAAATCTCTGTTAACTGATATGGGGTCGATAAAAAAACACCACTACGTGATCGACAGGGTTCCCACCTAATTAAGTGTTTTCAACCATGACATTTCTTCATCTACCATTCACGCACATAGGAACTCATGCTTATCAGTTTGAACAAAGCCCCAAAACACTCACATGGTTCCTGGGATTCCGGAATAATGCTCCTGAATTTAGATACTACTTCAATACCGGGGTACCCAGGTATCCACAGTCGATCACGTAAAACGGTGAAAAAAAATTAAAGAACCCTTTCTTCGACCACTTGGGTTTGAGCTTTGAAATCTGAAAAGGTAGCCGAGTACCATGTTGAGTACATAACGGTTTAATAACAATCAATTACAATTGCTTAGAATTAGTAAACTCGGCTTACAATCACTACATTCTTGGTGATTAAACCAAAAATTAGGCGGAAGCATCTGTCTCAATAATATCTTACTCACCTGCAGAAATAAGAGAAGTCATCAAGGAATGTAATGGAAGTTTAGCGAGTTTGAAAAGAAATGACTCTGAGAAGTAACATTCCTATTCATTGTACACAGTGTCAAATTTATTAATATACAAATTCATACTAAGTATATTACGAATTAATATTTGTTAGATACCAAAATTATTTAGATACCCTGTGTTCATTTACCATAATTTACTAGAAATAGCATAGATCTGCGCGATTAAGACTTGGTAATCTGGCAGGCCATCAATTTTTTACCAAAAACAAGAAGTGGGTTATATCTGTGATATAATCGCAAGGTAAACGTAGGACTACCGTTGGCTCGGTAATCATTTATTTGAAATTGCATCTGAATCAATTCTAAATGAACGAATAAATGAATATTTTGAAAGATTGCTGAAAGTTTTTCTTGTTATTGTGTGGTTTTATGAGTATAAGTATGGAATTGTTATTAACATAAAATTCAACTCTTTCGAACTTGTTGGTGGTCCCGAAACGAACCGATGTAATTTGAATGGACTTGTAAGAGTAACTGAAGATGTTTGATACATGATTCATTTTTGTTTTCGTGAGAATAACAAGAGATTTTTCATGATCACTCCATGCGCCGAATAGAAACTGAGGGCGTCACTTCACGGTGAGAACGAAATAAAGTCTATATAACCTTGCATAAAATTAATTTCGTTTTTATCGTAATGTGGCAATTTTTCATGATTGTTCCATGCGAAAGCAGAAGAACAGAAACTGATTCTATTGACGAATTTACGTTAGATTTACAACCAGATGGCGCAGCGAGTAAAATGATGATGTTTTATTCAATTTTTATTAGAAAAATCTTTCTAAGCTAAAAAGGTTACAAAATCGCCATTTTACAATGGGGTATGTATATTTTGAAAAATGGCTTGGTATAAGTATTGTTACTTAATTTTTTTCAACTAGTTAAACGATGAGTAGCATGTGTTGCGCTAAAAATACTGCAACTCCTTCTTGTATTGACCCTTACATTATCAATGATATAATCCAACTTAATATGATATCGATTTCATCACCATTATCCACAGTATTCATAACCTGTATGCATTATCAAACTCAAAATTTTCGAAGATTATCAATGATTTTGATCCAATCGCGTGTTGAAATCATCGTAAATATAACTAACTTTCTTACCATATACTGAAGACATTTAATGGTTGAATAAAGTGAATAATCACGACCGTATCTTGCTTTTCAGTGCGTAGAAAAAACAAACATCATCACTTTTTTGGCTCTGAACTCTAGGTGTTGCATGAGCTGATTCAGCTTTGCGTAAATTCGTCAATTGGATTGCATCACGGGAACACCAAGTCGAATGCGTAATTGCGAATATTCCAATGTCGAACGAGATGCTGTGTGAGTTCATTATTCCATTTTTTATTCGACACGAAATATTATCTATTTAAAGCCACAAGATACGCTTGCACTACACTTTTCCACAACAACCTTTGTAACATAAGTAGCAATAAAAGTGGGAAAAAAATTATAGGAGTTGTGTCCGGAACACGATTTCTTTGTTGGGATGGGACTAGGAAATTATTCTAATTAATTCGTTGGCTGAACACATAGGATATTTATAAAATGCTTCGAATTTTTCATATCTTCAAACAAATCTAACAGAATTTTCGATTCGATACTTATGCAAGTCATCGAAATCCGTTCGCTTAGCAGAGATAGCTATTCATGTTAGCATTATTTCATAAAAATGTGACCTGTTTTCTGGATTGCCACCCTTGCTGAAAGACGTAGCTCTACATAAAAAAAAACCGAGTTGTTGATCTTACTCACAAGTAGTAAGGCCATGAAGACCAGGGGAAAGACGAACAGGGTAGGAAAGACACCCCTGTGTAATTGATAAATTGCATTTTTATTTTAGATTTTAATGATGTACAAACCTGCAATACAGTATATCAATTCCTTTGACACTTACTGTGTACACCTAGCTGGTTTTCTGTTAAAATTGTAAATAAAAACAGAAAAAAGAATCTACAAAGAGCAGCTCGATGTAAATTTTCGTCTGCAGAAGATAAGGTTCTCATTGTTATCGAGTAATTATTTGGGGTATTTTTCGTTACGTAAATGTTTTACCATCACTTCTCTTCCAGTTTATCGAATCAGCAGTGAAGTTTTCTCATTTTTACTCCGAAAATATTGACGAAAATAAAATACTAATCAAGTCGGGTAAGACGGACACTCCCCGACAAAGAACAAACATTTTGTTTTGAAAACAATTTGTTTATCCCCTCCTTCTTCTATTAACAGATGCCCACTAACTACGTTTGCAAGTGCAACCAGATATCATGGACGAATTAGCAGAGCGGTTTTTAAAACGTTATCCAAATTAGTCATTCCGAATGCCGGAAACCATTTTAAACATGGAAAAATGAATTACAGGCCCTTCTAGGTGATTTTAGTCTAGCCTTTTTGTTAGATCATTTCTATCCCGACTCAATCTCAATTTTTTCAAAGATGCCGGACACATTCATTTTTCAAAATTTCTGCCTCCAAGACAAATTTTATTATGAAAAGAGATCTAGACTATCAATTTGCAGTATGATAGCTATATATTTTTTTGTGAAATTCGCGGAAAAAATCAACTTTTACTTAGGGAGTCCGTCTTTACCACCCTTCCCCTATATAATAAGAAGGTCATGTGGACTATATGATTAGAATCCTGGACACTCTTATGCAACTCCTCCAATAAAAAAAAATATTGTTTACTTTACTCTGCCGTCCTGATTTAAAATCATTTTCTGAATGCGCTTTTTATTTCGGACATGGGTTTGTGAAACACAAATATTTGTTTTGATTTTAGTAATTTTTTTGTCAACAGCTAGGTACAATGCTTGACACTACACCAAATTTATACAATAGTAACTATCAGTCACACTAATTCAACATGCAAAAGATGCTATGGTTTTGAGTATGATATTGAATATAATGAAAAAGTGTCCAGATTGAAAAGCCGTTTGGATTCAAAAGCAATACTGGCAATACACGGAAGAGAGCTTTTTGGCTTAAGTAAAACGGAGAGCGTAAACAACTCAATTTTACCTTTTTTTATCCCATTTGTTTATTTGTTTAGGATCATTAGCATTTTAGCTGTAACAGAGCCGGATTTGAATCGTGTACGTGTTACATGTTTATCGTATCTATACATATGGTAAATTACGCAGTAGCTGTTTAGGCGCAAGAGTATTCCATCTGTTCCATTGTTCAGTTAGACCGGACAGCGGAGCAAATTTATTTGATCATTGTTGTGTTATTAGCACAACAGCCCGATGTTTATGCAAGCAGAGTTTGTGTGGAGGAAGAGAGGCCAGGACTCCGACTGTGAATCGATCTCCCTCACTGATCATTGTTTTGTGGACATAGTTCTTCTGTAAAAACAAAAAAAGGTCAATTCAGGGCCCTGAGTTTTGAACTCGTGAGCGATTTTTTACCTATGATACGTGCATATTTGCAAAGTGTCTCTCATCATGCTCGTTTATATTGCTATATCATATGTATCATACATAAACTCGACTCTCGCTTTAGTAAATGCTGTACCAGTATGGGTGGATAGCACATTTAACCCTTTACAAGGCAGGGGCAACTATATTGCCGACCAGAAAAATAAATATTGTTTTCGCTGCACTTGGAATATTATTTCCATATTTTGGAATACTCGATTTTTTTAAGGCTAAAAAAGTACGATATTAATTTGAGAGTCATTTTTATGTGGAAAAACCGCGAGAAAGTTCTGTTCTTGGAAGTACAACAAGTTGATAAGTTTTTCATTGAAAACGTACTTTTTAGAATCTACCGTGTGAGATCATGCAGTTTTTTCAATAAAATAAATGGTGTATTCGAGGAAAAATTTTCTATTTTTTCTTTGTAACTCTATATAAAAAACCTTTTTTTCTCGCTGCACTAGGAATATTGTTTTGGTTTTTGCATAACCGCAATAAAGTGAGCTTACAAAGCAGCGGACAGTGGCAACTATATTACCACCAAATTTTTAATTTGTTTCAATAGTTTATTTTTTATCGAAGGTAAATATGTGTTCTACTTCAATTGAGGATTATGTTCTCTGAAGTTGAAGTCGATTCGTTGTCTAGTTTCCACAAGCTTGATTGCCCTGTAATCCTAAGGTAAGAATCGAGAAGATGATAAGGTGTGCAAGCGGTCGTTGACAATGACATGCATTAAACTATCAGTATCTGAACACTTAGACCGAATTGTTAATCAGAGGATAACACCGCGAATCCATTTTCAGTATGTATTTCTTCAAGTAGTAGTTTTAGGAAAATTTATTTTTCAAAGAAATTAAACAAGTAGCAATTACACCCTTCATGACAAAAATACAGGGGTGTGTATAGGTTAATTTTGACTTTTGCGAGCCACAGCTTTCGTGCTAGAGTTTCCGTAGCGTACAAAGAATTCCCAGCAAATATTAAATCGTATATCTTGGCATATTCTTAGTCATATATGAAATGGGATCGAAATACAATCGTATATAGTATCGATCAAAGCATATATCGCGTGTATCTAAAACCGAAATAATTGAGAGAAAAAATTTTCTCAGACAATTGAACAAAAATTATTTAGAATCGAGATAGTTCCTACGAAGCAATACACTGGTTTTTTTATAAGCAGAGAACTATTGTCTAATGAAATGTGAAAACATCCCCTCATTTGAATCAACAAATCTTGGTTGATTCAAATGAAGGGACTGGCTTAAAGATTCAAGGTGGGACATTTATGCCTACAATATCAACATGGGACAATTGAACTTGATGCTGTTTTTTGAATTACTGGGAACAAGCAATAAGTTTTTTTTTTGTGTTTTTCCGAAAGGTTATACATACATCGTTTTATGAAAAAGGGAGTGATCTTCAATACTTTGCAGAATATAAATCTCGTTGTTAATAGGCATTCGCTAACAAGGTGTACACGTGTTCTGTTAAACTTTTTTTTATTTGTTTGAGAATCAGCTCGCTCTTCCAAACCAGAGATGAGTACATCAGCCCCGCTGAAAGTGTGACATAAAATTCTTGTACTTGAACCGATTTATTTGATATGGATCTACAAAAATTATATGGTGGGACAGTTATGAATAGAATATGACCATGGGACAATAGAGCTTGATATGGTTTTTTTAAAGCTGGGAACAAACTATAACTTTTTTGTGGTTTTTCGGAAGACTAGGCATATTACTAATTCATCGTTGTATGAAGAAACGTGGAAATTTTCGAGAAGGGACAATGGGACATGCTATGTGTAGAACGGAAGGTTAAATAAACAAAATCGGCAACCAGGAATGACGTATCCGATTGTATCTCTTTCATATCATATGTTCGAATTTTAACCGCTCTAGAATTAAATTTCAGATAGCCGTGCGGGATAGCTACTACTTGATAATCCAAACAACCGTGTTTCAAATCCCACCGGAATAATTTTCTTACCCATTATTTGAAACATTCATACGCCTCTCCCACTGAAAGTCAATTAAATAATTTCTTTTTCTAGAAACATAAATGTTCTCATATATACAAATGGAGATTCGTGAGGTTATAAAAATAATTATAACCTCGCTAATATTTTCGCGAATTGGTTTCATTTTCTATGTATGTAAACTAAGTAATTGGCTTTAATTTTATATATCGGTCACCTAGATCGGTTCAGTAGTTCAAATGTAAAGAATTTTCGAAAAAAAGTCCTTTTTGGAAAAAAGGCGAAAAATGGATTTTTCGTACCACTTTAAAATGGAAATGGGCATCACAATGAAAAAATAAAAAAATACCGATCTAATATTTTGCGATATAGAACAAATATACCACTTTTCATGAAAATCTAAGAACCACTATACTGGTCGGACTTGATTATATATAATCGTAATTTCACTTTCAACGTTAATTTTCGAATCCAATACAATACGGATCACAAAAAAGCTATTTTTCTATTAATGTTTGACATTCATACATTAATGAAAAAAAAATTTTCTTGAGATTCGATTATGTATAGGATTTGAAAAAAATTGTTGAAAAAAAATGGTCGACTATATATAATCGAGTCAGACCTGTATCGGTTTTACATGGCATGGTTGCATATGCCAATAATCGTACAAGATGAAAGTGTAAGTCATATATTCACTCAAATTAATTCACAAGCATTTGTCATGTATGTATAGTAGGGTGGCAATGGATATATGGAAAAAATTTCATCATCGAATTTCAAAAATCGACCATGTACATTTTGTTTATTGGCCAAAAAAATTATCTGTGCAAAGTTTCAAAACTTTGAGTACTTTGAGGCACCCCTAAAACATGCCCGATTGATTTGAAATTTTGTACAAGTCATTTTTTGGGCCAATAAACAAAATGTACATGGTCGATTTTTGAAATTCGATGATGAAATTTTTTCCATACATCCATTGCCACCCTACTATCGATAATTTTTTTGTTCATGCCTTCATTGCCTCTCAGGCTCAAAGTCAAAGTCCCAAAAGGTCGATTTTCGGCTAAACAATTATTTTCGAGATGACACCAGATCTCGACGTTTCATGCATTTTTAAGTCATTTGGCATCGAAAAAAATCCTTTTTTTCCAAATTACTCCCCCGAGGATCAAAAAATCAAAACTTTGAGCGCTTTGAGGCACCCCTAAATCATACCCGATTGAGCTGAAACTTTGCAGGTCAACTTTTTTGGCAAATAAACAAAATGTACATGGTCGGGTTTGGAAATTTGACATGACCGTTTTCGCTGCCACCCTAATGTATAGCGCCTCCACTTTTGCACGTATGTGCTAGTTAAGCGTATCATATTCCATTCAAAATTTGTGGTATTCGGATTCTATTCCCGTTCTGGTCGGGGAATTTTTCATTAAGAATATTTCGCCCGACTTGCACTGGTACACGTGTATTTTCCAATTTCCCGCTCAGAATACAATCAAGGCGTGTTATTAGACATAGCAATCTTAACAAATAAAAACGGTACAAGTAAAACCTACGTTGAGACGGCGAAGTTCCTTTAGAAACGTTAGGTATCACATGAAAAATTCGAAAATTCATCAGCTGATAATTAGATAAGATAATTTTCACATATTTTTCCCTTAAAGTTCATTAAACCTACAAAATGATATCCATCCCTTTTTTGTACGTTATTTCTGTGCTGAGAAATATCCTACTTTATGTGACCAAGTATAACTGATACAGGCTTTCAATAGTATATCAAGATAATACAGTTGTAGATTATTCCAAACGTTTCCATACTACAAAAATCCTTCGATAAACGAGAGAAAATCACAAATCGTACAACCCTAATCTCTAACCCTCGAATCACAGGTGTCTTTATGTACAGTGCTAAATGCAGATCAGTGCAGCTTCCGCTGGCAGAGATCGCAATCATCATACGCAGAACAACAGCAGGACCAAGCAGATGCGACACGACTGTATCGTAATCGAGTTAAGACGTGCAAATGTATGTGCGAAAAAGATAAAGCACTCATTAATAAGCTCGAATGCGAACATTGACAGTGCTGATAGGCAAGTATGATTGTGCGAGGTGAGCGAAAATATGACCACCTCGTTCGAACGACCTGGACAATCGGCAAGTCTCGCATTCACACTCCATTGCAACGACCTGCGCAAGTAGTTTATGTAAATTATTACGACTTTTAATTAAGTTTGACGGAATTGATAAATATAATCCTATTTGATTTTATTTAATGGGTTAGCGAGCGCGAGGAATATGGGGTAATGTGTTCAAGGTTCTGCACATAAATTTGTATAGGCGCATGTGCAGTTACTCGCTATAGGCTATGTGTCGCAAAGCCCTGTTGCTTTAAGAAATGGTCGATAGATTATGGTCAATTGATTAACGCTATTATAGGAGAGTATGTCTGGCGGAATCGAACCGAACGATGGTGCAACGATTTGTATTATATTTCAGTTAAGTCGATCTGTAGGGGTGATTTGACATGAATGGCACTCATGTACACGTGCACTACTAATCTTTAAAATGCCATTCAATAGATTAGTTAGCCCGAATTCAATAGCAATGGCTGTGAACATGATAGTTTCAGCCAACCAGGAAAACAACAAAATTTTATGGTACATTATTAATTAGAACTATGAAAGCCCTTTGTTTGACAGAGGTTGCTCTGAAACATAACCTTTTTAATGAATGTATTCATGCTACACCAAGAAGCAGAAGATCGTCGGTATCAAACACATTCCAAAGGATCGAAGAAATAACAGTTTTCACACAACGGACAACGATCCCGATTGTTATCATCATCATTATCGTTGTCATAATCAAGATCACAGAGTGTGCACATACGGCTGGAAAATGGTTCAAAATTACATAATGAGTAGAAAGACCATCGCCCGTCGGCACACGCGTCTACTGGTTTTGCATTAGATCAACCTGTTTTCTCTCCTGTTGTTGTTTGGGCACCCTTCTGATGGATGGTGGTCGATGGTGGTGAATGTTTATTTCTCTACAGACAGATAATTCGCGGCTTTTGTGGCATCGATGGTGCCGACGGCGACTCGACCGAAGAGACTGTGTGTGTGAGCAGCGTTTGGTTGAAATTTCAGGATAAATCTACACTGACGCCACCGCCGACGGGCTTTTTGTTAATACTATAGAATTATAGCGTTAAGTGAAATCGAAAGTTTCGCCTGGGTATCGGCGACCGGGGCGCTCCAAGTGGGTAATTATGAATAGAGTCGTAAAATAAAATACTATAGACGCTTAATATCACGTTATTTGCATTAGGCATATCATTACATTGGTTGATTATGGGCTCTTGGCGAACGAATTGAACTTTATTGGTATTGCGTGCCGGTAATGGGATGCCACAAGTGATTGCAAAACATTGATAGTATTTTCACAAATGACATAATTATTTTGGAACTCATCACAGTTTGCTGAAATTTCCAATTTTTATAATATAGAATGTAGAATATTAGACTGCGATGTTATCAAAGACTCTTATCAGAAAAGATTCAAAATATGCCAGCGATTGGTCCCCTTGCTATAAACAGTAGAATAAGTTGAAATGTAAATACACAATAGATATATGAATAGATTTAAGAATTGAGTGTGTGTGTGTGTGTGTATGTGTGTGTGTTTGTGTGATTATCATCATTGTAACAATTTCCTTACATCCCATCCTTTTCCTGAAAAAAATATGTCACCCTTCTAAACTCGAGTAGACCGCGAGTAATCGGTTTTCTACCTTACTAACCTTAGATTTAATAAAATGTTTATGTATAGTTGTAAAAATATTGTTAAGAATTTGGCTCCAGTTACATAAGTTATGTAACTGAGCCTGTAAATATAAACGAATTTAATAAAAAAATAAAAAGATTCAAAATATTTTATTTGATTCTAGTCTTGTGATTACTGTTAATTTTGATTAATCGCATATATGTATATCATTATCAGGAACGAGAATCATAAAGGAGGCCTTCTCTTATCTCTCCGGCTAAACTGCAGTCTGGTCTCCAGAAATCTAAAAACATTGAGGTACAAACTGAACTTCTGGATTCTTCTCACGATGATACACAGTTAAAGGTTGGATACGAAATGAGCATTGGTATGAAAACGAGAATGTATTTTATTGGATAATTGCTCTACGTTCTTACTATCGTTCACACAAATATTATACACTCAAAGCTCTCTATAACGACAATCTTTATAGCGACAAATCTCTCTATAACGACATATCCAAAGGTCCCTTCAAAATCACATAGGAATTCTTCTCTTTATTGTGACATTTCTCTATAACGACCTCTCCCTATAACGACACATTATCGCTTCTATTTACTAGAACATAACATTCTCTATTGTGACAATTTTCAATTCCACTCCACTCATAGTGTTTGTGTCAATGTCAGTTCCCACGGACGTATATAGTCTATTTTGTGTATTATAAGGTGTTTGTTGTCGGTATAATCACCTGTAGAACTAGGCATCAAATACCCGAGTAGAATCTCATATATTCACTCTCTCGCTTATCGCTCGCACACGACCACATGTTCTCTTATCACGCCAGTTATCTGGCAGCCACCATAAGAGACACACGCAGTTGTCTACACGTAATAAAGATATACGTTGAAATATAGATTTAGTTTCTCGCCAAAGTATTTTCATGTGCTTTTATCACCCATCGGAAAGATTGCGATACAGGTGAGCCCGACCTGCCCAACATAAGGTTTAATCAACTGTAAACATCTGTTCACGCCTAACTGATTTAAATTTTCAGATACTTACAAAAACGAAAATTTAAACCATAAAAGATAGGGATAGCTTATTGAAACAAATTATTGTACAAGAATCCCGTCCTAGAGCAAAAGGATAAAATTGCATTAAATATGAAATAAATTTAAAAATGAATGTATTGTTTGCGCAATTGTTATATGGATAAAACTTTTGATATCAAGTCCAGGCAATAACTTGAAGTATCCTTTGTTTCACTTCGAAAACATTCACTGCCCAAAATGAGTTGAAATAAACGAAAATCTTCAACGCTAAAAATAAATTGGACATAATTCAAAGGTTCGAAAAGGGTACTAAAAAGACAACATTGTCTAATGAATTCAATGTGCCGCACAATGCGAATTAATTCTTTTAAAAATATGGATGTTGATGTTCAATTGGTATATTTTGTCGAATCATTTATTAAATCAGTGCCTGACGGAGCATATGAAACTATAAGCCCACCCTCTCAAAACCAGCAAGCAGATGCTTTCCAGATTATCTACGCTGGTTTATTAACAAAAAAAAATCAATTGAAAATTTACTATTTTTTCTATCTAGAGAAAAAAACTGTATCGGACGAATGAGCTGAATTTTATATTAATTGTTTAGTGTTTATTGTTTCAAATTGGTTAGACATCAATTCCTTTTGTTTCTGATATAATTATTGTTTGGCCTGAGCTTGACCGTTTCTCTTCTTATAGCGACATCTAAGCTCTCTATAACGACAATCTTTTATAGTGACAATTCTCTATAACGACGGTCCCTTGCGATGTCGCTATAGAGAGCTTTCGCTGTATATACTCAAATTTACACATCCTACGACTGTATTGCAAAAGACTCCTACCTGGTCAAACTATCGGCATCGACTCCTCAAACGTAATATATTTGTTGCGTTGAAAAACTTTTATCGCGCACAAGATGCGTGTCACTGATATATAAATTATAACCGTCAACCAAATTCGAGGTATGTTCAATGTAAACAAAACCATTTAAGGCAAAATCCCAAACGACTCCAGTAATTCACCTATGAAAAACACAAATTAAAGGATCATCCTACACAAATGATTCTGGGGGAACAGTCATCCAGTCATCCAAATATATGATCACTCTTAGATCTACAGTTTTCCAACAGTTTTGCCGCGATAACGTTACATTTTAGGGGCAATATTTTCAGCGTTAATGCCTCTTTGTCGGGTGAACTAGATATGATAATCAATTCATTCGAAATATAATAAGGGAACGAATTATATGTTTGTTATTTATTGACCAAAAAAACTGTTTCAATAGCTCAAAAACAAACTTTCAACTGAAAATCAATTTGGGCAGCCAAACTTAACTCCTAAAGCCTTGAGAGAAGCCATTTGGAAAGGATCGCTTCCGCCAGCTTGATGACTGATGAATCGCGAATGATTTATTGGTGCCTTTTTTCCGATCGATCATTCGATTTTCGTGAATTCGAGCATTGTTTTCGGCTTCAAAGTGCATTCGAGCAAAGTGGCGTCAAAGTGTAGCCCAATTCAAGACGGATATGAAAAAAGCTTTTTCCCGCGCGTTGAATGATGTGCTTTTAGATTACAAATTTGTTCCGCATCGGTTGCTAGATTATTTTTACAAATTTTATATTTTATGTTAAAAATGTCTGAACTTCCCGACAATGGTCTCGAAAACTTGAAAAACAAAAAAAAACATTTTTTCAAAAGTTTCAGTATACATTTTTAAGGTGCAGTTTTTTCTTCGAATGTTTACTTAAATACATTTCACTAACTGATAAGAGATCGGAAATCTGATTCAGCAGATTGAAAGGAAGAAATTTTCCAAAATAGGAACATTCGGAAAAATCGGCAAAAAAGCACAATGTTCAGATCACCGTTATTATATTTGTCTAAATATGACCTCAAGGGCGAAATAAACAAACATGGGTGTAAAATTTATCGAAATGTGATAGCTCCTATATCTACTTGAGCGAAAAAAGAGTTTTTTTTTCTCTGCAAATGCTTTTTTCATAGGGTTGATTGTTCATTTCAATTGAATTTATTTATTCCGAATCCAGGATTGGCAGAAAAAATACCTTTTCGTGTCCTGAAGCGTCAAATGAGCAAAAAAAAATCATATGTCTCAAAAGCTTTAAAATGTTTGTATGTATGAGAGCAGACATCTCTCTTTTTTCTACTCTTTTGAGATTGCACAAAAAAGGTTCAACGAAATCAACAGAGATCGAAACCAGGGCCGGCTGGAACGCAAGGCTGTTTTACAATATACCATATACTATATTAGAACACTTGTAATACTAACCTCGAGTCAACCGCGAGTAATCGGTTACATATTACTAACATAGTCTAAGCAAACATTGTCAAAATATTGAACTCCCGGCCCCGTTAGGCTGACGCCATATGAGCCTTAATAAAATATATATTTTGGATAAAAAAAACGTCAACTTGTTGACAAAACATGTGCTAAAAATTAATATTGGGTGTAGATCAAGGTGGTCCAAATCCGACCTCTGCTTGGATATATGCAATAGAGCTACTTATCGAATTTTCTGTAGTGTCAAATGAAAGGTGTCACAATTTGGTTGCGTGGTAACCTTTTTCCTACTCCCCTCATTCTAGCGTTATAGCAAAATTTTGCTTTTTCAGTGCATCAAAAAGGAAAAATCGATTTTGGCCTTTATGGAAAATGAGTTTCCTTTTTTTAACACTTGAACTACCGACATTTGCTATACACCAATTTCTACCAAACCGATCATTTTGACCGGTGTAATATTTAGCTGTCAAAATATAAAAATTCGAAAAAAATTTACAGAGAATAAAATATATTTCATTCTGATATTTCAAGTACATGATAAATACATCTATTTGCATAAAATATAGTATTTTGATTTATATTTTTATTTAGACATAAAAGACAAAAAAGTTAGAGAAACCGAGTGAAAAGTGCAAAAAAGGGATGCATATAATTTTGAAGCTCATACTTTCTTGTTTATGCTTATGTTTTGTTAAGTCATATGTTTTATTTTTCCCAGCTTTCCCGTTGCTAAAGTCCAACGGATTCAAACCGGGAGAATATGCGAGCCATTCAGAGGTGCTGAATATTTTTGCGAGATAATTCGTGAATCTTCTGTTTCTTGAAAGATCTATCCCCAAGGTCTTTCTTGATGATTTTATGCATTTTTCCTCAATTCGTTTCACGGTTCTGTACACGAATAATCTGCCCAAATTCAGATGTGGCAGCTTCCTTATGATCTTTATGTTGCTCATTCCAGCAAGATACAAGATCTTGATTTGCTCTACTCGAATTAATTTCCATTATCCTCTGAAAAAAAGTGAAACACGGGTTTTTTTTTCAAATTTTAAATATTTTTATCAAGGCTCATATGGCGTTAGCCTGACGGGGCCGGAGTTCAATATTTTGACAATTTTTCTTATTATCAATGTTAGTAATAATTAACCGATTACTCGCGGTCGGCTCAAGGTTAGTATTACAAGTGTTCTCGTAATTGGGATGTTGCTGTCTCCAATGCTCTGTACGTGTGCCCGACACGGGATACTTCCTATTGGGATGCAGCTGACCATTAATCAGCAACGCCCCCTAGTATGTACCCCATATCTAGCGTGGTGCGTCTTCTCGACTCGAGGAATCCAGGATAGAATGGTCACTACCCGGCGCAATCATCAGCTCGTGTAGAGTTGTCATGAGCGGTACAACCTTTGGCTCTTGTTGAATCATCAGTGGACTGCACAACCTTTGGCCCGTGTATCTGTAAAGAGTGTGTGGATGTATTGCCGCGACTAAGTAAAAGTTTATAGATCGGATAGGAGGGATATGAAACAGGGACACAACGAAGGAAACATCATTAAACGTTGACATCGGCGTTTCTGAGGAACAGGTATAGATGAAGCAGAAGATCAGGATCACGGCTATCTAAGATATTCCGGACGGGGATGTCCGATTGTCTGCCTTGTGCTCTCAGTGCTCTAGAGAGCTGAGAGCGAGCAGCATGGAACCGGATACACAACCAGACAACATGCTCGATGTCGTGGTAGCCATCGCCAAAACCACAAAGATTGTTTGCTGCGAGCCCAATGCGATAGAGATGCGCGTTTAGGTTGTAGTGATTGGACATGAGCCGAGATATCACGCGAATGAAATCACGACCTACATTCAATCCCTTAAACCAAGCACTCGTCGAAACCTTAGGGATAATCGTGTGTAACCAACGACCGAACTCATCTTCACTCCACATGCGCTGCCAACTAACGAGTGTGTCCTGACGAGGAATGTGAAAAAATTCATTATAGGCAATTTGCCTTTCAAAAAGTGTACCTTCTGAAGCGCCCACCTTAAAGGGTGTGTCGCATCAAATTGCATCACGGAAAAAACGCTGTAGAAATTTAATTTTTAGGAATTATATCTTCGGCTTTCGCTTATAATCAGATAAGAGTGTATAGATCACGTTGGCCATGCTTCACTGTCAATTTTTCGTAAATTTGGAAAAAATGTCGTCGAACGAAAAAGAGCGTCGTGAATTAATCCTGTGCACTCATTTCGAGAATCCGGAGTTGTCACATCGGGACATCGGTAAGATGCTGGGAATCGTCCAATCCACGGTCAGCAGAGTACTAAAACGATACTTCGAGAACCTAACCATCGACCGGAAGGTGAAGAACGGCAAAAATGGATGCTCCGTCAGTGAAAAAGATCACAAGCGCATAGTTAAGCAGTTTAGACGTGATCCGAGAAGTTCGGTCCGGGATGTCGCCAATAAGCTAAATTTGTCAAGTTCATTCGTCCAGCGGACCAAGCAGCGGGAGGGCCTGCGTACATACAAGGTTCAGAAGGCTCCTAACCGCGACGAAAGGCAAAACATGGTGGGGAAGACGCGAGCCCGGAAGCTGTACACCGAAATGCTGACGAAGCCGCATTGCCTGGTAATGGACGACAAAACCTACGTCAAAGCGGACTTTCGTCAGCTGCCGGGCCTGTTGTTCTTCTCCGCAGAGGACAAATTCAGCGAACCGGAGGAGATGCAAGCAGAAACTATCCAAGTTTGCCAAAAAGTACATGGTGTGGCAAGCGATCTGCTCTTGCGGAAAGCGGAGCGCCCCCTTCGTGATGACCGGCACGGTAAACGGGCAGGTTTACCTTAAGGAGTGCCTACAGAAGCGCTTACTACCACTATTGAAGCAGCACGAGGGCCCGACCATCTTCTGGCCGGATCTCGCTTCGTGCCACTATTCAAAGGACGTGTTGGAGTGATACGAAGCCAACGGGGTCACCTTCGTGCCAAAGGAAATAAACCCGCCCAACGCGCCGGAGCTTAGCCCAATAGAGAAATATTGGGCGATTATGAAGCAGGCCCTCCGGAAGAACCCAAAAGTTGTCAAATCGGAGGCGGACTTCAAGAGAAAATGGATTTCTGTTCAAAAAAAAACTACAACCTGACGTTGTACAGAACCTTATGGACGGAGTAAAGAGGAAGGTGCGAGCATACGGGCTTGGGCTCGAAGTATGAATAAAAAGAAAATGCCAAAAGTTGTTTAATAGTTTTTATTTTACTGTCTAAAATTTTTTTGTCTTTTTTTTATTTTACTGTACAAGATTTTCATGTCACGCTTTCAGCAGGGCTAATCCATTCATTTCTCAAACAAATTTTAAAAAAGTTCAACAGAACACGTGTACATCTTGTTAGCGAATGCCTAATAACAATGAGATATAAATTTTGCAAAGGAGTTTCAGATTACTCACTGTGCTCACAAGAGATATTACTACCATATACTACATACCGAAGTTACTACATTGCGTTTCACAACTATAGAACCACTAATTTTTTCTGAGTTTCCAGAGATATGTAAGAAGTCGGTTGAATTGAAGTATATAGTGTTGGACATAATAACTATTTTCATTTATAGTACTGGCCACTTCTTACATATCTCTAGAAACTCAGAAAAAATGAGTGGTTCTATAGTTTTGAAATGCCGTGTGGTTACGGCACCAATTGCATTTACTATTCTATGCTATTGAACTGCCATTTCACACATAGTTCTCACATGTTACTGTTTGGCAAATTTACTTTTTTCTTCATAAAACGATGTTTTAATGCATAAACTTTTGGAAAAACACAAAGAAAAATAATATGTCAAATATGTAAATGATTGACATCGACAACGATGAAACAGTAACATAACATTAGTTGAACAGGAAAAAGGCATTGCCAAAAATATTGATGTCGACACGATAGACAGACATTTTGGCAATAATTACTCGATGAATTATAGATTGTTCACACTGATCTGAGAGCTCCTCCCAAACACCTATAGTTTAATAAATGAATAATAAACATGGCCTAATCTTTAAAAGCAGCTGTAGATCACGATGTATAATAGAAAAAATAGAGCAACTTTCGAATTAGGTGAAACTCATATCCTCAGCCCGTTTCTCGAAGAGATAGTCTCGGATGGTATTGTGCATCCGGCTAAAAATACTCCAAAACCAAAGCTAGCCAACCAGATCGGTGATACTTTCGGACTCACCGCCGTCCCTGAGCCACTTCCGAGTGTCTGCGGCTCGTCGATTTTTCCGTGTTTGCTCACTTGCAACTAGGTTGTCGCGCATATCCAACCACCGCAACCACCGTTGATATGCAGTGGTGCTATACTAATTCACTGGACCTGTTTTTGGTGTGTACAGACCACGCGTTTTATTTCTTTACGCGAACGCTTGTATGCTTGTTCGATTTGGCCTCTGGTCTTTGAGCAAACGTTGTTCCTCTCTGCGCCCCACAGAAAGCAATCAACTACGACAACACGCCACTCCGCCTACACGCTAATGCCGGGGAGCAGAAGTGTGGCGGCGGCGGCGGCGGCTAGAGACACGCGTCTCGGAAAACGAATTTATGAATGAAATCTCGCCAGTTCGCTTGGCACATGATCCAGCGCAAACAAAAAAAAGAGCAACGAAAAATCCCATGTATGGCAATCTTATGTAAACAGCACAGCCAACGAGTCGGATTTCTAGCCGAGTACCGGCACAACACCTTTTCGGACGCAGGGCCGAATTCTACGGAAGATGAAGAATTGACAAATAGCCAAAGGTTTGAATGTCAACTTATTTTTGATTTATAATTAAATTTCTGTTTCATATGAAAATAGGATAAAATAGCCTTGTTTTGCGAAAACTTCCTAGTATTCCTACTTCAACTCTGGGCTACAGGAAACTTGCAGTTTATTGTGTCTTAATGACACACACACTTATACAAATCCTTACAATCAGTTTCGGCAATAAAAGACGAGATGTCAACCGACGCCAGCTGGGGAAGAGACGAACCTTGCTACTCCATTCATACATTGGCTCCGTTCGTTCGTGAAATAACTAAACAAAATTAATGAAACTGAACGACCAAACCACTCAACCACCGGTGGAGATACTCTGTGTGTCACCTCGAACTGGTGACAGACTGTCGCTTCGCTGTTGGTGATGTCTTTCGTTTCACTTTATTATGAATAAATCTCTACTACGTAGCACGAAGAACGAAACCATGCTTATGAAGGTTAGTCCTCTTCAATGGAAAGATTATTCTAGTATCAAAGAGACAAAAAACGCTGTCCCAACGAGGAGATAAAGCAATAAAAATGGTTTACTAATAAAGAGTCCCTTACTTATTGTATTTTCACTAGGCTAGTAATCTGTTCCCTTTGTTCAATATGAAAAACACATTTGCATTGAATTCTATTATTAGTTGTACTGCATTTTCATTATCATCCTTAAGTTGCCCTTCATAATGCTCGTCTCAGCTTATTTCGCTGTCTTCTGAAGTGTTAAGAAATCTGTTCTAATGAGAACACCGTGTTGAATATTAAACCTTAGATCATTTAGAATGGGACACTCTCGGATGAGGGTATTTTTATAACCTTTCTTTTAATCAAAACACTTTTTAAGGATGAATCAAAGATAACAACATAACACTCATAAAAGAACTTAAACAAATCATTCACCATTAGTTCGAAGAAATTCTCTCACTTCACCGATTTCACCAATCCTCCATCTGAATAATATTTCTGCTCCCTATATCTTCAGATTCCGCTACTTATTTATTGGACGGATCCTGAGGAGGTATCGCTTGTTTGCAAAAATAAATGTTAACTCACATTTGAGTGATTTTGGGTATAGTGTTTTATAATTGCAATTTTAAATATTTTAATTGTAAACTTCTTGTTATGACAAAAATATTATTATCATGGAGTAAAAACATATTTCTATTCGCATGTAAGAGTGGCATAAAAGTTTTTCTAACCCGTTTGATATGTTGAAAATCAGAATTGTGATCGATCGTCATCAATGTGGCACCGAAGCTTTAGAAGGTAACCTGAAGCCCCACTGTTGAAGTTGCTTCCTCAATAGGTTTGAGTCACTGGAACTCCCATCATGGGAACATGACCAGTCAAAGTTCTCGGCGCTATAGGTTTTTCGGTTTCTCTTCCCTCATTAAACACCTCATAGAAATGATCTACTAGTTTACAACAAGACTTGAAGCGGAATCTTACAACGGACTATCCACTGTGGCTCATCTTATCTCCGATTACATCCAGAGCTTCTATGTATAACAATGCATTTCCATCGACATAGAGTCGATCCAACGCCTAACAACATGGGAGGAGTATAAATTAAATTTTCTGCTGAAATTCAGAAGAAACTTGAGAGGTTTTTGGAACATGGTTCATGAGCTACTATATAGCACTATGCGTTCGAGTTTCTAGTAATAAAAAGAAAAAGAAAAAAAAGGTAATATACGAGATAAGGACAGTGCAGAACATTAACACATAGTATTCAGAAAATCTGGAAACAGCAAACGCTTAGAAAATCAGTAGAAAATGATTAAAAATGATTTAATTTATCACTTTTGGTACTTACTATTTTAGAATGAAACGAAATTTTAGAATTAGCTTTTTCGTTGAAATTTTCACAGGCCTTGAAAGCACCTATATTTTGGTTTTGTAGAAGTAGCTGAATACAGTAGCAGTCGTGTTGTCCTCGCAAGAGAAATAAACAAATTGACCGTATATCGCGTTCCATTACTGCAACTTAATTTGCAACCTGTCGAATCAATAATCTGAATTGAAACTCATCACATCGACTATTATTCAATAAATCTTGATTCCGTCGATTCAGGAGAAGTCTTTTCAAGCCTTTCTACTAGGTACGCTTGTGTTGAGCTTCCTTTCTTCATTTCGAACTCAGAACTCCAAAATACATTCCATTCTAGCCTTGAAAATGGCCAATTAGACAATAAAAAACAACACTCATATAGCTTTGAAAAAATATTTTTGAAAACTGTCAAACCTACTCTCAGCTTTAAGAAAATCTGTTGAATTGCCACTGAACTCCAACGTGACTTGTTCGTAGTAGACGAATGTACAGATGATTACTACTCTGAGTGTCATTTCGCTTGGGTATGTTGACGCTTCCTTTCGCAAATGATTCAATATACAGCCATTTCACGTCAAATTGGCCGAAAACAGCCGATTTTGATGCGACCCTCACCGATTGTTTATGCTTTGTACATAAGGCTACCCTAGTCTAAATCGCAATTTTCATTCTCATATGAACAATTGAAAATACGACTGATTTATAATAAGGGCATACTCAAAATAATTAACCTTTGAAAAAATCAATGGTAACTCAAAATCTAGATGTATCATTGAAATATGACGTACAGAAAGCCACTGGGCAATCTATGAACTATTTATGAAAAATAAATGAAGATATGAAATTCTCAAGATTTATGATTTTTTTTTATTTAAATCGTTTATTTTTACAGGCTCAGTTACATAGGTTTAAAGGAGCCGAACTCCTTACTGTATTGTTACTAGTATATAAACATTTTTCCTTAATTCTAATGTTAATAATATAGGAAACCGATTACTCGCGGTCGACTCTAGTTTAGAAGGGTGACATATTTTCTTCAGAAAAAGGAGGGGATATGAGGATATATTGACAATGATCACACTCACACTCTCAATCACACTCATCACACTCAATTCTTAAACCTATCTTATATCTAATATGTATTTACATTTCATCTTATTCTTAAGAAGGGATCCGATCTCTCACAAAGGAAAAGGAAAAGGAAAAACTAAGGATGTAAGGACAATCACACACGAAGATCGATAGCTTTAAGGAATACATATATTTGGGACATGTAATCAAGGTCTAACCGAGCCAACACGTCTCTCACCGGCATCATGGGCTGCCTTCCTCGGGCCCGAAGGGTGACTACTAAATTCGATCTGGCGACAAGATACAGCTCGCACGACCAAACAACGTGCTCGATGTCGTGGTAACCTTGGCCACAAACACAAAGATTGTTGTCGGCAAGATTAATACGAAAGAGTAGCGCATCTAACGAACAGTGATTGGACATGAGTCGGGAGAAGGTGCGAATAAAGTCCCGACTCAAGTCCAGACTTTTGAACCATGGTTTGAGGCTAACCTTAGGGATAATCGAGTGGAGCCACCGGCCCAATTCATCTTCGTTCCATTTGCGTTGCCAGTTAACTATGGTATTTTTGCGGACTAAAGAATAAAATTCATTGAAGGCGATTTGACGCTGATAAATATCGCCTTCAATTGCACCTACCTTTGCTAATGAGTCAGCCCTCTCATTACCCGGAATTGAGCAATGTGAAGGGACCCAGACAAAGGTAATGACATAACAGCGTCTGGTTAAAGCACTCAAAATTTCTCGTATTCTCTCAAGGAAGTACGGCGAGTGCTTTTCCGGCCTCACTGAACGGATAGCTTCGACAGAGCTAAGACTATCCGTTACAATGTAATAGTGTTCAACAGGTCGTGAGGCGACGCTGTCCAGCGCCCAGTGTATCGCTGCCAATTCAGCAATATACACTGAGCAAGGATTCTGAAGACTGTGTGAGGTGCTAAAAAATTCGTTGAACACTCCAAATCCTGTGGACTCATTCATAGAGGACCCATCAGTAAAGTACATATT
Organism: Toxorhynchites rutilus septentrionalis; assembly: GCF_029784135.1. Taxonomy (NCBI): domain Eukaryota; kingdom Metazoa; phylum Arthropoda; class Insecta; order Diptera; family Culicidae; genus Toxorhynchites; species Toxorhynchites rutilus. The sequence goes on from NC_073746.1 coordinate 229,004,131, forward strand.
ATCACAATTGATATCCCCATACTTTGCATCGAAGATCGTTGGAACGATCCTCGATCGAAGATAGTCTGATGTTCCATGGATATCCTGCTTCATGGACAGATCAAAATGCACAGAGGAATTGATGTAGTCAGGAAAACAAACACGGTTGGGAATATACGAAGAAGGATTAACCTGCATGGAGACGAATTCATGATATGAGCTCATGAATCCAGAATGAAAATTTAGCTCGATCAGCTGCTCAAAATTTCCGATCACCAATGGGTTCATAACTTTACACCGGATGAGGAACCGAAGAGATAATAAATTGAAGCGATCTTTTAGTGGGAGTAGGCCTGCCAAAACCTCGAGGCTCATGGTATGCGTTGAGGGCATACATCCCAACGCAATACGGAGACAAAGATACTGAATTCGCTCGAGTTTAATGAGGTGTGTTTTGGCAACTGATTGAAAACAGAAACTGCCATACTCCATCACTGAGAGAATAGTTGTTCGATACAACATAATAAGATCTTCGGGATGGGCTCCCCACCAGGTGCCGGTAATTGTACGGAGAAAGTTTATTCTTTGTTGACATTTTTTACTCAGATACCTAATATGGGCCCCCCAAGTACATTTAGAGTCGAACCAGACCCCAAGATACTTGAATGACATAGCATGAGTGATCGGTTTACCCAAAAGTTGAAGCTTTGGTTTTGCTGGTTTATGCTTCCTAGAAAAAACCACCATCTCTGTTTTCTCCGTGGAGAACTCGATCCCTAGCCCAATGGCCCAGGTTGAAAAATTGTTCAAAGTATCTTGTAAGGGTCCTTGCAGGTCGGATTCGTTTGATCCAACGACAGACACCACTCCATCATCTGCAAGTTGTCTTAGGCTGCAATTTTGTGTAAGGCAATTGTCAATGTCGCTTACGTAGAAGTTGTACAAAAGGGGGCTTAAACATGAGCCCTGGGGGAGTCCCATGTAAGAGACCCGACTTACTGCCGAATCTCCGTGAGAAAAGTTCAAATGTTTCTCACAAAGCAAGTTATATAACATATTATTCAATAGAGGCGGCAGACCCCGAGAGTGTAATTTGTCTGACAAAACCTCTATTGAAACTGAATCAAAGGCCCCCTTTATGTCCAAGAATACTGAAGCCATTTGTTTTTTTTCGGCGTAAGCCATTTGAATTTCTGAAGAAAGCAACGCAAGACAATCATTCGTCCCCTTGCCCCTGCGGAACCCATATTGTGTATCTGAGAGTAGGCCATTCGTTTCAACCCATCGATCAAGGCGAAACAAGATAATTTTCTCCAACAATTTCCGTATACAAGACAGCATTGCTATTGGGCGGTACGAATTGAAGTCGGACGCGGGTTTTCCGGGTTTTTGAATAGCTATAACTCGTACTTGTCTCCAATCATCTGGAACAATATTATGCTCCAGAAACCGATTGAATAAGTTCAACAAGCGATGTTTCGCCACATCAGGGAGATTTTTCAGCAAGTTGAACTTAATTCTATCCGATCCCGGAGCAGAATTGTTACATGAAAGGAGAGCAAGAGAGAATTCTACCATCAAAAACTCGGAATCAAGATCGCACCTATCTTGTGGTATATCTCGAATAATTCTTTGCACTGGAGCGGAATCGGGACAAACCTTTCGTGCAAAATTAAAAATCCATCGATGTGAATATTCCTCGCTTTCATTGGATGAAGAGCGATTTCTCATGTTTCGAGCCACTTTCCATAATTTTTTCATTGACGTTTCTCGTGATAAACCTCCCACGAAATTTCGCCAATAAGCACGTTTTTTCCCTTTGATCAAGTTTTTAAATTGATTTTCAAGGTCCAAATACGTTTGAAAATTCTCAATGGTTCCACGTTTCCGAAAAGCTTTAAATGCATTCGATTTATCTCCATAAAACTTGGAACACTGGCCATCCCACCATGGATTGGGAGGCCTTCGACGAATAGTGGAACCTGGGATGGGTTTCGTTTGAGCGCGAACCGCGCTGTCATAGATCAAACGAGAAATGAAGTTATACTCCTCCAATGGAGGCAAACCATCTCTGGAATTGATGGCTAGAGCAATCGCGTCCGCATATTTTTTCCAGTCAATGTGTCTTGTGAGGTCGTATGCCATGTTTATAGATTCAGAAGAATTCAACCCATTGGTGATAGAAATTTTGATTGGCAAGTGATCACTACCGTTGGGATCCTGGATTACATTCCACTTGCAATCTAACGATAGTGAATTCGAGCAAAGCGAGAGGTCAAGAGCACTTGGTTTAGCAGGAGGTTTAGGTACACGTGTTGTTTCCCCAGTGTTCAAAACGGTCATATTGAAGCTGTTACAAAGGTCATATATCAACGATGAACGATTATCGTCGTACGGTTCCCCCCAGGCAGTTCCGTGAGAGTTGAAGTCTCCCAAGATCAATCGTGGCTCAGGAAGGAGTGAGCACATGTCAACAAGTTGCTTGCGGCTAACCGCAGCTCTCGGAGGCCAATACAAGCTGACTATACAGAGGTCTTTGCCTCTGATGTTTGCATGACAAGCAACAGCTTCGATCCCTCCAATAGGTGGAAGGTCAATTCTAAAAAATGAGTGACACTTATTGATCCCCAATAGTACCCCTCCGTATCTGTCATCGCGGTCCAAGCGTATTATATTAAAATCGTGGAAAGAGAGATCATTTTGAGAAGAGAGCCAGGTTTCGGATAGAGCAAAAACATCACAATTGAGTTTATGAATTAGAAATTTGAATGTATCCAATTTAGGGATAAGACTACGACAATTCCACTGTAAAACAGTGATATCTCCGACCTCTCTATTTAAATTAGACATCAAGAGAGATAATCATTGCAAGGAGGGGCCATGTTTGCATCAATTGCTGCAAAATTGTCTTTAGTACTGGAAGCATTGCGGTGACAATGGTTCTGATGGAGTCGGAAACATTAAAACACGTGAAGATTTGATCCACAAGGTCAGACAACTTTATAAATCCCGATTGGGAAGTTGAACTTGACGGAAAAACAGGGACAGTTGGGGTTTTTGATGTCCCCTCGAGTGCTGGGTCGTTCGAAGGTGAACTATTACCACGGAGGCCAGGAGGGACCTGATTTTGCTTATCCGCTGCACTCGATTTTTTGGGCAAGCTAACAGGGGGTATCACCGGAGGGACTTGTCCTTGAACTTTGGGAGTGGTCACATTTTTGCGCCGGGGATTCCCTTGAGAAATAAACGGCGTGCCCCCGTTAGCTGTATCCGCTTCCATTTCGTCAACTGGCAACGTAGCGAAGACATTGTGTGTATTGATTGGTTGTTGTTCTTGAGCTAGTGGAGAAGCGCCCTTCAAAATTTCTGCGAAAGTGCGTTTAGAGCGTTCCCTCAAAGAGCGCTTCTGTTTCTCCCAGCGAGCCTTGTATGTTTCACAAGCTGAGAGCACGTGTGGGGATCCCCCGCAATATGGACACTTATGCTCAGTCGCACTGCAGGATTTCCCCTCATGTTGTTCTCCGCAAGTGGCACATCGTTCTTTATTGGCACAATAAGCAGCCGTGTGACCAACTGACTTGCACTTTAGACAAGTCATTGGCTTTGGAATAAAAAGTCGCACGGCTAACCTCAATTTATCTACCATCACGTAGTCAGGGAGAGCTGAACCAGCGAAGGTGACTCGAAACGAGTTGGACGGCGTAAATTTCTTTTCTTCTCCTTCATGGGAGACTGTTCCGAGCTGGCGGCAACCCAAGATCTTAACAGTCGTCGAGGGCAGTTTTTTAAAACGGCCGGTACCTTCACTCGTAATGTATTCGCACGTCAAGCCCGTTTCGGTTATCACACCCTCAATTTCGACTATGTGAGAGGGAATGTAGACCCGATACTCAATTGTAAAATGCTGATCGACAACAATCTTGTTTGCGTCTTTTCGATCAGTCACGACAACTCGCAATTTGTTTGGTCTAACATTCGAAATTTCCGAAACGGAGGTATACCTTGCCAGATCTTTCGCGATCTGCATGACTCTCAACGCCTTTCCATTTGGCTTAGGCCTGAAGAAAACAACCCAGGGACCAGTTCCGGGCGCATCTTCTGGATAGACCTTTACACGGGGAGTGGGAATAACAGGGGGGGAAGGCGAGGACGGGGATTGAGAGTGGGAAGACGAAGGTTGAGAAGGAGCGGGAAGAACAGAGGGAGAAGACGAGGTTGAAGGTAGAGTGGGATCGTTAAGGGCAGATGGGAGATTTGCTAGTTTTTTGGAGGGAGGCTTGGTAGGGTTAGCTCGTCCCCAGAAGAAGTATCTTCCGTATTTGGTACGCGTTTGAGTGACTTTTTTTATCACTTAGGAGGGAACTAGAGTCAGAGACCTCCATATCCGAAGGTCCCCCACCCTCTGCCATTTTAAAATTGGCACTTATATTCTAAGTATTTTTTTAAAATAATATTTCACAATAATAATAATTCACAAAAAAAAACAAAAAAAAACTTATAATTAATAAATATTTTCTCTCACTATATTCAATCTTATTCACCTATGAACGCACTCCAGTGCAGATGAACGGGAGCGTGCTGAAAGCTCGTTGGTGGTGGGAATGCGCCTACGACACCACTACACACAGTCGTCGGTGAAAGCTTACCCGCACTGTCACTGTTGGCACGATGACTCGGCGAAATCTCCAATGTCGGCGAAGCAGCGACAAAACAAAAACCAATGCTTGGCTTTCCGAGGATGAAAGCCTCTATCCACTTGCAGGCAGGGCACTTCACTCACTATCCAGATAGCGAAATGAACTCTTCAGCGGCAAAAAAACAACAATCACGCGGTAACCGATAACGGAACTTGGACGCGACTTTCCTTCGTCTGGTTACTTCGGGCAATCGGCGAAGAATGAAGATTTATGATATTTCAATACTTTCGAGATAGTAACGATTAATTGATTACAGTTATACCTCGCATTAGGGATTCGTTGGCCGCAAAGCGGAAAGTCGTATAAGGAATCAATTATTCTAATACAAATTCATACAAAGTCAATCGGATCGGTTCCAAATTTATCAAATATATAACATGGTTTATCATTCAAAAAACATTTTATCTTTTTGTAAAATTCAAATCAAAAATACATACATAACAAATACATACATTTGTACATAAAATAATAACAGACTCCAACAAAACCAACAAGAATCTATAAACAAAAATCAAACAACTTCATGTAACATAAAATGTAAATGTCATATTTGAACCAAATATTGTTTACAAATCTTTGAGTTTTGCACAACAAGTTCATTCATTACTACGTTGAAAATGTCGAGTTTCGTTGTATATAAGTATCATTCGCACCATGTTTTGTATGAGCTGCTAAAACCTGGTCAAACGATTAATGGAGACTTCTACAGGCAACAATTGATCCGTTTAAAGCGAGCTATTGCCGAAAAACGTCAAGATTTTGCGACCAAACACGAATTGATGATATTTTATCATGACAACGCTCGACATCCTGTTATTGTTCGAATTAAAAACTATTTAGAAAATAGCGGATGAGAAATACTGATTCATCCACCTTATATCCCAGACCTTGCCCCTTCCGACTACCTTTTGTTTCGATTGATGCAAAACGATTTGAGTAGAATACTGATTTGATTCATTCTTGGCTTCAAAATATGAAAGGTTATAAAATATGTATTAATTCATTATTGAAATGAATGTGTTTTACATGCAAAAATCCAAATGAATTAAGATGCACACCCAATACATCAGTATTTTCATTAAATTGCACCGAACACAAATTATGTATAGACTCTCATAAAGGGCGAACACGAAATTATTGCGACACATTCAACAGGGCATAACTTTCTTACCATTGGGTAAAAATCAACCAAATTTTGCACACTTTCTCATTGATGTGTATTGTCTACATGCTGTCAAACTCGAAGTCGTGTTTTTCGATTCATCGAAAATGGAGGTGAACCAACGCGAGTCGAGAGAACAAATTCTTTCCAAACACCTGGAATTTCCTGACCTGTCGCACCGGCATTTGGCTAAAAAGATCGGCATGTCGCAAAGCTACGTCCAGAATGCAATAAAGAGAGCTGGACTACATACATACAAGGTACAGAACATCCCAAACCGCGATGAGCGGCAACAATCGACGGCTGAAACTCGGGCACAGAAGCTCTACGAGTAGATGCTGACAAAATATGGCTGCTGTGTGATGGACGATAAAACGTATATAAAAGCCGAGTTTAAGCAAATTCCGAGGTTGTAGTTTTTCACCGGCAAGAGCAAGTTCGATGTGGACGACAAATTTAAGAAGAAGAAAATGTCGGAGTTCGCCTCCAAATATCTCGTTTGGCAGGCTATCTGCTCTTGCGGACTGAGGAGTGAGCCTTTCGTGACAAAGGGCACAGTAAATGGCGAGATCTACAAATCTGAGTGCCTCGAGAAGCGCCTTTTGCCGTTATTGCAGCAGCACGACGAAGCTCCACTATTTTGGCCAGATTTGGTATCATGCCACTATTCTAAAAGTGTCCTGGAGTGGTATGAGGCCAATTCTGAGGCAAAGAGCAAACACTGTAAAGACTTTGATGGAGGGCATCAAGCGAAAATGCGTTCAGTTTTACACTCAAGGTTCCATCGATTAACTTTTCTTTTGATTTTTGAAGTAAATATATGTATAAAACTACCCTAAAATTTTGGTTTGATTCTAAACATTATAAGAAAATTGGCAAGACATTTTCGGTGTCGCAATAATTTCGTGTTCGTCCTTTAGTGATATATCAAAGAGATAATTTCTTACGAAGATACAATGGAAGCATGGATCGTATGCAGGCCGCAGTACCACTCGATATCGAAGGCCTTTTCAATCTGGAGGCAAGCATCGTCCGCTATATAATATTTGAAACTTCAGTGATTTAAACCCGGAAACCAAATTGTTATTCTGGGAATGCGTCATACTCATAAGCGAAAGCGAAAATTCGGTTTCTGATGGATTACTCGAACAGCTTAGAGAAGAAAGAAATTAAACTGTTGAATCGATGAGTAGCTCCCTCAGCATCAGCCCACGCGTTTGAACTACTTATGTTTTTCTCAAGATTGTGGGGCAAAAGAAGCTGCTGTCCTCAAGAATTCGTTTTTTCATTGAATCTGAACAAAAAACTACCTTCACGTTAACCTTCAGATATGAACAATGGAGGAATGGGTGAGGATCTCTTTTGTAAGATTTTGTTTACGAACCAAAAGGTTTCGATTGAGGGGGATTTATGTCGAAGTTTTTGTCCTATTCTGAACATCTTTGAATCTCTCTTGAACTTTTTGTTTATAAAAGTTCATCGAATACAAATCCAATATTGGAAAACCGGGGTAAACCGAAAAGTGATTCATGTATGTTATAGACATCCAAATTTTCAGTAAGAGATGTAGTCCAAAACTTGCACACAAACTATCCGAGATAAATACATAATCAACGACTCGAAACAATTACCAAACTTCATGATGTTATGCTTTGAAAAGTTCACACAGCCTTCCTGAAGCTACAGTTGAGGTAAAAGTCTGGTATTTCCAAAAAGAGGTGGAAATGGAAATATGAAGAAAACAAACTGTGAAATAAGTTACATAAGTTACCGATTCTACTGAGAAGTTCATGTATTTGTTTTCGAAATATATATAAAATACCTTACTATACTTGTAGTTGCTTCAAAATATATCAAAAACTATGCTTCCATTAATACATATTCACTGTGATTGCAAAGGGGAACCCTGTTCTCAGAGTCTTCGATTGAAATTATATAGAATTATCTAGAAATCGTTTTTCAAAATCATTATAATATCCCAGACTAAAGAACCATGAATCCCCACAAACAATTCCAGACATCACCAGAAAATGACTAACTTCTTATCAGTTGCATCTTTCTCCTAATTGATTAGTCACTACTCAATGTAGCTTATGCCTGCTTCGCTATTAATATTCCGCCAAAGGAGGCCCAAGCAGATTATATCACAGGCCAGCCTCAGAGGATGATTCAAACCCGCTGTAAATGGGATGTAATTATCATCTACTGCCCAGCTCCTGCGTTTGTTTTAATTGAGCTCCCTCGACGCTATCACACACACAGATCAGTCATCTCCACACATACACAAACTGGGTGGGGATATCAAATCGTTTAAACTATCAAATAAAAATAATAAACGACCTGCATCTAAACGCGCCTTTAATCTGATCTTGCGCCACTGCAGAGCACGACTGAAAACAACGGTTTCCGTTCCATCCAGTACAAACGAGCCCGAGATGACGATGATAATAGTGATGATGCTGATGCTGATTATTGTGAATGAACCAGAAAGTTGGCTATAGTGCGAAGCACATGATGAAGACTGACGACAATATGTAATTAGCGAGATAAGGGTTGGGCACTTCGTTAATGAGAGTGTTCGCGTCTGGGGACCTCCAATCACATAAGGGACCACAAGTGCCCTCATCAGATCCTCGTTGATTGACTCTCTTTAGCTTTGTACGCCAGATTGCTGCCGGTATATGCAATCATCCACACGGCTGGTGTGCTCTACTCGAGCCATACGCATCCATTCATTCATTCATTCACAAAGCTTTTGGGGTCGCATAAAAGTGCAACCGAGTGCGGAACAAGTTTGTTCGGGCTGTAGGCGGCAGGCGGACTTGGGAGCGCGGTTCGCACACATGACAGTGCGCTGCTGCAATAATACAAACCCATCAGTGCTTTATGAATTAAGCATATTGCTCACATCACTTCGCGGGGATGTGGGTGGTGAATATCGCATTTTAAATATAGAATGAGTGAAACACGTGGGATTGACTAACAATCGTTCATTTCCTGTTTGGTAGTTCAGTTCAGGAGTTGTTTTCGTTTTCATTTTGTGTGTTCCGTGATACAATACAGGAGAAGAAAGTCATCACATGCTTCGCCTTCTAATGGTTTGAGTTTTTGAAACCCAGTTAGGAATGATGAATGGAATTGGACTATGTGCCCTTTTTCGTTGACATCCATTCTATTCGGGTTCGTCACCTAAGAACGAAGTCTCTCAATCAATTGAACCCTTTGCGGCCTATGTTTGCTATCAATTGCACTAACCGCTCGCTTTCCTCTCCGACGCAACGAGCAATCTTTTTGCCTAAATTCGGACGTTAGCCCACAATGAATTGGTGCGTAAAATGATTTGTTCACCATTTTTCGGACCAACATATATTTGAGGGACTTAGAATGAAAAGGGGTGTTGGTGATTTGAACGATTGCTCTTCATCAACTTCCTCTTTTGATAACAACTTTTGATAATAATAACTTAAGGGCACAAAGTTCAATCCATTCGTGCTCAATTCACGTTTTTATCGTGTAGGTCCTGCTACTAACAATTTATGTAATTATGGTCCAGGATGTCATAATAACGAGTATGTTGTTTGATTATGTAAAAATGCAATTAATGAATTTAACCCTTTCGGTACGAGCGTCATCTATAGGCGGCATCCGCGCAACGACCTGTGTGTACGCATGTTCTTTTCGGTTTTTTTCAGGGCTTCCATTTGATGTATCATGTAAATACATCATGTAAATTACAGATTTTGAACAATGAAAAAACTCAATTCAAATGTTTGAATTATTTTTTTTCAATTCAATTAAAAAAGCTCAATTCAAACAAAATATGTCAAGATCCCGTCCGTGCCCCTAGACCCAGACCTATAAACTTTTTTAATGTGTTGTTTTCAAATAAAAAATATATGCTAAAATTCGTATGATATTTTTCGAAACAGTCTTCAAAATGCAGTTCAGGTGTTCGCAATTATCACAAATATAATTAGTTTGGCATCTTCCGCTTTTCATCTTCCTGTTTGAGCATACATAATAATGCTCTTTTCCGCAACACATGGAGTTTTCCATTAAGCTTTTTCTCAACTATGGGTAACAAGTTTGGTTTATACTGAGTACCGTTATGATTCGTAAACAGATTCACTAGACATTCAAACTGTTTAAGAAAAAGTGTGAACTGATATATTGTTGCGTAAAGTACAGGATTAGTATACTTCCTTGCAGTGGTGGCTGACAGCAGACAAACGACTGCAAAGGGTTAATAGTATTTCGCCCTGAATATCATATTCAATATAAAAAAGTTGGACAGTTTTCAAAGTAATTCCGAGAATTGCTAGCGTCAAACTAGTAGTTTCGAATTCTCTGGAAACATGTCTGTATCTACATTTAGATGTATTTACATAGGAATAGATGAGAGATGAGGTTAAAACACGTCTACCGAACAAAACATCACGACGACCAGCAGAAATATAAATACAAATCATATGAACAATTCTGATCAATTATAGTATCTTACCATGCTAGATCTACACTTTTAAAAATTATTTTCTCTCGGGACGATTTTCTTTGTTCTTCATCATCTCTGTGAGTTTTTTGTCGGCTAAACTCGATTCAACAGCGATAGCTGTAAGTCAGATTTATTGAGTTTGGTGCACAGTGGATGTCTCAGGAAGATAAAACAGCGAGAAAGGTTAGTGTTATTCCTTAACACATTAGAGATCGCACGTTTTGGAACAAACTTGTACGCTTTATTTGTTCGGATTCCACGAATGAAATCGTTTCCTTCGTTGTGGATGAGACGAAGGCGAGCCATCGGTAGGCCTTGTTAGATTCATGGCAGTTCAAGGATTTAGCCATCAATTGTACAAAACACTGGTTATTCCGTGATCCATCCGTAATAGACGGAGCGCGAAACACGAGAAAACTCGTGAGCGGTCCGCAATGTGTTAATTCGATATTTTCTTTTTCGATTTTTTCTGATTCAGCTTAGCTACCGGCAATATGGTTTCAACCGCTTCAACATTATATTGTAAAAAAAAATTAAAAATCCTTGACGATTTTTTAATCATGTTTGTTAATACACCATACAAAAATTTCCACATACAGTAGAACTCTGATTATCTACGGAATTATGTGGCAAGGTCACCAAGGATAACAAAAAACGTTGATCACCAATTTAGTGCAAATACGAAAAAGCTGGGCATGAAAACTATATTTTATCAATACAGCAACTATCCATCTATAAAGTCGTGTACACCAGTGAGAAAACCGTTTACCGGATAAATGGCTGCTTCTATCAGCTGGTAAATATGATGATGACTATTTGAGAAGAATACACCCGTTACCAAATGGAAATTTTAAATTAAATTTAACTTTACCGCATCAAATGATCTTCTTATGCAATGGAGTAACACGTTTTCTGCAAATAAATTCAAGCGTCTTGAAAAAATAATTCCTTGCACTTCAGATTTTTCGTTTTTGTAAACATTTAAACTATAAAAAACAAATACAATCAAATTGTTCGAGATAGCAGTAAATCTCGACGTTCCGTGCAATTATAAAACATTTGGCATTAAAAAAGTTTTTTGAAAAACCCGATTTATGGTGATTTTTCTGTTTCAAAAAAAACTCAAATTTCACCATCTGCGACACTAGTAAATGAAGTCCGATTGAGCTAATATTTTGCATTGAGTATTTTATCGTGTAGATCACCATTCCGCATAAAGACCCGTATGAAAAATCGAAATGTTCATTTTCTTTGGCACTCTACACCATACGTTTTGTCTCGTATTCCAAAAATTAAGTCCCTGAGAGTCGATTTTTGACCAAAAAAAAATTTTCGGGAAGACAGCGGATTTGGCTTTTCTTCCGTTTTCCGGAAAATGACATAGAATCTAGAAATCGTCAAACAAAAAAAATGTCAAAACCTACATTTTTGTGCAATGGTTTTTTTCATACAACACAATGTGTGATCTATTATCAAAGTAATCCTGTAGAAAAGTTTACATATTTTTTTAAATTTTATATGGTTTTGTTTTTCTTAGGTTATGTGAGGTTATGTACTTTTTGCACCTAGTTGCTTTAAACCGAATTTATTGGCCAATAAAGTTAAGCAAAATTGAATGAAGTTGATAGTAAGTGGTAGCTTATAGACTAAGCTATCATTTGATGCCAAAACCTTACCATATGGTTTCTTTCCAAAGTCATCAAAAATTATCAAAATTACTTTTCGATTTTTCGAACGCTTGGCATAAAATGGGTTAATTCCGATTGAGCTCATATTTTGCATAGGGTGTTTTTTCGAGGTGTAAACATTTTCTATGGGGTAACTTCGAGGTGAGCATTTTCATTGGACCCCACCTTATACCCATTTTATTTAAGGGGCGTAATAATCACTTCTCCTATACGTATAAAGTATTCCCATACAGAATCGAAAAAAAGGTTCGAGCAAACTGATCAAAATGTTATTGGAAATTCAATTATATAGAAAGAAAAGTGCCATAAACCAAAATCAAAATTATAATTTGGAAATAATCTTCTCTTAAAACACACACTGAACTGATTTCCTAAATGATGATGTTTAGTGATGTCGTGCCGGTTTTATGAAAATAGTGACTTAAATTCTCAAATTATTGTCTAATTTCAAAATAGATTTTACAGAACCTGTAACCAACTGTAATCTGTAAACCAACAAATTGAAATCTTGTTGCTTTCACAAGTTTGTAAATATATAACCTGTATATACAGCACCATGTCAAATCAGGTACTTATAAACACAACAGTTCCCTGAAGAAGGATAATGTTGCTCCGATTTTGTTCAAACCTCCTGTATTTATTTCTTAAGACGAATTTGGAAACACTGGTTAATTCTGAAAATATATTGAAGTAAAAGGGTGGAACCGCAAGTCAACTGAAGAAATTCAAGCGGAAATTACTAGCATTGGATGATACTTTCAGTTCAACAAGAACCTGTTCATAGTTCCAAAAACATCACCTAATGTGAAATTTAAATTGAAAAAAAATGGTAATCTTTTTCTAAAAATAAAGGTATATGCAGGATCTGGCATCACTGCAAGAGTGGTGAGAAAAGGTATAGAGACCTGAAGCGGAAAAAGGAGGGGATTAGAGAGTGAGAGTTCGGACACGAAGGTCGTGCAAAGATTACGCTCTGTGGATAATCGTATAAAAATTTAGTAAAAAAGATTGAGATGTTTTTATTTCTACAAATTGGCGACGAGGAAAAACCAGAGTAAGTTGTGAGGATAAAATTTCTAGAACAAAATGTTCGAGAAACATATTTTTTTCATTGTTCCGGAGGTGGCTTTCTGAAATGCCAAGATGGCGAAGATGGTGTTCTGCAATGTTTTTCTTTGTTCTTTTGTTTTTCGTGGAAGGGAAAATTAGGCTTTGATGCTTGCTGAAAAAACAGGAAGAAGGTTATATCTGTGGTATAACCGCAAGGATGACGTAGGACTATCGTTGATTCAGTGATCATTCGTTTTTCGTTGCATCTTAATCAATTCTGAATTAATGAATAAATAAATATTTGGGGGACTTCGAAAACGAGAGCGTTAAACGTAACGCTCAACGTAAAACGTAATATTCAACGGAAGGCACAATATTCAGCAAAAGAAGCAATCACACGAAATTTGTATAATACATGATACATTGCTTGTATTGTAATATGATTTGTATTCCATTTCCAATAGACAAATATCTGTTGGCAATCTCAGTCTACATAAGGTCAGGTCAGGTCAGGTCAGGTCAGGTCAGGTCAGGTCAGGTCAGGTCAGGTCAGGTCAGGTCAGGTCAGGTCAGGTCAGGTCAGGTCAGGTCAGGTCAGGTCAGGTCAGGTCAGGTCAGGTCAGGTCAGGTCAGGTCAGGTCAGGTCAGGTCAGGTCAGGTCAGGTCAGGTCAGGTCAGGTCAGGTCAGGTCAGGTCAGGTCAGGTCAGGTCAGGTCAGGTCAGGTCAGGTCAGGTCAGGTCAGGTCAGGTCAGGTCAGGTCAGGTCAGGTCAGGTCAGGTCAGGTCAGGTCCGGCCGTGGAGTTGCCGGCCTAGAATAGCACTTCGGGTCTTGGTCCCTGTCCCTGTCGTATGAGGCGACTAATCGGGTGACAACGCGAGTAAGGGCGCGGTAAAGCCTATTGGAGATTGCACGGGGGAAATACCGTGTACAGGAGCCACGAAAGGAGTGCCAAGCACATCAGGATTGACGCCAGTAAGATCCTGATTACGACATACTGGTTACGACATAGAAAACGGACACGATACGGAAACGATTTCAACACGACGCTAAAGGCTGACAGTCGTGCTATCCTGTTCCCTGAGTAAGGAAGGGTGACACCTTCCTGAAACGGCGTGTAGGCTAATAGTGCGATTGCCCCCGTCCCGGTAATAACTTGGCAAGTCTTCGGGTACGTTCAATGCTCGTCTAGGCTCAGGCACTAGGTACTAGGCGTCAGATGTCACATTCCTGACTTGCGCTGATCTGGCTCTGAACACGGTCCCTATGAAGGACCGTGTCAACCCCTGCATGGCCTCACTGCTTGCATAGACAACCATGGGATCACTGATAGCGACTATGTACAACGAGCGGAGATAGCGGCCCGAAGTTGGGACCCAACAGACATGAATATCATCGAACAATTCAACAGACGAAACGACGGTAATGAAGACACACCAACGGGAGAGGCGAGCGTGTTCGCAAGGAGCGGTAAGCTCCAGAGATCACCAATTCGCAACCAGACAACCATAGCGAATCCTATAGGACACCAACAGCATCCACAACAAGGAGAGACTAGCCTGATACAAGTGCATAAAGCCAACACCACCACTTCTTTAGAAGGGCTGCAGGTCGGGAGGTCAAGCTTGATGGAGGTCAAGAAAAAAGTGAACGAGCTCTACGAGTTCATTAAGGACAAAAACAATGTCCATACTAAGATCAAACATTTAGTCACAAGCATCAAATCCGCCGTTACGGCTGCTGACCGCGAACAGAAGGAGATGATCACGCGAGCAGAGGTTGTTGAAAAAGCACTCGCTGAAGCAAGGGAGAAGATGTCCGTCGAGATACAGGAGACGCCTAAGACGCCACGAAACCCACGATCGGACAAAAGGAAGAGGGATACCCCAGGGGATGAAGAAGACCTGAAGAAGGTTAAAAATGACAACCTGGAAAACAAAAAGGAAGGTGAAGGCAGTGGATGGCGAACTGTCGAAAAACAGACGGAGAAACGGAAGAAGAAAGAAGAAAAGAAGAAAGGTGTGCAGGAGACAAAAAAAACCAGGCCCAGACGCGAGCGAAGTAAGGGAGATGCTCTGATCGTCGAGGTGAAGGAAGGAGTGACTTACGCATCACTCCTGCGGAAAGTGAGAGACGATCCGGAGTTGAAAGAACTGGGAGAGAATGTGGTGAAAACCAGGCGCACCCAGAAAGGAGAGATGCTCTTCGAGCTCAAGAGGGATCCGGCGGTCAAAAGTTCAGCCTTCAAGGAACTGGTTGCGAAGTCGCTCGGTGAGGAGGCAAAGGTGAGGGCTCTATCCCAGGAATCAGTGGTCGAATGCAGAAATCTCGACGAAATCACGACAGACGAGGAGTTAAGGCGCGAGTTAATAGAACAGTGTAGCTTACACTTACACAATACACCAATGACGATCCGTATGAGGAAGGCGTATGGTGGCACGCAGACGGCGTCGATACGGCTCTCAACAGTCGCAGCCAATAAGATGGTAGAAACGACCAAAATAAAAGTTGGCTGGTCGGTTTGCTCGCTGAAGATGGTGCCCCGGGTGGCCAAGCGGATGGAGAGATGCTTCCAGTGCATGGGCTTTGGACATCAGGCAAGAAGCTGCACAGGCCCCGACAGGTCTGAACTGTGCAGGAGATGCGGTGAGAAAGGGCATGTTGCGAGAGACTGCACGAAGCAACCGAAATGCTTGCTCTGCAAACCAGAGAACGGCAGCGACCATGCGACAGGAAGCTTCAAGTGTCCCTCGTATAAGAAGGCGTTAGCAGAATCGCAGTAACGGAGATAATTCAGATCAATCTGAACCATTGCAACACAGCTCAGCAACTGTTGTGGCAGTCGACAACAGAGACAAAATGCGACGTTGCAATCATAGCGGAGCCGTACCGAGTACCCCGTGATAATGGCAGCTGGGCGACGGATAGCTTAGGGATTGCTGCAATACAGGTGATGGGCAGATATCCTATCCAGGAAGTGGTTGGAGGTTCACATGAAGGTTTCGTAATCGCCAAAATTAATGGAATCTTCATGTGTAGTTGCTACGCACCCCCGAGATGGACAACTGAGCAATTCCACCAGATGCTAGACGCAATGACCGAGGAACTAATCGGTAGAACACCGATCGTCATTGGAGGCGACTTCAACGCCTGGGCGGTGGAGTGGGGAAGTAGATGCACCAACATCAGAGGGTACAGTCTACTGGAAGCTCTAGCAAAGCTGGAAGTAACGTTACTAAACGAAGGTACCACTAGCACTTTCCGGAAAGATGGGCGCGAATCCATCATCGACGTTACTTTTTGCAGTCCGTCGCTGTTGGCGAGTACGGAGTGGAAAGTGTGCGAGTCGTATACGCACAGTGATCACCAGGCGATCCGGTACAGAATCGGTCAACGAAACCACGTGCTAGTTCGGAGGACAACAAGCGGTGAGCGGAAGTGGAAGACGAATGCTTTCGACAATGACCTTTTCGTCGAAGCACTTCGTCTAGCTGGCGGAGCTTCAGATTGGAACGCAGAAAAGTTGACAGATCTACTGGTGAGAGCATGCGACACTACCATGCCGAGGAAAGTTGTACCAAAAAATGGAAGACGCCCAGCTTACTGGTGGAACGACTCTCTTCGCAACCTTCGCGCTAGCTGTCTTCAAGCCAGAAGACGCGTTCAGAGAGCACGAAATAGCGCTGATAGAGAGGAACGAAATACGGTGTACCGAGCAGCTAGAGCCGCCTTGAAACGGGGAATTACACTGAGCAAAGCGAACTGTTTCAAGGAGCTGTGCCGAGATGCAGATGCCAACCCATGGGGCAACGCGTATCGAGTCGTGATGGCGAAGATCAGAGGACCTGTGACGCCCGTCGAATCGTGTCCCGAGAAGCTGAAGGTCATTGTGGAGGGTTTATTTCCGATGCATGATCCTACGATATGGCCACCGACACCGTACGCCGAAATAGCTACCGAACGTTCTCAAGTTTCCAGTGAAGAACTGGTAGCAGTGGCGAAGAGACTGCAGGTAAACAAAGCGCCCGGCCCCGACGGAATCCCCAACGCGGCCTTGAAAACGGCGATTCAGGCGTTCCCGGACATTTTCAGGATAGTGCTACAGAAATGCCTGGATGATGGTCACTTTCCTAAGAAATGGAAGATCCAAAAGTTAGTGTTGCTGCCAAAACCAGGAAAGCCCCCGGGGGTACCAACATCCTATAGGCCTATATGCCTGCTGGATACTCTTGGGAAACTCTTGGAAAGGATTATCCTCAACAGACTGACGAAATGTACGGAGAGTGACCATGGTCTGTCAAAGATGCAGTTTGGATTCCGGAAAGGTAGGTCCACCGTTGATGCTATCCGGACAGTGGTTGAAAAGGCAGAGAAGGCGTCACAGCAAAAGCGGAGGGGCGACCGACATTGTGCTATAGTAACGATCGACGTGAGGAATGCTTTCAACAGCGCTAGCTGGGAAGCCATTGCCGAGTCCCTACACCGTATGAAGGTTCCTGGGTACCTGTGCAGAATTCTAGGAAGCTACTTCCAGAACCGCGTCCTAGTCTACGAGACGAGCACGGGGCAGACAACGTTGAATATAACGGCCGGAGTACCACAAGGCTCTATCCTGGGCCCAACGCTCTGGAACGTAATGTATAACGGTGTACTGAATCTGAAGCTTCCCAAAGGCGTGGAGATCGTGGGCTTCGCGGATGATATCGCTCTCACAGTGGCAGGCGAGACACTCGAAGAGGTGAAGATGCTTGCAATCGAGTCCATCGTCTCAGTAGAGAACTGGATGCAAGCAGCGAAACTGCAGATTGCTCATAATAAAACGGAAGTATTGTTGGTGAGTAACTGCAAAGCCGTGCAGCGAGCGGAAATCACAGTCGGGGAACACGTGATAACTTCTAAGCGTAGGTTGAAATACTTGGGAGTTATGATCGACGACCGGCTGAATTTCAACAACCACGTCGACTACGTCTGCGAGAAAGCAGAGAAGTCCATTAGCGCGATAGCGAGAATAATGCCGAATAACGCAGGACCTTGCAGTAGCAAAAGGCGTCTCCTGGCTGCTGTATCCTCGTCCATACTGCGGTACGGAGCACCAGCCTGGTCGGCGGCTCTCGAAACCCACCGGAATCGTAGAAAACTGGACCGTACGTTTCGGCTCATGGCGATGAGAGTTGCGAGCGCGTATAGGACGATCTCGTTGGAGGCAGTCTGCGTTATCGCCGGCATGATCCCTATTGGCATCACTCTGGCGGAAGACAGAGAGTGCTACAGACGAAAGGAAATCAGGGGTATCCGGAAAACAGCGAGAGTATAATCACTCTTGAAGTGGCAGCAGGAATGGGACACGGCGGAGAAAGGCAGGTGGACGTATGGGCTCATACCGGTACTATCGACCTGGCTGAACAGGAAGCACGGGGAGGTGAATTTTCATCTGACACAGTTCCTGTCTGGACATGGCTGCTTCAGGCAATATTTGCACCGGTTCGGGCACGCAACGTCGCCACTCTGTCCGGAGTGTGAAGATGTGGAGGAAACACCAGAACACGTGGTATTTGTGTGTCCCAGGTTCACCGCAAGACGCGAGGGGCTGCCTGCCCTTCATGCCGGGAACATAGTAGAGAAAATGTGTCGCGACGAGGGCACCTGGAACGCTGTGAACAGTGTAATCATACACATCATGTCCGAGCTACAGCGGAAGTGGAGGGCCGACCAGCGTAGTAATAACCCCTGACCATAGAAGAGGAACAAATGCGAGGGCTGTTGCAAAGTGTAGTACCCCACGAGAGTCGTTGTGACGGAGTGCGCGTTATGTTGGAGGGCACTGCCTAATCGGCGCTCCGTTGGGAAGAGAAATCCTGCGAGGGTGGCTGTGACGGGGCGCGCGTCAAGTTGGAGGGCGCTTCCTAATCGGTTCACGTCTCGACAGGTGAGAAACCCCGCGAGGGTGACTGTGACGGGTTGCGCGTCAAGCTGGAGGGCAATTCCTAATCGGTACACGTCTCGACGGATAAGCGGAATCTGGAGAGCAGGGTCAAGAAAATGCTGGCAATGCCTGTTGGTGGATTGAGAGAGGAACATTGCGAGGGTCGTTTCGGCGGAGCGAGAGCCTAGGAGAGCATCATCAAATCGGTGGGTACCCCCACGAGAGTTGCTGTGACGGAGTGCGCGTTATGTTGGAGGGCACTGCCTAATCGGCGCTCCGTTGGGAAGAGAAATCCTGCGAGGGTGGCTGTGACGGGGCGCGCGTCAAGATGGAGGGCGCTTCCTAATCGGTTCACGTCTCGACAGGTGAGAAACCCCGCGAGGGTGACTGTGACGGGTTGCGCGTCAAGTTGGAGGGCAATTCCTAATCGGTACACGTCTCGACGGGTAAAAGGAAGCCTGTGCTGCGGATGTGCGTGGCGGAGTACAACGGAAACGTAAATGAGATGTATAGAGAAAAAGGGAAGGATCAACGCTAGTTAGCGTTGAAAACTCGTGAAGTGCATGAGCACAGCCGCCCCCTGAAGTAGTCGCCTAGATGTGGTCCCGGGGGGAATGAGGCTACGAGTAGAGGGCTTGGTTTTTGTGGGTGCGATCCCCACTCGACGTCTGGGTTATCCCTTCCCAGATAAGGCTGGAAGAGCGTTCCTCACCTCTATAAAAAAAAAAAAAAAAAAAAAAAAAAAAAGGTCAGGTCAGGTCAGGTCAGGTCAGGTCAGGTCAGGTCAGGTCAGGTCAGGTCAGGTCAGGTCAGGTCAGGTCAGGTCAGGTCAGGTCAGGTCAGGTCAGGTCAGGTCAGGTCAGGTCAGGTCAGGTCAGGTCAGGTCAGGTCAGGTCAGGTCAGGTCAGGTCAGGTCAGGTCAGGTCAGGTCAGGTCAGGTCAGGTCAGGTCAGGTCAGGTCAGGTCAGGTCAGGTCAGGTCAGGTCAGGTCAGGTCAGGTCAGGTCAGGTCAGGTCAGGTCAGGTCAGGTCAGGTCAGGTCAGGTCAGGTCAGGTCAGGTCAGGTCAGGTCAGGTCAGGTCAGGTCAGGTCTGGTCAGGTCAGGTCAGGTCAGGTCAGGTCAGGTCAGGTCAGGTCAGGTCAGGTCAGGTCAGGTCAGGTCAGGTCAGGTCGCCGTGGAGTTGCCGGCCTAGAATAGCACTTCGGGTCTTGGTCCCTGTCCCTGTCGTATGAGGCGACTTATCGGGTGACAACGCGAGTAAGGGCGCGGTAAAGCCTATTGGAGATTGCACGGGGGAAATACCGTGTACAGGAGCAACGCAAGGAGTGCCAAGCACATCAGGATCGACGCCAGTAAGATCCTGATTACGACATACTGGTTACGACATGGAAAATGGACACGTTACGGAAACGATTTCAACACGACGCTGAAGGCTGACAGTCGTACTATCCTGTTCCCTGAGTAAGGAAGAGTGACACCTTCCTGAAACGGCGTGTGGGCTAATTGTGCGATTGCCCCCGTCCCGGTAATAACTTGGCAAGTCTTCGGGTACGTTCGATGCTCGTCTAGGCTCAGGCACTAGGTACTAGGCGTCAGATGTCACATTCCTGACTTGCGCTGATCTGGCTCTGAACACGGTCCCCATGAAGGACCGTGTCAACCCCTGCATGGCCTCACTGCTTGCATAGATAACCATGGGATCACTGATAGCGACTATGTACAACGAGCGGAGATAGCGGCCCGAAGTTGGGACCCAACAGACATGAATACCTTCGAACAATTCAACAGACGAAACGACGGGAATGAAGACACACCAACAGGAGAGGCGAGCGTGTTCGCAAGGAGCGGTAAGCTCCAGAGATCACCAATTCGCAACCAGACAGCCATAGCGAATCCTACAGAACACCAACAGGATCCACAACAAGGAGAGAGTAGCCTGATACAAGTGCTAACGCATAAAGCCAACACCACCACTTCTTTAGAAGGGCTGCAGGTCGGGAGGTCAAGCTTGATGGAGGTCAAGAAAAAAGTGAATAAACTCTACGAGTTCATTAAGGACAAAAACAATGTCCATACTAAGATAAAACATTTAGTCACAAGCATCAAATCGACCGTTACGGCTGCTGACCGTGAACAGAAGGAGATGATCACGCGAGCAGAGATTGTCGAAAAAGCACTCGCTGAAGCAAGGGTGAAGATGTCCGTCGAGATACAGGAGACGCCGAAGACGCCACGAAATCCACGATCGGACAAAAGGAAGAGGGATACCCCAGGGGATGAAGAAGACCTGAAGAAGGTTAAAAATGATAACCTGGGAAACAAAAAGGAAGGTGAAGGCAGTGGATGGCGCACTGTCGATAAACAGACGGAGAAACGAAAGAAGAAAGAAGAAAAGAAGAAAGGGGTGCAGGAGACAAAAAAACCTAGGCCCCGACGCGAGCGAAGTAAGGGAGAGGCCCTGATCGTCGAGGTGAAGGAAGGAGTGACTTATGCATCACTCCTACGGAAAGTGAGGGACGATCCGGAGTTGAAAGAACTGGGAGAGAAGGTGGTGAAAACCAGGCGTACCCAGAAAGGAGAGATGCTCTTCGAGCTCAAGAGGGATCCGGCGGTCAAAAGTTCAGCCTTCAAGGAACTGGTTGCGAAGTCGCTCGGTGAGGAAGTGAAGGTGAGGGCTCTTTCCCAGGAATCAGTGGTCGAATGCAGAAATCTGGACGAAATCACGACAGACGAGGAGCTAAGGCGCGAGTTGATAGAACAGTGTAAGCTGGACAATACACCAATAACGATCCGTATGAGGAAGGCGTATGGTGGTACGCAGACGGCGTCGATACGGCTCTCAACAGTCGCAGCCAATAAGATGGTAGAAACGACCAAAATAAAAGTTGGCTGGTCGGTTTGCTCGCTGAAGATGGTGCCCCGGGTGACCAAGCGGATGGAGCGATGCATCCAGTGCATGGGCTTTGGACATCAGGCAAGAAGCTGCACAGGCCCCGACAGGTCTGAACTGTGCAGGAGATGCGGTGAGAAAGGGCACGTTGCGAGAGACTGCACGAAGCAACCGAAATGCCTGCTCTGCAAACCAGAGAACGGCAGCGACCATGCGACAGGAAGCTTCAAGTGTCCCTCGTATAAGAAGGCGTTAGCAGAATCGCAGTAACGGAGATAATTCAGATCAATCTGAACCATTGCAACACAGCTCAGCAACTGTTGTGGCAGTCGACAACAGAGACAAAATGCGACGTTGCAATCATAGCGGAGCCGTACCGAGTACCCCGTGATAACGGCAGCTGGGCGACGGATAGTTTAGGGATTGCTGCAATACAGGTGATGGGCAGATATCCTATCCAGGAAGTGGTTGGAGGTTCACATGAAGGTTTCGTAATCGCCAAAATTAATGGAATCTTCATGTGTAGTTGCTACGCACCCCCGAGATGGACAACTGATCAATTCCACCAGATGCTAGACGCAATGACCGAGGAACTAATTGGTAGAACACCGATCGTCATTGGAGGCGACTTCAACGCCTGGGCGGTGGAGTGGGGAAGTAGATGCACCAACATCAGAGGGTACAGTCTACTGGAAGCTCTAGCAAAGCTGGAAGTAACGTTACTGAACGAAGGTACCACCAGCACTTTCCGGAAAGATGGGCGCGAATCCATCATCGACGTTACTTTTTGCAGCCCGTCGCTGTTGGCGAGTACGGAGTGGAAAGTGTGCGAGTCGTATACGCACAGTGATCACCAGGCGATCCGGTACAGAATCGGTCAACGAAACCACGTGCGAGTTCGAAGGACAACAAGCTGTGAGCGGAAGTGGAAGACGAATGCTTTCGACAAGGACCTTTTCGTCGAATCACTTCGTCTAGATAGCGGAGTTTCAGATTGGAACGCAGAAAAGTTGACAGATCTACTGGTGAGAGCATGCGACACTACCATGCCGAGGAAAGTTGCACCAAAAAATGGAAGACGCCCAGCTTACTGGTGGAACGACTCTCTCCGCAAACTTCGCGCTAGCTGTCTTCGAGCCAGAAGACGCGCTCAGAGAGCACGAAACAGTGCTGATAGAGAGGAACGTAATACGGTGTACCGAGCAGCTAGAGCCGCCTTGAAACGGGAAATTACAATGAGCAAAGCGAACTGTTTTAAGGAGCTGTGCCGAGAGGCCGATGCCAACCCATGGGGCAACGCGTATCGAGTCGTGATGGCGAAGATCAGAGGACCTGTGACGCCCGTTGAATCGTGTCCCGAGAAGCTGAAGGTCATTGTGGAGGGTTTATTTCCGATGCATGATCCTACGATATGGCCACCGACACCGTACGCCGAAATAGCTACCGAACGTTCTCAAGTTTCCAATGAAGAACTGGTAGCAGTGGCGCGAAGAGACTGCAGGTAAAGAAAGCGCCCGGCCCCGACGGAATCCCCAACGCGGCCTTGAAAACGGCGATTCAGGCGTTCCCGGACATTTTCAGGATAGTGCTACAGAAATGCCTGGATGATGGTCACTTTCCTAAGAAATGGAAGATCCAAAAGTTAGTGTTGCTGCCAAAACCAGGAAAGCCCCCGGGGGTACCAACATCCTATAGGCCTATATGCCTGCTGGATACGCTCGGGAAACTCTTGGAAAGGATTATCCTCAACAGACTGACGAAATGTACGGAGAGTGACCATGGTCTGTCAAAGATGCAGTTTGGATTCCGGAAAGGCAGGTCCACCGTTGATGCTATCCGGACAGTGGTTGAAAAAGCAGAGAAGGCATCACAGCAAAAGCGGAGGGGCGACCGACATTGTGCTATAGTAACGATCGACGTGAGGAATGCTTTCAACAGCGCTAGCTGGGAAGCCATCGCCGAGTCCCTACACCGTATGAAGGTTCCTGGGTACCTGTGCAGAATTCTAGGAAGCTACTTTCAGAACCGCGTTCTAGTCTACGAGACGAGCATGGGGCGGACAACGTTGAATATAACGGCCGGCGTACCACAAGGCTCTATCCTGGGCCCAACGCTCTGGAACGTAATGTATAACGGTGTACTGAATCTGAAGCTTCCCAAAGGCGTGGAGATCGTGGGCTTCGCGGATGATATCGCTCTCACAGTGGCAGGCGAGACACTCGAAGAGGTGAAGATGCTTGCAATCGAGTCCATCGTCTCAGTAGAGAACTGGATGCAAGCAGCGAAACTGCAGATTGCTCATAATAAAACGGAAGTATTGTTGGTGAGTAACTGCAAAGCCGTGCAGCGAGCCGAAATTACAGTCGGGGAACACGTGATACCTTCTAAGCGTAGGTTGAAATATTTGGGAGTTATGATCGACGACCGGCTGAATTTTAACAACCACGTCGACTACGTCTGCGAGAAAGCAGAGAAGTCCATTAGCGCGATAGCGAGAATAATGCCGAATAACGCAGGACCTTGCAGTAGCAAAAGGCGTCTCCTGGCTGCTGTATCCTCGTCCATACTGCGGTACGGAGCACCAGCCTGGTCTGCGGCTCTCGAAACCCACCGGAATCGTAGAAAACTGGACCGTACGTTTCGGCTCATGGCGATGCGAGTTGCGAGCGCGTATAGGACGATCTCGTTGGAGGCAGTCTGCGTTATCGCCGGCATGATCCCTATTGGCATCACTCTGGCGGAAGACAGAGAGTGCTACAGACGAAAGGAAATCAGGGGTATCCGGAAAACAGCGAGAGTAGAATCACTCTTGAAGTGGCAGCAGGAATGGGACACGGCGGAAAAAGGCAGGTGGACGTATGGGCTCATACCGGTACTATCGACCTGGCTGAACAGGAAGCACGGGGAGGTGAATTTTCATCTGACACAGTTCCTGTCTGGACATGGCTGCTTCAGGCAATATTTGCACCGGTTCGGGCACGCAACGTCGCCACTCTGTCCGGAGTGTGAAGATGTGGAGGAAACACCAGAACACGTGGTATTTGTGTGTCCCAGGTTCACCGCAAGACGCGAGGGGCTGCCTGCCCTTCATGCCGGGAACATAGTAGAGAAAATGTGTCGCGATGAGGGCACCTGGAACGCTGTGAACAGTGTAATCATACACATCATGTCCGAGCTACAGCGGAAGTGGAGGGCCGACCAGCGTAGTAATAACCCCTGACCATAGAAGAGGAACAAATGCGAGGGCTGTTGCAAAGTGTAGTACCCCACGAGAGTCGTTGTGACGGAGTGCGCGTTATGTTGGAGGGCACTGCCTAATCGGCGCTCCGTTGGGAAGAGAAATCCTGCGAGGGTGGCTGTGACGGGGCGCGCGTCAAGTTGGAGGGCGCTTCCTAATCGGTTCACGTCTCGACAGGTGAGAAACCCCGCGAGGGTGACTGTGACGGGTTGCGCGTCAAGCTGGAGGGCAATTCCTAATCGGTACACGTCTCGACGGGTAAGCGGAATCTGGAGAGCAGGGTCAAGAAAATGCTGGCAATGCCTGTTGGTGGATGGAGAGAGGAACATTGCGAGGATCGTTTCGGCGGAGCGAGAGCCTAGGAGAGCATCATCAAATCGGCGGGTACCCCACGAGAGTTGCTGTGACGGAGTGCGCGTTATGTTGGAGGGCACTGCCTAATCGGCGCTCCGTTGGGAAGAGAAATCCTGCGAGGGTGGCTGTGACGGGGCGCGCGTCAAGATGGAGGGCGCTTCCTAATCGGTTCACGTCTCGACAGGTGAGAAACCCCGCGAGGGTGACTGTGACGGGTTGCGCGTCAAGTTGGAGGGCAATTCCTAATCGGTACACGTCTCGACGGGTAAAAGGAAGCCTGTGCAGCAGATGTGCGTGGCGGAGTACAACGGAAACGTAAATGAGATGTATAGAGAAAAAGGGAAGGATCAACGCTAGTTAGCGTTGAAAACTCGTGAAGTGCATGAGCACAGCCGCCCCCTGAAGTAGTCGCCTAGATGTGGTCCCGGGGGGAATGAGGCTACGAGTAGAGGGCTTGGTTTTTGTGGGTGCGATCCCCACTCGACGTCTGGGTTATCCCTTCCCAGATAAGGCTGGAAGAGCGTTCCTCACCTCTATAAAAAAAAAAGAAAAAAAAAAAAGGTCAGGTCAGGTCAGGTCAGGTCAGGTCAGGTCAGGTCAGGTCAGGTCAGGTCAGGTCAGGTCAGGTCAGGTCAGGTCAGGTCAGGTCAGGTCAGGTCAGGTCAGGTCAGGTCAGGTCAGGTCAGGTCAGGTCAGGTCAGGTCAGGTCTCTCCGTCCAGCTCGTTCAGCTCGTTCAGTAACGATGTTGTCTTGTCGATGTCCTCACGAAAAATGAATGCGTTTCACCACCACAGTATCGCTTAAGTATGCTTTTTTGTCCGATTGAATGGAGAGGTTTACGATGGCAATTTGGAAGGCAAACTAGAGGCGAATGAACTCCCTTAGTTTGCAACTTTCAGTTACTGAGCAATAATCGATTGAAAATTATATGACTTTCGCGATGCGAAACATTTTCCGTTGCGCGCGCATCCAATACTGGATACGAAAATATTGAAAATATTTTCCTGCAACGAGAACGTCTTTCCGGAATCTTCTCGACGCTGGATGGCAACCCAACGAAAAAAGTTCGGCGCGTGTATGTGTTTGTGTGGCGGCTGCTCCGATGTCTCAAGTGAAACCGTTTATGGCATCAATCTCCCCCTGATGGATTCCCTTCTGGCCTAAGGTGCACAAACAGGCTCTTGGTGACACCGTTCATCAGCGCTTTCATGATGAACGAATTCAGCTTCACCAGAACAGAGACAACATGCTCCAATCGCTGTTCAATTATAACTGAGTGAATTTCCGAGCTGTGCTCGCTTATATACCGATTGGTGATTTCAATAGCCTTTTTTGAAAGCAATTTTAAGGCTATTGAAACAAGTTTTTGGATGAAAAAGTAACAAGTATATAACGCGTAGACATTTTATATTTCGAATGAAGTGTTTATTATTACCATTTCGGTCAGTTGTTTAAGAGCTATTAACGCTCAAAATCTCGGTCTCCGGCGTAACGCTTTCGTTTTCGAAGCTTTGATTTTACACCCCGGTATAGAAATGAAAGACGTAGTCCTACGTCAAAAACAAGAAAACAAAAACAAGGTGTCGTTCATTGCTTCTTACATGTGTATAGGTGGGAAGGATGTTTTTTTGTGTATTATGGCATAAACTGCCACGTGAATGTATTGAAGAGATTTTTCTGAAATGTTGTGAATGGTTTGATGAAATGTATTCAAGTAAAACATCATTTCAAATTGAATACGGTTGTGCTGCTCTATAATTTGTGTTTCAAAAGGAATTCGATGGATGATCTATTGAAACCGCATTACTCGTGCGTAAATGCAACTTCTATGAAATTCGCAAGAAGCGATGAATTTGTATGAGGCAAAGAAAACTTCCGAGAGGTGAGAGATTCGCAAGGGACGAATGATTTTCATGGGGCAAATATGATTCACAAGGGGTGAGAAAGACTCGCAATGGGCAAATAATTTGCATGGGGCAAATATGACTCACAAAGGGTGAGTGAGATTCGCAATTGGCGAATAATTTGTATGGGGCAAAATATTTGGAAGAGACGAATAAGATTCGATTGATAACCTAATTATGAAGAATATTTTGAAAATTAAGTTTTTTTGTGTATTACTGATCTTACGTTTTGTTGCAGATGGATGGAACCAGACCTTTACCACAGTTCCGCTGCGAGGAATTGGAAAAATCGAAACTCCATCACGAGTGGAGAGATTGGAGAAGCAGTCTTGAAAGATATTTTGAAGCGAATGATATCACAGATCAGCATAAGAAAAGGGCTAAGCTACTCTATTTGGGAGGTCTACAGTTGGATGACATTTTTATGAATCTCCCGGAAGGAAATAAATTTCCGTTAGTAGCCACAGAAAAAAACTACTACAATGTGGCTATTGCAGCACTCAATAATTATTTCCAGGCGATGAGACAAGATATCCTTGAGCGCCATCGTCTTTTTCACTGCAAGGCGAAAAATTCTCTCATTATATGATTCGGCTCCGTCAACAAGCAGCGTTGTGCGGGTTAGAGAAATATTCGAAGAAGACCCAACCAGTGTTGGTCGAGATCATGATCACGGATGTTATCGTTGAAGGTTGTCTCTCAAACGAACTACGTCGTCGTATGTTGTTAAAAGATCGTACTTTAGATGAAATCGAAGACATTGCTGCTAGTTTGGAAGGAGTCGACGCGCAAATTCAAAATTTAAGCGTTAAATCCAACCAGACAGTCGAAAAAGTGTATATGGTAAAAGGAAAATCAGCACATAAATTCAGTCGTGAAAGAGAATCATCCGAACAATCATTTCCCAAGCGTGTAGCATGCCGCATTGGATCAAATGTTGTTTGTTTCAGTTGTGGCAGATAGGGACACATTTCATCGTCGGATTCGTGTCCTACAAAAGGGAAACAGTGTAGGAACTGTGGACGCGTTGGACACTTCGAGTCAAAATGCAAATTATCCAAAATGAGACAGCAATCGTCCATTCAATTTCCACCTCATAAGAAGATTCGAGTTGTCGAAGAAGTAAATTCTGAAGAAGCGGAGAGTAACAAAGTGTTTTGCGCATTTTACTCAGGAAATCAGTCAAATGTACTCGAATTTACGATAGGAGGTATTTCTTTGGAGTTGCTGGTAGATTCCGGTTCGGATGCTAACATGACAATAGTTGAAGCGTGGGAACAATTGAAGTTAGCAGGAGTCAGAGTATTGACGTCTACGAAAGATACAACTCGCAAGTTTCTCTCGTATGGTAGAAATAAACCATTGACTGTCCGCGGAATGTTCACATCAGAAATTACGGCAGAGTAACGGTTTCCGAATTTTATGTCGTAGAGAATGGACAAAAATGCTTGCTCGGCGATAAGACTGCTAAAAAGTTGGAGGTGCTCAAGGTGGGAGTTAATGTGAATCAGGTGGAAAAAGTGGATCCATTCGCGGGTATTAAGGATGTCGAAGTCCATATACACATGGAACCGGACATCAAACCTATTTTTCAGCCTGTTAGGCGACTGCCGATTCCACTAGAAGTAGAAGTGAATCAGAAACTGGATGATATGTTAAGCCGTGATATCATCGAGCAGAAAACTGGCCCTACTACTTGGGTTTCTCCACTGGTGGTTGTCACGAAAGCCAACTGAGGATTTCGGTTGTGCGTGGACTTTCGGAGAGTGAACCAAGGAGTTTTGCGAGAACATCATCCAATGCCTGTGATCGAGCAGATTTTGGCTCGTCTAGGTGGAGGCGCTGTATGGAGTAAGTTAGATATAAAGGATTCTTTCCTTCAAGTTAGCGTTGATGCGGAGTCTCGCGACATCCTTACTTTTATTAAGACCAAAGGATTGTTTAGATTCAAACGGCTTCCCTTTGGTCTCATTACCGCGCCTGAAATATTTCAAAAGGTTATTAATGAAATTCTTTGCGGATGTGATGGCACTCATTGGTATCTCGACGATATTTTTGTTGTTGGTCGGAATATTGAGGAAAAGAATACTAGACTTGAAAAAGTAATGAAAAGGCTAGAAGGTAGAGGGGTGCAACTCAATTGGGACAAGTGTTTGTTCAGGGCAGATGAAGTCGAGTTTCTAGGCAACAAAATGACCAGATCTGGCATAGCACCATCTGACACAAAGGTTGCCGCGATTACTAGCTTCCGTCGGCCCACAAGTGATAGTGAGGTTCGCAGTTTTCTGGGACTGGCGAATTACCTTAATAAGTAAGTTTATTCCCAACCTTGCGACGCTAGATGAGCCATTGAGGGCACTGATTAAAAAGGGAGTGAGATTCTCTTGGGAACGTTCACACGAGAAAGCCTTCCAAATAATCAAGCGAGCCATGTCAGATGTCAAAAAGTTAGGGTTTTATAATGTAGAAGACAAAACGGCGGTGATCGCGGACGCTAGTCTCATAGGATTAGGGGCAATGTTGGTTCAAACTAACAAGTATGGAGAAGAAAGAGTCATCAGCTTTGCCTCGAAATCATTGACGGAAACTGAGAAGAGGTATTGCCAGACCGAAAAAGAGGCCTTGGCATTAGTGTGGGCCGTTGAAAAGTTTCAGTTTTATCTTTTGGGAAAGAAATTTAACCTGGTTACAGACTGTAAAGCCCTGTCTTTCTTTTCTCTCCTAAGTCCCGTCCGTGTTCTAGGATAGAAAGATGGGTGCACAGATTACAGTGTTTTGATTATGATATCGTTCATAAAGGGTGTGTCACATCAAATTGCATCACGGAAAAAAACGCTGTAGAAATTCGCCCAGTAGACCGATCCTTTTGAAAATTTTAGACAGTAAAATAAAAACTATTAAACAACTTTTGGCATTTTCTTTTTATTCATACTTCGAGCCCAAGCCCGTATGCTCGCACCTTCCTCTTTACCCCGTTCATAAGTTTCTGTACAACGTCAGGTTGTAGTTTTTGACGTAGGACTACGTCTTTCATTTCTATACCGGGGTGTAAAATCAAAGCTTCGAAAACGAAAGCGTTACGCCGGAGACCGAGATTTTGAGCGTTAATAGCTCTTAAACAACTGACCGAAATGGTATGATAAACACTTCATTCGAAAGATAAAATGTCTACGCGTTATATACTTGTTACTTTTTCATCCAAAAACTTGTTTCAATAGCCTTAACATTGCTTTCAAAACAGGCTATTGAAATCACCAATCGGTATATAAGCGAGCACCGCCCGGAAATTCACTCAGAGTGGAGGCGATCTGGCGTAGTGGTAACATCCATACCTCTCACGCAGAGATCACGAGTTCAGTTCTCACTCCCGACATTCTTCCAAAAATGGAAGTAAAAGTGACGAACCAGCCGGAATGTGTTGAAAGTCACTATAATATAAAAAAAAAACCTCTCGATCCACCACAACCGCCCAGATATAATGGTTTACGACAAGAGCGACCGCAAAGTCACCATCATCGATGTCGCTATTCCACTGAACCAGAATCTGGAGGAGACCCACGGTCGCAAAATCTGCAAGTACCGACCATTGGCCGTGGAGCTCAAGGAACTGTGGGGGCTAAGGGAGGTCCCAAGAATTGTTCCAGTCGTTCTCTCTGGAACTGGAATTGTCCCGAAGACACTTCTGGAAGCGCTAAAGGTGTTGAATATGGAGAAGGAATTGGCCGGCATCCAAAAGCCGGTCATCCTTAGCACCTGCGCGATTGTCCGACAATTTCTCAGTCAGGACTGAAACAGCACGAGCATGCAGATACGTGCATTCCGCAGAGCCTAGTCCCCCTTTGGCATTCAGAAGCCCGGGGGCACGTGAAAATTCTGGCTAGGTTCGCCTAGTTAAGAAGTAAGATAAGTCTGCCAAAAAAAAAAAAAAAAAAATTAGTTCTCAAATGGGGATCAACACTAGGGTAGGAGCCTGCCTGCTGGTCTCAAATGTTCCTATCTCACGCCTCCACGAAGATCATATGACGACATTTTTAGATCGGGCGTGAACTGGAAACACACACCTGGTCTTGGCTCCGAGAACGGGTGTCGAAAGTGGCTAAGTGAGGGGGTGCGAGCGAGTCAGAGCGCTATATCTCTCCCGGGGAAGGCCTCCCGGGTCATGGAGGCCTTGCCAACCCGCTGTCTCCCGGGCAAAGGAGATACACCCAATAAAATGGAGCTACGATCACGAAGAGTAATTAGAATGCGATCACCCGAGGAGGGTCCCCGAACTGGAGCTGGTCCTGGAACGGGCGTAAGAGCGAGCGGCCAGCGGCTGGAGGGCGATGTGCAAGAGCGGGCCACCAGCCGGGTTCAAACCGAAGAGCTACCGCCACACGGAAACAGCAGCCATCGACATCACCCAAGAAACGCTGCGCCTACGAGACGTGTTGCGACTGCCAGACGACAGTCGTCCACACTTGTGGGTACCACTAGGCGCCGGATCATGTGGACACACGAAATGAATGAATTCGTGATCCGCGCCTATTACATCTGCACTGCTTTGGAGACGGACATGAGCGGTCGCCCTCGAATACTAACAATGTTCGAGGAAGCGTATCCAGAGTTCGTCGGGAGGCTTGATCAGAACGCGATGAACGCGAGGCGTAGAGCGATAGTACGCAACAACATGCTCTCCCAAACGCAAATCGACGAGATCAAGCAGCAGGTGCAGAGAGAAATAAGCTCCAGGAACAACAGAGCAAGCGATGTGTCGAGACGAAGTTCAGTACGGCTGAGCAATTCATTCGCGAGTGGGGCACGCAAATCAGCACCAGTGGAGGCCACAGTACTACAACCCCCTGAGCCGGAAGACCTACAGCCAGATCAACAACTACTACGCGATCTGGTCTTCCACTACGACGAGGCGATCTCACAGTTCCGCGACACAGACCCATTGTCGCGCCCGAGGATCCCGAAGTTGCAGCATTCCCGCAGGCTGACAAGTGCAGTAAAGCTCATGAACGAGCACGTTCTTCCGCTGCACTTAGTTGATGCTGAGTTTAGGATACCGTATTAGGCTAAGAGGCGGACTGCTCCAACATCTCCGTGAAAGACGTGAGCCTCCATGGCGAAGGAGATTGGAGCAACGGATCCTAAACAAGCGCGCCGCAATTGGAAGACTGATGGCGTACAAAAGAGGCAGCAGATCGGCGAAATTATGTCGCCAAGTTGCTGTGATCGTGCGGCCTACTGAACTTCGCCAGCTGGGAGCTCACCAGCTGACGGAAAAACTCGACACACTGGTACAGCAATTGAGCGTCCTAACAAAACGGCTGAAACGTTACTCTGACTCTGCAAAGCGCCAAAAACAAAATCGGATGTTCAGAGATAACGAAAAGGCGTTCTACGACCACATTAGCGACGAGAAGCCCGACTACCGCGAAGGTTTGCCAGATATTAGCGATGTGACGAACTTCTGGGCTGGTATTTGGGAGACCCCAGTACAACATCGCGACGGGCAAATGTGGTTAAGACGGGAGGAGGAGAGTTGTGGTGAAATTGGAGAGATGCCAGCTATCATCGTCGAAGAAAACGATGTCCGCGAAGCCTCGCGGTACCTGAGGAACTGGGCAGCACCGGGCCCCGATGGTGTTCAGAACTTCTGGCACAAGAAGCTAACCGTAGCACATCCAAAGATAGCTGAGTGCTTCAACAAGGTGCTACGTGACCCACACAACCTCCCTGAATTCGCCACCCGTGGCGTCACATTCCTCCTCCCGAAAGACAGCAACACATTGAGCCCATCACAGTACAGACCGATAACGTGCCTATCGAGTCTGTACAAAATACTGAGCAGCATAATTACCGCCAAAGTTTCTGCTCACTGCGAACAGCATCACATCATCGCAGAAGAGCAGAAAGGATGCAGGAAGAATACGCATGGCTGCAAAGACCAGGCCATCATCGACGCAGCCATAGTCGGCCAGGCGGTTTATAACCAGCGGAACCTAAGCATGACCTATATCGATTACAGGAAGGCTTATGACTCCATACCTCACTCGTTTCTCGTCCGGGTATTGGAGCTCTACAAAATTGATCCCGTCGTCGTTAGGTTCCTGCAGCATGCGATGAGGCAGTGGAGCACGTCTCTGCACCTTAGTGATGGGGAAAATGTGTTGCAGTCTAGAACGCTGCAGGTAAAGAGGGGGATATTCCAAGGCGACTCTTTCAGCCCGCTTTGGTTTTGTCTGGCACTGAACCCCCTCAGTAGGACGCTCAATAGAAACGGTCATGGCTATAAAATAAGGTATGGCGACGGCGCCCACGAAGAAGTGACCCATACCTTTTACATGGACGATCTCAAGGTCTACGCTGATTCACGTCAGCGTCTAGGTGTAGCTATCCGGGTTGTCGAAGAAATAAGCAGGGACATCTGTATGGAGTTCGACAACTTACCGAATCCGGAGGCTACGAGGTCTATGACGGCGAGTTTATAAGAGACATGGTTCGTGGCGAATCCTATAAATATCTTGGATTCCGACAGCTCACCGGGATTCGTCACTCCGACATCAAGACGGAGCTGCGAAACAAGTTCTTGAGTCGAGTGAACTGTGTCCTGAGGACTTTCCTCAACGCGGGGAACAAGGTACGCGCGATCAACACATTCGTGGTTCCCCTGCTGACCTTCAGTTTTGGTGTAGTCAAATGGAGCAAAACTGACCTAGAGGACCTTGAGAGGAGGATGAGGAAAGCATTCAAAGAGGCCGGAATGCACCATCCTCAATCGGCACTGGAGAGAGTTTCACTACCACGCAAAGAAGGGGGACTTGGAATTGTCGACATTTCTGCACTGTGTGTTGTCCAGGTACGACAACTGCGCGAGTACTTCGCAGAACGCGCCAACCAAAACGCGCTATACCGGGCTGTCTGCGCCGCTGACAGAGGATACAGCGCTCTGCACTTGGCGCAAGCGGAGTACCAACTAAACTGCAATCTGCAGACAGTGGAGGAGAAGATTGCAGCTTGGAAGCAGAAGGCAGTGCATGGTGCCCACCCTCATCAACTGGACCGGCCACACGTCGACAAGGCCGCATCTAATCTGTGGCTAACGCGTGGTGAACTCTCTTCAGTAGTAGAAGCCGACATGATAGCCATCCAGGACAGGATAATGCCGACAAGAAACTGCAGGCGGTACGTCTGGCATCAAGACGTTGATGACATTTGCCGGATGTGCCATCAACCAGGTGAAAACATAGAGCACATTATGGGAGGCTGTCCCGTTTTGGCCAACGCAGCCTACACCGAGCGCCACAACAACGTGGCCCGTATTGTTCATCGACAACTGGCGCTCCAATGTGCTCTGCTGGAAGACAACGTACCAAACTACCGGTACCTGCCTGCACCTGTCCTGGAAAATGACCGTTTCAAGCTGTACTGGGATCGCACTGTTCTGACCGACCTCTCGATCCACCACAACCGTCCAGATATAATGGTTTACGACAAGAGCGACCGCAAAGTCACCATCATCGATGTCGCTATTCCACTGAACCAGAATCTGGAGGAGACCCACGGTCGCAAAATCTGCAAGTACCGACCATTGGCCGTGGAGCTCAAGGAACTGTGGGGGCTAAGGGAGGTCCCAAGAATTGTTCCAGTCGTTCTCTCTGGAACTGGAATTATCCCGAAGACACTTCTGGAAGCGCTAAAGGTGTTGAACATCGAGAAGGAATTGGCGATTGTCCGACAATTCCTCGGTCAGGACTAAAACAGCACGAGCATGCAGATACGTGAATTCCGCAGAGCCTAGTCCCCCTTTGGCATTCAGAAGCCCGGGGGCAGGTGAAAATTCTGGCTAGGTTCGCCTAGTTAAGAAGTGAGATAAGTCTGCAAAAAAAAAAATTTACTCAGTTATAATTGAACAGCGATTGGAGCATGTTGTCTCTGTTCTGGTGAAGCTGAATTCGTTCATCATGAAAGCGCTGATGAACGGTGTCACCAAGAGCCTGTTTGTGCACCTTAGGCCAGAAGGGAATCCATCAGGAGGAGATTGATGCCATAAACGGTTTCACTTGAGACATCGGAGCAGGCGCCACACAAACACATACACGCGCCGAACTTTTTTCGTTGGGTTGCCATCCAGCGTCGAGAAGATTCCGGAAAGACGTTCTCGTTGCAGGAAAATATTTTCAATATTTTCGTATTGGATGCGCGCGCAACGGAAAATGTTTCGCATCGCGAAAGTCATATAATTTTCAATCGATTATTGCTCAGTAACTGAAAGTTGCAAACTCAGGGAGTTCATTCGCCTCTAGTTTGCCTTCCAAATTGCCATCGTAAACCTCTCGATTCAATCGGACAAAAAAGCATACTAAGCGATACTGTGGTGGTGAAACGCATTCATTTTTCGTGAGGACATCGACAAGACAACATCGTTACTGAACGAGCTGGACGGAGAGACCTGACCTGACCTGACCTGACCTGACCTGACCTGGCCTGACCTGACCTGACCTGACCTGACCTGACCTGACCTGACCTGACCTGACCTGACCTGACCTGACCTGACCTGACCTGACCTGACCTGACCTGACCTGACCTGACCTGGCCTGACCTGACCTGACCTGACCTGACCTGACCTGACCTGACCTGACCTGACCTGACCTGACCTGACCTGACCTGACCTGACCTGACCTGACCTGACCTGACCTGACCTGACCTGACCTGACCTGACCTGACCTGACCTGACCTGACCTGACCTGACCTGACCTGACCTGACCTGACCTGACCTGACCTGACCTGACCTGACCTGACCTGACCTGACCTGACCTGACCTGACCTGACCTGACCTGACCTGACCTGACCTGACCTTATGTAGACTGAGATTGCCAACAGATATTTGTCTATTGGAAATGGAATACAAATCATATTACAATACAAGCAATGTATCATGTATTATACAAATTTCGTGTGATTGCTTCTTTTGCTGAATATTGTGCCTTCCGTTGAATATTACGTTACGTTTAACGCTCTCGTTTTCGAAGTCCCCCAAATATTTATTTATTCATTCATTCAGAATTGATTAAGATGCAACGAAAAACGAATGATCACTGAATCAACGATAGTCCTACGTCATCCTTGCGGTTATACCACAGATATAACCTTCTTCCTGTTTTTTTGAACAGAAATCCATTTTCTCTTGAAGTCCGCCTCCGATTTGACAACTTTTGGGTTCTTCCGGAGGGCCTGCTTCATAATCGTCCAATATTTCTCTATTGGGCTAAGCTCCGGCGCGTTGGCGCGTCATTTCCTTTGGCACGAAGGTGACCCCGTTGGCTTCGTACCACTCCAACACGTCCTTTGAATAGTGGCACGAAGCGAGATCCGGTCAGCAGATGGTCGGGCCCTCGTGCTGCTTCAATAGTGGTAGTAAGCGCTTCTGTAGGCACTCCTTAAGGTAAACCTGCCCGTTTACCGTGCCGGTCATCACGAAGGGGGCGCTCCGTTTTCCGCAAGAGCAGATCGCTTGCCACACCATGTACTTTTTGGCAAACTTGGATAGTTTCTGCTTGCGAATCTCCTCCGGAACGCTGAATTTGTCCTCTGCGGAGAAGAACAACAGGCCCGGCAGCTGACGAAAGTCCGCTTTGACGTTGGTTTCATCGTCCATTACCAGGCAATGCAAAGCATTTCGGTGTACAGCTTCCGGGCTCGCATCTTCCCCACCATGTTTTGCCTTTCGTCGCGGTTAGGAGCCTTCTGAACCTTGTATGTACGCAGGCCCTCCCGCTGCTTTGTCCGCTAGACTAATGAACTCGACAAATTCAGCTTATTGGCGACATCCCGGACCGAACTTCTCGGATCACGTCTAAACTGCTTAACTACGCGCTTGTGATCTTTTTCACTGACGGAGCATCCATTTTTGCCGTTCTTCACGTTCCGGTCGATGGTTAGGTTCTCGAAGTATCGTTTTAGTACTCTGCTGACCGTGGATTGGACGATTCCCAGCATCTTACCGATGTCCCGATGTGACAACTCCGGATTCTCGAAATGAGTGTACAGGATTAATTCACGACGCTCTTTTTCGTTCGACGACATTTTTCCAAATTTACGAAAAATTGACAGTGAAGCATGACCAACGTGAGCTATACACTCACGATATATATATATATATATATATCTGATTATAAGCGAAAGCTGAAGATATAATTCCTAAAAATTAAATTTCTACAGCGTTTTTTCCGTGATGCAATTTGATGTGACACACCCTTTATAAGAGGGGATCAGAACGCTGCTGACGCACTTTCGTTTCTCTCCATTTCAATTCCGGAATCATTCGGCTCAGCAGAAGAAATTATTGTACATCATATAGCGGCTGTTAGTGCCACCACTGTGGCTATTACCTGGTCAGAATTGCTACGCGAGACGATGCAGATATTGCGAACGTTTTCAAATGTTTGGATAATGAAACCTTTGATTTACTTCCTGTCGTTTACCGTGTTATTTCTGTAGAGCTCTGCAACGTAGGAGGCGTCCTGCTGAGAGGAGATCGCATAGGTTCCTGCTTCTCTGCGTAATCGGGTTATCAGCACTGCACACGATGGACATCCTGGTGTAAATCTAATGAAGTCACACCTACGTACAGCTGTATGATGGCCGAAAATGGACGCTGATGTAGAGTCGTTCGTGAAAAATTGCCGAGGTTGTGTTTTAGTGTCAGCTCCTGATGTTCCTGAGCCCATGCTTCGTAAAGAGTTACCTTCTGGACCCTGGGAGGATATTTCAATTGACTACCTCGGACCGCTCCCGGATGGTCAATACTTGCTCGTCGTTGTCGATTGCTATAGTCGCTATTTAGAGATATGCAAAATAACGTGTACTGATTCCAAAAATACGATTGAGAATTTGAAGAAGATATTCAGTCGTTTCGGCCTACCATCGCTGATTAAAGAAGATAATGGTCCGCAATTTGCTAGTCAAGAGTTTAGGACTTTTTGTGAGGAGCACGGTATAAAACTCGTAAATACAATACCTTATTGGCCTCAGATGAATGGCCAAGTTGAGCGGTAAAATCGTTCCATTTTGAAGCGCGAGCTCGGTAAAGATTGGAGAGATGAGCTATATAAGTAGTTACTAATATACCACGCAACCAACCACTCGGTGACAGGCCAACCGCCATCAAAGCTAATGTTCAGAAGGTGCATGAAGAGTAAATTGCCACTAATACCAACGCACATAGATGACGAAGCGATAAGAGATGAAGACAAAATTAAAAAACAGATATCGATACCCATAGCCCTAACGGATCTTTCATCCGATCATCTTCCGGTAATTGTTTCTGTCGGAACAGCAGTGATTCAGCAAACACAGCGAAGGCGAAACTACAAACGGGCTAACTGGGAACATTTTATGGAAATAAATAACATCAATGATAGTGAGCAGATTGTTTCAACTAGTGACGTGGATCGAATCTTGGACAACCTTCTTTCAACTATCCAGGAAGCGGAAAGGAGATGTATTCCACAAACCAAGGTAACGAGGAAAACCATTGACATTGACAATCACACACGCAGAATTATCATGCTGAAAAACTCTATTAGAAGACAATATCAGAGAACGCTAAACATCAGAAGAAAAGTGTTATATTTGAAATTAACGAAAATAATTAGAAAAAGACTGGACAATATAACTAATGCTCATTTTGAAAGGAATATAGCCAATTTACCTGACAACTCCAAACCTTTCTGGAGGCTGGCCAAAATTTTAAAAAATAAGCCTAAGCCTGTACCTCCACTAGTGGACAATAATCAGGTATTTGTAACCCCATTAAAGAAAGCAAATTCGATTGCTACCCACTTCGAAGGTTCGCACAACTTGGGACGAAACATAAATAGCCCGCTAGAATTTACAGTTTCTGAGTCTATAGAAAGAATCAGCACTATCGAT
This sequence comes from Toxorhynchites rutilus septentrionalis, assembly GCF_029784135.1. Taxonomy (NCBI): domain Eukaryota; kingdom Metazoa; phylum Arthropoda; class Insecta; order Diptera; family Culicidae; genus Toxorhynchites; species Toxorhynchites rutilus. The sequence goes on from NC_073746.1 coordinate 229,043,430, forward strand.
ATCCCGTTACAAATACAACGAATAACAGTGAATGAAATCAAAGATAACATAAAATGTACAAAAAATATGAAAGCACCAGGATTTGATGGATTGTTTAATATTCACCTAAAAAAGATGGGTCCTCGAGTACACACTCTTCTCGCGAATATATTCAACTTCTGCTTAGAAAATTCCTACTTTCCTTCGATGTGGAAATCGGCAAAAGTGGTCCCATTTTAAAACTGGGTAAAGACCCCACCAAAGCAACAAGTTATCGGCCAATAAGTCTGCTGTCATCTATTAGTGAAATCTTTTAAAAGTGCATCTATACCCGTCTGCTCCAACATGCTGAGGATAACAACATTTTATTGAAGGCTCAATTTGGTTTCAAACGTGAGCATTCAACAGTTCATGATGCTACTCTAGCGCTATTCGCAGATGACACGGCTATATTGTATAGAGGAAGAATACTTAGACACATCATCAATCGAAGCCTCACAGATTTAAGGTCTTTCATAAAATACCTTTCAACATGGAAGATTAAAATCAATGCGACAAAAACTCAACTAATTGTGTTTCCTCATAGAAAATCTCGGAACCTAATTCCTGAAGCTGGAATCAGAATCCAATGACAGCAAGTCGATTGGTCTAATGAAGTGAAATACCTTGGTTTCACTATCGATAAGCATCTCACCTATCGGAAACATGTTGAGAATCTAACCACTAAAAGCTTAATACTTTTACGAAAATTGTACCCGTTAATTAACAGAAGATCAAGGCTTTCAATTCGTAACAAGCTTACCACTTACAAGCAACTAGTTTTACCGGTTCTCGAATACGCGTCCCCAATCTGGATGAATTGTGCCAAAACTTACCTGCAAAAGATTCAGGTTATACAAAACAAATACCTAAGAATGATTATCAATGCACCTCCAAGAACACGAACCACCGAGATCCATCGCATTACTGGATTAGTCGAAAAATCGAAAAATCGCCGAAAGATTTAGAAAAAAGTTGGATAATATTCGTAGGCGAACGCAGCATTCTACCCATCCAATACTAAGAACGTTCTGAAAATCAACATTTATCCTTTTGTTTTGTGTTTATTTTGTAGATAGTTGGTATTTTATTTTTTTTTTTGTTTATATATGTTAAAATTTAAAAAAAAATCTTGTTTTGTAATAGTAATTAAAACGATTTTCCTAGGGAAAACGAAGATTAGCTACATGAAAACATCGTTAATGAAGCAGGAAAACTATGTTGTGTCACTTAAAATTAGAACTAAAATTCATGTCAAACATGTAATTACTTCAGTAAAGAGAAATTTAATCCAAATCTAAAAAACAGATGGGGAAGGAGTTTTCTGATAAGAAACGTCGAGCAGAATACAGCGATATTAAAGAAGGAGATCGAGTATTTGTGAAGAGAATGCGGAAAGATCATGAACGGCAAGCAGATTATTCACCCGAAGAATTCCAAGTGCAGAAAAAGGTTGGATCTGACGTCATTGTTCGTTCAGAATCTAGAATAGAATTTCGACGAAACTTAACGCATCTGAAAAGAGTTCCAAATAAGCCAGTAGAACCGGAAACATCGTCTCTTCGGTTGTCACCAAAGGATTCAACTCATACGAAAAATTCATCAGAGATCGTTGAAGAATCTTGTCGCTCAAAACGTCAACGATCTGAGCCAGTGAAGTTCCAGGACTATATGTCCCATTAAGTTCAATAAGTTAAAGGTGGGGTTGTAGGATCTGGCTTCACTGCAAGAGTGGTGAGAAAAGGTATAGAGACCTGAAGCGAAAAAAGGAGGGGTTTAGAGAGTGAGAGTTCGGACACGAAGGTCGTGCAAAGATTACGCTCTGTGGATAATCGAATAAAAATTTAGTAAAAAAGATTGAGGTGTTTTTATTTCTACAGTATACATATTCTATAGATGCACTGTTAGAAAAAAAGATCAGCGATGAAGAATATTCTAGACATTATAAACCTTCCTATACTCTCGTATAGATCTGACAGACCGAGCATCAATGAGGCGGCTGGGTTAAATAACTATTAAAAGTGAATGAAGTTAAAGAAAAAAATATTTTCTGAAGTTTTTTCACTCAATTATATCTTTTTCTTTGAATAAATTCCAATAACGCCTAAAAATACACAATAGCAATATCTCAGAGACGCGCACAGTCCAGAGTACACAAATTACGATTTTCCGCGCAAGTATAGGAGTGTTAAGTATGTGTTGTGATTGGTGAAGATGCAACTAACCACTAAAACCAATGCTATGCTTCGAAATATTTTAATAAAGAACTCTGTGGTACAGTGAATATGATGTGCTACCTGGATATCATCACTGATAAGGCTCAATAAAACACTCATGGAGTCAGATCGACAGAGACAGAGACAATTAACATTTCATTCACACAGCCTATCGTTTATTATCCTCCATTGACGGGAATAATGCCACGATATCGCGCATGTAAACGCCGACGTTGTCGATCGTATGCAAGAAGCAAATCTTATCTCTGCTCGTTTCGCATGACATTTCTCGTTGCACATTATTTCCTCAACATTAAATAATGGCCTCGGACCTGATCGTCGTCGTCGGTGTAGTCGTTGTGTCGTCAGCAGGACAATTGAAGAAAGTGTAGAGAGGGAAAATTGACTGCTGAATGGATCCGCCGGTTCACTACCCTTCCTAGTTGTGGACCCTCGAATTTCTCTGATAAACTTGTTAAACAGCCATCCTTCGTGTACGTGACGTTTATTGGTCACAGCTTAGTTATGCACATGATGTCTATATAAATTTTGCACTCCCGAGATATGCTGCTGCACGCTGGCAGCGACGCCGTGGCAACACAGTTCTTATCTGCCGGTACACTTCCATTCCTTGTTGTCAATAAATTGTGCCAAGAAAATTCCTCGATTCTTGCATTTCGGGACATCGGCAATCGGTGAACACTCACATCATATAAGTCTCTACGCCTTGAACCCAATCGAAGCGATTGGGCCACAAAGTGTTCCCTTGGGGTAAATCGAATTAATCCAGTCGGCCAAATCGAGTTCTCCATGACCGCTCTGCATTGGTGGATAGCTGATTCCGTCGAGCTGCTCATACAGATAGAACCCAAAGCGATGCTCGTTCATCCAGGGGACCGGTGCGATATAGTCTATAAAATATGTTGGTATCGAAATAAAAAGTCTGTTATTTAGCAAACGGTTAACAATCGATTCATACCCATAACAGTGTCGCCATCCATGTAAGTCATCCCATGTATCAAGGCAGACCCCTGAAGTAGAGGAGAAATAAGGAGATGAGAGAAAGCGAAAATGAGAATCATATAAAACAGAATGATGCGGCATCTTAAAATACGTCAGCCAACTAATATCGTTCAATCGTTCATTGTCGCTTTCGCTATGCACCCACAGATGGCGCGAGCATGCGACAGTACCAATTGATGACGAACAGTAGGATAGCTAAACCATATGGGAACGAGGAGTGTGTCGAACAAGTTAAGAATAACTTTGATTGTTTCATTGGAAACATAGGTTGTTAAAAAGTTGATGCAGTTAAATTACTGTTTTTCAAACATACATTTTCACTCAAGTGTACCACATAAACATTTTTCAATGTGATTCACTCTAGCAGGGAACAACCGAAAAGATAAAAAAACTTGAAGCGCGGGAGAAACGAACTGTTAAGAAATGGTTATGACAGACAGATAATGCGAAAAAGTTTATCCCTCGTTTGAGAAATAATTTTATAGTCTTTTCAATCGTTTGTCTGTCCAGCAACTGTAATATTAACAAATGGAAAGAATTATAGGGAGCGCGAATGAAATGCTTTCTCCATCAATATTTTTTCATTGTCTGTCTTACGTCAGCAATACGATTATATGCCTTCAAACGACAGTAACGAATTGTTGATTCCGAGGGTACGCAAAGCCTTTTCTACTTCAGGTACAGTTTTCGGAGAAGTCAAAACAAATCAAATTAACCTTGTATAGAATTTATTGGAATTCTCAAATCGCGGCCGATATCATCAGAATCTTCAATGTTAGATTTGCAGTGCAATCAAGATTGCCACATTTAATTCTGTAAAATTTTCTGAAAAAATCTGTATGTCTGTATTTTTAGTAAAAAAAAATCTGTATAAAAATCTGTAACGAAAATAAAGGTTTATTCTCATTTTGAATTTATTATTCTTATTTATAGGTTGTTAAAGTCGTATCAATACAACAAATTAAATCATGAAAAGGTTTTCTCATAATCCTTTGAATTGTATGATATTTATTTTGTTGAATTGTTGAATTGTGTTGATTTGTTGAACTTTCCCTTTTAAAATGTTCAGCAATTTCATCCTTGAAGCTTCTCCTTGAGCTGATACACAGCTCTTCGTTTTCAAAACAGAGTCTATAATTGTGAATGCCAACCGATCTCCGGACTTTGTTTTGTAGATATTGTGAAGTGAAAATATTCGCTCAACACACGCTGATGGATGTTATCAAAATGAGACTCAGAAACGACCATAGGAATAGACACAAAAATTTCTCAGCATGCCTTTTGACATCTAACAGCTGAGACCAAGTCATATCTGAGTCACTTAATGTTTGCCCCATGGGATTCGTCCTGAGTAGTCTGATCTCGTTATCCAAGCCTTGTCTATTACCTGCTCCAATGTATTGAGAAAACTAGCGCATCAAATCATTAAAGTTAGGTATTTTGACGAAATTTTGAGGGTTTATCAAGACTGCAGTTTTCATAACTGAAATTAAACCCCTTTGAAATTAGTTTCACAAGTTTAATATATATGTCACGACAAATCGATTTGAAGATCAGATTCCTAGCTGAGTCCAATCCTTTTTCAGCTTCTTCTACATCGATACCAACGTAAACATCCTCATGCTTCTTCAGAAAGTCTTCGATTTTTTTTACATCAAGGTCAGCATTAGCGAATCGTTGCACGTAGCTCGTCAAACATAAGTTACCCAAAATGAGCAACAATAACATTCTAGTCTCATTATAAAGCTCGCAAATTAGAGAACTTTCTGATTGAAAAGTGCAATTGATGTTATTGATGAGCGGTGGAACAAAGTTAAGCAACATCATAATTGGTTTAGTCATAGGATCGTTGAAATGAGTCAATTTACGATTGGCGGATATATTATGGGTATGCTTAACATGGAAGGAAAAGAATAGTTACAGCTCTTCAAATCGCACAAGATTCCACTTAACAACTGTCTCCAACGAAAGCCATCATTTTTATAACTCAATGAATCTATGTATGTTATAAAACTAATATTTAAAATTGAATTTGATAAAATCTGTAAATTCTGTATCTTTGCTGAAAATTTGTAATTTTTGTAATTCTGTATATACAGATTTTGTGTCTGAAATTTGGCTAAAAATCTGTAAAATACAGTATATTTTGTATACAGTGATACAAACTCGTAATCGTACTCCACCGTGCAAATCTCATTTCCCTTCTTTTGAAAGTCGAAAACAATTCTATTTAGATGAAGTCATAGTGTCATGTGAGAGTTAAAAGGTTTGCTTTCTGTTTTCAGAGTAATGGTTTTTATTTTTCTAAGAATTGAGAAGTATGTGCGAATGTATGAAAATTGACTCAAACTCATAATCGTACTCTGGTTGAAATTTCAACTCGATTCATAAAGCGTTAATCAATTTCAGGATTCCATCATTAGTATGGTATTTCTTGTTCATTGCAACTATCTTTAGCTGTCTTTAGCCGTTATCTACGAGTTTTTTGGTGTATTCTGAAGGAATACTCATCCATTTTTTGATCAAGTGGTTTTTAAAATCATTATTTTTGGAAATTTGATGGTTTCTAAATATTCTACACAGATAACTTCCATATTATTTAACTGGGATTGATGGTGGGAGATTGGGGAGAAGTATCAATAACTTTTGAGCAATTATAATGTAACCATGTGCGAACTATATGTGACTTATACTTAGGGTCATTGTCTTGGTAAAAGTTGAATCCTCGATTCAATCTCATTTTGTTCACACTTTGCTACAAGTTTTTCTTTAGGATGTTCAAGTAAACATTCTGATCCAATACACCATCGATGAAAATCAAATTGAACAAAAAAAAGTTTGTAATGTGCCGAGGTAGAACATCTTGAATGTCCGAGCACAGACGGAAAAACCGTTCAACGGTAAAATAAATCAGTAACTCCAATTTCCATTTTTCCAAACAGCATGAAACACACCAATGTCTTACTAGTAAGATGTAGGTGAGTCGAAATTTAATATTTTTGACTCCGATGATTGTCGTTTCGTATCGAGGAAGCCGAACAATGAATTGAGCATAAAAATCTGAAAGCAACGTATAAACATGTTGGTGGTGGAGGGATGGTATGAGGGTGCATGTAGGGGGTAATTTGGTTTCCATCGATGGTGTATTGGGTCAGAATGTTTAATTGTACACACCAAAGAAAACATGCAGCAAAGTGTGAACAAAATGAGATTGAATCGAGGATTCAAGTTTTACCAAGACGATGACCCTAAACACATGTCACATATAGTTCGCACATGCTTACATTATAATTGCTCAAAAGATATTGATACTTGTTCCCAATCTCCCAGCATCAATCCCAGTTAAAAAATATGAAAGTCATCTGTGTAGGAAATTTAGAAATAATCAAATTTCTAAAAATAACGATTTTGAAAATCACTTGATCAAAAAATGGATGAATATTCCTTCCGAATGCACCAAAAAACTCGTAGACAACGACTAAAGACAGCTAAAGATAGTTGCAATGAACAAGAGATACCATACTAATGATGGAATCCTGAAATTGATTAACGCTTTATGAATCGAGTTGAAATTTCAACCAGAGTACGATTATGAGTTTGAGTCAATTTTCATACATTCGCACATACTTCGTAATTATTACAGAAATAAAAACTATTATTTTGAAAACAGATAGTAAACCTTTTAACTATTATATGGCACTATGACTTCATCTAAATAGAATGTTCTGAAACTTTGTTTTCGACTTTCAAAAGAAGGGAAAAGAGATTTGCACGGTGGAGTACGATTACGAGCTTGTATCACTGTATGTGGCAACCCTGAGTGCAATCATCATTTATTGCAATATTTATCATCAAAGAAAAAAGGGATAATTGTTCATTCAAACAAAAAATATCTGTATTAAAAGTAATGGTGAAACGGCTAATAATTTGGTCGGATACCGGATATCCGGCAGGCTTCGAGACCGGATAGCCGAATAACCGGCAGCCGGATATTCGACTCTTTATTCGCGAATACGAAACTGGTAGAAACTGCATGTGCGCATATAGCATGCAAAACGGTGAAGTGCTGCCAGTGCTGCCTGTCAAATAGAGGCGCGTACTGATAACAGGAGGAATACATTTTAGGGACAAATAAACATATTATTTTACATAAAAATAATGAACGATGATTACATTTTCCATTTAGAATGAACATGTTTGATAGTACTTCAGGTTTTCTACAAGGAATCATGAACTGGAGATGGGCGAGCGCTCACGAGCCGCTCATTTGAGCCGGTTCGTCAGAACGAGCGTACGATCCACGGTTAAAAAAAGAGCCGCTTTTCAAAAGAGTCTCAGCTCAAAAAAGATCCGCATTTCGAAAGAGTCTCGGTTCAAAAAAGAGCTGCTGTTCAAAAAAGAGCCGCTCACCGAAATGAACCGTTTTGCTCACCTCTATCATGAACAGGATTTTTTCTTATGAAGATATTCTGATTAGATTTTTGTGGATATATTGAAATAATTTTAAAACTGGTCGAATAAGAGTAAGTCCTATGAATTTAAATAAGCAATAAACATCAATCAATTATTTTCATTCATTCGACTCGTCTTAATAAATGAGGTCCGATATCGTGTAAATATTCATAAAAAAATAACTTAAAGAGTAAATCATAAAAGTATAGATACAAACATACCGGTATATTCATCACAGCCCACAACAGAGTAGGTTTGCTTTCTTCTCGGGATCCGCCCAAACCGATGAAGATAAGCATATACAGTTTATCCGGATCAGCGAAATCGAAATAAATCACGGGAGGAACGTCGAATGACTCTGCGTCGACCGATTGGCCACAAATTTCCCTCGAAAGCACCCAGCCACATTTTTCCACGCATGCCAGCAGCGAATTGAAAATACACCCATCAAGGAGATCAACCGATAAACTGCTATCGCAGTTTCCGCGAATAGTTGTAACAGTAAAGACTATGACGAAACATACAAACGCGAACATCTTGAATGACCAGAGGCCACCTAGTCGGTCGGAAAATTACTGAAACAGCAAGCGACTGATGCATTTCATTTTATAATCTAATGAAGCCTAACAACGTGAATATAAGTGGATAATTGTTATAACGCGTGTATGCGCCGCATACGATCAAAATTGCGGAACTATTGTTCAATTTCTTTATAACCGCTTAACGAAACCGAAACATTTTCTTTCGCTTTCATCATATTCCTCCAAGCATAGCATCACATATGGATACTACAATGAAAATACATAACTTTGATCTATAAATTCGGTCGCTATTTCTATCGGAATACTCATTCGTACTTTTCAGTTTCGTATTTAAACTCCGATGTTAAGCAACTGCGTGTTCAAACGCTACAAGTTATGACGTTAATTTTGCTCATATGTATTGGGTTGTCCGGACAAAAATCGAAAGCTTTTTTTTTTAGATAGACAAATATGTATTCCAACGGTCAATAAAAAGTATTGGCGTTATGAGGCTATTAAGAGAGAAAATTTATTGCAATCCACTAGCTCAACACTCATCTTGTTTCCTAACAAGGATAAGACAACTATTGATTGTTTTGGTCGAAGTGGTCGTGGTCGAAGGACGAAGTTTGGTTCAAGATCACCTTAGCATGGATTCCCTCTCATTGCTCGATTCCGGGAAATGAGAAAGCGGACTAAGCTAGCTAAGGTTGGCGCTTCAGAAGGCACACTCTTTGAAAGGCAAATTGCTTATAACGAATTTGTTCACATTCCTAGTCAGCACACACTCGTAAGTTGGCAGCGCATGTGGAGTGAAGATGAGTTCGGTCGTTAGTTACACACGATTATCCCAAAGGTCTCGACGAGTGCATGCTTCAAGGGATTGAACGTAGGTCGTGATTTCATTCGCGTGATGTATCGGGTTATGTCCATTCACTACAACCTAAACGCGCTACTTTATCGCATTGGGCTCGCAGCAAGCAATCTTTGTGATTGTGGTGATGGCTACTACGACATCAAGCATGTTGTCTGATCGTGTATGCGGTTCCATGCTGCCCGCTTTCAGCTTTTCAGAGCATTGAGGGCACAAGGCAGACAATCGGATATTCCCGTGCGGGATATCATAGGTAGCCGTGATCCTTATCTTCTGCTTCATCTATACCTGTTCCTCAGAAACGCCGATGTTAACGTTTAATGATGTTTCCTCCGTTGTATCCCTGTGTCATATCCCTCCTACCGATCGATTAACTTTTACTTAGTCGCGGCAATACATACACATACTTTTTACAGATACAAACGACACGGGCCGAATATAATTGTCATTTACCATTGTGAACTTAATACGTGTAATGTTATAAAGAAGGTCATCAAAGACTTTATTTTTATTTGGACAAACGCGATGGTTGTACTGCTCATGACAACTCTACACGAGCTGATGATTGCGCCGGCTAGTGACCATTCTATCCTGGATTCCTCGAGTCGAGAAAGACGCACCACGTTAGATATGGGGTACAGACTAGGGGGGCGTTGCTGATTAATGGTCAGCTACATCCCAATAGGAAGTATCCCGTGTCGGGCACACGTACAGAGCATCGAAGACTGCAACATACCAATTATGAGAACACTTGTAATACTAACCTCGAGCCAACCGCGAGTAATCGGTTGGGAGTATTACTATCATAGTTGTAAGACATAAATTGTCAAAATATTGGACTCCCGGCCCCGTCAGGCTAACGCCACATGTGCCTTAATAAAATATATATTTTGGAAAAAAAAACCCGATGGCAATAGCAAAGCCTGTGTCGGCATTGCTCATGATAGCGTCTCTCAAGTGAATTTATTCTTCCTCACGCCACTTCTGTTGATTGTGTCGTAGGAATCGCAGTCGTTCGCTCTCTACCTCTCTACCGTTCGCAAGTAACTCTCCATACAGACGGCGAACGTTAGGAACTTTAGGAACGTTAGTACCAATGAAGAAGAATCTATGTAGCGCCGATGAACTTCATATCATTGTTTTTTCTTCGAATCACAATCTCGAGTCACTGTCCAGTCGTCTACCATGATTCCAGCAATGCCTTCAACAACATGCGCATTGGATCTACACACGTGTTCTCTGGCTGTTTTATCAGCATTGATGATTAGTTATGACCTTGGAATCCGAGCATATATGATATGAAGAATTTCAATAATTCATTGTACTCATTCAAAAAGGCTTCCACTTCGCCGGCGATGCACCTGGTTTTAGCCGAATTGAGGTTACTGGTACATATGTGGATGGCAGTTCGATGAAGCGGACGAAGCGCCATCTGTCATTTAACCGTTTGAATACGGGGGAGCGCAATAGCACTCCTCTTGTTGTATGCGAAAAGTGCAGGGAGCGCGATAGCGCTCTTCTTGTTCTATGTTATTTCTGACTTAGCACCTCTTAACGTAGGATTTCGTCTTTCGGGGACATTTTCTAAAGAGAACTACACGCGCTTTTTGCAGCAAGCCATAATTTTGAATGAAATTGCTTAAATATTATTTTTCATTATTTTGAAAAAATAATTTATGTATAGATAAGGGAGTTTATGTTAGTAAATTTTATAAACCTCACTTTTTATTTGTTTTTTTCAATTTATACAACTTTTGTGACCTAATCAGTTATTTAAGCTTTTTAGTATTTTTTAAATATACCTAAACTCATCTACATTTTTGGCATGTGCTAACAAAATTTTCTCCGCACTCAAACGGTTAACAACGTAAATGAATTGCTTCTGCTTGGAACACGAACGACAGGTCAATTATTTGGATATTATTTAAATCAAAATACTAAAATCACGGAAAAAATAGGTGATGGCAGTGAAAATTGAGGGTTACATGTATTTTTATGCCAAATTTAGGGAGAAAAAATACAAAAAAATATTCAGCAAAATCTTTTTTTCCCTGCATAGGGTCACCCTAATCGGTATTAAATATATGGTAATCGGTATCCTAGCGGTATCATATATAGTTTACGACCTATTCTCATGCCTACCAAGTTTTTCAGCATAATTTTATAAAAATCGGTCCAGTCATTTCGGAGGAGTTCGACCACGAACATCGTTACACGAGATTTTCATATATATATAGACTTCTCAACAAAATTATTTACTTTTTTACTTTAAATTTAACATTAAAGAGATCAAGCATGTCAGTTACGATAACAAAATACATTCAAATATTATTATCAATATTTTTTTTGTTTTGTTTTTTCATTTTTGTCGTTGGTCATCGTCTAAAGCGCTGCATTTCTCTGTATGTCATAGATCTCATTTTCATCTCCACATTACACTCGGGCTTAGGAAGTCCATTTTCCCACGGTCCACTGTCAAAACTTCATGTATCTGCTCGATATCCACGTGGAATCTATCCTTCATCGATCACAATCGATTAATTCTATAAATCGTTGAAACATTTGAACACACTCCCAATACATTAGTTATTGTATACTGAACAGCCGAGATATTCACTGGAAATTATTTATATGGCAGAACAACGTTTGCCGGGTCAGCTAGTACTAATATATATTTTTTGACGTAGAACTACGTCTTTCAGGAAGGGTGCTAAATCAGAAAACAGGTTACGTTTTTTGAAATAAAGTTAACGTTGATTTCACAGCGAACGGATTCTGATGATTTGCATACCAATCGAATTAGAAATTCTCTAAGATTTGTTTGATATGCTATACATTACAATTCACTAATCCCTAAACATTTTAAAATAATGAAAACTGGAAGCATTCCCATTTTCCCATACATTTGTTCTGCCGATTTGTGTGCTAACCCCACCAGTACCATCAATAACGTACAACTAATACATTCGTTTTTGCCCGTTTCCAGTTCATTTGGTATAAAAAAGACATCTACGACTTGAACCCGCCATTCTTTGTGTCACCGACTGGACAACATCGTTGCTGGACGAGCTGGACGGCGAGGGATCGAGTGCCTTTCTCAAGGCAAGAGGGCGGAGGTGGTAGCGCTGGAGTAGAGTAGAGTAGAGTTTTCAAAGGGCCTTTCTCAAGGCTAGAGACGAATGAACTGCAAAAGTTTAAAGTCTCTATAATACAATACCTTCCTTCCTTCCTTGAACCCGCACCACTTCTCGTTTGATGGTCATCGGAGCAACATCGTTCCTGGTGAACATCGAGCGAAAATGGATTCTTTCCGTGTCGAAAAAGACAAGGGAAGGAGGAGTATTTTATGAAATTTTAATACTTTGTAAAATTGTAATTTTGAAGAAAAGTAACACATTTAAGAATAGTAACATAAAAAATGGAATCTACATGCGATTCTACATGTACAATTATATTTATAACGTTTATAACGTTTTAACCTAGGTCTAATCGCTCTCGAGATATAACCATTTTTTATAGTGGAAATAATGTTGATGAAGTTCGTCCACAATGTGGGAACATTAATCATAATGTCTAGCAGCAAGGTGCACCCGTGGCCGAGTGGTTAGCGTCACACATTATCATCCCGGGTGTTCGGGTTCGATTCCCGTTCTGGCCGGGGGATTTTTTCGTCAAAGAAATTTCCTTCGACTTGCACTGTGATTACGCGTATTCTAGAGCTTGCCCCTCGGAATACATTCAAGGCGTGTTATTTGGCTTAGAAAATCTCAACTAAGTATTAATAAATGACGCTAGTTAAATGCATACGTTGAGACGGCAAAAGTTCCACAGGGAACGTTAACGCCATTCAAGAAGAAGAAGAAGCAGCAATAGGGGAAGTGCGGGTAATACGGACAGTGGTGTAATATGGACAGGTGGTTGATTTGTATAGTTACATTATGAATTTCATATTTCGGTTAATAAGAACATGTTCTACATGTTATTCTATGATATTTAAACCACCCTAAAACAATGAATACTGATCAAAACTTGAAAAAGTAAACAAAGACAGAAAATCATACATGATTCCGCGAGTGGATGTAATTCTATCAGCTTCGATAGACATTTTGAGTGGTTTAATATTAAAATGTTAAATATATTAAATTCACTGATGGTTATATTTCAGTTTGTGAGTTAACAGAGAAGCGATAGTAAGTATGTACGGCAAAGTATGATTCATTTGTGAGTGGAAAATTTAAATCATTAAAAAAAATTGTGGTAGAGCGATATGGACAGTGATGTGTTGAGATCACATCCAATACATGATGGATAGTGATGGAAAAAGTATTCAACTCTTTTTCGCTCGCTTTCTTTGTTTGTTCTATTTCAGTTGCTGGAAAAACAAACGATGAGAGAGCGATTATTCCTCTCGTGAGCGATAAACCTCTACGCTTCGTATATTATAAACCTGTCCATATTCCCCGCCCCCCCACCAAATGTCCATATTACCCGCATAGACAAAAATGTTCTACTTTTTTATCTGTTTTAATATCAGTGAAAAACATTGACACTTTTTTGTAGAACAATTGGCCGATTAATCCGAAAATTTAAGCTTTGCCAAGCATAAGTTCCCAACGATATAATAATAGTTCTTCTTAACATGTCCGTATTATCCCCACCTCCCTTATGAATTTTTTAATGTTTCACGAACATGGATTCAAATGGCAATGGTCCTAATTCTCGAATACACTACGAATACACTTCACGGTGGAAACGGAATGAAACGTATTCGTGATGACAACGGTACGGTGTCGACATCTGGATGCGAGATTAGTTTCCCACTAAATTTATCATTATAATATCAAATTATCTTCAGATGAAATTTTTGTATGAGATTATTATATCACATGAAGAAAACAAAGTTTTCCACTCACATTGAATACCAGTTTGATACGAAGAAGTTAATTTTCATTAATGATTTTTTATTTGAAAAGTGCTCAATCTGCCTGAAAACTCATCATTATCTTCGACACTTCACTAACTCGTAAAACGTAGTTCAATGGCGTGCCGTTTATTTCGTTTCCACCGTGAAGTGTATTCCAGAATCAGGCCCAATGTCTGATATATGATCTTGCGTGATTGGTGTTTGCAGAGCATCAAGTTTTTCCGACACTGCAACTCAGCGTTTCAATGTGGCAAAAGATGTAAGTCGTGTTACCAAGGCTCAAAATACAAATAATGATCCTAATATAATCTCATAGACAAGTCACAAGTGGGCTCGTTTGCTAAACAAAAAGAACATTGACGAACTTTCTCATAGTCGAAGCTCCATACCTCAATTTTCGATGATTGAAAAACGATAATTCTTGAATGAATAATTAATGAGGGTAGGAACGGTTTATTCAGCATATATTATATTATAAATAAATATTGATCAACTTCCTAGCTGAATAGCCTTTGAATTAACTATTCATCACTGTGCAGTTCATCTCGATTTTGATCAACTAAGAATAGTAAGACCGTGACACAAATTCAGGATATCATCCCCCTCACACAAACCTAACGTGAAACGAACTCACACAGCGTCTTGTTCGAATTATTTGCTGTTGCTGGTCAGGCTGCTATGGATGGCATCGATATTCTGCTGCTGTGATTATGGGTAGGATCTTTGCTCATCGGATCCCGGCGAAATGCCTTCGCATTGGAGGTGACATGGTTATATCACCGATACAGCAAGAGAAAACACTTTCACCAACTTGCCGATAACTTCCCAAATAATCAACAATCTAAAGGACAGCAAAATCTCGTGGAAAGGAACTGTTGCAGCTCTCAGGACAACAATCGCACGGTTGTCACATAAATGGATGAACTGTTCACAATAATCAGAAACGCGTGCAACAGTTCGCTGATCTCAGTCATCATGTTTTTTTAATTTGTTTTTTTTTCAATTTGTTTTGTTCATCAACAAATGGATTTGCGTCATTTCTTTGACTTATTTTCCGAATCTGCATATTGACATTGATGCATGCCCCAGAATCATCAAGCCGAGCTATCATTTCATACGGAGAAACACAATGTGTTCAGTCGTTCAGTATCGTTGAATAAAATAGGAGCTCTGCTCCATGGTTTTGTTTTTTTTTTTCTCAAAGTTTTGAGACAAACTCTCAATTTTGCAGTAAAAACTAAAAAGGTTTTAAAACCTAAGAGCAGTGAAAATTGTGGAAGAAGTCGGGAAATATGTTGGATCCATATGCTAATATGACCAAAAGGGTGCTAGAAGATACAAATTTCAATTCGTTACTGAACGGAACATGGAATGCCTTTCTTGACGTTGTCGGTGAGTGAATGAAATATTGAAATTCGAACATACAAGTGACGTGAAAAATTCATTTTTTGCCTTTGTTTTTCATTACCATACCCGTTTTTGTTGTGAAAATCGGAGTGATTCATTATACGGCAGTGTTCTATCAAATGTTAATTGGAAAGACAACATGCTGAGACCTGTAGACTAACATCGCATTCAGAATATCTATGTAGCTGTCCAGGTCCGCATTTTCGTTGCAACTATAGTACAGTTCACTAATGCAGATGTTGCTTCAGCCTGGTGTGTAACAGGAAGCGGTGTCCGCTGAAATTTTGATTTGTGTGTTCGGTACGACATCTTTAGTGATGCAACCGCTCTTCGCAACTCTTTAATTAATTTCCATTTCGTTTTTTCGATTTGGGGTCGTTAGTATTTTTAGCTGTAACGCTGTAATATTGGATTTATTAGTCTTTTTGTTTGCAAAGTCTACATTGAACTTAGGGGAATATATACGTTTCTTTCTACCAAATGGAAAAGTTCATGGGTGTAAGAGGAATACAAAACCAAATCAGAAGTACCTTGTTTGACATGTTCGAGAGCGGTGGTCCTAAAGCGATACAAATTACACACAGGACATTAATCCTTTTTTTTTTCTTTTATGAAGCAACAAAATAGCGTTAGAATTCTAGAATTAAAGAGAACAGGAAAAATTTCATCATACAAAAAAAAATGTCTGCATTACGACACCTTTCCTTTGACAACACTAAAAAATCAGTAGGTAGCAATAATCCTGAGATTCAAAAGAGTTGATTATGGACGAAAAAATATTGAGCACATGACAAATTCTGCCATTTTTTATGATTAATTTTCGTTTTTTTTATTATTTCAATTTAATTCAAATTTCCACAGAATTATTTTAAGAATTTATGGAATAATAGAAGTCATTTGTTGACAGGATGAGTTCATTTGTTTACAACCTGGCGGCAACGGAACAACCGGGTGAACGATCCTGCACGTTCGCAATGAAGATCCCGCTCTATTACCTCGTGATTTTTATGAGTTGTTAAGTTATTCTAAATTCACGGTGTGTGATGTCCTGAAACGATTCAGAGAACGTCTGACCACCAATATTTCTGGAAGTGGCAAAAAACTCAAGCTGTAGCGGACCATAACGTGAAGCAAAACGTGACGTGAAGCAAAATTTAGACCTGAAAAACACTCAAAAAGCTCTTTGAGCATTTGCTAACAAAACGCGAATGTATCGTTAGTATGATATGATGAAGTTATCGAAAGTATGATATGATGAAGTTAAGAAGAAATGGCTGTTTTTTTCTGCAGCAGTATGAGGTTCATTGCCTTCTATGGGCAGTCACCAATCAAATGCAACTAAACATGGTACATATATAATGATGTTACTAAGGTTCCCAAGAAGCAATACCCGGTTAATACTCTGGAACTAAGGCAAAGTGTGGAATACTTATCGATTGTGAAGAACAAACTGAATAAGAAGGCGAATAGCAAATTATGAGAAGAAATTGGAACGAGAATATGCCGTTCGACGAAGAAGAAGCAGAAGAAGACGATTAAATGTATCGATAAATTGTTAAGTTCATACATCAGCAAGCCGTGGAATAAAGGTGACGTATAATTTTCATCATAACGAAAATTGCAGATTTTCTTTGTGACTTTTTCTTGTAAGCCATTTCAGTGTTTGAAAGACTATTTCCGGAAGAAGTTGTGAACTTCCCGCTGTATTGACCCTCGGAGCAGAATTTCTGAAGATCCCCTGTCTCTGGAAAATCAATATTCAAAACTTTTTTTGACGGAATTTCGAAAGAAGCCGGGACGATATACTG
This sequence comes from Toxorhynchites rutilus septentrionalis, assembly GCF_029784135.1. Lineage (NCBI taxonomy): Eukaryota > Metazoa > Arthropoda > Insecta > Diptera > Culicidae > Toxorhynchites > Toxorhynchites rutilus. Next base: position 229,060,673 of record NC_073746.1, read on the forward strand.
AAAAGAAAGGATTTTTCTTGAAGTCGGAATTATTACTCAACTTCCACGTATTAGACAATACCAGAAGGCCCCGGCATCATCGAAAAACCGTTGGGTGGTATTCTTCCGTCCCAAAGGGAAACCTCTAAGAGTATCTCAAATTTGCAAAGACCTGACGTCTAACTACTCAGGTGTCTTAGAAATGACGAAAGTCAATAAAGATAAACTTCGTGTTGTGCTCTCAAATTACAAAGATGCTAACGCGATAGTGAAAAACTCTTTGTTCACTAATGAATATAGAGTTTATATTCCGGCTCACATTGTTGAAATCGATGGTGTAGTTACGGAAAAATCTCTTCAACTTCAAGATTTTGGGTATCTAAGGGTATCTTTCACAATGCAAATATTCCACATATTAAAGTTTTGGAGGTGAGATCTCTGAACTCTTTGATATCTGAGGGTACAGAAAAAAAGTATTATCCATCTGGCTCTTTTAGAATTTCCTTCGAAGGCACAGCACTTCCAAATTATGTGCTTATCGACAAACTTCGTCTTCCAGTTCGGTTATATACCCCTAAAATAATGACTTGCTTAAATTGCAATCAGTTAGGTCACACTAAAATCTACTGTTGTAATAAAACGAAATGCTCAAAATGTGGTGACGACCATGACGAAGTCACTTGTAACAAAGATGCTGATAAATGTATTTTTTGTGGAGATGTTCCTCATACAATTAAGGATTGTCCGAAATACAAATTACGTTCGATGAAACTCAAGCAATCACTTAAGGATCGTTCTAATCGATCCTTCGCTGATATGCTCAAGGCAGCTTCACCTCAGGTACCCGAGGCTTCAGAAAATCCTTTCTCTGTTTTATCAGAGGATGATGATTCGGATTCTCAATTTGATCCAGTAATCACAGGAAGAGTCAGGAAGAGGAAAATTGCTTCTTCCTCTAAGCCATCTAAAAAAAGAGGATTGATCTCTAACAAGCCAGAATCTTCAAATTATTCTGCTCTACCCAAGAATAACCCTCCTGGTTGGAGATCTTCAAATTATGACGTTCATTTCCCTGAATTGTCAAGCCATTCTCAATCGGTTCCTGATCCCTCATCTTTTTCAGTAGGTATTTCCTTTTCATCAATTGTTCAATGGATTCTTGATTTTTTCGGAATATCAGATTCAATGAAAGGTATCATTTTTGCTTGGCTTCCTTCTATCAGCCAGATAGCTAAACAAATGACTTCAAAATGGCCCCTCCTCTCGTTCATTAATTTCGATGTCTAATTTATTGGATGATTCAGGTAAATCCTCTATTTTGCAGTGGAATTGTAGAAGTATTCTTCCTAAACTTGATTCTTTCAAGCAAATGCTCCATTTTTTGAATTGTGATGCGTTTACTCTTTCTGAAACATGGCTTCGTTCGGACAATGTGTTAAACATCCATGATTTTAATATTATCCGTTTAGACCGCGATGATTGCTATGGAGGAGTTCTCATAGGTATTAGTAAATGCTACCCATTTTACAGGATTCCCCTGCCTTTAGTCTCAGGAATTTAAATTCTAGCGTGTCAGGTACGTATCAAGGGTAAAGATTTATGCATTGCTTCTATTTATATTCCTCCAAGAACTATGCTTAATTATAGAAATCTTGTGAATATAGTTGAACTTTTACCGCAACCTAATCTTATTTTGGGAGATTTCAACTCTCATGGAATTGGATGGGGTGAGTCTTTTGATGATCGAAGGGCCAATTTGATTTATGATCTTTGCGAGGACTTCAACATGGCAATTTTGAATACAGATGATGTAACAAGAATCGCTCCATCTTCAGGCCGCGCTAGTTGCTTAGATTTGTCTCTGTGTTCTTCCTCTTTTTCTTTAGATTGTAATTGGAATGTCATCCAAGATCCACATGGAAGTGATCATTTGCCAATCACTATTTCCATTTCAAATAATTCAAAATCGCCTGAAACAACAAATATTCAGCATGATTTATCTAGAAACATTGATTGGAAGAGATTCTCTTCAATTATTTCAGAATCGGTGGCATTAGTTCATGAGTTACCCCCGCTGGAAGAATATAATTTTCTAACTGGTTTAATTCTTGACAGTGCTATTGATACTCAGACGAAGCGCTTTCCTGGTAATTCGTTTCGTAGACGTCCTCCTAATCTGTGGTGGGACCAAGTATGTACGAATCTCTATAAAGATAAATCGAATGCGTTCAAGGATTGGCGAAAATTGGGCACCCGTGAACGTTATGATAACTACATTTATCTGGATCATAAATTCAAAAGCTTCATTAAAGCTAAAAAGAAAGGCTATTGGCGTCATTTTGTAAATGGGCTTTCACGAGAGACTTTCTTGAGCACTCTTTGGAGAGTTGCCAGACAAATGAGAAATTCATCTCATTCAAATGAAGAAGTTGAATATTCAGAAAGGTGGATTTTTGACTTTGCCAAGAAGATATGTCCAGACTCTGCCCCCGCACCTTCTCCCTTCTTAGAGACATCTGATGATGTTGAGCCTCCGTTCAGTATGACTGAATTTTCTCTTGCCCTTCTTTCTTGCAACAACACGGCTCCAGGGTCAGATAGGATCAAATTTAATTTGTTGAAAAATCTACCTGATAATGCGAAGAGACGTTTGTTGAAACTGTTCAATGCTTTCCTTGAGCAGAATATTGTTCCGCATGAGTGGCGACAAATTAAAGTTATAGCTATTCTGAAACCTGGTAAACCTGCGTCTGATTATAATTCTTATAGACCAATTGCAATGCTATCTTGCATTCGCAAATTACTAGAAAAAATGATTCTCCATCGTTTAGACAGCTGGGTTGAATCTAATAATCTTCTCTCGCCATCGCAGTTCGGGTTTCGTAGAGGCAAAGGAACCAATGATTGTCTTGCGATTCTTTCATCAGAGGTTGACTTTGCCTTGTGTAGTAAGCAACAAATGGCATCAGTGTTCCTAGATATCAAAGGTGCGTTCGATTCTGTTTCCATTGAAGTTCTTTTTCAAAAACTTCGTCTAAATGGGTTTTCCCAGAAATTAAATAGTTTTCTGTTTAACCTAATGCGTGAAAAACATATGAGTTTTTCTCATGGTTCTTCGTCAGTTTTACGCATTAGCTACATGGGTCTTCCTCAAGGCTCATGTCTTAGTCCAATTCTTTACATCTTCTATGTAAATGATATTGATGTTTGTTTATCGGGAAATTGTACTTTGAGACAGTTTGCAGATGATTGTGTTGTATCGGTAATAGGCAAAGACAACACCGATCTTCATAATCCTTTGCAAGATTCTCTTGACAATTTGGTTGATTGGGCCTGTAGATTGGGTATTGAATTTTCTACTGAGAAGACAGAGATGGTTGTATTCTCAAGAAAACATCATCCTGCACAAATACAGCTTAAACTTTTGGATAGACCTATTCGTCACTCGATGTCATTCAAGTATTTAGGTGTTGTGTTTGACTCCAAAGGAACATGGGGTAAACACATAGGCTACTTGAAACAAAAATGTCAGAAAAGAATGAATTTTCTTCGATCCATAACAGGAACATGGTGGGGAGCTCATCCTGAGGATTTGATTAGGTTGTATAAAACAACCATTTTATCTGTTATGGAGTATGGTAGTTTTTGCTTCAGGTCCGCTGCTTGTACCCATATTTTGCATCTGGAAAGGATTCAATATCGCTGTTTGCGTATTGCTCTAGGATGTATGCAGTCAACACATACAATGTGCCTAGAAATTCTAGCTGGCATACTTCCTCTTTCCGTACGTTTTTTTCGAGTTATCATTCCGTTTTTTAATACGGTGTGAAACACTTAATCCGAAGGTGATAGCAAACTTAGAAAAAATGTTGAACTCAGGCGTTCGATCTAGGCGAATGTCTCTATATCATGAATTTATGACTTTGGAAAGTCCATCTGCTTTATCTGGTTTCCAGATCATTCCTTCAATTTTGTTCAATTCCTCTATTACTATTGACCTGTCAATGAAGGATTATATGCATAATATTTCAGATGATCTCCGCCATTTAGTTATACCTGCGATATTCCTGTCAAGGTATAAACATATTGACCCAACCAAAACTTTTTTTACTGATGGATCTAGTCTTAATGGATCCACAGGCTTTGGTATATTCAATATCAACTTCTTCACTTTTCGTAGGCTTAGTTTACCCTGTTCGGTGTCTGTTGCAGAATTGGCTGCAATATACATGGCCTTACTCCATATTCAGACCTTGGCCCCAGATCACTTTTTCATTTTTTCTGATAGTCTCAGCTCTTTAGAGGTACTCCGTTCAGTGAGAACTAGATATACGTCGTATTTCTTATCTGAAATCCATCAACTTTTAAGTGCTCTGATTACTAGTTCATTTAATATCACTTTCGTATGGATTCCGTCTCATTGTTCGATACCTGGAAATGAGAAAGCAGATTTTCTTGCTAAGAAGGGCACTATGGAAGGAGACTTATTCTATAGGCCTATTACTTTCGATGAATATCTTCATTTTCCTCGTGAACGGGCACTTGTATCTTGGCAGTCAAGTTGGAATAGTAGTGATAAAGGCCGATGGCTATATTCTATCATTCCTAGGGTTTCTCTCAAACCATGGTTTAAAGGATATAATTTTTCTCGTGATTTTATACGGGTAGTGTGCAGTCTCATGTCTAACCATTATTCTTCGAATGCACATCTTTTTCGAATTAACATCAGTGATAGTAACCTATGCGTGTGTGGTATAGGATATCAGGATATTGATCATATTGTGTGGTTTTGTTCTCAGTATCAAAATGACAGGTTATCTTTAATAGAAAATTTTCGCAATAAGGGAATGCCACCTAATTTTCCGATTCGCGACGTTCTGGCTACTCGTAATATCGATGCTATTTCTTTAATTTATGATTTTCTCAAATCCATACACTTTCAAATATGAATATATATGTTTAGTTTTCCTTCATTGTTTTGATTTTTTTTAGTAGCGTTTCCTTTTCTCTATTTCAACTTTTTTCTTCAGAATTCGAAAAGTGAGCATATTTTCATCCCTTCCCTAGTCCCAAGGAGATAACTAGTTCCTAGGAGATGGTCATCTCTGCAACAAGAAGCTTAAACAAGAAGCCTATAATATTATCTTATTGTGAATTTTGTCATGATGTTTGTCCATATTGTAACATTTTTCGAAAAGATAATAGGGTTTTTATGCCTTTTTGAGAAAGAACATTGGCATTGTTCTACTCAAAGAGGCTTTTCCCTATTCATAAACACGGCTCATTGTTACTTAATGTTGCTGAGCCATTTGAAAATAAATTTAGTACAAAAAAAAATTGTTAAGTAAGGGTCAGGATGCCATGTTTCAACTAATCACCTGAAGTAAAAATTTTCATGCAAAATTTGAACAATTTAAAACTGTTTTCAGGCCTGGTATCCTGATAGAGGATAATTTGCCTCCCTAAATGGATGGCACTACCAGACATCGACATTGTACATCTACCTTTTCGGATTATTCCACATTTCTAATAAATAAAACATTAAAACCACTTAATGGTAGTGATTTCAATCTACATTCTACCTACCGTGAGAGCATGTTGTCATCAGGTAGAGCTTAAATTCCTCTCTCCACAGTGTTCGTTCACTTGTGGCAGTGTTTGTTCTCTGTATACGACATACTCTCTCCTACCCCAAAGACATGTTGGAAGCTGCATTTAATTTGAAGAGGGTCATTTAATTTTTTTTTCGTGTGTAAAGCTCAGGTCATTTTGAGATTAGGCACATCATTATGGCGATAGCGGCGCCCCCAACGTTCAGATATGCAAGCTATTGACAGCGTTTTGTTGTTTGTGAACGTTTCTGCTTAGTCTATTTTTGACGTAGGACTACGTTTTTAGTAAGGGTGCTAAAGCAGAACACAGGTCACGTTTTAATGAAATAATGTTAACGTTAATAACTATTTTCGCTATGAACAAATTTCGATGATTATGATGTAAATGTTTAAAAATTCCCTGATCCATAAACGGTTCAAACCACCGAGAATTGAAAGGATACATTTGTACTGTTCAGTTCATTTGTGTGCTTACCCACCCATATCATCAATAAGAAGCAACTTGTGCATCGGCGTGGTACAATATGCATATACCACTGTAAGTTAGGGACACCTCTCTCTATCTCTCTCTCTGTCTCTGTCTCTTTCTATCAAAACGACGTTTCGCGCGTTTCGACTGGACCTAGTAATGATAATAACCTATTCGTGTACTCGGGAATTGACAATGGAAGAATACACGAATACTAACTCAGAAATGGGATAGATACGTTCTATGGATGAATCGGGCGAAAACTCCGAAGAATGCGGAGAGCAAGAGAAATAGAAGAACATGTAGACAGATGGGGAGTCAGATGAATCCGTGGAATACATCGAAGTTCCGAAGTTTGAAGTGTTTCTGAAATGTGGAATAATGATGCTGGTGGAACAAATTTGTAATCGTTCGGTCACGAGCGACTTGAGTAAGAATATGAACTGAATTGACATAAGGAAATACATAGCGACAAATAGCCAGCTCGTTTATTGTTCTCGCGAGGGTTTGAATGAATCATTAACACGTTGAGCCCGATTTTTTCTTTTAGCGCTTTCCATTCAGCGCGCGTCAAAGCGTTTGCACAATACAAGTGTCGGTCCCAATGCCCAAAGATATTTATTGTATAAATAGAAAATAGTCAGCAATTCAACTAGAAAGTAGTCACCTTTTTGTAAAACATCCGAAAACAAACCGTATATATTTTGACGTAGGACTACGTCTTTCATTTCTATACGGGGTGTAAAATCAAAGTTTCGAAAACGAAAGCGTTACGCCGGAGACCGAGATTTAGAACGTTAATAGCTCCTAAACAACTGAACGAAATGGTATGATAAACTATTTATTCGAAAGATAAAATGTCTACGTGTTATATACTTGTTACTTTTCCATCCAAAAACTTGTTTCAATAGCCTTAAAATTGCTTTCGAAACAGGCTATTGAAATCATCAATCGGTATATAAGCGAGCGCCGCTCGTAAACCCACTCAGTTCTAATTGAACAGCGAAGCGAGCATGTTGTCGCTGTTGTGGTGAAGCTAACTTCGTTTATCACGAAAGCGCTGATGAACGGTGTCACCAAGAGCCTGTGTGTGCACTTTAGGCCAGAAGGGAATCCATCAGGAGGAGAGTGATGCCACGGTTCCGCTTGAAACATCGGAGCAGCCGCCACACACACATACACGCGCGGAACCCTCGTTGCTACCATCGTTGCTGAAAAATAATCTACCAGTTTCCCTGGGAATTGAAAAATACATTCATGCGAAAGAGTTTATTTTGATGTTTTCTATCCACACAACACTGCAACCAAATACATTTGGTTTTGTGATTTTTCAATCAATCGCAATTGACAGGACGAGAAATGGGTGTTGTGAGAAAGGATTAGCGAACGCAATAACGACAAACGGGAGAAAGAGATGGTTGGAGGTTGAAGGAAATTGGCAGAAAACATCTTCATTTTATCTTTCGAATAATGTGATTCATACCACTTCGTTTTGCCAGAAAGAGATTATTAATGCTCAAAGGAGGAATCGAGTCCTCCGAGGAAATTACCCAGCGCAAATTAGAGTCGACTATCTATTGCGGCATTCGTACACAAATAATTTTATAATGCAGTTTCATCGAAGTTATTTCTTCGATATAGGAAAACATTCACTACACCACACCACTACACGAGCTAACTGCTTGGTCCCTCAACAAACAAGTCCTCACGGTGCGAGAGTAGAGTAAGAAATGAACGAAAGCAAAGGAAGCGTGATATTATAAACCATAAAAGTATAAAATGTAGACCCCATCCTCCTTATCTTTTTCTTCTTTCTTTGTTTTTAAGAGGCTTTAAACTTTGCAGTTCATTCGCCTCTAACACCCTCCTTATTATATAAACTTACTGTATACTTAATTCGATGTTATTCGTTTCTCCCTCAGGGTAAGCGAATATAATAAGGGTGGGGTTTACATTTTATACTTTTATGGTTTATAACATCACGCTTCCTTTGCTTTCGTTCATTTATTGCTACAATCGCACCGTGAGGACTTGTTTGTTGAGGGACCAAGCAGTTAGCTCGTTAGTCTTTCGGTGGTAAGGCACCACGAAAGCAGGTCGGATAAGCGCACCAGTCGCAGGAAGTGTGTTAAAAAGCCACATCGCTATCGACCAGGAACTTTGCGTGAAATTCGTCGCTATCAGAAGTCTACCGAATTGCTGATCCGCAAGCTAGCTTTGCAGCATTTGGTTCGTGGAATTGCTTAGGACTTCAAAACCGACCTGCGCTTCAAAAGTTCCGCGGTTATGACGCTGCAGGAAGCCTATTCGAAGATACTAATTTGTGTGCTATCCACGCAAAACGCATCACATCATGCCCAAGGACATTCAGCTGGCCTGTCGAATCCAAGGAGAGCGTGCTATATTAACTTAGCATATAATCAACGGCCCTTTTCAGGGCTCCAAATTTGATGGATTAGAGTTCAGAAAAGTTTTTTACAGGCCAAACTGAAATGAGTATATTCGTTTGGATGCCATTCAGCACCGAGAAAATTCCGGAAAGATCTAATCGTTGCTGAAAAATAATCTGCCAGTTCCCTGGGAATTGAAAATAACATTCATGCGAAAGAGTTTATTTTAATGTTTTCTATCCATGTAACACTGTGACCAAATATTTTTCAATCAAGTGTTATTAACAGGTGGTTATTGAGTTAGCATTAACCACTGGTGGGCTTCGAGTATCGAGGAAATTCGGGAAAGAACTAATCGTTGCGAAAAATACTCCGTCAGTTCCCCTGGGAATTGAAAAATACATTGATGCGAAAGAGTTTATTCTAATGTTTTCTATCCACATAACACTGCAACCAAATACATTTGGTTTTGTGATTTTTCAATGAATCGGAATTACCAGGAAAGCTTCTGAAAATTATTCTTCCCCATCAGTAGAAAATTTTCATATCCAATATTGTATTTGCGCTCAACGGAAAATGTTCCGTATCGCGAAGTTATATAATTCTTTCTTTCTTTGTTTTTAAGGGGCTTTAAACTTGGAAGTTCATTCGCCTCTAGCCCAGTGAAGAGCCACAATAAAACCAGCCCAGAGGGGACTGGCGAAAGGGAAACCAAAAAATCACTCATCAAATCTGTCCGCTCGACTTTTGGTTAAAGAAGAAGGTAGGAAGGGATCCTATGCTTCATAAGATATTTAATATATACTGTAAAGAAAAGTAAATATTTACTGATCCGAGGACCGAAGCAGTGACGAAGCACAAGTGACCTAGACTCCAAGTGCAGGGCGTGTTCCAAAAACAAAAAAAACACAAAAAAGGCCTTTCTCAGGAGGATGGGAAGGAAAGGAGTGGAAGGGGGTTGGAGTGGTTTGGAAAGGAAAGAGGGGAGGAGTGGGGTGTGGGGTGGGGTGAAATGAAATGAAATACAGTTTGAATAGATAATAAAATATAGTGGTTTTGAATTTAATTGTATATAGTACAGCTGAAAAATGGATAGGTTTATTTGATGTATTTGTCCTTATTGGTGAGTGTGGCTGTAAAGTTAGGAAATCAGTTAAGTAATGTAATAAATGGAATATAGATGTGAGAATATGTATTAATAGATGCGTGTATATATATGTATGTAGGTACATACATGTATATACACACATGAACACGCATACATGACCGTGAAGGGGCTAACTGTAATAAATAAACAATTTCAAAAGTATTTAATGTTTCGATTTAGATTTTACCAAAGAAGTCGGTTTCTTTCAGAAACGCAATTAGATTGGTTTCTTGGGTCTCGTCTCTACTGAGGATATCTCGGAGACTCTGACCTATATTGTGTCAGCCTCGAGCATCTTTGGTATGTTGGCATTCTAATAGAAGATGGCTAACGGAAACGAGTGCTACGTTGCAAGCACATTGGGGTTTTTCGGCTCTGTAGAATAATTTTTGATTTTATGAAGATGAGTGGGACGGCTTTTTATCCAGCTTATGTCCGAACTTTCACGGACTTGCTGTTTTACCCAGCGGACAATGTCAGATGGAGGACAGGGCATGTCTGGGGGTTCCATTTTGCTGCCCTTGCCGGCCAATATGTCGGCGGCTGTGTTTTCGCGGATTCCTGAGTGACCGGGAACCCAGCAGAAGGAATTGTTTTTTCTGAAGCAGCCTCTTCTGTTTGTATTAAGAAGGTCATGGAGACAGCTAGCTAAGACGAAAAATATTGTGGTAGGAAGGAAATCATGGGTGCATTCTTGGGTAGCTATTAAGAGAGCGAAAGCTTCCGCACTGAAGATGGAGCATTGCGGTGGAAGAGAAAAGCTACCTATGTATCTACTCTCAAAAATTCCACATCCAATTCCATCGGCATTGACTGAACCATCTGTATATACCTGGTGATTGATTTGAAAATTGGATGCAATGAGGTTATTGAAGCAAGCTTTGATTTTTGGAGAAGGGTCTCCCGCTCGGACAGCCTTGAGAAGATCAAGGTTAATGTTCGGCGGTTTGACGTTCCAATTTCTTCCCGTAGCAGATGGCCGTTCACAAATATTGGGGAGGTCTTTGTTTGTGAGGTTGTTGAATAATGTTTTGGCCCTGCGTATTAGTGGGACATTGTGGTCACTGTCGGGAGGTGACAAGTGACGGATGGCTTTATTTGTGATGGCTTTTGTCGCCAGGTGTTTGAGGGGAAGTTGACCACTTTCAGTCATTACGGCAAGAGTGGGGCTAGTGGGAAAAGCTCCGATTGCAATCCTGATTGCTTTATTGTAAACTGGTTGAATGGTGTTTAACACACCGTCCCCTCCGCGGCTGAAGGTGCCTATTCCGTATACGATTTTTGGGACCAACCAAACGTTTACAATATTCAGCAGTGTCTTTCTGTGACCAGAGGCTAGGTTGCCTGCAATAGCCTTGATGATGTTCATTCTGGTGGCTATTTTGTTCTTTTGGTGAATGTGGTAAGAAGTTGAGTTTCTTATCAAAAGTAACTCCTAGTATTTTCAATGTCCTCGTAGTGGGGATCGGGATTTTGTTAAGTTGAAGATAGGTTCTCCTACTGAGATGTTTTCCTATGTAGATGTGCTTGGATTTCTCCGGGGAAATTTTAAAACCTGTTTTTAGAGCCCAGTTTTGGATGGAGTCTAAGGTTTTTTGAAGCCTCTTTCTCTGATTTAAGCCTAGGCAGCTCGTAGAGATAAGAGTCATGTCATCTGCATAGACTATGATCTTTATGTGATCGGGAATTAGTTCGAAGATGGATTGCATAGCAATGTTGAAAAGGGTAGGTGAAAGTGCTGAGCCTTGGGGGAAACCGTTTTCAGGGATTTTTAAAGAAGACCTATGGTTGTTGATGATGGTTTTGAAAGACCTGTTTTCAAGGAAACTTTTTATGAAGAGGCCTAACCTCCCACGAGTCCCCCAGTTGAAAAGGCTTTTCAGCACTGGGTGTCTCCATGCCCGATCGAAGGCCTTGGATAGGTCAAGTGAAACGATATCTATGTTCTGTAATTTTTCAGTTGCGTCGTCTAGGATTTTTTCGATTGCTACGAGGCACCTCTTCTGTACCTTTTCCCGGGCGGAATGCGAATTGTCTGGAATCAATCAGCTTATTTGACTCTAGAAAGGTCGTTAAGGGTCGATTTATTAATTTTCCCATGACTTTCCCAACACAACTTAGAAGAGTGATGGGGCGGAAATTGTCGAGAAGATGATTGTTCATGTCTGGTTTCGGGATACAGATCATTAAACCCTCTTTCCAGCAACTGGGGAGGGTTCCACTGTCCCAGACTTTGTTGAGGAGCTTCTGAAGTGCTTTTTCCCGAGATGGGGTAGTTTCTTTAGCATCGGGTAGCTGATGTCATCGGGTCCGGTGGATCCTTGTTTGACTTTGTTCAGTACCCAATCGAGCTCTTTGAGGGAGAGGTTTTTGTTGAAGTCAAATTCCACATCGGTATGAAAATCGATGGGAATTTTTTCGCATTCCGTTTTGTGGGTTTGAAAGGTTTGGTCGTAATTTTGATTGGAGGAGGCAGATGCAAAGAATTCTCCGAACGCCTCGGTGATGATTTTCCGGTCATTGGTGTATTGACCGTTAATAAGAAGATTATACTCTTTGCTTATTTTCTTGCCATGAAGCCTACCAATCTTACTCCATAACTCCTTTGACGACGTGTTAGGGTTAATTTCGCTGACGAATTTAGCTCAACTATTGTGTTTGGCCGAATTAATGGCAATTCGAGCTTCGTTGCGAGCCCTTTGGAACTCTGTGAGCAGAGTGGGCTTATGGGGGTTATCCGGATGGGCCTTTCTTAATTTGCGTAAGGCCTTACGTCGACCTTTGATGTTGGCCGTTGTTTAGAAGGAGTAGGAAATGGTCGGAGATGAAATCTTCGATTATAGATCCTTTTTGATCGAGGTATGCGCCTCCTCAGGCGTATGAGTGGGCGTTGAAATCACCCATAAGCATGATTGGGGCGGTAAGTTGGCTAAACAGATGGTCCAGCTGGCCGCGAAGAATAGCCGGGTCAGAATTTGGAGTAATGTAGATGCTGACAACTGTGATTGGAAAGGGGTGTTTAATGCGCACTACCACTGCCTGAAGGTCGGTGGTAATGGGGAGAAGATCATGTGGAGTGCTATCCTTGATTGCGTTTGCAACTCCGTGCTTTGAGGGGTTGAGACCCTCTTTGAAGTATGTGATGTACTTTGAATAAAATTTTTATCGAAGTTGTTTGGAGTCATAGTTTCATGAAGGGCTATGACTGTGGGATTAGAGTTCGAAATAAGCATTTTCAATTCTAGAATATTTTGTCGGATACTTCTGATGTTCCATTGTATCCCGAATTTCTGTGTTGGAGTGAATGTGTTGGTGTTTTTAACTTCAATTTCTAAGTCTTAATTGTGTGAATGCTTGAACTATCCAAAGAGGATTAGTTCGATGGTCCTTTACCTTTGGAAAGAGAAGCTTTCTTCGAGGTATTGATGTCGTTCTTGTTTGGTGTAGAGGTATTTGGAGAGTTTGTTGTGTGTGTGTTGTTTTTTGTGGAATGTGCCTTGTTGTTGTTGTTTTTTGTTTGATGTGTGTTGTTGTTGGTGTTGTTGTTTCTTGTTGGTGTTGTAAAGTTGTTATTTGTTGGTGGTGTAGTTCTTTGTTGGTTTTTTGTTCTTTTCTTGTCTTTGTTAGTTTGGGTTTCATCTTCAGATTTTGGATCTGAATCTGAGGATGAACCTTTCGAAATTTTTCATTTGTTTTTTTTTTCGGGCCTTCAGAGGTATCCATAGAAATTACCGATTCACTATCGGATTCGGTTGTTGAACTTTCAGTAGACGATTCTGTCATGGTTGTGTCTATGATTGAGGGGGTGCTTTCGCGACTAGAAGCGGCCGAAACGGCCGAGGCGCAGCTGCATTTGCACGTGCAGCCAGCTACTGGTTCCCGAATGTTGAGCCTGTCTTGCAAGACGCTTGAAAAAGTTGGACCATTTTGGGTGTTGGAAATGATTTTTGCTTCTTTGTAAGAAATACCACGATCGATTCTTATTTTTGTGATTTCATTTTCTTTTAGCCATACGGGGCACTTCCTGCTGGAAGAGGAGTGGTTCCCTTGGCAATTAATGCATAGTGCTGGGGTATTACACAATTTAAAATTGAAATCTTTGGGGTGTTCTTTGCTGCAATTTCTGCAAAGCGGATTCTCACGCTTGCATCTTTTGCTGGTGTGTCCGAAATTAAAACATTTGAAGCACTGCATTGGATTCGGATAGTAATTCCGAGTCCCAGCGCGAATGAAACCGATATAAATGAATTCGGGAACAACGGTTCCACGAAGCGTTATGATCAGTGTAGCTGTGGGGATAATCTCTTCTCCTTCCTTTCTGGTGATTCGCTTGACATCGATCACTTTCTGATCGAAAAGCTCTTTCAGCAATTCGGTTTCGGTTATATTGATCACGTCTCTGCATGTAACCACGCATTTGCGTTGGTTTAAGGTGGGGTGGAAGATAATCTCTACAGGTGTGTTGTCAATGAGTTTATTAATTTGGAGAAGCTTACCTACTGATTCCTCGTCCCTGGTGGTAAGAATATATTGAAGGTTCTTTTTTTCGTCTCTCTGTGGTTTGGCACTGTTGAAGTTTTTGAAGTTTTTGATTGCCGACGTTATAGTCTTGCTGACTACGAAGGGGTTGGATGGGAGAGCCTTGTCTCCTGTAGCCCTCAAGAGCAGTATCTGCAGGTTGCTATTCGATGGGTCCGCCCAAAGTGGAGCGGTCGCTTCGGTTGGCTTACCTTCATAGAGGTTTGTAGCCCGGCCTCTCGGAGGCCCTGAGCTACTGGAAGCTATGTTGATTGTCGGCTACACCTTAGGTATAGCCGGAGAAAAAAATTTTCTTTTGCAGAGCACTTTATGATTCAATATTGGGCTAATCACTTGCGGATATGTACCAAGAAATTCGCACTATGTTTTTAAAGCACTTATTATAACCACCAATGTGCTCGAAAGAATGCGAGCGATTCACTATAAAATTTTCGTTTTAGAATTTTTCTTCACATAACCGTCAGTATGCGGATATATTTTAAAATATTATTAATAATTATCACTACCAAAAACTAGTCACTATCACACAGCTTATGCCTTTCGAACGGCTTCCGCCGATCCAGAAAGAGGCGTGATGCCGAAATAGCGCGCGCTTTTTCCGGCGAACCGGTGAGCACCGCCACCGCAGTGAACGTTTGCTGATGTCCTCTTCTGCTATCCTCGGGTTGCGATGCTGAAAATCAAGGTGTATTTAGGACTAATCAAGCCTTCAGAAAGGCTGCTCTAAGCATTTGATTAGTTGTGCGAGAAAACTCTTATTTTTCCGTACTCTTTTACAAGGGCGCTAAAAACACGTCCGAATCGGTTGAATGTCAGTAGCACCTTGTTATATAATTTTCAATCGATTGCTCAGTCGCTGAAAGTTTCAAACTCAGAGAGTTCATTCCCCTCTAGTTTGCCTTCCAAATTGCCATCGTAAACCACGCCTTCTCTCGATTCAATCACGTACAAAAAGCATACTTAAGCGATATTCTGGTGGTGAAACGCATTCATTTTTCGTGAGAACAACGACAAGACAACATCGTTACTGAACGAGCTGAATGAGCTGGACGAGCTGAACGGCGAGGGATCGAGGGATTCATTACCTGGCCTGACTTGACCTGAAACGCATTCATTTATTCCCTTAGAATTGAAAACTACATTCAAGCGAAAAAGTTTATTATGTTTTCTATCCATATAATACTGCGACCAAATACATTTGGTTTTGTGATTTTTCAATCAAGTGCGATCAACGTTAGACCACGTCTTTCGGCAATTTATTAGAGGTGCAATGAATCACAAGAAGGAATTCCCGTTCTACGCGCACTGGTAAACGATGTTTGCTCAACAATTTCTCAAACGAGAAATGGGTGTTGTGAGAAAGGATGAGCGTACGCAAATAATATATAGATTGATTTGATGCAGCGGTTATTTTGTCTATTGAAAATATACAAATTATATCACAATACAAGTAATGTATTATGTATTATACAACTTTCGTGTGATTGCTTTTTTTTGCTGAATATTGTGCCTACAACGTAACGCTCTCGTTTTCGAAGTCCCCTAGATATTCATTTATTCATTCATTCAGAATTCATTCAGAAGCAACTAAAAACAAATGGTCACTAAATCAAAGATAGTCCTACGTCACCCTTGCGGTTATACCACAGATATAACCCAATTCCAGTTTTTTTCATTATTTTATAACTATCAGTCTCAGTCAGTCAGCACTTTTCTACCAAAAAGCTCAACGTCGGCCCCTAGGGTTCTACTTATCGCGAATTAGTGCATTGCTTCCAGGATAAAATTATGTCATAGTGCAGCGCATCTCAAGCCGAGTGTGAAGAACACATTTTCCAGTGGTGAGAGCTATGTTCTTCGATTGAAAATAGAAGGTGAAAATTTGTTCTGCCGCGATCGCTATCGCATGCTAACCATGAATAAACAACTTACTCGACGTTGAATTGTGTGGTACCGCTGAAATTGAAGACACCATAATAAAACACAACGAAATTATATGAATTTGATTTTCTAAATATAGCTGACATTTATTTTGAACTAATCGTAGAAACATTGACACTGAAATCCCAAAACGTTGCAAATGAAACTGACGAGATGATGCGGTATTGCCTCAAATGCCCTTTGTTTTGACGTAGGACTACGTCTAACCGGAAGATATAGGGGGTGAAATGGAAATCTAGGCACTGAACAAGTAGGAAAAAATGCAAGATTTGGAACGCTTATAACTCGAGCATTTCTCAATAGATCGCAAAGGTTTTTGCATCAATTGATAGGAAATATATCCACGCATCTATCATAACGAATAACATTTCATTTTTCTTGAGTTAAATAATTGAATAATTGTGAAATATCAAGCATTGTCAAAATGCACTATGTGCCCATTTTTGATTGGTCCATTTTGTGCTTCTCAAATCGTTCCGACCAAAACGGGCAACCAGAGCAGCAGCGAAATACAATGAAGCACGATTGGAAAGGAAAAAGAAAAAAATGAACGAAACATTGGTCGCAGTCTCACACATGCGTAATTCTCGAGCCAGCCAGTCAGCTTAAAAATCCCTGCTCCGCTGCCGTAACGATCATTCTCATTCAAACCGTACACCACATCGGTTCGCATCACAACAAATCAACAAACCAACCCAAGCAGCCATGTCTGGACATGGTAAAGGAAGAAAAGTGAAGGGAAAGGCAAAATCCCGCTCGAACCGTGTTGATCTGGAGTTCCCCGCAAGGGTAGCTAGGCCGAGCGCGTTAGTACCAGTGCACCAGTCCACCTAGCCGGCGTTATATAGTTTCGGCCGCCGAAGTGATCGAGTTAGCTGGCAAAGCTGCTCGCGACGATAAGAAAACCCGCATTCGGAACAGAACACATTCGGTTCGGTGGACATCAAGACAACAGGCAGTTGCAGCGAGTGGCGAGTGGCAAACGCAATCGCAAAACGGCATCAGGTAGCAGAAGAAAAAAGTTTGTTCTTTATACAAACTGCTTTGGTGGCAAATCCAGAACAAGGCGGCATCGAGGGCGTTCGAAATGGTTTTTTTCAAAACCACGAGTACTAAGTTTTCTAAATTGGAACCATTCCATAAAACAAGGCCCTTTTCAGGGCCATTAAACCTTCCAAAAAAGAGTTTAGGAAATACAGTTCGATGCTTTCTAAAACAATATCCAAAATAATAATAAAACACAAATTGATTTTTTCATAATTTGTTTGCCAGGATATGATGAGTATGTAAATTTGGCAGTTGTTCTGAGCTTATTGATTTTCACAAATTCTTAAATTGCTTCTAGATTGAAAGTACAGTAATTTACACTTATCTCGATATTTAGCTAATTGGAAGGACCTGTAATGCGTAATGTAATGTAATGTGTAATGTCCAACTAAATGGACATTTTTGTAAACATAGAGTTCGGGGTCCAAATTATGACCCCACATTGATAGTCGACATTGTACCACTGTCATCGCAAATGTTCAATTACAGGTTAAAATTACCTCCAATCCGATACTGAGTGGTGGTAATGCGACGTGTCATTGAATGTAATTTACTGTAAAATATGTCACAAGCTGGAAGGCAACAAATTTTCCAACTGTGAAAGCTGTGGCGAGTGGCAAATGCAATCGCTAAACAGAAAAGTTTAGCCGAACTAGATGGGGATATCGAGTGATAACAAAACAATAAACTCTTTAGATTGAAGATAATTTTGTGATCCTGAAAAGGACCCTTTTTAGCCTGCATGTGAATCCAACGGGCGAACAAATCGTAATGAATGTATTTTTTGCCATCGCTCCCTTTTAACGCTCATTCGTTCGTCTCGTTGGACTCGCCCCTCTGGCTGAGTCTGCCGATTTGTCTCTATCCTGTGAGTGTGTACCGCTTGAGTATAAAACACGCGGACCCCAAAAAAATATCTTATTTTCTTTCAAACCGTAAACCCGTGTGATTGTACGGCATCGGCATCGTGGACGTAACAAAGGAGGACAAGTTAAGGGAAAGGCAAAGTCTCACTCGAACCGTGCAGGTCTCCAGTTCCCTGTTGGTCGCATTCACTGATTGCTCCGCAAGGGTAACTAGGCCGAACGGATTGGTGCCGGAGTCACAAGCTGGATGGGAAGAAATTTTCCAACTGTGAAAGCTGTGGCGAGATGCAAACGCAATAGCTAAACAGGAAGGTTTAACCGAACAAGATGGGAATATCGAGTGATAACAAAAACACAACACCAAAGGTTCTTTTCAGAACCATCAACATATTCATAAAGAGTAAACAGTAAACTAATCCATTTTTCAGGTAGATAGGTAGGTATTCACGTAGGAGAAGAAAATAAAACAATATATTTAAAATATATATTTAACAAAAGCTGTCCCCTTTGTATAGTCCTACGTCACTCCGGTTATGTCCCCGACATTACCCACCCGTCTTTTTTTCTCATACAACGAACTGAGTGCTTTACTTTGTTTGCAAATGAGTACGAAGTAAAATCAACCTGCAAACGAACTGTTGTTCAATCAGTTTGTGTGATAGCAAATCTTGTTCAATAATCGAAAAGGATTGAATGTTTTCAATAGATATTGTTTTTAATAGTTCTGAGTGAAAAATTGGTTTGATATGATTTCGATTTCATAAATATCGTTTTACTCTACACTACTTTTATTCCACACAAATTAATTCCACACAATTTTTTAAAACATTTCAATGTTAAATTTTTGACGTAGGACTACGTCTAACCGGAAGATATAGGGGGTGAAATGAAAATCTAGGCACTGAACAAGTAGGAAAAAATGCAAGATTTGGAACGCTTATAACTCGAGCATTTCTCAATAGATCGCAAAGGTTTTTGCATCAATTGATAGGAAATATATCTACGCATCTATCATAACGAATAACATTTCATTTTTCTTGAGATAAATAATTGATTAATTGTGAAATATCAAGCATTGTCCAAATGCACTATGTGCCCATTTTTGATTGGTCCATTTTGTGCTCCTCAAATCGTACCGACCAAAACGGGCAACCACAGCAGCAGCGAAATACAATGAAGCACGATTGGAAAGGAAAAAGAAAAAATATGAACGAAACATTGGTCGCAGTCTCACACATGTGTAATTCTCGAGCCAGCCAGTCAGCTTAAAAATCCCCGCTTCGCTGCCGTAACGATCATTCTCATTCAAACCGTACACCACATCAGTTCAGAGAAGTTCGTACATTTAACGCGACGTGCCGAAGTTCCGCTCAGTGTCGCATTGGAGGCTATTTTAACCTGTAATTGAACATTTGCGATGACAGTGGTACAGTGTCGACTTTCAATGTGGGGTCATAATTTGTACCCCGAACTCTATGTTTACAAAAATGTCCAACTAAATATGTCGCATTACTGGTCCGTCAAATTAGCTAAATGTCGAGCTAAATGTAAATTACTGTACTTTCAATCTAGAAGCAATTTAAGAATTGATGAAAATTGAATAATCAGGAAAGTCCCCAACCATCAATAAGCTCAGCACAACTGCCAAATTCTCATACTCATCATTTACTGTACAACATGTCACAAGCAGGATGGGAGAAATTTTCCAACTGTGAAAGCTGTGGCGAGTGGCAATCGCTAAACAGGAAGGTTTAGCCGAACAAGATGGGGATATCGAGTTATAACAAAACAATAAACTCTTTAGATTAAAGATAATTTTGTGATCCTGAAAAGGACCCCTTTTAGCCGGCATGTGAATCCAACGAGCGAACAAATCGTAATGAATGTATTTTTTTTTGTCATCGCTGCCTTTTAACGCTCATTCGTTCGTCTCGTTGGGCTCGGCCCTTTGGCTGAGTCTGCCGATTTGTCTCTATCCTGTGAGCGTGTACCGCTAAAGTACAAGGAAGGAAGGAAGGTCTTGTATTATAGAGACTTTAAACTTTTGCAGTTCATTCGTCTCTAGCCTTGAGAAAGGCCCTTTGAAAACTCTACTCACCGACTGGACAACATCGTTGCTGGACGGCGAGGGATCGAGTGCCTTTCTCAAGGCAAGAGGGCGGAGGTGGTAGCGCTGGAGTAGAGTAATAGAGTAGAGTAGAGTTTTCAAAGGGCCTTTCTCAAGGCTAGAGACGAATGAACGGCAAAAGTTTAAAGTCTCTATTATACAAGACCTTCCTTCCTTCAAACCATAAATCAGTGTGGTTGTATGGCATCGTTTCACATCACATCGCAACAATGGATTGGTGCCGGAGCACCAGTAAACCTAATAGTGGTTATAAAATTTCGGCCGCCGGAGTGCTCGAGTTGGCTTGCAAAGCTGCTCACGACAATAAGAAAACCCGCCTACAGAACAGAGCACATTTGATTCGGTGGCAACAACTAGTTTCAGCGAGTGGCAAACGCAATCGCAAAACGGCAGCAGCTAAAAAAAGGAAAAAGTTTGTTTATACAGACTGCTTTGGTGGAAAAACCAGCCACCGTAAAGCACGGCGCTTTTCAGGGCCATTAAACCTTTCAAAGAAGAGTTATTAAAAGTTATTTACAATACCATTGCATTCTAAAGTGACATAATATGATATATAATATGATCTGATTTATTTTGTTTATGCTTGTTTTTGTACTTATTGGTGGTTGGGGTCTTTTAAGTAGATCATTAAGTTTTCACAAACCCATGCATTGTTCCCGAATTGAAAGTGGCTTCAAATTACAACACATTGGATGCAGGATGGCATCAACGAATTTTCTCGGTAGCAAGAACTGCCTTCTTTGGTTGATAACTGATGTTGAAAATTGACTGAGGTTACATCTGCATTGTATAGAAACATAACTAAGGAGCAACATGATGAGCTATGTATTTCCTGCTGCTCTGTTCTTATTTTAAAGAACTTCAATCCGAAGGTCATCCGTCCCTGTATTCACTGTTGGTTTTTCAGAACGCTTATAGCTCATCTATTTCTCGACAGATCGTAGAGTTCGTCTCCAAAACCTCAGTTCTTTTTCATTCTTATTTACTTTGTTTGCGGAGTCTACAAATCTTACAATTCATTCGTTTCCGAAACAAAAAGTTTAAGGTACGGTAATGTGCTCAATAGTGAAATATATGATAGTGAATAAGCTGAGGACCACTATGCATTTCCTATCATAGCCATCATTTTGATTGTACGATATGTACATACGCCAAAAGATGCCCGGCGTTGAACATTTAATAAGTACAAAGCCTTCAGAAAAATATCAAGAAGCAATTATAAGATAGTGAGAAAAAATTGAGAATGTTTGTAAAAAAAACGCATAAACACAACATCAAAGGTTCTTTTCAGAACCTTCAACATGTTCATAAAGAGTAAACAGTAAACTAATCCATTTATCAGTTAGTCACGTAGGAGAAGAAAATAAAACTGAACCCTACTGATTACTGCGATACGGAAATTTTCTTCAATGGATTATTATGATTTTGATTTGATTGGACTCTAGATAAAATTTAAATATTAAAAAAATGAAGTGAAAAAAACTTTCAATCGCTTTTCTCACTAAAAAGACAATTCGCGCAGTTTTACGCAGCGTTGAACAATGTTCCATTGAAAGCAAAAAATTACCAAAAAATCATCAATATGCCAATCTTGAAAAGTCATAATAATCAGATTTGATGATATTGCGCTCAAATGTGGGGTTAAAGCACTTGAATATTATAGCAAGATAGGAAAAACATTACGAAACAGCTGACACCAATTTCATTTTTTTCCTGATGGCCAGCGATCCCCACTGTGCACTGGGCCGGAACCACGCCCGGGCCGATTTGTTACGGTACAAAAATTCAGAGCAACATTGTTATCATAAAATAAATATCTTTATTACCTTAAATGAGAGAGCCCTCATACAAAACCACTGAATGAGTCCAAGAAAGCCTTCAAAAAGGAAGGTGAGTATGTTCAGACCTAATACCAATTTTGGTCAATAAAAGAGAAATGTTGGCAAGTCGTCATTAATGCACATGCGGCAATTGAGCTGGTCATCGACATCAACTACCAAAAAACGCTCAAAACAACTACGAAGAAAATTGTTTAAAGGAAGCGTCGAATGAAAGTTGTCAAAGATGCAGATCGCATTCATCCAATGCGATCTTAAATTAGTATCTAGCCATGATTATGTTTCTATTTTTCTTAGACTGAAATGACGAATAACGAATAACCGAAAGTATTGGGTTGGGGAAAATGTTCCATTATTTTTGGATGAAATTCAAAATCTTTTTCAATATGCTTTGGATTGTCCGATTTGGTTCAAATATGCACCGTTTTGTTGTAAAGTTTGTTGCCATTCTAAAGGAGTTTCATCATGCTTCTCTCATAGAAGTCTTGGTCCTTATTGGAGAACAACTCTAGCAATAGATTTCCTCCTCTTGAGATCTTCTCTTGATCCCAATTTCTTATCACTCGGAAGTTTTACAATGCGAGAAAAAGGTGGTAATCGCTTGGTACCATGCGTTATCCTGATGGAACACAACACCTCTTCCGTTGGCCAATTCGGTTCAATTTGTTCACTGTAGAGATCTGATTTGAGTGTATTGCATTAAAAAAAATATTCAAAATTTAAAAAAAATAGAATAAAAAAGAATGCACGCATTGTACTGTTACAGTATCGGCACCATTAACACCATTCACAATTTCAGCTTGCAGCCTGGCTTGCGTTTTCGCCTTTATATAAAAAAAAGTGTAGAATGTACCGAATTTTCTTTTTGTTGACTTCCATTGTCAACACCCTGCAACTCACAACTGAATGGACAAAAACAGAAAACAACAAACGATTTTTTTGACGATTTTATATGGAGGGTAAAATGAAAACCTAAACACAGAACATACAGGAAAAAATGAAAGATTCCGAATACTTATAACTCGGACATTTCTTACTGGATCGGAAAGATGTTTGCATCAATTGATAGGGAATATGGCTACGCTTCTATCGCTATTAATAAAATGTTATTTTTCATTAGATAAACAATTGAATAACTGTAAAATGTTGAGCGTTATCTAAAGGCCCTAACTACCTCGTTTTGATTGGCCCGATTCACGGTTTCCCTAACACAGCCAACAAAACCAAGCAGCGTTAGAGAAATCGGCATTGCAAATACTTCAAAGTCGGGGGTATTTTTGTTCCGATTGAAATTTGTTTCCCCAACACAGACTTCAAATCCAAGGAGAGTGAGGAAATTGGCATTGCGAATACATGTAAGTCGTTAGCATTTTTGTTCCGACTGAAATGTGTTTCCCTAACACAGACTTCAAATCCAAGGAGAGTGAGGAAATTGGCATTGCGAATACATGTAAGACGGGAGCATTTTTGTTCCGACTGAAATGTGTTTCCCTAACACAGACTTCAAATCCATGAAGCGTGGGGAAATTGACATTACGAAGACATGTATGTCGGGGCCATTTTTGTTCCTACTATATTGTGTTGCCCCAACACAGACTTCAGAACCAAGGTGTCTGGGGAAATTGGAATTGGAAATTCTGCAGATCGGGGTTTTTTTTCGACTGAAATGTGTTTCCCTAACACAGACTCTAAACACAAGGAGCGTGGGGAAATTGGCATTGCGAATACATTACGGGGGTATTTTTGTTGCGACTGAAATGTGTTTCCCTAACACAGACTTCAAATCCAAGGAGAGTGAGGAAATTGGCATTGCGAATACATGTAAGACGGGAGCATTTTTGTTCCGACTGAAATGTGTTTCCCTAACACAGACTTCAAATCCATGCAGCATGGGGAAATTGGCATTGCGAATACATGTAAGTCGGGAGCATTTTTGTTCCGATTGAAATGTGTTTGCCTAATACAGACTTCTAAACCGAGGTGTCTGGGAAAATCGGCATTGCAAATACATGCAAATCGGGGGCATTTTTGTTCCGACTGAAATGTGTTTGCCTAACACAGACTTCTAAACCAAGACGTCATCATAACAAACGTAAAAGGACTGTCATTAAATTTACGAACAACATAATCTATCATAATGCGTGAATTGTCCTTATATGTCATTATACAATCTTTTTACTCACAAAGCAAATATATTAAATTCTATTGAATTCGGAAATTGTTTCATTTGTGGAAGCATCCATACTTCTAACGCTAAAGATCACGAGTTAAATTCTTACTCCCGACATTCTTCCAAAAATGGAAGTAAAAGTGACGAACCAGCTAAATGTGTTGAAAGTCACTGTAATAGAGAAAAATATTGTTTCATTCAATCAAAAATTCAATCAATGCAAATTAAAAAATGATTACTAAGCTATGTGCAAGCTTGGATAGAACCCGAGCGTCAAACGCATTAGTTGCTGTCGGGCAACCGGCGATGAACGGCGCTTTTCTGTACGATTTTGGACAAAATCACTGAATTTATTAAGGCGCAGGGAAGAGGGTTCTAAGTGGAAACACAGCAGTGGAAAATTTTGTGTGCGGCGAAAATTGTGTAAGAACATGTTGGATCCTTATGTTAATAAGTGTGCTAGGAGAAGCCCACTCCAGCTCGTTCTTCAACGAAACTTGGCATGCTTTTCTCGATGTTGTTGGTGAATGGATAAGATATTAATCATCAAAAATTTAGATGGTGTACCATGAAAATTCTTTGAAACTCTTCGAATTTCTATACCGGGGTGTAAAATCAAAGTTTCGAAAACGAAAGCGTTACGCCGGAGACCGAGATTTTGAGCGTTAATAGCTCCTAAACAACTGAACGAAATGGTATGATCAACACTTAATTCGAAAGATAAAATGTCGACGCGTTCTATACTTGTTACTTTCTGATCCAAAAACTTGTTTTAATAGTCTTAAAATTGTTTTCAAAACAGGCTCTTGAAATCACCAATCGGTATATAAGCGAGCGCCGCTCGGAAATCCACTCAGTTCTAATTGAACAGCGATTGGAGCATGTTGTCGCTGTTGTGGTGAAGCTCTTCGTTTATCATGAAAGCGCGAATGAACGGTGTCACCAAGAGCCTGATTGTGCACGTTAGGCCAGAAGGGAATCCATCAGGAGGAGAGTGATGCCACAAACGGCTCCCGGGGAAGATCTCGAAGCAGCCGCTACACACACACACACACATACATGCACGGAATTCTTTCCGTTTGGATGCCATTCAGCATCGAGAAAGATCCGGAAAATAATCTGCCAGTTCCTCCGGGAATTTAAAAATACATTCATGTGAAAGAGTTTATTCGAATGTTTGCTATCCATGTAACACTGTGACCAAATATGTTTCAATAAAGTGCTATTAACAGATGGTTTTCGAGTTAGCATTAACCACTGGTGGGCTTCCAGTATCGAGGAAAATGTGGAAATTTCTAATCGTTACTGAAAATAATCTGCCAGTTCCTCTGGGGATTTAAAATTGCATTAATGTGAAAGAGTTTATTTTAATGTTTTCTATCCATGTAACACTGTGACCAAATACATTTGGTTTTGTGATTTTTCAATCAATCGCAATTAACAGAATAGCTTCTGAAGATTATTCTTCCCCATCAGTAGGACATTTCCGTATCCAATATTGTATGCGCCCGCAATCGATTCTTTTCTTTCTTTGTTTTGACGTAGAACTACGTCTTTCAGGAAGGGTGCCAAATCAGGAAACAGGTCACGTTTTTATGAAATAAAGTTAGCGTTAATAACTATTTTCACTGTGAACGAATTCTCATGATTTGCATACCAATCGAATCGGGAATTCTCTAAGATTTGTTTGTCATGCTATACATTACAATTCGCAAACCTCTAAACGGTTTAAATTCATGAAAACTGGAAGAATTTCCCTTTCCCCATACATTTGTTCTGCCGATTTGTGTGCTAACCCTACCCGTATTTGGAATGCTTATAACTCGAAAATTTCTTAACAGATCGGAAAGATGTTTGTATCAATTGATAGGAAATATTTCTACGCGTCTATCAGAATTAATAATATGTTATTTTTCATGAGATGAACAATTGAATAACTGTAAAATGTCAAGCGTTATCTAAACGCCCTAACTGCCAGGGTTTGATTGGCCCGATTTACGGTTTCCCCAACACAGACTTCAAAATCGATGTATCTGTGGAAATCCGCTTTGCAAATATACATGGAAGTCGGGGGTATTTTTGTTCCCATCAAGCTGTGTTTCCCTAACACGGACTTCAAAATCAATGTGCCTGGGGGGTCCTGAGAATTCTGGGAAAATCGTCATTTCAGATACTAGAGGTGAATGAACTTTCGCGGTTCGATTACTACGTAAACCGACGTTCATCAAATTTATTTGTAACGAAGAACATAATCTATTACAAAAATTTCGATGCATTCTAAAATAATGAAATGAAATACAGTTTGAATAGATAATAAAATACAGTGGTTTTGAATTTAATTGTATATAGTAGAGCTGAAAAATGGATAGGTTTATTTGATGTATTTGTCCTTATTGGTGAGTGTGGCTGTAAAGTTAGGAAATCAGTTAAGTAATGTACTAAATGGAATATAGATGTGAGAATATGTATTAATAGATGCGTGTATATATATGTATGTAGGTACATACATGTATATACACATATGAACACGCATACATGACCGTTAAGTGGCGAACTGTAATAAATAAACAATTTCAACAGTATTTAATGTTTCGATTTAGATTTTACCAAAGAAGTCGGTTTCTTTCAGAAACGCAATTAGATTGGTTTCTTGGGTCTCGTCTCTACTGAGGATATCTCGGAGACTCTGACCTATATTGTGTCGGGCTCGAGCATCTTTGGTATGTTGGCATTCCAATAGAAGATGGCTAACGGAAACGAGTGCTTCGTTGCAAGCACATTAGGGTTTTTCGGCTCTGTAGAATAAGTGTGAGTGGGTGAAGTTAGTGTGCCCAATTCGAAGACGGGTAAGGACTCGCCTTTCCCTACTATTGAGACGGTCCTCCCAAGGGAGAGTGGAATTTTTGATTTTATGAAGATGAGTGGGACGGCTGTTTATTCAGCCTATGTCCCAACTTTCACGGACTTGCTGTTTTACCCAGCGGACAATGTCAGATGGAGGACAGGGCATGTCTGGGGGTTCCATTTTGCTGCCCTTGCCGGCCAATATGTCGGCGGCTGTGTTTTCGCGGATTCTTGAGTGACCGGGAACCCAGCAGAAGGAGATGTTTTTATCTGAATCTGAATATCTCTTCTGTTTGTATTATCCATGGGTGTTTGCTGTTTCCACTTAGAAGGTCATGGAGACAGCTAGCTGATTCGAAAAATATTGTGGTAGGAAGGAAATCATGGGTGCATTCTTGGGTAGCTATTAAGAGAGCGAAAGCTTCCGCACTGAAGATGGAGCATTGCGGTGGAAGAGAAAAGCTACCTATGTATCTACTCTCAAAAATTCCACATCCAACTCCATCGGCATTGACTGAACCATCTGTATATACCTGGTGATTGATTTGAAAATTGGATGCAATGAGGTTATTGAAGCAAGCTTTGATTTTTGGAGAAGGGTCTCCCGCTCGGACAGCCTTGAGAAAATCAAGGTTAATGTTCGGCGGTTTGACGTTCCAATTTATTCCCGTAGCAGATGGCCGTTCACAAATATTGGGGAGGTCTTTGTTTGTGAGGTTGTTGAATAATGTTTTAGCCCTGCGTATTAGTGGGACATTGTGGTCACTGTCGGGAGGTGACAAGTGACGGATGGCTTTATTTGTGATGGCTTTTGTCGCCAGGTGTTTGAGGGGAAGTTGACCACTTTCAGTCATTACGGCAAGAGTGGGGCTAGTGGGAAAAGCTCCGATTGCAATCCTGATTGCTTTATTGTAAACTGGTTGAATGGTGTTTAACACACCGTCCCCTCCGCGGCTGAAGGTGCCTATTCCGTATACGATTTTTGGGACCAACCAAACGTTTACAATATTCAGCAGTGTCTTTCTGTGACCAGAGGCTAGGTTGCCTGCAATAGCCTTGATGATGTTCAGTTTCATTCTGGTGGCTATTTTGTTCTTTTGGTGAATGTGGTAAGAAGTTGAGTTTCTTATCAAAAGTAACTCCTAGTATTTTCAATGTCCTCGTAGTGGGGATCGGGATTTTGTTAAGTTGAAGATAGGTTCTCCTACTGAGATGTTTTCCTATGTAGATGTGCTTGGATTTCTCCGGGGAAATTTTAAAACCTGTTTTTAGAGCCCAGTTTTGGATGGAGTCTAAGGTTTTTTGAAGCCTCTTTCTCTGATTTAAGCCGAAGCAGCTCGTAGAGATAAGAGTTATGTCATCTGCATAGACTATGATCTTTATGTGATCGGGAATTAGTTCGAAGATGGATTGCATAGCAATGTTGAAAAGGGTAGGTGAAAGTGCTGAGCCTTGGGGGAAACCGTTCTCAGGGATTTTTAAAGAAGACCTATGGTTGTTGATGATGGTTTTGAAAGACCGGTTTTCAAGGAAACTTTTTATGAAGAGGCCTAACCTCCCACGAGTCCCCCAGTTGAAAAGGCTTTTCAGCACTGGGTGTCTCCATGCCCGATCGAAGGCCTTGGATAGGTCAAGTGAAACGATATCTATGTTCTGTAATTTTTCAGTTGCGTCGTCTAGGATTTTGACGTAGGACTACGTCTAACCGGAAGATATAGGGGGTGAAATGAAAATCTAGGCACTGAACAAGTAGAAAAAAATGCAAGATTTGCAACGCTTATAACTCGAGCATTTCTCAATAGATCGCAAAGTTTTTTGCATCAATTGATAGAAAATGTATCTACGCATCTATCATAACGAATAACATTTCATTTTTCTTGAGATAAATATTTGAATAATTGTGAAATATCAAGCATTGTCCAAATGAACTATGTGCCCATTTTTGATTGGTCCATTTTGTGCTCCTCAAATCGTACCGACCAAAACGGGCAACAAGAGCAGCAGCGAAATACAATGAAGCACGATTGGAAAGGAAAAAGAAAAAAATGAACGAATCATTGGTCGCAGTCTCACACATGCGTAATTCTCGAGTCAGCCAGTCAGTTTAAAATCCCCGCTCCGCTGCCGTAACGATCATTCTCATCCAAACCGTACACCACATCGTTTCGCATCACATCATATCAGCAAACCAACGCAAGCAGCCATGTCTGGACATGACAAAGGAGGAAAAGTGAAGGGAAAGGCAAAATCCCGCTCGAACCGTGTTTTTTTTCCAATTCATTCAGGCTCAATCGCATAAGCTTTGCGGAGCCGCTAATTCAAGTTTTGTTTATACAAAGTTTCAACTAATTGCTATGTTTAGTAGGATTCGACCGAATACTCGCGGTTTACTCGAGGTTAAAAGGGCAACAATTTCTGTGGGACATGACAGGTTAGGGATTAGGATAAGGAGTACCGTTGTCTCAACAGAGGGTTTCAACACGCACTGTAGCATTGTGCATAATGACCAGGGATATCATC
Organism: Toxorhynchites rutilus septentrionalis; assembly: GCF_029784135.1. Classification (NCBI taxonomy): domain Eukaryota; kingdom Metazoa; phylum Arthropoda; class Insecta; order Diptera; family Culicidae; genus Toxorhynchites; species Toxorhynchites rutilus. The sequence goes on from NC_073746.1 coordinate 229,090,163, forward strand.
TGGTGTTCGACTAACACGAACCGTGTTGTTCGCAGTTCCCCATAGGTGTATTCGCCAATTGTTCCGCAAGGGTAGCTAGGCGCGTTAGTACCAGTGTACCAGTCCACCTAGCCCCCGTTATATAGTTTCGGCCGCCGAAGTGATCGAGTTGGCTGGCAAAGCTGCTCGCGACGATAAGAAAACCGCATTCAGAACAGAACACATTCGGTTCGGTGGACATCAAGACAACAGGCAGTTGCAGCGAGTGACGAGTGGCAAACGCATTCGCAAAACGGCAGCAGGTAGCAGAAGAAAAAAGTTTGTTCTTTATGCAAATTGCTTTGGTGGCAAATCCAGAACAAGGCGGCATCGAGGGCGATCGAAATGGTTTTTTTCAAAACCACGAGTACTAAGTTTTCTAAATTGGAACCATTACATAAAACAAGGCGCTTATCAGGGCCATTAAACCTTCCAAAAAAGAGTTTACGAAATACAGTTCAATGCTTTCTAAAACAATATCCAAAATAATAATAAAACACAAATTTATTTTTTCATAATTTGTTTTCCAGGATATGATTAGTATGAGAATTTGGCAGTTGTTCTGAGCTTATTGATGGTTGGGGAATTTCCCGATTATTCAATTTTCACCAATTCTTAAATTACTTCTAGATTGAAAGTACAGTCGACATTTAGCTTATTGGACGGACCTGTAATGCGACATATTTATTTGGATATTTTTGTAAACATAGAGTTCGGGGTCCAAATTATGACCCCACATTGAAAGTCGACACTGTACCACTGTCATCGCAAATGTTCAATTACAGGTTAAAATCGCCTCCAATGCGACACTGAGTGCTGCTTCGGCACGTCGCATTAAATATAATTTACTGTACAACATGTCACAAGCTGGATAGGAAGAAATTTTCCAACTGTGAAAGCTGTGACGAGTGGCAAACGCAATCGCTAAACAGGAAGGTTTAGCCGAACAAGATGGGGATATCGAGTGATAACAAAACAATAAACTCTTTAGATTAAAGATAATTTTGTGATCCTGAAAAGGACCCTTTTTAGGCTGCATGTGAATCCAACGAGCGAACACATCGTAATGAATGTATTTTTCTTTCTTTCTTTCTTTGTTTTTAAGAGGCTTTAAACTTTGCAGTTCATTCGCCTCTAATGTATTTTTTTGCAATCGCTGCCTTTTAACGCTCAATGGTTGAGTCTGCCGATTTGTCTCTATCCTGTGAGCGTGTACCGCTAGAGTATAAAACGCGCGGATTCGCTGAAAAATATATCATTCTCTTTCAAACCGTGAATCAGTGTGGTTGTATGGCATCGTTTCACATCACATCGCATCAACGGATTGGTGCCGGAGCACCAGTATACCTAATTGTGGTTATAGAATTTCGGCCGCCGGAGTGCTCGAGTTGGCTTGCAAAGCTGCTCACGACAATAAGGAAACCCGCCTACAGAACAGAGCACATTCGGTTCGGTGGCAACAACTAGTTTTAGCGAGTGGCAAACGCAAACGCAAAACGGCAGCAGGTAGAAGATGGAAAAAGTTTGTTTATACAGACTGCTTTGGTGGCAAAACAAGCCATCGTAAAACACGGCGCTTTTCAGGGTCATTAAACCTTTCAAAGAAGAGTTATTAAAAGTTTGTCACAATACCAATGCATTCTAAAGTGACATAATATGACATATAATATAAACTGATTTATTTTGTTTATGCTTGTTCTTGAATTTATTGGGGTCTTTTAAATTGATCATTCAGTTTTCACAAACCCATACATGGTTTCCGAATTAAAAGTGGCTTCAAATTACAACACGTTGTATGCAAGATCGCATTAACGAATTTTCTCGGTAGCAAGAACTGCTTTCTTCGGTTGATAACTGATTGTTGATTGATTGACTGACGTTACATCTGCATTGTATAGAAAAATAACTAAGGTGCAACATGATGAGCTATGTATTTCCTGCTGCTCTGTTCTTATTTTGAAGGACTTTAACCCGAAGGTCATCCGTCCCTGTATTTGCTGTTGGTTTTTCAGAACGCTTATAGCTTGTTTATTTCTCAACAGATCGTAGAGTTCGTCTCCAAAACCTCAGCTCTTTTTCATTTTTATTTACTTTGTTTGCGGATACTATAAATCTTACAATTCATTCGTATCCGAAACCACAGTTTAAGGTACGGTAATGTGCTCAATAGTGAAATATATAATAATGAGCTGATGACCACCTATGCATTCCCTATTACTGTCATCATTTTGATTGTACGATATGTGCATACGCCGAAAGATGCCCGGAGTTGAACATTTCATAAGTACAATGCCTTCAGAAAAAAATCAAGAATCAAGTTTGTAGAAAAAACGCAAAAACACAACACCAAAGGTTCCTTTCAGAACCCCCAACATGTTCATAAAGAGTAAACAAATACTAATCCATTTTTCAGATAGATAGATAGGTATTCACGTAGGAGAAGAAAATAAAACAATATATTTAAAATGTATATTTAGCAAAAGCTGTCCCCTTTGTATAGTCCTACGTCACTCCGGTTATGTCCCCGACATTACCCACCCATCTTTTTTTTTCGATTGCTACGAGGCACCTCTTCTGTACCTTTTCCCGGGCGGAATGCGAATTGTCTGGAATCAATCAGCTTATTTGACTCTAGAAAGGTCGTTAAGCATCGATTTATTATTTTTCCCATCACTTTCCCAACACAACTTAGAAGAGTGATGGGGTGGAAATTGTCGAGAAGATGATTGTTCATGTCTGGTTTCGGGATACAGATCATTAAACCCTCTTTCCAGCAACTGGGGAGGGTTCCACTGTCCCAGACTTTGTTGAGGAGCTTCTGAAGTGCTTTTTCCCGAGATGGGGTAGTTTCTTTAGCATCGGGTAGCTGATGTCATCGGGTCCGGTGGATCCTTGTTTGACTTTGTTCAGTACCCAATCGAGCTCTTTGAGGGAGAGGTTTTTGTTGAAGTCAAATTCCACATCGGTATGAAAATCGATGGGAATTTTTTCGCATTCCGTTTTGTGGGTTTGAAAGGTTTGGTCGTAATTTTGATTGGAGGAGGCAGATGCAAAGAATTCTCCGAACGCCTCGGTGATGATTTTCCGGTCATTGGTGTATTGACCGTTAATAAGAAGATTATACTCTTTGCTTCTTTTCTTGCCATGAAGCCTACCAATCATACTCCATAACTCCTTTGACGACGTGTTAGGGTTAATTTCGCTGACGAATTTAGCTCAACTATTGTGTTTGGCCGAATTAATGGCAATTCGAGCTTCGTTGCGAGCCCTTTGGAACTCTGTGAGCAGAGTGGGCTTATGGGGGTTATCCGGATGGGCCTTTCTTAATTTGCGTAAGGCCTTACGTCGACCTTTGATCGTTGCCTTCACCTCAGGCGACCACCATGGGACGCACTTCCTGCCAGGGATGCCACTGGTTCTAGGGATGTGCAACATTGCAACTTCTAGGACAACTCCTCGGCTGTCCAGTCTTGTTTAGCGGAAAGGCGGTTTTCAAAATCAAATTGATAGCCAGCCCAGTCAGCGTATTCAAATTTCCATCTTGGCCTTGTCGGAAACTCTGGAGAAGATTGGCCGAAGGAGATGAGAATTGGAAAATGATCGCTGCCGCAGGTATCATCGTGAATGTTCCAAGAAAGTTTTGAAGAGAGTTTGTGTGATACCATAGTAAGATCAATGGCCGAAGTAGTACCAGTATGATGAATTCTGGTGTGTTGGCCGTTGTTTAGAAGGAGTAGGGAATGGTCGGAGATGAAATCTTCGATTATAGATCCTTTTTGATCGAGGTATGCGCCTCCTCAGGCGTATGAGTGGGCGTTGAAATCACCCATAAGCATGATTGGGGCGGTAAGTTGGCTAAACAGATGGTCCAGCTGGCCGCGAAGAATAGCCGGATCAGAATTTGGAGTAATGTAGATGCTGACAACTGTGATTGGAAAGGGGTGTTTAATGCGCACTACCACTGCCTGAAGGTCGGTGGTAATGGGGAGAAGATCATGTGGAGTGCTATCCTTGATTGCGATTGCAACTCCGTGCTTTGAGGGGATGAGACCCTCTTTGAAGTATGTGATGTACTTTGAAATAAAATTTTTATCGAAGTTGTTTGGAGTCATAGTTTCTTGAAGGGCTATGACTGTGGGATTAGAGCTCGAAATAAGCATTTTCAATTCTAGAATATTTTGTCGGATACTTCTGATGTTCCATTGTATCCCGAATTTCTGTGTTGGAGTGAATGTGTTGGTGTTTTTAACTCTAATTTCTAAGTCTTAATTGTGTGTATGCTTGAACTATCCAAAGAGGATTAGTTCGATGGTCCTTTACCTTTGGAAAGAGAAGCTTTCTTCGAGGTATTGATGTCGTTCTTGTTTGGTGTAGAGGTATTTGGAGAGTTTGTTGTGTGTGTGTTGTTTTTTGTGGAATGTGCCTTGTTGTTGTTGTTTTTTGTTTGATGTGTGTTGTTGTTGGTGTTGTTGTTTCTTGTTGGTGTTGTAAAGTTGTTATTTGTTGGTGGTGTAGTTCTTTGTTGGTTTTTTGTTCTTTTCTTGTCTTTGTTAGTTTGGGTTTCATCTTCAGATTTTGGATCTGAATCTGAGGATGAACCTTTCGAAATTTTTCATTTGTTTTTTTTTCGGGCCTTCAGAGGTATCCATAGAAATTACCGATTCACTATCGGATTCGGTTGTTGAACTTTCAGTAGACGATTCTGTTATGGTTGTGTCTATGATTGAGGGGGTGCTTTCGCGACTAGAAGCGACCGAAACGGCCGAGGCGCAGCTGCATTTGCACGTGCAGCCAGCTACTGGTTCCCGAATGTTGAGCCTGTCTTGCAAGACGCTCGAAAAAGTTAGACCATTTTGGGTGTTGGAAATGATTTTTGCTTCTTTGTAAGAAATACCACGATCGATTCTTATTTTTGTGATTTCATTTTCTTTTAGCCATACGGGGCACTTCCTGCTGGAAGAGGAGTGATTCCCTTGGCAATTAATGCATAGTGCTGGGGTATTACACAATTTAAAATTGAAATCTTTGGGGTGTTCCTTGCTGCAATTTCTGCAAAGCGGATTCTCACGCTTGCATCTTTTGCTGGTGTGTCCGAAATTAAAACATTTGAAGCACTGCATTGGATTCGGATAGTAATTCCGAGTCCCAGCGCGAATGAAACCGATATAAATGAATTCGGGAACAACGGTTCCACGAAGCGTTATGATCAGTGTAGCTGTGGGGATAATCTCTTCTCCTTCCTTTCTGGTGATTCGCTTGACATCGATCACTTTCTGATCGAAAAGCTCTTTCAGCAATTCGGTTTCGGTTATATTGATCACGTCTCTGCATGTAACCACGCATTTGCGTTGGTTTAAGGTGGGGTGGAAGATAATCTCTACAGGTGTGTTGTCAATGAGTTTATTAATTTGGAGAAGCTTACCTACTGATTCCTCGTCCCTGGTGGTAAGAATATATTGAAGGTTCTTTTTTTCGTCTCTCTGTGGTTTGGCACTGTTGAAGTTTTTGAAGTTTTTGATTGCCGACGTTATAGTCTTGCTGACTACGAAGGGGATGGATGGGAGAGCCTTGTCTCCTGTAGCCCTCAAGAGCAGTATCTGCAGGTTGCCATTCGATGGGTCCGCCCAAAGTGGAGAGGTGGCTTCGGTTGGCTTACCTTCATAGAGGTTTGTAGCCCGGCCTCTCGGAGGCCCTGAGCTACTGGAAGCCATGTTGATTGTCGGCTACACCTTAGGTATAGCCGGAGAAAAAATTTTTCTTTTGCAGAGCACTTTATGAATGATTCAATATTGGGTTAATCACTTGCGGATATGTACCAAGAAATTCGCACTATGTTTTTGAAAGCACTTATAAGCACGCTATAAAACTTTCGTTTTAGAATTTTTCTTCACTTAACCGTCAGTATGCGGATATATTTTGAAATATTATTAATAATTATCACTACCAAAAACTAGTCACTATCACACAGCTTATGCCTTTCGAACGGCTTCCGCCGATCCAGAAAGGGGCGTAATGCCGAAAAAGCGCGCGCTTTTTCCGGCGAACCGGTGAGCACCGCCACCGCAGTGAACGTTTGCTGATGTCCTCTTCTGCTATCCTCGGGTTGCGATGCTGAAAATCAAGGTGTATTTAGGACTAATCAAGCCTTCAGAAAGGCTGCTCTAAGCATTTGATTAGTTGTGCGAGAAAACTCTTATTTTTCCGTACTCTTTTACAAGGGCGCTAAAAACACGTCCGAATCGGTTGAATGTCAGTAGCACCTTGTTATATAATTTTCAATCGATTGCTCAGTCGCTGAAAGTTTCAAACTCAGAGAGTTCATTCCCCTCTAGTTTGCCTTCCAAATTGCCATCGTAAACCACGCCTTCTCTCGATTCAATCACGTACAAAAAGCATACCTAAGCGATATTCTGGTGGTGAGATGCATTCATTTTTCGTGAGGACATCGACAAAACAACATCGTTGCTGAGGGTGCTGGACGGTGAAGGATCGAGATCTGCCCTGAAACGAAGCAGTTTGTTGACGTAGGACTACGTCTAACCGGAAGATATAGGGGGTGAAATGAAAATCTAGGCACTGAACAAGTAGAAAAAAATGCAAGATTTGCAACGCTTATAACTCGAGCATTTCTCAATAGATCGCAAAGTTTTTTGCATCAATTGATAGAAAATGTATCTACGCATCTATCATAACGAATAACATTTCATTTTTCTTGAGATAAATATTTGAATAATTGTGAAATATCAAGCATTGTCCAAATGAACTATGTGCCCATTTTTGATTGGTCCATTTTGTGCTCCTCAAATCGTACCGACCAAAACGGGCAACAAGAGCAGCAGCGAAATACAATGAAGCACGATTGGAAAGGAAAAAGAAAAAAATGAACGAATCATTGGTCGCAGTCTCACACATGCGTAATTCTCGAGTCAGCCAGTCAGTTTAAAATCCCCGCTCCGCTGCCGTAACGATCATTCTCATCCAAACCGTACACCACATCGTTTCGCATCACATCATATCAGCAAACCAACGCAAGCAGCCATGTCTGGACATGACAAAGGAGGAAAAGTGAAGGGAAAGGCAAAATCCCGCTCGAACCGTGTTTTTTTTCCAATTCATTCAGGCTCAATCGCATAAGCTTTGCGGAGCCGCTAATTCAAGTTTTGTTTATACAAAGTTTCAACTAATTGCTATGTTTAGTAGGATTCGACCGAATACTCGCGGTTTACTCGAGGTTAAAAGGGCAACAATTTCTGTGGGACATGACAGGTTAGGGATTAGGATAAGGAGTACCGTTGTCTCAACAGAGGGTTTCAACACGCACTGTAGCATTGTGCATAATGACCAGGGATATCATCTGGTGTTCGACTAACACGAACCGTGTTGTTCGCAGTTCCCCATAGGTGTATTCGCCAATTGTTCCGCAAGGGTAGCTAGGCGCGTTAGTACCAGTGTACCAGTCCACCTAGCCCCCGTTATATAGTTTCGGCCGCCGAAGTGATCGAGTTGGCTGGCAAAGCTGCTCGCGACGATAAGAAAACCGCATTCAGAACAGAACACATTCGGTTCGGTGGACATCAAGACAACAGGCAGTTGCAGCGAGTGACGAGTGGCAAACGCATTCGCAAAACGGCAGCAGGTAGCAGAAGAAAAAAGTTTGTTCTTTATGCAAATTGCTTTGGTGGCAAATCCAGAACAAGGCGGCATCGAGGGCGATCGAAATGGTTTTTTTCAAAACCACGAGTACTAAGTTTTCTAAATTGGAACCATTACATAAAACAAGGCGCTTATCAGGGCCATTAAACCTTCCAAAAAAGAGTTTACGAAATACAGTTCAATGCTTTCTAAAACAATATCCAAAATAATAATAAAACACAAATTTATTTTTTCATAATTTGTTTTCCAGGATATGATTAGTATGAGAATTTGGCAGTTGTTCTGAGCTTATTGATGGTTGGGGAATTTCCCGATTATTCAATTTTCACCAATTCTTAAATTACTTCTAGATTGAAAGTACAGTCGACATTTAGCTTATTGGACGGACCTGTAATGCGACATATTTATTTGGATATTTTTGTAAACATAGAGTTCGGGGTCCAAATTATGACCCCACATTGAAAGTCGACACTGTACCACTGTCATCGCAAATGTTCAATTACAGGTTAAAATCGCCTCCAATGCGACACTGAGTGCTGCTTCGGCACGTCGCATTAAATATAATTTACTGTACAACATGTCACAAGCTGGATAGGAAGAAATTTTCCAACTGTGAAAGCTGTGACGAGTGGCAAACGCAATCGCTAAACAGGAAGGTTTAGCCGAACAAGATGGGGATATCGAGTGATAACAAAACAATAAACTCTTTAGATTAAAGATAATTTTGTGATCCTGAAAAGGACCCTTTTTAGGCTGCATGTGAATCCAACGAGCGAACACATCGTAATGAATGTATTTTTCTTTCTTTCTTTCTTTGTTTTTAAGAGGCTTTAAACTTTGCAGTTCATTCGCCTCTAATGTATTTTTTTGCAATCGCTGCCTTTTAACGCTCAATGGTTGAGTCTGCCGATTTGTCTCTATCCTGTGAGCGTGTACCGCTAGAGTATAAAACGCGCGGATTCGCTGAAAAATATATCATTCTCTTTCAAACCGTGAATCAGTGTGGTTGTATGGCATCGTTTCACATCACATCGCATCAACGGATTGGTGCCGGAGCACCAGTATACCTAATTGTGGTTATAGAATTTCGGCCGCCGGAGTGCTCGAGTTGGCTTGCAAAGCTGCTCACGACAATAAGGAAACCCGCCTACAGAACAGAGCACATTCGGTTCGGTGGCAACAACTAGTTTTAGCGAGTGGCAAACGCAAACGCAAAACGGCAGCAGGTAGAAGATGGAAAAAGTTTGTTTATACAGACTGCTTTGGTGGCAAAACAAGCCATCGTAAAACACGGCGCTTTTCAGGGTCATTAAACCTTTCAAAGAAGAGTTATTAAAAGTTTGTCACAATACCAATGCATTCTAAAGTGACATAATATGACATATAATATAAACTGATTTATTTTGTTTATGCTTGTTCTTGAATTTATTGGGGTCTTTTAAATTGATCATTCAGTTTTCACAAACCCATACATGGTTTCCGAATTAAAAGTGGCTTCAAATTACAACACGTTGTATGCAAGATCGCATTAACGAATTTTCTCGGTAGCAAGAACTGCTTTCTTCGGTTGATAACTGATTGTTGATTGATTGACTGACGTTACATCTGCATTGTATAGAAAAATAACTAAGGTGCAACATGATGAGCTATGTATTTCCTGCTGCTCTGTTCTTATTTTGAAGGACTTTAACCCGAAGGTCATCCGTCCCTGTATTTGCTGTTGGTTTTTCAGAACGCTTATAGCTTGTTTATTTCTCAACAGATCGTAGAGTTCGTCTCCAAAACCTCAGCTCTTTTTCATTTTTATTTACTTTGTTTGCGGATACTATAAATCTTACAATTCATTCGTATCCGAAACCACAGTTTAAGGTACGGTAATGTGCTCAATAGTGAAATATATAATAATGAGCTGATGACCACCTATGCATTCCCTATTACTGTCATCATTTTGATTGTACGATATGTGCATACGCCGAAAGATGCCCGGAGTTGAACATTTCATAAGTACAATGCCTTCAGAAAAAAATCAAGAATCAAGTTTGTAGAAAAAACGCAAAAACACAACACCAAAGGTTCCTTTCAGAACCCCCAACATGTTCATAAAGAGTAAACAAATACTAATCCATTTTTCAGATAGATAGATAGGTATTCACGTAGGAGAAGAAAATAAAACAATATATTTAAAATGTATATTTAGCAAAAGCTGTCCCCTTTGTATAGTCCTACGTCACTCCGGTTATGTCCCCGACATTACCCACCCATCTTTTTTTTGATCCTGTGATGGAGCACAGAGAAGCCGATCCTTCAGGAGAAGAGAAGGTGACCATCGAAGCAGCCGCTACTCACACATACACGCACGGAATTCTTTCCGTGAGATGCATTCATTTTTCAATCAATCGCAATTAACAGGATAGCTTCTGAAGATTATTCTTCCCCATCAGTAGGATATTTCGGTACCCAATATTGGATGCATACAACCTTGTGCCTCCAACGTAACGCTCTCGTTTTCGAAGTCCCTCAAATATTCATTCATTCAGAATGAACTCAGATTCAACAAATGATCTCTAAATCAACGATAGTCCTATGTCACCCTTGCGGTTATACCATAGATATAACCCACTTCCTGTTTTTTGTGCTATTGAGTTATCGTTATTTGAATAATCTGAGCAAAGTTTCGTGAAAATACAATGTATTCAACTATTTGAAAACGAACAAACTAAATATACAGGTAAAAAGAAACATAACGTACATTTCACTTTCAAATTTGTACGTTGTATCGAATTGTACGTTATATCGAAGCATAATAAAGTACTCACAAACGTAGTCTATAATACATGATTGTGTTGCTGTTTTAGTAAATTTAATGAATAAATTCAATCAGGAGACGAAGCCAGCCTGTCTCATGATGTTTCCCTTCGTACTGTTGATTAAAGCCTGATTCATTTAGAATCCGGAATCACAAAACCAGCTGTATTTCGGGATTGATTGAAGGTACAACACTTGTTTTAGCATCACAATACAGATAATTTATTGTTTTATCAGAAAAAAAAAATGAAGAAAAATGTCCTTTACACTTTGGAAATGTGTACGTTATATCGAGTGACGTTATATCGAGGGTACGTTATAACGAGGGTACGTTATATCGAAGTTTCCCTGTACTAAGAAGTGACGAACTGTGTATGTACGGGACAAAGACAATAAATCAATAATCAGGTTGAATTAATTATAGCGAATATGTGTACCATAAGCCCGGTTTGTAGCGATTGAGTGATTTTATAGTATCCCAACATGGTCAAAGTGAGGTATTTAAAACACCGAAAAGCAATTGCAGACAAAATAAATTTTATTGCAAAATTGTCGTCACAAAAATTATTAAGGATAAGCGGACTCATAGAATCAAAGAAACCTGCAATGCCGGGATTTTTTTTTTCGATCAAGCCCCGTATTCACTTGATATGGCCCCGTGCGACTTTTTTTGTCCTCCAAGTTGAAGTTGAAACTTCGTGAAAAGAAATTTCAGTCCATCGAGGAGATCAAAGCAAATGCGACGAGGGAACTAAAGGCCATCCCTTCGTCGCCATGGTAGGCCGTATGCATGGTATGCATAGATGACTGGGTCAAGCATTGGCACCAGTGTTGCCACATTTTAATCTGTACCAGAGGGGTTAAAAATCTTACTCATCTGTACTTTTTTTCTCCAAAAATCTGTACCAAAAATCTATACCATCGAAAATGTTCGCTGCAGAGAAAAATCCATTTCATAGCATAAAAAATACTCATTTATTTACTACAATATCACATTTTCATTTCATTCGTCATTCGTGTGTTTGATGATGCTTATACATAGTTTTTCTGAATCTAGATTGCATACTATCATTTATTAAAAATTTCGAGCTGCCGCACCAAGCGATACTGCGGCGTAAAAGTAATCATGTACCTTAATGTAGCTTTGTTCAAATGTAAAAAAAATCACCCGCCGAAAAAAAATTGTACCAATCTGTACCTTTTGACGAAAATTTGTTCGCTGTACCGTACAGAATCTATACCAAAAATAACGAAAAAATCTGTACCTTTCCAGATGAATCTGTACGTGTGGCAACATATGTGTTGCTTCAGGTGGATCATAATTTGAAGGAATTAAAGCAAATTTGCCTGAAATTTAACTTTATTTTGTTTTATTAAAAAATTCGCGGTACTTTCTGATCACAGAGTACTTCATAGCAAGCCCTCATTCTATTCAACAACTATCAACTAATACACATAATGTTTGCATTTAGCTGTTCGTGCGATCAGATTTATATATCACATCTCGCCTTTTAAATATGATGTTGGCTGATCGATGTATAGAATCGCCCTAATAAAAATATCACGTAATTTATTCGTCCGTTCTATGCAGCGTGACAAGTTGCATCAATATCGTTACACTATTTACTCTTCTCAAAGCACAAATGGGAGAGCATAGATTACTTGTGACAATATACCAATCAGAATACGGGGTTTTCATTTAGATAATGCTTAGCATTTTCCAGTTGCTCAATAATTAGTTTCAAAGGATGTATTGTTTCTTTTATTGTAATGGATACGTAGAAATTCCTCATTGCTCGTACCATGAATGCTGCATTGTGTATCACGTGTGTGTTATAAACACTTTTGCTTCCATATTCCGATTGAGGTGGAAACGAGCCCCAGAACATGCCACTTTTCTTACAGGGATTTGAAACCATGCTTTCATTAAATGTACGTTTCATCCGAACGAATGCAGTGTAAGCACAATTTCATAAATTCATGCTCTTCCATATCCGCACTGGCACGAAAATTTCCCGTATGCTGCGTTGCCCATGCTTACATAGGAGACGTAACACCAACACCATCAGTGTTGAGAAAACGCATTTTGCATTTATTTTTCTTCAGGTCTGCGAACAGAAATGTAATTTAATGTAATTTAAACCATTTAGGGATTGGAGGGGGGTTGTAAGGTATAGCATATCAAACAAATCTTAGAGAATTTCTGATTCGAATGGTTTCATCAGAATTGATTCGAGTATCATCATAATTCTTTCGTGATGGTTATATAATCGCCTTCACAATAGGCCCCTTTTGAAGCAATACTCTTTTTCTAACGAACAATCCTGTCATCGAAACACTTTTGTTCATTCTAGTACATAGTTTGTGAAACATCTAGATCCAAGTTGTAGCTTGTACTAGGCAAGCTTTTAGATTAGACGAGCGGGTTCGATCTTATCGGCTTCTCGGCTAATACAGCCGACAACTTATAAAGCTTCCAAACCAAGTTTACCGACCCGTATCATCAGTTACAATTCGTCAGCGTAGCAGATTAGAGCACAAATAAAGGGTGCAGTTTATCTCGATGTTTCTTCTTTTTATATTGTATTTAGTGGAAGAAGGGAAAATAAATCGAAGTGAAATGGTACTTATCAGTTCGTACTTACCTTCATAAGTGGAATCCATCTTTGGCGTCGCTGATCGTCGTTGCTGTTGTTGCCACGAGAAACACCTCGAAAAACACAGTTCACGCAACGAATTCTTTTTTATGTCTTCAATGCTGTCAAAACGGGTCCCGCGAAGTGGTAAATTGAGTTTTCGAAATAGGAAAAAAGTCACACCTATGTTTAAACATGTCTTCAACCACTTGATTGCAATGAAATTTTTGAAAAAGGATGAAGAATTTTTTGAAGCTGAGCTGTTTTGGCACTAATTGTGCTGTGACTATTCTCATCCCCATGTGAGAAAGATTTCACAGGCTCTCTCAAACTCAAGTGTCGATTCCCGAGAACCATTCCATTTATTTTGCTAATGTTTTCATGACTTGAAGAGGTTGATGGTCATCTTTGACGTGGCAAATCGTTCATCGACCACCTTAGAATCCCTTATACATTCATACACCTGTGTATTTTGGAACATTTTCAGCGTTTCGGCACAAGGAATTTCGTTTGCAACACAAAATTGTACACAACATCTTTGGCCAAATAGAATTATCATATATCAAAAAAAACTTGTTCTTAATTACGCTGTAAAACAAACTCGCGCTCAAAATTTATATTTCAATAAGACCACTGACAATAGTACCCACTTAGAAAAATTAAAAATTTTCAGCGGAAGATTTAAAATCACAAATTCTTGGTATATATTTGAGAGAATGTATTTATTAAAATTACGAACAACTAAACTTTGCATAGCTTTCATAGCAACTCTAAGATGTTTCTCTTGATGACAATGCCCCATCACATCGAGCAGAACCAGCCAGAAAAACCATTAAGCTACTCAATTGCGATCAACTACCACATACAGCTTTTCTCCAGGCTTGGCTCCTCTCGTTGTCTTCATCGAATGGACGCGCTGACCAGCGCTTCTACATTTAGGAAGATATGATTCTCATGAGAAAATGAAATTCAACATTCACCGCGTTGAGCCCCGACCGAGCTAGGTGTCCGATAATGAACTATCCGTTTGGTTCACATCGGTCCCTGCGGACCAATAATGGACTTTTTAAAAATCATTTTTTAACTTAGTTACTATTGTTCTCAGTGCCGATACTATCCAAACGAAAAGTCCACTGTTGATAAAATCGACGCGAATCAACTGAAAATTCAGTGTCAACGTTGCGGGGCTCAACGTATTGACTTTCCAGTTCAACCGCATATTCAATATATACAACACATCATTACAACAAATTATTTGATTCACGAAACAAATGAGAATGTTGCTCACTCACTGCAAAGTTGCAAATTTCAAAACATGTTCTAAGTTCATTCAGAAAGAATTCCTCCAATTGATAACGGTCCTCAAAGATTATTGAACTATTTAATTTTATCGTTAATTTTACTTCTGTGAATATCGCGTTCTATTTCATTGCGTAACAATGTACTCCGCACCATACTAAAAACAATATTGATCGATGTTGCGTCATCCGTTATTGTATCTAGGCAAATCACTTCCTCTTCCATTTCGGTCACAAATATATATTGGCGATATTCCATTGAATATATTAAAGATGAACAACTTTGTCAAATAATAATTTGTAAGTTGCATTCAAACAGCTTTTTTTCTCACACAGGTGACAATCCCGCTAATATCTACATTTGGTACTTGACAGCATGGGCTTACGGTCTATTTTGGATTATTAGAGGATTTTTTATCTTCATGGATCTCACCAACAAACCAGCCTTCATGCGAAAATACAAAAATCAACCCGGCACAAACGAACCGGTGAATATGGACAAACTGAAAAATCTGGTAAAAACGGTACTCATCAATCAATTTGTTTGGGGTCTCCCGACGACCATTGCTTCGTATTACGGGCGAGCTTGGTTGCTGAATAATATACCTGACATTCGGATTGTGCCGTCAATCTATACAATCATCCGGGACGTGCTGATATGCATTCTGGTTTGGGAGGTTGTCTCCTACTACAGTCATCGTCTAATGCACACCAGCTTCCTGTACAAGCACGTCCACAAGAAGCATCACGAATGGTTAGCTCCTATCGCGTGGTCCGGAGTTTACGTTCATCCGATCGAGTATTTCGCCAGTGGTCTACTCCCGGTGTACGCAGGACCTGCACTGTTGGTCAGTCATCCAGTGACAATCGCGGTCTGGATGATGTTTGTCATGATGACCACTTTAGTAGATCACTCCGGTTATCACTTACCGGTGCTTGGAAGCTCAGAGCAACACGATTATCATCATTTGAAGTATGTTTTCAACTAGCATTTTTTCCGTAATAGTTCCGTATAATTTTCATTCCTTTGAAATTTAAATTATCTTTTTTCAATAAACATACCAATATTTCACTTGCAGCTTCAACCAATGCTATGGATTATTCGGCTGGTGGGACACTCTTCATGGCACGAACGAAGAATTCAGGAAAAAGAAACAGTACTTACGCCATAAACGAATATTCTCTACGAAATCCGCCAGAGAAATTATTCCGGATGAGTGAAAAAATTGTAGAGGGTGGTGTCCAACACATGATCTCATTGTGGACGTAGGACGTAGGAAATTAATCAGAAATTTTATTTCGCTATGTATTAACAATAATATTAGTATTAGTAAGTAACTCCAAAATCTGAGCTTGAAGAAAATATATATTAAAAACTTATCTTGAGTTTAAGCTTAGTTTGAACTGCCTTACTATTAAAAATAAATTAAAATGTTCTGTATGTATAGCAACTTTGTGAACTTTACATATTGATAAAAATAATCAATATTATTATTAACGTTTGAAATATTTCAACACAACGAGTCATTTTTCCAAATTGTTACCTTTCATGTTACCTTACATTATCTACAAACGAGGATCGAGGTTCACTTCTTAGTAAACTTTAGGCTGATCTTGGTCAACCCAGGCTGAATCCTTAACCCTCCTGTACTTCGCGCAGAATCATAGTTCGTATACTCACGTTGTGAGTCACAGACCGCACGTATCTCTGTAATATTGCTATTGTGTAGTTTTTAGGCGTTATTGGTATATATTTAAAGAAAAGGATATAATTGAACGAAAAACCACAGAAAATAATTTTTCTTCAATTTCATTCAGTTGACATGACTGTTAACATTTAATTTAGGCTCCTCAAAACAGAATTATTGATTTTTCGGTGTGTAAGACCATATGCACGATTATAGGAGGGTTAGATGAAGAATATATGGATGCTCGTTTAACACGTATAGTTACAAAATACTTAATACTTATTTATATCTAACCGGTCACTTTGACCAGTGTGATATTTAGTTTTCAAATATAAAAATTTCTGAGGAAATTAAATATATTTAGAAAAAGTCGTAACATTATTAGAAAATATACAATATAATTACATGATAAAATCTTATGAATACAAGATACAACCGGTCATTTTGACCGATTGGTGGCTTCTTCTTCTTCTTGAATGGCGTTCACGTTCCCTGTGAAACTTTTGCCGTCTCAACGTATGCATTAACTAGCGTCATTTAGTAATACTAAGTTGAGATTTCTTCAGCCAAATAACACGCCTTGAATGTATTCCGAGGGGCAAGCTCTAGAATACGCGTGACCACAGTGCAAGTCGGAGGAAATTTCTTTGACGAAAAATCCCTCCGACCAGAACGGGAGTCGAACCCGAACACCCGGCATGATGATGTGAGACGCTAACCACTCGGCCACGGGTGCACATAGACCGATTGGTGGCACTAGTGTTAATTAAGCTCACGAAGTTACCATAGGCCGATGCAAAATGTGCCCTAAGCACCTTTTCTTTAGTTTTTTATTATGAATCATATGATGTTAAGGGTTATTCGAGTGAATTACAAAAGAAATATAATGAATGAAACAAGAATTATAATCTTTTGGCAAGAACGCCTGGGGTGTGAAACCTTCTGTTTACCTATTCAGGGTTAATAATAATACAAATCACATATTTTTGCAAGAATTTAGCTACTTTTACTTCCTATGTTTACATTGACGACATGATCATCACAAACTTTTCTCACTCACACTATATTCGGACCAACTCAAACAAAATGGAAACGGTTTATGATTGAACTTACGAATCGGTCACCTACATATTATTGATACAGGTACAGCATAAATATCCGTGCCACCCTGAAGTAGCGTAGAAAATATGAATTATAAACTGTTATTCACGGTTTACAGCAATCGATGCCCACATTTGGCTTTCAATTAGCCTTCCACAAGCTCTGAAATTCGAACGAACGAAGCTCCAAATTATAGTTTTTTCAGCAGCTGGCTTTAGTAGACAATATCTCGCGTAATATCGATCATACAATTCAAATTTAGGTTCGTTGTAAAGGTAACATTTCACACACAGAAAAATCTTTTTATGTTTTTTGTTTGCTTCATTCTTTGAGGTACCGATACTGTAACAGTAAAATACGTGAAATTTTTTGTGTTTTATTTATTTTTTCAAATGTTTTAATCATTTTCAATTTTTTTTAGTTTTTTTCAGTGCAAAACACTAAATTGAGATCTCTACTGTTAACGAATGGATCATATGAAGCAGTCGATTGACCAGAAACGAAACGGTGCACATTTGAACCAAATTGGACAATCCGAACGTGTTAAAGCAAGTTTTGAATTTCACGCAAAAATAATGGATTGCATTTTCTCCAACCTGATATATGCACATAGCGAAAAAACTGGAATTGGGTTATATCTGTGGTATAACCGCAAGGGTGACGTAGGACTATCTTTGATTTAGTGACCATTTGTTTTTAGTTGCTTCTGAATCAATTCTGAATGAATGAATAAATGAATATCTGGGGGACTTCGAAAACGAGAGCGTTACGTTGTAGGCACAATATTCAGCAAAAAAAAGCAATCACACGAAAGTTGTATAATACATAATACATTACTTGTATTGTGATATAATTTGTATATTTTCAATAGACAAAATAACCGCTGCATCAAATCAATCTATATATTTTTGCGTACGCTCATCCTTTCTCACAACACCCATTTCTCGTTTGAGAAATTGTTGAGCAAACATCGTTTACCAGTGCGCGTAGAACGGGAATTCCTTCTTGTGATTCATTGCACCTCTAATAAATTGCCGAAAGACGTGGTCTAACGTTGATCGCACTTGATTGAAAAATCACAAAACCAAATGTATTTGGTCGCAGTATTATATGGATAGAAAACATAATAAACTTTTTCGCTTGAATGTAGTTTTCAATTCTAAGGGAATAAATGAATGCGTTTCAGGTCAAGTCAGGCCAGGTAATGAATCCCTCGATCCCTCGCCGTTCAGCTCGTCCAGCTCATTCAGCTCGTTCAGTAACGATGTTGTCTTGTCGTTGTTCTCACGAAAAATGAATGCGTTTCACCACCAGAATATCGCTTAAGTATGCTTTTTGTACGTGATTGAATCGAGAGAAGGCGTGGTTTACGATGGCAATTTGGAAGGCAAACTAGAGGGGAATGAACTCTCTGAGTTTGAAACTTTCAGCGACTGAGCAATCGATTGAAAATTATATAACAAGGTGCTACTGACATTCAACCGATTCGGACGTGTTTTTAGCGCCCTTGTAAAAGAGTACGGAAAAATAAGAGTTTTCTCGCACAACTAATCAAATGCTTAGAGCAGCCTTTCTGAAGGCTTGATTAGTCCTAAATACACCTTGATTTTCAGCATCGCAACCCGAGGATAGCAGAAGAGGACATCAGCAAACGTTCACTGCGGTGGCGGTGCTCACCGGTTCGCCGGAAAAAGCGCGCGCTATTTCGGCATCACGCCTCTTTCTGGATCGGCGGAAGCCGTTCGAAAGGCATAAGCTGTGTGATAGTGACTAGTTTTTGGTAGTGATAATTATTAATAAAATTTTAAAATATATCCGCATACTGACGGTTAAGTGAAGAAAAATTCAAAAACGAAAATTTTATAGTGAATCGCTCGCATTCTTTCGAGCACAGTGGTGGTTATAATAAGTGCTTTCAAAAACATAGTGCGAATTTCTTGGTACATATCCGCAAGTGATTAGCCCAATATTGAATCATTCATAAAGTGCTCTGCAAAAGAAAACTTTTTTCTCCGGCTATACCTAAGGTGTAGCCGACAATCAACATGGCTTCCAGTAGCTCAGGGCCTCCGAGAGGCCGGGCTATAAACCTCTATGAAGGTAAGCCAACCGAAGCGACCGCTCCACTTTGGGCGGACCCATCGAATAGCAACCTGCAGATACTGCTCTTGAGGGCTACAGGAGACAAGGCTCTCCCATCCAACTCCTTCGTAGTCAGCAAGACTATAACGTCAGCAATCAAAAACTTCAAAAACTTCAACAGTGCCAAACCACAGAGAGACGAAAAAAAGAACCTTCAATATATTCTTACCACCAGGGACGAGGAATCAGTAGGTAAGCTTCTCCAAATTAATAAACTCATTGACAACACACCTGTAGAGATTATCTTCCACCCCACCTTAAACCAACGCAAATGCGTGGTTACATGCAGAGACGTGATCAATATAACCGAAACCGAATTGCTGAAAGAGCTTTTCGATCAAAAAGTGATCGATGTCAAGCGAATCACCAGAAAGGAAGGAGAAGAGATTATCCCCACAGCTACACTGATCATAACGCTTCGTGGAACCGTTGTTCCCGAATTCATTTATATCGGTTTCATTCGCGCTGGGACTCGGAATTACTATCCGAATCCAATGCAGTGCTTCAAATGTTTTAATTTCGGACACACCAGCAAAAGATGCAAGCGTGAGAATCCGCTTTGCAGAAATTGCAGCAAAGAACACCCCAAAGATTTCAATTTTAAATTGTGTAATACCCCAGCACTATGCATTAATTGCCAAGGGAACCACTCCTCTTCCAGCAGGAAGTGCCCCGTATGGCTAAAAGAAAATGAAATCACAAAAATAAGAATCGATCGTGGTATCTCTTACAAAGAAGCAAAAATCATTTCCAACACCCAAAATGGTCCAACTTTTTCGAGCGTCTTGCAAGACAGGCTCAACATTCGGGAACCAGTAGCTGGCTGCACGTGCAAATGCAGCTGCGCCTCGGCCGTTTCGGCCGCTTCTAGTCGCGAAAGCACCCCCTCAATCATAGACACAACCATGACAGAATCGTCTACTGAAAGTTCAACAACCGAATCCGATAGTGAATCGGTAATTTCTATGGATACCTCTGAAGGCCCGAAAAAAAAACAAATGAAAAATTTCGAAAGGTTCATCCTCAGATTCAGATCCAAAATCTGAAGATGAAACCCAAACTAACAAAGACAAGAAAAGAACAAAAAACCAACAAAGAACTACACCACCAACAAATAACAACTTTACAACACCAACAAGAAACAACAACACCAACAACAACACACATCAAACAAAAAACAACAACAACAAGGCACATTCCACAAAAAACAACACACACACAACAAACTCTCCAAATACCTCTACACCAAACAAGAACGACATCAATACCTCGAAGAAAGCTTCTCTTTCCAAAGGTAAAGGACCATCGAACTAATCTCCTTTGGATAGTTCAAGCATACACACAATTAAGACTTCGATAAAAATTTTATTTCAAAGTACATCACATACTTCAAAGAGGGTCTCAACCCCTCAAAGCACGGAGTTGCAATCGCAATCAAGGATAGCACTCCACATGATCTTCTCCCCATTACCACCGACCTTCAGGCAGTGGTAGTGCGCATTAAACACCCCTTTCCAATCACAGTTGTCAGCATCTACATTACTTCAAATTCTGATCCGGCTATTCTTCGCGGCCAGCTGGACCATCTGTTTAGCCAACTTACCGCCCCAATCATGCTTATGGGTGATTTCAACGCCCACTCATACGCCTGGGGAGGCGCATACCTCGATCAAAAAGGATCTATAATCGAAGATTTCATCTCCGACCATTCCCTACTCCTTCTAAACAACGGCCAACACACCAGAATTCATCATACTGGTACTACTTCGGCCATTGATCTTACTATGGTATCACACAAACTCTCTTCAAAACTTTCTTGGAACATTCACGATGATACCTGCGGCAGCGATCATTTTCCAATTCTCATCTCCTTCGGCCAATCTTCTCCAGAGTTTCCGACAAGGCCAAGATGGAAATTTGAATACGCTGACTGGGCTGGCTATCAATTTGATTTTGAAAACCGCCTTTCCGCTAAACAAGACTGGACAGCCGAGGAGTTGTCCTAGAAGTTGCAATGTTGCACATCCCTAGAACCAGTGGCATCCCTGGCAGGAAGTGCGTCCCATGGTGGTCGCCTGAGGTGAAGGCAACGATCAAAGGTCGACGTAAGGCCTTACGCAAATTAAGAAACGCCCATCCGGATAACCCCCATAAGCCCACTCTGCTCACAGAGTTCCAAAGGGCTCGCAACGAAGCTCGAATTGCCATTAATTCGGCCAAACACAATAGTTGAGCTAAATTCGTCAGCGAAATTAACCCTAACACGTCGTCAAAGGAGTTATGGAGTAAGATTGGTAGGCTTCATGGCAAGAAAAGAAGCAAAGAGTATAATCTTCTTATTAACGGTCAATAAACCAATGACCGGAAAATCATCACCATGGCGTTCGGAGAATTCTTTGCATCTGCCTCCTCCAATCAAAATTACGACCAAACCTTTCAAACCCACAAAACGGAATGCGAAAAAATTCCCATCGATTTTCATACCGATGTGGAATTTGACTTCAACAAAAACCTCTCCCTCAAAGAGCTCGATTGGGTACTGAACAAAGTCAAACAAGGATCCACCGGACCCGATGACATCAGCTACCCGATGCTAAAGAAACTACCCCATCTCGGGAAAAAGCACTTCAGAAGCTCCTCAACAAAGTCTGGGACAGTGGAACCCTCCCCAGTTGCTGGAAAGAGGGTTTAATGATCTGTATCCCGAAACCAGACATGAACAATCATCTTCTCGACAATTTCCGCCCCATCACTCTTCTAAGTTGTGTTGGGAAAGTGATGGGAAAAATAATAAATCGATGCTTAACGACCTTTCTAGAGTCAAATAAGCTGATTGATTCCAGACAATTCGCATTCCGCCCGGGAAAAGGTACAGAAGAGGTGCCTCGTAGCAATCGAAAAAATCCTAGACGACGCAACTGAAAAATTACAGAACATAGATATCGTTTCACTTGACCTATCCAAGGCCTTCGATCGGGCATGTAGACACCCAGTGCTGAAAAGCCTTTTCAACTGGGGGACTCGTGGGAGGTTAGGCCTCTTCATAAAAAGTTTCCTTGAAAACCGGTCTTTCAAAACCATCATCAACAACCATAGGTCTTCTTTAAAAATCCCTGAAAACGGTTTCCCCCAAGGCTCAGCACTTTCACCTACCCTTTTCAACATTGCTATGCAATCCATCTTCGAACTAATTCCCGATCACATAAAGATCATAGTCTATGCAGATGACATAACTCTTATCTCTACGAGCTGCTTCGGCTTAAATCAGAGAAAGAGGCTTCAAAAAACCTTAGACTCCATCCAAAACTGGGCTCTAAAAACAGGTTTTAAAATTTCCCCGGAGAAATCCAAGCACATCTACATAGGAAAACATCTCAGTAGGAGAACCTATCTTCAACTTAACAAAATCCCGATCCCCACTACGAGGACATTGAAAATACTAGGAGTTACTTTTGATAAGAAACTCAACTTCTTACCACATTCACCAAAAGAACAAAATAGCCACCAGAATGAAACTGAACATCATCAAGGCTATTGCAGGCAACCTAGCCTCTGGTCACAGAAAGACACTGCTGAATATTGTAAACGTTTGGTTGGTCCCAAAAATCGTATACGGAATAGGCACCTTCAGCCGCGGAGGGGACGGTGTGTTAAACACCATTCAACCAGTTTACAATAAAGCAATCAGGATTGCAATCGGAGCTTTTCCCACTAGCCCCACTCTTGCCGTAATGACTGAAAGTGGTCAACTTCCCCTCAAACACCTGGCGACAAAAGCCATCACAAATAAAGCCATCCGTCACTTGTCACCTCCCGACAGTGACCACAATGTCCCACTAATACGCAGGGCCAAAACATTATTCAACAACCTCACAAACAAAGACCTCCCCAATATTTGTGAACGGCCATCTGCTACGGGAAGAAATTGGAACGTCAAACCGCCGAACATTAACCTTGATCTTCTCAAGGCTGTCCGAGCGGGAGACCCTTCTCCAAAAATCAAAGCTTGCTTCAATAACCTCATTGCATCCAATTTTCAAATCAATCACCAGGTATATACAGATGGTTCAGTCAATGCCGATGGAGTTGGATGTGGAATTTTTGAGAGTAGATACATAGGTAGCTTTTCTCATCCACCGCAATGCTCCATCTTCAGTGCGGAAGCTTTCGCTCTCTAATAGCTACCCAAGAATGCACCCATGATTTCCTTCCTACCACAATATTCTTCGTCTTATCTAGCTGTTTCCATGACCTTCTTAATACAAACAGAAGAGGCTGCTTCAGAAAAAACAATTCCTTCTGCTGGGTTCCCGGTCACTCAGGAATCCGCGAAAACACAGCCGCCGACATATTGGCCGGCAAGGGCAGCAAAATGGAACCCCCAGACATGCCCTGTCCTCCATCTGACATTGTCCGCTGGGTAAAACAGCAAGTCCGTGAAAGTTCGGACATAATCTGGATAAAAAGCCGTCCCACTCATCTTCATAAAATCAAAAATTCCACTCTCCCTTGGGAGGACCGTCTCAATAGTAGGGAAAGGCGAGTCCTTACCCGTCTTCGAATTGGGCACACTTATTCTACAGAGCCGAAAAACCCCAATGTGCTTGCAACGTAGCACTCGTTTCCGTTAGCCATCTTCTATTAGAATGCCAACATACCAAAGATGCTCGAGGCTGACACAATATAGGTCAGAGTCTCCGAGATATCCTCAGTAGAGACGAGACCCAAGAAACCAATCTAATTGCGTTTCTGAAAGAAACCGACTTCTTTGGTAAAATCTAAATCGAAACATTAAATGCTTTTGAAATTGTTTATTTATTACAGTTCGTCCCTTCACGGTCATGTATGCGTGTTCATGTGTGTATATACATGTATGTACCTACATACATATATATACACGCATCTATTAATACATATTCTCACATCTATATTCCATTTATTACATTACTTAACTGATTACCTAACTTTACAGCCACACTCACCAATAAGGACAAATACATCAAATAAACCTATCCATTTTTCAGCTCTACTATATACAATTAAATTCAAAACCACTATATTTTATTATCTATTCAAACTGTATCTCATTTCAGTCCACCCCACCCCACACCCCACTCCTCCCCTCTTTCCTTTCCAAACCACTCCAACCCCCTTCCACTCCTTTCCTTCCCATCCTCCTGAGAAAGGCCTTTTTTGTGTTTTTTTTTTGTTTTTGGAACACGCCCTGCACTTGGAGTCTAGGTCACTTGTGCTTCGTCACTGCTTCGGTCCTCGGATCAGTAAATATTTACTTTTCTTTACAGCATATATTAAATATCTTATGAAGCATAGGATCCCTTCCTACCTTCTTCTTTAACCAAAAGTCGAGCGGACAGATTTGATGAGTGATTTTTTGGTTTCCCTTTCGCCAGTCCCCTCTGGGCTGGTTTTATTGTGGCTCTTCACTGGGCTAGAGGCGAATGAACTTCCAAGTTTAAAGCCCCTTAAAAACAAAGAAAGAAAGAAAGAATTATATAACTTCGCGATACGGAACATTTTCCGTTGAGCGCAAATACAATATTGGATATGAAAATTTTCTACTGATGGGGAAGAATAATTTTCAGAAGCTTTCCTGTTAATTCCGATTCATTGAAAAATCACAAAACCAAATGTATTTGGTTGCAGTGTTATGTGGATAGAAAACATTAGAATAAACTCTTTCGCATCAATGTATTTTTTCAATTCCCAGGGGAACTGACGGAGTATTTTTCGCAACGATTAGTTCTTTCCCGAATTTCCTCGATACTCGAAGCCCACCAGTGGTTAATGCTAACTCAATAACCACCTGTTAATAACACTTGATTGAAAAATATTTGGTCACAGTGTTACATGGATAGAAAACATTAAAATAAACTCTTTCGCATGAATGTTATTTTCAATTCCCAGGGAACTGGCAGATTATTTTTCAGCAACAATTAGATCTTTCCGGAATTTTCTCGGTGCTGAATGGCATCCAAACGAATATACTCATTTCAGTTTGGCCTGTAAAAAACTTTTCTGAACTCTAATCCATCAAATTTGGAGCCCTGAAAAGGGCCGTTGATTATATGCTAAGTTTATATAGCATGCTCTCCTTGGATTCGACAGGCCAGCTGAATGTCCTTGGGCATGATGTGATGCGTTTTGCGTGGATAGCACACAAATTAGTATCTTCGAATAGGCTTCCTGCAGCGTCATAACCGCGGAACTTTTGAAGCGCAGGTCGGTTTTGAAGTCCTAAGCAATTCCACGAACCAAATGCTGCAAAGCTAGCTTGCGGATCAGCAATTCGGTAGACTTCTGATAGCGACGAATTTCACGCAAAGTTCCCGGTCGATAGCGATGTGGCTTTTTAACACACTTCCTGCGACTGGTGCGCTTATCCGACCTGCTTTCGTGGTGCCTTACCACCGAAAGACTAACGAGCTAACTGCTTGGTCCTTCAACAAACAAGTCCTCACGGTGCGAGTGTAGCAAGAAATGAACGAAAGCAAAGGAAGCGTGATGTTATAAACCATAAAAGTATAAAATGTAAACCCCACCCTTATTATATTCGCTTACCCTGAGGGAGAAACGAATAACATCGAATTAAGTATACAGTAAGTTTATATAATAAGGAGGGTGTTAGAGGCGAATGAACTGCAAAGTTTAAAGCCTCTTAAAAACAAAGAAAGAAGAAAAAGATAAGGAGGATGGGGTCTACATTTTATACTTTTATGGTTTATAATATCACGCTTCCTTTGCTTTCGTTCATTTCTTACTCTACTCTCGCACCGTGAGGACTTGTTTGTTGAGGGACCAAGCAGTTAGCTCGTGTAGTGGTGTGGTGTAGTGAATATTTTCCCATATCGAAGAAATAACTTCGAATAAAAACTGCATTATAAAATTATTTGTGTACGAATGCCGCAATAGATAGTCGACTCTAATTTGCGCTGGGTAATTTCCTCGGAGGACTCGATTCCTCCTTTGAGCATTAATAATCTCTTTCTGGCAAAACGAAGTGGTATGAATCACATTATTTGAAAGATAAAATGAAGATGTTTTCTGCCAATTTCCTTCAACCTCCAACCATCTCTTTCTCCCGTTTGTCGTTATTGCGTTCGCTAATCCTTTCTCACAACACCCATTTCTCGTCCTGTCAATTGCGATTGATTGAAAAATCACAAAACCAAATGTATTTGGTTGCAGTGTTGTGTGGATAGAAAACATCAAAATAAACTCTTTCGCATGAATGTATTTTTCAATTCCCAGGGAAACTGGTAGATTATTTTTCAGCAACGATGGTAGCAACGAGGGTTCCGCGCGTGTATGTGTGTGTGGCGGCTGCTCCGATGTTTCAAGCGGAACCGTGGCATCACTCTCCTCCTGATGGATTCCCTTCTGGCCTAAAGTGCACACACAGGCTCTTGGTGACACCGTTCATCAGCGCTTTCGTGATAAACGAAGTTAGCTTCACCACAACAGCGACAACATGCTCGCTTCGCTGTTCAATTAGAACTGAGTGGGTTTACGAGCGGCGCTCGCTTATATACCGATTGATGATTTCAATAGCCTGTTTCGAAAGCAATTTTAAGGCACACCTATTGAAACAAGTTTTTGGATGGAAAAGTAACAAGTATATAACACGTAGACATTTTATCTTTCGAATAAATTGTTTATCATACCATTTCGTTCAGTTGTTTAGGAGCTATTAACGCTCAAAATCTCGGTCTCCGGCGTAACGCTTTCGTTTTCGAAACTTTGATTTTACACCCCGGTATAGAAATGAAAGACGTAGTCCTACGTCAAAAAAACCTGTATGGAGTCCTTGCTCCTAATTTTGAATCATAATGATATGTTCTCACTCCAGAAGTATCAATGTTGTTCGACTTTTCTGGTGTAGGCATCTATTCTAGGCAGCTCAAAGGCAGAATTATTAATCAATGACTTTTTGTGCTCGTAGATATCGTAAGACCATTTCACTTTCCGATTCCTTTTGTCTTTGTGTTTCAAGCTCTACACTTTTCGGTTTCCTACAGCACTTTATTCCCTCGCCTCCGAACCACTTCCATAATTTAAAAAAGTTTGTGAAGTCACCTTCAATGACAAATTTCGCATTACAAGTCTGACTTTCCCCAACTCACTTTCCCGCGAGGATTTCGCGAGGACAAGGAACATGGTGAAAAACAAATCGTCTCACCTGACAGTATGTTTCTAAGCACCTTGCTTACTGTACAACTTTCAAAAGCGCATATACACTAATACTAATTTCCATCGAGTCGCCGCAGCTACTTTTTTCAGAGTGTAATATATTCAAAGAATACTTGCTAACTGTATTTAGTTTGATATGTCGATCATCTGAATCGTTCCAGTAGTTCGATAGTAATGAATTTCTGAAGAAAGTATTTTTGGGAAAAAAAGAACAAATTGATTTTTCGGACCACCCTAAAACGAAATTATTTTTTTCTATTTATAATGATACTCCATCCCATATAGAGATTAGGCCGATTCTTGCAAGTCCTGGTCCACCTGGTCCAACCACCTCGCTCGCTGGGCTTCTCTCCTTCTTGTTCCTATCGGATTCAATACGAACACCATCTTTGTAGGGCTGCTGTCCGGCAATCTTGCAACATGCCCATCGTACTCGTCCAGCCTCGGCGACTTTCTGGATGCTGGGTTCGCCATAGAGTTGCGCCAGTTCGTGGTTCATTCTCCTTCTCCATACTCCGTTTTCCTGTACACCTCCGTATATTGTTTTGAGCACTCGGCGTTCGAAAACACCAAGTGCTTGTGAGTCCTTTTTAAGCATCGTCCATGCTTCAACCGGTCTAATTAGGGATTTGTACGTGGTACACTTCGTACGGGGTCGGAGATTTTTGGACCTTAAGGTTTTACGGAGCCCATGATTAGACACGACTTCTATTAACTATGCGTCTTCGAATTTCACGGCTGTTGTTGTTGTCAGTTGTTATCAACAAGTCAAGGTAGACAAATTCCTTTACCACCTTGAGCTCGTCGCCGTCGATCACAAAACTACTACCAAGAAGAACTCTGTTGCGATTAGTCCCTCCTGCTAGCATGTATTTAATCTTAGACGCATTGATCCCAAGCCCAATCGGCCCAGCTTCGTGTTTCAGTCGGATATACAAGTCGGTTAACGTCGCATGTGTTCTTCCGATTATGTCCACGTCGTCGGCGAAGCATATAAACTGACTAGACTTGTTGAAAATCGTGCCTCGCATGTTGAAGCCCGCTCTCCGCATAACACCTTCCACCGCCACGTTGAAGAACAGACAGGAGAGTCCATAGTCTTGTCGAAGTCCCCTGTTAGTCTCAAAGGATTCACACAACTCACCTGAGATCCGCACACCGCACACCGTTCATCGTTACCTGAATCAGACGTGTCAGCCTTTGGGGAAAGTCGTGTTCTTCCATGATTCTTCATAGCTGTCGTATTATATGCGACCTTGAAATCAACGAAGATGAGGTGCGCAGGGACCTGATACTCGGGGCACTTTTGGAGGATCTGCTGCAGTGTACAAATCTTGTCCATAGTCGAGCAACCGAGCTTGAATCCGGCCTGATAACTTCCACCAAATCTACTTACTATTGGCGATAGACGGATCTGAGACAGAATAGACACCATTCAGGATTGTGATGGTACGGTAGTTCCCACAATCCAGCTTGACACCTTTTTTATAGATGGGGCTGATTTCCCCGTCCTTCCACTCCGTTAGCTGTTCTGTGTCCCAGATCCTGATTATCAACCGGTGCATACACTCTACAAGACTTCCCGGACCTCCCTTGAAGAGCTCCGCTACGAGGTCAGCCTTACCAACTGTTTTGTGGTTCTCTAGCTGATTAATGGCCCCCTTAACTTCATCCCATCGTTGATGGTGGTACGTCGTCGTTGTTCATTGCATCGGTGCAGTCCTCATCAACGTTCAGGTGTTCATCGCAGTGCTGCCTCCACCTTTCGATCACCTCGTGTTCGTTCGTCATGTTGCCTCCATCCTTGTTCCTGTACATTTCGGTCCGCGACACATAGCCTTTGTGCGAGGCATTTAGTTTTTTGAAGAACTTCCGCGATTCTCGAGCAGTTCGATAAAGCAGTTCCATCTTCTCACACTTTTTCTCTTCCAGGCGGCGCTTCGCTTCAGTCTGTATCGTTTCACGTTTTGTTGAGTCGCTCGTTGCAGCATGGCTGCGCGTGCTACATCTTTCTCGTTCAGGAGCGCTCGGCACTCGTCGTCAAACCATTCGTTCCGTTGTCCTCGTTGTGCATATCCGATGACGGTCCCTGATGTGCTGTTAATTGCTGTTTTCAAAGTGTTCCATCATTCATCGAGGGGTGGAGCATCCAGTTCGACTACCCCCGATAACGCAGCTTACAGACGCTGCGAGTATGTTGCAGCAACGTTCGGCTCATGCAGTCGTCGGAGGTGAAACCGTAGTGAGTGTTGGTGTCTTATGTTATTGACGACTGACAGTTTGAAGAGCAGTTTGATCATCACCAAGCAGTGGTCTGAATCGATGTTAGTGCCTCGATAGGTTCTGACGTCGATGATATCCGAGAAGCGCCGAGCGTCGATCAAAACGTGATCAATATGTGTTTCTGTTTGCTGAGGTGATCTCCGGGTGTAACGGTATTGGAGGCTGTGCTCGCAGAAGGTGTCTTAGGCCTTTTTCATTGGTTCGCTTATGGGCGCTGAACCTACCAACTACCGGTCTGAGCTCTTCCTCTAGACCGACCTGAGCGTTCAAATCACCGATGCCGATTTCAATGTCGCATAGAAATCTTCTTTATCGTCATCGGTGCTAGCTAAATGGGGGCTGTGGACGTTGATAATGCTGATGTTGAGAAATGGCCTCGAATCCTCAATCTACATTGCCACCAGCCAATCGCCCGTTTCTGCATCTCTCCCATCACGATGAAAGCTGTACCCAGCCTTAAAACGATCACTCCATTGAACCTTTCCAGCACATCTCCTGCAGCGCTACGATGTTGAAATTGCGGGCTCTCAATATTTCCGAAACAATTCGGGTACTCGCAAGAAAATTGAAAGACGGAAATAGCCACCCTATTGTCATCAATCTGTGCACAGCCTGAAAGCTGAGACGATTATTACGGCCGAAAATTGGAGTTAGCGCTTTTGAAGTGGCAATCACCAA
This sequence comes from Toxorhynchites rutilus septentrionalis, assembly GCF_029784135.1. Lineage (NCBI taxonomy): Eukaryota > Metazoa > Arthropoda > Insecta > Diptera > Culicidae > Toxorhynchites > Toxorhynchites rutilus. The sequence continues at coordinate 229,120,673 of NC_073746.1, forward strand.
CTCCGAATTTCGGCAGTTTTTTTTAATTATTATTAAGCGTTGCTCGTTCGCGCAAATGATGATTTTTACTAACATTCTGACATTGACAGATTTTTAAAATGTTTTAAGCGTTCGTTCACTCGAAGACACAATACTGTCAAGTCGCTAATGGATGACCATTTACAGAGAAAAAGTATTCACATAGGCTTCCGCTTAGCGGAATCCAAACAGTCGTTTTTTCCGCTTATAACCCGCCATAAATTTCTGTACAGCGGCCTTGTCAACTTTGCTTGCCGCAGAACCCAGTTTTCTTTGAACTTTCCATCGTTTTCCACCGTTTTCTGTGTCTTCTTTTAGTTCTGCTTGACGATGGCCGATAGTGACGATGGTTATGATTTTTGGGTATCACTACCGCTCTTTTTTGAGCCGAGACTCTTTTGAACCGCGGTTCTTTTTTGGTCGAGACTCTTTTGAAAAGCGGCTCTTTTTTTAGCCGAGAATCTTTTGAACCGCGGCTCTTTTTTGAGCCGAGACCCTTCCGAAAAGCAGCTCTTTTTTGAACCGAGACTCTTCCAAAAAGCGACTCTTTTTTAAACCGTGGTTCATTTGTAAAAAACCGTGGATCGTACGCTCGTTCTGACGAACCGGCTCAAATATCGCAAGAGCGTACCGATTATTTTCTGGAGAACATGGATAGCCTCATGGTCTTGAAGATATCTGTCACTTTTCCCTACCAGCCACTGTGTGGAACTTCTGTGCCAGGACCTGCTTGAAGTTCGATTTTTGCCAACTTCAGGTGCGAGATGCTTATCTGGACACCACGTTGTGGAACAGAAGAACAAAATGAGGGGTGATAAGGTTTTTGACGTAGAACTACGTCTTCCATTAAAGGTGACAAATCAGAAAACAGGTCAGGTTTTTTTGAAATAAATTAACATTAATAACTATTTTTGCTGCGAACAGATTTTGACGATTTGCATACCAATCGAATCGGAAACTCTCTAAGATTTGTTTGATATGCTATACATTACAATTGCACTACAATAGATCAAACTAATGGTCGCAGTGGTATAATGCTCCTACAGAAGATACATTACAATCCCAGTCTGTAATTTGTTTAAATTTAAAAAAAAACTGGAAGCTCTTCCATTTTCCCATACATTTGTTCTCCCGATTTGTGTGCTAACCGTACCCGTACCATCAATAACGAGCAACTAATACATTCGTTTCTACCCGTTTTCAACTTATTTGGTATAAATAAGCCATCCCCGATTTGATATCACACAGCATTCTTCGTGTGGACACCGACTGGACAACATCGTTGCTGGACGAGCTTGACGGCGAGGGATCGAGTGCCTTTCTCAAGGCAAGAGGGTGAAGGTGTAGTGCTGGAATAGAGTAAAGTTCTCCAAGGGCCTTGCTCAAGGCTAGAGATGAATGAACTGAAAAAGTTTAAAGTCTCTATAATACAATACCTTATCTTACCTGATATCACAGTCTCCATCCAACAGGCTAAGCGAGCGGACTAAAGGATGTGTCACATCAAATTGCATCACGGAAAAAACGCTGTAGAAATTCGCCCAGTAGACCGATCCTTTTGAAAATTTTAGACAGTAAAATAAAAACTATTAAACAACTTTTGGCATTTTCCATTTTTCATACTTCGAGCCCAAGCCCGTTTGCTCGTACCCCGTACCCCGTCCATAAGGTTCTGTACAACGTCAGGTTGTAGTTTTTTTTGAACAGAAATCCATTTTCTCTTGAAGTCCGCCTCCGATTTGACAACTTTTGGGTTCTTCCGGAGGGCCTGCTTCATAATCGCCTAATATTTCTCTATTGGGCGAAGCTCCGGCGCGTTGGGCGGGTTCATTTCCTTTGAAACGAAGGCTTCGTACCTTCGTACCCCGTTGGCTTCGTACCACCCCAACACGTCCTTTGAATAGTGGCACGAAGCGAGATCCGGCCAGAAGATGGTCGGGCCCTCGTGCTGCTTCAATAGTGGTAGTAAGCGCTTCTGTAGGTACTCCTTAAGGTAAACCTGCCCGTTTACCGTGCCGGTCATCACGAAGGGGGCGCTCCGCTTTCCGCAAGAGCAGATCGCTTGCCACACCATGTACTTTTTGGGAAACTTGGATAGTTTCTGTATGCGAATCTCCTCCGGAACGCTGAATTTGTCCTCTGCGGAGAAGAACAACAGGCCCGGCAGCTGACGAAAGTCCGCTTTGACGTAGGTTTCGTCGTCCATTACCAGGCAATGCGGCTTCGTCAGCATTTCGGTGTACAGCTTCCGGGCTCGCGTCTTCCCCACCATGTTTTGCCTTTCGTCGCGGTTAGGAGCCTTCTGAACCTTGTATGTACGCAGGCCCTCCCGCTGCCTGGTCCGCTGGACGAATGAACTTGATAAATTCAGCTTATTAGCGACATCCCGGACCAAACTTCTCGGATCACATCTAAACTGCTTAACTACGCGCTTGTGATCTTTTTCACTGACGGAGCATCCATTTTTGCCGTTCTTCACCTTCCGGTCGATGGTTAGGTTCTCGAAGTATCGTTTTAGTACTCTGCTGACCGTGGATTGGACGATTCCCAGCATCATACCGATGTCCCGATGTGACAACTCCGGATTCTCGAAATGAGTGCACAGGATTAATTCACGACGGTCTTTTTCGTTCGACGACATTTTTCCAAATTTACGAAAAATTGACAGTGAAGCATGGCCAACGTGATCTATACACTCTTATCTGATTTTAAAGCGAAAGCTGAAGATATAATTCCTAAAAATTAAATTTCAACAGCGTTTTTTCCGTGATGCAATTTGATGTGACACACCCTTTATATTTATTCCTGATACTGATTTCACACACATAGACTTTTAAGGACAAATGAAGGAGGAGTTATATATATGGTAGCTTTCGGCTGTTTTACAAAATGTGACTGAGAACACTTTCGAGATGAAAATTGTGAATGAAAATAACTTTTTTATATCTCACATGTAATATATATTTATTTAATACAGTATCGACGTATGGTAGCGATATCCGTTCAGGGAAGCATACAAATACTGATCCTAATACAATCCCATAGACAAGTCACAGGTGGGCTCGTTTGCTGAAGAAAAAAAACATAAACAAACTTTCTCATAGCGGATGATCTAAACCTCAAATTACGTTAAACGAACAATGGTTATTCTTGAATGAATAATTAATTAAGATAGAAACGATTAGCTAATTAGATTATTTATATATTGATCAACTTCCTAGCTCGTGGGTGAGTAGCCTTTAAAATCACTTTGGAACGCATTCTATTCATCACAGTGCAGTTCATCTCGACTTTGGTGAATTATGAATAATAAAACCGCGACACAAATCCAGGACATCATCCTGACATAAACATCTAACGTGAAACAAACTCGTCAGTATATTGTTTGAATTGTTTGCTGTTGCTGGTCAGGCTTATGGGTGACATCGATATTCTGCTGCTGTGACTCTCGGTACGATTGTTGATTGACTTTGCTCATCGGAACCCGGAAAAATGCCTCCGCGTTGGAGAGACACTTGGATGGTTATATCACCGATTCAGCAAAAGCAAAAACTTTCACCAGCGTGCCGATTACATCCCGAATAATCAACAACCTTAGAGGAAACACACTCTCACCGGGAAGGATCTGTTGTAGTTCCAAGGATAACGATAGCACATTGCTCACATGAAGTGTTCACAACCAACAGTAACGCGTGAAACAGTTCGTTAATCTCAGTCATCGTGTTTTCTCAAGGACAACAAACGGATTTGCGTCATTTCGTTGACTTGTTTTCCAAATCTGCATACAGATGTCGATGCATCCAGAACCACAAAGTCGAGCTAACATTTTAGGTAAAGAAACCAAATGTGTTTAGTCGTTTAGTATCGTTGAATAGAATAGGAGTTCTGCTCCATGATATTAGTTCTTTTTTCCAAAGTTGTAAGAGAAATTCTTAATTTTGCACACTAATCTCAGTCGTACAACCGGGACGCCAAACGGTACATTACTAAACAATCTTGGAAAATATCACCAGCTGTTATAAGGATTCAAAAAGAGGTTAGGGTGAAAAGTAGTAAGTGAAGACAAAAAGGCTTAAATACTTAAGAGTAGTAAACATTGTGGAAAAGTGTGGAAACATGTTGGATCCCTATGCTAATACGACCATGAGAGTGCTGGAAGCAACAAATTTCAGTTTGTTACTCAACGAAACTTGGAATGCCTTTCTCGACGTTGTCGGTGAGTGAATAAAGTATTGAAGTTCGAACATACGAGTTACATAAAAAAAATCTTTTTTCGTTTTTTTTTTCTTCATAACCATACCTGTTCTTGTTATGAAAATTGGAGTGATTCACAACGTGACAACGTTCTACCAAATATAAATTGAAATGGAGAATTGCTGAGAGCTGTAGATCAACATCGCATTCAGAATATCTATGGAGCTGGTCCGCATTTTCGTTGCAACTGGTTTGTTTCGCTAGTGCAGATGTTGTTTCAGTCAGGTGTATAACAGGAAGCGGCGTCCACTGAGATTTTGATTTGTGTATTCTGTATGACGTCTTCGGTGATGCAATCGTTTTTAGAAACTTTTCAATTAATTGGATTCAGGATCGTTTATATTTTAAGCTGTAACAAAGCCGTATTGTACCGTGTACACGATAAGGGAGGTTGGTCATCAGTTGAATTATTTCAAATACACAGTGTGTGATGTCCTGAAACGATTTAGAAAACATCTGACTATCAATAAACCCTGAAATGGCAAAAAAAAATCAAGTTATACCGGACCATAAATCTGAGCCACAAAAGCGCTCAAGGAGCTCTTTGAGCATTTGCTGACGAAACACGTGCGCATCGTTATAATGTTACGATTAAGTTAACGAAAGGATTGCCTCCGGAAGAAGTGGCTGTCTGACTGTTTTTTGTTAGCATTATGAGGTTCATTACCTCCTCTGGCCCGACTTGTCGAATTGTCACGAATCAAATTCGACTAATAGTGGTACAGCTAAAATGACGTTAATATGGTTGAAACGAGCATAATCATTTCAAATTGATTTAAGTAAATTTTGACGCCTAGTAGTAGACTACTAGTAGTAGACAACCTATATGGAATCAGACTTTAGTAATTAGTTGATGAAGACACCATATTTCAAATATGACGCAGCGGGAATTAAGTCACGAATCTTTATTCGTGAATCCGGAAATAGAAAAGGAAAGAGACGAAATACATTTTAGAATATTCGATAGGTTTCGAAGAAACAAAACCCAATCGATCTTTTCCGTCTGAGCCGCCGAGCGAATAAGTTCTTTAAAGTCACGATTGGAAGTGTTTTTTTTTTCGGTTGATGAAAGTGAGACAAATTAATAAAAAAGAAAAGTTTTCGTAATCTAAATTTAAATTACTTTTCCACAAATTTTCGGAGTTATCTTAAATCTTTATTTTAAAAGCGTGAGTTGGTGCGAAAATTAACGAACAATTGAAGTGAGTTTATTTTAATAGAAAACAAAAGCTTTTGTGCAATAGGTTTTTTTTTCATTTTGACAATAGAATAGTTCTTGCTAATTTGTATATAGGTTGTACACGGTTGCAGCAGTTCTTTGCGCACCTAGACGACAGAGGTAAATTATAAAAACGATTCTATGGGGATATAGAACAGGGCATTAATGAACACCATTAATTTATGTAGCCTTGTGGCTCCTAGTTCGAGTGCGTGTCCGGATTATATTTAGATCCGCCATTCGGATCCGGTGCATCGGTTGAATCCCCCGGAGTGGCTTATCGCCTCGTGGTTGCGTACCACTATAGGCCATTCTGGAGTGCGTTGGTCATCGGAGAGGAAGCTCGGTCTCACGGCTGCCGTACGCTACAAGCGGCACTACTCCACCGTGGTTGCATCAGTTACGGGAAAAGACTGCCAACGCCAGAGCGATTCCCGAAAACTCACGTCGGTGAAAGTGGTGTGAGCGCTTCAGCAAACATCAGGCTGCTTCATCGTTCCAGCCCGTAGCTGCAACGTCATCGATTTCGTGAGTACCCTGAAAACATAACCGTGTGCACACAAACCCCTCAATAGTAGGTAAACTATTATACAAGTAGGACTCTCGAATAGAGTAGGGTTGGAAGATTGACGTCATCGTTAGGAGTTAGGTGTAAATAGAAAAAAATAGACGATTGAAAGGACTAGTTTAATTTATCAATTTCGAATTCTACTTAGTTTTTTTATTTATTTAAACAATTTGGTTGGTTTGATCGATTTGGTTTTACTGATAGCATTGAAGGAAGATACTGTCGCGTGGCAGATTGAAACACTAGTCCGGGCAACAGTAACTTTGAATCCCGACAGAGGACCCAAAAAATCTGACCAGGTCAATACAGATTGTGGAAAACTGATCGATTGTGAAAAACAAACAGAATAAGAAGGCGAACTGCAAATAATGAGAAGAAATTCAAGCAAGAATGGGCCGTTCGACGAGAAGATGATGAAAAATAAAAATAAAAAAATAAAAATAAAAAATAAGAAGAAGAATTCTTTCAAACTTACCAGTCTTTTGTGTGTTATTCCAAACCTGATAAATATGAATAAGTGAAAACAACTTTGCACGAGCAGTTTAAACCTGAGAGATAAAAACTAAAAAATGAGTCTGAAAATAAAAAAAAATGTCATATTTCTCAAACCAACAAACAACTAAATTCTGCATAGTTTTGAAATCATTTTAAAAAGGCTTCCCAGTTTAAATTGAATTGGATTGAAATAAAATTGGCGTTGAATTCATAAAAAAAAAGTTCCACATGTATTAATGCGACCTATTTGTTGCATTCGAGCAGCAATGTATTCTTCCACAAGCCCGCATGAGGACTAAAAACTAAGTTGCACACAGAAGAGATCCAGCCGAAACAAATAAACCATGATTCCAATCAGCCTCATCATCACCTGAACGGCAAAAATTTGTTGGTACAATAATGGATAACACCTATCCAGTTCTCAAAAATGAATTGTATTTCACTTATGGTCGTAATTCGGCTTAAATCCCGTTAAAAACGGTACATTTTGTGCCTGCGAACTACGATCTGCGGACGTAAATAATATCTTGCTATAACCCGAAGAAATTGAATACCAGGTTTCATGTAGTAGTAGGCAATAAAAAAAGCAAAAACTAGTTTTGAGACAATCCGCGATGACAGTTGACAGTGTTTTTAGAATTAGCTTCTCTGTATTGGACAGCAACATGGCGATGTATTATACTATTTACGTTGGCTATTACCTAAAGCTGTTCCAACGGCGAACACACCCTCGACAAATTGCAGTTTGAGTGGTTCAAAATATCTTTTATCTTGTAATTTTGTTGTAACAAAAATCGGTAATGCATTTGTGTAATTTTGTCCTTCAGTCACAAAAGAAAGTGATTTCTGCATTAAATAGTGACCGGGGATGATAAGTAGATATATTTCAAGAATCCCAAGCGCAACATATCATATGTTGACCCCGGGCAACCAACACAAGCGATTACAATACCAGATCGCTCCACTGGGATCGCCAGACGGTGTTGTGTTTGAAATCAGGTGATGCTGTTGGTAGTGAACGCTCTCGAAAATAATTGACAACAAAGGCAACACTTACTGGTTTCTTTTGATTACAATGACCCGTCAAACCGAACACGATCCCCCAGGAAACAATTGAGCTACTCAATTGAGATCAACTACCGCACTTGGCTTGGCTCTTCCCCTTTGCCACTTGTTTTTATCTACTGGATACTCATTCGCTAAACTACACACCAATAATTACGATGATATGGTTCTCATGAGAAAGTGAAATTCAACACTTTGAGCCCCGATCGACAATGAATTTTCCGTTTGGCGCACGTCGGTCCCTGCGGACCAATGATGGAGTTTACTAAAAATCATTTTATAATTAATTCACTGTTGTTCCCAGTGCCGATACTCTCCAAACGAAGAGTCCACTGTCGATGAAACCGGCGTGAACCAACGGAAAATCCAGTGTCAGTTCACCCGAGGTACTGAGGCGGGACTCAACGTGTTAACTTTCCAGATCAACCGCATGTTCATCTTACCCCTAATTTCCTTAAATAACAATATATACAATATATACAGCATCTTCGCATAATATTCTATAGTTCTATAATATTTTTGAATTGAGACGTCAATGCCATTGTCATTGTCATTGTCTTCAATAACCATTAGGAGAATATTGCTCATTTACGCCAAGTTCGAAATAAATTTTAGATTCATTTAAAATGGGTGGGTTATATCTATGATATAACCGCAAGGTTGACGTGGGACTACCTTAGCTTAGCAATATTTTTTTTAATTTGCATTGATTAAATTTTTTATTGAATGAAACATTTTTTTTCTCTATTATAGTGACTTTCAACACATTTTAGCTGGTTCGTCACTTTTACTTCCATTTTTGGAAGAATGTCGGGAGTGAGAATTTAACTCGTGATCTTTAGCGTTAGAGGTATGGATGATCGCCTCCACAAATGAAACAATTTCCGTATTCAATAAAATTCAATATATTTGCTTTGTGAGTAAAAAGATTGTATAATGACATATAAGACAATTCACGCATTGTGATAGATGATGTTCTTCGTTACAAGTAAATTTAATGATAGTCCTTTTACGTTTGTTATGATGACATCTTGGTTTAGAAGTCTGTGTTAGGCAAACACATTTCAGTCGGAACAAAAATGCCCCCGATTTGCATGTATTTGCAATGCCGATTTCCCCAGACACCTCGGTTTAGAAGTCTGTATTAGGTAAACACATTTCAATCGGAACAAAAAAGCCCCCGACTTTTATGTATTCGCAATGCCAATTTCCGCACGCTCCTTGAATTTAAAGTACGTGTTAGGGAAACACATTTCAGTCAGAACAAAAATGTCCCGACTTACATGTATTCGCAATGCCAATTTCCCCGCGCTCCTTGTGTTTAGAGTCTGTGTTAGGAAAACACATTTCAGTCGAAAAAAAAACCCTGATCTGCATGAATTTGCAATGCCAATTTCCCCAGACACCTTGGTTCTGAAGTCTGTGTTGGGGCAACACAATATAGTAGGAACAAAATGACCCCGACATACATGTCTTCGTAATGTCAATTTCCCCACGCTTCATGAATTTGAAGTCTGTGTTAGGGAAACACATTTCAGTCGGAACAAAAATGCTCCCAACTTACATGTATTCGCAATGCCAATTTCCTCACGCTCCTTGGATTTGAAGTCTGTGTTGGGGAAACACATTTCAATCGGAACAAAAACACCCCCGACTTTGAAGTATTTGCAATGCCGATTTCTCTAACGCTGCTTGGTTTTGATGGCTGTGTTGGGGAAACCGTGAATCAAAACGAGGTAGTTAGGGCCTTTAGATAACGCTTAACATTTTACAGTTATTCAATTGTTTATCTAATGAAAAATAACATTTTATTAATAGCGATAGAAGTGTAGCCATATTCCCTATCAATTGATGCAAACATCTTTCCGATCCAGTAAGAAATGTTCGAGTTATAAGTATTCGGAATCTTTCATTTTTTCCTGCATGTTCTGTGTTTAGGTTTTCATTTTACCCTCCATATACTCCGGTTAGACGTAGTCCCACGTCAAAAGAATTCCATCAATTGAAAACGATTCTCAAGAATTGTTGAACTATTTTATTTTCATTAAGTTTACTTCTTTGAACATCAATTTCTATTCCAATGCATCATTCGTTATTCTGATGTTGTATCTAGACAAATCGCTTCCTCTTTCATGTCGTCCAAAAATATCTTGGCGGTATTCCATTGAATATGTTAAAGATGAAAAACTTTGTCAAATAATAATTGGTAAGTTGCATTTCAACAACATATTTTTCTTACTCAGGTGACAATCCCGCTAATATCTACATCTGGGGCTTGACAGCATGGGCTTACGGTCTGTTCTGGTTTATCGGAGGATTATTTATCTTCATGGATGTCACCAACAAACCTGCTTTCATGCGAAAATACAAAAATCAACCCGGCACAAACGAACCCGTCGATATGGATAAACTGAAACAGCTGGTGAAAACAGCATTGATCAATCAATTTATCTGGGGCATTCCAACGACCTGCGTCACATATTACGCGCGAGTTTGGTTGCTGAATAACATACCCGACATACGGGTTCTACCGTCAATCTGTATAATCATTCGGGACTTGCTAATATGCGTTCTGGTTTGGGAGGTTACCTCGTACTATAGCCACCGTCTACTGCACGCCAACTTCCTGTACAAGCACATCCACAAGAAGCACCACGAATGGTTGGCTCCTATCGCGTGGTCAGCGATTTACGTTCATCCGATCGAGTATCTCGCCAGTGGACTACTCCCGGTGTACGCAGGACCTGCACTGTTGGTCAGTCATCCAGTGACAATTGCAGTCTGGTTTGTGTTTGTCATGATGACCACTCTGGAAGATCACTCCGGTTACCACCTACCGGTAATTGGAAGCTCAGAGCAACACGATTATCATCATTTGAAGTAAGTTGTCAGCTAGCGTCCATCCGTATGTGTTCCGTATAACTTGAATTCCCATCTTATTTATTGCAGCTTCAACCAATGCTACGGATTATTCGGTTGGTGGGACACTCTTCATGGCACGAACGAAGAATTCCGGAAAAAGAAACAATACTTACGTCATAAGCGAATATTTTCCACAAAATCGGCCAGAGAAATAGTTCCGGACAATTGAAAAAAAAAATTAAAAGAGGTGTCCAAGACACGACCTCATTGTAACGTAGGACTATGAAAATAATAAAAAAAAATCTATCCGTTAGTTTGGTACCTGATTTATGTGTTTGAAGAGAGCCTAATAACTTGGGAATTATCGAAATTCGCTCGTAAAATATTTCATCAAAATTAGCCATCTAAGCTGTAAATTTTCTTGAAAGACGTAGCCTCAAGCTAAAACCAAATGACGCATTTCTTGCATTATCTTCAATCGAGATAGAAAAGAGGATCGCTTTGTAGTGAACCTCAGGCTGTTACTATTATCCTTAAATGAAGTAAATATGAATATTCATGTAACACGTATAGTTTTAATTGATCGATTTAGGTTTATTAATATCTACAGTAGAACCTCCATTATCCGAAAAATTAAGTGGCAACCGTGCGTAACGAAAATAGAGGATAACTAAACATGAGGTGCAAACACGAAAAAAATATATAAATATTACAAACTATGTTGAAATTTATACATAAATCATTAATACATCATCCTACTGCAAGATTGTGTATTCCTGTGGTCATGTTATTTGAAATAAACGAGGAAAAATAAAGAGTTAGAGTCTACCACTCACTGACAACGAGACTTGCGATGGATTTCACGATATCGAATAATCTTGGTTCTACTGTATTCAGCAGCCAGAAAAGTTATGAAGTATGACTAACACAATTTCAACCTTGACAAATAAATCAAATAGCTAAATTAAGCTCATGATGTTACCACAGACCGATGCAAAATGTGCCTTAAGGGGGGATCCCCGCCTGGAAGGTCGAATAAAATAAGTAAAAAAAAATGTTTCATTTTTTATCTGAAAAAACATGGTTCCGTGAAAAACTCGTTTGGAAATTCGTACAGCAATACTATATCCCTTGAGATTACCCCATACTTTTGGCTGCAACTTCCCAACGAAATAAAATACCGAAAAATCTTTTTAGAACAACATTTCTGAGGGGATAAGCTTCCCAAAGATGCACAAAAAACCAAAATTCTTTTTTTTTTGACCTTCCAGACTGGGATCCCCCCTTAAGCTCGTTTTCTCGGTTTTTTATGAAAAATCATATGATGCCAAGATTTTTCCGAGTGGATTGCAAAAACTTGTAACAGAAAATGAAAAACACAAGAAATCATTACTGTTTGGCGAACGAATTGAGTACGCCTGGGGTGTGAACAAACCAGTTTTTCCATTGAAGGTAAATCACAATACAAGTAAGGTAAATGATTTTGGTTTGTCCAGTCGAAAATATGATCCACTTTCTTGAATGCTCTAGTTCAGCACACCTGTGTCAAATCAGATATTCAAATGTTTCAAAATATATAAATAAAATAGTCTTTTTCATAATTTACAGTAGTTTTCTAGTATATTTTTACAGACTCACATGTTCTAAAGGATTATAAAATCCACCTTCTATTGGTTTCAATGTGCATCTCATTTGAGCAACTTTGAATCAATCACCAGTTGATTATTTGGCACGTATTCAGACCTTTTCTGGATTATAACGCTTACACATATTGTAAACCTTGCAGACTAGGGGCTTTTCAACAAACCCAAACTCGTATTAATTATATGTGATTTTCATGAAGAAAAATCGATTTGCAATTACTAGTTGCGTGAAAGCACCCTGGAGCGGGCAAACCAAGATCATTTACCCTACTATATTTTTCATAATAATTTTTGGCAAGATTCAGATACGTATACACTAGTGTGCCAATGAATGTATGGGAAAAAATCGACCCTAAAATTTCAAAAAGTTACCCTATACAAAATGCTCACCACCTCGAAAAAACAACCTATGCCAAATATCAGCTCAATCGAACCTTAAGAAGAGTGGCGTAAAGCGATCACAATTTGAGTTTTTTTGAAAATCGAAAAATCGCCCAAGGGGAGAGTGAAGGAAATCGGAGTCTTGGAAAAAAAAATTTGATGTCAAATATCTTAAAATTGCATCACGAAAAAATTTTTTTTTTTCAAAAATCAACACTCTGAAACGACTTTTTTTCGAAATACGAGACGAAACGTATGGGTTTAAGTGACAATAAAAATAGTTGTCTCGATTTTTCATTCGGAACTTGTTGCGAAATGTTGATTTGCACGATGATATACCCTATGCAAAATATCAGCTCATTCCAACTTGGAGTAGACGTTAAAATTTGAGTTTTTTGAAAACCGAAAAATCAACGGAAATCGGGGTTTTCAAAAAAGTGTTTGATGCCAAATGTCATAAAATTGCATGACACGTCGAGATTTACAGTTATCTTAAAAAAATACGGTTTAATTAACTGAAAATCAATATTTGAATGTTAAGGTGAAAGATACTTGGCTGTTATAAGTACAATAAAGTAAAAATCGTGATTTTTCAAGATTTTGATTGAAGACCAAATTAAGAAAGATAAATGTTGAGTGTCAAAGAAGCGATTAGACAGTTTTAATTTGGTTGATATAAACAAAAAAATGTAGCGTGGATTTTTAGAACAAAATTGAGAATAACATTTTAAAAACCAATATTTTTTTTAGTTTTTACTACCTAAATGCTACTACTAATGCTGAAGAATGCTAATACACTAATTTAAATTTTTCACAACTATATCATGTACTAGTTTTCTCATCTTTCAAATGGAAGCAACAAAACAGAGCCCGAAGTAAAAAAGAAGTTTGATAACTCTGTCATACTTGGAATACGAACATTTCCGTAGGATTTTTCATTAAATATTATCCTCTATCACCTCTTGAAAGATTCTTGATACTTGATTCTTGATATTTTTTCTGATTTAAAAAGGATGAATGAAAAATTAAATTCATCTTTTATATTCAATTAACAATATTACTGTTTCATATTTATAAAACAATGAAAAACGTTTTTTTTTAATAAATTATATACAGTGAAAAAAAAATTGGAGACTGTATATAATCGAGCCCACCCTATATTGTAATACCATATTGAATCGTTAAAAAAAACTTTCATTTTAAGTAAATCTTTTAAAGAAAATTTCGCTCTATTGAAAATCAACTTTAATCAATGGTATCTGGCTGTTATTGTATATAATTAATCCAGATCGATCGTGATGATTTTCTTCAGGAACGAATCGATTGCGTTGCGTCTCATGTCGGAATTCATATAATCAATTATGTTTTTTGCGTTAATTCATGAGTCATGAGGGGTACGAGTATCTTCACCGTCGTCGATCTTTGACATCAATATTTCCTGTACGAAAATATTTCTGAGTACTTTTATAGCAAAAAGCGAAATTTATCAGAAATATAACTCATTCTCGGATCAGTATGAACTTCTGATATAATTACCAAACGTTGTCTACAAAAAAGTAACCTAAAATGTCAGGTTTCGGACGCACATTTCTATGCGTTTCACAGTGATTTTTTTTTTGTAGACAGTTACCATATGTTACAGTTTTAGCATAGTATAAGCATGATTAGTCTTTGTGCCACCATCAAACCTTACACGATCAATAATTCCATCAATATCATGATGTGTGCAGAGCATATTGAAGAAAACACTAACCATGGAATGTGTTAATCATATCTTTGATCACGATTTTCTATGTTTCGAACATCGACAAGTTAAAATTAATTATATCAATGTTGACAATGTAAACAATAAGTGTCAGTTATACAGCCCAGCAAAATTCGTTCAGTACATCGTTTTAAAATATTGAAATTTCATGTTCTAACGATTGACAACCTTCGATGATATTTGGTAATTCCATGATTGTCCTTCCAGGAATCAAGGCAGTATTCTAGTCTAGAAGTTAAAACAAAAATCATGTTTTTTTTTCTTTCATATTTATGTAGTTTAGGCATTCAAGAATATACTCTAGAAAGGACATATCGAAAATCCTATTGTTTACTGAGTTCGAGTCATTTTGGTGATGTGGTATCTAACCTGCTACGGCCATAACAATGCACTTCAAAGGCGTTTTTCTCGAAACTAGTTTTTTCAAACTGGCGTACACGATGTCTCAAGTCCTTCTTAACCGATTTGGGTCGTATTTGTATGGATACAATCTGCAGGCATCTCCATATCGCATGAACCTCTAAAAAGAGATATTTTTTATTTGACTATTTTTTAAAAAAATCGGGAATCGTAGGAAAAACCATTTTGAACCGCATTTTGTTCTTCAAACGGCCGTCATTTTGTCAAAAAAGAGGTTTTTGACTTGTCCGAGGTTCATGCGATAGCGGCATCTTTAGTGATTCAGAATCTGTTCGATTTTTTTGATTCAGATAACCAGAAGGGCTGGAATCGTGTACCCCATGGCACAACTTTTTTTTGAACCACCTCACTTCATCAGCTCTTAACTATTCTAGTTATGTATTTTTTTTCTCCGTACAATTTTTGTTTTGTTGTTACAGGAAAAATGAACAAATAATGATATAATGGATGGTAAAAATATACTTTGTTTTATTTTTACGAAGCTCGAAAAAACGTCCGAAAATAGTGTCTCTACACTAGAATACCCCCTTAAAAGAGAACGTTGATAATCGAAAATCACTGGAATAATGTTAATGTTTATACCTGCAGATGGGCACCAGCGACAAAAAAAAAAGATGAACAGCAGTATGACTTAGCCGTATATCAACTCTGCTAGAGGTATTATACCACCCAACTATTTAGCCTAACGGTAGGCAACATTCATTCAAGCAGATCAAATAATTGCTTCGAATATTGGGTTGTCCGCAAAGTTTGAGCCGGTTTTTGACTCGTCGAAAACTGTTCAAAGAGCTCTTCTATGCCGTCCAAAGTGACGAAGTTCTTGCCTTGGGGGTATTTTAGTGTCGAGGCACGAGAAGATGGCGTACACGGTTCCACCCCTTCTGAATATCCTAACTCTTACTGTGGGAACCAAATGCTGAATTCGAAGCACCAATCCTAGTTTCCTTCACACCATCTCACAGTGGGGCCGTTCTGAAAAAAGATGGTCAAAAATCTTTTCTCGTCTTACGTTACATTTTAGAGCATGAGTGTCTTCAGAAAAGTTATTCAGAATGTTAATTCGAATAATTTGGTGGTTTCATTTAAACTCTTACTAAGTTACAGTAAAAATTAAAAAAAATAACTTTTCATACTTACGTAATAGTTGAGTTATGTCTTCAGCAATATTGTAGAACTATAAATTTTATGAAACTTTGCCGAAGATATATAATATCTATCTAACAGTCCTTCAGATATATAACAGTTTTTCTGGGGAGACTATCTAAAAACTAGTTTTTTATCTTAAGTTATGCTTAAATCACATTATATCAACTCAATATGTTCCACAAAGTTTTAGATAACATGAAAATATATAACTTTGCCGAAGACACTATTAGTGTTAAATAACAACTTTGCGATGTACAGTGGTTACAAATCAAAAATATGTGACTTTTAATCATTAAATTTTTCAAAAATGTGCACGTTTGTGCATCAATACTCAACGTCATTTTGTTCGTCAGGGTTTTAAGTATTCGGCAAACTTCTTTTCGAACTCGGGAACTCTCGGGAACATTACTTTTTATACTAATTTTCACAGCACATTTTACTTAATTTTAGTCTGTTTTCTTCATAATTTATCTACTATTTATGTTTATTTGCATTATATTAATATATAAATCAATTTTTGATTCTATCTCATTATCAGACCTCAAATTTGAGTTATTTTGCGGTAGTTTTATTGCAGTTGGTGATAGCAATTGGTCCTTTTACGATTTTCGTTTTCGCAAGCTGCTCATCAAAGAGTCGGATGTCATAAGCAATCTTAAAAAACAACCTGATTACTGATCTCTCTGCAAGTTGAATTTTGAAGGTTTAGAATGTGTTTATACGCCTTTTCTTGGTTTGTGATTTTTCAGAATTTAAGCAGTGTCCCGCGATACAAAAATATATATATTTATAAAATTTTGATATTTTTTTAGAATTTTGAGATCTCCCCAGAAAAATAGTTATATCTCTGAAGGACTGATAGATAGATATTATGTATCTTCAGCAAAGTTTCATCAAATTTATAGTTCTACAATGTTACTGAAGACATAACTCAACTATCTCGTAAGTATAAAAAGTTAGCTCTTTTAATTTTTCCTATAACTTAGTAAGAGTGTAAATGAAACCGTTGAATTATTCGAATCAACATTCTGAACAACTTTTCTGAAGACACCCATGCTCTAAAATGTAACGTAAGACGAGAAAAGATTTTTGACCGTCTTTTTTCAGAACGGCCCCACTGTGCATCTGTCCGATTCAAAGAGATTGGTTTTAGTCTCATCCGTATAAAATATCTTGTTCCAAAACTCCTTAGTTTTGTTAACATATGCCTTAGCAAATTGTAGTCGTTTTTTCATATTCACCTTTGAGATGAAAGATTTTTAACAGTTAACATGACCTCTTAGATTGTTCCTATATGCTGCTCTCCGGACAGTGTCTGTGCTGACAGGTCTTCCAATGATGTCGGCTACCTCGGTAGTCAATTTAGGAATGTTTGTATTAGGGTTCTTTCGAAATGTTCGCACAATTACTCGTTCATAATCAAAAGACTGGATACGCTTGTGTCTTCTACTCGGTAGATTTTCCATAGTTCCTTCGTATTTCCACTTGTTTATTATCATTTTTGCTGTATAGTAGGTTCTTCCGAGTATAGCTGCTATTTCCTGCAATGTCTTTCCACGACAATGCATACTTATTATGATTGTACGTGTAACAATATCTATTTATTTCCTCTGATAAAAAAAATCAAACATCAATAAAAAACAAAAACCAACACTGCCCAAACAATGTGTTGACACCAATCACTGATGAAAAAAATAATGCTAATTCGCAAAGCAACTTACTTACAAAACTAATTTGTTCCGAGAAATTTATGGTGTACACTCAATTTTGCGAAGCCTAGAATAGAGATTGTTTTCAATTTTTAGGAATAAACAATTAGCAGAAAACTGTGTGAATAATTAATATGAATGAAAAGAATCAATGTATTCTAAATATTTTATACTAAATAAATGGAAAGTATCATGAAGTAGCATTTGTACATTCAATTTTGCGATTGACTGTATGTCGCATTTAATTAATTACTTTTTTACCCTGAAAAACTCAAAAATAACAAACCACACGAGACGAGTATAAATATATGAAACGTAGGTTGTTGTATAGTGGACAGCATCTAAGCTAGACGTCTGTGTTTTATTTTGCACTAGCTGACCTGGCAAACTTCGTCCCGCCAAAAATTCGTTTTTTGTTATCAATACCTTCAAACATTCACGTTTTCTTACTATGAGCAAGTTCATGGGTCCAATCGCAGAACTGTTCATTGATTGATCTTCTATTCGTCTTCGTGGAATTTACTTTTTACTATAAAATTCCTAGTATTTCTAACAAAACTCATCATTAGAATATCAGATTGTTTTCAGACACAATTCTCGTTCAAGATTTTTCAACCACTTGTAAATAACATGTTTCTCCGCTACATGGAATAAATGTTTCATACAGAAAATATAATAGAATAAAGACAGCCCTAAATCGGACAATGCCTTCCTCGAGTTCTGCTCTTATCAACACATCTGGCGATCCTTTTTTCTTGTATAGATAGAAGAAGGTATAGGAGTGCGTTTCATCACATTAAAATACATTTCCAGTTTCGAACAAAGATCAATTTCGCCAGCGCAAACATCAAATGGACTAACAGCACTTGTCACTATATAATTGTAGAATATATTTTTAATTGCCTTCACAACCTCCATATGCCAAATTTGGTTTCGTTTGCTTGATTAATTCTGGTGTAATCCAGAAATTTGTGTTTCATTTGTATGGCACACCCCCCCCCCTTGGAGAGGGGGGTGGAGAGTCTAACCATCATAGAAATATTTATTGCAACCTAAAACCTCCACATGCCAAATTTGGTTTCATTCACTTGATTAATTCACGAGTAATGCAGAAATTTGTATTTCAATTGTATGGCAGCCCTCCCTTAGAAAGGGAGTTGGAGAGTCTAACAATCATAAAAACATTTATTGCACCCTAAAACCTTCACATGCAAAATTTGGTTTCATTTGCTTGACTAATTCTCGAGTAATGCAGAAATTTGTGTTTCATTCGTATGGCAGCCCATCCTTAGAGAGGGGGTGGAGCGTCTAACCATCATAGAAACATTTATTGCACTTTAAAACCTCCATATGCTTAATTTGGTTCCATTTGCTCGAATTATGCAGAAATTTGTGTTTCATTTGTATGGCAGCCCTCCCTTAGAGAGGGGGTTGGAGAGTCTAACCACCATAGAAAGGGGGGGGGGCTGCCATACAAACTATCACGAAAACGTTCCCCGACCCCAAAAACCCCTACATACCAATTTTCATGGTGATCGTTTCAGTAGTTTCCGAGTCCATAAGAATCAGATAGACAGACAGACAGAAAGAAATCCATTTTTATATATATAGATTGAAGATCCATTTTATTAGAAAATATTAACAATGTTATGTTGTTATATGAACATAACATTGTAAATATTAAACATTTAAATATTTTTCATTAATGAAGCACAGTTTATTTTGAGATATTGAGTTCAAATTTATTCCGGTTGTACATTTTCAACTCTTACATTTTAAGAATGACATTCGATTTCGATCATATAGCCACCGCGGGCCCGTTTACAGTGATCGATCCATCGGACTTAATTTTCCACTACTCAGCCTCACATTTCGACCGGAATTATGCGAATTACGCATTGAATTTTGTCTCTGAGCTCTACTAAAGTTGTTGGCCTGTTGGCACTGGTCTATGCCAACATAGTCCCATAAAAAGAAATCCAATGGCGTCAAATTGCAAAAAAAAATCACCTAGCCATGTTTGTTTTTTTTTTCAATCAGCCTGTACTTGAACAATAGGATTTGAAACAATTTTTTGGAACTTTTCAGTTTTTGATTCGATAGTATGATCAATTTTTATTTCCTTTTGGCGTGTCGTATCATTTGGATTATAAAATATCACTGCTTTGTTTTTTTTTCAATTTATTGCGAAAAATATCAATACATAACTCACAACAATTGATTTAGTTTTCTTCCTTCTCGAGTTCAGTTCATATCGATGAAAATACACATGAGCGGTTTATCTAAATCAGTGAAATTGAGATAAATCAAAGGATCAATTCTAAAGATCGCACTGCAATAAATTTGTGCTAATTCACCGTTAAAATTATCCTGCCGGATCTTTCCAACATGAACACCAACAAATCAGGAACACGGCCATTTAGTACATATTCAATACTGTTGTTAAAAATTCGCAGTTATCGTTCAACTTCTTCATAATCGCTTATCAAAGTCAAAATATTTTCCTTTGCATCACTTAGATCATTTACTTCCATGCCTTCAACATACGGTCATTAAATATAATTCCAAAATATTATACATTGAAAATACTAACCTTCATTCAAGAAGTGATGAAAAAAAGCTTTCCTTTTATACATCTGTCCATACTTCAAGCTAATCCTCTCCCAGGCAGACCGTACGGCAGTGCTGTTGGAGAGCATACATGTCGCCCGTTCTACCTTCGCCAAATCACCTCCAGGAACGGCTACCGGTGGCTGATAATTGATACCGATTTTGAATCCCGTCGGACACCAATCTACGAAATTAACTGCTTTCTTTGATTTCAGCTCCTGGATAGAACGATTTATATCCACAGGAGACACTTCACCCCTATACAACAGGCAGCAGGACATGTACTTCCCCATACGAGGGTCACACTTAACCAGCTGACTGCCCGGTTCAAAACAGTCCGAGGTGATTTGCGCAGTTGTCATCTGCTCATGTTTAGCGTTTCTAGACGGTATTAAGGGTGCGTAGGTAATCAAGGGGTAATGGATTCTAGGGTAAGGGACGAGATTTGTTTGGAATTCCAGAAGATCTACATTGATGGCACCAGAGAATCGCAGAGATGATGTAATGCATGAAACGATCTGAGCGATTAGTCGATTCAAATTTGTATACGTTGGTTCCGATACGTTGAGACTCCGATCGCAAACATCGTAAATAGCTTCGTTGTCCAGAAGAAACGAACAATCACTGTAATCCATGCCAGCATGTGACGAAAGAACAGCGTTATAAGGCTCGACAATAATGGGCGAAACTCTTGGCGATGGAAATATGTTAAACTCTATTTTCGATGTTTTACCATAATCGTCAAGCAATTTTTCAAGTACAAGCGTACCGAACCCAGAACCGGTTCCCCCACCCAAACTGTGGAAGATCATGAAACCTTGTACAGTGGAGCATCCCTCAACCACCTTTCTAACGCGATCCATCACCACGTCAATCATCGTTCGACCCAACGAATAGTGACCTCTAGCGAAGTTACTCGAAGCATCTTCCTTGCCCGTGATTAGCGTACTCGGGTGAAATAGATGCCGATAGGCCCCGATTCGTATTTCATCAATAACCGATGGTTCCAAATCCATCATAACCACACGCGGTACGCAGCGGCTTTGACCGTCACAGCTGAAAAACGCACTGCAGTCATTATTCATCGTACAATCACAGAAGCGACCGTCCGGATAGATTCCATGCTCCAGACAGTATAGCTCCCAGCAAGCGCTTGCCATCTGCACCCCCGCCTGACCCATGTGCAATTGTATAATTTCGCGCTGAAAACAAGAGAAAGCGAGAAAATTAACACATAAATTACGTCGTAAGTTATGATAAGACGTGATTGTGCTGCAATAGCTGCGAATTTTTGTTTGTCGCGTTTAATTATGGCCGGAATGTCGTTCTTTCATCTCAATAACATAATTATTAAATTCCTGCGTTTTTCACTTTTCAACCGTATTAGCTGCTGTTTGAAATACCGATAAAATATCAAGCAAATATTGTAGTTAGCGTACAATAAGTATTCTTCTTCTTGTTTCTGCACTATAGTGACTTTCAACACTTTTGGCTGATTCGTAACTTTACTTCCATTTCGGAAAAATGAGGTATGGATGTTTCCACTACGCCACATCACTTCCCACAGTAAGTCAATATTGTGAATCATTTAACCCTTTGAGGTCGTATTAAATTTGGGCATGAGTGTCAAACTGGTCGGAATTATTTTTCCTTGAAAAAGCAGAGGAACATGCAAGATTATGAAAAATAAACATTTTTTTAATTTTTTTGTGGACTATACATACGTTTGAATGTTTTTATGGTGGTTAGACTCTACACCCCCCCCCCCCCCTCCTCCTCTTTAAGGGTGGGCTGCCACACAAATGAAACACAAATTTCTGCATTACTCGAGAATTATTCAAACAAATGAAACCAAATTAGGCATATTGAGGTTTCAGGATGCAATACATGTTTCTATGATGGTTAGACTCTCCACCCCACTCTCTAAGGGGGGCCATACAAATGAAACACAAATTTTTGCATTACTTGACAATTATTCAAACAAATGAAACCAAATCAGGCATATTCAGGTTTTAGGGTGCTATAAATGTTTTAATGGTGGTTTGACTCTCCACCCTCCTTTCTAAGGGGGCCATACAAATTAAACACAAATTTCTGCATTGCTTGAGAATTATTCAAGCAAATGAAACCAAATTAAGCATATTGAGGTGTTAGGGTGTAATAAATGTTTTCATGGTGGTTTGACTCTCCACCCCCTTCTCTAATGGGGGGGGCTGCCATACAAATGGAACACAAATTTCTGCATTACTCGAGAATTATTCAAGCAAATGAAACAAAACTTTGCATGCGAAGGTTTTAGGGTGTAATAAATGTTTCTATGGTGGTTAGACACTCCATCCCTCTCTCTAAGGGAGGGCTGCCATACAAATGAAAGACAAATTTCTGAATTACTAGAGAATTAATCAAGCAAACGAAACCAAATTCGACATGTGGAGGATTTAGGAAACAATAAATATTTCTATGGTGGTTAGACACTCCTCCCGCTCTCTAAGGGTGGGCGGTCATACAAATGGAACAAATTTTTTTGCATAACTCGAATGCTAATCAAGCTCAATTTGGGATGTGAGGGTTTTGGGTATGAGGAATGTTTTATAATGGTATGACACCCCTCCCTCCTCTGGAATGAAGAAGGGGTCCCATAAAAATATTACACATATTTCAACCAAAAATATTCC
Organism: Toxorhynchites rutilus septentrionalis; assembly: GCF_029784135.1. Taxonomy (NCBI): domain Eukaryota; kingdom Metazoa; phylum Arthropoda; class Insecta; order Diptera; family Culicidae; genus Toxorhynchites; species Toxorhynchites rutilus. The sequence continues at coordinate 229,143,503 of NC_073746.1, forward strand.
AACCAAACATGACAATTGAAAAACTTCGGAAAACTCTGAAGGAAAAAGGGAAAATTCGGAAAATTTAGTTCCCATATGTTCTACAATTACATAGTGACAAGTACAGTTAGTCCATTTGATGTTTGCGCTAGCGAAATTGATCTTTGTTCGAAACTGGAAATGGATTTTAATGTGATGAAACGCACTCCTATATCTTCTTCTATTTATACAAAAAAAAGATCGCCGGATGTGTTAATAAGAGCAAAACTCGAAGAAGGAATTGTCCGATTTAGGGCTGTCTTTATTCTATTTTATTTTCTGTATAAAACATTTATTCCATGTAACGGAGAAACATGTTATTTGCAAGTGGTTGAAAAATCATGAACGAGAATTGTGTCTGAAAATAATCTGATATTACAATGATGAGTTTTATTAGAAATACTAACAATATTAAAGTAAAAGGTAAATTCAACGGGGTCGAATAGAAGATCAATTAATGAACAGTTCTGCGATTGGACCCATGAACTTGCTCATAGTAAGAAAACGTGAATGTTTGAAGGTATTGATAACAAAAAACAAATTTTGGGCAAGACGAAGTTTGCCTGGTCAGCTAGTTCGTTATAAAAATGATTATGAGCTTGAGACACTTATGCGATTATTCCAATGACATCAGACATTTATGCAAACAGTAATTCTAATATTTATGAACAAACTTTTCCATCACACCAAAGTGTTACAATGGCTAAATTCTGCTGTTATGATTTTTGTCCCACATTTCTATGCATTCAACGCACTGGCCATTGTCTTGTGTGGGTGATGACGTTGTTTGATACTGAGTACCGTTATCTATTACTCATAGGTACACCGTATTGATTAGTGAACAGGTTCCCTAGACATCAAGCTACGTTTAGGAAAAGCATAAACTGATACTTGGTTGAGTAAAATATTAGGCTGTCAAAAAAGCCCTGCGGTATTTCCGCGAGGTGTCGTTGTAAGCGTGTAGTTCTAGTTGTATTCATTGTATCGAGTCATACTATAGCTTGTTGGAAAGGTATTTTATAGTCCTTGTCCTATAGTCGCGCTATAATATAGTCCTTGACAGTGTTTTGTTTGGTTAAGTCGTTCGTGAGTTATAGTGTCGCAAATATGGAGCAAAATAAAGAGAAAATCCGACATATTTTACAGTACTACTATGACAAAGGCAAAAATGCATCTCAAGCTGCCAATAAAATTTGTGCAGTTTATGGACCCGCAAAAAAACATCTTTGACCGTATCGACGCATGTGAATCGCTGCTGAATCGCAACAAAATCGACCGTTTCTGAAGCGGATGGTGACTGGCGATGAAAAGTGGGTCGCTTACGACAACATGAAGCGCAAACGGTCGTGGTCGAAGCCCGCTGAAGCGGCTCAGACGGTGGCCAAGCCCTCATTAACGGCCAGGAAGGTTCTGCTGTGTGTCAAGGAATAATCTATTATGAGCTGCTTCCCTATGGCCAAACGCTCAATTCGGACCTGTACTGCCAACAACTGGACCGCTTGAAGGTAGCACTCATGAAGAAGAGGCCATCTTTGATAAACAGAGGCCGCATTGTCTTCCATCAGGACAACGCCAGGCCACACACTTCTTTGGTGACGCGCCAGAAGCTCCGGGAGCTCGGATGGGAGGTTCTTTTGCATCCGCCGTATAGTCCGGACCTTGCACCAAGTGACTACCACCTGTTTTTGTCCATGGCGAACGAGCTAGGTAGTCAGAAGTTAGCCACAAAAGAGGCCTGTGAAAATTGGCTATCCGAGTTTTTTGACAATAAGGAAGCGAGCTTCTATAACAGGGGTATTATGAAGTTGGCATCTCGTTGGGAACAAGTCATCGAACAAAACGGCGCATATTTGACTTAAAACAGATGATTGTAACTAATTTTATGAACAAATGAAAATTCAAAAAAAATACCGTATGACTTTTTAGACAGCCTAATATAAGATTAGCATTGTTTTCTGCTGTGGTGGCTGAGAGCAGACAAACGACCACAAAGAGTTAAACTACCAAGATGGCAGTGCGATAATTAGTACTCGTTTGGTGTCAGACAATATTTAAAGCTGAATTATTTAATTGAATTCCTGAAAAAATAAATTAATCACTATCTAGAGCTTTCAAGACATCGAGCATGTTGTTTGGTCGTGCGAGATGTATCTTGTAGCCAGATCGAATGAAAAAACCATCTTCGGACCCGAGGGAAATAACCCAATGTGCCGTCGCGGGATGTGTTGGCTCGGTTAGACCTTGATTTATTAGACTTTATTATTTATTTCGTCAATCAAATGTAGACTACATATGTTATTACAATGTTTTCTTATATACTTATTGTTATTTTCACGACGCATGTTTTTTATTTGCTCTCTATTCATGGTGATGTCAATTTCGTCGCAATGACGATTGTACATAAGCATCGTGCGATCAACAGGAGCGTTGCTTGCACAATTTGTTCTAGATGATTTTACTTGGAATAAGCTCCTTGTTCTTAATTGACGTCCTGGTACATAAAAGTTTAAGCCAGATAACAATTCCGCGAACCGTACGCGTTGTGAAATAAGATCGTTTATAAAGAAAAGCATTGTAAGTTTTCTACGTTCTGGAAGTGTTTGTATGTTGATGAGCATGCAGCGTGTTTCGTATGAGGGAAGAGGGAATGATGCCCAGTTCAATTTAGGAACTGCATACAAAATAAATTGCAAAATAGTTGTCCCATGTTACTTTTTGACGTTTTCCACTTTTCTTCATAAAACGTTGTTTTTATGCATAATCTTACGGAAAAACACAAAAAAAAACATATAGTTTATTCCCAACTTTAAAAAAAACATCAAGTTCAATTGTCCCATGTTGGTATTCTATTCATAACTGTCCCACCATGTATTTTTTGTAGATCCATAATATAATAAGTCGGTTCAAGTACAAGAATTTCATGTCACACTTTCAGTAGGCCTCATGCACTCTTTTCTGATTTGGAAGAACGAACTAATTCTCAAACAAATAAGAAAAAGTTTAACAGAACACGTGTGCACCTTGTTGGCGAATACCTAATAACAAAGAGATTTATATTCTGCGAAGGTGTTGCGAATCACTCATTTCGTCATAAAACGATGTTTCTATGCATAATCTTTCGGAAAAACACAAAACAATTATCGTTTGTTCCCAGTCTATCAAAAAACAACATCAAGTTCAATTGTCCCATGTTGTCCCTGCTCCAAATGATCAAATAAACAAATAAACAGATATTCTAGGCATAACAGCCCCACCATGAATTTTTTAACCCATAATCAAGCTTGATTGATTCAGTGAGGGGATCTCATCACATTTCATTTAACAATAGTATAGTGCTTATAAAAAACCCGGTGTATTGCTAAATTAAAATGCTTAAAGCTTTTGGTAGACAAATATGCGAGAAAACTTTGATAGCGTTTTTCTCAGTTGCTGATTTTGGAACATGGGACAACTATGCGTAGAACAGCAGTATGGGTCCTAGAAGTTATGTGCAAGGCGTTTTATGAAGCTTTTGTTTTTGCAGCCATTCCATGCCAAACCGATATAGTGGTTCTCAGATTTCCATGAAAAGTGGTAGTTTTGTTCTTTATCGCAAAATATTAGCCACCCTAACGAAAATATTTAAAAAATACGGGTCTAATATTTTGCGATAAAGAACAAAATTACCGCTTTTGACGAAAATCTGAGAAGCACTATATCAGTTAGGCATAGAATGGCTATATATATATATATATTTTTTTAATTATTATTTTGTTGTCACATAAGTCATGCCAGAAAACAAATCACAGTCTAACAACCGATACTCTAAATGTTATAAAGAAATTGATACATCAAAGTATTGATGTTGATCTATAACCATATAGTAACATAAATAAACTATTATAGAAATAAATTTTAAAATTTGATTTTCATCAAGTTTTAGAAGCATCGGTATTTATTAAATTATTCGATACAAACAAGACAAAGTTCGGACCAGCAATTATATTGAACACAAAAGGATAACAGATTAGCAAAGCTTGGGCATACAGTTAACAAGTGGAAAATTTAATTATTGAATGTCAACTAAAGAGGAATGAAGTTGGCCTCTCAAATCAAAAATATACATATAAGCATTGGATTCACATCACTTACACTTTTAGCCATCCCGTTTTCGTTTGTTTGTGATATTCATCCAACTCTAGTAAACAGGCTATTAGAAATTTTTTTCTAATTTTCCAGCACACCACAATTTGAACTAGTTTTTCAAAATAAATGACAAGAACGTCACGACTACTACGATCTTTCTAATGTGCAACGATCATGAAAGTCACCCAAAGGCAAGTAAAATCAACAATCCAAAGATAACCAAAACATCTCCCCCATCGAGAATCCTCCATCAACCAAACTGTCAAGTTTTGTTGCGAAATAAAATAACTCCCAATGCATTATTTATATCCGGCGGCACCGCGCTGGTATGATAAACAGGAAGTGGTTAGATAACTTTAGTAATCAGTTACATGAACGAAAAAATAGGGATGGTTTTTGGTCATTCATTCTCATCACTCATTGTTCTTGTCAGCAATGGCAGCTCTCGTGTGTGCATGATATGTTCTTAAATGTTCCGCCAACTGAATGCAGCACTGGAAAAATGCCAATCATTCGCGGTGGAAGATTAATTGAAGAGCACATGAAATGCGTACCCTCTCATTGCCGAATTCAGAGAATCAACTCATCGAATGTCGACCTAAATTATGAGGTGCAATTCTTTCAATTATATCGAACGAAATCTCCGACCACGCTGATTTGCTGATTTTTGGCTTCATCTGGGCCAAACGCTTTGAAGTCAATTACGTTTTTCTATATCTAGGAATTATCATTGCCAAACACATATGAATGCTACGTAATTAATCATGTTGAAGTTTAACTTGAGTTTTGATCGTCGATTCGCTGTCATGCTTCGGGACCGGATTAGAAGGTAAAGAAATTTCACAAAGTTGGATTAAACTGTTCGCTGAGACCTGATAATGTCAGTGGAGCACAAAAATGACACCAGATTCAGTTTAAGTTTTGACAACTGTTACACAGTATTTCCGTCATGCTTGAATTTTGCAAATTAGGGGAAGGATATCCGGTAGAGTACGAGTTGAAAAATATACAGCCAGACTATTAAATCTACACGTCTCGGATCCTGATGATTCTCACGAATGATGAGTATGAAAAGAACGCTAGTTATTATACACCATATTTTCGGAATTTCGTAGAAAATAAAAGTTTGCTCCAGTTCTCTTTCCGTCGGTTCACTCTGAAAATACACAGACGACGAAAAGATTTCTAAATTCGACCGGTTCCTTATGAGTATATAGCTAGTTCCTTATCCTTATAGCTAAAGAACGAACTGCACCACTCACTTATGCGTTGCCGTATAAGATTAAGCATACGCGTCACGAATATTCTAATTAAATCAAGATTCTTGTTAAAAGTAAAAAGAGGTAAAATTTTCGACACAAATATCATATCTATGCGGAGTATTCATCCAGAGCCAAGCACATCGTTGAAAAAAACGTTGAAGTTTTGCATTTGCTAACTCATTGATTGGTTTTATTGAAATTGATTGATAAACTCAAAAATACTAAAGTAGAAACAAGCCGGTGATACTAATCAGTAAGTTGAGAGAATGCAGGCGTTTCTCTGCTCTGCAACGTAACAACGTAACCTAGGCGATTATCTAGTAATATTATTCAAATATTCAAGATACAGCATATAGGCAAGCGAATTCGCACATCCTATTCAGAAAAAAAATCTAAATTTCGGACACGATGGTCCATCGGCTCCTGCTAGTCTCTCCGATCAACCTTGAAATTTACAAATAATTTTCCGGTTCTACTGTGGCAGACCGGCTGAACGAACTTTGTTCACTTTAGCAGCTGTTGCCCACAGCGGTTACTAACCGAAACGAAATGCAGCTCAAATCCAATCTGGAACACATGCGTTCATTGCTTCCAACTGCTTTTCATCTGCCTATACGCACACCCAAACATAGGTATTTGAGAAGAGCAAAAGCACAATTTACTGGATTCGTTACTCGAAATACGCATATTCATAGGAATACGTAAACGCAAACAATGCGATTACGAGAAGTCGAGGTTCCTGAAAGGAATGCTAAACTATTGAAGGTAACATAAAAAGAAGGGATAAAAACGCAGAATTATCCTTCATGTAAAAAGTTTCTAGTGCACTTCATCACGTGTACGGTGGTACGATAGGAGGATGAGCCTAGATGAAAAGTATTGAAATCGTATAAAAAATCAGATGTGCGCGCACAAATTCACACCAACTCGATGCACTATTTATCTGCACCATCTTAAAATAAAATATATATATCTTAAAAAAAATATATATATATATATATATATATATATATATATATATATATATATATATATATATATATATATATATATATATATATATATATATATATAGGGGTGGTGATTTCGACACCTCCTTTATTTCGAAAAGTTCGGCTCAACTTGGTTTTGACGTACGACTACATCTTTTATTTCTATATAGAGCAATGGTGGCCCTCCGACGTTGTTTATGCGGCCCGCGGCCTGATTTTGAAAAAAATCATATGAACGAAATTATGAATATTGTTGAAAATTCTTCCATACAATTGATTAGAAATAACATTGCGAGTAATTCTTGTTAATCGTGTGTCCAAACTAATATTTTTCTGTTTTTATTTCCGTTTTTTTCGTGCTAATTTAATCTTCTGACAATCGTTCTCGTCAGTACTCAAAAGACTTTTTCACGTTTTTAGTTCTGTTCTGCTCACACTCATATAAATTCATGCAAGTAACGGCGGTAAACTCGGGTTTATACGTTGTCAGTTACTCGCTGGCGAATAAACGTCAACGATCCGAACAATTACGAATGTACCCATACCATGAAATTTGACATTTGTGTAAGTCCAGTGGATTAATTTTTCTCGCAGATGTTGGTGATTCAAAGCCCATAAAGAAATTCTCCAATTTTCTCTACCCCATTCAGTTTCGATGCAGAAAACATGCAGATGGATCTCATTGAAACACAGTGTGATTTAGAGTTGTGTGACAAATTTCAAAACCATGATTTCTTGAATTCCTACTCCAGATATGTTCCAGAAGCGCGATTTCCAGAACTAATAAAACATGCTCATTTTATTACTTTTTTGTTTGAATCCGCAAATATTTGTGAGCAGTTATTATTAGTTATGAAAGAATTATAATCAAGGTGAAGGAACAAAATCATTGAGAGTCGTTTGGAAGACACGCCTCGCATCGCTATCTCAAGCTGATTTAGATAAAATGGCTCAAGAAAAGTAGTTCGAGAGAAATCGAAACAGTGTTGAACTTCTCTCTCACCAAGTTTCGTGGTTCCATCGATACTTGCTCTGTTTCCTAGCAACGATAAAATTCGGTCTGTACGTGAAGCATGTGGCATGTGTCACGTTATTTAAATGCGGAAAACCGGCAAAACAGATCTACGAGCTGCTCAAACCGTTTCCTATCGATGAACGATTCGTGTTCCGTACACTACAAAAGTACAAAGAAACAGCTGTTGTGGGCGATAGGCCCATAAAGAGAAGTCCGAGGTCGGTAGGCTGTACAATATTATCTACGTTTTCATGAACGCGTTCAACGCAATCCTCTTCGGAAACAAAAGTGTCTATCAGTCGAAATAAATTGGTGCGTACATCGATGTGTGAGTCATTTATTGACGGCCAGATTGAAGCGAATATGTTTGGAACGATGCAAAAAACTCCTGGAACGGTTAAAAACGAGATTGACAACAAAGCTGCCAGACTTCATCTCCCCAAATTACGTGCCTGTGGACGTTCTCTTTGGAATTACCAATCGCTAAAGAATTCTATCGAGAAGCTGCAGCGATTGATGATTGGCCTTAGTGTTTTCGACTCTGCGTGAAGAAGCGAATAAATTTGCCAAAAATGTTAATTATGGATACTTTTATACCTCCAATAAAAGTTTTGGGGTTTTATCTCATTTTGTTCTCGAGTTATAAGTTTTACAGGTATAGAATTGAATTCTTTCTAATTTAAAATAAAAAGTAAGTCAAAAAAGTACCAGGTAAATACGTATATTTGACATTCCATTATGAAAAGTAGTAAGGAAAAAATCATTGCGGCCCGCGGCTATAATAAAAGCTCTAATGCGGCCCGCACCGTGTCTATACCTGGCCACCACTGATATAGAGCAATTCCAAATGAACTCGACAAATGGCAAAAAACATGAGTATTTTAGATTCGAATGAAAGTTTGAATTCTGTTTAGGTTGGAGGAAATATGAGTTTTCCACAGCATTTGGGAATTTCTTGACTCAAGCGTAACTTTTGAAAAGGGCGTATCGATTTTAGTAAGAGAAATCATAGATAATTTATATCTCTAAAAACTATTAGTCTTACCGAAATAGTGTCTTAGAAAGAGTTATAGAGTATAGATGTCCAAACGTGAAAAAATATATACTGAGAAAAGAAACTAGTACTCTTTTTTTATTTACAAAAAAAACTTTAATTTGCAATATCAAAATTACATATTTCTTATTTTTTTAATTTTTTCATATAAAATAGAAGTCATGTAGAAAATTTGAAAAATGATTACAAGATGGTAAAACAATTTTTGACAAACTTTGTCGAACATCGAATTTTTATGAATTTTCGAAACGAATTTTTGTATGTTAATAATCCATTTTAGCCACAAATTGTGAATCCTTATTTTTAAATGGCACTAACGTTCCTAGAGAAACTTCGTCGTCTCAACGTAGTATTACTTGCGTCATTTTTATTAGTAATTAGTTGAGATTTCTCTGCCAAATATCACGCCTTGAATGCATTCTAAGAGGCAAGCTCTAAAATACGCGTGACCACAGTGCAAGTCGGAGGAAATTTCTTTGGCGAAAAACTCTTCCGACCAGAACGGGAATCGTACCCGAACCCCCGGCATGTTAGGTGTGAAGCTACCCACTCGTCCACGGAAGCACATTGTGAATCCTTATGTGATTTAAAATAAAAAAGCTCTTTATCAATCTCTTTGTAAATGCAGCCATTCTTGAGATATTTGAAAAAAATATTTCTAATTTATTGTCTTCTTCAATTATTTATTTTTTTATTTTTATAAGTATTTCATTTTAAATTTCTTGAACATGGCAGTATAACACAACAAACATATTAGAAGAGCCTATTTACTACAAAAAAGACAATAAATTAGAATTTTTTAATATCTCGAGAATGGCTGCATTTTGAAGGAGATTGATGAAGAGCTTTTGACGTGGAACTACGTCTAACCGGAATATATGGAGGGTAAAATGAAAACCTAAACACAGAACATGCAGGAAAAAATGAAAGATTTCGAATGCTTATAGCTCGAACATTTCGTACTGGATAGGAGAGATGTTTGCATCACTTGATAGGGAATATTTCTACGCATCTATCGCAACTAACAAAATGTTGTTCTTCATTAGATACACAATTGAATAACTGTAAAATATTAGGCGTTATCTAAACGCCCTAACTGCATCGTTTTGATTGGCCCGATTTACGGTTTCCCTAACACAGCCATCAAAACCAAGCAGCCTTGGGGAAATCGGCATTGCAAATACATGAAAGTAGGGGGACTTTTGTTCTCATCGAAAAATGTTCCCTAACACAGACTTTAAAACCAAGCAGCGAAATCGGCATTGCAAACACACGAAAGAGCCTAGAGGCGAGTGAACTGAAAAGTTTAAACCCTCTTAAAGCCAAAAAGAAGAAAAAGAACACACGAAAGTAGGGGGAGCTTTTGTTCCCACTGAAATGTGTTCCCTAATAGAGATTTCTAAACCAAGGTGCCTGGAGAAATCGGTATTTCAAATTCATGCAAGTCGGGGATTTTTTTTGTTCCGACTGGAATGTGTTTCCCTAACACAGACTTCAAATCCATGAAGCGTGGGGAAATCGGCATTGCGAATTCATACAAATCGGGGGTATTTTTGTTCCGATTGAAATGTGTTTCCCTAACACAGACTTCAAAACCGAGGTTTCTAGGGAAATCGGCTCTGCAAATAAATGCAAACTGCGAGTACTTTTGTCCTCGCTTGCCTTTGTGCAGAGTGGAATATGTCTGTCCTATCATGATCTTCTAAACTTAGGAACCTGGGAAAATCGTGCAGCCACTAGAAGCGAATGAACTTCCCAGTTTCAAGCAAATTCGAGATTCGAGAAGTATGTACACTTTTGGGATGTAAACTTCAGAGGGAAATGTAAAATAAAATAATCGTTTGATATTTTTTTTTTGTCTTTATTGGAAAGATTTTCAGCCTTAGGCTGGTTCATCAAACGTTTGATAATTCTTCCGTACATATATTTTGTTCTAGTCATCATACCAAACGTAAGAGGTCCGTCATTAAATTTACTTGTAACGAAGAACAATCAATCACAATAAATGAATTGACTTTACACGGCATTTGTTCATTTTTTTCACTCACAGAGCAAATATATTGAACTCAATTGAATTTGGAAACTGTTTCATTCAATCAAGAATTTAATCAATACAAACGAATGATTGCTAAGCTAAGGTAGTTCCACGTGAACCTTGCGGTTATATCATAGATATAATCCACTAATTTTTTTTTTGTTTTAAATCACATCAGAATTCATAATTTGAGGCTAAAAATTGTTGTTAGCATACAAAAATTCGAAGTTTCGAAAATTCAAAAAAATCGATGTTCCACAAAGTTTGACAAAAATAGTTTTACCATCTTAGACTCATTTTTTAAATTTTCTACATGACTTCTATTTTATATGAAAAAATGAAGAAAAAATAGAAAAAATGTATTTTAGATATTCCAAATTAAAGATTTTTTTTGTACATAAAAACACAGTACCAATTGTTTCCTCAGTGTATATTTTTTTTCACGTTCTAACATCAATACTCTACAACTCTTTCTAAGACACTAGTTCGATACGACTCATATTTTTTAGATATAAATTATCAAAGATTTCTCTCACAAAAATCGATACGCCCTTTTCAAAAGTTACATTTTAGTCTAAATATTCCCAAATGCTGTGGAAAAATCACATTACCTCCAACCCAAACGGAATACAAACGTTCGTTTGAATCAAAAATACAAGTTTTTAAAATCGGTATTTCTAGTTCGATTTCATTTGGAATTCCACTATAGAGGGGTCACTCTACGAAATTAAAAATGAAGCATGTAACGATTTATGAGGAGATTTCAATTGCCTATTACGCAAAATCGTTATTACGATATGTTGTATTTATTTATTTATCACCGTCTTCGCCCTAGCCGCACAGACTGAAATTATTACTTAACTTAAACTACTTAAATTATAAAATATTCCTAATCCTTCTTTGAAACGAGCTTTTGGGCAAATTCATATCGAACTCATCACTCACGTTATTGAAAGCACGAAGACACGAGTCGAACGGATTTTTGTAACCATAATTGGTCCTGTGACGGGGAAGTGCCAAAAACGAGGAGCTCCGGAAACGACGCGGTGGAACGTAGAATGGAATTTGTTCCAGAAGTTCAGAGCAGTCAATGTAGCCTCGTAGCATGTCAAAGACGAATACGCGCTGCATGTAAACCCGTCTGCTGGATAGGGTACCCAGGTCGATCAGCTGGCAACGGTCGGAGTATGGAGGAAGGTTAACAGGGTCATTCCATGGAAGATGACGTAGTGCAAACCGTATGAACTTCCTCTGTATGCGTTCAATGGTGATTATCTGTGATGTGTGATACGGGCACCAGACAGGAGCAGCATACTCCAGGATACTACGCACCAGAGAATAGTATATCGCCTTCAATGCGTGAACATCGGTGAAATCGGAAGCGTGTCGACGGATAAATCCAAGAACAGAGAAAGCTTTGGCGGCCGTGATTCCTATGTGTTCGTTGAACCTGAGTTTAGCGTCGATGGTCACTCCTAGATCGCAGATGGATTTGACTCGATCAAGCGATTTTCCTTCCATGGAATAAAGGGTGTGTCACATCAAATTGCATCACGGAAAAAACGCTGTAGAAATTTAATGTTTAGGAATTATATCTTCAGCTTTGGGTTATAATCAGATAAGAGTGTATAGATCACGTTGGCCATGCTTCACTGTCAATTTTTCGTAAATTTGGAAAAATGTCGTCGAATGAAAAAGAGTGTCGTGAATTAATCCTGTGCACTCATTTCGAGAATCCGGAGTTGTCACATCGGGACATCGGTAAGATGCTGGGAATCGTCCAATCCACGGTCAGCAGAGTACTAAAACGATACTTCGAGAACCTAACCATCGACCGGAAGGTGAAGAACGGCAAAAATGGATGCTTCGTCAGTGAAAAAGATCACAAGCGCGTAGTTAAGCAGTTTAGACGTGATCCGAGAAGTTCGGTCCGGGATGTCGCCAATAAGCTGAATTTGTCAAGTTCATTCGTCCAGCGGACCAAGCAGCGGGAGGTCCTGCGTACATACAAGGTTCAGAAGGCTCCTAACCGCGACGACTCGTGGTAGGCAGGGTTATAACGTCAACTGAAGGTGATAATCATGCATTTCTTATTGTTTACCCGCATACCGTTATCGCCACACCATGCCGTCTTGCAGGGCGGCATGATCCAGAGGCGAGGTAATACTCCGATAAAATTTGAGATCGTCGGCAAAAGATAGCTTAGACGAAGAGAGCAGTGAAAACAAATCATTTATGAAGAGATTGAATATCAGCGGGCCGAGAACACTACCCTGGGGTACGCCAGATGTAATATTGAATGGTCTAGATTGTGAAGAATTAACCACCACATAAGCGGAACGATCCGATAAGTATGACCACAGCCACTCCATAAACCAATCGGGAAATCCCATGTGTTTCATCTTGCTGATTATAAGGATATGCGGAACAGTGTCGAAAGCCTTCGCAAAATCGATGTACACCGAGTCTACTTGCCGCCTGAGTTCTATTTCACGGGATGCAGCGGTGACGTAACACATCAGATTAGTTGTAATAGACCGAAGTTTCATGAAGCCATGCTGGGTATCAGAGATGATTGGAGCTGACACGTTGTACAAAGCCTTGTGCACTAGCTTTTCGAAGACCTTGCTCAGACAGCTCAGTATTGATATGCCACGGTAGTTGCTGACATAAATGCAGTTTCCGGATTTATGGATCGGAACAATAGAGGCGCGTTTCCATGCAGCCGGAAACGTTCGGTCGCGCAGTGAACGGTTGAGTATAAATGCGATGGGCGTCGCCAAGGTGGAAGAGCAGTTTTTAAGAAGCAAGGGAGGTATTCCATCGGTACTCGATATTTTCTTGGTGTCAAGTTCTTCAAAACATTTCCTCACATCTTCAATGGTGAATTGCAAAACCGGGAATGCGATGTCATACGATGGAATGTTAGCAAAGCAATTGCGACGACTAACGGGCGACACTTTGCTGAACACACTCTCAAAGAATGCAGCAAAAAGTTCCGCTGCTTCTGCATTTGAGCTTGCATGAGATTCTCCATATTTAACATGGTATGGAATACGAGTGAATGATCTTCGTTTTTTCACAAAGTCCCAGAAGAGCGAAGGATCACTTTTTACATTCGACTGAATCCTAGATATATAATTTTCGTAGGTGGACAGAAGAAGTGCTCTGTAATTTGATTCCACTTCGCGAAGTTTGTTGCGTTCTCTCTCAATTCTCGTCCGGAAGTACCTTTTACGTACTTTCCTAAGTTTATTGCGTAGGTGCCGCAGCTCAGGAGTCCACCATGGTTTGCCAATAACCGAGGTAAATGCGCGTCTTTTTCGAGGAACATGTTGAATGAAAACTTGATACAACTTATCGTAAAAAGTCGAAAGTGATTCGTCCACGGTTCTGTCACTCATTAAAGCGCTCCAGTCGATGTTGGTGAGTATGTTGTTCAAACGGTCAAAATCACAAGCTTGAAAATTGAATGACACATTTTCATTGCAGTCGTCAGGTGCTGAATCGTCCACGTTTTCGTCAAGTATTAAAATAAAAGGAGGGTGATGATTGTCCACAGGTAAAATTGGAATAGGCGGTGCTATGAGGTCTAGTTCATCTGGCCTATTAACAAATACTAAATCCAGAAGTCTATTATTCGTGTTCACGAGATTACAGATTTGTTGGAAGCCAGTAGTAAACATGCTTTCTATAAGAGACTGCTCGGCCTCGGATGAAACGTTCGATGGAATGTAACCATTTATGACATCGTCGAAAAGCCACCGGAGATGAGGAAGGTTAAAGTCGCCTACCGATATGACGATGTCAGTCCCAAAAGAACGATCCGCTATGTGTTGCACTGCGTATGCGTGTGCGAGATATAAGTCTGGACTAGAGCACGGTGGGAGATAGATGGCCACAATATACATTGAGCGATGTGCGGTTTTCACACGAACTGCGATTTGTTCAAGCTGTTCGCAATTCGGAAGTGGAACATGCTCATATTTCAGGTGCTTTTTCACCGCTATCAGCACCCCGCCTCCCATAGAAAAATTGCTGGTTAGACTACTACGGTCGCATCGGAAAAGCGTGTATGCAGATGTAATTTCGGCGTTATCAATATCGGATCGCAACCACGTTTCCGTGAGAACAAGCACGTCGTAATCGCAGCTGAGAAGCAGTAATCGTAATTGAACAATTTTAGTACGCAAACCTCTGACGTTCTGGAAATAAACCGAGAAAGGATGGTCGGTCGATTCGGGGATGCTTCTCGGTATCCAAACAGATGATGAGTATGGATCAATAGACGGTGTCGGTTCGCTGGAATCGTATGCAGTATCAGGTACAAAAATCAATTGCGTTCGAACATCGGACGTGTACTTGCCTGTGGCGACAGTGTGGAAGCCCCCGTCTCCATACCCAAACACAGGGCCGGGACGACTGCTGATCGGTGGTAGCGTTGGCTCGACAGTGGTGGGGGGATAAAGGGCTTCCATGTGGCTAAAAATCGTTGCGTCCCGGGATGAAAGCGTCATGTTTGATGATGTGTTTGTAAATGTCGGCTTCAAATGCGTTGTTGTTGATATTCGGGTACTCGAAATTTTTGGGAACCGTAGTCCTCAAATTCGCGGAATACTAAACCCTCGTACCATGTTGCAGGATCAAGGGCCTTGTTTTTTAACGACGGATCAAGGCCGATTTTAAAAGAGACGAAGGACAGTGTCCCTATTTTCTTTCCTCTGGGGACGAGTTTCATCACCATAGGATCGACGTCGATTTCAAGATTGGCTTTAACTAAAGCAGTAACGGATTCAACTGTGACGTCTGGTCGAATCCTCGAAAGATACAACCAGAACTTCTGGTCGATATCGTTGTTGCAAGTGGGAACCATCACAGCATTATCTTGTGGTTTCTTGCAGCCCACACGGCATTCAGGGACACGAGAAGCAGTGTCAAACTCACGCAGTCTTTTAGTAGGCCTTCGGGGTTCGATAGCAGGCCACTGCACACTTGATGCTTGTGAGGGCGGAACTGCAGGCTTAGAGTGCAGCTCTTTGATCTCAGTTCTTCAATCGGTGATAGCTATCGTCAAAGAACGGAGTGGAGATTTATCATCAGCTACATCCGATATAGCACGGAAATGTGAGTTTTCAAATAGCTCCGCGCATCCGTCGCACATCCAGAAAAGATTTTTCTTGTGGGATGTGAAGTAAGATTGCATCGCACGAGTTACCACGGAGCAATTATTAATATGAAATAAAGCGCCACAGACATTCGCTATCCAACTCTTGACGAGTAAAGTTCAGTGTCGGTATTGTGCGTTGCCACTTTTACTATTGTGCTATTGGTATAGTGTACGAGTGAAGGTCATTGCTGTCCGCTTTCGAATTGACCTTTTGTGAAGTGGAACAAAGGAAGCAGCGCTCTTGCAGCTTGCAGCCCTTGGCGGCTGTTGAACATCGGCATAACGGGATCGCCATCGTGTGGCTGTCGTTAACGGGAATTATCATCACGTGACCGTGTGAGCTATTCTTGCGCTATTGTGTTGATCCATAGCGCGTAGCCTCTGTCTCTCCCTGGTTAGGGCAGTAGAGCGCAGTATCGGAACAACTTTTATATTAAGGTAAACATATTTAATATTAATATTATTATTCAACTCATATGTGCATTGCTTAACATTATCATCATAAATTTTTTTTTGTTTGTTTTGTTATTTTTTTTTGAGATTATTGTTAAAATCAATAATAGATTAAAAATAAGACATAAATTTTTGTAAAATGGAGAATAGTGGAGAATCTCCAGAGATGGATATCTCCGATAATGAATCCCATACAAGATCTGGGAAAAAACATAAACGAGTCCCTCAAAAAGAAGATAATTCTTCTGGGGACGAATCTGCTCATCCTTCCAAACCCCCCTCTAAGAAAATAGCAAGCCTCCCTTCTGAACCCACTGTTACTTCCACTCCCCCTCTCCCATCATCGATTTCGCTTCCCCCTTCTGATGTTTCCGATCCAACCCAATCCTCGTCCTCGTCCTCGTCCTCGTCCTCGTCTTCTCCCTCTGTTGTCTCCGCTCCACGTGTCAGAGTTTATCCAGAAGATGCACCTGGAACTGGCCCTTGGGTTGTTTTCCTCCGGCCAAAACCAAAAGGAAAAAGCCTTAACGTGATTCAGATCATGAAAGATCTGGCCAGATACTCTTCTGTATCTGAAATTCGCAGGGTTAGACCGAATAAATTGCGGGTTGTCGTGAATGAACGAAAACACGCAAACGAGATTGTTGCTGACCAACACTTCACTCTCGAATATAGAACATTTATACCCTCCCATAACGTAGAAATTGAGGGGGTGATAACTGAAACGGGTCTGACGAGCGAACAAATAAAAAAAGAAGGAAAAGGCAAGTTCAAGAAGCTTCCCTCAATGGAAGTAAAGATCTTGGACTGTCGCCAACTCGGGAAACTCTCCCATGATGGGGACCAAACTAAATTTACTCCGTCAGACTCGTTTCGAGTCACCTTTGCTGGTGCCGCCCTCCCTGACTACGTTATGGTGGACAAATTGAGACTACCTGTGCGACTCTTCGTGCCAAAGCCCATGACTTGCAACAAATGCAAGTCAGTTGGTCACACTTCAGATTATTGTGCCAACAAGGAGCGCTGTGCCACTTGCGGAGAGCAACATGAGGGGAAATCCTGCAGTGCGACTGAGCATAAGTGTCCATATTGCGGAGGATCCCCACACGCGCTCTCAGCTTGTGAAACTTACAAGAGTTGTGGGAGAAACAGAAGCGCTCTTTAAAGGAACGCTCGAAGCGCACTTTTGCGTATATTTTAAAGGGCGCTTCTCCATTGGCCCAACAACAACAACAACCAATCTCAACACACAATACCTTTTCCACGTTGCCAGTTGATGAAATGGAAGCGGACACAGCTAGCGGGGGCACACCATTTATTTTCAAAGGGAATCCCCGGCACAAAAATGTGACCACTCCCAAAGTTCAAGAACAAGTCCCCCCGGTGATACCCCCAGTTAGCTTGCCTAAAAAATCGAGTGCAGCGGACAAGCAAAATCAGGTTCCTCCTGGCTTCCGTAGGAATAGTTCACCTTCGAACGACCCAGCACTCGAGGGGACATCAAAAACCCCAACTGTCCCTGTTTTTCCGTCCAGCTCAACTTCCCAATCGGGATTTATAAACCTTTTGGATCAAATCTTCAAGTGTTTCAATGTTTCCGACTCCATCAGAACCCTTGTCATCTCAATGCTTCCAGTATTAAAGAAAATTTTACAGCAATTGATGCAAACATGGCCCCTCCTTGCAATGATTATCTCTCTTGATGTCTAATTTAGATAGAGAGGTCGGAGATATCACTGTTTTTCAGTGGAATTGTCGTAGTCTTATCCCTAAATTGGATACATTCAAATTTTTAATTCATAACTTCAATTGTGATGTTTTTGCTCTGTCCGAAACTTGGCTTTCTTCGCGAGATGATATCTCTTTCCACGATTTTAATATTATACGCTTGGACCGTGATGACAGATACGGAGGGGTACTATTGGGGATCAATAAGTGTCACTCATTTTTTAGAATTGACCTTCCACCTATTGGAGGGATCGAAGCTGTTGCTTGTCATGCAAAAATCAGAGGCAAAGACCTCTGTATAGTCAGCTTGTATTGGCCTCCGAGAGCTGCGGTTAGCCGCAAACAACTTGATGACATGTGCTCACTCCTTGCTGAGCCACGATTGATCTTGGGAGACTTCAACTCTCACGGAACTGCCTGGGGGGAACCGTACGACGATAATCGTTCATCGTTGATATATGACCTTTGTAACAACTTCAATATGACCGTTTTGAACACTGGGGAAACAACACGTGTGCCTAAACCTCCTGCTAACCCAAGTGCTCTTGACCTCTCGCTTTGCTCGAATTCACTATCGTTAGATTGCAAGTGGAATGTAATCCAGAACCCCAACGGTAGTGATCACTTGCCAATCAAAATTTCCATCACCATTGGGTCGAATTCTTCTGAATCTATAAACATGGCATATGACCTCACAAGACACATTGACTGGAAAAAATATGCGGACGCGATTGCTCTAGCCATCAATTCCAGAGATGGCTTACCTCCATTGGAGGATTATAACTTCCTTTCTCGTTTGATCTATGACAGCGCAGTTTGCGCTCAAACGAAACCCATCCCAGGTTCCACTATTCGCCGAAGGCCTCCCAATCTATGGTGGGATAGCCAGCGTTCCAAGCTTTATGTAGAAAAATCGAATGCATTTAAAGCTTTTCGGAAACGTGGAACCCCTGAAAATTTTCAAACGTATTTAGCCCTAGAAGACCAATTCAAAAACTTAATCAAAGGGATGCTTATTGCTTAGTGCTTATTGGCGAAATTTCGTGGGAGGTTTGTCACGAGAAACGTCAATGAAAAAATTATGGAAAGTGGCTCGAAACATGAGAAATCTCTCTTCAACGAATGAAAGCGAATAATATTCACATCGATGGATTTTGAATTTTGCACGGAAGGTTTGTCCTGATTCCGCTCCTTTGCAAAAAATTGTTCGAGATATACCACAAGATAGGTGCGATCTTGATTCCGAGTTTTCGATGGTAGAATTCTCTCTTGCTCTCCTTTCATGTAACAATTCCGCTCCGGGATCGGATAGAATTAAGTTCAACTTGCTGAAAAATCTCCCTGATGTGGCAAAACATCGCTTGTTGAATTTATTCAATCGGTTTCTGGAGCATAATATTGTTCCAGATGATTGGAGACAAGTACGAGTTATAGCTATTCAAAAACCCGGAAAACCCGCGTCCGACTTCAATTCGTACCGCCCAATAGCAATGCTGTCTTGTATACGGAAATTGTTGGAGAAAATGATCTTGTTTCGCCTTGATCGATGGGTTGAAACGAATGGCCTACTCTCAGATACACAATATGGGTTCCGCAGGGGCAAGGGGACGAATGATTGTCTTGCGTTGCTTTCTTCAGAAATTCAAATGGCTTACGCCGAATAAAAACAAATGGCTTCAGTATTCTAGGACATAAAGGGGGCCTTTGATTCTGTTTCAATAGAGGTTTTGTCAGACAAATTACACTCTCGGGGTCTGCCGCCTCTATTGAATAATATGTTATATAACTTGCTTTGTGAGAAACATTTGAACTTTTCTCACGGAGATTCGGCAGTAAGTCGGGTCTCTTACATGGGCCTCCCCCAGGGCTCATGTTTAAGCCCCCTTTTGTACAACTTCTATGTAAGCGACATCGACAATTGCCTTACACAAAATTGCAGCCTAAGACAACTTGCAGATGATGGAGTGGTGTCTGTCGTAGGATCAAACGAATCCGACCTGCAAGGACCCTTACAAGATACTTTGAACAATTTTTCAACCTGGGCCATTGGGCTAGGGATCGAATTCTCCACGGAGAAAACAGAGATGGTGGTTTTTTCTAGGAAGCATAGACCAGCAAAACCAAAGCTTCAACTTTTGGGTAAACCGATCACTCATGCTATGTCATTCAAGTATCTTGGGGTCTGGTTCGACTCCAAATGTACTTGGGGGGCCCATATTAGGTATCTGAGTAAAAAATGTCAACAAAGAATAAACTTTCTCCGTACAATTACCGGCACCTGGTGGGGAGCCCATCCCGAAGATCTTATTATGTTGTATCGAACAACTATTCTCTCAGTGATGGAGTATGGCAGTTTCTGTTTTCAATCAGCTGCCAAAACACACCTCATTAAACTCGAGCGAATTCAGTATCTTTGTCTCCGTATTGCGTTGGGATGTATGCCCTCAACGCATACCATGAGTCTCGAGGTTTTGGCAGGCGTACTCCCACTAAAAGATCGCTTCAATTTATTATCCCTTCGGTTCCTCATCCGGTGTAAGGTTATGAATCAATTGGTAATCGGAAATTTTGAGCAATTGATCGAGCTAAATTTTCAATCTGGATTCATGAGTTCATATTATGAATTCACCTCTATGCAGGTTGTTCCTTCTTCGTATATTCCCAACCGTGTTTGTTTTCCTGACTACATCAATTCCTCTGTACATTTCGATCTGTTCATGAAGGAGAAAATCCATGAAAATCCAGATTATCTTAGATTGGGGTTCGTTCCTACGATCTTCAATGCAAAGTATGGGCGTATCAATTGTGATAATATGTACTTTACTGATGGGTCCTCTATGAATGAGTCCACAGGATTTGGCGTGTTCAACGTATTTTTTAGCACCTCACACAGTCTTCAGAATCCTTGCTCGGTATATATTGCTGAATTGGCAGCGATATACTGGGCGCTGGACAGCGTCGCCTCAAGACCTGTTGAACACTATTACATTGTAACGGATAGTCTTAGCTCTGTCGAAGCTATCCGTTCAGTGAGGCCGGAAAAGCACTCGCCGTACTTCCTTGAGAGAATACGACAAATTTTGAGTGCTTTATCCAGACGCTGTTATGTAATTACCTTTGTCTGGGTCCCCTCACATTTGATTCACAATTGAAGGCGATATATATCAGCGTCAAATCGCCTTCAATGAATTTTATTCTTTAGTTTGCAAAAATACCATCGCTAACTGGCAACGCAAGTGGAATGAAGATGAATTGGGCCGGTGGTTTCACTCGGTTATCCCTAAGTTAGCCTCAAACCGTGGTTCAAAAGTCTGGACTTGAGTCGGGACTTTATTCGCACCTTCTCCCGACTCATGTCCAATCACTGTTCGTTAGATTCACTACTCTTCCGTTTCAATCTTGCCAGCAGCAATCTCTGCGTTTGTGGCCAAGGTTATCACGACATCGAGTACGTTGTTTGGTCGTGCGAGGTGTATCTGGTCGCCAGATCGAATTTAGAAAACTCCCTTCGGGCCCGAGGAAGACAGCCCAATGTGCCGGTGAGAGATGTGTTGGCTCGGTTAGACCTTGATTACATGTCCCATATATATGTTTTCCTTAAAGCTATAGATCTTCGTGTGTGATTGTCCCTACATCCTTATACCCTCCTTTTCTTCCTTTGCGGGTAATTCGTCCCCTTGCTATGAATAGTAGAATAATAGTGTTCATCAACATTGTTACAATTTCCTTATATCCCATCCTTCTCCTAAAAATATGTCACCCTTCTAAACTCGAGTACACCGCGAGTAATCGGTTTTCCACCTTACTAACCATAGATGTAAGAAAATTGTTTATATATATATAGTTTTAAAATTATATTTAAGAATTCGGCTCCTTTAAACTTAAGTAACTGAGCCTGTAAAAATAAACGAATTAATAAAAAAAAAAGCGCCACAGTATCCACGACAAACTACGACGTCGATGCCGGTGATTGCTTCTGAGCAGAGTTGCAAAATCTCACACTCACTTTACTGACAGCGCAAGATATTGAGACAACATCAAAATAAACCACCAATTCCCCTGCAGTTCATGACAAATGAACCAAACTTAATTCCATGCAACCGACACTCCGTCACGTGGAACATTTGGTTTTTGCATTATTCCCCACACTCATTCGTTCCACTGTCTCACTGAGAATTTACCAGGGGTTAGACATCAATTGAATATAGGCTACCCAAAATCAAAATCAATATGGCGTCATTTGTTTATCAACATATTATTTACGAGGATTGAAATCGAAAAATGCGCTGCTTTATTCTAACTGCATGAGCGATTTTCATATTTCGGTTTCACATGGAGGTGTTCACATTTAACATGGAGTTTAAAGTTAGCCACTATTCGACTATATAACCGGACCGAGTTGTAAACAACAGTAATTGATTGAACCAAAATGTCAGTAAACCGCAGCAATATTGGGTACACTGGCAATATGAGGGATTTGACGTTTTAGTCGTACCCCTGGAATTTACGCCCGAAATTTTCATACGCATCTTCGATCAGCTGACAGTGGAAGGGAACAAAATTCCATACAAGGAAATATCATCTCACTGACACCGCGTCAGACGTTTAAACGCGTGTTCGTGTGTTTTCCTAGTATGTTTCTAGCCCCGGTCCCATTTTTGTGCCGCTTATTGCACACACATCGATGGGCAACGGCACATTTGAGTGCTGAGTTTATGGGTGTATGACCAACGAAAATTTCACCAGGACGCAATGAAAGGTGATATTTTCGGCTTGAGCATTCACTGACATCGAGAATGAACTGATATTTCTGTTGATGGAACGAAAACTATATCAAAACAAACGAGATGGTGAGCCAGCGGTCATAGGCACAGCGGCACCGCGATAGAAAGAAGTGAAGAATGTCGGTGGAGATATTTTGCACTGATAAAAATTGCTTTTCGAATTCAACATGTTCTTTCGAAATTTTGCATCCTTGCTTCTGAGCACTTCGCACAATTTTTAGCCATAGTAATGCGCCTACGCTTAGATGATACAGCTGGTGCTAAAGCGCCTGTGCTTAGGTGATACCGATGACGAAATTAAGCTCGAGCAGTGTAAATCAGCTTTGCTGTCGCAGGTTGCGGTTTATTCCAGCAGATGTCGCTTCGGGTTGAAACAATAGACGAGGGGAGTGGGAAGCAATCGGTGAATGGCTGAATATCAACAACAAAACTACTGCTAATGCCCAAAGCAGTGTTTTGATATTTTATCTCTACGGCGGATGTGCGAATTAGAACAAACACACACGATTTCACTTCACGGCACGTACATAGAACATCAAATAGCGATGGAGTGATTTTACAGCTCGTAATTCACGGATAATAGTTAAGACAAATCACAGTCCATGGAACAATGATACAAAACGATAGCTCTTTCAGGTTCAGACCTGGGTGCAATGAATGTTTTTACGGTTGTATACCATTAGACAGAAAATTTATCCAGCATTTTTTTGCTTAAAACATGAACAGTAAATATAGTAAAAAAGTTAACAATTTGACGATTAAAATTTATATGTTATTTCGATTTTCTAGCCATTCGTTTTCCTCCACAACACAATAAGCATTTTTAACGTTCGGGCATAAGCTCACAATGTAAGTAGTGCGTATTATGAATTATCCTCTATTTGGTATTAATTAAGGTATTTATTAGTTGGCAGAGTCAATGAAGGAATGATCTTGGATTGTTTTACTTTATTCTATAGATTTGACGAGAACCTGGCTCAAATGAAATGGAATGAAAAACTAGTTTTCATCGTGTAGGTCTTGCTACTAACAATTTATGTAATTGTGGTTCAGGATATCATGATATCGAGCATGTTGTTTGGTAATGTAAAAAATGCAATTATAGAATTTATCTGGCTGCTGATTCAGAGTTTCTGAAGTACATACTCACAAATATCAGATAATGATAAGCTTAAGTAGACGCGATCTCAATATTATGTTACCCACATATGTTTTTCTTAGTAGTAATTAGAAGTGACCCATCGTCGAGAAAACTACGAGAAACTACACGAGAAAACAATTATTTCGTTGCAAAGCAATGGCCGTAAAACTCCCAATGACAAAAAAATTCAGTTCATGTTTTCCCAGTTCAATTAGTTTTCTCACTCGAAAGACTTCAAGGACATGTGGTGGAAAAAAATCACATACGTGACGCCAACAGCTGTACAACAGCTTCTGAAATCGAAACCATGTCAATTTGGTCTCCCTGCCAATTCTGCATGACCAGATGAAAAGGTTCCGATAGAAATACCGGTAAGTTTCTTTGTTTCTTTTTTTCAAAAATTAATGCTTTATTCTGCAAAAATGGTAACAATAAAATATTCAAAATATTGCCAATCGCTAGTCACAACTTTTTCCCATCTTTCTGGAAATTCACGGATCCCTTTGCGGAAATAATCGGGTGGTTTGTCGGCTAACCACGAGTCGATCCAATTTTTGACTTCATCAAAATAGGAGAAGCGCTGCTCAACCAGGTAATGTTGCTTCGATCGAAAAAGGTAGTGATCGGACGGAGCAATGTCTGGAGAATACGGCGGGTGAGATAGGACTTCCCATTTCAGCGTTTCCAAGTATGTTTCGACCGGTTTCGCGACATGCGGCCGAGCATTGTGGTGCTGCGAAATAACTTTATCGTCTCTTTGCTCGTATTGTGGCCATTTTTCCTTCAATAGTCGTCGGTAGAGGTCCCCCCCCGCTCAGTTGGAGCATAGTCACCATAAACTTCTACCAAAATGCGATGACTTTCTGCAGCTTTTTTCTTCATATTGAAGTAATGAAGTAGCACTCCCCGCAAAAACACTTTCGTTGGCAGTGCCACAAATTATCAAAATTTATCCACGAATGGAGTTATTGACTTTTTTCGGATGATCGGATGAATTCTCTTCTGTTGAAACTCAACATCATATCTATCATAATGAGTATAACACAAAAGTCGGAATGCATGAACTTAGCACTGTAGCACGATATTACGACATTCGTATTCCGATTGCCATTCTTCTGCTTTTGAAGCCCTTTCACCGAATACCCATATCGTAGGGGTTTTCTTTCATTGCTGGTCATTTAGAGCCAGCATTACTAAACCGGAAATCGAAACAAGATTAGGTTCATTTTCCGTTCATCTATTATTTTCACTTATTGCCCATATGATTGAGGGTGAATGACGTTTCCGGACAATCGGGAGTAGATTCATAAAACATAGTCGAAGAATCATACATTTCAATGCCGAAGTCACCAAAAACAAGATTTGTTTGTGATGAATGGCCTTCCCTTACCATAACCGATTTCACTTTCAATTGACGTTGACGTTGAGTTTTATGCTTTGATTTTCACTAACACGCAGTGATCTTCAATTTCGACGTTTCGAATATCATGACGGAAATGAAGATGCAAATGAAAAATGAACATCATGGCAATTTGGTGTTGATATTCATCCCACTCAAGTTCATTGATAGTGTTGTTTCATATTTATCGATCCTCGCTCGAGCAGTAGGCTATCAATACAAGGTAGGATGAAATTCGCCGTATTTGAAAGTCGCGAAGGTGAATATTTTCGGCACTGCCCGTTGGTACGAAATTCGACTTATTCGAAGTGGCAAAAAACTATGTTGTTTATGTTTCAACTTTTTGACATATACTGAAAAAGACGCGCCATCTGTAAAACCGAAGAAACTTACCGGTACACCTAATAAAGAAAGGGTATATATCAGGAAGATCAAAGCCTGTATTCCGGATGTAGATTATGTAACGAAGAAACCCGGGAAGAACATGGCCAATAATCCAATTCAAGTAACAAGGTTCATGATATGAAGCGTCCAAAATAACCATTTGAAAGTTTTCTTGCAAATAAAATTTATTTAATTTAATGAATATACAATATCCAAATGCCCGATAGCCCTTTTTTATCAGTTGCAAAAAACTATTTGAAGTATTGCTTGACTGTAAAATCTGACAATAGCTGGCAAAATCAGACAACAGCAAAGAAGGTGAGCGCGTCGTTTTCCGAGCCGATGGATGGGGATTCAAGTCCCGTCTCTACCAAAGTTGTTTTCGGGTTTCGTTCACAACCCTTGAGCAACAAGTATATCGTTGTGCTTGCCACACAATGCATAGGAAGGGCATAGTTAGCCTCAATTATAAACTGTGAAAGTGCCCCCCCCCCCCCCTTCCTTCAATACAGAGCATAACTTATAAACGATCCCATTCTTATTTGGTATGAACATTATGAATATTGAAGATGCATAAAATTGAATTGATTCACTTCAAACCGATAATTACACCACTGATTTCTCGTTTATTTCAGAAACCTCCCAAGTCCACCAACTTTGAAAATAATAAATCAATAACCGAACCTGATAACAACAAATAGGAGGACCAGGTCAAAATTTTTTTTCTGGAAAATACAGAAAGAAAACGTGTTCACGGATAGAGAAAAAGGACAAATCGATGCATTCACCAACAAAATGTTGGAAGTAGACGATCCCATCAAGTAGTTCTCAATTATTTAACGAATCCTCAAGGGTACGGTAAAAATAAGAGAGCTCCACGTAAATCGAAGCTCTCTGACCGGGATAATCGGGAAATATTTAGAACAGTTTAGAATACTTCAAAAGCGCTTATGCAAATAAAGCAATCGTTGAATTTAAATGTTTCACGGAAGACAATTCGTCAAATTTTGGTAAAATGTCCTTACATAAAGAGGGCTAAAAAGGTTAAAGCTCCTAATTTTGCACCATTTCACATCGATAGACGTCTGAGTTTTGCCAAAGCTCACATGAATCAACAGTGTATGTGTATCGACATGCTATGTCACGACAAAGAACGTTTTCAAAAGAATACATCTTGCTATATATATTCAAAACTCAGGGCCCTCATTGACCATCTTTGTGTTGTTACAGAATAACTACGTCCACGCAACAATCATCAGCGATGGAGATCGATCCACGGTCGAAATAAGATCGATTCATCCATACAACTGCTCTGCTCTGCAAGAAACATCGGGCTGCTATTCTATTAATAACTCAACAATGATCATATCAACTGTCTCCGCTGTCCGGTCTAACTGGACAATGGAAGAACAGAACGAATACTCTTACGCCTAAATGGCTACTGTGAAATGTAATGTACCATATGCAATGGTATAGAAGGAATACTATACGCCAAAAAAATGGCAACTGTGTAATGTGCTATTTATAGATATGATAAACATGTGACATGTGCACTATTAAAATTCGGCTCTGTTACAGCTGAAATGCTAATGAGCCTGAAATAAACGAATGGGATAATAAAAAAAAATTTAAAAAAAATCTTGCTATATACCATAACGAAAAGTTCTTCAATTATTTGTTACTTTCAACTTTGCTACGTTATCCTCAGTGACGAAAAAAGTACAATTTGGATAGTCCTGATAGTTTCAACAGGCACTGGTGTTATTTACGGAAGAAGGACCAGTAATTTTCAACCAGGAATATTGGTGGAGGCTCGTGCATGGTTTGGGCGGGATTCTATGCAACCGGAAAACTCAAGACAGCTTTCACATCATTCAAGGATTACATACATGTTCTGAAATCATCTCTCCTACCGTTTTTGCGTGTATATCGTCTCAAAAAATTCACATTCCAGCAAAACAATGCTACTATTCATACCAGAAAGGAAACTAAGCAATGGGTTGAGGACTCAAAACTTAATTTTTTGGACTGACAGGTTCGCTCTCCAGACATGAATCCTGTTAAAAATCTTAAAGGGATCCTTGTACGCAGAATCTACACTGAATGAATGCGGTACACCACGACTGAAGAGCTCAACGTCGCAATTTTGGAAAAATGGAAAATATCGAAAAATCCGTTCAGAAAAATTTGGTAAATAGTATGCCAAAACGAATTTTCCAGGTTATTAGCCCAAAATGACAAGGTTGTCAATTATTGTAAATGTAAATCAGACAATAGCTTTGAATCTCTCATTGATAATACTTTTTGGAATGGATTTATAGGAACTTGACAGCTTAAATTATCATATTTAAGAACAATAAATAAACAAACAATTCTTTTGAACGAAATTGACGTTAAATAAACTTTATTCTAAGCATTCTACAATGAATGAACTGTTTGTGTTGCAACGAAATATAATCAGGGCGGTCTTATAGAAGTTGGACAGAGTGTAGTATCGATCTAAGAACACTGTTACTGATTGTGATATTATTCTGAAAGCCATTCCATGCCAACACGATATAGTGATTCTCAGATTTTCGTGAAAAGTGGTAGTTTAGATCCTTATCGCAAAATATTAGACCCGTTTTTTTTATTAGGGTGCCTATTTCCATTTAAGAGTGATTCGAAAAATCTACTTTCTCCCTTTTTTTTCAAATTAATAGCTTTTGAACAACTAAAACGATTCTGATACTCGATCTGGAAGATGTCAACTATGACCGATAGAATTTCGGGCGAACCTCAAACGGAGGACCCACTCCAATAATTGTGTGAATAAAACGGAGAAATTGCTGATCGTCAAGGCCTCAAAAGAGCAGAAGACCAGCCGTAAGACCACCCAGCAGGGTGTCGAAGCGTCATCCAAAATATAAGCTTTTTTATTGCATTGCTCAGTAATCTTCGGAAATAATTCTGACAAAAGTAATGTCATACAAAAATAAACAAAGAAAGGTTCACGCTCACAGTAGGTGAAATAATCATTTTTTGTCTCATTTCTATGTATACTCATTGCAACTTAACGACTAACCGCTGGATGTGCAACGAGTGGTACTTCCAATCGTGAAGAATTTGGCGAAGGAAAAACATTTTACACACTAATTGAAGTGTACACCTTCAACGGTGACGTCAATTCAACTACTGCGGACTTATTGTTTACCGTTTTGCAAGAGTGCTCCTTCATCGGCTTCTCCGCCGGGCAGAAGTATTCCGATCGTCGTTGAAAGAGTAATTGACTCGACTAATGATGTTCCCGACAAAAAGTAACGTAAGTTAAGAAACTAAAATTAGAAATTCCGTTCCATTGGGATGTCAGTTATTGCCTCATCCATTATTTACAGATCAAAATACAAGTGACTCCAACTTTTTTTTGTAGAACACTGAAAGCACAGTCAAGGCCTTTGAAACTAAATTGCAAATATGCAGTCTAATCTTTAATGTCGACGAACACATGAAACAAGAAACACTTTTATATTTGAGAACAAGAAACTACACAGGTATGTTTCAATGATAACATCCGTAACACAAATGACAAACAAGTCTGATAAATAATAAAAAAAAAATTATGCTTTTATAAATCACCGAGTGGTTGGTAGCATTAATAGCACTTAGAGTGTCAGACAGGAACATTGAATTCACACGAAAGAAAACTGTGGACTTGTAATGTGTGTTGGGTTCAAAGGACTTGCCAAAATTGTTAGTTCTTAAATTATCATACAATGTTTTATATCGGCTGGTTACTCGGTTGTGATTTGTCGAACTAGAGATTATTGTGGCGATCCAGCCAAGGGCTGAAAATTCCTTAAAGATATGTAAAAAAGTAAGATTGTCCGCATGTACACGAGTTTTTTCATAACCATACAAAAGAAAATTTAACGGTGTCACGAACCAAATCATATCGTCTTACGATTTGAAGTTAAATGAAATGAGACTTTGCCATGGCAGAATCATCATTTTTGTAAATATCGTCATAGGCGATACACGGATCTCATGACTAACCTCAAACTTAACAAGCCACAATTGTAACGACACTCGTGTTTGAACTCAGAATATCTTTTCACGAGCTTCAAAATGGATAACTATGGAAAAGGTTTACATAAAATTGCCACACACAATCACACCTTTAAATATTCGAGGATGTAAATGGCTGATGACTAAAAAAGTAGCTGAATTTAACATTCGAGTGTCTCGTCCAAGAGAAATAGGAATTGAATAAGGGCACCAGGTCAGTAAAATTTATTGTTGTCTATATAAATAAATCATTAGAATGATTATGTGTTTGATACAGGTGTTTGAAGCGTTTCAAGCAGGGTATTCGTCGTTTTCGACAATTTCCACCACGAAAGGGCTACAACGATAATAGAGTCACTGTGATTTCCGGGCACTGGAATCAGACTAATACACCGAAACTAAGACCAATTAATTATTATTGGATTTTGAAGCGCAAACTGACCAATTAATTATTATTGGATTTTGAAGCGCAAACTGAAGGGAAGAACTGTCAGCGATGAGAAGCAGTTCAAGTCAAAATGAAATTCGAAATGAAAAACAAGTGGGAAATCAGTCGATGCAAAGAATATTGAGCCATGTTCAGGGAAAAGTTCGATCAAGAAGTTACGGTAAGAAGTATGGCTAAAGCAATGATCTTACTATAACCATCAAACCCAGTAATGCGTACCAGATATGTTAGAAAATTAAACATTAAAACGCATGGTTTTACTCTAGCAAAATTTTTTGGTGCGTAATTTTCGGGTTCAATCTTAAGTATAATGTCATTTTACAACGATGCTCGTCCTTTAGCTACGAATAATTATAACAGCATCAAAGCAATTGGGATCAAGCGAACGACTGCATGGTCATATATAATAACCATTCATCAAAAAATATACACCCGACGGCAAATAAAAGTTCAACGGCACCCAACACTCAATAGCTGGCAAACACGTTCAAAAGCCGAAAGCAATATTCAACAACTGTTAAATAATTCATCAATGGTCGATTGTCGGGTTGTTTAAAAATTTCAGCTCGGCAATGAGATGATTAGAAGAAATCAAAAAACCGCCAATATGCATTGACGAAATTCGCACAAATGGTTTGCAAAAAAAATATGCTCATATAAGAGTTCTATTTTGCAGATGAAAGACAATGTGATTAACAACTTTTTTTTATTCGAGTGGAGTTGTGCAAATCCTTTCTTTGACAAATTGTTTAGCACACTACTGTGATATGGTTTGAATCGTGTTTTGAGACAGACCATATATGACCTTGGCATTTTGTGTATAGTCACGTAACAATTAATATATCAGCATGTGGTATCAGCAGAATCCGACATGAAACTAATATGAACGAACTGCTCATGAAAAAAGAGGTTGTGTATCGATGAGTATGACTTGGAATAAGTTAAGGCATTCAAAAGTTGAAGAACATCACTTTCACCCTCCGGGGCAACGTCAATTCAAGCACAAATTCAACATATTTGCTCACTTATTTCGAACGAAATGTCTCTAAAAGCGAATGCTTCGAATGATTTTGTACATTCAGGCTGAAGAGTGTAGCTTGAACGGCAAAACAATACGTGTGTTATTCAAATAGGAGTATATCTTGAGAATCAGGATTTTTTGTAGCGAGTGCTCTATTTAAATCAATTATAGGAAGAACTTGCCTTTCAGATTTTAATTCCTAGAACGATCCTGTAGGACTTTCCCATACAGAGATATTTCGGTTTGAATGAAAAGTTATCCCTTCGTCTTTGATGATGTTATGAATCGGTCATTCTGAGAGTCCCGTAGCATTTTGTACTTTTGGTACGATTTGCGATGTGCTCCTCTAATTTACTCCAAATTTTGAAAAATCGGCTAAAAGAACCAGCTGAACGTATCAATATGAAACGTTCACAGGAATGTAAGGGATACACTAGCCTAAAAATTTGCCTGCAAACATTAGAATTTACTGCAATATTTACAAAATTACAGACAATTTTCTATAAAACTACAAAATACCTAAGCACTTCTTGAAAACAATGCGAAAAAATTAGATAATATTTTATTTCGTCAAAGCATTAGACTATCTTCATATATAATTTTATGAAGTTTTCAAAACTGTCTGTCGATGTGCGATGCGATCATTGCCTCTTGTAATATTCATCATCAAAGCATGTGGCATGTGAATTTTACAACCAAAACTACTGATGGGTCTATTATGTATCTCAGTTCCTCAGGCATTTCCACAATTTGTTGGTGAATGTTAGAATCTGGACATGAGGGGTAATTTTTAATTGAAATTGAAATATCCCTGTATGGGAAGTTACTACAGGAACGTTCCAGGAACCAAATGAAAGCTTGTTGATAAGGTTAATTGGGTTTGCTATTTAGCTGGTTAGTAAAAAAAAATGTGTTAGCCCACAAAATCTATGAAAAAACAGAAAAAAAATCGGTTTTTTATTTCTTCCCGATAATATTGCCACTACACCTACACGCACCAAGATAAAATATGTACGTAAAAAAGACGAGTGGGTAATGTCGGGGACATAACCGGAGTGACGTAGGACTATACAAAGGGGACAGCATTTGCTAAATATATATTTTAAATATACTGCTTTATTTTCTTCTCCTACGTGAATACCTACCTATATAACTGAAAAATGGATTAGTTTACTGTTCTTTATGAACATGTTGAAGGTTCTGAAAAGAACTTTTGATGTTGTGTTTTTGCGTTTTTTTTACAAACTTTCTCAATTTTTTCTCACTATCTTATAGTTGCTTCTTGATATTTTTCTGAAGGCTTTGTACTTATTAAATGTTCAACGCCGGTCATCTTTTGGCGTATGCACATATCGTACAATCAAAATGATGGCTATGATAGGGAATGCATAGTGGTCCTCAGCTCATTCACTATCATATATTTCACTATTGAGCACATTACCGTACCTTAAACTGTGGCTTCGGAGACGAATGAATTGTAGTATCCGCAAACAAAATAAATAAAAATGAAAAAGAATTGAGGTTTTGGAGACGAACTCTACGATCTGTCGAGAAATAGACGAGCTATAAGCGTTCTGAAAAACCAACAGTAAATACAGGGACGGATGACCTTCGGATTAAAGTCCTTTAAAATAAGAACAGAGCAGCAGGAAATACATAGCTCATCATGTTGCTCCTTAGTTATGTTTCTGTACAATGCAGATGTAACCTCAGTCAATTTACAACATCAGTTATCAACCAAAGAAAGCAGTTCTTGCTACCATGAAAATTCGTGAATGCCATCATGCATACAATGTGTTGTAATTTGAAGCCACTTTTAATTCGGGAACCATGCATGGGTTTGTGAAAACTGAATGATCAATTTAAAAGACCTCAACCACCAATAAGTTCAAAAACAAGCATAAACAAAATAAATCAGTTCATATTATATATCATATTATGTCACTTAAGAATGCATTGGTATTGTGAATAACTTTTGATAACTCCTCTTTAAAAGGTATAATTGCCCTGAAAAGCGCCGTGTTTTACGGTGGCTGGTTTTGCCACCAAAGCAGTCTGTATAAACAAACTTTTTCCATCTTCAACCTGCTGCCTTTTTGCGATTGCGTTTGCCACTCGCTGAAACTAGTTGTTGCCACCGAACCGAATGTGCTCTGTTCTGTAGGCGAGTTTTCTTATTGTCGTGAGCAGCTTTGCAAGCCAACTCGAGAACTCCGGCGGCCGAAATTCTATAACCGATATTAGATATACTGGTGCTCCGGCACCAATCCGTTGATGCGATGTGATGTGAAACGATGCCATACAACCACACTGAATGAAAAAAATACATTCATTACGATTTGTTCGCTCGTTGGATTCACATGCAGGCTAAAAAGGGTCCTTTTCAGGATCACAAAATTATCTTTAATCTAAAGAGTTTATTGTTTTGTTATTACTCGAGATGATGGGGATCTTGTTCGGCTAAACCTTCCTGTTTAGCGATTGCGTTTGCCACTCGCCACAGCATTCACAGTTGGAAAATTCCTTCCCATCCAGCTTGTGACATGTTGTACAGTAAATTACATTATGCGACATGCCGAAGCACCACTCAGTGTCGCATTGGAGGCGATTTTAACCTGTAATTGAACATTTGCGATGACAGTGGTACAGTGTCGACTTTCAATGTGGGGTCATAATTTGCACCCCGAACTATATGTTTACAAAAATGTCCAACTAAATATGTCGCATTACTAGTCCGTCAAATTAGCTAAATGTCGAGCTAAATGTAAATTACTGTACTTTCAATCTAGAAGCATTTTAAGAATTGGTGAAAATTGAATAATCAGGAAAGTCCCCAACCATCAATAAGCTCAGAACAACTGCCAAATTCACATACCCATCATATCCTGGCAAACAAATTATGAAAAAAACAATTTGTGTTTTATTATTATTTGGGATATTGTTTTAGAAAGCATTGAACTGTATTTCTTAAACTCTTTTTTGGAAGGGTTAATGGCCCTGAAAAGCGCCTTGTTTTATGGAATGGTTCCAATTTAGAGAACTTAGTACTCGTGATTTTGAAAAAAACCATTTCGAACTGCCGCCTTGTTCTGGATTTGCCACCAAAGCAGTTTGTATAAAGAACGAAACTTTTTTCTTCTGCCGTTTTGCGATTGCGTTTGTCACTCGCCACTCGCTGCAACTGTCTGTTGTCTCGATGTCCACCGAACCGAATGTGTTCTGTTCTGAATGCGGGTTTTCTTATCGTACGAGCAGTATTGCCAGCTAACTCGATCACTTCGGCGGCCGAAACTATATAACGCCGGCTAGGTGGACTGGTGCACTGGTACTAAGGTGCTCGGCCTAGCTACCCTTGCGGGGAACTCCAGACCGACACGGTTCGAGCGGGATTTTGCCTTTCCCTTCACTTTTCCTCCTTTGCCATATCCAACCATGGCTGCTTGTGTTGGTTTGTTGATGTGATGTGATGCGAAACGATATGGTGTACGGTTTGGATGAGAATGATCGTTACGGAAGGAAGGAAGGTATTGTATTATAGAGACTTTAAACTTTTTCAGTTCATTCGTCTCTAGCCTTGAGAAAGGCCCTTTGAAAACTCTACTCTACTCTACTCCAGCGCTACCACCTCCACCCTCTTGCCTTGAGAAAGGCACTCGATCCCTCGCCGTCCAGCTCGTCCAGCAACGATGATGTCCAGTCGGGTTCAAATCGCATGATCTGGACGGCCAATTGGCATCACCAAAACGCGAAATTATGCGTCCCTCAAATTTCGTTCGCAATATGGCCATGTTCGGTCGTGTTGTGTGACACGTGGCGCCGTCCTGCTGAAACCACATGTCATCCGTATCCATATCTTCAATTTGTGGCAAAAAAAAATGGTTAACATGCGGTCATAGCGCTCACCATTCACAGTTACCGTCTCGCCGTCCTCATTTTCAAAGAAATACGGCCCGATGACTTCACCAGACCATAATGCGCACCAAACAGAGACTTTTGGCGGATGCAATGGCCTCTCAACAATCACGTGTGGATTTTCTGAGCCCCATTTTGGGTGTTCACATAGCCACCGAGCTCGAAATGTGCCTCATCGCTGAAGTAAATTTGATGCGAAAATTCAGCATTTTGCTGCCGTTGTTCGTTCACCCAATCGACGTATGCCCGACGCATTCCATGGTCACCACGCTCTAAATTTTGTACCAGTTGAACTTTATATGGATGTAGGTGCAAGTCCAAATGCAAAATTCGCCACAATGATGTGTTTGACAAGCTCAATTGCTGAGCACGCCGTGGAATCGAAACATTCGGGTCATCCTCCACACTGGCAGCAACAGCAGCAATATTTTCGGCCGAACGCACATTACGACGATGCACAGGTTTCACAATATCCGCTACGGATCCAGTTTGTTGGAATTTACGCACTATATTAGCGATTGTGTGCTCTGTCGACCAAAATCCGTCCGTAATGCTCGAAAAACATTCGCCGGTTTTTCATCATTTTTATAGTATAATTTAACAAAATTAACACGTTGTGCAATGCTAAAACGATCCATATTGTAAAATGGCAGACATTCAACTAACGATATGACGCTTTCGGAAGCCCGAAATGGAAAACCCTGTATGATCACTGGTGTATGCAACATAATTTTCATGCTGTTTTTTTTTGTATTTACACCTCATAGCGATTGACCCTGTCCTTGTCCTTGTCCTCTAATACAGAGATTTCAGTGAAAAAAGTACAGCGGCCGACAAAAAACGGTCGTCTCTATAAACAGACTGATATTTTTTACTCGAACCTATGTGCTTCTCTAAAAAATCATGTAAACGATTAAAAAATAAATGACTGGTTATAATCGATGGTCATTGCAGTTGGAAATATGCGGAATCGATTCGGCTATAAATAGAATTCGGTTAATTCGAGTGAAACATGAGAAAACGGTTATGATTGTAAAACATGTACCGATGAAGCTCAATTATATGTCTGCAGTAAAACTCGTGACTCATTCACATTCCTCCGAAACGTCTTGAGATGTACGATTATTAGCACTTTGACGTCCGCACGTTTCGTAAAAAAAAATTTCCGCTTGGCACCAGCAGCGCTAATATGGATTTCTTGGCTTGTCGCCGCCCGTTCTTGACATTATCGGATAGTTATAAATTGTTAAGTTTTGCTAATCTCATCGATAGTTTTCAGTTCTCAACCCTGTTCCTTTACGTTCATGGATTTTCGAAGATATACGTACGTAAATATTAGAAACCTGTCCATAGTCCCCCACTATATGTCCATGCGGGTAATCATCGAAAAAATGCTCTACTTTTCGGTCTGTTTTAATTTTAGTAAACACATTGAAAACCTTCGGCTGATTTATTCTAGAAACAGTATATTGAAATGCAAGAAACTGCTGAATCCAACTGAATCCAAGCAAATATTCCACGATAACTTTCACAAGAAGGAAAGATCCTATTCGCTACAACTATTCTCTCGACGATGCTCCTCTAACTAAACTTGACTGCGTGAAGGATCTAGGAGTGTATTTAGACTGTAAACTGGATTTCAAAACTCACGTCAACTACGTGGTTGGAAAAGCTTCCCGTAGTCTTGGATTCATCATGCGCACTGCGAGGGATTTCACCGATGTACACTGCCTCAAATCTATGTTCAGCGCTCTAGTTCGTTCAAGTCTGGAATACTGTTCAGTAATTTGGAATCCGCACTATCTGAACGGAGTCAACAGAATCGAAGCTGTACAAAAGCGATTTGTCCGGTTCGCCTTAAGACGATTACCCTGGAGTAACCCCCATCAGCTACCTAGCTATGAAAGCCGGTGCCAACTAATGGCTCTTGACACGTTGCACGTGCGAAGGGATGTGAACCGCGCCTTATTTGTATATGATGTGCTATTGGCTAGGACAGAATGCCCAGTTATTCTGGAGAACATCAACCTTCTGGTTCAACCTCGAACTTTACGTGACCACGCTTTCCTCCGAGTTCCTTTTCGTCGTACCAATCATGGATACAACTCAGCCATATTGGGTCTTCAGCGTTCAACAGAGTAGCTTCTGACTTTGACTTCCACTACTCAAGGAATGCGGTTCGGCAAAAATTTGTTGAACAAATACGTAGATTTCATTAATATCATTGGGGCGAAATTCCGCCTGTTGATAACGATTAAATAAATAAAATTAAAAAAAAAATAAATAAATAAAAAAAACAAAAATTGCTCTCTCGATAGCCATTAGGCCGTAGTCCTGTGCGCATGGTATCTAAGGAATTTCTAGTGAAATTTAGTTTATACAATCTGATATATTGGACAAATCATCAATTTGGATAACTATTCACATATTCTAGAAGAGGTAAACAGGTGCTCCCTTGGCCGAGTGGTTAGCGTCATAACTAACATGCCGGGTGTTCGGGTTCGATTCCCGTTCTGGTCGGGGGATTTTTTCGTCAAAGAAATTTCCTCCGACTTGCACTGTGATCACGCGTATTCTAGAGCTTGCCACTCAGAATGCATTCAAGGCGTGTTATTTGGCATAGAAATCTCAACTAAGTATGTACTAATAAAAATGACGCAAGTAATACTACGTTGAGACGGCGAAGTTCCTCTAGGAACGTTAGTGCCATTGAAGAAGAAGAAGAAGAGGTAAACAGATTTTTTTTTATCTGTATTATAGTGACTTTCAACTCATTTGGCTGGTTCGTCACTTTTACTTCCATTTTTGGAAGAATGTCGGGAGTGAGAATTGAACTCGTGACCTTTAGCGTGAGAGGTATGGATGTTACCACTACGCCAGATCACCTCCACAGAGGTGAACAGATTTTTTTTTTAATCTCAGCGATTAATTCGCATAGAAATTACTTTGATGTTTGGGGGCAAAGTGGTCATAGGTGTATAATGACTTACAATGTTCTGTTTACTAAAGCTGATATACCGCATCACATTCTGCATTTGAAGAGGATCCTTTTATGGCTTTGACCCTGGAAAAATATGCCACTTCAACTAAACCAAGCCCCATTATGCGAAGCGTTATGTATTTCCTACTAAGTTTTTGAATGCATGAGAAAATTTAAATATATTGAGACTTTAGATGAATAGACCAAGCTTATTTCATACATGTACCTACTATATCAAATATGATTTGAACAAATTTGGACGAAAAAACGCATAAATCTATGCCATTTAGCTTGATATGTGTGAGTGACCACTTTGCCCCCACTAGGTGACCACTTTACCTCCAAGCAAAGAAAAAGTTCGAATTTTCACGTTTTTTGTAATGATGAAAAGTGTACTATTTTGATTTTTTATAGTAAAAGCCGTTTGCTGTCTTGAACAACAATAAGTTGAACTATAATATTCTTCGAGAAACGAAGAGATCTGTGGACGCTGGAAATGGGCTTATACCTTAGGGTGACCACTATGCCCCCACTTCCTCTATCTAAGTTTTTCACTTATTTATTCAAAATCATTGAACGTCATACTTCATACCGATTCATTATATATTCATTAAAATCAAATCATCAAAACATCAAGAAATACTGCATAACTTTACAATTTATGATGATTGTTTAAGAATTGAAACGCAAATGAAGCGAAATGCAATGTCAAACCATTCAATGCCTACAAAATAAAATCTATTTCAACCATTTAACGAAATAGAAAGTTGCTTGAGATTGCACATTCTTTTATTCAGAAGGAAATTAAACTCAATTTTACTTTTTGTTTTTCTTATTTATTCCGAAAGTCAATGAATTATGAAAATGTATCTAACGTGTTCTTTCAATTCCTTGACATGCATTAGCCCAAGGAATGAGTTTATGACAATTGTGAATAGCGGCTTCAATATCGTCATAAAACAATATTCAATGAGAAACCGCTCTGATGAGACAGACCGTAGAAGTTTATTTGTTTGCTGGTTTTTTCTTCTCTCGGCTTATTGCTTTCGTGAACGTGAACGAAATAGATATGGTTATTATCATTTCGATTTCATTGATTATCATTCGCGTGATCGCGTACTGTCGATTACAAAATTTGATCGCGTACAGAAAATATCCGCGCCCCCACAGCAAGAACATTAGAAGATATTTGTATGGGCGCTCATCGTTCTGCCACACGGAAGAACCGGTCCACACGGAAGATTCTTCGGGAATAGAATATTATATTGATGCGATGATGCTATTGGTAACCGATAGAACCGACGCGGGACAAATTGAGCAAAAGTTTAGACATTTTTAATTCTGGGACTATATTACGAGAAATTTCGAAAATATGAAGATGAATGAAAAATCGTGACATTCCATAAACACCGCAAACAATTTCAGAACCTGGAGTGAAGCCAAATAAGGTGATGCTTTGTGTATGGTGGAATTGGAAGGAAGGAAAGTCCTCAATAAGGTTGTACCAAACGACCATTACTTCAGAACTTTATTGTTTTCAATTGAATAAATTATACGAAACAAAAAAAAATAGAATTGATTAACAGGGAAATTGTCAGGAAATTTTTTTCCTAAACATTGTTAGACCGTTCATCAATAACGTCAATTTCACTTTTCAATTAGAAAGTTCTCAATTTTGCGAACTTTATAATGAAACAAGAATGTTATTGTTGATCATTTTGGGTAACTTATGTTTGGAGAACAACGTGCAACGATTCGCTAATCCTGACGTTGATGGGAATGATTTTGAAGACTTTCTGAAGAAGCATGAGGATGTTTACTTCGGTATCGATGCAGAAGAAGCTGAAAAAGGATTGGATTCAGCTAGGAAGCTGATCTTCAAATCGATTTGTTGTGACGTCTATATTCGCATGAAACAAATTTCAAATCAATTTAATTTCAATTAAAAAAAACTGCCAAAAATCCATCACTGATTTAAATTTGAAACAGTCATTGCAACCGCTTTCTAGTGTCCATCACGTGACCATTGATTTTCAGTGTTTAAGGATTGCCTGCGTAAATAAGATCTTTTGTGCACCTTTTCAAGTAAAAGTGCAGAGAAGTCATCTTGCGCGGCCGATAATTGACATCACAAGATCAAAAAACTAACCATATTGTAAAATAATATTCCAGAAAACCAATCCAATCACAGGTTGGACTACATCTGAGTCTGACCGCTGTTTGAATATAGTGCTATATTTTAGAAATCACGAATTATCAAAAAGCGCAACCAAACTCATACAAAAAGAACCATAAATGTCCATATCCAAAAGTAGAAATCATCTACAGCTTTGATCCCAGTAAGCTGAATCGATGCAAACAATAATCGATTAGTTCATATGAAACGATTATTCGACGACGTCGAATTTCAATCAAGCGAATGAAATTATCGGTTGTGATAGGTCACACACAACCGATAATTTCATTCGCTTGATTCATGATTCATTGTTTTAACACTTTGGGTGCCGAATTGCTCTTGCTACGTTTTCCATTCAGCCCGCATCAAGAGCCTTTGCCCAATATCAGTGTTGGTCCCCATTCCCAAAGATATTTATTGTATAAAACGAAAATAGTCAGAAATTCGACTAGAAAGTAGTCACATATCGTAAAACAAAATTTTCCAACGAAAAGCTCAACGTCAGTCCCTAGGGACCGACACGTGTTAAGCATGGGCTTTTGTGGTGATAAATGTTGTTGAATTCATGTGTTGGTGAACTGTAGTAAGTTACTAGAAAAAGGACTGAATTACGACTGAATGTACCAATGACACTTACTCTAAAAATAGTTACTGTGAACTTCATTATCAGCTCTTCGCATCCTTTCTTACATTTTATTGGTAAAATTAAAAAGGTCGTAAAACGCACAATTGAAAGAATCGTGGCCATCGCTGGACAATGCTGCTCAGCCATGCGCAAACAATAAAAAAGGTGATAAACTGAAAAGATAATCCCCTTGATTCCGCGCGGCGAGTGACATGAGATGAGTCATGTCACGGTATCCCTGCAGGCGAATTGCGTGACTATAGATTGTCACTTAATTGAGA
This sequence comes from Toxorhynchites rutilus septentrionalis, assembly GCF_029784135.1. Lineage (NCBI taxonomy): Eukaryota > Metazoa > Arthropoda > Insecta > Diptera > Culicidae > Toxorhynchites > Toxorhynchites rutilus. The sequence goes on from NC_073746.1 coordinate 229,184,547, forward strand.
TTTGAAGTGTCCTCATATGTTATCGACTCGGGTATGAAATAGGAGCTGAAAAGTAAGGTGGCTTCCACAATAAAGAGAGAAAATTTGCCTTCTCACGTCATTCGCCGCGCGTATATAGGGGAATATCTTTTGAATGCGAAAAGTGTGGGTCATTCATTCCTATCATTCATTTGAGCTTTTCGCAAAACTTTTTGAGTTATCGTTGTATACTCTATTTTTGGCGCCTGCCACTATACGCTTCTTCCTTCTTTTCTTCTGTTGAAGCAACTATTCACACTTGAGAAAAGACGTTCAACGTCTTCCGACTTAAAAGTACCACAAATATCCGACCCTTAGTTTTGAATCTCATCAAAAACGTTTTTAATTATTTCCAGTGTATCATTGAAATCTCGAAAGTGATGTTTCAATTTTTTTTGTTTTTATCCCAAGCAAGCATGGGAAAGTTCATTCGCTCATTCGCTGCACACCTAGTTACTGTTCTGAATCATATTCCGGACACTTTGCTCTAATATCTCGAAATGCTTAATGCACTGATGATATAAGTATCAAATTAATATCACAATTGCTTGTTTAGAGTAATCCCTTGGTTTCACTACCATTGCACATGAAAACTGCATTTGAATTATAACATAATCGGTAGAAATATTACAACACTACTCATTATCGTTTGTGTTAGACGTTTGTTTAGCGTGAGCGCGTGGAATTTACCCGTTTAACAATATTTCAATTTCTCCCGTGTTTCATCAGTTTTCATCATCGTTAACAGTTTACTATGATTGCTTGATAAGTGTTTCGAAGTTGACTATAAAATATAATTAAGTGTAATGTAATTTTCGTCCAAAAAATTACAAAATAAAGTGTCCGAAATTTTAATTCAATCTGTCCGAAATTTAATTTAGTGTCCGATGTTTGATTCTTATTCGCTTCATTTGAAAAGCATTTTATTCGATGATTTTGATATGTTTTCAACCAAATAAGTACCAAAGTAGAAAGCTTAAAAGCATATTGAACTAATTTATTAAAAATATGCCAAATAATACCTGTGCATAAAGTTTAGATCTGTTTTCTGCATCATATGCCTTAAGCGTCCGAAATATGATTCAGAACGGTATAAATCTTTCTATCTGCTTGGAAGAATCATGACGAAGAGAACGCAGCAAGCAATCGTGAGATTACACGATGAATCATTTTAAACTCTCCGACCTTCTTCATTAGGGACTGTGACTGAACCTAACATAACAAAGAGTGGACAACAACATTCAATTCATGAATACTCCTTTGAAAGAATCGTGCGGAACAAAATAACGAATGATTCAAAATAGGCTCAATCTGCGTGCATGTATGATTTTATTTTCCCTTCTACTCTCTTCCTTGTTAGCATTCAAGCCGAGCAATACACTTGAATCTGCTTTCCCGCTCACCAAAAATTTGCGTTATTATGGTCTATTGTGTTGGTTTAGATCGTTTCATACTACAGGGTTTTCCATTTTGGGCTTCCGAAAGTATATAACCCTGCGCTGACAACCGTTTGACATAGCTGTCAACCAAAGCGTCATATCGTTAGTTGAATGTCTGCCATTTTACAATATGGATCGTTTTAGCATCGCACATCGTGTTAATTTTGTTAAATTATACTTAAAAAATGATGAAAAACCGGCAAATGTTTTTCGAGCATTACGGACGGATTTTGGTCATCATGGACGGCCTACAGAGCACACAATCGCTAATGTAGTGCGTAAATTCGAACAAACTGGATCCGTAGCGGATATTGTGAAACCTGTGCATCATCATAATGTGCGTTCGGCCGAAAATATTGCTGCTGTTGCTGCCAGTGTGGAGGATGACCCGAATGTTTCGATTCCACGGCGTGCTCAGCAATTGAGCTTGTCAAACACATCATTGTGGCGAATTTTGCATTTGGACTTGCACCTACATCCATATAAAGTCCAACTGGTACAAAAATTAGTGCGTGGTGACCATGGAATGCGTCGGGCATATGTCGATTGGGTGAACGAACAACAGCAGCAAAATGCTGAATTTTCGCATCAAATTTTCTTCAGCGATGAGGCACATTTCGAGCTCGGTGGCTATGTGAACACCCAAAATTTCCGTATATCGGGCTCAGAAAATCCACACGTGATTGTTGAGAGGCCATTGCATCCGCCAAAAGTCACTGTTTGGTGCGTATTATGGTCTGGTGGAGTCATCGGGCCGTATTTCTTTGAAAATGAGAGACGGTAACTGTGAATGGTGAGCGCTATGGCCGCATGTTAACCGATTTTTTTTTTTGCCACAAATTGAAGATATGGATACGGATGACATGTGGTTTCAGCAGGACGGCGCCACGTGCCACACAACACGACCGAACATGGCCATATTGCGAACGAAATTTGAGGGACGCATAATTTCGCGTTTTGGTGATGCCAATTGGCCGTCCAGATCATGCGATTTGAACCCGCTAGACTTTTTTTTGTGGGGTTTTGCGAAAGACCGTGTCTATACCAACTCTCCGCAAACTCTTGAACATTTGAAAGACAACATTCGTGAAGTTATGACCGAGATACCGCCCCATATGTGCCGAAAAGTCATCGAAAATTACCTGTTCCGGATCAAGGTGTGCGAGGAAGCTCTAGGTGGACATTTGAATGATGTTGTATTTCACACATAATGGCATAAACCAAACTTTAATTTGAAATAAAAGTTTCATCGAAATTCGAATTCTAAGTGTGTTTTATTTAAATTTACTTTCGGAATTTAAATTTGGAAAACCCTGTATAAAAAAGAAGTCATTGCAATAGTGAACAGGAAACAACTCAATTTCGAGCACCTCCCTGTATTTTACTGCTGCGATCGAGGCTTCAACGATTGCTATTTGAGTGAAAAATGAATTATTTTACTTGTATGAGAATTCAATCAAAACTGTATCACAGAGCTCGAGTAAAAGATTCCAATCTGATCCTCTCACCATCTAAAGTCGTTTAGAGAGACAAATGAGAGAATGCTAAATTCTCTGAAAATAGAAGAAAGGAATCGAGACAATATTTCTCCGATGAATTCGTGAATAAACTTTGCGAAGATGATAGATTATTGTTTTCTGTCTCAAATATAGTGAGTTTGATCTTTCATGATCCCAAGTATATTTTATCGTTATCATCAAAAATCATTTTCTTCAATACTCCCGAATTAATTTTTGAAATAAATGTCTCACGAACTATTATATATGTTGATCTTTTTGAATGATAAGATGTAAACGTGTTCTAGAAGTCATTATTGATGCATCTTGTACTTTTCCCTCGGGTTTGATATTTCTCGATACGTTCAGTCAGCATACACAATTATTTACCTGAAAAAGCTAGGTATTGCTTGGTGAAATAAAGGAACGCTCCAAAGTCTTTTCTCGACATGTACTTTTACATGTATATTTACTACTCCGACTCCGACTTCCAGTTAAATGACCCAATAAAATCAAAATATTTAGGTCATTGCAAAAAAATTTCATTTCATGATCTTATTAGTTTCCTATTCACGTCCGAACCGTTTGCTTGTGTGTTGGTCATCCACATCTCTCTGCTTTCTTTATAAGCGACATGATGACAGTTAGCATGACTACTGAAATGCTCAAGAAGAGCATTGTGGATATGGTCTTGAAAAACAGCATCCCCCTGATATTTTTGTCACAACCAGCTTCCATGGCTTTAAACGGGGAAATGGGAATAAAACTTGGAACTTATCTTCAAAGTCAAAGAATCAGATGCATGGTGATTGAAGAAGCAAACACTTGAAAAAGGGAACTTGCGCAAATCCGTTAAGAACCGAGTTGAATTCGTTGAAATTAATTTGATACCGTAGTAGATGAAGATGCCGATATGTTCAAGATCTTCCGCATGCATTGTGCCATTCACTCCAGTTGACAATTCGTGGCAGACTGACTGATCGTGCTGATACTACCTGATTGGTAAATTGAAACAAGTTACTATAGCTGCTAGAACACCGAAAACGAAAAATCCGCTATAATGAACAAGAATCGGGATCGAACCATTTTGCCACGGGAGCACATAAACCACTTCGCATACAACATGTAAAGAGTGTTATAGATGATTCAGAATAATGTTTATAATATCTTAGACAAACCAAAAATACGAGGTCGATGAATTGCTAACATTATGACTCATTTCATACGAGCCTGAAAGGAATTTGACGACAGAAAGCAACTTGCAATGGACAACAACTTTATTCAAAGCCATTTCCAGATGTAGCGCATTTCTAACTTGGCGGACCAACGCTTTAAAATGAAACCAGTGTGATACTGTTACTATAATCAAACGCTCGACATAAATCCTGCGCACCACATTCATACAAATCAATCAATTTTGCCAAAACAGTCACAACCTCCTAACCTCCCTAACAACCCCCTGAAGATGAGCCTCGAATATATATTAATTGTCAAACAATCAAAACGGGACTCATCCCATATGCGTTTTCGACGAACTTTTTTCTACTTTACTGTACTGACAAGTGAACCCTGTCTCATTGTCGATTTAATGTTTTATATATCCTATTGGACGCGAACTGCGCGATAAAATGTAGAATCAATCGTTCTTTGGTTTTGTAACAAAAACATAAAACAACGCAGAAATTTGCCCTTAGGCTGACCTAGGAAGTTTTATTGTACATTGCACACATCAACCGATGTGGTCAGATGTTAATTGGCGGTTGAAAAACGGAGTAATAAATCGCAATTGCAACTATAAATTGCTAACTTATTTAAGCAAGGTCAACTCGAAGCAATCACGTTCAATTAAATTCGACGTGGTTGAGCTGCAGTTATTGTTATTGCTCTCAAAAGCTCATTGAAACTATTTTCAATTTTATACCGCCATTTCCGAAGACTCTTTTTGCTGCTGGCCTTGAATCTGTTCTTACCTTTAACATGGTAGAATCTGACATCCTTGTTAACGATTGCGCTATTATTTTCACCAAATTGTTTTATATGATCGTTATTATGTTATTATTATTATTAAGTTTCTTCCAAACAGAGAAATGCTTTCACTGAAAATAATTAAGGCAGCTTCATGTTCCAAGGACGAAAAATGGGTTCACAAGAAACCTTACTCGATGATAGATTTTTACAAAAATTCTAACTCAAAAACTAAAGTGTCTACAAAACTCTTCAATTTTCAAAAAAATATGTGTATATAAGATAGCGATATAGCGTTTTCGACAAAGTTATAGATGTTATTAAAATGTGAACTTTTGTCGCGGACATCAATTTTAACTCGTAATATTTTTGTGTGTAAATTCTCGCGTTTGAAATGTTCTTGACATATTTATGAATTGAAAAAAGTTTGCAGGATTTTTTATACATGAAAATGTTACGTGTTAAACGTGTAAAGTAATTTTTCAAAAAAACATGAAGAAATTGTTGTTGAAAATACTCTTACGTATGAGTGATTCGTTAGAAATTGTAAAGCTTATCCAAATCTATTTTAAAAGAATTTTCAAAATACTTATTTTTGAGAAAAATGAACTTTAATTTTCAAGATAATTCTAATGATTTTTTTAAATTTGTTTGATATTTTTTAATGGAAACTCGAATAATTTTCTTCATTTTATTCTCTAACTAGCTGACCCGGCAAACTTCGTCCCGCCCAAATTTTTTTTTTTTATCACATCCACGTTTTCCTATTAAGCGCACGTTCATGGGTCCAATCGCAGAACTGTTCATTGATTGATCTTCTAATCTACTCTTTAAAATTATTTTTTATTATAAAATTTCAGTACTTCTACCAAAACTCGACGTTATAATATCAGATTATTTTCAGACACAATTCTCGTGCAAGATTTTTCATCCACTTGCAAATAACATATTTCTCTGTTACATGGAATAAATTTGTGATACAGAAAATATGATAAAATAAAGACAGCCCTAAATCGGACAGCTTCTTTCTCGAATTTTGCTCTCATCAACACATTCGGCGATCCATGTTTATTTTTATAGATAGAAGACGATATAGGAGTGCGTTTTGTCACATTAAAATCCATTTCAACTTCCAAATGAAGATCAATTTCGTTACAGCAACCATCAAATGGACTAACAACGCTTATCAACATGTAATTGTAGGACACATGCGAACTGAATTTTTCGAATTTTCCCATTTTCCTTCAGAGTTTTCCGAAAAATTTCAATTGTGCATTATTTTTATGGGACCTTCCCTCCTTTCCAGAGGAGGAAAGGGTGCCATATCATCATAGAAACACTTCTCGTACCCAAAAACCCTCACATCCAAAATTTGGATCCATTTGCTTGATTAGTTCTCGAGTTATGCAGAAATTTGTGTTTCAGTTGTATGGGGCCCCCCTTAAGAGAGGGAGGAGAAGTGTCGAACTACCATAGAAACGTTTATCGATTCCTAAAACCTCTACATGCTAAGTTTGATTTCATTTGTTTGATTAGTTCTCGAGATGTTCAGCACCCTCCCCCTCCAAACCAAAGTGTCAAACCACCATAAAAACATTTATTGCTCCCTAAAACCTCCATTTGTCAAATTTGGTTCCATTTGCTTGATAAGTTCTCGAGTTATGCAGAAATTTGTGTTTCGTTTCTATGGCACCCTCCTTAGAGAGGTGGTAGGAGTGTTGAACCACCTTAAAATGTTTCTTGCCCCCTAAAACCTCCACATGCCAGATTTGGTTTCGTTTGCTTGATTAATTCTCGAGAAATCCAGAAATTTGTGTTTCATTTGTATGGCAGCCTCCCCTTAGAGAGGCGGTGGAGAGTCTAACCAACATAGAAACATGTATTGCACTCTAAAACTCTCACATGCCTAATTTGGTTTCATTTGCTTGATTAATTCTCGAGTAATGCAGAAATTTGTGTTTTATTTGTATGACAGCCCCCCATTAGAGAGAAGGGAGGAGTATCCAACCACCGTAAAACATTTATTGCACCCTAAAACACTCACATGCCAAATTTGGTTTCATTTGCTTGAGTAATTCTCGAGTAATGCAGAAATTCGTGTTTCAACTGTATGTAACCCCCCCTTAGAGAGGGGGGTGGAGAGTCTAACCACCATATGCCAAATTTCGTTTCATTTGCTTGATTAATTCCCGAGTAACGTAGAAATTTGCATTAATTTATATGGCAGCCCCCCCCTTAGAGAGGGGGAAGGGGTCTCAAACTATCACGAAAACCTTCCCCGGCCCCTAAAAAACCCCTACATACCAATTTTCATTTTCCGAGTTTCCGAGTTTCCGAGTCCATAAGAATCAGACAGACAGACAGAAATCCATTTTTATATATATAGATTTACATTTTGTAGTTCTTGAGTGATTTTTTTTAAATTTTTAATCTATTTTTCAACTTTTTTTAGAAAAATCTAAACTCAAAAAAGATAGACATTTTCAAAGAAATTGCAAAAAAGTCTCTACAATACTGTCCCATAGTTAATTGAAATGGATTGAAAATATAAAAAAAAATCAAAAGCCTTTTTTTCAATTTACCTACTTATTCTGTACTGAACAAATATGCATGGTTGACCCTTGGTGCTCCCTTGGCCGAGTGGTTAGCGTCATAACTAACATGCCGGGTGTTCGGGTTCGATTCCCGTTCTGGTCGGGGGAATTTTTCGTCAAAGAAATTTCCTCCGACTTGCACTGTGATCACGCGTATTCTAGAGCTTGCCACTCAGAATGCATTCAAGGCGTGTTATTTGGCATAGAAATCTCAACTAAGTACTAATAAAAATGACGCAAGTAATACTACGTTGAGACGGCGAAGTTCCTCTAGGAACGTTAGTGCCATTGAAGAAGAAGAAGAAGAAGAAGAAGAACCCACCAGCACTACGGGAAACATTTTTTTCTTGTTTTAAGCTGAATCATCATGACTGTGAATCATTTTTATACAATGATCTGTTTAATAAATATTAACGATCAGAAGTGGGCTGGAGGGACTTTATGATTTTTTGTTATTTCACTTCAATTTAAAAACACTTTTAGCTCTTACGTCGACCATGCAGTATATATATATTAGGGTGCCAATGAATGTATGGGAAAAATCGACCCTAGAATTTCAAAAAGTTACCCTATACAAAATGTTCACCACCTCGAAAAAACACCCTATGCCGAATTTCAGCTCAGTCGGACTTAAGGGAGAGTGGCACAAAGCGGTCAAAGTTTGAGTTTTTTGAAAATCGAAAAATCACCCAAAATCGATTTTTTTTAAGTCAAATGTCTTAAAATTGCATGAAACGTCGAGATCTAATGTCATCACAAAAAAAAAATTGTCAAAAATCGGCATTCGTACTTCGAAAAAAACTAAGTCCTAGAATACCGATTTTTGACAAAAATTTTATATCGAGATTACACTACATCTCGACGTTTCATGCAATTTTAAGACATTTGACTTAAAAAAATCGATTTTGGGTGATTTTTCGATTTTCAAAAAACTGAAGTTTTAAGTCATTTGACATAAAAAAAAATTCCGAAAACCCTGATTTCTCTTGGGTGATTTTTCGATTTTCAAAAAATAATTTTCGAGGTGGTGAACATTTTTTATGTGGTAACTTTTTGATATTCGAGATGACCATTTTCATTGGCACCCTAATATATATGTAGTATATGAGTGTCGTCTTTTCTTTGAACAGGGAACAAAAATTTCATGTTTCTAATCAAACATTAATAGCTCAGGACAGTTGAGAGGCCATAAAAAACCTTCAAGCCCCGAATAGTTAAAAAAGTATTTGTATTCATCTTGTGCCATCATGGATTCATTTAATGAAATAATTGAATAGGAAAAGTATTATTAGAAATTAAAAAACTTGTATCTGCCCAGAACTCAGCCGACAACGATCCCAAAAAGAGTGATCGCTTCAATCGGCAATGGCACAATTGATCTAACCATCGACCACACGATCATACATCACTTCGAAATATTTAAATAACATTTTTGAAGCTAACATTTGCGAATGCTAACTACCCCTCCGGGTGGTTACCGCTAGTTCTAATCCTGTCAGTATTTGCACGGAAGTAAATCGAAGAAGAATCAGACTGACAAGCTTAATGTTTAAAAAAAATTCTAGGCGGTCTTTGGTGATATTACAATTACAACTACAATTTTTTAATTACAAAGATTAGATTAAAAAATTTAAAAAAAGTCAAAATGGAAAAAAACGATCTTCAAAATAAAATTTAAAGAAAACGTGAACTTCAGGCCTTGAGAAAGGCCGTATGAAAATCACTGCGAAAAGCTGTTGACTGCCCACTGTTCCGAGTTAATTTATTTATTATTATCTCCTTATTGCAATTGTTATGAAGTGTCCAAATCTATTGGTTCCAAAATCTTGTAAATTCATCAAGAATTAAATAAGCAATAAGCTCTCAAAATATTTAGACGTTCAATTTCATCCCGCTTCCTTTTCAAATATTTCCAGTCATAACTCATAAAGATTGGTGTACTCTATTTTTACCTTCACTCGACCCCAGTCTGGAATAAAAAATCTGTAACCTTTTTTCTTGCATCTACGAACCAAAATCTATACACGATCAAGCCCTATTTGAACTAAACAGTTTATCATCATATGACCTCGAAGAAATGGGTGCTCCCTTGGCCGAGTGGTTAGCGTCATAACTAGCATGCCGGGTGTTTGGGTTCGATTCCCGTTCTGGTCGGGGGAATTTTTCGTCAAAGAAATTTCCTCCGACTTGCACTGTGATCACGCGTATTCTAGAGCTTGCCTCTCAGAATGCATTCAAGGCGTGTTATTTGGCATAGAAATCTCAACTAAGTACTAATAAAAATGACGCAAGTAATACTACGTTGAGACGGCGAAGTTCCTCTAGGAACGTTAGTGCCATTGAAGAAGAAGAAGAAGACCTCGAAGAAATATTTCCGTGACCAAGTAATTATAATTACAACACAATCAACATTCCTCTTCAATTCGTCCTTCCTGACCGGCATAGGCTTAACTGAAAAAGAGTGACTGAGCAGTACAATTTACGCACCACATAAACGCATAAAAATAACTGCCGCATTTGATGTTTCGATGTATTAGACCTCTAGCAACCAATTTGTCTGCGAAATTACTTTTTCACCCAATTACCGTCACAATTCTTTAACCTGTTTTACTCTTTCGAGTAAAAACAGGGTCAACATAAACATGCACACCTCACCACACGTGAATTGGTGGCGATTTAATACAAAAAACTTAATAACCCTATGGCGATCGCTTCAATCGGCAATGGCACAATAGATCTAACCATAGAACTCAAGATCATAATCACTTCGAAATATCTCAAACAACATTTTTGAAGCAGTGCGAATGCTAACTACCTGAGCTGTGAAAAACTTCCGCCATAAGAACAACACAAATGAAAAAAAATTAAACCCATCCGACTTCGGTGAGTTGAAGAGTTCCATTCTTCGGACTTCGGTGGAAGAATATATTACGACGTACTGAAATTGCATGATGTCTAAACTCATTGCCAGAAGATATAGAATCTCGGCAGTATTAAGTACAATGGATATGATTTTTTGCCATTGCTCTCGTTCACCGTGAGACTGGTGATACTCTGCAATGACACAAGTACTGCCCATCGTTTTACCTCAGGTCAATGTAAAATAATGCGATAAACGCAAACGACTATGAAGACATGCTGAACGTGATCTGCGACGAAAAATATTGTTTCAGCTCACGTGGTATATCAATTTGTTCACACAAGAACACACTAAGACCTAGATATGTTTCTTTTTCAGATAAACCTACTAAGCAAGCACAACAAATACCGTACCCGATCAGTGAAGGAACTTTCCGAATTGAAAATTTTCTTGACATGCCTTGAGCATAAAGTTGAATCTAGAATTATGCTGTACGTCAGCTAACTGTGTATGAAAGCGATCACACACCGTGTCATAGTAAATTTCAGACTGAAGGAGTTCCCTTTGAAAATTCACAGTCGATACGAAAAGGAGCATTGTTTGTTTTTACGGTTGTTCTAGTTATCCGGCCACGGCCGAGTGGACAGGCATGTCATATTCAGTGCTTCAGGCTCGATTTCCATTCCTAGGTGAGCATGAAAATTTCTTGCGACTTGTATTGATACTCAAGTAATCCCCAACTTACTCATAATACAATGATTGCTTTTTATTTAGAATAAAATAAGATTTGAATACAGTAGAGCCCAAATTATCCGCGGATTAGGGTGCTTTGTTTTTATGAAAAAACGAAACCAGGAAGTTGTTTCAAATTTTCAAGCAAGTATATTTCGTCGTCCATTACGATACAAAAGTATTTTACTAAAAATTGAGTACAATCGATTCTGCAGTGCTTTTTTACTTTTTAAACACTTGACGACGATTTTTAATTACGGCTCTAGATAAATATCGAAACCAATGTCGAAACAGTGTGTTTTAGATAACAAAATTGCTCTAAACTGACGCAGTACAAGGTATTCATGAAATCTCTTAAAGGTAATTCAATAATATTTAGAATCAAGTAATATTTATAAGCATACGACTCTAATATTAAGATTTAAAATTCGAATTAAAATTTTTCAGAGTATATTTTTCATACAACATTTCATACATTTTTGAAAGTCCCACGCCCTTTGAAAAAAAATTATCTCTAGAAAAAATATCATCCCCTATGTCAAAGAAGAAGGTTTATTGAATTTGGAGAGGGTCATTTTTTCATTTGTAAAGCTGAGATCATTTTAAAAATGGGCACTTATAAATATTATTGCGCTCCCTATGGACATATTTTTTTTTGTTTGTAAGCCATTCAGCTTAGTCTATTTTTGACTTAGGACAACTTTTTATGGAATAATGTTACCGTCAATAACTATTTTCTCTATGAACGAATTTTGATGATTTGCATATAAATCGAATCGAAAACTTTCTAAGATTTGTTTGATATGCTCTACATTGCGATTCCCCAATCCATAAACGGTTTAATTCAACGGAAATTGGAAATATTCCATTTTCCATCGTCCCAAACTTATTCTAATCATTTGTGTGCTTACCTACCCGTACTGTCGATATGGAACAACTCCCAAGTGTGCATACTTCTCAAACCGCAAATTTGCTTGATTTAATGATCTTCAGGCACTTAGTTTTGATTTTGACATGCAACTTGAACACTTTTTGTTCAATCGACGTTACCGACGTTATGTCAGAAAATTGTTATCAACATTTTGTCAAGCGGTATTCAGTGAGCTGAAGACATGAAGGGATATCTTCCAATGCAGTCTTGAATAACCGAGCCAAAGTGTTATGTTCAAACCGCTTTTGAAGTGGGCACACATTCCGGAGTGCAAAAATGCACGCGGACACAAAAGTTCCCACACCTTGCATATATCTGCAATGTCGATTTCCTCAGACTCCTCGCAGTCTGAAGTATTGAAGTCGGTGTTGAAGAAAATCATTCCGGTCTGCAGAAATGCATGCGAGTACAAAAACAAACGCACCTATTTTGGAATGCAAATTTCCCCAGGCTTTTTGGTTTCGAAATCTGTGTTAGGGAAACAAACAGATTGGATCGTACATCAACCACTGCGAAATCATAACTGAGTGGATTTCCGAGCAGGTATACGTTTATATACAGATTTGTGTGATTTCGATAGCCTCTTTCCAAAGCAATTTTTAAACTAATGAAACGGGTCAATAATTAACAAGCATATAATTTTTGGACATTTAATTTTCGAATAAAGTGATTATCAAACCTGGCACTCCAAGTGTCACGCTCTCGTTTTCGAAACTTTGAACTTACACCCCGGTACAGAAATAAAAAACGTAGTCCGACGTCAAAATTATTTCGTAGTTCTAGGTTAACAATGCGGTCGTGCTTTGGACAACAGCTTTATAGTATTTTTTTCAAAGTTTAAAACTGACATGGTTATGCAGGATAAGTAAAGAAAAATTATTGTGCGTCAACTCGCTTGTTGGCGAATCTGCTGGATTATTCTAAAAGTACAGAACGAATACACGAGTGATTAAACAGCACAAGGAAACTCTCACACACTCTATCCACATAGTGCAATCGTCTTAGTGGAGCCCTTGATCGTTCGTGGAAGCGGACACGGTTTGCTGACGAGCAATGTCAATGAAGTTTCTTTATCAAGGCATATGAGGAAGGAATTGGATGGAGTTTGTCCACAAGGGCCCTTCTTAGGACTAGAACTGCAAAAGTTTAAAGTCTCAATAATTCAACACAATCAATCAATCCACATCCTTACGTCTGATGTGTAAAATATGGTTCAGAAGTTTAGAAGTTCTCCTTATTATATATTGTCACATTATACTTAAACTTGATTGTTACAGACACGTGCACCAAACCACTCTCTTCGGTGTTCAGTCAATTTTAGGGATAAGTTTTCTTAATTGTGGGAATGCCATTTCACCACCACGGGTAGAGAATAGTCTGAAAAATCAACATTGCGCAGCCCTCTGAATTCCTCATCAATTGGCTGAATCATTTATCTGGGAACCAGATTAGGAAAACTTTCAGTAAACAGTAGAATGATTTGATGTGTAATGAGTAGTTCAGCCGTTGTTCCAACCTACACATTTTCCAAGCTCTCGTAATTTTGTTGATCGAACGCAACTTCATTCAGATCTTTGAGCGTTTGCATAAACTCATTTGTGAAAAAAATCCAATACCGTACGGAAAAGTACTGAAATGCTCGAATGAAGAATCGGTAGGACTCTCACTTTGAAATAACTTGTTCATGTTGTTAATCACTTCGAGTATGTATGACAAAAATGTTAAATAAATATTAGTCTATCAATTAAGCGTTCTCAACATGATTAATATGTATCAGAAATCCAAAGTAGATTTGGAGTGGTTCATATCTGTCAAGCACTGTTTGCACTACTGCTTCCAGTGAAACCCATCTCGTCGCGCATGGATGCAGCAATTTCAAGCGTTTTAATTCAATAATTTCCTGAATTTCATCACACTTACTCGTCCGCAAGGGGCTGCAGCTAAGACAGCTATTGGTTTGCTTAATTTTATCTGGAATATGCTTACACGCATACGAAGAGCATAAGGCAGAACTATAACAAATACACTCCATAATGAAAAACGATGGACAATCTCTTTCAAGCAAAGCGCCAAGTGAGTTGCCTGGTGAAGTCATAGTCCCTGCTCCATCAGCCTCATAGCCAATCGAATAAATTTAGTATGTAATTTTGTCTCTCTTAACCAACGAAATGACGAGATGATACGACATTCTAGAATCCGTTTCAGTAGTCTGTATAAGGTCATAAAACCAATCATTCACGAACAGTATACCTTATACCAGTATACCTATCCTTCCGAAGACCAGTTCTGGCCGACAAGGGTGCCCATACACTCTTTGACCGAAGCCAAATAATTTGACTCTTTTTGATAGATAAAATTTAATCAACGTGTACTGATCAAATATATTTGACACAAAAGCAAATATTCAGTTATTGGATTACCAAATATTTGATTGGCCTGTTCTTCGAACCTGTCGGTACATGGTTAGGTTACCTCAAATATTTCAATCGAATTTTTCCATGTTCGATGTTTGACATTGTTTGATACTGTTAATAACAAAGCAGTCGCTTTTGTGCTTCTAAATCGCAGTATGCTTCAAGAAATCCTTCAGTCTTCCAAGACTCTTTATATCTTTTCTACATACTTTGTAGAAACCAGCATGCTTATCGATGCTCTGAGAAACCCAGCTCAGTCTGGCCTCCCAATCCCTTCGGTGAAATCAGTGATGCCATTTTGAATAACTGTTTCAATAGAACTAGTATAAACTAGCTTTCTAAGCTCACTCAATAGATTCAAATGTGATTGTAGATTTTGTTTAAATCTGGAAAAAATATGGGAAATGTGCAGAAAGTCTGGACTAACGGGTGTTAAATAAAAAATGAGAATTTGTTCAATCACATATAAAAAAAATATTTTTTTTCGTCGATTTCAGTATTTTTATTAATAACATAAAGTATTTTTTTCAAAAAAATGTCAGTGAATGTTTGAGTAAGGGCCGTGGTCTGCTGTTCTACGCAACTTTGTCGCGATGCTCTCACAAGAACGTTGTACGGCACTTACGTCCATTTTCCGGATACAATTCCGGATTCTTGTAGTCAGTTGCTTCGTGTCATTGACCCTCCAATTGTTTCTATACACTAGGGCACTGAGTGAGCCAAAGAAATCCTCTATTGGGCGGCACTGGGGCAAGTTTATTGGGTTACGATCTTTCGGCACGAACGGTATCTTTTTCTCCTCAAGATACGCCAGCGTCTTCTTGGTGTAATAGGAAGACGCCTTGTCCGGCCAGAAGACGTACTTCCCATCCGCGTGATGCTCGTTCAGGAACGGCAGCAGGATTTTATCGAGGCACTCTTCTCGATAGATTTGTTGGTTGATTGCCAGACCGCTCGGCTTAAACCAAGGCTTTGAAATGCCCCGGTCGAAAATGGCGATGTACAACATAACCTTTTTTTCAAACTTGTGCTTGAACTTGTATTTCACTTCAGGCGGTGTGGATGACTTGTCTCTGAAGTAGTAATTATCATTTCCTGGAATATGCGTTTTGGACAGCGGAAAATAGCTTTCGTCGTCCAGAACGAAAGACGTCATCTTTGCTTTGACTAAATTCAAACTAGCAAAACAAAACACGCCTACTGTTTCTAGGGAGTCCAAAGAGCAATTTTCTTGGAGAAAGAAAATTTTACGCTCTTTATTTCAGTTACTGAAAGGTATTGAAAAAAATCTCATTTTTTATTCAACACCCATTAGACAAACGACGCTCTGGATATCTGGCTGCGCTACCAAAGACTGGAAGATTCCAGACAAACCTGGAATTCTGGCAACCGTGCCAAATGCACTTGCTAAATTTATCGATTATACCGACTTATGCGCGCTCATCTATTCGTTGAGTTGTTGAAAAGTACAACAATAATACTTTCTACTAGAAATCAATTTAGTCGAGTCGATTTGTTACGGTATAAGAATTCAGAGCTTCATTTTTATTCACCAATTTCTTGTCATGATTTACGATCATAAAATAAATATAGCTATAGTCTTAAATAAAAGACGCAATGCAAAACTGCAAATGCAAAATGTGAATATATTCAGGCACAATACCAATTTTGGGCGATATAAGGAAAATGTTAGCACGCTGTCATCGACATCAACTACGCAAAATATATTCAAAACAATTACGAAGGAAATTGTGTAAAAGAAGCGTCGGAAGAAGATTGCCAAAGATGCAAATCACATTCATGCAACGCATGTAGCGATCTCAAATCTGCATCTAGCCATGTTATTATGTTTCTATTTTTTTTTGGACTAAGCAGACGACGTAATTCAGCTCGTGAAACAGAACCCTCATAAAAGGTTATACCTTTGAAGTCAATGTGCCGTAGAAGAAGCGTTGGAAAATTATTGCAAATTACCGAAAGTGTTTTGGCCCCAGGCAAATATCTTTCATCTCATGAATTGCCTTTCTCAAAAATGAGCCTTGAATGGAAATGACTAAATGGCTGTGTCCAGTATATGGCGAAAAGATTCGATCCAACATCAAAATACTAGAAAGTGCTATACGTCCTTATCACGCGAACTCGCGCATTGTCCTCCTGTTTATGTATACAGACTAAAACAACGAAAAAAGCAACACCAAAAAGCGAATCGGAAAAACTGAAGCGGATAATCAACGTATGATTTTATTAATTCGCTACGTTTGTTAAGATCATGCCGTAATCATTGGCAAACTGCCAGGGTCACCAACGCACACAGCATATTTCCTCTACCACCATATGGGGAGAGAAAGAGAGAGAGAGAGAGAGGGGGACACATCTCATAGATTTTTGCGTTTGCTGCACTCACGATGTTGTGTGTTACCGGCGTTGAAAATACTGTTGCCGAAAAAAAACAAATCAGCGACACATCCCCAGAGGCTGCGCGGGCTTGGATAGAACCCGAGCGCCAAACGCATTAGTTGCTGTCGGGCAACCGGCGATAAACGACGCTTTTTTATACGATCTTGGACAACATCACTGAACTGATTACGGTGCAAAGAAGGAGCTTCTAAGTGAAAAAACAACAGGTGGAAAATTTTGTGTGCGGTGAAAATTGTGCAGAAAGTGTAAGAACATGCTGGATCCTTATGTTAATACGACCATAAGTGTGCTGGGAGAAGCCAACTCCAGCTCGTTCTTCAGCGAAACTTGGCATGCCTTTCTCGACGTTGTTGGTGAGTGACTAAGATGTTAAACATTAAACATTTAGATGCTGTACCATGAAATTTTTTTGGAAAATCTCTCCGATTCTACTGTGTTATTGAGTAATCGGAAATTGGATAATGTGAAAATGTGTATTCGTGAAAATGAAGAACTATTTTGAAACAGACCAACTATATTAACAAGCAACCAACTATGTATGTACAGAAGAACGAACAAATTGAATTAATCATAGCGTAAAGGTATACCAGAAGTCTAGTTGCAAGCAATGGAGTGATTTTGAAATATCCCAACATACTTATATTGAAAACGCAGAAAAAGCAAATTCAAATAAAATAAGTTTTATTGAAAATTGCTCTAACAAAAATAATTAGGGATCAGTGACTTCAGTGTTATCATGAAACCTGCATTTCTGAAAATTTTCTCAACTAGCAAGAGCTTTTTTTCCAGACCGGAAAGTGGTTATTATCATTATTTGAAAATTTTGTGAAATTCAACAAACCAGCTAAAACAATAGTTTATTTTTCTATTGTTTCATAGTAATGGACAATAAGAGGTTCGTCCCTTCAAAACAAATCACTTGTTTACAAGTGCCATGCTGAAAATCTATATGCTGAACACATTGAGCTTCGACCAACCAATCGACCAAATGGTGAGTTTTGTGCAGAGCCAACTATCGGTTTGAAAACACATAGCTGAAAAAGAAAGTATATGTTTTGGTTCTCTTTTCGTATGTAAATGTCCTCAATGTTTGCTTGACCTCTTGTTTTATTCGAATGACAATGGAAGAAGATGAGTATTGGGAGTCTGTAACCAGCGGTCGTTCGAAAGTAATAGAAGTTGTTTGCTGCATCCACCAGGTTAAATTATCACGAATCGTTTTTTTTATGCTATGCATCATAGAAATAACAAAATTCTAGTTTGTATAGTTGTATAGAATTAAGCAAATAAGAAACAAGTTGCGCGTTCTCAGTGTCATAGATGTGAATTATATTTATACCGATTGTACACGGCATTGAGAAATTAAGATCTTTTTGGTTGGTAGTTTGAATGCTTCGTGCTTCATGATTGAAATATGGAGATGATGTCCAATTGACGTGAAAATTTGTGAAAGCTTTGGAATTGATGCTACGCGTTTCTCTCAGGCACACCAATTTGATTCAATTCTGTGCTACAGTAATCAAAGATAGGTTTGGAAAATTGAACGAAAAAAGTGTCACCAAATATAGAATACGAATATAAACGTAAGGGTATATATATATATATATATATATATATAAATATATATATATATATATATATATATATATATATATATATATATATATATATATATATATATATATATATATATAATATACGATACCGCTCAAATACCGATTACTAAATATTTAATACCGATTAGAGTGCCTCTACGGGAGTCTCCGTAGCCACATTGGTTGCGCGTTCGCTTAGTAAGCGATCGATCGTGAGTTCAAAACTCAGGACCCTCATTGACCATCTTTGTGTTGTTACAGAATAGCTACGTCCACGCAACAATCATCAGCGATGGAGATCGATCCACGGTCGAAATTAGATCGATTCATCCATACAACTGCTCTGCTCTGCAAGACACATCGGGCTGCTGTTCTATAAATAGCTCAACAATGATCAATCAACTTTCTCCGCTGTCCGGTGGTCTAACTGGATAATGGAAGAAAAATACAATACAGAATACTCTTACGCCTAAATGGCTACTGTGTTAATGTACCATATGCAATGGTATAGAAGGAATATTGGCGAATGGCAACTGTGTAATGTAATGTGCTATAATTATAGATATGATAACCATGTGACATGTACACGATTAAAATTCGGCTCTGTTACAGCTAAAATGCTAATGAGCCTGAAATAAATAAATGGGATAAAAAAAAGAGTGCCTCTATGCAGAAAAAAAACTGAATATTTTTTTTCTTAAATTCTGCTAAACAATACATGTAATTACAAATTCAAAACCCCATAGCCTATTTTCAAACGCGATTTTAGTAGTTTTGTACAAACAACATTCAAATAATTTTTTCGTCGGTCGTTTTTCTAACAGAACGAATTATTTTATGTTGTTAAATGACAGATGGCGCTAGATCTCCAGGCGTATCGCCGGCGAGCTGGAAATATTTTTTAATGAGCACAACGAGTTACTGAAATAGTTCAAATCATACTTGATCGGTTTACAAAATTACAATCGCGTTATTGTCATCAATTCTGATAAAACATCTGCTGGAGAGCCCGTGTCTAGATTCGGTGCGCAAGCATTACTAAAATCATAGAAGGTGTTTGCACAATGACGTGAGAAATAGTGATTCGAAGAAAAAACAATAATCTGGAATTCCTCGTTAACGCTCATCCTTCATACGACTCTCTCCATGTTCTCCTTCAAAAGCACTAACGTTCCCAACGTTCGCTTTCTCATCGTAGTATTACTTGCATCATTTTCAGTAGTACTTAGTTGAGATTTCTATACCAAACAACACGCCTTGAATGTATTCTGAGTGGCAACCTCTAGAATGTGTGTTGCCACAATGCAAGTCAAAATAAATATCTTTGACGAAAAATACTCGACCATTCTGAACAAGATGAAAATTGCACAAACATTAGACAACGTGATCCTGCCACAGGTATTCCATTCATTATGAACATCATAACTCATTTTGAAATGAATAGCTATATCAGACGAATAAAATAAAGGAGTGCGCTCGATGGATTTTATGTGTATCGTATGATGTCATTATATGATGTCATGAGCTGTACCAACATTTCATGATCGACAGTTACGCGAAGGTATAGAGCGAACAACTGCGATTCCTACGATCCAATCAACATGTGTGGCTTATGGAAGAATTCATTCACTTGGGAAACGCTATCATGAGCAACGCAGTAACAGCGTCAGAGTCAAAACTATCCGAACGGATTGCAATTTTGCATTCTGAATTCCATTCGACTCAAGTCCAATCGAGTCGTGCAAATGTGTCAACCTTGCGTCGCAATTCGACATAGACAACATTGAGCTCCGTGTTCCATTTCTGTGAAGCAAAAATGCAAATGTATATTCGGAAGGGGAAAACACGCTTTCATGTGCTCCCGTGGGCAAGTGGTTAGCGTCACACCCAACATGCCGGTGGTTCGGATTCGATTCCCGCTCTGGACAGGGGAATTTTTCGTCAAAGAAATTTCCTCCGTTTCGCACTGTGCTCACGCGTATTCTAGAGCTTGCCACTCAGAATAAATTCAAGGTGTGTTATCCGGCATAGAAATCTCCACTAAGTACTAGTAAAAACAACGTAATACTACGTTGAGACGGCAAAGTTTCGCTAGGAACGTTAGTGCCATTTAAGAAGAAGAAACACGCTTCCAAACCAATTTTTTTAAATGAAATTTAATTCTACTTATCAAAAATGTGTTCGATGTGAACAAGCAGCACATTCTCTGCAGAGTTACGA
The DNA here is from genome assembly GCF_029784135.1 of Toxorhynchites rutilus septentrionalis. Taxonomy (NCBI): domain Eukaryota; kingdom Metazoa; phylum Arthropoda; class Insecta; order Diptera; family Culicidae; genus Toxorhynchites; species Toxorhynchites rutilus. Next base: position 229,205,229 of record NC_073746.1, read on the forward strand.
CTATGTCTTCTATGTATTTAAACGACATCGAGTAATCGTGAAATCCGATCGAGTTTCAATCTGAATTTCCGGAATAACTGTTCGATACTGTTACCACAATAATGGCGTTAAGTCCATGCGGTGATTCGAAACCTTTATGGCCTTGCATGGTAGACGGATTATATACAAAGCGTTTTCCTAGAGATTCCATCAACGACACGATCGTAAGCGTAGGCGAATAATCAATGTATCAACGAATAAATACTGATAAAGTCATTCACGAACATCAACAACGCAGACATAGAAATTAAAAATCGTTGAGTAGTACCATATTCGCCTCAGCTGAGCAAAGAGCAATTAATACATTTGCAAAGCCATCGATACAGGGAGTGACAATATTGCTGTGATTGTAAATTAGAGTACCACTGTGAATACTCCCCAATTTAATGACAACAACAAAGTAATACGGTTCCAAATAAAAACGACGTATCGTTGGTTTCGTAACTCATGAACGAGATCCAGCAGATATAAATTCAGCCTAGCATATTGAAAAAGAGAAGCGGGTATTTTCCTCCAACGAGACAGTATTTGAACGATATTAATATTGATTTTCTTTAATTCGTTTTTCAACTTTGCGACAAACATCCATTACTTTTTTCTCTTTACATTTTACTTTTGAGAGATCAAACACACCAACTTCAATTGAAATCGTTTCATTCGTTCTTTTTATCGGTCACATTCGAATAATTTTGTAGATCGTTAAAACATTCAAACACGCTTAAAATACATTAGTCATGTTTTATTTAACACCCAAAATATTCTATAGAAACAATTTAAATGGCATAACAATGTTTGCCAAATTAGCTAGTACAATGTAAATATCTTGGAATGAATGTGCAAAAGATAAGGTACAAGAAAAACACGTTTTAAACTAACTTTTACTGCGATGCGTTGTGAAACATGAAACAAATCATTTAAAAAATAAGTTTCTTTATGTTTAGGTCATAAGTCATTAACATCATTAACATATTTCGTATGACCAAAGTATTATATGTAGTTGTGACGTTTAGTTTTAAGTAATCATTTAGACCAAATGTGAGTCAGATGATTCTAAGAAATAATATAAATAAAATAAATAAAATAAAATACGCAGTTTTATAATGACAGTAGAAAAACATTTCACCGCCTCAAATTGCAGTGAAATTTTATATTTGTAAAAAAATTTGCGAATTTGCTCACTTGAAATCTCCAAAAAAAATCTAGACGACGCTTTGAAAAGGTCCTGAGTTTATTCTATTTTTTTTTTATAAAAAATTATAATTAAAAAAAACAAAAAAAATACATGGTAGAAAATTATTCAAATATTGAAATTTATTTTGAAAACAAAAAAAAAACAAAAACTAATCCTAATTTTTTTAATGTCGAGATAGCGATAAAAATTACTGGACAGTCTGAGATAATACAAAAATATGGAATTCCATCAAAGACGTTAGCTTTCTATATTTTATAGCGTATAAAATATATGGCACTTTTGCAAGAGTCCTGAATAATTGTTTTATCTCCGAGAATTTATATTTTCGCGATTATTTTACTCGGATCTCCGAGTATAATTTTTCGCGATTGAAAATGTTCAGCAAACTTTTTTCGATTTAAAAAAAAATCAGAATTCGAAAACGATGAGATCTTAAAAAACTGTTGGACAGGTAAAAGAATCTAGGAAATTGTTGAAATTTTTTCTTGAAAAATATCAATAACATTGAAAAAATACGCTTGAAAAAATATTCTCAAAATTAAAACGATATAGTGGTTCTCAGATTGTCATTAAATTTGATATTTTCATTAAATTTGATAACTCCTTATCGCAAAATATTTTTTTGCATTAGGATGCTCATTTCCATTTTAGGTTTCTCCTTTTTTCCAAAAATAAAATCATTACTTTTGAACAACTGGTTCAGATGATCTATGGTTTTGTTTGTAATTTTATTTGGATATTTTATATTTTTTCATTCTTCAACCAAAATTTAAACAGAGATTTCTAAAGAGGTATTTTGAGTCGGTATTTAGTAAATATGTGTGAAATCAAAACAAAATGACGGCTTTGGAAGTAGAACTAAAGATATGTTGCTAACATCCTAGATTCATACGAGAAGAGCCACCATAACATTAGGACTTAAACTTAGTTACTACTCGCAAATATTAATATTTATTTCAAATTTATGTATCAAATATAACTTGTTCCATGGAAGCTTGATCTTTTTCTAAATAGAAAAATGCTGCCAAATGTTAAATAGAATGAACATGCCAATCAAAGCCTCGCGATATAGCACACAAAAATGTTACGAGGAAAACATAAGTTTTTCAGGAGTCTCCATGCAAAACTTCAAAGGTTATAAATGATAGAAAGTTGACGTTTTTGACAAAAATCCATATTTGAGTGTTATCTTAAACTTTGCTGAATACACTATATCGCTATCATGACTTCAAGCAAAATAAGGATTAATTGTAAGTTTATCAAAGAAAACATGAAGCAGTTGTTGTTGGAAAAACTATTTCCCTGTAGAAGTGCCCATCTTTCGATGTGTTTGATGTGAATAAGTTTTTCTGTTATTGAATGGGTTTTTCATGTATATTATTTAAATAAACAAAATACGTTTCTAATGTTAATTAATTTCAATTTGCCAATATTTTTTTACACGCACAAAGTTTCGCTGCAATCTGAGATGGTGCTACCAATGGCTAGTCACGAAATTCCTCATAGGAAATGTCGAAATGCGTTTTTTCTCGAAACCTTGTTATTCCACCTGGCGGCACATTTATTTCAGGATCGTTACGACCGGTTTGGCTCAAGTTTATTTTCACCATGTGAAATTGTATTTTCTTTCGCGTAACGTACTGATTTTATATGAGCATTTTAGGTGACAACATTTGCTACAAAAAATCGAAAAATCGCTACGCTACACGTATTCAAGCCAAGTTTCTAATTCTAAGTCGGTCATATTGTTCCCGAGATAAATGTTCCACCTACCTTTGAAGGGTACTAACGCACACAACTACCAGCGCATTAATAGACAGTTTCGCTCCCAAAATTTTCAAAATACATCTTCAAACATACTTTGAACACGCCACGAAAGATTCGAACACATGGTCAAATCCTAAATGGCATAAAAATCGTCAGAATCACATGTTTTTCGGCTCTTCTTATTGGGCCACCCCTTAAATGAAAATTTACTTAACTTGTTTTTTTTTTTTTTTTTTTGAATAAGCTCACAAATACAAAACATTCAAAAACGATGAATTGCTAGCATGATTGTATGAAACATAGCTTCTAATATTCTAATTTTCGATTGCCCAAATAAGCAATCGTGAACGATTATGAGGATCGCAACTGGCTTCGAAAGTTTTAGTTGTTCCTCACCTACTTCAGCCCGTCGAAGGAAATCGATCGTAAGAAACTATTGTGAACATAGGCTTGAAAATAATTGATGCATAATTGGAGGCCTTCGCTGGAATTACGCACTAAATTGGAAAGCAATTTTAGTGACCTATGTTTCGAGGAGAGGGAACCAAAAGTTAGGTTTTTTTTCAATAAGATACCATTAAACGTAATGTTTCAATGTCATATGATCTGTATACTCCACAACACATGCAGTGATCGATTGTTCGTCTGATTACTAAGAGGGATGACAGTTCAAATATTGCTAGAGGTTCGTTTCAACATCTATTTCATTCGCCAAATCCTTTCTCTGCGGATGTCTGCCGGCATTTTCCAGATATCGGAAGGGGCTCAGAGAAGTATGCACTGCAAGTGTTCCGAGCATAACGATATGAATTCTCGAAAACCGATCTGCCAAATGAAAGGCCAACCGATCTGCCAAATGATGAACCAAAACACGTGTAAGAAGAGCAGTTGTCAAAAAAAAAATAACTGAACATTCAAAACAGCCATACTTGTCAGCATAAGTGAGAGACATGAGTACCAACATAATGCCACAAAAAAAATCTAAAATCGAATAAACAAAATCCGCGTAAATTCGAAAGTCGCGTTACTATTTGAACAGACCTCGTATCTGACATCGGAATTGGTTCAAGAACTCTCAAATCTCCAATCGGTGGTGATTAAATATTTAATTCACGTGTACCAGATCTCCTTCTTGGATGGCACTAACGTTCCCAGTGGAACTTTTGTCTTCTCAACGTAGAATATTACTCGTGTCACTTTTATTAATAGTACTTAATAGTACTTGAGATTTCTATGTCGGATAACACGCCTTGAATGTATTCGGGAGTAGAAAGCTCTAGAAATCATCAGTATTCTCTGAATATTTTTTTCTAGTTCCATCTACATGCGTAATGCATGGGCTTCAGTTGGTTTCGTGAAACTACGCCTCCAATGCGACACTGAGTGGTTCCTCGGCATGTCGCATTAAATGTAAATTACTGTATCAGTTTTCTAAACCAAAAGCTTTCATTTATGATTCCTACAATTTCAGAAGTTTATAAATTTTAATTGCAATCGCAAAAAAGACTAACAAACATTAAATGTCCGCTTGCAAATCTGGCAACTCAGTCTGGAAGTCCGTGAGGTAAAACGTCAATTCTGCAATATTTGCAATTGCTCATCGGAACATATCGTTCATACATTTTATTTGAGTATTGAATTGTTATTTTTTCCAAATGTATTCAAAGACTCGTGTCAGTGAAGCGCCACACAGTCTGATAAGTGAATTGATCTATTTACGTGTGCTTTGCCCTTCTCTCACAAACACTATTACCCCATTTTTTCACGTGATTTTACCTATACTACTACAATGGCTAGCTTCCACCTTCACCTTAAATCCTAGCGATATTGTGCACTCACACCTGACCATTTCCGTACAATCTTCCACGTGTAACATTACCATGGACACCAGCAATATTGCAACCGCTTCCGGTGACACTATCTGACTTAGAAAATACAGTCTATGATGCAGGCTAAATTTTTGAAACCCCAAAAGCACTCACCAAAACGAGCGAATCGCACAATGAAGATAGCTTAAACACAGCGTTAAATATGTTTTGATGAAACGCCGTTGCAGACGAGCAGCTTTCATTGCAACGCATCGGAAATACGCGTTCCACTGTATAGTTTAAAAAGAGAACAACTGTTCGGCATTCGGATCCATCAGTACATTTGTTTACGAACCGACGAACTGGATCATCATGAGGGAAAAGCACAAAATAGCTAATAAACACTCTGTTGATTACTTCACACCTTCAGTCCTCAAGAGGCTAAGATACCTCTTGAAATATGTTTGCATCGTTGAACGCCACATGAGAATAAAAAGTAAAATTGTTTCCGAAACTTGTTCACACTCATGTGTCATATTATCAGTGCCTTTGGTGCTCATGGAACTCAGATTTTATGCGTATACAATATGCCTTCCATTTCATAACCGCTGTTTCGAAGTTTAAATTCGAAACATGAAGAGTAATCTGAAAATTATACAAATTATATGTATGGCATTTAAGGAAGAAAGGTGTAAAATTTCAATCTCAGACATCCACTATGTACTCCGACTTTCTGCATTCGCCTATGAACCAATGGAAATTTCACAACAAAAATATGTAGAAAATTACATCGAAATTTTCAGATAAAATTACATACTGAATACATGAAGAAGCGAACTGAAGATAAATCAAAATGTTGCATTCTTCTCTGGATGAGAAATTCATCGATCATTTTTCTTCAACACTTCAACGTCATTCACGGCTAACAGCCTCGAGTAGCCGGACGTGCGCTTCACGATTCTCCGCTATCGCGATCGTTTACCGTAAGTTTGTGATTTTATATTCCTAGTGATTGCTTTTCGCGCGTTGTTTGCACCGTTCGTGCTGACACATCGGGCCTGAACACGAACATCACGGTCACGGACAGTTGCGTGTAAAAATGAACTCCGTGAAGTAAAAGTGTTCATTCCCATTTATAAGAGACATGTTGGTTGCATAATGTCGGATGTTTGAACGTTGTGTCGGTTGCATAATTTCGGACGTTTGAACGTTATGTAGGTAAAATTAATACAGCGTATGAGATAATTATCCATTTAATTAATCGTATGTTTTAGAATGACAAGTTTGCGATTATACCTCGATGGTTAGTTAGCTGAATCAAATGCTTGCTCAAGGAGAGGAGGAATACTTGGATGCTCGTGAATAATGTAGTTGTTGAACATATAGAAATGTAATTTTACGCTAGAGATAAAACAAGACTCATCTCGTGTGAATCGCTGTGAGTGAGAACGTGAGAACGAGCACCGGACTGAAAAGTGCACAATCGCAGCGGCGTCTGCAATCATCCGATCGAGCAGCAGCCGTTACCGCAATCATCGCACTGGTGTGCGTTAGCAAGTAGTTTTATTATTTTTTTGTTTTTCTTTGTTTTTTTTTTATTAGGTTATAGGAATCATTCAAACTATTGCAATTATCAGCCACATAAATGATGGATGAAGGTGGGGGGTCTTTTAATATGGAGATCTCCTTCGATGACTCCCTTTCCGTTGCACAAAAAGGTGCCGGAAAGTCGCTTAAGCGCGTTCCGTGTGATACAGAAGAGTCGTCGATTAAAAAGCCCTCCTCTAAGAAATCCACAAACCAGGGAATCGCCACTCATCCCCCGAACCCCCCCGTTTTAACTCAACCATCGACCTCGCATTCCTCATCTGTTGCTCCTGATCCCTCTCAACCATCCACCTCATCTCCCCCCTCTACCGTCCCCGTTCCCGCCCAAACCTCGTCCTCGTCTTCTTCTTCTGTTTTGTCCTCTCCCCGTGTCAAGGTTTATCCAGAGGATGCACCTGGAACTGGTCCATGGGTTGTTTTCTTCCGGCCCAAATCCAACGGGAAATCGCTGAACGTCATTCAGATTATGAAAGATCTGACAAAAAATTATTCCTCCGTGGTCGAAATGAGAAAGGTTAGACCGAACAAACTGCGTGTTGTCGTGGCTGATCGGAAGCAAGCTAACGAAATTGTTGTCGACAATAGATTCATCCTAGAATATCGCGCCTATGTGCCCTGCCATAACGTAGAAATTTCGGGGGTGATTACAGAAACGGGTCTGACGAGCGAATTTATAAAAAAGGGAGATGGCAGATTTAAAAAGCTTCCTCGGTCGATAGTTAAAATTTTGGACTGCCAACAGTTAGGAAAAGTGTCCCAGGAAGAGGGAAAAACAAAATTCACGCCGTCCGACTCGTTTCGAGTAACTTTTGCTGGTTCCGCCCTCCCTGACTACGTTATGGTAGACAAATTGAGGCTACCACTGCGACTCTTCGTGCCAAAGCCCATGACTTGCAACAAATGCAAGTCAGTTGGTCACACAGCAGATTATTGTGTCAACAAGGAGCGCTGTGCCACTTGCGGAGAGCAACATGTGGGGAAATCCTGCAGTGCGACTGAGCATAAGTGTCCATATTGCGGAGGATCCCCACACGTGCTCTCAGCTTGTGAAACTTACAAGAGTCGCTGGGAGAAGCAGAAGCGCTCTTTAAAGGAACGCTCGAAACGTACTTTTGCGGAAATTTTAAAGGGCGCTTCTCCACTGGCTCAACAACAACAACCAATCTCAACACACAATACCTTTTCCGCGTTGCCAGTTGATGAAATGGAAGCGGACACAGCTAGCGAGGGCACACCGTATATTTTCAAAGGGAATCCCCGGCGCAAAAATGTGACCACTCCCAAAGTTCAAGAACAAGTCCCCACGGTTATATCCTCTGTTAGCTTGCCTAAAAAATCGAGTGCAGCGGACAAGCAAAATCAGGTTCCTCCTGGCTTCCGTGGGAATATTTCATCTTCGAACGACCCAGCACTCGAAGGGACATCAAAAACCCCAACTGTCCCTATTTTTCCATCCAGTTCAATTTCCCAATCGGGATTTATAAAGTTGTCTGACCTTTTGGATCAAATCTTCAAGTGTTTTAATGTTTCCGACTCCATCAGAACCATTGTCATCTCAATGCTTCCAGTATTAAAGACAATTTTGCAACAATTGATGCAAACATGGCCCCTCCTTGCAATGATTATATCTCTTGATGTCTAATTCAAATAGAGAGGTCGGAGATATCACTGTTTTACAGTGGAATTGTCGTAGTCTTATCCCTAAATTGGATACATTCAAATTTTTAATTCATAACTTCAATTGTGATGTTTTTGCTCTGTCCGAAACTTGGCCTTCTTCGCGAGATGATATCTCTTTCCACGATTTTAATATTATACGCTTGGACCGTGATGATAGATACGGAGGGGTGCTTTTGGGGATCAATAAGTGCCACTCATTTTTTAGAATTGACCTTCCAACTATTGGAGGGATCGAAGCTGTTGCTTGTCATGCAAACATCAGAGGCAAAGACCTCTGTATTGTCAGCTTGTATTGGCCTCCGAGAGCTGCGGTTAGCCGCAAACAACTTGATGACATGTGCTCACTCCTTCCTGAGCCACGATTGATCTTGGGAGACTTCAACTCTCACGGAACTGCCTGGGGGGAACAGTACGACGACAATCGTTCATTGTTGATATATGACCTTTGTAACAGCTTCAATATGACCATTTTGAACACTGGGGAAACAACACGTGTACCTAAACCTCCTGCTAACCCTAGTGCTCTTGACCTCTCGCTTTGCTCGAATTCACTATCGTTAGATTGCAAGTGGAATGTAATCCAGAACCCCAACGGTAGTGATCACTTGCCAATCAAAATTTCCATCACCATTGGGTCGAATTCTTCTGAATCTATAAACATGGCATATGACCTCACAAGACACATTGACTGGAAACAATATGCGGACGCGATTGCTCTAGCCATCAATTCCAGAGATGGTTTACCTCCATTGGAGGAGTATAACTTCCTTTCTCGTTTGATATATGACAGCGCGGTTCGCGCTCAAACGAAACCCATCCCAGGTTCCACCATTCGCCGAAGGCCTCCCGATCCATGGTGGGATAGCCAATGTTCCAAGCTTTATGTAGAAAAATCGAATGCATTTAAAGCTTTTCGGAAACGTGGAACCCCTGAAAATTTTCAAATGTATTTAGCCCTTGAGAATCAGTTCAAAAATTTGATCAAAGGGAAAAAACGTGCTTATTGGCGAAATTTCGTGGGAGGTTTGTCACGAGAAACGTCAATGAAAAAATTATGGAAAGTGGCTCGAAACATGCGAAATCGCTCATCAACGAATGAAAGCGAAGAATATTCACATCGATGGATTTTTAATTTTGCACGGAAGGTTTGTCCTGATTCCGCTCCTGTGCAAAAAATTGTTCGAGACATACCACAAGATAGGTGCGATCTTGATTCCGAGTTTTCGATGGTAGAATTCTCTCTTGCTCCCCTTTCTTGTAACAATTCGGCTCCAGGATCGGATAGAATTAAGTTCAACTTGTTGAAAAACCTCCCTGGTGTGGCGAAACATCGCTTGTTGAATTTATTCAATCGGTTTCTGGAACATAATATTGTTCCAGATGATTGGAGACAAGTACGAGTTATAGCTATTCAAAAACCTGGAAAGCCCGCGTCCGACTTCAATTCGTACCGCCCAATAGCAATGCTGTCTTGTATACGGAAATTGTTGGAGAAAATGATCTTGTTTCGCCTTGATCGATGGGTTGAAACGAATGGCCTACTCTCAGATACACAATATGGGTTCCGCAGGGACAAGGGGACAAATGATTGTCTTGCGTTGCTTTCTTCAGAAATTCAAATGGCTTACGCCGAAAAAAAACAAATGGCTTCAGTATTCTTGGACATAAAGGGGGCCTTTGATTCTGTTTCAATAGAGGTTTTGTCAGACAAATTACACTCTCGGGGTCTGCCGCCTCTATTGAATAATATGTTATATAACTTGCATTCTGAGAAACATTTGAATTTTTCTCACGGGGATTCGACAGTAAGTCGGGTCTCCTACATGGGCCTCCCTCAGGGCTCATGTTTAAGCCCCCTTTTGTACAACTTCTATGTAAGCGACATCGACAATTGCCTTACACAAAATTGCAACCTAAGACAACTTGCAGATGATGGAGTGGTGTCTGTCGTAGGATCAAACGAATCCGACCTGCAAGGACCCTTACAAGATACTTTGAACAATTTTTCAACCTGGGCCATTGGGCTAGGGATCGAATTCTCCACGGAGAAAACAGAGATGGTGGTTTTTTCTAGGAAGCATAGACCAGCAAAACCAAAGCTTCAACTTTTGGGTAAACCGATCACTCATGCTATGTCATTCAAGTATCTTGGGGTCTGGTTCGACTCCAAATGTACTTGGGGGGCCCATATTAGGTATCTGAGTAAAAAATGTCAACAAAGAATAAACTTTCTCCGTACAATTACCGGCACCTGGTGGGGTGCCCATCCTGAAGATCTTATAATGTTGTATCGAACAACTATTCTCTCAGTGATGGAGTATGGCAGTTTCTGTTTTCAATCAGCTGCCAAAACACACCTCATTAAACTCGAGCGAATTCAGTATCTTTGTCTCCGTATTGCGTTGGGATGTATGCCCTCAACGCATACCATGAGTCTCGAGGTTTTGGCAGGCCTACTCCCACTAAAAGATCGCTTCAATTTATTATCTCTTCGGTTCCTCATCCGGTGTAAGGTTATGAACCCATTGGTGATCGGAAATTTTGAGCAGCTTATCGAGCTAAATTTTCATTCTGGATTCATGAGCTCATATCATGAATTCATCACCATGCAGGTTGATCCTTCTTCGTATATTCCCAACCGTGTTTGTTTTTCTGACTACATCAATTCCTCTGTACATTTTGATCTGTTCATGAAGGAGAAAATCCATGAAATTCCAGATTATCTTCGATCGAGGATCGCTCCTACGATCTTCAAAGCAAAGTATGGGCGTGTCAATTGTGATAATATGTACTTTACTGATGGGTCCTCTATGAATGAGTCCATAGGATTTGGAGTGTTCAACGTATTTTTTAGCACCTCACACAGTCTTCAGTATCCTTGCTCAGTATATATTGCTGAATTGGCAGCAATACACTGGGCGCTGGACAGCGTCGCCTCACGACCTGTTGAACACTATTACATTGTAACGGATAGTCTTAGCTCTGTCGAAGCTATCCGTTCAGTGAGGCCGGAAAAGCACTCGCCGTACTTCCTTGAGAGAATACGAGAAATTTTGAGTGCTTTATCCAGACGCTGTTATGTCATTACCTTTGTCTGGGTCCCTTCACATTGCTCCATTTCGGGTAATGAGAGGGCTGACTCATTAGCAAAGGTAGGTGCAATTGAAGGCGATATTTATCAGCGTCAAATCGCCTTCAATGAATTTTATTCTTTAGTTCGTAAAAATACCATCGCTAACTGGCAACGCAAGTGGAACGAAGATGAATTGGGCCGGTGGTTCCACTCGATTATCCCTAAGGTTAGCCTCAAACCATGGTTCAAAAGTCTGGACTTGAGTCGGGACTTTATTCGGACCTTCTCCCGACTCATGTCCAATCACTGTTCTTTAGATGCGCTGCTTTTTCGTTTCAAGCTTGCCGACAGCAATCTCTGCGTTTGTGGCCATGGTTACCACGACATCGAACACGTTGTTTGGTCGTGCGAGCTATATTTTGTCGCCAGATCGAATTTAGAAAACTCCCTTCGGGCTCGAGGAAGGCAGCCCAATGTGCCGGTGAGAGATGTGTTGGCTCGGTTAGACCTTGATTACATGTCCCAAATATATGTTTTCCTTAAAGATATCGATCTTCGAGTGTGATTGTTCTTACATCCTTTCCCCCCATTTTCTCCTCCTTTTCGTCCTTCGCGAGCTATCGGTTCCCTAACATTAGAATAAGTTAAATTGTTAATACATATTAGATGTGAGGATAGTTTAAGAATTCAGTGTGATGTGTGAGTATGAATGTGAAAGTGAGTGTGAGTGTGAGTGTGAGTGTGAACATGGTTACAATCTCCTTACATCCCATCCTTTTCCTAAAGAAAATGTGTCACCCTTCTAAACTCGAGTCGACCGCGAGTAATCGGTTTCCTATTTCATTAACCGTAGAATTAAGAAAACATGTTAATAGTAAAAGTATAGTTGAGAGTTTGGCTTCTTTAAACCTATGTAACTGAGCCTGTACAAATAAACGAATTATAAAAAAAAAAAAAAAAAAAAAAAACAAGACTATTATGTTTAATAATCTAAATCTCGCATACTATTGCACTTTGCTCTGTCTTACTTGTTTGAATAGTGAAAAATATTTATGAACTGTTTCTACAATTTTGGTGAATAATAATATCTTCTATATCTCAGAACAAACCCGAATTTATCCACCTCACGATCAGTATAATCTGAGCTACTCACATATGGGATTCTGAAGTTTAATCCTCTTATTCTTCCCATTCTCGTGTAATTTGATACACGTGACATGAGGTTTGATTCAATTATTTCAACAGGAACTGGTCAGCACACAAGACAATTGAAAATATATGTAACGTAAAAAGTTATAACTATCGTCCTGATTCCGGTTCGACAATTGTGAATGTTTGAATTACGAAAACTAGCTCTGCAATGCTGGAAAAACTTTACAGTCATTATTTTATATTCAAAATATCAACAAATCAATATTATACATAATCAATCGTAATGATCGTATTTGGGCCAGTGGCCTCCATTGTCATTTTAGGGTATTGCAACTCTCTCCTAAAAATAGAAACAAATAATTTCAGTTCATTTAGGACAATCGGAAGTAGACCTTCGCCATGTTTCAATGGGCCTACGGGAGCTACATTTTCAATCCTTAATTACATCCCATAGCGCATTTAGCGAATCCAAATAAACAAATTTACGTCCTCTGGATACGTCAGAATTTCGTTCTAAAAAGGCCATCAGGCAGGTAAATTGCTGTTTTTTTTTATCTTTGGTTTCTTAAACAAGACAAGACAATATTCAAAATGTTAGCAAAAAAGCTAAATAAATACGAAATAAATACTAACTCCATTCCGCGTGACTAGCTTTGACCATCTAAAACACAAGTGACAAATATACCTGTTTTTCTCCGTGACATGACAGTATCGTGGTATTCACAATAACACCGAGTTCATCAATGTTGTCACGACGGATGAACTCTTCTGGATTCTACACACACGGTGACAGCCATAATGAGGTTGTATACAATTCACTTCGTTTTCACCGTGAAGTGACGTTCGTGATACGGCCCATTGTATTGTGCCCAACGAGGTTATCACAACAAAGGCTGAAAGGTGGCTAGATTTTCGCCGAATAATCGCCATCAGTTGTCAACAGTATCTCGCATACCCAAACAACTATCAGTACGAGACGCCTCATTGAAACCTCAACCGCTCCCCGTGTCAAGGTCCATCCAGAAGGTGCAACTGGAACCGGCCGGTGGGCTGGTTTCTTCCGGCCCAAACGGAAAATCTCTCAATGTCATTCAGATTTCGAAAGATCTGGCAAAACATTATTCTTCCGTGGTCGAAATCTCTAAGGTTAGACCGAACAAACTGCGTGTTGTCGTGAGTGATCGGAAACATGCAAACGATATTGTTTTTTTTTTTTCCAAAATATATTTTTTATTAAGGCACATGTGGCGTTAGCCTGACGGGGCCGGGAGTCCAATATTTTGACAATTTTTGTCTTACAACTATGTTAGTAATATGTAACCGATTACTCGCGGTTGGCTCGAGGTTAGTATTACAAGTGTTCTCATAATTGGTATGTTGCAGTCTTCGATGCTCTATACGTGTGCCCGACACGGGCTACTTCCTATTGGGATGCAGCTGACCATTAATCAGCAACGCTCCCTAGTCTGTACCCCATATCTAGCGTGGTGCGTCTTTCTCGACTCGAGGAATCCAGGATAGAATGGTTAATTCTATTATAATTGTTGTCGACCAGAGGTTCACCCTAGAACATCGTGTCTACGTGCTGTCCCATGACGTAGAAATCCCGGGGGTGGTAACTGAAACGGGTCTGACGTGTGGTATTATAAAAGAAGGAGTTGGTAAATTCGAAAGTCTTCCTTCGGTAAATGTTAAAATTTTGGATTGCCGCCAACTAGGGGAAATCACCCAGGAAAAAGAAAAATCCAAATTCACGTTGTTCTTTTACATTTTTTTTTGCTGGTGCCGCCCTTCCTGACTACGTTATGGTGGACAAGTTGAGGCTACCGGTGCGACTCTCCGTGCCAAAGCCCATGACTTGCAACAAATGCAAGTCATTTGGTCATACAGCGGATTATTGCGTCAACAAGGAGCGCTGTGCCACTTGCGGAGAGCAACATGAGGGGAAATCCTTCAGTGCGACTAAGCATAAGTGTCCATATTGCAGGGGTTCCCCACACGTGTTCTCAGCTTGTGAAACTAACAAGAGCCGCCGGGATAAGCAGAAGCGCTCGTTGAAGGAACGCTCGAAGCGGACTTCTGCGGAAATTTTGAAAGGGCGCTTCTGGCTCAACAACAACAACCAATCAACACACACAATGTCTTCGCCACGTTGCCAGTTGACGAAATGGAAGCGGACACAGCTAACAGGGGCACACCGTTTAATTTCAAAGGAAATTCCCGGCGCAAACATGTGACCACTCCCAAAGTTCAAGGACAAGTCCCTCCGGTGATACCTCCTGTTAGTTTGCCAAAAAATTCGAGTGCAGCGGACAAGCACAATCAGGCTCCTCCTGGCTTCCGTGGGAATAGTTCACCTTCGAACGACCTGGCACTCGAGGGGACATCAAAAACCCCAACTGTCCCTGTTTTTTCGTCCAGTTCAACTTCCCAATCGGGATTTGGAAAGTTGACTGACATTGTGGATCAAATCTTCACGTGTTTTAATGTTTCCGACTCCATCATTGTCACCGCAATTGTCTTTAATTTTGCAGCTATTGATCCAAACATGGCCCCTCCTTGCAATGATTATCTCTCTTGATGTCTAATTTAAATAAAGAGGTCGGAGATATCGCTGTTTACAGAGAAGAAACATTGACTGGAAAAAATATGCGGACGCGGTTGCTCTAGCCATCAATTCCAAATATGGTTTACCTCCATTGGAGGAGTATATCTTTCATTCTCGTTTGATCTATGACAGCGCGGTTCGCGCTCAAACGAAACCCATCCCAGGCTCCACTATTCGTCGAAGGCCTCCCAATCCATGGTGGGATAGCCAATGTTCCAAGCTTTATCAGAACAAATCGAATGCATTTAAAGCTTTTCGGAAACGTGGGACCGTTGAAAATTTTCAAACGTATTTAGACCTTGGAAATCAATTTAAAAACTTGATCAAAGGGAAAAAAAACATGCTTATTGGCGAAATTTCGTGGGAGGTTTGTCACGAGAAACGTCAAGGAAAAAATTATGGAAAGTGGCTCGAAACACGAGAAATCGCTCTTCAATGAATGAAAGCGAAAAATATTCAAATCGATGGATTTTTAATTTTGCTCGGAAGATTTCGTTCCCATGCAAAAAATTGTTCGAGATATACCACAAGATAGATGCGATCTTGAGTCCGAGTTTTCGATAGAAAAATTCTCTCTTGCTCTCCTTTCTTGTAACAATTCTGCCCCAGGATCGGATAGAATTAAATTCAACTTGTTGAAAAACCTCCCTGATGTCCCTGAAACGTCGCTTGTTGAATTAATTCAATCGGTCTCTGGAGCATAATATTGTTCCAGATAATTGGAGATAAGTACGAGTTATAGCTTCGTACCGCCCAATAGCAATGCTGTCTGGTATACGGAAATTGTTGGAGAAAATGATCTTGTTTCGCCTTGATCGATGGATTGAAACGAATGGCCTACTCTCAGATACACAATATGGGTTCAGCAGAGGCAAAGGAACGAATGATTGTCTTGCGTTGCTTTCTTCAGAAATTCAAATGGCTTACGAAAAAAAACAAATGGCTTCAGTATTCTTGAACATAATGGGGACCTCTGATTTAGTTTCAATAGAGGTCCTGTCAGTCAAATTACATTCTCGGGTTCTGCCGCCTCTATTGAATAATATGTTATATAACTTGCTTTGTGCGAAACATTTGAACACGGAGATTCAGTAAGTCGGGTCTTCTACATGGGCATCCCCCTGGGCTCATGTTTAAGCCCCCTTTTGTACAACTTCTATGTGAGCGACATTGATAATTTCCTTACACAAAATTACAGCCTGAGACAACTTGCAGATGATGGAGTGGTGTCTGTCGTATGATCAAAAGAATCCGACCTGCAAGAACCCTTACAAGATACTTTGAACTATTTTTCAACCTGGGCCATTGATCTAGGCATTGAGTTCTCCACGGAGAAAACAGAGATGCTCGTCTTTTCGAGGAAGCATAGACCAGCAATACTGAAGCTTCAACTTTTGGGTAAACCAATCACTCGTGCTATGTCATTTAAGTATCTTGGGGTTTCGTTCGACGCCAAATGTACTTGGGGGCCCATATTAGGTATATGAGTAAAAAATGTCAACACAGAATAAACTTTCTCCGTACAATTACCGGCACCTGGTGGGGAGCCCATCCCGAAGATCTTATAATGTATCGAACAACTATTCTCTCGGTGATGGAGTATGGCAGTTTCTGTATTCAATCAGCTGCCAAAACACACTTCATTGAACTCGAGCGAATTCAGTATCTTTGTCTCCGTATTGCATTAGGATGTATGCCCTCAACGCATACTATGAGTCAATTTGTGATAATATCATTAATTGAGGAGCTTAGAATGCAAGGGGTGTAAGTGACTTGATCGATTTCTCTTCATCAACTTTTTCTTCAGTTAATAACTCAACTGCAAAAATGTTCCAATTTGAGTTTGCTATAGAATCCGATAGATGAGGTTCTGACCTATCTTCCGCATTGTCAAATACAGCTGGGAATGTATTTGCAGCTAAGTTATGACCAAAAGAGAAAGTCGATGTAGAGAAATCGATCAAATCACTTACACCCCTTTCATTCTAAGCCCCTTGTTCGAGACGAGATTACGGTGAGCCTAATCGCGACAACGTTTGATAAAAGCGCCTAAAATTCGCGGCTAAATTCGACACCGAGAATGACACGTATCCGACAGTATTCTTCCAAAGATGACGAGAAGCAAAAGAACGTGTTATAGGTTCAACTGGTTTGTTCAAAGTCAACGTATATTTCGTATACTTCTTTTGTGGCTGGTGGTCAAGCGCGGCAAAGAACTAAAGGTCGATAGTGCTGGACAAAGGCTATTGATTTGGTATCGATTATCCTATTATCTGTTCAATTTGAGGCAATAATCTTTTAGGGTGGTGTGCGAAATATTGGATTCCAATTATTTTTTAACTATGGTTTGAACATGCCGGCCACCTTGAAAAGTATTTTCAATATTTACAATCTAGTTTACAAGAATTCATTTTTTATTCAATTTTTTTTTACTGATTAGTTGAGTGCTGTTGAGGGATGGCCGTTGGCTGCTCTGCTGCAATCGCGGGGTCTATCTCTATTGGTAGAGGACATAGCTTCGTGAAGGGCCTCTTGATTAAGTTGACGCTGTTTGGCAACTTCACGGTAGCAACACGTATTAGTCCATCTTGTCCTGGGTGAGTGGCCACTACTCTTCCCATCGACCATCGGCCAATCGGTAGGTTGTCATCGCGTATCAGCACAATCGATCCATTGAGAAGATTAGGATTCATAGTTGTCCATTTATATCGAGTTTGTAGGGTGGACAAATACTCCTCGTGCCAACGTTTCCAAAAATGTTGTGTTATGCGCTGAATCTTCTGCCAGTTGTCGAGACGATTCTCGGGGATTTCATCCAGATTGGGCTCAGGAACTGCTAACAGTGGGCGGCCTATCAGGAAATGTCCCGGCGTTAGGGCTTGCAGATCATTTGGATCTGATAATAGCGGAGTTATAGGACGTGAATTTAAACAGGCCTCTATTTGGGCTAAAACGGTGGTAAATGATTCGGCTGACAAATGGTTGTTGCCCACAATTCTGCGCATATGGTGCTTGAAGGATTTGACGCACGCTTCCCAAAGACCATCAAATGTGGGAGCGTGTGGGGGGATGAAATGGAATTCAATCTTGAGAGCAGCAGCTTCCATGTACACTGCTTGCTTATGTTGTTGTGATAGAAATAATCGACGTAGATCTCGGAGTTCACGCTGAGCTGCAGTGAAATTTGTTGCGTTGTCGCAGTAAATGGTGCTGGGGATTCCCCTGCGGGCGACGAATCGACGTAGTGCTGCTATGAAGGCCGCTGAACTGAGGTCAGATACGAGCTCGAGATGTGCCGCCTTGACAACTAGGCATACAAATACTGCCACGTAAGCCTTCACTGGGGCTCCTGTTTGGTTTTGATTTAAATAAATAAAATTTGGTTTTAAATAAATCGGACCTGCATAGTCGATTCCCACAAATTTGAATGGATGTGCTTGTGATATTCTTGCAGGGGGCAGTTGACCCATTAGCTGTTCAATACTTCTAGGTTTTGCTTTAGCACAAATAACACAGTTATGGACGACCTTCCGGGCAAGGTTACGACCTCCTAGAGGCCAAAACTCATGTCGCACTATTGATAAAAGCAGCTGAGGTCCCCCGTGCAAGCTTCGTTCATGGGCAGAGGTAGCAATTAGAAGCGATAGTGGGTGTTTGTCAGGTAACACTAGAGGATGTTTTGTATCATACGGTATGTCAGCATGTTGTAGACGCCCTCCAACACGTATAAGGCCGTCTTGAAGCTTCGGATTGAGATAACGAAGGTGTGAGGAACGAGATACTGGGTTTCCTCTAACTAAAGCTTCCAATTCGCGATGAAAATATTCTTGCTGAGCGACACGAACTAGTGATAATGTTGCTCCATGGATTTCGTCGTTAGTAATCGAACCTATACGTGGAGAGTCCTTCGACGAGCAATTGTTCACGAAACGCCGGCAGAGAGAAGTGATGCGTAGTAATTTAGATAAAGAGGAGTAGCGTTCAATAAGATTACAGTTTGAAACGGTGAGATGTAGAGCAATTTTACGTGCTTCTAGAATGTTATCTGTTTGAGGATACGACAGTATTATGTTTTCCGGCCAACGTTGATTGGTATTCGATAGCCAGATAGGTCCATTCCACCAAAGGGTATTTTCCACGATGCCATATGCTTGAACTCCTCTAAAAATTAAATCGGCAGGGTTTTCTGCGCTAGGAACGTGTCCCCATATTGCGCACGAGGTGAGTCGCTGGATTTCCGCGACCCTGTTTGCCACGAACGTCTGCCAAGTCGAAGGTGTGGCGGCCAGCCAGTGCAGGACAATGGTTGAATCTGTCCATAAAATAATGTTGTTATGCTGACCGATGCTTTCTATCACCATTTGTAAGAGGTGTGAAAGAAGAAGAGCTGCGCAGAGTTCCAGACGAGCTTTTGATTTTACTTCAAGAGGAGCGATACGAGATTTGGCCGCAATCAAATGAACCACACAAGAACCGTTTTCAGCGATGGATCGCATGTATATACAAGCTCCATATGCTCTTTCGGAGGCGTCGCTGAAACCATGCAGCTCGATATTGTCGAAACTATTCAGCGATGAGATGAAACGAGGAATACGGAGATCCTTGAGGAAGGCAATATGCTGCTGATAATCTAGCCACATTTGCTGGACAGTAGGCGGTAAACAATAGTCCCATGGATAATCTTGCTTCCATAATGTTTGAACAATCATCTTTGCTAGGACGATCACTGGACTCAATAGGCCAAGTGGGTCGAACAGACTTGACATTTGTGACACGATAATTCTTTTGGTGTATCTACTAACTGGAGACCAAGTTGGTATTTTATAACTGAGAACATCTGTAGAAGGTTCCCACAACAGACCCAGCGTTTTAACTGTTTGGTCAGCGTCGAGATCGAGAAGGGTTCTTGTTTCCCTTAGTTGCTCAGGGAATATTTCGAGAACATTTTGCGAGTTAGATGTAAATTTGCGTAGCGTGAATCCTGCCGAATGCAGCATAGCGACGATTTGTGTGCATGTACTCTTCAGCGTATCAATGTTGTTGCAGCCGAATAACAAGTCATCCATATAGAAACTCGTTCGAACTACAGGAGCAGCTAAAGGATAGTTTTCAGCTTCATCTTCGGCGAGCTGCTGTAGCACCCGAGTTGCGAGAAACGGAGCACTGTTTGTTCCATATGTTACTGTTTTAAGCTGGAACATTTTCAACGGAGATTCTTTGTCATCCCGCCAATAAATCCTCTGCAGAGGCTGATCTGTGTAGTGTACCCAAATTTGGCGGTACATTTTTTCTATGTCCGCGCTTATGACATAGGCGTGCATACGAAAGCGCATGACAAGCGCAATCAGTGTATTCTGGATAGTAGGTCCAGCAAGAAGAACGTCGTTTAGTGAAACACCTGACTGAGATTTGCAGGACGCATCGAATACCGTCCGCAATTTTGTCGTAGAGCTTTCCGGGCGTAATATTGCATGGTGCGGCAAGAAATATTGAGGTGAATCATCGATTTCTTCGGGGGAAATTTCCCTCATATGCCCAAGGTTGACATATTCATGAATAAATTCACGATATAGTTGTTTCATTTCAGAATTTGAATCAAATTTCCGCTCTAGTGCTAGAAAGCGACGACGAGCATTGAATTTGTTATCAGTCAGTTGTGGTAATAAATCGTTTCTTTTTGGATTAATCACATTAAGTATCAACTCTGGATACTTAATGTGATTAATTTGAGTCGTAGGTTGATTTATTCGTTGTACACTTGCAGCTTGCGTCGGCAGGTTTGCATTCAAAAACGTTTTGCAATTATAATAAATTTCCTCAATTTCATCGAGAGATTTCTCATATTCTTTCCTAGCATTCGGCACTAATTGTAGAAGCTCCAAAATCGTATTGCGATATTCAACGAATAATTCCTCTAATCGAGCCAACCTTACCATAACCTGTCCCGCATCATTTTCCGATTCAAAATTCTCTACAAACTCGCTTATTCTATAAATCGATCGTCTTATCATGGCTGCCCGACTCTGGACAATGGAGGTCCTTTCATCTGACCCTTTTTCAATGGCGGATTTTCCGCCCGACTTGCTATCTATCTCTGATTTTTCCATTGCAATTGCCCTGTTAAGCTAACACAGAACGAACCCACCTGGTTTTTTGAGTGCGATGATCTCTCAACAACGACAATCCAACGAGGCGGTCCACTACTTATCTTTTGCGTGTGCAACACGTGCACTGTATACCGGAAGTAAAATTCACCAATTTTTCTTTTACACTTTTTCTTTTATACGATTCCACTTCTATAATTAATTATCACACCCGAATCGTCTTCGACTTTCGCTAATCCAATCAATTCCAGTTAATTTCTAACCGCGTGGTCATAACCACCGTTCATAAGTTCACAGCGTTTCGAGAATTTTACACTATAAAATCTGTACGTGTTCGAGAACTTCGCGTTATTAGCCTTTCGAAAACACTTTTACGCCAAAACATTGTTCGGCTCTTCAACCGCTCAGCCGGATAAATTCGCGCAAATTTCCACAATCGTATCACCACGCCGTGTATGGCTCGACAACTTTCGACATTTATTTCCACTATGATCGGAACATCGCGACGATATTTGTTCCGGTTCGAAGGACCATGTTCGAGACGAGATACGGTGAGCCTAATCGCGACAACGTTTGCGTAAAAGCGCCTAAAATTCGCGGCTAAATTCGACACCGAGAATGACACGTATCCGACAGTATTCTTCCAAAGATGACGAGAAGCAAAAGAACGTGTTATAGGTTCAACTGGTTTGTTCAAAGTCAACGTATATTTCGTATACTTCTTTTGTGGCTGGTGGTCAAGCGCGGCAAAGAACTAAAGGTCGATAGTGCTGGACAAAGGCTATTTATTTGGTATCGATTATCCTATTATCTGTTCAATTTGAGGCAATAATCTTTTAGGGTGATGCGCGAAATATTGGATTCCAATTATTTTTTAACTATGGTTTGAACACCCCTCTATTGTGATAATATGTACTTTACTCATGGGTCCTCTATGAATGAGTCCACAGGATTCGGAGTATTCAAAGATTTTTTAGCACCTACCATAGCCTTCAGTATCCTTGCTCAGTGTATATTGCTGAATTGGCAGCGATTCACTTGGCGCTGGACAGCGTCGCCTCACGACCTTCTTCTTCTTCTTAAATGGCACTAACGTTCCTAGAGGAACTTCGCCGTCTCAACGTAGTATTACTTGCGTCATTTTTATTAGTACTTAGTTGAGATTTCTATGCCAAATAACACGCCTTGAATGCATTCTGAGAGGCAAGCTCTAGAATACCACAGTGCAAGTCGGAGGAAATTTCTTTGACGAAAAATTCCCTCGACCAGAACTGGAATCGAACCCGAACCCCCGGCATGTTAGGTGTGACGCTAACCACTCGGTCACGGGAGCACGTCTCACGACCTGTTGAACACTATTACATTGTAACATATAGTCTTAGCTCTGTCGAAGCTATCCGTTCAGTGAGGCCGGAAAAGCACTCGCCGTACTTCCTTGAGAGAATACGAGAAAATTTGAATGGTTTATCCAGACGCTGTTATGTCATCACCTTTATTT
Organism: Toxorhynchites rutilus septentrionalis; assembly: GCF_029784135.1. Lineage (NCBI taxonomy): Eukaryota > Metazoa > Arthropoda > Insecta > Diptera > Culicidae > Toxorhynchites > Toxorhynchites rutilus. Next base: position 229,227,758 of record NC_073746.1, read on the forward strand.
GGGTCGCTCCACATTGCTCAATTCCGGGTAATGAGAGGGCTGATTCATTAGCTCTCTCAATGTCAGCTAATATTTTATCGATCCATTTTGGAGTATTCATTTCTAAGACCATTCCGCCTCAGTATGAAAACGAAAACTACGAATCATTCATTCCTAGGATACTGGTACAGTTCGCGATGAAAAGATCCTATAATTTACCCGAAATTTTGATCGATCGGCTAAGAAAAACGTCTCAACTTATTAGCAGAAAACGTTAACAGAAGTTTAAGGATTGTACTAAGCTCAAAAAAAAATCTGTTATCATTAAAACTTACTGCTGTTGTGACAACAAATCCTGCTTACTGAAACACTAGAAAAACTGTTTTTGGCTCTTTATGGCAATCAATTCAATGATATGCAACCCATCTTTATGCATTGATTTTTGACGAGTTTACAGCATTTCAAAACCATATAAAAATTTCGACTTCGCACTTTGTTCCTTTGATTTTTTTGTCGAGTGTATTTATAAAATGCATAATTTGAATCTATTTTCAATGTATTAATATTGGGAAAAATATTCACCCTGGATTGTCGATATTCGCCCAATGTTCTTGTTTAATCGAAAAATTGTCTCATGGACCCAATTTTCTCACGTCTTATTTTTCCTAATATATGTTCTTTCTTCTGCATTTTCTTTTCATTCACACATAAATTTGTAAAATTCCTCATAACATCAGCCTCAGCCTTGATAATTTTTTCAGCTGGAAACATCTTATATACGCATATATTACAGCAGTTGAACAAAGCTTCCATATAAAGAAAAATCAAACGACCCAAACAAATATTGGACTCGAAGCGGTTTTTCGAGCTCAGTCCAGTGATTTGTTATGTTGGAAATTATTCTCTTGCTCCCCGATGGATCTAGCTCCCACTATAACCTTCACTCTCTACATTTAAAATAGCGAGCTGCGGCCAAAACAAGAATGTACATTAATGTAACATTGACCTCAACATTACATCACATGGTTAAAAAAAAGCCGAATAAAACTCTCGATGGACCAATCAATCTAATGGCTATAGTTTTTATGTGCAACGTAACATTTAATTATAGGTTCAGGCTAAACGAGGACACACCGATTTGTAAAGTGAAAGTTAGCTTCACGAAGTTACTTCTCTTACTTACGGCGTTTCTGATTTAATATCGTTAAAATCGGGGAATGTCTTGCGGGACATTACACGACATCTTACCGATGACGGTGTGATTTTCTTCTGAGAAAGTTCCCAGGTGCTACTCACATGCGCTATGTGCTATCAGTGTTGAAAAAAATCATATTCGCTAAGCTCAAATGCATAGATTTTCGGGCTAGGTTGCATCGAAAACCTATATATTCCAAACGAAAGTCAAAATGACAGATCCAGACAACCAGCGAATATGAGCAAATAAACTTTTGTTCTTCAATTTGAAGATTATTTTTCCACCCAGTGTCATTTTCATCTTGACTTTTCAAAATGCCAGAATTGAATTCCATTTTAGACAAATGAATATCAGCTGTTGTTTACTTTTAACCTTGGGCAGCTGTGTGAGGTTGGTCTTTATTTATGCCGTTTTTACCGTCCCGCCAAACAAAATCCTGTGCGATTTCTTGCAAAGTTCGTTTCATCGAACTCTTGCGTTTTTGTTCTGTAAATGATCCAGCCTGACTATTTTTTTATTTTATTTTAACGAATATCGTTTCGAATGTGATGAATATCAATTTGTTGCTTTTGATATTCAAAGTATTAGGCTGTCAAAAAAGTCCTGCGGTATTTGCGCGAGGTGTCGTTGTAAGCGCGTAGTTCTAGTTGTATTCATTGTATCGAGTCATACTATAGCTTGTTGGAAAGGTATTTTATAGTCCTTGTCCTATAGTCGCGCTATAATATAGTCCTTGACAGTGTTTTGTTTGGTTAAGTCGTTCGTGAGTTATAGTGTCGCAAATATGGAGCAAAATAAAGAGAAAATTCGACATATTTTACAGTACTACTATGACAAAGGCAAAAATGCATCTCAAGCTGCCAATAAAATTTGTGCAGTTTATGGACCCGATACAGTTTCCATTTCCACCGCACAACGATGGTTTCAACGTTTTCGTTCTGGTGTAGAGTTCGTCGAAGATGCGCCACGCTCCGGAAGGCCTGTCGTCGAAAACTGGGACAAAATCGCTGAATTAGCCGAGAAAGACCGGCATAGTAGCAGCCGTAGCATCGGCCAAGAGCTGGGGATAAGTCATCAAACCGTTATTAACCATTTGAAGAAGCTTGGATTCACAAAGAAGCTCGATGTATGGGTGCCACACACGTTGACGCAAAAAAACATCTTTGACCGTATCGACGCATGTGAATCGCTGCTGAATCGCAACAAAATCGACCCGTTTCTGATGCGGATGGTGACTGGCGATGAAAAATGGGTCACTTACAATAACGTGAAGCGCAAACGGTCGTGGTCGAAGCCCGCTGAAGCGGCTCAGACGGTGGCCAAGCCCTCATTAACGGCCAGGAAGGTTCTGCTGTGTGTTTGGTGGGATTGTCAAGGAATAATCTATTATGAGCTGCTTCCCTATGGCCAAACGCTCAATTCGGACCTGTACTGCCAACAACTGGACCGCTTGAAGGTAGCACTCATGAAGAAGAGGCCATCTTTGATAAACAGAGGCCGCATTGTCTTCCATCAGGACAACGCCAGGCCACACACTTCTTTGGTGACGCGTCAGAAGCTCCGGGAGCTCGGATGGGAGGTTCTTTTGCATCCGCCGTATAGTCCGGACCTTGCACCAAGTGACTACCACCTGTTTTTGTCCATGGCGAACGAGCTAGGTACTCAGAAGTTAGCCACAAAAGAGGCCTGTGAAAATTGGCTATCCGAGTTTTTTGCCAATAAGGAAGCGATCTTCTATAACAGGGGTATTATGAAGTTGGCATCTCGTTGGGAACAAGTCATCGAACAAAACGGCGCATATTTGACTTAAAACAGATGATTGTAACTAATTTTATGAACAAATGAAAATTCAAAAAAAATACCGCAGGACTTTTTTGACAGCCTAATATAAATAACAGCGAAGTTATGAACCCCATTCAATTCCGCATTCATTCATTATAGCAAATTTGTTCATGCATCAGCGATATGAACGAAATGAACTCGTTTGTTATTGTCATCAATACAGGTCGGACTCGATTTTATATAGTCGACCATTTTTTGTCAACAATTATTTTCAAATCCTATACATAATCGAATCTCAAGAAAACAATTTTTTCATTAATGTATGAATGTCAAACATTAATAGAAAAATAGCTTTTTTTGTGATTCGATTATGTATTGTATTCGAAAATTAACGTTGAAAGTGAAATTGCGATTACATATAATCGAGTCCGACCTGTATAATGAGGGCAGTGTGTTTCAAGCTGAAAAAAAGTAATTTACACTGAAATAAAATCATATTCGTTACTCGTGAATATTTTTTGATATTCTAAGACACTGTGTGCTATAGACGATGAATTTTTGACAGAAAGAAAAACTTATATCGTAATTCATCGGAATCCGGACACTTAAGCGCTTACGATGATAACTTAAACTACTAAAAAATATTGACTTATCATAGCATGAAAAATTACCGTTCAATATTTGTAAATCTCTTCATTGTGACACTGTGACACACAATTTCAATAATGATTTTAAATCCAGACTCTTTTGCTATAAATTTCTAACACATTTTGTCAGCAGCATTGCTCTGAGAGTAATTAGTTATTGATTTTTGTGAAGCTTATATTAGGTTGGGGGAAGAAAAATCCATCATTTTGTCGGTAGCTGGCTGTAGTGACCGGTATCTCGCGTGACATCGATCATACAATCTCAAGTTTAGGCTCGTTGTAAGGGCGACATGGCACATAAAAACATGGCACGTAAAAAAATTCTTTAGCTGTTTGAATGTTTGATCCATTCAGTTTTGAGTTACAGGGTCTTAACAATGGAAGCCAACAAAGAGAAATGTAGGAATGTGTAACATGTACTTTTTCTTTGTTTTATTTTCTTGATTAATAATGCAGTAATGCAGAAATTTGTGTTTCATTTGTATGGCAGCCCCCCCTAAGAGAGGGGGGAGGAGTATCTAACCACCGTAAATACATTTATTACACCCTAAAACCTCCACATGCCTAATTTAGTTTCATTTTCTTGATTAATTCTCGAGTAATGCAGAAATTTGTGTGTTCCCCGGCTCCCTGTAGTTTACTAGTCCATAAGAATCAGACAGACAGACAGACATAAATCCATATATATATATATATATATATATATATATATATATATATATATATATATATATATATATATATATATATATATATATATATATATATATATATATATATATATATATATATATATATATATATATATATATATATATATATATATTTTTTTTTTTTTTTTTTGTAGTGGACGGAAAAAAATAGCTGATTTTGATAGCTTTATTAATGAAGCGCTTCAAAGCTGAAAGTTTAACATCTGTCAGAAACTAGGTGAATAAAGAATATGTTCTACATACAATTCAGTTTCCTTCTAGTTACTTAAAGTCCAACTAACAACGTAATATATCCAATAGATTTCGCTCTGCTCGTCCAATTCGCCTAAGCTACTTCTTAAATATCAATGGGTTATTTTAATATTCGCTGATTAATTCAGTATCTTCTAACCAATATAAATTTCTGTCGCATTCAATGGTTATGCTAAGCATCCGTAGTAAACACCGCCGTCAAAAACAATAAGCCGAGATGTCAAACCGTTGTAGCTGTTGGCTGCCTTTGTTGTGCAGGGCTACCTAATTCGTCCGGGTTACCAGGGGTATTTTGCGGCGGCAACATCCTCCCCCCAATGGAACCTTCGGCTTTCGAAGTTACATCACTTTCAACAAACTCCAGAACAGCTAGTTTTGAAGATGGACGTCTCAGTATTCCTCCTGAGGTTTGTACTATAACTTGTCTGACGGCACCATCTGCTGCTGTAATCACTTCTAGAACTCGTCCACGGGTCCATTGATTCCGCTTTCTATCGTCAATGATTAGCACCAACTCTCCAGGTTGAATGTTTTTCGTTTTTCCAAACCACTTTGAACGCTTCGTGAGTGTCGGCATATATTCACTCACCCATCTCTTCCAAAATCTATCCAGTTGCTTTTGCAGAGTTCTCCAGGATCGTCTCAGTTCATTAGCATCGCCGATGTGTTGGACCGAAGGCTGTGTAACTCCTGATGAACTGCCGAGCAAGAAATGGTTTGGCGTTAAAGCTTCCTGTTCCGTTGACTGTAGCGGTAAGTACGTTAGTGGACGACTATTAACTATCGACTCAGCCTCCACTAACAGCGTTTGGAAAGCCTCGTCATCTAGTTTTTCATCACCATAAGACGTTGACAGTGCAGACTTGACTGAACGTACCATACGTTCCCAACACCCTCCCATGTGGGGCGCGCCGGGGGGAATGAACCTCCACGTCGTGGAAGCGTTGGTGAATGTAGCGGATAACCCAACATATATCTGTTGACGAAGAATTCTTTCTGCGCCATGGAAGTTCGTTCCATTGTCGCTATGTAATTCTATAGGAGCTCCTCGACGATTGACGAACCTACGTACACTCATAATGAAGGCCTCCGTCGTGAGGCTGTAAACAACCTCCACGTGAATTGCTCGTATAGTTAGACACGTAAAGAGAGCTACCCATCGTTTTTCATGACATCGTCCTCTTTTTACTAAGATTGGTCCGAAATAATCCACTCCAACGTACGTGAAGGGCCGAACAAAAGGTGATAGTCGTGCTTCGGGTAGTGGAGCCATTTGTGGAACAACCGGACACGCATTTCGCATTCTACATAGCAGGCAGCGGTTGAATATATTTCGTACAACTCGCCGCAAGTGTGGGATGCAAAACTGTTGTCGAGCTTCGTTCACAACTGTCTCATTATAGCCATGTTTAAACTTTCGATGCAAATCTTCCAAAATCAAATTTGTTACGTGATGTTTTTGAGGAAGTATCACTGGGAATTTTACACCATAGGCAGTTCGCTTGGCTGCTCCAATTCGTCCATCGACTCGTAGGACTCCCTGCTTATCGACCTTAGGGGTGAATTGATAAATGGAACTAGTCCTTTCAACAGTGTTCCCAGATCCCGTCAGCATAGCCATCTCTTCTGGATACGATTCCCATTGTGTCATCTTAAACAATGTTATTTCTGCTTTTTGCAATTCGCTCTGTGTAAGATGTCCAACATCTCGAACGTCAGCCGCCTTGTGAGAATTCGTTACAAATCTGTGCACGTATGCCATTGTGCGTTGGAGCCTACTCCACGAAGAGAATCGCTTTACATCTATGATCATACCCGATGCGTGTATTTCTTGATGTGTATTTTTACCCAATCCCGCCAGCGTTGAAAAATGTTATTATCCACTAACTCGTCCCACTTCGTTCCAGCACGCCACACGTCTTGGATAAGAATTCTACCGAATATAAGATACGGTGTAAGAAGTCCCAACGGGTCGAAAAGAGTCATCACGCATTGTAGGATTTGACGCTTAGTAGGTATTGTGTCATTTTCGATTATTTTCCTGATGTTTTCTCGCATGGTCGTCTCGAAATGGATCACATCCTCTTCACTGTTCCACAGCATACCCAGCACACGTTCGGGAGTACCAGCATTCTCTAAATTGAGATTTTTCTCAACCTTTTTCGCGTTTTCTCCTAGGTGCTTCAGAACTGCCGGACTGTTGGAGCACCAGTTGCGGATCTCGAAACCTCCTCTTCTGTGTACTTCTCTAACGGCTGTTGCCACTCGTTTGGCTTCTTCTTCGTCGGGGAAGCTATCAAGATAGTCATCCACGTAGTGGTTATACAGAATTCCTTCGACGGCTCTAGTGAATTCTTGTGCGAATCTCTGAGCGTTTGTGTTCTTCACAAACTGTGCAGTCGCTGGTGAGCTGGTTGAGCCGAACGTAGCTACATCCATCACAAATATTTCGGGATCGTGGGAAGAGTCAGGGGACCATAGGAAACATTGTGAGTACCGGTCGCGCCAACGGATAAAAATCTGGTGAAACATCTCCCTAATGTCACCGACTACTGCCACCTGGTGTTGCCGAAAATGGAAGATAACTGTTGGTAAAGACGCCAACTGATCGGGCCCTTTCAATAGCATGCCGTTCAACGAAACACCATCGACTTTCGCTGAGGCGTCCCATATAAGGCGAACTTTCGAAGGCTTTTTTGGGTTGACTACTGCACCTAAGGGCAGGAACCAAATTCTACGAGGATCGACAGCCGCTAATTCTCCGACTGATGCACGATGAGCATAACCTTTGTCGATGTATTCCTGTATCTGACGTTGAATATTTTCCTTCAAAGTCGGATCCTTTTCCATTCTACGCTGCAAACAGTGCAGCCTTTTGATGGCCATTGGATAGCTGTCTGGAAATTCAAAATCATCGAATTTCCACAGGAGGCCTGACTCGAATCGATCGCCCACTGAAACTGTGGTTTCCTGCAGTATCTTTAACGCCCGTTGATCTTCCTTAGACATACACTCGTTTCTTGGACGAGCCCCGACTTCCTCGATCGAAAAATACGTCTTGATCGTTTCATCCATAGATTCCATCTCTATTGCATTCGCAGATATGCATGTTGACAGAGGGAAATCTAGCGTTCCTTTGACCGCCATAGACGCACCATCCAAGCCGAGTTTTCACGGCCACTGGATTACCTTCTTCTCCTTCCCGTGTCTTCAAAGGCAGTGTCAATTTAAGATTGTCAATTCCAATAAGCAAGCGAGGTACAGCGCCACGGTACCCTTCGATTGGAATTCCTTGAAGGTGTTGATAGTGCAGTTTCATGTCATTGATTGGTAGCGTTTGCACCGGTAGGTCTAGTGACTGGATTGTTCCGACATCATTTAACCAATAACGCTTCATCTTTCCGATTCCTGATATTTCAAATGTAACTCGCCTGGATTGCTTTTCCTCGCGGGTCACGTTGCTCGTCCATTTCAAGCATAGTGGCTTATCATAGCCATTGACTTCGAGATTGTCCGCCAAACTGCTCTCTATCATCGTAAGAGACGAGCCCTCATCCAAAAAGGCAAATGTATCTATGCTACCAGTACGACCGTAGAGGGTAACTGGTACGATGCTAAATGTCTTTAAATTAACGGTAGGAGATTGATTTCGGTAACCTACCCATTTCATTTTGTATTCTGCGGGTAGTTTGGCCACCAGATCTTTCAGTAGTGTTGGATTGGCTAAGTGTTCTTGTAAGTTCGCTGCAACAATATGGTTACAAAGTCCTTGTACCATTGTTCCGAAGTCGATCATGGTCTCGAGTTTGTCAGCCCTCGGAATCGGAGTGGATTTAACTTTTTCGACGAACTCTTCAATGAGTATTTCAGGGCGGCCAAATCGCATCGTTAATGACTCTATCACCTGAGGAACGGACGCTGGAAGGATTAATCGGCTGCGCACGCATTCCCAAGCGATGCCTTTCAGGCAGCGCTGGAGGCGAATCATATTTTCACCGTTGCTATACCCGCAGGCCTCCGTCGTATAATTATAGTTGCTGATGAACACGGGCCAGTCCGCGGGGTCGCCGGTGAAAACGGGTAAATCACGTGGAAGGACCTGTCTGGCGGCTAGTTGCTCTTGTGACGGCCCAAATCTTGTTATAGCACCATCCTGAGACTGTATTTGTTCCGCTGCTACTCGATGGTGAAAATCACTCTGCTCCGAACGCGCGTGGTTTCGCCCAGGTATGAAAAAAATCTTCGGTGGGTCCACAAGGGGAACCGTATGAGAATTGTTACTCTCTTGTCCCGAGGGCACGTTACTCCGCAGCTGTTCGGGTACGAAAGGGACGTTTGGAATATTTTGTTTATCGATGTTGACTGAATCGATGCGTTTGTTCCCTCCTGCAAAATTTCCGGGCTGCTCCTGAGCAGTTGACCAACGGTGGTTTAATAGAGAAAATGTGCCATCTGACTGCTCTTTAAAGCGTGTACTATTCCGTGTCTCTTCGCAAATTTGAGCTGTGATCGGTTTCGATATCGTATTCTCCACTGGTGAAATTTCCCAATTCACATCGTTGATTTGGAATAAAGATTGCTTTGTGCTTCCAGAAATATTCCCGCTGACTTTAGGAACCGCTCCCTTATTCGTCGTAATGGGCGGGGGTGATTTGGTTGTTTATGTTGTTGCAATTCAACCTGAAGCTGAGTCAATTGAGCTTGCAGCGCCTGAATTTGCTTTTGTGACTCCTCTTCTCGAAGCTTTAGTTCCTCACGCAACTTCTCGACCAGCGAAGGCTCTGTGAATTCAGGTGTCACTGATTGCCCGGTCTGATCGACCGGTTTCGGTAATGATTGTGTGGCTGGAAGATTATCGATGCTGGTAGTGGTTCCTCCCACTGCGCCTTCGTTCGCGTCTGTAGTTATTGGTTCCTCTGCGTGTTTGAGCACCCACTGATTGGTACGAGTAGATGAACTCACAACGCTGCGGCCGCTGCGAGCACTACGATTTTCGCTCTCTTCTCGCAGGATCATCAGCTGATGTTTCTCTTCCAGGTGTCTTTTCTGCAATTCGTGCTCTTTTAGCATTTGCTGCCTCTCCAACTTTTGTTGTTCTGCTAAGCGGGCCAAATATTGTTCGTGTCGTAACTTCTGACTATGGGTCCCAGACCTGGCTGAAGTCACAGAAATACTCTCGAGTGTGTTTTGCACAGGAAGACATCGCGAACAGATACAATCGCGATTTGCTATGGAAGCTGTAACTCCGGCACACGAGAAGTGCCACCACTTGTCGCATTTGTCACAACAAACGTAATTATCGGCAGTATGAGGCCTATCACAAGCTACACAACCGGACATTTCCAACTCAGCTGTCTGTACAGAGTCATTTGTATTCATGATTGAATTCTTTGAAGAATGTTGTAGTGGACGGAAAAAAATAGCTGATTTTGATAGCTTTATTAATGAAGCGCTTCAAAGCTGAAAGTTTAACATCTGTCAGAAACTAGGTGAATAAAGAATATGTTCTACATACAATTCAGTTTCCTTCCAGTTACTTAAAGTCCAACTAACAACGTAATATATCCAATAGATTTCGCTCTGCTCGTCCAATTCGCCTAAGCTACTTCTTAGATATCAATGGGTTATTTTAATATTCGCTGATTAATTCAGTATCTTCTAACCAATATAAATTTCTGTCGCATTCAATGGTTATTCTAAGCATCCGTAGTAAACACCGCCGTCAAAAACAATAAGCCGAGCCGAGATGTCAAACCGTTGTAGCTGTTGGCTGCCTTTGTTGTGCAGGGCTACCTAATTCGTCCGGGTTACCAGGGGTATTTATATATATATATATATATATATATATATATATATATATATATATATATATATATATATATATATATATATATATATATATATATATATATATATATATATATATATATATATATATATATATATATATATATATATATATATATATATATATGTATATAGAATAGATTAACTACCCAAATTATATTGAACTGCAACAAATTGCATTAAAGTTTTGGGTGATGATTTCTCAACCTGTTTGTCCAGATGTGCAATGGAGCCACTCTACAAGCAGCGTAGGGGAACCGCGGGTAATACGGACAGTGGGGGTAATATGGACAGGTGGTTGGTTTGTACAGTTACATTTTGAATTTCAGATTTCTGTTAATGAGAACACCTTCTACATGTTATTCTATAATATTTAAGCCACCCTATGGCAATGCATACTGATCTAAAGAGGAAAAGGGAAACAAAAACCGAAAATCATACTTGATTCCGCGTGTGGATGTTATTTTAGCTGCTTCGATATTAAGCTTTTTTTGGGTGGTTTAGTATCAAAATACAATTAGCTGATGATTATATTTCGGTTTGTGTATGGAAAAGGAAAATAATTTTTGAGTGGGAATTTGAATTATTGAAATAATTGTACTGGTAGGGTAAATCGGACAGTTGCCAGTGGGAGTGAGATGGACTCTGAACTTTGCGTCTATAAATGGACTCAAATTGCCAAATGTGGACTGTTTAGAAGCTGACTGGAACCAAAAGCAAAATAGTCGAGAGTCTATCCGTTTATACTGCTGAAAAGCACGATATCACTTCTTGGTGGATTAATTCGATTTTTTCATCATTAAACGGACATTCGTGATGAGTTCAGACCTTGGTTGAAAAAAATTATTCTTCTCGCGATCGATAAACCTCTACGCTTCATATATTACAAACCTGTCCATATTACCCCCACTATATGTCCATATTACCCGAATCGAAAAAAATGTTGTACTTTTTGGTCTGTTTTAATTTCAGTAAAAATATTGAAAAACATTTTTTTTGTAAAATATTTGGCCAATTAGGTAGAAAACAGAATATTGAATTGCATGAAAATGCATCAAAGTTTTGGGAAACATGAGTTTCCAACGATATATTTGAAGTTCTTTTTAACATGTCCGTTTTACCCCCACCTCCCCTACAAGTGTTCATGGTTCATGCATCTTCGTCATTTTCGTCTTCCCCTTGCACTTCAGGTAATATCGTTTTCTGATATGATGTTTTCTGGAGCAGGCAAAAGCCCAGCGTGCTTGAGATTTTTTTTCAAAAATATGGATAATATGTTCTCATCTTTTGCGCCAACAAAATACGTATTCCAAATGGCATAATCTTAGTCCTAATCAAAATCCAACAAAGTAAGCTTATTCTGTCTTTCCACTAGACACTAGTTTACAAACCAAATGACAATATGATATAATAATAGAATTTTTTAGAGTATTTAAAGTATTTAGATTTGATGAAATTGATATGCGTGATATCATCCTCTTTTGCAATAGTTTTTCTTTCTCCCGGTAGAATGCTTCAGCAAGCTTCCCAAATTTGTAGAGTTTGCCCGGTCCGTCTTTGCCGATCGTGATCAGGTTCCGCTCTACATTACTGCATATGTCGACCTACGGCACATAGCCTCTGCGGGATTGGTTAACCTTCCGGTAATAGTTCTGCGTATCATTGGTATCAATAGCTTCTTTATTTCGTCATGATCATACAAGTCCTTACAATCGTACCCGCTGTTGATTGTTCATGTTCTCTTTCGCCCTTCTATGAGCACATAGTCAGTTTGCTCCGTCGTTCGTAGATCAAGTGATCTATATATGATCTTGTGGATGTGTTTGCAGAAAAATGAAGGTCATTTGAACTACCAGTTCTCGGGACGCTGCGAAATTGACAATCGCTCGTCTTGGAGTGCTGTCTGTCTAACTGTCCTGTCAGATCATTGATTTGCACATGTTTTCCCTGCCGATTGGCGCGTTCGTGCCCTCGATGGCTCATGTAGATCATGTAGTCCCTACGCGAATAGCTGTCGCAGACATCCACCAGCTCCGCGTAGAACGATTTCTTCTCGGGTCTCCGTTCATACGAGTAGTGCACACTGATTATGCTGTAATTGTAGAACCGGCCCTTCATCCTCAACAAACACATTCTGTCACTTATTGCTTACCACTCTACATTTGAACTAACACGATGAAGTCGACACCCAACTCATCGTTTTAGTAGCCTTTAGTCGTGGTCACGCCTTAGCCGACTCCGGTAGCTAGATCACACCTTTCGAACGTAGTCCTCCGACATCAAATGGCAGGTGCGCGTTATGACAGTCTGATGATCCTCTGAGAAGCTGTTCTTCACTTTGGGTAATACATGACACCAGTCTGATGTTTGATTCGGAATTTAAACTTCACTTTCTCCGGAACATCCTCAAATTTCTTTAGTGAAATAAACCGATCTGTGCGGCTGCAGCATCACAGCATCGATGCTGAACCGCTTTTCGTTGGATAACAGGATTATCATTTTCTCATTCTTCTACGAAGAAAGCAATCACTTCGAACAAGTCACTCGTAGTTCCTTCACCCGCTCCGTAAATAACTCTAGCTCTGGAAGATGCGTGTATGTCTTCTTTGATGATGCTTCGCATGATTTTTTCAGAAATGTTGGCTTGGCTGGTATATTACCTGATGGAACATATCGGATTGCGAATAACCTTTGTACGGACCGATTTGATCGCGTTTGATCTACGTGCAAACCACGGATCTCCACTTCCCTGCTTTCGCTGCTTAGGGCTATCCTGTAGAGACTTTTTGATGCAGTAAACTGTAGCCAAATGGCACCCTACCATCTTGGCAATCTCGTTCGGCTTCTTCTATGCAAGCAGCAAACTCGTAATCACTTCACAAATTCGTAATTCTTCACAAATTTGCAATTGAACAATTCCGATGTTTTGATGCAGCTATAAGTTTTCCAGCTAGAGCGAGAAGAATATTTGAGAATATTATAGTATACGAATGCGAACGCAGTGTACCAATGACTGAGCTAAATAACTGTTTTGCAACTAGTCTTCAGTACCTGTAATTATTTACTTTACTCTATTGGGATCATTTAGTCTAGCCAATTAACTTGTTAATAAATCAAAAGAAATACGTTGATATGGGTGACAGAATCAACTATAATTATATTAGTTTAATTATAAATTGCCTCATCAGGACGTTCAAATAAATACATCACGAGTGAATACACAGAAAATTCGACAGTTAACTCAATTTGGCGTTTACATCTGTCTCAAACAAACATTCGCCTTCAACTCATTCTATATTTAGAAAATCATTGAAAATCAATTCTAGTCCATCAGACAACGAACTTGAGAGTACCTGAACAATTGATAATATGTGAGACCCACTTCCTGTCAGTCATCGTTTCATGATATAATTAGAAATTACAACTTCTGTTCATTTATTGGATAATTTCTTATTGCAATGAAATATGAAAAATCATTCTAATTATACTTATTTTAATAATGTGAAATGTTTTTGCGTGTGAAGAAATTAATCGTTTGTTTAATGTTTTCGCTGACACGGTTCATTTGAAAATTGCGACGTGTCTTCGAAAAGTTCCCATACAAATAGGTGGGCTATCTGTTGGATTAATTTTAGATCGTGCAAAGTCAATCGAAAATGTATTAAAATATTGATTAGAAAAAAAAATCTGCGAAGCCAGTCGAGACATTCATTTGAATAAATTATTTTGCTATAAAGAATCGATTTTTTTCTCAATTTAGTACCGATGCTAAATTGAGCAGAATTTCACAGATTTTTCAATCAGAAAAGAACAGAAAGAGCTTCATTTCGTAATAAAGGAAAAAAGCAGCTAATAATTTATTCGTTTGGCCAGTTGAATGATATTCTGATATTGAGAACAATTTTCCCAACAATATCATTGGATCGTTGCTGTGTTACCCAAGTCTGCATAGAATTCATTCAAATAGACAGAATAAACGTGTTTGTCTATGCCTTTGAGTAAGAAATTCAGGTTTAACTCAGATTTCAGGATTTTATCAAGATAAAAAGATATCGAGATCTTTGTTGCTGCTGAAGACAATAAATTAAGCTTGCATAATCCGTTGAAGTCAGTCAGTAAGAATTATAGATTCTATCGTGTTCTACCCACAGGATATAATTTCCATTTTCTATATTCCTATCGGTTTAAGATCTACTCATATTGACGTCAGATTCCCGGTCCGATCCTCTCTTTTGATGATGCGACAAACTTGTTTTTTTGTATAGTTTCCAATCAGTCAAGTGAGTTTTATGGACAATAAAAGTCTGCCGAAACATACAATTGACCCTCAAACACATTGTCCGTATAATCCATCCCGGAAACGGGCTTCTAAAAAGCAACTTGCTACTAGCACGGGAGAAGCGCGAGAGTTGTGCTGTATTTGTTTTTCTCAAAATCTCGCGCCGACTGATGTCATTCAAATGAACCCAAACACCTGTACAAACTATTCCGTGGATAGAACATCACGACTGACGAAGCGAAAAGCAAACAAGTGAATGTTTGTATTCGAACCGCCATTAGGCCGTAGCAAACCAACAATACCTTAATTACCGCTGCTTGATTGACGACCAAAGAAATCTCATGACATCGTAAATATTCGCACAAGCTATTTGAGTAGTTATCGGTACGGATTGTAAACGAGAAAAACAGACACAACCCCAAGCACACATGTAATGTAGTTATACTTGCCATATTGGCGATACTCACAGTGTAATTAAGTATTCATACAATCTCGGAAAAAATTGGGATGAGCAATTTCAGCGTAAGTCACAATTGATCGTTGATTGAAGATCCACAAAAAAGATCGGATAGACGGTCAGTGATGTTTTATCACAGAATTTTATAGTTTCAATTAGGTTTAATTGCAATCGGTCAAATTTTTGGAACATTGGGGTTTCTTTAACGCCAGTGATCAAAATACTACCAATGGTTGTCGCCAAAACAAAAATTTGTTACGGCTCGGTACGATATGTGTTAATAAATGTACATTATTGTTTCTGTAAACTAATTATATGTGTTATTTTATAAATTTATTAGCAGTTTCTACAGCCATTCCTTGCCAAACCGTTATAGTAGTTCTCAAATTTCCGTGGAAAGTGGCAGTTTTGTTCCTTATAACAAAATATTAGACCCTGCAGTTTTTTTTTTGTTTTTTTCATTAGGCAACCCATTTCTATTTTAGTGTGGATCGAAAAATAGTTTGTTTTCCTTTTTTTCCAAAAATTACTTTTTTTCAAAAAATTATAACTTTTGAACTATTGGACCGATTCAGATGATATATCAAATTGAAGCCAACGAGATAGTCTTCTTCGAAAAAATAATTTGCTTTCATAAATAATGATTGTATTTGCTTTTTATAGTTTACATGGTTTCGGGACCATGGTACTATATCGGTTTGTCATGGAATGGCTCTATATAAATAGGAATCCTGCAGAAAAAGGATAAACAAGGTACTAATTTGCTCCGATTCAAACCTTGTGTATTCGACCTCATTTATAAAAAAAATTAGACGCGTTTTTTTTTCTTATTCTGCTCTTTAGATAAACCATCATGATTTAGGTTGGTATGAAAAGTAAGAGCAAATGAAAGATATTTAAATGAGCTTTTTTTAGAAATAACATACACATGTTCGTCGCCTTGTCACTCATACATGGGTGGTGAGTGTCCTTCTATTAACCATGTATATGTGACGCGTTTCTTGTTGAAGTGAAATATGATTTCAAAAGGAATTTAATGTATCACTCTGAAATACAAATATTCGTATGCAAAATAATTATAAACGTAAGACATAAGAATATAAACATTATGCTATCCTTTTTCATAAATTCACATATCGGAAAAATGGTTGAATTATATTTTGTTACGTGGTATTGGGTAAGGCATTTTTCACATAGACCCATACCTCGCTTTACGGCCGCTCTTTATACGGCATTTCGCTATAACGGCCCACTTCAATTAAGGCACGTTTTCGATTTACGGCCTAAAATGATTCGCTATAACGGCAAAAAAAAATTCGATGACATTACAAGTAGTTTTGTTCCTTGGGGGCTGTCCACATACCACGTGGACAACTTTAGGGGGGGGTAGGGGGTAAGAAAATGTCCACTCTTGTCCACGGAGAGGGGGGATGGGGTATAGACTGAGTCCACGTGGACAGGAAGAATTTTCTCTCTGTATTTATCAATAAACGGATTGAGAAGCCTGAGAATGCTGCCCAGTCAAACGTTCATATATTTTCTCTCATATCATGGATCTTCTTCAGTGAAATCTGTATTATAAAAATATCTCACGTAAATTGTGAATGACCAACTATTTACTATGATCGAACTTTTATAGTTACGGGGTATGCATAGCCCTCATAGCCAAAACTTTAAAAATTAAAAGATTCCATAATGGTTGAGATTCCATGATATTCGTAAATGATTTTTATCAAATATAATTTTCTCTACGTTTTGTTATATCTCGAGAACAATATATGATATTAACGTCTGTATAGTTTTTCATACAGAATTGCGTGTGAAATCATTTTTCCAAAGTATTTTCATTCCATTAATTTCTAGGAATAAATATTTACATTTGCAGGATGTGCATCACTAGTCGTCAACTTAAAACAATTGTACCAGTGTTCTGATAAATTACAGAATATTTCAGGAGGTGATAGAGGATCATATTTGATGAAAAAATCCTACGCATGTAGTCAATTCTCAACTAGGACATTGTTGAATTTTTGTTAAGTCTAATTTTATGTCTTGAACTGACTCTAATTTAGAAAGTACGCTCCTTAGAATAATTATACTGTTCATTTGAAAGATAAGAAAATTTTGCATAGAATGCAATTGTAAAACATTCAAATTAATGGAACCCAGGATCAACTTTTAAATGTAACGAATAAACTTCAAATTTTGTGTTTTTAATTAATTTTCCAAAAATGCATGATAAACTGGATTGTTTCTATCAGCCAAATTGAAGCTCTCCAACCACTCTACAGTTCCTTCCTTGACACCACACTATTATCCTTTTTGTTATCTTCCACTAATTTAAATGTGTTCACAACATAATTTTACGCAAATTTTCCTCAAATGAAAGCATCGTGCAAAACAGCGCACTTTTTGAATTTTCAGTTCAGTCAGTTTAAGGCAAAAAAAAACAGTCTCAAGGAAAAGTTCAATAATTCTTTCGTAGTTAAGATTTGATCATCAGCGTGGAATATTTTTTATGATCCCCCATCTCCTAAAATATTTCGGATCAGCTACCTAATAACCTATATATAACAATATTTTAAACAGATATCATAGTTTTCGACATTTTATTCAATTTATGAGAAAGTTTTCTCAATGGTTTGATCATTTAAAAAAAAATAATAATAATTCAATCGGGTCATTTTTGGAAAAAATTAACAAAATTTCAATAAAATGGGGAGGATAGGGGCAGCGGAGGATTAATTTGGCGTTGAATTGCTCTCTGGTAAACTGTGACGTTTTGATAAGGATTTAAGTGGAGGAAAACTAAAGAGCAATACAAATAACTTATCGTGAAAGATTAGTAAAAAATTATTGAGTCGTGAGTTTTCTGATGTTTTTTTCCCGACGAGCATTTTGGAAGCTATCTAGACATTCAATGCAGGATGGTCAATAAGCAGTTGAAAAATAAAAATATATACGAGTATATAGATATTTAAAATAGTTTTAATAAGGTATTAGTACCCTTTGAAACTATTGCGGAAAAGGTTTCTAAAGTGAATTGATTGTGTGAATGAACCGACATCTCCTGTGGCGAAATGTCGAAAATGTTTTGAGTGATCTTTGAAACGCTGTAACTCTGTTATAAAATAATGCATTCGTCAAAGCATCAACTGAACCATGTATTAAATATTTCCAAGATTGCGATGAGTAGATTTGACCATCGATTTGCTGTGCGTTCATTATTTCATGAAATATTCTTAATTCGAAATCAAAGGATAATTTTTCATTCGATAGAGAATACCTCTGTAGTGAATAGTTCTACTGAAACTCTCTATGAATCAAATGGACGCGAAATAATCATGTTGATTGGATTGCTTTTAAGCATATATTCTTAAAATCTAGAGAAACTTTAAAAACAAACTATAAACGCTTTATCTTTTCTTACAAAGTATAAACGCTTCACATCTACAACACATATACACATCACACACTAGAAATTTGTAGCTTGAAAATGCTGTATTTTTTATCTTAATGTCATCATTTATATCGAAGATACAGGCGTTCCGAAATCTCTGAAAAATTTCGACCTTTTACTCCTCATACTTTGTCAAGTGAGGATCTATAGATATCAGTACATGATTCCTACTTTGTCTTTTCTTTTTTTGAAATTCTTTTTAAATGATAGAAAAAGAGTCTATGTATATAAAATCGTTCTGTTCGTTTTTGTGCGCTTCAAAAACTCGAGCTCTGATGGAGCTCATATTATAACACAACATACGAGCCACTTCAAAATTTGTTGTTGTTACTGCCAACGCCTCAAGAAACTTCAAGATTTCCAGATGAAATAAGCACACTTTTGAAATAAATCTGTGGAAGTAAATTAACTTTCTAGTATTGAATATGTATTCTATGTGACAGCAACACAATTCTTTGCATGTGTTCAAAAATTATGTGCTTAAATTGTATCTGATAGTGATTTTAAATCTATTTAATTTTATTCGATTGGCTTTGCTCAAGATCAATCCTTGGAATTTTGTAATTTATATTCGGATGCGGATTGTTCAACTGGATATTGCGCGTTTCCGTGTTGACAAACCAGATAGCCTTTATATCTTCGAAGATAATGTCCACGTGGACAACATAGGGAGGGGTATGAAAATGTCCACGCTTGTCCACGGAGGGGGAGGGGGAGTATAAAATCGTGCTTTTTCTGTCCACGTGGTATGTGGACAGCCCCTTGCCGTAAAATGTAAGACCCGTATTTTTAATTTTTGCATTAGAGGTGCCTATTCCCATTTTAGGGCGGCCTGAAAAATCAACTCTTTCTCCTTCTCCAAAAATGATTCTTTTTTTCAAAAATACAGCGATTCTAATTGATTCCTTATACGGTTTTTCACTTTGCGGCCAAGATTTGTGGAACAAATCAAGGCCGTAAAGCGAGGCATGAGTGTATTTGAAACGAGATTGACAATAAATCGTACAATAGGTCGTAGTTTTTCACATTTTTCCTCGAATATCTACACTTTCAAAATATTAGACCCGTATTTTTTAATTTTTTCGTTAGGGTGACCATTTCGGTTTTAGGGTGGTCCAAAAAATCTTTTTTTCCAATTTTTCCAAAAATGGCTTTTTTCAAAAACTCATAACTCTTGAAACTACTGGATCGATGCAAATGATCGATATATCAAAATGAAGCCAAAGCTATTCTTCAAAGTTAACATGTTTTCAGTTTTCGTTCAATAGTTCTATGTGACAAGACTACAATTATGCGACTAGAAGCCATATTTCACGCAAGTCGGCTATTTTTTCGAATAAGCCCAACCCAATAAACCCAAATAAATGTATCGCCCAGTAGTTCAAAAGCTATCAATTTTTGAATAAAGTTTAGAAAAAGGGAAACAATATTTTATGGACCATCTGTTAATTTTGAAAAATCATAACTCACGAACAAAAAATGACGCCTCTCTTGATATGATATGTAAAAAAGCTCAGTTTTCAAGAAAAAATATAAAAATATATAGCGCTCTTGGTCTCGAGACCATGTAAACTATGAAAAACAAATACAATCAATAATTACAAAAACAAAATTAATTTTTTTCCAAGAGTAATATTATTTCAAACATGAACAGTTCATTGGGCCTCATTTGATGTGTCGATTATCTGAATTGGGCCAGTAATTAAAAGGTATGGATTTTTGTGGTGGAAAAAGGGATAAAATTAGATTTTTGGTACAAGTTCGCATAATATTTTTTTAAAAAAATTTAAGCTAATTGGCTTCGATTTGATATGTCGATCCTCGAAAAAAAAAAAGAGGGAAACGTTGATTTTCCGGACCACCGTAAATAGAAATGGAAAATTAAAAAATACTGGTCTAATATTATGCGATAAGGAACAAAACTACCACTTTTCGTGAAAATTTGAAAATCACCATACCGGTTTGGTATGCTAATTGGCTTCGATTTGAAAAAAAAAAGTCATTTCTAGAAAGAAAAAAAAAGAGGGAAACGTTGATTTTCCGGACCACCGTAAATAGAAATGGAAAATTAAAAACTACTGGTCTAATATTATGCGATAAGGAACAAAACTACCACTTTTCGTGAAAATTTGAAAATCACCATACCGGTTTGGTATGGAATTGCTGACTGTATATAGATAACTCATACAACGTCCAACTAGTCATCCATACATTGGAAGAAGGGCTCTTTTGCAGAAAAGGAGTTTTTTTCTGACACCGATTTTTTCCTTTGAAAAATTGCTACTAATGTTCTACTCGTAACATTTTTGTGTGTAAATTCTCGCGATTAACGTGTTCGACATTTTTTTCTTTTATGTCAAGAATTTAAAAGAAAAATTAATCCAATAAATATGAAATAAATAAATTCTGTACACGGATACTTTGTTACATTGACGAAAAAAATATATATTCCATTTTTTTTGCGTCGATTTCGAAGAAGCTATGCGATAATTATTTATTGAACAATTAATCATCAAAGACGAATGGGGAATTTTTCATTCAAACAAAAATATTTTCGTATTGATATATCCTACATGAACGTTATAGGAATCGAATGAAAGCTGGTTGAGAAGCTTAATTGTATTTGCTATTGAATATGTTGGCAAAAATTTTTGTCAGTTCACAAAATCTTTGAAAGAACAGAAAGAAACCGATTTTTTATTTCTTCCAATATGTTTGTCCACTACATCTACACACACTACAAGATAAAAAATTAATAAAATATTAATAAAGTATTCCGAAACTTGAGAGTTTCAGGTATCAAATAATGCACATCTCATCTTTTTGCGTTTATTCTATGTACAAAAAAATATTATATTTGTAATGAAACAATCGGCAATTATTTTGCGAGCAAACCAATATATTCTGGCGAAAAATTTATATGTTCTGGCGATTATTCGCCAAACTAATGTTTGATTTAAAGTATTCAGCTAGTTTATTTATTAGATTTCAACTATCATTTAGTTTCCAATCGTTTTGCTTTTTATCAAATGTGATGATAATGAATTAGCAGGTGACATTTGTGACGATTTCTTTTTATCATCTATTTCAAAGCAAGCATTTCAAAGTAACGTCTTGGAATGTTGGGTGCGAAACGAAATTTAAATTATTGTCAGTCGTCACGTATCGAACATAGGGAACCGATAACAAAATCCGTTTGAAAATAACCTGCCGATTATGGACAGATTAACGGCCAGGTAAATATCAACTCAAATTCGCCCATGAGGAAAAAATCTTGTAGAATTTCAAATCCTTCGCGACTGGCTCAAATGAGTTGTTTTTTCGCGGAAATATTTGCCTGGTTAGTTTAATATTGCCAAAATAGCAAAATGACATCGAAGCGATTTGCCATTGTTTGGGGATTGAAAGTGATTAAAAAAATGCATATAAGATTTCAGACAAAACGTTGCCTGAACCCGATGTTAAAACAAATGAAACGAATGACAGCAACGGCCGGGCACAAAACATGCCACACGTAAAAACTATATTCGGTTATGTTGTCAAATTTTTAGATGGATCCATGGCGCGATTATTGAATACTAAAAATACTATAAATATCGGTTTATGTAACTCAAAAATCTTGATCAAAATTACGGGTGGAACTGGTCCTCGACCTTTCTGTTTCAAGCGGTTAGGACTTTCGTTGAGACTAAAATCAAGCTTTAGCATGTTTTCCTGCAGTTCTCCATTGTGGTGAAGAATCCCTAGTGAATTTCCATCTGATTCGAATGACCTTCATTTTATTTAAAATTTTGCATGTCGGCAGAACCGGTTGACTAAGATTTGCTTGTGCTGGCACAATCCAACGATCGTATTCTTCTACTTCTACGATCCAGTCCATTATTATTCGGTCCTGACGAAAATTCCCCTGGAAATTTGCATTTTGATTACCATGATTTCGTTTCCACTTTCGCTTTTTTCCGTTCATGCGATTTTTTTCATCTATCCTGGAACCCGTTCGTGAACAAGTCGCATATGTTAACTTATTCTGTTGAAGATCCCCTATGAAAATCCCGTTCAATAGTGACCTTCATTTCGTTCTCACTTTTGCGTTGCGTTGAATGATTGGCACATTTTTTTATTTTGACACAATTGTTTTTTTATAATATACTGGCACTTTATATCAATAGAGCAATCCACGTAGGAACATCCTTCGGTTTTCAAAATCCCTAAAATATTCGTTTAAGAATTCCGCTCTGCAGATATTTAGATGTTTCTGTCTGCGTTTATGTTTGTGGACAAATGTTCACGAAGGGCAGTGATACGACAAACAGTTCAGAGACTCACGCATATTTGACCATTTGTGATCAACTAAATCCAGTGAATACATCTGGGGCGTACTTCTATGAAACATGATTTTAAGAAAATGTAATAAATGTCAAAAATTGTAAAAAAATATAAGTGAAACTGGATTAGTCTCAGACAATTCCCAATGTTGGGAAAAATTTTGGAGAAATCTGCAATCTATTTGCAACATAGTTTATATCATTTCTTCTGATGATAATCGTTTGTTTGTTTGTTTATTACCTGGTAGCGTAAAGGAAAACCTTTTTTTACTTGCTACCTGCGATTTTTTGAAGGATATAACTACACTATAATTATCTTAATGCATAAAATTTATCAAATTCAACATTATTAACATTATTTGCGGTTCAAAAACTCGAGACAGTCCCTCTTAAAAAACTGCTACCGATGTCGAGCGTCTGACGATAGGAGGTAAAGAGTTGTAGTTTTCCACACCTCGAACGAACAAAGTATTTGAGTAGCTAGTTGAGTTGTTGAGTTGGTTGAGTTGTTAGGTGGAATAATGAGGCTCTGAAGGCGGCGTCCTTGGGAAAACAACAGCTCTTGAAAGAGAACTGGCGGAGACTGCGTCATTATCATCTTGCGCAGGAATATACATGAGCGATACACGTAGAACTTCTCTAGTGGACATCCAATTAGATTTTTCTGTAAATGGCTGACGTGTGCGTAGCGGGTCAAGCCGTAGACAAATCTTACACAGGAAAACAACGCTACCCTCAATCTTTCCATAGCATGGGAACTTGGTTTAACATGTAGGAGTTCGCCAAACATGAAGTGAGGTAGGATCAGTGCTTTGAACAGCTTCAGCCGCGTTTCGTTAGGAGCAGCAGAAGCATAACAGTAGAGCGAACGAAGGCTTGCATAAATTTTCCCGCATTGCTGATTGATCAAGCCATCCCATTTTAGATCCGATTGAAAAATGAAACCGAGGATAGTCGCGCTTTCCGTCCACTCTATAGTCTGCCGATCCATAGTAATAGAGGGTAGCAGATTCGATTGAGCAGCGTTCCTACGAAGGCCCTTAAAAAACATGGCTTTGCTCTCTGATGGATTCACAAATAGATGGTTTTGACAAGACCATTCCATGATTCTTTTGAGATCTTCATTCATCATTCTGATGAGTTCGCTGGAACACGGACCGAAGCGACGGATATAGAACTGAACATCATCAGTATACAGCTGAATCGAGCACCATCTGGAGACGGGTGTTAAATCGTTTACGTGACAGCAGAAAAGCAGGGGTCCGACACAGAGCCTTGGGGAACGCCAGAGGTTGATAAGCCACTTTCGGAATGTTGATTTCCACGAAACACGCTTTGAAATCGCTCATTCAAATACGATTCAATAAGGTTTACAGCGGAAACAACAAAGTTGAACTGAGTTTGTAGCTTCGAACATAGTTTGCGATGAGGAATAGTGTCGAAGGCTTTGGAAAAGTCCAACAGTAGCAAAATGGCAGTACCTTTTCTATTGATAGTTTGTGCCAAATCGTCATACACTCGAACCGCTGCTGTTTGCATGCTTTGCCTTTTTCGGAAACCCGCTTGAAACTCTGATAGAAGATTGCTTTCCGTGATGAAGGCTGACATCTGTTGTTCCATAAGTTTCTCAAATGACTTCGATAGCGAACATAGGATACTGATTGGTCTAAGGTTTGACAAAGCGTTTTAATGTGGCTTCTTTCGATGTGGCAAAACCTTGGAATGTTTCCAACATGAAGGAAAAGTCGAGGTCTCAATGTTGCTGTTGAATATAAAAGTAATTTGCTGCACGACCAACGGCAGGATTATTTTGATGAGTTTGATTGGAAAGATATCCAGACCAATTGCATTGGATTGAATTCTACATATGGCATTCACCACTGATGCACTGGCCGGAATTCCCAGCAAACATTAAATCGTATAACTTTGCACATGATAAGTTACATATAAATTCGTATCAAATCACAATCGCATAAAATATCAATCAAAATATCGATCATGTATATCTAAACTCGCATAAAATGCAAAAACACGATTTTCCATGTCATCGATGGATTGAGTGGTAATATTGTCGAATCAAATCGCATATCAGTCCAGAAAACATCGCATATCGTTATATACGGCTTTATATGCGTACAAAATATGGCATATACGTATATCGCCTCCACTTTTGCGTGTATATGCTAGTTATATACATCATATATCATACAAATGAGTCTTGGTTGTATGTATATCGCCTCCAATTATAGCTATTCATACGACTTAATGTTTGCTGGGTTTGAAGCTGTAGGGCGAGTCTGACGATGATCTCCTTATTTCACTGTGGTTGTCATTGTGGATGTAGCTCGAGAGGAACACACGGTTAACTTCATGTGGGTGAAACTCGGAAATTGTTCACGTTTTGTCTTTACCCACTCCAATACTTTTGAGCCGTTTCCAGAGTACATTTGACGGTACTCGGTCGTCTAAGAGATGATTTAAATATGTCGTTTTTGCAACCGAAATCATCGTATTGGTTCGATTTCTCAGGACTTTATATCGATGTCGCGCTTGGTCCTTGGATGTTCTCGGTGCCCTGATCCAGTCTGTGTAAGCCAAATCGCGTTCCAGCATAACCTTACGAATTTCGCTATTGAACCACAAGTTGAATGATTTTTCATTCTTTCTGGTACGTAGCGGATTGCAGTCATCGTGAGTTTGTTTTATGTGATAGTTGAAGAAATTAACCAATTCACTGGGACCGTGGATCGCATAGAATATATTCCAGGGGACGGAAAGAATGGCATTTCGTAGTGAATGTGGATTGAAATTAAGGTAATCTCGAAACGTGACGTTCCTTTGAGCAGGGCTGACGTCAAAGTCCAGTGAACCAAAGATGAGGTCATGTTATGATAGTCCAGGAAAACTAACTTGGTTAAATCGCAATACTTTGTCACTAGAACTTGTGATAAACAGATCCAGCTGTGACGAACCGTCTCTATGGAAAAACGTTGGTTCTTCACCCATGGAGCACATGGCAATCCTCACTAGAATGGATTCGAGCTGCATTCTCTTCCTACTATGCTTCGACATATCAGTATTGAAATCACCAATTAGCAGAACGTTATTGTAGCAAGTGGCGAAATCTGACAGTTTCTCTTCAAGGAAATGTGAGCAGTTATTATCTGGGGGATTGTAGATAACCATAATCAAGATTTTCTCAACTCCTAGTCGCAACTCCACCGCCCGACACTCAGTTATATCCATAGACTCGGGTGTCGATTGTGTATTAAAAATCTTAGAGCAAGACAGATGATCTTTATAACACAGCATTCCGCCCTCACGGCGATAGCATCGATCGTTTCGAACAACATTAAATCCTAGGATGGAGATACTACAAGAGCTGTTCCTATCCGAAAGCCAGGATTCCGTGAAGCCAACTACTGACACCTTTGAATAATCGTGAATGTGAATATTTCTTCACAGAATTTACCAATGATATTAGTGTATATCATGTCGAAATGACGGACTGAGCTTTAAAAAGATTAGATGTATCCATAGGTTCTGGACCAGACGGGATCAGAAATAATACGATTTTGTTGTTGTTGCTTCACTGATAGAAACCCAACAAATAACAAATATCCTTCACGTTATTTCATGTGGCACCCAAACATCTGATTTTTTTTTGTTAGTCAACCGTTTTCAAACGATTTCAAACTGTCACACGGTTGATTCTTACTGCCGGTCTTGCTCGGCCAGTTTCATAGATTGTTTTCAATGACTGGCCGACCAGAGCGAGATAAACCTTTCCAAAACGAAATCGCTCCTGCGTCCTCTGTTAATTATTTAGTTCTGTCCGAATATGACTATCAACACAATCTAGTGACAAATAATTGCGGATCATTTTTAAATAACTCAATAGTGTAGTTCCAAGTAGAAGTAAAAGAAAAAAATAGAACTTTGTGATGGTTAACTTCAGACTGACGACATTAAATAAAAAGATAGTAAATTATGATTGTAAGAACTGGAACGATTGTGAAAGCAATAACAAAATATGGGAGCTATCTACAAATGAAAAAGCAAAGTGAAAATCAAGTGGAAGGGATTCTAATGTAGTCATATGTATTCGGAAGATGCGACACAATCGACAAGTTACTGACCCATAAATCAAAGATTTTCTTGCGAAGCTAGTAGAAAACCTTGTAGGTACTTCCTTAAGACTAGTACTCACTAGTACTAAGTGTCCCAATTGCTCTCGTAGCACGAGATCTTTAAAAAATTTTGTTACTTTTAAATCAAATCTCCTCAAGAAAAGGATAACATAATATAACAATAAACCGGTTGAAGATAATAAAAATGCAAAAGATTGTTCGTATCAAACGAAAATTCGCTCGGGAAGCTTTCAAATGAAAAAAAAGAACGGACAGCTACCGCGGTCATTCGTTTACATCACACGAGTCAAATCGGCCGCAGAACTAATCAACTGGTTCTGGAGTAGATATGAAACATGAAAAAGCGAAAGATCGTTCTTCTATACAGGAACTCCAATCCAATATGAGTTCGAGTTCTATTTCTTGCCATCTGCAAAATTTTGAATAATAATACCAGTCGTAGATGACGCAACCGTCATCACCTGTGATGAGTGTTCAAGTGATTCAAGATCGGGTAGCTGCTCACTATACACTCGACAAAAAAATAGAGGAACTGAGTGCGAAGTCGACATTTTTAGATGATTTTTGAAATGATGTAACTTTGTGAAAAATCAATGCATGTGATACACATAATTTGAAGGCGTTTTTAATTTAGTGTGTGTAAATGTAGTAGACAAAAATATCGAGCGGAAACAAAAAATCTTTTTTTTCAAAGTTTCAGTGGATTTTAAAATAACAGCAGTTCTCTCTCAATTCCATTTCGTTTCTGACAGTCCTTAGCGTAGTCGATCGCTCGATCTTACGACGCAAGCCATCAGCCATCTGCCGGAATATAATGGATTTATTATTTCGTTGCTTATTATCAGCTTCCTGTCGGAATTTATGGGAGTATCGCACCTTTTTGTCAAAAAAGATGTTTTTGACTTGTCCGAGGTTCATGCGATAGCGGTATCTTTACTGATTCAGAATCTGTTCGATTTTTTTGTTTGTGATAACCAGAAGGGATGGAATTGTGTACGCCATGGCCGAACTTTTTTTAACCCTCTCACTTCATCAGCTTGTAACTATTTATTATAGTCAAGAATATTTTTTCTCCGTTCAATTTTTGTTTTATTGCCAAAAGATAGATGAAGATGATATAATAGATACTAAAGATATTCTTTGTTTTATTTTTACGGAGCTCGAAAAAACGTCCCAAATTCGTGTCTCTACACTAGAATATCCCCTTAAATTAGGCGCCGTGCACAAATCACGTAACGCGAGAATAGAGGGAGAAGGTCGAGGTTCCGTTACTTTCTGTGCTTAAGAGATAGGAATTGCGTTACGTGAGAGAGTCCAAAATCCGGATTTTGAGCGATACGTAATTTGTGCACCAAGCCTTAAACGCCGAAAAAATGCATTTTTTATTTATAACAATAATTTTTCTCCAAGCGCTTCAACTAATGTACAGTAGAATTCCGATTATCCGCGGCTTTGAGTGACAAGGTCACCGACTGAAGAAGAGTGTAAACACGAAAAACATTTCCGCACGAAAATATTTTCAAGAATAATGCACCAAATGAAATCGAACTAAAAATGTAGATTTTAAAAACATGTATTTTTGATTTAAACAACAGTTTGTATTCCGTTTGGGTTGGAAGAGATATGAGTTTTCCACAGCATTTGGAAATTTTTTGGCTCAAGTGTAACTTTTGAATAGGGCGTATCGATTTTACACCCAAACTAGTGTTGGCTGAAAACATTTCATCTCTGGCAGTAATAATGCCGTTTCGCATGCTGGAGGGTCAAATGCGCAAATATTGAGCTGTTTTAATAGCTTAAAAAAGGTTTGTATGAATGGGAGCAGACATCTCTTTCTTTTTTCTATCTTCATTTCATTTGGGATCGTGCCAAAAAAAGTCCAAACGATGTCAATGGGGATCGAACCCAGGCCGGCTGGCTGAAGCGCAAAGCTGTTTCATACGACCGCGCTATCCATATAGCTACTCGTGCTGTTATATAAAGTGTGATAATATCACACCTCATCATAAAATGAAGTTGGAAGATGTTTTCTAAGAGAAAAAAGAAAAGCATGAACGAGAATAGATATTTTTCTCTGTCTGTGCCGTGTATTTGCATAAACGTGTATTTGGCAAACTATGTTTCGCCGGTTTCGCTCGCTCATATTGGCCCATATTGGCTCTAGCATATACATTATATAAATGATATACACATATTGGGGAGTAGAATATTTTCTGTTATTTTTCGGCTCATTTAATGTAATTAATCGGGATGCCATAACGTTTGCTAAAAATTTACTTTGGGTGTAGTAAGAGAAATCATTGATAATTTATATCTCAAAAACTATAAGTCGCTATAAATGTAAAAACTTTTCGAAACTTCGAATGTTTGTAAGTTAACAATAATTTTTAGCCACAAATTATGAATCATGGTGTGATCTAAAATAAAAAAAGCTCTTGATCAATCTCCTTCTAAATGCAGTAATTCTCTAGAGAATTAAAAATTTCTAATTTATTGTCTTTTTCATAGTAAATAGGATCTTTTAATATGTTTGTCGTGTTATACCGCCGTGTTCATAAAATTTTATGAATTTGCTTATAATTTTCAACAACTTTTCCAAATACATCATTATGGTAAAACTATATGTTTAGGAGTTACGTTGAAAAACAGCAATTGCGTTATCCGTGATTTTCGTTATCCGAGCTAGCTTTGCCAGACTATTTCGCGGATGATCGGGGTTCTACTGTATATGCAAGCTGGGAAGCTTTTATGATAACTAAGCTAACGTCAACCTTGCGGTTATATCATAGATATAACCCTTTTTTTTTTCACAATACTCGACATGTTCAACACTATAATAATTCGTTTTGCATTTTGGCGAATATACAAACGAAGAATTTCAAGCATACTTATAATATTGAGTTGCCTGGAATGTTCGTACCCCCACAGATCGAGAGCGCTGATCAAGATTTATTCTCGGTGTACAACACGAGAATCAGAAGACTCACTACGGATATCTGAAACCACCGTTCATGAGCATCTGGTGAAGCTTGGTTACGGAAATCGATACGATATATGGGATCCAAACAGTTTGACAGGAAGCATTTGATGAATCGCATCTCATCTTCCAATTAGAAATTAGAAAGTAATTCTATATACTAAACTTCTACTCAGCAACCAATCGATAAATTCTCAAAAATACTGCTCGCATCTTAATGGATTGGAGACAGCGATCCAGAAGAAAAACTCAGAATTAGCTAATATGTAGGACGTAGTATTCCACATTGTTTCTTTGACATCCAATAATAATTTTTGGAGTTTGGCTACTCCACACATCCTACTCGCCAGACTAGGACTACATGGTTTCAATGGCTAACCACACGCTCAAATGATCTGCTCTGTCGCAAATGTTATTCATGAACATCTTCACAAGAGTTTTGACACAACGTGTCAGATATAAATACTCAGGTATGTTTAGTGCAGCGCATTTTGTATAAATTCATAGATTTTGCGAGGACTTGCAGAACACAATGCGATTTTTTATATTCTATTTGTGACAGGGTCGAGCAGTTTCCCATCCTGTAAAGTATTCCAAAGAGCACAAATAACACGCGTGTTTAGAAGCTACCAACACGAGGCTCAAAATACCAGTGTAGTCTGGCAAAAATATTAATCTAATTTAATTTGCTCCTGTATTCTGGAAACTCTATTCCAACGAAAGGCACCCTATATGAAGTTCAGTCGCCATCAGGTCAATACCACCATAATGGAAGGGAGTTGTACCGCAGATAGTCTGTTCTGTTCATTTCATAAGAAGCCGTATTTACCTATCCCGAAATAAGATTTTATTTTGATTTGTTCCTTTAATGTACGTACCGATTTTATCTATGGATCTACCTAAAAAACCACTAATGAAGCGGCCGTACAGAGGAAAGCTTCACTTATATGATGACTAGCTTTAGGTGCTACTTAAATCTGAAGAAACTGCCTTCTTAGACAAAAAACAAACAATATTCTTTGAACGTGCCGCGACGGAAGAAAACTTTATCTTCCCTTCCTTATTTTTTCAAGCGATTTTGAGTTGAGTCATTACCGATACGTTCAACGAAGGCTTCTCACGTTGGATTTCGGAACATTAATCACATACGCGAGGCTGTTCACCTTTCAACACTCTATTCATCACCCTTTCACGAAAATGCTTCGTCATCGATTGGGGACAAGTGTTGGGTTATGATGAGTACGATCGGGGGTGTACGAATAAAAAACAACTATTCGTGATCAGCCTATGTAACTCAACAATGCTGTTCGATGGTTGAGCTGATGAGAAATAAATATACATCCTCTGTGCAAAACGAAACCAAAATTAGTAACCAGTAATTGTGATAAGCCAGTAAGATGGCCATCGCTGTCCGTTGAATGTCTTCAATTGATGCAAAACTATTTCCTCTCATAGTCAAATGTAATTTAGAAATTTGAGGAGTGTCATCAATGATACGCAGTGTGTTAAAACCAAAAAAAAATATACACAAAAGTGAGAAAGAAAAGTTGAAAAAACGATCTGATTAGTGTATCAAAATCAATGTTTGCACAAAATTTCCAAACCAGAAATACTTTTGCAAATATACTAATGACGGTCCAACTTCATTTCCTCACCATGTTTTTAGCAATTGAGTTATCATATAGATGGATTTGTTAGATATACCTAATATTAAAAAAGTATTATCGCATTATTAGAACGCATATATTTCATGATATATCACGTAGATCTCCAACAAGACCTGTGATTTTACCCAATATATATCCATGTATATCCATGTTAACTATGAATTTACCGGGGAAACCAGATAAAACTTGATCCTTCCAGGATGAATAGTATGTGAATCTGGAAAATGCACGACAGTAAATAATAATCTGGACAATATTTTTGCTAAAGAATCATTCAAGATATACGACCGTAAATTGAAGCTTCAAAGAGTTTAGAGATTATTTTTTTTTTTCGATTCAATTCAAGTATAAATATCCTACTATTCGAATCGATTCAGCTCGATTATTCATTTCTCACACGATCGAATAATGGATAATATCATGAGTTTTATCTGATTGAATTTCAAATTGACAGTAAGTGATGCGCATATCCAAACGACCGGCATCATATAAAACCAAAATGAAGCATTTTGTATTTAATCGACCTGATTTGCTATGTGTTTGATGAGCAAATACGATGACTCGTTTTGTGCGCTCTATCTACAAAAGTATTTAGTGGTATAGTATTTAGAAAAAAAAACTCTGACAAAGGAAAATCAATCAAATATACAGGATGCTAGGGCGCCCAATCTCTTAGCCAATGATAAAAGAGCATATAAAGCTTATACACATATGATCAAGTCTAGACCATTACCTTACTCATGGGAAAATTGTCAAAATAAGCTATATCGTCTTAGGTGATCTTAGTTCGTGCAATGTCACAAAATATGAAAGTGCTAGACGATCGGTCAGAGCAAAGATGTTTTAAATCGGTATTTATTTCCCCGCAGGAATTAACATCGCCACAAACAATGACCATACTGTCACATATCATTAGCCATCATAGCAAGAACAGCGAAAAAGTAACAGTCTTTTTCTCATTCGTTCACCTTATTCCCATATCCTGTCAAAAATGTCGGTAATTGTTCATTCAACGTTTATATACTCCAACATACTCTAAAAGAGTTAAATGAAAGGAAAACACATAAAAACTATTACAACACAAAAGGTTTTAATTTCGAATCGATGGTTACGTTAAAATCACTCGCGTGTTCATTCGTTATCAAACATCCGTCTTTCGGTTTACCTATCCATGTTTGAGAGCATAATTTTGATACGATTCTCGGTTGTATTTTTCGAAAATTTAACACCGAACTCGCCTTCTATAGCTCATAAATTATGAAGCATTGAAAACCATCATATGTCTAATGTGTTAATAATACGTAATACGTCTATTTTTTGTAAGTCAGTCCAAATACTGAACGCAATGCAAATAAACTCATAAACTTAGTTTGAAATAACAACTTGCATTTTTATTTTTTGCGGCACTGTGTTACATCGGATGATGCATAAACATTTGCGAAACTAGCAACGGGTGGACGAACTAAGCTTCGTTTTGAGGATGTTAAACTTTCTGCACTTCACGTCAATCATCTTCATCTGTTGTCGCAAACAGTTTTTTTTATGCAATGCGTTGAGGTTCATTTTTTACTGTCAGACGACGCGCGACATCATCAGATATTATTTGTGTGTGATAAAACAAACATCACAACGCCGTAAACATGATCAAAGTTCAACAACCTCAACTGTTTACCAAGATGCCGAGATGCACATGGTACATATCAGTCTGAGCTCCTGGTTTTTTGTTTGTTCAATATAAGGTTAGACATTTTCCAATTTGCATAGTTTAACAACCGAACAACATTGAGACGTGTTCAAGTTTTTCACGTTTTTCACCTTGTGATTAGAAGGAATGCAAATTTTGCACCTATGCTTACAAGTAGAGGAAGAGGTGGTAAAATGATTACCCTAAGAAATATGTCCATTTCCTGCATCCACATCACACTACGATCTCCGTTTTTTGAAGAACAATGTAGATTAACTAATTGTTCAAGATAGCAAACGATTTTAACTATAAAAATAGCAAAAGTACATTTTTCATTGAAAGGAAGAAAAAACTAGAAAGATGAATCATTTTTTTAGTGTGGGGTTAAAATGGTCACCTGGTATTGATAAAATGAACACTTGCACATTTCATGCTAAATGGAATAGGGTTACGCTTGTGCAAATTTGATCGATTAATCATAAAAATAGTTGGTACATTTGTAAACTATGCTGGGCCAATTACGACCTAGAGTCGTAATTGAAATTTTTTCATGCGTAGATAAACATAGTGAGAAAAACATAACGTTTCACATAATGAGGCTTGGTTTTGGTTGAGGTGGCATATCTTACCAAGGTCAAAGCCACAAAAGAGGTGTTCCGAAATTGCAAGGTATTTTTATTTGTATACGCACAATGGTTGAAGTGAAAATTTGCATCTAGAGCTCAACAGTTATTCTCTAGACAAAAATTATTCCGACAAAGTTGTTACATATGATGCAGCGCTAATTTCATGTTGTCAAAAATAGGGTGACCAAATTTTTAGGTAAAATAAAAAATTCTAATTTTCTTATCTTAATAGATAGAGGTAAACATAGTTTGACAACATTGTAGCTCCAGGTGCTCTAAGCCACTTTGTCGATCAATGTATTTTTTATCTTTCGATTCAAACAATTTAGTGCTTTTGTTCTAAGTCACGTTAGGGTCAGCAAGGAAAAAAAAATTGTTTTTGCTCTAAATTTTATATTTATTTTTTTCCATGAAAACTATTCTAGAAAGACCTTCAGAGTTAACCAAGACAAACATTTTTCTATGCATAGCTTGACAATATTTCAATCCTACTGAAAGATTCTCCTACTCCTTGATTATTTCTCCCCAAAAAATATACACTCTTCATTTGTTTGTCGTTCTTTCTGGGGAAAACATAGAAAATGTTTATTGACGACATACTGTGAAATTTGCGAACCTATGTTTTTTTTCATATTTGAGTAAATTAAAGTTGAAATCAAGGGTTTTTTTTTGAAAAAAAAACATTAATAACTTTGAGAATGACAAGGTCTATATTGAAAAATGTTTGTCTTGATAACTTCTAAAAGTCGTCAGAAGACAGCTTTGATGTTAAAATTGAAAAAACAATAACCCTTTTTTTTATTTCACCCTATTGTAACATAGATAGAAAACGCTAAAAATAACTATGATTCTCTAGAAAAAAAACTGCCTTCAACAAAGTTGTTACATATGCTCATTTTAATGGGGGGACCGAATTTTAATTTTAGGGGGACCGAAATTTTAGGTGAAATAAAAAATCTAACATTCTTATCTCTATAGAAAGAGGTAAACATAGTTCGAAAATGTTGTAGCCTCAGTTACTTTAATCAACGTTGTACAACAATTTTATTTTATTTTTATTTTTTATATAACCGATTTAGCACTATTTATTCTAAGTAAAATGTAAATACGTTTGTTACGTTTTTACAGTTACAATTGTTAAACGGAAGCAAGGTGAAAAGACTATGCCGAGATAGAGCTAACTTCTTGCGTACAGATTCTAACTGAAACAGCATGACTACTCTGCCGTAATCTCGCAAAGTGACGCAAGCGCCAACATTGACATTTTACGTTTTTTGTTATAGATCGATAAAGAATACCAAATCCTTCCAAACAACTGTGAAAATTTACAGAAATGTGAAAAAATTACCACGTGAAAGCTTGAAAACGGAGTGGCGCAAGCGCCATTTCCACTGTGATGGGGCGCAAGCGCCATTTTCCTTATGTTGTGACGTAATTCCATAGTGATGCGATGTGATTTTTTTATCTGTTCTGATAGAGTACGATGAACGAGCAGGGACAGCAATATTCACATAACAACTTCTTCCGTAATGAACGTTTAGCATAATAAAAGTCACATGCCTTCTTTCTTGTAAAAAACACTTTTCCGAAAAGTTAGTCATGCCAAGTATTTTTATCAGAAACAGTCCATCCCCATGTAATGTTACTTTTATAATAGCAATTTTGTTTCAGAATTACAAATCATATACAAAGAAGCTCACAAAACCATGTACTTTAAATT
Source organism: Toxorhynchites rutilus septentrionalis (assembly GCF_029784135.1). NCBI lineage: Eukaryota > Metazoa > Arthropoda > Insecta > Diptera > Culicidae > Toxorhynchites > Toxorhynchites rutilus. The sequence continues at coordinate 229,263,519 of NC_073746.1, forward strand.
CATGAAATCAAGCTCATCTTAAAGTAGAGTTATCCTAGATTGAAGTGTATTGCTGTTCTCACATATAGCTCATAAAGATTAAAACTAAATAGTTCAAACTCATCAATTTAATTGTTGATTACAAGGATTCCAAGGATATTTAGTGTCTTTTTCCTTCAGGCATCAAGGGACAAAGCTTCTTGACGATGTTTACGTTCCTCGCCTGTTCAATTTCTCTTTCGGATAAATTGAAGCTGAGTGTTGTTGAAGGATAAATGTCGGGTTTGGTGAACAGCTGCACTCTTCTAAATGCTCCAAACGAAACGAAACACATCTTGTAACAAAACTCAAAACATCCTCGCGTAAACTGTATCTGTTTTACTTCGGATAATTTCGGACGGCATTATATTATTTAACACGGATGGTTTCAATTGCATTTTAATTTCGAAAAAATCAGTGCTGTCCATAATTATTACAATCGGGTTCTCAACTACGTTAACCTGCTCGACTTATGCTACAAAGTTGGGAAAATATGTGAATTCTTCTCCCTGATGCTTCGCTCAACGCAGCATGTTGGAGAAAATAATTGGATACAGATTCTCACATACTTTGATGGATGAACGCCAATCGGTTGTGGAAACAGCGATTTAAATTTGCTGTTTCCACAACAAACTGGCCTTGGTGGCATAGCCTAAATAAAACTGCATTCTTTCAAAAATCAAGCCGATGGCAATGTTTTTCCATCAACAATACACATTTTGTACAGATCAGATTTTCATTATGTACGCGTATGCTGATTATACATGCAATTTTACAAAAAGTCTCGTACTGAAAATTTTTACCTTGGCGCTTGCGTCACTTTGCGAGATTACGACAGTACTGTTCTCCAATCTTGTACATAACCAATTCTTGCCTAGTCATGCTACACATGATCAACCACCCAGTAAACTCTGTCCATAGACTGATGTCCAAAATATCATTTACAGACTCCGCATCGTCTGATAGTGGCTCTGACCGTTGCGCTTGTGTCAGCTGCAACGTCAATGGTGGTGTTTGCATTGTCACAAGACTGGGCGTTTGTTGAAACAACGAATGTTTGGCAGTCGACGAAGATGGTACCGTGGTGGATGCTGATGTCTTACGTTATTTACGATTGAGAGTTTATAGCGCAATTTGACCATCACCAGGAAGCGAAGATGATGTTGATCCTCACGTGTTTGATATGTATTTCGGTTGGTTTTGGTGAGCTCTAGGTGTAGTAATATTATAAGCTGTGCTGAATAAAGTTGCTATGTATGGTCATGTTCTTGGGATCAGCAAAGTTTCTGGTCGGTCTCATTGGGTCGCGGATGCGCTATAAACCTTCCAATTGCCGGTCTGAGTTTCATCTCTTAGTCGAACTGAGCGTTCGAAGCACCCACGACGATTTTGATATCCTGTAAATCATCATCGCAATAGAAGCTACTCCCAGCTCGTGTTTTTACACCAGTTCTGGTGGATGGTATAACCACCTTTGAATGAACACGCCCGTTATGCCCGATTGTTCGACGACAGACCAGAATCTTTAGAAAGTTATGTTTATACGCACGACATTTTCGCCAACTCAAAGCAACATATGATATCGAATCGAATTGGGTTTCCGTTGAACGAAGAAAGTAACAGTTGTTACCCGTTCGTACTCTAAAAAATCTTTTACGAGATCTTTAAACAATGTTGCAACTCCGATGTCTTCAATGAACCCTTGTAAGAGGGTCGTCTGCATCATCTACGTGGAATGTGCTGGTATAGGATTGCATACAATATTGCGTCAACAACCTATTGGATCTTATTCTGCCGGGGTAAGACGAGTCACTTCTAGTTTTATAAGAAATCCTTAGTTCTTTGGCAAATATGTTACGCAAGAAGCATGATTAGTCTATTTTTGTCGTTTCGAAACACTTGGCAACACTTGAGCGCACGAAATATTAAAATTGTAAACAAAACAAAGTTTTCGTCCATTGCGATTGCAAGCGATCTAATTTTCAAGGCAACCAAAATAAGGATTTTTCCAGCAAAAACTGTATTTCATTCTGCGTTAAAAGGTATGTAAAATGTAATATAAAATGCATGAAAAGTGCAAAATAATGCACAAGGTGCTCTGGGGGAAGACGGTCCACTTTCGACGGGGTAAAAGCGCCATACGTCGTGTTATTGAATGATTTTCATATCAAATAAAAAAAACATATTTTTGCTCGTCTCTTTACACACAAATGCCCCGAAAGTGCATAAGGAAGTCGTCGAATAATCGTCCTTATAGATTCCGAATTTTTCACGAATATATGCAAAACTCCGCACGTGGAATATTGATTACCTTTTCAGAAGTTTTTGTGTAGTTCATGAACAACCCTAAACGTTTAGTACCTTAGACAACACTATTCGTGTTATTTTTACTAGACTAAACTGTTTGAAAATAGCATCACGCCGTCTTACCCCGGCATGGTCCGTTACCCCGCGGGATGTCCTTACCGCGCCAGCGAAATAAAAAGCAATTTTTTATCATTTCAAAAATTAATGAAAAAACGCAAAAAAGTTATACAATCAACAGTTGCACATTTTTTAATAGTAGATTAGGGGAAATCCTGAAGGACGTTTAAATGAAAATTGGTTTTCTTAGGAGGACGGTCTTACCCCGTCTTCTCCTATGCTTGAAAGTAGGCAAAGGTCCACAAGTTTTTAAGGTCGAATAATCAAATTCTTTCAATAATACCATGACTTCAACAGTTTTGTTCAAATTACAATGTACTTAGTATCGCAATAAGTTCTGTCAGGTAAATAGCGACTGCTTTTTTGAAGCGAAAAAGGTCGTGTAGTGCGATGTCCCTCCTTCACTCTAATAATGTTTCAGGGTCACATCAGTATTTTTTGGTTTCCTAGAACTATGAAGTTTGGTGTGTACAAGAAGCTCGTGGCCACTGTCATGTTATTAAAGCGAAAAAACAAAGCAGATCTACGAGTTGCTCAAACCGCTTCCTATCAATGAACAATTCGTATTTCGTTCACTACAACAGTACAACGAAATATCTGAAACAGCAGATAGAACCAGAGAGGAGCGCTCGAGATCGGTACGGCTGCACAATGTCATCCATGCTATTCTGTTCGCAAACGCGTACGAAACTACTAAAACGGTTCAAAAGCGTGGCCAGTAGCAATCGTACCAGACTTCATCTACACCCAAACTAGCGTTGGCAGAAAACATTTCATCTTCAGCAGAAAAAATGCATTTTCGTGTCCTGAAGGGTCAAATGAGCAAATAAAATCATCTGTTTCAAAATCTTCAAAATGTTTGTATGTATGGGAGCAGACATCTCTTTCTTTTTTTCTTTTTTCATCTCTTTTGGAATTGCTCACAAAAAAAAGTCCATACGATGTCAACGGGGATCGAACCAAGGCTGGCTGTAATGCTGTAATGTGGCAAAGTATGCGAACAACTTTAATGCGTGCTTATTTGCTATGTGTCTCTTGTTTCGCTCGCTCATACATCCTCAAATAATATCCTCATATATTGTTTCACAGTAATAATAAAAAAATATCCTCAAATATTGTTTCACAGTAATATTCGAGTGGTGGGAAACATCATTTTGATCTGCTCGAATGATATTATTAATTTATAATTTATTTCGCCAATTTAAGAACTACTTACTACACGAAACTTCGAATGAATGTCTGTTTATTAAGCATTGGAATGGATAAAAAAAACTCATTTTGATAAATCAAAGCCGACCTACGGGTTTACAGTATCCAATTTTCTTCCAGTTTTTTATAAGGGCAATCTTCCAGTTTTTTGAAAAAAATTGTTGCAACCCTGCGCTCTGCGTGCACTTTATCTATTGGTTAACAGCGAATACTTATTCGAACTCACTATATATATAAAGTTGAATGGTTAGTTGCTAAACTGGACATGAAGCGATAGAACGTCAATTGAAAAAAGTAGAGATCGATATTATTTACTGTTCAAACGGCACTTTGCATGCGCAAATAATCTTTACCAATTACGTATGCAAGAAGCCTTATCAATTAGGTTAAAAACGATAGAATTAGATAATACCTTTCCACAGAATATTAAATTATATCATTAAACTGACACTCTTTTATATAATGTTACACAACTTATAATCAAAGAGAAGACCAGTTTTCCGGTTTACTCACATGACAAGACACTTTTCTCGATCTTGGTTTCGCATCATTTGTTTATTTGATGTTCACAACTTCTCAAAGCTATTTTACAGAATTGTGTCACTACGTTGCAAATTGATCCCAAGATCAAACAGCACCGCTTTCAGTATTATTCCAAATTCTTCCACAGAGGTGAAAGAGTTTTTTTTATCATTTTTGTCATTGAGACGAATACGAAAAAGACGTGACCGAGAATTCCCACTACATAGAAGACTCATTACTCACATTGAACATTTATGACAGAATCGTTGATGGCCGATTCTGATTGTGATTATTAATTTGGTAAATTAGAAATTTTCTTGTATCCATGTGCAATGTGTCCTCGGTTCGTATTGTACCTTTGCTGTATATTTTCGATTTTGTTTCACACACGAGTTCTAATGAGTATGACAAACTGCATCTAGTATTACAAAAAAGCATAACACGCCACCTTCAAGGAAAATATGGATAGAAACGGTTGACTGCGCTCTCCAAAAGAACAACTACCTATGCATGTGGATTATCTCAATTTTAATGCTCAAATTATAGGCTTTCCAACTAAACGGAGTAAAACGCCACAGCAGACTTCAATATCAACCATACCATAATAACAAACAATCGGTACTTATTTTTTTTGCGTCTTTCTGTTAATCTTAAACATCCACTCAGATTTTAACATATTGTATTAGAATTACAACTATTGTCTATGACTGTTTTCAACCAATCCAACCAACCGGCCAGGACTACCCCTTATGTTTTTTGCATTGATATTTTTGCTGTCCGAGATATTCGAGTGGGTCGTGCACTCCGTTTCGTACACTTCTCCTATGCATCGTGTATAAATAAAAGTGTTTCTCTTTATTTCTCCCCTCCAGGTGACAATCCAGATAACATCTACCTTTGGTTCCTGACAGCATGGGCTTACGGTCTCTTCTGGATCATCGGCGGATTGTTTGTCTTCATGGATGTCACCAACAAACCAGCCTTCATGCGAAAATACAAAAATCAACCCGGCACAAACGAACCACTCGAAATGGACAAACTGAAAAATCTGGTAAAAACGGTACTCATCAATCAATTTGTTTGGGGTCTCCCGACAACCTTTGCTACGTATTACGCCCGTAAGTTCCTGGTCAACGATATACCGGACATTCGAGAGCTGCCGTCAATCGATATCATCATACGGGACCTCCTGATATGTATTCTTGTTTGGGAGATCACCTTCTACTATAGCCACCGTCTCCTGCACTCCAGCTTCTTTTACAAACACATCCACAAGAAGCATCACGAGTGGTCAGCACCCGTCGCGTGGGCCGCAATGTACGCTCATCCGTTCGAATACATCATCAGTGATTTACTCCCGGTGTACGCAGGACCTGCATTGTTGATCAGTCATCCGGTGACAATTGCGCTCTGGTTTGTGTTTGTCATGATGGACACATTGGTGGATCATTCCGGTTACCATTTACCTGTACTCGGTAGTTCAGAGCAGCATGATTATCATCATTTGAAGTAAGTTTTAAGTTATCCTTCCTCCAACACTATTTCCAAAGCTGTACCTGGAACATTCTTCAATTCCAGATTCAACCAATGCTACGGACTATTCGGCTGGTGGGACACTCTTCATGGCACGAATGAAGAATTCCGGAAAAAGAAACAATATCTACGCAATAAGCGAATATTCTCGACCAAATCCGCCAGAGAAATTATTCCGGATGAGTGAAAACCAAGTGTCCACAATTTGTACAGCATCTTTAATTGAGGTGGAAAAAGGGAATCACTTTTTGGTGACTTATTTCTGAATAATATCTACGTTGTTAATGTTAGTCTTATATATCGCAAGTATGGATATTCAAATTACTAGTCTAGTTTTAACTGATACCATTTTAGGTTTATTATTGTTAGTTTTATGGTGATGAAAGATAAAAAATGGCTCAATTTAAAAAAAATCGGAGCAAGTTCTTCACCGAAAAAACGACACCAATGATTGGATTGAGCATTCAAAATAATTAACGAATTCTGAAATTATCATAGCTGAACAAAAACTGATATCATGGTACTGATACATAATGTAAATATGGATTCAAATGGTATTTCCAAACAGATTGTGAAGAATCTATTTAAAAATAATAACATACTACGGGTTACTCGAATAAATTTATATTTACTATATTTACTTTTATTACTCTTTTCTCCCTACTCACGACGATGCCTCAAGCATCGTCTATGCATCTTACTCAAACCGTAACCAGTGTGTCCCAGAAATTACATCACGGAAAAAACACTGTAAAAAAATTACCCATTGAGTATTTTCTCTTGAAAATTTGGGTAGAAGTGGCTTTGGATGAATTGTTTATAATGTATTTTTATCGCCGTAAGTTTTTCGAAAATTGGAAAAAATGGCGTCATCAGAAAAGCAACGTCGCGAATTGATTTTGCGCAAGCACCTGGAAAGTTCTTAACTCTCTTATCGGAACATCGGAAAACAACTCGGAATCGCACAGTCAACGGTAAATCGTGTGATTAAACGTTCGATGGAATCGTTAACTGTGGATAATGGAAATTTAACGTGCCCCACGATTTTATTTTAGTCTCATCAATGCCCTAAATTAAAGAAGGAAGGGGTGTAATAACTGCTAACTGCTACTTGCCTAATTATTTTCTAGTTTTTAGTACATTGCTATATTTAATCACAATAAAACCGTTTAAGCTTAAGCTTGGGTAGACTGTACAATTCGTAGTTGCTCTCCGTGATTGATCTGAATCAACAAAATTGCACAAAGAACACACAGAATGACGCTTGGGACTAGCAAATCATTCTCGTTGTGCAATTCTCGGTGATTCGAGCTTTAAATGGTCAATAACGACGCCGGCCACGTCCTTACAGTCACCAGGGGAAGGGAAGGAATGTTAGCATGATATTCGCCGCCCGAAGGCCAGATTTAATCACAATGAAACCGTTTAACTTAAAAAGTTTTTTTTTACTTATTTTATTTTGTCTAAAAATCTAAAAAGGATCGGTCAAGTAGGTGATTTTTTACAGTGTTTTTCCCGTAATGCAATTTGATGTAGGACACCCTTCAGTTTGGAGCAACTATCAGTCCGCTGTAAGTTGCAAGTGCGAACTATTGGAGGGCTAACAATTTTCAGAAATAAACTATCGGAACGTCCGGTTTAGATCACGGGAGTGTTTGATTAGATCAACAACGTAGAGATTTTCTTCACAGAAGCGGCAAGACGATGATGTAGTGCCACTAATAGTGCAACAATTTTATCTATATCGTAGGTTTTAGGATATTTGGAATCGTGCCATGGATGAGATACCATGAAGTCGTTAACCAGAAATCGATTTCGATTCTGGTAGTAGGCCAGTAGTAGACAGACACGAAGCATGGACAATGTTCAGAGTAGACTCGATCTATTACAACATCGAACGCTTAGATTAATCTGAGACGATGTAGAGAAAATCGGAATATGGAGAAAAAGAATGAAAATTCACGAAAATTCTAGTAGTTCGGTTTAGCTTTACCTGGAAATATTTGATTTATAATGATGTTTTCAATTTTACAAGTACAAATTCACTTAAAATTTGTTGTGCTAGATTCCATCTACTTCCAAGCTCGCTTCGGGATCAACATGCATCGTTGTGATCGCTCCACTCCACCAGAGCTTTCTAAGATTAAATTATTAGGAGTCAAAGCCTCATAGCTGGTTGACTCTAGTGGAACGTAGGTCAACAGTCAAGTGTTGACTATGGCTTCTGCATCTACGACAACCGTTTTCAAAACTTCTTCGTCCGGACTTCGTTGTGCGTCCAGAATTGTCCCAAAAGCTGGTTTCACCAATTAGACCATCCGCTTCTAAGCGCCACCCACTGTGAATCACCCGATGGAAAGATTGACCAACTGGTCTCAGAGTTCGTTAGAACTGTAGCTAAACGTGCATTGCATTCCTTGTTCTAATTTTTAAACAAATAATTCGCTCCATGAAAATTCATCGTCATTGAATAATTCCACTGAAGACCTCCACTGGTGATCTTCTCCTTGAAACAAATCTTCTCACTGCCATTACACAACTTTGCGTTGATAAGCCATGGACAACCTCCAAATGGACAGCGCGGATAACGGATGAGTCCTAAATAGCGGGGCTGAATTCATGTCACGTTTTCCACCATACGCGCAGGAGGGAGACAAATAGCTGTGTATGATTTTGTTCTCCTCTTTGTCAGCGTTGTTCGTGCTAGGTGTGTTTTCGGTTGTTTACTATGAAGGTCGCGGAACAGAATTTTATCCGAGAGCGCGTCTTTCGGATGCTTGGACAGCATCCAATATTGTGTTCTGGCCGAACCTAGCTTCGTGCCTGTTCTATCCCAGCTATCACGAAGCACCTTGTTGAAGTGTTCATATGAAAATGTACGACGAATCGCAGCAACCACTGACTGCGATAGAAGAAATTTTTCATTCCATGTGCAACGTATAAAGTGAATAGACGTATTCCAGTCTAGTTTTTTATTTAACCCATTTGGAAGACATATTAGTGCCATTACGCAAATGTCACTCTGGATGGATCTGTACGTAAAGAAACCCAAGCCGCGGCCAATCGAGTCGTATTGAGTCATACAGTCTGTGTACGAAAATAATTGGAAAGCCACTGTGATATTCCATAAAACACCGATAAATCTTTTATGTAAATACGCCTAACAATCGCTCACATTCGTATCAATCAGCACTCTCTTAGTTTACCAATACCTCATCAGAGCTACATTCTAATTCAGGATACCACATCCTCCCCCGGCAGAAACCATAATAAGAATAGAATGTAATCTAATCAATGGATGCAATGCCCAGACTTTCGAAAGGAATATTTTCGACTCTTGTAGTCTTATTAACTAAATTACCGCAATATCTTTCCTATCATCAAAGTTTGTTTTTTTTTTGTTGCTAGATATGCCTCATCCTCCGGAAGCACTAAAAACGATCAATAAACGAAGTATGTGTGGAGTGTGATATTGAAAAAAAAATTATCATTCGTCCTATTGATTATTTATTGTTTTAACTTGGAAAATAACGTATCGATATTTTGAACTGATTCTAAGATTTTTTTGTTTTTTTTTTGGCCTTGGGCTGGTCCCGACTCAATATGGTGAATCTATAGATTTTGATATTACTAATTACTACAAGCTGGCCTTGGGCTTTACCCGACTCAACTGTTTCGCATACCTTGTTCAAAGCAATGTCTGTCAGTGTGGAAACGGTTACGATGACATCGATCACGCAGTTTGGTAATGTACGGATAATTACGCAGTCAGAGAGTACCTTTTGAATGCCCTTGAGGCCCAAGGAAGACAACCCTATGTTCCTGTTAGAGACGTGTAAGGAACTCGCGACATCTACTATATGCAGTTGATCTATATGTTTGTGAAACGGTCTAGCATATGAATTTAATGCTTTCAGGATACCACAGCCACCACAGCTCAACAACTCAAATCCCGTATCATTAGACGTGCCAAAAAAGTGGACTTCAAGTTGGCCATGACCATGATGGCGGGGGTTCCGGAAGATTCAAGATGAAAGTCCACTATTTGTCTGGAGAGGTGATTTATTTCCTAATGCAGTTCGCGTCTTTATCCGGAGTTTGGAGATGTGGAGGAAACTCCGGAACACGTTGATTTTATTTGTCCCAGATTCACCGCAAGACGTGAATGTCTGGTTGACCCTCATGCTGAGAATATCGTGGAGGCAATGTGTCGCGACGGGGACACCTGAAATGCAGTGAACACCGTAATCGTACACATCATGTCCGAGCTACAGCGGAATTGTAGGGCCGACCAACGCGCAGACAATGTCTGTCGGTGGAAGGTGAACAACTGCGACGGCTGTTGTAATGAATGATACCCCACGGGAGTAGCTGTGGCGGAGTGAGCGTCATGTTGGAGGGCACTACCTAATCAGGGCACCTTTAGGAAGAGGAATCCTGCGAGGGTGACTGTGACGGGGGGCGCCACTTTGGAGGGCGCTTCCTAGTCGATTCTCGTCTCGACAGATGAAAAACCCCGCGAGGGTGTCTGTGACGGGTTGCGCGTCAAGTTAGAGGGCAATTCCAAATCGGTGCACGTCTCGACGGGTGAACGGGTGCTGGCATAGTTGGAATGAAATGAAGATAGAAAAAGGGTATGAACAACAGGTGAAGTACATAAGCACCGCCGCCTCCCGAAGTAGTCGCCAAGATGTAGTCCGGGGGGGAACGAGGCAACGAAGAGAGTTTGGTTCTGGTGGGTGTGACCCCCACACGATGTCTAGATTAACCCGTTCCAGATAAGGCTGGTAGAGCTTTCTTAACTTCTTAACAAAAAAAAATTCCACCATGGCGTCGAAAAAATAACACCGGGAAAACGAAGAGTGTTGAGATTAGATATGAGTTCAATCAATTCTCCACTGCTCATCGTTGATTCGATCATCCCATCCGATGCCTGCTGCCCATATATCGTGCATAATTTTCCTGCCATGGATCAAAAAGTAAACAATAAGCCTCAGATTGTTGGACTGAGGTTCAGTGGAATGAAAGACCAAGTTTAAATAATTATTAATTAAGTTTTATTAATTATACGATGTGTTCACTGCGCGTTCTAATTTTTGAATGAACATGTTTGTTCAAGCACACAGCAGAAGGCTGATGGTGTGCTCTCGCTTTGCTATGCTGCCACCGTGCGCATACACAAGGTGTTTAAATGCACAAGGTGGTACGTTCGTTGTTCTATCAACACAGATTGTCAAAGAAGCGCATCGAAGAAGTATTCGAAGCTCTCTGGAAGATTAACCTGTTCTTCGTATCAAGCAGCCCTTCTACTTGAAACCACATGATACATTTAATTTTATTTCTCATCTTTCAAAACAAACAAAATAAGAAAACGATTCAAAATATTTTTGATATAGTTATACGGTTTTATTGAAATTTTATTTCAATTGGCAGCTTGTTATAAAACACATTCTATTCGATGGATACAATATATAGTGAACACCAAATTTGCCCTGAGAAGTTCACATTCCATGTTCTAATTTGCAAAACTAACACCGTATGGGATGACTACAGTTTTTCTTTGATTATAAACCGTATCCATAATCAAATGTCGGTAAATATCATTCGTCTTCAATTTAGCGAAGAAATCCATTACAATCTGGAACCGATTTGTTTCGTTATAATTACTTATGTCATAAGGGGAGCTCAACATTTCGTAGTGTATATTCTTTTCCTTCGTCACAAAAGTGTATCTTTGCTTTTCCACCTCTTTGGGTATCACTCCAAGAGTATCGATGGCAGTTCTGTTCCTGGTCGTCGAGTTAAGTGGCTCATGCTGTGTTGGTACAAATACCCTTTTAATCTGCTTCTCAAAAACGGCATAGTCAGAGCCATAACAATAATCATTATGACGGAATGTATACGGGAATTCAGGATTAAATATACCATGAGAATTGACCCAAACACATGATGCGGACACTCCGTAAGCAACTTCCATGCCGAGGCATAACTCTTCGGTCCACACCGAGATTGAACCTCCACAACTCTTATCCGCCAGAGAGATTGCTTCCTTTGCCGTTCTAAATACATTCAGTATCATCATAGGGCTCGGCTCACAAGAATCATCTTTCAAGAAAAATTCTACGCTAGAACCATACACAACTGTCGGCTTCAGCTCTTTAGAATCGCTAGGGTTCTGGATCATCTTTAGTCCAGTTTGCGAAGCCTTAGTAACCACTTCGACCATCTCTTTCTCGAATGACACTTTTTCGTTGAAAGGCTTAAGCTTGCCCTCCAATAGCTGGATGAATTTATCCTGAATTGTTTCCTGCACAAGAAGATTTCTTATAACCCACGGAACGGAATTGTTCAGCCAAGCCGTTGCCAACAAATCTGTTGCCGATTCTATATCGCTCGAAGCGAAGATAATCATTGTGCAGTAGGAGACAGGCAAATCGGACTTCGGAATTGCTATCGCTGACGCAATTCCAATTTCAAAGTGGTGAAACTCCATCAGCTTCTTGATGAAGGCATCCTTTGATGTACAATCTCCGATGAAACTAAGATTGAAACCACAACTGGTAGCTTGCATCGAAGTATATAAGTCTATTATTATCTCGAAGACCGATTTCCGGGTGTCTATTACCACACGATTCTCACTGTCCTGATCACCATACGCGCCGTAGTTTTTCTGCCCTGCGTGAAATTGCATGAATTTTACAGCCAGATCTATTTGATATACCATTTCCGAATATGGTATACTGGTAATGGTTTCCGATAGAGCCTTTTTATGTTCCAATATGAAATCATGGAAAGCATATTCAGCTTTGCAACTGGAGACCGCTTTTGGAATGTACTGAAATGAAAATTTTATTAATTTTAAATTATAATTTGAATTACGCATCGTATATTATGTTAGAATAGCTCACTTACGGAATATTCTAAACGAGAACTCATGTTTGATCGCTGTTATCCTCTTTGTGGACCTATTGATTCAGGAATGACACAAAAAATTTCATATACGTTATCAGCTAGTCTTTAAAAGAATATTTTGAGCATACTTTCGCTTTTTAGTAAATGATAAGAATGAAGTTAACGCGAACAAAAACTAAAACACGTTATCTTCAACTGGTGATTACGAAGACTATCAAAACGGAAAACCAAAAACGTAAACAGCCCGAGTGCCCACTGTCGCTACACTAAAAGGAATAATTAGTAAATATAACCTACTTTGGGTGCCTACCTATTTTTACAGTGCGCCCGTGGCCGAGTGCCGAGCTTCACAAATACAGGGTGGGCCATTTAAAGTGGAAGCATCTGGCAACCCCATAACTTTTGACAGAGATGACAGATTAACAAATGTCATACCGCGTTGGAAGCGTCATTTCAGTACAATTTTAACCATGGAACAATACACACCTAAACAACGCGCTGAAATTGTTCAGCTGTACATTCAAAATAACTTCTCAATTGTGTTAACTAAACGTGCGTGGAAAAATAAAAATAAAGTTAAAACATCGCCTGGAGACAACACTATACGTCGATTATATGCCAAATTTATATCGTCTGGTAGTGTTGGTAATGCCAGTCATCTGTCCAGACAACGACCAAGACATTTCGACGAGAATATTGATGCCGTTCGAGCCAGTGTTGCAGAGACTCCATCGACATCAGGTCGCTATCGTTCGCAAGAGTTAGGCATCTTTTCATTGCCATTTGTTCGTGAAAATGAATTGGACAATTACTGGTTCCAACAGGACGGCGCTTCATGCCATAAAGGGTGTGTCACATCAAATTGCATCACGGAAAAAACGCTGTAGAAATTCTCCCAGTAGACGGATCCTTTTGAAAATTTTAGACAGTAAAATAAAAACTATTAAACAACTTTTGGCATTTTCTTTTTATTCATACTTCGAGTCCAAGCCCGTATGCTCACACCTTCCTCTTCACCCCGTCCATAAGGTTCTGTACAACGTCAGGTTGTAGTTTTTTTTGAACAGAAATCCATTTTCTCTTGAAGTCCGCCTCCGATTTGACAACTTTTGGGTTCTTCCGGAGGGCCTGCTTCGTAATCGCCCAATATTTCTCTATTGGGCGAAGCTCCGGCGCGTTGGGCGGTTCATTTCCTTTGGCACGAAGGTGACCCCGTTGGCTTCGTACCACTCCAACACGTCCTTTGAATAGTGGCACGAAGCGAGATCCGGCCAGAAGATGGTCGGGCCCTCGTACTGCTTCAATAGTGGTAGTAAGCGCTTCTGTAGGCACTCCTTCAGGTAAACCTGCCCGTTTACCGTGCCGGTCATCACGAAGGGGGCGCTCCACTTTCCGCAAGAGCAGATCGCTTGCCACACCATGTACATTTTGGCAAACTTGGATAGTTTCTGCTTGCGAATCTCCTCCGGAACGCTGGATTTGTCCTCTGCGGAGAAGAACAACAGGCCCGGCAGCTGACAAAAGTCCGCTTTGACGTAGGTTTCGTCGTCCATTACCAGGCAATGCGGCTTCGTCAGCATTTCGGTGTACAGCTTCCGGGCTCGCGTCTTCCCCACCATGTTTTGCCTTTCGTCGCGGTTAGGAGCCTTCTGAACCTTGTATGTACGCAGGCCCTCCCGCTGCTTGGTCCGCTGGACGAATGAACTTGACAAATTCAGCTTATTGGCGACATCCCGGACCGAACTTCTCGGATCACGTCTAAACTGCTTAACTACGCGCTTGTGATCTTTTTCACTGACGGAGCATCCATTTTAACCGTTCTTCACCTTCCGGTCGATGGTTAGGTTCTCGAAGTATCATTTTAGTACTCTGCTGACCGTGGATTGGACGATTCCCAGCATCTTACCGATGTCCCGATGTGACAACTCCGGATTCTCGAAATGAGTGTACAGGATTAATTCACGACGCTCTTTTTCGTTCGACGACATTTTTCCAAATTTACGAAAAATTGACAGTGAAGCATGGCCAACGTGATCTATACACTCTTATCTGATTATAAGCGAAAGCTGAAGATATAATTCCTAAAAAATAAATTTCTACAGCGTTTTTTCCGTGATGCAATTTGATGTGACACACCCTTTACAGCGGCTGCCACGACCAAATTATTGCGCGAATAGTTCCCCGGAAGATTAATATCGAAAAACGGCGATTATGACTGGCCACCGAGATCCCCTGATTTGACGCCTCCTGACTTTTTTTTATGGGGATATTTAAAATCCAAGGTATACATTGGTAAACCAAGGACCCTGGCTGCGCTGAAAGACAATATCCGACAAGAAATTGCTGCCATATCGGCCGAAACATTGGGCAAAGTGATGGAAAATGCCGAAAAAAGGGCACATTTTGCGGTCAAGGCCAGAGGCGGTCATTTACGAGATATCATAATCAAAAAGTAGTTAGAACAAATCGCCTTGGACCAAAATAAATGAATTTAAAAAAAAAAAATTTTAAATTCCACTTCTTTACTTTGCTATTGCAAAAACAAATCCTTCCACTTTAAATGGCCCACCCTGTATCAGACCAGGCGCAAATTGAGACGCGTATAGCGCGAGTAACCTGCCGCGATATAGCGCCTGTTTTTGTGACTAATGAAAACAGATAGAACGGCGCAAATTGGTCAGATGACGCGAGAGTGTGGAGCGCTCGTGTGACACGACTCGCGTGAAGCTGTGGCTGAACCAAAGTTTCTCGTGCTGGTCGTACCGGTCGGGTGATTGTGTTAGTAAATAAATATATCGCGCAAATCTGTGTGAATCAGACGTTGTATGCGAGTGGCACGTTATTTACACCAAACTGCGACTGAATATGCGCTCCACCACGCTACGTTTGTGGCACGTATGAGTCGTGTTGGTAGTCTCGTGTTCGTTTACGAGCGCTATACGCTTCTCAATTTGCGCCTTGCCTCATGCGAGGGGTTCGGGATCGATTACCGTTCTGGCCCGGGGATATTTGTAAAAGCAGTTTCGTCCGACTTGCGCTGTTGTCACGCGTATCCTAGAGAATGTCACTCAGAATATTATCGAAACGAGTTATTTGGAAATAAATTTCATTTAAGTACAAGATATACAAATTTTCGCTCAGCTTCACATCGATGGCATGATATAAGCTGTATTCAAGCTTGCTGCAAGATAATAAATAATTTTCTGAATTATTCTTTATACTTTCTAAATTTTCTAATATTGTAGTTCGAGTATCGAGTTCGAGTTTGAAATTTACTCAAACTCACATTTGTGAGTAATATGAATTTGTCTCACCAATCTCGTACAACTTGTTTTCGTTGTAAGGAAGATAGTTTGACAGATTCGCATAAATTCGCAATTCAATGTGAATTACTTTAGCGAAAATATTTCGCAAGAACCAATTTCGCATCCAAAAAATTCGCTCATTCTAAAGCAAGCTTTATCCCCCAAAACGAATTCGTCTCTCTCTCTCTCTCTCAAGTTTTGGTTCATCTTTATATGGACGTAAAAATAAGAATGATTTGCTAGTCCCAAGCGTCATTCTGTGTGTTCTTTGTGCAATTTGGTTGGTTCAGGTCAATCACGGAAAGCAACTACGAATTATACAGTCTACTCAAGCTCAAGCTCTTTATATGGACGTAAAAATAAGATTGCGTTTGCGGTGACATGTAGATTGAAGTCAGTTGAATGAAGAGACAGATTTGTATTGATTAGTCGCGCCAGTTAGAATAACCTCTGACTGGACTGGTTCATCAGTCATCCTCGCTAGTCAACGCTTGTCAATTCATTTTCGAGTAAATTAACTTCTTCTTGACGGCAGCTGCCGAAGCAGTTCTAGTCGAAGCGAAGCTACCCCCCAGCAAACATTAAATCGCATAACAAGAGTATATATAACATCATATGCCCTAAAATTTGGTTGGCATATAATGCGCCTAACTGGCATATGCATACAAAAGTGGAGGCCATATACATACATGGCAAATGCTTACCGAATTTGTTTGGATGAATATGCAACTTTGACCGGCTATAATAGCGACTTTTGCCATACTCATATACGATTTATTACAGACATAGGAAAAAAACAAATGGCGCAAAATATTTTCGTGAAATGTTTATTATAGCCTCACGAATCGCCATTTTTTATATGAGTATTTATGTTTGTAGAAATAATAATTGTTTGATTGACTTGTGTTGGGAGTGGGATATGAATGTTTGAAATGGCACAGATTGATGTTTGGTGAAAACTGCTCCGATGTGGATTCGAACTCCGGTCGTCTGGATTATCATCCACCAGCTATCTCGCGCGGCTATCTGAAATTTAATTCAACAGCGGTTAATACTTTCGAGTGCATCAGCATTTCATTGACACTTCAATATGATGTAATATGTTCTTTATTAGGATCAAATATGATTCACTGTTTCATGATTTTCTTCAGCATGCAACACGATTCAATACAGTACTGAATCGATTTAAATTATACGCTTATACGACACATAAACTGCATCAGCGTAATATACGCATATGATGCGGCTTAAATATATTTTACGACAATGTGATTAATAAAATTGATGTTTATTATACCGAATTGCGACTTAATTTGATAATGGTATTTAAAATCGAGTTTTTACATTTAATGCGATTTCAAATATACACGATACATACTTTGATTGATATTATATGCGATTATGATTTATTCGGATTTCTTGTAAGACTTGGCACGTGCAAAATTATACGATTTAATGTTTGCTGGGCCAGCAATCATTAAATCGCATAACAAGCGTATATATAACATCATATGCCCTAAAATTTGGTTGGCATATAATGCGCCTAACTGGCATATGCATGCAAAAGTGGAGGCCATAAACATACATGGCAAATGCTTACCGAATTTGTTTGGATGAATATGCAACTTTGACCGGCTATAATAGCGATTATGTTAGAATTGAATTGCGATCTAATATGAATATATTCATGAATTGTCAAAGCACCAAATACGACTTTTGCCATACTCATATACGATTTATTACAGACATACAAAAAAACAAATGGCGCAGAATATTTTCGTGAAATGTTTATTATAGCCTCACGAACCGCCATTTTTATATATGAGTATTTATGTTTGTAGAAATAATAATTGTTTGATTGGCTTGTGTTGGGAGTGGAATATGTATGTTTAAAATGGCACAGATTGATGTTTGGTGAAAACTGCTCCGATGTGGGTTCGAACTCCGGTCATCGGTATCATCATCCACCAGCAATCTCACGCTGCTATCTGAAATTTAATTCAACAGCGGTTAAAACTTTCAAGTACATCAGCATTTCATTGGCATTTCAATATGATGTAATATGTTCTTTATTAGGATCTAATATGATTTACTGTTTCATGATTTTCTTCAGCATGCAACACGATTTACTACAGTACCGAATCGATTAAAATTATACGCTTATACGACACACAAACTGCATCAGCGTAATATACGCATATGATGCGGATTAAATATATTTTACGACAATGTACATCATAAAATTGATGTTTATTATACCGAATTGCGACTTAATTTGATAATGGTATATAAAATCGAGTTTTTACATTTTATGCGATTTCAAATATGCACGATACATACTTTGATTGATATTATATGCGATTATGATTTATTCGGATTTCTTGTAAGACTTGGTACGTGCAAAATTATACGATTTAATGTTTGCTGGGTAGACTCTGCCTACATCAGAAAGTTGGACCAAGACAATCAAGATAGGTGCAACGAGACAAAAAAGTTTCTCTCAGCATCTCAAAAATAGAACGATGTAAGCAATATTGAAGCTTGCTGCAGGATAATAATTAATTTTTCGGATTTCTATTTATACTCTACTAAATTTTCTAATATTGAATTATAGCGAGTTCGAGATATACTTGAACACACATTTGTGAGTAATATGTATTTGTATTACCAATCTCGTAAAGCTTGTTAAGGCTAGGCGCAAATTGAGTCGCGTATGGCGCGACTAACTTGGCGCGATATAGCGCCTGTCTTTGTGGCTAATGAAAACAGATGGAACGGCAAGATGACGCAAGATGGAGGAGCGCTCGTAAGACACGACTCGCTCGACGCTGTGGCTGAGCCACAGTTTGCCGTGCTGCTCATGCTGGTTGTGTTGGTTGTGTTGGTTGTGTTGTGTGAATCAGACATTGTATGCGAGTGGCACGACATTTACACCAAACTGCGACTCAATATGCGCTCCACCACGCTACGTTTGTGGCATGTATGAGTCGTGTTGATAGTCTCGTGTTCGCTTACGAGCGCTATACGCTTCTCAATTTGCGCCTAGCCTAAGACGATATTTTGACAGATTCGCATGATTTCGTAATTCAATGTGAATGACTTCAGCGAAAATATTTCGCAAGAACCAATTTCGCCCTTGAAACATTCGCTCATTCTAAAACAATCTTGAGTCAAATGAAGACATGTCTTCAAACCTGGCATCGCTGCATGGCACCCTACCGTTATATAAATCAAGGCGCGTAGAAGTATATCCTAAGGTGGGCCAACTTGCTAAAACCACTCTTCAGCCATCTTGGAAATCTACTGTGTTTTGTTTGTAAACAAAACACAATACGCTAGTGCCGAAGCTCGCTCCTGATCAGTCTGTCTCTTTCACGCTTCAAGGAAATAATTCCCCTTCTGCTTTCTTCCGTACTGTTTTCATATACCGCTCCCCTAACCAACTTAGTGACGAAACGGCCTCACCTAGTACCATAGACCCGTCTTGATATAAATATCTTGTTCTAAACAAAACAAAACTAGTGACATTTAAAACGTCATAACATAATAATTTCGCAAGTTTTATGGCCCTTGAACGATCCGAGTAATGGGTGTTTATAATAGCAAGTTTATCTAATTTGTTGCATTTTAATCATCGCCGCGAAGACATTCCCAATCATGTTCAGATGTTTTCAGTTAGCTTCGCCGATTATTCGAACAGCGAATAGCTACACGGGATTTGCATTGAAACAACTGAATACGGGTCGTTCGTTAAGTTTCAGTAGTTTCACAAGCCGTGAGTCTAATCTACTGGGAAAAACTAAAAATGTAAATATTTGCTGCATTATGAATCATGAATGAAATAGTACTTTCATTTCAGGCTAATTTTTCTATGCCTGGAAATACTAAATTGTCGCTCACGCGATACTGCACAAAACCGGAAATCGCTAAGAAAGGTCAAAAAGTAGTTGGATACTGGCTGCTCGGATGCAGCGGAATGGTCTTTGTGGCTGTCGTATTAGGTGGAGTCATTCTATACATCTTTCTAGTCTATTGCGTTTGTATTGTTATAAAGGAGATTATCTATAGGACTGCTAAATAAATTCCTGTAGAAAACAAGATTAGGACTAACGTAATCTGTCTTATCTGCGATTAAAGGTGGGGTAACTCGGCTCACGGAGTCGGGGTTATCGATGGTAACGTGGAAGTTATTGGGTGAAAAGATGCCTCGAACATCACAAGAATGGGAGGCCGAATTCAAACGTTATCAACAGTTTCCTGAGTTTCAAATGTAAGCATGTTTCTGTATCGTTTCGTAAAAATAGCTCTAGGTTTGATATTTTTCAGCAAAAACAAGGATATGACACTCAACGAATTTAAAATGATCTGGCACATGGAGTATGGTCACCGTATGTGGGGTCGTCTAATAGGTGCTTTTTATGCACTGCCAGCTGTTTACTTTTGGACCAGAGGCTACTTGAATCGTGGTATGAAAATTCGAACCGTTGCATTTGGAGCTTTGATAGCAGCGCAGGGTTTAATGGGATGGTATATGGTAAAATCGGGACTAGAAGATCGTTTTCACGACGAAAGCGATGTTCCTCGAGTTTCACAGTATCGCTTAGCGGCTCATTTAGGTTTTGCATTTGTTCTGTACACATTGTTCCTGTGGTCAGCATTGGATAAGCTGCTACCAGCACAAAAACTGATTGGCCAAATTCCAGTTGCTACACTCAAATTCAAACGATACGCTCACGCTACTAAAGCGGCAGTTTTTTTTACGGCCCTATCCGGTGCTTTTGTGGCAGGCCTTGATGCTGGACTCATTTACAATTCATTCCCCAAAATGGCAGACCGATGGATTCCTAGCGATATTCTGGCGCTATCTCCAACGTTGCGGAATTTCACCGAAAACCCAACCACGGTTCAGTTTGATCATCGTGTACTTGGAACTGCAACTCTTGCGTTGATCTCCGGTATGTATCTTGTCTCAAGACGTCGGGTTCTTCCACCGAGAGCCTACACTGCGGCGACCGCGGTTGCCGTTATGGGATGGTTGCAGGTTGCTTTGGGAATCACTACTCTGCTAACGTATGTTCCGGTTTCTCTTGCCGCTAGTCATCAATCGGGCTCGCTAATTTTACTATCATTTGCCATATGGCTAACGCATGAGATGAAGTTGGTAAGGCGAATACCTAAGTAATATGTGAAAATGTGTATGTACGTTGTGGAAAGTTAATGCTGGAATAAACGTGTTTAAAAAATGGATTTTATTGCTAATTCTAATGGTGACATCATGCCTTTTTAATTTCCCCACTTGGCACATTCTTAAGCCAGGATGGATTACATTGAAATAGTATGTAGCCTCGTTACACACCATATGATCATGACTTCAATCGAAAAATAAAATGTCCGAGTCTTATACTTGTTAATTATTGACCCAAAAACTAGTGTCAACAACTTAAAAACTGCTTTGAAAACAGCATATCGAAATCACACAAATCTGTATATAAGTTGGCGCTCACTTGAAGATCCATTCAGTTATGATTGCTATGTGTCATTAGGATAGGCTGACCAAATAGTTCTGGACTGGAAACGGGAAACGTAAGCAAAAAACAAAAACCCATTTTTTAAAAGAATTTTACTGGGTGAATGAATCCGAGAATAAAACCAAACAATTAACCATTCTCATACAGTCATTCTATGCTAAAAACCGATAAAATGTTTCTCCTATTGCGTTAAAATTTGTAGTTTTGTTCCTTATCCAACCTGGTGCGGAAGCTCACATGGGTTCAGTACATCGTTGGTTCTCAAGAGAGTTGGTGTACTGATTCACACGTAAAGGTGGCCGTACACTGTTTGCCCGGAGGTTAAATATTTGTTATTTTTTTATAGATAAGGTTTGATTTGATATTTGTACAAACACTATTTTGTTTGCCACTCTTCAATTTTCAACAGTAGTAAACAATATCAAACACCGAACATGGAAAAAATCAACTGAAATATTCAAGGTAACCTAACCATGTACCGACAGGTTCGAAGAAGAGACTGAAAAAATATTTTGGGCATCCAATAATTGAATATTTGTTTGTCGTGTTTTGTGTAGAATATATTTGATCAGTACACGTTGACCAAATTTTATCTGTCAAAAAGAGTCAAATATTTGGCTTCGGTCAAACAGTGTATGAGCACCCTAAGAGTTGTTGATTTTATACGTTGAAAAAGATATAAGCGTGGAAACACACTAGACGGCTCTCCCGCGCGATTCTCGCAATGACAAGTCGCAGCAGGAGCTCGATGAAAAACACATTCAGCGGCTTTCGACGGCTTCACTAGCGGCCATTATCATATTTTTATAGACGGATGCAAGACGAGCCTATGGTACAAGGTACAACTGTTTGGACAGTAAGCGGATTAGAGGGGAGGTATATAAAGACAGAATGGTGGAAAACGGAAGAGGGATGTTTACCTGAGCGAGAGGGAGAAAGAAGTTGATCGCACACGTCTGAAATATTGCATTTCTCGATAATTTGGGTAGTATTCGAGCTACATGACCGCAGAGTGATTTTCACGTATTGGCTCACCGATAGTACATTAACTATTACCTTGCTTCATGTGCACCGCATAAACACTAATACTATCACAAAACCGTTGCGGCGCATCATCTCCATCGAGCCACCGCAGAGAATGAGGAACCTTACAACAGTGACTTTAGAACCGGCCGTACCCGCTCCGCCTTGTGTGTTTTATCTCATTCACATTCCATTATCGAGGCCCCGCGGCGGTCTGTCATTGCAAAATCCGCGCGGGGAAGCCGTCCAGTGTGTTCTTACGCTAAGCCAAATGATGTTGGTTTGTCCAGTCGAAAATATGATCTTGATTTGTCCAGTTATCTGAATGCTCTAGTTCAGCGTATCTGTGTCAAATCACGTATTCAAATGTTTCAAAACATATATGTATATATAAAATGGTCCTCTCCATGACCACTATTCCGTTCAAAAGAGTCAAATTTTGTGTATCCTGTATCACTTATAATTCAACACTTATACTCATCTACTCAAACACTTACAAGAACTTTCACAAATTCTCAAAATATCCATTCATTCATTGTTAATTGATTCAGGTGCAACTTCGAACAAATGATAA
This sequence comes from Toxorhynchites rutilus septentrionalis, assembly GCF_029784135.1. Classification (NCBI taxonomy): domain Eukaryota; kingdom Metazoa; phylum Arthropoda; class Insecta; order Diptera; family Culicidae; genus Toxorhynchites; species Toxorhynchites rutilus. The sequence goes on from NC_073746.1 coordinate 229,286,567, forward strand.
CTAAGCCAACGGTATTACTACGTCCACCTTGCGATTATGTTACAGATATAACCCAAGGCGCGTAGAAGTATATCCTAAGGTGGGCCAACTTGCTAAAACCACTCTTCAGCCATCTTGGAAATCTACTGTGTTTTGTTTGTAAACAAAACACAATACGCTAGTGCCGAAGCTCGCTCCTGATCAGTCTGTCTCTTTCACGCTTCAAGGAAATAATTCCCCTTCTGCTTTCTTCCGTACTGTTTTCATATACCGCTCCCCTAACCAACTTAGTGACGAAACGGCCTCACCTAGTACCATAGACCCGTCTTGATATAACCCACTTCTAATATTTAACAGTGAAAAAATTCGAGGGGTTGTATCCGAGACGCGACCGCTTAGGGCGTAGGACTACGCAATTTTTTTTCTAATTTGTTGGTTTATCATATCGGATATTATTTGCGAATACGTCGAAATTTCATAAATAACTCTTTAATAAAAAGTTTCGCTGAATGGGTTGATTGGCGTGGCGTAGTTTTATAGAATCATTTCGAGAAGCAACGATTCTTTCTTGCCTTTGCGAGAACAATACACTAATTGGTCATATGCAGGCATCCCAAAAGTACTGCATTTTCATAACAGTCGGTATGAAATTGAATCGACAGTCTCTGTGAGCGCGCTACACTCGTATACAAGCGACAGAGCATGAATGCATAAAGTAATACTATACAGCAACAGTCGGTGTTTCGTCGAATTCATCTAATTTGTCGTGCCCGACCGTAGTGAGCCGGGGAGACTGTTCGCTTCCGATTTTTTCGTGTCTGCTATTCCGTTCGCTCTGTCGCCGTAACAGTCGCTGACGAAGCGATGAATCTCATCGGTTTACCCGAGTTACTGTCACACGTGACTGTCGCCAGAAAAATGTCATGACATTTTTCTGGCGATCGTAATGCTAGCCTGTATCTTATGCGTTTGTGCTTCTTCGCCAGTACGCTTTGAGATGTGTATCGGACATATGGCTGTGATCACTAGTTGCGTGCACACATAGGAAGCCGAGTTAATTTCATATCGACTGTAATAAGAATGCTTTAAGGCTGATTTAGACGGTGCCAGTCAACGCGCTAGTAGAAGAATCCAATCACTAGAGTCTAGTTATTAGAGCCATGTAAACACCCGGCTCCAGTTACTTGCGCAAGTATCGCACAAGTAATTGGCCACGCCAGCGAATAGAAAATTTTCTAGATACTGGCGCCAATAGATAAATGACAATTTCTCCCAAACAGTGCGTCATATTAGACATTTGTGTGAAATCGAAATGCCAGGCAGTTTCAGTGGTGCCATATATTTATTTGTACTGGAAGGGGAAAAATCTTTTTCGGCTATGGTGAAGACAATTATTAAACGGTGTTATTTGGCTTGCTTGTAATTTGTATGTTTGTAACATGTTTGTAGCGCTTTACCACATTGAAAGAAATTTAACCCCCTTCCTGTTGACCGATTGGTCTGAAATTTGGAACACACCTTTATCTCTGCAGTCATTATAAAACTGGGTATTTAATTATTTTAAAAATCCAAGATGGCGGCTGGTACAAAATGGCGGATTACATATTTTCTCAAAACCCCATCAACATGGGTATCAAATGAAAGGGCTTGACTAGTAGAACACAGTTATTCATGAGAAATGCAAATCCACGATGGCCACCACCACAAAATGGCGGATCACATATTTTCTCAAAACCCTATCAATATGGGTATCAAATGAAAGGACTTGACTAGTAGAACACAGTTATCCATGAGAAATGCAAATTCAAAATGGCCGCCACCACAGAATGGCGGATTACATATTTTCTCAAAATCCCATCAACAAGAGTATTAAATGAAATGGCTTAACTAGTAGAACACAGTTATTCATGAGAAATACAAATCCAAAATGGCCGCCACCACAAAATGACGGATCACATATTTTCTTAAAACCCTATCAATATGGGTATCAAATGAAAGGACTTGACTAGTAGAACACAGTTATTCATGAGAAATGCAAATCCGAAATGGCCGCCACCACAAAATGACGGATCACATATTTTCTCAAAACCCTTTTAATATGGGTATCAAATGAAAGGGCTTGACTAGTAGAACACAGTTATTCATGAGAAATGCAAATCCAAAATGGCCGCCACCATAAAATGGCGGTTCACATATTTTCTCAAAATCCCATCAACATGGGTATCAAAGGAAAAGGCTTGACTAGTAGAACACAGTTTTTCATGAGAAATGCAAATCCAAAATGGCCGCCACCACAAAATGGCGGATCACATATTTTCTCAAAACCCTATCAATATGAGTATCAAATGAAAGGGCTTGACTAGTAGAACACAGTTATTCATGAGAAATACAAATCCAAAATGGCCGCCACCACAAAATGACGGATCACATATTTTCTTAAAACCCTATCAATATGGGTATCAAATGAAAGGACTTGACTAGTAGAACACAGTTATTCATGAGAAATGCAAATCCGAAATGGCCGCCACCACAAAATGACGGATCACATATTTTCTCAAAACCCTTTTAATATGGGTATCAAATGAAAGGGCTTGACTAGTAGAACACAGTTATTCATGAGAAATGCAAATCCAAAATGGCCGCCACCATAAAATGGCGGTTCACATATTTTCTCAAAATCCCATCAACATGGGTATCAAAGGAAAAGGCTTGACTAGTAGAACACAGTTTTTCATGAGAAATGCAAATCCAAAATGGCCGCCACCACAAAATGGCGGATCACATATTTTCTCAAAACCCTATCAATATGAGTATCAAATGAAAGGGCTTGACTAGTAGAACACAGTTATTCATGAGAAATGCAAATCCGAAATGGCCGCCACCACAAATTCACGGATCACATATTGTCTCAAAACCCTTTTAATATGGGTATCAAATGAAAGGGCCTGACTAGTAGAACACAGTTATTCATGAAAAATGCAAATCCAAGATGGCGGCCACTACAAAATGACGGATTACATATTTTCTCAGAACCCCATCAATATGGGTATCAAATGAAAGGGCTTGACTAGTAGAACACAGTTATTCATGAGAAATGCAAATCTAGAATGGGCGCCACCACAAAATGGTGGTTCACATATTTTTTCAAAACCCTTCTAATATGGGTATCAAATGAAAGGGCTTGACTAGTAGAATACAGTTATTTATGAAAAATGCAAATCTAAAATGGCGGCCACTACAAAATGGTGGATTACATATTTTCAGAAATTTATGAAAAATTATGAAAAATGCAAATTCAAAATGACCGCCATCATAAAATGGCGCCATGTTTTTCTCAAAGCCCATCAATATGGGTATCAAATGAAGATGCTCGACTGGTAGAACACAGTAGATCATGAAAAATCCCAACAAACATCGAAACATACTTTTAATTCTACTGTCATTATAAAACTGCGTATTCCATGTTCATGGAAAATTTGATTTGGCCGCCGCTAAAAAATGGCTGAATGGCTTGACTTGGAGAATACACTACACTATGAACAACATAATTTCGAAAAGCTCATCGCCATGAAATGGTCCACTATGTATTTTTTGCAATCCCCTCAATATTAGTCTCAAATGAAATGATTTCACTAATAGAATACAGTACACCATCGAAATATTCTGAAGAAAGTTAGGTAAGAAACAAAAATTGAAAAAACATGAATTTTTTGAATGGTTTTAATGTAGAGAAACTAGGAATTAAAATAAGTAAAAAAACATGTTTAAGTTAAACGGTTTATTGTACTAAGAGCTAGAAAATAATTTGACAAGTAGCTGTTAGTAATTATCACATCCGTTCTTTCATTGATCTAGGGCAATGATGAGACTAAAATAACATCGTGGGGTATATGATGAAACAACTAACTGTGGATAATGGAAATACAACGTTTATTTCTTACCTAATTTTCTTCGGAATATTCTCATGATGTATTGTATTCTATTAGTCAAATCATTTTATTTGATACCGATATTGAGGGAATTGCGAAAAATACATAGTCGACCATTTAGTGGCGGCGACCTTTTTGAATTTATGTTGTTTATTATGTTTCGTGTTCTTCATGCCAAGTCATTCAGCCATTTTTAGCGAAGGCCAAAATAAATTTTTCAAGGTCATAGAATACGTAGTTTGATAATTGCAGTAGAATTAAAAGTATGTTCCATATTTCAGATTAATGAGTCAATAGGAACGGGGCAATTTTCTATTAATATGGGGCAACCCTACAAACATTCAAACATACATACAAACAGGTCAAGCTGAATGAAACCATTTAAAAAGTAATTAGTTGTTTGGGGACTGCGGTCATTTTGGATTTGCATTTATCAAAAATTACTGTCTTCTACTAGCCAATTCCTTTCATTTGATATACATATTGATGGGGTTCTGATAAAATGTGTAATCCGCCATTTTGTAGTGGTCGCCATCTTGGATTTGCATTTCTCATGTATAACTGTGTTCTACTAGTTAAGTTCTTTTATCTGATACTCATATTGATGGGGTTTTGAGACAACGTGTAATCAGTTATTTTGTGGTGGCGGCCATTTTTGAGTCGCATTTTTCATAAATAACTGTGTTCTACTGTCAATCCCTTTCATTTGATATCCATATTGATCGGGTTTAAAGAAAATATGTAATCCGCCATTTTGTGGTGGCAGCCATTTTTGATTCGCATTTTTCATAAATAACTGTCAATCCGTTTCATTTGATACCCAAATTGATCGGGTTTAAAGAAAATATGTAGTCCGCTATTTTGTGGTGGCGGCCATTTTGGATTTGCATTTCTCATGAATAACTGTGTTCTACTAGTCAAGCCCTTTCATTTGATACCCATATTGATGGGGTTTTGAGAAAATATGTAATCCGTCATTTTGGATTTGCATTCCTCATGAATAATTGTGTTCTACTAGCCAAGCCCTTTCATTTGATACCCATATTGAAGGAGTTTGGGAGAATATGTAATCCGCCATTTTGTAGCGGCAGCCATCTTGGAGTTTTAAAATCATGAAATTCTCAGTTTTATAATGACTGCAGAGATAAAGGTGTGTTCCAAATTTCAGATCAATCGGTCAAATTTCTATCGATGTGGTAATGCGCTACAGACAAACATGTTACAAACATATAAACGTACAAACATACAAACATACAAATTACAGGGCAAGCTAAATAAAACCGTTTAAAAACAGTTCCTATCGGTGATTTATGAGAAAAATCTGTGATCTTACTGTACAGAACAAAATAAAAAACAGGAAGTGGGTTATATCTATGGTATAACCGCAAGGGTGACGTAGGACTATCGTTGATTTAGAGATCATTTGTATGAAGTTGAATCTGAATTCATTCTGAATGAATGAATATTTGGAGAACTTCGAAAACGAGAGCGTTACGTTGGAGGCACAAGGTTTTATGCATCCAATATTGGATACGGAAATATCCTACTGATGGGGAAGAATAATCTTCAGAAGCTATCCTGTTGATTGCGATTGATTGAATATATTTTGAAAATTCCCAAAGGAACTGGCAGATTATTTTCAGTAACGATTAGATATTTCCACATTTTCCTCGATACTGGACGCCCACCAGTGGTTAATGCTAATTCGATAACCACCTGTTAATAGCACTTGATTGAAACATATTTGGTCACAGTGTTACATGGATAGAAAACATTCAATTAAACTCTTTCACATGAATATATTTTGAAAATTCCCAGAGGAACTGGCAGATTATTTTCAGTAACGATTAGTTATTTCCACATTTTCCTCGATACTGGAAGCCCACCAGTGGTTAATGCCAACTCGATAACCACCTGTTAATAGCACTTGATTAAAACATATTTGGTCACAGTGTTACATGGATAGAAAACATTCAATTAAATTCATTCACATGAATATATTTTGAAAATTCCCAAAGGAACTGGCAGATTATTTTCAGTAACGATTAGATATTTCCACATTTTCCTCGATACTGGAAGCCCACCAGTGGTTAATGCCAACTCGATAACCACCTGTTAATAGCACTTGGTTGAAACATATTTGGTCACAGTGTAACATGGATAGAAAACATTCAATTAAACTCTTTCACATGAATATATTTTGAAAATTCCCAAAGGAACTGGCAGATTATTTTAAGTAACGATTAGATATTTCCACATTTTCCTCGATACTGGAAGCCCACCAGTGGTTAATGCCAACTCGATAACCACCTGTTAATAGCACTTGATTGAAACATATTTGGTCACAGTGTTACATGGATAGAAAACATTCAATTAAACTCTTTCACATGAATATATTTTGAAAATTCCCAAAGGAACTGGCAGATTATATTTTCCAGCAATGATTAGATCTTTCCGGAACTTTCTCGATGCTGAATGGCATCCTAACGGAAAGAGTTCTGCGCGTGTATGTGTCGATCCTTCGCCGTCCACCTCCTCCAGCACGTTAGGCAACGATGTTGTCTTGTCGATGTCCTCACGAAAAATGAATGTGTCTCACCACCAGAATATCGCTTAAGTATGCTTTTTGTGTGTGATTGAACCGAGAGAAGGTGTGGTTTACGATGGCAATTTGGAAGGCAAACTAGAGGGGAATGAACTCTCTGAGCTCGGAACTTTCGGCGACTGAGCAATAATCGATTGCGGGCGCATACAATATTGGATACGGAAATATCCTACTGATGGGGAAGAATAATCTTCTGAAGCTATCCTGTTAATTGCGATTGATTGAAAAACCACAAAACCAAATGTATTTGGTCACAGTGTTACATGGATAGAAAACATTCAATTAAACTCTTTCACATGAATATATTTTGAAAATTCCCAAAGGAACTGGCAGATTATTTTCAGTAACGATTAGATATTTCCACATTTTCCTCGATACTGGAAGCCCACCATTGGTTAATGCCAACTCGATAACCACCTGTTAATAGCACTTGATTGAAACATATTTGGTCACAGTGTAACATGGATAGAAAACATTCAATTAAACTCTTTCACATGAATATATTTGGAAAATTCCCAGAGGAACTGGCAGATTATTCTCAGTAACGATTAGATATTTCCACATTTTCCTCGATACTGGAAGCCCACCAGTGGTTAATGCCAACTCGATAACCACCTGTTAATAGCCGCGCGTGTATGTGTGTGTAGCGATGTCTTCCCAGGGAACCGTTTGTGGCATCACTCTCCTCCTGATAGGTTCCCTTCTGGCATAGGGTGCACAAACAGGCTCTTGGTGACACCGTTCATCCGCGCTTTCATGATAAATAAAGAGCTTCACCGCAACAGCGACAACATGCTCCAATCGCTGTTCAATTAGAACGGAGTGGATTTCCGAGCGCCGCTCGCTTATATACCGATTGGTGATTTCAATAGCCTGTTTTGAAAGCAATTTTAAGACTATTGAAACAAGTTTTTGGATCAAAAAGTAACAAGTATATAACGCGTAGACATTTTATCTTTCGAATGAATTGTTTATCATACCATTTCGTTCAGTTGTTTAGGAGCTATTAACGCTCAAAATCTCGGTCTCCGGCGTAACGCTTTCGTTTTCGAAACTTTGATTTTACACCCCGGTATAGAAATGAAAGACGTAGTCCTACGTCAAAAGACGGGTGGGTAATGTCGGGGACATAACCGGAGTGACGTAGGACTATACAAAGGGGACAGCTTTTGTTAAATATATATTTTTTATATATTGTTTTATTTTCTTCTCCTACGTGAATACCTACTTATCTACCTGAAAAATGGATTAGTACTCTTTATGAACATGTTGATGGTTCTGAAAAAAACCTTTGGTGTTGTGTACTCGATATCCCCATCTTATTCGGTTAAACCTTCCTGTTTAGCTATTGCGTTTGCCACTCGCCACAGCTTTCACAGTTGGAAAATTTCTTCCCATCCAGCTTGTGTCATGTTGTTCAGTAAATTACATTTTATGCGACGTGCCGAAACACTCAGTGTCGCATTGGAGGCGATTTTAACCTGTGTTTTAACCATAATTTGGACCCCGAACTCTATGTTTACAAAAATGTCGCATTACATGTCCGTTCAATTAGCTAAATGTCGAACTAATTGTAAATTACTGTACTTTCTATCTGGAAACAATTTGAGAATTGGTGAAAATTGAATAATCAGGAAAGTCCCCAACTATCAATAAGCTCAGAACAACTGCCAAATTCACATACTCATCAGATCCTGGCAAACAAATTATGAAAAAATCAATTTGTGTTTTATTATAATTTTGGATATTATTTTAGAATGCATTAAACTGTATTTCGTAAACTCTTTTTTGAAAGGTTTAATGGCTCTGATAAATGGCGTGTTTTATGGAATGGTTCCAATTTAGAAAACTTAGTACTCGTGGTTTTAAAAAAAAAACATTTCGAACGCCCCCGATGTCGCCTTGTTCTGGTTTTGCCACCAAAGCAGATTGTATAAAGAACAAACTTTTTTCTTCCGCTACCTGCTGTCGTTTTGCGATTGCGTTTGCCACTCGCTGCAACTGCCTGTTGTTGTCTTGATGTCCACCGAACCGAATGTGGTCTGTTCTGAATGCGGGTTTTCTTATAGTCGCGAGCAGCTTTTCCACTTCGGCGGCCGAAACTATATAACGCCGGCTAGGTGGACTGGTGCACTGGTACTAACGCGCTCGGCCTAGCTACCCTTGCGGGGAACTCCAGACTAACACGGTTCGAGCGGGATTTTGCCTTTCCCTTCACTTTTCCTCCTTTGCCATATCCAACCATGGTTGCTAGTGTTGGTTTGTTGATGTGATGTGATGCGAAACGATGTGGTGTACGGTTTGGATGAGAATGATCGTTACGGCAGCGGAGCGGGGATTTTTAAGCTGACTGGCTGGCTCGAGAATTACGCATGTGTGAGAGACTGCGACCAATGTTTCGTTCATATTTTTTCTTTTTTCTTTCCAATCGTGCTTCATTGTATTTCGCTGCTGCTCTGGTTGACCGTTTTGGTCGGTACGATTTGAGGAGCACAAAATGGACCAATCAAAAATGGGCACATAGTGCATTTGGACAATGCTTGATATTTCACCATTATTCAATTATTTATCTCAAGAAAAATGGAATGTTATTCGTTATGATAGATGCGTAGATATATTTCCTATCAATTGATGCAAAAACCTTTGCGATCTATTGAGAAATGCTCGAGTTATAAGCGTTCCAAATCTTGCATTTTTTCCTACTTGTCCAGTGCCTAGATTTTCATTTCACCCCCTATATCTTCCGGTTAGACGTAGTCCTACGTCAAAAAAACTGAAAAAATATACCTTTTTTTTATAAATCTGTATATTTGCCAACACTGGATGGTTCGACGGTACAAGGAACATCAAATTGAATTCCCTCAACGTATACATGGAAGAATCTCCATTCGCGTTGACGGCATTGTGCTTCATGTGTTCGATTTGTGAAGCGAAAATGATAATAGACAATGAAATCATGGAAATATCAGGAAATTTATATAAAAACAGGAAGTGGGTTATATCTATGGTATAACCGCAAGGGTGACGTAGGACTATCGTTGATTTAGGGATCATTTGTTTGAAGTTGAATCTAAATCCATCCTGAATGAATGAATAAATAAATATTTGGGTGGTTTCAAAAACGAGAGCATTACGTTGGAGGCTCAAGGTTATATGCATTCAATATTGGATACAAAAAACCTTGTTCTGAAGAATAATCTTCAGAAGTTTTCCTGTTAACTGCACTTGATTGACAAACCACAAAACCAAATGTATGTGGTCGCAGTATTATATGGATAGAAAAAAATTAAAACAAACTCGCTTGAATGTAATTTTCAATTCCAAGGGGAACTGCCAGATTATTTTTCAGCAACGATCATTTCTTTCCAGGTTTCTTCTCGATAACCAGCAAACGAAAAGAGTTGCGCGCGTGTATGTGTGTGTGTGTGTGGCGGCTGCTTCAATGTCTTCCCGAGGAACCGTATTTTGATGCTCTCTTGGTCACCTTCTCTTCTCCTTCTGATCGATCGGTTTTTCTGCGCTCCCTCACAGTTAAAACAAACTGATTGCATTTCAGGTCAGGTCAGGCCAGGTAATGAATCCCTCGATCCCTCGCCGTTCAGCTCGTTCAGTAACGATGTTGTCTTGTCGATGTCCTCAGGCGTCGTGCACAAATTACGTAACGCTAAAAATCCGGATCTTGAACCCCCTCCCCCCCCCCCCTTACGTAACGCAATTTCCTATCTCTAATAAACAGAAAGTAACGCAACATCTACCCCCTCCCCATTTATCGCGTTACGTAATTTGTGTACGACGCCTCACGAAAAATGAATGGGTTTCACCACCAGAATATCATTTAAGTATGCTTTTCGTGCGTGATTGAATCGAGAGAAGGTGTGGTTTACGATGGCAATTTGGAAGGCAAACTAGAGGAGAATAAACTCTCTGAGTATGAAAATTTCGGCGACTGAGCAATATCGATTGAAAATTATATAATTTTCGCGATACGAAACAATTTCCGTTGCGCGCGCATACAATATTAGATACGAAAATATCCTACTGATGGGAAAGAATAATCTTCCGAAGCTTTCCAGCTAATTAATTGATTGAAAAATTACGAAATCAAATGTATTTGGTCGCTGTGTTATATGGTTAGAAAACATTAAAATAAACTCTTTCGCATGAATGTATTTTTCAATTCCCAGGGAACTGGCAGATTGTTTTTCAGCAACGATTAGATCTTTCCGGAATTTTCTCGATGCTGTATGGCATCCAAACGAAAATTCTCGTTTCAGTTTGGCCTGCAAAAAACTTTTCTGAACTCTAATCCATCAAATTTGGAGCCCTGAAAAGGGCCGTTGATTATATGCTAAGCTAATATAGCACGCTCTCCTCGGATACTATGGGCCAGCTGGATGTCCTTGGGCATGATGTGACGCGTTTTGCATGGATAGCACACAAATTGGTATCTTCGAATAGGACTCCTGCAGCGTCATAACCGCGGAACTTTGGAAGCGCAAGTCGGTTTTGAAATCCTGAGCAATTCAACGAACCAAATGCTGCAAAGGTAGCTTGCGGATCAGCGACTTCTGATAGCGACGAGTTTTACCCAAAGTTCCCTGTCGATAGCGATGTGGCTTCTCCACACTTCCTGCGGCTGGTGCGCTTATCCGAGCTGCTTTCGTGGTGCCTTACCACCGAAAGACTAACGAGCTGTCTGCTTTGTCCCAAACAAACGAGTCCTCACGGTGCGAGAGTAGAGTAAGAAATGAACGAAAGCAAAGGAAGCGTCATTTTATAAACCATAAAAGTATAGAATCTAAACCCCACCCTTATTATATTCGTTGCTTACCCTGAGAGAGAAACGAATAACATCGAAGTAAGTATACAGTAATGTATTTGAATCCGGACACTTTGCGTTACATTTAATACCATACCGCAGCCACAACATTTTCTGCATGTTGAATTAATGCGATTGATTAGTAACTATCAAGAAACTATCAGTAACTATATTAGTAGCTAAAATAAATTCAACATGAAAAAAATGTTATGGCTGTGGTATGATATTAAATGTAATGCAAAGTGTCCGGATTCAAAAGCATTACTGTAAAAAAGAGTTAACTCGACTGAAAATTTTTCGGTTCGGCCTGCAAAAACGAAATTAAGAGCCCCCGCAGACTGCAGACTGACTTGTCGACCGATAGTTCGGTCGGCTTCTTAATCAGTACGGAGAGGTATGCATGTGCGCACATTACACCGATTCCGTTGGGTCGGTGTTTGCACCAGTAGCCGTTCCGACCAAACTGTCGGCTGAAGAAAAGTCTGTAGTGTGCGGGGGCTCTAATTGAAGTGTACAGCATAATGCATAGACGTAAGTATGAGCTTCCCCATCTCACATTCCAATAAGATTAATGGGCTTCCAAGTGGGCGCGCTACATACGGATACGAATGATTTCAATAACCTGTTTTCGAAGCTATCATTAAGCTATTGAAACAATTTTTCGACTCAATAAATAGCAATCATATAACTCTTGGACATTTTATCTTTTGTATGAAATTATTATCATACTGTTCCGTTGATCCGAAGCAGAATGAATCTCTCTTAAAGAAGGAATGGATTTTTTCTTGGAATTTACTCAGCAAAAATAATGCCCTTTCCCAACAATTAAAAACGACAAACGGTAAACAGTTTCATCAAAATGATTTCTTCGATATGGGGATATATTCACTACATCATGTCATATATTTCATATTCTTCATTATGATATCCATATCCATGGCACCTATCGGTATCGAATTATCATCGACACCACGATTTTCGCTAAATGCTCCTTTCAGTTCGTCCTGTAAAAATCTTTTCTGAACTCTAATCCATCAAATTGGGATCCCTGAAAAGGGCCGTTGATTATATGCTAAGCTAATATAACACGCTCTCCTCGGATACGATGGGCCAGCTGGATGTCCTTGGGCATGATGTGACGCGTTTTGCATGGATAACACACAAATTGATATCTTCGAATAAGCCTCCTGCAGCGTCATAACTGCGGAACTTTGGAAGTGCAAGTCGGTTTTGAAGTCCTGAGCAATTCCACGATCCAAATGCTGCAAAGGTAGCTGGTAGGATCACCAATTCGGTCGACTTCTGATAGCGACGAATTTCACGCAAAGTTCCCCGTCGATAGCGATGTGGCTTCTTCACCTATCCTGCTGCTGGTGCGCTTATCCGAGCTGCTTTCATGTGCCTTACCACCGAAAGACTAACGAGCTCGAGTCCTCACGGTGCAAGAGTAGAGTAAGAAATGAACGAAAGCAAGGGAAGTGTCATTTTATAAAACATAAAAGTATCGAATGTAAACCCCACCCTCTTTATTATATAAGCTTACTGTATACTTAGGAATATAATAAGGGTGGGGTTTAGATTCTATACTTTTATGGTTTATAAAATGACGCTTCCTTTGCTTTCGTTCCATACTGATTTTAACCTCCGACCGAGAAGGTCGCGTTTACTTTCAGCTCGGCAGTTTGGCGTTTTGGACAGCGGACTAGGACGTCTCCCCCTGGCGATTCCGAAGGAGTTAATTTTAATTATCTTTAAGTGGCAGCAGAAGAAGAAGCAGATAGCTACGGCTAGTTTCGACCGTTAGGGCGATTACACATTATCCGGTTTCTGCCGGACCGGTTTCAAAAAGCGCCGCTGGGTTTGGACGGAAAACCGAACAACAATGTGAAAGAGACCTCGCGCTACACAGAACCGTACATCTCTCACAAACACATATATGCATTTATTTATATGTGGATTTGACAGGTAAACATTGCAATACAATGTTTTGGATTTGACAGGTAAACAATATTCCGGTTACATGCAGCTGAGTGCAGACGGAAAACCTTAAACCCACAGCTGCTGCGGCAACCACGAGCGTTCTCATATGTATGTTCCTTGGAAATCACATAAGGCCGAATGTTGGAGTGTAGCACACCATGAGCATGATCAAAGTGAGACCAGGCCTCACGGACATTACACACATCCTGCATCATAACGGCGTTCTTACCGTACCTATCGTGAATACTTCCGCCCCACTTCAGAATACGTTTAAAAAACTAACTTTAGTCCAGCTGCGGTTTATTCATTCATAGGCATAATTATTTCGTTTCCAAGCATACACGAATAGTATGATTTATTTCACACGCTCTGTTGCCACATAATTTTTCAACAGTCCAAGAAACACGGTTAGATAAAAGTGCAATTTGATGAACCAATAATAATAACATTCCGTTACAAGCCAGAGGCACTAGTTATTTATATGTATAATGTGTTCACTTCCTGTGATTATTTTGGAATTTACCTACAAGAGAATGTATACACATCCATTCATTCTAGAGTTTTTTTTATTTCATTAATACAGTAAACAAATTACGAATGAAATAACATAATTCGTTCAAACACTATTCCATTGCTGCTTCCGCTGATCCTCGTCGAAGAACGAGCTCAACATATACCGCAATTCCTCGAGCACGTAATCCTGGGGCATGGGCAGCTTCTCGAGCCCAATTCGCATCACAGCTATCAGTACGCGGATCCGGGGCAAAGAATGACCGAATCAGATAAGCTGGAATTTCGTTCTGACAGAACCGATGCTTTGGCGTCGGGCATTGGAACATTTAGACCACAGAGCACATATCTGACTGTTTTGGCTGCCGGTCAGGTCAAACTGGAATACCCAAAGAATATTAGACGAGAGAATTATTTTTAGTGTGTTCAAATTAACAAAAACTAACCTTCTCATTCAGCTCGATAAAGCCGCTCGAAATCCGCCCCTCCATGAACCGATTGAAGATTTGTTTGACATCCCCGAACTCGTTCAATAATTATTTCAGATAAGGGATGTTGCCTGTGAACAAAAAATAGAAGTCAATAAAATAACTCGATCTGCTTGTCAAAAGACACCACTCACCGTTAATAACACAGTCCGTGGCAATATGCTAAATGATGACATCGTGCACCTGTGACCATTGCTTCTCTTTGAGCAGAAACTTGCATCACAGAATTAGTTCCACAACACTGGTAGTTGTTGAAGAAGTGAAATAAAAATTTCATATCACTTGCAAATTATCAACTGGTTTCAAAATCAACAAACAAACGTCAATAGTGCACACATACTATTACATTAGACGAAAAATTGCCTGAATTGTACTAATACTAACAGACATGACAAACAACTGTCAATTCGCTTTCATGGCATGGAGCTTCGTGCTCCGCTTTTGGGAAATGATAGTGATAATGGATTTTCAGGTGCATTAAACACATATCTTAAAATAAAAACTATGAATGAAAATTAACTTCTTCTCATGAAATGTGTTCTTTATGTAATAAGGTAATACGTTCTTTTGCAAGTTGGGAAACCTCCTGAACAATAATTATGTCTGATAATGATCGTATATTACAATGATGAGTTTTAGTTAAAATATCAAGAAAACTATACAAAAATGGTTAAGGAAGAATCAATACCACAGGTTCTGAGCAAGCAAATAATATGAAGTAAAAGTTTTCATTAAAAATTTAAACAACTTAAAACTGTCTTGAGGTGTGATAATCTTATAGAGAATGATTTGCTTTCCCAAACCGATGTCTCCACCAGACGTCGACACTATTCTACGGTCATCGCGTATAATGCTTGTCCGGTCACCGGACATTGCAGTCGCTGTAGACGGCTGCATCACGGCGGCGTAAAAAGGTTGGTCCGATCGAAATTTGCCATTTGGGTTTCAAACCGGTCCGGCAGAAACCGGATAATGTGTAATCGGCCTTAGGAGCGGGCGCTTGACGGCAAACCGGAAAAGCGCGCGCTTTTGCGGCGTCACCGACTCCACGCCCCCTTTTTCCTTTGGGCAGTGGTGTCAGTTTTTCTTTTAGTGATTGTAGTGATTTCTAACATAAACAAAAAACTAAAAAAGAAAACACGCATTACGGACGGTGAAGTGACTGAAGAAAACAATATCAAAAGTTTATTCCCCTAAATTGTTCGCGATTATTGGTGGTTTCTTGTAAGAGCTCTATAAAAAAAGTGACAGAGTGTTTTTCTAGATAATATCCCAAAGTGAAAAGCCCTCATAAGTGATCTCTCTTTTAAACAATAAAACGATCTGTCGGCTATACCTAGGGGGTAGCCGACAACAGCATGGCTTCTAGTAGCTCCGGGCCTCCGGGAGGCCGGGCTACAAATTTGTACGAGGGTAAACCTACCCAACTTACTGCTCCAAGGTGGGCCGACCCACTGAACGGCAACCTACAGATCCTGTTACTACGGGCCACAGGAGAGAACGTGTAGGAAAGCTGTAGAACGCTGTAGGAAAGAAATACTACACAGCGCGACCGCAACGGGACGACAAGAAGAGGACGCAGTATATCCTTACGGCCAAGGACGAGGATATAATTGGTAAGCTCCTTTTAATCAACAAATTGATTGACGAAACTCCTATCGAAGTAATCTACCATCCTACTCTAAATCAACGTAAATGCGTTGTTACTTGCCGTGATGTCATGGACATCAAAGAACCTGAATTGATTACAGAGCTTTCCGATCAAGGTGTGATCGACGTCAAGCGAATCACCAGGAAGGAGAATAACATTATTATCCCAACCGCTACTCTCATTTTGACGATCCGTGGAACTGTTGTTCCCGATTTTATTAACTTCGGATTTATTCGGGCTGGGACTAGAAATTACTATCCCAACCCAATGCAATGTTTCAAATGCTATAAATTTGGACATACGAGTAAGCGATGCAAACGCGATAACCCGCTTTGCAGGAATTGCGGTCAAGAACATCCAGAACAAAAGGATGGAATTAAAACGTGCAACGCTTCAGCATTTTGCTTGAACTGCCAAGGGGACCATTCCTCTTCGAACAGGAAATGCCCCGTATGGCAATCTGAAAACAATATAACCAAAATCAGAATCGACTATGGTATCTCCTATAAAGAGGCGAAAGAAAAGTTCAACGTCCAAAATAATGGACCAACTTTTGCAAGTGTTCTGCAAGACAGACTCTCCAACTTGCAAAAGCCAACTCGCAGCTGCAACTGCAAATGTAACTGCGCCTCGGCCGCTTCGGCCTCTTCTAGCCGCGAAAGCACCCCCCCCATTTGACACTACAATCGATACCTCAATGACAGAGTCGTCAACTGATAGCTCAACAGCTGAATCTGAGAACGAATCAGTCATTTCAATGGACACTTCTGATGTTCCAAACAAAAATAAAAATAAAAGAAAGATTACGAAAGGTTCATCTTCAGATTCAGATCAAAAATCCGAAGATGAAACCCTAACTAACAAAGACAAGAAAAGAACAAGAAATGAACAAAAACAGACACCAACAACAAATAACAATACAACCCCAACAGAAAACAACAACAACAACAACAACACTCTTCAAACAAAAAATAACAATAACAACAACAGCAACGCACACTCAACAAAAAACAACACAAACACAACAAACACTCCAAAGACTTCTACACCAAACAAAAACAACACCAATACCTCAAAGAAAGCTTCTCTCTCCAAGGGTAAAGGACCATCGAACTAATTCTCTTTGAATAGTTCAAACACACACACACAATCAAGACTTAGGAATTAGAGTTAAAAACACCAACACATTCACTCCAATACAGAAATTCGGGATACAATGGAACATCAGAAGTATCCGACAGAAGATCTCAGAACTAAAAATGCTTATTTCGAACTTTAATCCTACAGTCATAGCCCTTCAGGAAACTATGACTCCAAACAATTTCGATGATAATTTCATACCAAAGTACATCACATACTTCAAAGAGGGTCCCAACCCCTCAAAGCACGGAGTCGCAATCGCAATCAAGGATAGCACTCCACATGATCTTCTCCCCATTACCACCGACATTCAGGCAGTGGTAGTGCGCATTAAACACCCCTTTCAAATCACAGTTGTCAGCATCTACATTACTCCAAATTCTGATCCGGCTATTCTTCGCGGCCAGCTGGACCATCTGTTTAGCCAACTTCCCGCCCCAATCATGCTTATGGGTGATTTCAACGCCCACTCATACGCCTGGGGAGGCGCATACCTCGACCAAAAAGGATCCATCATTGAGGATTTTATCTCCGACCATTCCCTACTCCTTCTAAACAACGGCCAACACACCAGAATTCACCATTCTGGTACTACTTCGGCCATTGATCTTACTATGGTATCACACAAACTCTCTTCAAAACTTTCTTGGAACATTCACGATGATACCTGCGGCAGCGATCATTTTCCAATTCTCATCTCCTTCGGCCAATCTTCTCCAGAGTTTCCGACAAGGCCAAGATGGAAATTTGAATACGCTGATTGGGCTGGCTATCAATTTGATATTGAAAACCGCCTTTCCGCTAAACAAGACTGGACAGCAGAGGAGTTCTCCAAAGCTGTCCTTGAGGTTGCAATGTTGCACATCCCTAGAACCAGTGGCATCCCTGGCAGGAAGTGTGTTCCATGGTGGTCGCCTGAGGTGAAGGCAGCGATCAAAGGTCGACGTAAGGCCTTACGCAAACTAAGAAAGGCCCATCCGGATAACCCCCATAAGCCCACTCTGCTCACAGAGTTCCAAAGGGCTCGCAACGAAGCTAAGACTGTCATCAACACAGCCAAGCACAACAGTTGGGTTAAATTCGTCAGCGAAATTAATCCCAACGCGTCAACAAAGGAGTTATGGAATAAGATTGGCAGGCTTCACGGCAAAAAAAGGAACAAAGAATATAATCTCCTTATAAACGGTCAATACACCAATGACCGGAAAATCATCGCCGAGGCGTTTGGAGATTTCTTTGCATCCGCCTCCTCCAATCAAAACTACGACCTAACCTTCCAAACCCACAAAACGGAATGCGAAAAAATTCCCATCGATTTTCACACCGATGTGGAATTTGACTTCAACAAAAACCTCTCCCTCAAAGAGCTCGATTGGGTACTGAACAAAGTCAAACAAAGATCCACAGGACCCGACGACATCAGCTACCCTATGCTGAAGAATCTACCCCATTTCGGGAAAAAAGCACTTCTGAAGCTCCTCAACAAAGTTTGGGACAGTGGAACCCTCCCCAGCTGCTGGAAAGAGGGTTTAATGATCTGTATTCCAAAACCAGACAAAAAAAACCACCTTCTTGACAACTTCCGCCCCATCACTCTTCTTAGTTGTGTTGGGAAAGTCATGGAAAAAATGATCAATCGACGCTTAACGACGTTTCTAGAGTCAAACAAGCTGATCGATCCCCGACAATTCGCCTTCCGTGCGGGAAAAGGTACAGAGGATTGCCTAGTAGCAATTGAAAAAATCCTAGACGACGCAACCGAAAGTCTACATCAAATAGATATCGTTTCACTTGATTTATCCAAGGCCTTCGACCGGGCATGGAGGTACCCTGTGCTGAAAAGTCTCTTCGACTGGGGAATCCGTGGGAGGTTGGGCCTCTTCATTAAAAGTTTCCTCGAAAACCGGTCTTTCAAAACCATCATCAACAACCAAAGGTCTTCTCTAAAAATCCCAGAAAACGGTTTCCCCCAAGGCTCAGCACTTTCACCTACCCTTTTCAACATTGCTATGCAATCCATCTTCGAACACATTCCCGACCACATTAAAATTGTAGTCTATGCAGATGACATCACTCTTATCTCTACGAGCTGCTTCGGCTTAAATCAGAGAAAGAGGCTTCAAAAAACCTTAGACTCCATCCAAAACTGGGCTCTAAAAACAGGTTTCAAAATTTCCCCGGAGAAATCCAAACACTTGCACATAGGAAAGGCTCTCACAAGGAGAACCCATCTTCAGCTCAACAATATCCCGATCCCTACAATGAGGACATTGAGAATACTAGGGGTTACTTTCGACAAGAAACTCAACTTCCTATCACATTCCCAAAAGACCAAAATAGCCACCAGAAAGAAACTGAACATCATCAAGGTTATCGCAGGCAACCTAGCCTCTGGTCATAGAAAGACGCTGCTAAATGTCGTAAACGTTTGGTTGGTCCCACAAATCCTCTACGGAATAGGCACCTTCAGCCGTGGCGGGGACAGGGTGTTAAACACCATTCAACCAATCTACAACAAAGCAATTAGGCTCGCAATTGGCGCTTTTCCCTCTAGCCCTACTCTCGCTGTAATGGCAGAAAGTGGGCATCTTCCCTTCACCCACCTGGTGACAAAAGCCATCACAAACAAAGCCATCCGTCACTTGTCACTCCCCGAAAGCGACCACAATGTCCCATTGATACATAGGGCCAAAACATGGTTCAAAAATCTCACGAACAAAGATCTCCCCGATATATGTGAACGCCCATCTGCTACGGGAAGAAATTGGAACGTCAAACCGCCGAACATTAACCTTGATCTTCTCAAGGCGGTTCGTGCGGGAGACCCTTCTCCAAAAATCAAAGCCTCCTTCAATAACCTCATTGCAACCAACTTTCAAACCAACCACCAGGTATACACAGATGGTTCAGTCAGTGCCGATGGAGTTGGCTGTGGAATTTTTGAGAGTAGATATACAGGTAGCTTCTCTCTTCCACCGCAATGCTCCATCTTCAGTGCGGAAGCTTTCGCCCTTTTGATAGCTACCCAAGAATGCATCCATGAGATCCTTCCTACTACAATATTCTCCGACTCAGCTAGCTGTCTCCACGATCTTCTGAGTGGAAACAGCAAACACCCATGGATTAAGCAAACAGAAGAGGCTGCTTCAGAAAAAAACATCTCCTTCTGCTGGGTTCCTGGTCACTCAGGAATCCGCGGAAACACAGCCGCCGACATACTGGCCGGCAAGGGCAGCAAAATCGAACCCCCAGACATGCCCTGTCCTCCATCTGACATTATCCGCTGGGTAAAACAGCAAGTCCGTGAAAGTTGGGACATAGGCTGGATTAACAGCCGTCCCACTCATCTTCATAAAATCAAAAACTCCACTCTCCCTTGGGAGGACCGCCTCAATAGTAGGGAAAGGCGAGTTCTTACCCGTCTTCGAATTGGGCACACTAACTTCACCCACTCACACTTGTTCGACAGAGCCGAAAAACCCCAATGTGCTTGCAACGAAGCACCCGTTTCCGTTAGCCATCTTTTACTAGAATGTCAACATACCAAAGATGCTCGAGTCCGACACAATCTAGGTCAAAGTCTCCGAGATATCCTCAGTAGAGACGAGACCCAAGAAACCAATCTAATTGCGTTTCTGAAAGAAACCGACTTCTTTGGTAAAATCTAAATCGAAATACTAAGTACTTTTGAAATTGTTTATTTATAACAGCTTGCCACTTCACAGTCATGTATGCGTGTTTATGTGTGTATACACATGCATGTACGGGTCGGAAGGAAGGAAATCATACATGTGTATACACGCATTTAATAATAATAATTAGCAAATAATACAATATATACATACATACTCACATCTATCTTCTATCCATTACATTATACTTTAATCAACTTCCTATTCCTACAGCCACACACACCAAGGAGGATAAATCCATTAAATAAACCTCTCCATTTTTCAGCTCTACTATACACCATTAAATTCAAATCCACTATATTTAATCATCTATTCAAACTGTATTTCATTTCATTTCACCCCACCCCCTTCCACTCCTCTAATCCCACCCAAATCCTTTCCACTCCTTTCCTTCCCATCCTCCTGAGAAGGGCCTTTTTTTTTGTTTTTGGAGCACGCCCTGCACTTGGAGTCTAGGTCATTTGTGCTTCGTCACTGCTTCGGTCCTCGGATCAGTAAATATTTACTTTTCTTTACAGCATATATTAAATATCTTATGAAGCATTGGATCCCTTCCTACCTTCTTCTTTAACCGAGGGTCGAGCGGACAGATCTGATGAGTGGTTTTTTGGTTTCCCTTTCGCCAGTCCCCTCTGGACTGGTTTTATTGTGGCCCTTCACTGGGCTAGAGGCGAATGAACTGCAAAGTTTAAAGCCTCTTAAAAGCAAAGAAGAAGAAGAAGATTCTTTCGTTCATTTCTTACTCTACTCTCGCACCGTGAGGACTCGAACTCGTTAGTCTTTCGCAGACAGCTCGTTAGTCTTTCGGTGGTAAGGCACATGAAAGCAGCTCGGATAAGCGCACCAGCAGCAGGATAGGTGAAGAAGCCACATCGCTATCGACCGGGAACTTTGCGTGAAATTCGTCGCTATCAGAAGTCGACCGAATTGCTGATCCGCAAGCTACCTTTGCAGTATTTGGATCGTGGAATTGCTCAGGACTTCAAAACCGACTTGCGCTTCCGAAGTTCCGCAGTTATGACGCTGCAGGAGGCTTATTCGAAGATACCAATTTGTGTGTTATCCATGCAAAACGCGTCACATCATGCCCAAGGACATCCAGCTGGCCCATCGTATCCGAGGAGAGCGTGCTATATTAGCTTAGCATATAATCAACGGCCCTTTTCAGGGCTCCCAATTTGATGGATTAGAGCTCAGAAAAGTTTTTTACAGGCCGAACTGAAAGGAGCATTTAGCGAAAATCGTGGTGTCGATGATAATTCGATACCGATAGGTGCCATGGATATGGATTTCATAATAAAGAATATGAAATATATGACATGATGTAGTGAATATATCCGAAGAAATCATTTTGATGAAACTGCATTATAAAATTATTTGTGTACGAATACCATCCATTTCTCGTTTGAGAAATTGCCAGTGCGCGTAGAGCGGGAATTCCTAAAGATTCATTGCACCTCTAATAAATTGCCGAAAGACGTGGTCTTAGGTTGATCGCACTTGATTGAAAAAATCCAAAACGAAATGTATTTGGTCGCAGCATTATATGAGTAGAAAGCAAATAATCGCTCGAAAATGACTTGATTTTAGCGATGATGTTTCACGTTTTTCATGTTACGCATCCAATATTGGATACGAAAGTTTTCCACTGATGGGAAAAAAAATATTCAGAAGCTTTCCTATTAATTGCGATTGATTGAAAAATCACAAAACCAAATGTATTTGGTTGCAGTGTTATATGGATAGAAAACATTAAAATAAACTCTTTCGCATGAATGTATTTTTCAATTCCCATGGGAACTGGCAGATTATTTTTCAGCAACGAGAATTCCGCGCGTGTATATGTGTGTGTGGCGGCCGATGTTTCAAGCGGAACCGTGGCATCACTCTCCTCTTGATGGATTCCCTTCTGGCCTTAGGTGCACATACAGGCTCTTGGTGACACCGTTCATTAGCGCTTTCATGATAAACGAAAATAGCTTCACAACACAGCGACAACATGCTCCAATCGCTGTTCAATCATAACTGACGGGGTTTACGAGCGGCGCTCGCTTATATACCGATTGGTGATTTCAATAGCCTGTTTTGAAAGCAAATTTAAGACTATTGAAACAAATTTTTGGATGAAAAAGTAACAAGTATATGACGCGTAGACCTTTTATCTTTCGAATGAAGTGTTTATCATACCATTTCGTTCAGTTGTTTAAGAGCTATTAACGCTCAAAATCTCGGTCTCCGGCGTAACGCTTTCATTTTCGAAACTTTGGTTTTACACCCTGGTATAGAAATGAAAGACGTAGTCCTACGTCAAAAAGTTCCGTAGTTTAATGCAAACTTTATTCAACTTACAATCGTACATAATTTTAACAGTTCACGACTAGTGTCGTACCTGAAATACTTTGAACAATGGACAGAAAGCATCCAGTTGTCACAGTTTTAGTATAATACCAATTGAGGTTTATGTACCTTCCGAATTCCACCGGCCGACCCAATGTCTACCATGACAAATCAAGCTTTAACATTGGTTTATTATGTTACAAAACTAAATAAAACAAATGAAAACAAAACAATCAAGTCTTCCTAAAATGGTGCATAATCTGATAACCAGGATGTTATAATCGGGCAAGCGAATGATGATTTCATCTACAGCCCGGCTATCACCATCATCACTACCAAGTTAGCTTTAGTTTAGTTAGTTTATTCCGCTTTCTTCTTCTCATATAGAACGATTCCAATATTCGCTTGTTGCCGTGGCTGACTTAAATTATAACTAAATATCTTTTCTACTAATTAAATCCATTTTGTTTGATGGGGAACTCTTATTTTCGACTGAGCCACATAAAGGTTTTCAGTAGCAGGTAGGCGAGGCCAACGCAATAAATTATTTTTTCCCTTTGTTGACGCTGCATATTATCCAGCTCAATTGCCAGAAGCCGGCGGTTCATTTTGGCCACTTGGCGACGCAAGTGGATCATTTCCTCCGGTGGGGTTAAATTTTCCACACTTCCACCAAAAGTGGGGGTCTCTTCTCGGAAGCTGAAAGAATAAGACGAGGTATCACATTGTAATACTGATCACTTATCATAAAGCGACTGCTCACCTTCTAGGAACTACCAGCTCGGAATTGTGCTTGGAGAATGTAGCTCTCTTTTGCTGTACTTCGCCGTTACCCGCACCACGACCCGTTTGTCCAAAGCGCTGTCTGTTGCCCACATTAACACTGCTGTTTGGATCATCAATCGAATTCAACGAGCGTGACTCGTAATCGTCATAGTTTCGCTCCTCGTCCAAATCTTTCTCACCAGTTGCTTCTGGTTCATCGGAAGCGGATGGAAAGTGATGTTCCGACAGTGTGATCACCCTCGGTGGGGTCGAGACACGAACGCAACCGGGGTCTTTAGGCATAATAGAATTTTCCAGCATGATTTCTCGTGGTGCGGACTTTGTGCCTGACGTAAGAACTGGCTCAATTAGACGTTCGTTCATCGATGGAATGATAACGGAGTGGGTGATGTTTGTTAGCAATTAAGACGAACAAAGGGGAATCATGTTAGTGTCCGAGCGATTATAGGTAACCCCATTTTTAGATCAGAATGACACATATTTGGCATGATGTAGTGTGACGCACAAAGAGCTACTGTACTCACCTAGATGCTGGTCCTGTCCTAGCACAACAATGCGGTCCGGAACATTCATTTCAATTTTATCGCTATAATTCCAGGAATTAATCTCGCCATTCCCGTTAGACAATAGCTCGTGCTCATCAAAGTATCCTCCTGTAGCCCGGATTCGCTTAGGGACCCGCATTTGCTCGCTAATATCATGTGTGAAAGCTGCATTCTGAAACAGCGAATCGTCCTCGTAGTTTGAGTAGCCACCAGGACTTGCAGAGCGAGCCATTTTTCTCTTTAGCTGGTTTGATGGTTTACTTCACCCACCGTTAAGTTTCCAGACTGATTGGATTCTATTTTTAAACCAAGAACAGCAAAATAGAGCAAATGGACAACAAGCCCTGACAACTTGTTTTTTCACTATGCAAGTTGAATAATTCTTGTCAGCCTTTTTTCCCTGGATTCAACACTAAAAAGAGTGCTTTGCAAAGATTTTGACAAAAGCAATAATACTGACAGCTGCAATAGAAATTATCGTTTAGTGTTGACACTTTGGTTCGACAGGTTCGACCATTTCAGAGCAGGGATGCCAGACATTCAAACAAGCCTTCATTTAAAAACATTTTACTTATTTCAAAATATGTGAAGGTTTTTTGTTTTTTACGTAAAAATACCACTGGATGAAATTATCCAGTTAACAGTTTTCTCCTCAGTGTTATTTGATAACTTTTTCCTCTTTGTCACTAGTATGCTTCTTACATACTCAACAATATTAATTTTCACATTTATTTCATCACATTTTCATCACGTTGAAGTACACGGACGAGCAACGCTTTAAGCGTTAATGACCAAAAATGACTACCGAAACTTTAAGAGCACTTACTCCAATTATCGACCTAAAAATTGTTGCAGCCCGCAGGCTGTGCATACCCAGCAAACATTAAATCGCATAACAAGCGTATATATAACATCATATGTCCTAAAATTTGGTTGGCATATAATGCGCCTAACTGGCATATGCATGCAAAAGTGGAGGTGGTCATATACATACATGGCAAATGCTTACCGAATTTGTTTGGATGAATATGTAAATTTGACCGGTTATAATAGCGATTATGTTGGAATTGATTTGCGATCTAATATGAATATATTCATGAATTGTCAAAGCACCAAATACGACTTTTGTCACACTCATATACGATTTATTACAGACATAGAAAAAAAACAAGCAAAATATGTTCGTGAAATATTTATTATAGCCTCACGAATCGCCATTTTTATATATGAGTATTTATGTTTGTAGAAGTAATAATTGTTTGATTGACTTGTGTTGGGAGTGGAATATGAATGTTTAAAATGGCACAGATTGATGTTTGGTGAAAACTGCTCCGATGCGGGTTCGAACTCCGGTCGTCTGGATTATCATCCACCAGCTATCTCGCGCGGCTATTTGAAATTTAATTCAACAGCAGTTAAAACTTTCGAGTGCATCAGCATTTCATTGACATTTCAATATGATGTAATATGTTCTTTATTAGAATCTAATATGATTTACTGTTTCATGATTTTCTTCAGCATGCAACACGATTTACTACAGTACCGAATCGATTAAAATTATACGCTTATACGACACACAAACTGCATCAGCGTAATATACGTATATGATGCGGATTAAATATATTTTACGACAATGTACATCATAAAATTGATGTTTATTATACCGAATTGCGACTTAATTTGATAATGGTATATAAAATCGAGTTTTTACATTTTAAACGATTTCAAATATACACGATACATACTTTGATTGATATTATATGCGATTATGATTTATTCGGATTTCTTGTAAGACTTGGCACGTGAAAAATTATACGATTTAATGTTTGCTGGGTATAGTTTAGTGACCAAACTACAAACTACAAACTAAATTATTTGAGTCTACATTATCGCTGTTGAATGTTTCCGTGCTAACGACAAGCCGGCCGCATGAAGCAACGAAAATGTCGCAGCCGCAAATGAATCCATTCGAAATTACCCAAATCAGTCAATTGCACAGCGTTCTCAAGAATTGGGCATCTACCAAACCTCATTGTGGCATATTTTGCTAAAAGATCTTACATGATCAAATTAACTCAAGAACCAAAGCCACTTCACCATATGAAGCGTCGAAACTTCTCCGATTGGGCTCTGGCGAATCTTGAAGAAATGGTGATTTTCATCACAAAATAATCTTCAGCGATGTGGCTCATTTCTGGCTTGCCATGACTTTGCCAACAAACAAAATATGCGTTATTAGTCAGATGCGAACCCACGTGTGCTTCAAGAAACACCATTACATCCGCAAAAAATACTGTTTATGTGGTTTCCTTGCCAGACAAATATTGGGTCGTATTCCTTCGTCGATGATAACGATCGTCATTCTACCGTCAATTGAGAACGCTATCACGTCATCTTGGAAGGCTATTTTTGGTCAGAATTGAAAAATCACCAACGCGAATTTCCGCAACATTTCGGTCGAAATGTGTAGAAACGTAAGAGTTGAACTACAGCCAGAATAAATTCAAACTCAATATCTCAAAAAACCTGTGTTTATTTTAAAAAAAAGTTGACAAGTCATTAATGAAACACTCGTTCCTTATTTTCTTTAACAGCTGCATAATATAGTTTAAGCAACAAATAGTTTAAGCAGTTTAATAGTAGGTTGAAAAGTTGACGTTGATGTGTGCCACCCAGTCGGATGCAATAGCTTACATATTGTGTGCTATTACGCATATGAATTGCCGTGTGCAGAATAGCACCATATTATATTCTGATTGTATTATTGTGATATACATATTTTTACATATTTTTATACACATTTTTAAATTTTAATATGAACTGCATATTTGATATATAATTGATAATGTTTGATGAACTATGCAATGTTATTCTGATATATATTGTCCCAGATATATTCGGCGTGAGCGTTTCAATGCGTCCGACTACAACAAATTGAAATAAAACTCAATATAACAATATTTAATTTTGTTATACATTATTCAATATAATCGGTGTTAAGTCAGTGACAGTCGCAAAATTGAAAATTTCGACTTATTGATTGCATTAGGTTAAGCATTTCGTGAGCTACATACCACATTTATCCGATTTGGAAAATCACGTGTGCAACACTAATAACGTATCAAAAGTTTTCCGAACGCTCAACGAAAAGCCCTTATAGCACCAAACTTCAAGCTTGTTTTTCTCGAAATCATAAAAATGTCACATGGTCCGGTCTGACTTAACACCATATATTCGGTTAAGTTTAAGATAGATAGAGAACATGGAATACCACCAAAAATTTCAAGAGACACAATTAGAAATATCTTCCGTCTAAAGCTACACCTAGTGAACAGTATCGACTGCACAATCAATACGTTTGAACAGAGCTATGAAGGAAAAGAGAGCGGAATGGGAGAATATACACAAGATAGTTTTACAGCATGACAACACCAGCTGCACATGTCAATGGGTATGTCAATAATTATCTATAAAGTGTGAATCGAGAGGTACTGCCTCAATCACCATATTTCTTAGACATTGCTCCATTAGATTACTGTTTTTTCTGGTCTATGACGTCAACCTTTTTTGAAAAACAATTCCGATCTTATGAAGAAATCGGAGATTAACTTGATAATTGGAACGCTTTAAAACAACTAGTTTTCTGTCAGCGTGGAATGTGTGTGTCGCCCGAAAGATAGGTGAGGTTTCGATGGTTTCCTATGGTTTCCGATGGAGACTTTGAATAATATAGTCATACTTGTACACGTGATACATTATACGACTGTTCATTTGTCTTGTCCATAGCCATCGGAATCTGAAAACGAATTGTATATCTACCGAAATCATTGGGATGTGTGGAAATAGTACATCTTATTCTTCCGATTTTTCATTCAACATCGGAAGCGTTGATAAAATTATAGAAAACTTTGAGTGTAGCCAACCAGCAAAAATTAAATTTTATTGCCAGCGTATATACAGCATCTTATATCCCATATTTTTGGGGGTGTATGATGCGCATATATGGCGTACACATGCAAAAGTTGAGGTGATATTTGTTGTGTTTCGGCGTTGAGTGAAACGCGTAACTCACAAACAACAAATTAAAATAACTTTATTAAAACGTTATGACAATACAAAAAGCGTCTAACTCGTGGTATTGGTAATCTCATGACTAACAATAATGACGATGACAGTTGCTTCCCGCCGACTCATCCGTCGTAGCGTCTGTCAAACCTGACTACTGTCAGTTGACGAGCCGTTGTGGTATAATCGATAGGGGGCTACCCAACACCTCCCCCCTTTTAGAAAAGGTGGTAGGGATCATATCTCGCAGGAAGTCTTCGAGTCCTCGAAGATCTGTGAGCTGCTGTGGGTAGTTGCAGTTGTCTAGGGGGATTGCGTTGTCGTTGAACACTGGCTTGCGGCGGGAATTCGTCCATCTCTAGAGGAAGAGGAGGCCGCTCCTCCTGCACGGGTGTCGGACTATGTAGGTTCCAGGAGTCCAACAGGATACTCAACGGAGCTTTCGCTGGTTCGGTCGCAGACAGTTGGTTTTCGGAATGATGACGTGTTCGCAGCTGATTGCAGTGGGACCTTATCATGGTTTGCTTCCCAGGCAACCAGACGTTGTACATGACCTTGCCAATGCGTTCGAGCACCTCTCCTGCTTCCCAGTGCCACTTGTTGTTCCGGAACACTTTGGCCCAGACGAGGTCCTGGCGGAAGTAGTTTCTTGGTTTCGCGCCATGCCGCCGGTCAAACTGCTGATCTTGCTTGGAGTTTTCGAGTTTGTGCGCCGAAGTTGGTGGTCAAAGCAGCTCTAACGACGTGCGAATTCGTCTGCCAAGCAGAAGTTCGGCAGGAGACTTTCGTTCCGGAGCGGTGCGACATGGTGCACTGTAGAAAAGTGTTGATGGCATCTTGCAGCGTTTCCCCTCCGGCGGTTATTTTCTTCAACGTCCTCTTAAAGGTGTCGACGAATCTTTCCGCGAGGCCATTCGACTGCGGATGGAAGGGAGCGGTCTTCAGGTGAAGAATGGCGTTGAACTCGCAGTAGGCCTCGAACATTTCGCTGGTAAACTGCTTCCCGTTGTCGGTAACCAGTGTCTCCGGGGTCCCGAATCTGGCGAAAATGTCACGGAGAATGCGAATTGTCGCTGCAGAAGTGATGTCTTTTGTTCTGACCACCTCCGGCCATTTGGTGTAGGCGTCCACTAGGATCAGAAAATACCACCCATTCAAAGGACCGGCGTAGTCGAGATGAAGTCGTTGCCAGGGTTTCTCCGGTACTGGCCACGACTCGAGGTTGGTTTTACGATCCATTTTCGCCACACTCGAACATTCGTTGCACGTCTGCACCAGCCTTTCGATGTCCTTATCTATATGGGGCCAGTAGACGTACTGTCGAGCAAGGGACCGCATACGTTCGATACCGGGATGACCTTTGTGCAGCTCCACGAGAACCTTCTTTCGGAGAACGGATGGTAACACCAAACGTTCGCCATACATCAAGCAGCCAGCGGTGATGGAGAGGGACTCGCGACGCTGGAAGAACTCTTGAATGTGCGGATCTGTGATGCTCGTTTTCTTGGTAGGCCACGTGGTGTTGACGTGCTTGATCACCTGTTGCAGGGTTTCATCTATGCGGGTTTTGGCTTGAACGGTCTTGAACGAAACTGGTAGGGCTTCCAGGGATTGGTTCATGATGCTGCGTATGGTGCTCTCGAACTCGATGTTGGCTATAACATAGTCCTATTCCGGACGAACATGGCGATTGATAAGGCGGGACAGGATGTCCGCGTGTCCTAAAGCATCTGTCGACACATAGTGTATGTCGAAATCGTAGAGAAGCAGTGTCAACGCCCATCTCTGGAGCCGGTTGGCGGTGTACGTGGGGATGCCCTTTTTCGACCCGAATATGGCGAGCAAAGGCTTGTGGTCGATCTCGAGCACGAAACGCCGTCCGAATATAATCCGGTGGAATTTGGTCACGGCGAATATCAAAGCCATACCCTCCTTTTCGATCTGGCTGTAATTACTCTCCGCTGCTGTCAAACTGCGCGAAGCGTGGCAAATGGCTTTCACGGTGCCATCCGCATGCCATCCATCAAATTTGTGTGCGATCCGGGCACCCAGACCAACGGAGGAAGCATTTGTCGACACAACTAATTCTAGTTTCGGGTTGTAGTGCGTCAACAGAAGCGGGGACTGAAGAATTTCGTGAAAACGGTCGAGCGACTTCTGGCCAGCTGATGACCATTCGAACTTTTCTCCTGCCTTCAGCAACTGATCCATGGGGTGCCATAGTAGTTTACTGCGCCAAGGTATGCGCGTAACGTGGTGACTTCGTGCGAAGCTGGCATGCTGACAATCGGAGCAATCTTGTCCGGATCTGGACGAATTCCATCGCCATCGAGGATCTGCCCGAGATATTTCACTTGCCGCATGTGGAAACTGCATTTCTCTATGCGGACAGTGAAGCCGAATGCTTGCAGTCGTTGCAACACAAGGAAAAGGTTGCGCCGATGTTCCTCTTCCGTTCGACCTCCCACTACGATGTCATCCAAATAACCAACGGTACACGGTAAACCAGCGAGCATCGTGTCCATCAGCTGTTGGAATGCGCCTGGGGCAGATTTGATGCCGGGCGACAAGCGGGTGAATTGGAAGAGGCCTTTGTGGGTGTTTATGGTGAGTAACGGTTGACTCTCCGGATCGACCTCAACTTGTAAGTAGGCATTAGAAAGGTCGATATGGCTAAACACCCGACATCCGGACATTTTGGCGAATATATCTTCGGGTAGCGTTAGAGGGTACTGATTCGGCTCGAGTACGCTGTTCAAGCCAGTCGAAAAATCAGCACAAATCCGGACGGTGCCATTGGGTTTCCGGACCACTACGATTGGTGCTGCCCATCCAGCGAAATCCACCTTCTTCAGAATGCCCAGATTCTCTAGCGATACACCTTCCATGCAGTACGCTACCGGACGCTTCGGCTTGAAGACTGGTTTCGGATCGCCTTTCAGGACCAGCTTGACGGGAGCCTTCTTGCAGAGGCCCATCTCGTTAGTGAAAACTTCGGGGAACTGAGCTTGAAGAGTAGCCAGCGACTGACTTGGTTGGGCGCTGACCTGCTTGCAGAACGATGTGATTGGCTGGTTCCACAACCCAAACAAATCCATCCAGTCAATTCCTAGAATGTCGACGTTAGGAGCGGCGATGAAACACCTCCCCCCTTTTGTGACTCCATTGAGGGAAATGTTGCGCCACATCTCGGCAACAAGATCGAGTGGTTCTCCGGAAGCTGTTCGCGCGGTGCAAACCGTTGGTTTCGTCCGGGGCCGACCGAGTTTGTTCCACGAGCGGTGCGAAATTATCGAAATATCGGACCCTGTGTCTAATTGTAGGCGAAGGAGTACGTTGTTGACCTGGAGCTTGACGAATTTCCGACCCTGGATGATGTTTCGGATCGTCACCGTCTTCGTCGACGGTTGCTTTTTCTTCTATCTAGATGCCGTGTTTGCATTGGATGAAGACCTTGATTGGAAGCAAGCGCAATAGCCCGCTCGATGCCCAACCTTGCCACACTCGTTGCATTTTTGGTCTTGGAACCGGCAGTCCTTGTTGTAGTGCATGCCCCCACATGACCAGCAGGGCGTCTTTGGTTGCTCACGTTAATTGGAAGAACTCGATGCTGCTGACTGATGCTTCGATTTCGACCGCTTGTCGTAAACAACGGCATTCACCACGGACGACGGATTTTCCACCAACACGGTGTCCTGTTTCAGGTTGATGAGGCTGTTTCACTTATCCACGACTTGCTGTAGCGTCAAATTAACGTTCTCGTTCAGCTTGTTGATGAGATGCATTCTAACTTCGGCATATTGATTTGACTTCAGACCACAGACGTAAATAAGGCATTTGAACTGCTCTTCAGGTAATTCCGAAAGTTTGGAATCAACACATGCCTTGTTCACCTTGCACGAGTATGCCAGGTAATCGTCACTCTCCTCCTTGGTGAGCTGGAGACAGTTGAATCATCGGCGGAAGATGGAAACTGTCGCTCCGAATAGTGACTTTAACCTATCGACGGTCTCTGTGAACGTAAATTCACGAGCGAGCCTCGGCAGAATGAAGCTATTGTAGCGCTCGTGATCGGGTGGGCTAAGATTTCGCAGGAGCAATCGCACTTTCGCTGCGTCATCGAGCTTCCGGGCGTCCTTGTCAAAAAGGTCGACATACCTGGAAAACCATGCGTCGAACGTGTGTCCATTGTCTTTGTCATACACGAACTCCGCCATGTTGCTCGAAAGCGAGTCCAGCACCCTTTCGTCGTAGGAAAGATTGCGGATGGCAAGCTGCGTGGCGCTTTGTTGCTGGAGAATTTGCGTCATTAGCAGCTGCTGGTTGGAAAGAATTTGCAGCCCCTGTTCCTGGATGTTTGGTGGTTGCTGCTGCTGTAGATGATGGAAATTGTTCCCCGCCATCGCGATTTTCTCCTGACCACGTTTTTTTGCAAGTACTTTTTCCGGACTATCACGCACGATTTTTCCGCGAAAACTTCCACCTCTTCGTCGCCAATTGTTGTGTTTCGGCGTTGGAATGAAACGCGTAACTCACAAACAACAAATTAAAATAACTTTATTAAAACGTTATGACAATACAAAAAGCGTCTAACTCGTGGTATTGCAATCTCATGACTAACAATAATGACGATGATGGATGCTTCCCGCCGATCCATCCGTCGTAGCGTCTGTCAAACCTGAATACTGTCAGTTGACGAGCCGTTGTGGTATAATCGGTAGGGGGCTACCCAACAATATTCAAACATGACAATTGCTTGCGAATTAGTTTTGATGAATATACGACTTACACATGCAACTAGTACGAATATTGTCATATGACAACATATATGTTTCTTGAAATAGAAATTGTTCAATTGACTTTTAGTGGGAAGGGGTATAAATGTTGAAAAATGAGTAGTGGTGATGGTTAAGAAAACTGCTCCGATGGGATTCGAACTCCGCATGTTTGGATAATAAGCAACAGCTATTTCGCACTACTATCTATAATACGAAAAAGATGTAATCGGATACTTTATTCCTGGTCGTCTATTGTATTTTTGAGTAAATATCTTGAAATTTATATAGAAATAATTAAGCAGGGTTCAGTGATACGTGTTTCAAGTAATCAAATAACATGTAGTAAAAATGTTCATTCAAATTTTACCAATTTGAAGCTGCTTTTGGGCCTGCTGATCTGATAAAGATGTACAGCATGTATAACAATTTTTCGCAGTACTACATTGATTCAATTCATATGTTCGTGCGACTCGAAAACTGTATCAGTCCGATATGCTATCACTGCTATTAACGGCCAGTTAAGTTTCCCTGTGTGTTTGATGAGATTAACAGGGATTTCTCTACTATGATCTGCTCTTCTGTGGTCCAACTCGTAATTTGAACCTAACATGTGAGATTTTCAGTCAATATATGATATTTTTCGAAACAAAATACGAAGACATTTCAAATTCTGGAATGTTTTTGGAATCACCACAGAATTTAATGTTTACACCGTTTACACAGTGGAATGTCTCCAAAATCAAGGGGCCTAGAATTATATCCTAAGGTGAGGCCGTTTCGTCACTAAGTTGGCTAGGGGAGCGGTATATGAAAACAGTACGGAATAAAGCAGAAGGGGAAATATTTGCTTGAAGCGTGAAAGAGACAGACTGATCACGAGCGAGCTTGGGCACAAGCGTATTGTGTTTTGTATACAAACAAAACACAGTAAACTTCCAAGATGGCTGAAGAGTGGTTTTGGCAAGTTGGCCCACCTTAGTATATACTTCTAGGCGTCTTGTCCAAAATGAGAACAGCGGCAACAAGATGGTGGAGTTAACATGTGGCTTGAAATTTACACTATTTAGAAAAGACGTATGAGGAATGGCAAGACGAAAGGTTTGGAATTGTTTATGTTATTACTTACGTAGGTATGGTTACATTTGATTTCGTCTAAGGTATTTGAAGCAGTATAATAAATAAACAGTTGTCGTTGAAAATAGTAACCTAGTAACCTTCATGCATATGCTTCCGCCAGCTGGCTCGGCTAATGTGAAGCTTTGATCGTGGTACCGCCACTGGCGCATAATTTGCAGCTTTGTATTTTGGGTGACCGGAATAAATCGCCACAGTAAACAACTGCAACAGAAACAACCGCTTAGAAAAAGTGTAGTAGGCTAGAAATATTTGGCGCGGGAAAAACATCATGTGCCTCACATTTCTATTATAAATTTATTCTCTTGTTCTCGTTTTTCGAAATTTATTCTGAGGACAATGTAATGGGGACGAAGTCCCCATTTGGCGAGGATAAGGAATCGAGGCGGCCCATGCCGCCAAGATGACGCAATCCGAGTCCACCGCCGACCCGCCGTCGGAAGCGGCGGTGTCTCGCACGCAAACCTGGGATCCACTGATTGCCCGGTTAGTTTGAAACATAGGATACGATCCTTTAGCAATGTCCGACCGAGCTCTAGCGAGCGTCGGACGGTATACGTCTGCCCGGGGCGTTACGTTTGCCTGGGGCGATACGTTTGCCCGGTTAATTCTTGTTTTGAAATACAATACCGCGCCACAATATTTATAGCCTACTACACATTTTATAAGCGGTGGTTTCTGTTGCAGTCGTTTTCTGTGGCGATTTATTCCGGGAACCGTATTTTGTGCTGGTTCATAACGGCAATCAACCGTGCCGGTTTGTTTGTTGATTTTAAAATTAACCAGAATTTGCAAGTGATATGGATACCGAAATTTTTATTTCGCTTCTTTATTCAGCTGCTGTGGAACAAGTTCAGTGATAAAAGTTTCTGCAAAGGCGCACGAGGACATTATGGAGCGTAATGCCGTGGACTGTGGGTAAACGGTGGGTGGTGTTTTTCGACAAATTGACCAAGTTTTTGAATTAACTTCTGTTTTTGTTTTGTTTATAGATAAGTTCCCTTATTTGAAATTGATACTAAACGAGTTCGATGATGTCAAACAAATCTCCAACTGGTTCATCAAGGGATAAATTTTGAGCGACTTTATCGAGCTGAATATGAAGGTCAGTTTTTGTTAATTTGAACACATTAAAAATAGCTCTCCCTCATAATATTCTTATTCTATATTCCACACAGTTCAACCTGACCCGGAACGCGTCCGACGAAGAGGTGGTCAAGGCTCGCCTCGAGGAATTCAAGACCAAACTGTTCGATCTGTACTCGGTGATCAAGATGTTCCGTTCCCCAACGCCGAATTTTCGCCTGTCAGAGCGAAATCGCCCAGCTGTTGGCATATCTGATTCGGCCATTCTTCGCCCAGGATCCGTGTATTAACGAGAATCTGCGGATGCAGCAGTGAGATAGTGTTTGAAGGAAAATTATGTTATTTTAATTGTGAATATTATTATTGCAAGTGTGGAACAAAAAGACTCTAGAATGGATAGATGCTCTCGTAGGAAAATGCTAAGATAATCACAGGAAGTGAACACATACCACATATAATTAAGTAGTGCCCCTAGGTTATTACGAAATGTTATCATTATTGGTTCATCAAATTCTTCACTTTTATATAACCGCGTTTTTGCGACTATTGAACAAATATGTGGCTACATAGCATGTGAAATGAATCAAATGTAGTAAGTTTTGGTAATACTGTTGACGACAACCATTTTTTTGTCCAGTAAGTTTTTTGAGTTTATTCATCATGCAAGTTTACATTGCCGTCGTTATGGGAAACGTTATAGATCCACATGGGCCCAAGACGAACAGGCGTGCTCTGCGAATTACGGAAAAGGTTCGCGAATGTGTTCTGAAATGGGGCGGGAAAAGTCACACCTTTGACCGCTCTGATCGCACCTATCGGTAGTAACATCGTCCTGATGCAGGGTACACGTCATGTCCGCGAGATTTGCTCTCACTTTGGCCGTGCTCTTAGTGCTCCAAGGGACGCAAATTTGGCATTGAACTTTGTTTACTAGTGTAGGGGAGCATAAAAAATAATTGATTTTCAGGCGGAATGGACACGTTTTTAATATTAAAATTTAAAATGAAAATAAACTTTTCCCCATCAAATTAATATTGGTTACACACGATTATCCCTAAGGTTTCGACGAGTGCTTGGTTTAAGGGATTGAATGTAGGTCGTGATTTCATTCGCGTGATATCTCGGCTCATGTCCAATCACTACAACCTAAACGCGCATCTCTATCGCATTGGGCTCGCAGCAAACAATCTTTGTGGTTTTGGCGATGGCTACCACGACATCGAGCATGTTGTCTGGTTGTGTATCCGGTTCCATGCTGCTCGCTCTCAGCTCTCTAGAGCACTGAGAGCACAAGGCAGACAATCGGACATCCCCGTCCGGAATATCTTAGATAGCCGTGATCCTGATCTTCTGCTTCATCTATACCTGTTCCTCAGAAACGCCGATGTCAACGTTTAATGATGTTTCCTTCGTTGTGTCCCTGTTTCATATCCCTCCTATCCGATCTATAAACTTTTACTTAGTCGCGGCAATACATCCACACACTCTTTACAGATACACGGGCCAAAGGTTGTGCAGTCCACTGATCATTCAACAAGAGCCAAAGGTTGTACCGCTCATGACAACTCTACACGAGCTGATGATTGCGCCGGCTAGTGACCATTCTATCCTGGATTCCTCGAGTCGAGAAAGACGCACCACGCTAGATATGGGGTACAGACTAGGGGGGCGTTGCTGATTAATGGTCAGCTGCATCCTAATAGGAAGTATCCCATGTCGGGCACACGTACAGAGCATCGAAGACTGCAACATACCAATTATGAGAACACTTGTAATACTAACCTCGAGCCAACCGCGAGTAATCGGTTACATATTACTAACATAGTTGTAAGACAAAAATTGTCAAAATATTGGACTCCCGGCCCCGTCAGGCTAACGCCACATGTGCCTTAATAAAAAATATATTTTGGGAAAAAAACAGGAAGTGGGTTATATCTATGGTATAACCGCAAGGGTGACGTAGGACTATCGTTGATTTAGGGATCATTTGTTTGAAGTTGAATCTAAATCCATCCTGAATGAATGAATAAATAAATATTTGGGTGGCTTCAAAAACAAGAGCATTAGGTTGGAGGCTCAAGGTTATATGCATTCAATATTGGATACAAAAAACCTTGTTCTTCAGAAGTTTTCCTGTTAACTGCACTTGATTGACAAACTACAAAACCAAATGTATGTGGTCGCAGTATTATATGGATAGAAAAACAGGAAGTGGGTTATATCTATGGTATAACCGCAAGGGTGACGTAGGACTATCGTTGATTTAGGGATCATTTGTTTGAAGTTGAATCTAAATCCATCCTGAATGAATGAATAAATAAATATTTGGGTGGCTTCAAAAACGAGAGCATTACGTTGGAGGCTCAAGGTTATATGCATTCAATATTGGATACAAAAAACCTTGTTCTGAAGAATAATCTTCAGAAGTTTTCCTGTTAACTGCACTTGATTGACAAACCACAAAACCAAATGTATGTGGTATTATATGGATAGAAAAAAATTAAAATAAGCTCGCTTGAATGTAATTTTCAATTCCAAGGGGAACTGCCAGATTATTTTTCAGCAACGATCATTTCTTTCCAGGTTTCTTCTCGATAACCAGCAAACGAAAAGAGTTGCGCGCGTGTATGTGTGTGTGTGTGTGTGGCGGCTGCTTCAATGTCTTCCCGAGGAACCGTATTTTGATGCTCTCTTGGTCACCTTCTCTTCTCCTTCTGATCGATCGGCTTTTCTGCGCTCCCTCACAGTTAAAACAAACTGATTGCATTTCAGGTCAGGCCAGGTAATGAATCCCTCGATCCCTCGCCGTTCAGCTCGTTCAGTAACGATGTTGTCTTGTCGATGTCCTCAGGCGTCGTGCACAAATTACGTTACGCTAAAAATCCGGATCTTGAACCCCCTCCCCCCCCTTACGTAACGCAATTTCCTATCTCTAATAAACAGAAAGTAACGCAACATCTACCCCCTCCCCCCTTATCGCGTTACGTAATTTGTGTACGACGCCTCACGAAAAATGAATGGGTTTCACCACCAGAATATCATTTAAGTATCCTTTTCGTGCGTGATTGAATCGAGAGAAGGTGTGGTTCACGATGGCAATTTGGAAGGCAAACTAGAGGAGAATAAACTCTCTGAGTATGAAAATTTCGGCGACTGAGCAATATCGATTGAAAATTATATAATTTTCGCGATACGAAACAGCTAATTACACTTGATTGAAAAATTACGAAATCAAATGTATTTGGTCGCTGTGTTATATGGTTAGAAAACATTAAAATAAACTCTTTCGCATGAATGTATTTTTCAATTCCAAGGGAACTGGCAGATTGTTTTTCAGCAACGATTAGATCTTTCCGGAATTTTCTCGATGCTGTATGGCATCCAAACGAAAATTCTCGTTTCAGTTTGGCCTGCAAAAAACTTTTCTGAACTCTAATCCATCAAATTTGGAGCCCTGAAAAGGGTCGTTGATTATATGCTAAGCTAATATAGCACGCTCTCCTCGGATACTATGGGCCAGCTGGATGTCCTTGGGCATGATGTGACGCGTTTTGCATGGATAGCACACAAATTGGTATCTTCGAATAGGACTCCTGCAGCGTCATAACCGCGGAACTTTGGAAGCGCAAGTCGGTTTTGAAATCCTGAGCAATTCAACGAACCAAATGCTGCAAAGGTAGCTTGCGGATCAGCGACTTCTGATAGCGACGAGTTTTACGCAAAGTTCCCGGTCGATAGCGATGTGGCTTCTCCACACTTCCTGCGGCTGGTGCGCTTATCCGAGCTGCTTTCATGGTGCCTTACCACCGAAAGACTAACGAGCTGTCTGCTTTGTCCCAAACAAACGAGTCCTCACGGTGCGAGAGTAGAGTAAGAAATGAACGAAAGCAAAGGAAGCGTCATTTTATAAACCATAAAAGTATAGAATCTAAACCCCACCCTTATTATATTCGTTGCTTACCCTGAGAGAGAAACGAATAACATCGAAGTAAGTATACAGTAATGTATTTGAATCCGGACACTTTGCGTTACATTTAATACCATACCGCAGCCACAACATTTTCTGCATGTTGAATTAATGCGATTGATTAGTAACTATCAAGAAACTATCAGTAACTATATTAGTAGCTAAAATAAATTCAACATGAAAAAATGTTATGGCTGTGGTATGATATTGAATGTAATGCAAAGTGTCCGGATTCAAAAGCATTACTGTAAAAAAGAGTTAACTCGACTGAAAATTTTTCGGTTCGGCCTGCAAAAACGAAATTAAGAGCCCCCGCAGACTGCAGACTGACTTGTCGACCGATAGTTCGGTCGGCTTCTTAATCAGTACGGAGAGGTATGCATGTGCGCACATTACACCGATTCCGTTGGGTCGGTGTTTGCACCAGTAGCCGTTCCGACCAAACTGTCGGCTGAAGAAAAGTCTGTAGTGTGCGGGGGCTCTAATTGAAGTGTACAGCATAATGCATAGACGTAAGTATGAGCTTCCCCATCTCACATTCCAATAAGATTAATGGGCTTCCAAGTGGGCGCGCTACATACGGATACGAATGATGAAAAAGCTCGAGTCCTCACGGTGCAAGAGTAGAGTAAGAAATGAACGAAAGCAAGGGAAGTGTCATTTTATAAAACATAAAAGTATCGAATGTAAACCCCACCCTCTTTATTGTATAAGCTTACTGTATACTTACGAATATAATAAGGGTGGGGTTTAGATTCTATACTTTTATGGTTTATAAAATGACGCTTCCTTTGCTTTCGTTCATTTCTTACTCTACTCTCGCACCGTGAGGACTCGAGCTCGTTAGTCTTTCGCAGACAGCTCGTTAGTCTTTCGGTGGTAAGGCACATGAAAGCAGCTCGGATAAGCGCACCAGCAGCAGGATCGCTATCGACCGGGAACTTTGCGTGAAATTCGTCGCTATCAGAAGTCGACCGAATTGCTGATCCGTAAGCTACCTTTGCAGTATTTGGATCGTGGAATTGCTCAGGACTTCAAAACCGACTTGCGCTTCCAAAGTTCCGCAGTTATGACGCTGCAGGAGGCTTATTCGAAGATACCAATTTGTGTGTTATCCATGCAAAACGCGTCACATCATGCCCAAGGACATCCAGCTGGCCCATCGTATCCGAGGAGAGCGTGCTATATTAGCTTAGCATATAATCAACGGCCCTTTTCAGGGCTCCCAATTTGATGGATTAGAGCTCAGAAAAGTTTTTTACAGGACGAACTGAAAGGAGCATTTAGCGAAAATCGTGGTGTCGATGATAATTCGATACCGATAGGTGCCATGGATATGGATTTCATAATGAAGAATATGAAATATATGACATGATGTAGTGAATATATCCGAAGAAATTATTTTGATGAAACTGCATTATAAAATTATTTGTGTACGAATGCCGCAATCGATAGTCGACTCTAATTTGCGCTGGGTAATTTCCTCGGAGGACTCAATTCCTCCTTTGAGAATTAAAAAACTCTTTCTGGTAAAACGAAGTGGTACGAATCACATTATTTGAATGATAGAATGAAGAAGTTTTCTGCCAATTTCCTTCAACCTCCAAACATATCTTTCTCCCGTTTGTCGTTTTCGCGTTCGCTAATCTTTTCTCACAACACCCATTTCTCGTTTGAGAAATTGCCAGTGCGCGTAGAGCGGGAATTCCTAAAGATTCATTGCACCTCTAATAAATTGCCGAAAGACGTGGTCTTAGGTTGATCGCACTTGATTGAAAAAATCCAAAACGAAATGTATTTGGTCGCAGCATTATATGAGTAGAAAGCAAATAATCGCTCGAAAATGACTTGATTTTAGCGATGATGTTTCACGTTTTTCATGTTACGCATCCAATATTGGATACGAAAGTTATCCACTGATGGGAAAAAAAATATTCAGAAGCTTTCCTATTAATTGCGATTGATTGAAAAATCACAAAACCAAATGTATTTGGTTGCAGTGTTATATGGATAGAAAACATTAAAATAAACTCTTTCGCATGAATGTATTTTTCAATTCCCAGGGGAACTGGTAGATTATTTTTTAGCAACGAGAATTCCGCGCGTGTATATGTGTGTGTGGCGGCCGATGTTTCAAGCGGAACCGTGGCATCACTCTCCTCCTGATGGATTCCCTTCTGGCCTTAGGTGCACATACAGGCTCTTGGTGACACCGTTCATTAGCGCTTTCATGATAAACGAAAATAGCTTCACAACACAGCGACAACATGCTCCAATCGCTGTTCAATCATAACTGAGGGGGTTTACGAGCGGCGCTCGCTTATATACCGATTGGTGATTTCAATAGCCTGTGTTGATTTTTGGATGAAAAAGTAACAAGTATATGACGCGTAGACCTTTTATCTTTCGAATGAAGTGTTTATCATACCATTTCGTTCAGTTGTTTAAGAGCTATTAACGCTCAAAATTCGGTCTCCGGCGT
Source organism: Toxorhynchites rutilus septentrionalis (assembly GCF_029784135.1). NCBI lineage: Eukaryota > Metazoa > Arthropoda > Insecta > Diptera > Culicidae > Toxorhynchites > Toxorhynchites rutilus. The sequence goes on from NC_073746.1 coordinate 229,328,540, forward strand.
AACGCTTTCATTTTCGAAACTTTGGTTTTACACCCTGGTATAGAAATGAAAGACGTAGTCCTACGTCAAAAAAAAATTAATATTCTTCAGTGACATTGAATAAACAAATGGTTAAATAAAAGTCAGAAATACGTGTTTCAAGTAATTAAGTAACATGATGTAAAAAATTTCATTCACATTTTAACATTCTAAAACTGGCTTCGTGTCCTCTAATCTGATAAAGATTACACTAATGAGTTTGGGACCCAAATTATGGCCTATAATTGAAAGTCGCCACCAGACGGCGACACTATTCCACTGTCATCGCGAATTTGTAGCAATGTTTATCTGTCAATCCATAGTATAAATCAAGACGGGTCTATGGTACTAGGTGAGGCCGTTTCGTCACTTAGTGTGGTAGGGGAGCGGTATATGGAAACAGTACGGAAGAAAGCAGAAGGGGAATTATTTCATTGAAGCGTGAAAGAGACATACCGATCAGGAGCGAGCTTCGGCACTAGCGTATTGTATTTTGTTTACAAACAAAACACAGTAGACTTCCAAGATGGCTGAAGAATGGTTTTAGCAAGTTGGCCCACCTTAGGATATACTTCTACGCGCCTTGGTATAAATAAATGCACGTACCGGATAACAAGGCGGTATAATAAGGTGGAACGTTATGTCAGAACTGCTGTTCAGCCATTACTTGAGTTCGAATTGACAGCGACCAAACGAACGGCTAGAGTTCGTTTGGTCGCTCTAAGTTCCATTCGCTTTGGTGGAATTAGTCGTTGGCGACCCATTAGGATTGAGTGATAGCGATACGCTGTGGATATCCATGCATATCATTTCTCGGCGACTGCTGCTTTAGCTGGAGACTCACCTGATCGTACGGGTTGTGAGACACAACAGCTAGTTCGATTGAAACTGGCCCAGCGTATGTATAAGTTGGTGTTGACCGCTATGTAGCATACAAATTAGATCTGCTTTGTTTATAAACAAAAATAGTCGCTGTCACTTTTTATCCCCTTTCGCATCTTCCATGCCTTATCATCATACTGTCGAAAACGAACCACCTGTCAATTCCAGCTCCTTGCCGGATAATGTGTAATACTTATGACAGACATACAACTGTACTAGCGTTGTACTTCGAAAATTGTATGTCTGTCACCATGTACAGCGCTAGAACCATGCAAGCAACTCAGTACAATCGCTGTACCTGTACCGACCTATTTTACCGCTGTACATGGTTACAGTTGTACTGTGCGCAGCGCCATAGACGGTTGGTGGTGGGTAGCATGAACAAACCGAATAAAGGAACTGGGTAAACGTTCTTTTCATTGATTTTCTCATAAGTTAATAACTCATATTGGAGGCTTTTTTGTAGTGTTTGATAGTTTAGACGTTAAATAGAAACCTTTTTCATTGAAATATGTGGTGAAAATTGGGAAAATTTCTTATTGTCAGTTTGACATACGGTACAATGTACAACCAAAGTATGTCTGTCATGGTACGATGGTACCTGTACTACGCTGTACACGTACAACGCAAGTACAGCTGTATGTCTGTCCCTGGTATAATCGGCCTTACGGGATACGTCCGAACGGCATATCTGAAATTATGTTTTACCTTCCACTTCACTTTCCTTGAGCGAGAACAGAATTTCACATCTGTCGTCTCTGACATATCAAACACCTCGGACAGAAAAACGATAGATTTCCATTGCTGCAAAGTACGTGAAATAAGAAGGTAGTCTACTCCCTGCTTTGTTCAAGTGTGGTAGGCAAAGGAAAAAAGCAAGAAATAGTAATAAACCATCGATCGAATCCAAATAAATTTTAACATTTTTTAATTTTCAAATTATAATACAAGAACTGTCTCCAAAAATGTTTCGAAATGATGAAATAGCAGTTTACTTAATTATTTTAAAATTTAAAACTGTAAAATTATCGCACCTGTACTATAAAAATAATGCAATCCGATAAACAAATGTGTTGAGAGGTTATATCGAAGCAGTGTCGTTCCCGTTCCCGATCCATGGAGCGAATGCATGGGATAGCTGAAAATATCTCCGATTAGTTTATCTCATTCGAAATTATTCTGTTCCGGCATCGCGGGACGTGGTACTTCAACATTTCGCTGAAGTAAACAAAACCTGTTCAGTATGAAATCGATAAAAAACCACATGAAAACTTACTTGCACTGAAAAAGCGGTATATTATCGTGTTTACCGTCGGCACGACTTGCGATTTTGTCTCTTTCCAGGATTTTTGGAACTTTTAAAATCGAGAAATATTGAAAAAACTTCAGTACTTCGAACTAATTGAGGATTTGTTATTACTAACTTCGTTGTGTGTGTAACACATGCGCTCTCCGTGTGTATACACAGGAGATATCCCTTACCTTCTATTCTACGTACTTTGCCATTGCTGTTCCTTTCCTTCGCACACATTTGGCCGTCTTTCGGCAGCGTGTGCCGATAGAGTGCTGTCAATGGGCAAACGACAATGCGAGGAAAGGCCAAAGTCATAATTACTCAAACTGCAAGAAGAATCAGAAGAGTGTGTGTTGTGCGGGATTGAATGAAAAATTTGCTCAGTGACTGTGTCGGTGCGTCTTTAGTAGTCCCAAATTGGTCACGCGAAAGTCGCTTCTCCTACAACAGCAGTAATTCTCACCTATTGTAAATCGAAGGAGTTTTTATTCCTTTTCTGGAATGATTAAGGATCTGATTTCCCACGGTAGAGGCATTGTAATAGGGATCTCGTCATCAACATTACCACAGCAGCCTTCAAGGATTCAAGGAATCAATCAGCGATTGATACATAAGTAGTAGCAACAACAACGTAAATTTTAATTCAAGCGATTTACTATGGAGAAAAAGAAGGTCATTGCACAAAGTTTTGACAGCGGTAATTGCCGAATCCTTGAAAAACAGTTTGCTATGATCTCGTCTGAATGAGATCACGTTTGACGTTTCGCGGAGGAGCTTCGTAATGAGATTCGGCTGCGCTTGTTTACGAAACGCAGCATCCGAAAACTGCGACTGAATATGATATAAATTACTCGGGAAGAATACTCGTAGCTTTTGAATAGATTTCGGTTGTTTCGGCACGGCTTTGCAAAATTGTGAGTGCAAGTAAGATAATTGTGTAAATAGTGCCTCGCAGAAGATAATATATTTTTACTACTTCTTGAGCTGTGTGCATATGTGCGAATGTTTGTATGTATGTGAAAAAAACGAAACACAATCCTATTTGCAAGATTTCAGCAACAACCATTGTGAAGTGAAGTGAATCAAAAATCTCGTCAATCAACACTGCAAGCAAAACAAATCGCTTTCTGGTTCAATCATTGCCGGATGATATTTGTAGCAACGATGGGCAACTGCATCGGCATCAATCGGAATGATTCGGAAACACTCGACACCGGATCCGCCAATGTAACCCGGCCTGTGACGGGTAAGTTTTGAAAATGCAACGCGGAACTAAGATTTGGGCTCGATCTCTGTTTGTATTACGTTCTAATCTTCGGCGCTACTGCTGCTGTTGCCGTCGTTGTCTTTCTGTGTGGATGACCTTCAGACACTTGTTCTACCTCCTCGTGTCGTGCTCGCCGATCGTGACTGTTCGGGGAAAATGTTTTATGAATGCGTTTTGAAAATAATAATAATCCCAGGCGCGCAAATGGCTGGAGTACGATGATGTTGAGTGATTTTGGCGATCATGTCGCAATTCAAACCCACCGAGGTGGTAAATTGACAAACGCAAACAGTTTCACATCCGTGAGAATTGAATCTTCTCGCTATTTGAAGGTCGCTTTTTGAAAGAACTAGATGACGTTTCCTTGGGCGTTATTCTTCCACATCTAACAGTTACTTCAATGACAATCCTGGTCAAGGCCGGAAATTCTCGCGGTAAGCATTCGACGACGAATACACTGTTATTTACATAAGAAATGATCAGTATAACATGTTGTATTAAGGAGTGCCAACCAGATTTTATGCATGAACTAATTTAATAGATTTCGTGCTGTTCCCACCGTGTCTTGAAAGTAGAGGTTTAGCCATTTTCTTGGTTTACTCAAATGTAGGTGACGAACTCTCTGTTATATTACACAACTGAGCCTAGGGAGCTCGTAAGTTTGGAACACGAGGAATCTTATTGGGGTCATAGATGCGAAAACCGCTTTTGGCGCCGGATGGCACCACTTGCTCATTCGTTGCCGTACGTTAAGACGTGACACATAAATTACGTAACGCTAAAAATGCGGTTTTGAACACCTCCCACCCTCCCTATGTCACAATAAATAACGGAAGACAAATCCCCCTCCCCCTTAAGTTACGTAACGCTAACATAATCCGTACACAAAGTCAAAGTCATTTGAAAAATTTTCATGCTACTTTGGCTTTTTTTTCTTCTTCTTTCTTTGTTTTTAAGAGGCTTTAAACTTTGCAGTTCATTCGCCTCTAGGCTTTTTTTAAGCATTGAAAATATCAAACATAAAAATCAAGTCGGAATCAAATGTTCGTACGGAAGTTCCTTATATGCAAGTAGTGACTTCGGAAGAACTTTCGACAATTTCATAGAATTAATACTCACAACTGTTGGGATTGATACTTTCAAACCATCTGGGGTTTAGCTAAGAGGAACAAGGGCTGGTATAAATTGATGTTGATTTACACAAAAGTAACTACTCCTTGGTTCAACGCAGCAGTTCCTGTAGGAACATCTCACTACTTGCACAAGGTACTGGGATGTTCTTTCTTGACGAGAAAACCACTCGGCATAATATCATACTAATTCCGCTTCATCGATTTGAGAGTTTGCGGATTCAATATATGCTGCTTTGATGGCATATCCATCGATCGCTAGGATAATCCAAACATCAGCTAACGATTCCCCTGAATACTCAAAATGTTTCCTTTCCAGTTCCGAATTCTTTGTTTTGAGTTTTATCCAACCCTCATGATCATGAGGAAATATTGAACCTGCTAACATCCGGGAAAAATGAGCCATCCGACGTTCAACTCGGTTGAAGCACTGGAGTCTTGGAGCATTTGTAGCACCGAATATTGCATCAAGATTGTATTGATTGAAATGATAAATAGAAACTATCTTTTCGTCTACATTAATTATGATAACTGGCTTGATTACACCTTGATACTGAATAATCTTGAATTCAGGCATCAGTGTTCTTCTAGCAATATATCTGCATTGTGTTTCCTTCGATTCATCAGTATCCTAGATTGGATACGATACAGTGGCGTCGACTGGGGGGTGCGGGGGCTGCGAATCGCACCCGGTACACGATTTTGGTGGTGTAGAATGAAGAAACTGCTTCTAACGAGAGACATCTTGAGCGACCATAAGATTTTGAATTATTTTTAAGATCTAGCGTCTGAACAATTGATCAGCCAAGAAGATCCTTGTTACTTCACCTCCACGATGAAGGGGAAAAGGGAAATCTTCATCTTCAACATCTTTGGCATCTTCAACAACACGGATTCCTCTCCACTGGCCTGGAGCCATGGTCCGAGGACATCCTTGCACTCTGGTCCATCAAACAAACAGGAAGCTTTTGACGTAGTACTACGTCTTTCAGGAAGGGAATCAGAAAACTGGTCACGATTTTATGAAATAAAGTTATTGTTAATGGCTATTTTCACTAAGAATGATTCCTGATGATATACATACCAATCGGTTCGGAAATTTCCCAAAATTTGTTTGATATGTCATACATTACAATTCCCTATTACCTAAACGGTTAAACTTAATTAAAACAGGAAGCACTCCTATTTTCAAAAATTCAAATTCAAAAATTATCACGACTTTCGAATTTACGCGGGTTACGTATTGGGTTGGGGAAAAAGGAATGTCGTATATTGTCAATATATGGCAACACTTAAACATATCTTGTGTTGTACTTATCGCATCGGGTCATAATATATGGCTATTTAAAGACGACAATCTGTGCTACAAGTGTCGTTTTGACAGTGTTGTGATATTCCTTTTCAGTTTCAAGTTATAGCGCGTCAAAGATGGAGTCCACCAAGAAAGAAATTTGCCATATTTTACGTTTTTACTACCTGCGAGGTAAAACTGCAACGGAGGCGGCCGAAAAAAATCGTGTAGTTTATGGACCCGATACTGTTACGATTCGCACAGCACAACGTTGGTTTGATCAATTTCGTTCGGGTGTAGTGGCTTTCGTAGATACACCCCGTACTGGTAGGTCAATCGTCGTGGAAACCGATAAAATCGTTGAAATCGCCAAGTAGACCGGCATGTGAGCACTCGCTCAATTGGCCAGGAACAGGATATAGACCATAAAACCGTTTGAAACCATTTTCAGAAGATTAAATTCCAAAAAAAAAAAACTGAATGTGTGGGTGCCACACGAGTTGACGCAAAAAAATCTTTTAGACCGAATCAACGCCTGCGATGCACTGCTGAAACGGAACGAACTCGACCCATTTTTGAAGAAGATGGTGACAGGTGATGAAAAGTGGATCACGTACGACAACCTAAAGCAAAAAAAGTAGTGGTCGAAGCGCGGTGAGCCGACCCAAACCATCGCCAAGCCCGGATTGACGACCAGGAAGGTTTTGCTGTGTATTTGGTGGGATTGGAAGGGAATCATACACTATGAGCTGCTCAACTATGACCAGACCCTCAACTCGGTTCTCTACTGTGAGCAGCTTGACCGTTTGAAGTTGACCAGAAGCGGCCAGAAAAGATCAATAGGAATGGTGTTGTTTTCCACCAGGACAACGCACGGTTTCACACATCTTTGATAACCCGCCAGAAGCTACGGGAGCTCGGATGGGATGTCCTATTGCACCCACCGTACAGTCTCAGGTTACGTCTTCCTTCGGGAGGGAAATAAAATACTGTTGCCTCGGTTCATGAGTTGTTGAGTCTGATAGGTAGGAACAGGTGGAGTCGCCTCCCTGATGTCGGTGATTGGCACTGAAGTGGCGGAAATAGGTCGACAAAAAATTTGCGAAAGAAGAAAAAAAATGTGTCCATTCCACCTAAAAACCCATCAATGTCTTTGTTGCTTCTCAAACTCGTAAAACGAAGCTCAATGTCATCAACGCAGATGGTGGTGATGGAACAGACATACAAACGACTGTTGGCGTGTATACGTGAATTGCAAAAAGACTACCATGATAACTGTTAAAGTTATAATACCAATAATAAAAACTACGCTTATGATGCTTGCTTGATATTCTCGTGCTCGTTGTATTGTTCTCGCAAGGGAGAGAATCAATGACGTCTCAACCATCTTCAGCTGATTCTACAAAACTACGTCTTTTTCCACTCCACTTCAACATTCTTCTGGAAAGCTATTTAAAATATGTCGATGCACTCTAAAACAATATCCGAAGTGATAAAGATTTAAATTCCATAATATAATTCCGTAGTTCAACGTCGAAAAAGCGGTCGTGTCCTAGGCATAACCCCTTACAATTTTTTGTTAAGTTATGTTTTGTAAATAGATTTATATGTATTTAATTTTTGTGTCATTTATGGTCCATTTTTTATGTATTAATTTTGACGTAGGACTAAAATCGTTTCAGTAGCTTAAAAATTGCTTTAAAACAGGATTGATGATTGATGACGGACGCAAGATCAAGGCAAGAAACCGTCATCGCGAATCTGCATGTATTGCTGTGATTTCTTTTATTCGCTTGCAAATGCACTCGAGCAAAGGAAGATTTGCGCATTCGGTTCCCGTATTGCAATCATATCCAAGAGTTCTTATCCTGCTTCCGCGTGGAGTGGTCATGAAAATTTTCGTGTATTATTCCCACGAGAACAACATATAATTATGTATCAAACTTTATCAGGTGCTTTTGCAAAACCACACAAACCCAACGGTTTTTTCTGGACCATCAACAAGTTCGAAATAGTTGAATTTTATGTTAATAACAATTTCATACTCATACTCATCCAATTACACACTAATAAGGAAAACTTTCAGCAATCTTTAAAAATATGAATTCATTCATTCATTGAGAATTGATTCAGATGCAATTTGTAACAAATGATTACAGAGCAAGTGACAGTCCTACGTCTACCTTGCGGTTATATTACAGATAACACCTACTTCTAATTTTATGTTTCATGTTTTATGCCTCTCCGATGACATAACAATACGAAGCAGAGTTGCCAACCTTCCAGCTTTTCCTGGCCAGCAAAAGACTTTTTTGAATTTTTACACTTTTATTCAGTTTTTTTGACATTTTTAATGTTTTACTCCCCAAATTAAACCCTGTTCTACCAGGAATCTATTCCGCTCCATTCACATTGGAAAACTTATATTATAACAAAATATATATTAGATTGGGGAAAAAGTTATCCATTATTTTCTCATTGGCTGGCTTTAGTGATCAATATCTCGCGTAATATTGATCATAACATTTCCAGTTTAGGCTCGTTACAAAGGTGGCTTTTCACATTAAAAAATATATTTTGTTGTTTTTTTGTTTGTTCCATTCAGTTGTGAGTTACAGAGTGTTAACAATGGAGGTCAACAAATAAAAATTCGGTACATTTTACACTTTTTATTTTATAAATGCGAAAAAGCACGTCAGGCCGCTGAAATTGTGATTGGTGTTTATGTTGCCGATTAGAGTGCCAATGTTTATGGTGCCGATTAGAGTGCCAATGAAACTTCATTAAAAATGTTGATTCCCGCGAAAACTACCCTATGCAAAATATCAGCTCAATCGGACTTCGTTTACTAGTGTCGCACAGCGGTCAAAGTTTGAGTTTTTTGAAAACCGAAAAATCACCCAAGGAGAGTAAAGGAAATCGGGGTTTTCTAAATTTTTTTTTGATGCTAAATGTCTTCAAATTGTATGAAACGTCGAGATCCACTGTCATCTCGAAAAAAATTTCTTGTCAAAAATCGACGCTCTGGGACGTTTTTTTGGAATACGAGGCAAAACATATGATTTAGGGTGCCAATGACTCCCTGCGAAATGTTGATTTGCACGATAAAATACGCTCTGCAATGTATTAGCTTATACGGACTAGAAGGATTTTTCGATATTTGATTTCCTTGAAAAGTTACAGCCACAAGTATGAGGTTATCTCAATGGATAATGTATTGCTGTACGAATTTTTAAACGCATTTTTCTTGAAACCATTTTTTTTCAGCTGGTGGTATCGATATCTCAGGAACTACTCGACCGATTTGACTGAAATTTGAAAAAAATCATTTTAGGGTGGTCCAAAAAATCAACCTTTTCCCCCTTTTTTCATAAATTATTTTTTTCAAAGTAATCTGAATCGGTCTAGTATTCCGAAAGTTAGGATTTTTCATTTTTGGGAAAAGGAAAAAAAAAGATTTTTGTACCATCGGTTGATTTCAAAAAACCATAACATAAAGAAACACTTTTCTGATTTGTGGATATGTTATGTAAAAACTCAGCTTTCAAGAAATATTAAAAAATATAGTCCCCTTGGTCCCGGAACCATGAAAACCATAAAAAAACAAATACAATCAATAATAATGGAAACAAAACCCAATTTGTTTGCAAGTGTAATAGTTTTGTAAAGTGTAATATTTCATTTCGTTTAATTTTATATGTCGATCATCGAAATCGGTGTAGTAGTTCAAACGTAATGAATTTTTGAAAAAAGTTATTTTTGGAAATAACAGAAAGTGGGTTATATCTATGGTATAACCGCAATGGTGACGTAGGACTATCGTTGATTCAGTGATCCTTTGTTTGAAGTTGAATCTGAATCCATTCTGAATGAATGAATAAATGAATATTTGGGGGACTTCGAAAATGAGAGCGTTACGTTGGAGGTACAAGGTTTTATGCATCCAATATTGGATACGAAAATATCCTACTGATGGGGAAGAATAATCTTCAGAAGCTATTGCGATTGATTAAAAAATCACAAAACCAAATGTATTTGGTCACAGTGTTACATGGATAGAAAACATTCAAATAAACTCTTTCACATGAATGTAATTTTAAATTCCCAGAGGAACTGGCAGATTATTTTCAGTAACGATTAGATATTTCCACATTTTCCTCGATACTGGAAGCCCACCAGTGGTTAATGCTAATTCGATAACCACCTGTTAATAGCACTTGATTGAAAAATATTTGATCACAGTGTTACATGGATAGAAAACATCAAAATAAACTCTTTCACATGAATGTAATTTTAAATTCCCAGAGGAACTGGCATATTATTTTCCGGATCTTTCTCGATGTTGAATGGCATCCAAACGGATAGAATTCCGTGCGTGTATGTGTGTGTGTAGCGGCTGCTTCGATGGTCACCTTCTCTTCTCCTGAAGGATCGGCTTCTCTGTGCTCCCTCACAGTTTCAAACAAACTGCTCGCGTTTCAGGGCAGATCTCGATCCTTCGCCGTTCAGCATCCTCAGCAACGATGTTGTCTTGTCGATGTCCTCACGAAAAATGAATGCGTCTCACCACCAGAATATCGCTTAAGTATGCTTTTTGTGCGTGATTGAATCGAGAGAAGGCGTGGTTTACGATGGCAATTTGGAAGGCAAACTAGAGGGGAATGAACTCTCTGAGCTCGGAACTTTCGGCGACTGAGCAATAATCGATTGCGGGCGCATACAATATTGGATACGGAAATATCCTACTGATGGGGAAGAATAATCTTCAGAAGCTATCCTGTTAATTGTGATTGATTGAAAAATCACAAAACCAAATGTATTTGGTCACAGTGTTACATGGATAGAAAACATTAAAATAAACTCTTTCACATGAATGTATTTTTAAATTCCCAGAGGAACTGGCAGATTATTTTCAGTAACGATTAGATATTTCCACATTTTCCTCGATACTGGAAGCCCACCAGTGGTTTATGCTAACTCGATAACCATCTGTTAATAGTACTTGATTGAAACATATTTGATCACAGTGTTACATGGATAAAAAACATTCAAATAAACTCTTTCACATGAATGTATTTTTAAATTCCCAGAGGAACTGGCAGATTATTTTCCGGATCTTTCTCGATGCTGAATGGCATCCAAACGGAAAGAATTCCGCGCGTGTATGTGTGTGTAGCGGCTGCTTCGAGATCTTCCCGGGGAACCGTTTGTGGAATCACTCTTCTCCTGATGGATTCATGTCTGGCCTAAGGTGCACAAACAGGCTCTTGGTGACACCGTTCATCAGCGCTTTCATGATAAACGAAGAGCTTCACCATAACAGCGACAACATGCTCCAATCGCTATTCAATTAGAACTGAGTGGATTTCCGAGCGGCGCTCGCTTATATACCGATTGGTGATTTCAATAGACTGTTTTGAAAGCAATTTTAAGACTATTGAAACAAGTTTTTGGATCAAAAAGTAACAAGTATAGAATGCGTAGATATTTTATCTTTCGAATGAAGTGTTTATCATACCATTTCGTTCAGTTGTTTAGGAGCTATTAACGCTCAAAATCTCGGTCTCCGGCGTAACGCTTTCGTTTTCGAAACTTTGATTTTACACCCCGGTATAGAAATGAAAGCCGTAGTCCTACGTCAAAAAGGGGAATTTTTTTTCATTATTTCCCGACCATTCGGACAGATGTTCCCTCTTAATGATAATTAAATCACGATAACAGACTAGCCGTCTCAATAGTCGGGATTCAATCCGTTCGAGAGTTTGGAAAATTGATAACTCTTTAGTAGAAAGTTCCGGGGACCCTGAAAAGGTTTAATGGCTTGCGTGGTTTTGAAGAACCATTTCGAGAAGCAACGATTCTTTCTTGCCTTTGCGAGAACAATACACTAATTGATCATATGTCGCAATTTGTTTCTTTATATCAGTGCACGCAATGTACTGAGAATTTAACGAGAGACATCTTCCGTGCATCGCCATTTAACAACCGTCAAACATCGCAAAAATGACCGTTTATGAAAAATCGTTTCCCGTCTCTTTCCCGTTAACAAAGCAGGGAGCTTGTTGCATCAAAACAGAGCCGATGCGCATGACAGCAAATACGAATGGCAACTAAAAGTATCAAAGGTATGCTATTCACATCTACAGGAAATGATAAAGTTCTATGTTTCGCGTAACGAAAACAAGCAAAACACACAAAGCCAAACACTGATGGCTTGAAGCGACCTATAATCATTTGCACTCTTCTCTTTTTTCACCTGCTCCACCATGGCTCGGATGATTGTGTTAATTGCAATGCCAGATGCACTTCAAGTGAAATATTCGCTAGCGTTCATAGCTCGAGAGGAAACATAAAACACAAAACGAGCAGAATAAACGACCTTTGTTGTTTGGGGCACAGAAAGATTTTGAGAATTTCCCTTAGAGGAGATGCAATATTTATACGCTAGCGACAGCTTACTTACTATGCAAGGGTGGAATTAACTTCGCAAATATTCTCTTTTCGCTATCCCCCTTCGTTGTTTATATTCTAGCTGCTGCATAAGTTGCCCGTTATAGACAGCTCTGTTGGGACAGAACAAATGTATGGGGAAATGGGAATGCTTCCGATTTTCACCAATATAAACGGTATAGAGACTATGGGATTGTAATGTATAGCATATCAAACAAATCTTAGAAATTTGATTTCTATTCGATTGGTATGCAAATCGTTAAAATCCGATCACAGAAAAATTAGTTATTAACGTTAACTTTATTTCATAAAAACGTGACCTGTTTTCTGATTTGACACCCTCAATGTAAGATGTAGTCCTACGTCAAAAAATAGTGATCCTTTACGATCCTCTATTGTAAGCCAGATATAATTTGGTGCACAATATGCGTAGTTTAATTAGTTTTGTCTACGACGAAAATGAGTTTCTGTTTTATTCTTAAGAATTACATCAATTGATAAATACGAATACTAAATTTTATATTCAAATGAACCTGATTGATACTATTTCTCAATATTTGTCTTTATTGTTCCTTCAATTGACTTATCAATATCAACTAATACTTCTTCTTAACTGGCACTAACGTTCCTAAATGAACTTCGCCGTCTCAACGTAGTATTACTTGCGTCACAGTGACCACAGTGCAAGTCAGAGGAAATTTCTTTGACGAAAAATCCCTCCGACCAGAACGGGAATCGAACTCGAACCCCCGGCATGTTAGGTGTGACGCTAATCACTTGACTACGGGAACAACAAATACACATAGTTTATTTTGCAAATGTTTTGCCCAATACTGTGTGCCACAGGGTTTGCAATTATGTCATTTTTTCTTTTACCCTATTATAATCAATACTTTCATACAATACAAGAATTGTCTTTTCTTTTTAAAAGCCCTCTTGAAAAGGGTTTAGCCGTTTGCCTTATTCTATCGAGCATTGAGTTTTTTAGCCGATTGTCTTTTGATATAATTTAATCAGTAAAACCCACCTATCCGTTAATAAACATATCAATATTTACTTCCATCACACATACATAGCTATTGATGCGGTAGAGGGAATTCGAATCCAAAACTTGCAACACGAACGTGAACGATTAGCTTAACGTTGGACGAACGGTGGATGATAATCGAATGTAAGAAAAAGCTGCTTTTAAGCCGAGATTCAACTGAGGCAACTTTGCATAATGCCGCAGGCTGCATTTACGAACAGTCCTTCGACATAGGTGACGTGAAAAGTGTCGTCTCTTCTCCGACAGCCATTGGATCGGTGCGGCTTGCCGTTCAGTGTTGCCACAGTGGAACACCATCTTCAAAAGCATCAATGAGATCCGCACATTGTAGCCACGATTCTCGTCGCCATCCGAATCAGTCAACTGCATCATTGTTTTGGAATAGAACGTGAAGGTGGAAAATATTCAATTTATTATTATTTATGGATGTTGTTTTGCAACCTCTGCACTTCAAAGGATTTGCGGCATGGGATCCAAAAAGTGTTACTACGTAAAAATCTACATCTATGAAATTGAGTCAGCAAAGATTTCAACTAATTGATTTGAACATTATTTAATTTATGTTAGATTTTACATTCTAATCGAATATTGTGAAGCCAACGCTTTCGACTTATTTTAATAATAATTGCCTCTGTTGGATAAATCGCCAAAAAGATCGTATGTATGAAATCAATAGTTTCGTACCGAATTCTTCTCCCACTTGCCCCGAAATGCATCCAAACCGTGGCGGCTTTGGATTATCCAAATCAGTCGAAACCTAACCATTCATCATCATCATGGTCAGCCAGAATGGAAATACGTTCTGTTTTGTTCCGAGCACATCGGCGAAATACCAACGTAAAAGCGCGCTTCCGCTTGAATCGAGGTGGTAATTATGGAAGGCTAACTGTGCTTTTCTGTGTTTCAACAAACCGAGCGGTGGGTAAATGAATGAAATATGCCGCGTTTGTGTACGGACTGGAAATTTCTGAATGATAGTCGAAAATCGATTGTGTAAAGCCCCAAATGTTGTAGTTTTTGAAATTCACATTGTGATAATGAGAAAATAATTTTAGTTTTGTGATAGTCAATTCGAATAAAATGTACTTCCCGACAACAATTATGGTGTAATTTTGGTTGATACTATTCTTGCTGTTCATTTCAAATGTTCCGATTTGTTCTCGAATTGATTGAAGTGAGCAAAGTCTATCTGCCGATGCCAAAGGAATAATATTTGATTCATGACCATTTTCATTCGTTCTATCGTGCATTCAATGACTCTGGGAACCAAATCACAGTTCGTTTTCATGATATTATGAATCCTTGTGTCCTAATCTTACCTGATTGTCTATTATTGGAAGAAGCTATTACTTAATGATCGTCTTTTTTATTAAAAACTAGCTGACCCGGCGAACTTTATTCCGCCCAAAATTAATTTTTGTATATGAATTCTTCCAAACATTCACGTTTTTTGACTAAGCGAACGTTCGTGGGTCCAATCGCAGAACTCTTCATTGATTACTTACCCTTTGACCCTTCACAATTTAATTTTACTATAAATTTCCTAGTACTTCTACTGAAATTCGTCACTATAATATAATATTATTTTCAGACACAATTCTCAAGATTCTCTAATCACTTGCAAATAACATGTTTCGTCGTTGCATGGAATACATGTCTGACACAGAGAATAATACAAAATAAGGACAGCTCAAATCGGACCATTCCTTCATCGGGCTTTGCGCTTAGCAACATATTTATTCTTACATTTTTATTTACATAGATAGATAGAAGATATAGGAGTGCGTTATTTTACCTGAAAATCCGTTTTCACCTCCGAATAAAGGTCAATTTCGTTAGTGAAAACATCGAATGGACCAACGCCGCATTTGAACATATGGGTATTAAATTTTCCGATCTTCCTTCAGAGTTTTCCGAAAATTTTCCGATTTTTCTCTCCATTATATTGATCTATGGGTCGAGACAAGTACAACAAAATAAAGACGGCTCAAATCAGACCATTCCTTCATCGGGTTCTGCGCCTAGCAACACATTTGGCCTTACATTTTTATTTATTTAGATTGTTGTTTTGTTTAGATAAATTATAGCAAATAACATGCCACTCAAAGTATTGTCCATCGCTTCCCACTACTTTTTCTTCCCGTGCCGTCTCTCGATTCTCGATTTCATTGCTTTGATTTCGCAACAAACCTATGTCAGTGAAGAATTTATGATCAAATTTAGAAGGATTGTTATCAAAGTTAGAAATTGATGCGGTGATGGTTGGTTCCTACAAACTTCGCAAACAAAGGCACGTTGCGTTGTCTGTCGTTTGTGTGATACTTCCATTCATACCTGCCGAACACAGTGTATTTTTAGTGATGAATATCGATGTGCACAATTGGATTATGACATTCTCCACTGTTGTTCATCATTTTGTTGTTTTTCGAGCCATAGTTTGACGTCTGTGGTGTAGGTGGGCATATACATATGAAAGAATATGAATTACGAAATATAAAGGGATAGTTTTTGCTTTTGCTTTTCTAATCCATCGAAAACTTCACAACACGGAAGTTATTCTGGTAATGTTTTCCGCGCAAACGTTCTTGTCTTATAATTTGTTTCGTGAGCTATACTTAGAATCTCAGTCTTTGCTGTTACGTGTATAATTTGTCCTTTTATGAGTCAATACATTTTATTTGGAATCTTTACTTTTGTAAATTATATCATGACACGCTATGGAAATGTCGGTAAATTTTCACAATTTATTATAATTGAATAATATCACGTCAAATAAGTGACGACTCAACTTAACCCTCTTCGATTGGGGTAAAATTTTCAACACATCGGTGGAGGTGGAGATGTTTTTCACAGTTCATGTTCTAAAAATTGTTCATGTAGCGGAATTATGTTAGAGAAAAAATTATAGAAAATTGATTGGATACTACCGGGCGGAACCGATTATATATAGTTTCCATTTTTTCACTGTGTATGAACTGATTTTTTTTATTGTTCCATATTTATAAATATACTAGCTAACCCGGCAAACTTCGTCCCGTCCATTTACTTGATTAATTCTCGAGTAATGCAGAAATTTGTGTTTTATTTGTATGGCAGCCACCCCTAAGAGAGGGGGGGAGAGGTATCTAACCACCATAGAAACATTTATGCACCCTAAAGTTTCCATATGCCTAATTTGGTTTAATTTGCTTGATTAATTCTCGGGTAATGCAAAAATTTGTGTTTCATTTGTACGGCAGCCCCCTCTAAGAGAGGGGGAAGGAGTATCTTAACACCATAGAAACATTTATTGCATCCTAAAACCTCCACATGCCAAATTTGGTTTCATTTGCTTGATTAATTCTCGAGTAATGCAGAAATTTGTGTTTCATTTGTATGGCAGCCCCCCCCTTTGAGTGGGGGAAGGACTGTCTAACCATCATAGAAACATTTATTGCACCCTAAAACTTTCACACGCAACTTTGGTTTCGTTTGATTGATTCATTTCCGAGTAATGCAAAAAATTGTGTTTCATTTGTATGGCAGCCCCCTCTAAGAGAGGGGGAAGGAGTATCTTATCACCATAGAAACATTTATTGCATCCTAAAACCTCCACATGCCAAATTTGGTTTCATTTGCTTGATTAATTCTCGAGTAATGCAGAAATTTGTGTTTCATTTGTATGGCAGCCCCCCCTTTGAGTGGGGGAAGGACTGTTTAACCATCATAGAAACATTTATTGCATCCTAAAACTTTCACATGCCAACTTTGGTTTCGTTTGCTTGGTTAATTTCCGAGTAATGCAGAAATTTCCCATGGAAGGTTATTATATTAGCTCACTTGCAAGAAAATTCTACGCCCTTGCGAGCGGCCTTCCGGCAGTTAACCGGAACATACGCCATGTCGGACTAAAACATGCGTGTAGGCATGTTTTTGAGTTCTTTATTCGTTTTATTTATCATTCTCAGTTATTTGTTCATTCATTCTCAGTACAATTGTTGGAGTAGATCTTACGTTTCATTCTTGATGGGATGCAGCTGGGGGACGTTGGGCGGGTTCACCGACTTGGGTACCACATCGATATTCAGTCGCTCCATCTCCTCTAACGATTGCTTCGGGTAGTGGACCGACGCCAGAATTGGCCAGAATACCGCGTCTTATGGTATTTCTTGATGAACGACGCAACTTCCGGCAGGAACTTCGTACTATAAATTTCCCCATTCACGGCCAGTCCGGAGCGGCCTTGACATCCCCTTCTCGCTGATTGTCAGCCACAGCAGCACCTTCTTGGGGAACTTGGTGTGTGAAATAAACTTCACTTCGGAGCTCACTTCCTTCGTGGGGGAAGGAAAATACGAAATGCCTCTCTAAGGAAATTTAGGCGGCCAAAACTCAGATTTTTGAGCTAAAAATTTGGTACACTGGGGTTTTCGGATACGCTGAGTTCTTTTTTCAACTATGTTTCACTTAAAAAGCAAAAGGAAGGGGTGGGAGGTTGGGGGTCGCAAGGGAACAAAGTTCAAAATTTTCCGTTTGTATCGTATTTGGTATCAAAGTGTATGTTTTTTTTCGGCATTTTCGTTTGGATAATGCTTGAGATTTTTCTATTGTTTGAAAGTTAGTTTTATAAAATATATTATTGACTACAATGTAATGATGCAAAATTGATGCAAAAATCTCGTAAATCCATCAACAAATCAATAAGTGTTAGAAATTGGATAATTTTTGCGATTCGACTGATTCTCGATTTTCAATTTGTACCCCCAATATTTTCCCGAAAGACATTATCTTATGTTAAAAATATATCTGGAGGCTCCTAGGAGATGATGAAGAATCAGGTTTGATAAAACAAATCCTACGCCTATGGTCTCATTTGAATCATAGTTATTTTACTTTTATTATTGTTTTGGGCTCTGTTTGCATCAAAAAATTTCTTATTCTGAAAGAATTACGTATGATGATTACATTGCTTCCTTTTCGAAGGTGAAAAACAAAATGATACATGATATATTTGTGAAACATATAATTTAGTGGATTTAATTAACATTTTAGAAGTAAAAAAAAACAAAATTGTTCCTACCAACTGAAGCTCTTTTACCACTCTTCAATTCATTCTTTGACACCAAACTCCTATCTTTTTTAATTCCTTTGCAGTATGATTTTAAACAATTCCTGATAAGCCTTCAATCAGAATCTACAAAAATCCGGATTTTTACTCCACTGTAAATAGTGAAAACGATATCACTATTTGATTCCTCTCCTCCAAACAAGCTTTCTTGTTCCATCCTGGTGCCGTGCAATCGTACTAATTTTAGTTTTATTTATTAGTTTGATAGAAAATAAATTTTATTTTGAGGAAACCATTGACTATCAACGACTAGGATGTTTATTAATATGATTTTTTTTTGTTTATTTGACAACGCCAAACGCTAATAAAATAGTTTTTCTGATATGTTTAATCAAGGGTAATTAGGTTTTATGGACCTACAACCTACAACCAATTCTCGCAAAACAAAAATCTTGAATGCAACATGCAAAGTGGTTCCTATGGTCGAGAGGTTAGTGTCACATCTATCTAAATGGAAGCTTTGGTTTTGATTCCCGTTCTGGTAGGGGTTTTTGTCAATGATCGTTTTTTCGACTTGCACTCGTACACGCATCTCGAGCTTGCCACTCTAAATATAATCAAGACGTGTTTTCTGGCATAGGAATCTCAATGATTATAAAAATGGCGCAAGTGATACCACACTGGCCCTCAAGAAATCTCGCGTAACTTTTGAAAAGGTCCAATGTAACATTTTCGCCAACTCGAGAAAAACGTAGTTGAAGACCCGTACATTATTTCGCGAATTGTCTTATAAGCTATCAATCTTTATCACTGTTTTCACTACTAGCTGTCAAGAATAACTTCGTAAAACCAATCGTAACTATTGTTCCGTGATTTGAGATTAAGGTTGAAGCCTCGGAGCGAAAAATGTTACATTGGACGTTTTGACTGCCCGCGTTTGCACATTGGACATATTACGTTGCACTATAAAAATTTGAAACTAACTAATAAACAACAATCCAAATATCAGCATTTAGTTCTAAAGACTGATTATTATTGTTATCACTCGTTGAATTGCACTGAAATCGATAACAACACCTGTAAGAAACAAATTCCAAAACGACCGAAGTACGACTGCGAGTTGTTTTGACTGCTTTGTTACTTCGGACGTTTCGGCCGTCGGAGGAAAGTGGCGTCCGAAGTAACAGCCGGGTGCTTAAAATTCGAATCTGTACATTGGATATTTTTTGTATCGACGACAAAAAGATGAAAAAGATAGATACGTGAACGATTGTTTTTGTAATACATTCAATGATTGAAAACTAATAGCGTGCATCCATTAACTCGATTTGTTTACATTTGTTACATAGGACCTTTTCATAAGTTACGCGAGAAATGTTCATTTCATGAGAATAAAATGTACAGAAAGTCGATAACAAGTCTAATTTGATTGAAATTAATATAATTATTAATCAGTTCTACCTGTTTTTTTTCTTTATAATCAGAATTATTCCCATGATTCAAACGTGACGTTGGTCGTTTGAAGGTTAATGTCGTATCATATCCTAATAACCAACACAAATAGTATCGGCACCCATCGCGTGAAGGCTTTCAATAGACATAATTAAACACCGCCTGCCAACTATTGTGTCCGAGCATTCCCGATGTTTGTCCCCGCTGTTTTTGTATAGCCGCTACTGTGGCAATCTGTTTGCTGCGTATTAATTTATGCATTTTGCTGTTGAATATTTGATGTCTCGCACGTTATTATTGATCACTCGATAAAGTGGATTGATAAAAATCGCGAACACACGGACATTTTCCAAGCTCGCGACAGGCAGCCATAGCGGACGCTATAGTTCATTGACAAGAATATCTCAAATGGCAAAACGGACAAAACGATAGTAATGCTACCGCTGGGAAGTCATTAGGCGGTGAGTTCCGACGAACGGTTTGCCATAATGGTATGCATGCATGCGAAACGGACTACGGTTATTGATTTGTTCTCAGATAAGATCGTCGTCAGTTTGTCATTCTTACGGTAGGTGTTATCAGCACCATTGGTTTTGTATGAATACTCACCTGTTGGTTAGGAGAATTTGTATTGCGGTGCTAACACGACTATATGAAGGCAAACATTATATTTGATTGCTTATATCCACTTTCCACTTTCTGTTTCCACGTAGGGAATACCTCCAGCTATGTCGGCACACAGCGGAAGAATCATCCACTGTGTCACGAGACGATACGCTGGAAATCGGAAGTGCCATTAACGGAGGGACAGTTGCGTAGCAAGCGGGATGAGTTCTGGGACACGGCACCAGCCTTCGAAGGGCGCAAAGAGATTTGGGACGCACTACGGGCGGCAACCAGCGCCGCTGAAGCTCTCGATTTTCAGCTGGCACAGGCCATCCTTGATGGAGCGAACATCTCCGTTCCAAACGGGTACCTCACCGAGTGCTATGACGAGCTCGGATCGCAGTACAAACTACCAATTTACTGCTTATCCTATCCGATTAATATAGTTAAGGAAGATTATGGACGCGATTCGCCTGCTGAATACTCGGAACCGGTAGATGGAGGTGAGTGTCATATAAGAGGAACAGTGGTTGAGAGTCGTGAGTATATGTTTCCATTTCTTTCAGGAACCGAAATCGTACTGAAGCTGCGACTATCGTCCACTTGTACAGATGTTAAATTACCAGTTTATTCTAAAGACACAGTCGGCCAGTGCAAAAAGAAGTTACAGGTTAGTGTTTGATATATATATTTTTTTGTTTTTGTGATATTCCTAACAAACCATCCATATGTTTACCCAGGCTCAGGAGGGAGTCGATGCATTTACGCAGAGGTGGTTTTACGGTGGCAAGCTGCTTGGCGATAAGATGCACATCGATGAGGCTCACATACAGCCCTCTTACATAGTGCAGGTCATTGTGAATACGGAGAAGCAATCCTCGCTTGCGGTTAGCTAGCTAAGGGCGGGCAATCGGAGACGACTAGGACGGCACGGAAACATTACAATCACCATTCGTCTGAAAGCAGTAGTCATAGCCGTTGCTAGTACCCAAGAAATTATAATACATTTTAAACCTTATAGGTCTTATGGGTCTTATGCAGTTTCCGATTCAGATTCAGAATGATAAACTTTGCAATCATGTTTGTACAATCCGGCAAGGAGTGGTGCGAATGCAAAGGGGTGATCGATTTTGTGGCGATCGTAGTCGAGCGCAGTATAAAGGAAGGGATGTTCAGATATATACAAAACATTAAAATACGCTGATGATGATAATAATAAAAGGAAAGAAACTAATTTAAGAAAGCGAATAGTTAATAGTATACTGATAAGAGGCAATTAATATATTATTGAATGATAATAACAAATCATATTTAAATTTTATCAATTGCGTGCATTGTTCCCTTTTATGGTGTCCGAAATATATATATGTTTAAACATATTCCCCTCGATATTACCCTTAATACCAGTGTGGCCATCGGTCGAAGATAACTGCACGCATCTGCTTCGTCATTATTTTTGCTCCCTGAACCCACGGGTGTCTGGATTTACTGGATTTATATTATCATTTTAAAGTCTAAAGACAACTAGCAGAATCGGTTACAATCACCAAATTACCTATATTCGGAGTTGACATAAAATGGACTTATGACGACATTAGCCGATTGCTGCAGTCTTAGGATACCTTATATTTGAAAAAAAAACTTAAGGGTGGACCTGAAAATCGAGAAGTTCTTTTTTTTAAAGTTTCCAACACCAAAAATGTTAACAACCCCCAAAAACATAAAGTAAATCCGCTATGCTGCTCGTTGGAGAATACTTTTTTACTTAATGAATTTAAATTCATTTATCTCGGTATACGATTTTTGAAGGGTACTTACGCGGAAAACTACCAGCAACTTAATAGATTCAAATAATTTTAGAATGCCCCAAAATTTCAAATACATCTTCAAACATACTCTAAACATGCCACAGAAGATTCGTACACTGGACAAAATCCCAAGTGACATAATAAGTCGTCAAAAACCCATGTTTTTTGGTCCTCCAGATCGGCTCTTCCCTTAACATTTTAAGCCCCGCGTCGGTCCCTAGGCGCCGACATTGAACTTTTTGGTAGGAAAGCGCTGACTGACTGGACTGGAACTTAAGATATCGTGTACGCCACTTTGGAAAAAGGAGTTTCGAGAAAAACGCGTTTGAAGTTTTAAGTCAATGAAGTACTAGATACTGCGTCACTAAAATGGCTATAACTTGGTAAATAATGAGACTCTCGAAAAATCTTTTAAGTACAAAACATTAAAAATCTGAAACAAACGATGTTTTCGAATTTCTATGCTAGAATAGAAATACACGATATCGTAGTGCTAGATCAGTTATGATGCATTTGCTATAACAAATTAAAACACATTTCATCTACGGAAAATTGGTGCATTATTGTGGAAATTTGATGATGTGAAGGATGGAAGTAAAATGCATTTCATTCAAATTCAGTTCGAATGCAATAAGCGATATGTCATGACACGATCAGAGCTCTTTCAAGGAAAATGACTGTAACTCGGTAATCGTTTTCCACTTGAATGATGCAAGGAAAAATTAAATTGAATATATAGGTTGGGATAAAGAAATTCATTCTTTTCGCGTGAACTAAATGATTTTGTTTAGCATCGTTAGAATTATCCGGTTTAGATGAAATATGCACGGTTTAGTGCAATATTTTTTTTTCAATTTTAGAAGTTATTCCATCATGCTATTTAGGATTAGAAACCCTCGTTTATATTGAAAAACTGGGACAGTCGAATATAACAAGCTTGTTTTAAAGGCGAATTTTTCATCGGAAAAATCATACGCCAAATACAGGACCAGGTGGTGATCGCTTGGTGTACAAGAGACTCTAAATTAGGCTTCCTGAAGTTTCTGATGAGCTACTATCAATTTATGTAGCCTGGTATTAATCTTATGGGCCAAAAATCTCTTAAGGCCGTATTCTAGTCTAGAAATTTGAGAAAAATAATTTTTTTTCCTTCATATTTTTGTAGTTTAGGCATTCAAGAATATACTCTAGAAAGCCAAGCGTCATTCTGTGTGTTCTTTGTGCAATTTGGTTGGTTCAGGTCAATCACGGAGAGCAACTACGAATTGTACAGTCTACCCAAGCTCAAGCTCAAGCTCAAGAATATACTCTAGAAAGGACTTATCGAAAATCCTATTATTTACCGAGTTAGTGCCATTTTAGTGATGCGATTTCTAACCTGATACGGCCATAACAATGAATTTCAAACGCGTTTTTCTCGAAACTAATTTTTTCAAACTGGCGTACACGATATCTCAAGTTCTACTAAACAGATTCATGTCAAATTTATATGAATACAATCTGCAGGCATCTCTCTATCGCATGAACCTCTAAAAATGATATTTTTAAATTCTACTATTTTTAAAAAATCGGGAAACTTAAGAAAAAAACGTTTTAAACCGCATTTTGTTTTTCAAACGGCCGCTATTTTGTCAAAAATGATGTTTTTGACATGTCCGAGGTTCATGCGATAGCGTCATCTTCACTGAATCAGAATCTGTTCGATTTTTTGTTGCAGATAACCAGAACCCCCTCACTTCATCAGCTCTAAATATTCTAATTATGAATATTTTTTCTCCGTTCAATTTTTGTTTTATTTTTAAAAGATAGATGAACAAATAATGGTATAATTGATAGTAAAAATATTCCTTGTTTTATTTTTACGGAGCTCGAAGAAACGTCCGAAATTTGAGTCTCTACACTAGAATACCCCCTTAAGCGATTCCTACAAACAATCATTAGCTGTTAGAAGTCAGTTGGTTAACGGCCAAACAATAGCATTAAACACTTAATAAAACGATATGCTGAACTGTACGCTGTATAAAAGATTTTCTTTATCTGTATTATAGTGACTTTAAACTCATTTGGCTGGTTCGTCACTTTTTACTTCCATTTTTTGGAAGAATGTCGGGAGTGAGGGTTGAACTCGTGACCTTTAGCGTGAGAGGCATGGATGTTACCACTACGCCAGATCGCCTCCACAGTATAGAAGATTATTCAGACCAAATTGAAGATAAAAATCAAATCATCTTAATAATACGCCAAGAAAACGATTTGATAACGTTTCTTCAATTGCAATGCAGATTTTGCACAACATGTGATGGACTACTGTAATGAACACTTGCTGAAAGCATTTTCAAGCTCACGTTCAACTGCTTGGCATTATATATTTTTAAGTGATCTAACGAAGAAAATGGAGGATAATCAACGCAAAAGTTCATGATTTTAAATCTCGGACATTTTTTTTATTTAAAAGCTCACAATAAACTGAACAAGCTTTATTTATTAGCTGTAGAAGACTAACAAGCGTCTGTCAAATTACTAAAAAGTGAACTTTATTAATAGAAAGGGCCTGGCCGGGTAAGGAAGTAAAAAGTGCCCCCAAACCAAATCACTAGCTGTATGGCAAATATTGTAAAGGATATTAAATAAGAAATTTTGGTGGTTTATTTGAACCCCTATGTGGTTTGACGTAGGATCTATAGTGAAAAACGTACTTTTTCGTTTATTTCACGCCATCCTCAATAGATCCGAGATAAAAATTTGAAAAAAATACTGAATGTGCATCTTACCACGGTGTATCAAGAAAAATTATCAAAAAAATATTTCATCAAAAATTTTAGTATTAAAAAAAATATTTAAATTTTGAATTTTTTTTTTGGGATTTAGAGATTCAGTACTACTCTATTCATATTTAAATGTGCTCTTACGGATTTTCTAGATTGATAAATATCTCCAAGCTGTTTTTTTTTCAAATATCTCATAATAAAAATAAAATAATAATAAAAATAATACACAGTACAAAAAAATGTTATAGATTTTCTGTCATTTCGAAATTTTGAAAAAAAAATATAACTTTGAGACCAAATCCGATTTGTTTTTTTTTATTTTAATCTTTCAATTAAAAACCACGAATGCAATAAAATAATCATTTACAAAAAAATAAAAACAATAATGCAGACTATGAAGAAAATTATTTTTGTGTCACACAATGCTCTTAAAAATTCAGGAAAAATTACGCCACATGTAGAAAAAAAACACATACGAACGCATTTAAATAAAAATTTGAGCAAGAGTGGGTCTCAAAGTTATATATTTTTTTCAAAATTTCGAAGTGCCAGAAAATCTATAACATTTTTTTGTACTGTGTATTTTATTTTATTTTATTTTTTTATTAGATATTTGAAAAAAAACAGTTTGAAGATATTTATCAATCTAGAAAAGCCGTAAGAGCACATTTAAATATGAATTAGAGTAGTACTGAATCTCTAAATCCCAACATTTTTTTTCAGAATTTAAATATTTTTTTTAGTACTAAAATTTTTGATGAAATTTTTTTGGATAATTTTTCTTGATACACCGTGGTAAGATGAACATTCAGTATTTTTTTCAAATTTTTATCTCGGATTTATTGAGGATGGCGTGCAATAAACGAAAAAGTACGTTTTCACTATAGATCCTACGTCAAACCACATAGGGGTTCAAATAAACCACCAAAATTTCTTATTTAATATCCTTTACAATATTTGCCATACAGCTAGTGATTTCGTTTGGGGGCACTTTTTACTCCCTTACCCGGCCAGGCCCTTTGATTAAAAAAAATGTAGTAAGACAATGGTTGAATAGGGATTTCGTTATTAAATAGTTCAGGCATTATTAACCCTCCTATACTCGCGTATACGGTCGGACAGACCGAAAATCAATGACGTGGCTGAATTAAATGACTATTAAAATTGAATGAAGCTAAAGAAAAAAATATTTTCTTGAGTTCTTGCATTCAATTAAATCTTTTTCTTTAAATAAATACCAATAAAAAGTACTAAAAATACACAATAGCAATATTACAAGATACGCGCAATCTGTGAGTATACGGTTTTGCGCGAGAGCACAGGATGGTTAAGCATTGAGCTGAACAAACGTATCATGGAAACGTCACACTGAAGGGAAGTTGTTAACACATTAAGGAGAGCAAAGAAATCTGTAAGACATACGCCTTGGACCGCACGTTTTGGGGAAAATTTGTACACTTCATTTGTTCGGATTCCACGTATGAGATCGTTTCCTTCGGTGTAGATGAGACGAAGGCGAGCCATGGTAGGTCTTGTTAGATTCTTGGCAGACCAAGGATTTAACCGTCAAGTGTAGAAAACACGGGTTTTTTCGTGATCCATCCGTAAGGCTAGGTGTAAATTGAGAAGCGTATAGCGCTCGTGAGCTAACACGAGACTACCAACACGACTCGAATATGCTACACACGTTGCGTGGTGTGCGGATATTGAGTCGCAGTTTAGTATAAATGTCTTGCCACTTGCATGTCTGACTTACACAGAGTTGCGCGATGTATTTATTTACTAACACAACCACCACAACCAGCACGACCAGCACGAGAAACTGTGGGTCAGCCATAGCGTCATCTGGCCCATTTGCGCCGTTCTATCTGTTTTCATTAGCCACAAAAGCAGGCGCTATATCGCACCAAGATACACGCAAGATACACGCATCACAAGAAAACTCGTTAGCGGTCCTTAATGTGTTCATATGGTTGCTTCCTTCAGGCGGGACAATTGTGTATAGTACAGGTCGGATGCTTGTAGGAGATGGTTCTCCAGTCAATCCCACCAAACACATAGCGAATCTTACCGGATGTCAGTGCTGGCTTGGTCACCCTTTGCGTCTGCTCACCGCTTCTTGACAATGTCCGTAACTTCTTGACGTTGTCGTGAGTGTGAGGGGGTGCAACCAGACACTTCCGCCCCCGGTGCGAAGGCAACACTCAACGCCACTGCATATAAGTGAACACCTCATGTACTGAATTCCTATTTACGAATCACCGCTGAAACGCAACATTGAGTCACTCTCGACAACGTGAGCTTGAAAAAAGTTTGCAGTAAATGTTCATTTCAGTAGTCCATCACTTGTTGTGCAAAATCTGCTTTGCAATTTAAGAAACGTTTTCAAAACGTTTCCTTGGCGTATTATCCAGATAATTTGATATTTATCTCCAATTTTGTCTGAATAATCTTTTATACAATGAACAGTTCAGCATATTGTTTTATTAAGTATTTAATGCTATTGTTTGACCATTAATCAACTGACTTCCAACAGCTGATGAGTGTTTGTAGGGAATCGCTTAAGAGATTTTTGTCCAATAAGATTAATACCAGGCCACACAAATCGATAGTAACTCATCAGAAATTTCGGGAAGTCTAATTTAGAGGCTCTTGTACACCAAGCGATCACCACCTGATCCTGCATTTGGGGTATGATTTTTCAACAAAAAGTTTGTTAAATTCAACTCTCCCAGTTTTTTCAATATAAACGAGGGTTTCTAATCCTAATTGCATAATGGAATTACCTCTAAAATTGGAACAAGTTATTGCCCTAAACTGTGCATATTTCATCTAAACCGGATCATTCTAACGATGCTAAACAAAATCATTTAATTCACTTGAAAAGAATGAATTTCTTTATCTTTCATTTTCCTAGAAAGAGCTCTGATCGTGTCATGGCATATCGCTTATTGAATTTGAACTGAATTTGAATGAAAAGCGTTTTACTTCCATCATTCACATCATCAAATTTCCATAATAATGCACCAATTTTCCATGGATGAAATGTATTTAAAATTTGTTTGTTATAGCATCCATCAGCTTGTTCTCGCTTTTCTTCAACAATTTGGAATGTCCCCTCGAGCCGTACTACATCAATCTAAACTATAAAGCTATAAAGTTAGTTCATTCTTGTTCGTGGTGATCAGAAGGTGCTGTGTCTGGTGAATACGCTATGTGAGAAGAGTGTACCATCCATCTTGCGTTATTGATTCCTTGATGATTCTTTCAGTGTCCGACCGATTGTTACCGTGAAGAAGGATAGCTTTGCGACTATTACTCGTTATTTCTGATCTGTTTCTCAATAGATCATCATTCAATTTGTGCATTGACGTTTTTGAATAAACCTTTGTTCAGTTCGTATCGGGACGCACTGTTGGTTTTACTACAGAGCTGCGTTACTTACTGTGTGTTAGAGATAGGAATTGGGTTGAAAAAGAGCAGAGAGACGTGGTTCAAAAGCCGTTTTTCAGCGTTACGTGATTTGTGCACCACGCCTTATCAAAAAACGAAAAGCGCTTTGAAGACAGACAGGACTTTCTTTCCTATGACGCAAAATCTTCAGTTCGTACCGTAAAAATATGTATAATATTTTTTTCATTCTGTATCGCAGAAATTTTGAGATTTACTAAAAAAAACCTTCGTTTGACAAAACATGGGTGATATACAAAAAAAAGTGTACCGGGGAAAATAACATAATTTCAATGAAATGATAGGCATATTTACAATAAGATATATATTAGTAGTCGTTGCACTTGTTTGTGAAGGTCGGAAACGAAAGAAGTATGGGGCCTAAAATTGACTTTATTCTTACACAAATAAATATGTTATAGGCGACTCGAAATCAGTTTCATTTGCAACGTTTCAATAATTTTTTCATTCAACCCAAAGCATTAGATTTAGCTCAATCTTTTCGAATCGAAATAGAAGAGTTGTTTTTTATGTTTTTTCTTCTTTCATTTAATGCTACGTTAGTGTTTAAACTATTGAGTATTGCTTCGTTCGAAGATGATCCTTCTGGTCAAGTTTCGAAACGTGAGTATATCAATTGGCAGTTCATAATAGTCAAATGTTTTTTCCTCTGTTGTACAAAAAAGGGCAGTTGTTTGTTTTTTTTTCAACTGAAGCAGTTAGCATTGAGTTAAACTGTGAAAAATGAGTTTACACGTTTTCGATTGAATCATCTTCCATCTCTTCCAATTCGTTTCTTATCCCTAGGAACACATCCAAAACGGGAGTGTATCGATCTCACCGAAAAACTTCTATCACAGACGCCCGTTGTTGTTGCTCCATGTGACTTGATTGCGAGTTTGCAGTCTCAGAGAGTTGCGATCGTCATCTTCAATCACCGGTTCGTAGGCTTGGTTGACTTGCCCCGTCACACCGTAGATTTCACCACCAGGTCCTCCATTGACATTGAAGATATCCTTCACGCTAACTCCAGCGTTCGAAATTCGCGTGGGACGCGGCGGTACATTATTATTCGTCTAAATTTAAATCAAATCAATTAAACGTCAATTTACATCATACCACATAAACATCAAACTTACGTTGGTGACTCCAGTTATTCCATATTCGTTGTTAGCCCCTAGCGTCTGCATCTGTGATTTCCGCCTCTCGGCCATCACCGAGTTCTTGCGTACCTCCAGGGCGCGTATAGTTTCCCGGCGCATCGTCATTCTTCGTGTTAGGATTGGCGTTCCGCTGTTGTTCTCGTCGGCCGTCAATTTGAGGAAACGTTTTTTGAAGGCCACGTCCAGCGTACCAATCTGTCGCCGCGGCTGGCGTGCCTTCTCCAAGTTCTGGATCGTTCGCCGGCGCGCTATTCTATCCGGTCCGCTGCCAGAGTCGTTATCATAGTCTCCATCTATACCCTGGAGCCTCTGAAGATTCTTGACGATCTCCACCGCGTGCTGTGTGGTGGTGAATGATAACCATTGTTAGACCTAAATGCTTGGTCTTTTGGTGAACACTTACCTTGTCTATTAGTGCATCCTGTGAGAGCTCCTCGGGTTTCTTATTGCAGCCCCAGTTGAGCTCGGTGGAGGCAAGAATATGGGACAGAGTGCCGAAACGATGGAACAACATAGCGGTGAACTGGATTATAAGAATCAACGCGAAGAAGAACACAAACACCAATCCGATCGGTTCCAACTGGAGGTATTCCTTCGAGATATGAACCTAGACGATAGTGAGTTGGATTAACACCCGCTCAAGAATATTTGTATGGAATGATTGAAGGTTAGTCCGTTTTTAGCGAACAACAGATGACCGAAAACGATGCACATGCACGAAGCGAGATCTTTGCTTCCGTCACACTGGTTCTGCCAACATGTTTGTACATGCTATGGGAGTAAGTTAGTGGGACATGTTTGATGCTATTGTTAATGACAATGAGATGATGAATGTACATAATATAATTAGCCACGCAATGGAAAATGACGAGATGGATTTGTGGGGGGTCCGGTTTTTGGAGGAGGGTCGTCATGTTTTTATGGTTCATATGTGGTCATTTGGGGTTCATTAGGTTTTGTGTAAGGTCGGGTTTTAAAGAACATGTACTGCTGTCGCACAATGTTCTGGTGATGATTGGTAGTACCGGTTACGTTTCATCGGGCACCAGTGCTTCATCAATTGCTCTGCATTCGCAAGCCATGCTGTGTTACGCTCTTGGGTGTGACATATCGTATAGTGTGTAGGAATGTTACTTCGAACGTTGAACAATGGTTTCAATTGATTTGTTTCTTACTTTGGAATAAATTATGAATAGATGGTATAGATATAAACGGTGAAAATTTACACGGGGAAACGGAGAAAATTACAAATCGTATTGTTCGTAGAATTATATTAGAAGCCGTTGACTGCGGATAAGGGGAATTGCATCAATTTCAAGGTGCTGGGTAGAACTTTACTGTGATAAGCAAAGATTTACCAGCATACGGCTGGAAATCTTTTTGAAAAAGTTGAAAAATCGTGATAGTTTTAATATTGGATCCAATCGGACTGACGATACTGAGTATTTCCGGTCCTTCCCACATGACATTCGGACGTTGACAGAATAGAATAATAGAATAAAATGTTGACGGTTATCATGCTTAGACTTTTTTTCGAAGGAGATTACGAGTATTAATTGGGCGGGTGTCCGAAAAACGATCATACCAGAATATCAGAAAAAAATCGAGGGTTCGAAGATATTACCGTCGAGAAGTGCTGAGTACTTCATATACTGCGGAAATTGAAATGAGGCATGACCAGTAGGATGCATAGAGACAATAGTGCAGTCAAACTAAACTATTGGAGGGAAGCTACCTCGTTCAAGTTTTATCAATCGGTGTTGGGTATCAACATATTTTCATAGATTCACAAGAGCCGGGAACAATGGGAATAGTTTGAACCAGTTAGAGCTTTATATTTAGACTGCGATGTGCGACGGAAGCCAATGGAGTACTAGGGATGCGTTTAAATTTAATACTTCCACAGTGGCGAACCTGTTATAGTCGGCTGAATTGTGGAATTTGGTACCCTGTCTGAGATCCCTAAGATGGAACAACTATCGATTTGACATCAATTTGTAAATAAAGCATTGTCCATGTAGAATCCGTACGCGTTGTATATTTTATAGCACGCAATGTGACCACCAGTGCAGCGGTTTGTTTTCAGATAATCCTTTTCCGGTGATTTCCGGTTTTCGTGCAGCGAGTCGCTAAATATAATATCGCCAAACTACACAACCAACGTATATGAATATCGTCAAAATGTGTGTGATGTGCTCGGATATTTATACGAGAGGAGCGCAGGCTCGAACGAAGTGTAGTAGTGAAACTTACGAACGTCAACTTATTTGGTAAAAAGCTGAGAAACATTAAAGCAAACACTGGGCTTACAGATAATGCAGTCGTAATGAAAAATGTTTTCAATAAAAAGTCGAACTTTTTTTTCGATGCGGGTAATATGGACATATAGTGGGGGGAATATGGACAGGTTTTTAATATACGAAGCGTAAAATTTTATCACTCATGACAGGAATAGTTTTATTCAACCAAGGTCTGGTCTTTTTGAGAAAGAACATTTGCATAGTTCTACTCACAAGGGCTTTTCCCTATTCACAAACACGGCTCATTGATGCTTAACGTTGCTGAGCCAATTGAAAATAAATTATTTAAAAAAAAAGGTCTGGTCGTTAAATGATGAAAAAATCAAATTAATCCACCTAGAAGTGATATTGTGGTTTTCAGCGATATAAACGGACAGACCATCAACTATTTTGCTTTTGTTCCAGTCAGCTTCTAGACAGTCCACCTTTGGCGATTTGCGTTTCCGGTTATTGTCGCGGGGCATACTTAATATCATTTCTCTGTTAACTTACAAACCGAAATATAACAATCAGCGTATTGAATTTAGAAATTAAACCACTCAAAATGCTTAACATCGAAGGTGCAAAAATTACACCCACACGCGGAATCATATATGATTTTCGGTTTTTGTTTCCCTTTCCAGTTTTTGATCAGTATTCATTGTCATAGGAAGTGAGTATTGAAAACTTTTTCGCAGGGAAAATGTACAGGATAGAATAAAATTCATACACTGAATAAAATTCATACACTGACGGAGAAATCGTGTTTGTGTATTTCCCTACATTTTATTCAGTTTAGAGGTTTGATAGGTCATACTCAGGATTACATGCGAAAGTGTTCGTTTCTTGCTAGAGTTTAAGCTCGCAATTATGTATTGTGTGTTGCGGTGCTATATGCAAGTGTTGGTATGCAATAATTGAGAGCAGAAGTATTAAATATACGAAACTGTTAGCACAAATCCAATTCAGCAGTGTTGCCATTATTGCTTTGTACCTCAGGAGTGCCCAGACCAGAGTTTTTTTTTGTTGCCATCGATAATTCAGTATTATATGTTACGTGCGTATCGGGGAATACAGGAGTTCTGTAGATGATCTTGTTAGGTCATCGAAAGTTGTTTTCCACACATATCAACGTGACGAGATACTCGATTATACACATGTTTTCGAGATAGCGAAATTATAGGAGCTCTGGATTACCTTTTCAGGTTTCCGTCATATGACTGAAACTCCACGTTTGAGAAATCACATCACATACCGCAGTGAATCCAGATTTTTTACCCTTACCACTTACACTCATCCTTCCCATGATATTCGCTAGGGAACCACGCCATAGAGGCGACCCTTCTGGCTTTCGGGCGACGAATATCATACTAACATTCTTTCCCTTCCCCTGGTGACTGTAAGAACGTGGCCGGCGTCGTTATCGACTATTTAAATCTCGATACATCGAAACTTGCACAATGGGAATGGTTTGCTACTCTCAAGCGTCATTCGGTGTGTTCATTGTCCAATTTCATTCGTTCAGGTCAATCACGGAGAGCTACTACGAATTGTACAGCCTACCCAAGCTTAAGTTCAAGTATTCATTGTCATAGGGTGGTTTAAATAAAAATGAATACCATGTAGAGAGGGTTCTCATCAACCGAAATTTGAAATTCATGATCTATATAAATAAAAATGGAAAGCCAAATGTGTTGATAAGCGGAAAACCCTAGGAAGGAATGGTCCGATTGGTTGTCGTATTTATTTTGTTGTGTTCGTCTCTTCCCGTAGATCAATATAGTGGAGAGAAAAATCGGAAAATTTTCGGAAAACTCTGAAGGAAGATCGTAAAATTAGGAAAATCGAATTCTCATATGTTCTAGAATTACATCATGATAAGCGTTGTTAGTCCATTCGAGGTTTACGCCAATGAAATTTGATTGGCAAGATATTTGTTTCTGTGGAACGGAAACCAAAGTTTAATTTGAAATTGTACAAAGAAGAATGTCTCAGAACACGCCTGCTGTCTTTCATAAAAGCACACAAAGAACCAGTTTTGTTTTGGCCTAATTTGGTGAGTTGTCACTACAGCACAACAGCGTTGACAAGGACCTGAATCTACTGAATAACCTCCAATTCCGCCCAATTTGTTGGGCAATTATGAAGCGAAAGCTTGAGAAGACTAGTAAAACGAATCGGGACACTACACAGATGATCGGGACACTACTTCAGGTGTGCAACATTTGATGGCGGGTATCACAAGGAAAGTGTGTAGTTATTTCAGGAATGAAAAGAAATAATGTTCATAATATTTGTATAGTAAAGTGCAATAAAATATATTTGCTTTGATTGATTAACATTTTTCGTTTGTCAATCCATCTCCGAGGTATAAGTGAATCTTTCACACGGATTCTAAGTGGACAACGCTTCATAGGTCGCTCAATCTCGGTAGTAGCTAAAGGGTGCTAATGTTTGATGGTGCGGTTACTCTGCTGGAGAAATGAGTATATTTTCGAGGCTCAAATTTTCAAGCTTTTGGGGGTCATTTTAATTACTCTACAAAATATCTACTATTTTGAGAACGACGTAAATGCATCGAAGTTTGCAGATGGCGAGACATGTCGGAGGACGTCGGAAACGTGATCGACACCTAAAGTAAGGACACGAAGTGATTGAAGATATTCGATCAGATGATATTTGGACAATGAGAAGATCAAAAATGTGGACTCAAATAACCCCAGATCGAATCAGGCAATAATATTAGACACGACTGATTGGCAAGGTAGCTAAGGATAGCTTCGCTGAGTAGCTAAATGAAATTTTGCAAAACAAAATTGGATTATGACTTCCTGCGTTTTAGTCTCGGAATAAGCGGTTTATACTTTGAAAAGAGAATCGCCGATCATTACTTTCTTCCAGTGCACGAGTCCCGCGTGAAATTATTTGGTCAACATTTGGGCTATCCACGAATCGATCCAATATGTTACATTTTCTTTGCATTTTGAATATAATTAAGCCATTTGCAATTTGTTGATACAAATGGGTAATGTCTGTAATGAATAAGCGGACCGCGATGAGCTTTCCATTTCACCGTTCTCAAAAAAAAATTGGTCAAGTTATACTTCCAACTCTTTTCTTAAGTCGTGAGCTTTCCACGTTGAAGCCTCTCATGGTCTCCCTTTGGTCATGGGCTAACGAACACCGTATAACATCCTGACTACAACCTAGGCACCCATTTTCTTCACACCTGTATCATTCCTAAGGCTTCGAGGTGTTTTGAAGTTGCTTGTTCAGTTGCTTGTTGATTAGGATAGAACTTTTGGTCAAGTGCCTCCAACTCTTTCTCTTCAAAGTCTAGCGTAACAAAATAATAGTTTTCTAAAGTTTTGCTCGATCATAATGTAAAACAATTCATATTTTCATGGTGTTATATCAGTAGATGCCCAAGTTTACTGTAGGACACCTATAATCCATTTATTTGAACCGAAATTAATCGCTAAAGACGCCGAAGAAGGAGGAGTTGTACACCAAATAAGACACGGCAGAACGAGGAGGTGAATTAATTTTCTTATGATGAATGAAGAATGGTTGAATAAATGCGGCTGTTCATTTGAAACTAGCGGGTTGTTCATTTTTTTTCCAAACGTGGTGCTAGAAGCGCACCGAGGATGTACGTTTAATACGTGGGTTATACTGAGATCGGCACGTTGTCGGTGTAGCTGATCAGAAGTCTGTACTATTATTCCATTCCTCTATTGTAGCTATATCAGTACGATAGAATTGCGAATTATGATTCCGTCATTGCGATGACACTTTTGTTGCGTTCGGGTGAACATTTATACATCGAAATATTTTAACATAAAACAAAACATGGATAAAAAATACAGTGATAGGTACTAGTGTTTCGTGCAATTGAGGGGATTCTTAGCTTAGTGTTAATTACTGACATTTGCCTTTGTGGAAAGTAGTATCCAGAACACCAAACCGCTCGTAAATTATTGATATTTAACAGTAAACACATGCATTTCTGTACCACAATGAAAGAAGTAGAAGATATATTAGGAGAAGTTCTGGATGTTAGCCTTTGTTTTTTTTTTATTTCGGTTGAAATTAGCTAGGATGTTGAGGGGGTAGTGAATGCCTTCCCCAGGTGAATCCCAAGGATAATTGGCTGGGGGTATCCAGTACTGACAGAGAGAAACGCCGGCGCGAGCTGGTGAGATGTATGGGTATGTGTGGCACAGAAATTAAGATTAGCAGGGGGTACATAACAACAGTAACGAAAATTCGATGGTATCAAACCTCAGCTGTCACTTCATCATAGGTTATGTTGGTTTTAACGCCCAACGGCCAAACGATGTGCAGTTTGTCTTTGTTCAACTGTAGCAAGAACACGATCAGCACGAACAGTGCGTTGAACATGAAGAAAGCAAATACAGACTTGTTTCGCAGCTCGATCAGGTCGGACGCGATACGTGCCTGTTGATGTTGTCGTCGTTCGGTAGCGGTTGTCATCGTTGGAAGTCAGAGTTTGAGTCGTATTCGCGTCATTTCGAGAATTACAGTCCAAATAGTTTTCGTTTTGTGATTGATTTACAGAATGCGTTTCCGCAGTCCGGGTCGATTATTGGTAGAAAAAGAAAAAAGAAAAAAAAAGAAAACAGATTATTATCTGTTGGAACAGGAGGCATTCAAACGTGATATTATAATCTTCAGCGTGTTTACAGTCCGAGACGATAATGACCAATCGATTTCGAATGCCTCCTTAATTTTACCTCCTGCGTTGCTTCGTCGTAGGTGATATTAGTTTTAACACCCAACGGCCATTTGACGTGAATGTGATCTTTGTTCAACTGAAGCAAGAATACTATCAGTACGAAGAGGGCATTAATCATAATGAATCCGAAAACGGACGAATCACGCAGTTCCTTCAGATCGTGTGCAATACGTGCCTAAAATTACAAAAAATATTAATACGGTTCCTTGTTTATCGTTTCCTCGAACATGCCTGTTCCTCCTTATTCTGGTCGATTGGGTACAGATACTGGTCAATCATATCCTTCCAGAATTGTATCTCGGTGCTAGAGATGAAGTCAACTTCTCCCTTTTTCAGATCAGGATCCTCTATCCAATAGGGATTGGTTAGGAAATCGCGTTCATTTCTCTGCAGAGTGGATGTTTCCGATTCCGATTCTTCGTCGTCTTCTTCGGTGTCTTCAGCAACCGATCCAAGATGATTTTCCTTCGATCCGGATGACACTGTGCGCTTCCGATTGTGATGTCCGTGTGGATCTATGTGTTTCTCCAGCGTTTCGATCTTCTTCGTGATGTCTCCGAGTGCTTCAGCAATGTGAATCAGCTGGGCCTTTTCATCGGTTGTTTTGCCGTGAGTACACAGCAAACAACGGAACAGTCCGGCGATGGAAATCTCAATGGATCCTTCCTCGTCGGGGTTGGATCCAGTACCACCCTGGAGGAACCCAAGTAGAGACTTTTGTTTCGCCTTTTTGGCAGCCTCCTCTGCTTCTTTTTTCTCTTGTTCCATTTCTTTTTTGGTCTTCTTCGCCACAACCTCACGGGTTCCCCAGGAGACCACGTTCAAGTTGATGATCGAGTAAAGAATCAACAGCAGATACATAGATGGAATGGAAAGCAGGTAGATTATACCAGATGCGATACACCAGAATTCCTGCGGATGAAGACACGCTGCTATGAAGAACGACCCCGTCATTGCAATCAAGAAAATAGCCGATGGACTTCCGATACCGTCCTCGCCCAACTGCAATGCCGTACCGACAATGACTGCCATCATGATAAGGGCATATACCGTAGACAGAATCTGCGCCAGGAGCAGCTGTATGTTTGATTTACACGTGAAACAGACCAACATGAACAATAATATGGGTATGATGTTGTAATAGAACGAAGTCCAGTTATCAATCTTAAACGCAGCGACGAAAGCCCCCACCAACATAAGGAAAATCGTTCCCGGGCCAAGGATAGTACCACCCATCAACATCGTTTGGTAGAAGATGTACAACAACGAGATGTTGTCGTTAATCTTGATCGTTCGTTTATAATCCATAAGCAGATCCATGATATTGGCGATGGTGGACGGAACCCAACGACGACGTTGATTGTAGAACTCGTTGAATCCTTCCGGGCAGTGAGTGTACGCATCAGAAGCAGCTGAATATTCGACACGATAACCTCTCTGTAAAAGTAGCGTACATAACCAACGATCCTCTCCCTGATCGTACTGTACGTAGTGCCGAGCTTCATCGGAACGGGTGGTATATTTACGCATAACATTATCGTCCATCAGACCTTTACCTGTTCCAATAAATTAAATGTTAGCCAATACTTTAATGTTCACTTCCCTTGCATTACCTCTGAAAAGAGAAAAACATCCAGGACTACAAAGTACACAGCCAATCATATGTTCGGTGGCCTTCTGCAGCCAATGACCAATAGCGTATTCGAATTTCTGATACCACACCATAGGACCGGATCCGATGGGATGAATGCGTCCACAAGCGGCTCCCAGATTCTTATTTTTCTTCATCAAATCCACCAGTAATGTGACAGCGCTCGGGTTGAAATCGATGTCTCCGTCCAGTGTTAGTAGATAAGTATTTTCAGCCATAACATCTTTACGATCGACCGAAATCGGTAGTTCCATGAGACGATGTCCGAGAAGGTAGTACATGTACATGACCTGTTGGGAGCGGTGGATAGATGAGATGACTTTGATGATTACGCAATTTCACTTCCGTATCATACCTGAGACCAACGCTTACGATGTCGAATGCGATCTTTATCCTTAAGATGTGAGATAAGTTTGGTCTTTCCGGGCAAAGTCCACACCAACCGTCCTCCGTATGGTGTTGGGTATTTTTTCGGTGGTCGCAATCGTATGTTGGTCTGATGAACCTCTGACGCAGCTTCATCGATGGTGTCCACTAGAATTTTCACGAATCGGTTACACTGAATATCATCATCGCTGTGATCGGAAATTTCGAACGCGTCATCGAAGAAAATGTGAGCTGAAAACAAGACTCCAAACAATGCTTGATCACTTAACCATTTCACAAACTTACTCTCAAATTCGTAATAATCCGGATCCACAATTCTCAGATACTTCTGCGCTACCCGTCTTGCACACTGATCCTCATCCATTCTCATAATCGATTTCAAAAACACCATCATCTCCTCCTTCGTTTCATGCCACAGTGTCGCACAAGCGTAGATTCTTGTAATGTGATCGGAGGACTTCACACTTGGTCTCGGAAGTGCCGAGCCGTCCGTGTGAACCGAAATAGTTTCGTAATACTCGTCACCCTTCTCCTTCTCAATTTCAGCTAAATCTTCCGTCTTGACATCTGCTTGATCATCGCGCCTTCTGTTCATTGCCATCGATTGATCGATCAGCAGTGCGTTGTACATCGGAGTAACGAAAAGTTTCTCAGTGCTGGCCAAACGTTCGCACTTTGGCGTCCAGATGTGCAGTGTGATCCAGGTTTGCGAGAGAAGCCACAGCAACCAGGCCCAGGCCATCTGCCGGGAAGCGAAGTCGCTCAACCTGAACACTGGAGGACTCTCGAAGAACAGATAGTCCGGGATTGTACCATGGAAGAAGCATGGATCATCATTTCTGATTCCACAGGCGGCAATTAGGAGGGAAATTGAAACTGGGATCGTGAGATTCACTGGAAACGCGTAGCTGAATCCTTGAATCAGGATCTTGCAGGCGAACTTGCCGAAAATGTAACAGAGATATGCACCCAAAATTTGGATTATCAACACATAGACGACCGTATTGTACGAAGCGTCAATATCTATAGTGTCACCGGCTTGTGATGCCTCGACAAGATCTGGAAGAGCCGAACTGAATGCCACATTTACTTCCTCCACGACGATTTTGTGCGGACCGAAACCGATACCAAACATGGTGAAGAGATTTGCTACCTCATTGCCTTGTATGAATAGAATCACTAAAACGAAGCAGAAAAATAGTATAATTTTCCAGATTGACAACAACATGTAGGTGAAGTAGCGTGTCTGTTTAAGATCTTCTTTGACGCGTCCCATCGATCGGATAAAGCCGAATGGACTCTGCGCTGAGACATAGTTCTCCCACCAGCCGCATGAAATTAGCACTGCTGAAACAGGGATCATCCATAGCATAGGTCTGTTTTCCAGTAATGGCCACACAATGAAGCCAGTTATTTGCGCTGCGAGAGCTGCCAGATCTACGATTGTTTTCACGGCACGCTTTCCTTCCTTATTTGTTCGTGAGAAAAGTCCGAGCATTCCTTTAAATTAATTGCATGCGTAATTAGTTTTTTTTGTCCGCCGGATCGATCACACTACTTACCCGGTATCACGCAGAGGCAATTGGTCAACATGGCTCCTTTCACTGAGTCAACTTCCGGCAGGACAACGAAAAACAAAAGCACCAAACCGATCGTGTGGAATGACTCCATCAGGAACACCAGTAGGAAGTGAGATTTCAGTGGCATCTTCATCGATTTGAAGAAACATATTCTGGTGGATCGAATGAAGGCACCGATCTCGGGGACCGAAAATGCTATCATTATCGCCCACATCCATGCTATCCGTTCTTCCTCGGGCAGTGACACCACGAACTGTTTGTCTCGGGCCAGGTCTCTGTTGCAGTAGGTGATCTTACGATCCCGTCGCAGCTGTGAGGACATAAAAAGGATGCTCCCTTTGGCAACCACGCCACCGGTTAGCACGATCACGAAAGTGACGAGGTATGCTAGGATTTTCATGATTTTGATCATCATCTCGAGACAGGCCGTGTCGGCCATCGAGCCGGTGTCCTCCTTGATCGGAGGGTCTCGAAAGACGTCCCATCCTTTCGTTTCCTGTACGGTGCGCTGGCTGTAATCGCGGGAAAGAGAAAAATATTGGGATGTTAGAAGAAATGGATCCGAGAGTTCATTTTGATTGTATTACTGACTGTACTACTGATGAAACATTAGATCGTGTGAGGCATCTTCGTCAAGAGACTGAACAATACATTTTATGAATGTAAACCAATTTTGTGGATCAGAGTGAGTCATAGCAATTATTAGGAACTTAACTCAATTCTAGAGAAAATCTAGAGAAAACACATTCATTAGAAAAATTTATTTCAATAAAAGTATTAAGTTCCGCTGAACCTAAATACCACCTTTTTTGCTACGCCATAGTGATAGCAATTGAAAATCATTTTATTTTGATTTCAGTCATATTTCGGTCGAAATGTTGTTAATCATAAGGAGTTCGTTCGGTTTATTGGCCAATGCTGACTACGCCTTTTTGGCGAATCCCATCCAAATGTCATAAAACTCATCAATTTGTTCCATTTTCCATTTTCGCTTAAATAATTGCGCTTGTGTTATGAAATGGATTTAAGTAGTTTAAGAACTGAAGTCTATTAAAACGATGTCTTTACGAGTACATTTCGTCTTAGAATGTGCTCCAAATAAAACATACTGATTTTATGGTATGGTTATTGAAATTAGATATTTCGTTATGGAAGGAACATCGTTGGGCGAGTACAAATAAAAATTTACAACACTGTCAAAAATCTTAACAGTTCAGATGCAAATATGTTCCTTATATCCCTTGTGCCACTATAATACAAATAATAATAAAACAGAAAATGAACTATTTTTGTCACAGACATATTTTTTTTACCAAATGAGCAAAGTGAGTATCCAATGTATCCAATCCAAAAAAAAACTTGACCGATTGCGAATTGAACTCAGTATCTACATACGTACTAGCCGTGAACATATAATATAAGGAAACTCCTGCTTTACTATTGTAGATTTCCGAAAACAATCTGCTAATGCGACCGTTCTCGAGTCCAGAGATCAATACTTCAGAAGACATCTCGTTATGACCATCCACTGAATAGATAAGTTTAAGAGTATTCCGATTGGGCTATCCCAAGCGCCATGCCTGATTCCTCATTAGACCCATCAAATGATTTTACTTTTCAAATGATGAAGTTTATTGACGTGAAGCGTGAATAAACATGTTCATCGAAATTTGTAATCAGAGCTGCCACAACCCCGAAAATGTGGTTGTAACCATCTATTGAAAAGATGAGTTTACGAGTATTAAGGTTGGGCTATCTCCAGCTTTCAATTTTCACTTTGGATCCCTCGAAATGAAAAGAAAATAAGTTCTTTTTTTTGTATATCTTCAATCTCAATTTTCTTCGCATGTCAACTCTTGCGATTCTCAAACAATTTAAAACGATGGATTTTCTGTGATAATTGCTCGATTTTGAAGATTGAACATTTTATTCTCGTTTTATCGAGTACTAGCTGACCCGGCAAACTTCGTCCCGCCCAAAATTTGTTTTTTGTTAGCAATACCTTCATACATTCACGTTTTCTTATTAAGCGTAAATTCATGAGTCCAATCGCAGAACTGTCCATTGATTGATCTTCTAATCAATAATTATAGAATAATTGCTGAAAAATTCCTAGTACTTCTACCAAAACTCATCATTATAATATCAGATTATTTTCAGATACAATTCTCGTCCAATATTTTTCAACCACTTGCAAATAGCATGTTTCTCCGTTACATGGAATAAATGTTTGATATAGAATATATGATAGAATAAAACAGACCCCTCTCCTCTTCTCCTCTTAGAGAGAGAGGGAGGGGGGAGTGTCTAATCACCATAGAAACGTTTTGGGCCCTCTAAAGACCCCCCCCCCCCTAAGGGAGGAAGGAGGAGTATCTATCCACCATAGAATCATTTATTGCACCCTTAAATATCCACATGCCAAATTTGGTTTCATTTGCTTGATTAATTCTTGAGTAATGCAGAAATTTGTGTTTCATTTGTATGTCAAATACAGAAACTATAAAATAAATATTGATTCTAGAGATGAAACGGATATCCGGCCTATCCGGCCAATATTTGCTATCCGGCTGGATACCGTATATTGGAAAAAATCCACAATTCCTCATTAACACAACATAAATAACGGACGGCGCCAGTGGTTGTGTGGTTAGCGTAATGGCCTCACAATCCGATCGACCTGTGTTTCCAGCTGGCGTCGTTGGGATTTTCTGAGGCAAAAAATCTCTGGTTACATCTTCCTTCGGAAGGAAAGTAAAAGATAAAAGATAAAAAAGATAAAAAAACAACATAAATCATAACGAAACAACTCATTTTTTTTCCTGAATGCGACTCTAACTATTATTTTCATTAGCCACTTCGTTGAAACAGTCCTAAAAAACCCTGTTGAAGATCACTTGCAGAAAACTTGAATCTCTATTAAAAGAAATCCACTGAAGCGGTAAATTTATTCATAGTTCATTATTATTATGTAAAAATGTGTTTATTTCTTCTAAAATTTTATCCTTTATTCGCTCCATGCACAGATGCAGTGTCATCCAGTTTCGTATTCGCGAATAAAAAGCCGAATATCCGGCTATCATGCCATGAAGCTATGCGGTATCCGGTCGAACTACTATCCGTTTCATCACTAATTGATACCAATTTCACTTTTTTCCTCTACTTAAAACTGATGTTTGTCTACGAAAATGATCCTAAATGGGCACAAAAAAGTTTATAAATAGTACTGGGTGATAGAAAATTAGTTTTGCGCTTTTTTGAGTAATCATGAACTGTTTTGTATCAATCAAAAAAAATTTTTTTGCTTCGATATAACGTAACTCGATATAACGTAACGAGAAAAAAAAGTTGTCTTATATCGAGGTATAACTGTACTCTCGTGCATTGGTACGACGGCGCCGAAGGTTGTCTGGAACTGCCTTACAGCTCACAGCTCAGTTTAAGAGATTTGCCCCACAAATATAAACATTTCAACACTCTTAAAAACATGTGCTTTTATTCGTGCCGTTGACAGTGTAACACAGTATAATACATCTTTTCTAAGCAAAATTAAAAAATCAAACAAGGTGTTCAATATAAACTGTGCCCCAATAATATTAGAGATAAACAAGTTTGAGCACCACAAAGGGCAACAGCCCATCAATTGATGATTGAATACATTTCCGCATATTTTCACAACTATAGAATCACTATAGAATCTATAGAAATGTAGTATATAAAAACTATCTTCATTTAAAAGACTGGCCATTTGAACTTTATGTATGTACAGTCAGAAGTGCAATGAAGTACTTCAGAATCATTTACTTCTGTTTTTACATCAATTCATAACATCCGGAAAGTCA
This sequence comes from Toxorhynchites rutilus septentrionalis, assembly GCF_029784135.1. Classification (NCBI taxonomy): domain Eukaryota; kingdom Metazoa; phylum Arthropoda; class Insecta; order Diptera; family Culicidae; genus Toxorhynchites; species Toxorhynchites rutilus. The sequence goes on from NC_073746.1 coordinate 229,372,712, forward strand.
AGGCATGGTTTATTGAATGGGGACTTCAGATTGTGGACTAGTCAGCTTGTTTACTAGATAAAACCCTATCAAGTACTTATGAGAAGTGATCGTACGAATAGTAGATGCTGCTTACAAGCAGTATGAGTGATTTGAAGAACTTAAACGTGCAGTATCCTCTGCGTAGAACGAGATGCACACTACAACATGGCGCAACTTGGTCAAAACCACCCCGAATAAGTTATTTGATCTGATTGAGAACTAAATATGACCTACGAATTAGAAACTTGTTGCAATTCATGTAAAATTGACGTTAATTCTGTAAAGGAGTGAAAGTTTTTTCATCTGGTTCTATAGTTATGAAACACTGGAATTTTAGTTTTTTGGTTGTTTCTCGCCTGAACACAACAATAAAGTGCAAATGGCCAGTATTTCAAAGAAGATAGTTATTATGTCCTATATGAAGTATAGATTATATACTTCAATTGAATCGACTTCTTAAATATCTCTGGAAACTCAGGAAAAATGAGTGGTTCTATAGTTGTGAAACACAGTGTATGTACCATCGATGAATATAGATGGTAATCAGAAGGAGCCAAATCTGGTGAAGAAGGCGTATGCGGAAGTTAATCCCAATTGTGTAGCTCAATCATTTCCTCGACCAGTCTCCCTTCCGACACATCAAAGTTCCTATTGAACCGATGATAACAGTGCAATTTACAGAGAGTATTCTCGCCGCGAGCTTCCACCAACATTTTATGCGAATCGGAAGCGTTTTTTTAGTTCATAGCAAAAAAAAACAAAGATGTCCGTAGATGTTCACATATTCCAAAAAAATCTAACTTTTAAACTTTAACATTAGCATGTATAACTATAATTGCGTGGATTTCGGTTTCATACTTGAACCTCTAGTGTACAGTAAAAAGTAAAATTCATCCAGGTTGATTTCTGTGTCTTCGTTTATCGACTGATCATTGGTTTTTCACCATATGATAAATACTAGTTAGTTGACATATCTTGAAAAATATCATGAGATCTTGTATATTTTTAAAATCAATTTTGGCAAAAATATGAACCAATGATAAAATGAAACTGATAAAGAGAATCTATGAGAGGTCATGAAGTTACTAGAAATATATTGTAATATTTGACGGACTGAAGCGCATTCACTGGAAAAGCATGACAGGATTTCAATTCGAACCGAAATTGCAATAGCATAATAGAAAAATAAGTTGCAAGAGGAACAAACAAGAAAATGAAAACGAAGCTTCGCATTTAAATGGGACCGCAGTCACATTAGCAATAGCCGTAAAGAAATGGATTCGAAATGAAAAAGATAAATGTATAATTAAAGCTGAAACGGTTTGTTGGTACCGTCCGAGTTTGTATTGTGTGATTGGCGGCGAAAAACGTTATCACTATAATCATTACTGCACCTGTTCTGCTGAGCAATTATGAAAATACGAAGATATTCCAAATTAGATCACTAGACTGGGGCATACCCACTTGGGAAGTGCTATTGAAATTATTGATATATGAGTCATGGTGTAATGCGTTTATTTGTATTGATGTTTGTGTCGCGTGTTACTCGTACAAAACCTATTCGAACAATGGGTTGCAAATTGTTTTAAAAAGTATTTCAAATCCAATAAAATCCATTTCTGGTATAAAAGCTATAAAAAATGAGTAGAAATATAATAAAAAATTAATGAAGCAGACGACCAGGAAACGTGAAGCCTTCTTACGCACAATTTCAAGGTTTTTAAATATTTTCATTTTGTCGGCAGATAGTACACTTCCAATGTGCTATGTTTTGACATACCTTCTAATATATAAAATAAAAGTATGCCGCATCATTACCAGCATACAATTGAATGGTTTTTCGAAACATTTGCGAGGCATATGCATACACCAGCACGATTAGTACACTGGTGAGTTTTGCAATGGTAGCGATACAAATCCGCGGATTTCAGCATAGTTTGAAGCACTCGAGCGCTTCAATAATTTAATCGTTTAGTGAAAGTGTTTGATCCATAACCTTGGACCACCTATGGGTTACCGAAGACTGTGTGTCATGTTGAAAACGTGCAAATAAATTTAGCATAGTATATATAATTACATTAGATACTCATCCTCCTCATCATCGTGCGCAACACGACAATAATAGTGACTCTTGTTGCTAACATAGTTTCCTTCCCGGGGTTTGCGGTTACCAATTTGAACTTCTTCATCCCCGAAATCGTCCTCTTCATCACCAGTTACACCGTACACATTTTCTTCAGCCCCCATCATGGTGGCAGGACTGAGATTTGCTGCACTAACCCTCCTATACATGGTTTATCCTTTCAGCACTCATCGGGTTGACAATCTTATCTGTCACCCAAATATCACTCAGGTTACACTTGATCACTCTGGGAAACACTACACTCCGTCCCGGAACTAGATGTCCATCAGCTTCTGCAACTGCGTTTGAGTCTTCCCTCGAGCGAACTGAACTCCCTGCCGACTTCGGATTGTTCGTTCGACTGAACAAATGGAAAATAAATTTCTTCGATGCGCATCGATCGTGCCGCTACCGTTGCGCACACATTAGGGTATTGGATATTGGCGTTTGAGTTTTGTTACCACCGTTTCGTTCCGCGGATGTTTATGCGGTCAGTGCTTGCGGGAATGATTGCACTCGAGAAGCTAATTAAAAAAAGCCCCATCCGTCACTCGAGAGTGAGAGTGTGATGCTTCACGCGATTCCAGATCTTGGTGCTGTCTGTCTACGCGTACCTATTTTCCACGAAACGGATAGACACGGCGTTAGGCACGGACTCTTCTGCTCTCGATCGCGGACTGCGAACGGTGCGCTTTCAACAGGGCGCTATTTTGGAGCGGCGGATGAATTCGTAAGGCGACGCAATTGACCGTAACGGACGTTTGCGGCATTCCACGTTTGTGTATTACAAAAACAAATGAAATAAGTTTGCATGTGTGGAACACGGTAGTGTGATCCCATTCGAAATGAGTCGTTTTGTTAGAAATCAGTAAAGAGAAGTCCGATGATTTTTTTAATTAGGCCATAAACAAAATCAGGTATCAATGATAATACCCTATATTATCATTGTTATTGTTTGGAATTTCATTAACATGTTGAGTGTCACGGTTTTATAGCGACTCTATGGAAATTTTTAAACGTATTAGCGCCATCGTTACTTATCGCAGTGGAAGGCATTTTTGTTCGAAAGGGAATGTTATAAGCTTATATTATATTAGCTATATTTATTATCATTTGTTATACTGTCAGTCACCGGTGACTGACGTGGCAGTCAACGTGTTAAAAAACAAACGATGGGAAGTATTTTGACTCGACGGAAAAGCCGATATCGAACAAAGATTCAAATAACATAGTTACTATGAAACTTTTTTATGACGATAATTTACTCACTTTAGCATAGCCGTTGAGCAGTTCCTTTTTATGATTAGAAAATTTTGTAGAACCCAGATTATTCGCGAAATTGGGTGGCAAGGTCAACCAATATAATAACCAAATCTGTACAGATCGTATATTGTATAAGGATTTGGGGCACAATCGAATCCACATCATCATATGCCTAAAGAACGGTTTTCCATTATCAATGACGGATTAACACAGGTGACGAGCCTGGGTATGTTGTAGAGATGGGCGAGCGCTCACGAGCCGTTCATTTGAGCCGATCCGTCAGAAAGAGCGTACGATCTACGGTTCTTTAAAAATGAGCCGCGGCTCTGAAATGAACGGCTCAAATGAAGAACCGTTCAATTGAGAACCACGGTTCAAAAAAGAACTGCGGTTCATAAAAGAACCGTGTTTTTTTTAAGAGCCGGCTGATTGGTAAAGAACCGTGGATCGTACGCTCGTTCTCACGAACCGTGGCCTGTTGCAGTGAGGAAGAAATATATATTTCCCATGCTGCTTTTTAATTTTGGCGGATTACATATTTTCTGGAAACCCCATCAATATGGGTATCTAATGAAAGGACTTGACTAGTAGGACACAGGTATTTATGTGAAATGGAAATCCAAGATAGCGGCCGTTATAAAATGACAGACTACCGTTCTGAATTATATTTCGGACAAGGCGTTTGATGCAGAAAACATATCTGAACTATATGCACAGGTATTATTTAGTTGATATTTTGAATAAATTAGTTCAATATGCTTTTAAGCTGTCTACTTTGGTACCTATTTGATTGAAAACATAAAAAAATCATCGAATAAAATGCACAGCGGATCATCCGCTCGGGGTTCCACAGTACAGTTATTTATGAAAAATGTAAATCCAAAATGGTGACCGTTACAAAATGTCAGACTACATTTCTTTTGAAAACCCCATCATAGGGGTATCAGAAGAGAGGGGTTGTCTAGTAGAGCACAGTTGTTTATAAAAATCCAACTCCGAGATGGCCAATTACTTTTTTCATGCAACTCCCGCATATGGGTATCGAATGAAATGATTTGACTAACAGAATACAGTTAATCATGAAAACATTCCATTCGAAACATTTTAAAAATGTTTGGGATATAAAATGAGGAGAAAACTGTGTCGTTATCGAAAACTGCTATATTCTCCCGATTGATAATTCGACATGATCAACATTATATGGATCAGGAGAAATCAGTTCTAGTGATTATAAAAAACGCTCTGTAATGAATTTATTCCGGAGCTGGTAAAGCGATTTACAAATCTTGAGTCAGATGAATTAATAGCCTAACCAATACTGCTAGTTCCTCACTTCAAGCAGCGAGGTTTTGGGGATAATAGAAAGTACAACTATGCACACCACTCTTCGATAAGCACGCTAAAAATGACATCCATAGAATACACGCCTATGAAACTACCACGAATCGTTGGTGATGAAACGCGGTCATCTGTATGGGAGAAGTGTGATGCATTGGTTGGTCATTTTCGATCCTCACATGATCCAAAAGCTGTTGCAATCTCTATTGTAGATAAACATTCAGCGGAACCACATTTTCTGAGAATAAGCGACCCTTTGCTTTAGTGGAATAAAAGGAAATTTATCTCTCCGCGACTCTACCTGTTTTTTTGAAAATATTATATTTTCCGGCGACATCGGTACCATGTGAGCGAGTTTTTCCGAAAGCAGGACAAGTTTGCAGTGAAAGATGTAGCAGACTTTCATCAGATAACATTATGAAACATTCTGATAATGTTTATCAATAAAAAAAGTAAAAAAATTATTGTGATAGAAATATATCAGAGAAAACCTTCAGTAAAGTAATATTTTTACTATTCTCTGCACTGATTATTGTTTTAAACCTTATTTTTATGTCTTCCATTCTTTATATGTCCGAATAAACCAGTTCTTGAAAAGAGCCATCGAGCCGCTCAAATGAGCCGACTCTTCTCATTGAGCGCATGGCTCTGAGCCGTTCACTGAAATGAACCGTTTTGCCCGTCTTTAGTATGTTGGAACGAAATCAATCAAACAAATTATAAGAGTCACCACGACGCCTAAAATTTATGTAAATATAGTTTCATCCTGCAGGCTAATGAGCGGTTGTTACGCTGAAAAGTTGAATAAATACTGCTAACAGTGCCGCTAACATGATCACACCATAGTAGAATATTTTCAGTGCATTACGCTCTAAGTACTTGGAACCTGAACAAAAATTGAAAAAAAAACAGAAGCGTCAAAGACATTCTTAAAAAAATGTGTTCCATATACGGTCAATCTGGTCCAACGTCTGCCACGAGTAAACGACTGATATGTTAATACATATTCTAAATATTGTTCTTAAATTCAACGAATTCTGATGAGAGTGCTTAATAGTTCAAGACCGAAAAAGTAGAATGAACCGAATCCTGTATGGTAGAATATCTCGGCCTCGTATCTGGTTGCATATCCTAATTTGCTTTCGATTCAAAGCAATCAGATGATGTCCATAGAACTACATCTCGGGGTCTTTGTTAAATTGCTGCGCGTCCGTTTACTAAACGAACCATCATGAGTTCAATTCCAGAACCATCCATCGATTGATCTTTTTCAGTGCTAATGAACTTTGTAGTTTAAAACTATTAAACTATGTGAACAAAACATTAACATTAAAACATTAAAAACATGAATGGCTTCCGGAATGATCTCGTCTGCTTCGACCTGTTTTGTATTTACGGCATCCTAAGTGCTCTATCGAATCGTGTAGATCATATTTTGATCATATTTGATCATATTTTCACAGGTACGACGGTGCAGCTGTTCGATGGGTGCTTCATTTCCGAAGCTCTTTTCATATACGTTGCGACCGGGACTCCCGTTACGGCCGTGGGATCCTTCGTCAAAGAAAGTAACTCGACTCCAAAGCCCACCACCCCAGAACGCATTCAAGGCGGCATATAAATCTCAACGAAGTATTACCACTTGAAATGACACAAGTAATACCCTCGTTGAGTAGGTAAAAGTTACAATGGGAACGTTAGTGCAATCCAAGAATATATACGAAGATCACACAGATTTATATAAATGAATACGGAAAACAACATAATCGCATTGAATTTAGTGTTTTTTATTCAGTTAATATTTAAAATCAGATCTAAAACTAACGTTTAGAAACCGGAAATTTGGAATTGGATTCGTATTCCAAACTTATAAACTGATCATAAATGAGGGGCTTAGAATTAAAGGGGTGTAAGTGATTTGATCGATTTCTCTACATCGACTCTCTCTTTTGGTCATAACTTAGCTACAAACTCATTCTCAGCTGTAATTAACAAAGTGGAAGATAGGTCAAAATCTCATCTATCGGATTCTATAGCAAACTCAAATTGGAACGTTTTTGTAATTGAGTTATTGACTAAAGAAAAAGTTGATGAAGAGAAATCGATCAAGTCACTTACACCCCTTGCATTCTAAGCCCCTCAAATAAGGAATGAATTAAACCTAACTACATAAATAAAAATGCATCCAAACTTAATAACTAGTTCAGATCCAGAATATGGAATCCAAACACTAAATTTGAAATCTGGAATAAAATTCTAATGTTTAAAATTTGCATTATAAAATCAGGAACTCAATTCAGGCTTTACAGTCTCATTTGGGATTTAATCTGTTGGGAAGGATGATCCATAAAATATGGAAAAAAAAATAAAAAAAATGAGTGCCTTATGAATTCTGTAGGTATTGTTGCGCGTATAATACTAAGTTGGGGAAAAAGAAATCCATTATTTTGAATGCCACAGAAATAATCAAAGTTAACCGAAGTAGTCGTAGCATCGACCATGAGCTAAAGATCGATCATAAAATAGTATTAAACCAAAGCTGGATTCAAAAGGAAGCTCGATGTTTAGGTGCCACACCAACGACCCCATTGATGGATTGAATTTCCATCTGCGAAGCCTTGGTCAAACGGAATGAAATCGATCCATTTCTTAAACGGACGTTGACTGGAGATAAGAAATGGGTCACATACGACAATATTGTGCGAAAACGATCGTGCTCAAAGCGTGATGAAGCAGCTCAAACGGTGGCCAAATTAGGACTAATGGCCGGGAAGGTTCCACTGTATATTTCGTGAAACTTGAAAGGAATAATTTATTATGAGTTGCTTTCGTATGGCCAAACACTAAATTTTGATTTCTACTATCAAGAATTGGGCCGAATTACGCTAGCGATTGATCAGAATTGGCCAACAGAAGAGGTGTTGTGTTCCACCAGGATAACTCAAGGCCAAACACGTCTGTAGTGATTCACCAGAAACTCCGGAAGCTGATGTTCGAAGTATGAAGTTTAATGCATTCACCATATGGTCCGGACCTGGCACCAAGCGATTGTCACCATTTTCTCGCAATTCAAAACTTCCTTTATCAATCAGGAAATTATTCTTTTGAAACGAATTAAGAAAGGCAATATAAGTACAGGCAATATCAACAGAGTGCGCTGCACAATGGATGTAATTTGCTAATTTGTAACATTTTATTAGTTAATTTAGTGGTGACCTAAACAGAACCGGGCTGCACTTTTTGACGCCGTGTGAATTGTCAAGCTTGGTGTACAAAATTGGACGTTCTTTCTACTGCAGTTACTTGCGTTGCACAAAGTTAATACCAATGAGGGAAGCATAAAGCCTGTTGATGTTGCTGACCCGGGTGTGGGAAAATTTTGGTGCATAATTTCACAATTTGGTTTCTATGAAGTAAGCTGCCAGATACAACAGTGGCGCGTGATTATAGCTTGGAAGAAAGGTATGCAATTCTGATGAGCCTAAACAATTGTTTTCAAGACAAATTTTGCATCCAAGTTGGTATACTTATTAATTTCATTGGCTAGTTGAATTAAGAAACGCAGTAGCGAAACGAAGAGAATGACCGTTTGATTTATTTAGTCACTTTTGCTTTTCCGTGATATAACAAAGATTGTGTATTTTGTTATTACGGAAAAAAATACCAAGATCGATCCGTTCTAAACAGATTCGATAAATTTGACAAATTCTCAATGTTGGGCATAGCTGTATTCCTATATGATCCGATTGTTTTGCTATCTATCGCTATAGTAAAACAATGTGTACCAACATCTAGTTGTTATGCTCAGCAATTTGCATATACTGATCGGATGATTTCTCCCATGAAACTTGAATTACCATGCCTTTCTTCGAACATCTTGGATTGAAAACGTATAATTTAGATCAAATTGGAATTAACTCATAAAAAAGAATAATCACCATAATTGGCCATTGCATTATGTGCATTTTCCGACTTACATAATTTTAACCTGTTTGTTGAACTTAATTACGCAAACGATGATTTGATTGTAAGCGAATTCCTTCGTCGAATTGGAATTATCTTTGTTTTTCGACGACTACTAATGGCAAATCAACATAACATGATTCGTTTTGACCGGTTCAATCTACGCATCGTAGGTGTTTTTTATTCATGGATATCTTCATGTTTATGCATTTACGTATAACACCGGGCAACGGGTCACTCGCTACCACCAATGCAACCTATTCGCAAACATACCGCCTGGGTCGGTTATCTTGGAATAGATGTGCAAATCTTCGGAAGGGTTGATATGTTACATTGTTTTCGAGAGGTGCGATGTACCATTTCCACGTGTGTACGTGCATTCTGTGTGAATTTATGATAATGACGTAGAGGATAGCACCACGTAATGCTCAATTTGTGGTGAGCAGCCAATGTTAGAACGAAAACGATTGTTGAAAATCATTTTACCATTGAATATTATGCTGTATTTGTAATTGAAAGCATATCACTTCATATTATATCGAATCGCCAATTTTTATATTGACAAAACCATGTTTGATCGCATGTTTTGATTTAAAAAGTTATTCTTATATTTGGATCACTATACGAGTTCATAAACATGGAGAGGAAGTGTGTGATTGAATAGGGAACGAAAATAATCCACAATGTCTTATATACGACATTCGAAATCCGGGTTCTCAAAGTTCAAAAGATCAGAAATAGAGGATTGACTCTGAAAATGAGGATCGAAATCTAAATTCGTAATCTGAATCTGGAATCTCTGTTCTAGATCAGTATCTGGCATCTAGAGTACCGAATCTGGAATTTGGAATTTAAACCAAGTGGAGGTTTGAAATATGAATTTGCGACTCGTATCCATGATCTATATTTTGAGTAAATTTCTTAAGATACAAAAGTTTAAAATACAGAATTTAGAATTTAGATACGGACTTTAAATTTGGAACCCGTCCTGGAACATCCGACATATTACACCACGACCTGGTCCAGATGAGGTACTAATGAAAGTACAACAGTATTTTTCTAGTATTTAAAGTTTTGCCTATCAGCAATTCCAAATGAGGGGCTTAGAATGAAAGGGGTGTAAGTGATTTGATCGATTTCTCTACATCGTCTCACTCTTTGGGTCATAACTTAGCTGCAAATACATTCCCAGCTGTATTTACCAACGTGGAAAATAGGTCAGAACCTCATCTATCGGATTCTATAGCAAACTCAAATTGGAAAGTTTTTGCAGTTGAGTTATTAAATAAATAAAAAGTTGATGAAGAGAAATCGATCGAGTCAGTTACACCCCTTGCATTCTAAGCCCCTCAAATGAAATCGTCCTAAAAATGCAGATTTTAGAAACTTGTATTTCTGATTCCAATAAAAGTGTGTATTCCGTTTGGGTTGGAGGAAATATGAGTTTTTCACAGCAATTGGGAATTTTTCGACTCAAGCGTAGTTTTTGAAAAGGGCGTATCGATTTTAGTAAGAGAAATCTTTGATAATTTATATCTCAAAAACTATGAGTCGTACCGAAAAAGTGTCTTAGAAAGAGTTGTAGAGTATTGATGGTTGAATATGAAAAAAATGTACACTGAGAGAAGAAATTAGTTCTCTTTTTTGTATTTATAAAATAAAAATTCAATTTGCAATATATTTATTTTTTTAAAATTTTTTCATACAAAATAGAAGTCATGCAGAAAATTTAAAAAATGGGCCCAAGATGGCAAAACTATTTTTGACGAACTTTGTGGAACATCGAATTTTTATGAATTTTCGAAACTTCGAATTTTTGTATGTTAATAATCATTTTTAGCCACAAATTATGAATCCTGATGTGATTTAAAACAAAAAATGTTATTATCAATCTCCTTCTAAATGTAGCCATTCCTGAAATATTTAAAAAAATATTTCTAATTTATTTTTTTAATAGTAAATAGGCTCTTTAAATATGTTTGTCGTGTTATACCGTCATGCTCATGAGATTTTATGAATTCGCTTATAATTTCCAACAACTTTTCCAAATACATTGTTATGGTAAAGACATATGTTTAGGAGTTACGTTACGAAACATTCGAAGACATGTGGGTTAATACAAAACATAGGGAAACTAAAAAATCTTTTTTATCTTAATACAAACTTCAATCAATCAAAAAAATTGTTGGAAATTATAATAAAATTCATAAAATTTCATGAACATGACGGTATAACACGACAAACATATTAAAAGAGATTATTTACTATAAAAAAGATTATAAATTAGAAATATTTTTTAAAATATTTCGAGAACGGTTGCATTTAAAAGGAGATTGATAATAACCTTTTTTGTTTTAAATCACATCAGAATTCATAATTTGTGGCTAAGAAGAATTGCTAACATACAAAAATTCGAAGTTTCGAAAATTCCTAAAAATTCGATGTTCCACAAATTTCGTCAAAAATAGTTTTACCATCTTGGGCCCATTTTTTAAATTTTCTACATGACTTCTATTTTATATGAAGAAATCGAAAAAAATTTAAAAAAACATATTTTTTGATATCGCAAATTAAAATTTTATTTTGTAAATAATAAGAAAGAACTAATTTTTCTTCTCAGTTTATATTTTTTTCAAATTAAGCCAACAATACTCTATAACTCTTTGTAAGACACTATTTCGGTACGACTCATATTTTTTGAGATATAAATTATCAAAAATTTCTCTTACTCAAATCGATACGCCCTTTTCAAAAGTTACGCTTAAGTTAAAATATGAACCATGATGATGTATTTGGAAAAGTTGTTGGAAATTATAAGCAAATTCATAAAATTTCATGAACATGACGGTATAACACGGCAAACATATTGAAAGGGATTATTTACTATAAAAAAGACAATACATTAGAAATATTTTTTTAAATATTTCGGAAATGGCTACATTTAGAAGGAGATTGATAATAACCTTTTTTGTTTTAAATCACATCAGGATTCATAATTTGTGGCTAAAAATGATTGTTAACATACAAAAATTCGAAGTTTCGAAAATTCATAAAAATTCGATGTTCCACAAAGTTCGTCAAAAATAGTTTTACCATCCTGGGCCCATTTTTTAAATTTTCAGCATGACTTCTATTTTGTATGAAAAAATTTAAAAAAAATTAAAAAATATGTATTTTGGATATTGCAAATTGAATTTTTATTTTGTAAATAAAAAAAGAGTACTAATTTTTTTTCTCCGTGTATATTTTTTTCATATTCAACCATCAATACTCTATAACTCTTTCTAAGACACTTTTTCGGTACGACTCATAGTTTTTGAGATATAAATTATCAAAGATTTCTCTTACTCAAATCGATACGCCCTTTTCAAAAGTTACGCTTGAGTCAAAAAATTCCCAATTGCTGTGAAAAGCTCATATTTCCTCTAACCCAAACGGATTACACACTTTCATTCGAATCAAAAATACTCATGTTTTGTCACTTGTCGATTTCATTTGGAATTACTCTTATGTATCATCAGTCCCGAGATAGTTTTAATAGTTTCGGGGGGTAAGTGAGCCAGACATTTCGGATGTTTTGACTAATCACTAATACAACTCTAACATGGCTGACATTGGCAGATATTCACGGCCATTTCTATGTACAACACATACCGTATCTTAAAAGTATAAATCAACAATTAAAAATGACTAGATTTCCGGTTTACCCGTACGCTAATCACACAACCACTGACTCAGTCTTGCAGTATGGCATTTATTTTGTTTTTCGTTTGAATTGCCATTTTCTCATAAATGGACTGGCACCTGAACAATGTGGGACTGATTTTTCACGAAAGCCATGATTCAGTTCGAGAAACTCATCGCGAGTTTCACAAGGAAATTTCGTTCAGCTATAAAGCTCATTGGATATGTTGATAAGAAAATTGCAGCACTTTTAGTGGAAAGAGAATTTTCGTGCCGTTACTGAAAAAACGTTGCATTCTCAAATGATTAATGTTTGCTGATTTGTGGTGGATCGTTGGAATCATTCGTCGGGTTTTCTTCAAAAACGATGCCGATCAGAACCAAATAATTAACGGTGATCTCCTTCTTTTTTTACCACAATTGAGTGCCCTTAATGTGAAGAAGCGATTTGTTATTTTATCTTGGCAATTTGGGTAGAAGTACTTTAGAGCGTATTGTTTACACTGTATTTTTATCGCTGTCAGTTTTTCGGAATTCGAGACAAATTGTGTCACCCGAAAAGCAACGTCGCGAATTGATTTTGCGCAAGCACATGGATAATCCTCAACTCTCTCATCGGACAACGAACAACTCGGAATCGTGCAGTCAACGGTGAGTCGTATGGTTAAGCGCTACTACGAAACTCTGAGCATCGAACGAGAGAAAAATGCAGTCAGAATAGATGTTCTATTAGTGATCAAGATCACAAGCGTGTCGTGAAAGCGCCTAAGCGGAATTCCAATGTTCCGGTCTGGGATGTGGCTAAAAAGTTGTATCTGTCCAAGTCTTTCGTACAGAGTGCCAAGGACCGGGAGGGACTGCATACGTACAAAGTGCAGAAGGCGCCAAATCGTGACGAACGACAAAATACGGTGGGGAAGTCACGAACCCGGAACCTGTACACCCAGAAGCTAACGAAGCCTCATTGTCTCTTCATGGATGATGAGACTTACGTCAAGGCAGACTCCCGGTAGCTTCCGGCGCTACTTTTCTTCACCGACCAGCACAAGTTTGATGTTCCGGAATCAGAAACTTTCAAAGTTTCCCAAAAAATACATGATTTGGCAAGCGACTTTGGCTGCTAATGACTACCGGTACTTTAAACGGGCAGATCTACCCCAAGGAGTGTCTACAGAAGCGTCTGCTTCCTCTGTTGAAGCAACACGAAGGCCCTACGATCTTCTGGCCGGAACTAGCTTCGTGGAGTGGTATGAAGCCAACAGGGACACTTTCGTACCCAAGGACATTAACACCCCCAACGCACCGAAAAGTTGTAAAAAATTGAACACATCATTATCTCAGGCAATATTCGAAGACCTGTTGCTTTCCTGGCTTTGTTGGGTAATGTATTCTACGGTCGATATTTTTAATGACATTCGAATGCTGAGTATGTGACATTCGGAGGTTCATGGTTCTGAGATTTTTTGCATCTTTGTATTCTATCGGTGCATATCTCCTCTATACGTGTTACGTAAACGCCATGTTAGAAATGGGTTTATACGTTGTAATAAATAGAACCGGAATTAAAAAAAAAATTATAAAAGAAAAGAAAACAAGAAATGAAAATCAGATAAAGATGTTGGGAATGGAAGAGAAGATATTCGGTTAAGAACTGTTTAATATCCGCCTGGACTCTTTAAAACACTATAACTTTTGAAATATTGGAACCATAATAATAATAATTTGGTGGAGAGCGAATCCTATAAATACCTGGGATTTCTGCAATTGAAAGGGATTTGTCACAAAAAAATCAAGAAGGAACTCCAGGAACAATTCTTGATAAGAATCAACCAGGTTTTGAGAACAAACCTTTGCGGCGGCAAACAGATCAAAGCCGTCAACACGTTTGCCTTACTCACGTACAGTTTCGGGTTGCTGAAGTGGACAAAAACCGATTTAGAAGCCATTGAAAGAACGATGAGAGTAACGTTCACTAAGCACCGCATGCACAATCCAAAGTTGTCAATAGAAAGATTCACCTTGCCACGTGTTGAGGGAGGAAGAGGTGTCATTGACATCAAAGCGCTTTGCGTTTCCCAGATCCAGCAGTTGCGGAGATACTTCGAAGAAAGTCAGACCCGTCACGATATCTATCGCGCTGCTTGTGAGGCGGACCACGGATTCAGTGCCCTGCATCTGGCGCAGGAGCAGTATGAGCTAAACTGCAATTTGCAGACTACTGAAGAAAAAATAACGTCGTGGAAGCAAAAAGAACTTCATGGGACGCGCCCCCATCGTTTAGAGCAAGCGCAGATCAACAAAACATTATCGAACACGTGGCTGGTGCGAGGTGAACTCTTTCCTGAGACAAGGATTTATGGTAGCCATCCAGGACCGGATAATAGCGACCAAAAACTACTGGAAGTACATCTTGCACGAAAACGTTGTCGACTGTTGCAGAAAGTGCAATAAAGTAGGGGAGACGATTGAGCACGTCATAGCCGGCTGTGGGACGCTAGATGAATCAGCTTATCTCAACGTCACAACTCGGTTGCCAAGATTGTTCATCAAAAGCTAGCATCAAAACGCAACTTGGTAAATCAGTTGGTACCCTACTACAAGTATATTCCGGATCCGGTTTTGGAAAATAGCTGCTACAAGTTGTACTGGGATCGCGAGATTATTACGGATGTCCGAATACCAGCTAATCGCCCTGATATTGTGGTCTACGACCAAAATAAGAAAGAAGTGATGATAATAGACATTGCAATACCGTTACCACAATCTACAATCTACGTTTGCTGCCCAGATAACCAAGTATCACGACTTGGTAGAAGAACTAAAACAAATGTGGCATTTGGAAGGCATCCGTATTATACCAGTAGTGATCTCTGCTGCTGGTTTAGTTCCACACTCTCTCACGCAGTCATTGGAGGAGCTGCAAGTAACAGAGCAGCTTGCGGTTATGCAGAAAGCGGTGATTCTTGGAACGTGTAACATAGTGCGACGGTTCCTGAATCACCATAATTAGAACACGATGATTGTGCAGACACTATTATAAAGAGAAAAAAGAAAAAAAAGATACCACAGAGCCTAGTCCCCCTTTGGCATTCAAGAAGCCCGGGTGTAGGTGAATATTCCAGCTCAATGCTGAGAAATGCCATAACTCTATATAATAATAATTGGAAAGTCGCCAGGATTCATCTAATAGTCAAAATTCTTCGCTGGACAAAAGTGATACATAGTCAAAAAGCCCCAGCTGCGACGAAAAACAAAAAAAATTCGAAATCGACAACATCGAAAAAATTCGAAGTTACTCTAAAATTATATTTCGAATATTTGACGATGTTTGCATGTCTTGTTATGGACGGCGAAACATGTGTTCTGGATTATTTTGAACAACTTTCGGGAGTTGCTTTTTACACTGCAATGGGCAGTAATCAGGTGTATGGCACGATTATCGCTATCTCACTCTACCTACCGTCATCGCATATCTCACTATCCCTCTGCTGTGAAAGTTCATCATCAACATTACGATATGTCAAATAGTGGTAAATTGGTAATTCACGATGGTGTCGACGTCTGGTGGCAACTTCAAATTAGGGCCATAATCTGTGTCCCAAACTCGTTAGTGTAATCTCTATCAGATTAGAAGACACGAAGC
Organism: Toxorhynchites rutilus septentrionalis; assembly: GCF_029784135.1. NCBI lineage: Eukaryota > Metazoa > Arthropoda > Insecta > Diptera > Culicidae > Toxorhynchites > Toxorhynchites rutilus. The sequence goes on from NC_073746.1 coordinate 229,388,746, forward strand.
CGGTTTTTAAATTTTGAAATTTGAATGAAAATTTTCACATCATGTTATTTAATTACTTGAAACACGTATTTCTGACTTTCATTCAACCATATGGCTATACAATTCCAAAATTATTGCTGAATTTTTCCATTATATTATAAAATTGTCTTCATAAACAATTTTCGTATGAGACTTTTTCACCAACTGCAAAATGTTTTAATCCAAATAGAATACTAATTTGATATGGAAAAGCTAATTTTCATTCATAATTTTAATGTTGAAAACATTCATTCCGACTGAAAATCAGCTATCCGTTGACGCTCCCCTAAACTAGTAAACGAAGCACAATGCCGCCAACGCGGATCGCTGTTTTGAAGAAAATAAATACTTTTGACGTTTGAGATGTTGGCACCAAAAACATGGCGGGTGTCATACAGCTGGCAGTAATGCAACAGCTATATATTAGGTTGGGGAAAAAGCAATCCATTATTTTTGGGTGAATTCAATACTATTTTTGATATTCTTCGGATTGGGGTCAAACATGCATCGTTTTGTTGTAATTTTGACGTGGGACTACGTCTAACCGGAGTATATGGGGGGTAAAATGAAAACCTAAACACAGAATATGTAGATAAAAATGAAAGATTCCAAATGCTTATAACTCGAACATTTCTTACTGGATCGGAAAGATGTTTGCATCAATTGATTCGGAATGTTTCGACGCTTCTATCGCAATTAATAAAATGTTATTTTTCATTAGATAAACAATTGAATAACTGTGAAATGTCATGCGTTATCTAAACGCCCTAGCTGCATAGTTTTGATTGGTCCGATTTACGGTTTCCCGAACACAGACTTTAAAATCAATGTACCTGTGGGAATCCGCTTAGCAAATATACATGCAAGTACAGGGTATTTTTGTTCCAACCGATAAAAAAAAAGCAATGTGCCTGGGGGAATTCGCTTTGCAAATACATGAAAGTTGGGGGTATACTTGTTCCGACTGAAATGTGTTTCCCTAACTCAGACTTGAAATCCATGGAGCGTGCGGAAATTGGCATTGCAAATTCATGCGGGTCGGGTGTATTTTTCTTCCGACTGAAATATGTTTCTCTAACACAGACTTCAAATCCGAGGAGCGTGGGGAAATTGGCATTGCAAATACATGCAATTCAGGGGCATTATTATTCCGGATGAAATGTGTTTACCTACTACAGACTTATAAACGAAGGTGTCTGGGGAACTCGGAATTGCAAATACATGCAAATCGGGGGCAATTTTGGTTCGACTGAAATTTGTTTGTCTAAAACAGACTTCAAAACCAAGATGTCATCATACCAAACGTAAAAGGACTGTCATCAAATTTACTTGTAACGAAGAACATAATCTATCCAAATGCATGAATTGACCTCACATGGCATTATACAATCTTTTTACTCACAAAGCAAATATATTGAATTCAATTGAATTCAGAAATTGTTTCACTCAATCAAAAATTCAATCAATAAAAACAAATGATTTCTAACCTAAGGTAATAAGAACCAAGACCTCTATGATAGAAACATTATGAAGCTACCTTTAAAATGGCAAAAAAATGGGTGGGTTATATCTATGATATTGACGTGGTATTGTCAATATCATAGATATAACTCACCCATTTTTTAAGTTTTCTCTTGATCCCAATTTTTTATCACTCTAGAAATTTTGCAATGCGAGAAAAAGGTGGTAATCGCTTGGTACCAGGTCCGAACTATATGGTGAATGTATTAAAACATCTCAATCCAAGCTCTCGGAATTGTGTGGCCTTGCGTTGTCTTGATGAAACACAACGCCAATAGAAGGGCCAATTCTGGACGTTTCTGGTCAATCGCTAGCTTCAAACGGTAGGTATTAGTTTAGTGTATTGAAAATTTTTGAAAACCATAAACACCATTCACAATTTCAGCAGCCAGGCTTGCGTTTTCGCATTTTTAAAAGAAAAAGTGTAAAATGTACCGAATTTGCTCTTTCTTTACCTCCACCGTAAACACCCTGTAACTCACAATTGAATGAAGCAAACAAAAAACGGCAAAAGTTTTTTTTAGTATGAAATATCACCTTCACAATAAGCCTATACTTAAATTGTATGATCGATATGACGCGAGATATTAATCACTAAAGCCAGTTATCGAGAAAATAATGGATAACTTTTTCCCCAACCTAATATTTTATGTTGAAAAAGTTAACAGAAAAATTTGTTTGGTAAGTAATCTGTGCTCGTGACAGAAAAAAGTCAATCTGTTATCACCACTTTCATCAAAAGACATGATGAAAATTCGTCGTTTTAACCCGAACTTGCATCATGTCACTATGGTGAAACTGTGATGAAGTGGTATGGAGTCAATAAGGTTGCAATGTTGAGTTGTTGTTGAGTTATGCCCATTCGAAAGATAGTAGACTCTATTGAAGGTTCAAAATTGTTAAAAATGCCAAACATTTCTGGACCAAAGTCACCGGCAACGTCACTAAGGAGCCTGTACAAACACATATGGCTGGAGTGCAGCGCTGAATTCGAAATTTTTATATGTATTTATACGTGTAGAATGATGATGTTTTGAACAGGTGAATTTGTAATCCATATCCCATTCTTGTGAAATAAAAAGTTACGTTGGAAATTTAAAGCTTCATGACTGTTTCATTACAATTTTTGGATGTCTATATTATTGCGGATGTAACTCTTCTACTGTCATTGCATAGAAAAGGTAAACGAGCAGAAAGCAGAAAGATTGACGATAATTCCGCACAAAATATTGAACAATGAGTTGCGTTTATGATTCGTTAAACTTCCTCGTCATATGGAGACTTGCTCTACAACATTCTCAAAATTTATTCGACATCTGGATGTTGACTTATTTTTTGTTGTGTTCAAATTTTTCACTTGGCACACAATCGATTAGCTCGTGTGCACGCCTACACATTAAACTAAGAACTAAGCATATTCATTCACATTTCAATATTGATTACAAACGAGCATGAGTAATCGTATCATAAAGTTTTCATAAAGGTTGAGAGTACATCCTTAATCATGATTTCTCTTCCGTATTGCGTATTGTCAGTGTACTTCAAAAATCTACAAACTTTGAACAATCGTGTCATTATTCTTAAGTTAAATGAGAGAAAAACAAGTTTCAGTATGAATGTAATCTGTTTCACTTCATGCTAGCTAAAAAGTGGTGAAAGGAAATAACTTCAACACTCCGCCATGTAGGAGTTGGTCGAGCAGCTGGTTTGAGGCGTAATAAGTGGATCAACTATAAATACTAGTCAGTGTGCCTATTTTTTCCTGATCTGTCTACAAGCACGAACGCAATAAGGTCATGTTCATATGGGTTCGAAAAGTGTTCAGCATACAGAGATTGTCGAGAATGTTGTAGCTTTTTAACAGTACGTACTATTAACCTGCGATTAAATTTCCAACAACGCCGATCAACTTGTCGCCCATTATAATGGCTATGCTTGTGTGAACCACGAACCAGGTTCGAACTTATTATATTTGGCCCAATCGTCTTATAAAGAGCGGGATTTAGTTAACGGGGATGCTGGTTTCTTTGAAGGGAAATGTTCTGGCTAACACATAGCTGGGTTTGTAGTTTTTGTTTTGCCGATCTTACCTTCCTCCATAGATTTCCTGGGTTAGCGGGGTACTTTCGTCATCCGAGAAGTTGTCATCGCTCTCGTTCTGTGCTGCCAGAGGGCGATGTCTGATAGCAGACATCCTCTCGGCAAACGCGCCTGTAAGCGAACAAGAATAATGGAAAAAAAATATTAATTTTATGACACTTATTTAACTCACCATTATTAAAGGGGTATTCATTTCATTACTCGGAAAAACTTGTAAATTCCGAAAATAGGTGATATCAATTGTACGCGGTATATTCGATGCGCGGATGCCGATTCATTTCTCCAATTGGAATTCGTGTTGACAGCATTGAGCTTCATGTTCCTTCATGTTTATGTACAGATGAAATATGCACATTTTCACCTAAAAATTGTGAATCAAAATATTGTACCATATCAAATATGTATTCTATGTGATAATGTAGCACATTTTCTGCAAGTGGAATAAAAGGAATGAAAGGAAAATGATGATTTTTTTGCCAACTCGATTGACCATGGGCAACACCATCTTAGATTGCAGTGAAACTTTGTGGTGTAAAAACATTGGCCGTCTGAGCAACTTTACATACTTAAAATCTGAAAAAAAAATTTGAAAAGGGGAAATCTTTTTTCAGTGTTATTTTCTATTGAAATTTTTTTTGGTGCTTTTTTATGAAAATTATAAAAAAATCCTACTTTTCATCATTTGGCCTATTTTTTTAGATCGTATAGTTTTTAGATTAGAATTCTATATCTGATTTTTAATGGTTCCAAATATGCAAAGTTGATTAAACGACCAATGCCTTTACACCCACAATGTTTCACTGCAATCTGAGATGATGTTGCCAACTCCTAAGATGAGTTGGCATGAAATTCGTCAAACGTGTCTGATGAAGATTTTATATTATAATGATGAAGGCTTAGCGAAAGTTCTAGAAAATTCATAGAAATTTTATATTTTTTAATTTAATATTTATATTTAGTTTTTATTTAATCTTTGGTAGACATCAGGATTCTGTTATGCAGGTGGCAAAGTCAAATAGTCACCGTTGATTTAAGAAACAGAACCATTGCGCTCTTCGTTTGACTGTCAATTATCAGAGTCAAGATATTTCTTGACGAATATAATGCTTTCAAATGACGTCATGCGGTGCAAATATTGTCGAAGAAAGTGGATTTAATACAACATTTAAGGTAATTTCTTCTCAATAAGTCTGTACTTAGATTTACTCACCAATTTTGGAATTAAAAATAATTTTCTTCAGTTTTTTTTTCGTTGACGATTTAGAAACCGAAATTGATCAGCATTGTATGATTAACCGTATGCTATGAAACGTTAGGTCATTTCGGTTCGAGGAGTAAGTATACTTGAGAGATGCAATAAGTTCAGAAGGAAATGGACAATACATCGGTCGTTTGATAATTCTTCCATCCATATACGTCGGTTACATTTACGAGCCAAGTACATTACATTTACTGGCAACGAATGAAGAACGTAATCTACCACAAAATATTAACTCTTCGCTATCGCTTGTCTGCTCTCAGCCACCAAACCTTGTTTACCGTTCTGGTCGTTTGTCTCCTGTCAGCCACCATGGCAAGGATCATGCTAATCTTATACTGTATGCAACGATGAATCAGTATTGCACCCTAAAATTTCAATTTGCCTAATTTGGTTTCATTTGCTTTAATAATTCTCGAGTAATGCAGAATTTTGTGTTTCCCCTGACCAGAACGGGAATCGAACACGAACCCCCGGCGTGTTAGGTGTGACGCTAACCACTTGGCCACGGGACCACGACTTTTATTCTAGGATTAATAGTAATAAGTGAGTATGTATATAATAAGTGAGTATGTTATTATAAATATATGTATCTCGTGTCAAATTTATTCGGTGAAACAACATACACTGAATGTCAAGTTTTTAAGTTTTATCTTTTAGAAATCCATTTTAAAAGACTTTTTAAGGGGGTATTCTAGTGTAGAGACACGCATATCTGACGTTTTTTCGAGCTCCGTAAAAATAAAACAAAGAATATTTTTAGTATCCGTTATATCATTATTTGTTCATCTATCTTTTAACAACAGAACAAAAATTGAACGGAGAAAAAATATTCATAACTACAATAGTTAAGAGCTGATGAAGTGAGAGGGTTTAAAAAAAAGTTGCGCCATGGCGTACACGATTCCAGCCCTTCTGGTTATCTGAAACCAAAAAAACTACAGATTCTGAATCAGTAAAGATATCGCTATCGCATGAACCTCGGACAAGGCAAAAACATATTTTTTGACAAAATGGCGGCCGTTTGAAAAACAAAATGCGGTTTAAAATGTTTTTTCTTACGTTTCCCGATTTTTAAAAAATAGTAAAACTTCAAAAATATCATATTTTAGAGGTTCATGCGATAGCGAGACATCGTATACGCCAGTTTGAAAAAACTTGTTTCGAGAAAAACGCGTTCGGAGTTCATTGTTATGGATGTATCAGGTTAGATACCGCATCACTAAAATGGCTCTGAGTAAATAATAGGATTTTCAATAAGTCCTTTCTAGGGTATAATCTTCAATGCCTAAACTACAGAAATATGAAGGAAAAAATTTTTGATTGTTTTTTAATTTTCTAGACTAGAATACTGCCTTACAAATATATTATTTCATGCAGCACTTGATCGTCTGACATAATTCTCATAAAATGGGGAAATATTACATTTTAAATGTCATATCTGGTCGAGGTCTGGTACGAATGAATCGAAAAAATATGAAAAAATGCGAAAATAATTTTAATAAAATTTATTAATTTATTTATTTATTTATTTGCCACCGTCTCGAATTGTTTATAATTCCTCAGACTGAATCCTTATATTAAATTCTTAATCCTATTTTTAAAGACAGTTTTGGACACGTTAAAATCGAACCCAGCACAAGCACTATTGAATTCACGGAAACAATTCTCTAAGGGGTTATGGAATCCGTAGGAAGTCCTATGGCGATTGATAAACAATAGATCGCGCTCACGTAGTTGTCGGAATGGTACATAGAATGATACATTATATAATAAGGATGGACAGTCAAAATTTCCATTTAACAGATCAAACACAAATATTTTTTGAAGGTTGGCACGCCTAGAAGCTAACGATTCCAACAAGATCAGTCTGCAGCGGCTCGAGTAGTCGGGGAGATGGTCTGGATCTATCCAAGGCAGTTGTCGAAGAGCATATCTCATGAAACTTCACTGTACTCTCTCCATTCGTGTGATTTGGGTGCTGTGAAACGGAGACCACACGCAGACAGCATACTCCAAAATGCTACGTACTTTCAATACATGTAAATAACTGATGTAAATTTTATTATACATCAGTTATTTACATGTATTTATAAGGGGTACAAGAAAAAGAATGCGACTAAAAAAATCCAATGTCATAGGATCTATTGGCAAATTCCAATGTTGTTCTGCATGCTGAACATCCAGGAACAATTTGCAGACGTTGTTTCAAGTGTCCATTCATGATGAAATGCCAATCGCACTCAACAAAAAACAAGTGTTAGCTGTCGCAACGGCGCATAAGTATGGTCATCTTAAGGTTCAAAACTTCTATAAAACACCCACCCGTCTGAATAAATTTATTTTTCAAAGAGTTCTAATCTTATTCATTCTCTATATTATTAACGACAAACGACAAACGTCATTACTAACTAGTTCACCAATAATACGAAGGACCATATTTAACAACAACACTTTTTTTTTTAATCTTTTAAACGGACTGTATTGTTGTAAACCCTCTTTCACTTTTGACTCTCTAAGACCCAAATTTTTTATTTGTTTAGAAAACCCATTCCACTTTTATCTCGAAATTCCGACTTTCAACATAAAATACTACTAGTAGAAAGCTGCCAGCATAGAACCAATGTGTATGTGTGATAGATGAAAATATTCTGAAGACGTTCTAGAACACGGAAGACGGGGTGAACATTGAAAATAATGTCTGAATAATTTGAAAAGAAAATCCATGAAGCACGCCTAAAGGTGGGGTTGGGCTGTAGAGGGTTCATAAAACCGCAGAAAGTTTTAATGTATCGAGATCACTGAATGTATAGTCTGTGACTAAGAATGTATTTTAACTTCCATATTGTCAGTTCCCTATTAAACAAAACTTGTTTTCAAAAGTGTTCTTGAGATACGACTATCTGAAAAGTGACTGAACTACGTTGCGCAGTGGTAGTGCCAGTGGATCACTTTCTGACGTATATAACAATGTTGTTCGACATGTGACCTTTATGTCATACATGATAAATATACCCATTCTATTTAGCTGTTATCGTTTCTTTAAGCACTTTTGACGTCTCGCAAGATAACTTATAATTAATAGATGAAATGGTTCGAACGATTAATTGAATGTGCTTTTCTTATTTTTATTTTAATGGTCGGGGACAAACTTGACATTGAGTCATTTAAAGTGTTTTGTGTTTCGGTAAAAAAAATCTAATGACATTGTATTCAATTCCCAAAACATTCAATCGAATTTGTGAGAATTTTTTAAAACTCAATCGATGGCAAGCAGAGTTTCTGATTCATGACGCCTTGTAAGAAGATCACTACGATATCTATCGTTGATTATTTAATAGCTATTAGCTCAAACATTTTTGGTGTTCTGTTTGATTGCTGCAATTCCCCTCGTATGTGTTCATAGCAAAGTTCAAGTTTACCGAAGCTTCCAAATGCCGTGAACCTCGAGCGAGGTCGGCATCATCTACGAGACGTTTTATTTGCACTCACATCGTCGGGTAATTATATTTTTTGTTCACGACAACGCCTCACTGCTGCAGACAAATATGCTGAGAGTTCTTTCGCAAAATATAGTTTTCCACGAGGAAGTAGGAAATTCAGAACTGGTGAATTATCGCTCCATCGTATTGTCATTTCCTGTCCACGGTTCGTAAATCAGTACTCAGTAGTAGTGACCACAACCCCGGTAGTATACTAGTATACATGACTAGTTCGGTGGTCAGAGTATGCGGCTGTATTTCATAAAACTGGTTCGGCTTGAAACAAAGTTCGGTTTACTGTGGCGTCAAGAATAATAAGCGGGAAGCGAAAATTGAAAGTTCGGTGACATTTGTTCAGGCCGTCGAACTGGATGCTGTCGTGGAACAAAATTGTACGAATGTTATGGGCGTCATGGCAGTCTAGTTATGGTCGCGTTTTTACCACGGCAATGCTTTGCGTTGGTTGTCGTTAAAGCGCTTTTAATCAAAATCTATGACGTTCTAGAGAGAAAAAAATTGAATTCAGCCCCCTTTAAAAATAATTAGAATTACTGGTCCTCCTTCCAATGGATAAGAATAATACCACAATAATATTCACTGACACACCGAGAAGTTGTCAATGTATTATCCTAATGAGTGCTTAATTTTATCTGGACGATCTTTCGTTTTGTCAATTGCCTGAACAGACAAGTTCAATAATCGAAATAAGCAATCGATTTTAGCTGTGGGTCGAGAACTGAGAATCACTTCGAAGCTCCGAAATGGATTGGACTTCTAAGCTCTTGAAATGGATTAAGTGTGCTCGCGCTCTGTGGCATTCTTTTTTTTTAATACGAGTAATCGCAGCACAACCTACCAAGTGTAAACAATGATACGATTTCAGGCAGAAAGAACGCAGCACAGCTATGAACTATGAAACTGAAAGTGAAGGGAGCTCAAGCGAGTGATTTGTGTGCCTTCGGAGAGTAGTCCATATAAAGTTACGTGACAGCATTGGCCGTATTGTTGCCAACAGACTGTCCACTATGTCATCGGTGCACGGTAGGAAAGACACAATTTCAAATCTGGAATAGAGTGTTTTGAAAGTTACGTCAGCTGTTCAATTCCATTATATACAGCAAACGGCATTATATATGCTGTTCATTAATGTTTTTCTACAGCTGAAATATGAAATGAAATCACATCAATCAATAGCAATATTTATGCGCTGTAATGAGAAGCTGTTAATTGAACTAATTTCTACCGCAAAGTGATTACACGTAACTGTACGTTATTATTTAAGTCGATTGCGAACAAGACACAAGAAAAACACCTTCCGGATATTATTCCACCGTTCCGAAATAGAAAGGGTGTAGCACTGATCATAATGCGTGGCTGGATAAAGGTCATACTGCTGAATTTTTGCTTATGGTTCATGGTTCAAATTCGAGTACGTATTGAGTATGAAACGATAGAGAACACCTTCTTCCTAGTTAAAAGCAACGTTTTCATTCAACTGTATTTGTACCACGCTGAATGTCACACTATCCTATTTATTGACACGGAACGAATCCTTGAAAATAGTGAATATTTTATATTTATATGAATAAAAAAGATTTGGTGTGGTTTATTTAGAATAATTAATAAAACAATGAAAAAATAAAAGACGGGTGGGTAATGTCGGGGACATAACCGGAGTGACGTAGGACTATACAAAGGGGACAGCTTTTCTTAAATATATATTTTAAATATATTGTTTTATTTTCTTCTCCTACGTGAATACCTTCCTATCTACCTGAAAAATGGATTAGTTTACTGTTTACTCTTTATGAACATGTTGGTGGTTCTGAAAAGAACCTTTGGCGTTGTGTTTTGGTTATCACTCAATATTCCCATCTTGTTCGGTTAAACCTTCCTGTTTAGCTATTGCGTTTGCCACTCGCCACAGCTTTCACAGTTGGAAAATTTCTTCCCATCCAGCTTGAACATGTTGTTCAGTAAATTACATTTAATGCGACGTGCCGGAGAAACACTTTGCCACTCACTGAAACTAATTGTTGCCTTGATGAGCGCCGAACCGAAGCTGCTCTGTTCTTGATGCGGGTTTTCTGATTGTCGTGAGCAGCTTTGCAAGCCAACTCGAGCACTCCGACGGCCGAAACTCTATAATCGCTGTTAGGTATATTGGTGCTCCGGCACCAATCCGTTCGGCCTAGTTACCCTTGCGGAGCAATCAGTGAATGCGACCAACAGGGAACTGGAGACCTGCACGGCTCGAGTGAGACTTTGCCTTTCCCTTAACTTGTCCTCCTTTGTTACGTCCACGATGCCGATGCCGTACAACCACACGGGTTAACGGTTTGAAAGAAAATAAGATATTTTTTTGGGGTCCGCGTGTTTTATACTCTAGCGGTACACACTCACAGGATAGAGACAAATCGGCAGACTCAGCCAGAGGGGCGAGTCCAACGAGACGAACGAATGAGCGTTAAATGGGAGCGATGGCAAAAAATTACATTCATTACGATTTGTTCGCTCGTTGGATTCACATGCAGGATAAAAAGTGTCCTTTTTAGGATCACAAAATTATCTTCAATCTAAAGAGTTTATTGTTTTGTTATCACTCGATATCCCCATCTTGTTCGGCTAAACCTTTCTGTTTAGCGATTGCGTTTGCCACTCGCCACAGCTTTCAAATGGAAAATTTCATCCCATTCAGCTTTGTGACATGTTGTACAGTAAATTACATTCAATGCGACGTGTCGAAGCACCACTCAGTGTCGGATTGGAGGCGATATTAACCTGTAATTGAACATTTGCGATGACAGTGGTACAGTGTCGACTTTCAATGTGGGGTCATAATTTGGATCTCTATGTTTACAAAAATGTCCAGCTAAATAAGTCGCATTACATGTCCGTCCAATTAGCTAAATGTCGAACTAATTGTAAATTACTGTACTTTCAATCTGGAAACAATTTAAGAATTGGTGAAAATTGAATAATCAGGAAAGTCCCCAACTATCAATAAGCTCAGAACAACTGCCAAATTCACATACTCATCAGATCCTGGCAAATAAATTATGAAAAAATCAATTTGTGTTTTATTATTATTTTGGATAATGTTTTAGAAAGCATTGAACTGTATTTCGTAAACTCTTTTTTGGAAGGTTTAATGGCCCTGAAAAGCGCCTTGTTTTATGGAATGGTTCCAATTTAGAAAACTTAGTACTCGTGGTTTTGAAAAAAACCATTTCGAATGCCCTCGATGCCGCCTTGTTCTGGATTTGCCACCAAAGCAGTTTGTATAAAGAACAAACTTTTTTCTTCTGCTACCTGATGCCGTTTTGCGATTGCGTTTGTCACTCGCCACTCGCTGCAACTGCCTGTTGTCTTGATGTCCACCGAACCGAATGTGTTCTGTTCTGAATGCGGGTTTTCTTATCGTCGCGAGCATCTTTGCCAGCTAACTCGATCACTTCGGCGGCCGAAACTATATAACGCCGGCTAGGTGGACTGGTGCACTGGTACTAACGCGCTCGGCCTAGCTACCCTTGCGGGGAACTCCAGATCAACACGGTTCGAGCGGGATTTTGCCTTTCCCTTCACTTTTCCTCCTTTACCATGTCCAGACATGGCTGCTTGGGTTGGTTTGTTGATGTGTTGTGATGCGAACCGATGTGGTGTACGGTTTGAATGAGAATGATCGTTACGGAAGGAAGGAAGGAAGGTATTGTATTATAGTATTGTACTTTAAACTTTTGCAGTTCATTCGTCTCTAGCCTTGAGAAAGGCCCTTTGAAAACTCTACTCTACTCTACTCCAGCGCTTCCACCTCCGCCCTCTTGCCTTGAGAAAGGCACTCGATCCCTCGCCGTCCAGCCTGTCCAGCAACGATGTTGTCCAGTCGGTGTCCACACAAAGAATGATCGTTACGGTAATCGGTAATGAATTAGAGTGACTTTAAACTCTGAGAGTTCATTCGTCTCTTATCGTTACGGCAGCGGAGCGGGGATTTTTAAGCTGACTGGCTGGCTCGAGAATTACGCATGTGTGAGACTGCGACCAATGTTTCGTTCATTTTTTTCTTTTTCTTTTCCAATCGTGCTTCATTCTATTTCGCTGCTGCTCTGGTTGCCCGTTTTGGTCGGTACGATTTGAGGAGCACAAAATGGACCAATCAAAAATGGGCACATAGTGCATTTTGACAATGCTTGATATTTCACAATTATTCAATTATTTATCTCAAGAAAAATGAAATGTTATTCGTTATGATAGATGCGTAGATATATTTCCTATCAATTGATGCAAAAACCTTTGCGATCTATTGAGAAATGCTCGAGTTATAAGCGTTCCAAATCTTGCATTTTTTCCTACTTGTTCAGTGCCTAGATTTCCATTTCACCCCCTATATCTTCCGGTTAGACGTAGTCCTACGTCAAAAAATAAAGGTTGTGAAAATCGATATGTTCTATTCGATTGCATCTAAAAAGTGTTTCATTCAGTCACTAATTGAGGGACTCTGAAGGAAAGGTGTAAGTAATTTGATATATTTCTCTCCATCAACTTTGGCTTAGTTAACATGTTAAGTGCCATGGGTTTATAGCGACTCTATGGAAATTTTTAAACGTAGCCGTGGAGCTGCCGGCCTAGAATAGCACTTCGGGTCGAGGTCCTGTCCCTGTCGTAGAAGGCGACTAATCGGGTGACAACGCGAGTAAGGGCGCGGTAAAGCCTATGGAGAATGCACGGGGGAAATACCGTGTACAGGAGCAGCGAGAGGAGTGCCGAGCACATCAGGATCGACGCCAGTAAGATCCTGATTACGACATACTGGTATGACATGGAAAACGGATATGACATGGAAACGGACAACATGCGACGCTAAAGGCTGACAGTCGTGCTATTCTGCTCCCTGAGTAAGGAAGGGTGACACCTCCTTCAAACGGCGGGTGGGGTAATAGTGCGGTTGACCCCGTTCCGGTAACAACTTGGCTAGTCTTCGGGTACGTTCGATGCTCGGCTAGGCTCAGGCACTAGGTACAAGGCATCAGATGTCACATTCCTGACTTGCGCTAATCCGGCTCTGAACACATGAAGGACCGTGTCAACCCCTGCATGGCCTCATTGCTTGCATAGATAACCATGGGATCACAAAAAGGCGACTATGTACAATGAGCGGAGATAGCGGCCCGGAGTTGGGACACAAAGAAAATGGAGACAACCAACAAAACCAACGAAGAACGAAGAAACAGTATGATGGATACAGGAGACCAAGCCAACGTGTTCGCTAGTAGTAAAAAGCTGCTGCGATCGCCAATACTGAAACAAGTGGTAACACCAGGTCCTAGTGGCAGTAATGGAGGAATACCCGAGACCCAGCAAAGTCGGGGGATCAATCCCCTGTTCCTGCCAAAGTCCAGCAGTAGTTTAACCCAGGAAGGAGGGTTGACTGGAGAAAGTATTCTGAACACGATCATGATGATGATGATGCGGTGGAGGCGATCTGGCGTAGTGGTAATATCCATGCCTCTCACGCTAAAGGTCACGAGTTCAATTCTCACTCCCGACATTCTTCCAAAAATGGAAGTAAAAAGTGACGAACCAGCCAAATGAGTTGAAAATCACTATAATACAGTTTAAAAAAAAAAAAAAAACGATCATGATGAGGGTCAAAGAACTAGACACATTCGTGCAGGGCAAACCCAACGTGCATAAAGAGATCAAGACCAAGGTGTCGGGTATAAGATCTCTCTTGGGACGAGCTTCGAAGGAGCACGATGGACTCGTCGGAAGGATGAAAACCACCGAGAAAGCACTCGCAGAAGCGTTGCAAAGAGCTGCAGCTGGACAGGTGACGCCAAAGATTCGTCGAAACCGTTCGGAAAAAAGAAAAAAGGATTCACCAGCAGAAGAAGAAATGCTCAAAAAACGCAAGGACGATCACGACAACGATGATCAAGACGATAATGCCGCCCAGGGCGACAGCGAAGAGCTGGGTGACAGCGATGACCAGATCGGCACCGATAGCAAGAGAAACGACTGGAGCACGGTTACGGAAAGAAACAAGAAAAAACAAAGGAACGAAGAAAAAGAGAGGGAAAGAAAAAGAGAGGGAGAGAAAAGTGAAAATGGTGGAAAAAAATAAGAAAGAGAATGAAAAGTGGCAGGGGCCAAAAGACAAGAAGCCTAATCCTCGGCGGGCGAGAGACAAAGGCGATGCACTCCTCGTCGAAGGGTAACGCTGATCTCTTTAAAAAAATGCGAGAGGACCCTGGCCTCAAGAAACTGGAGGAGAGCGTGGTGAAGTCCAGGCGCACCCAGAATGGCGAAATGCTGTTCGAACTGAAGAGAGACCCAAAAATCAGGAACTCAGCACTCAAGGATCTTGTAGAAAGGGTTCTCGGCGATGGAGCGAACGTAAGGGCTTCTCCTCCGAGGCATCGATAGAATGCAGGAACCTCAGTCTGTTCACCACCGAGATAGACCTACGTCAGAAGTTGGAGGAGGAAAACATCTTGGGCAAAGTTCCGATGAAAATCCGACTACGAAAGGCGTATCTCGGGACGCAGACCGCAACGATTCGTCTCTCAACGGACGCAGCGAACAAGTTGCTGAAGTTAGAGAGTATAAACGTTTGCTGGGCTGTGGGTCGTTTTAGAATCATTCCGCCTGTTCCCAAGCAACTGGAGCGATGTTTCAGGTGTTTAAACTTCGGTCACCTGGCGAAAGGCTGCTTGGGGCCAGATAGATCCAAACTGTGCAGGAAATGCGGGATAGAGGGACACTTTGCCAGCGACTGCAAAGGAAAACCAAGGTGTATGATTTGCGAAAAAGAGGACAGTAATGACCATATGACGGGAGGCTTTAATTGCCCTGTGTGCAAACAGGCGAGGGCAAGCCAACAGTGATGGAGATAACCCAAATTAATCTCAATTAATCTTGTGACATCGTACAGCAACTGTTGTGGCAGTCAACAACAGAAACAAAATGTGATGTCGCAATTATTGCGGAGCCGTATCGCGTTCCCCCCGGTAACGGCAATTGGGTGACTTGGGAGTCTCGAGGGCTCGCGAGGGTTTCGTGATTACAAAGATCAACGGAATTTTCATTTGCAGTTGCTACGCACCTCCCAGATGGACGATGGACCAGTTCCACTATATGCTGGATGTCCTCACCGAGGAGCTCGCCGAACGAAAACCAGTCGTTATAGGAGGGGATTTCAATGCCTGGGCAGTAGAGTGGGGAAGCAGATGCACCAACGCGAGAGGGACTTGCTTACTAGAAGCTCTGGCCAAGCTGGATGTTACCCTGTGCAACGAGGGTACCACTAGTCGTACCACTTCCGCCGAGATGGCCGAGAGTCCATCATCGACTTGACCTTCTGCAGTCCGTCGTTAATGACAAGAATGAGATGGAGGGTATGCGAAGGATACACCCACAGTGATCATCAAGCCATCCGTTATACCATTGGCCAACGACACTCCGTGGCAGTACGGAGGTGGAAGACAAAAACCTTTGACAAGGATCGGCGTCTTGAACATGAACGCGGATGAACTGACGGAAATGCTAGCTAAAGCATGCGATATAACAATGCCAAGAAAAAGGGAACCCAGGTATATACGACCTCCAGCCTACTGGTGGAGTGAGACACTTGGCGTGCTTCGGGTCAACTGCCTTAGCGCCAGAAGACGCTTCCAACGGTCAAGCATATACACCAGAGAAGAGCGGACAGTGGAATTTAGAGAGGCTAGATCCACTCTTAAACGGGCGATCAAGCGAAGCAAATCTAATTGCTTCAGGGAGTTATGTCGGGACGTGGACGTCAATCCATGGGGCAATGCCTACCGAGTGGTGATGGCGAAGCTCAGGGGCCCAACGACACCCTCCGAAATGTGTCCCGAAAAATTAAAAATTATCACGGAAGGGTTATTTCTGCAGCAAGACCCAACGACCTGGCCACCCACGCCATATGGAGAGGATGAGGATAACATCGAACGCAGAGAGGTATCGAACGACGAGCTAGCTGCAGCTATGAAACACCTCAAAACGAAGAAAGCACCTGGCCCAGATGGAATCCCCAATGTAGCTTTAAAAGCGGCAGTTCTAGCATTCCCTGATATGTTCAGGACAGCAATGCAGAAGTGTCTAGACGAATGCTACTTCCGGATCGATGGAAGGTACAAAAGCTAGTACTACTGCCCAAGACAGGAAAGACGCCGGGTGATCCAGCATCGTATAGACCCATATTGGACACTCTGGGAAAACTATTGGAGAGAATCATCCTCAATAGGCTGACGGAATGCACGGAGGGAGTTCGTGGACTGTCCGATAGTCAATTCGGATTTTGGAAAGGGAAATCCACGGTAGATGCCATTCGCATAGTGGTCGAAAAAACAAACAGAGCATCCAAACAGAAGCTCAGAGGAAATCGATACTGCGCAGTGATAACGATCGACGTTAAGAGCGCGTTCAATAATGCCAGCTGAGGCCATCGCGACTGCGCTCCACACGATGAGAGTCCCAGACTACCTGTGTAGAATACTGAGAAACTACTTCGAGAACCGTGTGCTGGTGTACGAGACAAACACGGGCCAGGCGCAGATTAAAACTACGGCTGGAGTTCCGCAGGGCTCTATCCTGGGTCCATCGCTCTGGAACAGTATGTACGATGGCGTACTAAAACTGAATCTGCCCAGAGGTGTGGAGATCATTGGCTTCGCGGATGACATCGTTATTCTCGTCACCGGAGAATCCTTGGAACGGGTCGAAATGCTCGCAACCGAGTCGATAGACATGATCGGAAGGTGGGTGCAAAGTGTGAAACTGCAGATAGCCCACCACAAGACGAAAATGCTGATTGTCAGCAACCGCAGGGCGATGCAACGTGCAGAAATCACAATTGGAGGGCACTCGATAACCTCGAAGCGAGATTTATAATACCTGGGAGTGCAGATCGATGATCGACTGAACTTCAACAGTCACGTCGACTACGCTTGTAAAAAAGCAACGGAGGCAATCAATGCACTGACACGAATCATGCCCAACAATTTTGGCCCAAGCAGCAGCAAGAGGCACCTTTTGGCTAGTGTCTCCTTATCGACATTACGATACGGGGGTCCAGCCTGGATCGCGGCGTTAGAAACTCAGCGGAACACGAGGAGGCTGAATAGTACGTACCGGCTCATGGCGATGCGAGTCGCGAGTGCGTACAGAACCATATTAACAGAAGCGGTCTGCGTCATAGCCAGGTTGGTCCCTATCAACATCATCTTGGCGGAAGACAGCGAGTGCTATATGAGGAGGGGAACCAGAGGAATCCGGAAGCTAATGAGGGCAGAGTCGATGGCTAGGTGGCAGCAAGAGTGGAGTGCGGCTCAAAACGGCAGATGGACGCACAGGCTCATACCGACACTAATGGGCTGGGTAAACAGGAAACATGGAGAGGTGAATTTTCACCTAACGCAGTTTTTGTCTGGGCACCGGTTTGGACATGCAAGATCGCCTCCTTGTCCGGAGTGTGGAGATGTGGAGAAAACACTGGAACTCGTCGTATTTGTATGTCCAAGATTCACCACAAGGCGCGAGGGGCTGCCTACCCTTCATGCTGAGAACATCGTAGAGGAAATGTGTCGTGACGAGGGCACCTGGAACGCAGTGAACAGTGCAATCGTCCACATCATGTCCGAGCTACAGCGGAAGTGGAGGACCGACCAGCGTACGGATAACGCCTGACTATAAAAAATGAACCACAGCGAGATCTGAAGCACCCGAGTACCCCACGAGAGCGGCCGTGACGGAGTGCGCGTTATGTTGGAGGGCACTACCTAATCGGCGCTCCGCTGGGAAGAGAAATCCTGCGAGGGTGACTGTGACGGGGCGCGCGTTACGTTGGAGGGCGCTTCCTAATCGGTTCACGTCTCGGCAGGTGAGAAATCCCGCGAGGGTGGCTGTGACGGGTTGCACGTCAAGTTGGAGGGCAATTCCTAATCGGTACACGTCTCGACGGGTAAGCGGAAGCTGGCGAGAAGGATTGACAAATTGCTGGCAATGCCTCATGGTGGATTGGAAAGAAGAATACTGCGAGGACTTCGACGAAGCGAGCGAGAGGCGTCACCAAATCGGTGTGTACCTCATGAGAGTTGCTGTGACGGAGTGCGCGTTATGTTGGAGGGTACTACCTAATCGGCGCTCCGTTGGGAAGTGAAATCCTGCGAGGGTGGCTGTGACGGGGCGCCCGTCAAGTTGGAGGGCGCTTCCTAATCGGTGCACGTCTCGACAGGTAAACGGATACTGTCGTGAAGAACAGAAAAATGCCTGCCTGGCAACGCCTTATCGTGGCCTGGATGGAGGAACACTGCGAACATTTCGAAGGAATGAGCATCATGGAGGAAGCCATCGACAAACTGGTGCATACCCCACGAGAGTAGCTGTGACGGAGTGCGCGTCATGTTGGAGGGCACTACCTAATCGGCGCTCCGTTGGGAAGAGAAATCCTGCGAGGGTGACTGTGATGGGGCGCGCGTTAAGTTGGAGGGCGCTTCCTAATCGGTGCATTTCACGACGGGTAAATGGATGCCTGCAAAATGGTCATAAGCGCAGTGGAGAGCAACGAATGGCAAATAAGAATATAGAGAAAAAGGGAAGGATCAAAGCTAGTTAGCGTTGAAAACTCGTGAAGTGCATGAGCACAGCCGCCCCCTGAAGTAGTCGCCTAGATGTGGTCCCGGGGGGAATGAGGCTAGATGAGAGAAATCGATGATGTTACTTACACCCTTTTCATGTTGAGCCCCTCAATTGAAATTGAAGAGGTGTTCTCTATTAAGTTCTCCGTCTCAACGTAGTATTGTTTGCATTAAGTACTGTTTTAATTAAGTACTGTTATAATTCGATAATTCTATCTATGCAAAATATATTTAGTATAAGTAAAGAATACTGAATACTGTCTTCAAAATAATGCTGAGTGAAGCTTTGATTTCAAACAAAAATAATGGATTCCTTCTTCCTCCCAAGTTTCGAGCAACAATCGGAGCATTGTTTGGTTGAACTTTTTTTTTCGTGGAATGGCTGTATATGGACAAATCGACTATGGTGGGGTATTCAAATAAAAAAAAAATCAAATAATCTTCAAAAAAATATGAAACGAATAACTCGAAATAAAACTTTAAAAAAGTGTACTTATATTGATAACTAGCTGACCCGGTGAACCTCGTCCCGCCGAAAATTGATTTTTTGATATGAATTCTTTCGAACATTCACGTTTTTACTGAGTGAATGTTCGTGGATTCAATCGTAGAACTCCTCATAATTGGCTATTCACAATTTTCTTTTACTATAAATATCCTAGGACTTCTACCAAAACTCGTCATTTATTTTCAGAAACAATTTACGCTCAAGATTCTTGATTCACTTATAAATAACATGTTCCTCCGTTACATGGAATACATGTTTGATACAGAAAAGCGAATTTTCATTCATAACTTCAATTTTCAAAGAACCGCTTGCCATTTCGCTTCACACCAATAGAACACGAAGCTTAATTCCGCAAATGCGAAATTCATTTGGACTAACAACGATGTCTAGTAGAACATATGAGTTTTTTTTCGAACTTCCCCTCAAAGTTTTGAAAATATTCAAAATTCTTTCTCATCATCACATTGATCTTCGGGCAGAGACGAATACAAAAAAAATCGGCTCAAATCTGACCATTCTTCCTCGGGTTTTACGCTTACCAACACATTTGGCGCTCTATTTTCATTTATATACAGTCATTCCATGCCAAACCGATATAGTGGTTCTCAGGTTTTTGTAAAAAATAGTAGTTTTGTTCTCTATCGCAAAATATTAGTCCCATATTTTCATTTTTTCATTAAGGTGCCCATTTCAATTTTAGGGTGGTCCGAAATTTTTTTTTAGTTTTTCCCAAAAATGGATTGTTTTTTAAATTCATAACTTTTGAACTACTGAACCGATTCAGATGATCGACATATGAAATTGGAGCCAATAAGCTATGCTTCTATATCACACTTGCGGGAATATTGCATTCTAGTAGCATAGATCTAGTCTAGTCACATAAGAATATTGAACGAAGACTGAAAACAAGTAAACTTTGAAAATTAATAACTCAAAAACGAAAAAAAAACATCTATTTGATTTTTAGATATATTATATAAAAACACCCCCGTTTTAAAAAAATATATAAAAAATACAACGCCCTCTAGTCCAAGCGTTGTATTTTGTATATATTTTTTTAAAACAGCGGTGTTTTTATATAATATATCTAAAAATCAAATAGATGTTTTTTTTCGTTTTTGAGCAAACATGCAAACAGTAAAAAACAAATAAAATCAATGATTGAAAACCAAAATCCAAAATTTTTACTAGTGTAATATTTTTGGATAAAAGAGTAAATATGATTTTTAGGGCCACCAGTCAAATTTGAAAAATCATAACACAGAAACGAAAAAAAAACGATTCCCTGATTTTTGGATATATTATGTAAAAGCCTCGTGCTCCCGTGGCCGAGTGGTTAGCGTCCCACACTATCACGCCGGGGGTTCGGGTTCGATTCCTGTTCTGGTCGGGAGATTTTTCGTAAAAAAAATTTTTCCGACTTGCACTGTGATCACGCGTATTCTAGAGCTTGCCACTCCATAAAGATTCAAGGCGTGATATCCGGCAAAGAAATCTCAAGAAGGTGCTACTAATAAAAATGGCGCAAGGAATACCACGTTGGCAAAAGTTCCACTGGGAACGTTTAGTGCCATCCAAGAAGAAGAAGAATGTAAAAACCTCAGTGTTCAAGAAAAAATAAAAAATATAGCTCCCTCTCCAAAGCCATATAAACAGTTAGAAACAAATACAATCAATAATTACAGAAACGAAATCCATTTTTTTCAAGAGTAATATTTTTCCGAAAAAGACTAGCTAATTGGCTTTAATTTGATATGTCGACCATCTGTATCGGTCAATAAGTTAAAAATCTTTTGAAAATAGTCAATTTTGGAAGAAAAAAAATGGAAAAAATTGTTTGTTCGGACCACCCTAAAATGGAAATGAGCACCCCAAATGAAGAAATAAAGAAATACAGGTCTAATATTTTGCGAAAAGGTTTCTGCAAAGTTGTAGCTAAGGAAACGTTTTTCTCTTTATACGTGCGAAGAATTTGCCTCCAATTCCACTTCATAGGTTCGAAAAAAGTCACGTCCAGGGGCGATGTAATAAGTGTTGAATTTGGAGAATTACTAGTAATTGTATGTTTTTGCATGTACATTGCAACTTAGTTGTACATATTCAATTTTATGCTTGACCCATTTTCACCCCCACTCAGCGTAAATATAAGATTATTCCGAAAATGTTGAAATTCCAATGCATTACGTTACAATGTTTTTGACGTTTTGGACCAGAGAAAGTTAATAAGGTTAATGCTGTGTGTATTCTCACTTGATTTGATTATCGTGATCTCTTTATCCGTTTATCCAGTATCCATTACCTGAAATAGAACAAATATTGTTTTGTTAGAATTATTGGTAATTTAGTGTTTTTTTTAAGACATATATATGTAATATATGTGATGCTGGTCATCGCAATTTATGAATGGTTTAATGATACATTTTCAACTAGAATAGTTAACTGACTCTGTCGCCGCTAACCCATGAGTACAACAACAAAGGGCAGCTGAAGCGCATTTATCATCAGGACAATTCTTTAACTTTATCCGACATTTAATTTATTTAACAGTAACACAAGCCACCACGATTTGCAGCTGGTGACTCAAAATCAACTCCAATTGATTCATGAACCGGATTCTCGTGTCAAGTCTTGCTTCTGTCGATTGTGTTGCGCTAATTCTACGCACACACACTATCGGCGAGTGGAGCCACAAAATGCAAACTAGACTCTCCGGACTCCGGTCGGCAGGCAGACGGCCTTGTCTTTCGAATAGCTTGAGTTTGAGTGGTTTTTTGTTGTTGTTATTATTCACTTTTTCCTGCGGCAATACATACACATAGACGGCGCTGTTCCGCGTCTCGCGCTCAGCGGTCGCAGAGAAACATAGGTTTTTCCTTTCATTTTCTTGCTTTTGTTGGGTCGCGGGCACCGCTCACGAGCTGCAATTCAGCGGTTTGGTCGATACGTGTAAACTAGTTTGATGTCGGTTTTTTTCTAAGGCTCGGTGCTATGCACCGGACTTGAACCCATGCAGCTTTACGCAATTAAAACAGTTTTTATTGGAATTAGAATAGATTTTTACCTCAAGTCGAAAAAATAAATTGAACTAAAGAACCTTTGCGAGACAGAGCGAGGAAGATAAAACGGTTCTTTTGTTGCCGACGCTTGAACTTTAAACGTCATTAAAGTAACATTCGTGATTGTCATTGGAATGAGTCAAAGTGCTGTTGGGGGCATTACGGCAGTACTCCAAATTGAATGCGAGCAGGAAACGATCAACAATCAACACTGGCGTCTAATTGAATGATAATTAAACCCAAACTTGTGCGCTTAAGCTGAAACCTTACGCACCTTTTGCACGTTTGGCTGGGGATTTGAACGCTTTTGTAGCGACGAACGTCTCACCGTAGTGGTGGATGCTGTGCAAGATTGTAGATTAACGAAAAAAAATTGCTGCATTCTTGGCATGGCTCAATGTGTGTTCGGTATAGAGTTTGTCTGTCTCTTTTCAAAGGTGAAGTATGAGCCATGACTAATGATGCGGGAATATACCATTAGTGGATTATACATGGAATGTATGGTCGGATGATTCAACTTTAGATTTGATATCCGTCGTCTTGTTTGAAGTTCATTGCGAAAATCCACTTAATAGAGACTAATCAAAAGCAGCCATTCTAGTCAGTCTAAACGACATAAACAGACAAACAATGAGAAATATGCAAATATAGCATGGCTCATAACATGCAACCTAATTGCATACATAAATTGTTTCTACGACCGGAGACTACCGTTCTCGTCCCCCATCTTCTCTATCATTGCATCGAAGAAGAAATGCAATCATCAGCATCGCATGCAAGCGGCTCTCTGATAACTAATTAGGGTTTACAGCCCATACGCGAATTTTGCATTTAGAATCCTCTCTGGAATCTCCCTCCGATATGATTGATATACATTTTATGTTTATTCCGAAATGGCAAAACTGCGATCACCAAGTGGAGGCTGAGAAGTGATACCGTCATCTGCTAGAGTGGCGTTACCGGTTGTTCTTTCAAAGGGGAACTAGCGTCAAACCAGTTTGAGAATGGACTTGCTGCATACAGTGTGCAAGTTTTATGTTTACTTCACTGTCGATAGCTCTGAACCACATTTTTCACCATCGTTCGATTGGCTGGAAATGGTGGGCTGGGTTATGACTCCTGTTGTACAAATGTATGGCGGCTTATCGGTATGCTACTTTTTGTCTTCCTGATAGCAAAAAATGTGTTAGTTGAATAAAGTTGACAAGCGTGGGGCAGGTTGATTTGATTAGAAACTCTAGTACAATTCAGGAAGAGGGTTATGTTTCATAATGTGTTTATTTGTTTTATAACTATAAAGGAAAAGCTATGGATGGAACGTAAGGATCAATATAAAATAGAAAGCAATGTCGTTTTCTGCATCTTGACCATTTTCTTCATTTATTTTTTACTATTTTTACACAAATGATCTTCTAAATTTGAAACTATTGTAGCCAGCACATTTATCGTTTCCAGTGATGATTCGCATTTAAGTTGGATCCCTTACTTAACTCATGATAATCACATCACATCATTTTGATGTGAGAACATTTGAAATCCATATAACGAGATTTGGAATGGAGCCTGTGATCATAAGTGATTTTTCTATTATTTTCGTTTACGATTATTTTCCGAAAAAAATATTACGCAATTAGTCACCGAAGGGAACGAATATTTTAGCGTTTAATCTATTCGAAGTTCAGATCAAAACCGGTATGGCCACTGCAGTTTATTTTTCGGTAAATTGGTTGAATTACATGAAGTTTACCGTGCGGTGAAGTCTCATTTCTCCTCTGGTCTCGGTGTCTGAGATTTTGATTGTCATTTTGTTTCGTCGGCTCCGCTATTAACAATCGTGATGATTTTGATGTTTTTTAACGAATGTGGATTATTTCTCAAGTACAGCAGTGACAACCGAGGGAATGCGTTGCCATTATTGACGTCGGTTCAAGACTCATTTTACGCCCTTCGTTTCCTACACCCAAAATTGATTTTTAGCTAATGTTTTGTCATCCCAATTTATGACATTAAATGAGACATAACAAAACAGAAAATTTCATGACTCATAAATACTGGTAAGCATTTGTATAATATACATGGTACGGCAATATAAGATTAATACGAGCGAGCGAAACAAAATACAAATAAGCTTTCCGCATGCTTTGCCACATACACGGCCCAGACCGAGATAGATATTGTTCTCCTTCATGTGCTCCTTTTTTTACTCTTAGAAAACACTTCCCAACTTCATTTTATAATCAGGTGCAATATTATCACATATTTGCTGAAAAACTTCTTAAGCATCATTAGCCATGTGGATAGCGTGGTCGTGTAAATTAGCTTTGCATTCCAGCCGGCCCAGGTTCAATCGATCCCTATTGACGTCGTATGGACGTTTTTTTTTGGCACAATCCCAAATGAAATGAGAAAAGAAAACAGAAAGAGATGTCTGCACGCATACATACAAACCATTTTGAAGCTTTCAAAATAGCTCATTATTTGCGCATTTGACTCAACAGCACACCAAATGGCATCATTTCTGCCAAAGATGACAAGTTTTCTGTCAACGCTAGTTTGGGTGTACATTCTCAGACACAGGCAGTGAATTCCGCTGGTTTTGACATGAGTGACAATCGATGTAAAATTCAAACATTTGGTAAAGTTCAGAAGAATGATTGTTTATTATCATTTCGTTCTTTGAAATTGAGTTTTTGAGTCTTTTGCCGGAATCTGTATTCCGGAAACACCTAATTAGCATATCTTCGATGTGTGCCCTTCGATTGTCTCCCATTAACAAACATTTTCCCATAGCACAGATTCAGTCTAATTTTAGTCGACTTAATCACACCGTAAGTCAATGTTTGTATGTTTTATATCCTACTTTCATCTCAATGTCTAGTTCAATTTTATGATTTTTTGAAGAGATAAGACAAAGAGTCGAGATAGCACACTTAGAAGGTTTGAACGTACTCAAGAAACCGATCGCTATCAGTAATCAGAACCATAACTCATAATAGCGCAACATTTCCTCTTATTTCAAATGGCGCAAGATTACTTTTGTTTTTCTTATGTTTCTTATGTTTTTTGGAATGAAAACTATGCACCCAAGTTTTCATTCCAAAAAACATTATATTTCATTCTGTTGTATTCTCGGTAAACTCGTTTCTTGGATTTGGGTGTTCAAAATCGTTTAAAGTAAGTACTAAAATCACGATTTCATGGCTTGAAACACATTTTATTATTCGATGTAATCTCCCTGAACTGAAATACGTTCTAGAGACCTTCTAATTTATGAATCCTATATCTGAAGTGAGAATCCGGAAGACAACTTAAACACGCTTTCACCGCGCAGATCATGACTAAGCAAAGAAACCAGTTGTTCAAACCCAACTTAGACATGTTCCTGTTTCTGTAATCGCTTTATGAAAGCGCTCGGTTTTATGAACCACTCGTACAACAATGTGTGTTCTTTTATCAAAGTAATACTGTAAAAAGTTTACATATTCCTGTATTTTATTAGGTTTGGTTGTTTGTTGTTTGTTATGTTATGTTAGGTTCTGTACTTTCCGCAAATACTTGCTTTAAACCGAATTTATTCCCGATAAAGTTACACGAAATTAAATAAAATTGATGGTAAGTGATAGCCAATAAATTAAGCTATCATTGTGGTGTAAAAACATTAACATAAAGTTGGCTTTCCATAACGATAAAAAATTATCAAAGTTGTTGTTCGATTTTTCGAACACTTGGGTGCTTTGATTCATCACAACGGTCAGTATTGGAAGCCCCACATTTAATTATTGTCAACGATATTTTAGGAATGTAACAATACAGATAGGAGTTTGGCTCCTTTGAACTTATGTAACTGAGCCTGTAAAAATAAACGATTTAATAAAAAAAAATTTAGGAGGAGAAATTTTAAGATGTGATTACTCATAGATAACTAGAAATTTCGGTCAAAATAAAATAAAAATCCCAGCTTCATTGCAGAGTACACAGTTTTAATGGCACCTTGGAATTTAAAAACGATTGACCATCATCGTTTTTAGTATAATTGTGAAAAGGTGAATACTACTTTACAATATTCGAAGTGCTTTTTACATGTGTGGACTCTGCCTCTGGGATAACAACTCATCATCATGAACTTGATTCATCATTTGAAGCATTTTCGTGAATGTTTCAATTTGAATTTAGTGTTGACTTCTAATATTATTGGTACAATAATTCATATCAAAAGTCATAACTAAATTCTAATCAAAATGCTTCAAATGATGAACACATGACACACTGTTAGTCACGAAACAAAAACATGATTGCTCATTTCCAATTACCTAAAATTTCCAATAACCCGAAGCTGCTTGAAGACCCAAATCGATAAATTAGTTTGAATGGGAAGATTGCTTCTCTGTTTTTTTCCATTGCAGTTTCTTCTTCCAACCATGAGCTCCTGTCATATGATCATAGGACAATAGACGGATTTCGCGCCAACTCGTTTGGCTTGGGACTGGCATGACTTAATCAGAACTTAATGACACATTCTGGGCGTGAAGACCTTACCTAATTAAGCAACTTGGCATACTTAATTTTCCGAAAATATATCTGGACTAACATATGGAAAGGGCTAAATATTTATGATCATTTTTTTATAAAATATTTTTACTCGAAAATAGTAAGTCCTGCAAAAAAGTGATCTATGGAAGAGGTTTAGGATATATAATTTTCAGTTAAAAAAGTCCTGAAAAATATTTTTTTTTAATTTTACACTGAAAATAATCGATTTCAAAAACTAAAAGTTGCATCTCTTCCGCATAGGTCTTGCTACTAACAATTTATGCAATTGTGGTCAAGGATATCATGACATCGAGCACGTTGTTTGGTCATGTAATGAATTTTGCAATGAAAGAATTAAACTGGTTGCCGATTTAGAGGCTCAAGGCGTACACTCACGCATGACAGTTCGCAATATCTTAGCTACTCGCGACCCTAATTTTATGTTCCCCATATATGTCTTCCTAAGAAGCGCTAATGTTATTATTAAGGTCACATCTCCTACTCCCACTGTCCATCTTCCCTTCCTTTCCTATTACACAAGCAGAACTTAGTACCCGTTGAGATAAGATCATTACAGGAGCTATTAACATAACAAGGAGGCACTCACTACCAAAGGATACCGTTGCTACATCAACTGGCGATGTAGTTGTTACGACCCACCACAGGCACTGTTCAAGACAAGGATAATACCGACGAGGCAACGAAGGAATAAATTATATTTTTTTTTATATATTGCACTGTAGTTTTAGCTAATTAGACTTAAGTTAATAATTATGTAGTTATAATATATCCAAATAATTTTAAAATGTATTGCTTGATGGTGGCTCTTTATCCATTTGAGCCTAATTAAATCAATAAAGGAAAAAAAAAAACTAAAAGTCGATTTTTTCAAAATGGTCATCTCAGATTTTGACGAAATGGTAAATAAATCGTAGATAACAATGTGCCCTACAACTCTTCCATACATCGCAACTTGTGCATATTTAAGGCAAAAAAGTTTTTCTAACAGAAACTTTTTCAAGATTTTTTCTCGAAAATTTTCTATTTTTTTGGGTGTGTAGTTATAGAAAAAATCAATAACAGGTAGAAAATGGATTTATGGTGACCCTTGTATGCTAAAGTTATTAGTTTTCAGCTTGCTTTTGTAGTCAAATACAATATGTTTCAATTCAGGGATCAACGACAGCTTTCAAACAATATCCATAACGACTGGTAATTTTCGAACAACTGCAGAGCCATTTTATTCATCCTTTAGGTATCTATACAATCCATTTACTATTATCTACAGTGACTCTTAATGATACCTAAATATACAACAACTATCCGATACCTGACCGACCAATCAAGAGAGTTTTGGTAGATGGCTATTGTTTGAGAGCTGTCGTTGCTGAAATACACACTACAACATGGCGCAGCTTGGTCGAAACCTCTTCAAATGGGTTATTTGAACTGATTGAGAACTAAAGAACTACTAGTAGCAGTAGTAGTTCTTTAGTTCAAGGTAGGTTTATTCATTTTCAATTCATTGGCATTGCCAGAATATGGCACCGCCACACCTGGTCGTACGTTTTAGTGATCTAACAGGGCAACTACCAACTACTACGATCCAACACTCTATGGTTTTCAAATACCTGGGTGTATATTTTGATTCTAAGTGTAACTGGGGGAGACACATTGCGTATTTGAAACAGAAATGCCAGCAAAGAATCAATTTTCTCCAAACAATAACCGGAACATGGTGGGGCGCTCATCCAGGAGTCCTCATTCAGCTGTACAAAACAACGATATTCTCAGTGTTAGAATATGGCAGTTTTTGCTTCCGATCAGCTGCCAGGATTCATATTCTCAAGCTGGAGAGAATACAATATCGTTGCTTGCTTATAGCCATGGGGTGTTTGCATTCGACACATACGATGAGTCTCGAAGTTTTTGCAGGAACACCCCGCTTACTCTTCGGTTCACAGAATTATCCTACAGATTTCTCATCCGTTGCAAGATCATGAATTCATTGGTAATTGATAACTTCGAAAATCTACTCCAGCTGACTCCTCAGTCAAGTTTTATGTCTTTATACCATGAGTACCTTACCCACGACGTGCACCCTTCACCAGGCATCTCCAACCAAGTTTGCTTCCCATACTTTTGCAATTCCTTTGTCAATTTTGATCTGTCCATGAGACAAAAAATCCATGGAATCCAAGATCATCTACGATCCAATGTTATTCCGTCGATATTCGCGGAAAAATATGGGAAAGTTAGATCTGATAGAATGTTCTTTACTGACGGTTCATTCATAAACGGGTCCACTGGCTTCGGTATCTTCAATGAAAATTCCAGTGCCTCTTTCAAACTCAAAGATCCTTGTTCCGTGTATGTCGCTGAACTGGGTGCGATATACTACGCACTAGGGATCATTGAAACATTGTCCATCGACCATTATTTTATTTTTTCAGACAGTCTCAGCTCAATAGAGGCAATCCGCTCAATGAAAGTTGATAAACGCTCATCTTATTTCCTAACAAGAATAAGACATCTCTTGAGCGTTTTGGTCGAAAAATTATTCAAGATTACCTTAGCATGGGTCAATTCCGGGGAATGAGAAAGCGGACTCGCTAGCTAAGGTGGGCGCATCAGAAGGCACACTTTTTGAAAGGTAAATTGCTTATAATGAATTTTTCCACATTCCTCGTCAGCACACGCTCGTAAGTTGGCAGCGCATGTGGAGTGAAGACGAGTTCGGTCGTTGGTTACACACGATTATCCCTAAGGTCTCGACGAGTGCATGGTTAAAGGGATTGAATGTAGGTCGTGATTTCATTCGCGTGATATCTCGGCTTATGTCCAATCACTACAACCTAAACCACGACATCGAGCATGTTGTCTGGTCGTGTATCCGGTTCCATGCTGCCCGCTCTCAGCTTTCCATAGCATTGAGGGCACTAGGTAGACAATCGGATATCCCCGTCCAGGATATCTTAGGTAGCCGTGATCCTGATCTTCTGCTTCATCTATACCTGTTCCTCAGAAACGCCGATGTCAACGTTCGATGATGTTTCCTCCGTTGTGTCCCTGTATCATATCCCTCCTATCCAATCGATAAACTTTTACTTAGTCGCGGCAATACATACACATACTCTTTACAGATGCACAGGTCGACGGTTGTGCAGGCCACTGATCATTCAACAAGAGCCAAAGGTTGTACCGCTCATGGCAACTCTACACGAGCTGAAGATTGTACCGCCCAGTGACCATTCTACCCTGAATTCCTCGAGTGAAAAGACATGCACCACGATTGATATGAGGTACAGACTAGGGGGGCGTCGCTGTTCAATGGTCAGTTACACCCCAATAGGAAGTATCCCGTGTCGGCCACACATACATAGTACTGGAGACTGCAACATCCCAATTATGAGATCTTTGTAATACTAACCTCGAGCCAACCGCGAGTAATCGGTTACATATTACTAACATAGTTGTAAGACAAAAATTGTCAAAATATTGGACTCCCGGTCCCGTCAGGCTAACGCCACATGTGCCTTAGTAAAATGTATATTTTGGAAAAAAAAACTATCAACTAATCTAAAGTCGAAATAATTATAGAGGCTCGAAGCTTGCCTTGTTCTATTTGGTAGCTATCGAGACCGGAATCCGAACTGTCATTCGCTCAAGAGCTCCTTCCTTTCAAGTATATCGATTAGCCTTCTATTGACTATCTCGATTTCACCAAGAATACAAGTTGAAAAAAAATGACTTGTCACAGTACTTATCCATTTAGCGTATTCCCATTTCGTGATACAGACTAGATAACACCAAACTATGTCGAATAGAACGGCTAAACCCTACGGAAGGTATTAGAATATTCAGTAATTCCATGCCAAACCGATATAGTAGTTTTAGATTTTCGTGAAAAGTGGAAGTTTTGTTCCTTATCGCAAAATATTAGACCTGTATTTTTTATTTTTTCGTGGGGGTGACAATTTCCATTTTAGGGTGGTCCAAAAAATCGTTTTATCTCATTTTTTCCAAAAATTTATAACTTTTATAACTTTAACTTTTGAACTATTTTACTGGTTTAGAGGATCGATATATCAGTTACACCAGTCATACACCTTATACATGCTTTTTCGGATTCAATAATCGTTCAGGCCGAAAATTGAACAGCGTGAAAAAAAATAACTCAACATGAAATCCAATACACTTTCCACGACAAATCACTGGCCCATGAATGCTAGTTTTGTTACCGCCTATTTTATCCACGATTTTTTCTTCAATTTAAGAAACAGGTAAAGTTCATGAGATTATTATTTAAATGTATATTATAATGTATACAAGTGTGATTTTTATGAGGTTTGTTTTTCATTTTCAAATAAAACAAAAAGAAATGCAAAAGTGTATGAGGCTTTAATCAGAACTGGTAAATTGGTGTACGGTGTTTTTCTTGTTAAAAATAATTCCATTCAAATGTTAGCCATGACTACGTTTGAGGTGATCCATTCGAGAGTTCAATTTTCGGGATTTCGGTTGTAGTCTTACCAATGATACTCTAATCTTGTCTTAGAATGCATCAAACGTTGTTAGTTCATTCGCTTAGACGAGATACTATACGTATCCCCAGTTTCAGAGACTCTTCATGATCGATTTCAGATCCAATCGTGGTCTTCCATTGTACTCTTTTTCATAATCACGCTGACCCGTTTGTCGTTGAAACATATGTTTTAGAAAATCAAGAATTGTACATTTTCAAGTACATACTAATCGATAATTTTTGGAGAATTCAAAATCCAAACGAAGTTTCTACACAAACGGTGAGATGCAACATGCGGTCTACGTCGTTACCACTGTCCTCAAACTAGTCAAGACATTTAAGCCATTCGAAAGCGAACGGAACGGAAGCGAAGATCCAAAGTGTACATATAATTGATAGGTAACAAAACATCTGCAACCCATCACAGCCCAGTAGACTGATGCTTGTGTGCTACCGAGGTTCGCTTGACTCTTCACTGATGCTGCTTTTAACCACATTATGCCATCGTCGACTGCTCGTTGCTCGATGTGTGCAGTTGCGATGAATGAGCCAATGTGTCGAAAATGTTCATTGGCATCTAATGGATTGATTGTTTTCTTATTAGTTAACCTTTATTGCGGCGCTATTTTGCATAAATAACCGCGAACCTTTTAAAAGTGTTAAGTGTATGTTGCGAATGGCAATCATTGGTTTGTTTCCAAGGTCGAGTGGCTTTTGTTTTCAGCAGCCGCGACGGCGGTCACTCCGAGCTTTTTCTCTTCTAAAGGCAATATGAATCTTTTGTCGAAGTATGGGCCATTATAACTTAAGACAGAAAGTGGTTAAGCATGAATAATTTTGTTGGACATTCGAAATATAAACCTTCTATTCCTATATTGCACCTCGAACTTTTTACCGCTACACAAAAAACTGAGCCTATATCCAAAAAATCACGAATGTACAACTCGAGCTGTATGCTGTGATAGTTGACGGTCAATGAACATACCATAAAGGAGCACGAATTGCCGTGCTATATAATTTACGAAAACCGTCTCAGTTTATTTACGCTGACCTTATTGTGAACCGTACACCCCTCATTTAAATTGCCTCCAGAATCGCCCAGATCTAAGCCTCCATCTCGCCTTCTAGCGTTGTTCAAAAATGTCGTAGTTCAGTGGTCCACACGGGCGGGTGTAAACTCCCAATCAGATAGATTATGTAACTCTTTTTCTTGTTGAAAAGTTGCAAAATCCATTAATAAGACTACCTTCATTTTCAACACTCCCTAGGTGGTTGCGGCAAGAGTGGTCCATAAACACGAGAGCATAATCGTGTGAAAATTCACTATGCTCTCATTGGCCGGTAGTGTTGTGCTAGACGAACATATGTATACCGCAAACAGCCCCCTGTGTCGTTGTCAGGGTCTCTCAGAATATTGCCAAATTGAAACGTTTGCAGAAATGTTGTAACACAAATCTGCTCTATCTGTGCTAGTATGGACGGAAGGCTTTCATAAGTCGATGCAGAAGCTGTTTTCGATTTGATGGGAACGTTCAAAACTAGAAAAACAAGTCATAATTTGTCGTTGTCGCAGGCAGAGGCTTTATCTGATGTTGGAGAAAAAAAAAACATTTCGCGCTGTGAATGTAACAGACTTGACGCATGTGTTGCGTGTTAAAAATACAATTTTATGCTGAGCTGGTTTCGCTTTCTTTTTGATCATATTAATTAAAATGCATGGGAATTTTACGCAGTTATTATATCTAAAAATTTTAGTTCACTGTCATTTGATTTTCTGCTCTGTTTGAGAGCAGCCAAGCGATCGAGGTGTGATGTCGACTATTTTTTTTTATTAATAGAACAATGCGCCACAGCTTATCGCCCGCTCAGATACAATTGGATGAATTTTATAAAACGTCAATCCGTTTTTTTGTATTTTTTAATAATCAGCAATGAGTGATTGATACTTACGATACTGATATAAGCGATACATATTAGTCATAATTGTTGTGGTTTCAATGTATATTGATAAATCATTGGTACAGCGTGCCATCGTCCCGGATACAAGCTATGATTGATTGTTTTCACTAACCAGGAGGTAACGGTACTCATTCTAATGTATTTATCATTGAAGCAAATGGTTATGACAAATACTACGTAGACTTGTGTACGGCGTGGATAATTCTCGAGAGAATTTACTGAATTAAGAAGTGATCACGATTGCAATAAACTATTTTGACGCAACAATGCCAACATATTCCAAAAATCTTTTTTGTTCATTATCGAAGAAATGTTATTTTACATATCTCCACTAACTAATGTTTCTGTTCGAAAATACTACTCTCTAAATACCATCGATCCCACCTTTTATCGTATTCTGTTGAAGCTTTCAGGAAATGAAGGACTACTAGTTAGAGATAATTTGCTTTATTTATTTTATTTTATTTCCTCTCCCAATCCGTATACCCGCATTTTTCTTCTCACTCCACCCATCGAATTTGGTATAACATTTTTTTAATAGTGTCCATCCAAACTATCTCAACTCCTACGATTTTCGATAGTTTTGATGTTTACGTAATATTGCCATACACTGCGTTTCACAACTATAGAACCACTCATTTATTCGGAGTTTCAAGAGATATGTAAGAAATCCGTTGAATTGAAGTATATAGTGTAGGATATGATAACTATCTTCATTTATAAGACTGACCATTTGAACTTAATTGTTACGTCCAGGCGCGAAACATTAAAAAAACTAAAATTCCAGTGTTTCATAACTATAGAACCATATGGAAAAACTCTCACTCCTTTACAAAATTAACGTCAATTTCACATGAATTACAATAAGCTTCTAATTCGTAGGTCATCTTTAGTTCTCAATCAGTTCACATGACCCATTCGGGGTGGTTTTGACCAAGCTGCGCCAAATTGTAGTGTGTATCTCTTTCTGCGCAGAGAATACTGCTCGTTTAAGTTCTTCAAATCATTCATACCGCTTGTAAGCTGCATCAGTCTTATAAATGAAGATAGTTAATGTATTCTACACCATATACTTCAATTCAACCGACTTCTTACATATATCGCGATATACGACTAAAAATGAAGTGTAAACACGGAATGAAGATATTTCAACATGAAAACTATGTTTTATCAATACGGAAAACATTAAACTATCCATCTGCGAGGTCGTGTGCACTAGTGATCAGATAATATGGAAGCTATGACCAAAACAAAAGAGCAAGCGCCTACGTCACACTGACAAATTTTGGGAAGCTCTATAGATTCATTATGGAGCTCGCTTTGGCGGTTTATTCGCTCGCGGATAGTGGGGGTTCCACTGTATTTTTAACATTTATATATTTTTTTACTATTTTTGGTGAGCGTAATGCGTAGTTTTGTCGTAGATTTTGAAAACTTCAAAATTAATCCTCAGCTATAACTAACAATGTTCACTCGCTAGCTGACTTGAGCAACATTAGAATAGCAATGATAGATGATTTTGTGCTGAATTGCACGAACTAATTATTTATACCCCAGTCTGGTGAATTGTGCCTCTCCGCTACATGGCTTGCTCGTTTTGACAGCACCATCACACTAACCAGAAAGTAGTGTTCTGCATTTTTCTTTCATTCAATTGTTTGTTACAAGGAAAAAAACATTTTCTATATTTTAATAAATGCTAAATATTTCCAAGTTGTTGGTACAAGGGATCAAGATCCTTGATTTATTCGTTATATGCTTACTTTTACCGTCTTCGTCAACGTAGTCCTACGTTAAATCAGCGAAAGATTTTTCAGTGCGAAATTTGTGATTTTACGAGATAAATAGTGGATTTCACTTACCCTAATATTTTGAATAATTTTGTTTTAGCACCGTTCGGAATGCTTTATATCGGGTTCGATTCCCGTTCTGGTCGGAGGATTTTTCGTCAAAGAAATTTCCTCCGACTTGCACGCGTATTCTAGAGCTTGCCACTCAGAATGCATCCAAGGCGTGTTATTTGGCATAGAAATCTGAACTAAGTACTAATAAAAATGACGCAAGTAATACTACGTTGAGACGGCCAAGTTCCTCTAGGAACGTAAGTGCCATTTAAGAAGAAGAAGATTGTTAAATTCGGGGAAATAAATATCTAGCGGATTGGGTCCAGATTCTATGGCGTTTGATAAACAGTAATTGCGGACGCTCGCGCAGCGGAAGGGAAGGCGCTGAACAATCGAGATTTACTGGATGAGACTTCAGGACTGAATTGCGACCACCAACTGCAGAGTGGTCTGCGATTGTTAGGCTCTTAAAAGATAAAGGCTCGAAATCATCTAAGGAAGTTGTGTCATCAGTTTTTCTTGGGTAACATCAAGAATTTTGTTATGTAATAACGTTTGAACAGATGTATAGATAACTGTAAATCTCGACGAGTAATGCAATTTTAAGACATTTGGCATAAATTTTTTTTAAAACCTCTATTTTCGGTGATTTTTCGTTTTTCAAAAAAACTCAAATTTTAACGTTTGTGACACCAGTAAATGAAGTTCGAATGAGCTAATATTTTGCATAGGGTATATTCTCGTGCAAATCAACATTTCGTAGCATGTTCCGAATGAAAAGTCGAGATAACTAATTTATTTGGGAACCTTAACCATACTTATCGTTTTGCATTCCGAAAAAAAAGTCCCACAGTAATCGGTAATAGGTGAATTTTTTTTTCGAGATAACACTAGATCTCGACGTTTCATGCCATTTCAAGACATTTGGCATCAAAATTTTTTTTCGAAAACCCCGATTTCCTTTACTCCCCTCTTGGGTGATTTTTCGATTTTCAAAAAACTCACACTTTGACCCCGTTGCGCCACTCCCTCTTAAGTCCGATTGAGCTGATATTTTGCATAGGGTGTTTTTTCGAGGTGGTAAACATTTTTTAATGGGTAACTTTTTGAAATTCGAGATGACCATTTTCATTGGCACCCTAATAAACATATTACTGGCTGACAGAATAAAACATCATAATCTTATTGACTAAAGTGTATAAGACCCGTCAACAGGCAAATATTTTACAACCTCACGAACGACGTTATCGCTGACCTTCACCCATTTATAACCTTTCACCGTGTTCATCCTTGTGTGCCTTATAACATTTTATTATTACTAAATAACATCGGTAATCGGTGTCGGCCCGCTCGCTGAGAACAGCCATCAATTTTGCCCGTTTCGCCCATCCACAGTTTCCCAACGGTGAGACTCGTCGTGCCATTACCTAATCTTGTTTGCTATCTTCAACCTGAACTTTCGTTTTTACTTTTTTCATGTTCCTTTCAGACTGCATTCATAATAGTTTTCACTTCTTTCACCGCTGTAGAAAACTGACATCTCATCACCAACATATACAACAAGAGGCGTTTTTTTGGGGGAGGGAAAATATGAAAACAATATCATTCATTGAGCCGTTATTATGATACGCATATCTGTCTGTTTGTGTTTGTGAATGTAAAATCCGCCAGTGGCTGCGAGCAGTGGCGAATTGAAATACGCAATAAGCCAGCCTCATTGTATCATAGTTTTTATTATATTGTTTGTCCGCCGAATGAAAATATAAACATGACCATCCTCAAGAAATAGCGGTTTTCGTTTTACTTTTTGCGCTGAACAGGTAGAGTATAAAATTATGAAAGTGAAGAAATAGCGGAAAAGAATGATGAACCATTATATCCCACCTTGAATCGAAGTTGAAATCATATTGACAGTTTCTTTTCTCTGCTAGAGTTTTGGAAGCTTTAATTTCCTCACGTTAAAGTGAGAAAATTTCTCTCTTTTAAGTAACTTGTGTTAATGGCTACATTTATTACCAATTCAACTTGTAACGTGGATCTGAACTGTTTCGATTATGTGAGGCAAGTGTATCTCACAGGCAGCGAGGCTGTTGTTCAGGCCACTGCCTTCCACTGTTGTTTGCGAAATAGTTGTTGGTAGCTCTACCACATGAAATCTGTGATCGATGAACCTACAACGTTAATTCATGGTTCGATGTTGTAACCACAAGTTCCGTACAGAAAACAATTATTGTCATTTTCCGATGAGCCAATCTCGCCACTAGAATTCGGACACTATGAAGTGAAATTTGCAGTTATGGTGCCGCGATCGATCGAGCGTGTCTTGAAGCGCACGTTGATCGAAACCAATTGGGAGCGAAATTAGCATACGCTAAACTGTACTCGGCCGTAAACAGGGTACAGAGGCAATTCGCGTGGCTTTCGAATTGGGTCGACCTTGTCCATCCTTTGACTATGTTCGACACGAAAACATGCGGGTGATATACGAGCAGAACGTACCTTCAACGCTACTAAAGGTTTCCAACGGAATGCATCCGTTCAATTATCCACCTTTGGTAGCGTGCACACGGATTTTGAAGGCATAAACGAATCGAGTCAGATGGATGGCGAGTAGTTAATCGCACGGTTCGATACAACCTCGAGGTGGAATTCGATGCAAAGTTCTTTTTTTTGTGTTCAGATGCAAAGAAGCTAGAGCACAAATTAGACCAAACAAGAGAAGATTACTTAAAACCATGATTGATTATCGTAGGAATGCACGAATGCAATATATAATGAATTGTTAAATGTAACTTGTTTCCATGCATACTGATTTCCTGAAATGTAACTATCTTAGTTTTGACGTAGGACTACGTCTTTCATTTCTATACCGGGGTGTAAAATCAAAGTTTCGAAAACGAAAGCGTTACGCCGCACACCGAGATTTTGAGCGTTAATAGCTCTTAAACAACTGAACGGAAAGGTATGATAAACACTTCATTCAAAAGATAAAATGTCTACGCGTTATATACTTGTCACTTTTTCATCCAAAAACTTGTTTCAATAGCCTTAAAATCGCTTTCAAAACAGGCTATTGAAATCACCAATCGGTATATAAGCGAGCGCCGCTCGTAAACCCGCTCAGTTATAATTGAACAGCGATTCGAGCATGTTGTCGCTGTTGTGGTGAAACTTACTTCGATTATCTTGAAAGCGCTGATGAACGGTGTCACCAAGAGCCTGTTTGTGCATCTTAGGCCAGAAGAGAATCCATCGGGAGGAAAGTGATGCCACGGTTCCGCTTGAAACATCGGAGCAGCCATCACACACACATACACGCGCGGAACACTCGTTACTATCATCGCTAAATAATCTACCAGTTCCCCTGGGAATTGAAAAATACATTCATGCAAAAGAGTTTATTTTAATGTTTTCTATCCATACAACACTGCAACCAAATACATTTGGTTTTGTGATTTTTCAATCAATCGCAATTAACAGGAAAGCTTCTGAATATAATTTTTCCCCATTAGTAGAAAATTTTCGTATCCAATATTGGATGCATAACATGAAAAACGGAAAATGTTTCACATCGCGGAAATCATGTAATTTTCGAGCGATTATTTGCTTCCTACTAATATAATGCTGCGATCAAATACATTTCGTTTTGGATTTTTCAATCAAGTGCGTTCAACGTAAGACCACTTTCGGCAATTTATTAGAGATGCAAAGAATTTTTAGGAATTCCCGCTCTACGCGCACTGGAAAACGATGTTACTCAACAATTTCGCAAACGAGAAATGGGTGTTGTGAGAAAGGATTAGCGAACACAAGAACCACAAACTGGAGAAAGAGATGTTTGGAGGTTGAAGGAAATTGGCAGAAAACATCTTCATTTTATCTTTCGAATAATGTGATTCATACCACTTCGTTTTGCCAGAAAGAGATTATTAATGCTCAAAGGAGGAATCGAGTCCTCCGCGGAAATTACCCATCGCAAATTAGAGTCGACTATCGATTGCGGTATTCGTACACAAATAATTTTATAATGCAGTTTCATCAAAGTGATTTTTTCGATATGGGGAAATGTTTACTACATCATGTCATGTATTTCATATTCTTCACTATCAAATCCATATCCATGGTACCTATCGGTATCGAATTATTATCGACACCACGATTTTCGCTAAATGCTCCTTTCAGTTCGGCCTGCAAAAAACGTTTCTAAACTCTAATCCATCAAATTTGGAGCCCTGAAAAGGACCGTTGATTATATGCTAAGCTAATATAGCACGCTCTCCTCGGATACGATGGGACATTCGTCTTCGGGCATGATGTGACGCGTTTTGCGTGGATAGCACACAAATTGGTATCTTCGAATAGGACTCCTGCAGCGTCATAACCGCGGAACTTTGGAAGCGCAAGTCGGTTTTGAAATCCTGAGCAATTCCACGAACCAAATGCTGCAAAGGTAGATTGCGGATCAGCGACTTCTGATAGCGACGAATTTTACGCAAAGTTCCCGGTCGATAGCGATGTGGCTTCTCCACACTTCCTGCGGCTGGTGCGCTTATCCGAGCTGCTTTCGTGGTGCCTTACCACCGCAAGACTAACGAGCTGTCCGCTTGGTCCCAAACAAACGAGTCCTCACGGTGCGAGAGTAGAGTAAGAAATGAACGAAATCATTTTATAAACCATAAAAGTATAGAATGTAAACCCCACCCTTATTATATTCGTAGCTTACCCTGAGAGAGAAACGAATAACATTGAAGTAAGTATACAGTAATGTATTTGAATCCGGACACTTTGCGTTACATTTAATATCATACCGCAGCCACACCATTTTGTGCATGTTGAATTATTGCGATTAATTAGTCGACCGAATTGCTGATCTGCAAGCTACATTTGGTTCGTGGAATTGCTCAAGACTTCAAAACCGACTTGCGCTTCCAAAGTTCCGCGGTTATGACGCTGCAGGAGGCCTATTCGAAGATACCAATTTGTGTGCTATCCACGCAAAACGCGTCACATCATGCCCGAAGACATTCAGCTGGCCCATCGTATCCGAGGAGAGCGTGCTATATTAGCTTAGCATATAATCAACGGTCCTTTTCAGGGCTCCAAATTTGATGGATTAGAGTTCAGAAAAGTTTTTTGCAGGCCAAACTGAAAGGAGTATTTTCATTTGGATGCCATTCAGCATCGAGAGAATTCCCGAAAGATCTAATCGTTGCTGAAAAATAATCTGCCAGTTCCCTGGGAATTGAAAAATACATTCATGCGAAAGAGTTTATTTTAATGTTTTCTAACCATATAACACAGCGACCAAATATTTTTCAATCAAGTGCTATTAACAGGTGGTTCTCGAGTTAGTATCGAGGAGTATCGAGGAAAATCTGGAAAAATCTAATCGTTGCTGAAAATTAATCTGCCAGTTCCCGGGGGATTGAAAAATACA
Source organism: Toxorhynchites rutilus septentrionalis (assembly GCF_029784135.1). Lineage (NCBI taxonomy): Eukaryota > Metazoa > Arthropoda > Insecta > Diptera > Culicidae > Toxorhynchites > Toxorhynchites rutilus. The sequence goes on from NC_073746.1 coordinate 229,429,645, forward strand.
TTCATGCGAGAGAGTTTTTTTTAAATGTTTTCTAACCATATAACACAGTGACCAAATACATTTGATTTTGTAATTTTTCAATCAAGTGTAATTAGCAGGAAAGCTTCTGAACATTATTCTTCCCCATCAGTAGGATATTTTCGTATCCAATATTGTATGCGCGCGCAACGGAAAATGTTTCGCATCGCGAAAATTATATAATTTTCAATCGATTATTGCTCAGTCGCCGAAAGTTTCGAACTCAGAGAGTTCATTCCCCTCTAGTTTGCATTCCAAATAGCCATCGTAAACCACACCTATTCTCGATTCAATCACGGACAAAAAGCATACTGAAACGCATTCATTTTTCGTGAGGACATCGACAAGACAACATCGTTACTGAACGAGCTGGACGGCGAGGGATCGAGGGATTCATTACCTGGCCTGACCTGACCTGAAACGCAATTAGTTTGTTTTAACTGTGAGGGAGCGCAGAAAAGCCGATCGATCAGAAGGAGAAGAGAAGGTGACCAAGAGAGTATCAGCATCGAAAAACGGTTCCCCGGGAAGACATCGAAGCAGCCGCCACACACACACACACATACACGCGCGCAACTCTTTTCGTTTGCTGGTTATCGAGAAGAAACCTGGAAAGAAGTGATCGTTGCTGAAAAATAATCTGCCAGTTCCCCTTGGAATTGAAAATTACATTCAAGCGAGTTTTTTTTTAATGTTTTCTATCTATATAATACTGCGACCACATACATTTGAATTTGTGATTTGTCAATCAAGTGCAGTTAGCAGGAAAGCTTCTGAATATTATTCTTCAGAACAAGGTTTTTTGTATCCAATATTGGATGCATAAAACCTTGAGCCTTCAACGTAACGCTCTCGTTTTCGAAGTCCCCTAAATATTCATTTATTCATTCATTCAGAATGGATTTAGATTCAACTTCAAACAAATGATCTCTAAATCAACTATAGTCCTATGTCACCCTTGCGGTTACACCATAGATATAACCCACTTCCTGTTTTTTTTTAGATTTTCACTACTATCTTTCTAGGAATATAAACTCTCGTTTGTCTTGCTGAGCAGAGCTTAGGACTGTTCAATAACTTTTATAACTTTTTTTATAGTTTCTGACACAGAACACGATAAACATTGATATTAGGTTGACGAAAAAGTTATCCATTATTTTCTCGTTGGCTGGCTTTAGTGATCAATATCTCGCGTAATATCGATCAAATAATTTCAAGTTTAAACTCTTTGTAAAGGTGACATTCGACACAAAAAAAATCTTTTGTTGTTTCTTGTTTGTTCCATTCAGTTGTGAGTTACAGGGTGTTAACAATGGAGGTCAACAAAGAAAAAAAAGGTACATTTTACCCTTTTTATTTTATAAATGCAAGGCTGCTGTAATTGTGATTGATGTTTATGGTGACGATACTGCAACAAAAATACGTGCAATTTGATTTATTTTTAATTTAAAAAAAAAATTTTTTCAGTTTTTTCATTTTTAATTTTTTTTAAATTTTTTTTAGTGCAATACACTAAATTGTTATCTCTACTGTCAACAAATGAACCGTTTGAAGCTAGCGATTGATCAGAAACGTTCAGAATTGGCCAACAGAAGAGGTATTGTGTTCTATCACGACAACGCAATGCCACACAATTCCGAGAGCTTGATTGGGATGCAAACGATTATCAACTTTTTCTCGCATTGGAAAATTTCAAGAGTTATAAGAAATTGGGATCAAGAGAAGATCTATGGTAGAGGCATTATGAAGCTACCTTTAGAGAATGGCAACAAATTTTCCAACAAAGCTGTGTATATTTGACCCAAATCGGAGAATCCGAAGCATGTTAAAAAAAATTGAATCTCACTCAAAAATAATGGATTACGTTTTCCCCTGCCTGTGTTTTATAGTAATACACCGTTTCCAAAAAATGTATTCATACAAATTCAAAATAAATTTATTGTGCAGAAATATTTTATCCGCATTCTGTCGGCAATTTGAATTCCGATCTGAACCTTCCACGTTCTCCTTTGGCCAAATGCCATTGGATTTTTTTCGATGCTTCAGAACTTAACATTACTTCCAAGCTTAAACTCTCAGGTTATTTTTCAGGATGTAGTGCAGAGAAGAATCAGGAATATTGAGATGCTCAATATCCTTAAGTACAGTCTGCTGGGGTTTTGTTCGAATCGGTTTTCCAAAATCTTTATCATTCTGTTCTGTCCCGATTTGTATTTTTATGTTGTCCTTTCATGCAGAATCACAATTACTTTCCATTCAACTTGCTCTATATATCCATTATCGAAAAGTAAAAAGTTTGTTTCTGAAGACCTTACCAGAGAGCAAATGATGTGTAATACTTGTCTTAGGAGCTGTCCACATACCACTTGGACAGGAAAAAAACACGATTCTAGGCTCCCCCGCCCCCTCCATGGACAAGCGTGGACATTTACTATATCCCTCCCCCTGTTGTCCACGTGGACATTTTTCTCTTTTTTATTTAATAAATCAAGTAATTAATTGAATTGCACCTATATTCATTGTTTCTTTTTTATTATTTTATACTAGTACTTCTACCAAATCTCGTCATTATAATATTCTCGAAAAATATTTACAATTCTCGTTCAAGATTCTTCAATCACTTGCAAATAACATGTTTCTCCGTTTCATGGAATACATGTTTGATATAAAAATATAATAAAATACAGACAGCTCATATCGGACGATTCCTTTCTCGAATTTTGCGCCTACCAACAAATTTAGCAATCCATTTTTATTTATATAGACATCAAACATCAAAGGATTAACAACGCTAATCACGATGTAATTGTAGATCATATGGGAACTCAATTTTCCGCATTTCCCCATTTTCCTTCAGTGTTTTCCGAAAATTTTCAAGTGTCATGTTTGGTTCGAATATGATTGGTTGAAATATTTATGTGTGATATTTTTATAGGACCCCCTTCCTCTTCCAGAAAATGGAGGAGTGCCATGCCATCATAGGAATATTTATTGTACTGTAAAACCTTCACATGCGAAATTTGGTTTCATTTGCTTAATTAGTTCCCGAGTTATTTTAAATTTGTGTTTTATTTGTATGGTAGCCCCCCTTTAGAGAGCGGGGAGGAATGTCGAACCACCATAGAAACGTTTCGTGCCTCCTGAATATTTTTTATATAGAATGTTTTTATTTATTAGAAAACAAAAACAAATCGAAAAAATAGATGACATGTTCAAAAGATAAAATACGCCGCAGGCACTAATATTTTTTCAGTCAATAGAGTACTTGCTACCGAGAATATGAAAAATCGGCAATTGAGAAAAAAGGAATCACTTCACTTCAATCCATCAGGCTTGATTACGCACTTGAAAATTCATGGTGAGACAGTTATGCCCAGGATATCAACATGGGACAATTGAACTTGAAGTTTTTTAAAAGCTTTTTTATAATGGACCCCTTCGTATGACACAAAGGAAGTGTTTTTTCCGGAAGATTATGCATAAAAACGTCGTTTTATGAAGAAAAATGAAAATTGTCAAATAGTACCATGGTGCAACCATGTGCAGAACGGCAGGTTAGTGCACCCTAAATAAATATTTAGCACATTTTATGACATCCTTAAACTTAAAAGATTCATCCAAATAGATGCCATACATGAAGTACACACACTGGTACAGCATTTACTCAAGCGAGAATCGAGTTTATGTGTAATGTATCAGAGAGTCAGAGATGATATGACTGTCAGGCCGGATGGACATCTGAGAACTTGAGGTAAAAAGGTGAAAACAGTAAACTAAAATTAGAAAGAGTTGCCCAACATGGGCCAGAGGGAATTACGGCAGTAATAGACAGGAATAGAGATTCAGATGCCGTTTTGGCACTTGAAACCCGTCTGTTGCAGCTAAGATCAGAAGGAAGTAGCAAAATAATTCACGAACATTCTGCGAAATTCATAAAACTGATTGTCAATAAAAAAAACTTATTTTTGTTCTAATGATGTGACTTTTATTTTTCTTTCGATGCTGAGAATTCGATTCGCTTCTTATCTTTGATTTTAGTTTTTGATGACACAAAATCTTTGTAAATGACAATTATATGTTTTCTTGTCTGTTCGCAACCAATTGGATTTTCTGGTTTAACACCAACCTAGAGTCGATCAACCTTAACCACTTCCTTTGTGTCATACGAAGGGGTCCACGCCCTGGCCCTTTCATATTTTATAAATAACTCGCCACGTAAACTACCTTTTTTTTATTGCGAAAACCACTCGCTGCCTGAGCTCTCGTGTATTAGCGTCTCAAAGGCCAGCAAAAATTGAAACTTTACACTATTTTTTGCACCCATGCGCGAGTAGTTCAAGCAAGCCTGTTGGGCGGGTTTTAACTTTTTTCCTTCTTGTTGAACATATTCGTTGTTACCTCTGATCGACTTTTAGCAGCTTGTCCCCCCATGAGTGGTATAAGAATACCGCCTGTCTGCAAGGGAATGGTCGGTTGTGTAGCTGACCACAACTAGATGGCCTTCACGCTAACCCGATTGCCAACCCACCCCCCCAGGTCCACCACGCTCAACGAACGCCGCCTCGGTTGTAGTTTCGCTCGGGTGAATGAGCAAATTAACTGAACTATTCTTTCCTGGCCAGATTGGTTGAGTTCTTTTGCATGACATGCATCGAACGCACGAATGTTTAGGGCATTCGGGTTCCCCAATGCAGCAGCGTTTGTGCTCTCGAATGCAGGAAATTACCTCGTTCAAATTGGCGTTGAAATAGTCGTTGAATCTAGTCGGAAGATAGAGTCAATGTTTATTATAGATATTTTAATGTTGCACAGAGCAAAAAAGCAGTTTGAGAGTTTTTTTTTGCGCATTCTTGAGAGTTTATTAACGAAAACCCGTAGTAGACACGTGAATATAGTATGTCAGCCATTTCATCTTCTTCTTCTTGGATAGCACTAACGTTTCAGTGGAACGTATGCCTTCTCAACGTAGCATTACTTGCATAACACGCCTCGAATGTACTCTGGAGTGGCAAGCTCTAGAATACGCGTGACCACAGTGCAAGCCGGAAGAATTTCCTTTGACGAAAACTCCCCCGACCAGAACGAGAATCGAACCCGAACCCCCGGCATGATAGTGTGGGACGCTAACCACTCGGCCACGGGTGCACCCGGAGCCATTCCATACCAAACTGATATAGTGGTTCTCAGATTTATTTTATTTTAGGGGTATTTTTTTATCTTTTAAGGGTGCCCATTTTCATTTTAGGGTGACCCGAAAAATATTTTTTTTCCACTTTTTTCCAAAAATGACTTTTTCCAAAAATTCATAATTTTTTATCCACTGAACCGATTTAGATGATCGATATGTTGAATTGGAGCCAATGAGTTAGCCTTTTATTAAAAAATATTGAACTCACAAAACAAATGGGTTTTGTTTTCTTAATTAGTGATTGTATTCGTTTATCGTTGTTTTCATTGCCTAGACTAGAGGAGACTAGAGGGCGCTATATTTTTCTAATTTTTTTCTTGAAAGCTGAGGATTTTTACATAACATATCTCGATATCAGAGATGCTACTTTTTGTCGTTTTGGAATGTGATTTTTTAAAGTTAATCGATGGTTCGCAAAAACAATTTTTTCCCGTTTTTCCTACTTCAAAAAATCGTACGTAGATCATCTAAATCAGTGCAGTAGTTCAAATCTTATGAATTTTAGCAAAAAGTCATTTGTGGATAAAAGGGGAAAAATGATTTTTCGGACCACCGGGCAACTTTAAAAAATCATGTCGCAAAAACGAAAAAAATAGCATCTCTGATATCGAGATATGTTATATAAAAAATCCTAAGCTTTCAAGAGAAAATATTAAAATAATATAGCGCCCTCTAGTCCAAAGCCAAAGATAAAAAACAACTACAATCAATAATTACTAAAATAAAATCCATTTTTTGCAAGTTCAATATTTTTTGATAAAAGGCTAACTCATTGGTTACAATTTGACATATCGATCATCTAAATCGGTTCAGTGGTTCAAAAGTTATGGGAAAGTAAAAGTGAAGAAAGTAATTTTTGGGAAACTGTTAAAGAAATTGATTTTCAGGAACCCTAACGAAAAATAAAAAAAAAATACTAGTCTTATATTTTGCGACAAAGAACCAAATTTCCTTTCATGGAAATCTGAAAACCACTATATTGGTTTGGCATGGGATGGCTGATATATGAAACATACGAAGCTTTCCCGATAAAATTCAGATTGTGCTCATAATGGCATTCATGTTATTAAATTTAGAATAATTCTGTGCCCCTGGCCTCTGCGTCTTTTTTTTTAGTTCTGTGCTGCGGCTAGCTGCCTGATATTGGTCCCGTAGTATTGTCCACTTAGAAAGCGTTACTAAGTAATCAGATATATCTCGGGGTAATTTGAAGGAAAAATTGCGAAGTAGACAATATGAAGGTATTTTATTGTATTAGGTGTATCGGTAAGTTTCTTCGGTTTTACAACAGATGGCGTAACTTGATTATTATTCCAGTGAATCAAATTTCCAGACATTCGTTGGAAAGCTACTGTCATTGTGTGTCTTTTTCAGTATATTTATATGTAAAGTTGAAGCATAAACAACATAGTTTTTTGCCTCTTCAAATATGTCGAATTTCGTACCAACGAGAGTGTTTTTGCGGGGAGTGTTACTTCATTACTTCAATATGAAGAAAAAAAAGCTGCGGAAAGTCATCGTATTTTGGAGGACGTTTATGGTGACCATGCTCCAACTGAGCGAACGTGTCAGACGTGGTTTGCACGGTTTAAAAGTGGTAATTTTGACTTGGAAGACGAAGAACGTTCCGGACCGCCAAAAAAGTTTGAAGATGAAGAATTGAAGGCTTTGCTCGATCAAGATCCGTCACAAACTTAACAAGTATTTGCAGATACACTTGGAGTAGCTCAGCAAACCATATCCGATCGTTTAAAAGCAATGGGAATTATCCGAAAGATAGGACATTGGGTGCCGTATGAATTAAAGCCACGAGACGTCGAACGCCGTTTTTCACGTGCGAACAACTGCTCCAACGGCATAAAAGAAAGGGTTTTTTGCATCGAATCGTTACTGGCGATGAAAAATGGGTCCACAATACGAGCAAAGACACGATAAAGTTATTTTGCAGCACGACAATGCTCGACCGCATGTCGCAAAACTGGTCAAAAATACTTGGAAAGGCTGAAATGGGAGGTCCTATCTCACCCGCCGTATTCTCCAGACATTGCTCCGTCCGTCAATTTTTTTTATCTGGGAAGTTGCTCAAAATCTATCTTCATGTTTATTTTTTCGCCAATGAGCAAATATCCTTGCTTGTTTCAGTTAAAATGTGGACATACTTTAGTTTATAATTTTAAAAAACGATGACAACGTGTGACCACACTAAATCAGTTCGGGAGAGTGTACCGACTACGGATACGACATTAGCGATGTAAAAATTCGTCCAAAGCTGCTAGTCTGACAAGTCATTTGCACATGTGGCTTACGATCTTCTACTTTTCAAAAGGGACCGTAAATTCTCAGATTTAATTTGGATGAATGCTTCCATTGTATAGAAATCATAACCTGACTCCTCTATTTTGGTCATATTTGGCAACGGGTCATTACTCGTAATCTACTCCCTAGTGGTTTGCGGAAAACAACTTCATGAACGACGAAAAAGACATCAACCCACCAAATTGCCCCAACTGCGAACAATCGATCGTTACTGGGCAATTTTCAAGAACACATTCATGGTGCAGTGTCTCGAACCATGTCAGAATTCAGGAAGAATTGGTCAGGAGCGTCCTGGAAGTGCACAAAGACTACTGTGCAGAATTTTATGTGAAGTGTCAAATCCAAGATACGATCATTCTGCAGAAATTAGCGATCTTTGTGAATTATCCATTCTACTGTCTGTGTTTAACCCTCTACCGCCCAAGTTTTTTTTTATCTAAAAAACCTACTCCACTTTTATCTCGAATTTCCGACTTTCAACATAAAAGACGTTCTAGTGGGGGTGAACATTAAAAATAATGTCTGAATAATTTGAAAAGAGAATCCGCGAGGCCCGTCTGAAGGCGGGCTTGGGCTGTAGAGGGTTAACCAAAAAATTTAACAATCTATTCGATTTTTTTTTATTTTTGAAAATTTGAGATCAGTATTCGATACACTGCTAGGCTAACCAAATAGTTCTCAAGCATGAAAACGGGCACGTAAGCCAAAAAAAGGAGGAGGTAATGATTTTTGGAAATGTTATAATACAATTTGCCACATTCCAGATCAAAGTTTTGTGTGACATTTATAATTGCGTTTGTGGTTTATACATTGAGTTGCTATATTGTGTGTCCAAGTATTGATCATTGAGAAAAGTCATTTCAACCGATGCGGTTCTAATAGACGAACACAAAATATTATATAACCAGTAAGCTTCACGAATTCCTCACATTCTAGCAATATGTTTTCCATTTCTGAAAACATTTGCCCGCAACGATTCGCAACTGGCAAGGATTATTTGTTCCCCTTTATGAGATATCATTATTTATAATTTCTTTAATCTATATTAACAGCAAGTTTTTTTCTTACTAATGCTATATTGAATCGTTGGCCATTCAGGAATGGAATTTAACCCTTCAAACTACAACGACGAAGTACATTCGTGGTGATTACACTGACGCTCGCTCAATATAGTGGACTCGATGTGCTCGTGTTTGGTCTGTTGGGAATTGAATCGTAGGACAAGTGGTTAGTATAATATTGTTATATTTCTCCTAGACTAGTCTTCCATTTTTCAATGTACTCCAACGCAATATCGTCAAATTTTTCTATAGTTTTAAGAAATTTTGCATTCTGTATTACACTTAATCAACTAGTTTTACTAAAATCAAACATGTCACATTTTTATGAAATAAATTTAATGTTCATAAATATTGTTGCTGCGTACCAATCGAATTGGAAATACTCTAAGCATTGTTTGATATGTTACACATAACGATTTCTGTCCTTACATATCCATAATTTCTATTACGAGGGATTGGTGCAACCGTGTGGCTCAATTTTCATATCCCATTGCAAATGAGGCGTGTGTACCGCTCGCTAGAAATGTAAATGCAGCGTTCATTCGTACGGACTTTGAAGAGAGAAGAGATATTGCAAATTAAGCCCATCCGTTTAAATCTTATTGGGTATAAATTGGGTAAGTCAGTCTGGCTAGCGGTTTTGCTCCATAAAAACTTGAAACTTTGCTCCATAAAAACGCTGGATCAGTTTCAGATGCTCAAACATTTCAAAATCAGTCTGGCTTGCAGTGAAGAGTGTAAATATACTAGACATTGGGTTCGCTTAAAAAAAAAAGAAAGTTTGGCTTGTTTAAAACCTCCTTAGGTGGAAGCGATCCACATCATAATTTAAGAAAACGCGTGTTAAGGGGTTGTCTGGAGCATTTCATCATTTCTTTCCGTCATGAAAAATCTGGCTCGTCTGTTCTTTCTTTATGAAATATGGGACGCGATAAAATGTTCTTTCATCGATTGTTCCAAATAATTATGGTGATCAAGCTACACCGCATACAATATGTAAAGAGTCCATTTCATATAACACTTCATAAATGGATGCAATTTCGCAATGGACCGAAATCTTATCAATTTAAAAATTTTATATAACCTTTTTGGTGAGCCCGACACGGCATTACAATATATCAATATTTGTTAAATTGAAACGGCATTCTAAAAACTAATTAAAACTTTTTTGGGGGTTTTTTCAAGATATAAAAAAAATTATTTCAAATTCAGTTTTGTGTGAAGTTTATTTAACAGTGTGTTTTAAATGTCATTTTTCTTAAAAAGTTTATTGACTTTCCGACAGCCTTGTCAATCATCATGTTTCACTAGCAGCTGAACTTCGAGCTACGATTTTTTGAAACTTCTGTAATATCCAAAAAAATGTGTCCAATGTGTGACATTTAGAAAACTGTGTGAATTTAATGCACAATCAAGCTCAATTTACTTTCTTAAATGTGCCCATTTTGTAATGTATAGACGAACCATAATCAAGTGTAATGCTTCATCGATTTTTACTATCTAAATATATTTGTCGTATGAGATTTCCATTGCTTTTTCTCCATTTTTTTCTGTTAAAATTCAGACAGTTACTCATAATGCTCATAGGACATATTTTTGAAGGAGTGCTATTTTTGCGTTATATGAAAATATTGCCTATTCCAAAAACATTTCAGTTTGGAAAAAAATGAGTTTGCAAAGATACTTAATACATTGAGCCCCACGGGAACTGACACTGAATTTTCCATCTTTTTCGAGCCGGTCTCATCGGACCGGCAGTGGACTTGTGGACTTGCATATCAATAATTATGTTAGGTACTTATCAGAATCAGAGGAAAGGAGGTGGCTTGGAAGATAGCGACACTCTATATATATTTGGACGACAGCAACAATGTTAGGAAAAGATTTCGACGTAGGACTACGTCTATAATTTCTATATAGGGGGGTCACTCTACGAAAAATGTATATGGGATAGATGGGGTACTAAACTTTCTTTAAAAACTTCAAAAACTTTTTGAAAACGGAAATACTAAATTATTCCGGTTGCGAACGAACGATCTGGGAACGAATAAAGTGCAACTGAACCAAATAAATGTGGAAAGCAGATTGCGCTGGACGGAACGGATAATATAACGAGAACGCTTGGAGAATTTTTAGTTTTCTCCAACGATATTATCATTCACAAGCAAAACTGCTTATTTTGCAATTAAATTATATTTTCGGTGAAGCTGTAAATGTTCAATTTAATGTATTTTTTTTAAATTTATATGTAATATTTATATACTTTCTGTTTAGCAGAAAAAAACTGGAAAAAGCTGAGACGATCGATTAATTGGGTAAATAAAAAATCTTCTAGTGGGAAAGCAAATTCAAAAAATGTTTTTTCGTTGCATCCAACCCATTGTTTGGCCTATGGTTTGTATGTGTTGCCGTGATAACCATTAAACATGTTCTTTGATGGAATCTAGGTCGAGTCCCAACTGAAAATATGAAAAATTGCACAAATCAAATTATTACATAGAACAGGTTGTTGTCTAATCATATCGTGCTCAATGCATGTCTCCATCATGAAGGATAAACGAATGAAAAAAGGTGACTGACCGATCAATATTTCTGAAGGAACGGTTATATTAACAAGAATCTCTATGTTCCGTCTGTGCCTCTAGGCTCAGACCTTTCTACCTTTTTAGAAAAGTCCACTAACCGACGTAGGTCATATGAAGTGTTAATAGTCGTTCTTCTAGTTCGGCTGGGGCTCATATCGCTGAATCCACAAAAGTTTGAATGATGGCTGAGATAGTTCTGCCATCTTCCAGACGAGTTGGTACCAGATCCTCCATATGACAAGATGATCCTACTCGTTTTATTTTTTTTCTATTCTCTAGTTATGAAATTCTGAAGGAGAAGCATCATAATTTGAGATATTAGAATGAAGTAAATACGATATACGATGATTGTGTCCTATGTTCTGGCTGATCTGGTCTTTTCGAAGCCTCTTTACTAACAGAACTTGGCTCCTTTCGATCTATCACTTCACAAAAGGCTGAATCAGTAGTAAAGGATCACTCAATTCGCGATGCATGTCAACTCAGAACATTGCGACTGTCAACTGAATCACAGAGTAACAGTGGATATGGACTTTTCGAGAGTTGAGAAATGATCTGCAACAAATGCCTTTAGAAACTCAACCAAATTATTCCCAGATTAAGGAAAACATTCCAGTCATTTGTATTTTACATAGTATAGAAAAAAGAATAATTTCATATGGGACGGAGCTGCTGTTGAAATATTTAATTCATACATCTTACCTTGCAGTTATCCTGGAACTTAAAGGATTTAGCTTATTCCGGTGTCGTCAGGCGATCGATCCTTACGCCGAAAGCTCTTCCCGTCGGGCAAGCTTCTCAGTAATCCACTTCGGTATATTGCATACAGTTTAACTATCTCCTCTAGTATTCTGAACGAAGCACTATTTTCGCGATTCGTCTTTCCCGCGCATTCAATTCCTTTCACTATTTTTCTCGCTCTTTACATCAACTGAAAAAAAAATTATGAACCACGTAAAGCGCCAGCATGAATCGAACCGCCTTTCGAAACGAGTCGATAGATAACAGATAAGCATAGATAGTTCGCCATCGGTTGCTATTGAATTACGGTTAGTTGATTTTTCACACAAACAGAAAATATGAAACGGTGGCGAAACCGCCAAAAGCGATCTGTTGTGGCATGGTGAGCTTTTGAAGGAAATCATATGATTTGAAGTCCGAACGAGATCGTTGGTGTGCGTTTGAGACGACCGCGTGCGCTTACACGAAGACCAATTGGGGAGAGCAACTATGCTGCGCGCGGTGTCTTATGGTGTGCTCGTTTTTATTTTGTTTTGACGTGGAGCAAATGATGGGAAAGCGAAGGTAAAATCCGTGGGTCGATTGCTCTCGAGGTGCATACGACACATCGATCTGGCGCTGGTGCTAATACCACTACTAATGCTACGACTAAACACGGTTTGTTTGAGTATCTTAAGAAAAGGTGAGAGATCGAATACAATCGTACGACATGTTGGTTCGGTACAGTGAGTGCTGGAAATTGTGGATGTCTGATATTGAATTGAACATTCAGGCAGAATGTTGTGTGATTTCCTCTAGTATCGGGCTTCATGAACTTCAAATCTTCATCAACATAGTACCGAATGGTTTAATTTGCATTCACTTTTTCATTCCAACCACAATAACACTTTTAGATCGCTTTATCTCTTTCCCAGAACCAATTTAGTTGGGACCTTTTTGTCTTGAGTCTTTTAGTAAGCGGTCACTCTGGGAATATGCATATCGGGCTTGATGGAGAACCAAGGAACGATATAAACCACTTAGCTATTATTTATACGACTAGTTTCACAATGAATATCAGTTGTAGCAGACTGAAGCACTTCTATGGCAAAGTAGATGGTAGGATAAGTCTGAATATATGGTAGTTCGAGGTTATCTTAGGTTCGATTTGTAATCGAATCGGGGGATTCCTCATTGAGGGAATTCATCTAGCTTATACTTCAGCTTATACCGATAACACGCGAGCCTACAAAGTAGCCATTGAGAAAGCGAAAAAAGCACGTGTCATTACTAATGCTTTCAGGCGGGAGTCGAACATACATCAATCCATGGAACAAGAACAAGTGCGTCGCGAGTCGATCCTGCACACTTTCAATAAAAAAAAAATCCTCTTGTGAGTTTGCTGTACTGTTGACTTATCCCAAATCCGCGGTGTATGATGTGCATCGAAAAGAAATTCGGAAGTGCAAAAATACATAGGCAGCTGATCCTAAAACTCATTCATAAGTTGTGACTTTTTTCAAACGTAATCCGAATTTGTCACCAAGAGACGGTAATGGCAAGAGTTTCGCAGTCATATATCCAGAAAGCAAACGCTCAAGAAATCTCTATGATAATCAATGTGAAATCTTCCGTAACACTTCCGTAACCATGAATCAGATAATTTATCAAACGAAGTGCCTTTATTAGGTTGATTGCCTTTTCGGATCTGCTTTGAGTAGCTGTCACTGTTCAAATTCGACCAAATAGTAGAAAAACGACAAGGGTACGTAAAGGGAGTTCCAAAAAGTGGAATACGGACAATATCCCAGAGATAAAGCCGATTAAGGAATACTGGTCGATAGTGAAGGACAAATTTAAGACGAAACGTAGAAAAGCAAGCGATGCGAAGAAGTTCAAGCGGAATAAAATTTGGATGCCAAATAAGTGGGAAAGCAGCTGCTATAAAGGAAGATGGGCCGTGTTCGGGGAAAAGCTCGAGCAATGGGCTATGGTAAGAGGTAGGACAGAATCAATAGTCTAATCATAAGCATAAAACTCAGTAGCGTATTCTCCATATATTGAGTAAAAAATGAAGCGCATAGTTTTACTAGAACACGATTATCGTATCTGATTTTTTTCGTGTTTTACCTCTAACTCCTATTGTGTAAAGCCTTGAAATTTTGTTTGGTGCATACAAATATTGAATGTTAGAGTTTATCATGCTAAGCTGAGTATTGTTTTCGAATCTGAATAAAAAACAAAATCGTTTTAACCCTTTCCCGTACAACATCGAGTCTCACTCGTGGTGTACTTACATAACATAGGGCGCTAGAACGCTCAGCAGAGTAGTGGAATCTTTTGATGTGTGACATATTAAATAATACGGGAAGGGATTAAAAAAGGATAATATTTTTTATGAATTCTAATAGATTGAAGAAAAAAAATATTTGCAGTTGTTGCTGCTACTGTTACTGTAATATAATAACATTCATTTGATCACTATTGTTTTTCGTATTCATAACTGTGGCTGAAAGATCTTACCATTTCTCGTAATCATATATCTGTATTGAAACCTAGAAAACTTTTCTGTATGTTTCAGTCCCGCGTAAAAATATATTTAAAGTTTCAATTGTGATTGAGTGAATGGTTTCAAAGCAAAATAGGATTTGGAAAGCACTTGGCACAGCAATTGAAATCACAAAATTTCACAAACTGCGAAAGCCATGGAACGCACGGATTGTAAAATTGAGTAATTTTGTCGCCATTTCTTCAAGGCGAGAAAATAGAAAATCGATCAGTACATTATGTTTGAGCACATTCGATCTTTCTAAATTTTTTTCAGCCTCAGGTTTCCAAATATCCTCCACTCGCTGTACCGTTTGTGTGTGCACTATTTGAATGTGAACGAAGACAAAATTTTCGTGGCCGTAAATACAGTGTTTCTCTCTGTTTGCCTTCTCGTGTACTCTTTCGCTTTGCATATTTTCTATTTTTTGTCCAGTACAACCGCGTATACGTCCAACATGACCCGTGTTAAGTAACAGCCTATCGAAATCGCTGGATGTCTCTATTCGAAGCACTCATTTTTTTTCTCCAGAACTTCAATTACAGTAGCACTTTTTATTTTATGAAACTCAACACCACAGGCGGATCGTCCATTCCCGCATCCAACCACATCACCATGGTCCGAGTATCGAGTACTCGCGCAATATCCGTATCTCGCGTAAAGGTGAAGGTTTTGGCATTTGAGCTGCCACTTTTTATTCCTCTCGGTTCCAGTTGATATTCTTCGTGGAAGCGTAACCCCGATCCAGTGATCGAGTACGGGGACTAGTTTTTCACGTAACAGAAAGTGAAAATCGTTCACTCACTTTATTTTCCTCGCCCGCGAACCGCATGAAAAGCAACTACGTAATCCACTTTCAGATTGTCACACTTCACGGTGGCGGCGTAGCAAGAGGCAAGGTGCGGGCTGCGAGGTGACACACGGAACGACCGAATCAGTTACGCGTGGCGCGACGAGAGCGATCTGCAAGCGACGACGACATGCAGCCAGGGTTCGTTGTCTACTGAATGGAGCTGCGGAGAAATCTCCGAGACTTCTTGTGCATACCATTTGCTGCTGCTGCCGTTTGCCTGTTGAAGTTTGCTGCCAGAGTTAGGGGGCTACGCGTGTATTTGCGCTCTCCCCAAGACAACGAAAGGAGCGAGCGCGTGTCGACTGGCTGAAAGCTTTGGCACACGCTTCGTGACAGCCAACAAGCAGTATTCGTTATGGTTTTTTTTGCTGTATATCTACTGTGAAGGTAACTGCAGTCGAAAGATGGAGAGTGAAGAGAAATTCCGAGGTGCTTTTGCCGGCGACAGAGAGAACTTTCAGCTTTTCAATATGAGTCATAAATGCTTCAGTGGACAGTGGTTAGAAGGACAATGTCACTTATGATTGTCACCAAGTTACACGATTCAAGCTTACGAAAGGATACCGTAGGTTTAGTGTATGAGTCAACGGTCATGAATATTAGTCAAGTCGAAGCAGTCATTCAAAATAATTTATGACTATATTTGTTTTTGGAACC
The DNA here is from genome assembly GCF_029784135.1 of Toxorhynchites rutilus septentrionalis. NCBI lineage: Eukaryota > Metazoa > Arthropoda > Insecta > Diptera > Culicidae > Toxorhynchites > Toxorhynchites rutilus. The sequence goes on from NC_073746.1 coordinate 229,445,591, forward strand.
AATATATATTCCCGTGTTTTGTGGAACAATGCTTCCATCCTTCCTAAGTATTTGAGACACTACGTTTTCTAGGGAAATGCAGAAGTTTTTTCGCCGAAACGATTCTGGGATGTATGGATTAGAAGGCAAACCCAAATTCATAATGGATCTACATTCTGAACTCAGGTTGAAATTGAGAATCCGTATTTTAGATTCGAATGCCACATTTAGATGCTGCATAAGTGATACATAATTCTAATTTCTGGAAAATTCATGATTTGAGATTTCAGATGACTAGACTTCGAATTCCAGATATTACTGATTCTTCTCGGATGGCACTAGCGTTCTCAGTGGAACTTTTTCCTTCTCAAAGTAGGTATTGCTTGCGTCATTTTTATTAGTAATATCTCTTTGACATTTCTATGCCAGATAAAACGCCATGAATGTGATCTGGAGTGGCAAGCTCTAGAATACGCGTGATCACAGTGCAAGTCGGATGAAATTTCTTTGACGAAAAATCCCCCGATCAGAGTACTGATTACAAATTTTAAATTGAAGATTTGAGAAGATTTAGGTGGAAGCATGCTTTAGGAGGTTTCAAAACGATGTTTTTTTTCGATTTTTGAAAGAGAATAAGTTATTAAACTCTGTAAAATCAACAAAAAAATATATATTCGAATTTGTATATAATGTTTCTACAGCGCGGACTCAATTACATACTCCGATTTCTTTTTACTGCATATAATCGAGTCAAAAAAAATTTTTTTATTCGTTTTTTGTGCATATATTTTTTGTTTATTGAAAATAAAAGAAGAATTTAATTTTTGATTCATTCCCTTAAAGTCAGAAAACACCTTTCTCGCATGAAAAAATATGTTTTTTCGGAATCTCCTTCTCCGTGTAACAATAACAGAGTTATAGAACTTTTTTTTTGTTTCGAACTCTGTAGCCTCAAATTGGCTCTACACTAAAAAGTACACTATGTAAGCCAAATTTATTACTTTCATTTGAAAAATGAGAAAATTTAGTACAGGATATAGTAGTGGAACATTTAAATTAGTGGATTTAAATAACATTTTGAAATTGAAAATTGAAAAGTTAATAATTTTCAATGTGTAATTATTAATTTTGTCCCAGAAATTCATATTAAACTTCATTGTTTCTCTTAATCAAATTAAAGCTCTCAAACCACTCTACAATTTCTTCTTTGACACCCAACTACTATCTTTCTTAATTTCGCTGCAATTTCGATATAAACAATTCCTGGGTCTTCACCATTCAAGCAAGAACTTCGAAAATCGCTATTTTTACTCCACTGTATAATAGCCACATAAATTACACTTTAACGTAGAAAGGTTACATCATAAGTCATATTTGAATGATAAAGAAAAAATTAAAACTGCATGTAATCGAGTCCAAAATGGTATATAATCGAATCATATATTAGGTTGGGGAAAAAGTAATACATTATCATTGGTAATTACTTGGTGCCAGATCCATACTAGATGGTGGATGCATGGAAACATCCCAATCAAGCTCTCGGAATTGTGTGACCTTGCGTTGTCCTGATGGAACACAACACCTCTTCTGTTGACCAATTCTGGACGTTTCTGGTCAATCGCTAGCTTCAAACGGTCCATTTGTTGACAGTAGAGATCTGAATTCAGTTTATTATTTATTTAAAAAAAAATATTTTTTTTATTTTAAAAAAATTTAAAAAAAATATATTTTTTTAAGAAATTAAAAAAATAATAAAGAACACGAAAAACAAATTAAATCACGCGTATTTGCAGTTGCAGTATCGGCATCATAAACACTATTCACAATTCCAGCGGCTGGCTTGCATTTTCGCCTTTATAAAAGAAAAAGTGTAAAATGTACCGAATTTTCGCGTTGCTGACTTGCATTGTTAACAACCTGTAACTCACAACTGAATGGAACAAACAAAAATCAGCAAAAGATTTTTTTCAGTTTGAAATGTCACCTTCACAACGATCCTAAACTTGAAATTGTATTATCGATATTACGCGAAAGATTGATCACTAAACCCAGCTACCGATAAAATAATGGATAACTTTTCCCCCAACCTAATATAATTGAGTCTGTATATAATCGAGTCCTACCTGTATATCTGTCTATCTGTATATCTTCCATGCCAAACCGATAGAGTGGTTCCCATATGTTCGTGAAAAGTGGTAGATTTGTTCTTCTTCGCAAAATATTAGACCCATATTTTTTTTAATTTTTTCATTAGGGTGCCCATTTCTATTTCAGGGTGGTCCGAGAAATCAATTTTTCGTCTTTTTTCCAAAAATAATATAATATAAAATATAACTTTTGTACTACTGGACCGATTCAGATGATCGCTATATCAAATTAAAGCCAATTTCTAAGTCTTTTTGGAAAAAAATATTAAGGATATTATTTGAGTTTCATTTGTATGACAGCCTCATCTTAAAGAGAGCGGAGGAGTATCGTACCACAATAAAAACATTTCTTGCCCCTTAAAGCGTCCATATGCCAAATTTCGCTCCGTTCACTTGCTTACTTCTCGAGTTATATGACCTCCTCCCCTTAGAGAGGGGGAGGAGTGTCGAAGCACCCCGTATCGTACCATTTGCTTGATTAGTTTCCCCTCCCCCCCAAAAAGATTAAATGAGTGTCGAATTATCATAAAAACATTTCGTAACTCCTAAAACCTCCACAAGCAAAATCTGATTCGTTTTTCTTGCTTAGTTCTAAAGTTATGTAGAAATTCGTGTTTCATTTGTATGGCTGCCACCCCTTAGAGAGGGGAGAGGGGTCCCGAACTATCATCAAACCTTCCCCGGCCCCTACGCCTACATACAAATTTTCACGTCAATTGGTTCAGTAATTTCCGAGTCCATAAGAATCAGAAAGACAGACAGAAATCCATTTATATTATCTGAATCGGTCCAGTAGTTCAAAAGTTATAAATTATTGAAAAAGCCATTTTTAGGAGAAAAGGCAAAAAATTATTTTCAGACCATCGGTTGACCTTGAAAAATAATAACTTAAAAACTAAAACTAATCAAAATCACATCTCTGTTTTTTTATTATGTTATATGATAAACCTCAGCTTTCAAGAAAAAATATAAAAAAATGTAGCGCCTCTAGCTACGAAAACAAAAAAAAATACAATCAATAATTGCGAAAACAAAATCCAATTCTTTTTTTTTAATATTTTTCAAAAAAAAACTAATTATCGTTAATTTGATATGTCGATCATCTGAATCGGTCCAGTAGTTCAAAAGTAATGAATTTTTTAAAACAAATCATGTTTGGAAAAAGGCGAAAAAATATTTTTTCGGACCATTCTAGAATCCCCACACTAATGAAAAAATAAATAAATAAGGGTCTAATAATTTGATTAAGAACAAATATACCACTTTTCACGAAAATCTGAGAATCACTATATCGGTTTGGCATGAAATGGCTGTATATTAGGATGCCAATGAATGTGTGGGAAAACAATCAACCCTAAAATTTCAAAAAAAATATTACCCCATATTCACCACCTCGAAAAAACACCCTATGCAAAATTTCAGCTCAATTGGACTTAAGGGACAGTCGCGCAAAGCGTTCAAAGCATAAACAACAAAGTAAAACAAATCGGGGTTTAAAAAAAACTTTTCGATGTTAAATAACTTCAAATTGCATGAAACGTCATCTCGAGAAATTTGTTTTGTCAAAAATCGACACTCTGGGACTTACTCTTTTTTCGGAATCGGAATCAAAACGTATGGTTTAGGGTGCCCATGTAGATGAACATCTTGATTTTTCATATGGAACTTCGTGCGAAATGTTGATTTACACGATAAATGCAATGCCCAATGCAAGATGTTAGCTCAATCGGACTACATTCCCTAGTGTCGCAGACGTTAAAATCTGAGTTTTTCGAAAACTCCCTTATCCAGAATGGGGGATATTTACGCTTAAACAAAAAAGGAAGCTTCGAATGGAGTTTGTATGTGTTGTTGGTATACCCAAAGTATACCCAAAGGAACCATCAAGCGATCCGATATAGAATCGATCATACGAATTTTTTGGCTTTAAGAGAGGAACCCGGTCCGGAAGGTCGAAAAATGTTTTTTTTTGCATTTTTGGGAAGCTTCTGCCCTCAGAAATGTTGTCCTAAAAGGATTTTTCGATATTTCATTTCGTTGGAAAGATAGAGCCAAAAGTATGAGAACACCTCAAGGGATATTGTATTGCTGTACGAATTTTTAAACGCGTTTTTCTCGAAATCATGTTTTTTCAGCTATTGGTATCGTATCTCAGGATCTACTCGACCGATTTAGCTGAAATATTTTACCAGCATGTAAAAATGAATTATCTACAGCGTTACATAGCCGTTTTTTGATATCGCATTTTTTCGATTTTTTATGAATTTCTAAACAGCTATTTTTAATGAAAAATAACTAATTTTCAACAAAAATGGCCGCCATTTTTGGAAATTTTTCGAATTTTCAAAAACCCCTACGTAACGCCTTAGACATTGTTCTAATGTTGTTGAAGGAATCCGAATTATTGTTTCATTTCAAAGATTTGGATTTCTGAAAACAAATTAAAAGAAAAGGGCACAAGGAAAAAGTTCACAATTCAAATAAAGTTCATGAATGTAATATTTTTTGCAACTAAGTGTATGATTATAGATATGTCAGATCCATTTCTGGATAAACATATTTTTGCCATCAAATCAGTGGAGTGAAGATTTTTTTTACGACTATCTATCTAATTCTAAATGTGCTGTGTATGTGGGTTACAAAAATTAAAAAAATGTATTTAATCATATGAATAAAAGATGATTTTTTTATTCGCATTCGGCGGAATTGGTTATCTGCTTCAAATACTTGGTTTGTGTTGAAGCATACCAATCTTCCTTTTTTGAAGTTGCCACAAGCCTGTTGGAATGAAATAAAAGTAAAACGATTCGAGCCAAATTAGAATTTTATTTACTTTTACGGTATTCTCTGGGGCGAATGACTTGATTGTAGCAGTCACTTTTTATGATTTCAAGTCGTATCCTCAATTGCTATCGATTCGTTTGAAAAATGCAAGCTAGAGGTGAGTGCGATTTTTCAAGTCAATTAATTGATTATAAATATACATTATGACATACTTCAAATTACACGTAGCGATCCGGCAATAATTCCAGGAGCTAATACGAAGAATGGAGATAAATCTTGCGATGACAAAAGGTTTGATATTGGCTGAGGCAGCGTGCACATCGAAGCCAATTTTCGCTTCGGTGTGGGTGGATACAACTGCAACGCCTGACAGTCCTGGGCCTCCAACCAAAAAATCTTTGGAATGGCAGAAGGTATCGGAGTAAATTCTAATTTGGCTCGAATCGTTTTACTTTTATTTCATTACAACATGGTTGTGACAACTTCAAAAAAGGATGATTGTTAATAATAAAAATGATGCCGAGGCTACTGAAGAAGGTCTTGGGGTGAGGCCAGGCGCAAGTTGAGACGCGTATAGCGCGAGTAACTTGCCGCGATATAGCGCCTGTTTTTGTGGCTAATGAAAACAGATAGAACGGCGCAAATTGGCCAGATGACGCGAGATTGTGGAGCGCTCGTGAGACACGACTCGCGTGACGCTGTGGCTAAACCACAGTTTCTCGTGCTGGTCGTACCGGTCGGGTGATTGTGTTAGTAAATAAATATATCGCGCAAAACTGTGTGAATCAGACATTGTATGCGAGTGGCACGTTATTTACACCAAACTGCGACTGAATATGCGCCTCACCACGCTACGTTTGTGGCACGTATGAGTCGTGTTGGTGGTCTCGTGTTCGTTTACGAGCGCTATACGCTTCTCAATTTGCGCCTTGCCTGAACGCGACACGCGATGCGACGCGAAAAGAATGCGATTTTTAAGCGACATAGTGGATGCGGTTGAATGCGACAGACGTACGCGACAGATGTAAACAAGAGGTGTTATTTTCATTTTGTGTTCAAGTTTCGAAATGGATTCTGACCAATGAGGTACATATAGAGGTGGACCAGTAGGCGAAGTGTATCTGTATTAGCAAGCAAAATATCGTGTCGTAATTATTTGCATTCAATATGGAATGTATATGGAAGAAACAAAACAATGTTGAAAGTACTCACGGTTGCATGATCATTTGAGCCAAAATTCTCATGAATTATTAAACTGGTTGATTTTTAACAGAAGACATTTATATCGTGGCTTATACTTATGACAGACATACAGCTGTACTACCGTTGTACTTCGAAAATTGTATGTCTGTCACCATGTACAGCGCTAGAACCATGCAAGCAACTCGGTACAATCGTTGTACCTGTACCGACCTATTTTACCGCTGTACATGGCTACAGTTGTACTGTGCGCAGCGCCACAAACGGTTAGTGGAGGGTAGCATGAACAAACTGAATCAAAACACTTGGTAAATATTTTTTTCATTGACTTTCTTTTGAGTTAATAACTCAGATTGGAAACTTGTTTGTTGTGTTTGATAGTTCAGACGGTAAATAAAAAACTTTTTCATTGAAACATGTGGTGAAAATTGATCGAATTTTTGATTGTCAGTTTGACATGCGATGCAATGAACAACCAAAGTATGTCTGTCATGCTACGATGGTACCTGTACAACGCTGTACACGTACAACGCTAGTACAGCTGTATGTCTGTCCCTGGTATTATTTCGATTATTCATGTGGTAAAAAGGTCTAGAGAGCAGTCGTATGCTTAGATCTCGAAAGCAGTAAAATTTTCACTGAAATTTCGATTAATTGGCGATTATTATCTCACAACATACACACCGACACTGAGAGCCTTCGAAACATCAATTTCATAACGGTAAAATAATGAAACTACGTTTGTTTCTATCAACGTGGGGGAGTGAAAATTGCACTTGGAAATATCTCCTTTATCTGTCTTTTTCGACGTGATTTCACAAATATTCATTCCACGCTATCACATTAGCCTCATATCCAGCGGGAGCTCTACAAAAATGTACGTCTTTAATTGATAATTTACTTCCTGAAAATAGCATTTTTACATGAATGCGGAGGGCAATCAAATATAAACACAACGACTGACGTCACTATTTGCGAAATAATCATGGCAGCGCATGCTATGTCGCTCGAAACTCGACCATCTTCATTACCTTTTTTCCAGGACATTGGATTCTGACGAAGAATATTTAATGTCCGAAAGCGTACGTAATTTTTTTTTCCGGAAACAAAAAAGACTTCGGAATCCACTCCATCAATAGGAAAAGAGGAAAATACGGAGAATACCAACATCTATATCGAGACCTGGTTAAAGATCCGAACAAATATCGCAACTATACCCGTATGAGTATCGAAACTTTCGAATATATTTTAGGACATATTGAAGTTGTTCTCATGAAAAGTGGACCAACTTAATTAAAACTCCAATTGAGCCTGGCGAAAAACTTTTGATCGCACTGATGTAAGAAAATATTGATAAATAATCTTTATGTTCGATTTTGAATCTCTTTCCCCTTCACGTAGTTTTCCGGCATTATTTCACAATCCCTTTTTCTGTGCTTTCTAGGTTTCTTGCAACGGGATTATTTTTCAATGTACTATCATATTCGTTTCGCGTCGGAAGATCAACGGTCGCTGAAATTGTTAAGGAGACCTGTTTTGCACTATGGGTTAAACTACAGTCCCTTCACATGCCACAACCAACCGAACAACTTTTTTTTAGAAATTGATCAAGATTACTGGAAATTGTGGAACTTCCCCAATTGTTGTGGCAAATGTGTAATGCCCACCGCGTTCCGGAACTATGTTCTATAACCGAACATTGCCGACGCCAGGTGTAAGTTTGTTGCCATAGAAGTGCGCGTTTATGGAAAACAAAGCGACGGTGGAATCTTTAATGCATTCGAGCTATTCAAGTTGATGGAAACAGGACAATTGACTATTCCTCCAGAATGCAATCTCCCAGGAACAACCGTATCCATGCCATATGTGTTTTTAGCTGACGAAGCCTACCCACTATTGCCACATATTTTACGACCATATGCTCGACGGGATTGCACAGCTGCAGAAGAATATTTCAACTCCAGACTATCGAGAGGAAGGAAATCAATCGAATGTGCTTTTGATGCCATCAACGCTAAATGGAGGCTGCTTTGGAAACCAATTGAATGCGATGTAAGAACAGCCGAAAATATTACCAAAGCTATATGTGTTTTGCACAATGTTGTTATTGATAGAGAAGGGTATTCCGATGTTATGATGGAGGGTGAAGTTTTCTTACGAAACGTGCAAAGATCATCGCATAATCCGTCTCATCGCGGTGTAACGAAAACCGGGAAGCAGGTTCGCGATGCGTTCCGTAATTTTGTTTGCAGCACAAGGGAATCATAAAATAAAATGAATCAATCTCACATTTCGCAGTTTTATTCCTCGCAACTCTCATTTTTTTAAGAAATAAAAACGCGTTAAATGGACTAGTAATAGTAGTATGAATGTATGTTGTAATAAGCAAGAAGTATTTTATATCTGGTTAACAAGAGAGATTAGAAAAAAAATATTACCGACCACTTCATAAAATAACACGAAAGAAATCCGTTGTGAGACGGAAATCGTGGCATCATCCATTCTATCATCATCACAAAATTATGAGTATATGAATATTTCATAAGCATAGTTGAACCCTTTGTACTGAATGCCGTTGCTTTTCGCGATGACAGTGGTATCTCGACTTTCAATTAAGGGCCATAATTTGGGTCCCAAACTCATTAGTGTAATCTCTATCAGGTTAGAAGACACGGGCCTGTTTTAAAATGTCAAAATTTTAATAAAAAATTATACAGCACGTTATTTAATTACTTGAAACACGTATTTTCTGACTTTTATATAACCATTTGTCTATACATTTCCAACATTGTTATTGATTTTTTTCATTATAATCAGCTATTCCATGCCAAACAAATATAGTGGTTGTCAGATTTTCGTCAAAAATGACTTTTTTCAAAAATTCATAACTTTTGAACTACTGCACCGATTTTGATGATTGATATATAAAATTAAAGCCAATTAGCTGGTTTTACTGCAGCTGCAATTCTCGTTATTTTGTTCTCGTTATTATTTATTGTATCAGTTTTTTTATAGTTTTCATGGTTCGTTCAATATTTCTGTACTATATGACTAGATCTTTGCAACTAGAATCCAGTTTTCTTTCGAGTGTGATATTTTTTCAAGAAAGAATAGCTAATCGGTTTTAATTTGATATATCGATCATATAAATCGGTTCAGCAGTTCAGAAGTATTAATTTTTTGAAAAATGTAACTTTTGGAAAAAGGGAAAAATGAATTTTCGGACCATCGGATCACTTTGAAAAATCATAACTTAAAAAGGAAAAGAAACACCTCTCTGATTTAGAGATATGTTATGTAAAGGCTCATCTTTCACAAAAAAATATAAAGAAATATAGCGCCTTTGGTCCCGAGACCATGAAAACAACAAAAAACAAATACAATCAATAATTAAAAATTTAAAATCCAAAATGTCTGCAAGTGTAATATTTTTACAAACAAAGCTAGCTAATTGGCTTTAATTTGATATGTCGATCATCTAAATTGGTTCGGTGATTCAAAAGTTATGAATTTTTGAAAAAAGTCATTTTTGGAAAAAGTTGAAAAAGTTGATTTTTCAGACCTCCCTAAATTGGAAATGGGTACCCTAATGAAAAAATAAAAAAATACGGGTCTAATGTTTTGCGATAAAGAACGAAATTACCACTTTTGACGAAAATCTGAAAACCGCTATTTTGGTTTCGCATGAAATTGCTGAATAGAAAGTTGTCTTCAAAAACATTTTTCGTATGAGATTTTTTCACCGAAAAAAGTGTTTTTCATTTAAATAGAATACTATTTTGATAGTTAATTTTCATTCAATTTCGGATTGATACTCATGATTTGTTGGTGAAATAAACTTTACCACGACATTCATAAATCACTGTCCAAAAGATTTCGTGATTGCGCTCGTGGAACGTATATGTAAACACTTTCAGTATTATGTCTAACATATTCATAGGTATTTCAAATTGATTTATTCGTAGTAAGTTCGCTGATTACATCGCCGTCAACCATCAAGAAAAATGTAATATAATGTTAAAATATAAACTTTCATGTTGGACGGAGGTGAAATTCACCATTAGTCATCAATATGTAGTGCTTCGTTGCTTTCGATTGAATCGGATCTATTCCCGCGGGTAGTATTGATGTCATAAACGTTGCCGCACGTCTGTTGTAGTTCCATGCCCAGTTGTAGCTTGCTGATTGCAATGTGCACTTCTTTGAAATATATCTCCGATTAGTGCTTCCACGTACACAGACACATCTTCTTCCGCCATGATGTAAATAAAATATAAAAATGACATTCACTTGTCGCATGTTCATCGCGCGAAAAAACTGTGCATGTCGAGGTTGATTTTGTGTCGCGCAGAAATTCCTGTTTGTAATGTAATTGTTTTGTGGTCAATACGCTACGGAACACATTTTTAGCACTCCATTTTTCTGGTCTTCGATAAAATCTCATCAAATTTTAATTTATCCGGAGACGCAGGATTGGAAGAAATTCGAAATGAGGTGATCAAATATGGTTCCAGATAACCGGCATTGCCTACAATATGTAAAAGAAGTATGTTAGTAAGTTAATAATATATTTGAAAAAAAAATCCACCTAACAGCCAAGCATTTCTGACGAAACAGGTCCTTCTCTTCTTCTTCTTATATGGCACTAACGTTCCTAGAGGAACTCCGCCGTCTCAACGTAGCATTACTTGCGTCATTTTCATTAGTACTTAGTTGAGATTTCTATGCCAAATAACACGTCTTGAATGCATTCTGAGTGGCAAGCTCTAGAATACGCGTGACCTCAGTGCAAGTCGGAGGAAATTTCTTTGAAGAAAAATTTCCCCGACAAGAACGGGAATCGAACCCGAACCCCCGGCATGTTAGGTTTGACGCTAACCAATCGGCCACGGAAGCACAAACAGGTCCTACGATACTCAAAAATACTTCACAAATTTACAATTGAAAAAATGTATTCCGAAACATCGATTCAATTATTCCAATTAAAATAAATTATCGTATAATTGGGCATTTCGCGAGCGAATAATCCGCGGTGTTGATTATTCGCGACAGCGAGTTCCATAGTAAATCTGAATTTATCAGTGAGTGATAGGCTTATTTCTTTTTTTTGGCCATGGCTTATACATTACTTGGCTACTGGTGTACACGACCTTATAGATGGATAGTTTAATGATTTCTGTATTGATAAAACATAGTTTTCATGTTGAAACATCTTTTTTTCGTGTTTGCTCTAGATTCCTCAATCGGTAACTGTCACTGAGGTGCAAGAGGATGTAAACGGTTACTGGGCGATCAAAGCTCCTTTATTGCGATATCCACGAATTTGTAATCTGCGGCGAGCATTCCGGACTATTTCGCGGATAATCGTGGTTCTACTGTATTCTTGATTTGTTGCGTGCAATATAATATGCAATGGTGAGCTAAGCACAGCCCTACATGCTTGCTGTCAAACTCGGCTGTCGTGTTCGTGAGCGATTGACGCAAGTAAATCGATCGACTGTCAGACATAATATTCTTACGGTTCTCTGTGTGCAGACCTGCATTTTCTCCTTTAAATCACTCGAAAATTTACCTAAGGATCGTTAATCTGTAATCACGCAAAATGACACAAGTTATAGTGATAGCATATCTAGTCGTAGCCATTAGTTTAATTCAGAATTTCCAATCTGTTAATGGTAAGGAATGGCTCAGCCTAGTTTATCAATAAGTGCGACTGGTGAATGTTTTGATAAAGTTGTGTGTTGGTGGGCCGTGATTGGTCGAGTTTTGCTTTCGTTTGAATCTCATTGAAAGGCCGGTGCACTGAATAGATCATACTTGGGGCAGTTTCGAAAGACCACGTCAATAAATGTGAAAATCTGTTATTTAATTTCAGCAGCCAGAAACAACAAGTATGTGACCTGTGGTTCGGTTCTGAAACTGCTTAATAGTGACTACAAGGTGCGGTTACATTCTCACGATGTGAAGTATGGAACTGGTTCCGGACAGCAATCGGTAACTGCCACTGAGGTGCAAGAGGATGTAAACAGTCACTGGGCGATCAAAGCTGCCACCGGGAAGCACTGTGAAAGAGGGTGAGTGTATATCTGGTTTTGAAATTACCATTGATTATTTGTGTATCTGTTTGACTTTTTTTGATACCTTTATATATTCAACAAAAATAATGCTATTTCTTGCAACATTCAGATCATAGACCAAATAATTAATTCCTGTCTCGTTACTTATGCTTTGCTGGGATATTGATATGGATGTTTCATTAACCACTTAGCTTATGATGTAATTTGGTCACTAATCGGTCACTACTCTGCTGAGCGTCCTGGCGCCCTATGATATGCAAGTGCACCCCGAGGAGACTCGATGTTGTAGGTGAAGATGTTAATGCAATAACGATGCTGCCTATAAAATTTCATGACGATTAATGTCTTGTCCCAACATACCGACTCAGTGTTTAGCTGACTGTATTGAAGAAGTGGCAAAAATTTATTTTGTGCAACTCATCGATTTCAACTGAATGAAAGCTTTCTTTCGGTACATCAAAGCATATTTCTCACGAGAGAAGTGTGTTAAATAATTGCACATTTTTCAAATTTTTATTCGTTAAGTCAATTATTGTATTGCAATTATTTTGTGTTCCTTCCTTTCTTGTTCTTCTGAAATCTAGTGTGACTGATGCATCCATTCAAACTCCGATATAATCAGTTTTTCCAATCAAGTAACATTTTGTTCCATTGAAAACAAAAAACATTCCAGTGAACCTGTGAAATGTGGAGACACTATTCGATTGCATCACTTGGCCACGAACAAAAACCTGCATTCCCATCACTTCCAGAGTCCACTTTCCGGCAATCAAGAGATTTCCGCGTATGGAGATGACAACGGTATTCGCATGCTTTCACATTTATTCGCTACATCATGTACTTATCGGCTGTCTTCACATTTTAGGAGTTGGCGATACCGGTGATCATTGGATGGTCGTGTGCTCTGGAGATTCTTGGCTGCGTGATTCTAAGGTTAAGCTACGTCACATAGATACCGATGCGTATCTATCCATTTCCGGTCGGACATTCGGACGGCCAATCAATGGCCAGATGGAGGTGGTCGGTATATCCAATCCATATTCGGGTTCGGATTGGACTGTAGCTGAGGGACTCTTCATTCATCCATCGGAGAAGGAAAGCACTCCGAGACACACGGAACTGTGAGAAAATGATCAAATGGGAGGCTAACGAGAAGCGAGTGAATGAATCATGACATGTATTGTGTATGTGTGATGTTTGTCGATTAAAGTAATAATCCGAATAGAAAATAGATTTTTCCAACCATACTTAGGAGATGAGAATTTCTGACGTGTTAATGAACATTGTTTGAACGATAAACATATTCAGTATAACGTGAATGAAAACAACCAACTAAATTCATTCGAAGCTTGCAGGTACATTCATCTATCAAGTTTATCATGAAAGTATGGAACATCATTTGATCATTTTGATTATCTTCTTCTATGAGAACCTTAAATCATTGCGATCATTAGTGTGATCTATTATAGTAAACTCCAATTTGCTATATATGAAATGTCAGTTCGTTCCATCACTCTATGAAAAAGTGATAGTCGAACTAGAACCCACCTCTCCTCACGAAGGTATGATTTCCTTTATGAAATTCCCTTTCATCTATGGTTCAGCAGACTAAATCTCGTTAGACATAACAATACCCGCTCCAAGAATTCTCAGTCTTCGCTGAATTCATGTACAGTAATAGTTCGTTAACTGGTCCTGGTTATAACTGGTCTGCTTTTTAACTGGGCGAACGTTAGCTGATCCTCCAACCAGTTAAAAAGCAGAATTTCGTAAACAATCGACGCCGTATTCAAATGGAAGATTTGCTTTTAGGGGCATTCGAATGCAATTTGAAATGTTATGAAAATTGACAATATTTTCGCATGACAAAAACATTGATTAAATTACAGAAAAATAATTTCCTCAAATTATATTTCATACCTGTTGTCGCACTCAATGCGAAACATCCATTGGAAACCTTTTGTTTATCCAATTTCATGATCAACGTGAATCGTGAAACAATTCATTGAGGTTCCTCTCGATTTTATCTGGATTTCTACCAGTTAAACGCGAATGTCGATAACTGGGGTGGGATTGCACATTTGAATTTTCTCGAAACGAGTTACTCGTTTCGAGAAAATTCGAACTCAAATCGAAATGGTTTTAGTATTATGTATATTTTTCAAGTTATAATTTTCGGTGTACTAGATTTAGAGCAAAATTTGTCTCGTAGAGAAACGTAAAATTTTTGGGTTCGTAAACCCAAAAATTGTGTATATCGATATTGCAGCGAAATTAAGAAAGAAGTTGGGTGTCAAAGAACAAATTGTAGAGTGGTTATCTTTATATATAAAAGAGAATTTTCCCACGTACGTATAACTCATCATCACGGGAGAACGGCTGATCAGATCTACTTCGTCCATATATTTTGTGAGTTTGTCTTCACCCAAATTATAATGATAGAGTACTTTGGAAAATATTTGAGATTATTGGAAAAATTCGAAAAATATGGCTATGCATATCTTCATTTAACAAGGATATTTAAAATAAAACGGGAAAAATCGAAAATAAGAAGTACGCATATGTATGTTTCGCTGTGAAAATCATCATTTAGATCAATTTGACAGATCTGAACGATAACTGCTCTCGTGAAGAATATTCGTTATTTTTACCAACCAAAATATTCTCTAGAAATACATTATATGGCAGAACAACGTTTGCCGGGTCAGCTAGTAGAGCTTTAATTTAATCGATAGAAACAATCAAGTTCAATTTGAATTTTTGAGATAAAATAATAATAACACATCAAAAACAGCTCTATAACTCTGTCATTGTTAAAATTCGAAGGATTTTTCTCATCAAATATTGTCTATCACCTCCTGAGATATTCTGGATAATTTTTTTTCATGTGAGAAAGGTGTTTTCTGACTTTAAGGGGATGAATCAAAACATAAATTCTTCTTTTATATTCGAAGAACAAAATGTATATGCATAAAAACGAAAAAGAAAGTTTTTTTTGACTCGATTATACACCCAGGTTATTTTCACGCGGGGGAAACGTACCTCGTTAAAAACCGCGTTAATTCGAAAATCCGCGTGAGAAAAACTATGGCACCTAATGATAGGTATCAAATGGGACTATCCTTGAGTAAAACGGGAGTAAAAAGTTAAGTGTTGCTCGCTTCCGAAAACCCGTAGTTTTTCCTGCAATTTCGTTTTAATCTGGTCATCTGCTGTTGCTGGAAGATTCTCTTGTGATTTGTACACTCTACTGCCGATGCACGTGCAGTACCACTGTTGGACCATCCAGAGCTAAGTACACAGGGAAAGACATTCTCAAATCTTTGCCCGTAAAAACCCCATCCCGTTGTACCGCCCGGTGAGCTCCCCGTTACCCAATGGTTACCCAATGGGAATTAGTGATAAGGTGCGGCACTAATTCCCTTCATAAGCGCTAAGCTCCGTTACAAGCATTTATTACCGTAATATGCTCTGAGGGAGTATACTAGAGAAATGTGAACTGAGGGAGAGATGTGATATTGCACTGGTAAAAAAACTGTGTTAATTGGGAAATCCGCGTAAAAAAAGCCGCGTTAATTGGAAAATCCGCGTAAAAGAAAGCACGTTAATTAGAAAATCCACGTAAAAAAACTTCGTAAAAAAACCACGCAAAAATATACAGGTTTCTATTATATACAGTGGAGAAAAAAATCGAGATCTCAATATTTCTCGCCTATTACACTTTTCCTAAGTGGTTGTTGCTGTTGCAGTTGTTTACTGCGGCGGTTTATTCCGGCCACAGGCGGGCGAGTAACACATCCCAGATAAACTCAAAAAATCCAAACAATTGCCAAAAAGATCTGAGGTTTGGCATTATCCTGGTGGAATGTGAGACATTTCATAAGGCTAATTTTGGACATTTGTTCTGACATTATTTCGTTCGGTCGCGACCAATACTTGTTGGATTTTACCGATTAGATGCATGATAGAAGCTCATAATTAGGGTTTGTTATTTTCGAAATTTAGTGATGAATTTTTTTTTTTTATTTCTGGCTGTCAACTTTGGCACACAGCTTCAGCAAGTAATATCGAAACCATCGAAAGAGTACAAAATAAGCTGCTAAGACTAATTACTGGCGCCCCTTGGTACATCCGCAATAGTGTCATACATCGAGACTTAGGGATGGCGACGGTTAATGAAGAACTTGATGAAACGAGGAGGAAATATGCGGAAAAGGCGAAGAATCATCCAAATCCACTAGCAAGGCGACCCGGTCAACCTATGGTAACACGACTGAAGAAATAAACCTTAATTATTTGAACGTGGTCAAACGTTAGTGTTGTGCTCCAGTACACATGTGAAATTTTAACTGTAAGAATTGATAACAAACGTAATACATTATTATGTTAGAACTGAATGCATAACCAAATATTGTTATTTCCACATCAGGAATATTCAATAAATGTACGTATGAAAAAAAATCCAGCTTTCACTTCAGCCAAAGTCGGTTTCGATTGATCCATTGCAACTTATTGGATTGAATTTCTGCTGTAATTTTTTTTTTCATTTCGAAATCAGAAGTTTCCATTAAAGATTGAAGCTATCATCAAAGAGTTTCTTTTCGCATACGGAAAAACATTCACTGTTCTCAATAAAAATTTTCATCAGTTTCATTCCTCCAAAATCGATTGTCTCAGATCGTTTTCGAAAAAAGTGGTATAAAAATAGGCATATGAGGGCATAACAGCTGGCATGTTTGTTATTCATGTTGGCTTGTTGGCTATTTCGATGAGTACTTTTCGAAAATACAGGTCGGACTCGATTATCCGGAGTATTGATTTTTTTTCACTCCGGATAATCGAATCCTCCGGATAATCGAGTCAAAACATTTTTTTTCTTTATTAGTTTTTTTGCATGTATTTTTCGTTTTTTGAAAATAAAAGAGGAATTTGATTTTTGATTCATCCCCTTAAAGTAAGAAAACATCTTTCTTACATGAAAAAAATAATTTATCCAGATTCTTTCAGGAGGTGATAAACGATCATATTTGATGAAAAAAATCCTCCTACGCATATGTTCGAATTTCAACAATGACAGAATTATAGAACTTTTTTTTTGTTTCCGACTCTGTTGCCTCAAACTGGCTCTACATTCAAAAGTACGCTACGGAAGACGATTCTGATGCTTTCATTTGAAATATGAGAAAATTTAGTACAGGATATAGTAGTGAAACAACTGAATTAGTGAATTTTAATAACATTTTGGAAGTGAAACACTTAAAAGTTAATAATTTTTTCAAGTGTTATTATTAATTTTATCCTAAAAAATTATATTAAACTAGATTGTTTCTATCAATTAAAATGAATTTCTTTAACCGCTTCACAACCCTTGTGTAATGTAAACAATGTAAACGTTTTTATTTTGTCTGCTGGAAGATAGTTTTTTTTACTAGTTTGACTGTAATATTTTAATCTGTTTTCATCGTTGACTGTTTACTTGGACCTGTCTACATCGCAAAATTGTGAAGTTCATTGGTGTTTTACTGTTTTAACGACCCCGAAGTATATAATTCTAAACTGTATCCCCATCATTTCACCGTCTGTTTTGTTTGTTGGAAGATGGAGAGAAAAAAATGCGGAGAATGTCTGCTGGAGATAAATAAAATTGAGCCACTGCGTTGTGGCTTTTGTGAGGTTTACTTCCACATCAGCACGCAATGTTGTGGTTTCAACCTCAGTCGTGCAAGTAAAGATCTGTTCTCCCAAGGCAAAGCAGTATTCGTGTGTGCAACTTGCCGGGATAAATTGGGAGGTAGAAGTGTGAACACCTATCTACTTGATGAGATCACGAATGGCACTACTTCGTCACCTGATGGCTTACCGGCTCAGGTCCAACAGTTGACCAAATTGATGAAATCGCTGAGTGATAAAGTGGACAAATGTATCTCTATTGACAACTCTGCCGATCATCCACCGACTCGACCAAGGATGGAAAATACCTGGCCCCAACTTGGTGTTTAACGTCGTCGCGGTAATGAAGGCGAACCGATTGGCACCTCTTCTGTCCGCGGGACCAACAAAATTGATCTCAGTGACTTGTCTCTGCCATGCCTGACACCATCTATCCCCGCTCCTAAATTCTGGCTATACCTATCCGGATTGCACCCGTTAGCAACTGTTGACGACGTTCAAAAAATTACTTCTCGTTGTCTGAATCTGACCCGTCCTGCTGACGTGGTACGTCTTGTTCCTAAGGAGGCAGATACTGCGAAGCTGACTTCCGTTTCATTCAAAATCGGATTGGATCTATCATTGAAAGGCCTCGCTCTCGGCGCATCCACTTGGCCCGATGGATTACTATTCCGTGGATTCATCGACTATCCAAAAAACCAGCGTGCTTCCAACGGCAATGCTCGAGCAACTACTTAAGGCTATGCCTTCTGGACGGTGGAAACCCTAGGGTTGACACCATTACTAATAATCATTCCTCGCGACATTCTGTGAATGGTGGGAACCCAAGGGTTTCCACCAGAGGTGGGTATCTGTTCCTTTCACCAATTATTCCTGCGCCTGATGATTGCTTGTTGCAGAACACAACCAGCGAAGCTAGCCGTTTATGGATTTACTACCAAAATGTTCGAGGACTGCGGACCAAGATCGACGATTTCTACTGCAACACCCTGGATTGTAATTTTGATGTCATCATTTTAACCGAGACGGGGCTCAACGACGCCATCAATTCGACGCAGTTTTTTGGTAGCAACTATACTGTGCATCGATGCGACCGAAGCTGTAAAAACAGCAACAAATTGAGTTTTGGAGGAGTTCTAATCGCCGTACACCATCGACTCGTCAGTAATAGGATAATTGTAACCAGCGGTGAAACTTTAGAGCAGGTGTGTGCATCTATTATGATTGGATCCAAGCGACTACTGCTGTGTGCAATTTATATTCCGCCAGACAAGAGCAAAGACCTCAACGTACTAAATGGGCATTTTGCGTCCATTCACGAACTAGCAAACATTGGCTCCGATGACGATCGCTTGTTGGTATGCGATGACTATAATCAACCTGGAATTTCCTGGAGTTGTTCTGATGGTCTCATCCAACCCGTGAATGATGTTCCTTTATCAATGGCTAGCTCCCTATTGATTGATAGCATGGATTTCCTTAATCTGCTCCAAAGGAATCATGAGTACAACCACTTAGGGCGAATTCTCGACTTGTTCTTCTGTTCCTCTGATTTGCTTGTTGAAATCTCGAGATCCGTTTCGCCACTTCTGCCAGCTGACCTTCACCACGTTTCACGTTTCTTTGTTTTTAAGAGGCTTTAAACTTTGCAGTTCATTCGCCTCTAACCTTCACCATCCGCCTCTTGTCATCTCCTTTCCACCTTTGGTTGACGATTGTGCACAGTCGCATAATATGAATGAAAATGTTGAGCTTGCATTAGATTACAGGAAGATTGATTTCCTCGCTCTAGATGACTTCCTGACTGACGTTAATGATCTTCTCGATGGACTTAATGTTGATGAAATGGCTGAAACGTTGAGTTCCGTGCTAAATAATTGGATGAATTCGAATGTTCCAACTCGTCGACCTGCTGTTTCTCCTGCCTGGAGCACCTTGCTGTTACGAAAATTGAAACGGAAACGAAATGCTTCGCAACGCAGATTTCGACGTAACCGTTGCTTGGCAAATAAACGTATTTTCCACTTAGCGTGCAACGAGTACCGTAATCTAAACTCGTCGCTCTACAAATCGTACGTTTTGCGAGTCCAAACTAATCTCAGGCAAAACCCAAAGAGCTTTTGGAGCTATGTAAACTCTAAACGGAAGAACTCGACTATGCCTCCCAGCATATTTTTAGATGATGTTAAATCATCGTTCGGTGAGGAGAAATGTGAGCTTTTGACGTAGGACTACGTCTTTCATTTCTATACCGGGGTGTAAAATCAAAGTTTCGAAAACGAAAGCGTTACGCCGCACACCGAGATTTTGAGCGTTAATAGCTCTTAAACAACTGAACGGAAAGGTATGATAAACACTTCATTCAAAAGATAAAATGTCTACGCGTTATATACTTGTCACTTTTTCATCCAAAAACTTGTTTCAATAGCCTTAAAATCGCTTTCAAAACAGGCTATTGAAATCACCAATCGGTATATAAGCGAGCGCCGCTCGTAAACCCGCTCAGTTATAATTGAACAGCGATTCGAGCATGTTGTCGCTGTTGTGGTGAAACTTACTTCGATTATCTTGAAAGCGCTGATGAACGGTGTCACCAAGAGCCTGTTTGTGCATCTTAGGCCAGAAGAGAATCCATCGGGAGGAAAGTGATGCCACGGTTCCGCTTGAAACATCGGAGCAGCCATCACACACACATACACGCGCGGAACACTCGTTACTATCATCGCTAAATAATCTACCAGTTCCCCTGGGAATTGAAAAATACATTCATGCAAAAGAGTTTATTTTAATGTTTTCTATCCATACAACACTGCAACCAAATACATTTGGTTTTGTGATTTTTCAATCAATCGCAATTAACAGGAAAGCTTCTGAATATAATTTTTCCCCATTAGTAGAAAATTTTCGTATCCAATATTGGATGCATAACATGAAAAACGGAAAATGTTTCACATCGCGGAAATCATGTAATTTTCGAGCGATTATTTGCTTCCTACTAATATAATGCTGCGATCAAATACATTTCGTTTTGGATTTTTCAATCAAGTGCGTTCAACGTAAGACCACTTTCGGCAATTTATTAGAGATGCAAAGAATTTTTAGGAATTCCCGCTCTACGCGCACTGGAAAACGATGTTACTCAACAATTTCGCAAACGAGAAATGGGTGTTGTGAGAAAGGATTAGCGAACACAAGAACCACAAACTGGAGAAAGAGATGTTTGGAGGTTGAAGGAAATTGGCAGAAAACATCTTCATTTTATCTTTCGAATAATGTGATTCATACCACTTCGTTTTGCCAGAAAGAGATTATTAATGCTCAAAGGAGGAATCGAGTCCTCCGCGGAAATTACCCATCGCAAATTAGAGTCGACTATCGATTGCGGTATTCGTACACAAATAATTTTATAATGCAGTTTCATCAAAGTGATTTTTTCGATATGGGGAAATGTTTACTACATCATGTCATGTATTTCATATTCTTCACTATCAAATCCATATCCATGGTACCTATCGGTATCGAATTATTATCGACACCACGATTTTCGCTAAATGCTCCTTTCAGTTCGGCCTGCAAAAAACGTTTCTAAACTCTAATCCATCAAATTTGGAGCCCTGAAAAGGACCGTTGATTATATGCTAAGCTAATATAGCACGCTCTCCTCGGATACGATGGGACATTCGTCTTCGGGCATGATGTGACGCGTTTTGCGTGGATAGCACACAAATTGGTATCTTCGAATAGGACTCCTGCAGCGTCATAACCGCGGAACTTTGGAAGCGCAAGTCGGTTTTGAAATCCTGAGCAATTCCACGAACCAAATGCTGCAAAGGTAGATTGCGGATCAGCGACTTCTGATAGCGACGAATTTTACGCAAAGTTCCCGGTCGATAGCGATGTGGCTTCTCCACACTTCCTGCGGCTGGTGCGCTTATCCGAGCTGCTTTCGTGGTGCCTTACCACCGCAAGACTAACGAGCTGTCCGCTTGGTCCCAAACAAACGAGTCCTCACGGTGCGAGAGTAGAGTAAGAAATGAACGAAATCATTTTATAAACCATAAAAGTATAGAATGTAAACCCCACCCTTATTATATTCGTAGCTTACCCTGAGAGAGAAACGAATAACATTGAAGTAAGTATACAGTAATGTATTTGAATCCGGACACTTTGCGTTACATTTAATATCATACCGCAGCCACACCATTTTGTGCATGTTGAATTATTGCGATTAATTAGTCGACCGAATTGCTGATCTGCAAGCTACATTTGGTTCGTGGAATTGCTCAAGACTTCAAAACCGACTTGCGCTTCCAAAGTTCCGCGGTTATGACGCTGCAGGAGGCCTATTCGAAGATACCAATTTGTGTGCTATCCACGCAAAACGCGTCACATCATGCCCGAAGACATTCAGCTGGCCCATCGTATCCGAGGAGAGCGTGCTATATTAGCTTAGCATATAATCAACGGTCCTTTTCAGGGCTCCAAATTTGATGGATTAGAGTTCAGAAAAGTTTTTTGCAGGCCAAACTGAAAGGAGTATTTTCATTTGGATGCCATTCAGCATCGAGAGAATTCCCGAAAGATCTAATCGTTGCTGAAAAATAATCTGCCAGTTCCCTGGGAATTGAAAAATACATTCATGCGAAAGAGTTTATTTTAATGTTTTCTAACCATATAACACAGCGACCAAATATTTTTCAATCAAGTGCTATTAACAGGTGGTTCTCGAGTTAGTATCGAGGAGTATCGAGGAAAATCTGGAAAAATCTAATCGTTGCTGAAAATTAATCTGCCAGTTCCCGGGGGATTGAAAAATACATTCATGCGAGAGAGTTTTTTTTAAATGTTTTCTAACCATATAACACAGTGACCAAATACATTTGATTTTGTAATTTTTCAATCAAGTGTAATTAGCAGGAAAGCTTCTGAACATTATTCTTCCCCATCAGTAGGATATTTTCGTATCCAATATTGTATGCGCGCGCAACGGAAAATGTTTCGCATCGCGAAAATTATATAATTTTCAATCGATTATTGCTCAGTCGCCGAAAGTTTCGAACTCAGAGAGTTCATTCCCCTCTAGTTTGCATTCCAAATAGCCATCGTAAACCACACCTATTCTCGATTCAATCACGGACAAAAAGCATACTTGAGCGATATTCTGGTGGTGAAACGCATTCATTTTTCGTGAGGACATCGACAAGACAACATCGTTACTGAACGAGCTGGACGGCGAGGGATCGAGGGATTCATTACCTGGCCTGACCTGACCTGAAACGCAATTAGTTTGTTTTAACTGTGAGGGAGCGCAGAAAAGCCGATCGATCAGAAGGAGAAGAGAAGGTGACCAAGAGAGTATCAGCATCGAAAAACGGTTCCCCGGGAAGACATCGAAGCAGCCGCCACACACACACACACATACACGCGCGCAACTCTTTTCGTTTGCTGGTTATCGAGAAGAAACCTGGAAAGAAGTGATCGTTGCTGAAAAATAATCTGCCAGTTCCCCTTGGAATTGAAAATTACATTCAAGCGAGTTTTTTTTTAATGTTTTCTATCTATATAATACTGCGACCACATACATTTGAATTTGTGATTTGTCAATCAAGTGCAGTTAGCAGGAAAGCTTCTGAATATTATTCTTCAGAACAAGGTTTTTTGTATCCAATATTGGATGCATAAAACCTTGAGCCTTCAACGTAACGCTCTTGTTTTCGAAGTCCCCTAAATATTCATTTATTCATTCATTCAGAATGGATTTAGATTCAACTTCAAACAAATGATCTCTAAATCAACTATAGTCCTATGTCACCCTTGCGGTTACACCATAGATATAACCCACTTCCTGTTTTTGCCATACATTTTTCTTCAGTGTTTACCTCGGAATCAGTTAATTCGGAGGACGTTATCTCAGCTGTTGCGGATGTTCCAGTGGATCTAGTCAACATTGATGCATTTGAAATCACGCCCAATATGGTAAATAATGCAGTCAAGAGAATCAAATGTACCTTCTCACCTGGACCAGATGGCATTCCATCTGCTGTGTATTGCCGTACAAATGGAGCTCTTGTTGAGCCGCTGTGTGAAATATTCAACAAATCTCTCGTGGAGTCGAAATTTCCAACAACCTGGAAGGAGTCTTTTATGGTACCGGTTCACAAGAAAGGTGACAAACGAGATGTTAAAAACTATAGAGGGATAACTAATCTTTCATCTGCCTCGAAATTGTTTGAAATAATTGTGAGCAGCATCATTCTCGAGCGCACCAAATGCTACATCTCCAGTGATCAACATGGCTTCATGCCTGGACGTTCGGTTACCACTAATTTGCTTAGTTTTACAACGATCTGTTCTGAGCAATTGGAAAATGGGGCCCAAGTAGATGTCATCTACACCGACCTCAAAGCAGCCTTCGATACCATCAACCATGATATCCTGTTGGGAAAACTTTCAAAACTTGGCGTGTCAGAAAGGTTAACGTCGTGGCTTCGCTCATATTTGACCGATAGGTGTTTGCGTATCAAATTGGGTTCTACTACTTCTTCGAGTTTTACGAATATGTCAGGTGTGCCTCAGGGTAGCAATCTTGGTCCCTTGCTGTTCAATTTGTACTTTAACGACGTATTGCTTGCACTTGGAGATGGATGTAAGCTAGCGTATGCGGATGATCTGAAGTTGTATTTCATCGTGCGGACTGTTGAGGATTGTATGCGTTTTCAGTCGTCGAAACAAGCTTACGGTCAGTATTTCCAAATGCTTGGCAATGTCATATTATCGCGTCAAACAACCAATCACTAACGACTATACCATAAACGGAGAAATTCTTCATAGAACCGATGAATTCAGTGATCTAGGTGTTCTTATGGACCAGAAGCTAACATTCAACCTCCATCGCGCTGCTGTGATCACCAAGGCAAATCGTCAGCTTGGATTTGTGTCAAAAATTTCAAAAGATTTCTCTGAGCCGCATTGCCTGAAAGCTCTCTATTGTTCTCTGGTACACCCAATCCTGGAAAATGCTTCGACCGTTTGGTTTCCTCATCAGCTAACATGGAGTTTGAGGATCGAACGTGTTTAGCGCAAGTTCATCAGAATCGCATTACGGAATTTACCATGGCGCGATCCGCAAAATCTCCCACCATATTCTGATCGCTGCAATTTGCTGAGGTTGGAAACCTTAGAACGTCGACGGAAAAATCAGCAAGCGGTTTTTGTTGCAAAGCTTCTGAATGCTGAGGTCGATTGCCCAAGGCTACTCTCGTTGCTGGATATTCGAGTGCCACCGAGGGCATTACGAACTAGAACGCTGCTTCAACCAAGATATCGGCCTTCGGGTATAATGAACCACTCACAGCTATGATCCGTATGTTTACGACTGTCGAAGATTTGTTTGAATTTGAAAAATCTTCTGCTCAATTCCTCGCACGAATTAGAAACATTAGGAATTTATAATTTTAAGTCATTTCATGTAGACAACAGTTCGATGAATAAAAGTTAATATATATATATATATATATATATATATATATATATATATATATATAAATTTATTCTCGGACGCACAACTTCTATCTTTCTTAATTTGGCTGCAATATCGATATAAACAATTCCTGGTTAAAATTCAAGAAAAATCTTCAAAAATCATGATTTTACCACACTGTACATGTAATAGCCGCTTAAACTTCACTTTAACGTTGAAAGGTTACATTTCTTCATGAAGTAAGCCATATTAGAAACATAAAAAATTATTTTTTTCCAAACTGAATATATTCGAGTCAAAAATTGTATATAATCGAATCACATATAATCGAGTCTGTATATAATCGAGTCCGACCTGTACTGTATTCTATTAGTCAAATCATTTCATTTGATACCAATATTGAGGGGATTGAAAAAAATACATAGTCGACCATTTTGAGGTGGCGACCTTTTCGAAATTATGTTGTTCATTCCATTTTTAACTGTGTTCATTCCAATAAATGTGTTCTACTAGTCAAGCCTTTTCATTTGATACCCATATTGATGGGGTTGTGAAAAAAATATATATGGCGCCATCTTGCGATGGCGCCCATTTTGGATTAGCATTTTCCATAAATAACTGTGTTCTACTAGTCAAGCCCTTTCATTTGATACCCATATTGATGGGGTTCTGAGAGAATATGCAATCCGCCATTTTGTACTGGCCGCCATCTTGGATTTGCATTTTTCATAAATAACTGCATTCTATTAGTCAAGTCCTTTCTTTTGATACCCATATTAGCTATTCAATATAAAATTATTATACAAATAATTCAAAATGTCCGAAAATCAAAAATAAAATACTCCGGATAATCGAATCCCGGATAATGGAGTCTCCGGATAATCGAGTCCGACCTGTAACAGCGAAACTATGAGCCTGATTCTCGAATACACTTCGAATACACTTCACGGTGGAAACCGTATCCGCGATGACAACGGTACAGTGTCGACATCTATATACGAGATTAGTTTCCCACTAAACTTATCATTATAATATCAAATTATCTTCAGATGAAATTTTTATATGAGATTATTATATCACATGAAGAAAACGAAGTTTTCCGCTCACATTGAATACCAGTTTGATACGAAGAAGTTAATTTTCATTAATGATTTTTTATTTGAAAAGTGCTCATTCTGCCTGAAAACTCATTATTATCTTCCACACTTCACTAACCCGTAAAACGTAGTTCAATGGCGTGCCGTTTATTTCGTTTCCACCGTGAAGTGTATTCGAGAATCAGGCCCTATGTTTGTATATAAACTACTCGAATAAATGGATGTTTCAGTACGCTCCGGAAATGACTACTAAAAACTTCTCTTCAGTGTGAAGAATGAAACGAATGAACGTGAAACAAAAGAAGAATATACGAAGGAAAAGTAATATTTTCTCAATTGAATGCGTAGAGAGAGAGCAGCATTTTTAACCAGCGTGAGTAAACTACGACTTGATTCTCGTTGATTCTCCACAAAAACTTCGTGTTTTAATTGCGTGTCAAATAGCTATAGAGGCGAATGAACTGCCATGGTTTAAGCCTTCCAAAAACAAACAAGGAAGGAAAGATTCATTAACTGTTGCTCCTTCAAATAGTATTCTACACAACCAAGTTTCACTCATGGTGCTCATGAACGGTTTTGAATATGGAATGATCGTATGGCATTGGCAGTAAACTGTATGCACTTTTATTTTGTTCGTATGCGTTGTTCGGTATCGGGATATGCTGCTTGTGTAGATGTGTTATGCACCACACACTGGGAGAGGTTTGGATGGGAAAAAGGAGTGGGATGGAAATAGGAATTTGGAAATAGGTATACTTGCTCAACATTCGCGCTGCCGGTCGCGAACAGAGTATTTGTGTCGTGTACCGAGGACTATTCTTGATCAGCGTCTCGATTCGATTTTTATCAACCCAATAGAAACGTATTCCAAAAATCATTACATTCCAATGAAGAACATCGCTGCTACACCCAAAATTGATTTTTAGCTCATGTTTTGTCATCCCAATTTATTACATTAAATAAGACATAACATAACAGAAAATGTCATGACTCACAATTACTGATAAGCCTCTGTATAATATACATGGTACACCAATATAAGATTAGTACAAGCGAGCGAAACAAAAGACAAATAAGCTTTCCGCATGCTTTGCCACATACACGGTCCAGCCCGAGATAGATATTGTTTTCTTTCATGCGCTCCTTTTTTACTCTTAGCAAAAACACTTCCCAACTTCATTTTATAATCAGGTGCAATATGAACAACTTCTTAAGCATTATTCGCCATGTGGATAGCGTGGTCGTGTAAATTAGCTTTGCATTCCAGCCGGCCTAGGTTCGATCCCCATTGACGTCGTATAGGCTTTTTTTTGGCACAATCCCAAATTAAATGAGAAAAGAAAACAGAAAGAGATGTCTGCACACATACATACAAACCATTTTTAAGCTTTTAAAATAGCTCATTATTTGCGCATTTGACTCAACAGCACACTAAATGGCATCATTTCTGCCAAAGATGACATGTTTTCTGCCAACGCTAGTTTGGGTGTAGCAGCACTTTTTCAAAGATACGGTCTAAGCATACGTGAAAAAATATGTTGTTAGGTTTCCTATTTCGCTTCCACCTAGATAGAAACGAAGACGTTTCTATCGCTAGGGACATCGCTTCAAGAACTTTTTTAGAACTTTTTCGTCTGGAAGCTACCCGAAACCCACATTTACGTACAATTTCGTCCTGCATGAACAAGCATCCTTGCTAACGTATGCATTAAAAAATGGACTCATTCCGGATGCCGATAAATAAAGATAATTCAGTGGTACAAATTTTCTCTAAGTCTGACGTTTATTAAGCTTTCCGTAAAAACGCTTCGACGCTCTTATTAGTTGATTTTCAGCATTTATGGCGAGAAAAGTCAAGCAACTATGCTCGATGCTTTGTTCGTATTGCCAGCACCATTCTGGAGCGAATAAGTTGGATCGGACTACCGGACATAGTCGATCCGGCATTTGAATTATTCTCTCCCTTCTGAAGAAGAGCGAGAGCGTCGAACGGGAGCCTAGTTCCGATCGCCAGACAGTGTTGCGAGCAATATGGTCTTATCGCTCGGTACTTTGGGCCGGGGAATCGGAACAACCGGTCAAACGGTGAGGAAGTACAAAAATGGACATTTTTTATACGGAAGCGTCAATCGAAGCCGACCTTGTCTGAGCAGCAGGCAATCACCCATCTTTCCGGTGAAGCGCGGCGTCGTGATCATAAAGGATGAAAAGACCTGCTTGACGCCGGGACGCAAAGACTGGCAGGGGGTCGGGTACTTCACGTCCTCATCAAGAAGTTGAGCGATGACGTCAAATATATCTTCCAAACTTATTTTTTGAGAATTTCATTGAGTGAATGAAATCGAGAATAAAGCCAAACAATTAAACATTCTTATACAGTCATTCCATGCCAAACCGATATAGTGGTATTCAGATTTCGTTAAAATTTGCAGTTTTGTTCCTTATCGCAAAATATTAGACCTGAAGTTTTTGGATCAAAGGGGGAAAAATTGATTTTTCGGACCACCCTAATGAAAAAATAAAAAAAAAATACAGGTCTAATATTATACGATAAGGAACAAAACAACCAATTTTAACGAACATCTGAGAAGCACTATAACGTTTTGGCCTGGAATAGCTGTATATGTACCTGCTTTGTTCTCTACCAGGAAAGAATATTTAGATAATTATGATTTTTGGAAATTTTCTCAAAAATTTTGTCACAATCCAAATAAAAGTTCTATTTGACAATTATTTATGATTTCAATATTGAGTCGTGACTTTTCCGTTGCGCACATTTATCATGGAAAAATCATTCCAACTGACGCGGTACTACTAGACACACATAAAATATAATAAGTAATCTAAGTTACACTATAGAAATCCATTTTCTACTTCTGAGAATATTTGCACCCAACGATTTGCAACTGGCAAGGATTATTAGTTCCACCACATTAGTTGTTGTGTACTCATTAAACAACATGTTTCCACTTTGAATGGTCAGCTAGGAATGGACTTTGATAAAATCCATTTATACTGTTGTGTGTTTACTAGACTAACTTTTCATTTATCAATATACTCCAACGCAGTATCGTGAAATTATCTGAACTCCCGTGAGCATTTTGTTCCTCACTAATCAGAAATACTTCTTTTCTGTTATGTTGAAGAATTTCGAACCATGGTTTGGAGCTAACCTTGGAGATAATCGAGTTGAAGATAATTTGACGCTGATAGGAATTGTAATGAAGACATCAAAATTAAGAGCAATATCAGTGACAGATACATCGTCTCTTTCAACAAGAGGAATAAATGTTTGAAAGGTTACCAACTGATATCTCTGATAGAAAGCAACCATTGTTTTAAGCATTGGTTTTCAGCTAAATCCCAGTACAACAGGGCCCTTCTTGTGAACAAAAATAAGAGCGCAATCCTCCAATAATACTAAGAATCCTCTCGATAGAAAGTCCAAGAGAAAGAAATCGTGTGTTATCCTGCTCAAGCAATTTAGCATCATGTTCACCGACGAAATCACAAAAACTCTTCAATTTTTCTACAAGAATCGTGTAAATATGATGATATTTATAAAGTTTTACAACGGAGCTTTCAATGTCGATTGCATGTTGAAGACAGTTGTGTGAAATTCCTGTTATACAACAATGTAAATTTCATACATTCATCAGATGTTCATTCGAATAAAATTATTGAAAATAATGATAAAGAATATAAGAATTTTCTGTATACTTAAAATACGGTACAAATTGATAAAAAGACGAGACTATCAAAATCGGTCGAAAAAACGGTACAGTCCCGTTAAAAACGGTACGTTTGGTCAGCCTAGTTATTCAATTCAACTCACTCTGGTTTGTTAGTTCAAACGTCTATTTTCTTATAAAACACCATGCCATCGGTGCAAAGTATCCTTGGGGAGCATAATACTCTCACCCGCTGGGTAACTCATTCCCGCTGTACCATCTCCAAAGCCAAGAGAACACTCACTGCGGGTGGCCTAGGGGATGAATGGGGACCCATGGTGGTGGACTGTTTTTCTGGAGCGAAGGTCCATCCGAGACACAACGCTCTTCCCGTTTGCACTCTCGCCGTGCTCAACGTTTGGTATTTCTCCCAATTCTCCCAGCTGCCAGATGTTGTTCGTCGAACGTGGTTCAAGTGGCATTCCACCGCTGTCGTAGATACCGTCGGGTTGTCCCAGACTGTGGGTAAGCGTATCTTTTTTCTGCTGTGACATATTATATACATTGGCCTGTTTCCTTCTTGAGAAGAAGAGAGAAAGAGAGAGAACTGAAGGCAGCGCACCACGAGAAACAAGGTGATAGTGGCCAGACAGGAGAATATTTTCCGATTTTCCGGAGGATTTTTCCAGATTTTGCGGTATAACCGTGTTGGATTTCGTGGAGATTTAGTTACGCTGTTGTGCAGATGCCCGTACTTTTAGCAAATTGCAGATTTGTGAATCTCTGATAAATGTCAATTTAAATCGAGTGATAGTGAGATATTGAATAATCGATTGATTTTCTTCGCTAGAAGTGGAAGTGTTCCGTTGATTGGCGAATTTATAGGAAACGCTAAGTGCTATAGGTGTAGTAAATATAATAGCTGCGTTCTGGTTAGTGAATTGAAGTTCATGTGTTGAAAATAAGTTCGTACTGAAGATAGAAAAATCAATTGCTAGTGTCGCAGATAGAACGTGTGGAACCCAACGAACGCATCGAGCGGTGTATTTGTTAAAGGTGCACCTTTAGCAGAGCAGAAAGCGAAATTAAAATGTAAGTTGCAGTAGAAGCCAGTTGATGTGGGGGAACTTCCACTGGAATGCGAATTATGTTTTTCTACGATAATGTCAGAATGAATTAAAGAATATATGTGTATATGCGTTGATAGAAAAGAGAAAGCAGAAAGTGGAATGAGTGTAATTGATCAGCAGAAAAATGCAACCCAGGAGAAAGAGAGGGAGAGAGCTATCAATGGGAGCGACTGGCGTTACACATCGTTTGCGAGAGAATAAGCAGAGTACAAATTAATGATAACATTCTATTCTAAGTGATATGTCACAATATACGCTCAACAACAACAACGCCGCTATGTGAAAGTAAAACACAACATTTTGAATCACACTCAAACAAATGTTTGTAATACGAATCGCGTGTCGAATAACTGGCTGATGCTTCGAAAGCAAATTATGTTTTTTCTGCATTTGACTCTTCATATTTCATATAGCAAAAACAGCCATTCGGTTCTGTAGGACTGAATAAAATTTTGGTTTTGATTGGTAAACATTCTCCTGAAAAGTTGTGTAACATTTTCACCACCCACTGGCGCCTGTCACTCAAGGATATGTTGAGTGTTGCCAGCAACACTGTCAAACTACTAGAGAATTCTCTAATAAATATTCTGTTGAATTGATTGTAATGTGATAATGCCATTAGATTACAAATTCACTCTTTGTACAAATCTCTTTTATTCAACTGTTAACTCCGGAACATTAATACACAGAACAAAAAATAAACATGTATTATCTATCTGGTAAAAACACTGTGGAATCTTTTATAGGAAATATACAGGTTACTCAGCGTAAATATTTTAAGGTGTGATAAAGGTTCACAATAGTGCATATGCATATGAACAAATTGAAGAAAAGTTCTTGTTCGTCTTAAACTGTCTTTTATTCAAAAAGTACTTCAAAAAATTATGTTGCTTCCATTTGAGAGATTAAATTCAGTATAGTACGAAATTGTAAACCATTTCAATTAGTAAGATTGAGTATCATTTAGAAAGTAAAAAATTAGAAGTGGGTTATAACTGCGATATAAACGCAAGGTAGACGTAGGACTGCCGCTCGGTCGATAGTCATTTGTTTGAAATTGCATCTGAAAAAATTATCTATGAATGAATGAAGGAATGGAAGAAAAACTTTCAGTGTGAGTGGATGAGCATAAGTATGGACATAAAATTATTAACATAAAATTCAACTCTTTTGAACTTATTGATGGTTCGCAAGGCTTTGTAAAGCAACTAAAGATGTTTGATACATGATTCACATTTGTTCTCGTGAGAATAAAATTCACAAGGTGCAAACAAACGATTTTTTTTTTCATTGCCACTCCACGTGGAAGCAAAATAGAAACTGAGTGGTTGACCAGTCGAGGCATGCCTCAACCGCAATTCAATCGTGAGTGAAATGAAAGAAGGAAGCTATATTTATAGTGATTTCAATAGTATGCTTTCGAAGCAGTTTTTGAGCTATTGAAAAAAAAAGTTTGGATCAATAAGTAACAATCATACAACTTTTAGCCATTTCATCTCTTGAATAAAGTTAATATCATGAACGAAGTGCAGCCGCCAAAAAAATTAACACCTTTGACGCAACACTCTCATTTTTTAAATTTTCAACTTACACCCGGTACAGACATGAAAGACATAGTCTATGTCACAACTTAAAAGTTAGTGTTTTTTAGGGGTTTTCAAAAGTTTCCTCCCACAAAAATATATGACTCTTGATTGGTTAATTCTAGAACAAATTAAAGCTCTGAAATCGCTCTACAATTTGCTCTTTGGCACTATACTGTTATCTCCTTTTCTTCTGTGGTAATTAAATTTCAAACACACCAAAACCACGTTACTTTTCAAAACTCAGGGCCCTCATTGACCACCTTTGTGTTATTCCAGAATAACTACGTCAGCAGAGCAAGAAAACCATCGGGCTGTCGTGCTGTGAATAGCACATATCAGCTGTCTCCGCTGTCTGGTGGTCTAACTGGATAATGGAAGGACAGAAAGAATACTCTTACGCCTAAATGGCTACTGTGTAATGAACCACATGGTATAGAAATAATTCTCTTGCGCCGAAAAATGGCAACTGTGTAATGTTCTATTTATAGATATGATAACCATGTGACATGTACACGATTAAAATTCGGCTCTGTTACAGCTAACATGCTACTGAGCCAGAAATAAAGTAATGGGATGAAAAAAAAACACGTTACTTGCCAGCGTGGACACTGTGGAGTGGAATTCGTGGTTTTTGAAGTACTTAGTTTTTGACACCGTTTGATATTCATATTTATTTGAATTTTTATGCAATATCGTTTCAAACACTTCTTTATGCATCTTAAATTACAATCATCATACCTTCATATAGATCGTTGTCTAGTAAGAGCGGCCATTCTACCTTTATGTACACAAGTCCATAGTCTTGGTTAAAGTTTGTAACGAAACTCAAGGTTATTCATCCTTAACTGTAAATTCCGTGTCAGATCATGAATTTTCTCGCAAAGATGTAAGCTATAGCGAGTTTAAGCTTGATTTTTGCACAAAATTCATCCTCATGCAGGCTTCGTTGTTCATGAAAAAAACCTTAGAACTTCGTCAAATAAGAAAAGCTTCTTATCACTTGTTTTGATCTCTAGATTTCGTTTCATGAAAAATGCTGTTTGATGGCGCGAATAATACGATAATCTTCTCACAAAAAAGATATCAATCGAATCGATTGTAGAATTTTCATTCGTGTCTTATTTTCTGGAAATAACATCGATGCACAATACATTCTCAAAGACCTATTAAAAGGCATAGTATTCCAAATAGATCCTGATAATTATAGATCTGGTTTCTCAAAAAGACCTGGTTCAGATCGCTTTTCATCACCACGAATGTACAGTCAGAAGTGCAATGAAGTACTTCAGAATCATTTGCTTCTGTTTTTGCATCAAAAACACCGTAACACTTGGGTAATTTGACATCAATTCATAAATTCTCTGCTCTGCGTAGAAACGAGATACACACTACAACATGGCGCAGCTTGATCATAACCACCCCGAATGGATTATTTGAACTGATTGAGAACTGAAGATAACCAGAAACTTATTGTCATTCATGTGGAATTGACGTAAAAAATTTTGTAAAGAAGTGAGAGTTTTTCCATCTGGTTCTATAGTTATGAAACACTGGAATTTAAGTTTTCTGAATATTTCGCACCTGTACACAACAATAAAGTTCAAATGGCCAGTCTTATAAATGGAGATAGCTATTATATCCTACACTACATACTTCAATTCAACTGACTTCTTACATATCTCTGGGAACTCAGAAAAATGGAGTGGTTCTATAGTTATGAAACGCAGTGTAGGAGCTAGGAGCTAAAGATCGATCATAAAACAGTTTTAAACCATTTGCGTAAAGCTGGATTCAAAAACAAGTTCGTTGTTTTTGCGCTATGCGAATTAACATCAAAATATATGGTGGATCGAATTTCCATCTGCGAAGCCATGAACAAGCCACAATTAACGACCCAGAAAGTTCTACTGTGTATTTGGTGGTACTTGAAAGGAACAATTTATCATGAGTTGCTTCCGTATGGTCAAACACTAAATTCAGATCACTACTGTCAAGAAATGGATTGTTTGAAGCTGGTGATTGACGACAAATGACCAGAATTGGCCAACAGAAGAGGTGTTGTGTTCGATCAGGACAACGCAAGGCCACAGTGACTCGCCAAAAACTCCGGGAGATCGATTGGGAAGTTTTAATGCATCCAGCATATAGTCCGGACCTGGCACCAATCGATTAACACCTTTTTTTGTATTGCAAAACTTCCTGAGTGATAAAAAGTTAGGATCAAGAGGAGATTGTGAAAGTGAATCTACCTTTAAAATGACAACAAATTATACAACAAAATGATGCACATTTGACCCAAATCGGACAATCTGAAACATCTTAAATAAAGTTTTGAATTTCACGTAAAAAATGAATTTCTTTCTCCCCAATCTGATATTTTACACTTGCGGAATAAACCTTCTTTTTCTTTTTTTTGCTGTTGCAGATGCTTTCGGTAAATCAAGCTCGCTAATTCGGAGTTTTAATTTTAATTAACTGAATTTTTATCAAATAACTCTATTTCAATTTGTCTCACATATCGATTTAGCATCCTACAATAGTAGGATGGCTTCTCAAGGATATTTACAGATTGAAATAAGCTCATTTGGAAATGAGCCTAGCAGCACTATTATCATTCCATATGTTGTACCAATGCACATAGAAATCAAAACAAACATACATATTTGTCCTTTTTCGTATCTCTCCCTCACAACACGCAGTATCTCAATTTTCACTCTCTTACACCACTACTACGCCCTGTGCTGAGCACAGTATGGGACTCTCATTCTCTCTCAATAATGCTGGCTTCGATTGTTCGAAAACACAAAAATAAAGAAGTTTTCACCCACACCACCCATCCGATGTTTTTTCGCTTTATTGCATTGATTGACAGCGAATCGCAATCATAAGGGAGCTGTGACAGAGAGAAACGTGAACGATTATAAGATAATCAAAACATAGAATAATGTTGAGCAACAAGCGCGATGGCTACGAAGACAGCAACAGGGAAAAAAGCTATGGGACAAAAATCTCCTACTTGTCGATGTAAACAAAAGGGCCATTATTGGTTTAAGCTTGTTGGTAGGAAGAGGAAATCACCCGCCGTGCAACTGGGACCGCTGGGAAGCCCAAGAGAAAGTTAGCGTACATAAAAGGTCGCTTTCATATTGCTTTGCAACATTCAACGGGGAGCGTGGGTGTGAATTTGTCTTAAAGGGTGGCTCTTGGTGAGTGGTTTTCACTATCAGCTAGAAAAAAGAAAACAAAAATCAATTTTCTCATTGTATTGATGGACAGTTTGATTAGTAAGCAATTTCTACAGAAGTGGTACGTCGTTGGGATAATTTTTACTGTGTAGGTCAACAGTACACATACACAAAATGTTAACGAATGAATTTGCGCGAATACTCATCATAATCTTCATCCCATTACGCTCAATAGAGCGAACAGGAAATAATCAAGTCAATTCCACTTTCAAAGCACACGGGACAACCAGGAAACCAGGTTTTTAAGCTGACTCTTTCTCCTGTCCCGATCAAGGTTATTTTTCATTGTCGACTTTCCCCACTCGTGCCTCCCGCAAATGTTACGTCAGCCGCTCTGGTCATGTAAAGCCACAGGGAGGATGGTTTGTCCCTCGACAGTATAGCCGGATGGAGGAAGGCGGAACTCAGCTTCCTGCAATGAGCGCACCCTGTTCTCGGTGAAACTTTCCGCTTCGATAGTCAAGGTCGTGTTTAATAACGTGTGCAGCAAACAACTTAGCCCATCTTCGCGGTTGGAGGCGGTTTAAAAATGAACGAAATGTGGTAGATACGTTGGAAACTAAACTGATAATATTAATGTTTTATTATTTTTTATTAATTTTTTTTTTATTTTTATTAATTAAAATTATAATTTTACTACCAGAATTTTCGCTATTTTGCATTTCTATATAAACTTCATAATAACGAATAATCTTAGTTTTAATACTGTGATGCGGAAGCTATTCATCAAATTAATCTTTTTCTGTTTATTTTATCACCCTATTAATAGTATAGGAGAAGTGTGTAATACGCACCCCCTAAGCGAGAATGGATTTATCTTGACCGTGCTCTTAAAATTTAAGGTAACAACTACGTCAGTACGTAGATTAGTTAACCCTCAGTCATCTGTTATCGTTCTGTATTTTAGATACTGAATAACAAAAGTGCTACGAATTTTATTTTGTAAGGCGCTCAAATTCTAAATTTCCAATCATACGGTGTTAAATGGCCCAGCAGAAATATAATATGCCCATGAGTTGTTTCTCTCAGAGACTATAAAGCTCAGAGAAACAGCTTGTATGAATGAGAGATCCCATCAATATATTCACTTCATGCCCACCAGTGACCGTTTCTCCGGTGAGCGTGTTCTCCCAGTATTCGTGCATTAATTCTCCAGTCCGCGCTCTTTTTTTCCTACATTCTCTTAGCACATAATAAAGATGCCAGATGTGAAGACATGTTTTCGTTTAGAAGACATTTAATTTTGTGAAAACATACTAAGGCCATTTCAAAGTATTTGAAAACAATTGATTTTGTGATTTATCGAACATGATTTAGAAATATCATGATGGTTTGCTAATTTTTGTTCATTATGATTACATTTGAAGACATTTATTCGTGTCATGCAGAGATATTTGAGAAAATCATCTGGCATCCCTCACATACAAGCTATTTCTCAAGCGTGAGAATGTTATCCGGCCGGAAGCGAGCGAATTGCCCCGATCGAGGGTATGCCGTACTGCCCGATGGTAAGCTGATGCGTAAAATATCAAATTGAAAAGGAAATGTATCCTTTCTTACCATTTTCTTCATCTGAGATATTCACTGGGAACTCGACTCAATAAATATGACCCACAGTTTTCGCCTTTGAATCGGTTTCAAGCAACAAAAACCTTATAGAAATGATGTAGAAAATTACATCGAAAATCGCTTCCGAAGAAAATTATTTTTCTTATTTTTTTCAAACATGTTACAAATGTAAAACTTGCATGGTGGGATTCTATCATTGCCTAGCACGATTGACTGTATCTAATGCATTTCTATTCTTGCTGGTTTACGAGAAAATCAGGCGGGTCAAATTGCCCGGCAGGCGCGTTTTAGACACATCTCCTCTACTTGTATTGAGTGTAGCTGAAAATAATTGTGTAGAGGCTATTTTGAAATATGTTCTTTCGACTTATTCTCATTTCAAATTTTATATACGGTGTATACGGAATAGCTGGTGTCGCTACATTCGATACATATAAATTCACCTTTGGTTTTTTGATGTAGGACTACCTATTTAATTTCTGTAAGGTGGTGTAAGTTCAAAATTATGAAAATGTGTGCGATGCATTCGGGGTGTAAGGATTTGATCATGAATAATGCCGTTTTGGCTCATATTCCGAACAGTCTCAAATTCCGAACACTTCATTTTTAAATGTAAATTTACTAAACTTTTATGTTATTTATAATTGAATAATGAAAACACAGACATTTTTGTAGGCATAGGTTTCATTTTGCCATCATTTACAGGTATCGATACATTTGCATGTATCGATACAGTTCATTTTTCAGTTTTTTGTGGTTTTTCAACTATTTTGTTTGTTGTTTTTATGTTAAGTTCTAGAGAATGAATGAACCTACAATAAATGGGTGAAAAAAATGATTTTTTATGCAGAAATCTTCATTAAAATTTATATTGAAGTAGTGTTCGGAATATGAATCAAGTTTCTACGCATGATTTAAATTCTGAACACTTTATTTTCAAAAGTAATTTTACTGAACTTTAATGTTATAAATAATTGAATAATCAAAATCCTGAAATTCATTGAGTAATACCCTTCATTTTAACATCATTTACAGGTATCGATACAGCCTATAATTTATAATATTAAGCATTTGCATAAAAGTGACAGTTAAAACCAATGACAAAATGTTTGCGTTTGCAAATTCTGTAAAAAATAAGCATCGTTAATTTTTCAGTCTTTGTAGTTTTTTCAACTATTTTGTTTGTTGTATTTATGTTGAGTGCTAGAAATGGTAATAATCTACAATAAATGGATGAAATAAAATGATATTTTATGCAGAAATCTTCATTAAAACTAGTGTTCGGAATATGAATCAAGTTTCTACGCATGCTTCAAATTGCGAACACTTCATTTTTGAATGTGAATTTACTGAACTTTAATGTTATAAATAAATAAATAATTTTATATTCAAAATATTCCTGATATTCTTTGGGTTATAGACTTCATTTTAACATCATTTGCAGGTATCGATACCGATATTGCGCCCTTGGACACGAAACCATGAAAACTATAAGAAACAAATACAATCAATAAATACAAAAGCAAAATCCATTTTTTGTGTGAGCAGAAATTGAAATTGAAACTAATTGATTTCAATTAGATATATCGATCATATAAATCGGTTTAGTTGTTTCAAAGTTATGATTTTTTTTAAATTGCATTTTTGCTGTTCGGAATTTGAGACAAAAGTGTTCGGAATGTGAGTCAGTGACAAAAATGGTGTTCGGAATTTGAGACAAAAGTGATTAAACATATTTTTAGTTTTTCACCATGAATATGTATTTGTAAATCAATTTTCTTGTAGTCAAATGAAAAAAAGGCTCTATTGTATCCAACAATCATATTAATTTCGCGATAGAGTACCATTTTGAGCAATGAGACACTGTTTAATGGCCTTGATGGCTTAAGTGTTCGGAATATGAGACAAAACGGTAGTATGATGATATCTTCATTCGAAAGATAAAAGGAGTATGAATGATGTTTATCAACAAACCTTTTGATCCCAAAAATAGCTCAAAAACTGCTCTGAAAGCAATCTATCATTTCTGCGCTCGACCATGTCAATCCTATACCTAATACAGTGCTTGTCAATAACTCTCAAACCCTTTCACTTCTTTGCGTTTGATATGATTTGTGTAGTACACGATGTTTACCATCCCCAATAGACGAAAATATTTGTTTGAATATTTCTAATCATTGTGATTCGTCTAGGAAAAGGGACAAAAAAGCCACATTATAAAAATTGGGTTCGCTCTGGCCAACCTCGCTTTCTATTTCGTTATCGTGTTGAACGAACGTGTATAATATTTTGCTTCAGAATTTATTCTCTAGAATGTGCACAAACAAGTATTTATCTTTACTGTAGTAGCTTGTATTTACGCACAAGAGCAAAGCAGACGAGAAATATTAACTAGGCGAGTATAAAAATAATGTAGCCTTCATTTCTAACCCTGTTTCAATCAGCGAGAAACCAACACATAGGTTTTACTCGAAGGGAAAATAACTTTTATCACTATTCATAAATTATTTGCCCACTATTCTCAAATATTGTATGATACACATAGTTGGTGGTGATGTTCAGCTATACTTTCGCTCTCTCGACTGCGGCGAAGGAATGGCTCGGTAAATTAACTCTTTGTGGTCGTTTGTCTGCTCTCATCCACCACAGCAAGAAACTATGCTAATCTTATATTTTACTCAACCAAGTATAAGTTTATGCTTTTTCTAAATGAAGCTTGATGTCTAGTGAACCTGTTCACGTATCAATACGATGCTGCTATGAGTGATAGATCACGGTACTCAGTATCAAACAAAGTGGTCACCCACACAAGACAACGAACAGTGCGTTGAATGCATAGGAATGCGGGACGAAATTCATAACAGCAGAATCTAGCCATTGTAACACTTTGGTGTGTGGTATAAGGTTGTTCATAAGTATCAGAACTACTGATTGCATAAATGTCCCATTCTATTTGAATAATCGCATATGTGTCTCAAGCGACAAAATTTTGTTAATATGGAAATATCACATTAAAATACATTGTTAAGTTAATACATATATTAAGTTCACAAGAAAAAAATAAAAATTTTTTTTTCATGATCTTGCCTAAATTTAATACGACCGCAAAGGGTCAACTCTGATCTTGAGAACGTCTGATGTTGGTCGGTACGTAACCTACACCCTATGAACATTTTCAAAACAAAAGTTATGTTTATAAGTAGGCATCAGAGAGCACATTCAATATGTTGACAAAGTTTCCAACCTGGGAGTTGATTTTCAGTATGATCTGGAATTGGATGCTCATATTTATACACAGTGCTCAAAAATCTATGCTGGCCTGCGCCAATTGAGGCTTACTGCAATTATGTTGTCTACTACGGTTGAAATAAGACTATTTAAATCTATACTTCTATCCTACTTCACTTACGTTTTGGAACTATAATAATATCGAATGCCTCTGTAGCTGCTCTCGAGAGATTGAGGATTGCGCTAAATGGGTGTGTTTGATGGATTTTCGGTATTAGTACGTTTTCTCTAGTTTCTTATCTTCACCATCAGCTAGAGGGATGTTCTATTCATAATTTACTTTAAATACGATACATAATCTTTCTATTTAGGATAATCCACCATGGTCTCCTTCATCTCCTTAAAAAGCTCACTACTTTTAGAGGCACGCGAACCGGAAACTTTGTTCCGCCACAAGTAAATACCTTTGTACATACATTTTAGAGACACATTCGTCGAGCGAGCGATTATTCTTTGGAACCAGCTATCAGCTGTCATTAAAATCATTCGTTCAAGCGGACGGTTCAAGCGAGAGTGTATAGACTGACTAGAGGACGAAATTAGGAATTATAAATTTAAAAGAAAATAGTTATTCACTTAATTTGGATCAAACATTCAAGATGCGCTTGTATAGAATCCAATTGCAGAATTTAAAAAGGAGAAGTCCTTACTCTGCAAGTATATATGAATAAATAAAATGAAACGAAATTAATCTAAGAGGAGAAAATGAATCGCTTCAGAGAGTAGGTATTGTGTTTTGAATGAAAGATGTTCAATTTCGTTCGTTTTTAATTGAAATAATAGCTCAAAATAGCCACTTCAGAAGGGGAAGGCAAAGAGGTATTAGCGCTCAAAACCTTGTGCCTCCAATGTAACGATCTCGTTTTCTAAACTATGGACTCACACCCCGGTACAGAAATGAAAAACCCTATTATTTCCCTATTTTCGGCCAGAAGAGGGCACCTGTGAATTAATGGATGTGTTCGTACTTATTGATTATTTCTTCCGATCGTTCTTTTGATCTTCGTAAATTCGAGTATTGTTTTGGGTTGAAAGTTGCGTCAAAGTGCAGCAGATTTCAAGCCGGATGTGAGAAGGGTTTTTTTCCAGTGGTGAGAGATGTATTTTTCGGTAAATATTGAAGGTAAAAATTTGCTCCGTAGCGGCCGCTGCCGTTACTATGCAACCGTTTCGGTTCCGTTTTTCTGTTTCCGTTCTGCGAAAGGTTCGATACTGTTTATTTATTTATTTATTTTGGCTTAACGTATTTTACAACATGGCCTAATTCACTATTTTTCTTCAATTAACTCGGTTCTTGGCTATTCTTCTCCAATTCCGTGGGCACCCCGTGCTCACCATGTTTAACCACCTTGCTCGTTACGCTCCTAGTCGTCTCGTACCAGCCGGTTTCCCCATGAACACAATTTTTGCAGGATAGTTGTCCGACATTCTTGCAACATGTCCTGCCCTGTGTATCCTTCAAGCTTTGATCACTTTCTAGATGCTGGGTTCGCCAGTGTGTTGCGTGAGCTCGTGGTTCATCCTTCGCCTCCATACGCCCTCCTCCCGTACACCGCCGAAGATGGTTCTTAACACTCGTCGTTCAAAGACTCCAAGTGCTCGTCCTCTTCGAGTATTGTCCAAGTTTCGTGCCCTTAGAGGACAACCGGTCTTATGAGCGTTTTGTACAGGGAACATTTCGTACGATTGCTAAGTCTGTTAGACCTTAAGTGTTTGTGGAGTCCATAGTAGGTACGATTCTCATTGATAATGCGTCTCTGGATCTCGCGGCTGGTATCATTGTCAGACGTTACCATTGAGCCAAGCTAGACAAATTCGTCCACTACTTCGAACTCATCACCGTCGATCATTACACTACCACCTAATTGGGTCCTGTCGTGCTTGGATCCGGAAGCCAGTATTTATTTGGTTTTAGACGCATTGATTTTCAGTCCAATTCTCTCTGCTTCGTGCTTAAGTCTGGTGTAATGTTCAGCTACCGTCTCGAATGTTCTGCCGACAATGACAATGTCACGCAAGTTAAACGCCGTTCGTCTCACAACACTCTCTAGCGCAATGTTGAACAGCAAACGATAGAGACCATCACCTTGTCGAAACACCCTGCGGGACTCTAATGAATCTGATAATCCGCCCGATATTCGCACACAGCACTGTATTCCATCCATCGCAGTCTTAACCAGTCTCGTCAGTTTCACGGGGAAGCCGTTTTCGTCAATGATTCTCCATAGCTCTTTTCGTGTTATTGAATGATTTGTGAATTGTGTAATCTGTCCTCATTATTAAAATGTGAGAAGCTGCACTGTGAGAACTACTGTGCAATTACGATCCTGAATGTGGCTCCCAGAAAACTATTTCCCGAAGGAATAATCGACAAATACAAATATTGGGTTGGGGAATAAGTTCATAGCGTAGCTTTTATTTAAACAAAGAACAATAATTATATCAATAAGTTAATGAATTATATATTCGCCGCAGTTATTTTTTTCCGCCAATTCACGACTGGTTTGGCGACCGTTCTCCTTCAAGAGTGATTTGGGACATTCTTCATCGAAGTCGCCATTTTTGAACTTTTCAAATCATTTCCGTGCTTCTCCATACTTCTCCATACACGTCGCAAAGGTCCCGGGCTGCTTCGGCAGCTTTTTGAACTCTATGAAAAGCAAAGAAGAGCAGGTGTCGAAAATGTTGATTTTTACCTCCTGGGTATTCAATTTCTAAGCCTCAAAACTATTAAAAAATTAAATAACTCAAAAATTCAATTAACATAATATAGTTTTGTAGAGTAGAAAGAGTTCTATTGAATGAATACTTATCTTTTTCCAAACAGCGAACAAATTTCAAAATAAAAGGAATATAAAAACGTTATGAACTTATTCCCCAACCCAATAATTCACGAAAATATTCCGTATGTAAAGTATTTGTTCCGTTTGGTAACTGAAAGAAGGAACAAGAAACAAGATTCCTACGGGTCAAATAAAATGAAAATGATTGCGAAAACATCATTTAATTCTTTCACATGAAAACAACAAGAGGTGAGTTATATATGTCACACCTAACAAACCGGGGATTCGGGTTGGATTCCCGTTCTGGACGAGGGGATTTGTCGTCAAAAAAAAATCATTCGACTTCCACTTTGGTCACGCGTATTCTAGAGCTTGTCACTCAGAATTAACTGGTTGGCGGACCTGAAAACGTATCGATGGATGGCTTTGTAGAAGACACTGAAGTTAGTCAATGCGTGATTAATTCTCGTTCTTGTGATAACAA
Source organism: Toxorhynchites rutilus septentrionalis (assembly GCF_029784135.1). Classification (NCBI taxonomy): domain Eukaryota; kingdom Metazoa; phylum Arthropoda; class Insecta; order Diptera; family Culicidae; genus Toxorhynchites; species Toxorhynchites rutilus. The sequence continues at coordinate 229,489,781 of NC_073746.1, forward strand.
TAAATTAGGTTTGTGTCCTTATTGCCAGTATGTATCTCTTCTTCTAGTCATTTATTGTCGTCACAGATGATTTTATTTTTGTTCCACCACTACCATTATATCTTTCTAAACGTATGAAATCAACAGCACAAACTCTCTGCACTTAATGGTATGAAATCAACGATGTAGAGAACCCATGTGAGCTTCTGCCACAATCTACTCAAAGCTTTCGTAAACATTCAACATTAGCACTGTTACTTTCATGAAACAAGGCGGTTTCTTTGATATGATGGAATATTCTCTAGCCCATATAAAAATTCGTATTCTCCGCTGTCGAATTCAAAGCCATAGGCCTTTTTCCTACCCAATAGGTATCGAATTATAACTACTTCGTTCTTCGTTAGAGGCTCCGTTCAGAACGGTAGCAAAAAAAAAACGGGATTGGAAGAAGAATAGCATAGTGCTTTGGCGAGCGAGCAAGAACATTCTCCAGTCATTGCACAATCATAACATAACAATAATGATTTCCGAGCAGGCACCCGTTTATATCTAGATTTGCGTGATTTCAATAGCCTGTTTTCAAAGCAATTTTCAAGGTAATGAAACTAGTTTTCGGGTCAATAAGTAAAAATTATATAGCCCTTAGACATTTTATCCTTGGAAAGAGGTGATTATCATACCACTTCGTTTAACCGGCAGGAGTTATTAACGCTTAAAACGTTGCATCTCCAACGTAACGCTCTCGTTTCCGAAACCTTGAACTTACATCCCCGTGCAGAAATGAAGAACGTAGTCCTACGTCAAAACACACTGGTCGGTATTCTGCGCCGTAAATCGGACATCAATAACAATCGTTTCGTGCAAATCCAGTAACGGAATATCATCCATTCTTTCCCTTTTGTATCGCTGTGTGATAAGCGTTAGGAATGAATGATGTCTGCTCTCTAGCTGGTTTGAGACTATGATTTCAAATCGCGAATGGTTTATTTATACCGAATAAGTTGGAGAAGGTGCTCCCGTGGCCGAGTGGTTAGCGTCATGTCGGAGATTCGGGTTCGATTCCCGTTCTGGTTGGGGTAATTTTTCGTAAAAAAAATTTTGAGAATCACTTTTCGCAGAAGGCGTTCTGGAAATCGCAGAAGGCGTTCTGGAAATTGGACATGTCGTCGTTGACGAAGAAAAGGCAATTTTCCAATCCTGTCATTCTTCGTTCGATAATAGGTCCAACGCTTCATTGACTAATCTGTTGAGAACTGAATTGTTTTGTCACTGCGAGAATTTAATTTCACAGCGTACCGTCTTACCCATAGTTGGGTGTTCGTTTTATGTTTCCCACAATCGATATCGAAGCTTACAACAAAGTCAATTTGTGCTCGAAGTTTCTGATTAAACGACATAAAATAAAACTTATTCCACTGCCGGGAGAATATACCGAGAATAAGGAGCGGAAAAAACTTACAATCCAGGGTATCGATCGAATCGTCGGAATCCTTGAGAATGTTTTGTCCTGTTTTCGGGAGGCATTCGATAGCACAACGATGACCGTGAATAAAATACGAAATCTATCATATTCGAATGGCGGACTGGGCCTCTTCACGGTTATTACGCCACTAACATTGTACTCTTCATCACTCTTGAAAAAAAATACAGCTTTGAAGAACGATGTACATATTATTCACTCTCCTCCTCCGCAGAGAATCATCACAGACAGAGTTCGTTTCCACAAAGCAGAGCACATTGAAAGAGGTGTCAGTCTCTTTTCGCGCCTCGGTTTGCCCGCAAAAACCCCAACCAACGGCCCGAAGCGAACAAATTTGCGTCGTAAATGTACATTCCTGGAATCTGTTGTCCTTCAGCAAAGCTCCCTGGAGACGAAACAAAGCCGTCGCGAATCCTTCGAATCTTTGCTCGGGATTTCGCTGTGAGCGATTTTGTTATACGGCACGGACGAAGAGGATTTGCTTGCTGAGGAGAGATCCGAAGGGATCTGGAGGAAATTCCATTTCATGCTGTTGTCGTTGCTGTCATCGGCCGGAACGCGTGGTTTCATCAATGTGTGTTTTCAGCCGGGCGCGTTAGGAATGCAAACCAGACTTATATATATCTGTAATATAAATATTGTGGTTGTAATATAAATATAGTTATTTAACCATTTACACACATCACATTATAGTATTTTACGTGCCTCCGCCTGATTTTGTTTTCCCGAGAATTGAGTTCTAAAACCATGAATTTACAGGGCATTGTGATGCGACAGGTTATTTCACCACCGACAAGCAGAATAGCATCTTCACTCCTCCGTCGGTGGCAGCAAAAAAGTGTGAAATGGACCCATAAAACTCAAACAGACGCAAAATGAGTTTCGTTCGTTACGTCGTCTGCTGAAAAGGTTTGTTTTTTTTCCTCCATCCTGAAGCTCGAAAGGTTCTTTGTTGTGGAAGCTGAGCAAAAAAAAGGGTTGACCTTAGCTCGGTTTGACCCATCTCAGGCTTTCCACCGAGTTCGCGGATCGGTCAGGATCATGAAAAACGACAAATAAAAAGCTGATGGTGTTTGTGCGCGCCCTATGTCAAATTTAAATGAACATCCGTTCCCATCAACTTGTCGCTGGTTATCCTTACGCCTCCAATTGGTGGCTTTTTATTTGCCATTCCGCGCGTTTGTTACGAGAGGATTGTAATAAAATTACACGTAGTCTCAGTGTTTAATTTGGAAGGTGCAAACGTAAACGGAATCGGTAATATATGTGCAGGGAATGAAAAATATTCTTCATTTGTGCCGTTTTCCAAGGAAAATATTACGTGTATTTCATTTGATGTAAATTTTTGAAACTATTTGTTTGAACTGACGATACATTCCCAAATTTGTCGTCCTCAACAATTTTTCGTCAACTAAAGCTATTCCGTCTCATTTCTGGCTATAAGGGCCTGGCTGGGTAAAGAAATAAAAAGTGCAACCAAACCAAATCACCAGCTCTATGGAAAATATTGTATAGGGCAAATCAGCCACTCCATGCCAAACCGATATAGCGGTTCTCAGATTTCCACGAAAAGTGGTAGTTTTGTTCTTTATCGCGAAATATTAGACCCGTATTTTTCTATTTTTTCATTAAGGTGACCATTTTCATTTTAGGGTGGTCCGAAAAATGATTTTTTCCACTTTTTCACGAAAATTACATTTTTCAAAAATTCATAACTTGTGAACCACTGAACCGATTTAGATGATCGATATATCTAATTGAAACCAATAAGCAATAAGCTTTCATAAAAAATATTGAAGCGAAAAAATGGATTTTATTTTCGTAATTATTGATTGTAGTCGTTTTTTATTGTTTTCATAGCTTTGGACTAGAGGGCGCTATATTTTTATATATTTTTCTTGAAAGCTAAGGATTTTTTACATAACATTTCTTGATATCAGAAATGCTATTTTTCTCGTTTTCGAGATATGATTTTTTAAAATTATCCAGTGGTCCGAAAAATTATTTTTTCCCTTTTATCCAAAAATGACTTTTTGTAAAAATTTATAACATTTGAACTACTGAACCGACATATTAAATTGAAGCCAATACGCTAATCTGCTTTGAAAAAATATCACACTTGCGGTAAGATTGGATTCTAGTCGCATAGTTCTAATCTAGTCACATAGGAATATTGAACGAAGATGTAAACATGTTAAATTTGCAAAATAATAACTCAAAAACGAAAAATAACACCTCTTTGATTCTCGGATATATTATGTAAAAATACCTCAGCTTTTCAGAAAAATATAAAACGGTATAGCGCCCACTATCTTTAACCGAGAAAACTATGAAAAAACTCGAAACAAAATCGAAAGTCCAAATTTTCCGAAAACATAATATTTTTTCAAAAAAAAACTCATAAGCTTCAATATGATATATCGATCATCTGAATTGGTCCAGTAACAGTTTGGCTGAAAAGTTCAAAAAGTTGACGTCTAGATGGCGTCTCTTGCAAAAATCCACTTGACTATCACAAAGCACCATCTCTCAATGGATACGTGTCAAAATTTGACAGCAATCGGTCGATTGGTTCGTGAGTTACAGCATTGAGAGTGAAGCAACTTTTGTTATTGTGAAAAAAATTAAAAAAAATCATTCAATGAAAACGATGGTAAAATTGCATGAATTGGGCTTCGAATTGCTTCCGCATCCACCGTATTCTCCAGATCTAGCCCCCAGTAACTATTTTCTGTTTGCAGACCTGAAGAGAATGCTCGCTGGCAAGAAATTAAAGACCGATGATGAAGTGATTACCGAAACTGAGGCCTATTTTGGAAAAACCGAAAGAGTACTATGAAGGCAATTATGTTGATTAATAAAATAAATTGAATTTTTCAAAATAAAAATAGTTTTACTGTGTTTCCATATAAACTTCTCAGCCGAACTGTTAGTTCAAAGGTAAAGAATTCTTATAGTGGGAAAAAAGAAGGAAATTTTTTTTTTCGAACCATCGGTTAACTTTGAAAAATTATATCTCAAAAACAAAAACAAAATAGCATCTTTGATATCGAAATATGTTATATAAAAATATAAAAATATATAGCGCCCTGTAGTCCAAAGGCATTAAAACAATAAAAAAACGACTACAATAAAAAATTACAAAAATAAAATCCATTTTTTTGCAAGTTCAATATTTTTTATGAAAGCTTATTGGTTTCAATTAGATACATCGATCATCTAAATCGATTCAGTAGTTCAAAAGATATGAATTTTTGAAAAAAGTCATTTTTGGGAAATAGTGAAAAAAATTGATTTTTCGGACTTCCCTAAAATGAAAATGGGCACCCTAATAAAAAAAATAAAAAAATACGTTTCTAACGTTTTGCAATAAAGAACAAAATTACCACTTTTGACGAAAATCTGAGATTCACTATATCGATTTGGCATGGAATGGCTTTTAAAACATGTCGAAATTTTGAATTTATTTGGGTGGTTAGAGTTTCTGTACTGCTCAAATTTGTATTTAAATGCGTTCCTACGCCTTTTATACATATGTGTGCTGTTTTTAGAATCTAGGAGTGTTGCGGGTTACTTTTTTTCCTATTTCCATATTTTGATTTATTTTTTTAGAATTTTGAAACCCAGCATTGGTCTGATTTATATTTAAATGTGTTCGTATGTGTTTTTTTATATTTGTGATTTGGGGACTCATTTTATACAGTCTCTAGTTATATGATATTTAATTTATTTGTTCACAAACTACAGGTGTTTAAGTGTCGTTACCTGAGCATTCGTATAGAAAATGGGAAAAGAGGTATATCGTATTTTGATCAAACATTGTTTTTGATGGGGAAACTCCTGAACAATCAATGCAGTGGTTGACGAAATGTTATTCCATTTCTGCTCCTTCGAGAACAACGGTGAATTCAAAATGGGCTGTATAAGCACCGCAGATGCACCTCGCTCTGGAAAGCCAAAAGAGGCTATGAGTCCAGAAATCGTAAAACAAGTGCATCGATTCGTTTTCGACGATCGTAAAGTGAAATTACGCGAGTCAGCAGACTCCGTAAACATTTCAATAGAACGGGTGCGATACATTTAGCACGACATTTTGGACATGAAAAAGGTATCCGCGCGGGTTGTATCCCATTCACCCGAAACACGTTTACCCGAAACTAATTTATCCGAATGTAACACATACCCGAATGACATTCACCCAAATACAACAAATACTCGAATGCAACATATGGACATTTACCCGAATACAACAAATACCCGCATAAAGGGTGTGTCACATCAAATTGCATCACGGAAAAAACGCTGTAGAAATTCGCCCAGTAGACCGATCCTTGTGAAAATTTTAGACAGTAAAATAAAAACTATTAAACAACTTTTGGCATTTTCTTTTTATTCATACTTCGAGCCCAAGCCCGTATGCTCGTACCTTCCTCTTTACCCCGTCCATAAGGTTCTGTACAACGTCAGGTTGTAGTTTTTTTTTAACAGAAATCCATTTTCTCTTGAAGTCCGCCTCCGATTTGACAACTTTTGGGTTCTTCCGGAGGGCCTGCTTCATAATCGCCCAATATTTCTCTATTGGGCGAAGCTCCGGCGCGTTGGGCGGGTTCATTTCCTTTGGCACGAAGGTGACCCCGTTGACTTCGTACCACTCCAACACGTCCTTTGAATAGTGGCACGAAGCGAGATCCGGCCAGAAGATGGTCGGGCCCTCGTGCTGCTTCAATAGTGGTAGTAAGCGTTCTGTAGGCACTCCTGCCCGTAAACCTGCCCGTTTACCGTGCCGGTCATCACGAAGGGGGCGCTCCGCTTTCCGCAAGAGCAGATCGCTTGCCACACCATGTACTTTTTGGCAAACTTGGATAGTTTCTGTATGCGAATCTCCTCCGGAACGCTGAATTTGTCCTCTGCAGAGAAGAACAACAGGCCCGGCAGCTGACGAAAGTCCGCTTTGACGTAGGTTTCGTCGTCCATTACCAGGCAATGCGGCTTCGTCAGCATTTCGGTGTACAGCTTCCGGGCTCGCGTCTTCCCCACCATGTTTTGCCTTTCGTCACGGTTAGGAGCCTTCTGAACCTTGTATGTACGCAGGCCCTCCCGCTGCTTGGTCCTCTGGACGAATGAACTTAACAAATTCAGCTTATTGGCGACATCCCGGACCGAACTTCTCGGATCACGTCTAAACTGCAGAACTACGCGCTTGTGATCTTTTTCACTGACGGAGCATCCATTTTTGCCGTTCCTCACCTTCCGGTCGATGGTTAGGTTCTCGAAGTATCGTTTTAGTACTCTGCTGACCGTGGATTGGACGATTCCCAGCATCTTACCGATGTCCCGATGTGACAACTCCGGATTCTCGAAATGAGTGCACAGGATTAATTCACGACGCTCTTTTTCGTTCGACGACATTTTTCCAAATTTACGAAAAATTGACAGTGAAGCATGGCCAACGTGATCTATACACTCTTATCTGACTTTAAAGCGAAAGCTGAAGATATAATTCCTAAAAATTAAATTTCTACAGCGTTTTTTCCGTGATGCAATTTGATGTGACACACCCTTTATATCAAATACCCGAATGTGACATTTACCCGAATGCTACATTTACCTGAATGGAATGTTTACCTGAATCAGATTGCGAGTTTCGTCGAATCTCCTGTTAATAAATATGATTAAATCAAAACAACATGAAAAAGCAACAAAAATACGAAGTGAAATAAGAAATTGTAATGAGGAAATTTTAAAATGATTTTGAAGACTTCGCGGTGTAATTTTTAAAAATTTGTATAGGCACAATTGACATACCGTCTTCTTTCCTTTCCGTGTTGATCTTTAAGGCACTGAGATCATAAAAAACGAGCATGGGTTATGGATTAATTCGAAAATTAAGCAGGTAATTTTAACATAAAAATATAAGCATAAATGCTATGACAATGTGCAAAGAATTGATGAAAACATATTTAACACCGCAGCGCAATGTTTATCATAAATTTATTAATTCGTGATGAAATTTATTCTGAGGGCTATGTAATGGGGGCAGTGCACCCGTGGCCGAGTGGTTAGCGTCTCACATTATCATGCCGGGTGTTCGGGTCCGAATCACGTCCTGGCCGGGGGATTTTTCGTCAAAGAAATTTCCTTCGACTTGCACTGTGGTCACGCGTATTCTAGAGCTTGCCCCTCGGAATATATTCAAGGCGTGTTATTTGGCTTAAGAAATCTCAACTAAGTATTAATAAATGACGCTAGTTAATGCATACGTTGAGACGGCAAAAGTTCCATAGGGAACGTTAACGCCATTCAAGAAGAAGAATGTAATGGGGGCGAGGTCCCCATTTAACGAGGATAAGGAACCGAGGCGGCACCAAGCCGCCGCGGTGACGCAATCCGAGTCGGCCGCCGACCCGCCGTCGGAAGCGGCGGCCTCTCGCAAGCAAACCTGTGTTCCATCGATTGCCCGGTTTGCTTGAAACATAGGAAACGATCCTTTAGTTAGGTCCGACCGAGCGTTAGCGGGATTCTGCGGACGGCATACGTTTACCTGGTACATTACGGTCGACGGCTCAGATTGCATCACCTTGTCGGCTTGAGGCCACCTCAGTTTCTCATCCTCGTTAGATGGGAATTCCTCCCCCATTATAGTGACCTCAGAATAAATTTTATTGCGAAATAATAAATTCATAATATAAATTGCACTTCAGTATCATAATACGTATGTACCAAAATTGTCAGCTTTCTTTAAAGTGAACGGGCTGCGTTATCCATATGAATAGATAAATTTCATTATACGTTATAAAACTGCATTCTTTCACTTTTTATTATTTTGAAAAGGATTTGATCCAATGCTGCTATTACCCAAATTGCACTATTCACGAAAAATACGAACTTTTTGGATGGAAATGAACTTATAAGACAACTATGATCTTTATATAACACACCTCAGAAATAAATATACAAATACTTCCTAATAATAAAATTTGCGTATTATTCGAATATATCCTTCTCTCGTGTAAGTCTCGCATTCGGGTAGATGTTACATTCGGGTGATTGTTGCATTCGGGTAAATGTCGCATTCGGATGAGTGTCAATTCGGCTAGATGTTACATTCGGGTAGCTGTCGAATTCGGGTATTTGTTACATTCGGGTGAGTGGAATTCGGGTAAGTGGGTTTCGGGTAAATGTGCCACAATCATCCGGGCGATGGGTGCCGCGGCGCGTTGATGATTCAACAGCCGGTTTGGCATGTTGCAGAATGTTGCAGAATAAATACAGCTTTGCCCAAAAAACGATTGTTTTCATTAAAAATCCCGGGACTTTCCAGCCCTTGTAGTTTAATCGAGTCCGACCTGTAATAATTTTTTTATATTTATTTTTTACTATTTTTCATAATTTTTTCTATTTTTCAAAAATATATGATTCTATTGTATTCGTGTATTCGTAAAATGTGTCCCCAAATCTTATCACCAGCGCTATGCAAAAAAAATAATTGGGTGCCAAATTAGAAATTTTTTTTTTTCAAATCCCTATATCACTGTAAAAGTCATGGTAAAAACATAGTTTTTCTTTTTTTTTTACGCCATTCTCAATAAAAAAATATTAAAAAAATATTAAAATATTGAAAGTGCATCTACTAGGGCAGGAGTGGCATTAGCGGAAATAATATAGCGTTGTTGGTACTACTGAAGATTGAATGAGGGGCTCAAAATTAAAGGGATGTGAGTGACATCATCGATTTCTCTACATCGACTCTCTTTTTTGGTTAAAGCTTAGTACTTCGCTATCAGTCGATTGTAATAATAATAAAATTATACGTATTGCCTTTTGAATTACTTCCCTTGATACCGTTTTATCTGGATCTGGATCCCAGCGACAGTAGTTTGTTTATAAAACTCTACGAGTTACTTCATCGATCGTCCTACGGAATTGTTAAGTTATGTGTTAACCAACAAACAATCATTTGCTGTTATTTAACTAATCAGTTGAATAATCACAGAGTATTGTGTGCTGAGCTATACTTTGTTTAAGAAATTATTCAGACCAAATAGAAGCTGTTGTTTAACCACTGATATTGACTTGTATAATATGCCAGAGAAACGTTTCAAAATCGCTTCTTCAACTGCAAATCAGCTTTTGTACAACACATGCCTACTGAAATTAGCATTTACTGCAAGCGTTTTTAGACTCATGTTTCACTGCTTGGCATTACATTTTAAAGTGGTCTAACGGAGCAAATGATTTGATGCAGGATCATCGATGTAAATGCCATGCATTCGAATCTTGGCGATTTCTTCAACAGCCCATTAAAAGCTGAGCAAGTTTTATGTGATAGCTGTAAAAGACTCTAGAGAGTGTCTGTCAAGGTTTCAAAAAGCGGATCCTATTTATAGAAAATTGGTGAAAGAAACTAATGCTGTTGAACGAAGATCATCTTCTTTGATTGTGTAGTCTAAATAGAGTTAAACAAATCAAAATATGGTCGAATAGACGTCCCCACCTAAACGTTCTCTACTTGCCTTTAAACATAATTTAAGGACCAATATTGGCGATAGCTTAATAATTTCTGCTAATTTGCACGAACAAAGGTTGAATAGAGGTTTTGATGACAAATAGTTCAAGCATTATTAAGCATAGAGCTGAGCGAAACTATCATGAAAACGACACACTGATGAGGATTTGTTAGTTGGACATATCTCAAATTTGCGTTCGGGCTGTCATGGGTAAAATTTTCTATAAATCTTTTCCTGGGCATGTTTTAAAAGTACATTCAAATAACTATGCGCTATCTCTAACATACGTTTTTATGTGTTGAACTGTAAAGATAGAAGCTCGCTATTAATATTCAATTTTAGAATTGTCTAAATTGCCATTCATCACTGCTGTCAGATTCATGACCATGTTTCTTGATAGCAATACTTTTATCTATTTTTTAAATTTAAGTCATTTATTTCTACAGGCTCAGTTACATAGGTTTAAAGGAGCCGAACTCTTAAGTATATTTTTATTAGTAAATTTCAACATGTTTCCTGAATTCTAGGGTTAATAAAGTAGGAAACCGATTACTCGCGGCCGACTCGAGATTAGAAGGGTGACATATTTTTTTTTGGAAAAGGAGGGGTTATAAGGATATTATACAGTGTTCACACTCTCATTCACACTCACGCTCATCACACTCAGTTCTTAAATCTATTATTAAATCTATTATGTATTTACATTTCAGCTTATTCTATAGTTTGTCAGAAGGGAAACAATCGCTCGCGAAGGAAAAAAAGGAGGGGATAAGGGTGTACGGACAATCACACACGAAGATCGATAGTTTTAAGGAAAACATATATTAGGGACATGTAATCGAGGTCTAACCGAGCCAACACATCTCTAACCGGTACATGGGGCTGTCTTCCTCGGGCCCGAAGGGAGTTTTCTAAATTCGATCTGGCAATAAGATACACCTCGCACGACCAAACAACGTGCTCGATGTCATGGTAACCTTGGCCACAAACACAGAGATTGCTACTGGCAAAATTGAAGCGAAAGAGTAGCGCATCTAATGAACAGTGATTGGACATGAGTCGGGAGAAGGTGCGAATAAAGTCCCGACTTAAGTCCAGACTTTTGAACCACGGTTTGAGGCTAACCTTAGGGGAAATTGAGTGAAACCACCGGCCCAATTCATCTTCATTCCATTTGCGTTGCCAATTAGCGATGGTATTTTTACGGACTAAAACATAAAATTCATTGAAGGCGATTTGACGCTGATAAATGTCGCCTTCAATCGCACCTACCTTTGCTAATGAGTCAGCCCTCTCATTACCCGGAATTGAGCAATGTGAAGGGACCCAAACAAAGGTAATGACATAACAGCGTCTGGATAAAGCACTCAAAATTTCTCGTATTCTCTCAAGGAAGTACGGCGAGTGCTTTTCCGGCCTCACTGAACGGATAGCTTCGACAGAGCTAAGACTATCCGTTACAATGTAATAAAGGGTGTGTCACATCAAATTGCATCACGGAAAAAACGCTGTAGAAATTCGCCCAGTAGACCGATCCTTTTGAAAATTTTAGACAGTAAAATAAAAACTATTAAACAACTTTTGGCATTTTCTTTTTATTCATACTTCGAGCCCAAGCCCGTATGCTCGCACCTTCCACTTTACCCCGTCCATAAGGTTCTGTACAACGTCAGGTTGTAGTTTTTTTTGAACAGAAATCCATTTTCTCTTGAAGTCCGCCTCCGATTTGACAACTTTTGGGTTCTTCCGGAGGGCCTGCTTCATAATCGCCCAATATTTCTCTATTGGGCGAAGCTCCGGCGCGTTGGGCGGGTTCATTTCCTTTGCCAACGGGGTCACCTTCGTACCACTCCAACACGTCCTTTGAATAGTGGCACGAAGCGAGATCCGGCCAGAAGATGGTCGGGCCCTCGTGCTGCTTCAATAGTGGTAGTAAGCGCTTCTGTAGGCACTCCTTAAGGTAAACCTGCCCGTTTACCGTGCCGGTCATCACGAAGGGGGCGCTCCGCTTTCCGCAAGAGCAGATCGCTTGCCACACCATGTACTATTTGGCAAACTTGGATAGTTTCTGCTTGCGAATCTCCTCCGGAACGCTGAATTTGTCTGCGGAGAAGAACAACAGGCCCGGCAGCTGACGAAAGTCCGCTTTGACGTAGGTTTCGTCGTCCATTACCAGGCAATACGGCTTCGTCAGCATTTCGGTGTACAGCTTCCGGGCTCGCGCCTTCCCCACCATGTTTTGCCTTTCGTCACGGTTAGGAGCTTTCTGAACCTTGTATGTACGCAGGCCCTCCCGCTGCTTGGTCCGCTGGACGAATGGACTTGACAAATTCAGCTTATTGGCGACATCCCGGACCGAACTTCTCGGATCACGTCTAAACTGCTTAACTACGCGCTTGTGATCCTTTTCACTGACGGAGCATCCATTTTTGCCGTTCTTCACCGTCCGGTCGATGGTTAGGTTTTCGAAGTATCGTTTTAGTACTCTGCTGACCGTGGATTGGACGATTCCCAGCATCTTACCGATGTCCCGATGTGACAACTGCGGATTCTCGAAATGAGTGTACAGGATTAATTCACGACGCTCTTTTTCGTTCGACGACATTTTTCCAAATTTACGAAAAATTGACAGTGAAGCATGGCCAACGTGATCTATACACTCTTATCTGATTATAAGCGAAAGCTGAAGATATAATTCCTAAAAATTAAATTTCTACAGCGTTTTTTCCGTGATGCAATTTGATGTGACACACCCTTTAGTGTTCAACTGGTCGTGAGGCGACGCTGTCCAGCGCCTAGTGAATCGCTGCCAATTCAGCAATATACACTGAGCAAGGATACTGAAGACTGTGGGAGGTGCTGAAAATTTCGTTGAACACTCCAAATCCTATGGACTCATTCATAGAGGACCCATCAGTAAAATACATATTATTACAATTTATACGCCCATACTTTGCATTGAAGATCGTAGGAACGATCCCCGATCTAAGATTATCTGGATTTTCATGAATTTTATCCTTCATGAACAGATCAAAATGTACAGAGGAATTGATGTAGTCAGGAAAACAAACACGGTTGGGAATATACGAAAAAGGAACAACCTGCATGTAGGTGAATTCATGATATGAACTCATGAATCCCGAATGAAAATTTAACTCGATCAATTGCTCAAAATTTCCGTTCCCCAATGTGTCATAACCTTACACCGGATGAGGAACCGAAGAGATAAGAAATTGAAGCGATCTTTTAGTGGGAGTACGCCTGCCAAAACCTCGAGACTCATGGTATGCGTTGAGGGCATACATCCCAACGCAATACGGAGACAAAGATACTGAATTCGCTCGAGTTTAATGAGGTGTGTTTTGGCAGCTGATTGAAAACAGAAACTGATGTACTCCATCACTGAGAGAATAGTTGTTCGGTACAACATTATAAGATCTTCGGGGTGGGCTCCCCACCAGGTGCCGGTAATTGTACGGAGGAAGTTTATTCTTTGTTGGCATTTTTTACCCAGATACCCAATATGGGCCCCAAGTACATTTGGAGTCGAACCAGACCCCAAGATACTTGAATGACATAGCATGAGTGATCGGTTTACCCAAAAGTTGAAGCTTTGGTTTTGCTGGTCTATGCTTCCTAGAAAAAACCACCATCTCTGTTTTCTCCGTGGAGAGCAATACTTTATTTAATTTTGTTCACATTACTTATCAAATTTTCTGAATAAAAGTAACAATACTTCATTTATTCCGTAATTCGAACTTTCAAGGGCGAAGTTTTCTTCAAACATATATGTTTTATTGCATTTCAAGTCCTTACACCAGATGTATAATTATTTTCAGTATTTCCAATTTGTCATTTTATATATAACTAGCTGACCCGGCAAACTTCGTCCCGGCCAAAATTTATTTTTCGTTATTACATTCACGTTTTCTCGTGCAGCATGCTATCTTCCACTTCGCTGTTGCAACATGTTCAATCCTGTTTCCAGGCACACGATGAATTGCACTTCAGGGTGTGGCGTCGTGGGATCTGAACGGTACCATTTATAGTCGAACTGATGGATGTGTAAGAATCAAATGACTAGCAATCTGACTAGAAAAATTAAAACAAAAACATATACTGAGAAATATTTCCTTTCACTAAAAAAATAGATGCTTTCGTACCGCGCTATGCTTGAAATTTTCTGAAAAAAATAACATATCAAAAAACACATACGAACTTATTTAAATATAAAAAAGACCAGTACTGGGTTTCAAAATTCTAAAAAAAATCAAAACTTGGAATCATAAAACTTTTTTTTGTACCGCGCAACACTTCTAGAATTCATAATAAAAATAACACATTTCTAGAAAAGGAGTGGGGACGCATTTAAATACGAATAAGAGCAGTACGGAATCTAAAAATTTTTTTCAAGATATCAAGATATTTTTTGCACTTCAATTTTTGATGCAAAAATTTCTAGATGATTTACCATAGAAAGATACGCTTTCAGGTTTTTTTTTGAATTTTTATCTCTAAGCTATTGAGGATGGCGTGAAATAAATGAAAATGTACGATTTTCATCATAGATTCTTCTTTTGTTCTTTTGTTTTGTTTTGTTCCATTCAGTTGTGTGTCACAGGGTGTTAACAATGGATGTTTTGTTGAAGATGAAAATGCAAGCCAGGTCGCTGATATTGTAACTGTTGTTTATGGGGCCGATACTGTAACAGCTAATTACGGGCAATTTTGATTTCGTCGATTCCGTTCTGGAATTTTTGATGTTAAAAATGCACCTCGCATGCCCAGTGTCGAATATATCGTTTGAATAACAGAAAAAAAATTAAGTTGACCGGCATATTAGTAGTCGTAGCATCGTCCAGTTTGTGCTCCCGTGGCCGAGTGGTTAGCGTCATAATTAACATACCGGGTTTTCGGGTTCGATTCCCGTTCTGGTCGGGGGAATTTTTCGTCAAAGAAATTTCCTCCGACTTGCACTGTGATCACGCGTATTCTAGAGCTTGCCACTCAGAATGCATTCAAGGCGTGTTATTTGGCATAGAAATCTCAACTAAGTACTAATAAAAATGACGCAAGTAATACTACGTTGGGACGGCGAAGTTCCTCTAGGAACGTTAGTGCCATTGAAGAAGAAGAAGAAGCATCGTCCAGTAGCTAAAGATCCACCATATAACAGTTTTAGACCATTTGCGCAAAGTTGGATTCACAAAAAGCTCGGTGTTTGGGTGCTACACCAATCTACACAAAAAAACAAAATGGATCGAATTTCCATCTGCGAAGCCTTGGCCAAACGGATTGAATGCGACCCAATTCTCATACGGATAGTGATTGGGGATGAGGAATGGGTCACATATGAAAATTCCCCTTATCCCTCGCGGCGAATGACGTGAGATGGCTCTGCATTCCCGTAGGCGAATGGCATGAGTGTAGTTCGTTACTAGGTGAGATTTGAGGTCGTGTCCTCATTTGTTATCGAGTCGAGCGTCAAATAGAAGCTAAAAAGTTAGGTGGCTTCCAGAATAAAGCAGTAAACTTTGCAATCTCACGTCACTCGCCGCGCGGAATAAAGGGGAATATTGTGTGTAAACGATTGTGGTTAAATCGTGATGAGGCAGCTCAAATCAGGGCTAACGGCCTGGAAGGTATAGCTGTGAATTTGGTCGACGAAACTATATGCAAGTTTTCTGATTTCATAAATTTCCTTTATTCCACAGGATAAGTTATAAAATTCCTAGAATTAATTACTCCATATTATTTTGTAAGTATAAATATAGAAATTCCTTCTTACATTTAGTCTCCTAGGTATGAGTTGTCCTGCATACAGTTAGACAGACTCTTATTTTTTTCAATAGCCTATGTATTCAGAAATTATTTAATATTTTTACATTTTTTATAAAAAATAATTTCGATTCTTACTCTGAATGACGTGAAATAATTTAACAAATTGTTTAATTAAATTTCGACTGCACTCATCTGCGTATGCAATTCACTCGCTCACAATGGTATCGTTATAATCTAGATGAATTTCACAATGACTCGAAAGATCTCTAGATCTTTTTATTGTTCATACATTTCAAGGGGTTCTGATGTAAGGTGCGACGAAATATAATGCATTCGGTAACAATCGCATTGCAAAGCTTCCTGAGGGGTAAGAAATTGGGACTAAGAGAAGATTGTGAAAATCGATTACTAGAGTTTTCCGCCAATATGGAGCAAGACTTCTATGAGAGAGGTATTATGAGATAACCTTCAAAATGGCAACAAATTGTACAGAAAAACGCCGCATATTTGACCTAAATCGGACAATCAGAAGTATTTGAAGTTATGAATTTCACGCAAACATAATGGATTTCTTTTTTCCCAATACAATAAGTTAAACGTAAACACATCAGAGAAGGATAATTTAATCGGATAATTTACTACTCCTCACAACGGCAATGAGAATATTCCTGTGATTGATAACCGCTTATTCCTTTCGATAGACAGCATCCACTTCTAGCCTTGCTTTTAAAGTCTGGCCTGGGGCTGTTCATCATCGATCTAGCTGTTGGGGATTGTTTTTTTATGTCTGCTTGCATCGCAAAAAAACTGCTCAGACACTGAATTGGCCATGGGGTTAGAGTTCACAATGTTAAATTTGGTATGATCGTAGTAGTTTATGCAGATGACAGTCGTATTCCGATTTGCTTCAATGGAACTAGGTGGTTGGAAATAAGCCACGTGGAGCAATCCTATCAGACATTCAGTTGGTACACGAGTGAAAGTATGACACAGCGACAATGAGAACGTAACGAATTTGACGCACTGATAAAGGACTCAAACTTTGACAGGCTTTCGAGCAAATTTTGCGATTCATGTGAGGGCATTGCCAAATGTGTCTCTTATCCTCCGAAGGATGATTAAACTCAGCGAAGTGTGCTCGTGGTAAAATGGCGTAAAATTTTCCTCCATTACTGCTCAATCAAAACGAAACATGATTTGTTCGAATGGAGGCAACTGTCAATGCTACTCCGTGCAGAACAGTGGGATTAGTCAGTGAGATGAAGCTCCCTCGCGACATATGTGACAAAATGGATGAAATCTGGAACGAATTTTCCCAGATAGAGTGTTGCGAGGATCCAAATCAACCAGTGGCAATAAAAAGGAAAGAATCCCTGACACCAGAGATAAGAAAAACATTTTCTTGGGAAACAATCACACTCCGCTGGAACTGTTTTTCATTACTTTTCTGTCTATGAGTATTAGAAATGTGATGTCACGATGATGATGGTAATTGTCCTTGTGGCATTGACGATGACGCTGATGCCGATGATTATGATGTGGAGAACGAGTAGAATGTTTTTGTCAAGCCACACTGAAAACTCCCATAATGGCCGGAAGGACCAGAATGGAGAAGATGAAAAGTAGGTCGTATCCTACCAAGATATCGTACTTGAAGCAGCAATTGCGTCGTAGCCTTGCCTCTGAGTAAATGCGCGTTTGGCATGCATTAGAGGATATGTGGAATGTTCGCTGAGGCAGACGCACTTTCTATGTGATATAATCTTCCCACACACTTGGGACCGGGTAAATTATTGTTTCTCTTTGAATTGTTTTAAATTAAATGTTTGTTCAATGCAAGCGATATCCGCTAGGATATTAAATAACATACACCCGCTGGTGGAGACGACGGAAGCTTTGACCCATTTCTATTTCTTTTGCTGATGTCAACCCGGCGGCAACGGAAATTCCCGGACATAAATCTTCATTCTGCGGGGGAAAAAACGAAACAAAATCGCTATCGTTACCTCTGGTTTCTTTGAATCTGGACGCTTGTGGTGCACACCCAACCGAGCTGGATCCATTCGTGGAAAGTTTCATTTTACCCCCTCCTGGGGCCGTAGGACTGAAAGTGAAACGATGGATTGGGATGCGAGTTGAGACTGAAGTTTAATGGAAAACATAAGCGGTTCGCATTAGAGAAAAAAATTGTGCAAAGGGAAACTTTTGTTTGTCAAGTCAATCTGATACAGGGTGAGTGATGGATTGAAGTAATGATGATGGAGGCGAATTACGGCGAGTATCTTCTATGCTTTGATTTGAATTTTATTATAATTTGTAACGATGGGAATATTGGTATTTCAAAATTAACTTAGTTTTTACTGACAATATAATTCAAAGCTATGATGTTTGAATATTTTTTATTCTATTCAAATTCATTTTTTATTCTATTCAATTCATCAAAAAAATTTTCCCATCAAATCATCGAACAAAAGTGCAATCTTCTCCTCTATGTAAATTTAACTAGGATTATATTGATTAAATTTTTGAGCTAGACCGCTCTATGTTCAGAGCCACAATCAAGATTGGACCTCTATACCTTATCATTGTCAATAATATACTGGCCATGAAAACCAAATTGTCAATTTGTCAATTTTCAGGTACTCCAACATGTGCTCCGCGATTTCTGCCCATTGCATCGCTTTGCAGTTACTCATCACCAGTACTTTCGTTTTGTGATGCCTTCTAGGCGTCGATCGCCTTAGCCGCTTACATCTTAACGTCTTCTGAGAAACCAACGATATCCACTATGGGCAGCTTCAGTGACAGCATACCGTCGTACATTATGTTCCAGATCGTAGGTGTGATGGAGTCTTGTGGAAATTTTCCGTTACGTCCAAGGATATCTGCGGCCTTTTGGACGTCTTGGATATCTCGATTCTGGAAGTGGTACATGAAATGTCACATAGGTGGGCAGGGATTTTCATTCGGTCTACGATGGCCTTCAAGCTGGCACGTTTGGAAGCGTTCCTGATATCGATTGTTACCATAGCACAATATCGATCTTCTCTCCGATTTTGTTTGGACTATCGCTTGCCTTTCCGACTTTTTTCCGATAATACTCACAGTAGACTCTTCTCATCGAAGTCCAAACTGCATTCGTGATAATCCACGTTCGCTCTCTGGGAATTTAGTCGCTATTGTCTCTATCGAATTTTCCAAGTGTATCCAATAGATACATAGATAACCAGGAAGAAATTTAAACTACCGATGAACAAGCTCAACAAGTTCATCGGTAGTTTAAATTTCTTCCTCTGCATTCTTCCAGTTTAGCACGTTATACGTCTGGAGTGAAAAGCACCACCGAAAGCACTGAGAAACCGAAACCAAATTACCAATAAAACACATGCGAGATTCGGTTGTTGAAAGCATCCGGCTTGAAATATGCTGCACTTCGAAGCCACTTGAACCCGGAAACAATGCTTGAATTCACGAAAATGATCGATCGAAAGGTTCGAATAAGCTCTTTCCTGACAAAAAGTTATAAATATCAACTATTCGCTTTTTAATATGTCGGATATCACTTTGGAATACATCGAAAAATTTCGAATAATATTTTAGTAGAAAGTTTCAGAGATCTTAAAAGGACCGATAGATGATTTTGTAGAAACAGTTGTAGATGAATGATTGATGATTCATTTTTACCGTCGCGCGAGAGCAATACGCAAGCAATTTGTTTCCTAATAGTACTGCTTTAATGCTTCGAATCAGGACGGCTTTTTTATCCGGACACTTTCTCATCATATTCGATATCATACCAAAACCATAATATCTTTTGCATTTTTTTTTCACCGGATTTTAATTTTTGTACATGTTACATGTTTCATCGTATTTATAAATTGTACTTTACACAGTAGCCATTCAGGCGTAAGAGTATTCCTTCTGTTCTACCATTGTTCAATTAGACCACTGGACAGCGAAGACAGTTGATATGATATGATATGAACACGACAATGTTAATTATAGCACAATAGCCCGATGTTCCTTGCATAGCAGAGCGGTTGTATGGATGAATCGATCTTCATTCGACCGTGGATCGATCTCCATCGCTGATGATTGTTGCTTGGACGTAATTATTCTATAACAGTACAAGATGGTCAATTGAAGGCTCTGAGCTTTGAACTCACGACCGATCGCTTAGTAAGCGAACGCACAACCAATGCACAATGGTCCAGGAGATGCATTTAAGTGGAAATTAGCATCTAGATCTCGACAGTTATTCTCTTGACAAAAACTGTATTAGACAAAATTTTCGCATATGATAGAGCGCTCATTTTTATGTTATCAGAAAAAGGGTGACCAAAATTGTCGATGAAATAAAAATTATAACTTTCTTATTTTTATAGATAGAGATAAACATAGTTTGACAATGTTGTAGCATCAGTTATTTTAAACAATTTAAGACAGTTTTTGTCTAGAGAATAACTGTCGAGCTCTAAATGCTAATTTCCACTTAAATGCATCTCCTAGACCATTGTGCAATGTGGCTACCAAGGCCCCCTTTTTTACATGTTGAATTATTGTGACTGATAGTTACTATTGTATCAAGTTAGTGTAGTGTTGAGTATTGCACATGGCTATTGAAAAAAAATTATCAAAAATCAAAACAAATATTTATTTTTCACAAACTCATGCCCGCAATAAGAAGCAGAAGATGTTTTTATGTGGACGGATCAAAAGTTAACAATGAAATTTATTATTGTAGAAGTTGCATAAGTGTATGTTCATAACATAATACAGGTCGGACTCGATTATCCGGAATGTTGTTTTTTTCACTCCGGATAATAGAATTTTCCGGATAATCGAATGTTAAGAAAATTTAAAAGAAAATCTCTCGGTAAACGTAGATTTACTATGATTTGCATTGATTTATTTGTATATTGCCAGAAATTGCGCCCACTGAGGGGAGGGGAAATGTTTTGAAAATCGAAAAAAATATACGCCTTGTTACAGCTCATGGACCAAAATATTATTCAAATGGTCAAGTCCAACTACAAGCAAATGTCTATGCGTGAGCAAAAGCTTGGAATCCAAGAGCTAATAAAAGTTCGATGACAATGTTAGGCGAATCAACATCAGGGATGCTGTGTTTTGGGTAACTGAGGCTTGGGACGAGGTACCGGCTGATTCCATTGTCAAGTCATGAAAAATGCTGATATCCCGTTGTCGGTTGTAAAAGAAGACATTCTTTCGATTCTGCAGAAATAATTGATTGACCAGTACAATACCGTGCACGATGAGGATGTGGAGTTCGAGGCCCTGATCGACGATGGCATAGTCAACATTGTTTTGCATCCAAATAAATATTTCTAGGATGATGGAAATTCGTTTTTGACTGCCGAGGGTGCTTCAGGCTTCAACAGTTTTGAAACTACATTATGTTGATGAAAATGAAGAGTCCGAAAATTGGGACTCGAATGGACGGCCTAATGTGGAATCGAGAAAGTCATTCATTGGGCTGAGGAAAACGACATCATTAGAAAGACAAGTCCTGCTGCGAGAATTAGATTTCAGTTAGATTTTGCTCACTGTTTTCATCGATCCTATGACCGTGTCGTAGTGCGCAATCTCGTAAAGTGACATAAGCTCCAAAGTTTACGTTTTACTTTTTCTGTTATATAACGAAAAAGAATACCAAATACTTTCAAAAAACACCGAAATTTCGCAAAAATATGAAAAAACGACCCCGTAAAAACTTGAAGAAGGAATGACGTAAGCCCCATTTACACTACGGTGTCACGTTGTGATTTTTTATCTGATCTGACGGCATTGGATGAACGAGATGGGACAGTAAATTTCACATAACAACATATTTTTCGTCATTCGCAGAAACCGACATTCAATCTTCAATCAACACTCAGCTTCAATTCATCCGAAAGAGAATTTGAAGCTAAGTGTTGATTGTATTGTGAGTATTGGTTTCTGAATTTCTTTCAGCTGCGATTTGGTGAATAGTTACGCTCTCCTAAATTCTCCATCAAAACGCATTTCGTAACACAATTCAAAACATACTCGCCTGAACTGTTCCTGTTCTACATCGGTTAATGCAGGACGCGGCTTCATCTAATTTAATTTGAATGGTTTTAATTGCACTTTGTATTCGTTGCCGGTCATTATTGTTACAACCGGCTTTCGACTACGTTAGCCTACGTTACGAAGGTATATTCCAAACAATGAAATGAGGGTAGAAAACATCAAGTTCTAAATTATTCATGTGGTTGAGCGTTTAGGTGCAAAAATATTTACTATAGGTAAACTTCGATATAACGTACATTTCACTTTCAAAATTGTGCGTTGTATCGAATTGTACGTTATATCGAAGCATAATAAAGTACTCACAAACGTAGTCTATAATACATTATTGTGTTGCTGTTTTAGTCTAGTTAATGAATAACTTCAATCAGAAGACGAAGCCAGCCTTTCTCATGATTTTTCCCTTCGTACTGTTGATTAAAGCTTGATTCATTTAGAATCTGGAATCACAAAACCAGCTGTATTTCGAGATTGATTGAAGGTACAAAACATGTTTTAGCATCGCAATACAGATAATTCATTGTTCTATCAGAAAAAAAATATTGAAAAATTTTTTCCTTTACACTTTGAAAAGGTGTACGTTATATCGAGGTAAAATGTGCGTTATATCGAGGGTACGTTATAACGAGGGTACGTTATATCGAAGTTTCCCTGTATTACAAAGCCAGTTTTCGAAATTTTCGGGATCCATAGGTCAATTAGTAAGAAAACACGTAAAACCACGCGTCTCCATTGAAACGAGAATTCAATGTTGACACTCGGTAGCAAATAAGTGTCTGTCTGGAAGATAAAAAAACAATGAATTTTCCTGATTTTTTTTCCGATTTTAGGAAAAAAGTGAAGTGCTTGGGTATTTCAGTTATTGTTTAAGGTATATTTTCCATTTTTTGAGTGTACGAATAATGACTATTATGCTGTTGATGCGTAGATGCTGTCTGTAGATCGATACCTCACAGGTGGTATCGGTTCTGAAGGAACGGATTTCAATGAATATTTTGAAACTTTAGGACAATACTCAGAGCGTTACATAGAGATTTTTTTGAAAATTCAGAAAATTGTCAAAATCACTACCAATTTTGTTAAAAATGTTTATTTTTTCATGTAAAATCGCTGTGTAGAAGCTCATATAAAATCGATAAAATGAGATATCAAAAAATGGCTATGTGACTTTAGCTTTAGATAATTCATTTCCTGAGATATCGATATCTAAAAATTCTTTTAGGACAATATTTTTCAGGGCATAAGCTACCCAAAATGTAAAAAAATCGATTTTTTTGATTTTCCAGACCGGGGTCCCCCCTTAAGCTAATGCAATCAATTTGAATTTTACGACTTGGTCCCCTCTGACTAAACACCGACCAAATGATAATCGATTTTTTTTGGGTGACTATCCCTCATGTACTCGCGCGCATAATCAAACCTCGTATACCCGCGCACGGTGTCACAGACTGTGCGTGTCTTTGTAATATTGCTATTGTGTCGTTTTAGGTGTTATTGATATTTATGTAAAGAAAAATACATAATTGAATGGAAAAACTACAAAAAATATTTAATTTTTGATTAGGAACTGTAGAACAATTCCTCCAACGTTTACGTTTATAATAGCATATTTCGAAAAAAATATACACAAAGGTTTGGTTTAACATGTTCGAAAGTGAAGGAAAGATACATACCGAGAAAATGTGTGCTTCATGACATAGGATTAGAGCAATGTTTTCAAACCGGTAGTCCGTGGTTGATAGGTGAGCCGTGAGGGTTTCGTCTAAATTACACCCATGTCAATCTATTCACAATGTAATAGCAAATTGAACTGAACAGAAAAGAATGAAAACTGTCAAAATGATACACATATCAAAATACATATCAATACCTTATTTGAAGAATCTGCTCATTGAATTAATGGTTGAAGTTTGGCTCAAACTCACCTGCCTGTTTTTTACTTTTAATAGTGCCAACTCAACATTTTATTATCTATGAAAATTCCCCTTTATTCAGTGCGCCGAATGAGGTGAGATGGCTCAAGTCACTGCATTTCCGTAGGTGAATGGCGTGACTATAGTTTGTCCCTAGGTGAGATTTGCAGTCGTGTCTTCATATGTTATCGACTCGGGTATCAAAAAGAAGTTGAAAGGTATCGTGGCTCCCACAATGAAGCGAGAAACTTTGAAATCTTACGCCACTCGCCGCGCGAAACAAAGGGGATTATTTCAATTAAATCCCAGTTTATCCTAGATCGTGTTTAAAATAGTCCACAGAGGACAGTTCTTAGCACCGGTTCAGATCATTCAGATCATTTTCATCCTAGAACACTGACTTTGTAGTTGCCCCTCTAACCTCGAGTAAACCGCGAGTAATCGGTCGAAACCTACTAAACATAGATTTAAGTTGGAATTCTGTATAAACAAATCATGAATTAGTGGCTCCGCAGCTCATACGATTGAGCCTTACAAATAAATGAATTGGAAAAAAAACACTGACTTAGACTAACAAATGGCAACATGTATGGTCTAATCCAACAATGTCTCAGCTCATTGGGTTTCATTGTAGCCACCGTTGAAAAGTCTTCCCCCCAACGAAATAAAATTATAACAGTTTCATGTGATCACAGGAAACAGGAATTGTTTTTCATTCTTTGTTGCTCACACAATCGATCAGCCTATAGGATGGGATAAAGTATTACACGTTTATCGGCGAATTCGCGTAAACTGTTTATCAAAGCCATAACTCACAACGTCAATATTTCAGAGTTGATTGAGTAAGCATATAATCTGCGAAAGAATTTGACATTCGAGTTGAATTTTACACTCTCTCCACATCCTCTCATCCGGGGCATGTGAAAATATCAGCTTCCCCGTCAGGGTTGCCAAAAGGAAATCCGGAAACCCTTTTCATTTTACTTTTCGGAAAATCTGTTACGATATCTGTATCAGAAATATAAGTTCGAGTTTTAGACATATTGTTTCTAATGCGCAGTTCCTTGAGTGTCATCACAAATACCTTTATAAAACGTAACGATAGTTCCTTTCGACATTTTTACTTTTCACAGCAAGAACGCAAGAAATTTGGAAACATTGTAATGTCTGCGACAGCATGAGTGTTTTTTTATTTTACACTCACAAAAGAAAAGAAAACAAAAGGATTAAAACAATAATTTACCCATTTTGACATTATCGATCCATAGATGAGGTCAGTTGAAAAAAAAATCACGTACGAGGTATGGCTATTAAATAACAAGACTGATTACGAAAAAGGGTTATATTTTTAAAAATTACGGTACAACGATATGCTCCCCTTCAATATACTCCCCTTGGCTCCTCACATACCTTTCCCTACCTTTTTTTCCATTGTTCGAAGCAGTGCTGAAACTCTTATTTTGTGATGGCGTTCAAAAGCCGCGTTGCTTTTTCCTTCGCCTCTTCTACGGACTGAAATCGGGTACCTTTCAACACGGATTTGAACTTGGGGAATAGAAAAAAGTCGAATGGGGCTAGATCTGGCGAGTACGGGGCATGTTCGAGCACTGGAATGCCCTTATCGGGAAAAAATTTCTTCACCGACAGCGCGTTATGAGTAGGTGCGTTGTTATTCGTGTTTTTCGTCACACATGATTTCCGACGCGCACTACAAACCACGTTGCATTCAAACCACTGCTGCTCGCAAACTACTATAGTGACAAAAACGTGTTTTCGTACGTTTATAGCAGACACTTCAATCTACCGAACGCACTATTCGTTTTCCCCCCACCCCTCTAGGCGCGCAGACTCGCTATTTAATAGCCATACCTCGTATATTTAATTTTAATTTTTTATTCGTACGTTTTGTTGGTACTTATATCTTACACTTCTGATGACATGTATTAGATTTTTGCCTAGTAAAAAATGGATCGAAAAAACTGTGAACGACGTATGGCGTTCCGGGCGCTCGAGTTCGAAGAATATAGTGTTGGCCAATCGTCTAGTTACCGTTAGCTGCAAGTTGCTGAAGATTTAAATATATAGGTTGACTCGTGCCATTCGATTTGGGATGAAAAGGGTCCCTCGGAATTCGTACCAAAATTACTCAATTTCCTCCAAAAACAGCATCATATTGCTAAGGAGCTGTTAGACTCTGTCCGCGACGCACAATGGTTCCCTCAAATCCCTGAAATCGGGGGGATATTAAAGAGCTCCTATGAGATGCTTTCTAGAAGTATGGTGTCTTAGCAAAGTTGATCCTATGATCCCTGGCTATAACGGAAATACGATGGTTTAGTTTATAATATCACCGTTAGGGCGCACAGTGGTTAGGAAAAGTCAAAACTGAAAAAACATAGCTTCTCAGGAACGTTTTCTAAAGACATTGTGTCTTATCCAAAGTTGATCCTATGATCCCTGATCATATCGGGATGACAATAGTTCAATTCACAATTTTACTATTGTTTTTTTTTAATAATCAAATCGAGATAAAATTGATAATTCCTCAAGAATACTTTTTCGAAACATGATGCCTTTGACTTTAACTCTTATGCCTCAAAATAGCTTCTGTGTAATATACAACAAAACTTATCGTGAGATAAAACTGTACACGAACAAACTCGGCTCTGTTACAGCTGAATTGCAAAATAAGCCTACTTAAAATAAACAAAACGTTCATAATATCACAAAGTTGATCCTATGACCCCTGGCTATAACGGGTTGACAATAGCTTAGTTTAAAAATTCACCTTAAGAGGTGCGCTGATGTACATTTTTGAAAAACTTGAGAAAAAAATAAAGAAAAATTCGTACGGAATATTTTTTATAAGTTGAAATACAGGGTATGATTCGTAATTTGAGTCGATTTCTTTGCATTTAACCTGTGTTAAAAAAGAAAAATGAAATGAATAGGAGGAATATATTTTGAGTAATTTATTTCTATTTACGGAAAAAACAAATGTAAAAATCATCAAAAGGTTACTTCATAAGCTTCAATACTGATTTAAGAAATTCCTTAGGGTTCTTCGACATAGTTGCTCTGTTTTTAGAGATAACCATATGAGAATGTCCATCACTTCCATCGCAACCCCACTTATATGAAAGCTTGAGATCTGTCTCAGTCAAATCTTTTAGTAATCTGCAGTCTTCCGAATGCAACGCGGTGCTCTCACTCACTCTCACTCCTTGCGCACACCTGCGCCCGGATGAATCAACGCGCACCGAAACAAAGTTGAAATATTTTGTTGTCAACATCGTTCGCTTTAAAGTTCAAACATCCTTACTGAACAGTATCCTTACACCGGTTTATATACCCAATTTTAGGCCGCGCTCGAATCTGGTTTGTCTGCTTTGCTTTCTCTGTTGAGGCTGGTATGGGGGCGCGCTGTTGTTTTTATGCTTAGCTTAAAACGAGCGAAGACAAAACGGGCGCTAGAGTTTGAAGTGTGTATAGGGTATAGAATGAGGCGGGCATCATACAAGTGAGAATAGATGTTTAGTATCTGAATTCTGCGCAGTGCTGATTTTGGGCTCACTTGTTTCTGACTTCGGTGCAATTCGTACCAAGAAAGAGTACGTATTTGTTATGAACGTGCACTGATGGAAATCGAGCGCAGTGCAGCATATGTTTTCTGAAAACTGGTAATCCGTTTTGCTAAAGGCTTTAACTATTAGTGATGTTTTCAAATCCAAAAAAAAATGTAGCTTTACTTCCGCACTCACTTCAGTAACTTTGATGGAATCCGGAGACGAATTTGCTTTTTCTTTAGCCTCAAGAATTGTGTGATAAGAAGGAAAGACGTCAGTATGATGATTGTAGCAATCAATTTTACCAAAAGATACTGAGCTTCAAAAATCTAAGACATATCTTCTTGAGAGTTCAGTTTTACAGGAAGAATGAGTTCATCGTAACTATTAAACGGATCCACGTAGCCATCGACTGTCCTCCATTGTTGTCCAGTGTTGCATTTTATGCGCCTTCCCGTCAACTGTGAGCGTGAATTATTATACATTAGACGACACAGAACCTCTTATGGTCTTAGTAACCCATTTCATGTTTGTTTTCGTTTATTCTATAATGTTCGTGCAGTGTTTGAATTTAATGTGTCAAAAGTGTCTTCAAAATTAGGATTAAGGTTTCATTAGGTTAGGTCCAGTCTGTGAAATTGTTTCATAATATGCACATAACAGACGCTGCAAATAAATAAACAAACATTTTGAACGTTGTTAGAGCCCGTGAATCGGCGGGATAGTATTTCAATCTTCTATTAAAACAAAAATGTCAGCTAACTTAATATGATGCCTTTTACCTCTCCCTATTTCAATGTATTTACCATTAAATATGTAATCAAGCTATGAAAGTAGTTAAGTACATTAATTCGAATAATTTGACACGTTGTTTACATTGTAACAAATCGCGTCGACTGGTTTTAGTGCTGTGATATCTTATAGCGAATCACGACTACGTTCGTTGCTCGGTTAAACTGGAATTCCTTTATTGTTCCTGGAAGTTTTTTACAAGAGTCCCGATTGAGACGCCTGAAGCACCGATTTATGTAAATGCTATGTACACGATCAACAATCGGGATCGATGTGCATGCGAAAGAGACAAAGATAGAAACCTCGAAAAAACCATGACTGTACACATGGTAACAGCGAGGTTCAGTAAAGATGAAATGCGACACTTTCGTTCGTCGCTGTAAACGCTGACAATTTTTGTGCAGGCAATTGAACTGAAGGTTCAATGCCCACTGGTGTGCTTTGCTGTAGATGTAAAATTTAGAAGCATGAAAATGACATGTGGAATGCACATGTCACACCATCCCCCTACGGGCCAAAATTGAAAGGTAGCTTATTCGGATTTGCTTCAAGTGCCTCTTACTATTTTAATTGATTTCATCTAATGTTTTGTATTCGATTTGATGTTCGTATAATAGTAATTACTTAATTATTATTTCATTTTTCTGTATCATGCACCCCTTCCCCCTAATGGAAAAGGAGGCGGTTTATCTGCCTATTTGATTAGTCTTGAAATGTGAACTTCCTGCTGCTTATTATATGCATCTGATATCGTTACGTTTGGTGTGTTTAATTTTGAAATTACGAAAGGTCCATTGTAAACGGGATCTAATTTGTGTCTATTTTCGTTTTTTAAAAACACTCTATCGCCGATTTTTATATCAGTTATATTTATGTTATTATTGGTTGTGTTTGTTCTTTTGAATTTTTCTTTGACTAGAGTTTGCCTGACATTGTTGTGAGTGACTTGTAGTCTAAATTTGAGTTCTTTCTGGTAAGAGTCTAAGTTATATAAAGGATCTACGTTGTCGTTACAAAAATCAAAGGTATTACATGTTTTTCCAAAAAATTAATTCGAATGGCGTGAAGTCGTGTTGTATTGTAACAGAAACAGTAAAATGGTAGCCAGTCGTCCCAATCGTTTTTTCGTTCATTTGTGAATATTCGTAAGTATTCATTCAAGCATTTGTGGTTACGTTCTAAAGCGCCAATCGTTTGTGGATGGTACGCTGTCGAACAAGTGTGGTTTAGTTGTAGTAAACTGCAGATTTCATCAAAAACTCCTTTGTATTCGGTTTCTTGATCTGTTTTGATACATCTCATTGGACCGTATGTAAGGATGCATTTTTCTACGACTGCTTTTGCTAATGTAACAGCTAATTCGTCCGGAATGGGGACTGCAATCACATATTTGGAAAGATCGCATTGCAATGTTACTGCATAGCGGTTTCCTTTTTCAGTGAGAGGAAACGGTCCGATGGTGTCAATTGACACAACATCGAAGGTTTTATTGGGTGTAGTAGTAACGATAACTGGCGTTTTTGCTGATATCGCATGTTTGTTTATTTTACAAAGTTCACATAATTTGATATAGTCTGAAACAGTTTGTTTCATGTTTGGCCAAGAGTATAGTGACTTTAGTTTTTTATATAATCTATTTATACCCGGATGACCTCCCGTCGGAGAGTCATGATGGTGTTGCAAAATGTTTTTAATTTCTGCCGCTGTTTTTATTTCCACGGGTTTCTGGTAAATTATTATGGTAGCGTTCCTAAGAACAGCATTACCGAAATTTTTGAATGAATTTAAATCAATGTGTTTGAATAAAATGTCATTTGTTTTTATTGCTAGCTTTCTTGGAAATTTTCCTTCCATAGTTGTATTATCGGCAGGCCTGCCATCGATTATTTTAAAGAATTTTTCTAATTCAAATTTAAAATTTTCCGGATTTTCTATTGCGAGTGCTAACGTTGGGGTTAGTCTCTTACGGAATTTTTTGTCGTATATTATCATATTTATTTTATTATTACGATATGAAAATGTTAATTTTGGTAAGTCGAATGCCTCTAAACCACTGACAGCTTCGTACACGTGAAGTTGATCAGGCTTCTGTGTCTGGCTGGCAGTTGGTGTAGAAGGATTTTTCTTTGCCATAGATCTTGTTACTATATACATTTGTCTCAGTGTTTCAGATGTCACTTGTATTCTCGACAAAGCATCTAACAACACGTTTGACTTGCCTTTGATATATTCCACTTCGAAATTGTATTCTTCTAAATCCCATCTCATACGGGTTAATTTAGAGGAAGGATTTTTTAATGAAAATAAGTAAATCAATGGTCGGTGGTCCGTACGTATAATGAATTTACGGCCGTATATGTATGGTCGAAAATAATTGATCGCCCAGTGTATCGCAGTTAGCTCTTGCTATATTGTTGATTTATTCGATTCACCTTTCGTAAATGCTTTGCTGGCAAATGCGACTGGTAGTTCGATACCATGATGAAGCTGAGCTAGGACTGCTCCACAGGCTACTTTTGATGCGTCCGTGATTATGATGAAATCTTTTTGGTAGTCAGGGAATTGTAAAATTTGCGGGGATAGTAATTTGTTTTTCAAATGTTCGAATGCTTTTTGACATTCACTATCCCAATTGAATACTGTTTCCTTGCGGAGTAGTTTATTCAATGGGCTAGTTATGTCAGCAAAATTTCGAATAAAACGACGATAATAATTGCAAAAAGCAACAAATCGTCTAACTTCATCGGCATTTTTCGGCACTGGATAATTTGCTATTGCCGAGTATTTATTTTTGTCAGGATGTATGCCATCTTCCGAGATGTGATGACCCAAATAGGTCACTTCATTCTTGAAGAATGGCATTTTGATGGGTTAAATTTTAAATTGAATTTTCGTAACTGTAAAAACACTTTGCGTAAGTTTTCGATGTGGTGGGTTATGGAACATCCTACAACGATGATGTCGTCTATGTAAAGAAATGCGCAATGTGGCGGTAAGCCACTTAACGCGATTGACGTCATTCGTTGGAATTAATTTGGGCTAATGTTTAATCCGAAAGGGAGTCTATTGAATTCAAAATGACCCTTTTCGGTGGAGAAGGCTGTATATCGCTTTGATGTTTCATCTAATGGAATTTGATGAAATCCTGACATAAGGTCGAGTGTTGTAAAATACTTCGCTCGACCTAAATGGTCTAAGATTTCATCTATGCGGGGAAGTGGAAATTTGTCAGGGATAATTTGTTTATTTAATTGCCTAAAATCAACTACTAAACGCCATTTCTTTTCGTCTGTTGAGGATTTCTTGGGCACTAGTAGGATAGGTGAGTTGAGTGGAGATGTCGAGTGGTTAACGATACCTTCATTTAGCATTTTACTGACTTGTGCATCTATTTCTGGTTTTTGAGATTCGGGTGTTCTATAATTTTTTATATATACAGGTTTTTGATTATCTAGTTGTATATTTTGCTCATAAAAATTATTATGAGTTAAAACATCGTTTTGTAAAGAGAAGATGTCGTTAAATTCTAGACATAAAGATTCCAAACGACCTTTAACGTGAGGTTCTAAGCCTTGTGTATTTATTTCCTCTTTTAACTTTTGTTTTCATTCGGGGTTATCTGAGTTGCCGTTGATTGGATAACAACCATACGTATTTAGTGAAGCATGGTTTGGTTTGAATGTTTTAGATAATTTAAAATCATTGTCAGTGGTATTTATAAATTTGACAAAAACATTATCTTTGCTCACAATTGAGTTTGCACAGAAAATTCCTGGTGCAACTTCTTTTGAAAAGACGACACTGTCTTCTGTTACGTTTGTATTTATAAGTTTTTTGATGGTTTCACACCGTGCTGGTATTACAATTTGTCCTTCGCAATTATTTATTATAGGAATTTCGAGTGTTTCAAAGTCAATGTTTATTTTGAGTAACCAAGACTCGTAATCGATTTTACATTTGTAATTAACTAGAAAATCTCTACCAATAATTCCATCGGTAGGAATAGGGAAATTTTCCTCTACTATGTGAAATTTATGTGGAATTTTTAAACCATTTAGTAGTATGTCAGTACTTGTAGTTCCTATGGTACTAATATTACCATGGCCTATTCCAGTAATACTGCAATTTTCAGAGGGATAATAAATTTGCGAGCTTTTTATTTTATTTGATTTCATGACCGATATGTCAGATCCGCAATCTGCAATGAAAAGATTTGGCGTATCTGTCAATTCGAGCATGAGTTTGATATAATTAGTGGCAGACACATTTATGGTATATGTTGCCTGAGAGGTACCCCTAAAGGGTGGATATTTCCATTGTTTGATACTGGTGGTTGCTGTACATATTGTTGTGTTGACGGTACTTGATGCATGGGCATTTGTTGATGCCGCGAATCCACTTGAAAATTTCCATGTTGGTTTTGGAAATTACCTCTTCTAGCGAACAACACTTGGGTGTTTTGATTATTGCTCGTTGGTTCGTTTTCAATCGCCTTTGCGACTGCTGCATCCAACGAGTTAAATTGCCCCGCTTTTAGAATCATTTTTGATTCTGTGCTACGTATACCGGCAGTGAGAGCTTTTACGCCAGCTCTTGTAGCTAAACTTGCCGCCGCTTCAACGGGGATGTTTTCTGCAAGGTAGCATCTCTCCAACTCGAGAGTGAGTGTCTCGATTTGTTGAGCGAATTGCCCAATGCTGCCAGTTTGCTTCGTAGCATCTAATTTCGCCACTATTGTTTGTGGGTGCGGTCGTTTTTCACATTTTTCTTTTAATTTATTTATTATAACATCTACAGTGGCGGGTTTGTCTCCCACCGCCACTCGTGCTTTGCCTTCAAGGCGTGAAAGCACAACTTGGATTGCCGCAACTTTGTTCGTATCTGAAACAAGTGTTTTCAACGCAGCTAGTGCGGAAAGTACCGCCGGTAGTTTGTCGACTGACCCATTGTATTGTGGGATCAGGGTCGATGCTATTTTTATAATTTCCGTGTTTGTGGTCATATTGTTTTTATATAATTTTATGAACCACAACACAACTTTCCCTAATGTTTTGAACGAAATTAAATGATTTTGGTCGAGTCTAGCATCTATAAAAGTCTTTATTTCGCCGAATAATATTCGTGCTGCCTTTACGAGAAAAATTTGTCTACTTTCCTCAAACAGTTCAATTATATTTAATATCTCGTCATAAACTTGTCTGCTGTTATTTAACTTTTTTAATAATGTTAATCTCCTATATCGTCTGTTTGGGCTTTTCTTTAAATTTACTAAGGTTTTCTTTAGGCTTGCTAGCAGTGCATCTACTAGGTCCATAAATTTAAAATTTTTGTCTAGCGACTTAACACTATTTTATTATTATTATTCGTTTGTTTTAACTTACATCGTTGTCGTATTGGTTGTCCGCTTAACTGTTTTTCCTTCGCAGGGCGCTTAAGTATGAGCTGCGGTGGTCGTCGTTAGGGACGATCCAGGTTGCGGGTTGCGGTTGCATGAAACAAAATGAGGGTTGTCTCTTTGGTGGGGCCGCTCCAAGTTGCTGGTAGCCCTTTGTTGGAGCCGCTCTTTGTTGCCGGTAGCTCTTTGAACGGTGGATGTGCTCTCCTTCTGTCACCGTTTTTTTTTCGATTTTATGTTCTCGTATAACACTGTTTGCATTATTTTATTTGCGATGCAGGGCGCATTAATGTTTGTTTAGTCTTCTTCACGTCACTTTACTTTAGTCTTTTTGTTTGGACTGTGATAACACTTGTTGGTATAGTGTTGAATATCGGTATCACACATTACGCACTTTGTAGGTTGACAATGGACTTGGCAACTTTCAGCGCCTGATTGCGAGTATGTTTCTTATACATTTCGTATAGGGTGATTGCTAGATTCAACCCCACGCTGCACAAAATCACTATCAATTTAAAGTCATGGTCTTGGTATAATTCTTCATGCACATCTAACCGGTTGAGGATGTTGACCTGAGGGTCACCCGTATTTTGTGCATGTTTCGAGCTTGATTTGCCCATTTTTCCACTTTTCACTTGACCGAAGAACTTAGATTTCACTACGGGGTTAGAGCTGAACGATTACTATTCGAAATCACTTGAGATACTTTTCACGATTATTTGCAGGTAAGACCCTGTTCGCGGGTCGCCATGTAACAAATCGCGTCGACTGGTTTTAGTGCTGTGATATCTTATAGCGAATCACGACTACGTTCGTTGCTCGGTTAAACTGGAATTCCTTTATTGTTCCTGGAAGTTTTTTACAAGAGTCCCGATTGAGACGCCTGAAGCACCGATTTATGTAAATGCTATGTACACGATCACCAATCGGGATCGATGTGCATGCGAAAGAGACAAAGATAGAAACCTCGAAAAAACCATGACTGTACACATGGTAACAGCGAGGTTCAGTAAAGATGAAATGCGACACTTTCGTTCGTCGCTGTAAACGCTGACAATTTTTGTGCAGGCAATTGAACTGAAGGTTCAATGCCCACTGGTGTGCTTTGTTGTAGATGTAAAATTTAGAAGCATGAAAATGACATGTGGAATGCACATGTCACAACATTTGAATGCGTATCATAACACTTGGAAAACGTTGTTAATAATACGACTTATTTTCAATATTTCAAGTTAACTTTTTGAATAAGAATTTAGTATGAAAATATTCGTAATTTTAACTTCACGATGTACTTTTATGATGGTAAGGTACTTTGAAATCAGTTTCTAGTGATAACTGGATAGTACCACAACATTTAGAAAAGGACTTTTTTCTGACTTAAATTAATACAATAAGTCATAGCTAACATTAGAACGTAGTCCTTAAAAAGTTGTGAATTCTGTGTTAGACCCAAAATTCGAATGATGATTGGTTTTGAAAAGTCTGAACAATCTGTTAATCTGTAGTGTTGGCAACCCTGCTCCCCACCCTTCTATCCCTGTAGATTGTGTGATACGGTGAGGGAACGGTACAATTTTATGTTAACGGTGTCTGTGCGCTATCTCTAATCCCTGTAATCTGTTTTGCATAATTTAAAATCTGTGTGTTCACTCCTGAACGATGGTCTTTTCAGTCCTCTCGAAGGACTAAGCGTGCACAGTGGGCTTTTGTAGCTTAGTTCATTCACGTATATTGTGGTGGCTGATTAAACCTATA
The DNA here is from genome assembly GCF_029784135.1 of Toxorhynchites rutilus septentrionalis. Taxonomy (NCBI): domain Eukaryota; kingdom Metazoa; phylum Arthropoda; class Insecta; order Diptera; family Culicidae; genus Toxorhynchites; species Toxorhynchites rutilus. Next base: position 229,525,021 of record NC_073746.1, read on the forward strand.
AATATTCGAATGTGAGAGGGCCAACGCTCTCGGCTTCCAAACAAGAATATTTTATCCGGACGGTCCCTTTCCCGGTAAATGAACAAACAAAGTTTACACCATTCCATGGTAAAATTTACCGAAACGCTGTTGATGCTTCGTTTGCCGTTTGGCCTGGACGGGAAAACGTTGCCTGGCAGGGGACGAAATTCTTGGTAAAATTTTTCTTTGTTGACTCATCAAATAAGTCTCAACTGCACTGAAGGGAAAATATTCTGCGCTCAAAACGTCATTAGATGATCGTTATATGCAAATTAGCTTTTCCCTGCTCGAAGGATGCGGCTTACGACGAGTCTCTTGGGAACCATCGTGGAAGACGGACTGAGATAAGTGATGGATTTTCGATGCGATAAATCTGAGGTGCGCGGATAACACAGCTAATCGGTGTTTTACAGAACAGGCAAATGGTGTGGGCTGGAAAATATTTGATTTATGTAGAGAGCGATGTCAGTGATTGAATTTGGAATTAAGTATGAGCTGCTGCCTGATTCTTTCTTTATCTGTTATTGTACATTCGTTTTACCAGCGAGTATCGTTCACCGTTGTAGCTATGAGAAATACATCGATTCACCTGTAGTAGGGTGTGCCCTTCAAATTTCCTCTAGAAAGTGTGCACACTCACACTCTGTTGCCGACACACTTTTGTCGGGTGTTTAGTTTTATCTGATCACGAATCTGAACGGAAATGACATTCTCTTCAATAAAAAATAGACTCGGAAAACATTTTAGGCTTGTGCTTCCATCGATTGTTGTATTCTGCATATGTTGCTGCCGTTAACCTGTTAATCTTTAACGAGTGCGACTCATGCAAAATTTGCATTTGTTCGAGGCTCTTCCGCTTATCGCGTCGTTTTTCGTTTGCAGCCGGGGCATGGTTTCTATTTCTGGTCTTCATCAGGAATTCAACAACTCCATGCAGTATGGACTAAAGACTGAACTAGGAATTGGTGTATTCGTTTATTCTGATAATGTCTTTATTATAGAAACTAGCGCTCGTTGCTCGTGTCCATCTAAACTTAAGGTGAAGGTGGAAGCTAGCCATTGTAGTAGTATAGGTAAACCCTCGTGTTAAAATGGGGTAATAGTGTTTGTGAGAGAAGAGCAAAGCACACGTAAATAGATCAATTCACTTATCAGACTGTGTGGCGCTTCATTGACACGAGTCTTTGAATACATTTGAAAAAAAAAACAAATGACAATTCAATACTAAAGTAAAATGTATGAACGATATGTTCCGATGAACAATTGCAAATATAAATATATATAGAAGGTGCATTTGTATATGATTCTGATTATACGCGAGCGTAACATGAGCAAATTTATAACACATGCGAATTGGGGCACTTTTGGTATTAACAAGTTCTTCCGCATAGTAACTCGATGTTGATAATTCCTTAATATTTTCCTTCGTTGATCGTATTGTTTTCACATATTCACGCTGGAAAGCCTTAACCCTTCTCTTCGTTGGCCGAGGCATTTAGATTGAATTTAATACTTTTCCGTTTACTGTTTTTGAAAGCATAGGCAGCCGTGGCAGTGTTCCGAGCTCTGCAATACAATTTTCTTACCCAATGTTAAAGTTGCTAAAACTTACATTATAGACCCATTAAACGTAAAAATAATAATTGTATTGATATCAACACAATTTTATTTATCACACTGTTTCGCAAAATTATTGATTTTCGGGCGAGAGGTGAGGGAGGGAGATGAAAGAAATGAGCGCCATTGTGGCAGCCATTTATGGCTAGCTTCCACCTTCACCTTAAATTCAAATTTTATATCGAGGTTGATTTCGCGTGGCCGAGTGGCTAGCAACAGACATATCATGGGGTCTCCGGGTTTGATTTCCGTTCTGGCCAGAAGATTTTCCATTGTACCACAGCATCCATTATATAAAAATAGAACCCAACGAGAGGATTATTTTCGTCATCACTAAAAAAATGTAGGTATCATTTCGCTGGAATCAATTTACATACACCATCGCTGTCACGTCATGTTGGTTTCGGAGATTCTCCATCGAAGAAGGTTTTACATTTTGTTCCGTAGTGGATGAATAAGTTCATAGCAACTATGAACAGTATTATACCATTCGTATATGTTTGCTGTTGACGAGCAAAGTTTCACATACAGCAATAGCCAATTTTGTGTTGTAGGAAAAGTCAAGAAAAAGTTGCTTGTTTTCTGTGGTGTTTTTCCGTGTCGATATGTGGACTGGGATGAACTTCTCCCAGCATTGTTTCTTCTCTGTGGATAAATCAGCATCTGAACGCAACGAACGAGTTTTGACAGTAATTTATTATTGTATTTATGCACCTGAAAAAAAAAACTGGCAACAAATGTTCGCCGAATGTTCATTTAGTGAGAGAAATATCATGACAAAATAAATAAGTTTGATGTTCTCACGGGCTCTGACGGAGCAGTATTATGTAACCATCGCAACACGTTATCATTCATCATTAAAGGATCCAATTTTCCAAGGATACGATTTCACATCATGGTTTATCGCCCTCGCACCATTACCCTTTGCTCGTATTTGCCAGAGGAAGACAGCAGCAGCTCGTACGATTTTAATGAGTTGGTCGTTAGGAAAGTTTGTCGCGTCGTATATGCATAGATGTGTGGTTGTGTGAGCTATTCGTACTGAGTAGCACTCCACATCAAGCTCTCAATTGAACAATGCAACCGCCAAGGAAATCTGCAAAATACACATAAACGAAATGGGACGTAATACATAACAACGCGGAATGAATCAATAAATTGCACATACTTGTTGTTCTGTCCCCTAATGTTCTCGCACGAAAAAACATTGTTTTGCGGATAAGAAATAATTCATTCTTTGCCAACAAATATTTCGCATCCTCCCGCTGAAAAACTGTAAGCTGTTTATTTTTGCGAAAGTTTTGCGTCCTGTCTTCCAGCTGAACTTGATACTGCCCTTCCGTTATGCAAACGATGCGTAATAATATGGCATCGGTCGGTCCGTGCAGTCATGGAAGCGCCATGGAAGGAGAGATCCTATGGAGTACGAAACTTCCCGTTCCAATCCCGTATTCTCACAGTGCAACGGATTACGTAGTCGCGGCCTTGATATACTTCACAACAGATAAACGGGATAAACGCAAAAAAATAGCGACAAAATCTCGGTGGTATTTTTCCAGTTCCAGTAGTAAACGAGGAAGAAAGTACATTCACCAGGCTGTTGTTCCTCCGCTAGTTGAAGGTTGGAATTTGGCTAGTATTGCTTGAAAAGGGGGGCAAAGAGTGATAAGGGGTGAGGCGGACTGCGATTATGTGAAATGGGTGGTGGATGGTCGAGTATAGCTTATTTAGATGTTTATGTTCTTCTCCATTATGGTTTCTCCACTCGCTATGGCATATTATATCTATACGTTTGGAAGTTGTCGAGCTTAAGTAACACAGCCCATGGGAGGTAGTAATGTGGTACGACTAGTGGATGAAATTCAGTTCTTGTTGTTATTTATTTATTTATTTATTTATTTATTTATTATTCGAAACCATCCGACAATAAGTCTTAATGGTAAAAAAAAAGGAACTTAGATTGGAAAAAGCCACCTTGAGCAAACGTTAAATTCGAACTCAAAGCGGCATAAAAACCCAATATCTTTTCACAATGGTATACAAAATAAAATGATATAAAAACTAGGCGAATAACAAAGATGGATAACAATTATGACAATACTATACTACGCATACATTTCACAGTTGCACACAAAATATTCTAAAAGGACAATAAATTTCCACGACGATTATATTCTAACGCCATCTGACGAATAGGTTCTTGAAGACCATAATTAGTGCGATGCGCATCAACCCGTAGCAGATGTTGGTTCCGTCGAGGCCGAAGAGGGCAGTACAGCTGAAGTCGCGACAGAACAGCAGGGCAATCAAAGCATCCCGATAGGATTTTATGGACGGTCTTAACGGTAATATCCTTGCGTCGCTGCTCGAGAGGAGCTATGCCAACTAGCTGACAAAGATCCTCATTAGGTGGCAAATTATCATAATTTCTCCAAGGCAACATGCGGCAAATTCTACGAATGAAGCACTTTTGTATCCTTTCAATTCGAAGTATCCAGTACTCATAATGCGGATTCCAAACAACACAGCTTGTCTCAAGGATGGAACGAACTAATGAGCAATAGAGAGTTCGTAAAGTGCCAGGATCGCAAAATTCTCTACCGATTCGAAAGATTGTTCCGAGCTGACGGTACGCTTTATTGATGATGAATGTATAATGTTGTCTAAACGACATTGGGCTGTCCAAAACAACACCTAGGTCCGTCACGTTATCACTTCGCTGGAGTGACGAGCCATTAATGCTGTAATCGAAAACTATTGGTTGTTTTTTTCGGGTAAAACTGATAACAGTGCATTTCTGAATGCTGATTGTCATATGATTAAAGCTGCACCATTCCGCAAATAAATCAATCAAGCTTTGAAGTCTCAAACAGTCTCTGGTGGTCTCAATTGGCAGATAAATTTTTACGTCGTCAGCGTAGCATAACCTTGTTCCATGAGGCAATAGTCGGGTGATGTCGTTAACGAACAGCGAGAATAGCAAAGGTCCTAAAATGCTACCTTGCGGTACTCCGGAACCATTCTGGAACCACCTCGATTGGGAGGAACCCACTCTCACGGAAATTTTGCGACCGCGTAGATATGTGCTTAGCCACGAAAGCAAACTAGATTTTTTTTTTTTATTAATCCGTTTATTTTTACAGGCTCAGTTACATAAGTTTAATGGAGCCAAACTCTTAACTATATTTCAACTAGCATATATCAACATGTTGTTTCCTTAATTCTATGGTTAATTAAATAGGAAACCGATTACTCGCGGTCGACTCGAGTTTAGAAGGGTGACACATTTTCATTAGGAAAAGGATGGGATGTAAGGAGATGTGTGTTTACACTCGCACTCACATTCACATTCACATTCTCATTCACACTGACACTTCACACTCAATTCTTAAAACTATCCTTACATCTAATATGTATTTACAATTTAACTTATTCTAATGTTAGTAGGAAGGGAACCGATAGCTCGCGAAGGACGAAAAGGAGGGGAAAAGGATGTATAAACAATCACACTCGAAGATCGATAGCTTTAAGGAAAACATATATTTGGGACATGTAATCAAGGTCTAACCGAGCCAACACATCTCTCACCGGCACATTGGACTGCTTTCCTCCAGCCCGAAGGGAGTTTTCTAAATTCGATCTGGCGACAAGATACAACTCGCACGACCAAACAACGTGTTCGATATCGTGGTAACCATGGCCACAACCGCAGAGATTGCTGTCGGCAAGATTAAAACGAAAAAGCAGCGCGTCTAACGAACAGTGATTGGACATGAGTCGGGAGAAGGTGCGAATAAAGTCCCGACTCAATTCCAGACTTTTGAACCACGGATTGAGGCTAACCTTAGGGATAATTGAGTGGAGCCACCGGCCCAATTCATCTTCGTTCCATTTGCGTTGCCAGTTAACGATGGTATTTTTACGAACTAAAGAATAAAATTCATTGAAGGCGATTTGACGCTGATAAATTTCGCCTTCAATTGCACCTACCTTTGCTAATGAGTCAGCCCTCTCATTACCCGGAATTGAGCAATGTGAAGGGACCCAGACAAAGGTAATGACATAACAGCGTCTGGATAAAGCACTCAAAATTTCTCGTATTCTCTCAAGGAAGTACGGCGAGTGCTTTTCCGGCCTCACTGAACGGATAGCTTCGACAGAGCTAAGACTATCCGTTACAATGTGATAGTGTTCAACAGGTCGTGAGGCGACGCTGTCCAGCGCCCAGTGTATTGCTGCCAATTCAGCAATATACACTGAGCAAGGATACTGAAGACTGTGTGAGGTGCTAAAAAATTTGTTGAACACTCCAAATCCTGTGGACTCATTCATAGAGGACCCATCAGTAAAGTACATATTATCACAATTGACACGCCCATACTTTGCTTCGAAAATCGTAGGAACGATCCCCGATCGATGATAATCTGGAATTCCATGGATATCCTGCATCATGGACAGATCAAAATGCACAGAGGAATTGATGTAGTCAGGAAAACAAACACGGTTGGGAATATACGAAGAAGGATCAACCTGCATGGAGACGAATTCATGATATGAGCTCATGAATCCAGAATGAAAATTTAGCTCGATCAGCTGCTCAAAATTTCCGATCACCAATGGGTTCATAACCTTACACCGAATGAAGAACCGAAGAGATAATAAATTGAAGCGATCTTTTAGTGGGAGTACGCCTGCCAAAACCTCGAGACTCATGGTATGCGTTGAGGGCATACATCCCAACGCAATACGGAGACAAAGATACTGAATTCGCTCGAGTTTAATGAGGTGTGTTTTGGCAGCTGATTGAAAACAGAAACTGCCATACTCCATCACTGAGAGAATAGTTGTTCGATACAACATTAGAAGATCTTCGGGATGGGCTCCCCACCAGGTGCCGGTAATTGTACGGAGAAAGTTTATTCTTTGTTGGCATTTTTTACTCAGATACCTAATATGGGCCCCCCAAGTACATTTGGAGTCGAACCAGACCCCAAGATACTTGAATGACATAGCATGAGTGATCGGTTTACCCAAAAGTTGAAGCTTTGGTTTTGCTGGTCTATGCTTCCTAGAAAAAACCACCATCTCTGTTTTCTCCGTGGAGAATTCGATCCCTAGCCCAATGGCCCAGGTTGAAAAATTGTTCAAAGTATCTTGTAAGGGTCCTTGCAGTTCGGATTCGTTTGATCCTACGACAGACACCACTCCATCATCTGCAAGTTGTCTTAGGCTGCAATTTTGTGTAAGGCAATTGTCGATGTCGCTTACATAGAAGTTGTACAAAAGGGGGCTTAAACATGAGCCCTGGGGGAGTCCCATGTAGGAGACCCGACTTACTGTCGAATCCCCGTGAGAAAAATTCAAATGTTTCTCACAAAGCAAGTTATATAACATATTATTCAATAGAGGCGGCAGACCCCGAGAGTGTAATTTGTCTGACAGGACCTCTATTGAAACAGAATCAAAGGCCCCCTTTATGTCCAAGAATACTGAAGCCATTTGTTTTTTTCCGGCGTAAGCCATTTGAATTTCTGAAGAAAGCAACGCAAGGCAATCATTCGTCCCCTTGCCCCTGCGGAACCCATATTGTGTATCTGAGAGTAGGCCATTCGTTTCAACCCAACGATCAAGGCGAAACAAGATCATTTTCTCCAACAATTTCCGTATACAAGACAGCATTGCTATTGGGCGGTACGAATTGAAGTCGGACGCGGGTTTTCCGGGTTTTTGAATAGCTATAACTCGTACTTGTCTCCAATCATCTGGAACAATATTATGCTCCAGAAACCGATTGAATAAGTTCAACAAGCGATGTTTCGCCACATCAGGGAGATTTTTCAGCAAGTTGAACTTAATTCTATCCGATCCCGGAGCAGAATTGTTACATGAAAGGAGAGCAAGAGAGAATTCTACCATCGAAAACTCGGAATCAAGATCGCACCTATCTTGTGGTATATCTCGAACAAATTTTTGCACAGGAGCTGAATCAGGACAAACCTTTCGTGCAAAATTAAAGATCCATCGATGTGAATATTCCTCGCTTTCATTGGATGAAGAGCGATTTCTCATGTTTCGAGCCACTTTCCATAATTTTTTCATTGACGTTTCTCGTGACAAACCTCCCACGAAATTTCGCCAATAAGCACGTTTTTTCCCTTTGATCAAATTTTTGAACTGATTCTCAAGGGCTAAATACGTTTGAAAATTTTCAGGAGTACCACGTTTCCGAAAAGCTTTAAATGCATTCGATTTTTCTACATAAAGCTTGGAACATTGGCTATCCCACCATAGATTGGGAGGCCTTCGGAAAATGGTGGAACCTGGATTGGGTTTCGTTTGAGCGCGAACTGCGCTGTCATAGATCAAACGAGAAAGGAAGTTATACTCCTCCAATGGAGGTAAACCATCTCTGGAATTGATGGCTAGAGTAATCGCGTCCGCATATTTTTTCCAGTCAATGTGTCATGTGAGGTCATATGCCATGTTTATAGATTCAGAAGAATTCGACCCAATGGTGATGGAAATTTTGATTGGCAAGTGATCACTACCGTTGGGGTCCTGGATTACATCCCACTTGCAATCTAACGATAGTGAATTCGAGCAAAGCGAGAGGTCAAGAGCACTTGGGTTAGCAGGAGGTTTAGGTACACGTGTTGTTTCCCCAGTGTTCAAAACGGTCATATTGAAGCTGTTACAAAGGTCATATATCAACAATGAACGATTGTCGTCGTACTGTTCCCCCCAGGCAGTTCCGTGAGAGTTGAAGTCTCCCAAGATCAATCGTGGCTCAGGAAGGAGTGAGCACATGTCAACAAGTTGCTTGCGGCTAACCGCAGCTCTCGGAGGCCAATACAAGCTGACAATACAGAGGTCTTTGCCTCTGATGTTTGCATGACAAGCAACAGCTTCAATCCCTCCAATAGGTGGAAGGTCAATTCGAAAAAATGAGTGGCACTTATTGATCCCCAATAGCACCCCTCCGTATCTGTCATCACGGTCCAAGCGTACAATATTGAAATCATGGAAAGAGAGATCATCTCGCGAAGAAAGCCAAGTTTCGGACAGAGCAAAAACATCACAATTGAACTTATGAAATAAAAATTTGAATGTATCCAATTTAGGGATAAGACTACGACAATTCCACTGTAAAACAGTGATATCTCCGACCTCTCTATTTGAATTAGACATCAAGAGAGATAATCATTGCAAGGAGGGGTCATGTTTGCATCAATTGTTGCAAAATTGTCTTTAATACTGGAAGCATTGAAATGACAATGGTTCTGATGGAGTCGGAAACGTTAAAACACTTGAAGATTTGATCCAAAAGGTCAGACAACTTTATAAATCCCGATTGGGAAGTTGAGCTGGACGGAAAAATAGGGACAGTTGGGGTTTTTGATGTCCCCTCGAGTGCTGGGTCGTTCGAAGGTGAACTATTCCCACGGAAGCCAGGAGGAACCTGATTTTGCTTGTCCGCTGCACTCGTTTTTTTAGGCAAGCTAACAGGGGATATCACCGGAGGGACTTGTGATTGAATTTTGGGAGTGGTCACATTTTTGCGCCGGGGATTCCCTTGGGAAATAAACGGTGTACCCCCGTGAGCTGTGTCCGCTTCCATTTCGTCAACTGGCAACGTGGAAAAGATATTGTGTGAGGAGATTGGATGTTGTTGTTGTTGGGCCTGTGGAGAAGCGCCCTTTAAAATTTCCGCAAAAGTGCGTTTCGAGCGTTCCTTTAAAGAGCGCTTCTGTTTCTCCCAGCGACTCTTGTAATTTTCACAAGCTGAGAGCTCATGTGGGGTCCCCCCGCAATATGGACACTTATGCTCAGTCGCACTGCAGGATTTGCCCACATGTTGCTCTCCGCAAGTGGCACAGCGCTCCTTGTTGGCGCAGTAGTCTGCTGTGTGACCAACTGACTTGCATTTGTTGCAAGTCATGGGCTTTGGCACGAAGAGACGCAGCGGAAGCCTCAATTTGTCCACCATAACGTAGTCAGGGAGGGCGGAACCAGCAAAAGTTACTCGAAACGAGTCGGACGGCGTGAATTTTGTTTTTCCCTCTTCCTGGGACACTTTTCCTAATTGATGGCAGTCCAAAATTTTAACTTTCGTCAAAGGGAGCTTTTTAAATCTGCCATCTCCCTCTTTTATTAATGCGCTCGTCAGACCCGTTTCTGTGATCACCCCCGAAATTTCTACGTTATGGCAGGGCACATAGACGCGATATTCTAGTACGAACCTATTGTCGACAACAATCTCGTTAGCTTGCTTCCGATCAGCCACGACAACACGCAGTTTGTTCGGTCGAACCTTTCTAATTTCGACCACGGAGGAATAATTTTTTGTCAGATCTTTCATGATCTGAATGACGTTGAGCGATTTCCCGTTGGGTTTTGGCCGGAAGAAAACAACCCATGGGCCAGATCCAGATGCATCTTCTGGATAGACCTTGACACGCGGAGAGGGGACAACTGCGGGGGAGGACGAGGTCGATTGTTGAGCGGGAGCGGGAACAGTTGGGCTGGGAGGCAAGTTCGGGAGATAATCGGAAGCGGGAGCGGGAGATTGAGGGGGCGAAGTGGAAAAGTTTGCCAATTTTCTTGAAGGGGGCTTGTTGAGGTTGATTAACTCTTCCTCTAAAAAGACATCGTCTGAGGGGGGAACGCGTTTAAGCGACTTCCCAGTAGTTAGTGAGGAGGAAACATCAGATTCAATGTCCATATCAAGAGGATCGCACTCTGCCATTATGGCAGATATACAATTATACTTTTTCTTTTTTTTTTTTTAAAATCCTTAACCTAATATATATATAAACTAAAATACTTGAAGCGCACGGTGCGGATGATTTGTAACGGTGCTCCAATCGAACCACGTGATGATCGCTTGGCACAACAGCAATGGTGTATCGCACCACAATACGATGACGAGGAACGGCACACGCTCACAGCGCCCGCAGTGGAGGACTTCTCCCTCCCGCTGGTTGTGATTACTTATCACTTCACTCTCGCAATAAAGAAAACACCGTTAGAGCGACACAATCACTTCAGCGAAACCGATAACGGTATTGTTCCAACACAATAACGGACACGAACAACTTTGCGTCCAGCGGCTTCGGACTGCGCGAGCTGACTGAAAGCAAACTAGATGATGCTCCTAATTTGTTGAGTTTGGCAAGCAAAATTCCATGATCAACACGATCAAATGCCGCTTTCAGATCGGTATAAATAGTGTCGATCTGATTACCCTGTTCCATACTACGCAAGCATAGCGATGTAAATTCCAATAAATTTGTTGAAACTGATCGACCAGGGTAAAACCCATGTTGTGCAGTAGAAATGTAGCTTTTCACCCGAAACAGTAAATGATCATAAACAATGGCCTCAAGCACCTTAGAGCAAGCGCACAGGGAAGTGATTCCACGATAGTTCTCCACACTATGCTTATCTCCTTTTTTAAACACAGGGAACATAAATGATGATTTCCAACTTTCAGGAAACTTGTTCTTTCGTAAAGATATGTTGAATATTGTAGCGATCGGAGATTTTAGTGTTTCACAACATTTTTTCAATAAAGCAGCAGGAATACCATCAGGCCCAGGACAATAAGATTGTTTCAATTTGGAAACCACACAAGCAACATCCTCTGCAACAACGGAAAGAGTTCCGACTGAAAATCCGTCGCTAGCAACGTAACGCAAAGCATTATCAGGTGGTATTGATTCCATGCTGAATACACTCAAAAAGTATTTCGCAAACAAAGCACATTTACTACTGGTGGAAGACGCCACTTCATCATTTAGGAACATAGTCGACGGCAAGCCATTCTCATTGCGTTTATTATTAACAAATCGCCAAAAATGCTTAGGGTTGCCATGAATATTACGTTTTGTGTTACGCACATAGTTAAAGTATAGCACTTTATTGAGGGTTCTATATTCCCGACTAGCCAATTTGAAAAGGTGACAATTGTAAGCACTTCTGATTGAATGATAAGCGCGAAGGCAAGCATTTTTGCGGCGTTTTAGACGGCTAAGTTCCTGATTTCCCCATACAGGTTTACGGCGTGGACGAACCCGAGGGACATGTCGAAAGATTAATTCTTGAATCATAGCGGTGAAGTTATCAACTACATCATCAGCATCAGAACAGCTCGTCAAAAATGTCCAATCAGCATTGTAAAGGTCAGTATTAATTGCATCATAATCGCCTCGCCGAAAGTCAAACGCATTGGGATCAAATTCGTCGTTAAATAAAATACCGATAGGCTTGTCGTATCTAACCATGAGGGGGGGATGATGAGAGTCAATATTGCACAGCACATCAAGTGCCGTTGTCACTGAGCAAGCTAGTAGAGCACTATGATTGACGAAAATAAGATCCAAGAGCCGACCATTGTGATTAACCACTGAATTGATTTGGTGAAGACCGTTTATAATCCGATGAAAGCTGTTGCTGATCGATATCATTGTGTTTACACTCTAATACAAAATGAAAAAAACAAAGATTTTGAGAAACCATGAAGCGAATAGTCCGTTGGGAACACCATCTACGACAGAAGATAATTTTCACTAGATACGTTTTAGATCTCGATAGTTTGTTATATTACATCCTGTCTCGAACTCTTTGAAAGATTCCTTTGAATCGTAGTAAGAAAGGTCAGCACTAGCTCAAGGAAGGACAGAAGGATAATCCATTCAAAATGTCGCGAGGAATTCTATAAAACTCAAGCGCCCAACAACAAGTATAATAGACACACAAACCTCTGTGATGTGAGATCATAAGGTGAGTATAATGTTACCTAATAGTGGCAACCAAACACAAAGAGCGTTTTATTCACACACCAGAGCGTTTCCCAAAAAATGAACTTCTATCAAATGTTCACTTTTCAACTACGAAAAATTCTCGGGAATGGGGTTTGCAAACGCATCATCTGAAATTATTAATTTTGAGACTGCGATTGGGTACACGAAAACAAACCGGTAAACGAAAACCGACCGTAAAATCAAATTATGATTCTTGTCGAATCTGAAATTAATTCAATATAACATGAGAACAACAAACACGCAAAAGAAACTGGAAAATAGTAATGAAATTTCAAAAAGATGCTGGATACTTCGACGTTTCGTCTATATAAGTTAGTGTAAAATAACAAATGTGAACTTTTGCCCCATAGGGCAGAAATGCTGTTCTTTCACGCTAAGTGGTGCGGACTCAATTCACTTCATTTTCAAGCAAATTCATGCATGTTTTCAAGCGATTTCTTGCAATAAATTCTCAGACCACCAGGGATGCCAGATTTACAAATATGTTTGTAAATTTACAGACATATCTGTTAAACACTTTTTATTTTTGTTGTAGACTTTTTGGATATAACAATATTTCACAGGTTTTTGAAAAATAAGAGGCTTTATTCATCACATCAAAGATATTATGTTATGATACCATATGACATTTTTCCATAGTTTTAATACAGAAAAGTTATACTATTTAGTTTATATCAATACACATGACGTTAGACCAGCGATACTCAACCTGCGGCCCGGCAGTCTTTCTGGTTGGCCCATCTGGTGTGTATGAAGTTTGGAACTCGTACTTTTGCCCTGACAGCATTGCAGACGAAAGAGAGGATATGGTTATTCACAATAAATGAAAAATTGCATTCTCTGCCGGTAAGGAAAAATTTTGAACGAAAATTGTCTCTGATAATTATTTTCTGTTCTAGATAAGATTGTTTTGCTGAAATGCAAGGAGATTTATTGAAAAATAGTTAAGTTAGGGTCAGGACTATGTCTTCTATGTATTTAAACAACATCGAATAAAAATTTTCATTCTATTTTCAACAACTTACATTCGCTCTCGGGTCTGCTTATGACGAAATATGGGTACTGTTCGATATTGTTACCACAGACATGGTTCATGGCCGTGTGGTGATCTGAAACTTGTATAGCCTTGCATGGCGGATGGAAAATATACACTGCATTTTCTTATAAATTTCATCAACGACCTTGGTGGATGTCCAATATATCAACGAAGAAATACTGATTTTTATAAAAATTAACAACGCGTATGTATGTGTATGTATGTATGTGTAGATCGTTGAAACATTTAAACACACTTACAACACATAAGTTATTGAGTGGTCCGAAAAATATTTTTTTTCCACTTATTCCCAAAAATGAAAAATGAAAATTAATAACTTTTGAATCACTGAACTGATTTAGATGATCGACATATAAAATTCCAACTATCCAGCATCCATTAAATCGTATAACTTTGCACATGATAAGTTACATATAAATTCGTATCAAATCACAATCGCATAAAATATCAATCAAAATATCGATCATGTATATCTAAACTCGCATAAAATACAAAAAACACGATTTTCCATGTCATCGATGGATTGAGTGGTAACATTGTCGGATCAAATCGCATATCAGTCCAAAAAGCATCGCATATCGTTATGTACGGCTTTATATGCGTACAAAATATGGCATATACGTATATCGCCTCCACTTTTGCGTGTATATGCTAGTTATGTGCATCATATATCATACAAATGTGTTTTGGTTGTATGTTTATCGCCTCCAATTATACATGCGACTTAATGTTTGCTGGGTAATGACCTAGCCTTTTATTAAAAAATATTTAACTTGCGAAAAAAGTTATTATATTTTAGTAATTATTGATTGTAGTCGTATTTTTATTTTTTTAAGACTTTGGGCTAGAGGGCACTATATTTTTTTATATTTTTTCTTGAAAGCTGAGGATTTTTTACATAACATATAACGATATCGAAGATGCTATTTTTTTCGTTTTTTAGATATGATTTTTCAAAGTTAACCGGTGGTTCGAAAAATCATTTTTCCCCTTTGTCCAAAAATAACATTCTGCAAAAAATTATAACAATTTAACTACTGAACCGATTTAGATGATCGATATATTAAATGGAAGCCATTAAGCAAAATTTGAAAAAATATCACACTTGCGGGAAGTTTGGATTCTAGTAGCATAGGTTTAGTCACATACGAATATTGATCGAAGACTTAAAACATGTTAAATTAACAAAGTTATAACTTAAAAACGATAATTATAGCATCTCTGATATCGAGATATGTTAATTAAATAATCCTCAGCTTTCCATGAAAAATATAAAAAATATAGCGCTCCTATCTTTAACCGAGAAAACTATGAAAAACTAACTGAATCAATAATTACAAAAATAAAAAATTCAATTTTTTCGCAAAAGTAATTTTTTTCATAGAAAAATAACTCGTAAGCTTCAATTTGATATGTCGATGTTAGGAATCGGTCCAATAGTTCAAAAGTTATGACTTTTTGTAGTGGGAAAAATGGGGAAAAATTGTTTTTGAACCATCGATTAATTTTGAAAAATCATTTTTCAAAAACGAAAAAAATAGCATCTTCGATATCGAGATATTTTATGTAAAAATTCTCAGCTTTCAAGAAAAAATATAGAAAAAAAGCGCCCCCAAAGCCATGAATACATTAAAAAACGACTACAATCAATAATTGCGAAAATAGGATCCATATTATCTGCAAGTTCAATATTTCTCAATTAAAGCTCATTGGCTTGAATTTGATATGTCGATCATCTAAATCGGATAAGTGGTTCGAAAGTTATAAATTTTTGAAAAAAGTCATTTTGGAAAAAAGTGGAAAAAAATGATTTTTTGGATCACCATAAAATGGAAATGGGCACCCTAATGAAAAAATAAAAAAATACGAGTTTAATGTTTTGCGATAAAGAACAAAATTACCACTTTTGACGAAGATCTGAGAACCGCTATATTGGTTTGGCATGTAATGGCTGTATATATATACAAAATACAATCTTACGTGCATCGCGATGTACAAAGTAATAATGAATATGTGAAAATTAACGTTAAAAGACATTTCTATAGATCTGCACACTTTTACAGACTTTTCCACATTTTTAACAGACATTCACATGTTTTTACAGACTTTTTTTAAAAATCATCTGGCATCGCTTTCTTCCACTTTTCATCGAATATTTTCAAATCGCAGGAGTAAACATTTACGTGACTCTGACTTCGTTTGTTTTTATTTCGTTCGGAAAAACGTTATGTCAAAGAGAGGGGACATTAAAAATGCGTTGCTCAGTGAAAGGTTGAGATGCTCTTTCAGAGATGCAATGGTTAATCAAACAATTGACGGAAAAATGTAGCTCGTTCATTTTATAATTTTAATTATTTTTGCCCTTGACAACAATACCTCTTTTATAGTGTTGATTATAATAAGAAAAATAACACTCCTGATCGTTGGATCTCTTTTGACATTTCAATTGGATCTTTTTTGACAGCCGTTTTGATTCAGTCCTCACTACCTAGCTTTCACGGATATTTCGGATGAACGAAATTCGGGTGAATGTTATAGAGCAATTCCACACCAAATCAGCTCACCTTTGCCTCGTACCTCTCTGATTTTTTGATACTTTGTACATATTTTGGTAGCTATCTATAATCGCAGTTTTCATTATCAGATGACCAATTTTAATCACGACTGATTTTTTATTAGGGGTTATCCAGAATCACTGGCAAAAAAAACATCATGACTTGAAATCCACATATCTGATTGAAATTTGATGTACAGTAATGTTGTTGTTATGATTTAACAAATGGTTACAATTTAACAGTGTTGAAATTTCTTAATTTTTTAAATATTCATATCTTCATTTCGGTTAGTTCGACATGGCATTACGATACATTAAACAATGTTAAATTGATAGGCTTTTCTAATAAAAATATTTTGAGAAATATCGGAGGAAATCATGTTTTGAGCTATGGACATTTTTAATATTAAATTGAATTTTTGAGCAAAATGTTTTAACGGTGTATTCAATATGTTATTTATCGTGACCGGAATAAATCGCACCAGAAAACAACTGCAACAGAAACAACCGCTCAGAAAAAGTGTAGCAGGCTAGAAATATTGTGACGCGGGAAAAACAACATGATTTAACAAAAACAAAATGCCTCACCAAAAAAAGCGTAATTTACCGTTCAGAATCATATTTCGGACAACATCATATTTCGGAGACTTTGTTCTAATATCTTGAAATGCTTAATACACTGATGATATAACTGTAAAATAAATATCACAATTGCTTCTTTAGCGTAATCCCTTGGTTTCACTATCACTTCATTTGAGAATTACATTTGAATTATTACATAGTAGGAAAAAAACCATCCAAAATCCAAAATCCACTCATTATCGTCTGTGTTTGACATTTGCTTAGCGTGAGCACGTAGAATTTACCCGTTTATCAATATTTAAATGTCTCCCGTGTTTCATCAGTTCTCATCATCGTTAACAGTTTACTGTGATTGCTTGGTAAATGTTTCGCAGTTGACTATAAAATTTAATCAAGTGTAATGGAATTTTCGTTCAAAAAATTTACAAAATAAAGTGTCCAAAATTTGAATTCAATCTGTCCGAAATTTTATGTAGTGTCCGAAGTTTGATTTAAATTCGCTTCATTTGAAAAGCATTTTATTCGATGATTTTTTTATGTTTTCAATCAAATAGGTACCAAAGTAGAAAGCTTAAAAGCGTATTGAACTAATTTATTAAAAATATCAACCAAATAATACCTGTGCATAAAGCTTAGACCAGTTTTCTGCATCATATGCCTTAAGCGTCAGAAATATGATTCAGAACGGTATAGTATTATTTTTTTTTCGTTTTCGTTTTTCGAAAATCTGAGATCAATGTAATGGGGGCGAAACCTCCATTTGACGAGGATAAGGAATCGCGGCGGCCCAAACCGCCAAGATGTCTCGCGCGCAAACCTGTGTTCCACTGATTACCTGGTTAGTTTGAAACATAGGATACGATCTTCTAGTAAGCGCTTCATCACAGACTGTCTTCTACCGCAACACAATATTTCTCGCCTACTACACTTTTACTGAGCGGTTGTTTTCTAGTGCGATTTCTTCCGGAAACCATTATTTATCCTAAGTAGTTCATTGATTTTCCAACAACTTTGCTCTGTATTATAATTCAATCATACATCTGGATTATTTTTTTTTACAAATTACGGATTCCGGATACAACTTTGGAAAAAAAACATTCGTAATGAAAATCGGTCATCGGACAATAAAAATTGTGATTCTAGGTAGCTGTCATCATATGTACAAAGTTTAAAAAAAAACGGAGAGGGTCATTTCTAAATCACCTGGGTTTCGGTATATAAAAAAATGAAAATACAAGATATTCTTTTCTGGTCAATCTTTATTGAGGCAATGTTTATTGAGAACCTTTATTCCCCCCGTGATTCACTATTTTTGTATGATGATTTTGATTTTGATGATTTTTGTCTGTCTGTTCAACAGGTCAGATAATGTTGATCTTCTTCTAAGTAATTGAAACGACCTCTCCAGTATTTAAAGGTGTTCTCATACGAGGTAATTCGGTGTTCTTTGTGCAGTCTCGTCATTATCCAAATACCTTTTTGATGCAGCAACATGCGAAACGCACTTCTTCACCAAGCCTAACATTTGTTGAGTCTTCAAATTAGTGAATGTGTCG
Source organism: Toxorhynchites rutilus septentrionalis (assembly GCF_029784135.1). Lineage (NCBI taxonomy): Eukaryota > Metazoa > Arthropoda > Insecta > Diptera > Culicidae > Toxorhynchites > Toxorhynchites rutilus. The sequence goes on from NC_073746.1 coordinate 229,543,231, forward strand.
CCAATCATAAAAATTTCGATTTCCCTGAAGACAGTTCTAAGTTTGTTCTCAATCTTAATGGAAATAATTGATTGCTGATTGCTAGTAACTCTTACTCTTACGCGGCCAGTATTACACTAATCTCAATACACTTACAAAAATCTACTTATCTATATATATAAAAATGGATTTCTGTATGTCTGTCTGTCTGTCTGTCTGATTCTTATGGACTCGGAAACTACTGAACCGATCAACATGAAAAATTGTATTAGGCTGCCAAAAAAGTCCTGCGGTATTTTTTTTTTAATTTTCATTTTTTCATAAAATTAGTTACAATCATCTGTTTTAAGTCAAATATGCGCCGTTTTGTTCGATGGCTTGTTCCCAACGAGATGCCAACTTCATAATACCCCTGTTATAGAAGCTCGCTTCCTTATTGGCAAAACACTCGGATAGCCAATGTTCATAGGCCTCTTTTGTGGCTAACTTCTGACTACCTAGCTCGTTCGCCATGGACAAAAACAGGTGGTAGTCACTTGGTGCAAGGTCCGGACTATACGGCGGATGCAAAAGAACCTCCCATCCGAGCTCCCGGAGCTTCTGGCGCGTCACCAAAGAAGTGTGTCCTGGCGTTGTCCTGATGGAAGGCAATCCGGCCTCTGTTTATCAAAGATGGCCTCTTCTTCATGAGTGCTACCTTCAAGCGGTCCAGTTGTTGGCAGTACAGGTCCGAATTGAGCGTTTGGCCATAGGGAAGCAGCTCATAATAGATTATTCCTTGACAATCCCACCAAACACACAGCAGAACCTTCCTGGCCGTTAATGAGGGCTTGGCCACCGTCTGAGCCGCTTCAGCGGGCTTCGACCACGACCATTTGCGCTTCACGTTGTCGTAAGTGACCCACTTTTCATCGCCAGTCACCATCCGCTTCAGAAACGGGTCGACTTTGTTGCGATTCAGCAGCGATTCACATGCGTCGAAACGGTCAAAGATATTTTTTTCCGTCAACGTGTGTGGCACCCATACATCGAGCTTCTTTGTGAATCCAAGCTTCTTCAAATGGTTAATAACGGTTTGATGACTTATCCCCAGCTCTTGGCCGATGCTACGGCTGCTACTATGCCGGTCTTTCTCGGCTAATTCAGCGATTTTGTCGCAATTTTCGACGACAGGCCTTCCGGAGCGTGGCGCATCTTCGACGACCTCTACACCAGAACGAAAACGTTGAAACCATCGTTGTGCGGTGGAAATGGAAACTGTATCGGGTCCATAAACTGCACAAATTTTATTGGCGGCTTGAGATGCATTTTTGCCTTTGTCATAGTAGTACTGTAAAATATGTCGGATTTTCTTTTTCTTTTGCTCCATATTTGCGACACTATAACTCACAAACGACTTAACCAAACAAAACACTGTCAAGGAGTATATTATAGCGCGCAAAAATACCTTTCCAACAAGCTATAGTATGACTCGATACAATGAATACAACTAGAACTACGCGCTTACAACGACACCTCGCGGAAATACCGCAGGACTTTTTTGACAGCCTAATATGTAGGGGTTTTTGGGGTCGGGGAAGGTTCTTATGATAGTTCGAAAACTCTCCCTCCACTCTAAGGGGGGGCTGCCATACAAATGAAACACAAATTTCTGCATTACTCGAGAATTATTCAAGCAAACGAAACCAAATTTGGCATGTGGAGGTTTTAGGGTGCAATAAACGATTTTTTGAAGGTTACATACTCCTCCCCCCTCTCTTAGGGGGGGCTGCCATACAAATGAAACTCAAATTTCTGCATTACTCGAGAATTAATCAAGCAAATGAAACAAAATTAGGCATCTGGAGGTTTAAGGGTGCAATAAATGCTTTCACGGTGGTAAGATACTCCTCCCCTCTCTTAGGGAGACCTGCCAGGTAAATGGAACACAGTTTTTTGTATTACTCGAGAACTAATAAAGTAAATGAAACCAAATTAGGTATATGGAGGTTTTGAAGCGCAAAAAATGTTTTCACGGTGGTTAGACACTCCACCCTCCTCTCTAAGGGGGAGCTGCAATACAAATGAAACACAAATTTCTGCATTACTCGGGAATTATTCAAGCAAACGAAACCAAATTTGGCATGTGAAGGTTTTAGGGTGCAATAAACGTTTTTTCGCAGGTTACATACTCCTCCCCCTCTCTTAGGGGGGGCTGCCATACAAATGAAGCATACATTTCCGCATAATTCAAGAACTAATCTAGCAAACGGAACTAAATTTGCCATGTGGAGGTTTTATGGGGAAGAAACATTTCTAAGGTGGTTCGACACTCCTCCCCCCTCTCTTAGGCTGTCATACAAATGAAAACAATTTCTGCATAACTCGAAAATCAATCAAGCAAAAGGGGCCAAATTTGGCATGTGAAGACTTTAGCGGGCACGAAACGTTTCTATGGTAAATGGACACTCCTCCCCCTCTCTAAGGGGAGAAGATGGGAGGGGTTTTTCTTTATTCTATCATATTTTCTGTTTCAAACATTTATTCCATGTAACGGTGAAACATGTTATTTGCAAGTGGTTGGAAAATCTTGAACGAGAATTGTGTCTGAAACTAATCTCATATTATAATGATGAGTTTTGGTGGAAGTACTAGGAATTTTTTAGTAAAAGGTAAATTCAACAAGGTCGATTAGAATATCAATCAATGAACAGTTCTGTGATTGGACTCATGAACTTGCGCGTGAATGTCTGAAGGTATTGATAAAAAAAAACGAATTTTGGTCGGGACGAAATTTGCCGGGTCAGCTAGTTATAATATAAACCATTATCAGAAAAAAAAAACTTTTCCAAATTCCTTGTAGAAAACATGAAACACTATTAAATAGGATATTTTTTTTAACTAGTAATAATCGCACCTCGGTAAAACCTCATTGGTTACGATATCGCCACTGCGCAAAGCTAAATAGGATATTTATTCTAAACGAAAAATTTTATATTCGTTCAAAATTTTTATTTTAAAAATTGTTTATTTCTTTCTTACATTTAACGCTTTATTTGCACCATGTCATATGTCGTTTTTCTTAACTTCGTATTTGCTAATAAACAGCCGAATATTCGGCTATCCGGCCTCGAAGCTGGCCGGATATCCAGTATGCGGTATCCGGCCAAATCACTATCCGTTTCTTCACTAAAATAAACCATGGATCAGTATAGATCAAACTACTTTGTCTATATTCGGTCTCATCTCTAATAGAACATTGGGTAGCCAGTCTACTCTTTACTCATCACTAGAGCTCTGCTTAGAAATTTACCTGGGCGGAGACAACGAGCTTGAGATGTTTGTCGAAAAAATCGCACGCGGCACGTACCTGGACCATCAACATCTCGTCCCAGATCTTGGAAATGAGCTTCTTAAATTGATCCATAGTGCTCATTTTATGTTACCTCTTCTTGGCTAGCATGTATGATCATATAACAAAGAAAGTTAGCTGGGAGGGCACAAAGATTGATCGAGAAAATCAGTCAAATCTCTCGACACCACGATTGGACGATTGGATACCATGTGCGCCGGAGCGCCGTCCTGTTGAAAGACGTACTGTTCCTTCCCGTAGAGGTCCCGAAGTGCCGGACCACAACATTCCCCAGAACTTCGGTCTTATAGCACGCGGCGTTGATTTTCACGTTTTTCTCGATAATCACCAGTGGGTTCAACAAGTTCGAATACAAATTTTCATCGTTGTGTATGAGGGCACCATGTATATTCTGTGTATTAATTTGAGTGTCTGCTTTAGCCTCATATATAGGCTGACCGACGCGCTCAGTGTCGACTTGCTGTCATTTGTTGTTTGTTTACCGCGCACGATGAAGCAATACCGCGATGTCGATGTACAGTTGTTTGCGAGAAGTGAGCGACGGTTGAAATTCCATGCAGTGGAGCGGAATTTCATCTATACCAAAAATAAAGAAATGTCGTATTTCTGATCGGAATTTGACGCTTTATTTGACATACTTAAAATTATCCAATTTAAGTCAAATATGCAACTTCAATATCCCCCCTTATAAAACCCCCCCTTCTTATTTGCAAAAAACTCATACAGCCAGTTTTCGCAAGCCTCTTTTGAGGCCAACTTAGTATCACCAAGAGCGTTTTGCATGGACCGGAAGAGATGATAATCACTTGGAGCCAGGTCCGGACTATATGGTGGGTGCAATAGAACATCCTATCCGAGCTCCCGCAGTTTCTGGCGGATCATCAAAGATGTGTGAGGCCGAGCGTTGTCCTGGTGGAAAACAACACCATTCCTATTGATCATTTCTGGCCGCTTCTGGTCAATCGCCTGCTTCAACGGTCAAACTGCTCACAGTAGATAACCGAGTTTAGGGTCTGGCCATAGCTGAGCAGCTCATAGTGGATGATTCCCTTCCAATCCCACCAAACACACAGCAAAACCTTCCTGGCCGTCAATCCGGGCTTGGCGATGGTTTGGACCGGCTCACCGCGCTTCGACCACGACTTTTTTCGCTTTAGTTTGTCGTACGTGATCCACTTTTCATCACCAGTCACCATCTTCTTCAAAAATGGGTCGAGTTCGTTCCGTTTCAGCAGTGCTTCTTCTTCTTGAATGGCGTTAACGTTCCCTGTGGAACTTTTGCCGTCTCAACATATGCATTAATTAGCGTCATTCATTAATACTTAGTTGAGATTTCTTAAGCCAAATAACACGCCTTGAATGTATTCCGAGGGGCAAGCTCTAGAATACGCGTGACCACAGTGCAAGTCGGAGGAAATTTCTTTGACGAAAAATCCTCCGGCCAGAACGGGAATCGAACCCGAACACCCGGCATGATAATGTGAGACGCTAACCACTCGGCCACGGGTTTCAGCAGTGCATCGCAGGTGAATCAACGGTCTAAAAGATTTTTTTGCGTCAACTCGTGTGCCACCCATACATCATGTTTTTTTGGAATCCAATCTTCTACAAATGGTTCAAAACGGTTTTATGGTCTATACCCAGTTCGTGGCCAATCGAGCGAGTGCTCACATGCCGGTCTACTTGGATGATTTCAACGATTTTATCGGTTTCCACGACGATTGACCTACCAGTACGGGGTGTATCTTCGACAGCTACTACACCAGAACGAAATCCATCAAACCAACGCTGTGTTGTGCGAATCGTTACAGTATCGGGTCCATGAACTACACGATTTTTTTTCGGCCGCCTTCGTTGCAGTTTTACCTCGCAGGTAGTAAAACGTAAAATATGGCGAATTTCTTACTTGATGGACTCCATCTTTGACGCGCTATAACTTGAGACTGAAAAGGACAATCATAACACTGTCAGAACGACACTTGTAGCACAGATTGTCCTCTTTAAATAGCCGTATAGTATGGCCCGATTCGATAAGTAGGTACAACACAAGATATGTTTAAGTGTTGCCATATATTGACAGTATACGACATTTCTTTTTCCCCAACCCAATATGTCGTAAATGTTCTCAATAAACATTGGTTCAATAAAAATTGACGCAGAAAAGAATAATTTGTATTTTCATTTTTTAATACATTTCATACACCATTCATCTACCCGAGTTTTCGGCATAGTTGAGTCACTAAATGTATTCTGCAACATTTTCAACGTTTCGGCACAAGAAATTTTATTTGGAACACAAATTTCACACAATGCCTTTGACTAATAGAATTATTCATACAAACAATCGCCGAGCGAATAATAAGTCAACTCGTTCTTACTGATACTATAAACAAACTAAATGACAGATCGCTCAAAATTGAGATTGAGACCACTAACACTAGTACAAACTTGACAATAAAACTGAGAAATGATCAGCGGTGTGTGTTTCATAAATATATCTTTCTTAGGGAATCACCCAGCGTATCTATTTTAACGGAGAAACGTCTTACCTCGTGCTCGTTGATGATGAAAGTGAAGTCCAGGGCCAATGATTACTAAGCAAAGGTTTATGCGGTGTCGATGTCTTCCCGTTCACCCTACGTGTCATATGTTTGAGAGAACACATAGTGAAATCGGTCGTTCTATCATTGTGTATCACACAAGCGGGATGATTCAAAATTACAAATTCCCGGTATATATTTGATAGATTGTACATTTTGAGGTAACGAATATCAAATCAAGGTCAAACTCTGATATTCTATTCTAATAAATTAGACAAAAGTTAGAATTTAGAAGATCTATATATATGAAGATTATTTAATACATATACCTACTTTCTCAATAATGGTTCAAACAAATTTGCACATGAAACAACGTATAAATCTCACCCATTTAGCATGATATGAACAGGTGTTAGTTTTACCACCATCAGGTTATCATTTTAACCGCAAACTAGAAAAATGTTCGATTTTACTAATTTTTTTCTTTTAATGAAATATGTACTATTTTTTTATAATAAAAACCGTTTGATGTCTTAAACATTTAAGTAATAATATTCTTCGATGAACGGGGGTTGTAGCGGTATGTGGACGCAGTAAATGGACATATTCCTTAGGATATTCATTTTAACCGCATTTCCCATAATCATTTCATGTTTTCGAGTACTGTTTATCTATCGAATCGTGGTAATACGGATATTACGGAATTGTCATAAGTCATAATAGCCACTTTGTAACATATTTTGCCTCGTTCTGGAAGGAGATCTGGAGATCTCAACTCTCCGGCCAGCATTAGAACCGTTATTTGTTCTGGGCTTATGATTGAAGAACTTAAAAAATACTTACAAGGAAAAACTACAAATGATTGAAAATTACAGCTTTATGCATTTTCTTCACAGTCCCTGGTGCTCGCTAGTCTCCCCTAGTTCAGAAATAAAACTAAATAAATCAGTTACATCTGAATAAATCTTCTTTTTCGAACAGTTTTAACGAACAGTATTAACATTCGCAAAATTCACCTTTCCTGACTTTTTCAACCTGCTTCAATATCAAACTTATGCATTTCAATAACTAAGAATGATTTCCACACTGCACATTTCAATGTTTCCAATTTCCGCCGAATCCCGTATTTGTGTGCTCTTGATCAAATCAACAATAACGTGGCAAATTTATTATATCGAAAACTAAATAGAAATACGTTCACTCGTGCTACATTATTTATCTATGCTTTCATAGCCATCTGGGTGGATAATGAAAACAGGAAAAGAAATTCCATCTTTTCCATATATTGAACCATTTTCCAAACGGGAGCAGCAGCTACGCGTTGATGTACGCCGGAAATTGAGGAAGATAAGACGGTTGCGAGGAAAGTCTATGCTTCGTAACCGGTCCCCATAGCGGGACAGGTGCGAGGCGGGATTGCGCCCTGCAAGGTCAACCTCAGTCTTCCACTTTCTTTCCGTTTGTCCCCCAAGTGAGCTAGGTAGGATGTGAAATAAATTCGATTTTTGACTAGGTTGAAGAGCGCATGAAGCGGTTTGTTAGCGCACGAAGATTACGTCAATGGTAGAATAATTGGATTACTTGGGTGGGCGCATCGTACCTGAGGAATTAAATTTCACTGCTCACCTCTGGGTGTATTATAATCCGGAATAATTGACTGGAAAATCTGATTGTAACCTTTTGTTTCAGAAATATAATGGCGCCAGCCGGTTTGTGGTGAACGCTGGTGGTCACTGCAATCCTGATTTGAGCTGTGTCATTAATGTTTTCTCTTCTTTTATATTTTCTTTTAGGTGAGTACCCACATCGATTCGATTGGCAAGTATTCACGGATAAGTACCCTCATGAAATATTTAAATTGACTGCTGGTAACACAAACGTTTAAGTAGAGTAGTGCACGATTTATTCTGTAGCGTGTGATATTGAGTTGGGGTTGTTAGAGTGTTTATCGATATCGATGTTGCCCAATTTTCTTCATGTCTAACTCTATTTGTTTGAAGCTCGTGTCATTGAGCGAATGTGAGAGAATGTAATTGATGCATTATATACGATGATTCCCTAAAAATACACCTGAACACGAATCACACCTAGGTCGATTATTACGGTATCTGGGAGTACTATATCAACCCTTCACATAATAAGATAGTACAGCTCGGACTCGATTTTCCGGAGACTCGATTATCCGGGATTCGATTATCCGGAGTATGTTATTTTTGGTTTTCGGAAATTTTGAATAATTTTTCACAACCCCATCAATATGGGTATCAAATGAAGGTGCTCGACTAGTAGAACACAGTAGATCATGAAAAACCCTAATCCAAGATGGACGCAGTTCCCAAATGAACAATTATGTTTTAATTGTTTAATTCAGCTTGCCTGTTTGTATGTATGTTTGAGTGTTTGTAGGGTTGTCCCATATTAATTGAAATTTGACTCCGTTCCTAATCACTGAATGAATTTGCAACATACTTTTAATTCAACTGCCATTTTAAAACTGTGAATTCCATGATCTTAAAAAAATCAATTTGGCCGCCTCTAGAAAAATGGCTGTGTGGCTCTACTTGGAGAATTCACTACATTATGAACAACATAAATTCGAAAAGGTCGCCGCCACAAAATGGTCGAATATATATTAATTTGAATTGATGTTGTTTATTATGTTTTGTGTTCTCCAAGTCAATCCATTCAGCCATTTTTCAGCGGTAGCCAAATTGAATTTTTTAGATCATGAAATACGCAGTTTTATAATGACAGTAGAATTAAAGGTGTCTTCCAAAATCCGGATCAATCAGTCAACAGGAACGGGGTATATTTTCTATTCATGGTGGCCAACCCTACAAACATTGAAATATACATACAAACAGGTCAAGCTGAATGAAATTATTTAGAAAGTAATGAGTTATTTGGCAACTGCAGCCATCTTCGATTTGGATTTTTCATGATCTGCTATGTTTTACTAGTTGAGGATAATCGAGTCCGACCTGTAATATTAAAATTGCGCCTGATAGAAAACTATCATTGTAGGCGTAGGCGCTTCATATAATGCGTTTTCTTTACATCTGGCACAATAGCCATATTGCACCTAATGCTATGTCGAGTATACCCCAACCCATGTAAATTCTCAGCATGATAATTTTCGCACCACGCTGCCGGCGGCACCGCGTTGATTACAACATACAGTGTACAGTAGCACCCTCCGGTGCTTTGTTTTCTTGAAGCACTCTTATTATGCACATCCTGGCGGGGAAATATCCGTCCGCGTGAACATTACTTTACCAGCACTTCATTTTATGTATGTTCCCTGGAATTGCACTTTCTTAACAAAGCACAGACCAAACATAATTAGTCCCGCTTGGTGAAGACTGAAATTCGATTTTGATTTCTGTTTATTTGATTTCAATTTAGCAGAAAGAACAGGCAAAACATTCCGTGCGTCATAAATGTATGCTTCTCAAATTTTTGAATAATAATAGTTAATGCAAGTCAACCTATTGCTTAGCAAAGATAAAAAAAATATTATTATTGTTCATCATTATTCAATAGGATTCTCTAATATTTACTCGAATTCCATCTACCCGAAAGACATTCACTCGAACGAGAAATTTATCCGAACGTAAAGTTTGTCCTAATGCCATACAAACCAGTACTACAATTAATATGTATATAAAGATTGGAAGAAAAAAAAGACCGGAATGGTAACGCCAGACCGCATATTCATGGATGTATCAAACAATATCTAGAAAGAATGAACTGGGAGGTTCCACCTCACCCGCCGTATTTCCCAGACTTGCTTCCTCCGATACTATTTGTTCTGGGCCATGGCGTCGGCCGTTTCTAAAGGGCGTTTCCGGTCTCATGAAGAAATCAAACATTGGCTTGATAGCTGGGTTGATCCAAAACATCCAGACTTCTACTAGCTTGTACTCCATCTATTGCCTGAAAGATGAGCTATGGAGATTTTGTAATCGAAGAAAATCTCCCTATATTGTAAATAACCTATAAATTATTTTCATGCTGGATAATTCAATTCTGTGACATGGAATGTTATGCCTGTTTAAATACTCCATAACTAATAAGTTATGTTTCCATGTATCGGTTTATTTCTAAACACAAAATCTGTATGTTCGCTAAGTATGTTTCTTTTTTACTTCCAGGTCCGTTTAATTGGCTACTGACATTCCTCTTAGTTTCTTAGTTAGAACTGTCAATTGAAAATCTACAAAATGAGAGTGATTTCCATTCAGAGAGCATTTTACTATCGTGTGAATTAGAACAAAATATTTTAAAAATCCTAATACAATATTAAAGCTAAACTCCCCTACCTCACGCAAACACACATGGAAAGCTTTGGGAGTAGAAAACACAGCACAAAGTAACGTTGACTCTACACTGTAGAACCTATCACAGAACAACTTCGATATGCACATCGTGTCATACAAATATCTGCAAAACAACAGACAAAGACTGACAAATATAGGAACTAGCTTTCGCCGTTAACCGTCTTTTCTGACGCCACACATGAACATATCCTATCCACAATTTCACGAAAAACACTGCTCCACGCCATCACACCACTTCAGAAAACAAAGAAAACCGTATCATTGGAGATCAAATTTGCAGAGAGCAAGCTGTACACTTCCACCTGTCCAATGTAGGTTCTCTCACATTTTTTCTACTCTTATTACAATTCATTTTTCCTTCCGATTCTATTAATCCGAACCGCTCGGTTTATCGTTCGCTATCGATTATTAAATGTTTTTCCGCGCTGTTTTCCATTTGCTTTGCATTGTGAACAGTTGTTTGATTAATGTTTATGTTTTCGGTGGAAATCCGATAGCGTTACAAAGTTATCCCGCGGTTGTCAATGTACACTATTGATCTTAGGATTTCTTTGAAATATGGTCCAATCTTCCGCTCACTTTGGGAACAAATAACGAGCAATCAATCGACCCATTCTCGAGCATTCGTCGAACCGTACTAAAGAGATTTTTTCTCGGTTTGTTGTCCATCCATTCCTTGTCGTTTAAAACAGATTTGTTAGTCAGTACGATCTTGCTTTTCTTGTGCATCAATTTATGGTCAATTTCAAGAATGGATGTGATAACCTCTTTTTTTGTTTTATTGCTTACACATTAGGATATTAGGAGAATATTAGTAAGGGTACGTTATGAATAATGTGTTGTTTCATAGGTTGTTCAAGACGAGCTATTCCATGGTTAGTCATTTATCAGGTATAGTGGGGAGAAAAATTTTGTTTTCATAGGAATAAGTGTGAACATTTCTTTGATTAGTCCTCGAAGTGTGCATTAACAAAACCCTCACATGGGATGTTTAGTTGCCTTCAAGAATCTTATGAATTATTAATTTCTTTGACATAAGTGATGTGATCACGCAAACTCAGTGCTTCTCAATGAAAAAAAAAATGTCGAAATGGACGCATACTAATAAAAAATATTGTGTTCCAATATTCGAGGGCGGCCGGCTATAATTGATGGGAGTTTTATATTGAATTGTCGAATTTTAGATTAACCTGAAATGACGAAAATTAATGCGCTATGCGGCAGAAGATAAGAGATCTGAATTTGGGAACGGGAAAGTGAATATAGATTCTGAACCCGAATTCGAATCAGAAATTTTGAGTATGGAGTCCGAAGAATCAATATAAGATTTTGTTTGATTGGTATCATAGTTTAAAATTTCAACTCTACGATACAGAACATCAAATTCTAAATTGAATCTGAAATCTAACATTTGTGCAATATGGCAATAGGATCCGTATCGGGAAACTTCTTTCTTATATTTATTAAAGTTGTCGTTACATCCCGGTAAGCGAATCCAGTGCACTCGATCCATGACTGTATCTTTCCATCTTTTTGTATTCCCAGTTCTGGCTGAATCTTGCTCCAAATCTCTCGCTCAATTGCCACCAAATTTTATGCAAACCTTGATAACTTCCTAGATGCTTGATAAAGATATGATCCATTGCTGCTTTTGAAATCCGCACCTCTGCTTGTTTGATTCGTTCCTTATCCTATTTTCCGCATAAATTGTTGAGCTCCGGTTCAATTTCAAACTTAAGTTCTTTTATCTCCAAAACTCCAAAAACGCTATACGCTATACGAGTTACTCAAACCACTTTCTAACAATCAATGTTCCTTACACAGCATTGGTACAGAAAAACATCTCATGTGAAAGATAGAGAAGCAAAGAAGTAGGTACGACTGAAGATTTACAGTTTGGAGCGAACAGACGATATGTGATCCATTGATTGACACCTAGATTAAAACAAGTACGATTGGTCTGATGCAAAAAAAAACTCCCGAAACAGTCCAAAAACGTGGCTAGCAGGAAGCCAACCAGACTTCATTTCCGCAAAAGATTGACTATCCGGTAGCCCAAACCTCATTCCACTTGATTATTCACATTGGGTCAAGTTAAAGGAGCATGTCTATGCATGTTCTTATCAAAATTTACAATTGCTTTGAACTCTACCTAGAAGGCAGCTCGCTCGCGGCTTTACTGGGTATAATGAACTAGTAAGTGTCAGTTCCATTTCCACTTCTATTTGCTGTATCAGTTTGAGATACTCATCGAAGTGCTCCACATCCCTGCATATGGTTTGCGGTACATAGTCTCTGCGAGATTGGTTAACCATTTCGTGGAACATCCGCGTTTCTGTATAGTTGATCCATTTCTTCATGATCACGGTCCTCCTGTTGGCGCTTCTTCCGTCTCAGAATCGTGATCATGTATTCCTTGCCCGTTTATGCTGGGCCCAGTTCTCTATCATCTCAGAGCCCAGGTAGATCGCCCAGTGGCGAGTTTTCTATGCCACAGCTCCATCGCATTCCTCATCGAAAGGTGCCTACGTTGGCTATTTTTTCGAAAAACTGTTCATCGATGTTAACATGGTTCATCTGGTTTGTCATTAGTTGGTTGAGTGATCTCCATGTGGCCTTGTTGATGTCCTTATCTTAAAATTATGTGTGTTCATGTCCTCATATATGATCTTAATGTTCCAACGTTATAGAATGCCGTAGACAGCTTCATGAAGAATGCTTCCTTCTCGACATCGGGTCTCCCTTTGTGCAAACAGTGCACGTTGATGATACTTTGTTGTAGACTCGGCCTTCCATGCTAAACACACTCATACTGTCGCTGATCACCAGCCACTTGCTTGCACGACTCTGCATTTTGACCAACACAATGAAGCCGGTATCTATATTGCTTGTTCAACCGCTGGAAGTACCAGGTTCTGTAGCCACACACCCTCCGGACATTCTCCTCTTTTCGACAAAGCTTCTGCAGCGAAACGATACCGGAGTGACGAGGTTCATACTGATCCAGTACGATTCCGTCGCCGTCTGGGAAATTCAGCAGTACCTCAGTACCAAGTACCAAGTTTTCACTCCACGTCCTTAACCCATTTTATGCCAAGTGTTCGAAAAATTGAACAGCAACTTTAATAATTCTTCATGGCTTTTGAAAACAATCATATGGTAAGGTTTTGGCATAACCTCGCATAACCTAACAAAAAACAAAATCTTATGAAAATCAAAAATATGTAAACTTTTCTACAGTATTATTTTGATAAACGATAGCCCAATTCAATGTTTCTTACATTGGATTGAACCAAAAAAAATGTAACGAAAATGTAGGTTTTGACCAATGTTTTCGTTTGATGATTTTTTTATTGTTTGTCATTTTCTGGAAAACAAAGGAACGAAATAATTCTTGAAGTTTGGGGTTTCTGTACCAATAATCGAAACTACACAGATGGCTTTTGTTAAAAAATATTTTTTACAGCTTGATCGTTAATGGGTTAATTCGGTATCTAGGTTGTTAACGATTGTTCCATGCTGTATTCTCTTCTTGATTATTCGTAGATTTAATATTCTACCATCCTATCCTAAAGGGTGTGGCACATCAAATTGCATCACGGAAAAAACGCTGTAGAAATTCGCCCAGTAGACCGATCCTTTTCAAAATTTTAGACAGTAAAATAAAAACTATTAAACAACTTTTGGCATTTTCTTTTTATTCATACTTCGAGCCCAAGCCCGTATGCTCGCACCTTCCTCTTTACCCCATCCATAAGGTTCTGTACAACGTCAGGTTGTAGTTTTTTTTGAACAGAAATCCATTTTCTCTTGAAGTCCGTCTCCGATTTGACAACTTTTGGGTTCTTCCGGAGGGCCTGCTTCATAATCGCCCAATATTTCTCTATTGGGCGAAGCTCCGGCGCGTTGGGCGGGTTCATTTCCTTTGGCACGAAAGTGACCCCGTTGGCTTCGTACCACTCCAACACGTCCTTTGAATAGTGGCACGAAGCAAGATCCGGCCAGAAGATGGTCGGGCCCTCGTGCTGCTTCAATAGTGGTAGTAAGCGCTTCTGTAGGCACTCCTTAAGGTAAACCTGCCCGTTTACCGTGCCAGTCATCACGAAGGGGGCGCTCTGCTTTCCGCAAGAGCAGATCGCTTGCCACACCATGTACTTTTTGGCAAACTTGGCTAGTTTCTGCTTGCGAATCTCCTCCGGAACGCTGAATTTGTCCTCTGCGGAGAAAAACAACAGGCCCGGCAGCTCCATTACCAGGCAATGCGGCTTCGTCAGCATTTCGGTGTACAGCTTCCGGGCTCGCGTCTTCCCCACCATGTTTTGCCTTTCGTCGCGGTTTGGAGCCTTCTGAACCTTGTATGTACGCAGGCCCTCCCGCTGCTTGGTCCGCTGGACGAATGAACTTGACAAATTCAGCTTATTGGCGACATCCCGGACCGAACTTCTCGGATCACGTCTAAACTGCTTAACTACGCGCTTGTGATCTTTTTCACTGACGGAGCATCCATTTTTGCCGTTCTTCACCTTCCGGTCGATGGTTAGGTTCTCGAAGTATCGTTTTAGTACTCTGCTGACCGTGGATTAGACGATTCCCAGCATCTTACCGATGTCCCGATGTGACAACTCCGGATTCTCGAAATGAGTGCGCAGGATTAATTCACGACGCTCTTTTTCGTTCGACGACATTTTTCCAAATTTACGAAAAATTGACAGTGAAGCATGGCCAACGAGATCTATACACTCTTATCTGATTATAAGCGAAAGCTGAAGATATAATTCCTAAAAATTAAATTTCTACAGCGTTTTTTTCCGTGATGCAATTTGATGTGCCACACCCTTTACTAGCGTAGCGATGGTTAGCCTCGAGATGGATCTGCTGACTTGGATGTAGCTGGCGAGACACCGCACTTCATTCGTCAGCCACTACTCTGGAGAACAGACGTTGTTTGGGCCGCTCCACATGGAGAATGGACGCACCGAGGTTTCGTGCTTAAGTGCTAATAGCGGCGTCAAGTCGCTATACTGACTAACACACTTTCAAATGAGATGACTTCTTAACTCTTTTGGGATGAATTCCTAACCACACTTACGTAACGTACCCACAAATATTCAGTGTTGCGAAAACAGTATTTTTTTAGACTTTAGATGTTGCTTGGCAATGTTTGCTTCTATTTCAGTAAGTTTATTAATTTTTACATTATTTTCTTTCGAACATATTCACTTGTACATGTATTTTTTTCTAGCTTAATTTACACGTGAAAGAGTTTACGCTCACACCTCAAGTCAGCTTTTTGTACTCTCTTTACACAAAACGTTTTTTCTCCTAATGAAATAATCAACACAAACATTTAAAACTTAAAAAGCGTCAAGAAAAGAATTGGAATTTCCCACCATAAGTGTTTGGAAATTCCCACCAGTTCGCACGTAAACGCTTAAATATTTCGAGTATATCTTCACCACTAGGAGGAGTTTTAATTTTAAATGCTATTAGTGATGACTAGAATAAATAGTGAAAACAATAGTTGAACGTAAAAATGAGAATCTAGCGTGCATTTCACATGAGTTTACCCCATAGAAATAAATTAAAGCTCTTTTCCAACAGTTAAGCCAGGCATAGCTTCTTAACTCAGACAAAAAAGCTTTCGTTCCGCGCACAGTATTACACTACTTTTATAGCTAGCTTTATTTTACCCAAACCTTGCGAAACGTTTAGCCGGCTTTGCAGCACGTGACACCATCGCGCTCGGTTTCGCTTCTCCGTTGCGATGACTACGCCACCGCGCGACTGCTCGCCGAAACAACGCACGTGCGCCGGAAGCTTTAGTAGCACTCATACATCGACGTCATCGCTTTCATCGGCTGCGGCTTCCCCCTTCAGCAGCCACAGCAGCGGCGGGGGTTATCATCATTTCCACGCGCTCACGTCGACCACGGCAACGGCCCCGGCCAGTGCCTATTCGCTCGAGTCGACATTTTCCTTTGCTGGCGGTAGGTTATTTTTCTTTTGTGTCTTTTGCGAACCAAGCGGATTTTAACGAGGTTCGCGGTATCCACACACACACACAAATCTTTGATTTTGAATGTTTTCCCATCCAATCGTCTCAGTAGTCATCCACTACAAACAGTTTTCCACTCCAAACTGCCACTTAACTCATCCTGCTTGTCAAATCTCAACACAACAGAACAACAACAAAATACCGAGAAAACAATCTTTTTTGTACAACCGAATAAACTAAACTAAATCAAACCAACCTTTTATCGCAACCAATGTTCGACACATCTTCCCGCGGCAGTGAGTGGAAGTCCGACGAAATTGTCACTGTTCAGTAGCCCAAAAATGTCAACCACTGGAAGTCCACCAACGCTCCCGACCGGACCCGGCCCTAGCCGGCAACGTTCGCTTCGTGATCGGTTACGCGATGGCATTACCGGAAGTCTAACCTGGCAGTAAGTGTTTGATTCTAGTTTTGAATTTTGTTTCCGTTTCATATCCCTTTTCTGTCTGTTTTTTTGTTTTTTTAGGTTTTTACATGTATGACACGATAACTGTCATTGTTGGTTGATTTGATCAGTATTTTTGAATCAAATTGTTTTACTGTATAGGCTAGGTAAATCGTCATTAACGAAGTTATCGATAGTTTATTGAATTTTCCTAAGATTTTGGAATGCTTTAATACCGATCTAAGCGTATCGTGTAATATAAATGAAATTTTTTGGTTATACGATTTAACGTATAACATTTCATCATTTCGACTATCTATAAATGCAGGCATCATTGGGTTTTCATTTATGTGGGAACTTAGACATATTTAACGTGAATGAACTGCCCTTTTTAGACTTTTTCTATTTTGCGGGGTCTGTAGACCCGAATAACATTGAACTCTATTAGAAACACAGTCACAGTCACTTAGTAGCCATTATTGTTACATGCAAAATACGTAGGCTCCTAACGTTGATCAGTTATTTTTATTCGTTGACAGTTCCATGCATTTCTTGGGAAGATCGAGTTTCATCATCTATCTTCATCATATCTTCAAAGCTATGGCTCCAGACATGAAATTCAAAATGTAGACGTAAAACAGTCCATTGTGAAATTAAAATTCAAAGCGATAAACTCCTTTTTGGGTAATTTTTTCGAATCCATGGATTTTTTTTTCCTGTTTATATTGTTACTGTATACTGCATATACTTAAGCTGTATAGAATCGTTATACTGTCTGTAGATTGTTCCAAAATTATAAACACAATTCCTTTCCAAAATAAAAGAAACCATATAAACCTTTTTTGCGTTATTTAATTCTCGATCATAAATAGTGCTACGTTGAAAATTTAACCAATCCAATACCAAAAATTAATTTATTAAAACCAAAAATTTAATAACCAAAAAGAATCCGAGAAAATTGACAACAAAATATTGGAAAAAAACTGTTCGAGGGCCAATTAGTACAAAATGCAGAAAAAATATTCTGCTAAACGCTAAAGGGGAACGGTCGAATTTCAGAAACACTCTCTCACGCAAATTTTTCGACCGATGGTGAAAATGTCCCTTCTCAATCCACAGGTACAGATAGTCTGCCAATCCATATGATTCCCAACGAACAACGAACAGATTTGCGTGCTCGAAAAGTCTGCCACCTTCCCTTTCCGGTTGTTGTAAAATAAAACAACTTTATTGCATTGGGGACAGTTAATATGCCCATATTGGGATATATGGATTGTCTGTTGTTTGATTGTTTATTGTTATGAGGTTTTATCAAGTGCCAAACACTCCTTCAAGTAAATTTTATCATTCATGTTGGGTTTCGTAATGAATGTACGATCCATGTTTCTCAACAACTACAAAAAAATATTTTGAAAATCAAAATTCATTTATCTCAAAAATATATTTTTGAAATTCCAAAATAAATAGTTTTGAATAGTCCTCAATTTCCAACAAGTCACCTATACATCGCAAGGTGGGCACTTTAACAATAAAAGAGTTTCTCCAACAACAACTACCAAACACAATCGAGAGTGATCGTACGAGTAGATGTAGTTTACAAGTAGTATTAAAGTGTTGAAAAGCTCATGTAAGCAGTTTCCTCTGGGTGGAAGAAGATTCAATATGCCGTAGCTTGATCGAAAGCTTCGGTTGAACATCAAATCACCGCTATTTTTTGACGTAGAACTACGTCTTTCATTAAGAGTGCCAAATCTGAAAACAGGTCACGTTTTTATGAAAAAAAATTAAGGTTAATAACTTGTTTTTCCGTGAACGGATTTTGGCGATTTACATACCAAACGAATCGGATATTTGTTTGTATTACTATATATTACAATCCCCTGGTGTGTAAACGGTTTTATTTGATGAAAACTAGAAGCATTTCCATTTTTCCATACATTTGCTCTGCTCATTTGTGAGCTTCCATACCCATGTCGTCTATAACGAACAACTTATCGGCGAGCAATGAAGGGGAACGATTTAAAGTTTCCGTGAACAAAGAAAAGAAGAAAATTAAGAACGAAGGGGAATATTTGCCTAGAGCATGAATATTGGATCTCGCTGAGGCAAACTTTCAGTATCGTTCTAGATACGAAGCAATGAACATCGCTTGTTCTTCCTTGTTTTACGTCATCACATGTCTTTGTTTCGGATTGAGCTGTGGACGCGACCAAATTACTTACTCGCTGATGTCTCTGGCATTGCAATCATTACATGAAACTGATGCCATTCCATTAAGGTTGTGAACTACACAATTGTGTTCACCAAGAAAATAATTGTTCAGGAAGTTTGTGTGTCATTTGGTTTCGCATAACAGTAGCAAAACTATCTCCACCAAGGATGGAAGCTAAGGTAATTGAGACCGGAAATATGATTAGAAAGATCTGTTGAGAAGAGCGCAAAGCAGAGATAAGTGTGTGTATATTCAGTTAGTTTAAGCCATCGATATATGTCTTTGTGTGCGTACGTGCGTGCTTCATAGCCCGTATGTACAAATAACGCATCTTCGCTACGCTGAAACTCCATTTGTACCTGCTCCCGTGTGCATAAGCCTTGCCACGATGCATCAATCACCTAGTATTTTGATACTGCGATGGACGATTGTTTGATGGTGCAAATTATGCAGCCGTGATAATGAATATAAACAAAGCGAAAGGTAGCGGAAGAGGAATACTTGCGCTAGAGTATGAATAATGGTTTTCTGCTGAGGCAAATATTAAGACTTTTTCTTTATTCAAAGCAGTTAACATCCCTTGTTTTCCGACATCATAGAGGCTTCGTTGATGCTTTTGATATTGCATCAATGCATAGAACTGACGCTATGGCGAAGCAGGCTTTAAGGTTGTGCGCCACATAATTATTTGAGGAATATCAAGCTAAACCATAGTGAATGTTGTGAGTTGTTTGGGTTCGCGTGCCAACCGCAAAACTGCCTTGAACAAGGATGGCATTTGCGCTAATCTTGATCATAATGAAACAATGCATCTCTTTTCGAGGTTACTGAGGTTACTGAGATTTTCTCGAGGCCAATAATATTAGCAGAAGCGTATCTTTTGAGAATAGTGCAAAATGATGAGAAGTGTCTATATTCATAGTCGCTTGAAGCCATCAATGAATGGCTCTGTTTTTTTTTTTTTTTTTTTTTTATCTGTATTATAGTGATTTTCAACTCATTTGGCTGGTTCGTCACTTTTACTTCCATTTTTGGAAGAATGTCGGGAGTGAGAATTGAACTCGTGACCTTCAGCGTGAGAGGCATGAATGTTACCACTACGCCAGATCGCCTCCACTGAATGGCTCTGTATGAATGCTATGCTGAACGCTTGTGTGATGCTGGTTGGTTTACGTTGTACGAAGCATGTCTAGATGTGCGACTCCACTGAGACAATACTAAGACAACAAATAACAGCGTAGTTCTACGTCAACAATGTGGTCTTGTCTTGGACACAACATCCTATAATTTTTTCGTGATATGTTAGCAGCAATCTTTTGAATCTGAAAAGGGAAGGGCGCATCCAAATTTATTTCGCCATTTGTTTTTTTATGAATAGAGGAATATTCTTGAATGTCAGAATGTTTTCAGTTGACAATGTAGAACATTTTTTTTAATAATGAGTTGAAATAGGAAAAATAGGTCGAAAATAGGTTCAATATGGAGAAGATATGTGTAGTTATAGACAAATTCACTCATATTTGAACTGTGTATCTTTTCTGGAGAACTAAAAACTCGTATCAGAAGCTGAATTTGAGATCATGCAAACATTCAGATCTGATTTTGTCTCGTTACTAGTAATGAAGGCATTCAATAACCATCTCACTGAGTCATAGATATAAGAATAAATATGCACATCAAAAGCCTAGAACTGCAACATATTTTAGGCGAAGGTAGCATTGGATGGTCCAAATGAATTCTATAAAATAAACCTTCATAATGAACTTATGAAACATGTTTACCTAGCCTAAACTAATTTATACTCATCATGCTAAAAAATCATTCTACTCCCTTTCTCATTCTCATTTGGTTGAATTTATTGAGAACTAATTTTATGATCTTTAAGTTGTAGACTTCCGTTAGTGATTTTTCATATTTATCCTATTAGTAGCGCACTGTCAGGGAATGCACAATTAGATTAGCGTTCCTTTCGAGCACCACATTATTTAAACGGTACCGAGTACGACCACATCTGAGGTATATTGATATTATCGTTCATATCATTTCTCATTACTGCTCATTCACACCTGCACCTGTTGGTTTCCGGATAACTGGTTCACAACCTCCCACTTCGCGATTCTTGATTGACAATAAATCCCCATCCCTGCTTCCCTTACTCACCATTGGGTTCGGTAATGGTAACCTTTGAAAACAACTCGTGTGAGCCAACGATAGCCGTTAATTGCCGTCGTGTTAAGTAAGCACACGCAAACATTTTTAATAAAGTTATTAAATCTAGAAAAATCCATTAAAATCCCACCCCAACAGTCGTAAATTTTTATTAATATCCCGCATCAGCATTAAACCCTGCAGAAATTAATCGAAATCGATTACGACAAATCGAATACCATTGAAGCCTCCGTTGCAGTGCGCAATTCACTAGTTGAAAAAATGTAAACATTTTCGCTGACTTTTTTCCCCAACTTCCTGTTTCCTTTCTTCCCAAGCCAAGAGTTCGGTTTATTTTGAGAAAACCTCGAAATTGGAGCAAAAATCAAACATTGACATCATGCCGCTGCTAGTTCACACGGTTCCCCTAGTGGTCCATTCCAAAACCCAAGGCCAGCCGTTCTGTTTTTATGTGTTTTGTGGTTTATTATTTGCACTCGGCTGTACGTGTGTTTTACTGTTTTGGTTTTATGTCCGTGTTACGTTCTTTTCCATTTATGGTGTGTTGCTCTCGGCTATTGTATATTGAATAGTTCATCCGTTCAATGTTATATTGAAGAAACAGCAAATATTGTATATTTTACTGAGAATTAAAAATACAAAAAGAAAGATCCGTCGTAGTGCACAACAGGTAAGTGATGATAACTCATATGAAACAAACGCACTGTAAAATGAATTAACTCGTCCATGATCTAATCAAATGATAATTTGGTTCAAAATAAGTCACCAGTATACAAATCCTAGATTGTAGCGCCCTGAACTGCTCACCAAACTTTTCTCTTATTTTGTGAGATGCAATACTTTTATTCGGATAGAAAAACAAATTCGACCCCATCGACAGTAATGTGGTGGCCACATCAGTCTTCGAAAACAATTTGAAGCAATGTTCCCGTCGACCCGTAAACCGCATGCTTCAGCAGTTCTTTCAATTCATGTGGCTGCTCATCACCTAATTTAGTTTTATTCCATTTCCTAATTTTTGACGAATCCGTTCAACCAAAAATAAGATTCGTCGCTGAACATTTTTCATAGAGCCCGAATTAGGATAATTAAATTTAACGATTTGTAAGCAATGGGCTATGGTAAGAAAAAAGGTTACACAATGGTCTTACAATCAGCATAAATCCCAGTAATGATTAGCCGATGCATTGAAAAATAAAATGCATAATTTTACTGTAACAAGATTTTCGTATCCATTTTTTATGTTCAACTTTTAGTATTCCAAAAACTACAATACAAAAACTTGTGACTCAAATTTCACCTGACGAAGTATTTTTCAAAGTTTTCCGACAATTCCACATAATTTGAATTGAAACGCCAAATTAAAAAAACTAGCTTACCTTTATCAACACGGTTTCCGCGGCGGAGAATGTCGAATTCGGCGAAGAACACTCTTTCAGCTTCATCAACTCGTCGTACGAACCGTGAGGCGGCACTCTCGTTGGTGGAGTAATTGGTCTTCGCCGCAGTAAACAATTAGCAGTCGTTGACACAAACAAAGGATAACCTCCCAACATCAGTAGCCATCCGTTCGTCCGTCTCCCCGCCCATCCAGAAATAAACATCAAATTTAGACATTAACAATAGCGGCTAACCAGTCTCGCGATCGCTCGCGGTTATGCAGTAGGTCCCGCGCGGACCCGACTCGTTGAGAACTGGAAACAAAGCGTGCTGCCAAATTGAAAACGACATGTCACGAATGCTTATTTTAATTTCATTTTCAACCATGACACAAAAGAGGTGAACCGGCGTGACAATCCTTTGATCGAAATAGCCGAGATACAACAATTGTTTTCCTGGAAACTCGGCTTCGATTTGGTCGTCTCATGAAATAACTTTGAAGAAGCTCGATTTGGGATCTTTTGAATTCCTTGGCAGCCTTGGCAGATACCAACCATATGTCGGGAAATAAATACCCACACGATTCGCTCACTGTGAGTGGGAAACGGAACTTAGGTATCATTCCGCCCGGGTTGAAACGCTGACAGAATCTAATCGAAAACAGATCACAAACAAGAGGAGTGTTCGAATTGAATTTCGATTCAATATTTCAATCACATCATCTGGCGGCAGGTTCTTGTATGGATTGTGCCGCACAGTTTGGAGCGATTTTGTCGTTTTTGTGGGTGATGTGTGACGCGGTTAGAATTATTGCGCGGATATATGCAAATTTGCTACACTGGTCGCACACTAATTGTGTGGATATTTTTTTGTACGTGAGCGAGCAGCGTCTGGATGTTCAACAGACAGGTGCGCCCCCGAAAATCTCACAACGTAAAGACTTATGAATGAAGTGATACATTCCGAGCAACATATGACAAACGGGTTCGATCAGATCCATAGCTAGCGATGAATCCACTTCGAACACTGCAAAAGTACAGATCGTGATCTAGCGTCGCTAAATTGCCTTCATGACCTATACCTACCGCCTGTTGACATTGTATCAACTATTTCCGCAGGTCCGTATCAACTCAAGCTAGTGACTTGAACCGCTCGAGATTATTTACGGATGTGTTCCATTTCAAAGCTCTCGGATCATTATACTCTCGTCGCCGGCGTCATTACTGTTGAATCGTTGCTACTGACGTTGCGGGTGAAGTCGCTAAACAGGAGAAGCGCGGTCAGGTTCAAGATTTTCCACGCACAAAAGCGCATACATTAAGTAGACTACGCTGACCTTTCTCTCTCTCACACACACACACACACACACACACACAAAAGAAACCGCCGAGACGTGGGGTATGAAAGTTCAATGCAACGCGACGAATGCGACTGATCTTGACGAGGTCGCGCCGCAACGCCTTGCGCTGATCCTGCCCTAACCGTGTTTATACGTGCGGGTGTTCAAATGATATGTTTTTTTTTTACCGTAATCTGTTCGAGCTCGGCTAGAAAAAAAAAACATAACAATGAGAAGAGGTACTGGATAATTGTTGATACTAAGAGTGTATTTGGCGTTGTTCTGAATAGATATTCCGATACTGTCCGAAAAGTATAATTTTTAAAGATAAACATACATTTATTCAGTTATATATGTATCATTTTGTTCCACAATTTTCTGAAAACCTCAAAACTTGTCACATTTATCGTCGAAAAACTGGTTTTTCGTTTTACTGGAATTTGGACCTGTGATAATCTGAAGGTGCAATATTTGATTAGTATAATGGATCGGACGAGTTGTATTTGACGAGTTGTCAAAGGAACACGAGGTCCGACATTGTCCTGATGAAATTCGACGCCTTCCCTAATGGTTAATCCTGAACGTCTATCCTGGTTGCTTAATTCGTCTGGTTGTGAGCAGTAGCGAATTCCGTAGCTTATCTTCAACAAATGCTCAAGAACGGTGGTTTTATAGATCTGTTGTTAATCTATTCATTCATGTTTCGTAAACCGATGATTCTTTTTAATTAGCGACGAGATTTGTCATATCTTGAGTACAGTTAGTTCTAGGATAAAACGTCATACATAGTTTTTTTTATGTAGGATCAAATGTAGATTACATTTTTTCATATTATTTTTCTTAAATTGTTATGATTTCTCAAAGTATTGAAATTTTATAAATTTTCAAAAAATTCATATCTTTATTTTAAAGAGTCTAACTCCGCTCCGCTATATGTCAAAATTTGTAAAATTGAAAGGGTTTTCTAATAAAAATATATTGAAAAATATCGAAGGGTGAGTCCTTTATTTTTTTATTTTTTTATAAATTCGTTTATTTTTACAGGCTCAGTTACATAAGTTTAAAGGAGCCGAAATCTTAAATATATTTTTAAAACAATTTTCTTAAATCTATGGTTAGTAATGTGGGAAACCGATTACTCGCGGTGGACTCGAGATTAAAAGGGTGACATATTTTTCTTCTCAGGAAAAGGATGGGGTATAAGGAAATTATTACAATGTTGATAATCACACACACACTCAATTCTTAAATCTATTCGTACATCTGTTGTGAATTTACATTCAATTCTCCTGTTTATAGCAAGCGGACCAATTACTCACAAAGGAAGAAATGGAGGGTATAAGGATATAAGGATAATCACACACGAACATCGATAGATTTAAGGAAAACATATATTTGGGACATGTAATCAAGGTCTAACCGAGCCAACACATCTCTCACCGGCACATTGGGCTGCCTTCCTCTAGCCCGAAGGGAGTTCTCTAAATTCGATCTGGCAACAAGATATACCTCACACGACCAAACAACGTGTTCGATGTCGTGGTAACCTCGGCCACAAACGCAGATATTGCTGCCGGCCAAATTGAAACGAAAGAGTAGCGCGTCTAACGAACAGTGATTGGACATGAGTCGGGAGAAGGTGCGAATAAAGTCCCGACTCAAGTCCAGACTTTTGAACCATGGATTGAGGCTAACCTTAGGGATAATCGAGTGAAGCCACCGGCCCAATTCATCTTCGTTCCATTTGCGTTGCCAGTTAGCGATGGTATTTTTACGGACTAAAGAGTAAAATTCATTGAAGGCGATTTGACGCTGATAAATATCGCCTTCAATCGCACCTACCTTTGCTAATGAGTCAGCCCTCTCATTACCCGGAATTGAGCAATGAGAAGGGACCCACACAAAGGTAATGACATAACAGCGTCAGGATAAAGCACTCAAAATTTTTCGTATTCTCTCAAGGAAGTACGGCGAGTGCTTTTCCGGCCTCACTGAACGGATAGCTTCGACAGAGCTAAGACTATCCGTTACAATGTAATAGTGTTCAACAGGTCGTGAGGCGACGCTGTCCAGCGCCCAATGAATTGCTGCCAATTCAGCAATATACACTGAGCAAGGATTCTGAAGACTGTGTGAGGTGCTAAAAAATTCGTTGAACACTCCAAATCCTGTGGACTCATTTATAGTGGACCCATCAGTAAAGTACATATAATCACAATTGATACCCCTATATTTTTCATCGAAGATCGTTGGAGCGATCCTCGATCGTTGGTAATCTGAATATCCATGGATATCTTGCTTCATGGACAGATCAAAATGCACAGAGGAATTGATGTAGTCAGGGAAACAAACACGGTTGGGAATATACGAAGAAGGATCAACCTGCATGGAGATGAATTCATGATATGAACTCATGAATCCGGAGTGAAAATTTAGCTCGATCAGCCGCTCAAAATTTCCGATCACCAATAGGTTCATGACCTTACACCGGATGAAGAACCGAAGAGATAATAAATTGAAGCGATCTTTTAGTGGGAGTAGGCCTGCCAAAACCTCGAGACTCATGGTATGCGTTGAGGGCATACATCCCAACGCAATACGGAGACAAAGATACTGAATTCGCTCGAGTTTAATTAAGTGTGTTTTGGCAGCTGATTGAAAACAGAAACTGCCATACTCCATCACTGAGAGAATAGTTGTTCTATACAACATTATAAGATCTTCGGGATGGGCTCCCCACCAGGTGCCGGTAATTGTACGGAGAAAATTTATTCTTTGTTGGCATTTTTTACTCAGATACCTAATATGGGCCCCCCAAGTACATTTGGAGTCGAACCAGACCCCAAGATACTTGAATGACATAGCATGAGTGATCGGTTTACCCAAAAGTTGAAGCTTTGGTTTTGCTGGTCTATCCTTCCTAGAAAAAACGACCATCTCTGTTTTCTCCGTGGAGAATTCGATCCCTAGCCCAATGGCCCAGGTTGAAAAATTGTTCAAAGTATCTTGTAAGGGTTCTTGTAGGTCGGATTCTGTTGATCCTACGACAGAGACCACTCCATCATCTGCAAGTTGTCTTAGGCTGCAATTTTGTGTAAGGCAATTGTCGATGTCGCTTACATAGAAGTTGTACAAAAGGGGGCTTAAACATGAGCCCTGGGGGAGGCCCATGTAAGAGTCCTTTATGATACAAAAGTTTTGAACATTAAATTCAATTTTTGAGTAATAGTTTAGAGCGGCGTGTTAAAAATATTTTTTTTTTAATAATCCAATTATTTACCAACAACTTTGTCGTGCGTTATATTTTGATCAGACGTCTTGCTTTCAAGTTACGATTTAAAAAAAAATCACTTTTTCTATATACGCCCTGGACTGGAAAATCAGTCCTAATTAAAATTGGCCACATGACAATGAAAATAGTGGTTTTGGTGACTGTCATCATATGTACAACATTTCAAAAAAATCGGAGAGGGTCGGTTCATCGGATAGCCGATTTGACGTGGAATTGCTCCATTAGGAAATCTCTAGTATGACTTCACAGAAATTTCTCGACAATGTGAAAACGTGTGAAACATAGTATTTCCATAGGTATTCAAAGTAACATCATATGGTACTTATAAGTAACGAATTCCAGCAATAAACCTAAAATGAAAAATAGATAGATTAGATAGATAGAATGAACTACTTAAGCACATTCTAAATTTTTTGAACAATTCCTTGACAATCACGTCAACGTTTTCTAACAGCTCGGTTCCTAGATATTATTTTATTACTGATCCAGAATGAGTAACAGTCAGTAACTAGAACCGTAGTCGTTTCACGATTTCAATGCCCAAGTCAGGATTTTCGAAGACGAAACATGAAAATCAACTCTCGCTTCGCTTCGGTTAGGACTACTTTGGCTTTCGCCGTCAACATGACTTGCATTGCCTAGAAATGAATTGACGGGCGTTAAGAGCGAGGATGACTGATGAACTATTCTAGCAAATGGCTATTTTCATTGACGTGACACTTCAATTTGCCGTGAAGTCCATTTGACGGTGAAGAATGAATTGAACATGGAGCTTCGTTAGAACAGCTAGCGACGAGAGGGCCCGAATGACTGTTGATTCATGTTGACAAAGACACTGCTGTAAGAAGCAAAAGCTCATTTCCAATTGATTGTGAAGCTGACTATTCTCAGTTGAATATGACTTTGTCGACCCCTGGTCTCAACGACCCAGCTTTATGATGAAAGCTTTAGTCACATAGGATCCGGAATAATTGCTCCCTTCATAGTACCGCTTCTATTGTTCAGTCATATAAGGTTTTGACACCTGTTCAGTTTGACATGTTCCTCTTTCAGTGATGGAACATTCGTTACAATTTTGAATGCATCGAGATTTTCGAAATTATTTCTTAGTAGAATATTTTGATGACCCGGAAAAGAGCCGAATAAGCTGAACATGTTTGATTCATTATTATTTCCTTCCCTCACGAGAATAACACGACGAGCACGAGAATAATGAGCGTGCACCGCAGGCGTTATTCTTTTTATAGGCTTTTTATTTTTATAGCTATAACAACTACAGGGTGGGCCATTTAAAGTGGAAGGATTTGTTTTTGCAATAGCAAAGTAAAGAAGTGGAATTTTAAATTTGTTTTTTGAAATTCATTTATTTTGGTCCAAGGAGATTTGTTCTAACTACTTTTTGATTATGATATCTCGTAAATGACCGCCTCTGGCCTTGACCGCAAAATGTGCCCTTTTTTCGGCATTTTCCATCACTTTGTCCAATGTTTCGACCGATATGGCAGCAATTTCTTGTCGGATATTGTCTTTCAGCGCAGCCAGGGTCCTTGGTTTACCAGTGTATACCTTGGATTTTAAATATCCCCATAAAAAAGTCAGGAGGCGTCAAATCAGGTGATCTCGGTGGCCAGTTATAATCGACGTTTTTCGATATTAATCTTCCGGGGAACATTTCGCGCAATAATTTGGTCGTGGCAGCCGCTGTATGGCATGTAGCGCCGTCCTGTTGGAACCAGTAATTGTCCAATTCATTTTCACGAACAAATGGCAATAAAAAATCGGTTATCATTGTCCGATAACGCTCCCCATTCACGGTTACCGTTGCTCCATTTTCGTTTTCAAAGAAGTACGGGCCGATGACTTTATCGGCATAAATGCCACACCACACAGTAACTTTTTGGTCGTAAAGAGGTTGCGTTTCGATGAATTGAGGGTTTTCAGTAGCATAAAACCGACAATTTTGTTTATTCACTCCTCCATTCAAGTTGAAATGCGCCTCATCAGACATTATGATTTTTTGCCAAAAGTCACGTTCATTTTTGGCCATTTCGCAAAATCAAGTCGACGTGGTAAGTCAGATGGGTTAAGTTGTTGAGCCATTTGAATTTTATACGAAAACATTTTCAAATCAACACGAATTATGCGTCGGAGAGTGGTTTGAGCGATGCCTAACTCTTGCGAACGATGGCGACCTGATGTCGATGGAGTCTCTGCAACACTGGCTCGAACGGCATCAATATTCTCGTCGAAACGTCTTGGTCGTCGTCTGGACAGATGACTGGCATTACAAACTCTACCAGACGATATAAATTTGGCATATAATCGACGTATAGTGTTGTCTCCAGGCGATGTTTTAACTTTATTTTTATTTTTCCACGCACGTTTAGTTAACACAATTGAGAAGTTATTTTGAATGGACAGCTGAACAATTTCAGCGCGTTGTTTAGGTGTGTATTGTTCCATGGTTAAAATTGTACTGAAATGACGCTTCCAACGCGGTATGACATTTGTTAATCTGACATCTCTGTCAAAAGTTATGGGGTTGCCAGATGCTTCCACTTTAAATGGCCCACCCTGTATCATGGCGGTGATTATATGTTTGTTCCATCACTACTATCATTCTACATTTGTAAAAAACAAATCTGGAGGCTCTGGACTCTGGGTGGTGCATTGTTTCCGTGAGGGAACGTTCTGCACTAGAACTCGAATGTACACAGCGGAAACATCCTTGGAAACCAGTTCTGAAAAGAACTGATAGTTTACTATTTGATGAAACCCAACGAGAAATCTGAAGAAAAAAAACACCACGTTAGGAGCGAAGCACAAATGCATGCGTTCTCCTTTATTTCAAGTCGTGACAGGCAATTAAACAGCTGCTTGCTGTTTGATTTAGCTCGTTTGGAGCAAAAATGCACAAGCGTTCTCCACCACACAGTATGAACACCGACGCATCGAAGATTTCAAGTTGGGAACAAAATCGCAACGCGATTTCATGCTGACTGCTCGTTAGAAAGAGCAAGACCGTGTAATATAATGTGCAAAACCGCCGCTTTTACGCTCTGGTTGCCATCGAGCGGTGCTTGAATTACAATGTTTCCTTTCTTCACAGTGTTCGTTCACATGTAGCAGTATTTGTTTTTGTTTATTCATTACTATCAACAGGCCTGAACATGAGTGCCCTAATGATACCTAATAAATTAATAACATAAAATACTTAATCTACTTAAAACTATGCCTAACTGGAAAGAGCTGTCAAGAATGCCTTTCTTAAACTGGCGCGAGATAAGTGAAAGTCATAAGATAAGTAACAGCGGTTAAATACACGAGACATACTCGATACGGGTTCGTTGTAACCGTAGTTTGTGCGAGAGTGAGGAAGGCAGAGAAATGTATGTGAACGCAGGTTACGAGGGCGTATATTAAAATCGATCGACTGAAGAAGATCAGCACAATCGATTTTCGAGGAAATTAGATCGGATATAAAAGTTGCCTTCGCTACATCTCTACGTACGCTCAACAAATCGAGTCCGATCAATTTACAACGATCCTCATAGCTGGGTAAGTTCGAAGGATCGCTCCAGGGCAAGTTGCGTAGGGCGAAACGGACGAATTTCTGCTGGATCACCTCAATTCGCTGGACACTATTTTGGTAGTAGGGAGACCATACTATGCACGCATATTCAAGATGAGAGCGCATTAAAGCACAATAAAGAGCTTTGATACAATGTGGGTCTTTGAATTGCTTTGTGATGCGAAAAATGAAACCTAACATCCTAGATGCCTTGGTGGTGATGTATGAGATATGGTCGTTGAACGTTAGCTTTGAGTCTAAGACGATACCAAGATCCTTGATAGTTACAACACGTTTCAAAGAGATATAGCGTATTTTATACGAAAATGTTACAGGCGATCGTTTCCGCGTGAACGATATGACTGAACACTTTGCTGGATTTAAAACCATTCTATTGGTTTCGCACCAATCAGAGAAAATATCGAGTTGTTGCTGTAGGAATATCGCATCATCGACACTATTCACAGTGTAGAACAATTTAAAATCGTCCGCATATGCAAGTTTGGGACACTTTAGACAAAGATTAATATCATTGAGGTAAAGCAGGAATATATAAGGACCGAGATGACTTCCTTGAGGTACGCCCGATGTCACCCGAAAAGGAGATGAAACGGTATCGCCGATTTTCACTGACATCACACGATCAGTCAGATATGAGTGTAACCAGTTCAAAAGAAAACTATGGAAACCTAGACGCTGGAGTTTGGCGACAACGATATCGTGATTGATTTTGTCGAACGCGGCCGAAAAATCTGTATAAACAGCATCGATCTGGTTACGAGACTGCAGAGAGCGGGCGATGAACGATGTGTACAGCACCAGATTTGTAGAAGTAGACCTTCTGGGCACGAAACCGTGTTGTTGTTCTTTGCATATGCATTTCGAGCGATCGATTTACCTTTCGTCTGTGATTACAACGGCTTCAAATAGCACGATCCAGGCGGCTAATTCACTGATCCAAAAACGAGAAATTAGTTGCATACATTTTCATTGCGCATTTAATCCTTCGTTCCGTCAACCAGATTTCGCTCGTGTATTTTGCGCTATAAAAAGTTGGAAATCATTGGACAATAGCGACCACCATTGACAGTAACGTTGTTCTCATCTCCATCGTTGAGGAAGTAAGAGCCAATGATTCCTGCGGACCACAAATGAATTATACAAAACTTTAATTTTGACAAATGGAACGTATCATGACCTGTCAAAACAGCACGCCGTCAAACCAAACAGTTGTAAAACCAAGCAAACAAATATAAATTTAGGAAAAAATTAATGCTTCGTATATTTATCGAGCCAATTTTTCACGTTCGTCTTAATTTACGTTCATTTTGCAATCAAAGTCTAAAATCTGAACTGTGTATTAACATTGAGTATTGGCAAAACATAACCAAACATAACAATTTATTCAGTTTTTGCTTGAAACACAAACAGTAAATAAAAAAGTAAACAAGTAAACAATTATTTTCTTTTAGTTTATACTCGCTGCTTGGGGGGAAACGCAACACGCAACATGTTTGCGTACAATTCGGAATTTAGCCTCCATGGTAGAAATGGGCCAGCCGTTCGCTAACGGTACGAAAGAACTAGTGTATATTGGATAGTTTTTAGTTGTACCCGTCCTATCCTCACGGCAATGTTTAGTATGGAGCCCAACATTGGAAACCATAATCCAGAACAGCAGCGTTTTTGTGAATTTTCCGCTAGCTTGCGTGTTATTTGGCAAAAATCTGAACCCCTTGGGGTCGATTTCGGTTTCCCAGGAGTCGACACAAACGAAAATTGTTTTTGGTGTCGACGAGGTCTGGAAATCGACCCCCATATAAAACAAAAGTTCTTATTTGAAATATTCAAGATACTGCATAAGTTGTGTTACATGAACCAGCCTGTTATAAGAATGACTAATATTTCAGTAGAAAGTATCATTGCTGTACATTTTAAAAACTCAAAAAGACGACGAGCGTGCGCAAGATAAAAAGAAAGTACAAAGAATACAAGATGAAAAATTCGGTACGTAAAAAAACGTGAACAGGTTCAAGATAACGTGTTTGAGCGTACAAATCCTTCAGGTACGTATGGAATTTCTCTGTGTTTTAAACATATACGCGATTTAACACGAAAGATATCATCATCAAATTCATGTCCAAACTTGCTCCTGATATTTTACTGTATAACAAGCTTACCCTTAGGTTGCAAGTTCATTTGCGTTCTGAAATTCGTTGGAGGTTGAATGATTATACACTCATCTACTGATTCAATTCAAGAGATTATTTACAACGAGTTTACATAGCTAAATAAAGTGGATTACAATAAAGTTATTGAAAAAGAATTTACAAAATGCTTGGTTATCTATGTGCATGGCGTGATAATTTTTTTAAAAATTATTTCAGGAAACTTGAGATGGGTCGCGAGCAGGGAAAATTTTTATTCAATTTATTATAGACCAACAGATTTTCTCTCCAGCTGGATGAGTCTACATTACCCAACAATGAAACTCTGTTGTTAGGGTATGTTCGATATATTAAAGATAAAATATGTGGCAAGAAATTATTTTTGCTACATATGTTGAGATTGATACCAGAGGAGAATCGATCTTTCAGGCCGTGATCAGGTACTGGTCATTCACTGCGTGATACACATAATCATGTTATATTATCATATACTCACTTGGACGCATTACACAGCCATGGAATGAATCAAGGTGATAATGCAAGAAAAATTGATTATCATCAGCACAGATGAGGAGTACAACCAAGATTTGTATAAGTTCTGGTTACAATACAAAATTGGGACATTGCTGCGTTGTGGGACATTGCTGAAATATATCTTCTCGTTTTTTCATCATCATACTTTGTCGAAAAAGGCTTCAGTGTGGTTACAAACAACCCGAAACCGAAGGAAACATTTGAAAATCATCGAACGCGGAGGTTTCAGGCTTTAACTAACTATTGAACCGTATTTTGATATTTGGTAGCTGCGGATAGATTGGTTTGCGATTCGAATGTTTTTATAGTTTGTGAGTAATTTGTATCAATAATTACACTTTATATTCACTAAATTTTATGTCTATTTTGTTGAATAAGATGAGAAAATGTTTTTTTGAGTATTATAGTGACTATACATTAATCCCTTTTTTTTGGAAGAACGTCGGGAGTGAGAATTAAACTAGTGACCTTTTGCGTGAGAGGTACGGTTGTTACCACTACGTCAGATCACCTCCATGAGAAATTAATGTCCAATTTACTCATTTAACTAACTGCAATGTTTTTAAATTGATAATTATTCAGTAAGAAAAACACTAAACTATGGATTCTTAAAGAAATTTGGGGGTCTGAGGTATGACTTCAGTCTGGAAAAGGGGTCGTTTGCCCAAAATAGTTTGAGAACCCCTGATGTAAACTAAGTAATAATCGAAAATGACACAACGCGTAATTTCTACAAAAAGTTTGTGTTATCTAAGAAACAAAAAAAGAACTCGTAGTCACTTATCGTCTGAGATAGACTGTGTATTTTGGACACCGAAGCATCACAAACCAAGAGTGTAAATTATAATTCTAAAAAATCATCACTGCGAAGATAAATCAATAAGTTCCACGTCTCAACATCCCTGTATTTTACTTATGACTATCTGACCTGAGGTACATCGTTTGAAGTCGTATTTTACCCAAATTATCTCCTCTTCAATTTCGATTCATTTCGGTCTTCCGGATACAATGAATTCTTGAAAGTCAGGTTTCGCATGAGTAGATGAGCAAATTTTGATTGTGGGCGCGACGAGCATCTTCGATTCGTTCAGCAATCGGTTCAGACCGATTGAATTGGTCGCGGATACAATTAAACCAATTAACCTCAAACTTTTTCTTACGAATTACATTTCAAATCTTAAATGAAACAAATAGTGAACACCTCTCATAAAACGTACGCATCTGCAAGTCAAAGTGAACATGTGCGTTCGCTTCGCTTTTACTGCGCTCATTTTTTGATGATACAATAAAAAATATAAAATCACATATCTTGTCGATTGCAAAAAATTAAGCCTTTTAAGGGCGCGCCAAGCTGTCCGCCAATTAACAGTTTTGCGCCCCTCTCATCGGGATGCGCCCTCGGTTACTTCAATGTCGTTTCAATTAAAACCGATACGTGCATTTCTTCATGCTGCTTAGGATCTCGAGCCGATGTGATGTCACTGAGCAGCCGTACCAGAACGACATTGAGTAAGGGCAGAAACAAACGCTGCCAAAGTCATGGTCACTGAATTTTGAGTTTAGATTCAATGTTTGTTGCTCAGCCACCCATTCCAATGCGAACAAATCATGCGTACTTTCGGATCTGGTGTAACCGTTGGGAACGTACACACTTCCGTCGTGTACACAACAATAGAAATCCCTTAATTATTACTAAACTGAACTGTCAGTCAAGGCAAATCACACAAGCCTAGTTTTTGTTGTTGGCAGATCTGGGAGTGGGATTCAGAACACTCCAAAAAAGGGTACAAGCGACGGTCGAACTGCTCGCCCTAATTATTTGAGAATAGGCAGGTGATTGAGAATGAAAGATTCCTTTAGGTAGTGCCCGGGGCTTGTTGACCTTCCTCTGTACTAAGGAAATTAACTAATTTTCGTCTCTGAAGGGATGTAAAACGCATAAATAAACAAACAGCACAAACATAATAATAATACTTGTGCACGGAAATACGAATGAACTTGAAATTAATAACCAATCAGAACAGTTGGCTTGGAGTTATAACTCAAAATCACTGAAAGGTGATTATCGTTCGCTTCATTCAGTAGCGTAATCTTGATTCAGATTAAGCCATTCCGTGCCATACGAAGAATGGATTTACAAAACATTACCCACGCTATTGAGCGTGGTTTAAATCGGCTGCGAACCATCTCTGTCGGTGTCCCATAAAAATACACAGAATATTTAAAATTTCCTTCGGCAGCATTCTCGAGATCTGCTGCGGGGGAATTCAACTGAATGGGCTTGTTGTTTTTTCCATCTTCATTTTCTTATCCATGAGTATTCGCAGCCGCTGGATGAATGCTGCTGTTGATGGCATTTATAGCCTCTTGACGATATCGACGCATAAATATCGGCGTTGTTTCTTCGTCGTACCTCAATTGCACATGAAACAACAATCAACCACGGGCTCGGTGTGGGTTGCTCTTGGTGCCTTGTCGTGTAATTATTACCCTTCGGTCGGCAATGATTTGGTGGCAGAATTTTTATATTGTTCAATGAAAAATTGCCTTTAATAAATATTGCACAGATTGTTATTATAGTCAAATTGAATTAAGCGATCCACTTGAGGGATATTGGAAAGACAATAACGAATCGAACGCAAACATATTTTATATTCATTGGAGGAGAGCTCGATATTTTTTCTTTGTGTAATGCGGATGCATGAGAACTGCTACGACATTTGTATTTGCATGACATTTAAATGATGCAGTAGACTATAAAATTTAATACAACTCATTCATCTATAAAGAAAGTTGGAATAAATACAAAAATTAAATGATCTACTCAATGTTTTCAAATTATACAGAATCTTACATAATACCTCCCGTTTATCACATCTGTATTAAGCTCTAAGTATAGAATAAGAGTAAAAAATGTTCATCATTTAAATTACATCTTCAACTATTCTAAAGTTGATGAGTTGATTATTGATGAAAAAATTATCTAAGATCTACTTTCTCAAATCTCAACTATTTCAAGTAAAACGGTATGATATAATCATTTCATTTGAATGCTCTATGAAAAAACCCCTCTTTATTAGTTAGGTACAACTCTTTAGTAACAACAATAAGGTTAAACGAAATTTGGGATATATATTTTTTGGAGTACGTAATACTTTTTTCACTTTTGAAACCAAGGCTTTTAAAAGTTTATTACTATGAATTTCATGATTTTATTTCACATGTTATCATATTACATGGCCGGATTTGTTTCTAAAATAGTTGAGGATGCATTAAAAGTTGCCATTTTTCTCTAAAATTGCTTCATCCTGGATATAAAGATCATAATTTCGACTACGATATCAAGTTGTCACGCACACCATTCGGTGAAGAAAAGAAATATTTTTCTTGAGTCATTCAAAGTTATTTCTATAGAATCAAAGGCATGTGACCTATAAAAAAACAGATAAAAATTTAGCAAATTCTCATTCTGGCTGAAAATGTGTAGTTGAAAAGAAAAAAGTTTTTTTTACACTCTAGACCAGACGGATAAACCATCCGCCGGGATTTTTTTTGGTTCTGTGCATTACAAGTTTTATTTGGATTAGTTGATTTCTGTTCATCATGCATTGGAAACATGAAGATATCAGGTATGCAAGCACTTTACGGTTTTTTTTATAACAAAGGCTTTTCAATTAGTTCTTGATTGCTTCGTAGATTTTTAACCGTAAAAATGTCAACTAAGGCAGACTTGAACTTGAAATCTTCGGAGATGAAAAAACAATGAAAAGACGTGACTAATGAATATAAATTTGTCTCTTCATTCAACCTGACTTCAATCCACACTACTTGTCCTCTGACTCGAATCTCGTTACCCGCGTACACAATTTTAGTCTAACGTCCATATAAAGTGAGGGGCTCAGAATGCAAGGGGTGTATGTGACTTGATCGATTTCTCTTCATCAACTTTTTATTTAGTTAATAACTCAACAGCAAAAACTTTCCAATTTAAGTTTGCTATATAATTCGATAGATGAGGTTCTGACCTATTTTCCACATTGGTAAATACAGCTGGGAATGTATTTGCAGCTAAGTTATGACCCAAAGAGAGAGTCGATGTAGAGAAATCGATCAAATCACTTACACCCCTTTCATTCTAAGCCCCTTAAGTGGAACGAAAACTTGAATTCTGATGCAAAAAAAAAACAGTTACATCACTAATGGATGGCTCCATTGTTTACTCACCGTTAACTCAAACCAACAAACTTAGACATTTACCAGGTATGCTATAAAGTCCTCGCGTTAGTATTAGTAAATAGCGTGCAATTTGTGAGGAATTCAAAACGAAATTTTAATTCACTTTGTCTCCGAGTTCAATTTTGTGAAAAAAAACAATTCAGAAAAACGGGTTTATATCAACAAATTCCACAAATTTGTTCAGTGTTTCTCTGTTTTATGAGTGTGCCGGCCGAATGCCGAGCCCTGATCTAAGGAAGCAATGTCTTGGGAAATATGAGGGTGAGATAGAACCTTTCTCATTTTCTAGATAATTTTTGACAAATCCTTGAACATAAGGTCTGAGTTGTAATGCTGTGAAACTATCTTGTCGTATTCTCCCATAGCGGTCATTTTTCCTTTAGAGATCTTTCCAAACATAATCATTGTAGTAGGGACAATTTTTTTAATCGCTTTCCATGTTTTCTATCTTTCAAAAATTCAAATAAAAAAATGAATCTGAACAGTTTAACACTTACTTTTTATATGTACTTACCGATGGAGCATATTCTTTGTAAGCTCCGACTCAGTCCCCGGGCTTGAATTTGATTAGGAACGTATAATCAATATCGGATTCCATAGTGGATAATACCTTACATGATCAATATAAATATACTAAAATGTAGTGTCAAAGAAGGTCACACGAAATGCGGAATGAATTTCACTCGAGTGTGGTTTTTCTTTTTTTTACTCTATACTTTTTTCCAAGCTTTTGAATATTCTGACTTACAATATATTTCAATTCATGCAAACATATTCTTCTCTTTATCCTTTAAACTTTTTCCAAAGATATTGTTGCAGTATCTGTGAAAAACAGTTTGGTTTTTGTCCATTTGGGGAGAGGAATATTGGTGTACACTTTGTTTTTACCGTATTGTAAGTGTTATTCTTGAGCGTTTAAAATTCACGTTTGATCATGCTGTTGAACAAGTAATAATTACATTTAATAAGACCAACAGATACGGAGCATGGGACCAGTGTTGCCACATTTTAATCTGTACCAGAGGAGTTAAAAATCTTTCTTATCTGTACTTTTTCTTCAAAAAATCTGTACCAAAAATCTATACCATCGAGAATATTCATTGTAAAAAATATATTTTATTAGAATGAAAAAAAACCTCACTCAAACTTTACTACATATACTTATACAAGGCCACTATCAAATATTTTGGTCTCAAAATAGTGCTCATCGTATCGTTGTTGAGCTGATTTTGAAGCTTACTTTCGTTCTGATTATATTCAGAAAAAAATGCCGAGGAGTGAGGCGTAGTGAGAACGATACTAACAAGGCGTCGATACGCCGAAGATGCGTGCGTCATTTTTTTAGACATCAAACCATCAATTCTTTTTAGACATAAAATTTTTGTCACCAATTCTGCACATGCTCGTTTTCTGAAACTGTAATTTCCTCACGGAGTAATTTCACCATTAGGGTACGGAATTTATTCTCCAGATCTTGTATATTCCCATCGTAGAACCGTGGAAACGAATTTCGTCCTTATAAAAGTAATCAATTATTTCATTATAAATCCTTTATTATTAGCAGCAACAAGCGATACTGCGGCGTGAAAGCCGTCATGTACCTTAATATTGCTTTCTTCATACGTAAGAAGTTTTACACGCGGAAAGAATCTGTACCAATCTATACTTTTTGACGAAAACAACGAAAAAATCTGTATCTTTCCAGATAAATCTGTACGTGTGGCAATACTGTATGGAACAATTAATTGGACGTTATGACCATCTTTCGGCCACAAATACATTCTGTCAAATATATAACTTGTAATTTTAAATCTTCCCGCTGAACAGGTTTTACTTTTTTTCTAATTTGATACTACTT
This sequence comes from Toxorhynchites rutilus septentrionalis, assembly GCF_029784135.1. Classification (NCBI taxonomy): domain Eukaryota; kingdom Metazoa; phylum Arthropoda; class Insecta; order Diptera; family Culicidae; genus Toxorhynchites; species Toxorhynchites rutilus. The sequence continues at coordinate 229,582,641 of NC_073746.1, forward strand.
CGGTGGTCTTAATGTCAATTTTGAGCGTTTAGTTTGTTGACATCGTCATTAGGAACAGGTAAACTTTTTTTGAATTTCGATTTTTGATTTACATAATTCTAATGGTCAAAGATATTGTGTGAAACTTTGTGTTGCTAACAAAATTTCTTGTGCCGAAACGTTGAAAATGTTGCAGAATGCATTTGGTGACTCAACTATATCGAAAACACGGGTGTATGAATGGTATAAGGCATTCAAAGACGGGCGAGAAGAGATGAAAGATTTTCCACGTTGAGGACGACCATCTGGACCTTTTCAACTGAAACATCAACAAAATGAAAGGTATGTGGCTCGGAAGTTGTCTTTAGGTTGGAGAGAGCTTTTTTTTCTTTCTGTATTATAGTGATTTTCAACTCATTTGGCTTTGTACTTCCATTTTTTGGAAGAATGTCGGGAGCGAGAATTGAACTCGTGACCTTCAGCGTTCAGCATGGACGTTACCACTACGCCAGATCGCCTCCTCATTGGAGAGAGCTAGCCCTTGAACTAAATTTCTCTAACGAGACCATGAGGCAATGGTATTGATGGCTTATATTCGAGTAAAGTATGAGCTGACACACACAGTTCCAACAGATCTTTGGGACCACATCTTTATATATAAAAGAAGGTTTGTTTCCCACGTACGTATAAAATATCATCACAGGAGAACGGCTGATCAGATTTGAGTTGTCTATATATCATTGAGTTTGTTTTCACTAAACTTAGAATGATAGAATACTTTGGAGGATATGAAAAATGCGATAAAATTGACTACACATATATATGTTTTGCAATTAAAACCATCAATCAGTGATCAACCAAACTATTCTCTAGAAATAATTCATATATCAGAACAACGTTTGCCGGGTCAGCTAGTTTATTAATATAAAAAATGTGATAATTTTCAAATGTAGTGGCGTTGCGTGACCGGGTGACACCCGGGCGGTTTTATTGGGTGTCACCCACTCCATTCAAACTTTGTTTTCAAGTATTTTGGAATAATATAGGTTCGCACGAGTTCCAGCCTAACTGTTGTCAAAATCTTTTTTTTGCTTATTATTTAACTTAATCATATTTTCGACACCTGCGAGAAACTGATGGACTCGTATCAGGGCTCATAGAATGAAAGGAATAGATAGTAAGGGCTTAAGTGGGCAATTCAGCAGGGCTGTGAGGTTTCGGAAGTTTGAAATTTGAACATTGTTTCGCAATGTAACATATCCAATGCATTCCAATGATTGGCATCGTCCAGGTATATTTCAGTGTCTTTCATAATGTTCACGGAATTTTGGTATCTCTAGCGAAAGCTCTCTTTCCATAGTTTCGTCGTGGAAATTAGTAAGTTAGAGAATGGACTATTCAGTTCACTGTCAGATGCTGAGATGTATCAAACTAGAATTGCTTCAAAAATTTCGGCTTGTAGTTTCCGATGAAAACGATCAATTCGCCCCAACATTCACCATTCAATATCTATTTTTCTCCTTATTTGTTATCATAGGTATGGACGGTCTTTAATGAAACCCTCTGAATGACTTTCGAGATAATCCTTTAGTTTGCAAATATGTCTGCGCTAGATTTACTTCAAAAATACATCATAACAGAAGTACAGACGACATAAAATTCTGAAATCAAAAACTGCTGGTAGAAGGGACCGTGAACTTGATCTAGTATTCGATTTCTCGGCAGGATCGCAAAAAACTTCATTGGTTCTGATCACCTCTTCGCACAAATTGGTTTCACAACATTATAAGGAGCACCTCATCGAGTTTGCGATAACTTTTTCCCCTCATACCTGTGTGGCTCAGAATCATATCTCAGCGGAGTGTTGAAACGACGAAAAACGAATTATCTGATACAACAGTTCTTAAAAATATTCCACTTCGTTGATTTTCAAGCAAGAAAAAAGGATGTTATCCTCAGAAATTCAAAGAATGAATGCGGCTTTTTTGTTCTGTTTAAAATCTGAACTCTTCCGTTTATCCCTGACATGGCAAAAGCGTTTCCGAAAGATCGTGAACGGTACTTCATGAAATATAAACCGCCACTCTCCATTAGGAAAATCGTTACTCAAATCAGCAACCTTTTTCCCAATCAAATCGAAAGAAAACAATATGAACTTTATATGAAGTTTTCCATGGATAGTTTTTGAACTCCACTGATAACCTTGGCATCAGGGGTCACCCCTCTGAGGGTGATACCCGGAGTGGACCGCCCTGTCGCCCCCGTACACTACGCCACCGTTAAAATGTGTACAAATAAAGTAACAAAACAACTCGCAGAAACCCGGTAGTTCGCTGCGTGTTCCCGGTCAAAACATCCTTCATGAATAAAACTGTCAGTTATACGGTTATGTTGTTATGGGTTTTGATATCATTGTGTGAAAATAAACCAATTTATGCCAGCAATTGCTGACGTGTTGCCGCAATCAGAATTTTCACCCATCCCGCTACATGAATCTGGCTTACATTTAATAGAGATAGCAACTACTCAATAAAAGTTCCTACCGAGCCGAACAACATGTTTTATAGAGTGAAATGAACTTCATCGATGATGGGATGGGGAGAATTGAACGGACCCTTATAAATGTCTTCGTCGCAGAATCATTTCGGAAATACGGTTATGACAAAATAAAAACGCATCAAACATAACATTGAAATGAGGTACTCAAGCTCCACAACTGAACGTAAACCCGCTAGAGCTAGTTTACGCGATGGCATAAATTGAACCAATGGACAACAATAAATTAGCTCTTCCATGAAATCAATAATACTGGTCTGTACTTTTCCCGTCCCCAGTAATTGATGCTTGTTTCGCTCGAAATTGGATCGTTGAGTGCGACGTATCGGCGGATGTATACCGTGAACTTTGACGAGATAGTATCGCATTGATTGAATTGCTCCGGCGGAGCCAATGTTTTCCTCGCATGGCCATCCAAAGGTTAACAGTTCCATAAATCGTACACCGGCCAGTTGTGGTTTTGATCGCGAATAGACTCCCGTGACCGTCAGGAGTCAAGTGATTGGTAAAACACACTACATTGTTTCAAAGCCTTCCCCACAGGACTCGAGACTTGATCGAGACAAACCCTAGGGTTTCGCGATCTTGGAACCGGTGACCGCCGGCGTTGCATTTCCACGGCCCGACTGCACCAATTGTAAACCGAATAAATGCAAGGTTTACATGGTCGTAAATCAGCGCCCTGTAGTATACGTGCGTATACGCGTTGGTTTCAATCTCGATAATTCCTTTTTTCCTTCGCTAGCCACCCCCATCCGCGTTTTGCAAGATTTTAATAAGAATAAGAATTATGAGTGACAGACACCACCGGAGGCGACAACCTTTTCAGCAAAAACCAGATGCACCACAAGCAAGTGCGATATACAGATTAATGGCATTGCTGCTTGATTGATTCGAAGCGAGTATCATGTTTGCGCTCCTATACAACGCGTGGCTCATCAACACACGTGAGTCGTTGTCGTACAATGCCGGACAGGGAACGGTCAATGTTCAAGAGTTCGATTTGAAACGGTGAATGAGATAGGTCAGGAACAACTTGCTTCGAATGATTTTAAAGACAACAGCAGAGGTTGTTGAGACTACATAACGCTGACACCATAATAAAGTTAATTCTCAAATCGACAAATTAACATGCTGATTGGCGGCACATAGATAGAGAGAACGTCCATAAATTTTGTAACTACATCTACGCTCTTGTCTATCTCCACTTTACCCATTATGGACACAATAAATCTACAGCTTTTTGGTGTCAATAAACCAAATTCCCACCAGGGAACATAAAATAGAAATTCATGCTGCCGATTCTTGTGAAACGTATGTTTGCGTCACGATGCTAGCTGAACGCCGCTGCGCGGAAGGTCACGTGAAATGTTGCCACCTGTCTGGCAGCGTGCAGTTCAACAACCTGCGAATTGAACGTAGAAAAAAAAGTTTAACCACAATTAGCTACCGTTGACTTGTGTCGTTTCATGACAACAGTTAAACTCAATCGCGGAACTTGTGTCAAATCTCCCCCGGAGGCCACCACAATCAGTCTCGTGTACCTATTAGATATCTGCCTTCCGGTGTAATTGCATAATTAGAAGGAATTTGCACTCTGCTGCAGTGATTGAAAGCTGCAAAGTTTCCATCAACGATTGTAGATTAGTCATTGTTGCAACATTTCAACGACTTCGCAACAGAATGTTGCTCTAAACATACATTGTAGGTTCTCGTAAGTGAACTCTACGATGTTGCCGAACCCACTGTGCCATTTTCCCCGGTTACCAAGTGAGGTTACGCCCTTCATAAATGAAAGTGCAATGTTTATGGGAGAAATGTCAGATGAAAATGAAGTATAAAGAGGATGAAAACAAACAATAGATTAATAGTATTCACTGAAATCATAGAAAACTGAAATTAAAAAGAGAGCCGTAGTTTGAAGAAAGTACAAAGTTTGTGTAAGTTGATTCATTAAAGGATTGAGACAGATAAGGAAGGAATAAGTGAAAACCGGAGGAATTAGGGAAAGAGACAGAAGAAAACCAAATGTAAGAATTTATATTTATATAAAGAATTGTTTGTTAATCTAATAATTAATAAATTCTAGATTAAAGCAGTGTTAGGAATAACGTCGCTAAAAAGAGGTATATCCTCCCGAAGTTCGTCCGGCAGCATTTATGTATTTACAAACAATCCTAGCGAAGTTTCGTATGAACGCTATCTTATGTTTGGCGAACTATTCCATGTGGTGTCGTTGGGGGTTGAAAACTCTGTCATGCGCTTGCATGACACGAGGTAAAATTTATCAATTCATATATTCAGCACTAGCTAACCCGGCAAACTTCGTCCCGCCCATTTACTTGATTAATTCTCGAGTAATGCAGAAATTTGTGTTTTATTTGTATGGCAGCCACCCCTAAGAGAGGGGGGAGGGGTATCTAACCACCATAGAAACATTCATTGCACCCTAAAGTTTCCATATGCCTAATTTGGTTTAATTAGCTTGATTAATTCTCGGGTAATGCAAAAATTTGTGTTTCATTTGTACGGCAGCCCCCTCTAAGAGAGGGAGAAGGAGTATCTTAACACCATAGAAACATTTATTACATCCTAAAACCTCCACATGCCAAATTTGGTTTCATTTGCTTGATTAATTCTCGAGTAATGCAGAAATTTGTGTTTCATTTGTATGGCAGCCCCCCCCCCCCCCTTTGAGTGGGGGAAGGACTGTCTAACCATCATAGAAACATTTATTTCACCCTAAAACTTTCACATGCCAACTTTGGTTTCGTTTGATTGATTAATTTCCGAGTAATGCAAAAAATTGTGTTTCATTTGCATGGCAGCCCCCTCTAAGAGAGGGGGAAGGAGTATCTTATCACCATAGAAACATTTATTGCATCCTAAAACCTCCACATGCCAAATTTGGTTTCATTTGCTTGATTAATTCTCGAGTAATGCAGAAATTTGTGTTTCATTTGTATGGCAGCCCCCCCTTTGAGTGGGGGAGGACTGTCTAACCATCATAGAAACATTTATTTCACCCTAAAACTTTCACATGCCAACTTTGGTTTCGTTTGCTTGGTTAATTTCCGAGTAATGCAGAAATTTGTGTTTCATTTGTATGGCAGCCCCCCCTTAGAGAGGGGGGAGGGGTCTCAAAATATCACGAAAACCTTCCCCGGCCCCAAAAACCCTTACATACCAATTTTCATGTCGATCGGTTCAGTAGTTTCCGAGTCTATAAGAATCAGACAGACAGACAGACAGACATCACTCCATTTTTATATATATAGATGTCGATATCATTTATTCTTATCTACCACGATTATATTAATAACCGGATTTGCATTATGAACTCGTTGTTATTATTCTATTTTAAACAACTAAATGGTGAATTGTTAAAAAGTTTGTTTTCAAAAGAAAAATCAAATCTAGATACACAAACATTACAAAAAAAAAATTATGAAATTTTACTTGAACCAATAAATTGATGTCTCCCATCTACTTTGCAAATGCAAATGCTGGTCGCGACTGTGCTTGAGATTATCCATGTGACACAATATTTTCTAACATTTTGTTCATTTATTTGTTTTTTTATTTACTTTTCGTCTTCTTGTAACGTGAGACAATGATCTTTTTTAACCTTCCTATACTCGCAAATAGGTCTGACAGACCGAGCATCAATGAGGTGGCTGAATTAAATAACTATTAAAACTGAATGAAGTTGAAGAATATATTTTCTGGAGTTTTTTCACTCAATTATATCTTTTTGTTTGAATAAATATCAATAACGCCTAAAAATACACAATAGCAATATCTTAGAGACGCGCACAGTCCACGGTACACAAATTACGAGTTTTCGCGCGGGTATAGGAGTGTGTTACAATGTTACAATGTGGATGTGGGGTTGCTTATTCATTTGCCATTGCTTATTGCTCTCTCGAATTTTTCCTACTCCAGGCTTATTTTGGTTCTTGTGTCGTAATGCTTTGTTGTCAAGCTTAGGCGTTTTAGTGAACCATAGATTTTTGAGCATTGAGAATTGATGGTCAGTCCACTCTAAGTTACTTCTAAAAACCATTCCTAAATCATTCACGCGATCTGGTTTTGCTGGGATTTAAGTCCAAAAGATTTCTTTGAGACCAAAGTGTTACATTTCGAATGTCATGATTAAGTCTATCACCAATAACTGACAACTCGGTGTTTCTATCTGTACAAATATAAATCTGAACATTATCAGCAAAAAGGTGTATTGAGCAAAAATCAAGCACAGAAGGTAGATCGCTCATAAATAGGGAATAGAGGAATAGAGAATTGGTTGAAAAGCAGACAACACGCCTTCGTTGGAAATTGCTTGATTCCTATTAAACACTATTTATCAATTTTGCAGCTGAGTTCGAAAATCCATAAAGTGTTACTAATTTATTGACAAGTTTACTGAGAATGACACGATCAAACGCTTTGGTAAAATCTATTAAATAATCTATTATCTAAAGTCTGGCAAGGTCTTAATCGGTGCTGGTTTATCCATATTGACGAAAGGCTTTGGGCAACTCTTCTAAAAGTGGTCTAGAGGTGTCCAATCACATGATCTAGGCGACCAAGTTAGTTGAAAACGCTTACCAAACTCACCTCTCAATTAGTTTAATACCGGTCGCGTGTTGTGTGACCAGTAGCGCCATCTTGTTGAAACCTTATCTTTATCAAATCCCATGTTTAACTTTGGCGCAAAAAGTTCAATAAACGTTCATTGAAACGACCCGGCTCATTAGGGCGGCTCTTTCTTGAACCGCGGCTCTGTTTTGAGCCGAAACATTCTCGAAAAGCGGCTCTTCTGAACCGCGGATTTTTTTTAGAAAATTATTTTTTCCAAACCAAACTAGTACCTACTCTATGTAAATGAAAATGACTTTTGCCTACAAGTGGTGAAAAATGTCATTCAAATATTGGGTCTAAAGAAGAGCGGTTTTATTTTGAGCCAAGACTTTTTTGAAAAGCGTCTTTTTTTTAACCGCGGATCTTTTTCGAACTGTGGTTCATTTGAAAAGAACCGTGGTTCGTACGCTCGTTCTGACGAACCGGCTCAAATGAGCGACTCGTAAGCGCTCGTCGAAGCAAGAACACCAGTCAAACTACTCAATTTGCGATGACGACAGTACAGTGTTAACTCTTAGCTAGATTGGCAGGCTACATGAATTGTAAATTTGATACTTCATGCTACTTGAATACTCCAAACTCGTAGCCATGACCAGTGTTGCCACACGTACAGATTTATCCGGAAAGGCACAGACATTTTCGTTATTTTTGGTACAGATTCTGGGTACAGATTTTCGTCAAAAAGTACAGATCGGTTCAGATTTTTTTCCATGTGTGAAATTTCTCACATTTGAACAAAGCAACATTAAGGTACAAGATGGCTTTTACGCCGCAGTATCACTTGATGCTGCTGATCATAGAAGCATTAACAATGCAATATTTGAACAGTTTTATATGGAGGAAATTCCTTACAAGGATCGTCTGAAAAGATTCGCGTCGGACGGTGCGACCGTGATGATGGGAGCTTCGAATTCATTAATGCGATAAAAATCGAATGCCCAGATCTAGTAGTCGTCAAATGTATATGTCATTCGCTAGCATTGTGTGCTAGTTATGCATGTGAGAAAATCTTTGACTAACTAAAGCATTTATTGAGGTACATTTATACCTATATTTGCAATAGCCTAGAAAGGGCTAATGGATTCGAGGTAATAAAGAAAATTTTGGAACTCAAGCCGCCTAAAATCCTACAGTTTTCGGTCACTTTGTTAGCGGTGGTGGTGAAGAGATGCAATCTACGAGTTAATTTTATTTTTCACTATTTAGTATGAATGTGACAAAAAACAATGCAGAATTCAGAATATTGACAGCCCCAGAGATTTAATGACAATACCTCTGTTGCTTTTTTGGAGTATCTTTTGCCCCAGGTCAACAGATTGAATCGGTTGTTCCAGACTGGAAAACTTGAATTCACAATGCTACATGAAGAGCTGAAAGATTTTTATTTGATCATTCTCACTAATATCTGCGAGAAATCTTACGTTGTTTCAATGTCCAATACTCTTCAATTTGAAAAGCGGCAAGAATTTTTATGTTGAAATAACGTTTGCATTAAAAAAAGGATTTTTTTCGGATGGTGATACAAAAACTAAGACAGATAGTTGAGTTTGATAGATTTCCCATGGAAGGTAATTATATTAGTTTACTTGCAAAAAAATCCACGCCCTTACGAGTGGCCTTCCAGCAGTTAACCGGGTAATTCGCCATGGCGGACGAAAACATGCGTGTAGGCATGTTTTTGAATTCTTTCTTCGTTTCGTTTATCAATTCCTTCTCAGTTTTCGTGACAAAATTGTTGGAGTAGATCTTACGCTTCAGGTTTGCCCAGAAATTTTCGATTGGACGCAGCTGGAGGACGTTGGGTGGGTTCGCCGACTTGGGTACCACATCGATATTCAGCCGCTCCATCTTTTTTTCTTCAAGTAGTGGGCCGATGCTAGATCCGGCCAGAACACCGATATACGTCTTCACTCTTATGATATTTCTTGATGCACGACGTAACTTCCGGCAGGCACTCCGTAGTATAAATTTCCCCGTTCACCGCCAGTCCGGAATTAAAGAAGAGTGGCTTTGATATCCACTTCTCGCTGTTTATCAGCCACAGCAGCACCTTCTTGGGGAACTTGGTGTGTGAAATAAACTTCACTTCGGAGCTCACTTCCTTCGTGGCAGCTCCGAGACCAGTGGACGTCACTTACGTTTCCTGGCATGTATGTCAATGTAGCAACTTTTCCCTCAATCCTCCTCTTCAGCATCCTTTGGAGCTTCTTGTGGTTCAGGGTCGTCGGCCGTTCGGAACCGGGCTTTCTTTCGATGCTCTGATTGTTGTCCAATAGTGCCAAGATATTGTAGATGCCGGAACGGGCGTATCCGGCGTCCACAAAATGCCGCACGATGTCCGTTTCTGACAGAAATTGATTCCCAAAAAAGAATTGCCGGTTCGATCGCATTCTCGGCGCTTCGATGCCTCGTTTATAACGTCTCCACTATGCCATATTCCTCGGAATCTGTCGAGCGATTTGTTTCTGAATATATTTAGAACAAAAATAAGCTTCGAAATCTACTCAGCATCGTATAATCGTATGAGAAGTATACTCGAGGAATGCTTGATGAATAATGAAATATATTTCTAGTAGGTTTACAAATATATAGGCTTCTTGAAACTACTCTGCTCGTTTCTGCTTACCATCCCTAACTCACGTCGATGGATGTGAGTGTGCTCTTGGTGAAGCATTTGCTTTCTCGTTGATATGATGTTACGTTGCTTTGAATCATGGCGACTTTAACTTACTCCAAATACAATAAGTATCTTTTAGAATTGGGACCGATACTGATATGGTGCAGACGTTCTTGATGCGGGCTGAATGGAGAAAATTCTCGACAAAAAATTACTCTTGTATGAAAAGAGTATAAGTAAATCTGTTACTTAAATTCTTGGTCATTTTATATTTCGAATGAAGTGATTATCATACCACTATGTCTATGTAGTAACCGTCGAGCGAACTTTTTCTGACTAAAACAATAACAAAACTAAGTCTCTAAATCGACTCAGCAACGACACTATGAACACAATCTTAGAATTTGTGAAGAAGCTCGAAACTTTTACCAACTAATAGTAAGCAGTCTAGGTTTAGCAAGAGTACAGTAAAACCTGTTTTTGTGCGAATTTTTTTGTGCGGTTTTCTGTTCTTGTGCGGTTTTTTGTGCGGTATATGAAAAGAGGCATATTTGACGAAGTTATCGTCCATTTAGTTTTTTCCGATGGTTTATATGCATTTTAGTACAAAAAAAGCATATTTGCGACTCAATTATCCACTTCTGGAATCATTCCCCTCCTCCCATCAAATGCTCTAATTTTATCTAAGTTTTTGCATGCACAAAACAGCCACGCGCAACCGAAAAGGCAAACTGTCCCGTCGCAAAGCAGGGAAACAAAAGGAAATTGAGCGGTGAACGGCGTGGATTTGAGTTATTTTCTTGGGGGAACCTTTTTTATGCGGTCCCTATCTACCGCACAAAAAAGTTTTTTTCGAAATGTGTACCGAACACGATTTTTTAAAGCTACTGGTGAAGTTTCGCACGATTTTTTTTATGCGGTCCCTATCCCCCGCACAAAAAAAGGTTTGCCTATTATTTTAACAATACAGGGGTGACATTGCGCATTTCGAAACGAGTGATGTTTGTTCGTTTCGACCATTTTGACATGCCTTAGACCAGCTTTGTTTACGAACCCAAAAATTTTACATATCTCTACGAGACAAATTTTGCTCTAAATCTAGTACACCGATTGAACTTGAAAAATATACATAACTAGCTGACCCGGCAAACTTCGTCCCGCCCAACATTGTTTTTTTGTTACCAATACCTTCAAATATTCACGTTTTTTACTAAGCGCAAGTTCATGGGTCAAATCGCAGAACTGTTCATTGATTGATCTTCTAATCGAACCCGTTGAGTTTACCTTTTACTATAAAATTCCTAGTACTTCTACCGAAACTCATCATTATTATATCAGATCATTTTCTGACACAATTCTCGTTCAAATTTTTTCAACCACTTGCAAATAACATGGTTCTCCGTTACATGGAATAAATGTTTGATGCAGAAAAAATGATAGAATAAAGACAGCTCTAAATCAGACAATTCCTTCTTCGAATTTTGCTCTTATCAACATATTCGGCAATCCATTTTTATTGGTATAGATAGAAGAATATAAAGATATTTCGTTAGCGCAAACATCAAATGGACTAACAACGCTTGTCACTATGTAATTGTAGAACATAAGGAAATTTAATTTTCCGAATTTTCCCTTTTTCCTTCAGACTTTTCCGGAAATTTTCAATTGTCATGTTTGATTGGAATATTTTATGTTGAAATATGTATAACATTTTTATGGGACCCCCTCTCCATTCCAGAGGAGGGAGGGATGTCATATCATCATAGAAACATTTCTTATACCAAAAAACCCTCACATTCCAAATTGTGCTTGATTAGTTCTCGAGTTACACAGAAGTTTGTATTTCATTAGTGTGGCAGCCCCCCTTAGAGAGGGGGGAGGAGTGTATTCATCATAGAAACGTTTCGTGCCCCATAAAACCTCCACATACCAAATTTGGCTCTATTTTCATGATTAATTCTCGAGTTATGCGAAAATTTGTGTTTCATTTCTATGGCAGACACCCCTCCCCTTCTTAGAAAGATGGGAGGAGTGTTCAAGCACCTTAGAAATGTTTCTTACCCCCTAGAACCTCAACATGCCAAATTTGGTTCAGTTTGCTTAATTAGTTCTTGAATTATGCAGAAATGTATGCTTCATTTGTATGGCAGTCCCCCACCTCCCCTCAGAGAGAGGGGAGGAGTGTCTATTCATCATAGGAACGTTTCGTGTCCCCTAAAACCTTCGCATGCCAAATTTGGCTCCATTTACTTGATTAGTTTTCGAGTTATACAGAAATTAGTCTTTCACTAGTATGGCAGTTACCCCTTAGAGAGGGGGGTGGAGTGTCTGACCACCGTAAAAACATTTATTGCACCCTAAAACCTCCATATGCCAAATTTGGTTTCATTTTCTTGATTACTTCTCTAGTAATACATAAATTTGTGTTTCATTTGTATGGCAGTTCCCCCATACAGAGGGGGCAGGAGTGTCTAACCACCATAAAGGGTGTGTCACATCTCATTGCATCACGCGACTGGTGGCATGTGGAAGTACTCCCTTTTGAAAATTTTAGACAGTAAAATAAAAACTATTAAACAACTTTTGGCATTTTCTTTTTATTCATACTTCGAGCCCAAGCCCGTATGCTCGCACCTTCCTCTTTACCCCGTCCATAAGGTTCTGTACAACGTCAGGTTTTTTTTGAACAGAAATCCATTTTCTCTTGAAATCCGCCTCCGATTTGACAACTTTTGGGTTCTTCCGGAGGGCCTGCTTCATAATCGCCCAATATTTCTCTATTGGGCGGGTTCATTTCCTTTGGCACGAAGGTGACCCCGTTGGCTTCGTACCACTCCAACACGTCCTTTGAATAGTGGCACGAAGCGAGATCCGGCCAGAAGATGGTCGGACCCTCGTGCTGCTTCAATAGTGGTAGTAAGCGCTTCTGTAGGCACTCCTTAAGGTAAACCTGCCCGTTTACCGTGCCGGTCATCACGAAGGGGGCGCTCCGCTTTCCGCAAGAGCAGATCGCTTGCCACACCATGTACTTTTTGGCAAACTTGGATAGTTTCTGCTTGCGAATCTCCTCCGGAACGCTGAATTTGTCCTCTGCGGAGAAGAAAAACAGGCCCGGCAGCTGACGAAAGTCCGCTTTGACGTAGGTTTCGTCGTCCATTACCAGGCAATGCGGCTTCGTCAGCATTTCGGTGTACAGCTTCCGGGCTCGCGTCTTCCCCACCATGGTTTGCCTTTCGTCGCGGTTAGGAGCCTTCTGAACCTTGTATGTACGCAGGCCCTCCCGCTGCTTGGTCCGCTGGACGAATGAACTTGACAAATTCAGCTTATTGGCGATATCCCGGACCGAACTTCTCGGATCACGTCTAAACTGCTTAACTACGCGCTTGTGATCTTTTTCACTGACGGAGCATCAATTTTTGCCGTTCTTCACCTTCCGGTCGATGGTTAGGTTCTCGAAGTATCGTTTTAGTACTCTGCTGACCGTGGATTGGACGATTCCCAGCATCTTACCGATGTCCGGATTCTCGAAATGAGTGCACAGGATTAATTCACGACGCTCTTTTTCGTTCGACGACATTTTTCCAAATTTACGAAAAATTGACAGTGAAGCATGGCCAACGTGATCTATACACTCTTATCTGATTATAAGCGAAAGCTAAATATATAATTCCTACAAATTAAATTTCTTTCAGCGTTTTTACCGTGATGCAATTTGATGTGACACACCCTTTAGAAACATTTATTGTACCCTTAAACCTCCACATGCCAAATTTGGTTTCATTTTCTTGATTAATTCTCGAGTAATGCAGAAATTTGTGTTTCATTTGTATGGCAGCCCCCCCTCAGAGAGGGGGGAGGGGCCTCAAACTATCACGAAAACCTTCCTCAGCCCCAAAAACCCCTACATACCAATTTTCATGTCAATCGGTTCAGTAGTTTTCGAGTCCATAAGAATCAGACAGACAGACAGAAATCCATTTTTATATATATATATATATATATATATATATATATATATATATATATATATATATATATATATATATATAGATACTTAAACCATTTCGATTTGAGTTCGAATTTTCTCGATACGAGGTACTCGTTTCGAAATGCGCAATGCCACCCCAGGTTTCGGCACAGATTTGTGAGAAAAAAGTACCGATGAGAAAAGTTTTTTACTCTTCCAGCACAGATGAAAATGTGACAACTGAGTAGTTGCATGTCCAACTCTGCCATCTTAATGTCTTAATAGTTTATCTTGGGTTCCTTCTGAAAAGGTTGAGAAAAAGCCTAAGAAATTCCAATGGAAGAATTCCACATCACTTTCTACGACTTTTATTCATCGTTCTAGTAGTAACTGTTAACATCATTATCTAAAAATTTACGGACGGAAGCTAGATTGAGATCCTAATATTGCGCTATTATTCATCAGTAGAAGTGGTTAAGATTATAGCACGTCTTGACAGTATTTTTGAGGAGCAAGTTCAATGACACAAATCAAAACCGAAAGAATTTCGTTAGCGGAGATATCCTCCGGCCTAACTGGAATTCCGAAATTCGTATGATAAGCGCTGGCGCCGATGTCCACTCAGCCTTGCGATTCATAAGTTATATATATAGTTTCTTTGGATTAATGTATTTCACTAGTCCCCCAGCTCGATTCTGAAGCGATTGCTGACCCTTGGAATTTGAGATATTCTGATTGAAACACGAGTTTATTGACGGAAACTCCTCACCGGATCGCATGTCAGCGAATGTACTTCCAGTTACCGTCAAAACTCGTAAAACGCATTACATCCTTTCACGGCATCTCATAGTCAATTGAATCACGTTGACAACTCAGAAGGTTGACAAGACTGAGGATGACGTATTTAAAATCCGTGCATCCCAACATCCTGCCGTTCTCTTTCGTATGGAACTTCCACTCTAATTAAATTATGTCTATCACCAGCGATGACAGCAATCACAGCTCATTTCCATTTGTGCTGGATGTGTGTTAGGAGAAACAATTACACCGACGCACGGATGAGGTAATACATATTTAATTACTGTTGCTTAGGTTATTTTACAATGAAACACAAACCAGTCGTGTGGCATAGGAGCAAAAAACGATATAATGCAACAAACAAGAAAAGCTATCTAATCACGTGACTTACATCACGATGTTGCTCGGGTGCAGAATTCCAGCAACGAGTAGCCTAAGCTGCACATGCGGTGGCGGCAACTCGACAAAGAAGCGAAAACCCTTCGCATTCGCTTATTTTACATGGTTGGTGTCAGTTTCTCGCTAGACTGACTGACATTCCCTCGGGTTTGAATAATCTCAAATGATTCTGACGCAACATACATTTACAATTTTTTTACAAACATTATTAGATAATAGGAGCAGACATTGTTCGTTTTGCCCAATGTTTCGGTGGTAGGGATATGATTGGATCAAGAAAAAACTCTAGAATTATGATAACATTAACCTAATATCGTTTCTTGGTCGGTCATGAAATTCCAACTTACACCTCCCTAACGCTGTCAAACCTGATACGGTGACACACAAATCCTCGTTAGCAAACACGGTTCATGGTCGACTTGGAAATCAAGTTCACCCGTTGAACGCAATGACGGTCGTCTCCTCCTGGCAGGTTTCAGGAGCTGTGGGCTTATTTTACATTAGATCGTTTACTAGCGGTTCTGTGACAATAACATTCATGGTTCCATCCTTGATACATACTGTCGCCTGAATCTTGTCCGGCGAGGATCAGCATAGAGGCATCAGAAAAAAAATATGATAAGCATGCTATGCCAGCGTAGTTAGCAGTTGTTCTTGCTCGTTAATGCATAAATCGAACCGGATACTCAACTATTCCGCCTACGCAAATTCGAGTGTGCCAAAGTGGCGCTCGAACAAGCACGAATTGCATTCACGTGAATCGTACGACAGATTGGCGTGCCAAGAGCAGATTCCTGTCGGCCCAATCCATCTATCAGAGAGCATTTTGCTAAAGTGGGCTGGAAACTATCAAGTAGTACACAATCAATCAATCCTGCGGAGGAATACGTGGAAACGAAAATTGCACGGAACAAAACCAATAGTATTCACAGCTTTTATTTTATGGAAGTAATTGACAAGTCTCTATAACTGAACTTGTTGTTCTCGTGGTTGCTCATTCGCTGGCTAGATTTATGATTAATTGCACGGCGCACAACCTCACCGGGAAATCGATTCATATCTCCGAGGTGGTCCACTTTGAACTATTGCAGCAATTTGCACGTTCAATTCAACGTCAACTGTGTCAGACAACGCACGCCAGACGAGACAGTGCAGCTCACACCTCATTCCAACCTCTATTCGGTCGTCAGCAAGCAAAGCTTATCATTCTTGGGAAGCATGTTCTCCAATCAAAAGCAACATAAAAATCACATTTATTGATCGATGTGGGTTGGATTTGAGGAAGCGATTTCCGAAGCGACGTAATTCGGCGAGTAACATGAGACTGTCGGGCGATAAAGTTTTTAAGTTTTCGAAACCCCATCCCTATCTTCGCCAAGGATCAACCAAGGCCCAGCCGCGATGGTTTATTATTTTTGTGGTTGATATCACACGCAGCATCTCGCCTTGTTCGCGTAGGCAGGGTTCAGGAACCGAATGTGTATCCGTTCGTGTTCCATTGATATGTTTTCAAGCTGCAGGGCGATGACATGACAAAGATACTGTCGCAGGTATAAAATGCATTGCTGTTTTTTTTAGCTTTGAGAATGGTTTTAACAATCTTCGCAATTTTTCAATAACGCCAGGTTTCGTTGGGTTTTTGATTACGTGCTAGAGTGAATAATTCAATTTTTTGTATTGTAACTTGATAAGCAACCGTTTATGCGTTTCGCAAATCGTTTTCAAATATAGCCGTCTTTCCCGATTCGATTTGTATTTTTAACATCAATATTTCTGGAGTAAAGCGAGAAAAGTTATCGCTGATTCGATAAAAAAGGAAGGAAAGTGATGGTAAAACACTCATGTAACAAAAAGTACCCAAATAACTACTTATGAACAATAAGAACCTTATTTCCTGCGGACGAAAATTTACATCGAACCGTTCTTTGCAGATCATTTTTATGTGTTTATTTACAATTTCGACAGAAGACCAGCTAGGTGCATACAGTTAGTGTCAAAAGTATTGATACACTGTATTGAAAGTTTGTACATCCTTCAAATTTGAAATAAAAATGCAGTTTATCAATAATACATGAGTGTCCGTCTTACCCGCCTTGTCCGTCTTTCCCGACTTTTCCCTATATTGTTTCTACTTATAATCCATTGTTTTGTTCATTGCGAAAGTAAGCCTTGAACAATTTAATTTGATCTTCATCTCAATTGTCACTAACGTTTCTAGAGGAACTCTGTAATTCTACCGATTTTTCAAGCTTCTTAAAACCAGGAGTCTGAATCACAGATTACATATTTATTGGATTCCACAAAGAATTCACAGATTTTAGTAAAATAACTTTTCATTATTAGTTATGACTTAATAGTAGCAATGATTTCTGTTTTATTCCTTTTTAATGAAATTCCTGCACAACCTGATATATTTAATTCGTCTGATCTATGGCCTACCTCATCTGTTTCGTTCATCATACTATGAGTATGAACTTAGACAAGATAAAAAAAATCTCTAAAGAACTCTCCTTACCTGTGAAGTGTAAAGCATAGCTGATCTGGTTTTGGTAAGACAAGCTCGGCGTAGTTGCCAAAATCGCATTGAACATATAATTAAAATGATATTTTGAGCCGAGTATTGGGAGACAAACGGTCGGAACGCATGATTAGGTGATTTTGTAGTATGTCAATGCTAGAGCACACGTTGTGAAAGAAGTCAAGATATACTTGGAAACGTTGAAATGAAAACTCGTCGTATTCTCCATTTTAACTTTCACAATATGAACAGCAAAGTTATATCATTAATAAAACATGGAAAATTCAGTGATAATAGTATTTTTTTTAGTGTGAAATGTCACCTTTACTACGAACCTAAATTTGAAATTATATGATCGATATTACGCGAGATATTGATCACTAAAGCCAGCTACCCAGAAAATAATGGATTATTTTTTCCCCAACATAATATAATTAGAGTAAATAGCTACAAAAGTGTTGCAAAAGCAGTGGGAACAAAGCCTTGAGATTAAACTCAGGGAAATGATGCCATTTATTATTATACTAGCTGACCCGGCAAACGTTGTTCTGCCATATAAATTAGTTCTAGTGAATATTTTGATTCAATGGATTACAGAATGCGAAAATTCGATTCGTTCGGGTGATTCTGACTTGATAGGACTTCAGAATACGGGTGAGTAGTTAATCAGTAAACGGATTAGGAATTTCCGAGGAAATTACACTATCGATTTTCTCAGGGCGAAATTTTTCCACTAACCAATCTAAAAATCTGTGTATGAGGTAATCCTCGCGTTTGCCATTTAACCTAATAGATTCAGTAACGTGTGGGACTGAATACGTGTAATGCTGTAATAATGCTCATTAAAGACTCCATTTTATGTTTGGACGCACGTGCTGCAATGTCATGTGCATTGGGTTTTGATCTGGCAATAGCAAAGGCTGTGTCGGCATTGTTCATGATAGCATCTCGCGAGCAAATGTAGTGTGTGCTTTTTTTTTTATTTTTACTCATTTTATCTCAAGACTATGATGATGATGACATTAATTTGGTTTCGCGAATAAAATAAAAGCATTCCAAGGGGTTGAATGCGGAAACCGGAGTGAAGCTCGGGATAGCTCAACCGTAATACTCGAAAAATCATCTCTTACACAGATAATTATAACGAAATTTTTCTGTGTTGTTGCGGATTTCATTGCAGATTCAGGTTGATACCTTTATACTCAAGATTGACTATTGAAGTATATTAACATACCGTTGAATGTAAGGTCTGAGTTATCGGCTGCAATTAGGACTAGGTTTGTTCAGCTGTCTGGCCTCGAAAACGATTAACATACCTTATCGGGTATCTAGTGAAGTGGGAATTCCTTCGTAAATTCAAAGCTAATATTTACATAGGTATTGGGTTCAATTGCTGATCGGTCAAGGATTTTCTCGGGTTGGAAACTTTTTTGACATGCCTTGGCTTGGGTTTGCTCAGCTGCTTGAACTCGGAAACGATCGCATCTTGGTTGGGGATCTGATAAAGCGGTAATTTAATTCCCTTATAAGTTCGTGGCTAATACTAACCCAGGTATTGGGTTCAATTTACGATCGGTCTAGGGTCTTCCCGGGTTGGAAATTCTCTCGACATGCCATGGAATAATTACGATCAGATATATTGTTCTTTCGATTAGTAGTCTATGCCTGCCAAATAACCAGTTCGTTCTCATTTCAATTTAATTTGTTTACTAACCAGTTGATAAAAAATATAAATACCGTAATATAATTATTAGCAGTAAGATAACTCGTCCCGCTTAAATCTTTGTCGGGGAATGAGGTGGCACCATCATCATAATCAACGCTTCAATCATCTGGCTACTGAATCATTCAAGTCGGCTTTAAGTCGCTTGTAGCGGCCTTGATGAATTACTCCATTTTTTCCAATTACGATACACCCGTCTTAATCATGCGAATTGTGTAACTTCAAACAAAAAATTTTCTTCCACCGCTATTCCTTTCTACGACGTCAAAATTGCTACTGAGATCATTCACATGTTCGTACATTATTCTTAAACGATTAATGTGCGATTCACATAGAACGTTACGAAGAAGAACGTGTACGTTCCGTCAACGTCTCCACCTATTCACACATGCAGTCAATACTGCCACCAGCCCGTCACGTCAAATGTCAAACAAATGATTTATTTAATGTTATTCATGGTGTCGCCATCTACAACAATTTTAAATTGCAATGCCCTCTTTCGAATCAGCATGCCTAGAATCAGTCCTAAATTTTGAAAAATTCAATTAAATTCATTGAATTAAAATGCTTGAACCCCGTAGTCCGACTCTTATTCAACAATAATAATATATAGACTATTTCTCTCAGCTAGGCGCGAATTATTTTCACTCCGAAATTTGGAACTAAGAGATATGTTGGCATAAAAAGTACAGTATGTTACTTATAATGCGACATGCCGAGGCACCATTTAGTGTCGCATTGGAGGCAATCTTGACCAATAATTGGACATTTGCGACAGGTGGCGACTTTCAAAGTGGGGCTATAATTTGGGCCGAGAACTCAATGTTTACAAAAATGTCCAATTAGAGGTAAAATTTCTAATTAAACATCACAGGTCTGTCCAATTAGCAAAATGTCGAATTAGATGTAAATTACTGTACAACCAAAATCAAAACAAAAGCCGTGACACAAAGCCCAGACAAAAACCAAACGAGCCGTCCGTCTCCGTCAATTATTCTTTTCTATAAATCCTGCCGGTCGTTTTCGTTGAACGTATTCTGACGGGTCGTTACGTTGCCGGTGTATGTGAATGTTTTCATAATAATTACTTGGTAGAATAACTGACGTAACGTGACGTGACGGGACGTGAACGTGACGTGGATGTTGTATGTGAATCGCACTTAATTCGACTAATGTTCCTATGTGGTTTTGTTGACGAATGCCGGCATCCGTTATATGACGATTATGATATATCGATTAGATCACTACTCACAAATGTAGCCAATTATAGGAAAACGGCGAAGGCAAAGTGATAAATACTACAGTCAGCATGGTAGTCGAATTTCAATTCCTCACACAGAGTATGTTCTGTGTTTCAGGGAAATTGTGAGTGAGACCGGTAGTTGGAGTAAGACTGACAAGCGGTTGATTTTAATATTCAACTTCTAACTTAACAAAAAAGTGTAAAAAATTAATAAATATTGAAAATTCTAAGCGATTTTTTATTCGGGTGTAATTTTTGCGGCCTCAATATTAAGCAGATTCACTTTTTCATATTTCGGTTCCTAAGTTAACACCGAAGCGATGTTAGGAA
The DNA here is from genome assembly GCF_029784135.1 of Toxorhynchites rutilus septentrionalis. Lineage (NCBI taxonomy): Eukaryota > Metazoa > Arthropoda > Insecta > Diptera > Culicidae > Toxorhynchites > Toxorhynchites rutilus. The sequence goes on from NC_073746.1 coordinate 229,603,412, forward strand.
TGTACCTAGTATAGCCATAAATCCTGTCATGGAAAAAAAAAGTCGTAACACAGCAGCCGTGTAGTGTGATGTCCCTTTTTAACTCTCACTAAGTTTCGCGGTCCCATCAGTATTTGTTTGGTTGCTTAGAAACGATGATGTTCGGTCTGTACAAGAAGCGTGTGGGAATTGTCGCATTATTTAAGTGCGTGAAGACGGCGAAAGTGATCTACGAGCTACAGCTGATGATCAACCAAGAGAGGGATGTTGGAGGTCGGTACGGCAGCACAATGTGATTTATGCCGGTCGTGAACACGTTCGGCGCAATCCTGTTCGTAAACAAAAGCGTTTAGTAGTCGAAATGAATGTTTCCAAGCGCAGCATAAGTCATATTTTGCGTGAAGATTTACAGCTCAGTGCGTACAAGAGATGTGTGAGCTGACACCCAGCATGAAGAAAAAACGATTGGAATGATGCAAAATACTTCTGAAATAGCAAGTTACAAACTCTCCAGATTTCATCTTCGGTAACCCAGTCTTACAACCATTGGTGTAGCGATTGACGATTGGTGCAAGTGTTCACGACCATGTCTTTTCAAATAATTTTATCAAAAATGTTAGTTTCTAATACTTTTGATACCTTCAATCAAAATTTAAACTATTTATCTCATTCTGTTCTAAAGCTATGATTTTTCAAATGACTGACCAAACCTATACCTACACTGGGTACTAAGTAGGTAAATTCCATATGTTAGTAAGAATTAGTGAATCATTTAAAGAATCGTACTGATGGGTCAGACGGACATCTTCTAATGGAGGTAAGACGAACAGTGAAAATTTGGTGATAAATAGTGCATCCAACTGGCGATCTCTTACTTTCTCTCAGTTTGTTTACATTTAAGTTGCTGGACAGACAAACGACGTGAGAGAAAATAAGATCACTCGCTAGCAATAAACGATAAACGGATACGCAATGCAATACGTGAAGCGTACATTCACCATATATCCGTTTTACCCAACCACGAAAAAGTTCAACATGTCATTCGGTTATTCCAGTGAGAAAGATTGGAAAACATTATTTTTGTGAATCCTTTTACCATACAATTTGGAAAGTACTATAGTGAACTGCTAAAAACTATATCGAAGTTGTCTGTTGTCGACACCTGAAACATGCATAAAAGTGTTATAAATGAATATGGGTTCTGAAATATACGAGTGTTATCCAGAAAGTTGCAGAAGTTTTTGACTTACATGGAAGTCGACCATCATCTTGGTGTAGAAAGATTCCTCAGTACGCATCAAGCTGTGGTACCGGGAGGTCAGTATCTCTCTCACTTTTCTCTACTTATTCTTCTATTTCCAAACACTTCAGAAAGTTTGCGATGGATAGCAATTGGTGTGTAATTTTTTGTCAGCAAGAAATAGCTTGTTGCGTACTAAACGCAGGATTCTTCACATTTCAGACACTAATATGGCGGCTCTAGCTCCGCAAAACATCTGCTACTTTCTGGATAGCTCTTTCAATTTGCGGAGAGAAGTTTCGACGGTTCTACAATTGAAATTAAGAGAATCGAGAATCTTCAAACAATTGAAACGCTGATTTGGAAGAAAGATTGACTGAAGATTATAGCTAAACACAGTCAGAAATTTTTCAAGCAATGGGAATGGTCTAAAAAGCTAGAAATTGAGATTCAAATGAGTTGGAAGCCGGAGACTTCGACCATCGTAAAACCATTGTTTTTTATTGAATAATTCTATCCATAGAGAGAAAAAAGGGACATATTATATTGATTCGAAATATGAATAAGTTTGGGTAAAGCCTATTATAGCAGCCAAATGATGTTACTTGTCCCAATTTTATGTTCTCTATTTTATGATATTAGAAGGTGACTTAAGATTATCACTTAATCCGAACGAAACAGCTGAATTTTACGGGAGAGCTATCTCTTCTCACGAATGCATATAAATTTGACTTAATAATTTGGATGCAATTCATCATAAAATCTAAGGATCGCATTAAATAAAACAAGGAAAAAAGTAAAATATTCGATGAGATTTTAAGAACGACAATGTCAGACTTTTCTGCAGGTTACTTAACACCTATCATGACGCCTTCAATGTCTCGTTCAAATTGATACGATGACGCTAAAGTCTGCTTCATTTAATATTGGAACACAAACAATTGCGTGTAGTTCAGTCATTTATTAACGAATTCATAATTTGTTTTTCATACAAATGTAGCATTTTCTTTACTCTTTCATAAAAAAAATAAAAAAAATATTCATTGCTGTTTCGAAGAAATTCTCGTACTTTTCCCGTAATACGGCACATTAGGCGGCGCACACCCTTTTCGTCCACCGTTTTGGCGATTTGATTCCACCAGTTCTTCATTTGAGTCATGTTCTTAACAAGTTTTCCCTTTGCCTTAAGCCTCCGCTTCGTGATTGCCCAGTATTTCTCTATCGGCCGGAACTGGGGGCAGTTTGGGGGGTTGAGGTCCTTCGGTATTACGCTGACCCCGTTCGTTGCGTACCATTCCATAACCGTTTTGTTGTAATGGCAGCTTGCGAGGTCCGGCCAAAACATTACTGGACGGTCGTGGGCACGAATAAACGGCAGAATCCGTTTCTGTAGGCACTCTTTTTTGTAGACTTCTATGACATCAGTCTTGTCAGTGAGAAAGACTTTGGTTTTCTGTCCACAACTGCATATCCCCTGCCAAATCATGTACTTGCGGAAGAATTTATCCGCAAACACGAACTTTAATTTTGCAGGTACATCCCCCCGAGCCGTCGCCAAATAAAATTTTTGACCTGGGATTTGCCCAAAGTCCGCCTTCACGTAGGTCTCATCGTCCATCAGAATACATCCGTCGAACTTTGTCAGCACTTGGTCGTACAGCTTTCGAGCACGGATTCTGGCCACATTTTTCTGCTTCAGCGTCCGAATTGGCTGTTTGCTGGCTCGGAATGACCTTATTCCTTCCCGGAGACGAATTCGTCGCACCGTACTGTGAGCGGCCTGGAACTTATTGGCCAAATCGCGGTCTGAAAGATTGGGATTCCTCTTGACGGCCTTGATGACTTTCCCACGCAGTTTCCGGTCGACAGTTCCACTCCGACGCTTCGAATGCGGCTTCCGAGCCGTCGTCAATGTTTCCTTGTACTGCTTGATAACACGCCATACGGTTCTTCTCGGACGAAACACTCTATGTGTTGAAAGGAAAAATAAATGGATAAGTAGTAGTAATCGAATCATAGTTCTACGGAAAACAGGCATTTTCAAAATTAAGTTCGGAACATTAGGAGCAAACATATATTTTGCATGTATATTCCAAACAGTCATACCAACCAACATACCCAGTTGCATTTCTGAATGCATCTGAACAATATTGAAGAAACATCAAATACCTGTAACAGGGCAAATATGGAGTTATTACTCGTACCACGGTGCGTCTTCGACATATTTCATTCGATTTACTTTTTGCACTCCGCTCTCATCAGACTCCTCAGACTTTTCTCCCGTTTTGTCATACCGCTATCAATATTCCTCACCTGACATGATCTAGGCGGTTCACGCTATTAATAAAAGACACAAGATTAATTTATGCAAGGTAAAGACATGCTGCTGCAAAGCTGCATACATTAGCATCGCTATATTTCCACGCTCCCCACCGAGCATCCGTCGTCCCCCGTGTTGATGTTTCCTTTTCTGCGACCCAACGAGGAAAGCAGCACCACGATTATTATGGTCTTCTGCTTCGGTCGTACCGACGTATCGCAAAAAGGGAGAGGGTGAGATGTATTAATGCATGCTGTCGATTATCGACAGCCCGGAAGTAAATTACTGCGGTAAATTAAATGGCCGCAGTTTCGATAGCAGATCAGCGACAATGTATTCGAATCTGCAAATGCATTCCGGAATCCTAGAATGCGGAATAAGTGACAAGCACTTACGAGTTTGACCAGACTTATTTACAATACAATGTGAATATATTCATGGCACAAAAATGAACGGTTTTCACAACGTAAACAAAACACACAGGGTCCGGCACGAACGAACTTCCAATCATCAATTATCACTACTAGATGTGACATGACACTTGCGTAATGAATTTGTTTTAGTTTGTACAGTTCGAAAATCATTGAAGGAACCACCTTCGGAGGGTATTTAATCGAAATTGCATGAATGTAGTGTATAATGGAAACATTTTCTGTTATGTATTCGAAAACAAGGCGTTCCTTTTTAAAAAAAGTGTTTACATATACTGAAGTCAATTTTAAGTAACATTCACTAATAAGGATTAGAAGAGGTATTGTCGTTTATTGACTCCATTGGGTGACTTTTTAGTCACCGTTTAATTTTATTCAGTTATCGCCACTTAGCAAGAGACACCTGACGGCGGTCGTCGAAAATCTGCTCAGTGCAAAACCTACGATAAAATTTACTGCTTATACTAAGACCCCCACAAACACTCAATAAACTACCAAGGTTTTTTGTGTCCTGCAATGATCGTATCTCCTCCCGCATGACATCGATGAACTGGAATAGCTATGATTAATGAGTTCCGATTGAGTATTTTTGCGTTACGCTCATGATTGTGATCCTTTCCAACGTTGAATGCACAAATGCTTCCGTGTTCTGTTCCTAGCGAAACAGTTCGATTATAGATAAATAAATAAAGAGTTTGGCCGTTAAAATGGCGCAATAAGTTAATCTCAAACCGACGTGAACCTATTCATATCACTCGGTAATCCGGTGTTCCCTTCGGGTTTTCATATCGGATTGGCAATCGCGGACCTCGGTGGATACTATGACTACGACGGGTAATAAAATGATTAATTAATACCAATCCATGGGAGATAATTAGCGCGATAATGTAGCAAAATTGATATTTCTGGCCGGTCGGTTCGTTGCCAGGTTCTGCGCAGCAACAGCCCAGTGACCTAGACGGGTGGGATCAAGTTACGAGTCTACTCATTCACTGTGAGATACATATGTTGAGTGTTACACTTCAGTGAACACAATTCGTGTGAAACGTATGTTGATCAATGAACATGATAATGTACCAGTTTTGGCGATGTGATCCTGTGGACAAACATGACGTGTGAAGCCAAAGCACTGCGCCATGACGAGGTAATAAGCAGCTCACCGACTCGAATGTAAGTTTCAGCCAAACGGTGATTAATTTGCGCAAATAAATCAGTTCAACGAACTGACGGAACTCTGTCCTGACCGTTGAGGTAATTTTAAGTGATTGGTTTGATCTCATAACCAATCACTTAAAATTAACATTACTTGTTTTTTTTTTACTTAAAATTACAATCAGTCATAAGTAAGTAATAATCAGAGAAACAGAGTGCGGAGTCGATATTTTTAGATGATTTTTGAAATGCTGTAACTTCGTGAAAATGTTGATACGTTTAGCCACTTTTCTAGACGAACGATCAAAGTTTAAAGTGAATTAAAGGAGCACTTCATCGCAAATTGTACCTATGCGCACCCTCGGATCTTATAAAAACGAAAGTTACGAATCGTACATTCTGAGGGTACGCGTAAAATTTTATGCTTCTGATACAGTTTGCGATGAAGCGCTCCTCTAATTTACTCCAAACATTGATCGATCGACTAAAAATAGTGGCTATACGTATCAACATAAACAAAAAACACATATACAAAAAGACAAAATTAATTTTTCTTCATAAAACGATGTTTTTATGCATAATCTTCCGGAAAACACAAATAAAGTTATAGTTTGTTCCCAGCTTTGAAAAAAAAACAACATCAAGCTCAATTGTCCCATGTTGATATTCTAAGCATAACTGGTCGGGGTTCTGCCAAAACGAACCAAGCGCCAAAGCATTATTTTGAGATATTTCGATTTGAAGTTTGGGCTCCCACTAATTGACTGTGTCTGATCAAATCTATCATTTCATCGCTCACATGTTACAAACAGGGTGTTAAACATAATACTCCTTCTCATGCTGTAAGCACACATCTTCGTCAATTTCTGATTCAGAACCTTTAGGAAAATGAAACATACAAAATTATGTTGTTGCTGGATACCCAAAACTTCCTTTTTTTTGCAGCTTGAGCGAACCAAGTACATTAGTATTTTGTAACGCCTCTTGACTAATTTCATGAATGGTATATATAGGACTGGGGAAAAAGAAATGTCGTATTTCTGATCGAAATTTGACGCTTTATTTAACATACTTAAAATTATCCAATTTAAGTCGAATATGCGCCGTTTTGTTCGCAAACTTGTTGCCATTTAGAAGGCAACTTCATTATCCCCCCCTTATAAACCCCCCCCCTCCTTATTTGCAAAAACTCAGACAGCCAGTTTTCGCAAGCCTCTTTTGAGGCCTTAGTATCACCAAGAGCGTTTTGCATAGACCGGAAGAGATAATAATCACTTGAAGCCAGGTCCGGACTATACGGTGGGCGCAATAGGACATCCCATCCGAGCTCCCGTAGCTTCTGGCGGGTCATCAAATATGTGTGAGGCCGAGCATTGTCCTAGTGGAAAACAACACCATTCCTATCGATCATTTCTGGCCGCTTCTGGTCAATCGCCTGCTTATAACGGTCAAGCTGCTCATAGTAGAGAACCGAGTTTATGGTCTGGCCATAATTGAGCAGGTCATAGTGGATGATTCCCTTCCAATCTCACCAAACACACAGCAAAACCTCCCTGGCCGTCAATCCGGAATTGGCGATGGTTTGGGCCGGATCACCGCGCTTCGACCGTGCTTTTTCACTTTAGGTTGTCGTACGTGTTCCACTTTTCATCACCAGCCACCATCTTCTTCAAAAATGGGTCGAGTTCGTACCGCAAAGGGTCGCTTATTCTTTGCAAATATGTTTCCGCTGAATATTTGTCCAGCTTAACTACTGCAGCTATCCAGAAGCTTGAAGTTTGCCAACCAATGTATCGAACTCCTCCCACACATATGACTGCGCTTCATCTGATCTGACTGCTAACTGCTACTTGCTTAGATATTTTTTAGCTGTTAGTACATTATCTGTATTATTACTATGTTTAAACACAATGAAACCGTTTAATTTAACACGTTCAGCCCCGAATCGGTCTCTAGGGACTGATATTCAGTTTTTCTTGGAAAAACGTTCATCACTGGGGCAGTCAGTTTCAAAATTAGGAAATAAGAAATACCATAGTTTGTTTTCGGATGTTTTATGATATGTGACTAATTTAGAGTCGAATTTCCGGGACTCAAAGTGTTAAAAAATTATTTTTGTTATTTTCTAGTTTTTGGAAAAAAATATATATCGCCATTTTGTGCCTGGCCGATTTGGATTTGGATTTTTCACAAATAACTGTGAAAATTATTAGTCGAGTTCTTTCATTTGATAACCATAGTGATGTGGTTTCAAAAAAATATACTTCACCATTTTGTGACGGCGGCCATTTTGGATTTACAAGATCATTAAGTACGCAGTTATAAAATGACAACAGAGATGAAGGTGTATTCCAAATTTCATATCAATCGGTCAATATGAAGAGGGTCGAATTTCTACTAATGTGGGAAAACGCTAGAAACAAACATACTAACTTATAAATTTACAAACATACAAGCAGATCAAGCTAAATAAAACCGCTTAAGAAGCATCATATAAACACACAAATACACATTGTGATGGGAAATTTAGAATGGGATACATAACTTTCCTGTACTGCCGCAGACCACGGTTCATCCGAACGAGCGTACGATCCACGTTTCTTTACAAATAAACCGCGGCGTTGGACAGAACCATGGTTCTTTCATGAACCGTGGCTCTTTCTTGAACCGCGACTCTTTCTCGAACCTTGGTTCATTTGTAAAGAACCGTGGATCGTACGCTCGTTCTGTCGAGCCGGCTCGTGATCGTTCGCCCATCTCTAGACCCAGTACTGTTTAAATTTATATTTAAATATGTTCGTATGTATTTCTTAATATTTGTGATTTTTTTCAGGAAATTTCGAGAATCGTCTGGTACAAAAATGTCAAATAATTAAAAATAGATATATTTTTTTAAATACCCCCTTTTTATTTTCTAAAAAATATTTTCTCCCTGAAATCTATGATTGTATTGCACTTATGTGTTCGTAAAAAGTGCCTCAAAACATTATCACCAGAGATATGGAAAACATTGTTTTGGGTACCAAATTAGAAAGTTAGGTTTTTTTTTCTTAATCCCTATATGGTTCACCATAAGAGCTATAGTGAAAAACGTAGCTTTTCTTCTTTTTCCCAATTCTCAATAGGCTTGGGAACGAACATTTGAGAAAATGTTCAAAGTGCGTCTATTATGGTGTATCACGACAAATTATTAAAAGCTTCGAAATTTTGGATTTTTTGAATTTTTAGATCCATTGAAACATAACTTTCATTTAAATATACGTATTTTTGATGTGTTTCTTTTTTTAGAATTTTAAAGTGTTGTGCGGTAAAATTTTTCGGTAACCCGGAATTTTGAAATTTTTAAATGAGGCACTGTACTGCTTTGAAATCTTTTCTGCTTTTCTTATATTTATGATTTTTATAATGATTTTTATGGGGCACTTTCTAACGAGCGTATTTTTTAAAATCCGTTCAATTGATAAACTTTATAAGGATCCATGGTTATAGCATTATATTTCTTGAAAAAAAATGAAACAAATCATTCTTTGTTATTTCAAATAAAATTTCTCACTTTACTGCTGATACCGTTAATCAGGGCAATTGAAGGGTAAATCCGTGTATTGAGACACTCCCTTTTGTGCACTTCCGAATTCATGGTTTAATCCGTCCAAAAACCGATTTTTTTCGCAAACAATAATACACAGTATTCTTGAAGCCAATGAGCTATTCTTCTTTGAAAAAATATTAAACTTGCTAAAAAAATGGAACAAAAAATGGATTTCGTAATTATTGATTTATTATTTGTTTTATATGGTTTACATGGTTAAATATAAAGGGTGCTATATTTTTTTTGGCAGACTTATCTCACTTCTTAACTAGGCGAACCTAGCCAGAATTTTCACCTGCCCCCGGGCTTCTGAATGCCAAAGGGGGACTAGGCTCTGCGGAATGCACGTATCTGCATGCTCGTGCTGTTTCAGTCCTGACCGAGAAATTGTCGGACAATCGCGCAGGTGCTAAGGATGACCGACTTTTGGATGCCGGCCAATTCCTTCTCCATGTTCAACACCTTTAGCGCTTCCAGAAGTGTCTTCGGGACAATTCCAGTTCCAGAGAGAACGACTGGAACAATTCTTGGGACCTCCCTTAGCCCCCACAGTTCCTTGAGCTCCACGGCCAATGGTCGGTACTTGCAGATTTTGCGACCGTGGGTCTCCTCCAGATTCTGGTTCAGTGGAATAGCGACATCGATGATGGTGACTTTGCGGTCGCTCTTGTCGTAAACCATTATATCTGGACGGTTGTGGTGGATCGAGAGGTCGGTCAGAACAGTGCGATCCCAGTACAGCTTGAAACGGTCATTTTCCAGGACAGGTGCAGGCAGGTACCGGTAGTGGCGCTCGGTGTAGGCTGCGTTGGCCAAAACGGGACAGCCTCCCATAATGTGCTCTATGTTTTCACCTGGTTGATGGCACATCCGGCAAATGTCATCAACGTCTTGATGCCAGACGTACCGCCTGCAGTTTCTCGTCGGCATTATCCTGTCCTGGATGGCTATCATGTCGGCTTCTACTACTGAAGAGAGTTCACCACGCGTTAGCCACAGATTAGATGCGGCCTTGTCGACGTGTGGCCGATCCAGTTGATGGGGGTGGGCACCATGCACTGCCTTCTGCTTCCAAGCTGCAATCTTCTCCTCCACTGTCTGCAGATTGCAGTTGAGTTGGTACTCCGCTTGCGCCAAGTGCAGAGCGCTGTATCCTCTGTCGGCGGCGCAGACAGCCCGGTATAGCGCGTTTTGGTTGGCGCGTTCTGCGAAGTACTCGCGCAGTTGTCGTACCTGGGCAACACACAGTGCAGATATGTCGACTATTCCAAGTCCCCCTTCTTTGCGTGGCAGTGAAACTCTCTCCAGTGCCGATTGAGGATGGTGCATTCCGGCCTCTTTAAATGCTTTCCTCATCCTCCTCTCAAGGTCCTCTAGGTCAGTTTTGCTCCATTTGACTACACCAAAACTGAAGGTCAGCAGGGGAACCGCGAATGTGTTGATCGCGCGTACCTTGTTCCCCGCGTTGAGGAAAGTCCTCAGGACACAGTTCACTCGACTCAAGAACTTGTCTCGCAGCTCCGTCTTGATGTCGGAGTGGCGAATCCCGGTGAGCTGTCGGAATCCAAGATATTTATAGGATTCGCCACGAACCATGTCTCTTATGAACTCGCCGTCATATACCTCGTAACCTCCGGATTCGGTAAGCTGCCCTTTCAGCAGATGGACACAGCGGCACTTGTCAAGGCCGAACTCCATGCAGATGTCCCTGCTTATGTCTTCGACAACCCGGATAGCTACACCTAGACGCTGACGTGAATCAGCGTAGACCTTGAGATCATCCATGTAGAAGGTATGGGTCACTTCTTCGTGAGCGCCGTCGCCATACCTTATTTTATAGCCTTGACCGTTTCTATTGAGCGTCCTACTGAGGGGGTTCAGTGCCAGACAAAACCAAAGCGGGCTGAAAGAGTCGCCTTGGAATATCCCCCTCTTTATCTGCAGCGTTCTAGACTGCAACACATTTTCCCCATCACTGAGGTGCAGAGACGTACTCCACTGCCTCATCGCATGCTGCAGGAACCTAACGACGACGGGATCAATTTTGTAGAGCTCCAATACCCGGACGAGAAACGAGTGAGGTATGGAGTCATAAGCCTTCCTGTAATCGATGTAGGCCATACTTAGGTTCCGCTGGTTATATACCGCCTGGCCGACTATGGCTGCGTCGATGATGGCCTGGTCTTTGCAGCCATGCGTATTTTTCCTGCATCCTTTCTGCTCTTCTGCGATGATGTGATGCTGTTCGCAGTGAGCAGAAACTTTGGCGGTAATTATGCTGCTCAGTATTTTGTACAGACTCGATAGGCACGTTATCGGTCTGTACTTTGATGGGTTCAATGTGTTGCTGTCTTTCGGGAGGAGGAAGGTGACGCCACGGGTGGCGAATTCAGGAAGGTTGTGTGGGTCACGTAGCACCTTGTTGAAGCACTCAGCTATCTTTGGATGTGCGACGGTCAGCTTCTTGTGCCAAAAGTTCTGGACACCATCGGGGCCCGGTGCTGCCCAGTTCCTCAGGTCATCGTTCTCTCCGACGATGATAGCTGGCATCTCTCCAATTTCACCACAACTCTCCTCCTCCCGTCTTAACCACATTTGCCCGTCGCGATGTTCTACTGGGGTCTCCCAAATACCAGCCCAGAAGTTCGTCACATCGCTAATATCTGGCAAACCTTCGCGGTAGTCGGGCTTCTCGTCGCTAATGTGGTCGTAGAATGCTTTTTCGTTATCTCTGAACATCCGATTTTGTTCCTGGCGCTTTGCAGAGTCAGAGTAACGTTTCAGCCGTTTAGTTAGGACGCTCAATTGCTGTACCAGTGTGTCGAGTTTTTCCGTCAGCTGGTGAGCTCCCAGCTGGCGAAGTTCAGTAGGCCGCACGATCACAGCAACTTGGCGACATAATTTCGCCGATCTGCTGCCTCTTTTGTACGCCATCAGTCTTCCAATTGCGGCGCGCTTGTTTAGGATCCGTTGCTCCAATCTCCTTCGCCATGGAGGCTCACGCCTTTCACGGAGATGTTGGAGCAGTCCGCCTCTTGGCCTAATACGGTATCCTAAACTTTTGGCGGTCGCCACAGCAGCACAGTAAACTTTCAGTTGCAGCTCCTCCATGTTCTCAGCATCAACCAAGTGCAGCGGGAGAACGTGCTCGTTCATGAGCTTTACTGCACTTGTCAGCCTGCGGGAATGCTGCAACTTCGGGATCCTGGGGCGCGACAATGGGTCTGTGTCGCGGAACTGTGAGATCGCCTCGTCGTAGTGGAAGACCAGATCGCGTAGTAGTTGTTGATCTGGCTGTGGGTCTTCCGGCTCAGGGGGTTGTTGTACTGTGGCCTCCACTGGTGCTGATTCGCGTGCCCCACTCGCGAATGAATTGCTCAGCCGTACTGAACTTCGTCTCGACACATCGCTTGCTCTGTTGTTCCTGGAGCTTATTTCTCTCTGCACCTGCTGCTTGATCTCGTCGATTTGCGTTTGGGAGAGCATGTTGTTGCGTACTATCGCTCTACGCCTCGCGTTCATCGCGTTCTGATCAAGCCTCCCGACGAACTCTGGATACGCTTCCTCGAACATTGTTAGTATTCGAGGGCGACCGCTCATGTCCGTCTCCAAAGCAGTGCAGATTTATATTTTTTATGTTTTTAAATATTTTTTATTTATTTTTTTTCTTGAAAGTTAAGGTTTTACCTTTTTATCCAAGCATCAGAGATGTGTTTTTTCGCGAGCAATAGCTCTTATATATTGCAGCCACCTACATCGTTGTCGTAATTCCAAGTAATAATCGTTATCATAGTAACCTAGCACTAGTAGATAATGTTGTCAAATTAACCCTCAGCATGCTAAGTAATACTAAGTAATACTAAGACACTGATATCCGGAATACGACTTTTATACTTGCTCCACGGGCACATTTTATCGCCACTATACTTCATCTATAGACTGGAGGAGCGCAAATTGGACCAATCAAACGTGGGCAGCAGAAAATCTTGCACCAAATGCATATTTTTTTACACAATTACGTATTCCATATTTTCTGAACCCATTACGAAATGACTGAGCACTTGATATTGGATAATTTTCGCTATGCGACTGATTTTCCGTTTTGTAACTTGCATCCGCAATATCTTCCCAAAAGACATAGTTCTACGTCAAAACACTCGGGGGTCCTGTGAATGCCAGGTTTGGCTAGCTGAAATATAAATAGACAATCGTAATCACGTCCATTGTTTCCAAAATTTTTTTGGAATTAACAAACTATATCTATCTTGAAAATATTGTTCCAAAATGTTTTTGAAAATCGTTACGAATTCGAAAAAAAAAACTTAAAAACAAGATAACTTTAATTCATAAGGGTTGAAATTCTTAAAAAAATATCTAACAAATGATTAAAGCTAATGTCCAACTTAAAATCAACTACGCATACACAGCTTCAGTAGAAGTTAATTTTATAATTTGTCTAGAACACCATCGCATCGTTGTTAAGTCTTCAATAGTGAGGGCAATCAAATAATGAATAAGCCGTCCCATCAACACACGCAAAAAAAACTCATCTCCACCGCAACTCAGTAGCGAGTTAACATTAAATGCAAATTTATAATTGATGTTTGACTCCAGGTTGGCTGCATAATGTATGCGATGAAATTCAATTTTCTTCAGTGTCTTCATTGGGGCACTGTGTCGATGGCCCCCTAAGAAATCCGGAGCAAAGAACTCGTTTGCCTCACCATAGGCGATGATGTTTTATCTCTCTCACAGATTAACTTTGATGTTAACTATTTGATGGGAATGACTACCCCACTTGGAACGAAGATAAGCACATTATTAACTTGGGATCATCGAGTAGTGTGCTTCGATCCAGCATGCGAACCATGCGAACTGGAACTAATGCATTCATAATTGAGTCGCGCTCACAGCGCATAATCTAGATTGGGACTGACCTGTCGAAGGTCGAATCACACGGGATGGAGTTCTCCCATGGTGTTGGCTGTTAATATCAGGCTTGTCTGAGCGTGAAGTTTTACAAGTTGACCCCTGCATACTCGAATAAACTTCTCATGCTTTATAGCCTTGGTAGGTAACATCCTATGCATACTAATTTCGTTCCCACTTTCGCGTATAACTGGGAAACGTTAACTGGGGACGCTTTCTTCAGACATTGTGCACTTCAACGATAAGACACCCCGTCGAGAGTGTGGTATATTGAAGACGTCATCCGAATGTTACGACGTGCAAATAATTGGCGACGAAATGAAACTGCTGCTCTAGAGGCCAAAATCCACCGCTGCGTAATAAAAATGTCAAGTTCACCGACATTTCACCCATATCGTTATTTATTTTTTCTTCTCGTTGGAATTTCATATCATTACTGTCGTCGGCGGGAATGGAGACTGGATGTGCGCTTGAGCGTTGCTCGTATTCTTCTCTCCTCGTGATTCATAGTTCATCTGGGACCTAGCGCGGATACAGCGTTTTATAAATTCATAAGGTCGAGATTGAATATTCTGGCGGCGAAAAGACGCTATAAGTGTCGCATTAAGTCGTAAAATTTGTTTCAACACTTGTTTTGATCTTGCTTTTTTTTAACGATACTTACAGTGATCGGTGAGTTTATATCATCCTTGATCATTGAACACCAGTTCTTCAAATCAGCCGGATGCTGACCGGAATCGCTTGCGGTCAAAACGCTGCACAATTACTGCACAGGAAATTGCAAATTGACCCGCCTATGACTCTTTAGAGCAACCGCTAATTAAACCCAAGTGGCCCGGATGAAGCTCATACGTGAGGGGAATTGTGTTTATTCGACAGACCGATCGGCTTAAACATTTACTAATGGGATCATTTCTACTAAATGGTTTGTTTATTGTACCCCTACAGACAATTCTATTCCGCAGCAGAATTTGTACAAGTTCTGGGCGATATATCTGTCTATTTTTATCGATGGCGCAATGTTCGGTGCACCGCTCCCAGCCTCTTCTGTCAATTTATGTACAGTTTTACGTTCAAATAAACAATGCAATCCTCTTTGGTGCACTCATTCAGTTCACAGCGTCTGTCGACCGACGAACACATATTCACGAGCTTACACAGCAGAAGCGTTCAACCGGTGTTTCAAAATTTCTCAGAAGATCAAGTTCAAGGTTGGCGTACTGACGACTTTCGCCCGACTCGTTTGATGAGACAGAAGTAGAAAAGGCGTGAATAATTCACCTGTATGTATTCGAGGTACAGGCAAACTTAAGCACTTATGAAGCTTGTAGATAGACAACATATCCTTCTGGGAGCCTCGATTGACAAATGTTTGTCAATCGGAAGGTTCCCAAGGCTTGATTCTATCGCTTCTAATATTGGTGTTTTCATTCGAGAACTCGGAATGGTGACCTTCTAACGCATCTTCACAGCCAGTCAGTATGCGATACACTGCGACATACATGTCCCCTTTTTCTTGTCCTCTTAGTTGATATTCACTTAACACCATTAAGTAGATTCTCGTCATCATTTTTAACATGGTCACCTCGGTCAAGCGACCGCTGGACAGGGTCACTATATCTACAGAATAATCTGTATGTCTACATATTTGTCACTTTTCGGAACCAAGAATCTGTAGCTACAGATTACATATTTCTCGGGAGTCATAGAAAATTTATAGATTTTTCTAAAATAACGTTAGTTATGGCTTTTTTTTATCCCATTTATTTATTTAAGGCTCATTAGCATTTTAGATGTAACAGAGCCGAATTTGAATCGTGTACATGTCACATGGTTATCATATCTATAATTAGCACATTACACAGTTGTCAATCGCCAGTATTCCTTCTATACCATTACATATGGTACATTCACACAGTAGCCATTTAGGCATAAGATTATTCTTTCTGTTCTTCCATTATCCAGTTGGACCACCGGACAGCGGAGACAGTTGATTGATCATTGTTGAGTTATTTATAGAACAGCAGCCCGATGTTTCTTGCAGAGCAGAGCAGTTGTATGGATGAATCGATCTTATTTCGACCGTGGATCGATCTCCATCGCTGATGATTGTTGCGTGGACGTAGCTATTCTGTAACAACACAAAGATGGTTTATGAGGGCCCTGAGTTTTGAACTCACGATCGATCGCTTACTAAGCGAACGCGCAACCAATGTGGCTACGGAGACCCCCCCTGTTATGGCTTGATGTCAATAATATTTTTCCCATCTCATTTATTTTATTCATATAGCATTTGAATCAGTCTGAATGAAAGTTATCTTTTTTTAACATCCATATGTAGCGTGTTGCTCTGATTTCTCGTATTCGATTCAAGACGGAAAAATGCAAAAGTCTGCTTCATAGGCTAGCTTCACAATAAATGAAAAACACTTCAACTTGATCTTGACTTTAACTTGTTTAACTTGTCCTAAAGCACAGTTAATGTGAAACTCAAAAATGTGCTCATGTTGTTGTAAAAATCCTTTTAGTATTGAGAGTTCTAGTTTTAAAGGTTAAGAATATCCAAACGAACCATCGTAGGATTACATTTTCGAGAACATATAGGGAGTACAAACAAAAAAAAACTAGATATCTGTCGCGTCACGAGCATGGTTCAATTTCGGGACATGTTATGGCTGCTCAGGCGTTCCATGAGAGATTCATGATATTAATTTGGACACTTCCCAACAATCTGTTGCTATATAAAATTGCCAAAAGTTAATAATATAGCGTTGATAATAGAGCTTCTCATTCTCCATATATTTTTGTGTAGACCGCAAGGCGTTTCCCTAACACGGAATAAATCGGTCTAGTCCATGTTAGGAAAACGCATTGCGGTCTACACATTTTTAGTTATCTTTCGCACACAGCCCAAAGTGAACATGAAATTTGCTCAATTCGGAAAATATTGATGCTCGAACAATCGAAAACGCTGAATTCGTCCGCTAGATGGCTCTTACTGGAATCCGTCTTAAAATTTTACCTAGAGAGGTTCAACTACTACCAAAACCAAACAGTGAAACGAACTTTGAATCATTTGCACGACTCGATGACTAAACCTATTTTATTATTTTACCCAAGATGTCTACGTCGATGTTAAAGTTGTGGAAACAGCTGCTACTGAATTGAGCGAAAGGGGAAAAATAACTTTCAGATGTTCCTGAAAGCTGTAGCTGTAGCTGAAGCTGTATCGCCAAACGATTGAACGACAAATGTTCGAATAAAAGTTACTAATAGGCGTTCCCGTTAGTTTCTTCGTTTTTTTTTTCAAAAACTATTGCTTTAGTCTGCAAAAATGGTTACAAATTTAATAATCAAAGTATTACCTATCACAAGTAACAACTTTTTCCCATCTTTCTGGCAACGGTGCCCGGCGTTTAGGATTGTCGTAATGAACCCACTTTTCATCGCCAGTAACGATTGGATGCAAAAAACCCTTTCTTTTACGCCGTTGGAGCAGTTCTTCGCACCTGAAAAAACGGCGTTCGACGTCTCGTGGCTTCAATTCATACGGAACCCAATGTCCTATCTTTCAGATCATTCCCATTGCTTTTAAACGATCGAATATGGTTTGCTGAGCTACTCCTAGTGTATCTGCAAGTTATTGTTGCGTTTGTGACGGATCTTGATCGAGTAAAGCCTCCTATTCTTACTTTCAAACTTTTTTGGCGGTCCGGAACGTTCTTCGTCTTCCAAGTCAAAGTTACCACTTTCAAACCGTGCTAACCACGTCTGACACGTTCGCTCGGTTGGAGCATGGTCACCATAAACTTCCACCAAAACGCGATGACTTTCCACAGCTTTTTTCTTCATATTGAAGTAATGAAGTAACACTACTCGCAAAAACACTCTCGTTGGTACGAAATTCGACATATTCGAAGTGGAAAAAAACAAGCAAAAATTTTTTTGACATATACTGAAAAAGACGCGCAATGACAGTAGCTTTCATACGAATGTCTGGAAATTTGATTCACTGGACTAATAATTAAGTTACGCCATCTGTTGGAAAACCGAAGAAACTTACCGGTAAACCAAATAATTTCAACCATAATATACCTGTTTTGATCATGTTGAACAAAAAAATCTATCAAAACCTGTCCGTATCCTAAACATATGGCTTCATAGTAACTATATGTCCCTTTTTCATTTCAAGCGTTGACATTTCTTAAGTTTTTTTTTATTATTATTTTTTAATTCATTACAATCAATAAGTTTTAGTTTGTTCCAGGTATATATTATAATAAAACTATTCACTTCATTTTATTTTTTTTCATGGAACTTTTTTTTTTACAGTAAATCTACATGGATACCATCAACATCGTCGAGTCAATAATAACTATGCCAATCAATGATAGTAAAGCTAAGGTTATGCGTCAAAATTGGACTTATAAATGTGATACAGATATCAACACAGATTTTCTGAGAGAAAACTAGCATGAAAAGATTTTTTTAGACCAAAAATATTGGTTCTATTATGGCAACCATACCGCTGGGATCGTTTCAGCAGATCGCACAGCCTCGTTTAAACTTTACCCCACGTTATTTTATCATTTTAAAATGAGAAGAGATCTCTTTAAAATGGAGTATAGTTCGACTCTGATTAGCTGGAATGATTTTTTCAATCTATTGTATATTTTCGATATGTTTACAAATTAATTTGGGGAATTTAGCTCTAGCAATGAGTCGTTTTAAAAACTATAAATATATGTTATCTCAGAGGATTTTATCCTCCTCTTTCTCCATATACTGTTCAAATATTCGCATATTCTAGGCTTGATTTTCAATTATCTTACATGATGTACCAACATAACACTCTGAAGTTTGCAATGTTAACGTCATGATTTGTTGTGCCAAATTAGGATGCCATTTCGGTTTCTCATTACCCGGTATCGACCAATGGGAGGGGACCCACAATATGGTGATATTTTTATCGTACTGTACCTTTACAAAATCATAACTCAAAAACGAAAAAAAAGCTCCTCTCTGATTATTAGATATGTTTTGTAAAAAACCTCAGCTTTCAAGAAAAAAATATAAAAAAAGATACAGCGCCAGAACTCTCCTTTTTTTGCAAGTGTAATATTTTTTCAAAGCAGGCTTTAATCGGCTTTAATTTGATATGTCGATCATCTGAATCGGTAGAGTAGTTCAAAAGTCATTTCTGGAAAAAAAAAATGGGAAAAAATGATTTTTCGGACCACCCTAAAATGGAAATGATCACCCTCATGAAAAAATGAAAAAAATACGGATCTTGTATTCCGCGGTAAGGAACAAAACTACTCATTTTAAAGAAAATCTGAGAACCACTATATCGTTTTGGCACGGAATGGCTGTATTGATGTATCGGTCCTTTGTTTCACATGGAAGGATTCCGATTCCGATGAAGGCGTTTCCTGTAGTCTTATCTCTCATAATCTTTGTCATCTTACTAATAAACCCTTCAACCTTTTCTGGGGATTTCGTGATACTTCGTTTCGCTGATTACATTTTGCCGCCTGTGGTACTCGGACAAGTTCCGCTTCTTGCTCTGTTGAACCACTTCACACATGTTTGCTCATGTTGCCATATTTCTTGTGATATAATCGTGTATCGAACCGCTTGACGTGAAGTTAATTCTGTTCCTTTTCGTCGGTTTTCTCATCAACACATGATTTACCCCACAGAAAAAGGGTGAAATGCAAGTCTTGTTCTGTAAGTTTTGTAATAATTCACTTGTGAGAGAAGAAAAAAAGCTTTTTCACCAGCAATTATGTTATGCCTAGTACGTTCAGTAAGCTAAACATTCGCAGAATTTTCGTATAATAATTTGAAGTTGTAAGAGAAAGTGATCTATGGTCGAACATCTTACGTAGCGGAAGTGGGGGCATAGTGGTCACCCTAAGGAATATGCTCATTTCCAGCGCCCCCATACTGATTTAATTCCCGTTTCTCGAAGAATATTATAGTTCAACTCATTGTTCTTCAAGATAGCAAACGACTTTTACTATGAAAATTCAAAATAGTAGACTTTTCATCATTAGAAAAAAAAGGTGAAAAATCGACCTTTTTTTTTGCTTGGAGGTAAAGCGGTCACCTAGTGGGGGCAAAGTGGTCACCCGCCCATATCAAGCTAAATGGGATAGATTTATGCGTTTTTTTCGTCCAAATTTGTTCAAATCATATTTGTTATAGTAGGTACATGTATGAAATATGCTTGGCCTATTCCCCTAGAGTTTCAATTTAAATTTTCTCTTGCATACAAATGCGTAGTAAGAAACATATAACGTTCCGCATAATGAGGCTTGGTTTAGTTGGAGTGGCATATTTATCCAGGGTCAAAGCCACAAAAGAATCTTCTTCAAGAGCAGAATGTGAATGAGGTATATCAGCTTTAGTAAACAGAACATTGTAAGTTGTTATTCACCTATGACCACTTTGCCCCCAAGCATGAAAATAATTTCTATGCTAATTAATCGCTGAGATTAAACAAAATATCTGTTCACCTCTCCTAGAATATGTGAACAGTTGTCCAAATTGATGATTTGTCCAACATATCATATTGAGTAAACTAAATTTCACGAGAAATTCCTTAGATACCATGTGCACAGAACTACGGCCGAGTGGCTATCGAGAGAGTAATTTCTGTTTTTATTTGTATTTTTGTATTTTAACATGCGACAGCTCTAGTGAAGTACAGGGCGACTCAAAAGTCATCAAATTCTTCAAACATAAGATGACTATCAATATGGCATCTCTAGTCAATAGTTATACTACCAAACAAGCAGGTGGCCACTTTGCCCCCCATGACCAATTTGCCCCCACTACTCCTACGTTATCTTAATTTATTGAAAGAAGAACAAAATCATAAACTCCAAGTTTCTAAGTCCTTTGAGTGAATAATTACTACCACGTACATTGCGACTTTGAATATGAGAAATATCTACTACATTAATTGCGTGGTCTTTTCTCATTTCACATTTCTTCGATAGGTTTCAATGAATGTGCCACTTACTTTCGAAGGGCGTTATGACCAGGATAAACAAGAATGCTTGTAAATTTATAAAAATAAATATGAAAAGAACATATATTTGATTTGATCTCTTTTAGTGTTTCCGTTAATTCGACGTGCGAATAATTCGGATTTCCATTATTTAAAAAAAAAAAGCAATTAAAAACAGTGGATGTTATACAGGATTTAACGATTGTATAGGTGCTTCCAGCATAAAAATGGCGTACAATCTTGAAAATTGTAGTCGACGTTATTCTGAGGCAAAGACGCTGGCGTTTTGGTGTTTAGATGAGCACATTGGAGTTGATTAGTCATTATCATCCCCAACTGGATGCTCACATGTCGCATGTTCGAGAGCGAGGTAATCCGTTTCTTGGATTTATCCGAAGGCAATTGTCAGGTCAGGGAATGTTTTATAGATTTTATAGACACGACGGAGAAAACTGACTCAGGATTAGCTAATGATATTCTGCAAAAGCTGAAAGAAAATGGATTGAATATAGAAGACTGTCGTGGGTAATCTTACCCAATCTTATACTCCTGATTGACAATCTAGCTCGTTTCGTTCCGTGTGCTGCACATAGTTTAAATCTCGTCGGAGTACACGGAACCAGAAATGATAACGTTGGAACTGTACAGGAAATGTTCAAATATTTCACCAGTTCAACTACACGCTGGAATGTACTTATTGAGACTTTGGGAGTATCGTTGAAAGCGATATCGATATCAGCTCAGCAATTTGTTCCGTTATTTTTGTTCTCACAGAATTAACAAATTCGACCAAACACAACAGTGCCACCGTTTACGGGGCTGAAGTTTTACTGAATCAAATAGATTTCAAATTTTGTTGTCTTCTGGAATTTTGGGAAAGAATCCGAAATAGTTTGGACAAAGTGAATGAATCGTTACAATCAAAAGGCATGATCTAGGACGTAGCAAGTAAACTCCTTGCCTTGCGTGCATCATTCGAGGAGATGAAGAATGAAGCATCTCAGTATGCCATTCAATACGTAAAAGAAAAGTGTATTCAACTTGGCATCCCTGATAATTTCAAAGTTATACGACCACGGAAAACGAAAATAAGCTATAGTGGATATAGCTTAAGATTTTTTATTTATAATAGGAGGCGGACTAACATCCACGAGCATGGATCAATTGAAGCAGGCTGCGTCAAATTTCGGACGAAAGTATTCTTCAGATGTTGATACAGAGGAACTTGTATCAGAGGTGAATGTGTTCAAGATGCAGATGAATTTTCCTGACACTTCCAGTTACAGTGGCATCGTGCGAACGTAGTTTCAGCAAGCTCAAATTGTTTCAAAATTATCTGCGCTCTAAAATGAACCAAGACCGACTCAATTTGGGCAGATTGTCAAATTAACTCTCAGCTCTCAGCATCAACATGTACTGATGATTGCTTGCTGTCTAGAGCGACACTAAAACACTGAACACATTGAATATCTAAGTAGTTGTTTCATACCTCTTAGCAAAACTATATCTCCAACGCTGCTAAAAACATCAGGTGATGGCAACTGCATCGGATAAAATTTTCACCTTAATTTTTCAACCGAAAACAGTGTTCTCATAGCTGCAAAATATTAGGCTGTCAAAAAAGTCCTGCGGTATTTCCGCGAGGTGTCGTTGTAAGCGCGTAGTTCTAGTTGTATTCACTGTATCGAGTCATACTATAGCTTGTTGGAAAGGTATTTTTGCGCGCTATAATATAGTCCATGACAGTGTTTTGTTAAGTCGTTCGTGAGTTATAGTGTCGCAAATATGGAGCAAAATAAAGAGAAAATCCGACATATTTTACAGTACTACTATGACAAAGGCAAAAATGCATCTCAAGCTGCCAATAAAATTTGTGCAGTTTATGGACCCGATACAGTTTCCATTTCCACCGCACAACGATGGTTTCAACGTTTTCGTTCTGGTGTAGAGGTCGTCGAAGATGCGCCACGCTCCGGAAGGCCTGTCGTCGAAAACTGGGACAAAATCGCTGAATTAGCCGAGAAAGACCGGCATAGTAGCAGCCGTAGCATCGGCCAAGAGCTGGGGATAAGTCATCAAACCGTTATTAACCATTTGAAGAAGCTTGGATTCACAAAGAAGCTCGATGTATGGGTGCCACACACGTTGACGGAAAAAAACATCTTTGACCGTATCGACGCATGTGAATCGCTGCTGAATCGCAACAAAATCGACCCGTTTCTGAAGCGGATGGTGACTGACGATGAAAAGTGGGTCACTTACGACAACGTGAAGCGCAAACGGTCGTGGTCGAAGCCCGCTGAAGCGGCTCAGACGGTGGCCAAGGCCTCATTAACGGCCAGGAAGGTTCTGCTGTGTGTTTGGTGGGATTGTCAAGGAATAATCTATTATGAGCTGCTTCCCTATGGCCAAACGCTCAATTCGGACCTGTACTGCCAACAACTGGACCGCTTGAAGGTAGTACTCATGAAGAAGAGGCCATCTTTGATAAACAGAGGCCGCATTGTCTTCCATCAGGACAACGCCAGGCCACACACTTCTTTGGTGACGCGCCAGAAGCTCCGGGAGCTCGCATGGGAGGTTCTTTTGCATCCGCCGTATAGTCCGGACCTTGCACCAAGTGACTACCACCTGTTTTTGTCCATGGCGAACGAGCTAGGTAGTCAGAAGTTAGCCACAAAAGAGACCTGTGAAAATTGGCTATCCGAGTTTTTTGACAATAAGGAAGCGAGCTTCTATAACAGGGGTATTATGAAGTTGGCATCTCGTTGGGAACAAGTCATCGAACAAAACGGCGTATATTTGACTTAAAACAGATGATTGTAACTAATTTTATGAACAAATGAAAATTCAAAAAAAAAATACCGCAGGACTTTTTTGACAGCCTAATATTACACACGGCTTGCAATACGCTGCACTTTGGCGCCCCAAACAATGCACAAATTCGCAAAAATAATTGATTGATGGAAATAAATTTAAAAATACAAAAAAATCCACAATCTATTCCGGCAATAAATTTATAGAAATAAATTTGCTTATTTCATTTCGGATATTACTTCAGAATTCATGGAACTTTTTAAAATAACCCTTTAGTGGAAATTTTTGGTGCCCCTGGAACGGGACGCTAGTTTGCATGGTTTTATGAAAACAGTTGAAGATTGAATTGAATCATGAATCGTTCTTATTCCTGGGAGAATAATGCACAAGCTAGCCATATGTCGGAAGTTGGTTTTATCGTCAAATCTCGTAAGCATCGCTTCTAGAGACACACACCACAGGCACAGAGATTCCATATTCATATTACCATCACCATTAACAACGCATAAAATCGAAAATGTTTACGTGAGAATCAGTCATACACAAACACACTTCACCTAACGGTCAGAAAATCTACGCGAAGTTACTTTTCATCGAGTTTCCTTCTCGGATTTGAGAAAAAAATGTTTTAAAATGATCAGAATTGCCTCTCTCTTCGAAATAATTCCGCGTTGAGAAAAACCTCTGCTCACAGACCGAAAAAAGAATGCCAATCGCCAATGAAATTTACAATATTTGTCTTCTGTTTTACTTCTACGCACCAGTGCAAGCTCTGCACTATGCTTGCTTGGTGCGTATTCTGAGAATGCATTCTGAAGCAAAAAAAACGCACATTAGTTCAACTGGATAAGGAAATAAAAACTGAGGTTGACTATTTTATTTTACCTAGATAGAATGACAATTATTGAATTGTTCGTAGATATATTTCCAATCGAATGATGCAAACTGCAAAATAAGTGTTTGAACTCTCTCATTGCTTCTTTCACGTTCGTCTTTTAGATGTTCATTCTACACTCTTTACCTCCCTGTTAAACGTGGCTGTACGTTGGAAATGAAATTGTTTTGAAGGGAAACTCATAAAATGTCAGAAATATAGAAAAGCATTGGAATGCGTGGGACAATACTTTTTCCAAAGACATTTAATTTTTTTTAAGAATTACATGAACAATGAATTTATGTGCTCTGAATTTGCTGATTTGTATTACAATCACTTATGAACGCAAATTATCCTACACGTAGCTTTGTAGCAGCAAGCTTGATGCAAAATTTGCAAAATTGAAGATACAAACCAAAATCAGCAAATTATTACTGGACTTATAAGTACGACACGTAACGAAGACAGTGGATATGTCGATTGCTCTAATGAACCAAGATCCTAAACATAAAAAAACATGTTAAGCCGAAAATTGAGGCGATCTTACCGTTATCAGGGGTCAACTCGATGTTGTGCATCATGAGTTTTTGCTAGTATATCAGACATTTAACCAGAAGATTTATTAGGCCTTGAAGAGAGCAATTCAGCGGAAATATATGTTTGCCGCTTGACGTCAGAACAGAACAGAACGAATACTAAATCGAATCATCATCAGACGTTTTTATCTGTGATTTATCTGCGCAATTACAAATCGAAGAGAGTTTCGATGGCCTGGTTCAAGTATAAGTGTAATCACATTAAGGTCCACGGTGGGGTCTCTATGGCGAACAATATCAGTTTTGATGAATAAAGATGAAATTCCCTTTTCTACAGTTTTTCGATAGTTTATATAAAAAACAACAATAATCATTCTATTGGTAATCACAAATGATTAATTTCATATTATACATAGAACGTAAAAAACAAATTGGAAACGAGTAAGTTTTCCATTATATCATGTACAACGAAGCTTATTTGCCTCTACCCCTACATATAAATAGGATTGGCCAAAGGAAAAAAAAAACAAAACAAAAATGCACCTTCCAAATATTATCAATTGGGTTTAAATAATCTAATATGTTCAGTGGACTCACTAATAGTACCGCCCCAATCCAAATACCCAGAGGGTTCGCTCGGTTGCAAAAAAGTTTGGCGAAACAACGTTGATAGCGATCTTAACTGCTCTGGACTAAAGAGGTCGGCGGGGTTTGACTACAAAACAAGTGCTGAAACATTGATTCGTCGAGCAGCCGTGAATTGATTTATCATCGTTCCTGAAAAGTGTCATAAATGCACGCATTTCGCTTGTTTGTATCTTATTTTTGCACATTAACCCGAACACTGCAGGCGTTAAAATAAAACTCCACTGGCTGCTGCTTGGGAAATAAATAAACCTATTATACGCTGCTATGATACTGGGGGATACCGACAATGTGCTGAAAAAAAGTGAACCAACCAATCATGAATGGTTAATTTGACAATGACCTGTGAAATCCAATCCGAGTCGCGCAGAGTGGAGCAGCTACATATACAACGGGGGAACGAGTGTCGAACGTTCCCAATCAATCATTTAATAATTAATATTGAAGCGAGCTATTACCGGATTTGTATCGAGGCGAGGCGTTGACACAATTTGATCAATTTGTCCACCACAAAGCGCGTTTAGGCTAAATCGAACATCGTAATTGGCCCGGGGGTAAGCACATCGTGGTTTCTACATTATTGACGAATCGTGCGGCAGGACTAAATATAGACATCATGAATCACATAATGAGCTGAATTAGACTGAAAGGAAAATAAGTAATTAAATAATTAACATAATAATGTAATATTGCACTATAGGGTATATGCGGACAAAATTTAGACAACTGACTTTTATCAAACCTTTTTTTCCCTTTGGAAATTTCTATTAAAAATAAACACTCTCTCTAATAATAGTCCAAAATTTCTAGTCGGTAGCAAGTATTGTTCCTGAGATATTATATGTCGGAAAAGAGATTCACCTATGATATCGTCTCAGTCATCTTGGGCTTGTCATTGTCAACATATCAAATGTTTTGGATCATAGGAATTCCAATTTTTACACAAAATTTGATGCATATCTGATGATGCTGACCTTGCAAACTTCGTCTCGCTCAGAATGGTTTGTTGTTATAGATACTTTCAAACATTCATGTTTTCTTACTAAGCGAACGTCCATGGAATCAATCGCAGAACTGTTCATTGATTAATTTTGACCCTTAACAAATTCCTTTTACTATGAATTTCCTAGTACTTCTACCAGAACCCGTCATTATAATATCTAATTATTTTCAGACCCAATTCTCGTTCAAAAATTATCAATTGCAAATACCATGTTTCTCCCTCACATTGAATATATGCTTGATACAGAAAATATAATGAAATGATGACATCTCAGTTCGGACGATTCCTTCCTCGAGTTTTACCCTTACTCTTTGCTTGATTAGTTCTTGAGTTATGCAGAAATTTGTGTTTCATTTGTGTGTAAACACAACAAAACAAAAATGTTTTTAATCATTTAATCAACTGTATCATAATAGTACATCATTTTATTTATCACAACGTTTCGTTGCAACGATTTCCATCAATCTCGACAGCACAGCTGATGGGATCAATCATAACGATCTGCTAAAAAAGACAAATCTACTCGCGTTCCCCAGAATTACCTTGTTGAATACCACAATTAAAAGCTAATAAGATGTGAGTGAGGCACAGTTTAATAGTGGCCAGATTGCAAACCTGCAATTTGCCCGGTGAATGTTATGTTTCCTAATGACAGCGATTAGAGAGGTAGCTTTGGGATGCCCATTAGAGACCCACCCTAACAATCGCATATTTACGATAGACAAATCGCATTGTCCCAAAGTTCATATTCGCGCGTGCAATTTGCTTAAATTGCCCCAGGAAGGGTTGTTGGGAAAACACCTTTTGGCGTGGTATCCGGAACCATTTACCCACACATATCTACTGACGATTAGCGGAGAGTTGCCTTTCGCTGTAGGCTTTCCTATTTCGGCCGCGTATTTGATCGAAGACTTAGATATACTTTTATAGGCTTGCTTTTATTCTGATATAATGGTAAATCATCATGTAACAGTTCAGAAATGATCCATGGCTTGAATATTGCGAAAGGTCCATCCTACAGATGCTCACATCAGAACTGCCAAGAGGGAAACAACAAAATTGCGCAATTTTATATTTTAAACCAGTTCCTTACAAAAGTTATTTTTGGACATGCAAGAACAATGTGCATCCGGAATCAGCAGAATAGGCGTTGGGGGAATGCACATTTACGGGGAACCGGTTACTTTATTTCGAGCACTAACTCTCTTTTTGTGGAGTGGAAGATTTTCGAGAAAAAGACGAAAATGGAACACTAATAAAGGCTGAAGAGTAATGTGAAACCGGTCTGGAGTTAAAGTTAGCTTACTTGAATGTGAAGCCAATTCCCAAAAAAAAACAAATTTCACTATCTGTCATTCATTCATCAATATTAGACAATATGGCATACACTATGTATATCCGTCATATTTTCAAAACAAACCCATTTGGTGGCGAACACAAATGCATTTCATTACTCATTCAACGAGAGCATCTCTAAGTAGGGAAGCTCGTTGAACTGTAAAGTTAGCAGTTGCAAAATAAACAAACCAACAACCCCGTGTATTAATTTTACAATCACTTCCACAAACAGAAGCCAAAGCACACACGATGATAATAATAATGAATCACTCTCGCTCTCAACGCGGACTTTCATCTAACCGCAAGGTGTGCTGCGCCGTAAGCACGTGTGCATGACATGTAGTAGTGACTGGGCTATAAAGCTAGTTTTGCCTTTCCGAGTCGGAGATCTGAGCTACAACTGAGCTAGTGGCACGATCCTCACGCACCGATCATGGGAATCCGACTTCACCCGATCGATACGATCTACAGGTGAACAACTTGGCAATCCAAACAAAGATCGGTGTGGGACGGAGCAGAGAAAAAAATGTTTTGGTTCAACGAATATACGCGAAGCTTGCGGGAATCGCGTGGATTTTACCTCGTTCTGAGATGGGCAGCATGCACCTAATGGGAAAAATATGGTATAGATATAATGATTTTCTTGATTATTGAATGATTTTTAATTATTAAAATGTTGAGCCTCCGTCCCGAGCCTCTTCAAAATTAAAAGTATAATTCACATCTGATATCATCTCGGAACCATAAAAAAGTATTAATGTACATTGTGAATTTTACACGAATTCATGGTTTCAATCGGGCAGGATAAACTATAACAATTTCTCATGATCTGAAAGTCATGAGTATTTTTTGTAGTGTTTTTATTTAATTCGAATGTTTGTTCTAGATGGGATTTGTCTAGAATTGTCAACAACATAATAATTCAATGGTCCGTATAATTGTTTCAAACAATTTTCAAGTATGCGCTGGTACGGCTTGGGTCTTAATTGTATGATTAACAAACAATTTTTATGTTCTATTATTTGAAGTTGTTTGTTTTTTTTTGAACCCATGCATTTTCGTATGAACTCAAAATTCCAGTATACAATACTAAAAAAACATTACTTCTTCCACACAGTTGTTCACTTGAAATCACTACTAGTGACATCATAATCAACTACCTTTTGGAAATCTAAACCAACGATATATTTAATTCGCTCTTCCGAATTTCTTTGGAACATGCATTTAAGAACATGTTAATTCCCTGAAATATAAAATTAAATTTCAATCATATCAGAGTATTTGTCTAAATATTATTAAAATTACTATCATATAACAAAGTGATAAAATGTAAACCCAAATAGGAATGAGCATAATGCTTATTTCGCTTTCACCAATCTTGCATAAACTGTCATACTCGCTTAGTTATTGATTTTTTCTTACTTTTTTGCCTTCACTGGCTCTAATTAAAAAAGCAAGATGCTCAGAACAATTCGGTTGCTCTCTTAGATACGAAAATTGGTAATGGATATAGTTATGAACAATTGTTATAGGTGGATTTCAATAACATTTTAGAAGTAAAAAAACTTAAATTTTCTTATGCGTTTTTATCGTTTACCCGTCGAATGGAAGATGCATTTTATTGTTCCTATTAATTAAATTAAAGCTCTCTATGGCTCGTTTTTTGACTCCCAACTTCTTCAACTAAAATCATCAAAAACCACAATTTTTACTCCACTGTGTCTCAACAGCATACTTGATCACCAAAGGATGGCCATCTCGGGTGTTTCTCATCGGATCTTGACCATCCGGGTACCGTAAAATTCATTATCGATTCTTGTTTCTGCAAACAATAGGAATATAATAAAAATATAATACTACGAAAAAGATATAGAAAATTGTGACCAGGACACAACCACATTGTTGACGTAAGACTACGAAATTACGAAATACGGATATTATTTTAGAATACGTGGTTTTTCGCAACTCTCTCGTAGCAGTTAGAAAAGCCAATTTGAGAAAAAAAATTAACTTTCAACCATAACAATGGTTGTTGGTTGCTCGCTGGTTAGAGTGATACTGGAATAGAAATCACAACTGACATTTAAACTTTCGCCCGATGCAATATGCCTTGAGTACAACCGAGCCATATGCCAGCAAATAAATAACCAGCAAACGCATATTTTATTGTATTGTTTCTTTTTTTTCGATTTTGTATGTTTGTATGCAAAAGTGTATCACAGTCAACTATTAGCAGGGACGAGAGAATTCGGATTTTTATCGTGATGTGAGTTTTTTTTAGTTTTATTTTTAAATTATATTCCCAATATGCTTCCGAAGGCCGTAATAGTACCTCAAAATAAAAGCGACGGAAAAACGCAGTTTTTAACAAACGAAATAAAATTTCGGACCGGTCATTCTGAAATTAAACAGAGGATAATTATTTACTTTAATTATCCTCTGTTTAATTTCAGAATGTCAAAAACAATCAGATGCATCTGAATATTTATATTTTTGAAGGGTTATGGTTGACAGAATTTCTCTAGTAACATTCTTTTGTCTATCTTTGTATCTTTCTAGTGATCAGAATTTGTTTGAAAAAAATTAAATGATGTTTTAAATTTAAAAGCAAACGATGTTTGGAATGTTTTTCATAATGTGTTTTTGTTTTATTTTATGGAATCAATCTGTTTCATTCTGGAAATTTAGTATTCAATGCATTTAAAAATACTGAGAGCCACTGACACTAAAAGTTGATTTGTTATACCTACTATCAAGTATGGAATTATTAATTGTCTGTTGCATCACAACCTTCAAGAAAGAGATCCAGAGTCAGTGATGTGTTGAGGATTCATTGATTCAAATTAAAAAGAATAGTTGATGTTCGTAAACAAGATGAACATAATAGCGAATAGTATTACAAAATACGAAAAAATACTAACATATTAGTAAAAAAGCACTGTTTTAACTCTATAGATACGTTAGAAATGCACAAATTTTTTTTAAACGGTTCAGTCATAATAAAATAATGGGTGGGTTAAGGGAGTATTCTAGTCTGGAAATTTTAGAAAAATGATTTTTTTTCTGTAGTTTAGACGTTCAATAACATATTCTAGGAAGAACTTATCGAAAATCGTATTATTTACCGAGTTCGAGCCATTTTAGTGATGCGATTTCGAAGCTGGTACGGCCATAACAATGAACTTCAAACGCGTTTTTCTCAAAACCAATTTTTTCAAACTGGCGTACACGATATCTCAAGTTCACCTGAACCGATTCATGTCGAATTGATATGAATACAATCTGCAGGCAGCTCTCTATCGTATGAACCTCTAAAAATAGTATTTTTTAAATACTTACGATTACGATATACGATTTTTAAAAAATCGGGAAACGTAATAAAAAACGTTCTAAACCGCATTTTGTTTTTCAAACGGCCACCATTTTGTCAAAAACGATGTTTCTGACCTGTCCGAGGTTCATGCGATAGCGACATCTTTATTGTTCGATTTTTTTGTTTCAGATAACCAGAAGGGCTGGAATCGTATACGCCATGGCACAACTTTTTTTTAACCCTCTCACTTCATCAGCTCTTAACTATTCTAGTTATGAATATTTTTTCGCCGTCCAAGTTTTGTTTTATTGTTAAAAGATAGATGAACAAATAATGATACAGCAGATAGTAAAAATATTCTTTGTTTTATTTTTATGGAGCTCTAAAAACGTTCGAAATTCGTGTCTCTACACTAGAATACCCCCTTGAATCTATGACATAATCACAATGTTGACCTGGGGCTACCGTTGGCTTATCATTTGTTTGTATCGATTAAATTATTGATTTCATGAAACAACTTTTGATTTCACCTTAGATTAGAACTACGTGTTAGGGAAACATATTCCGATCTGCACAAAGTCAAGCTAGTACAAAAGTACTCGCAACTTGCCTTTATTTGCAAAACCGATTTCCCCAAGCTC
The DNA here is from genome assembly GCF_029784135.1 of Toxorhynchites rutilus septentrionalis. Taxonomy (NCBI): domain Eukaryota; kingdom Metazoa; phylum Arthropoda; class Insecta; order Diptera; family Culicidae; genus Toxorhynchites; species Toxorhynchites rutilus. The sequence goes on from NC_073746.1 coordinate 229,635,237, forward strand.
TTTGGTTCTAAAGTGTGTGTTGGGGAAACCGTTAATCGGGCCAAACAAAACGTGACAGTTAGGGCGTTTAGATATCTCCTTAAAATTTAACAATTATTCAATTGTTTATTTCACGAAAAATAATATTTTATTCTTTGTGATGGATGCGTACAAATATTTCTAATCAATTGATGCGAACATCTTTCGATCTACTAAGAAATGTTCGAGTTATAAGCATCCAAAATCTTTCATTTTTCTTGTATGTTCTGTGTTTATGTTTTGTTTTTACTTCCCATATATCCCGGTTAGACGTAGTCTTACGTCAAAATATATTTCGCTTATACCACATGAGAAAGCAGAGTGTCAAATAAGTTCCAGGACATAAATGATATCTATTATCTAGAAGGTGGTTGTTCCACTGGGTTCAGCGCTTACTGGCGAATATTATCTCAGAGTTTCGAAGAATTTGATGGCCAGAATGACCAGTTACTCATCATGCGTAAACTTTTTACTTGAAATCGCATCTATGGCTCAAATCATCCGTCCTGTTCATCTGATTTGGTACCATGTGACTGTTCTCTTATTAGTCCAGAAACATAATAGACACACTGCGTATATTTAAAAGCGAATCAAAATTTGAGTTGCTAGCCGAATATTCGAATGGCTCCAAAAGCGCGCGCATACTTCCTGCAATCGATGAATAGTGCCCTCCCTACTGTGGGAACGACTCAACTATAACCGGGAGAGAGTGAGTGAGTTGATCGAGCGCGCCTTTTGTTCACTGTTACAATTTGATGGAGAACACTTTGAGTGAGAGAGCGAGATCTCACATTTAATCTGCGCCAAAGCGCGCTCCAAGAGAGTCGAAGCATCTCAAGAAGGCTCCACCAGCGTATACGACGTCTAGCTGAAGCTGAACCGATCGGTGCAGCACTTGTTGGTATTAAACATTTTCGAAACATTAGCATTCCCTTTAGTTTTCAACGAGTTTCTATATCGATCGCTAGGTTTTGTGCGCGTGTCTTATGTCCCAAGCGCGTTTTCCTGCCCGATTGCTTTTGTTTGATTATTCCGGTTGCTTAGAAATTCTATGGTCTGCTCGTTGGAAAACTCGTGAATTGTTGGAGTGAGGGTTCAACTGATCTTAGTGGGCTTGGCACCACAAAGTGCGTGCGTGTGTGCGAGAGAGTGTTTTTGTTTAATTTTATTCGAATAGTCTGCTCGTGATTTGAGCGATCAAGTGCGCGAGTTGTTTCCGAATTGCACAAAGTAAGAAAGAAAAGTGAAACTCAGGTGCCTTGAGTGCCATAAATGGCGAAAGTAACACTTGCGACCTTGTGGACCTGTATTGATTGAGATTAACTAAGCCTCGTGTGAAGCGCATCTTTTTTCTCATGTGCAAGTTTTCTTCGCTACATATCTACCCACAGAAAAGCAATGTGACTGTCAAAAGAAAGTGCGCTTTTATATTTTGTGAATAGAGAGAAATAACCCTTCCTCCGCATATGAGTTGGTGGTTTCCGAGCGCATGTGAAACAAGGGAAAAGTGCAATTGAAACTAGTTTTAGCTACAAGTGCTGTGCAGTGCTTTATTTTCCTCTATTAGCGTCCTAGACGCCATCGCACTTCGATAGGCTATTGGAAGTCCGAGCTTCGTTGTGTGCCATATATGTGGAAGCAACGACAAAAAAGATAAATCTTCATCGAACAAAAGCGCTCAACAGAGCAAACGAGTTGAGACAAAGCAGTATTAGAAGCTTCTTGTTGCGAAAGTGAAAGATCTAAAACAACGTGATCGACGCCAGAAGGGACACGAGTTCCCCAAGTTTGGGGTTGGATTTAGGATTTTATTGAAGCGTCAAGCTGGCAGCGATTCAGGAATACACAAGTAAGCACATTATGACTTTCAATCGAATATGCTGGAGCTTGTTTCGCCGACAACGACCATTAGTGCAACAACAATTACACAAATTTATAGGTTAAGTTAGATTGCGAGTTTCACTGAAACATCAGAGGTCTATATTCTTTGACTTCTTTTATTACAATAACGGAAAATGGTCCAGAAATTCTACTTCCGGAATTTTCTATCAAGGCAGGTTCAAAACATTTTTTCCATTCTCACTCATGCCGTAAATGAATCTAACGGTCTTCTAAGTATAATTTTCCGTGCAAATTAAAACTTACTTCGCCACGGGGCTCATTGGAGTCAATCAGCGCATGACGAGCAAATACCGGCTGTTATTTAGCGTTTTTTCACCTCCACCTCTTCTGTGGTGTTGCCTTGTGAAATGTTTGTGCGTATCGTTATCTGTAGCGCGCATTTTTGCAAAACAAACAAATGGGGTTAAACATTCCTCAACGCGGATGGAGTGGATGCCATGTTCGGCTTTTTACGGCCATTCTGCACGCACATGTTCTTGTTCTGGGTCTGCGTATCGAACAGAATCCCACACGTGAAAAAAGATTGTAAGAAAAACCTAAACTATTTAGAATAACATTTATAACGTATGGGCCTTGTTTACAAAAAAAAACAGAAGATTTTATCATTCAATTTAATTGGAGGGCTATGGGATGATGTATGATTTCTAAATTTAATATCAGAAATCAATTAGTGAAGAAGCAATACCAAATCCTCTAAAGGACGGGAATGAAACATGATATTTGATAGTAAACGAAATATTTCTGGTTTGCAATTATCCTGCAGGACTCGTATTTTTTTACATTTGTTCTTTTGTTCAACCAGAAACAATTAATTACATTATCACCATGGTTTTCATTTGAAAATAATGTCTAAAATGCGTCGTTTTGACATGGAAAGTTCTCAGTTACATCCCGTTGAAAAAAAATATAGGGGGTGGTCCAGAACTAGGCCACATAGTTGACGTAAGACTACGGAATTATTTCTTCCAGTTCGCTTTGTATTACTTCATTTCTTAACACATTAAGGACCGCTCACGGGTTATCTCGTGTTTGGCGTCTCATCTTTTGCGGACCGCTCACGAGTTTTCTCGTGTTTCGCGTTCCGTCTGTTAGGGATGGATCACGAAATAACCCGTGTTTTCTACACTTGATGGCTAAGTCGTTGGTTTGCAATAATCCAACAAGGCCTTCCGATCGCTCGTCTTCGTCTCATCCACACCAAAAGAATCGATCTCATTCGTGGATTCCGAACAAATGAAGCGTACAAGTTTGCCCCAAAACGTGCTGTCCCAGGCGTAGTCTTACAGATTTCTTTCCGGTCCTTAATGTGTTAATTCATCGAAAGCATCGAAAGCATAATTGATGATGCACGATTGTTTTCGCAATGATATAAATACATTCTGTCAAGTCTGTCTAAATTTAAATTATCACTTTTAAAATTGGCCCCTCTGAAGCAATACTCTTTTTCCAACGAACAATCCAGGCATAGAACAATTTTTTATAGCTGTATTCAGAAACTGCCATTAGCTAACGCAACGAATTCGTTTTAATGTTTTTAACACTCCTATACTCGCGCATTGGTCTGTCAGACCGAGAAATCAATAATTCGTTAATTTCTCAGAAAATATCAACACTACGACTTTGCGATTCTCTCTAGCTTCGTTATTCGTCGTTCGTCATCGTTTAGCGTATCGCATGTGTTGGTACAAAGGGGACGTGTGCCACTTCTTTAACACTTTCGGTCTGACACACCGACGCGAGTATAGGAGTAAATTTTTTTGGACAAGTGCCTTTTTTCATATACTAGAATTATGTTGAATGAAATGAATAGAATAATGTTAGTAGCGTGGAATATTTGTTGAATATAATGCATAAGATCATTACAGGACTATTCTTATTTGATTTCAGTCCCTTATGTAACTGGATTGAATGGATTCATATATTAACTATTCGTCGATATATTCGTCGTTAGATTCATACGTTCAAAAGCAAAATATATGTTTGACTTTCGTATAGTTATTCGCTAAACATAATGGTCATACATATACACACTTGTGGAAGAATTGTAAACAGTAAACGATAAACTGATCGGTAGCTTATGGTAATTTTTAACAATTACAGTTTCGGGGATATTTTTTTAATAATGGATCGACAAGAAAACGAGAAAAAAAGGAGCAAGTTCCTAGAAATCCTTTTATATCATCTTTTTATGCCTCATCTAAAAAAAGGCATTAATTCTTAGTTTACCAAGAAAACAGAGACAAAGAATATTAGAAATATGCAAACTTTATATTCCAGATCCTTTATCATCTGGTAATTATCTAGGAGGTGGTTATGCATTCTGCTCTCGATTAAAGACCTGATAAACACGCAACAACTGCAAGAAATTTAAAAAATATGTTAGTTTCGAGCATGCAGTTATGCTATGTTCTGATTCTTATTCCAATACATAAAAACGTATTAATCGATTGTGGTTTCAATCGATTAATACGTTTTTATGTTATTTTATAGCGATTTATACTTCAATGAATTATATTCAGTTGCTTACTTTTAATTAATAACAGTGAAAAATTCGAATTTCGTTATTTGTGTTGGAGTATCAAAAATTACTCTGTTTTGAGGAGGCTGAATTAGATGACTATTAAAACATAATAAAGACGAAGAAAACATATTTTTGGAGTTTTTTCATAAAAATAATACCCTCTTCTTGAAATAAATGCGAATGAAGTCTGAAAAATATACAATGGCAATATTACAGAGAAGTTTAATTTTCGGTCTGTGACACCGTGCGCGAGTATACGTGTTATGATTTTTCACGCGAGTACAGGAGGGTTAATGCTATCAAAACAACTCCTACGAAGCGGTAATTTGAGTTTCGTGTGTTCGACATAATTGAATCACCAAGTTTCGGCACAAGAAAATTTTGTTTGCAACATAAAATTTCTCACAATATCGTTGATCAATAGAATTATTCAAATAAAAAAAACGTTGAGCAAAAAATAGTTCACTTATTCTTTATGACGCTGTAAACAAACTAATTGACAACTCGCGCTCAAAATTGACATGCAAATCACTGATAGAAGTACCAGCTTAAAAATTGAAAATATTCAGTGTATATTTGACAGAATGTATTTTCAAACAGTGCTTCTCCTTCTTCGCGGAAAAGTTCAATCGCGATAAGTCAAAATTGTACTCTGCAGCTACTTTAGTTGCTCCTGTTGGTCGGAACAGAAATTAAACAAACAATAGATTAATGCAAACATGTTTGCGCTCGTCAAGAAATAGTCGAGTTATGAGCGTTCGAAATCTTTCATTCTATTTTACATGTTCATCATATCCTGTTGAAAGTAGTCCGTAGTCCGTTGAAATTCCCTTCTTGTAAGATTATTTCAAAATAAAAAAAGAAAAATTGTAATGACGAATTTAGAAATTCATGGGAACGGGAATTTATAGAATTTATAGGAATTAGTGTAGACAAAAAAAGGATTGTGCCTCATTTTCTTTCCGTACTACTCTTTAAGATCAAGAAGTCATTTATACATTACCATGGGCGTTGTAACATTCCGTCGATAATATAGCAGGGGATTCAAACCCACGTCAATAATATTTGGATTCCCTTACTAATCTGATTTTTGTTTGTTTTTACCATGAAGTTTCAACTGCAGAAATTTAAGTAATTACAAAATTGAAAACGAGATTGCTTTTTTACGTTTATCGCGGTGCAGTGAACAGGGAATAGTTATTGTATGAACAACGTTTCATCGATTTCTTATATTCATCTAGTAGAAATAAGTAAATGGACACCATCATGAAAGACATGTTTGGACTACACAACGAATTTTATTCAAATGTAGAAGTAGCTTATGGCACAAAATATTGATAATTGTTGATTTTCGATCGATGTTTGAAAGCTGTGTGAAATCAGTTATGCGTTCAAACTGTGATTATTCGAAAACGTTTTTTCAAAACTGCTCAAATATTTTCAAACCAAAAATATTTGTTTGCATGTTTGGACATACGTATTACATTGCGTAGCAACGAAAAAGTCGATTTTGATCATTTTGTCGCTTATGTCACCTATACAAACATGGGCAGTATATATTTCTTAGACAAAAAAATATTTCCTATTGGGCTTTGGATATTTCTTGTTAATTTGTGTATTTGGAATCAAAATACATCCATTAATTGACGAAAACATTAAAATGGGCCCCTATATTGTAAGGTAAGACGTAGTCCTACGTCAATATTACATATTAAAAACTCAAAAATCAAAAACTATATACCTTATATTATATCAAATCAGTTTATATTATGTTATAGTATATTATATCTGTTTTGAAATATATTTTCTTCTCATTTTTATGTCGAATTTGACTCTTCTCATTTTCTCATTTTCTCATTTTTTTTTGAATTTTGTAACAGAATTGTAGCAATATCGGATAAATCTGATTTTGCAGATTACTCTTATTCAAGCATGTACATCCAAACCAAATAGAAAATATGGGTGTGATTTTTTTCAATAATGGCTAAATATTAGGTTGGGGAAAAGGTTATTAATTATTTCCTCAGTAGCTGGACTAAGTAATCAATATCTCGCGTAATATCGATAATTGAATTTCAAGTTTAGGCTCATTGTAAAGATGACATTTCACACTAGACAAAAATCTATTGTTATTTTTTGTTTGTTCCATTCAATTGTGAGTTACGGGGTGTTAACAATGGAGGTCAACAAAGAGGAAATTCGTTACATTTTACACTTTTTTCTTTTATAAATGCGAACATGCGAGCCAGGCCGCTGAAACTGTGAATGGTATTGATGGTGCCGATACGCAACAGTAAAATACGTGCAATTTAATTTATGTTTTGATTTTTTTTTTCATAATTTTTTTCAAATTTTTTTTAGTGTAATACTTGATTGAGATCTTTCAATGCATTCACCATACAGTCCGGACCTGACACCAAGCGATTACCACCTTTTTCTTGCATTGCAAAATTTCCAGAGGGATAATAAATTGGGATCAAGAGAAGATTGGTAAAATCTACTGCTAGAGTTTTTCGCTAATAAGGACCAAGACCTCTATGATGGAGATATTATGAAGCTACCTTAATAAATTTTATAACAAAAAGGGTGCATATTTGACCCAAATAGGTAGTAGCGAACTTTTTGAATTAGAGCTAGTTTAAGGTAAAAAGAGCCCACAACGAGGAAACATCATTTACTCTGTCATAGTTGAGATTTGACCATATCCGTAGAAGCTTTTTAAAAAATATGATCCTCCATCACCGCTTGTAAAAATGTGGGTCAGCTACCTAACACCAGCGTTGTAGGTGAATATTTTATGTCGCTCATTGGGACTGAACAATCTCCCCCAAATGTACTTATATTTGTCACTAAAATTTTCTCACTCTTTGGACTTTTTAGTATGACTTCCTGGGACCACTTTTTCGGTAGGAATTGCATAAGTCTTGCACAAAATCAGAATAGGGTACCCTTTAACTTCTCAAAAAATCATATCCAAACTCACTCTCAAAACCCACTGTTGTTCTAAAAAAAACATTTAAATGTATCGTCAACATCTGGTTACTTCCACGTTGTGGATTGTCAATGTTACAATGTCATTTCTATGTTCTGCTGACCATCAACCCACCTACAGAATGTCAATAATGCTGGTCGACTTTCGCAACAGCTGTTGCTCACCGAGAAGTGCCTTCCAACCCTTTTGTGATAGTACTTATGATGGAAAAATATTATATAACCGACACACACAACCATTAGCAAGAACCAGCGAGGCGCGTTCGTAACACGATTCAAATGCAACAACATTTCTCTATCCAATCCTTCCGGCAACATTACCGTGGCCACATACATTTCTCGCCGTTTCAGCAGCAGCCTTTCACGTATGGCTATTAAAAGTGATTTAGCAATCATTTTATCATTTTCCTCAGCCGGATGAGAAAAAGTCTGAATCCAAAAATTATAATTTCAAATAGATATCCGGTTGCTCTTTAATCAATCCAAATATTTCGTCTGTGCGCTTTCAATGTTTTTATTTTTCGAAATTCTATTGCGACCAGAAAACTCCCTAAAACCCGATAGGTGATCTATCGGTCTTAATTCTTCACACCAGAGACCAACTGATTGTGAGTGTGTAAATAAAACGCAGATCGTGCAGAACTGCATTTCGAAGCCTATCCGTATGTATGTGTATTTACTGGCTAGATGAACATACCTTTCTCTTTGATGCTTCTAATAGTGCTAGCGTTCTCCAAAAGCTTTAAACAGCGCAGTGGTGTGTGGTGGTGATACCAACCGTTTCTTGTCGAGTTCATATGTTACTCAAACACGTGCTCGCGCGATGCTTGTTTGCATTTTCGTATGCGAGACGTATCAACAGACTCTTGCGCCAGCACCTCTGGAGAGTTGATCTCAGTGGATCACCGTGTTGAAGGCGCGCCTCTATGCACAGTGCATAGAGTTCGGCACACAACGAGTAGTGGTATGTGTTCTCGTTGGTTTATCTGGTACCCGCGGATAGGCTGATGTTTACGCTTGATTGGGTTTTGGATATTATCCGATGGTATGTTTTGGTGGTGATCGAATTGAACGATCGCGTACTGCAAGTGACCATTGCTTTTACTTTCTACACTAGGGTCGATGGTGTTTTGAGATGATTAACAGAGTTTGAGATGCTGTGTTGAGGTGTGTCCCTATTATGTATGCTATAGTCATTCTGTTTGTTTGCAGTAATCGTTTTCTATTTATTGCTTTTGCAGAAGAGAATATTGAACTATCCTCCAACACATCAAGGATCATCCACATTCCGTATTTTACTTCTGTAACAGTCTTTTTCCCGCCATCGAATAACTTATTGAATGCAATATTCAAGATGATTTTAGCTGCTTCATTGGTTGTTCTCAACTCCGAAAATGAGGAAATATACTAAGACATTCTAAAATTCTTATTTTGGAAGCGAAAATGACACCACAGCGTTAACTATACAATACAAAATCAAGAATTCTCTGAGTAAACCTCGATATTCTCCAATGTTAATGAAATTTTTAACATGCCTTCGGTGCAAAAAGTAGTGTTTTGGAAAAAAAAAATATATGTACAAGATGCACGGGATACATAGGGATACGTATAGTGCGGAAATGTTATTTCGAGGAACCATGCAAATAAGCGTGCTGTTCTGTTGTATGTATGTGTACTTCTGCATAACTTTGGAACGCCTGAACCGAATTTGATCAAATTGTTACGTATTCGCGTGGTCTAAGGAAGTTGTCGTTGGGTTTTTGGAAAAGGGAGATGGAAAAAGTTATCGCCAATATGCATAAAAGACTTTATGTTGAAAAATTAGAAAATCGAAATCATTAGAAAACCGAAAATAATGGGTTTGAGCAGGGCTCTGCATAGTCATAGTCAACTGAGGATAGTCAGCTGACTATCTGACTGACTATATCCGTATTCAGTTAGTAATGACTTTTGGCTTCTTCACACAGTTTCTCCACCAAAACGGCTAAACAGTCAGTCGGCGTTTAGTCACTATCTCCCTCTACCGACTCGACTATATCATTTCATTCTTCCCAGTCAAATTGTCCTCATTGCATTTTGAAGTGACTTCCCCCAAAAAAAGTTCGCTCCTCTCTTTCTCTCTCCTATGTAGGTGTGCATGAATCGATGTTTGAGTTCAACGTGGTTTGACATATGCTACAGGTGAGCTAGATTCTTTTGTATCGTACACGAAAATTACTCACACGTATAAAATAGCGTGCAGTGTGTGTGCGCTATTTTGCACGCTATTTACTAATACTAACGCGAGGACCTTTTTTAGCATACTTTATAAATGTCAAAGTTCGTTAGTTTGAGTTCACGAAGGGTAGACAATAAACCGTCCATTGATGGTGTAACTTTTTTTTTGCATCAGAAATCATGTTTTCGTTCCTCTTTATATGGACGTAAAAATAAGATTGCGTACGCGGGTATAAATTTCGTTCCTAGGGAAGTAGAAATGTGGATTGAAGTCAGTTGAATGAAGAGTCGTCGTCGAGTCAGTTAGAATAACCACTGACTGGACTAGTTCACCAGTCATCCTCGCTAGTCAACGGTAGTCAATTCATTTTCTAGTCAAGTACTTTTTATTGTGGGCGACTGCCGAAGCAGTTCTAGTAGAAGCGAAGCTACTGAGAGTAGAATCGGTCTTCATTTTTCACCTTCGAAGATTTCGGGCCCTGGTTGTGAGTAATAAAAGAACCTGGATGACGTTAGGAAATCGGAATCCAAGATGGCGACATACAAAAGAAACACAAATTTTTGCAAAACAGGAGAACTAATCAAGCAAATGGAATCAAATTTGGCATGTGTATATTCCAGAGAGCAAGAAATGTTTCTATGGTGGTTCGACATTCCTCCCCCTCTCAAATGAAACGCAACTTTCTGCATAACTCAAGAACTAATCAAGCAAATAGAACCAAATGTGGCATTTGGACAATAATCAATTTGGACAATAATGGAGCCAAACTTGGCATGTGAGGGTTTTTTGGGTACGAGAAACGTTTGTTTAATGATTTGACATACCTTCCACCTCTTGAAGGTCGGGGAGGGGGTGGGGATTTTTGGAACTAATCAACCAAATGGAGCCAAACTTGGCATGTGAGTGTTTTTAGGTATGAGAAACGTTTCTTTGATGGTTTGACATACCTTCCTCCTCTTTAAGGTTTGGGAGGGGGTTTCGAACATGTCGAAAAATGATGATTTTTATTTGTTCTCTGCAATCCTGTTGAATTACACTCATGAACCACACCAACAGGTAGGGAACATTGTATTTAAATCTTACTTACTTATCTTACGCTGAAGTAGCCATTAAACTATTATTGAAGGCACTTTATAGTCCTTACAACCTAATGAATTTGGTTTTTGTATAAAGCCCACTCGATTCTCAATTCAGTTTTTTTTTTACTCGATTCCGCTGTAAAGTGTTCGAGATACGATTTTTGAAGATGAAATACAAGGGATAGACAATAAGAATGTGACTGAAAAAAAATTGGAAATGTTCAAATAGTCTTAACTTCACGAATAATATACTTTTGCAGATGCATTGAGATTTGCTGGATTTTTGGCTCGTAGTTAACTATAGTTTCTGTAAATAATAGAAACGTAAACTAAATCTCATACTAGGTAGGAATAAGTGATGAAAGATACAGCTTTTAGCATATCCTCAGAAAATCCGGAACATCTCTGGTGCAGGGTTACCATGATAAACTGTAAACATAAACTGGAAAATTGTCAACGCTTGAAGAAAGGAACATGGAGTTGCTATAATGAGAGGATATAAAGCTTCATCGGATGCATCATATGTAGATATTTGGGAAACTAGAAGCTCTATTTCCAACGTTATTTTAATTATTGGAAACGCTGTTCTAATGATTGGGAAAACGATTGGAGCGAAATTATCATAAATTGACATGAAACGCCTGCAGGAAATGGTAAATTTTTGTGACCCATATTTATGTATTTTTAACTTGTAACTTCTATAGGTTCCCGAAAACGTAATACTACGTTAAAATTTGTAATAATTAAAACAAGAAAATGATTTGAACGAAAGTATGAGCGTTCTTTTGTAATTCACTTCCACTGTGTTTTGGTTAGGAGTGGTAAACAATTTTATTTACTTAATGTTACAATTAACCGATCACGCGGACTTATGCATTTTTCCGCCTTAAATCGAACATGAGAAAGCAGGATCTCTTGCATCACGGTGTCTAGGAGAGATGATTCTCATTCAAACTGATTCAAATTCTATATGGATAAATCAGGTGAAATGAGAAAAATATGATTGACACCAAGCCATAACTGATGTTGGAATGTTGTTTCAAAGAATCTGTATAGTCTGTGTGAAGTCCAAAATATCTGTAATCTTTATCTACAAATTCTTGGATTCAAAAAGTTCGGAAAATCTGTAGAAATACAAATTTTTCTTTAAATATGGTAACCCTGCTCTGGTGTCGACTAGCCACACTAATTTCAGGAGCAGGATAAAACAAGGTAACAATTCAATTGACCTGTGTTGAAACATTATCATATGCACCGAAGTTATGTTGTAAGATTCATCCAAATTAGAGAAAATGAAAAAAAAAACAATTGATAAGATGAACAGGTTAAGAAAAACTTCGATTGTATCATTTAAAACCTGTGTGTAATGCAGTTGGATGCAGTTCAATCTTCTTTGGTTTCTTTAATTGATTGGTCGAGCAACTCATGAAAAACATTCTTCAATGTGTTTATTAGACTAAGAAACGAATGGAATGTACATTTTGAAGTGCGGATGAAACGGGCGTGTTGGTGGGGTAAGACGGAGAGGTAATTTTTACATGTGAGGCGTAAAACTTTATTATTCACGGGAGAAATAATGTTTTAGCAGCAAAAATGTCAACAAACAGATAAATAGAAAGAGCGCGAGTTGGTTGCTCTCACCAACTAGTGTGGGTAAGATGGACATACTGTCATTCCTTCATCTCTTGGTTCAGGACTGAGCAATTTCTTCCTGAGTACTTAGCAATACTTGGCAACGCTGTCCACAGTACATATGGAGTTCATAGAATACATTAATTTTCCAAACTTAGTAAAATTTTGGTCAAATGATGAACGATTTTATTATTTTTTGCGTCGCATCCCTAACTCGGCGTTTTTCAAATTGCTCAAATACTGTTTTATAGAACAAGCATTTCATTCTTGCCAGTTGAAAATTGAACCCATAATCTGACCATTGAACAATATTTACGAGAAACCTCTCATGTTAGCCTTCGATGTTATTTCTTCAGTTCCCGTTAAACTATTCTATGCTAGCGATGGGCGAGCACTCACGAGCCGCTCATTTGAGCCGGTTCGTTAGAACGAGCGTACGATCCACGGTTCTTTACAAATGAACCGTGGTTCAAAAAAGAGCCGCTTTTGAAAAGAGTCTCGGCTCAAAAAAAAGCCGCCGTTCAAAAAAGAGTAGATTTTCGAAAGGGTCTCGGCTCAAAAAAAACCCGCGGTTCAGAAAGAGTATCGGCTCAAAATCGGTTTCAACTCAAAAAAGAACCGCGGTTCAAAAGAGTTTCGGATCAAAAAAGACCCGCGGTTTAAAGAGCCGCTCAAATGAGCCGGCTCGTTTCAACGAACGAGCAATGTCTTAAGGTTAAACTAACCCGAACTTTCACTCCAACGAATACTGCCCGATGATTTCCAAACATTCCCAATTGAAGACATGCTAAGTATGAACTAACAAAATAATTGTTATTTTTTGCGCATGGGCATGTCCAATCAAATGCCCAGTTTAGTTTGAAACACTGAGTGAACAGTGCTATTTTCATAACAGCTATACACCACTCTCTAGGTTCGATTTATAGTTGAATTTTCTGCTTAACTAACACCACCACTTGAACGTGGAATAAGCTAATTGTTGTTTTTAAGGCCCACATGTAATTGGATAAATACAGTCATTGAACATATTTCAGTAAAACTGGTGGACGTTTGTTATTATTATATTACTCTTCTGCTTGTTTGCTTCATTTGGCAGCCCGTGTCTTCAACCACTTGGCTCCAGTATAAACACCAAAACCCAGTCAGTGCTAACATCAAAGTACACGACATTGATCATCTCATTATGATATTTGTTTAGTAGAACCCAAATAAAATTCTTGGTTTTTTCATCGAGGATTGAATTATTACAAAGCAAAATATCCTTAATTTGCATATTCACTTTGCTTAATTCATACATTTTTTTTGTATCGTATAGCTGTTGCGTAATATAATCTACTCGTTAATCAACTGTTAGGAATCAATAATTGGCCACCGCGTGCATCAGTTGAATCATAAACGTTTTATTAAGTCAAATGATCAATTGCCTATCAAACATCATCAAAAAATTCGGCTCTAACAAACCTGTCATTGAGTTGTCATATAAGACAAAAGCATACGATCAATAATTACAGAGTGCACCCCAATTGCCTGGAATCCTAAAGCCCGGCACTAAAATCTCATCGAAAAGACTATAAGAAAAAAAACTCAAATGGAAAGTTCGGTTTTGATTTGAATTAGATATGATCGGTTCAAGGTGACGAAGGCTGCGTTTAAGAGGCAAACCATCGCGTGATGCGAGCTCTAATTGACGCCGGTGACCTTTTGCGAATCTAATGACTTTGGTGACTGCAGAATTGAATCGAGGAAGTTGCGGACTGAAATCAAGCAGAGATTTTTGATTGGTTCTGTCAAAATCCTTTGTTTTTCCTGACGTTGATATCCCTCCCTATTGATATCTAGAAACCAGAAAGATCAGATAGAATGGCACTGGCGGGTTGATGTTTGTGTTAAATTATTATCAAAGAATGTTAGCTTATATGTTTATGTAAAAAACCTGTTAAAATTTGCCAGGTTTGGTGCGTTATGCATAAATTTGCATTGATTTCGACGGTAGCTGGTGTCCACTGAATCAATTAGCATTATAATGCCAATAACAGTAAAGGTGTATCATCATAATTTGCATTATAAACCTAATGGTCAGCTCGTGTCGTTCGTGGTGTACTGGTTCATCCAAAGAAGATTATCAGTAAAGGAGGAATTTGACACAGTAAAAAACTATCATGCTTCAAAGATTTTTTGACATTCCATCAGACTATCAATGCAATGCGCACAACTCTGACAGTTATTTCTCAATGCTACCTGAAGATAATGCTAATAATGGTGGTCATTGGAGTCGATTCTTCAATCAAACTTCGTATTACCTCGACTTCTCAAAGTAATATTACTTGCGCCGTTTTTACATGTACTTGATTAGAACTTCGCTGCCAAAGAGCACGTCTATTGAAGCTTTTAAAACATGGATGGGATATGTACTATAAAACCAAACATATACTGATCCAATATGTTAGTGACTTTTAGAGAGACAATTTGTTTTAAAATTTGGTGCTCCAAAAGTAATCACATTTCTTCGCACTAGAGTTCATAGTAATTGCTTCAAATCATCACCACATTTTTTTGTCTACTGTATAGCAAGATTTTGTTGTGTTTATTTCGGCTCGGTAGTTTTCATTCAAATATCACGAAAAATATCAACGACAATTATGAGCGCAATTTTTCCGCTTCACAACGACGACATCAATTTTCGATGTAGGATTACGTCTTTCGGCAACATAGTGGTACTTTTCTAAGCGCTCATCTCTCTTTGCTCTGTCGATTACAGATTTTATTTTCCATACATTCGCACTAATCGATCTGGAAACTGCATATCTTATTGCGATATAATATTTTGTAAACAGTTAATTTGTTAAAATAGTATAAAAATGACAGAATCTAATTTTCCATACATTACTGTAAGACGATTACTAGACAAGCGCTAGAAAATTTGGCCCCGAAGTTTCATACATTTGTGGAATACTTGTAGTAAAAAATCAACATTTCACGTTCACATTTCACAATTTGAACATGTTTTCGAATTAGGTTTTCCAGAATGAAGAGCAAGTATTAAAATGTTGGGTTATACAACCATTCCATTGATATAGTGGTTCTCAGATTTTCGTAAAAAGTGGTAATTTTGTTCTTTATCGCAAGACACTAGACCCTTTTTTATTTTTTCATTAGGGTGACCATTTCCATTTTAGGGTGGGCCAAAAAATCAATGTTTCCCCCTTTTTTTGTAAATATAAAAATATATAGCGCCCAATATTCCAAGGCCATGTAAACAACAAAAAACAAATACAATCAATAATAACATTTGGGATCAGTTTACAATTTTCCTAGAAACTTCATTCAATTGCTTCAAGAACAGGGTTTCTTAAAGTGATCTATATCGACTCCTTGGGGTCGATTTTGGTTCTCAGGGGTCGACACAAACGAAAACTGATTTTGGTGGTCGAACAGATCGAACCTTATTAATTAACACAAGCAGTGCTTGGAAATATCTGTATCACATCAATCTTTTCAGCTGAGTTTCCGGCCACATTCGATCATTATACCATTGCTTTCGGGATACCGAAAATAAACCAACGTCAAACCTCACAATCACAGCAAGCCACTCACAGTTGATTCATCCAGTTTTGTTCATTCTGTTTTTCGTTCTGTTCTGCGTTCACGGAATGTGAGCAAAAGAAAATATCCCTAGTTTTGTCATTCATTGACATTAACATACGAGTTCATTCACTATCAGCATCGTTCTCGGACACTGACGGAACGGAGAAATTCGTTGAGGAAGATAAGAAAGTACAGAATGCTCATAATAGTGACAAGAAATTAAATTGTTCAAGCCGTCTCAGTTAAATTGCTTTCATTTTACATAGTGAATATGCAATTCCAATTCCACTTGTCAAAAATGCTTCAAAAGAAGAATTCCGATGTAAAAAATGCCGTCTTGACTCAAATTTCAAACATTTATTTTTTTTTTAATTTTGAACACACGAACATAAAATGGTGGTGTCCAAGACACGACCGCAATGGGAATATTTCGAGCTTCCTTTTGCAAACGGATCAATATAGGATTATCCGCTATAGGATTAGCGGATGAAATCATCCAGCTTTGGCTGACGAAGTTTGCATTCGCTGCTCGGATTGATTCTGCAGAATGCTCCCTCGTCGTCCAAGCCTAAGCAATCCTTAGCTGTGAGTGTGCATGCAGATCTTGCTCTTTTGTTGGCATTTCCGCTTGCGCCACCGATTTGCGTTGCCCTTTCGGAGTAACTTCAAAAACAACTGAATAAGCAATCATGAGAAAATCACACACATATCGGGATATTGAAAATGAACAGTCACAACATTCCTGACAATTCAATGGCAATGAATAAATGTGAATGAATTCTCATGACTCGAGCTTCAAGGAAAGCTCAGAGAGCACAGAATGAATATGAATGAACATAGTTGTAAATTTGTTTGCCGTCGAATGAATGACAGCAGCATCGACAAGCAAAATAAACGCGTTACACTGATAAAAATATATTTTCAATGTTACTTAACAAGCTCAATATTTCCAAGCCCTGAACACAAGTTCTTATTCGAAACATTCCAGATACTGTATAAGTTGTGTTACGTGAGCCAACTTGTTATAAGAATGACTAATATTTTAATAGAAGGTATTATTGTTGTAATTTGTATTTATAATTATTAATTACACTTGATATTTACTGAATTTTATGTCTATTTATTGATGATGTCAAGTTTACTCACAGTATGTATGAATAAGATAAAGATAAAATTTTCAAAGAACTTTGGCTATAGGGGGTCGATGGTATCACTTCATTCTGCAAAATGGGTCTCTTGCTCAAAATTAGGTATCCCTGCTGTGGAGGATCGAAAATTGGTTAAGCAGTTGAAATGTTTTTTTTAATCGAGTTTATTCGTCGCAATCTTTATGCTGATTGGGAATGAAAATATTCAGTTGGTTCAAATGTAAGGAATTTTAAGAATGTTCTACCCCAGTTCAGAATTATGCACCGTTGGGAAGGATAAAAAAAATACATGTCCAAATTTTTGTTTACACCGATGGGTTTCCACGCTTCGAAATTCCCTTATCTGGCCACCGGGAGCGGATGATGTATCAGTGGCAACGGTTAACAAACACCTGCAGATTCCACGTTCCATACCCGTAAAGTAGTATCGACATTTCAGATATATTCAAGATTTTTATGCGTAAACCAAATGTTCAGAGACATTCTAAGGCAAACAGAGTTTTTCTGGTCTTATATCTGTTTTGGTACCACCATCTTGCTACCCAGATATCGGGAAGTTTTCATCTTCTCAATCTGTTATGAAGAGATTGCTCATATGTACATCAATCGATTTGATCTTTGCGACGTTGACTATGAGTCCTTCTGTCTTGGAGCTCGCGGAGAAGTCATCGAAGAAAATACACTATCGTGCAGCTTTACACGAGAATATTTTTTTTTTTTTTTTATTAAATCGTTTATTTTTACAGGCTCAGTTACATAAGTTTAAAGGAGCCAAACTCCTATTTGTATAGTTATAAGTATATATAAACATTTTTTATTAATTCTAATGTTAATGAAGTAGAGAACCGATTACTCGCGGCTTGCTCGAGTTTAGAAGGGTGACATTTTGTTTCAGGAAAAGGATGGGATATAAGGATATGTTGACAATGTTCACACTCACATTCGCACTCACATTCATCATACTCAATTCTTAAGCCTATCTTATATCTAACATGTATTTACATTTCACCTTATTCTATTGTTAGTAAGAAGGGATTTGATTTCTCGCGAAGGGAAAGGAAAAGGAGAATATAAGGATATAAGGACAATCACACACGAAGATTGATAGCTTTTAGGAAGACATATATTTGGGACATGTAATCAAGGTCTAAACCAGCTAACACATCTCTCACCGGCACATTGGGCTGCCTTCCTCTAGCCCGAAGAGAGTTTTCTAAATTCGATCTGGCAACAAGATACTCCTCGCACGACCAAACAACGTGTTCGATGTCGTGGTAACCTTGGCCACAAGCACAGATATTGCCATCGGCAAGATTAAAACGAAAGAGTAGCGCGTCTAACGAACAGTGATTGGACATGAGTCGAGAGAAGGTGCGAATAAAGTCCCGACTTAAGTCCAGACTTTTGAACCATGGTTTGAGGCTAACCTTAGGGATAATCGAGTGAAACCACCGGCCCAATTCATCTTCGTTCCATTTACGTTGCCAGTTAGCGATGGTATTTTTACGGACTAAAGAATAAAATTCATTGAAAGCGATTTGACGCTGATAAATATCGCCTTCAATTGCACCTACCTTTGCCAATGAGTCAGCCCTCTCGTTACCCGGAATTGAGCAATGTGAAGGGACCCAGACAAAGGTAATGACATAACAGCGTCTGGATAAAGCACTCAAAATTTCTCGTATTCTCTCAAGGAAGTACGGCGAGTGCTTTTCCGGCCTCACTGAACGGATAGCTTCGACAGAGCTATGACTATCCGTTACAATGTAATAGTGTTCAACAGGTCGTGAGGCGACGCTGTCCAGCGCCCAATGTATTGCTGCCAATTCAGCAATATACACAGAGCAAGGATTCTGAAGACTGTGGGAGGTGCTAAAAATTTCGTTGAACACTCCAAATCCTGTGGACTCATTCATAGAGGACCCATCAGTAAAGTACATATTATCACAATTGACACGCCCATACTTTGCATTGAAGATCGTAGGAATGATCCCCGATCGATGATAATCTGGAATTCCATGGATTTTCTCCTTCATGAACAGATCAAAATGTACAGAGGAATTGATGTAGTCAGGAAAACAAACACGGTTGGGAGTATACGAAGAAGGATCAACCTGCATGGAGATGAATTCATGATATGAGCTCATGAATCCTGAATGAAAATTTAGCTCGATAAGCTGCTCAAAATTTCCGATCACCAATGGGTTCATAACCTTACACCGGATGAGGAACCGAAGAGATAATAAATTGAAGCGATCTTTTAGTGGGAGTACGCCTGCCAAAACCTCGAGACTCATGGTATGCGTTGAGGGCATACATCCCAACGCAATACGGAGACAAAGATACTGAATTCGCTCGAGTTTAATGAGATGTGTTTTGGCAGCTGATTGAAAACAGAAACTGCCATACTCCATCACTGAGAGAATAGTTGTTCGATACAACATTATAAAATCTTCGGGATGGGCTCCCCACCATGTGCCGGTAATTGTACGGAGAAAGTTTATTCTTTGTTGGCATTTTTTACTCAGATACCTAATATGGGCCCCCCAAGTACATTTGGAGTCGAACCAGACCCCAAGATACTTGAATGACATTGCATGAGTGATCGGTTTACCCAAAAGTTGAAGCTTTGGTTTTGCTGGTCTATGCTTCCTAGAAAAAACCACCATCTCTGTTTTCTCCGTGGAGAATTCGATCCCTAGCCCAATGGCCCAGGTTGAAAAATTGTTCAAAGTATCTTGTAAGGGTCCTTGCAGGTCGGATTCGTTTGATCCTACGACAGACACCACTCCGTCATCTGCAAGTTGTCGTAGGCAGCAAATTTGGGGAAGACAATTGTCGATGTCGCTTACATAGAAGTTGTACAAAAGGGGGCTTAAACATGAGCCCTGGGGGAAGCCCATGAAGGAGACCCGATTTACTGTCGAATCCCCGTGAGAAAAATTCAACTGTTTCTCACAAAGCAAGTTATATAACATATTATTCAACAGAGGCGGCAGACCCCGAGAGTGTAATTTGTCTGACAAAACCTCTATTGAAACAGAATCAAAGGCCCCCTTTATGTCCAAGAATACTGAAGCCATTTGTTTTTTTTCGGCGTAAGCCATTTGAATTTCTGAAGAAAGCAACGCAAGACAATCATTCGTCCCCTTGCCCCTGCGGAACCCATATTGTGTATCTGAGAGTAAGCCATTCGTTTAAACCCAATGATCAAGGCGAAACAAGATCATTTTCTCCAACAATTTCCGTATACAAGACAGCATTGCTATTGGGCGGTACGAATTGAAGTCGGACGCGGGTTTTCCGGGTTTTTGAATAGCTATAATTCGCACTTGTCTCCAATCATCTGGAACAATATTGTGCTCCAGAAACCGATTGAATAAATTCAACAAGCGATGTTTCACCACATCAGGGAGGTTTTTTAACAAGTTGAACTTAATTCTATCCGTTCCTGGAGCAGAATTGTTACATGAAAGGAGAGCAAGAGAGAATTCTACCATCGAAAACTCAGAATCAAGATCGCACCTATCTTGTGGTATATCTCGAACAATTTTCTGCACGGGAGCGGAAACGGGACAAACCTTCCGTGCAAAATTCAAAATCCATCGATGTGAATATTCTTCGCTTTCATTCGTTGAAGAGCGATTTCTCATGTTTCGAGCCACTTTCCATAATTTTTTCATTGACGTTTCTCGTGACAAACCTCCCACGAAATTTCGCCAATAAGCACGTTTTTTCCCTTTGATCAAATATTTGAACTGATTTTCAAGGTGCAAATACGTTTGAAAATTCTCAATGGTTCCACGTTTCCGAAAAGCTTTAAATGCGTTCGATTTATCCTGATAAAGCTTGGAACATTGGCTATCCCACCATGGATTGGGAGGCCTTTGACGAAAAGTGGAGCCTGGGATGGGTTTCGTTTGAGCGCGAACCGCGCTGTCATATATCAAACGAGAAAGGAAGTTATACTCCTCCAATGGAGGCAAACCATCTCTGGAATTGATGGCTAGAGCAATTGCGTCCGCATATTTTTTCCAGTCAATGTGTCTTGTGAGGTCATATGCCATGTTTATAGATTCAGAAGAATTCGAACCAATGGTGATGGAAATTTTGATTGGCAAGTGGTCACTGCCGTTGGGGTCCTGGATTACATTCCACTTGCAATCTAACGATAGTGAATTCGAGCAAAGCGAGAGGTCAAGAGCACTTGGGTTAGCAGGAGGTTTAGGTACACGTGTTGTTTCCCCAGTGTTCAAAACGGTCATATTGAAGCTGTTACAAAGGTCATATATCAACAATGAACGATTGTCGTCGTACTGTTCCCCCCAGGCAGTTCCGTGAGAGTTGAAGTCTCCCAAGATCAATCGTGGCTCAGGAAGGAGTGAGCACATGTCAACAAGTTGATTGCGGCTAACCGCAGCTCTCGGAGGCCAATACAAGCTTACAATACAGAGGTCTTTGCCTCTGATGTTTGCATGACAAGCAACAGCTTCGATCCCTCCAATAGGTGGAAGGTCAATTCGAAAAAATGAGTGGCACTTATTGATACCCAATAGCACCCCTCCGTATCTGTCATCACGGTCCAAGCGTATGATATTAAAATTGTGGAAAGAGAGATCATCTCGCGAAGAAAGCCAAGTTTCGGACAGAGCAAAAACATCACAATTGAACTTATGAATTAAAAATTTGAATGTATCCAATTTAGGGATAAGACTACGACAATTCCACTGTAAAACAGTGATATCTCCGACCTCTCTATTTAAATTAGACATCAAGAGAGATAATCATTGCAAGGAGGGGCCATGTTTGCATCAATTGTTGCAAAATTGTCTTTAATACTGGAAGCATTGAAATGACAATGGTTCTGATGGAGTCGGAAACATTAAAACACTTGAAGATTTGGTCCAAAAGGTCAGAAAACTTTATAAATCCCAATTGGGAAGTTGAACTGGACGGAAAAACAGGGACAGTTGGGGTTTTTGATGTCCCCTCGAGTGCTGGGCCATTCGAAGGTGAATTATTCCCACGGAAACCAGGAGGAACCTGATTTTGCTTGTCCGCTGCACTCGATTTTTTAGGCATGCTAACAGGGGGTATAACCGGAGGGGCTTGTCCTTGAACTTTGGGAGTGGTCACATTTTTGCGCCGGGGATTCCCTTGGAAAATGAACGGTGTGCCCCCGTTAGCTGTGTCCGCTTCCATTTCGTCAACGGGCATGGTGGCGAAGACATTTTGTGTGATGATTGGTTGTTGTTGTTGGGCCAGTGGAGAAGCGCCCTTTAAAATATCCGCAAAAGTGCGTTTCGAGCGTTCCTTCAAAGAGCGCTTCTGTTTCTCCCAGCGACTCTTGTAAGTTTCACAAACTGAGAGCTCGTGTGGGGATCCCCCGCAATATGGACATTTATGCTCAGTCGCACTGCAGGATTTCCCCTCATGTTGCTCTCCGCAAGTGGCACAGCGCTCCTTGTTGGCACAATAATCTGAAGTGTGGCCAACTGACTTGCATTTTTGGCAAGTCATGGGCTTTGGCACGAAGAGTCGCACAGGCAATCTCAATTTGCCCACCATGACGTAGTCAGGTAGAGCGGAACCAGCAAAAGTTACTCGAAACGAGTCTGACGGCGTGAATTTAGTTTTTCCCTCTTCTTGAGATACTTTTCCTAGTTGGCGGCTGTCCAAAATTTTAACACTCACCAACGGGAGTCTTTTAAATTTACCAACTCCTTCTTTTATCATTTCGCACGTCAGACCAGTTTCAGTTACCACCCCCGAGATTTCTACGTCATGGGAGGGCACGTAGACGCGATACTCTAGGGAGAATCTCTCGTCGATCACAATTGCATTCGCGTGTTTCCGATCACTCACGACAACACGCAGTTTGTTCGGTCTAACCTTAGAGATTTCGACCACGGAGGAATATAATCTTGCCAGATCTTTCGAAACCTGAATGACATTAATTGCCTTTCCTTTTGGTTTAGGCCGGAAAAAAACAACCCATGGACCAGCTCCAAGTGCATCGTCTGGATAGACCTTGACACGAGGAGAGGAAACAACTGAGGGGGAGGACGAGGTCGATTGTTGAACGGGAGCGGTATCAGTAGGGCTGGGAGGCAAGTTCGGTAGTAGAGCGGAAGCGGGAGCGGGAGATTGAGGGGGCGAAGAGGAAAAGTTTGCCAATTTTCTTGAGGGGGGCTTGTTAAGGTAGATTACCTCTTTCTCTGAAGAGACATCTTCTGAGGGGGGAACGCGTTTAAGCGACTTCCCAGCCCCCGTTGTAGCTAGTGAGGAGGAAACAGTAGTTTCAATCTCCATGTCAACATGACCTTCTGCCATTACGGCAGATATAAAATAATATAATTCTTATTTTTTTTGTATTTCTAAACCTAATATATATTATACCTAAATCGCACACCAATGCGAATGAAATGAAGCGGTGTCTCAATCGAACCGCGTGGCAATCGCTCGGCACAGATGCAACGGTATATCGCACCACAACACGATGATGGAATCGATGACGATGCTAAAGCACACACAGCGATGATACGGCACACGCACCGCGTCCGCCGTGGAGGACTTCTTCCTCACGCTGGTAGTGATTGCTGCTCTCCTCACTCGCGCAA
Organism: Toxorhynchites rutilus septentrionalis; assembly: GCF_029784135.1. Lineage (NCBI taxonomy): Eukaryota > Metazoa > Arthropoda > Insecta > Diptera > Culicidae > Toxorhynchites > Toxorhynchites rutilus. Next base: position 229,658,951 of record NC_073746.1, read on the forward strand.
TAAAGAGAACCCCGTTAGGGCGAAATAACTTCACCAGCCACGAACTGATAACGATATAATCTACACATTTTTAATAGACGCGAACAAATTTGCGACCGATGTCTTCGGACTGCGCGAGCTGAATGACACGAGAATATGATATGGTCAATTTGGTTTTCTATGCGGCCATCTCGGGCAACTCAACTGACCTTATGCGCTAGTCAATGGGGAAGAGCTATCCTCCAATGGCCATGTTGTTGTCACAAAACTCTTCCAGTTTCCTTTCTTCTTCCAGTTTCGTAGCAATGTTAATGGGTTGTTGGTCTAAGATTCTAATTCCACGATAAGGATGTCATCGTGAGTTTAGCTGACGGTCATTTATCTTTTAACCGCTGGTTACAAGTCAGACGTTGTTTGAGCCGCATCTTCTGGAGATATGACCCACCCTGGTATGTCGGCTAGACACCTATGGCAGTCGCCTGTGTATGGTTGGGGCTCTTACCGCATTTTGTAAAGCCCACTACGCATTCCACCGCACTCACCAACACTCTTCTGTTGCTTGTTCAGAGATTAACTCATACCAAACTCCATATCTAAAGGTCGTTCCGCTATCCACAACCCACGGAACCTACCAAAATTACAAAAACCGTATTTGCGGTTACAAAATTCATTACCGGTTTTAATTTATGAAACAAATTGATTAATCACATACATCTTTTTGATTGCGACAAAAGTTTATGTCTATGGATTTAAGCATTTCAAATTTATTGTTTCTCTTTGCAAAAAAAAAATAGGTGAGTACTTCATCTCTTTTCTATATACAAAAAATCTTCTTCCTCTTGCATAGCCCAAAAGTTCATAGAGGAACTCAGTTGTTTATACGTAGTATGACATGCGTCATTTTCATTAATACTTGATTGAGATTTCTGTGCTAAATTATACACTTTGACTGTATCCTGAGTGTCAAGTTTCATAATACGCGTGTATTGAAAAAAATCCTTCGACGAAAAATCTTCTAGATAGAGCGGGAATCGAATTCAAAGCCCCCGATATGATATTTATGACGCTAACCACTCGGAAACGGGGATCATGGAATAATACGGTTTGTTTTTTAAACACAGAAAAAAGCTGCAATCTTTGGTGTTTCTTGATTTGAGAATGGTAGTCGGCGGATATTCTCTAAAAATCACACACTATGAGACACACCTTTCTGCAGAGGATTCTAAAGAGAGGAAATCAAGCGCTAACACACCCAGTAGAAGCGAATCCTTTTGGTATAACGGATAGCTGAGAAGTCAACGGAGCATTTACTCTACCAAAATGCGGGTCTCCTGGTGTGAAAATTTGTAATATCAGAAGCGATAACAATTGCGAATAATTGACAGCACAACGTACGATTTGCTGCGGCTCAAATCATGAAGAACTAGTAAATGAACGAACCCAGCGGGAACAGGTCTATGGGAGTAACTTCCGTTCAAGCTCCTCTGCACCTCAGTTAATCCGTATTACGTCAGTTGAAAAATAGCTGTTCATGTTTTCACGTCCGATACAGCTTCGATACAGGGACCGGAAAATAGATGAGTTGTGACTGCAGTTAACTGCTAATGAAAATTAATGATCGAGTACCGCCGACAATTGATTCTCATAAATTTCAAAAGTCGAGAAACAAAAACAAAACCGATCCTCGCGAGCAAGTATTATTGTACGTGCATAACCACTCGTATAAACTACACGATTGAGCTAGGCCATGAAGGTCAAACAGCAATTCATAATTCATCAATATAAAAAAAACATTTGCAACACATGCGCAAGGAGATCGGAACTCATCAGTTGACGACTCCGGAGCATCCCTCGCAACTTCAAAGTAGCGTCTCTTCTTCAAAAGGCAAAAAATATTCACTGTAGGAAACTACTAAAATGCAATCAAAGAGTCATTGCGTGAAGTACCCCATATAACATGAATCCTCAAGTGGCACTCCAATTGACGACGGCTCGAAGCCGTTGGAACTTTTTTCGTAGTAGTAGCAGCCACTAGTTAACACACTGAGATTGTTGTTGCTGTGATAGAGGATATGTATGATTCCACACGAGTTGTTGAGTTGCAATTCTTGAAATGAAATACGCATATGTCATGCGCTTGTTTTCATCGCCGTCGCCATCGTCGCAACTTACCCGGCTGCATCCGATGTGCTTGCACAAAACAGCTCATTCGCACTCCTCTCGAGAACAGATCTGTACGAAACCCGTCCTCATGTCGCAAGCAGGCGGCAAGTACACGACCTTCAACGGTTTTGCCTGCCTCTCATTAATACGGATTTCCTCTCCTTCATATTTGACGTTCTGGTGAAATATACTGACTTGCGTACGAGATGTAATGATTCCAATCGATGCTGATGCAGTAACATTAGCGATTGGGTCGATTTCATTAGTGGAGCGCCGATCAGATGCAATTGTAGGAAATTAAATCAACAGCTTTGAACTTATGTGGATGCTGTAAATTTTTTGGTAGTGGATGTTTTAAAAACATTATTTTTAAGGACGTTTTGTATCAATGCCACAGGAAAAAGTTCACTCATACTTTATTGATCTTGGGCTGTTTCTCATTTTTTTTGGAAATAATACAATTTAATTCATTCATTCATTCAATTTAATTTCTATTGCAATGAAATGTGTTTTTAAATTCGTTTCAGCAATGAGCAAGGACATGTTTTGTCACAACATGTACCGTCGTGTGGGGCTGCTTTGGACATTCCATTTAGTTTTTTTTCTACTTTGACACATTCGTCGCCCAACGCGATTCTGTTGAGTTTCTTGCGGGGCTAACTTGCGATCAAACTATTGAATGAAGGTCAAACTTTGTTCCTACACAACTTTCACATGTTTTTAAATATGAAGACGCACGTTTGTCGCCCAACGCGACGTTTTTAAGTTCCTTGCGGGCCCAAATTGCGGATAAATTATGAAATGACGATAAAATTCAGTTTGTAGACAACTTTTACATGATCTAGCAATATTTTTTTTTAATTTGAAGGCAAATTGACAACAATAACACATGTCAAAGTCATATTATATGGGTTTCGCAAAAAAATCGCTTTACAAACCATCCATACTATAAATTAAATAGTATAAACATTATAATAATATGGCTATGATTTTATTTTTCTTTATTATCTTATAGTTACATTTAGATTCCTATTCTGTCTAGTTCCTTTTAGAAATCCTATTCATTTTGAACAAGTAAAGTGTCACTCATATCTGGGTGACAGGGCGACGAGCGTGTTAATATGGGTTTCGTATAATACAGTAGTACAAAGCATCCGTAATAGTATAGAACAAACAAATACGATTTTATGATTATTCTACATATTCTATCCGCCGTTCCATGCCAAACCGATATTGTGGTTCTCAGATTTTCGTGAAAATTGCTAGTTTTGTTCCTTATCGCGAAATATCAAACCCGTATTTTTTAGTTTTCATTTGGGTGCCCATTTCCATTTTAGGGTGGTCCGAAAAACAAATTTTGTCCCCTTGTTCCAAAAATTACTTTTTCTTCGTAATTATTGATTGTATTTGTTTTTCAGAGTTTATATGATTTAGAGACGCTATATTTTTTTAATTTTTTTTTCTCAAAAGCTTACAGTAATAGGCACAAAAAAAAATCCACCCCCATTCGAAATCAAAGTGTTCCAATATTACAAGTTTTTTCAAACTTTTCGGTATTCCAGTCCATATTACTTAAAAGTAGGTAATTAATAGAAGCTCGACAGTGTGGCCGATCGACCGGGAAGAGGACTGAAACGTGACAGACTGATGCAAGGATCCGTCCTTCTAATCATCCGGGAAGTGAAGAAAAACCACCGAATGACCATTCGGGCGATTGAAACAAGGTTGGATCTGGAATGGGACCGTTTCGCCAAAAAGCGACCGATGATCAGCAACACCAACAAAACCGTTCTTGCACCTGTCTTACTGGAGTTCTGGAAGCGCGTTATTTGGTCCGACGAGTCCAAGTTCGAGCTGTTTAACAAGACAAGGTGACCCCGAGAGACGAGGGCCTCCAAGACTAACATCTACAACCGACTATGGAGCACGATGGTGGAAGCATCATAATGTGGGGTGTTTCTCGTTAGCTGGGGTGGGAAACATAGCGCAGGTCAACGGTATTACGACTGCCGATGGTTACATCGACATTTTGTGCAAGAACCTGGAAGAAACCATGCTGGAAATGGAGCTGGGGGATAACTATTCCTTCCAGCAAGATAATCACCCGAAAACAGCAGCTTTCTTCCGATCGGCCCGGATCAAACCAATGGTGTGGCCACCCCAAAGCTCCGACTTGAATCCTATTGAGAACATATGGGCGACTTTGGACAACAAGGTGGACAAGACTGACACTACGAAAAAGTAAAACTTAGCTGCGTTGAAGAAGACTTGGGACGAGCTAGACCCCCAACACCTCCGGAATCTCGTGGAGAGTTTGCCAAAGCGTTATCAGTCGGTTATCGAGACCAAAGACTAATGACTATTATTTATATGTGTTTATTTGTTTTTATTTTTTTTTTAAATAGAACATCAAGTGGATTTTTTTATGTTATACCCTAAAAGTACCCATTTAGGAACAAACGTTATTTTTCAGTTTTTCTAAAAAATAAATCAGCGATAATGGAATGGAAAAATGGTTTATTAATTACCTACTTTTACGCAGTATTGAATGGAATACCGAAATGTTTGAAAAAACTTTTAATCAAATGGGAAAAATGGGAACCATTGCTTTTTCGGACAACCCTAAAATGTAAACCACCCTAATGAAAAAATAATAAACATGGATTAAATATTTCACGATAAGGAACAAAACTAGCAATTTCCACGAAAATCTGAGAACCACTATGTCGGTTTAGCATGGAAAAGCTGCTATATTTTCATTCAGGTGCCTGTTCCATCAAATTTTAAAAATCCTATTCAATATGAACGATGAAAGTGTCACCCATATCTGAGTAACGGGACGATGAACGTGTTAAGAAAAAATGGAAGAGGTTGTGTTTAGGGCACGACCGCACTTTTAACGTAGGACTACAAAATTATGTTAGTCAATACGCTTGTTGGGGGGTCTCCGTAGCCACATTGGTTGCGCGTTCGCTTAGTAAGCGATCGATCGTGAGTTCAAAACTCAGGGCCCTCATTGACCATCTTTGTGTTGTTACAGAAATAACTACGTCCACGCAACAATCACCAGCGATGGAGATCGATCCACGGTCGAAATAAGATCGATTCATCCATACAACTGCTCTGCTCTGCAAGACACATCGGGCTGCTGTTCTATAAATAACTCAACAATGATCAATCAACTGTCTCCGCTGTCCGGTCTAACTGGATAATGGAAGAGCAGATAGAAAACTCTTACGCCTAAATGGCTACTGTGTAGATGTACCATATGCAATGGTATAGAAGGAATACAGGCAAATGGCAACTGTGTAATGTGCTAATTATAGATAATGATAACTATGTGACATGTACACGATTAGAATTCGGCTCTGTTTCAGATAAAATGCTAATGAGCCTAACATAAATATATGGCATACAAAAAAATACGCTTGTTTATCACTACGGATATTATTTTTCAGAAATCACTTGCACGCGAAACTTGTCGACGCTATTCGGTCGCTCGCAAGTCATCGGCCCCTTTTTCGAGGTTAGCATTATCATTGAGCAAGTTGCACAATATCGTAGGTGGTACGAATTCAGAACTGTTCAGTTAAAAGCTAGCCTCCATCCGTTGCTGATGATTAGTAATATCTCTATCGGCCCCTTTTTCGAGGTCATCATAAATCTTTACTGAAGAGTTGATTCTCAAACTTCGTTCCAGTTCAAAATAATATGCAAAGCCATGAACTAACGAATTGAATGAATTCAATTCGTAGCCCTGTGTCATCGATGCAGTCGTGTCATTGTACATCTTGCACCATCTATAATTTTCATGAAAACGCAAAAGTATCTTAATGGCTGACGGCCTGTTGATATTCTCTGCCCAGAGAACTTGTAAACAACACAACATTATTTTTCTTGCTCCGAAAACATACCGAGCCAAACCAACCAGTGAAACGGATGATCAACAAACATCAAACAAAAAAAAAACGTTCAGAAACAAGTATTGTCGATGTGTAGTTTTTGGAGAAAACATCACGCCTCTCAACGGCATGGAATTTAAGCCATGTGCTCCCACTAGTTTGTTGTTGTTAGGACTAATACATGGGGCAGCCTTTCTGAGGGCAGAATTCGCCCTTAAAGTGTTCAAAATACTATCGGACTGTAAAATCCGAGAACAAAAAAGAATCTTTAGGACATTCTCATTTGGTCAGGCCATATACTGAACGGATCTTGTAGTGCTAAGCTCAATTTGTGCATTCTGAATTATCTGCTTGCCACGATTTTGCATAAAATGTAAGTGTATATTTGATTTCTGTCAACCCTACAACTCAGTAGACACCTACAGAGAAGCCCATAAATCAGCGAGGCAGATTACACAACACAGTGGGTCAAACCATGCCGTGTCTTGAAGACATTGATCTCGCTCAACGCGTCTGGTCTGATCTGAGATCATCGATTACTCTGGCGATCCCAAAGTTCATATCTTAAGCCTTTCGGATCTCCCTGTTTGATCATAAATCTCCCGATATTGATGGTAATCTTGATATTGTCGAGTTGTTTTTCTTCAATCTCTTGTTGGTCCTGCTGTTTCAGAGAAACTGGGCGTAACTTGCCTTCGTACATCGTTTCATTAACGGGTCAAAGCTATCTGGTCCCATCCGGTTTCGTGATACAGCATGCCAACGGGTAATCGGCGGGGCTCCGAAAAACTGCATAAATTAAATGCCCATTGATCGACTGATAAAGAGGCAACCGTGAAGTTCAAGTTTGAGTGTGTGTGTGACAACAATTGGCATTGCATCGTTGGAAAGAATCTGCGAGAGTACAATGGACCGAATAAATGAGAGAGCAAAACTGGCGGCTGGCGGAGTCGCATTGGGATGTCCACCTTGAGTTAATTGACATTCATCATGTTGCACACAGAAGGGGTACGGTCACGTTTCCAGACAATGTTTAGCCATTATGGTGCGTGTTGCGACGAGATTACGAAACCGTTGTGAAATAGTATCAAATGGGGATTCTCGTGACACATATACACTTCCATGACTAAAGCGGGAATTCAGGTTCTAAGCATCTGAAACGTGTAGTTATTTTTTTTCCTCTTCAATCGCTTTTTGTCGTTGCGCTTGAGTTGATAGACAGGTTGGCAGCAGAAAATAATCCAACTTGCTTAATTTGCTAATCTCGAGCTTCCATGATATTTAGGTGTTTTTTATTAATGGCCCGAGGGGAACCAAACTGTTGCAGTTCAATGACTCTTTTTCTCACACCATCATTTCCGGTTCGGCTCGTATTTGTTTACCTGCTGGTGAAGATGCTTCATCACGCCTACGTGACCTTCGTCAGGTTCGCGGGCTACTGTTCCGCTGATTACCATTTCGTTACGCAATTGTTTATTCATACTCCACCCGATTAGGAGGATGTTGAAACAAAATGTCGACACATTGTTTGCCAGGCTCATGTCCGCATACATTAAAAATCACTCCAATAAACACTCGGGTTTCGACTTCATGAAGCGGTGCCGTGGTTTCTTCGTGTCGCATGCTTCGCGTGATGGTCGTTTTGTTTATGCCATATCACAGAAATCGTCTGCTCACCTGCACCTGCCGGTGCAATGTAACGGCGAAAATAAAACAAAATCAAAATTCAAGTCTAAAAATATACCTTCCCAGTCTGGTTGGCGTGTTGTGTCTTGTATTATCGTGTATACCCCCAGCGGGCGGCCGTAATTTCGGGCGATAGGGTGGCTCTTGCGCGATGATTTATACCTTTAAAGTGAAATAGTCGATGTGTCATTTATTATCTGTTTATAGCCAACCGACAGATCCCACTATCATCAACCGAACATCTTGGCAGCATCATCATGCACTCTCTGATCCTCACGCTGTACACGGAGCTGCAATGTGGCTCACTGACGTACGATGCTTTCACGGATGAGAAACAAATAACAGCAAACCATTGAAAACATCGCAAAAATCGCTGGTTCCCCACCAAATTCTTGTTATTTTCATCATTTTCGCTTGTTCTTCCGTCATATCTGGTTTGTATGTTTATTTTTCTCTTGTTTCGGATTGTTCATCACGGTTATTATTGTTTACCCAGAACAAATCTGAAATGTTGTTGCAGAGATTTGTTCTTGTCACACAATTCGACCATCAAATGTATCCAATTAAGTACAAAAAAGGGTGGAAGTACACAAAGACCTTCAATTGCTTCAAAATATCGGATGACGCAAAATTATTCTTACAAGTTGCTTCATTATTCGATTACGGGAAACAAACATTCAATGGTAGGAAGTACCAAGAGAAATCTCAGCCACTTTTTTAAGTCTTCTGATACTGATGTATTCCCCGCGTAACTTTTGAAAAGGTCCTACGTAACATTTACGTCAACACAAGAAAAACGAATCCGAAGACCGGAATATTGGGCCTGATTCTCGAATACACTTCACGGTGGAAACGGCACGCCATTTAACTACGCCATTTAACAACGTTTAACGAGTTAGTGAAGTGTCGAAGATAATAATGAATTTTCAGGCAGAATGAGCACTTTTCAAATAAAAATCATTAAAGAAAATTAACTTCTTCGTATCAAACTGGTGTTCAATGTAGTGTAAAACTTTGTTTTCTTCATGTGGTATAATAATTTCATACAAAAAAATTATCTGAAGATAATTTGGTATTATAATGATGAGTTTTAGTGGGAAACTAAATTCGTATCCAGATGTCGACACCGTACCGTTGTCATCGTGGATACATTTCATTTCGTTTCCACCGTGAAGTATATTCAAGAATCAGGCCCATTGTTCCGCGAATTGTTTCAAAAGGAATCGATCTGTATCACTACTTTCAGCACTAGCAGTTAATAATAACTCTGAAAAACCAATCGTAACTGTTGTTCTCTGATTCTAGTTTAAAGCTCAAGCCTCGTAGCGAAAAATGTTACATTGGAGGTTTTGACTGACCACGTTTGTACATTGGACAAATTACGTTGTACGATAAGCATTTGAAAATAACTACTGAAAAACAATCCAGATGCCTGTACATCGTGCTAAAGACAGATCATTATTGTTCTCATACGTTAAATTGCATTAAAAACCCCGAAAAAAAACAAAAAAAAACAAAACGACCGAAGTACAACTTCGTGTTGTTTTGATTTCCTCGTTACTTCGGACATATCGGGTGTCGAGGGAAAGTGGCGTCCGAAGTATCAGTCGGGTGTTTAAAAGCCGTGTCTGTACATTGGACATTTCTTGAATCGGTGATTAAAAGGCGAAGAGGATAGATCTCGCGTAACTTTTGAAAAGGTCCTAAGTAACAAAAGTAAACAAATCGAGTTAATGGATGCATACTATTAGTGCTCAATCATTGAATGCAATGCGAAAACAAATTGTCTGAAGCGTTGTTCAGTAGTTATTTGCAAATTGTCATCGTACAACTTAATTTGTCCAATGTACGAAGCGGTCAGTCAAAACGTCCAATATAATATTTTTCGCTCGGAGGTTTCAATATCAAACTAAAATCACATAACAACAGTTACGATTGGTTTTGCGGAGTTATTATTGACTGCTAGTGGTAAAAGTAGTGATGAAGATCGATTCCTTTTGAAACAATTCGCGGAACAATGTTCCGACCTTCAACTTCGTTTTTCTCGAGTTGATGTGAATGTTACATAGGACCTTTTCAAAAATTACGCGAGAGATACTTGAACGATTGTTTTTGCAAAACATTCAATGATTGAAAACTAATGGTGAGCATTCATTAACTCGATTTTTTTACATTTGTTACATAGGACCTTTTCAAAAATTACACGAGATTTGTCCTTTGCCTTCGTTCTTTGGTGATGACATATCTGTTTCTCATACAGTGTATGCTTACAGCTCATGCTTTTCAAAAAATCGAACAAATTCTGATTCAAACAAATGCCTATTGTTTCTTGGAAACACGCTACTAATTTAATGTTTTCAAATAGATTCGTCTAAATTACGTCTAGCCTTTCTCCAATTTTTCCTTTAATTTTTTTATTATGCGTTAAATGTTTGTGATGGGATGGATTTTTCTCAAGTCCTTTTCAAATAAATTTACACATATTTTAATTAGATTCAGACTACGACCTTTTTCACAACTGATCAACCTATGATCTTCGAACGGAACATACGGCGAACAATAATGGAAGAGCGACTTTTTTTTTGTAAAACGCTCAAGCGCACTGTTACTTAGGATTGCTATAATTACAGGTAATTTTTTGGGGCTTTTTAAACCCAAAAATCTGTCGTTACAGATTTTTTGGATTTCCAACAGAATTTACAGATATAAAAAAATTGTTTCCAGAAATAATGATGACTAAATGAATATATTCTTGGTTTTTTTATAATGTAATTTCTGTATAACTTAACATATTTCATCCATCTGGTTTATCACCATCATCTGGTTTCCTTCACCATAACCATTTCATTAAAAATTGATTGAAACAAGAAAGGGAAAATTTCTCTAGGAAACTGTCTTTACGGAAGCACATGGCGTTTTCGTTTCTCCTTTCCATGCGATAGAATAAATATAATGAATGAAAAGGTAGCAACAATTCAAAATTATGTACCTGTTATTTTTGTTTGTACCGGGAGGATATATAGCATTTTTCAGAAAACCATTCATCCGAAACAAATCGTCCCGAATATAACCAATTCCCGAACGTAATTTTTACCCGAATGGAGAAGTGAAATTTCCGAAAAATCAGGACAGGACAAATCTCCTGCAAATAAGATTAATTCAACACAAAAATAGAGAGCAACTAACTTACAAAGTAAAATGTAAAATTTTAATAATGAAATTAAAAAAAAAAACGAGGCTTCGATGTTGTTAACTGGAACTGTAGCACCACTTTCTCTGTCTTTTCACAATTCAATAGCTCGATCAATTTGTAAAGTCTCTCACTCAAGCCAAGACATTGTATATCTCTAAGAAACAAAACCATTTTCAAGTTCATGACATTGCAATATATTATTTTTATTTTATTGCTCGGAAATTGATGTGTAAGAGAATCAATCTCTTCAGTCTACAGAAGAATTAGTTCCAGCTGTGGGCTTTACGGACTATCCCGAACTTCGTCTATTGTAGATTTCGGGTGAGCTGAAAATAAGATTAAATCAATACAACATGAGAGAGCAACAAAAATACGCAGTAAAATGAAAAATTGTGAAGAGGAAATTTAGAAATTAGCTGAGGTACTTCGCTGATTCATTTTCAGAAATTAGTGTGAGTACAATTAACATGCCGTCTTCTTTCTTTTGCGAATTGCTATTCAAGCCTAAGAGATCATTTAGTGTGCTCCCTTGGCCGAGTGGTTAGCGTCATAACTAACATGCCGGGTGTTCGGGTTCGATTCCCATTCTGGTCGGGGGAATTTTTCGTCAAAGAAATTTCCTCCGACTTGCACTGTGATCACGCGTATTCTAGAGCTTGCCACTCAGAATGCATTCAAGGCGTGTTACTTGGCATAGAAATCTCAACTAAGTACTAATAAAAATTACGTAAGTAATACTACGTTGAGACGGCGAAGTTCCTCTAGGAACGTTAGTGCCATTGAAGAAGAAGAAGAAGATCATTTAGAAATAAACACGGGCTTTGGAATATTTTTTTCGAAAATGAAGAAGGTGATTTTAATATAAAAATATAAAGCATCTCTTGCAAATTTGAAAAGAATTGGTAAGAAAAAAAATGGTACTTATGTATCAATGCCCTCGCAGCGCAGTTTTTATCATGAATAATTTTTTTCGTAATGAAAATATTCAATGCAATGGGGGCGAAGTCCCCATCCAACGAGGATAAGGAACCGAGGCGACCCCAAGCGAGGTGATTGGCAAACCTGTGTTTCACTGATTGCCCGGTTAATTTGAAACAAAGGAGACGATCCTTCAGTTAGGTCCGACTTAGCGTTAGCGACCGTAGGACGGAATACATTTGGCCGGATAATTTTTGCTTTGAAATATGAATGAAGGGCAAACGTAATGCACCAGGCAACACAAAATTAATATTTTAAAGAATTTTTTCTTGACGGCGCCAGTGGTTGTGTGGTTAGCGTAACAGCCTCACAATCCGATCGGCCTGGGTTCAATCCCAGCTGGCGTCGTTGGGATTTTCTGAGGCGAAAAATCTCTGGTTACGTCTTCCTTCGGAGGGGAAGTAAAAGAAGTTGGCCCGGCTCATGAGTTGTTGAGTCTGATAGGTAGGAACAGGTGGAGTCGCCTCCCTGTTGTCGGTGATTGGCACTAAAGTGGCGGAAATAGGCCGACGAAAAATAAGCGAAGATAAAAAAAAAAAAAAAAAAAAAAAAGAATTTTTTCTTCCTTGAACAAGAGCTGTTCTTTCGTGTTATTTTTTTCGCCCTAAACATTTGAATTGGATTTAACAAACGTAAATATCCTAATTCAATAATTACAGAAAATTAATCCTTCTTTGACAAATGAGCTTCTCTGTTGGATGGTGTTCAATTCACAAAATTTAAATCTTTTCTTGGATATTTCTTTCTTTCTCATTCGGGATTATTTATCATTCGGGTAAAAGTTCTATCCAGATAAATGATAATCGAGTGACCTTGTTTCTCTTAAATACTCTAGAATCCCACTGTGATGTAATACTGTTCTTTTATCTCCTTCCAATCGTCTATCTATTGTTCTTTTTTCTTTTTTTTAATCAGATTTCAATATCTCATTCTATGAATTTCACGGAGACTGTTCGAAATTGACAGGTTTCTTCTATGAGAATGGACTACGTGATCCAAATGACTGGATAATGTTTGTAATCGAATTTGAAAGTCCATCATTTATACAAATTTGAGAATTAATTTAATATAAAAGTGAAACTATATCACTTTTTCATAACTTTCAAAAATAGTACGCAATGCCGCTTTCCCTCGTCTTTGCTCTACCCATACGAGTTTCTGGATACCAGTCATTGAACAAATGTGATTATTTTAATAACGCTTATAGGAATCAAATATAAAATACCATCTAACAAAATATAGCTGTTAATAGTACATTCGGGTAAATGTTGCATTCGGGTAAGTGTTGTATTCGAGTAAATGTTACGTTCGGGTAAATGTCAATTCGCGTGAATATTCCATTCGGCTACATATCGCAACCGAATATTTGTTACATTCGGGTGATTTGAATTCAGATGAATGCCTTTCGGGTAGTTGTCGTTCGGGTAACTGTCTTTCGGGCAAATGTGACACAATCGTGGTTAACATCCCATTCAAAAAAAATTATAATGACTGCATGAAAAATTGGCAGCTTTCCTCTAGGTTAATGAAATACGTGATCTAAATGAGTGCACAATGTATATAATCGGATCTGATAGTGCACCATTAATACAACACTATAAATTAAATTAATGTAAAAATTAAATTTCAATGTTATATTCGAGTAAATGCATCAGTCGTGCATTTGTTATATTCGGATGAATAGAATTTGGGTGGATTTCTTTCGGGTAAATGTAATAGAATAGTACCAGAAATATATCATAATGCGGTTATTTACGTAGTGATGCCTTCACAAATTGTGGTCACTTCCATTACCCCTCAATAAAGTACAGTATTATTATAGCGCTACGTGATAACCATCAACATCGTCAAATCATTTGGCTTGAGATATGCTTCAATGGGCAAATAAATTGGATACAAATATCAATACAGATTTTCCGAATAAGGGAAATGAGAAAAAATGCTGTCCTGCTGTTTCCCGTAAACTGCACCTCAGCGACTAAATTGACGCGAGAGTAGTTATTCGCAGAAGTCATATTCTACTTCGCGCCTGACTCCATGATTCCCAATAAATAAGTTATTTAAAAAAATAACACATTACTATGAGTCACGATCAATAATCATTAACGAGGTTCATTTATCCTAAATTCATTCAGTAATGTCAGAGTGAGAGTCGACTGGGTCAGACAAATTTCTCTTTTATGGCCCGGGATGAAACATTCATAATAATATATGATAAATTGAGGTAAGAAGAAGTACTTGTCTTATGTTTTCCGGAAATTTGTTTTCGGAATTCGTGTTGTTCTGTTAGGAAACTCATTTTTATTTTTTAAGGTAATTCCGTAACACCTCTCTTATACATATCCTCGTCCATATTGACGAAAAACTGAGATAGTCTATTTTCACAAGTGAAAACCAGCAAATTTAATCCTCATAGATACAGGTAGTAATCAGTAGTTGTCAGATCCGTACTTATAGTTTGGATGGATGCTTACAAATGTTTTCAACTTATATATAACTCATAATTATTGTTATGGTCATTTGTTCATCAGTCGTCTATCATTGACGATTTTAATAGGATCAAGAGAAATAAAATCTGGTGACGTTCGAATGATATTTCTATTATTTTCAGTCAAAATCTGCTTCGATCAAAAAGATATCATTGTTATGCGACAACGACAGAGAGAGGGTTCAATTGACTTTTTTTTTCGGTGTCGACAGCTCGTAAACAGCATTTCTCGTTAATCTTGCCAAATGTGAAGCATTCCCTTATGACGGTGAATGTTCCGCTTTGATTGTACCGCTGATTGTTGTACTAAGAGGTCTACCCTTGAATTGATTCGTTTGGGATTGTCGTAGTGGATCCACGTTTCATCGATAGTCACAAAACGCCATCAAATTTTTTTTGCCTGGTAAGGAAGGAAACCTTTATATTAAACGTTCGTGGATTAAACTTTCGGACATATCGTATGATATCCCTTTTCCTTCTAATTGGATTTTCCATGTCGTGTAAACGTTTGAAAACAGATTCTGTAGTATCGTTTGCGCTGAGTTTTCACAGTAGTGCTTGAAATTTATTAGTTTATTCAAATTTATTCGGGTTGTCCTTGACATTGAATCATTTCAATCTTGTATACTACTTTTCACATGTTTTCTAGCTATAGATAAATTTTCACGATGTGATCATTATTTATTGAATTGTTCATTATCGGAAAAAGTTGTAATTTTTCGTTAGAATAAAAATACCTCTTCATTGAAGGGTCATACTGGAACGTTTTAGGAATCAAATGATATCTGGTTGATGAGATTGTTTTTGAGTTGAGTTTGTTATCAAAAAATTGTGTTAGTCCACAAAATCTTAGGAAAAAAAACAGAAAGAAATCGATCATTGATTCATTCTTGATGTTGTTATCCACTACATCTACACCAAGATAATAATGTGTACACAGAAAAGCTTTAAAATGATATACATTCCATCTTTATGCGTTGATTTTTCACGAAGTTACAGTATGTTAAAAATCACTTAGAAACTTCGATTTCATAATCTGTCCCTTTTTGTGAGTGTTGCAAAGTCACGTTTTTGACGTAGGATTACACTTTTCGAGAACATATTGGACATTGGACATATTGGACTAGCTTTTTGCTTGTCTCCCCGACTTCATCGGAGAAATCTAACGCATCCACTGTTTGAATGTGTTAAACCTTTTTATAATTCTTTTTAGTTTTATTCAAAAAATATTTCCTGAAGCATTTAGAAAATGACTTCAAATGATAACAGACTGCATACAAAACTGGGCCCAAAATAGGGGATTTATGCCCTAATCTCGAAAAAAAAACTTATTCACCTTTCAAATATCAGCTTATTGCTTATATTACTTATTGCATATAACATCAGCCTTTCTCAAGACTATGCATCCAATGGACTTTATCAAGACAAGAGACGAGTAAACTTTCGAACATCTAAAATAGCAACCAGCATGCTGTGGGCAGTTTTATGAAGATATTCTAAATCAATATTCAACAAATAGTCTAGCGTATTCCTAAGTCAACTATGCGATCGAGTCCTAGGCACAATCCTCCAACATGTTTTCGAATTGGGAAATTGGTCGATTGGTCGCTAAAATGTTTATCACGACTCGATCCACCGTAAAAAAAAAAACAAACACAATCAGAAATTGCAAAAACAAAATCTAAATTTCTTGCAATCATAGTGTATTTTTGCGAGACAAATTTGCTTCAATTTGATATGTCGATCACCTAAATCAGTTAAGTTGTTCAAAAGTTATGAATTTTAAAAAAAGTCATTTTTGGAAAAAAAAAAAAAAAAAGTGGAAAAACTTGATTTTTCGGACCACCCTAAAATGGAAATGGGAACCCAAAAAAAAACCAAAAAATATATGGTTATAGTATTTTGCGAAAAGTATCAAGGCTACCATTTTTCACGAAAATCTGAGAACCACTATATCGGTTTGACTTGGAATGGCTGTATTAGACCTTATACTAGACTATAGAAGGAATAGGTCTTATTTTTGAAAAGATTTTTTTTTTCTTTTCCAACGATAATGTCGAATAGATACAGGCGGTTTCTAAACAAAATCTTCCATCATTCCGAGTAATCGTTTAGAAAATAAATCGAAATTTGAATAAATATACAACCACCTACGTTGGTATGACTAAAATTATCGTTCTGTGGTCACCGATCATTAGTTCACGGTACGCATGTCTGAAAACTGTTGTTTGTGTTTGCTTGTATATCGATCTACGATTGATCAAAGCACAAGAAGTAGCAAAACGAAATAGAGAAAAAAAAACACAACGAAAAAGAGAAAAAAAACACAACGAATCATTGCTGTAAACCCAAACCATTGCATGAACTAATTCAATCCATTTTCAACAGTCACTCATTCAGGCTGTCGTAACAAATGAGTATGACTTCTCGTCGTTTTATGCAATTCCTCCTGGCCCGAGCGTGCAACATGTTCCACTCGAAAGGGTTTTCGTCCGCTTTTGTGCGCTGCTGCTGCTTGTCCAAATCGAAATCGTTGCCAGTCAGACATAATTGGTAATCGGATTGATTTTACAAAATATCTACACGTGTGCATTCCTGAATGAATCGTCGAGGAAGGGTGGGCGCTGTAGTGGTTTGTTTCATGCAACAACACTGTTTACTGTTCCAATTTACTCATTTTTTGTCAGTGTTTTTCACCAGCCATCCGCGTCAACCACAATTGACTGATTTTGTGTTTTTTTTTGCTTTTGCATCGCTGATGGCAACGAACGCCGGGGCAAACAGAAACAGCTACGAAGCCACCTGAGTAATTTTCAGAACGTGACCGCGGCGGGATCGAGATTAGCAAATGTCAAGAAATGTTATGAGCTTCTCAATTTTTTTGTTCATGATCGTAAACGAGAACGTTTTAAGGCGTCACTTTACCCTAGCAATTACTTGCCCACGTTTGGTTGTCGCTCGAAGACAACCGATTTAGCTCGAAGTGGCACTATTAATTGCACGCCATTGTCACCCATTGTCAGGTCGAGATAGCGGTGTCACGTCAAGTTCTGGTAGCTAGTTTGCATGTGACCTTTCCGCTCCAAGAAGCCAATGGTCAATGGTTGTTCTTTAAGAGATGAGCAAATGTCATGTGTACATTGTACATTGTGCTGCACTTAAATACGCACCTGATGGACGCAGCTTCCGATGACTAGTAATAATTCATGGAGTATAATTTTACATGTTAATAATCAATGATTAACCTTTGGTTATATTACGAATAATAGCAATTCACGCATGATGAATCTTGTTCATCGTGCTACACGATATACTGAACCACAGCCAAAAAAATTGCCATAACTTCTTCCGATTCTGTTACTCCTTTGAAGCGATTGCGAAAGATTTGCATCACGACCCATAATAGTAACCTTGATATCGTGGTCGTCATTCCGATTGAAGATCTTCTATATTAAATGTGAAGTTTTTTTTATTGAAACTGTTATATTTTCGAACATTACAACGTTGATTGTTTTCTGAGGCAAAAAGTAGAAAGAAGGACAATCGCTAGGGTGAAGTGCGAAGAATTTGGAGGCTACCTATTTGCAACATAATTCATTCAAACAGCAGGCAAAACTACGAAGTTCAGAACATATTAGGTACTCCCTATACGATTTAAAATCACATACAGTATTCCCGTATACGTTCTGAGATATTTTGTTCCAAAAATTTATGAAAATCATCATGAAGTAACGCGTCTTGCTAACAGGGATCATGAGAATGTTCCACTACTTCACCCTTAGAACGACGCTGCCATCATCGTACAGGTCGCACATTGCTCATGCATTAGCAAGCTTGATAAAAGTTCATCTGAGTATATGAACAAAAAAAAATTACTTCAGTCAAATCAAAAAATCAACCACCTGTCCATAATACACCCACTGTCCGTTATACCCGCACTTTCCCTACATGGTCGGTTCTTTGAATTCGATGATTTTTTTTCCATACCTTCAAAAGGTCGATTTCCGGCCAAAAAATTTTTTTTAGAGATGACATCAGATCTCGACGTTTTATACATTTTGAAGTCATTTGGTATCGAAAAAAATTTTTCGAAGTCGGTTCTTCGAATTCGATGATGACATTGCCACCCTAGTATTGATACACTGTATCACAAGTTTGTGATTAATGAAAATTTACAATAAAAATTTAATTTATCCATCATATATAAGTGTCCATCTTTCCCGACCTTCCGCTACTTGTAAAACTGCACAGAAGTGCATGTTGATCTATGTATAAGATTAACAAGATCACTTTATTCAAATATGAAGAGATCAAGAATCCGGTCATTCCATGTATATTGAATCCTCTGAAAAACTCGATGATGTGCCACACGAAGCATCGTGTACTCAGAGTCGACTTTTTTGGAAGACTAATCAATGTTCTGATGCGTAGAAAGTACACCCAAACTAGCGTTGGCAGAAAACATTTCATCTTTGGCAGAAAAGATGCCATTTCCTGTTCATGAGAGTCAAATGCGCAAATAATGAGCTGTTTTGAAAGCTTCAAAATGGTTTGCATGCATGCGTGCAGACATCTCTTTTTGTTTTCTTTTCTCATTTCATTTAGGATTGTGCCAAAAAAAAGTCCATACGACGTCAATGGGGATCGAACCTAGGCCGGCTGGAATGCAAAGATAGTTTACAAGACCACGCTATCCACATGGCTAATGGTGCTTAAGAAGTTGTTCAGCAAAAACGTGAAAATATTACAATTGATCATAAAATGAAGTTTGGAAGTGTTTTCTAAGAGTAAAAAAGGAGCGCATGAAGGAGAACAATATCTATCTCGGTCTGGGCCGTGTATGTGGCAAAGCATGCGGAAAGCTTATTTGTCTTTTGTTTCGCTCGCTCGTATTATTCTTATATTGCTGTACCATGTATATTATACAAATGCTTACCAGTATTTGTGAGTCATGACATTTTCTGTTATGTTAAGTCTCATTTAATGTCATAAATTGGGATGCCAAAACATGAGCTAAAAATCAATTTTGGGTGTATACAGTAGAACCCAGAATATCCGCTGAAGCGAGTTCTATAGTAATTCAACAGAACTTTCCGAAACTTGTCAGTGAGTGGTAGGCCCATTATTTTTTGTTTTGGTCATGGCTTTCACATTGTCTGTCCTCTTGTATACACGACTTTACAGATGGATAGTTGAATGATTTCTGTATTGATGAAACATGTTGAAATATCCTTTTTTCGCGTTTGCACTTGATTTGTAGTCCTTTATTGCGTTATCCGCGATTTTTGTTATCCGAGAGAGAAGCCAAGTTTTTCTGGCAACAAGAAAATGGAAGGAACTTCAAATGAAATGTTGGATTTCTCCACATCAGATCATCCTTTCCTTTGTCCTTCAGTAAACACGGGAAAGCAACTCATAATGAAACACAATGTATATGCTTTTCAGACAATTCATAGGTGTTCAATAGTTGATTGGCTATATTATTATATTTTGTTCAGACAGAGTGGACCAAGTGCCAGAGAGTAAAAAATTGTTATTACTAAATTTCTCATGATCGATTTCAGATCCAATCGTGGTCTTTCATTGACTCTTTTTCATAATCACGCCCGTTTGTTGTTGATACATCTTTTTTTTTATAAAATCAAGAATTGTACTTGAAAAAATATACTAATTTTTTGTGAGTAAAATGCTTTTTCAATCCATAAAAACGTTTTGAAATAAATATGTTTTTGTTCAGTCATGGCGAAAGTACTCATAGCCAGTCGTAAACCTCTCTTGAAACTTTGAGTTCGCTTTACTCGAAATCATAATTATTTTATTTAGTCCGGTCTGACTGAACACCGATAATTTCATCATGAATAGACTGACCCCAAGGGGTCAATATCGACCACTTCGAGAACCCCTGCTTTAGGCGGCTCGCACACCGCAGCAATAAGCAACTAGCAAACTGCAGTACACAATATGCAACAGGAAACATATTTTGTTGTTCTTCGCATACCAGAGCAATAAAAACCCCTGACATTATGCAAACAATCGCCTTAATGTACGAAACTTGTCAAAATATGAGCGATAAGTTGCTATTCAACCGACACGCCGTGTTGCTAGCGACATGTGTTGCTCTGTAAAGGCGACAGCGATATCGTATTGCGTCGGTGTGCGAGATCAACAAAGATTAAATGGAAAAATCCATTGGTGATAATATTGCTTATTGCATGTTGACAGTTGCTAGTTGCTCATTGCTCCGGTGTGCGAGCCGCCTTAGAGTCTCAAATATTTCCTAATACTTCACATGATGGAGCCTTCCCAATAGCATTATTGGAGACGGAATATCAAAAAAAGATAAAACTCAAATGGAAATGGAAAAAAAAATCACATGTCAAATTTTTCACATTTCAACTCAACCAGAATAACGAAAGTTTTTTCAAGATCCAAACGGTTTTACCAGTTCATTCCCTCGTATAGTTCTCATTAGACTTCCTTCCTATTTGAAAGATATTCGGGTCTTCCAATAAATAAAAACTCAACAAACTTATCCCTTTAATTATTTGAACTAGCTAAATTATCCACGATTGACACTGATAGGGCCACCAATTTCCAATTCCCAATATATCCATACATACAATGAGTTCTCAATATGTTACAATTTACAATTAGGCTACGCTAAATCTCATCTCCGAGGCGCCGATACCAATCTATGCGCAATAACGTAGAGCTATTTCAACACAATGCTACACTAATTTTGAGCCTTCGCTAAGGTCTGAATTTGAATATTAATTGTCCTGTTCGACCTTGTTCCCCCAGAAAAAGGAAGCTCGAAATATGGTCACGTTTTGGCAAAGTGTGACACCCTATAACCGTTTCGATTGCGAAACAAGCAAAAAAATCTTGCAGTTTATGACATACACCGTCCGGTTTTTTCGCATATAATTTTTTTTGCTTGTCGCAAATACCGTTGGAGGTGAATAACGAACGGTAAATTATTCGATCAGCCGCATAGTGTTCATTTCGTAGCTACTTTGACATAACATATGACCCGAAATCTTCAATTCATTATTCGATAAAAATAGTTGATTCTCGAATAGCGATGTATGTTGATAAATCCAGATGCCAATAATCGAGTGCTTCCGTATGATCGCAATAGCGCACACTATGTTCTGTTGGGACCTGTTTGAAGTATTTGATCGGCAGCTCTAATTATTATTCAAACACACCCCGATCAAGGCTGTTCGGTATCACGTTATTGCAGGTTTGATTGGTGAGCCTGAAATCGACGTAAGCTGCTGACACTTAGCTAGCTTATGCGGATAGTCAAAGACCCGAAGATTGAAGCGATGGAAAAGTTGGTGGTTGAGGGTGGCAGCTAGAACGCAGGAAACCACTAATGGACTTCGAGCTCTGAGCGAAAACAGGTTTGGAAGGTTAGACTAACTGAACGCGACGCCGTGGCTTCGATATAGTTTGGGTGCAGAACTCATAGTTCTAAATTTGCCAAGCCATGTGCCTCGGAGCACTTTGGCAGAAATACGTTCACGGCGTAGGATTCGAATTGGATGGAGTTCTATGCTATTGTCGCAGGAATTTGAAACATGTTTGACGGCTTTAGTCCGTGGGTTGGGCTCGAACGAAAACAGTCCGTTTGTGGAAACCTCCACCACCGCCACTTTCTCCCTAGCGATTTCGCGTTCTCATCCAAAAGTAGCCTGAACACAAGCGGGTTTACGTTGACGCGTGCTTCGTTCATTCCAAACCAACGTGCAGCATTCTAATGCATATCGCATTAGAATATACATACACAAAAACCGGTCCTTCGTGCGGTTCTCTGGATGCGCATGCGTCTGGTTAGAATCTTAATTCCGATTGTTTTTTCCATCAAGGATATCAACTATCCGGGGGCGTGGAGCACACACCTAACAGCATCTTGCGGACGGCGATTTACCGAATGCGCTACACTTTTGGTACGACGATTCAGCGTTGAGCATGGTTCGGCGTTTACGAGTGCTCAGTTGTTTTATGGTATGAATTTGAAAAAAAAACTCTATGAGAAGTCTGATGCAATCTCTTATGGCGATGCTAATGTAGCGCAAAATAAGTGTCTTTTCATAGTTTGGTTCGTAAAAATAACTCTCAAATCTGAGCTCTAATTTTTTTTTTTTTTTTTTATAAAAATCGTTTATTTTTACAGGCTCAGTTACATTAGTTTAAAGGAGCCGAATTCTTAAATATATGTTTTCAAACTATACATAAATAATTTTCCTAACACTATGGTTAGTAAGGTGGAAAACCGATTACTCGCGGTTTACTCGAGTTTAGAGGGTGACATCTTTCAGGAAATGGATGGGATATAAGGGAACTGTTACAATGTTGATGATCACACTCGATTCTTAAATCTATTCGTATATCTATTGTATATTTACATTTCAACTTATTTTACTGTTTATACCAAGGGGGCCAATTGCTCGCAATGGATGAAAAGGAGGGTATAAGGAGATAGGTACAATCACACACGAAGATATAAGCTCTCTAATTTTATATCGATGTGTAAAATGCATGAATATAAAATTTTTAGGTAAAACCTCAGTCCCGCAAACTTTGCTAGAATTGAATTAATTTTTACATAAAGATCAATTAGTTAGATTAGCGACATGAGTGTTAAAAAGATTATTTGAACCATGAATTCATGGAAAGTATTCTTTAAAAATACCAACGAAGGCAACTGTTTGTTCAGTGTTGTTGTCATAACTCAAACATGACATGAAATTCAAATTCATACTTCGTATATCTTCTTCTTGAATGGCGTTAACGTTCCCTGTGAAACTTTTGCCGTCTCAACGTATGTATTAACTAGCGTCATTTATTAATACTTAGTTGAGATTTCTTAAGCTAAATAACACGCCTTGAATGTATTCCGAGGGGCAAGCTCTAGAATACGCGTGACCACAGAGCAAGTCGAAGGAAATTTCTCTGACGAAAAATCCCCCGGCCAGAACGGGAATCGAACCCGAACACCCGGCATGATAATGTGAGACGCTAACCACTCGGTCACAGGTGCGCTTATACTTCGTATATCGTGAAATGGAAAGAAAAGAATCAAAATTCAAGGGTCCGTCAATTCAGATGTAAGAAAATATATGTGAGTGGACACCATCGGTAATATTCGTCATGAAATCATATCCGATTGAAGACCGTGTAGATTATTAAATACAGGTCGAAATCGATTATATGTGATTCGATTATGTACAATTTGGGACTCGATTATATACAGTTTGGATTTTTTTTATATTTCACATATGATTTATTTCAAGAAGAAATTTAACCTTTCAACGTTAAGGTGCAATTTAAGTGCTTATACATGTACAGTGGGGTAACAATCTTGATTTTTGAAGATTTTGCTTGAATTTTCACCAAGAATTGTTAATATCGATATTGCAGCCAAATTAAAAAAGATAGAAGTTGGGTGTCAAAGAACAAATTGTAGGGAGCTTCAATTTAATGGATAGAAACAATCTAATTTAATATACATTTTTTGGATGAAATTAATAATAACACAAATTAATAACGTTTTTCACTCCCAAAATGTTATTAAAATCCACTAATTTAGATGTTTCACCACTATATCCTGTACTAAATTACCTCATCTTTCAAATGAAAGCAACATAATTGTATTCCATAGCGTACTTTGTAATGTTGAGCCAGCGTGAAGCAACAAAATCCGAAACAAAAAAAAAAGGAAGTGGGTTATATCTATGGTATAACCGCAAGGGTGACGTAGGACTATCGTTGATTTAGAGATCATTTGTTCGAAGTTGAATCTAAATCCATTCTGAATGAATGAATAAATGAATATTTGGGGGACTTCGAAAACGAGAGCGTTACGTTGGAGGCACAAGGTTTTATGCATCCAATATAGGATACGAAAAACCTTGTTCTGAAGAATAATCTTCAGAAGCTAACCTGCTAACTGTACTTGATTGACAAATCACAAACCCAAATGTATTATATGGATATTTTATGGATAGAAAACATTAAAATAAACTCTTTCGCTTGAATGTAATTTTCAATTCCAAGGGGAACTGGCAGATTATTTTCCAGCAACGATTAGATATTTCCACATTTTCCTCGATACTGGAAGCCCACCAGTGGTTAATGCTAATTCGATAACCACCTGTTAATAGCACTTGATTGAAACATATTTGGTCATAGTGTTACATGGATAGACATTCAAATAAACTCTTTCACATGAATGTATTTTTAAATTCCCAGAGGAACTGGCAGATTATTTTCAGTAACGATTAGATATTTCCATATTTTCCTCGATACTGGAAGCCCACCAGTGGTTAATGCTAATTCGATAACCACCTGTTAATAGCACTTGATTGAAACATATTTGGTCACAGTGTTACATGGATAGAAAACATTCAAATAAACTCTTTCACATGAATGTATTTTTAAATTCCCAGAGGAACTGGCAGATTATTTTCAGTAACGATTAGATATTTCCACATTTTCCTCGATACTGGAAGCCCACCAGTGGTTAATGCTAATTCGATAACCACCTGTTAATAGCACTTGATTGAAACATATTTGGTCACAGTGTTCCATGGATAGAAAACATTCAAATAAACTCTTTCACATGAATGTATTTTTAAATTCCCAGAGGAACTGGCAGATTATTTTCAGTAACGATTAGATATTTCCACATTTTCCTCGATACTGGAAGCCCACCAGTGGTTAATGCTAATTCGATAACCACCTGTTAATAGCACTTGATTGAAACATATTTGGTCATAGTGTTACATGGATAGACATTCAAATAAACTCTTTCACATGAATGTATTTTTAAATTCCCAGAGGAACTGGCAGATTATTTTCAGTAACGATTAGATATTTCCATATTTTCCTCGATACTGGAAGCCCACCAGTGGTTAATGCTAATTCGATAACCACCTGTTAATAGTACTTGATTGAAAAATATTTGGTCACAGTGTTACACGGATAGAAAACATTCAAATAAACTCTTTCACATGAATGTATTTTTGAATTCCCAGAGGAACTGGCAGATTATTTTCCAGCAATGATTAGATCTTTCCGGAACTTTCTCGATGCTGAATGGCATCCAAACGGAAAGAATTCTGCGCGTGTATGTGTCGATCCTTCGCCGTCCACCTCCTCCAGCACGTTAGGCAACGATGTTGTCTTGTCGATGTCCTCTCGAAAAATGAATGTGTCTCACCACCAGAATATCGCTTAAGTATGCTTTTTGTGTGTGATTGAATCGAGAGAAGGTGTGGTTTACGATGGCAATTTGGAAGGCAAACTAGAGGGGAATGAACTCTCTGAGCTCGGAACTTTCGGCGACTGAGCAATAATCGATTGCGGGCGCATACAATATTGGATACGGAAATATCCTACTGATGAGGAAGAATAATCTTCTGAAGCTATCCTGTTAATTGCGATTGATTGAAAAATCACAAAACCAAATGTATTTGGTCACAGTGTTACATGGATAGAAAACATTCAAATAAACTCTTTCACATGAATGTATTTTTAAATTCTCAGAGGAACAGGCAGATTATTTTCAGTAACGATTAGATATTTCTACATTTTCCTCGATACTGGAAGCCCACCAGTGGTTAATGCTAATTCGATAACCATCTGTTAATAGCACTTGGTTGAAACATATTTGGTCACAGTGTTACATGGATAGAAAACATTAAAATAAACTCTTTCACATGAATGTATTTTTAAATTCCCAGAGGAACTGGCAGATTATTTTCCGGATCTTTCTCGATACTGAATGGCATCCAAACGGAAAGAATTCCGCGCGTGTATGTGTGTGTGTGTGTAGCGGCTGCTTCGAGATCTTCCCGGGGAACCGTTTGTGGCATCACTCTCCTCCTGATGGATTCCCTTCTGGCCTAAGGTGCACAAACAGGCTCTTGGTGACACCGTTCATCCGCGCTTTCATGATAAACGAAGAGCGATAACATGCTCCAATCGCTGTTCAATTTGAACTGAGTGGATTTCCGAGCGGCGCTCGCTTATATACCGATTGGTGATTTCAATAGCCTGTTATGAAAGCAATTTTAAGACTATTGAAACAAGTTTTTGGATCAGAAAGTAACAAGTATAGAACGCGTAGACATTTTATCTTTCGAATGAAGTGTTTATCATACCATTTCGTTCAGTTGTTTAGGAGCTATTAACGCTCAAAATCTCGGTCTCCGGCGTAACGCTTTCGTTTTCGAAACTTTGATTTTACACCCCGGTATAGAAATGAAAGACGTAGTCCTACGTCAAAAACTTCAATAACTCTGTCATTGTTGAAATTCGAACATATGCGTAGAAGGATTTTTTTCATCAAATTTGATTGTCTATCACTTCCTGAGAGAATTTGGATAAATTTTTTTTCATGTGAAAAAGGTGTTTTCTGACTTTAAGGGGACGAATCAAATATCAAATTCCTCTTTTGTATTCAAAAACGAAAAATACATGCAAAAAAAAACGGATAAAAAAATATTTTTTTTATTCGATTATATACAGTGAACAGAAATCAGAAACTGTATATAATCGAGTCCGCGCTGTAATATTAAATTTTAAAAACGGTAAAGAGAATTAAAAATATTTTCTATGCATCTATTTGTTGCAGTCCAAGTTTGATGATCATTTCGGCCTGGTTTGTGTGATTTGGCACCTCAAGACTATTTTAAAACGGTTATTCGACTTGAACTGGAACCTTGATTGTCACAGAAATTTCGATCATCGTGGCTTTGGACTAGAGGGCGCTGTATTTTTTTATATTTTTTCTTGAAACCCAAAGTTTTCTTACATAATATATCCACAAATCAGAAAGCCAAAAAAAAAGGTTTTTAAGTTATGATTTTTCAAAGTTAACCGATGGTTCGAAAAAACAAATTTTCACTCTTTCTTCCACTACAAAAATTCATAACTTTTGAAGTATCGGTCCAGATGATCGACATATCAAATTGTGAGCTTTTTTTGACGTGGGACTACGTCTAACCGGAATATATGGAGGGTAAAATGAAAACCTAAACCCAGAACATGCAGGAAAAAATGAAAGATTTCGAATGCTTATAGCTCGAACATTTCGTACTGGATAGGAGAGATGTTTGCATCACTTGATAGGAAATATTTCTACGCATCTATCGCAACTAACAAAATGTTGTTTTTCATTAGATAAACAATTGAATAACTGTAAAATATTAGGCGTTATCTAAACGCCCTAACTGCATCGTTTTGATTGGCCCGATTTACGGTTTCCCTAACACAACCATCAAAACCAAGCAGCCTTGGGGAAATCGGCATTGCAAATACATGAAAGTAGGGGGACTTTTGTTCTCATCGAAAAATGTTCCCTAACACAGACTTGAAAACCAAGCAGCGAAATCGGCATTGCAAGCACACGAAAGAGCCTAGAGGCGAGTGAACTGAAAAGTTTAAACCCTCTTAAAGCCAAAAAGAAGAAAAAGAACACACGAAAGTAGGGGGAGCTTTTGTTCCCACCGAAATGTGTTCCCTAATAGAGATTTCTGAACCAAGGTGCCTGGAGAAATCGGTATTTCAAATTCATGCAAGTCGGGGGTATTTTTGTTCCGACTGGAATGTGTTTCCCTAACACAGACTTCAAATCCATGAAGCGTGGGGAAATCGGCATTGCGAATTCATACAAATCGGGGGTATTTTTGTTCCGATTGAAATGTGTTTCCCTAACACAGACTTCAAAACCGAGGTTTCTGGGGAGATCGGCTCTGCAAATAAATGCAAACTGCGAGTACTTTTGTCCTCGCTTGCCTTTGTGCAGAGTGGAATATGTCTGTCCTAACATGATCTTCTAAACTTAGGAACCTGGGAAAATCGTGCAGCCACTAGAAGCGAATGAACTTCCCAGTTTCAAGCAAATTCGAGATTCGAGAAGTATGTACACTTTTGGGATGTAAACTTCAGAGGGAAATGTAAAATAAAATAATCGTTTGATAATTTTTTTTTTTTGTCTTTATTGGAAAGATTTTCAGCCTTAGGCTGGTTCATCAAACGTTTGATAATTCTTCCGTACATATATTTTGTTCTAGTCATCATACCAAACGTAAAAGGTCCGTCATTAAATTTACTTGTAACGAAGAACAATCAATCACAATAAATGAACTCACAGAGCAAATATATTGAACTCAATTGAATTTGGAAACTGTTTCATTCAATCAAGAATTTCATCAATACAAACGAATGATTGCTAAGCTAAGGTAGTGTTCCACGTGAACCTTTTTTTTTTTTTAATATTAGATTAGCGAAACATTTGGATTTTCGTTTTTGTAATTATTGATTGTGTTAGTTTTTAATAGTTTTCTCGGTTAACACGTTGAGTGCCACGGTTCTATAGCGACTCTATGGAAATTTTGAAACTTATTAGGGCCATCGTTTCTTATATTATTTTTCGTTCTTAAGTTCTTATTTTTTAAATTTAACATGTTTTAAGTCTTCGTTTAAAATTCCTATGTGACTAGACTAGATCTATGCGACTAGATTCCAATCTTCCCACAAGTATGATATTTTTTCAAAGAAGCTTAGCTTATTGGCTTCAATTTAATATGATCATCTAAATCGGTTCAGTAGTTCAAATGTTTTTGAATTTTTGAAAAAAAAGTCATTTTTGGATAAAAGGGGAAAAATGAATTTACGGGTCACCGGTTAATTTTGAAAAATCATAACTCGAAAACTAAAAAATGGATGTAAACACGCCATTGTTTGTATTCAATTTCAAATTTAAGTTACTCCAATTCATTTTTGTTTTAAATATCAGTGATTCAGCTTAGGAAATGAAAAAAGTAAACAGTACCAAAACAAAGCATTGTAATTGAAGCGATGCTCGTGGATAATATATCTCAATATTCAGTATGTCCTCTATGATGCTCCATTACTGCCATTAGTCGTTTGGGCATACTTTCGACCAAAGCAACATTTGTTGAGGAATCGCATTCCACGCTGTTTGCAATCCCGTCCAAAAATCGTCCAAACCCGTCCAAAATTTGTATTGTCCATAGATGCTCAATGGGGTTGAGGTCTGGGAACTTGGGTGGCCACTCAAGCATTTTAATCGTTCTTGGACTGGAAATAGCGCTTTGCAACTTTCGTGGTGTGCTTAGGGTCATTGTACTGTTGGAAAGTATAGCCTTTCATATTAATTTTTCTGAGTGGTGGCTTTAAGTTTCCCTCCAATACTTTTACTTAGGATTTACCAGTTATCTTTCCATTGATCTTGATAAGATTACCCACCCAATCCGCTGACGTTTCTCCGTGTTTTTTAGTTAAAACTTTCTCTCATCGATCCAAACAATCTTCCTCTAAAAGTCAGTAGAGCGAGAAGCATATTTTTTTGCGAAATCCAGGCGCTTTTTGATATTGACTCTCGGTAGTAATGGCTGTGTGCTCCCTTGGCCGAGTGGTTAGCGTCACAACTAACATGCCGGGTGTTCGGGTTCGATTCCCGTTCTGGTCGGGGGAATTTTTCGTCAAAGAAATTTCCTCCGACTTGCACTGTGATCACGCGTATTCTAGAGCTTGCCACTCAGAATGCATTCAAGGCGTGTTACTTGGCATAGAAATCTCAACTAAGTACTAATAAAAATGACGCAAGTAATACTACGTTGAGACGGCGAAGTTCCTCTAGGAACGTTAGTGCCATTGAAGAAGAAGAAGAAGTAATAGCCTAATTCTTCCTGGATCATCCGACAAGACTTATCGGGATCCGATCGAACCAAGCGACGAATAAGGCGATCTGTATGAACTGAAGTTTCACGAGACCTTCCACTTCCAGATTTCCGCTCTACTGTGCCCAGTGTATTATGCTTTTTCATAATTTTCTAAATCGCTCCGATCGAAATACCATATTTTTTGCGATTTCACGGTAGCGTTTTCCCTTCGGAAACGATCAGTTGATCGATAGAAGTTGATCGATAAAACTTGTCGCGAGCCCAAAATGTTTGTCTTAAATTAATTCTAATTCAAAAAGTACGATACTTAAAGCGATTATGTTGCTCACTCTTGGAAGATGACAAAATTTTGGCACAGAATGCAGTAGTAAAACATAAGCGGAAATTAGTGAACCACCATTGAGATATTTGAGTGCCATTTAAGAAGATTAAAGAAGTTAGAAACTTTTTTTTGAATTTTTTACTTTCAGGGATTTTTACTATCTTTTCCCCCACAAATGCACAATCAACTTGATTGCTTCTGTCGACCAAATTTAAGAAATAAATTTAAGCCGCTCTATAATTATTTTTCAAAGCCAAACTGTCATCCTTTTCACTTCTCCTGCAATTAAATTTCAAATGCATCAAAACACGGCAATAAATTTTTTTTAATGTTTTTAATGTTGAAATAAAATTACAACAGAAGTAAAATAGGTAGTAGTGTGGTGTCAAAGAAACGAATTGTAGAGCGGTTTTGAGAGCGTTAACTATCAAGTTCATCATGTGTTTTTAGAGGAAAATCAATATAAAAGGTCCTAGTCCCATACTGCTTGTTCAGTTGATCTTTTTTTGAGTAGAACTCGAATTTTGGCAAAAATTGATATTTTCAGGTGAAATAAATGGGAGTGCGGGTGAGATCGACACCCTGTCGGGTAAAACCGACACCTTTGAAAATGCGAATGAAAACTTGTTACAATAATTATAGTATTAAGAGGCTATCTTTTACTATGTGGACACTTTAAGAGGGGAGAGGGAGGATAGTTGCAAATTGTATGTAATTGGATTGCAGATTTTGATTTATAACTAATCAAAAAAATTCATGTATTTCAACTGCAAGAAAAAAAACTATTCACTGATGGCTTATTGCACCCTCAGCTCTAGCTACTGATGCAGTCTTTAGTTTGCGGAACTTATTGTTCGGATTCCGGTCTAAAAAACTCATGTTTTTCGTATTGAAAGGATGATTGTCGTTGTTTGTTCTGGTCAATTCAAAAACCAGACGGTTTTCAACATCAAGTAGGTGATGAATAAATTCCTGCTCCGGAGTACACACAAGAGTTTTAATCCCAGCTTAGGTGAGTCTCCACGTTAAATCTGGCGATGGGTATTGAACGAAGGGATACCATGAGCTCTGCCAGGCTTTTTTATTGGCATGTCCGATTCAATGTTGGTTTTGGCTGTTTCATCAGTTCAGCTCTGCCGTTTTGTCTTTCGGGTATAAACACGAGGAATCTATAAAAACTCGGACGCATTTTTCCTGTCTGTGAAACACAAACCTGGTGTCGGTTTCACCCTGACTAAAGGTGTCGGTAATTCCCCGAGCGAAATTTTACATGGACTATCTCCTATTTGCTGACGGGTTTGTTTATTTTGTTTGTTGTGACAGCAAAGTGACTTCCGCGGCTGACTGGGGTGACTCGAAACGTAAAAAATGACAATTGTGTACAGGGGACATCGGAAAATTTCCAAAAAATTACTTCTAACTGAAAAAAATAGGGCGTGTCGGTTTTTCCCTGATTTCCCCTACAGCATGTACCGGCACCGATCTGTTGGCATCCAAATGATAAATCAAATTTTTCGTGGAAAATTTGTCTGTAAAAAAAACATCTGAAATTTATGTTCGATTATTTATTTTGAAGTAATCGTGAGGTCAAATTTTCCACTCAAATAATGTTTCTCAGCGGATGTAGAGTGAGAGATTTTGACGAGATACGACAAAATATGCATTCGAACAAGGTCAGTTATATGACCCGCATAAACGTTCCCAGGAGATAATTTTCCCCGTGGATCGTTTGGAAGGTCACCTTCTGCAAGAAGCAGTTTCGTGGGTTCATTGTGTTCAAACGATGCTGAACAGGTTCAATGTCAATCAAACTTTGCAAGTAACAGTCCATCGGTGAGAATGTGTAAAAAATGATTCAAACGATTCAGAAGCTTTTGGTTTAGATGATGAAGGAGAACACTCACGGCAAGATAATTTTATAGCATGATAACGCCAGATTACATATTCACATTTTCACATTTTCTAGAGAAAGTGAAATGCGAACTCTCTGGCTTGATCACTGGATCGCTTCAAAACAACCAGACTCCTAATAGTGTGGAACCCCCGCAAAAAACTTGGAAGATGGATCAAATTTGTAGCTTCCGATGGAGTATAGTTTGAAGTAAGTTTTAATAGGTAAGTTTCATGTTTCAAAAAAAATGATGAAAATCGTGAAGTCATACTTGGATACCTACTATTTTACAGCCTCAACTCAAAAAATATGACTCGTTTTGTTCGTTTTTTCAATGGCATGCATTTATAAAATTATTAGTTGGTTGGAATCCGAATGGGCTTTATAAATTTATTCTTCATAAACCAAGCACTATCGAGAACCAGAAAAGTATAGAAAAAATCCGATAATCAATTTCCAGTTCCATTCTGTAAACTCGATTGGATAATGTAAATGAGACGAAGAAAATATTGAAATTCTCTTGGTCACAACAAATGACCAACAAAAGTTAAAGTTTCTGCTATCACAGCAGGAATAATTGTGCCCATTCATTCGCCCTGAGTTATGATTTATCATTGGGTATTTGTCGGCCGTTTCTGTGATTACAATTATTATACCTTCTTTGCTCTCCCGCTTATCATTCCTTTTTCTCTGAATTTCGAAACCAGAGGGGTTCAATGAATTGAAAAATGAATCATTTACGGCCATAACAGCGGGATACTTCTCAGGTGAGTCACGAGGTCAACATTGCCGATCGCGCGATGGTAGGCCTTTCTCACCATCTCAGAAACGAGACAATTCTTCCGTGGGAGTCGATAATTCATAAGTTGGTTTTGGCGGTTACACAATAATATTGGTATTTCTAATTTTCACTATGATAAAATTGGAATATTATTTTTGAAAACACGGTATCGATATATAGAAAAGGCCAGTCGATGGTAAACAAGCTCCTATAAATATATCCTAATGAATACATTTTGATCTAACCAAACCTTCCGAATGTTTTCCCTCGTATAAACAGCATCTCTGGAACACGAACGAACCATGACCAGTGTACTCTCCACGCCGGGGAAGTACCGCTCCCGAAAAGATCTGAGCACCGGCTCGATCCCCACGCTGGTATCGCTGGAGGAGGAATCCGGTCTCGCCACAGTTCTTGGAGCAGATTCGAATTATCACAGTCATAACGAAACACATCACATTCATCTTGCTTCCAATGGGAATGGTACCGTTTGTTCCGATTACGAAGGCCACCGAATCGAACCCCTCGCCAGTTCACTAAACATTAAGAATGGACCTAGCGCAAAGTCGCCGCGGCGAAGCTCACTAGCCATTGGTCTTCTCGGGGCTCGGGCTGGTGGTCCCAGCAACATGGTGGACAAAAACAACAAACGACGCAGCTCCATCGCAGTGGCCTTTCTTGGGGGCGGCCGCCGAGACTCAAAATCCTATGGCCACAACTACTCGATTGCTACCATCCCCGAGAAGTACCACAAGTCCACAGAGTCTGACGTTGAGAATGACTCTCCCAATCATTATTACACCGTGCCCGTGGGGAGTACCACTTCATCTCTGTGTGAGGCCAATGGGTCCGACATGTTGGATTACAGCAATGGAAGCATGACGATGAACGGAACAGGATATGACAAGAAACGGCGCCGTTCGTCTTCCTGGCAGACCAAATTGGAACGACGGCGACGCAAAGGGATGTCCTCGGTGCTGGATAGCGGGGAGTTTGTCGCAACCGGTAGTCTAGATGGGTACGGGTCAGCCAACGGTTTGGATGTGTTTGGAAGCAAGTACGGCCGGGAGAAGCGACATTCGTGGTGGAATATTTTCATGCCGGAGAATCTCAAGCAAAGGTGAATTAATTACAGAGTTCATTAATTGCGTGTTACTGCTTTGTCGAACTAATGTTTTTTTTTATCGAATGAGTAAGCCATTGAGAACAATTTTGCGAAATCGATATATTGCGGCGCATTTAACGAATTACTTAACCGAACCCCGGTATCATTCCAAGTGTCAGACGTGTATAATTTTAAATGTAAACACAAGCGTGCCACCGGGTAAAAGAAATGATGATGTTCTGGCGATCGACAGTCGGAAATTTTGGCATCCACTCAAATTATCACACCTTGCTGCAACATCAACTCGGGCATGTGCCACATGAGATCGAACCAATTCACGAATCACGATACTCGCGCCGCTAATTGGCTAAGACGGGTTAGCCCACCCCCTTTCTGACGCACGCACGTGAAGAAATTCATCTCCGAATAAGTTTGCTAATTTTTGATTGTCATCCTCTTGTTTGAATCATCGATTATTTATAGCGGAAGTGTGCGGCTGGGACAGTAATTTTGTTATCAGATCACACGAAGTTTTCCAAAATGACTAAAGCGATTATTTTTGTTCTAAAAAGTATAAAAATATAAAATGTCAAAATTATTTTCAGACAACTTCCTGTGGATAGTATTTTTTTTTTTTGTTTTGTCAAAACTTTGTATGATAGTTTTTTTTTATTATTATTATAACATCTATATTAAAAACATTTTACAATATATTTCATGCACCCAGAAATCATAATTATGGCGGTTCCTTCGAACAGCTGCACCCCCAGTGAGATTATTCTCTTTGAAGGGGGTGTTAAGCAGAAATACTCAGTAGAGTTCACAGGGACTCAACACCTCAGGCACTCAGATGATGTAGTTACGAATATTTCCTCTAATACGCATTCTCAGCTGATGTTTGAAGTCTCTCATGTTACGTTCAGTTCGTAGACTAAGTGGCAGTTGGTTGTAGCGATGTTTCCCATAATACATGAAAGATCTTTTCATTGCCTCAGTCCTCGGACGCCGAATAGAAAGAGCTCCTTGGTTTCTCAGAAAGTAGCCATACGACGAAGTCGTGAACGATTGATTGTCATGAGCAGATGGATCAATTTGAAGCTTCTGTATTTGAGTTAAACACTGAAGTTCACGAAGGGCAGGGATTGGTAAAATAGATGGACTGACTTCAGAGTATAAGCAGACAGAGGAATACAGTCGTGGTTTACTGTAAACAATTTTCAGGCATCTGTTTTGGATACGTTGTAGAATTTGCAGCCTTGACTTAGACGCTGCTCCCCAAATTGACACCATATATTGCAGCTTTGATTGGACGAATGCATGATACATAGTGCAGAGCTGTTTGTGCGGCAGGAATTGAGAAGATTTCCACAACATTCCGCAAACTGAACTCAGGCTCCTTTGGAGTTTAGCAATGTGGTCTTCCCATATAAGCGCAGCATCGAGATTTACACCAAGGTATTTAAAGGCGTCTACTTGCTCCAAGACCATTCCATTCACGACTAACTCTCTATGTGGTGGTAATCGTAGTCGCGGCGAACGAAACACGACATATTTAGTTTTACTCAAGTTCAAAGACAGTAAATTTTCATTAAGATAATCTTGAAGGACATGCATATCTTTGTTCATCTGCCGGACAATATTCTCTGGATCTGATGCTTGGTATGACAGAGATGTGTCATCTGCGAACAAACGAGGTTTGCCATATAAGTTCAATCTTGCCAGGTCAATGATGTAAATCAAAAACAGTAAGGGACCAAGGTTGCTTCCCTGTGGCACTCCAACAGATAATGGACACTGAGCACTTATGGAGTTGTTAATTACAACACATTGGGTACGGCCAGTTAAGTAACTCTTAACTAGATCGTTAGCTGTTCCTCTCACGCCATACGAATCTAACTTTTGCAGCAGCACCTCATATTGGTCTGTAATTGTTGATATCCGTTTTGCTCCCAGACTTATGCACGGGAATTACTCGAGCCATCTTTAGACAATCGGGGTAAATACCAGTCGAAATGCTTTCATTGAAAACGTCCCGTAATAGTTTAGAAAACATTTCGTGATGTGTTTTAAGGAACGCTACATGGATGCCATCTAAACCGCAACTTTTGCTGGAATTAAGATCTCTTATTCTCAAGATAACCTCTTGATCTGTAGTAGGCGCCAAATAGATAGAGTTAGGCAAGGGATTCAGCGTTCCAAATTTATTGATATTCCGACTACTAGATATTGAACAGGCAAGCTGGGGTCCAATGGAACTGAAAAACTCATTGAAACGATTGGCAACGGCCGGGCCATGTGAAGTTAACTGTCCATCCACTTTCCATCGATCTTTTAGTCCGAGCATTTCGTTCAAGTTATTCCATATACTTTTCTGATCGGCGTTCCGGAACAGGTTATCATAGTAGTCCCTTTTACACTGATTTTTTATTTGTTGTACTTGCCGGGAGACGTACTGTAACAGGTTTTTTATATCACCGTCATGAGGAAATTTTTTATGCATCTGAAGAATATTATCTTTCATCCGTAACCATTTCCAAAGATCAAAGGACATCCAGGGACAGTGACCTTTGATTCTTGCTCTCACCTGAACTGACCTCGAAAACTTTTCCTTTAATCGGTTATACAAATCTAACACATATACCAAGCGTTCAAAAGCGGTTCCTTTAGGCATACACACTGTCGCTGCCTTAAAAGCTTCTATTAACCTGCGGTAATTGGTGATGGTTTTACTAAGCGTCCGACATGTTACATCCTTGTGCACATTGAAGGTGGATAGAACAAAGTTGTGGTCACTACAATCGTTGAATATAGTTTCATTCACTATGTTATTCAGCATTGTTTCGGAACAAACTACATGATCCAGAACATTGTTGCTGGCTGGTCGTGTTGGATAAGTGTTTGTTACTGAAAAATTGTAGCATTTCAACAAGTTGACATATTCACTAGTAATACAACTCTCAATTTGATTAGTCGGGATGTTAATATCTCCAACAATAACATGAAACTGATTGGCTTTTGAAGCTGATAGACTCCAGATTCCTGAAGAAAACTGATTAATCAAACGAAGGAGGTCTATAAATAGCATGGATATGAAACGGGGTTCCACTTGCATCTAGCCGCAGGTGCACTTGATGGAAACCATTCGCATGTACATTTCCCAGCTCATCAAACACGATAGCTTCCCGAACGTAAACTGCCAATCCACCTCCAGAACATTCAGGACGACAGGAAAAAAATGACTTGTAACCATTTATCTTGAAAAGATTCGTACGTTCACTTTGCACCCAAGTCTCTCCTACTACCAAGACATCAATCACTCCAACATATCTATTCAAAAACTCCTTTATGCTGTCAAATTTGTTCGGGTTATTCATTCCTCTTATGTTGATTTGTAGGATTTTGAGAGGAAAGCGAGTCGCAATTTTAGTAATATTTTTATTGAGTTGATCGATAGTATCAAAATAGAAATTATTATTTTTGGTAGTCTCAGGATACATGATAGCGAAAAGTAATAGAAATAAATGCTAACTCAACGTTTATTCTCTGCCAACATTCTTTCTTTTCGGCGATGGCTCTAAAACTGGCGAAGAAGAACTTGTACTCGTACTCGCACCAACACGTGTGCGTCTCCGCAGTGTTTCCTTCATCGAGTGTAATTGGCGCTTACTTTGGATTTCTTCCACTTTTGCCCCATCGTGCTTCCTCATCAGTATCCTACCGTTCCTGCCTGGCCAGACATACTTTATATCGAAAACAGCTTGCAGCTCCTTAGCCTCCTGTAACAGCGTTCGTCCAAGTGTTGTAAGTTCATCACGCACAACGATCGTGTTCGTACCTTCCGCAAATCCTTCAAATACTGCCGACACTGGCAGAGGTCCATGGGACCGTTTGCAGTCAAAGAACTTCTCCTTCCAGCTTTGATTGCTGAACGAAACGAGAACAGGGCATATTGATTTCCAGTACCTTTCAGGCCCAGTCTACGAGCAGTTACAATCGAATCAGTATTGTTTGGGAAACCTATTGCCATGCCAACCTTACTAACGAGGTGTGCTGTGTTCTCATTTTTAACGATAGGCAAACCCAACACCACTGCATTTCTTGATAAAGTTGTCCGCTGTGTCTTGTCTAATTCCACTTCGAGGCGATCTATTTTCTCAGTTATTACTTGATGTTTCTCCTTCCATTCGTCAATTTCCTCTTGCATTCGAGAATTTCCCGATTTTAATTTCTCTATGTCGACCCTGAATGTTTTCAT
The DNA here is from genome assembly GCF_029784135.1 of Toxorhynchites rutilus septentrionalis. Taxonomy (NCBI): domain Eukaryota; kingdom Metazoa; phylum Arthropoda; class Insecta; order Diptera; family Culicidae; genus Toxorhynchites; species Toxorhynchites rutilus. The sequence goes on from NC_073746.1 coordinate 229,697,416, forward strand.
GTCCGCTTGCATGTCATCAAACCGATTTGCGAGGAACTCCTGAGACTCTTCAATGTGCTTGGTAGTAGTAACCAGCATCGAGAGATCCATACGAATTTTTTCAAATGCGTTGCGAACTTGCATCGACTCCTCTTTGGACTCCTGAATCGAACGATTTAGCAACTGTAGCTCCTTCATAATAGCCTCATTGCTAGGAGCAGTTCCACGGCTGTGTGAACTTGAAAAGGTCTCGGTACACTCAAACGAACAGAAAAACGGTTTCTTTTTCACCTTGGCCACAGCATTACCGAAAAGTTTTTTGCAACGAAAGTGTACACTTCTGCAACAATCCACACACTCAATAATGTTGGATGGGTTATCCTCGGGTTTTTCGCAAACGAAACAGACACGTTGATTTTCATTATCAATCATTGTACAAAACAACACGGTATACAGGTGATCAAAATAAAGACAGACCGATAGCACTAGCTGTTTACTGATAACGGCGGTATATATAAAATTTTCTCCCGTTTAAAGAATTACCATAAAACTAATTAACTTCAAGAAAACATCGAATGTTTCTGCAGTTGTCAGAACATATGAATTCCAAATATGCTTACTCAAAACTGAAGCATGATTTCGGACCTTTTCTTAGCTTCCACCCGAAAGGGTTGAGAAACACCATTTGTTGAAAAAAAGCGCTCATCGATTATGTTCACCATGTTCACTTTTTGTTTTCCGCCATTTTTGCATCTTCTTCGAATTCTGCTAGACAATGGTTCAATATGTCTCTTCGGGACAAGGTCTAAGATGTTGGGAATGTTATGCTTATTGGGCATCATCATCACGTTATTCTCGGCATACCTTTTCATTGTTTTCATTCCAAATAAAATCCAAAAAAAGCACGAGTTTCTTGTGTTTGTTGAGGATATGTAGCAGACGTTTCTCCAGGCATTTATCGTTGTATACGTTCTGGTTTATGGTCCCGATGGTGATGAAAATATCGCTGTTCCATTTTTATGGAAAAAAATATTTCTCATTCGAAGCAGTTCGATCCATCCGTTCGAACAAGTTGTTCAATTCCAATGTTCGTTTCAATGCGCTTTTGTACGAAAAATATCCAAAATATCTCACATCCTTGAATTGCTCTATTTTTCTATGTTTCTAAACATCAACATTTTTGCGTTCGAAAAAAAAGTTTCTTCGGAAAGGATTCGAGCGAAAACGAGAATGTCTTTTTCGAAAATGTTCCAATCGAGTAACTCGAACGAAAGACGGCCGTAAACATGCAAACATGCAACTGATTGTAGAAGTTAGAAAGGAGTAGTCCTTACTCTACAAGTATTCATCAATGAAATAAATAAACAAAAATGATTTTTTTTCACTTGATCCTTTCAGTATTTTCGATTATCTCGTTTTGATCTATCGGGGTGGAGTGGAATCGGTACATTCTCTACGCATACCGAATCAGCGGTTCTTCTTCTTTCATTTCAGTTATCGTTCCCTTTCAACTTGTAAATCAAAAGCTTTTATTGATGATTTAAACCAAGGATTATCAAAGTGTCCCCTTGGGTTCTTGACATGTATGACAACTGTAAAGCACAACATAACTGTAAATGCACTTAGATTGTAAGTTAATTTGAGTTCTGAAATTAGTTGGATAATACACTCATCTACTAATTTTATTAAAGAGATTGCTTTAAATTGTTAGAAAGTCTTCTGGCTCATCCATTTTTTTTTTAACTTTAACTTACGAATTTAATGTTTTTATTTCCAAAAATGAATTAACTACTCAAGTATTTGTAAGTAATTTATTTTAGTAATTTTCAATTATACTTGATATTTACTGAATATTATATCTATTTCATGATGAGAAAATGATGTCACATTTACTCATTTAACTAATTGCAAAGTTTTAAAATGGGTAAGTATTTGGTATGAATAAGAAAAAAAATAGAGATAGAATTTTAAAGAAATTTGGCTATAGATGTCGGTGGTATCATTTCATTCTGGAAAAGGGTCTCTTGCCCAAACTAGTTTGAGAATGTCTGATTCAAACTGTTAGAATTTGTTATATTAATTATCATTATCATTATCATCATCGTCAAAGAGTTCCATTTCGGATGAGATAGTTTCATTAAATCTTTTATCTGTTTAGTCTCTCAAGTCTGTCAAGTTCCAGTATGGCTTTAGAAAAGGATGTAGTACTTCTACTGCAATAACTGAGCTAGTGGAATTTTTGATAGACAAAATTGATAACAGATGTATTGTTGGTGGTCTTTTTATTGACTTGAAAAAAGCATTCGATACCCTGAACCACAATATACTATACACAAATTATGAGCTATGGAATACGGGGTTTAGTTAACGATATTATTCGCAGTTACTTGAATAGTAGTCAACAGTTCGTGATGATCAAAGACGAAAGAAGCACTCTTCGGTCTTTAAGTATTGGAGTGCCACAAGGAAGTAATATTGGTTCCCTCTTGTTCCTTCTCTACATAAATGATATAGGGAATTTGTCACTTTGCCGACGACACTGCACTTTTCTACACAAATCATAGTATATCTTCCATTATTTCATGCATCAATGACGATTTGCAGATACTCACGAGATATTTTGACACAAATTTGCTTTCACTAAATCTATCGAAGACCAAATACATGGTGTTCCATTCTCCGAGGAAGAAAATTCCTTTGCATGACAGCCCATCACTTGGGCCTGTAGTAATCGAAAAAGTACCCAGTACCCAAATATTTAGGATTGGAGTTAGATCCCACGCTTTCATGGGGAAATCAAATAAATTTTGTTACTGTTCTGCTTATGTAGGCTCTAATTAGTGTTTAAGAATGTAAAAAAGCTCCGAAATTATTTATTTGTAGTATATAAAATATATAGAAATAAGAAATATAATATTCCACACACACTACACATACATATACACCATAAAAAGCTGCAGTCCCTGGATGCTATAATATAAGGTGAACGAGAAAAGGGAATAAAAATGAGCTACTAGAGATAGAAAGAAAACTGCTTGAAAATAAAAGAGGAAAAATAAGAAGATGAAGCTACTTGGAAGAATCGAGTGGAAAAGTTGCCATTTCCTGGTTGGAGTCCGAGAAGCAAGAAGTCAAGTAAAGCAAGTATATTGAAATAGTATAAAAAGCAAGCAGAAGAAAAGAATAGTTGGTGAATAGGAAATCAGGTATGATTAACAAGCGGAAAATAAATTCAACCAGGTAGAAGCACTGTAGCCTAAAATTTTGCTATCAAATAGGACCCGTAATTTTATCCACTGCAAAGCTCCAGTGAACCACAAGTGTAAGATTCCTCGCTTATAACGCCGAATGCTGGAAGCCAAGTTTGCTAAAGTTTGCTTTGGCAATGGCTTTGGCAAGAGGAGCTTAACCGTCAGGACATCGAGATCCCGCCACCGCGTGCATCAGTAGTTTTATATTAGTGATAATCCGAGCCTTTGACACGCTAAATCACCTCGATCACGAGGAAAGCCGACCCTGAGAGCAACAGGCCTCAAGCTCGAGCTAGCCACGAGAAAAGAGGCATTGAGAGCCCAACCTCAACGATCCCCGAGGCTCAGACCAGGGATCGAGGTTTAGAGGGAGGTCCGTCTGACCACTTCTTCTTGAATGGCGTTAACGTTCCCTGTGGAACTTTTGCCGTCTCAACGTATGTATTAACTGGCGCCATTTATTAATACATAGTTGAGATTTCTTAAGCCAAATAACACACCTTGAATGTATTCTGAGGGGCAAGCTCTAGAATACGCGTGACCACAGTGCAAGTCGAAGGAAATTTTTTTGACGAAAAATCCCCCGACCAGAACGGGAATCGAACCCGAACACCCGGCATGATAATGTGAAGCGCTAACCACTCGGCCACGGGTGCACTGACCACTTAAGAGTAATAATTTTGTGCGAAGGAAGGTTGCATCTTTATGTGGTATCATGTATCGTGTTAGTAAATTTGTGTCTCGAAATGCCCTTTTGACTTTCTATCATGATTGTATTCATTCCCATTTGCAGTATTTAATAATCGTTTGGGGTCATGCCTGTAAAGCCAAGCTTAAAAAATTACAAGTATTACAAAACAGATGCTTAAAAATAATTTTTAACTTGCCGCAGTTATATTCCTCTTTTCAACTGTATACAAACGCGTCGCACAGAATTCTCCCATTACGTGGACTGTGCAAGTTGCAGTCTTGCTTGTTTGTACACGACGTGATTAAAAATCAGAATATGCTTTGTAACCTCATCCTACCGACCACAAATCATGAGCACAATACTAGGTATGCTCATAATCTAATGCGTTCGATTTTAAACCGTTCAGGGATTAGTGAAATGTAATGTATAGCATATAAAACAAACCTTAGAGAACTTCTGATTCGATCGGTATGCAAATCATCAGAATTCGTTCGCTGTGAAAATAGCTATTAACGTTAATTTTATTTCATAACTAGCTGACCCGGCGAACTTCGTCCCGCCCAAAATTATTGTTTTGATATGAATTCTATAGAACAAATTTCTAAACTTTTTTTCATCATAACTTTGTTCTATGGGCGGAATACAACAAATACAAAAAAAAAATTAAGACGGCTCAAAGCGGACCTTTCCTTTTTTGAATTTTGCGATTAACAACACATTCGGCCTTCCATTTTTATTTATATAAATAGAAGATATAGGAATGCGTTATTCCGCCTGAAAATCCATTTCTACCTTCGAACAAAAATGAATTTCGTTAGCGCAATCATCGAATGGACTGATAACGCTTATCATGATGTGATTTTCGATTTTCGATATGTATTCAATTTTTCGAGTTTCCCGAACTTTCTTAAGAGTTTTCCGAAAATTTTCCGATTTTTCTATCCACTATATTGATCTACGGGAAGAGACGAATACAACAAAATAAAGAAGGCTAAAATCGGACCATCCGCTTTTCGCTTACGAACAGATTTGGCCTTCCATTTTTATTTATATAGAAAACGTGATCTGTTTCCTGATTTGGCATTCTTGCTGAAAGACGTTGTTCTACGTCAAAAATGAATAACGTTCTGTGACCTTTGTTTTTTTTAAATTGTGTTTTGAAAATTTTGTGCATATTACACTAGGGAACACATGAAAAAATGATTGATCAACATCACCTCTAATATGCGCTACTCTTTCGCTTCAATCTTGCCAGCAGTAATCTCTGTGTTTGTGGCCAAGGTTACCATGACATCGAGCACGTTGTTTGGTCATGCGAGGTGTATCTTGTTGCCAGATCGAATTTAGAAAACTCCCTTCGGGCCCGAGGAAGACAGCCCAATGTACCGGTGAGAGATGTGTTGGCTCAGTTAGACCTTGACTACATGTCCCTAATATATGTTTTCCTTAAAACTATCGATCTTCATGTGTGATTGTCCGTACACCCTTATCCCCTCCTTTTTTTTCCTTCGCTAGCGATTATTTCCCCGTCTGACTAACTATAGAATAAGCTGAAAAGTAAATACACAGTAGATATAATAATAGATTTAGTGGAGGCGATCTGGCGTAGTGGTAACATCCATGCCTCTCACGCTAAAGGTCACGAGTTCAATTCTCACTCCCGACATTCTTCCAAAAATGGAAGTAAAAGTGACGAACCAGCCGAATGAGTTGAAAGTCACTATAATACAGATAATAAAAAAAAAAAAAAAATAATAGATTTAAGAATTGAGTGTGATGAGCGTGAGTGTGAACATTGTATAATGTCCTTATAACCCCTCCTTTTTCAAAAGAAAATATGGCACCCTTCTAATCGGTTTCCTACTTTATTAACCCTAGAATTAAGGAAACATGTTGATATATACTAATAAAAATATAGTTAAGAGTTCGGCTCCTTTAAACCTATGTAACTGAGCCTGTAAAAATGACTTAAATAAAAAAAATCACCTCTAAGTAATGTTTTAAATTTTCCACCAAGAATTTTCCAAACTATCGCTTGCGGAAATTTCTTAACAAAAAATTGAATAACGTTTTGTGACCTTTGTTTATTTAATGCTAAATTTTGGAAATATTCACATTTTTCTAAAAAACGTGATCAATTTGCCCTCGGTTTACGGTACTTTGGTCTTGAAAAAGACCCTGACCCTGAAAGCAAACATTGAAGCCGTCTATGTCAATATTGGGCTCTTTTATGCGAAAAAGTTATTGAAAATTTCACGAAAATGATGAAATTTTGCATAAAGAACCAAGAATACATAATCCTTCTGTCTTTTCTTCCCATTAAATCACAAAATCTCTTAATTTTTGGCGAAGTTAGTTTCGCGTAACTGTCTCATAACGCCTAAAAATAATCATCTCTCGTCGCCTGTATTTATGATAAATCTTAGATTTGATAATTGATATTTGGTATTGAAGTTCTTAACAGTACCACAAACATGATCCACAAAAATCTCTGATTTCAATATTAAATTTTTTTTTGCATTTCGGCATTGGAGCGTCGAATGGATTTAATATGCCTCCTGTTTTGAATCATTTGAAGCATTTTGCAGAATCATGTACTTCCGTGGATTCAACGAAACTTCGATGAACACGAGAGTATTGTTTTTCAACAAGATAGACCTGGCTGAAGGGAGAACATGTAATTTTGACCGAAAGGTATTTGACCTCCAAACAGTGCAAATTTGAACCCTCTCGACTATTCGAAATGAAAGTACGCCTGTGGATCCCAACACCCTATTGTCGATTTTTTGAAAACTTCCATCGTTGTGTCCGCTGCGATATGGCCCTCGCTCTGGACCGACGGTACATTTTTTTTTTTCTTTCTTTATTAAAGAGATTTTCAGCCAAAGGCTGGTTCATCTCTAAGACGGTACGATTGAAAGTGCCATCAAATTGAGTAAATGGTTAATATATCAAAATACATCAACGCGTCTTGTGTATTGCAATCATAAACCGGGCAAACAGGATAAAAAATAGGCACACAAGTGGGACCTTTTGTTTAATATCGTGCATATGACCACACTGCGGGGAGAAGTAATTCGGACGGTACCCCAAAATCCAATGTGTATGCCAGGGTGAATCTCAAACCGAGAACATTTTTCGGAGCACACGAGTCTTTTTGGTTGATTGATTTTGCAAACAAAATATCCATCATGGAGAATCTCCTGAAATGTTCGCCCGGAGGTGTGACCTTCTTCGTACAATGGATGCTCTTTGATTGACTTTCGGCCGATTCCGTGTGTCTCTTCACTGGTCTCTCCCTGCAGCAGCAATGTTAAGCTTATTTTTATTTCTCCGTCAGTTTCAACTCGGTATTGGTGCCATCGAGTTCTTCGGGCATAGAAGAGCCTCCGGCACTGTTATCGTTATCGGTGGGTCCTCAATGTTGTGTGCTAGCGGAGAGAACGCTCGATATAGACTCTCGAGAAGCATTCCTCAGTGTGTGAATACATTATCAATTTTTGTAGGTTATCGACAGCGACGGGCGGTTCGGTCTGTGAAGCTCGAAATTATAATTTAGTAGCACTATTTCGGCTGTCGTGATTAAACATTTTTATTTTGTTTGTTTTGGGTACAAATTTACCTGCAAGGGCATCTGAGCGATGGGGTAAACATGAGAAAGTGAAAGTGACAACGAGACTTTTTAATTGCCTAAGACGACAACACACGAGGCTGCCGGAAAGCGTCTTACGAAATATCGTTGAATGTGGAGCAAAGGCTCGAGCCAAAGGAAGAAGCTATGAAATCGTGCCGTGCGTCGCCGTACCTTTCCGTGTGTGGGTTTATTGCCGCTTTGTATCGTGTTGTTTTGATTCGCACTTTCAAGTCCGGAGCTCTACAAAAGGCGTGGAGTGGAAATACTTAGGCAAAATGTATAAGTGATACCGTGATTTGTGTTTGCCCTCGTCAATTAGCTGCCGTTGCGCTTCTTATAAAATCAAATCACGTTTTATTGAATATTCTGGAATAGGGTGGTGCGTGTCGATGGAATCTTCACCTTTAAGCAATGCATCTCTGAACAAATTACCATATAGTTCGACATCTGTTCCAATGAGCACCTCATTAGCACGAGAATCCTGTTACAATTTGAAATATCTTCATTTATTGATTCGTTTTATGTCTAGCACATATTCGATTCAATCGTTACAGACAATCTGCTCATGAAAAAAAAATCAGATCACATTCCTTATTCTATTCGAACAGATGCTGAACTGGTTTGCTTGTTCAGCTAAAAATTAAAAATAATACGCCGCAGGAAACCAACCGAATAGAATAGTTTATCTTCGCATATCAAACATACGAAAAAAAAAAGCTGTGGTCTCAAACGCGTCAAAAGCGTCGTCAACCGTGAACGTAAACCAAAAAATAATTCAATCAAGATTACGCTACTCGCGTTAATGTCTCAATTATTGAGTGCCCTTAAGACTGTCACAATTTATGGGGAGGTCCTCCAAGAGTCGTGATCTAGGGGTATATCATTAATCTGATCACCAGTGCCCTTAATGCAGCTTTATGTTTTAAATCAGCGAATAATCAATCACTACCGTTCGGAAGTTGACGTTTTACAAAATGTCCAATAAGCGTTACCGGCTTTCGACAGGCGGTACTTGACTCATGTCCTCTGACATGGCATCAGTTAGAGGTGGTTCCGGGGGGTAGCTTTTGACCTCTGTGTGCCTCGTTGATGGTTATCATCGGATTAACAGAGTTTTTTTTCGTTTCTTTGAATGTGGTGCAAGTTAAGCAGAAAATTGGATGAGCTGAAAACCGAAAACAAATAACAAATCAAACGACCACAGATTTTATTGAGACTGTACAATTCGTAGTTGCTCGCCGTGATTGACCTGAACCAACCAAATTGCACAAAGAACACACAGAATGACGCTTAGGACTAGCAAATCATTCTCGATGTGCAATTTTCGGTGATTCGAGCTTTAAATGGTCAATAACGACGCCAGCCATGTCCTTACAGTCACCAGGGGAAGGGAAGGAATGTTAGTATGATATTCGCCGCCCAAAGGCTAGAAGGGTCGCCTTTATAGCGTGGTTCCCTAACGTTTATCATGGAAGGGATAGTTGTTAGTGGGAATGGTTAAGAATAATGAGGATTCACTGCGGGTAAGTGATGTGATTCTAAAATCGCGAACCCTCAACTATTCGGCGAAATGAGATTTGATGAAAATATACATTCTTATCGGACCGGTCATGCATTTCGTTATTCATCGTGCGTAGTACATACATATTTTTCCTGACCTAAGAAGGTCATAAAAAACTCCTTTAAAAACTCTCGATCTATATATTTTTGTTCAATCGCGGGGACCAAGGTTATTTTTGCCAATCTGAGTTTATCTCTATTATTTTTGACGGTAAAGTTTATCTTTGAGCAACATGAGAAGTTTGCCAAGAAAACACCTGTAAAATTCAGTTAACCGACCGAGTTAACCGACGAATTATAATTCGATCTGAGAAGGTCAACGAGAAAATCTCTCTGAAATTGCTCGAATCGACAATATAATTTGTGATTCATTACTTGTATGCTGTTTTTAAATTATTTAAACGCAGTGGCTGAGATTATCTCTGGTCAACCTGAAAAGATCACCGATGAAGGCAGCCAAAAACATCCACGAGAAATGAAATGAAATGAAATAAAACTGGTGATATGTTATTTATATGCCGACGATGCATATTTTATCAGGCGACGGCTGATTCAAGTATAAATTGCAAATCTGAGAATGAAAATGTGAAATGTAATCTGAACTATCTCTAAATGTAATTTAAATATATATAAATGTAATGTAAATATCTGAAATTAGAAATAAAATATTTTTGACGTAGGACTACGTCTTTCATTTCTATACCGGGGTGTAAAACCAAAGTTTCGAAAACGAAAGCGTTACGCCGGAGACCGAGATTTTGAGTGTTAATAGCTCCTAAACAACTGAACGAAATGGTATGATAAACACTTCATTCGAAAGATAAAATGTCTACGCGTTCTATACTTGTTACTTTCTGATCCAAAAACTTGTTTCAATAGTCCTGAATTTGCTTTCAAAACAGGCTATTGAAATCACCAATCGGTATATAAGCGAGCGCCGCTCGGAAATCCACTCAGTTCTAATTGAACAGCGATTGGAGCATGTTGTCGCTGTTATGGTGAAGCTCTTCATTTAACATGAAAGCGCGGATGAACGGTGTCACCAAGAGCCTGTTTGTGCACCTTAGGTCAGAAGGGAATCCATCAGGAGAAGAGTGATGCCACAAATGGTTCCCCGGGAAGATCTCGAAGCAGCCGCTACACACACATACACACATACACGCGCGGAATTCTTTCCGTTTGGATGCCATTCAGCATCGAGAAAGATCCGGGAAATAATCTGCCAGTTCCTCTGGGAATTTGAAAATACATTCATGTGAAAGAGTTTATTTGAATGTTTTCTATCCATGTAACACTGTGACCAAATATGTTTCAATCAAGTGCTATTAACAGATGGTTATCGAGTTAGCATAAACCACTGGTGGGCTTCCAGTATCGAGGAAAATGTGGAAATATCCAATCGTTACTGAAAATAATCTGCCAGTTCCTCTGGGAATTTAAAATTACATTCATGTGAAAGAGTTTATTTGAATGTTTTCTATCCATGTAACACTGTGACCAAATACATTTGGTTTTGTGATTTTTCAATCAATCGCAATTAACAGGATAGGTTCTGAAGATCTTTGTTCTCCAAAAAATCGCGAAAATCGATCTTTACTGTTTGAATTTTCCGTATTTTCTGATGGTAAGATTTTTTTTTTGTAAATAAGTTTTTCTGTTTAGAAATTTCATAGACATTGGTTCATCAAGGTTTGAAAATTTGTGGTCGACAACTTAGGAGAATCAGTTTTGTATTATCTATATATATATAAATGGATTTCTGTCTGTCTGTCCGTCTGATTCTTATGGACTCGGAAACCACTGAACCGATCAACATGAAAGTTGGTATGTAGGGGTTTTTGGGATCGGAGAAGGTTTTCGTGATAGTTCGAGACCCCTCCCCCTCTCTAAGGGAGCGCTGCCATACAAATTAAACACAAATTTCTACATGACTCGGGAATTAATCAAGCAAATGCAACGAATTGGCAAATTTGGCATATGGAGATTTTAGGTTGCAATAAATGTTTGCATGATGGTTAGACTATCCACCCCCCTCTCTAAGGGGGGGCTATCATACAAATGAAACACAAATTTCTACATTACTCAGGAATTAATCGACGAAATGAAACGAAATTTGGCATATGGAGGTTTTAGGGTACATCAAATTTATTTATGGTGGTTAGATACTCCTCCCCCTTCTCTTAGGGGGGGCTGCCATACAAATGAAACACAAATTTCTGCATTACACGAGAATTAATCAAGCAAATGAAACCAAATTGGGCATGTGGAGGTTTTAGGGCGCAATACATGTTTCTATGATGGTTAGACTCTCCACCCCCCTCTCTAAGGGGGGCTGCCATAAAAATGAAACACAAATTTCTGCATTATTCGAGAATTAATGAAGCAAATGAAACCACATTTGGCATGTGAAGGTTTTAGAGTGCAATAAATGTTTCTATGATGGTTATTCTCTCCACCTACATCTCTAAGGGGGGACTGCCATACAAATGAAACTCAAATTTCTGCATTACTCGAGAATTTATCAAGCAAATTAAACCAAATTTGGCATGTGGAGGTATTAAGGTGCAATAAATGATTCTATGGTGGTTAGACTTTCCACCCCGCTCTATAAGGGTTTGCTGTCAAACAAATGAAACACAAATTTCATCATAACTCGAAAACTAATCAAGCAAATGGAGCCAAATTTGGCATGTGAAGGTTTCTATGGTGAATACACTCCTCCCCCTCTCTAAGGGGGGCTGCCATACAAACGAAACACAAACTTTTGCATAACTCGAGAACTAATCAAGCACAATTTGGGATGTGAGGGTTTTTGGGTATGAGAAATGTTTCTATGATGGTATGACACCCCTCCAAACATGACAAATTTTTGGAAAACTCTTTTCCTTCAGAGAAAAAGGAAAAATTAGAAAAAATTAAATTCCCATATGTTCTACAATTACATAGTGACAAGTGCTGTTAGTCAATTTGATGTTTGCGCTAGCAAAATTGATCTTTGTTCGAAACTGGAAATGGATTTTAATGTGATGAAACGCACTCCTTCTTCTATCTATACCAAAAAAAAAAGGATCGCCGGATGTGTTGATAACAGCAAAACTCGAGGAAGAAATTGTCCGATTTAGGGATGTCTTTATTCTATCATATTTTCTGTATAAAACATTTATTCCGTGTAACGAAGAAACATGTTATTTGCAAGTGGTTGAAAAATCTTGAACGAGAATCGTGACTTGCTCATAGTAAGAAAACGTGAAAGTTTGAAAAAAATGATAACAAAAACCAAATTTTGGGCGGGACGAAGTTTGCCGGGTCAGCTAGTATTATTATATTAACATATTGAGGACCGCAAAGAAATCTGTAAGACACTGAGACCACACGTTTTGGGGCAAACTTGTACGCTTCATTTGTCCAGATTCCACGAATGAGATTGTTTCTTTCGGTGTGGATGAGACGAAGGCTAGCCATCGGTAGACCTCTTTAGATTTTTGGTAGACCAAGGATTTAACCATCAGATTCCACGAATGAGATTGTTTCTTTCGGTGTGGATGAGACGAAGGCTAGCCATCGGTAGACCTCTTTAGATTTTTGGTAGACCAAGGATTTAACCATCAAGTGAACCAAATACGGGTTATTTGGTAACAGACGGAACGCGAAACACGAGAAAATTCGTGAGTGATCCTTCATGTGTTAACACTATCACATTCACTACGCTAACAGTGACGAAATGGGAAACATTAGGTCCAGTCGAAAGTTCTTTTCTAGAACTGGGGCTACTACCAATATTGCGACTAAATGCCAGACGTATGGCAAGGTTGGATTTCATGAGATTATTGTCAGCGGAGTTCTGGGCGAATATTAGTTGTTGAATTTCTAATAGTAATTTTCAATCAATTTATTTAATTGAATTATTACATGAAGGTACAATAATTTTCTGGGTTTTCACATTTTGTTTGTGACCTCCATGCTGAGAATCAAAATAAAATATCTTTGATGTTTGAATAGAAATGTGAAATGTTTATTCCTTGTGTAACCGTTCGATTGCGGAGAAAATTTTGTGAACACATGCCAGAAATGCGGATAAGTTTAGGTTTATTTAAAAAAAGTTCCTTCTTTTCAAGTGCCATTTTCTAAATTCCTCCAAAAATGGAAGAGACAGAATCTAGATTTTTCAATTTGTATCTCTAATATGTCCCGAAAGACGAAATCCTATGTTAAAAAGTTCTCTCCGCAGTTTTGTCATATAACAAAAAGATGCGCTATCGCGCTCCTCTGCACTTAAACGGTTAAACAAAGGACAACACTTATGTAGAATAAATAATAAAAATGGCAAAGGCATTCAATTTTTCAAAGATCGATTCTCTGTTACCGATTCAATCAGTGAATCGATTCCTACCCGATTTATAAAATCGATTCTTCAAGATCGATCTTTTCTCAAGATCGCCCAATTCTAAATGCTCAACAATGACTATGTTGAATAATAAATACATGATTTTGAAGGATAAGATTTGTACTTCTATTTGTTTTTACCCAGTCTTGCCATTTATTCTTGTTCGTCTTTTACAGTCATGTGTGCTTAACTTATCAGCCTACCCTCGTAGTTGCTGCTTTGCGAATCATTCGTGTCACTCTGAATAAATTCCAAAGAAAAGATTAACCTATGTAGCCTGTGCCCTGCCCTGTTTAACAGTCAATAATCAAATAAAATTTAATTTAGCACTGAATTTAAAATTAGATGCATTACTCTAAAGAAAATAGAAATGCAGCGTGACAGAGTATAAAACAAATCTCATTTGCTATTTCTTTTCCAGTATCGCTCTAGCAAGCGAGTAGTCAACAATCTTTTTTTTTGTCCCATTTATTTATTTTAGGCTCATTGGCATTTTTAGCTGTAACAGAGCCGAATTTCAATCGTGTACATGTCACATATTTATCATATCTATAATTAGCACATTACACAGTTGCCATTTTTCGGCGTTAGAGTATTTCCTTCTATACCATTCCATATGGTACATATTTACACAGTAGCAGCCATTTAGGCGTAAGAGTTTTCTATCTGTTCTTCCATTATCCAGTTAGACCGGACAGCGGAGACAGTTGATTGATCATTGTTGAGTTATTTATATAGAACAGCAGCCCGATGTGTCTTGCAGAGCAGAGCAGTTGTATGGATGAATCGATCATATTTCGACCGTGGATCGATCTCCATCGCTGATGATTGTTGCGTGGACGTAGTTGTTCTGTAACAACACAAAGATGGTCAATGAGGGCCCTGAGTTTCGAACTCACGATCGATCGCTTACTAAGCGAACGCGCAACCAATGTGGCTACGGAGGCCCCCCTAACAATCTTTGTTTAGATTGAATTTCCGAATTGGCTTTTTAAGGCTACGATATAGTCGCAACAAAACCAAGCTGAAGGGCCACAAAATTTCTGCTAAACAATTGATTATTATGTTTTTCTTTTCTTTCGATGGTCATATCGGAAGTGATGACGAATTTGATAAAATAATTTTGTAGCGCCACGTTAATGATGTGGTCGTATAATCCTTTTAACTTTCCCAACTTTCCGAATTTTCAGTCAGAAGAACTTTTCGTTTTTTAAGACTAGAAATGATAAATATGAATCTAGTTTTGGCTTTTTCTTCTCGACAACGCTTCGTCAAAATCGGTGCGCAACACGTTTGAAACAATCTGCTGGAAAGTTCTACCTTAACACATGAGCCCCGCGTCGGTTCCTAGGGGCCGACGTTGAGCTGTTTGGTAGGAAAGCGCTGACTGACTGAGACTAACAGTTACAAAATAAAAAAACTACTAATGAAATACTTTCTAATCGAATTTCTGAATATTTTCTATCTATACAATAAATTTCTTCGGAAGCTGGGACCGACGCTGACACTGACACTGATATAAACTCTCTTGATGCGGGCTAAATGGGAAGCGCAGCATGAAAAATTCGGAGCTCAACGTGTTGTGGGGAACTCCTGTCTGGAAGGTAAAAAATATTGAATTTTCGTGATTTTTTTTCGGATGTTAGGAATAAAGTGAACTGTTCGGGTATTTTGGTTATTATTTAATGTATATTTGAAGATAAATTTTTCATTTTCTGAGTGCACGATTAATGATTATTACGCTGTTGACAACTGGATGCGTAGATGGTCTGAAAATCGGTACCTTGCTGGTGGTATCAGTTCTGAAGCAACGGGGTGTCGCAAAACGAATTTCAATGAATATTTTGAAACTTTAGGACAATGCGTTATATAGAGATTTTGAAAAATTCGGGAAATAGCCAAAATGGCGGCCTTTCTTGTTCAAAATGAGTGATTTTTCATTAAAAATCGCTGTTTCGAAGCTCATAAAATATCGAAAAAAATTAGATATCAAAAAACGGCTATGTAACGCTACATGCTGATAAAAATTTCAAAAACGGCTATGTAACGCTACATGCTGATTAAAATTTCAACCAAATTGGTAGAATAGATCCTAGTGTATCGATACCACCAGCTGAAAAAACATGGTTTCCAGAATAACACGTTCAAAATTCATTCAGCAATACTATATCCCTTGAGGTGTTCTCATACTTTTGGCTCTATCTTTCCAACGAAATGAAATATCGAAAAATCCTTTTAGAACAACATATCTGAGATCAAACGCTTGCCAAAAATCCACAAAAAAAACGATTTTTTCGACCTTCTAGACCGGGGTTCCCCCTTAAGCGATACTTTTTGTTAGGATACGCACTTATTAAGCAGCGAATCATTTCTAACGAATATGTGACTTAATGATTTTTGTTTCTAAAAATAAACGATTTTTTGGCGTGCCACAGATGTCAACAAAAAGAAGTGTTTCATTTTCGTACAATAAACGTGTATTTTCTATGTTTCATTGTTTCGTGTAACATACAATTTGTGTGTAGTTCGATACAACAAACTTTTTTTTCTTACCCGGAATTTCCCGATTTCCCGAACCCGATTTTACTGCTTTCGGGTAATTTCAGGTATCGGGAAATTGATACATAAGTACCAGCACCTTGCATCTATTTTGCAACGCCGATTTCCACTGACTCATTGGTTTTTAAATCTGTGTTAGGGAAACACCCAGATTCCAGCGATCGTACATCAACCGCTGCGGATTTCCGAGCAGGCATTCGTTTATATACGATTTGTGTGATTTCAATAGCCTGTTTTCAAAGCAACTTTTAAGCTATTGAAACAAGTTTTCGGGTTAATAATTAACAAATCATATAACTCTTGGACATTTTGTCTTTCGAATGAAGGGATTATCATATCACTCCGTTCAGTCGGCAAAGAGGAATTAACGTTCAAACCTTGCACCCAAGCGTCACTCTCTCGTTCTCGAAACGTTGATCTTACACCTCGGTACAGAAATGAAAGACATAGTCCTACGTTAAAAGACTGATCTTCCATCATCTTGCGCCCGCAGATATCTAGAACTATGGTCTCTTCGCTACACAGAGGATATGTCGAAATAGTCTTTCGACGTCTTTTGGCTTCAGTTCGTGTGGTACCCGATTTCACTGCTTTCGGGTGATTTTGGGTATCTGGAAATTGATAGATGCGACACGCCTAATCATTTTGCAAATTCTAGTTGCTCAACAAAATTTCTCGCAAACGCTGGTGCTTTCGACAATGTTCAAAATTTTGTACTGTAAAAAAACACAACTGAATAGTGCACTCGATTGGTTTAGACACTAGCTCTTGTATGTGTTAATAAGATTGTTCTATATTATTGACACATTCTTCATTTTCATATAAGCTGTGAAATCCACTTTTGAAATGATACTTTCCATAAGTGAGGCATAAGACATATACAGTGCACATACATTTCATAACAATGTAGTATCTATCGTTATTCTTCTTTCCAAAAGTTTCAGGTTTAGTGTATACTACTTGAAAAGGAGGAATTTTGACTCATGTTTTGAAACAATGCTTTATTCATGGACTGAAAACGACGGTGATTTCCTGATTGTCTTGCACGATGAGAATGCCCCATTCGGGGTGCGTTTTCTGTGGTTCAGGGCAATCATAGAGAGCGACCACCAAACTAAAGGGTGTGTCACATCAAATTGCATCACGGAAAAAACTGTAGAAATTTAATTTTTAGGAATTATATCTTCAGCTTTCGCTTATAATCAGATAAGAGTGTATAGATCACGTTGGCCATGCTTCACTGTCAATTTTTCGTAAATTTGGAAAAATGTCATCGAACGAAAAAGAGCGTCGTGAATTAATCCTGCGCACTTATTTCGAGAATCCGGAGTTGTCACATCGGGACATCGGTAAGATGCTGGGAGTCGTCCAATCCACGGTCAGCAGAGTACTAAAACGATACTTCGAGAACCTAACCATCTACCGGAAGGTGAAGAACGGCAAAAATGGATGCTCCGTCACTGAAAAAGATCACAAGCGCGTAGTTAAGCAGTTTAGACGTGATCCGAGAAGTTCGGTCCGGGATGTCGCCAATAAGCTGAATTTGTCAAGTTCATTCGTCCAGCGGACCAAGCAGCGGGAGGGCCTGCGTACATACAAGGTTCAGAAGGCTCCTAACCGCGACGAAAGGCAAAACATGATGGGGAAGACGCGAGCCCGGAAGCTGTACACCGAAATGCTGACGAAGCCGCATTGCCTGGTAATGGACGACGAAACCTACGTCAAAGCGGACTTTCGTCAGCTTCTTCTTCTTCTTATATGGCACTAACGTTCCTAGAGGAACTCCGCCGTCTCAACGTAGTATTACTTGCGTCATTTTCATTAGTACTTAGTTGAGATTTCTATGCCAGATAACACGCCTTGAATGCATTCTGAGTGGCAAGCTCTAGAATACGCGTGACCACAGTGCAAGTCAGAGGAAATTTCTTTGAAGAAAAATTTCCTCGACCAGAACGGGAATCGAACCCGAACCCCCGGCATGTTAGGTTTGACGCTAACCACTCGGCCACGGGTGCACTTTCGTCAGCTGCCGGGCCTGTTGTTCTTCTCCGCAGAGGACAAATTCAGCGTTCCGGAGGAGATTCGCAAGCAGAAACTATCCAAGTTTGCCAAAAAGTACATGGTGTGGCAAGCGATCTGCTCTTGCGGAAAGCGGAGCGCCCCCTTCGTGATGACCGGCACGGTAAACGGGCAGGTTTACCTTAAGGAGTGCCTACAGAAGCGCTTACTACCACTATTGAAGCAGCACGAGGGCCCGACCATCTTCTGGCCGGATCTCGCTTCGTGCCACTATTCAAAGGACGTGTTGGAGTGGTACGAAGCCAACGGGGTCACCTTCGTGCCAAAGGAATGAACCCGCCCAACGCGCCGGACCTTCGCCCAATAGAGAAATATTGGGCGATTATGTAGCAGGCCCTCCGGAAGAACCCAAAAGTTGTCAAATCGGAGGCGGACTTCAAGAGAAAATGGATTTCTGTTCAAAAAAAACTACAACCTGACGTTGTACAGAACCTTATGGACGGGGTAAAGAGGAAGGTGCGAGCATACGGGCTTGGGCTCGAAGTATGAATAAAAAGAAAATGCCAAAAATTGTCTAATAGTTTTTATTTTACTGTCTAAAATAAAGGATCGGTCTACTGGGCGAATTTCTACAGCGTTTTTTCCGTGATGCAATTTGATGTGACACACCCTTTATACAGCTTACCCAGGCTCCAGATCAAGCTAATGTTGAAAACAACTATGTTTTCTCGTTCTTAGGTCATCAGACAGTCTCTCTTGCTTGATGTCCTACTCAATAACCCACGTCTCGTCTCCAACAATGGCTCGTTTGTTGCATATGCTTAGAATTCCGTCTTGGATATATTTAGCGGAGCAGCGGATATTCAAGAAGCGTATATCCTCTCCAGAGTTAATGATGGAACTGATGATTTCCATTTTATGAAAATGGTTATTTCTTGAGAATGGTTAGTCTTGGGATGCAACGTGTAGCATATTTTTTCATGTTGAATCGCTTTTAGTTCCGATTTTTAAATTTATATTCTTTAATAGTAATATTTTGCGAATGTTGAAAATAAGTTTTAAAAATTCTTATCTTCATTTTTGGGAATTAGGCTCGGCACCGCTATCCACCAATTTTTTAAAATATCGAATAGTTGTTTTGAGTCGTTTTGAGATATAAGAGTAGTTTTTCGACAGTGTACTTTAGAGTGCCAATGAGTGTATGGGAAAGAGTGATCTTCAAATTCTCGATGTTTCATGCGATTTTAAGACATTTGGCATCAACCATTTTTGTTTTCGAAAACCCCAATTTCATTTACTCCTTGATTTGGGTGACTTTTCGGTTTCCAAAAAACAAACCTCTTTGTGACAATAGCAAATAAAGTCCGATTGAAAATTTTGCATAGGTGATAAATTTTGCATAGGTGAACGGATTTGAGAATTTTTTCGTGGGAATTAACATTTTGCATGAAATCGATTTTTGACAAAAAAAAATATCTCGAGATAATTTTTCAGTAGATCTCGACGTTTCATGTTTTTTGAAGACATTTGGCATCATAACATTTTTTTTTTTGAACACCCCAATTTCATGTGATTAGGTGATTTTACAGTTTTGAAGGATGTCCCGTTCGAAAATGTGAGATGACCATTTTCATTGGCACTCTAGTGTACACTCAGTTTTTTACGCGTTTTTTACCGCGGGTTTTTACGAGGTTTTTTTACGCAAATTTTCCAATTAACGCGGTTGATTGTACATTATTGTTTTTCCTAGAAAGTTCCTTGTTTTTTCCAATAGCTTTGTCGAACGCCATATTTCAGACACCTGAGTTACGAATCAAAAACAGCTCAATGATTTTGACTACGTCTTTATAAAGAATCAATCACAATTAAATTGCTTATATAATAATGAAAATTATAATTTTGGGTAGTTGCTATTTTATGTACAAAGCTTGAAAAAATATGGGAGAGGGCCGAAGCAACGAGTGGTTAGTTCGACGAGGAATTTGTCTACCATATATTAGCCATTTCCATGAAGAGGATACACGAAAAATTCCTTTTATTTTGTCAAACCTTGTAGAATCATTTCATTTTAGAAAAATAATTAACAAGTATTTTCTCACTCCGCCCTTAGGGTGATATGTAATGTAAAAACTCTCAGCTTTACAAAAATCGTGTGAAAATGTGTGTTTTTTTGATCTCCGTGAGATCATTTTTTCATGGAACTACTGTATACCTAATCATTAGAATAAATGGATGAGAAATTAAGTATTGAAAAAAAGAATATTTGGTAAATTCGAAAATTGGT
Source organism: Toxorhynchites rutilus septentrionalis (assembly GCF_029784135.1). Taxonomy (NCBI): domain Eukaryota; kingdom Metazoa; phylum Arthropoda; class Insecta; order Diptera; family Culicidae; genus Toxorhynchites; species Toxorhynchites rutilus. The sequence continues at coordinate 229,717,777 of NC_073746.1, forward strand.
TATGAACATTTGATCCATGTATGTTATGTCCAGATGTTCCTCAGATCCTGATCAGAAACCAAGTTGGAATATAGTGACACAGCAAGTCTTTTGCAACACATCTTTCCCCTTCTATACTTCCGAATATCGCTGTTGCGAAATCATTTATTATTCTCCAATTGGATCACTGCTTCACGCGAGGGCGTTTGTTAACCTAATCCGGCGTTCTCAACCAAGCGCTTGCGAACTGAAATACGATCTCAACATTTCGATTATAAGATTAGTGACTGATGGGGAATTACATGTCAAATCTAAATTACGCCCAACTTGAGATTTGTTGCTGTATGCGGGGGCGTTCGAAGGTAGTGATTCGAATGACAGACAGTGATTAATTTTCTCGGAAAACAACACCGTAGGTCTCGAAGAGAACTTGAGCCAGATTCGGCTGTCGAACCAAGGTTGGACGATACGATACCACTTTGAATCATGTTATCGAACAATTTCGTTGTTGTAGTAGATATTGAACAACAATTGATTTACACCTCTGTGCTTCTTATCCACTGGAATCATTTTCTACTTTGTTCCAAATGAGCGTCTGCCTTAATCTGCAATTGTTTTTTTTCTGATTCAACCCTACACTAGGTGTATGTTCAACGAACTCGTTGCCTTTCCTTCTTTCACGTGTTTTGATATCAAAACAGCTCATGTTTGAGGGATAACGTTGACAATTGCTCGTATTCTGCCCATATGAAGCATCTGCGGAACGTGACATGAAAGCGGCGCAAGTATTGCCGGCCGTCTGTGTACCGTTCGTCATACGGCGCCTTATCAGCTGCTTATCTCCTTTACCTCACGAGTTGAGTCCATTGTCGATGCGTTTTATTTTTTGTTCTCTCTCTGTGTGTCATTTCACCCCGATAATATTCAGTCGCTTGCCCAACATCCGATCGATCGATACTTTTTATTCGCCCGCACACGTAACCACCTATTTCACAACATATGGTTCGAATTTGTTCCCTCACTAATCGATCCATTAAGGGAGCTCAAGGGCGATTTTTTAAAATCTTTACAGTCAATTCAAGTTTTCCAGTGACCGATGGAATCTAAATAGACGCGCTTCGAAGGCAGCGTTTAGTTCGGGTTACGAGATTCGGGGGTGAATTTTAATTTTTTTTTTCGATACGTGGTCATTGACAGCAGGTGCAACGGAGAATTGTAGTGAACTGTAGTGAACGTGTGGATGTGAATTTGATATTGGAATTTTAATTGTGACATAAAGTAAGTGATTACGTTCTCGGTGTGTAATACTCATGGAATCGAACATGGTGGAGGATGGACTGGTGGAAATGCCGGAGAAACAGAAGAAACGGAAATCACATTTATCGAAATTTAGAGAACACTACTGGTAAGATCGGTATCCGCCGTTCAAAGTTATTAGAACATGTGGAAAACATCTGATAATGATGGTTGGTGATCAATGAATCAATTTTTTTTTTTCTTTATTAAAGAGATTTTCAGCCAAAGGCTGGTTCATCTCTAAGTCAATGAATCAATGCATTATGCATGAATTGATTAACGAGCACTACTATCTGCAGCGATGGTTATGGTATATGAGCAAAATAATCAATGTTTATTAGTACCGTCATGTGGTGCTACTTTGAATGCAGATTTCAAATACTTTCAAATATATTGAATAATGATAAATATAATGAGTATGTAATCTATGGGCTTTAAGGGCTAAATTCGTTGGGAAATAAATTTGTTGTTTATTTCGTGATCAACAAATAGTTGTTTGTACCAGCTGAAGAGCTAATTTTGACATTTTTTTAAATCAGTTGAATTAATAAAAAACATAATTATTTCGGACAATCTTGGTTTATTTGTCTAGAACTAGGATTTGATTACAAAAATATTATCATTCATTATCAATAAACAATTCGATATCAGAAGAAGTAACCGAAACGATTTCAAAAAAGCGGCTGTTTTGAGCTATTTTATTCGGAATTTTTCAATGGCTTTCGCCATTTTGTGAAAAAAATTATAATTTGAATGTGAAATCAACACGACTACCGCCGACTACCGAATAAACGAATAGTTTTTTTTATTTTTATTTTTATACACTTCCCATAATTTATGAATGATGATAATAATGCTTATTGAGCAAATGTTACAAAGGCTTGATCCGGACGATTCATCAACAAAATATTAAAATGTAACATTTTTTCAGCATCAAACTGAAGTACAGGTCGGACTCGATTATATACAGTTCGAATTTTAAATGGAAGCAACAGAATTGTCCTGCGTAGCGTAATTTTTGAATTAGAGCCATTTTAAGGCAAACGGAGCCCGAAACAGATAGAAAATTAAATAACTCTAATTAGAACATTTTTTCATCAACACCCCCTGAAGGAATTCGGATTTTTCATATGAGAAACGTATTTTATGACTTTAAGGGGATGAATCAACAATTAAATTCTTCTTTTATATTAAAAACACGAAAAATATATGTTTAAAAACAAATGAAAAAATATTTTCCTTTTGACTAGATTATATACAGTAAAAAGAAATCGGAGACTGTATATAATCGAGTCCGCCCTTTTCTAAGGCAAATAATACAAAACGAAATAATTCTCGCTTCACTAGACGTCAATTGTCTATTGATGTGATCATGTTCGAGTCCTGACATCTAAGCAAATCCACGGCTTATTCTAGACAACTCGAGGTACAAACATGTACATTGACACTTGTAATCAGATCTGTTAGAGAACATCGAAAAGTGTAGGAAGTAGTTCCACACGAAGCCCAATTTAATATTTCAAAAGTGTCATTTATGAATATGTTCTGTTCATATACGTGTACCTAGTACCTAGCCTAGGCCTGAAATGTCACGTCTAATATCAATTCATATATCAGCCATTCCATGTGAAACCGATACAGTGGTTCTCAGATTTCCGTCAAATGTTGTAGTTTTGTTCTTTATCGCAAAACATTAGACCCGTATTTATTTTTTTTTATTTTTCATTAGGGTGCCCATTTCCATTTTAAGGTGGCTCAAAAAATCAAATTTTTCCACTTTTTCCCAAAAGTTTCTATAAGTTTCTTCGGTTTTACAACAGATGGTGTAACTTGATTATTATTCCAGTGAATCAAATTTCCAGACATTCGTTGGAAAGCTACTGTCATTGCGCGTTTTTTCAGTGTATGTCAAAAATTTGAAGCGTAAACAACGTAGTTTTTTGCCACTTCGAATATGTCCAATTTCGTACCAACGAGAATGTTTTTGCGGGGAATGTTACTTCATTACTTCAATATGAAGAAAAAAGCTGCGGAAAGGCATCGCATTTTGGTGGAATTTATTGGTGACCAAGCTCCAACTGAGCGAACGTATCAGACGGTAATTTTGACTTGGAAGACGAAGAACGTTCCGGACCGCCACAAAAGTTTGAAGATGAAGAATTGGAGGCTTTACTCGATCAAGATCCGTCACAAACGCAACATTACAGAAACGCAGAACTTACAGATACACTTGGAGTAGCTCAGCAAACCATATCCAATCGTTTAAAACCAATAGGAATGATCCGAAAGATAGGACATTGGGTGCCCTATGAATGGAAGTCACGAGACGTCGAGCGCCGTTTTTTCACGTGCGAACAACTGCTTCAACGGCATAAAAGAAAGGGTGACAGTGGGTTCATTACGACAATCCTAAACGTCGGGCAACGTATGGATATCCCGGTCATGCATCAATATCGACGGCCGCACGGAATATTCACGGCCAGAAGGTTATGCTGTCTATTTGGTGGGACCAGCTGGGTGTGGTGTACAATGAGCTGTGCTAAAACCGAAAACCGAAACCATTACGGAGAACCTCTACCGATGACAATTGATGCGTTTGAGCCGTGCACTGAAGGAAAAACGGCCACAATAAGAGCAAGGACACGATAAAGTTATTTTGCTGCACGACAATGCTCGGCCGCATGTCGTGAAACCGGGCAAAACATACTAGGAAACGCTGAAATGAGAGGTCGTATTTCACCCGCTGTATTCCGCAGTCCAGTGTTTGCCAAATGATCCACTCATTGAAAAAATCGCTTTCGTTCGTTCAAATATGATCTTTCAGGAAACATTTCCCCCAGCGGTATTCTATTATTGTTATGTGCTGCAAATCACGACACAAAAGAGAACGAGACAACTCTGCATCGGCTCGCACTTCATTGCACACCAGCATGCAAGCAAAGCTATCATATACGCTTTCAGTGCAGAAAGCTTATTTTCTTCTTTGCCTCTAACATATGCATACCGACCTCTCCATGCATCATGAAACAGCAGGATCATACGGACAACGCAAAGCGAAAGATTCATATTCAGCTAATGTAGCAGATCCTGATTTTTAAGTCTCAGAGAGTGCAAACTATATGATTATTTAGCTCGATAGAGGCTAAGGGAAGGGTATTCAGATTATATTTTCCATTTTTAACGCCGCTATCCCTTGAAATGTGTATATTCATATAGACCGCATAGTTTTACTAGCAACACCGCTCCAGTGAGAAGCAAAAACTCTCGCGTTTTATCTCTTTTCCCATTCGCTGCTCTCCGCTAATGGTGACGTAATGATGACGTAATTTTTCTTGTATCATTTATTGCTTTACACTTGTCTGTGCAGTGGGTTTCGCTATAGTAAAATGAGACGATATATGCGGTTCAAACTTGTATGCACGCTTCGAAAATAGTGTGCCATGTTTGATACAACTCGAATATGCAAACAACAGTCTTCGTTCCTCTCTTAGTTTAATCACTAAATGTTACAAAAGGGATTGCTGACATTCATACAAGTATCTGAATGATCCTCTCATATTTAGTTATATGTTTATTTATTTACACCGTCTTCGACTAGTCGTACAGACTGTAATTTGCTTATACCTATGATAGACATTTTATCCTATTTCTAAAAGCGTTCTTAGTCAAGTTTAAATCATACACATCACAAATAAGATTGAATTGGCGGAGGCAAGAATCGAACGGATTGTTGTAGCCGTAGTTTGTTCTGTGGTATGGTATTGCAAAGAAAGGCGAGTTCCGGAAACGTCTGGGAGGTATGTTGAGCGGGATCTGTGCAAGCAATTCAGGGTAGTCAATAGAACCACCAAGAATATCGAATATAAGTAACCGCTGCATCGTAATTCGTCTGGCTGATAATGCTTCCAATCCTATGAGCTTGCATCTGTCAGGGTATGGCGGTAGGTTGGTCGCATCATTCCATGGAAGTAGTCTAAGAGCGAAGCGCAAAAACTTTCTTTGCACCCGCTCGATCGACAAGGTGTGGACAGCGTGGTAAGGGGACCAGACTGGCGCAGCGTACTCCAGCGTACTGCGAACTAGTGAACAGTATAGTACTTTCAGTGCATGGATATCTGTGAATTCAGCTGCGTGACGTCGAATAAAGCCCATAACGGAAAATGCTTTCGCGGTCGTAACCGCCACATGCTCACCGAATCTAAGCTTGGAATCAATAGTAACTCCAAGGTCGTTGATGCACGATACACGTTCTAACTCTGTCGATTCCATCCAGTAATGATGCATAACAAGACTATTGCAACGGCCGAAAGAAATAATTTTGCACTTATTGCCGTTGACACGCATTCCGTTCTCTCTACACCACACCAACATAGTGATAATATCTGCCTGGAGTGCATCACAATCTGAGGAAGTCTCGATAGTACGGTAGAATTTTAGGTCGTCAGCGAAAGAGAGTTTAGATGAGGAAAGTAACATGTGCAAGTCATTGATAAATATGAGGAATAGCATCGGTCCTAATACGCTACCCTGCGGTACTCCAGATGTAATATTAAAGACTCGGGATCGAGTTGAGTTGAGCGCCACATATGCGGTTCTGTAACGCAAGTACGAGGAAGTCCAATTTGTGATTGAATCTGGAAATCCCATGTGCTTCATTTTCTCGATGAGCATAGTATGCGGAACCGTATCGAACGCTTTCGCGAAGTCAACGTATACTGCGTCAACTTGTCGTCTATCTTCTACTTCGCGAGACAGGGCAGTGACGTAGCACATAAGATTCGTAGTAGTAGAGCGATGCTTCATGAACCCGTGTTGTCCTTCAAAAATAATGGGGGACATCACGTTGTACAAAACTTTGTGCACCAACCTTTCAAATACTTTACTAATACAACACAGTATAGTAACGCCACGATAATTCTCCACTTTTTTGTAGTTGCCAGACTTGTGAATGGGAACGATGTAGGCAGCTTTCCAGGCTTCCGGAAAGGTCATTTCACGAAGTGACTGGTTAAACAAGAGGGTAATTGGTGCCGCTAATTCCCTCGAGCAGTTCTTCAGCAGGAGGGGAGGTATACCATCCGTCCCGCATCCCTTTCTGATGTCCAGGGCATCGATAGTTTCCACAATTTCATTTTCGGTGAACTGGATCACTGGCAGGTCGATGTTGTATGCAGGAATGTGAGCAAAACAACCGCGTCTTGGTACCGGTGACTCTTTGCTAAACACGCTCCCGAAGAACATAGCGAAGAGGTTCGCGGCTTCTGCGATTGTGTTGGCTTGGATACCATTGAAGTTGACGCTACGAGGGATTCGAGTGGATGCTTGCCTTTTTTTCACAAAATCCCAGAAGCACGATGGGTTTTGTTTTACGCTAGTCTGAATCCTGGCAATGTAGTTGCTGTAACTGTCGAACAGCACTGTCTTGTATTGCAGTTCGACATTTCGAAGATAGTTCCGATCGCTTACAGACTTCGAATTGAAGAAGCGGTGACGAGCTTTCCTAAGAATGTTGCGCAGGTTTCGGAGTTCGGGGGTCCACCACGGTTTGCTAGACATTGATCTGAATGAACGTCTTCTGCGAGGCACATTGTCATTAAGCACTGCATAGAGCTTGTCATAGAATGCTGATAACAGTTGTTCTATTGGTCCGGTTTGCTGTAAGAAGTCCCAATTGATAGCGCTCAGAACCGTTTTTAACTGCGCGAAATTGCATAGGTTGAAGTCATAGGAAGGATTATCATCTAACTCGGTGTGCATAATTAGATCGTCGCTGTCCTCGTCGAGTAGTATAACAAAGGGTGCATGGTGATTGTCCACTGACAACAGAGGCGAGCCGGGTTCGATTACGTCCAACTGCTCTGGAAGGCTCACAAATGCTAGATCAAGAAGCCTGCCGTTCGCGTTCAGGTATTGGTTGACTTGTTGCAGTCCAATAGCAAACATTGTTTCGATGAGTGCCTGTTCATGTTCAAGGTTAACGTTTGTGGGTATAAAACCGTTCACATCATCATCAAATTGCCAACGCAAATTTGGTAGATTAAAGTCACCTAGCGATACAACAATATCAACTGCGGCAGCTCGGTTCGCAACGTCCTGTACTGCGTTAGCATGCGCGTAATAGAGATCAGTGCTTGAATTAGGTGGCAGATAGATAACCACAAGGTAGAGGCACCTACGATGAAGTCGTAAGCAGACTGCGACTTGCTCGAGGTGGTCGCAATTCATTAGCGGAATAAACTCGCTGTTGAGTTGAGCTTTAACTGCGATTAGCGCTCCACCTCCCCGAGAATGCTGGCTTGATAACCGGCTCCGATCACAGCGATAGAATATGTAGTCGGTCGAGATCTCAGCACTATCAATGTCCTCCCGCAGCCAAGTTTCAGTGAAGACCAGGACATCGTAATCGCAACTAGTTAGCTGCAAACGTAATTGCGCTATTTTGGTGCGTATACCTCTGACATTCTGATAATACACGGAAATAGGACGTTCAGAGGAGCGCGTTCTCATTTCGACTCCAAAGGTTGAGGATGAAGAGGGAGGATCGGATGGTGCTGGCGATTGGCTGAAATCGTTTGAACTATCAGGTACTAAAATCAGCGGGATACGAGCATCGGACGTGTACTTGCCTGTGGATACAGTTTGGAAGTCCCCGTGTCCACACCCAAACACAGGACCGGAACGACTGCAGGGTACTAGCGATATGGACTCGACTGTGATGGGGGAATAAGGGACTTCCAAATTGCTTGAATCGTTGCGTCCCGGGATGACAGCGTCTGGTTTAAAGGTGTGACTGGAGATGTAGGCTTGGCTTCCAGTATCAACATCGATGTTGTTGATTTTCAGGTACACGAAATTTTCGGAGACCGTAGTCGTCAAATTCGCGGAACACTAGCCCCTCATGCCATGTTGCAGGATCGAGGGCCTTGTCCTTCAACGACTGGTCTAGACCGATTTTAAAAGACACGAAGGACAGCGTGCCGGTTTCTTTCCCTTTAGGGACGAGCTTCATCACAGGAGGATCCACGTCGATTTCGAGATTGGCTTTGACCAAGGCGGCAACAGATTCGGTAGTGACGTCTGGCCGAATTCTCGAAAGGTACAGCCAGAACTTTTGTTCAATATCGTTGGAGCACGTGGGAACTGTTACCGCATTTTCCTGTAGTTTTTTGCTACCTACACGGCAGTCAGGAGCGTGTGCAGTAGTGTCAAACTCGCGAAGTCGTTTAGTAGCTCTTCGAGGCTGGATTACGGGCCACTGCATACTTGTAGCTGCTGATGGTTGAGCTTCAGGCTTAGAATGCAGTTCTTTAATGTCGGTCCTTAGTTCCGTAATGGCAGTCGTCAGTGAGCGGAGTGGTGATTTATCATCGGCTAGACCCGAAATCACGCGGAAATGCGAGTTTTCAAATAACTCGGCGCATCCGTCGCACATCCAGAATAGATTCTTTTTGTGGGATGTGAAGTAGGATTGCATCGCTCGAGTGACTCCGGAACAATTATTGATGTGGAATAATTCGCCACAATATCCACGACAGACTACGACGTCGATGCCTGTTATTGCTTCTGAACACTTCGCACAATGTTTAGTCATGATAATTTCGTTAATCTTTTTTAGTATAATTCCGATGTTGGCGCCGGTGCTGGCCTCTAACTATGCAAATGTATTATATGTTGTATACAAGTTGACCAGTTGCACACAACTGAGAATTCAGCTAATCGTTGGCAGATGGCGCAGCAGTGTACAAAACTATGCTCGGACGTAGAAGCAGAAGTGTAAATAATCAACAACGAACGGTGAACAATGGAGTGAACGATTTGCACTATTTACACTTATTTATACGAATGTCAGATCTGACGAGTTGATATGGTACAACACTGAACAAAATACTATGGTTACAGATCGATTGATAACAATAAAATCAGAATGAAATGAAGTTTAACACAAGAAAAATAATTAAATCAAGACAACAGACAATAGCACGACTCAATACTGCACGCGAAATTGCTAATAATAAATAATTTTTTATTTAGTTATATGTTCGTGAGAGTTTACTTGCATGACACATTGTGTATCATTTGATTTTGATCGAAATCCAAACACTGCCGCAGTCAATGCTCCGTCCGATTACTACCTTTTTCGATCGATGCAACATGGCCTGGTTGACCAGCACTTCTCCAATTTTGATGAAGACAAAAATTGGATCGATTCGTGGTTAGCCGACAAACCGGCCGATTATTTCCGCAAAGGGATCCGTGGATTGCCAGATAGATGGGAAGTTGTGACTAGCGATGGGCAATACTTTGAATATTAAATTTGTAACCATTTTTGCAGAATAAAGCATTAGTTTTTCAAACAAAACGAAGAAAGTTATCGGTACTCCTGTTGAAATTCATAACTTTTGATCCACTTAACCGATTTAGATGATCGACATATTAAATTGAAGCCAATGAGCTAGCCTTTTAATTTTAGTCCAAACCCATGAAAACAATAAAAAACGACTACAATCGATAATTACGAAAACAAAATTCATTGTTGCTATAGGTTCAATATTAAAAAAAGGCTAGCTCACTGGCTTCAATTTAATATGTCGATCATCAGAATCGGTCTAGTAGTTCAAAAGTAATTAAATTTTCAAGAAAAAAATCATTTTTGGGAAAAAATGAAAAAAAATGATTTTTCGGACCACCCTAAAATGGGTATGGTCACCCTAACGGAAACTATAAAAAATACGGGTCTAATTGTTTGCGATAACGATCAAATCTACCACTTTTCACGAAAATCTGAGAACCACTATATCGGTTTGGCATGGAATGCCTGATATGGACGGATTTCGCGCCAACTCGTCTATGGGATTGCTATGATCTTCTCAGAACTTAATGGAACATTACGGGCCTGAAGACCTTACCTAATTAAGCAACTTGGCATACTTAGTTTTCCGAAAATTTATCTAGACTAACATATGAAAAGGGCTAAATATTATTGGTCATTTTTTTATAAAAAAAAGTGATCTATGGAAGAGTTTGAGAAAAATAATTGAATATTCAGAAAAAACACAGAAACAATATTTTTAGAAATTCTACACTGAAAAAAATCGATTTCAAAAATTAAAAGTCGATTTTCTCAAGATGGTCATCTCAGATTTTGTTGAAATGGCAGAAAAAATGGTAGATAAATATTTGGCCCACAACTCTTCCATACATCGCAACTTGTGCATATTTAAGGCAAGAAAGTTTTTCTAACAAAACTTTTTCAAGATTTTTTCTCGAAAATTTTCTATTTTTTTTTTGTGTAGGGGAGAGAGGCAATTTGGCGACGTTAAGCTTTGGTGAGCCCTGGATCTTGGAATTATTTTATTTAATATTGATGCTGATTCATATAGACTGAAGTGTTTTCTATCATATTATCTATTGGATGGGCAAAAAAACTAAAAAAACTTATCCTCCCAAAAGCGTCGAATTCGCCATCTTGCCTCCACGTGGAGGATAGATGCCTGGAGGCAAGTTGGCGAATATGGTTTGGTCACCTAAAAATCAACAAAATGTAATAACAATTATTTATTTATCCTTGTTTGGAACAGTGGAAATGCCATTTTCATCAACACTGTAAATGCAGGGGTTACACATCAATTGAATATAGGCTACCCAAAATCAATATGGCGTCATTTGTTTACCAACATATCATTTGCGAGGGTTGAAATCAGTGAAATCACGGAGATAGTAAAAATAAAGAAAAATGCGCTGCTTTATTTCTAACTGCATGAGCGATTTTCATATTTCGGTTTCACATGGAGTTTAAAGTTAGCCACTATTCGACTATATAACCGGACCGAGTTGTAAACAAGAGTAATTGACAGAACCAAAATGTCAGTGAACCGCAGCAATATTGGGTACACTGGTAATATGAGGGATTTGACGTTTTAGTCATACCCCTGTGTAAATGTCACACGCAGGAAAACGATACTGAGCTTGTATATCTCCCAAAGTTCGAAAAAATAAGTCACAATTTTCTTTATTGAACGCCATTAATCAAGCCGCTGAGGTATTTTCTGGCTTTCTCAAAGATAGCTTATGAGCCTTCATAAATAATTCAACCCATGTCCGTCCAGCGCATGTTCCTTTGAAAGGGTGCTCTATGCCATTTTTAACGCAAACGAATAGGCAATTCTCCGCAGCTGGACCTGAATGTGGCTTTAAGGCGGCCTTTATTGGACGACGTATCCTGAAATTGATACAGATTTAATATTTCTTGCATAAAGAACATGGAAACGCAAATGCTGAATTGAAAATCTAACCTCCATGTCTGGATATTTTCGTCGATAGCGTCTCAAAGTTGGTTCTGGCACACCGAACTGTTTTGAAGCACCCAGAACAGACAAACCTTCTTCTTTAGCTTTCATAAGATTCTCCAAACTGGTGTCCGACCAATATTTGTCTCTTTTTCGCTTATAAGTTCTAACCATCTGCAATAAAAAACCAAAAATTAACATAAGGCGTAGTGCTCAAATTACGTAACGCGATAAGGGGGTCAAATTACCGATTCGTCATCTTGCCTCCCTCGCCAACTTGCCTCCCTCTCCCCTACAGTTATAGAAAAAAATCAATAACAGGTAGAAATGAATTGATGGAGACTCTTGGATGCCAATATACAGTTTTCAGCTTGTTTTTGTTGTCAAATACAATATGTTTCAATTCAGAGAGCAACGACAGCTCTCAAACAATAGCCATCTGCCTAAAATCTCTTGATCGGTCGGTCAGGTATTGAACGTCGTTTAACAGAAATAGAGAAAATACGTTTACTGGGATATACCCATCTGTTGGATGCTACAATGCGAATTTGTGAATCTTGTTTGGCAGTGATTTGGCACAATAGTTGTGTTCCAAAGAAAAACCACGTATAGATGAGGATAACACTAACCAAAATATTGAAGTCACGAAGTCCGTCTATGTCATGAGATGTCATTTCATTCATTAGTCACAAATTACGGCAGATCGAACATGAGAATCATGTTTTTGGGACCTTCGTCCCACTGCCGTTTGCTTTACGCAAGTTTTGGTTTCAGGTCAGAATAAAACAAAATTCGGCTCCCATGGTCTGATTTCTTATACACCCAAAGTTAATTTTTAGCACGTGTTCTGGCATCCCGATTTATTACATTAAATGAGCTGAAAGATAACATAAAATGTTCTACTCCCTAATACATGTATATCATTTGTATAATATATATGCTAGAGCCAATATAGGGGAGCGAAACAGGAGACACATTTAAATGAAAGCATATGAAAGCTTTCCGTACAGTTTGCCAAATACACGGCCCAGACAGAGAAAGATATATTCTCGTCCATGTTCTTCTTCATTTTATGATGAGGTGTAATATTATCACGCTCCTTTATAATAGCGCTGGCAGCTATATGGATAGCGTAGTCGTGTAAAGTATCTTTGCATTCCAGCCGGCCTTGGTTCGATCCCCATTGACGTCGTATGGACTTTTTTTTGCACAATCCCAAATGAAAAGATAAAAGAAAACAGAAAGAGATGTCTGCTCACATACATACAAACCGTTTTTAAGCTTTTAAAATAGCTCATTTTTTGCCCATTTGACTTCTCATGCACAGGAAATGGCATCTTTTCTGCCAAAGATGACATGTTTTCTGCCAACGCTAGTTTGGGTGTACAGGGCGGACTCGAGTATATACCATTTCGGGTTTATTTTCACTGTATATAAACGAATCCTGTATATAATCGAGTAAAAAATTTTTTTTTTATTCGTTTTTATGCATATATTTTTCGTGTCATGAATACCGTTCTGAATCATATATCGGACAACATCATATTTCGGACACGTTGTTCTAATATCTTGAAATGTTTCATGCACTGATGATATAACTATAAATTTAATATCACAATTGCTTCTTTAGAGTGATCCCTTGGTTTCACTATCACTTCATTTGAGAATAACATTTGAATTATTACATAGTAGGAACAAATTCAACAGCACCACTCATTATCGTTTGTGTTTGACGTTTGTTTTGCGTGAGCACGTAGAATTTACCCGTTCATAAATATTTAAATTTCTCCCGTGTTTCATCTGTTCTCATCATCGTTAACCGTTTACTGTGATTGCTTAGTAAATGTTTCGCAGTTGACTATAAAATATAATCAAGTGTAATGTAATTTTCGTCCATAAAATTACAAAATAAAGTTTGATTCTTATTCGCTTTATTTGAAAAGCATTTTTTCGATGATTTTCTTATGTTTTCAATCAAATAGGTACCAAAGTAGAAAGCTTAAAAGCATATTGAACTAATCTATTAAAAATATCTTCTGACGAGCGAACAAATAAAAAAAGAAGGAAAAGGCAAGTTCAAGAAGCTTCCCTCAATGGAAGTAAAGATCTTGGACTATCGCCAACTCGGGAAACTCTCCCATGATGGGGACCAAACTAAATTTACGCCGTCAGACTCGTTTCGAGTCACCTTTGCTGGTGCCGCCCTCCCTGACTACGTTATGGTGGACAAATTGAGACTACCTGTGCGACTCTTCGTGCCAAAGCCCATGACTTGCAACAAATGCAAGTCAGTTGGTCACACTTCAGATTAGTGTGCCAACAAGGTGCGCTGTGCCACTTGCGGAGAGCAACATGAGGGGAAATCCTGCAGTGCGACTGAGCATAAATGTCCATATTGCGGAGGATCCCCACACGCGCTCTCAGCTTGTGAAACTTACAAGAGTTGCTGGGAGAAACAGAAGCGCTCTTTAAAGGAACGCTCGAAGCGCACTTTTGCGGATATTTTAAAGGGCGCTTCTCCACTGGCCCAACAACAACAATCAATATCGACACACAATACCTTTTCCACGTTGCCAGTTGACGATATGGAAGCGGACACAGCTAGCGGGGGCACACCGTGTATTTTCAAAGGGAATCCCCGGCGCAAAAATGTGACCACTCCCAAATTTCAAGAACAAGTCCCCCCGGTGAAAACCCCTGTTAGCTTGCCTAAAAAATCGAGTGCAGCGGACAAGCCAAATCAGGTTCCTACTGGCTTCCGTGGGAATAGTTCACCTTCGAACGACCCAGCACTCGAGGGGACATCAAAAACCCCAACTGTCCCTGTTTGTCCGTCCAGCTCAACTTCCCAATCGGGATTTATAAAGTTTTCTGACCTTTTGGATCAAATCTTCAAGTGTTTTAATGTTTCCGACTCCATCAGAACCCTTGTCATCTCAATGCTTCCAGTATTAAAGACAATTTTACAGCAATTGATGCAAACATGGCCCCTCCTTGCAATGATTATCTCTCTTGATGTCTAATTTAGATAGGTCGGAGATATCACTGTTTTTCAGTGGAATTGTCGTAGTCTTATCCCTAAATTGGATACATTAAAATTTTTAATTCATAACTTCAATTGTGATGTTTTTGCTCTGTCCGAAACTTGGCTTTCTTCGCGAGATGATATCTCTTTCCACGATTTTAATATTATACGCTTGGACCGCGATGACAGATACGGAGGGGTACTATTGGGGATCAATAAGTGCCACTCATTTTTTCGAATCGACCTTCCACCTATTGGAGGGATCGAAGCTGTTGCTTGTCATGCAAACATCAGAGGCAAAGACCTCTGTATTGTCAGCTTGTATTGGCCTCCGAGAGCTGCGGTTAGCCGCAAACAACTTGATGACATGTGCTCACTCCTTCCTGAGCCACGATTGATCTTGGGAGACTTCAACTCTCATGGAACTGCCTGGGGGGAACAGTACGACGACAATCGTTCATTGTTGATATATGACCTTTGTAACAACTTCAATATGACCGTTTTGAACACTGGGGAAACAACACGTGTGCCTAAACCTCCTGCTAACCCAAGTGCTCTTGACCTCTCGCTTTGCTCGAATTCACTATCGTTAGATTGCAAGTGGAATGTAATCCAGGACCCCAACGGTAGTGATCACTTGCCAATTAAAATTTCCATCACCATTGGGTCGAATTCTTCTGAATCTATAAACATGGCATATGACCTAACAAGACACATTGACTGGAAAAAATATACGGACGCGATTGCTCTAGCCATCAATTCCAGAGATGGTTTACCTCCATTGGAGGAGTATAACTTCCTTTCTCGTTTGATCTATGACAGCGCGGTTCGCGCTCAAACGAAACCCATCCCAGGTTCCACTATTCGTCGAAGGCCTCCCAATCTATGGTGGGATAGCATATGTTCCAAGCTTTATGTAGAAAAATCGAATGCATTTAAAGCTTTTCGGAAACGTGGAACCCCTGAAAATTTTCAGACGTATTTGGACCTTGAAAATCAATTTAAAAACTTGATCAAAGGGAAAAAACGTGCTTATTGGCGAAATTTCGTGAGAGGTTTGTCACGAGAAACGTCAATGAAAAAAATATGGAAAGTGACTCGAAACATGAGAAATCGCTCTTCAACGAATGAAAGCGAAGAATATTCACATCGATGGATTTTGAATTTTGCACGGAAGGTTTGTCCTGATTCCGCTCCTGTGCAAAAAATTGTTCGAGATATACCACAAGATAGGTGCGATCTTGATTCCGAGTTTTCGATGGTAGAATTCTCTCTTGCTCTCCTTTCATGTAACAATTCTGCTCCGGGATCGGATAGAATTAAGTTCAACTTGCTGAAAAATCTCCCTGATGTGGCGAAACATCGCTTGTTGAACTTATTCAATCGGATTCTGGAGCATAATATTGTTCCAGATGATTAGAGACAAGTACGAGTTATAGCTATTCAAAAACCCGGAAAACCCGCGTCCGACTTCAACTCGTACCGCCCAATAGCAATGCTGTCTTGTATACGGAAATTGTTGGAGAAAATGATCTTGTTTCGCCTTGATCGATGGGTTGAAACGAATGGCCTACTCTCAGATACACAATATGGGTTCCGCAGGGGCAAGGGGACGAATGATTGTCTTGCGTTGCTTTCTTCAGAAATTCAAATGGCTTACGCCGAAAAAAAAACAAATGGCTTCAGTATTCTTGGACATAAAGGGGGCCTTTGATTCTGTTTCAATAGAGGTTTTGTCAGACAAATTACACTCTCGGGGTCTGCCGCCTCTATTGAATAATATGTTATATAACTTGCTTTGTGAGAAACATTTGAACTTTTCTCACGGAGATTCGGCAGTAAGTCGGGTCTCTTACATGGGCCTCCCCCAGGGCTCATGTTTAAGCCCCCTTTTGTACAACTTCTATGTAAGCGACATCGACAATTGCCTTACACAAAATTGCAGCCTAAGACAACTTGCAGATGATGGAGTGGTGTCTGTCGTAGGATCAAACGAATCCGACCTGCAAGGACCCTTACAAGATACTTTGAACAATTTTTCAACCTGGGCCATTGGGCTAGGGATCGAATTCTCCACGGAGAAAACAGAGATGGTGGTTTTTTCTAGGAAGCATAGACCAGCAAAACCAAAGCTTCAACTTTTGGGTAAACCGATCACTCATGCTATGTCATTCAAGTATCTTGGGGTCTGGTTCGACTCCAAATGTACTTGGGGGGCCCATATTAGGTATCTGAGTAAAAAATGTCAACAAAGAATAAACTTTCTCCGTACAATTACCGGCACCTGGTGGGGAGCCCATCCCGAAGATCTTATTATGTTGTATCGAACAACTATTCTCTCAGTGATGGAGTATGGCAGTTTCTGTTTTCAATCAGCTGCCAAAACACACCTCATTAAACTCGAGCGAATTCAGTATCTTTGTCTCCGTATTGCGTTGGGATGTATGCCCTCAACGCATACCATGAGTCTCGAGGTTTTGGCAGGCCTACTCCCACTAAAAGATCGCTTCAATTTATTATCTCTTCGGTTCCTCATCCGGTGTAAGGTTATGAATCCATTGGTGATCGGAAATTTTGAGCAATTGATCGAGCTAAATTTTCATTCTGGATTCATGAATTCATATCATGAATTCACCTCTATGCAGGTTGTTCCTTCTTCGTATATTCCCAACCGTGTTTGTTTTCCTGACTACATCAATTCCTCTGTACATTTCGATCTGTTCATGAAGGAGAAAATCCATGAAAATCCAGATTATCTTAGATTGGGGTTCGTTCCTACAATCTTCAATGCAAAGTATGGGCGTATCAATTGTGATAATATATACTTTACTGATGGCTCCTCTATGAATGAGTCCACAGGATTTGGAGTGTTCAACGTATTTTTTAGCACCTCACACAGTCTTCAGAATCCTTGCTCGGTATATATTGCTGAATTGGCAGCGATATACTGGGCGCTGGACAGCGTCGCCTCACGACCTGTTGAACACTATTACATTGTAACGGATAGTCTTAGCTCTGTCGAAGCTATCCGTTCAGTGAGGCCGGAAAAGCACTCGCCGTACTTCCTTGAGAGAATACGAGAAAATTTGAGTGCTTTATCCAGACGCTGTTATGTCATTACCTTTGTCTGGGTCCCTTCACATTGCTCAATTCTGGGTAATGAGAGGGCTGACTCATTGGCAAAGGTAGGTGCAATTGAAGGCGATATTTATCAGCGTCAAATCGCCTTCAATGAATTTTATTCTTTAGTTCGCAAAAATACCATCGCAAACTGGCAACGTAAGTGGAACGAAGATGAATTGGGCCGGTGGTTTCACTCGATTATCCCTAAGGTTAGCCTCAAACCGTGGTTCAAAAGTCTAGACTTGAGTCGGGACTTTATCCGCACCTTCTCCCGACTCATGTCCAATCACTGTTCGTTAGATGCACTACTCTTTCGTTTCAATCTTGCCAGCAGCAATCTCTGCGTTTGTGGCCAAGGTTATCACGACATCGAGCACATTGTTTGGTCGTGCGAGGTGTATCTGGTCGCCAGATCGAATTTAGAAAACTCCCTTCGGGCCCGAGGAAGACAGCCCAATGTGCCGGTGAGAGATGTGTTGGCTCGGTTAGACCTTGATTACATGTCCCATATATATGTTTTCCTTAAAGCTATAGATCTTTGTGTGTGATTGTCCCTACATCCTTATACCCTCCTTTCCTTCCTTTGCGGGTAATTCGTCCCCTTGCTATAAATAGTAGAATAAGTTGAAATGTAAATAAACTATAGATATACGAATAGATTTAAGAATTGAGTGCTCATCAACATTGTACAATTTCCTTATATCCCATCCTTCTCCTAAAAATATGTCACCCTTCTAAACTCGAGTACACCGCGAGTAATCGGTTTTCCACCTTACTAACCATAGATGTAAGAAAATTGTTTCTATATATATATATATATATATATATATATATATATATATATATATATATATATATATATATATATATATAGATTTAAAAATATATTTAAGAATTCGGCTCCTTTAAACTTAAGTAACTGAGCCTGTAAAAAAAAAAAAAAATTAAAATATCTACCAAATAATACCTGTGCATAAAGTTTAGATCTGTTTTCTGCATAATAAGCGTCCGAAATATGATTCGGAACGGTATAAAAGAAAAAAAATATTTTTGATCCATCACCTTAAAGTCATAAAATACCTTTCTCATATAAAAAATCCGAAATCGTTCAGGAGGTGATAGAGGATAACATTTGATGAAAAAGTCCTTCTACGCATATGTTCGAATTTCAACAATGACAGAGTTATAGCACTTTTTGTTTTTTTCGGACTCTCTTGCCTCAAACTGGCTCTACATTAAAAAGAACGCTACAGAAGACGATTCTGTTACTTTCATTAACTATATTATATTGACTATATATTCATTTTTCCCTTTATTATAATTTTCTTATTTGCTTTTGTTTTATGTTTTCTCTTTTTATTTCCTTTTCATCATTTATGGATATTCCGTTTTGCATTAATTGGCTCTTCGCATCGTAATGCTTTACCACACGCAAAACCCAATCACACATGACGCTCGCTTCATCCATACCGCCGGATTTATCACACCCGCACGATTCATCGCATGCCTTACCCTGCCTGCTGCTGCTGCTGACTGCTAATCCCATCAACTCCGGCTGATGAATCAACGCACCTGCAGGACCCGTAGAGCTAGTCAAGATGTGATACTGTCCAAAAGCTCAGACAGCCTCAGCCCGCCCTTCAGAAGGTCAGTTATGATTTTTTTTGTTTCTGTTCTTGTCTTTCTTTGGTTATGTTATTTATATTTATGATTTAATTTGATCGTGAGATTTCATCACGTACGCGCAGAATTTTAAGCATCCAGAATTTCCAACAATAAAAAACACTCAGCAGCGCCGCCTTTAACCGCTCTAAAGAGTCCTCTCGGAGAAGCCTATCAATCACCTGATTTTCGGTTGTTACGAATCGTAATCGTTCTCGAGTTGTTGCAGACTTCATTATCAGATTTGACAACAAGACGTTGGAGCACAATGCTGTTGCTGCTGCTACCAGGGTCCCCGAAGTAGGTGAACCTAAAACACGGAATCTAATCAAGTCTGAGGGTAAAAAATAAATCACGACGACAAACAATGACTAATTGGGGTTAGATAAAGACACCTCACGGGTGTCGATAATTGCAGAAGTTTGTTTGTTTTATTATTTTTTTATCTCTAATCTAACTTGATAGACAAGAGCGCCAAAACGCGCCAAGGGATAGTAGTAGCAAGTAAACCCAAACATTGGGAACTCGGAGCAGATTACATAGTCGAATTGAGACTGTTGAATAACCATAAAAAATCGAACGTAGCAGCGAACCTCATTTCAACGATCTACGTAATACTCGTAGCTGCGATGCGAAACAAAAAATTGAATCAAATGACCTTTGTAAACCCTTTTGATTCCTACTTGATGGTCTAGTTTCTCGTTTGCCGAAGTCCAAATGGATCGCTACCGGAGATGGTGGGCGCCTAATGACTTCTCGCCAAGGGCTTATCTCGGCTTCATGAATTGCTGTAATAGACTACCGGTTAGATTTTTTGACAGCGCTCTTGATAAGCTGTTTACGAGGTGTTGTAAAGTAAGCTTTTTTGTTTGACTACGAACGCGGGCACGAGATGCTGAGATGGATTTCACCAACTGTGTGTAATTGGCTTTAGGGTGTCACTAAAGCCTTCGGGTTATTTAGGGCTATAAAAATGATAAATCCAATCCTTTCGTCGATTTATTTCCCTTCAATCAATCACGCTATGAAATATAGCGTGATAATCCGATCAACCGATTGAGGAAGTCGTAAAAGGAACAAATCATGTTGTCTGAGAACTCAACCGATTTTTTTCGGACATATATCCGTATTTTAGATATCAATAAATTTAGCCGATTCAACAATTTGTCAGTCCTCTGTTAATCCATAATAATAAAACGATGGACAGTAGTAATGGGGGAAATGCTTTTCCTCATATAAACCGGTGCAAAATGATGGCGCTCATGGCCTATCGTACAGGTTGGCATTGAATTTATGGCGATCGTTAATAAGTCATTGTTTCGGCGTGTTGTATCATCAGTGCTCAATGGTGCTTCCACTACGGCGTCGCATGACCTACATTTTTTTTGTCTTTCGTGCCACACTCGATTGCAAAACCAAGTTCATTAACACCGTTAGTTTGAATTGCACCTAGCGTTTACCACCACGGCATCGTTTCAAACACGCTGGACATAACGTATTTATTTACTTTTTTTTTTTTGCTCACGGAGAACTAATAGTTTTCCCCACGAGACGTATACTTTCGATTATTTCGTTATATATCAGCACAAACAGCAACCTTCAAGCTACGGTGGCTAAAGTTGTGCACACTTTGGGTTTTTTTGGTTCAATCACGTGGAACTGCCGGGCTGAATCTGGCGCACATTTGTGCTCTTACTTTTTGATGATGAAGTGAAAACGATCAAATGGTAATATGAGATCGAGAAATAAATTAAATTACTGCTCACAATTTTAATGATTGTGAAACCCTTGTTTTACAGCTATTTGAGAAGAAGAACCTGTTGTCGACAAAAACATATCGTTCTTTTCTCCGTCGTAATTTTTTTTTTCGAATGCCGTTAAGCTCTTTTCAGCCCCTTCGGTCTTTCACTCACATGATTCAAGATAGCTTCTTGATAACGGTAAATTTGGGTGCACGTAATACAAATCATATTATCAAATTATTAACACGAATTAATATTATTCCATCCGCGACACATTGTGGATTTTCATCACTGAAATTGAGACACTAGGCAACACTAAAACACAAGTATCATGCTACATGTCGTTCAGTTATTGCCTCAGTAAAATCACAGCTTTCGTGCAACGCAACAATTTTCCGATTTTTTTGAAACTTGGTACTTATGATGGAAGCTATTTAAAATAACAATTATCATATGACCAATTGAAGCTACGATTGATTTTTTAAAAGGGAGTTTTCAAAATCGTACTACATGTCTCATTGAATTATGGTGTCGAAGTTGTTATAAAATTAATTAACTATTCCGAAAAAAATACATTTTAAATGCACTGGAAGTCTTGCTCATAAATTTAATTTAATCATATATATCTCATTGTGTTTTGATTGTTTTTAGTTATAAAAGTTTTTAATAAGAAATTCAATTTTTGAGTAAGATTTTTTAACGGTGCATTTACAAATTTTATTTTTCATAAATGGTTCATTAATTTTCCAAAAATTTTGTCAAACATTATATTTCAATCAGAAATCAGGATTTTGAGTTACGATTGTTTGAAAGAAATATTTGATTTTGAATACCCCTTTTAAAATATCTGTCGTAATTTAAATTGGTTATATAATTGGGATGTTGCAGTCTTCAGTGCTCTGTACGTGTGCCCGATACGGGATACTTCCTATTGGGATGCAGCTGACTGTTTATCAGCAACGCCCCCCTAGTCTGCACCCCATAATTAGCGTGGTGCGTCTTTCTCGACACGAGGAATCCAGGATAGAATGATCACTAGCCGGCGCAACCATCAGCTCGTGTAGAGTTGTCATGAGCGGTACAACCTTTGGCTCTTGTTGAATGATCAGTGGACTGCACAACCTTTGGCCCGTGTGTCTGTAAAGAGTGTGTGTATGTATTACCGCGACTAAGTAAAAGTTTATAGATCGGATAGGAGGGATATGAAACAGGGACACAACGAATGAAACATCATTAAACGTTGACATCGGCGTTTCTGAGGAACAGGTATAGATGGAGCAGAAGATCAGGACCACGGATACCTAAGATATCCCGGACGGGGATATCCGATTGTCTGCCTTGTGTCCTCAATGCTCTAGAGAGCTGAGAGCGGACAGCATGGAACCGGATACACGACCAGACAACATGCTCGATGTCGTGGTAGCCATCGCCACAATCACATAGATTGCTTGCTGCGAGCCCAATGCGATAAAGATGCGCGTTTAGGTTGTACTGATTGGACATAAGCCGAGATATCACGCGAATGAAATCACGACCTACATTCCATGAACCATGCACTCGTCGAGACCTTAGGGATAATCGTGTGTAACCAACGACCGAACTCATCTTCACTCCACATGCGCTGCCAACTTACGAGCGTGTGTTGACGAGAAATGTGAAAAAAATCATTATAAGCAATTTGCCTTTCAAAAAGTGTGCCTTCTGAAGCGCCCACCTTACCTAGCGAGTCCGCTTTCTCAAAATTGGTCATATGATAATGACATTTGTAATTTTGGGTAGCTTCCATCATATGTACCAAGTGAATGTTTTTTTCTATGCCAAATTTCAGACAACACTGTAACTGACTTCACGACCGATTCGATAAGTTTTTATATTGCACTCTGCAATCAAGTTCTAAAACGATTTAATTTCAATGTTTTTTTGACCACCAACAAGACGATAATTGATCCAACTAATGTCATAGAAAGGAAGCATATCTCAAGGATATCGATAATGAACTTCAGGAGATTCGAAACCTGGATTTTACTGATTTCACTGTAAACAAACGCAAGGTTGTTTCTTTCTTCTGGGGTAAAATTTTGTTACTAAAAAGGAATGAAAATAATTTCGTGTTTCCCAAATTGAGAAAAAAATATTACAACATTTCTGATTCTCAGCAACCGTTGAACTATTGCTTTCAGAATACAATTCGAAGAAAACGAATTAGACATAGAACAGGAACAAAAACTTTGCGGGGAATTCTAGCTTCCAAAAATTATGTAAACATGCATAAAGAACAGTCAGGATTATTTAGAGTGATACAAAATATAAAACCAAAGTATAATGTTAAAATCTATGATCACAAACAGGATAAGGAAAAATGCTATGGTACATGCGTATTAACGCCACCGAAGCGCAATTTTTTAATTTTATTTTTTCGAAATAAAATTTATTCTGATGTTTATGTAATGAGGGACGAAGTCCTCATTTAACGAGGATAAGGGACCTAGAAAAAATAAATTCATTATTAAAATTACGTTCCGGTGGCGTTAACACGTAAGTACCATTGCTACATACTGACACTGTTACTGTCTATCCTAATGTTTTTTGCTAATATAAACAAAATTGAGAATAAAATATAAAATCAATTATTTTAGTTTTTTTTCCAGTTTTTTGTAATTTTTCCAGCTTTTTCAAAAATTTGGTTGGCATCTCTGGTTATACATGTATTATATTGGTTTTCATTTATATTTTCAATTATTCCTTTTCCTATCATTTTATATAAAACTAGCTGACCCTGCAAACTTTGTCCCGCCCAAAATTAGTTTTTTGTTATCAATACCTTCAAACATTCACGTTATCTTACTATGAGCAAGTTCATGGGTCCAATCGCAGAACTGTTTATTGATTGATCTTCTAATCGACCCCGTTGAATTTTGTATGGTAGCTCCCCCTTAGAGAAGGAGTGGAGTGCCTAGCCACCATAGAAACATTTATTACACCCCTAAACCTCCACATGCCAAATTTGGTTCCATTTGCTTGATTAATTCTCGAGTAAAGCATAAATTTGAGTTCCATTTGTATGACAGCCCCCCATTAGAGAGGGGATGGAGAGCCTTGCCACCATAGAAACATTTATTACACCCCTAAACCTCCATATGCCTAATTTGGTTTCATTTACTTGATTAATTTTCGAGTAATGCAAAAATTTGTGTTTCATTTGTATGGCAGCCCCCTTTAAGAGAGGGGCCGGAGATTCTAACCATCATAGAAACATTCATTGCTTCCTAAAACCCCCATATGCCTAATTTGGTTTCATTTGCTTGATTAATTATCGAGTATATACACGGACTTCTCAGCTGCTTTTGACAAGATCAATCACCAAATTACAATTGCTAAGCTGCATCGCATCGGGTTCAATGGACCACTACTGCATTGGTTGGAATCATATTTGACTGGTCGAACAATGAGCGTCAAAATAGGTGACTTCATATCCTCCCCTTTCGACGTAACATCAGGCGTTCCACAAGGAAGTCTTCTAGGACCATTGATTTTCGTACTATATTTAAACGATGTCAATTCTGTTCTCAAATGTATGAAGCTTTCATATGCTGATGACTTCAAACTCTTCGTGCGTGTAAATAACCGTGATGATGCGACTTTTCTACAGCGACAGTTAGAAATCTTTGCCAGCTGGTGTGAAGCAAATTGTATGTCGCTGAACTCATCAAAATGCTCTGTCATCTCTTTTTCTCGCAAACACACAACGATACAGTACGATTATGAGCTTTTCGGATCGATACTCAACAGAGTCACATGTATAAAAGACCTGGGAATTATTTTAGATTCGAAGATCACGTTCAGCGAACATATCGCATACGCAGTCTCAAAGGCTTCCAAGGCTCTTGGATTCATTTTCCGCACTACTAAACACTTTACGGACATACAATGCCTTAAGGTTTTATATTGCTCTCTGGTTCGCTCGATTTTGGAGTACGCTTCGGTCGTCTGAGCTCCATATTACCACAATAACATACAAAGAGTGGAGTCTGTGCAGCGTAAATTTGTCCGTTATGCACTGCGTCGTCTCCATTGGAATGACCCTCAAAACCTTCCAAGATATGAAGATCGTTGTAAGCTCCTGGGTTTGGATCAGTTATGCGTGCGACGTAACACAGCTAGAGTTGTTTTCGTTTACGATCTCATCCAATCGACTGTTCTGGATTGTTAAGTTGCATTAATTTCAACGTCAGAAGGAGAAATCTGCGTAACCACGAATTTCTCCGCCTTCCAACTGCACGAACTAATTACTCTCACCATGAGCCTGTTGCTAGCATGGCTCGAACATTCAATCGCCATTTTGAAAACATCGATTTTCATATATCAAGGAACAGAATAAAAAATCGTCTTAGACAAGCTCAAACGTTATAAGGTTAAGACAATTAGTTAAGTAGTTAGTATCATTAGGGTTCAATGTCAACCTGTTGATAAATAGTTAAATAAGTAATGCAGAAATTTGTGTTTCATTTCATTTGTGTTTTATTTAACGCGTGTAGCGTTTAAAAGTTGAGAATATGGTAGAAACCGTCTGATTTACAGTCAGTCTTCTTTTTCAAAAATAATAGTTTCTCCATGACCATCTGTAGTTGCTTCTACAGTTAATGTCCATCAGATAATGTGTTCTATGTTCACAGTGTGAATCATACTAAACAACATCAGTCCTTTTATCCGATCGACAGCCCTGATTTGACATTCCATTGATTGAAACTTACTATTTCAAAGCATCAACGTTTCTATCCGTTAATTCATCCCATTGCATATTTGCATATGTGTAAACTTGACATATAGACAATTGATGATATCAAGTAATGTAAATATTCTAATCCGCAAGTAGTAGAATCGACAGTCACTAATGAATTTGTTTCACTATAAAATCATTCGATATGTTAAGATCTGGGAGTAAGTCGCACCATTTACGAACCGATTCACGCCGTCCAAGGTTGTTCCGGTAATTTTTCATATTGACAGCTTATTTATTGTCAGCGATTAGAATCGAAATGCCATCTCATTCATGTCGATTCGATAACCCAACCGCCTTTTCCGAAGTACCCTCGCGGCCTCACCGCTCCGCTCCAGATTTAGCGAGGTACTCGCACAACAAACGATTCATTTATCAAACCGTAATTGAATTACCTTCTAACGTTCCGCAGTTTTAAAGAATGTGGACTGTCGGATCGCGGAATTGCGGAATTGCGGCTGGCCTTCCCCGAATGTAAGATCTCGACAGGTCATATGACGTCGCTCGTCGTAACCTTCGCGCGGCTAATTCAATAAGCATCTTTGTTTGAGCTGACCATCCTCGTTTGCGATAGCTCAAACGTTGTTCCCTATAGTAGGACAAGTGGTGGAGAATGATTTCTCTGCGTCGGTCGTGTGCTACAACTTCCGGATTGTGTCAGTCAGTGAGCGGAATTTAGACAGCCAAATGTGGCGAATCACGTTTTGGTGCTGTTTAATCAACTTTGGTGTCTGGTTCCGCCTCGTTAAAACGGAATTCTTGCCTTCGGCGCACAATTTTTGGACGGTTCATTTTGGTGAACGGCACAAAAGGGTGAAATAACAGTAAGATTGAGTCGGCGAACGAGAAGCAATCAATCGGCTTACCGTCTTGTGTATGGTGTGTTGGGGTTGGGTGCTGCTGCGGCTCGGGGTAATAAAAATTCAAAAGTCAATGAGCAGTAAAACTTTCATCGACCAAGCACACACTTCACAGCGGACGTAGGAACCATCCAGCCACACCGGGAGACCATTTGTAGCGCCCCGGGTGTGGTGTTTGGTACATTACATTTATTGGGAAGCTACTTAATGGTGCTGCTACAGAACCGTTTATAGGCTTCAAGCCGACCGATAATGGTCATGCTACAACAATGAACTTGTGGAATTGTATGACAGGTTCGTTACGAAAACTTTTATTCTAACGAAATCTCCGCAGTCCAAAATGGTTCCATACTTGAATGCAAACGTGTTTGTTTCTTTTCTTCTGGAAAAAATTTATAATTTATATTATGAAAAAAATCTGCATAACGAGAGTATAAGATCAGATTCATCTTCATTTTTATCTCCAGTAATATGCCGCAATGATTTTCTCAGATTTCAAAAACAAAAATATGCACGCAGATTTTTGACGCACACCATATTCGTACCAGATTTCAATAACAAATTCATTCTTGCACTTGTAAACCAATACACAAACTGGCTTTCTTCAACGGCACTTACGTTTCTGGAGAAACTTCGTCATCTCAACGTAGTATTACCTGCCTCATTTTTATTGACACCTAGTTGAAATTTATATGCCAACATGCCTTGAATTATTCTAGATTTCGCTCTCAGGCCTCGCGTTTGGCAAAACTTCTGTGTATGTGGCTGTTGATTGCTCGCTGTCTCAAGCGAGATTAGAATTAAATCTTTGCGAACTTAGATGCTCATTCGTATCTAAAGAATTAAATCGTGAATGATTTTTTTTAATATGCGAAATATTCACTTGGCTTAATATTCCCCTCCTGATTTGCTCTGGCGCGTCAGTGCAAACTCCGCATTGAGCTTGATTTGTGCATATTCTGAGAATGCATTCTGAAGCAAACAGTGCTGCACGTCCGTTCAGTTATTTAATTTTGAGGAAAAAAGTTGGAAAAAAGCAAAAAAAAAATTTTTTTTGGACCACCCTAAAAAGGAAATGAGCACCCTTATGAAAAAAAAATCAAAATTACGGGTCTTGCTTTTGCTTTGCTTTTGCGACAAGGAACAAAACTAGCAATTTTAAGGTAAATCCGAGAACCACTATATTGGTTTGACATGGTATATCAATAATTTTCGAAAGTAGTTCTTTGAAATTGTTGACGTGGGACTACGTCTTCCAAGACTGCCAAATCAGAAAACGTCATGTTCTTTATGAGATAGTATAAACTTCAATTTTGATGATTTACATACCAGTCGAATGAAAAATTCTCTAAGATTTTTTTTATAACAATAATTCCACAGAAAAAAACAATGAACAAAACTAACAATTTTAAGGAAAATCCGAGAACCACTATATTGGTTTGACATGGAATGGCTGTATATCAAGAATTTTCAGAATTAGTTCTTCGAATGCTCAATCAGAAAACGTTTTTTTATGAGATAGTATAAACTTCAACAACTATGTTTTATTTGAGCGAATTTTGATGATTTACATACCAATTGAAAGACAAATTTTCTATGATTTGTTTTATAACAGTAATTCCATTCCAGGTAAACGATCTCTCAGACTTTCGTAATATTTGGATGGATCGCTCCTTAAAAAATAAGACCCGTATTTTTTATTTCATCATTAAACTATCCCCTTCCAAGTTAGACTGGTCCAAAAAATCGCGATTTTCTCAACTTCTCAACCGCAGGACCGATTTCTTTCATTTATCCCGAAAATTAAAGATATCTTGATTTTTTATTTGAAAAACTTTTGGAAAAACTTTATTTTGTTTGATAAAATAGGTAACAAAAGTTATTCTGGTTTTTCAGTGCAATGGTCTGCAACGACTTCTTGTTTATTTATTAAATTATTCTGCCATACAAATGAAACACAAATTTCTGCATTACTCGAGAGTCAAGCAAATAAAACCAGATTAGGCATATGGAGTTTCTAGGGTGCAATAAATGTTTCTTTTGTGGTTAGACACTCCACCCCCCTTTCTAAGGGGAGGTTGCCATACAAATGAAACACAAATTTCTGCATCACTCGAGAATTAATCAAGCAAATGAAACCAAATTTGGCATGTGGAGGTTTTAGGGTGCAATAAATGTTTTTACGGTGGTTAGACACTCCACCCCCCTCTCTAAGGGGGAGGTGCCATACAAATGAAAGACAAATTTCCGCATAATTCGAAAACTAATCAAGCAAATTGAACCAAATTTGGCATGTGGAGGTTTTAGGGGGCATGTAACATTTCTAATGTGGTTCAACCTTTCTAAGGGGGGGCTGTCATAGAAATGAAACACAAATTTCTGCATAATTCGAGAACTTATCAAGCAAATCATGACAAATTTGGGATGTGATTGTTTTTGGGTACGAGAAATGTTTCTATGTCATACCATACCCCTCCCTCCTCTGGAATGGAGAGGGGGTCCCATAAAAATATTACACATATTTCAACCAAAAATTTTGCAACCAAATATGACATATGAAAATTTTTGGAAAACTCTGAAGGAAAAGGGGAAAATTCGGAAAATTAAATTCCCATATGTTCTACAATTACATAGTGACAAGCGTTGTTAGTCCATTTGATGTTTGCACTAACGAAACGATCTTTGTTCGAAAGTGGAAATAGATTTTCAGGTGATGAAACACACTGCTATATCTTCTTCTATCTATACCAATAAAAATGTAACGGAGAAACATGTTATTTGCACACGGTTGAAAAATCCTGAACGACTGAATTGTGTCTGAAAATAATCTGATATTATAATGATGAGTTTTGGTAGAAGTACTAGGAATCTTATAGTAAAAGGTAAATTCAACGGGATCGATTAGAAGATCAATCTATGAACAGTTCTGCGATTGAACCCATGAACTTGCGTATTGTAAGAAAACGTGAATGTTTGAAGGTTTTGAAAACAAAACACAAATTTTGGGCGGGACGAAGTTTGCCGGGTCAGCTAGTATCATATATTTCATCCATACAGACTTCATAAAGACAGCCCTCATATTTTCTTTGTGTCACCAGACTAACTGTCTCCTCTTACAATTTCGCCAGACAGAGATCGAGTTCTTTTTAGCAGACTGTCCAGTGACGTCGTACAAAGGGGGGCAGTGATGCTGCGTTTAAGATGCTCTCATTTTAATTCATATGCGATTTCATAGGCTACGGTAGTTTGTCGGTATAGTCTCGAAAAATGTAGCACAACATCATTCGAATCGGGGCCACATTGGTTGCGCGTTCGCTTAGTAAGCGATCGATCGTGAGTTCAAAACTCAGGGCCCTCATTGACTTTGTGTTGTTACAGAATAGCTACGTCCACGCAACAATCATCAGCGATGGAGATCGATCCACGGTCGAAATAAGATCGATTCATCCATACAACTGCTCTGCTCTGCAAGACACATCGGGCTGCTGTTCTATAAATAACTCAACAATGATCAATCAACTGTCTCCGCTGTCCGATGGTCCAACTGGGTAATGGAAGAACAGAAAGAATACTCTTACGCCTAAATGGCTACTGTGTGAATGTACCATATGTAATGGTATAGAAGAAATACTGACGAATGGCAACTGTGTAATGTGCTAATTATAGATATGATAACCATGTGACATGTACACGATTAAAATTCGGCTCTGTTACTGCTAAAATGCTAATGAGCCTTAAAATAAATAAATGGGATAAAAAAAAATCATTCGAATCGACTGTGGCCAATCGCAAAAATTTCGTCAGATTGGTGACTACCAGCTGTTGAAACGGCTGGTTGGTTCTCACTTCTAACAATCTCGAACAAACTGCTCCTTGGTGGACTGTGATGGACTGAGTAAAGTACAGTGGTTGGGCGCCAGGAATTTTGCTAAGAAAATACAATAAGGTGTATCACGGAAACTAATTTTTAAGCAGCATTAGAGTAATTTACTGAGTAATAAAGAGCTGAGAAGCACTTTGTGTGTCTTTGACATAAGTGAGTGATCTTTATGGGTTCAGCCTCTCGTGCCTTTTGAACAATTTTGTTGTCAACCACTGGATCCACATCCGAAATGTCAAATTTTTAAATCGAATTAAAGTTTTGAAAATGTATTATTTTTCAGTGTAATATCTGGAATATAATTGAAAACTTTTTTTTAGAGAAAGTTCAGACAGATTTCCAATCACTCAAAGAGAACTTTTATGTTCCCATACAAATGAAACACGAATTTCTGCATTATTCGAGAATTAATCAAGCAAATGAAACCAAGTTATGCATATGGAGGTTTTAGGATGCAATAAATGTTTTTTACGGTTGTTAGACACTCCTTTCCCCTCTCTAAAGAGGGGGTGTGGGGGTGGTTGAGAGGGTGCTGAACAACTCGAGAACTATTCAAACAAATGGAATCAAACTTAGCATATAGAGGTTTTAGGGATCGATAAGCGTTTCTATGGTAGTTCGACACTCCTCCCCCTTCTCTAAAGGGTGCTCCCATACAAATGAAACATAAATTTCTGCATAACTCGAGAACTAATTAAGTAAGTTGAGCCATATTTGGCATGTGGAGGTTCCCATACAAATGAAACACAAATTTCTGTATAACTCGAAAACTAATCAAGCAAATGGAGCCGGATTTGGCATGTGAAGGTTCTAGGGGGCACGAAACACGTATATGGTAAATAGACACTCCTCCCCTCTCTCTTAGGGGGAGGGGGGTTTTGGTAGAAGTATTAGGAATTTTATAGTAAAAGGGTTGATTAGAAGATCAATCAATGAACAGTTCTGCGATTGGACCCATGAACTTGCGCTTAGTAAGAAAACGTGAATGTTTGAAGGTATTGATAACAAAAACAAATTTTGGGCGGAACGAAGTTTGCCGGGTCAGCTAGTGGAAAATATTAGAAGTAGAGAATAAAACAAACGCCTGTGGTGGTGGCTATAATAATCCATAAAAACGATATTCTATAATCACCATATGATCTGCTTGGAAAACTCAAGTCATATTTGGTTTTAAATAATCAAATAAATCAATGATTAACCTGAAGCCAGAACTCGACACAATCACTGCCATCACGGTTCAGATAACCGGTTAATTACTTGTGAAATATCATCGCAACTTAGCTGTTTGCACAAATTTCTTCATTCTTATCAACAACCAACAATTCATCACCATCATATCTCCTAATGCCGACAAATCCTCAATCATTCACCATATCATCACGCATTGCAAAGTGGAGAAGAAGAAGCGTCACGCAAACAGCATTGTTCGCCGAGATGGTGTGTCACAACAAATGGCAACAAATCCAAACCACCCAAACATCAGTCAGTACTGCCTCCGTTCTGATAATATTTTGGCTTGAGCCCAGACATGAGACTGTAAGCTGTCGGTGACAGCGGCACTGTCATGTATCTCTGAGGGATCTGTAATAATGACTGTAGGGCATGTTCGAAAACAAGCACCTCTCTCTCTCTCTCTAATCGGCGGACACTATCACATGTCGTATCGATGGAACACTAGGTCCCTCCATTCCCTCCTCGTCCCACTTGTAACACGATGCGTAGGGGATGGGGTGAAATATGTAATGGGGGTACACGGAAACCACAGATGTATAGATTTTCCTGTTTTCCAATCTGTCTCTCAGCCCGGAACTACCATGCGGGATGGAACCGCGAGCGGACCGCTCTCCGCACTTGATTATCGCATCATTCTCCGAAAGTGGTGCGAGCAAATACGGCGCGTGCTGAAAGTGTAAGTGGTTTTTATCGAAGCGATTCGGCTGAGGAATCGGACTGATTGATAGGCAGGCATTCGTAACGGGAAATCGATAGTTTGAGAAGAAGCGATGCGATGGGTGGAGTAAGCTCCAGCTAGAGCTAGAGATTGATCTTAATAAGTTTGGTTTCTCAGAACGACGAGTTCATGTTTCAAACGATGGCATTTGAGCTAATAGAATCAGATGTGTTTTGCTAACCGGAAGCATTTTTCATGCTCCTGTCACTCACAATAATGTGAACTTTGTTGATTGCCATTTGTCTGCGGAGAACTAACATAATTATTTAGGCAACCATTCCGCCAGTGTGTAAACACTCCGATACAAATCTGCCGGTCTCATTCGTGTTCGGGGCAAATTTGCCGTGAAACCCGATATGGTGTTAAACACGGTTTAGAGGGTGAAATCCCTTCGGGTCAATACGTTTAGGGCTAATGCCAAATTATGTTACGTTGTACGAAGTTAATTTTATTAAAACATGAACACCCATTCCCCACACACAGGCCGTGCAATTCGCTCCGGGAACGATAAATGTTTCCACCGTTGATTAACTTGTCGAGATAACAACGGTGGGGATGAGTCCTGCTCTAATGTTTTATGTAATGCGCTAAATTGGCTACAGTTTGTCTATCGGTCAGGGGGACGCTCGATAAGTGAGCTTGTCAGTTGCTCATGGTTCTCACATATGTACTATCGAAGAACCGCGGATTGCGCTCTATAAATGTAGAACAGGAATTTCAAGTTCACCTCGAACTATGGTATTCTCAATGAATTAATCGACATGAGACGATCGCGCTACATAGTGCTGGTGGAATCGTTTGGATTAGACACTATCGAACAGCTATGCCCTTGGTTGGAATCACTTAACTGGTTTGCATTTGTTTGTGCAACGGTAACGAACATTTTATTTCCGCAATTTTCCGGTAAGACAAACGATGGTAGGTAGATCTAGTGTATAGAGGAAAAAACGGTGTAATAATTGGGAATGCACTAGTTCTAATTGACCAGAAGAGTACAGTTGTCGAGTATTCATAGAGAGATAGTCATGGTTGCCCAACTAGAAAGTCGAACAATGTAAAACATAACCATGCATAATCGGGCGAAAAACGGTTTATTCTATTTAAATATGTTTTCACGGCTTTTACAGTCAGGCGTTGTAATGTAGAAAAAATAATTAATTTAATTTCCTGACAAGGTAGAACTTTGATTGAATCTTTGGAAACTTATGTTTTCCTCAAATGCAGTTTTTTGCAGTTCAATATACTGTTTTTCGAATTAATCGATTGAATGTTTCACAAAAACAAGTCTTCCAATGTTTTTCAATAGACCGAAAGTTGAACATTTTTGTGGCGTGGATGGAATGGACATATGGTAGGAGTAAGTCGAACAGTGATTGTGATACGCGAAGTATAGAAAATACTATCCGTGAGAGAAGTAAATTAATTTTTTCTTTGCTTTGCTGGTCAAACAGCAACTGAAATGTAAATGAACAGAGAGAAATAATGCGATCACGAGTTGGATGCTTTTTCCATCAACAACTTTTCTCTGCTCGACTTACCCCATCAATACGAATATTTGAATAATATTCACTTATAAATGAATTGACCTATCTGGTACATTCCAAACATCGCTTAGATAACCTGTTGATTTAAATGTTTATCAACATAACTATTTAATTCAACATTTGTTCTTCCAAATTAATTGCTTGTACTTCCTACCAAAGTTTCCGTACCTATTCACCATTGTGGTAATTTTATTTTGCATTTACCGAATTTTCACAATATATATTTTTCCTCTTTTTCCATTATACTGCACAATAATCTATTCTTTCTTATCAGAAATAAATATATGTTTATGCAAAAAAAAAAACAAAAAACAGGAAGTGGATTATATCTGTGTTATAACCGCAAGGTTGACGAAGGACTGTTGTTGTTTCAATGATCATTCGTTTGAAGGTTAATCTGAATCAATTCTCATTGAATGGGTGAATGAATATTTCGGGGAATTCGAGAACAAAAGCGTTATGTTGGAGGCACAAGGTTTTGAGTTTCATTGCCTCTATGTCGACTGAGCGAAGTGACATGATTAGCACTTCATTCGAAAGATAAAATGTATATGAGTTGTATGCCTTGCAAGCAAACAAAAATTGATATAGTCGAATGAACTGAAGGAGATTCATTTCTTTATAATTCAAGACAACAACAACAAATTATTGAAATCATAACAATCTATAAACAAAATAAACTCTTATGCTTCAATACAATTCTAAGTTCTAAGCAGAACTGGATGATTATTTTTTAGCATCATCTCTTCAATTTTTTCTCCTTGGCGCTCGACGCAATTCATCGAAAAATTACAAAACAAACTATATTATATTGTAAATAGAAAACAAAATAAACTCTTTCGCTTCAACACAATTCTAAGTTCTAAGCAGAACTGGAGATTTTCAGCAACGAAGACATCTTTTCGGTTTCTTCTCCTCCACGCTCAACGCCCGTCGGCAATCAATGCTGACTCGATGACCACCAAACGAAAAGAGTTGTGCGTGTGTGTGTGGCGGATGTCTTTAATGCCTCAAGCCCAATGTCCTGGAAAAAAGGCAATGAAGATGGTAGAGTTTCGAGCAGAGCCGATTTTTATTTTTCGGTGAGTTATGATTGCCGAAAAATGGTCTCGTTTTCAGTGACTCCTTGATGCCGATAATGGTTTTTCACTTCTTCAGTACAGCTGAAAACATGCGGCAATATTGGGTTTCAGGACGTTGCTCTAACAGACTAATGTTGGTAAAGTTAGCTTTGATTTTTCGCTCCATATTTTCAGTACCAAATGAGAGACGAAAAAGCATTCTCGTTGAACTTCCGAGATAGCGATTTTCGACATCTCTTTCTCTCTGAAAAAGAATTTTCGGTGAAAAGGAAGAGACGAAAATATCAACAATACACAGTTCATCGAAAACTAGATTGATTGAATGAATATTTATCACGCAGCCGAGCGAGAATTTCGATCTCTGGTTTCGAGTGACATAGCATGCGTTGCCATAATTATTCCTCAAATAGTGACGTCAGTCGTTGTATTTATCTTTGATTGCCCACCACATCCATATGAAAATGCTATTTTCAGGAAGTAATTTATCAATTAATAATGTACTTTTTTTAGAGTTCCCGCTGAATATGATGCTAATGTGATAGCGTGCAGTTTATATTTGTGAACTCACGTCGAAAAAGACGGATAAAAGTGATATTTCCATGTGCCATTTTAATTACCCCACGTTCATAGAAACAAACGATGTTTCATTATTTTAACGTTATGAAGTTGATATTTCGAAAGCTGTGTCGATGTCAGTGTGTATGTTGTGGGAGAATAATCGTCAATTAATCAAAATTACACCGAAAATGTTACTGCTTTCAAGAACTAAGCATACGACTGCTCTCTGGACCTTTTTACCAAATAAATAGTCAGAATAAGCCACGATTCAATTGTCATCTGTTAAAAATACAAACAGTTGAATGATTTCATAAGAATTTTGGCTCAAATTATCATGTAACCATGAGTACGTTCAACATTGTTTTTTTTCTTTCATATAAATTCCATATTGAATGCCATTAATTACGACACGATATTTTGCTTGCCAGTACAGATATACTTCGCCTACTGCTCCACCTCGATATGTACCTCATTGCCTCAAGCCTGTTTTTTATGCCGCTGCTTTCTTGGTCGCCTGCCATTTTTTGTACCATTTTTCTCTCCGATGGTTTCCGTTTTGGCCTTAGGGGGAATCTTCAACGAACTGGACACACCAATGCCGTTTGTTTGCACAAACAGGCTCTTGGTGACACCGCGTCACAACAGCGATAACATGCTCGCATCGCTGTACAATTATAACTGAATGGATTTCCGTGTGGATTTCCCTCAGGCTCATTGGTTTTGAAGTCTGTGTTAGGGAAACCCACAGATTTCAGCGATCGTACATCAACCGCTGCGCAATCATAACTGAGTGGATTTCCGAGGGGGCACCCGATTTAAAGACTTTGAACTTACACCCCAGCATAGCAATTGAGTCCTACGTCAAAAGTTCATTATGAATTTTTGGGTGAAAAACAGAGACAACATATTTATTTCTGTTTTCCAACACCTTTGGCTGGTTCGTCACTTAGAGAAAATTTTTAATTGTTAGATTTTAATTAGCCTTACTTACTGAATTTACCTTGTTTAGTGGTATTTTTTACTTTTTTTCGTTTGTAATTTGTAATTTGTAAATATTAAAATTGAATATATTTTTGAGTTGAAACAATTTTGAGGCAAGCAAAGCCAAAACTGAAAAAAAACACAGACGGTTGAGATTTCGTCATATGTGTGTAGATGTGTAGATTTTTTCATCAAATATATTACAGATTCTCAGTAGATCACTAAACAGTTCTTTAGTCCTTTATTGCGTTATCCGTGATTTTTGTTATCCGCGGTGACTTACCCGACTATTCCGCGGATAATCGGTGTTCTAGTGTAAGCGACTCGAAGATCTTCTGTATATTGACCGGCAGTGAAAGAAAAACAAAGGCCGCTGATCCTTAAACTTCATCGAAAGTTTTGGCACTTTTATAACGGAACGGAAAGACTCAACTGAATTGGGAGTAGTTTCTCATTCCAATGTAAGAAGAGGGCTGTTTTGGGAAGGTCTACCGCACGAGTACTAGATCGCAACGCGAAGTAAAATTGTTTAAATCGATAAAGTGCACCGGAATACTGCAAAATAATTTTAAAAAAAAGTTTGAAGTTCTCGAAAGTTTCTCTTTCGATACAATCTGTAGCTGAACGGAACGGAAGAAAGATTGAGCAATTGGAGAGAAGAAGTTCAAACGAAAATGGAATTCGTTTTTCAAATAAGTGATGTACAAGATGACGAGTCGTTTTTGGGAAAAACTTCGACCAACGGTCATCGATCAAAATCGATATATCGAATTGAAGCCAATGAGCTGTTTCTTTTTGAAAAAATATTGCAAAACATTTTTTTTAATATAAAAGAAGATTTTAATTTTCGATTCATCCCCTTTAAGTCGTGAAATACCTTTCTCATATACAAAATCCGAATTCTTTCAAGAGGTGATAGAGGATCATATTTTATGATAAAAATCGTTCTACGCATATGTTCGAATTCCAACAATGACACAGTTATTGAGCTTTTTCTCCGTTTTGGACTCTGTTTGCTTTAAACTGGTTCTATTTCAAAAATTACGCTACGTAGGACAATTCTGTTGCTTTCATTTGAAGGATGAGAAAATTTTATACAGTACACAGTTGTGGATTTAGGTAGCATTTCAAAAATGAAAAACTTCAAAGTTTCTGGTTTTAAATGTATTACTATTAATTTTATCCAAAAATACATGATAAACATGAATGCTTCTATGAACCAAATTAAAGCTCTCTACCCGCTCTACAATGTGTTCTTTAACACCCATCTTCTATCCTTTTTAATTTCTCTGCAATATCTCTTTAAACAATTCCTCGTGAATCTTCAACTGAAATCTACCAAAATCACGATTTTTACTTCACTGTACACGTAATAGCCAATTAATTTTCACTTCAATGTGGACACAATTCATATTCGCTTGAAATAAGTCATATTTGAAAAGAAAAATATTTTTTTTAACTGTATAGCCTAAAATTGTACATAATCGAATCATATCCGACCTGTAAATTTTTTTTTCCAAAAGAAATACTAGCTAAATGGCTTTAATCTGATATATCGATCATCTGAATCGGTCCAGTAGGAACAAAACTACCACTTTTCACGAAAATCTGTGAACCTATGTATCGGTTTGGCATGAGATGGCTGTATGAACGTTTGTGTCATTAACACTCCTATACTCGCGCGTTGATCTGTCAGACCGAGAAATCAATAATTCGTTCATTTCTCAGAAAATATCAACACTACGACTTTGCGATTCTCTCTAGCTTCGTTATTCGTCGTTCGTTATCGTTTAGCGTATCGCATGTGTTGGTACAAAGGGGACGTGAGCCACTTTTTTCACACTTTCGGTCTGACACACCGACGCGAGTATAGGAGTAACTTTTTTGGACATGTGCCTTTATTCATATTCTAGAATATTGTTGAATGAAATGTATAAATTAATGTTAGTGGCGTGGAATATTTATTGAATATAATGCATAAGATCATTTCCGGACGATTCTTATTTGATTTCAGTCTCTTTTGTAACTGGATAGAACGGCTCCATATATTAACTATTCGTAATTAGATTCATAGGTGCAAAAGCAAAATATAAATGTTTGACTTTCGTATAGTTATTCGTTAATTATAATGGTCATACATATACACACTTGTGAAAGAATTTCACTTGTGGGAGAATTGTAAACAGTAAACTATAAATTAATCGGTAGCTTATGGTAATTTTTAACAGTTACAGTTTCGGAGATATTTTTTTATTATGGACAGTATCGACAAGAAAACAAGAAAAAGAAAAGGAAGTTCCTAGAAAACATTTTATATCATCTTTTTATGCTCCATATAAAAGAGGCATTAATTCTTAGTTTACCAAGAATACAGAGACGAAGAATATGCAAACTTCATATTCCAGATCCTTCATCATCTGGTAATTATCTAGAAGGTCGTTATAAATTCTTCCCGCCGATAAAAGACCCGAAGAAGACGCCACAACTGCATGAAATGTGAAAAATATGTTTGTTTCGAGCATGCAGTTATGCTATGTTCTGATTCTTACTCAAATGAAACCACAATCGATTAATACGTTTTTAGGTTATTTTATAACTCTTTATACTTCCATGAATTATATTCAGTTGCTTACTTTTAATTAATAACAGTGAAAATTTTGAATTTCGTTATTTGTGTTGGAGCATCGAAAATTACTCTGTTTTGAGGAGGCTCAATTAGATGACTATTAAAACATAATAAAGACGAAGAAAACATTTTTTTTTGAATTTTTTCATTCAATCATACCCTCTTCTTCAAATAAATGCCAATAAAGCCTGAAAAATACACAATGGCAACATTACAGAGAAGTTCAATTTTCGGTCTGTGACACCGTGCGCGAGTATACGTGTTATGATTTTGCACGCGAGTACAGGAGGGTTAAAGAAGAAGAAGAAGAAGAAGAAGAAAATCTCCATTGCTATAAAACAGACACGTAGGAAAATATGTTTCTCACTTATAAGATGAAAATCTATAGGGTATTAACTTGAAATAACTAAAGATAAAGAAAGGAATATTTTGAGAAAGTTTTAAACCCTTATTTGTATCATATATCATTTTCAATAAATTTTCAACAACTTTGTCGGAATGCGCATTTTAATCAGACGTGTAGTTTCCAATAATTGTTTTGGAATTTTCAAATTTTAATATTCTTTTTCAGGAATATGCATAAGATACGCCATTGCAGCAAAATAATACCAATCAAAATTACTCATACGCAAATAATATTCGACATATTTTGGGGTGCCACCGTAAAAAAATGATGAGATTTTTGTCCAATTTTACTTGGAATTGCTCTATGGGAAAACACATAGAAATCCAATAATATATCTATTTTGGGCAGGCGCATTTAATCCTTTCGCTACGAGCGTCGTCTATAGAGGACATCCGCGCGATGAGCTGTGTGTCGTCTATAGACAACATCAGAGTTATACTGCACATCGATTACACCAGCTCGATATGCATATTTTTCAGCGCAGTGCTCCGTACAGCGGTTGCATTTCGACGGAGCACACTGCCGTAGAGAAAGGGTTAAGCTACGCGACAATCGCTCAATTGTCAATGAATCAATCTCACATATCATTCCGAACGTACATTCACAGCATCAATGCATTAACACTTACGATACGGTGAATAACCTTATTTTCTGACTCACACATTCGGGCCTCATCTCGAAGCGCTCGTGTTCAATCGTGTAAACGCCTCAAAGCTCAAACATCATCTACAGTTCGGCGTCGTTCAATCGCCCATCACATGTAGGTATTGGATTTCTTCTCGCTGTTCTGAAGGCACCTGTGAGCTCAGGAGGCTATACGGAGATAATCTCCCCTCCCTCTGAAATTACTCCACTCGGTCGTTCAGTTGATTCAAGACGCTGTCTCGCGTAACCGATAACAAATCCTCCCGATGTGTGTCAAACGAGAGGGAAAGTGTTTGGATTTTTTTTCCTCTCACCGTCTCTGCGTATTGCACACTTAAGTAGGTGAACACACCTGGTCAGCCAGCGCAGCAGTGTGAGATTTTCCCAGAAGCTTTTAATTGCCCTGTAGAGACACTAAAGTCACACTCAAGGAGAAATGACCAGACTTAGTTTATGCTTCCGGTAGTGATTAATATCGGTGTGATATTTATACGGTGGACAGCGGGCGACAACAGTGGGAATTTTTTTTCGCAGATGATATGTCAAATTTAACACGATCGGTCACATGATAAAGGAAAGGTTAGAGTCGATAGGATTAACTCGACCATTCGGCAAACTGTCGGTCTTATGGAAGTATCAACTCAACATTAGATACAAATTTTTTGTGTGATTTTTTTCTTGCTTTATGCATTGAGCGGTAGCGGTAACGGATGTTAAAATGTCAACAAGTGTTGACATGAACAATAGATGGAATCGCTATTGAGATTCTATACCAATTCTCAACGCCTTGGTTCAACCTTCCTATATTTATTCGCGAAAATAGTGATTATAGTTATTTGTATCAGCGGTATTATTGCAAATCCCCTGACGGTAGGTTTTTCAGGTCTGGAAGATAATTAAATATTACTGAGAAGATGACTTAAAGTTTTTAATAGTAATTTAGGACTATCAGTACTAGGCTGACCAAACGTATCGATTTGAACGGGACAGTACCGTTATTTCGACCTATTTTGATTGTACCATCTTTTTATCAATCTGTACCGTATTTTGAGTATGAAGTATAACATTAAAAACTATTTATTCCATTCCCATAATTTTCAACACATTTTTTCAAATGAACATCTGAATTGAATTTGAATTAAAAATTATGCTCAGTGCATCCGTATTCATGTAGAACAATTGAAGAGTTTTTGTGATTTCATCGGCGAACATTATGTAAAATTCCCTGAACAACTTGTATCGAGATGCTGAGTATGTTCGACGAATTGTATTTCATTCTGCTTTTACAAGATAAATGTATTGTTGTACTATGTGTTTTGTTTTGGAAACCCGTGGCTCAAACTATGGTGGTTTTTCAACAAGATTTCGGTTAGTGACCTTTCAAACATTTATTGACTTTGTTGGAAGAGACAATGTTGCTGATGTTGCTGTTAATTTTAATTAATTTATTAGACTTCTAAACACAGAGAGGAAGAAGTGTTTTTGACCAGTAAGATGTTAAATATTCTTAAAATATTAGTTGATTCAGGTGAATACAGGATGCTAAATTTCTCAAAACTGGGAAATTTATTTTATTAAAGTTTATTCCTGGATGGCCTGATATTCAAAGTAGCATTAGTAAAATAACTTCTTGTTCATACAGATGACAACATTTAATTTGTTGAGTGAACGATGGTTAAAGAGATTAAAATTAACAAGCAAACAGGTGGAGCAAAGATTCCGGGCCAGTTACGAGTCGTAACGCGCAAATATTATCAGAAATGGAAAACAAATTTCTAGAGTGTAAGTAATTCATGTAGCTGTCTGATTATATTTTGGGTCTGCCTGTTAGTACCGCACCATTTGAATGGATTTTTCCTAAAATGAAAAAATTGGGGACAACGAAAAAGCAACGGATATGTTTCAAGAATTACATCGTTAAACTCTTTGATAATGATTTGGTGCCCTGAAAAGGGCAATTTTGTTTGGTTGTTGGGTATGTTTTTGTCCACTCCACCAGTATTTACCGAGTGATGATGACAGAAGTATGGTAAACAGTCGTTGAATGGTACGTATCAGATAGCAGATGCCGAAGTGGAATGAGATATGATGAAAACCGCCCTCTGTGACCCTAGACGAGATGCCTCCTGTGTTATGTATGGATGAAATAATGAAAAAAAACTAACCAATGTAATATAAGATAATTACCAATACCGAACACAATTGAGGGGCTTAGAGTAAACTGACCAGACGTCCCGCGTTACGCGGGACAGTCCCGCATTTTAATAAAATGTCCCGCGTAAGATCACGTCCCGCGAAA
The DNA here is from genome assembly GCF_029784135.1 of Toxorhynchites rutilus septentrionalis. Classification (NCBI taxonomy): domain Eukaryota; kingdom Metazoa; phylum Arthropoda; class Insecta; order Diptera; family Culicidae; genus Toxorhynchites; species Toxorhynchites rutilus. The sequence continues at coordinate 229,760,499 of NC_073746.1, forward strand.
TGTCCCGCATTTTGCAAAAGAAACGAAAATGTCCCGCGATATCAATATATTTCAATATCACAATTTGATCATGTTGATTTTCTTAAATGGATGAACCTCAAAAAAAAAACAGACTGTTCAAGAGCGCTTCTAATGCATCCAAAGATTGATACGTTGAGCTGGTTTCATCGCACCGAGGGGGCTTTTTGTTTAGAATGTGTCAACTGGAAGCAACAGCAACAAAATTGGAAAATTATTTTTATAAAAGTCCCCCATTGATCCGCAGGGACCAACGTGAGCCGGACGAAGAGTTCATTTTCATTCCCCTAGCTCGGTCAGGGCTTAACGTTTTAAATAAGCCGGACGAACTAGTGTATACTCGACAGGAAGAGGCAGGGTTGTTTGATGAAGTATCGTAAACGAAGCGCTGGGCGGTCTTACGGAAGTTGGCCGGGACCATGGCCGATGAAAAGATGTATGTTGGCGTGTTCTTTTACCTTTTCGTGGCTCTGGTGGTCGACTGTCTCTCCATTTTGGCCATTCGCCCTAAAGTTTTCTATCGGTCGCAGCTGGGGAATGTTGGGAAGGTTGGCGGTCTTCGCGACATTGTTTATCTCCAGCCGATCCATCCTCCAGTGATCTTTTGGCATAATGGGTTGATCCCAAGTTCGGCATAAAGACCACATCACCTTCGCAACTTCCGGCAAGCACTTCGTACTATATATCTCCCCGTTCACCATATGACTCGAAAGAAGAGTGGCATGGACATTCCCTTCACGCCTGTCAGAGAAGGATCTTCTTCGAGAACTTGATGTGGATGAGATATTCGACATCATCGCTTACCTGGGAGAGGTAAATACTCGGTCCCCTGCCGGTCGTTGAACTCTAGCATCAAGTACGTCTCGTCTTTCATCATGAGCACGAAAAGAAGTTTTTCACCAGCGAAGAAAAAGTTTTTCACCAGTGAAAAAGAAGTTTTTCACTTCTTTCGCCGGAAAAAAGTTTTTCACCAGCACCTCAAGCTACTCCTTCTGGTTGATTGCCTGCTGCTCAGATACTGCCGGTCTCGTCTGACGCTTCCGCATAAAAATGTGCATTTTGGTCAGATTCTCCTTTACCGTTTGGCCGGTTACTTCGATCTCCCGGCTTAAGGAGCGACAGGGAGATGATGTTGTAAATACCAGATCGGCTATATCTAGCGGACACAAAGTGCCTCAGGATGTCCAACTCAAGTTGCTTGACAGTGCATTCCATTCGGTAATTTGAAGAAAATTATAGAATTTTAATAGTGCTTTTCAGGCGTAAATAAAATCTAAACCACCGAAAAATCACAACTGAGTGCCGGTACTTAGAAAGAAATAGTACAGATCAGTTTAGACTTGCTAAGCTATGGTTTATATTAACATAACGTATATACATAACGATTTGTTTTTTGTGTCCCGCGTTAGACCTCTGACCATCTAGTCACTTTAGCTTAGAGTGAAAGGGGTGTAAGTGATTTGATCGATTTCTCTACATCGACTCTCTCTTCTGGTCATAACATAGCTGCAAATATATTCCCAGTTGTATTTGACAATGTGGAAGATAGGTCAGAACCTCATCTATCGGATTCTATAGCGAACTTAAATTGGAACTTTTTTTGCAGTTGAGTTATTAACTAAAAAAAAAGTTGATGAAGAGAAATCGATCAAGTCACTTACACCCCTTGCATTATAAGGCCCTCAATTATCAACTTTTCTCATCAGTAAAAACATGTTACTTTAATATAGAGAAAACATATTTGAAATTGAAAAGGTAATTTTGTTTTATAATTTTTACTTTGTAAGTGTTTATTCAACCCATTGCGAATATCAATTGGACTAACAACACCTAATACTATATGTAGAGCATATGGGAAATCACTTTTTCGAATATTTCTTCACTTTTCCATTTTTTTCTCGCCGCATGAACTTTTTTTGGGTGAAAATGAACACAACAAAACAGACAGCTTAAACCGAACGACCCGTTCTAGAGCGGGAATACACCTTGGTTTTTATTTATAAAATTGAAATAAATCGTTTCATATACCAAGTCATTTTTAACACAACTGCTACCATATACAATTTTACAATTACACTTGTGCTAAATTTTTCGCAATACACGATCGGTCATTGATATGAAAGTTCACGAAGGGTTGATTTGAAGTGGTGAGGAGGGTCGAGGTTGCGTTACTTTCTGTGTATTAGAGATAGGAAATTGCGTTACGTAGGGGAGGGAGGGGGTCCAAAATCTGGATTTTTGGCGTTACGTAATTTGTGCACGACGCCTATAGTAGTGGTTATCGCCGCAAATAGTTATCAATTTGCCTAATCATCTAACGGTATGCGAAGAAGTTCAGTGAGCTGGCGACATGAAGAGGCATGAAATGTCGATTTTCCTTGGCTCCATGGTTTTGAAGTCTGTGTTAGGGAAACATTCCGACTTGCAAAAACGAAAACGAGTATAAAAGTACCCACTGCTTGTATCTATTTTGAAATGCCGATTTCCCTTGGATCCATGGTTTTGAAGTCTGTGTTAGGGAAACATTCCGATTTGCAGAAACGCAAACGAGTACAAAAATACCCGCTGCTTGTATCTTATTCTGAAATGCCGATTTCCCTTGACTCCATGGTTTTGAAGTCTGTGTTAGGGAAACATTCCGATTTGCCAAAGCGCAAACGAGTATAAAAGTACCCACTGCTTGTATCTATTTCGAAATGCCGATTTCCCTTGGCTCCATGGTTTTGAAGTCTGTGTTAAGGAAACATTCCGATTTGTCAAAGCGCAAACGAGTACGAAAGTATCCGCTGCTTGCATCTATTTTGCAATGCCGATTTCCCCAGGCATTCCTTTTTTTTTATCTCTTTTATAGTGATTTTCAACTCATTTGGCTGGTTCGTCACTTTTGACGTAGGATTACGTCTTTCGGGAACATATTGGGGTACAAATTGAAAAATGAAAATCGATCGCATCATGAAAAATGTCCAATTTCAAACGCTTGTTACTCATTCATTTCATGATGGATTGATGAGATTTTTGCATCAAACGATTACGGCACTCCATAACAATTTTTCACATTGAATAAAATAGTATATATCATATAACTAACTATCGAACAATTGAAAAAATTCAACCCCTATCCAAACAGAGATACCCGGTCCTGATTGGTCGAAATTGACGTCATTTCTTTTTCGTGCCCGATTCGTTCTCTCACCGGCAAGCTGCATGGCAATCGAGTAGGAGGCGCCTACTTCACACATACCAAATGATATAAAAGGAAGGAGCATTCGTGGATCTCATTCATTCTTACAACGGACGTGGAACGGACAACAACAAGTGGAGAGCAGCAACAGTGAAAGCGGCTAATATATAGGCGAGCATAGAAGTTGAGCGGTCAAAATGCGAGCTGTGTCTCACATCGAGCTTCTATGGCAGCATAAGCAGCGGCAAACAGTAGCAACGGTTGTTGAAACCGATCTACTACTAGTGGCAGCAGCAAGCATCACGAGCGGATCGTTTCAGGCACACTCTCTCCGTCAGAAGTGCGAGAACGTTTCTTGGCATCGTGAAAGTACAGTATTGAATCTGAGCGACCAACAATTGAGCTGTGTCTCACATAAGTGGCAGTAGCAGCAGCAGCGGCGGTAAACATCAAGGCTGAACCTCAACAATCGAGCTGTGTTTCGCATCGGTCCACTACTGTTGGCAACAACAAACATCATGAGTAGAGAGTTTCAGGCATGCTCTCTTTCTCTATTGCTGCTGCTGCTGCTACTCAGTCAGATTTCTCATTCTTGTTGGACGCTCAGATCAATAAATAAATGTGTTTCTAGTGTGCATTGCTGGTACTCCTGTTCACATCAACCAATACAATTGGATGCGGTTATGGAGGTAAAGGAGACAAAGGATCCGGTTGAGGAAGAGTGTATCGCTAGGTTCCACATGACAACATCCAGTGTATCAAACCCGCTATCCGTTGTTTAGCTCACCGCGATGGTGTTAACTTGCAAACCGACGCACAGAAGCCGAAGATGTCAAAGCCAAGGAAAGCAGCAGCGACTCGGAAAAAACTACCGTTGCCAAAAAGTTAACAACTGCTACATCTGACATTATCATAAAAATGATATAAAACTACGATCAAAAATACTGTTTACTTTTATATTTTCTTTTATCATGTGCAACTAACAGGAAACTTATCACGTCAGAAACATACTTTCCATCAACCAACCTGACTGGATGCGGTAAGGGAGGCAAATGACATATGTATGCATATATATATATATATATATATATATATATATATATATATATATATATATATATATATATATATATAGCAAAACGGCTCCGGTCATGCCTCAAGGAATTTTCTAAAATAATATTTTGCCAATGCCTTTGCGCGAACTACACGGGCGAGTAGCACCATAATAGCAAATCAAATGTCGAAGTTCGTGATATGGGTGCGTTCATCGCTATTCGGTTCGGCGTCGGTTTAAACCTTTCATTACGGCAGTGTGCTCCGCCGAAGTGCTACCCCTGTACGGAGCATTGCGCCGAAAAGTATGCACATCGCGCTGGTGTGATCGAAGAGCAGTATGAATTTCATGTCGTCTAAAGACGACGCTCGTACACACAGCTCGTCGCGCGGATGTCGTCTATAGACGACGCTCGTAACGGAAGGGTTAACCATCAATAACTACGCTTGGCAACATTGAAATCTGGCAATTTTCATATGAGATTTTTCTCCCGCATGTTAAAAGTGGTTTTTCATGTACATAAAAGCGCAGCGTAGTATGTCAACTGCTTCCCGGTTTGAAAATAAATGATCGTTAGAAAATAAATGAGCGACCCGTCCAATTTCAAACGCTTATTGCTCATCCATTTCATGATGGATTGATGAGATGTTTGCATCATACGTTGTCGGCACTCCATAATAATTTTTCACATTGAATAAAATAATATATATCATGTAACTAACAATCGAACAATTAAAAAATCTCAACCACTATCCAAACAGAAGATACCTAGGCCTGATTGATCGAAATTGACGTCATTTCTTTTTCGCGCCCGATTCGTTCGTTCACCGGCAAGCTGCATGACAATCGAGTAGGAGGCGCCTACTTCACACATACCAAATGATATAAAAGGATGGAGCGTTCGTGGATTTTATTCATTTTTACAACGGACGTGGAACGGACAACAGTGGAGAGCAGCAGCAGTGGACGCGGCTAATATATAGACGAGCATCGAAGCTGTGTGGTCAATAGGCTAGCTGTGCCTCACATCAAGCTTCTATGGCAGTATAAGCAGCGGCAAACTACTACTATTACTACTAGTGGCAGCAGCAAGCATCGCGAGCGGAGCATTTCGGGCACGCTCTCTCCATCAGAAGTGCGAGCACACGCTTCTTGGAATCGTGAAAGTGCAGCAGTGAACTTCAAGACATCGAAGCATCGAATCTGAGCGGCCAACAATTGAGCTGTGTCTCATATCGAACTTAAGTGGCAGTAGCAGCAGCAGCGGCGGTAAACATCGAGGCTTAACATCAACAATCGAGCTGTGTCCCGCATCGGTCCAGTACTGATGGCAACAGCAAACATCATGAGCAGAAAGTTTCAGGCATGTTCTCTCTGCTGCTCAGTCAGATTTCTCATTTTGTTCGACGCTCAGATCGGTAAACATATATGTTTTTAGTGTTTTAAGTGTGGTCACATCAGATCAACATCAACCAACATGACCTCATGCGGCAAGGAAGGCAAAGGAGGATCGAAGCGTATCGCAAGGTTCTACATGACAATATCCAGTGAATCAAACTCGCTATTCGCCGTTTAGCTCGACGTGATGGTGTCAACGAAAACCACCAAAATAAAAACAGAAATAGGCAGCAGCGGCTCCGAAAAAGCTACCGCTGCCAAAAAACAAAAAATACCCAACAACCAAACCAAACGGCCCTTTTCAGGGCCATCAGATCATTATCATAGAGTTTAACAATATATTTATTCAAACATCCAAAATCAGCATGCGACAGATAGCCTAACGTAATCCTACGTCAACTATGCGGTCGTGTCTCGGACACAACCTTCTGTGACTTTTTTTACTTCCATTTTTGGAAGAATGTCGGGAGTGAGAATTGAACTCGTGACCTTTAGCGTGAGAGGCATGGATGTTACCACTACGCCAGATCGCCTCCAGGCATTTCTTCTTTCGAATGAAGTGCTTATCATACTATTTCGTTGTTTAGGAGGTATTAACGCTCAAAATCTCGGTCTCCAGCGTAACGCTTTCGTTTTCGAAACATTGATTTTACATCCCGGTATAGAAATGAAAGACGTAGTCCTACGTCAAAAAACTTCGATAATCCGCGTAAAAACCTCCGTAATTGGAAAATCCACTTAAAAAAACAAGCCACCTAAAATCCACGTATGAAGCGTGATAGGGTGCGGCACTAATTTCCGTTATGAGCACTAAAATCTAAAATTAAGCTTTAAGTACTAAAACATGTTTTAGGTACTTTTAAAATCGATGCTAAAAATTCAAATATTTGTTTCGTCCAAGTAACAAATTAGCCAAATGAAACTAATCTACACTAGAAATTGGCGAACGCTCACGAGCCACTCATTAGAGCCGGTTCGTCAAAACGGGCGTATGTTCCACTGTTCTTTACAAAGGAAGCACAGATCAAAAAATTATAGGAGGTTGTGTCCAAGATACGACCGCATTGTTGACGTAGAACTACGCTGTTATTTTATATAAGTCGCTTATTTATACCTTCGAATTTATAATGCTGTGAAATTTTAGAAACAGCTGCTTAGTAGAATAATCTCTGAAAAAGTTTTTTCATTGTAGAATCAGTTGACGATAATTGATTGATGATTCATTCCTGCACTCGCAAAACAATACACTAGCTGATCGTATGTCACAATTTATTTCATGTCAATGCATTGAAAACTTAAACGTTATTCCGGTGGCCTTTTTTGTGATTGACGTAGACTCGGCTACAGTCGATTATATACATGTTGCACCAGCACCATTATTCCACATCTCATAACTACATCAATATATCTTTGGAACCGCATGGAAACAACAACAATGACAACACTTGCAAGTATCAAATATCCTGCTACATGTTATTTAGTATTGCCTCAAAGGAATCGCACCTTAGGCATCGTTCGTACAACGTAAACCAAGCGCCAAACAAGCGTTCGCCATAGCATGCATACAGAGCCATACATTGGTGGCTTGAAACTAATAGGAATATAAAAACTTCTCATTATTTTGTGCTATCCTCAAAAGAAACTCTTCTGTTAATATTACTGGTCTCGAAAAAAGTTACATTACTCATCCTCGAGAGAAGCGCAGTTGTCACCCTTATTGGAGGAAGTTTTTCTACTGGCAAGCGAAACCTAATCACATACAAAATTCCAGAACAACATTTACTTTCTTGGTGACTAAACAAGCGAAATAAACTCTTTTTGTTAATATCAACAACCTTTTTGACGCACAACCTTAACGCCTGCTTCGCCATAACGTCAGTTTAATGCATTGATGCATTCTCAAAGGCACCAACGAAGCCCTTATGATGACGGAAAACAAACAATGTTAACTGCTTCGAAAAAGACTGAATTATGCCACACAGCTTGTACTCTGCTGTAACACCCATCGATGCAAATTCGCTGATGAGTTTGTCAAGAGCGACCGCCTTCACCACCAGCAGGGGGATCTTGATTTTGGTTGCTGCCTGGGTAACGGCGTTTACATTTTCGTCCGACGCGCCGAAATCGCCTACTTCGCTGTTGTTCGATGCGGTGTCACACTCGGGAAGGCTCGGTTCAGTGCGAGCGCTTTTCACTGCACCAACATCGCGTGCATCATTAGATGAAGCTTGCCTCGAAATATTATCGTCCCTGGCAATGCGTTCGTTTTTTGCAGGGCTAGAGCCTGCTTTCCTCTTCTTCTTGCTCATTACACACTACGCGAAGCGTCCAATTTATGAAGCGGAAAGAAAAGCACACGATACGAATAACGCGAAAAACGAACAGAAAAACCAAACGACGATATCCAAGTTGTATTAACACTGGTGGGGTCCAATCTTAGATCGAAGCTCAGCGAAAGCAAAGTGAACTGGATTGCTCAACAGTTCGATGCTGAATGAAAGTTTGCCTCAGCGAGATCCACTGTTTATACTCTATGCAAGTATTCCCCTTCATTCTTCTACTTTTCCTTTGTTCACGGAGACCTCAAATCCTACGATTTCCCCTTCGTTGGTCGTCGATAAGTTGCTCGTTATTGACAGCTCTGTTCGGGAAAGCACGCAAATGGACAGAACAAATGTCAAATGTATGGGAAAATGGAAACGCTTAAAGTTTTTATGAATTTTCACCACTTACAAACCAGGGGATTCTAATGTATAGCATATTAAACAAATCTTACGGAATTTCGGATTCGTTTAGTATGTAAATCGCCAAAATCCGTTCGCGGCAAAAATAGTTATCAACGTTAACTTTATTTCATAAAAACGTGACTTGTTTTCTGATTTGGCACCCTTAATGAAAGACGTAGTTCTACGTCAAAAGAGCCTCGGTTCAAAGAAGAGCCGGAACTCAAAAGAGTCTCGGCTCAAAAGAGTCTCGGCTCAAAAGAGTCTCGGCTCAAAAGAGTCTCGGCTCAAAATAGAGCCTCGGTTCAAAAAAGAGCCACGGTTGAAAAAACCGCGGAGCCTCGGTTCATGAAAGAACCGTGGTTCATGGATGAACCGAAGCATAGTAGTAGAACACAATTATTACCATATTCATATGAGTATCAAATGAAAATTTCTTGCCTAGTAGCACACAGTTATTTGTGGAAAATGAAAATCCTTTTTTTTCAAAACCACATCAATATGGGTTTCAAATCAAAGGTCTGGACTAGTGGAACACAGTAGATCATAAAAAATCCAAATCCAAGATAGCCACAGTAACAAAATGACCAAATACTTTCATCAACTCCTACTCATACGTATGGGTATCAAATGGAAAAACATCATCAGTGAAAATGAAGTAAGAAATGAAAATTTAAAAAAAAAAAGTTGAATGTTTCAAATGTAGAGAAATCTACTAATGATACAGATACAGGGAAACTTTGATATAAAGTACATTTCACTTTCAAAATTATACGTTGTATCTAATTATACGTTATATCGAAGCATAATAAAGAACTCGGAAACATAGCGCATATTACTTTATTATGATGCTGTTTGGATAGAGTTAGTAAATAATGATGAACAAATCCAACTAGATAGCCAATCTTTCTGGTGATGTTTTCCTTCATACTGTTGGATGAAGGGGAAATAAATAAAATTACCGTTTGCTCGCTGAAAAAACTTTTTCTCTGTAACAGTGCCGTTGTTCCGATGCATGGGATACTTTTTGGTAGTTGTATGGACTATTCATATAATTTTGGATCTGAAAAAATTTGAGAAAAATAAATTTCAATTTTAAAAATTATTTTACTTGTTAATGTAATTTTTATAATTTTTTTTTATTTTTTTGAAAGATTAAATTATTTCCTATATTCCATTGTCTATCTAAAATGTTGTAGGTGTCAAAGTTATCAACTTAATTTTTTTCAAAATTTTTTTTAACACTTTGCGGACCGCTCGCGAGATTTCTCGTGTTTCGCGTCCCATCCGTTGCGAACCGCTCACGAGATTTCTCGTTTTCGCGTTCCTTTTTTACGGGCTTGTGTTAAATTAGTGGATAAAACTTTTTGTTGCGTGCAAGTTTCTATTCAACGTCTTAATGGGTTTAATGAATAATGAATTATTTCAATTGAAATAAATTAATTGTTACTCAAGTAACAACCTTCAAAATCATGCTCATTAGAAAGAAAATTGAATCATTCATCTTTCCACATAATTCATTTTTTTCTTGATCTTGATGTGACAGAAAAAAAGCTATAGACTGAAACGTGAGCATGGGAAAATTTACAGAATTTTGAAAATCAAAAAAAAAAGATGTTCGAATAGAGTTATCGAAACTATTTTACCTATCTTCCAGACACAATTTTATTAATCGAAAAAGGGTATGAGAAAAGTTATAAGCCAAGTTGTATGGAAGAAATTAATTATGTTAAAGAAAATTGAAAAAAGTTATTTGAAAGGTCCCAAAACACATTCTCGAGATAGTACTTATTCGATGTAGAATATATTTATCTATCTTTAGCAAAATTTCCGTTGGTCGGAAAAGCGTCTAAAAAAAGTTATAGCCCAAAACCTATACAACTTGTATGGTGGAAATAAATTAATTGAAAGAAAATTGAAAAAAGTTTTTTGAAAGGACCCAAAACTCTTTGAAGCATAATTTAAATGGATTTACACGGAATATTTTACAGAGAAATTTGTATTTCGATGTATGTAGATGTAGAAGATAAAAATGTCGGGAAGAAATGAGAAATCAATTTCTATCCTTCATTTGATTTCTATAACGTTGTTGTGGACAATTCAGTACAGAGATATTATTGTATGAACCAAAAATTTCGAATTCGTATTTCATAATAAATAGTTCAATTAATAATCATCGAAAATCAGTTTTGAAAACTCTAATAAATTCTATACACCCAGGATTTTTTCTACGCGAATTTTGTTACAATTTGTCGCAGTACACCATAGTAGATATACAGCGCATACTCGATTATATACAGTTTTTGATATCTTTTCACTGTATAATGTATATGTATAAATATATATTTTTCGTTCTTTGAATATAAAAGAAGAATTTGATTTTTGATTCATCCCCTTAAAGTCAGGAAACACCTTTCTCACATGAAAAAATAAATTTATCCAGATTATCTCAGGAGGTGATAGACGATCATATTTGATGAAAAAATCTTTCTACGCAAATGTTAAAAATTCAACAATAACAGAGTTATAGAGTTTTTTTTTTGTTTCGGAATCTGTTGCCTCAAACTGACTCTACATTACAAAGTACGCTGCGGAAGACGATTCTGTTGCTTTCATTTGGAAGATGAGAAAATTTTGTACATGGTATAGTAGTGGACCATTTAAATTAGTGGATTTTAATAACATTTTAGAAGTGAAAAACTTTAAAGTTAATTATTTTTAATGTGTTATTATCAATTTCATCTTAATAATTTATATTAAACTAGATTGTTTATATCAATTAAATTGAAGTTCTCTAACCGCTCCACAATTTGTTCTTTGACACCCAACTGCTATCTTTCTTAATTCGGCTGCAATATCGATATAAACAATTTCTGGTGAATTGTTACCCCACTGTACATGTAATAGCCACTTAAACTACACCTTAACGTTGAAAGGTTACAATTCTTTTTGAAATGAGTCGTATTTGAAATATAAAAAAAATATTTTTTTTTCAAACTGTATATAATCGAGTCCAAAATTGTATATAATCGAATCACATATAATCGGGTCTGTATATAATCAAGTCCGACCTATACTTTGAGTATTTTCTCAAATTTTCATTTCCAAGCCTATTGAGAATGGGAAAAAAAAAGAAAAACTCATTTTTTCACTATAGCTCTTATAGTGAACCATATAGGAAAATTATCTTATTATTATCTGAAAAAAATCACACATATCTATAGAAGGCTTAGGAACACATTTAAATACGAATTATAGTAGTACTGAATCCCTAAATCCTCAAATAAATCAATATTTCAAGTTTTTTTTAGTTGTTAATTTTTTTAGGAATTATTTTTTTTTATCTCAAAGCTATTAAGAATGCTAATAATTGGAAGGTACGTTTTTCACCGTAGATCCTATGGATAGAGATTCGAAATATAGTCAAAATTTCTATGCAATAGACATTTTTACTTCCTTTTTACTTTTTACTTCCTTACCCAGTCAGACCCTTTCCCCCGTACAACTCGTGAACGTTTTGGACAATAACTTCTCTCATACTGTTTTCGGATCAATGAAAATGTGGCTAAAGATAAATAAAAATATTCTTTATAGAATGAGTACTATCTCGAAAATGTGTTTTGGGTCCTTTCAAATAACTTTTTCCAATTTTCTTAAAAAAAATAATTTCCCCCATACAACTTGGCCTATAACTTTTCTTAGACCCTTTTCCGATTAATAAAATTGTTGCTGGAAGATAAGTAAAATATTTCTCTATCGAATAACTTCGATAACGATAACGATAACTCGATATAAATTCTGTATATTTTCCTATATTGACCCATGCTCACGTTTCAGTCTTTAACTTTTCTCTGTCACGATCGAGACAAAAATGAATTATGTGGAAAGATGAATGATTCAATTCTCTATATAATGAGCATGATTTTGAAGGTGGTTACTTGATAAACAATCAATTTATTTCAACTGAGATAATTCATTATTTATTAAATCCAGCAAGACGTTGAATAGAAACTTGCACGCAACAAAAACTTTTATCCGCTGAACTTTCATCCGCTAGTTCTTCACACATAGAGGCGAATGAACTACACAGTTTAAAGCCTCTTAAAAACTTGCAAGCAAAGCAAGCAACTTCACACAAGTCAAAACGTGCGGTCCCTGGCGTTTGTCTTACATATTTTTTCCCGGTCCTTAAAATGTTAAGTACTTTCAATTTTAAAAAATTTCCAACTCAAAAACTATAAGAACTACAGAATTTTGGTTCAGACAATGGAAGATAGGAAATTGTTCAAGGTTTTATTAAAATAATGGCAAAGAAGTTAAAAAAAAAATTTTGAAAATTAAAATTCGTTTTTCTCAAAAACATACTTTTTTTTTAAATTCTGAGCGAAAATTATATGAATAGTCCATACAACTACCAACAAGTCTTCTATACACTGTTACTTTTGGTATTTTTCTGAGAATTAAAGAAACACGTTTATGAAAAAAATAAATATTTTTTTTTTAATTCTGTAATTTAAAAAAAAAGGTATTTTTTAATGAATATTTAAATAACTTCCTACATTTCATTCTTTGGCCAAAATTTTGTAGGCATAATAGTGTTTGAGCTAGAAATTTTTATGAAAAATTAAGAAAAAAATACTGGTCCTTTTCAAAAAGTAGTCTTCTTTTTTGGAAAAATCAAGTATGCACAGTTGCTCAAATGATTTTACACTCACAACGTTCCACTGCAATCTGAGAAGGTGCTGCCAACTCCTAAAACAAGTTGGCAAACCATTGCCTTTTTATTTCCTAATTTTATAACTGTCAGTCCCAGTGATCAACGTCTTTCTAACGAAAAGCTCAATGTCAGTCCCTAGAGACCGACACGGAGCTCAACTTGTTGAGTTAAACGATTTCATTTTGATTAAACATAGTAATACATGATACAGATAATATGCTAAAAGCTAAAAAATAATTAAGTAAGTAGCAGTTAACAGTCAAATAAAGCGGGCCCTCTGTGTGGGACGAGTTCGATGCATTGTTTGGCACACTTGAAGCCCTGCATGATCCAGAAGCTGCAGAAGTTAAGCCAGACAAATATTTAGCGGAACCACATCTGCAAAGAATAAGCGACCCTTTGCTTTGGAGAAAAAGAAGAAACTCTGTCTATCCTCAACGACATCGTTCTGGAAAGAGTGTACTCCGGCGACTTCAGTGCCATGTGAACGAATATTCTCGAGTGCAGTACATGTTTGCAGAAAACGACAGAATAGATCAAAAAGATCATGATTATAAACAAAAATGTGCAATGATCATCATTGTGATGAAAATTTATTAGAGAAAACTTAGAATAAAGTAATATTTTTGTTATTCTATCCACAAACCAAAGTTTTAAACTTTGTTATTCACATCTTCTTTCTTTACATATCCGAATGAATCACTTCTTGAAAAGCCGCTCAAATCTTTATGCTGTGATTTTTCCCGAAGTCACAGCATTTCAAAAAAATCACCTGAAAAGTTTGATGTTCAAAAGTATTCATATAAAACAAAAATTTAGGCGGGTCGGGTCGGTTAGTATAATTTTTCTTATCTTACGTGTCTCGAATCAGATCAAAAATGTAATTCAAATTATCTCAGTTTTGACCATTTGTCGCTTCAAGGCCGTTGTGTTTTTATCCATCGAATGTCTTCAAAATGGCAGAAATTATTATTGTACACGCACTATTACAGATTGAATTTAAGCAATATGGCCGGAAATGGGCCAGGTCTTCGACGAATGTTTGTAAACAAAAATAATTGCTATCATTTACCATTACAAATCTTCCATATCTTGTTCTCATACTGTCAAAAAGGAACCACCTGTCAGTTCAAGTTCCTTTGTTCTGATCTCACTTACACTGCGATGCGTTGTGATGTATGAAGCAAATTCTTTGCCAATAATTTACTGTATGTTTTGGGGTCGCTAATGTTTTTTTTTTATAATTCATCTACTTGTTTCGTTCTTAACGCGCCGACTAACTTTAATGATATACCGCCCTTAAAACCAGATTTCATATTAATCAACCTATCTCAAACATCAGTCACCCAAAATCTCATTCATAGTAATGGGAAAACGACTATCGCCGCCGGTCAAAGGTACACATTCACCCGGCAGGTCAGCAGATCATGCCCCCGTCGGAGACAGCCCATTCAAATTTCCAAGATAAACAAACGACCAATAGAAAAATAACAAACCAAACAACACACAAATCCGCTCATCGACCTTGAACGGACCCGCGCTCCGGAAATTGGTTTCTACAGCGACACGAAATTCGCACAGTGCAGAAAAAAAAATCGCGAACAAGTATCATTCTTCTCGTTTCCTCTTGGAATGGCAACCACAGCTGTTTAATGATCATTTCGTGTTCTTTTCGAGTATTATTTTTACCTGTGTGGCTTCCTCTCCCTCCTTTGTCACGCGCTTGCGTGGATATGTGTTTACTTTGGTCAATTCAATTATACGGAACCCAGCCGCTAAGAGCTTTTTATCGCAATCAAATTAAGACAGCAGACGTAAATTGCAAATTAATAGCTGCCTCTGGGTACCTGGAACCTGTGAACCACAAATTCATCCCTTCGTGGAATAGCTATATCGAATGTAATATTGAATCGATCAATCCGAAGTGTTTGACACGCATTCATTACAATCTGTTGCCCGGAAGGAGGGAACCGCAGTCTATTTTTAGGCCTCACCGCGGATCTTTTTATACAAAACATTATCCAATTATCTCGATTCTGTCTTATCTTTTATCAATTTCACCCGAAGGCGAGTGACATTGAAGAGGCTGTAGCGGCTGTGGAGATAGACCAAATTGAGCAAATAATCGTAATGAGAATCGGGACCAGCTGGTAACACTTGCAGAGAAGGTATTAGAAATTTGATTAATTTTATGTGGGGGCGTTCCCTTCTTAGCGCGTGAGTCGCGTGATGAGTATCACTGGCTGGCAACAGGCACATCAAGTTTGGCGCAACAATGCCTACCGTTGCTTCTTCGAGCAGGAGATTGGCCCATCCTAACTATGCCAGCTTCTTCGGTTATGATTGGGAGCTGTTATCCGATTCATTCGTTCATTCAGCTTCATTGAAGCTTTGCATTCAACGGCGCACTCAACAGATAGCGAGTAAAACGAGAATTATTACCGTCGCGTTTGGTGTAAATTAAGTTTATGGCATCGTGACATTCGTTTTCATTTCGGGAACATGAACTGAATTTAATTTACTGATTTTCAAATTTACGAACATGTGACGTTTTATCAATGGGGAATGATAACGTTTTTTTTAGAAATAAACGGATATAATTCATTTATTTTTTTCTTTCTTACTCAAATAATTGAAAGTTATTTGGAAGTCGACTAACTATAGTTGTATGAGAAATGTAAAAAAATAATCAAAATGGTCTTCTTTTATTGTTTTGTTGAATGAAAGACAAGTTCGATTTCACGCTTTTGGTTGAATTAAATTTTGCCTTTCATCGATTACGTTTTTAAGACTCAATAATGGAGCAGCTGTTTCTCGTCAGTTATTCGTATACCATTTTATGTACATTTTTATTATCGCTGAAAATGGTTTCAGTTTTTGAAGTTGTTCAATTCCAATGTTTGTTTATATTCCTGTTTATAGTTCCACCAAGCATTCACGATTTCGATTCATTAATAAGGCTTACTCATATTTTCAACCTGTCGCCCAATGAGATTCGTTTACCGCTCCCCAATGATTTCCTAAGTTTGGGTTGTTTACGTGCGTATCACCCCGCACGCTCGCACAGGAAACAATTTTATTATTAACAATATTTTTCGGCTTTGGTTCTTTCTGCATGCGCACTGAATAAATATCGCAAGTGTTGACTTTTAGCTACCTTTCTGGTTCTAGTTGTTGTGTCGTAGTCGTTCGGAGTACAAATTCGTGCCAGCATCATAAAATTCATGAGTTCATTTAACACTTACGTTTATTCGACCATACTGATTTGTTTGTTTACACCACCGTAACGTGAGAAAATCATAAATACACACAATGCTATAAAAATGTTAATTTTTACCTCTCTTTCTTATTTCCTATATTGCAGGAGCAAATCGCGAAGTGTCGATCATGGTTTGGCTGCACCCTTTGATCTTGATTCGCTGCGATCCAAAGTGGAGGGCCGATTCGAGAGTATCGATCGACTGTCAAAAGGTGAGTTGCTGTCCCCATTAGTGGGCATTATATCATTTATGTAAGTGGCAACGTGTAACGCGTATTCCAGAACTTGCAACTCAAGATACATTCAAGGTGTGCTATTTGGCATAGAAACCTTAACTATGTACTAATAAAAACAAAGCAAGTAATACTATGATGAGACGGCAAAGTTCCTCACGTTGGCACCGTTGAAGAAAAAGCAATAACAACATAAAGAAAAAAAAATATGGAGAAGTAACTTCGCAAGCACAGTGTTTATCAAAAATTGGTCACGTACTTTAAATGTGATAGTGGTTAAGTGAGTGGGTGCGAATTCGCGTGCAATTACTATGCTGTTAAATCAACGAGATGGAATGGACCGACCGTTCCCACCATCATTCAGTTAAAACGTGAGAATGCGTTCTCTAGAACCCACAGCGTTTAGACTGATGCGAACGACAATATTGCAACTTCTTTAATTGCCATCCCTCACTATAATTTCATAAAGAACAGAACTGAATGAATTTACTGGCGATGACCGTCAGCATGGAGTATGCTAACACATGCGCGCTAGTAGCAAACAATAATGATATCCTGAACCGTTGGATGACCTTTGGATGAGGAAGGATTTCCCTGGGTCAAATGTCATTTTAAGATGAATTCTCATGTGGAGGCGATCTGGCGTAGTGGTAACATCCATACCTCTCACGCAGAGATCACGAGTTCAATTCTCACTCCCGACATTCTTCCAAAAATGGAAGTAGTGACGAACCAGCCGAACTGTGTTGAAAGTCACTATAATAAAGAAAAAAAAAAATTCTCATCAAGTGGAAACCGTTGAATGAAGGAATTCTCGGTGTCAGGTTTAGAATACAGATGCGGAAGTCAACGAAAAATAGAGGAACATAGTGTGTAGTTGAAATTTTTAAGTGATTTTTCAAATGAAACTTCGTGAAAAATAAACGCATGAAGATGGGATGTACATAATTTTGAAGCTTCAATTCTCTTCAAGTTTTGAAATAATAACAATAATAATAATAACAATGCATACGTGCGATTCAATCATATAGAACACTCTTCACCTAATGGTATGAAAACCGATTTACGTCCAAGTGAGTATTTCGTTTCAGCCCGTTAGTGCAAGATTTCTTCTTTGCTTCTTTCTTGTATATTCCGAGAATAAAGGGTGTGTCACATCAAATTGCATCACGGAAAAAACGCTGTAGAAATTCGCCCAGTAGACCGATCCTTTTGAAAATTTTAGACAGTAAAATAAAAACTATTAAACAACTTTTGGCATTTTCTTTTTATTCATACTTCGAGCCCAAGCCCGTATGCTCGCACCTTCCTCTTTACCCCGTCCATGAGGTTCTGTACAACGTCAGGTTGTAGTTTTTTTTGAACAGAAATCCATTTTCTCTTGAAGTCCGCCTCCGATTTGACAACTTTTGGGTTCTTCCGGAGGGCCTGCTTCATAATCGCCCAATATTTCTCTATTGGGCGAAGCTCCGGCGCGTTGGGCGGGTTCATTTCCTTTGGCACGAAGGTGACCCCGTTGGCTTCGTACCACTCCAACACGTCCTTTGAATAGTGGTACGAAGCGAGATCCGGCCAGAAGATGGTCGGGCCCTCGTGCTGCTTCAATAGTGGTAGTAAGCGCTTCTGTAGGCACTCCTTAAGGTAAACCTGCCCGTTTACCGTGCCGGTCCTCACGAAGGGGGCGCTCCGCTTTCCGCAAGAGCAGATCGCTTGCCACACCATGTACTTTTTAGCAAACTTGGATAGTTTTTGCTTGCGAATCTCCTCCGGAACGCTGAATTTGTCCTCTGCGGAGAAGAACAATAGGCCCGGCAGCTGACGAAAGTCCGCTTTGACGTAGGTTTCGTCGTCCATTACCAGACAATGCGGCTTCGTCAGCATTTCGGTGTACAGCTTCCGGGCTCGCGTCTTCCCCACCATGTTTTGCCTTTCGTCGCGGTTAGGAGCCTTCTGAACCTTGTATGTACACAGGCCCTCCCGCTGCTTGGTCCGCTGGACGAATGAACTTGACAAATTCAGCATATTGACGACATCCCGGACCGAACTTCTCGGATCGCGTCTAAACTGCTTAACTACGCGCTTGTGATCTTTTTCACTGACGGAGCATCCATTTTTGCCGTTCTTCACCTTCCGGTCGATGGTTAGGTTCTCGAAGTATCGTTTTAGTACTCTGCTGACCGTGGATTGGACGATTCCCAGCATTTTACCGATGTCCCGATGTGACAACTCCGGATTCTCGAAATGAGTGCACAGGATTAATTCACGACGCTCTTTTTCGTTCGACGACATTTTTCCAAATTTACGAAAAATTGACAGTGAAGCATGGCCAACGTGATCTATACACTCTTATCTTATTATAAGCCAAAGCTGAAGATATAATTCCTAAAAATTAAATTTCTACAGCGTTTTTTCCGTGATGCAATTTGATGTGAAAACACCCTTTATATTCTGAGAGGAAATATTTTGCACATCCGTTCTACACGGTAGCAAAATAGAAACAGGATTAGTCAGAGGGGGCACTATATTTTTAATTCTTTTGCTTCTAGTTGACGGCATCAACAGATGATCAATCATGACTGATTGGATTTTGAAATTGGTACCCTTTTTATAGAATTTTGTGATTTCAATGGTTTGGTTTCAAAGCAGCCAACAAAGAAATATTATTGATCAGAACTTTGGAATTCAAACGTAACGCTCTCGTTTTGGAAATGTTGAACTGACACCCCAGTACAGAAATGAAAGACAAGTCCAACGTCAAAACTGGTAGAGTGGAATGGTTTGGGAAGTATCAGAATTTAAAAAATAAACTGAAAAGTTTAATTAAAGCGAAAATGCGTTGATGTTCGCGAAAGCTCGTGAATGGATGATCAAGGAAGAACGCTTTTTGGAAGACGACTAGAAAAATGCCTGGATAGAACCATAGTAAGCGCGAAATTATCTGACCGTTGTATTCTCAAGTGCACTGATTCAGTTCCAACACAGCGTTCTGCCTCAAAGCAATCATGAAAATTTTTCAATGGTAAAATTCTCAATTGCCTCTCTTTCATGAAACATGCTCCGAATCATATGGTAACCATGAGAAAAATGTTTTTTTTTTCTCTAACTTTCATATTTCAAATTCTATATGCAAATTGTCTTCAGAAAGAGCTTACTAAGACAAACATTTTTCAATGCAGAATTTGTCAGTATCTCAACTCTTGATATTGATATTTTTCCCAAAAATTACCCCCTAAACATTTGAGTAAACTAACATTGAAATCATGTGTTTTTGGGTGAAAACCCATCAATAACTTTGAGTAAGAATAAAGATTGAAAAGTTCTACATCGCAAATGTTTGTCTTGATAAGCTCTAAATGTTTTCCGAAGGCAATTTTGATGTAGAATGTAAAAATTGGAGCAAAAATCACGTTTTTTCATGGTCACCCTAATGCAACTTAAAATCTAAATATAAAGTTATATTAAAAGATAGAAAAAAACTTTGTTCTACAAAGTTGATTAAAATAACTAGGGCTACAACTAAGTATGGAAAAGTTCATTCGCTCATTTCTCCACAACTAATTATAAATCACTCTTGTATCTGCTTGGAATAATCATGGCGAAAAGAACGCAACAAGCAATCGTAAGATTGCACGATGAATCATTTTTCATTCTCCAACCATCTTCATTCGGGACTGAGAGTGAACATAACAAAGCAAAGAGTGGAAAACAACATTCAATGAATGAATACTCCTTTGGAAGGATCGCACGAAACAAAATAACGAGTGAGTCAAAATAGACTGAATCTGCTTGTATGCATGATTTTATTTTCCCTTGTACTCTTTTCCTTGTCAGCATTCAAGTGCACATGAATCTATCTTCCCGCTCACTAATAACTTGCGTTAATATGGTCTTTTGCGTTGGCTTAGATCGTTTCATACTAGAAACAAAAAAATACCATTGCAATAGTGCACAGAAAACAATTTTTCGATTTCAACTATCTACCTATATTTTACTGCCGCGATCGAGGCTCAATGATTACTCATTGAGTGAAAAACGATGATTTTATAGAGACACTCGCTGGCTCGAGCAAAAGTTTCCAATTTGATTCTCTCACCATCTTCATTCCGAGAGGCAAATGAGGGAATGCAAAATTCTTTGAGAATAGATGAGCGGAATTGAGACAGTATTTTTTCCGTTCAAATCAAGAATGAACTTTGCGAAGATGATAAGTGAATATTTTCTGTCTCAAATAAAGTGACGCATAAACGGAGAATAGAAGGGTGAGTTTCATCTGTGAATAAGTGTTGTTGAACGAATTTCGATGCGATTTCGCCCATACCTGGCTACAACCAGTGTTGTAAACGGTCGACAATTTTGGTGACCATCACATAGGGGAAGGCGGGGGAAGACCCGGGTTAAGATAGCCACTCTCTAGATTATTGAAAGAATCAACTATTGGACAGTTATAATACATTATTTTAGTGTATTACATCACCCTCAATTATGTATACCCATTTTGGTGTGTGTATAGGTGAAACGTTAAGATAAAACAACAAAAATAAACTTTTCAGATGGCGATGAGCACCGATTTATTATTTTGCTCGCTAGAAATTTAGTGTTTTAGTAGTGAATATGTACATGTCTCGTGAAACCAATGTTATAATAGTAAAAAGACAGGTATGTTAAGTGTGCTTATATAGAGACCGGTATATTTTTCAAGCATTTCATGTATATATTGAGGCACTTTTACTCGACTCATACTTGGGTTAAGACGGCCACTATTGTAAGAGGTGTGATTTGCCATAAAAGATATCATTTGAACGCACGTGATTGACGAATTCCTTGAGAAAATCACACTTCTTATATTGTTGGTTGCATAACTCAAGACAGATTCATGATAAATTTTATTTGTTTTCAGATGCCACATATAATAATGTTTCATTATGATGAGGGTTGCGCATCAAGCACGTTAGAGGTAGTTCAGGGAAAATAACACCTCCCATTCTTGTCACACTTGATCAACGGCCTTAATCTAAAGTGACCAGATGCTCAGAGGTCTAACGCGGGACACAAACAACAAAACGTTATGTGAACATAAACCATAGTCTAGCGAGTCTAAACTGATCAGTATTATTTCTTTCTGAGTATCGGCACTCAGTTGTGATTTTTCGTTAGTTTAGATTTTGTTTACGCCCGAAAATCACTCGCTAAATCAGAGCATTTACGCCTGGCAATCACGATTAAAATTCTACAATTTTCTTCAAATTACCGAATGGAATGCTCGAAAATTCCAATTCATTTTTCATCGATTTTAGTGTTAACGTATGCATTCAAAAAAAAATGGACTAATTTCGGATGGCGATGAAAGATAATTTATAAGAACAAATTTTCTTTAAATCTTACGTTTATTAAGTCTACAACAAAAATGATTCGAAGATGTTGATTCGCAGCAGCAGCACTGTCAAGCAACTTAATTTTTCCATACTGCAAGCTCCATCCCACAGCGGAGGACTTGGACATCCTGAGGCACTTTGTGTTCGCCAGATATAGCCGATCTGGTATTTACAATATCATCTATTTGCCGCTCCTTAACCCGGGAGATCGAAGCAAACGGTGGAGAAAAATTTGGCCAAAATGGACATTTTTATGTGGAAGCGTCAGACGAGACCGGACGGATCTGAGCAGCAGGCAAACACCCAGAAGGAGTAGCTTGAGGTGCTGGTGAAAAACTTGTTTCCGGCGAAAGAAGTGAAAAACTTCTTTTCGTACTCGTAATGAAAGACGAGACGTACTTGATGCTAGAATTCAACGAATGGCAGAGGACCGGGTACTTTATGTTCCCCAGGTAAGCGATGACGTCAAATATATCATTCACATCAAGTTCTCAAAGAAGGTTCTCTGACAAAAGTGAAGGGAATGTCCAAAATAAATATATAGAAATATATAGTACGAAGTGTTTGCCGGAGTTGGGAAGGTGATGTGGTCTTTATGCCGAACCTGGGATCAGCCCATTATGCCAAAAGATCACTAGAGGATGGATTGGCTGGAGATAAACATTGTCGCGAAGACCACCAACCTTCCCTTGACCACGAAGACCACCAACCTTGGTGTGATGAAACCAGCTCAACGTATTATTCTTTGGATGCATTAGAAGCGCTCTTGTACAGTCTGCCAAATAAAAGTTTTTTTATTGAGGTTATTCCATTTAAGAAAATCAGAATGATCAAATTGTGATATTGAAACATAATGATAACGCGGGACATTTTCGTTTCTTTTGCCAAATGCGGGACGTTTCGCGGGACGCAATCTTACGCGGGACATTTTGTTGAAATGCGGGACGTCTGGTCAGTTTATCTTAATCTGTAGTATAATTTTGCCGGAAACAATAATCGGCTAGAATCATGTGGCCTTCATTCCCCTAGTTGTGGCCAACGTTACCCCGCATGATTTTAGTATCACCATTTTAGTACCCTTTTTGGTTCACCGTATAACATTATGAAATGAGAAGTAAACCTTCTGGAAATCAACGTGATTGTGGAAAACATCCTATAGATCGATGCTGACACAATGAAATGCTTCAATTATGTATACATTGTGTTTGATTGTACCCCATGCTTAGGGTGGCCGTCTTACCCCGTCCCCCCTTACTACCCTTGTGCGAAAGTTGCGGCTCAAAATGTGCTGTGAGTGCGACGTCACAGATTTTGTTTTTGCTATGTTACTTTTCTTATTAGGTGTACCGATAAGTTTCTTCGGTTTTACAACACATGGCGTAACTTTGTTCCATTATTCCAGTGAATCAAATTTCCAGACATTCGATGGAAAGCTTCATTGCGCGTCTTTTTCAGTATATGTCAAAAAGTTGAAGCGTAAACAACATAGTATTTGCCACTTCGAATATGTCGAATTTCATATCAACGAGAGTGTTTATACGAGGAGTATTACTTCATTCCTTCAATATAAAGAAAAAAAGGTACGGAAAGTCATCGCATTTTGGTGGAAGTTTATGGTGACCATCAGAGATGCCAACCTTCCTGATTTTTCAGGATTTCCCAGATTTTTTAGCATGTTCCCTGATATCCTGACGAAGACTCGATTAATCCTGATTTTTCAGAAATTATCCTGATTTTTCCTGATTTTTGTACTCTTTACATTGTTCGTAATAAATATAAAATTTCCATGCAAAAATTTTCTGCCAAGATAGTTCTCCGGATCGCACTTGTAAATATCCTACATTAAGTTAAATTCTCTAGACGCAAAGCTGTACTTAACTTTTTTTTATTTTTACCCTCAATTGTTTCGTGGCTTTCCTAAACAATGCTAGAAAATTTCATGAAACCAGATTGTCTGACGAATTTATGAAAATACAACGAGATTAAGTTTGGGGAACAACATTGCTTTATTAAGGATAATGTGTATGTAGATGTATCCCCAGAGTTATCAATGTAGGAATACGTTTCAAAGTGTAAAATTACTCAAGAGGAAATTTGGGAATCCACAGTCAATATAAAAAAGATTTTATATGTAATTTGCTCGTCTGATTCAAAGTAGAATCAACTTTAATGATATGCTTTTCTCATTTGTTTAGTAAAGATTCATTCCAAAGCATGGTGATGAATTCAGTGGAAATTTGAATATTGATTTCTCGGCAATTGACTGTAGTGATGCTGTAGGTTTTTCGGAAAAAATATAAACGATCAAAAGGTCAGGCGAAACACTAGCATTTCCGCTTATGCGAGGATTTAAACTTTGCTTATGAATTCTTTTACATATCCGGTCTTCGCCTGAGAAAGATATACTTAGTTTCTGGTAGGATTTGGAAAGCATTCTGTACTACCAGCTACTATCAAGCAACCTGTTTCTTACATGTATGGTTCGCAGCAATTTTCGACGAGGAAGCAAACATGTTCTGGGAGGCTAGAATATTTAAGCTGTGTGAAAGATGTCGAAATATTGTGAAACAGAACTATGAATATAAAATTAAATTATAATGCTTTAATTGAAAATGATGTTATTGTTTTCCAAAAAAATCGACATTAACTTTTCGGACAACCCACTATGAGGTATCCTGATTTATCATGATTTTTATTTTCATTCTTCCTTTCGACAACATAAAAATGAACAACTTTGTCGAAGACAAACATTTTGTCATTATCTTAACCCATTCGCTAGAAAAAGCGCTATATCGGTTGTTACAAGAGATAGGAAAAACATTGTACTTCAAAATTACTTATATTTACTTCTATCAATAAAGATTTGAAAGTTAGATTTTTAAATTCATCGAAAATATGTTCATCCTATTTTCGATTTTTTTATCTATCAGGAGATCGATTTTTTTCTATCAAATTATGGTTTGGAATAGACAGATTTATACTATACGAAGCGTAGAAGTTTATCGCTAGAAAAATAATTTTACTCTCATCGTTTGTCTGTCCAGCAACTGGAACAGAACACATTTGGCATCAAAAATTTTTTTTTATAAACCCCGATTTCACGTTCCATTTTTAGGTTTTCAAAAAACTCGAACTTTGACGTTTATGCGGCACTAGTAAATGAAGTCCAATCGAGCTTAAATTTTTCATAGGGTAGCTTTTCGTGGGATTCACATTTTTAAGAAAGTCCCGTCTGAATTATTAGAGATTGAGAGATTTTCGTTGGCTTTCTAGTGTACATGTAGTTGAGTGAAAAAGATATAATGTTAGTTTTGTGCTTACTGGTATATACGGTCTGAAAAGCTTTTCCGTAATACGTAAGAATATTGAATATACACGCCGTTCTGCTAACATATATTTGGTGGATCACACCATTGTGGAAATGGCACATCCTTCGGTTGAAGGAGACCTGGATGATGATAGCTCTGGATTCGGGATAATGTCACACTTTGGTCTTATGGAAGACATTTGGATTTATGTTGTTCGGAAAATTAATACACTCTGGGAAATAAAACACTTGGAAAACTTCTTAACACACATGGATTTTATTCTCGCGATCTTGCATCCAATTCGGAATTAGTGATCCCCGATAATCGTTCGATTAATCGATTAATCAAATACTTCCTACAGAAATCGATTATTAATCGAACGAATACTGCACAACCAATAATCGAAGCGAACGAATAATTTACGTCGATTAATCGATCCAAACCCAGAGCAAAAAAACCGTACATCCGCTGCAGTTTTATCCTGAAAATCAATCATAATCTTTGACGCTCTCCTAAACTCCTAAAAGAAGCTCAATGCCGTCGATGCGAGATGAGCTTCGTTTACGAGTTTAGGGGAGCGTAAAAGATAATAATTGATTTTCAGGCGTAATGAACACTTTTTTGATTCCAGATGACTTTCTAACGAATGAGAAATATTAGTCTAACTAATTATTTCTCTCAGTGTGACGATTAATCGATTAATCGATTATTTGGATCGATTAATCGTATCGAATAAGAACCTGCTTAAAAGTATTCGATTAGTGGATGAACGATTAATTTCAAAAATCGGGGATCACTAATCGGAATGAAAAATAAACGTTTTGGCTATGGATATATTCGTATGCTATTTGCTTGTATGCGTACTGTTCCTATTCGGCATCGGATTATTCTGTTGTCGTAGTGTCGCACACCACACATTGCATTTTGAATGGGAGGGACTGATTTGGATAGGAAAAAGGATAGGGATGGACATTGACAATTGGGAATTTGGAACACTTGCACAAACTTCGCACTTTGGTCGCGAACAGGGATAGACATTGGAATTTGAAAGTAGGGATACTTGCTCCTTCTTCGAACTTTCGGTCGCGAACAATATTTTTGTATACTTTATTTGTGTGTCTTTTTTTGTTTGGCTTTCGTTTGAATCGAGGAAGCCGACTGATTAATCCTCATCACGATAACGCACCCGTTCACACCTCAGCAGTTGCCAACGCCAGTTAATTTGTTGGATTACTAAAAAACTATTAATATCAATTCCATTTTAACTTGCCCTAAGCTTTACCAAGAATCTCCTTCTATACTTTTTGAAAAGTAAATATATCTAATATAAAACAAAAATCACTAGGAGTGCACAGCAACTTCGAACGCGGAATCTGGTAGTCATTGCACGCAAACTACACTTTGTAACTATTTTATGGGTTTACTCAGAATAACCAGTAGAACAATAGCGGTGCATATGGAAGGCAAAGAATAAGCTCTAAATCTCAAACTATACGAAACTCATCTTTTTTTTCATGTGAAAAGATGACGCTACAGCGGATGTTGCGATAAGATTTCATGGAGAAACTGAAAATAGAAAATATCCACGAAAGTCGATATAAGTGTAATTCATAAAAGTTTACAAAATCGCTCTTCTCTTCTTCTTCTTCTTAAATGGCACTAACGGTCCTAGAGAAACTTCGCCGTCTCAACGTTGTATTACTTGCGTCATTTTTATTAGTACTTAGTTGAGATTTCTATGCGAAATAACACCCATTGAATGCATTCTGAGTGGCAAGCTCTAGAATACGCGTTACCACTGTGCAAGTCGGAGAAAGTTTCTTTGACGAAAAATTCCCTCGACTAGAACGGGAATCGAACCCGAACCCCCGACATGCTAGGTGTGACGCTAACAAACCGGTCACGGGAGTACAAGAAAATCTCATTAATAAAAGCGTATAAAATACACTAAAAGTTGGTTTTTCGAAAATCTTTTTATTTTGATTTTCTCAATCCTTTGAATCTTATAAAATGTAGGTAAAAGCTACAAGTTTCCTTACTCAACAAAATTATGAGAAGACTGTGTGGGACACGACATAACTACTGTATGTCACCCTGCATTATATACTGCATATGCCGATGTGTAGTAAGAGATTGCACACAGCTCCGCAGTGAGAGTCTAACAGCCACAAGTGATGTCACACAAAGACAATAAAAAAAAATGAAAAAAAAAATAAATAAATTCAAATAACTAGAAGTTAAGAGTAAGTTTTAATTTTTTTTCCTTCCAAATGGTTTGAACAAATAGCGAATATTTCACGCTTTCTATACTGGAAGCCTGTGTAAATCTTCATTTAAATTAAGGATGGCCGGGTGAGATAACGAATATGTCCAACTCATGATGATGATGTTGGATTAAAGAGGCTTTAAACTTTTCAGTTCATTCACCTCTAATGTCCAACTCATTCTGGATGGAATCGTTTTATACCTTTCATCTGACAGATCACTTGGCACAATGTCTTCGAGGTAACAGAAGAGTGTGTTTAAGGGGGACCCCTGCCTGAAAAATGATGAATTTTCGTGATTTTTTTTTCGGATGTTGGGAATAAAGTGAAGTGTTAGGGTATTTTCATTATTGTTTAAGGTATATTTGAAGAAGTATTTTCCATTTTTTGAGTGCACAAATAATGATTATTACGCTGTTGACAGCTGGGTGCGTAGATGGTGTCTGAAAATCGATACCTTACTGGTGGTATCGATTCTGAAGCAACAGGGGGTTGCAGAACGAATTCCAATGAATATTTAAAAGCTTTAGGACATTACCTAAAGCGTTACATAGCGGTTTTTGAATATTCGAAAAATTTCCAAAATGGCGACCATTTTTGTTGCATTATTTATTATTATTTGTATCATTATAAACTGCATCCACGAGACTAAAGTGTGCATATGATAACCGATATCCAGCATTACGACAGAAACGGGCAAACATTAATAGTCGCCAAGTTACTCCAGACTCATCATAGCCAATGGATATCCTACAGGTAATTTTTTTTTCCGAGACGCCAAATGCTTTGGTTTGGCATCAGGCACAATATTACCGATCGGATTGTCGACTTGACTAATTACGGTTTTCGCAAGCGGCGTCGAAGATCACTACTGCGTTGTATTACATTAGAAAAAGGCGAGAAAACCAGGGTCCTGTATCGACCCAACCGCAACCGTAATGTCTCGAAAGCGGGCATTCTCACGTGGAGAGACGTTCATTGCCATCCGCAAAACTAAGATTGAGTGTGTAAGATCTCGTGATGATGATTTCGTTGCATTACACCCCTGCTTCCCGCAATGCTTCATCGAAGTCTATAGAGCATAAATTTATATTCTTCAACTTGATTCACCTTCATTTTTCGTTATAACTATGCACAACTGTTTTACACTAATCAAAGAGAATACCAATTTTTATCTGACAATTTACAATTGCGTTCTTCGGAATTTTAACAAACCAATGAAAAAAACAAATCGTAAATAACAGAACCTAACCATTAAACCAAACATTCGGTAGTATATTTATGATTATGAATGTTATTATAAATACCCGAAAAAGCCGATCCATCGGGGAGTCATAATGTTTACATACAATGCTGTGCATCAGCGGAACGAAAAGTATGCAGTCCAACATAAACAGAGTTTGCGAATATCAAAACAATCCTATCTCAGACTGCATTTGTTTGTTTTTTTTCCATTCCACAGACTATGGTTTCTTGAATGGCAGTGTAATTGACTCTACAGAGCCGTTTGTTTGAATTTTGATATTTTAAAAGAAACATGTTACCAGTGTTTCAAATTTTTAATAAATTACACATTATAAAAACTTGAGAAAAAACTGCATTCTCGCTATAAAAAATATTTATCATGATCCTAACTCTCATCTGTTCAGCCAATTCTTCCGACATTTTGCTCTGTGAGCCGCAATGCCAGATTCCTTATTACATATAATCGGAAACTCGATCCAAACCATGCAGCATAACAAAACGATTCGCAACTTCAGCATATCGCTGATGAAGTTGAAAATTCCCAGTGGAGTGGGTTAATCAGTATTCACTTGAGAGCCTTAGGACACAGGCGATAGAGCGTAGAGAGATCTGAAGTTGAAACAATGAGCCGAAGAGACCCATCGAGGGAAAGTTTTCAAATCGTCATCTACTGCAGCCGGCATTTCCCGCTGCTAACGACCGATTATTTGATTTACTTCACCGATAAGGGAACGAATGGCACTCTCGTGCAGGGTAGAGATAACTACGAACTGTTCGAGTTCTCGCAATGTGAGTTACGGGAATCCAGCTGTTAGTCACTTATGTTCATTTTCTTATGATTCTTATCGCTTCCTTAAATAATCTATTTTTTTAACAGATGGCGAGAAAAAACGTTCGATGCCAACGATACCGACCATCTCCTACACAGTGGGCGATCGAGATACACTGACCTCGGTAGCGGCACGTTTCGATACCACGCCATCGGAGTTGACCCAGCTGAATCGTCTGGCTAGCTCGTTCATCTATTCCGGCCAGCAATTGCTGGTGCCAGACAAAACAGCCAAAGCAGCCGTGGCCGGTGGCACCTATGGAGAGACAGACACAAGCACCGACCGATCGTCACACAGTCCCACCGAAAGCCGCCGCAAGGGATCACAGGAAGATCTCTCCCAAGATGAAAAAGGTTAGTTCGTATTTGTTCGACAATTTCCCGATGAAACTGGAGGCGCAATATCAGTATAGGGATGTTAAGAGATTATTATGTGACCACACCAAATTTATGTATTTCTGCTGTTTGGTAAATACTAATGTAGTTCCACCCAAACTCCTGTAATTTGTGAACTGAAATCATGGAATCTCAACAACTATCTTTAAAATTATATGAGTTTTTAAACAGTCATACAATCGATGTCCCATACCGGAAACCTTCTGTGTGATATGTTACAATTACAATTTTACGAAAGGAATAGCCATTGTCTCATTACTCACATAGGAGATTGTTTTGATACTTGATTAAGGTGAAGGTGGAAGCTAGCCACAAATGGCTGCCACAATGGCGCTCATTTCTTTCATCTCCCTCCCTCACCCCTCGCCAGAAAATCAATAATTTTGCGAAACAGTGTGAATAAAATGATCATTTTCGCACACTTCCTATCAAATAATATCAACCAAACTCTAATCGATTACTCACAAGATATTAAATTTTCATCTGCTGTCGCACTGTATAGTGAAAAACGTCGGAAAACTCGAGCAAGTGCTCTGAAAGTTAAATTTTCATCTTTCAATCTTCGGCAATGGTTTTGTTTGTGTTGGTGAAAGCATCGTTATTTTTTCGACACTGATGCCAGACAACATCAGCGAAACTGCTATAGAAACCACTCAATAAAATGTAATTTCTGAGTCATAGCGTTTCATGTCATGGAAATCAATAGAATAAAATTGTGTTGATATCAATACAATTTTTTTTTTTACGTTTAATGGGTCCATAATGTAAGTTTTAGAAACTTTAACATTGGGTAAGAAAAGTGTATTGCAGAGCTCGGAACACTGCCACGGCTGCCTATGCTTTCAAAAGCAGCAAACGGAAAAGTATTACATTCAATCAAAATGCCACGGCCAACGAAGAGAGGGGTCATGGCTCTCCAAAGTGAATATGTGAAAACAATACCAAAAGAGCCCCAATTCGTATGTGTTATAAATTTGCTCATGTTACGCTCCCGTATAATCAGAATTTTACTTCATATGCAAATGCACCTTCTATATATATTTATATTTGCAATTGTTCATCGGAACATATCGTTCATACATTCTACTTTAGTATTGAATTGTTATTTTTTCATCAAATGTATTCAAGACTCGTGTCAATGATGCGCCACACAGTCTGATAAGTGGATTGATCTATTTACGTGTGCTTTGCTCTTCCCTCACAAACACTATTACCCCATTTTTACACGTGGGTTTACCTATACTACTACAATGGCTAGCTTCCACCTTCACCTTAAGGTAAATTATTTTGGATCGTCCGATTTATGGTTTTTTTACGCAACTAGTAAATGCAAATCGATTTTTCTTCATGAAAATCACATATAATCATGATGAATTTGAGTTTGTTGAAAAGCCTCAAGTCTCTACTTTATAATAATAAGGCGTTCAAATTATCCAAATTATGTTTTATGTTTTTGACAATTTTTTTCAAAGAGAAATTATGATCATTGTTTGTCCACCTCTGATCATGATTTGTCCGAAAAATGATCATGGTTTGTCCAGTTTTCAAAATCACCATTTTTGAATGAAAACAATAGATTTTTCAAGTAGATGGTGCATTTCTCATTTCTTGAGTTTACTGCTATCGTATTGATCCTTTCATTATTGCCTCTTTTTTGGCATTTTAAAGCACTCAACACAAAGACACATTTATGAGTACATTCCTTATGAATAAAAAGTGATACAACATGTCACTATCATCCGTAAAAGGATGAATCTAGTTTGTAGAAAAATGGGAAATAATTATCACGTGTTTTCTGACGTAGGATTGAGGTGTGTGTTCAATTTTCCGAAAAGGAGAGCGTTACATTGGAGAAACAAGATTTTGAGCGGTAATACCTCTTTACCGGCTGAACGAAATGGTATGATGACCACTTCATTCGAAAGGTAAAGTGTCTACGCATTATATGCTTGTTACTCATTGATCCAACAACTCAGTAGCTTAGTAGCTTTAAAAAAAATGTTCTCGCTCGTTCGCAAAAGCGCTATACTCTCCCCCTTCCAAACCTCTTTTTATTCTGCTACCGGTCTGGAGGGAGCCTCTAGCAAAAACGAAGTATCGATAATTCGATACGCATTGCGTATAAATAATGTTATGGACTGTGGATTCGATAGCGGAGAATATTTCACAATATCAATGAACCCGCATTGTTTGATAAAAGCAACAGCGACAGTTAGAGTGCTCACGAAGGCTTTGGGTAGATTGGTGTGGAAGCATTTGTTAACAGTAGTTATCATAATTCAGTATATTGCACTGAAAAAATAATTGGAAAAAAATTAAAAAAAGTATCGGCAGTATCGGCACCATAAACATCAATCACAATTTCAGCATTTTGGCATTTATAAAATAAAAAGTATAAAATGAACCGAATTGTCTCTTTGTTCACCTCCATTGTTAACACCCTGTAACTCAAAACTGAATGGAACAAACAAAAAACAACAAAAGTTTTTTTTGTGTGAAATGCCACCTTTACAACGAGCCTAAACTTGAAATTGTATGATCGATATTACGCGAGATATTGATCACTTTAGCGCCAGCAAACGAGAAATTAATGGATAACCTTTTCCCCAACCTAATACTTTAAATGAATAGGTTAAAAAGTGGCAACATGTTTTTTTTGATATTTTCGACAAAAAGGGAGGAAATTCGTGATTCTGATGTTGACACTATGACAAAATGACAAACTGAGCTCAAAGCTTGCTTCTTGTAATACTGGTAATGTCCTCTATTGAAAAATAAAAAAAATACGAACCTTCACTCAATAATTAACCTACAGCATTTCAATTCGCAGCTTATTCAAGCTGGCTCAATATAGTGCTACTCTCTTTTCACGCTCAATAAAGAAAATATAGCTCCTCCTTCATGATCGTTTCTTTCGCTTCACCTTCTTTCGATTAATTCTTTACACGGAAGAGAACTTTTCAATCGTCATTTGAGAGCGAATCGAGAAACAGTCATTTATTAGTCATTTATTTTAGCAGTTTATACATATTCAAATGGAAGCTGGAAGCGTTATCGTATTCGAAATGTACTTATTGAAACTAACGGAAACAGCGCTTGTGATATAGTGTTAGTGTGTGAATCGATGTTTCAGTATGCATAGTGAACATATCAATTCAATTTTACCCCACAGACTAGAGTAAATCAAATCGAGGATGACTCTATTTGAAGTGAGAAGTAGAAGTACTGTTTCGTCTCAAATTCCGAATTCCGAAACACTGTCTCATTACTCAAAATGATGCTTTTTCGCGAAATTAATGTGGTTTTTGGATACAATAGAGCCTTTTTTCATTTTTCCATCATAACTAGACTGCGGGGTGAAGTGGAATTGATATGTTCTCTACGCATACCGAAACAACGATTCTTTTCTTTTGTTCTTGTATGAACATCACAAAGTGATGTTTGACAATGCAAGTATTCCATTTATGAAAGCTGTCAAGAAAACTTTATAAAAATTGTTATACTTCGTCAGCTTATTCGTTATATATTGCTCCCCTAAATTGATATTTGTTCCATTCTATGAAATATATGGGTTGACTGAAAAGTATTTCGTCAATTTCATAATCCATGGTATTAGAAGAATTTGTTTGTCGGCGTGAGATACACATTTCACGAAAAAGGAGTATAAAAACCTGGATAACACCTTGATAGCGATTATCGTCGAGCACTTATTCTCCCATGCAAAATTCATTCTCGCTTTCAAATAACCACCGACGTCGACGTCTAGCAGGATCTCTCAAAAAGAATGATATGATTTCGGGATCTCAGCTAGGTACTAATGTAAATGATGGCTGTAGTGATACGTTTATGAAGTATGGTTCCTTCATTATGCGTAATACTTTTGAAAAGGGTCAATTGAATAATGACGATTTCACATAGAGTGAATAACATTGAAATGGTTAAATTATGCGCTTTGAAATATTCGAATGCGAACTTATAAATATCGCGATATATTGCGGATAGGATGATTCATGCTATCCGATATCCATTGGTTGGTAAAATGCAGTAGAGTGTTTACTACATGAGCTAACAAATTTCTGTTCTCTTTTACCTTTAGTACCGTTCTGAATCATATTTCGGACACTTTGTTCTAATATCTTGAAATGCTTAATGCACTGATGATATAACTATCAAATTAATATCACAATCGCTTATTTAGAGTAATCCCTTGGTTTCACTATCATTTCACATGAGAACTACATTTGAATTATAACACAATCGTCAGAAATCTTACAACACTACTCACTATCGTTTGTGTTTGACGTTTGCTTAGCGTGAGCACGTAGAATTTACCCGTTCATAAATATTTAAATTTCTCCCGTTTTTCATCAGTTCTCATCATCGTTAACAGTTTACTGTGATTGCTTGGTAAGTGTTTCGCAGTTGACTATAAAAAATAATCAAGTGTAATGTAATTTTCGTCCAAAAAATCACAAAATAAAGTGTCCGAAAGCTTGATTCTTATTCGCTTCATTTGAAAAGCATTTTATTCGATGATTTTTTTATGTTTTCAATCAAATAGGTACCAAAGTAGGAAGCTTAAAAGCGTATTGAACTAATTTATTAAAAATATCAACCAAATAATACCTGTGCATAAAGTTTAGATCTGTTTTCTGCATCATATGCCTTAAACGTCCGAAATATGATTCAGAACGGTAACCAATAACGAAAACTATTTTTTCGTTGAATAGACCGATGAATTTCGATAGTTGTAAATGACACTATCAAGATGCAGGAAACAAAAACTTTATCGTGAACAGAAATGGAACGTTTATGAGCTATTTTTTTGTGTACTAACATCGCTATGTAAAGCCGACCATAATTCAAGTTGACAGCATGAACTTTGTGTGCCGATGCAAAGTGAAAATGATAATGAATTTTCAGATGAAAAAACAAATTTCAAGAAAACGAATTATAAATGAAAACTAACTTTTCCGTACTAAATATATATTCTCTTGAAAAATTGTGGTAAAAAATCTCTACATTTTTTTTCTAAATAATGAAAAATTAATAATAATGAACTGTTTAAGAAAATACTAAAAGATCAGTTATAATGGATATGTCAATGTATTCACATAACTCCAAAAGTTTTCATAAAATTACACGTCTTCATTGCGAGTCAAATGTCTTCAAAATGAAGTAATGTCTTCACTAGTGATCCCCGATAACCGTTCGATTAATCGAATACTTCCTACAGAAATCGATTATTAATCGAACAAGTACTGCTTTACGTCGATGAATCGATCCAAACCCAGAGAAAAAAAACGTACGGCAGCTGCAACAAGTATCAATAAGACTTTGGGGAAATCAGGGTAAAACCGACACCCTAAGGATTTCTGCATATTTCCAAGACCTCCCATGTTTCTTCGACTTCGTTTCCGAACATCTCTTCGCCTATTCATGAACCATTGTATAGTATCTGTTGATCATTTGTGAATAGAACTCGAACTTTGATAGAATACACAAATTGATGTTTTTAAGTGAAATATATGGGAGTGCAGGTGAGATCGACACTCCGTCGGGGTAAAACTTGTTATAATAATTTGGACTCGAAATATGAAAATAAAGTTTCGAGCATCGATAAGCAACAAAATCACCTACCATTTAACATAATACACTCAAAACTGAATGGAACAAACAAAAAACAACAAAAGATTTTTTTAGTGTGAAATGCCACCTTTACAACGAGCCTAAACTTGAAATTGTATGATCGATATTACGCGAGATATTGATCACTTTAGCGCCAGCAAACGAGAAATTAATGGATAACCTTTTCCCCAACCTAATACTTTAAATGAATAGGTTAAAAAGTGGCAACATGTTTTTTTGATATTTTCGACAAAAAGGGAGGAAATTCGTGATTCTGATGTTGACACTATGACAAAATGACAAACTGAGCTCAAAGCTTGCTTCTTGTAATACTGGTAATGTCCTCTATTGAAAAATAAAAAAAATACGAACCTTCACTCAATAATTAACCTACAGCATTTCAATTCGCAGCTTATTCAAGCTGGCTCAATATAGTGCTACTCTCTTTTCACGCTCTATAAAGAAAATATAGCTCCTCCTTCATGATCGTTTCTTTCGCTTCACCTTCTTTCGATTAATTCTTTACACGGAAGAGAACTTTTCAATCGTCATTTGAGAGCGAATCGAGAAACAGTCATTTATTTTAGCAGTTTATACATATTCAAATGGAAGCTGGAAGCGTTATCGTATTCGAAATGTACTTATTGAAACTAACGGAAACAGCGCTTGTGATATAGTGTTAGTGTGTGAATCGATGTTTCAGTATGCATAGTGAACATATCAATTCAATTTTACCCCACAGACTAGAGTAAATCAAATCGAGGATGACTCTATTTGAAGTGAAAAGTAGAAGTACTGTTTCGTCTCAAATTCCGAATTCCGAAACACTGTCTCATTACTCAAAATGATGCTTTTTCGCGAAATTAATGTGGTTTTTGGATACAATAGAGCCTTTTTTCATTTTTCCATCATAACTAGACTGCGGGGTGAAGTGGAATTGATATGTTCTCTACGCATACCGAAACAACGATTCTTTTCTTTTGTTCTTGTATGAACATCACAAAGTGATGTTTGACAATGCAAGTATTCCATTTATGAAAGCTGTCAAGAAAACTTTATAAAAATTGTTATACTTCGTCAGCTTATTCGTTATATATTGCTCCCCTAAATTGATATTTGTTCCATTCTATGAAATATATGGGTTGACTGAAAAGTATTTCGTCAATTTCATAATCCATGGTATTAGAAGAATTTGTTTGTCGGCGTGAGATACACATTTCACGAAAAAGGAGTATAAAAACCTGGATAACACCTTGATAGCGATTATCGTCGAGCACTTATTCTCCCATGCAAAATTCATTCTCGCTTTCAAATAACCACGTCGACGTCTAGCAGGATCTCTCAAAAAGAATGATATGATTTCGGGATCTCAGCTAGGTACTAATGTAAATGATGGCTGTAGTGATACGTTTATGAAGTATGGTTCCTTCATTATGCGTAATACTTTTGAAAAGGGTCAATTGAATAATGACGATTTCACATAGAGTGAATAACATTGAAATGGTTAAATTATGCGCTTTGAAATATTCGAATGCGAACTTATAAATATCGCGATATATTGCGGATAGGATGATTCATGCTATCCGATATCCATTGGTTGGTAAAATGCAGTAGAGTGTTTACTACATGAGCTAACAAATTTCTGTTCTCTTTTACCTTTAGTACCGTTCTGAATCATATTTCGGACACTTTGTTCTAATATCTTGAAATGCTTAATGCACTGATGATATAACTATCAAATTAATATCACAATCGCTTATTTAGAGTAATCCCTTGGTTTCACTATCATTTCACATGAGAACTACATTTGAATTATAACACAATCGTCAGAAATCTTACAACACTACTCACTATCGTTTGTGTTTGACGTTTGCTTAGCGTGAGCACGTAGAATTTACCCGTTCATAAATATTTAAATTTCTCCCGTTTTTCATCAGTTCTCATCATCGTTAACAGTTTACTGTGATTGCTTGGTAAGTGTTTCGCAGTTGACTATAAAAAATAATCAAGTGTAATGTAATTTTCGTCCAAAAAATCACAAAATAAAGTGTCCGAAAGCTTGATTCTTATTCGCTTCATTTGAAAAGCATTTTATTCGATGATTTTTTTATGTTTTCAATCAAATAGGTACCAAAGTAGGAAGCTTAAAAGCGTATTGAACTAATTTATTAAAAATATCAACCAAATAATACCTGTGCATAAAGTTTAGATCTGTTTTCTGCATCATATGCCTTAAACGTCCGAAATATGATTCAGAACGGTAACCAATAACGAAAACTATTTTTTCGTTGAATAGACCGATGAATTTCGATAGTTGTAAATGACACTATCAAGATGCAGGAAACAAAAACTTTATCGTGAACAGAAATGGAACGTTTATGAGCTATTTTTTTGTGTACTAACATCGCTATGTAAAGCCGACCATAATTCAAGTTGACAGCATGAACTTTGTGTGCCGATGCAAAGTGAAAATGATAATGAATTTTCAGATGAAAAAACAAATTTCAAGAAAACGAATTATAAATGAAAACTAACTTTTCCGTACTAAATATATATTCTCTTGAAAAAGTGTGGTAAAAAATCTCTACATTTTTTTTTCTAAATAATGAAAAATTAATAATAATGAACTGTTTAAGAAAATACTAAAAGATCAGTTATAATGGATATGTCAATGTATTCACATAACTCCAAAAGTTTTCATAAAATTACACGTCTTCATTGCGAGTCAAATGTCTTCAAAATGAAGTAATGTCTTCACTAGTGATCCCCGATAACCGTTCGATTAATCGAATACTTCCTACAGAAATCGATTATTAATCGAACAAGTACTGCGCAATCAATAATCGATGCGAACGAATAATTTACGTCGATGAATCGATCCAAACCCAGAGAAAAAAAACGTACGGCAGCTGCAACAAGTATCAATAAGACTTTGGGGAAATCAGGGTAAAACCGACACCCTAAGGATTTCTGCATATTTCCAAGACCTCCCATGTTTCTTCGACTTCGTTTCCGAACATCTCTTCGCCTATTCATGAACCATTGTATAGTATCTGTTGATCATTTGTGAATAGAACTCGAACTTTGATAGAATACACAAATTGATGTTTTTAAGTGAAATATATGGGAGTGCGGGTGAGATCGACACTCCGTCGGGGTAAAACTTGTTATAATAATTTGGACTCGAAATTTGAAAATAAAGTTTCGAGCATCGATAAGCAACAAAATCACCTACCATTTAACATAATACACTGAACGATGATCTAAGATGAATGAATAGGCTCACAGAAGTATCACATTTTCAAAAATTTCCTTAGCTTCCACTAGCGAAATTATACACGTACTAACTCCTGTTTGTTAACCGGTTCTGTTTTGTCAGTTGTTTTGACAGAAAATCGACTTCCGCGGCTGTACTGGTGACTCGGAACGTAAGAAATAACAAGTGTGTACAGGAGACATCGGAAAACTTGCAAAAAAGTGAAGGCTTTGCTTCTAACTGGAAAAATCAGGGGGTGTCGATTTTACCCACAGTGTCGGTTTTACCCTGATCTCCCCTACCGCTAATGATTTTGTGCCTAGGTTCAAAGCATTGATTTTAGGTTGAAATTTTGATTCTTTTCATCAAATCAAATATTGAACCTATGTTCCATCGATTGCTCGGTTAGTTTGAAACATAGGAAACGATCCATTAGTTAGGTATGATATATTTCAAAGCAAAAATTAACTGAACCAACGTAATGCATCAGGTAAACGTATGCCGTCCGAAATAGGCAATAAGGACGTTATTTTTTGGCGACAAGTCTCCACTAGAAGTATAATGAGCCAAGAAATGTTAGTTATTTTCATCTCATCAACATTCCGTTGTAATCGATAACGACAAGATATCGAAGCACGTATCGACTAAAAGTCTCGTTTTGCTACACGTGCGTCCGTCAAAATATTAAACAACTATCTATCAAGTGTTTACGATCAACAGATGTAGCGTGAACATGTAATACGCGATATTCAAGCACTTTATACGACTGTAAGCGGTCTGGCACATGATGGAGACAACGGCACTAATGGCGAGAATATTCGAAAGAATCAACTTAGATGCGCTTGGATGGAAAGTGTTCAGTTGGATTTTAAATTGAATGCCGATGCCGAATTGTTAGATGAAGTAGAATTAATCCAAGAGGTGGAAACTGGAATGATAGCTCTATCGGAATACTTGGAAGTTTTCCTCCTCAACAGATTATTTTGAGCTTCAGGTTGACACGTTTATATCCTTTTTTTTATCCTGAAATTCAATCACTATCTTTTTCCGCCTGAAAACCAATTTTTATCCTCTACGCTCCCCTAAACTCGTAAATGATGCTCAATTCACGTTGACGGCATTGAGCTTCTATTATGAGTTTAAGGGAGCGTAGAGGATAACAATTGATTTTCAGGCGGAATGAACACTTTTTTGATTCCAGATGGCTTTCTAGCAAATAATAAATATTAGTCCAACTAATTATTTCTCTCAGTGTGACGATTAATCGATTAATCGATTATTTGGGGCGATTAATCGTATCGAATAACAAATTATTGAGATGCACGGGCCGAAGGTTGTGCAGTCCACTGATCATTCAACAAGAGCCAAAGGTTGTACCGCTCATGACAACTCTACACGAGCTGATGATTGCGCCGGCTAGTGACCATTCTATCCTGGATTCCTCGAGTCGAGAAAGACGCACCACGCTAAATATGGGGTACAGACTAGGGGGGCGTTGCTGATTAATGGTCAGCTGCATCCCAATAGGAAGTATCCCGTGTCGGGCACACGTACAGAGCATCGAAGACTGCAACATACCAATTATGAGAACACTTGTAATACTAACCTCGAGCCAACCGCGAGTAATCGGTTACATATTACTGGCATAGTTGTAAGACAAAAATTGTCAAAATATTGGACTTCCGGCCCCGTCAGGCTTACGCCACATGTGCCTTAATAAAAATATATATTTTGGGAAAAAAAAACAAATTATTGAAAAGTATACGATTAGTTGATGAACGATTAATTTCAAAAATCAAGGATCACTAGTCTTCACATTTGGCTTCTCTGAACACCAAGATGCTGAACGA
This sequence comes from Toxorhynchites rutilus septentrionalis, assembly GCF_029784135.1. Taxonomy (NCBI): domain Eukaryota; kingdom Metazoa; phylum Arthropoda; class Insecta; order Diptera; family Culicidae; genus Toxorhynchites; species Toxorhynchites rutilus. The sequence goes on from NC_073746.1 coordinate 229,801,230, forward strand.
TAGGTGTTTCGTTCTTGACACTTTCAGGACACGACGTGAGACGTAACTTTCAGAATTACTTACTTTGGGTTTGTGGTTGTAGGAAAATAACTGAAGGAAAAAATAAGCAATTATATATTCGTGAAAAATAGTGCACAACCTCCTCTAGTCAATAACTTGTAACTGCCCTTTCCGGATCTTCCTGGTATATGCACAGCATTCTCCTCCTCCCTGAGCGAAATCAGTGGAGCCACAATTAGCGTTATTTCTTGTCACCATCGCCGTAAGCTGATAGTACTCTTATCCCCGCCGATGGGAGCCAAACAGGAGTACATTTTGCTTGGAAAGGAAGGCATATATTGCGCAGCTAGAAGCGAAAAGATATACTAAAAACATCCTTCTGCATTGTTATGATTCGACTGTAAATCGCGAGCAGCTATTTTGCCAACGAGTGCATTTGTCACCAACAGATACGATTTGTTTTTTACACGAGCAATGGTCGAACAGCAATTTTGACATTACGGTCCACCTATAGTACAACGCCTTGTTGGACACAACTTGCAACTGCCACAGTAGATCAAGAAAACCATTTCCAGCGTACCTAAATAGTTAACCAGGTATGCTATTCAGGTTCTTGCATTAGTATTGCTAGATAAGCAGTCCCTACTTGTAAGGAATAAACCGTTTCGCGTACAACATCGACTATCACTCGTGGTGTACTTGCATAACATAGGGCGCTAGAACGCTCAGTTGAGTAGTGAAATCACTTGTTGTGTGATGTATTAAATAACACGCTAAGGGGTTAATAATCCAACTCATTTTGCACTGCGAGTATCGTTAGATTATATAGTTAGGCGTGGTGTACAAATTACTCAACGCAAAAAATGGATTTTGGGCCAGACAAACACCTTCGATTGGTCAATTTCACATGTTTTTCGATGCGATGTTATCTGGGTCATGCAGATAGAATCAAATTGATTGTGAAAAAGAACCCAATAGAAATATCAAAAGAGATCCAATAAACAGGAGGGGAAAGAAGCATTACTTTTCTTATAATAATTTACTACATTGAGAATGTATTGTTTTTAAAGGCAAAAATAATCTAATCAATAGAAATGAACGAACTACATTTTTTTCATCAATTAAGCATTTTGGCAAATACTGATATTTCAGTATTATTTACTTCTAAACTTCTCTAAACTTAATTATAATTCAGTTTTAATATTCGCCAAATGTTGCTTGGCGAAAAATGATTTTTATTATTTTTTTTTTTTTTATCTGTATTATAGTGATTTTCAACTCATTTGGCTGGTTCGTCACTTTTTACTTCCATTTTTGGAAGAATGTCGGGAGTGAGAATTGAACTCGTGACCTTTAGCGTGAGAGGCATGGATGTTACCACTACGCCAGATCGCCTCCCCCCGATTTTTATTATTCTGAACGGTGGTACCATATTATTTGAACTTTTTTCGTTCATTAAAACAACAATAAATAAGAAATATACAAATTATAAGATTTATTTCAATTCTGTTTCGGTCAAACAAAACAAAACCCGAGCCACGAAAACGTTTGTTTCTTTATGGGAGAAACATTTGGCAGCATGGGGAAAAAAGTGCAAGAAATTTTGTTGAAGCAAAATGCACTTGAAAAATAAATTTGATTGACTACTTGTGACCTAGGGTTTTGTTGCGGCACACGTCACGTTATTATGCATTGTATCTATATATTGCGGCACACGCCACATCAGTATCATTCCATACAACATTTATAAGTATTGTATGTACCCAAAACCCAATCCATTTAAAACAAGAGGATTAGCGTAGGTCATTCCCATCTAATCTCTATCGTATTGTCTCTGCTGCCTTGTCGTATCGTATTGTCTCGAAGGATAGGATATAGAAGCAAATCCAGAAAATCTGCCCTATATAAAGCGATGAGATATCCAGCACGCCCTCTTACTCTGCTTCAAGTTAGATAGCGTACAACATCATCGAAAGTGTCTCATCTGCGTTGTGATATCAGAAATAAAATTATTATATCGGAATTAAAATTAGTTGAAATAAACCCGGACTTAGAAATTGCTCATACAGGTTTTATTTATAATTTTTTAGTTTTTTTCTTCAGTGAATTCATTTTTGCAAATAAAATACTGGTAAATGGATTTAAATGAAAGATTTTATCAAATTGTTACGAAATCAGAACAAAATATCGTGATTTCCACTAATTGGGCTAGATACAAAAAAGGCATACCTTTGGCGACTGTTTATGTACGTTGAACCGTTCCATCTAATATAAATTTCGACTGTGGCCAAGCCGTGCTACCAGATTGACATCTTATTTTTTCATTACGTGTCAAAGATTGGTATGCTGTTGCTATGCTTCATTCAGTGTAATTGGGGCTGATGCGTAGTACAAAAAAATTGTTTGGAATTTGTACCAACATATGAATATAGATTCAACTTACGAATATGCGTTACAAGTACCGAAATATCCTCCTAACAATGTTTAGTGTACAAAATATCCTCTCATTCAAATATAGTTCAAAAAAGCATGTTGAAAATATTCAACCCGTCTTGAATAATTTTAGGCACGCACTGAGGTTTGGTTATTTGGCTAAAAATACCATTAGTCGATATAATTTATATTTCTCAGCACATTCTCATGCTTTGAAAATGTCCATTTAGCTTGCTTAAGTTTGTGAGCTGGCCGGAAAAGGCAAAAACGAACGTGGAGGATGGAGATCTGCCTCCTTAGGCTCGGTACATTATCTCTTATCTGATCTTAATATGATGTAGAATCACTGTAAACAATTCAATTTTTGACGATATGTTCTAAATGTTTTCCTAAAAAAGGCAATGTACTTCAAAATTTGTATGAAATCCAGTGACTTTTTTGCATTGTTGTATACACGTGCTTCTATTATCGACGGCTTGTTTCACCATTTCTTACAATAAATATCATGTTCATAACATACCTGATCAGTCTGAGATGTGCCCTATTTGAAACTAGGTTATACAATTTTAACCAGTAGAACCAGCAACCCTGCCAGTACGAGCCGGTGGTAATCTGTGTCGCTGTGTTCGTGAAATCAAGTTTCCACAAACCTGTTACGGTTGTGTTTACGAATGAAGTGGAATAGGGCGAACAGCTTTGGCACAGTTGAGTCGTTTTTTGACGTTTCATGCAGTGAGCTGCAGAAAACAGACGACAATCAGTCAGTCAATCGGTGATGTTGTTTTCGGTGGGTGTATGTTTTTTGTTGTGTGCTGATTTTGTTCGCTTGATGCAGAAAACAAGCCAATTGATTCGTTGTGAATTTGTTAGGAATGATACAATGCTGCTTTAGAGCCAAATCACGAGAATCATGAAAACGGCAGTGTTTATGAAAAACGGAGGTAATATTGCTATCAGTTTGGGATTGTATTGCTATTCTAGTTGTTTGTTCCGAAGCTCAGACAACTGCTTGCGGTTATTAGTAGACTCCTGCGAACGTGTTGGAGTCTAATTGAAGGCAATAAAAAGTGATTCATAATTGATGTATTGATCCAATTCCTGTTTTGTTTATTTGAATGCATGAAACAAAACTTTATTGCTGCTACTAATGATAACTGAATGCAATGTGTCCAATATTTCAAAATTGAATATACTTTGTGCTTTATTCTCACAAACATTGGCAACGGATGTGTTAAAGTGATTTTTTTTTATCTTCGCTTATTTTTCGTCGGCCTATTTCCGCCACTTTAGTGCCGATCACCGACATCAGGGAAGCGACTCCACCTGTTCCTACCTATCAGACTCAACAACTCATGAGCCGGGCCAACTTCTTTTACTTCCCCTCCGAAGGAAGACGTAACCAGAGATTTTTCGCCTCAGAAAATCCCAACGACGCCAGCTGGGATTGAACCCAGACCGATCGGATTGTGAGGCTGTTACGCTAAGTGTTAAAGTGATGGTAGTCTAATTTTTTTTTTGGCTGAATTAAATTCTCCCATTGCAAAACAGGTTCATAGACTAATGAGAACTATGTTTCAGCTTGCCGACTGGTAGTTTAGCTTTACATCGCTCAGATAATATTTGCGTTATTTTATTTTTTTATCATTCAGATGAATTTGAACTAATGGCAAAGTGACTGAACATTTCTTATCTAATTGTGACAGTCGGAACGATATTGAACTGACTTCATTGAGTAAGCGTAAGAGCCTGTAATGGTGATAACAATCATTGACTAAACATTGCTAACTACATTTTTGACTTCTTTGATTGCCGAACGTGGAACGGGATATTAAATTATCAATTTAAGAGTGAAACAAACAAGTATCAATAAGACTTTGGGGAAATCAGGGTAAAACCGACACCCTAAGGATTTCTGCATATTTCCAAGACCTCCCATGTTTCTTCGACTTCGTTTCCGAACCTGATCGAACAAGGCACTTTCATCAATTTCGATCCCTTTTTCATATAGGTATTCCAAGCTTTCTTCAACAATGTCTCATTTAGGTACTTTATCTAACAGCATCCAGCGAAAGACTTTTACTTCATCGAAGTGACCAGTTCATTTGTCCAATAATCTAGACAGTTTTTATACACCTCAATAAACGACTTTTTGATTCAATCTGAACGCTTCGAATCAAGACTGTCTCGAAAAATTTTCTTTACTTGAAGAGGAATGAACTGCTGAGTGTACCTATCCGAAAGTTGTTTGCGCACGCTGTCGACTGTACAAACCGTTTCGATTAAGCTGTTGTCTGCCGCTTCAATATTCTTTATGCTATTATAAAACATTGACATTAATGAATGGACAAACCATAGATACGCTTCATTTATGTCATCTTCAAAAAAAATCTCCAGGAGCTTCGGAGGACTGTCAATTGATTTGAAATAACTTTTTAGAGCTGCGTACAAATGAAGTATACGCTCAACGGTGGGCATAAGGGAAAGCCATCGTGTTTTCGAATGCTTCAACACATTTTTATACTCGGTGCCCACAAATGAACAGAACTTCTTCAGCTTTTCCGTATGAATTGTATATACCGAAAAATATCCATAAATTTTCAAAACCAGAGCCTCAATATCCGCATCCAAACGATCGAATCCATGACGAGCGGTGTTATGCAGCAAATGTGCAGGGCAACCCACCCCCACAAGTTCACGTTGAGTGGCTTGTTTCATATGGTGAAACACATTATGTTCTCTTCGGCGACCAACCCCACCGAAATTAGTATTACAGCTATCACCACCAAATGCAACACACTTTCGAAGCAGTTCATGTTTCACCAGATTTTCTATTAATAGCTCGGAGATACGGATCGAGGTTCCGTTTTCCAATGACTCAAACGACAACAGCACATGTTGGATCCCCTTTTCACGATGAAAATACTGAACGAGAACGGGGAACATTTTGATCGCCCCATGATTGCTTCCATCCGTACTTACTCCGATGAAAGGAACGGCCAGCCTTCGCATCTCCTCCAAACGTAGTTTGATTGATTGTGGTCCCAGAACGTCATTGATTATAGCCTCAGTCTTAGTTCTTGCACATGCAAATTTGCCGGCAATCTCTGAATCAGGAAACACTTTCTTGAACAGCTTACTTCCGCAATCACAGCTCAGGTAGCTATAGTTGTGCTGAACGGCATGGAATGCCATTGTGGCTTCAGCAGCCAATATTTTTAACTTGAGCGGGGACTTTTGTACCACCAGTAGATGCGAAAGTTTTCGAGACGAACCTGCTGCTCTGATATTTAACTGGTGCTTTTTTGATGCTAAATGCTGAGTTAGATCAGTTCGTCCTTTGTTTGCGATGGAAATTTTCTTCTGGCAGACCTCACAAAAGACACCAGATTCGTCCGAAGTTGGTTTGAATTGCGGGAATTCCTTTTGCAGAGCATCAGAAAATTTATTCTTCCGGCGGGACATGATGAAGCTAAAATAAGCAATGAAATTTGGTTTCACAACGAATATGATCCTACAGAATACTTACCGATTAAACGATTGTACAACAATAGTGCAAGGAGATAGTTTCGGATAAATTTCAATTATTTCACTTCGGTATTCAGCGAAAAAGAAAGCAGGCAGGCGAACGATAGCTAAAAACCAATAAACATTAAAACAACATTCCAAAGAAGCGCAATCATGAACTGTCAGACTGTGGGTGCGAGAATGGTTTTTATTCCACGTTCGGGGGGAAGGGCAAGTGAATGTTTGTTTTGGAATGAAATGTACTACTGCAAAATGTATATGTACAGTTCAATTCAAAAACAATTCGTTTATAACAATTTTTGTTTTAGTTTTGAAACTTGACGGTCAAAAAGAGTACATTTGGGCTTATTTTGCAAAAAGAGGAGTACACTAATTTTTTTATTGGAAAAGAGTACATGTACTCTAAAAAGAGTACGGATGGTATCCCTAGCCTAAAGTAACAGCTGGAAGTAGGTGTACTCTAGAACGACTTGTGAAGGACCACTTTTGGAAATCTAGTGAAGCGGGAATTCCTGTTGTAAATTTAAAGGTAATCCTGAAATAGCTTTTGGTTAGATTCCTGATTGATCATGGATTTTATTTTTGAATGCCTGAGCCTGAAGTACTAGAATTAATTAGACTATGGTTTGCTCATTTGCTAGAACTCAGGACAATCGCATTAGAAGATTGTCATCGTATTAAATTCAATTTTCCGATACGTTATCGGTTTCCGAGTCGAAATTCTCTCGACATGCCATGGAATATTTAGGAATATCCCTCTTTTGAAGTTGTATTTGAATCAATTCATGATGAATTAATGAATGTATATTTGAAAGTGCTGAGCGTTCTTCTTGAAAGTGTGTGAGTAGATGAATATAAGTTTTGAATTATAATTGATACAGGGAAATACATAAAATTCAGCTCTTTTGAACTGGATGGTAGTCCTGAGGATAGATGGTACATAATTCATTCTTGTTCTCATAAAAATAATATACGAGATTGGTGTGCTTACTGCCAGTATGTATCTCTTCTTCTAGACATTTACTGCCGCCACAGGTGATTTTATATTTGTTCCACCACCACCATTATATATCTTTGATAACGTATATAATCAACAAGGCTTACGTGCGATTCAATCGTACACAAACACTCTGCACCTAATGGTATGAAAACCAATGATGTACGGAACTCATAAGAGCCTCCGCACCAATCTACTCAAAGCTTTCCTTAACATTGAATTAATCACTTAACCAGAATGGTGATTTTCAGCGCACTCCTTTTCATATCTAAAGATTCTATATTGAACTCTATCGCAATCCAGCGGTCCACCAGAATCACCGGTGCAAGAATCGATTCCTTATTCTAGATACACCCAGCGCAAATTATATCTCCACTAATTCAAATCGACGATCGAACATTAATATTAGCATTTAATATTGGCACTGTTGCTTGCATCAAACAAGACAGTTCTTCTGACATTGTGTAATATTTTGTACCCCAACCTGTGACGTAACATTCCATATTGTCCGCATTATCTATCGTCAATGGCACAATCTGCAGTATCATAAGCCGCTTTGCTCTAAACCTTAGAGGCTTTGCAAAAAAAAAATGCTCCAACATGAATGTATTTTCGTTCTGTTATGTTCTTATTTCCAAAGGGACTAGAGCCCGAAGGTCATTCGTCCCTGAGAGTGGATTTCCGAGCGGGCACCAGTTTAAGCACAGATTCCTGTGATTTCAATAACCTGTTTTCAAAGCAATTTTCAAGCTACTGAAGCAAGTTTTATGGTCAACCAGAAACAGACATATAACATTTAGACATTTTCTCCTTCGAATAAAGTGGTTATCATACTACATCGTTCATTCGGAAAAGAATTATTAACGCTCACAGGAGGAATCGATTTTTCCTCGAAAATACCCAACACAAATAATGTCCTCCTCCCCGGCAATTGGAATCATCGATCGATTGCGGCATTCGTGAAAATTCGATAATAGAACTGCTGCTTTCAACAAACTATGCGGTTTCTATGATATAGTGAAATATTATCTACCCATATCTAACATACCGTATTCTCCAATGGCATCTTTCTGTACGCAATCTGTATCGAATTATCTTCGATACTCCACGGTGCGAGTAGATTGGACTATCAAGAATTTTTACAAAACGGGGTCACGCGAAAGAAATCGCTCGAACGAGCTACTTGGAACTTCTTCTTAAATGGCTCTAACGTTCCTGGAGGAACTTCGCCGTCTCAACGTAGAGTATTGCGTCATTCTCATTAGTACTTAGTTCAGATTTCTATGCCGAATAACACGCCTTGAATGCATTCTGAGTGGCAAGCTCTAGAATACGCGTGACCACAGCGCAAGACGGAGAAAATTTCTATGACGAAAAATTCCCCGACCAGAGCGGGAATCGAACTCGAACCCCCGGCATGTTAGGTTTGACGCTAACTAGAATTGGGCGATCCCGAATCGATTCTTTCCGATTTCCTATTTTTTGGATCGATCTTTTTTTGCTTTCGATCTTTTCGATCTTTTTGTAGATTTGTTTTTCAGTATACATCGATGTTTTATCTCACCAAAGGCCACCTAACATTTTTTTTAAACATAATGTCAACATTTGGATCACTTCTTCTACGATTTACTTCTATAAAAATGCTGACAGAGACAGAACTAGCGGCAGCTACTGAGGGGATGATCTGTAACCGGTTGTGGATAGGATCACTGAACCTGATGTTGAGGCGTAAAGTTGTTTTCTAGAACTGGCGCCAGAAACAAGAATCAGCTTCGACTAAATGACAGATATATGGCACGATTGGCTTTTATGGGATCATTGTCAGCTGAGTACTGTGGGTGGTTGTTCAATTTCTAAGAATGCTTTTTTCAATTAATTTATTTAATAAAACGACTACCTGACGGCACAAGGTAAATGCCCTGTGGCTGTGGTTTTCATGTTGAGAAACAAAACAAAATGCTTTTGATGTTTGAATAGAAAAATGAATTTGAATAAAGATCGCCCAATCCTAACGCTAACCACTCGACCACGGAAGCACGAGCTATTTGGAACTTATTGATCGAAACTACAGCAGCCACAAACTGATATTCACTGACGGTTCAGTAGCGGATGATCGTGTTGAATTTGGAGTCATGGGGATCGAACCCCCTGTTTCTCGTTAACTATCATCAGTCTGCTCTATTTTCTCAGTAGTGGCAGCGGTCTTATCATACGGAATTAGCAAAGCACTTCTCGCAATAGAAAGTGGGAGAAGCAAACACCCGTTCATTCAAGCAGCCGAAGCTTATGTCGTGAAAAAGATAATCACACTTGTTTGGGTTCGCAGTCATGTTGGTATTCATGGAAACGAACTCGCAGACTGACGGGCTAACATTGGAAGATATAAAGACATCTGGGACACCAGCATTCTTTCCGAAGATATCTTCAGACAGGTTGATTGTCAGCTAGAACATCATCAGCAGAGCATCTGGAACCAGGCAAATACAAAACTTCGGGAAGTAAAACACTATATCAAATGCTGGTTTGGGAAAGAAAAGCATAGTTCTTGGGCGAGGAAGCAAGACGAGCACTTCGCAATCACTATTAAATGGATTTCCGAGCGGGCACCGGTCTATATATAGGTTAGCTTGTTTTTAATGCAATTTTTAAGCTATTAACCCTTTCACTACGGCAGTGTGCTCCGTCGAAGGGCTACCGTTGAACGGAGCACTGCGCCGAAAAGTATGCATACCCTCAGTGTAATCTTTCGTACAATTTTGATGAACCGATAGTGGCTGGAGATAGATAAACAAAAGCACTAATTGTTCGCGAAAACCAGAATTTGTTAAAGCTCCCAATGTATACGTCTCAATACGGTTGTTTCACATGTTTGTCATCTAATAAAACATGTATACTACTCGTGGACTCCATCATTACTTGTCATTACTATGAACATGTTTCATCAGGTTGGAACGATTTGTGGAATTTGAATCAGGCTTGAATGTGAATGTACGGTATTCTTTCTTGGACCGATCTAACAAACATGCAAATTCATTTCATTATAAATGTAAATAATTTTGGTTTGTCCAATTTTGGGTGTGTTTAGGCAGCTAGTAAATGCAAATTGATTTTTCTTCGTGAAAAACACATGTAATCAAGGCGAGTTTGGGTTTGTTGGAAAGTCCCAAGTATCTAGCTGTTAATAATATCATAAGGCGTTCAAATTATCCAAATTTTTATGTTTTATAACGATGTTCATCAAAGAGAAATTATGATCCCTTGTTCTGTTCACAAAATCACCATTTTTGAACGAAGACATTCGAATTCTCGAGTAACTGTTGCATTTTTCTTTTTCTGAGTTTACTGTCATCATATTGATCCATTCATAACTTAACCCTTTGCCATCGAGACCGTTTTTTGGGCATTTTAAAGGTGAACAGCACTCAACACAGAGATATTTTATTTCTGCTACGCGCGAAGGACACCACAATCAAACTGAAGCGCGCCAAGCGTCAGCCATAGTAACCATGTGGACAAACCAACATCAGTGCATCGGACAAACCACGATCAGAACTGAGGTCATCGAAATGCAATAATTACATGATTTAGATATATAGATCTGATACAAATGGTGTGCAAGCATGATGTTTACAATATTTGTAAGTGTTATAATCAAGGAAAGGCCTGAATACGTACCAAATAATCATCTGGTGGTTGATTAAAAGTTAGCTCAAATGAGGGGCGCATTGACACCAATAGAAGGTGGACCATATAAACCTTCAAAACATGTGAATCCGCAAAAAATATCCTATAAAACCACTGTAAATCAAGAAAAAGACAATTTTATTTATATGTTTGGAAACATTTGAAACCCTGATTTGACACAGGTGCGCTGAACTAGAGCATCCAAAGAAGTGGACGAATCAAGATCATATTTTTGACTAGACAAACCAACATCAAATAGCAAACAGAGCAAAAAATCCACTACTAATTTCTATTCATGAAATTTTCAGTAATCTGTTTCAATCTGACTATAGGCATTTGATCTAAACCGGTGCCGTATATGTCGACAATGAGATTTTCTATAAAAAAAAGCCCATCAGAGGATGAGTCGTCGTTGTTGTTGAATTATAGAGTCTATAAACTTTTCAGTTCATTCGCCTCCAGGAAAATGTGTTCTGGGTTTTATTGTGAAACTTGTAATTATGTAACTTATTGCCGAAAAAATATTAAACTATACAAAAACTCATGTCGAATCTATGGTTCAAGTATTATTTTAGGGTGACGTAGATTGGACTCGCCGTTGAAAGCATCATCAAGTAATTTTTTACGAGATTCACAATGACAATAATAAAGATACTTGACTTTTTTGCCTCTCGGTTGTGCTCACCTCCAGCATCCAATGGATGATGGTGCACTAACAGTGATCAAACACACAGCACATGAACGAACGGCACACTCGAAAGTATACAACGGGAAAAACTATGACACCGAAAACGGCAACATATTTGAATACCACCGTTTGTTGTCGAGACCAACACCTAGGCGTTCTGTGAGACAGAGCGCAATTCGTGCGCGCAATAGAAAGAGAAAGCCAATAAAAGTGGTAATAATACGGTAGCCGCGATCACCGTCTTTGGTGGTATACGACAAGAATATAACGAACAGAACTACAGTCTTGTGTTACACCCATCCATGGGCGATAAGAGCCAAAGTATACAGCCGTAATCTTTGTCAAGCGGCTCGCGTGTGACCATCCAGTGATGCAAATAAAAGTTTTTAATATTGTGTCATTAGTTTGAAGAATTGGGGGAACAGTTGTTAAGCTAGCAACGGAATGAGCGACCTCTCCGCGTGGTCCATATCTGGGGCCTTGTTTTTACGTGACAAGTTGACAGGTTGGTCGATACTTGCAGCGTATGTGCAGTGTTCTTGAAACGATGATCACGCGAACAAAGTTTACTTAGCATGGTTTTTATTTACTTTTAGCGTAGTTCAATAATGCTTCGAGTTGACAATAATAGAATATCGTTTTTTGTTTTATTGCAGATTTGTTGGAGGGACTCCGTCCCGGTTCGCCAAAGCCTGGCCACATTGAGCGTGTTGCTTCACCAAACAATCAGAGTGGTGGTGGCGGTGGGGGAGACACTGCGGCAGGTTTCAACGAAGATGATCCAGTTACCATTCAACGTTTTCTCAAGATCAACGTTCGGCACATCACCGACGGTCAGGGTGTGGTCGGTGGTGTCTTGCTGGTTACTCCAAACGCCGTCATGTTTGACCCAAATGTATCTGATCCGCTAGTCATCGAACATGGGCCCGAGAGTTACGGTGTGATCGCACCGATGGAATACATTGTCAACGCCGCTATATTCAACGATATTGCCCATATGCGTGTCCAGGGTGCGACCGGTGGTAATGAAACGGTTGAAAAGGCGGAGATATATTATCCGGCTCCGGAGAAATCTTGCTCACGTTGTGACACACACTCACCCGGGAAGGATTCGCTGCTGGTCAAGGATGAAACGTTCCCTGAGCTAGGTGTCGGATCGGTGGAAGGTTGCGACGACCAGGAAAGTATCTGTTCCAGTAATGAACGCGAGGGTGACGCCTTTCCGAAAGCATTTGAACGCGATCTGGTTACGCCAAACAATCTCCAACGTTTGCATGGGGATTCGACCGAAAGTGGCGGTAGCTCGGAAAAACCACCTTCCACTGAGCCGCCATATCTGAACTACGATCGAGATTCACTGTCACACACACCCAATTCGCTGGATAACAGTCACAGTGGTAGCCAGGAGGCCGCGAAAGGTTATGACGGCGACAGAACAGACCAAACCTGTAAAACCGGTAGCAGTATTCAAGTGGACCCGACGTTACGCTCCCTGGAGGAACGAAGACGTAGTCTGCTCGATCAGCATTGGGCTATTCCCAGCAAGGATAGGTAAGATAGTGCTTCAGGTTTGTTCTCTATCATCCCTTTCTCATCTATCAGCCGTTTGGAATGGTACTGCTTTTGAACAGTGATATTAACAAGCTAAGCTATATCATCCTAGCTGCTCCCAACCCTTTCCTTCATAGTGTGAAATTTTTAAAACTTTAAACGTCACCTTTCCGACTAACATTTCAAAATTTCCTCGCGTTGATTGATGCACTACACGCTCTAATTGCATTGCGTCATTATTTTGGCGTTCAATTGTTCCGAAATTGGAAGAATAAATGTTTGAAAATTTCACTCAAATCTTTCGTCCTCCACCGTTGTTTTCATCAGAGTGAAATGTAATTGCAAAAAAACTTCATCTCAAAGATCGCTGGACGACGAGGAAGCCGCCAGTGCGGGAAGTGGGTCTGTCGGAATTCCACTGGTAGCTGCCGAAGGTGGTGTAGGAGAGGATGCTGCTGGGCAGCTGGTGAAACTTTCCTGCCACGATTCGGGAATTGATATTCGCGATCCTCCGGCGGTTGCTCTGAGCGGTGCGGTGCCAAATGTACCCGCCCCCGTCGTGGCACCGATTGCGGCCAAGAAGGTGTACAGCGATGCGGAAATTGTGCTGAGCGCCGATTGGGTGCCACCGTTGACGATCGCCCCATCCCATTGCGTTGAGAGCTCGCCGAGGAACTCCTCAACCAACTCTTCACAGCAAAGCTCCCTATCTACCAGCCAACCGGAGGGTTCGGGTCGGAAGAAGACCTCCAGTGTTAGCTTCAGCGTCGAGGAACATGATCCACACAGTGCTGCATCGCAACTGGATAAAGCCGGTGAAACCAAGAAGAATAAGGTATGACGCGGTCGACATACAACAAAACTAATATATATAAAATTTGCCATGCTTTTTAGATGTTAAAACGTTTATCGTATCCATTGGCTTGGGTCGAAGGATTAACCGGAGAAGGAGGTGGTACTAGTCACAAGTCGTCGGACTCGATCGAATCGGCTCCCAATACAGGAGATTCTAATCAAAGCGTATTTTCCAAAGTGTTCTCCAGGTAAGGTTTCACATCGGTGCAAGTTTTTAAAACATGAAAATTAGACAGATGAATGATTTCTCTATGTGCTAGTTTTAAGTTCAATTTCTGGTTTGTACCAATCTTGTAAATCTGTTTAAGACAATGTTTTTTCCGTTATGTGATACTCGATCACACTTTTTCCAATATACACAATTTATTTTGTAAAGCAACCATCATCGTTACAGAACACAAATCTTAACGACACACCAATTTTATGAATTTTTATGAACAACAGTGTACAAGATAACGAACGCACACACGCACATGATCATGCTCTTCCTTCCTTTGTTTTTGGTTCAATATTTTTTCCGTTACCTCTCGAATTTCAACAACTTTTGGGTTCATTTGATACCATTTGCACCTTTCGAAATCTCTGGTATTGAAAGTTTGATTCAATTTTTATTTTGCGTCACTCCTTCGAACATTTGCAAATTGCCGTATCTACAAAACAAAACATCCGTCCCATCCGTTGTGAACCGCGTACCGCATTCGCGAAGCTCGCCCATCACATTGGTCTCGGAGTTGGGCGGCAATTTGTTCTTGTCGAAGACCCCCTCGGAAGACTCGGGTGGCTCACCGGTGCCCCCGTTGACGCCGCACGATGGTCACCACCATCCGCACCAACAGCAGAGCGGTGGGGGAGGAAGCACCGCATCATCGGCGGCTGGGTAAGGATTCGCCATTCACTTCAGCAGTGTGAACACAGCAGTAGCAGGTGCTCTCCGACGGTGATTGCATTAACGCAGTTGCCGGACTATTGCTCATGTAGAACTTTGACCTTTTTTTTTACTCAGTTTGAAGCATTTATGTGTGCCGAAAAAGAAACGAAGAAAGCAACAGCAAGGTTCCGAATTGGGTATCGATAACGATCAACATGAAGCATAATGTTTGTTCGGGCTTCTGTTGTTTTCTACGATTTCACTGTTCCGTTTGACTTCTTGTTTGCACTAGCCTCCACTACTTAATTTATCTGGCTATTTGACACATGATTTCAGCAATTGTTTTTTGTTTCCAAGATTACCGGTATCATTTCGCTGGTGTGAGGTGTTGCGTTGAGGTTGCAATTTCCTGTCCTTGCATAGAAAAAAGGATATATTCACAAACTTTTCATGCACAATCAGTCTTCTATATTGTTCAATGTAGCTAGTCGATCTGATGATTATTTTTCAAAAATCATCAAAATTTGTGTGTACGTCTTCTTCACTTCAAAAGTTTATTTCATGTTTCGAAATTTAAGCTATTTTATTATTTATGAATAGTAATATGTGTTTTATATACAGTTTCTGAAAATAATACAATCACATGAAATTTATTTATGTTAAATTGTAAAACTCAAAATAGTAATCATTGATCGCAGGTTATGAATTATGTTCCAGGATAGGCTCAATCGAATACACATTATTCTACGAAGTTCATAGAAATAGTCTGCAGTTACGTATACGTATGAGGAAAAAGCACTGCGAAATTGAAAAAAATCTAGAAGTTTTCGGCATATTTTTTTTCTATTTATTTAGGATGGATATGTTGGTCAGCATTTAAAATATGATTAAGCACTGTTATGATTAAGCACTGTTTGAATTGCCATTTGCAGCAATAAAGGCTTCGACAGGTGTCCACTGCGCACCTAAGTTTTGTTTTATACAGCTCATTTGTTTCCAAGTACGGATCATTGTTTGTCTGATGTTTACCAATGACTTGAGTGGCGTCTGGAAGAGATCTTGGCATTTGTGACGTGACTCGGAACTGAAGCACCTTTCTCTCCCCAAACTTCTGAATGTATTTCTAAAAATCATATCCAATTGCTTAGAATGATTTTAAGAAATTTATTCTAAACGTCTGATTTACGAGTACAGAGAGCGGAGCAGGATGTTATTGGTTGCGCAAAAAAATCGTTCCTCATATATCTTGATTTCCTTTCGTATGGGACATAGGGCCCTATTCCAGAAAACGAGACGAGCAGACGAGCGCTTTCATATTCCAGAAGCCGAGCTCGACTAAAAACAGACGAGTAGCTCGTCTGGTTCGACGACCGTTTGGCCGCGCTCGTCAATGAATTAGTCGAATTTTAGTTTGTTTGATGTGTTTGTTCACCTTGTTGATTGAAAGTATCGGTATTTTTCTGCTCCGCCTTTATCTTCGAAAATTGTTTTACGATGCTAGATATATATATATATATATATATATATATATATATATATATATATATATATATATATATATATATATATATATATATATATATATATATATATATATATATATATATATATATATATATATATATATATATATATATATATATATATATATATATATATATATATATATATATATATATATATATATATATATATATATATATATATATATATATATATATATATATATATATATATATATATATATATATATATATATATATATATATATATATATATATATATATATATATATATATATATATATATATATATATATATATATAGATTTAAAACTTTTCTTGATAAATCGTTGATTAGGTGAACTAACATTGCCCCCAATAAATCCATAATAACAAAACGTCTGAGTGATGAAACCATATGCTCGAGGAAAAATATCAATGAAACCAAACGATATATGAAACTTATCCCTTTTTGTTATGTTTTTTTAATAATTTGGCACTGAGAAAAGAGTATTGATTGATCAATTTTAAAACTGTTTGTCGTTTTTCTCAAAACAAAAACATGTCTTCTCATCTGACATCACTGATCATACCGAGAAAAACTGACTGAAGTCTCTCCAGTCTACCAAATAAAACATTTCAATGAAACTCGTGTACTGGAATAGGATATTTTGCTCGTCTCGACAGTGACTGAAGCCGAGACGAGACGAGACGAATTGCTCGTCTCGTTTTCTGGAATAGGGTCCATAATCTTCTTGCTTTTGGATGTATCCTGTAGCTTTGAGTCGTTTAGAAATAGCTTGTCAAGTTACTATGATTCTGCAAGGTCTGTTTGCGTTTGACATGACACGATTGCTCGATCAAGTAGTGTCTCTAATCAAGGCGTTGTACTATAGGTGGATCGTAATGTCAAAATTGCTGTTCGGCCATTGCTCGTGAAAAAACAAATTTGTTTACAAAACAAGTCGTATCTTTCGGTGACAAATGCATTCGTTGGCAAAATAGCTGCTCGCCCTTTATTGTCGAATCATAACAGTGCAGAAGGATGTTTTAGTATATCTTTACGCCTTTCTTTCCAAGCAAAATGTACTTCTGTTTGGCTCCCATCGGCGGGGAAAAGAGTACTATCAGCTTACGGCGATGGTGGCAAAAAATAACGCTGATTGTGGCTCCACTGATTTCGCTCAGGGAGGAGGAGCATGCTGTGCATATACCGGGAAGGAGATCCGGAAAGGGCCGTTACAAGTAATTGGCTAGAGCAAAAGGAGGTTATGCACTATATTCCACGAATATATATTTGCTTATTTTTTCCTTCAATTATTTTCCTTAGCGAGTTGACATTGAAATCATAACCACACACCCAAACAAAAAGTAAATAATTCTGAAAGTTACGTCTCGCTACTCGTCTCACGTCATGTCCTGAAAGTGTCAAGAACGAAACACCTATAGTTCAGCATCTTGTCTCTAATTGTTCGTATTCAAACTTCTATTCGATGGTGCAGAGCCACAGTTCGAAATTTTTTTTTTCATATTTCAAGTATGACTTATTTTAAGCGAAAATGAAATATCCTGGAGGCGAATGAACTGCAAAGTTTAAAGCCTCTTAAAAACAAAGAAACAAACAAACAATGAAATATTTCAACTTTAGAGTGAAAGTTGATTGGCTAAAGTAAAAATCGTGATTTTGGTAGATTCTAGCTGAATATTCACCAGGTATTGTTTAAAATGATATTGTAGTGAAAGCCTACCTCTCACACTGAAGGTCACGAGTTCAATTCTCACTCCCAACATTTTCCAAACAATGAAAGCAAAAGTGACGAAGCAGCCAAGTGTTGAAAGTATAATACATAAAAAAAATTGCAGTGAAATTGAAAAAGATACAAGTTGGATGCCAAAGAACGAATTGTAGAGCGGTTAGAGAGCTTTAATTTGGTCTATAGTAACTTTCAGGTTTATTATGTATTTTTGAAAAAAAAATGAGAATAACATCTTTAAAACCACTAACTTTTGAGTTTTTAACTTCTGAAATGTTACTTAAATACACTAATTTTGAAGTTTCACAACTGTATCCTGTATAAAATTCTCTCATCTTTCAAATGGAATTGTCCTACGTAGCGTAATTTTTGAATTAGAGCCAGTTTAAGGCAAACAAAGCCCGAAACAGATAGAAAATTAAATAACTCTAATTAGAACCGAGACCTCAATTGGCAATATGCACGGAAAAAAATCTCATAGAAAGCTTCTTTCTATTCCGAGAATGTTTTCTATTCACGAGAAAAAAACTATGGATTATTTATGCAAAATGTGCATGAACTCATATCCTCTGAGTTCATGTAATGTTTGCAGTATGATCTAAATTTCCAGTTAGTATCTGTGAAAAAGTATTCTACAAAGGAATGTTACAGGGTGAGTTATTGTTTTCCATACATGAAAAGAAACGAAGATCATCTAACGTTTATAGAGTTAAATTTCACCTTAAAGTAAAACTTATTCAATAACAATTTAATAACGACTTAAACTAACACTAGATTGATTGGACTGAATTAGGATTTAGGACTAGGATGATGCATGTTTTGTACATGATGTGTTTGAATTATAAACACCATGTTTGTTTATGATGTGAAAAACGCGTGTTTATGATGTTTGTGTTTGTACATCATTGGGCGTGTTTGGGATAAGCATTGAACACTAGCGAAAAGCATGTTCGTGCTAAATAAAAACATGGAATTTGAACATCGCGTAGACATGTGTAAATGTTTTTGGGAAGACCGAACTTCACAATGCGGTAATCTACCGAGCACAGAAGATGTCCTTTCATGCCTTTAGTATATAATGTCATCGGTTTCGTGCCGCTTTGGCAAACTTTGCGGCGGTGTGTACTAGACTCCTTTCTACTTACACTCAATCCGTCGGTTATCCTGCAGCTGCCGGAGCTGCCTACTTCACTGTTTGAAATTTGTTTTTTGTTTCCATCACTCAGTTTGGTTCTGTTCCTGTTAATTTCTTCTGTAAATATTCGAACGACCGCAGCCCTCATTGGGGCAATTTTGCGCACTATTTTCTGGGATTATGAATGTCTATTTGTTATCTCCACCAATCTCCCTCCCTAGGTGCGATGCAGATATTCGGGATGTATGTGAAGCTCGATTCATTAATTAGAATAGTTAGTTTTAACGCTACTGTGTGCCATGTTTGGCCATGTCCACTTGCAGTATTGTGTTGTGAGACAAACGTATTATGCATTGGTTGTTGATCCTGTTGTTTGAAAATGATTGTTCAAACACACTAAACTTTCTTTGTTCTATACCCACACCAGGCGCTCCTCGATAGGAACATTCATTCGGCCACAGCCAACGGCCGAAGGCGGTGGTGGCGGACCAACTGCCAAGCACCACAAGCAGCCGCCTCCTAAACTGGACTATCGCTCTATGGTTTCGATTGACGACATGCCCACACTCTTCGTCAGCTTCGATAGTAAGTATACACCGCTTGTAGATTAAACTAGTTTCTTGCGTTTCCAAACTTTCCAATGCTCATTTGAATTCGTTCAGGTTCTTGTTTGTTCCGATCTAGTTTCTTGCCTTGATTGATAGTGTTTCATTTTTTTTAAATATCGCTAACTCGTTGATCCCCAAGGGCTAGCCTTGTGAGGATCCTTCATAAATAATTGTAGGGACCAGTGCAGCTAAAATGAAGATATGTTAGCTCGAATTTTGTTCTGAATTGATTTTGATATGTTAGTTTACGGATTGTTGGTTGTATTGTTTGTTCTTTTTTTCTCGAGTTTATTGTTTTACTAACTGAACGGAAAGACTGCACATTGTGGGTAACACCCACACAAATGTTCAAATTGTTTAGCACACGCTGGCTGTAATCACATCACTTTTCAGATCAATCAGTCACGCAGCGCATATTAATTCGAGGCACTGAAGACAAAGCACTGTTAAATTGCATTACGTTATGATTTGTTCCTCCAGTGGGAAGATTCCCTTTGACCATTTTCATATTCGTACCAAAACGCACCATTAACCAAACTAGTTGCTGTAATTATTTGGACTCATTTCTTTGTTTCTTTTCCAATTCGCCACAAAACCTATTGTACAAAAACTACACGATACCAAATCAATACTACTACTGCCAATACAAACAACATCATTCTAGTGAGAGCACCATTGTTTCCGCAACTTGAGAAACTTGGTAGGTCAGCGGCGTGTAAAGTATGATTTTATTTAGGCTTCTGTTTTGTTTCGCATCCATTTCCGCAGCTCCATTATGCATCGGTGCACACTCATACCCATTTCGTTGGTGCTTAGTCTGTTCCTCTCATTATTGGGAAAAATGTTTTAATTTTAACCATCCTTACGTATTCATTGTTTTTATTTTTGTTCGTTGTTTTGTGCCCACGCATGCATGATTGTTATTTGTTAATTTAATATTCATGTGCTTTTTTGTTAACAGGTTCTCATGTCACAACAAAAAAAACTTGGCAATGGTTAAATTGAGGTGTGAGGACGTTATCTAATTGCGAAAATGAGAAAACCCATTAAAACATACAAACTAAAATTATTGAGCTCCAACAGTGAATCTTTCTTACTTTCCTTATTCACGAAAACAATAGAGGAAATATCTGAAAGGATAGCGCATGTTATTTTTAAGTGATTTTTTACATATGAAATACTTCAAAGCAATGCAAAGTTTAAATTTATCATTTGTTGTTGGTAGCGATCTGTATTCACTGTTTCGCCCGATTTATGGTAGCTCATGGTACACCAAACCCTCCTGGTCCCAATCACACAGAGCATCGTCTTCCGGTCGAAGCGATTTGGCTTTTCAGTGGTTGAACAGACTTCACAACACAACATCGCCCGATTTATGGTAGCTTATGGTACACCAAACCCTCCTGGTCCCAATCACACAGAGCATCGTCTTCCGGTCGAAACGATTTAGCTTTTCAGTGGTTGAACAGACTTCACAACACGTACAGATTTATCTGGGAAGGTACCGTTTCCCGATTTTTTCTGCGCAGATTCTGTACAGATTACAGATTTTTGTCCTAAAGTACAGGTTTTTTGGTTGATATATAAAGAAAACATGGGGCTGGTCAAGCAGATGGAAGAAAGATTCAATTTCAATGATTTGGCACTCGAGGTTACTGCAATGTTAAATCTAAGGAACTTTCCCAATCTAAAAAAAAATAACGTAATAATAGGATCGTTTTTGGGTCTCTACGATGGGTATTAACTCTGATTTTTAATCATGTTCGATTTGAATCGCGTGTGAATGTTCTTGTTTTAAATTTATAATACATGAAGCATAGCTTAAGTCAATAAGTTCCATAGTGATAACACAAAAAGCATAGATTGTGCTAATATTCTCCGGCCTTGAATCTGCAGTTCAATGCAGAGTGTTGGCAGTAAACATATTATGCATCAAGGGAGAGTGAGCGAGAGGATGAGTAAATAGAATAGTGGAGAAAGGATGTCTGGTGCAACCAGTGTTGGTATGGTAGCAGCAGCAGTTCGGAGAAAAAAATTGGCATTTGCACGTCTGATAGTGTGGCGGCCTGCTTTGTTTACTATGTGTTTTACCGTCTTCGTCGCTACTTATTTACAAGCAGCTCTTTGACACTGATAGCGAGCCCAAAACATTTTTGAACTCTACTGTCAACTGATTTCGCTGTTGGGCCTAGTTATATTTTGTAATCAATCCATACAATCCAGCAGATTGAAATTCATAAATTTTCTAATTGATTTCTTATTTTTCAATTTATTTTTAAATAATCGATTAAACCAATTGAACACAATTCATACCCATTTTAACCCTCCTTATTTTATATAATTTTATATAATGCATGTTATATTTATTATTTATATTCATTTTATATAATACATGTTGTATTTATATGTAATATATAAATGAAAAACGTGAAAAAGTTAGATAAAAATAAAGTAATAAAATAAATTCGTGAATTTGTTGATTCGTAGATTTGTGGATTCGTGAGTTCGTGGATTCGTGGGTTCGTGGGTTCGTGGGTTCGTGGATTGATGGATTCGTGACATGGATTCATTGATTCATAGATTCATAAATTAAAAAAATCAAAAAAATCTTAATTTAATAAATTCATAAATTCTTGAATCCGTAGATTCATAATATCATAAATTCTTCAATTCTTCAGTTCTCTCATTTTTTATTTTTCTATTTTGAAAGATAATACAAGTGACGTACATTGAAATACATAGTCAGTTTTAGCGAGTTAAATGAATTTCCTCGGTTACCTTCTCAGGTTAAGAATACATCGTCGAATAGAGGAGCACTAAAACGGTTTCTTAGTGACCTTCTCAGGTTACCAAAAATAATCTTAGTCTCTGCGATTGATTAAAATTTATAGATCGATATTTTTTAAAGGAGTTTGTTATAACCTTCTCAGGTCAGAAAAAATATCTTTACGCATAATGAATAACAAAATGCAGGACCGGTCTGATAAGAATGTATATTTTCTTCAAAACTCATTTCGCCGAATAGTTGAGAGCTCACGTTTTTAGAATCACATCACTTACCGCAGTGAATCCTGATTGTTCTTAACCATTCCCACTAACAACTATCCCTTCCATGATTTTTTTTTTAATTCGTTTATTTTTACAGGCTCAGTTACTTAAGTTTAAAGGAGCCGAATTCTTAAATATAATTTTAAAACTATATATATAAACAATTTTCTTACATCTATGGTTAGTAAGGTGGAAAACCGATTACTCGCGGTGTACTCGAGTTTAGGAGGGTGACATATTTTTAGGAGAAGGATGGGATATAAGGAAATTGTAACAATGTTGATGAACACTCAATTTATAAATCTATTCGTATATCTATAGTGTATTTAAATTTCAACTTATTCTACTATTTATAGCAAGGAGACGAATTACCCGCAAAGGAAGGAAAGG
This sequence comes from Toxorhynchites rutilus septentrionalis, assembly GCF_029784135.1. Lineage (NCBI taxonomy): Eukaryota > Metazoa > Arthropoda > Insecta > Diptera > Culicidae > Toxorhynchites > Toxorhynchites rutilus. Next base: position 229,824,268 of record NC_073746.1, read on the forward strand.
AGGGTATAAGGATGTAGGGGCAATCACACACGAAGATCTATAGCTTTAAGGAAAACATATATATGGGACATGTAATCAAGGTCTAACCGAGCCAACACATCTCTCATCGGCACATTGGGCTGTCTTCCTCGGGCCCGAAGGGAGTTTTTTAAATTCGATCTGGCGACCAGATACACCTCGCACGACCAAACAATGTGCTCGATATCGTGATAACCTTGGCCACAAACGCAGAGATTGCTGCTGGCAAGATTGAAACGGAAGAGTAGTGCATCTAACGAACAGTGATTGGACATGAGTCGGGAGAAGGTGCGAATAAAGTCCCGACTCAAGTCCAGACTTTTGAACCACGGTTTGAGGCTAACCTTAGGGATAATCGAGTGAAACCACCGGCCCAATTCATCTTCATTCCACTTGCGTTGCTTCCCTTCCATGATAAACGCTTGGGAACTACGCTATAGAGGCGACCCTTTTGGCTTTCGGGCGGCGGATACTCTGAAGGATTTCCTATAACCGTACCCATTTTTTATGCGTTACTGGCAGTTATGTTGCGGCGTCTGGATGATATGCTTGCCCTTTTCATTCCACTTTAGAAATATCTGTCAGTTAAGATAGAACCCAGGACAGCAGGAAATGTGAGGCTGTCACGATAACCCCATGTGCAAACAAATCGGTTTTGACGTAGAACTACGTCTTTCATTTCTGAGTCTAAGTTCAAAATTTCTAAATATGATTTGCTCTTGGTATTTCTGAGGAGGAATCGATTTTTTTTTAGCGTTGATAATTCCTTTCCGGTTCATTGAAGTGGTCTGATAATTATTTTACTAGAAAGATAAAATGTCTAATCGTTATTTGCTTGCTTTTTATTGACCCGATAAATTTGTTTCAATAGCTTGAAAATAGCTTTGAACACAGACTATTGAAAACATAAATCTGTATATAAGCGGGTGCCCGCTCGGAAATCCTTTTAGTTGTAATTGTGAAGCTGGTGTAGAATGTTCTCGATCGTTCACTAAAGCACTATTTCCCGTTTCTATTTTATTGCCGATCTGATCGGGGCCTCTACGAACTATCGATGATAATTCGATATAGATTGCGTACAAATGGTGCTATTGGCTATGGATTCGATAGCGAAGAATACGAAATGTTTAATATAGGGAATATTTCACCATATTAAAAAGACCGCATTCTTCGATGAAAGCAACAGTATGTTGAGTGTTTACAAAAGCTTCGAATATATTGGTGCGGAAACTTATATGGTTCAGGACATCAGGACATGTTTTCATACCGTTAGGTGCAGAGAGTTTGAGTGCTGAACCGCACGTAAGGGTTGTTGATTTTATACGTTGATAAAGATATTTATGGTGGTCGTTGAACAAATATAAAATAGTTTGTGGAGGCAGTAAATCTCTAGAAGAAGAGATGCATACTGACAATTAGGCCATATATCTCGTGTATTATTCTCACGAGAAAAAGAAATAATTATGTATCAACCATCTTCCGTTGCTTCTACAAAGCCAACCATCGATCCTTTTCGAGACCACCAGTCAGTTTAAAAGAGTCGAATTTTCGATTCTTCCTTGTATTCATTATAATTAAACACTTCTACTCATCCACTCACATACTTACAAGAAGAATGCTCAAAATATCCATTCATTAATCATGAATTCAGATGCAACTTCGAATAATAAATACTAATACAACGGTAGTTCTACGTCAACCTTGCGTTATATCATAGGTATAACCCACTCGTAGTGTTTTTATTCGAAACTTGAATAAGTTTGTCGAAATGTTACGGTTATTATCAGGGTTGCCACATATACATAATATTCTGTATTTTACACATTTTTCGAATCTGTTATCTGTTTACAGAATTACAAAATTTCAGCAAAGATACATAATTTACAGATTTTTTTTTAATTGAATTTTAAATATTGAATTAACTGCAGTGCATACATAGAGATACCTTGATATAAAAAAAGCTGAATGCAACACAACGAGATGACTTTTGATGGAGGCAAGCGAATTCTTGAGCGATTTGAAGAGCTTGAACTATTCTTTTCGTTCCAAGGAGTTGTGTATAAAATAAAAATAAACCTTTATTTCCATTTTTATCTCTTAACTTATCGATACAGATTTTTTGTAAAAATGTTATTGCTAAAATATAAATATACAGTTTTTTTTCAGAAAAACTTACGGTATTAAATGTGTCAACCCTGGTTATTATGCTGTCGTCAGTTCAATTATGTATTATTAAATTTACTTTGAAAAAGAAATCAAGATCGTCCTTGATTTTCAATTCATGATGAGTTACAATCCCATTGAGAAAATAGACATCACAATATTTCATCAGTTTGTATGATATTACACCCTTTACTATTCGTGACTATTCGACTACTATTTATTATTCATAGAGGTTTTCGTTCTATTGATCGTTGAAACGTAATACATTTTCTACCAATAGTCATTGAAAAAAAAGGTCATAAATAACTCATTCCGCTGTAAGTATCATACATGTGTTGCTGATCCTATGTTTTGTCGACTGAATAAATGTACAAATAATTGATGTTTTGTAGTTGTTTTTCATTATCCATTGTGAAACATGTAACCCTGATTATTAATTCATCGTTGTGTAGTGCGGATCGATATTACAATGTTCTCTCCACGTTCCATCCAACAGAGCTTATACCACGACCGGCACGCGCTTGTCCCGATCCACCGATGTACCTGCGGTTACGCATGGGCCGCAAGATTGGCAAGAACACACCGCTGCCAACCACCGTTATGTCTTATGGCAAAAACAAGTTACGGCCAGAGTACTGGTTCAGCATCCCGAAAAACAAGTGAGTGACTTTGTGGTTTTGTATGTATTTGACTACGTACCATCAATATCGTTTTCTCGTACTTTTGCCAGAGTTGACGAACTGTACCGATTCTTGAACGCTTGGGTGCAACATTTGTATGGTGAACTGGACGAGAAGGCCATCAAAGAGCGTGGCTTTGAGCTGATCCAGATCGATACCGAGTGGACCACGAAGGGCGGTAGTCCTACTAAGGTAGGTTTTAAGAATTGCTACTTTATCACGATCACTCTAATGACCGATTATTTTTTTCTCAGGATGGACGCTCCGTCAGTGAAGGCGAAATTACCGAATACACTCGCGAATCATGGGAGGTAAGTCTGAGTAAATATATTCCTCATATATCGACCAGTAACGAATGCAGTGAAACCATTGTGATAACCGTCTCGATTGACTACTAACAACAATTTTTCTATTTATCGTATGATTGGATATTGCCCTTCGCGTAAAACAATGAATCGCGTGCTTGCAGCTGCTGAAGGCACCGTTTGTCAAAACCTACAATATTATTAAAAGTCAGGCCGGATCCAACGATTTGGATGGTTGTGAGGTTAGAACCATTATACCCAAATAGTCCTTCCATATTCGAATCTTGCCTGGGATATCGAGGCTTTCTTCTTCGCTTACCACAAAAAAAAACAACAAAAAAACTACACTTCACTTCCTGTATTTAGTAGCAGTCACTTCTATCTGCGTTTTGTTCTGGCTATGAGGAATGCTGAGCGTTTATTGTCTCCTTTATGTTCTAAATGAAACACTCACCTTGTACACAGTAGTGTTTTCCCGGTAGCGAACCCAGATCGTTGTCTACACGCGCCTTTCTACGATGATCACACGTTTTGAGAATCACGAATTGTTTGTGCTACTACAAAGTATTACAACACCACAAGTAGAATTTGTTGACTAGTAACTGAATGATGTTTTGCGGATGAATGTTCTAGAGAAGCTCATGGGCCAATTATTGTATTGTTTTGAGTTATAGTTCTTAAGTTGCAAATGTAACATACGTTTTGGAGCTAGCAAACTGCACTTTTATGTTCATTTAGTGAAAATTATTTCGATCGTTTTTTTTTTCAATCCAAATTTTATTTCCAAATCAAAACAATATGATTTGCTGAAAATTGCTTTTATATTGGTTTGTGTGAAACACCCGTTACTCCCACTCACCGTAGAATTGAAACAAAAACATAGAAGAATATATTTATTACCGCTTCTTGAACTAGACTGTATATTTCAAAATTCCCGCCGCTTTTGTTCCATTTTGGCAACCATTAGAGAGTCATGTCTTTGATTTGATTGATTTTTGAGTTTAAATGTTAATCACGAGCACACGAGCAGAACTGTCTTATGAAGATTAGACGTGCATAACTATACTTGTTCACTACTGATGCGAATCAGCAATTTAACATATGAACCATCTGGAAAACACTTGTCCGTGCGGTAGAATATTTCTGTGATGTTCGTATTGTTTATGTGTGCAATCCATCTCGTTGTGGGTCATTGCCAGAGCTGTTTTTGTTGTACCCGTGTATTGACCATCCCCACAAATGTTGCCTGTAGGAAGACTCGTCATCGGAAACTGCGTCTCATGCCATATTTTTAACTACGAAACAATCGCTTGTTTACTAACATAGCTATCGACCGCAGCTGAAGAATATACATATTTCTAGATGTTTTTTTCGTCTTGGATTGCGTAATCTCTCTTTCTTGGTTGGTGAGTAATTGTGCGATAATTCGCGGGTTGAATGCGCCGCGTTTCATCGCAGGTGATAAATGTTAAATGCTCTTGGTTTTTTTGGGTACTACATGTGGATCTTTGAATTTATCAGATTTCAAGAATGCATTCCTATGGATAAGCGAGATTCAAGTTTTCTTGGTTTGAATAATTGATACATTTTTAGATGCATATGGAATAGCCGAAAAAAATTATATTTCCTTATGGACTTTGAATAATCGAAAATATTTTTTTCGTTCTTATCTCTTCAATTTAATTATTTTCCAAGGGTTTACAATGAGGATTCTGGCATTTCCTATTATTCTCGGATATCTCAAAACATAGTGTTGTGATAATTTAACATATCCGGAATTAGTTTGAAATGTTATACATTACAATTCCCTCATATTAAAATTGAAACCGTTTACAATTAATAAACACTACATCCTCATACATTCGTTTTGTCCATTTGTGTGCTTAGCTACCCATACCGTCAATAACGGGCATCTAATGCATCCGTTTCTGTTCATTGTCAACTTTTTGGTATAAATAAAAATTACGGAATAGATGTGCAACTTTATTCGTTCAATTCCCACAAGATGGCTCAAGTTGCTATGAAACGTCGACAAATTTTACCGCGTTGAAAATGTCAAAATTCGTTTCACCAATTGCGGAAGTTTTGAATTTCTGTCTCCATAGGAAGAGAAGTGCAGCTGAAGCGCATCAAATGCTTGTGGAAGTTTGTGGTGACTCTGCACCATGGGATATATTTTGTATGGAATGGTTTGGACGATTTTAAAGTGGTTGTTTTGGTATTAAAAACAAAAGTCGTCCGCTTCAACGGAAAAGTTTGAAGGCGAATAATTAGAGACATACCGCGATCAAGACTCGTGTCAAGCGCAAACAGAGCTTGCAGAATCATTAGAAGTAACTCGATAAGCTGTTTCAAAACGTATAGAAAGCGAGTGATATCGAAAAGCGATTTTGCATGTCTGAAATGTGCCTTGGACGGCACAATAGGTATTCTTTCATGCACCGTATCGTTACCAGGGACGAAAAATGATTTCACTATCCACAGCGCAAAAGATTGTATCTAAAGCCCGGCTAACCAGGAACATCAACGCCGAAGCCGAATATCCACGGTACCAAAGTTATGCTTTGTATTTGGCGGGACCAAAAGGGTGTGATCCACTATGAACTGTTTAAATCTGATCGAACGATCAATGGAGACTTCTACAATACATTCAAAATTTCAAAATTCATTTTGTATTTTTGTATTGATTCGTTCAAAGTGAGCTATTGCCAAAAATCATCCACATTTCGTCTTTTGAATAAAGTGATTGTCATACCACTTCGTTTAGCCGGAAAAGAATTATTAACGCTCAAAGGAGGAATTGATTCCTCCGCGGAAATACCCAGCGCAAATAATACCACCTCTCCAACCCCCGACAATTTGAGTTATCGGTCGATAACGGCAATCGTTAGTATTCGATAATAAAACTTTCCTAAAAAATGCGGGATTGGGAGAGAATAGCATACCGTTTGGCGAGCTAGTAAAATCATTCTCATGGCACTTCGAAATCACAACTGAATGGGTTCCTTCTTCTTCTTCTTTTCCTTTTTCTTCTCCTTTTACTTTTTCTCTTATGTCCCTTCTTCTCCTTCTTCTTCTTCTTCTTCTTCTGTTTGAATCATAGAGATTTCAAATGTTCTCAGGGCTACAGTTCATTCGAATGCTTGGGGACAACTCAATCCAAACTTTTTCTCCACCTGCCTTGACAAAGACATTTTATTGTCGTTCGATGCTCTTCAGCAAACCGTGACCATTTTATCAAACATCGAACGACTTTCATGAAATGGATTCCCGAGCGGGACTCAGTTTATATACAAATTTGTGATTTCATTAACTTGTTTTCAAAGCGATTTTTAAGCTATTGAAACAAGCTTTCGAGTCAATAATTGATAAGCATATAACTCTTAGATATTTTATCCTTTGATTAAACTGATTACAATAAACATTGTTTAACTGGATAATAATTATTAACGCCAAAAGAGGAATCGATTTCTCCTCGAAAATATCCAGCACAAATAATACCCCCCTCCCCGTCAATTAGAATCATCGATCGAATTTGGCATACGCCAACAAATGATATTAAAACTCCTGCTTTCATCAAACAATATGGTTTGTTTGATATGGTGAAATATTCTCTACACCATACCAAACATTTCATTTCCTCCGCTATCAAATCCATAGCCAACGTCACCATTTGAAAAAAGAATTGTATCGAATTGTCATTCACCTTTTGTTTTTCGCTGTTCGATCCGGCTGCAGAAAAGAAATTGAATAGGGAGAGAAGAGCATAGTGTTAACACGTTAAGCCCCGATTTTTTCATGCTCCGCTTTCTATTCAGCGCGCATCAAGAGCTTTCGCACCATATTAGTGTCGGTCCCACCTCCCAAAGATACTTATTGTATAAATGAAACCAGTGAGAGATTCGACTAGAAAGTATTAACATTTTGTAAAACATCCGAAGCAAATCGTACAGTCAGGCCCCTAGGGACCGACGCTGGGTTCAAGGTGTTGAGGCAAGCGAGCAAGATCATTTTCCCGTCACTTTACAATCACAACTAAATTGATTTCTGAGCGAACGCCAGCTTATATACGAATTTGTGTGATTTCAATAACCTGTTTTCAAAGCTATGTGTAAGCTAGTAAAATATGTTTTCGGGTCAATAATTAACAAATATATAACACTTGCATATTTTATCTTTCGAATGAAGTGATTATCATACCACTCCGTTCAGCCGGTGAAGACGTATTAACATTCAAAATCATTCACTCCAAGCTCTCGAAACTTTGAACTTACTCCCCGGTACAGAAATGAAAGATGTAGTATTACGTCAATAAATGTATTTTTCATTAAAAAAAAATGAGTGGGTTATATCTATGATATAACCGCAAGGTTCACGTGGAACTACCTTAGCTTAGCAATCATTCGTTTGTATTGATTAAATTCTTGATTGAATGAAACAGTTTCCGAATTCAATTGAGTTCAATATATTTGCTCTGTGAGTGAAAAAAATGAACAAATGCCTTGTAAAGTCAATTCATTTATTGTGATTGATTGTTCTTCGTTACAAGTAAATTTAATGACGGACCTTTTACGTTTGGTATGATGATTAGAACAAAATATATGTACGGAAGAATTATCAAACGTTTGATGAACCAGCCTAAGGCTGAAAATCTTTCCAATAAAGACAAAAAAAAATTATCAAACGATTATTTTATTTTACATTTCCCTCTGAAGTTTACATCCCAAAAGTGTACATACATCTCGAATCTAGAATTTGCTTGAAACTGGGAAGTTCATTCGCTTCTAGTGGCTGCACGATTTTCCCAGGTTCCTAAGTTTAGAAGATCATGTTAGGACAGACATATTCCACTCTGCACAAAGGCAAGCGAGGACAAAAGTACTCGCAGTTTGCATTTATTTGCAGAGCCGATTTCCCCAGAAACCTCGGTTTTGAAGTCTGTGTTAGGGAAACACATTTCAATCGGAACAAAAATACCCCCGATTTGTATGAATTCGCAATGCCGATTTCCCCACGCTTCATGGATTTGAAGTCTGTGTTAGGGAAACACATTCCAGTCGGAACAAAAATACCCCCGACTTGCATGAATTTGAAATACCGATTTCTCCAGGCACCTTGGTTTAGAAATCTCTATTAGGGAACACATTTCGGTGGGAACAAAAGCTCCCCCTACTTTCGTGTGTTCTTTTTCTTCTTTTTGGCTTTTAGAGGGTTTAAACTTTTCAGTTCACTCGCCTCTAGGCTCTTTCGTGTGTTTGCAATGCCGATTTCGCTGCTTGGTTTTAAAGTCTGTGTTAGGGAACATTTTTCGATGAGAACAAAAGTCCCCCTACTTTCATGTATTTGCAATGCCGATTTCCCCAAGGCTGCTTGGTTTTGATGGCTGTGTTAGGGAAACCGTAAATCGGGCCAATCAAAACGATGCAGTTAGGGCGTTTAGATAACGCCCAATATTTTACAGTTATTCAATTGTTTATCTAATGAAAAACAACATTTTGTTAGTTGCGATAGATGCGTAGAAATATTCCCTATCAAGTGATGCAAACATCTCTCCTATCCAGTACGAAATGTTCGAGATATAAGCATTCGAAATCTTTCATTTTTTCCTGCATGTTCTGTGTTTAGGTTTTCATTTTACCCTCCATATATTCCGGTTAGACGTAGTCCCACGTCAAAAAACGGAACGAATTAATTTGCACAGTTTTGTTGATAGTTATTTAATTCAGCCTACGTTTGCGTCATATGCGCGAGTAAAGGAAGGTTAAAGAGAATGCTTTATTTATCATCTAAATTTATATTATCAGCTTCAAAATAGGCCCTTTCTGAATCGAAAAACTTTTGACGTAGGAATACGTCTTTCATTTCTATACCGGGGTGTGAAATCAAAGTTTCGAAAACGAAAGCGTTACGCCGGAGACCGAGATTTTGAGCGTTAATAGCTCCTAAACAACTGAACGAAATGGTATGATAAACACTTCATTCGAAAGATAAAATGTCTACGCGTTCTATACTTGTTACTTTTTGATCCAAAAACTTGTTTCAATAGTCTTAAAATTGCTTTCAAAACAGGCTATTGAAATCACCAATCGGTGTATAAGCGAGCGCCGCTCGGAAATCCACTCAGTTCTAATTGAATAGCGATTGGAGCATGTTGTCGCTGTTGTGGTGAAGCTCTTCGTTTATCGTGAAAGCGCGGATGAACGATGTCACCAAGAGCCTGTTTGTGCACCCTAGGCCAGAAGGGAATCCATCAGGAGGAGAGTAATGCCACAAACGGTTCCCCGGGAAGACATCGCTACACACACATACACGCGCGAAATTCTTTTCGTTTGGATGCCATTCAGCATCAAGAAAGTTCCGGAAAGATCTAATCATTTCTGGAAAATAATCTGCCAGTTCCTCTAGGAATTTAAAAATACATTCATGTGAAAGAGTTTTCTATCCATGTAACACTGTGACCAAATACATTTGATTTTGTGATTTTTCAATCAATCGCAATTAACAGGATAGCTTCTGAAGAGTATTCTTCCCATCAGTAGGATATTTCCGTATCCAATATTGTATGCGCCCGCAATCGATTATTGCTCAGTCGCCGAAAGTTCCGAGCTCAGAGAGTTCATTCCCCTCTAGTTTGCCTTCCAAATTGCCATCGTAAACCACGCCTTCTCTCGATTCAATCACGCACAAAAAGCATACTTAAGCGATATTCTGGTGGTGAAACGCATTCATTTTTCGTGAGGATATCAACAAGACAACATGCTGGACAGCGAAGGATCGAGATCTGTCCTGAAACGCATGCAGTTTGTTTGAAACTGTGAGGGAGCACAGAGAAGCCGACCCTTCAGGAGAAGAGAAGGTGACCATCGAAGCAGCCGCTACACACACACATACATGCACGGAATTCTTCCCGTTTGGATGCCATTCAGCATCGAGAGACATCCGGAAAATAATCTGCCAGTTCCTCTGGGAATTTAAAAATACATTCATGTGAAAGAGTTTATTTGAATGTTTTCTATCCATGTAACACTGTGACCAAATACATTTGGTTTTGTGACTTTTCAATCAATCGCAATTAACAGGATAGCTTCTGAAGATTATTCTTCCTCATCAGTAGGATATTTCCGTGTCCAATATTGTATGCGCCCGCAATCGATTATTGCTCAGTCGCCGAAAGTTCCGAGCTCAGAGAGTTCATTCCCCTCTAGTTTGCCATCCAAATTGCCATCGTAAACCACGCCTTCTCTCGATTCAATCACGCACAAAAAGCATACTTAAGCGATATTCTGGTGGTGAGACGCATTCATTTTTCGTGAGGACATCGACAAGACAACATTGTTGCTGAGGGTGCTGGACAGCGAAGGATCGAGATATGTCCTGAAACGCAAGCAGTTTGTTTGAAACTGTGAGGGAGCACAGAGAAGTCGATCCTTCAGGAGAAGAGAAGGTGACCATCAAAGCAGCCGCTACACACACACATACACGCACGGAATTCTTTCCGTTTGGATGCCATTCAGCATCGAGAAAGATCCGGAAAATAATCTGCCAGTTCCTCTGGGAATTTAAAAAAACATTCATGTGAAAGAGTTTATTTGAATGTTTTCTATCCATGTAACACTGTGACCAAATATGTTTCAATCAAGTGCTATTAACAGATGGTTATCGAGTTAGCATTAACCACTGGTGGGCTTTCAGTATCGAGGAAAATGTGGAAATATCTAATCGTTACTGATAATAATCTGCCAGTTCCTCTGGGAATTTAAAAATACATTCATGTGAAAGAGTTTATTTTAATGTTTTCTATCCATGTAACACTGTGACCAAATATGTTTCAATCAAGTGCTATTAACAGATGGTTATCGAATTAGCATTAACCACTGGTGGGCTTCCAGTATCGAGGAAAATGTGGAAATATCTAATCGTTGCTGGAAAATAATCTGCCAGTTCCCCTTGGAATTGAAAATTACATTCAAGCGAAAGAGTTTATTTTAATGTTTTCTATCCATAAAATATCATATATAATATATACATTTGGGTTTGTGATTTGTCAATCAAGTACAGTTAGCAGGAAAGCTTCTGAAGATTATTCTTCAGAACAAGGTTTTTCGTATCCTATATTGGATGCATAAAACCTTTTGCCTCCAACGTAACGCTCTCGTTTTCGAAGTCCCCCAAATATTCATTTATTCATTCATTCAGAATGGATTTAGATTCAACTTCAAACAAATGATCTCTAAATCAACGATAGTCCTACGTCACCCTTGCGGCTATACCATAGATATAACCCACTTCCTGTTTTTTCAACGAAAAATTCAGTCATCGAAACATTATAGCTGTATCCAGGACTTGCTTTCAGTTCACTCAGCGAATTTGTTTTTATGTCTTCAATGCTGTCAAAACGAGTCATCGTTTCAGTGAGCAGAAGATATGAGGGCATATCCTTCAATGCAATCTTGAATAACCGAGCCGAAGCGTTATGTTCGAACCCGTTCTTGTAATCCGTGTTAGGAAAACACTTTTCGGAGTGCAAAAAAACATGCGGGTGCAGAAGTACATCCGGCTTGCATGAATCAACAATTTCACCTTCTATTTTTTATACTATAGAGGATTTAAACCTGAAAGTTCATTCGCCTCTAGTGTCTGCACGATTTTCCCACGTTCGTAAGTTTAGCAGACCGTGTTAAGGAAACATATTCTAGTTTGCACAAAGGCAAGCGAGTACAAAAGATTGCATTCATTTGCAAAGCCGATTTCCCAGACATCTTGGTTTTTAAGTCTGTATTAGGCAAACACATTTCAGCCGGAATAAAAATGCCCCCGACTTCTATGAATTTGCAATGCCAATTTCCTCAGACACCTTGGTTCTGAAGCCTGTGTTGAGGTAACACATTTCAGTCGAAACAAAAATATCCCCGATGTGCATGTATTTGCAATGCAAATTTCCCTACGCTCCATGGATTTGAAATTTGTGTTAGGGAAACACATTTCAGTCGGAACAAAAATATCCCCGACTTTCATGTATTTGCAATGCCGATTTCTCCAACGCTGCTTGGTTTTGATGGCTGTGAAACGAGGCAGTTAGGGGGTTTAGATAACGCTTAACATTTTACAATTTTTCAATTGTTTATTTAATGAAAAATAACATTTTATTAATTGTGATAAAGCGTAGAAATATTCCCTATCAATTGTTGCAAAAATCTTTCCGATCCAGTAATAAATGTTCGAGTTATAAGCATTCGGAATCTTTCATTTTTTCCTGCATGTTCTGTGTTTTGGTTTTCATTTTACCCCCCATATACTCCGGTTAGACGTAGTCCCACGTCAAAAAAGTTAACTTGATCTTAATGAAGCTGTCAACAAACTAAATGACAGATCGTGCTTAAAATTGACATTCAGCCCACTGATAGCAGTACCAAATTAGAAAAATGTTCAGCGGAAAGATTTAAAATTACAAATTTCCGGTATATATTTGACAGAATGTACAGGGTGGGCCATTTAAAGTGGAAGCATCTGGCAACCCCATAACTTTTGACAGAGATGTCAGATTAACAAATGTCATACCGCGTTGGAAGCGTCATTTCAGTACAATTTTAACCATGGAACAATACACACCTAAACAACGCGCTGAAATTGTTCAGCTGTACATTCAAAATAACTTATCAATTGTGTTAACTAAACGTGCGTGGAAAAATAAAAATAAAGTTAAAACATCGCCTGGAGACAATACTATACGTCGATTATATGCCAAATTTATATCGTCTGGTAGTGTTGGTAATGCTAGTCATCTGTCCAGACAACGACCAAGACGTTTCGACGAGAATATTGATGCCGTTCGAACCAGTGTTGCAGAGACTCCATCGACATCAGGTCGCCATCGTTCGCAAGAGTTAGGCATCTTTTTATTGCCATTTGTTCGTGAAAATGAATTGGACAATTACTGGTTCCAACAGGACGGCGCTACATGCCATACAGCGGCTGCCACGACCAAATTATTGCGCGAAATGTTCCCCGGAAGATTAATATCGAAAAACGGCGATTATGACTGGCCACCGAGATCACCTGATTTGACGCCTCCTGACTTTTTTTATGGGGATATTTAAAATCCAAGGTATACACTGGTAAACCAAGGTCCCTGGCTGCGCTGAAAGACAATATCCGACAAGAAATTGCTGCCATATCGGCCGAAACATTGGGCAAAGTGATGGAAAATGCCGAAAAAAGGGTACATTTTGCGGTCAAGGCCAGAGGCGGTCATTTACGAGATATCATAATCAAAAAGTAGTTAGAACAAATCTCCTTGGACCAAAACAAAAATTTTTAAAATTCCACTTCTTTACTTTGCTATTGCAAAAACAAATCATTCCACTTTAAATGGCCCACCCTGTATGTCTTCAATGCTGTCAAAACGGGTCCTACGAAGCGGTAAATTGAGTTTCAGAAAATGAGAAAAAAAATACACGGGATCATATCTGGAGAGTACGGTGCTTGTTCAATCATATTCGTACCATTTTTGGTCAAAAATTCCTTCACAATGATCAATCGATCGGCACTAGTTGTGCAGCGACTTTTCTCATGTTACAAAACATTGACTAAAATATGACTAACGGTCTCATGAGACATATTTAATTCGCGGGCTAGCTCTCTCAAACTTAAATCACGATTTCTGAGATTTTTTTTTGATACATTACATTTTTATTTTCGACATATAACGAAAAACTCGATCTAACTTTAAATTCCTTGCCAGATCAGTAATTCTCTAACAATTCAAACATAACCCTTTCACTACGGCATTGTGCTCCATCGGTGTGCTATCGCTGAACGGAGTACTGCGCCGAAAAGTATGCATATCACGCTGGTGTGATCGATGTGCAGTATCACCCTTATGTCGTCTATCGACCACGCTCGTATCGAAAGGGTTATACTTGAGGATACATCTCCTCGCATCGTTGCCTTATTGAACTTCTCGACTGAAAGCTGATCTTCATCGGAGTTCTGCGTCCATCAGTGAACATCTCTAGTACTTCGATGACATCGATGACATCTACTCTTATTTACAGCGTTCAAAAGTGTGAGCGTGTGTTGGCTGCTTAACAACATAAAAACTCAGCATGTGCGTATTTGCGGCCTTCAGCCGGAAGGAATTGCGAAGCCAAAATTTTCTTGGCTACTCCGAATGAACTATATTTGTGATTAATTTTATCATAATTTGGCTGTAATTTGTTCATGGAAAGTCATACAACCTTTATTTTCCAACAAACCTTCAAGATTGATCCTACAAAAAATACATTTATAAAAACACTTTCTTTGTTCTGATCCCAGTGTAATCCAGTGAATTCACCCATTCTTAGTGACAAAACGTTACTTCTCCCGTACTTACGATTTCAGGGTAACTCCGAGAACATGCTCCTGGTACATTAAAGAGTACTTTGACTCCACGGTCTAAGAATATCAAATGGATCATTGATAACAATTCAAATCGGTCACCCTGTATATGCTGTGATATAGTTATTGGAAAGTGTCTAATTGTTTTTACAAGTTTACAGTGTATGTAACAACGAACATTTTCTCCCACAATTTTTATATTTGTCGAGTATGAATAATCTTGAGCTTTCCAGGACATTTTCAAAAAATATCGGTAAATCAGATGGGACTTTCTGTACTTACAAGATTTGTGAGAACTGTCATGAAACATTTTGAGGGAGGTCTAAGGTTCTATTCAGACAAGTTTTTGTTTTAACAAATCCTTCCACTGTTCTTTTCATGAACGTATATTGCGTAACCGTACATGTTGTTCTAATTTTTCCGTGCCCACTGTGTTCAACAGGTCATAAGTGTCGATTCATTACTTCACAGCTATATTCGTGATCAGTACCTGGCAAAAATATTAATTTTCGGATAGATCAACCGGTTGTCTACAACGAAATGCGAACCAGTTATACAATTGTAATCCACAAGAACTTTGTTGCGCAGTCTGTAGCCAGTTAATCGACGCGCAAAAGTCGCACATATCGATGGTGACAAAAAATTATCGTTCGTTTAAAAACAAACTGGACGGAACACCGGTCTTTTCAAATGTGACTTCTCACGAAGAGGCCCGGAGCGATCTCTTGGAGAACTTGTTATTATCTTAAATCTAATTCTTAATTCTTTTTTTCTGTGGAGCAGAATATATCCAGCTGAGAACTTATTGCTCAATTTATTTTTTCCCGTAATAACTTCCACCCGATCGATCGGTATTCGACGGTTTGACTGGATTATATACTTAGGTTCGAAAATGAACGTCGTTTTGGTGCCAAGCATATCTGTGTTTAAAACCTCAGGTCCATTCCACACCAGATCGGTTATCGAAGCAATAATTTCGTGAGTCGATGGTAATTGCAGTCTTTTTTTTTGTGGATAAAATTATTCGTATCCTCAGAACCGGTTCTGTTTAGCGACTTGTTTTCAACAGCGAGCCTTCGCTTCTTTCTGCGTAAAGGGAATCGACAAAATATGCTTGAATGTTTATTTTTAGAATTTATCCAGTGCACCATGTGACCCCTAATTGTTTCCCTTTTACCACTTGTATCTGCCTTCCAGAGGCGTGTGTGTGCAGAAATCGTTGACCCCATTTATAGTGTTGTTTGTTTTTATGGGATTCTAGCTTCATCCAAACTAGTAGATGTCATTGTGCACAACCTTCAAAGGTGAGCCGGTCTGATGACGTGCAACTGAGTTAAGCATTGTTTATTTTATTAACGTGCGAAAACAATCCTTTTCCGCAAGTTGTTGGCCCAAGATGCCTGCCTCTCGTATGAAATACACACGGCGCCGGCGATCTCAAATTGTGAAAGTAGATTGACCTTAATGCACAAAGTATCCCCGATGGAGAGCAATGATATGGCGATTGCGAATTCTTGACAGTACTTTGTACAAAGCGAGAGAAATTCAAAATATTATGCTTGCTTTGGTGCTCTATCCTCCCCAATCCTCGGCCTTGCCTTGCCTCCTGGAATTGAAAGTGGCAACAATCAATCAGCTGTAATGACTAACGCCTCGATTGATAACTTAATCGTGTAATATACGACAAACAAACAATCAAATTGTTTTGAAACGCTTAAATGTGATGATGCCCCTCGCGGAGATAACCCTCTCCATCAAGCATCTTGGGCCTATTGTGTGAGTGACTCCTGCCAGATGAGAAACTGTACTGCGAAGGTGATACGTAACTATTCCTGGGGCTATCGATAACGGTTATTACAGGGCTTTGATTACGTTATCACGCTTGCAATGCTGATCACCCAGAACCGTGCGAATACATTGTGATCTTAATGTATCACATTGGATTCAAATCTTATCGCATGGCTGGCAAAAGTAAGGCAAACCGCGTAATTCGCGATAAATCACGATTGTTAATCCAACTGCAATATTGCAGTAGTGAAACTTTCCCTTGTTCTTTTTCGGACCACAGATCGTTTTGATTATCATCTTTTAACATTTTTTTCTTTATTAGAGTTATTTCCAACTGTAGGCTGGCTCATCTCTATGGTTTCGTTTATTTAATATCCTCATGACATACAATGAACTGGTAATATTGAACGATAACGAAAAACTAAAGAGTTCACGGTTATTTTCATAAATGGTGTGATAAGGTGATCATTCGAAAAAAATTCCTTTTTTTCAATTTCATTTCACAAATAACTGTTAAGCATTAATCTCATGATCAGATAACGTCATTTAGTGGTCTTTTTTCAACATATCCATTGAATAAGGCAATAGCTGAAAGGCATTCGTGTTATTTGTGGCGTAAAAATCAAGAATGATCAACGCATTACTTTGCATAAAAGTATGTTTTTTCAGTTTTAGTCTTATCATTGACTCCGAAACGCTTTAGTAACACTTAATCCAGGTACTTTGTACAATTCTTCTGATCCCGAATGAGCGGCTGTTAAACTGAAACTTATAAATGTCACCACCTGCACTGCTAACGTTAAACAAAAAAGAGGGCTCAATGATTCATAATTGATTTTCTAACTAAAGTTTCCCTTTATATTTTTTTGACGCATTTCGCGGGAAAATTTGTTGTACAAATAGAAAAATTAAAAAATGGTCACATTACAGCAATTCCAAATGAAATCGTCCTAAAAATGCATATTTGAAAAACTGTATTTTTGATTCCAATGAAAGTGTGTATTCCGTTTGGGTTGGAGGAAATATGAGTTTTTCACAGCAATTGGAAATTTTTTGACTCAAGCGTAACTTTTGAAAAGGGCGTACCGTTTTTTGTAAAAGAAATCTTTGATAATTTATATCTCAAAAACTATGAGTCGTACCGAAATAGTGTCTTTGAAAGAGTTATAGAGTATTGATGGTTGAATATGAAAAAAATGTACACTGAGAAATAAAAATGGTACTCTTTTTTTTTATTTACAAAATAAAAATTCAATTTGCAATATCCTAAATACATATTTTTTTATTTTTTTTTTATTTTTTCACATAAAATAGAAGTCATGCAGAAAATTTAAAAAATGGGCCCAAGGTGGGAAAACTATTTTCGACGAACTTTGTGGAACATCAAATTTTTAGGAATTTTCTAAGCTCTGAATTTTTGTATGTTAACAATCATTTTTAGCCACAAATTATGAATCCTGATGTGATTTAAAACAAAAAAAGGTTATCATCAATCTCCTTCTAAATGTAGCCATTCTCGAAATATTTGACAACATATTTCTAATTTATTGTCTTTTTTATAGTAAATAATCCTTTTTAATATATTTGTCGGGGGTCTTCGTAGCCACTTGGTTACGCGTTCGCTTACCAAGCGATCGATCGTGAGTTCAAACTCAGGGCCCTCAATTGACCATCTTTGTGTTGTTGTAGAATAACTACGTCCACGCAACCATCATCAGCGATGGAAATCGATCCACGGTGGAACAAAGATCGATTCATCCATACAACTGCTCTGCTCTGCAAGAAACATCGGGCTGCTGTTCTATAAATAACCCAAGAATGATCAATATCAACTGTCTCCGCTGTCCGGTCTGCTGAACAATGGAAGAACAGATAGAATACCCTTACGCCTAAATGGTTACTACTGTGTAATTTACCATAATGTAATGGAACAGAAAACTTAACGCCTAAATGGCTACTACTAACTACTGTGTAATTTACAATTTATAGAAACATAAACATATGTACATGTACACGATTAGAAAACCCGGCTCTGTTACAGCTTAAATGCTAATGAGCCTAATAAAATAAAAAAATGGAGTAAAAAAAATATATATATTTGTCGTGTTATACCGCCATGTTCATGAAATTTTATGAATTTGCTTATAATTTCCAACAAATGGTTCATTTTTTGACTCAAGCGTAACTTTTTAAAAGGGCGTATCGATTTGAGTAAGAGAAATCTTTGATAATTTATATGTCAAAAAATATGAGTCGTACCGAAATAGTGTGTTAGAAAGAGTTATAGAGTGTTGTTGGCTTAATTTGAAAGAAATACACTGAGAAGAAAAATTAGTACTCTTTTTTTTATTTACAAAACAAAATTTTAATTTGCCATATCAAAAAATATATTTTTTTTTGCATATTTTTTTCATTTTTTTCATATAAAATAGAAGTCATGTAGAAAATTTAAAAAATGGGCCCAAGATGGTAAAACTATTTTTGACGAACTTTGTGGAACATCGAATTTTTAGGAACTATTTCGGTACGAGTCATATTTTTTAAGATATAAATTATCAAAGATTCCTCTTACTCAAATCGATACGCCCTTTTCAAAAGTTACGCTTGAGTCAAAAAATTCCCAATTGCTGTGGAAAACTCATATTTCCTCTAACCCAAACGGAATACACACTGTCATTCGAATCAAAAATTCTCATGTTTTGTCATTTGTCGATTTCATTTGGAATCATTCATTACGGAAAAAAATTCTAATTTTGTTCTTTCCGTTTATTGTTAAAAAAATTGTTTCAGTTTCTGATTTCCCATATACTCGTGCAAACCGCAAGGTGTTTTCCCAACATGGGCTAGAAAACCAGACACCGTCACAATACAAATTATCTGCGTGTTAGAGATGAATGAACTTTCAAGTTCAAAACCTCTTCAATACCAACAATATAGAAAAAACTGCGGGATAGAGGCGAATGAGCTTTGTTGTTTCTATAAAAGAAAAAAAATCAATCAAGCTGCGAGTTAGAGTCGTATTCAACACTCAAGTGTTTCATGTCCGATTATTAAGTGAATGATCGTGGATTTAATCCCAGGACTCTTCATCGACGATCTTTTGAAAATAACCTTTTCAGGGCTAGAGGCAAAAGAACGTGAAAGTTGATAGCATCTATAATATAAAAAGAAGAAGAAAACTTCGTTCTTCTAGATACGAATGAACTTTTTATTTTAAAGCCTGTATAATATAGAAAGAAGAAGATTTCGTTCTTCTGGAGGCAGTACCGAACGCACATCGAGCCAAAGAGAGCGCATTTTTTACGTCATCTTTCAACGGGGGTCTTTGTATTCAATAGGTTGCGTGTCAGCTTACTAAGTAGATGATCGTGGAATCAATTTCAAGGCCCTCTTTAAAACGGTCTTTTTCAAGGCTGGAGACAGTTCGAAAGTTTAAAGCTCTTATAATAGAAATAAAGGGGGAACACGAAATTATTGCGACACATTCAACAGGGCATAACTTTTTTACCATTGGGTAAAAATCAACCAAATTTTGCACACTTTCTCATTGATGTGTATTGTCTACATGCTGTCAAACTCGAAGTCGTGTTTTTCGATTCAACGAAAATGGAGATGAACCAACGCGAGTCGAGAGAACAAATTCTTTCCAAACACCTAGAATTTCCTGACCTGTCGCACCGGTAGTTGGGAAAAATGTGGAACATTCACCATTCAACCGTCTCCAGAGTGTCCAGAGCGGTTCCAGGAGCAGTTGACGTTGGACCCCGGCAAAGGAGCTGGAAGAAAACCGGGACCGGAGAACAAAAAGACGGAGGGAAAGGTGAAGTGGATGATTAAAGCAAATTCCAACGTCTCAAGCCGTGATTTGGCTAAAAAGATCGGCATGTCGCAGAGCTACGTCCAGAATGCAAAGAAGAGAGCTGGACTACATACATACAAGGTACAAAACTTCCCAAACCGCGATGAGCGACAACAATCAACAACTATTTAAAACTTGGACACGGAAGCTCTACGAGAAGATGCTGACAAAATATGGCTGCTGTGTGATGGATGGCGAAACGTATATAAAAGCCGATTTTAAGCAAATTCCGGGGTTGGAGTTTTTCACCGGCAAGAGCAAGTTCGTTGTGGACGACAAATATAAGAAGAAGAAAATGTCAAAGTTCGCCTCCAAATATCTCATTTGGCAGGCCATCTGCTCTTGCGGACTGAGTGAGCCTTTCCTGACAAAGGGCACAGTAAATCGCGAGAACTACAAATCTGAGTGCCTCGAGAAGCGCCTTTTGCCGTTCTTGCAGCAGTTCGACGAAGCTCCGCTGTTTTGGCCACTTTTGGCATCATGCCACTATTCTAAAAGTGTCCTGGAGTGGTATGAGGCCAATTCTGTCCATTTTGTTCCAAAGGACATGAACCCGCCAAACTGTCCGGAGCTGCGCCCGGTGGAGCAGTACTGGGCAATAATGAAGCGGGAACTTCGGAAGAGCAAAAAGACAGTCAAAGACGAGAAGGACATGTTAAGAAAATGGAAAAACACTGAGAAACTGATACCGGATGACACTGTAAAGACTTTAATGGAGGGCATCAAGCGAAAATGCGTTCAATTTTACACTCAAGACTTTCTAACTTTTCTTTTGATTTTTGAAGTAAATATATGTATAAAACTACCCTCAAATTTTAGTTTGATTCTAAACATTATAAGACAATTGGCATGAAATTTTCGGTGTCGCAATAATTTCGTGTTCGCCCTTTAGAAGAATACTTCGCTCACTCATTCACGAGTCACTGAACCAGCTACTTTACAAGTGACTTTTCTCAAGGCCTTGATCATCAACAGTTATTGTTTACCTTGGCTCAAGGCTAGAGGATAATAACTCGAAAACTAAACAAAGACAACTTTCTAGAGGTGAATGAACTTTGTAGTTTGAATCGGCACGATGGATGTAGCAATTGGTCCACTGCAACTGCGAGCAAATGTGTTGCTAAGCGCGAAACCCGAGGAAGGAATCGTCCATTTTGAGCCTTTTTTATTTGGTTGTATTCGTCCCTACACAAAGATCTATGTTATGGAGAGAAAAATCGGAAAATTTTAGGAAAACTCCGGAAGAAAGTCGGAAAATTCAATCATCATTTGTTTCACAATTACATCGTGAGAAGCGTTGTCAGTCAATACGAGATTTCCGCTAACTAAATTGATTTTTGTTCGAATGTGGAAATGGATTTTCAGATGAAATAACGCTTTCCTATATTTTCTATCTATGAGTAATTCCAAATGAAATCGACAAATGACAAAACATGAGTATTTTTGATTCGAATGAAAGTGTGTATTCCGTTTGGGTTAGAGGAAATATGAGTTTTCCACAGCAATTGGGAATTTTTTGACTCAAGCGTAACTTTTTAAAAGGGCGTATCGATTTGAGTAAGAGGGATCTTCGATAATTTATATCTAAAAAAATATGAGTCGTACCGAAATAGATAGTGTGTTAGAAAGAGTTATAGAGTATTGTTGGCTTAATTTGGAAAAAATATACACTGAGAAGAAAAATTAGTACTCTTTTTTTTATTCACAAAATAAAATTTTAATTTGCGATATCAAAAAATATGTATTTTTTTATATTTTTTTAATTTTTTTCATATAAAATATAAGTCATGCAGAAAATTTAAAAAATAGGCCCAAGATGGTAAAGCTATTTTCGACAAAATTTGTGGAACATCGAATTTTTAGGAATCTTCGAAACTTCGAATTTTTGTATGTTAGCAATCATTTTTAGACACAGATTATGAATTCTGATGTGATTTAAAACAAAAAAGGTTATTACCTTTTTACTCAATGTTATGGAGAGAAAAATAGGAAAATTTTCGGAAAACTCTGAAGTAAAACGGGAATATTTGGAAAATTGAATTCTCATGTGTTTTTCAATGACATCGTTGTTAGTTCAATTGGATTTAGCGTTTGCGGAATAAGCCTTCGTGTTCCGTTACTGTGAAACTAAAATGGCAATGGATTCTGGTGAATGGAATAACGCGCTTTGAAAATAGAAATTATGAACTTTTCTGTATGAAACATGCATTCCACATAACGGGAAACATATTATTTATATTTCTATAGAAAATTAGTCAGAGAAGAGGCCTGCGATTGTATCCACAAACTTTCGCTTAGAAAGTGTCCATGTCAAAAATCCGTTTTGGGCGGAACGTAGTTTGCCGGGTCAACTAGTTCCAAATAAATATGCAAAAAAATATCGTAACGTAACCTTACGTCAACTATGCGGTCAGGTCTCGGACACAACCCAGCGACTTTTTATGATATAAAAAGTCTGGCAATAAAATGAAAAGTTCAAAATTCTCCAAGCTGCCCGTTTGCTTTGTCATTCAGTACAAGAAAAAAACAGCGTTTTGAGTTTATAAGTGTAATGGTGCGTTTGTGATTCTGTTTTAACATCGTTTCAAGAAATTTATATAATTATCTACATTCAGAAAAATTGCTAGATAACACGGCGTCAGCCCATCTGAATCTTAATGAAAGCTTATAATATTTGATCAGTTGGTTTATTGACACAGCCAATGCAAGCACTGTCTTCGCGGTGATCATTAGTTACATATGAGTATTAGCCGCCTTATTTACTGTGTTAAATTTGCATCCGTTCGTGTTCGTTAACTTTTTCGAATTGTTTAACTTTGAATCAATGAACTGCATTATCGTTCCGCAGTCGTTTGGACCACTTGTTCAAATAAACACCGGCGTATCATTTGTATAGGAATTCATTTTTTTTCCCATTTTGAAAATTATATACAAAAAAGGAGAGTAAAATTATGTTCGTGCAGTATGAATCGTATACTTGCAGATATATTGGGGTATAATCTACTCCCGCAGATTCGTTAGGCTTGTTCCAAGAATCGAAACATAGAATACATGAATTCGTTGAAGAACAAAAGGCTATGCTCAAAGTCCCTGCAGCTGTTTATATGTGGAATAAAATTGTAACTTAAATGGATTTTTCTACCAGAAAATATTTCGATAATCTAAATTTCAAAATATATTTCTGTTTTTTACAATAACAAAAGTGCGACCAGCATATGTAGCATTATGGTAACGCATATCATCATGAGTAAAGTATTCATTGCTCAGAAGTTTTGCTCTATTAATTTCGCTATCAATGATACGCAGAAAGATGAATAGTTATCCGTACTGTTACCTAACTAAAACGCAAAACGCAAAACATTTTTTTTTGTTCATGTAAAATTACGCGTTCAACTCAAAATCAAGTTTCAAGAGGGTTCGGGAAAAACACAGGAAATATAGAGGCAGTTTGTTTCCTGGTGACACATCTATCATGAATGAAACACATTCCAGTTTAGAGAGAACAATTTGATTTGAATAATCTTGTCAAACGCCGACGATATATCCATATGAAAAACATCAATTTGTGTAATTTATTACATCAAAGAGTGTAATTTATTATACCCTTCGTTTCTCAACTATAGACCCACCCATTTTTTGAGTTTCCTGAAATATACGATAGCTCGGTTGAAATAATGTACAAAGGGTGATAATTATCTACGTTTATAATACTTGCCCTGTAACCTTCATTGTTTTGGTAAAGCGCGATATATTCAAAAATCAAAAAGCGGTGTATAATAATTATAGGATGTAGAGGAATAACTTGAAACATCAATTTCGCATGAATCACAGATGGATTATCCTCTTCGAATGCCCGGTCATTTAGATGGTTTAGGGGAATGTGGCATAATACGATTACTTCGATACATACGATTTTGATACGGTTTCATTCGTGTTGTTCGAAAAGTAATCTGCCTTAGTCAATTCCGAGGGTATCCCCCCAAACCATGGGCTTAAAAAGTCCCGGGATTCCATCAACAGATGGCGCCATTAAAAAATGAACTAGATTCGAGAGGTCCATCTAACACTAGATTATGTGTGAAGTTTCATGATATTTCGTTTATTTTTTCATAAACTGCAGTTGTTTATGTGTCACTACCATGTGTTCATCAATTCCGGTTGTTTTTCTATTGATTTGTAGTCGGCACCGTGATGATTCCAGACGGTAGGTGTTTTCAATTGTGAGACTTGATTTATTCGGTGGCTTTCTGAGTTCTTTATCATCGTTCAAATCCCTTTAAGCACATGCTTATCGATGGAGAATACATTTTTCTCAAATACATGTGTCTGTATGATACTATGATACAACAAAATGCATACCTAACCATAAGTTTATGTAACGATGATTCATAAAATTCATTTGTGAGCTTGACTCGCACCAGTGAAGACGATTTTGTTTGTTGGCATAGCCGTTGATCCAGAAATGCGCCCCATCCAAAACACGATTTTTCAATGAAAATCGGCATTATTTTTTTCTTCCTCGGCCCAATCTGCGAAATATAATAAATAATCTGCATTAGAAGGTTTCAAAAAAGCAGTTCTTCTCATTTTTTTTAGATTATTGATCTTTGTTAAATAGTTTGTGTTGTTATAGATGAAAAATAACAATTGGCTACATTTCTACTTGAGGGGTTTAGAATGAAAGGGGAGTAAGTGATTTGATCGATTTCTCTACATCGACTCTCTCTTTTGGTCATAACTTAGCTGCAAACTCATTCCCAGCTGTATTTAAAAATGTGATTCTATAGCAAACTCAAATTTAAACGTTTTTGTAGTTGAGTTATTAACTAAAGGAAAAGTTGATGAAGAGAAATCGAGCAAGTCACTTACACCCCTTACATTCTCAGCCCCTCAATTGTATTACTTTTTTCGCTGTAGGATTTCGATTGTTCAGAACAATTTATTTTTTATGTAGTTCTTTTCATTGTTCAGAAATCTATTTTTTCGACTCTTTTGAAACTCGAAATGGTGGTGGAAAGTGTCGTTTGTTTTATGTCAGAAGCTCAACTGTTCAACAGTCTAACTGAAAATAATTGATGAATATCAGTGTGATGCATAATAGTGTGGAAGGTAGTGTATGTAAGTATATGTGGTTCGGTAAACAAAAAAATTATCGTCATTGATTACATTGAAAACAAGAAATGTTGAAAATACTTACGATTTCGTGAAATAATGTTTTTCTCTGAAATAATGGGCCTTATTCCCGCATACCCTTCACGGTGAAAACGATATGAACGACACATCATTGAACTACGTTTTACGAGTGTCGAAGATAATTGGTTTTCAGGCAGAATGAACACCTTTCAAATAGAAATTATGGATGAAAAATAAGCTTCTCTGTATCAAATTAGTGTTCAATGTGAAAGGAAAACTTTTTTTTATGTGGTAAAATAATCTTTTAATAAAATTCGTTAAATTGCTCATTTCGTTTGCTATTTTTACTGTTGATGTCTCAGGCTAAAACATTACTGGATAAATTTGCCGTCTAATGGTATACATTATAACATATATCGTAAGAACGATTCCGCGTAATTTGCATTTGAAAACTCTCGATTTTTCGTTACATTTTCTGTAGAGTGACCCCCCTATATAGAAATCAAAGACGTAGACGTGTCGAGAGAAGAATACTTTTCGACTTTGTATTTTTCCACAACAAACGATAAACAATAATCACAATAATTTAGCATTGAGTAGAACAAGCCATGAATCATTCCAAATAGTTTATCATTTTGCTTCCAATTAATCCCCACTTCAGGTAAAACAGAAAAAATAAAAATCCTAGGAAACAAGCTTCAAAGCTATCTGTTCGTACCGTAACTAACTGACGGTCGCCAGTTTTGTTTTTGTATGCATGGAAACATTGACTCTGTTTGTTTCGTGTATAGTCTCAAATATATTAGGAACTTCTTGATTGTATTTTGGTAAACATATCGTAAAGGCGCCAAGTGCATTAATGGCAACAACTGATACAGTTCAAAGCGCGGAACAAATCGCTACCGTCAACGGTGAACGCGATTCCTGTCGTGAATTATGCCACAATATAATTGAACAGAACACAATTATGCATTGTCGGATCAAATTTCGCATTGCCACATTCCATATTCCGCCACCGGCTGGCTGGTGGTTAGGTTGAACAGGTTGATATGGTTTGGCCACGTTTGCTGGACTACCCATTGATGTGAATTCTATCCGATATTATTTATACGGATGTCGCGGTTAATTGAGTCCGAATGGTGGTGCGCTTTTGTTATGCGCACTTCTTCCTCGACGCGGTGTTCCATGCATACCTATCAATGGTGTGTAGAGTCAGTGAGCCGAATTAACTCACCCATAAACACCTCAAACCGCGTTGCCCTCGCCCTTCGCCTATCGACGATGTGATGGCACACGTATTGTTACTGACGAGCCGAACTCGCCAATTTATTGAATTAATTTCAATGCATTCAACCACCAGCAGCGATTGGTATATAAAAATGCGCGTGGCTTTCATTGTTGCAAAATGTTGTATCGTAAGGTATGGTAACTTATCGGGCATTCTCGGAAACCAATAGCTCCATCGATATAGCGGCGGTTGTCTTCAAAACTCTTTGCACAAACGACGCAGCGGTACATTGATACCCAAATGGTGCGCACAATGCAGCGCATTCTGCGCAATTTTGTGACAAACCAGTTTCCCCTCCGCCGGACCTGTTCGCAGACCGGACTATCGATGCAGATTCCGAGGTCTTGTTGGATAGAAACTGGATGTTTGATGTGCATCGACGACGATTAGCACGTAACGGAATCGCTGCGGTAATATTGATACACCACTCGGTGGGCTTGTAGCAAAAGATTTCCAAGTGATAAAATGTGATGTTTTCGGAGCCGTTGATAATTAGATTCTTGAACCTTGAAGGTTTTCTGTAGTGGGTGTCCCGTCATGAGATAATTTTCTTCGAAAAGACTGTTGGCGTATAATAACCTGGATGGCTAGTGGCATTTTGAATTATCATTTCGGCCTTAACTACAACTGTGGCTTCTTCAGTCGGACTCTGCGGAAATAGAGTATTGACAGCAGCTTGTAGTCATTCAGTTGAAATGTCATTGCTATTCATCGTACAGCTAGAACATGTTTTCGTAGCACTGATGTCATGGAATCCTTCCTTTGTCTACTGTTGATAGGTGTGTGAAATTGGTGGTATACAAACATATCACGTTCTGATCGCTGTGATAACTTGAAATGAATGTCGAAGAAATCTTGAGCAGTAATTCTCTGTTTAATTTTCAGATGATGTTCTTTTGGAAATGTTTATGCCTTCTGGCATATCTATAAATTGATTTGAATGTTGCACATTTTTAGACATTTGTCATGAAAAGGTTCCTTTTATCGATGAATTAAATTGAATAACATTTAAATAAAACTCTATACATATAATAACATTCTATTTGTTTCCTTTTTTTAGTTCCAACGTTAACACTAATGTAACGTTGCAAAATCGTGATGGATTGGTGTTCCGATGTAGAATAATCGACACACCAACAGTTATCGTAATTTTGTTTTTAAATTGTTATAATTACAAAGAGTTTATAACCCAGAGTATACAACATATACAAAGCATTATTTTGGGCCCTTTTTTTTACAATTTATGAAAAAATGTTTCGCCAAATCAGGAAGTCAATTCTGTACAAAATTTATTCAAACTTTTAAAACAGTTAATCGACTTTCTGTTCGATCACTATTCCAATTATCAATATTTTACAATTGGAAATCATTAACCAGAGTGGATTTTTTTATTCAATTAAAAATATATCTGAGTAATTGGACTGATAGGATTTGTCATTGGTTCGGTCACCAAAATATCTCCTTAACCGTTTGAGTGCCGAAATCGCGGGGATCGCGATAGAGCTCTACTTGTTTCAAGTTAACATTACTGACTTGGCACCTTTTAACGTAGGATTTCGTCTGTCGATAACATATTGGGGTTGCGAATTGAATATATCTTGATACAATCGCTTATTGTTCAACAATTTTTCGTTGTGTTAAGAGATTTTTGAAAAGCACTTGAAAAACTACCAGGCCGGAATTTGTGGCAATGATTCCAAAACCTGAAACTTGTGACTTTAAAATCATACATATTTTATCGGCCAGTGAAAATGGTCAAGTAGTCCAAGATGGCCTTCAAGAATATTGTTATACAGCCATTCCATGTCAAACCACTATAGTGGTTATCAGATTTTTGATGAAAAGTGGTAGATTTGTTCTTCATCGCAAAATTTAAGACCCGTTTTTTTTATTTTTTCATTAGGTCATTTTTGCCCATTTCCCGTGATCCGTAAAATCCATTTTTCCGCCTTTCTCCCAAAAAAATGACTTTCTGAAAATTCATACCTTTTGAACTACTGGACCGATTTAGATGATCAACATATCAAATTGAAGCCAATTTTGATTTTGTTTTCGTAATTATTGATTGTAGGGGAAAAGGGGGGAATTTGGACCACCTAAGCAAATCGCCTAATATTTCCAAACCAATACGGTCTAAATAAAAAATGTCACATTGTATACTAAGCTACACTTGTTTTCTCTCAATAAATAAATTTTAATCATTATATAAAGCTTCAATCTACCAAATATAACATAAAATAAAAGAGATGATTTTTGGACATTAAAATTTGATGCGGGGTGATTTGGACCGTCTGTGGGGTAATTTGGTCCAGTGTGTGTTTCATCGAAAAAAACATACTTATGTTTATGTAAAGTATTTCGGGATAATGTTACAATCAGTAACAATGTTTTATGATCGATACCACGTGTTTTGGCCAGATTCCAGACCAGTAAAGTTGAATTGACACCATCTCGAACTCTGCATGAATCTTTTCACTGTTGGTCGAGCATTTTCAAACACTTTTGATGCTTGGTCAAAGAAAATCCGTTCTCGATGGCCTGCGTTGCTCTTTCAAGCTCCTCCTTCTTCCAACGTTGTCTGTCCATCATCTTCTTGTAGTTCATCGGCATCTGAAATCAATTAGACCAAAGAAAAGTCTCAAACCTGTAGGACCAATTCACCCCTCAGAAACGTGTCCATATCACCCCACACAACACGCAAAAATTAAAATGCAATTAATTTCATTGATTGTAATCAAACTTACAGTTTCGCTACATCAAATTGTTCCTCTTCTGTAGGCGAACAGAACTTTACTGCACAATATACGAAAAGTTTGTTTAATTAGCGGGAAAAACCTTAAAACCACTATCGGAAAACTCACATTTTTTGACGATCAAAGTGCTTGCTGTGTTCATGCTACCGTTTCCCTCTACTTGTGAAGTTTTACCAAAGTTTTTTTACTTTAGGTATATACGGTTCAACAATAGAAGGAAATGACATTATAGAAAATCCAAGTTGAGCCGTAATTTTTGAGATAAAGGGGTGGTCCGAATCACCCCATATGACCAAATCACCCCGTGTTACCCTATTTGTTTTTTGTTATTTCCATATCTTTGTACTAGAGGGCGCTACGTTGTTTAACATTTTTTCTTGAAAGCTGAAGATTTTTTACATAACATAACAAAATCGTTATGAATTTTGAAAGCTAACCGATGGCGATAAAAACAAATCTTTCCTCCTTTTTCCAAAAAAACTTTTTCTTAAAACATCATAACTTTCGAACAACTGGACCGATTTAAATGATCGACATATCAAATTGAAGCCAATGATCTAATCTAATCTTCTTTGAAAAAGTATTACATTCGCGAAAAAATGGATTTACGTTTCAGTAATTACCGATTGTGTTATTAGGTGTACCGGTAAGTTTCTTCGGTTTTGCAACAGCTTGGCGTAACTTGATTATTATCCCAATGAATCAAATTTCCAGACATTCGTTGGAAAGCTACTGTCATTTTCGCGTCTTTTCCAGTATATGTCCAAAAGTTGAAGCGTAAACAACATAGTTTTTGCCACTTCGAATATGTCGAATTTCGTACCAACGAGAGTGTTTTTGCGGGGAGTGTTACTTCATTACTTCGATATGAATAAGAAAGCTGCGGAAAGTCGTCGTATTTTGGGGGATGTTTATGGTGACCATGCTTCAACTGAGCGATCGTGTCAGACGTGGTTTGCACGGTTTAAAACTGGTAATTTTGACTTTGAAGAAGAAGAATGTTCCGGACCGCCAAAAAAGTTTGAAAATAAAGAATTGGAGGCTTTTCTCGATCAAGTTCCGCCACAAACGCAACAAGAACTTTGATCGATGCAACATAGCCTCGTTTTCATTGAATTGTAATTTTTCCATTTTTTTCACAACAAAAGTTGCTTCACTCTTAATGCTGTAACTCACGAACCAATCGACCGATAGATTTTTCGGATTTTTTGGAAATGAGCACCCTATTGAAAAAAAAAATGCGGATCTAATATTTTGCGATAAAGAACAAATATACCACTTTTCACGAAAATCTGAGAACCACTATGTCGGTTTGACATGGAATGGCTGTATATATAGCACCTTCTACCAGCATAGCCTCCAATATCTTGAGATCATCACAACAAACAGAAACACGATCGATTGTGGCGCTAACATCGATTCAGACAAATGCCTGTTGACTGCTTCAAACTGCGTTCTAAACAGTCAGTCGTCAATAACGCATGACTAACCACGGTATCATCCTCGACGACTGCAGGAGCCAAACGTTGCTGTAACATATAGTAAAACCTGTTTTTGTGTGGTTTTTTTTTGTGCGATTTTTTTGTGCGTTTTTGTTCTTGTGCGGTTTTTTTTGTGCGATTTTTTTTGTGCGGTATATGAAAAGAAGCTTATCTGACGAAGTTATCGTCCATTTAGATTTTTTCGATGGTTTATATGCATTTCAGTGCGAAAAAAGCATATTTGCGTCGCAATTGTTCACTTCTGGAATCATTCCCCTCCTCCCATCAAATGCTCTAATTTTATCTAAGTTTTTGCATGACATGATTTCTAACAGCAACACGTTTCGACATACAACTAAAAGCACAAAACAGCCACGCGTAATCGAAAAGGCAAACTGTCCCATCGCAAAGCATGGAAACAAAAGGAAATTGAACGGTGAACGACGTGAATTTGAGTTATTTTCTTGGGGGAAACTTTTTTTATGCGGTCCCTATCTACCGCACAAAAAAAGTTTTTTTTCAAAATGTGTACCGAACACGATTTTTTAAAGCTACTGGTGAAGTTTTGCACGATTTTTGAATGCGATTTTTTTTTGTACGGTCCCTATCCCCCGCACAAAAAAAGGTTTGCCTGTACAACGTTTTGAAACTGCGCCTAAAGTATACGCTGCTCCCTTCTGAGCGTGAAGAATGAAGCACGTGCATCCATGCTGCAACGAGCGACTCAACAGAACGTGGGCGATATCTTTTGAAGCGAAGCGCCGCCTGGAAGAGAGGGAGGCCCATAAGATGGTATGGCAGCTCTTCAGAGCACGATCCGGCGGTCTGGAATGTGTAGAAGTCAACAAGGATACATCTTGACAAACGAACGGGAGGTAATCGGAAGGTGAATACAGCTTTACGATGAACATGAGGATAGCGAGACGACGTTGATTAGGACTTTACTGGTGCAGTGAACTACGGCGACAAAGCCCGTTATAGTGACGTCGAGTGATGTACCCGGTGCAGAAGTGTTTAGTTGCCCCCAATCGTCGGGATTTTCAATATGTTGTGGTTATAGAAAACCAAGAAACGTTTAAAACATCATTTTTATTCAATACATTACAACCTTTTTCAAAAAATTTTATTACAAACAAACTTAATCTGAAATCAAACCACCTGAAAACTGAAGATTCGAGGTTAAGATGGGATTGGAAGATCAATATACCTTCCAGTATGATAACAATCCAAAACCAAGCGTTCTTCCACCGAACTCGCATTAAACGAATAGAATTTTCTCCTCAGAGTCCCGATGTAAAAATCTTTGGACTATACTAGACAGCAAGGTGTGACAAACAAACAAGTCAGCTTTGCAAAAGGCTTAAGACGAATTGGACTCACAGCACTTCCGAAACCTCGTCTCTAACTACTAAATATTTGGTTCGATTAGTTTTTATTTATTTATTATTGTTCAATACATAAAGTGGACTCTATGTATCATACTAACTGAACTAAGTATGAAGTACAACATTCGTTACTTCGATGTATTTTAACCCTCCTGTACTCGCGTGCAAAATCATAACACGTATACTCGCGCACGGTGTCACAGATCGAAAATTGAACTTCTCTGTAATGTTGCCATTGTGTATTTAACAGGCTTTATTGGCATTTATTTGAAGAAGAGGGTATGATTGAATGAAAAAACTCCAAAAAATATGTTTTCTTCCTCTTTATGATGTTTTATTAGTCATCTAATTCAGCCTCCTCAAAACAGATTAATTTTTGATACTCCAACACAAATATTGAAATTCGAATTTTTCATTGTTATTAATTAAAAGTAAGCAACTGAATATAATTCATGAAAGTATAAAGAGCTATAAAATAATATGAAAACGTATTAATCGATTGTGGTTTCATTGGAGTAAGAATAACTGCATGCTCGAAACAAACATATTTTTTACATTTCATGCAGTTGTTACATATTTTTCGGGCCTTTTATCGAAGAGAAGAATATATAACGACCTTCTAGATAAAAACAAGATGATAAATGTTCTGGAATATAAAGTTTACATATTTCTAATATTCTTTGTCTCTGTATTCTTGGTAAACTAAGAATTAATACCTTCTTTTACATAGGGCATAAAAAGATGATATAAAAGGATTTCTAGTAACTCCCTTTTATTTTTCTTGTTTTCTTGTCTTTATTGTTCATTATAAAAAATACCCCGAAACTGTAATTGTTAAAAATTACTAGAAGCCACCGATTAGTTTATAGTTTACTGTTTACAATTCTTCCACGACTGAAATTCTTTCACAAGTGTGTATATGTATGACCATTATATTTAGCGAATAACTATACGAAAGTCAAACATCTATATTTTGCTTTTGAACGTATGAATCTAACGATTAATAGTTAATATATGGATCCGTTCAATCCAGTTACAAAAGGGACTGAAATCAAATAAGAATAGTCCGGTAATGGTCTCATGCATTATATTCTATAAATATTCCACGCCACTAACATTAATTTATATATTTCATTTAATAATATTCTAGAATATGAAAAAGGCAATTGTCCAAAAAAGTTACTCCTATACGCGCGTCGGTGTGTCAGACCGAAAGTGTTAAAAAAGTGGCACACGTCCCCTTTGTACAAACACATGCGATACGCTAAACGATGACGAACGACGAATAACGAAGCTAGAGAGAATCGCAAAGTCGTAGTGTTGATATTTTCTGAGAAATGAATGAATTATTGATTTCTCGGTTTGACAGACCGATGCGCGAGTATAGGAGTGTTAAAATAAAAAAAAAATCAACGATGTTTTTATGGCAAAATGTGCTTTTAAGCTTCACTTCTCTAATTTTTGAAAAGAAAAGAAGGACAAAAAAAGAATAGGAAAAGTATTGACAAAAAAATATTTTTGTTTAGATCGCGGTGTGGAATTTTTCGGTGTCGATCACTGTGTCATACTCTTCGAGCTTGGATGAAGCGATATTGAAAATAACTTCTTCAAAATCTATATCTTTAGAAACAATTATGAACACAGCGCTGGTGGTATTGTTTCTAAGAAATGCGAGAACTTCTGCTGGCACGGCTAAGGAAGCCAATGCAATGATACTGTCAGCACAGCAGTGGAACTCCATACAATTCACTGACTAAAAAGTGTCCACATTTTAATCGCTTGTTTACGTGAAGAATATATTTTTTTCAGGCACAATTGATTTGAGAGTGTATCGATTTCTAGCTGTCCTGACGCAAGGTCTTTAATGAAGAATGAGAAGATGGGAAGGTTCATATAAACATGTTTATAATTACATAAGTTTATTCAAATATTAATATTGCCCTTATTTAACTATTCAGTGCAATTTTATCAAAATTTGAAAGAGAAATTAAAAAAGGATTTTTTTTCAATATTTTGCTGAGATGGTTATGAAAAATCCATGATTACCCTTGCTTTATTATTTATCCAGCCCCCCCCCCCCATTATTTGTTAATTTTTCCTGCTTTTCGTTTTTTGACCTATCATTTTGACAATTCAATTTGAGAGGTTTAAAATTGCGACAAGATAGAAATTTGGTGTGAAAGAGCGAATTGTGGAAAATTGAGTCGCAAATTATCTAAGCTTTATAATTAAAGTTTTTCTGTAGTATTAAATTTTTGAGTTTGCGTGAATGACAGATTGAAGTTGATTCATAGAAGAATAAGATTTCATTTGATATGACGATTTTTGAAATCGACTCAATGGTTGTAAAGTTATGATGTTTTGGAAGAAATCTTACTTAATCAGCATAAGGCCCCAGTGGCATGTGCTGTACACAAAAGTCGTCTCCATTCACATGAATTTCATATTTTTTTCCAATTCTTAACTTTCAAACTTATTTCAAGGATCAACATATCATATCTTTCCATTAATCCGCAAACATGCCTAGTAGTAACTTAAAAAGACCAAACTCATAAACGACAAAAAGAGTCTTCGATTGTATATTTTTTTATATATTTTTCACAGTTTTACAGTACCATTTGCTTATTGGCGCTTTTTTAGTTGGAGTGCCTTTTAATTGGCGGTTCGCCAGTTGGAGCACGCGCCAATCAAAAAGCAATCCTCCGTCATAATTGTATGTCAGTTTTACTCTGTTGTTCCAATACCATTTTTATTGAAGGGTCTTTGCACGTTAAACTCAAAAAATTATAGGAGGTTGTGTCCAAAATACGACCGCATTGTTGACGTAGAACTACGCTGTTATTTCAAATAAGTCGCTTGTTTATACCTTCGGATATTATTCTATAATGCTGTAAAATTTTTGAAACAACTGCTTAGTAGAATAATCTTTGAAATGGTTTTTCATTGTAAAATCAGTTGACGATAATTGATTGATGATTCATTCTTGCCCTCGAAAAACAATACACTAGCTGATCGTATGTAGCAAATTATTTCATGTCAATGCATTGAAAATTTACCTCGAACGCTATTCCGGTGGCCTTTTTTGCAATTGACATAGACTCGGCTACAGTCGATTATATACATGTTACACCAGCACCATTATTCCACATCTCATAACTACATCAATACATCTTTGGCACCGAACGGAAACAACAACAATGACAACACTTGCAAGTATCAAATATCATGCTACATATTATTTAGTATTGCCTCAAAGCAATCGCACCTCTAGGCATCGTTCGTACAACGTAAACCAAGCGCCAAACAAGCGTTCGTCATAGCATGCATACAGAACCATACATTGGTTGCTTGAAGCTACTAGGAATACAAATACTTCTCATCATTTTGCGCTATTCTCAAAAGAAACGCTTTTGTTAATATTACTGGCCTCAAAAAAAGTTGCATTACTTTCTCATGCACGAGAGAAGCGCAGCTGTCACCCTTAGTGGAGGAATTTTTGCTACTGGTAAGCGAAACCTAATTACATACAAAATTTCAGAACGACATTTACTTTCTTGGTGACTAAACAAGCGAAATAAACTCTTTTTGTTAATATCAACAACCTCGAAATCAGTAGCAATGCTGCATTATGATCAATATTAGCGTAAATGCAATCCTAGTTGAAGGCAGTTTTGCGACTGGCACGCGAACCTAAATAACTTATAACATTACAGTAAGACATCCAAGATGCTTGGTATTCCCCAAATATTTTTTCTGGAGCATAACCTCAACGCCTGCTTCGCCATAACGTCAGTTTAATGCATTGATGCTCAAAGGCACCAAAGAAGCCGTTTACATTTTCGACCGACGCGCCGAAATCGCCTATTTAGTGTTGTTCGATGCGGTGTCACACTCGCGAAGGCTCGGTTCAGTGCGAGCGCTTTCCACTACACCAACATCGCGTGCATCATTAGATGACGCTTGCCTCGAAATTTCATTGCCCCTGGCAATGCGTTCGTTTTTTGCAGGGCTAGAGCCTGCCTCCCTCTTCTTCTTGCTCATCACACACTACGCGAAACGTCTAATTTATGACGCGGGAAGAAAAACACACGATACGAATAACGAACAGAAAAAGCAAACGACGATATCCAAGTTGGATTACCACTGGTGGGGTCCAATCTTAGATCGAAGCGCAACGAAAGCAAAGTGAACTGGATTGCTCAACAGTCCGATGCCGAATGAAAGTTTGCCTCAGCGAGATCCACTGTTTATACTCAAGGCATTCTTCTACTTTTCCTTTGTTCACAACGACTTCAAATCCTACGATTTCCCCTTCGTTGGTCGTCGATAAGTTGCTCGTTATTGACAGCTCTGTTCGGGAAAGCACACAAATAGACAGAACAAATGTATGGAAAAATAGAAACGCCTGAAATTTTCATGAATTTTAACCATTTACAAACCAGGGGATTCTAATGTATAACATATTAAACAAATCTTAGGGAATTTACGATTCGTTTAGTATGTAAGTCGCTAAAATCCGCTCGCGGCAAAACTAGTTATTAACGTTAACTTTATTTCATAAAAACGTGACCTGTTTTCTGATTTGGCACCCTTAATGAAAGACGTAGTTCTACGTCAAAAATGAAGGCACTGTATAAAAGTATTTAGTTTTGCATTATGTTTGACAAATTTATTCGATTGAAAATATTTATTAATATATATATACATATATAAAGTGAATTATATCACATCCACTATTCAAGGAAGTTAATGATATTTTGTAGCATCAATCCAAATGCAGTAATCCTAATTATTATTATGGCCGCACTAAAAGACATGAAAAACAAAAAAAAAAAAACGCGAACTTTGAAATTTGTGAACTATTGCCATTTCATGCCAAACTGATATAGTGGTTTTCAGATTGAACCTGTATTATTTTTTTTTGGTGATTCGATTTTGTTCACTTTTTCCCAAATATGACTTTCATCAAAAACTCATAACTTTTGAACCACTAAGCCGATTCAGATGATCAATACATTTGAAGTTAATTAGCTAGTCTTTTTTCTGGAAAAATATTAAACTTGCAAGAAATTAGAATTTTGTTTTCGTAATTCTTGATTGTATCCGTTTTTATAGTTTACATGGTTTCGGCACCAACGGCGCTATATTTTTCTATATATTTTTTTTTTGAAAACTGAAGATTTTTTTACACATTAACATTTTTTATTAAAAATTAGATATGTTCTTTTTTCTTTTTTGAGATATAGTTTTTTAAAGTTAACCGATAGTTCGGAATATTAATTTCTTCCCCTTTTTCCTATTCTCAAAAATTCATAACATTTGAACTGCTAGAGCGATTCAGATGATCGATATATCAAATTAAAGCCTAGAATTTTTTGGAAAAATATTGCACTAGCGAAAAAAAAATTGTTTTCGTGATTAATAATTGTATCTGTTTTTTTTATAAATAAAAAAAAATTATTTTTTGCAAGTGTGAAATTTTTGACTTAAATTAACTATGTCGATTATCTGAATCGGTTCAGTAGATCAAAAGTTATGAATTTTTGAAAAACGTCATTTTCGGAAAATAGGAGAAAAATTATTTTTTGATCCATCAATTAAATTTGAAAAATTATAATTTAAAAACGAAGAAGAACCAATTTTTGGATATGTTATCTAAAAAATCCTCAGCTTTCGAGAAAAAATATAAAAAATATAGCGCCCCTGAATGAAAACTATAAAGATCAATTACGATCAATAATTAAGAAAACAAAATTATTTTTGGTTGCAAGTATAGTATTTTTTCAAAAAAACCTAGCTTACTGGCCAATTTGATATGTCGATCATCTGAATCGGTTTAGTAGTTCAAAAGATATGAATTTAAAAAAAAATTTTTTGGAAAAAGGGGAAAAACTAGATTTTTTTAACCACCCTAAAATGAAATGAAATCTAATATTTAACGATAAGGAACAAAACTACCAATTTACACGAAAATTTGAGAACCACTATGTCGGTTTGGCATGGAATATATATAATACTAAAGAAATATAGTTGGTTAATTTCACCTGCAACTAAAAAGCTGATTACTAGAAACTAATTGACGTCATTGCCTTGTAAATTCTGGATACAATACCAACGGAGGGTATTTAAAAAAATATAAATGGCTTTTTACAGGATGTGTTCGAGACTGAAAAAAAAAGAAATTAATTCAGAAACCATATTTTTATGTTGTTTTTTAAGCGTACATACATCATTTAGTCGTATAATTATTGTATATTGTATGCATTTATGAGAATGCTTTAAAATATTTCAACTGATGCTCTTACCACATTTTAATTTTTTTATTCAATGTTCAGTTTCTATGGCGAAGCTTCATTCGTAAATTACACATCATTGGTGGAATACGACCATAAATGTTGTTCTGAATGGCACAGCAAGTTATGATTACAATACATATGGGTTTATTTTGATAATGCATTATACATAAACCGATAAAAATGCATTATAATATTAGTCCACAGCGTTTCAGCGTCTATATGTATATTTTACTCAATTTTCAGTTCGTAATTTCTATCCCATTCGCCGTGTTTATCATGATGATGCTAACAATCATAACATTATATACGAACCTCCCACCTTATATATGATGTCTCCCACCCTTTTAGAGACATCTCAACATTATGTTCAATTTTTAGAGCGTAAACCATCTGTCAATTTTTTCACTGTTTACATTTTCTTGCCACAAATCGTTGCCACTTTTTTCTCTCATGTTCCACTTCTCTTCTCTGCTGTCAGGGGATTCACATGTCAACAGTGAAAAAAACAAAATATAGAAACAAACTTTGACTTTGACAGATAAATGAGGCATTACTAATAAAACATTGGAGCGTTACTAATGAAACAAGTACGATTATTATTAGTCGGATGTATGATTATTGTGCAACGCAAAATATTAGAACTTGTAGCTTCTAGACTTGTAACTTGTAACTTGTAACTTGTAACTAATATTATTAGGCTGATTATGCAACAGGGCCCTGGTCAACATACCAGTATAGATGGTGTTAGTATCGAATCCGGTTGGGACATAAACCCAAGGAACCAAGTGTATCGGTTGGAACAAGTGGAGTAACGTTAGCCAAGAATTGATGAAGCAGTAGGCTGAAATGGTGAAGGGCGAAAAAAATCTGTGAAGAAGAAATAATCTCATACTGAGATGTATCATGATTGTTTATAAAGAACATTTTCGTTTATCATTGATTTTATCATAAGATAAATTCAGTTGTATTTTAAGATAAGTTGAGTTGTGTATATAAATTTCTTTATTTAGGAATGAATTGCGGCCCCAAATTCATCGATTTTTATTTATTTATAATATATTTTCAAGATACGAGAATTGTTAACACGTTGAGTGCCACGGTTTTATAGCGACTCTATGGAAATTTTTAAAAGTCGGAACATCGTTTCTTAACGTAGTGGAAGGTATTTTTGTTCGAAAGGGAATGCATATAAGCTTACCTGCTTATATTAGTTACCTTTATCATCATATGTTACACTGTCAGTCACCGGTGACTGACGCAGCCTGAGCGAAAACTCGGTGTCAGTCACTGGTGACTGACGTGGCAGTCAACGTGTTAATGAATTTTGGTCTATTTTCCAATTCGGGATCGACAACTGCTCTGTTGTCATGCTTGCCTTTCTCGACCCCTGCACTGTTTCTTTCTATTTCTGTTTTCTTTAGTAGGACTAGTTGTCCAATTGGACGTAGGTATACACCCTAGTTGTTACGCCGCTGGTGCTGTTTGTTACGGTGAGGGGCATTTGTTTCGTTTTCTGAACCTTTCCCTCATGTTTCTACACACAGTCGGCATCGACCGAGCGCCAACGTCCCATCTTCGTCCATCCTTCGCCGGCTTCTCCGGCAGCGATCCGTTCGATCGTTCAGAAGACGTCGGAACCGAACAACGGAAAACGTACGCGCGCGCACACTCTTCCGCTCCACTCTCATTCCGCGATCGCTTTTGATTTAGCCATTTTTTCTGCCTTTGTTATTGTTGCCGCAGCAATCGTTCAGTGGACTCTTGAATAAAACCATTTTCGAGATCGGTCCGTTTGTTCAGTCATTAGTTCGTAACCCACCACAGAAGAGCGGGGTTTCAGTTTGTGCGCGAAAGTCAACCGAGCACGAACGTGTTTTTCAGCAGTGCGCTCGATCGAGGGTATTTTGGGAAAAATCGTGAAAAACTGCCATTTTTTTCCTACCGATTTGGAAACGCTTGGAGAGTGAGAAAGAATCGAAAAATGTAACTGCCTGATTTTGTTTTGCGGTGTCGGTTTTTTCTAGCTTCTTGCTTGACTTGGAGGTGTGCGTGCCATATTTATCATCATTCCCTTTTCTACATAAGACGCGAGGAGAGCAGCTGAAAGCGGTTGTCTGTTTCGTGAAAATTGTGAATTTTGTTACGTTTTCTTGCATCCGATTGGCGCTTTTGTTTTGCAATCGTGGAGAAATCACTAACAGAACACAAACCTTAGCGCAGGGTGGAGGAAAAACAAGTGCATTGCATACAATATGTTCAAATTTGTGTGTGCCAAAATTGGATGAAATTGTGATTGCTGTGTGCATTGAATCGAAGGACATCACATCCATCTTCGTGTTTTTGTGAGTACAGGAAGGAAAAACCGTGAAGTGATTTGTATATATCTGTACATATGAGTGATCTTGTTTGACATCCCAAAATAAACTTGAAATCATCTCAATTACATAGAGGAGCTAGTCAACGCGACTAGCCTGTGAAAGCCAGCATCATGTCAAAGTCCAAAATAAATCGCCTGACCCGGTATATCAAAACGAAGGTAAACAATGTCACCGTCACATTCACGAGCCAAAATAGACCAAGTCCAAATCATCCCTCATTGAAAACGACGAATAAGTGCTTTGTGTTTTGAGTTTTTGTTACCATAGTGGAAGAGTGTCTCATTTTGGCAGGTTCAAAATCTCGTCAGCTGAATCTGAACGGTGCATTCCTGGCGTATTTCTATGCTGCACATTGGCGAATTGGATTTATGTAGTTTGTGTAGATTATCTTTTGGGGTGTTTTTTGACAACATTACTTCTTCTTGAATGGCGTTAAACTTCTTTGTGGAACTTTGCCGTCTCAACGTATGTATTGATTAGCGTCATTTATTAATACTTAGTTGAGATTTCTTGAGCCAAATAACACGCGTTGAATGTATTCCGAGGGGCAAGCTCTAGAATACGCGTGACCACAGTCCAAGTCGAAGGAAATTTCTTCGATGAAAAATCCCCCGGCCAGAACGGGAATCGAACCCGAACACCCGGCATGATAATGTGAGACGCTAACCACTCGAACACTAGGGGGTCTCCGTAGCCACATTGGTTGCGCGTTCGCTTAGTAAGCAATCGATCGTGAGTTCAAAACTCTGGGTCCTCATTGAACGCCAAAAAATGGCAACTGTGTAATGTGCTAATTATAGATATGATAAACATGTGACATGTACACGATTTAAATTCGGATCTGTTACAGCTAAAATTCTAATGAGCCTAAGATAAAAACAAATGGGATAAAAAAACCACTCGGCCACAGGTGCACACGCGAACATTACTACTACTGTGATTTAAACACGTTAACCATCACGGATGAGCATCTTTCAGCCGATGATTCTAGCAACGCACGATGCGAATATTTCGTCATTGGCACTATTATTTTTTTCTTCGTTAATAGCACTGCATTCCTCAGTGAAATGACGCCTTGTCAACGCAAAGAGTTACTTGCGGTGTTTATATTAGAACTAGTTGAGATTTTGATGCTAAATTACGCGAATTTTGTGTTGCGAGTGTTGCTCAAGTGCTGAATTAACTATCTCTTTTGCTGTTTCGACAGGGGGAAAATATTTTGGTGGTGAACATCTGTGTCGAGGAACGAAGGATGGCGATAAAACAGCTGTGTTCTGATGAGAATGCACCGCTGCAAAAGAAAGTAGAAAGATGAAAAGAAGATGAAGTACTATTATATTGTGAAATACTGTGAATTCAGGTACTATTTAACTGTAGATTTTTATACAGTTTTATACTGCCGTTCTGCGCATAGTTATCCCATGATGCTTTTTGACAATTTTCATTTATCTTAATAAAACGATATTTTTATGCCTAATCTTCGAGAAAACCACAAAAAATTTATTGTTTGTTCCCAGCTTATCAAAAAACAACATCAAGCCCAATTGTCCCATGTTGATATTATAGGCATAACTGTCCCACCATGTATTTTTTTAAGTACCCGAATTTTCAGTCACGCTT
Organism: Toxorhynchites rutilus septentrionalis; assembly: GCF_029784135.1. Classification (NCBI taxonomy): domain Eukaryota; kingdom Metazoa; phylum Arthropoda; class Insecta; order Diptera; family Culicidae; genus Toxorhynchites; species Toxorhynchites rutilus. Next base: position 229,866,794 of record NC_073746.1, read on the forward strand.
TCAGCAGGGCTAATGCAACCATTTCTGGTTTGAAAGGACGAACTAATTCTCAACAAATAAAAAAAGATTAACAGAACACGTGTACACCTCGTTCTAAATGTCTGAATGTCTAATAACAATGAGGTTTATATCTCACAAAGGTGTGGCAGATCACTCCCGTCTTCATAAAACGATGTTATGCATACTCTTTCGGAAAACACGAAAAAACTTATTGTTTGTTCCCAGTATTTAAAAAAAAAGCATCAAGTTCAATTGTCCCATGTTGATATTCTAGGCATAACTGCCCCACCATGTATTTTTAACCCGTAATCAAGCTTGATTGATTCAAATGAGGAGAACTCTTTATATTTTATTAAACAATAGTTTACTGCTTAAAAAAACAGGTGTGTTGCCAAACCGAAATGCTTAAAGCTTCTAGTGGACAAATATGTTAGAAAACTTTGCGTTTTTCTCAGTTGCTGATTTTGGAAGATGGGACAACTATGCGTAAAACGGTAGTATAGTCTAGCACCAAAATTACCAAGACTATCAGACATCGGCGATACTACGAATTCCACGAGGACATGTCATACATAACATAGGCATGTTCATCGATTATAACTTACGATATTATGATGAATTGATTGAATCAAAAATGATAACATCGTTCGTGGCGATCAGGATTACCATAACTACGGAATAATCTGTATTTGTACGATTTTTTTGATATTTTTAAACCAAGAATTTGTAGTTAAAGTTTACAGGTTTTGTTTTGGTTTAACACAGATTTTACAGATTTTCAATTGTTAGATATGAATCATCCTATATATTTTTGGTTTTATTGCATTTCAGTTCATTCTATTTGATTCGTCTGTTCAATCACTCGCCTATTGATTCCTCAAATTGTTTGCTTCATAGCAACCCTTTTTTGTACCAGAAATGTATCTCAATAAAAGCATTCAAATTGTACTACGAATACAAGCTTACCCTGATAACTGTGTAAACTTTCATTGCGTTTTCTTCAATGAAGCAGGTTGTTTATGTTGCGCTTGCTCTGCTCAATCTCAGTTGAGGTATCAATAGCTTAAATGTCCGCGCCTCCGCTTATCAAGCGAACGATCGTGTGGATGCAATCCCAGGACCCTTGATTGGGGTTTCTCGAAGCTAGAGTAAACTCTCATAACAACATATAAAAAGGATCGCCAAAAATTCATTCCAAAATTCAATTCTGTCAGGAAATAAATGAACACATATTAGTCATGTTTTTGCAATGTTAGTTTATTCAATCTCTTCTCTTAGGCTAAATGACCGCTCCTTGGACTTAACGCTACCCATCAAACACAGTGCAATATTTGCGCCAATTTTCTTACACATTTTTATCCACTCTTTCTTCAAATCCTGGTCCGTTTTGAAGACCTTCCCTGTTTCCCGGAGCTTCATAATCACCCAGAATTTGTTCTATTGGGCGAAGTTCTAACGAGTTTGGCGGAATTGTCTCCTTCGATACAAAAACAACATCGTTGGCTTCGTACCACTCCATCACCGGACCGTGTAATGGCTCCGGAACATCCAGGCGGACTTGCCGACGAAAAAGTCCAGACCGGGGTTCTGCTTGGCGACCGCTTTAATGTACGTCTAGTCGTCCATTACGATGCATGGTTGTATCAAATACTCGTTGTGCAGCTTCCTGGAGCGGGATTTGGCCACCATATTCTGTTTATTGGGTCGGTTAGGCGCCTTCCTTACCTTGAAAACATTAGGTCCGGCCCGCTTCATTGTCTGTTGGACGAACCAGACGGAAGAGTTGACGTTCTTGGACACGTCTCGAATCGAGAGGTTCGGATTGCGCTTGAAGTAATCATTCACCTTCCTTGCCTTAACGGGGTCGGTTTTCTTCGCTTACATTCGCTGCCAGCTCGCCGCTGGGTCGGCTGGACCTCCTTGAATGATTTTACTACACGGGACACGGTCGAATGATCGATTATCAACTGTTCCGCGATCAGGTGGGACTGGCCCATAATTTTTTGTCGAACCACTTCTTGCTTGGAAGCTATCTCGATAACCACTTGACAGATTGTGACGATATTTTACACTTGTAATCATTACACTTTAAATTAGTTTTACCCAAAATTTCATCAATTTTTACCCATGATATAAAAATGTTTTACACAAAACAAAGTGTTGCATTTTTTTCGATTACATTCATTACTATGTAAAAATTATATCTTTATAAAGTAAGTACCGTTCTGAATCATATTTTGGACACTCCGTAATAATAACTAGAAATGCTTAATGCCCTGATGATATAACTAAAAATTAAATATCGCAATTAATTTTTTTAAACATTTTAAGTTATTATTATAGAGTGTTCGAAATATGAAGCTGTCCGAAATATGATTACGGTACATACCTTCCTTAGTTATGGGAAGTTTCCAAAATAGTATAAATAGCAAGGGTCTCTTTGGCCTTGTCATCCCGGAAGTCATTAAAAATATATTTTTGTGCTTCGGCTAATAGTGGTCATTTGAAATGCAGTTCAGTATATTTCTTAGACAGTTCACTTGAATTGAATACCTTTCTTCTGTTGGTAGGAGATCGGAAATCGGCCCAGCAGTTCAAAAGTAAGACATTTTCAAAAACGGCTATGTTGCCCAAAATCGACGAAAAATACAAATTTTCAGACCACCCTTATTCAAGATGGAGCACCCCTTAGCGCGAGATAAAAAAAAATGTCCAAATTTTGGTTTGTCAGATCCTTTTTAATGGAATTGCTAAAATGATAATTAATAACTGGGAAAACGAAGTTCATTACTACAATGAGTAAAACGTTTATTTGAAAAAATATTTTAAAATATTTTTTTTCAAAATATTTGAAACCATTTTGCACATTTTTCCCATCTATGCGACAAACAATGATTGATTTTTTTGTTTTATTGAGCCAAACCAGTCATCGAACTATTTTTCGCAGAATTTCATTAGAATTGCTCGTCCAAGTGCGTATTTTATCGATGGAAACAAATGGTAATCGAGAGGAGCCAAGTCTGATGAACAAACCATATATTACAAGTTTCTATAGTTGATCACACTTCGTCTTCTTAAATGGCACTAACGCACTGATCGCACTTCGCCTTCATGAAATTTCCAAACGAACATTGTTTCTGTAACATTTAGGAAGCGTCATAAGGTATGTCGCTGTTAAAGGTCAACGAATGATTAGGCGAAACTCGGTAGTCCTTGACTTGACAGAAGTTTCTCATTTTCAGTAAAATACCTTGAAAATAGCGTTCATCTGCTTTTATCCAATGTTTACGGTTTTTTTCTCTCTATTTATCGAATTGAATATTGTCAACAGAATAATTCCGTTGTAAGCCCTAGGTAACTAAAATGTGATTAAAAATGTATCTTAACGAACTTCCACTTCTGAATTACCGTTTTAGTTATTTCTCTCGATATGCTTCCACGCTTTCACGTTAGTCAGAATTGGATGTGAAGTTGAAGTTTTTTTTTCTTCTTCAATAATTAATTGCCCAGCAAAACACCAATGAGTCAATAATTGAAGCGTCTTAACAGCGACTATCAGCATCAGAGCAGAGTAAGGTGCAAGCGAGCGAGAAATCATTAATTGTTAGAGGATCTATCGAAAGTTTTGTTATTGTCCAAGACTCAAAGGAATAGCAGTGAATTATTTGATCAGTTTTTTTTCTCTGTTACTCCATATATCGTAGGTTAAATAACGCTGATTTGGTCAACGTTCAAAGTTTGGTTCAACAGAAATTAGATGAATAAAATATATGTCCATATTAATATCCATCGATCTGCACAATATAACTCTTTTAAATATTGATGGCATTTTTCGTTTCCCCATTCCAGCTATTATTTGGATTAACCACTCAAGAAAATGCATTTACAAATAACTTCAAAAAACAGATACATAAAGAAAGATGACAGAATTCGATGTGACGTCGAATACTCGCGAAACGCGAGAATTAACATAAACAAAACCTAGCACTCAATTATACGACTCGCGCCCAACCGATAACTACTCTCTTTTTTACCGCCATTTGCGCGCAGTATTGACAAGTGCCTTCACTCAGTGCTAACATCCGATGAATTCATAATTAGTAGTTTGTGGTGTATATGGAATTTATTCGAGCTCTGGTAAACAAAAAAAAAGTGCAGCCGATCGCGAGTATCGAAGAACGCAAATTCGCACGAATGTGATGTACTTAGAATGACGAGCCAAAGGTTTTTTTTTCAATTCTCGCGAACCTTGGTTCGGACCAGGGCTGGCGACACGGAATCGCTTCTTTCGCGGTATCCTTGTGTCCCTTGGTGATTTGGATGTTTTTTTTTGCGATTTTAAGGCACAATATGTCTGCCATATTCCGACGCTGTTCGGGCCTGATCATGCAAGTGTTCACATATATTTTAACGACAAGAAACAAGAAGTTTATTGCTGATCAGCAATATTGAAGCCCTTAACAACTCGAGGAAAAAGCTCTAAACCCATATTTTGATATCTCTATGTTTATTGCTCACCGCATCGTAACTCTTTTGTTTTGTTTTTGCGTAGTTGCGATTATTATTGAACCGTAAAAGACTTTAATGTTAACGATCTTATGTGTGTGTGTGAATTTGATTTCGCCCTGTTCGTGGACAAAAAACACATTTGTTTGTTTAGCAAATGAATAAATAAAAAAATTATGTTCTATTTACAGCTACGGCCTTAACTAATCGTTTAAGCAATTTTCGAATTCTTTGCTTGAGTAAGTTCTTGTCTTTTGAGGTAATCAAATCATCATGTAAAATATAAGTGCTTTCGTATGAAACCAATAATTCTCTATCGTATGATCTGATTTCTTCGCTCGAAATAAACTGTTAGATAAGCCTTGAGTGCACCCGTGGCCGAGTGATTAACGTCTCACATTATCATGCCGGGTGTTCAGGTTCGATTCCCGTTCTGGCGGGGGATTTTACGTCAAAGAAATTTCCTTCGACTTGCACTGTGGTCACGCGTATTCAAGAGCTTGCCCCAGATTTTAATCATTCCCATTACTCGCCAATGTTTTGCAACGGTTGATCGATCGACATTTCATGTGATCCCCAAATTTAATTGTGTTTGTCTACAACCTTTAGCAGATTACATTGTATTGAATGTATTATATACAGATTATATACAGTTTGAAAAAAAAATCATTTGTGTAAAAAAATATAATATTTCAACGTTGAGATGAAATTTGGCTATTGTAAGTACAGTGGTGTAAAAACGTGATTTCTGAAGATTCTGATTGAATTCTCACCAGGTATATCAAATGACGATATTGCAGTGAAATTGAGAATGATAGAAGTTGAAATTAAGAATGATAGAAGTTGGGTTGTCAAAAAACAAATTGTGAAGCGTTCAGAGAGCTTTGATTCAGTTGATAGAAACAATCAAGTTTATTCTGAATTTTTTAATTGAAATTGATAATAACACCTTCAAAACCATCATCTTTTAAGTTTTCCACACCCAAAATGTTATTTGAACTACTAATTTAGATGTTTCACAATTATACCCTGTAAAAAATGTTATCATCTTTCGGAAACAACAGAATCCCCCTACATAACGTACTTTTAGAAGTAGAGTCAGTTTAAGGCAAACAAATCAAGGAACAATGAAGAAGTTCAATAACTCTGACATTGTTGAAATTCGACTATATGCGTAAAAGGATTTGTTTCATCAAATATGATTGTCTATCACCTCCTGAGAGATTCTGGATAAATTAATTTTTTTCCGTTTTAGAAATGGGTTTTCTGACTTTAAGGGGATGAATAAAAAATTAAATTCTTCTTTTACATTGAAAAAACGAAAAATATGTGAATTTTGCTGGTTTTTGTTTGTTCCATTCAGTTGTGATTTACAGGTTGTCAACAGAGGAAGTCAACAAAGAGAAAATTTGGTACATTTTACACTTTTTCATTGTGAATGGTGTTAATGGCACCGATACTGTAACAGTAAAATACATGCAATTTTTTTTGTTTTATTTAATATTGTTTTTGTTAATTTTTAATTATATTAAAAAAAATTGTTTTTAGTGCAATACACTAAACGGTTAACAAATGAATCGTTTGAAGCTAGCGGTTGACTATAAACATCCGGAATCGGTCAACAGAGGAAGTGTTTTGTTTTATCAGGGCAATGCAAGGCCATACAACTCCGGGAACTTGATTAGGATGTTTTTATGCATCCACCATATAGTCCGGACCTAGCAGAAAGCAATTACCACCTTTTTCTCGATCTATAAAACTTCCTGAGTGATGGCAATTGGGATCAAGAGAAGAGTATAAAAATCTATTGCAGGAGTTTATCCACAATAAGGACCAAAACTTTTATGAGAGGAATTATCGAGCTACCTTTAGAATCGTAACAATTTTTCTAACAAAACAATGCATATTTGATCGAAATCGGATAATCCGAAGCATATTAAAAAATATTTTGAATTTCGTCCAAAAATGATGAATTATTTTTCCCCAACCTAAAATATTTTCACGTATTTATGCAACAGCACCAGTGGCTATGTGGATAGCGTGGTCGTGTAAAAAAAGTCTTGCATTTCAGTTGGCATTGGTTCGATCCCCGTTGACATCGTTAGGTTTTTTTCCGCGTTTTATGAAATAGTTAAACTTCGTAACTGTTTACGCTGTGCATAAATTTTGACGATATGCATCCAATCGAGTCGGAAATTCCTTTACACTCCACAAATAATTCAAATTAACGAAAATTGGAAGTATTCTTATTTTACTGCACACTTTTTTGACGTATTTATGGTGTGCATTGAAAGAACTTGGACATCCATCGTTTAGTAGAATGATGTAGAACGATTTCATGGTTTCTCTATTTAGATTTTGGCGTTTGTTCTTCAGTTCCTAACATAGTGTGCTATCAAGAAGAGTAACACTTGAAGATTTTGTACACCGACCTCGTCGAATTTGCAGAACTCTTGGTTGCAGACACTGGCATTATTTGACATATATGTCCTGGTTGATGATCTCGGTGACGATGAAAATATTACAGCCACAGATGCCAGCCACCAGACAAAAAATTTGGTGAACTTTCTTGATCTTGAAGATGTCCAACACTTTCCCTGTCGTAGTATATACCTTCTGTACCGGAAGCTGCTTGAAGTCCAATTTTACGTACGTTTCTTCGTCTATAACGACGTAATCAAACTTCGTGAGCAACTCCATGGATCTTTTGGGATCGTTGTTTGATCGTCGTGTTTTGCCTGTCGTCGAAAATTGGAGTTGAAAACTTTATGTACTTACGACAAACCGATACATTTCTTGGCTCACAGCATTGTTGTGAAACTCCCATTCTCTCCCACGTCTCTAATTGAGAGGCTAGGGTTCCCGATTGGAAAAGCTGCCTACTTTCTTATCGTCACTGTTGCTTCCGGCTTCTGACTTCCTCCCGATCCAAGCTTCCTGGTAGTCTATAAACGTTCCCCGGTCACTTTAACTACTTTTGCGATTTGAAACACGAAACACAGTATACACAATTCATCAGTTATCCAGCTAGCGACCAAACGGCAGCGGCAGTCAGGCTTTCTAACTTTTTCTCAAGGTCGAAAATTTAGTTCAGTTTTCCTAATTGACTTTTTTTTCCTAATTGACATATCGCACAAAGTGGTGCATTCTTTTTTGAAGGAAACACCGCGTCGCTTTCATGCCGTCCGGTGAAGAGTGCTTTTATATTCTTGTATCACACGCACGCATTGTGGTGGTTTTTAGGCGTTGCAAGGTAGATTGAAGTGGTTTGGGAATGTGGAATAATGGTACTGGTGGTAATGGTGTTGGTGATCACCTGTGGCCGAATGTGTGTCAACTGGAAAAGACCAGGGAAAAAATTGCGACAATTGTTCTCGCGAGGGCGGTAATGAATCCTCAATAAATTTTTCAACTGATTCTACAAAACCACGTTAGCCATCGGACCAGTGTTGCCACATTTTTATCTGTACCAGAGGGTAAAAATCTTTCTCATTTGTACTTTTACTTCCAAAAATCTGTACCATCGAGAAGCTTCGTTGTAGAAAAAAATGCGTGTTATTAGCATTAAAAAATACTCATTTATTTACTACAAATACTACATTTACATTTGCAAGTCGCTCGTGTGTATGATGATGCCTATCATAGTTTTTCTGAAATCAAGCGATACTGCGGCGTAAAAGTCGTCATGTACCTTAATTTTGCTTTGTTCAAATGTAAGAAATTTCATACACGGAAAAAATCTGTACCAATCTGTACTTTTTGACGAAAACCTGTACTCTGTGCCGTACAGAATCTGTACCAAAAATAACGAAAATATATATACCTTTCCAGATAAATCTGTTCGTGTGGCAACACTGTATCGGACCTCTTTAGGGTCACCTAAACTTTTTAATAAAGAATTATTTATAATTTCGACGCATTCTAAGTTAATAATTGAGGTGATAAAAAGGAAACTGAATAAAATGAGTTCTACGTTAACAATTTATCGTGCCAACTTAGGTAATACTGGGGCGTTATTTTACTAGAAGATTTCTTATGCCAAATAACACGCCTTGAATGTGTTCTGAGTGGCAATCACGTCGGAAGAGATTTCTTCGAAAATCTCCCGGATATCGAATCCGAGCCCCCGGCATAATAATCTGTGACACTAACCATTCGACCACGGGAGCACATTCGTACAAAAAATCCTATATGAAGGACTCCCCAAAACGCAAATACAATAATTTCAAGCGATTCAATTAGAACAACTTAAATCTAATGACAACTGTCTCTCCACAACCTGTTGGTTTCTCTGCATTGAATTCGGTCACCGAAATTTGATGGACAGTTTCCGTTCGATGTTGGGCAAGCACCACTTTGAAGCGGCAATCAAAATATCAACCTTGTTCTGATCTGCTTCTGACATTAAAATCTGTTACCACACCGTACTTTTCCTCACTCGATCAAACAATCTGTTTGTTGAAGCAATCACGAAGTGGAGGAAAAAAATTATTTCAATCAATTATAGCTCAATTTCAAGGCAATGTGAGGATAAATAAATACCACCAACTCTCACGTTCTCTCGGCATCGGATTATAAATATTGCATAAACTCACGTAAGTGCAATATTCTAAAATGCCCGATCTTCGCTGCATGGTGGGCTAGGTGTTCTCTGCATTCTGGAGCCGATAAGAATCAATCTTCAATCATTGATCAGAGCGACGCGAACCAACAATTAGTGTGGTCATCGGTTTTGATTGCATTCACACCATTCTGGGAGGCGCGTCTCGCGTGAGGGTGTTAATTCCTAAACCAACTTTCATCGCCGGTCCCAAATAATATTGAACGTGCCGCCGCCGCTGATCGTACAGCCAGCAGAGAACGGGTGAGACGGGAGACGGGTGAGAGATTTTTGTTTTTTTTTTCTCCATGTCCACATTTTTCTATCATGAAAGATGACACCTTGATTTCCTGGCTTATCGCACGGAATTCGAAACGAACCGGCTTTTGCGATTCGTGTCCGTCATTCGTTTTATTTTTTTTTTATTTAGGCTGCGTATTGCATTTGCATATACACGGCCCCCAACTCTGCCCACATCACACATTGGCAACAAAAAAAAACAACAACCGGTTTGGCGGGGGGGCATAGTTTTGTTGTCGCAGCGTTGTACTCGAGAGCCTCATTTTTGCAACAAAAGAAAATCCATCGGAATCATGCATCACATGAGAGTGAGAGAAGATCACATTGTGAATCTACTGCCAACATGCCACGTGCTCTCAGCTCAATCTGTCCACAAAGATGCGATAGTGGTGGTAGTTGTGACTCTATCATAATTCGTTGAGCGAGTTGACACTAGTCTCTCTTCTCAGTTACTATCTTTCTAGTTAGCACGACAACAACTCGCGGTGTTTGTTTTGCTTCATTTCCGTCAGATGGCAGGGTATAATCTAAGCGTCAGTGAGACAGTTCAATACAAGTATTCAATAATAATTTTTTTTCGGATAAAGTTGCAAAAATCACCATCGCATCATCGCCTTTTTTCAGGTAAATTTTTACTAGCAACGAGCGGTTCTTTAAATCGCGAATGAATGTCTGGCGGTTTGCCCCATAAAATTGCATCACTGAATACCGCCACATTATATACAAATAAAACAGGAGAAAAGTACGCCTGCGCTTGTATGTGTTGGAAGGGTTGGCAGTTTTCAACAGGAATGTGTGTTATAGTATGCTTGTAAAGAAATAAAAATATTGGGTTTTTTATTATAATTTGTTCTGAATATGTTTAAGGTATAATACACTATGTTTCGAAAACTATAGAACTATAGAAATTGAGTTCTTTCTCTGTCTGAACTGGTTCGTTTTTCTTAATTACATCCAATATTTCCACCAAGATCGCTCATGTTTGAATCATGTCCAACATTTGTGTGATTTCTCTTATTACTTTTCGGTGTTTTTTTCCCTCTTTTTATCTGATAAAGTTTTAGTATTAAAATGATCCAAGACTTTGTGTTGAATAATATCGCCGTATGGCTACTATCTACTAAATCGTAGCAAATAAATAATTCCTTCTTAATAATGTAACGCTCTCCTTAACTACGAATGTTTGACTATGTAAGAATAGAATGAACTTCTTGAGATTTTCGGTTCTATCAAATTGAAAGTTCACAACAGAGAGGCTCTCTATCAAGCGACGAAGGTAACCCTTCTTTGCCGGATTTTTTTCTTATTGGTGAAATAAATCAAGATCCAGACACGATCAACTGAAAGTGAACTTGTTCTTTTATATGATTTTTGGGCAATCAATGTTATGATGGAAATGTCCACCAGAAGGGTTAATGGTTTTGATCTGATGTCCATACCAAGAATCGAATGCCATGATCAATTTGATATAAAACTTGAAACCAAACTTGAAATGAATCCCGATGAAGGCAAATTTCCCAGGCCGTTGATTTTCATAGAACTGGCAACACGGAATTTCAGTCATCACAGGCACAATGTTATGAGAGCAGGTCATTGATATTTCGAGCCCGCTGTAGATGACAAGCAAAATGAAAACCAGCCGCGAGATATAACGCCGTGCATTTTTTACGAACATTCATTTATTCGCACATTTCTCATGTTGGCCTAATCCTAAAGTTAATACTAATCGTTCAATGTGATACACACCTATCGTGAAATGTGTTGTGACTATCAGTGCTCCCCACAGCTGAGTTGTGTTCCGCCATATAGCAGCTACTCGAACCATTTGAATGTTGTACGTGTTGCAAAACTGCATTTTCCCTCATCGATTGCAATTGAGCGCTGAATCATCTGTTCGTTAGTGCCTTTGTACGAAATAAAGAAAATGTGTCACGAGATCAATTCTATCATATAGTTTATGCTCGAAAGCTGCGACAATCTGAAGAAACATTCGACAAAAAAGAAAACAAAAATCAATCGCAGTGTATTTGTGAGTCGCCCCTTTAGCACACCAACACCTACTCGCACATCTCAGCATAGATGGTGTGAGTTCCGTAGCGAGCTGCGTGAAGCATAAATATACGGATACATACAGCACAAAAGCTGCTGTCGTTTTTCCGCTCTTTGTATTGCTGCTGTGGTGTGCTGAGCATATTTTTATGGGCTACACATTGCGATCCGATCGGTAGCTGTGTGCGTGAGCGATTGTGGAAATCCGGGGAGAATGTGGTATTTTCTGCTGATAGCGGCCTCCGTAGTGGTGTATTTTGGCACCCGTCGATGGGGCCGCCGATTTTACTATCGGTGGGGTCGGTGGTGGTCTTTCCGAAGGGGTGCTCTTCTAAGTAAAAGTAGACCATCTACACCGCCGATTGGAATCAGTGGGGGAGGAGGAGTGGGTGGAAGTGATACTGAGAGCGAGTACCTGTTGCCAACTGTGAAGGACGATCACGATGATGGAAGGCTGCACACGGTAGGAATTGATTGAATGTATGACTATGTTTTGTTTATGTTGACTTTTTGATGGAGACGCTGTATACTCCGAAGAGCTATGTTATTTGAAGTCGGTATTTCTAAGCATTTTGAGGTAGAATAATTTTGAATTTATCAACAGATATTGTAGAAAAGTGTATCACAGCCCGGCGGGTCTGGGTTCAATCTCAGCTCCGTCTTCCTTCGGAACGGAAGTAAAGATGTGACCCCTTGTCATCCCTGATGTGTCAAAACTCGAGGCCCTCGCTGTTTATATATTTTTAATCATACTCTTACACAAAACATATTGAGAATTTAGGAACAATTCTTCGTGTTTGAGAAATATTTTTAGAAAAATATTAGGTTCTGTTGTTTGTTTTAAAATGACCACGCGTGTCAGAATGATGGGCACGCTACTTTCAGCCAATGGAGACGCATGATAGCCTTGCAGACGCAACATGAGTGTAAACATTTACCTATACGGAAATTCCCATGCCAAATCGACAGGTTTTTGAAACAAGCTGTCCATGGAGTGGCAAAATTACAACTTTTATTATCAAAAGTTTTTTTTTAATTATGACTGATCTTTTGTAAGGGTGTATCCACAATCATTGACCTTTCTTTAAAAAATACTAGAAGTGAGTTATATCTGTGATATAACTGCAAGGGGGACCTAAGACTAACGTTGGCTTAGCAATCTATAAGTAACAAGCATATAACTCTTAGACATTTCATGTTTCGAATAAAGTGATTATCATACCATTTCGTTTAGCAGGAAAAGAATTATTAACGCTCAAAGGAGGAATCGATTCCTCCTCGAAAAAAGCCAGCGCAAATAGTACCCCCTCCCCAAGCCCCGACAATTGGAATCATCGTTGATCCGTAGCAGAATTATTAACGTTTGAGAAGGAATGGAATTAACTATTCGGAATTTCACAGCAAAAATCAAGACCCCCTTCCCAACAATTGGAAAGGACGATCGATTGCGGCATTCGTAAACAAATAATTTTATAACGCTGCTTCCATAAATGTGATTTCTTTGGTATGATAAAAAAATATCCACTACACCACATCAAATATTTCGTATTCTTCACTATCAAATCCATAGTATCGAATTATCATCGATACCTCGATTTTCGCTTTCCTTTCAGTTCGGCTGCAGAATCGAAATGGGATTGGAATCTGAAGCAGAAATATCAACGCTTATAGAAGTAATGGATTCCTACTTGGCAAAAATAATGCCCTTTCCCAATAATTGGAAACGACGAACGAATGCAGCACTCACATACAAATTATTTTATAACACTGCTTTCATCAATATGATTTCTTTGATATGGTGAAATATTCACTACATCATATCAAATATTTCGTATTCTTCACTGTCAAATGGCACCCATCGGTATCAAATTATCACCGATATCATGATTTTCGCTAAATGCTCCAGTTCGGTTGCAGAAACGAAATGGAATTGGAAGAAAACAGAATAATACATAGGCGTGTGAGCGTGACCTTCCGTAACTCACACCGCAATGCAATTGAATGGATTTTATTCTTTCCTTGTTTTTCCCCCAATTCCTTCCTTGTTCAATTAACCCATTTTAGGCCAAGCGTTCGAAAAATCGAACAGAAACTTTGATAATTTTTCATGTCTTTGGACAGGAACCATATTGTAATGTTTTTGCACCAAAAGATAGCTTGATTTATTAGTTACCACTTATATCGATTTCATTCAATTTTGAGTAACTTTATTGGATAATAAATTCGATTTAAAGCAAGTATGTTAGGAAGGTGTTTTCAATTTCAATTGAAAAAACCCAATAAAATACAAAAATATGTGAAGTTTTCTACAGTATTGCTTTGATAAAAGGACATACATTGTGATATAGAGCGAAAATCATTCGATTGAGCCGCTTGATAACAACCTTAGGTGATGGCGGCCCGTAGAATTTCTTTTGTGGGGGAGCTGGAGGAAATGATCAGTACGTGTAACGAGGATTCTATTGAGATTGTTTGTGTGAATATTCTTCCGCCGGATCGAATAACAACCTCCCAACCCTCTATGCCATTGTTTTTTCGCAGTACTCTGGTACTTTGCAGGGTTTGAAAAATGTTCAATTTTTTCGGGAAATGGATAATTGGGGAGACTAGTTTTCAAGCATTGACATTTCTCCACAGTTAACAATAAAAATAACAGCATATGCTTTCGTTTGAAAGAAAAAGCCTGTCAGTAATAACTTAAAATTACATGAAATAAGAAATGCTACATCTCACCTTAGGTGGATCAATTTGGATTTATACTTAGAGACCTTCATTCTCCTGTTCTTGTTCTTCCCGGAATCCAAAATTGATGCATTTATGAATGCCGTATATTTGCTAACTGAAGTGACTTTTAGTTCGCAGTATGTTTGTAAAGCTCGGACTCGATTATATATAATCGCAATTTCACTTTCAACGTTAATTATCGAATCCTAATAGCTGTCACAAAAAAGCTATTTTTCTATTAATGTTTGACATTCATACATTAATAAAAAAATGGTTTTCTTGAGATTCCTATACATAATAGGACTTGAAAATAATTGTTGAAAAAAAATGGTCGACTATATATAATCGAGTACCTGTACTTGCAAAAAAAAAGTGCGGGTTTCGGCCAATGTTCGATTTTTTGAACAGTCATTTCCCGGAAAATGGAAGATGGGAAAAAAATAATTCTTGACCATTGGAGTTCCTTTAGCGTTAATAATCGAAAATACAACAATTACTTTCGTCAAAAAATATTTTTTACAGCTTGGTCGTTAATGGGTTAAAGAGACTCTCACATTATCATGCCGGGGGATCGGGTTCGATTCCCATTCTGGCTGGGGGATTTTACGTTAAAGAAATTTCTTCAAAATTGCACTGAGGTCACGCGTATTCTAGAGCTTGCCACCCCAGGCGTATAATTTTGCATAGAAATCTCAATTAAGTACTACTAATAAAAACAGCCCAAGTAATACCTACATTGAAAAGGCAAAAGTTCCACTGGGAACGTTAGTGTCATCCAAAGAACGATATTCAAATATATTTAAAGAACCAAGAATGTTTGTTTACAGAACAATTAATTTTGTTTTATTGAAATTGAGTCCTTTGCACATTGCACTGTGCGAACGCACTGCAGAAGAGAAGAAGAAGTAAAATATTGCAACGTAAGCAGCGGGTGTAGTATTAAAGAAAATTTCAATTGTGGTTTAAGGGGGTGTTCTAGTGTAGAGACACAAATTTCGGACGTTTTTTCGAGCTCTATAAAAATAAAACAAAGATTATTTTTGCTATCCATTATATCATTATTTGTTCATCTATATTTTAACAATAAAAGAAAAATTGAACGAAGAAAAAAATATTCATAACTGGAATAGTTAAGAGCTGATGAAGTCAGTGGGTTCAAAAAAAGTTGTGCCATGTCGTACACGATTCCAGCCCTTCTGGTTATCTGAAACAAAAAAATCGAACAGATTCTGAATCACTAAAGATGCCGCTATCGCATGAACATCGGACAAGTCAAAAACAAAACATATTTTTTAGATGTTCAAAAGATAGAGGGATGCATGCAGATTGCATTCATATAAATTCGACATGAATCGGTCCAGTAGAACTTGAGATATCATGTACGCCAGTTTGAAAAAAACTAGGTTCGATGAAAACGCGTTTGAAGTTCATTGTTATGGACGTATCAGTTTAGATACCGCATCTAAAATGGCTCTAACTCGGTAAATAATAGGATTTTCGATAAGTCCTTTCTAGGGTATATTCTTTAATATTTAAATTACAGAAATATGAAGGAAAAAAATTTTTTTTTTCAAATTCCTAGACTATAATACTGCCTTATTTCTATTCTCGCTTCAACCAGTCGCACTACAATAGATCAAACTTATGATCGCAGTGGTTCAAGGGTCCTCTTATGTAGGAGTAGCGAGTAGCGAACATCCACAAACAGATGTTTTACCCAATTAGAACTCGATAGTACACTTATAAAACATTTTGATACCGTTAGGTGGAGAGTATTCGTGTGTGATTGAATCAAACGTATGTCGTAGTCGTATGTCTGCTCTCGTAGGATGGTGGGCGTCTAATTCAAATTACATCTAACAATTAGTATGGGAGTGTTTTACAGCACAAACGAGTAGTTTTTTTTTCTGCATGGATAGAAATACATGTCGCTGTTTGATTGAAAGCGTGCTGAACAGATTATTCCGAACTGATTGAGAATTAAGAATGACCTATGAATAAATAACTATTGGTAATTTCAGTGAAATTTATGTTAATTTTGTCAAGAAGTGAGTTTTCCATCTGGTTCTTTAAGTATGAACCTTTGGCGTTTTTGTTTTTTGAATATCTCGTTCCTGAACAAAATACAGACAAACCTTTTTTTATGCGATCCTTTTTTGTGCGATTTTTTTTGTGCGGTATATGAAAAGAAACATATTAGACAAAGTTATCGTCCATTTAGTATTTTTCGATGTTTTATATGCTTTTCAGTGCCAAAAGAGCATAATTGCGTCTAAATTATTCACTTCTCAAACTATTCCCATCTTTCCATCAAATGTACTATGTTGCTCATGAAATGTTTTCTCATAGCAACAAGTTTCGACATGCAACCAAAAGCACAACACAGCCACGCACAACCGAAAAGCCGAAAAGGCAAACTATGCCATCGCACAGCAGGAAACAAAAAGAAATCGAACGGCGAAAGGCGTGGATTTTTATTATTTTCTTGGGGTCCCTATCCACCGCACAAAAAAAGTTTTTTTTCAAATTGTGTAGCGAACATGATTTTTAAAGCTACTGGTTTGTACAATTTGTTTGTGCGGTGCCTATCCCTTGCACAAAAAATGATTTGTCTGTAATAAAGTCTTATGGATTTTTTTGACGTAGAACTACGTCTTTCATTAAGGGTGTCAAATCAGAAAACAGGTCTCGTTTTTATGAAATAAAGTTAACGTTAATAACTATTTTTGTCGCGAACGGATTTCGGCGATTTACATACTAAATGAATCGGAAATTCCGTAAGATTTGTTTAATATGATATACATTGAATTCCCCTGGTTTGTAGATGGTTAAAATTCATGAAAACTTTAAGCGTTTCCATTTCCCCATACATTTGTTCTGTCCATTCGTGTGCTTTCCCGAACAGAGCTGTCAATAACGAGCAACTTATCGACGATCAACGGAGGGGAAATCTTAAGACGCGTCCACATTACGCCAATCGGCTTTGGCCGCCCGGTAAAGCCGACTAAATGTGGACGTACCGCCCGGGCTTGCCGACGTGCCGAAAACCGACTCGAATCAAACCGAACCCAACCCGAAACAAGTGGGTCCGGTTCGAGAAAGTCGAACCAAAACAAAACGAAGCAAATTAGCATTGACGACATTGTGCTTCGTGTGTTCGTGACGGCTTCGTGCATCCGATGGCGCTTCGGCTTCGTGAACCCGATGGGGCGTCCACACTACATAACGAACCGAATATGCCGCCTGGTACAGGCCGATCGGCATCATTCGACATAATGTGGACGCACCTTTAGGATTTAAAGTCTCCGTGAACAGAGGAAAAGGTAGAAGAATGAAGGGGAATACTTGCCTAGAGTATAAACAGTGGATCTCGTTGAGGCAAACTTTCATTCGGCATCGGACTGTTGAGCAATCCAGTTCACTTTGCTTTCGCTGAGCTTCGATCTAAGATTGGACCCCACCAGTGGTAATGCAACTTGGATATCGTCGTTTGGTTTTTCTGTTCGTTTTTCGCGTTATTCGTATCGTGTGTTTTTCTTTCCGCGTCATAAATTGGACGCTTCGCGTAGTGTGTGATGAGTAAGAAGTAGAGGAAGGCAGGTTCGAACGCATTGCCAGGGACAATAAAATTTCGAGGCAAGCGTCATCTAATGCTGCACGCGATGTTGGTGCAGTGAAACGCGCTCGCACTGAACCGAGCCTTCGCGAGTGTGACACCGCATCGAACAACAGCGAAGTAGGCGATTTCGGCGCGTCGGTCGAAATGTAAACGCCGTTACCCAGGCAGCAACTAAAATCAAGCTCCCCCCGCTGGTGGTGAAGGCGGTCGCTCTTGACAAACTCATTAGCGAATTCGCATCGACGGGTGTTACAGCAGAGAACATGCTGTGTGGCATAATTCAGTCTTTTTCCAAGCTGTTAACATTGTTTGTTTCCCGTCATCATAAGGGCTTCGTTGGTGCCTTTGAGAGTGCATCAATGTATTAAACTGACGTTATGGCGAAGCAGGCGGTAAGGTTGAGCGCCAAAAAATTATTTGGGGAACACCAAGCATCTTGAATGTCTTACTGGAATGTTATAACTATTTGAGTTCGCGTGCCAATCGCAAAACTGCCTTCAACTAGGATTGCATTTCCGCTAATATTGATCATAATGAAGCATTGCTACTGTTTTCGAGGTTGTTATTAACAAAAAAGAGTTTATTTCGCTTGTTTAGTCACCAAGAAAGTAAATGTCGTTTTAGAATTTTGTATGTGATTAGGTTTCGCTTGCCAGTAGCAAAACCTCCTCCACTAAGAGTGACAGCTGCGCTTCCCTCGAGCATGAGAAAGTAATGCAATTTTTCGAGGCCAATAGTATTAACATAAGCGTTTCTTTTGAGAATAGCGCAAAATGATGAGAAGTGTTTATATTCCTAGTAGTCACCAATGTAAAGCGACTTATATAAAATAACAGTGTTGTTCTACTTTAACAATGCGGTCGTATCTTGGACACAACCTCCTATAATTTTTCTCAAAAACGATTATTAATCACACTCAATTACTTATTGACGTAGGATTACGTCTTTCAGTTCTATACCGTCTATCAGTTCTATTCTAAATCAATGTTTCGAAAACGTTACGTTACGTAACGTTACGTTACGTAACGTAACGTTACGAAAGCGTTACGCCGGAGACCAATATTTTGAGTGTTAATAGCTTCTAAACAACCGAACGAAATGGTGTGATTAACACATCATTCGAAAGATAAACTGTCTACGCGTTATATACTTGTTACTTTTTCAACTAAAAACTTGTTTCAATAGCCTTAAAATTACTTTCAAAACAGGCTATTGAAATCACCAATCGGTATGTATGCGAGCGCCGGTCGGAAATCCACTCAGTTATAATTGAACAGCGATTGGAGCATGTTGTCGCTGTTGTGGTGAAAAATAATCTGCCAGTTCCCTTAGAAATTGAAAAAAAAAACATTCAAGCGAAATAGTTTACTTTAATGTTTTCTAACCATATAACACTGTGACCAAATACATTTGGTTTTGTGATTTTTCAATCAAAAGCAATGAACAGGTGGTTATCGAGTTAGCATTAACCACTGGTGGGCTTCGAGTACCGAGGAGAATCTTGAAAGATGTTATCGTTGCTGAAAAATAATCTGCCAGTTCCCCTGGGAATTGAAAAAAACATTCAAGCGACAGAGTTTATTTTAATGTTTTCTATCCATATAATACTGCGACCAAATAAATTTGGTTTTATGATTTTTCTATCAA
The DNA here is from genome assembly GCF_029784135.1 of Toxorhynchites rutilus septentrionalis. Classification (NCBI taxonomy): domain Eukaryota; kingdom Metazoa; phylum Arthropoda; class Insecta; order Diptera; family Culicidae; genus Toxorhynchites; species Toxorhynchites rutilus. Next base: position 229,886,239 of record NC_073746.1, read on the forward strand.
GTGTTATCAACGTAAGACCACGTCGGCAATTCATAGAGGTGCAATGAATCTTAGGAAGGAATTCCCGCTCTACGCGCACTGGCAAACGATGTTTACTCAACAATTTCTTAAACGAGAAATGGGTGTTGTGAGAAAGGATGAGCGAACGCAAAAATTATGTAGACTGATTTGATGCAATAAATATTTTGTCTATTGGAAATGGAATACAAATCATATCACAATACAAGCAATGTATTATGTATCATACAACTTTCGTGTGATTGCTTCTTTTGCTGAACATTGTGCCTTCAACGTAACGCTCTCGATTTTGAAGTCCCCCAAATATTCATTTATTCATTCACTCAGAATTGATTCAGATGCAACTAAATACAAATGATCACTAAATCAACGATAGTCCTACGTCACCCTTGCGGTTATACCAAAGATATAACCCATTTCCTGTTCTATCTAATAACTTATTTTCTATATAATTAAGACTACCAATCTAATACTAATTAAATAACTAAACACTAGATTGATTGGACAGGATTATGATTTAGGACTAGGATGGAGCGAGTGGGTTAGTTTGGATGGATTAGGAGGGAAGGAATCAACAGTGATACCATTTCTTTTGAGAAAATAAGATGTCTCTAACCGGTAAGGCAGATTGCCTTCTCAATAATCTGGGTAATTCCGATAGACGAGCTCTGGCAGAATGAAGGGTTATACAGGACCAGATCACATGCTTGATGTCTTCTTCTTCTTAAATGGCATTAACGTTCCTAGAGGAGCTTCGCCGCCTCGACGTAGTATTACTTGCGTTTAATTAGTACTTAGTTGAGGTTTCTATGCCAAATAATACGCCTTGAATGCATTCTGAGTGGCAAGCTCTAGAATACGCGTTACCACAGTGCAAGTCGGAAATTTCTTTGACGAAAAATTCCCCCGATTAGAACGGGAATCGAGCCCGAACCCCCGACATGATCATGTGAGATGCTAACCACTTGGCCACGGGAGCCACTGAATGCTCAATGCCATGATAACCACCACCACAAACGCAAGTATCACTACCAACGATCCCAATGCGATACAGAGGTGCATCTAACAAATAATCATTAGACATGAGGCGGAACATCACGCGAATGAAGTCCCGACCTACATTCAATCGCTTGAACCATGCGTTTGTCGATACCTTGGAAATAAGGGTATGTAACCAGCGACCCATCTTATCTTTACTCAAAATTGTGTTGCCAATTGGAGAGTACGTAACTACGAGGAGTACAAAAAAATTGATGATAGGTTATTTGTCACGCAAAAATAGTGCCTTCCGAGGCCCCGAGCTTAGCTAACGAGTTCGCTTTCTCGTTACCTGGAACGGAGCAATGGGCTGGGACCCAGTCCATGTTATTAGCCCAGGAAGTTAGTTATTAGGTCCAACATTATATACATCGTATATTCAACCGAGCTCTTACAAATTTCTGGCTACTCAAAACAAAGAGTGGATCTAACTTTATGAAACATAGTCTATATAATGTACACCAACGCAAAACGCAAGTGAAAATTAAAAAAAAAACAAACTTCTTGTTCTTAAGTTAGATTAAGTTAACTTAGTAATGAATATATTTCAAATCTTTCTAGCCGTTGCTGTTATTTTGAACAGCTCTGTGCATAAAACCTAGACATTCGGAATTCACCCTTTGGGTTTCCAAGATAGTATGAAGATGTGGATTTATTGCTAGACTAAATGCAAATGCCTTTTTAGACTAAATCGCTGGAGCTTCTTAAGTTTAAAGTATTTTAGACCTTCAAATATCTATAATTAAGGACTCCTAATGTATTTTCAATTACCAAAAGAACTAACCGATTGATCCGTTTTGAGGTATGAAACTCAAGTTCGAACAATTCTCGTAACTTTGTCCGTATCAAAGTGAATCATCCGCCTCTTTGTTTGTTTGTTTACGGAGACTTAAAATTTTCAATTCATTCGTCTCCGACTGATAAAAGTAAATATTGTTAGTTTAATTTTGATACTATATTTATATATATTCTACGAATTCTGGAAATTCAAAAAAGGAAGTTGATATTGTTTTACTCTTTGGTAAATATCAGCTACACAAGTAAATGTTCTGATTTTATTCGGGAGAACATTTCGTTCACCCTTACTTCCAGATTGCACGTCACTGTTTGATGAAACCCCCTGAACCCCGAAGTAGTTTCGTCGCGCGATTACTTCTGTTTCGACCCTTTCCCGTGCGGTTTCTCGAATCAAATTCGAATTGTGGGGATCATGGAACTTTGTTTTGGTTCTCCTTGGAAACGACCGAAGGCGCACAGGTTGCTAAACCGAGCCCCGATCATCGCTGACTGTGTGTAGTGTACCTCGCTTACCTTGGAAAAGAGCGCTTTCCAAACCGCGGCGGGCTGATGTGACCGTGCTTCTGGCGAACAGGTTGCACAGGGTGCTTGTTGTGTGTGATTTATATTGTAAACAAAAAAGACCCGTCTGTCTGAGACGTAACTGCGGCTAGTTAGCAGTCACAACAGCTTGGGACGTTACAAGGGCCTCTTTATCAAACTTGTCTGATCTCCCTTAGTCTATATCAATATGCTAAGCGAGTTTTTGTGCTGATGCAAGAAAAATAAAGTAAGAAACAGAAGCGGGGGAAGCCTATGAAATTATACGCTCTCGGGAGGACTGGCTAGCCTCAACGAGGAAGTCTAACTTGTTCTTTTCGTGTTGCTCTGGTTCCAGCAAACGGTGGCGTCGTAAAGTGTGGGATCACAAATATTTTTAATTTTTTTCATGTAAAATTTCTAACGGTACGCAAGCTGCTACTGTTAGTCGAAAAGCGCCGTCATACCCGTTTGATGGAACCGCGGCGCATAGCGATGAAAGCGAACGCTTCGAACCGTTGGTTCAAGTTCGTCGCTTACGAGCAAAGCGCAAAGCCACTGCTGGAATCACTGTTATTAACATTGTTTGCCGGAGGGGATTTGCACACATTGCTAATACATCTGACTGAGTCGATACATACCGCCAGAAAAATAGAGCTAGCACTCGAGCGCAGTGTGTAATTATCGCTAATTAATTACATTGTCCTAACGGTCAGTTGATGAACATTTATCAAAACTGGAGAATGCAGCTGCAGGAATCTAGGAAGAGTTTTTCCGCTGTTGTCGTTATGTTCACACCCTTAAACACACGACAGAAAATTAATACTATGCAGAGAATGTGAATTCACGAACTTTATTTGGGCTGAAATACGCTCGCACATAGCCATGTTTGGTGTTTCACTCGAATCCAGAATAATTAACCTTCAATGAACCCAAACCCACACTAGTAATTGCTATATTCTGTTGTTCAGCATATGTCGTTTAAAGTGCAGTAATATCAATTAGTTGTTCTATCGTGAGCGATTGATTATTACGTTGTTTGTAGTGTTCCAATTGATTCATTGCGAATTATTGTAATGTGTGGCGATTTAAGGCTAATTGATGAACGCATTCGACCCGTAGGAAATATTTAGCTTCGTTAGTCACATTTCCTTGTCCGGGTCTCCAGATGTGGCGTCTTCTCCGTTGCGTATCGATACTTCTATCCATTTCACAGACCTAATTATCATACAATATACACCCGGATCGGTTCGAATAGCGATTTTGTTGATGAATCTTCTCAGGTACCCACTAAAGAGAGGGTATTAATAATTGAATCATTGCAAATCACATCTGGCGAGGTGGAGTTCATGCAATGCGCCCATCCGAGTGACGCGGGGCTGATCAGAATCTCGCGTACGCGGGAGACGCACGTCACCACTGTTCGCCGTTACCGCCGAGTTTTCCCACGCGCGTCGTCGTCAGTGATGAATGCTCTGTTTTGTGTAAAGTGGGGTGATCTCCGACATTGTTCTCCAAAGGGAGATTGCTTTTGTGTGTCCGCGAGATCCGCGAAGCTCGATTGCAGGAACTTGGGGTTAATCACATGTGCAGCCGCGGGGAGCTTTCGGCGACGACTGCAATTGATGCAGTTGATTGAAAACATTGTATGGACGTAATAACTACCCGGAGGTTAAGATGTGCATATTATGTTCGAGATGCGAACTTTTCTTGAAACTTGTTTCTCGAAATATCGTTCGATTCCGAAGAAAATCTTAGACACTTTTAAGCTTCCCAGCGAAATTTCGTTATTTTTTTTCTGTAGTTTACGTGCTAACGGATTATTATGCATAACAAAATCATTCAGATGTTCAGATTTGTTATTGAACGAAGATAAGATTCATTTGTTCACTGTTCTATTTAATCATATCTTCTATTTATCCTTCCAAAATTAAAAAGCATTTCCTCGTTTTGTTAAAAGGTTTTGTTAAAAAAAAATCCGTCATCCGGGAGTGAAATTGGGCAAACGTACTTATAAAAACAAAGTGCAATTTTTGAAAGTATTATATAATTAAATTTGAAAACTTCTTCATATGACACGTTCAATAATCATCTGTAGGTTTTTTTCGTTGGTGCATCCGTGGCCGAGTGGTTAGCGTCACACATTATCATGCCGGATGTTCGGGTTCGATTCCCGTTCTGGTCGGGGAATTTTTCGTCAAAGAAATTTCCTTCGACTAGCACTGTGGTCACGCGTATTCTAGAGCTTGCCCCTCGGAATACATTCAAGGCGTGTTATTTGACTTAAGAAATCTCAACTAAGTATTAATAAATGACGCTAGTTAATGCATACGTTGAGACGGCAAAAGTTCCACAGGGAACGTTAACGCCATTCAAGAAGAAGGTTTTTTTCGTTATAGGCTCTAATCGAATCGCTTATTAAATTGCATAAAAACACCTTTTTTTGAACATTATTTTTGTTCCTATTTTTTGTCATGGCAAGGAAACATATTTTCAACACGTCAAAACGATATTATTTATTACTAAACTAAACCAGTCTTCCGAAAAACACTTACACATGTCCACGCGATGTGAAAATTCCATGGTTTTGTTTGAATTCGAACATGATTCTCGCTAGTGTTGAATGTCTATCCCAAACACGAACAATGATACACAAACATTAACATGTGAAGACAAACACGATGTTTATAATTCAAGAACATCATGTACAAACATATCACCCGATGTCGCAGTATTCATTGCTTTCGTTTCGTTTCTTTTCATACACGGAATGAAATTATTCATCCCAAAACATTTCTTCGTAGAATACTTTTTCACAGAAACGAACTTGAAATTTAGTTTGCATTTCAAAAATTGCACGAACTAAGAGGCTATAAGTTCATGCACCAAAATATATATTTTTATTAAGGCTCATATGGCGTCAGCTTAACGGGGCCGGGAGTTCAATATTTTGACAATGTTTGCTTACAACTATTTATGTTAGTAATATGTAACCGATTACTCGCGGTTGGCTCGAGGTTAGTATTACAAGTGTTCTCATAATTGGGATGTTGCAGTCTTCAGTACTCTGTACGTGTGTCCGACATGGGATACTTCCTATTGGGATGCAGCTGACCGTTAATCAGCAACGACCCCCTAGTCTGCACCCCATATCTAGCGTGGTGCGTCTTTTTCGACTCGAGGAATCCAGGATAGAATGATCACTAGCCGGCGCAATCATCAGCTCGTGTAGAGTTGTCATGAGCGGTACAACCTTTGGCTCTTGTTGAATCATCAGTGGACTGCACAACCTTCGGCCCGTGTATCTGTAAAGAGTGTGTGTATGTATTGCCGCGACTAAGTAAAAGTTTATAGATCGTTCATGCACATTTTGCAAGTCTGATTAAATAATCCTTGGTTTCGTTCAAAGAAAACATTCTCTGAATAGAAAGAAGCTTTCTATTTTTTTTGCGTGCATGTTGGCAATTAAAGTCTGGGGAGCCGACTGCATAGCGAGCGACGTCGTACAAATGCTGACCAAAAAAATAAATACCCAAAAATTAGTTTTAGATGCAACCTTCAGCGGCACACAGCAGAACCAACAGAGAAATTTCAGCGGCTAAAACACACCATTAATTTCTCGATGTTATCACAAACTGAATGAAGGAAAAAACTAAAAGCTACACTTACACTGCACTACATATGCTATGTGTGCATGCGATTGCATCATCCTTTCTTCTTCTCTTCTCCGCTCGTTCTATAGCTCGGGTCGCGATCGTCGCGAACAAGCAGTATTGGCCATTTGTATTCAAAGATCCAGCCAAAATTGTTGCTCCCGTGGTCGAGTGGTTAGCGTCACGCCTAACATGTCACTGCTGAATAATTCAATTTATTTTTTTTTTCATGTTCGAACATCATGTGAAACATTGGGATTAAACATCGTATGTCCAAACATACCACGAATACAAACATGTCACATTTTCTAACATAGGTACGAAAAAATCATGTTTGTACTCAAACACAAAACTGTGAACAGCAGCGTGGACATGTTTATTCTGGACGCAGTGTTTTTTGTGAAACATGGAAGACTGAACTAAACATATTAATTCACACCCTGTTGAACGAATATTCGGTAACTATCCGGAATCCGGCCTATCCGGCCAATATTAGCTATCCGGCCGGATACCGGATATTAGACAAAAATCAATAATTTCTCATTAACACAAAATAAATCGTATTTTTCGATAACAAATTAATATTAGCTTATAACATTAATTCATTAACACTATTACTTTTATTATAATTTTTTTAAATGACCGATTACGCTTTGCTCCGTCTTTCTTTGTATACACTACTGAAAGGAGCTGAAAGATGAACTCTAGCAGACCTTGCTGCTCAGAGTTTGATGACTACCAAACGTAGTGAAGGTGATTGCGATCCATTCGAAATGTTTTCGCATAGCAGTCGATTTCTTTAGCTATGGGATTTTTTTTCCTGAACACGACGATGACTATCATTTTCATTTGCCACTTCGTTGAAACGGTCCCAAAAGGTGCCGTTTAATTTGATTTATGTTGTAAGTAAGTGTACCCTCTCTTATATTATGATCCCTGAAGTGAGTTCCATGTTTTTTTAATCTTGAATGAAAATATTTGATTGATGTTCTTAGCTTTTTTGAATTCGTAGAATGAGTATATTTTATTATGATGGTTTTTTTTGGATATATTCATAAAAATTTCATCATAACAGAAAATCCCTGACAAAAAATGTGTTCAATATTCTTTGCACAAAACTTGATACTCTATTAAGGAATATTCATTCTATACGGAAAATTTAATCATAGTTCATTATTTTTATGTGAAGGTGTGTTTATTACTCCCTTAAAAATGTAATATTTTATTAGCTTCATGCACCGATGCGATTTCTCCCAGTTTCGTATTCGCAAATAAAGAGCCGAATATCCGGCCGCCTACGACACAATTAACGATACCTACGACACAATCAATAAAAGCGACGTAAGACGGGAGACATTCATGAGCAACGCCGACACAGCCTTTACCAAAACGCAATGCATTATCATGATATTACAGCATGTATTAAGGAAAATGGTAATGATTTTCCAGATGGAGTAAAAACGCTTTTAAAACAACAAAAATCATATATTAAAATTAACTCAAACGTATCAAATATGTAGAAGGTTCACTCTTTCACATTCTTTGCAGATGGGGTAAGATCTTGAAGGAAAATTGTGCCTGATAATGATTTTATCTAAATAATCCATCTAAATAGAAATGGATCGCCAAATGTGTTGCTAAGCGCAAATCTCGAAGAAGGGATCGTCCGATTTGAGCCGTCTTTATTTTGTTGTTTTCGTCTTTGTTCATAAATCAATGTTACAGCGAAAAAATCGGGGTTTTTTTTGAAAATTCGGAAAAATTCGTATGTTTTTCGTATGTTCTACAATTGCATTTAATATGCAGAGATGAACCAGCCTTCGGCTGAAAATCTCTTTAATATAGAAACAAATTACATTAAATTGTCATACGGTCGGTGTTAAGTCAGAGGGGACCAAGTCGCAAAATTAAAAATTTCGAAAATGAAAATTTACTTTTCCGTATCAAGTATATACAGGGTTTTCCATTTCGGGCTTCCGAAAGTATACAGCCCTGCGCTGACAACCGTTTGACATAGCTGTCAACCAAAGCGTCATATCGTTAGTTGAATGTCTGCCATTTTACAATATGGATCGTTTTAGCATCGCACAACGTGTTAATTTTGTTAAATTATACTATAAAAATGATGAAAACCCGGCAAGTGTTTTTCGAGCATTACGGACGGATTTTGGTCGTCATGGACGGCCTACAGAGCACACAATCGCTAATGTAGTGCGTAAATTCGAACAAACTGGATCCGTAGCGGATATTGTGAAACCTGTGCATCATCGTAATGTGCGTTCGGCCGAAAATATTGCTGCTGTTGCTGCCAGTGTGGAGGATGACTCGAATGTTTCGATTCCACGGCGTGCTCAGCAATTGGGCTTGTCAAACACATCATTGTGGCGAATTTTGCATTTGGACTTGCACCTACATCCATATAAAGTCCAACTGGTATAAAAATTAGAGCCTGGTGACCATGGAATGCGTCGGGCATACGTCGATTGGGTGAACGAACAACAGCAGCAAAATGCTGATGAATTTTCTTCAGCGATGAGGCACATTTCGAGTTCGGTGGCTATGTGAACACCCAACATTTCCGTATATGGGGCTCTGAAAATCCACACGTGATTGTTGAGAGGGCATTGCATCCGCCGAAAGTCACTGTTTGGAGCGCATTATGGTCTGGTGGAGTCATCGGGCCGTATTTCTTTGAAAATGAGGACGGCGAGACGGTAACTGTGAATGGTGAGCGCTATGGCCGCATGTTAACCGATTTTTTTTGCCACAAATTAAAGATATGGATACGGATGACATGTGGTTTCAGCAGGACGGCGCCACGTGCCACACAACACGATCGAACATGGCCATATTGCGAAGGAAATTTGAGGGACACATAATTTCGCGTTTTGGTGATGTCAATAGGCCGTCCAGATCATGCGATTTGAACCCGCTAGACTTTTTTTGTGGGGTTATGCGAAAGACCGTGTCTATGCCAACTCTCCGCAAACTCTTGAACATTTGAAAGACAACATATGTGAAGTTATGACCGAGATACCGCCCCATATGTGCCGAAAAGTCATCGAAAATTACCTGTTCCGGATCAAGGTGTGCGAGGAAGCCCTGTTGTATTTCACACATAATGGCATAAACCAAACTTTAATTTGAAATAAAAGTTTCATCGAAATTCGAATTCTAAGTGTGTTTTATTTCAATTTACTTTCGGAATTTAAAGTTGGAAAACCCTGTATTTGATGTAATGAAAAACATGCGTTTTGCTAATGATTGAAGAATCTTGAACGAATTGTATCTGTATTGTAATAATTTTATATTATGACGACCAGTGTCTTAGAATATCAACAAATATTCACGAGAAACGAATATGATTTTGTTCCAGTGTAAATGACTTTTTTTCAGCTTGAAACACACTGCCCTCATTATATTGATGACAATAACAAACGAGTTAATTTTGTTCATATCGCTGTTGCATGAGCAAATTTGCTATAATGAATGAATGCGACATTGAGTGGGGTTCATAACATCGCTGTTATTTATACTTTGGGTATCAAAAGCAACAAATTGATATTCATCACACCCGAAACGATATTCGTTCTGGCAGTGAATTTAAGTTCAAAATAAATTTTATTTGGCGAGACGGTAGCAACGGCATATGCAGAATGGATACAACGAGTGGTTTTAGCTACCGTCAAGTCATTTGCGACATCGGGAATTTCATAAGGTATTTCCGATTACGGCATCCGGCAACTGCAAAACCCAACCGCACACAGCAGCCTCAGGTTAGAAGTTAACAACAGCTGATATTCATTTGGCTGAAATGAAATTCAGTTCTGACGTTTCCGATAATCAAGATGAAAATGACACTGGGTGGAAAAAATAAACATCAAAACATATTGAAGGACAAAAGTTCATTTGCTCATATTCAATGGTTGCTTGGATCTGTCATTTTAATTTTCGTTTGGAATATATAGGTTTTCGATGCCCGAAAAGCCCGAAAATCTATGCATTTGATCTTAGCGAAGATGATTTTTTCCAACACTGATGACGACTAGTTTTGTTAGGAGAAGTATTAGAAAATTTAGAGAATACTAAATCTATTTTTTGATAGATTCAATCTATGAATAGTTCTGGGATTTTACCCAAGATCCTGTTTAGTAAGAAAATGTGAATGTTAGAATGTATTCATATCAGAAATCTATTTTAGGTTGGGTTGGGACAGTTAGTTATTTCATAAAAAGGTGCAATGTTTTCCGTTATGGAACCCTCAGCCATACGTCATGAAGTATCAACGGAAATTTGAAGAACAGTGTCGAGAATATTATGCAAGTCTCACGCAATTCTTATTTCTTGGAAACAAAATCCACACGTTCGGCAATGTTTTCAACTGTATCCCAAATATTGCTCGTAATCTACATATTTTATTACCACGCTTTTTCGTGTTACTGGGAAACTAGATCTCTGCCAACTGTCACCTGTGTTCGTTAAGGTAATTCTTCTACATATTGAAGTTTTCGGACCGAAACCCCTCTATATGCTCCCGAGCGTATATCGATTCTCATTCCAAACACGCTCTCTGTTGTCCCCCATGCGATTACCTTTTTGGAGGCTGCCCGCAATAAAAAAACAACAACAAACAATAACTATAGCGTGAGTGCAACTCTCCTAGCTCCGATGCTCGTCTAGACACAGCATCACAAACAGACGGCGGCGGTGGTGGTGCAGCAAATCATTCACGAGAGACAAAATCTTCCGGCGAATCGGAGCGAATCGTTAGTATAATGCGAGACTTGTAACGGCGCGGAAGTGGTAGAAAATCGCGCGCATTGTTTGGCATCCCCGTATAATAACCCCCGTGAAACGAAATTTCATGTGGATTTATTAGTCTTTTTTTTTTTCTCTTGTTTCGTTTTCGACACTAGCGCAACTTTTTTGTGCTATCGTGCGATAACTGCGAGTATTATTATATATCCTAACGGCGTGGCATTTTCGACTAGTTTTCGTTGCTGCTGAACCGGTTCACCTGTTGTGTTCCTGGTGTGGTGTGTGGATGTGTACGTGGCTACGTTAGTGCTATTAACCGAATTACCTTGCACCAGGAGAAGTTGAAAGTTTTGCAGAGAGTGCAAGTAACGAACGTGTTACTTCCAGGTCGTGTTCAGTTCAGGGACTTCTCGTGTCCTAGAGTGTGCAACTAGTGACTGGATATTCACTCGGAACACTCAACGAAGGACAGAAAAAGATGTGCTGAAAAGTGGCCGCCAGAGATCAACATATCTTTACTCTAGCCAAGAGTGAATCACCGGAAATATAATCGAGTTGGAAAACGCTCGAAATGTGCGAATTGATTACGCCACCCACGTTCGACAGCAAGGTTTCTATTGAATTTCAGCTTTAGAAATTGCTTTGTAGCTTCCACTAATGTAACTCTCTAATTTGGTGTGCCCATTTGAGGAAATAAAACTACAAACAATAACCCTGTGCATTTTGGGTTCCCTCTGGTTGAACTAGAACTATAATCACGTCGGGATTGTATGTTGGTAATTGATAGCCTGCCGTCGAAAGAATAGAGCAAACATAAACAATACAATACGAGGGATATTGACTATTGTAGAAAACATCGGACAGAATTACAGAGCGATTGTTATTTGATATCGTAATTGTAGTGACGGCTGCTGCAGAAGACAAAATGGTACAATGCCTCGTAATTTATATTTCAAACGAAAAGTGATTCACTTCCGCACTATTGCACGATTACGCTGTCGGTGTTTAAGTTTCAACTTAATTGCACGTACGTCGTTTCGTAGGTCAGATAATTCTGGTTGTTATCTACATGAAGATGAAATTGGGATTATTTGAATTCCTTCACTCTGTTTCACATACGAACGCAATGCTCTTTAATAATCATTTGGAAGAATTGAACAACATATTGAATAATCTACCCAAATCACCCGCTTTTTCGTGTCGAATAATAAAAGGCATAAGCAGATATACCAATAGTTCATTGACATTACTAAATAAGTCACTAGTTACCACAACACACATGCATCCGAAACCTTTTGGATATTGTAAAACATTCATTTCAATCGATGAATTATTGTTTCCTGTAGATGCATCTGAATATATGTTATCATTGGGTTTACAACCGTAATTAAATCCTTACAAAATTTCAAGCGCAGGTGACTGTTGTACAAGTAGAGCATACAGCTGCAGGCAAACCTGTTTTCGTGTGATTTGAGTATATATGTGATTGTTTTTTGCAAATCCAATCCAATCGATTTGAATAGGATTTTTAAAAGGAACATAATTAAATATACACCAAAAATAAATGTAGGTTATGTAGAATAATCATAAATGAAAACCATTAATATGTGATATTTATACTATACTTTTATTATTTTGCATTATGGCTGGTTTTTACTACTATTTCTTACGAAACCCATCTTATATGACATGAACATGTAAAAATTATTTACATACAAAGTTTGACCTCCATTCAATAATTTATCCACGAGTTGGGTCCCGCAAGAAACTCACCCGGATCGCGTTGGGCGACGAACATGTTAAGAAGAAATGAGTCGCACAAATGAGGAATCGCACAAAAACAGATATTTATTAAATTCGGAAGAATGGAGGAAAATGATAAAATCAGGGTTTATTCAAAATAACAGCTCGGCTGAAAAGTTCATAAGGTTGCCGTCTAGATGGAGCCTCTGGCAGAAATCTACATGACTATCACAAAGTACCTTCTTTCAATGGATACGTGTCAAAATTTGACAGCAATCGGTCGATTGGTTCGTGAGTTACACCATTGAGAGTGAAGCAACTTTTGTTATTGTAGAAAATGGTAGAAGTTTCCCCCTTTTTCCACGAATATTTTTTTATACCTTCATTCGAATCAAGTTGCTGGTCAGCAAGTTGGATATCTATTGATCTATGATGATCATAGGGTAGATCTTCACAGTTGAGTGTTGAGGTAAAACTGGTTCACCATACGTTGGTGATGGAACATATTGTCAAGGAAAAAAAGTCTTGTTTTGCCTTTTCTGGTGCATGGTTGTTTTCCATACAGGTATCGAATTTTAATCGAAACAATGAAACCTAATTCTTTGCACTTTTGTTTGTGAGTTCCGATATATGGTATATGGTCTTTCGGTCACTTCTTTCAACAATGAGGGATGTATATCAGTGATAACGTGGCGAAAGTTGTTTTCCAAGGCATCAATCGTCAGCACTGGTTGAATCTACACATGCTTCTTGTTATGCTTGGAATTATCAAAATAAATCTATGAGATTTCAAAATAAATGCAGGCTCCACCCAATAAAATAGCATATACGTCAAATATTTTTATTCCACACTGTAGTGTGTGATATGAAAATTGTCATTTGTTTTCTTCAATCTGCAATCGATATCTGTACAATAGATGTTATGATGTTTGTTTACTTCGCTTTTCGTTGCCGAGAGATCTTTGATCTACGAATTAACCGCTCGTCTGCTCCTGAGGAACCGCAAACTTCAATGAACTAATTTTACGTTCAGATATTTATCAACAATTTTCATTTCGCGAGATATTATAGCTTGGGTTATTGCTAAACTATCTACATTACGTGTCCTAGCGTTAGAAACACTCGATTTTTTTTTGACTTGCCAATGAGCAACCGTACAAAGGTAGCTGCTCGTTTGAGCTGAAACTTTCATAGAGTCTGTAGTTGCATCTATTCTTCGTACGATCACTGCTCATAGGTTCTTGATTGGGGTTTAACTGGTGAATAAACGGGGTGGTCCAGAATCGGATGCCACAGTTCAACAAACTATGCAAAGGTCTTTCCGCTTTTGTGAACTGATGGGTTGTCATGTTGGAATACCCAACCATCACGGTGATTTCGGTGCAAGGAAAGGCAGTAAATGCAGTACTTCCTCGAACTCATGTTAGTGAAAGAGTCATCTGAATCAGCTCTCTTTAAGAATGTTCTCCCTAAACAATCGAACTTCTTCTTGTGCTATCATAAACTTTTTGTAATTCATGCGAAATTGCTTTTAATTTTGTGAATGATAGATAGCGTGTGGCAATCAAGATTTTTGGAATATCAAACATATAAACATACAGGATCTTTCAGATTAAACGCTCACGCAACAAATTTTAATGACTTCTACGAAAGTGAACCGATTTTTATTTTCAAAAAATGAGAATAAAGCTTATTTTAGGACATTTTCGATGTGACCACTCTTTATTTCGATAACGCGTTTTAAACGTTGTTCACCGTTCTTCATACTCAACTCTAACATTACGACTTCGATGCTATTGAAATCCGAGCTATTTCTTCTTTAAGTTCCTCCAAATTTTGTGGCTTATTGACATAGCAACGGTCTTTCACATACCCCCAGAGGAAGTAATTGACGACGAGAAATGTTGAAATTCTTACCCTAAGAGGACAAAGTTTTATGAGGGCTTCGGTTGCTCGAACAATACGATGTCACTAAACATACAGGTTCTTGTAATGTGTACATCTTGACACTAAAAACCATCTGATTAGACTGAACTAGTAGCCGAATATTATCGTCCCGAAGTGGGGAATGCAGTGTTACCATCGACGGAGCGAAAAAAAAAATTTTTGTTAAGGAGCTATACAATTTTTTTGCGTGAGCGTTTTAAACTGAAAGATCCTGTACTTGAAGAAGATCTGATTCATTGAAATTAAAGATACATTGTCCAGTGTTGAATAAAAAATAGTGAACATTTGAGAACGGTCCTCAATCGGCTGTTTGGCAAAGCTTCCGTTTGATGTCGGAACAGGAGCGTTGTTCGGTCTTCATGTCAGCACATCTTTTGATTCTACCAATCAAGGTTTCTGGGTACAAATGGGATTGAATAGGTATTCTGGAACGATTGTGTTTTTTTGCGTATAGGAAAACCTGTGTTTTGTGCGGACTCTTTTATGCGATTTTCTGTTCTTGTGCGGTTTTTTTGTGCGATTGTTTTTGTGCGGTATATGAAAAGAACCATATTCGACGAAGTTATCGTCCATTTAGTTTCTTTCGATATTTTATATGCATTTCAGTGCGAAAAAAACACCCACTTCTTAAATTATTCCCACCCTTGCATCAAATGCACTAAACGCTCGACATGATTTCTTATAGCAACAAGTTTCGACATGAACTAAAAGCTAAAACCTCTCTCATGAATGGCAATGTACAGCATCACTTTCTTATGAAATTTATATTTTATGTTCGAAGATGCAGTAGAACTATCCATGGAATAGTACAGATCGTTTCCGGCAATGTGCATCTTCGGAAGAGGGAAGTAACATTCGTCGTCCTAAACGAAACATTTTCAGGAATATTTTTTTATCAACCAGTGGCATTGGGATTTCAGCGTCAAAAGCTGTTTCTCAGTGTATTCCGAGGCTTTTGGTTCTTTCGGCACATTATTGTGACTCTTTTCAATATTTTGTAGATGTACTGTTGAGAAAATTAAAATCATAAATCAGTTGAACTTTTTGTAGTATGTGGATCTGGTGGCGATCTGGTGTAGTGGTACCATCCATACCTCTCATGCTAAACGTCAGAAGTTCAATTTTCACTCCCGACATTCTTCCAAAAATAGAAGTAAAAGTGTGTTGAAAGTCACTATAATATAGAAAAAAATTGTTTTTGTGGCATCCCGTTGGCTCAGTAAATCCTAGTTGTTGAAGGCACGAGAAGAAGAACGAACTCTTTTTGCGTACATAATTTCCCTGGTCTTCCACTATCTTGCTGAGCTTCAATGTATCAAAACACTTAACAACAAATAGAAGAACAAGGGGACGAATACAAGTCAGCGCATAAATTATAATTCAAATCAAATGGTTGATCTTCAAAAGTCTCACTTCCCAAATTAGGTTGTAGAAAAACATTAACAAGACTTCATTAACCCTATACTTCTATACTTGCGCATACGGTCTGACAGACCGAGAATCAATGAGGCGGTTGAATTAAATGACTATAAAATCTGAATGAATGAATGAAAAATATTTTCTGGAGTTTTTTCAGAGTCAGAGTCACTTTGAAACTGGATGAATGCAGCCAGCGAGAACTGGTCGAAGTTAGTGTTGAATTGGGTAATATTGAATCTTAATTTGTGGAAAACGTGGAAAATATTCTTTGTTCCTTGACGTATTGCATCGATCGCGATTGGGACCAACAATGAGAACTTTTTGGCTGGCTTGCGTCGGTCGCTGATTGAACATCTCGGAATGAATCATCTGGTGTAAATAACGTCAACTCGGTTCCTTCCGAGCGAGTGGTTTATGTGCTACATACTGAGAGGATCACATCCTGATCACGGACGAGAAACGCATGAAGATTATTTGATGTTTGCGATCGCTCGCATTTGGTTCTCGGACAAGATTCAAAATAGTGGGTATTCTGCTCTGCTCTCTCTTTTTGTCAAGGACTTGCACAGGGCATGATCTACGGCTGAGACACCTTCGCAAGACAAACTCCTTCTGAAGAAAATGAAATGATCGAACTTGAACATTAAGTGCGAAAATACATACATATGGGAATGTATTTTCGCACTTAATGTTCAAGTTCTACAATTACATCATGATAAGCGTTGTTAGCCCATTCGATATTTGCGCTAAAGAAATTGATCTTTGTTCGAAGGTGGAAATGAATTTTCAGGTGAAACAACGCATTCCTGTATCTTCTGTCTATAAAACAGGACGAACTCGATTATATACAGTCTCGGATTTCTTTTCACTCTATAAAATCGAATCCTGTATCCTGTATAATCCTGTGTCGGACAAAATATTAGGACCACTGCTCAAGCAAAAAAAAAAGTGACAAAACATTAAGACCGGTTTTAAAATTTATGGTAAAACTTTGCTGATCGACTTTGTTATCCTGGAACCATTTTTTGACGGTCTTGGCGGTGTGTTTCGGTTCCTTATCCTGCCTTGGGTATTTTGCGGATATATAATCGAGTTTGTATATAATCGAGTCCGACCTGTAAATAAAAAATGAAAGCCAAATGTGTTGCTAAGCGCAAACCCCGAAGAAGGAAGGTCCGATTTGAGTCGTCTTTATTTTGTTGTACTCGTCTCGGCTCATAGATCAATGTTATGGTGAGAAAAAGTTTTGAAATTTTTGAAAAGCTTCGAGAGAAAGTTCGAAACGAAAAATTCTCATATATCCCACAATGACATTGTTTTTAGTCCAATTGTCTGAAAATAAGTTTATATTATAATGGAGAGTTTTGGCAGAAGTAATAGGATATTTAAAGTAAATGGAAATGGGAATTTAAAGATCAATCAATGGAGAGTTCTACGATTGAGCCCACGAACGTTCGCTTGGTAAGAAATCGTTCGAAAAAAATCATATCAAAAGTATAATTTTGGGCGGGACAAAGTTTGCGGGGTCGGCTAGTATGTAAATAAATCAATAATGGAGTTTTAAATGAGTACTGAACGGAACACTTCGTACGGAAAGTCCACATGACCCGTAGTCGTAAATGATCCGCTTTTCCTCATCTATTTCAGAAATAGATCGAATATGTTGCGATTCGACAGCGATTCGCAGAATGAAATTCGGTTTGAATTTTTCGTTGTGTTAATTCGTGTGGCAGCCGTACATCGTGCTTGATTTATCTAGCATCATTCAAGTTACTACGATTGTTTTGCAATGATTAGCTGCTGGGCAAAGGAAACACAGAGGCCGTGGTGCGTCTCTGACATCTGAATTGTCGGAACGGAAGCAACGAAACCGAATTTGTTCGTGATTGACAGTTACAGTATGAGCACCATACACAATATTCATATTTACAGCCGCCTGACTTGCCTTTTTGCCATCATCTAAGTAAAACAAAAAAAAAATGTTTTTTCGTGTTTTCTCCTTGGTTAAGTCAATCTTTGATGAGCGCCCAAACAAAAACTTTGTCAAGCATTTACAAAACTGGCTGAGAGCTGTGTATAGTACGAAATACTACCGCTTCAACGATCTATCGATCAGTCAAATATCGTTTCTTTGATGATATTAGTTCCATATTATCCCGTTATCACTTTTAAGATTAATTTCCTTTTTCCGATTTATACTTTTTTTAACTGTTTCAAAAATTTACACATGACGGCGCCAGTGGTTGTGTGGTTAGCGTAACAGCCTCACAATCCGATCGGCCCGGGTTCAATCCCAGCTGGCGTCGTTGGGATTTTCTGAGGCGAAAAATCTCTGGTTACGTCTTCCTTCGGAGGGGAAGTAAAAGAAGTTGGCCCGGCTCATGAGTTGTTGAGTCTGATAGGTAGGAACAGGTGGAGTCGCCTCCCTGATGTCGGTGATTGGCACTGAAGTGGCGGAAATAGGCCGACGAAAAATAAGCGAAGATAAAAAAAAAAAATTTACATACTGAGAAACGACTTAACAAATTTATTACATACAACGAACAATCAATTATTTTCTTATCTGAAATTTCGAAAAATGAAACATCGGTGTCAAGTTCATCGAATATTTTTTTTTTCCAAAATATATATTTTTATCAAGGCTCATATGGCGTTAGCCTGACGGGGCCGGAGTTCAATATTTTGACAGTTTTTCTTATTATCTATGTTAGTAATATGTAACCGATTACTCGCGGTCGGCTCGAGGTTAGTATTATAAGTGTTCTCGTAATTGGGATGTTGCTGTCTCCAATGCTCTGTACGTGTGCCCGACACGGGATACTTCCTATTGGGATGCAGCTGACCATTAATCAGCAACGCCACCCTAGTATGTACCCCATATCTAGCGTGGTGCGTCTTCTCGACTCGAGGAATCCAGGATAGAATGATCACTAGCCGGCGCCGAATATTTGATTGGCATGAGCTCAACCATCGAGTTATAGTTTTTATCGCTGAACATATCTCGAAGATGTACAAGTGAACTTGTAACACTGTTCACAGATCTACTTCTAAGTTCGGACTTAGTATATACACTCATTTTCTGCATTTTACTGTGATATCACCGGTCTTCGCTTATCATGACATGCCGGCTGTAAATCATGCCCAGCCCTCTTAAGTCCACAATTGCCAGTTGTTGTGCATCGCTGACTTGATGAACTTGACTGGAATAGTAGAAACGCGATTGTTTAAGCAGTATTAACTCAACTTTCGTGTATATAATGTAACATTCTGGTTAATATGAGTCTAAACAGCTCTAGAATTACGTTTTCTATAAACGTTGGGAGGAGCAATCCTGATTAAAACGATAATTAACACTTAAATGGCGTGTTTAATCTTGCACAGATTGATCGGCAATGGTGAAAAAGGGAGACTCTACGGAAGCTGACATGTAGCTCACGTTTCTGTTCCATTTGGCATGATGAATGCGCTAGGTTGATTGATATTTCATCTGTTTTCCTAAGTTTTGTTATTAAAACATCGCTTGCCGATTAGAACAGAAATACCGAATTGACATCATCCCAATCGAGAAGCGCGATGTTTCCACAGCAGAACGGCTTATGACCTGTTTCCTGCGAAGCCCAGATTCGCTGAGATTCACTCTGATGCGCAACAAAGAACAATCTCGCACCTCCAAATTGGACGATATACAAGCGACAGCGTGAATGAACATAAAAAATGAGCTGAGGCGTAGTTGAGTAATTCCGCGTGTTTATCTCAGCGTTTCAAGCGGGGGTGAATCTGGCCCTGTGTGCGAAACTTGATGTGACGTGTTTTGATTGCTTGGTTAATAAATATTTTCTCCATCCCACTTCTCATAGAGACAATGTGTATCTTTACGTTCTGCAACATCTGTCATATTTAATGACTGGAACAATTCCTTGCATACCTGTTTGTAACATTCTTTCTCCGCTATGTCCCGTACTTAGTAGTAGCCGGAAACTTGTTAGTTCCGTGTATTTTTTTGTGTGTGCGTGTTAACAAACCTACAAACAGCAATACACACTCGATACACTCACCGTTTCGTTGCAACCCCATAATCCGTAGAAATTGTACTTTGCTAACTTTAAGGAATGGATGTGCTTTTCACTAATGAACATGTTCTATGTAACACCTTCTCTTTCACACATTCAAAACCAAGCCTGAAAATCATTCTAGGGTAGACCACGACCGACATTTGTTTCTGTATCACAACAACTCTATGTCTATTGCCATGTAAACACACAATCAATCTTCTCTCCTCGCTGTGTTCTCTCTGTCTACTTGATTGTTGCAACTAGACGTGCGTCTCTGTACCTCTGTAGCCTTGATGTTCCGAACTCTCAAAACGCGTAGTAGTATATAAGAACTTTTTCAATAGAATAATTAACAATCGAACAAGCAAAAGCATATCATCATCATCTGAATGCTATTCGGCGTCCACCAGGCAGAGGCATCCAATATTAATCGCTGTTGTGTTTTTTTTTCTCTATTTTTCGTTTCATTTTATTCCGTCCACGATCCGATCCGCGCGCAGGTTCTGTCTATGAGCACAGATGACTACCGAAAGGCGACACTATTTGCAACCAGTTCCTTCGATCAGGACTTCCAGATACCGGACTTGATTGGCCAGACGGAGATCCTCAGCGAAGAGCATCGGTAAGTGAGATAATAACTAGCTTCGGGCGTTTATTGCAACAAGTCATAAACATTTCCCGGTTCACTAAAAGTGATTAACGATATATTTTCTTATCGGTGAAATCTGTTCATAAACAAATTAAGTGCATTGTGTATTCGTACTGGATTTGATCACTAAGAGTTGATATGATCGAATATTGCGTGACTAGATTTCGTAGATCGTTATTTTATTTTTCATATTTGGTCGGTGTTAAGTCAGAGGGGACCAAGTCGCAAAATTGAACATTTGGAGTTATTGATTACATTTGGTTAAACATTATGTAAGCTACATACCATATTCATCAGGTTTGGAAAATCACGCATACAACAAGAATAATTGATCGAAATTGTTATGATTGATCAACGAAAATCCCTCATGGTATGCAGTCAGAGCGGACCATGTACCATTTACCATGGCGAAATGGCTCTATATCATGTGCAGATAAAGTGGACCATGTATCAATCAATTGTATATTGAATTTAAAAAATTTCCAAGCGTCGAATTCAGACCAACAAAACTTTTTCTTGAAGCTAATAGGTACCTTGTTGAAATGTGCTTGTACCCGTTAGTGTAAAATGTTCACATTCTGAGTATATTGAAAAATAAACTTGGTCCACTTTGACTGAACAGATCAGTCAAAAATGCTGGTCTTCAGTGTGAATGATCGAAAAATATACTATTTCAGAGTGCTATTTAGACTGTAGCGATGACAATGAATCCGAATTTGACGATTTTATTGACGAATATTGTCTAAGATGATTGAAAATAGGTAGTTTATATTTTAACATAATTGTCGTGCAACCATATTCATGCCTGTTATGAATGGCAGAGCTATTACGCTGAACGCAACCAAATGTTTATGCAGTTCCAACCTCACACCCCTTCTCTCACCAAGCCAGAGCTAACATTTCTGAGAACAATATTGAACGAAAAAATTAAATGCTTTGAAAATTGCAGAGCACTGAACTTCAAGTTCGCTTTTCTCGCATTCATAAACATGTCACATAGTCCGGTCTGACTTAACACCGATCATTTCTTCTTTGTGCTACATGTAAGCCTTTAGAATGCTGAATTTGCCGTTGTTTTGCAGTGGCATTTACTTCCACTATTTGCTAGTAAGTTCTTCATTTTTTTTATTCACAACTACCGGATCCCATCAACTGAGTAAACTGTCTGACCTGTCGGAATGACTAATGTATGATAGATATGCGATGCATAGAACGCTCGTATCGTTATCTACGCTAAGCAATTGGCATTCCAAAACCTTCATACATTTCACGTGAGGAAACAAATTTGCAGTTCAAATAGTTCATGGTTTATACGGCATTTTAGTACTGTACGCCGCGATAGTTCTCTTCGGTTGAATTCTCTCGGAACATACCGATTCTTTTCGAGCGTGGATCTCCTTACCAGAGTGAACGGTTCTGTAGATGATTAATTCTGGTCGATGGGACGAAGCGCGCATCGCAAGTAGGGTAATCTAGTTCAAATATTTAGCATGTGTCCTCTTTTAAAAACATCAATTGATCTACACTCAATTATTTATGCAAGGTGCTACATCGAGATTTTTTACAGTAATGTTCGAAAAGCTGTTATTTCACGTTGAATGGGCACCGGTAAATGAAAAAAAATCATTTTTAAGCTTAAGTTTTTAGTTTGGAAATCTTCTAGTTACATCTTTTTGTTTTGATGTGCTTGTGTGTGTGATGGGTAGAGTACATTTGTTTACCTTTAAACATAATTTTTTTTGAATCTTGTGTACATATTTGTTTCCAATCAAACCAATAACGATTCCAGTTAGCCCAATCATTTAGTTTTAGACCTTTTACTACTGCGATTTATTCGATTGAATGAAAATTGCCCTTTTTATTCCATCTGTTTATTTTATTTGGCTAATTTATCAATTCAGCTGTAACAGAGCCGAATTTATTCGTGTACATTTTTATCAAACGATAATTTTGTTGTATATTACACAGTAGGCATTTAGGCGTAAGAGTATTCTTATTCTTTCGATACACATATCGCCTTTTTTCGGCGTGAGAATACTCTTATTGTTCGATTGTTCATAGTTGGATCATACACAGCGGGACTGTTGATATGAGGCTTCCATTATTATGTTATCAATAGTACCAATTACCGATGCAGCAGATCGTAATGTGAGCGGTAAGGAACCGGGGTTACCGTCACATGAAGATTGTTGCTTGACGTAGTAGCTAGAATAACACACAAAGATGGTTAGTTGAGGGCCCTGAGTTATGAGATCATGATCGTTGGCTCAGTAGCGGACACGCAACCCAGATAGATTACCTTTTGTTTTTGCTTATGTTTCATAAAAGAATGATCGTACAAAAATTCCAAGTGTGGAGCACGTCATCGCCAATTCAAGTGTATACAAACAAACTATTCGAACTTAACTTTTTAACTTGCCGATGTCATCAGTTATGTCATCTTTGCCTGCCAGGTGGATAAGGTGCGCACCTAGGCTGTTGACGACTATTGAGGTCAACATTGACGGAAGAGTGCCTACTTTTAATAAATTCGAAGAGCGATATATCCTGGACGGGTTCAATCCATCAATGGGAGCTTTCAGTGTGAAAAGCAGTTTAGTAAGCGGTTCAAGGATCGTCCGGAGGTATCTGCAGAAAATGAAAAAGAGCGCAAACATTCGACAACTTCTTGTTGGAACTGTGGTGCGACGCTTTTTCTAATCACTGTGGTTTCAGGACTCACATGTGGGCATAGTATCCTTGTTTTCGTCGGTGCGGTTTTCACAGCCGCAAGACGCCATCTCGAAGTGCTCCAATCGCACTCTGTTTAATCAGATTGGTTTATCTGAAACATTTTTTCAGATGGAAGTGAAGGAAAGTATTCCAGCAGAACATGATGTTGCCAAAGGCTACCTAGACGACGTTGTTGCGGGTTGCAAGAACGCCGCCGAACATTGGCGCACTCTACATGCCTGCCATGCCAAGATCGGTTTTGATTTATCCGAAATTATTTGATAACCTATCCAATGCTTGAGAAACAGAATTTCCTCCGGAGCGTCGTGTAGTATTTATGTGTGGCGAAATAAACCATTAATTGATCATATCATTCGAGCAGATCGATAAGATGTTCTCCACAACTCGAACATTACTGTGAAACAATATTTCAGGATATTTTCTTCTAGAACCTTTAGAAAATACGGTTTCATTTGGGTAAAACTTTCATTTCAAATTTCATTTGTTTCGCTCCATAGAAACTGTGATAGAAGGTCGTCGCAAAACTGTTTGACAATGTTATCATTTTGGTGCATGGGGACACGGTTTCTCGTTATGATCACTGCAACTAACCTCAATCATCTGTCCTTTTTCTTCTAACGCGAATTCCATCATTTCTTCAGTGCTTCTTTTGACAATCTTCGTTACTATCTTAGAGAGCAGAGAAAAGTGTCGAACTACCATAGAAACGTTTATCGATCCCTAAAATCTCTATATGCTAATTTTGATTCTATTTGTTTGATTAGTTCTCGAGTTGTTCAGCAACCTTCCCTCCCAACTCTTTAGAGAGGGGAAAGGAGTGTCAAACCACCATAGAAACATTTATTGCACCCTAAAACCTCCATATGCCTAATTTAGTTTCATTTGCTTGCTTAATTCTCGACTAATGCAGAAATTTGTGTTTCATTTGTATGGCAGCCCCCCTTTGAGAGGGGGGTGGAGTGTCTAACCACCATAGAAACATTTACTGCATCCTAAAATCTCCATATGCCTAATTTGGTCTCATTTGCTTGATTAATTCTCAAGTAATGTAGAAATTTGTGTTTCATTTGTATGGCAGCTCCCCCTTAGAGAGGGGGGGTGGAGTGTCTAATCACCATAGAAGCATTTATTGCACCTCAAAACTTCCATATGCCTAATTTTGTTTCATTTGCTTGATTAATTCTCGAGTAATCCAAAAATTTGTGTTACATTCGTATGGCAGCCCCCCAAATTTTCATGTCGATTGTTGTTAATTCTCGACTAATGCAGAAATTTGTGTTTCATTTGTATGGCAGCCCCCCTTTAAGAGGGGGGTGGAGTGTCTAACCACCATAGAAACATTTATTGCATCCTAAAATCTCCATATGCCTAATTTGGTCTCATTTGCTTGATTAATTCTCAAGTAATGTAGAAATTTGTGTTTCATTTGTATGGCAGCTCCCCCTTAGAGAGGGGGGTGGAGTGTCTAATCACCATAGAAGCATTTATTGCACCTCAAAACTTCCATATGCCTAATTTTGTTTCATTTGCTTGATTAATTCTCGAGTAATCCAAAAATTTGTGTTTCATTCGTATGGCAGCCCCCCAAATTTTCATGTCGATTGGTTCAGTAGTTTCCGAGTCCATTAGAATCAGACAGACAGACAGACAGACAGAAATCCATTTTTATATATATAGAAGAAGAAGATTACCGCTACACGTCTTCGCAGCATGGAATCTATTAGTTACTGCCACTGGCTTGCATTTTCACCTTTATCAAAGAAAAAGTTTAAAAAGTACCGAATTTTCTCTTTGTTGACTTCCATTGTTAACACCCTGTAACTTACAACTGAATCTATATATATATATATATAAATGGATTTCTGTTTGTCTGTCTGTCTGTCTGTCTGTCTGATTCTTATGGACTCGGAAACTACTGAACCGATCAACATGAAAATTTGTATGTAGGGGTTTTTGGGGCCGGGAAGGTTTTCGTGATAGTTTAGGACCCCTCCACCCTCTCTAAGGGGGGGGGGGGCTGTCATACAAATTAAACACAAACTTCTACATTACTCGAGAATTGATCAAGCAAATGAAACGAAATTTGGCATTTATTTCTACTTGAAAAACTGTAGGCTACTGTGAATTGACATGTCGATTCCTGGCCCAGTAATCCCAGCCCCTGTAGATTTACCTATTTTAGGTATAAAACACGAGTGATACTGGACGAGTTTTAGGACCACCTTCTTCCCATTTGCTGCGATTGAATTCAGTCACTTGTGGACTGGTATAGCGGAGGTTTTCAAACTATCTCTCAAGGTAACCTGGATAGTCCATTTTGTATGCTAATTGAACTGACCTTCTAGTCCATATATATTTTGCAATCGCAAAATTTTGTTTGTTTGTTGTTTTTTATGTATTTATGATAAATGTTACGAAACTTCCAAAGGGTCTAGCCGAATAAAAAGGTTTTCATATGACTACTAACACCATTCGATGTCAATAGACTGCATTCTATTATTAAAAAAAACTGATCGTTCGTAGAGACCAAAATTTTGTTCACCTCTGCTGTAAAACAAATATCTGCCCTACCTTATGAAGTCATTTTAAATAAACACACAATTTTTTCCTATTTTCAGAGAGAAGCTCTGCGCCCACCTACCAGCGCGTGCCGAGGGGTACTCGTGGTCTCTGGTGTTCAGCACTTCGCTGCACGGCTTCTCGTTGAACTCGTTGTACAGGAAGATGCACAAACTGGAGAGCCCCATCCTGATAGTTATAGAAGATACGGATCATAATGTGAGCGCAAAAAGAATTGATTGCATCCGATGATTGGTTCTATTCCAAAAATGTTTTTTTTCTGATTTAGGTATTCGGAGCACTTACATCCTGTTCGCTGCATGTATCGGACCATTTCTACGGCACCGGCGAATCACTGCTGTACAAATTCAACCCACACTTCAAGGTGTTCCACTGGAGCGGTGAGAACCTGTACTTCATCAAGGGTAACCCGGAGAGTTTGGCGATCGGAGCCGGAGAGTAAGTTTCGAATTCTTCCCGCATTAGGTTAAACCATATTAAGCGAATGAAACTAGAATTTTTACATTGTGTACTGAATTTGAATTACATTGTGTACTGAATTTGAATCAGAATCAGAAATTGAATCAGTTATCTAATTATTCAATTGATATTTGAACCCTACATGTTGCCGAAAGGCTATTGACCATATACTAGCAGTTTACGTATTGTTGAAAATGAGTTGGCAAGGTTAGGCTGTTTTGACTCTGAAACAAATTGTTCGTACGATTACGGTTACGGAATAAACCGCAGAAATAAGTAAGACGCAAGTACATCTAATTCCAATTTTATTTTGTCTTCCTCTCATTTCAGTGGCAAATTCGGGCTCTGGCTTGACGGTGACCTGAATCAGGGCCGATCGCAGCACTGCAGTACCTACTCGAACGAACCACTAGCGCCACAGGAGGACTTTGTCATCAAAACGCTCGAGTGTTGGGCCTTTGTTTAAATAAAACCAGGCTGGAGGCGTAACAGAAGATTACAAATGAAAAAAGTGTGTGCATGTCGCGTCGAGTGCGTGTGCGTGTATGTTGGTGTGGGTGTGAGTGTTTTGGTGTGTTCAGTACGACACTGTATTCGCGAAAGATAAAGCTTTGTGGCATTCTGGAAGTCCTGAAGCGGGCGCTCCGTTGTGAACTGGGATACTATTCAAAGTGTAATGCCTGGGATACACATATACCCGCTATTGAGAGGGAAAGATTATTACAAAAAAAAATTAGTGAAATGCTACTTTTAGGAACATTATGAGGAAACTAGAGAAGAACCAGAAGATTATTATGGATGAGAATATAAACCATTTACAAGAGAGAATTTATTAGCTCACCTAATCTTTATGCGTTCGAAAAGAGTAACGATTTAAAGAAAAGAGTTGTAGCAATTATAAGGAAAAGCCACCTGTGAAGAGGGCACGTTGTTAAGAGGATATATATTTATAACAGAAAAAAATGAAACATTAATAAGGGTAGTTCCGAATTAATGGTGATGAGACATGAGATATTTGTAGTCGAAATATTGGCACGATGGACGCAGCAGTGGTTATTTACACTGTGCGTAATCGATGAGTTTAGCAAAATTACATAACCCTCATATACATTTACATAATTTTGAGGTCTCTCGACAAATGCAACAGCGATCGCAGATAACCAGATGAGAGGCTTCAAACTATCCTCAAAAGCAAAATCCAACTCTTGTACAGGTATATGTTTATTAACCTCTCTATACATTAGTGCAAATAATAAATTAACCAAGGCAAAAAATCACCGAAAACATAAATAAACAGCTAAACAGCACATGCTGCAGCTACGTAATCACAAACATTTAAAAAAGTATATATAGCAAATATAATAAATGAAGAAAAATGTTGCTGAAAACCAATATAACAGAAGTCGTGTTAGAAGTAAAATGTTCAAATTTAGAGACTGCTTTTCATTTGTTCCAAATCAATTGTGACAAAGTAGGGGATGAGTCGAGTCAAAGGAAACACACTTTTTACCCAAGAACAACACAAGACAAGACAAGAAAAAAAATACCAGTCAAACACAAAATAAAACAAAATCATCGGCATTGGAGGAGAGAACAGCAAGAGGGTAACTGTTTCACGTATTTCACTGTCACTGTTGTGCTAGAACCAATGTTGTTTTGGTTGAGTCAACATCTTAGACAATAAGCAGGATCTTAAACCTGGAAGTGCAGTTGCGTTGAAGCTCTCGCCAGGTGCATGTCAATTCATTCGTAGCAAGAAACAAAACAAACAACACATACAGTTGCTTATTGGGTGTATAAATAGTAGCAATTTTGCAATTTAGGCAATTGCAAGCGCAATATATGAATTGTTTCGCTGTATTTTTTTTCTTTGAGTGACGAAAATCACACGAAAAGAAAGATGTATTAAGAACAGAGAGGTTTATTATTTGACCGGATGGATCCTATTTTATAGATCCCTTTCTGCAAAGTGCAAGAATGATGAAACTAGCGCTAACTGTTATTTTAATTTATTACATATATTTTTTATATTTTTCACTCATATTACTGTCTTATTTATATGTAAAATAAAAACAAACAAACAAACCATACAACCATTAAACAGCCAACGTTAGGAACACACGGTACACGCGTTACGGTTGGGTGTCATGAAAGTGAAATGATTTAGCGTAACAGAAAACATGTTGTTGTAAGTGATTAACACGTTTTACATGTGAACCTAGTAATAAAAGAAGCAAAAAAAACATTACACCAATGATTTTGGTTCCACAGACGATTTAGTTGCGAAAGAACATATTATCCCTTGGTTAGTTGTTTTTACATACATTGCATGTCAGTTTGTCACGTATTCTTGGTTGCCATCATCCTGCGCTTAGTTCGTTACTTCACTGTACACGTGGCATGTTACGGATAAGGTATTATTATAGTTAAATTCATCATCGGTAGTGATGTAAAGGTATTGTATTTAAAGAATTCCATCTTCGATACATCATATATTAGTGAATCATACAACGAAAGTTTGGATTCACAATTCTGAATTGAGATATAGAGATATTTTATATAGAGTTTCAAAATAGGTTTTTATGTTTCCATATGCATAAATGCATTTTTTCATCGAAAACGATTTTCCTACCACTCTCTAAAGAAATATTAATAAGGGAGTTGCGACAGTTTTTAATGCACTATGGGGTGTAATTAATGATGTACCCCAGCGTAGAGAAGAAACATCACAGGGAGAGTGTAGAGTTAGTTTGTTCTTACTAGGAGAGAGAGAGAGAGAGAGAGAAAGCACGCTGCAAATCGTTCGAGGACATAACAGTTATTTTATTGCAGTAAAACTCGTCTTATCGCTTCCCGTCGCTTCCGTTCTCCACAGTGATGACCCCGACGTGATTTCGCGGTATCCGGAAATAAATTCTTGTTTGTGCGCGGCAAAACGGTCGAGTTTTTTCGTTCGGCTCGATTACGACGCTTCTAACCTCAATCCGCCATGTCTTCTGATGGAAATCAAGAAGCACGTGCAGCCGCCGCAGTGTCAGTGAAACTTCCAGAATTCCGAAAGTCGGACCCGGAGATGTGGTTTGCACAGGCGGAAGCGCAATTCGTCCTCGCAAACATCACGAAGGATGAAACTAAGTTTTACCACATTGTGGCGAAGGTGGACCAGTCAGTTATCTGCCATATCGCTGACTTGGTATCGACTCCTCCTGCCCAAGATAAATACAAAACAGTGAAGGAACGTTTGATTGCACGCTTCGCTCTCTCGCCCGAATCCCGGCTGGAACGGCTCATTTGATCGTTTGATCTCGGCAACATCTGTTGGCCAAGATGCAGGAGCTGGTAACGGAACTCAACGTCAACGAAAATTTACTTAAGATGTTCTTGCAGCGGATGCCGTCACACATTCGACCAGTTCTAACGATTAGTGACGGTACCTTGGCCTTATTGGCGGAAATGGCCGTCAAGATGTTCGAGACCCCGCAGTCGGCGGCAGTGTCACCTTCTGCTGCGGCAAACGAACTGGAACACATGAAGGAGCAGCTCGAGGTTCTTTCGGCAGAATTTTGTCGTTTCAAAGTTGATGCTTCGGTCGATCGAAACCGTTGTCGCAGCCGCTCAGACGCGAGAAGCAGACGCAATCTGTTGGTACCATCGGAAGTACGGCCAGCAAATTCAGCGATGCAAAAAACCGTGCCTGTACAGCAGTTCAAAAAACTAAATCTCAACTCACCTGATTCGGCTGATGTGTGTGGAGTTTTTTCAAGTCGACGATTAAAGTTGTTCGACAAAACAAGTGGCCTTCTGAAACTGAAAAGTGAAACTTCTGGGAACGATTCCGTTCGTGCTACATGCGGCGAACGGCTCCGAAATAAGAACGTTTTCAACGCAGTTTATCACCACGGATCTAAGACTCAGGCGGCGAATTACGTGGAACTTCCTGGTTTCGGATGTCAACCACGTCATAATCGGCGCTGATTTTTCAGCTCACTTCGGGCTCCTCGTCGATATGAAGAACTGCAATCTGATCGATGTCAAAACGAATCTGATGATGTGATGATAACACACGTTCATTCCATTACCACTGTCAGCTTGAATCATGGAGTACCGAGAGATAACACTTCCGGCTACACTGCAAGCAGCGACGCAGCATGATGTCATGCACCACATCGTCACCAAAGGACCACCTGTGGCATCGAAAATGAGAAGAATGCATCCGGGTAAGCTGCAAGCTGCCAAGGTGAAGTTCGCGCTGATGTCCGAGCTCGGTATCTGTCGATCATCATCTAGCAGCTGGACCAGTCCACTCCACTGTGTGGCCAAGAAAAACGGACAGTGGTGATTCGTCGGTTACTACCGACGCCTGTACGAAGCAACAGTCTCCGATCGCTATCCGGTTCCGCAGGTGCACGACCTTCTTAACGCACTGCAAGGTAAGAACGTTTTCACTACCTTAGACTTAGAGAGAGCTTACCACCAGATTCTGATCGAGGAAGCCGATATCCCAAAAACAGCGGTGATAACGCCAGTATGTAGTTCGGTTTGTGCAACGCCAGTCAAACATTTCAACGCTTCATGCACAAGATACTGGGTGATCTCGACTTCGTGGTGGTGTTTATTGACGACTTTCGCTTTGCGTCGAAGTCCTTGTCGGAACACGAAGAACACGTGCGAGTGGTGTTTGAGAAACTCAAACTAAATGGCTTGGGTATCAACATCTCGAAATGTAAATTCGCACATACTGAAGTTGAATTTCTTGGTTATCTGGTGAACCGTGAAGGTATCAAGCCGCTTCCATCTTGGATACGAGCTGTGCTGCCTCCGAATTCGAACGGCCTTCAACAATCAAGGAACTCCGCAGATTCTTAGCTTTAGTCGATGTTTACAAACGGTTCATTCCTAAAGCGGTGGAAGTGCAATTGGACTTGCGTCGACTGATACCCGGAAATCGTAAGAACGATAGCAGGAAGCTTCAGTGGGACGATTCGTCGTTGTCAGCCTTCGACCGTTGCAAACAGTCACTCGCTGAGTCTGCTACATTATCCCGACTCAATCAAGGATTTAGCGTTGATGATTGACGCTTCGAGGAAAGAAGTAAAAGTAAAAAAATGTCAAAATTTAAAAAAATATCATTTAAAGGGGGAATGCTTCTTAGAGTGTCAAACTATCTTAATCATCGATCGAGTTTCCCCCTGCTGCAATTACGGCCCTCACATGCTTCCGGAATGCGCGGCAGGTACTAATAATGTAGCCTGGATTCATTTCGTTTCAGGTACGGGTCAATGTTTGTCTGAGGTTTGCTGTGCTCGGGTGGCGTTTAGAACAGACCTAGGATGGGGCTCTTGTTGAAATAGAACATTTGACTTTAGGCCGTTGTACTCTTTGATCCATTGGAGGACACACTTACTTAAAATCCCGATATAGACCTCCGTGGATGTTTGATCAGATACACGTTTCTATGCTCATCGGGCGAGTTTTGACGTAGGACTACGTCTTTCATTTCTATACCGGGGTGTAAAATCAAAGTTTCGAAAACGAAAGCGTTACGCCGGAGACCGAGATTTTGAGCGTTAATAGCTCCTAAACAACTGAACGAAATGGTATGATAAACAATTCATTCGAAAGATAAAATGTCTACGCGTTATATACTTGTTACTTTTTGATCCAAAAACTTGTTTCAATAGTCTTAAAATTGCTTTCAAAACAGGCTATTGAAATCACCAATCGGTATATAAGCGAGCGGCGCTCGGAAATCCACTCAGTTCTAATTGAACAGCGATTGGAGCATGTTGTCGCTGTTGCGGTGAAGCTCTTTATTTATCATGAAAGCGCGGATGAACGGTGTCACCAAGAGCCTGTTTGTGCACCCTATGCCAGAAGGGAATCTATCAGGAGGAGAGTGATGCCACAAACGGTTCCCTGGGAAGACATCGCTACACACACATACACGCGCGGCTATTAACAGGTGGTTATCGAGTTGGCATTAACCACTGGTGGGCTTCCAGTATCGAGGAAAATGTGGAAATATCTAATCGTTACTGAGAATAATCTGCCAGTTCCTCTGGGAATTTTCCAAATATATTCATGTGAAAGAGTTTAATTGAATGTTTTCTATCCATGTTACACTGTGACCAAATATGTTTCAATCAAGTGCTATTAACAGGTGGTTATCGAGTTGGCATTAACCAATGGTGGGCTTCCAGTATCGAGGAAAATGTGGAAATATCTAATCGTTATTGAAAATAATCTGCCAGTTCCTTTGGGAATTTTCAAAATATATTCATGTGAAAGAGTTTAATTGAATGTTTTCTATCCATGTAACACTGTGACCAAATACATTTGGTTTTGTGGTTTTTCAATCAATCGCAATTAACAGGATAGCTTCAGAAGATTATTCTTCCCCATCAGTAGGATATTTCCGTATCCAATATTGTATGCGCCCGCAATCGATTATTGCTCAGTCGTCGAAAGTTCCGAGCTCAGAGAGTTCATTCCCCTCTAGTTTGCCTTCCAAATTGCCATCGTAAACCACACCTTCTCTCGGTTCAATCACACACAAAAAGCATACTTAAGCGATATTCTGGTGGTGAGACACATTCATTTTTCGTGAGGACATCGACAAGACAACATCGTTGCCTAACGTGCTGGAGGAGGTGGACGGCGAAGGATCGACACATACACGCGCAGAACTCTTTCCGTTAGGATGCCATTCAGCATCGAGAAAGTTCCGGAAAGATCTAATCATTGCTGGAAAATAATCTGCCAGTTCCTTTGGGAATTTTCAAAATATATTCATGTGAAAGAGTTTAATTGAATGTTTTCTATCCATGTTACACTGTGACCAAATATGTTTCAACCAAGTGCTATTAACAGGTGGTTATCGAGTTGGCATTAACCACTGGTGGGCTTCCAGTATCGAGGAAAATGTGGAAATATCTAATCGTTACTGAAAATAATCTGCCAGTTCCTCTGGGAATTTTCAAAATATATTCATGTGAAAGAGTTTAATTGAATGTTTTCTATCCGTGTAACACTGTGACCAAATATTTTTCAATCAAGTACTATTAACAGGTGGTTATCGAATTAGCATTAACCACTGGTGGGCTTCCAGTATCGAGGAAAATGTGGAAATAACTAATCGTTACTGAAAATAATCTGCCAGTTCCTCTGGGAATTTTCAAAATATATTCATGTGAAAGAGTTTAATTGAATGTTTTCTATCCATGTTACACCGTGACCAAATATGTTTCAATCAAGTGCTATTAACAGATGGTTATCGAGTTGGCATTAACCACTGGTGGGCTTCCAGTATCGAGGAAAATGTGGAAATAACTAATCGTTACTGAAAATAATCTGCCAGTTCCTCTGGGAATTTTCAAAATATATTCATGTGAAAGAGTTTAATTGAATGTTTTCTATCCATGTAACACTGTGACCAAATATGTTACAATCAAGTGCTATTAACAGGTGGTTATCGAGTTGGCATTAACCACTGGTGGGCTTCCAGTATCGAGGAAAATGTGGAAATATCTAATCGTTACTGAAAATAATCTGCCAGTTCCTTTGGGCATTTTCAAAATATATTCATGTGAATGAGTTTATTTGAATGTTTTCTTTCCATGTAACACTGTGACCAAATATGTTTCAATCAAGTGCTATTAACAGGTGGTTATCGAGTTGGCATTAACCACTGGTGGGCTTCCAGTATCGAGGAAAATGTGGAAATATCTAATCGTTACTGAAAATAATCTGCCAGTTCCTTTGGGAATTTTCAAAATATATTCATGTGAAAGAGTTTAATTGAATGTTTTCTATCCATGTAACACTGTGACCAAATACATTTGGTTTTGTGGTTGTTCAATCAATCGCAATCAACAGGATAGCTTCTGAAGATTATTCTTCCCCATCAGTAGGATATTTCCGTATCCAATATTGGATGCATAAAACCTTGTGCCTCCAACGTAACGCTCTCGTTTTCGAAGTTCTCCAAATATTCATTCATTCAGAATGAATTCAGATTCAACTTCATACAAATGATCTCTATATCAACGAGAGTCCTACGTCACCCTTGCGGTTATACCATAGATATAA
This sequence comes from Toxorhynchites rutilus septentrionalis, assembly GCF_029784135.1. Classification (NCBI taxonomy): domain Eukaryota; kingdom Metazoa; phylum Arthropoda; class Insecta; order Diptera; family Culicidae; genus Toxorhynchites; species Toxorhynchites rutilus. The sequence goes on from NC_073746.1 coordinate 229,920,693, forward strand.
CCCACTTCCTGTTTTTTACAGGGAGAGAACACATATTGCGATCGATTCTGGATTTTGATACGGGATCGACGTTAACCCTTTGCCGTATGATTTAATTTCCAACAACAGGGCCCAAACACGAGCACAGCGAGTCGTTTCGATACTCTGCTGAGTGTGTAGCGATCGTAGCAGTCACGCATCATCATACGCATGAAGCATGTATCAATTTCACATCGATAGACGACGAGTGAGGCTCGATTTTGTACGTTCTGGCACAGTCTAATCGCCACGAGTGTGGTTCGACGTTATACGTGAAGGGGTTAAACATGCTCTTATCGGTGAACAGGGTTACCGGATTTTTTCGCTTGAGGATGTTCAAGATTTTCTTACATCGCTCAACTCGTAGCTCCCGGATGTGATTGGTAATCATCTGAGGTTCTTTCCGTGCTCTCGATTTCGCCCCAAAATCTTCCTTTACGATCTTTCGTGCCGTAATGTCGCTGATCCCATATTCCTTCGCCATTTTCCTCATTAAACGCACTGGATTTGCCCGAGTCTTCCTTTTGATGGCAGCGATAACCATCGGGATACGAGCTGGCCGCAAACGACCTGTAGTCACCTTTGTGGATAGTTGGCATTTCTTTCCTCGGCCTAAGACCCTGTTCTTGATCCATCGGGACACTCCCACGGCGATTGAAATGTCTGTTTGCGACTTTTGCGCGTGAGGCAAATCACGAATACGCTACTTTTTCGTCATGGTACAACTGTGAAACTAAGGAAATCGGCTTCTTTTATTCACTGCCTATTATGATATGAATTATAGCTTACATGCACGCAAAAAAATATAGGATTGAGTGCGAATCTTTTCGGCGTATTTACTATAATAGCCTACGAAACCCAATTGTGAAGTGAAGTATAGAAAATCATGTGGTTTAGGTATACTTTTGATCAGAAAGTACCGGGAATTTTTATATAAGGGACGGCCTTTAGTTCCCTCGTCGCTTAGAGGCGAATGGACTGAAAAGAGGCTTTACTTTAATCCAACATCATCATCATCCCTCGTCGCATTCTCTTCGATCTCCTCGATCGACTGGAATATCTTTCCACGAAGTGGCAACTTCAAGTTTGAGGAATAAAAAAAGATCGCGTGGTGCCATATCAGGTGAATATGGTGCTTGCTCGATGGTATTTGCTTGATGTTTGGTCAAATAATTCAGTACAATTTGGGCTCGATGCGATGGGGCGTTTTTATCATGCAAAATCCAATAATTGTCGGTCCATTTGTCCCAGAAATATTTTTTGCTAAATTACATATATGATGCTAAACTACACACTACACTACATTTTTCACATTTTTTTTTTTAACTGGATATTTTCGTCTTCTTCTGTGCACAACCACCGATAAAAATATGATCGAAATAACCAACAGTACAAGTGAGACCAGCAAGTATTTTATCACCTCTAACCGCAGGTAGACTTTAACACTTTGCGGACCGCTCACGAGATTTCTCGTGTTTCGTGTCCCATCCGTTGCGGACCGCTCACGAGATTTCTCGTTTTCGCGTTCCTTCTTTACGGACTTGTGTGAAATTAGCGGATAAAAGTTTTTGTTGCGTGCAAGTTTTTGTTCAACGTCTTGATAGATTTAATGAATAATGAATTATTTCAATTGAAATAAATTGATTGTTTATCAAGTAACAACCTTCAAAATCATGATCATTAGATAGAAAATTGAATCATTCATCTTCCCGCATAATACATTTTTTTCTTGATCATGACAGAGAAAAGTTATAGACTGAAACGAGAGCAGGGGTCAATATAGGAAAATTTACAGAATTTGAAAATCGAAAAAAAAATGTTCGAATAGAGTTATCGAAGTATTACCTATCTTCCAGACACAACTTTATCAATCGAAAAAGGGTATGAGAAAAGTTATAAGCCAAGTTGTATGGAAGAAATTAATTATGTTCAAGAAAATTGAAAAAAGTTATTTGAAAGGACCCAAAACACATTCTCGAGATAGTACTCATTCGATATAGAATATATTTATCTATCTTTAGCAAAATTTCCGTGTGTCGGAAAAGCGTCTAAGAGAAGTTATAGGCCAAAACCTATACAACTTGTATGGTGGAAATAAACTAATTTAAAGAAAATTGAAAAAAGTTATTTGAAAGGACCCAAAACACATTTTTTGAGATAATAGTCATTGAATAAAGAATACTTTCATCCATCTTCAGCCAAATTTTCGTTGGCCGGAAAAGAGTCTGAGAAAAGGTATGGGCCAAAATGTATACAAGTTGTAGGAGAGAAATTAATAAATTTTTGGAAATTGGAAATAGAATTTTTTCACACTCAAAAAAAAAAAGGAACAGAGTGCGAAGTCGAAATTTTCAGGCGATTTTTGAAATGCTTTAAAATTGTGAAATATAAACGCATGAAGAAGGGATATAAATCTCTTTGAAGCATAATTTACATGGATATACACGGAATATTTTACAGAGAAATTTGTATTTCGGTGTATGTAGATGCAGTAGATAAAAATATCGGGAAGAAATAAGAAAACAATTTCTTTCTGTTTTTTCAAAGATAGCGAATCCAATTAACGTTATAAACTATCTTTCGTTTGATTTCTATAACGTTGTTGTAGACCATTCAGTACTGAGATATTATTGTATGAACGAAAAATTTCGAATTCGTATTTGATAATAAATAGTTCAATAAATAATCATCGAAAACATTTTGGAAAACTCTAATAAATTCTATACACCCAGGATTTTTTTACGCAGGGGATAGAATTTTGTTATAATTTGTCGCGGTACACCATAGTAGATGTACTTTGAGTATTTTCTCAAATTTTCATTTTCAAGACTATTGAGAATGGGGAAAAAAAGAAAAACTCATTTTTTCACTATAGCTCTTACAGTGAACCATATAGGAGAATTATCTTATTATTATCTGAAAAAAATCACATTTATCTATAAAAGAGGTAGAAACACATTTAAATACGAATTATCTCTTCTCTTGAATGGCACTATCGTTCCAGTGGAACTTTTGCCTTCTCAACATAGCATATTACTTGCGTCATTTTGAGTAGTACTTTGTTGAAATTTCTATGCCGAATAACACGCCTTGAATGTACGCGTGACCGCAGTGCAAGTCGGAAGAATTTTCTTTGACGAAAAATCCCCCGGCCAGAACGGGAATCGAACCCGAACCCCCGGCATGATAGTGTGGGACGCTAACCACTCGACCACGGGAGCACTATGAAAATACGAATTATAGTAGTACTGAATATCTAAATACTAAAAAAAATCAATATTTCAAGATTTTTTTAGTACTTCAATTTTATAGGAATTTATTTTTTAATTATATTTCTCGATATATCATGATATGATGCACTTTCAGTATTTTTTTTTCATTTTTTATCTCAAAGCTATTGAGAATGCTAAAAATTGAAAGGTACGTTTTTCACCTTAGATCATATGGATAGGGATTCGAAAAATAGTCAAAAATTCTATACAATAGAAAATTTTTACTTCCTTTTTACTTTTTACTTCCTTACCCAGCCAGTCCCTTTCCCCCGTAACACTCGTGAACGTTTTGGCCAATATCTTTTCTCATACCCTTTTCGGACCAATGAAAATATGGCTGAAGATAAATAAAAATATTTTTTATCGAATGAGTACTATCTCGAAAATGTGTTTTGAGTCCTTTCAAATAACTTTTTCCAATTTTCTTTAAATTAATTTATTTCACCCATACAAGTTGGACATGTTTTGGACTATAACTTTTCTTTGACCCTTTTTCGACCAATAAAAGTTTGGCTAAAGATAGATAAAAATATTCTCTATTGAATGAGTATTATCTCGAAAATGTGTTTTGGGTCCTTTCAAATAACTTTTTCCAATTTTCTTTAAAATAAATTATTTGCCCCATACAACTTGGCCTATAACTTTTCTCAGACCCTTTTCCGATTAATAAAATTTGTTGCTGGAAGATAAGTAAAATATTTCTCTATCGAATAACTTCGATAACTCTATTCGAACATTTTTTTTTTGATTTTAAAAATTCTGCATATATTCCTATCTATAACTTTTCTCTGTCACGATCAAGACAAAGATGAATTTTGTGGAAAGATGAATGATTCTATTTCTAATGAGCATGGTAATGAATGGTTTTGGTTTCGTTACTTGATAAACACTCAATTTATTTCAACTGAGATAATTCATTAAATCCAGCAAGACGTTGAAAAGAAACTTGCACACAACAAAAACTTTTATCCGCTGAACTTTCATCCACTAGCTTCACACATAGAGGCGAATGAACTGCAAAGTTTAAAGCCTCTTAAAAACTTGCAAGCAAAGCAAGCAACTTCACACAAGTAAAAACGTGCGATCCCAGGCGTATGTCTTACATATTTCTTCCCGGTCCTTAAAGTGTTAATATGACTGAAAATCCTACAGCTGGCCATCTTCGCAAAAATGTCCTCGGAAGGTGACACTGAATACCGTTAGCCATTGGTGGTTTGAGTTCGAAGACTGGACTTTGAGAAACAGTTTGATAACCGTCTTATTACATAGACATATTGGGTGTTCTCATAATCAGAACAAATCCATCCAGGCTATGCCGAGAATGTCGAGATGATCGTTAGGAGATGCAATAAACCACGTACCATCCCGTGTGGTGTTGTTGAGGGTTATATTGCACACCAGTTCTGCAATCGTTTCGAGAGGTTCCCCTATAGGAGTTCTCTTGGAGGTACGCATTAAATAGCATCTGGCCAGCATCCAGCTGAAATTGAAATACTTTGCCCCGAGGCTATACCCAAGATGACAGTACCGTCATGGAGGGTGGGAGGTTGGAACCCTGAAAACAAATTTATTACGGAAACCGTGGCAGAAAGGCAAAGATTTCCGAAGATGATATCAAGATCTACATGGACGATTTCAATGCGAAGATTGTCTCTGACAACACAGACTATGAGCGTTCCATGGGCCGTCATGGTCTAGGAGAGCTGAGCGAAAACAGTGAGCTGTTTGCGGAATTTTGTGACAACAACGACATTTTAATTGGAAGATCGATGTCTCCCCATAGATCATGCACAAGGTCGCGTGGCTTCCTGCAAAGGCTTTACCGAGAATTAGATTAACCACATCTGCATCGGTCGAGTGTGTAGATGGAGCCTGAATGATGTACGGAATAAACGGAATAAACAGGCCATAGGAATATCTGCGAGTCGCCCAAGGTGGAAATCTTTCACGATGTCACTATGTTCTCGTGATGGAACTCGACAAAATCAATTAAGTAGGTGAGTAAGCCGCACTTTTGCAGCGTCGTTCAACCTTCCAGCATCTTTGTCGAAAAGGTCGACATGGCAAGAAAACCAAACGTCGAATGTGTGCACATTATCTTCATCGTAGACAAACTCCGACATGTTGGTAAAGAGAGTTTCCAAGGAGTCCTGCGGCGATTCGCCGTGGGTTGAGTTGCTAACGGCAAGCTGAATGCAGATAGCTATTAAGATAAGATTTACGACACCAGCACCTCATGTTCGTTGAGGATCTGCCCTGAAAAGTGCTGTGCTGTGTTTCTTCTTCTTCTTCTTTGTTTTAAAGAGGCTTTAAACTTTGTGCTAAATATCGCCATGGTCCCTATCTACGATATTTAGATTCACGAAAACGTTTTTTTTTTGAACGAACGTGTAATTTTATAAATAGAATTTTATAAAGATGCCATGCTTCCACACTGTGATTGCGGTTATTCAGATGAGTTGTTTGATAATGTAGTTGGAAATTTTCATCTAAGCTAAACATGCGATTCAATTTTTTCAGTATGTGTGATTTGTTTCATTTGCAGATTAACAGGATTAGGGAGGAATAAGGTATCGAGATGTTAACGGAATAATTATGGACAACGCGATAATTTTAAACATCATTTCAAATCATGAATGAATCTATTCATTCATTAAATTAATTCTGAACATTAGATTCAGAATACTGTGTTCATGTTTCGATGTTTATTCCATCCATATGATTTTTTATTCAAAATCCTAATCATATTCGAATGTTACACAAACCATGGCTGTTGAGCAAAATCATATTTGCATGAAAATCATAAACTCACAAACCATGAAAATCACTAAAGATATGTTTGTGACCAAGTTATTTACATTTTAGAGAAATTTATAAATGAAATATACATAGATTTTCCCGCTAAAACTAATAAACATTAACTAGCGTAGTTGGAAATTGTCTGAACACAGATTCTTATAACCATAAAAATATCGCGCTTCGGTGTAAATACTAGATGGTGAAAAGCCGACATCAAAGAGAAAATTATTAAGTCTATCATCGCTAGCACTAATTGGAACATTCTAGATCCAATGGAGGTAAATATCGAATTTATGTTTCATAAAAATCTAATCTTGACCAAATAACTAAAAAACACACAATTTGTTATTCGATGAAAAAAAAACATACTATCCACTGTATCAACCTGTAACTTTTGCTACCGCATGATGCGACACTATTTCTCAACTTTCTGAAACAAATACAATTTTTGGAAGCAAATATTATCATTCGAACGTGTTGCGGTGGCGGGGGGAAAATGGAAACAACATTAAAAGGAGTCGTACTTCTTTTGAGCTGTCAAGCAAACAAAACTTTTGTCAATTATATACTCCGAGACTGGGTTTCCGTTGGAACGAAACGGGAAGTTCAAGCACATACAACAAAATGTAAAACACGAAAAACGAAAACACATACACACAATTGACCAGCAAATGCACGGATGCTTTTGTATGATTCGACCGGATCTCCGGAACGTCGAACAGTAGCTTAGTAATTGGAGACATCATATTTTGCTAAAATTCCACGAAACGATGAAACAACACGGTCGCGTCGAATTTGTAGTGAATAATATGTATAGATTACATTAAACATTATTGAAAACTGCGTTTGAATGACAGAGTATTCTTTGTATGATGTATATCCGTTCAGTTTCAATGTTACCTGTATAAACTGTAACATACGAATTGTATTTGTAGCCATTAAAGGAAACGTTAGTGGCTTGGCCGTCAAAAGAGTTGTTTTTTGTATTATTGAACAGCAAAACGTACTCAGTTCGTGTTCGTGTTATGAGAATTATTATTGTTGCGCTAGAAGCCAAATTGGTCCTCTAGACAGTCATCAAGTACTAATCCAACATCCCTAGCGAACGTGTTGATGTGAATAAATGTATAGCCCAAATCGATTCCTCCTGTGGATATAAACCAATCTTAACAGAATACTTATGATGAACAAATGTTAGAAAAGCAGAAATATATTGCAAGAGAACAAGGAAACATGAAACATACAAAATAAAATTGAATTTCATTGGAACGGATGAAATAAAAATCAAAACTGTTATATCATAATATATTTCATAAGATTTCAAGTTGACCTACTGACCTACTGAAGACAGTAAACACAAGTCATACACGCATATTGTTCGTAAATCCAGTAATGAATAATTTATGAGCCCAAATGTTTAATGTCATATACAAGCGTCTATGCTAGAGAAGAGTAAATATATAATGAATATAATAATAAATCAGTAATTTACCTCTGTCGTCTAAGAACAGTTTACAAATCAACATTAAGCTTGATAGAAATGCATACAGTATATTTTATCACAGCCCTTTCATACTGATACATATATACATTGTGAATAACACCAGCTATCCGACCTCTATTTACAGTGCTCTTAAATTATGATGGCGTTTGCCCAGGGCAACAGGGTTTTACCCAAACTGACGTTGTTGGCCTTTCCGTTGGCGAATAATACATAGTCTACCTTTTTTCCGGAAGAATAGTTATCTTGATTATGTTGTCACCGCTTTGAGTTGATTAGTCGTTGAGACGACATCGTTTGATTTCCAAAAAGCAACACATCAGTTCTACTTATCACCCAAGAACATTTATTGTTCGATATTTCTGCAATAAGATTAAAACATGTACGCGATCAAAACAGCTCAGCTACCTGTTTTGACAAGAAAAACCACGGTACCACTTAGGATTAACGGTTCTTTGCTGGAATGTGCTTGAAGAATGCAAAAGTGCATAAGCGTGGGTTTCCTTTAATCAGCAGTTTTCGCCGGGTAGTAATATAACCTTATATATTCTGCAACAAGCTAACGAAATGTCGCATACCCGGGAGCGTTTATTCACGTGACATGGAAATACTATGAAATATCTGTCAACCTGCAAAAACTCTCCCCAGAGCAAAAGGATCCTTTGTGCGGTACTCCAAAATACTTGTGCACAGCAATGTCAATTTACGTTGCATAAAAAAGAGCAGTGCTTGAAATTTGGTACTTGTGGAGACGGAAATGAAGGACCAGTAAAAATGACTTTTGCTTGACTACGTCTTTCCACAATGGAAATAAAAATATAGTTAAGGGTTGATTCTATGGTATATGCGTTCAAAGTAGCACAGAAAAACTCTGTAAAATGTATATTTTCTTTTGTGATAACCCATTATCATTTGTTCATTTACAGAACTACTGGTATACACTGTTCACGCATAGGAATGTAATGGTAAATAATAAAGACAGATTTCGCTTCAACAAATCGATGATTGGCAGCACCCTCTCATTGAAACTTTGTGGGTGTGAGAATTAGGATTGGAGATCGTTTTAGAAAAAAGTTCGATCTTGAGGAATCAATTTCTTGAACGGTATAGGGATCGATTTACTGATTGAATCGGTACCTGGGAATCGACCTTTGAAAAATGAAATGCCGTTTCTAATGTATCTACTAATTCAATATGGGTATTGTCTTTTCTTAAGGGGGTATTCTAGTCTAGAAATCTGAAAAAATCGAAATTTTTTTTTACCATATTTCTGTAGTTTAGGCATTCAAGAATATACTCTAGAAAGGACTTATCGAAAATCCTATTATTTACCTAGTTAGAGCCATCTTAGTGATGTGGTATCTAACCTGTTACGGCCATCACAATGAACTTCAAACGCGTTTCTCTCGGAACTAGTTTTTTTCTAACTGGCGTACACGATATCTCAAGTTCTACTGAACCGATTTATGTCAAATTTATATGAAAATAATCTGCATACATCTCTCTATCGCATGAACCAATAAAAAATTATAACTTTTTAATTTTACTATTTTTAAAAAATCGGTAAACGCAAAAAAACGTTTTAAACAGCATTTTTGTTTTCAAACGGCCGCCATTTTGTTAAAACCCATGTTTTTGACTTGTCCGAGGTTCATGCCATAGCGACATCTTTACTGATTCAGAATCTGTTCGATTTTTTTGTTTCAGATAACCAGAAGGACTGGAATCGTGTACGCCATGGCACAACTTTTTTTTGAACACCCTCACTTCACCAGCATGTAACTATTCTAATTATGAATATTTTTTTTCCGTCCTATTTTTGTTTTATTGTTGAAAGATAGATAAACGAATAATGATATAATGGATAGTAAAAATATTCTTTGTTTTATTTTTACGGAGTTCGAAAAAACGTCCGAAATTCGTGTCTCTACACTAGAATACCCCCTTAAAACTAAACCTACCACGAGGGGTCAAATGACCCATTTTAAACTTTCAGTCAAAATTTTCTTGCAAATTACATTGTCACAACATCATTTGCCTACACTACTTTTCCTAAAACATGCATGGAATGTATTTTTCAGTGTTTACTCCTGTCTTGTTTTTTTTACTGAGAAATATATGTAACTAGCTGACCCGGCAAACTTCGTCCCGCCCAAAATTTGTTTTTTTGCTATCGATACCTTCAATCATTCACGTTTTCTCACTAAGCGCAAGTAATGAGTCCAATCGCAGATCTGTTTATTGATGAATCTTCTAATCGACCCCGTTGAATTTAAATTTAACTATAAAATTCCAAGTACTTCTACCAAAGCTCATCATTATAATATCAGATTATTGTCAGACACAATTCTCGTTCAAGATTTTTCAACCACATGTTTCTCAGTCACGTGAAATAAATGTTTGATACAGAAAATATGATAGAATAAAGACAGACCCTCCCCTCTTTTCCCCTCAGAGAGGGGGGAGGAGTGTCTATTCACCATACAAACGTTTCGTGCCCCAAAATCTTTACGTGACAAATTTGGCTCCATATACTTGATTAGTTTTCGAGTTATGCAGAATTTTTTTCTTCATTTGCCCACCCTAAGAGAGGGGAGAGGAGTGTCGAACCACCATAGAAACATTTATTGCACCCTAAAACCTCCACATGCCGAATTTGGTTTCGTTTGCTTGATTAATTCTCGAGTAATGCAGAAATTTGTGTTTCACTTGTACGGCAGATCACATATCAAATTTAAATTATTAAAAAAATGTACTGGTGGGGCGAAATTGACAGTGATGTGTTGAGATCACATCCAATACATGATGGTAAGTGATGGAAAAAGTATGCAACTCTTTTTTCGTTTTTCTGTTTGTTCTTTTTCAGTTGTTGGACAAACAAACGATGAGAGAGAGCGAAATTATTCATCTCGTGAGAGATAAACCTCTACGCTTCTTATATTACAAACCTGTCCATATTTCTCCCACTATATGTCAATATTACCCGCATCGACAAAAACGTTCTACTTTTCATTCTATTGGAATTAAACAGTAAAAAACATTGAAACAATTTTTTTTTTGTAAAACATTTGGCCGATTTATTTGAAAAACAGTATATTGAATTGCACGGAACTGTATTTAAGTTCTGGAAAGTATGAGTTTTCAAAGATATAATTGTAGTTCTCCTTAACATGTCCGTATTGCCCCACCTCCCCTACCACTGCGAATTGGTCGTAAGCACATGAATCGGTTGCTAGACATGCGTATGCAGAGAACAAGCATTGCAATATGTGAACGGGCACTGTGGATAGAGGAAATATTGTAATGTAAGCCCCGCCCGATGGCAACTTATTGAAACGGTTAGAACGTAAAGGCAAAGCTTTTACAATTAAGGTTCGGCAGTCTACTGAAAGAAGCAATCAGTCGGTGATGACGAGGCTTTTCTCAAGGTAGACGATTTTTTTTTCATAATTGGCTTTTTTTTTGCCTTTAGCCTTGGCGAATAAACTGCAGAAGTTTTTTATAGAGGCTAATTCAACTATCTCTCTCTCTCTCCCTCTCTCAGTTTCAGTGTTCAGTTGATGAGGCGCCTGAGCATAAAACCAATGTGTATGTGTGATAGATGAAAATAATCTAAAGACATTCTAGTGGGGGTGAACATTGAAAATAATGTCCGAATAATTTGAAAAGAGAATCCGCGAAGCCCGTTTAAAGACGGGCTTGGGCTGTAGAGGGTTAGAGAGGGGGTAGGAGTGGTGAATCACCATAAAACATTTCTTGTCCCCTTAAACCTTCATATGTCAAATTTGAGTCCGTTTGCATGCTTTATTCTCGAGCTATTCAGAAGTTTGTGTTTTATTGGTATGACAGCCCCCCATTAGAAAAAGGGGAGGAGTGTCGTACTGCAATCAAAAACATTTCTTGGCTCCTAAAATCTCTAAATGCCAAATTTGGTTCCATTTGCTTCCTTAATTCTTGAGTTATGTAGTGATTTGTGTTTATTTTGTATGGCAGCCCCCCCCCCTACTTTTTGATCCAAAAACTTGTTTCAATAGCCTTAAAATTGTTCTCAAAACAGGCTATTGAAATCACCAATCGGTATATAAGCGAGCGCCGCTCGGAAATCCACTCAGTTCTAATTGAACAGCGATTGGAGCATGTTGTCGCTGTTGTGGTGAAGCTCTTCGTTTATCATGAAAGCGCGGATGAACGGTGTCACCAAGAGCCTGTTTGTGCACCTTAGGCCAGAAGGGAATCCATCAGGAGGAGAGTGATGCCACAAACGGTTCCCCGGGAAGACATCGCTACACACACACATACACGCGCGGCATTCTTTCCGTTTGGATGCCATTCAGCATCGAGAAAGTTCCGGAAAGATCTAAACATTTCTGGAATATAATCTGCCAGTTCCTCTGGGAATTTAAAAATACATTCATGTGAAAGAGTTTATTTTAATGTTTCTAACCAAATAACACAGCGACCAAATACATTTGATTTTGTAATTTTTCAACCAAGTGTAATTAGCAGGAAAGCTTCTGAAGATTATTCTTCCCTATCAGTAGGATATTTCCGTATCCAATATTGTATGCGCACGCAATCGATTATTGCTCAGTCGCCGAAAGTTTCGAGCTCAGAGAGTTCATTCCCCTCTAGATTGCCTTCCAAATTGCCATCGTAAACCACACCTCTCGACTCAATCACACACACAAAACATACTTAAGCGATATTCTGGTGGTAAGACGCATTCATTTTTCGTGAGGACATCGACAAGACAACATCGTTGCCTAACGTGCTGGACGAGGTGGACGGCGAAGGATCGACACATACACGCGCGGAATTCTTTCCGTTTGGATGTCATTCAGCATCGAGAAAGTTCCGCAAAGATCTTATCATCGCTGGAAAATAATCTGCAAGTTCCTCTGGGAAATTAAAAATACATTCATCTGAAAGAGTTTATTTTAATGTTTTCTATCCATGTAACACTGAGACCAAATATTTTTCAATCAAGTGCTATTAACAGCTGGTTATCGAGTTAGTATTAACTACTGGTGGGCTTCCAGTATCGAGGAAAATGTGGAAATATCTAATCGTTGCTGGAAAATAATCTGCCAGTTCCCCTTGGAATTGAAAATTACATTCAAGCGAAAGAGTTTATGGAGCCGATCTGGCGTAGTGGTAACATCCATGCCTCTCACGCTAAAGGTCACGAGTTCAATTCTCACTCCCGACATTCTTCCAAAAATGGAAGTTAAAGTGACGAACCAGCCAAATGAGTTGAAAGTCACTATAATACAGAAAAAAAAAAAAGAAAGAGTTTATTTTAATGTTTTCTATCCATAAAATATCCATATAATACATTTGGGTTTGTGATTTGTCAATCAAGTACAGTTAGCAGGAAAGCTTCTGAAGATTATTCTTCAGAACAAGGTTTTTCGTATCCTATATTGGATGCATAAAACCTTTTGCCTCCAACGTAACGCTCTCGTTTTCGAAGTCCCCCAAATATTCATTTATTCATTCATTCAGAATGGATTTAGATTCAACTTCAAACAAATGATCTCTAAATCAACGATAGTCCTACGTCACCCTTGCGGTTATACCATAGATATAACCCACTTCCTGTTTTTTATGGAAGAACTGAGGCGATATTCGCTCAATCAACGGTTTGTCAAACCAATTATCATTTCCAAACTCATAAAATTTTGTTTGCAGTTGCGGAATATATTCTTTCTTCACATTTTTTTAAACAAACTTTAAAACCTCAAGATAAGTCTAATGTAATGCGCTCTGTAACAATGCCAATTAGAATAAACATTGAATAAGCTATAAAAATTTATTCAAAAGTAAGTTATGAATTTGAGTTTCCTTCGATATGATTGTGAAGGACATTGAGGACATTTTTTCGTAACATGTGAAGACATTTATAAAGATCACCTGGCATCCTTGGTCTCAAGTGTCATTCCGTCCGTTCTTTGTGCAATTTTGCTGTTTCAGGTCAACCACGGAGAGTAACTATGAAGTACAAAATTAACCCAAGCTCATCAAAATATGAAAATGCTTTCGAAAAAAAAATTTTATGGAGATCTCATTGAATTCTTCGCAACCTCTGTAAGAAAACTAACAATGCGGCTTGAGCAATGGGAACGAATATTCTTTATTTGATTAGGATATTGTAAATTCTTCTAAAAAATAATTAGAAATAGTTCAAATGACCGTCGAGGACATAGCAACTGGGATTGCGTCGATAGCCGTTAAAATATGATGACGGTTGAAAAAAAAAAGGATACGAAGATAAATATGTCATCTAAATTACTAGTTTGGGCACCGCAGAGTTAGCGCTAGCAATTCGAATACCGTTTTCATGTATAAACATCGTCTGTGATTGACAGTCACGCCCTTTACGGCTAGCGTAAAATCACTTGATCTTCCACTAGCACATAATTTAACACTTCGCACTGTCATCATCATCACCCATCAGCCGGGCAGGCAGCCGTTCCACTTGCTCAATTTTCCATCATTGCCGCTTTCCCCCCACACTTTCAAGCGGCACATAAACCGGGTCAGGCTCGAGAGCAGAAACATTTTGGGGTGGTTTTTTTGCGTCTATGTCCTGCTGTGTGTTTCCCGCTGTTGCTGTTGTTATTACCAATACCAATCGGTGGAACCGGAGGCGCCCAGCAGTGCAACATGGAGAACCTTTTAGCAGTAACCACTGTATGGTTCTGTATAGGTTCCGTTGTGCCGCTGGAAGTTGTGTATGTAGTGATGAAACGCATGCTCTTTCTCAACGCTACCGGAGAGAAGGTCCTGTGAAATAATGCCCTTCTACACACTACCACAGGGACACTCTTATCCTCGTAACGCGTTAAGCCAAAGGGGGACTCTAGCCAGAGAGTATTCGTCTGTTATTGGGTGGAAGGGCTGCTGTTCGGGTGAAATTTCAGTTTTTTCCTTCCTCCAAACCAAACCATAATATTGTGCACAAAAGAACACAAAAGTAGTTTTTCGAAAACAAAAAAGCTCAGTGTAATCTTCGTAGTGTAGTGGAGTAGTGGAAAAGCGTTGTTTTTAGCGTTTAATATAAGTTCGGGATGCATTTGTTGATTTTGGGTTCAACAACGAGCAAGAGCGGAGAATGAAAGCCCCACTCAGAAGAAAAGTTTTGCATGTGCAGCAGGTGGGATTACGATATGATATTTTGTGTTTACTGGAGCAGAGATGTATACCTTAAACACTTTCACCAGCGAAAGACTTTAGATAGAGGTGCGAATGGCTCGAAGTTTTATCTGTTGGATTGTTCTGACCACAATGGCTGTTCTGCGAGTGTAGTGTAGGGATGTTGGATGCTCCCGTGAACCAGTTTGGGAAGAAGAGTGAATATCATGAACCATATATATACACTGTCTTAAGATTAATTAGAAGTATACAAACAAAATTAGCTAGTCTGTTTCTTGTGCAAAATAATTCGCATTATTGATTCTACGTGGGGTCTCTTCCCCTGGTCAAATTGTAACGAAACGAAAAATACGTGTTCATGAAATCATTTACCTTACAAAAAAAATCTGCCAAGGCGACAGAAGATTGTACAGCGAAACGAAGCGAATCATCTAACCTCATAGTTTTCACGAAAACAATAAAAAAAAAACGAAACAACAATCATCTGCAATCATATTCCAGCGTGTGAATATTGCATCCGGCATAGTTCTAACTTAATAAGATTACATTTTCAAACGAAATTCACTTCGAGAGGAAAAATGGCCTGCAGTGAGAAAAGAAAGCGAAAAGTGATACTGTCGTGACACATCCATAACTTTGGGGTTTGTGATATACTACATTGTGTATTCGAAGCCACAGGAACAGAGCGGTCTTTACCCGCTGAGAAAGCAGAAGAGAGAGGTAAACCAGGAAGACCAAGAGAGTTCGCGAAACGCACATCCCTACAAACCGCCGAGAGATAACTGACCCCAAAGTACAGAGAGAGTAACATTATTTTCAAACCATTGATAAGAAAAAAAGTAAACATAATTAGAGTGCTCAGTGTCCATCTATACCCAAAAAATACCTTCTAATATTTTTGTGGAGGGTAGTGGATCATTCCGAGAGTATCCTTAGGAGTAAGGTGAGGATCACCGTGGGGGAAACGAGGAATGGCGGAGGCACCAGGAAGTCCACGCTCCGGGGACGAATCCTCTGAGAGTGATAATGAGACAGAACCAGCAAAAACTTTCCACCGGAAATTGTCAACGAGGAAGGACATCAAGTCTGCGGTAGGTGTCGGACTGTTTATTTAACTTCTTTTTCTGGGAGTAGAATTCAAGGGAAATGTGAATGTTCTGATTCGACTGCTGATTACCATCAAAAGTTCATTCCGTATCATACTTTGTTATAGATGTTCGTAGCTTTTGTTCCGACAATTACTTTCATTTATGTTTCGTTCTATAATTCCGTCCGAATCAGGCGCCATTGAATCGTATGCCTGCTATTATTTTCAAAAAGTCCAGAAATTTTGGCATGATTCTTAGAAGGTTAAATGTTATCTTTCTTGTTTATTTTTCGCTGTTCTATATCCCCCACGAGAAGTGTCCATTGCCGGACTCCTCATGGACCTTACATATTAGACTCAACAACACATGAGGCAATAGCTCAAGTTCCCCTTCGAAGGAAGATGTTATTATATATTGTTTGCCCCGGAGAATCTGCGCAGCTTGTGTAACGATCGGTTTGGGAGAATCACCCTGTAACAGGGTTACCATATCTACAAAATAATCTGTATTTCTACAGAATTTTCCGACTTTTTGGGACAAAGAATCTGTAGATACAGATTACAGATTTTTTTGAAGAACGTTACAACAATAGTTACGGCTTGATGTTAATAACATTTTTTCCCATCTCACCCATTTTATTCATATAGTCTTCGAGTCTGTTTAAATAAAAATCATCTTTTTTCGACATTCATGTGTAGCATGAAGTCCTACATTCTTATGCAAATGTTTTTTTTTATCTGTATTATAGTGACTTTCAACTCATTTGGCTGGTTCGTCACTTTTACTTCCATTTTTGGAAGAATGTCGGGAGTGAGAATTGAACTCGTGACCTTTAGCGTGAGAGTTATGCAAATGTCTGCATTATTGGTTAGTGTTATCTATATAGGGGAAAGTGGCTTCGTGTCTTCTTATTTGATAGAGATTACACTAACGAGCTTGGGACCTAAATTATGGCCCCTAATTGGAAGTCGCAACCAGACGTCGACACTAATCCACTGTCATTGCGAATAGCACAGAGAACGTAAAAAATAAAAGCACGCTCATACTCATGCGGAATTTCATTTCCTTTCAGCGCTTTTTAAATATTTAAAAAATATCTGAAAAAAGGATCGAGACGTTTTGACGCAGGATTACGTTTTCGAGAATATGCGTTTTCAATATAAAAAAATGTCAAATTTTGCTCAGCTCAGACATTTAATGATGATTTCTTTATTCATGATATTCTTGCACCAATCAATTTGTACACTCCCAAACAATCTATTGCAACGCAATTAAAAAAATTCGTATAACTAATATGTTAGAATAGCGTTGAAAAAAAATTAGTAGGTTATATCTATGATATAACCGCACGGTTCACGTGGAACTACCTTAGCTGAGCAATCATTCGTTTGTATTGATTAAATTCTTGATTGAATGAAACAGTTTCCAAATTCAATTGAGTTCAATATATTTGCTCTGTGAGTGAAAAAAATGAACAAATGCCGTGTAAAGTCAATTCATTTATTGTGATTGATTGTTCTTCGTTACAAGTAAATTTAATGACGGACCTTTTACGTTTGGTATGATGACTAGAACAAAATATATGTACGGAAGAATTATCAAACGTTTGATGAACCAGCCTAAGGCTGAAAATCTTTCCAATAAAGACACAAAAAAAATTATCAAACGATTATTTTATTTTACATTTCCCTCTGAAGTTTACATCCCAAAAGTGTACATACTTCTCGAATCTCGAATTTGCTTGAAACTGGGAAGTTCATTCGCTTCTAGTGGCTGCACGATTTTCCCAGGTTCCTAAGTTTAGAAGATCATGTTAGGGCAGACATATTCCACTCTGCACAAAGGCAAGCGAGGACAAAAGTACTCGCAGTTTGCATTTATTTGCAGAGCCGATTTCCCCAGAAACCTCGGTTTTGAAGTCTGTGTTAGGGAAACACATTTCAATCGGAACAAAAATACCCCCGATTTGTATGAATTCGCAATGCCGATTTCCCCACGCTTCATGGATTTGAAGTCTGTGTTAGGGAAACACATTCCAGTCGGAACAAAAATATCGATTTCTCCAGGCACCTTGGTTTAGAAATCTCTATTAGGGAA
Organism: Toxorhynchites rutilus septentrionalis; assembly: GCF_029784135.1. Classification (NCBI taxonomy): domain Eukaryota; kingdom Metazoa; phylum Arthropoda; class Insecta; order Diptera; family Culicidae; genus Toxorhynchites; species Toxorhynchites rutilus. The sequence continues at coordinate 229,938,623 of NC_073746.1, forward strand.
CACATTTCGGTGGGAACAAAAGCTCCCCCTACTTTCGTGTGTTCTTTTTCTTCTTTTTGGCTTTAAGAGGGTTTAAACTTTTCAGTTCACTCGCCTCTAGGCTCTTTCGTGTGCTTGCAATGCCGATTTCGCTGCTTGGTTTTAAAGTCTGTGTTAGGGAACATTTTTCGATGAGAACAAAAGTCCCCCTACTTTCATGTATTTGCAATGCCGATTTCCCCAAGGCTGCTTGGTTTTGATGGCTGTGTTAGGGAAACCGTAAATCGGGCCAATCAAAACGATGCAGTTAGGGCGTTTAGATAACGCCTAATATTTTACAGTTATTCAATTGTTTATCTAATGAAAAACAACATTTTGTTAGTTGCGATAGATGCGTAGAAATATTCCCTATCAAGTGATGCAAACATCTCTCCTATCCAGTACGAGATGTTCGAGCTATAAGCATTCGAAATCTTTCATTTTTTCCTGCATGTTCTGTGTTTAGGTTTTCATTTTACCCTCCATATATTCCGGTTAGACGTAGTCCCACGTCAATAGAGCTACTAATTTTCCATATATTTGTGTAGATCGCAAGGCGTTTCCCTAAAACTCACCAGAGAATCAATCTAGTCCGAATTAGAAAAACACAATGTGGTCCAGACATTTATAGTATTTTTTCGCACAACTCAAAGCGAAAAGAAGGGACTAACTCAATTCAGGAAATATTGAATTAAGCTTCAATATTTCCTGAATTGAAAACGCTGAATTCGCCCGAAACAAAATGGCTCTCACTGAAATAAATCGTTAAACATAACCTAGGGAGATTCCACTTCGGCCGAAACCAAAAAATGAAAGAAAGTTTGAACTGTTCAAATGATTTGATGACCAAATCTATTTTTCTGTTTTTTGAACTACGTTTTTTTGATTGTTGAATTGAACAAAACACACTGAAACTACCGAATTAACTCAAATTAATTCGGAGACCAGAACACTTTATCTTACTCTTTTTAACAATATATGCCAAGAATAATAAATATATCAATGAAAAATTATATCGAAACCGGCCCATATCCTAAGTATTAGCTTCATAGTACTTTATGTTCCCTTTTCAAGCGTTGATAGTCCTTTAGTTTTGTTTCCTTATTATGTTATTTTTTAGTACATAACAACCGTTACATTACTGTGTGGCTTTACGTAAATACCATCACCATCGTATAATCAATAATATCTGTGCCAATCAATGATACTAAAGCAAAAGTTATGCTTCAAAATTGGACTTATAAATTTAATACAGATTTCAATACAGATTTTTTGTGAAAAAAACTTAGATCAAAAGATTTTTTCAGACCAAAAACACAGATTTTATTATGGCAACCCTGCCCTGTAATCTGTTAGTATTTTCCTTACCATAATATCAGAGATACTATGTTCCTTTGCCATTTTCCTTATGTAACGCACTGGATTCGCCAGAATCTTTGTTTTTATTCAATCGTCGCTGCGTTATCCATATCTAAGTGACGGATATAAGGAGGGGAACGATTAAAATTTGATCAACTTTAATTTGACGTATTACTTATATTTTAAACAAAACCTGAAAACCCCCAATTTCGTTTTTATGGTCTGTCAATATCAAAAAATTAGTCAAAAGGTTCCCATGCCAACGAGAAGCCGCCCCACATGAAGCAACGAAAAAATTGAAGCCACAAGCAGTGTTTCTACACGTACAGATTTATCTGGAAAGGTACAGATTTTTTCGTTATTCTTGGTACAAATTCTGTTCGGTACAGAGTACACATTTTCGTCAAAAAGTACAGATTGGTACAGATTTTTTCCACGTGTGAAATTTCTTACATTTGAACAAAGCAAGATTAAGGTACATGTCGGCTTTTACGTCGCAGTATAAGCATTCTTATTTCCTCATACTATTGTTCTGTCCGTTTGTGTGCTTTCCAGAACAGAGCTGTCAATAACGGGCAACTTATGCAGCCGCTAGAATAGAAACAACGAAGGGTAAGAAACTTGCATACTAAGTGAGATGTCGCAAGGCGTTTCCCTAAAACTCACCAGAGAATCAATCTAGTCCGAATTAGAAAAACACAATGTGGTCCAGACATTTATAGTATTTTTTCGCACAACTCAAAGCGAAAAGAAGGGACTAACTCAATTCAGGAAATATTGAATTAAGCTTCAATATTTCCTGAATTGAAAACGCTGAATTCGCCCGAAACAAAATGGCTCTCACTGAAATAAATCGTTAAACATAACCTAGGGAGATTCCACTTCGGCCGAAACCAAAAAATGAAAGAAAGTTTGAACTGTTCAAATGATTTGATGACCAAATCTATTTTTCTGTTTTTTGAACTACGTTTTTTTGATTGTTGAATTGAACAAAACACACTGAAACTACCGAATTAACTCAAATTAATTCGGAGACCAGAACACTTTATCTTACTCTTTTTAACAATATATGCCAAGAATAATAAATATATCAATGAAAAATTATATCGAAACCGGCCCATATCCTAAGTATTAGCTTCATAGTACTTTATGTTCCCTTTTCAAGCGTTGATAGTCCTTTAGTTTTGTTTCCTTATTATGTTATTTTTTAGTACATAACAACCGTTACATTACTGTGTGGCTTTACGTAAATACCATCACCATCGTATAATCAATAATATCTGTGCCAATCAATGATACTAAAGCAAAAGTTATGCTTCAAAATTGGACTTATAAATTTAATACAGATTTCAATACAGATTTTTTGTGAAAAAAACTTAGATCAAAAGATTTTTTCAGACCAAAAACACAGATTTTATTATGGCAACCCTGCCCTGTAATCTGTTAGTATTTTCCTTACCATAATATCAGAGATACTATGTTCCTTTGCCATTTTCCTTATGTAACGCACTGGATTCGCCAGAATCTTTGTTTTTATTCAATCGTCGCTGCGTTATCCATATCTAAGTGACGGATATAAGGAGGGGAACGATTAAAATTTGATCAACTTTAATTTGACGTATTACTTATATTTTAAACAAAACCTGAAAACCCCCAATTTCGTTTTTATGGTCTGTCAATATCAAAAAATTAGTCAAAAGGTTCCCATGCCAACGAGAAGCCGCCCCACATGAAGCAACGAAAAAATTGAAGCCACAAGCAGTGTTTCTACACGTACAGATTTATCTGGAAAGGTACAGATTTTTTCGTTATTCTTGGTACAAATTCTGTTCGGTACAGAGTACACATTTTCGTCAAAAAGTACAGATTGGTACAGATTTTTTCCACGTGTGAAATTTCTTACATTTGAACAAAGCAAGATTAAGGTACATGTCGGCTTTTACGTCGCAGTATAAGCATTCTTATTTCCTCATACTATTGTTCTGTCCGTTTGTGTGCTTTCCAGAACAGAGCTGTCAATAACGGGCAACTTATGCAGCCGCTAGAATAGAAACAACGAAGGGTAAGAAACTTGCATACTAAGTGAGATGTCGCTAGCGTATAAGTTTTGCATCTCCTCTGGGGAATATTCTCAGAATCTTTCTGTGCTCGAAACTACAAAGGTCGCTTATTCTGCTCGTTTTGTGTTTTATGTGCTGTGAACGCTAGCGAATATTCCACTTCAAGTACATCTGGCATTGCAATTAATACCAACCATCCGAGCCATGGCAAAGCAGGAGGAACAGGAGAAGAGTGCAAGCTAGCTTTGTTGACGGTTTTGCCCGAGAATGGAGAAACGATTTTTCATAAACGGTCATTCTCGCGATGTTTCATTTTTATCACTGCAACTGTGTGCATCTGTTAGACGCATGTTTGATGCTTATTAAATGGCGATGCACGGAATATGCGTCTCGTTAAATACTCAGTGCAATGCGTGCATTGATATAAAGACACAAAATGCGACAAATGGCCAATTATTGTATTGTTCTCGCAAAGGCAAGAAAGAATCGTTTCTTCTCGTAATGATTCTACAAAAAACCACGCAAACCATTAAACCCTTTCAGGGTCTCCGGAACTTTTTACTAAAGAGTTATTTATGAAATTTCGACGTATTATCAAATAATATCCGAAATGATAAACCAACAAATTTAAAAAAAAAGATTGCGTAGTCCTACGTTTTAAGCGGTCGTGTCTTGGATACAACCCCTCGTTTTTTTTTACAATCAATAGTCATGAAAACAAAATCAAATTTTTTGCAAGTGTAATCTTTTTTCAAAGAAGATTAGTTTATTGCCGTTAACACAAGGTTTACGCGTCATTTTGAATCATTTCGAAGTTTATAAGGAAAATTACAAAAATCGGCCGCATTTATAATCCATCTCCACATATTCCACTTATATGGATTGCTCGAGGTAAATATAGGGGCCTGATTCTCGAATACACTTCACGGTGGAAACGAAATAAACGGCACACCATTGAACTACGTTTTATGAGTTAGTGAAGTGTCGAAGATAATAATGAATTTTATCTGAAGATAATTTGATATTATAATGAGTTTAGTGGGAAGCTAATCTCGTATCCAGATGTCTACACCGTACGGTTGTCATCGCGGATACGTTTCATTCCGTTTCCACCGTGAAGTGTATTCGAAGTGTATTCGATAATCAGGCCCTATATTGATGTCTATTTTATTTTTCTTCCTTCAAATTGACGCGTGTTCGTAGAGATAGTTATATAGAAATGCCCGTAAACCTAGTGTTAATCTGATATGTCGATTATCGAAATCGGTCCGGTACTTCAAAAGTTATGAAAAAAGTCATTTTTGGAAAAAGGGGAAAAAGTTGATTTTTCGGACCATCTTAAAATGAAAATGAAAACTTAATGAAAAATAGAAAAATACTGGTCTAATGTTTTGGGGTAAAGAACAAAATTACCGCTTTTCACAGAAATCTGAGAACCGCTATATCGGTTTGGCATGGAATGACTGTACATGTATATAAAGCCAGAAAATACAGGAAATACAGAATCTAATTTCCAGAAAGCGAAATAATTTCGTAAATCATGTAGAGCTAGTAGGGGAAGTGCAGGTAAAACGGACATGTTAAGAAGAACTTCAATTATATCATTGGAAACTCATGTTTCCCAAAACATGAATGCAATTTCTCACGATTCAATGTACTGGTTTTCGAAATAATCGGCCGAATGTTTTACAAAATAGTGTTTTTCAATGTTTTTTACTGAAATTAAAACAGACCAAAAAGTAGAACTTTTTTTTCGATGCGGGTAATACGGACATATAGTGGTGGGAATATGAACAAGCTTGTAAAATACGAAACGTAGAAGTTTATCGCTCGTGAGAGGAATAATTTTATTCAATAAATGTCTGAAGTCATCACGAATGTCCGTTAAATGAATAAAAAATCGAACTAATCCACCTAGAAGAGATATTGTGCTTTTCAGCAGAACAAATGGGCAGACCTTCAATTATTTGGCTTTTGGTTTCAGTTTCCTTTCAGACAGCGATTTGATTTCCGTTTATAGACGCAGGGCATTCTGTAGGAATGGAATTAACTGACTTTTCATAGGCCATCTCATTCCCACTGGTAACTGTCCCCACCAGTACAATTATTTCAATAATTTAAATTTCCCACTCTAAAATTAATTTACTTTTCCGCACATACCTAATAACGCTTCTCTGTAAACTTACAAACCGAACTATGATCATCAGCGAATTGGATTTTGGTATTAAACCACTCACTCAAAATGCTTAATATCGAAGCCTCAAAAATTACATCAACACGCGGAATCATATTAGGCTGTTAAAAAAGTCCTGCGATATTTTTTTTGAATTTTCATTTGTTCATAAAATTAGTTATAATCATCTGTTTTAAGTCAAATATGCGCCGTTTTGTTCGATGACTTGTTCCCAACGAGATGCCAACTTCATAATACCCCTGTTATAGAAGCTCGCTTCCTTATTGGCAAAAAACTCGGATAGCCAATTTTCACAGGCCTCTTTTGTGGCTAACTTCTGACTACCTAGCTCGTTCGCCATGGACAAAAACAGGTGGTAGTCACTTGGTGCAAGGTCCGGATTATACGGCGGATGCAAAAGAACCTCCCATCCGAGCTCCCGGAGCTTCTGGCGCGTCACCAAAGAAGTGTGTGGCCTGGCGTTGTCCTGATGGAAGACAATGCGGCCTCTGTTTATCAAAGATGGCCTCTTCTTCATGAGTGCTACCTTCAAGCGGTCCAGTTGTTGGCAGTACAGGTCCGAATTGAGCGTTTGGCCATAGGGAAGCAGCTCATAATAGATTATTCCTTGACAATCCCACCAAACACACAGCAGAACTTTCCTGGCCGTTAATGAGGGCTTGGCCACCGTCTGAGCCGCTTCAGCGGGCTTCGACCACGACCGTTTGCGCTTCACGTTGTCGTAAGTGACCCACTTTTCCTCGCCAGTCACCATCCGCTTCAGAAACGGGTCGATTTTGTTGCGATTCAGCAGCGATTCACTTGCGTCGATACGGTCAAAGATGTTTTTTTGCGTCAACGTGTGTGGCACCCATACATCGAGCTTCTTTGTGAATCCAAGCTTCTTCAAATGGTTAATAACGGTTTGATGACTTATCCCCAGCTCTTGGCCGATGCTACGGCTGCTACTATGCCGATCTTTCTCGGCTAATTCAGCGATTTTGTCGCAATTTTCGACGACAGGCCTTCCGGAGCGTGGCGCATCTTCGACGACCTCTACACCAGAACGAAAACGTTGAAACCATCGTTGTGCGGTGGAAATGGAAACTGTATCGGGTCCAAAAAATACCAAAAATACCTTTCCAACAAGCTATAGTATGACTCGATACAACGAATACAACTAGAACTACGCGCTTACAACGACACCTCGCGGAAATACCGCAGGACTTTTTTGACAGCCTAATATATAATATGATTTTAGGTTTTTGTTTCCCTCTTCCACTTTTGATCAGTATTCATTGTCATAGGGTGGTTTAAAAATTATAGAAGCAGAAGGGGTTCCCATTAAGAGAAATTTGAGATTCATGATGTAACTATACAAATCAACGACTGTGAATGTTGGAAGAAATTGCATTTGAATTGAGTTTTTTAATTGTTCAGGAGTCCGTTTTTTTTTCTTTTAACTCTTCAAATAGATTTTCGGAAACCTCGAAATCTTTCTCAGGTAAACGTTTATCGTTGTTTTAAACCTCTACAGATTTATGTAGATCAGAAGTATACCGAGCTTTCCGTTCCGGTCGTGTCAGTCACCGATGTGTAATAAAAATGTCAGTCACCGGTGACTGACACGTGTTAATAAAAATCATTAAAGTTTTCTAGAAAAAAATTGTACCAGAAGTGCAAAATGGTATGCGTACCCTCGGAATGAACGATAGTGGGGGCCATCATAGCTTTCTTACGGTGCTCTTTTGTAGGAGAGCGTTATCTTTTTGAATGTCCATCAGTTTTCGAAGTGTGAGTGCTTCCGTAGATGTTTTTATTTTGAAAGCTTGTGTGGTCTTCAGCCACTCATCTTCTGTACGACATTCCGATACAGAAGTTGAACGGCCTTGGGCACAAGTGAAAAGTGTAAGGTTTCTCGCCACAATGAATACATTTTTTACCGTTTGAGAGTGAAAATCTTCACTGTGTTTTTTACCACTCTTGTCACAATGAAATTCATTGTCACAATTGTCAATGGTACCGGTAAACACCCCATCTACTATAACTACATGGGCTGAAAAGTCCCGTGAAAAGACGCCACTAAAAAAAAGTTTATCGTATTTTGATCCAATTTTGTTTTTTGATGGGAAAAACTCCTGAACAATCAATGCTATGGTTGACGAAATATTATTCCACTTCTGTTCCTTCGAGAACAACAGTCTATCGGTGGTTTAGTGAATTTAAAATGGGCCGTACAAGCACCGCAGATGCACCCCGCTCTGGGAGGCCAAAGAGGCTACGAATCCAGAAATCGTAAAACAGGTGCATCGACTCGTTTTGAACGATCGCAAAGTGAAGTTTTAGCTGAGGCTGTAGGCATTTCGAAAGAACGAGTGGGATACATGTTGAATGACATTTTAGGCCGAGGACATAGTAAACGCGGTGCGGTGCGCTGCGATGCGATGCGGAGCGATTGATTGGAGCTCATCGCGTGCTATGACGTATTGATCGCTTTTGATCGCGCGTTTTTTTATGTTTCATTCCATTCCATTCTACAACCCAGCTCAAGGATCCCAAATATGATGTGCATGCTGAATGCTTTATAATATGCTACGCTTAACGTGATATCGTTATAATATGCTACCCTTAACGTGATATCGTGTTTTTTAGAACTCATTGCAATATGTTTTATATCAAAATTGGTTTTCATTATATGCATTATGTAAATTAGAATAAAGTTATATGATTTATAAAACATAACGAAGCTTTCAAGAAAAAATATAAAAAAGATCAATACCCAATCAATAGTGATGGAATCAAAATCCATTTTTTTTTCAAATGTATTATATTTTTTCAAAAAAGTCTTTAATCTGATATGTCGATTACCGAGTACCGGTAAAGTACTTCAAAAGTTATGAATGTTTGAAAAATGGCATTTTTTGAAAAGAGGGGAAAAAGTTGAATTTTCGGACCATCTTAAAATGAAAATGGTCACCACAATGAAAAAATGAAAAAATGCGGGTCTAATGTTTTGCGGTAAAGAACAAAACTATCGCTTTTCACAGAAATCTGAGAACCACTATATCGGTTTGGCATGGAATGACTGTATATTAGGGTGCCAATGAAAATGGTCATCTTGAATTTAAGAAAGTGACGTTTAATGTAATTTGAAAACATTTGGCATCAGTTTTTTTTCCCAAAACCCCGATTATCAAGTAAACTTAAACTTTGACGGCTGTGCGACACTAGTAAATGAAGTCCGATTTAGCTAATATTTTGCATAGGGTAGTTTTTCGTGGGAATCAACTTTTTTAATCAAGTTCGCTTTGTAAATTCGGAGGGTCACTTTTTCCCATACATCCATTGGCACTCTATTACTTATATTAATTACATTTATTGTCATATGTTATACTGTAAGTCAGCGGTGACTGACGCAGCCTGAGCGAAAACTAGATGTCAGTCACCGTTGACGTGGCAGTCAACGTGTTAAACAACTACAAAGCGGCTGTACTACGAAATGCTGACAAAACTCAAAGGATATCTCAGTACGGACAATGAAACGTATGTAAAGAACGACTTCCGACAAATTCCCAGACATTAAAATCATCAAACTTCTGCTACGGGGCAAGGATCCTGCAAAAACTAAAAAAGGTAGCTCGCGTAACTTTCCTTTGCGATCGTTCAAAACAAGTCGACGCACCTGTTTTACGATTACTGGATTCGTAGCCTCTTTGGCCTTCCAGAGCGAGGTGCATCTGCGGTGCTTGTACGGCCCATTTTAAATTCACTAAACCAGCTTATGTGATGCATTAACGATTGTTATATCAAAATGATATCATGTTATACCCTTTATTTCAAACAAAAAATGTTACACGATTCATTGAATCATGAACAAAACATAATTATTTGAATCTGTTTCATAGATAAATAATTTTATCTTTATTTATAGAAATAATGTTTAAGAAAAATGTTTTTTTTAAATACTAGACCGGGTGATTATCACATGGTGATTAGCATCAATAGAGAATTAAATCACGCTCGCCCTATCATCTCATCTCTCTGTACAGGTTGAAATTAAAAGCTGGCAATTGTTTATGCGCTTCTTTGTGGCTATCTTTTAGTGGATGAAGAAAGGTAGGATTGAATGCTCGGAACATCATCTTTGTAAGACGATGAGAAATACGCTTTATGGTCGATGATGCCTTCAACCCAGCTTAGGGTATTCTGTGGTGGTATGATTGTTTTGTTTCATCCTGCCACAGACAGGCAATGGTTTCGGGTTGGTGTTCAACTCATCTTTTTCATTAGTTTCGGTCTCAGCGAGCGAATGGAATTTTCTCGTTTGCTGTGGTATTTAATCACAACCAATCCAATTTCTCATTGCAAATGACGTTATACATTCGAGGATATACTTGTTTGGATATGTATTCGAGAAATTTGTCACTCTTTTACAGTTGAATATCTCACTGCAAAAATTATAACCCATCTTAATGTAATTATTCCCGCACTAACGAGAGTCTGCAAAAATGTTCGCAATCAACGTTAGCTCGACTCAGCTCGCTGGGAACGATGACAATTTCCTCTCATTTCCATTACATCCGCAGGCGGTGATTTCGAATCCGGAAAGTTACTTTGAACTAGATGCCATAGCACCACATGAAGTTTCGCGTCGTTCTATGGCTATCACATAGTTAATCCGATTATTTCCATTTGCGGGGTTGATGCGAGCAGTACCAGGAATAAGATGCAACATGTAGTGTTTCCGTGATCCACCAGTGCTCTGAAATTAAATTCATGCAAAATGTCAATGTTTCATTAAATTCACACAGCTTTGTCAAACAAGCGATGAAAAACAGTTAGTTTCGCTGATGATTATGTGAATCAATTTTTGATGTTTATCTGGGGATGCTATTGGTCTTAGCCAGTGTATCTAAATCACGCTGCGAAAACTAAACGATATTCGTTTTAAAGCAAAGTCATATAAAAACACTTTCAAATATGGATTTTCAATTTTTATTTAAAACGATACCATATCTCATTATGAGATTAGATTTTGTTCACGACATTGCAACAGATCTCCAACCTTGTGCTACCCCCGTTCCAATTGTTCTACCTGTTTGCTTGCTGAGATCATCCACTTTTTGATCCACCTTTTGATTGATGCGAACATCATCTTCTCTGTGGTACTATTGAATCATTACTGTTCGGAAAGTTGATTTAATAAAACGTAGTTTTTGTAGCAGCACGTTTAATCCCGCTCGAACTGAAAATTCATCGTAGGAAATTACAATTCATCAAAGAAATTTATAATTATTCGACTTACAGCACTAGTTTATTAACTATCTTGCACTGCAAGCCGCGTGTGCTATTTCTGATTTTAATTTTGAGGTCTTATATTTGAAAAATTCAATCATTTAAAATATATTTTTTGATATAAATATTCGCGGCTTACCGCTTTTATAAATTTTCGTTTTTCTAGCACTAATTTGAATACTAAAAATATGTTTATAATAAATTTCACGATTGGTGTGTCAGAGTAATCAATAATCAGACCTAGATTCTTTTTAATATTTTTGCTATGTAGCTTTGTCTTCGCGATAGCTGTCAGTTTTTATATTGTTCGGGTTTTTGACGTTTTCGGGTGTCAATTAGAAATTTGTGCCCACCGGTTTCAACAACTTCGGCATCCTAGAAATATATCTCGTCCATCGTACTTGTCTAGTATTCGCGATATTCTGCTGGGTTAGTCGTGCAGTTGGACCTGTTCTCTAATTAACTCCAATTCCAACTATATGACAATTTTTCTAAGAGTAGAAGAAGGAGTCGCTCTCTGGGCGGATTGTTTGGAATTGATTAGAGATGAAACGGATATCCGGTAACTATCCGGAATCCAGTCTATCCGGCCAATATTAGCTATCAGAAAAAAGAGTAAATCATGAAAAAATAGCTCTTTAACATCATTCATACTCGGGGGTCTTCCTAGCCACATTGGTTGCGCGTTTGCTTTCTAAGCGATCGATCGTGACTTCAAAACTTAGGACCCTCAATAGGCCATCTCTGTGTTGTTATAGAATAACTACGTCCAGGCAACAATCATCAGTGATGGGTGTTGATCCACGGTCGAATGAACAATCGATTCACCCATACAAATGCTCTGCTCTGCAAAAAAACGTCGGACTGTTTTGCTATTAATAACACAACAATGATAACATCAACTGTCTCCGTTGTCCGGTGTGTTGAACAATGGAAGAACAGAAAGAATAGTCTTACGCCTAAATGGCTACTATTGTGTAATTTACTATAATATAATGGAACAGAAAAAAAATCTCTTACGCTTAAATGGCTACTACTACTGTGTAATTTACAATTCATAGAAACCACGAAAACATGTAACATGTACACGATTAAAACCTGGCTTTGTTACAGCTAAAATGCCAACGAGCCTAATTAAATAAACAAATGGGATAAAAAAAATCGTTCATACATAATTAAAAATAAGATTTCATTACTGAAATGCAAGAATTTTCGTTCAAAATTAAACTTATGTGAATACATAACATCAATTCATTAACAGTATTATTTATTAACTTATTAACAATACTAAGAATTAACCAATGGTAAATAATGAATAATAAATAATCAATTTTCAGCAGGTGATTTTGACACTCGATTATGGTTTGCTTCGTGCACCTGGCCAGCTTCAGAGAACAGTCTTTCATAAACACTACTGCAAAAAGCTGAAAGATAAACTCTAGCAAACCTTGCCAAATTGTGGGGTACTGTTTAAAGTTTAATGACCACCAAATGGAAGGATCGTGATTGCGATCAATTCGAAATGTTTTCAACAGTTGATTTCGTTAGCAATATGATTTTTTTTTCTTTGCCACTTCAACACCTCTCTGATATTCGGATATGTTATGTAAAAAAACCTCAGCTCTCAAGAAAAATTAAAAAAAAATATGGTGACCTTAGTTCCGAAACCATGTAAGCTATGAAAAACAATTACAATCAATAATAACGAAGACAAAATCTGGTTTTTGTTTTTCAAACAAAACTAGCTTATTGGCTTTAATTTTATATATCGATCATCTAAATCGGTCCAGTAGTTCAAAAGTTATGAATTTTTAAAAATGGTCATTTTTGGAAAAAAGTGAGAAAAGTTGATTTTTCGGACCACCATATAATGGAAATAGCCACCCTGATGAAAAAAAATACGGGTCTAATATTTTACGATGAGGAATAAAACAACCAATTTTCATGAAAATCTGACAATCACCATATCAATTTGGCATGGAATTCAATTTTGTGCTTGACCCATTCTCACCCCCACTCAGTGTAAATAAGAGATTATGTCGAAAATATTGAAATACGAATGGAAAAAAAAATTGTTTGATGTTCAAAATCAGTAATGACTCATTTAAAGAATAATACTATCCAATATTTATAATTTTAGTAGTTCTGTATAATGCTGGGCATTAGATTTTTTCTGATGTGTTATTTGATGGCTATTTACACATCAAACTTTGATGAATTTTCAAATAATAACTATTTGTACTACAGTTAAGTATTATGCATTGGAAGTTGTGGAAATATGTATCTTATTAAACGGGTCACAGCTATCAAAAATCTTCGCAATATTTGTCAAGATATTACTAATAGTAACTTTCTCCATCACAACACACATGCATCAGAACTTTTCCTGTAACTCACGACTGAATGGAATAAAAGAAACAATAAAAGATTTTTTCTTATTGTGAAATATGAAATAATTGTATGATCGATATTACGCGAGATATTGATCACTAAAACCATGGTATGATATAGTTGATATGTTGGCAACACTTTTTGATATGTGTACCAGAGATTCCAGGTGATTTTTTCAAATGTCAAAGATTGATATCTAATTATATTTCATTAAACTTACCTTGAGTTTTTAAAGTTTATTTCAATACGTGTGAACAAAGAATATGTTGCGCAACTTCGAACTAAATTTTATGGGTTGATAGACCGATGATTGGGTGAATATAGCCCCAGTTCTCCTACAAAAACGGAACTGTGATAACTCAATTTGTTTATTTCAGTTTTAAAGTTTTGGTTGTAATTAAAACCATATCCATAAAACTAATTAGTGAAACGGTATGTAACCGGATAACCTTCGATTTGTGAAGTGGTCATTTGAAAGATCTAGGTTAATCTATCTAAGCACAAAATAATAAAAATACAATGTCACAATCATTCGAATTCTCGAGTGCAAATGAACTAATGTCTTCTAGAGACAATATGTATACAGACCACTTGAAATTCTCCAGAATTTGAAGTGAAAGTCGCTTTGTTGTTGAATTCATTCTATATGCTTGTGGATTTTCTGATTGGAAAAGTTTGAAAAAAGCAAATGAATGACCCCGAGACAAAAGTCTCAGTTGATTACTAAGAACAAAAATAAACAAGCGAAACTAAGAAAAAGGGAGCGAATGATACTGAGACAACAGCCCTGCTTCTTTTGACGATAATTTCGACCAAAAGTTAGAATTTCATGGAAATAATTATTTCGAAAACCCAATATCTTCACATAATTCATAATGTCTTCAAATGTCTTCACAAAATCAAATGTCCTCACAGTAAGTCAAATGTCTTCAAAATGAAGACATGTCTTCGAATCTTTCATCTTTGACGTGTATCCAGCGGCGGAGTGAGGGTAGACAGCGCCCCTGCAAAATATGAAAATAGGGCCCCAAAAAATACCACTTTTTTCATTTTTTTCACCAGTTTTGACATTGTGATATTTGGAGAAAACAACTCTATTATACAAATGTTCACTCTGAGCAGTTTATTCGTATTAAGAAGGCTAGAAAAATAATTACCAGCTTCGCTTATTCTCTAGACAAATATTTGCCTTTCGTGCTTTAGCTGAAGCAAAATAATCCACAATTACATCTAAATCAAGGTCTGCTAGCGATTTTTCCTTTTGAAACGCATATGATTTTTAGTCATTTTAATTAAGCTAACTGAAATTGCGTTTGCACGATGCCACTGTAACTGAAAGTGAAGCGTCGGGAAAATTCATAGGATGTTAGGATAAACTGCGTCGAGTAATGTTCAAAATGCCTAAAGGCGTCGAAAAGTTCCTGTCAGAGGTCCTTCATCTGCGTCTTGAACACTTCCACCTCTTATACAAGTTCCGTCTGAAGAATACTTTCGTCCGAAATTTGACACAGCCTGTTTCAATTGATTCATACTCGTAGATTTTAGTCCGTCTCCCGTTATAAATGTAAAATCCGATGCTATATTTACTATGGATTCTCCATGCTGTTTCAACCTCAATATTATTTTATTGAATACAGGGATAACCAGCCGAAAACTAGCTTCACTCGTTAGAGGGGCTGTATAGTTTCCGGTTTTATTCATTTTTTCGTGGTTGAGTAGCTTCAAAATTGTCACTGATACCAAGTTGAATACACTTATCTTTTGCGTACTGAATGGCATGATTAAATGCTTCCTTTTTCATCTCCTCGAATGATGCACGCAATGCTTTAAGGAGTTTACTTGCTACGTCTAAGGTCATGCCTTTTGATTGTAACGATTTAATCAATCGAACCCGAACACCCGGCATGATAATGTGAGACGCTAACCACTCGAACACGGGTGCACCCACGTCTTTTATTAAAGGTGCCAAATTAGAAAACACGTCACGTTTTTATGAATAAAGTTAACGTTGATAACTATTTTAGCCGCGAACGGATTTTGACAATTTACATACCAAAAGAATCGGAAATTTCCTAGGACTTATTTGTTATGCTACACATGCTGGTGTGTAAATTGTTTAATTTGATGAAAACTAGAATCATTTCCATTTTTATAATTTGTTCCGCTCATTGTGAATTTCCCTATACATGCCGTCAATAACGAGCAACTTATCGGTGAGCAACGAAGGGGAATGATTTAAAGTCTCAGTGAACAAAGAGAAAAAGAAGAAGGACAAACGAAAGAGAATATTTGCCTAGAACATAAATATTGAAACTCACTGAGGCAAACTTCCAGTATCGTTCTGGATACGAAGCAATGAACATCGCTTGTTCTTTCCTTGTTTTGCGTCATCACATGTCTTCGTTTCGGATTGAGCTGTGGACGTGACCATATAAAGTCCATATAAAGTGAAACGAAAACTTGATTTCTGGTGCAAAAAATAGTTACACCATTAATTGACGGTTTGTTGTCTACCCACCGTGAACTCAAACCAACGAACTAAGACAGCTATTAGGTATGTTATAAAGGTTCTCGCGTTAGTATTAGTAAATAACGTGCAAAATAGCGTGCAGTTTGGGCACAACATTGCACGCAATTTTATACGTATGAGGAATTTTCGTGTACGATGCAAAACAATCTAGCTCACCTGTAGTATATGTTAAACCACGTTGAACTCAAACATCAATACATGCACCCAGAAAAAGGATTACTAAAAAAAGCTATTAAATTTTTGGTATATTAACATTAGTAGAATGTACATTGTTAGTTCGATGAGCTCGACAGCGGGGGCTCTGGTCGGATGGTGCACCGTTTCACTGGGGAAAACGTGCCAAAGGACGTTTGAACTTGCAAAATTCACAGCGGAAACACTTTTGGGAAATTGTTTGCTTTATTACTCAAAGAAAAAGCACGATGCGACAAGAATAAAGCATAAAAACACACGAGGTCCTTTGTTCACGTTTGACTGAAATCTCAACTGTCGAATATGGTGGAGGAAAACATGTTCCAACACGTTTCAAAGTTTCTTGTTCTGCTTTTATTTTGGTTTTTCTTTGATGTGCACTGTTTCACGGATGGAAAAATACTCTCTTCTTCTCGCTGCTGGGCCACTGTGCTAGCTGACAGGAGAATCACAAAAGGTGGAGGAGATGAATTTACGATGCAATGTTTCTCTTCGCTTTAGGGACTGAACATACATATTTTCTGTAAATAATACCAACTGTATGTAAAATGTATGTCTGATGCAATACACATCTCTACCAACGATTGGTATTTTTTACTACGGGGTATCGGTAAATTTGACGATTGTGATTACTAGCAATCGCAAAGAGAATGTAAACATAACATTATCAACCTAATTGCCGAGCTGATAATTGAGTTGAGCGGAACTACTTTTCTTAATTGATTTCTCCACAGAAGAAGGTCGAGTTAACCTAATTTCAGGACAGGTGAGCGACTTGAAAATCAATTCAATGTATGTTATTTAATCAACATTGATACATATTGGACAGCCAAACAATGATCCGTGTCCGTCTGCTGCGAGAGAATGCGAAGACATTACTTCAAAAATGAGGAATCTGGGTACTTAGAGGCACAGAAACGAGCCCCGCTGAGTCCTAATTCCACCGCTATGCTATCGGATCAAGGCAACATCATAAACGATTTGCGCGACGATTATAATCGGTGATTCGATCAATTGGATGTTTCCGGGATCGTCAAGACAAAGGTTTCGATTCCACTGACGCAGCGCTCCAACTCAATGTTGCAACGGGGCATAGAGCTGGTCTCACTTAATGCCGCCTTGGTTTAGTCAGCTTCGTTGTATGTCCAGAATTTGTTTGGCTGATAAGCAATGACGTCGAGTACAGCTTTTGCACCCGGGCGAAATAGTTGATTTGCACCCCCTTCCGCCAGAAAAGTAGAAACATTTGCCCCCAGGAAAGAGTCTGCGTCGCACCCGGGTCGAAAGAGAATTTCACCACCAATTCGGTTCATTCTGCACCCTTAAAATTGTGCACCCGAGGGGCAGCCCGCCCCCTCCTCACTCTCCAGTCAACTGCTGATATGTATTTACACGTCCTGGGAGAGAATAATGGTGAGAATTGCCTATCATCTATCGTAGCTGTTTGTAGTAATCATAGTGTATTTTTCCCTAATTTGTAGCCGCGGATCAGACTCAATCGATGCAGGATCAGATGGTGGGCGCTGCAATAGCCATGTCACAAGTTAACTCTTAGCGAACGAATCCCGCCATACTCGCGACATTGCAAATATTCTAAAAAAATCGAATGCCGCCATACATGCGGCATTCCTTTATATTTCAGGAATTCTGTTAGGTTTTCCCTTTTTTATGCATGCAATATGATGGGCCTGATTCTCGAATACACTTCACGGTGGAAACGAAATAAACGGCACGCCATTGAACTACGTTTTACGAGTTAGTGAAGTGTCGAAGATAATGATGAGTTGTCAGGCAGAACGAGCACTTTTCAAATAAAAAATCATTAATGAAAATTAACTTTTCGTATCAAACTGGTGTTTAATGTGAGTGGAAAACTTTGTTTTCTTCATGTGGTATAATAATCTCATACAAAAATTTCATCTGAAGATAATTTGATATTATAATGATAAGTTTAGTGGGAAATTAATCTCGTATCCAGATGTCGACACTGTACCGTTGTCATCGCGAATACGTTTCATTCCGTTTCCACCGTGAAGTGTATTCGTAGTGTATTCGAGAATCAGGCCCGATATGCACGATATGCACAAGATTGGGTCCACATAACATGTTTGGAGTATATGCCAAACCAACGTTGGACCGACGATTTATACTGGGTAATACTGGCCGATTTTACATTTGTTTACCAATGTTATCGCGTAATATGTACGAATAATTCGTATTGCAAAAATTGACTAATCATTGGTAATATTTACCAAAAAAAATCGTCATATATACCAATTTTTCGTAAGAGTGTGCATACATGAGAGAGAGAAACGAATTCATTTTGAGGGGAGTCACTTCAAAATGCAATGAAGTCCATTTGACGGGGAAGAATGAAATGATATAGTCGAGTCGGTGTAGGGAGATAGCGACTAAACGCCCGACTGATTGTTGAGTCATGTTGACGGAGAAACTGCATGAAGAAACCAAAAGTCATTTCTAATTTAAAACGACGGGTAATTTCTCCATAGTCCGCTGACTATCCTCAGTTGACTATGACTATGCCGAGCCCTGCGAGCAACCATGAATCGTTTGGGCACCACTTCTATTATATGAGACTTCACGCATCGGCGGAGACGTCGCACAATGCGTAACGACGCCTAATGTGTTGGTGAATCATTTTATTCAAAAATGATGGCGGCTATGCTCTATACAAAAAAAACCCAAACGATTGACGCCGTAAAAGAAAACATTCGCCATGATAAAACTTAATTGCTATTAAAAGTTATCGAAAATGAGCCAGTCGGAAATACTTTGAAGAGGTCAAATTTCAAACTAAATGAAAAAAGAACATTTAAAACTATTATTCTCGTTACCTTTTGGTTAAATCTCACATGTTACTGTAATTTCCTTCCGTATTGTTTTACTAGAATAGATCTTAGGAACATGATCCCGAGCTAAGAAAGCTGTTTGTTTTCTATACGCGATAATGTGGCGTTGTCTTCGGTGAAGTACTCTAGTTATTCCTTGATTTCATGCTATTCTACATCAAGTTATGCACATTTATTTGTAGCTCCGTTCAAGTGTATCCATCCACCAGTTTTACCTATTTGTCAATACCGAGAAATTTTTTTTTCTCTCAACTGATAAAAGCCATCCCGTTCAACGAACGCATTCAGTGTCATATCCTTGCGTAGCAACGAAAATAGATGCATTCCGGGCGACAACGTACGGTTTCTAATTTCCATTAGTGAAACGGAGGCACTGTAGGATGTCTTTCAAAATATATTCTACTGCATGCGCTCTATCGCCTGCTTCATAAGTTTTCCTCCTGTGAAGCGGAACGATGATGTCATGACGGGAAATGTAATACCGACGCAACATATTACGCCGTCATTCTCCACAGTATCTGTGTCTTTGCCTCGTCCTGCGGCAGGATATTTGGTGTCACAACGATATGTGTGCCTTCCTGCCGACGTGAAAAGACACTTCTCGCTCACAACGTTCTGGTGAAATTTGTTTGTTCCCTACAACCAGGACCTCGGGCTATTTACGTTGTTCATTAGACACTCGGCAACAAAAATTACGTCATTGGCGCGGAATGTGTTTAATTAGATGCATGCGCCTGTTGGCTGCAGGCGGGCTCCTTCCGAGGGGGAGACGTGTCGGTGCTGACTTGGCAGTAAAGGATGTGTTTTGTGGGGAGGCTATTTAAAATTTAAAACTGTTTTAAGCAACGATCACTACTGGTCGGAATAATAGGTTATTTCATTATACCAACTTATATCCAACTCATTGTGTTTGAATACTAACAGCCAAGCGTACCATATGTAACTCATTCAATAGTCTCGTTAAATTATTATGCCATTAGTGTGTTGAATATAGCTTAAGAAACAATTAAATAATATGTTCAAAGCACCAAACCAACACCTGAATATGGTCTGGTAATCACCCACACTCAAACCGTCGTCTTTCCGGTAGGAATTTGCGGAGATGGAAAATGAAGGATTTTGCATGAAACCATTCTGGCATAACGAGTTTCTGTTGTGTTCACTTAGAGCTTACCTGGGCCGACCAGTTCTAGGCGATACAGCAATGTATGTTTGCCGTTTGCTGTTATTTAAGCACAAAATTTGCGTTTTCACTTCTATTAACCCGAAACAGCCACCAGAAAACACTCACAATTCAAGAATACCATTTAATTTCAATATTTTAGAATATTAGAGAAGTTTTGTTGTTGCGAACAAAAATCAAATTCTGAATTTTCTTCGGAGTTCAATAGAGGTTAAAAATTTGGCTTATATTAGGTGTACCGGTAAGTTTCTTCAGTTTCACAACAGATGACTTATTCCAGTAAATCAAATTTCCAGACATTCGTTGGGAAGCTACTGTCGTTGCGCGTCTTTTTCAGTATATGTCAAAAAGTTGAAGCGTAAACAACGTAGTTTTTGTCACTTCGAATATATCGAATTTCGTACCAACGAGAATGTTTTTGCGGGGAGTGTTACTACATTACTTCAATATTTAGTATTCACAGACTCAGCAAGCTGCCTGGCAGCAATGGAAAATAGAGACTTCATACACCCTTGGCTGAAACAAGCCAAATTAGAGGCTTTCAATGAAAGAATCCGTTTTACATGGATACCTGGGTATACATGGATCCGAGGCTACGAGGAGGCTGGTAGGCTAGCCAATGACGGAAGATACAAATAAATCGAAAAACAGGCTATACCCAAAGAAGATGCCATAAGATGGATAAAGGAGGAAATTAAACAAGAATGGAACAAAGCATGGCTTAGTGTAGGGACCATAAGTTAAGAAAAATAAAAAGTTCCACTGAAAAATCTTCTTATTCTTCTTCTTATATGGCACTAACGTTCCTAGAGGAACTCCGCCGTCTCAACGTAGTATTACTTGCGTCATTTTCATTAGTACTTAGTTGAGATTTCTATGCCAAATAACACGTCTTGAATGCATTCTGAGTGGCAAGCTCTAGAATACGCGTGACCACAGTGCAAGTCAGAGGAAATTTCTTGAAAATTTCTTGAAGGAGCACTGAAAAAGCTACTAAAATCGAATGAAACCACTACGGGGGACCTCTTCTTCTTCTTGAATGGCGTTAACAATCCTTGTGGAACTTTTGCCGTCTCAACGTATGCATTAACTAGCGTCATTTATTAATACTTAGTTGAGATTTATTAAGCCAAATGACACGCCTTTGAATGTATTCCGAGGGGCAAGCTCTAGAATACGCGTGACCGCAGTGCAAGTCGAAGGAAAATTTCTTTGACGAAAAAATCCTCGGGCAGAACGGGAATCAAACCCGAGCACCCAGCATGATAATGTGAGACGCTAACCACTCGGCCACGGGAGCCTTTTAGTTTGCCCTTAACTCTCCTGTAGAGTAACACGGGGTGAATTTGACATACGGGGTGATTTGGACCACTTCTCTATCTCAAAAAGTACGGCTCAATTTGGATTTTTTATAACGTTTTCCTTTTATTGTTGAACCGTATGTTCTTCTTCTTCTTGAATGGCGTTAACGTTCCCTGTGGAACTTTTGCCGTCTCAACGTATTCATTAACTAGCGTCGTTCATTAATACTTGGTTGAGATTTCTATGCCGAATAACACGCCTTGAATGTACTCTGGAGTGGCAAGCTCTAGAATACGCGTGACCACAGTGCAAGCTGGAAGAATTTTCTTTGACGAAAAATCCCCCAACCAGAACGGGAATCGAACCCGAACACCCGGCATGATAGTGTGGGACGCTAACCACTCGGCCACGGGTGCACTTCAACCGTATGTAACTAACGTAAAAAAACTTTGGTAAAATTCAATAGGTGGAAGGAAACGGTAGCATGAACACAACAAGCACTTTGAATGTCAAAAAATGTGAGTTTTCCGATCCATGATCCATGCAGAATTCGAGATGGTCTCAATCCAATTTGTCTGGTCTGGAATCTAGCCAAGACACCTGG
Organism: Toxorhynchites rutilus septentrionalis; assembly: GCF_029784135.1. NCBI lineage: Eukaryota > Metazoa > Arthropoda > Insecta > Diptera > Culicidae > Toxorhynchites > Toxorhynchites rutilus. The sequence continues at coordinate 229,960,600 of NC_073746.1, forward strand.
TATCGATCCCAGAACACTGTTACTGATTGTAACATTATCTCAAAAAACATAAGTATGTTTTTTCGATGAAACACACACTGGATCAAATCACCCCACAGACGGTCCAAATCACCCGGTGTAGCGAACGCAGCCATCGTCGAGAGTACTACCCCTTGATTAACGATTCGCTCATCTCCACTAGCAAACTCTAACGTCACCACAGACGATCAAATGTCAAATTTATATATATAAAAGGAAAAACTGCCACCAGATAGGATTGTTTGAACACGCTTTTAATTTTCATCAGTAATTTATATTGAAGTTATATTTGAATTAATATTCTATTGGATTTGCTCTGTAATAAGGAGACCGAAATGTAAGTTTCTTTTCAATGAATTGTATCAAAGATTATTAAAATATTAATAAATTTACAGCTTTAAGAGAGCTGCCGTTGTATAACCTCAAAAAGGCGCTTTTCTCGAAGAATCCGAAAAACTAAATACAACAAGCTTAAAGATTTCGCTTGATCATCGGAATAAGGACAGAAAATCATGCCGGAAAGCGATCGGAACGACTGCAAGATCTGTGGGCAATCCAACAACCTCGATAATATTGTGCAATGTTCAACAAGCAAATAGTCCGAATCCGACAGGTGCGAACGAGTGTGCAGGAGTGATGAACCCTCCAGCTACGACGACAGCGGCTGCTAGCGGAGATGTAAACAGTCCTCTGAGCTCATCTTCCTCACCGTTCCTTGGTTTTCCCGAGTCGACGAAAATGAATTAATTGCGATTGCAAGAACACCAGAAGATGCTTGAGCGCGAGATGGAATTACAACATAGACAAGAGTTGGAGCGAAAGAAGCTGCGTCTGGAGGCAGTTATGATGAAGGCTAGGTTCCAGCTGATGGAAGGCGAGCAAAACGAGGTGAGTACGGTTATTCCACAGACGGACGTCGGAGAGGACTGGATCAAAAGGATGGACGCGATGTCAATTTTGCAGCCAAACATAGCGGCAGAGGCAACTTCATTGGTCATCCCTACTATCGATCGTAGTTCAACATTGACGACCGGAGCTGCAGCGAGTACCTTGTTCGATTTGACGTCGCCAATATTCCAGCAAAGAATAAATAGACAGAGCAACATTACTACTCCAACAGTAGGCACTACGGCCTCTCTTGTCCCCACTCGTTAACCCCAACTACCATGTCGTGTCAAAGACAGGGAGCTGTACTATATCAACAACAGAGTGCAGCAGCGTTCTCAGCTTGCAACACGGTTCCAGCGATGACTCAACCACTGACGTTTCCTGGTTCGACGGCTGAAACAACGACAACAGGTATTCGATTGCCAACATATGCAGTAACAGAGCCCCAGCCGAATGCATATCAGCCACCATACATTGAAAGATCGCAGTCAGTATTCCCCACCACGATGAGCGGATTCACATTGGCTGGGTCTAGTTCGATTGTTAGTGCAACAGGTATGTCCCTACCACCACGTTCATCAGCATATCAGAGGCCATTCTGTGGTAACACACTTGGTGGTATACCGACGAGCATGGCAATGCCGTCACTCCCATCGACGAATCAGCAGGCGTTAGGGTGCCGGAGTCAACCATTTGCGAGCAGTGCCGATTTACCAGGTGCTGAGAAGATGCCTTCGCAGCAGCAGCTGCTAGCGCGGCAAGTCATACCGAAGGATCTTCCCACATTTAGAGGCGACCTCGAAGATTGGCCCTTGTTCTATTCGTCGTACATTAACTCGACGTCAGCGTGCGGGTATTCCGATGCTGAGAATTCGGCCAGACTTCAAAGAGCACTGCAAGGTAAGGCGTTCGAGGCAGTAAAGAGTCGACTGCTTCTCCCGGCAGGTGTTTCCCAAGTTATGTCGACATTGTATTTGCACTTCGGCCGGCCAGAGCTTATTATACACACTTTGTTTAGTAAAATAAGAGAGGTTCTGACTCCTAGGGTAGATAGGTTAGAATCACTTCTTCTTCTTCTTCTTCTTCAATGGCACTAACGTTCCTAGAGGAACCGCGCCGTCTCAACGTAGTATTACTTGCGTCATTTTTATTAGTACTTAGTTGAGATTTCTATGCCAAATAACACGCCTTGAATGCATTCTGAGTGGCAAGCTCTAGAATACGCGTGATCACAGTGCAAGTCGGAGGAAATTTCTTTGACGAAAAATTCCCCCGACCAGAACGGGAATCGAACCCGAACACCCGGCATGTTAGTTATGACGCTAACCACTCGGCCACGGGAGCACAATCACTTATAAATTTTGATATGGTAGTGCAGAATTTCTCTGACCATTTGGAGGCAGCCGGGCAGGTAGAACACATGTGTAACCCGGTTTTACTCCAAGAGTTAGTAGAAAAACTTCCGACGCAACAGCGGCTCGACTGGTCGCTATTCAAACGACAGTTTCCAGTTGTTGATATTCTTACGTTTGCCGCATATATGTCCAACAATGTCATTGCCGCATCAGAAGTGACCGTCATTACCGAAACAAAGTCTGCGAGGTTGGGGAAGGGTGACAAATCTAAAGAAAGGAACTTTTTCAACACACATTCGGCAGAAGAACCTGCGAAGAAGGACCAGTGCGTAAAGCAGATACAGTCAGTATTATGTTTGGTGTGCAAAGATCCACACCATAAGGTAAAGGAGTGCTCTGTATTTAAGAAGATTGATTCGGAGGGTAGATGGAAGGTTGTGCACGAACAGCATTTATGTCGAACGTGCTTAGGAAAACACGGTCGTCGGCCATGTAGGTCTCAGGCGCGCTGTGGGGTGGATGGGTGTCAATTGCGTCACCACCCCCTGCTACACGTGGCTTCTCTGAAGTGTGACGGAAAAAATAAAAACGATGTGAGAGCACCGGCTCTAAGAGGTGATCGAGTTAACGCCCGACATAGCATGAAACAGACAGTGATGTTCAAAATGTCACCACTGAAACTGTTTTGGAATGACAAAGCAGTGGAGACTATCGCCTTTCTGGACGACGGATCATCCATGACGCTTGTGGAACCGGCGATTGTAAATGAGCTGGGTATAAACGATGGAGAAAACTTCCGCTTTGTTTGAGCTGGACCGGAAATGTCACTCGCTACGGTAGCCAGCTTGAATCTCCCTAAGCAAACACTGAAATACGAACAGCTAGCGCAACAGTATGCGCACTTACGCGGGTTACCGCTTCACAGTTACAACTCGACTTCACCGGGCATACTTATCGGTTCCGACAATGCAGGCTTGATCGCAGCACTCAAACTACGAGAAGGTCAACTAGGCGACCCTGTAGCCACGAAGACACGGCTTGGCTGGACAATATTTGGGACAACCTCGGAGAGCAACATAATCATTAATTTTAGTTTGCCCATTTGCGAGAGCACGAAAGATCGGGAACTCCATGATTTAGTCAAAGAACATTTTACGATTGAGAGCGTTGGAGTTTCGGCCAGCACGGCACCGGAATCCGAAGAGGACAGGCGTGCTCGAGGAACTCTAGAACAAACAACGAGGCGTATGTCTACGGGTTTCGAGACAGGTCTGATGTGGCGGTATGATAGAATTGAATTTCCCAGTAGCTTTGGGATGGCGATGAGGCGTTTGGAATGTTTCGAGCGACGAATGAAAGCAGACAGTGAACTTTGTGATAGCGTGCATCGCCAGATTGGAGAGTACCTTGAGAACGGATACAGGAAAGATACGCTTGGTGTGGGATGCGGTAACCAAAGTGAAAGGAATCTCGTTGAACACAATGTTGCTCAAAGGAGCACACCTGCTTACTTCTCTGTTGGGGGTTCTTTTCGTATTTCGCGAACGAAAAATAGCAATCTGTGGAGATATTAAACAGATGTTTCACCAATTTCGCATTTTGGAGAGAGACGCTCATTCACAGCGGTTCCTCTATCGATCGCATCCATCGCAGCCTGTACAAGTGTATATAACGGACGTAGGAACTTTTGGATCGACCTGTTCTCCGTGCCAGGCGCAATATATAAAGAATTTGAACGCCAAGGAGTACGCGACGACCTATCCTAGAGCAGCAACCCCAATTATATCCAGGCACTATGTTGACGACTACCTGGATAGCTTCGATAATGAACAGGAAGCCGTCGAGGTAGCGTTCGAAGTGAAAGAAGTCCACATGAAAGGAGGCTTCACTATTCGAAACTGGCTTTCCAACTCTCCAGCAGTTCTTCGACGGGTCGGGGAAGTTGATCTGGAGAATACGAAGAAAATCAACGCAAACAAAGAAAGTGTTACCGAGAGAGTATTGGGAATTTCTTGGATGCCTCGCGAAGATCAGTTTACCTATACGGCGGAGTTGAATTTAAGTGAAATAACACCTACTAAACGAAATGTTCTGCGGTTTGTGATGAGCATATTCGATCCACTAGGTCTTCTTTTGCACTTCCTAGTACACGGCCGGATAATAGTGCAAGACATCTGGCGGACACAAGCTGGTTGGGACCAGGAGATCGTCGGAGATATTCTGGGAAAGTGGAGTAGATGGATTGCTCAATTTAATAAGCTAGAGAGAGTGCGCATAAACCGACCGTATTTCCCGGGATTTTCGTCATCCGAGATTGGTCCACTACAACTCCACATTTTTATGGATGCGAGCGATAAGCCTACGCATGCGTAGCGTATTTTCGAGCAGAAATAAAAACCAGGTACACTGCGCCCTCGTTATGGCTAAATCGAAGGTGGTGCTCCCGTAGCCGAGTGGTTAGCGTCATAACTAACATGCCGGGTGTTCGGGTTCGATTCACGTTCTGGTCGGGAGAATTTTTCGTCAAAGAAATTTCCTCCGACTTGCACTGTGATCACGCGTATTCTAGAGCTTGCCACTCAGAATGCATTCAAGGCGTGTTATTTGGCATAGAAATCTCAACTAAGTACTAATAAAAAATGACGCAAGTAATACTACGTTGAGACGGCGAAGTTCCGTTAGTGCCATTGAAGAAGCCACTGAAGGCTTTCTCAATTCCACGTTTGGAACTCCAAGGTGCATTACTCGGAGCGAGAATGAAGAAGACGATAAGTGAATCTCCTACTCTGCCCATCATCCGTCAGACATTGTGGACCGACTCGGAAACTGTTCTGGCGTGGATTACATCAGATCACCGTCGAAACCGACAGTTTGTCGCCTTCAGAGTAGGGGAAATCCTATCAAAAACAAATAGCGAAGACTGGAGGTGGATTCGATCGAAACAAAATGTGGCAGACGAGGCGTGTTTCTCTCCAGACTCTCGTTGGATCAGAGGTCCTGATTTTTTATATCTACCGGAGACAAAGTGGCCTGCGCGATCATCGAAGCAGCCCGTAGAAACGCTAGAAGAGCTGCGTCCATGCATGGTTCACAGCGAATATATGTATTACACAAGAGATCGTGGATTTTGATCGATTCTCTAATGGGAGCGTGTGTTACAAGCCGTGGTTTATATTCATCGTTACATCGGGAATCTCCGTCGCAGATGTCAACAACAACCTAGAGAGTGCGGTGGTCTTACGCAAGAAGAACTACAGATGGCAGAGAACAGTCTGTGGCGCATAACACAATCCTCAGCGTATCCGGATGAAGTGACTGTTTTAAAAGGCGAAGAGAAAAAACCGAGACGACAAAACAAGTAAAGTCTTCACCATTCCTAGATCAACAGTCCGTGATGCGAATGGATAGTCGCATATGGGCTGCACCGTGTACGATGTACGACTTCAAATTTCCCATTATATTACCACGTGATCATCGTCTGACCTCATTACTCATCGATTGGTATCATCGGAAATACTTACATGGAAATCATGAAACAATAGTGAATGAAATCCGTCAAAGATTCCACATTTCTCGACTTTGGCATAAAATTTTAATGTCCAAAAATCATCTCTTTTATTTTATTATATATTTGGTTATTTGAAGCTTGATAACGGGTGTTAAATAAAAAATGAGAATTTTTTCAATCAAATATAAAAAACAATATTTTTTTTATCGATTTCAGTATTTTTTTTATTAATAACATAATGTATTTTCTTCAAACAAAATGTCAGTGAATGTTTGAGTAAGGGCCGTGGTCTGCTGTTCGACGCAACTTTGTCGCGATGCTCTCACAAGAACGTTGTACGGCACTTACGTCCATTTTCCGGATACAATTCCGGATTCTTGTAGTCAGTTGCTTCGTGTCCTTGGCCCTCCAATTGTTTTTATACACTAGGGCACTGAGTGAGCCAAAGAAATCCTCTATTGGGCGGCACTGGGGCAAGTTTGTTGGGTTACGATCTTTCGGCACGAATGGTATCTTTTTCTCCTCAAGATACGCCAGCGTCTTTTTGGCGTAATGGGAAGACGCCTTGTCCGGCCAGAAGACGTAAATACTTCCCATCCGCGTGATGCTCGTTCAGGAACGGCAGCAGGATTTTATCGAGGCACTCTTCTCGATAGATTTGTTGGTTGATTGCCAGACCGCTCGGTTTAAACCAAGGCTTTGAAATGCCCCGGTCGGAAATGGCGATGTACAACATAACCTTTTTTCAAATTTGTGCTTGAACTTGTATTTCACTTCAGGCGGTGTGGATGACTTGTCGCTGAAGTAGTAATTATCATTTCCTGGAATATGCGTTTTGGACAGCGGAAAATAGCTTTCGTCGTCCAAAACGAAAGTCGTCCCGCGGTATTTTTTGGTCATCCACCGACACTGTGATTTAACCGTCTCAATCTGCTCCTCCGTGTACTCCGACGACCTCGTCTTCTTCCTGCAGACGATTCCTTCCATCTTGAGGGTCCGATGGACAATACGTGGGAGCAGCCATATTTCCGACCGGCGTCACGCAGGCTGGTTACGTCCTTGTTGTCAAACAGCTTCTTTAACGATGTCTTCCTCTGCTTCGACATTATCGTCACCGGACGACCACTTCCGACCTTCCGCTCTACGTTCAGGGAACCCAGGATACGATATAGCGTACTGACAGGTACATTTTCTTCCTTAAAATGTGCCACCGTGAACTTTTTTCCTTGCTGGAAATGCGTTTCGTAGATCCTTACAATGCGTTCGCGGAGCATGTGCTGTTTCGACGCCGTCTTTGCTTTGACTAAATTCAAACTAGCAAAACCAAACACGCCTACTGTTTCTAGGGAGCCCAAAGAGCAATTTACTTGGAGAAAGAAAATTTTTAAGAATTTGAGTTACTGAAAGGTATTGGAAAAATTCTCATTTTTTATGCAACACCCGTTATAATGATTAAATATTATTGATTAAGAGAAAACAAGTGTAGCTTAGTGTACAATGTGACATTTTTGAGTTAGATCGTATGGGTTTGGAAATATTAGGCGATCTGCTTAGGGGGTCCAAATTCCCCTACTCGCGAGAAAAATCGTAACTCCTATTCTTACAGACTGTGCGTGTCTCTGTAATACTGCTATTGTGTATTTTAGGCGTTATTGGTAATATAAATATATATAAATATATATTTTTTTAGCTTCTTTCAGTTTTATTGGTCATTTTATTCAGCCATATTATTGATTCTCTGTTTGTCAGACCGTATGCGCGAATATAGGAGGGTTAAATGTCATGTAAAGTTTGAAGCATTTCTAATCCGGAACCATAGAACCAGTTGTATCTTGGGATTGGTTAAAGGACCAAAAAATGTTTGTATATCAAAATGCAAATAGTTTATTGTTCTTTTCAGAAAAAAATCAATATATTGAAAAAAAATGGTTACAGTTTTGTTGAATTTTCGTACTTTTATTCGGATACCGTCCATCAAAAATTGTACTCCCTGTTGATCATCCTCAGCGGCCATTTTACATGTCTTCATGTCTGCAGCATCCCGAGGCATTTGGCACTCTTCATTGTCAAGCATATTACAATTGCCCAACATTTTTCAATTAGGCGGAATTGGGGGCAACTGGGAGGATTGGGGTATTTTCAATGTAATCTGCTTCATTGTCACGGCACCACTGAAACAGCTCTCGGCAGTGGTGGCAGCTTGCCAAATCTGGCCAAAACTTATGCAAAACTTATGTTCGCCAATATACGCGATCCACAGCTGCAGTCCTGCTCCACCTAGTTTAATCACCAAGCTAGGTGGGTTCTTTCACTTTTTTACTCCAATTGACACATTTTCGCTCAATAATGAGCTTCGTCCATTTTGTTGGCTATGTCAATTTCTAGCAAAATGAGGTGATAACGTTATCATTACGTTATCTGAATAAACACTCGTTATTATATGAATACATCGAAACAAATTTAGTTTTTATGCAACAACCTTTGATGAGGGTTTATGAAAAACTACATAATTATATTTGAAATATTTTAAGTTTTCGGTATTTTTATGTTTTTTGAAAATATCGCTGCACTAACTTACCCAAACCTCAACCTCAATGCCCATATACCATTGAATGAATAATTAAATACAGGTCGGACTCAATTATCCGGAGTTTTGTTTTTTTTATGATTCATAATCGAATCATAAAAAAAAACAAATTTTCGTTCGGTAAACATAATATAATTATGATTTGCACTTTTTTACCAAACGGTTTTATCTAGCTTGGACCCGTTTGTATGTTTGTGATTTTTTAAGTTTGTCTGTAACGCTATTCCACATTAATAGAAATTTAACCCTCTTCCTGTTCACTATTTGATCTGAAATTTGGAACACATCTTCATCAAATACATACAAGAGTAGTCTACAATCGTCTGAGCCACGCGCGCGTTTCTGTAGGCATAAACAATCTAGATTCTGAACACTGACGAAAACCGATGTACAATGAAATTTTCTAGGATCTACAGTGGAAACCGGAATCGAGTTCGGGATAGCCCCTACAGAATATTCGTAAACTATCGCATTAGCAGATGGTTATGTCGAGGTTTTTTTCTGTACTGTGGCAGATCTCAGAGTGAGTCTCTAGTAGAAACTTTAAGATATCGGGTTCAATTCCCGATCAGTCACGGATCTTCCCGGTATGGAAATTTTCTTGATAAGCCTTAACCATTCAATTTTCCAGTTTTCGCCTATTGCCCGTTGTTCTATTGATAGCAAATTTATGTCTGCAAAAAAAAACCAGTCCGTTTTGTTTTGCATACTGGTTTCCATGTATATCTGTTAATTCATAATTATCTTAAAGATAAATCGTCCAACTCAAACCTTTGTAGGGGTATGAGGTGGGACCATCATCATCATACTGTCATTATAAATCTGCGTATTCCATGATTAGCATTAGCATTAGCATTGAGCAAGTTGCACAATATCGTAGGTGGTACAAATTCAGAACTGTTAAATCAAAAACTAACCTCCATCCGTTGCTGATGATTAGTAATATCTCTTAGATGAAGGCATGTTTTCTCCAACAGTTAAGAATTGTCCTGGCCACGTCCTTGTAACTGCTAAGGAAAGGGAAGGAATGTTAGTTCGACATTTACTTAAGAGAGATGCAGAGAACTCTACGACCTCTCGTAAATGTCTCGGGAATTTAGGATTTTTAGTAGGGGAGGTATGCCATAGGATACACTCAGCCGGTGTTACTGGCGGAGCTTGTTACTATTACTATTACTATTAATATTAGTATTACTATTACTATTACTATTACTATTACTATTACTATTACTATTACTATTACTATTACTATTACTATTACTATTACTATTACTATTACTATTACTATTACTATTACTATTACTATTACTATTACTATTACTATTACTATTACTATTACTATTACTATTACTATTACTATTACTATTACTATTACTATTACTATTACTATTACTATTACTATTACTATTACTATTACTATTACTATTACTATTACTATTACTATTACTATTACTATTACTATTACTATTACTATTACTTTGTGGAATCGGCATCTGCTGAAAGAATTAGTAAGTGAAGTTATACGATATATTTGTAATATAAATGTGCTCCAGTCTTCTGATTGGTGTCACGTTGATGGTTGAGTAAAAGAATTGTTTTATAAAATTTTGAAATGATTGATAAAAACTATCGTCAAGTAACGAACATAAAAAATAAACGAAATTTAATTTTTAAAACTGAAAAACAAATATATTAAAAAGTAGCTTTTTCTTGACGCAGCTGCCGTCGCATAGCACCATAGCAGGTCATTTTTAATACTATTCTATAATAAATCATTAACAAAACATATAAACATATCCACATATCCAAACGCATTTCAAACCTCAATTGGTATCTAGTATGTAGATATGTATAATCTGAAATTGAGAGACCAATGAAATTATATGACACTAAATTGTAAAATGTTACACTTGCAAGTCGGCCTTCCAATCGTTGTCACATTAGTAGCTGTATAAAAGGTTTGGTTGAGTAAATTTAAATTTGATTTTTATTGATAAAGAAGAAGGCCAGTGGGATTGAAAGCGTTTCAACTCCCATAGACCCGAACCTTTTTCTTTATCATAATACAGTAGAATCCCGATTATCCGCGAAAAAGTCTGGCAAGGTCACCGCGAATAACGAAAATTGCGGATAACGCGATAAACGACTGAAAATGAGGTGTGAATACGAAATAAAGATATTCCAGCATGAAAACTATGTTTTATCAATACAGAAATCATTAAGCTATCAATCTGTAAGGTCGTGTACACCAGTGATCAGATAATGTGAAAGTCATGGCCGAAACAAAAGATCCTACCTCTCACTGACAAATTTCGGGAAGTTCTATAGAATAACTATGGAACTACCATTCGCGGATCATCCGCATGATAATCGGGGTTCCACTGTAATCAAACACACGACAAGATACTTAAAAGATAATTGAGATTTACACAAAAAAAACAAGTAAATATGTATTTGAATGATAGACAGCATTAAAAGAACAAAAAAAATATCAATGATGAATCATAAATAATATGCTCAGTAAGAGATGTTCCTGGTGGCTCTAGTTTTGTAGTTATGCTGTTGGGGAGCCAGAAACAGTACAAACACTAGATTTTATAGATTGAGATGCATAACAAGGGGGTAGCTTCACAAAAGTAATTAAGGAGAGAATGAAACTAGAAACACAGAACAAACATAAAACATTATTTTAAAATAACAGTAATAGAAATATAATGATGCTACTTCCATGATTGTCTTCCTGGTGATATTCACACTATAGTTTAACTCTTCACAGCATTCACATTCTTCAGAACACGAAAAAGTAAAGGGTGTTTCACATCAAACCGCATCACGAAAATTTTAGACAGTAAAATAAAAACTATTAAACAACTTTTGGCATTTTCTTTTTATTTATACTTCGAGCCCAAGCCTGTATGCTCGCACCTTCCTCTTTACCCCGTCCATAAGGTTCTGTACAACATCAGGTTGTAGTTTTTTTTGAACAGAAATCCATCTTCTCTTGAAGTCCGCCTCCGATTTGACCACTTTTGGGTTCTTCCGGAGGGCCTGCTTCATAATCGTCCAATATTTCTCTATTGGGCGAAGTTCCGGAGTTGTCACATCGGGAGCATCTTACCGATTCTCGAAATGAGTGCACAGGATTAATTCACGACGCCCTTTTTTGTTCGACGACATTTTTCCAAATTTACGAAAAATTGACAGTGAAGCATGGCCAACGTGATCTATACACTCTTATCTGATTATAAGCGAAAGCTGAAGATATAATTCCTAAAAATAAAATTTCTACAGCGTCCCCTCCGTGATGCAACTTGATGTGACACACCCTTTACGATAGCTTTACTTCACGCTTTCATACACCCGTAGCCAACCAATCTCATGTTTCGCGCAAAAAAACAATACACTGAATAAACAAAGCAACCCTAACTTATCCTATATCGGCAAACCTATTCTGTGCGGGGGATAGAGACCGCACAAAAAATAAATCGTACAAAACTTCACCTGTAGCTTTAAGAAATCGAGTTCGGTACCCTATTTGAAAGAACTTTTTTTGTGCGGCAGATAAAAAAAAGTTTCCAAAAAAAAAACCAAACCGTTCGACCTCCTTTTGAAATGCATAGAAAACACATAAAAAAAATAAATGGACGACAACTTCGCCAAACATACTTCTTTTCATACACCGCACAAAAGAAAAATCGCACGAAAAACAGGCGAACCAGCCTAATAAAAAAACGCACAAAAAAGACGGGTGGGTAATGTCGGGGACATAACCGGAGTGACGTAGGACTATACAAAAGGGACAGCTTTTGTTAAATATATATTTTAAATATATTGTTTTATTTTCTACTCCTACGTGAATACCTACCTATCTACCTTAAAAATGGATTAGTTTACTGTTTACTCTTCATGAATATGTTGATGTTTCTGAAAAGAACCTTTGGTGTTGTGTTTTTGTTATCACTCGATATTCCCATCTTGTTCGGTTAAACCTTCCTGTTTAGCTATTGTGTTTGCCACTCGCCACAGCTTTCACAGTTGGAAAATTTCTTCCCATACAGCTTGTGACATATTTTACAGTAAATTACATTCAATGGCACGTCGCATTACCACCACTCAGTATCGGATTGGAGGTAATTTTAACCTGTAATTGAACATTTGCGATGACAGTGGTACAGTGTCGACCTTCAATGTGGGGTCATAATTTGGACCCCGAACTCTATGTTTACAAAAATGTCCAACTAAATATGTCGCATTACTGGTCCGTCCAATTAGCTAAATGTCGAGATAAGTGTAAATTACTGTACTTTCAATCTAGAAGCAATTTAAGAATTGGTGAAAATCAATAAGCTCAGAACAACTGCCAAATTCACATACTCATCATATCCTGGTAAACAAATTATAAAAAAATCAATTTGTGTTTTATTATTATTTTGGATATTGTTTTAGAAAGCATTGAACTGTATTTCCTAAACTCTTTTTTGGAAGGTTTAATGGCCCTGAAAAGCGCCTTGTTTTATGGAATGGTTCCAATTTAGAAAACTTAGTACTCGTGGTTTTGAAAAAAACCATTTCGAACGCCCTCGATGCCGCCTTGTTCTAGATTTGCCACCAAAGCAGTGTGTATAAAGGACAAACTTTTTTTTTCTGCTACCTGATGCCGTTTTGCGATTGCGTTTGCCACTCGCCACTCGCTGCAACTGCCTGTTGTCTTGATGTCCACAGAACCGAATGTGTTCTGTTCCGAATGCGGGTTTTCTTATCGTCGCGAGCAGCTTTACCAGCTAACTCGATCACTTCGGCGGCCGAAACTATATAACGCCGGCTAGGTGGACTGGTGCACTGGTACTAACGCGCTCGGCCTAGCTACCCTTGCGGGGAACTCCAGTTCAACACGGTTCGAGCGGGATTTTGCCTTTCCCTTCACTTTTCCTCCTTTACCATGTCCAGACATGGCTGCTTGGGTTGGTTTGTTGATGTGTTGTGATGCGAACCGATGTGGTGTACGGTTTGAATGAGAATGATCGTTACGGCAGCGGAGCGGGGATTTTTAAGCTGACTGGCAGGCTCGAGAATTACGCATGTGTGAGACTGCGACCAATGTTTCGTTCATTGTTTTCTTTTTCCTTTCCAATCGTGCTTTATTCTATTTCGCTGCTGCTCTGGTTGCCCGTTTTTGTCGGTATGATTTGAGGAGCACAAAATGGACCAATCAAAAATGGGCACATAGTGCATTTTGACAATGCTTGATATTTCACAATAATTCAATTATTTATCTCAAGAAAAATGAAATGTTATTCGTTATGATAGATGCGTAGATATATTTCCTATCAATTGATGCAAAAACCTTTGCGATCTATTGAGAAATGCTCGAGTTATAAGCGTTCCAAATCTTGCATTTTTTCCTACTTGTTCAGTGCCTAGATTTCCATTTCACCCCCTATATCTTCCGGTTAGACGTAGTCCTACGTCAAAAGATTTGCCTGTATATCGAACACACGCAAACAATAACAAAATCAAACGTCACAAAGCAGTCAAGTGACAGACGCAAGCATGGAAACTCCCAAACAATTCGTACTGAATTTGATTTTACAAAAAAAACCATACATTATTTCGATAAATAATTTTTTTGCAAAACACATACAGTAGAACCCCGAATAGCCGTGGAATAGCCTGCAAGGGCACCGCGAACAACGAAAATCGCGGATAACGCAATAATGGAATGCAAATGAGGTGCAATCACAAAAAAAGATATCTAAGCATGAAAACCGTGCTTCATCAATACAGAAATCACCAATAATCCATCTATGAGGTCGCATACATATGAGGTATCATACAATGGTCATACAATGTGAAAGTCATGACCAAATGAGCATACCACTCACTGAAAAATTCCAGGAAAGTCCACGGATCTTTCATGGAACTCGCTTTTGCAAACAATCCGCTCGCGGACAATCGGGGTTCTATTGTACTCATTAACTGAATGGCTGAATAGAATTGAGAATTAAAGACTAAATTCATGTAAATGATTCACTTTTTCAAAAATAATAATACAGGGAAACTTCGATATAACGTACCCTCGTTATAACGTACCCTCGATATAACGTCACTCGATATAACGTACATTTTAGCTCGATATAACGTACACATTTCCAAAGTGTAAAGGAAAATTTTTTTCAATATTTTTTTCTGATAGAACAATGAATTATCTTTATTGTGATGCTAAAACAAGTTTTGTACCTTCAATCAATTCCGAAATACAGCTGGTTTTGTGATTCCGGATTCTAAATGAATCAAGCTTTAATCATCAGCACGAAGGGAAACATCATGAGAAAGGCTGGCTTCGTCTTCTGATTGAAGTTATTTATTAACTTTACTAAAACAGCAACACAATAATGTAATATAGACTACGTTTGTGAGTACTTTATTATGCTTCGATATAACGTACAATTCGATACAACGTACAATTTTGAAAGTGAAATGTACGTTATATCGAAGTTTACCTGTATAGGAGAACTTAGCTTAGATTGTTGGCATCTCATAATGTTTGTCATTCCACCAAGCTACATGTGATATTTTCACAGCGGTACGCACTCAAACTCATACCACTCGTTGATTGACGTCCATATTCCCGTTATTGTTGCAATAGCGGTAGAAACGAGAGACGTTATTCTCACCAAATAACACTCTATCTCTATCACGCTTTTGGTTATGTTTACCAAAGCTGCAGACAAATTTACTTCCACTGCCACAAGCACTGTGCCTATCCGCTCTTTCAATTAACAAGAAAGCGCAACGAGTGTATCACACTCGAGGAAGAGGAGTTCTAGAACTCACACGGGAGGCTAAACGAGCTGCAAACTAACACACGCTCATATCACACTTCGGAATGAGACACAGCTCGATTTCGTATATCGTACACACTCGATGAAACTCGTACCGACATGATAGCGATGGGTTAACGCGAGCATATGCAAACCGCACTCACACACGTAAAAACAAAATGAATTTGTCCCACGAGTAATTTCACTTTTGCAACCTTTTTTCCCAAGGTTTTTCCAGGAAGTTAAATTTGATTCCACTGAGTTTATTTTATCGACACAGACAACACTTATTTTCTCGGGATTTATATATTTTCCAAACAGAAAAATAAACACTTGCGTTAAACTATTGAGCTCAAACTATCTAGGAAAGTACCAAGTGTGAGCATGGAGCGACGAAAATAACGTCCACACTGAATGCCTGCTCGATCAAGACTCTTAGGGTGCTCATACACTGTTTGACCGAAGCCAAATATTTGACTCTTTTTGACAGATAAAATTTGGTCAACGTGTACTGATCAAATATATTCTACACAAAACACGACAAGCAAATATTCAATTATTGGATGCCTAAAATATTTTTTCAGTCTGTTCTTCGAACCTGTCGGTACATGGTTAGGTTACCTTGGATATTTCAGTTGATTTTTTTCCATGTTCGGTGTTTGATATTGTTTACTATTGTTTAAAATTGAAGAGTGGCAAACAAAATAGTGTTTGTACGAATATCAAATCAAACTTTATCTGTCAAAAAATATCAAATATTTGACCTCCGGGCAAACAGTGTACGGCCACCTTTATAAATCTGCGTATTCCATGATGTTGAAAAATTCAATTTGGCCGCCGCTGAAAAATGGCTGAATAGCTTGACTTGAAGAACATAAAACATAATAAATAACACAAAATTCAAAAAGGTCGCCGCTACTCAATAGTCGACTATGTATTTTTGCAATCCCCTCAATATCGGTATCAAATGAAATGATTTGACTAATAGAATACAATACATCATGGAAATATTCCGAAGAAAGTTTGGTAAGAAATAAACGTTAAACATTATCCACAGTTAGTTGTTCCATCATATACCCCACGATTTTATCTTAGTCTCATCATTGCCCTAGATAAATAAAGGAGCGGATGTGATAACTACTAACTGCTACTTGAATAATTATTTTCTAGCTTTTAGTATATTAAACCGTCTAACTTAAAAAGTTTTTTTACTTATGTTATTTCTAGTTTTTAGTAAAGTTTAGTTTCTAGTTTTTTAGTAAATTATTTGTATCATTAGTATGCTTCTCTACAATTACAATAAAACCATTAAAGGTTTTTTTTTTAATTTTTATTTCTTACCTAACTTTCTTCGGAATATTTTGATGATGTACTATATTCTATTAGTCAAATCATTTCATTTGATACCAATATTGAGGGGATTGCAAAGAAATATATAGTCGACCATTTTGTGGCGGCGTCTTATTCAAATTTACGTTGTTCATAATGTAGTGTATTCTTCAAGTCAAGCCATTCAGCCATTTTTTAGCGGCGGCCAAATTGAATTTTTCAAGATCATGGAATACGCAGTTTCATAATGGCAGTAGATTTAAAGGTATGTTCCTAATTTCAGATCAATCAGTGACCAGGAACGGGGTCAAATTTCAATTAATGTGGGACAACCCTACAAACATTCAAACATACATACAAACAGGTCAAGCTGAATCAGACCATTAAAAAGTAATTGTTTATTTGGGAACTGCGGTCATCATGGATTTGGATTTTTCATGATCTACTGTGTTCTACCAGTCGAGTACTTTCATTTGATTGATGGGGTTTTGAAAAAAATATGGTTTGCATTTCGGATTTGCATTTTTCATAAATAACTGTGTTCTACTAGTCAATCCCTTTCATTTGATATCCATATTGATGGGGTTCTGAGAAAATATGTAATCCGCCATTTTGTAGTGGCCGCCATCTTGGATTTGCATTTTTCTTAAATAACTGTGTTCTACTAGTCAAGCCCTTTCATTTGATTTGATAGGGTTGTAAAAAAAAAAGTTTGGCGCCATCTTGTACTCATATTGGCTATTCAATATGGAATTACAGGTCGGACTCGATTATATACAGACTCGATTATATGTGATCCGATCAGATTCAATTTTGGACTAGATTATATACAGTTTGGATTTTTTTTTTTATATTTCGCATATGACTTATTTCAAGAAGAAATTTAACCTTTCAACGTTCTTATTCTTGAATGGCGTTAACGTTCCCTGTGGAACTTTTGCCGTCTCAACGTATGCATTAACTAGCGTCATTTTATTAATACTTAGTTAAGATTTCTTAAGCCAAATAACACGCCTTGAATGTATTCCGAGGGGCAAGCTCTTGAATACGCGTGACCACAGTGCAAGTCGAAGGAAATTTCTTTGACGAAAAATCCCCCGGCCAGAACGGGAATCGAACCCAAACACCCGGCATGATAATGTGAGACGCTAACCACTCGACCACGGGTGCACGATCCTTTCAACGTTAGGGGCAATTTAAGTGCTTATTACATGTACAATGGGCTAAAAATCGTGATTTTTGAAGATTTTGCTTGAATTTTTACCAATAATTGTTTATATCGATATTGCGGCCAAATTAAGAAAGATAGAAGTTGGGTGTCAAAGAACAAATTGTAGGGCGATTAGAGAGCTTCTAATGAATAGAAACAATCTAGTTTAATACACATTTTTAGGATGAATTTAATAATAACACGTTAAAAATCTTTTTTTTTCATGTGAGAAAGGTGTTTTCTGACTTTAGGGGGATGAATCAAAATCGAATTCCTCTTTTATATTCAAAAAAAAAAAACATGCAAAAAAACGAATGAAAAAAAAATTGTTTTTGACTCGATTATGTACAGGATTTGATTATATACAATGAAAAGAAATCAGAAACTGTATATAATCGAGTCCGCGCTGTCTACAAATTATTCAAAATTTCCGAAAATCGAAAATAAAATTCTCCAGATAATCGAGTCTAAAATTCCGAATAATCGAGTCTCCGGATAATCGAGTCCGACCTGTACTTGCTTGAAGAGCAGTGAGTAGATTTACGTTTCATTTTGTGATTTATGGGAAACAAGAATTTGAGAGACAGGTGTTTTGACGCGTTGTCACGCCACAAACAAAGTGCTTTTTTTTAGTTTATCTGATGGATAGATATGATGAGATAAGATATACATTTCTAAACTTGGGTTTCACTTAACAAACAATGAGGATCAACAACTTGAGGAGTTTGAACTATCTCAAGAAATTGTTGTCACGTAACGAAAAGTATATACTTAATTCTAGCGTGACATGACAACATTTTGATTAACTACAAACTATTAACTTTTTCGCAAATCATCGCAAAAATTAAACCTTTATATAGTAAAATCGAGAAGAATTCCTATAACAATCATCAGTTGGAGTATATTTTATAGTTCGATTAGCTTGTTGTCAATCAAATACTTTTGTGACTTGACAACACCTGACTTTTTGCTGTTTCGCAATGAAAACGCAAAATAGCGCTGAAACGCTAGAATAAAGAGAGCAAATAAAAAGTCGCCATATTATAAATTTGCAAGCGTTGTGAAACCTTTCGTTTGACACTACTAAAAAATTCGGTAGAAAGCACCAATCTCGAGATATAATGCGGGGTAGGTTCAGGAGCACCGGTCGGATTAGGGTCATCTTCCCCTCCATGAAACACAAATTTCTACATTCCTCGAGAATTAATCAAGAAAACGCAACCAAATTAGGCATCTGGAAATTTTAGGGTGCAATAAATGTTTCTATGGTGGTTAGACATTCCACCCCTCCCTCTCTAAGGGGGGGGGGGGGCTGCCATACAGATGAAACACAAATTTCTGCATTACTCGAGAAATCATCAAGTAAATGAAACCAAATTAGGCATACGGAGGTTTTAGGGTGCAATAAATGTTTCTATTGTGGTTTGACACTCCACCCCCTCTCTAAGGGGCGGCTATCATACAAATGAAACACAAATTTCTGCATTTGGGATTTTTTTACTCAAGTGTAACTTTTGAAAAGGGCGTATCGATTTTAGTAAGAGAATACATTGATAATTTATATCTCAGCAACTATAGGTGGCCGTACACTGTTTGCCCGGAGGTCAAATATTTGTTATTTTTTGACAGATAAGGTTTGATTTGATATTTGTACAAACACTATTTTGTTTGCCACTCTTCAATTTTCAACAGTAGTAAAAAATATCAAACACCGAACATGGAAAAAATCAACTGAAATATTCAAGATAACCTAACCATGTACCGACAGGTTCGAAGAACAGACTGAAAAAATATTTTAGGCATCCAATAATTGAATATTTGCTTGTCGTGTTTTGTGTAGAATATATTTGATCAGTACACGTTGATCAAATTTTATCTGTCAAAAAGAGTCAAATATTTGGCTTCGGTCAAACAGTGTATGAGCACCCTATGAGTCGTACCGAAATAGTGTCTTTGAAAGAGTTATAGAGTAAAATATACGCTGAGAAAGAAATAAGTACTCTTTTTTTTATTTACAAAAAAAACTTTACTTTGCAATATCTAAAATACATATTTAAAAATCCAAAAAAATCCATATAAAATAGAAGCCATGTAGAAAATTCAAAAATTGAGTCCAAGATAGTGAAACTATTTTTGACTAACTTTGTGGAACATCGATTTTTTATGAATTTTTGTATGTTAACAATCATTTTTAGCCACAAATTATGAATTCTGATGCGATTTTAAACAAAAAAGCTCTTTTTTTTATTTTATTCAGTTTTATAATTTTTTTTATTTTTTTTTTTAATTTCATAAAAATAGAAGTCGTGTAGAAAATTTAAATAAAGAGCCCAAGATGGTATAACTATTTTTGACAAACTTTGTGGAACATCGATTTTTTTAAATTTTCGCAAGTTCGAATTTTTGTATGTTAACAATCATTTTTAGCCTCAAATTATGAATCCTGATGTCATTTCAAACAAAAAAGCTCTTTATATATCCTTCTAAATGCAGCCATTCTCGAGATATTTAAAAAATACTTCTAATTTATTATCTTTCTTATAGTAAATAGGCTCTTTCAATATGTTTGTCGTGTTATACCGTCATGTTCATGCAATTTTATGAAATTTGTTTATAATTTTCAACTACTTTTCCAAATACATCATTATGGTAGAACTATATGGAATCGCTACGTTTTGTATTAACCGTTTGAGTGCGGAGCAAATTTTGTTAGCATATGCCAAAAATGCGGATGAGTTTGGGTATATTTAAAAAATACTAAAGAGCATAGATAACTGATTAGGTCCCAAAAGCTGTATTAATAGGAAAAAAACACATAAAAAGTTAGGTTTATAAAATACATAAAATACAAATAAAATACATATATACATAAATAATTTTTTTAAAATGATGAAAAATAATATTTAAACAATTTTATTCAAAATTATTGTTTGCTGCATAAAGCGCGTGAAGTCCTCTTTAAAAAATGTCCCCGAAAGACGAAATCCTACGTTAAGGGGTGCTAAGTCAAAAATAATAACATAGAACAAGAAGAGCGCTATCGCGCTCCCCGCACTTTTCGCATACAACAAGAGGAGCGCTATCCTTATTTTAGTTAAACAATTTATCAAAAAAAAAATTTTTGATTTTGAGAACTTTTTCACGAGTCCGCCATTTGGTTTTAATTTTTTTTGTATTATGTATATTATAAGTTAGTTCATTAAAATCAAGTCTGCAGAATGACAATCTTTTTTAATTTTTTTTATTTCAGATGACTTCGGAAGGCTGTGTGCTTCTCCGAACCAGCTCATCTTCTTTCCAAGGGTTCCACTCTGACGCCAAATATTAAAAACAAATTCATGTAAAATAATTTTTTTTTCTATATAACACTAATAAAAACATGTAAAAATTTTAAAACGATCGCATTTTATTTTCTTGTTAAAAAAAATTATGAAAAACGTCGAAATTTCGGCCGTCACTCCGGGTTACTACCTTAAGAATAGAGTGTAACCATCAACATTGTTACAATCCTCATACACCATCCTTTTCTTGAAAAAAATATGTCACCCTTCTAATTTCGAATCGACTGTGATTAATTGGTTTTCTACTTTACTAACCATAGAATTCAATAATTAAATAAAAATATAGTTAAGAATTTGGCTCCTTAAAACTTATGTAACTGAGCCTGTGAAAATAAACGAACTATATAAAAAACATTAAAAAACACGTCACGTCACAAAAGTATTAGACTGGAAACAACCGAATTCAACTATGATATATTCTCCAACTGATGATTCTTGTAGGAAATATTTCCATTTTTACTTTGACTTATTTACATTTTGGAAATCGTGTGATTTAAACATGAAAACGAGAAAAAAAATTGTTTAGTGAATCAAAACGTTGTCACGTCACGTTAGAATGGGTCAATACACTTCAAAATAATGCTACCTAAGTGTGTTTTGGTTACCCATTTTGAACAGGACAGTTTTAAAAATCGGTGACAGTTACTCTGAATCACCCTGTTCATAAATCAGTAATCTATCGATAGATGGCTTCAGTGGTACAATCTGTATAAAGTGATTCTGATTTTAGTGGACAGAAATGGGATTATCACGGCTAAGGCAACCAAACACATTAAATGACAGACAGATTAGACTCAGCAATAAAGCAATAAATTTAACTAGAAGGCTCTAACATTAAAATACGAGTCAATCCATTTACCGTGTGAAACATTTACACTCCATGCCGTTTGACATTTGAAGGAAAAACTTTTTTTGCGAAGAAAATAGTCCATTTAGAGTTTCCATCTACTCGTCATGTATCCGTGTGAATAGTGCTAACTTATATCTTGGCGCTGACCTAGATTTCAGCATTGAATGGCACCCCCTCGACAGGCCGTATCTACACCTTGTCTGTTTAGGGCCCACCACGGATCAGAGCGTGGAGTTTCGGGCTGTATTTTGTGTTTGTGCACGGCACGGAACGACGAAAGTGATGATGGTGATGATGACGATAATTTAGTTTGGTCATTACACAATATTGCCTGTCGGCGGCAGTGGGATGACCGGTGCTGTTGATCATTTCGATGTCAACTGCAGACAGTTCGGTGCATACATACGCCACTCAGTGGGACTGACAGGTTTCAACAGATATCCTCATGGGTGGTTCATTATGGAGAGGGAGAAACTCTGTGGTCGTTGTACTGGCCACAGTGCGAATTAGAAAATAAATTCATTCGTATTAGATTAATTGACGTTGACCATCTACGTTGCAATGTTCCGGATTCGAGCAGTATCTTGAAGGCTTTTGCAATGCAAACTAGGGCGAACGAGGAAAATCAAGGGAATAGTGAATCAAATCATGGAATATGAATCCCCCAGTGACTACTAGCAATGTTGCTGTTATGCAAGCAAATTGAATGATATTCAAAACTCAATGTGTCGCATCTCCCTCGAAATCGGATAGACGGTACGAGGTAATGATTGGCATGCCTTATGCTTGTTAAGAACTGGTAACAATCGGTCAACTGAACAGGCAAGATAACAATGTGCTAATCTGACATGGTTTGGTTTGTATATCCAATCCCATCATTAAAATAAACCTTTAATTTGTGATTTTAATGATTAAATTCTCTGGGAATTTGAAACCTAGTCACTGTCTAAGAATGATGATTTTATATCCCTATACTATACAATTAGATCACAATCAAGGATAGAAAAAACTTGCTGTTTGAATCCACGAAGCAAAAATAAAACTACAACCATGAAACACCGGAAACTTTTAAAACTGCGGTGTCGGTGTTCGGTCTCTCGCATGCCTTTCGGCGAAGTTTTTTTTATGGAAAGCGTATAAATGACCTTTTCCTTTGTATACTCGGCAACACAGCTACTGCCTTTGTTTCTGGACGCTTTTCTCACCGCTTTTGTTATTTTCTTTGCCTCCCACCCCTAGGCTGCCACCAAGGAGGGCTATCTGATGAAGCAGACATGGTCGTTCCAGAGATGGCGTAGACGCTATTTTCGACTGAAAGGCCACAAGCTTTACTATGCCAAGGACAGCAAGGTAAGTTCGCAGTAAGGTCACATACTATATGGGGGGTAAATTGAACAGCATTTAAACTGGAAGATGGCTAATTTCTTCCTTCCGAATGGTACGGGGGAATTTAAGGGGTTGTAGCTCGGAAGATGGAGAACCTACAAATGTGGAGAACCTCGTTTGGCGGGTTTATGTGTTTCGGTTTATAGGTTCACAGTGGTATTAGAAATATATATGTACCGGACGCAATTAGGCATTTTTCGATGTGGTTATCACAGTTTTCGCTAGTAAGATCTAGTGAAATGTGTTGTACTCATAACAGAAACTGCAATTCGTCCAGCTGGATTCCACGTCAAGTCTACTTCGACCCCATTCAAAATAATTGAAGTTGGAGATCATTATCAGTGAATTATTACTATCCATAAAACCAATTCCCTTAAACCTGCCACAATCGCTAAAACTTAAGAAAATCATCTAGCAAACATGAGATGAGAATAATGGAGTTTGACACATTACTCATTTACATATTAGTTAGTTGTCTTGTTAAGTGGTATTAGTAGATTAAATGTCAATTATGTATATCTAATCCCGGTGACGTTAGTGAGTAAAACGAAAATATGAAAATGAAAATATGGATATGAAATCATTACCTATTTTTTGACAAAAGACTACGTTTTATATTAAGGGGGTACTACACTATGGAAACTTGAAAAAAAAATTAAAAAAAAAATTTTGGATTAAATAAAATAAATTAAAAAAATATTCTCTGGGATGTCTACTTTACTGTAGTTTTCGTCCCAGGTTTGCCCGATGCTCGGTTCCGAAGTTACAAGCCAATGAGTGAACCTAAGTCTTTGATTAAGCAGCGCGAGAAGAATGCGCGAGTTAGCAACGATCCCGATCACCTACATTCTTACACCAGCGGCATGACGTACCACATGTTGAAAACATCAACAACCCGGACCACCAACATGCACCGAGTCACCAACCACCACCGAGCTAGCGACGCGACGCACCACATGCTGATGTTAGCATTACTGATTTTTGGGCAGCATGTGTTTACAAACATGTGTTGTTTTTCATTCTCAGACCGATCCAGGACAATAGGCCACTTTGTTTAGCATAAATAATCTGTACCTTTTTAAACTCAGACAAGAAATAAAGAATCAGAGTTATTTTGTGACCCGAACTGTATAGATGTTTAACTCGCGCAATGCATAAATCAGTTGCTTACAGGAATGGATATCCTCCTAACTACCAACCCTATCAAACAATATAATGGATGGATATATCTAGATTGATTTTTGAATCTGTTTTATGTGCATTTGTCGATCAAAGTTTGCATGCAACCAAAAGTTAAAAGTTTTGGAAATTGCAGCAGATATAGCAACCTGTAATTTCAATGATGGTCTACAAGGTGTTTTGGAGATAATGAATGAACCTAAGCTTGAAATTGGACCGGAGTGCAACAATTTTTGTGGAAAATCGGATAAGAAACGAATCAAATGAGCAGAAATGCGGATGTCAGAAGCAGCTAGAGAAGCCCGCAAGTCTAATTTGGTAACAAAAAAGTGACAGGAAGATCACCTTTTAAGCGTTGAAGGACAGTTTTATGGTTCAGGGATTGCAGATTGAAGATACGATGTAAAATAAAAGAAATAAATGTATCTAAAATTTAAAATGCGTTTCTCTTGGAACCATGTTTTGCAAACTGGTGTGAGTTCTACTTCCGGAATGGTTCATCCGATTTTGATGCAATAGTTTTTCCCAGATTCTCCATTTCTATTTTTCTATTTTTTGTTTTGTCTCGATTTTTTAGACAAAAACGTATTTTTTACGTACGTATCGCCATTTCGTTGATTTTGAAAAAATCCTACGTACGATTACAGGAAGTATATCTAAGATCACGTAAAAAAAACAATTGGTTGAAATCGGTCCACTAGAAAAACTTGCAGAACTCCCACCAGTTCACAAGGTTTTGGCTGCAAGGGTTCATCAAACCGGTTGTCATATCAGATTATTCATAGCAATTGATTTTCTCGTGGAAAAAACGCGAAAATTTCATATTTTTTTATGGTGTTCATTGTGTACTACCTCCTTAAGGGTGTCAAATCAGAAATCAGTATTTTTATGAAATGTTTTTAACGTTAATAATTATTTTTGTTCTGAACGTATTTTGACGGCCTGAATAAAATTGGAAGACATTTTCCTGCCGTGTTTCCGTGGCCGAATATGTATCAGCGAGGTACAATGTTTAAATATCACTGCTAATCAGATGAGTGTAATTCGGTAGCTCGAAATGCAAATGCAGCACTCGTTCTACGGACAATGTGGATAGAGAAAATCTAAGCAATCTAAGCTCCACCGTATTCTATTCATTGAGTATAAACAAGCCATTCGCAATTGCTAATTACAGTATTCAAAATTCTAGCTCACCTAGCTACCGATCAGACGCCAGCGAGGCTTCCGAAAAGGCACTTCTCAAGGCCGAGTGTTTAGTTTAGTTTTTCAAATTGTTTTTTTTCAATGCTAGAGGCGAATGAACTCATGAATTTCAAAGCCTCTATAACTCAAAACATCAACGTCATCATCATTCAAGTCGTCTTGCTTTCAATATCAGGTGGCAGTCTTCCTTAATGCTGAGGTCACATTGAGCTGTTTTTACTCGATTCTAGGGAAAATGAAAGATAGATTTCGCACAGTATGTTGCAGTTTAAGTGGGGGCACCGCGTTGATTTTCATGTTCTTTCACTACTTCGAAAGTAAACTATTGAAATCACAAACATCTATAAATATTAGATACTCATATTTGTAGGAAACAAAGTATAGAAAGAAAGTCCATCTTAGTCAAGATTTGTCGATGTATGTCGTTGGTTACCAGTGAAAGTTCTTTAAATATTGTGCTCGCCCTGGCCAATCTCAGTTCCTATTTTGCTACTGTGAACATTTTTTCGCCACAGTCATTTTTAGTAGTTGTACCTATTTGAGATTTCTAAGCCGGATTACACGCCTTGAATATATTCTGGAGTGGCTAGCTTTAGAATACACCAGATCACAATGCATGTCGGGAGAAATTTCTTTGACGAAAAATCTCCCGGCCAGAACAGGAATCGAAACCCAAACATCCGGTATGATAATGTGGGACGCTAACCTCGGCCACGGAAGTACTCATTGAACCGGCTATATATTCTATTATTGATCGCGCTCGCTTTTCATTCAACTAGAATCATGGAGACGAAAAATTATCATCGGGAAACCTGAGAAGGGGACCGAGAGAACCCCTCTAAAAACATTCGGACCGACGATGTATTTCGTTATTCATCGCGTGTATGCTTTATCGAATTCCAATCGCAATGGCAGATAGTTAACTTCGAGAACCTCATAAGGTAACCGATATAACTCTTATAAAATTAGTCGGACGGTCGATATATTCCGTTGTTCATGAATTCTCTGCAGTCCAGAAATTAGTTTTCCATTTCTGAAGATATCCGCAACTGGTAAGGATCATTTATTCCACCTTTTGAGATATAATAAATTATAATTCCTGTGATCTATTTGAACAGGATTTTTTTTTACTAATGCTACTTTAAATCTGAATGGAATTTAATCCTTTAACCTACAACGACGAAGCACATTCGTGGTGATAGGACTGTGCCAAAACCTACAACATCGAACCTGACGCTTGCTCAATATAGTAGAAGGGCTTGACGTGGTCGTGTTTGGTTCGTGCTGTTGGAAATTTAATCGTAGGGCAAGTGGTTAATATAAAATTGTTATATTTCTCTAAGAATACTATTCCATTTTTCAATGTACTCCAGCACAATATCGAATAAATTTTCTGTAGTTTTAATAAATTTTGCATCCTGTATTTCGCTTGAATCAACTAGTTTTGACGTAGGCCTACTTCTTTCAGTTAGGGTAGCGAAATCGTTCCCACACTGAATCAGTCTCAGATGCGCAAATGTACTATACACTGGGTTCCCTTGGATTGGCAACCTCCCAATATAGAAAGTTCTGCTTGTTTAAAACCCCTCAGGTGGAAGAAATCCTCAAATTAATTTATAAAAACGCGTGTAAAGGGATTGTCTGAAGTATTTCTTCACAAAGAGTTTTGCAATTGATGTGATCATGATTCATTAAATTCTTATGTTTTTGAAGAGATGGAACTCGAAGCGTAGCAACAACATATTTGCGCACAAACCATCTCAATGACTGCTCAATTGAAACTCTTACTAGTTTCGCATTTCCAGGTGTTCTTCATCTCCTCTGTCTTTAAATTGTTCAGTCAGAATTGTGCATCCTGTAGCAATCACACAGTTTAAACCAGTTTGAATTGCTTTGAGAATCGTGGACCGGTTCTGAGCGGGGTGTATCACAATTTCGACTGAAGCCATTTTGTTTCGCAATCACTGATTGTTTTCATACATGGCGAAACCATGATGTTCATCCGACCAATCTGTCATAGCGAATAAGAAACGAATCTCTCTACCCCCATCCAGCAAGCGAATTGAATCAAATAATTTCGTAGTCCTGCATCAACAACGCGGCCTTTTCTTGGATACAACCCTTTATATTTTTTAAGAATACTTTACACCACACTAGTCAAAAATATTTATTACCTTTTATGTTGAGGAATTCTAAAAAAGTCATTGAAGTTAACAGATACTTTAATAACAGATACATTACCTCTTTCAACAAGGCGGATTAATGTTCGAAAGACCACTAACTAATCTATGATGAGAGGCAATTAAAGGCATGGGTTTCCAAATAAATCGTAGTACAACAGGGCATTATTACGAACTTTTTTTTTTCTTTACACTCAAAAATCGGCACAAATTGATAAAGAGACGGGACAATCCAAATGGTCGAAAAAACGGTACTGTCCCGTTCAAAACAATCTTTTTGGTCAGCCTACGGATAAATACATAAATATACTACAGACATACATTATCTACAATAACAGATTACTCCAATCTATTTCGAATCCAATCAGTGTGACAATTGAATCTGGAAAGTATGTTTTATTATTATTCTTCAAACATAACTGCACAAGTTATTACCTCATATACTACAGATAAATACAGACAAACACAGAACATTGTCAGAACACACGGTGTATTATCACTCCTCCATATTATTAACTATAATTAAACAATCTAATGAAACTCCATTGTTATGAGAGAATCGCTGTTCCAAGGAAAAACATTTTTTCTAATAAATAAATCAATTAATTATTAAACTAAAAAGGATAAAGGTTAAGATGAAAATGCAAGTCAGACGACTGGAAATGTGAATTTGGTTCTTATGCTGTCCTGATACTGTAACAGTGATTTTAATGCGCAGTACCTCCAAAAAGGCAACGTGTCTTCGAAAAAAAACGGTGCATATTTGATCGGATTCTTGTAACCGTGCTAAATAAAGTCTGAAAAATGCCGAGACCATAAAAATAATGAATGTTCATTTCTCCAACCATCCTGTCCCAAACGTATTTTTTCTTCGGAAATATTTTCTGCCGATGGGTATAAATGGCATGTGAACAATTCTATCATATTCAGGTTGCTATTTGGTTAATGGCGACATGTATTTAATTCAACCGGTTTTTTGCTCTTGAAGAAAGATGTGTTTTGTATTGCGGCCGTCTGATGAATAAAATTTCGAAAAAGCAGCATGGGAAACATATTTCAAATCATTCATACTCAATCGCGAAATTAAATACTCCCACAAATAACAATAACTGAGTACGAATGAATTTTAATAATAAATTTTAACGCTGAACACAGTACGAAAAAAATCGTTCATTATTTTTCAGAGTTATTTTTAACTGCATACTTCTCCTTGTATAGCGGAATTGTCGCTGATTCCACGATACACAAATCGAACGGCTTCAGCGAACCCATTCATTGGGAAGCAACCTCCTCCCTGTGCCTGCAATCCGTCGGAATGATGGCATATTTCTCGTTCACGGTCATTTACTGTCTCGTTCCGCTTTATTGCTTACGCCTTCCCCCCCACCCCTGCATCCACGTGTTCGACACCAATGTCGTGAACAGGGCCAGGTCCAATCAGTTCTCCACTTACGGCTGGGGCTCACCTTCCACAGCAATTAAAGCGGTACCCAACCCAGCGGAAACACACGCCAACCAGTGGTTGCCGTTAATGGCTACTTAATCCTGCTTATCGTGCCGTGAAAATTTCTTCCTCGGAACGTTTGTGCTGACTCGTAAAAGGGGTCGGAATAGCTCTGGCACTGTATATTGCCACTGATTTGAAGCTCTGTGTATATCATTCGTACGTAATTTTATTCGTTTTCGGTCCTGATAGGCAAATTATGTCAGTCGAAGAGATTCAATTTTTTCTCTCTCGACAAACTTTATTACCGTAGAACAGATTTACGTAGACCGTTAACGTGAGCTATCGTCACCGATAAGGTCAAGTTCAGGGCTGCGGAACGATCACTTTCGGTAGCATTTTTTTGAAGGGGTAGCAGTTCATTCTTAAGCTGAAATTAATATAATTAATCCCTTGCTCTTGGGCTCGGCTGATTTGAAAGTGTGTGTTGAACGGTTTACCAATCAAGTGTCTTCACGTGTCAGTCATGATTGACACATTTTTTGTTATCAAGACACTGAATTCTATTGTTATCGCATGCGTGCAAAGTTCAACACCGATCACTAAGCAAGTTATCACATTCGTGTTAGGAACTATGATTATTTGATTAGGGTTTCATGACACTTGGAAAAGTATGTTAATGTATATATATAACAAAATATCTTCGCAATATTGAATGTTTTTACAGCAAATGAAATGATTGCAATATGAAGACATATCTTCACATACGGCTTTTCTGATGTGTTACAACAATCAATAGTAGATGATGAAACAGAAACATGAGAACAAAGTACGAAGGAGGCATCCTGAAAGTCGACAAAACGTGCATGAAGGTACAGGGTGGGCCATTGAAAGTGGAAGCATCTGGCAACCCCATAACTTTTGACAGAGATGTCAGATTAACAAATGTCATACCGCGTTGGAAGCGTCATTTCAGTACAATTTTAACCATGAAACAATACATACCTAAACAACGCGCTGAAATTGTTCAGCTGTACATTCAAAATAACTTCTCAATTGTGTTAACTAAACGTGCGTGGAAAAATAAAAATAAAGTTAAAACATCGCCTGGAGACAACACTATACGTCGATTATATGCCAAATTTATATCGTCTGGTAGAGTTGGTAATGCCAGTCATCTGTCCAGACAACGACCAAGACGTTTCGACGAGAATATTGATGCCGTTCGAGCCAGTGTTGCAGAGACTCCATCGACATCAGGTCGCCATCGTTCGCAAGAGTTAGGCATCGCTCGAACCACTCTCCGACGCATAATTCATGTTGATTTGAAAATGTTTCCGTATAAAATTCAAATGGCTCAACAACTTAACCCATCTGACTTACCACGTCGACTTGATTTTGCGAAATGTTCCCCGGAAGATTAATATCGAAAAACGGCGATTATGACTGGCCACCGAGATCACCTGATTTGACGCCTCCTGA
Organism: Toxorhynchites rutilus septentrionalis; assembly: GCF_029784135.1. Classification (NCBI taxonomy): domain Eukaryota; kingdom Metazoa; phylum Arthropoda; class Insecta; order Diptera; family Culicidae; genus Toxorhynchites; species Toxorhynchites rutilus. The sequence goes on from NC_073746.1 coordinate 229,991,381, forward strand.
CTTTTTTTATGGGGATATTTAAAATCCAAGGTATACACTGGTAAACCAAGGACCCTGGCTGCGCTGAAAGACAATATCCGACAAGAAATTGCTGCCATATCGGCCGAAACATTGGGCAAAGTGATGGAAAATGCCGAAAAAAGGGCACATTTTGCGGTCACGGCCAGAGGCGGTCATTTACGAGATATCATAATCAAAAAGTAGTTAGAACAAATCTCCTTGGACCAAAATAAATGAATTTAAAAAAAAAAAATTAAAATTCCACTTCTTTACTTTGCTATTGCAAAAACAAATCCTTCCACTTTAAATGGCCCACCCTGTAGATTATGGCAGCTTCCCAAATAAAAGTGCTATGAAGCCACTGATCGAGGTGATGTCCCTATCAAGTTCAAATTCGTTTTTGCAAATCAATTTGAAAGAAAGCTTATGACCTGGTAAATTATTTTCCACTGCGTACAAAAACCCAGGTTTTCGTGACGAACAAAACTATGAACTCACGAATGAACCAGCTGGAGTGCCTAAATGTAATGTTTTGGCGTGATTTGGCAATCTGCCACTACGGCGGAGAAGTACTACAGTTTTCCTTCGATTCCGCCTAATAGAGATATATTGAGCGATTGTCAAACAAAAAAACTTCTCTATGTTTTCTTTGAAAAAATTACAGCTAATCATAATTTTGTTTAAAGTCAAGATAGCGATATAGCGTATTCGACAATGTCTTATATATCGTTAAAATATGAACTTTTGTCGAAGACATTAACTTTCTATATTTAATAGTTTCTATTATACATAGTATTTTTGTATGGAGACTCCTGAAAGATAATATTTTACTCATAACATTTTTGTGTGTAAATTCTCGCCTTTGACATGCTCTCGAAATGTTTCTAAATAGAAAAAAGTTCGTAGCGATGATTTATACATTAAAATGTTACGAGTTTAACATTAATAGTAATTTTTCAAAGAAAATAAGAAAAAGTGGTTGTTGGGAAAATTCATTCCCTGTAAAAGTGCCCATCTTCCAATGTATCGGTGAATTGGTGGAAATTGTTAGACATATTCATATCTATTTTTTTAGAATTAAAAAAACATTATTTGAGAAAAATTAATTTCAATTTTCAAAATATATCGTTTTCAAAAATATGTTTGAAATTTTTTAATGAAAACATAAATGATTTCTTACTTTTCATTCTCTAACCAACATTTTGTAGGTCTTATAGTTTTTGAGTTAAAATTTTTCGGACAAAAGTTGAAAAAAAACTCAAAATTTTGAAAAAAGATCACTTAAAACTATAAACAAAACCTACAACATTTTCGTTAGAGAATGAAATGTAGAAAATCATTTCTTACTCAACAATAACGTATTATTCAGAGACTTGGTCTACTATAGATGAACTATAATATGATAAAATCATATAATTTATTCAGTAGAATTCTCCCCGCTAAATATATGAATTAAAACAAACTGGTTTTAGGGCTTCAAACAGTATTTTACTTACCAAAAGTAATCGATTAGTATGTATTTTCAAGTACAATTATTGATTTTCTGAAAAAAATATTTTTCAACGACAAACGGGTCCGTTATTGTCATAAATTCTGATAAAATATCTGCTGGAGAGCACGTGTCTAGATTCAGTGCACAAGCGTTACTGAAATCATAGAAGGTGTCTGCACAATGACGCGAGAAATTGTGATTCGAAGAGAAAACAATAGTCTGGAATTCATCGTTAACGCACATCGTTCATACGACTCTCTCCATGTTCTTCTTCGATAGCACTAACGTTCTCAATGTTCGCCTTCTCATCGTAGTATTAATTGCATCATTTTTAGTAGAAGTTAGTTGAGATTTTGTTACATGATTAAGTCACATTGGCTGTAGATTCATTTCAATGCTTGCTGGTAACACATAGCGCACGCAACACAGTAACGCTATCTCATACAACATTATTTCCCGCTCACGGGAGATACTTGCTAATGGAAGTGACACAACCGAACGTTGGTGATCACCAATACATATGCCAACGAAAGCAAAGCCATGGATCGCCATACGAAGACGGCGCCAGTGGTTGTATGGTTAGCGTAACAGCCTCACAATCCGATCGGCCTGGGTTCAATCCCAGCTGGCGTCGTTGGGATTTTCTGAGGCGAAAAATCTCTGGTTACGTCTTCCTTCGGAGCGGAAGTAAAAGAAGTTGGCCCGGCTCATGAGTTGTTGAGTCTGATAGGTAGGAACAGGTGGAGTCGCCTCCCTGATGTCGGTGATTGGCACTAAAGTGGCGGAAATAGGCCGACGAAAAATAAGCGAAGATAAAAAAAAAATCGCCATACGAAGCAACGGGAGAAGCTATGCGATCGTCAACCAGAACGGTTAAGTTTACCGTCTCGCTCGAGACGAAGGAATTTTGGTACCGCGTGGTGAAGTCGTTGTACCGCGAATTAGCACGGTCGAGCGCACCGCCTCGCTCGATATGGGAAGAGTTTAGTGTGCGCCGGTAAAAGTGACAATTTCGCGAATAGACACGGCCAAGCGCCACGTGTCACTCGAATCGGGATAAGTGATGTGTCCGATGGGAGAAGAAATTGTGGGGCGTGTAAGCACGGTTAAGTGCACCGTCTCGTTGGAGAAGAAAAGGGTCTGGTGCCCGCGTGGTCTAGTGCGCCGTCCCGCTGGGACACGAGTTCTAGTTTTGTATGACAGCATGGTGATGCGGTTGCTCGCAGAAGAAGAAAAGTGTATTCTGGAATACATCTACGGACGCGGCTGAGTTTGTTTCCCCCACGGCTATTGAGTGTTCGTTTTCGGAGGCGTTGGTTTGGTGTGGTGTGGTGGCGTGAAGATCCACCGGAGGCGTTGACAGCCATCAGGCAAGGAAAACTGGTTTCCCGTCATTTTTTGTGTTGAGGTTGTGCGGGCGGTTAGCTCCGACATAAAAAGCGGCGCGAAGTGTTAATCCGTAACGGTAATATCACGCGGTGTAAGCTGGCTGTGTCTCAACTAACCCGCAAGGCGCGGTTGCGGTACATGTGGCGGAGGATTGATTGCTGTATAAAGGAAGAAAAAAAACTCTCGTTTTACAGGAGGAAGACAAAGGCAGCCAATCAGGGAGCGTCACGCTTCAAAAGGTGAGTGAGGCATGTGCTAAGTGTGTGTGCGTGTGACATTTTGACTATTGTGTGCATGCGGCAGTTACAGATACAGCATTAGATGTGTGACAATGTTACGGGCATGATGGCGGCGTTGAGATCCGCTTTTCGATGCATGTCTTGAAGTAGAGCGACAAAGCGATGACGCAGCAATGATTACGATAAGCGAAAATCGCAACAATTTCTATACCAAATAACACGCCTTGAATGTATTCTGAGTGGCAAGCTCTAGAATGTGTGTGTGACCACAATGTAAGTCAAAAGAAATATCTTCGACGTAAAATGCCCTACCGTTCGGAAAGAACAAGATGAATATTGCATAAACATTAGACAACGTGATCCTGCCACACGAAGTCCATTCATAATGAACATCATTACTTATTTTGAAATAATATCTATGGATAGAAATATCAGACGAATAAAATGAAGGAGTACGCTCGATGGATTTTATGTGTATGATGTCATTAGAGAATGTCGTAAGCTTCATGGTCGACATGTACGCGAAGGTAGAGAGCGAACGACTGCGATTTCTGCGACCTAATCAACATGAGTGGCTTGAAGAAGAATACATTCACTTGGGAAACGCTATCATGAGCAACGCCGTAACAGTGTCAGAGTCAAAATTATCCGATCGGATTGCAATTTTGCATTCTGAAATCCGTTCGATTCAATTCCAATCGAGTTGTGCAAATGTGTCAACCTTGCAACGCAATTTGACATTGAGTTCCTTGTTCCATTTTTGTGAAGCGAAAATGCAAAATGGATATTCGGGAGGACGCTTTTAAACCATTTTTTTCAATGAAAATTAATTCTACATATCAAAAATGTGTTCGATGTTAACAGGCAAAACAATCTCTGCAATTGGGGGAAAATCTTGAACGAAAATTGTGTCTGACGATGATTTTATGTTATGTAGAAAGTTTTGGTGGAAATTCAAGGAAATTTATAGACAAAAAAAGTTAAGTTAGGGTTAGGACTATGTCTTCTATGTATACTAGGGTGCCAATGAAAATGGTCATCTTGAATTTCAAAAAGTTACCTTATAAAAAATGTTCACCACCTCGAAAAAACACCCTATGCAAAATATCAGCTCAACCGGACTTATGGGAGAGTAGCGCAAAGCGGTCAAAGTTTGATTTTTTTGAAAATCGAAAAATCACCCAAGGGGGGAGTAAAGGAAATCGGGGTTTTCGAAGAAAAAAGTTTGATGCCAAATGTCTTAAAATTGCATTAAACGTGTCATCTCGAAATTTTTTTCTTGTCAAAAATCAGCATTCTGGGATTTTTTGGAGTACGAAACGAAAAGTATGGTTTTGGGTGCCAATGAAAATAGTTATCTCGATTTTTCATACGGAACTTCCTACGAAATGTTGATTTGCACGAACATATACCCTATGCAAAATATTAGCTCATTCGAACTTCATTTACTGGTGTCACAAACGTTACAATTAGAGCTTTTTTGAAAAACGAAAAATCATCGAAAATAGAGGTTTTCAAAAAAAAAATTATGCCAAATGTTTCATGCAATTTTAAGACATCAAAAACGTTTTTTTTTCGAAAACCCCGATTTCATTTACTTCCCCCTTGGGTGATTTTTCGTCTTTCAAAAAACTCAAACTTTGACCGCTTTGCGCCACTCTCCCTTAAGTCCGATTAAGCTGAAATTTGGCATAGGGTGTTTTTTCGAGGTGGTGAACATTTTGAATAGGGTAACTTTTTGAAATTTTAGGATCGATTTTTTCCCATACATTATTTGGCACCCTAATGTATACATGGTATTTTAAACGACATCGAGTGATCGTGAAATTCGATCGAGTTTCAAACCAATCGAATTCCGGAATATGAATAGCTGGTCGATACTATTACCACATCAATGGTGTATGGTCCATGCGATGATTCGAAGCCTTTATCGCCTTGCATGGTAGACGGAATATGTACAACGCGTTTTCCTAGAGATTTCACCAACGACATGATCGTAAGCGTAGGCGAATATCTAATATTTCAACGAATAAATACTAATAATGTCATTCACAAATATCAACAACGCGACATTGAAATTGAAAATCGTTTAGTTGTGATTTTCGTTTAGTTGAGCAAAGAGCAATTAATACATTTGCAAGTCCGTGGATAAAGGAAGTGACAATATGGCAGTGATTCTAAATTGGAATACCGCTGTGAATACTCCTCGATTGAATGTCAATAACGAAGTAATGCGGTTCCAAATAAGAACGATACATCAGCTCCATTGTTATCTGGCGTTGGTTTCCCAATTCATGAACGAGACCCATCAGTTATGAATTTAGCTGTGCATATTCAAAAAGAGAAGCGCGTATTTTTCTCCAACGAGATAGAATTTTAACGATATGAATATTGATTTTCTTATTTCATTTTTCAACTTTACGACTTTTTACTTTTGAGAAATCAAACATATCAGTTACATCATACCAACTTTCATCGTTTCATTCGTTTTTTTGACGTAGGACTACGTCTAACCGGAAGATATAGGGGGTGAAAAATCTAGGCACTGAACAAGTTGGAAAAAAATGCAAGATTTAGAACGCTTATAACTCGAACATTTCTCAATAGATCGCAAAGGTTTTTGCATCAATTGATAGGAAATATCTACGCATCTATCATAATGAATAACATTTCATTTTTCTCGAGATAAATAATTGAATAATTGTGAAATATCAAGCATTGTCCAAATGCACTTTGTGCCCATTTTTGATTGGTCCATTTTGTGCTCCTCAAATCGTATCGACCAAAACGGGCAACCAGAGCAGCAGCGAAATAGAATGAAGCACGATTGGAAAGGAAAAAGAAAAAAATATAGGAGGTTGTGTCCAAGATACGACCGCATTGTTAACGTAGAACTACGCTGTTATTTTATATAAGTCGCTTATTTATACCTTCGGAAATTATTCTATAATGCCGTGGAATTTTAGAAACAACTGCTTAGTAGAATAATCTCTGAAATGATTTTTTCATTGTAGAATCAGTTGACGATAATTGATTGGTGATTCATTCTTGCCCTCGAAAAACAATCGTATGTCGCAATTTATTTCATGTCAATGCATTGAAAATTTACCTCGAAGGCTATTCCGGTGGCCTTTTTCGAAATTGACATAGACTCGGCTACAGTCGATTATATACATGTTGCACCAGCACCATTATTCCATATCTCATAACTACATCAATATATCTTTGGCACCGCATGTAAACAACAACAATGACAACACTTGCAAGTATCAAATATCATGCTACATGTTATTTAGTATTGCCTCAAAGGAATCGCACCTCTATATATCGTTCGTACAAACTAAGCATAAACCAAGCGCCAAACAAGCGTTCACCATAGCATGCGTACAGAGCCATACATCGGTGGCTTGAAACTACTAGCAATATAAACATTTCTCATCATTTTGCGCTTTTCTCTAAAGAAACGCTTCTGTTAATATTACTGGCCTCGAAAAGAGTTGCATTACTTTCTCATGCTCGAGAGAAGCACAGCTGTCACCCTTAGTGGAGGAAGTTTTGCTACTGGTAAGTGAAACCTTATCACATACAAAATTCCAGAACATTTACTTTCTTGATGACTAAACAAGCGAAATAAACTCTTTTTGTTAATATCAACAACCTCGAAAACAGTAGCAATGCTTCATTATGATCAATATTAGCGCAAATGCATTCCTAGTTGAAGGCAGTTTTGCGACTGGCACGCGAACCCAAATAACTTATAACATTCCAGTAAGACATTTCAAGATGCTTGGTATTCCCAAATAATTTTTGACGTAGGACTACGTCTTTCATTTCTATACCGGGGTGTAAAACCAAAGTTTCGAGAACGAAAGCGTTACGCTGGAGACCGAGATTTTGAGCGTTAATAGCTCTTAAACAACTGAACGAAATGGTATGATAAACACTTCATTTGAAAGATAAAATGTCTACGCGTCATATACTTGTTACTTTTTCATCCAAAAACTTGTTTCAATAATCTTAAAATTGCTTTCAAAACAGGCTATTGAAATCAAAAATCGGTATATAAGCGAGCGCCGCTCGTAAACCCACTCAGTTATGATTGAACAGCGATTGGAGCATGTTGTCGCTGTTGTTGTTAAGCTAATTTCGTTTATCATGAATGCGCTGATGAACGGTGTCACCAAGAGCCTGTTTGTGCACCTAATGCCAAAAGGGAATCCATCAGGAGGAGAGTGATGCCACGGTTCCGCTTGAAACATCGGAGCAGCCGCCACACACACACACACACATACACGCGTGGAATTCTCGTTTCTTTCATCGTTGCTGAAAAATAATCTGCCAGTTCCCCTGGGAATTGAAAAATACATTCATGCGAAATAGTTTATTTTAATGTTTTCTATCCATATAACACTGCAACCAAATACATTTGGTTTTGTTATTTTTCAATCAATCGCAATTAACAGGAAAGCTTCTGAATATTTTTTTCCCCATCAGTGGAAATTTTCTTATTCAATATTGGATGCATAACATGAAAAATGGAAAATGTTTCACATCGCGAAAATCAAGTCATTTTCGAGCGATTATTTGCTTTCTACTCATATAATGCTTCGACCAAATACATTTCGTTTTGGATTTTTTCAATCAAGTGCGATCAACGTAAGACCACGTCTTTCGGCAATTTATTAGAGGTGCAATGAATCCTTAGGAATTCCCGCTCTACGCGCACTGGCAAACAATGTTTACTCAACAATTTCTCAAACTAGAAATGGGTGTTGTGAGAGAGGATTAGCGAACGCGAAAACGACAAACGGGAGAAAGATACGTCTGGAGGTTGAAGGAAATTGGCAGAAAACTTCTTCATTCTATCATTCAAATAATGTGATTCATGCCAGAATAAGATTATTAATGCTCAAAGGAGGAATCGAGTCCTCCGAGGAAATTACCCAGCGCAAATTAGAGTCGACTATCGATTGCGGCATTCGTACACAAATAATTTTATAATGCAGTTTCACCAAAGTGATTTCTTCGGATATATTCACTACATCATGTCATGTATTTCATATTCTTCATAAGGAAATCCATATCCATGGCACCTATCGGTAACGAATTATTATCGAAACCACGATTTTCGCTAAATGCTCCTTTCAGTTCGGCCTGTAAAAAACTTTTCTGTACTCTAATCCATCAAATTTGGAGCCCTGAAAAGGGCCGTTGATTATATGCTAAGCTAATATAGCACGCTCTCCTCGGATACGATGGGCCAGCTGGATGTCCTTGGGCATGATGTGACGCGTTTTGCATGGATAGCACACAAATTGGTATCTTCGAATAAGCCTCCTGCAGCGTCATAACCGCGGAACTTTGGAAGCGCAAGTCGGTTTTGAAGTCCTGAGCAATTCCACGAACCAAATGCTGCAAAGGTAGCTTGCGGATCAGCAATTCGGTCGATATCTGATAGCGACGAATTTCATGCGAAGATCCCGGTCGATAGCGATGTGGCTTCTCCACCTATCCTGCTACTGGTGCGCTTATCCGAGCTGACTTCGTGTGCCTTACCACCGAATAACTAACGAGCTGTCTGCGAAAGACTAACGAGCTCGAGTCCTCACGGTGCGAGAGTAGAGTAAGAAATGAACGAAAGCAGGAAGGAAGGAAGGTATTGAATTAGAGAGACTTTAAACTCTGAGAGTTCATTCGTCTCTAGAAACGAAAGCAAAGGAAGCGTCATTTTATAAACCATAAAAGTATAGAATCTAAATCCCACCCTTATTATATTCGTGAGTATACAGTAAGCTTATACAATAAAGAGGGTGGGGTTTACATTCGATTCTTTTATGTTTTATAAAATGACACTTCCCTTGCTTTCGTTCATTTCTTACTCTACTCTCGCACCGTGAGGACTCGTTTCATCGGGACTAAGCAGACAGCTCGTTAGTCTTTCGGTGGTAAGGCACCACGAAAGCAGCTCGGATAAGCGCATCAGCCGCAGGAAGCGTGAAGAAGCCACATCGCTATCGACCGGGAAATTCGTCGCTATCAGAAGTCGACCGAATTGCTGATCCGCAAGCTACCTTTGCAGCATTTGATTCGTGGAATTGCTCAGGACTTCAAAACCGACTTGCGCTTCCAAAGTTCCGCGGTTATGACGCTGCAGGAGGCTTATTAGCAGATACCAATTTGTGTGCTATCCATGCAAAACGCGTCACATCATGCCCAAGGACATCCAGCTGGCCCATCGTATCCGAGGAGAGCGTGCTATATTAGCTTAGCATATAATCAACGGCCCTTTTCAGGGCTCCAAATTTGATGGATTAGAGTTCAGAAAAGTTTTTTACAGGCCGAACTGAAAGGAGCATTTAGCGAAAATCGTGGTGTCGATGATAATTCGATACCGATAGGTGCCATGGATATGGATTTAATAATGAAAAATATGAAATATATGACATGATGTAGTGAATATACCCCCATATCGAAGAAATCACTTTGATGAAACTGTTTACCGTTTGTCGTTTTTAATTGTTGGGAAAGGGCATTATTTCTGCTGACTAAATTCCAAGAAAAAATCCATTCCTTCTTTAAGCGTGACTTATTCTGCTTCGGATCAACGGAACAGTATGATAATCATTTCATACAAAAGATAAAATGTCCAAGAGTTATATGATTGCTATTTATTGAGTCGAAAAATTGTTTCAATAGCTTAATGATAGCTTCGAAACAGGTTATTGAAATCATTCGTATCCGTATGTAGCGCGCCCATTTGGAAACCCATTAATCTTATTGGAATGTGAGATGGGGAAGCTCATACTTACGTCTATGCATTATGCTGTACACTACAGACTTTTTATCTCCGTACTGATTAAGAAGCCGACCGAACTATCGGTCGACAAGTCAGTCTGCAGTCGGCGGGGGCTCTTAATTTCGTTTTTGCAGGCCGAACCGAAAAAATTTCAGTCGAGTTAACTCTTTTTTACAGTAATGCTTTTGAATCCGGACACTTTGCATTACATTCAATATCATACCACAGCCATAACATTTTTTTCATGTTGAATTTATGCGAATAATAGCTACTAATATAGTTACTGATAGTTTCTTGATAGTTACTAATCAATCGCATTAATTCAACATGCAGAAAATGTTGTGGCTGCGGTATGGTATTAAATGTAACGCAAAGTGTCCGGATTCAAATACATTACTGTATACTTACTTCGATGTTATTCGTTTCTCTCTCAGGGTAAGCAACGAATATAATAAGGGTGGGGTTTAGATTCTATACTTTTATGGTTTATAAAATGACGCTTCCTTTGCTTTCGTTCATTTCTTACTCTACTCTCGCACCGTGACGACTCGTTTGTTTGGGACCAAGCAGATAGCTAGTTAGTCTTTCAGTGGTAAGGCACACGAAAGCAGCTCGGATAAGCGCACCAGCCGCAGGATAGGTGAAGAAGCCACATCACTATCGACCGGGAGCTTTGCGTGAAATTCATCGCTATCGGAAGTCGACCGAATTGCTGATCCGCAAGCTACCTTTGCAGCTTTTGGATCGTGGAATTGCTCAGGACTTCAAAACCGACTTGCGCTTCCAAAGTTCCGCGGTTATGACGCTGCAGGAGGCTTATTCGAAGATACAAATTTGTGTGCTATCCACGCAAAACGCGTCACATCATGCCCAAGGACATTCAGCTGGCCCATCGAATCCAAGGAGAGGGTGCTATATTAGCTTAGCATATAATCATCGGCCCTTTTCAGGGCTCCAAATTTGATGGATTAGAGTTTAGAAAAGTTTTTTGCAGGCCAAACTGAAACGAGAATTTTCGTTTGGATGCCATACAGCATCGAGAAAATTCCGGAAAGATCTAATCGTTGCTGAAAAATAATCTGCCAGTTCCCTGGGAATTGACGAATACATCCATGCGAAAGAGTTTATTTTAATGTTTCTAATTATATGGCGAACACAGCGACCAAATACATTTGATTTCGTAATTTTTCAATCAAGTGTAATTAGCTGGAAAGCTTCTGAAGATTATTCTTTCCCATCAGTAGGATATTTTCGTATCCAATATTGGATGCATAACATGAAAAACGGAAAATGTTTCGTATCGCGAAAATTATATAATTTTCAATCGATTATTGCTCAGTCGCCGAAATTTTCATACTCAGAGAGTTCATTCTCCTCTAGTTTGCCTTCCAAATTGCCATCGTAAACCACACCTTCTCTCGATTCAATCACGCACGAAAAGCATACTGAAATGATATTCTGGTGGTGAAACCGATTCATTTTTCGTGAGGCGTCGTGCACAAATTACGTAACGCTATAAGGGGGGAGGGGGTAGATGTTGCGTTACTTTCTGTTTATTAGAGATAGGAAATTGCGTTACGAAAGGGGGGGGGGGGAGAGGTGGTTCAAAATTCGGATTTTTAGCGTTACGTAATTTGTGCACGACGCCTGAGGACATCGACAAGACAACATCGTTACTGAACGAGCTGAACGGCGAGGGATCGAGGGATTCATTACCTGGCCTGACCTGACCTGAAATGCAATCAGTTTGTTTTAACTGTGAGGGAGCGCAGAAAAGCCGATGCTGATACTCTCGTGACCAAGAGAGTATCAGCATCGAAATACGGTTCCTCGGGAAGACATAGAAGCAGCCGCCACACACACATACACGCGCGCAACTCTTTTCGTTTGCTGGTTATCGAGAGGAAACCTGGAAAAAAATGATCGTTGCTGAAAAATAATCTGCCAGTTCCCCTTGGAATTGAAAATTACATTCAAACGAGTTTATTTTAATGTTTTCTATCCATATAATACTGCGACCACATACATTTGGTTTTGTGATTTGTCAATCAAGTGCAGTTAGTAGGAAAGCTTCTGAAGATTATTCTTCAGAACAAGGTTTTTTGTATCCAATATTGAATGCATAAAACCTTGAGTCTCCAACGTAACACTCTCGTTTTTGAAGTCACCCAAATATTTATTTATTCATTCATTCAGGATGGATTTAGATTCAACTTCAAACAAATGATCTCTAAATCAACGATAGTCCTACGTCACCCTTGCGGTTATACCATAGATATAACCCACTTTCTGTTTTTGGTGCACAACCTTAACGTCTGCTTCGCCATAACGTCAGTTTAATGCATTGATGCATTCTCAAAGGCACCAACGAAGCCCTTATGAAGACGGAAAATAAACAATGTTAACTGCTTGGCAAAAGACTGAATTATGCCACACAGCTTGTACTATGCTGCAACACCCATCGATGCGAATTCGCTGATGAGTTTGTCAAGAGCGACCGCCTTCACCACCAGCGGGGGGAGCTTGATTTTGGTTGCTGCCTGGGCGTTTACATTTTCGACCGACGCGCCGAAATCGCCTACTTCGCTGTTGTTCGGTGCGGTGTCACATTTGCGAAGGCTCGGTTCAGTGCGAGCGCTTTTCACTGCACCAACACCGCGTGCATCATTAGATAACGCTTACCTCGAAATTTTATTGCCCCTGGCAATGCGTTCGTTTTCTGCAGGGCTCGAGCCTGCCTTCCTCTTCTTCTTGCTCATCGCACACTACGCGAAGCGTCCAATTTATGACGCGGAAAGAAGAACACACGATACGAATAACGCGAAAAACGAACCGAAAAATCAAACGACGATTTCCAAGTTGGATTACCAAAGTGAACTGGATTACTCAACAGTCCGATGCCGAACGAAAGTTTGCCTTTTTGACTTGACTTAAATTTTCTTTATTTTCCATGGATTTTGATTATACAAAGTTTTAACATTATAAGTGAGCTGCCTTACTCCTAGCACTACATCTTTGTTATTATTATTTTTTTATGTTTTTATTATTGTTAATAATGAGTTTTGACTCATCCTATTTCTATTTTCAACGTTTCAATATGTTTTGTATATTTTAATTATTAAAATATAACCCTACCTACTTAAACTAATTTTAACCTAAACCATAATCTAGCTGTACAGATTTCTTATGATTGGATTGTTGGAGGCATGGCAGCAACCCCTGAATCTTTCTACCAATAGTTCAATTTTTTCACCCAACGGCAGGATCGTGAAATCTCGTGTATCTCAGTGTTTCGTGTCCTAGGTGGACTCTTTAAGATCATACGAAGGATCTTGTTCTGAATTCTCTGTAAGCTTAGTTTATGACTATTTGCACAGCTCTTCCAGATTGGCACGCCATATACAATCACTGGAAAGATCACTTGTTTGTAAATAGCAGGCTTGTTCTTCAGTGACAGAGTCGTGTTGCGATTTATTAAGGGGTACAATGATCTTATCAGTGCATTGCACTTGGTGTTAATTTTATCAACATGCGTGCCAAAGAGCAGCTTGCTGTCCATGGTGAGGCCGAGGTAAGTGACCTCACTAGACCATTCCACCGCAGTACCACTAAGTCTGACTTTGACATCATCAGCCGACACAAGTCGGGGAGATTTAGAATATGGGAAAAGTATGGTCTGGGTCTTCGCCGCGTTGATACAAATTTTCCATTTGTTGAAATATTCTGAAAGGACGTCCAAGCCTCTCTGAAGTTTGGCAGCGAGAGCTCACTCTACCCTTGTAAATGATTGCGGTGTCATCTGCGAACAGCGACAGAACGCCATCATCCGGAAGGGGAGGAATGTCTGATGTGAAGATGTTGAAGAGTATTGGCCCAAGAATACTTCTTTGAGGTACTCCGGCGTTAATGTTGAATGAATCTGAGTTCGTGCCATTCAGAAAGACCCGGAATATTCTGTTGGAAAGATAATTTTTAATTACCGACTTGTTTCGTCTGATAATGTTACAAACTCTTGTCAGTTGGTGAACAGTGGATCGTCCCTTTCGGAATCTAAATTGTTCTTCAAGAAAAACATTGTTCTCCTCAGCAATAGCGAGCAGTCTATAAAGAATAGCTTTTTCAAAAAGTTTAGAAATAGCTGACAGTAGACTTATGGGACGATAGCTAGAAGGCCTAGAAGGATCCTTCCCAGTTTTAAGGATTGGTATGACTTTGGCTATCTTCCAGCTCAAGGGAAAGTAACCAAGTCGGAGTCATTGATTAAATATAAATGCTCAATGATGGTAGAATCTGTCACTCAGTTTCTTGAGTTCTAGATTAAAAGTATTGTCGAAACCGGGGGCCTTCATATTCTTCGAATTTTTCAGAGAGGCCAACAGTTCGTCAGCTGTGATATGTTGATTGATTGGAACAATAAATTCACTTTGATCAATGAGGTCATTTGTATCTGAAACGGAAATCTCAAAGGAACTAATAATGTTCAGTCCAAGATTGTGGGAGTTGACGAAGTGCTGTCCTATCTCATTGGCCTTCTCTGCAGGTGTCACCAAACGATCTGTTGTGCTGTTAACCGAAATAAGAGTGGTAAGCGGAGGAATAGGTCAAGGTTTGCTTTTCAAAACTTTGGCTAGTTTCCAAAATGGACGAGCACAATCTGGAAGAGACTGAAGCAAGCTTGAGAAGTGACTATTACGGAGCTCCACGAGTCTGGCTTGAATAATTTTGGAAAGATTGTTTGAATTTGTTCTGAAGAACCGAAGGCCAGTCTTCTGATACTGCCTCCGGTATATGTTACGAATTTTAATATAGTATTTGGTAGTAGAATCAATGATTAAGGGGTTGCTCACCTGGGGAATGATCCGAACGTGCTGTTCACGAGCCTGTGCAATCGCCGATTCGATATCTTCCAGTGATCGGTCGATGTCTTCAGTCGCCGCAGGGACTTGATCGAAGTCGATGCTCTCATCCACACACCGTTTAAATCTATCCCAGTTTACTCGGTGATAATCCCTTCGAATGTTTTGATGTCTGCTCACGCCGGAACCGATCTCTAGGACCACCGGAAAATGGGTCCCAGATCGCGACAGCCGAGTTGGGGAGTCAGGGCTCAAGATATTGTAGTGACCCTCCTGAAGATCGCTTCCCAAGATGATCCCGTTCCGTTTACGTTTGCTGTTGCCCCAAGCTTCGTGTTTACATTAAGGTCACAGCCGATAATGTACCTCGTCTGCCGCCGTGTCAGCTTGATAATGTCGTTTCGATAGTCATTTGCTGAACCATCCCGTTAATTGACCTGCTTAGGACAGTAGGCGGCACCAGCATACGACAATCCTGGAACACGGGCCGATCCTTGGTTTGGTTGAGTTGCTGCTATGCTGAGGCGACTTTGAGCTGAGTGGCCAGGATTAACCGCTTGCTTGTTTGAAGAGATCGTAGCGGAAGCTCGATAATTATTTAAAGGAAGCGGCTCCAGGTTCGGAACCACTCGACGGGGCTGAAGCGCAGGATAGTGTGATTCAGTGTTAGCGGGAGGAAGACGAGCACTGCGTTGACGACCAGGCTGGTTTCCTATCGTTGACTTCTGACGGATGTCGATGAATTCTGCTCGCTTGGTACAGGTGCGGGTTGTGGCACGGCGATTCTCGCCACAGTTCGCGCATTTCGGATCGATGTCATCTGCTTGACCACAGGACCCAGTGAGATGGCCACCAGAGCACTTGTCGCAGCGCGGTTTCATATGGCAGTTTTTTGAACCATGACCAAACCAAAGGCAGTTCAGGCACTGTGTCACGTCACGATGCTGCGGTCGGTAACGCTCCCAAAATCTCAATGATGACTTGAAACATATCCTGGATTTCCTTTAGAGCACCGATGCTAGTGGAACCCTTAACGAAATGGACCAGAAACAACTGATCCCGGCAGCTCTGATTGGTTGACTCTCGTCTAGTCATTGGATAGACGGCCATTGGTTTCAGTCCACGCTGCATTAGTTCAGACTGAACGTCAGTTGCTTCGGATGGTGGTAGTCCTCGTAGTACCACCTTAAGTGGTTTTGCCGACGGCAAATCGTGCGTGAAGAATTCAACTCCTTCCGATTTTAAAAAGGAGCCAACCATGGTATATTCCTGCATGCTGGAGCACACGATTTTAGTTCCTACGCTGCGCAGTTTGAAACGTGACTGGAGGTTCTGTTAGGTGAGCTCGGTTTTGAGGTTGTTGACA
Organism: Toxorhynchites rutilus septentrionalis; assembly: GCF_029784135.1. Lineage (NCBI taxonomy): Eukaryota > Metazoa > Arthropoda > Insecta > Diptera > Culicidae > Toxorhynchites > Toxorhynchites rutilus. The sequence goes on from NC_073746.1 coordinate 230,007,519, forward strand.
TCTTTCCTGGAGGTGAAAAGCGGGGGAATCCACTCCTTCTTCATGATTGTAGCACCTTCAGAGTTTTCCGGCAGTACCGAGTACAAGTTGCTCTGGAGGAGACGATTCGTTGTTTCATCCGTTGGGGCGTTGGTTTGAGTGCGGGCCTTCTTCTTCGGGACACTAGTAGCTGGTTCGGTCGTACGTCCACGACCCATGTTGAATTCCTTGGCGATATCCACCAAACACGCTAAGCGTGTAACGCCGAATCCACTTCCAGCGCGGGTAAAAAAAAAGAATGAAAAAAAAAAACCAAAAATAGAAAACTACCTGACTATAGCTAAAAGCGAGAGCGGTAAAAAATCACGTGTTGTCGGTACGAATGACATACACAGAATCATGATGATGAAAGTTTGCCTCAGCGAGATCCACTGTTTATACTCTAGGCAAGTATTCCCCTTCATTCTTCTTCTTTTCCTTTGTTCACGGAGACTTTAAATCCTACGATTTCCCCTCCGTTGGTCGTCGATAAGTTGCTCGTTATTGATATCTCTGTTCGGGAAAGCACTCAAATGGACAGAACAAATGTATGGGAAAATAGAAACACTTAAAGTTTTCATGAATTTTAACCATTTACTAACCAGGGGATTCTATTGTATATTAAACAAATCTTACGGAATTTCCGATTCGTTTAGTATGTAAATCGCCAAAATACGTTCGCGGCAAAAATAGTTATTAACGCTAACTTTATTTCATAAAAACGTGACCTGTTTTCTGATTTGACACCCTTAATGAAAGACGTAGTTCTACGTCAAAAAATGAACGAAACAATTTATACCATTGTTCAACTTTGTGTTAACCAAATCGGCAAACATTGGCATTAGGGGTGATTATTATTTCTTATATATCGTTGAACTTTTATTGGAACTTTTTTTCATTTTAGCATTTTTTAAATAAATTGAATTTAATATTCGCATCATAACCTTATAAAAAAATATTTTTTAATTTTTTTATTGCCAGACTTATCTCACTTCTTAACTAGGCGAACCTAGCCAGAATTTTCACCTGCCCCCGGGCTTCTGAATGCCAAAGGGGGACTAGGCTCTGCGGAATGCACGTATCTGCATGCTCGTGCTGTTTCAGTCCTGACCGAGAAATTGTCGGACAATCGCGCAGGTGCTAAGGATGACCGACTTTTGGATGCCGGCCAATTCCTTCTCCATGTTCAACACCTTTAGCGCTTCCAGAAGTGTCTTCGGGACAATTCCAGTTCCAGAGAGAACGACTGGAACAATTCTTGGGACCTCCCTTAGCCCTCACAGTTCCTTGAGCTCCACGGCCAATGGTCGGTACTTGCAGATTTTGCGACCGTGGGTCTCCTCCAGATTCTGGTTCAGTGGAATAGCGACATCGATGATGGTGACTTTGCGGTCGCTCTTGTCGTAAACCATTATATCTGGGCGGTTGTGGTGGATCGAGAGGTCGGTCAGAACAGTGCGATCCCAGTACAGCTTGAAACGGTCATTTTCCAGGACAGGTGCAGGCAGGTACCGGTAGTTTGGTACGTTGTCTTCCAGTAGAGCACATTGGAGCGCCAGTTGTCGATGAACAATACGGGCCACGTTGTTGTGGCGCTCGGTGTAGGCTGCGTTGGCCAAAACGGGACAGCCTCCCATAATGTGCTCTATGTTTTCACCTGGTTGATGGCACATCCGGAAAATGTCATCAACGTCTTGATGCCAGACGTACCGCCTGCAGTTTCTCGTCGGCATTATCCTGTCCTGGATGGCTATCATGTAGGCTTCTACTACTGAAGAGAGTTCACCACGCGTTAGCCACAGATTAGATGCGGCCTTGTCGACGTGTGGCCGGTCCAGTGGATGGGGGTTGGCACCATGCACTGCCTTCTGCTTCCAAGCTGCAATCTTCTCCTCCACTGTCTGCAGATTGCAGTTGAGTTGGTACTCCGCTTACGCCAAGTGCAGAGCGCTGTATCCTCTGTCGGCGGCGCAGACAGCTCGGTATAGCGCGTTTTGGTTGGCGCGTTCTGCGAAGTACTCGCGCAGTTGTTGTACCTGGGCAACACACAGTGCAGATATGTCGACTATTCCAAGTCCCCCTTCTTTGCGTGGCAGTGAAACTCTCTCCAGTGCCGATTGAGGATGGTGCATTCCGGCCTCTTTAAATGCTTTCCTCATCCTCCTCTCAAGGTCCTCTAGGTCAGTTTTGCTCCATTTGACTACACCAAAACTGAAGGTCAGCAGGGGAACCGCGAATGTGTTGATCGCGCGTACCTTGTTCCCCGCGTTGAGGAAAGTCCTCAGGACACAGTTCACTCGACTCAAGAACTTGTCTCGCAGCTCCGTCTTGATGTCGGAGTGGCGAATCCCGGTGAGCTGTCGGAATCCAAGATATTTATAGGATTCGCCACGAACCATGTTTCTTATAAACTCGCCGTCATAGACCGCGTAACCTCCGGATTCGGTAAGCTGCCCTTTCAGCAGATGGACACAGCGGCACTTGTCGAGGCCGAACTCCATGCAGATGTCCCTGCTTATGTCTTCGACAACCCGGATAGCTACACCTAGACGCTGACGTGAATCAACGTAGACCTTGAGATCATCCAAGTAGAAGGTATGGGTCACTTCTTCGTGGGCGCCGTCGCCATACCTTATTTTATAGCCATGACCGTTTCTATTGAGCGTCCTACTGAGGGGGTTCAGTGCCAGACAAAACCAAAGCGGACTGAAAGAGTCGCCTTAGAATATCCCCCTCTTTATCTGCAGCGTTCTAGACTGCAACACATTTTCCCCATCACTGAGGTGCAGAGACGTACTCCACTGCCTCATCGCAAATTTTTTTTATTAAGTTTTTTATTTATTTTTTTTTTCACCTATTTATTTATTTTGATTATCATTATATTCTGTTCATATCGAACAGTTGATCGATTTTTTTGATATGGCTGAGGGCGGGAAGGATCCCCAATCGACGCCATTGAATGTTTCCGATACCGATCCTCCTCCTGAAGAGCAGGAAGACGAAACGGAAGCTGAGGAAGAAACTTCTGTATATGAAGTTGAAGGTTCCGAAGATGAGGACATTGACGAAAAACAGGATTTTCGTCCAAAAGAATACCATGAAGGCTCCAAAGGCCCATTCATTGTATACTTTAGACGAAAATCTAAACCTCTCAATGTCATTCGTATCTCGAAGGAACTTACTCAGAAGTTACCGAGATTACACGGATGGGGCCAGACAAACTACGAGTTGTCGTCTCAAGCAGGACCCAAGCGAACGAAATCACCTCTTTGCGATTGAGTATCGCGTATACGTGCCCTGTTGCAACGTCGAAATAGACGGCGTAATAACCGAAAAGGGTTAGACTCGAAAAGAGATTATCGATGGTGTCGGTCGCTTCAAGAACTCTTCAATAAAAACTGTGAAGATTCTTGCATGCGATCGACTGAAATCTGTGTCACAAAAAAATGACAAAAGGGTTCTCAATCGGACAAACTCTTTTCGTGTGATTTTTTAGGGTTCCGCCCTTCCAAACTACGTTGCAATAGGCGCACTTCGTTTACCTGTTCGGTTGTTTGTACCCCGGGTAATGAAATGCAACAAATTTATGAAACTCGGTCACACGACCGCTTATTGTTGCAATAAAAAAACGTTGCGCAGATTGTGGAGAGAGCCATGATGAGAATCCTTGCGCGAAAGAGCACAAGTGTCTTCATTGCGGCGGGCTCCTCATGATATTATTCAATGCCCGGTGTACAAACAACGAGGGGAAAAAATCAAGCGTTCCTTAAAGGAACATTCCAAGCGGACTTATGCAGAAATGCTTAAGAGTTCCGTTCCAACGACTCAGGACAATCCCTACTCCATTCTGCAGAACGACGAGCCTGTTGCTGACGCTCCCAATGCAGGAAGTTCCGGTACATCGCAGGGTGCCATCAGGAAAAGAAAAATTACTTCTTTTCCATCACTCCCCAGAAAGACGACCGAAACTTCCCAAGTTGGAATGAAAACTCGAATTGAACGTGCTGAGAATAAACCGAAGCAAGTACCTCCTGGTTTAAGCGGTTCTTCTACGCACCAGGGGTCCTCAGCACTGCCCGGAGCAGCACCCACCCCGTCTGTTCCATTTTCGCGGTCGAGGCAACAGTCACAATCTGGTTTGGTTGCGCTTTCTGACCTGGTGGACAACATTTTAAATGCTTTAAATATAAATGACCCTCTTAAAAGCATAGTATTATGTTTGCTTCCGATTGTGAGAACATTTTTGAAAGAAAAATGTGGTTTTTTAGCAGCGTTCATTTCCCTCGATGCCTGATTCAGTGCAAGAGGTCAAGGATTTGACCACTGTAATACAGTGGAATTGCAGAAGCATCATCCCTAAACTAGATCAATTTAAATTTTTAGTTCATAGCTCTAACTGTGATATATTTTCCCTCTGTGAAACATGGCTTTCTTCAGCCGACGAGCTGAATTTCCACGATTTCAACATTATTCTCCTCGATCGAAATGACTCGTTTGGTGGCGTACTATTGGGGATCAAAAAATGTCACTCTTTCTTTAGAGTCACTCTCCCATCGATGACAGGCATTGAAGTTGTCGCTTGCCAGACACAAATCAATGGCAAAGACTTCTGCATTGCCTCGATATATATTCCTCCAAGAACCATGGTCGGCCGCCATCAGTTTTGACGTAGGACTACGTCTTTCATTTCTATACCGGGGTGTAAAATCAAAGTTTCGAAAACGAAAGCGTTACGCCGGAGACCGAGATTTTGAGCGTTAATAGCTCCTAAACAACTGAACGAAACGGTATGATAAACACTTCATTCGAAAGATAAAATGTCTACGCATTCTATACTTGTTACTTTCTGATCCAAAACCTTGTTTCAATAGTCTTAAAATTGCTTTCAAAACAGGCTATTGAAATCACCAATCGGTATATAACCGAGCGCCGCTCGGAAATCCACTCAGTTCAAATTGAACAGCGATTGGAGCATGTTGTCGCTGTTGTGGTGAAGCTCTTCGTTTATCATGAAAGCGCGGATGAACGGTGTCACCAAGAGCCTGTTTGTGCACCTTAGGCCAAAAGGGAATCCATCAGGAGGAGAGTGATGCCACAAATGGTTCCCAGGGAAGATCTCGAAGCAGCCGCTACACACACACACATACACGCGCGGAATTCTTTCCGTTTGGATGCCATTCAGCATCGAGAAAGATCCGGAAAATAATCTGCCAGTTCCTCTGGGAATTTAAAAATTCATTCATGTGAAAGAGCTTATTTGTATGTTTTCTATCCATGTAACACTGTGACCAAATATGTTTCAATCAAGTGCTATTAACAGATGGTTATCGAGTTAGCATTAACCACTGGTGGGCTTCCAGTATCGAGGAAAATGTGGAAATATCTAATCGTTACTGAAAATAATCTGCCAGTTCCTCTGGGAATTTAAAAATACATTCATGTGAAAGAGTTTATTAGAATTTTTCCTATCCATGTAACACTGTGACCAAATACATTTGGTTTTGTGATTTTTCAATCAATCGCAGTTAACAGGATAGCTTCTGAAGATTATTCTTCCCCATCAGTAGGATATTTCCGTATCCAATATTGTATGCGCCCGCAATCGATTATTGCTCAGTCACCGAAAGTTCCGAGCTCAGAGAGTTCATTCCCCTCTAGTTTGCCTTCCAAATTGCCATCGTAAACCACGCCTTCTCTCGATTCAATCACGTACAAAAAGCATACTTAAGCGATATTCTGGTGGTGAGATGCATTCATTTTTCGTGAGGACATCGACAAGACAACATCGTTGCTGAGGGTGCTGGACGGCGAAGAATCGAGATCTGCCCTGAAACGCAAGCAGTTTGTTTGAAACTGTGAGGGAGCACAGAGAAGCCGATCCTTCAGGAGAAGAGAAGGTGACCATCGAAGTAGCCGCTACACCCACATACACGCACGGAATTCTTTCCGTTTGGATGCCATTCAGCATCGAGAAAGATCCGGAAAATAATCTGCCAGTTCCTCTGGGAATTTAAAAATACATTCATGTGAAAGAGTTTATTTGAATGTATTCTATCCATGTAACACTGTGACCGAATATGATTCAATCAAGTGCTATTAACAGATGGTTATCGAGTTAGCATTAACCACTGGTGTATCGAGTATCGAGGAAAATGTGGAAATATCTAATCGTTACCGAAAATAATCTGCCAGTTCCTCTGGGAATTTAAAATTACATTCATGTGAAAAAGTTTATTCTAATGTTTTCTATCCATGTAACACTGTGACCAAATACATTTGGTTTTGTGATTTTTCAATCAATCGCAATCAACAGGATAGCTTCTGAAGATTATTCTTCCCTATCAGTAGGGTATTTCCGTATCCAATATTGGATTCATAAAACCTTGTGCCTCCAACGTAACCCTCTCGTTTTCGAAGTCCCCCAAATATTCATTCATTCAGAATGAATTCAGATTCAACTTCAAACAAATGATCTCTAAATCAACGATAGTCCTACGTCACCCTTGCGGTTATACCATAGATATAACCCACTTCCTGTTTTTTTTATATCATCGAGGCATTGCCGGAGCCGCGGCTAATCTTAGGTTACCTCAACTCCCATGGAACAGCATGGGGGTCACTCTACGATGACAGCCGTGCCACGTTGATTTATGATCTGTGCGACAACTTCAACATGACAGTTTTAAATACAGGGGAAGCAACTAGGATAGCCAACCCTCCTGCACGGGCAAGTATGCTAGACATATCACTTTGCTCTTCTTCGTTCTCCCTGGATTGCACGTGGAAGGTAATCCAAGATCCCCACGGTAGTGATCACCTGCCAATAAATTTATCGATCGCCAATGAATCAGGTTCTCGTGAGTCAGTCGATATTGCGTATGACCTCACGAAAAATATTGACTGGGGAAAATTTGCAGTAATAATATCTGAAGCACTTGTTTCAATGCATGAACTTCCTCCACTCGAAGAGTATAACTTTATATCGAGTTTGATTTACGAAAGCGCAATTCAAGCTCAAAAGAAACGTGTTCCTGCTATCACTTTCCGACGTCGCCCTCCATCACTTTGGTGGGACAAGGAGTGTTCAAAGGTCTACCTTGAAAAATCATCCGCTTTCAAAAAATTTAGGAAAAGTGGATTAGTGGAATGGTTTCGAAAGTACCAAGCTCTAGAAGCCAAACTAAAAGGTCTGATTAAAGCAAAAAAGCGTGGATATTGGCGGAAGTTCGTCAATGGTTTGTCAAGGGACACATCTATGAGCACTCTTTGGAATACGGCTAGGAGAATGCGTGGCTGGATCCATACAAATGAAAGTGAAGAATACTTTGACCGTTGGATTTTCAAATTTGCAAGAAAGATTTGTCCCGATTCCGTTCCTGCACAAAACGTCGTACGCGACATTCCGCTCCAAGGCGATTATGAGAATTTTTCGATGGTAGAGTTCTCAATTGCCCTCCTCTCATGTAACAATTCAGCTCCGGGGTCGGACAAGATTAAATTCAACTTGTTGAAGAATCTTCCCGACTTGGCGAAACAGCGTTTGCTGAACTTGTTCAACAAGTTTCTGGAGCTGAATATAGTCCCACATGACTGGAGACAAGTGAGAGTGATAGCCATACGAAAACCCAACAAGCCGGCTTGCGATCACAATTCGTATAGGCCGATTGCAATGTTATCCTGTATTCGTAAATTGTTAGAGAAAATGATTCTACTTCGTTTGGACAAGTGGGTTGAAACGAACAATTTGCTGTCAAATACGCAGTTTGGTTTCCGCCGAGGTAAAGGGACAAACGATTGTCTCGCGCTGCTATCTTCTGAAATCCGAATCGCATTTGCTCGCAAAGAACAAATGGCTTCCGTTTTTCTCGATATCAAAGGGGCATTTGATTCAGTTTCCATGGAAATTCTCTCAGAGAAGCTTCATAATCGTGGACTTTCACCAATTCTGAATAATTTCCTGTACAATTTACTGTCAGAAAAGCACATGTTTTTCAGTCATGGCAGCTTGAAATCCTCTCGATACAGTTTTATGGGCCTACCGCAAGGCTGATTGATTGATTGTCTAACTAGAGATTGCACGTTGAGACAACTTGCAGACGATGGAGTTATTTCCATCACGGGTACTAATCCCGCCGTTCTGCAAAAATCCTTGCAAGATACCCTGAACAACCTGTTCACGTGGGCTCTCAAGCTGGGTATCGAATTCTCTACGGAGAAAACTGAAATGGTCGTTTTTTCTAGGAAGCACGAACCCGCCCAATTCCAGCTTCACCTATCCGGCAAAGCGATCAGGCACTCGATGTTTTTCAAATGCCTTGGAGTATATTTTGACTCTAAATGTACCTGGGGAATACACATTGGGTATTTGAAACAGAAATGCCAGCAAAGAATCAATTTTCTCCAAACAATAACCGGAACATGGTGGGGCGCCCATCCAGGAGACCTCATTCAGTTGTACAAAACAACGATATTATCAGTGTTAGAATATGGCAGTTTTTGCTTCCGATCAGCTGCCAGGATTCATATTCTCAAGCTGGAGAGAATACAATATCGTTGCTTGCGTATAGCAATGGGGTGTTTGCATTCGACACATACGACGAGTCTCGAAGTTTTGGCAGGAGTACCCCCGCTTACTCTTCGGTTCACAGAATTATCCTACAGATTTCTCATCCGTTGCAAGATCATGAATCCATTGGTGATTGATAACTTCGAAAATCTACTCCAACTGACTCCTCAGTCAAGTTTTATGTCTTTGTACCATGATTTCATTACCCATGAAGTGCACCCTTCATCAAGCATCTCCAACCAAGTTTGCTTCCCATACTTTTGCAATTCTTCTGTCATTTTTGATCTGTCCATGCGACAAAAAATCCATGGAATCCCAGATCACCTACGCTCCGATTGTATTCCGCCGATATTTTCGGCAGAATATGGGAAAGTTAGATCTGATAAAATGTTCTTTACTGACGGTTCATGCATAAACGGGTCCACTGGCTTCGGCATCTTCAATGAAAATTCCAGTGCCTCTTTCAAACTCAAAGATCCTTGTTCCGTGTATGTCGCTGAAATGAGTGCGATATACTATGCTCTAGGGATCATTGAAACACTGCCCATCGACCATTATTTTATTTTTTCAGACCGTCTTAGCTCAATAGAGACAATCCGCTCAATGAATGTTGATAAACGCTCATCTTATTTTCTAACAAGAATAAGACATCTATTGAGTGTTTTGGTCGAAAAATTATTCAAGATTACCTTAGCATGGGTTCCCTCTCATTGCTCGATTCCGGAGAATGGGAAAGCGGACTCGCTAGCTAAGGTGGGCGCTTCAGAAGGCACACTTTTTGAAAGGCAAATTGCTTATAACGAATTTTTTCACATTCCTCGTCAGGACACACTCGTTAGTTGGCAGCGCATGTGGAGTGAAGATGAGTTCGGTCGCTGGTTACACACGATTATCCCTAAGGTTTCGACGAAAGCTTGGTTTAAGGGATTGAATGTAGGTCATGATTTCATTCGCGTGATATATCGGTTTATGTCCAATCACTACAACCTAAACGCGCATCTCTATCGCATTGGGCTCGCAGCAAACAATTTATGTGATTGTGGCGATGGCTACCACGACATCGAGCATATTGTCTGGTCGTGTATCCGATTCCATGCTGCTCGCTCTCAGCTCTCTAGAGCACTGAGAGCAAAAGGCAGACAATCGGATATCCCCGTCCGGGATATCTTAGGTAGCCGTGATCCTGATCTACTGCTTCATCTATACCTGTTCCTCAGAAACGCCGATGTCAACGTTTAATGATGTTTCCTTCGTTGTGTCCCTGTTTCATATCCCTCCTATCCGATTTATAAACTTTTACTTAGTCGCGGCAATATATACACATACTCTTTACAGATACACGGGCCAAAGGTTGTGCAGTCCACTGATCATTCAACAAGAGCCAAAGGTTGTACCGCTCATGACAACTCTACACGAGCTGATGTTTGCGCCGGCTAGTGACCATTCTTGAAGGATTCCTCGGGTCGAGAAGACGCACCACGCTAGATATGGGGTACAGACTAGGGGGGCGTTGCTGATTAATGGTCAGCTGCATCCCAATAGGAAGTATCCCGTGTCGGGCACAGGTACAGAGCATTGAAGACATCAACATCACAATTACGAAAACACTTGTAATACTAACCTCGAGCCAACCGCGAGTAATCGGTTACATATTGTCGAAATATTGAACTCCCGGCCCCGCCAGGTTGACGCCATATGAGCCTTAATAAAAATATATATTTTGGATAAAAAAAAACTTCTTTGACTTCCCCTCCGAAGGAAGACGTAACCAGAGATTTTTCGCCTCAGAAAATCCCAGCGACGCCAGCTGGGATTGAACGTTTGTTCTTTATACAAACTGGTTTGGTGGCAAATCCAGAACAAGGCGGCATCAAGGGCGTTCGAAATTTTTGTTTTATTATTATTTTGGATATTATTTTAGAATGCATTAAAGTGTATTTCGTAAACTTCGGTTTAATGGCCCTGATAAGCGCCGTGTTTTATGGATTGGTTCAAATTTAGAAAACTTAGTACTCGTGGTTTTGAAAAAAAGCATATGATACAGGGATACAACGATATATTTAAAATATATATTTAACAAAAGCTGTCCCCTTTGTATAGTCGGATGTCACTCCGGTTATGTCCCCGACATTACCCACCCGTCTTTTTAATGATCACATTCGAATAATTTTGTAGATCGTTATAACATTCAAACACGCTTAAAATACCTTAGTTATATTTTATTTAACACCCAAAATATTCTCTAGAAATAATTAAAATGGCAGAACAACGTTTGCCGGGTCAGCTAGTGTTTGTATGTTTTTTCGTTTTTTTTTGTGTAACATTAGTTCATGATTTTAATCGCAATCGGTTTTGGGGGTGTTTCTGGAAATCTGAATATAAATTTTCTGCTTTACATATTGGGTGTGCAACTTTATTCGTTCCGTTTTTTGTACAAAACCACATTTATTTGAATAATAGAATGAATTAATACATTATACAAAATATTGGCCACCACTATCCACTACTTTTTTTCATCTTTCTAACGATTTACGGATTCCGTCGCGAAAGAAGCGTTAATTTTTTGAAGTCAAGAATGAATCCAGCCAATTTTTGATACCTAATTCTGAAGCAAAGCACTCAAAGCGTTCTGCATCGATAGAAACAGATGATAGTCGGAAGGGGCAAGGTCTGGGCTATAAAAGGGGTGAACCATAATTTCAGCCACATGCAACATGAGGCCGGGCGTTGTCATGTAACATTATGGACTTGTGTATGGTCACATAATCTGGACGTTTCGGGCACGCAAAATCGCCGCTCTCGCTTTCAATTCGTATGGAACGTAATTTCTTCGCTTTTAGATGTATCCTGAGGCTTTCAATCCTTTAATGGCCTGTAGAGTTACCCCCAATGATTCTTCAAGCCCTATTTGTGTTTGACAAGAATCTTGATCGAATAGTCTGCCCAAATAAGCATAGTTCACGTAACCACCAACACCACTTAGGAAAGGCAAATGGTTTTTCTTGATTCTAGCTGAATAACAATGACTGTAAACTATTTATATAGAATAATATATCTTCATTTAATAAATATTAACGGTCAAAAGTGGGCTGGAGAAATTGATGAATTTTGTTATTTGAATTCAATTGAAAACCACAGTTGGCGCTTACATCAACCATGCATATTTAGGCAGTAATGTCACTGGTTCTTCGATTTCAAACTTTTTCGGTTGATCCGAACGGGGTTTGTCTTGAACGCTAAAATCACTACTTTTGAATCGCCCAAACCATTCCCTACATAATCTATCCGATGGTGCAGAGTTATCATTAACTTCCACGAGAATTCGATGCGCTTCAACTGCATTTTTCTTCCTATGGAAACAGAAAATATAGACTTCCCGCAAATGGTGCTTATCTACAACGACTTGTAAAGACTTGTAAGTAATATTTAGTGAAAATCAGCTGTTATCATCGACTATTCATAGCACCTTGAACGATCTTGTGGGAATATAACCAATTAAGTTGCACGCCCAATTTTATTGATTAACTTTTGCGTTGTAATATTTCGATATATTTCAAAATATAGACTTTGCTTCCCGTGTCTAATAAGGAGTGATTCTAATCTCCTTGCCCTTTTATTTATTAGTTTTTTGTATTTTTTTTTTGTAAAATGGGTGTTTACTGGATTGAGTGTACTGATCGAATGTGTGTTATATGGTTACAAATTCCTATTCAGGTTTTTGGAAATAGTAGCGTGATCCATTTCAATTGTTCACGTGTAGCATGACAGGGAGAACGAAGCTCACCTGAGTTTGGAAAACTAAAAAAATCCACTGAAATGAAAATCTAGTAAATCTAGTTCGGTGCTTCATCTGAGTTCAACAGTTAGTTGGTTCTTTGAATAAAGGGATTCCGCATTTTAGCGCATTGCTGGCTGTTAAAGGTCACTACCCGATAAAGCTAACACTACTATTGAATATAACTAATCCACTTCCACCATCGTTCTGAATTAGTATTATGGAAAATGTTCGAGAAAGCATTAAATGTTATGAATCGAAGCTCGTAAATATACTTTTATTACTAGAACTCCATTGTCAAACAATCGAAATTTGGGGATCACTTCCACTAATAATATGACAAAATTCAATTGAAAATAGCTAGATTTTTACATTTTCCACTTACCAAAATGATAACAATCGTATTTACGTAGTGAAAGCAGATCGTGAAATGAGCAACGACTGCCAATCGTGGTCCTCATTACCGCTGTCACCGAATTCCAGTGAACAAATATGTAAAGCGCCGAAAATCACCATTAGCAACAAGTTGTACTTTCCTTCCCTTTCAATTTCCTCCTGGATGTGAGGACGTGTGCACATCATTGAGCCCAAAGCACGGAGATAGATTTTTCGAAATTATATCCTATTTGGCATGGGGTTAAATTGGGGGTTGTCATCTGTGGGTCAATTTCTAAAATTGCATGCCTCCAAACGTGACACAGCGGTTACTGATTGAGATAGGGTTTTAATTTGATACGTTGATTGGAGATACATTTCACGCAAAGAATATTTCATGAGGGATGTAAGCTGTCTCGCTCATATGACATGACGCATATTGGAAACAAAACGACGCTTAAGATTGGGGAGGGGAATACTGGTATTGAATAATGCGAGCAATGGATTTTTTTTGACGTAGAACTACGTCTTTCATTAAGGGTGCCAAATCAGAAAACAGGTCACGTTTTTATGAAATAAAGTTGACGTTAATAACTATTTTTGCCGCGAACGTGTTTTGGCGAATTATACACCAAACAAATCGGAAATTCCCTAAGATTTGTTTGATATGCTATACATTACAATCCCATAGTCTGTATATGGTTTAAATTAATGAAAATTGGAAGCATTGCCATTTACTCATACATTTGCCCAGTTGTGTGCTTTCCCGAACAGAGCTGTCAATAACGAGCAACTTATCGACGAGCAACGCAGGGGAAATCGTAAGATGTAAAGTCTCCGTGAACAATGGAAAATGGAACGAACGGGAATATATTGGGGAGTATGAAGTTATTCAATAAGTTATATTAAGTTATTAATTTATTTGGGCTCGCGTGCCAGTCGCAAAACTGCTTTCAACCAGGATTGCATTTGCGCTAATCATGATCATAATGAAGCAGTGCTACTCTTTTCGAGGTTGTTGAGATTAACAGATAGAGTTTATTTCATTTATTTAGTCACCAAGAAAGTAAATGTCGTTCTGAAATTTCGTATATGATTTGATTTCGCTTACCAGTAGCAAAACATTCTCCACTAAAGATGACAGCTGCGCTTATCTCGAGCATGTATTGTTCTGCGAGCACAAGCATGAATCGTCAAACAATTATCGTCAAATGTTTCTACAATGAAACAAACATTTCAGGGCGACCAAACTGATAGAATGGTTATTTCAAAATTTTCGTAACAGTTTAAAATAATACAGGGAAACTGCGATATAACGTACCCTCAATATAACGTCACTCGATATAACGTACATTTTACCTCGATATAACGTACACATTTTCAAAGTATAAAGGAAAAAAAATTTCATAATTTTTTTTTCTGATAGAACAATGAATTATCTGTATTGTGATGCTAAAACAAGTTTTGTACCTTCAATCAATCCCCAAATACAGCTGGTTTTGTGATTCCGGATTCTAAATGAATCATGCTTTAATCAACAGTACGAAGGAAATATTATGAGAAAGGCTGGCTTCGTCTTCTGATTGAAGTTAATCATTAACTTTACTAAAACAGCAACACAATAATGTATTATAGACTACGTTTGTGAGTACTCTATTATGCTTCGATATAACGTACAATTCGATACAACGTACAATTCTGAAAGTGAAATGTACGTTATATCGAAGTTTACCTGTATCCACAGTTATCAACAAGCGACTTGAATAGAACTACAGCGTAGTTCTACGTCAACAATGCGGTCGTGTCTTAAACACAACCTCCTGTGATTTGTTTCAATTGTCACCTAGTGTTCATAATGAGTTTCATTTTTCAATCGTTTCGAGTTAGCAAGATTCATTTGTTATATCAAATATCGTCTGTAGCCGATGACCATTGGCTTCGAGATTCGTTCTAATTCGTCGTCACATTTGTTTTTCAAGGTTTTTAAAAATTCAGTACAGGGATCGTAGCTATGAAAATATAATTTCAAGTCAGGAAATCAAAAAAGTACGAAATTTCAAGTGACATTTTGTTTTGACAACGGATTTTTGTAAAATCCCAAAATATTCATCGTCAGATATAAAAATATGAATATTTCGTGGTATTCCAACTTAAGAAATTGTCATAAAATTAAAGATTTTCGGATTTAAAATAATCGTTTTTTGTACTTGGAATATATCTTCCAATAGATTTCTAAACATAATAACTATTAATTCGCTCTAGTGTCGCTACTGAAAAGATTGTTTTCAGAATATCATCACATTTTTTTGAATGATTGTAGCACCCGAGTCCTTGGGAAAACAATTTTTTTTCAAATAAGTACTATCGTATGAGACCACTTTTAACGCATTAGCTTTTCAAAGCTTTCTAATAGATATACTTTTCCATCTGCAAATCAAAAATTTCATTTCACAGGAACCTAGCTCAGAGCTGGAGCACCTGGTGACTCAGCCCGATTTAAATGATTTAAATTTTAATTTAATATTTTCTGTTATTATGTAATTACTCTTTCTTTATCCAGCAGAAGATATAAATTATTAAGAAGTGTACTTAATTTGAAAAATTAATAAGTATACTTGACAATACTAAAGTACTGAACTTTTCCAGTGTAATGATTAACATTCAGAATCTCAGCTATTTCTCTCGGCTTCAAACCGCAATTTTCTTTACATCAGTCCTAGTTTCACTCACAATCCTAAGTAAGACATGCCCGTCTTTGTTCCTTTCTAGCCTGCAGACAGAAGAAACCATCAGTGTACCCGTGAGCCCTTTCCCACAATGATACCGCTCACGTATTAGTTCTACAGTTGTCGTTCCACTCTTCGGATCATAATGGTCGGACGTTTCATTCTTTTTGATTTCGGTCGAGATGAAAGGCTCTCTCGCTGCTCGTTTGTGGCTTTGCAATGCAGGTGGGCTACCACCGGATAAGCAAACCTGTGACCGCCCCTGTGGGATATAAATACTCATTTTGTCCCAAATGATAAAACGATTAGCCATGGTTGCAGTGTTTGGGGTTGGGAAGCGGTCAGTGTTTCTCCTGCTCCCAGTTATAGAAGACGTATGTATTCTGATGGGATTTCATTACGGCAAATTAACTGTCCTGTGGCAAAAGCTCATTAGTTTCTTTTTCTGTAATTAAAATATGCATAATATAGATACATACGCATGAAATACCATTCGCCGCTTCGTTGCGTTTTCTCATCAGATCGTGATAAAAGCACATATTTTCTTTATGGAATTCACCCAACAGAGTTATTATTTTTACACCTATAAGGCGTCGTGCACAAATTACGTAACGCTAAAAATCTGGATTTTGGACCCCCTCCCCCTAATACTTCGAGAACTATGTAAAATTGCGATTTCAAATTCTTATTCTTCTACTGTTTTAGAAACGTCAACCTTCGTACAAAAAGTGCTGTTCAGAATTACCTAATTCTTGAAGATCAACCGTTATAAGACTGGTAGAGCGAAAATTGCATTTTTTTATTTTTAAATTTTTAAGAAGCTTATGAATTTTTAATTAATTTTTATATCTTAACGGCCCAGAAATATAAAGTAACTTATTTGATAATAATATCCTGTGAGGTCAAAACTCGTTTCTATCTAAAGTTTGTTTTTTAACCTTGCGGTACATTTAATTCAGGATCTGTTCCCAGTTTCACTTAACTTTGCCAGAACTGACTGAGTTCTGAATGTACGTTGTCGTGAAGCTGTGAAGAATATTGAAAAATCATAAAAAATGAAACCTTACTACTTACCTAAGCGTGAAATGGACGATAACTAAGTCAACAATATATTTTTTTATAAATCCTGATATACGATGTGAAATAGTTTTTTATAGTAGCCATATAGCAGAAAAACGTTGGCTGATCTGGCATAAAGAAGGCAAACAAAATCTAGGATATCTACCATTCCCATACAGTTCATTATGAGCACCTTGAACCGAACAAAACATTCACGGAAGATAATTTTTGACTGCAGTTTTTGCGTTTTAATCAAGTGACAATGTTGATGGAAAAGCTATCAGAATCAGACTTCTTTTTGAGATATTCCAGTCTGAAGTTTGGGCTCTTACTAATTAACCATGGCTGATCAAATCTACCATTTTATCGCTAACGTGTTACAAACAGGATGTCTACAAAGCACTGAGATTCTGCATCTCTCTAAAATAACACATAAATATACAGCCATTCCGTGCCAAACCGTTATAGTAGTTCTCAGATTCCATAAAAAGTGGTAGTTTTGTTCTTTATAGCCAAATATTAGACCCGTATTTTTTTTATTAGGGTGATCATTTCCATTTTAGGGTGGTCCAAAAAAAATTTTTTTTAACTTTTTCCCAAAAATGACTTTTTTCAAAAATTCATAGCTTTTGAATCATTGAACCTATTTAGATGATCGACATATCAAAGCCAATGAGCTAGCCTTTTGTAAAAAAGAAGGGAAATTGCAAAACCAATGGATTTTGTTTTTGTAATTATTGATTGTAGTTGTTTTTTGTTGTTTTCATGGCTTTGGACTAGAGCGCACTATATTTTTTTATATTTTTCCTTGAAAGCTAAGGATTTTCTACATAACATATTTTGATATCAGAGATGCATTTTTTTCGTTTTTGAGATATGATTTTTCAAAGTTAACCGGTGGTCCAAAAAATCATAACATTTGAACTACTGAACCGTTTACGATGATCGGCATATTAAATTGAAGCCAATAAGCTAACCTTATTTGAAAAAATATCACACGTGTGGGAATTTATAGTCGCATAGGTCTAGTCTAGTCACATAGGAATATTGAACGAGGACTTAATCACAAACACGAAAAAATTAAATCTCTGATATCGAGATATGTTATGTAAAAAATCCTCAGCTTTCAAGAAAATATATAAAAAATATAGCGCCCTCTAGTCCAAAGCCATGAAAACAACAAAAAAACGACTACAATCAATAATTACAAAAACAAAATCCATTTTTTTTGCTGGTTCAATATTAAGGCTAGCTCATTGGCTTCAATTTGATATGCCGATCATATAAAACGGTTCAGTGATTCAAAAGTTATGAATTTAAAAATAAAAGTTATTTTTGGGATAAATGGAAATAAAGGGTGTGTCACATCAAATTGCATCACGGAAAAAACGCTGTAGAAATTCGCCCAGTAGACCGATCCTTTTGAAAATTTTAGACAGTAAAATAAAAACTATTAAACAACTTTTGGCATTTTCTTTTTATTCATACTTCGAGCCCAAGCCCGTATGCTCGCACCTTCCTCTTTACCCCGTCCATAATGTTCTGTACAACGTCAGGTTGTAGTTTTTTTTGAACAGAAATCCATTTTCTCTTGAAGTGCGCCTCCGATTTGACAACCTTCGGGTTCTTCCGGAGGGCCTGCTTCATAATCGCCCAATATTTCTCTATTGGGCGAAGCTCCGGCGCGTTGGGCGGGTTCATTTCCTTTGGCACGAAGGTGACCTCGTTGGCTTCGTACCACTCCAACACATCCTTTGAATAGTGGCACGAAGCGAGATCCGGCCAGAAGATGGTCGGGCCCTCGTGCTGCTTCAATAGTGATAGTAAGCGCTTCTGTAGGCACTCCTTAAGGTAAACCTGCCCGCTTTCCGCAAGAGCAGACCGCTTGCCACACCATGTACTTTTTGGCAAACTTGGATAGTTTCTGCTTGCGAATCTCCTCCGGAACGCTGAATTTGTCCTCTGCGGAGAAGAACAACAGGCCCGACAGCTGACGAAAGTCCGCTTTGACGTAGGTTTCGTCGTCCATTACCAGGCAATGCGGCTTCGTCAGCATTTCGGTGTACAGCTTCCGGGCTCGCGTCTTCCCCACCATGTTTTGCCTTCCGTCGCGGTTAGGAGCCTTCTGAACCTTGTATGTACGCAGGCCCTCCCGCTACTTGGTCCGCTGGACGAATGAACTTGACAAATTCAGCATATTGACGACATCCCGGACCGAACTTCTCGGATCGCGTCTAAACTGCTTAACTACGCGCTTGTGATCTTTTTCACTGACGGAGCATCCATTTTTGCCGTTCTTCACCTTCCGGTCGATGGTTAGGTTCTCGAAGTATCGTTTTAGTGCTCTGCTGACCGTGGATTGGACGATTCCCAGCATCTTACCGATGTCCCGATGTGACAACTCCGGATTCTCGAAATGAGTGCACAGGATTAATTCACGACGCTCTTTTTCGTTCGACGACATTTTTCCAAATTTACGAAAAATTGACAGTGAAGCATGGCCAATGTGATCTATACACTCTTATCTGATTATAAGCGAAAGCTGAAGATATAATTCCTAAAAATTAAATTTCTACAGCGTTTTTTTCCGTGATGCAATTTGATGTGACACACCCTTTAATTGATTTTTCGAACCACCCTAAAGTATAAGTGGTCACCCTAACGAAAAAATATGAAAATATTTAAACATACTGGTCTAATGTTTTGTGATAAAGAACAAAACTACCAATTTTAACGAAAATCTGAGAATCACTATATCGGTTTGGCATGGAACGGCTGTATAGAAAGAAATGACTTTCAGTTTTAGTATGCATGTACTCAGTTCACTTTGGCAGAATGAAAATTAAAGAATATGGTTTTCAGCTCAGTGTGGTTGGATGTATTTTGGTCTGAATAATTAATGCAATAATAATATTAAAATGGCTGAGAAAAACTAATGATTTTTTTTGTCGCTGATCAGGTCGTAATCAATATCAACAATGTTTTGATTATAGGAAACCATCTTCATGAAGAATTCGTGGTTTACAGTAGGTACATATTTCATCAGATGTTAAACGCCGGTGTACTTCGCAAGAAGTATGTTGCGTCCATTTGGATGTAAAAGCTCCCTTTTGATTTGACCAAAAAAGGTGAAAGGCCTCCTAATATTCTCCTCAAGTCTAACTCAAAGAAGGGATCATCTGCTTGGATCATGAGGCTTTTTCGTGAAATTGCTTGAAATTTGACAGATGCTGCTCAACATACATTTTGTTATAACCGTTTTTTGGGCCGATTACATGAATATTCTTGGCCGCAACTACCGCCTCTCGTGTTCTGGTGTATAGTTTGCCTGCATCTCTGTTACCCTTATGTAGGTTTTTGTCCCAAAAACGAAGCTCAGCATGTTTACGATTTTTGAGATACGCCGACGAATCCACGTTCTCCTGGTGATGAATGCGAGACGTCTTTAAAAAGTCAAAAGTGATATTTCTTTTTGGTTTTAAATGTTATGATCGAGAAAAATCAAAGAAAATTTTGCCAAAGTGAACCATGTTAAAAAATGTCAGCTAGAGTACCATTGTCTCTTAATTTTTTTTCCATAACCAAGTCTTTCTCAATAAAATAATACTCCTTTTCACGCTATGAGCTCACATCTTTGGCAATTTTGGATTCAGAATCTTCAAGAAAATTAAAAACTACATTATGTAGCTGCTAGACACGAAAATATCACTCTTTTTGCAGCCAGAGCGAACCAAGTACATGCTAACTGTTAGCACAATATCATTATACAACACATTAGTATTTTGTAACGGCTCATGACTAATTTCATAAGTAGTATGCGCTACATGGGCTGAAAACTTCCGAAAACAAAAAAATGAACAAGATTCATTTTGAGAGGTTCATCTGTCACTAGCTTATGTGTGTAGTTTCATGACATTTCGTTTATTTGAAAATTTTCGGAAAACTTTGAAGGAAAATGGTAAAATTCGGAAAATTTAATTCTCATATGTTCTACAGTTACATCGTGACAAGCGTTGTTAGTCTATTTGATGTTTGCGTCAACGAAATTGATGTGTTGGTAGGCGCAAAATTCGAGGAAGAAATCATTCCATTTGAGATGTCTCCATTTTATTATATTTACTGTATCAAACATGAATTCCATGAGTTCCAGAGGAACATGTTATTTGCAAGTGATTGAAAAATCTTGGAAGAGAATCGTGTCTGGAAATAATTTGATATTTTAATGACGAGTTTTGGTAGAAGTAGTAGGAAATCTGTAGTAGAAGGAAATTGTACAGGGTCAATTAGAAGATCAATCAATGAACAGTTCTGCGATTGGACCCATGCATATTCGCTTAGTAAGAAAACGTGTATGTTTGAAGGTATTGATAACAAAAAATCCATTTTTGGTTGAACGAAGTTTGCCGGGTCAGCTAGTAAATAAATTATAAAACGACTCTCCCGTAGCCAACTTGAAATTGGACAACCTGAATTTTTTTGTTATTTCTAGCGTTCGATTTTTTTTATTTTCTCGATATCTGTATAATTTTCAGATTTCCATTCGACACATTCTACGCCTTTCTGTTAAACGTAATTTGTAAAACTGTAAAACGTATCTTTGAATGAATTGATGGATCTTATGTGAAATACTGTTGCTATTGCAAAAGCAGCCGATATCTGCGCCCTACAATCAACTCCTATCTTTGTTTAGGAACATTTCAACAGTAGTGTGATTCAAAAATTCGGACGATTCCTAAAACGAGAAAAAGTTAATATTTTTTTGACATCGACATCCAAGAATACAAATTTATTCTCAATTTGTGCATAGAGGAAACGATAGAATTTTTTATTTACATAATAGTTTCACACACCGAGAAGAAGAATCTATTCATTCCTGGCAATATTTAATTAATATTCATGCTGAACTTTCAATTTTCTCTCCGATGTCAGTGAACAATTTATTCGAATTTATCCCAAAAGTGTCTGCTCAGCGAATTCGCTTTTTCAGCAAAAACAGAAATAATAAATAAACATGATAGAGTCGGTGAAATAGAAACAACCCTTCCATTACACGCCAGATTAGACTTTGAAGTGTAACAACACTCGCCCCGTTTTTTTGCTTCTCTCTTTTATCTGACTGTGACGATCGTAAAAGGGGCCGCGAGGCGGATGGGAGAAGGTAACAGAACTTATTCCCAAGTCTCGTGACCAGCCGAAAACGTAATCATGTGTTGCTCGTAAGGAACACGAGAGTTTTCCAAATTGTTTTTCCAAGCGCTCCCAGAGAGAGAGAGGTCTGTTATGGTAGCTAGCATGACAGAGCGTGAGATGTTTCCTTAGTTTTCCGTCCTATTTTTCTCACTCTCTGACCCTTTCGTGTGCTCTCTCACGGGCAAATCCATGCTTATCGCGGAATCCGCTTCTTACGGCCGTACGGCGTGTCACGTGTTCTTACTTTCACGTTCATCTCCGGGTAAATACATTTCTGTCTTTATGAAGGGAGCGGCCTAATATTTAGGCCGTTACATAAGAGGAGAACGCAAACGATTCGCTCATTATTATGGTGCTATTAAAAATTATTATTTTGTAATTGCGTAAAGATTATATGTTCTGCCCACCTCGCAGGAAGGTGGGAATAAGAGATGTGGGAGATTTGTTTCGCAAATTGAAGACATGGCTTCGGGAGCGATGTTGTGACTCTCTGCATCACAATTCTAGCGAACCGTAGAGTTCGTTGGATTCGTGTGTTTTCTGTTCTCGGATCATTGACGTCAGAATCGATTTTTTTTGTTGGGAATATTTTTTATTAAAATTTCCAGATGAATGGTAAAATGCCTTCTGCCTCCTTATACATCGTTGAGTTTGTCTTCACCCAAATCAGAATGATAGAATACTTTGGAAGATAGTTGAGATGATTAGAAAAATTGAAAAAATGGAAAAAATCAAAAGAAAATTGACTATGCATATCTTATAATATATATATATATATATATATATATATATATGAATTTCATTCAATGAATTTCTGGCAACTGTTTGTAGTTGACAGTTTTCTTTGGCGTGTATGAGCCACGTGATCCAAATGGCTGGATAATGTTCATAATCAAATTAATTCCATCATTTATGGAAAATTAATAATTTCATTAATAAAATTATAAAAAAAATCCACATTGAACCCATTTGAATGATTTAATTTTTTTAAAGAAAATAGCTTTTGCCTATATTCTATCTCAAGTTGTCTATGTTTGTTAACGAATTCTCATAAACTCCCTTCAGCTTCAAATAAATATAGAATAGATTTTTAGATTGCATCGAAATTTCTGTTGTTTATTCTATTTGATTACTCAAACTATATAAATATTAAAAAAAACAAATAATAACCATCTCTATTATAGCCTAAAGATAAGAAAATACAAATATCCGTTAAAAATTTCGTCATTTCACATACTAACATTGATCAAATGCTCATTCATCCATTTAAATAATTCTTCAAAAACTCTTTACAAATACTACGGAATATTCGAAGGCTTCGCTTCGCTTTGTATTTTCTTATCTTTAGACTATAATAGTGATAGTTATTATTTGTTTTTTTTATTGTTTCTTCCTTTGGTAGTGGACCTTTACTTAAACAATGCTTGTGAAATCTTTAATAGTTTGAGTCCGCACAACTTGAAATAGAACATAGACGAAAGTTATTTTCTTTAAAAAAAAATGAAATCATAGAAATGGGTTCAATGTGGTAACCTGAGATAGGGATAGCTCAACCGGAATACTTGTAAATTTATTTTCTCAACAGATAGTTATATCAGGACTTTTCTGTGTTGCGGAATTGCATATTGAATGTAGGGCATGAAGATCGGCTGGAATTAGGCTTCGGATTGCTCTGCTGTCTGGACACGAATACTATCGCATTAGGAGACCGTTCTCGGGTATCTACTAAAGCGGGAATTCCATTGTAAATTCAAGGCTAATACGGACATAGGTATTGGGTTCAATTCCTGATCGGTCAAGGATGTTTCGGGTTGGCTTGGGTTTGCTCAGCTGCTAGAGCTCGGACAGCCATCAAATCATGAAAAAGATGGACTTTCAAGCAGGTATTCATATTTATAGAATTTTGTGATTTTAATAATTTGCTTTATAAGCAGTTTTGGGCTATTGAAAGTTTTTGGTCCAATAAATAACCAGCCTTGTGTCTACGTGGCCGAGCGTGTTATTCGGCATAGAAATCTCAACCAAGTACTACTAATAAAAATGACGCAAGTAATGCTACGTTGAGAAGGCAAAAGTTCCACTGGAACGTTAGTGCCATCCAAGAAGTAACCAGCATAACTCTTATCATGAAGTGATTAATATACCACTTCGTAGAACCGACAAATAGGTATTGACGCTCAAAACTTTGTTCCTCAAACGAAAAGCTCGCGTTTTAGGAAATTCAAACTAACACCACAGTACAGATTCAAATATGATGTGATGCAAAAATACAAAGGGAGTCTTCACCAGACGGTATGCAAATCGACGCGGTGCTTCTAACGAACAAAATTGCCCTAATTGTGTGATTTTTATGTATCTTCCTTATGTATCTTCCTTAGAATCGAGTAAAACCACTGTGTGTGACATTAGCATTGAGAAAGACGGCTGTTTGATGGTTGAAGCAAAACAACTTGCATTCGGTCTTGAGAAAGACCATTTCGAAAATTTCGCTGCCGTCTGGAATAGTACAGTGTACCATAATACAGTAATTCCGTTATTATCAATAAGATAACTCGCCCCGCTCAAACGTTTGTAGGGAAATGAGATGGCACCATCATTATTTTTATAAAAAAAAAATACAATAAAAGTGAAATTATTTAACTTTTTCAAAACTTGCAAAAATATAGTACACAATGACGCTTTTTCTCGTTTTGGCTCTACTCATGCAATATATGAGTTTCTGGATTCCAGTTAATGTACAAATCATCAATAACAAATTTAATAAATCTTATCAGAATTTAATATAAAATATAAAAAAAAACCTTTTGATAAAACATAGCTTTACATTCGGGTACCTGTCGCATTCGGGTATTTGTTACATCCGGTGATTGGAATTCTGGTGAATGCCTTTCGGGTAAATGTTACACAATCTCAAGCAGGTAATATTCTACGTCAAAACGTCATAACATGCAATGACAAATACAATCTCAGGCTTAAGTACCCATTCCATACGTTTTATATGGTTTTCCTGGATATGGACTATGGTTTTAAGACATAAGATTACAAATAGCTTATACACAATGCACAACGCACAGGAAAATTATTTTTATGAACTTTTCAATCCTCTTATTGGAGCTTAGAAACCTCTATCGAGGCCACTAAGTGACCTTCGTGAACCTGTAAGATTGACACGGTATTAAATTTCTTGTTCATGAAACTCTAGGTACTGGTTCTGAAGAGACGTTGTTATATGTTGAAAATGTGTACGAGGTATGTTCAAAAAGTATCACGAATTTTGAATTTTCGTGGGTTACATATATTCGAATTTCGATTATTTAGTAGTGTTATGTTGGTGCTTATGTCTCTCACTCGTTTTCGTTTTTACCTATTCAAAAAAATGGATCAAAGAACCTGTATCAAATTTTGTGTGAAAAACGGAAATAAGTGCGCGAATGCATTCCGAATGTTGACTGTGGCATACGGAGAAGCTACCTTAGACCGAAGCAACGTTTGTACAAAATGTTCTCAGAAGGCCGAGAAGATGTGAACGACGAAGAGCGTGCCGGACACCCGAGCACTTCAACAACAGACGAACAAATTGATGAAGTGAAGAAAATGGTATTTGCTAATCGTCGAATCACCGTTAGAGAAGTTGCTGATGACCTAGACTTATCGATTGGCTCGTGTCATTCGATTTTTATCAATTATTTGGGCATGAGACGGGTCGCCGTGAAATTCGTCTCAAAATTGCCCAATTTCGACCAAAAACAGCTTCGCATGAACATTGCCAATGAGCTGTTGACTCTGTCCGCGACTACTCAAATTTGCTCCAGAGGGTCATAACTAATGACGAATCGTGAGTTTATGGTTATGACGTGGAATTGAGATGAAGACGGCATCGAAGGAAAAGCTGAACAAGATGAGTAAAAAAAATTCTTTGAAGTGCTTCGAGTATTGGAAAAAACGTTGGCACAAGTGTATAATCTCTCATGGGGATTACTTTGAGGGGACAAAATAGATATTTATAAATAAATTAAAAAAAAACACAAAATTCGCGATACTTTTTGAACACACCTCGTATTTTATATCGAGGTAAAATGTACGATACTTCGAGATTATGTCATAACGAGGGTACGTTATATCGAAGTTCCTCTGTACTGCACAAAAATAGCTCAAAATCAAATGTTACATTTTCTTTAATACTTTTTCTTCAAGACCTTGTTGTTGATACATTTAGTAGAACTCTGAATGTGCATGTTATAACTAGTATTAATATAGATAGCTTTATATAGTTCTTCCTAAAAAAAATATTTAAAATGTTGTTTGCTGATGACTAATGATGTAATTTTCTACCGAAAAGCTCAACATCGGCCCCTACGGATCGACGCTGGGCTTAACGTGTTAATATAACACAAGCTAAACATAAACAATTTCCCACGCCTGAACTTCAAAACAAAACAAACATCGTCACTCTTCCAGAGTCCTTCTTGAAACAACGTTACGTTGCAGCAATACCTGGCGACTCCTCTTCGCGTTCTCTCTACCAAGGGCCCACCTTGCGAAAAAAGAGCGTAGCATCAGCTGAATTTTCTGCCGCAGTGTGTTCAGCCTTTCGTTGGCATGAAGCAACAGTCTTTCCTGTCCTCACCTCCCGAGAAGCTTGTTGCGGTGCTCTGAGTTTGTATGATTTTCCCAGCACCATTTTCCTCTCCTTTGTCCTGATATCGGGCCCCGATTGCGGCAGAGAAACGGAAGGTGGCAAACTTTGCGAGAGGAGAGAATGGGAACCTAAAGTGAGAAAGGAGAGAAAAGACTGGCGAATGAGACCTGCGAAGATCAAAACTCATTCGCACACCTTGATGGGGAGTCAGTATCGCCTAGGTACTAGCTTCACACCGTCATCACTCCGGAGGAACAATTCCAGAATTAGAATTGGAATCAGCTAGTAGCACACATGGATTACCCCTTATAAACTGTTGAATCAATAAAAAATATTATGAGCGATGAGATGATTTCATGCATTTCTCATGCAGATTGGTGTAACATGTGAACCATGAAAAAAATCTATACTTTGTAAGTTTAATAAAAAACTTAACAAAACAAAGACAGGGACTGTATCAGCTGAAGCAGCAAACGGTGAAGCGAGTGAACGTTCTTGTTCCAAGAAAAGTGAAAGTGAGAAACTAAAGTTTCAGTTCAAGGACACTTTCTTCTTGAGAAAGGCAATACTGTTAGAATGTTGTTTGTTGATGTTGAGATTTAGAGGATTTTACTGAGAAGAATTGAAGTTTCTGAGATTTGTCTTTTGTGTGGTTCTATCGCAATCCATATCCTGCTAATACTGATAACAGGGCTAATAAAGTTAGGTGAAGTGAAGATCTCAATTATTAATAACAATTGAAAAGCATTACTTGTGAAGTGCAAACCTGTTCCATCGTACAAGTTCCTTATCCTGTTAGCCTACCCATTCTGCCTTCTGTCTTCTTGACATTTCTCCTAGATCTGAGGAGGAAAGCAACGGTGATCAATCTTGATTGGTCACGCCAAGCACGTGTTTCTATTTCTGTAATTGAGAAGAAAAACATACAAAAAAAAAGAAACTGATCCGCACTAGCTCGAGAACAAATGTGCCGTCATTAATTGATAATGGGAGTTTTAGTGCTGTTGTAGCAGATATATCAAAAACTGTGTGAAAGTGGAAACTGGAATCGGAGGAAAAAACATAAAAAAACAAATCATGAGACAAACATCCGAGCGGAGATAAAAGTAAAACTTTTCCTATACGAACGTTACGTACGAATAGCCACGTGAATCTTGCTCTCGTGATATGTGCTCCAAAAACAATTAAAACCAAATAAACAATATTAGTATTAACTGCGGGGAGATAAAAGCGCGCCGATTCGATTCTACCTTATGCGGATGACGTCCCCAGATGTTCCGGAAGTACACAAAAAGCGGGTGTTAAAAGGTGAGTGACTTCCAAGGTGATAGATGAAAATCAAGTGAAAACCGCGTTTACGATTTGATTTTGGCTCACGCTTTTGCACGAATAGCAAGTAAATGGTTGGCAAATGGTGGAACGTGAAAATTTCCAAAAGAGATCAATCAAACGCTGCCGCACTCATCCGCCAACAGTTTTGCATGGCATATTTTTACTGCGCGCTGCGGTTTTCTACTGCAGCTTCTATTTGGATCACATCGTTTGTGAAATTCTATCTGCAGTGCACTCGACCGAAGCTAAACTCAACACACATCAGAGTAATCTCGGCTCGTACGTGTATGTGATGTATTCCCTGCCAACGGTTGAAAATTCAGAGATATTGCGGGAGGGTGGTTAGCCGGAGAAAAATACGCTAGGCGAAGCGCGAAAAACATGTTTCCTACTGAAACTCACACTTACCCGTACACAGGCCGATGCGGGCAATATTATCGTAGAACTGCCATCGTGACAACGCTGTCGAGCGGTGGACGGGATGCTGCTGGAGTAAATGCACAAAAACGTGCTCCGTTTACTCGCTTTTCTTTTATACCAACCAGTTTTCTTGATCTCAACTGTGGTTCTTATGCAAATGGCGGTGCTTCGCGATGAGGGAATTTGAAGAAAAGTTTTTTGAATACAAAGTGGTTTGCAAGTTAAGATAAATAAATGAATGAGCAACAGAAAACTTTCTGCTTTGATTAAAATTTCTTCGTCGAACATTTGTGGAGGGTGTGCATGGTGATTTGAAAGTTGCATGTTTCATTCGATGGAGCCGCACGATCAATTCTGTAGCACATCGCCAGGATCAAATTATCCAGCGGGGAAAAAGAAGAGACAGCTCGAACTAAGCAACATGAATTATAATTATTAATTATTAATTCAGGAATTATAATTATTAATTATTTTCAGGTGAAATAAATGGGAGTGCGGGTGAGATCGACACCCTGTCGGGAAAAACCGACACCTTTGAAGAAAAGAGGGAAAACTTGTTACAATTATTTCAAATTATTAAGAGGTTATGTATATACTATGTGGACATATTATGATCCCAACGTAGGTGAACATTCACGTGAAATATGCCGATGAACGTTGAACGAAGGGATACCATGAGCTCTGCGAGGCTTTTTTGTTGACATGCTCGATTCAACGTTGGTTTTGGCTGTATTATCAGTTCAGTTCAGTCGTTTTGTCTTTCGAATACAAGAGGCACCTACAAAAAGTGAGAACGCATCATTCCTGTCTGTGAAAAACAAATCAGACGTCGGTTTTACCCTGACTGAAGGTGTCGGTCAGGACTTGAAATTTCTCATTTCATTTCAAAAACAGATTCTCATTCAGCACAGTTTTCATTTTTTTGCATGAATTTCACGCATGATTTCTCGGAATAATACCCTCGGAAGGTACCCTTTGTCGTGAAAAATATGTGATGATTTAATAGTACGCCATGTGACAGATTATAAAAAACATCGTCGGTTCGGTTATTGGTTCGATTTTCAGGATTTCGTTTGGTAGGGTAATCTAGAATTCGCGTTTAAAGAATCACTAACCACTTATAAAAACTGATTGCTAATCCCGAACAGTGTTGTCACACGTACAGATTTATCTGGGAAGGCACAGATATTTTCGTTGTTTTCGCCTAAAAATACATAGTGTGCATCTCTTTGACGAAAGTCTGTGCCCTGTACCGTACAGATTCTGTACCAAAAATAACTAAAAAAATCTGTACGTTTCCAGATAAATCTGGTGCAGGTTTTTTCCGCGTGTGAAATTTCTCACATTTGAACAAACAAAGCAACATTAAGGTACATGACGACTTTTACGCCGCAGTATCGCTTGGTGCTGCTGATCATAAAAGCATTTACTATGCAACAATTGAGAAATTTCATAAGAACGGAATACGTTACAAGGATCATCTGGAAGGATTCGCGTCGGACGGTCAAATATTTATTTATTTCTTTTAAGTATCAACAGATTACATTCAAACCAACAGATACAACTTACTTAAACTATCTTATACATAACACTAACATTATTACATTATTACAAACAAGTTATACATTCAATAGTCATGGTGATAAAATATTGTAAAACATAAACTTAAGACTAGCACGAGAATGATTAAAGTCAAATATATGATAACATTTGTTGAATATTTTACACATGCTGGTCAGAGGTTCATTTGCACCATAGTTTGTACGAGATGCCGGAATATTCAGAAACGGGTGGGAACGTAAATTTATTCGTCTTATGTGTATATTTAACTGTTGGAGAAGTGCAACGCAGTCTATATCTGACCGTAATAGATCAGCAATAAACATTGCCTTAGACAGGTCTCGACGCACATTTAGAAGTTGCAGACTCAACAAATTACATCGACTTTCGTAACTTGGCAGGTTAACGGGATCCCTCCAGGGTAGTTTTCGAAGAGCAAAGCGTACAAATCTTCTCTGTATGGACTCAATACGATTGACTGCATTATTGTAGAACGGCGCCCAAATTACTGAACAGTATTCTAAAGTTGAGCGGACTATTGAACAGTACAAGGTTTTCAAACATGCAATGTCTCTGAAATCCTTTGCATAGCGAAAGATAAATCCAAGCAGAGAAGATGCTTTGCTGGCGACATATGACACATGCTGTTTAAAGGTGAGATGAGAGTCAAGCATTACTCCCAAATCCTTCACAATAGACTTTCGGTTTAGTGACTGCCCACGAAGAGAGTATGTGAAGCAGATGGGTGATTTCTTCCTACAGAAACTGATGACAGAGCATTTCGAAGCATTCAGTATCATCATATTGTTTTGACACCACTCAGCAAATATGTCCAACTGTTGTTGAAGGAAAACTGCGTCAGTACGATCGTTTATGACAAAGTACAGCTTGAAATCATCCGCATAAGACAGCTTCTGGCATTTGATTGAGAAGTGAATGTCATTCAAATACAGCAGAAATACGAATGGACCGAGATGGCTGCCTTGTGGTACACCAGATGACACAGGAAAAGATTGAGAAACATGATCACCTATTTTGACGGACATTTCGCGACCCGTGAGATAAGATCGAAGCCAGTTGAGGAGTGCACCATGGAAGCCAAGCCGCTCTAGTTTGGCAACAGCAATCTTATGGTTGATTTTGTCAAACGCAGCCGAGAAGTCAGTATAGACAGCATCAACCTGTTTCCCGTTATCAAGCTCGCGGATTATAAATGATGTGTATTGCACTAGATTTGTTGATGTTGATCTTTTCTTCATGAATCCATGTTGTTCAGCAGCTATATAACTGGAACAACTGTGTTTAACGTAGTCTAGGACGATTAACTCGAAAAGTTTGGACACAGCACACAATGCGGCAATGCCTCGATAGTTCGTAACAGAATGCTTGTCGCCTTTCTTAAAAACAGGAAAAATGAAAGAATCCTTCCAACCGTTAGGGAAAATTCCAGATTTTAATGAGAGGTTGAATATGGCTGCAAGTGGTGTACTCAGGACGTCTATACAGTATTTAATCACCAAGGCGGGGATTCCATCAGGACCAATGCAGGTGGAGTTTTTCAAACGAAGACCAGCTTTACGGACGTCATCTATCGATAAATGTGGAAGGGGTTCAATGGCTAAGTGCATGGGAACTTCTCTTGCAGCATTTGAAACGAGTTCATCAGAAACCACTTCGCTAACGAAAACACTGCGAAAATGTGCCATGAACAAATCGGCGATTCCATCAACGGTAGACATTTCCCGATCTCCATTGGACATCGTGGAAGGAAGGCCGGATTCCTTACGTTGATCTTTCACGTGATTCCAGAAACTTTTGGGATTAGATCTAAGCTTATGTTGAAGACGATACTGATGATTGCGATAGAGATGTTTGTTGAGCGCCTTATACTGTTTGTTGATTCGTATGTATTTCTTTCTCGATTCTTCTGTTCGCAGTTTGCAAAACTTCTTCAGAGCAGCCCGCTTAGAGGTTTTTAGGCGCTTCAAACGATGACTGGACCATGGAGGGTGAATTAGTGAGAGCGAAATTTTCTTTGGTACGAACTGGTCGATTGCGTAACCAACTATACTTGTAAATATATTCGATGCAACATTCACGTCACAACCTCGCATTTCTTCATCCCATTTAATGTTGTCGAGAAAAGCGATCATTCTAACGAAGTCAGCTTTCCAAAAGTCGTATGAGATGCTTCCTGTGGCGTTTCGGTAAGGAAAAGCCTGGCACAATTTTAGCGATACTTGTAGAGGTGGGTGGTGGATGCAATGTTTCACTAGTGGCTCAGGTGCCTCAAAAATTGAGCAGTTGGAAATTAGCTCCTGACTGAGAAAACATAGATCGAGCAGTCTATGATTCGCATTGGATACACTATTCAGTTGACGGAGACCTGCAGTACTATAACTATCCAGAAGGGCAGCCGCTAAGGGTCCAATGTTTGAGCAACTGGATTGAGTATAGAGGTATCCGGCATCGTTTACACACCATTTGAGTGAAGATAGATTGAAATCACCAATAACAAGAATGTCGTCGTTTGTACTCATCTTCGATACAATCCAGAAGAGAGAATTTATGTGTTGATTTATCAATTCAGAATCTCTTACTCGGTCGGGAGGCAGATATACTACACAGATGAATACAGATTTTGATTGTAGAGTGAAGGACATCCACAGTTGTTTAACACCAGTGCAATTCGGTGGATGGAGCTGTCGAGATTGAAAAGTTGACCGAATGGCAAGTAAAACTCCACCACCATTACTTTTGGGGCTCGTGTCTCGTGACCGATCAGTGCGATATACTGTGAACTCCGTGCTGAATATTTGCCTAGAGAGTGTGCTGCTTTTTAACCATGTCTCCGTGAATGCATAGATGTCGTAACAGGCGTCTGAACAAGCCAATCTGTATTGCGCCACTGACGTGTTGATGCCTCCAACATTCTGGTAATAGATGAGTACGTTATCTTCCAGTAGTGTGTTATAGTTACACGGGACACGGTCGCTGTAACGCGAAGATCCATTATGTGGAGAACAAGATGAAAACAATGGATACTTTCCTGATATTACAGGCTGGACGACTCTTCCACCAGACCCAAGCACAGGCCTGGGACGACTGTTGAACGCAGGCAGGAAATGCTCGACTGTGCTGGGGGGCTCAGAGTCTCCCATAATACTGAACGGTTTGCGTCCCAGGTGATGAAGACTATCAGAGTTGGAGAAGCTGCGATGTGAAGGATTTTCAACGTATGAAATGTTCGTATTTAGAGTGTACTTGCCAGAGGGGGTAGCACGGAAGACCCCGTCTCCAGAACTGAACACAGAGCCAGGACGACTAGGACACTGCTGGTTAGACTCAGGATGCAGCACGACTGTGTCAGACGGAGAGGAGTCTTCCATAGTGCTTATTTCTGTGCGTCCTGTGATGCGATGATCTAAGTTGCAGTTAGGTGACGGATGGATGATCCGTTTTTTTGGTTAGGCTCAAACATACGTACGGTTACCCCATCAGGCCAGTACCATGAGTCACCAACAATTTCAGATACGGCTTTTGATATGACAACTTTGAAGGATACGAAAGAGAGATCTTCTAGACTCTTCCCTCGCGGTACTTCCCTCGCGGTACTTCCCTCGCGGTACGATTCAGAGTTTGTGTTGGAGTGGATTGGCACGAAAGGTTATTACGTGGTGGAATGCTGCTCGTGGGACGGGATATATTGGTGGTTTGAAATGGTAATATCCGCACCCGCTTGTTGGGACCAACTACAAACTTTTCTGTTGGTCATGCAATTGTGCCGTTGATTTCATCAATAACCTCGAAGAACGATGTATCGCAACAGGACCTTGTATTATTTGTGCGATCATCTAAAGTCTCATCTAGAGTAAGGCGATTCAGGTCATGCAAAAACGTTGATTGATGTGTTGGTTTATTTTGTTGATTTTGTTGCTGTTTTCCATAAATTATTGAGTTAATTTTTCGAAGATTTTCTCCGTAGACTCCTAGACGAGTATCCATTGAATCAGTCCGAATCATTAGCTCACGTAGAGCTTTCATGATGGTTTTTTCTCGGTCGTAGACGGCTGGCTCAAAATTCAAGCGACAAGCATTGCAGAACCAGAACAGCCCAACACTGGCAGTCCAAGATGAATATTGGACCTTAGTAAGTCCTACGCAAGTATGATGAAATGCCGTACCGCATGTTCCGCTGCAGGTTATTGCCCTACCTGAGTTCAGCGGTCTCGTGCAAACATTGCAGGTATCCATTTTGTTGTGGTAATGAAGACAGTTTGTAGCAATTCGGTTCAATTCACCACTATACGACGGTAGTTGATAACGCCCAGATGTAGGCAGTATGTTCAACGAGTTTGCGATTGATTCTGTTGAGTGATGCTGATGTACATAAACAATGCGAACGCAAATGAATAGCGCAGACAGAAACAATTACAGAGGACTTTTAAAATCCACAAAATGTTCCATACAAGTCACTTTAATGTCCACTAACACTGGTAATGGGAACATTAACCACAGGATATACGGCAAAACATATATGAACAATTTACAGTGCGGAAAACACACAGTAGACGGTTATAAATAAAACGTAAACAAAACAAAACACAGCAGTTCTACTTCGACAATCATATACTATATAGGAAGAACCTCGGATCTAAATCCTTATATTTTCTCAATTTCTTGAATAAACTTGAATTTATAATTAACCACATGGAATTGATTCCATAATTTCCTACAGTAAAACAAACGTTTTACGTTATATACATGCATCTGAGAAAATCCCTGACTATGTTGATCATTTATTGAGGATCATATATACCTATATATCCAATAGCTCAAAAAGGACTAACAAATTTGATGTAGTATAGGAAATTTTGGTACTCAAACCGCTTGAAATCCTATACCATACACTCGGCGAGTTTAAATTTATTAAAAAAATATGGGTAATTTTCAGCCTATAATGTAAAATTTAGATTAAATTCAAATGAAACCCTTGGGGAGGTTCTGGGGGCCGGGGAAGGTCCAACATTGATCTTTATTCGAAAGTGGAAATGGATTTTAATGTAATAAAACGTACTCCTATATCGTCTTCTATCTATATAAATAAAAATGGATCGCCGAATATGTTGATAAGAGCAAAACTCGAGAAAGGAATTGTCCGATTTAAGGCTGTCTTTATTCTATCATATTTTCTGTATCAAACATTTATTCCATGTAACGGAGAAACATGTTATTTGCAAGTGGTTGAAAAATCTTCGAGAATTGTGTCTGAAAATAATCTTATATTATAATGAAGAGTTTTGCAATAGCAATAGATTTCTACAATCTTTACAATTTCATATCACTCTGGAAATTTTCCAATTCGAGAAAAAGGTAATAATCGTTTGGTGCCAGGTCCGCACTATATGGTGGATGCATTGAAACATCCCAATCAAGCTCTCGGAATTGTGTGGCCTTGCGTTGTCCTGATGGAACACAACACCTCTTCTGTTGAACAATTCTGATCGTTCCTGGTCAATCGCTAGCTTTAGATGATTCATTTGTTGACAGCAGAGATCATAATCATAAATTGCACGTATTTTGCTATTGCAGTATAGGCACCATAAACATCAATCACAATTTCAGCGTTTTCATTTTCGCATTTATAAAAAAAAGTGTAAAATGTACCGAATTTTCTCTTTGTTGACCTCCATTGTTAACACCCTGTAACTCACAACTGATTTGAAAAAACAAAAAAACAACAAATCATTTTTTTCAGTGTGAAATGCCACCTTTACAACGGGCCTAAACATGGAATTGTATGATTGCTTGTATGATTGTATGATACCCGAGATATTGATCACTAAAACCAGCCAACGAGAAAATGATGGATAACTTTTTCCTCAACCTAATATAATGATTTTTGTCATGATTCTAGAGCCACGAACATATTTCAGGCATAATTTTTGAACTGATTATTTAATCGAACACCTTGTTAAGAAATTTTCGAAAATAGATTGATTTTAAAATAAAAACAATTGCATATACTAATATGTTTTTTGTTTCATGGTTTTTATTGACAAATTCATGGAATTCATTGGCTATTTTCTATAACCGCACATACTTTTATAACCGGTATATGGATCGATGTCATGATATATTTTGAGTGCTAATAATTAGGTGACCACACTCAATAACCAGGAAATCCTGTTGAACATACTGGAAATCAAGTCCTTCCAAACATTTGGTTCGATATTCTGACACATGATTGCCAACGAACCATGATTTTATAGTTACCAACACAACTACCGACCGGTCAAAATGACGGGTTGTATCATTTGCTCACAAGATTTTGATTTAATTTTTTTTTTCAATGTTCTCTAATAATATTATGAGTTTTTCGAAACATGGTTTGCTTCCTTTGATGATTTTTTTATATTTTGACAACTAAATATCACACTGGTCGAAATGATTGGTTTGGTAGGAATAGGTATTGTTTTAAGATTTTTATTGGCAAATTTATGAAATTCATTGGCTATTTTCTATAGCCGTACTTATTTTTAAAATCGCTACATGTTCCTCACCGACAACTTTGATTCAGCTTTGATTGTTGGCCTTTTGACAGTTGCATATGTTTGTTGATAGTTAGTCCTATTTTTCTAATAAACACCTTTACCGTCAAAAGCTTTAATCATTCCCTTTTTCTATCTGAAAACACTTCCTTTCCGCAAATTAAAGCCATTGTTCCGCACATTGGCATTACACTGTTTTTAACGCGATTGATGCGTTCACGCAAAACAAAAATCGCGTAATTTCGAAAGAACCGCGTAAAAACAGATTGCCCCTTAATCGGCGCACTATCGTCAAAATAACACTGACACGCGCACTCACAGAATGTTTCTTCCCAACGAGACAATCGCGTAATTTCAAGAAAATCGCGTAAAAAAGGATCCAGTGTACCAGACTACTTAAATCAGTACAGAATACAAAGCGCCGACTAACTTCGAACTATTGTAAGATATCTCTTCTGAAAATGTCACAACTACTACGAGTGCAATTTCAGAATAAGTTTTCTCTCGTCATCCATGCTTGTAGCTTGCAAATGGAATTCTGTCAATAGAATGCACAAAAAACTGACAATAACTTTTATTCTGTAGAAATTACCCTGATAAAATACACACTGTAATAAGATTAGGTAAGTGTTCTATCATTAGTTTTGGTTCGTAGGTCTAAGATTATTAGCCATTAGCCATAAGATTGGGCTCGTGCATCCTTATAATACTAATTTTTTGTTTCATGTTTAGCTGAAGCACGAAACCGTAGGTTTGGCACAAAGCGAGTTTTATGCCAATTTATTGGCCATCATGATGGCGACTGTAAGACCTAAAAAGTTTTAGTCACAGAATATAATGCAGGAAATTCCCAAAATTTTCATTAAAAAATATCAAACTTTTTTTTATTAATCTGAAAAAAGTATTAAATCAAAATTCAATTTTCTTTAAAACATTTTTTTTATTCTGAAAAAAATATATGTGAATAGCCCATACAATAACCAACAAGTCGTCAATATATAGCAAGAAGGGCACTTCTACAGAGAAAGGGTTTTTCTAACATTTTCATGCGTTCTTTGACAATTAACTACTATGTTTTAACACGGTACATTTATTGACTTTAAATTAAATTATTTATAGTTGTATTTTTTCAATGAAAACATCAACAAAGGTGTTCAAATTTTTCCTGTAGCAGTGCCTATTTTCCGATATATGGATGGCTTGTTGGTTAAAATATAAACTACTCATATTTTTTTCGAATTTATAAAAAAAAAATTTTCGGTGCAACAGAACAAAAGTTGGATATTTTATAGTGAATTTCTTTTGGATGAATGATTAAATTTTGGTCACCCTATTCTTGAAAACATTAAAATAAGCGCTTCATCATATGTAAAAACTTTGTCGAAGATAGTTTTTGTCTACAAAATACCTGTCGAGCTCTAGATGCAAATTTCCCCTTAAATTCGTTCCCTGGACCATTGTGCATTGTATCACACGTGCAATGTAGGTACTCGAATGTATTCCCTTGTTTAATTCAATGCGTTCAAAAAGCTATATCATTTTATTGTATATAAATGTTACGTCGCTGAAGCAATCACTACTATGAATCCCGATTACGGTATACATCCGCGCACAAGTTTGATCAAACGTCTATCCATGACATTCATAGGGAGCTCGTACTCGTAAGTTTTTTGAAAAACGGTTCCACGATGAAAAAATGATATACAGTAAACGATTTCCCGATTTTTTTTTTGCTTCGACATACACACTGGAATATTCATCAAGAAGTTCAACCAACTGGAAGAGAGATTTAATTTTCTAGCCGACGATTATACGAGGCGCGACTTTTGTTTTATGGATGCGTAGAAATGGATATATCCTCTTTTAAACACCGTACACGTTGGGATAACCTAAACGATTACGAACGAATCCAATTTCAGGCTCGAGAAGCCGAGTTTACGTTTTGTAATCATACCTTATTTCTTTTTTTTCGAGCCAACGTTGTTGAATCTTTTCGTGACTCGTGACTCAAACATTAATTGAGCCCGAGGAAAAGTTGAACAAGGGTTTATTTTTTGTTATCACGACGAATAATTTACTTATCGTGGGAGAGGAAACGATCTTATTTCCACCGAGTACACATGTCGT
The DNA here is from genome assembly GCF_029784135.1 of Toxorhynchites rutilus septentrionalis. Lineage (NCBI taxonomy): Eukaryota > Metazoa > Arthropoda > Insecta > Diptera > Culicidae > Toxorhynchites > Toxorhynchites rutilus. The sequence continues at coordinate 230,045,857 of NC_073746.1, forward strand.
GTTATCTAATATTGATGTAGAACGCTAGTCAGCGATGCAAAACACAAAGGAAAAATTTATTTTGTTCATGCTTAATCTTAATCTATCACGCGGCGGTGGCGATGGAACAGGAGACCTTCTCCCTCCGAGCACGGGAGAATCGCGAGCGGAATCGTTTAGCCGATTTTGGTACCATGGATTCCTTTTTCGTTTCGAGCGAAAGCGGCTTAGGAATAGGGGTTTCGATGTAGTGTGTTTCACTGGCACTCGGCTATTCGTTGAATAAATATTGAATGAATGTCTTTCATATTTTATATTGTTTTTATTCACGAAGAACGATGGCCCTATTATCACACTTTTTGACACATCTGCTCACAAGGTTGGGAAAAATCTACTCTTCTGATATTTTTGCGCGAGGTTTACTTTGTAATGTCAATATTTATTAATTTATCGGACACTATGTTCAAATTCGAAAAATCTCCTGTATCCGTCAGGCATTCCTTAGTGAGAAATTGGTACATAAAATTGGGTAAACGTCAATATCGAATGCAACCAAGTGACTCTAATAAGTCCAATTTTCAAAGAGTTATACTGCCGTTCTACTCATAGTTGTACCATGCTACTTTTTGGATGAAACGATCATCCGATACGAAAACGAAAACGATAATCATCCGGAAAACAAACAAAAAAAAGTTATTGTTTGTTTCCAGCTTTAAAAAAACAACATTAAGCTCAATTGTCCCATGTTGATATTCTAGACGAAACTGCCCCACCATGTATTTTTGTAGATCCATAGTAAATGAATAACAATGAAATTTATATTATGTTTCTTTTTAAACGATGTTTTATGCGTTTTATTAGTGAGAAATATCAAATAAGAATAATTCAGCTGTTCATTTAGCATCGTTTTTTAGCCTGGCACAAACGATTCAATCTGATTATCTGGGGCAAAATATACGTCGCACTGTCCGACGCGAATACTTTCAGACGATCCTTGTATGGAATTCTGTCCTTATGAAACTGATCAATCATTGCATTGCAAATGCTTTTATGATCAGCAGCACCAAGTGATACTCTGTACCGTACATAATCTGTACCAAAAATAACTAAAAAATCTGTACCACTCAGATAAATATGCACGTGTGACAACACTGGTTCTAGGTATAACTGTCCCATCATGAATTTTTGATTGATCCTAGTGAGGGCAACCTTTCACGTTTCATTAGACAATAGTTTACTGCTTATGAAAAACCTGGTGTATTACTAAACTGAAATGTTTAAAGCTTTTAGTAGACAAATATGCTGGAAAACTTTGATTGCATTTTTCACAATTGTTGATTTTGGAACATGGGACAACTATGCGTAGAGCGGCAGTATAGCTACTTGAACACTTGAACAAGTTTTGCTGGCCCGACCTTCTCGTCTATACATAATGAATGGAAATTTGGTGTTAAATTTAAAATAAATATACTATTTATCAAAATAATATTCTAAATAAAATATAAGTAATATAGTAGTTCTAGTGCCATGTTCAACACTCAATAATAGAAAATGCTCTGTGGTTTATGTTTGGACAAAAATGTTGTTTTTTCCCACTTAATTTCGATGTATGAATGACTCTTAGCTAGGCTGACCAAATAGTTCAGGTATGAAAACGGGACAGGTAAACAAAAAATATATCTTTTGATATTTTTTTTATTGAATGAATAAAATCGAGTATGAAACAAAATAATAAAACATTCATAGATGAACCTGCGTTGTTCGCTACAAAGATGGAATATTCAGATGATGAAACGACGTTATGAAGGAGATTTTGAGTTTCTGAAGTTTTATTATAAAGTTTGTCACATTCCAGATCGAAGTTATGTTTGACAATTATCATAACTTTCATTGTTTCTAAATAGAGTCCTGACTTTTTCATCGTCCACATATTGTTCATGGCAGAAAAAAATCTTTTCAACAGATGTGGTACTAGTGGGTAGAACACAATATACAACAGCAGATTTTGACGCGACACTCTTTCAATTTTTTATTTGGCCTATGTCTATGTCTTTTATCAGAAAACAGGTTACGATCTTATGGAATAGAATAAACGTTAATAACTACTTTCGCTACGAATGTATTCTAATTATTTGCACACCAATCGAATCGGAAATTTTCTAAGATTTGTTATACATTGTATTATATAGGGTTGGGAGAAAAGAAATGTCGTATTTCTGATCGAAATTTGACGCTTTTTAACAACATACTTATATATTTAATTATCCAATTGAAGTCAAATATGCGCCGTTTTGTTCGCAAACTTGTTGCCATTTAGAAGGCAACTTCATTATCCCCCCTCCTTATTTGCAAAAAACTCAGACAGCCAGTTTTCGCAAGCCTCTTTTGAGGCCAACTTAGTATCACTAAGAGCGTTTTGCATGGACCGGAAGAGATGATAATCCCTTGGTGCCAGGTCCGGACTATACGGTGGGTGCAATAGAACATCCCATCCGAGCTCCCGTAGCTTCTGGCGGGTCATCAAAGATGTGTGAGGCCGAGCGTTGTCCTGGTGGAAAACAACACCATTCCTATTGATCATTTCTGGCCGCTTCTGGTCAAGCTGCTCACAGTAGAGAACCAAGTTGAGGGTCTGGCCATAGTTGAGTAGCTCATAGTGGATGATTCCTTTCCAATCCCACCAAACACACAGCAAAACCTTCCTGGCCGTCAATCCGCGCTTTGCGATGGTTTGGGTCGGCTCACCGCGCTTCGACCACGACTTTTTTCGCTTTTTTCTCGTCGAGAGGAGCATAAGTGCTTTCGATGGCGCTTTGCGCTCCATACGTATTTCATGCAAAGCTGACAGGATGCAGAAGTAGAGGCTTAAACTATGGTGGGCGACACTTTTAACTTCTCGGAGTTTGAAGAAAATTTCGAACCTTCAGGCGAAACAAGATATTGTCACATGAAAAATGGAAAATGGAAAACATTCTTTGTGCATTGTTTCCGGGTTGAAGTAGCTTAAAAGTCCAGCGTGCTTCAAGCCGGATATGTTCTTCTGTGTTCTTCGGCAAAAACTGAAGATGAAAGTTTGTTCCGCAACGCTTGTTCTCGCCGGCAACAATTTTGTAGCTTTACATTGACAATGCGGTCGAGCCTTGGACACTACCTTTCTAAATTTTTTGAACCTTATGGTAACTATTCAAAATAACACTTTTCATTATCGCATATTTAAATAACACATATTTTCATTATTGATCATTATTATGATCAATTTTAATAACGATTGATTTTCCGATACAATTGACCTTTTTTATCGATTGATTTTCCGATACAATTGACCTTTTTAGCCCCAATAATTACTCGAAATTGTTGAGAAATCAATGAACTATTTCTGAAAAATAACATTTTAGATACAACGTTACAAAATCTCACTCCAAAAATTGTGTTCAATATTAAAAATTTTGATAGCTCAAAACATGACCCAATATTTTTTTAAAAAATAGTCCATTTATTTTTTATCAACTTCGCCCTACATCATATTTTAAGCAGACGTCTGGATTCCAAATCAAATTGGTATTGAATTTGGATAGTGAAAATATTGATTTTTGGTACCTGCCACCATACATACAAAGTTTCAAAAAAAATTTAAGAGTGTCGGGACAGCGGTCGAAATATTTGGTGTGAAATTGCTCTATGCTTCACGAATTCTTACACTCTTCAAAATTCGTTTTTCATTTCTGTAAATATTTGCTCCTTCTGATTTCAACTGGTAGGGATTCTTTGTTCCATTTTTATCTAAAAAATTATAATTGTCGACTTGTCAAACAAAATATGCTCGTCTATTTAAACAAGAATTTTTTTTGCTAATGCTACTTTGAACATCTGGCCATTTAGGAATGAACTTTGATAAAATTCATACATTTTATTGTGTTTCTTCTAGACTAGCATTCCATTATTCAATGTTTTTCAACGCAGTATCATTTTTTTCGTTTAGCATACTATGTTTCACCTCAATCCAAATGTATGAAAGGTCACAGGTTATAAATTTTTCTCTTTATATTCAAAATACGGTAGAGAGATGAGATATATACCATTCTATAGTTTGAAGTTTCCAGCTTTTAAATACCGTACCTGTACATCTCTGCTCAATTTATTGATATACCCAAAACAGTCTTTCATTTTGCAGTGCCATAAATGAAAGACACACACACACACACACACACACACACACACGAAAACAACGGCATTTGAAAAGAGTAGTAAAAATCGTTGTTGTTACACTTTGCTATTTTTATAGTATAGTAACAACTCCCGCCATACCTGATAAGTGAACACGTATTAGCCATTCTCGGGACTGTCGATCGTTTATCAGTGTCCCATCGAGTAACGGACGGCCAACTGTCGGTTGTTTTGAAACTTTAATGAAGGTTCGCCGCATTAGCGGTTGAGATAGTAGATCTGGATGGGAAAGAATAATAAGCTAGGCCCTGCAGGATATCCCTCTACTTGCTTTCGCTTTTCACACGACACGAAGACGCGTTTGCTGCCGGATGATGATAATCGCGCGAAAACAGGGGGATCCGAGGCAAAAGAGAAAAAAATAACGTTTATTCGATGAAATTGCGCTCCCCATCGTGTGCGGAGAAGTTCCGGTAAACAAGACGTCTCCGCTAGAAGCCAATCTGTCTAAGTGCGATGGTGTGGTGAAAACTTTATGTTTAATTTGGAATTGTTAGGATAGGCATGCTTCCCGAGGGGTGAAGGTCGGCTTGGACGGAAATTGGAGAATTATGATTTCCAAAGTAACGAGCAGAAACGTCAGAAGCATTATGAAGCAAAATTTAATTGGCACACTGTTAGATAACAATTCAGAATGGCTTCGTTTGATTTTTTAGTCAGCAAGAATACATCGCGCATGAACTATATCGATTGAAAAATTATCTGCTACTTTTTGTCTATGACGCATTCTATGGGGTTATGTACCAGAACAAATTTAGAACTTTCGTGATGTCTTTTGCTAACTGTTTTAGTTATTGTCTATTGACAGTGTGGAAATCGATCGATAATCACACAGATGAGACGTATCTCCAGCTTTGGAAACAGAAACAACTTTTGGAACTTTCAAAAAGTCGTACCGTAATGCTTTAAAATCCGAACGGCTTTTCAATCCGGACACTTTTTCATTATGTTCAATACATACCAAAACCATAGAGTAATTCCGAATGACAAAACATGAGTATTTTTCCGTTTAGGTTGGAGGAAATATGAGTTTTCCACAGAAATTAGGAATATTTTGACTCAAGTGTAACTTTTCAATAGGGTGTATCGATTTTAGTAGTAAATTTTTGATCATTTCTATCTCAAAAACTATGAATCGTACCGAAATAGTGTCCCAGAAAGAGTGATAGAGTATTGATTAGAGTTGAAACGGATATCCGGTAGCTATGCGGTATCTGACCTACCCAGCCAATAAATATTTGCTGTTACAAAAAAAAACACTGATTTATCATTAATTTAAGATAAATAATATTCTAAATTTCAAAATTAAATTAATATCAAATTATAACATTAACCCATTAACACTATCATATTTATTATAATTTTTTAACCGACCGATTATGCTTAGCTTTGTACACCAGACCAGCTTCAAAGAACAGTCTTTCACTGTAAACACTACTGCAAGAAGCTGAATGATAAACTCTAGCAAACATTGTCAATTGGGGGTACTGCTTAAAGTTTAATGACCACCAAACGTGACTATGATCGATTCGAAATGTCCATTTCGTTAGTAATGGGATTTTCTTTCTGAACGCGACGCTGACTATCATTTGCGTTTGCTATTTGTTGAAACAGTCCTAAAAGGTGTCGTGAGCTTCACGTGTAACGTTTAATTCAGTTTCGTCTCTTTTGCTTCGTTTAATTTGATTTGTGGTGTACCGTCTCTCAGATTATCATCGCTGATTTTTTTTGTAATCTTGAATGAAAATAATTGATTGATGTTATTTGCTCATTTGAATTCGTAGTACTTACTCTTTCTCGACTAGTGTTATAATTATTTAAATATATTCACGAAAATTTCAACATTGTACCCTTTTCTGTTATTAAATCCTTAACCAAAAAAAATCTTTTTAATATTGCTTGCAGAAAGCTTGATACTCTATTAAGGGATATTTAATTTATACGGACAATTTAATCATAGTTCATACATGTAAAAATGTTTTTATTACTTTCCTCAATGAAATTCTTAATTTGCTTCATGAACACATGCAGTTTCTCTCAGTTTCAGATTCGCAAATAAAGAGCCGAATATCCGGCTATAGTATCCGACCAGACTACTATCCGTTTCATCACTAGTATTGATGTTCAAACCTAAAAAATATACGCTGAGAAAAAAATGAAAATTAAAAAAATAATTCCAAGATGGTAAAACAATTTTGGCGAACTTTGTGAAACATCATTTTTTATAAATTTTCGAAACTTAGAATTTTTGTTTCTGAATAATCAATTTTAACCACGAATTATGAATCTTGAAGTGATTTAAAACAAAAAAAAACCTTCTAATAGCAGCCGTTCTCGAGATATTTTAAAAAAATATTTCTAATTTATTGTCTTTTTTTTATAGTAAGTAGGCCCTTTTAATATGTTTATCGTGTTATACCACCATGTTCATGAAAATTTATGAATTTGTCCATAATTTACAACAACTTCTCCAAATATATGATTCGCTTACAGTCTACTTCTTTATCAATAAGCAGTAGATAAGCTTGAAGTGTAGTAGAATAAAATGAGGCATACCACAATAGTTCCAAATAATGGACGCAGTGGTTCACTCCCAACAAGAAAAAATATGATTATGATAAAACTTTATATTTAGGAGTTACTATAAAAATCAATTCAAGAAAACTAATACGATAGATAACGATATTGAAAAAAATATCTCATATACGACCTTTTAACATGTTATACATGTTGCGCCAACAGAACACAAACATTTACAAAAGAAAAAAAAATCTCAACATTTTGTTAAAATAATTCCTATATTTTTCGGAGTTTGAGAGATAGTAATAACAACACTAGAGTTTTTACCATTTATTTTTAATCAACATTTGTTTTTCTTAACTAAAAATTTTGTTGTATATCATTTTATTTTTTCACCCTTCGTTTCTACACACATTATAATAAGTTGTTGCATTGTCGTTAGAGTACAACTATGCTGCTGCTTTATTCTCGTATACAGGTACAAGAGAATGATATTTTGGGTACCAGGAATTTGTATGGTGTTATCATACATGTTACTCAACTCTTTCACACTCTGATCATATTCTTCTTTCGAAATATATGAAAATGACAATTTTGTGAGATACTTTTTTTTTCGCATGCTAACCCGGTCACATAACGTTTTTGCACCCGTAATCGGATGTTTATGCTACCTAGCCAAACTAGCTTTTGTTGCCATCCGTGTTAATGTACCACCAATTGCATCACAAGGTCATTTGCCGTGTGATGTTGCAAATAAATGCCATTCTGCGTCAATTTTTTTTTTAAATCGTTTATTTTTACAGGCTCAGTTACTTAAGTTTAAAGGAGCCGAATTCTTAAATATATTTTTAAAACTATATATATATAGAAACAATTTTCTTACATCTATGGTTAGTAAGGTGGAAAACCGATTACTCGCGGTGTACTCGAGTTTAGAAGGGTGACATATTTTTAGGAGAAGGATGGGATATAAGGAAATTGTAACAATGTTGATGAGCACTCAATTCTTAAATCTATTCGTATATCTATAGTTTATTTACATTTCAACTTATTCTACTATTTATAGCAAGGGGACGAATTACCCGCGAAGGAAGGAAAGGAGGGTATAAGGATGTAGGGACAATCACACACGAAGATCTATAGCTTTAAGGAAAACATATATATGGGACATGTAATCAAGGTCTAACCGAGCCAACACATCTCTCACCGGCACATTGGGCTGTCTTCCTCGGGCCCGAAGGGAGCTTTCTAAATTCGATCTGGCGACCAGATACACCTCGCACGACCAAACAATGTGCTCGATGTCGTGATAACCTTGGCCACAAACGCAGAGATTGCTGCTGGCAAGATTGAAACGAAAGAGTAGTGCATCTAACGAACAGTGATTGGACATGAGTCGGGAGAAGGTGCGGATAAAGTCCCGACTCAAGTCTAGACTTTTGAACCACGGTTTGAGGCTAACTTTAGGGATAATCGAGTGAAACCACCGGCCCAATTCATCTTCATTCCACTTGCGTTGCCAGTTAGCGATGGTATTTTTGCGAACTAAAGAATAAAATTCATTGAAGGCGATTTGACGCTGATAAATATCGCCTTCAATTGCACCTACCTTTGCCAATGAGTCAGCCCTCTCATTACCCGGAATTGAGCAATGTGAAGGGACCCAGACAAAGGTAATGACATAACAGCGTCTGGATAAAGCACTCAAAATTTCTCGTATTCTCTCAAGGAAGTACGGCGAGTGCTTTTCCGGCCTCACTGAACGGACCACCACTCCATCATCTGCAAGTTGTCTTAGGCTGCAATTTTGTGTAAGGCAATTGTCGATGTCGCTTACATAGATGTTGTACAAAAGGGGGCTTAAACATGAGCCCTGGGGGAGTCCCATGTAGGAGACCCGACTTACTGTCGAATCCCCGTGAGAAAAATTCAAATGTTTCTCACAAAGCAAGTTATATAACATATTATTCAATAGAGGCGGCAGACCCCGAGAGTATAATTTGTCTGACAGCACCTCTATTGAAACTGAATCAAAGGCCCCCTTTATGTCCAAGTATCTGAGAGTAGGCCATTCGTTTCAACCCATCGATCAAGGCGAAACAAGATCATTTTCTCCAACAATTTCCGTATACAAGACAGCATTGCTATTGGGCGGTACGAATTGAAGTCGGACGCGGGTTTTCCGGGTTTTTGAATAGCTGTAACTCGTACTTGTCTCCAATCATCTGGAACAATATTATGCTCCAGAAACCGATTGAATAAGTTCAACAAGCGATGTTTCGCCACATCAGGAAGATTTTTCAGCAAGTTGAACTTAATTCTATCCGATCCCGGAGCAGAATTGTTACATGAAAGGAGAGCAAGAGAGAATTCTACCATCGAAAACTCGGAATCAAGATCGCACCTATCTTGTGGTATATCTCGAACAATTTTTTGCACAGGAGCGGAATCAGGACAAACCTTCCGTGCAAAATTAAAAATCCATCGATGTGAATATTCTTCGCTTTCATTCGTTGAAGAGCGATTTCTCATGTTTCGAGCCACTTTCCATAATTTTTTCATTGACGTTTCTCGTGACAAACCTCCCACGAAATTTCGCCAATAAGCACGTTTTTTCCCTTTGATCAAGTTTTTAAATTGATTTTCAAGGTCCAAATATGTCTGAAAATTTTCAGGGGTTCCACGTTTCCGAAAAGCTTTAAATGCATTCGATTTTTCTACATAAAGCTTGGAACATATGCTATCCCACCATAGATTGGGAGGCCTTCGACGAATAGTGGAACCTGGGATGGGTTTCGTTTGAGCGCGAACCGCGCTGTCATAGATCAAACGAGAAAGGAAGTTATACTCCTCCAATGGAGGTAAACCATCTCTGGAATTGATGGCTAGAGCAATCGCGTCCGTATATTTTTTCCAGTCAATGTGTCTTGTGAGGTCATATGCCATGTTTATAGATTCAGAAGAATTCGACCCAATGGTGATGGAAATTTTGATTGGCAAGTGATCACTACCGTTGGGGTCCTGGATTACATTCCACTTGCAATCTAACGATAGTGAATTCGAGCAAAGCGAGAGGTCAAGAGCACTTGGGTTAGCAGGAGGTTTAGGCACACGTGTTGTTTCCCCAGTGTTCAAAACGGTCATATTGAAGTTGTTACAAAGGTCATATATCAACAATGAACGATTGTCGTCGTACTGTTCCCCCCAGGCAGTTCCATGAGAGTTGAAGTCTCCCAAGATCAATCGTGGCTCAGGAAGGAGTGAGCACATGTCATCAAGTTGTTTGCGGCTAACCGCAGCTCTCGGAGGCCAATACAAGCTGACAATACAGAGGTCTTTGCCTCTGACGTTTGCATGACAAGCAACAGCTTCGATCCCTCCAATAGGTGGAAGGTCAATTCGAAAAAATGAGTGGCACTTATTGATCCCCAAAAGCACCCCTCCGTATCTATCATCACGGTCCAAGCGTATAATATTAAAATCGTGGAAAGAGATATCATCTCGCGAAGAAAGCCAAGTTTCGGACAGAGCAAAAACATCACAATTGAACTTATGAATTAAAAATTTGAATGTATCCAATTTAGGGATAAGACTACGACAATTCCACTGTAAAACAGTGATATCTCCGACCTCTCTATTTGAATTAGACATCAAGAGAGATAATCATTGCAAGGAGGGGCCATGTTTGCATCAATTGTTGCAAAATTGTCTTTAATACTGGAAGCATTGAAATGACAATGGTTCTGATGGAGTCGGAAACATTAAAACACTTGAAGATTTGGTTCAAAAGGTCAGACAACTTTATAAATCCCGATTGGGAAGTTGAGCTGGACGGAAAAACAGGGACAGTTGGGGTTTTTGATGTCCCCTCGAGTGCTGGGTCGTTCAAAGGTGAACTATTCCCACGGAAGCCAGGAGGAACCTGATTTTGCTTGTCCGCTGCACTCGATTTTTTAGGCAAGCTAACTGGGGGTATCACCGGGGGGACTTGTTCTTGAACTTTGGGATTGGTCACATTTTTGCGCCGGGGATTCCCTTTGAAAATAAACGGTGTGCCCCCGCTAGCTGTGTCCGCTTCCATTTCATCAACTGGCAACGTGGAAAAGATATTGTGTGTTGAGATTGGTTGTTGTTGTTGTTGGGCCAGTGGAGAAGCGCCCTTTAAAATTTCCGCAAAAGTGCGCTTCGAGCGTTCCTTTAAAGAGCGCTTCTGTTTCTCCCAGCGACTCTTGTAAGTTTCACAAGCTGAGAGCGCGTGTGGGGATCCTCCGCAATATGGACACTTATGCTCAGTCGCACTGCAGGATTTCCCCTCATGTTGCTCTCCGCAAGTGGCACAGCGCTCCTTGTTGGCACAATAATCTGAAGTGTGACCAACTGACTTGCATTTGTTGCAAGTCATGGGCTTTGGCACGAAGAGTCGCACAGGTAGTCTCAATTTGTCCACCATAACGTAGTCAGGGAGGGCGGCACCAGCAAAGGTGACTCGAAACGAGTCTGACGGCGTAAATTTAGTTTGGTCCCCATCATGGGAGAGTTTCCCGAGTTGGCGACAGTCCAAGATCTTTACTTCCATTGAGGGAAGCTTCTTGAACTTGCCTTTTCCTTCTTTTTTTATTTGTTCGCTCGTCAGACCCGTTTCAGTTATCACCCCCTCAATTTCTACGTTATAAATACTACGAGGGTATAAATGTTCTATATTCGAGAGTGAAGTGTTGGTCAGCAACAATCTCGTTTGCGTGTTTCCGTTCGATTACGACAACCCGCAATTTGTTCGGTCTAACCCTGCGAATTTCAGATACAGAAGTGTATCTGGCCAGATCTTTCATGATCTGAATCACGTTAAGGCTTTTTCCTTTTGGTTTTGGCCGGAGGAAAACAACCCACGGGCCAGTTCCAGGTGCATCTTCTGGATAAACTCTGACACGTGGAGCGGAGACAACAGAGGGAGAAGACGAGGACGAGGACGAGGACGAGGATTGGGTTGGATCGGAAACATCAGAAGGGGGAAGCGAAATCGATGATGGGAGAGGGGGAGTGGAAGTAACAGTGGGTTCAGAAGGGAGGCTTGCTATTTTCTTAGAGGGGGGCTTGGAAGGATGAGCAGATTCGTCCCCAGAAGAATTATCTTCTTTTTGAGGGACTCGTTTATGTTTTTTCCCAGATCTTGAATGGGATTCATTATCGGAGATCTCCATTTCTGGAGATCCTCCACTATTCTCCATTTTACAAAAAATTTTGTCTTATTTCTAATCTATTATTGATTTTAACAATAATCTCAAAAAAAAAAAACAAAACAAACAAACAAAAAATTATGATGATAATATTAAGCAATGAACATATGAGTTGAACAATAATATTAATATTAAATATGTGTACCTTAATATAAAAGTTGTTCCGATACTGCGCTCTACTGCCCTAACCAGGGAGAGACAGAGGCTACGCGCTATGGATCAACACAATAGCGCAAGAATAGCTCACACGGTCACGTGATGATAATTCCCGTTAACGACAGCCACATGATGGCGATCCCGTTATGCCAATGTTCAACAGCCGCCAAGGGCTGCAAGCTGCAAGAGCGCTGCTTCCTTTGTTCCACTTCACAAAAGGTCAATTCGAAAGCGGACAGCAATGACCTTCACTCGTACACTATACCAATCGCACAATAGTAAAAGTGGCAACGCACAATAACGACACTGAACTTTACTCGTCAAGAGTTGGATAGCGAATGATTCTGCGTCAATGTCGTATTTTAGTTTAAACTGACATAAACTCGCAACATTTTTCCTATGGTGCTGCATCCCAGTATAAAGGGGTTCATTCTTTTTCATTTTTTGCACGGACAAAGGCAAAGGCAAAATCTCTAAAATTCCAACTTTTTCTGACCTTATTGTGTCTGTGTGGAGAAATTTCTCTTTGAGCTGATTGATAATCCCATCACTCTTTTGCCTTTTGTTTATAGTTCGTTAATGTGAAAAGGAAAATAGATTAGATTTCTTCTAATACCTACCAGTCAGTATCAGGTATGATGTGTCTTGGTCTGCGTCAGATTCAGATTATGTTGATCTATTCAAGAAATATATCCGTGAAATTCATAAATAAATTATTTTTTTACAAAAAACTTGTTTCAAGTAGCATTCCAACACGTCCAAAATCCGAATTCATCACCAGACCTGTCGAGGTTATGATAGACAAACAATTTGTCACAAATTTTCAAGCAACACCCATGCTTTATGATGTTTAGTTGCGTGTCCACTGGAGTGCTCAGAACAATATTAACTTAAAAACGTAAGATTCACATTAAAAAGTTCTATGACAACGCTTTTTGAACCCTGTTTTCGGTGCAAAGTGTATTGTCATGTCACAAAAAGTACCGCTATTCACATGGTTTTAGCAAGCGTTTCTGAAAACACCAAATACACAGGAACTTATATTTATATCTCCTTAACTAATCATAAACATACTTTTTGTTTGTTTGTTGCTTTTTGGCATTGATGTTTGAAATGCTGGTATTGATTCAAACATCAAACATCATTTTAACTGTAGCATTTAGACATTGAGACGTTACCGAAAACCGATTCAACCGTCCAAACCACTCTATAACACGGTTTTATTGATACAATCCGGTAAATCCTAAGAATGAATGAAATCCCTAAGCAAATCCAATTAATCGTGGATCGTCAGACGAGTAAATTCTAGAAGCTGAACTTAAGCGATTTCATAAGCTAAGAAAACAGTTGAAACAGTACTTCGCTTCACGAATAAATTTGACCTGGATGAACTAGACCTACAGAAAACTAAGTTTGGAGCTTTTATTGAACTAAATTCATTTCAGTTCATGCTGGATCATTTGGACAAGCAGAAAACATCGATTTCAAGTTTGCTCTTTGAAACACTTGTCGCCCAAATCTCGGATCGAAGTTTTAGTATGATTTTTTTAGTCATGATAACCTAGAAGCATGGGAGTCTTCGTGGCCCAATTGGTTGCGTGTCCGCTATTCCGCTATTAAGCGAACAATCATGAACTTATAACTCAGGGCCCTCAACTGACCATCTTTGTGTGTTATTCTAGCTACTACGTCCATGCATCAATCATCATGTGTTGTTGATCCCAGCCTCTCACTTCACATACGATCGATCGATCGATCGGTAATTGGTGCTGTTTATAAACACAACAATGGAAGCCTCATATCAATAGTCCCGCTGTGTCCAACTGTGAACATTCGAACAATAGTTACGCCGAAAAATGCGACATGTGTTGTGTATCGATAGAATAGGAACACTCTAACGCCTAAACGGCTAATGTGTAATATATATAAATGAGTATCGATGAAATAGGAAAACTCTTATGCCGAAATGGCTACTATGTAATATACAACATGAGAAAAATGTACACAATAAATTCGGCTCTGTTACAGCTGAATTGCTAGATGAGCCTAATAATAAAAATAAACAGACGGAAAAAAAACTAGAAGCAGTCAAACCGAGTGAACTTTTCCGGTATCTATGCATTTTGGGAACAAAATTTGTTATAAGCTGAAGGACGCTGCACTTCGCTTTATTTGTGTATTGGAGAATCATTCTATAAATAAAAAAATAGTTGTATTATATCAGGGTGAATGCAGTTGCAGTTTTTCGGTCACCTATTTTTTTTATAAAAACATGGAAACATTTCCATCACTTATTCTAAACCAATTTTGGAATGGGCATGTAAAACTCTTAAAACACTTACATTGATACATACCAAATTCCTGTCGATTAACGTCAGCATAAAATGGATTCAGAACTTGCAATGATTCCAAAATGATCAAAGGATATTGATGCTAACAACGTGGAATGAAACTTCTTCTTCTCCTTTTCTCCCAGAAAATTTGTACAATCGTTCTCAATGATCACACTATTCCCAAGAATCTCTTGCTAAGCACAATGGCTACGAACAGACGGTTCTCTTCTGCTCATTCCATCTGCGAATTATATTTTAATTAGACAAACTCAAAAGAAAACGGTACAGTGCAAAGGTCTTTCATCTGAGTAAGGGTGATATTAAATCAAGCGCTTTATCGCTACAGTGGTGCCTCTCGGGAATTACATCTCACTGAACCCTCCCTGGAAATTTCTTATCCACGAGCAATTAAACGCACCATGTGCGCAACCCGTTCCAAAGAATAAAGTATGGAAAATATCCCAAAACGGCAAAATGGTCGTTTTGGTTTCTTTATGGGTTCGGTCACCGGTAGCCGGTTACCGCGTGTGGTACGCCTTTCACTTTGAACTCTCGCTGAGAGATGGTTTCATAAGCCGGCCGCCAAAGAAGATGGGGAACAGCTGCGTCGGTCGATCTGAAGCTTTCCTTTCTACATTCTCAAGGCTCGCAAATTCAGTCGTCTCTGTAGATAACGGTTTCGTTTCGTCGTGCTTTCGTCCTGTTTGTTTTGATTGAAGAGTGAATCCTTTTTGTCGAATTTTTCGGCTTCGGGAATAAAGAAAGACCGTAAAGTATCGGAGCGTAGAAGCGCTGCTGAGAGTTGGATGAATCGATACAACATTCCACGTGGACCAATTTGAGCGGTCCCCTAGACCCCACATTGAAAGGACAGACGTAGTTCCACGACAAACAATTTTTTTATAGAACTCCCTTTTTTTGGAAAAAAAAATTTTGTTGCCATTTTTCATCTTCATTTCTCTATATCTCAGGTATAGTACTTGCTACAGTCCTGAAATTTTGAACTTTTCTTAGTTGAAGTGTCTATTTTCTATAGGAAATATAGAAAAACAGATCGGTGACAGTCACTTCTCCGATTTTTGTCCGCCTGAAATTCCAGCGTGCAATGTTCCTCTCAACTAAATGCCAGATTGTTTGAAAGCACCAATCCCAACACATGTGAGCATTAATTTTCCGTCTCTGTTCGAACTTCTAAGAACTTGTCGAGCTTGTATATAAGGAACTACCGTATGAACATTAGATTCAGACCTGGACATATGTCTGATTTTTTTACATTATTGTTTTCATTACTTAAAAAAGCTGAAGTATTATTAAAATGTTTCAAACGACTATGATTTTGTGTATATATTATTTTAGCGTTATGTAACTTCGGAGGGAGGGGTTTGTCTTGCGTTACTTGGTTACATAAACCCATTTTTAGCGATTCATAATTTGTGTAACACGCTTAATGCAAATGACCAGTATTAATCTCTGAACTAATTGAAATTCCTGGAATTAATAAACAAAAATCAAAAACCCACACTAGTACCGGTAACGTTTGATATATCTTTTGATATGAAGTACTAGGATAGTGACCACGTGGACCAATTTGAGTGGTCTATTTTATTGTTGACGAATGACTTTAATTTTCTCCGTAATACCATATAATTACTACCCAATGGACAGATTTCTCACTTGTAACATCATAATGCAGAGCGAGAGCGATCCCACAAATCAATTGGATATTCGCTTTGATGTTTTTTGCAGAAAAAAAAATAAACATGACAAATTCTGCTGAACATGACGGTTCGCCAGGTTATAATTGATTAAACGCGGAACTGTATCGAACAGTTGTGTTTATAGAATGTATCCATAGAAATAAAAAGGAACGGTGCCGGTTCGCAACTCTAGATAATTCGATTATTCAACATGTTGGCTATCATTTATGTTTTTTATATACACTCAATCGTTACAATCGCTTCAAACTGAGAACTACTTTTCTTTTTTTTCTGAAAAATTACATATTCTGATATAAATATGCATTCGAAAATAACAGGCGATTGGGTCCAAACCTGATAAAAATATATATATCATAAATTGGAAATTGGTTTGGAAAACTGTCTGAGCTTTTTGCAAATAAGGAGGGGGCGTTTTATAAGGGGGAGGGAAAATGAAGTTGCCTTCTAAGTGTTTGCGAACAAAACGACGCATATTTGAATTAAATTGGATGATTTTGAGTATGTTAAATGAAGCGTCAAATTTCGATCAGAAATACGACATTTATTTTTCCCCAACCCAATATGAATGGAAGACGTTATGTCGACGAGCAGGCCATCACAAATGATTCAACAGACACTCTCAATTAATCTTTATACACGACCTAATCATGCGTTTATCGCTATATGTCTCAAGGAAACTGCGTCCACATTTCCGAGAAGCCCTTTTTACTTCAGAATTTTAGAAGATCACAGATATTCTATAGAATTGCCTTGCTTTCCAGGACAATACTACATTTTACCATTAGCGTTAAGATAAAATTATTTGTTTTATTCGTAAAAAAACATGTACAGTATGATTTGATTAACTTAAAACACTGCGTTTCACATTTATAAAACCACTCTTTTTTCTGAGTTTCCAGAGATATGTCAGGAGTCGGTTGAATTGAAGTATATAGTGTAGGAAATAGTAACTATCTTCATTTTAAAAACTGGCCATTTGAGCTTTATTGTTGTGTTCAGGTGCGTAACATTCGAAAAACTAAAATTCCAGTGTTTCATAACTATAGAACCAGATGGAAAAACTCTCACTCTTTTACTAAATTAACGTCAGTTCCACATGAGTCACAATATGTTTCGAACTTGTAGGTCATCTTTAGTTCTCAATCAGTCCAATAACCCATTTGGGGTGGTTTTGACCATGTTGCGCCATGTTGTAGTGTGTATCTCGTTCTACACAGAGGATACTGCTCGTTAGCTTTTTATCAACACCAATGTACAGTCAGAAGTGCAATGAAGTACTTCAGAATCATTTAATTCTGTTTTTGTATCAAAAACACCATGATAATTGGGTAATTTGGTATCAATTCATAACTTCCGAAAAGTCAAGACATGGTTTATTGAATAGAGACTTCAGATTCTGGATTCAGCTTGTTTACCAGATCAAAACTCTATCAAGAACTTATGAGAAGTGATCGTACGAATAGTAGATGCAGCTTACAACAGTATGAGTGAATTGAAGAGATGACCTACGAATTAGAAAATGATTATAATTCATGTGAAATTGACGTTAATTTTATAAAGGAGTGAGAGTTTTTCCATCTGGTTTTATAGTTATGAAACAAAGGAATTTTAGTTTTTTGAATGTTTCGCGCCTTAACAGAACAATAAAGTTCAAATGGCCAGTCTTTTAAATGGAGATATTTATTATATCCTACACTATATACTTCAATTCAAACGACTTTTTACATATCTCTGTAAACTTAGAAAAAATGAGTGGTTCTATAGTTATGAAACGCAGTGTAGTTCATATGCTTAGCTACGAGGGTCGTTCAAAAAATAAGTTTCAGTGCCTCAGAAATCGCGGAAAAATAAAGTTAGGACAAAAAACAAGGTGATTTTCGTAATCTACGCTTTATTTTCTGTTTTCGAAAATTCCATGAATCATAAGCTAAGTAGAAAGATAAATAGAGTAGGTAACAGATTAGACAAACTTTACCTGAAGTTTGTCGATAGAAATTAAGACAAATAATGTTATCGTTAAGAGAAATGGATCAAATATACGAGAGTCTGAATTCTCAGCTTGAAATAAAAAGTGTTTTTATTTCTTGAAGAAAGTGTCTTTTTTAAGTCTTTTTTTAAGTTTTTTTCTTCTGATATTGTTGAAATTTGTCATCTATGACAATTTCTGTATATTTCATGACCAACATGACATTAAATGGGTGAATCAGATTAAATGATGAAAAATTTTCTCTCATATATTCATTGGCATCCTAGTGTATATCCAGAGTGGCGCATAAGTCACGCAACGCTCTCTGAAGGAAAAAAATAACGATCGCGCTGCAACTATCGAGCGTGTTGGTTCCTAAGCGGTTCAGTTCAGTATATGTATATTAGAGTGCCAATGGAAGTATGGGAAAAAAGTGACCCCCGAATTTTCAAAGCGAACTTGGTTAAAAATGTTGATTCCCACGAAAAACAACCCTGTGCAAAATATCAGCTTAATTGGACTTCATTTACTAGTGTCGCATAGCGGTCAAAGTTTGAGTTTTTTGAAAACTGAAAAATCATCCAATCATAAAGGAAATCGGGGTTTTCGAATTTTTTTTTGATGCCAAATGTTTTCAAATTGCATGAAACGTCGAGATCTACTGTCATCTCGAAAAATTTTTTTTGTCAAAAATCGTCACTTTGGGACATAGTTGTTTTTCGGAATACGAAGCAAAACGTATGGTTTAGAGCAGTCTTCCATGTTTCACGAAAAACACTGCGTCCGGAATAAACATGTCCACGCTGCTGTTCACAGTTTTGTGTTTGAGTACAAACATGATTTTTTCGTACCTATGTTAGAAAATGTGACATGTTTGTATTCGTGGTATGTTTGGACATACGATGTTTAATCCCAATGTTTCACATGATGTTCGAACATGGTGTACAGTTTCTCTTGCATTTTCACCCCAAGCACCAACAGTGCGTAGAGTAGAAGAAGCGAATCGGACACCACACCACCACCACTCAACGCGTGGTGTGTTGGTATGTTGACATGGAAAAAATGCTTTCCTTTCATGACAATGGGTGCTTCGTCTAAAATATTGGGCAAATAAAATAAACCTCTTTTTCTGTTCTGAACAAAATAAACATCGATTGATATGAGAGTTTTTCACATTTGATATCATTATTTAGTGCACGCATCAATTTATATATTGAATTCATGTAACATTCGCTATTATTAGCTATTTGAACAAGTACTAAAATTGAATTATTCAGCAGTGACATGTTAGGCGTGACGCTAACCACTCGACCACGGGAGCAACAATTTTGGCTGGATCTTTGAATACAATTGGCCAATACTGCTTGTTCGCGACGATCGCGACCCGAGCTATAAAACGAGCGGAGAAGAGGAGAAGAAAGGATGATGCAATCGCATGCACACATAGCATATGTAGTGCAGTGTAAGTGTAGCTTTTAGTTTTTTCCTTCATTCAGTTTGTGATAACATCGAGAAATTAGTGGTGTGTTTTAGCCGCTGAAATTTCTCTGCTGGTTCTGCTGTGTGCCGCTGAAGGTTGCATCTAAAACTAATTTTTGGGTATTTATTTGTTTGGTCAGCATTTGTACGACGTAGCCCGCTATGCAGTCGGCTCCCCAGACTTTAATTGCCAACATGCACGCAAAAAAAAAATAGAAAGCTTCTTTCTATTCAGAGAATGTTTTCTTTGAACGAAACCAAGGATTATTTAATCAGACTTGCAAAATGTGCATCTCTACGATGCAACAATCTATAAACTTTTACTTAATCGCGGCAATACATACATACACTCTTTACAGATACACGGGCCGAAGGTTGTGCAGTCCACTGATGATTCAACAAGAGCCAAAGGTTGTACCGCTCATGACAACTCTACACGAGCTGATGATTGCGCCGGCTAGTGGATTCCTCGAGTCGAAAAAGACGCACCACGCTAGATATGGGGTGCAGACTAGGGGGTTGTTGCTGATTAACGGTCAGCTGCATCCCAATAGGAAGTACCCCATGTCGGGCACACGTACAGAGCACTGAAGACTGCAACATCCCAATTATGAGAACACTTGTAATACTAACCTCGAGCCAACCGCGAGTAATCGGTTACATATTACTAACATAGTTGTAAGCAAACATTGTCAAAATATTGAACTCCCGGCCCCGTTAGGCTGACGTCATATGAGCCTTAATAAAAATATATATTTTGGTGCATGAACTTATAGCCTCTTAGTTCGTGCAATTTTTGAAATGCGAACTAAATTTCAAGTTCGTTTCTGTGAAAAAGTATTTTAAGAAGAAATGTTTTGGGATGAATAATTTATTTCCGTGTATGAAAAGAAACGAAACGAAAGCAATGAATACTGCGACATCGGGTGATATGTTTGTACATGATGTTCTTGAATTATAAACATCGTGTTTGTTTTCACATGTTAATGTTTGTGTATCATTGTTCGTGTTTGGGATAGACATTTAACACTAGCGAAAATCATGTTCGAATTCAAACAAAAACATGGAATTTTCACATCGCGTGGACATGTGTAAGTGTTTTTCGGAAGACTGGTTTAGAGGCCAATGAAAATCGTCATATTGATTTTTCATACGGGACTCCCTGCGAAATGTTGATTTGCACGATAAAATATCCTCTGCAAAATATTAGCTCATACGGACTTAATTTACTATTGTCGCAGATCTCAAAATTTTAGTTTTTTTGAAAATCGCAAAAACACCCAAGGGGAGAGTAAAGGAAATCAGGGTTTAAAAAAAATTTTTTTTTGATGCCAAATGTCTTAGAATTGTATGAATTTGCTGTTAACTCGAAAAAAAAAATTGTTGTCAAAAATTGACTTTTCGGCACTTGATCGTTTTTGTCTGAAAAATAGATTTTTGACGAAAGATTTTGACGTAGGACTACGTCTTTCATTTCTATACCGGGGTGTAAAATCAAAGTTTCGAAAACGAAAGCGTTACGCCGGAGACCGAGATTTTGAGCGTTAATAGCTCCTAAACAACTAAACGAAATGGTATGATAAACACTTCATTCGAAAGATAAAATGTCTACGCGGTATATACTTGTTACTTTTTCATCCAAAAACTTGTTTCAATAGCCTTAAAATTGCTTTCAAAACAGGCTATTGAAATCACGAATCGGTATATAAGCGAGCGCCGCTCGGAAATCCACTCAGTTCTAATTGAACAGCGATTGGAGCATGTTGTCGCTGTTGTGGTGAAGCTCTTCGTTTATCATGAAAGCGCGGATGAACGGTGTCACCAAGAGCCTGTTTGTGCACCTTAGGCCATAAGGGAACCCATCAGGGGGAGAGTGATGCCACAAACAGTTCCCCGGGAAGATCTCGAAGCAGCCGCTACACACACATATACACGCGCGAAATTCTTTCCGTTTGGATGCCATTCAGCATCGAGAAAGATCCGGAAAATAATCTGCCAGTTCCTCTGGGAATTTAAAAATACATTCATGTGAAAGAGTTTATTTTAATGTTTTCTATCCATGTAACACTGTGACCAAATATGTTTCAATCAAGTGCTATTAACAGGTTGTTATCGAGTTAGCATTAACCATTGGTGGGCTTCCAGTATCGAGGGAAATGTGGAAATGCCAGTTCCTCTGGGAATTTAAAAATACATTCATGTGAAAGAGTTTACTTTAATGTTTTCTATCCATGTAACACTGTGACCAAATACATTTGGTTTTGTGATTTTTCAATCAATCGCATAATCTCTAAATAGCCATAATCTTCAGAATCGCAATAATCTTCAGAAGCTATCTTGTTAAGCTTCTGAAGATTATTCTTCCCCATCAGTAGGATATTTCCGTATCAAATATTGTATGCGTACGCAATCGATTATTGCTCAGTCGCCGAATGTTCCGAGCTCAGAGAGTTCATTCCCCTTTAGTTTGCCTTCCAATTTTCCATCGTAAACCACGCCTTCTCTCGATTCAATCACGCACAAAAAGCATACTTAAGCGATATTCTGGTGGTGAGACGCATTCATTTTTCGTGAGGACATCGACAAGACAACATCGATGCTGATGGTGCTGGACGGCGAAGGGTCGAGATCTGCCCGCAAACAAACGCAAGCAGTTTGTTTGAAACTGTGAGAGAGTACAGAGAAGCCGATCCGTTTGCAGAAGAGAAGGTGACCATCGAAGCAGCCGCTACACACACATACACGCACGGAATTCTTTCCGTTTGGATGCCATTCAGCATCGAGAAAGATCCGGAAAATAATCAGCCTGCCAGTTCCTCTGAGAATTTAAAAATACATTCATGTGAAAGAGTTTACTTTAATGTTTTCTATCCATGTAACACTGTGTCCAAATATGTTTCATTCAAGTGCTATTAACAGGTGGTTATAGAGTTAGCATTTAGCCCACCAGTGGCTTCCAGTATCGAGGAAATGTGGAAATATCTTATCGTTACTGAAAATAATCTGCCAGTTCCTCTGGGATTTTAAAAATACATTCATGTGAAAGAGTTTATTTTAATGTTTTCTATCCATAAAATATCCATGTAATACATTTGGTTTTGTGATTTGTCAATCAAGTGCAGTTAGCAGGAAAGCTTCTGAAGATTATTCTTCAGAACAAGGTTTTTCGTATCCTATATTGGATGCATAAAACCTTGTGCCTCCAACGTAACGCTCTCGTTTTCGAAGTCCCCCAAATATTCATTTATTCATTCATTCAGAATGGATTTAGATTCAACTTCAAACAAATGATCTCTAAATCAACGATAGTCCTACGTCACCCTTGCGGTTATACCATAGATATAACCCACTTCCTGTTTTTTCGGCACTTGATCGTTTTTGTCTGAAACATCGATTTTTGACGAAAGATTTTTTTTCGAGATAACAGTAAATCTCCACGTTTCATGCAATTTTAAGACATTTGGCATCATTTTTTTTATTGTTGAAAACACCGATTTCCTTTACTTGGGTGATTTTTCGATTTTCAAAAAAAAACTAAAATTTTGACCGCTGTGCGACACTAGTAAATGAAGTTCGATTGAGCTGATATTTTATAGACGGTATTTCATCGTGTAAATCAACATTTCACAGGGAGTCCCGTATGAAAAATCGATATGACGATTTCCATTGGCACCCTAAACCATACGTTTCGCTTCGTATTCCGAAAAACAACTAGGTCCCAAAGTGACGATTTTTGACAAAATTTTTTTTTTTCAAGCAATTTGAAGACATTTGGCATCAACATTTTTTTTTCGAAAACCCCGATTTCCTTTACTCCCCCCTTGGATGATTTTTCAGTTTTCAAAACACTCAAACTTTGACCACTGTGCGACACTAGTAAACAAGTTCGCTTTGAAAATTCGAGGGTCACTTTTTTCTCATACATCCATTGGCACTCTAATGTATATATTTACCTCTGCGACGGCAGTCGAACAACTATTTTATTCTTTGTTTTTGAGAGGCTTTAAACTTTGAAGTTCATTCGCCTGTCAGAGGTATATTTGTGCAAATCGGTTGCGTGACTTATGCGCCACACTGTTTATAAACATATATTTTACCAAATCTCTGGAACACCTTGACCGATATTCATAAACTTGATATACATATTCCTTACACATTAGAGGTGCTCAAAAGCGTATTAGAAATGGGAAGGCAGCCACTAAAAGGGGGAGGGGCTGAATCCATATATATATATATATATAAATGGATTTATGTCTGTCTGTCTGCCTGTCTGATTCTTATGGACTCGGAAACTACTGAACCGATCGACATGAAAATTGGTATGGTAGGAGTTTTTGGGGCCGTGGAAGGTTTAATGATAGTGTGAGACCCCACCCCCCTCTCTAAGGGGGGGGCTACCATACAAATGAAACACAAATTTCTGCATTATTCGAGAATTAATCAAGCAAATGCAACATAATTATGCATCTGGAGGTTTTAGGGTGCAATAAATGTTTATATGGTGGTTGGACACTCTACCCCCCTCTCCGGGCCTAACGGGCTGACGCCATATGAGCCTTAATAAAAATATATATTTTGGTGCATGAACTTATAGCCTCTTAGTTCGTGCAATTTTTGAAATGCGAACTAAATTTCAAGTTCGTTTCTGTGAAAAAGTATTCTAAGAAGAAATGATTTGGGATGAATAATTTCTTTCCGTGTATGAAAAGAAACGAAACGAAAGCAATGAATACTGCGACATCGGGTGATATGTTTGTACATGATGTTCTTGAATTATAAACATCGTGTTTGTTTTCACATGTTAATGTTTGTGTATCATTGTTCGTGTTTGGGATAGACATTCAACACTAGCGAAAATCATGTTCGGTATTCTGTATTTCTGGTACAATTTGAAATGAAGTGCTTCTCTAATTTACTCCAAACTTTGATCGATCGGTTAAAAACACTGCTGAACGTATCAATATAAAACATTCACAGGTGTTTCAGGAATACACTAGGCTAAATATTTGCCTTCTAACATAAGAACTTACTTCAGTATTTGTAGAATTATAGATGATTTTCTAAAAAACTATAAATAAAGTTGTTCATGGCATTGTTTTAAAATCGATGCGAAATTTTATTTTTTTAAATTTTCGATTTCGCACTCTGTTGCTCTAATTTTGTTTTGTCGATTTTATATAGTTAGTATTTAACTATAACACTATGAGAGCTTCTTTGTTATTTCAATTTAAATTCTGGTTGAAGGTTTTGTAATTCGTGTTCCGTTGATAATAAGCCTATTAACAAAAATTGGGTTTGAGCCGATTTGAAAAATAAAATTGTTTCGAGTGGTATCGACCTATGGAAAAAATAACTCCTATACCAAAAACATGTTGATAATTTCAACAAATCAGATAGGGTCAAGTTGATTCGTTCACCGAAGCGGCAGAGAATTGCTATATTCATCCACCGTCCTCTACACTATCATTTCTACTTTCTTTATATTCATTACAGATGAAAAATATGTATTTTAAATAGTGGACAGCATCAGTGTACTTTCGACTTATACATCACGTCATGAAAAGCTTTTTCATTGCTCAATTTATAGCTCCGTCTATTAACTCAAACGAATGTTGATTACTCGGAATGAAACAAAGCGTACGTATCATTAACTACCACAGGTCATTATTTCGTGATAAATTCATATTACCTTCAATTCATTACTTTAAATATTAGGTCGTGAAGCGCTCAACGTGCGAATAAATTATCTGTTGCTATGAATCACTTGATGATATTAGGAAACGACGATAACCTCAGATGAAGAAGCATATCATTCTAAACCTATGATGAATAAATTCAAATGTTCTACTGAATTTGATCCCATGGCTTTTTTTATGTGATATTGTGAGCCTACGAACTTTCAACACATCCAATTGCGGATGAAATTTGAACAACTGACATGGAATTAACGGGCAAGTTGTGTTTGAAGCATTCGGCGGCGCTGCTGATCCTTCCTGATATTTCTTTCGACAAATAAAGTGAATAAGTATCTTCACATTCTTTACCCAAATCTTGAAAATCCGCTAAATCAATTGTTTATGTCGTTCTAAACGAATTTGATTGCGGTACACTCCATTTCACAAAGAATCACAGACGAAGGTACGCGCTTTGAATCAGTGTGTGGTTCGTTTTTCGATGGGGTTTTATGGCAGATTTCTGAGCCATTGAAATGAACTCGAGGAGAGAGAGAGAGGTCACATTCGAAATAGCTGAAAGATGTACATATTTTTGCAGAGGTTTAGAAAGTCAGGAAAATATTCCTGAGTGCTGTCGAAAGCTTCTTCTCCCCACTTGTGCAAACAACGGAAAATCCTAGCACTTCAAGTTCGTTCGAATCCATCCATTCCAACACGGTAGAATGTTTTTCAACTTCCAGGTTTTCGCCGGGTATCCTTTCATCGACACTCGAATGAGCGAGTTAAAAAGGCGTACTCCGATGGAGGAGGATTGAAATCCAATATCTAGCTAGCACTCGCATATCTGTAGCTTCCCATTCAAATAGAGTTTTGTTTTATGGTAGTTGCTTCTTTTATTCAATATCGCTGGCTATTGCATAGCTAGGAAAATTGCGGAGTTGTTACAGTGGGGCGTTTTATAGGAGCACATATTCAGCTCGTGTCGCTCGTGTTTTATTTCCGTCCATTTTCCGATTGCGTAATTCTGAAACCCTTCAACCCATTTTTTCGCTTCATATGCGAACTTTTGCCAGAAAAAGTTTGGGTTTTTACATAAAGTGCTCCATGAAAACTACTTCATCGAATATCTTTGTTTAGCCTCTGTCTAGACCTAATTATTTACTTCATTCTTCAGAGGCCGTAACGCTGCGCATGCATACCAAGAACCCTTTTCTCGTTATGTTAATTGAGTACTGTTCAGTTCACCTGGATAATGAACACGCGACAGAAATAAATGTTTTCGTTCTAATGGGTATTGGCGCACACGGTGCTGGTGTACAAAAATCGATTAATAACTATTGTTTTCACGGGTTACAAAGGTCGTGTTGGGTTATGTGAATGTGTTCACTAGTCATTGCATGTTATAAGAATCAATATCTAGCAAAACATGAAATGGTTTGGCCAACCATCGATTGGAGCATGTGATAGCAATATTGATTAGTAAGCCATTGGGGGTTTAGATTTGAACGCAATTCGAGGTACATAATGTGTTATGCACATAACACACGCAGATGATTAAAGTTTTCCAACATTGAGCCCCCACATAATTTCGCCGAAAATGGCAATTTTTTGGCAACGATAGAAATGCTGTCAAACGCACAGTAGATTCTTAGAACAAGTCTTTGCTTTGTTTATCTCATTTTTTGTTTGCTGGTTTTTGTAAATTTTATCTTAACTTTTCGCGATTTCGAGTTTCTTGTGCGAGTGAAACTCGAAATAAAAAATGAAAATACATTACACCGTATTCTATGAGGTATTGCAATAAAAGGTGTAGGATTTGGTTTCGTTTCTAAAACGAACAATTTTTGAGATGTCTTCCAAAAGTGTATTGTGTTATAGACACAGAAGAATATTATATTGAGTAAAACATCTTCGAAATGGTCGCCTCGTCTATCTTAGAGATATTTCATCCTTTTCCCGGGATTCTCACTCAATTCTTCTCGGTACTGCGTTCCATTGACTGTTACGGCATTTCTAGTATGATCTGTATCTTTCCAAGTTGTTTGAAGCCACAAATATGGCAAATATATTGAAGCCGCCATCGCCGCCAAATATTTATTATCCTACAACCATCCCGAAAACGTAAGGCACTACTAGTGGCAGGTCGGCTTCAATTATTGTGTTCACTGGAGGGACTCTATGCTCCAAAATTTTCGTCAAAATTTGGAGGACTATGGCTATGAAGATGACGAATTCCTGTGAGCAATGCAAATGGTGCTGTTATGAGTTGAACTAATTCAATTATTACTCTATCTTGCCCATTTTTAAATTTCTGTGCATCAAATGTAACGCTCTCCATGACTCGAACCGTATACTAACAGTTTGAAGTGCTCTTTCCACATGTCTGCATCTTCTTGGATGGCATTTCAGTTCCCAGTGGAACTTTTGCCTTCTCAACGTAGGTATTACTTGTGTCATTTTTATTAATAGTACTCAGTTGATATTTCTATGCCGGATTACCCACCTTGATTGAATTCTAAGTGGCAAGCGCTATAATATGCGTGACCACAGTGCAAGTCGAAGGAAATTTCTTTGACGAAAAATCTCTCGGCCAGAACGAGAATCGAACCCGAACCCCCGGCATGATAATGTGGGACGCTAACCACTCGGCCACGGGAGCAATCAATCGGGGCTGTTTTACTTGACTACGCTATCCAAATAGCCACAAATTGTACAAATACGTGAGAATATTACACCACATTATAAAATGAATTTGAAAAAACAATTCAAATTGCTAAGTATGCTTTTTGCAATGTGTTTTCTAAGAGTAAAAAGAAAAGCATAAAGGTGAATCTGTATCGTTTTTAATCGGTGTCCGTGTATGTGCAAAGTAAGCGGAGTATGCGGTTAATGCGTCTCTTGTTTCGCTCTCTCATATTGCTTTCATATTGCTATGGCATATATAGGGTTGGGGAAAAAGAAATGTCGTATTTCTTATCGAAATTTGACGCTTTATTTAACATTCTTAGAATTATCCAATTTAAGTCAAATATGTGCCGTTTTGTTCGCAAACTTGTTGCCATTTAGAGGGCAACTTCATTATCCCCCCCTTATAAAACCTCCTCTCATAATTTGCAAAAAAGTCAGACAGTCAGTTTTCGCAAACCTCTTTTGAGGCCAACTTAGTATCACCAAGAGCGTTTTGCATGGATCGGAAGAGATGATAATCACTTGGAGCCAGGTTCGGACTAAACGGTAGGTGCAATAGGACATCCCATCCGAACTCCCGTAGCATCTGGAGAGTCATCAAAGATGTGTGAGGCCGAGCGTTGTCCTGGTGGAAATCAACACCATTCCTATGATCATTTCTGGCCGCTTCTGGTCAATCGCCTACTTCAAACGGTCAAGCTGCTCACAGTAGAGAACCAAGTTGAGGGTCTGGCCATAGTTGAGCAGCTCATAGTGGATGATTCCCTTCCAATCCCACCAAACATACAGCAAAACCTTCCTGGCCGTCAATCCGGGCTTGGCGATGGTTTGGGTCGGCTCACCGCGCTTCGACCACGACTTTTTTCGCTTTAGGTTGTCGTACGTGATCCACTTTGCATCACCAGTCACCATCTTCTTCAAAAATGGGTCGAGTTCGTTTCGTTTCAGCAGTGCATCGCAGGCGTTGATTGGGTTTTAAAGATTTTTTAGCGTCAACTCGTGTGGCACCCATAGATCCAGCTTTTTTTGGAATCCAATCTTCTGCAAATGGTTCCAAACGGTTTTATGGTCTATACCCAGTTCCTGGCCAATCGAGCGAGTGCTCACATGCCGGTCTACTTGGGTGATTTCTACGATTTTATCGGTTTCCACGACGATTGGCCTACCAGTACGGGGTGTATCTTCCACAGCCACTACACCAGAACGAAATCGATCAAACCAACGCTGTGCTGTGCGAATCGTTACAGTATCGGGTCCATAAACTACAAGAATTTTTTCGTTGCAGTTTTACCCCGCAGGTAGTAAAAACGTAAAATATGGCGAATTTCTTGCCTGGTGGACTCCATCTTTGACGCGCTATAACTTGAGACTGAAAAGGACAATCACAACACTGTCAAAACAACACTTGCAGCACAGATTGTCGTCTTTAAATAGCCGTATAGTATGACCCGATGCGATAGATACAACACAAGATATGTTTAAGTGTTGCCATATATCGACAATATACGACATTTCTTTTTCCCCAACCCAATATATTATACAAATGCTGTTCTAGTATGGGAGGGTAACACATGTTTTGTTATTTTTAAGCTCATTTTATGTTATAAGTCAGGAGTATACTGACTTATACTGAGTATACTTTTCACTTGAAAGTTTATCGCTTCTACTAAGAGACTGGTATTATCATTTAGAGAGAATTTCGCCATGGAAATGTTCATGTAAAAGAATCTTTCATGTTTTTTTCGTTTTAACATATATAGAAAAACATATATTAAAATAGATAGAAAAGAGTTTGCTTATTTGAGAAACGACATCCTTCATTAAATGGAAAAATATACATAAACATGAATCTTTCATGAAGTGCCGTGCCCAATTTTCGAAAATGCTCCAAAAAGCCTTATTCAGAGGTTTGTAGACTACTCGTCGAAATGAGTTATGAGGCCAAATACTTCAACTTCCCTCGTATCTATCTGCTGATCTTTTTTTTTACAATTTTATCATTGGATTGTGTAGTAAGTTTCATTTACTTTGTTACTGTTACTGTTACTACAAGGTGGTGAGCGTATTTTACCCTTTATCAAATATCTCTGAATTAACTCCCGCATTCTCTGCTATGTGAGAAAATGTTCACTGTCACTTTCACATGCTACTCTGCACTAACGTTTGTAGAAAAAGCATAAAGTTAAGCACGATCAGAAAATGTCATACCCAAGCAGAATTTCGCTTATAAAAGTTTGCTTTTATCAATGTATGAATTATGACTGAGAATGTTCTGCCATTTTTTAGTTGTTCAGATTGAAGGATTCATATCGAATTCAGGCGTCGCAACGAAATCTGGAAAAATAAATACTCTAATGTGTCTCCATGGAACGGATTGGATGGATTTCCTTTCTGAATTCATAATTCAGCTAGTCAGGGTTCTGCTGAGAGCCAGCATTAGGTATTATTTACTAATCAACTCTGACATTAGGATGTCTCATCCCAGGGAATCCACCAGCGGGCGCGACCGTATATGGTCTTTTTCCCATCATTTACTTCTGTTCCACCACTTGGACCATTCACCGGGAAGAGTGTGCTGATGTCATCCCATGCGGGTTTTGTTATTCTCACTTTTTCGTTGTACAGTTTCCCTCATCCAGCACTTCATCGTTGATTGAACAATTAGATCACCAGTGATAGTCATGAATCATCCCGTCCCATCATCACTCGCTGGTTGTATGGGGGGGGGGGGGGGGGGTGGTGAAGAGAGACGCGGGTAGAGTGCAACAAAAAAGTTATTGCTCGCGAATTTATGGGCATGTCCAACAGACGTCGGTTGAGTTATTTCAACTCCCTACTCAAGGCTTGACTCCTGTCAGGAAGAACGGATATAATGGATGCTGCGAGATGCTGATGAATTACGACATATTTATGTAATGATGTCAGATTATCACCCAGCAACGAGAGAATTTATTCGACATCTCGCGAAACCAATTTTGAAGCTAGCGGCGTGATGAGTTTGAATATAGAATGATTTTATAATGGAAGCACTCATAATCTTTGTAAGTATAGATTAGATTTGCATCATCATAATAAAGTTAATGTTATTATGTTGATCACCAACAACTTGAGTTTGTTCGTTTACACTGCGCGTCTAATCGACATCACATTAGCCAAAGTAACAAACCTTTTAGCTTCGGCAAAGTCTTACGTTGAACGTAGCACTTAAATCCTTCGAGTTCGTATGTTGACTGATAATAGTCATCCTCTTTTCGCGTGGGAAAACCATCATTCGGGCACCATTGCTATCGCATAGTGGAGCTGCTATAAAACATTGTAATATCCTGTGCCGGAGGCTACACGTCTTGTTCTTCCAGAACATTGGCTAACGTGTAACATGAGTAGAAACACAAAGGTTTTTCTTTCCATCCCCTGTCTCCCCTTGGGCACTTTTTCGTTCTGCTTGTTTGCTGTATCCTTTGTTAGACCGATATATCAGCATGAAGCGATTGTTTCCGGTCGTGATTTTCCTTCCAGCGAACCGAATTGGAGTTAGCCGATATTGATATATTGTCTAGCGAGACCAGCTGCTGGCGAACCCGTTCCGTTCGAATCATTTCTCATTCGTTGTCGAAAGTCAATCGATTTCGCACCAGTGGGACGTAAAAATTACACTGATTGATAAATATTTGCGGACAGGAAGCCCAACTTTCATCTGCGCCGAACATGTGAGGATTCCGAGAAATGGCCAAATGAAACGGAAGAGATGGGGAGATGCTTCGATGAGTTTTCGAATAGCAGATTTGTTCAAACGATGATCATCAACTTAATCATGTCTTTGCGGACTGGAACGGTGATTACTGGTTTCATAAAAAATATTTTTCTAATGTTTTTTGTTCTAATGTTTTCTAATAGGAGTACCGGTAAGTTTCTTCATTTTGTTTTCAAAAATCAATGCTTTATTCTGCAAAAATGATTACAAATTTAATATTCAAATATTGCCTATCGCTAGTCACAACTTTTTCCCATCTTTCTGGCAATTCACGGATCTCTTTGCGAAAATAATCGGCCGGTTTGTCGACTAACCACGAATCGATCAAATTTTTAACTTCATCAAAATTGGAGAAATACTGGTCAACCAGACCATCTTGCATCGATCGAAAAAGGTAGTAATCGGACGGAGCAATGTCTGGAGAATACGGCGGGTGCGATAGGACCGCCCATTTCAGCGTTTCCAAGTATGTTTTGACCTGTTTCGCGACATGCGGCCGAGCATGCACGGCTCAAACGCATCAATTGTCGTCGGTAGAGGTCCCCCGTAATGGTTTCATTCGGTTTTAGTAGCTCATTGTACACCACACCCAGTTGCTTCCACCAAATAGACAGCATAATCTTCTGGCTGTGAATATTCCGCGCGGCCGTCGATGTTGATGTATGGCCGGGGTGTCCATACTTTGCCCGACGTTTAGGATTGTTATAATGGATCCACTTTTCATCGCCAGTAACGATTCGATGCGAAAAACCCTTTCTTTTATGCCATTGGAGCAATTGTTCGCACGTGAAAAACGGCGTTCGACGTCTCGTGGCTTCAATTCATACGGCATCCAATGTCCTATCCTATCTTTCGGATCATTCCCATTGCTTTTAAACGATCGGGTATGGTTTGTTGAGCTACTCCAAGTGTACCTGCAAGTTCTTGTTGCGTTTGTGACGAATCTTGATCGAGTAAAGCCTTCAATTCTTCATCTTAAAACTTTTTAGGCGGTCGAGAACGTTCTTCGTCTTCCAAGTCAAAATTACCACTTTTAAACCGTGCAAACCACGTCTGACACGTTCGCTCAGTTGGAGCATGATCCCCATAAACTTCCACCAAAATGCGATGACTTTCCGCAACTTTTTCCTGCATATTGAAATAATGAAGTAACACTCCCCGCCAAAACACTCTCGTCGGTACAAAATTCGACATATTCTAAGTGGCAAAACAATATGTTGACGTGCAATGACAGTATCTTTCCAACAAATATCTGGAAATTTGATTCACTGAAATAATAATCAAATTACGCCATCTGTTGTGAACCGATGAAACTTACCGGAACACCTAATAAAATATTTGTGCCAAACATTTTACTCACAAAGATGCGAGGCAAGACATGACAAAACATTACTTACTTTGATACATAGTAGGGTAAGTGGGGGTAATTTGGACCCCCTAAACAAATCGCCTAATATTGCCAAACCATAAAATAAAATATGGTCTAAATTAAACAAAAAATCACATTGTGCAGTGAGCTACACTGGTTTTCTCTCAATCAATAATGTTTAATCATTATATCAAGCTTCAAACTATCAATTATATAATAAAATGAAAGAGATGATTTTTGGGCATTAAAATTTGATGTGGGGTGATTTAAATAATCTGTGGGGTGGAAAAACATACTTATGTCTATGTAAAGTAGATCAGGATGATATTACAATCAGTAACAGTGTTCTGGCTGATTTACAAGTTTAAAACCGTTTGCTATCTTGAACAACAATAGGTTACGATACAATATATTAGGCTGTCAAAAAAGTCCTGCGGTATTTTTTTTTAAATTTTCATTTGTTCATAAAATAAGTTACAATCATCTGTTTTAAGTCAAATATGCGCCGTTTTGTTCGATGACTTGTTCCCAACGAGATGCCAACTTCATAATACCCCTGTTATAGAAGCTCGCTTCCTTATTGGCAAAAAACTCGGATAGCCAATTTTCACAGGCCTCTTTTGTGGCTAACTTCTGACTACCTAGCTCGTTCGCCATGGACAAAAACAGGTGGTAGTCACTTGGTGCAAGGTCCGGACTATACGGCGGATGCAAAAGAACCTCCCATCCAAGCTCCCGGAGCTTCTGGCGCGTCACCAAAGAAGTGTGTGGCCTGGCGTTGTCCTGATGGAAGACAATACGGCCTCTGATTATCAAAGATGGCCTCTTCTTCATGAGTGCTACCTTCAAGCGGTCCAGTTGTTGGCAGTACAGGTCCGAATTGAGCGTTCGGCCATAGGGAAGCAGCTCATAACAGATTATTCCTTGACAATCCCACCAAACACACAGCAGAACCTTCCTGGCCGTTAATGAGGGCTTTGCCACCGTCTGAGCCGCTTCAGCGGGCTTCGACCACGACCGTTTGCGCTTCACGTTGTCGTAAGTGACCCACTTTTCATCGCCAGTCACCATCCGCTTCAGAAACGGGTCGATTTTGTTGCGATTCAGCAGCGATTCACATGCGTCGATACGGTCAAAGATGTTTTTTTGCGTCAACGTGTGTGGCACCCATACATCGAGCTTCTTTGTGAATCCAAGCTTCTTCAAATGGTTAATAACGGTTAGATGACTTATCCCCAGCTCTTGGCCGATGCTACGGCTGCTACTATGCCGGTCTTTCTCGGCTAATTCAGCGATTTTGTCGCAATTTTCGACGACAGGCCTTCCGGAGCGTGGCGCATCTTCGACGACCTCTACACCAGAACGAAAACGTTGAAACCATCGTTGTGCGGTGGAAATGGAAACTATATCGGGTCCATAAACTGTACAAATTTTATTGGCAGCTTGAGATGCATTTTTGCCTTTGTCATAGTAGTACTGTAAAATATGTCGGATTTTCTCTTTATTTTGCTCCATATTTGCGACACTATAACTCACGAACGACTTAACCAAACAAAACACTGCCAAGGACTATATTATAGCGCGCAAAAATACCTTTCCAACAAGCTATAGTATGACTCGATACAATGAATACAACTAGAACTACGCGCTTACAACGACACCTCGCGGAAATACCGCAGGACTTTTTTGACAGCCTATTACTTCCAAAAAGAGAATTGTGCCGGTATGTGTATGCACTTGCCTCATAAAAACGGCCTCTTTTCCACACAGCACGCGGAAATATGGATCAACTTAGAGGCCAATTTGGACCGAGTTGGAATTGCGAATGATTTTGAGCTTCTGAATTCATTAAACTTGATTCTACAGGGCAAACGAATGATTCTGACACAGTTATAAGTACAGTAGAACCCCCATTATCCGCGAAATAGTCTGGCTAGGCCACCGCGAATAACGAAAATCGCGGATAACGCGATAAACGACTGAAAATGAGGTGCAAACACGAAATAAAGATATTTCAGCATGAAACTATGTTTTATCAACACAGAAATCATTAAACTATCCATCTGTAAGGTCGTGTACACCAGTGATCAGATAATGTGAAAGCCATGATCAAAACAAAAGAGCAAGTGCCTACCTCTCACTGACAAATTTCGGGACGCTCTACAGAATTACTATGGAACTCGCTTTCGAGGATCACCCGCACCGCGGATCATCCGCTCGCGGATAATCGAGGTTCCACTGTACTTAAAATATTCGTGACAAAGATTAGGAACAGAAGGCTGAAGGTAATTTCTATATATGTATATGTTGCCATGTACAAGAGACTCATGGCACTGGCAAGGAAATGAACGAGGTCGATTTGGGTTTAAATCAGAAATTACTGCTCTACGTGCTTGGTTATAACCTTCCCGGAATTCTGCATAACTAGTTGGACTTCAGAAACGATTAATCGGCTCGACGACAATGTGGTTTGCTTCTACGTATTTCTGTGGACTTTTAATTTTTATTTTTTTCAAATCAACCCCAGGACAAAAACACTATGGACGAGATATCAACATATGATTCTTCTTTTTTTGAGAGACTTTCGGCCTTCTGGGATGGTTCGCCTATCAGCATATGGTTCCAAGCATTGACATTTACAATGTCGTCAATGTAACAGTCTCTTATTACGGAAATCGCAAGCGTAAAAACAATCGCTTTGAAAAAGTTGTTTGGCGATTTTTGAACAAAACGAAAAACAAGCGTTGGTGGATCACACCATTAAGGAAGTGGCGGGTCCTTCGGCTAAAGGCCTGGATGTTGATAGCTCAGGATTATACATGGAAACACACGGAATATGGCTTGTCCTGGAGAATTAAACACTTGGAATGAAACACTTAGGAATACTTCTAAAACACGGATGGTTTATTCGATGTTTCACATTCCACCGTTGGAATCGGAATGAATATGTGTAACTGGATCGATTCGAATGCTATTTCAACTTTGCTGCTTTTATGGTGTACTTCGGGATAGCTGCTGTAGTAGTTTCAAGCACCACACCTTGCATTTATCATGGGTGGGGATTGGATTGGGTGGGGATAAGGATAGGACATTTGGAATTTGGAAATAGGGAACGCGAACAAGCGTTCCAAAACAACTGTTAATTGAGGGGCTCAGAATGCAAGGGGTGTAAGTGACTTGATCAATTTCTCTTCGTCAACTTTTTCTTTGATTAATAACTCAACTGCAAAAACGTTCCAATTTGAGTTTGCTATAGAATCTGATAGATGAGGTTCTGACCTATCTTCCACATTGTCAAATACAGCTGGGAATAAGTTTGCAGCTAAGTTATGACCAAAAGAGAGAGTCGATGTAGAGAAATCGACCAAATCACTTACACCCCTTTCATTCTAAGCCCCTCAATTCATATCAGTTGAGCTCGTCTATTAGATTGGCAGCGCCCTCTTAGAATCCATCAATCACTTTGTGGTTGTTGATATATTAGCTAAATACAGGAAATAGGACATCACTAGAAATATAAAATTATGATTTATTTGTTTTTCTGCCGTGTTACATGTACCATTATGATAGCTGCCATGTTGTCAGAGAATCAACCGCGCTAATTTTTGTAGAATTTCTTCTGTTAGCTAATTACATACATATGTTAATATTTATATCACTACAATATGACCCTCTTTTCTCTTTTCACAGGTTTGTAATGACTATTTGATACTAGTTTGGTAAATGTTTAATAAGACCTATCTGAGACCTGTATTGGTACTTGTTCAGAACTTTGATACACATTTCCGAGAGCGTTTTTAGACATTCGGATCTGCTTTACCACTACGACGCGTACTCCAGTTCATTCCATCAACAGTTTCAATTTATGGAATCCTTTGAAGAGAATACTACTTTTTTCCCATACATACACATTAGGGTGGCAGCGAAAATGGTCGTGTCAAATTTCAAAAACCGACCATGTACATTTGAGTATTGGCCCAAAAAAATGACCTGTGCAAAGTTTCAGCTCAATCGGACATAATTTAGGGGTGCCTCGAAGCGTTCAAAGTTTTTTTTTTTGATACTCGATTGTTGGTAAAGGAAATTTGGAGAATCGAATTTTTTTTCGATGCAAAATGACTTAAAAATGCATAACACGTCGAAACCTGGTTTGATATCGAAAAAAAAATTTGGCCGAAAATCTACCTTCAGGGACTTTGTCGGAGTGGCAATAAAGGCATGGAAAAAAAATTAAATTTATAGAACCGACCAAGTACATTTCGTTTATTGGTCCAAAAAAATTACATGTGCTAAATTTCAGCTTAATCGGGCATGATTTAGGGGTGCCTCAAAGCACTCAAAGTTCAAATTGTTCATGGTCGGTTTTTGAAATACGATGATGAAATTTTTTCCATACATCCATTGCCTTGTATACCTAGTATATCTATTCCATGCAAAACTGATGTAGTGCTTCTCAGATTTTTGTAAAAAATTATTTGTTCCTTATCGCAAAATGTTGGATCTGTATTTTTTTTCATTAGGGTGCCTAATTTCATTTTACGGTGGTCCGAAAAATCATTTTTTATTTATTGCCTTTTTTCAAATACTTTTGAACTACTGGACAGATTCAAATTATCAACATGTAAAATTGAAGCCAATGAGCTAGTCTTTTTTGTTACACATGCCGAAGAAATGAATTTTGATTGCGTGACTATCAATAGTATTTGTTTTTTATTGTTTAAATGGCTAAATATAAAGAGCGCCATATTTTTTATATTTTTTTCTCAAAAGCTGAGTTTTTTCACATAACATGTCCAAAAATCAAAGAGGTGTTTTTTTAGTTATGATTTTTGAAGGTTAACATGTTTTGATTGCACAGGTAGCGTAATGAAAAATATAACAGATGAACTAACCTGTGATGTGCATAGAAACCATAATATTTCGAATTTAATTAAAATGGATAGCGAAGTGGAGTGCATTATGTTCCGACAATGACGTATTACCTAAATGCAATCTAATAAATTTATGAGATACAAAAGCAGTCATCGAAAATGATTTAAGTATCTACGTATTACATGATAGTCGAGGATTAGAAATTATAATGAGTATTGATAATGTACCCATGTTACAGTCGGTATAAATCAATGTAGGCGCATTATAGTCTAGTCCAGGGGTTCTCAAAGTACGCGTCCGTTTTTTGAACATAAAAGAAGAATTTAATTTTTGATTCATCCCCTCAATCATAAAATACCTTTCCCATATAAAAAATCCGAATTCATCCAGGAGGTGATAGAGGATAATATTTGATGAAAAAATTCTTCTGCGAATATGTTTGAATTTCAAAAATGGCAGAGTTATAGAACATTGTTTTTGTTTCGGTCTCAAACTGGCTCTACATTTAAAAGTAATCGCTCTACAATTTGTTCTTTGACACCCTTCTTTAATCTATTTTAATTTCGCTACAATATCGATATAAACAATTCCTGGTAAAAATTCAAGCAAAATCTTCAAAAACCACGATTTTTACTCCGATGTACATATAAAAGGCACTTAAATATACCCTTAACGTTGAAAGGTAACATTTTTCTTGAAGTAAGTCATATTTGAAAAATAAAAAAAAAAATTACGAACTGTATATAATCGGGTCCAAAATTGTATATAATCGAATCACATATAATCGAGTCTGTATATAATCGAGTCCGACCTGTAAATCTCGATATAAGGCAATTTTTTTTTCTTGTTACGTTATGTCGAAGCAAATAATGTTTTTTATTGATTCAAAACTGTTCATGATTACACAAAAATGTGCAAAAACTAATTTTCTATCACCCAGCAGTATTTATAAAGTATTTATATTTTCTTATGCCCATTTAAGATATTTCTCGTAGACGAACAAGATCAGTTTTAAGTAGAGGAAATCGTCTGAAAGAATGGA
The DNA here is from genome assembly GCF_029784135.1 of Toxorhynchites rutilus septentrionalis. NCBI lineage: Eukaryota > Metazoa > Arthropoda > Insecta > Diptera > Culicidae > Toxorhynchites > Toxorhynchites rutilus. The sequence goes on from NC_073746.1 coordinate 230,084,863, forward strand.
AGTGCCGATGGTGAAACGGATTCGCGATTACGAAACTGGAATACGATGCATGTGTGCATGAAGCGAATAAAGAATTACATTTTAGGAGAAATAAACATATTTTTAAATAACAAAAAAAAACATGAACTATGAATACATTTTTCGTTTCGAATGGATATCCTTCAATAGAGTATGAAGTTTTCTGCAGAGAATCTTCAACAGGGTTTCGTTTTACTTTACTTTTAAGCTTTATGTTATGATCAAATATTAATTTAACTCAATAAAAGACCTTCTTTTTAATTATGGATAAATGATTTTGCCATGCTATGCTAGCTAGCTAATGATCTATTTTGTTATGATTTATGTTGTGTTAATGAGAAGTTGTTGATTTTTTCCACAAGTTCCATTTTATTAAAAAATAATGAAATAAATTCAGGTAAAAGTAACACGAATCAATAAACATATTTCCTGAAATGCTAAATGTACCGATTCGGCGTCGTTATTTGCGGTTGTGAAATGTCCATTTAGTACAAATTCAACCATTTATCGATATGCGTCGTAAGTTTCCAAAACTAAATTAATTCAGCTTCATTCAATAATTCCGTTATCCAGATTGAGATCCTAAATGAAAACTGGACGTGAAACATTTGTTTCAATAAGTTTAAATGAGTTAAAACTTAAATTAAATGAGTTTAAATTCTAAGATATCCTAAAAATTAACGTTATATCGTCGTTGTCTTATATCGAGGTATGACTGTATACTAAAAGTGTAATTGGCATTGGCTTCAATTGGTATGTCGATCATCCAAATCGGTGCAGTAGTTAAAAAAAATTTTTTTTTGAAAAAAATCATTTTGGTTAAAATGAGGGAAAAATGATTTTTCGAACTAAAATAAAAATGGGCACCCTAATGAAAAAAAAAAGATTTAATATTTTGCGATAAGGAACAAAACAACCAATTTTCACGAAAATCTGAGAAGCATCGATTTGGCATGTGATGGCTGAAAAAAACATGTCAATTCCGCAGAACGCGTTTGAAAAATGTTCGTTGATTAGATTTTTCCACGATTGTATTGAATTAGGTTATTTATAAATTTTTATATATAATAAACATTTTTTCTCAATTCACAGTGCTCCTTTGATCGAGCTTTTTTGATTATTATTTATGTAGTTTCGTTACCAATCTGACATCACATTTCACCTTTTTTCATGTCTCTATCGATCCTCACGGTTGTGGGGCAATAAATACACTTTAATAAATTTTCCTCCGGGGAGAATGAAGATGAATATGCTTGTATACATTTTCAGCTCACAAAACTTTGGGCCTTGTTACTTCGGTCTCCACGGTGATAGGCTCGAAGCAATGTCTTATCATTGCTAGATTACGATATTTATAACACTGGGACAAGTCGTATAGTGCACCCGAGGCACAAAAGACACCACTATGTTATGAAGTAAAATGAAGGTCTCCGATGAGCTTTGGGACAACTAGGGCTTGTAAGACAGCAGAACATGGAAAAGTAATTTCCCCTTTTACTCCTCCCGCATCCTCCACCAGGACGCACTCCCAACAATGGGAAACAAAAGCGAGAACAAATTGCTGTCTCTTTGGCTGATGATGCTGGTGAACAAAATACAGACTCATGATTATTTTAGTTTTTCTTACCGAAGAAGCATAGTAAATGGGTCAGTTGGCGGCAAAAAGCAATTTTATGGATAGTGCTGCTAACGCGAGAAATATGTCAAACAGTGGGAAAACAACAGGGAAGGAATAGAGAACATTGTGTTGGGGGAATCGGATACCACAAACAAAAGGCTACGGTGAAGCTCATATTGCCTGCCAGCGGTTATTCCTCCATGAAGAAACTGGCGGTGCTAAACTGAATGAATGACATAATAACCACGCATCCAAGATGCGGCCGTGTCAAAATGGGATGGCGGAAAGGTTTATGTGTGATATTGCATTCACTTAGGCGTTGTTTGCAGCGTTATTAATGACAATGTTTCACTATATTTTTGGGTAGAGATATAAGATCATTGGTAAAGTTCAATGTGATTTCTGCCAGAACCACTAGCAAAAATAAATTTTTGTAGTCAGTTTTGTCCCACTTAGGAAGTAGCGAAGGATACCTGTGGTTTTACTCTTATAACATTTTATGAGTGTCTGGATCCTCAGTCAAATTTGATCTCACCTATTTTGATTTCATCCTCGGCGTAACGGATATGTACTATAATAAATGATGAGATGCGTATGACTATACCAAGGTTAATTAGCTTCCGCTGCAAGGGTATACGGTACAACCCAACATTTCATCGAACATTCTCCACTGCTATTCAGACTTCACTGCGAAATTCGGAAACCGGAATTGTTTGAAGCAATCATAAAAGTTTGTCTTCCCCTGAGCTGCTTGCTCTCATCCCACGGATTCAAAATTGTCAATTCAAATTCACTTAGTAAATTTTCTTCTCCGTTAAATTTCAAGAGGCTTTAAATTGCGGGATCAGTCGTCTCCAATGAAAATAGAATTGATTTTCGACTTCTCGGCACCGTAAGCCTCTCGTTCATCGCGCGCTTCGTTAACATCCAATCAAAGTTTAACATAGAACGATTATACGTAATAACCAATTTCCCGTTGCTTCTCGGACACACGGCACTAGCATAAATTTCCATTTTTAGTCACTGCAAAACAAAATATCGTAAGCTATTCATGGATCTGCGATTATTTTCCTTTCTCTTACCATCAAACAAGTATGCTAAAATGGAGAATCTATCGAGAGAAATAAAAGTACAGTAGCTTATAGCACTCAACATTATTCTCCTGGGGTAAGTAAAAGAATGATCGGGAATTGTGAAAATTATTAATTACGTGTTCCCGACGCACTGAAGCTTCTTATGATAATATTATGATGTCTCGGCGTTATTAGCTTTTTTATTTGATTAGCTTTCAATTCCCATCCAATCACGTATTGAAAGTCTCGTTAAGCAGTTGTACGAACGCTTCCTGAACAATTGACGAATCAAATTATTTTTTGGGGAATTAGAAACGATTATGATCTTTTCTATTGGATAGAAGTATGTGAGCATCTGACGATTGGAATCAAGCGTGTATCTCACCAAATACGCATGTACCTATCGATTTATTGCGCATGGAATAATATGCTCGTAAATTATTCATGTTACAAATGCAAATAACAACATCACGAGAAACAATGGATGGGCGTTTAAACCTGGATGAACCCGTCATTAGTGACATTTTAAGATAGAAAATTAAGTAAATTTTTGTGTTGTGCAGTTTGTCCCAAAGAGAGATTGAAAAAAAAGAATACACAAAATTTGACTGTAGCGGGAAATATCAAAAGCTTATACGACTCGTATAGCCTTTTTCATTCTAATCATGCAGTTTTCGCACTTTTTTCGTTTCCATCACATTTTCTTACACTTCGCTTTCCTCAAACTGTGCTCTTATTTTGTAAGAGATGCGCCGTTGCTTCATCGGGACATTCTGATAAAGACTACTTGTTGCAGTATAACCCCCGTTCAACATTCTCTCCATTCAAGATAACTTGAAAGCCACTCGTCTTCAGGGCCTCCACTTACGTATACTCCTTTTTTCGTACCCGTGTCTCTCGAGTGTTGTGTTCACCTCTTTTTTTTAAATGTTCTTGCTTTCGTTGTTGGAATTCCACCCTCTCAGCGTGATATTGTACATACATGGAATTCCATTATTGAACATGGATTGAATATAAAATTAAACCATCAATTTCTGAATTTTTAAATACCGTCTTGCTGATTATAATGTGTGTCGCAAGCAATATTATGAGTCGCGAGCCACATTACCCACCTAAATTGTTAAATAGTTACAAAACACTATTGGTAAAATGATATTTTTAGCACACTTCCTCAACGCCCAAAATCATGTTTGTAACATTGAATGAGTCTAAAAATAAAAAAGTGCTACCTTTCCATACTGGTACAGCATTTATTTAATATACTAGCTGACCATTCACATTTTCTTGCTGAGCGAGCGTTTGTGGGCCCAAAAGCAGTGCTGTTCATTGATTGATTTTCTTATTGACTCTTTACAATTTCCTTTTACTATAAATTTTCTAGAACTTCTTCCAAAACTCATCATTATAAAATCACATGATTTTCAGACACAATTTCTATCACTTACAAATAACATGTTTCTCCGTTACGAGAAATACATATTTGATACAGAGAATATAATAAAATGAAATCATCTCAAATCGGACAATTCCTTCCTCGAGTTTTGCGATTACCAATACATTTGGTGATTTTTAATCAAATGTAGATGTACAGTTTTGGGCAGCAAACAAATTGCAGTGAATTTAGCAAAAAATAATGAAAAAATCACTTTCTTTCCAACACTGTAGCTTGCAGCACAAAATACTGGTAATTGTTAATTTTCGAACGATGTATGATAGCTGTATGGACCTACGACAATTATGCGTTCAATATGTTATTATTCGAAAACGTGTTTTCAAAATTGCTCAAATGTTTCCGAACAAAAAATGTTTGTTTGCATGTTGACTTATGTAGCACATGGTGTAAAATGCGTAGCATCGAAAAAATCAATTTTGTTCATTTCGTCATGGTGTACAAAATAAAATGCTGGATTTTCTAAGTAGTTCTCTTCTACGACGATTGATTGGACTGGTAAAGTAAACTTCGAACCAAAACTGTCATTAAAGGTTTCGATGCTGAAAATTTATACTCTTCTTTGCCTCTAATTCATTACATATCGAACCTCTCTATGCATCATGAAGCAGCAGAATCATACGGACTGCGCAAAACGAATGAGACATATTCAGCTACTGCAACAGATCTTGACCCATAATTTTCAGCAAGTACTACTCTATGTAAATATTTAACTAACGAGATGCTCAAGGAAGGGTAGTCAGATTATATTTTTCATGAGGCTTTATTTTTTTGTTTTCTATTCATATTTGTTTTGTGTCAATCAAGTGCAATTAACAGGAAAGCTTCTGAAGATTATTCTTCAGTAAAATATACTCGTGTCTATATTCTCTGAATAGTAGTATAATTTTGGTGTTTGTGGGACACAAAACGTCAGATTACGTACTTATTTGGTGTATAAAATGATAAACGGAAAATCTTCCGCATAGCGAAAATAATAATTTTCCAGCGATTATTGCTCAGTCGCTGGAATCAAACTCAGAGAGTTCATTCACTTCTAATTTGTCTTCCAAATTTCCATAGTTAACCACACCTCCTCTTGATTCATTAACCAACAAAAAGCGTATTCAAGCAATGTTCTAGCAGCGAAAATCATTCAGTATGTTTCGAACTGTGATGAACCTCATAAGGGTCGGAGAAAACGCTTCACCGACCTACGAGAAGATAGTGCAGTGGCATTGGTGTGTCGAGTTCATGAAAGATTTCCCTCAAGCCCAAAAAGGAATCCATTGGAATAAGGCGACCAAGAAAGCACCAGCACCGAAAAGGCTTGAGGCATTGAAGATGGCCGCCACACACACACAACTCTTTTCGTTCGGAGGTCATCGAGTCAACATTAATTACTAGCGGGTGTCGAGGAGAAGAAAATCGAAAAGATGTCTTCGCTAGGGGAACTAGGGTAAGCCAGACCTTATAAGGGAAAATATTGTTTTGTGAGATCTGAGGGCATATATTGTTATGTTTCCTTCGCAGAATCATTGTCTAGATTATTTTCCACGAGATATAAGATATATCAGTGCTTTTAAACGGCAAAAAAGCTGACATAAAAACAGAGTTCGCCAACCAGTGGAGGTGAAACCCATGGGGGTAACACTGGCCCCTATTTTTGTCAATAAATATACTTGACACCAGCAGAACTAGTTTGAATGACAGACAGAAACTCTAACAAAGATAGCCTCTCTTGCAAAGGTGATGTTCTCCTGGGACCCACTCTCACAATTCGATTTTCTTGAGAACTGCGAGGCATCTAAAACAGATGGAAAATATGTCCCAATAACGTTCAACTAACTGGAAATCATGCCGTGGTTACTCCACTCAAAGGGTGACGATCTCACCCCAGCAGCATACATTTTAAGGAGACTATTTTTATTAATTTATTGCTTTAACATAACTTGACTCGAATCCCAGTGATAGTTAACATTTCAGGGGAAAAACTGTAGAACAACGAAATAGGATTTGAAACCTCGGTCAAGAATAGAAGCTTAAATTTCCACTACCGAAAAATTACATCCGGTTGCACATCATCGGCACTCGCATTTGTTTTCATTGGTATTTTAACATTTGACGAATTACGGTGGGTTGGATTTGATTTAAAACGTCTAAAATAATAAATAAATAATAAATACAGTGTTCAAAAACTTAGTTAATTAGAATTTTCTAGTAAAACTCACAATCTGCTTAGTCTGCTTAGTCTAAGTTCTAAGCAGAACTAACAGATTATTTGTCAGCAACGATGACATCTTTTCGGTTTCTTCACCACGACGCTCGACGCACTTGGTTGAAAAATTACAAAAAAAAAAAATTAAATTCATTCGCAGTATTATATTAAAAAAAAAAAACAAAACAAACTCTTTCGCTGGAAAGTAATTTATATTGCGTTGAAGCGAAAGAGTTTATTTTGTTTTCTATTTAAAATATAATACTGCGACCAAGTGTTTTTCATTTATGTTTGAAAATTAGTATAATTTATGTATGAAGACTAAGAAATTAGTTATGCACCAATTTTGCGTGATTGCTTCTTTTGCTGAATATTTTGCCTTCGCTACATACAAGTTGTTGAACGACGAATCTTGCCTTGCTATCCGTGTCTTGCATCATCCGCGTATAAATCATGACTGAGATGAAATTTCCAGCAGGTACTCATGTTTATAGATTTTTGTGATTTCAAGAATTTGTTGTTGTTGTCTTAAGTTATAGAGACCTAAAACTTCTTCAGTTTATTCGTCTCTATCAATAGTTTACTTGCAAAGCATACAACTCGTGGACATTTTATCTTTCGAATGAAGTGATAATCATTCCCCGAAATATTCATTCATCCATAAAATTGAGAATTAATTCAGATTCAACTTCAAAAAAATGATCACTAAAACAACGATAGTCCTACGTCAACGTTGCGGTTATACCACAGTTATAACCAACTTCCTGTTTTTTTCTCCTGAAAACACATGTCAATCGATGAAATTTTCCGTATAATTGAATCATGAACAAAATAGACTCATTTCTAAATCAAAGCTTTATTCTAGATTGAATTAGAGTTGGTTTGTTGGTCATTTGAAATGCTTTCCTAATATTTTTTGAGACAAAAATTACATCTGCCTTTTAATTATTGTGGATATTTATATACAGTCATTCCATATCAATCCGATACAGTGGTTCTCAGATTTTCGTGAAAAGTAGTGGTTTTGTTCTTTATCGCAAATTATTAGACCCGCAGTTTTTATTTTTTCATTAGGGTGGTTCGAAAAAGATATTTTATCGCCTTTTTCTCACAAATGACTTTTTTCGAAATTTTATAACTTTTACACTACAGGTCCGATTTTTAACCATTTTAATAAAATCGAAATGGTCACCCTAATATAAAAAATACGAGTCTAATGTTTTGCGATAAAAAACAAAATTAGCACTCTTCACGAAAATCTGAGAACCACTATATCGGTTTGACATGGAATGGCTGTATAGACGTTGCCAACATAGGCGCACTTTGATGCAATCATCCCGTCGTTATTGCTAACAACAAAATGCTGACGATTTCATTCGCGTGATATCTCGGCTTATGTCCAATCACTACAACCTAAACGCGCATCTTTATCGCATTGGGCTCGCAGCAAACAATCTTTGTGATTGTGGCGATGGCTACCACGACATCGAGCATGTTTTCTGGTCGTGTATCCGGTTCCATGCTGCTCGCTCTCAGCGCTCTAGAGCACTGAGAGCACAAGGCAGACAATCGGATATCCCCGTCCGGGATATCTTAGGTAGCCGTGATCCTGATCTTCTGCTTCATCTATACCTGTTCCTCAGAAACGCCGATGTCAACGTTTGATGATGTTTCCTCCGTTGTATCCCTGTATCATATCCCTCCTATCCAATCGATAAACTTTTACTTAGTCGCGGCAATACATACACATACTCTTTACAGATACACAGGCCGAAGGTTGTGCAGGCCACTGATCATTCAACAAGAGCCAAAGGTTGTACCGCTCATGGCAACTCTACACGAGCTGAAGATTGTACCGCCCTGGATTCCTCGAGTCAAGAGAGATGCACCACGATTGACATGAGATACAGACTAGGGGGGCGTCGCTGATCAATGGTCAGTTACACCCCAATAGGAAGTATCCCATGTCGGCCACACATACATAGTACTGGAGACTGCAACATCCCAATTATGAGATCTTTGTAATACTAATCTCGAGCCAACCGCGAGTAATCGGTTACATATTACTAACATAGTTGTAAGACAAAAATTGTCAAAATATTGGACTCCCGGCCCCGTCAGGCTAACGCCACATGTGCCTTAATAAAACATATATTTTGGAAAAAAAGTCACAGGAGGGCTGTGTCCGAGACACGACCGCATAGTTGACGTAGGATTCCGTTAGGCTATCTGTTGATTTTGGATATGTTTGAAGAATAACATCATTAAATTCTTTGATAATGATTTGGTGACCGTTTTGTTTGGTTGTTGGGTATTGTTCATTCACTTCACTAGTGTTTATTGAGTGATGATGACAACAATGATGACAGGAGGATGGTAAACAGTCATTGGATGGTGCATATCAGATAGAAGATGCCGAAGTGGAATGAGATATGATGAAAACCACCATCTTTGATCCTAGACGGGAAGCCCCCTGTGTTATGTATGGATGAAATAGAGGAAAAAGAACTCACCGATGTAATATAAGTAATATAATATGTAACAATTATCATTTTTTTTACATCAGTAAAAACATAATACTTTAATATAGAGAGAACATATTTGAAATGGAAAAAGTAGTTTTCATTTATAATGTTTTGCTTTTTGAGTGTTTATTCAACCCAATGCGAATTTTAATTGTACTAACAACACCTAATACTATATGCAGAGCACATGGGAAATCACTTTTTCGAATATTTCTTCACTTTTCCAATTTTTCTCGCCGTATGAAATTTCTTTGGATGAAAATGAACACAACAAAACAGACAGCTAAAAACCGAACGACCCGTTCTCGAGCGGGAACAGACCTTGGTTTTTATTTATGAAAATTTAAATAAATCGTTTCATAAATCAATTTATTTTTTACACAACTGCTAACATATATAATTTTACACTTACACTTGTGCTAAATTTTACACCATACACGATCGGTCATTTTTTATGAAATTTCATGAAGCAACCAACATTAAAGTTGCAAATTTAAATTTTATTTGCTAGAATTAATCGTATTACTCACCTTACTTGCAATATAAAAATACTCCCGAATTGCATATATTTGCAATGCCGATTTCCCCCAGGCAGCTTGGTTTTGATATCTCTGTTAGGGAACACATTCCGGTGGGAGCAAAAGCTCGCCCTACTTTCATGTGATTGCAATGTCGATTTCCCCCAGGCAGCTTGGTTTTGATATCTCTGTTAGGGAACACATTCCGGTGGGAGCAAAAGCTCGCCCTACTTTAATGTAATTGCAATGTCGATTTCCCCCAGGCAGCTTAGTTTTGATGTCCCTGTTAAGGAACACATTTGGTGGAAGCAAAAGTTCCCACTACTTTCATGTATTTACAATGCCGGATCCCCCCAGGCAGCTTGGTTTTGATGTCTCTGTTAGGGAACCGCCGCATGTGTCGTCAATTTCGACCAATCAGATGTGGGTATGTCCGTTAGTATAGGGGTTGAGAATTTTCAATTGTTCGATACCTAATTTCATGACATGTATTATTTTATTCAATAGAAAAAATTGTTATGGAATGCCGAAATTGATTGACGAAAAAATTTCATCAATCCATCATGAAATGACTGAGCAATAAGCGTTTGAAATTGGACAATTTTCAAAATGTGCTCGATTTTCGATTTTCAATTTGTACCCCAATATGTTCCCGAAAGACGTAATGCTACGTCAAAATGCTGACGATGGCCATCAATTCCCTGAAAATTGAGCTATCATCCCAACTCCAACGCGTTATCTTGTGCAAGCCAGGAAGTGGTGAATTTTCCATATGCACCTCCGCTGCGGGTTCACGTGTATCGGGAATGGTGAATGGCCTCGGGGCATTACAAGTTCTATTCTTCCCGGTCTGATGGAACATGCGAACCAAGATACTAACAATATGCCCACATACCGTGGTCTATTCTTGCCAGCATTCCAAGAAGCACGACGAAAAAAACTTTTGATCTCTATGTTGGACAGAACGCCTACCCACTCATCCGCCTCCAGCAGTGAGCGGCAGATTTTCTCGCTCGATATAGAATTTTAGGGGGGAAAAGGAAAAAATTAACATTGTTTATACTTCAGTGTTCCTTTTTTCGTTTGCATATTTTCTTCCAGTGACAATCCCTATGTATATTTGATCAACCCACAAGGGGAACACTAGACGACGCTTTTTCGCTTGTATTCTTCAGGATCTGTGTTTACCCTTCAAGTCAACGAGATATTTGCGACTGTTGATTGAACAAACTGCGTACGTCAGTATGTTAGCTCGAGTGTGTGAAAAACATTTGGCACATTTGGGAAAAGTATGTGTACTCCAAGAAAGGGTGAAGTTTTTGGTGATCATCAATTCACGCTTTAGCGTCTCGTGCGTAGGACAAAATGTTGAAAGAGCTTGTAATGGGATGAAACATCCTTGCGGGGCAAACATAAGATGTTTAATGTTGTCTGGAACTTTGCTTTTCTATTCTGGTTTTTATCTTTGTTTGTTCGAAGCTAACATTTTTCTCAGTGGCACAACATTCGCACGAAGGCAATTGACGTTGCGAATGGACGTGGGGGAGTGTTTTCGGGCCCCGCGTCACAAGAAAGATAAAGTGAAGATAAGTTTCAACAATTGTTCGCGAGTCTCAGCAATTTAGAGTGAACTGCATGATTGTTTTCGATATTCTGTATCGCTTCTAGTATATGAAGAAGGCTTCATTGATGGCAGACAAGTTTCAATGATATACAAATGAAATAATTCAAACATTTCTACTCGGGATATTTTTGTATTTCTTCAAACTTTTTTATAGGTGCATTATGCAATGTTTTAAGATATTATGTAGCTCATCACAAACCCCTTGCTATTGTATTTAAAATCGGTTAAATGCAAACGAGCGGTTTTAACAGGAAATTCGGTATGAATTTACATTTCACATGCATATTAAAACTACGCATACACAGAACCATTGCATCGGTGCTGGAAGGATTACTCTTGTAAAATGCAGATAATTCGTGAAATGCAATGTTCCAATGGTAACCACAGTAATTTGATAAATTTCTCAACGATTACAATACTATGAAGCCGACAAGCCGGAGAGAGCAAGAGACACAGATGTACATTAACCGGTTGCAATATTTTAGATCGAGAGTAGGTGCAATTCTGGAATTTTATGAAATTTGATTTACGTGGAATTAATGTAACCAAATAATGCATGGGTGAGGTTCAATTTTCATGTGATTTTTCCGAACTTATTAATTATATGTGAAGGACGGAAGGAGGATAACTCCCAAAGCGTACAGTCCAATTAGTTTAACATCTGTCATTTTGAAAATGATGAAAAAAATTATTGATCCTCATATGAAATTATCATATTTGAACAGGAGACCACTAAACAAATTACAATTTGCCTACCAAGCAGGTGAAACAACGGAAACAACACTTCACACGTGTTTCAAAAATACACCCAAAATTAATTTTGAGCATATATTTTGGCATCTCGATTTAGCTTGAGCTTGAGCTTGAGCTGGGGTAGACTATACACTTCGTAATTGCTCTCCGTGATTGACCTGAACCAGCGAAATTGCACAAAGAACACACCGAATGACGCTTGGGGCTAGCAAATCATTCTCATTGGGCAAATATCGGGGATTCGAGCATTTAATAGTCAATGATGACGCCGGCCACGTCCTTATAGTCACCAGGGGAAGGGAAAGAATGTTAGTATGATAACCGCCGCCCAAAGGCCATAAGGGTCGCCTCTATAGCGATTATCATGGAAGAGATAGTTGTTAGTGGGGAGAGGAATCAGGATTCACTGAGGTAAGTGATGTAATTGTGGAAACGCGAACTATCGCCGAAAAGAAATTCCGAAAATCTTATGTTTCACACCATTCAACGGAAAATTATTTTTGGGACACCTGATAAGTTAACCGACAGAATTATTCTATAAATAAATGAACCGGCGATATATTTCGTTATTTTATGTTTTGGCATTTCGATTTATTACATTAAATTATCCTAAAACTAATAGAAAAAGTATTACATCCAAATACTTGTATAGCATTTGTATAATATATATGGTATGGCATTATAAGATAATATGAGCGAGCGAAACAAGATACACATTGCGAAAAAGCTCGCAATAAAACTATTCGCGTACTTTGCCACATACACGGCCTAGACCGAGAAAGGTATATAACCATCTTCATTTATAAACCTGGCCATTTGAACTTTATTGTTGTGTTCAGGCACGAAATACTCAAAAAACTAAAATTCCAGTGTTTCATAACTATAGAACCAGATGAAAAAAGTCACATGAGGGTTGTGTCCGAGACACGACCGCATAATTGACGTAGGATTTCGTTAGGTTATCTGTTGATTTTGGATATGTTTGAAGAATTACATCGTTAAGCTCTTTAAGAATGATTTGGTGGACCTGAAAAGGGCCGTTTTGTTTGGTTGTTTGGTATTGTTTGTTCATTCCACCAGTGTTTAACGGGTGATGACAGAAGGATGATAAACAGTCGTTGGATGGTGCGTATCAGATAAAGGATACCGAAGTGGAACGAGACATGATGAGAACCGCCCTCTGTGATCCTAGACGAGATGCCTTATGTGATATGTATGGATGAAATAAAGAAAAAAAAATTCACCACTGTAATATAAGATAATTATTAATACCGAACACAATTATCAATTTTTCTCATCAGTAAAAACATGTTACTTTAATATAGGGAATATTTGAAATGGGAATTGTTTATTCAACCCAATGCGAATTTTAATTGGACTAACAACACCTAATACTATATGTAAAGCATATGGGAAATCACTATTTCTTCTCTTTTCCAATTTTTCTCGCTGTCAAACTTTCCTTGGGTGAAAATGAACACAACATAACAGACAGCCTCAACCAAACGATAAATCGTTTCATATATCAAGTCATTTTTAACCCCTTCACGTATTATTTAATACGTCACAAATCAATTGATTTCACTACTCTGCTCTGTTCTAGTGCCCTATGTTATGCAAGTACACCACGAGTGAGACTCGATGGTGTGCGGGGAAGGGTCAACACAACGGCTATCGTATACAATTTTACACTTACACTTGTGCTAAATTTTTCACAATGCACAATCGGACATTGATATGGAATTTCACGAAGCAATCAACATTATAGTTCCAAATTTAATTTTTATTTGTTAGAATAAATCGTATCACTCTCCTTACTTGCAATATGAAGATGTCCCCGACTTTCATGTATTTGAAATGTCGATTTCCATCAGGCAGTTTGATTTTGATGTCTCTGTTAGGGAACACATTTCGGTGGGAGCAAAAGCTCCCCCTACTTTCATGTATTTGCAATGCTGATTTCCCCCAGGCAGTTTGGTTTTGATGTCTCTGTTAGGGAACCGTCGCATGTGTCGTCAATTTCGACCAATCAGAAGTGGGTATTTCCGTTAGGATAGGGGTTGAGATTTTTCAATTGTTTGATAGTAAGTTTAATGATATATATTATTTTATTCAATACAAAAAATTGTTATGGAGTGCCGGAATCGATTGACGCAAAAATTTCATCAATCCATCATGAATTGACTGAGCAATAAGCGTTTGAAATTGGACAATTTTCACGATGAGCTCGATTTTCGATTTTCAATTTGTACCCCAATATGTTCCCGAAAGACGTAATCCTACGTCAAAACTATCACTCCTATACAAAATTAACGTCAATTTCACATGAGTTACAATAAGTTTCAAATTCGTAGGTCATCTTTAGTTCTCAATCAGTTTAAATATCCCATTCGGGGTGGTTGTAGTGTGTATTTCGTTCTACGCAGAGGATACTGCTCGTTTAAGCTCTTCAAATCACTCATACAGCTGGTAAGCTGCAAAAACAGCACTAAATGATTTTGAAGTAGGGTAAATGATCTTGGTTTGTCCGGTTTGGGCTGTTGTCGATTTTTCTCCATGAAAATCCCATATAATCGATACGAGTTTGGGTTTGTTGAAAAGCCCCAAGTCTCTAGTTGCTAATACTACCATGAGGCGTAGAAATTATTCAAATTTTTATGTTTTTAACGATTTTCCTCAAAGAGGAATTATGATCATGGTTTGACCACCTCTGATCATGGTTTGCCCAAAAAATGAGCATGGTTTGTCCGGTTATAGAAATCACAATTTTTGAATGAAAACATTCGAATTCTCAAGTAGATGTTGCATTTATCATTGCTTGAGTTTACTGTTATCATATTGATCCATTCATAATTTTTGCTTTCTTCAGAATATTGCATTTTCTTGGGCATTTCAAAAGTGTTCACCTTAACACACTCAACATAGAGAAGCTTTATTTCTGCTATTCGCGAAGGACACCATAAACAAACTGCAGCGCGCCAAGCGGTTGCCATAGAAATCATGTGGACAAAACAACATTATTCAATTGAACAACTCATGATCAGAATTGAGTTCATCAAAATGCGTTAATTTAATGGTTTAGCTATTTAAATCTAATACAAATGGTGTGCAAGAATGACGTTTACAATATTTGTAAGTGTTATAATCCAGAAAAGGTCTGAATACGTGCGAAATAATCATCTGGTGATCGAATAAAGCTTAGCTCGAATGAGGGGCGCATTGACACCAACAGATGATGTATTTTATAACGCTTTAAAACATGTGATTCCGTAAAAATATACTATAAAACTACTGTAAATCATGAAAAAGACTATTTCATTTGTATGTTTTGACACATTCGATTACCTGATTTGACAAAGGTGTGCTGAATTAGAGTATTCAAAAAAGTGGACAAACCATGATCATATTTTCGACTGGACAAACCAAAATCATTTACCTTACTTCGTTGCACTTCTGACTGTGCATTCGTGCTGACGAAAAGCTATCTGAACCAGGCCTTTTTGTAAATATTTCTCCCAAACCATCAAACTGTCGCCTGAAAAGTTACGAATTGAAAAATTACATGACACGTTCCGTAAGTCCTTCTAGTGTGAATAAATTCTATCCAAGGTAAGGTGAAGGTGGAAGCTAGCCATTGTAGTAGTATAGGTAAACCCACGTGTAAAAATGAGGCAATAGTGTTTGTGAGAGAAAAGCAAAGCACACGTAGATAGATTCATTCTCTTATCAGACTGTGTGGCGCTTCATTGACACGAGTCTTTGAATACATTTGAAAAAAAAGTCACAGGAGGGCTGTGTCCGAGACACGACCGCATAGTTGACGTAGGATTCCGTTAGGCTATCTGTTGATTTTGGATATGTTTGAAGAATAACATCATTAAATTCTTTGATAATGATTTGGTGACCGTTTTGTTTGGTTGTTGGGTATTGTTCATTCACTTCACTAGTGTTTATTGAGTGATGATGACAACAATGATGACAGGAGGATGGTAAACAGTCATTGGATGGTGCATATCAGATAGAAGATGCCGAAGTGGAATGAGATATGATGAAAACCACCATCTTTGATCCTAGACGGGAAGCCCCCTGTGTTATGTATGGATGAAATAGAGGAAAAAGAACTCACCGATGTAATATAAGTAATATAATATGTAACAATTATCATTTTTTTTACATCAGTAAAAACATAATACTTTAATATAGAGAGAACATATTTGAAATGGAAAAAGTAGTTTTCATTTATAATGTTTTGCTTTTTGAGTGTTTATTCAACCCAATGCGAATTTTAATTGTACTAACAACACCTAATACTATATGCAGAGCACATGGGAAATCACTTTTTCGAATATTTCTTCACTTTTCCAATTTTTCTCGCCGTATGAAATTTCTTTGGATGAAAATGAACACAACAAAACAGACAGCTAAAAACCGAACGACCCGTTCTCGAGCGGGAACAGACCTTGGTTTTTATTTATGAAAATTTAAATAAATCGTTTCATAAATCAATTTATTTTTTACACAACTGCTAACATATATAATTTTACACTTACACTTGTGCTAAATTTTACACCATACACGATCGGTCATTTTTTATGAAATTTCATGAAGCAACCAACATTAAAGTTGCAAATTTAAATTTTATTTGCTAGAATTAATCGTATTACTCACCTTACTTGCAATATAAAAATACTCCCGAATTGCATATATTTGCAATGCCGATTTCCCTCGGGCAGCTTGATTTTGATGCCTCTGTTAGGGAACACATTTCGGTGGGAGCTAAGGCTCCCCTTACTTTCATGTGATTGCAATGTCGATTTCCCCCAGGCAGCTTGGTTTTGATATCTCTGTTAGGGAACACATTCCGGTGGGAGCAAAAGCTCGCCCTACTTTAATGTAATTGCAATGTCGATTTCCCCCAGGCAGCTTAGTTTTGATGTCCCTGTTAAGGAACACATTTGGTGGAAGCAAAAGTTCCCACTACTTTCATGTATTTACAATGCCGGATCCCCCCAGGCAGCTTGGTTTTGATGTCTCTGTTAGGGAACCGCCGCATGTGTCGTCAATTTCGACCAATCAGATGTGGGTATGTCCGTTAGTATAGGGGTTGAGAATTTTCAATTGTTCGATACTTAATTTCATGACATGTATTATTTTATTCAATAGAAAAAATTGTTATGGAATGCCGAAATTGATTGACGAAAAAATTTCATCAATCCATCATGAAATGACTGAGCAATAAGCGTTTGAAATTGGACAATTTTCAAAATGTGCTCGATTTTCGATTTTCAATTTGTACCCCAATATGTTCCCGAAAGACGTAATGCTACGTCAAAATAACGATTCAATAGTAAAGCAAAATGTATGAATGATATGTTCGGATGAACAATTGCAAATATAAATATAGATAAAAGCTGCATTTGCATATGAAGTATAATTCTGATTATACGCGAGCGTAACATGAGCAAATTTATAACACATGCGAATTGGGGCTCTTTTGGTATTAACAAGTTCTTCCGCATAGTAACTCGATGTTGATAATTCCTTAATATTTTCCTTGTAGAGCCTTAACCATTCTCTTCGTTGGCCGAGGCATTTTGATTGAATGTAATACTTTTGCGTTTACTGTTTTTGAAAGCATAGACAGCCGTGGCAGTGTTCCGAGCTCCGTAATACAATTTTCTTACCCAATGTTAAAGTTGCTAAAACTTACATTATAGTCCCATTAAACTTACATTATAGTCCCATACTATAACAAAAGATTATAGTATGACACACATATTTTTTTTTTTTTTTTTTTTTTATTTCTGTATTATAGTGACTTTCAACACATTTGGCTGGTTCGTCACTTTTACCTTCCATTTCGGAAGAATGTCGGGAGTGAGAATTGAACTCGTGACCCTTAGCGTGAGAGGTATGGATGTTACCGCTACGCCAGATCGCCTCCACATGACACACATATCACCACCGAATTATGGTACATAGCATCGGTGTTGATCATATCTAAATCAATAACGTTGCAAATTGGACGCTTCGATTGGAAGAGATATCCAGTGAGAGGACCAATAGAAACTATCTACACGGATACACGGCTCAAAGTTGGAAGCCACTTGAGCGCAAGTTTGAGTTTAAGTAGCATACCGATACCTATATATAAAAAAGTTATGAAATAAAAATATGCAATACAGACTCACAAATTATTTTATCTGTTACGTAAATTTTCTATTTCACGGTTATTTTTTTGTTTATCGTGTTTAAAATAATATTTTAAAGCTATACATAGATTGATATCTAAAAAAAGAAGGTGCGCCACTGAAAATGGAAATGGCTCATAGTTTATGTGAGTTACTTCCAGAACACAGATTTCAATGAAGTTCAACTATACGAAAAAATGTGGATGTTCGACAGGGTAGTTAAAACCACCTCATAGATGAATACGTACTTATGGTGGGCAGAAAATTTGAAGCGAAGCGTAGAAACAACAACTTATCCCTAGAAAAGTGAATAATGAGAATAGACAGAACATAACGATAAGCATGACTACCAATCAAGTTCAACACCGACACCATCGTGGACAACAGAAAGTAATGAACATCACACTCTACCAATCAGTTCAATAGAATGAATTAGTCCGATGTAGAACTAAACATCACACTCCAAAGTAGACTGCACTGCAACGCGGAAAATTAACTCAATATGCTGCGAAAGATATTGTTGTTCATATTGGTTTATTTCCATTTATATAAAAAAAAAAAAAAATATTAGATAAAACAATTATTCAAGATTGTCAATTTAGAAAGTTTTTTCTGTAGTCAGTCTACCTCATTTCTCTGTACAAATGTTCCTGCTTTAGAAAAAAAATCGTTCGCATGGAACATATTTGATACACAGTCTTTTTTTCATCAGTGCATATCAATAGAAGTAAATGCATCTCCAATCTCCCTACCACACTAACGGACCCATGGTTCTAGCTAGTAAAGGATGATTAGATCGATTTTTCTTCATCAACTTTTTCTTAAATCAACAACTCAACTGCAAAAACGTTCAAATTTTAGTTTGCTGTGAAATCCGACAGATAAGGTTCTGATCTATCTTCCACATTGTCAAATATAGTTGGGAAGGTGTTTGCAGCTAAGATACGATCAAGGCGCCTAGAAGTATATCCAAAGGTGGGCCAATATGCTAAAACCGCTCTGCAGCCATCTTGGAAGTCTACTGTGTTTTGTTTGTAAACAAAACACAATAAGCTTGCGCCCAAGCTCACTCGTGATCAGTCTGTCTCTTTCACGCTTCAAGCAAATCATTCCCCTTCTGCTTTCTTCCGTACAATTTGTATATACCGCCTAACCAACTTAGTGACGAAACGGCCTCACCTAGTACCATAGACCCGTATTGTTTACGATGAAGAGAAAGAGAGAGAGAGAGAGAAAGAGAGAGAGAGAGAGAGAGAGAAAGAGAGAGAGAGAAAGAGAGAGAGAGAGAGAGAGAGAGAGAGAGAAAGAGAGAGAGAGAGAGAGAGAGAGAGAGAGAGAGAGAGAGAGAAAGAGAGAGAGAGAGAGAAAGAGAAAGAGAGTCGATGTAGAGAAATCGATGATGTAATTGACGCCCCTTTCATAACTGCATATAGATTAGAAGAGAAGCGATCAGTGCTCAATTATTTTGTTTATTTAAATAATTTGCCATCTAACTATTCTATCGAATTTGGTTTTATGCCGCACAAATAATTCGCCACAAAGAGTAAAAAAAAGCATTTCAAGAATGTTCAAATTTTCTGCCCACCCTAAGTACGTATTCATCTATGAGGTGGTTTTAACTACCCTGTCGAACATCCACATTTTTTCATAAAGTTGAACTTCATTGAAATCTGTGTTCTGGAAGTAACTCACATAAACTATGAGCCATTTCCATTTTCAGTGGCGCACCTTCTTTTTTTAGATATCAATCTATGTATAGCTTTAAAATATTTTTCACACAATAAACAAAAAATAGCCGTGAAATAGAAAATTTACGTAACAGATAAATGAATTTGTGAGTCTGTAATGCATATTTTTATTTCTTAACTTTTTTAATATTAGGCTGTCAAAAAAGTCCTGCGGTATTTCCGCGAGGTGTCATTGTAAGCGCGTAGTTCTAGTTGTACTCATTGTATCGAGTCATACTATAGCTTGTTGGAAAGGCGCTATAAGTATATAGTTCTTGACAGTGTTTTGTTTGGTTAAGTCGTTCGTGAGTTATAGTGTCGCAAATATGGAGCAAAATAAAGAAAAAATCCGACATATTTTACAGTACTACTATGACAAAGGCAAAAATGCATCTCAAGCTGCCAATAAAATTTGTGCAGTTTATGGACCCGATACAGTTTCCATTTCCACCGCACAACGATGGTTTCAACGTTTTCGTTCTGGTGTAGAGGTCGTCGAAGATGCGCCACGCTCCGGAAGGCCTGTCGTCGAAAATTGCGACAAAATCGCTGAATTAGCCGAGAAAGACCGGCATAGTAGCAGCCGTAGCATCGGCCAAGAGCTGGGGATAAGTCATCTAACCGTTATTAACCATTTGAAGAAGCTTGGATTCACAAAGAAGCTCGATGTATGGGTGCCACACACGTTGACGCAAAAAAACATCTTTGACCGTATCGACGCATGTGAATCGCAACAAAATCGACCCGTTTCTGAAGCGGATGGTGACTGGCGATGAAAAGTGGGTCACTTACGACAACGTGAGGCGCAAACGGTCGTGGTCGAAGCCCGCTGAAGCGGCTCACTGCCAGCTGTACTGCCAACAACTGGACCGCTTGAAGGTAGCACTCATGAAGAAGAGGCCATCTTTAATAAACAGAGGCCGCATTGTCTTCCATCAGGACAACGCCAGGCCACACACTTCTTTGGTGACGCGCCAGAAGCTTCGGGAGCTCGGATGGGAGGTTCTTTTGCATCCGCCGTATAGTCCAGACCTTGCACCAAGTGACTACCACCTGTTTTTGTCCATGGCGAACGAGCTAGGTTGTCAGAAGTTAGCCACAAAAGAGGCCTGTGAAAATTGGCTATTCGAGTTTTTTTCCCAATAAGGAAGCGAGCTTCCATAACAGGGGTATTATGAAGTTGGCATCTCGTTGGGAACAAGTCATCGAACAGAACGGCGCATATTTGACTTAAAACAGATGATTGTAACTAATTTTATGAACAAATGAAAATTCAAAAAAATACCGCAGTACTTTTTTGACAGCCTAATATAAGTATCGGTATGCTACTTAAACTCAATCTTGCGCTCAAGTGGCTTCCAACTTTGAGCCGTGTATCCGTGTAGATAGTTTCTATTGGTCCTCTCACTCGATATCTCTTCCAATCGAAGCGTCCAATTTGCAACGTTATCGATTTAGACATGATCAACACCGATGCCATGTACCATAATTCGGTGGTGATATGTGTGTCATACTAAATATAATCTTTTGTTATAAACTCAAAATCCACAGTCTAAACACCCATATTAGTCGAGAACTAATCTATCTTCTATCTATATATATATAAAAATGGATTTCTGTCTGTGTGTCTGTCTGATTCTTATGGACTCGGAAACTACTGAACCGATCAACATGAAAATTGGTATGTAGGGGTTTTTGGGGCCGGGGAAGGTTTTCGTCATAGTTTGAGACAACTCCCGGACACCGGAAATTAATCAAGCAAACTGAATCAAATTTGGCATGTGGAGGTTTTAGGGTGCAATAAATGATTCTATGGTGGTTAGGCTCTCCATCCCCCTCTCTTTGGGGGGAGGGGACTGACCATACAAATAAACACAAATTTCTGCATTACTCGAGAATTAATGAAGCAAACTGAACCAAATGGATGTGGAGGTTTTAGTGGGCAAGAAACATTTCTAAAGTAGTTCAACACTCCTCCTACCATTCTGAGGGGGGGGGGATGTTTCTATGATGGTATGACACCCCTTCCTCCTCTGGAATGGAGTGGGGGTTCCATAAAAATATTATAAATATTTCAAACAAAAATATTCCAACCAAACATTACGATTGAATATTTTCGGAGAACTCTGAAATAAAAAGGGAAATTCGGAAAATTAAATTCCCATATGTTCTACAATTACATAGTGACAAGTGCTGTTAGTCCATTTGATGTTTGCGCTAGCGAAATTGATCGTTGTTCGAAACTGGAAATAGATTTTGATGTGATGAAACTCACTTTTATATCTTCTTCTATCTATACCAATAAAAAAGTATCGCCGAATGTGTTGATAAGAGCAGAACTCTAGGAAGGAATTGTCCGATTTAGGGCTGTCTTTATTCTATCATATTTTCTGTATAAAACATTTATTTCATGTAACGGAGAAACATGTTAAAAATCTTGAACGAGAATTGTGTCTGAAAATAATCTGATATTATAATGATGAGTTTTGTTAGAAATACTAGGAATTTAATAGTAAAAGGTAAATTCAACGGGGTCGATTAGAAGATCAATCAATGACCAGTTCTGCGATTAGACTCATGAACTTGCTCATAGTAATAAAACGTGAATGTTTGAAGGTATTGATAACAAAAAAAAACAATCTTGGGCGGGACGAAGTTTGCTGGGTCTGCTAGTAGTAAATGAAATGGTAAATAAAGTAAATAAAATGCCCTTGAAAAAAATTCTGTCGAATATTATCTGGATGATTAAACGATGTTTAATTGGTGATGAATTGCTTTCAAAGCCTTAGGAACGCTTCTGGTAGACCGTCGTTTCTCGGAGATTTTCTGAAGACGCTGGATATTTTTGACAAATAATTTGCCAAATAAAACAATTTTGAAGAAGTAGCATTTTAAGCTGAACTTTTTTTTTGCATGGTCGGATTATAAAATAAATCCGACCATTCCGTGCCAAACCGGTTTAGTGGTTCTCAGATTTTCGTGAAAAGTGGTAGTTTTGTTTCGTACCTATTTTTTGACGTAGAACTACGTCTTTCATTAAGGGTGCCAAATCAGAAAACAGGTCACGTTTTTATGAAATAAAGTTAACGTTAATAACTATTTTTGCCGCAAACGGATTTTGACGATCTACATACCAAACGAATGGTAAATTCCCTATGATTTGTTTAATATTCTATACATCACCAGTGTAAATGTGTAAATGTGTAAATGGTTAAAATTCATGAAAACTATAAGCGTTTCCATTTTCCCATACACTTGTTCTACTGATTTGTGTGCTTTCCCGAACAGAGCTGTCAATAACGAGCAACTTATCGATGAGCAACGAAGGGGAAATCGTAATATTTAAAGTCTCCGTGAACAAAGGAAAGGAAGAAGAACGAAGGGGAATATTTGCCTAGAATGTAAACAGTGGATCTCGCTGAGGCAAACTTTCAGTCTCGTTCTGTTTTCAAAGCAATGAACATCGCTTGTTCTTCCTTGTTTTGTGTCATCACATGCCTTCGTTTTGGGTTGAGCTGTGCACTCGACCAAGTTATCCATTCGCTGATGTCTCTGGCATTGCAATCATTGCATCAATCTGACGACATTAAATTACATTACATTACAAAATAAATGTTCTGGAATTTGGTCTGTGGTTTAGTTTCGCGTGGCGGTAGCAAAACTCTCTCCACCAAGGATGACAGCTAAGCTAATCTAGACCGGCAATATTAACAGAAAGGAGACAAAACGGAGATAAGTGTGTGTATATTTAGTCGCTTCAAGCCATCCGTAAATATAAAAATTGTATTGATATCAACACAATTTTATTCTATTGATTTTCATGACATGAACGCTATGACTCAGGAATAACATTTTATTGGATGGTTTTTATAGCTGCTTCGATGATGTTGTTTGGCATCAGTGTCGAAAGAATAACGATGTTTTCACTAATACAAACAAAACCATTGCCGAAGATTGAAAAATGAAAACTTAACTTTCAGAGCACTTGCTCGAGTTTTTCGACGTTTTTCACTATACAGTGCGACAGCAGATGAAAATGTGATATTTTGTGAGTAATCGATTAGAGTTTGGTTGATATTACTTGATGGGAAGTGTGCGAAAACAATCATTTTCTTCACACTGTTTTGCAAAATTATTGATTTCCGGGTGAGGGGTGAGGGAGGAAGATGAAAGAAATGAGCGCCATTGTGGCAGTCATTTGTGGCTAGCTTCCACCTTCACCTTAAATTTCTTTTATCAGAGAAGTTCTCCTGAAATAGTGAATTCATGGGATTAGCTTCCACAAGGTTGACGTGGGACTACCTTAGCTTAGCAACCATTCGTTTGTATTGATTAATTTCTTGATTGAATGAAAATGTTTTCAAATTCATTTGAATTCAATATATTTGCTTTGTGAGTAAAAGGATTGAACAAATGCCATGTATAGTCAATTCATGCATTGTGATAGATTGTTCTTCGTTACAAGTAACTTTAAACAAAATATATGTTCGGAAGAGTTATCAAACGTTTGATGAACCAGCCTAAGGCTGAAAATCTCTCTAATAAAGACAAAAAAAATATCAAACGATTATTTTATCTACATTTCCCTCTGAAGTTTACATCCCAAAAGTGTACGTACTTCACGAATCGCGAATTTGCTTGTAACTGGAAAGTTCATTCGCTTCCAGGTTTCTAAGTTTAGAAGATCGTGTTAGAATAGACATATTCCAGTCTGCACAAAGGCAAGCGAGGACAAAAGTACTCGCAGTTTGCATTCATTTGCAGAGCCGATTTTCCCAGAAACCTTGGTTTTGAAGTCTGTGTTAGGAAAACTCATTTCAATCGGAATAAAAATATCCCCGACTTACATGTATCTGCAATGTCAATTTCCCCAAGCTCCATGGATTTGAAGTCTGTGTTAGGGAAACACATTTCAGTCGGAACAAAAATAACCCCGACTTACATGTATCTGCAATGCCAATTTCTCCGAGCTCCTTGGATTTGAAGTCTGTGTTAGGGAAACGCATTTCAATCGGAACAAAAATACCCCCGGCTTGTATTCGCAATTCCGGTTTTCCCACGCACGCTATATGGGTTTGAAGTCTGTGTTAGGGAAACACATTTCAGTCGGACCAAAATATAAAATGCTGATTTCCTTCAGGCACCTTGGTTTAAAAATCTCTGTTAGGGAACACATTTCGATGGTAGCAAAAGCTCCCCCTACTTTCATGTGTTTGCAATGTCGATTTCTCCATCGCTGCTTGGTTTTGAAGTCTGTATTAGAAACGTTCTTCGGTGAGAACAAAAGTCTCCCTACTTTCATGTATTTGCATTGCCGATTTCCCCAAGGCTGCTTGGTTTTGATGGCTGTGTTAGGGAAACCATAAATCGGGCCAATGAAAACGAGGTAGTTAGGGCGTTTAGATAACGCCTAATATTTTACAGTTATTAAATTGTTAATCTAATGAAAACTAACATTTTGTTAATTGTGATAGATGCGTAGAAATATTCCCTATCAATTGATGCAAACATCTTTCCGATCCAGTAAGAAATGTTCGAGTTATAAGCATTCGAAATCTTTCATTTTTTCCTGCATTTTTTGTGTTTAGATTTTCATTTTACCCCCCATATATTCCGGTTAGACGTAGTCCCACGTCAAAAAGAGATGTCTACAAACATTTTAAAGCTTTTAACATGTTAAGCCAAGTTGAGCTTTTTGGTAGAAATGCGCTGACTGTCGAATTTCTGATTATTTTTTATTTATACAATGAGTATCTTTGGGAGCTGGGACCGACACTGATATTGTGCAAACGCTCTTGATTCGGACTGAGTGGAAAGCGCAGCAAGAAAAATTTTGGGTTCAACGTGTTAAAACATCTCATTTGACCCTCCAGCACATGAAAAGCATTATTTACGCCGAAGATGAAATGTTCCTGCCTACGCTAGTTTGGATGTAAAGACATTTCCATGTTATCCAATTGCGAAAAAAAAAATGACAATGGAGATCTGTTCACAAGTAACGAAATAACATTGAAAAGTTTCAATTCTGATAACTGCAACTATCAAAAACGAATGACCCACCTTTGCCACCTTTTAAATAATTCAGAATAACGAATTGTTTCGATTTTGTTCATGAAAATAGTGTCGAAAGAAGATATTTAACTAAGCACCGAATCACCGTATTCCGTTTTCGAATAAAAATTGTCTATCATAGGGAAAACTCCCTATACATTCATCGAACGACATCCATCGCAATTCGTTGAATACTACAGTGGAAAACGGATAAAGAACAAAAATCAGAATATCCGGATCGCTTCGATTGCTTTCGGAGTGTTAATTCAATTTGCTGCGGGCTGGTTGGAGAGGTGGCATAATTCTCGGAGAAAGAAGAGTGTCCATTGAATGTTTTCTTCTTTTTCTTCTTGGAGACATGGCAAATATGCAGCCGAAAAACGTTTACCTCTCGGGGGAAAAAGAAAAAAGAAAAGAAAGCAGGAAAGCATGTTTATCATCCTCCCTTTACTGCTAATGGGAAAAGTTTTCGTGAAAAAAAGGATTCCCACTTGGGTGAAAAAGTGGTGAATGGGTAATTCTATATCCCGTATTTTATCACCACCAGTTGCGCCGCGATCCCTTTCGCTGGCATTCAAACCGTGCCTACAACTATGAGCTCGCGTTCCCCCACTAGATCGGAAAGTTTCACCTCGAGCAGCAATCGGACAGGTGTGGTACAATGTCTGGATGGCGGGATCAATATCTTAAGGATGGGAATCATGTAAACATAATATTCGATTATGAGAACGGATGTAGTAGATACGTTCGCTCTGCGATGTAGGATAGGCATGAACCTTGGAAAACACTTGAAAAAACAAGCGTCGAAAATTATTTTCAAATTAAATAATTCCTCTTAAAAATAATTTTCCAGATTCATCTCTGCTACTACTGCTGCTGCTGTTCCACTAGAAAAAACTTTTTCACTTCTGTCTTTTTCACTTTTTCACTTCTGTCAGATCACTTACACCGTGGGAATATCGCCTCGAGCCTTGTTTCAAGTGGGTCACAACTCAGCAGCCAACTTCAAAACAACACACAAAAAGAAAGGCGAACCGTGTGCCTTTCCGAGCGCCATGAAGGTCAAAGAGGAATTTATGTTGAAGCCTCTCGACACTTTCTTCCATTAGTGTGCTATGAATGAGATGCCATCGATTCACTGATTGCTGAGAGCAAAAAGGGGTTTTCGTTATCACGAAGAAAGTTGCGATAGCATTTCACAATAGTATGACGAAGGAAATTGCTGATTGCGACGATATCGACAACCGGTTCTTCTCCATAGTTGAATAGAACATTTTCAATAGATTTCTATAAATAAAGTTCTCAAATGGGAGAAAATCGTATTTTCTTTGCAACGACAGGACGTCTCGATATTTGTTCATTAATGAAAATACAGACAAAATAATATTTAACTACTATGCAGATACAGTGTAGTTCTCCAATGATTTAAAACGAGAGTATGATTGGGTATTGCTATTCAAACGCTCTTTACTGATTTATTCATTTTATTTTATTTTCTCAATGAAATCTAATATGATACAGAATATTTTTATAACATACAGTTGGCTCATTTTCAACTGATTCGTTTTAAGTCTCCAATAGTTTTAATCCAACGAAACCACTATCACTCCCGCTCGGCCGGAATGCATTTATAACATTCTTAAATTTACTATCGTATAAGTTTACCTTTACCTTTTCTTTCTGCACTACTCGCCGTAAGTAACGTTAATAGTAATAGTAATAGTAATAGTAATAGTAATAGTAATAGTAATAGTAATAGTAATAGTAATAGTAATAGTAATAGTAATAGTAATAGTAATAGTAATAGTAATAGTAATAGTAATAGTAATAGTAATAGTAATAGTAATAGTAATAGTAATAGTAATAGTAATAGTAATAGTAATAGTAATAGTAATAGTAATAGTAATAGTAATAGTAATATTAATAGTAATAGTAATAGTAATAGTAATAGTAATAGTAATAGTAATAGTAATAGTAATAGTAATAGTAATAGTAATAGTAATAGTAATAGTAATAGTAATAGTAATAGTAATAGTAATAGTAATAGTAATAGTAATAGTAATAGTAATAGTAATAGTAATAGTAATAGTAATAGTAATAGTAATAGTAATAGTAATAGTAATAGTAATAGTAATAGTAATAGTAATAGTAATAGTAATAGTAATAGTAATAGTAATAGTAATAGTAATAGTAATAGTAATAGTAATAGTAATATTAATAGTAATAGTAATAGTAATAGTAATAGTAATAGTAATAGTAATAGTAATAGTAATAGTAATAGTAATAGTAATATTATTATGATGGTATTAATAGTAACTTGCGCCAGTAACACCGACTGAGTGCATCCTATGGTTTACCTTCCCCACAAACACATTCTTAAATTCCCGAGATATTTATGAGAGGTTATAGAGTTCTCTGTATCTATCCTCAGTAAATGTCGAACTAACATTCCTTCCCTTTCTTAGCAGTTGCAAAGACGTGGCCAGGACAATTGGAGGAAGCATGCCTTCATCTAAGAGATACCTCCAATCATCAGCAACGGATGGATGCTAGTTTCTAACTTAACAGTTATGAATTCGTACCACGTACGATTTGGTGCAACTTGCTCGATGCTAATGCTAATGCTAAATGCAATCCAACGAAATTTTATTGCGTGGTTGTTTTGGATAATTTTATGCAAATTCTAATTGAATTTCAGGCCAGTTCTAATTCATGGTAATGAAAACTTTGGTGTTGTACTGCCATGAAAAGATATTATCCGTTTTCCACTCGACTGGCAAAAGAGTTCTTTTTTTGAAGTAGAACTACGTCTTTCATTAAGGGTGCCAAATCATAAAACAGGTCACGTTTTTATGGAATAAAGTTAACGTTAATAACTATTTTTGGCGCGAGCGTATTTTGACGAACCAAAAGAATCGGAAACTCCCTAAGATCGGTTTTTATGCTATATATTACAATCCCCTGGTGTGTGAACGGTTTGAAATGATGAAAACTAAAAGCATTTCCATTTCCCATACATTTGTTCTGCTCATTTGTGAGGTTCCCTACTCATACCGCCAATCAGTGTTGCACACGTACAGATTTGTCTGGAAAGGTACAGTTTTCTTCGTTATTTTTGGTACAGATTCTGTACGGTACAGATTACAGATTTTCATCAAAAAGTACAGATTGGTACAGATTTTTTCCGCGTGTGGAATTTCTCTCGAAAATTTTATTGAATGATACTACGCAATCTAAATTTAGAGAGACTATGTATAAGCATCATCAAATACACGAGTGATTCGAGGCTAGCGAAAGTTAATGTACATTGAATTCGACTCGGATTGCGTCACCTCAGCAGCTTAGGGTCGTCTCGTCGTCAGATGGTGGCTTATATTTTCCCTTCTGGTACAGATTAAAATATGGCTACACTGCCGTCAATAACAAGCAACTTATCGGCGATCAACGAAGGGTAATGATTTAAAGTCTCCGTGACCAAAGAAAAGAAGAAGAAGAACGAAGGGAAATATTTGCCTAGAGCATGAATATTGGATCTCGCTGAGGCAAACCTTCAGTATCGTTCTAGATACGAAGCAATGAACATCGCTTGTTCTTCCATGTTTTGCGTCATCACATGTCTTCGTTTCGGATGAAGCAGTGAACGCGATCAAATTACTTATTCGCTGATTTCTCTGGTATTGTAATCATTACATCAAATGACGCCATTCCATTAAGGTTCTTAACTACACAATTGTGTGGGAAACCATCAAACTAGACTATCATCGACTCACCAAGAAAATAATAGTTTAGTAATTTTGTTTGTGATTTGGTGTCGCTATCTTCACCAAGGATGACAGCTAAGCTAATCGAGACTGGAAATATAACTAGAAAAGGCTTCTGCGGAGAAGAGCGCGAAGCGGAGATAAGTGCGTGTATATTTAGTTGCTTAAAGCCATCGATTAATGACTTTGTGTTTGTACATGTGTGCTTCATAACCCATGTGTACAAATAACATATCTTCATTACGCTGAACCCCCATTTGTATCTATTCCCGTGTGCATTGGCCCTATCGCGATGCAACAATCCACTAATATTTTAATTCTATGATGGACGATTGCTTGGTGGTGCAAATTATACAGCCACGATAACAAATATAAACAAAGAGAGAGGTACAAGAAGAGGAATATTTGCGCTAGGGTATGAATAATGGATCTCTCCTGAGGCGAATATTCAGACATTTTCTATATTCGAAGCAATTAACATCGCTTGTTTCCCGTCATCATAAGGGATTCGTTGGTGTCTTTGACTTCGCATCAATGCGTCGAACTGACGCTATTGCGTAACAGGCGTTAAGATTGTGCGCCACACATTATTTTGAGGAATATCAAGCTAAATCATAGTGAATGTCTTATTTGAGTTATTTGGGTTCGCGTGCCAATCGCAAAACTGCCTTCAATAAAGATGGCATTTGCGCTAATCTTGATCATAATGAAGCAATGCAACTCTTTTCGAGGTTATTGAGATTAACAGACAGATTTTTTTTTGTTTATTTAGTCACCAAGAATGTAAATGTTTGTAGTATGTGATTGAGTTTCGCTTGCCAGTATCAAAGCTTTCTCCACTAAAGATAAAAGCTGCACTTATCTCGAGCATGAGAAAGTAATTAAACTCTTTTCGAGGCCAGGAATATTAACGGAGTAGTTATTAACCAGCTTCGACATATTAGTGTTGTTTTGTTCCGGTGACTTATGCTTTTGGTTGTGTGCACAATGTCTGCGTTTGTGTCAAATAATCATAGGGATACCATCTGATCGGAGTTGAAAATCAGCTACGATTATGGTCAAATTATTATCATTGTTTTCATATATAAATATATAAAAACATTATGTATGTGATTTGAACTTTGAGAGATCACTATTTTTGCATCTATTTATTCAAAGTATTTCTCGGACGATCCCTTCGGTGAAAATACTCCGGAGGTGATGGTTGGTACTCTGTACGAAAACAGGAGATTTTTGGGTGGTTTCCGAGTTATCAAACATCATGCGCAATAGTGCAATGTTACAGGAATGTTGTGTCGAAAAAACCACGGCATATGACGTAGGATTACGTTAAGCAGTTATTGCAAATTTATTCGGGATATGTTTGAAAAAATCCATTATTTAACTCTTCGATAAAAATTTGATGGCCCTGAAAAGGAGCGTTTATTCTAATTGTTGAGTATTGTTTGCTCCCCCTACCAGTGGTACGAGAATGTACGGCGAATGAGATGAGAACTGGAGGAGAGCAAATTGATCCAATCAAAACGTGGAATTTACCGCAGCAGAAAACAAAACGCATAATTCATTGCAGAGTCTCGTATTCGTATTGAATGAGGAATTGGGAGAGTACAAATGCCTTGTGCTAATCGACCAATCAGAACGCGAGATTTTCGTGTAGATAATGCTTGACATTTTTCAATTGTTCGATAGTTATTTTCATAAAATACATAATTTTCTTCATTGTTTGAAATTTTTAGGGAATGCTTGACAATTTCGAAACAAGAAGGTGATTTTTTTACTTCCTTCTTTCTCTTTAGCCAGAATCATTTACTGGTGTGGATATTCTCTACTCACACTGAAATATCGATTCTTCAACTTCCTTTTCTTTTACTGTCGTTTTCTTTGAATTTGAAAGCAAACGCTTTTTCTCGAATTCATCATCATTTGAATGGGTTATATGTCAGTTTCAGTTTCACTTGTAAAGAGACGATTATCGCTTTCAATTTAATTTTCATTTCACCAAACTGGATTTTCCCGGATTGTATTTCCAAAAAAAAGTTGAATTAAAATAGGCATATGAGGGCACATTAGGGTTATAACCAGCGCCAGCTACTAAATATGTTTACTGGTATACTGCACATCCTTCCTCATCGTCATTTTTATTACCCTCAGTGAACGATTCGAACTGAAACGAAATTTTCATTCAGATATAATAATAATGAAGCTACATATACAGTTAATCGCAAAATTGAGTGCACACACCTAGTTGGTTCGGTATTTTTGAGTTTTTCGGGGTTAAAAAATAAATAATTTTAAACGACTTATATTCATCGTTTAATCGATCCTTTTTACTCTCATGTAGTGATCAGGAAAAAAAAACTAAATCACATTCTTACTTGGTGTTTAAAGAACAAACAAAAAACCTTCAATTTAGACGCGACAAAATTGAATGTACAGTTGAAGTTCTTCAATTTTAATCAATTTAGAAATGTTAATAGATAACAAAAGTCGATCCTCTACACCCAAACTAGCGTTGGCAGAAAACATTTCATTTTTGGCAGAAATCATGCCATTTTGTGTGCTGGAGAGTCAAATGCGCAAAAATGAGCTGTTTTAAAAGCTTAAAAATGGTTTGTATGTATGCGAACAGACATCTCTTTCTGTTTTCCTTTCTCATTTCATTTGGGATTATGCTAAAAAAAAAGTCCATACGACGTCAATGGGGATCAAACCAAGGCCGTCTAGAATGCAAAGCTATTTCACACGACCACGCTATCCATATAGCTGCCAGCGCTGTTATATTGAAACGTGATAATATCACACCTCAGCAGAAAATGAAGTTGGAAATTGTTTTCTAAGAGAATAAAGAAGAGCATGAACGAGAATATATCTTTCTCTGTCTGGGCCATGCATTTGGCAAACTATAAGAAAAGCTTTCATATGCTTTCATTTAAATGTGTCTCCTGTTTCGCTCGCTCATATTGGCTCTAGCAAATATATTATACAAATGATATACATGTATTGGGGACTGGAACATTTTTTGTTATTTTTCAGCTCATTTAATGTAATAAATCGGGATGCCATAACCTGAGCTAAAAATTAACTTTGGGTGTAGTATTTGGTATGGCCCTTTTTGGCGTCCAGCACTTCCTGCGAGGCGAGACGTTGGTCAACGGTAGTCCCACGTCAACCTTGCGGTTTTATCATGAGAAATCAACACCGACAGAAAAAAATGTCAAGAAACTTTGAATTATGCAAGGAATTGAAATCAAGCAGAATAAAAGAGATTTTTACCAAGAGAAGTAAGACAGGAACGAGTTGGAACTATGCCGACAGAATAGTAAGCAGCAGAACTGACCCCCAATTTACAATACACAGTGCATTAAAAAAGTTCCGGTACTTTTTTTTAAAACAAAGAAAAAACAAGATACTCAAAATATTAGATATTAGTTTTGTACATATAGGCCTTCTCTCTCCACACAAATTTTTTAATGTTCGTAGAGGTGTCAGAAGGCACATTTTAACTGCTCAGCCGGTATGGAGTTCATAACACGTGTCACATTTAGTTGAATGATTGGAACATCATCAAAACGGTCCCCTTCCATAGTGTTCTTTAGCTTGGGAAACAAGAAAAATTCTGCCGGGGCGAGGTCTTGAGAATAGGAAGGATGGGTGATGACAGTTACCTTTCGTTTGGCTAGAAACTGTGCTTCCAAAATCGCGGTGTGCGCGGGCGCATTGTCATGAAGCAAAAACCATTCTCCAGATCGGTACGCGCTGTTTCCGTTCGCACGTTGGAGCAGAGATAGCGCCACTTCCCGATTTTAGCGCGCGGTAGTTCCGGAACTTTTTGAATGCATCTTGTAGGTTTCTGCTATATATGAATGTTAATTTTAGTTTTGAAGGTCATCATAAATAAAGCTGCTAAAAATCAGTGTACAGCTCTCGATTACTTCCTCAATTCGCAGCAATAGGTATAACCCACCAATATTTCAACACTGTTCATGACCATTATGTTCCAAGATGTCTTGAACGCGAATAGCCTTCATTGAAAATGGCTCGCCGTGATGTTCGCAAATTTTTGCTGTTTGCTGATGGAGGATGGACGATGGTGTCAAAGCTGACTTCAGATCGTGCTCAGCGATCATTCTAAGAGCAAAATATCGAAGTTTTCTAATTAACATATGATTCGGCAGGTCATATGTAGTTGTGGACTAAAGAGCGAAAACTTCATTACTTTACACATGTTGAATCTACAAGTTTACGTCAAAAACTAACAGAATGATTTGATGAATTAATTTTCGTATTCCATAGATTTGTTCTAAAGACCGCTAAATAAAATAAGGTAATACGATACGTCGAGAATGCGGTTGTGTTCAGATTTATTTTTCTCTCGTTGGCACTAATTTCGGGCCACTCTCTATCTTCCTTAATTCCCCGTAGGGAGCAATGCTTAGCCTTCTCCGTTTCTGTGTAACAGATGATGTGAAATTGCTTCTGCCCGAAGAATCTCCCTTAGATCCGTGCCATATTTTGAATTCCGCGCACAAATCTCGCTCATGATGGCGGGGATAGACCGGTCAGGCAAGATAAACGAAAACATCTTTCAATTAAAAATACTTTTATTAGATTAGCATCTGACACCATCTGTTTACTACAGTCTATTACAATCTAACGTATTCGTTCAAACTCGAGAAGAAAAGCGAATAATGCTCGCTAATGTCCCTTCTATCTGTCATCTCTCAGATTATTTACCGATGGGTTTGATGTTTCCGTTCGATTGGAGGCATCGTTCGAGATAAGTTAATCACGAAGTTTATCGTGTGATTGACGAAAAATAGCGGGTGGTGGAATAAGATACGAACATCCATTTCGGTTCATTATAGTGACTTTATGTGGAAGTCGCGTTCCTTACTTTCCTTATGTCTCCAATTTCATACTGCGACGATATTTCCGCTAGCTTACACATCGATATTTTTGCTCGTTTCATTTTCCAGTTTCCTTATCGCTGTACCACGCCAGCATTGTTTTCGAACATTAATCAGATTATCTAAGCCATAGCAATTTCGCCGAGAACATAATTAATTTGAAGTACCCCGCAACCATCATCCCACAAAGCCACCAGCCTTTGCCTTTGAGAGTTATTCACAAGAAGAGCCCATCTTTTACAAGGACCTGTTTCTCCTCCTCTTCACTTTCTTTCCATCGCGTACCTTGGGCTCGTTTCGGTTCGATAAGATGGAAAATATTAATAACATTAATCACTTAATTCAATTTACTACTTGGAGATGAAAATTCTCTCCATCGAATTGCACTCTGAAGCCATGTCAAAAGATCATAGCACAAAATCAACATAATGCCTTATTTTACTGTTTTAATATCTATTTTATTGAATATGATTGTTTCCTTTTTTTCTCCATACTAATATCAAATCAATCTTCCATGCATCGGATCTATATTCGAACAACTTCATTTTTATTGCCTTTATCGCTGTTTGATTTCTATACCCTCCAATATTGATATAAGCTGTAATATCAATAAAATAAGATCAAATTCAATGCTAAATCCAATATAAATTTCCCGAAAACTCTGTTCGGCACGATTGATCCTTTCGATAGAGGGAAAAAATCTTCTCCATTCCTATTAATTCTGCAAGAATCGAGAAATTTGAATAAACTGTCAACAACTCGCTCTCCATTCAATCTCCCGGCCACGAAAGGATTGGAAATTGCCGAAGGGCTGTCGCTAAGAATTGCCGATGGAATCGACTACGACCAACCATTTTTGGGTACAATAGTAATCCGTATTCGATGGGCCATGTGAACCGAACCGAAATAATCAAACTGATGCCAACACAGCACGAGCGTCCGGTCGATGTGTTTGCCTAAATCTGAATTGTTTATGCAAATTCAGCGCATCCATGTCAAATCGGTTGAATAAACCGCACGTGGACTAGAAAAAGAAGATTGATTTCCACCGTGTCGCGTTGTGGTTCGAATCAATTCGTAGCGAGGGACTAAACGATGCGGTCCGAGTCCCGTCTCTTGCCACTCCCACATTGAAGGTTATGGATGCGAATGATTTACGATGATAAATGTGTCCTTCAAACTTGGAACTCTTTGGCGGATGATGAGTTTATTCACAGGGAAAAAGCCTTTGAAACACGATTTATGAAACTGACGAAATGTGTGTGACAGGTGAAGAGGGTCAACGTGAATAGAATAGAATACGGAAATAAGCGATATTCGATACATACACCCAGGTTTTTTTACGCAGTTTTTTGTACAGCTCATATTTCTTCTTCATACTCCCTCAGATATGACGCTAATCAGCGACTAAACTTAGCGCTTATGACGGAAATTAGTGCTGCACTCTATCACGATGCTTACGTAGCTTTTAGGTACCTGGTTTTTACGCGGATTTTCTATTTTTTAATTTGTAATTTGTAATTTGTAATTTGTAATTTGTAATTTGTAATTTGTAATTTGTAATTTGTAATTTGTAATTTGTAATTTGTAATTTGTAATTTGTAATTTGTAATTTGTAATTTGTAATTTGTAATTTGTAATTTGTAATTTGTAATTTGTAATTTGTAATTTGTAATTTGTAATTTGTAATTTGTAATTTGTAATTTGTAATTTGTAATTTGTAATTTGTAATTTGTAATTTGTAATTTGTAATTTGTAATTTGTAATTTGTAATTTGTAATTTGTAATTTGTAATTTGTAATTTGTAATTTGTAATTTGTAATTTGTAATTTGTAATTTGTAATTTGTAATTTGTAATTTGTAATTTGTAATTTGTAATTTGTAATTTGTAATTTGTAATTTGTAATTTGTAATTTGTAATTTGTAATTTGTAATTTGTAATTTGTAATTTGTAATTTGTAATTTGTAATTTGTAATTTGTAATTTGTAATTTGTAATTTGTAATTTGTAATTTGTAATTTGTAATTTGTAATTTGTAATTTGTAATTTGTAATTTGTAATTTGTAATTTGTAATTTGTAATTTGTAATTTGTAATTTGTAATTTGTAATTTGTAATTTGTAATTTGTAATTTGTAATTTGTAATTTGTAATTTGTAATTTGTAATTTGTAATTTGTAATTTGTAATTTGTAATTTGTAATTTGTAATTTGTAATTTGTAATTTGTAATTTG
Organism: Toxorhynchites rutilus septentrionalis; assembly: GCF_029784135.1. NCBI lineage: Eukaryota > Metazoa > Arthropoda > Insecta > Diptera > Culicidae > Toxorhynchites > Toxorhynchites rutilus. The sequence goes on from NC_073746.1 coordinate 230,121,508, forward strand.
TAATTTGTAATTTGTAATTTGTAATTTGTAATTTGTAATTTGTAATTTGTAATTTGTAATTTGTAATTTGTAATTTGTAATTTGTAATTTGTAATTTGTAATTTGTAATTTGTAATTTGTAATTTGTAATTTGTAATTTGTAATTTGTAATTTGTAATTTGTAATTTGTAATTTGTAATTTGTAATTTGTAATTTGTAATTTGTAATTTGAATTTGAATTTGTAATTTGTAATTTGTAATTTGTAATTTGTAATTTGTTTTATTTTGCAAAATGACACAACGTAATCATTCACTGCTGTTTAGTCAGACGGGAAACGAAATTCTTTTTTGTATTGGTATTCATTGGATACCCGGAAGATCAACCGGTCGTTATTCACTCCCAGCCACACCATTACGGGGGAGTTTCAAAACAAAAACCATGGCACCATGGCAAGCCATAACTTGGAGCAAAATATGGGGAAATTTACTGGTAAACCGAGTGATCTCAGTTCCTTAGACAGATAAAAATAAGAAGAGTCCTTTAAAATCAATTTGAAATCAAATTCGTTGTAGTCCTGGTGTAAATTGTACAGTCGTGGATCCGCATAATAGTTTGTACGAAAAACCGGTGTAAAGAGCTGGGCCCGAAATTTTCGAAGATGAAAATGAAGATCAACTCTCCTCTCTGTAGCTACGCTTCGACTTCGACTAGACTGGACATGGTGGATTCGTCAAATAATTGAGCACCACATGATGGGATCGTCCAAACCGACGCGCAATCTCTCTAATACCTACGTTTTCTTGCACGTAAGCACTTGTCCAACTAACAACGAATAATGTAACTGGTCTTATTCGAACTTGATACTTGAAAAATACAATAACAAAAATTTGTTCACGTTCAACACTTGAACACACACATACGAAAACCATGCACTGTATGGTAGTTACCAATACCAATACACTAGAATTTGAATTGTAGCGTTGTTTGTTCACAGGGTGTTCATTAAGTTCGAATACAACTTTTCATCGTTGTGTAGGTGCACACCATGTGCATTCTGTGTACTGGTAATCGTGTCAGCTTTAGTCTCATATATAGGCTAACCGACACGCACAGTGTCGACTTGCTGTCATTTGTTGTTTGTTCACCGCGCACTATGAAGGAGTACCGCGACGTCATAGTAAAGTTGTTTGCGTCGATTCGGAAGACCTCAGCTGACCTGGATGTGTCGATCGGAACTGCCCGCATCATCATGAAGAAGGAGTTGGGATACAAGCCGTACCAGAAACGCAAGATTCACGGGATAACGAAGGCTTCAACGAAGAAGAGGCTGGACAGAGCCTAACCTATACCTTCGTCGCACGCAGGTCAGGCGTTTGTATTTTCTGATGAGAAACTCTTTGTCTAACAACAGACGCACAATGTCCATAATGAACAGTTGTTGGCTTGCATCCCTTTGTCCCTCATAAACATCCCGCGGTTCCGGAGCGCCGCGAAGGTGATGATTTGGGGGACCCTTTCCAGGCGTGGAAAGCTCCCACTGGTGTTTATCGTGAAAAACATGAAAATGAGCACCGCGTGCAAAAGATCGAGGTTGTGGAGATGGTGGTGGCCCCGTCACTTCGGGACCACTGCGGGAAGGAACATTACGTCTTTCAACAGAACGGCGCAACAACCCAAAAGGCGAATATCGTTCAAACGTGGTGTCGGGAGAATTTGACTGATTTTCTCGATAAGACCCTCCCATCTACCCGGACCTTAATCTCCTGGAATTTCACCGTTTATGGTGCCTTTGGTCAAGAAAGATTCCAAGATTTACCACCAGTACGTAGGGCCTGCCAAATCAGATACTTCGAACCGAGTTTCGGCAGCTTCTTCCAATTGGAACGATCATCTCATGTTCTCACCCATGAAATATTCATCATCAATGACGCAGCACCGGTATTTTGTTACCAGCTTCGAATAGAGTCTGCGGGCACGCTCTTTGACAACACTCTGCTGGTGTTCGTTCCGATTTTGGAAGTTGCGCCTGTACCTGCATTTGAGACGTTTTCAGTCCGGATCCTTACTTGTCGATCCTTGTCGTTACTTGTCGAAACTCGTCGACCAGCTCGTCGTAGGCGATAACAACATCACTACTTAAGACATTGTAAAAAAATATATATTCCGTAAAAACCAAATAAAAATATCAAACTTTTCTTCGTATACCATTCGTCATATTTCAGAAACTCTGTTGACTAACCTGAGCCAACATTTTGTTCCACCATCTCATCATATCTGTCGCATTCCGAGCCATCTTTCCACTCTTCTTCATTTTATGTTTGATAATTGCCCAATATTTCTCAATTGGGCGGAATTGAGGGCAGTTGGGTGGATTGTTTCCCATTGTCTAGCTACCACTGTGCTTCTACGCTGTACGAGCAGCTTACCAAATCAGGTCAATACTTTACAGGTCCATTGTGAACTTTAAGGTACGGAAGAATACTTTTTTTAGGCACTCCTGCTTACAGGTTTGTTTTTCACGAAAACCTAGGTTTTTTATCCACAGCTGCAAATACCTTGCCAGAACATAAGCTTCCGTGCGAATTTATCGGCCTAAAATTAATTTGAACTTATTAGGGACATCACCTGATTTTATAGAACTTTTGTCCGGGAAGCTGTCCATAATCCATAATCACGTACGTTTCGTCGTCCATGACGATGCATCCTTTATACATCGTAAGATTCTCATTCTACACCTTCCGGGTACTTTTTTTGGCCACTGAATTATACTTCAGTGTCCTGTTTGGTTACTTACTCCTCGCAGACGAATCCTTCTGATGATACTTTGGGTGGCATTGAATTTCTCGGCGAGATCATATTCCGACAACTCTGGGTTTACCTGAATGGTTCTCAAGACCTTCAAATGCAGCTTCCGATCCTTAGCTCCACTACGACGCTTGTTATGATCCTGCCGATCGATAGCTCACGGCATACTACACGGTCGATTTAGCCTACTTTAACGACTTCACAATTTTCAAACCGGGCCACGGCGGATTTTCGAAGTGGGTGTCCAAAATTAGTTTTCGGTTCGCGGCTTCCATCAAGTACTGTAATGCATCGAAATACGGACACTTAAGCGCTTACGATGATAACTTCAACTACTAAAAACTTTTGACATATCATAGTATGAAAAATTACCGTTTCTATAGAATTGGAAGGCATTTATGTAAGTTATGGATCACAGATTTCCACAAAATTATGTTATATTTGTTCAAAATTTGACTTTTTTGTCAACAGATAGGTACAATGCTTGACGCTACACTAAATCGGAAACCATAATTTTTACTAGGAATAATGGAATGACGTGATAAAAATATATACACTTCGTTTCATAACTATAGAACCACTAATTTTTTTCTGAGTTTCCAGAGATATGTAAGAAGTCGGTTGAATTGAAGTATATACTTCAACTCAACCGACTTCTTACATATCTCTGGAAACTCAGAAAAAAATGTGTTGAATATAAAAACTATTTTCATTTATAAGACTGGCCATCTGAACTTTATTGTTGTGTCTAGGCGTGAAACATTTAAAAAACTAAGATTCCAGTGTTTCATAACTATAGAACCAGATGGGAAAACTCTCACTCCTGTACAAAACTTACGTCAATTTCACATGAATTACAATAAGTTTCTGATTCGTAAGTTATCTTTAGTTCTCAACCAGTTCAAATAACCCATTTGGGGTGGTTTCGACCAAGCTGTACGCAGAGGAAAATGCTCGTTATACCTCTTCAAATCATTCATACTGCTTGTAAGCTGCATCTACTATTCATACGATCACTCGTCATAAGCTCTTGACAGGGTTTTGATTTGGTAAACAAGCTCCCCAGTCCAGAATCTGAAGCCCTTATTCATTAAATCATGCAATGACCTTCCGGGGTTTCTGAGTTTATGCAAACTTACCCAATTATCACATTGTTTTGATGCAAAAATAGCAGTAAATTATTTTGAACTACTTCGTTGCACTTCTGACTGTTCAGTTATGTTGATAGTAAGCTATCTAAACCACACCTTTTCGAGAAAATTCTCTCCAAACCATAAAAATCCCTAGCTTCAAAGCTCCGAGTCCAAAAACTAATGAGGAATCACATGGGTTACACTATTTCAGGAGAACTTCCCCGATAAAAATAAATTAAACTTGAATAGAATTTCTTCATACTGGAAGGACTCACAAAACGTGTCATGTATTTTTTCAACTCGTGACAGGCAGGCAGCAGTTTGATGGTTTGATGAAAATACTTTCAAAAAGGCCTGGGTTAAATAGCTTTTCATCGAATGCACAGTCAGAAGTCCAATGAAGTACTTCAGAATCATTTATTCTGTTTTGTATTAAAAACACCGTGATAATTGGGTAATTAGGCATCAATTCATAAAATCCGAAAAGTCATGGCATGGTTTAACGAATAAAAGCTTCAGATTCTGGACTGGTCAGCTTGTTTACCATATCAAAACTCTATCAAGAACTTATGAGGAGTGATCGTACGAATAGTAGATGCAGCTTACAAGCTAAATAACTAAATCTTTTCCAGTATAGTTCTGAGCATTTTAACCCACCCAAAGTTTTTTTTTCAATCCTGGGATATATTGAAACCAGTGAAAATCGACATTTTTTTAAACATTGCGGCAGATGCCGGACGTTTGTGATTGCTGTATGAATGAATGATGATAAATTCAAAAAATAAGAATCATTCATATTTCATTCCTCAGTATGTTTTACATAATTTATGAATACACAGACATGATACAAGTCAAATTCGTTAATTTTGCAACTAGCCGTCGTTCAAATATTGCGTAACGCAATTTGTTTACTATTTAGGACGCCCTCTTCCCTACATAACATGTAACAAATGGTCATTTGTATGAAAATGCTTAGACTTATTTGGATTTATTTCTAAACAAGTTTCCACAAGGCATCCCCACCTCCTTTCCTGTGTGTTACGTAATATATGAATATTTGAGTGATGCCATAAACCTCATTAGTGGCCGTTTTGAGGGTTAGTGGCATCTAAAATAGTTATTGTCTCGTATATCAATTCCAAGTATGTAGTGTCCAATTTGCGTGTATTAAAGGGTGTGTCACATCAAATTGCATCACGGAAAAAACGCTGTAGAAATTCGACCAGTAGACCGATCCTTTTGAAAATTTTAGACAGTAAAATAAAAATTATTAAACAACTTTTGGCATTTTCTTTTTATTCATACTTCCCAAGCCCGTATGCTCGCATCTTCCTCTTTACCCCGTCCACAAGGTTCTGTACAACGTCAGGTTGTAGTTTTTTTTGAACAGAAATCCATTTTCTCTTGAAGTCCGCCTCCGATTTGACAACTTTTGGGTTCTTCCGGAGGGCCTGCTTCATAATCGCCCAATATTTCTCTATTGGGCGAAGCTCCGGCGCGTTGGGCGGGTTCATTTCCTTTGGCACGAAGGTGACCCCGTTGGCTTCGTACCACTCCAGCACGTCCTTTGAATAGTGGCACGAAGCGAGATCCGGCCAGAAGATGGTCGGGCCCTCGTGCTGCTTCAATAGTGGTAGTAAGCGCTTCTGTAGGCACTTAAGGTAAACCTGCCCGTTTACCGTGCCGGTCATCACGAAGGGGGCGCTCCGCTTTCCGCAAGAGCAGAACGCTTGCCACACCATGTACTTTTTGGCAAACTTGGATAGTTTCTGCTTGCGAATCTCCTCCGGAACGCTGAATTTGTCCTCTGCGCAGAAGAACAACAGGCCCGGCAGCTGACGAAAGTCCGCTTGGACGTAGGTTTCGTCGTCGTCGTTACCAGGCAATGCGGCTTCGTCAGCATTTCGGTGTACAGCTTCCGGGCTCGCGTCTTCCCCACCATGTTTTGCCTTTCGTCGCGGTTAGGAGCCTTCTGAACCTTGTATGTACACAGGCCCTCCCGCTGCTTGGTCCGCTGGACGAATGAACTTGACAAATTCAGCTTATTGGCGACATCCCGGACCGAACTTCTCGGATCACGTCTAAACTGCTTAACTACGCGCTTGTGATCTTTTTCACTGACGAAGCATCCATTTTTGCCGTTCTTCACCTTCCGGTCGATGGTTTGGTTCTCGAAGTATCGTTTTAGTACTCTGCTGACCGTGGATTGGACGATTCCCAGCATCTTACCGATGTCCCGATGTGACAACTCCGGATTCTCGAAATGAGTGCGCAGGATTAATTCACGACGCTCTTTTTCGTTCGACGACATTTTTCCAAATTTACGAAAAATTGACAGTGGAGCATGGCCAACGTGATCTATACACTCTTATCTGATTATAAGCGAAAGCTGAAGATATAATTCCTAAAATTTAAATTTCTACAGCGTTTTTTCCGTGATGCAATTTGATGTGACACACCCTTTAGACTTCCCCCACATCTCATCTGCACCAAAACCCTTTTTTTCTCCAAACGTTCAAATGTACAATATTCCCGCTCTACGGGACAACGGGAAACGATGCATATGATAACTGAACATTTTAAAAATTTACATTTTTCGAAACATCCCGTGTGAATCTATATTTTTTATCGAAGGTCATCTGTCATACCATGTATATGCTGCAAACAGATTTCAATTTAGTGATTTAGGATTTTTTAAAGATAACTTTCAAGTTGAACTCCGAAAAAAAACGTTGCAACTTGCCCCGGTGTACCTTATAACTTCTTTGGACCAAAAGGAATCGTGACGAACAGCAGTATATTGCTTGTTGCAAGTAGACCTTGTATGGATCAAGATGCTAAACTATAGGTGTTTCGTTCTTGACACTTTCATGACAATACGTGAGACGAGTTGCGAGACGTAGCTTTCTGCATTGTTTACTTTTTGTTTGGTTGTGTCGTTATGGTTTCATATCAACTCGCTGAGGAAAACAACTGAAGAAAGAAATAAGCAAATATATATTCGTGAAAAATAGTGTACTAGAGCTGCAATAAGGTATTTATATTACATATTATTCAATAGTTTTGGGGGACAGTGAGGATTTGAAGAGCTTGTGAGTGTGATTAAAGTGCTATAAGTCTAAGAAATCTGTTGTCCAACTCCTCCACAGATAATCGTTCATCTCGCGGTTCTCTATCATGCCAAAATTATATTGTGAATATCTTATTTTCTTCAGATGCCGTATTATTGTGCAGTAAAAGGATGCGGAAACAAGGTCCGCATAACGAAAAACAACCCGGACATTGTTTACCACACTTTCCCCCGAGATGGAGATAGACTTCATAAATGGATACTTTTCTGTGGCCAATTACTTTCAACAACTCTTTCCGGATCTTCTGGCGTGATCGATAGTCGTGATTCCAACAGTTTATTTCACCTGTAATATATTAGCAACACAAAAGTCCACTAATTTGAAAAATAAACACGAACCTGTTGCAATCATTGTCAACCTCCTTTTGCTCTAGCAAAACCAATTACTTGTAACAGCCCTTCCGGATCTTCTGGATCTGGTAATCTCGCAATCAGCGCTATTTCTTGTCACCGTCGCCGTAAGTACTTTTTTCCCCGCCGATAGGATCCAAACAGAAGTACATCTTGCTTGGAAAAAAAGCATTGATTGCGCGGCTAGAAGCTAAAACATACTCAAAACATCCTTCTGCACTGTTTTTAATTCGACCGCTGGTTGTAGATATCTGAAAAAGTAGAAGCAATTATGAGAAATTGTTATACGAAAAAATCCAGAAAATTACCTACCTACAGTAAAGCGCGAGCAGCTATTTTGCCGACGAATGCATTTGTCACCAAAAGATATGATATGTTTTGTAAACAAATTTGTTTTTTCACGAGCAATGGCCGAACAGCAATTTTGACATTGCGGTCCACCTATATAGTATAGCACCTTGGTATGGATGAAGAGATGCCAGGACTCCAACCAATAACACAAAGATGGTCAATTGAGAGCCCTAAGTTTTGAACTCATGATCGATCGCTTAGTAAGCAAACGCGCAACCAATTTAGCTACAAAGATACCATAACCATACCATTCTATACCAGAAGCTTTTTCAACATGACCGAGAAGACGGTGAAGATTCTCCACGATCGGATGGTCTTTCCACGTCAAGACAAATGCCTTTCTCAATTTCAATCGAAAAACACAGAAAAACATTTGATGTACTTGAATATGCAACTCAATGTTCTCCTGTTCATAAAAATCAATTTCGAATAAATAAATATAACAAATTTCAACTTTGTGTGTTTTTCATTCATTCCGCTTTGTTGTAGGACATTGGTTGTTCTATTATCGAGAAAGGACTTTGCCATGTGAGCTATGAGTAAAGAGTTGAGTGTGGCATACAATTATGTATAACTAAACAGCCCAACGAACCCTTTTTCATTGGGTAACCCATTGTACAAATGTTGCTGTCGACTTGACAGTGGTTACCACCGAATCGCAATGGAAGTAATCGCCCGAATGAATATTCTCACGAAGATTAATCCTAACTTTTACAACAGGATGGTGTTTGATAAGGTTACCGTAGAGAACATAAGCGAAGATAAGCGTAGCTTTTAGTAAAGGTTTTATTTTGTCTTTAGGCCTGACAGCTCATCGCATGCACAAAACACCAATTTTTAGAGACGGATTTTTTTGCAAGGGTATTCCATATATTATATCCTTATTAATGTTCTGGACGTCCGTTATCAATGCTTACAAGATTTATGGATTCATCACTCGATGATTACGGGAGGAGCTGAAGGTTACTTGAAGCTGGATTCTTAATTTCCGTTCACCTCATCATTTATACTGCGGGATATCAATTTCAACACTCGAATCAAATCATTTTTAAATTGAATTAATCCTCATTGGTTTCGCTAAAAGTAATGCTATGTTTCCTCCATTACCCATGACGTGCGTGAGTTGTGAATTTTTGGGCGGATTCATTACCAATTTATGCTAATGAAATATATGATCGACACATAAATAGCATTTCCATGCGGCGTCAAATTTATCGTTACTCAATATTTTTTCACGGATAATCTCCACCCAGATGCGTAGCACCTCTTGAAACAGCAACCACGCTCTACGAAGAAGGTTTTTTCGGAATATTGATATTTTATGCATATATTTTCTCATTGTTAACACGAATAAGCTCTCCAAGCTAAAAGAGGTGGTTCCGTTTCCACGGGAGCCGTTTGAACGAGGCTATGCACAGTTATGAAGCTGTAAATAGTAGAAAGTATTTTTCGGGCGTACGCTTCCGAGAGATTCAAACTTTACACATCTCACACCCGACCGAGAGCGATATAAGTATCGGAGAATAATTTGATATTATCTCTGATCACCTTTTTATCCGATTCACCAATATTTTTCAATTATAACTTTTATGGTTCGGGACAGCACTTAGTATTTAATTATTGTTAAAGTTACTAATAATTAAAGGGTCTCCAGCATTCTTCACTTAAGTGAGCAGAAATAACGTTCCCTTAACAAGGTCGACTGTTTCGGTGACCGGTAAATTCTTTCCTTACAATCACGTAGGCTGCGATGGAAAAATCAACGGTTTTGCTGTTTGGGCGGTTTCCAATTACCTTCCCACCACCTCCGACCCCCACAGGAATACCCGACAGGTATTCCTGTGGGGGTCGGAGCATATAAATAAAGGTCCCTAGTTGTTCCGCTCGTTGGCTCGGTACATATTTGATAATCATAATTGAATTCTCGGTGTGTTTGATATACTTTTGTGCAGCATTGGGCGACTCCATAAATACACCACGGCAATCACTGACTGATAATCACTGAACTTAAATATGAAAATAGAGGACATTTACCGATGCCAGTAGGCACGGGACATCTTGACTCAAATACAACTGTTTTCGAACTCTCGATTAAAAATCATGCTTGTTGAGACGGCCAAGTTCGTCTAGTGACGTCAGTGGCATTTGTGAATGTGATGAAGATATAATGCACACTTAGAATTTACAGAAGTCTATGTATTATGCAATTACTTACTGAAAACTAACCGAAAGTGCATGTGAGCAAACAATTGCATGTTCTATTTATATTTCTTGGTCCCCACGAGGTACAGTAAATGCCTTAATAATATTAAAAAAGATTCTTCACTCCGGAATTGTCGGAAGGACTCAACTGAAAAATATTATCTGAACATCAATAAAGATTGATTATTGTATGATACCCGTTTTAATAACACTTCACAGCCATATCAATATTTAACCAAAGATTGCTTGGTATTGAAAACATACTTCTACTAAGGTACTGTGCGAACAAACTTACATTGTGAATAGAAGTCGAGTTCATGCTATAAATCTAATTAGTTGGCGCTACAGTTTATTGTCCGCACTGACAGCTTTGATCAACTCGGAGCCAGTGCCGGAAATCTACAAGCAATTTCCACTTCGAACAATGCTGTTGTGTGAGAAGGAGCACTCCGATTAATTATAGCAGAAGAAGAGAATGCAAAGCGAATGAGCCAGCCAATTTGAGAGGCACATCAAAGCTCATCATCGAGCGACGGCATAAGCAATTGCCAGAACCTGTTGATCTAAGGTTAAACCGAAATCTAGCCGTGGCGGGTCATTTTTCGTTTTTTGTCTATACCGAAGAATGTCATAATTAAAGGAATATAGAGAATGTTTATCTGCTTTGATTATCTCCTGAGCTAAACGAGCTGAGCTATTTTTCCAGGAAGTGAGAGCAACTCAATTAAATATTTTTTCCCGTTTTTTTTTTCTTTTTTTACAGAGCGATATTTTCGATGAAATTGATCTCTCCAATTTGTGCTTCGCTGAATGCAGTACGAAAAATGCAAATCATAGCTTTCAGGTGAGTTGATTGAATTGGATGAAACTAAAACAATAATAAAGTGTGATTTGGGAAGCGTTGTAAATTAGACCTCAATTATCCGTTCTGTAATCTCATCGGTGTGATTGTCAGCTTCATAGATTTATTGTTCATTCTAATTAACACGCTATGCCCGGCCATAATTAAATAAATATGTCGCTCAAAGGTACAACTGTCCATGCCTACCTTTATCAAATTAACTTATCAACGGAGCTTTGATTCTGCGATGAAATATGCCAATAACAGCGTGATTATTTGTACGTAATTATTCCACGCAGTCTGTCAACCCACATTATAGTCATCAATCAAGTCAGAACGGTTGGGTTTTACTCATTCGTTGGAATATGGCAACAGTTCTAACCATTCTGAGCGATTATTTACGAGCTCATAAAACGTTCTTTTTGGATGCTTATCAAAATTACGGGAAGCAGTTAATGCCTTTTTCCACCTCTCTTTATGAAACGCTGGGGAGAAATGTGGATTCCGGTACACATTTATTCTCTGCATGGAGTTTTTTCGCGCATTATTTATCCCCATTCTAATTCTGGCAATTTTAGCAATGAATCAGAACCATGGAGAGCTTGTTCGCGACTCATTTTTGTCGCAGGCGGTATACTGTCTAGAAAAATAAGAAGAGTTAATATCACATATATAAAACTAGAATAATAATCAATATTCTATTAATTTGAATTATTCGAATTCAATACATGCTTAACGCTTAATGATGATGCTCAACGATTTGGAATTTATCAACATAATCGCTGGAAGTCAAATCAGGCAATTGTGAGAATTTTTGAAGTGACTAAAGTTGACCCCTTAGCGAAGGATAAATTTTTATTTCCGGCATATTAAGCACCATTTCCATGAATCCTGCTAAAAACTCTTTTAAACTTCCATGAAATCATGTAATTTATATTCGGTAATCACATTCACAGTTCTCCCCGTGTGTTTATCGTCATCCATATTATTTCTGTCTTCCATGAATCATCTGATCTACTGAAGCACTTATGTTTAGGTTGAACAATTATTAGTATAAACTTTTTACTTTTTCTTGTAACCAATTCCTATACTACTACGAGCTTCATACATTTTCCGAACAAAACACAAAAAATAATGCTTATTAGGTGTGGTGCACAAATTACGCAACGCCAAAATGCGGTTTTTGGACAACCTACATCCCCCTCCTCTCACTCAACTACAATAAGTAACGCAAGACGGACTCTCCCCCCTTTAAGTTACGTAACGCTAACATAATATGTACACAAAGTCAAATTCGTTCGAAAACTTTTCATAATAGTTTAGCTTTCATTAACCCTCCTGTACTCACGTGCAAAATCATAACATGTATACTCGCGCACGGTGTCACAGACCGAAAATTGAACTTCTCTGTAATGTTGCCATTGTGTATTTTTCAGGCTTTATTGGCATTTATTTGAAGAAGAGGGTATTCTTTATTATGTTTTAATATTCATCTAATTCAGCCTCCTTAAAAAAGAGTAATTTTCCAACACAAATAACGAAATTCGAATTTTTGTACTGTTATTAATTTAAAGTAAGCAATTGAATATAATTCATGGAAGTATAAAGAGCTATAAAATAACATAAAAACTTATTAATCGATTGTAGTTTCATTGGAGTAAGAATCAGAACATACCATAACTGCATGCTCGAAACAAACATATTTTTTACATTTCATGCAGTTGTTGCGTTTTTTTCGGGTCTTTTATCGAAGAGAAGAATGTATAACTACCTTCTAAATAATTACTAGATGATAAAGGTTCTGGAATATGAAATTTGCTTATTTCTAATATTCTTTGTCTCTGTTTTCTTGGTAAACTAAGAATTAATGCCTTTTTTAGACTTTAAACTTCCTTTTCATTTTCTTGTTTTCTTGTCGATATTGTCCATTATAAAAAAAATATCCCCGAAACTGTAACTGTTAAAAATTACCATAAGCTACCGATTAGTTTATAGTTTACTGTTAACAATTCTTTCACAAGTGAAGTTTTTTCACAAGGGTTTATATGTATGACCATTATATTTAGCGAATAACTATGCGAAAGAAAGCATGAATCTAACGATGAATATATCGACGAATAGTTAATATATGGATCCGTTCAATCCAGTTACAAAAGGGACTGAAATCAAATAAGAATAGTCCGGTAATAATCTTATGCATTATATTAAATAAATATTCTACGCCACTAACATTAATTTATACATTTCATTCAACAATATTCTACTGTGCACCCGTGGCCGAGTGTTTAGCGTCTCACATTATCATGCCGGGTGTTCGGGTTCGATTCCCGTTCTGGCCGAGGGTTTTTTCCTTCGACTTGCACTGTGGTTACGCGTATTCTAGAGCTTGCCCCTCGGAATACATTCAAGGCGTGTTATTTGGCTTAAAAAATCTCAACTATAAGTATTAATAAATGTCGCTAGTTAATGCATACGTTGAGACGGCAAAAGACAGGGAACGTTAACGCCATTCACGATTCAACAATATTCTAGGATATGAAAAAAGGCACTTGTCCAAAAAAGTTACTCCTATACTCGCGTCGGTGTGTCAGACCGAAAGTGTTAAAAAAGTGACACACGTCCCCTTTGTACCAACACATGCGATACGCTAAACGATGACGAACCACGAATAACGAAGCGCAAAGTCGCAGTGTTGATATTTTCTGAGAAATGAACGAATTATTGATTTCTCGGTCTGACAAACCAATGCGCGAGTATAGGAGTGTTAAGTAATGAAAATCAAAGTAAAAAAATCATACATCTGCCAGATCGGAATCTTCTGTTCATACGGAAGTTCCTTACATGCAAGTTACTTATATATGAGGTGCTCAAAATGAAAGGAGTGTAAGTGACATCATCGATTTCTCTACATCGACTCTCTCTTTCTCTCTTTTGGTCATAACTCAGCTGCAAACACATTCCCAGCTGTATTTGATAATGTGGAAGAGAGGTCATCTATCCAATTTTATAGCAAACTCAAATTGGAACGTAACTCAACTGCAAGAGTTATTGAGGGGTATTGTAGTGTAGAGGCACAAATTTCGGACGTTTTTTCGAGCTCAAAAAAATTAAACAAAAGATATTTTTACTATCCATTATATCATTATGAGTTTGTCTATATTTTAACTTTTTTATGAGAAATTTTTAAATATTGTAGAGTCATTTGTTGATGAACTCGACCCTAAAATTCAAATCCATATTTACGGGGACTTCAATCAAAATACAATTGATTTCATTGTAGACGAGGAGAACGAATCAATCTCACTCCCGATTGTAGGCGAAAATGAGACATTGCAAAAAAATAAGAAAATAAGTTGAGGGGCTTAGAATGAAAGGGGTGTAAGTGATTTGATCGATTTCTCTACATCGATTCTCTCTTTTGGTCATAGCTTAGCCTCAAATACATTCCCAGCTGTATTTGACAATGTGGAAGATAGGTCAGAACCTCACCTATCAGATTCTATAACTTAAATTGGAACGTTTTTGCAATTGACTTATTAACTAAAGAAAAAGTTGATGAAGAGAAATCGATCAAGTCACTTACAGCCCTTGCATTCTGAGCCCCTCAACTTATTTTCGATAAAACAAGCCAACTAGGCCTATGTCAAATCAATCCTATTTCAAATGAACTAAATTGTTTCCTAGACATGTTGTTTACTAATTGCACAGAAGATTTCCATGTTTCGAAAGCTGAATGTCCTCTTTGGAAAAATGAAAAATTCTACACCGCTATAGAATACTCTTTATTTATCGATAGCACAAGTACATGCCCCGCCGATTGCGATTTTGAGATAAATTTTGATTTCAAAAAGGCAGACTACGAGCAAATTAATTGTAAGCTTAATGATATAAATTGGTCATTTCTACTTAAAGATGAAATGAACATAGACAAAGCTGTTGAAATTTTTGATGATAATCTGTATAGAATCATAAGCGAACATGTTCCAACAAAAAAAGAAAAATCTTATACAAATTCAAAAATACCAGTATGGTTCACTCGTGATATTAAAAATCTCAAAAACAAAAAACAAAAAGCTCATAAAAGATACAAAGCAAGCGAAACTTTGGATAATTTAACCATATACAAAGATATTTGTAAAAACCTTGATACGAAAATATCACTACAATATGAAAGCTATATTACAAGGATAGAAAATAATATTAAATCCGATCCTAAGAAATTTTTCAATTTTGCCAGCGATTAGATGAAATCTAATAATTTCCCATTAAGTATGAAATTTGGAGAATACGTTGGATCAAATGATAGTTATATCAGTAATCAATTCGTCCGTTTTTTCCAAGGTAACTACACAACAAATAACGTGGTTCGAGATTACGATTATTTTTCGTTTTTACCCGAATGTGCAAACTCGGTCTCAATTGATAATATTACCGCTAACGAAGTTCTTATCGCGCTGGAGGATCTCATTGCATATTTCAGGTGGATACGTTTATACTCCATGTTGAATGTAGGACCTGAAGTATCAGCTGGAATTAGGCTTAGGTTTGCTCAGATATCTGGTCTCGAAAACGATTAACAGACCGATTTCGGGTAACCAGTGAAACAGAAATTCCTTTGTAAATTCAAGGCTAATACTGACATAGGTAGTGGGTTCAATTCCTGATCGGTCAAGGATTTTTTTTCGGGTTGGAAACTTTCTTGACATGCCTTGGGATAAGTAATGGGCCTGAAGTAGAGATAGGCGAGCGCTCACGAGTCGCTCATTTGAGCCGGTACGTCAGAAAGAGCGTGCGATCCACAGTTCTTTAAAAATGAGCCGCGGCTCTCAAATTAACGGCTCTTATATGTACGGCTCTTGAATAAACCATGGTTCAAAAAAGACCCACGGTTCTTTTATGAGCTGTTAAGAGCCGTTCATTTGAGAACCACGGTTCAAAAAAGAACTGCGGTTCATAAAAGAACCGTGTTTCTTTTAAGAGCCGGCTTCTTGATAAAGAACCGTGAATCGTACGCTCGTTCTGACGAACCGTGGCTTGCGGCAGTGCGGAAGAAATATATGTTTCCCATGCTGCTTTTTAAGCGATTTCATTTAACTGTTTGTATGTTTGTAAATTTTGGCGGATTACATATTTTCTCGAAACCCCATAAATATGGGTATCTAATGAAAGGACTCGACTAGTAGAACACAGTTATTTATGTAAAATGGAAATCCAAGATGGTGGGCGTTACAAAATGGCAGACAACTAATTTCGTCAAAACCCCATCAATATGAGTATCAAATGAAAGGGCTTGACTAGTAATTCACAGTTATTTATGAAAAATGTAAATCCAATATGGCCGCCATCCCAAAATGGCAAAATATGTATTTTTTTCGAAACCCCCTCAATATGGGTATTTAATGAAAGGACTTGACTAGAAGGACACAGTTATTTATGTAAAATGGAAATCCAAGATGTCGGCCGTTGTAAAATGACAGACTACATATTTTGCCAAAACCTCATCAATATGGGTATCAAATAAAAGGACTTGACTAGTAGAACACAGTTATTCATGAAAAATGTAATTCCAAAATGGCGACCGTTACGAAATGGCAGACTACATTTCTTTGAAAACCCCATCATATGGGTATCAGATGAACGGGCTCGACTAGTAAATCACAGTTATTTATGATAAATCCAACCCGCATATGGGTATCGAATGAAATTATTTGACTAATATAATATAGTTAATCATGAAAACTTTCCATTCGAAATATTTTAAAAACGTTTGGGATATGAAATGGGAAGAAAACTGTGAAGTTATCGGAAACTGCTATATTCTCCCGACTGATAATTCGACATGATCAACATTATATGGATCAAGTGAAATCAGTTCTAGTGATTATAAAAAAGCTCTGTATGAATTGGTTTCGGAGCTGGTAAAGTGATCTACAAATTAGTAGTACTTGTTAGTAGCCTAACAAATACTGCTAGATCCTCGCTTCAAGCAGCAAGGTTTTGGGGATAATAGGGACACCAGTCGTTGATATGGATGCTTAAATTGACATCCATAGAATACACACCTACGAAACTATGTATTCCGGCGACTTCAGTACCATGTGAGTGAGTTTTTCCGAAAGCAAGACAAGTTTGCAGTGACAGATGTAGTAGACTTTCATCAGATAACATTGAAAAGATAATGTTTATAAATAAAAAAGAATAAAGAAGATCATTGTGATGAAATATATCAGAGAAAACCTTCAGTAAAGTAATATTTTTACTTTTCTCTGCACTGATTATTGTTTTAAAGCTTATTTCTTATGTCTTACATTCTTTACATATCCGAATAAACTAGTTCTTCAAAAGAGCCGTCGAGCCGCTCAAATGAGCCGTCTCTTTTCATTGAGCGTATCGGCTAGAATTAGGCTTGGGTTTGCTCAGCTGCTTGAACTCGGAAACGATAGAATCGTGACCGGGGATCTGATGAAGCGGGAATTCCCTTGTAAATTTGTGGCTAATACTGACATAGGTATTGTGTTCAATTCCCGATCGGTCTAGGGTCTTCCCGGGTTGGAAATTCTCTCGACATGCTATGGAATAAATACGATCAGATAATGGCTTATATTGTTCTTTCGGTTAGTAATCTATGTCTGCTAGATAACCAGTCCGTTTTCCTTTCAATTTATTTTGCATACTGGTTGGTTGATGAAAAATATAAATACCGTAATATAATAATTATCAATAAGATGAGGTGGGACCATCATCATTTATAAAAAATCATTCCTACTACCCATATTCAAATCTGGTAACCGTTCTGACATAAATAACAATCGTGGCATCGCCATATAATCTTGTAAGTATTCCCAAATTATTTGAATCCATTGTCAATACTAAAATGTTCAATCCGTTAAAACATTATATTTCACCTAATCAACATGGTTTTTATAAAGGAAGATCCACTGCCGCAAATCTGTTAGAATTTGTATCCTATTCTCTTGCGGCAATGGATAGCGGCAACGTTGTCGAGACTCTTTATACAGACTTCAGCAAGGCTTTCGACAGAGTAGATATTCCCATGCTTATTTTCAAGCTCCAACGTATGGGAGTAACTGGAATTCTATTGAAGTGGGTAGAATCTTACCTCACCAATAGAACACAGTTTGTTCGCTTTAGAGGAAAAATCTCTAATCCAGTGAATGTCACATCCGGAGTTCCACAGGTTCTTACTTAGGCCTTTTACTTTTCATCCTATTCGTAAACGATGTGTCACTAGTATTAACTAAACTCAACATTCTAATATATGCCGATGATATGAAATTGTACATGTAAATATCCAAATAAAAACATTGTATATAAGTTTTGTAAGATCTATTTTAGAATATTGCAGTGTTGTATGGGCACCCTATCAAGAACCGCACTCCAATCGAATAGAATCAGTACAAAAACAATTTTTATTATTTGTCATGAGAAAGCTAGGCTGGACAACATATCCCTTCCCCCATATGAAGCTCGTTGTATGTTAATAAATATTGAAACACTTGAGAAACGCAGAGAAAATGCCACAATTTCATGTTTAATTGATTTAGTTTCACACAGAATTAGAAACTTACTTGAAAATCTAAGTTTTTATGCACCAACACGAGCCTTGCGAGCACGGAGTTTGTTCAAATCAACTTCATTTCTAACTTTATATGCTATGAATGGTCCACTTAATAGAATGATGAGAACGTACAATAAGTACAGTAATGTAATTAATGTGACAATGACTACGAAATTATTGAAAAATTCATTTACTGAAAGATCATTGCATTCGTGAATTACAGTTTTGTCATATATGTTTGCTGCGTTGCTTTTCTTAATTCATTATTAATACAAAATACATGATACCTCTGATAATTGATTTTCATATATATAGCTATAAATTATTCATTAAGTATATTGTAATTGTAATGTAATGTATGTAATTGTTGTCTACTATAGACTGACGAAATAAAGAATAAAGAATAACAATAAAACAAAAATAATATTCGGAGAAAAAATATTCTTAACTAACTGACCCGGCAAACTTCGTCCCGCCCAAATTAGTTTTCGTTATCAATAGCTTCAAACATTCACGTTATCTTACTAAGCGCAAGTTCATGAGTCCAATCGCAGAACTGTTCATTGATTGATCTTCTAATCACCCCTTTGAATTTACCTTTTACTGAAAAATTCCTAGTACTTCTACCAAAATTCATCATTACATTATCAGATTATTTTCAGACACAATTTTCGTTCAAGATTTTTCAACCACTTGCAAATAACATGTTTCTCCGTTACATGGAATAAATGTTTGATACAGAAAATATGATAGAATAAAGACAGACCCCTCCCCTCTTCTCCCCTTAGAGAAGAGTATCTTACCACGATAGAATAATTTATTGTACCCTAAAACCTCCAAATGCCAAATTTCGTTTCATTTGCTTGATTAATTCTCGAGTAATGTAGAAATTTGTGTTTCATTTGTATGGCAGCCTCCCCTTAGAGAGGGGTGAAAAGTGTCTAACCACCGTGAAAACATTTTGCTGCGCCCTACAACCTTCATATACCTAATTTGGTTTCGTTTACTTGATTAATTCTCGAGTAATGCAGAAATTTGTGTTTCATTTGTATCGCAGCCCCCCGTTGAGAGAAGGAGGAAGAGTCTTTAACCACCATAGAATCATTTATTGCACCCTAAAACCGCCACATGCCAAATTTAGTTTCGTTTGTTTGATTAATTCTCGAGTAATGCAAAAAATTGTGTTTCATTTGTATGGCAGCCCCTTTCTAAGAGAGGGGGAGGGGTCTCAAACTATCATGAAAACCTTCCTCGGCCCCAAAAACCCCTACATACCAATTTTCATGTCGATCGGTTCAGTAGTTTCCGAGTCCATAAGAATCAGACAGACAGACAGAAATCCATTTTCATATATATATATAGATTCCATGGTTATAAGCTAATAAAGTTAGAGGGTTAAAAAAGTTGTGTCATGGCGTACACGTTTCCAGTACTTCTGGTTATCTGAAACAGATTCTGAATCAGTGAAGATTTCGCTATCGCATGAACCTCGGACGAAAAAAATGAAGAGAAAAATGCTGATTTTAAAGTGTTTCCCGATTTTTGTTAAAATAGTAAAATTAAAAAACTACAAGTTTTTATTAGTTCATGCGATAGAAAGATGCATACAGATTGCAATCATATAAATTTGACATAAATCGGTTCAGTAGAACTTGTGATATCGTGTACGCCAGTTTGAAAGAAAAACTAGTTTCGAGAAAAACGCGTTCGAAGTTAATTGTTATCGCCGTACTAGATGAGATATCGCATCACTAAAATGGCTATAACTCGGTAAATAATGGGATTTTCTGAAAGTCCTTCCTAGAGTATATTCTTGTATGCCTAAACATTAGGAATAAGAAGAAATAAAATTTTGATTTTTTTCAAACTTCTAACTAGAATACTACCTTAACTAAAGAGAAGGTTGATGAAGAGAAACCTATCAAATCACTTACACCCCTTTCCTTCTGAGCCTCTCATATTATATGTGACTGCGGAAGAACTTCCACAGGTTCACAGAATTTCTAAAAAACAGAGACGGAACATTATTGCTCACATCCAGGGTTGCCAACTATAATTCAAAAAAATCAGGAAGAATGAAAATGAAAATCAGGATAAATCAGGATAGCTCATATTAGGTTGTCCGAAAAGTTAATGTCGATTTTTGGGAAAACAAAAACATAATTTTCAATCAAAGCATTATAATTTAATTTTATATAAATAGTTCTTTTTCACAATCTTTCGCCATTTTTCACATAGCATAAATATTCTATCCTCCCAGAACATGTTTGCTTCCTCGTCGAAAACTGCTGCGAGCCATATATGTGAAAAACAGGTTGCTTGGTAGTAGCTCATAATACAGAATCCATTCCGAATCCCACCAGAAACAGAGTATATATTTCTTCAAGCGAAAACCGGATATGTAAAAGAATTAATAAGCATGGTATAAATCCTCGCACGAGCGGAAATGCTAGTGTTTAGCCTGAAGCATAGACGATGGATTCAGTGAAAAATTGAATATTGATTTCTCTGCAATTGACTGTAGTGTAGAATTTTCGGAAAAAATTTAAATCGTTTATATTTTTTCCGAAAAGTCTACACTACAGTCAATTGCAGAGAAATCAATATTCAATTTTTCACTGAATCCATCGTCTATGCTTTGAAATGAAATTTTACTAGACAAATGAGAAAGCATATCAACAGTGGAAGACTTGTCGAATTTTTCATGATATTTAGTACGGTTATAGATATATTTACCATAGTCTATTTCTTGAATGGCGTTAACGTTCCCTGTGGAACTTTTGCCGCCTCAACGTATGCATTAACTAGCGTAATTTATTAATACTTATTTGAGATTTCTTAAGCCAAATAACACGCCTCTAATGTATTCCGAGGGACAAGCTCTAGAATACGCGTGACCACAGTGCAATTCGAAGGAAATTTCTCTGAGAAAAATCCCCCAGCCAGAACGGGAACCGAACCCGAACACCCGGTATGATAATGTGAGATGCTAACCACTCGGCCACGTGTGCACGATATTTACCATAGTCCCATCATTAAAATTGATTCTACTTTGAATCAGACGAAGAAACTACATATAAAATCTGACTGCGGATTCAAAATGTTTCTCTATTTTACACTCTGAAATGTATTCCTACATTAATAACTCTGGGGATATATATACATACACATTATCGTCGATAAACCTGTGTTGTTCCTCAAACTTAATCTCGTTGTAATTTCATAAATACTTCAAACAATCTGGTTTCATAAAATTTTCTAGCACTGTTTTGAAAAGCCACAAAACAATTGAGGGTAGAGATACATGGGGTGGAATTAAATGATGCAAATTTACACAAAAATAACTACTCCTTGGTTCAATGCAGCAGTTCCTGTCGTTACATTTCACTACTTGCTGAAGGTACTGGGATGTCCTTGCGAGATGAGCAAACCACTCGGCTTAATATCGTACTAATTTCGCTTCATCGATTTGGGAGTTTGCAGACTCAATATATTCTCCTTGACGGGATATCCATCGGTCGTTAGTTTATTCCACATATCAGATAACGATTCCCCTGCATACTCAAAATGTTTCGTTTCCAGTTATGGGTCCCTTGTTTTGAGTTTTGAGAAAGTATCGAACCTGCTAACCCCCGGGATAGAGAAGCCATGCGATGTTCAACTCGGTTGAAAGCACTGCGTCCTGGAGCATTTGTAGCAACGAATGCTTCATCGATATACAATTGATTGAAATGATTAATCGAAAATACCTATGACCTTTCCAAAACGAGGGTTCTCGTCTGGTCATCCATTCACATTAATTATGATTACTGGCTTGGTTATGCTTTGATAACGAATGACCTAGAATTCAGGCAGCTTTCACACCCTTTTAAAATCGAGCTAATGAGAAAATGCGTTCGAAGAACAGTGCCTTCCTGATCGAAGAGCAACGTACATTGGAACACTGTATTGAACTGCTTAAGCATGACCAAGATGCCCTCATTTTAAGTTTGCATCCTGCGATAGCAGACGGAATAAGCTTAAGTTTAGCATGCCATAGCCATGACAAAATCATGATCCGGTAGATTAAGGCGATATTCGAGATGCACTAACACGCCCCGTCACCCAGATATGAGTGACACTTTCCTCGCTCAAATTGAATAGAATTTTTAAACAGTCAAACCCATCAAACCATCAAAGTAGAATTTAAGATGTGTAGAAAAATCATAAAATCAAAACCATTAAAATTATTTTATTTTCATTATTTTCTCAGTACCTGGCTTTAGTGATCAATATCACGCGTGATATCGATCATATAATTTCAAATTTAAGCTCGTTGTAAACTTGTTGTCACACTAAAAATTTTTTTTTCACTGTTTTTTGTTTGTTCCATTCAGTTGGGAGTTACAGAATGTTAACAATGGAAGTCAACAAATTCGGTACATTTTACACTTTTTCTTTTATAAACGAGAAAATGCAAGCCTGACCGCTGAAATTGTGAATAGTGTTTATGGTGCCGTTACTGTAACAATAAAATAGTCCATTTTTTATTTCATTTTTTTTCTAATTTTCAAATTTAAAAAAAAATTGTTGGTGCAATACATTAAATTTTGATCTCAACTGCCAACAAATGGACCGTTTGAGACTAGCGATTTTTTTTAATCCCTTGTTGGGTGTGAACCACTGCGTACATTATTTTGAACTATTGTGGTATGCCCCATTTTTTATACTACGCTTCAAGCTTATCTACTACTTATTGATGAAGAAGTAGACTGAAAGCTATAACTAGATAGGTGCCAATCAGGAATAATCTGTTTGATGAAATTTATAGTCTTGATCGGCGACACAGACCAATCTTCTGCTGTTAAGTCCATTTCGACACATACTTTATGATCTCGGCTCAGGAAACACATCTCATCCGGTCCCAGAACCGAAGCTGCCTGCTAAAGAATATAGGGGCGCATGAATTCATTTAGGAAAACAATGTCCTACCCATCGCATTAGTTCAGTCTTTACGACTTTCTGGAAGCTGTGAGTATGAGTTTAATCAGTTCGTTGTTCAAACTACTTCTCCATACTACGTTTTCCTACACACAGATGGTTCATGCAGTTTTGCAAACCAGCCCGTTCGATTATTTCTAAATTCCAATAATACGCGAAGCGATGCAAAATTTATGTGTTGTATGCCACATTATTTGGGAAGGTTGAACAAGACTCCCTTTTCAGGTAAACTTCGAGCGCCACACGATTATATCTCCACGTGAGTTGACCAATAACGTCTTGAAATGAAGTTATCATCAGTGAAGTGAACGAAGTGTTAAGAGGATATTCTAGTCTAGAAATTTGAAAAAAAAATTTAAAAAAATCTTTTTTCTGAACGAGTTATAGTCATTTCAGTGATGCGGTATTTTATTTATGTACGGTCTTGACAGAAAACTTCAAACGTGACTGACGAAAAGAACCTACAGACGATTTATGAACGTGTCATATGAAAAGGTTTTAAACTTAAATCAATAATTTCAGTTTGTTTCAGTAGAACGTTTGATCAATTTGCCTCCACATGACGGTACCTATAAAATTCATGAAATTTGGTAAATCGTAATTTTTTTCCAATGCCAAATGACTTAAAAATGCATAAAACGTCGAAAGATGGTGTCGTCTCGAAATTTTTGGCCGAAAATCGACCTTCTAGGGCTTAACTTAAGTGACAATGAAGGTATGGAGAAAAAATTATAATCGAATATAGAACCCGCACATTTAGTTTATTGGCCCAAAAAATAACCTATGCAAAATTTCAGCTCACGTTAGAACGATCTCCGATCGATGATAATCTGGAATTCCATGGATTTTCTGCTTCATGGACAGATCAAAATGTACAGAGGAATTGATATCGTGAACTCATGGATCCAGAGTGGAAATTTAGCTCGATTAGCTCCTCAAAATTTCCGATCACCAATGGGTTCATAACGTTACACCGGATGAGGAACCGAAGACATAATAAATTAAAGTGATTTTTTAGTGGGAGAAGGCCTGCCAAAATCTCGAGACTCTTGCTGTGCGCTGAGGGCATACATCACATCGCAATACGGAGACAATGGTCTGAATTCGCTCGAGTTTGATGAGGTGTATTTTGGCAGCTGATTGAAAACAGAAACTGGCATACTTCAATACTGAGAGAATAGTTGTTCGATACAACATTATAAGATCTCTGTGCTGGGTCCCCATCAAGTGCCGGAAATTGTACGGAGAAAGTTTATTCTTTGTTGGCATTTTTTACTCAGATACCTCCTGGGCCCCTCAAGTACATTTGGAGTCGAACCAGACCCCAAGATGACATAGTGATCGGTTTACCCAAAAGTTGAAGCTTTGGTTTTGGTGGTTTATGCTTCCTAGAAAAGACAACCATCTCTGTTTTCTCCATGGAGAACCCCTAGACCAATGGCCCACGTTGAAAAACTATTGAATGTATCTTGTAAGGGTCTTTGCAGGTCGGATTCTTTTGACCCCACGACAGACACCACTCCATCATCTGCAAGTTGTCTCACTCTGCATTTTTGTGTAACACAATTGTCAATGTCGATAAGGGAGGTTTTTCAACAAGTTGAACTTAATTCTATCCGATCCTGGAGAATAATTGTTACAAGGAAAGAGAGCAAGAGAGAATTCTACCACCGAAATCTCGAAATCAAGATCGCACCTATCTTGTGGTATATCTCGAACAATTTTTTGTACGGGAACGGAATCGGGACAAACCATTGCTTTCATTTGATGAAGAGAGATTTCTCATGTTTCTAGGCACTTTTCATAATGTTTCATTGACGTTTCACGTGACAAACGTGACTGTAAATATTTGTAACAATTATAGATTTTACCAACCAAGATTTTAATTAATTTTAATTAGAATAAGAAATTTTCACTTGTGCAGTGAAATCGATTGTCTTCCAACACGAGATGTCTTTTTTGTAATAATTTGCCTCGTCACTCGATGACATTTCGCAGATGAGAGCGATTTCCCTAACTATCTGAATGTTGCGGAGATTCCCACAGTTGTTCTACAGTGGTCGTCACCGAGGGGTACTCGACGTCAATGAATGGTTGTCGTCGTACTGTTCCCCCCAAGCGGTTCAGTGAGAGTTGAAGTCTCCCAAGATCAACCATGGCTCAGGAAGGAGTGAGCACATGTCAGCAAGCTACTTCCGGATAACTGTATCTTTCAAAGGCCAATACAAACTGACAATACAGATATCTTTGCCTCTATTTTCGACTTTTTGAACAACATGAAAAAGGACCTTGATCAGTTCAACGACGAGAAAGCAAATCGGTTCTGAGAGGATTTAATTGTTTTAAAAATCGGCACGAATTTTTCGGAGAACCTCAAATTATTGTCGGCTTTGATCAGCATAATAAAACAACATACATACCTTCTTTCCATTGCAGTTAATTACACCGACTCGTTCGCTAGTGATGAGTGCCGAAAACCGCCGCGAGATGGAAGAGTGGCTGCACGCCCTGAAAGTCGCCTCGTCGCGTGAATTTTTCGAACCGGGACCACCTGATCAGAACGATTTCCTGTCGGGACATCACCATTGGTGAGTGGTATTTTATAAAACTCGCGAACAATACAACTTACGGCCTTCAACTATAACATAGAATTATGAAAACTACAAAGACGGCAATGCATGTTTTTTCCATTGCAGGTTGTCTACCTCTCACGCTCGACCAACGTATTGTAACGTTTGCCGAGATGCCCTCTACGGTGTCACTTCGCATGGACTCTCGTGTGATTTGTGCAAGTTCAAGGCTCACAAACGGTGCGCAGCAAAATCAATTTCCAATTGTAAATGGACCACACTTGCTTCCGTTGGGAAGGATATTATCGAAGATGTCGATGGGGTAATACCGCCGAATGCGTCTCAGAAGCGATTTATAGCTTCCTTGTGTGGTTTTCCTTTCAGAATATCGTCATGCCTCATCAGTGGATGGAGGGAAATCTGCAGGTGTCAGCAAAATGCATGGTTTGTGACAAGACATGCGGCTCGGTATTGCGTCTCCAAGATTGGCGCTGTCTATGGTGCCGATCCACAGTACACACGGCTTGCAGGCCCCAAGCCCAGGTTGCCTGCCCGATGGGACCGTTGCGGGTCTCTATCGTGCCGCCAACGTCACTCCATTCGATAGGAATTGATGATGCGTGGGATGTTTGTAAACCAAATTGTAGTTTCTCGCCCCTGTTGGTGTTAGTAAATAGTAAATCCGGCGAAAACAAGGGCAACAATTTTCTCAAGCGTTTCAAGCAGCTGCTGAATCCAGCACAAGTTTTCGATATCATGAACAATGGCCCCGGAATAGGGCTTCGTCTGTTTCGCCACTTCGATCCTTTCCGAATACTGATTTGTTCTGGTGATGGATCCGTCGGTTGGGTTCTCAGAGAAATTGATCATCTAAATATGCATGTAAGTAGATTACCATTGGAACAAACAACATCCTATAACAGCCATTCCATGCCAAACTGATATTGTGGCTCTCAGATTTCCATGAAAAGTGGTAGTTTTGTTCTTATCGCAAAGTATCAGACCCGTATTTTTTTGTTTATTCGTTAGGGTGGCCATTTCCATTTTAGGGTGGTCCGAAAAATCAATTTATTCCACTTTTTCCCAAAAATGACTTTTTCAAAACTTTTGAACTACTGAACCGATTTGGATAATCGACAAATCAAATTGAAGCCAATGAACTAGTTTTTCTTTGAAAAACACTGAACTTGCAAAAACAATGGATTTAATTTTCGTAATTACTGATTGTAGTTGTATTTTATTGTTTTCATGGCTTTGGACTAGAGGGCGTTATATTTTTTAATATTTCTTTTTTTTTAAAGCTGAAGACTTTTTACATAATATTTCTCGATATTAGAAATGCTATGTTTTTCGTTTTTGAGATATGATTTCTCAAAGTTAACCGGCAGTTCAAAAAATCATTTTTCCCTTTTTATCCAAAAAATGACTTTTTTGAAAAATTCATAACATTCAAACTACTGAACCGATTAAGATGATCGACACATGAAATTGAAGCCAATAACCTTTGTTGAAAAAATATCATACTTGCGGGGAGATTGGATTCTAGTCGCACAGATCTAGTCTAGTCACATGAGAATTTTGAACGAAGACTTAAAACATGCGAAATTTGGAAAATAATAACTCAAACACAAAACAAAAAATAGCGCAACTGATATCGAGTTATGTTATGTAAAAAAAACTCATCTTTCCAGAAAAAAGATAGAAAAATATAGCGCCTTCTATCTTTAACCTAGAAAACTATGGAAAACTAACTCAATCAATAATTACAATAACGAAAACCCATTTCCCCTTTTTTTTCGCAAAAGTATATTTTTTTAAAGAAAACTGTAAGCTTCAATGTGATATGTCGATTGGTCCAGTAGTTCAAAAGTTATGATTTTGACGTAGAACTACGTCTTTCGTTTCTATACCGGGGTGTAAAACCAAAGTTTCGAAAACGAAAGCGTTACGCCGGAGACCGAGATTTTGAGCGTTAATAGCTCTTAAACAACTAAACGAAATGGTATGATAAACACTTCATTCGAAAGATAAAATGTCTACGCGTCATATACTTGTTACTTTTTCTTCCAAAAACATGTTTCAATAGTCTTAAAATTGCTTTCAAAACAGGCTATTGAAATCACCAATCGGTATATAAGCGAGCGCCGCTCGTAAACCCACTCAGTTATGATTGAACAGCGATTGGAGCATGTTGTCGCTGTTGTTGTGAAGCTAATTTCGTTTATCATGAAAGCGCTGATGAACGGTGTCACCAAGAGCCTGTTTGTGCACCTGAGGCCAGAAGGGAATCCATCAGGAGGAGAGTGATGCCACGGTTCCGCTTGAAACATCGGAGCAGCCGCCACATACACACATACACGCGCGGAATTCTCGTTGCCATCATCGTTGCTGAAAAATAATCTGCCAGTTCCCCTGGGAATTGAAAAATACATTCATGTGAAAGAGTTTATTTTAATGTTTTCTATCAATATAACACTGCAACCAAATACATTTGGTTTTGTGATCTTTCAATCAATCGCAATTAATAGGAAAGCTTCTGAATATTTTTTTCCCCATCAGTGGAAAATTTTCGTATCCAATATTGGAAGCATAACATGAAAAACGTGAAACATCATCGCGAAAATCAAGTCATTTTCGAGCGATTATTTGCTTTCTACTCATATAATGTTGCGACCAAATACATTTCGTTTTGGATTTTTTCAATCAAGTGCGATCAACGTAAGACCACGTCTTTCGGCAATTTATTAGAGGTGCAATTAATATTTAGGAATTCCCGCTCTACGCGCACTGGCAAACAATGTTTACTCAACAATTTCTCAAACGAGAAATGGGTGTTGTGAGAAAGGATTAGCGAACGCGAAAACGACAAACGGGAGAAAGATATGTTTGGAGGTTGAAGGAAGTTGGCAGACAACTTCTTCATTCTATCATTCAAATAATGTGATTCATACCACTTCGTTTTGCCAGAAAGAGTTTCTTAATGCTCAAAGGAGGAATCGAGTCCTCTGAGGAAATTACCCAGCGCAAATTAGAGTCGACTATCGATTGCGGCATTCGTACACAAATAATTTTATAATGCAGTTTCACCAAAGTGATTTCTTCAGATATATTCACTACATCATGTCATGTATTTCATATTCTTCATTATGAAATCCATATCCATGGCACCTATCGGTATCGAATTATTATCGAAACCACGATTTTCGCTAAATGCTCCTTTCAGTTCGGCCTGTAAAAAACATTTCTGAACTCTAATCCATCAAATTTGGAGCCCTGAGAAGAGCCGTTGATTATATGCTAAGCTAATATAGCACGCTCTCCTCGGATACGATGGGCCAGCTGGATGTCCTTGAGCATGATGTGACGCATTTTACAGGGATAGCACATAAATTGGTATCTTCGAATAAGCCTCCTGCAGCGTCATAACCGCGGAACTTTGGAAGCGCAAGTCGGTTTTGAAGTCCTGAGCAATTCCAAGATCCAAATGCTGCAAAGGTAGCTTGCGGATCAGCAATTCGGTCGACTTTTGATAGCGACGAATTTCACGCAATGTTCCCGATCGATAGCGATGTGGCTTCTTCACCTATCCTGCTGCTGGTGCGCTTATCCGAGCTGCTTTCGTGTAGAGACGTCGGATAATCGTTCGATTAATTCAAATAATCGAATATCTTAAATTATAATCGAGTAATTTTGTATCGAATAATTTAAAAGCAAGATATGAATACATCGAATAATTGTCATTGTAATCGCGATTAATCAAAGAAGGAATCTTTCTTGAGGTTAAGTCATTTTTAGATTAAGAATCAGGCTACATAATTTTTTTATCCATCATTTTTTTATCCAACCATCTAACATCGACAACCCGATAGACCACGAGACCAGAATGACAACATGATACGTGATTATTACAAGAAATAAATATTCGCTCGATTAATCGAATATTGAAAGACAATTATTCGAATTAATCGAATATTGAAAAATGTCCCAACGATTAATCGATAATCGAATAAATGCAAATTTTAGACATCACTACTTTCGTGTGCCTTACCACCGAAAGACTAACGAGCTGTCTGCGAAAGACTAACGAGCTCGAGTCCTCACGGTGCGAGAGTAGAGTAAGAAATGAACGAAAGGTAAGGTAAGGTATTGTATTATAGAGACTGTAAACTTTTGCAGTTCATTCGTCTCTAGCCTTGAGAAAGGCCCTTTGAAAACTCTACTCTATTTACTCCAGCGCTACCACCTCCACCCTCTTGCCTTGAGAAAGGCACTCGATCCCTCGCCGTCCGGCTCGTCCAGCAACGATGTTGTCCACTCGGTGTCCACACAAAGAATGGCTGAAAAAGAGATGAACGAAAGCAAAGGAAGCGTCATTTTTTAAAACATAAAAGTATCGAATGTAAACCCCGCCCTCTTTATTATATACTGTATACTTACGAATATAATAAGGGTGGGGTTTAGATTCTATACTTTTATGGTTTATAAAATGACGCTTCCCTTGCCTTCGTTCATACACGGAATAATACAAAATCTGTATGATTATGCTACCTGACTTTCTAGTCGTTACCTTTCAAGGTAACGGCTTTGGGATTAGGGTAGATATATTTATTTCCAGTTAGATAAGTAGTTTAAGTTGGGACAATGTAAATAATTTGGGGAGGGTATCTTATAAGTTAGATTTAGGTATAAAAAAAAGGTAACAAAAAACTAAGAAAAGTTTAGGCATGATCTTACAATAGGAATATGAAACAAACGGATAATGTGTATGATGAATATCTTTACAGAACTTGACATTGCAATTTAAAGATGTAGAACCCTAGGTTGATCACTTGAAATGTAGTATTATATTATAATGTAAACCAAATTAAGAAATAAAAAGAATTTAAGTGAAAAAAAGTGCCTTCGTTCATTTCTTACTCTACTCTCGCACCGTGAGGATTCGTTTCATCGGGACTAAGCAGACAGCTCGTTAGTCTTTCGGTGGTAAGGCACCCCGAAAGCAGCTCGGATAAGCGCACTACCCGCCGGAAGCGCGAAGAAGCCACATCGCTATCGATCGGGAACTTCGCATGAAATTCGTCGCTATCAGAAGTCGACCCAATTTGCTGATCCGCAAGCTACCTTTGCAGCATTTGGTTCGTGAAAATGCTCATGACTTCAAAACCGACTTGCGCTTCCAAAGTTCCGCGGTTATGACGCTGCAGGAGGCTTATTCGAAGATACAAATTTGTGTGCTATCCACGCAAAACGCGTCACATCATGCCCAAGGACATTCAGCTGGCCCGTCGAATCCAAGGAGAGGGTGCTATATTAGCTTAGCATATAATCAACGGCCCTTTTCAGGGTTCCAAATTTGATGAATTAGAGTTCAGAAAAGTTTTTTGCAGGCCAAACTGATACGAGAATTTTCGTTTGGATGCCATACAGCATCGAGAAAATTCCGGACAGATCTAATCGTTGCTGAAGAATAATCTGCCAGTTCCCTGGGAATTGAAAAATACATTCATGCGAAAGAGTTTATTTTAATGTTTTCTAACCATATAACACAGCGACCAAATACATTTGATTTCGTACTTTTTCAATCAAGTGTAATTAGCTGGAAAGCTTCTGAAGATAATTCTTTCCCATCCAATATTATATGCGCGCGCAACGGAAAATGTTTCGTTTCGCGAAAATTATATAATTTTCTATCGATTATTGCTCAGTCGCCGAAATTTTCATACTCAGAGAGTTCATTCTCCTCTAGTTTGCCATCCAAATTGCCATCGTAAACCACACCTTCTCTCGATTCAATCACGCACGAAAAGCATACCTAAATGATATTCTGGTGGTGAAACCCATTAATTTTTCGTGAGGCGTCGTGCACAAATTACGTAACGCTATAAGAGGGGAGGGGGTAGATGTTGCGTTACTTTCTGTTTATTAGAGATAGGAAATTGCGTTACGAAAGGGGAGGGGGGTTCAAAATCCGGATTTTTGGCGTTACGTAATTTGTGCACGACGCCTGAGGACATCGACAAGACAACATCGTTACTGAACGAGCTGAACGGCGAGGGATCGAGGGATTCATTACCTGGCCTGACCTGACCTGAAATGCAATCAGTTTGTTTTAACTGTGATGGAGCGCAGAAAAGCCGATCGATCAGAAGGAGAAGAGAAGGTGACCAAGAGAGTATCAGCATCGAAATACGGTTCCTCGGGAAGACATCGAAGCAGCCGCCACACACACACATACACGCGCGCAACTCTTTTCGTTTGCTGGTTATCGAGAAGAAACCTGGAAAGAAATGATCGTTGCTGAAAAATAATCTGCCAGTTCCCCTTGGAATTGAAAATTACATTCAAACGAGTTTATTTTAATGTTTTCTATCTATATAATACTGCGACCACATACATTTGGTTTTGTGATTTGTCAATCAAGTGCAGTTAGCAGGAAAGCTTCTGAAGATTATTCTTCAGAACAAGGTTTTTTGTATTCAATATTGGATGCATAAAACTTTGAGCCTCCAACGTAACGCTCTCGTTTTTGAAGCACCCAAATATTTATTTATTCATTCATTCAGGATGGATTTAGATTCAACTTCAAACAAATGATCTCTAAATCAACGATAGTCCTACGTCACCCTTGCGGTTATACCATAGATATGACCCACTTCCTGTTTTTTTTTAGTGGCAAAAACTTGTTTTTTCGAACCATCGATTAACTTTGTAAAACCTCAGCTTTCAAGAAAATATAAAAAAATATAGCGCCCTCTAGTCCAAAGCCATGAAAACAATAAAAAACGGCTACAACCAATATTTAGGAAAATAAAATCCATTTGTTTTGCAGGTTCAATATTTTTTAATGAAAGGCTACCTCATTAGCTTCAATTTAACATGTCGACCATCTAAATCGATTCAGTGGTTCAAAAGTTATGATTTTTTGAAAAAGTCGTTTTTGGGAAAAAGTAGATAAAATTGATTTTTCGGACCACCCTAAAATGGAAATGAGCACTCTAATAAAAAAAATAAAAAAAATACGGGTCTAATGTTTTGCGATGAAGAACTAAATTACCACTTTTGACGAAAATCTGAGAACCACTATATCGGTTTGGCATGGAATGGCTGCTAAGATACAACAAGTCTGTCGGAAATGCAGACGTTCAACAAATTAACTGATTGGAATTCCCAAACTCTTTATTTTGAACGATTAATTTCTAAGACATTCGTGTCGATTATTTTAATTGGGTTGACTCTACATTTAAATTCAGCCCGCGCACGTTTACGGTTATTTACAAAACCTTCGCCCGTACCTCTGTTATGGCTGTTCAATGTCAGTTCTAGTGAACTATATTTCTCTGTCTGTCGTCACTTACTGTAAAACGGGACAGGGGTTGTGATATGTTTCAAACTGCCCGTATGTTTTCCCTTGTCAATTTCACGACCGTATTGCTAAATCTTGGGCCATTTTGACTCCATTTCTAAGTACACACGAATGGACTCATTCTGTTCCATGATTGTTAATCTGTCCGATGCTTTTATTGTTCCCCATTCTATGAGAAGCCTGTAGGGTGTTAACCACAAACCAAATATCCGGTATAAACGATACCTCATTCAACTCTGGCGAAACGTAACATTCAACTCACAATCACATAAAGGAGACTCTGCTTACACCGGTCACGTCCTTTTGATACTATTAGATGTTTTTCCCGAGCGTTTGATCGACCGTGAAGCGGGAGCAAAAAGGGGCTCCTGTTAAACCACAACCGAGGTTTCGTATTCTGGCTGGTATTCCAAGAAAAAAAACAGATACCGTAAAACGACAGCACAAAACATCACACTCCAATAGAGCCAAGTTGAGCATTTTGCATTTTCATTTGTATTCTAAGCAAGACGTGACTGTAACTTTGGCCATACTTTGCTCTTTTTTATTTCTATTCGACAGCTAGATTCAACAAAACCCCACTGGGAATTGAGTGAATGGGTTGTTTCCGTTCTGTGGGAAAATTTTGCAACTTTATCCGCACCCTGTTGCACCACAGCTGAATGACAACCGATGCCTGGAAGGAATGGTCAAACACCTTTTTACCACTGCGTTGCGCTGGACGGTTTGGAGGTTTCCTATGGCTGTGGCAGTGCCTTACCAATGACCGTACCAACGATTGGTGCAAAACGAAGGGACGCAAAATGTTCTCTAGTCGACTAAATTGTCCCTGATGGGAAATGCAAATGAAGAGAAAATCTGAACTACCAATTGCGAATGAATTTTCTATGATACAAGAATTACGTGCCAACTAAATTCGGTCAGATGGTAGAATGCACTGTAAATAACTACCAACAGCAAGAGGAACACGTGTCCGGAAATGGAATTGCGTTTCTATGGTTTCATTTTCTGAACGTAAACGTTTTTCGCATGATTAACAGTTAAAGTTCGATGCGTGATATCACTTTTCGTTACTTTATCTCAATTAAAATTTGATGATGAGATAACGGTCAGTTGGTGACTGACAGTTCATAGTGAATATCTTTTCATTCTGATTTTTTGTTCAATAATTCAACCACAACCCAGCACGAAATATTAACAAAACCATGAGTAAACTTTTAAATGAAGACGGATCGAATTTTTGATAAGCTTGGGAGTTTGGTATGACTCATGACCTACAAAATGATGCTATTAATCCTACAATAGCATCATAGGATAAGTTATTATGAAATGCGATATAATGCACAAAATATTCTGAACAAAAAATAAGCTCCTAGCTATTCCACTCCGTTTTTTCAGTGCACCTTGGAATATCCGTATCAAAAGATTGTTGCTGGCTCATGGAAACAAAACGGCAAACTGAATATCATCCCTTTGGGATATGGAACGGGAAAAAGAAAAATGGGTTCATAAAAGCTCCCGCCTGTTTCGCTCATCTAGATTTCGCTATGTGAATAAATTTTCCGCTACCCTGTTAGACGGGGGCAACCTGCCACTGTGAAGTTTATAGAGTGGAGCTCTATGAATCCAGAGATTACAGGTATATTTTCAGGCATTTACACTTTTGTGCCCTCCACTGTCGGTAGCGAAAAAGGAATGTTGATCATGACGAAGAGAGACTGGAATTCATTCGGCACACATGGTTTCGTCGAGGCCAATATTTCCGCTGAGTTTGAAAAGACTAAAATATGATAATGCTTGTATGTTTGTTCGTTTCCGACGGATTAGTATTTATTCAAAAATAATGTTTCAAACAAATGACCTTTTGTGTTCTTTTCCTCCCTTTCTCTCGTCTGCTTTTTTGTATCATCCGTCGTATACAGAAACAATGTCAAATAGCAGTGCTTCCACTAGGCACCGGAAATGACCTGGCACGTGTTTTGGGTTGGGGCGGTTCCTGCGACGATGAAGCCCACTTGCCGCAGTTGCTCGAGCGTTACGAACAGGCAAGCACAAAGATGCTGGATAGGTGAGTAATTATTGTAGTACTTTATTAGAATCGACTTTTGGGTCACGGCGAACATGAGAGGATAAATTTACAGTGAAATCTAATCAAAACGTTTAAGGGGATATTCTAGTCTAGAAATTCGAAATTCGAAAAAATCGATTTTTTTCATATTTTTGAAATATGTTCTTGAAAGAATTTTTTGAAATCCACGTTATTTACCGAGTTTTAGCCATTCAAGTGACGTGGTATATAAACCAGAACGTGCTTGCTTTAAAACTTTTAACGCGTTTTTTTTCTTGAAATACCCTTCTTTCTCTTTTATTTTCTAATATTTTTCCGTTTAATCAATTTTTTGAAAGGCGTGGAATTGATACAACGTATTCAATCCCAAATTCCTAACCAGACCAATGCTCACTGAGGAATCCTAGGAATTCACGTTTCTAAACGTCCGCAACCATAACCTGCACCGTGTCCAATATTTTCTCAAACAAATTGAAAACTTTGATTACTTATCCGGCGAACTTCACCCGGAAATATGAAATTTTTTGAATTTCCCGTCCTATTTCTTGTACATGTGCGACCGACAACAGTAGAAGTTTCCCGAATTACAATTTGTGGTAGAATTAAGCGCATTTCTAAAAAAGAAGAAAAAAAAGCATTTCAAAACCAGTTAAATTCAACACCTTCTATTCATTAAAATCCCACAATAGCTAACGCGAAAAAAATACATCTCAAATCTGACCATCTTGTGATGACCTGACCTGACTTGTGATGATGATTTACTCTTGCGAAAATTTTTTTATATATAAGATACGTATATATGCGTAGTCGATTTTTTTCCAATTGTCCTATTTACTTTAGTATTCTCCAAAGTATTATATCAAAATAATTTAGGTAGAAACGAACACAACTATGTAAAGACGACTCAAATACGACTATCCCTTCTCTCGTGATGATGAGTTTACATACGAAAAAACCCTTGTTTCATATATAAGGATTGGAGAGCTTATTCCACCTGAAAATCCATTACCATTTTCGAGCGAAGATCAATTCCGTTGACGCGAATATCTATTGAACTAACAGCGTCTATCACGAAGACATTTGTTGCGGCACACGCCACATGAGTATCATTTCATACAACTATTATAAGCATTGTATCTACCTAAAACCCAATCCATTTAAAAACAATAGGATTAGCCTAGGTAATTTGCATCTAATCTCTATCGCATTTTTTTTCCAAAATATATATTTTTATCAAGGCTCATATGGCGTTAGCCTCACGGGGCCGGGAGTCCAATACTTTGACAATTTTTCTTATTATCTATGTTAGTAATATGTAACCGATTACTCGCGGTTGGCTCGAGGTTAGTATTACAAGTGTTCTCATAATTGGTATGTTGCAGTCTTCGATGCTCTGTACGTGTGCCCGACACGGGATACTTCCTATTGGGATGCAGCTGACCATTAATCAGCAACGCCCCCCTAGTCTGTAACCCATATCTAGCGTGGTGCATCTTTCTCGACTCGAGGAATCCAGGATAGACTGGTCACTAGCCGGCGCAATCATCAGTTCGTGTAGAGTTGTCATGAGCGGTACAACTTTTGGCTCTTGTTGAATGTTCAGTGGACTGCACAACCTTTGGTCCGTGTATCTGTAAAGAGTGTGTGTATGTATTGCCACGACTAAGTAAAAGTTTATCGATCGGATAGGAGGGATATGAAACGGGGACACAACGAAGGAAACATCATTAAACGTTGACATCGGCGTTTCTGAGGAACAGGTATAGATGAAGCAGAAGATCAGGATCACGGCTACCTAAGATATCCCGGACGGGGATATCCGATTGCCTGCCTTGTGCTCTTAGTGCTCTAGAGAGCTGAGAGCGAGCAGCATGGAACCGGATACACGACCAGACAACATGCTCGATGTCGTGGTAGCCATCGCCACAATCACAAAGATTGTTTGCTGCGAGCCCAATGCGATAGAGATGTGCGTTTAGGTTGTAGTTTTGGGGGACCTCTCGATGAGTAAATGTAGGCTTCTGTTCAGAACGATAGTCAGTTTATTACTAAAGAATATTTATGTACAAAGGCCCGATGGGCGAAGCGTGTAAGACTAATTGTATGGGACACTGTCCAATATAATGTGTGCACAATGTCTATTGTGCGATCGCGTGGTCAGTGTGTTCGGTTGACGATGGATGTGGTCATGTAGGGTGCGATGCCTACAGTCGCCACAATACTTCCCCCTTAGTTTTGCCAATAGCGTCGAGGGATTCTTACACGGCGACCGGATCTAGTTTTGTATTGTTCGGGTTCTGGTACGGGCTCCGGCTGTGACGGTGATATTTCATCGGCCTGGACGAACGCTGCCTTCAGTCGGTCGATGGAAATCGGAGATGGTTTACCGTTGATATCGATGATGTATACCTTCTTCTTCCTGCGGATAACACGGTATGGTCCGTCGAAATGTGGTGATAGTGGTGGCTTTATGGCACCAACTCTCACAAACACTTTACTGCATGTGGCCAACTCTTTTTGGACGAATGGCGTCTCCCTGGAGTGATTGCTTGTAGGTGTAGGTCGGAGTTTTGCCATCGTTTGTTTCAAGTCGGCAACGAACTCCGGAGTGGGCTTCAGGTTCCTGCTGTTCTCTCTGAAGAATTCTCCCGGCAGGCGAAGAGTCGTACCGTAGGTGAGCTCGGCCGTTGATGCCTGAAGGTCCTCTTTGAGCGATGTCCTCATGCCGAGTAACACGATTGGCAGCGTTTCTGTCCACCGTGGGTTCTGGTGGCACATGATTGCGGCCTTTAGTTGTCTGTGCGCTCTCTCGATCTGCCCGTTGGCCTGAGGGTGATACGGTGTGGTGCGAAGATGAGTGATGCCGAGAGTGCGAGTCAACTCTCTGAAGAGATCGGACTCAAACTGCCTTCCCAAATCGGTCGTTACGTTAATAGGTACTCCGATTCGGGCGATCCAACAACTAACGAAAGCTCGAGCTACAGTAGCTGCCGTCATGTTGGGGATCGGGATGACTTCTGGCCAACGAGTAAATTTATCAATTAGTGTTAAGCAATAAGCGTTACCTTCGGATGGTGGTAGTGGGCCAATGAGGTCCATGTGAACGTGTGCGAATCGTTCACCAGGTGTAGCAATCTGTGACGTTGGAGATCGATTGTGACGGTGCACCTTCGACTTTTGACACGGAATGCAGCTGGTTACGAAGTTGCGGCAATCCCGTCGGACCGATGGCCAGACGTAACGATCCGTGACGATTTTGGTGGTCGCACGAACTCCGGGATGTGAACCGCTGTGCAGCTTAGAGATGATCTGATTCCGAAAGCTGTTCGGGACAAATGGTCGGATGGCTTCAGTAGAGATGTCACAGTAGATGGGCACGGAAGACAGCAGAGAGGATAGTGCCTTCAGTTTCATCGTTGTGTTTGTCGGTGGGTCCGACAAAAAATTGCTGAACTCGGGATTTGTTTTCTGCTCGGTTGCGAAGACGTCGAAATCGATAGCTTCATTAGTGCTGGTAATAGCTTCGATTCGACTCAACATGTCAGCTACTCGATTCTCCTCGCCGGGTACGTGTCGAATGTCCGTTGTATATTCGCTGATGAAGCTGAGGTGCCGTTGCTGGGTCGGACTTGCTCTCTCTGGACGTTGCTGAAAAGCAGTGATGAGCGGCTTGTGGTCCGTATACACGCAAAAGTTCCGAGCGGACAGAATATCCTTAAAGTATTTCACTGCTTGGTATATGGCGAACAGTTCTCGGTCGTATGTGCTGGTGTTTTTCTTGCTGTCACTGAGTTTGCGGGAAAAATAAGCCAGCGGTTGACGACCTTGGTCGGTGATTTGGTGCAGAACTGCGCCGATTGCGGCACCCGATGCGTCGACTTCCAGGGCCAAAATTGCGTCGACAGAGGGATGTGCGAGAAGTGCAACATTAGCTAGATCGAGCTTGCTCTTTTCAAATGCAGCGTTCTGCTCATCCCTCCACTGCAGCACGGTCTGGTCGTTCCGGACGTTGTTCGGTATCATCGAGTGAAGGATTTGCTGGGTTTCGGCTGCTCGTGGAATGAAACGGCGATAGAAATTTATTGTTCCCAAAAAACGTTTTAGCTGCTTAGCAACGACCGGGCGTGGAAAATTGAGGATAGCGTCAACCTTGCTTGGTTTTGGTTTGATGCCATCCTGAGTGATGAGATGGCCGAGGAATTCTACCTCTGGTTGCCCGATCTGGCATTTGCCGACGGTGATGGTGAGCCAATTATCACGTAGCCGGCTGAATACTGTACGCAGGTGATGCTTGTGCTGCGTAATATCATCGGATGCTACGCAGAGATCATCAACATATGGAAAAATGAAGTTGAGGTCACCCAAAATGTCGTGTAGGTGTCGCTGCAACGTCTGACCGGCATTCCGGAGTCCGAAAGTCATATACTTGAATTCGAACAACCCGAAGGGAGTTCTTCACTAAGTGCAGCGGGCTGGCCCAGCAGCTTTTCGAGGGTTGGCATATTCCTTGATCCATCAAAAACCGAAATTCAGCTTTAGCTTCATTCAGTTTGTCAATCGGCAGTCTTCGGGGGCGACAAAAAACTGGTTGACCTGTGGTGATGATGTGGTGAATGGTCTTAGCCTTGGTGGTCGCCGGTTGAGGTTGAGCACAGTGATGTCTTGGAATTCCTTCAGGATGTCGGCGAAGGGCGAGTTTACGTCATAGGTGGTGATCATCGGCTCTGAAACTGCGTTGATGTTGTTCACTTCTAGATTGGTTCGGTTGTCGATGAGCTTATTGCGTCGTAGATCTACGAGGAGGTCATGCTGTCTCAGGAAATCGGCGCCGATGATGGGGGATTTCACATCTGCAATGGTGAAAACCCAGACGAATGGCCGACGGAGTCCAATGTCAATATTCAAGCGTTTGGTTCCGTACGTGTTGATGGGGCTGCCATTTGCAGCGAAAAGCTGGTTCATTTTCACAGGGTTGAGTTGTTCACGTGGCGTGGGAGGAATGACCGACATGTCGGCTCCAGTGTCGATCAGAAAATTATGGTGTGTGTTCTGATCGCGCACGTGGATTCGCCAGATGCGAGTACGGTTCAAAACGGTGCTGGTTATTTTTGCTGGTTCGTCTGCGGTGGAGGGAGCTTGGGTGCAGGTGGGCTGCGAACTAGCTAGTTTTTTTCACGACGAGTGTAAGTTTCGACGTTGCCGTCGTAGAAAATGCACGGGACGCTTGGGTTGTCCCCTTTGTGCTTCTCGCACTTGGTTGCTTTGGCTCCG
The DNA here is from genome assembly GCF_029784135.1 of Toxorhynchites rutilus septentrionalis. Lineage (NCBI taxonomy): Eukaryota > Metazoa > Arthropoda > Insecta > Diptera > Culicidae > Toxorhynchites > Toxorhynchites rutilus. The sequence continues at coordinate 230,162,132 of NC_073746.1, forward strand.
TGTCGGTAATGAAACCAGCAAATCCATCGACGAATACCCTTTGATTGGCTCGGAGTAGAACTACGTCGTTCTGCAGAACGATTTCCAAAACGGGTGCGAGAACGTTCTCTTCTACGAAATTCACCGGAAAAAGCATTTTCGAGACGTCTCGTTAGGGCATCAATACGGCTTTCCAACTTGGCAATGGTCGATTCCTGGTTCGTACGAATAGTAGCGACGGTGTTGGTGGGTGCTTCCAGGATTTGGTCAGCAACTTTGGCTTGCTCGTCAAGTGATGAAGATGGCATCGCTGTGATGATGGAACGTGCGGTGGTGGGTAGAGCACGCAGCTAAAGATTGGACAGTACACTGTCGGTACATCCTGTTCCACCAAGCCGGCGCATCTCGGACAGCAATACACTAGGCTTCTGGTCACCCAGCGTCATTCCAGAAAGCAAGCTCGTTAACCGTTGCATCTCCGACGGACGAAAATGAGCAACAATGGCGTCCTTCAGCGTCTGATAGCGGTTTTCATCCCGCGACAGGTTACATTTCGCAATGGTGGAGTACACAAATTTGGCACGTGAACCAAGTGCAACGAATAGTGCGTTGAATTTATGTTTGTCCTGCTTAATTTGGTTCACACTGAAGGCTGCTTCCATACAGATGAACCAAGTGTCGACATCTTCGGCGTCGAACGGAGGATAATTTATTTTCGCGACAATGGCGGCATTCATCTCTCGCGGCTCCGGTTTCACATGGCTAGCGTTGTCTCCGTCTCGGGTCTGGTCGACTGGCTCTGTCATTTTCAATTCGGCATGATTTGCAGAGATTCTGCAGATATCGTTTTTCGCGGATTCACAAAACAAAAAAAAAGTGCTTTTTCGCGGTACGCGGTTACTTTGTGTTTCGACTACTTATCAAGCGTCGGGGTCACCAATATTTGGGGGACCTCTCGATGAGTAAATGTAGGCTTCTGTTCAGAACGATAGTCAGTTTATTACTAAAGAATATTTATGTACAAAGGCCCGATGGGCGAAGCGTGTAAGACTAATTGTATGGGACACTGTCCAATATAATGTGTGCACAATGTCTATTGTGCGATCGCGTGGTCAGTGTGTTCGGTTGACGATGGATGTGGTCATGTAGGGTGCGATGCCTACAGTCGCCACATAGTGATTGGACATAAGCCGAGATATCACGCGAATGAAATCACGACCTACATTCAATCCCTTGAACCATGCACTCGTCGAGACCTTAGGGATAATCGTGTGTAACTCATCTTCACTCCACATGCGCTGCCAACTTACGAGTGTGTGCTGACGAGGAATGTGAAAAAAATCGTTATAAGCAATTTGCCTTCAAAAAGTGTGCCTTCTGATGCGCCCACCTTAGCTAGCGAATCCGCTTTCTCATTCCCCGGAATCGAGCAATGAGAGGGAACCCATGCTAAGGTAATCTTGAATAATTTTTCGACCAAAACACTCAATAGATGTCTTATTTTTGTTATGAAATAAGATGAGCGTTTATCAACTTTCATTGAGCGGATTGCCTCTATTGAGCTAAGACTGTCTGAAAAAATAAAATAATGGTCGATGGGCAGTGTTTCAACGATCCCTAGAGCATAGTATATCGCACCCATTTCAGCGACATACACGGAATCCTGGCAGCTGATCGGAAGCAAAAACTACCGTATTCTAACACTGATAATATCGTTGTTTTGAATAACTGAATGAGGTCTCCTGGATGGGTACCCCACCATGTTCCGGTTATTGTTTGGAGAAAATTGATTTTTGCTGGCATTTCTGTTTCAAATACGCAATGTGTATTCCCCAGGTACATTTAGAGTCAAAATATACTCCAAGGTATTTGAAAATCATCGAGTGCCTGATCGTTTTGCCGGATAGGTGAAGCTGGAATTGGGCGGGTTCGTGCTTCCTAGAAAAAACGACCATTTCGGTTTTCTCCGTAGAGATTTCGATACCCAGCTTGAGAGCCCACGTGAACAGGTTGTTCAGGGTATCTTGCAGGGATTTTTGCAGAACGGCGGGATTAGTACCCGTGATGGAAATAACTCCATCGTCTGCAAGTTGTCTCAACGTGCAATCTCTAGTTAGACAATCATCTATATCATTGACGTAAAAACTGTACAAGGGGGGGCTTAGGCAGGAGCCTTGCGGTAGGCCCATAAAACTGTATCGAGAAGATTTCAAGCTGCCATGACTGAAAAACATGTGCTTTTCTGACAGTAAATTGTACAGGAAATTATTCAGAATTGGTGAAAGTCCACGATTATGAAGTTTCTCTGAGAGAATTTCCATTGAAACTGAATCAAATGCCCCTTTGATAACGAGGAAAACGGAAGCCATTTGTTCTTTGCGAGCAAATGCGATTTGGATTTCAGAAGATAGCAGCGCGAGACAATCGTTCGTCCCTTTACCTCGGCGGAAGCCAAACTGCGTATTTGACAGCAAATTGTTCGCTTCAACCCACTTGTCCAAACGAAGTAGAATCATTTTCTCTAACAATTTACGAATACAGGATAACATTGCAATCGGCCTATACGAGTTGTGATCGCAAGCCGGCTTGTTGGGTTTTCGTATGGCTATCACTCTCACTTGCCTCCAGTCATGTGGGACAATATTCAGCTCCAGAAACTTGTTGAACAAGTTCAGCAAACGCTGTTTCGCCAAGTCAGGAAAATTCTTCAACAAGTTGAATTTAATCTTGTCCGACCCCGGAGCTGAATTGTTACATGAGAGGAGGGCAATTGAGAACTCTACCATCGAAAAATTCTCATAATCGCATTGGGGCGGAATGTCGCGTACAACGCTTTGTACAGGAACGGAATCGGGACAAACCTTTCTTGCAAATTTGAAAATCCAACGGTCAGAGTATTCCTCACTTTCATTTGTGCGCTTTCGTAAATCAAACTCGATATAAAATTATACTCTTCGAGTGGAGGAAGTTCATGCATTGAAACAAGTGCTTCAGATATTATTTCTGCAAATTTTCTCCAGTCAATATTTTTCGTGAGGTCATACGCAATATCGACTGACTCACGAGAACCTGATTCATTGGCCGTCGATAAAATTATTGGCAGGTGGTCACTACCGTGGGGATCTTGGATTACCTTCCACGTGCAATCCAGGGATAACGAAGAAGAGCAAAGTGATATGTCTAGCATACTTGCCCGTGCAGGAGGGTTGGCTATTCTAGTTGCTTCCCCAGTATTCAAAACTGTCAATTTGAAGTTGTCGCATAGATCATAAATCAAAGTGGCACGGCTGTCAATTTGAAGTTGTCGCACAGATCATAAATCAAAGTGGCACGGTTGTCATCGTAGAGTGAACCCCATGCTGTTCCATGGGAGTTGAGGTCACCTAAGATTAGCCGCGGCTCCGGCAGTGCCTCGATGATATCAAAAAACTGATGGCGGCCAACCATAGTTCATGGAGGAATATATATCGAGGCAATGCAGAGGTCTTTGCCATTGATTTGTGTCTGGCAAGCGACAACTTCAATGCCTGTCATCGATGGGAGAGTGACTCTATAGAAGGAGTGACATTTTTTGATCCCCAATAGTACGCCACCAAACGAGTCATTTCGATCGAGGCGAATAATGTTGAAATCGTGGAAATTCAGCTCGTCGGCTGAATTTTTCACAGAGGGAAAATACATCACAGTTAGAACTATGAACTAAAAATTTAAATTGATCTAGTTTAGGGATGATGCTTCTGCAATTCCACTGTATTACAGTGGTCAAATCCTTGACCTCTTGCACTGAATTAGGCATCGAGGGAAATGAACGCTGCAAAAAAACCACATTTTTCTTTCATGTCATTTATATTTAAAGCATTTAAAATGTTGTCCACAAGGTCAGAAAGCGCAAGCAAGCCAGATTGTGGCTGTTGACTCGACCGCGAAAAAGGAACAGACGTGTTGGGTTCTGCTCCGGGGAGTGCTGAGGACCCCTGGTGCGTAGAAGAACCACTTAAACCAGGAGGTACTTGCTTCGGTCTATTCTCAGCACGTTCGATACGAGGTTTCATTCCAACTTGGGAAGTTCCGGTCTTCTTTCTGGGGAGTGATGGAAAAGAAGTAATTTTTCTTTTCCTAATGGCACCCTGCGATGTATCGGAACTTCCTGCATTGAGAGCGTCAGCAACAGGCTCGTCGTTCTGCAGAATGGAGTAGGGATTGTCCTGAGTCGTTGGAACGGAACCGTTAAGCATTTCTGCATAAGTCCGCTTGGAACGTTCCTTTAAGGAACGCTTGATTTTTTTCCCCTCGTTGTATGTACACCGGGCATTGAGAAAGATCATGGGAGGCCCCGTCGCAATGAAGACACTTGCGCTCTTTTGCGCAAGAAGTCCCATCATGACTCTCTCCACAATCTGCGCAACGTTTTTTTATTGCAACAATAGGCGGTCGTGTGACCGAGTTTCATACATTTGTTGCATTTCATTACCCGGGGTACAAACAACCGAACAGGTAAACGAAGTGCACCTATTGCAACGTAGTTTGGGAGAGCGGAACCCTCAAATGTCACACGAAAATAGTTTGTCCGATTGAGAACTCGTTTGTCATTTTTAAGTGACACAGATTTCAGTCGATCGCATTCAAGAATCTTCACACTTTTAAGTGAGGAGTTCTTGAAGCGACCGACACCATCGAGTATCTCTTTTCGAGTCAAACCCTTTTCGTTTATTACACCGTCTATTTCAACGTTGCTACAGGGTACGTATACGCGATACTCGATCGCAAAGAGATCACAGCGCGTTATTTCATTCGCTTGGGTTCTGCTGGAGACGACAACTCGTAAGTAATTTCAGTAACATTGGAAAATTTCTGCGTTAGTTCTTTTGAGATGCGAATGACATTAAGAGGTTTTGATTTTCGTCTATAGTATACAATGAATGGACCTTTGAATCCCTCCGGGTATTCCTTTAGACGAAAATCATGTTTTTCATCAATTTCCTCATCTTCAGAACTTTTTACTTCATACACAGAATTTTCCTCCTCATCGTCTGCTTCATCCTCCTGCTCTTCAGGAGGTGGGTCAGCATCAGAAACATTCAATGACGTGAATGGGGGATCCTCCCCGCCCTCAGCCATAATAATAAATTAGTCACCTGTTCGATGTGAACAGTATAGAATAATAATAAAAAAAATAAATGAGTAAATAAATTATATTTCTATTCAAGGTATATATCAATTATATTTATTTCAATTTTTTATTGTATAAAATTCAAAAATGAAAAAAAGTTTCAACAAAAGTTCAACGGTAATGTAAGAAAAATGTACACCCCTAATGGGCACCTTACACGATCAACCGGATTGACAATAAGTGTCTTCAATATCGTGACAGCTAGGCTTTAAACATCTGATCTAACCTCAATCAATATTTTTCCACCTTACACGGTCAATATCGCCCTCAACCCGAGACAACGAAAATATCTGCGATGGCTAGTGGCGACATTTGAGTTTGGGATCCAAACTATTCTCTATCAGATTAGAAGGCTGAAAGGCAATTTTCAATTGGTAAAATTTGAATGAAAATATCTACTTGGTATTATTTAATTAGTTGAAGCGCGTAGTCCTAACCTTAACTTAACCTATTTCCCCTGAATTTTCAGATATTCCTACTAAAATGTATTATTATAATATAACGTCAATTTCAGACATAATTTTTGTATATGATTTTCTCACCAGTGATTTGCATTCACATAGAATACTAATTTGATTCGTAAAAGTTAATTTTCATTCATAATTTACACTTTAGAATTCGGTTTTTCTTCTCAAAAATACATCATAATACTCGTTTCACAAATACAGACTGTTCCTTTCAGTTTCAGAGATGCCAGATTATTTTAGTTTGCGAAAATATATGCAAGTTATTTTATCTGCAAGCAAATGTTTTTATTCCATAAATGAGACTATGACAGTAGAACCCCGATTATCCGCGAGCGGGTGATCCGCCCTGCGGATTATTCGTGACTGCGAGTTCCATAGTAAATCAATAGGCCTTTCCGGAATTTGTTAGTGAGTGGTAGGCCAATGCTCTTTTGTTGTGGTCATGGCTTTTACATTATTTAGCCACTGGTATAAACGACCTTATAGATGGATAGTTGATTGATTTCTGTATTGATAGAACATAGTTTTGACGTAGGACTCCGTCTTTCATTTCTATACCGGGGTGAAAAATCAATGTTTCGAAAACGAAAGCGTTACGCCGGAGACCGAGATTTTGAGCGTTAATAGCTCCTAAACAACTGAACGAAATGGTATGATAAACACTTCATTCGAAAGATAAAATGTCAACGCGTTCTATACTTGTTACTTTTTGATCCAAAAATTTGTTTCAATAGTCTTAAAATTGCTTTCAAAACAGGCTATTGAAATCACAATCGGTATATAAGCGAGCGCCGCTCGGAAATCCACTCAGTTCTAATTGAACAGCGATTGGAGCAAGTTGTCGCTGTTGTGGTGAAGCACTTCGTTTATAATGAAAGCGCGGATGAACGGTGTCACCAAGAGCCTGTTTGTGCACCTTAGACCAGAAGGGAATCCATCAGGAGGAGAGTGATGCCACAAACGGTTCCCCGGGAAGATCTCGAAGGAGCCGCTACACACACACACACATATACACGCGCGGAATTCTTTCCGTTTGGATGCCATTCAGCATCGAGAAAGATCCGGAAAATTATCTGCCAGTTCCTCTGGGAATTTAAAAATACATTCATGTGAAAGAGTTTATTTGAATGTTTTCTATCCATGTAACACTGTGACCAAATATGTTTCAATCAAGTGCTATTAACAGATGGTTATCGAGTTAGCATAAACCATTGGTGGGCTTCCAGTATCGAGGAAAATGTGGAAATATCTAATCGTTGCTGGAAAATAATCTGCCAGTTCCCCTTGGAATTGAAAATTACATTCAAGCGAAAGAGTTTATTTTAATGTTTTCTATCCATAAAATATCCATCTAATACATTTGGGTTTGTGATTTGTCAATCAAGTGCAGTTAGCAGGAAAGCTTCTGAAGATTATTCTTCAGAACAAGGTTTTTCGTATCCTATATTGGATGCATAAAACCTTGTGCCTCCAACGTAACGCTCTCGTTTTCGAAGTCCCCCAAATATTCATTTATTCATTCATTCAGAATGGATTTGGATTCAACTTCAAACAAATGATCTCTAAATCAACGATAGTCCTACGTCACCCTTGCGGTTATACCATAGATATAACCCACTTCATGTTTTTATGTTGAAACATCTCTTTTCGTGTTTGCATTTTTTTGTCCTTTAATGGGTCATCCGCGATTTTAGTTAATCGCGGTGAGTATGCCCGACTATTCCGCGGATAATCGGGATTCTACTGTAGCTTGAATTAACACATGATGTTTTTTCATCTGTGATTTTCCCAGATCTTCTCATTCTCCAAATTTTATAGCGAAGTGTGAAGAAACACACAACCCGCTCACTAGCGCAAAGAATGACCGAGTTCAACGTTAAAAAATTCCTAAAACGTTAAGTTTCATCCACTCTCTCACCATCACATTGTCAGTTTACTTTGAAGTTTTGATTTGTATCGTGAAAAGTACCGTATTTTGCTATTCAAAGTATCGGTTTTCCAAACCAAAAGCTTCCATTTATGATTCCTACAATTTCAGTAGTTTATAAATTTTAATTGCAATCGTAAAAAAGACTAACAAAAATTAAATGTGCGCTTGCATATCTGGCAACTCAGTCTGGAAGTCCGTGAGGTAAAACGTAAACATCATGCATCCATATGAAATGTCACGATATTGATGCTCGAAAATCCGGATTTCTGCGTCGTCGGCCATGTTCAGCTGTCATTATGCTCTCAAATGTCATCATATTGTCAATAAAGTTGACCGTGTAAGGTCCGCTTAATGCCAACGCTTGCCGATTTGGTAAATACAATGTTGGACAATGGTGTAAATCGTACACAGGAGGTTGAAGGAATGATATATGGAACAATAGAAAAATAATTTTCTACTTGCCGCTGCTGTGTAGCGTGTGATGAATGTGTGTACTGAACTGGATCCTCAGCGTCTCGATCGTGCACCACTTTTTATTGTGCTCGCTTCACTCGCAAGCGCTGATGAAAAAAAAAGCACAATATAAATCTGGGTGACATATAAGACATCTATTGAGTGTTTTGGTCGAAAAATTATTCAAGATTACCTTAGCATGGGTTCCCTCTCATTGCTCGATTCCGGGGAATGAGAAAGCGGACTCGCTAGCTGAGGTGGGCGCTTCAGAAGGCACACTTTTTGAAAGGCAAATTGCCTATAATGAATTTTTTCACATTCCTCGTCAGGACACACTCGTTAGTTGGCAGCGCATGTGGAGTGAAGATGAGTTCGGTCGTTGGTTACACACGATTATCCCTAAGGTCTCGACGAGTGCATGGTTCAAGGGATTGAATGTAGGTCGTGATTTCATTCGCGTGATATCTCGGCTTATGTCGAATCACTACAACCTAAACGCGCATCTCTATCGCATTGGGCTCGCAGCAAACAATCTTTGTGATTGTGGCGATGGCTACCACGACATCGAGCATGTTGTCTGGTCGTGTATCCGGTTCCATGCTGCTCGCTCTCAGCTCTCTAGAGCACTGAGAGCAAAAGGCAGACAATCGGATATCCCCGTCCGGGATATCTTAGGTAGCCGGGATCCTGATCTTCTGCTTCATCTATACCTGTTCCTCAGAAACGCCGATGTCAACGTTTAATGATGTTTCCTTCGTTGTGTCCCCGTTTCATATCCCTCCTATCCGATCGATAAACTTTTACTTAGTCGCGGCAATACATACACACACTCTTTACAGATGCACGGGCCAAAGGTTGTGCAGTCCACTGATCATTCAACAAGAGCCAAAGGTTGTACCGCTCATGACAACTCTACACGAACTGATGATTGCGCCGGCTAGTGACCATTCTATCCTGGATTCCTTGAGTCGAGAAAGACGCACACGCTAGATATGGGGTACAGACTAGGGAGCGTTGCTGATTAATGGTCAGCTGCATCTCAATAGGAAGTAGCCCGTGTCGGGCACACGTATAGAGCATCGAAGACTGCAACATACCAATTATGAGAACACTTGTAATACTAACCTCGAGCCAACCGCGAGTAATCGGTTACATATTACTAACATAGTTGTAAGACAAAAATTGTCAAAATATTGTACTCCCGGCCCCGTCAGGCTAACGCCACATGTGCCTTAATAAAAAATATATTTTGGAAAAAAAAAATAAATAAATAAATCTGGGTGAAAAAAACACCGTTATCGGATCGATTCTCAGACTTGTCCGATCACCTCGCGAGTTCTCGAACGAATGAATCGCATTGTCTCGAAGGATATGATACCGAATCGAATCCAGAAAATTTGCCCTATATAAAGCGATGAGATATCCAGCACGACCTCTCACTCTGTTGAAAGCTAGATAGCGTACAACATCATCGAAAGTGTTATCTGCGTTGTGATATCGGAAGAAAATTATTATATCGGAAATTGAAATTCGTTAAAATAAAACCCGGACTTCTGGGAATGAGAACATATGGGAATAAAATTTTCCGAATTTTCCCATGTACCTTCAAAATTTTCCAAATAATTTTCGATTTTCCTCACCGTAACATTGATCTATGGGCAGAGACGAACGCCACAAAATAAAAGATCGCAAATCGGATGATCTGTTCTTGAGTTTTGCGCTTGACAACATATATTGCGAGTCATTCTTATTTATATGAATATGGTTCTGGATGAAAGGTAATATTATGATAATCATTTACAGCATATGTTTCGGAATAACACCACATTTAACCTTTTTGACCAGCTTTAAACGTTTTTCAAACCCGTCGCAGGCGGCACGCACGACTTCCATCGGCATTTCGTCCAGAGTTCGAAGAATCGCGGCCTTGAACTAGGCCAAAGTAGACATGTTTTGTGCGTTTATCTTCTACAGCATGTATGACCGTACGAAGTAATCCAAGGGTCTGGTAAACTAGGAGGCACCAGTTCTGAACCAGATTTGCAGTATGAGAAGGCCGGAGCCTGCTGAAACACGTAATGGTTATTTCGATACTTGACTTTACAATATTCAGCAAAATATTCATTTTATAATATAAAACGATTATTTTAACTACCGTCGATGGGGGTGAGAGTAGGTCATGGGGCTGAGATTGGGTCAAAACGGAGAAAGTTAGTTTTTTTTTCTCTATTATAGTGACTTTCAACACATTTCGGCTGGTTCGTCACCTTTACTTCCATTTTTGGAAGAATGTCGGAAGTGAGAATTGAACTTGTGATCTCTGTGTGAGAGGTATGGATGCTATCGCTACGCCAGATCGCCTCCACACGGAGAAAGTTACTACAGTGCAAGTTCGCTAATTGGGAGACGACTGCCCCCCATCTAACGAATATCATTCGCTAATTGGGGGGGTATCGACAAATGTCAAAGTTAAGCGAGGAGCGCTCGAATTGTTTGTTTTGGTTTATGTTTTTGTTCGCTAAAGTTGATACGTATTGTGAGTAGCTGCTTCGTGTGCTTCATAAATATTGTTTGTTTTCTCTCTCGTGAATCTTGCGATACAGGTAACTAGTAAATTCATACGTGAACTTTACGTATTGAAAAATTATTTGCCTCGAATTTATCCAGTTTACACGATGGAAGGAACATCAACGTCGAACTCTGGGACGAATAACAACGAAGGTGTAAAAAGAAAGCATACAACGCTCACCTTAGCGGAGAAAGTTACAATAATAGAGGAGTTTGAGGCAGGAAGCAGTTCCTACGGAACACTCAGGAAAAAGTATGGTGTCGGAGCATCCTCCATTGGCCGATTTGTGCAGAACAAAGTGTCGAAACTAGAAAAATTCAGAGAACATGGCGTAGAAAACCGTAAAACCACGAAGAAGCAGAATTTTCAATTGATGGAGGAAGCGCTTTACCTATGGATATTGCAGCAACGTGAGTCGAATATTATTGTTAATCTATATGCCATCAAAGTCAAAGCAGAATTGCTATTTCAATGCGTCCAAAAACATGGAGTTTATGTGGATCACGTTTTCCGATTTTCGGATGGATGGGTGCACCATTTCAAACAACGTTTTGGATTGCGTATGTTGGTAGTCTCGGGAGAGAAAGCTTCTGCAGATAGGGAGGCTTATCTTAAATTAAAGAAATGCTCATGAAGAAAATATTGCAAATGAGTTTGACAGAAGCTCAAGTTTTTAATGCAGATGAAGTAGCCCTCTTTACCAAGCTCATGACATGCTGCACTATGAGACGAGACAGTTCGGGACATAAACTCAACAAAACACGATTCACATTCATACCTTGTACAAATATTAATGGATCCTAGAAAATGATGCTGATGTTCATTGGGATATCCGCCAACCCTCGTGAATTTCCTCGTGGATTTAAAGAATCACTACCGGTGTCCTATTATAGTTCGAAAAAGGCTTGGATGACTCGTCAGTTGTTCTCCACTTGGTTTTATGATGATTTTATTCCCGCTGTCCGTAAGTTTTCTGTTGAGCGAGGTTTAGAGCCAACTGCACTTTTAGTTTTAGATAACTGTGATGCCCACTACGACGGATGTGATGATTTGAAGAGTGATGACGGATTGATTCAAGTCATTTACTTACCGCCAAATGTGACGGCAGAATGTCAGCCAATGGATCAGTCAGTGATCAACGCAATGAAAACGAGATACAAACGTAAACTAATGCTAAAGCGAAGAACGAAGACTTGTCTTTCGAACAGCGTTTGAAAAATGTATCTCTACGGCAGAGCATCGATTGGATTGCTGAAGCATGAGACGAAATCAGTCAGGCTACCATTGAGAACTCTTGGAAAAAAATATTCAATGAATTTTCCAGGGTATGAGTGGATCATGTCTGAGCAAGTGGAGGATTTTTCTGTGGGTGTTAAATCCCTTGAAACATTGATAGACGGTATGGCTGGAACAAATACAAGGGACGAGCAAATTCGACTGTGGCTCGAGGACCAAGTACTAGATTGCGATGACAAAGCTGTTTCCATGACCAGTGAAGTGTTAACGGACGAAGTAATAGTCAAGTCTGTTCTAAACAGAGGAGATGATTTTACTTCCGTGGAGCAGGAATGGTTGGATACCACCGCGGAGTCTTTGAACGGAACTGCGATGAAGTCACTTAATAACGTGATCCAATTCGTTCAGAACAATGCAACCCAAACAATGAAACTGAAAATCCTACGGTCTGAAATGCTGGAAGCAGAGAACGCAATCATTGTATTTGATTGCGTTGTATAATTATTCCTAGAATAAAGTTGAGATGTAACCTTTGTGCAAAATTTTGTTTTTAATTTTTAACCTAAACTTTGAAAGACCCCTCAACAAAAATGATATTGAAACAACAGAGCAAAACTGACATACACATTGAAACAACAGAGCAAAACTGACATACTGATTCTGACTAATTGGGTCGCGTCCCAATTAGCGAACTCCCAATTAAAAAGCATCCTAACTAAAAAACCCTCAATTAGCGGACGAGTACTGTATTAGTAATATCTCGACAAATATTGCGAATATTTTTGAAAGCTGCGGACCATTGACGCTGAGTAGGGGTGAGAATGGGTCAAGCATACAGTTGCGGCGCTTTGGAACCGTCGAATGTTTCTGTTACTATCCAGGATGTTCCCTGAACTGTGACCCACAATCAGTTTATTTTGGATTCATTTTATAATGTGGTGTAACTGCCATAAAAAGAATGTTATAATTGACATGATAGAATATGCACAAAGCACTGACGCGCAAAAGCAAGGCAGGACATAAATGTTAACTAGACTCTGCAAATGTAAAATAAATCTCATTTGTGATTCAACTCAAGTTTCGTTCCAGCGATTTTCAATGCTAAATCTGAGAGCGAAATCTTGGAGGGCCGATAGTGCGCTTTGAATAAAAGACGTCACACTGCAGTGTAATTTCGATCTTTTTTTATTATATATTTTTTTGTTTTAAAATCCGAAGAAGTGGTTCGATGGAAGGATGCATTACGTCGCTTTCCATACTACCAGGTGGAAAGTGTTTGTGTATGTTTGTATCACACGTAGGCAAAAGGTTCGCGATGCATACTGAGTGCACTACGTGCATTAGCAATGAGGGCTCAAATTTCGACATATGGCCAGCTTGTGTATTATTCTCGCGAAATCATGAATTAACCATGATTCAATCATCTCCAGATGCTGCTATGAAGCAATGCAAAGCATCAGTCCTTTTCAGGGCCACCAATAATTTCTACTAAAGAGTTATTTCTATAATTTTCATGCATTCTTTCTTCCTCCCCATCCAGATGGAGTGTCATGGTGTACGAACGAGGTCCGATTGGGATCGTAGAGCCCCCAACGCGCACCCCGAGGATGTCAATCTCGTATCACATGGATCCGTTGCTGTATCAATATGAGGATGACGCGCTCGGTAACCTTCAGTCAATTGTGACCAACGACGACACGCAGACGAAAATGCAAACGACGCGAGAGCTGTGTGAAACAATCAAAGATTTTACCGCTAGAGTAAGAGAAAACAGCTCCAACGAAGAGCAATTATGTACAAAATGTGATATTTTAAGGTAAGTCAAATTGTGAAACAAAAGTTAGCTGAAAAATTGCACCATTTTTGATCTTTTTGCAGACAAAAATTAGGTATGTTTTTAGATACACTGAAGGAAGAAGAAGCTGGTCTTCATGGTGACGACGAATTATTTCGAACACTGAAAGAAATTGCTCAAAAAAGTGCCTCAGAAAGACCAATAGATACGTAAGTATTTACATGAATCACTGAATTTCTTTCCGGACATTCATGTTGTTTCCATTTTGGACTCCGTCTAGCGCTTTTTCCACAAACAGAAAGACGATAGAAAAAAATGAAAAAGACAAACTCAATTCCAAAGAGCGCACAAGTACGTTGGACCGTCGGTCTGATAAAGAAGCACTTTTAGCTCGTGCGAACAGCCTGAAGCGAGCAATTCATGACGTAGTTAAGTATACCGAAATATGCGGACAGTATATGCCCCCAAAGCGACTCTCAATTCCAGTCATCACTAGAGGTACATTTGGACAGAGTAAAAATATTCCCGGAATTTGTCTGAGTTTTTACTATTTCTCAGATATTAACACACCTGGAGGGTCTCCGACTCCAATACCTGGACAACATACAATCTCGCCTTCGGTATCTACTTCACGACTCACATGCATATCACCCCTGCCAGACCAGCGGCGAGACTCGATGGACGAACATTTCCTCAGTACCGTTAACCTACCAGTACCGAAGCAATTTGCAGACGGAGGAAGTCGTCGTAGTTCAGGTGTGCCGGAAACTCATAGAATTCCCAGCATAGAGGAACTTGAAGAGAATAGTACCCACACAGAAAAGCATGTCGAACTCCGCAAGGTGGTGGAAAGCCTCGCAAACATCGAAGAAAACGTAGACAATGAACTCGAAGAAAATGCCGATAAAGATGATACATTGAACCAAAAGTCAACCACAACGACCACGTCAGATTCGCAATCAACGACTGCCCCGTATGACTTTTCATTTGAATCCGACACGAAAACGGTGAAGTTTGATTTGGACGCCAGCAGTGCATTCGAACGGCTTGGGTTCAAACCATTCAAGAAAGCAATCGAACAACATCATACCCAACTGCAATATCAGCAAAAAACAGATGCCGCCTATCAAAACTTCCAACCGATAGAGGTATACGAACGAAACCTCTATCGCAATCAGTCGCAACAACAGCAGCAGCAATTGACCACTCTTGGGAGTAACTTGCAACGTATGTGCAATGAACCCGTCGCGAAAAGTTTCAACACACTGCAAGTTCCCAATATTTGTCTATCAACCCTAGAAAAACCACCGGATAATATGTATTTTAGCGAAAACATCACCATCATCGATACAGACATGCCGGTATGGCTCTACTGTAACCAATAATGTGTAGTACAATTGTTCACAACTATTTTTTGTACAGGAGCGATCCTCATCCGAAGATGTTCCGGGAGAAGCTAGCGATGTTCTCTCAGCAATAAGCAACGAAGAATGCAGCGTAACATCGGAGATTCTGGACAGACAATCAGACAACAATTCTCAGATTCACACCGCAGATTTGATTCAGGTACAAATAAATTATTTTAAATCACGTAAGTATTAAGGTAAATGTTGACCGTATTTTGTCTACAGGATTTAGATACGGATCGATTCAGTCACATTGATTCCCCGGAGACAAGCGACACCACCGAGGCGCTACATGGGGAAAGCCTAATGGACGACATAAGTTCGGTGTTGGGCCAGGATTTGCTAGGTGCACTCCAAGATAACACAATAACTGAGGATACCACAACGCTTTGCACATTAGACCACACAAAAAGACGTAGTTTCAAGAATAGAAAACAACAAAAAGATTGCTACGAGTTGGATCAATTTGGGTTCGAAAATCGGGTATTCGACATCGACAACAGATGCGACGATCAGAAAGTTCGTGAACCTAGATACTGCAGTCTGGCAAAGTTTGTCGAGGGAAATGATATAGCGAGGAAGAGCTTCAAAAGACCAGCTGGACGCGGTTTACCATCTAGAAGTTTGGCAAGCAGAGCAATGAACCTTCTGGAGAACGAATACGAGAATACACAAAGTTTGGCTGCAACTCTCCTGCAGCCCCATGGATCTCCGTCTGACCCTTCAGTCACTGAAACGGATACGGTGCGAACATCGGGAATAGAATACCGAAAACTAAGCTCAACTGCAACTAATGCCGACGAGGATAGCTTTTCGGAAGTAGAAGACAAGGATGATAGATCTGAGGATGATAACGAATCTGATGGGGCAGTGGGTGGAGAAGAACAAAACGAGGAGATTGACATTCACGATGAGGTGCAAGAGAATGAAACGCAGCCACCAGGGATTCCAACAATAAACGTCGTCGTTGAACCACCCTCACCGGCGATGAGTGATGAGTTGCGATCACTGCGCGTGCCGGAGATTCGACGCCACTCGAGTCATACGCCGAACATGTTGGCACCACGAGAGATTGACATTAATCGACGGCACTCGGGCAATAATCCGAATTTATTAGGTCTAGATTCGGACCATATACGTTTCCTGAATAGTTCACCAGCAGCTTCAAGGCGCATCAGCTGCGGAAGCTTGATGTTCAAACCTGAACTTGGCAGCTCTAAAAGCAATATATTCAGTTCCAACATGGGACTGTTCAATTTTGAACGTGATGTTGAAAGCAAAGACGAGGAGAAAAAGAAAAAAGAACAAAAGGAGAAAGTCAAAAAACTGCCGATCATTAATCCTTTGGTTAGATTACCTACTTGGCCGAATGTTAATAACAGTTTTATTTCCAAGTGTTTATTGGCTAACGCAGACACTCTGTGTGCTGCGGTTAGTCCTCTGATGGATCCAGATGAAACCCTGATGGAAGGCTATCAAGAGAAGGCTGTTATGAACAACTACTTTGGAATCGGAATCGATGCTAAAATTTCCTTGGACTTTGCGATGAAGCGAGAGGAACACCCGGAGAAGTGTCGATCGCGAGCCAAGAACTACATATGGTATGGAGTGCTTGGTTCGAAGCAGTTGGTACAGCAGACCTGCAAAAATCTCGAGCAGAGGGTTCAGCTAGAGTGCGACGGACAGCGAATACCATTGCCTTCATTGCAAGGAATCGTCGTGCTCAATATTCCAAGCTTTATGGGTGGCACCAATTTCTGGGGCAACACAAAAGACGACGACATTTTCCTGCCGCAGAGCTTCGACGACCGCATCCTGGAGGTGGTGGCGGTGTTCGGTTCTGTTCAGATGGCTGCCTCTCGGTTGATCAACATCCAGCATCACCGGATCGCGCAGTGCCAGAGCGTGCAGATAAATATTTTGTGTGAGTATTTCTTTATGTTTCTTCACAAGCTATAAGGTAAATGATTTTGGTTTGTCCGATTTTGGGTGTTTCAAGCAACTAGGAAATACAAATCGTTTTTTCTTCATGGAAATCACATGTAATCAATACTTGTTTGGGTTTGTTGAGAAGCCCCAAGTCTCTAGTTGCTAATAATAGCATAAGGCGTTCAAATTGATCAATTGTTTATGCTTTTGACCGATTTTCTTCAAAAAGAAATTATGATCATGGTTTGTCTACCTCTGATCATGGTTTGTCCGGTTATAGAAATCACAATTTTTGAATTAAAAAATCGTGTTTTCAAGTAGATATTGCATTTCTCATTGTTTGAGTTTACTGTCATCATCTTGGTTCATTCATACTTTAGGCTTTCTTCAGAATATTGCCTTTTCTTGGGCTTTTAAGGGTGAACATCACTGAACACAAAAAAAATTTATTTCTGCTTCGCGCGAAAGACAACAAAACAAAAGAACTGCAGCGCGACAAGTGATTGCCATAGTTATCATGTGGACAAGCCAACATCAGTGAATCAGACAAACCATGATCAGAATTGAGGTCATTGAGATGCATTTCTTTCTGTCTGTCTGATTCTTATGGACTCGTAAACTACTGAACCGATCAACATGAAAATTGGTATGTAGGGGTTTTTGGGGCCGGGGAAGGTTTTCGTGATAGTTTGAGACCCCTCCCCCTCTCTAAGGCGGGGCTGCCATACAAATGGAACACAAATTTCTGCATTACTTAAGAATTAATCAAGCAAATGAAACCAAATGAGCCAAATTTGTCATGCGAATGTTTTAGGGGACACGAAACGTTACAAGGGTGAATGGACACCCCTCCCCTCTCTCTGATGGGGGGACCGCCATACAAATGAAGCATACATTTCTGCATAATTCAAGAACTAATCAAGCAAACTGAACTAAATTTGACATGTGGAGGTTTTAGGGTGCAATAAATGTTTTTACGGTGGTTAGATACTCCTCCCTCTTCTCTAAGGGGAGGCTGCCATACAAATGAAACACAAATTTTTGCATTACTCGAGAATTAATCAAGCAAATGAAACCAAATTAGGCATATTGAGGTGTTAGGGTGCAGTAAATGTTTCTATGATGGTTAGACTCTCACTCCCCTCTCTAAGGGGAGGCTGCCATACAAATTAAACACAAATTACTTAATTACTCGAGAATTAATCAAGCAAACGAAACCAAATTTGGTATGTGGAGATTTTAGGATGCAATAAATATTTCTATGGTGGTTAGACACTCCTCCTCCCTCTCTATGGGTGGGCTGTCATAGAAATGAAACACAAATTTCTGCATAACTCGAAAACTAATCAAGCAAATGGAGCCAAATTCGGCATGTGAAAGTTTTACGGGGCACGAAACGCTTCTATGGTGAATACACCCCTCCCCCCTTCTCTAAGGGGGGCTGCCATACAAACGAAATACAAGCTTCTGCATAACTCGAGAACTAATCAAGCACAATTTGGGATGTGAGGGTTTTGGGTATGGAAATGTTTCTATAATGGTATGACACCCCTCCCTCCTCTGGAATGGAGAGGGGGTCCCATAAAAATATTACACATATTTCAACCAAAAATATTCCAACCAAACATGACAATTGGAAATTTTCGGAAAACTCTGAAGGAAAAAGGGAAAATTCGGAAAACTAAACTCCCATATGTTCTACAATTATATAGCGACAAGTGCTGTTAGTCCATTTGATGTTTGCGCTAGCGAAATTGATCTTTGTTCGCAACTGGAACTGGATTTTAATGTGATGAAACGCACTCCTATATCTTCTTCTATCTATACAAAAAAAAAGATCGCTGGATGTGTTGATAAGAGCAGAACTCGAGGAAGGAATTGTCCGATTTAGGGCTGTCTTTATTCTATCAAATTTTCTGTATAAAATATTTATTCCATGTAACGGAGAAACATGTTATTTGCAAGTGGCTGAAAAATCTTGAACGATCAGTTAGTCTATATATAAACATGGATTTCTTTCTGTCTATTTGTCTGTCTATTTGTCTGTCTATTTGTCTGTCTGTCTGATTCTTATGGACTCGGAAACTTCAGAACGGTTCGACATAAAAATTGGTAGGGGTTTTTGGGGTCGAGGAAGGTTCTTATGATAATTCGAGACCTCTCTCCCCTCTCTAAGGGGGGGGGCTGCCATAAAAATGAAACACAAATTTCTGCATTACTCGGGAATTAATCAAGCAAACGAAACCAAATTTGACATGTTGAGGTTTTAGGGTGCAACAAATGTTTCTATGGTGAATCGACACTTCTAAGGGAGGGCTGCCATACAAATAAAACACAAATTTCTGCATTACTCATATAGCAAGCAAATGAAACTAAATTTGACATGTGGAGATTTTAGGGCGCAATAAATGTTTTTTACGGTGGTTAGACACTCACCCCCCTCTTTAAGGGGAAACTGCCATACAAACGAAACACAAATTTCTGCATTACTCGAGAATTAATCAAGCAAGTAAAACCAAATTAGGCATATAGAGGTTTTAGGGGGCACACAAAAACAAAATTTGAGGCAGTATTCTAGAAATTTGCAAAAAATATAGGAGGTTGTGTCAAAGATACGACCGCATTGTTGACGTAGAACTACGCTGTTATTCTATATAAGTCGCTTTTTTCTACCTTCGGATATTATTCTATAATGCTGTGAAATTTTAGAAACAACTGCTTAGTAGAATAATCTCTGAAATGGTTTTTTCATTGTAGAATTTGTTGACGATAATTGATTGATGATTCATTCTTGCCTTCGCAAAACAATACACTAGCTGATCGTAAGTCGCAATTTATTTCATGTCAATGCAATGAAAATTTACCTCGAACGCCTTTCTTTTTTTTTTGCTTTTTTCGCAATTGACATAGACTCGGCTAGAGTCGATTATATACATGTTGCACCAGCACCATTATTCCACATCCCATAACTACATCAATATATCTTTGGCACCGCATGGAAACAACAACAATGACAACACTTGCAAGTATCAAATATCATGCTACATGTTATTTAGTATTGCCTTAAAGGAATCGCACCTCTAGGCATCGTTCGTACAACGTAAAGCAAGCGCCAAACAAGCGTTCGCCATAGCATGCATACAGAGCCATACATTGGTGGCTTGAAACTACTAGAAATATAAAACACTTCTCATCATTTTGCGCTATTCTCAAAAGAAACGCTTCTGTTAATATTACTGGCCTCGAAAAAAAAGTTGTATTTCTTTCTCATGCTCGAGAGAAGCGCAGCTATCACCCTTAGTGAAGGAAGTTTTGCTACTGGCAAGCGAAAACACATACAAAATTCCAGAACGACATTTACTTTCTCGGTGACTAAACAAGCGAAATAAACTCTTTTTGTTAACAACAACCTCGAAAACAGTAGCAATTTTTTTTTATATTCAAAATATATATTTTTATTAAGGCTCATATGGCATCAACCTGACGGGGCCGGGAGTTCAATATTTCGACAATGTTTACCTTATAACTATGTTAGTAATATGTAACCGATTACTCGCGGTTGGCTCGAGGTTAGTATTACAAGTGTTTTCGTAATTGTGATGTTGCTGTCTTCAATGATCTGTACCTGTGCCCGACACGGGATACTTCCTATTGGGATGCAGCTGACCATTAATCAGCAACGCCCCCTAGTCTGTACCCCATATCTAGCGTGGTGCGTCTTCTCGAGGAATCCAGGATAGAATGGTCACTAGCCGGCGCAATCATCAGCTCGTGTAGAGTTGTCATGAGCGGTACAACCTTTGGCTTTTGTTGAATAATCAGTGGACTGCACAACCTTTGTTCCGTGTATCTGTAAAGAGTGTGTGTATGTATTGCCGCGACTAAGTAAAAGTTTATAGATCGGATAGGAGGGATATGAAACGGGGACACAACGAAGGAAACATCATTAAACAGGTATAGATGAAGCAGAAGATCAGGATCACGGCTACCTAAGATATCCCGGACGGGGATATCCGATTGTCTGCCTTGTGCTCTCAGTGCTCTAGAGAGCTGAGAGCGAGCAGCATGGAACCGGATACACGACCAGACAACATGCTCGATGTCGTGGTAGCCATCGCCACAATCACAAAGATTGTTTGCTGCGAGCCCAATGCGATAGAGATGCGTGTTTAGGTTGTAGTGATTGGACATAAGCCAAGATGTCACGCGAATGAAATCACGACCGACATTCAATCCCTTAAACCAAGCTTTCGTCGAAACCTTAGGGATAATCGTGTGTAACCAACGACCGAACTTATCTTCACTCCACATGCGCTGCCAACTAACGAGTGTGTCCTGACGAGGAATGTGAAAAAATTCGTTATAAGCAATTTGCCTTTCAAAAAGTGTGCCTTCTGAAGCGCCCACCTTAGCTAGCGAGTCCGCTTTCTCATTCCCCGGAATCGAGCAATGAGAGGGAACCCATGCTAAAGTAATCTTGAATAATTTTTCGACCAAAACACTCAATAGATATCTTATTTTTGTTATGAAATAAGATGAGCGTTTATCAACTTTCATTGAGCGGATTGCCTCTATTGAGCTGAGACTGTCTGAAAAAATAAAATAATGGTCGATGGGCAATGTTTCAATGATCCCTAAAGCGTAGTATATCGCACCCAGTTCAGCGACATACACGGAACAAGGATCTTTGAGTTTGAAAGAGGCACTGGAATTTTCATTGAAGATGCCGAAGCCAGTGGACCCGTTTATGCATGAACCGTCAGTAAAGAACATTTTATCAGATCTAACTTTCCCATATTCTGCCGAAAATATCTCCGGAATATAATCGGAGCGTAGATGATCTGGGATTCCATGGATCTTTTGTCGCATGGACAGATCAAAATTGACAGAGGTATTGCAAAAGTATGGGAAGCAAACTTGGTTGGAGATGCCCGGTGAAGGGTGCACTTCATGGGTAAGGTACTCATGGTATAAAGACATAAAACTTGACTGAGGAGTCAGTTGGAGTAGATTTTCGAAGTTATAGGATAATTCTGTGAACCGAAGAGTAAGCGGGGGTACTCCTGCCAAAACTTCGAGACTCATAGTATGTGTCGAATGCAAACACCCCATGGCTATACGCAAGCAACGATATTGTATTCTCTCCAGCTTGAGAATATGAATCCTGGCAGCTGATCGGAAGCAAAAACTGCCATATTCTAACACTGATAATATCGTTGTTTTGTACAACTGAATGAGGTCTCCTGGATGGGCGCCCCACCATGTTCCGGTTATTGTTTGGAGAAAATTGATTCTTTGCTGGCATTTCTGTTTCAAATACGCAATGTGTATTCCCCAGGTACATTTAGAGTCAAAATATACTCCAAGGCATTTGAAAAACATCGAGTGCCTGATCGCTTTGCCGGATAGGTGAAGCTGGAATTGGGCGGGTTCGTGCTTCCTAGAAAAAACGACCATTTCGGTTTTCTCCGTAGAGAATTCGATACCCAGCTTGAGAGCCCACGTGAACAGGTTGTTCAGGGTATCTTGCAAGGATTTTTGCAGAACGGCGGGATTAGTACCCGTGATGGAAATAACTCCATCGTCTGCAAGTTGTCTCAACGTGCAATCTCTAGTTAGACAATCATCTATATCATTGACGTAAAAACTGTACAAGAGGGGGCTTAGGCAGGAGCCTTGTGGCAGGCCCATAAAACTGTATCGAGAAGATTTCAAGCTGCCATGATTGAAAAACATGTGCTTTTCTGAGAGTAAATTGTACAGAAAATTATTCAGAATTGGCGAAAGTCCACGATTATGAAGTTTCTCTGAGAGAATTTCCATGGAAACTGAATCAAATGCCCCTTTGATATCGAGAAAAACGGAAGCCATTTGTTCTTTGCGAGCAAATGCGATTTGGATTTCAGAAGATAGCAGCGCGAGACAATCGTTCGTCCCTTTACCTCGGCGGAAGCCAAACTGCGTATTTGACAGCAAATTGTTCGTTTCAACCCACTTGTCCAAACGAAGTAGAATCATTTTCTCTAACAATTTACGAATAAAGGATAACATTGCAATCGGTCTATACGAATTGTGATCGCAAGCCGGCTTGTTGGGTTTTCGTATGGCTATCACTCTCACTTGTCTCCAGTCATGCGGGACTATATTCAGCTCCAGAAACTTGTTGAACAAGTTCAGCAAACGCTGTTTTGCCAAGTCAGGAATATTCTGCAATAAGTTGAATTTAATCTTGTCCGACCCCGGGGCTGAATTGTTACATGAGAGAAGTGCAATTGAGAATTCTACCATCGAAAAATTCTCATAATCGCCTTGGAGCGGAATGTCGCGTACGACGTTTTGTGCAGAAACGGAATCGTGACAAACCTTTCTTGCAAATTTGAAAATCCAACGGTCAGAGTATTCCTCACTTTCATTTGTATGGTTCCAGCCACGCATTCTCCTAGCCGTATTCCACAGAGTGCTCATAGCTGTTTCCCTTGACAAACCATTGACGAACTTCCGCCAATATCCACGCTTTTTTGCTTTAATCAGACCTTTTAGTTTGGCTCTAGAACTTGGTACTTTCGAAACCATTCCACTAATCCAGTTTTCCTGAATTTTTTGAAAGCGGATGATTTTTCAAGGTAGACCTTTGAACACTCCTTGTCCCACCAAAGTGATGGAGGACGACGTCGGAAAGTGGTAGCAGGAACACGTTTCTTTTGAGCTTGAAGTGCGCTTTCGTAAATCAAACTCGATATAAAGTTATACTCTTCGAGTGGAGGAAGTTCATGCATTGAAACAAGTGCTTCAGATATTATTTCTGCAAATTTTCTCCAGTCAATATTTTTCGTGAGGTCATACGCAATATCGACTGACTCACGAGAACCTGATTCATTGGCCGTCGATAAAATTATTGGCAGGTGGTCACTACCGTGGGGATCTTGGATTACCTTCCACGTGCAATCCAGGGATAACGAAGAAGAGCAAAGTGATATGTCTAGCATACTTGCCCGTGCAGGAGGGTTGGCTATCCTAGTTGCTTCCCCTGTATTTAAAACTGTCATGTTGAAGTTGTCGCACAGATCATAAATCAACGTGGCACGGCTGTTATCATAGTGTGACCCCCATGCTGTTCCATGGGAGTTGAGGTCACCTAAGATTAGCCGCGGCTCCGGCAATGCCGCGATGATATCAAAAAACTGATGGCGGCCGACTATGGTTCTTGGAGGAATATATATCGAGGCAATGCAGAAGTCTTTGCCATTGATTTGTGTCTGGCAAGCGACAACTTCAATGCCTGTCATCGATGGGAGAGTGACTCTATAGAAAGAGTGACATTTTTTGATCCCCAATAGTACGCCACCAAACGAGTCATTTCGATCGAGGCGAATAATGTTGAAATCGTGGAAATTCAGCTCGTCGGCTGAAGAAAGCCATGTTTCACAGAGGGAAAATACATCACAGTTAGAACTATGAACTAAAAATTTAAATTGATCTAGTTAAGGGATGATGCTTCTGCAATTCCACTGTATTACAGTGGTCAAATCCTTGACCTCTTGCACTGAATCAGGCATCGAGGGAAATGAACGCTGCTAAAAAACCACATTTTTCTTTCAAAAATGTTCTCACAATCGGAAGCAAACATAATACTATGCTTTTAAGAGGGTCATTTATATTTAGAACATTTAAAATGTTGTCCACCAGGTCAGAAAGCGCAATCTGGTCAAACCAGATTGTGGCTGTTGCGTCGACCGCGAAAATGGAACAGACGGGGTGGGTGCTGCTCCGGGCAGTGCTGAGGACCCCTGGTGCGTAGAAGAACCGCTTAAACCAGGAGGTACTTGCTTCGGTTTATTCTCAGCACGTTCAATTCGAGTTTTCATTCCAACTTGGGAAGTTTCGGTCGTCTTTCTGGGGAGTGAAGGAAAAGAAGTAATTTTTCTTTTCCTGACGGCACCCTGCGATGTACCGGAACTTCCTGCATTGGGAGCGTCAGCAACAGGCTCGTCGTTCTGCAAAATGGAGTAGGGATTGTCCTGAGTCGTTGGAACGGAACTCTTAAGCATTTCTGCATAAGTCCGCTTGGAACGTTCCTTTAAGGAACGCTTGATTTTTTCCCCTCGTTGTTTGTACACCGGGCATTGAATAATATCATGAGGAGTCCCGCCGCAATGAAGACACTTGTGCTCTTTCGCGCAAGGATTCTCATCATAGCTCTCTCCACAATCTGCGCAACGTTTTTTATTGCAACAATAGGCGGCCGTGTGACCGAGTTGCATACATTTGTTGCATTTCATTACCCGGGGTACAAACAATCGAACAGGTAAACGAAGTGCACCTATTGCAACGTAGTTTGGAAGGTCGGAACCCTCAAAAGTCACACGAAAAGAGTTTGTCCGATTGAGAACCCTTTTGTCATTTTTTTGTGACACAGATTTCAGTCGATCGCATGCAAGAATCTTCACAGTTTTTAGTGAAGAGTTCTTGAATCGACCGACACCATCTATAATCTCTTTTCGAGTCAAACCCTTTTCGGTTATTACGCCGTCTATTTCGACGTTGCAACAGGGCACGTATACGCGATACTCAATCGCAAAGAGGTCGCAGCGCGTGATTTCGTTCGCTTGGGTCCTGCTTGAGACGACAACTCGTAGTTTGTCTGGCCCCATCCGTGTAATCTCGGTAACTTCGGAAAACTTCTGAGTAAGTTCCTTCGAGATACGAATGACATTGAGAGGTTTAGATTTTCGACTAAAGTATACAATGAATGGGCCTTTGGAGCCTCTAGGGTATTCTTTTGGACGAAAATCCTGTTTTTCTTCAATGTCCTCATCTTCGGAACTTCCAACTTCATATACAGAAGTTTCTTCCTCATCTTCCTGCTCTTCAGGAGGAGGATCGGTATCGGAAATATTCAATGGCGTCGATGGGGGATCCTTCCCGCCCTCAGCCATATCAAAAAAAATCGGTCAACTGTTCGATATGAACAGAATATAATGATAATCAAAATAAATAAATAAGTGAAAAAAATATTTTTTATAAGGTTATGATGCGAATATTAAATTCAATTTATTTTATGTTAAATAAAATGATAAAATGAAAAAAAAAATCCAATAAAAGTTCAACGGTATATAAGAAATAATGATCACCCCTAATGCCAACGTTTGCCGATTTGGTTAACACAAAGTTGAACAATGGTGTAAATCGGGCAGGAATGATAGGGAAACAAAAGAAAAATAAATTTCTACTTGCCGCGGCTGTGTGGCGTGTGTGATGAATGTGTCTGATTTGGATCCTCAGCGCGCACCACTTTAAACTTCGCTCCACTCGCAAGCGCAACCGGTGAAAAAGAACACCTTTGTTGGATCGATTAAAAACTTGTCCGATCTGCTTGCGAGTTGTCGAACCAATGATAGCGCAGTAGCAATGCTTCATAGCGCTAATGCAATCCTAGCTGAAGGCAGTTTTGCAACTGGCACGCGAACCCAAATAACTTATAACATTCCAGTAAGACATTCAAGATGCTTGGTATTCCCCAAATAATCCCCAAAGCACAACCTTAACGCCTGCTTCGCCATAACGTCAGTTTAATGCATTGATGCATTCTCAAAGGCACCAATGAAGCCCTTATAATGACGGAAAACAAACAATGTTAACTGCTTGGAAAAAGACTGAATTATGCCACACAGCTTGTACTCTGCTGTAACACCCATCGATGCGAATTCGCTGATGAGTTTGTCAAGAGCGACCGCCTTCATCACCAACGGGGGGAGCTTGATTTTGGTTGCTGCCTGGGTAACGGCGTTTACATTTTCGACCGACGCGCCGAAATCGCCTACTTCGCTGTTGTGCGATGCGGTGTGACACTCACGAAGGCTCGGTTCAGTGCGAGCGCTTTTCACTGCACCAACATCGCGTGCATCATTGGATGACACTTGCCTCGAAATATTATTGCCCCTGGCAATGCGTTCGTTTTTTACAGGGCTCGAGCCTGCCTTCCTCTTCTTCTTGCTCATCATATACTACGCGAAGCGCCCAATTTATGACGCGGAAAGAAAAACACACGATACGAATAACGTGAAAAACGAACAGAAAAACCAAACGACGATATCCAAGTTGGATTACCACTGGTGGGGGTCCAATCTTAGATCGAAGCGCAGCGAAAGCAAAGTGAACTGGACTGTTCAACAGTCCGATGCTGAATGAAAGTTTGCCTCAGCGAGATCCACTGTTTATACTCTAGGCTAGTATTCCCCTTCATTCTTCTACTTTTCCTTTGTTCATGGGGACTTTGAATCCTACGATTTCCCCTCCGTTGGTCGTCGATAAGTTGCTCGTTATTGACATGTCTGTTCGGGAAAGCACACAAATGGACAGAACAAATGTATGGGAAAATGGATACGCCTCAAGTTTTCATGAATTTTAACCATTTACAAACCAGGGGATTCTAATGTATAGCATATTAAACAAATCTTACGTAATTTCCGATTCGTTTAGTATGTGAATCGCCAAAATCCATTCGCGGCAAAAATAGTTATTAACGTTAACTTTATTTCATAAAAACGTGACCTGTTTTCTGATTTGGCACCCTTAATGAAAGACGTAGTTCTACGTCAAAAAAACAATTTTTTTTCCTCCATGTTTCTTTAGTTTAGGCATTCAAAAATGTACCCTAGAAATGATTTATCGAAAATCCTATTATCTACCGAGCTATAGCCATTTTAGTGATGCGGTATCTAACCTGTTACGGCCATAACAATGAACTTCAAATGCGTTTTTCTCGAAACTAGTTTTTTCAAACTGGCGTACACGATATCTCAAGTTCTACTGAACCGATTCATGTCGAATTTATACATTCTGCAGGCATCTCTCTATCGCATGAACCTCTAAAAATAATATTTTTTAAATTTTACTATTTTTTTAAAATCGGGAAATGTAAGAAAACACGTTTTAAACTGCATTTTGTTTTTCAAACGGCCACCATTTTGTCAAGAAAGATGTTTGACTTGTCCGACGTTCATAAGATAGCGGCATCTTTACTGATTCAGAATCTGTTTGATTTATTTGTTTCAGATACCAGAAGGGTTGGAATCGTGTACGCCACGGCACAACTTTTTTTTTTGAACCCTCTCACTTCATCAGCTCGTAACTATTCTAGTTAGGAATATTTTTTCGCCGTTCAATTTTTATTTTATTCTTAAACGATAGATGAACAAATAATGGTATAATGGATAGTAAAAATATTCTTTGTTTTATTTTTACGGAGCTCGAAAAAACGTCCAAAATTCGTGTCTCTACACTATAATACTCCTTATTATTTGCTCTTTGTTCCATTGTATTTTTACGACACAAGCACAAAACATACTGTCATTAAAAAGCCCGTAACGTTTTAACCTATCAACCGATTTACATAAAGTTGGCTGCGTTCGAAAGGTGAGACCTTTACCTTTCTAATGCTATCAACGTTCCACAGATGGCGTTACGTGTTCAATGATTTAAATAAAAAGTCCCTTTATTTATTGAACATACTGTGTATAACTGTGAATTAAATTCAAATGCAGTGTTCGTTCTACGGACAATGTGGAGAGAGGAAATGCAGGGCGGACTCGATTATATACAGTCTCCGATATCTTTTCACTGTATCTAATCGAGTAAAAAAAAAATTATTTTATTTGTTTTTATACATATACTTTTGGTTTTTTAAATGTAAAAAAAAGATTCAGTTTTAGATTCATCCCCTTCAAGTCAGAAACAACTTTCCTCACGCAAAAAAAATATCCAGAATCTCTCAAAATATCAATCATATTTGATGAAAAAAATCCTTCTACACATAGGGTCGATCTTCAACAATGAGAGGGTAATTGAACTTTTTTATTGTGGCATATTTATACAGCCATTCCATGCCAAACCGATATAGTGATTTTCAGACTTTCGTAAAAAGTGGTAAGTTTGTTCCTTTTCGCAAAATATTAGACCGGAATTTTTAAATTTTTTCATTAGAGGGCCCATTTCTATTTTAGGGTGGTTCGAAGAATCAACTTTTTCCACCTCCCCTCCAAAACTGCATTTTTTCAAAAATTCATAGCTTTTGAACTACTTGACCGATAAAGACTAGCTTCAATTTGATATGTCAATGATCTGAATCGGTCCAGTAGTTCAAAAGTTCTGAATTCTCGAGAATGTAAATTTTGGAAAAAGACCCTAAAATGGAAATGAGTACTCTAACGAAGAAAATTAAAAATACGGGTCTAATATTGCGATTGGGAACAAACCTACCTCTTTTCACGAATTAAAATCACAAGACCTCATAGAGGCGAATAAATTGAAAAGTATAAAGCCTCTATATTCCAATGCATCATCATTATAATCGAATCCCATCATCACATCAGCTAACGAGCAGACAATAATCTTAACAAAGCTCGGCGGCTGAGGTGAGGGCGTTCAAATGGCCTCTCTAAAGGACAAACTCTCTCTGAGAGTTTAGGTTAACTTATAAAACTTAGAAGGAAACACGTAAAAATGGCTTTTTCAAGGCTGAAGACGAATGAATAAAATTTGTGTCGATTTTCATACCGCTTGGCGGAGAGTGCTCCTGTATTTTTGCATCCCGCCACACATAGTTGTCGTTTTTATGGATTGCCAAATGTAGATTGAAACAATTAAACAATGTGGAATAATGGCGCTGGGCGGAACAAAATGTGGTAACCTGTGACCGAGTGTAACTTTCATGATATCAGCATTGGATTGATATTGACATTCATATTGATATTAGCATTGGAAAAGACCCCCACGATATCATTCGCGATGAACACTCAGTGCAATGCGTACATTGACATACTGAAACAAATTCCGGCATATGACAGGTATTGTTCTCACGGAAAATAATGAATCATCAATCAAGCAAAAGAATTGAATACAATAATTTACTAGTCCTTCGTCTACAATGTGGTCGTGTCTTGAACACAACCCCCTACAGTTTTTTAGGTAAATTTTCATTTCAAGTGTAACTGGGTTTTACTGATAAATTCACATAATTGTGGATTCAAAATCTTCAAAATACCATTGAAGGTCTTTTTAAAGTATTTTTGAATAATTGCTTGCCTTCTACACATAGAAATGCACTAGAGTGTATCTCTTACCATTTGCCAATAGCACACGAAGTTCGGTTACAATTTGATACACACAAAATCATACTTCAAATATATTTCATATATTACTTTCGTTTTCATTTTTAGGCGGAGAGCCAGTTCCCGTCCAGGTAGACGGTGAAGCATGGCTGCAGAAGGCGGGAATAATTCGCATCATCCACAAGAATAGGGTTCAGATGCTGTGCCGCAATCGCGAGCTGGAAGTATCGCTGAAAAGCTGGCAGGAAAAGCAACGCCAGCACAGCATTTCAATTGCCCGCGAGCAATCTTCGACTGCATCGGAACACCTGGTGGCACCATCCGAGCATGTGTTTTCCGAGCGGGAAACCTACCTGCTGCTGAACTTCATCGAGTGTGTTAGCACTCTGGTGAAGTGGGTAAAGTTTTTAATTATTTCCCACCCATCGTTGCAACCGGACCTGTATGCGGTGGCGTCCAAAACGGCCGATGCTCTGGAATCCATTCATCCCGGGGGGAAAATCATAGAGGGGCCAAATTTGCGTCGACAGCTGACGGAACTGGTGAGCTTTGGTACATTTTAGTTTGGATTCGGTACAAAATAACTGTGTACTTGATAGGTGAGAGCTACCCGTCGTTTGTATGAGGATACATGCGACTTGCTGCGGGAACGCAGCCATAGCCTAATTTTACGCGAAGACCTTGAAACAAAACTGAGCGTATCACTGGCCAATATGGAAATGGAGCTGGGTAAGTGTAGTCTCCAACAGACGAGTGATGGTGAGACAAAGGTGTTCCTTAATGTGCTAGCACCGCACGAAGATATTGATCACCGTAAGAAACAGAAACCATTCTGGTTGCGCTTGCGTGGACACCATGGATCCCATGGTCATCAGGGATCAAGCGGAGCGTCTGGTGGGAAAAATAGTGCTGGAGCGACCAGCTCGAGGGATGCTGTTAGCAATTGGGGCGTCGGTGAAGTGGTCACATGGCTGGAGGCCATGCAGTTGTCGGAATATGTGGACAGTTTCATTAAGAATGACATTCGAGGCAAAGAATTACTCACGCTGGCCAGACGGGACCTAAAAGATTTAGGAGTTACAAAAGTTGGTCATGTGAAACGTATACTGCAAGCAATCAAAGACTTCGGTAGTTCGAGAGGATAAAGCGTAGACCGTTCAGTCCATCACATTGAAACGAACGCTATACTACACTACTGAAAGTAACTTAATAATTTGAACACTATTCCGAAGCAGTTGTCGATATACACAAAAATGCATTTCGTTCCCGGCGATATTTCACTGAGAGCAAAAAGCATTACATTTTTTTAATAATCATGAAACTAAAAGACTTCGTTTACTCACGTATAAAACGTATAATTCCAATCTGTCTAGTACTATTTTCCCCGTAACCTATAATATTCAATGAACAACTGAAAAGCAAACATTGCAATGAAACAATTAGAGGAAGTAACGAGAAACATAAGCATCTAATTAGTAATGTAAGCGTAGCGCATAGTGTTACCAATCGGTACCCCGGATGCCGACAGTTTGATGGATTACAAGCTGGAGTAGCAACGACAGGAATCAACCAATATCAATTTTACTCGAATCATAAGATGTAAAGCCTAAGACATAAGCGTAATGTTGATTGTGTGGTTTAGTTACAAATTCTCCATTATTAAAACTGTGGTCGAGTCAGTGTGTGCGAACGTAAATTTCCCACTTCCCTTGATCCTGATTGTTTTCCCAATGTTGTTAAACTTGACGAGAACATACGTGAGATATACAAAATACAAAAAATACAAAGCAAACGTATTCTAAAACAAACATAACAAACCAACATGAACATCTATCGAGAGCGAACAGAACAAACTTTTGCCATTTGTGTTCCTACTTTATGTGCTGTTGAGTGTTTATTAACGAGCAATCTAAAATGTGTGGAATGTGTGGACGGATGAATTTACAAAAAAGCAACATTAAACTAGATGGAACTAGAATATATACATTATACATGCAAGATTCGTTCGTTCATGATCCTTAAAACTAGTTTTATGAAGTATTATAATTACAAGATTTACGGAAAATATGTGAATGTTTCTTCTTGTAGAGATATATAAATAGTATTCAGGGCATCCTCCGGTGAGTGGGAAAGTTCTTTGCTGGTGGCTTTGGTAGAAATAAATTTGAAACTTTACCGTATGTTGTAAGATAACTACGTACGCTTTGGAACATAACCTACGTGCTTTAGAGAACCATAATGACTTTGATGAGAATCTTGTAGCCTTTTCCCAACACTGATATCTCTCGAGTATCGGTGATATTACTGAACCCTACGTCTGTTTGCACAATGAAGTTTGTGAAATGATTCTAGCCCTAGCTAAAATTTTTAATCCGGACCAGGTTTTATTCGATTGTTCTTTATCATCAGATTATGATGTGTTCCAACGCAAAATAAAACGACAACGAAGGTGACAAGGAATGAACTATTTAGCAATTATAGATCCCTCCATTCTTGAAATATTCTGAAATATCGAAATTAACAGCAGAGTACCTAACTGGTTGATGTTCCCATTACGAATATCCCTTTAGCACAACGTTGAACAGAGGATCCTCGACTTGGGGAAGTATCCTTGTAGCGAGCTGCAGACCCACATTCTTAATTTTGATCAGCTCTTGTCGATCAATCATTTAATATGCGACTTTGAACTATATAAAAAGATATGGCGAGCCTAATAATTGGTATTCAGAACTTTTTTGGTGAACCTTTTTTTCTTCGATGGGTCCGAAGGCGAAATTATTTATTGAAACAAATGCAAGAATGAAAAGATTCTTGCATCCGTCCTAATGGATTTTCATCAATGCTACTTAACTTGGTAAGTTTCTTGTAGTCCTTGGATGGGGCTCCGAAGCAATGAGGTTATCAAAAAGATTGAGTCTTATGGCAGAAGTGAACAACTGTAAAATTAACTTCCGTTGAATACACACCACGGTTCGTAATCACCATTCTTCGTGGACGCCTTACTATGGTGAGTAAAACTACTAACGTCGTCGTCGCGTTTTCGGATCCAAGCAGTTCTCAGAAATTGAGAAATTGAGACTACCCTTTCAATGAACCCCCTGTCACTATGGCGTTCGAAGTAATGACGGTTGTGTAACATTTACCCAAATACTTTTCACCCGAAACACGTTTACCCAAAGAACATTCACTCGAATATACCAGATACCCGAATTACATCTACCCGGATGTAACAAAAATCCTAATGCAACATTTACCCGAATGTAAAAAAAAATCCGAATGCGTCATTTACCCGAATGCACAATTCACCCGAAGGAAGAAGGAATGGTTCCGACAAATCAGTTTATGCGGTTTGACGATTCTCTGATAGTAAATAAGAATAAATCAAATAAGAGAGATCAACAAAAAATCCGTAATAAAATAAAAAATTGTAATGAGGAAATTTGAAAATGATTCGCTGATTCATTGTTTAGAAATTAATGTAGGTACAAATAACAAAAAAAACATTAAAACCGGTTTTAAAATTCATGGTAAAAAAACAAAAAAAAGAAAATTCATACCGTGGAAAGCTTCTAGGGTTAGTACTTGGTCGTGTAACCTGCATGGATTCCACCAGCTTCTGGCACGTGGTGATCGGAATGGCGTACCAACAAGCTTGGATCCTATCCCCCAGTTGCTGCTTATTTTTCGATTTCTCCGTGTACGCCGACCTTTTAACGATCTCCAATAGGTCTCTATAGGGTTCAAATCCGGTGACTGCGCTGGCCACTCCATGAAGTTAATTTTGTTATCCTGGAACCACTTTTGAATGGTCTTGGCGGTGCACTTCGGATCGTTATCCTGCATGAACTGCCATTTCAGGGTCATCTCCTACACGGTGGGTGGCAGCACAACATCCCTTAACATTTGGCTGTAGAGGTACTGATCCATGATCAGTACAAGGGGCCAACCCCGTACCAGGAGAAGCACCCTCACGCCATAATGTTCCTTCCTCCATGCTTGAATGTCTTCGTGGTATACTGTGGCATGTACGCACAGCCTATTAGGCGATGGACCCATGTTTTTCCATCCGAGCTGATGAGGTATATTTACGGACCGATCCTATCGAAGTGGTCTTTCGCGGCTTCAGATGCTTCGGCGTCGATATCCGGGCCTTCCGGGGGTTTATACCGCCGCTGAACTGTCCACACTCACGGACGAGTT
This sequence comes from Toxorhynchites rutilus septentrionalis, assembly GCF_029784135.1. Classification (NCBI taxonomy): domain Eukaryota; kingdom Metazoa; phylum Arthropoda; class Insecta; order Diptera; family Culicidae; genus Toxorhynchites; species Toxorhynchites rutilus. The sequence continues at coordinate 230,196,375 of NC_073746.1, forward strand.
CAGTTCGTCCCGGATCTTTTCCAAGGCCATGAAGGGATCTTTCTTGAAGGCTTGCTTTATGGCAGAGTCATTCTTCGGTCATTTTTATTGTGCGTCCGGTCGTTTCGGATTTTTATGCGGTCGTGGAGGGCATTAAACACAAAGGTTTTGAATCGTCCCAAATACTCTGTGATTTCGCGTTGGCTGCTGTCTGCCTTGGACATTTTGCGGATGACCATCCGCTGTGTTTCCGTGCGCGCGACCAATTTTTCGTTGACTGGAACTAGAATTCGAGAATTAAAACCTTACATACTTCTTGTATACATGATGTATTTATGATGTATTACCAGGATCCACAAAACACAAAATACCACCGAGAAGCAATCAATTATTCTTAAAAATCGGTTGAAATAACACTCGAAACAGCCGAATTTTGATGCGTCATTTTAGTTGTTAAGTATGCTTAAAACGCATTTTTTAATGAATGACTATTGATTTAACTACAGACATAAATTTCTTCGAACAAGGTAATTAAATTGTTATAATTGGATTGAAGCACTGAATTGGATGATTTTTTCTCAAAGTTTTGTAACTTTCTTTTTTTTTTGCTTGAACAATGGTCTTAATGTTTCGTCGGACACTGTAAATATAAAATTACCTTCTAAGAAAATATAGTAGTGAGTAGTATATTCGGGCAAATTTTACATTCGGGTTTTTGTTGCATCCGGATAAATGTCCATTCGGGTAGATGTTCCATTCGAAAAACTGTCACATTCGGGTATTTGTTACATCCGGGTGATTGGATTTCGGATGAATGTCTTTCGGGTAGCTGTCTTCCTACGGACCTACGAATTCCTCCAGAAACAGAGTAAACTACCAACCTTTATTTCTGCGGAAATCGGTATTTCTGCGGTATCACTCTGTCGTAAATAGGCCATGGTATATATACAGGGTATAAGAAAGGCAAATACCCTTAAAACTGCCTAGTCTCCTCCAGAGATGTCGAAGCAGCTTTGAATGCCACTTCCAACTGCTGTACATAATTTAGGCTGACTACAATGAATGTATTCGCTGTGCGAGTAAACTTACCCTACATCCTGAAATTGATCAACAGAAACTTCAATGTGCAAACAAGACATTCCCGGTTTTCTCTTCGAGGGCCGAACTCAGATTCTCTCACAATGAAAAGACAATCGTTAATCGTTAATCGTAACTACCAGCCAGACCCGCCCAATATTAAGGGGACAGAGAGTTCATAGATTTTGGCATATATCGTAGCATTTAAGTACCAATCCCAATTGAAATTCTATATTTCTTGATCGACGGAGCAAAGCGAGTGGATCAAATTTTAACAACACGTTAGGCATAGAATATATCATGTAACCATATTCACGTTGAGATACTTATTTGAGTCAAAAACTAGTAATAGAAATCGTGTTGTTGACAAAAGGCAAATTTCATAGTACTCGTAAGTATCGCTAGTAAGGTTCTACATCGCGGGTAGGTAACATAATTGGTAAAACAAGTCTACAACCTAGATTTAAATATATCCAACTGACAGTTTAATGTTGACCATTGCTGAATTAGAAGGAACTATGTTGAAAATTAAATTCAAAATTAACTAAATAAGAAACAATGAAATGTCTATAGCTAATAAGTGAGTGAATCATCAAACCAAAAACGACTCATTCAGACGATAATCAAAGATAATCTACTTTACCCAGAAAAAAAAATTGTAATGCGCAATTTTCTCACCAAATGCGTCACGCGAGAGTTTTCTTGTGGCGTTGTATTTGTTCATCGATATTCATCACGTGTTTTGCACACTGTTTGTCAGCACAATTCCAGATGAGGTATGAATCAATGTAAAATACGTTTAGATGTTCTATGTTATCGGGAAGAAAATCCCGAATTGCTGAGCGAAAGTGTCATCTTCGTCTTCATTTACTTCATCTCAGTCCGATCACCGATATTTGTAAGGAAATTTTATTCCAATACTCTGAATTGCATAAAATTCTTGAAGCATATTCGAAATACGAATGCATTTGCCAACCCTCTCACTTCTTTATAGGACCTCAAAACCTGGTGGATTTGCTCGAACAAAAGATCCTAATGGCGGACTCATTCACGATTTTTTCTGCGAATGATGATCTCTCATAGTCATTCCGGATCGAGTAGATGTCCGGAGATCCATTACTGTGATTTTATTATCATTAAACTACTGTTCGACCAATTTGGTGATAGGCTTGGGTTAATTATCTTGTTGGAAAAAGTTTTATCGGCATTTTCTACTCTGCATACGACAACATAACAAGCACGTCAATATACACGAAAGAATGCACAATCCCTTTTATTCGTTTAATTGGACCAAAACACATCCACCACTTTGTGATATTCATTGTAAATAAGTAGAAAACGCAGAACACAATACTTAAGTTGTACAACAGAGCCTCTTTCTCTGGTTTCTCCATTTTGAATAAGGAAAACAAAGAAAGTATTTTATAAAACAACTTATTTCTCATGTTATTGTGGGACACAATACAGCTGAAGAATCAATGACAATTCAGTTCCCATCTTAGAACATTGAAGTTAACTGACGTTTTTTATAATTGTTTATAGCTGATTCAAATGTTTTGTCCACTACTGCATGTAAGCAATCTAACAGAAATTTTGGAAATAAATAATTACGTTGTACAGAAAAAAAACATTATTCATCGGACCATATAAAACTGAAAAATAATTCTTACAGTTAAACAGAATAAAAAAGTATTAAAAAACTTTTTGATTTGGAAAATAATCTTTGATGTTGAACGCATACTTTAGTGGCAAGATCTTCTTCACTAAAGGTGGAAGTACACTGTAACGCGGAGGTCACATATTTTACAGTTTTCGACTGGTAAAATTTGGTACAAATACTACTTCAATTATCAACAGTGGCAAACAATGTCAAACATCGAACATTTGATTGGAATATTTAACGTATGTCAGTTCATGGTTTGTTGAACAGCTCCAAAAAAAGTTTCAGAAAACAAGAACTAGATATTTGCTTTGTGGGTTCTATTTTAAATATATTTGATCAGCACCATCAATACACGTTAATTAAATTTTATCCATCAAAAAGTGTCAACTGCTTGGCTTCGTTCAAACAGTGTATAGACACATTAACTCAATTTGAGAGTGATGAGTTTCAGATCGAATAGCGTACAATTATTCGTAGTTTATACAGTTTTTTGTACACTAATCTGAATTTCAGTGAATAAGTGAATATCGTAAAGTCTTTCTAGGATGTGTAAGTCTTCCTTCGTTATAGATTGTGTACCCGTATATTTTGTTGAAGAACCTGAAAAATAGAGTCCATGCGGAGTTCTAAAATGAGATCGAACGATCATTTTTGATTGATTGATGATATTAGCTGGCGTACTTTGCGTGGCTATTTCGGCTTCTAAACATCCACAATGCGATAAGATGATATGAGCAGATCACTTTATGAATATTACTGTTGGCTAGGTTCTTATAGTTATTCAAAAAATAACTCTATAATATATTTCAAACAGACTGCTTTAGTGAAGGACCAAAAACGTAATACAAACAGTAAACAAATACCGGGGGCATAATATCTTGTTAGTGTTGAATACGATGTTACCGCCATTACGGGTACAGTTATCACACAAATGGACATTCATTTTAATAAAAATTATATCAAAGACTTCGATGCTTGATAAAATAAATCCACCTAACCATTTTTCCGTTTAAACTACTTCAGACACTATCGTTTCAACGAGGTAATATATGAATAAGAAAAGCAAATATATTAAATGTTTAGTTCTTGATAGGCGAGTAGTTGCACAACAATGAAAATATATCTATAAAAAGTAAATCTGTTTAACAACAACGACAGAATACTACTATAACAACATATTTCATGATATTGTATAAATTCATCGAGTGCCCAATCAATGTTGAACCATGTAGAAGAGGATCAATCAACCGACTCCAACCGACTCCAAGTCGAACAATTCCTAGCACACCTTCATACCTTTCACATTGTTTAAAGACTGTCATCAATTTACGCATGCTATCTGTGATATTTTCACGATCATCTACAATAATATAAATAAAGCAAGGAAACCATGTAAACCAACGATGATTCGGGAATCAGTACGTTGTACACTCTGAAAATTCAGCGAATTTCAACAAAACCTCCGTACGAAACATTTCACAGTAAAACTTTCGTCTTATATAGTAAGGAAAATAATATAAATGATATTGAAGTAAATAACAAAAGAAGTAATCAAATCTTTACCAACTTAAAAGCAGAACAAATAAATTCACAAATATTACCAGATGAATAAACAAAATAGATAACTTACAGACCAAACACAAAGCGAAAAGCATAGCAATTAAGTTGAAGTAGAATCTGTTACAATAAAAACTGTTGAAATGAAATAACTCGGACGAAAGGTTCCGTTTTTACAATGTACAAACTTCGTTGAAATATTGCCCATTTGTAAAAAAAACAGCAGGTAAAATGATAAAATCTACGATGGTGTTGTAGAATTAAAACCTTTACCCCACAATTTTCCCACTCTTTTTGCAGTGCAATATGAGGAAAGTAATAATAGTGAAACATTCAGATTCCGATTATATCCTTCAAATAAAGAAACTTTAGAAAGCACACTCTACAAAGGGATTTTTTATGGAATGAATAAAAAAAAGAACCCCATTACAATATGGATAAAAATAATAACGAGCAAAATTCTTTCCAACTCGGATTATATGACAGGGCCCAATGTTTTTCCGACCATCGATTGGCTACGTCATCTTAACGGTGGCAACATGGATACTCAGATTTCGACGTTCTACAGAAATATTTCAGAGGTACCTCATGTCTATGTAAATGTAAATGTGGTGTAAAATGGAACTGCATGACAAGGGCAACATCTTCTCGCAAAACTCGCGAATGATTTTAGAACAAAGTTCGATCGGTGATGGCATTAATCTTTACACAGTCGGAACGGAGTATGAAAAATATAGAAAGTGGTGTCCATGATATGGAACAACAAAACTATTATGCTCAATTCGCTTGTCTATTTTAGAATCAAACGAAATTTGAGAACTAACTCAGTGAATGACGAATATTAGCCGACAGCATGCGGCCCACGAATGCATTGATTTTTTTAAACATCGTATGTTTGTTGTCCGTTGAAGTGTTCACTTTCAGTGCCTTGGTCTTTGAGCACATATCAAAGAAGATACGCCGCAGTTTTCTGGCCTCTCTTTACGCAACCGCAGTATCCTGTAGTAAACTCAATGACGAAATGCGTTTTCGACTTTGAAAGAGACCCAGAAATCCGAAGCTCAGCATTCAAGGACCTTGTCGAAAAGGTCCTCGGTGACGGAGCGAATGTAAGAACATCGGTAGAATGCAGGAATTTCAGTATGGTCCAGAAGGACCTGGACCCAGAAACTGGAGCTTGAGCTTGAGCTTGGGTAGACTGTACAATTCGTAGTTGCTCTCCGTGATTGACCTGAACCAACCAAATTTCACAAAGAACACGCAGAATGACGCTTGGGACTAGCAAATCATTCTCGTTGTGCAATTTTCGGTGATTCGAGCTTTAAATGGTCAATAACGACGCCGGCCACGTCCTTACAGTCACCAGGGGAAGGGAGGGAATTTTAGTATGATATTCGCCGCCCGAATGCCAGAAGGGTCGCCTCTATAGCGTGGTTCCCTAGTGTTTATCATGGAAGGGATAGTTGTTAGTGGGAATGATTAAGAAAAATCAGGATTCACTGCGTTGAGTGATGTGATTCTAAATACGTGAACTCTCAACTATTAGGCGAAATGAGATTTGAAGAAAATACATACATTTCGTTATTTATCGTGCGTAGTACATAGATATTTTTCCTGACCTGAGAAGGTCATAAAAAACTCCTTTAAAAAACAGTAAAAAGCGAGAGTTAAAGAATTGAATAATTCAAGAATGATTAATTAAACAATTAAAGAATTAGATAAGGAAGAATTACAAAACTACAACGAACTTAACACACAAACTACCTGTCCACAATCGGGAATACACTGCCTTGTTTTGTTGTCGTACGCCACAAAAAAAATAAGAATAGCGTGAAGATAGAAGAGAATCGAGCCGTATTTATGCGAATAGAGCGTAGGAAACAAACCCGCATCAGAATGACTCTCCACATATAACACAATCATTATTCACAACTACACATAAAGGGCCTGATCACGAACGTCACTTCACGGTGAAAAGGAAGTGAATTGTATACAACGTTATTACGACTGTCACCGTGTGTGTAGAATTCGGAACAGTTCATCCGTCGTCACAACTTTTATGAACTCGGTGTTATTATGAATACCACGATACTGTCACGTCACGGGGAAAAACAATAATATTTGTCACTTGTGTTTTAGATGGTGAAAGCTAGTCACGCAGAATGGAGTAAGTTTAATCTCGGATTTATTTTGTTAACATTTTGAATCTTGTCTTGCTTTTAGAGAAAGAAAAGATAAACAAACAGCAATTTACCCGTATGGTGGTATTTCTAAAACGAAATCCTGACGTATCCAGAGAACGTAAATTTGTTTATTTGGATTCGATAAATGCGCTATGGGATATAGTTGAGGACTAAAAATGTAGCTCCCGTAGACCGATTGAAACTGGCGAAAGGTCGAATTTTGATTGCCTTAAATGAATAGATTTTTTATTGTTTCTATTTTAAGGATTAGACTAACAAAGAGTTGCAACCCAATAAAACGGCAATGGGCTCGAAACGATAATTATGATGGATTATGTATAGAATTGATGTGTTGATATTTTGAATAGAAAATAATAACTGTAATGTTTTTCCAACATTGCGGAGCTGGTTTTTGTAATTCAAACATTCGCAATTGGTGGACAAGACCCGAATCAGGACGATAGTTACATCGGATAAGGCCATTGATCTTTTGTTTTTACGTAATAGGTACTTTCTACGATATTGTTTTGAAGACATACTTTGAATAAAAGAATATTTAAGTTGCAAAACTTTTAAATTAATAATTTTTAAATTATTCTCTAATTCTTTTTCCATAATTTTGATATCCGTCTAAAGAAAATCTGAATCATTTTCTGCTTTCGGCAAATTCCTTGGAACTCATCAGATGTTCCATATGAAAATTATGCTTCTAACCGACGCTACTGACCAGTTTCTGTTTAAATAATTATATCAAACCTCATGTCCCGTATATCAAATTTCACGAGAAAGGGAAGGATTAGAGGCTTAAACTTCAGAATCCCATATGGAAGTAGCTCAGATTATACTGATCATGAGATTCGGGTTTATTCTGAGATATAGAAGATATTATTATTCATCAAAATTGTAGAAACGGTTCTTAGAAAATGCTTCTAACGATACTAAATTCTTCTCACTCTTCAAAAGAGTAAGACAGAGCTGAGTACAAGAGTATGCGAAATATCGATTATAAAACTCATGATAGTCATGCTTAATCTCTAGAGTAATTCATAGAAAGAGGAAATAAAATTACATTCCCATATGTTCAACAAATACATTATTCAAGAACAACCAAGTACTCCTCCTCATCCTTGAACCAGTGTTTGATTCAGCAAACTAATGCACCAAGCAAATGATTCATGGAATGAGTCCGAATAGTTGGTGTTGAAATACCGAATCATCGAGGTATAATCGCAAACTTGTCATTTTAAAACATACGTTCAATTGAATGGAATATTATCTCATACACTTATTAATTTTACCTACATAACGTTCAAACGTCCGAAATTATGCAACCGACATAACGTTCAAACGCCCGAAACTATGCAGCTGACATGTCTCTTATAAACGGGAATGAACTCTTTCACTTCACGAAGTTTATTTTTACACGTGACAATGATGATAGACACAAAAAGATTAAGTGAAGTGTAAAGAGTGTGTCACATCAAATTGCATCACGGAAAAAACGCTGTAGAAATTTAATTTTTAGGAATTATATCTTCAGCTTTCGCTTAGAATCAGATAAGAGTGTATAGATCACGTTGGCCATGCTTCACTGTCAATTTTTCGTAAATTTGGAAAAATGTCGTCGAACGAAAAAGAGCGTCGTGAATTAATCCTGTGCACTCATTTCGAGAATCCGGAGTTGTCACATCGGGACATCGGTAAGATGCTGGGAATCGTCCAATCCACGGTCAGCAGAGTACTAAAACGATACTTCGAGAACCTAACCATCGACCGGAAGGTGAAGAACGGCAAAAATGGATGCTCCGTCAGTGAAAAAAAACAAGCGTGTAGTTAAGCAGTTTAGACGTGATCCGAGAAGTTCGGTCCGGGATGTCGCCAATAAGCTGAATTTGTCAAGTTCATTCGTCCAGCGGACCAAGCAGCGGAAGGGCCTGCGTACATACAAGGTTCAGAAGGCTCCTAACAGCGACGAAAGGCAAAACATGATGGGGAAGACGCGAGCCCGGAAGCTGTACACCGAAATGCTGACGAAGCCGCATTGCCTGGTAATGGACGACGAAACCTACGTCAAAGCGGACTTTCGTCAGCTGCCGGGCCTGTTGTCAAAGGACAAATTCAGCGTTCCGGAGGAGATTCGCAAGCAGAAACTATTCAAGTTTGCCAAAAAGTACATGGTGTGGCAAGCGATCTGCTCTTGCGGAAAGCGGAGCGCCCCCTTCGTGATGACCGGCACGGTAAACGGGCAGGTTTACCTTAAGGAGTGCCTACAGAAGCGCTTACTACCACTATTGAAGCAGCACGAGGGCCCGACCATCTTCTGGCCGGATCTCGCTTCGTGCCACTATTCAAAGGACGTGTTGGAATGGTACGAAGCCAACGGAGTTACCTTCGTGCCAAAGGAAATGAACCCGCCCAACGCGCCGGAGCTTCGCCCAATAGAGAAATATTGGGCGATTATGAAGCAGGCCCTCCGGAAGAACCCAAAAGTTGACAAATCGGAGGCGGACTTCAAGAGAAAATGAATTTCTGTTCAAAAAAAACTATAACCTGACGTTGTACAGAACCTTATGGACGGGGTAAAGAGGAAGGTGCGAGCATACGGGCTTGGGCTCGAAGTATGAATAAAAAGAAAATGCCAAAAATTGTTTAATAGTTTTTATTTTACTGTCTAAAACGTTCAAAAGGATCGGTCTACTGGGCGAATTTCTACAGCGTTTTTTTCCGTGATGCAATTTGATGTGACACACCCTTTAAGTGACGTGAAAGCGTTTGTGACAGTGATGTTCGTGATCAGGCAAAAGGCTCAAGAACACTGTTAACACATTGAGGACCGCACTTGAACTTGAACGCTTCATTCGCTCGAATTTCACGAATGAGATCGATTCATTCGATGTGGATGAGACGAAGACGAGCCATTGGTAGGTCTTGTTAGATTCTTGGCAAACCAAGAATTTAACCTTCAAGTGTAGAAAACACGGGTTATTTCGTGATCCATCCGTAACAGATGGAACGTGAACACGAACACGAGAAATCTCGTGAGCGGTTCGCAATGTATTAAGAAAGTTTTAGCTTTAGAAGAGATATAGAGAGTAATAAAGAGAGTAATAAAAATAAAATGGTTAAATAAAACAAATGACTCAACCTTCCATCGTCGACCTCCCTGCGTATAGACGTGCTTCAAATAAATAATCTGAAAACAAAACCTTGAAATTTTGTATTGCAATAACGTTAAATACGCAATTTCGATTTAGGTAGTGAAAGAAACCAGTATCATACACACGCGTACTATGAGTAAAGCCGGGTTCAGACGGTGCGAGTAAGCATACGAGTCGGTCTAGTCAGTTACTGCAGTGCAGCTACTCACACCGTGTGAACACATCATGCCAGTTAGTGTCATGTGTAATCCGGCGTGCGAGCTACTTCAAAGTTTTTTGAATTCACTTGCACTCGCATCTCTCAAAACGTCAAAAACAGAATTTAGTGTTCGAATCAGGGCACGTTGGATTTCCATTATCCATAATTAGTGACTCATCATATGTCCCACGATTTTATATTAGTCTTATCAATTGTGAGCATCGGGCTCCAAAGGGAAATCCCCCAACGTTAGAGCACGTCTATTCAGTCCGAACGCCGGTAAAGGAAAGAGCCAGAGTCGTGGATATACTTGTTCACCAAAGCATCGCATGCTATGAGATACAAGTAGTTGTGGTATCCATTGTATTAAATAGTGGTGTCACTCACACTAGTTCATCGTATGCCTCACCTAAGTACGTCGAGTTCAGTTCGGTTCACACTTCTATTAAATGAATAAGATTATTTCACACTTCCTTAATGGCGTATACCACACATCAATGTCCTAGACTAATGAAGGAGAGGTGTGATAACTGCTAACCGCTACTTGTCTAATTATTTTCTAGCTTTTAGTACATTATTATGTTTAATCACAGTTAAACCGTTTAACATAAAAAGTTTTTCTACTTATTTTATTTAATTTCACTCTTGCAGGAATAGCATCCCTCATGAGTGTATCTTGGCGTTGTATTTTTGGACCAATGAAATCCAACAGTGTTTCCACTAATTCTGGTGTTTTTCTCAACACTGCTATGTATTCTAGAGGATCATCATCGTAGAGTTCCTTCAAGATTTTATTTGTTGCTCCTTGCATCCAATTCCTGGCCCAAATCCTTTTGACTTTCTACTTTTTCGGATAGTACCTTTAGTTCGAAGAAATTCAGCACAAAGTATTTTTATACACGGTCAGCGTGTATTTCGCGATAAAATTGCGCAACTAAATAAAATAAATGCATCTGAAAGCCTGAAACGAATACTGCCAATAGAGAAGTCGATTTCGGATCAATCATCTGTCAAATTTGGAGGGAAATCCGCTGTGCTGAGGAGAAAACAGTCTCTGTAGCGCGTGACTGACTTGATGTTTCCATTACGCGCTTCCGTGCATTATTCGTCAAGGCATGGAAAAACGAAGACGCTTAGAAATTTACATCTGTCAAATTCGGACTTGATTGCTGTTTCTGACTATTTGATGGACATTTGAAAAATCATCTGGCATCCCTGGTAAGCCAATGCTGTAGTATCTAGTTTTTCGTCAGCAACTCACACTGTGTGAACGGACAAGGCGAGTCAAACAATTGTCAAGCGAGTTCATCGGGTCAGTAGCTGCTCATTGTCAAGTCAGCTACTAGCAACATATAAATGGGCCTTAAGCCGGGTTCAGATGGTGCGAGTAAGCATACGAGTCGGTCTAGTCAGTTACTGCAGTGCAGCTACTCACACCGTGTGAACACATTATGCCAGTTAGTGTCATGTGTGATTCGGCGTGCGAGCTACTTCAAAGTTTTTTGAATTTACTCGCACTCGCATCGCTCAAAACGTCAAAAACAGAATTTAGCGCTCGAATCATGGATGCCAAATCTTTACATTGTCTTTACATGTCTCTATTTTTAAGATATTTTAAAATATGCGAAGATATTTATAGACTTGAAAATTATTGGAAAAACTAATAAAACCCTCATAGTTTCTAAACGGAATCGTTGTTATTTTGTTTTGCACGCTGGCGGGGCACGTTTTCTTTTTGAGATAGTTTTATTGGGAATCTTAATATAAAATCATTATCGGACACAATTTTCATTCAGAATTCTCGCTTAACTTTTGAAAAGGTCCTATGTAACAAAAGTAAACAAATCGAGTTAATGGATGCACGCTCTTAGTTTTCAATCATTGAATGCATTACAAAAACAATCGTTCATGTATCTATCTTCTTCATCTTTTTATCGCCGATACAAAAAATATCCAATGTGCAGATTCGTATTTTAAGCACTCGGCTGTTACTTCGGACGCCACTTTCCTCCGACGCTCGGAACGTCCGAAGTAACAAAGCAGTCAAAACAACACAAAGTCGTACTTCGGTCGTTTTGGGTTTTTGTTTCTTACAGGCGTTGTTAGCGATTTCAGTGCAATTCAACGAGTGATAACAACAATAATAAGTCTTTAGAACGAAATGCTGATATTTGAATTGCTGTTTAGTAGTTAGTTTCATATTCGCATCGTGCAACGTAATATGTCCAATGTGCAAATGCGGGCAGTCAAAAGGTCCAATGTAACATTTTTCGCTCCTAGTCTTCAACTTTAATCTCAAATCACGGAACAACAGTTACGATTGGTTTTTCAGAGTTATTCTTGACTGCTAGTGGTGAAAGTAGCGATAGAGATCGATACCTTTAATACAATTCGCAGATTAATGTTCGGGTCTTCAACTTCGTTTTTCTCGAGTTGACGAAAATGTTACATTGGACCTTTTCAAAAGTTACGCGAGAATTCACTCACAACTTGCAAAAAAAGTATTGTTCTAAGAAACAGAATACATATTCGATTTAAAAAAGTAGATTTTCTTTCATTATTTTAGTTTTGAGGCGTATTTATTCCTCCTGCAAATCTACTATCATTTTCATTTCACAAATTGATACACGAAGCTGCTGTCAAGGGGAAATAAATCAAATTTTGAGAAATCTTTTAGACTGCCATTTGTAGCACCACATACTTTCGGAATTAATTTAGCTATGGATGCTTCCGAGATTCTAAAAAATATCGACAATAATCTGAACGATATTCCAGAGTATTTGTAAACAGGGTCAGCGTGTGTTTCGCGATAAAATTGTGTAATGATAAATTCAACTGAAAACCTAAGACGAAAACTGCCAATAAAGAAGTCGATTTCGGATCAATCATCTGACAAATTCGGACCTAATTGCTGTTTCTGACTATTTGATGGGCATTTGAAAAATCGTCTGGCATCTATGGTGAACCCGTGCCGTAGTATCTAGTTTCTTGCCAGCAGCTCACATTGTGTGAACGGACAAGGCGAGTCAACCATTTGTCAAGCGAGTTCACCGGGTCAGCAGCTACTCATTGTGAAGTCAGCTACTAGCAACGTATAAATGGGCCTTTAAGGACCATTTATACGTTGCCAGTAGCTGACTTGACAATGAGCAGCTACTGACCCGGTGGACTCGCTTGACAATTGGTTGACTCGCCTTGCCCGTTCACACAATGTGAGCTGCTGGCGAGAAACTAGATACTACGGCACGGGTTTACCAGGAATGCCTGGCGATTTTTCAAATGTCCATCAAATAGTCAGAAACAGCAATCAGGTCCGAATTTGTCAAATGATTGGTCCGAAATCGACTTCTTTATTGGCAGTTTTCATCTTAGGTTTTCAGTTGAATGTATCATTACACAATTTTATAGCGAAACACACGCTGATCGTGTTTAAAAATACATACTTTGTGCTGAATTTCTTTGAACTGAAGGTACTATCCCAAAAAGCAGAAAGAAAAAAAAAGGATTCGGGCCAGGTATTGGATGCAAAGAAAAGGAGCAACAAATACAATATTGAAGGAACTCTACGATGAGAATCCCCGAGATTACAGAGCAGTGTTGAGAATAACACCTGAACAAGTGGAAAAACTGTTGGATTTCATTGGCCCACAAATACAACGCCAAGATACAATCACGAGGGATGCTGTATCTGCAAGAGTGAAATTAGAAATGACATTGATGTGCCTTTCTTCTGGAATATCGTTCAGATTGTTGTCGATATTTTTTAGAATCTCGAAAGCATCCATAGCTAAGATAATTCCGGAAGTATGTGATGCTATAAATGGTAGTCTAAAAGATTTTTCTAAATTTTATTTATTTTGTAAAATGAAAATGATAGTCTCAAAAAGAAAGCGTGCCCCGCCAGCGTGCAAAACGAAATAACAATGATTTCGTTTAGAAACTATGAGGATTTTATTTGTTTTTCCAATAATTTTCAAGTCTATAAATATCTTCGCATATTTTCAAATATCTTAAAAATAGAGACATTTCTTTACATTTGGCATCCCTGATTCGGACGCTAAATTCTGTTTTTGACGTTTTGAAGCATGCGAGTGCGAGTAAATTCAAAAATCTTTGAAGTAGCTCGCACGCCGGATCACACATGACAATAACTGGCATGATGTGTTCACACGGTGTGAGTAGCTGCACTGCAGTAACTGACTAGACCGACTCGTATGCTTACTCGCACCGTCTGAACCCGGCTTTAAGCCGGGTTCAGACGGTTCAGGGATGCCAAATGTAAAGACATGTCTCTATTTTTGAGATATTTGAAAATATGCGAAGGTATTTATAGACTTGAAAGTTATTGGGAAAATAAATAAAACCCTCATATTCCACGATATTCCAGAAGCAAGGCACATCAATGTCGTTTTTTAATTTCACTCTTGCAGGTATAGCATCCCTCATGAGTAAAGTGACCAGATGGTCAGAGGTCTAACGCGGGACACAAAAAACAAAACGTTATATACATATATAGGTTATGTGAAAATAAAACATAGTTTAGAGAGTCTCATCTTTTCATGAAACTCTTAACATGTGCCCTTGCAATTAAACCTGATTTGTGTTATTTTTTTCTAAGTATCGTTACTCAGTTGTGATTTTTCGGTGGTTTGGATTTTGTTTACGCCTGAAAATCACTCGCTCAGACAGAGCATTTAAGTCTGGCAAGCAAGATTCAAATTCTACAATTTTCTCGAATAATCCAGTTTTCATCGATTTTAGTGTTATCGTATGTATTAAAAATAATGGACTATTTTCGGATGGCGATGAAAAAAAAATACAAAAAATAATTTAATTGAACAAATTTTCCTTAAATATTACGTTCATTAAGCCTACAACAAAACAAGCCTACTACATAACAAGCAACTTGATGATTTTTTCAATCTACCTGTTCCACCCCACATCAAAGGAGTTGGACACCCTGAGGCACTTTATGTCCGCCAGATATAGCTGATCTGGTATTTACAGCATCCTCTCCCTGTCCCTCCTTGAGCCGGGAGATCGAAGCAACCGGCCAAACGGTGCTGGAGAAGCTGGCCAAAATGAACATTTTTCTGCGGAAGCTTCAGAAGAAACCGGCCGTATCTGAGCAGCAGGCAATCACCCAGAAGGAGTAGCTTCAGGTGCTGGTGAAAAAATTCTTTTCGTGCTCATAATGAAAGACGAGACGTACTTGATGCTAGAATTCAACGAATGACAGGGGACCGGGTACGTTCCCCAGGTAAGCGATGATGTCGAATATCAAGTTCTCGAAGAAGGTCCTTCTCTGACAGACGAGAAGGGAATGTCCAAGCCGCTCTTCTTCCGAGTCATATGGTAAACGGGGATCGAGTACGAAGTGCTTGCCGAAAGTGGCGAAGGTGATGTGGCCTTTATGCCGAACCTGGGATCAGAACATTATGCCAAAAGATCACTGGAGAATAGATAATGGATCGGCTGGAGATAAACATTGTCGTGAAGACCTCCAACCTTTCCAACATCCCTCAGCTGCGACCGATAGAAAACTTTTGGGCGAATGGCCGAGATAGCTGACTACCAACGCCACGGAAAGGTAAAAGAAAACGTTGATATACATCTTTTCATCGGCCATGATTGAGGTTCCGGCCAACTTCCGTAAGGCCGCTCGGCGCTTCATTTGCGATATTTCATCAAACAACCCTACCTCTTCCTGTCCAGTATACACTAGTTCTTCCGGCTTATTAACCTCGTTAAGTCCTAACCAAAAGGGACCAAAGATGTACTTTTCGTCTGACTCACTTGGTCCCTGCGGATCAATAGGGGGCTTTGATAAAAATCATTTTCCAATTTTGTTGCTGTCGTTTCCAGTTGATACTCTTTAACACTCCTATACTCGCGCATTGGTCTGTCAGACCGAGAAATCAATAATTCATTCATTTCTCAGAAAATATCAACACTACGACTTTGCAATTCTCTCTAGCTTCGTTATTCGTCGTTCGTCATCGTTTAGCGTATCACATGTGTTGGTACAAAAGAGACGTGTACCACTTTTTTAACACTTTCGGTCTGACACACCGACGCGAGTAGAGGTGTAACTTTTTTGGACAAAAACCTTTTTTCCTATTTTAGAATATTGTTCATTGAAATGTATAAATTAATATTAGTGGCGTGGAATATTTATTGAATATAATGCATAAGATCATTACCGGACTATTCTCATTTAATTTCAGTCCCTTTTGTAACTGGATTAAACGGATCCATATATTAACTATTCGTCGATATATTCGTTGTTAGATTCATACGTTCAAAAGCAACATATAAATGTTTGACTTTCGTATAGTTATTCACTAAATATGATTGTCATACATATAAACACTTGTGAAAGAATTTCACTTGTGGAAAAATTGTAAATAGTAAACTATAAACTAATCGGTGGCTTTTGGTAATTTTTAACAGTTACAGTTTCGGGGATATTTTTTATAATGGACAATATCGACAAGAAAACAAGAAGAATAAAAGGAAGTTCCTAGAAATCCTTTTATATCATCTTTTTATCTAAATCTTTTTATTCTTAGTTTACCAAGAATACAGAGACAAACAATATTAGAAATATGCAAACTTTATATTTCAGAACCTTTATCATATGGTAATTTTATAGAAGGTCGTTATACATTCTGCTCTTTGATAATAGACCCGAAAAATACGCAACAACTGCATGAAATGTAAAAAATATGTTTGTTTCGAGCATGCAGTTATGTTATGTTCTGATTCTTACTCCAATTAAACCACAATCGATTAATACGTTTTTATGTTGTTTTATAGCTCTTTATACTTCCATGAATTATATTCAGTTGCTTACTCTTAATTAATAACAGTGAAAAATTCGAATTTCGTTATTTGTGTTAGAGTATCAAAAATTACTCTGTTTTGAGGATGCTGAATTAGATGACTATTAAGGTGAAGGTGGAAGCTAGCCATTGTAGTAGTATAGGTAAACCCACGTGTAAAAATGGGGTAATAGTGTTTGTGAGAGAAGAGCAAAGCAAACGTAAATAGATTAATTCACTTATTAGACTGTGTGGCGCTTCATTGACACGAGTCTTTGAATACATTTGAAAAAAATTACAATTCAATACTAAAGTAAAATGTATGAACGATATGTTCTGATGAACAATTGCAAATATAAATATATATAGAAGGTGCATTTGCATATGAAGTAAAATTCTGATTATACGCGAGTGTAGCATGAGCAAATTTATAACACATGCGAAATGGGGGCTCTTTTGGTATTAACAAGTTCTTCCGCATAGTAACTCGATGTTGATAATTCCTCTATATTTTCCTTCCTTGATCGTATTGTTTTCACATATTCACGTTGGAGAGCCTTAACCCTTCTCTTCGTTGGCCGAGGCATTTTGATTGAATGTAATACTTTTCCGTTTACTGTTTTTGAAAGCATAGGCAGCCGTGGCAGTGTTCCGAGCTCTGCAATACAATTTTCTTACCCAATGTTAATGTTGCTAAAACTTACATTATATACCCATTAAACGTAAAAATAATAATTGATATCAATCAACACAATTTTATTCTATTGATTTTCATGACATGAAACGCTATGACTCAGGAACAACATTTCATTGAGTGGTTTTTATAGCTGTTTCGATGATGTTGTCTGGCATCAGTGTCGAAAAAATAACGATGCTTTCACCAATATAAACAAAACCATTGCCGAAGATTGAAAAATGAAAATTTAACTTTCAGAGCACTTGCTCGAGTTTTCCGACGTTTTTCACTATACAGTGCGACAGCAGAAGAAAATTTAATATCTTGTGAGTAATCGATTAGAGTTTGGTTGATATTACTTGATGGGAAGTGTGCGAAAACGATCATTTTCTTCACACTGTTTCGCAAAACTTTTGATTTTCGGGCGAGGGGTGAGGGAGGGAGATGATAGAAATGAGCGCCATTGTGGCAGCCATTTGTGGCTAGCTTCCACCTTCACCTTAAAACATAATAAAGATGACGGAAACATATTTTTTGGAGTTTATTTATTCAATAATACCCTCTTCTTCAAATAAATGCCAACAAAGCCTGGAAAAATCACAATGGCAGAATTACAGAGAAGTTCAA
This sequence comes from Toxorhynchites rutilus septentrionalis, assembly GCF_029784135.1. Classification (NCBI taxonomy): domain Eukaryota; kingdom Metazoa; phylum Arthropoda; class Insecta; order Diptera; family Culicidae; genus Toxorhynchites; species Toxorhynchites rutilus. The sequence goes on from NC_073746.1 coordinate 230,214,318, forward strand.
TTTTCGGTCTGTGACACTGTGCGCGAGTATACGTGTTATGATTTTGCACGCGAGTACAGGAGGGTTAAACTCTCTAAAGTCCAATGTCGGTGTGATGAAACCAACTCAACGTATTAATCGTTGAATGCATTGGAAGCGCTTTTGAACAATCTGCCAAATAAAAGTGTTATTCTGAGGTTCATCCATTTAAGAAAATCAACAAGATCAAATTGTAAAATTGAAATATATTAATATCGCGGGACATTTTCGTTCCTTTTGCCAAATGCGGGACGTAATCTTACGCGGGACATTTTGTTGAAATGCGGGACTGTCCCGCGTAACGCGGGACGTCTGGTCAGTTTACTCATGAGTGTATCTTGGCGTTGTATTTTTGGACCAATAAAATCCAACAGTGTTTCCACTAATTTAGGTGTTTTTCTCAACACTGCTCTGTACTCCAGAGGATCATCATCATAGAGTTCCTTCAATATTGTTTTTGTTGATCCTTTTCCTTGCATCCAATTCCTGGCCCAAATCCTTTTGCCTTTCTGCTTTTTCGGATAGTACCTTCAGTTCGAAGAAATTCAGCACAAAGTATTTTTATACACGGTCAGCGTGTATTTCGCGGTAAAATTGTGCAACTAAATAAAATAAATGCAACTGAAATCCTGGGACGAATACGGATCGAATTCGGATCAATCATCTGTCAAATTCGGACCTGATTGCTGTTTCTGACTATTTGATGGACGTTTGAAAAATCATCTGGCACTCCTGGTAAGCCAATGCTGCAGTATCTAGTCTCGCGTCAGCAGCTCACACTGTGTGAACGGACAAGGCGAGTCAATAAATTGTCAAGCGAGTTCACCGGGTCAGTAGCTGCTCATTCTCAAGTCAGCTACTAGCAACGTATAAATGGGCCTTTAAAGCCGGGTTCAGACGGTGCGAGTAAGCATACGAGTCGGTCTAGTCAGTTACTGCAGTGCAGCTACTCACACCGTGTGAACACATCATGCCAGTTAGTGTCATGTGTGATTCGGCGTGCGAGCTACTTCAAAGTTTTTTGAATTTACTCGCACTCGCATCCCTCAAAACGTCAAAAACAGAATTTAGCGTTCGTTACATTGTCTTTACATGTCTCTATATTTAAAATATTTTAAAATATGCGAAGATATTTATAGACTTGAAAATTATTGGAAAAACAAAAAAAAACCCTCAGTTTCTAAACGGAATCGTTGTTATTTTGTTTTGTACGCTGGCGGTGTACGCTTTCTTTTTGAGATAGTTTTATTGGGAATCTAAATATAAAATCATTATCGGGCACAATTTTCATTCAAAATTCACTCACAACTTGCAAAAAAGTATTGTTCTAAGAAACAGAATACATATTCGATTTAAAAAAGTAGATTTTCATTCATTATTTTAGTTTTTGAGGCGTATTGATTCCTCCTGCAAATCTACTATCATTTTCATTTCACAAATTTGTACACGAAGCTGCTGTTAAGGCGAAATAAATCAAATTTTGAAAAATCTTTTAGACTGCCATTTGTAGCACCACATACTTTCGGAATTGATTTAGCTATGGATGCTTTCGAGATTCTAAAAAAATATCGACAATAATCTGAACGCACATCATTTCGGTTAGTACCTTCAGTTCAAAGAAATCCAGCGCAAAGTATTTTTAAACACGGCCAGTGCGTGTTTCGCGATAAAATTGTGTAATGATAAATTCAACTGAAAACCTGAGACGAAAACTGCCAATAAAGAAATCGAGTTCGGATCAATCATCTGACAAATTCGGCTGTTTCTGACTATTTGATGGACTTTTAAAAAGTCGAAAACATCATGACGCGAATCCAGTTGGTATCGAATGCCGGACCTGGGCCCAGAAACTGGAGGAGGAAAACAGTAAATGGCAAAGTACCGATGAAAATCCATTTATGAAAAGCATATCGCGGGACATAGACCTCAACGAATCATTTCTCGACGAATGCAGCGAACAAGTTGCTGAAGCTAGAGAGGATAAATGTGTACTGGATTGTAGAACCATTTCTCCCGTTTCCAAGCGATGTTTCAGGTATATGAACTTCGGCGGGAATCGAGGGGCACTTTGTCAGAGTCTGCAAGGGGTAACCCATTGTAACGACCATCAGACTGCTCTGTGTACAAACAGGCAAAGGCAAGACCCGATGAAGGAAAATACCATGAACCGGTAACCAGAACCAATACTCTGTGGATCTTTGGCGTAGAGTAAACGCGGTGAATGAGAAGAGAAGGCCACACAACCCCGTTCTTCAAGTGGATAGTATAACCCTCAGCGATTCTGCAGAATTATCTTCCCTCTCCGAATATGAGCCCCATTTCATCCGTCAACATATAACGCCAATCAGCAACTTTGTGGTCCCTGTGAGTCTTCCTAATAATCGTCTCTATTAGATCTTCACCATCGAGGAACTTTATGTCCCCTTACGTTCCGTCTAAAGTGAGTCAACTGACCCTGACGGTATCGGCTACAACATGCTGAAACAGCTGTCCCTTCTCGGAAAGTACGTTCTTCACAGTATCTTAAATGACCTGTGGAGTACAGACGAATTACCCGAGGGTTGGAATTCTGTTAAATTTGTTGAAAACTAATTTCAAACCATACCGGAGCAACAACAGAAAGATTCTGCCAGGGGTGGCCAAAGCGGAAAGTATAAAATCTTTTCTGTAGCCGGCTAGTACGTGGGTGCTAATCCGTAATGCGGCGTTGATTCTCTTCCACACTGCGACACTCTCCCGGCTCAATGGAAGCGCGTCCTCACGCTCAGGGTTGTCAATAATATTTTTCAAAAAAACTGGAAGAAAACTGGATTCTGTAAAACCGTTTTTTTTAAGAAGATCGACTACGATTTATCTAAAATATTTTTTTTAAACATTCCAATGTTTGATAAATAGAATTTTCTTCCTTCTATCGATTGAGCAATAGCTCTAATAATCAAATCTCTCTTTTTTGGCTATTGCTTTGATCGATAATTCGTGATTACATCTGATTGTAGAATAGAATAGGACTGATGAGATTGGGAAAAATACCGTCAGCAGGAACAGAATTTGTGATATATACAGGGTTTTCCATTTCGGGCTTCCGAAAGTATAAAGCCCTGTGCTGACAACCGTTTGACATAGCTGTCAACCAAAGCGTCATATCGTTAGTTGAATGTCTGCCATTTTACAATATGGATCGTTTTACCATCGCACAACGTGTTAATTTTGTTGAATTATACTATAAAAATGATGAAAAACCGGCAAATGTTTTTCGAGCATTACGGACGGATTTTGGTCGTCATAGACGGCCTACAAAGCACACAATCGCTAATGTAGTGCGTAAATTCGAACAAACTGGATCCGTAGCGGATATTGTGAAACCTGTGCATCATCGTAATGTGCGTTCGGCCGAAAATATTGCTGCTGTTGCTGCCAGTATGGAGGATGACCCGAATGTTTCGATTCCACGGCGTGCTCAGCAATTGGGCTTGTCAAACACATCATTGTGGCGAATTTTGCATTTGGACTTGAATCTACATCCATATAAAGTCCAACTGGTACAAAAATTAGAGCGTGGTGACCATGGAATGCGTCGGGCATACGTCGATTGGGTGAACGAACAACAGCAGCAAAATGCTGAATTTTCGCATCAAATTTTCTTCAGCGATGAGGCACATTTCGAGCTCGGTGGCTATGTGAACACCCAAAATTTCCGTATATGGGGCTCAGAAAATCCACACGTGATTGTTGAGAGGCCATTGCATCCGCCAAAAGTCATTGTTTGGTGCGCATTATGGTCTGGTGGAGTCATCGGGCCGTATTTCTTTGAAAATGAGGACGGCGAGACGGTAACTGTGAATGGTGAGCGCTATGGCCGCATGTTAACCGTTTTTTTTTGCCACAAATTGAAGATATGGATACGGATGATATGTGGTTTCAGCAGGACGGCGCCACGTACCACACAACACGACCGAACATGGCCATATTGCGAACGAAATTTGAGGGACGCATAATTCCGCGTTTTGGTGATGCCAATTGGCCGTCCAGATCATGCGATTTGAACCCGCTAGACTTTTTTTGTGGGGTTATGCGAAAGACCGTGTCTATGCCAACTCTCCGCAAACTCTTGAACATTTGAAAGACAACATTCGTGAAGTTATGACCAAGATACCGCCCCATATGTGCCGAAAAGTCATCGAAAATTACCTGTTCCGGATCAAGGTGTGCGAGGAAGCCCTAGATTGACATTTGAATGATGTTGTATTTCACACATAATGGCATAAACCAAATTTTAATTTGAAATAAAAGTTTCATCGAAATTCGAATTCTAAATGTGTTTTATTTCAATTTACTTACGGAATTTAAAGTTGGAAAACCCTGTATGTGTTCGCGTTATATTTGTGTGTAAATTCAAATCTGTGAAATATCCGAAATTCAAAACGGATTGTAAAACATATTTTTGCATAGCGTAACTTGCAAAGAATCCATCCTAAAGCCCAAGATAAGATTATAGTTTAACATGTTTATATTTTCTAGTTTATTCTTTTGTTCAATAACAATTCATAGAGAACAGACTCAATTCTTCAAGGAGCTAGCCGCTCGTAAACCCATCCACTTTCGCCTTCATGTAGCAACTTTCCGTCTGCAACTTCGCCATCATTCAGTCTCCGGAATCGAATCCGGTCGTGTAGACGATTCGTTTGTCCCTGCCAAAATTCAACGGCCTTAGGTCGCACCAAATATCCGCCCCAATTAGGCATAGGAACTTCCGTATCGGACCCGAGATCGTTCTTGATCTGTTCCTCTCTTTGGTCCAGGTATTCCCGACCCACGATTGGTTTGCTTTGGGGGCTCGCCAGTGCACCAATTTGACTTGCCCGAGGCCGCTGGTGGAAGTAAGCTTCCGAATCGGAAAACGGTATTTTTTCCGCGCGACCTTCGATACGTACCGAGCGTCTCAGCGGCAACCAATAAAAGGCTAAGGCTACGTTAGAATTTTCCGCCTAAAATGAACGAAAATGTACATTAATGATGGAAGTAAAATGAATGTGACGCATCACTAACTATGTCTTCAGCTTTTCGGCTCTCATAATTCGTAAAGAATGTGAACCCTTCTTTGGTAACATCTTTCAATAGTACAAAGCGAGCCGAGGGAACAGCATTTCTAGCAAAACCTCAGATTTGATTCATGTCTCTATCGGAAGATTGTGAAATATCACTTACTTTGTTGCTGTTGCCAAGCACATAGCATTAGGCTCAATTATCTCTGGTGTTTGCAACGCTTTGTCAAACCATCTTCTAAACAAATCGAATGGCTCCTTGACCGCAATACTTGATTCATGGAAAATATCCTTCTTTTCCATGTATTTTATTCGTAATGCTGCAATTTCAACAAACAATAATTGGTTCAATGAATTATTTTCCAAAAAAAAACACTCACAAGCAATGTCAGCTGAGCTCATTTTGCGGAACACTCGAAATAACATCCAATAAAAGCTAAACCTTACTCAATATACAACTTCAAATGATTATCACTTTCTCAGTAAAACAATGTTAACAGAAACTTCGCTTAGCGACTGAAGCTTACGAAGCTGTGAGTTTGCATTATAAAAACAAACACAAATCCTTATCTTTGTGAATATTTTTTGTATAATGCAGAAAATCCAACACACCTGTAGTAATTGTCAAACTGCTTTGGTACATAGTTGGGTTCAGGGATGCCAGGTTTGAAGACATGTCTTCATTTTGAAGACATTTGGCTTACTGTGAAGTCAATTGGTTTTGTGAAGACATTTTGAAGACATTATGAAATATGTGAAGACTTTTCAGTATGATAGCGTATGTGAATTTTTAAGAGATATTATTTTCATATATTTTTAACTATTGGCCGGAAAGATCGTCAAAAGAAGTAAGGCTTTTGTGTCAGTGTCAATAGATCGCATTATCAGTGCCACAGGCTTTTGTATCAGTGTCAATAGATCGCATTATCAGTGCCACTTTTTTACTTTTGTTCTTAGTAATCAACAAAGACATTTGCCTCGGGTTTTTTTAGTGTTCATCTAGCATGATATTATGATATCGCCACTGCGCAAAGATAGTCTCGGGGTCATTCACTCGCGTTTTTCAATTATTTCCAAGCAGAAAATTCACCAGTATATAGAATAAATTTAACAACGAGGGACTTTTAATGTCTCCAAAAGATATTAGTTCATTTGCACTAGAAAATTCGAATGATTGTGACATTGTATATTATACAATAGATTAGCCTAGATCTTTCAAACGATCACTTTACAAAACGAAGTTTTTCCGGTTACATACCGTTTCAATAATCAGTTTTATGGATATGGTTTGAACTACAACCAAAACTTCAAAGCTGAAATAAACAAATTGAGTTATCACAGTTCCTTTTTTGTGGAAACCGAGGTGATACTCACTCAATCAACGGTATTTCAGGCTAATTATTATTTCTAAACGCATGAAATTTAGCTCGCAGTTGTGAAATATATTCTTTGTTCACATTTATTGAAATAAACTTCAAAAAATCAACGCAGGTTTAGTGAAATACGCTATATAACAATGCCAATTAATATGAACTTTGAATGAGCTATCAAACTTTGTCCAAATGTAAGTTATGAATTTTAGTTTTTTCGATGTGACTGTGACATATTTAGACATTTTTAGGTACCATGTGAAAACATTTGAAAAAATCACCTGGCATCCCTGGTTGGGTTCAAGAGTCAAATGAAGGTGGACCTTTCCCACAAAATAACGAAAGCCACTATACGTACACTAGGGAAATATTTTGGTAACTTGTAATACAAAATATATGTCTATGTATTTTTAATCCCATTTATTTATTTATTAGCTCATTAGCATTTTATCTGTAACAGAGCCAGGTTTTATCGTGTACATGTACATATGTTTATGTTTCTATAAATTGTAAATTACACAGTAGTAGCAGGAGCCATTGAGGCGTTAGGTTTTTCTGTTACATTACATTATGGTAAATTACACTGTAGTAGCCATTTAGGCGTAAGGGTATTCTATCTGTTCTTCTGCGTGGTCGTAGTTATTCTATAACAACACAAAGATGGTCAATTGAGGGCCCTGAGTTTGAACTCACGATCGATCGCTTAGTAAGCGAACGCGTAACCAAGTGGCTACGAAGACCCCCTCAAAATATATGTTATCAATGTTTTTATTTGCGTTGAAATAATTCCATTTGCCAACGAAATGAACGCAGCCTTGGGGCTTTGTAAAGTCATGTAAAAATTTCAAGAAAAAAGGTAAAAAAAATATTGTGGCCTTAGTCCCGAGACCATGAAAACTATAAAAAATAAATAAAATCAATAATGACAAAAACAAAACCTAAATGTTTTAATTTAATTCAATTTTACAGTGTTTGGGTTTCGATCAAAATCGAATAATACACAATGTGTAATGCAAGTAACCTCTCACGAACATATAACCAAATATGAGAGGATCATTCAGATATTTGTATGAATGACAGTAATCACTTGTTTTGCACTAAATGATTAAACCAAGAGAGGAACGAAGACTGTTGTTTGCATATTCGAGCTGTATCGAACATCGCCATCCATTTTCGAAGCCTGTATACAAGTTTGAACCGCATATATCGTCCCGCTCTACTATAGCGAAATCCATTGCACAGACAAGTGCAAAGCAATAAATGATATAAGAAAAATTACGTCATTATTCGCTCACCATTTGCGGAGAGCAACGAATGGGAAAAGAGAGCGGTGTTGCTAGTAAAATGGTCTAGCGGTGTTGCTAGTAAAGCGGTCTATATGAATATACATATTTCAAGGGATAGCGGCGTTAAAATGGAAAATATGATCTGTCTACCCTTCCCTTATCCTCTACTAAGCTAAATAATAATATAGTTTGCACTCTCTGAGACTTAAAAATCAGGATCTGCTATATTAGCTGAATATGAATCATTCGCTTTGTGTAGTCCGTACGATCCTGCTGTTTCATGATGCATGGGGAGGTTGATATGCATATGTTAGAGGCAAAGAAGAAAATAAACGTTCTGCATCGAAAGCGTATATGATGGTTTTGCTTGCGTGTCGGTGTATCATGAAGTGCGAACACTGGGGAAATAGTTTAGTAAATGCAGTTACCAAATCTTTAGTAGCCAAAACATTGGTAAAATATACAATTTTTTTGTAAATATTACCAAAATTCAGTAAAAGTGATGTCAGATTCATTGAACGTCCCTACCAGAGATTCGTATATTTTACTCCATACCATTAGTAATCTTGTTTTTTTTTGTCATACCTAACATTTGCGATGTGCGCACTTTGCAAGCGCCATTTCTCTTTGGAAAACGGAACGATTCGGTGGTAAGCCTTTTATTCTTATTATGTTTTATTGCATGTAAACATCTCCTTGGTCGAGAATTTCCGGGGAGAAACAAACGAATGTTTTAATAATAATGGGCTGATATTCGTCACTGATCATTTGGTATTTCTCTTCTCCAACTTCAGACTAAATGGACGGAGCGAGCGGCTGAATTTGAACCGCACGGTATACTATCAGGACAACTGTACTATCCAAAAGAAATCTCGGGTACAACATAAACATACATTTTTATTGCATATTTTACATCATTAAAATATGTGCATTTTTCTTCATCATAGGGACATGGGAGCACAAAATACGGACGAAACCAGAGCGATGCAGTAGCAAGAGAAACGGGAACTTCTTGAAGTACTCGTGACTATGGAAAAGCGCATGAAATTGATGTGGTTGAGGCTGCGTTTATTACTCTCCCCTTGTACACTGCTTATAATATAATTGCAACGAGATTTATTGACGTTATTATGTATTATGCTATTATTATTGACGATAATTATTGTAGAATTTTATTGTATATAGAATAAGTTATATGTTATAATTATAATGTATTCTAAGTATGTAGAATTAGATGAAATCAAATACAACTTTTAAATTGAAAATTATCCTCAAAAATATTGTCATTATCTCTGATGATTATCTCTCACAAATAAGAAGCAACATTTTCACTGATATTGTACATATGTTGGACCAACAAATCGAAGTTCGTTTGACATTTGTGCCTACCATTTTTCTTTTGTAGCATGTACTAATGATTAGTAGGGTAGAAAATGACTATAGAATTTGTAACATGTACCAAAAAATTCGTCGTATTTACTAATTATTTCTATCAGTGAACCGATGCAGAGTTGTCTCGTTCTCTTTTGTGTCGTGATTTGCCGCACGTAACAACAGATGAATGCCGCTGGGGGAAATGATTTGTGTATGATCTTATTTGAACGAACGAAAGCGATTTTTTCAGTGAATGGATCATTTGGCAAACACTGTAATTTTATATGTCGACCATCTAAGTCGGTTCAGTAGTTCACAAGTTATGAATTTTTGAAAAAGACATTTTTGGAAAAAAGGGGAAACAGATGACAACTAAAACCACCCTAAAATGGAAATGGTCACCCTAATGTAAAAATAGAAAAATACGGGTCTAATGTTCTGCGGTATGTCGTGTTCCCGTTTAGGCATCGTTGATTTCAGCGACCGTTTCTATTAACTTTATTCAAGAGACTGACGTTCCATCGAACTAGTGACATGCATCAGGCAAAGAGATATTCTGTAATCGCACATTTTTCTCATTCTTATTAGCTGATACTCTTTCGGACCAATGGTGCCAATGTTTCCGAATTGTCTAATTTTTACTTCTAATATTTCCGGATAATTGTAAAAGACAATTGGCAACGCTGAAAAAAAAATTTGGCACCTCGGGGTATAATGATAATTCTCCGATATTTGATTCACAATTCTCTTGCCCTGAATTTGCTCTTCTGCAAACTGCTTTTTATACGTAGTGAACTATTTTAACTATCTATATTGACTATTTTGAGTGACAAATTCCTCACATCATCGGATTTTAATATTTTTGCGCACAGTATTTTCTGATAGATAATACAATGGTAGTTGATAAAATTTGGAATATTATCATCAATTTTGCAATGATTCGTGAATCCACTATGACTTCCAACCGAGCTCCATAAGTCGTAATCGATACCAATTCTTGTATTAGAAATCATGCTTTAGTGATGAAGGACTTGAACGAGTTGTATATTTCGTTTGTTTCTTCATTGATAAAAATTTGTTGAAAATACATTTTTATTAGACATATCCTGCAAACACATCCTTTTGGATACACATAACTATGTGGTATCAGTTGATTCGTTGTTAAAATGAACAAACAATAATTCTCCCGATGCAATAAAACTCCTCTCACCGTCTTCAAAAGGTTTCTTATGCTTTAATAAAATTTCATTTATTTAAAATGGTGCAATTGTGGCTGTTTTTGACATCGAATTCGATCTCGAGAAAACTGGAGAAAAGAAACTCTGCAAAACATTCATTTGGTTTTAGGGAGCAATAAATGAGTCTATGGTGGTTGTAAACTCCTCTCCTCTCTCTTAGGTGGAACTGCCATACAAATGAAACACAAGTTTCTGCAAAACTCAAGAACTAATCGGAACAACAGAAACAAATTTGGCACGTGGAGGTTTTATGAGATAAGAAATGTTTTTATCCAAATTTGGCTTGTGGGGGTTTTAGGGGGTAAGAAATATTTTTATGGTGATTCGACACTCCTCCTCTCTCTATAAGGAGACGCTTCTCCCCTCTCTCCAAGAGGGGGAGGTCACATGACTCGTGAAGTAAGCAAGCAAACAGAGCCAAATTTGGCATATGGAGGTTTTAAGGGGCAAGAAATGTTTTTATTGTGGTGCGACACTCCTTTCCTCTCCCCTGTCATACAAATGAAACACAAATGTTTGCATATCCCGAGAACTAATAAAGTAAAGGGGTAAGCATAAAACTCGAAGAAGCAATCGTCACATTTGAGATATCATAATTTTAGTATATTTTCTGTATCAAATATGTATTCCATGTAAGGGAGAAACATGTTATTTGCAAGTGATTGAAAAATCTTGAACGAGAATTGTGTCTGAAAATAATTCTATATTACAATGACGAGTTTTGGTAGAAGTACTAGGAAATTTATAGTGAAAGGAAATTGTAAAGGGTCAATTAGAAGTTCAATCAATTAAAAGTTCTGCGTTTGAACCAATGAACGTTCGCTTAGCAAGAGAACGTGAATGTTTGAAGGTATTGATAACAAAAAAAATCTTTTTGATCGGAACGAAGTTTGCCGGGTCAGCTAGTCTAGTATAAAATTTCCTCCCCATCTGCCATATAAGGGTAAAAACTATATTTGTTTATAGCTGGCGTAATGAATCGCGGCATAACTGAAAATTTTATATGCGTTGCTCTCAAACGAGCAGTTTGTGTGACCAACTAGCACCACTATATATGAAAAAGAATATAAATGAAAATTCAATAAAAATAATTTTAAAAGTGATTTCCATTAACATTTAACACTAATACATACAAAAAACTTTTGGTTTATGTTAGAACCGATTTTTTTGTGATTATTTACCATTTTCAGAACTGATTTCATAATGCTAAAACAGTGAATGATTTTAGGAAAAATCGATGTTCGTATTTTTTAACCTACTTTAATTTTTTTTTAATTTGCTGATTTTATTGCATCAGCAATTCGCTAATTTTCATCCATAGATCGCTAATTTTTTGGATGCTCAGATTCCAAGATATCGTCACTAACCAACTTACGCCTATGACCAACTAGCCCCGCCATACCCTATTTTTTGACTATGGGTTCCTACTGTATGAATTAATCAATCACCACGCGAGTCAGCATTAGCACACTAAAATTTGCATGAAAAAAAACGGAATAAATTTCAACTAAAAATCTGAATCAATGAGCGAAGTATATTCAACATAATTTTGAAAGCAACCTGATCAATGAAATGTTCCTACGTATAATTTACACTCATAGCAACTGAGTAAAATCCGGACGAGTTAACTCACTGATAATTAATTTGTATATATCGCTAATCAAATGCACCATGTATATCAAGTTCGAGAGTCCAAAAGATACGCTAATTAACACAAACGATGGGTTATCATCGATCCATTGGGGTTCAACAAATGTGTTGAAAACATGTTAAATGTATAGAGCGGAGTGTGGGTATCTCGATGATGTATCGAAATCGTTTTAGATAACCATAAAGACGTAGGTATAGACGCTATACATTATAAAATAGTCACAATGTACTGATAAATGAAAGAATGGTCAGCGATTCGAGATCACTTTTTACCACGTTCATAGTTGATTCTTTATATTGATGAGATTTGAAATCGAGTGAATTGACGCACGATAGTTAATCGCAACTCGTGGGTGTAACTCGGATTCAATCACGTTCGAGCAAGGGATGCTTGTGCCAAGAAAATTTCTTACGACATACCACAACAAGTGTATGCTTGTGTTTGTGGTTGAAAAATATTGAAGTTTAATTAAATGAAATTATATAATTATACTGGCTTAACGATATTCTATCGTTACATACTCCAAAACACTATGCACCCATGAGACAGCTAAAATTTAAACGTAAGAATGCAAGCTTAAAGTTAAGTACGTGGTCTCAATGTCGCCTGCTGAACTCGACACCGCCTAATGAAGCGCAAAACAACTTCTCCCACGCGTTCCTCCAGCAAACGTGAGCTGTCCAGTGTGAGTTCGCAGTAAGAAAAGTTAACGCGTCTCGGTTCGAGCTGCTGTTGTATATTGTGCTGTTTTGAAGCTTTCAAAACATTTTCAGGGCATTTATTTCTGAAAATGTCGAAGAAATTGATTAAATTTCAAATCATCCTCGATCGGGATTCACTATTGTACCTTCCCGGACAGGTGCTGTCTGGTCGAGTACTGCTCGAGACACAGGAAAACACAGCTGTTATGGGTAACGTATTGCTGGTTTCTACCCTTGATGTTGGATTGCCTTGTAGTTACATATTGGGAATATAGCTGAATGAAAATATATATTTCGCAAATATTTGTGGTGGAACAGAGCAGAAGAAACATCATTTAATAGTTGTTGTGGCTGTGTTGAAGATGAATAAAATGTTATGTTTTTATTTCCAAAAATGGCTTTGGTAGATAATGTCGTCGGGTGAATATATAATGAGCGCGTGACAAATTAGTGATGAGCATGATTGAGTTAAAGTAATACGTTCGTTGTTCGTTTGTAAGTCTTTTCATAATAAAATGGTAATGAGTACTATACAGCTTTGATCTTGACACATGGCACGAATCACGCGTGATCTGCCAAAAACAGTGCACTGAAAAATCAAACAGTAACAAAAAATCATCCGTTACAGATCATCTACAGAAACTAAAGACGGACTTCACGCCAACTCGTCTATGGGATAAGCATGACCCTCTCAGAACTTGATGAAACATTCTGAAGACCTTACTTAATTAAGCAACTTGGCACAGTTAGTTTTCCGAAAATATGTTATTTTAGACTAACATATGGAAAGAGCTAAATATGTTTGGTAATGTTTTTATAATTTTTTTTACTCGAAAATAGTATGTCTTAAAAAAGTGATCTATGCAAGAGTTTGAAGAAAATAATTGAATATTCAGAAAAACATACTGAAAAAATATTTTTTTTTAAATTCTACACTGAAAAAAAATCGATATCAAAAATTAAAAGTCGATTTTCTCAAAATGATCAACTCAAATTTTGATGAAATGTTTTTTCTCCCTGTTGGGTGTGAACCACTGCGTCCATTATTATGAACTATTGTGGTATACCCCTTTATTTATACTACACTTCAATCTTTTCTACTACTAAGTAGTGCGGACTCAATCCACTTCATTTTCAAATAAATTTATGGATTTTTTCAAGCGATTTCTTGCAATAAATTTCAGACCACCAGAGATGCCAGATTAACCGATATGTTTGTAAAATTACAGACATATCTGTAAAATACATCATCACATTTCACATTTTTCCTTAGTTTTAATACATAAAAAGTTTTTATATTTAGTTTATATCAATACACATGACGTTAGACCTATTTTTTGAGTAATTCATTGACTTTGTCGTCCGGCGTAACCACAGTGGTTATGTGCGCAAACTAGCGTCTAACTGCCGGTGTCACCACAGTGATTACGTGCGCAAAATAGGTCGCATTGCATTAATGTCATAAGCATAGTATCGCTCAGTGGCCGACGACAGTACTTCAGTATCTTTTGAATTCTGTTGGTGTTTTGTTTGGTAACAATAAATTGTATACGTCAGCGTTTTTCATGATTTCATAAGTACTTTTGCCCTGAAATCATTGCAGACGAAACAGACAATACGATTCTTCACGATGAATGAAAAGTTGCATTAAATGTATCTATATTATAGTTCAAAATTTCATGACAGTGAGGGAACAGAGTCGAGAACTTATGAGAACTATCGATGAGATTGGTAAAACTTAACAGATTGTAATTTCTCGAGAATATCAAGAACAGCCGACGACAAACCAGGTAAACCGAATTAGCGATGCCGCCGCCAAGCGAATTATTTTATAGCAAACGTATGGTGCAACATGTGCGTCGCTAATTTCCTTAAAAATTACTCTCCTAGAGGGGTATCTTTTTAGCAAACGACAATGATTTGATTCTCAAAACCTTAACCCTTTCATTACGAGCATCGTCTATAGACGACATCCGCGCGACGTCCTATGTGTACGAGCGTCATCTTTAGACGACATGAAATTCATACAGCTCTTCGATCACACCAGCGCGATGTACATACTCCGTACACGGGTAGCACTTCGGCGGAGCACATTGCCGTAATGAAAGGGTTAATTAAACATCCTTGAGTAATATTATCCCTTTGCGGTCGTATTAAATTTGGGCATGGTTGTCGTTCTGGTCGGAATTATTTTTCCTTGAAAAAAACAGTGATTAATACAAGAGTATAAAAAATAAACATAGTTTTTATTTTTTTGTAAACTATTTATATGTGTTAACTTAACAATGTGTTTTGATGTGTTTTTTTTATATAAAACTTATATTTTTTAATTCGTTTTCGTGTGAAACCTTCCGAAACCCTCTCCAAGAGTAAATCATATTAAGTATAATCAACACATAATTTTAGTTTTATTATCCGTTGAATATGAGACACTTTTACCATTGATGTAATAAATGTGTAAATAATGCCAGCAATGTGTATCCGAAAAGATCAGCACTTTTCTCTTTTAACAAACAAAGGTTTTTTTTACTTGAGATTATTCAGATTACATAATACACTTATGCAAACAATTATTTTGCTCTTTAAAAACAACTACTTCAACCTAATTTAAACCAGTTGTTCCTCAAATACTGATTTCTGTGGTCCGAGATTATCAGAACTTTTCGCTTTTGAAGAAAAAAGATTTCGTCTCTTGAGACACTTATGTGATTATTCAAATAACTTGAGACACTTATGCAAACAGTGGTTCTGATACTTATGAACAATCTTTTCCATCACACCAAAGTGTTACAATTGTTAAATTCTGCTGTTATGATTTTTGTCCCACATTCCAATGCATTCAACACAATGTGCGTTGTAGTCAAGTAGTCACCCACTTTGTTTGATACTGAATACCGTTATCTATTACTCATAGGATCACCGTATTGATCTATGAACAGGTTCACTAAGCATCAAGCTTCGTTTAGGAAAAGCATATATATTGCTAAACAATGTCACACTTTTCTTTGTTGAATTCTGATGATTACGCAGAAACAAAATAATGCTATTTATTTTCCGTCCCTTTATATTTGCTGCCGGCCACGATTGGTAATTTTCAAACAACTACAGAGACATTTTATTCATCCGTTAGGTATTTATACAATCCATTTATTATTATCATATCTACAGTGACCTACAGTGACTTTTAATAGATACCAAAATCTACAACAACTATTCGATACCAGACCGACCGATAAAGAGACTTTTGGCAGATGCCTATTGTTTGAGAGCTGTTGTTGTTCTCTGAATTGAAACATATGGTATTTGACTACAAAAACAAGCTTAAAACTGTAATTTAGCATCCAAGGATCACCATCAATCCATTTTTACCTGTTATTGAGTTTTTCTATAACTGAACAAAAAAAAAATTTTCAAGGAAAAATCTTGAAAAAGTTTTTGTTAAGAGAACTTATATGCACAAGTTGCGATGTATGGAAGAGTTGTAGGGCACATATTTATTTGCAATTTATCTACCATTTCATCAAAGTCTGAGATGACCATTTTGAGAAAATCGACTTTTAGTTTTTGAAATCAATTTTGTTCAGTGTAGAATTTCAAAAAATATATTTTCAGTATTATTTTTATGAAAATTCAATTATTTTCCTAAAACTCTTTCATAAATTACTTTTTTGTAGGACTTACCATTTTTGAGTGAAAAAATTTTATAAAAAAAAATCAAAAATATTTAGCCCTTTCCATATGATACTCTAGATAAATTTTCGGAAAACCAAGTATGCCAAGTTGCTTAATTTGGTAAGGTCTTCACGCCCAGAATGTTTAATTGAGTTCTGAGAGGGTCATGCCAACATCTGGTCGAGTTGGCGCGAATTCCGTCTAAAGTGGTGTGCAAAAATGAACGTTATTTCAGAAGTGAACAAACCAACATCATTCATTCGAGCTATGATGTCATGAAAAAAGATCATTGGAACGCTATTATAAGAAAAACATGTGTGTGTTATGAAATCGAGCGCATGCTGGTCAATTTGATGTAGAATTTCTTGGAAAAAGATTGTTGAAATTTCAGGTTGAGTTTTCTATGGTTAATGTAAACCATATCAAACTTGATAGTTTCAATAATAGACTGCTCTAGAGGCCTGTCTCTGGAAATATAAAAAAAGGATAGTGGGATCTCAATACAAACATTAGACTCAACATAGCACCAAAGGATCCAATGGTGTTTAGTCACGCGATCCTGACTGCCATGTGTGAGGGCCATTAGGAGGATATTATCGACTGTTCGTGCAATCAATCCACTGTTGACCATCTTGTTGAAGGGAAATGCCATCACCTTCGAATCAATTTTTGAAAAGAAAAAAAAACAACACTCTATGATAACGCTCGCTTTTTACGGAAACGATGCGCATTTTGACCAACCAACATACCAGAATGCACACGAACTATTGAGTTTTTGTGGGGGTAATGGTAGTTATCATGAATTACTTTGCTTGTTGTTATAGACGTCTAGCCATAAATGCGACTCATCCGGAAGCACTATTTTTCGTTGAAAATTGGGATTGTCTACCATCTCTTACCGTCTCTATCTGCGAACTCTCGAGGCAATCAATTGTGTTTTAGCAGATGGATAGCATGATTGAACATTTATCACAGTCAATGTCCATGTACATATTTTTTCAAAGATGAAGATGGTCACTACGTTAATATTCATGAAGTCCGCTATTGGTCGATACAAGTATTGGATCTAGCCGATAGGTGATTTCAACTAGATGGCGCTACTCGAATCTCATGTTTTCAACCTGTAAATTAACCGCCTAGATCGTGTGATTTGACACATCTAGACTGTTTTAATAGAGTTACCTAAAATTATATCGGCTATAAGAGTGGTGCGTGGCGTTTGCATTTTTTGAATTTTTTTGATTCTTTATTTTAAAATGAACCTACGAACCTATAAAAAGTTATTCTTTACATAACCACGATAAAAATAATTTAGTCAGTAGATGCAAACGCTGTTAATTGTTACAATCTCAATCTCAATTATGCAATGATGCTCTTTACAACTCAACCCAAGAAAACAGTGATGGAACATTAATGAAATGTCCTTCCGCATCAGCCGTAAAAACGTTTGTCCTTTTAATAAATGAACCAACCTTTATACCCATACCAAAACCTAATGGTAGTTTTGGAACTTCACGATAGCTGCCCCCTCTTGTATAGTTTTAATATATGTACGACTATTTATCAGAAGGTTTCACGCTGAGAAAACTTGCAGATGATGGAATTATTTCCATCGCAATACATTTCTCAATGACATTGTCGAAAATCATATTTCAAACAGACAAGAAGTGTTTAAGTTTTTTTGAGGAATAGAACACTTATTTTAGATACGGCTTAGTGGTAAAATTATATAAATTCATCTTTCCATAAGTATATAGCTTGAGAGTGGGCACTGAATGGTAGTTTATTGATTTATTTATTTTGGGCAGATTCACAACATTTCTCCATTCAATTCAGTTCGTAGCCATGTATCTCTTCAATTCCACGGGCACCTTGTCTTCACGTACATGCCGGATTCCCGATGAACCCAATTTCTGCAGGATAGTTTGTCCGGCATTCTTACAAAATGTGCTACCTAGCGTATCTTTACAGCTTCGATCACTTCTTGGATACTGGGGTCACCGGTGAGTTGTGTTACCTCCTGGTTCACTCTTCGCCTCCACAAGACGTCCTCCTGCACACCGTCGAAGATGATTCTTAACACACGTCGTTGAAATACTCCGAGCGCCCACAGTTCCTCTTCGAGAAAAATAGTTTTTATGAGCGTTTTGTACATTTCGCACGATTTCGCATAGTCTGGTTGACCTTAACTGTTTGTGGAGACCAGATTAGGCAACACTCCCATTGATAATGTGTTTCCAGATCTCGCGGCTGGTATCATTGTCAGACGATACCATTTAGCCAAGGTAGACAATTGGGTCATTAGCTCGAACTCATTGCCGTCGATCACTACTTCCTTATCGGGCCCTGTCGTGCTCATATATGGAACCCAGCATGTGTTTGGTTTTAGACGCATTAACCCTCAGTCCAAATCTCTCTGCTACGTGCTTAAGTCTGGTGTAATGTTCTGGTACCGTCTCAAATGTTCTCCCGAAAATGACCATGTGATCAGGGAAGCAGATGAACTTACTGGATCTGTTGAAAATCGTGCCACGCAAGTTAAACGCCGCTCGTTTCATAACACCCTCTGGTACAATTTTGAATAGCAGGCCAGATAGACCACCTTGAAGAAGCCCCCTGCAGAACTCTAATGAATCGGATAATCCACCCAATATTCATACACAGCATTGTATTTTATCCATCATAATCTAATCAGTCTGGTAAGTTTCGCAAGGAAGCCATTTTCGTCCATGATTCTTCTAGTGTTATTGAATCATATGCGGCGTGAGTGTAGGGACTCCGTACTCAATTCATTTCTGGAGGTTCCACTGTAGGGTTAAAATTTAGTCAGTAGTGCATCGACCTTCGATTAAGCCGGCCTGATAGCTTCCCACAAATTTGTTTGCTGTTCGATAGACGACGGACCACAATTTGGGAAAGCAGACTGTAAACGGCATTCAGGACGATGATTGCACGATAGTATTGTCTGTCACTATTCTCTAAGCTAGAGCAAATAACCTCATCTATCCATTCCTTTCGATCGAAAAATCGATCATTGGCCTACGATTGACTGTAATCTTAGTTCTATAACTAGCTGACCCTACATACTTCTCGCCCAAAATGGTTTTTTGTTATGAATACTTTCAAACATTCACGTTTTTTTACTAAGCGAACGTCCATGGGTTGAATCGTAGAATATTGATTAATTTTGACCCTTGAATTCCTTTTACTATAAATTTCCTAGTACTTCTACCAAAACTCGTCATTATAATATCAGATTATTTTCAGACCCAATTCTCGTTCAAGATTATTCAATCACTTGCAAAAAGTATGTGTATACCTTACATGGAATACTTTTTTTTCTGTATTGTGGTAACTTTTAACACTTTTGGCTGGTTCGTCACTTTAACTTCCATTTTGGGAAGAATGTTGGGAGTGAGAATTGAACTCGTGACCTTATAATAAAATGACATCTGGAATTGGAAGATTCCTTCCTCGAGTTTTACCTTTACCCCTTTGCTTGACTAGTTCTCGAATTATGCAGAAATTTGTGTTTCATTTGTATGGCAACCCGTCTTACAAAGGGGGGAGGAAGGACATATCACAATGAAAACATTTCTTGTCCCCTAGAACCTCCACATGCCAATTTTGGTTAAGTTTGTTCAATTAGTTCTCGAGTTATGCAGAAATTTGTGGTTTGTATGGATGCCCCCCTTAGAGGGGGAGAAAAGGTCTCAAATTATCATAAAAACCTTCTCCGGTCCCAAAAACCCCTACATACAAATTTTGACGCCGATCGGTTCAGTAGTTTCCAAGTCCATAAGATGAAGACAGACAGACATCACTCCATTTTTATTTATATAGATTTTTAAATTAATTTTTATGAGTTTTGGCAAATATGGATGTGCATTACAATCGAAGTGTTTGTACTCCCATCATGAAGGGTCTAATATTTTGACGTGGGACTACGTCTAACCGGAATATATGGAGGGTAAAATGTAAACCTAAACACAGAACATGCAGGAAAAAATGAAAGATTTCGAATGCTTATAGCTCGAACATTTCGTACTGGATAGGAGAGATGTTTGCATCACTTGATAGGGAATATTTCTACGCATCTATCGCAACTAACAAAATGTTGTTTTTCATTAGATAAACAATTGAATAACTGTAAAATATTAGGCGTTATCTAAACGCCCTAACTGCATCGTTTTGATTGGCCCGATTTACGGTTTCCCTAACACAGCCATCAAAACCAAGCAGCCTTGGGGAAATCGGCATTGCAAATACATGAAAGTAGGGGGACTTTTGTTCTCATCTAAAAATGTTCCCTAACACAGACTTTAAAACCAAGCAGCGAAATCGGCATTGCAAACACACGAAAGAGCCTAGAGGCGAGTGAACTGAAAAGTTTAAACCCTCTTAAAGCCAAAAAGAAGAAAAAGAACACACGAAAGTAGGGGGAGCTTTTGTTCCCACCAAAATGTGTTCCCTAATAGAGATTTCTAAACCAAGGTGCCTGGAGAAATCGGTATTTCAAATTCATGCAAGTCGGGGGTATTTTTGTTCCGATTGGATTGTGTTTCCCTAACACAGACTTCAAATCCATGAAGCGTGGGGAAATCGGCATTGCGAATTCATACAAATCGGGGGTATTTTTGTTCCGATTGAAATGTGTTTCCCTAACACAGACTTCAAAACCGAGGTTTCTGGGGAAATCGGCTCTGCAAATAAATGCAAACTGCGAGTACTTTTGTCCTCGCTTGCCTTTGTGCAGAGTGGAATATGTCTGTCCTAACATGATCTTCTAAACTTAGGAACCTGGGAAAATCGTGCAGCCACTAGAAGCGAATGAACTTCCCAGTTTCAAGCAAATTCGAGATTCGAGAAGTATGTACACTTTTGGGATGTAAACTTCAGAGGGAAATGTAAAATAAAATAATCGTTTGATAATTTTTTTTGGTCTTTATTGGAAAGATTTTCAGCCTTAGGCTGGTTCATCAAACGTTTGATAATTCTTCCGTACATATATTTTGTTCTAGTCATCATACAAAACGTAAAAGGTCCGTCATTAAATTTACTTGTAACGAAGAACAATCAATCACAATAAATGAATTGACTTTACACGGCATTTGTTCATTTTTTTCACTCACAGAGCAAATATATTGAACTCAATTGAATTTGGAAACTGTTTCATTCAATCAAGAATTTAATCAATACAAACGAATGATTGCTAAGCTAAGGTAGTTCCTCGTGAACCTTGCGGTTATATCATAGATATAACCCACACATCTTTTTACTACAAGAACGTAATGGCCAGCTAGCTGGACCCAAGAACGATCACAACTTGTTCGTTTTTCTAGGATCCATTCTATTTCTCTTTTTTCTATATTATTTAATGATCTTCAAGATAACTCGTTCAGCTCATGCCTTGTAGGGGAATTGAAATAAAACTATCAGATTTCGTATAGAACACAGTTCTCAAAAACGTTATTGATTACATGACTCAGCACGGTTTGAGTACGTGTCAAAGGAGGACACAAACAATGAGTAAATATGTCATATTTTATAGTTTTATAACAATGAAGGCGAAAACGCATGGTAGGAGGCTGAAAATGTGAATAGCGTTTATTTTTCTTTCTTCTACCTCTTTTTCTTCTACTTTTCCTACTTCTTTCTCATTTCGATGTCACCATCTCAACGTAGTATTTCTAACTTCATTTGATAGCATGACATTTGTGACGCTAACAATACGGCTACGAGGCCGTATTATTCACACTTGTTTTTTTCTTCGTTGTATACTTTGCCCCTACGCAGGACTCTACTTTCATGTGCTAGGTGAGTGCACGGTGCATTTTGCGAAAGGTGCCCGTCCTGATAAATCGTACGATAAAGAAAGCTACATTGACTTCCGAATGAAGTTGCTGGATGATTTCGAGCACAAACCAATTCTTTTGTCACCCGGTGTACATTGTTTTCCCTTCAAATTGGGACTTCCGGTTTCTCTGCCATCGACCTTCCTGGGGAAGCATGGTTGGATCCAATACTATTGCAAAGCCAGCCTGCAGGAAACATCCGGAATAGCGCACAAAAATCAGCAAGTGTTTATCGTCCTCAACCCGATCGATTTGAATCTGGAAGAACCCATGTTGAGTGTAAATATTATGGTAACATTAATTATCCATCCACGGTTCACAAGGATAAAGAATTACAGGACCCAGTGGAGGCTAGCGTCAGCCATCGGGTAGGCGTCGGATATCTCGGAGGAACAATCCGATGCAATGTCGGACTAGATAAGCGAGCGTATGTACCAGGAGAAAATATTCTACTTACTGGTGAAATTTACAACAAGAGCAACGTGGCGATAAAGTCATTAAAATACGCTTTAATTGAAGTAAGGTGATATACGTATTGAATTTTCTAATTGACACTACCATTCATGGCAACTAAACCTATAATAATCTCCAACGCTTCTTCAGAAAAGCTTCCAATAGCTCTCCTGATTCGTCCCATTCAAATGAATCGACTAAACCACACGAGTTCTTTCATTCGTTCCTCCTTTAATTAATAGAGTGGCAAGCTTAAACTGGGTAAATCAATCTCAAACTCATTCGCCGTATGCAACCGCATCCTCCAATGACAAGTGGTATTTGCTCCTTCCACAATCGTTCTATTGCAGACAATTCAGTACTTTGCACACGGAAAGCTGCTGCAGCAAGAGAGACGAGAGCTGGCCGCAGTCATACGTGATCGAATCAAATCAGGCAGCAGAGATGTGCTCCAGAATGGACATCTTACGGTTCCTCCGCTCCCACCCACCAATCTAGTTGGGTGCCGTTTAATTAGAATACAATACAGCGTTTGTGTGAGTATCTAAGCTAAGGATCTAGCTTGGGATTTAAGAAAAATTGAGGTTTTCCTCACGCTATCTCTGGATTAGGATAACCCCAACTTGATATTTCAAAATAGTAATGAACATATTTTTTAATGATCCCGGTAAAAGAGGAATAGCGAAGCTCAATTATGTTTTCGTATCCAACTAATTCACGCCTGAAAGATGCTCGGAACCAAAAACTGATTTCTTCATTTTCAGATCCTCATCGAGCCCAACATGATGGAGCGACAGGTCACCCTACGAGTTCCCATTACACTCGGGACATATCCGTTCAAGCGAGATGATGCCAACCTCCAGGAATGGGTGGAAAATTACGTTCGTTATCCGGCCACTCTGCCTGTTTCACGTGCGGCACTTCTCTTCGCTGAAAGTGGATAGAGTAGTATAGTTTTCATAACCATGATTTACCAAGAAAGCGAAGCATAATCGCAACCGAAGCTGTTAACAAGAAAAACGATAGCTTATTTACGCCAGCCAATTTCATTTCCAAGGAACTAACGCTTGAAATTGTGACACAATGATAATTGAGAATATTAACTTAGAGTATTCAAAACATATGGTAGAGTGAAACAATATAAATGCAGTCAAAATATATATACAGTTCCCTTGTTTTTCATGTTCGAATTTAATGGAAAAGTCGATTAACTGAGCTTCTTACAAAATAAAGCATAAAGGTTTGATAAGGATACGGCTCCATGTCCGTACACATTCAGTTTCGCTTGTGTAGCACTGCCATCGTGCAGTCGTGTTGTTATGTAGGTACCTCTTTCACTCTCACAATGTTTCGCGGCCCATCAGTATTCGTTCGGTTTCCTAGCAACGATGAACTTCGGTCTGTACGAAAAAAGTGTGACAACAGTCGCGTTAATGGGGTGCGGAAAGACGGCGGAACAGATCTACGAGCTGCTCAAACCGATTTGTAACAATTGAAGATTCATGTTCTGTATACTACAACGGTATGAAGATACAGATGATGTGGAAGAAAAACCCAGACAGGGGCGTCCGAGTTCGTTACGGCTGTACAATGTCATCCATGACGTTCGTGAACGCGTTTGGTGTTATCCTCTTCGCAGTCGAAAAGTGAACGAAAATTTCTCGTCGCCCCGTTAGGAAGAGAAATTACGTGAGTGTGCGTGCGAGTGTGGTTGTGACGATACGCGCCGATTAAGTGATATTTTTCCATGCGATTCTCTCAAAATTACGCAATTTTTTATGCGATTTCCTAGGAATTCTGAGTATATAGGGTACGTTTGCCATTGAATGGCTGATAAACGACGACATTCCTGAGAGAACTTCACGGCCTCAACGTAGTATTACTTGCATAATTTCTATTAGAACTCGATTGAGAATTCAATGGCAAATACGGCGCCTTCCTAAGTGAGAAGTTCGAGAATAGGCATACATATACCACTGAAAGTTGAAACAAAAATCTTTGACAAAACATCCAAGGCCACAACGGAAATCGAACCTGAAACGTAAATATCACATGTTGGACGTGACCACTCGGTCACGGAGCCGCATCTGATTTTTTTATCCCATCAGTTTTTTATTTTTTTAGGCCCATTTAGCAATTCAACTGTAACAGAGCCGAATTTTTTTTCTCTATTATAGTGACTTTCAACACATTTAGCTGGTTCGTCATTTTTTCTTTCATTGTTGGAAGAATATCGGGAGTGAGAATTGAAACCGTGACCTTTGCGTGAGAGGTTTCCCACTACGCCAGATCGCCTCCAACAGAACCAAATTCATTCGTGTAAATTTTTTATCTTAAGATAACTTTTGTATATTTACAATGTTATCATTTCTAGGCGTAAGAGTATTCCTATTCTATCGATGCACAACACATTACGCCTTTTTCGGCGTAAGAATATTCCTATTGTTCGAATGTTCACAGTTGGACTGTTTATAGCGGGACTGTTGATATGAGGCTTCCATTGTTGTGTTAATAATAGTGCCAATTAACGATGCAGCAGACCGAAAATGTGAGCAGTAAGGGACTGGGATTAACGTTACATGATGATTGTTGCATAGACATGTTAGCTAGAATAACACACAAAGATGGTCAGTCGAGGGGCCCTGAGACATGAGCTCATACTCGTTCGATTAATAGCGGACACGCAACCAATTAGGCTACGAAGACCCCCAGCCACATCTGATGTAACTTATAGTTAATGGTTATTATTTAATTCATAGTTCGGCTAATAAAACATTTCACAATCAAACAATATTTAAACTCGGAAATCTATTTGCCACAGAACTCAATTCTGGTTAACGTAATCCTTCAATAAATTTCCATTATATAATAGGATCACATATATTTCGTTTGTTCTACCATAGCTCCACCACGGGAGCGCTAATGACCGAAGTTAAAGTTAAGACGTTGAGAATTTTCCCGCAATGTGCAGTGTTAAAAACCTGGCGGCCAAAATTGGGCGGAAAGATTTTGCAGCTTCCATCGCACGAATTGAATATGCATGAACGGTCGTACTAAATTGGCCCCTGGCGTACGAGTCGTTAAATTTGGGATCGATACGTCGTATCGGCTATTATTATATAATACACACGGGAGAAACCCTTCAATTAAATTTTAATTCTTGGCTCACAACATAAATCCGTTTAATCAGACTCGTGGTCAATTCCGGTGCTATGTGCAGCTCAATTATTGTGCCGATTATTGTATCCATTTATAATATGGCCGTATACACAGGCGAAACATTCAAAAACTTTTTTTTAAATTTTTATCTGACAGCTTGTATCCGTTTAAGCAGATTCAGAGATTCTGCCATAATGTACACTGCCATAATGTACAATGTAATGTACGTTTATTGTTTCTGTCGCCCATTTATCGGCCCATTAATATATGCAAATTAATTTACGTTTCATAACATTTTTAAATACGGATTATTTTGAATTCTACCAAATTGACACCAACACGTTGAGCCCTGATTTTGGAGGACCGACAATGAACTTTTCGTCGGGCTCACGTCGGTCCTTGCAGATCGGTAGTGGACTTTTCTAACATTCATTCTCTAGCTTTATTTCTGTAGGTCCCGGTGCCGACTCTCTTCAAACGAAGAGCCCACTGCCCGATGAGACCGACGCCAAAAGATGGAGAATTCAGTGTCAGCCCCCAGGGACCGGAGTAAGGCTCATCGTGTTAATCGATAAAATACAGTTATCTGTCGTCTGAAGGAAAGATTTTGGTTCGCTGGCAACTGTGCGGGCGATAGGGTATTAACACAGTAGCACTTACTTGGACGCATACCAAAAATCTTTGTTGTGATATGTATAAAATAGGATGCAACGTTACTAACTCTAATAGGACTCCAGCAAAACTCGATTTTCAACAGATAAGATTGAAAAAAAATAATGTTTATAAATCCAAATATGCAGCAGAAATTAATACGATGGAAATATTTAACAGAGAGCATGTAGTAAATATATATTTTTGTTGTTATATGTATGGAATCGGGGTGTCGAAGGATTCCGACGCTTTGTCTCCCCTGCATAATTGTTTTAAAAACAACAATGTTGTAAAAAAACGGCCATGAGTGCCGTATTGCACTCAAAAATTATTCCGCTGGGGCCATGAGTGCAGCACTGCACACGCGAAATCTTCCGAAGTTTCAAACGTTTGCGCTACAATACATGTTTTACGTTTTACTAATGTGTTTTCCGTTTTCTACTGGCCTCAATACATAGTAGGACACTTCGATATCATAGTTTGACATCACTACTTGTATGTTTCTACCAATTACAATTTATCGTTGCCCGAAATGCTCCGAAAAGTTTTTATGTCTGGATTGTGTTAATAGAAGACATTTTACGAGTTTGAAATAATGTTATAAAAAATGTAATTTAGAAAAAAATAATTGTTTTATAAAGATTTTTATAAATATTATACTCGTTTACCTTGAGTTGGGGCTGCCTGCAGTACTTCCAGTTCTGGGCACCATCTAGTATGGGAATCAACCATTGGGCCCTCCAGGTTTTTACGAACTTTTTGGCCAAAACACCATGGCCGTCAAAGTGTTGAAGAAAATACAATTGACCCATTCATGCATATTAAATCTTCTATATATATAAAAATCTCGTGTCACGGTGTTTGTTACCAAACTCCTCCGAAACGGCTAGACCGATTTTGATGAAATTATACTCAAAATACTTGATAGGTATGAGAATAGGTTGTAAACTATATATGATACCGGTAGGATACCGATAACCATACATTTAATACCGAATAGGGTGGCTCTATGCAGAAAAACAGATCTGGATACTTTTTTCAAAAATTTGACTTCATACCATACCTTAAATTTTGACCCCAATTCCCTATTTTTAATTGCGATTTTATTATTTTTGTGTCAAAAATATTCTAATAATTTAACCGTTGTTCGTTTTTTCAACAGAACGAATTTATTTAAGTTGTTCAATGACTGATGACGTAACGCCCGCTTCATTGAACATCCATCTACAAATACACAAGTAACATCAATTCATCTAAAGCAGGGAGCATCTCCGACGAGCTGGAAGCCTTTTTGAATGAGCACAATGAGTTATCGAAATTCTTCAAATCACATTTGCTCGGATTACAAAATGACAATCACGCTATTGCCATCAACCCTGATAAAACATCAGCTGGTGTAGCAGTCATGCTACAATTTATAAATATTTTCCGGAGGGTAGCAGTCCAAATAAAACGGACTGCTATCTATCACATCTTGCACACAACAATGTGCATAAGTTGTACGCAATCGTTATGTGGTTGGACGCAAGCGCAGCGAATCATGTTCCGTCACACATATACATTTCAAGGTTGAGTGGACAAGGTACCTCGCAATTGGGTCACTTATGCGCGGCTTAGCGAGAGTTCCGAGTCAGGTTTCGAGAGGCGATTCTGAAACTCGCGAGAATGCTGACTCAACCTGACTCATGAGAGCGGACAATCGTTTCTTTGCTCTGTTTCGAACCGTGGGCTGGGGGAAGTTCGCGGATTTGAAAAGAACATTATTTGTTTTAGCAAAACGCTTTAGCGAATATTGTTCTCCTGGGGGCAAAGATCAGGCACTAATTGTGTTCTGAGGAACTGGGGAATTTTTGCTCGTCCATTCCGACCTGATTCGTGGAAGAGGCAGCAGTGCGTGATTTTTACGTTTGTCGCGTCGCGGTGTGTTAAATTATGTAAGGTTTGCTAAATGTTTTTTTTTCAAATGTCGTTAGTTTATTTATTGTTTCTTTGTTGTGTATATTAATAATAGGAGATTAGGAATTAAAATTAAAATTCCTGCGAAGCGTTAAATTCGAGTGTAGTGAATATTAATAAAAAAAAGGTAAAAATAAAATAATTTAGAAGACATGACATTAGATTGAATGCGTCGAACAGCCGTTCGACGGCTTTTTTTATTAGGATTTAAAAATCCAGAGGATCTCGGCTGACCGGAACCGCTATTCCCGGTTTTGTGCTCGGCGCACCGCAACATCACCTCGTACCATCGTTGACCGCACTTCTGACCCCACGTGTTGGGTTGGAATTCCCGACCAGAGCGTTGTATAGTCGGAAGGAAGCTGCTAGGACACTACAGTGCTTCAGGCAGAGCCAGCAAACGCGTGAGTACCTAACCCTAAATATACATGGCCATGTGGGTGGGTACTTTTTGAACGAACATTATATGAAGTGATCACGTTTAAATCATGCTAAAGTGCGGATGAATGGATGCCGGTTCGTCGTTAATATATAGGGATTAGATTAGGGAAATGTATGTATAGAATAGGTATAAAATATATAATTGATGTTAGAGAAATGTGTTAGTTGATTTTTTTTTGAGGATATTGTTGTGTTTGGAGAAAACCGTTTATCGAGCTTCGCGTAGTCTTCTTTGTAGATTTTTATTTGTACTCCAAGTGTGGACTGGTTGGGATTCTCAGTCCATCTCGACTCTTGTTCTCGGAAGCGATTGGGAAGGTTTGGGCCGCAGGAGGAACCAGGGGAAGACGCTTTGGTGTACGTCTCAGTGCCCCCGGTAGAATCCGCGAACTTTCTCTCGTTTGTGTTGTTAGAGACAGGGCAGAGAAACGGGAACGCGAGTTGTAGGTGTCAGGAGGAGTCAGCTATTAGTGAGTTTCGGGATCGATTCAAGAACCCGCCCTGAGGTCGGAATTCTTGCCGGGCAGACAGCGAGTGAGTGGTCCTCTTACGAGGTGGCGCTTAAGCCACTCACTTTGAATCCCGTGTGACGGAACCAGTAGCTGCGCTTCCAGCGCGCTACACTGGAGAGCACGTGTGTAGATCCAAAGCACAAGCGCTGCTGGAATCATGATAGCACGGTTTTATGTTTATCATATGGTGATTTGACATGGTCAAGAAACGCCAATTCAATATATCGTAAGCTGTGCCAACAATTTATGGTCGACATATACGCGAAGGTAGAGATTGAACGACTACAATTCTTACTACACAATCAACAAAAGCGGTGCGAGGAATAATACATTCACTTGCGAGACACTATCATGAGCAACGCCTACACAGTTTTAGTTATAGCCAGGCCAAAGCGCAATGCATTGTCATGACATTGCGCGTGTGTTCAAACACAAAATGAAGTTCGATCGTATTCGTCCCCACATATTGTTGGTTGTATTCTGTTGAATGGAAAAAGCGCAATTTTGCATTTTGTTCAAGCTCAAGTCCAATCGAGTTGAGCAAATGTGACAACCTTGCCACGCAATTCGACGTAAATAACATCGGTCTCCATGTTCCATTTCTATGAAGCAAAAATAGTAATGGTTTTTCGGGTGGAATAAACACACAAAATTCAGCATTCAAACATATTCAAAATAAATTTAGCATCCAAACGAAATCGAATAATAATTTTCATTCAAATTTCAACAATTTAGAATTATTTCCAGAATTATGCCGATCAGATAGAGAGTAAATTGAACCACAAATACGGATGACTTATTTTGACCATTGTTTCGCGACAAGGCGAACGAATTTAAGAGTGTAAAAGTCGATTTCGATTGAATTGTAAAATCCGATCATTCATATGCATATATGAATATTGAGTTCTACAAATCGGTGAAGAGTAATAAAAACATCCATGAATAAAGGAAGCAATATGGCTGTGTTTCAAACTTAGATTACCGATGTGAATACTCCTCTATTGAATGACAACGATAAAATAATGCGATTCCAAACAGGCCGATTAATCAGCTCCATTGAAGTTAGCTGGCGTATCGCTGTTTCCCAATTTATGATCGAGACCTGGCTCTTATAAACTAAGCCATGTTGAAAATCACATGCACGTATTTTCTAACAAGGAGACAGCAATGAATATTGATTTTCTATATTTCATTTTTTCTACTTTATGACAAACTTATATTACTTTTTTCAGTTGACGTTTAACTTTTAAGAGATCAAACATGTCAGTTACGTTAATGAAATACACCAAGAAACATCATATAACCTTTCGTTAAAATCATTTAATTCGTTTTTTTATCGGTCACATTCGATTTATTTTAAAGATCGTTAAAATATTCAAACACACTTACAATACATTAGTGTGTTTTATTCAACACCCAAAATATTCACTAGAAATAATTTATTTGGCAGAACAACGTTTGCCTGGTCAGCTAGTCTTATATATAAAATTCTCGTGTCACGATGTTCGTGGTCAAACTCCTCCGAAACGGCTCGATCGATTTTAATGATATTATACTCAAAAAACTTGTTAGGCATGAGAATAGGTCGTAAACTATATATGATACCGCTAGGATACCTATTACTTTATATTTGATACCGATTAGGGTGGTCCCATGCAAATAAAATCTGAATAACTATGTTTTCGTATTTTTTTTGCATAAATTTGACATGAAAAAAAATTATAACCATATATAACCAATTTTCACCCTCATCTCCTTTTTTTATCGCGATATATGTATTTTTATATAAACGATACCAAATAATTGATTCGTCGTTCGTTTTTTTAAACAGGACGAATTTATTTACGTTGTTTAATGCCAGATGGCACTTCGTCCTCTTCATCGAATTCCACCCTACACATACGCAAGTAACCTCAATTCGACTAAAGCTAGGAATATCGCCGGTGAGCAGGAAGCCTTTTTGGATGAGCACAATGAATTATTGAAATTATTCTAATCGCACCCATACTCAGAATGCAAAATAACAGTCACGCTATTGTCGTCAATACTGATAAAAAACCGATTGAAGAGCACGTGTGTAGATCCAATGCGCCACAGTTACTTTAATTATTAGGAACATCATTACTCATTTTGATTAATTATTTTAATATTATGTGGTTGGAGGAGACGAAACAAACAAAAGAGTGCCCTCGATGGATTCTTATGTGTGTCGTTTGATGAATTGACGCAGTCAGGACAACGTCATTCTAGGATGTCTTGAGTTGTGTCAATAATCCATGGTCAACATATTCGCAAAGGTAGAGAGCGAACGACTGCGATTCCTATGAGACAATCAACAGAAGCGGTTCGAGGAATGATAGCGAGACGCTATCATGAATAACACCTACACAGCCTTTGTTCAAACGACAGCACGTGTGTTCAAACAAAAGAAATGCAGTCTTTAATGGGCTCTATTACGAAATTACACGTATTTCGACCAACATGTTGCTGGATGTATACAAGATTTATAGAAGAATCGTTAAGTTCGGACTGTTTTCTAAGTATTTAAACAACATCGAGTAATGATTTTCATCCAAATTTAAGCAATTTAAAATTATTTTCGTGTCTGCTAATCTGATACAGATTAAATTGCTCCACGAATACGGATTACTTATTTTTAAGTTTATTTTGCGCCGAGGCAAGCATTACATTTCATAGCACGAATGATCAGATTTCTGAATGCAAGAGACGAATCCTGAGATCCGATCGATCCGATCCATTTCTCTGTACATCATAGATCTCATCTCCATCTCCACATCACACTCAGGTTCGGGAAGTTCCCACGGTCCAATGCAATACACGGTCAAATCTTCACGTATCTGCTCGATATCCACGTGGAATCTATCCGTCATCGATTATGATCAATCAATTTTATAGATCGTTGAAACATTTGAACACACATGTATTGCAATACATTAGTTATTTTTTATTTAACAGTCAAAATATTCACTAGTTGTAATTTATATGGTAGAACAACGTTTGTCGGGTCAGCTAGTAATATTATATAATGTGAATATATAATGTTTGAACTCTTGGAAGGGGGAGTGATATTTCAGAGGGAATTGAGAAGAATTCAGGATAATAATAAACATAAAAATTATACAACAAAGTTCATTTGTATATTTTGAAACGGAGCTGTAAATACAATATTAATGCTCAAGAGTCGAAAACCACAAAAAGTCAGGTGCTGTTACGTCACAAAAGTATTGGACTGGCAACAATAGAATTTAACTATAAAATATTCTCCAACTGATGATTCTTCTAG
The DNA here is from genome assembly GCF_029784135.1 of Toxorhynchites rutilus septentrionalis. Lineage (NCBI taxonomy): Eukaryota > Metazoa > Arthropoda > Insecta > Diptera > Culicidae > Toxorhynchites > Toxorhynchites rutilus. The sequence continues at coordinate 230,247,001 of NC_073746.1, forward strand.
GAAATTTTCAATTTTACTTCGTTTACTTTTTGAAAATCATGTGACTTACACGTGAAAACATGAAATAATGTGTTTTAGTGAGTTAAAATGTTGTCTCGTCACGATGGAAGGAGTCAAATACATAGAACAATTCCATGCCGAATCAGCTGGCCGATAACCCGATGGTATGGTACTTATGATGGAAACTACTTCAAATCACAGTTTCCATTGCCATATGATCAATTCCAATTACAATTAAAATATGATGCTTGACAAAGTTGTTGGATGGTAATTAACTATTTAAGGAAGATAACATTTTAAATTCACTGTTATAAAATCTTAATCAAAAATTGACTTTGATATTCAAAACTTTTATATCTCAAAACACGTCCCTTCGATATTTTTTTTGTATATTTTTATTGGAAAACACTTCTAATTTAACAAAGTTTGATATATAGCTATCGAGCATTGTCGGACTCAGAAAATGGAGATACGAATTGTTGAAAATTTACGAAATTCTAGTTCTTTGTGAAATCTTAATCATTTAAGGTAAGTAACATGAAAAATAGGACCTACATGCTGCTCAACATGGAAAACTATAAATAACGTTTTATCCTAGGACTAACCGTTCTCGAGATGTAATCAATTCAGCACAATGGAGTCTTTTTTACGCGATTTTTTCCTTGATTTTATTTTACGCCATTCTCTCGAGAGTTGGGGAAAAGGGGGGAATTTGGACCACCTAAGCAAATTGCCTAATATTTCCAAATCAATACGGTCTGAATAAAAAATGTCATATTGTATACAGAGCTACACTTGTTTTCTCTCAATAAATAATGTTTAATCATTATATTAGGCTGTCAAAAAAGTCCTGCGGTATTTCCGCGAGGTGTCGTTGTAAGCGCGTAGTTCTAGTTGTATTCATTGTATCGAGTCATACTATAGCTTGTTGGAAAGGTATTTTTGCGCGCTATAATATAGTCCTTGACAGTGTTTTGTTTGGTTAAGTCGTTCGTGAGTTATAGTGTCGCAAATATGGAGCAAAATAAAGAGAAAATCCGACATATTTTACAGTACTATGACAAAGGCAAAAATGCATCTCAAGCTGCCAATAAAATTTGTGCAGTTTATGGACCCGATACAGTTTCCATTTCCACCGCACAACGATGGTTTCAACGTTTTCGTTCTGGTGTAGAGGTCGTTGAAGATGCGCCACGCTCCGGAAGGCCTGTCGTCGAAAATTGCGACAAAATCGCTGAATTAGCCGAGAAAGACCGGCATAGTAGCAGCCGTAGCATCGGCCAAGAGCTGGGGATAAGTCATCAAACCGTTATTAACCATTTGAAGAAGCTTGGATTCACAAAGAAGCTCGATGTATGGGTGCCACACACGTTGACGCAAAAAAACATCTTTGACCGTATCGACGCATGTGAATCGCTGCTGAATCGGAGCTCGGATGGGAGGTTCTTTTGCATCCGCCGTATAGTCCGGGCCTTGCACCAAGTGACTACCACCTGTTTTTGTCCATGGCGAACGAGCTAGGTAGTCAGAAGTTAGCCACAAAAGAGGCCTGTGAAAATTGGCTATCCGAGTTTTTTGCCAATAAGGAAGCGAGCTTCTATAACGACGGTATTATGAAGTTGGCATCTCGTTGGGAACAAGTCATCGAACAAAACGGCGCATATTTGACTTAAACAGATGATTGTATCTAATTTTATGAACAAATGAAAATTCAAAAAAAAAATACCGCAGGACTTTTTTGACAGCCTAATATGAAGCTTCAATCTGCGAAATATATCATAAAATAAAAGAGATGATTTTTGGACATTAAAATTTGATGCGGGGTGATTTGGACCGTCTGTGGGGTGATTTTGGTCCAGTGTGTGTTTTATCGAAAAAAACATACTTATGCTTATGTAAAGTATTTCGGGATAATGTTACAATCAGTAACAATGTTTTGGGATCGATACCAGGTGTCTTGGCCAGATTCCAGACCAGAAAAGTTGGGTTGACACCATCTCGAATTCTGCATGAATCTTTTCACTGTTGGTCGAGCATTTCCAAACACTTTTGATGCTTGGTCAAAGAAAATCCGTTCTCGATGGCCTGTGTTGCTCTTTCAAGCTCCTCCTTCTTTCAACGTTGCCTGTCCATCCTCTTTTTGTAATTCAGTGGCATCTGGAATCAATTAGACCAGAGAAAAGTCTCAAACCTGTAGGACCAATTCACCCCACAGAAACGTGTCCATGTCACCCCACACAACACGCAAAAATTAAAATGCAATTAATTTCATTTATTGTTATCAAAATTACAGTTTCGCTACATCAAATTGTTTCTCTTCTGTAGGCGAACAGAACTTTACTGCTCAATACACGAAAAGTTTGTTTAATTAGCGGGAAAAAACCTTAAAACCACTATCGGAAAACTCACATTTTTTGACGATCAAAGTGCTTGCTATGTTTATGCTACCGTTTCCCTCTACTTGTGAAGTTTTACCAAGGTTTTTTTTACTTTAGGTACATACGGTTCAACAATAGAAGGAAATGACATTATAAAAATCCAAGTTGAGCCGTAATTTTTGAGATAAAGGGGTGGTCCAAATCACCCCATATGACCAAATCACCCCGTGTTACCCTACGCTATTTTTTACGCATTTTGTTCAAAATAACGTGATTTTTATGCGATTTTTTTTTGCGCGCACGCATCAGTCGCGAAAAAAAAATCTGTGTATAATTAAAATCATGTTCGTGAAATATTCTTAAATGTACATGCGTTTCATAACTATATAATCACTCCATTTTTCTGAGTTTCCAGAGATATGTAAGAAGTCGGTTGAATTGAAGTATTTAGTGTAGAATATAGTAACTATTTCCATTCATAAGACTGGCAAAATTGAATCCGAAAAACCAAAGTTCCAGTGTTTTATAACTATAGAACCAGACGAGAAAACTCTCACTCCTTTACAAAATTACGGATTGTAATTCGTAGGTTAACTTTAGTTCTCAATCAGTTCAAATAACCTATTCCGAATGGCTTCGAACAAGCTGCGCCATGTTGTAGTGTGTATCTCGTTCTACGCAGAGGATACTGTTCGTTTAAGCTCTCAAAATCACTCATTATTCCGTTTGTAAGCTGCATCTACTATTCGTTCGATCACTCCGCATAAGTTCTTGACGGGGTTTTGATTTGGTGAACAAATTCAGATTCTGGACTGCTCCTATTCATTAAACCATCCCATGACCTTCCTTCTTCTTCTTCTTCTTCTTCAATGGCACTAACGTTCCTAGAGGAACTTCGCCGTCTCAACGTAGTATTACTTAGTATTACGTAGTATTACGTCATTTTTATTAGTACTTAGTTGAGATTTCTATGCCAAATAACACGCCTCTAATGCATTCTGAGTGGCAAGCTCTAGAATACGCGTGATCACAGTGCAAGTCGGAGGAAATTTCTTTGACGAAAAATTCCCCCGACCAGAACGGGAATCGAACCCGAACACCCGGCATGTTAGTTATGACGCTAACCACTCGGCCAAGGGAGCACATGACCTTCCGGATTTTATGAATTGATGCCACATTACCCAAATATTGCGATGATTTTGATGCAAAAACTAAAGTAAACGATTCTGAAGTACTTCATTGTACTTCTGACTGTGCATTCGTGTTGATGGTAAGCTATCTGAACCAAGATGGTGGAGTTAACAGGTGGCTCGTAATTTACACTATTTAGAAAAGACGTATGAAGAATGGCAAGACGAAAAGTTTGGATTTGTTTATGTTATTACTTACGTTGATATGGTTACATTTGATTTCGTCGAAGGTATTTGAAGCAGTATAATAAATAAACAGTTGTCGTTGAAAATTGTAACCTAGTAACCTTTATGCATATGCTTCCGCCAGCTGGCTCGGCTAATGTGATTCAAGGAATGCTTTGATCGTGGTACCGCCACTGGCGTATATTTTGCAGCTTTGTTTTTTATGTGCTGGTTCATAACGGCAATCAACCGTGCCGGCGAAACTGTAGTCAATGTTTAGTGTTGATTGGATACCATCTATGTAAATAAGTTCAAACTTACGGGATACGTCCGAACGGCAATTCTGACATTACGTTTTACCTTCCACTTCACTTATCTTGATCTGAACCAGGCCTTTTTGAAAGTATTTTCCTCAAACCTTCAAACTGTCGCCTGCTATGTTACGAGTTGAACAATTACATGACACGTTCCAGTATGAAGAAATTCTATTCAAGTTGAATTTCTTTTTATTGGAGAACTTCTTCTGAAAAAGAAACCCATGGGATTAGCTTCCATCTGTTTTTGGACCCGCAGCTTTGCAGATGGGATTTTTATGACTTGTGGACAATTTTCTCAAAAAGGCCTGATTTAGACAGCTTACCATCAACACGAATGAACAGTCAAAAGTGCAACGAAATACTTCAGAATCATTTACTGCTGTTTTTGCATAAAAAATAATGTGATAATTGAGTAATTTGACATCAAAATCATAAAATTCGGAAGGTCTTTGCACGGTTTAATGAATAAGGGCTTCCGATTCTGGACCAAGATTACCAAATCAAAACTCTGTCAAGAACTTATGCGGAGTGATCGTGCGAATAGTATAAGTGATTTGAAGAGCTCAAACGAGCAGTATCCTCTGCATAGAACAAGATACATACTACAACGTGGCGCAACTTGGTCGAAACCACCCCGAATCGGTTATTTGAACTGATTGAAAACTAAAGATGACCTACGAATTACAAACTTATTGTAATTCATGTGAAATTGATTATAATTTTGTAAAGGAGTGAGAGTTTTTCCGTCCGGTTCTATAGTTATGAAACACTGGAATTTTAGTTTTTTGGATGTTTCGCGTCTGAACACAACATTAAAATTCAAATGCCCAGTCTTATAAATGAAGATAGTTATTGTATTCTACACTATATACTTCAATTCAACCGACTCCTCACATTTATGTGGAAATTCAGAAAAATGGAGTGATTCTATAGTTATGCAACGCAGTGTATACTGCTGCTGGACACTATTTTTTTATCTCATTTCTTAATTTCTGGCTCATTAGCATATTAGCTGTAACAGCCGCCGAATTTTAACCCTTTCCCGTACAACATCGAGTCTCACTCGTGGGTACTTGAATAACATAGGGCACTAGAACGCTCAGCAGGCTTCGATGTGGCAGCATTTGATGTGGCAAGGGGTTAATCGTGTACATGTCACATGTTTATCATATATATAAATAGAACGTTACACGGTTGCTCTTTTTTTCGGCGTAAGAGTATTCTTTCTGTCCTTCCATTATCTTAGACTACCAGATAGCGAAGACAGCTGATATGATCACTATTGTGTTATTCACAGCACAACAGCCCGATGTTTTTCTTGTTGCATATGGATAGAGAGAGGCCAGGACTCCGACACTGAATCGATCTCCAACGCTGTAATTGTTGCGTGGACGTAGTTATTCTGTAACAACACAAAGATGGTCAATGAAGGCCCTGTGTTTTGAATGCACGATCGATTGCTTACTAAGCGAACGCGGAACCAATGTGGCTACGAAGACCCCCCTGCTGGACACTATTACTGGGGTTATTTTTTTTCGAAATAGTTCGTTTATTTTCCATCAACTTTGTCAATCATCACATTTCAACCACACATCTAGATTTTGGGTTAGGATTTTTTGTAAAAATAATCAATAATTTTGAATACGCCCTTTTGAAAGATCGGTCTTAATTTCAATTGGTCATATGGTCGGTGTTAAGTCAGACCGGACCATGTGACATTTTTATGATTTCGAGAAAAACGAACATAAAGTTCAATGCTCTGCCAGTTTCAAAGCATTGAAATTCTTCGTTCAATATTGTCCTCAGAAATGTTAGCTACTCTCTGGCAATACTTTGACGCATGATAGTTGTAAAAAAAACATCAAGTAGCATGCCAAAGAAGGTACAGTAGTAGACATACGTTTAACCGCACCCACCCTATTTTTCCTCAATATTTTTAAAAATAAGTCAATTCTTTGTACAGTTTTGCTTATAAAAGACGATTATTTTTTATTTTCATCGAATTCATTCTAAAAAAAAGTGTAAAATCACTTCTTGTTTTCTAAGTAATTCAAATTTGTGGAATCAGGGTGGACATTCGTTTAGCCGCATCCTAAAATTTCAATAAAAGAAAATTTGTGCGAAAAAATTTCGAGTCCAATCGGTAGCTAATATTTAGTATGTCCACCTCCATTTCGGATCACTTTGAAAACTCGATTTGGCATCGACTCAGACAGCTTTTAAAGTGTTGCCATATTGATTATAGGCCAAAATTCCTGAATTACTGCCTTGAGACTGGAAATGTTGTCAAATTGTCATCCGTTTGCATAGACCATCTCGGCCAAGATTCTCCATAGGTTCTCTATGGGATTGCAATCGACTGCCAGCAGGTCATTCAAGAAGCGGAATGTCCTCGGCAAACCATGCCTTCGATTTCTTGGAAACGTGGATCTATGCATAATCCTGCTGAAAAAACGACATCCTCGGTAGCGTTATTCTCAATATGGCGAATCAAAACGTCCTCCAGTAATTGAAGATACTTTTCGGAGTTCATTCGGGTGAAAATGAAACAAATGAGAAGCTTGCTGTGATATGAAACGGCTCCCCACACTATCAAACTTCCGCCCCTAAAGTTTCGCTTCGATCTTACGGCATGCCGTTGACTTACATTGTACCAATAGCAACTGTAACAGTCCGGACCATCCAAATTGAACTTTTTTCGCCGGAAAATACAACATTTCTCCATTCTAGTTTCCATTCCATTTCCATGAGATGGTTCTGCTTATGGTCGGCGGTCAGTTTCGGCTTCCCTTGAGGTTTCTTCCACATGATGTTTGGTGACTCATTCAAGATGCGCGCAATATGCCTCTTCGTTACTGGCACAACCGATTCTGCCTTAATGTATGAGCAGGAAATCGTTTCCTGGTTGCTTCATATCTTATTCGATCTTTAAGACGCAAAGTAACTTTGGTGTTCCCATTTGTTGATCGTTATATCCCATATTTTTGGTCATATTTAAAGAAATTCCGTACCACTTTCTCAGATAGATCAATTTTTGTTACGATCGAGCGATTAGAAAACTTTTGTTCACTGAATATCTTTATTTCTTTCCGCCCCTCTTCCGTCAATAAAATACCTTTCGCCAATCCTTTAAATTCTACGTAAATCACTAATTTGACCAACTTCTTACGTTGCACATCTAATAATTATCTTGTAAATTGAACATTCCCAAGTATTTTTTTAAAAAACACAGATTATGGCTTGGCTTGGTGATTATGCAAAAACTCGATTTTTATGTCCTGCGGCTAAACGTATGTCTCGGGAAAAAACGACGTTTGAATGTTTATAGTGCGATTCACATACAACATCTACGTCACGTTCACGTTCTGTCCCGTCACGTTGCGTCAATTATTCTTCCAAGCAGTTCTTATGTAAACATTCACATACACCGGCAACGGGAATTTCGACTTGCCGTTGTTGGTGTATGTGAATGCTTCAATAGGAATTCCAAGGAAGAATAATTGACGCAACGTGAAGTGACGGAACGTGAATGTGACGTGGATGTTGTATGTGAATCGCACTTAAATCCACCGATGCCGCCTTGTGTGTGTGTGTGTGTGTGATTGTGACGCACGTCCTTTCAATAAAAGTGACTCAAATATACTATCACTACAGCAAATAAGTATCCCGATAAAAAGAACATTCCTAGTTGTTTTGTAAGTGTTTCAAGTTTTTTCATGTGCGGCTAAACGAATGTCTATAACTGTAGTTATTTGGTTGCTTATACGTACATGGTCTACTCTGACTGAACCAAATGAAGCATTTTTTAAGAGTTGGTTCACTATGACTGAACAATTTCGAAATATTTCTCAATCAATCAACAGTTGTGAGTCAAAGTATGCCATTCTGTTATAAAAATTAGAGGGAGAAGGATTGTGAGTTTGGAACTGCATAAACATTTGTTTGCGTTCACCATATTAGTCTCTGCCATCTACTGCTGGCATGAATATGTTCGCACGGCAAACATGTTAAGCATAAACTTCCCATTTTCAATCATCTTAAAAAGTATTCGTCAATAGAATCGTCAAATTTGAATTCATTGTCATCGGTACAGCCTAAATCGCACTCTGAAATAGTATATTTTGCGATCATTCACACTAAAGACCAGCATTTTTCACTAATATATTTTATAGTATATTCTTATAATATACTCAGAATGTGCACAGTATATTTTTTAATATACTCAGAATGTGCACATTTTACACTAACGGGTTCAAGCACATTTCAACAAGGTACCTATTAGCTTCAAGAAAATGTTTTGTTGATTTGAATTCGGCGCTTGGATATTGTTTAAATTAAACATACAAATGATTGTCACATGGTCCGTTCTGTTTGTACATGATAATGAAGATTGTGATTTTGTATAGCTTACAACAAAAGTACCAATTTAAAAAAAAAATCTGAGAGGATCGGGTCAAAATTTGCTCTTTTTTGGTCGTTTTTGGCGTGGAATTGCTCCATAGTACATTCTTTGTAGTGGAGATCATCAGCCAGCTAGTCACAAATGCACTGAGCGGACGGAATTTATTGAGAAGCGGAGAGCCGCAGAGCGTCAGCTTATAACACTTTATTAAGGCGGAGCTAGTGCATGTACCATGACAAATACGGAAATGTATTCCAGTCTTAGTGCCTCTTCCACACCCAAAATTGATTTTTAGCTCATGTTTTGTCATCCCTATTTATGACATTAAATGAGACATAACATAACAGAGAATGTCATGACTCACAAATACTGGTAAACATTTGTATAATATACATGGTACAGTGATATTAGATTAAAACGAGCGAGCGAAACAAAAGACAAATAAGCTTTCCGCATACTTTGCCACATACACGGCCCAGACCGAGATAGATATTGTTCTCCTCCATGCGCTCCTTGTTTACTCTTAGAAAACACTTCCCAACTTCATTTTATAATCAGGTGCAAAATTATCAAGTATTTTAGAGGCAAATGAACTGCAAAGTTTAAAGTCTCTTAAAAACAAAGAATCAATCAATCAGTCAAGTATTTGCTGAACAACTGCTGAAGCATCATTAGCCATGTGTTTAGCGTGGTCGTGGAAAATAACTTTGCATTCCAGCCGGCCTTGGTTCGATCCCCATTGACGTCGTATGGACTTTTTCTTTTTTGGCACAATCCCAGATGAAATGAAAAAAAGAAAACAGAAAGAGATATCTGCACGCATGCATACAAACCATTTTTAAGCTTTTAAAACAGCTCATTATTTGCGCATTTGACTCTCCAGCACACTAAATCATTTCTGCCGAAGATGAAATGTTTTCTGCCAACGCTAGTTTGGGTGCACCTTCCACTAGGGACAACAGCAGAATAACTGCGCTCACACATAGTATTTTTATGCGTTGTCAAAGTTTTATTGCAGCGTTTTTCATGCGGTTCAATGGAACATATCGCAAACAAAATCACACCGCTGTTGTTTGCGATATATTCCAATCTTCCATTGTAATGAGTAAAACCGCTGTGTGTAATATATCCAATGAGGAAGAATGTTGTGTGCTCGCAGGCTGGATTAAGACTATGATTGGAAAACGCTTATGTCTAATTTCAAACGGAACGGCGGCAGTACGGGTAGGTAAGCAAACAAATGGACAGAACGAATGTTTGGGAAAATGGGAATGCTTTCAATTGTCGTTAATTTACACCATTCATGGATTATGGAATCGAAATGCAATTCATAGCATAACAAACAAATCCTAGAAAATTTCCGATTCGAATGCTATGCATATCAACAAAATTTGTTTGAAGCGGAAATAGTTTTTAACATTAACAATATTTTATTAAATAGTGACCTATTTTCTGACACCCCTACTGGAAGACGTAGTCCTACCTCAAAATAAAAGCGTATTCGAGCAGCAATTATATTTTTTTATTTCAAATTTACATTATGTTTAGTATGGCAACTCTCACCCACTTCGTGGTTGTTCGCATGCTCAATTTCCCCTCCGAACGAACAACATGCTCCGTGCAGGTGGTGAGCATGAGAAAGGCAGAACAAAAACGGACTTGTTGCAGGTCGGGACGATACAATTCCTAACAATCAGTTGGTATCGAGGTTAGTTTTAGCTCGACCGTCGTGAGCTTGGCGTTCACTGGTCGTGATAACTTTGGAGCGCCTTGTCTGCAGTTCACTTTCGCGTGGATTTATTCTCTCTGTTGCTGTTGGTTTACGGGCCTCAGAAAATGGTTCAGCGAGAGGGTGCGGCCACTCAGTGGGTGGCAGTGGAGATGCATGGTATTCGACGCGCTCTTCAGATTTCTGTTCTCACGCTGTGCCTACCGCTGCCGTGAACAGGTTCATTTTGCATATACCAACCATTTCCGTTTTCCGCTCAGTCTTAGAACAAGTGAAAATCTCAAATGTCACCTCCGGATACAAGACTATCGTTTTACGTTGTGCAAGCAAACTCTTTACGATGGGCATCAAAATGATGGCACTAAAGCTTTGATGATATGGCTTATAACTCCTTTGGAAGTGGTGGGTACAGGAAATAATGTGTTTATTCTCCCACTGTTTTGTATCGTTATCGTTCGGGTGCATGTGCGACAGTACATGAACGGCAAGGAGAAACCACATACAGAACCACTTGTCACCTGTGGTCTCCGGGATATCATATGCCTCCCCCGGCGATGGCGAGAAGAGAGGTAGTGTTTGCTGTTTTCGATGATGCTATTTGGAGAAACAGAGAGTTAAACGTTGCTCATCGAAAACACCAAGTAGTTTTCTCGGTCTATTAAGAACATGTCTTGAGGTGGCCTTTTATATCGAAGCACAAAGCAGCGTTTTTTTAGGATGGTTCAGCTTTTCATTCGGATCGAACATTGCATGTGGTGCTAGAAATTGGTAAAAATGATAGCTACTACATATAAATATTATTATTTAACGCTTGTCATATATGAACTGTCCAGCTGAATTAGTTGCTGTGATTATATTTTGCATGATTATGATGCAATTTGGTTTTTAAATTGGAAGAAAAACAATTAACAGCTTTGAATTCGATAATGTTGAACCTCAGAAGATTTCACCGAGATACTAGCATGTAATGGAGTAGTGAAAGGTATGTGTGCTTCATAAAGTTCCTTTGATATGGCTGGACCTGGAGTAATAGTTTGTAGGGCCATTATTTAATGGAACATTTGAAATAAATTTTCTGTAAATATTAAAACTAGATTGAAAAACAAGACAGTTCAATCCCTTCAAATGGAGTATTCCTTCAATTTTTAATTGACATTATATGAGTTCTTGCTTGAGCATCGATTCAATGTACAACCCCCAAGCTGCTTCTCTGTGCGTTAGCTAAATGCCCAAACAGCACTAAGGATATGGAAATAGTGATTAAAATGGTGCTTGGCAGTAGAAATCCATACTAAGTGATAATACATTCTAATTGTGCATGGTGTGGTTATGTTCCATAGTTTTACACCTACCAATTACACATGAAAACTAATATTACAATACTCGAGAATGGAATGGCCAATGGCATTTTATGGTCCTCTCGCAAATTCATTACGGTGGTGTAAAACAAGAGTGGTGTGGTCATTTGGATGCAGTTTTTAAGCTGCTCTGGAAAGAGGATGACTATACATAAATTGTACCATGAGAACATGCTGGCGCTAGCTGGGGCTATCGCGGAATATTTTTACAGTTCTCACAGCTCGGGGGAATGTTTATACAAAAACTGTTTTTTTTATGGCATGTTTCGGATTTGAATCAACGAATGCAAACAAAAGAGGAATTGTTATCATAAAATGCTGTATGCTCTAGCCCCCCCGGTGGATGAAATTGTAAAATTCTATTTGCAATTGTTTTCACAGCTAAGCGAATGAATGTTAGTTTTTCGCTTTGTATTATCAGCTGTTGCCTTTCAAAATCATACATCATAAAATGATCCCAGAGCCTTATCTTTCTTCTGTTAACTCACTTCAAAGCGCTTTGTAGTCTGCGGAGTATTCTTTATGTTTCAACATAAAAAGGTAAATTATAGAAATATTTTGTGCATGTGTTCAATAATCATTTGAATAACGGTATTTTGTTTAGTTATCAATCGGTAATTTCAGGAGCCACCTAGCTTTGCTGCGTAGGCTTCTCCGGACGCAGAAGAAAATATTTATATACAGCCATTCCATGCCAAACCGATATAGTGGTTCTTAGGTTTTCGTAAAAAGTGGTCATTGGCTTCAATTTGATATGTCGATCATCTGAAACGGTTCAGTGGTTCAAAAGTTATAAATTTAAAAAAAGAGTCATTTTTGGGAAAAAGTGGAAATAATTGATTTTTCAAACCACCCTAAAGAGGAAATGGTCACCCTAATGAAAAAATGAAAAAATATGGGTCTCATGTTTCGTGACAAAGAACAAATTTACCACTTTCCACGAAAATCGGAGAACCACTATATCGGTTTGGCATGGAATGGCTGTATATATATATAGAGGCTGGTGTCTGAGAGACGACTGCTTTCTTAAGTAAGACTGCTTTTTTCCATTTGCTTGCTCATCTCTATGGATATTATCATAGAAATAGATGAATTTTAATAAATAACATTTTGATAGAATTTTTAGTGGCCCTAAAAGCAAAAATGAAAGCTGCAAATTGATTAATTCAATTGTCTGGACCTCATGGGAACAGTACACAAGCTGGCCATATGTTGCTGTTTAAATCCTCAGTATTGCTCATGGTCTGAGCATCTGTTCTGAAGCGAATGCTTTAGATGCGAGTAATCTGCACAGAATCAGAGCACCGATTTGGCTAGGCTAAGGGCCTTGTTATTTTGTTGATTCTATGATTAATTTAAGATACAAAATAATCATCGAAATTGATTCAAGTCTCCGCGTGTAACATGATAGTCGAGGGTTATAAACTTTAATGAGTATTGGTAATGTAAACATGTTTAATTTGAAAAATCATAACTCGAAAAAGAAAACTTTTAAGAAAAAAATATCTAAAATATAGTACTTTCTATCTCTTAACCATGTAAGCTATAAAAAAACAAATACAGTCAACCAGGGCTCGGCATAGTCATATTCAACTGAAGATTATCAGGGGATTATCAAGAAATTTCCCTTCGTATTCAATTGGAAATGACTTTTGGCTTCTGCCAGCAGTTTCTCCGTCAACATGACACAACAGTGTGTCGGGCGTTTAGTCGCTATTTCTACGACTCGACTATCTCATTTCATTCTTCCCCGTCAAATGGACTTCATTGCATTTTGAAGTGACTCCCCTCAAAATGAATTCGTTTCTCTCTCTCATTTGTCACGTATGCATGTATCGATGTTTGAGTTCAACGTGGTTTGACATATATTACAGGTGAGCTAGTATTTTTTGGACCGTACACGAAAATTAATCACACGTATTGAATAGCGTGCAGTGTTGTGTTCAGAACCACGGCTAAATTTGTGAATTTTACTGATATAACCCCGTTTTTCTGTATGTGTTTTGAACTCGGAGACAAAGTGAATTAGAATTTTGTTTAGAATTCCTTTCAAACTGCACACTATTTTGCACGCTTTTTACTAATGCTAACGCGAAGACCTTTATAGCATACCTAATAACTGTCTATGTTCGTTGGTTTGATTTCACGTAGATAATAAACCGTCCATTTATGGTGTAACTACTTTTTTCCATCAGAAATCAAGTTTTCGTTTCACTTTATATTGACGTAAAAATAATATTGTGTACGCGGGTAAGAGATTAAATAGTGTCAGGAGGAAATAGAAGCGTGGATTGAAGTCAGTTGAATGAAGAGGTAGATTTGAATTCATTAGTCACGTAAGTTAGAATAAGTATTGACTAGAATAATTCATCAGTCCTCCTCGCTCTCGACGCTCGTCAATTCACTTCCTGTTGACGGCGAATGCCGACGTAGTCCTAGTCGAAGCGAAGCTACAGAGAGGAGAGTCGATCTTCATTTTTCATCTTCGAAGATTTCGGGTCCTGCTCCTTACGCTGGAAGTCACGCACAATCAAATTTCGGATCTGTGTTGAGATTTGTTTTCCATCCATTCTCCCAAGGCGCAAATTTACGCAAGTAGATTTTTTTTATGTCATATCTTAGAAGTACCCATTTAGGAACAAAAGTCATTTTTTCTTTTTTCTAAAAAATAAATCAACAATACTGAAATAGTAAATGGTCTACTAATTACCTACTTTTACGTAGTATTGACTGGAATACCGAAAAGTTTGGGAAAAACTTTATAATATAATCAAAGTGTTAAATTTGATTTCTAATGGGGGAGAATTTTTATTACGTCCATCACAGCCATTCCATTCCAAACCGATATATTGGTTCTCAGATTTTCGCAAAAAGTGGTAGTTTTGATCTTTATCGGAAAATATTAGACCTGTATTTTTTTATTATGTTATTGAGGTGCCCATTTCCATTTGGTCCGAAAAATCAAATTTTCTTATCCAAAAATTCCTTTTTTTCAAAATTTCATAACATTTGAACTACTAACTACTCGACCGATTCAGATTATCGATATATCAAATTAAAGCTTTATATTTAATATTATATTAAAGTAGACTATCTCAAAGACTTTAAATTGATATGTCTGTTTGATCATCTGAATCGGTAGTAGTTCGAAAGTTATGAATTTTTGTTATGGAAAAAATGATTTTTCGAACCATTTGTTTAACTTTGAAAAATCATAACTTAAAAACAAAAAAACGCCTCTCTAATTTTTGGATATGTTATGTAAAAAACTTCAGCTTTCAAGAAAAAAATATTTAAAAAATGAGCGCCCTCTAGTCTAGGCCATGTAAACAGCAAAAAACAAATATAATCAATACGACAAAATCTCAATTTTTTGCAAGTGTAATAACTTTCCAAGAAAGATTAGCTAGACTATGTAATTTATTGGCTATTCTAAGTACAGTGGAGTAAATATCGTGATTTTCTAATTGAAGGATTCCCAGGTATTGCTTATAACGATATTGCAGCGAAATTAAGAAAGATAGAAGTTGGGTGTCAAAGTACAAATTGTAGAACGGCTAGAGAGTTTTAATTCGGTTGATAGAAATAATCAAGTTTATTATGCAGTTTTAGAATAAAAATAATAATAGAACCTTAAAATCCACTAACTAACTAACTAATACTTAAAAATTTTACTTCCAAAATGTTACTGAAATCCAAAAAAATGAGTGGATTATATCTATGATATCACCGCAAGATTGACGTGGGACAACCATTGTCTTAGTAAGAATTTGTGTTGTATTGATTAAAGTTAATTATTGAATGAAAGACGGGTGGGTAATGTCGGGGACATAACCGGAGTGACGTAGGACTATACAAAGGGTACAGCTTTTGTTAAATATATATTTTAAATATATTGTTTTATTTTCTTCTCCTACGTGAATACCTACCTATCTACCTGAAAAATGGATTAGTTTACTGTTTACTCTTTATGAATATGTTGATGGTTCTGAAAAGAACCTTTGGTGTTGTGTTTTTGTTATCACTCGATATTCCCATCTTGTTCGGTTAAAACTTCCTGTTTAGCTGTTGCGTTTGCCACTCACCACAGCTTTCACAGTTGGAAAATTTCTTCCCATCCAGCTTGTGACATATTGTTCATTAAATTACATTTAATGCGACGTGCCGGAGAAACACTTTGCCACTCACTGAAACTAATTGTTGCCTTGATGAGCGCCGAACCGAAGCTGGTCTGTTCTTGATACGGGTTTTCTGATTGTCTTGAGCAGCTTTGCAAGCCAACTCGAGCACTCCGACGGCCGAAACTTTATAATCGCTGTTAGGTATACTGGTGCTCCGGCACCAATCCGTTCGGCCTAGTTACCCTTGCGGAGCAATCAGTGAATGCGACCAACAGGGAACTGGAGACCTGCACGGTTCGAGTGAGACTTTGCCTTTCCCTTAACTTGTCCTCCTTTGTTACGTCCACGATGCCGATGCCGTACAACCACACGGGTTTACGGTTTGAAAGAAAATAAGATATTTTTTTGGGGTCCGCGTGTTTTATACACTCACAGGATAGAGACAAATCGGCAGACTCAGCCAAAGGGGCGAGTCCAACGAGACGAACGAATGATCGTTAAAAGGGAGCGATGGCAAAAAAATACATTCATTACGATTTGTTCGCTCGTTGGATTCACATGCAGGCTAAAACGGGTCCTTTTCTGGACCACAAAATTATCTTCAATCTAAAGAGTTTATTGTTTTATTATCACTCGATATCCCCATCTTGTTCGGCTAAACCTTTCTGTTTAGCGATTGCATTTGCCACTCGCCACAGCTTTCACAGTTGGAAAATTTCTTCCCATTCAGCTTGTGACACATTTTACAGTAAATTACATTCAATTGCACGTCGCATTACCACCACTCAGTATCGGATTGGAGGTAATTTTAACCTGTAATTGAACATTTGCGATGACAGTGGTACAGTGTCGACTTTCAATGTGGGGTCATAATTTTGACCTCGAACTCTATGTTTACAAAAATGTCCAACTAAATATGTCGCAATACAGGTCCGTCCAATTAACTAAATGTCGAGATAAGTGTAAATTACTGTACTTTCAATCTAGGAGCAATTTAAGAATTGGTGAAAACCAATAAGCTCAGAACAACTGCCAAATTCACATACTCATCAGATCCTGGCAAACAAATTATGAAAAAATCAATTTGTGTTTTATTATTATTTTGGATATTATTTTAGAAAGCATTGAACTGTATTTCGTAAACTCTTTTTTGAAAGGTTTAATGGCCCTGATAAGCGCCGTGTTTTATGGAATGGTTCCAATTTAGAAAACTTTGTACTCGTGGTTTTGAAAAAAAAACCATTTCGAACGCCCTCGATGCCGCCTTGTTCTGGATTTGCCACCAAAGCAGTTTGTATAAAGAACAAACTTTTTTCTTCTGCTACCTGATGCCGTTTTGCGATTGCGTTTGCCACTCGCCACTCACTGCAACTACCTGTTGTCTTGATGTCCACCGAACCGAATGTGTTCTGTTCCGAATGCGGGTTTTCTTATCGTCGCGAGCAGCTTTGCCAGCTAACTCGATCAGGTAACAGGTAATGAATTAGAGAGACTTTTAACTCTGAGAGTTCATTCGTCTCTTGCCCTTGAGGGCGGGAAATTTAACTGAAGGAAAACTAAGAAAACTATTGCAAAATTCGTTATTCTCGCTCGACTCAGTCCTAGTAACCGCTATGGATGTATGTCGTATCGCCGCACCCTACACGGCTCTGGGGCCAAAAACACAACCAAACAATTGGAGCAGGGAAAAAGCCCCTTTTAGTGTGCTTGAGGAGCTCGCTTCTAAAAGGGGCGTAAAAAACCTGCTCATCTTTTGCTGAAATTAGAAGAGAAAAACAAACGTAATTTTATCAGTATAGGTAAATTTAGTAATTTGACATTAGATCTGATCGAATAAACCTGTATCCTTTAGGAAATCGATGGTCCTTTTTTCCTCGACGGCGTCGTCCGATAGTGCTGTCCTTATGGTGTCTGCAACCTGAAACTTTATTCTAGAAGCATTAAATCTAGAGCATGTGATTAATATGTGTTCCACCGTGAGTCTTACATTGCACGACTCACATAGTGTTGGTTCCAATCTACGCATGATGAATTTGTGTGTTAAAAATGTATGCCCGATACGTAAACGTGTCAGACATACTTGAGTAGGTCGGAGAATACTATCCTTCCAGGGAAGGGTAGTATTCTTGATCCTTCTTAAGAAGAGGTCGCGGGAAAAAAACCAACTGTTCTCCCAGCTCAATCTGAGGGATTGCATGACCCATTTGATGGTGTCATTTGCTGGGTGGGAGGTGGTCCATAGTTCGGAGAGCCTACCCTCCTTGGCGAGACGATCAGCCTATTCATTACCCTGGATTCCGCAGTGCCCTGGGACCCAGCAGAAAGTGATGTCCTTCCCTGTAATTTTTTCCTCAATGCTTTGTATCCAAGGGTGTTTACTATCGTCACTTTGTAGCGCCCGTAATGCACTATAGGAATCCGAGAAGATCACCACTTTACTGTCGTTATCACAGAGTGATGTCGCGACAAGGAGAGCGGCAATTTCGGCGGAGTACACCGAACATATGGGAGGCAGTTGGAATTTTAGCTCCGTGTTATTGGCAAAAACTCCAAACCCTGTTAGGTTTCCATCAAAAGACCCATCTGTGAAGATTTTGTGGTGGGTGTGATACTTGTTATGAAGGTGGTTATTAAAACAGGCCGTAACAATGCTGCTGGCTTCCCCAGCCCTGACAGCATTTTTGATTGACCAGTCTATTTTTGGCGGATGTGCATGCCATGGGCGTTGACCGACTCTGCTTAATGGGGCAATAGTCGGGAGGGTGACTTGGCTAATATTTTGCAGCCAAATGTTGGCTCTGGAGTAAATGGATAGAAGATCCGGGTATTTCTCGGACGTCCGGATGGCTTTAGTGGCTAGGATATTTGTGAGGAAGTGTTCGAAAGGAACTACGCCAGCCTCCACAAGCAGAGCGTTTATTGGGCTGGTCTGAAGGGCTCCTGATGCATATCTAATCACATTATGGTAGACAGGCTTTAAGTAATTCAAGTGAGCCCAAGAGGCACGGCTGAAAAGTTCGATGCCGTAACGAATTTTAGAGAAGATAATGCTTTTGCCTATGTTGTAGATGGTTTTACGAGAACTCAGGCGGCATCTGCCACCTAAAGCTTTCATCAGCCGCAGGCGGCACTTCATACTAGCTTTAGCATTTCTGAGGTGTTGTCCGAAAGATAGTTTACTGTCAACTAGCACTCCGAGAATTCGGACAGAGCTGACTCTCTTAATAGGCCTGCCATTGATTAGACATGTTCTAAACCTTTTCCTATGACCTTTACATTTGCAGCAGCGCATTATATTGGACTTCTCTGCAGAAAACTTAAACCCAATGGAATTTGCCCAGTTACTAACAGCCGAGATTCCTTCCTGCAGTCTTCTGCGGGCCATTTCTGGGAAAGCATTTCTTGCCATCAGCAGTAGATCGTCTGCATAGGCCAGTACCTCGGTGTTTTTAGGGATAACCTCTAGAACCGACTGCATAGCAACGAGGAAGAGGGAAACTGATAGAACCGAACCTTGTGGTACTCCGTTTTCTAGGCAACGATGATCCGAAAGTACTCCTCCGAAGTAAACTTGAAAACCTCGATTGGTGAGGAAACAGCGAAGAATGTTGAAGAGGGAGCCTTCAAAACCCCATCGGTGGAGTTGATCGATAATGTTATGGCGCCATGTGGTATCGTAGGCTTTGGCTAGATCGAGTGAAGCGATTTCGCTATGTTGGCCCTTTTCGATAGTTTCTTGAAGGAAATGATCGAGTTGACTGAAGTAGGTGCCCGTACCTTTGCCTCGGCGGAAGCCATGCTGTCTTGGGTCTAATAGTTGGCATTCTTCAAGGGCCGTCCTAAGTCTTCGATTGATCATTCTTTCGAAGACTTTCCCTAAGCAGTTGAGGAGGGTTATGGGACGGAAGTTGTTCGCGGTCCGTTTACTCTCCTTCACCTTTGGGATAGGTATTACCAAGCCCGTTTTCCATGTATCTGGGAAATAGCTGTTAGCCCAACATTCGTTGTATATCTGAAGGAGTAGAATTTTTGCATGAAGAGGTAGATGCTTGATCATCGGATATTCGATTCCGTCTGGGCCAGCTGATTTGCTTTTGGATATTTTTATTGCCCATAACAACTCGTCCAAAGAGAACTTATCGTTGTATTTGTTGACCTGTTCCGAAGCAGGAGGAAACACTTTAAGTTCCGCCTTCGCCTTAATAGCCTTGAATTCGTTGGTGTAGTTGGAGGTGGCTGAAATAGTGGCAAAGTGTACGGCTAGGTGGTCGGCTATGATGCCTGGATCTTCGGTGAAGGTGCCATTAATCTCGAAGGAATAGCAGTTTGAAGCTTTCTTGCCACTAAGTAAGTTGACCTTGTTCCAAAGTTCAGATGTCGAAGTATTAGGGTTGATGCAATCAAGAAATTCCATCCAACTGTTTTGCTTGACTTCGGTTATTACCTTCCTGGCTAGAGCTCTAGCCGTTTGGAAGTTGGTTAGGGCAATCATTTTGCAAGCGCTTCCATCAGGAAGGCGTCGTAGGATACGGAGGGATTTTCTTCTCCTTTTGATGGCCTGTGCAGCTGCATCGTTCCACCATGGTACCGCCTTTCGGCCGGGTTTCCCACTGGTACGGTGGATATTTTGCTCAGCCGCTAAAATAATGGCGTGAGTAAATTCTTCCACAGAGCAGCTTTCATATTCGGAAAGCAAGCTGTTGATTGTGGATTCGAAGCCTTCCCAGTCGGTCGACTGGTATATCCATTTCCTGCGCAAACGAATGTTTGGGTTCCTAGACAGGGTTCGGATGTGAATGGGGAAATGATCACTACCTCTGAGGTCACTATCAACGGTCCAGCTCAACCTGGGGGCGAGATCCCAGGAAGCAATCGTGATGTCAATGGCCGATGATGATCCGCGTTGGATATCTATCCTGGTATGACGGTGATCGTTAAGTATGATGAGGTTTAGTTTTTGGACGATTCCCAAAATTGTTTTACCTCTTTTGTCACATTTTTTTCCTCCCCATGAAGAGTAGGAGGCGTTAAAGTCACCCATCAGGACGAATGGGTGCGGTAATTGTTTGATGGCATCCGTAAGTTGAGTTTCGATGTCATTACTGTGCCATGGGGGAATATAAATGGAAGCAAGGGTTACCTGTAGAGGTCCCTTCAGTTGTATCGCACATATTTGTAATGATGATGTTATGGGGATGACGGTATGAGGAAGGTCCCTCAGGACAGCGAGGCAGGCTCCAAAAAGCCCCGAGGATGGCCCTTCCTTAAAATACCATGAAAATTTGCCGCTAAACGCCCGCTCTAAGAGCGATACGTTGATTTTTTTAGCTTCTTGAAAAGCCAGTGCTAGTGGGAGATGTTGTTCCTCAGCTAACATTAGCTTAATTTCGTTCATGGAAGTGGATAGCCCACGCAAGTTCCATTGAATAGCAAGTTTTCGGTTGGGTGTTTGGTTACAGGACGAAGGGTTGCTGTTAATAGCTATAGGAGTGAACTTTAAAAAAGAGAAAAAGGTAAGTGGGCTGGGGTAAGTAAATAGGGGTTCGAAGATGGGAGAAGAGTATCAGATTAGGAATGGGTAGATTTGCCGGATTTGTTCTTCAGTCTAGGATCATTTTTGGAAACGTTGGCAATTGGTTTGTTGCCAAGTGGGGTGGGTTTGTTTGAATGGTTGGATTGGTTGGAGGTTTTAGTTTTGGATGCGGTGGTTGGTTGGAATGAAGTGGATGGTTGGGGGGAAGTGGATGGTTGGAGGGAAGTGGATGGTTCGGATTCGTTGGCTGGTTGGGTTGAGTTGTATTTTTGGTTTTTGGATTTCTTCCTATTGGATTCTTTTCCTCTAAAAATTTCCTCTTCTGATGATTTGAATTCATCTGAGGTTGACCTTTTGTTAGTATTCTTCCTCTTGTTGGAAGGGGGTTGTTTCAATTTCCATTGAAATGTCTGGGTCGGATTCTGAATCTGACGAGGAGGTGCTGAGTTCCGATTCCTGTGGATTACTGGACGGGATTGGAACTGCTTTTTCTGAAGAAATTGGCTTAGCCTGATTGCAGTTGCATTTGCATTGAGAACAACCTGTATTTTGAATTTTGTCTAGTCTTTCTTGCAGCTTACTTGCAAAGGAAGGACCATTTTTGTTCTCAAAAATGGATTTAGCTTCCTTATATGACACACCTTGGTCAATTCGGACTCTGGTAATGTTATCCTCTGCGATCCACGCTGGGCACTTCCTACTGGTTGAGGCGTGATTTCCCTTGCAGTTCACACAAGAGGCAGGTGCATTGCAGATAAAATTTTTAATTTTGTCTTTATCATTACTATTTGTGTTAAGTTCAGGGTGGGCTACACCGCAGTTACGACAAAGTTGGATTTGTTTGGCGCACTTTTTGGAAGTGTGGCCGAAAGCGAAGCATCTGAAGCATTGCATCGGGTTTGGATAAAAATTCCTGGTTGAAGCACGGAGGAATCCGAAGTTAATTGCTTCAGGGATAACTGTTCCGTTAATGGTGAGGATCATGGTTGAAGTAGGAACTCTTTCCTTCAAGACTGGGTCAAATCGTTGAATTTTTTTAACACCAATCACATTTTGGTCGGCTAGTTCAGATAGGAGGACGTCTTCGTTTAAAAACATTACGTCACGACAGGACACAACGCATTTGCGTTGGTTCAAGGTGGGATGGTAAATAATTTCAATGGGTGTTTCGTCGATCAGCGACTTTGTACCCAGAAGCAATTGAACGAGTTTTTCATCTCGTAGATGTAACGCATATTGAAGGCGATTTTTATCGTCGCATTGAGGTTTAGCGTCTTTAAATTCCTTACCGATCACTCCTTGGATCGATTAGGAAACGGTAAAAGGATTCGATGGAAGAATATTACCTTCAGTGGCTCTCAACAGTAATATTTGTAAGTTGCCACCGAAAGGGTCAGCCCATCTGGGCAAGGTACGAGTGGTGGTAACACCACTGTAAATGTTGGTTGGCCTTCCGGCGCCGGAGCTGCTGGAAGCCATGATCGGGGCCTGGCTATATCGAAATACAGCCGGGCGCGGAAAAGTATTCACGAACCAAGGTAGACTATACGACGTGCGACGGGGGACGAAAACGGCGGAGGACAGTAACGGCGGGGGACAATGCCAACGCAGTTACAAGAACAAACACCGAAATCACTTGAGAAAAGTTCACTGGCTGAAAAACACTTGCTTAAAAACTATCACTAAATAAATGTCACTTGATAAAATAGAAATCACTTATGGAAATTTTTGGGATAAGTTCAAGAAAATATTTAACCTATGCCCTCTGGGCGTCCTATTCTTTCTAACTGGTAATGAAAGGATTTTCAACACTCACCGATCGTACCGAAGAACCACTCCGAATTCACCACCTAATGGTAGTGGGGTAGCGGGGAAGGGACCGGATACCGCCGACGGCAGGGCAATCGCCGCAGCGGTTCGAAGCGACGAAGCGACGAAGACCTCCTTTCACACCTCCTGAGTTGCTGGTGGTTGAAGCAGAAATTGCGCCAAAATCGCGCGTCACTGGCTGCTTCCTCCTTTCCTGATGTCCGGACAACTGTTGCTAAAAGAAACGCTTTATTTAGGACCGAAATTAGCTTTGAAAAAAGCTTTGCATTCGGTAGCAGGAGAAAACTTCTATAGTTATTATTCTCTTTTAGAATGGCGCTAAAAACATAACCGTTGCGGTCGAGTGTCAGTAGCACCTTGAACTCGATCACTTCGGCGGCCGAAACTATATAACGCCGGCTAGGTGGACTGGTGCACTGGTACTAACGCGCTCGGTCTAGCTACCCTTGTGGGAAACTCCAGATCAACACGGTTCGAGCGGGATTTTGCCTTTCCCTTCACTTTTCCTCCTTTATCATGTCCAGACATGGCTACTTGGGTTGGTTTGTTGATGTGTTGTGATGCGAAACGATGTGGTGTACGGTTTGAATGAGAATGATCGTTACGGCAGCGGAGCGGGGATTTTTAAGCTGATTGGCTGGCTCGAAAATTACGCATGTGTGAGACTGCGACCAATGTTTCGTTCATTTTTTTCTTTTTCCTTTCCAATCGTGCTTCATTCTATTTCGCTGCTGCTCTGGTTGCCCGTTTTGGTCGGTACGATTTGAGGAGCACAAAATGGACCAATCAAAAATGGGCACATAGTGCATTTTGACAATGCTTGATATTGCACAATTATTCAATTATTTATCTCAAGAAAAATGAAATGTTATTCGTTATGATAGATGCGTAGATATATTTCCTATCAATTGATGCAAAAACCTTTGCGATCTATTGAGAAATGCTCGAATTATAAGCGTTCCAAATCTTGCATTTTTTCCTACTTGTTCAGTGCCTAGATTTCCATTTCACCCCCTATATCTTCTGGTTAGACGTAGTCCTACGTCAAAACAATTTTCGAATTCAATTGAATTCAACATATTTGCTTTGTAAGTAAAAAGTTTGAACAATTGCCATGTAAGATCAATCCATGCATTGTAATAGATTATGTTCTTCGTTACAAGTAAATTTTATGACCGTCCTATTTATGTTTGGTATGATGCCTAAGACTACCAAAGTATGTGAACAGAACGGGTATTTGCAAAGCGGATTCCCCTAGGCACATTGATTTTGAAGTCCGTGTTAGGGAGACACTGTTCGGTGGGAACAAACATACCCGCAACTTCCGTGTAATTGCAAAGCGGATTCCTCCAGAGCAAAATTTGTCTCGTAGAGAAATGTAAAATATTTGGGTTCGTAAACAAAGCTGATCAAAGGGATGTCAAAATGGTCGAAACGAACAAAAATCACTCGTTTCGAAATGTGCAATGTCACCCCAGGTCGTAAATCGAAAACGTGCCTTAATTGAAAAGGGGCCGTCATAGCGAAATTCCGTATAGATAGTGGCCGTATAGCGAGGTATGGGTGTACTTGGGTGTGTACCTAAATTATTGAATAATGTAATAGCAAATAACTAACAATTGTGCTGCGGTTGAGCAACATTTAACACTCAGTCTCGATGTTCACTCTGTGTAAGATTTGGTTACATTCCGACTAATAAAAATAGCAAATAAAGAGTAAATGCTATGTTCAGCAGGGTGACCGGAATAAATCGCCACAGTAAACAACTGCAACAGAAACAACCGCTTAGAAAAAGTGTAGTAGGCTAGAAATATTTGGCGCGGGAAAAACATCATGTGCCTCACATTTCTATTATAAATTTATTCTCTTGTTCTCGTTTTTCGAAATTTATTCTGAGGACAATGTAATGGGGACGAAGTCCCCATTTGGCGAGGATAAGGAATCGAGGCGGCCCATGCCGCCAAGATGACGCAATCCGAGTCCACCGCCGACCCGCCGTCGGAAGCGGCGGTGTCTCGCACGCAAACCTGGGATCCACTGATTGCCCGGTTAGTTTGAAACATAGGATACGATCCTTTAGCAATGTCCGACCGAGCTCTAGCGAGCGTCGGACGGTATACGTCTGCCCGGGGCGTTACGTTTGCCTGGGGCGATACGTTTGCCCGGTTAATTCTTGTTTTGAAATACAATACCGCGCCACAATATTTATAGCCTACTACACATTTTATAAGCGGTGGTTTCTGTTGCAGTCGTTTTCTGTGGCGATTTATTCCGGGAACCGTTCAGCAGACACATTTGCGGAAAATGAACAACACAAAACCGAACACCCAACTGAGAGTGCGAATTCTGTAAAACACAAACTGTTCAATGGTGCGTGCCAGAGCCCCGCGGTAGAAGTGTTGTGAAGGCTTCGTTATGTTAGGTGGCAGTTTAGACACTTGCCGGAAAGTCAAGTGGAGGCATCCTTGGGTGGCAATAGCAACACGCAACATTCGCCTAACTTGGTTTCCTGAAGAGCAGCATGGAAGGCGTGATGGCGATTAAGAGGATTATGGTAACAGTGATGTTTGCAATGGTACATGAAGGTGCGTGTTAGTGTGCAATACAGATGGTAAATTGCATTACACATATGTTGGAAGCATTATGTTCTAAAGCTGCTATATCAATTAAAAGTCATTAAGCAAATATCTAATAATATTTGCGGTTCTGTTTTACCTACACGAATGCCTATGAAATTTTGAATTATACCAGGATTTATTAATGGTCATTATTTGTTCAATTCTTTTTCAAGCATTTTACCATTGCGTGTATCATTCGCTCCGTGTTCTCAGGCAACAATTCTCAATGGAAATTGTGACCGATATGCAACCATGTCGTCTCAAATTAGTGTGAATGTAACCAAATCTTACACAGAGTGAACATCGAGACTGAGTGTTGAATGTTGCTCAACCGCAGCACAATTGTTAGTTGATTCAATTCTCAAACAATCGAGATATCGATTGGTATGATGAATTGGCGTGTAATTACAATTTTAACGTTTCCTACTCAGAAGGAACACATTTCGTGCCCGCAGTTCAACGAACGGATGATTGTGAGGAAAAGAAATGTCTTTGGATTAGTCTACAGATTTTCCTCTACTTCGTGTTTACTTGTTTGAATTGTGGAAAACACGAACACCCACAGTGTTTTGTTTCTCACTCAGGAGAACGCGGGTACTTAGCTCGTTAATGATTGGATGTCGTGACGAGTTTTTCCTTGCGTTGAAACATGTGTTCCAATTCATTGAACCACATTATTGATCATTGTTGGAGCGCAAGAAATGTGGTTGAGTTTAATGTTATGTAAGAGCTTGTAGCAAGTTTAGCGGTGAGCAGTAGGGGATTTATGTGAATCATTAGGATACTTTAACGTCCTGATTATTCATGAAATGTGGAAATGTGAGGATTCAGGAAAGAACCGCAAATCTTGTAAGGATAGTTTTGTTAGAAATAATCATTCAATAATAACCATTCATTACTAAAAACTTTCGTTTCTATTGATTGGTGCTTTCCAAAAGACAAGCTTCGATTGAATTTCAGGATTAGAAAGAATTTACTTCAACGAGAATATTCCCTGGCTTGAACAGATATTAAACCCCACCACGATGAGAATAATCAGCTCCGATGTCTCTGATCACTCGGTCATGAGAGCGCCATTTGTCATACAATTACAAAATTAGAAGGGTGGTGTCTAGGATATGACCACTATGTTCACATAAAACTACGGAATTATTGTCAGCTATAACAAATATGATAGGAATGTAGAAATCAACTTTTTAGAACAACAAATGTTCATTTTCTTCCAGATGACACAGTCCTCACCGCTGGAAAATCCCTTCTTCACATAAGGCTCGAAATACGCTGCACTTTGACGTTACTTTCAACCCGGACACAATGCTCGAATTCACGGAAATTGAATGATTGTTTGAAAAAATCACCAATAAGTCCGAACACGCTGTTGATTTAATACAAACTTCTATCTGGTAAAACAATATTCGTGATGCAAAAATATACAAGCATTCTCCATGGTCAGGTATGGGAACTGACGCAGGAGCAAGACTGTTAAATAGAAATTGAAAGTCTTCAGCTTTTACGTCCTGTCCGTTTCAATTAGTTACCATCTGGCGGGACCTAATTTGCGATATTTTCTCCCCACATTTTTTATCCATTTAAACTATTTGCGGACTAGAGATTGTAATGTATAGCATATCAAACAAGTCTTAGAGTATTTCAGAATCGATTAGTATGGAAAACATGAAAATCCGTTCGCTGCAAAAATAATTAACGTAATGCGTCAAAATCCGAATACTTAAGCGCTTACGATGATAATTTTAACAACTAGAAACATATCATAGCCTGAAAAATTGGCGTTCTTATTGAATTAATGTCAGTTATGAATTTAATGTCAGAAAATGAATTCCTCAAAATCATGTTACAATTGTTTAAAATTTTTAAATTTCGTCATTGTGCCGTGAAATCCGGACATTTTTGCTTTAAATTCCGGACACATTTTGTTTTGTTTAATCCGTCCAGATTTAAAATCATCTTCTGAATGTGATTTTTATTCCGGGCGTGGGTTTGTGAAACACAAATTTTTTTTATTTTTTTTTGTCACCACCTATGACTGAGTCTACACTAAATTGATACAATAAAGGGTGTGTCACATCAAATTGCATCACGGAAAAAACGCTGTACAAATTCGCCCAGTAGACCGATCCTTATGAAAATTTTAGACAGTAAAATAAAAACTATTAAACAACTTTTGGCATTTTCTTTTTATTCATACTTCGAGCCCAAGCCCGTATGCTCGCACCTTCCTCTTTACCCCGTCCATAAGGTTCTGTACAACGTCAGGTTGTAGTTTTTTTTGAACAGAAATCCATTTTCTCTTGAAGTCTGCCTCCGATTTGACAACTTTTGGGTTCTTCCGGAGGGCCTGCTTCATAATCGCCCAATATTTCTCTATTGGGCGAAGCTCCGGCGCGTTGGGCGGGTTCATTTCCTTTGGCACAAAGGTGACCCCGTTGGCTTCGTACCACTCCAACACGTCCTTTGAATAGTGGCACGAAGCGAGATCCGGCCAGAAGATGTTCGGGCCCTCGTGCTGCTTCAATAGTGGTAGTAAGCGCTTCTGCAGGCATTCCTTAAGGTAAACCTGCCCGTTTACCGTGCCGGTCATCACGAAGGGGGCGCTCCGCTTTCCGCAAGAGCAGATCGCTTGCCACACTATGTACTTTTTGGCAAACTTGGATAGTTTCTGCTTGCGAATCTCCTCCGGAACGCTGAATTTGTCCTCTGCGGAGAAGAACAACAGGCCCGGCAGCTGACGAAAGTCCGCTTTGACGTAGGTTTCGTCGTCCATTACCAGGCAATGCGACCTCGTCAGCATTTCGGTGTACAGCTTCCGGGCTCGCGTCTTCCCCACCATGTTTTGCCTTTCGTCGCGGTTAGGAGCCTTCTGAACCTTGTATGTACGCAGGCCCTCCCGCTGCTTGGTCCGCTGGACGAATGAACTTGACAAATTCAGCTTATTGGCGACATCCCGGACCGAACTTCTCGAATCACGTCTAAACTGCTTAACTACGCGCTTGTGATCTTTTTCACTGACGGAGCATCCATTTTTGCCGTTCTTCCCCTTCCAGTCGATGGTTAGGTTCTCGAAGTATCGTTTTAGTACTCTGCTGACCGTGGATTGAACGATTCGCAGCATCTTACCGATGTCTCGATGTGACAACTCCGGATGCTCGAAATGAGTGCGCAGGATTAATTCACGACGCTCTTTTTCGTTCGACGACATTTTTCCAAATTTACGAAAAATTGACAGTGTAGCATGGCCAACGTGATCTATACACTCTTATCTGATTATAAGCGAAAGCTGAAGATATAATTCCTAAAAATTAAATTTCTACAGCGTTTTTTCCGTGATGCAATTTGATGTGACACACCCTTTACATTGCGTTTCACAACTATAGAAACACTCTTTTTCTGAGTTTCCAGAGATATGTAAGAAGTCGGTTGAATTGAACTATATAGTGTGGGATATAATAACTATCTTCATTTATAAGACTAGCAATTTGAACTTTATTGTTGTGTTCAAGCGCGATACAATCAAAAAACTTAAATTCCAGTGTTCCATGACTATAGAACTAGATGGAAAAACTCTCACTCCTTTACAAAATTAACGTCAATTTCACTTGATTAACAATAAGTTTCTGATTTGTAGGTTTCGTGGTTTCGACCAAGCTGCGCCTTGCTGTAGTGTGTATCTCCTTCTACACGGAGGATACTGCTCTTCAAATCATTCATATTGCTTGTAAGCTGCAACACTCCTCGTCAGTTTTTGACAGGGTTTAGATCTGGTAAAGATGCCGATCAGTCCAGAATCTGAAGCCCTCATTCATCAAACTTTCCTGATTTTATGAATTGATGCCAATTATCACATTGTTTTTGATGTAAAAACAGCAGTAAATGACTCTGAAGTACTTCGTTGCACTTATCAATTCATTAAATCCAGAAAATCAAGGTATGGTTTATTCAATGGGGGCTTCTGATTCTGGACTGGTTAGCTTGTTTACCAGATCAAAACCCTGTCAAAAACTAACGAAGAGTGTTCGTACGAATAGTAGATACAGCTTACAAGCAATATGAGTGATTTGAAGAGCTTAAACGAGCAGTATCCTCTGTGTAGAACGAGATAAACACTACAACATGGTGCAACAACGCGCAAACAAAAACGACCCCGAGTGGGTTATTTGATCTGGTTGAGAACTGAAGATGACCTACGAATTAGAAACTTATTGTAAATCATGTGAAATTGGCGTTTATTTCGTAAAGGAGTGAGAGGTTTTCCATCTGGTTCTATAGTTATAAAACACTGGAATTTAAGTTTTTTGATTGTTTCGCGCCTGAACACAATATTAAAATTCAAATGGCCAGTCTTTTAAATGAAGATAGTTATTATATCCTACACTATATATTTCAATTCAAACGACTTCGCCCATATCTCTGGAAACTCAGAAATAAAGAGTGGTTTTATAGTTGTGAAATGCATGGTAGTAACTATCAGTCACATTAAGGAGGTAGTACACTATGGGAACTTGAAAAAAATTTAAAAAATATTTCTGGTTTAAAATGTTCTCTGGAGTGTTTACTTTACTGTAGTTTTTGTCCATTCGATTTTGATGATATAGTCTTTTCCAGATTCTCCACTAAATTTCCTATCATCATACGTACGATTTTTTGATATTTTGAAAAATAAAATTTTGGTGAATGTTTTTGTCTCGATTTTTGAGGCAAAAATGAATTTTTTTTACAGAAAATGTCGCCATTTCATCAAAAATATATATTTTGAAAAAAGTCTACGTACGACGACAGGAAATATATCCAAGATTACCTAAAAAAAAATCGTTGGTTGAAATTGGTCCACTAGAAAAACTTGTAGAACTAGCACCTATTTAGAAGGTTTTGCCTGCAAGGGTTCAACTAACCTGTTGCGGCTTTTCAGGGGACAGTCCAATTGACATCAATATTTTTTTGTTTGTTAAGTAATAATACACGTCGGACTCGATTATCCGGAGTATTGATTTCTTTTTCGCTCAGGATAATCGAATCCTCCGGATAATCGAGTCAAAAATTTTTTTTTCTTTATTTGTTTTTTTTGCATGTATTTTTCGTTTTTTGAAAATAAAAGAGGAATTTGATTTTTGATTCATCCCCTTAAAGTCAGAAAACACCTTTCTCACATTGTTATGTCTTTTATCTTTCCCTGCTCAAGAGGGAAAGTTATCAAACTAACTGCCAGCACTGGCCAATCAAATGCATGCCAAGAACTCAAACGAGAGCTTTCGGAGCAAAACAACATCCGAAAGTTCTCGCACCAACACACAGCTTACAATTCACGATCTCTCTGTTATGTCGCACTTACCTTCGATGTCACGTTGCATGGATCAAGCCTTCTTCTATGTTTCACTCCGCTATCTCCGCTATCTCTCACTTCTTGATTTTCTTTTCAAATTTAACGACTATTATCCGTCGGCACTTCCTTTTTAATTCACTACAGTCCAAATGCCACACAAATCGATACGCTTTTCTGGCACTTTTGCGTCACTTCCCGACCGGCCACAAACGATTGATTTCGAAAAGCTTCTTCACCACAAACTCAAGATTCTTCAATCTCGCCAAAATATCGCACTCCAAAAAATCGAACGGCAAATTTCCACCTTCGCTCACTGCACTCCAAAATTGACTGCCCTTTTTTTTTTCTTCCTGCTCGTGATCCCCCGGCCGAAAGCTTTCTCTCGCTTTTGGGGATTCAGTCGCTCTTTCTCACCGACGTGACACTCTCACAGGGAAGCTTTCTCCCAGTGAACTCTTTTCGCTTAATTTATGCTGAGTGTGCCATGTGCGACTATGGCATGAGAGATGTATTGCGAATGTGTTGGTATGCATATTTTCATGGAAGTTTTGAGCTAGTCAGCTTCAATGTGACTTTGCTGACTAGGGTTGCTACAACATGAAAAAAAAATATAAAATATCAAAAATATTTTTGTTTCGGACTCTGTTGCTTCATACTGGCTCTACATTAAAAAGTACGCTAGATTTAGTACATGATATAGTAGTGGAACAATTAAACTTTTTGGAAGTGAAACACTTAAAAGTTAATAATTTTAAATGTGTTATTATTAATTTTATCCTAAAAATTTCTATAAAACTATATTGTTTCTATCAATTAAATGAAGTTCTTTAAGCGCTCCACAATTTGTTCTTTGACGCACAACTTCTATCTTTCTTAATTTGGCTGCAATATCGATATAAACAATTCCTGGTTAAAATTCAAGCAAAATCTTCAAAAATCACGATTTTTACCCCACTGTACATGTAATAGCCACTTAAACTTCACCTTAACGTTGAAAGGTTACATTTCATCATGAAATAAGTCATATTTGAAATATAAAAAAAATATTTTTTTCCAAACTGAATATAATCGAGTCCAAAGTTGTATATAATCGAATCACATATAATCGAGTCTGTATATTAGGCTGTCAAAAAAGTCCTGCGGTATTTTTTTTGAATTTTCATTTGTTCATAAAATTAGTTACCCCTGTCATAGAAGCTCGCTTCCTTATTGGCAAAAAACTCGGATAGCCAATTTTCACAGGCCTCTTTTGTGGCTAACTTCTGACTACCTAGCTCGTTCGCCATGGACAAAAATAGGTAGTAGTCACTTGGTGCAAGGTCCGGACTATACGGCGGATGCAAAAGAACCTCCCATCCGAGCTCCCGGAGGTTCTGGCGCG
The DNA here is from genome assembly GCF_029784135.1 of Toxorhynchites rutilus septentrionalis. NCBI lineage: Eukaryota > Metazoa > Arthropoda > Insecta > Diptera > Culicidae > Toxorhynchites > Toxorhynchites rutilus. The sequence goes on from NC_073746.1 coordinate 230,279,358, forward strand.
TCACCAAAGAAGTGTGTGGCCTGGCGTTATCCTGATGGGAGACAATGCGGCCTCTGTTTAGCAAAGATGGCCTCTTCTTCATGAGTGCTACCTTCAAGCGGTCCAGTTGTTGGCAGTACAGGTCCGAATTGAGCGTTTGGCCATAGGGAAGCAGCTCATAATAGATTATTCCTTGACAATCCCACCAAACACACAGCAGAACCTTCCTGGCCGTTAATGAGGGCTTGGCCACCGTCTGAGCCGCTTCAGCGGGCTTCGACCACGACCGTTTGCGCTTCACGTTGTCGTAAGTGACCCATTTTTCATCGCCAGTCACCATCCGCTTCAGAAACGATTTCGGTCGATTTTGTTGTGATTCAGCAGCGATTCACATGCGTCGATACGGCCAAAGATGTTTTTTTTTGCGTCAACGTGTGTGGCACCCATACATCGAGCTTCTTTGTGAATCCAAGCTTCTTCAAATGGTTAATAACGGATTGATGACTTATCCCCAGCTCTTGGCCGATGCTACGGCTGCTACTATGCCGGTCTTTCTCGGCTAATTCAGCGATTTTGTCGCAATTTTCGACGACAGGCCTTCCGGAGCGTGGCGCATCTTCGACGACCTCTACACCAGAACGAAAACGTTGAAACCATCGTTGTGCGGTGGAAATGGAAACTGTATCGGGTCCATAAACTGCACAAATTTTATTGGAAGCTTGAGATGCATTTTTGCCTTTGTCATAGTAGTACTGTAAAATATGTCGGATTTTCTCTTTATTTTGCTCCATATTTGCGACACTATAACTCACGAACGACTTAACCAAACAAAACACTGTCAAGGACTATATTATAGCGCGCAAAAATACCTTTCCAACAAGCTATAGTGTGACTCGATACAATGAATACAACTAGAACTACGCGCTTACAACGACACCTCACGGAAATATCGCAGGACTTTTTTGACAGCCTAATATTTTTACCATAATGATGTATTTTGAAAAGTTTTTGAAAATTATAAGCAAATTCATAAAATTTCATGAACATGGCGGTATAACACGACACACAAATTAAAAGAGACTATTTACTATAAAAAACACAATAAATTAGAAATATTTTTTCTAAATATCTCGAGAATGGATGCATTTAGAAGGAGATTGATGAAGAGCTTTTTTATTTTAAATCACATCAGAATTCATAACTTGTGTCTAAAAATGATTATTAACATACAAACATTCCAAGTTGTGTGTGTGGCTAAACATGATTGTTAACAAACAAAAATTCATAAAAATTCGATGTTCCATAAAGTTCGTCAAAATAGTTTTACCATCTTGGACTAATTTTTTAAATTTTCTACATAACTTTTATTTTGTATAAACAAAAAATTAAAATATGTATTTTAGATGTTGCAATAAAGTTTTTTTTTGTAAATATAAAAAAACACTACTATTTTTTTTTCTCAGGGTATATTTTTTCACGTTTTAACATCAATATTCTATAACTCTTTCTAAAATTTCGAACAGCTTCCATGTTATCTATACAGCAATGAGTGTTTCCACACGAAAAAGGTTTCCTATTTGCATAAAAACATTTCATTTGGCTTTCCACAGTCGTAGGTGGAAGTCTAAAATTTAATTTTCAACCGAAAGTGCATATTAAAAAAGACGTGCATGAGAAAGAGTACGTGCAAAAGTGGTTGTTGCCAATAACTAGAAACCACGAGACCCAAATACATATTGTTTTGGATAGATTCGACCTTATGTCAATAAACATATTATCCCTAGTATAATCCAGAATGCACAAAAGATCAATTATGTACCCAAAACAGTCGTTTCGAAAAATTCCCCAGAGCTTCGCACAATATGTCTAGATGGGATTTTAATTTTATGAAGTGAAAACTGAATATTGCGATAATAAAAGTTTAGTGTAACATAAAACGAGTATAAAAGCTTTTTTATATCAGGAAACTAAATTAATAACTGCTGCAAGTTTGGTCGAAAAATCCAGTCTGTTTGTTTGGTTCTCAGATCGACAGGGAGAGTATGCATTTTCACTAAATAATGTAAGCCATTCCACCATCCGTGGAAAAAAACAATGCTTCTCCGATTCGAGATATTTTCGGGTTAGCAGCGAGACCGTTGGAAGCAAGCGAACCAGGAAAATATTGTAACTCTGTGTGAGTGCAATTTTGTGTTAACCCATAAAAAATGCACCCGAGTGAGCATGGGAAAATCATGCTCTTGCCAGCTGGAGTAGCTGACTGTAAAGGATTCTGCACAAGCGAGTAAAAGCAGTTTCTGGATGGCACCATGAATCATCCTGACGCCAAGGTCAGCATATTTAGGAGCACTTACACTGCGAATCTCTTCTATTTTATTTTTTATGCTGCTTTTCAATATTGGTGTTCCAAAAAGCGATGTAACCGACCCGGAAAGCTGCTTGCTGCTTCTTCGCCTTTAGAATTCAATGATCCTCCATTATCTGAGGATATTTACAATAAGGAGAGCTTCTCCTATTGAATCTCTGGCTAGAAATAAAAGAAGTGTAGTTTATTGTGGACTTATGCCAGTATGAGGCAATGCAAACAATTATTCTCTTACATACCGATATTGAATAAATTTTGAAGGGAGCGATTTCGTTATGAAAAATGGCATGATTTTTGACGTGGGACTACGTCTAACCGGAATATATGGAGGGTAAAATGAAAACCTAAACACAGAACATGCAGGAAAAAATGAAAGATTTCGAATGCTTATAGCTCGAACATTTCGTACTGGATAGGAGAGATGTTTCATCACTTGATAGGGAATATTTCTACGCATCTATCGCAACTAACAAAATGTTGTTTTTCATTAGATAAACAATTGAATAACTGTAAAATATTAGGCGTTATCTAAACGCCCTAACTGCATCGTTTTGATTGGCCCGATTTACGGTTTCCCTAACACAGCCATCAAAACCAAGCAGCCTTGGGGAAATCGGCATTGCAAATACATGAAAGTAGGGGGACTTTTGTTCTCATCGAAAAATGTTCCCTAACACAGACTTTAAAACCAAGCAGCGAAATCGGCATTGCAAGCACACGAAAGAGCCTAGAGGCGAGTGAACTGAAAAGTTTAAACCCACTTAAAGCCAAAAAGAAGAAAAAGAACCCACGAAAGTAGGGGGAGCTTTTGTTCCCACCGAAATGTGTTCCCTAATAGAGATTTCTAAACCAAGGTGCCTGGAGAAATCGGTATTTCAAATTCATGCAAGTCGGGGGTATTTTTGTTCCGACTGGAATGTGTTTCCCTAACACAGACTTCAAATCCATGAAGCGTGGGGAAATCGGCATTGCGAATTCATACAAATCGGGGGTATTTTTGTTCCGATTGAAATGTGTTTCCCTAACACAGACTTCAAAACCGAGGTTTCTGAGGAAATCGGCTCTGCAAATAAATGCAAACTGCGAGTACTTTTGTCCTCGCTTGCCTTTGTACAGAGTGGAATATGTCTGTCCTAACATGATCTTCTAAACTTAGGAACCTGGGAAAATCGTGCAGCCACTAGAAGCGAATGAACTTCCCAGTTTCAAGCAAATTCGAGATTCGAGAAGTATGTACACTTTTGGGATGTAAACTTCAGAGGGAAATGTAAAATAAAATAATCGTTTGATAATTTTTTTTTGTCTTTATTGGAAAGATTTTCAGCCTTAGGCTGGTTCATCAAACGTTTGATAATTCTTCCGTACATATATTTTGTTCTAGTCATCATACCAAACGTGAAAGGTCCGTCATTAAATTTACTTGTAACGAAGAACAATCAATCACAATAAATGAATTGACTTTACACGGCATTTGTTCATTTTTTTCACTCACAGAGCAAATATATTGAACTCAATTGAATTTGGAAACTGTTTCATTCAATCAAGAATTTAATCAATACAAACGAATGATTGCTAAGCTAAGGTAGTTCCACGTGAACCTTGCGGTTATATCATAGATATAACCCACTAATTATTTTTTATTCTAAGCATCTGCAGCTGCCCTTTTCACACCTTTTGAGGACAATTGTTTATGTTTTTGAAAGTAATAAATTTCTCTTCCCTAAGCATCGTCCTAAATGAGTAGTAAGATTGTATGTCTAAAGAATTTTGGGGATGTAATGACCCTTTTTAGTATTCCGATATTTCATATGAAAATCAAAAACTGGCTTAAGGGGGTATTCTAGTCTAGAAATCTGAAAAAATTGAAATTTTTTTTACCATATTTCTGTAGTTTAGGCATTCAAGAATATACTCTAGAAAGGACTTATCGAAAATCCTATTATTTACCTAGTTAGAGCCATCTTAGTGATGTGGTATCTAATCTGTTACGGCCATCACAATGAACTTCAAACGCGTTTCTCTCGGAACTAGTTTTTTTCTAACTGGCGTACACGATATCTCAAGTTCTACTGAACCGATTTATGTCAAATTTATATGAAAATAATCTGCATACATCTCTCTATCGCATGAACCAATAAAAAATTATAACTTTTTAATTTTACTATTTTAAAAAAATCGGTAAACGCAAAAAAAACGTTTTAAACAGCATTTTTGTTTTCAAACGACCGCCATTTTGTTAAAACCCATGTTTTTGACTTGTCCGAGGTTCAAGCTATAGCGACATCTTTACTGATTCAGAATCTGTTCGATTTTTTTGTTTCAGATAACCAGAAGGACTGGAATCGTGTACGCCATGGCACAACTTTTTTTTGAACACCCTCACTTCACCAGCATGTAACTATTCTAATTATGAATATTTTTTTTCCGTCCTATTTTTGTTTTATTGTTGAAAGATAGATAAACGAATAATGATATAATGGATAGTAAAAATATTCTTTGTTTTATTTTTACGGAGTTCGAAAAAACGTCCGAAATTCGTGTCTCTACACTAGAATACCCCCTTAATAACTGGATCGCTTCAAATAGTCAGACTGCTACCAACGTCCGGAATCCGCGTATTATTTTAAATACATGTCAAGAATGTGGCTTCCGATAGAGCCCGATAGAGCAATGTACGCTGATGACCTGAAAGTTTTTCGCAGCATAACGTCTATGTTGGATTGTTGCGCACTTCAGTCGGATGTTGAAGTTCTCACTGAATGGTGCGAAATAAACGGCATGGAAGTTAACGTACGGAAATGTAATGTTATAACATTCTCGAGGTCACTTTCACCCATTACTTTCCGCTACAAAATGTCATCATCGAGCATTGAACGGGTCATCACAATAAAAGATCTCGGTGTATACCTGAATCACAAATTAAGATTCACTATCCTTAACTATCGCCAAAGCTTTCTCGATGTTGGGATTCATACGTAGGAACACCATACCTTTCAAAGACGTGTACTGCCTGAAAACGTTATACTACTCTATAGTTCGCAGTGTACTAGAGTATGCCGTTCCAGTATGGGCGCCGTTCCATAACGTTCACATCATTGAAAGTGTACAAAAATGTTTCGTCTGCTATGCTCTTCGCCAGTTACCTTGGTCCGATCCGATACACCTTGCTGCCTACAAAGATCGTTGCCAACTCCTTCATTTGCCAACGCTCAAAAAAAGTAGAATGATTCTACAACGACTTTTAATTTTTGACATCATTTCCAACAATATCGGCTGTGCCGAACTACTTGGTAAAATTAATTTTCACGCACCGTTAAGACAAACCCGACATGTTGAGCTTCTCCCACTACAAACTCATCGGTCTCAATATGGACAGAATAACCCATTGGATATATGTTGCCGTTTATACCTGTTCCTCAGAAACGCCGATGTCAACGTTTAATGATGTTTCCTTCGTTGTGTCCCCGTTTCATATCCCTCCTATCCAAACGATAAACTTTTACTTAGTCGCGGCAATACATACACACACTCTTTACAGATGCACGGGCCGAAGGTTGTGCAGTCCACTGATTATTCAACAAGAGCCAAAGGTTGTACCGCTCATGACAACTCTACACGAGCTGATGATTGCGCCGGCTAGTGACCATTCTATCCTGGATTCCTCGAGTCGAGAAAGACGCACCACGCTAGATATGGGGTACAGACTAGGGGGGCGTTGCTGATTAATGGTCAGCTGCATCCCAATACGAAGTATCCCGTGTCGGGCACACGTACAGAGCATTGGAGAGAGCAACATCCCAATTACGAGATCACTTGTAATACTAACCTCGAGCCGACCGCGAGTAATCGGTTACATATTACTAACATAGTCTAAGCAAACATTGTCAAAATATTGAACTCCCGGCCCCGTTAGGCTGACGCCATATGAGCCTTAATAAAATATATATTTTGAATAAAAATATGTTGCCGTTTATTCAACAAAGTTGATGACCAATTTGACTTTAACATGTCTAAAAATGTGTTTAGATTAAGAATTAGTTCATAAGGGTCTGTGCGGTGTTTTCAATCGAAGGCTAAATAAATAAATAAATAAATTGACGTTAATTTGGCAAAGGAGTGAGAGTTTTTCCATCTGGTTCTATAGTTATGAAACACTGGAATTTTAGTTTTTTTAATGTTTCGCGCCTCAACACAACTATAAAGTTGAAATGGCTAGTCTTATAAATGAAGATAGTTATTGTTTTGTACACTATATACTTCAATTTAACCGGCTTCTTACATATTTCTGGAAACTCAGAAAAAATGAGTGGTTCTATAGTTGTGAAACGCAGTGTATGACATTGAATTTGGACGTCTTCGACTAGGCCATCATGCTGCTGGTTTCACATATGAATATACTTTCGTTAAGCGTTTTGATGCTTCAATGGAGCACAATTTGAATAATTTTGTGCCATATTTATGCGAAAAGCTGTCCTGAACCGAACTCTCTATTCCCGTATCACTGCTTTATTTGTTATAATTTTTTCTTGCTTATTTCACTGGTTATTTTCTAAAGGGTGTGTCACATCAAATTGCATCACGGAAAAAACGCTGTAGAAATTTAATTTTTAGGAATTATATCTTCAGCTTTCGCTTATAATCAGATAAGAGTGTATATATCACGTTGGCCATGCTTCACTGTCAATTTTTCGTAAATTTGGAAAAATGTCGTCGAACGAAAAAGAGCGTCGTGAATTAATCCTGTGCACTCATTTCGAGAATCCGGAGATGTCACATTGGGACATCGGTAAGATGCTGGGAATCGTCCAATCCACGGTCAGCAGAGTACTAAAACGATACTTCGAGAACCTAACCATCGACCGGAAGGTGAAGAACGGCAAAAATAGATGCTCCGTCAGTGAAAAAGATCACAAGCGCGTAATTAAGCAGTTTCGACGTGATCCGAGAAGTTCGGTCCGGGATGTCGCCAATAAGCTGAATTTGTCAAGTTCATTCGTCCAGCGGACCAAGCAGCGGGAGGGCCTGCGTACATACAAGGTTCAGAAGGCTCCTAACCGCGACGAAAGGCAAAACATGGTGGGGAAGACGCGAGCCCGGAAGCTGCACACCGAAATGCTGACGAAGCCGCATTGCCTGGTAATGGACGACGAAACCTACGTCAAAGCGGACTTTCGTCAGCTGCCGGGCCTGTTGTTCTTCTCCGCAGAGGACAAATTCAGCGTTCCGGAGGAGATTCGCAAGCAGCAACTATCCAAGTTTGCCAAAAAGTACATGGTGTGGCAAGCGATCTGCGCTTGCGGAAAGCAGAGCACCCCCTTCGTGATGACCGGCACGGTAAACGGGCAGGTTTAACTTAAGGAGTGCCTACAGAAGCGCTTACTACCACTATTGAAGCAGCACGAGGGCCCGAACATCTTCTGGCCGGATCTCGCTTCGTGCCACTATTCAAAGGACGTGTTGGAGTGGTACGAAACCAACGGGATCACCTTCGTGCCAAAGGAAATGAACCCGCCCAACGCGCCGGAGCTTCGCCCAATAGAGAAATATTGGGCGATTATGAAGCAGGCCCTCCGGAAGAACCCAAAAGTTGTCAAATCGGAGGCGGACTTCAAGAGAAAATGGATTTCTGTTCAAAAAAGACTACAACCTGACGTTGTACAGAACCTTATGGACGGGGTAAAGAGGAAGGTGCGAGCATACGGGCTTTGGCTCGAAGTATGAATAAAAAGAAAATGCCAAAAGTTGTTTAATAGTTTTTATTTTACTGTCTAAAATTTTCAAAAGGATCGGTCTACTGGGCGAATTTCTACAGCGTTTTTTCCGTGATGCAATTTGATGTGACACACCCTTTAGTTACTCAAACGGGCGAATGTGTTAAGCAAATCTGCATAGGCTAAGCTTCTTATCCCATGCACCTGTGTCACATAAAATCAAACAAAACAAAATTCACAATTCAAAATTCCAATCACAAGGGCATGGAAATTTCCCGCTATGTCAACCACATGTTTCAATTCGACATTTAAATAATAAATCTGACCTTCGCGGCTTTTATAATAACATGAAAGTTTGTCGTGCCTGATATTTTCAGAGGCATAGCAACATCGTCGCATCATGGAAAGTATCTTCTCCGTACACTCTTGTCTCACTCGCTCCGGAAATGAGGCTTCCCGTAGGGAACGTCTGAGCAGATTAGGACCTTTACTCCTAGCGCTTCTTTGTCGCCGCATTTTCCGCCGTCGTGGTCAATGAATATCGAGCTCAATTGTAACCGAATTTATTAACTCCCGAAAGATTCTGTCGGATCTAACATGATGTAACTTTTTTTTTGGTACATACAGGAAAGGAAGGCCACCCGGTGGTTAGGGTTGCATTTATCACCTTTAGGCTGAGAGCTTGACAACAAATGGGAGGTTATGTAAACGGTGAGCTAAAACATCATCAAGATTGATGGTATTTTGTTGTTTTTGGGTGTTATACAGGGTTTTCCATTTCGGGCTTCCGAAAGTATACAGCCCTACGCTGACAACTGTTTGACATAGCTGTCAACCAAAGCGTCATATCGTTAGTTGAATGTCTGCCATTTTACAATATGGATCGTTATAGCATCGCACAACGTGTTAAGTTTGTTAAATTATACTATAAAAATGATGAAAAACCGGCAAATGTTTTTCGAGCATTACGGACGGATTTTGGTCGTCATGGACGGCCTACAGAGCACACAATCGCTAATGTAGTGCGTAAATTCGAACAAACTGGATCCATAGCGGATATTGTGAAACCTGTGCATCATCGTAATGTGCGTTCGGCCGAAAATATTGCTGCTGTTGCTGCCAGTGTGGAAGATGACCCGAATGTTTCGATTCCACGGCGTGCTCAGCAATTTATTTATTCATTTCGTCAAACAAATGTAGATTACACACTTATACACTGATGTTACAATGTTTTCTTAGGTTAAATATTATTTTTGCGGTACATGTTTCTTTTTAGCTGTTTTTTATTCATTGTTGTGTCAATTATTTCGCAGTGCTGATTGTATATACGCATCATGCGATTGATAGGGACGTTATTTGCATAATTTGTTCGGGATGTTTTGGTTAGAAACAAATTTCGCGTTCTTAGTTGACGCCCAGGTACATAGAAATTTAGTTTTTCTAATAATTCAGCTGACTGTACTCGTTGCGAAATTAGGTCATTAACAAAAGAAAGCATTGCAAATACACGGCGTTCTTTTAGTGTTTGGATGTTTATGAGCATGCAACGTGCTTCATATGAAGGAAGTGGAAATGAGGTCCAGTTGAGTTTACGAAGTGCAAATAGAAGAAACTGTTTCTGGACTGACTCAATGCGTTCTTCATGTACGACCATATACGGGTTCCAAACGATGTTACAGTATTCCAGAATAGGCCTTACATATGTAATATATAAAAGCTTTATTGTGTATGGGTCCTGGAAGTTATGTGAGAAGCGTTTGACAAAACTTAACACACTATTCGCCAGAATTGTAGTGTTCTATGAATGTGAGTTTACAGTCCAGGACGACGCCTAGATCTCTAACTATTTCACATTTTTCTGCATTTGGATTTCCAAGACATATTACAATATTTGGTACATGTTTTTTTCTGCTAAATGTTATAGAGTTGCACTTTTTCACATTCAGTTTTAGTAGATTTTTATCACACCAAGTATGGAATACATGTATTTCGTTTCGAAATGCGTCGATGTCGTTTTCATTTCCAATTTCCGCGAAAAGCTTCATGTCGTCGGCATACACAAGTACATTGATACGCTTGAGAACGAAGGAGATGTCATTAACGTTCAGAATGAAAAGAAGAGGACCAAGATGAGAGCCTTGTGGGACTCCCGAAGTGACTTTTACTGGATTTGAAAGAGAATTTTGAAAATGAACAATTTGTTCACGGTTTGTTAGATAAGAATTGAGCCAGTTTAAGAGTCTTTGTTCCATTCCAATATTCTGCAATTTGAAGAGTAGTAATGGAATGTCGATGCGGTCAAATGCTTTACTGATGTCAGTGTAAAGAGCTTCTACGTGTTTGCCATTTTCCATTACATGCAAAATAAAAGTCACAAAAGCCAACAGATTAGTTGCAGTTGAACTGCCTTTGAAGAAGCCATGTTGCATACACATAATTCTATTCTTTACTTGTTGGAAGACATTTTCGTTGACTATTGCATCGAATAGTTTAGGAATGCAAGAGCAATTCCACGATAATTACGTACGTCAGATCTAGCGCCTGATTTAAAGATAGGTACCAAAAAAGATTGTTTCCATTTTTCTGGGAATATTCCAGTTTGTAGTGACATATTGAAAATGCAATGTAAGGGAAGGGTTCCTCAGCCAGGTTCATTAGGAATATAGGTGCTATTCCATCAGGTCCTGGTCCTTTTGTTCCGTCTAATTTTTTTAGTGCATGGCATATTTCCTGTTGTGAAAGATAGTGCACCGATATGTCATTTGGATATTCCGGTAAAAATGAAAAGTAGTTCCGATCGCGATTTTCTTCGGAAAATGTGGTATATACTTCCTGAAAGAAATTTGCAAAGAGATTACAAGTTTCGTTCGAAGAATTCCTCACATCCTCATTGAGATGCATCTGCGATGGGAAGTTATTGCTTTTGAGCTTAGACTTTACGTAATTAAAGAATTTCTTCGGGCATGATTTGACTTCAGTTTCGACCTTTCTATTGTACTCTTCGTGTGCACTTTTAATTGCTTGTCAAACTAGTCAAACACATCATTGTGGCGAATTTTGCATTTGGACTTGCACCTACATCCATATAAAGTCCAACTGGTACATAAATTAGAGCGTGGTGACCATGGAATGCGTCGGGCATACGTCGATTGGGTGAACGAACAACAGCAGCAAAATGCTGAATTTTTGCATCAAATTTTCTTCAGCGATGAGGCACATTTCGAGCTCGGTGGCTATGTGAACACCCAAAATTTCCGTATATAGGGCTCAGAAAATCCACACGTGATTGTTGAGAGGCCATTGCATCCGCCAAAAGTCACTGTTTTGTGCGCATTATGGTCTGGTGGAGTCATCGGGCCGATTTCTTTGAAAATGAGGACGGCGAGACGGTAACTGTGAATGGTGAGCGCTATGGCCGCATGTTAACCGATTTTTTTTGCCACAAATTGAAGATATGGATACGGATGACATGTGGTTTCAGCAGGACGGCGCCACGTGCCACACAACACGACCGAACATGGCCATATTGCGAACGAAATTTGAGGGACGCCTAATTTCGCGTTTTGGTGATGCCAATTGGCCGTCCAGATCATGCGATTTGAACCCGCTAGACTTTTTTTGTGGGGTTATGCGAAAGACCGTATCTATGCCAACTCCTGTTACCTGTTCCGGATCAAGGTGTGCGAGGAAGCCCTAGGTGGACATTTTATTGATGTTGTATTTCACACATAATGGCATAAACCAAACTTTAATTTGAAATAAAAGTTTCATCGAAATTCGAATTCTAAGTGAGTTTTATTTCAATTTACTTTCGGAATTTAAAGTTGGAAAACCCTGTATTATCGGAGCTTTGCTTTTGGTTGTTTGTATTCGAACGAACAATTACGTTGCTTTCATAACGGTCGCATGAACACAAGTCATCAGTCATTCTTTGTTCCCTGATTCCAACCAGAGAAAGGAAACAAAAAAAAACCCACAAAAAACAAAAACGCTGGATGGATGCTTTGGGATATTCGCACACTTGTCTACCCTTGTTAAATATGGAATAAAGTCAACATCTCATTAGTGGAATCATTTTATTTCATTTGTTGAGCATTTGATAAGGTTTGCATAAGCTCAGGAAAATTATCAAAATTTTCCTGAACTTGGTGGAAGCCGACCACACTCGATGCGACATATTTCCTACAAGATAACACCAATTTCCTGTCTCAAATGATTGGTTATCATGTATCAAAACTATCACTAGCCACACATACATGATCATTAACATGACATTGCTTTATAGGAATGACAGTAGTAATGAGCGCGCGACAAAGTTGGATTTTCTGATATCACCATTAACGTAAAAGGGAAAGGATTCATAATAGTAGCGTAATGTACTCTGGTGGTCCTAAACCAAGGTGTTGACATCTACAAAAGTTTTGAATTACAATGGACAAGCAATGGGATGAAGGTGGCCACAACGTTCGCAATGGTTCAATCATGTTCTACACTGATGGGTCGAAAATGGGAATCAGAACAGGTGCCGGAGTGTATGGTCCCAGAACAAACATCTCTGTGGCTATGGGAAACTGGCCAACAGTTTTTCCGGCAGAAATAACTGCAATAATAGAATGTTTAAATGTCTGCCTCAAAAGAAAATAAAGACATGCTAACATATCCATATTCTCAGACAGTCAAGCGGCGCCTAAAGCTCTAAATCCCTTGGAATTGCTCTTCAAAAATTGTCTGGGAATGCATTTCCCTTCTACGGCAATTAAGACAGATAAGTTCGGTACAATTGTACTGGATTCCTGGCTATTGCGGTATAGAGGGCAACGAGCGAGCAGATGAACTTTTCAGGAACGGCTCAAACTCACCATTCACTGGTCCAGAACCATTCTGTGGACTTTCTAACTGTGTGTTGAAAAGTGAGCTGAATAAATGGGAAGACCGGGAAGTGACAGCCAATTGGATGGCTGCAAAACTTAAACAGGCGAGAAAATTTATTACGCCGAGTATTAAAATTATTCAACAGCTGCTAAGCCTTGATAAGAAAAACTTCAGCACATTCACTGGTCTTGTAACAGGACACTGCCCGAGTAAATACCATCGTAAAAACATAGGTTTAGCACAAGATGATATTTGTCACTTTTGTAATGCCGAATATTTGCTCTGTAACTGCGGAGATCTAACTAGACGCAGACTTCAACACCTTCATAAAGCTATTATGGAGCCCAAGGAAATTTGGTCTGCGTCGCCGATTAGGTTTATAAATTTCCTCAAACAGATTATTCCAGATTGGCACCTATCTCGCTATAGCTTTCAGTTTACTGCTTCATCAATAATCAGTAGATAAGCTTGAAGTGTATTATATAAAAGGGGTATACCACAATAGTTCAAAATAATGAACGCAGTGGTTCAAAAAAAAATCAGTTCAAGAAACCGATTTAATTGTTTAAAGATTAAAGAAAATGGTTGCTAAATGTTCTTTGAATACTCAAAACATTTTCTTTCGAACCTTCTTCATCTATCAGTAAACGTCATTATAAGGACAAATCAAATCAATTTTTTTAGAATGAAAAACTATTATCAGAAAAAAAATCCCCCAGGATTCTTTCATTGCTCACAGGACACTTTTCAATCTAATAATTAGGATATTTGTATGATACAGGAAAGTTAATTTTCATTGAAGGGGTATTCTAGTGTAGAAGCACGAATTACGGACTTCTTTTCGAACTTCGAAAAAATAAAACAAAGAATATTTTTACCATCCATTATATCATCATTTGTTTGTTTCTACAATAAAACAAAAATCAAACGGAAAAAAATATTCATAAATAGAACAATTACAAGCTGGTGAAGTGAGGGAATTCAGAAAAACGTTGTGCTATGGCGTACACTATTCCAGGACTTCTGGTTATCTGAAACAGAAAACGAACAGTATCAGCATCAGTAAAGTTGTCGCTTTCGCATGAACCTCGGACAAGCCAAAAACATGTTTTTCGACAAAAAACATGTCAGTTTGAAAAAAAAACTAGTTTCGAGAAAAACGCGTTTGAAGTTAATTGTTATAGCCGTACTGTATTAGATACCGCATCTTCAGAATGGCTATAGCTCGGTAAATAATGGGATTTTCGAAAAATCCTTTCTAGGGTGTATTCTTGAGTGTGACCAAATGTAACCGGTCATTTGAATCTGACTGAATTTAAATAGATTTGCTAATCTATAATCATTTTTCGAGAAATAAAAACCTTTTCTCCGAAAACAAATAGCATACCTTTTCACTCTCATGACATTATCTAAATAGAACGTTTCGACTTTCAAAAGTAGTGAAAAGAGATCTGCATGGTGGCGTACGAATTCGAGTTTGTGTCACTGTATAAATTATAGGGGAAAAGTGATGCATTAATTTGCTTGCTAATAATAGGCATATGGGGTTCCATCATCGCGATGGCATAGATTTGAATTAAAATTTGACGGGCTGTATTTGCATACCGCTAACTGCAATTCGTTTATCGAGAGCCGCACGTGTATCAGGGCGAAACACGTGACACCATGATGATAAAGCACAACTTCGTTATATTCATGCTTATTCCCAAATTCCATCCTACTAGGTCCAACCAGTAACATGTGGAAGCTATTTCACCGGATTGCCTGAAATGGGGAGCCTCCTGCAGTCATGGAAGAGGAAGTGAATATGTATGTCTTCGTTTAAGGAGAACATTATAATATGCAAAATTGGTTATTTGATTTCAGCGTATCTACTGAATGCGGATTGTTATATGTATATCATGTTTGCTTGTAGGCAGTAGCGTAGTGTAGGGAGCGAAGGGGGCGGTCCGCTTGACTATGATGTGTATAGTATATTGAAATAAAATAATGGTTTTAAATGAAGGTTATCGGTTATTACTTATGGTATTATCTAACAAAATAAGGCACTATGGAAACGTCCATGTTATAGAATCTTGGTTTTTTTTTTGACGTAGAACTACGTCTTTCAGGAAGGGTGCCAAATCAGAAAAAAGGTCACGTTTTTATGAAATAAAGCTAACGTTAATAACTATTTTTACTGTGAACGAATTCTCATAATTGGCATACCAATCGAATCGGAAATTTTCTAAGATTTTTTTGATATGCTACACATTACAATTCGCTTACCTCTAAACGGTTTAAATTCATGAAAACTGGAAGAATTTCCTTTTGCCATACATTTGCTCTGTCGATTTGTGTGCTAACCCTGCCCGTATTTCGAATGCTTATAACTCGAACATTTCTTAACAGATTGGAAAGATGTTTGCAGCAATTGATAGGAAATATTTCTACGCGTCTATCACAATTTATAAAATGTTATTTTTCATCAGATGGACAATAGAATAACTGTAAAATGTCTAGCGTTATCTTAGTTAGGGCTTCCAAGTTTTGATAGACCCGATTTACGGTTTCCCCAACACAGACTTCAAAATCGATGTACCTGTGGAAATCCGCTTTGCAAATATACATGCAAGTTGGGGGTATTTTTGTTCCCACCGAGTTTTCCTAACACGGATTTCTAAATTAATGTGCCCGGGGGAATCTGCTTTGTCAAAACATGCAAGTCGAGGGTGTTTTTTTTCCAACTGAACTGTGTTTCCCTAACCCGAACTTCAAAATTAATGTGCCTAGGGGAATCCGCAATATCAAAACATGCAAGTCGGGGGTATTTTTTCCCACTAAGCTGTGTTTCCCTAACACTGACTTCAAAATTAATGTGCCTGGGGAGTCCGCTTTGCAAATACATGCAAGTCGGGGGTATTTTTTGGTCTTGAATATTTTTGTACTCGCTTGACCTTGTGCAGACCAGAATATGTTTCCCTAAAACGTATTTTTAAACTGAGAAGCCCGGGAAAATCGTCATTTCAGATACTAGAGGTGAATGAACTTTCGTGGTTCGAGAACTACGTAAACATGAGATGTGGAATAATTTCAGAGGGAAAAGTAAAATACAACGATCGTTTGACAATTCTTCCGTTCACATATTTTTGTAGTCCTAGACATCATATCAAACGTAAAAGGACGTTCATCAAATTTATTTGCAACGAAGAACATAATCTATTACAAAAATTTCGATGGATTCTAAAATAATATTCGAAGTGGATTGCATAATATAATTGCGTAGTTCTACGTCGAAAATATGCGGTCGTGTCCTAGATACAACCCCTTACAATTTTTCGTTTTGGCGTTTTGGGAACTGCATATTTGAATAACGACATCCTTCAACAACTGGAAGGTCAGGGTTTCGTTTTCATGAAGTCCAGTTCGCAGGCTATCGACCGCACCAACCATGTCAGGATCAAATCAAGGAGTTCAGTTTTTGAAAAAAAAAACTGCAAGCATCTACAGTGCGTAACATTATTAGAGCTGATTAATCTGTTTATTCGTTTTTCGCAGCTTCAACTGATCGCTGAGGAATGTTTCTGTGCCACACAGATGTATTGTTAAAAGATTGTCGCAAATTCGATGAAGTGCTCATTATACTGCTGTGGAACCAATTTATGGGGTGATCAGCGACTCAAATACTGGATCAAGTGCACGGTCCATCCTACCAGAAGTTTATGATTTAATTCTTCTGTGTTATCTGTACTTCTGATGCGTTGTACCGCATGACGTAGATCTAGCGCAGAATATTTGCAAACCAAAGGACCATATCTGAGTAACGTTGTAACTAGACTCGATGCACTGGTAATTCTTCTCGCTGATGAAAGGAACAGTCTAGTCGAAATGGCTATTAAGAAGGCTTTATTAAATACATTAATTAAAAATTTGCTACTGGAAGGAGAATTCCTAATATACATCTAGATAGCTAGATACGATAAAATGAGTAAACCAAGCGAAAGATCTCCCGGACCCGGGTCAACAATGAAGGAGGGAATTATTCTCATCGGAAATCACAAGAATGGTCAAAATCGCCTAAAGAAGAAGTCGAATTTTTTTAAGCTCGACTTATGAGTATCTGACAGCACACTGAAAACGCCGATTTGACAAACTGGCAACTATGAAGTTGTTTACGAAGGAAGCGAGTTTTTGCTAGAAATACCAAGACTCCGTAGACATTTGAAGGCCACTGAAACTAACCTCAATGATGTCAATCACTAGATTGCATTGAAGTGGGACTTCCAAGTGTCGCTCCCAAATCTTACTTGGAAGCAGAATTTGAATTTTAAGCTGTGAAACTGTTTGAAGCTTGATTAAAATTTGTGAACAACGATAGGACAGGCATGCTTAACACGTTCCATTGAGCACCCAATGTTACGGACAGCTGAGGCTTATCGCGGATCGAGTTACAGATCCATAAGATAAGCAATATTTGAGATTATATTTAGAAAAGACCTCCAAGCGAGGTATAGAAACGTTTAGAAAGGACCAATGTAAGGCAATTAAAAGATGTAAGAGCTCAAGTGTTTTGTTAGGCTAGAAAACGCTTGTAGTTCGAAATTATTGCCGGTCATAAATTCAGAATGGACGAATATTTAAATAGCGTCCGGTAAACAATTTAATGCATGCATCATTTAGGATGCATTTTTATTACCCTTTTCCATCCCTAGCTGCGCTCAGCCAGATACACCAGCAGGGTGTAATAAAATAAAAGGATGTTATTTAGAGCGAAGGATGGAAAGGGGAAATCCAAGAATAAGATAGGCGCACCGACGAGGTGCTATAAACTTAAGGTATTTTCTTAGGGTAGTGCAGCCGTCTCAGACTGCACGTTACCATACGCTAGAAGAAGGGACAAGGAAGGTAGATGATCTAAACGAAACCGATATGTTATCGGTTTTCAAGAGAGAGAGAGGAGATGTTCCTCGTCAATCTTAGTTTAAGGAACCATGTATATATTGTGAAACTTTTGAATAAATTTTTTAGTATTGTAACAGAACTCACGCGAAAGCGTTAAAATTTTTCTTTCAATAGAGAAATTTTTCATGGTGGCTCCAGAGAGGAGCAGTGAAGATTTCCAAAGTGGAAAAAAGTGAAACTCGCGAACTCTTCTCGACAGTGGATGCGAGAAGTGATAATTCGCGAAAATTTATCGGCAGTGGATGCCAACAGTGTTAATCGCGAATAAAAAGTCTTTTTCAAAGTTAATTCGCGAACTATTCATCGGCAGTGGATGCCAACAGTGTTAATCGCGAATAAAAAGTCTTTTTCAAAGTTAATTCGCGAACTCTTCAAATAGCAGTGGATGCCAAAAGTGAAACTCTTCTCGGCAGTGGATGCGAGAAGTGATAATTCGCGAAAATTTATCGGCAGTGGATGCCAACAGTGTTAATCGCGAATAAAAAGTCTTTTTCAAAGTTAATTCGCGAACTCTTCAAATAGCAGTGGATGCCAAAAGTGAAACTCTTCTCGGCAGTGGATGCGAGAAGTGATAATTCGCGAAAATTTATCGGCAGTGGATGCCAACAGTGTTAATCGCGAATAAAAAGTCTTTTTCAAAGTTAACTCGCGAACTCTTCTCAGCAGTGGATGCGAGAAGTGATAATTCGCGAAAATTTATCGGCAGTGGATGCCAACAGTGTTAATCGCGAATAAAAAGTCTTTTTCAAAGATAATTTGCGAACTCTTCAATCGGCAGTGGATGCCAAAAGTGTTTCTTTCAACCGAAATAAACATTGTGAATTGATTAAGAAACCGGCAGTGGATGCCAAAAGTGTTCCTTTCAAACGGAGACAAATATAAGTGAATTAACCAGCAAAAACCTTAAGCAGCAGTAGACGCAGCAGCACCAGCAGTAGCACCACCAGAGGTGACAACAACATCCGAGCCAGAAGGCCTCCCAGGACAAGGAGAGAATCGCCCAAGCACCAACACGGAAAGACGGAGATAGGACCGGATCAACAAAAAAGGTGTGATTTTTCCATTTTAGTTTAGTCATGTCTTATCAATTCATTAGGAATAAGAATGGCAATTGCCGCTTGTGCAATGAGCCTGATTCTAGGGACGATTTAGTCGCGTGCGATGAATGTGACCGATGGTTCCATTTGACATGCGCAGGCCTAAATAAAAAACCTAAACAAACAGAAAGATGGATATGCCCCAAATGCAAGACCATAGAGAACGAATTGTTAAGACTTCAAAAAACACAACCAACACCAATAGAAGAGATGATGAATATCCATAGAGAATCTATGCGGGCTCTAGTAGAAACTCTTAAAATTAAGAACGAGGGTAGAGAAGAAACCCCTGATTCAAATAGACTGTTACACCGGCAATCTCTCTTAGACCTCCCCTATTTTGATGGGTCATATAAGATATGGCCTAGATTTAAAATAACGTTCGAAGAAACTACCCTTCAAGGAAACTTTTCCGATTTAGAAAATATAAATCGTTTACAGAAATATCTCAAAGGAGACGCGCTGAAATTAGTGAGCGCTCTTTTAATCGATAAAGCTAATGTTCCAAAAATAATGGAAAAACTAAATCTACGGTTCGGAAATCCCGAAACCATTTATTCGAATTTATTGAAGGAAATGCTAAATGCGAGGAATCCACATTTTGGATCACCCCAAACAATGATTGATTTTGTAACATCGCTTGATTGTTTCGTGACAAATATAAAAATACTAAAACACGATGAATATCTCAATGATCCTAGATTGATTCGTGATTTAGTTTTAAAACTTCCAAACGACTTGCATCATCAATGGATCAAGTTTGTAGCTGATACAAAGAAAACAAGAGATATAATTGATCCATTTATACCGACGCTAGAGGACCTTTATAATTGGTTAAAACCTCAAGAAGAGTTGGCCACGATGCTACAGTCGGAGAGGAAAGAAAAACCTCATAAGAGCGGATATCTGAATACACATGCTGTAAAGGAACAAAAATATAGGCCGAAGCGCCTACCAAAGTGTTTCGCATGCCGAAACGAGCATAAGACATCAGAATGTTCAATTTTTAAAAATATGAACGTTCAACAAAGGAGTGATTTTATTTTTAAACACAGGCTATGTTTAGCATGTTGTAATTATACAAACCACATGGCAAAAGATTGCAGGATCGCAAAGCCTTGTGGAATCGATGGATGCAAACTTAGACACCACGCATTACTGCATAGAGCAACTCAGAGAGATGCTAACCTTAATAATACAGAAAGCGTTAATTGTCATGTAAATAAAGAGAACAAAATACTGTATCAAATCCTTCCAGTTACATTGGGCTGCGGAAAAAAGGAAATTAAAACTTTCGCATTTTTAGACCCTGGGTCATCAGTAAGTTTGATTCACGCTGATATTAAAAATAAACTTGGAACACAAGGGCGTAACAACCCCTTAACGCTGGTTTGGACTAATGGCGAAACTCAGCAAGAACTAGATAGTGAAGAAATTTCCCTAAGTATACAAGGATGCAATAATCAACGTTATAACATACATAATTTGAGGACTGTGTCGGAATTATCTCTTCCCTCACAGTCAATGAATATTCATGAATTACGACGAGAATACAATCACTTAGAAGATATAACTCTCGAAGGATATGAAAATGCTATGCCAAAAATACTGTTAGGTTTACCGCATTCGTTTTTGATAAGCGGTAGGGAGACGCGATCAGGTAAATTTAATGAACCAGTCGCACAGAACACTAAACTCGGATGGGTTTTGTTCGGGCAAACTAACGAACATAAAAAATTGAAAGGACACGTGCTGATGAACGACGAAATTGATTCATCAGATTATTTCAATAAAATGATGGAAAATTATTTTAGCCTAGAAGATTTCGGGATAAAAGTACCTGTAAAAACCTTGATGTCTAACGATGAAAAAAGATCGATTGATATCATGAATTCCACTTTGAAATATGAAGAAGGAAGTTATGAAATTGGGCTGCTTTGGAAACAGGAGGATGTACAATTTCCGCATAGCTATCAATCAGCCATGAACAGACTACGTGGTCAAGAATCAAAAATGCGTAAAAATCAATGTCTACGTAAATGGTATGTTGAGAAAATAAAGGAATATGAAACCAAGGGATACGCTAGAAAACTCACTCCCACATAACAGCAGCAACGTGATCCAAAAATATTTTACTTACCGCACTTTACAGTTGTGAACCTAAATAAACAGCCCATAAAGCCACGGCTTGTTTTTGATGCCGCTGCTAAGGTTAAGGGAGAGTCCCTAAACACGAATTTATTACAAGGCCCGGATGCAACGACGTCGCTATTTGGAGTGTTAATACGATTTAGAGAAGGAAAATTTGCGATAACTGGAGACATCAAAGAAATGTTTCATCAAGTTAAAATAAGAAAGGAAGATCAAAATGCCCAAAGGTTTTTATTTAGGGAAAACTTTGACGAAGATCCCGACGTGTATGTGATGCAAGTGATGACCTTTGGAGCTACCTGCTCGCCCGCATGCGCACAGTTTGTTAAAAACACAAATGCTGAGAAATTCAGAGAAAGTCATCTTCAGGCAGTAGAGGCCATTCAAAACAACCATTACGTGGATGACTACCTAGATAGTTTCGACGATTTAGAAAATGCCTCAAAAATTGTGAACGAAGTTATTACCATTCACAAATATGGGCACTTCAATATCAGAAATTTTATATCCAACAGTAATGAGCTATTGGGACAAATCCCGGAAGAAAATAGAACGGAAGTTAAAGAAGACTTATTAGGAAAATTTGAGGAATCATATGAAAAAGTACTCGGAGTGTATTGGGATACAAAAAAGGATTTTATTCGCTACAAGGTGGATATTCCTGTTACACAGGAGTTTACGAAACGAAAACTGCTTTCACAAAGCATGAGTGTTTACGATCCACTTGGTTTATTATCACATATAACAATTCAATCTCGAATTCTAATGCAGGAGCTCTGGAAAAGTGGAATAACATGGGATGAACAATTAAACCCAGCACTAAAGAAAAAATGGGAGAACTGGCACACAAAACTGGAAGAAGCAAGAGCAATAAGAATACCACGTTCATATGCCAATTCTTCTCACCCAAAAGAACGAGAACTACATGTCTTCGTTGATGCATCTGAGAATGCTTATGCAGCAGCAGTATACTTAAGGAGTGTATATGAGTCACACATTGATGTCAATATCGTGGCTGCCAAGGCAAGAGTCGCACCAACTAAAATGCTTTCCATACCACGACTCGAATTACAAGCCGCTGTATTAGGAAGCAGATTGGCTAAGACAGTAAAAAACGAGCTACGTCTATCAATAGATAGAGTAGTATTTTGGTCAGATTCCAAAACTGTATTAGCATGGATTCGTTCAGAACCACGCAAGTACAAACAGTTTGTTGCCTTACGGATAGGAGAAATATTAGAAACCACATACGTAAACCAGTGGAAATGGGTGAATAGTAGGAATAATCCAGCGGATGAAGCTACGAAATTATCAAATAGTAATTCAATCTGGTTTACAGGCCCACAGTTCTTATATGATAATGAAGAAAACTGGCCAAATGAAGTTCAGAGAAGCGACACTGACGAAGAATTAAGACCACTGCACACTATTCAATCGAAAGAGTTTAGTGGTCTGAAAAGCATTCACATAAATTGGTGTTCGGATTTTGTGAGATTGAAGCGTTCTGTTGCAATTGCATTCAAATATATCGATTGGCTGAAATCAAAATGCAGGAACCAAAGCTTCAATAAAAATATTGACAAGGAGGACCTGGATTATGCTGAGCTCGTTTTAATATATAAGGCTCAATGGGAGTCATATCCCAAAGAAATGGAACTCTTACAAAATAAAATGAAAATTCATAAGGGAAGTGAAATTCGAGCACTTAGCCCGGAAATTTGCACGGATGGAATAATGAGATCAAAGGGACGTATTGAGAACGCTAACTGTTTACCAACTTCAGCCAGAACACCTATCATTCTGTCCTACAAGCATTATGTGAGCACTTTGATATTACGTCATTATCACGAAAAATATCGACATAAAAACCTGGAGACTGCCATAGCGGCAGTGCGACAAAAATTCTGGATAACAAACATCAGAGTTGCTATTAAGACAGTTAGAAGGAAGTGCCAATTTTGTAAAAATATGTCTGCGGAGCCAATTCCTCCAATGATGGCAGCCCTACCACGTTCTAGAACTACACCATATTGTAAGCCATTCACGTATACAGGCACAGATTATTTCGGCCCTTATGGCGTGTCTATTGGAAGACGCACTGAAAAACGTTGGGGATGTTTGTTTACTTGTATGACAACAAGAGCAGTACATCTCGAATTAGCACAAGATATGAGCTCAGACTCTTTTATTATATGTTTCCGAAATTTACAATATCGTAGAGGTAAAGTGCAAGAGTTGTTCAGCGACAATGGAACTAATTTCATTGGAGCAAGAAACGAATTTGAGAAAATTCTTAGAAGGCTATCAGACGACGGAGTCAAATGGCATTTTAATCCTCCCGCTTCACCGCATTTCGGTGGAGTATGGGAAAGAATGGTGAGAGAAGTTAAAAGCCTTTTACCTCAAAAACAAGAAACCATACCAGAGTATGAACTTAGAACCATACTAACCGAAGTTGAATTCCTCATTAACAATCGCCCGTTAACGCATATTCCTTTAGATACAGAAGACGATGAGGTTTTAACTCCTAATCACTTTCTGTTAGGTTGCGCTGGTGAAGCTGTCATTACGATCGACGACGTTTCCAAAGCAGAAGCAACTCGTCAACACTGGAAAAGAGCGCAATCAATTGTTAAGGGATATTGGAATCGGTGGATAAAAGAATACCTCCCAACCCTAACTAAAAGAAATAAATGGTTGGAGAAGACTAAACCTATAAAGGTAGGGGATATCGTGGTTTTTGCCGATGAAGAAAAGAAAGGTAAATGGCATAAGGGCAAGGTGATAAGAACAACAACTAATATGGATGGGCAAGTTAGATCCGCTACCGTGGAAACAATTAAAGGTGAAATTACTAGACCAGCTGTAAAATTAGCAGTATTAGATGTAAGTAAGAACAATGAAATCGAGAGCTCAAAAGATACCACTATTTCCTCACCACCTCTTAACTTTGTTGGAGTAATTAAAAGTGCCCCAGGGAGTAAAGAGGAAATTAAGGGACCGCGAAATCCTCAAGAATGGGGAGTAAGAAAAACGGTTAACATCGAGCATGTAAAAGAGCTGGCGTCAAAATTGAAACCGAAGCCACAAACAAAAAAGAAAGTCATAGGTAAAATAAGACCATATACCGGCACGATACAAAAGGCTATCGTAACCGCAATGGCAATTCTAGTACTGGTAAATTTGACAAATGCCGTCAACATCCAGCCTATTGAGGAAGGGGGTTTAATGTTTGATCATGTTGGGTCATGTATAGTAAAGCGAGGAATTTGGAGGACAAATATTGTATCCAACTTAATTCCTAACGACGATATTTCTATGCTAGACTCTATTCATTCGAACTTAGAAAGAACCTTGAAGTTCATGGGGAATGTAACTCAAGACAGCGCCTTGACAGAACTTGTAATGTCGATAGAACGACAATGTAACAATGCAAAACAAGAAATAAATTTTTTATCACGATCAAAAAGGAGTCGTGGAATACTTGGGTTTTTGAAAGACCTGTTATTTGGGAGTAATGATGTGGAAGACGAAGTACAGTCTTTGCGTATTCACGAAGAGCAAAAACTTCATGATATCTCACAAACCATGAGACTATTGAATCAAAGAAGCAAAAATATGGGAGATGAATTAAGCGTAAGAATTCGTAGACTAAATGAAGGAATGTTATCTTTGAAGGGAAAGTATTCCGAAGAAAGAACTAATATATTCGCAAGAAAATGTTTTGAGACCACAACGTTAGCTTTGCAATTGATTGATGGCATAACTCGAAAATACAGGATAATTAAGACTCACCCTTTAGCCGAAAATGAAATGCAAAAGGCAATTCAAAATATAAAGAAGCAATTACCAGAAGGATACTCAATCCTTAGAGACCCACTTGCAGTTAAATACAACATTAAAATTGAAAATGGAACAGTAAATATAATAATGGAAAATGTAATTATTAATAAGGAAAACTTCGAAGTATTCAATGTAATCCCTATTCCTGAAAATGGAAGTGTTATAAAAATAGATCACCATGTAATAGCAATTAATAATAAACATGAATTTTTTTACCCAGATGGAAATTTAATAAAGCTTAATGAAAGTCATTATGTGGTAAATCAGCCAGAATTAACCAGAGTTCCAGATTGCATAGCTGGAGCATTACTTCATGAAACGATAAAACAAAAATGCTCAACAAAGATGATGGAAGAACCATACACCATGTTAACAAAATTGAATAAGATCAACTCTATATTGTACACAACGAGCGACCCTAGCAAGATAATAATCCATTGTAATAATGTAGCCATGTCACCGCCTTATAAGAACGCGATCATAGAACTGTTCCCAGATTGTAAGATCCTAACAGAAAAAACTATTCGTTATGCCCAAATATCTGGACATAACGGGGAAGCTAGAATATTTTTTAAACCTATTCAGAAACTACCATATGTACTAGAAAAACCAAACATAAATGAAAATTTGAATACAACTATCTCGAGTAGAAATCCATATGAAAAGGTAGATATAAAGGATACAGTAATACCTGAAGACGATTTTATAAAAAAGAAACACGTATATACATTTGGAGGTACCATAACTGTTATTTCAATGATTATAATAGTAGGAATTTACGTATACATAAAATTAAAGAGAAGAAGTAATAGACAAAATAATAGAAGAAATGATGATCCGCCTTCGTTATTAGACATGATACGGCTAAATAGAGTTCAGGAAGAATCAAGAAATATTCCTATTATTTTAAACCGTGATAGTTGTCTATAATTGAGTAAATCTATGTAGTAGATTTACGGAGTCCGGAATGTTACGGACAGCTGAGGCTTATCGCGGATCGAGTTACAGATCCATAAGATAAGCAATATTTGAGATTATATTTAGAAAAGACCTCCAAGCGAGGTATAGAAACGTTTAGAAAGGACCAATGTAAGGCAATTAAAAGATGTAAGAGCTCAAGTGTTTTGTTAGGCTAGAAAACGCTTGTAGTTCGAAATTATTGCCGGTCATAAATTCAGAATGGACGAATATTTAAATAGCGTCCGGTAAACAATTTAATGCATGCATCATTTAGGATGCATTTTTATTACCCTTTTCCATCCCTAGCTGCGCTCAGCCAGATACACCAGCAGGGTGTAATAAAATAAAAGGATGTTATTTAGAGCGAAGGATGGAAAGGGGAAATCCAAGAATAAGATAGGCGCACCGACGAGGTGCTATAAACTTAAGGTATTTTCTTAGGGTAGTGCAGCCGTCTCAGACTGCACGTTACCATACGCTAGAAGAAGGGACAAGGAAGGTAGATGATCTAAACGAAACCGATATGTTATCGGTTTTCAAGAGAGAGAGAGGAGATGTTCCTCGTCAATCTTAGTTTAAGGAACCATGTATATATTGTGAAACTTTTGAATAAATTTTTTAGTATTGTAACAGAACTCACGCGAAAGCGTTAAAATTTTTCTTTCAATAGAGAAATTTTTCACCCAACAAGAGAGCGAAAGCACAATTAACGGAAAACGCTTGTACAATATAGGTCTCAGCTCCCAAAGATATTTGTATGAAAACGAGACGATAGTCTGAAATTCGGTATAAAGTAGTCACATTTTGAGATCTCAAAATAAACCATAAGACCTACCCGTGAAAATTCTGTGATTTCTTATTCGTCTTACCTAATATATTAATAAGTATGTTTCTTGTTTCGATAAAGTTCATTTTTCATTCGAAAACAAAAACAAAAGAATTAATAACAAAGTGTTATTGGAGGGATAACACCCTAGAAACCCGCCCCGGGTGTCATCCGGTCACGCTACACTACTGCTACGCTAATCATAATCTGGCATTTTTGGGTTTTCCGTGTATTCCTACAACACGGAAAACCCAAAAATGCCAGATTATGATTACCACACTTACACAAATGCTTCTTTTATTCCGACAACAGGTGTGTTTGCCAAAAATGTGTTACGACTTCATACAGTGTAAATAAAATCATTTCATCCTCCACACGCAACAGGCTCGAATCGAAAGCATTGTTGGTGGCAGTGAAACCGCCCCCGTTTATATATCTTTTCAGACTTTCAGGAAACAACTTACGATTGGAGGGTGTCGTGGAAGCGTAATAAAACAACCCTCGTATCTCAAATTTGCCACTAAATTGTTAGTGGGAAGGCAAGATAGAAAAAAACATCTAACACACATTTGGTTCATAGGTTTTCTCTATTCTACCCGGAATAACTTTCCCCGATATAATGCTTCCGATGTTTTTTTTAACCCCGATTCGGATTTTTCGTAAAGTTGAAGAAAAGTCTTTCCTGTCGGTTTTCGCGCTACATTAAATTCTCGTCAAGCGGAGATTTTGCAACAAATTGTTTAAAGTTGCATCTAAAATACAGATAGCATGTAGAACTTCTGAATGAATGATATCGTACTGTGAATGGCCGCTCTCGAACTTAGGCGTTTGGCTCGTTGGCCTGAAACAGTCTCGACTCCATATACTGGAGTCTAGTTGACCATATTTGTTTGTTCAACTATCATATCCATTGAGGGGATACCAGAAAGTCAATTTGGTGTTCATTTCTCAAATGCCTGTATATTTCAGTGAATAAGGTAAATTTCTTTTTTATGCATATGCCACAATGGGATTGTTGGTGTTGACAAATTAAATTATTGACACATACTATTAATCACGATATGCACTCAACTCAGAAACAATAGTTTTTGGCAATAGGAAGGTATTCATTTGCACGGAGTGGCCTTAGTTTCATTCGCTCTTTTCGCTCCGTCATGATGATATCCGTTACAGTTGTTCACTAAACAATCATATAAATCACAGCCCCAACTTTCATCGAAACCAACAATTATGAACACACATAAAACACCCTTCTACCCCATTCTCCATTGATATAACCAACAAACCTTGAATGGAATAGAATTACTTTGCACATTATGGATGCCCATGGGGCGCATATACACATTTCTGGTAATCGTGAAATCATCTTAACGTCTCTTGGATAAACTTGCACGCTGTAAAACATTGAATCACTCTTTACGACTGGGTGCTATTAACGGTTTCGCATTTTCACTCAACACCTCATACGGCTGGAAAACGTTGAAAAATGCTCCATTATCATCTTTTCTCATCTCTTTCACGGCTGGGTGACAGCGAAGACGTTTCATTCTCCAGCAGTAGTGTACACAACAAATGCGTAGTTATTCGGAGAAAAAAAAAATACAAATAATCCTGAATGAATTAACTTTTTTCTGGCGTTTGAGCAATGATGTTTGTGACGTGAGATTATGAATCTTCAACAACACTCCCATCATCGGCACGGTTGTTGCTTCTGCTTCTGAGTCTGCAGATCACGTAGCTCGCATTCCAATTTGTCTGTTGAATGATAACATCGTTCGAGGAGGGATTGTGTATATTATAAGAGCCTGTACAAATAGCAGTGTTTTTTTTTCAGAAACATGAATAATACGAAACGTGTGTTTGGAAACGATCGCCTCTCGGCGCACGACGTTGAACGAGTTTTCTATATTGTTTCTTCTCCAGAAATATTGGCTTCGAGACGAAGCTGTTTAAAATCGTATAAAAATATAATAAATGAGTATCATCGTCCACTGTGAATTATCGATGGTTTTATATACTTAGCGTCATTCGATCAAGCTAGAAGTATCGATTCCTCACCGTAGGCCATACACTCTACAAAATTGAATTTTCATATTCCGCCTTTTGCGTCTCCCAATCCCATGATCAGGGCTTGACAATCTTGAAACTAAAATGACTTTTTTACTTCTTCTTTCCTCTTCAGTCAATTTCGATTTCGATTGTGTGTATTTACTACGCATACTGAAGTATCGATTCTTTAATGTCGTTTTCGATTCTTTAATTGTCGTTTCCGCAGACACTTTCACTTGACTATTCAAACTGCCTTATTCATTATTCACATTCAGTTTCACATGTGAAAGGACGTTGCTTTCAATTGAAACTTTCATTCGATACAACTTCTCCAAACTGGATTTTCCCGGACCGTCCTTCAAAAAAAGTAGAATTAATAGAGGTCCATGAAGGCATATTAGCCTTACAGCCAGCTCCAACAAATGATTACACCTGCTGGCCTGTTATAGTAATACGAGTGAGTTTTTTTTATTAGTTTGGAAAACATAAATTAGTTTTAAAGACTCTAATATGATTTTTAAACATCAAAAATCTTTTCTTTGTCGATTTTGGTACTTGATTTCATGTAAAACATTGTTCTTTTGTTGAAAAAACTAGTTTGGAAATAGTGTATACTATTGATGCTTGCTTCTTAGCATTTTGCTAAGGAATATGTGATCAAAAATATGAGATTTTCATACTGTGAAGCTGCTGTTTTGATGCAAATACGGTGCAAACGCATACATTACAACCATCTTGATAATGTAATCCAACCAATTTATTCGATTTTATCGAAATAAACTTGTATTTCTGTATAACCATAATTGGTACAATTTTACATCTATGTGCTAATTATCGAAACTGCCCTGTTCCTATTTGGTTGTACGTTGTTATGTTATGGTTGTTATGCGTGTCCGACCGGAGTATATATTTTTTTGGTCCACTCTGTTGAAAATTAAATCTTAGAGGAATGGGTTAATATCCTTTGTTCAGTTTCTGAAGAGAAGCGAAAACTGCATCACAAGCCTCACCTTATTGTGATTCTCCTGTCAGCTAGCAGAGAGGCATAGCAACGAGCTGCATGCAGTTATTTTTCGACCGGGAAGCACTCAACAATAGTCTAATCTAGATATGAAACGGATATTCGCTAACTATCGGTATCCTGCCTATCCGGCCAATGTTTGGCCGGATACCGGTATTAGAAAAAAAAATCTCATTAACCATGACCGGAACTTGTAATGCTCGTTATTTTTTTTTTGATTCGTTGTTAATTAAGTGTACCCTCTCTCAGATTATCATCCCTGAAGCTCTTAGTTTTTTTTCATTCTTGATTACAATTTATTGGTGGATGTTCTTTGCACATTGAAATTATGTGGCACAAAATCTGCCACGGTTATCGTTAGAGAAAGTCAATTAAGAGAATCAATCAAAGCAAAAGCAAAACAAATTTTAATAACTTCTACAAAAGCAACCCGATTTTTATTTTTTTTAAACGAAAATAAAGCTTAGTTTAGGATATTTTCGATGTGACCACCCTTTTTTGCGATAGCGCCTTTTAAACGGCGAATAAAATTCTTCATGCACAACTCTAACATTACGATTTCGATGCTGTTGGAAATTCGAGCTATTTCTTCTTTAAGTTCCTTCAAATTTTGTCCTTCAGCAACGGTCCTTCACGTACCCTCAGAGGAGGTAGTCGACGACGAGAAATGTCGAAATTCCATAATTTTTCGTCGGGTGTAGAATTAATGACATAGTATTGCATACTCGGAATAAGATTTAGAGGCATAGTTTTATTTTAAAATGATTTCTGAAGTACTATATGAATCCTATCAACACTATTTCCATGTCATACCGACTATTACTATTACGAAATTCCACTTATTACACTTATTACGAAATTCAGGGAACACTATTACCATAATGGGTACATGGAAGTGACATTTTCAAACATGTTTTTTATAGAATTTAGTCAATTAATCATCGAAATATCAGCGAGAATCTTCAAAAACAGAGTTCAAACTGCTAGAAAAAGTATGATTTTGTATACTTTTAAACTAAAATAGAGTATTTATTCGCAAATTTATGCAAGTGTGTGACATATTCCCTCCATAATTGGTACTTCTACCGTATACATAGTTTTTTTTAAATCTAGATTGCATACCATAATTTTTTAAATTTGTATTTTTTTTAAATTGCCGAGGAGTCAGGCATAGTGAAAACGTTACAGACAAGGCATCGAAGCGCCGAAAAGGCGAGTGAACCGTCAATTATTTTTAGGTATCCAATTTTTTTCACCAACCTTACAGAGTAATTTTATCTTTGGGGTACAGAATTAATTCTCCACATCTTGTACATTCACATTGTAGAATCCTGGAAACACTTCTAATACAATGTTAATGCTAGTCAAATTGGAAAAGTTTCTGGGATTTAACATTGCCGTAGAATTGAGCGTCGAATCTTCAAAATTGAATCTTTTACTCATTTGTTTGATCAGCTCCATGAAAAAAAACTGCGACAAATGTCCTTTGAAATGATTCGCCTTTCGCTGTCCATTGTTCTGATAATTTCTTCTGCTGCTATTCCAACCTAAAATTCTTGTCGCTTCTAAATGAGGGGCTTAGAATGAAAGGGGTGTAAGTGATTTGATCGATTTCTCTACATCGACTCTCTCTTTTGGTCATAACTTAGCTGCAAATACATTCCCAGCTGTATTTGAAAATGTGGAAGATAGGTCAGAACCTCATCTATCGGATTGTATAGCAAACTTAAATGGGAACGTTTTTCAGTTGAGTTATTAACTAAATAAAAAGTTGATGAAGAGAGATCGATCAAGTCACTTACACCCCTTGCATTCTGAGCCCCTCAAATGATCTTCATGTTTAATGTCATTGGACATTGAAACAACGTAGGATTCCTCGCAGATATAAGTAATGATCAAATGAAAATCTTTTAGCTCTTCATGTAGCATCGTGAATTCAGGTTTTTCAGCCTGGATCAAACGATTCAATCTGTTGATCTGGAGCGAAATATACGTCGCACCGTACGAAGCGATTTTTTTCACAACGGAATTTCGTCCTTATGAAACTGATCAATCATTGCATTGTAAATGCTTTTAAGATCAGCAGCACCAAGCGATACTGCGGCGTAAAAGTCGTCATGTACCTTAATGTTGCTTTGAAATTTCACAAATGGAAAAAAATCTGTATCAATCTGTACCGTACAGAATCTGTACCAAAAATGACAAAAAAAACTGTACCATTCCAGATAAATCTGTACGTGTGGCAACACTGACTTTCAGTGAATAAGATTAGAGCTCCAACGAAATTTTCATTCGAAATAAGACACTTTCATCGATATGAAAACCTTTCATTTGTCGATTGGATAATTTCGCTTCAGTATGAACAATGAAAGAAATGAAGGTTAAATGACGTGACGTGACATGAACGTGACTGTACGAAGGTGAAGTGATATTTTCTTTATTGAGCGTGAAGAGAGAGTAGTATTATTTTCAGCCCGGATCAGTTTGCATGAAATTGAAAGGCTATAGGCTCATTATTGAGTGACGATGTATCATTGAAGCGAAATTATAGGGTCTTGTCCATGATACCAGCAATGGTTAAAGGTATGAAGCATTTATACCAGATGTTACGATACAACAAAATGTATTTTCCTTCCAAAACCACATAAAATCCAAAAGTATGATAAGAAAGGTTTAATAAAATAATGATCTATGTAAAATACAGCCATTCAATGCCAAACCTATATACTGGTTCTCAGATTTTCGTGAAAAGTGGTAGTTTTGCTCTTTATCGCAAAACATTAGACCCGTATTTTTTATCTTTTCAGTAGGGTGGCCATTTCCATTTCCATTTCCACTTTTTCCTCGTTTTTTTTTTTCAAAAATTCATAACTTTTGAACTACTAAACCGTTTCAGATGATTCATGTCAAATAAAAGCTAATCTCCTGGTATTTAAAAAAAAATACGCAGAAAATTCGAATTCTACTCTCGTTATTATTGATTGTATTCGTTTTTCATTGTTTTCTTAGTCTCGAGACCAAAGGCGCTATATTTTTTTCTGGAAAGCTGAAGATTTTTCACATAACATATATCGAAACCAGAGAGACGTTTTTTTCGTTTTTGGGTTATGATTTTTTTAAAGTTAACTGATGGTTCGAAAAATCAATTTTTTCCTCTTTTTTCCAACGCAAAAATTCATTACATTTGATCTTTTTTTAAACCCCGATTTCATATGCTCCTCCTTTCGGTGATTTCACGGGTTTCAAAAATCTCAGACTTTGACGACGTAAACAAGCTGATTGAGCTGCAATTTTGCATAGGGTATTTTTTTGCGGGAATCAACAATTTTTTCGTACAAGGATGTGAAAAAATAGCTCGATAAATAACGAGCCATTACCAGTGTGGTATTCACAATTCATCAGAGAGGTGGAAAAATATGTAACTATTCAACCATTACATGCCAAACCGATATAGTGGTTCTCAGATTTTCGTGAAAAGTGGTAGTTTTGTTCTTTATCGCAAAACATTATCGCAAAACATTAGAAACAACTTTTTTCTCTTTTTCCCAAAAAATGACATTTTTCAAAAACTATACCTGCAGAAAATTTGGATTCTGTTCTCGTTATTATTGATTGTATTCGCTTTTTATTGTTTTCATAGTCTCGAGAACAAGAGTTTTTAAGTTATGATTTTTCAAAGTTAACATGTATATATGTATAATGTGTATAATACATGTATAATATTTCTATACGACTAGACGGGATGTATGCGACTGGAATTCAATTAATTAGCAAATGTGTCATTTTTTCAAAAAAGGCTTGCTAATTGGCTTTAATTTGATATATTGATCATCTGAATCGGTCCAGTAGTACAAAAGTAATAAATTTTTGAACAAAGTCATTTTTTCAAAAAAGGGAAAACTTATTTTTTGGACCATCGGTTAACTTTGGAAAATCATAACTCAAAAACTCTTGTTCTCGAGACTATGAAAACAATAAAAAGCGAATACAATCAATAATAACGAGAACAGAATCCAAAATTTTCTGCAGGTGTAGTTTTTGAAAAATGTCATTTTTTGGGAAAAAGGGAAAAAAGTTGGTTTTTTCGGACAACCCTAAAATGGAAATGGTCACCCTACTGAAAAAATAAAAAAAACGGGTCTAATGTTTTGCGATAAAGAAAAAAACTACGACTTTTCACGAAAATCTGAGAACCACTATATCGGTTTGGCATGGAATGGTTGAATAGTTACATATTTTTCCATCTCTCTGATGAATTGTGAATACCACACTGGTAATGGCTCGCTATTTATCGAGCTATTTTTTCACATCCTTGTACGAAAACATTGTTGATTCCCGCAAAAAAATACCCTATGCAAAATGTGGAGGCGATCTGGCGTAGTGGTAACAACCATACCTCTCACGCAGAGATCACGAGTTCAATTCTCACTCCCAACATTCTTCCAAAAATGGAAGTAAAAGTGACGAACCAGCCGAAATGTGTTGAAAGTCACTATAAAAGAGAGAAAAAAAAAATACCCTATGCAAAATTGCAGCTCAATCAGCTTGTTTACGTCGTCAAAGTCTGAGATTTTTGAAACCCGTGAAATCACCGAAAGGAGGAGCACTGAAATCGGGGTTTAAGAAAATGATGCCAAATGTCTTAAGATTGCATGAAAAGTCGAGATCTACTGTCATCTACCGATCAAGAATCGATGCTCTTGCATACACCCAGGTTTTTTTACGCGTTTTTTTGCGCGGTTTTTTACGCGAATTTTCCAATTAACGCGGATTTTCGAATCAACGCGGTTTTTTTACGCGGATTTTCCAATTAACGCGGTTTTTTTACGGGGTACGTATCCCCCGCGTAAAAAAACCTGGGTGTACTTGAAATATTCGAAAAAGAATTAGAATACTTTTTGAAAAGTGCCAACAATTTTTTCCAATTCTTTTTTGAAAAAAAAATTATAATTCAAAAACTATTATACTTACAAACTTCTGGTCAAAAGAAGAAATGTAGGAAATTGTTTAAATTTTCATAAACAAATACCAAATTTTTTTTTATAAAAAAATTCGCTGATTGGGATTAATTTGGGGATGAAACATTTATGTATGAAAGCGGCTGGTGGAACTAGAAAGTATTAATTCACAAAAACTTCTCATTTTCATCCGCAATGCCTAAGATAACGGCAAACAGTCGTAAAGCTGCCTGAAATATAGTGTACTTATTTTCGGGAAGTGAACGATGGGCCAGATTTGCAGGCGAAAAAAATCATCAGACTCTATGATGTACAAATTTTTCTGCTTCGCTTCGCTAGTTAGACCATTTTTGCTGGCACAATGATATGGTTCGCTGATGAATGAATTTGGGGTGATTGATGCCTTAACGATTCATCAAGGCTAGATAGGAACGGGGAAAAAATAATGAAGCAGATAAGGACGAGATTGAATGTTGAATGGTTAGGCAGGATACATATTCTGTTCACTTCATAAACACTTGCATAAATGAACTTAGAGATATTAAAGAGGCATTTGAACGCGAATCAGATCAACCTTCTTCTCGGTTGATCTCGTATAATTCGGTAGAGCATCGCTTCCATGAAATTGAATTAGTTACGAATTACATTGTTACACTGGTTACCTTCGTCAGAGGCATGTCATTTTACTACGCTTCACAAGATGTCATGGTTGTCAATCTGAAGATAAGATATGTATCTATAATAAATCTTATCAATATGTTCGACGTGGCAATCACTTGCTGACAACAGTAATTTTCGCGATAACATTTCGATAAAAAAAAATAAATTGTGGGTGAGAGACATGGTAATCAAGAAATGAAACAAAACCATAGCTTATATCAAGTTAGAAATGCAGTGCTGGATCTACCGGAACATTTATTGAAAAGGCAAGATGAATGATATCCATCTACATCTACATGAATATGCGAAATACATTTCAATTTGTTTCAGCTAACGGAAAATATCGCTATAATCCATATAAGAGACATCAATCGTCTACCCTGAATGTTGTACCACCCCATATAAAGATATCAATTAATTCGCTGACAATGAGCAGAAACAACAACTCCAATGCGAACGGTTATCTGGTTTGAGCGTTGGCGTTAGCAATTCCGAGTCTGACATCAGACAACCTCCAATCACGATGAATTATTGATAACGAAATAAATAATAAATAATCGTACGACTTCCTACAGGCAGGAAACAAGTTTTGCTACATTTCACAGACACGTTTTCCGGCAGAGGGTTGTCGAAATTCGAGAGTCTTCACGTACGATTGCTGAAATTAAAATATGGATAATGATTTTACACGGAGTCGTGAAATCGAACCCACACTTCTGCTGCAGCGAGCGATGTGGAAGACCTCTTTGTCATGAGAGCAGTTTTGAAGTAAATAGCCGGTTGCGGGCAACCGATAGGGAGATACCTTTCTTCGAATCTCGACGTAGCACAAACGTCACGAGCATAAAAAGCACAATTTTTCCATCGTGTGCTTATTTTCCCAGCTGACAAGGCTCAACAAGCGAGAAGACATAACCGTAGCAGATTGGACAGCGATGCGGTGGCGAAATCGGAAGCAGAAAATTGAAATGTGGAACGAAGAAGCCATAATATTGCAGGATGAGATAAATAAAGCATAAAGGTGCAGCGCAGCTATATCTTAATCCAGATGGACTGGTTGGATCTTGTGAAGCGCAATAACAAGAATTGATGCTGAATGATGTGAGTTCCACATGGGAAATTGAATAATATTTGATTATTTTCCCTTCATCAATACAAAGGTACTGAAAGGGGATACTTTCCTTCGAAGCACGTCTGAAACTCGAAATGGTT
Organism: Toxorhynchites rutilus septentrionalis; assembly: GCF_029784135.1. Taxonomy (NCBI): domain Eukaryota; kingdom Metazoa; phylum Arthropoda; class Insecta; order Diptera; family Culicidae; genus Toxorhynchites; species Toxorhynchites rutilus. The sequence goes on from NC_073746.1 coordinate 230,316,003, forward strand.
TTCATTTCGTTCAGCGATGTTTAACAAGCGGAGCAAGAAAAAATCGGGGCTTAACGTGTTAATGCCATCAATACGTGGCAAATGTCGTCGTTTTATTGTTTTCTTCAGTATCGAGATGAAAAAACTATGTCGTGAGAAGATGGTATAATAACACCGTTTTTTAATCATACAATCATGAATCAGAATGCATTTACTACTAAATATCAAATTTACTCGCTAACTTTATGTCTACATTTATTTACTACAAATACTAACATTCTGAAGCCACCGGGGTGCAATTTTTATTATGAATGTATTTTTCGGTGATGAAATTTATTCTCAGGTGAATGTAATTTTCATATTAATACCGACTAAAAAAAGAGAGAAAATTCACACGCGGAAAAATCTGTACCAACCCAATGTCCTAGAAAAAAGGTAATGAAGATGGTCGAGTTTCGAGCGACATAGCATGCGCTGCCATAACTATTTCGGAAATAGTGACGTAAGTCGTTGTGTTTATCTTTGATTGCTCACCGCATCCATGTAAAAATGCTATTTTGAGGAAGTAATTTATCAATTAAAAACGTACATTTTTGTAGAGCTCCCGCTGAATATGAGGCTAATGTGATAGCGTGGAGTGAATATTTGTAAAATCACGTCGAAAAAGACGGATTAAAGTGATATTTCCATGTGCCATTTTCACTCCCCTACGTTCATAGAAACAAAGGAAGTTTCATTATATTACTGTTATGAAGTTGATGTTTCGAATGCTCTCAGTGTCGGTGTGTATGTTGTGAGATAATAATCACCAATTAATCAAAATTTCACCGAACATGTTATTGCTTTCGAGAGCTAAGCATTCGACTGTTCTCTGGACATTTTTACCACATGATTAATCGAAATAAGCCACGATATAATTGTCGTCTTTTAAAAAACAATCAGTTGAATGATTCCATGAGAATTTTGGCTCAAATTATCATACAACCGTGAGTACTTTAATCATTGTTTTGTTACTTCCATATACATTCCATTGAATGCAAATAATTACGACACGATATTTTGCTCGCCAATACAGATACACTTCGCCTACTGCTCCACCTCTATATGTACCTCATTGGTACCAACCTGTACTTTTCGACGAAAATCTGTAATCTGTACTAAAAATAACCACAAAATCTGTACTTTACCAGAAAAATCTGTACGTGTGGCAACATTGGTTGAAACATCGGTCGGTCTCCGATTATCCCGCGGACGCTTAGGGACACACTTTTTAGCGATCCTGCCAGGAGCGAGAATTAAACGGCATAACCGGAAACCGCCTTGAACCGAAATATTAGGCTGTCAAAAAAGTCCTGCGGTATTTCCGCGAGGTGTCATTGTAAGCGCGTAGTTCTAGTTGTATTCATTGTATCGAGTCATACTATAGCTTGTTGAAAAGGTATTTTTGCGCGCTATAATATAGTCCTTGACAGTGATTTGTTTGGTTAAGTCGTTCGTGAGTTATAGTGTCGCATATATGGAGCAAAATAAAGAGAAAATCCGACATATTTTACAGTACTACTATGACAAAGGCAAAAATGCATCTCAAGCTGCCAATAAAATTTGTGCAGTTTATGGACCCGATACAGTTTCCATTTCCACCGCACAACGATGGTTTCAACGTTTTCGTTCTGGTGTAGAGGTCGTCGAAGATGCGCCACGCTCCGGAAGGCCTGTCGTCGAAAATTGCGACAAAATCGCTGAATTAGCCGAGAAAGACCGGCATAGTAGCAGCCGTAGCATCGGCCAAGAGCTGGGGATGAGTCATAAAACCGTTATTAACCATTTGAAGAAGCTTGGATTCACAAAGAAGCTCGATGTATGGGTGCCACACACGTTGACGCAAAAAACATCTTTGACCGTATCGACGCATGTGAATCGCTGCTGAATCGCAACAAAATCGACCCGTTTCTGAAGCGGATGGTGACTGGCGATGAAAAGTGGGTCACTTACGACAACGTGAAGCGCAAACGGTCGTGGTCGAAGCCCGCTGAAGCGGCTCAGACGGTGGCCAAGCCCTCATTAACGGCCAGGAAGGTTCTGCTGTGTGTTTGGTGGGATTGTCAAGGAATAATCTATTATGAGCTGCTTCCCTATGGCCAAACGCTCAATTCGGACCTGTACTGCCAACAACTGGACCGCTTGAAGGTAGCACTCATGAAGAAGAGGCCATCTTTGATAAACAGAGGCCGCATTGTCTTCCATCAGGACAACGCCAGGCCACACACTTCTTTGGTAACGCGCCAGAAGCTCCGGGAGCTCGGATGGGAGGTTCTTTTGCATCCACCGTATAGTCCGGACCTTGCATCAAGTGATTACCACCTGTTTTTGTCCATGGCGAACGAGCTAGGTAGTCAGAAGCTAGCCACAAAAGAGGCCTGTGAAAATTGGCTATCCGAGTTTTTTGCCAATAAGGAAGCGAGCTTCTATATCAGGGGTATTATGAAGTTGGCATCTCGTTGGGAACAAGTCATCGAACAAAACGGCGCATATTTGACTTAAAACAGATGATTGTAACTAATTTTATGAACAAATGCAATTTCAAAAAAAAAAATACCGCAGGACTTTTTTGACAGCCTAATATTTTCAGGGGCTCTGCGTGGGAATTAAGTGACACTTAAGTTGCACGTTTCCGAAGTGCATTTGGTGTGTGAAATATTCCAAGCAGAAATTAGAAAAATCTGCTTGTTTTTGACATAGGACTATTTTTTTTATTTCTATATAGGGGGGTCAAACAACGTAACGATTCATTGAGAGTTTTCAAACGCATATTACTCAAAATCGTTATTGCGACGTATGTTGTGTTATATACCATTGGACAGGAAATTTATCCAATTTTTTTTTTTGCTTAAAACATGAATAGTGGATATAGTAAAAAAGTTAACAATTTGACAATTAAAATGGGTATGTTTTCTTTCGATTGCACTAACCACTTGCTTTTCTCCCCGACTCAACGAGCAATCTTTTTGCCTTAATTCAAGCGTTAGCTCACAATGTGAGTTGATGCATATAAAACATTATTTTCCATTTACCCATTTACGGATAATAGGCATTTATCACTTATTGTATTGTATGTTGCCCAAACAATTCGGGATCAATTTACGTTTTTATCGTGTAAGTCTTGCTACTAACAATTTATGTAGGGTAACACGGGGTGATTGGTCTAACTATACTAACGATACGGGGTGATATGGACCACCCCTATATCTAAAAAAGTACGGCTCAGCTTGGATTTTTCATAATGTCATCTCCTTCTATTGTTGAACCGTATGTACCGTTCTGAATCATATTTCGGACGCATAAGGTATGATGCAGAAAACAGATCTGAACTTTATGCACAGGTATTATTTGGTTGATATTTTTAATAAATCAGTTCAATATGCTTTTAAGCTGTCTACTTTGGTACCTATTTGATTGAAAACATAGAAAAATCATCGAATAAAATGGTTTTCAAATCAAGCGAATAAGAATCAAACTCCGGACACCATTTAAAAAAAAAAAAAATTCGGATTGAATTCAAATTTCGGATACTTTATTTTGTAAATTTCTGAACGAAAATTACATTACACTTGATTATATTTTATAGTCAACTGCGAAACACTTACCAAGCAATCACAGTAACCTGATAACGATGATGAAAACTGATGAAACACGAGAGAAATTTAAATATTGATGAAGGGGTAAATTCTACGTTATCACGCTAAGCAAACGTCAAACACAAACGATAATGAGTGGATTTTGGATTTTGGATGGATGTAATAATTCAAATGTAATTCTCAAATAAAGTGATAGTGAAACCAAGGGATTACTCCAATGTCCTGGAATAAAGGTAATGAAGATGGTCGAGTTTCGAGCGGCATAGCATGCGCTGCCATAACTATTTCGCAAATAGTGACGTCAGTCGTTGTGTTTATCTTTGATTGCCCACCACATCCATGTAAAAATGCTATTTTCAGGAAGTAATTTATCAATTAAAAATGTACATTTTTGTAGAGCTCCCGATGAATATGAGGCTAATGTGATAGCGAGAAGTGATTATTTGTGAAATGTCGTCGAAAAAGACGGATAAAAGTGATATTTCCAAGTGCCATTTTCACTCCCCCACGTTCATAGAAACAAACAAAGTTTCATTATTTTACCGTTATGAAGTAGATGTTTCGAAGGCCCTCAGTATCGGTGTGTATGTTGTGAGATAATAATTGCCAATTAATCAAAATTTCATCGAAAATGTTACTGCCTTCGAGAACTTAGCATACGAATGCTCTCTGGATCTTTTTACCACATGAGTAATCGAAATAAGCCACGATATAATTGTCATCTGTTAAAAAACAACCAGTTGAATGATTTCATGAGAATTTTGGCTCAAATTATCATGCAACCGTAAGTACTTTCAACATTGTTTTGTTTCTTCCATATACATTCCATATTGAATGCAAATAATTACGACACGATATTTGGCTTGCCAATACAGATACACTTCGCTTACTGCTCCACCTCTATATGTACCTCATTGGGATTACTCTAAAGAAGCAATTGTGATAGCGAGTGGTTAGCAGGGTTACAATATCTACAGAATATTTTGTATTTCTTCAGATTTTTTCGATTTTTTGAGACCAAGAATCTGTAGATACAGATTACAGAGTTTTTAGGTTTACACAGAATATACAGATTTTTAAAAAAGTCCAATAATAGTTACGGCTGGATGTTAATAATATTTCTCCCATCTCACCCATTTTATTCATATAGCCTTCGAATCTGTTGAAATGAGAATCGCCTGTTTTCGAAATTCATATGTAGCATGATGACCTACATTCTTATGCCAATCTTTGCATTTGCTTGATTAGTTCAGGAGTTATGCAGATTTTTTTATTTGTATGGCAGCCCTCCACTTAGAGAGGAGGAGGAGGTCAAACCACTATATAAACATTTATTGTCCCCTAAAACCTCCACATGTCAGATTTGCCCCTATTTGCTTGATTAGCTCTTGAGTTATGCAGAGATTTGTGTTTCATTTGTATGGCAGCTCTCCTCTTAGAGAGGAGGAGTAGTGTCTATTCACCATAGAAACGATTCGTGTCCCCTGAAACCTTCACATGCCAAATTTGACTCCATTTGATTGATTAGTTTTCGATTTATGCAGAAATTTGTGTTTCATTTGTATGGTAGCCCCCTCTTAGAGAGGGGGGAGGAGTGTCTATTCACCATAGAACCGTTCTTCGATCCCTAAAACCTTTATATGCTAAGTTTGATTCCATTTGCTTGATTAGTTCTGGAATTATTCAGTCCCCCTGCCTCTTTACAGAGGGGGAGGGGTTTCAAACCACCATAGAAACATTTTTTGCCCCCTAAAACCTCCACATGCCAATTTTGGCTCTGTTTGCTTGATTAGTTTGTATAGTAGCAATAGCGAGGGGGGAACATCCATTTTGGGCGAGACGAGTTTTTTTTTGAATGTTGATGTTATTTGTTTCGATCATAGATATATTTACTATAGTTTCACAACTAAAGTTGATTCCACTTTGGATCTGACGAGAAAATGTGATAAAAAATCTTATTATATTGACTTTTAATTCAAAAAGTTTTTCTAGAGTATTATTACACTCTGAAACGTATTCCTTCATCAATCTGCGGCTACTCATTCATACACATCATACAATGTAATGTTGTTCCTCAAACTTAATGTCGTTATTATTTGTATAATTCGAAAGATGTTCTGGTTCCATGAAATTATTAGCACTGTTTTGAAAAGCCTTGAAACATTTGTGCGTACATTCGAACCTAGCAGAACATATATCATCTCTGGCAGAATAAAATACTTTTTCATGTGCTAAAGGGTGAAATGTACAAATAAAAGCACATTTTTCAAAAGATTAAAAATGTTTGTATGTACGGGAGCCTGTATGTATGGGGACCTCTCTTTCTCTCAGACTGAACGTCAGCTTGGGATTGTACCCAAAAAAAATCCCAAACGATAACAAGCGGGGATCGAACCAAGGTCGGATGGAATGCAAGGCTATTTCACGCTATCCACATAGCCACTGGTGCTGTTGCATAAATGCGTGATAATATTACACCACATTATAAAATGAAGTTGGAAAGTGTTTTCTAAGAGTAAAAAGGAGAGCATAAATGTGAACCTATATCCTTTTCGGTCTGGGCTATGTATGTGACAAAGTATGCGGAAAACTTTAATGCGTGCTTATTTGCAATGTATCTCTTGTTTAGCTCTCCCATATTGCTTTTATATTGCTATGGCACAAAAAATTAAACAAATGCTGTACTAGAATGAGAGAGTAGGACATTTTTTGTTCTTCTTCTTCTTGAATGGCGTTAACGTTCCCTGTGGAACTTTTGCCGTCTCAACGTATGCTGAGATTTTCTAAGCCAAATAACACACCTTGAATGTATTCCGAGGGGCAAGCTCTAGAATACGCGTGATCACAGTGCAAGTCGAAGGAAATTTCTTTGACGAAAAAATCCCCCGGTCAGAACGGGAATCGAACCCGAACTCCCGGCATGATAATGTGAGACGCTAACCACTCGGCCACGGGTGCACCGACACCAATTGTCATCAATCGGAAGTATGGTTTAAAAAAATCAGTGGAAACGATTCAAATATTTGTCGTTTATATACCCATTTAACAGCTTGCAAGAATGGGTGTATCTTTTACTCCTCAAATGATGAAGTTTTCAGAATCTGGATGCAGCGATCTCTTTGATACATGGACCAGTTATGTTTCGCCCTCATCAATTGGGTGAAATACATTAGTTTAGGGTGATGCCAGAACGAGAAATATTTTGGTATAGTTTTTTTACATTTTTATTTTTAGTAGATCTATCATTTTAAGCTCTATCACATGGTAAATAAAACGCTTTCTAAATGAAGAAGTATATAAGCATTAATTTGTTGGCATGTTCTCGAAAAAAACCTTCTTGGCTTCTGGAACAACTGGAAATATTGCTGCCAATAACAATTTCTTCCGTTGCTTTTGAATTCCTCTCGGAACTTTTTGCCACTTCATGCTGCCATCTAACGAAAAGTGACCAGCTGCAAGCATCTTTTGCTGTTTCTTAGATAGCAAAACACAATAATTCAGTTGCTTGCTGTCAACAACATCAGAATAGCCGATATCATACCGACCTTTAGCAATTCTGACCCGTCTAATATTCTCAATATATAGCCGCGGATTTAATTTATTAAGAGTGTATTGAGTAACGGCAAATTCAGTTTTAAAAAAATGTATGATTTGCATGTCCATCACATCGACGCGCTTCTTGGCCCCTCCAACAGCCTTTTTGAATTCTTCGAAATCCACTACTCGGACGTGTCGCAGTTTCAACAGCAGTATGAAAACTGTCAGCCGCCATGAACGTATGACCGGATTCGAAGTATTTCAATACAATCTCCTTAACGTCAACTTTTATCGTCGTTCAATAGGAGAACAAGATGTAGGAAAAAGTTCCAGTACTGATACTAGGGATACTACATTACTATATACTACACACCGATGCCACTTGCTACGGCACCAATTATGACACTGTCGTTTTACGCATAGTTCTCATATGTTACTTTTTGACAATTTTCACTTTTGCTTCATAAAAGAATATTTTTATGCATAATCTTTTGGAAAAACACAAAAAACTTATTATTTGTTCCCAGTATTAAAAAAAAACAAAATCAAGTTCAAATGTCCCATGTTGATATTCTACGTATAACTGTCCCACCATGCATTTTAAGCCCCTAATCCACCTAGATTGCTTCAATTGAGGGAATCTCTCCACATTTCATTAAACAATAGCTTAGTGCTTATAAAAAACCCGGTGTATTGCTAAACTGAAATGCTTGAAGCTTCTGCTAGACAAATGTGTTAGAAAACTTTGATTGCGTTTTTCTCAGTTGCTGATTTTGGAACATGGGACAACTATGCGTAGAACGGCAGATTAGGTATGCACGGAAAAGTAAATCGCTTCTCTGTCAACTCACAAACCGAAATATAACCAGTGGTGCTTGATATATATATATATATATATATATATATATATATATATATATATATATATATATATATATATATATATATATATATATATATATATATATATATATATATATATATATATATATATATATATATATATATCACTCAAGATGCTTGATATTGTTTCCCTATTTCACTTTTGATCAGTACTCATTGTCATAGGATGGTTTAAATATTCTAGATTAGCATGTAGAAGGGGTTCCCATCAACAGAAACTTGAAATTCATAATGCAACTATACAAATCAACCTCCTGTCCATCATACCCCCACTGTCCGTCTTACCCGCGGCTCCCCTAACTAGTAGCAGTAGCACAGAATCGGAGAAGAAAAATCTCTTGCTACAATAAATCTTACGTTCAAGCTGAAAAAATCACAAGATCTCTTTTTTAGTAATTTGATACCATCTATTTCCATTTTTTCTCGTTATAAGAACAGACTTGGCTCCATACTGTGCCTTATCAGGAGAATTTGTCTTCATCGTATACTTCAATACCCTGGGTAAACGAAGCGAGACGAGAGATGTCACCTGAAACTTTCTTCGTCTCACCACCCATGGTAGGGTGGGGGATTGGGCCGGAAGTTAGTACAGGGTCTTTCAGTTTAAACGCTCACTCAAAAAAAACGAATAGCTCGAATTTTTTTTCGCTCCGTCCTTTGTAACACTGCATTCCCCATTCCGGGACGATAATATTCGGCTACTCGTTCAGTCTGATCGGATGGTTTTTAGTGTCAAGATGTACAATTTACAAGAACCGAAGCCTTAATGAAACTTCGTCCTCTTATGTCCTTATACATTTCTCGTCGTCGATTACTCCTCTGGGGGTACGTGAAGGGCCGTTGCTATGTAAATAAGCCACCAAATTTGGATGAACTTAAAGAAGAAATAACTCAGATTTTCAACAGCATCGAAGTCGTAATATTAGAGTTGTGCATGAAGAATTTTGTTCACTGTTTAGAACGCGTTATTGAAAAGAGGGGTGGTCATACAGAAAATGTCCTAAAATAAACTTTATTTTCGTTTTTTAAAAATAAAATTCGTTTCACTTTTGTAGAAATTATTAAAATTTGTTGCGTGAGCATTTAATATGAAAGACCCTGTATATTTCCGTCTATAGATCATTAGACAGAGCCGTGTCCATCAGAGAAAGAAGGACTCAGACGAAGGTTCTTCGTTTCGGCATTATCTTCGCTAACTTAAATGTATACGAATTAAGCCATAGACCATCCACAACGGACGACGTCTATTAACGGTGGCGTACAGCTGTGAGATTAATTGGTAAGTACTCTCTTTCTTTTGCCGTTCGAAACGTTGTTCACAGAAGGACAGGAACCTGTCCCACAAAGCAAAAAAATATCCTCTCCAGTAGCTTACAGTCCATCAGTGCAGATTTATGTTAGGTGTTATCGCTTTTTTCTATCTTTCGAAAATTGCCGCCACATAATGGGCGGGTGAAAGATAAACTGAGCGTTCTGTTACGGTGGAGCAGATGTCTCCGGAGACGCTGCAACCCGCATTAATTACCGGTGTTAGCAATGTCACTGTGCCCAAAATGTATTCTGAGAGAAACAGTTCTTGTAAATCGTTTCCAATCAAGTGTTTCACTCGAAATGTTCGAATCAATGCGGGTCGCCTAGGGGTGCAAAATGATTACAATTCTAACGTTGTGCTTGGAGCAATTTTCTGTCTCGATTCTAGTTGAGCAACGTTTTAATATTTATGAAGGCATTGGGCATTTTTGCCGGCTTTTGGTGACAGTGGTTCTTTTGTGCATCTGACAGTTGCCGCCTCAGAGGGCGAGATGAATATTTCATGAACGGGAATATCAATCAGTCAGCATGGTAAGCGAGAAAAATATCTGATCTACGGGCTTGATTTTTTCTTCATATCTCTTCAATGCAATTCATAGCGAATTGTAATGTTAACGAAAATGGACAGCTCTCACCGCTGTTTTCGGTACAGTGAAGTATCATAACTATATTACCACAGTTGTGGTTTCATTTGGAGAGATGCTCCAAATTTGTTACTTCAAAACTCGTACCGGTATTTGCAAATCACTAACCAATTCAGATACGATGAAAATAGAACGTTGATTCTTACATCCGTTCCCAACAGCCATCCGGTTTATCGATTCAATACGGGAAGTTCATCGCTAGATTCGACAACTCCGTTCGTTCGCATCTTATGTGTAACAGCGAAGCGCGTTTTTTTAAGCTGTGCCACCGGTTGAATAAAAGTGGATGGAAGGATAGATTTACGGAGCTATACATGTTATTGATTTACGAACACGACTGGTATGCTATAGAAAGATTTGATGTTAAGGAGAGTGGAGGAGCTTGACAAACTGAACACTCTACCATAATCAATTGCTTTGAAGTGTGCTATTTCCGGCGATGTCGTTTTGTTGAACACGTCGCTTATGAATGTAAACTATTTTGTATGAATTAATCTAACGGTAATGTGATTTTTTGATACTAACATATAGTTATCAGTAAAAACTGTATACAAAATGTCACTTTCTGGGGTCATCCTCAATTATAAAAGTGTAAACTCATCTATAAATCATTCGAACCTTTTATGCTATAGAGCAATTCCAAATGAAATCGACAAATGACAATACATGAGTATTCGAATGAATGTTTGTATCCCGTTTGGGTTGGAGGGAATATGAGTTTTCCACAGCAATTGGTAATTTTTTGACTCAAGTGAATCTTTTCAATTGGGCGTATCCATGTTAGTAAAATAAATCTTTGATATTTTATATCCCAAATACCATGATTCGTACCGAAATAATGCTTTAGAAAGAGTTATAGTGTATTGATGTTTAAACGTGAAAAAATACACTGAGACAAAAAATTAGTACTCTTTTTTATTTACGAAAAAAAACTTTAATTTGTAATATCTAAAATATGTACTTGATAATGATAATGAGCTTGAATGTTTTAAATGACTTCAGTATTCATAATTTGTGGCTTAAATTGATTGTTAACATACAAAAATTCTATGTTTCGAAAATTAAAAGAAAAACCGGTGTTCCGCAAAGTTCGTCAAAAATAGTTTTACCATCTTGTACCCATTTTTTAAATTTTCTACATTCTATTTTATATGAAACAATTTAAAATGCAAATTAATTTTTTTGTATAAAAAAGTACTAATTTTTTTCAGTTTATATTTTTTTCACGTTTGGACATCAATACTCTATAACTCTTTCTAAGACACTATTTCGGTATTTTTTTTTATCTTCGCCTATTTTTCGTCGGCCTATTTCCGCCACTTCAGTGCCAATCACCGACATCAGGGAGGCGACTCCACCTGTTCCTACCTATCAGACTCAACAACTCATGAGCCGGGCCAACTTCTTTTACTTCCCCTCCGAAGGAAGACGTAACCAGAGATTTTTCACCTCAGAAAATCCCAACGACGCCAGCTGGGATTGAACCCAGGCCGATCGGATTGTGAGGCTGTTACGCTAACCACACAACCACTGGCGCCGTCAACTATTTCGGTAGGACTCATAATTTTTGGGATATAAATTATCAAAGATTTCTCTTACTTAAATCGATACGCCCTGTTCGAAAGATACACTTGAGTCAAAAAATTCCCAAATGCTGTGGAAAACTTATATTTCCTCCAACCCAAACGGAATACAAACTTTCATTCGAATCAAAAATACTCATGTGTTGTAATTTTTCGATTTCATTTGGAATTGCTCAATAAAGAGTGCTCATTTTTTTCTCAGTGTATATTTTTCACGTTTAAACATCAGTACTGTATAACTCCTTCTAAGACGTTATTTCGGTACGACTCATATTTTTTGAGATATAAATTATCAAAGATTTCTTATTAAAATCGATACGCCCTATTGAAAAGTTACACTTGAGGCAAAAAACTCCCAACTGCTGTGGAAAACTCATATTTCCTCCTACCCAAACGCAATAAAAATTTTGAGTCGAATCAAAAATACATGTTTTTAAAATCTGCATTTTTAGGACGAAATCAGTTGGAATTGCTCTATAAGTCTTGCAATATCGACCTAACTGCGCGCTTGGAATCCATGGAGGTTGTTTTTAGATTCTGTTTCTAACGTTTTTCGAATCAGATGGAGACGCGTGGTATTATATAATTCAATTTGATGGAAGCACAAGACACTGATAAAACATATACTTTTCACGTATTCTAGTATATTGCTGTTGCGTAACAATAATATGCTACGCCAAAATCACAGCAAACTTTCGTTTGCCACAAAAAATTTCGTGATTAAGAAACATGATCCATAAAGTTTGCGTAAATGCATGTAAGTTTAGAAATAACTTCGTGCTCGTGGAAATCGGCACCATTCATCCAAATTTGAATAAACTAACCGCAAGACAGTTCAGTTGCTCTGGAATTCTCACCCTAATGTACTGAGCATCTGCTGTTCGTTCTGAAGATACCGTTTTGTCTCAAGCTACGAACACTTCATTCTTAAATGAAATTTTTTTGATCTTCAATGTTATAAATAATTGAAATATGCAAACCCTGACACTCTTTGGAGTATAGAATTCATTTTGACATCATTCACAGGTATAGCCTATAATTTATAATACTAAGCATTTGCAACAAAGTGACTGTCAACGTGTAAAACATGTCTGACCCATAATTGATCGCAAATTTTTAATTCATTTCAACCCTGATAAGCTTCTAAAAAAGATGCCACAGAAACTCACGGTTAGATTTGGAACCGATTCTCGGATGTCCAACTTCATGATTAGCTGTAACACATCCAATGCAATCTAATGATTGACATCATTAGAGTTAATTTCAAAAGCCTTCAAATGTCTAAGGAGTCTTGGTAAGTCGCTGTTGAGTTCGCATAACATGTGTCGAACTTGAATTGCTTCAAAAATCTCGGCTTCTTTTTAGACGATTTTGATCGTACTTGTAATTCCCTGTGATATTCAAATAGTCTGTGCTAGATCTATTTTATGTAGTACAACGCATCGGAAGTACAGATAACACAGAAGTGTTAAATCATAAACTTCTGGTAGGGAGACCATGCACTTGATACAGTATTTGAGTCGCACAAAACCCCAATGACTGTGATCAGCTCATAAATTGGTTTCACAATATTATATTATATTATAGCACTCCATCGAGTTTGCGACGATCTTTTAACAACATTCATGTATGGCTCAGAAACATATTTCAGCGATTTCAGCGAAAACCGAATAAACAGATTAAAAAGTTCTAAAAATATAACACACTGTAGATACTTCATGTTGCCCTCATAAACCCGAGGAGTTGTCTACAAACCCCATGGATAGGGGAATGGGGGGCAGTTTCGGACAACGCTTGTGAAAATTAAGTGGTACAATTTTCAACCAAATTCAAAATATAAGTAAGTTAACAGCCTTTCCACCAACAGTTGTTATATGGTTTGACACCTCCTGGTCGTTTATTACCTACGAAAACTACACAGTGCCCTTTTTCATACACGTTTCGAAACTTTTGAGCTTGAAGTTGTAAGTATTTCCCTAATTCCTTTGTGAACGATTAAGAAATTTAAGTACACCACCTCAGTTAGTAACTAATATGAAATGAAAAAAAAGTAAATGCAACGGGGAAATAAAGGTCTATTTATTAGATAAAATTATGATTTGTCTTCCTATGGTGGTGGGCACGTTCGGACATCGTTCACGGGGCACATTCGGACACTGTTTAATACCTCATAAAATTTGTGTCTGATTGTTGTTTGCTAACAAACATAAATTTAGTCTGATTCTTAGACCTAATGATGGTTCGAAACTACAAAAAGAAAACCGATAGAATCAGCATCAACGAAGATGAGATGGAAAGAGCTATCGAACTAGTTTCGAATAGAACGTTTTCATGATTCTAGCTCACAGGTGGTCCAACTGGGTCCATTGTCTTTGCTAATTTTCCAACTAACGCTTGCATAAAGGGGAAAACTGTTTCTCAATGCTCTGGAACATTTGGAAAAGGTAGCAAAAAGTAACGTAAACGAATCAATTTCAAAAATTCGAAAATCAATCAAAAAGTCTTTGCACTTTGGAAACAACTAAATATTGCCCATAAAATTGCACAATTCATGTATCTTTTCTACCTTATGTCACAAATCGCTTACAACCGCTGGATGTTTCAGTTATGGACCCATTCGAGCAAAAGCTCTCAGTTTCCCAGAACGATTGGCTACTCAACCATCCTGGAAAAACTATTTCTATATAGGGAATCCTTGTAATCAACAATTCAATTGTTGAGTTTGAACTATTTAGTTCTAATCTTTATGTGCGTATATGTGAGAACAGTAATACACTTCAATCTAGGATAAGTTTTTCGTTTAAAATGAGTTCGGTTTTATGAATTTAAAGTACATGATTTTATGAGCTTCTCAGTACATGATTTGTAGTTCTAAAACAAAATTGCTATTATAAAAGCAACATTGCATGGGGATGGACTATTTTTGATTAAAATATTTAGCATGACGAGCTTTTCGGAAAGTGTTTTTTACAAGAAAGAAGGCATGTGACTTTTATTATGCGGAATCTTCATTACGGAAGATGTTGTTATGTGAAATTTGCTGTCCCTGCTCGTTCATCCTACGCTATCAGAACAGATAAAAAAAAATCACGGCGCTTGCGCCACATCACAGTGGAAATGGCGCTTGCGCCAAACCGTTTTCAAGCTTTTACGGGGTAATTTTTTCATATTTCTGTAAAAATTCACAGTTGTTTGAAAGGATTTGGTGTTCTTTATCGATCTATAACAAAAAACGTAAAATGTCATTTTTGGCGCTTGCGTCACTTTGCGAGATTATGGCAGTACTGCTCTTATTCTAGAGTTACGGCTCAATATGTATTGTGAATGTGACCAAGTATACATTGCTCGGTTTCAACAGTCACATCAGAAATAAACGCACAGCTGCAAACACGACCATCAAATAAACGTTTATATGTTCTCTCTTTCTGTCGAACGTACCCAGAAGAGCGGTGAAAATATGCTATTCCCATTCCACCATTCGTACTCATAACCATCCTTTAATTCGGGCTAATATGACTGTAGTTCTAATGTCATTTGACATTTAAACTGCAGTGGTGTGCATTCTTTTCCTCTCTTTATTTTGCATTCAAGCGTAGCTGCACACATACATCTACCTGCTCACTTACACATCCATACACGATGGATGGTATTTAGACGGATTGCTTACATCAAAGCAACCGTCACACTCTCTCCTATCAAGTGCGAATGTGTTGAATGAACGTTTAAAGCGGTGAGCGTTCCCCGTGAACACTGTTGTATAATTATGGGGCGATGGATAACTAATGTATAAGACGAAAAAAAGGCGAAATGTCATATGACATTTTTAGTTCGACGGTTGTTTGACTGTTCATTTAATGATGTTCATTAGTGACACAGCACATACGTCTCCATGAGCAGTCATACGATGGTGACCATTAGCAAGACTGCGTTCGACAAGCTTATTCAATACTCCGTACAACCGGAATATCTTTTCCATGAAATAACATATCATCACAGGGACACCTAGTTAACGGCCTAAATGTGTGCGAAATCATATTTTATTCCTTGGGTGCATTCACAAGCAAATTATTTTGCATGTCCGTTCATCACGGCAGCAAAAGTGAAAAAGCCAGAGGTTCACCAGCCAACGCATCAAAGATCATGCATCAACCACAGACCAATCGAAACTGAAATGAGCATTCAAGGAGCTATCGCTATTTATACTGATTTAGATAGTTTGCTTTTGAAGCAGTTTCGAGCTGTTCAAACATCTCTCGTAAATCTTTTACCTTTTGAATAATGCTATTTTCATATCACTTCGTTCATCTGGTAGAGAGGTATTAACGCTCAAAACTTTGTACTTCGAATGTAACCCCTTCGTTTTCTATACTTTGAATATACACCCCAGTACAGAAATAAAAGATGTAGTATGACGAAATAACGAACATAAAAAACTAAGAAAGATTGTACCACATTGGACTATTCCTATACATTAGGGTGGTAATGAATGTATGGGAAAAATTCATAGAATTTCAAAAACCGACCATTTGCATTTTGTTTATTGGCCCAAAAAAATGACCTGTGCAAAGTTTCAGCTCAATCGGATAAGATTAAGGGGTGCCTCAAAGCGCTCAAAGTTTTGATTTTTTGGCTACTCAGTTTCCAAAAGGTCGATTTTCGGCCAAAAAAATTATTTTCGAGATAACACCAGATCTCGACGTTTTATGCATTTTCAAGTCATTTGGAATCAAAAATTTTTTTTCGATTTCCCAAATTTTCTTGGAAGATTTTTGAGGATCAAAAAATCAAAACTTTGATCGCTTTGAGGCACCCCTAAATTATGTCCGATTGAGCTGAACTTAACATGACCATTTTCGTTGCCACCCTCTTCTTGGATGGCACTAACGTTCCAGTGGAACTTTTGCCTTCTCAACGCAGCATTACTTGCGTCATTTTTCATTAGTAGTACTTGTTTGAAATTTCTATGCCGAATAACACGCCTTGAATGTACAAGAGGCAAGCTCTAGAATACGCGTTACCACAGTGCAGACCGGAATTTTCTTTGACGAAAAATCCCCCGGCCAGAACGGGAATCGAACCCGAACCCCCGCCTTATTGATAGTGTGGGACGCTAACCACGGGAGCACTTCGCTGCCACCCTACTATACAAATATAGTGAATTGTTTAGTTAGATAGTACCATAAGTTATAATCGATTAACTTTATTCAAAATCATGATTGTTTTTCCAATATAATATACTTGTCATGGTCATGGTACATGGTACATGGTACATGTCATGGTACACCCCTTCCGCCCCTATACTACGGCACTGATCCTATCGATATACGTTGATTTTTCACGAAGTTACAGCATGTCAAAAATTGTATAGGGTACCAAATAAGAATTTTTGCCTTTTTTTTTTGGAACCTTATACGGTAGGATCTAGGATGATGGGGAACGTACTTTTCAATTTTTTGCACGCCATTCTCGGTAGTTTAGAGATAAAAATTTGAAAAAAAATATTGAAAGTGCATCTTACCATGGTGTATTGAAAAATATTATCAAAAATTTTTTCATCATAAATTGAAGTACTAAAATTTGAAATATTGGAATTTTTTTTTTGTATTTAGAGATTCAGTACCACTCTAATGCATATTTAGATGTATTCCTACACATTTTATAGATATGCGTGGTTTTTGACGTAGGACTACGTCTTACACTAAGGGTGCCAAATCAGAAAACAGGTTACGTTTTTATGAAATAAAGTTAAAGTTCATAACTATTTTTGCTGCGAACGGATTTTAGCGATTTACATACCAATCAAATAGGAAATCCTATGTATCCTATCCTAGACCGTGATCCTGATCTTCTGCTTCATCTATACCTGTATAGATACCTAGCGTATTAGTATTGCATCTCATCTGAGGAAAATTCTCAGAATCTTTCTGTTTCCGAAACAACAAAGGTCGCTTATTCTGCTCGTTTTGTATTTTATGTTTCCTCCCGAGCTGTGAACGCTAGCGAATATTTAACTTGAAGTGCATCTGGCATTGCAATAAACACAGCCATCCGAGCCATGGCAAAGCAGGCGAAACAAGAGAAGAGTGTAAATGATTTTAGGTCGCTTCTAGCCATCAGTGTTTGGCTTTGTGTGTGTTTCTTGTTTTACATTAGTATTTGCTCTCGTGCGCATCGACTCTGTTCTGATGCTACAAGCTCCTAGCTTTGTTGACGGTTCTGACCGAGAGTGGAGAAACGATAACAGACACGCATCTGTTAGACGCCTGTTCGATGCTTATTAAGTGGCGATGCACGGAGGATGCCTGTCGTCAAATATTCAGTGCAATGCGTGCATTGATATAAAGAAACAAGTTGCGACGTATGACCAATTAGTGTATTGTTCTCGCAAAGGCGCAAAGGAAAGAAAGAATCGTTGCTTCTCGAAATGATGCCACAAAACCACGCAAGCTATTAAAACTTTTCAGGGTCTCCGGGACTTTTTACTAAAGAGTTATGTATTAAATTTCGACGTATTCGCAAATAATATCCGAAATGGTAAACCAACAAATTTTTAAAAAAATATTGCGTAGTCCTAGGTTCTAAGCGGTCGTGCCTCGGATACAACACCTCGAAAATTTTTTTCTAAATTAAAACAGTGTTGCGTGGTACGGAAAAATGTATATTTCCAAATTTGGTTTTTTTTAGAATTTTACGAACAAGTACTGGTTTTATTTATATTAAAATATGTTCGTATGTGTTTCTTGATATTTGGTATTTTCTTTCAGAAAACATCGAGATCTGCGCGGTACGAAAATATCTAATTTTTTTTTTCCAAAATTTTCAATTTATATTTTGTTTTAATTTTCTAATACTTGTAAAATTTTTCTGAAATCTATAATTGTATTGTATTTATGTGTTAGTAAAAAGTACTTTCAAACATTATCATCAGACAATGGAAAATATCAAATTATAAAATAAGGTAATTTTTCTGAATCCCTAAATGGCTGACTGTCGAATTGTAATTCATACTAAAAATTAAAACCATAGAGCGGACAATGTATACATTTATTACTCTCGATGCAACTTATTATATTTAATCAATATATTCTTTATTATACAGAATGCTTTTACTGAGCGGGGCGAACAATTGACACAACAACAACATTCTCATAGAATCAACATAAATTCTTTTCGAAGCAACGTGAATGTTTTTCTCTATGTCCATTTTCGCGTCGTCGCTTGATCATGCTGGTCGGGGTTTGATTGAATGTTGTAAGGTAAGGTGAGGTATTTAATTATAGAAACTTTAACCTTTTTCAGTTCATTCGTCTCTAACTTTGAAAAAGGTCCTTGGAAAACTTCACTTTTCCTGCATAACACCTCCACCCTCATTGCCTTGAGAAAGGCACTCGATCCCTCGCCGTCCAGCTCGCCCAGCAACGATGTTGTCCAGTCGGTGTCCTAACGAAGAAAAATGTTTCGACTGAATGTTGTATTTTCCGCCCTTGTCTTATATATAAATCGCGCTGAGATGCAACGTGATTCTCCAAGCCCCACGTGAATGGGCATAGCAACAATATTCCTAGAAGCCATGCCATGTAAGCTTAATCTCAAATTGAATGGAATGGAGGAATGCTTCTTGTTGCATTAGAAAGCATATACGATTAAAATCAACTTCATCGTTACATAGATCTCTTGCTTTACTATTTGCACTATATATATATATATATATATATATATATATATATATATATATATATATATATATATAATATATATATATATATATATATATATATATATATATATATATATATATATATATATATATATATATATATATATATATATAAGTATATATAAGTTGAATTCTCATATGTTCTACAATTGCACCGTGATAAGCGGTGTTAGTTCTTTGAAGTTTTCGCTAACGAAATTGACCTTTTCCCGAAATAGGAAATGTGTTTTCAGTTTCGCACTCGTTTATCTTCTATCTTGATAAATAAAAACGGAAATGTGTTGGTAAGCGCAACACCGAAGAAAGAATCGTTCGATTTGAGCTGTCTTTATTTTATTATATTTTCTGTATAAAACATGTAGACTATTTGTTTATTTGTTTATTTGTTCTGGCATCAACAGACTACAGTGGTCCAAATGATACAATTATCTAACTCTAATTAATTCTAAAAACCGTTGTTTCAATGTAACACGCGAAATGTTAAAATCAAACGCCGTAGAAACTGTGTTGAATGCACGCTGAAGGCTTGCTATTGCTGTGTACATGCAATAATTCGTTCGCCGAAGTATGGTCCGCAGAAAAGGAACTCTCCGCAACCGTCGAGGTGGTACGTTGAGATTTAGGTGGCTTAAAATTTCTGGAGAATCGACGCGACCAGTGAGTGTATCCGCTACAAACAAAGACTTAGCTAGCTTTCTTCTGCAGTGCAGTGAATCCAGATGGATCAACAAGCATCGGGTTTCGTAACTAGGGAGCTGATGAGGATTGCGCCACGGAAGCAGGCGAAGTGCGTACCGAATGAATCTTCTCTGAACGGACTCGATTCTCGTAATGCCAGTTTGATAGTGCGGATTCCAAACGATACTGCAGTATTCCAGAACAGGCCGAACTAGAGCGCAATACAGGGATTTGAGACAATGTACGTCCGTGAAAGTTTTTGAAACCCGCATAATGAATCCCAAGTTTTTAGATGCTTTATCTACAACATACGATACATGTTCTTTGTACGACAGTCTCGAATCCAGTATCACTCCAAGATCTTTGATCTTCATAACTCGTGGAACCAGAGAGAACGTATTCGAACGTGATCGGTTCTTTTTTCCTAGAGAAGGATATCGTGGAACATTTTAATGGATTTATAACCATACAGTTCGTGGCGCACCATTCGGCTACAATATCCAGTTGTCGTTGAAGAAACCAGCAGTCGGCTACAGAACTAATACGGCAATAGATTTTTAAATCATCCGCAAACGAAACGCGAGGTCTTTCTAATACCAAGCAAATGTCGTTGAAGTAGATTAGAAAGATCAGGGGTCCGAGGTGGCTTCCTTGAGGAATACCGGAAGCTGCATAAAAAATGTTGGAGCTGCTATCACCGATGGTAACGCGAAGTTTTCGTTCTTTGAGATAGGATTTGAACCAATCTAACATCCTTCCTGTGAATCCGAGGTTTTCCAGTTTTGCGATTGCGATGTCGTGATGAATCTTGTCGAATGTAGCAGTCAAGTCCGTATAGATGGCATCAGTTTGGCTATTCCGTGACAAACTATCCACTATATAATTTGAAAATACTAACAGGTTCGTCGATGTTGAGCGTTTCGGCATGAATCCATGCTGGTCATCAGTTATGTACTGTTTGCAAAACGAGAAGACGGGTTCCATCACTACTAATTCAAAGAGTTTAGAAGCAGCACAAAGCGATGAAATACCGCGATAGTTATCGACGTTTCGCTTATCACCTTTCTTGTGTACCGGAAACATTTCGATTGTTTTCCAAAGCTCAGGAAAAGTTCCCGAACTCAAGGAAAGCCGGAAGAGATACAACAATGGCGTCGCTAAACTATTTATGCATCTTTTCAATAGCATGGATGGAATACCATCTGGGCCTGGACTAACAGAAGATTTTAGTTTAGCGGCGGCGGTGAGAATATGGGATTCCGCAACATCGAAGCTGCTGAAAGAGTAGCTCATTGACGGAACATTCCTGACAGCGGAAGCAACTTCCGTTGTAGATAGTGAGCGATCAGAGAACACAGTGGAGAACTTTTTCGAGAATAAACGACATATCTCTTCTGTATCTGAACTTGTCGTACCCTCGTATGACATTGTAGAAGGCAATCCATCTTCCTTGCGTTGTTTGTTGACGAATTTCCAGAACGATTTAGGATTTCTTCTAAAATTGTTTTGTAGATTACGTTGATATCGTCTAAAACAACTTTGACTGAGCTTGTGGTAAACGCTGTTTATACGCCGATAAAAGATCTTTGACATTGAAGTTCGTTGTATTGAAAATCTCCTCAGGGCAGCTCTTTTTCGCGATTTAAGGTTGCGAAGCTCCAATGTTTGCCAGGGTTGTCCTTTAGCAATGGTATGAACCTTTTTGGGAACGTGTCGATCAATGACATAGGCCAAAACATTAGAAAACGTCTGCACTGCACTGTTAGCGTCATCATTATCTAAAATTTCGTCCCAGTTGATTTCATTCAAGACATCAGAGATGCTAGAAAAGACGGCTTTGTAAAAATTGTAGCTCACAGATACAGGGTCGTCTCTTAAAGATATTTTACTCCTTTCGTACGATATCAGCAGTGGAGGATGATGCCGTACAACCTTGACTAAAGGGGTCGGAGCTAGTACCAAACTAGGAGCTTGGTTTGTAGAACTGACAAAGCACAAGTCCAGAATGCGAATGTTTTCATTTGGTACACTATTTATCTGTCGAAGAGTGGCAGTACTGTAGCTGTCCAGAAGATCCGAGGCGATTCGGGTAATCTGTGAGTGCGCTGGATCAGCAAATAGAAAACCGTGTGTTGAAGAACGCCATCTGAGACCTGGGAGATTGAAGTCGCCAATAATTATTATTTCATCGACTGCAGCAGCAAAACCACATATAGTTTCGACGGATTTGATGTGATCTCCAATCAAAGAAGAGTCATTGATACGATCAGGAGAAAAGTATACCACACAGAAGAAGAGGTTTTGACCAACGAGTTCAATTTCCACCCAGACTTGTTCTACAGTGCGCCAAGTGATATCCTCGATAATCCGCGCCTTCAGATCTTTTCGAACTGCCAATAAAACGCCGCCCCCAGATGCTTTACGGCTGCTGTACAGAGAACGATCACATCGAAAAACTTCGTAGTGCTGGCCGAGAATCTGAGTTGAGAGGGTTCTATCATCCAGCTTGGTTTCGGTGAACGCAATAATGTCATACGCGCCATCCGATGTTGCCAATAGGTAATCGTTGGCACACGTATTTAGTCCATCCACGTTCTGATAGTAGAAGAGAAGATCGTAAGGTTGCGAATTGGTTTCCTGTATTGGAATATCAGTGCGCCGCTCAGTCCGGCGAGTAAGCGATGATCGATCAGGTAGAGATAGTCTGAAATCGATGGGCGGATCAGGAATCGTTGAGGGCAAAATGGAGTCATACTTGCCGGCGGGGTCGAGTTGGGAGACCCCGTCACCGCACCCACACGTAGGACTAGGACGGCTGCGGGTAGGCGGAAATGGCTCGACTACGGTAGGGGGGTCAGGGCCTCCCATAATACCAACTTCAGTGCATCCCAGTGTCCGGTTGATACTCAGAGTCCGGCTGCCTAGCGAATGTCGATCAAATAACGTTGGCGGAGGTTGGCTGAAACCGAAGGGCGGATCAAGAATCGTCGAGGGCAAAACGGTATCATACTTGCCGGAGGTGTCGATTTGGGAGACCCTCTCGCCACACCCACACGTAGGACTAGGACGGCTACGGGTTGGCGGAAATGGCTCGACTACCGTTGGGGGGTTCGGGGCCTCCCATAATACCAACTTCAGTGCGTCCCAGTGTCCGGTTAATACTCAGAGTCCAGTCTAGAGAAGGTCAATCAAATAACGTTGGCGGAGGTTGGCTGAAACCGAAGGGCGGATCAAGAGTCGTCGAGGGCAAAACGGAATCATACTTGCCGGAGGTGTCGAGTAGGGAGACCCCGTCACCACACCCACACGTAGGACTAGGACGGCTGCGGGTCACTGGCGAGAATTGCTCGACAACGGTGGGGGTATCAAGGGCTCCCATAATGCCAACTCTAGTGCGTCCCAGTGTCTTGTTGGCAATTAGCCGTGCTACATCATTGGTGCAGGGGTCGGGTCCAACCTTGGTTGATTTATCCGAACGATGTTCAAACTGTTTTTTGAACGCTCTTCGAACACACGAAAAACTACGTTCTGTGGCCACGAATCGCTGCATAAGGCTATTTCTTCCAATTGCTTGCTGACTCCGACTTTGAAGGACACGAAGCTCAAACTGCTTGGCTCTTTGCCCTTGGGAATAAGTTTTACGATCTTCACTCCTGCCTCGCCACTCAACTCCAAGCATTCCCGAACCAGCGTCGCAATATCGATTTCTTCCGTCGATGGGTCAAAGGCTGAAAGATAGATCCATAACAGATCTTCCTTCGGCTGGACCGTTTTAACTTTGTCAGTCATCGGTTTTGTCCCGCATGTTCTGGTCGGAGCTGACGGAATCTTAACCGGACTTCCAGTATCGCTGCGTCGTCGCTTGTTCGAGGTTGGCGCTTCAAGCCGTTTTTGTCTTATCCATGGGCTGATATTATTTTGAAACGGATTGCCCTGAGCGTTCGTGTCGACTTTTGCCGAAAGAGCAACGACTGCCTCGCTCAGCTTACCGATATCGTCTTTCAGCGATTTGATGGCTTCGGAATCCTCAACAGTTTTGCTGTTTGCAAGCATGGTGCGGAAATTTCCATTTGAAAATAGTCCAGCACAGCTGTCGCACATCCAGAAAACGTTCCCATCGTACAGCCCTAATTGATCCATTAGAGGCAGGTCCACCTTAGCACAAATCATATGGAATAATCTCCCACAAAAGCCTTGACAGACGATTCGTTCAGAATCAACGACTTTTTTATTGCAGTGAGTGCAAACCATTGTGCGTTCAAATTCCACCTATTGGTTTATTTTTGCACAACGATTATTACTGCGTTGCGATCGGGAACCAGTTTATTCTATTCTGAACAAGCTTGCGTGCGATTTCTTAGCACTACTTCGCAAACAGATGGCGCTGAGAAGCGAGAAACGAGCGAAAAAGGGGGACAATGACGTACTCGCAATAAATAGAACAACAAAAACACTTCACTTTTTCGTTGCACTAATTCTCAATATTTTCACCAAATAAACTTATTCATTCAGCACAAGCCTTTGCATGAACATAAAAGCGACCGCAGTAGACCAAAAAAAACGTAAATAAAGGCTATTGGCACACAAAAAATAATCAAAACACAGCGAACAGAAAGAGCAATTAACTTTGTCAACAAAACAGTAAACGAACTGTACTTTATGTATTTATGTAAGTGATTGAAGAATCTTGAACGAAATTGAGTCTGAAAATAATTTGATATCTTAATGACTAGTTTTGGTAGAAGTACTAGGAAATTTATGGTGAAAGGAACTTGTAAAGAGTCAATAGATAATCAGTTAATGAAGAGTTCTGCGATTGGACCCACGAACGTTCGCTTAGTAAGATAACGTGAAAGTTTGAACGTATTCATATCAAAAAATCAATTTTGGGCCAGACGAATTTCGTCTGGTCAGCTAGTAATACATAAACTTGGTATGAGTAAGGCCTTCCTCCTCCGCTGCCGGTTAGCATCAAAAATGAATCATCAAGTCGAAAGAATAACTCATCAGCTTAGCATACGCAGTCTGACAGGTGTGGAACACGTGATTTATTTATAATGTTTGATTTGTGTATGCATTGGTCGAAAATCGACATCATGACAGAGCTGCAATCCATCACCGTCAATGTCACAAAAAAGCTGACCATAGTCACTCAATTTCTCTCACGGCACGTGAGATCCAAATATTCAGTAGTGATACTCAGTCTTTTGTTTCTGACACCTAACCAAATGACGGTTGGTTCCAATCTGAGAGAGAGGAGCCAGCTGAATGACAGATAGTTTGTTTTCTTCTTATTCTTTTTGCGCTTTCTCATCAAGAAAATTCAAATCGGACAATTTCAATCAAGCAAGTTGTTGTCATTCATCTATGAGAAAAGTGTTCAAACTTAACGTGAATCTTTGTTTGTGAGTACATTTGTGCGTTTTTATCCTCGATTTGGTTTTTGACGTAGGACTACGTCTAACAGGAATATATGGGAAAACGAAAATTTGAACACTGATCATGTGGGATACAATGAAAGATGTACTAGGTCAGCCCACATCATGGCTTCCAGCAGCATCGGCCCACTCAAACAAGTTTCTTTTACTTCTGACTATTTCGATATAGTTGTCCTGAAGAATTATTTCGATGATTTCTAAAACAATATCCGAAATAATAAGCAAACAAATTTTTATGATTCCTTTGCCGGATGAGATCTTGCGTGAATTTATGGGTGTTTTCGGCTCATTTGTGACTTTTTCCGATCGTTCATTTAGTTTTCGCGAATTCATTCATGGTTCCCGGATTAAAAGTCAAGCTGGGCGTGAAGAAGGCATTTTCCAGCGGCGAGAGCCGTTTTCTTCGATTGAAAACAAAAGGTGTTTCGAATGTTTCGTTTTGCGGCGGTTGCTATCACTACGCTGTCAAAACATTACCGGTTCGGTTCGGATTACTGTAGCTGTTCAGCGAAAGGTGGTGCAGACACAAATTTGTGGATTATTAATTTGGAAACGATGTTTTTCACAGCATTTGAGATGAAGTTTTGCTCTTGGCACCAAACAATCAACATGCTAATGTTGAAGGTGAAGGTCTACTCGGATGTTTTATTGCTTCACTGCTTTGATAATGGTTTGCGCATTTAGTTTGTCTACATTACATCTGCACTGTATATAAATATGAAACAATGAATTACGTATTTTGAGCTTGTTTTTCTGAAGTGAAATAACTTGACCTAAATTCGAACAAATGAAAATAAACCAATATTTCTATTTTTGACAACCTTTGGCGTAGTCCTACGTCCCTCCGGTTATGACCCCGATATTACCCTTTACCCGACGCAATGTGCAGCGTATGTGGAATATATTATTTTATTATTATTAGTTTCTACCAGGTGCATTTTGAGGAAAGTTTTTTTTGTGTCCGATGAAAATAATAATAGGTTGACTAAAAAGGATGCAGTACCAACTGTTTGCATAGGCAGTGATCACGATTCGGAAGAAAATGAGAGTTATACTGCCAGTCTCTCGACGTCTTTTTCCTTTCTTGCTGATCGCTGGTGACAAATTCATATTCAAATTTCAAATTTGGCATGCAGGTCGCTTATCAAGGCAGTAGAAGCACTGAATGTCCAATCAAATTGACCGATAGTGTTCCGTTTTCAACGGAAGTAAGATTCATGTATTATAAATCCGCCTATTGAGAGCCACAAATGATGAAATTTATAAGTAGCCACAAACCCATTTTCTACAAAACCAGTGCACAGTCTGCGCACGATATTCAGTTTCACATTCTATTCGACCATGATACAAACGACAAAATTCCAAAATAATCCTACCGAAGCAGAAACGAACCACATAGAGAAAAAGCACTAAAACAATAACAACAGCAACATCAACGCACGTCACGTCATCCCCACTGCGCATCAGCCCATCAGTGGGCAATGAAGTACAGCAGCGTAACGAAGTGAAATCATTCCTTTCCAAACAGTCAGAGCGAACACGTCCTAACGTGAAAATGCAAGCGAAGAATACCAGAGAAATATAGAGAACTTTTAACCTAAAAATTGATAGTTTATTTCTAGTAAGTGTGTGACCATTGTTGTCTGCGGGTTTTCCTCAAACCGCCCGAACAGATAGTGAAGGTGAACCAATCAGTCTCGTCCACAAAACTAAAAGGTGTGATATAATTAGCTTCACCATATCAATCTTGATCAGCGATAACATGATCCATTCGCTATACAATCATAATTGAGTGGATTTCCAAGCTGGCACCTGCTTATACAGATTTTTGTGATTTCAATAGCTTGCTTTCAAAGCAATTTTTGAGCTATTGAAACTAGTTTTTGGATCAATAACTAACAAACATTAGACATTCTATATTTCGAATGAAGCGGTTAACATACCATTTCTATCAACTAACAATGCTCGAAATCCTGTTTCTCTAATGTAACGCTCTCGTTCTTAATGCTTTGAACTTACACCCCAGTATAGAAATGAAAGATGTAGTCCGACGTCAAAATCATTTTCACATAAAATTTCTTGCAATAAAATGTTATGTTAAAATTTTCTACATATTTCAATACTTCCCCTTGGTTCTCCGTGACTGGTTCGCGCTGACATAAGGGCCATCACAACAAACGCGAGCTGGCTCCTCTCTCTCAGGTTCCAATGCCTCTCACTGCCGATCGCTCTGTTTACAACTTTACGTCACGAGAGCGGTGGTTGTGGCGTATGATGGTAGTAGAAATCTAAGATAAGATCAGACAATAGGGGGTCTTTTACGGACCAAATTTCTGTCAGATACGGACCAAATTTCTGTCAGTCGTCTGATTTCTGATTGGTCGATTTCGATAAATTTTGTAAACAAAGTCGATTTTTCCAGTGTTGCCAATAAAAATAAATTACGTTGGGTTTGTATTGAATTTAGAAAAAAAATGAATTTAATTGATATTACGATACTTAGTTTAGAGGAAATGTGAAGGAATTGTATACACGTTTTACCTAATTATTTTGTTACTATATTTTGATTGAATTGAAAAATTTATATATATATATATATATATATATATATATATATATATATATATATATATATATATATATATATATATATACATCCATTTCATGTCAAACCGATATAGTGCTCCTCAGATTTCCATGAAAAGTGGTAGTTTCTTTCTTTATTGCAAAATATTAGACCCGTATTTTTTATTTTTTCGTTAGGGTGACCTTTTCTTATTTTAGGGTGGTCCGAAAAATCATTTTTTTCAACTTTTTCCTAAAAGTGCCTTTTTTAAAAATTCATAACTTTTGAATCACTGAACCGATTTAGATGATCGATATATCAAATTGAAGCCAATTAATCTTTTTTGGAAAAATATTAGGCTTGCCAAGAAATCGAATTTTGTTTTCGTAACTATTGATTGTAGTTGTTTTTTGTTATTTTTATGTTTTTTGTTTTTATGTTTTTATATTTTATGTTTTTTCTTGAAAGCTGAGGATTTATTACATAACATATCTCGATATCAGATAGGCTTTTTTGTGTTTTTGAATGACTTTTCAAAGTTAACCGGTCGTCCGTAAAATCATTTTTCCACTCTTATCCAAAAATAATTTTTTGCAAAAATTTATTACATTTGAACTACTGAACTGATTGAGATGATCGACATATTAAATTGAAGCCAATAAGCCAATCTTTTTTGAAAAAATATCACACTTACCGGAAAGATAGGATTCTAGTCGCATAGGTCTAGTCTAGTCACATAAGAATATTGAACGAAGACTTAAAACATGTTAAATTTACAAAATAATGACTCTAAAACGAAAAAAACACCTCTCTAGAACCCTCTTTCCAAGTTCAATACTTTTTTCAATATTTTTTCTATTAAAAATCTACCTCATTGGCTTCAATTAGATTTATTGATCATCTGAATCGGTTCAGAGGTTCAACAGTTATGATTTTTTGAAAAAGTCATTTTTGGGAAAAAGTGGAAAAAATGAGTTTTCGGACAACACTAAAATGGAAATGGACATAAGTTTAGTTTAATAATAATCTATTTGGTTTCTGATACTAATATATTTTATTTCTACCATGCCATGCTCCTGCTATCAAATTTTCGTTTCCTTGTTTTTTTGTTTTCTCCGCTTTTTAAACGAAAAGATATAAATTTTTTTATAATGTCATTCCTTGTTTTTTCACAATGGAATAAAGTGGATGGCAAAACATACATTTCTCCTGCCATTTTCTTCGGCAAATCAGCTTCGTTAGGTTCCAAATGCGATTTCATATTTCGGAATAGAATTTCCATTGCTAAGAAGAAATTAAAAGTCTCATCATTCACTATGCAGATGGGAGAGTTAGAAGCTGTAGCTCGCAAATATGAAAAAAGAGACGGTTGATACAATCTAGGTTGTGTTTTGCTGACTACCAATCTCTTGTTACACTGCTGACATGTTCTTTCCCGCTGAATAATTTTTTTGATGATGAAACCAGCTATATAGAACAACGAATTTTGTTCTGTTCTGTCGAGAAAAGTTTTCGCTTCATCGACGGTGTACTCATAGCCGAATTCAATATTCATATCATCCACATTATCACTAGAATTAGATGAAGCTGAAATTCGATATGATGTCGATGCTGCTTCATTGTCCATCAATTTCTGGGCTGAACATTCTTCACGCCGCTTTGATAGCAAATCTATCAATCCAATAAGATGTTGTTGTGTATCGGCTGTATACGAAGCATTCGGTACTACGGTCATGTATTGCGAAAGAGTCACAATTTTCAAGTTATTGCTGAATTGCAATGGAGTTGGGCGTCGTTGCTTTGCAAGAATCAATGAGAAAAGACTCTCCAGACAATCTTGGACGAACCGCGATGTAAATATTTGTGGGTGTCCTTCATGCAAAAGCCGATCTGTCAACCTCACAATTGCATTCGTGCAAACGATTACACTTGTTTGCCATGGTTTCCAATGTCCGTGTCCTACTTGGAGATCATACATTAACCGCACCATGGTCTTCAGATGAGCGATATCCTCGTCATATTTCATAGGATCATTCAAACAAAATACTTTTTCTTCTGCCCTATTATTGATAAGCTCGAACCATCGAGCAAAGTCTTCTATGAAGCATGCGGTAGTAAGAAGCTCCGGTAATTCTCGTATTTCCGCATGAAACTTCAATGCTGCAGCCACCGTCCTGTTGCAATATTTTGTTGCGTTGCATACTTTCATTTTATCTATTGAAGATGTTCTGTTGTCAAAGCACACATCCGAGGCCGTTAGTCTGTGACAAAGCCGCAACGTGTTGTTTATTTCGGAGTTCACGATTGTGGTTAAATGGTCTCGATGAACAATATTGGATGTTAGCTTTTTTTCACGAACATACCAATCCGGAACTTTCAGGTAGACATTGTTCAACCAGCCATGTACTGTATTTTTAAATACGTGTACGGGATCGGGTATGATCTCTAGCATTCTGTTCTCAGCGTTTGGATGAGGTATCGCAGCATTTAATGTCTCATTTTTGCGACGAATATCGATCCCCAAATCCTTCCACATGCGCTGGTTTTCGGACCCGGAATCTGTTGTTATAAAATGGACACGCAAACTGATTCCCTCTGCTCTTGAAACTGCAGACAATACAGCATTCTTCAAAAACTCTTTTTGTATAGAGTTGCCGGTGTACTCGAAAGCAACCACCTGTTTCCAGCGCGCTGCGATTCCAACTAGCATGAATACCAAAGCTTTACAGGCTAAAGTTTGGGACATAGGAAGCGTTGTTGTTCCAACAAACTGCTTCGTATTTTGGCAAAACTCATTTGCCGCGTCTATGCTCATTTCGTCTAGAACCAATCCGCAGTCCTTTTCTTCAACCGACATTGTGGAGACTTTATGTTGTAGCAGCTCGAATATATCTTCAAGAATACCTACAAAATATCATTTCATATATTAACATGCGATGAGACATATGATTATAATTACATACCAGGACTGAAACGAACTCCTTCAATTTGGCGTAGTAGAGTCCTCGTGGATGGGAACGGGAAGCCTTTTTGAATAAGCTTGTCGTATCCACCTTGACATGCAAACCGAATTTGTAAATTTTCCGTAATCGTTTCATTGGACCAACGTTTCACTTTTTTAACCTCTCCTGTTAATAGCTTAATTTGATCTTCTCTGAAAAGCTTCTTCAAGGGTTGTTTTCCACGAATTCTCGAGGTCAGATATCCGCATTTTTTCTTCCATTGTTTTACAATTCTATTAACGGTTACATCAATATAAAATATTAGAAAATAACATATTTTTTGACACACTACCTTTTCAGCTTGGAAATTTGATGTTTCAAACGAAATATTTCTTCCTGTAGTTGTTTATCTCCTTCATATACGTCAACCAAATCATAATTGTTCTCAATACTTTGTATCTCTTCCCATTCCTCATTCGCGGATGCAGCTAAGGTCGGAATTTTCGTAACTCCATTTTCATTGTATTTCCCATCAACAAAATGAGCCTGTATATATACTAGTATTAGGATATGTTTTAGAATTAGTTTTTAATACTTACGCTACATATTCTTGTGCTTGATTTGATTTCAAAGAATGGAACTTCTAATTCACTGTTCACGCAAAATCGAATCCATTCTTTCCGAATATTTTTGTCTTGAGGGAACCGATAAAATTTATACTCAGGATGAGTATCCGTCCTTCGCTCACAATTTAAGGCTTTACACTTCATTTTTATTTTTGAATTACGTTTTGTATGAATAAAATGGCTTCCTAACGTTGTTTTGGTTGTATTCCTGCTCATATAATAAGATAGAATGTTTTGGTTCAGACAATGAGAATCTGCATAACGCTGTAACGGTTGTCAGATTAGATTTATTTGCTAAAAAAAAAATCCCAAATTTGTTTTGGAAACGATTATATTATAGATATGGGTATTTAAAAGACTTATTTTATCCTTTTAAAGCATATTTTTGAGATTGTCTATTTGAAAATATGCAATAATCATTGAATTCGCACCAACCAAATGTTACGATTCATTAAAATAGAAATTTGAAAAATCCGATATTTTATAATATTTGGCAGCTCTGGCATCTTCATGTCATGGCTTCGTTTTTGGACGACGAAGAAGAGTAAGAAGCCAGTTGTCTGGTCTTGTCTTAGGTAGAAATGTGAGTGATCAGACAGTTCCAATCATTATTGACAATCGCGACGGTTGTTTAGATCAAGAAGGTAGAGTTAACAGGTGGCTCGTAATTTACACTATTTAGAAAAGACGTATGAGGAATGGCAAGACGAAAGGTTTGGATTTGTTCATGTTATTACTTACGTTGGTATGGTTACATTTGATTTCGTCGAAGGTATTTGAAGCAGTATAATAAATAAACAGTTGTCGTTGAAAATAGTAACCTAGTAACCTTTATGCATAAGCTTCCGCCAGCTGGCTCGGCTAATGTGATATGATTTATTCAGGGAATGCTTTGATCGTGGTACCGATATGGTGCATAATTTGTAGCTTTGTTTTTTGTGCTGGTTCATAACGGCAATCAACTGTGCCGACGAAACTGTAGCCAATGTTTAGTGTTGTTTGGATACCATCTATGTAAATAAATTCAAACTTACGGGATACGTCCGAACGGCAATTCTGTCATTACGTTTTACCTTCCACTTCACTTTCCTTGGTTTGGATTTGTTTGTTGAAGTAGAAGTTGTTGTTATTGTCAGAGATGTCTAAATTTTTCGTTTATTCGATTATCGTTTAATCGTGGGGCCATTTGTAAATAGTCGATTCATTCGAACAATTGTCTTTCAGTATTCGAGTATTTATTTCTTGCAGTTAAAATGAACAAACATTTATAATAAAAAAGATTATGGTGTCATAATTTTAAAAGTTAAATTAAATATAATTTAATATAATTTGAATTTGAATGCACCATGTTAAATAAAATAAACATGGTGCATTCAAAACCATTATTTGAATGAAATGGTATTTAAATAAATTGATAAATTTACCATTTCATAATTATTTGCGGATCATGAAAATGATCCGATTGAAAACCGACAAGGCGTTTTTTTTTATTTAGAGTTAAGCCTTACCAGAACTATTGAAGTTTAGTTAATAAACGTGAGATGAACACGAAAATTTCATTTTTTTATAAAACGAAAGAAAATTGCGATCTCAAAGAATCGCTCAAAAATCATCCACTTCCATTTAGGCTTTATTGAGAAACTTCTTATACAGTGTTACAAACTGCGTCACGAACACGTCCAGATGGAATATATGTTTGCTTCCTTGCTGCATCCAGTGTTCATAATGCCCGGCAAAATTCAATGTTTGCGTCTTCAGACTCATATCGCAATTTTTAACCAGACTCGGTACCAATCCACAGATTATAACATTCGATAGAACGCCTTGAAATAGCAGCTCGTATAGCCGTTCGCTCACCCCCTCCATCTTCTGTGGACTTTGTTCGAGGACAATCTGATTGGCGGTTTCTCTATGGAATATTTGCCAGTCAATTTCCGGTACTTCTTAGTTGACCGTGAACGGTTACTGTTGTACCTTGCAAGCTTCCAGCATGAGGATAGCGTAAGTCTTTTCTCCAAAGGAATGTGCTGAAATGTAAATAGTGTTGTTACATTCAACAAACAAACAAATCACAATATTACATTCAAAATTTTAAGAATATCCTCCTAAGATAGAGCCGGCCCCCTTATTCCCAAGCAACGACTTCTCACCGCGGGAATAACCCGTGAAGTAGAATTGGCGCACAAAATCAATCTGCACCTAGACATATACTTTTCAATGGTTCTTCTCAGCGCATCAGCTAATTCACCACGGACAAGACGAGAGTCATATTCACTCTACCCGCTGGGATAAATTTGATTGATCAAATCCGACAGGACCACCCTGTCATATATCCCGGTAACCGATGAATTCAACTCGATGTGGTAATTACTGCTGATGATACTGATTTCCACCTTCCGGTTCGAGGGCGTTGTGAAGTTTATTATTTCATTGCCTAGCCCCACGCCCGGTTGGTAAAGTTTCCACAGCAGATACATGATGCGAGTTTTCTTACTGGCCCGGAAGGATCGTATAACATGAGATGCGGGAAGTCTCCCTGGGAGCGAAGATTAATCAGATGCGCAACTTGCGTTTTGTGGTAGTCCAGTTTGGACAGCTGGCGCGATCGGTAGCGGTCAACTCAGAGAGCCATTGTACACAAAAATATTTGATGTATAATACAAAAATACTTGATGACTTGTTGTTTTCGTGTTGGCCTTTGTCAGAGTAAATGCATCACCTCCAGAGATGACAGATGATTTTTTTGAAAATCTTCAACAAAAATCTGAAATGTTGATGAAATCTGAGATGCAGATACTTTTGTAACCGCGAGAATAACAAAGTAATGTTTGAAAAAAGGGGTTTTAAGCGCAGGAAATCAAGTCATAAAGAGAAGAAATACCATATCCCTACAGTCTGCAACTGAAAATATAAGTTTGCAACAGGATAGACAGGACATTAAATATCAGTAAAATTGCGAACATGTCTGTAGATTTAGTATCCTTGCAATGATGAGAAACAAATTTGGTAAAAAAATCGAAGTCGAACGGGTTACAAAATGCATCATTTTTCTAATTTCAAACCCGATCGGGAGCCGGAAT
The DNA here is from genome assembly GCF_029784135.1 of Toxorhynchites rutilus septentrionalis. Taxonomy (NCBI): domain Eukaryota; kingdom Metazoa; phylum Arthropoda; class Insecta; order Diptera; family Culicidae; genus Toxorhynchites; species Toxorhynchites rutilus. The sequence goes on from NC_073746.1 coordinate 230,350,642, forward strand.
AGAGGGGATACGCAAGACGTGTTATTCCACAAACTAAGTATTAATACAAATGACACGTGTATTACTACGTAGAGTCGGCGAAGTGCCGCTAAAAACGTTAAGGCCCCCTGAAAAGTTGAAAAGAAAATACATGTCTGAAAACACAATATTCTTCAAATTGTATTTAAAATGAAACTGTATATTCACATCTGGCATCCCTAGTCACGAAGAACGAACACAAAGAGGCGAATGTTGTGAATATCGCCAAACACCAAACCATCAGCTAGACTTTTGAGTGTCGCACTATTCTGGCATTTCAGCGACAGGACACTCACCAAGGAGCTCGGATTTCTACCGTCAAGTAGAAGTTCACCATGCGTTAGTGTTGTGATAATACTCTTCTCACACTATTGGACTGACTTTGGGATGGTCACCAAAGATAATCGCAGTACAAAATTTGTTGATTATCTTTGTGTGAGTACCATCACTTGATTCTCACGACAAATCGCAGCTCTGCATCATGATTCAATCCATCTTGCCTACATAGGTAACAAGCATTCTCTTCGCAACAACCTACAGTATTCCGAAATTCTATTCGCGCATGGTACCTCTCCAGACGCAATTAATTCACTATTAATCTCATGGAAATACTTGTAATTTAATATAATTATCTCGTTCTATATTACCAACACGTCTTCTCTGCCCATGCAAACTCATTACAACTATCAACAAAATGAAACTTCGTAAGTGAATTTGACACTAGGCAATTTATGTGCATGGAAAGCGATGAAAGTTTCATCGTTGGTAACACAATTACACAATATCACGCTGGCTCTCCATATAAAGTAAGCTCATAATAAGTATCTGCCATTCTACGATGGAAGCGTACCTTACGAGGGAGGATTGCTGCAGGTGGTAAAGGATTCTCCCACGCTCCGATGAGCCTTCTCGAGCGGCTTGTTTCAACTGTTCGTGTGCCCCTGTGCACTCAAGATGCTTGCTACACATAATGATGTGGAAATAACCTCGAGGAATGCCCCTGTTTCAATTCCAGATTTTTCCATAGCCTACATCATTGAAATGAAAAACTCATCAGAAAGTGTTAGTTGTATTATTAGTTCCACCGACTTACCATGGAACCTTGTTCCATGGTATATGATGTATATGAATCTGAAATAATCCGCTAATATTCTCGTTCCAATTTTCAATCAAGCTGAAAAAGTATAAAGTTGGTCAGTCAAAGTTTGCCTTTGAATTTTGATTAAATCGACATCGTCAGTTTGTGCATCGACTTGAGTTTTAAACTACCGAACTGTGCGAGAATAGAAACTCATTTTGTGAATAGCTTTTGAAACCTCGGTAGATTCTACTGAATGTTCCCAAATGCCGACCATCATTCATTTTAAACATTGTACGTCGCGGTTGAGTTGTGAAAAGCGAAAACTTTCAACATAAGTTCGACAACGGCTGGTGTGAAAGTGGAAGAAAAAACATTGCTATTGCCGATATAGTGGTTATCAGATTTTCGTCCAAAGTTGTAATTTTGTTCTTTATCGCAAAACATTAGACCCTTATTTTGAATTTTTTTTTATTATGGTGGTTATTATTTTTTATTATGGTTCTATTTTGGGGTGGTCCAAAAGATAATTTTTCCATTTTCTCCCAAAAAAATCATAACTTTTGAACCATTCAAATTGAAGTCAATGAGCTTTAAAGGCTAGCAAAAAGACATGCAAAAAATGGATTTCATTTTCGTAATTATTGCTTGTAGTGGTTTATTTTTCATGACTTTGGACTAGAGGGCGCTATATTTTTGTATATTTTGATATGAAGCTGATGATTTTTACAACATGTCTCGATATGCGCAAAACTCGAGAAAGGAGATTCTTTTTTTCGTTTTTGAGACATGATTTTTCAAAGTCAACCGGTGGTCCGTAAAATCATTTCCTCCTTTTATCCAAAAATGACTCTGCCAAAATTCATAACATTTGAAATACTGAACCGATTTAGTTGATCGACATATTAAATTGTCAATAAGCTAACATTTTTTGCAAAAAATATCACGGGAAGAGTCGCATAGGTCTAGTTTAGTCTCGTAGGAAGTTTGAACGAAGACTTAAAACTTGTTAAATTTGCAAAATAACGACTGAAAAACGATAAATAACAACTCTCTGATTTCCGGATATATAATGTAAAAAAAAACTTCTGCATTCCATATAAAATATAAAAAAATATAGCGCCCTATGTCTATAACCGAGAAAACTATGGAAAACTAACTCAATCAATAATTACAAAAATGAAAATTCAAATTTTTCGCGAAAGTGTTTAAATGTTTTCAAAGAATTCATAAGCTTCAATTTGATATATCGATCATCTGAACCGTTCCAGTAGTTCAAAAGTTATGAATTTTTGTGGTGGAGAAAAAGGGGGAAATTAGTTTTTCGAACAATTTTCTTTGAAAAATCATAACTCAAAAACTAAAAAAAAACACCTCTCTGATTTCAGAATATGTTATGTGAAAAAACCTCAGCTCCATACTAATATACCGTACGTGAGGTGGCTACGAAATAAGGTGAAGTACAGATTCTGTTTCGTTTCTAGAGGTACGAGATCCGCAATTCTCCTGGTGACACCCGTCACTTGATCAAGTTTTGAACTCAACTTAGTATTGTGTTCTTTCCATTTGATTTTTCCATCGAATAATACACCCGGATATTTGAATACCTCAACTTTTTCGAACGTTGAACAACATGCCATAAAAATGAAACACAAATATCTGCATAACTAACCAAGCAAATGGAGACAAATTTAGCATGTGAGGGTTTTTGGGTACGAGAAATGTTTCTCTGATGGTTTGACGTACTTTCCTCTTCTTTTTTTTTATCTGTATTATAGTGATTTTCAACTCATTTGGCTGGTTTGTCACTTTTTACTTCGGGAGTGAGAATTGAACTCGTGACCTTTAGCGTGAGAGGCATGGATGTTACCACTACGCCAGATCGCCTCCACTCTTTCCTCTTCTGAAAGTGGCGAGAGAACTCCCATACAAACAAAATACAAATTTCCGCATAACTCGAGAATTAATAGAGCAAATGGAACCAAAATTGGAATCAGAGGATTTAAGACTACAATGAATACATTACACTTATGATATCTAATGTCATCGTCACAAATGAAAATTTATCACATTCCTATATTTTTTGGAGTAATCTGAAATAATGAATACTACCGAGAATCTTTTTCTAAATCAATATTATTGGTTTTTGCATAATAACATAATATCACGTTGAAGGTCGTATTTGTATGATACAGACTAATACTGAAACTTTAGGTTCTGTAATGTGTTGACAAAAGTATGCTTTGGAAGTGTTCCTTTTTCAGTGGTGGAAGTTCGTTACAAGCCGTTCTGTTCATCAAAAGTCGTGTGTGATGAAATCCGAAGGGAAAAAGAATGTTGCAATTCAAAAAAATATTCCATCCATAAACGTTTTCGTGAACATGAACTGTCGTAATATGCGTCGTCGTGCATCTTATGATCGGCAGATCCGATACTGCACAACAAGATTTTTCATTAGGGTTCATCACTTATTTACCTTCGTTCGGAACATATATCGACTTATCATCTCACCTATACGTGTTCTCTAACAAATTCCCAAAGACAGATTTTCAATCTTCGTTGTATTTCTACCAACATCTAATTCTATTCTATGAAGTGAGAAACAATCATTCTCAAACACTTTTTCTTTAGTACATAATTTAGGTAAACTCTTTATCACAGCAAAAGTGGCTCGTGGAAAGTTGATTCGGATTGCTAAATTTATCAGAAGATCTTCTGTCATTCCACATTTTTCGCAAGCCATCATTCCACAATGGAAAGTGTAACAAAATCAGGCATCCTCCCTCCCAGCCTCCACCTATGGTACGGGAAGTTTATTGACAAACCAGAATGAAGCAGTATCCTTGCCAGTTACAAAAAAGAAAATGGGTCGTACGGACAGAACCAACCCCTCCGATGCTTGCCTTACGCTCTCGGAGTCGAAATCGTTGATGGGAATCTAATTTCGTAAACCGATAAATCGGAAAACTTTTTGTTGAAATGACCAACTCCTCCTAGAAATGTCCGGAAAGGCCGCAGGGAAAGGAAACGGTCATCCTTCCGACGATTTACGGGTTGGATGCCTCTCGAAAAGGAAATGCGGGCGGATTATGGAAGCGTACACAATAAAAATAAACCATCGCCGACAGAAAACGGCAAATCGTATTTCTTTCATCGAATCGATCTGCTCGGAACGTGATGGTAAAAAAATTATTTCCGTTGTCCCACTCCGTCGTTTTCTAACCATATGGTTAATTGAATGATGACAAGCCGAGATCGACGGAGAGATGAAATGATCAACAGGGTGAATGGTGGGCGGAAGATTAGGAGGGTGATACGAGTAAATTCCGTCACTTCTTTGCCCGTTAATCGGGTGGTAGTCGGAAGGAAAGTTGCTTGAAATTTGATACAGGCGTGAGCGGAATAATGTAGCAATCCTTTGGTGTTCCATTTTCAGCATCATTGGGTCTTCAAAGATGCATGAGAATGTTTGATTTATACGATGAACTATTCCTCGCATAGCAGGATCTCTTTGGGAGAAGCATGTTGATTTTTTTTATTGGTTATTTTTTATTTATTTTAATTATAATTATTTTTTTGGACCACCTTAATTTCATGTATTTTCTGCACCGCCAATAGCATACAACTGTGTACTTCTTCAGTGTAATATGAACCAGGAAAGGAGTATTCCAAATCTGATTTAATTCACCTAAAGGTGTAGTTATACCTTTCTCATATCTCGATAGTACTTTTGATCAATTTCACCCCAGTGATCAATTTGCCTCCGGATGACGGTACTAAACATATGCTGTGTGTGGTTGTCAATAATCGCGATGAGCCTAACGTGATCCTTATTTACTCGAAGGTAATTGAAGCGTTTATTACATTCAGTTTGGGTGTTTTCTCTCTTACTCCACGAAAGGTAAGCGCTTGTTTACAACTGATCATTTCTGTAGTCGGATGGTCGAATGAGTGCCTAGGTCTAACATCTGTTCTCGATGGTTTAACTAACTGGAGAAGAGTCTTCAAGCTAAGTATACCTTCAACATCAAGCAAACCATTTGTCATGACAATTGTCATGCGAAAATGCGAAAACAGAATAGAAACTGAGAGAGGTTGGCGTCGACATCATGCCTCATACCGTATGTTTCTATTCTGTTTTCGCATTTACGCATGGCAATTGTCATGACAAATGGTTTGCTTTTTCAACACCCAACCGTGCATACTCGACTGTCTCAACTGATTCGCAACTTCCTACAATCTCGACATATAGTTACCGGAATCATGGTAACCATGAATAAATTAACTTTTCTGTAACGCTTCAAAAGCATTTCTTATCCGACACGACCACATTGCGATTATATTGTGAGGAAATTTTTAAGCTTTTCCGTGGTTCGGGAAGCCTTAATAATTTCAGCAGCTGTATCACTCGAAGTAGCGGGAAGACTCTTTGATGTCATCTGTGTTGCATTCCGATGGTTAGAATGTGAGCTACAGTGATTATTCAGACACTGGAAAAACGAAAAAATGGGAACGATATTCGTAGCATTTTAATTGAATTTAATTAAAGATCAGAAACATTTTGAATAAAAAAATATATTGATATGAAATACTTTACTTATCGATTTAAGAATAATATGAAAAAGTATGTTCCGTGTGCATAATGTAAGAGAATAAATTGCATATGTTTTTTGTTCGTCAAGTACAGCATTCCTCAACTGGTCTTAATTCTGGATTACTGGCTGGATTCCACTCGTTGAGGATGGCAGTGACGACATGAAAATTGATATGAAGGGGTTTTTGAGGTCGGGGAATGTTCTTATGATAGTTCGAAACCCCTCCCCCCCCTTTCTTAGGGAGTGCTACCATAAAAATTTCTGCATTACTCGAGAACTATTCAAGCAACCAAATTAGGCATATGGAGGTTTTAGGGTACAATAAATGTTTCTATGGTGGCTAGACACTCCACCTCCCCCTCTAAGCCTTACACCTTACTCGAGAATTAATCAAGCAAATGAAACGAAATTTGGCATGTGGAGGGTATAGGGTGCAATAAATACCATACAAACCAGCCAATTTTGGCACATGGAGGTTTTAGAGATCGATAAACGTTACAATGGTAGTTCCCATTCTTTAAAGGGGGCTCCCATACAAACGAAACACAAATTTCTGCACAACTCCAGAACTAATCAAGCAAATCGGGCCATATTTGGGATGTGAGGGTTTTTGAATACGAGAAATGTTTCTATGATGGTATGACACCCCTTCCTCCTCTGGAAAGAAGAGGGGGTCCCATAAAAATAATGTACATACTTCAACCAAACATGAAAATTGAGAACTTTGGGAACACTCTGAAGGAAAATGGGAAAATTAGAAAAATTCAATTCGCATGTGCTCTACAATTACATATTCACAAGCGTTGTTAGTCCATTTGATGTTTGCGGTAACGAAATTGATCTTCATTCGAAAGTGGAAATGAATTTCAATGTGATAAAACGTACTCCTCTATCGTCTTATATCTGTATAAATAAAAATGGATCGCCGAATGTGTTGATAAGAGCAAAACTCGAGAAAGACATTGTCCGATTTAGGGCTGTCTTCATTCTATCACATTTTCTGTGTCGAACGTTTATTCCATGTAACGGAGAAAAATGATATTTGCAAGTGGATGAAAAATCTCGCACGAGAACTGTGTCTGAAAATAATCTGATATTATAATGTCGAGTTTTGGTATAAGTATGGAAATTTTGAGGTAAATAATAATTTCAAAGTGCAGATTAGAAGATCACTCAATGAACAGCTGCGATTGTACCCATGAACGTGCATTGCATTTTGAAGTGATTTCCCCCAAAACAAATTAGTTCCTCTCTCTCTCTCTCTCTCTCTCTCTCTCTCTCTCTTTCTCTCTTTCTCTCTCTCTCTGTAACTACTTTTTGCATTATAAATCAATTTTTCGTTCCTCTTTTCATGCATTAGAAATCAATTTTTCGTTCCTCTATTCATGAACGTAAAAATAAGATTGCGTGCGCGGGTAACAATTTCGTTCCTAGGGGGGAGAAATGTGGATCAGTGGATTTGCATTGTCTAGAAAATGAATTGACTATTGAAAACGAATTCGAGAGTGAGGATGACTGATGCACTAGACCAGTCAGTGGTTATTAATACTGACGGGACTAGTGAATACAAATGAAAAGGCAGATTTGTATTCACTAGTCCCGTTAGTAAGAATAACCACCGACTGGACTAGTTCATCAGTCATCCTCCCTATCAAAGCTAGTCAATTCATTTTCTAGACAATGCAAATTCTGTTGACGGCGAATGCCGAAGTAGTGATAGCCGAAGCGAAGCGACTGATAGGAGAGTCGATATTCATTTTTCATCTTTGAAGATTTCGGGCCCTGGTCCAAATACTTAGCACACGTACATGAAATCAATCCATATCAATCAGATTATATCGACAACAAACATTACATAACATTGTACGATTCGACACTAAAGAGTATTGAAAGCAGGAAGCACAATTTATTTAAATTATTGTTATGTTTACGATAATCAATACAATGTGTAAAATCAATTCTATCTAGCGTATCTGAAACAGAAATGCCAGCAAAGAATCAATTTTCTCCAAACAATTACCGGAACATGGTGGGGTGCCCATCCAGGAGACCTTATTAAGTTGTACAAAACAACGATATTATCAGTGTTGGAGGGCAGGTTTTGCTTTCGATCAGCTGCCAGGATTCATATTCTCAAACTGGAGAGGATATAATATCGTTGCTTGCTTATAGCCATGGTGTGTTTGCATTCGACACATACGATGAGTCTCGAAGTCTTGGCAGGAGTAACCCCACTTATTCTTCGGTTCACAGAATTATCCTACAGATTTCTCATCCGTTGCAAGATCATGAATCCATTGGTGATTGATAACTTCGAAAATCTACTCCAACTGACTCCTCAGTCAAGTTTTATGTCTTTATACCATGAGTACCTTACCCACGACGTGCACCCATCACCAGGCATCTCCAACCAAGTTTGCTTCCCATACTTTTGCAATTCTTCTGTCATTGTTGATCTGTCCATGCGACAAAAAATCCATAGAATCCCAGATCACCTACGCTCCGATTCTATTCCGCCGATGTTTTCGGCAGAATATGGGAAAGTTGGATCTGATAAAATGTTCTTTACTGACATAAACATACATAAACATAAACGGGTCCACTGGCTTCGGCATCTTCAATGAAAATTCCAGTGCCTCTTTCAAACTCAAAGATCCTTGTTCCGTGTATGTCGCTGAACTGGATGCGATATACTACACAATAGGGATCATTGAAACATTGTCCATCGACCATTATTTTATTTTTTCAGACAGTTTCAGCTCAATAGAGGCAATCCGCTCAATGAAAGTTGATAAACGCTCATCTTATTTCCTAACAAAAATAAGACATCTATTGAGTGTTTTGGTCGAAAATTTATTCAAGATTACCTTAGCATGGGTTCCCTCTCATTGCTCGATACCGGGGAATGAGAAAGCGGACTCGTTAGCTAAGGTGGGCGCTTCAGAAGGCACACTTAATGAAAGGCAAATTACTTATAATGAATTTTTCCACATTCCTCGTCAGGACACACTCGTAAGTTGGCAGCGCATGTGGAGTTAAGATGAGTTCGGTCGTTGGTTACACACGATTATCCCTAAGGTCTCGACGAGTGCATGGTTCAAGGGATTGAATGTAGGTCATGATTTCATTCGCGTGATATTTCGGCTTATGTCCAATCACTACAACCTAAACGCGCATCTTTATCTCATTGGGCTCGCAGCAAGCAATCTATGTGATTGTGGCGATGGCTACCACGACATCGAGTATGTTTTCTGGTCGTGTATCCGGTTCCATGCTGCTCGCTCTCAGCTCTCTAGAGCACTGAGAGCACAAGGCAGACAATCGGATATCCCCGTCCGGGATATCTTAGGTAGCCGTGATCCTGATATTCTGCTCCATCTATACCTGTTCCTCAGAAACGCCGATGTCAACGTTTAATGATGTTTCCTTCGTTGTGTCCCTGTTTCATATCCCTCCTATCCGATCTATAAACTTTTACTTAGTCGCGGCAATACATACACACACTCTTTACAGATACACGGGCCGAAGGTTGTGCAGTCCACTTATGATTCAACAAGAGCCAAAGGTTACAACTCTACACGAGCTGATGATTGCGCCGGCTAGTGATCATTCTATCCTGGATTCCTCGAGTCGAAAAAGACGCACCACGCTAGATATGGGGTGCAGACTAGTGGGGCGTTGCTGATTAACGGTCAGCTGCATCCCAATAGGAAGTATCCCATGTCGGGCACACGTACAGAGCACTGAAGACTGCAACATCCCAATTATGAGAACACTTATCATACTAATCTCGAGCCAACCGCGAGTAATCGGTTACATATTACTAACATAGTTGTAAGCAAACATTGTCAAAATATTGAATTCCCGGCCCCGTTAGGCTGACGTCATATGAGCCTTAATAAAAATATATATATATTTTGGATAAAAAAAACATCAAACAATCGTGAATCATAGTTGAATGACACCCATTTACATTCTTCAGCAGTACACACAATATAAGCATTGATGAATTCTCGAATGTTTTGTGAGAATACGATTTCGGTTCCCATTCCACTCGATTTGGGTGCATATGGGCGGAGGCTGCGAATTGATACAAATATAAATGTTCGCAGAAACACCTGGTAATCATAAAATGATTTACAAGCTAAATACACTGTCTGCTTTGCTAGACGGAAAAATCGACATCGCACGAGATTTCTCAGAACGGAAAAGCAGCGTAAGTGAAAGGAAATACTTTCCTCTTTAAGCTTGTAAGCTCAGCGGGTTCATTCACCTGCAACTTTCTCAAGGCACAAGAAAACAAACATGCGGCGGCCTCTGGTGTTCGAAAACGCACAAAACGATATTAACGAGATTAGCCAAATCTAACGTATTTCTATTTTTGGCATGCAAGCTTCGTAAGGAAATTAAACAACGAATCAGATTCCTTCCGATCTTTGAGTGAATTCCGAAATTATTGTTTCATTCTCGAAACAAATAAATAGCTGTAGGCTTCCACAAGCGCGTTAGGAGTCGTGTTTTTTCTCGTCGTTGGTTCGCGTGAGTGTAATGTTGAAGAGGAGCAATGAATGGTATACATAGATATGTTTGGAATATTTTCCAGTCAGTGATTTATCATTTCAAGGTATTTTGAAAGGAAATGAGAAAAAAGATAGACAAAACTTGGTATAAGAGGAACAAGTATTAAAATAAATTTCTGATTTGTGATTGTGGCATTTTTGAAGAAAAACTGACTATCCGGACTAACCACCGTTTTATGCGTTTTATAGGCCCTCCAAGTAAAATGGACGAAGAGTGTAATGAATATATTGAACTGCACAAAAATATGTACAATTCGCAGACATAGCTCGGATGTCAGCCTATTTACGATGAAATTGAAAATCAAAAACTAAGCACAAAACAAGTGATAGATGTCAAAATGACGCACAAAAACAGAATATCGCACATATGTAGAATAGTTGCAAACATAAAAGAAGGCTTAAGAAAACCAAGTTTATTTGTTTAAAATTCAACTTTTTCCCCTTCAATAACTCAGCTATTCCACAAGGGAAGTTATTACTGAGTTCTGGTACTTATACTCAGTAAAAACATTGTCACGTGTAACAGTTCGGCTGAAACGTCCATAAGGTTGACGTCTAGATGGCGCCTCTTGCAAAAATCTACTTGACTAACACAAAGCACCATCTTTCAATCGATTCGTGTCAAAGTTTTTTCAGTAATCGGTCGATTAGTTCGCGAGTTACAGCACTAAGAGTGAAGCAACTTTTGTTACTGTAAAAAAAAGTAAAAATCCGAATTTCGTGTATTGATGGCAAAATTGCATGAATTGGGCTTCGAATTGCTTCCGCATCTACCATATTCTCCAGATCTGGCCCCCAGCGACTATTTTCTGTTCGCAGAACTGAAGAGAATTCACGCTGGTAACAGATTTAAGACCGATGATGAAGTGATTACCGCAACTGAGATCTATTTTGAGGAAAAACCGAAAGAGTACTATAAAAATGGTATCAAATTGCAAGATCGCTATAATCGCTGTATCGTCCTCGAAGGCAATTATGTTGAATGATAAAATTGAATTTTACAAAAACAATAGTTTTACTGTGTTACCTTATAAACTTTTCAGCCGAACTGCTAATATACTGAATCAACCTAATACATTACCTTATAATGTCTTGATCTGGCGCAGTAGTTTACCGATTTTTCTGATTCCAGTAATTTTGTTTACTAACCTCCAACGAGGGATTTGATTGTCTTTGAAAAAGAAGAATATTTGAACGATATATGTTGAAATTTCATGACAACCTGATATCCAATTTACATCTTACGATAGTTTAAGTGTCGCTGCTATAATCTTCACAACAAAGGACGAAATAGTATAGTTTATTCTCCGAACAGTCGTTAAGTCTGTTATTAAAAACGGTCGAGTATTTATCATACGAATTAAAACTCAATGAACATTAATTGTATTTTTGCGGTATTGAAGCGTCCGTTTGTTAGTGAAAAAGCGACTGTAAGCTGCACCGTTCCGTTGTTCCACGGTGCCCCAACATCGTCGACGAAGGATACATGCGAAAATGTAAAATCCTATAGCTGGTCGGATAATCCGTTTGTAATCCACGGAATGAATCACTCTTTAGGTTGAATTATGGTTGCTTGTAACCACGATGAGGCAAAAAGCAACATCATGAACAGTGTATCCATTAGGGGGATTTAATGAAATTACTATTTACCGAACATTCTGCCAAGTAACGAACGATGTTTGTTTAGTGATCTTAGCATCGCAAACATTTTCCAGGGTGCATTTCCATCAAATGTGTGTGAGAATTAACAGACACATTCGTCACTGTCTATGCGAAACTCCACATTCGTAGAATTCCGGGTAAGCAATGGAAAACAACGGAATAATCCTTTCGTTAGATTAGAAGTCAGCGTTATAGCGATTCTGGCGAGGGGAAATTCAGTGGGTAGCTTTATGAGAGTGAAATTTTAAACCATAAGAATACTACCGAGTGAACAAGGGAAACTCATGCATATACCAGCTGAGCTCGTTACCTTCACATGCAAGCGAGTAGAAGCAGTTTCGAACCGGGAGATAATTTATACTCTAGCATATTTACGGGGCATTTGTATCTAGAATCTCTCCTATTTTATTTTGTACGAAGCGGTATTTCATTTGAATGGAGAACACAGAAGCTTGCACAGCAACTTATAAAATGACTTGGTGCCACATTGCCTTCAGAATTCAATAATCCATATTCACCCGAGGAAACTTTCCAGGAGGAGGCTGTTCCGTTGTCTAGCTGTTGCTGAGAATGCAGTATATTTAGATGATATATGTACTGCGGTGGATTGATTTTGCCCGCATCTTAAGTGGTCCATGAGTTCTTGAATGATTAACAATGACATTACATCATCAGAATTTTCGTTAATAATTATCGTGTAAAACTGAAATGACAGAAAACAATGAAGCGAAATTTCGTTTTCGAAAATAATGAAGCGAAATTTCGTGTATTTTTCTGAAATTACAGAAAATAATGAAGCGTGTATTTTCTGAACATGTCACATCATCACTGTAGAAATTATATCATTACTAACTGAAACGGCAAACGTTGTAATATTTAATTTATAAATTATTTCTGGTGATTACAGAACGTGTCATAACCAGTGTTGCCGAACGGTACAGATTTTTTCGTTATTTTTGGTACAGATTCTGTACGGTACAGTGTATATATTTTCGTAAAAATGTACAGATTGGTACAGATTTTTCCGCGTGTGATTCATTTCTTACATTGCAGGAAAGCAACATTAAGGTACATGACGACTTTTACACCGCAGCATCGCTTGGTACTGCTGATCATAAAAGCATTCATAATACAATAATTGATCAGTTTCATAAGGACGAACAAGATCTGGTAAATAAATTCTGTACCCTAAAGGTAAAATCACTCCGAAAGGAAATCACAGTTTCAGAAAATGAGCATGTACAGGATTGGTGGACAAACATTTGTTGTATAAAAAGAATTAACGGTTCGCACTTATTTTCGCTTCGATGCCTTGTTTGGCTTTTTTTTTCTAAATATAATCAGAACGAAAATAAGCTTCAAAATCTGCTCAGCAACGATACGATAAACACTATTTTGAGACCAAAAGATTCGATTAAACATAGTGGTTTTGTATAAGCATCATCGAACACTCGAATGACTTGCAAATGTAAATGTAGTATTTGAAGTAAATTAATGAAATAGTTTTTCATTCTAATAAACAATTTTTTTCTACAACAAATATTTTCGATGGTACAGATTTTTTGAGCTTGAGCTTGGGTTCCGGCATACAAATGAAACACAAATTACTGCATTAGTCGAGAATTAATCAAGCAAACACTCCTCCCGTCTCTCTGAGGGGGGAGGGGGCTACCATACAAATGAAGCATACATTTCCGCATCATTCAAGAACGAATAAAGCAAACGGAACTAAATTTGGCATGTGAAGGTTTTATGGGGAAGAAACATTTCTAAGGTGGTTTAACACTCATCCGACCTTTCCAAGGGGAGGGGGGCTCCATAGAAATGAAACCCAAATTTCTGCATAAGTCGAGAACTAATCAAGCAAATGGAACCAAATTTGGCATATGGAGGTTTTAGGGAGCAATAAATGTTTTTATTTTGGTTTGACACTCCTTTTTCCTCTCTAAAAAGGGGGAGAGGATGGTGCTGAACAACTCGAGGACTAATCAAACAAATGGAATTGAACATAGCATATAGAGGTTCGTGGGATCGATAAACGTTTCTATGATGGTTCGACACTCGCCCCCCTCCCCCTCTCTAAGGGGGGCTCCCATCCAAATGTAACACAAATTTCTGCATAACTCGAGAACTAATCAATCAATCGAAACCAAATTTGGCATGTGGAGGTTCTAGGATACATTAAATGTTTCTATGGTGGTTCGACACTCCTCTCCCCTCTCTAAGGGTGGGCTGCCATACAAATGAAACACAAATTTCTGCATAACTCGAAAACTAATCAAGCAAATGGAACCAAATTTGACATGTGAAGGGTGCACGAAAATTTTTTATGGTGAATAGACATTCCTCCCCTCTCTAATGGGTGAAGAGGAGAGGGGTCTGTCTTTATTCTATCATATTTTCATGTTATTTGCAAATGGTCAACCATTTCTTGAAAGAGCATTGTGTCGGAAAATAATCTGATATTATAATAATGAGTTTTGGTAGAAGTACTAGGAATGTTATAGTGAAAGGTAAATTGAATGGGGTCGATTAGAAGATCAATCAATGAACAGTTCTGCGATTGGAACTTGCGACTTGAACTTGGAACTGCGACATGAACTTGCGCTTAATAATAAAACGTGAATGTTTGAAGGTGTTGATAACAAAAAACGAATTTTGGGCGGGACGAAGTTTGCCGGGTCAGCTAGTATAGTAGAAAAAAGTAAAAAAAAGTGATAACTACTTACTGCTACTTGCTAATTATTCTTAAGCTTTTAGTACATTATCTGTATTATTATGTTTAATCACAATGAAACCGTTTAAATTAAAAGTTTTTTTTTGTTTTTTTTATTTTCCAGATTTTAGTAAATTATTTATATCATTAGTATGTTTTCCTAAAATAAAACCGTTAAACATTTTTTTCTTTAACTTCTATTCCTCACTTCGTTTTTTTAATGTTTTCATGATATACTGCATTCTATTAGTCAAATAATTTTATTTGATACTCATATTGACGGGGATTGAATATATATACCTATATACAGCCACGCCAAACCGATATAGTGGTTCTCTGGTTTTCACGTAAAGCGTCAGTTTTGTTTCTTATCGCAAAATATTAGACCCGTATTTTTTAGTTTTTTCATTAGGGTGCCCTTTTCCATTTTAGGGTGATCCGAATAATAATTTTTTCTCCATTTTTTTTTGGTTTTTCAAAAATGACTTTTTTAAATTAATAACTTTTGAACTACTGGACCGATTCAGACAATCGACATATCTAATTGAAGATAATGAGCTATTCTTTTCTGAAAAAAATATAACGACTGCGGAGCAATTGGAGTTGATTTTCGTAATTTTTGATTGTACTATAAAAACAAGTTTTCATGACCTCGGGACCAAGGGCACTATGTTTTTTTATATTTTTTCTTGAATTATTATTATTATTATTTTTTTTAAATCATTGTCGCATTCGAATATTGAATGAAAAGTGAAAACATATTAACTTCGAAAAAGCATAACTCAAAAACGGAAAAAACCTCTCTTTCATTCGGCTATGTTGAGTGATAAAATATCAGCTTTCTAGAAAAAAAATGGTGCCCCTGGTTCGGGACCATGTAAACTATGAAAAACAATTGCAATCAATAATTACGAAGACTAAAGAAGACAAAATGATATGGAGATGTGTTAAGTGATAAAATATCATATGATTTTTCGGACTATCGGTTAATTTTGAGATATCATAACTCAAGAACTAAAAATAACGCCTCTCTGATTTTTGGATATATTATTTTAAAAAACCTCAGCTTGCAAGAAAACATATGAAAAAAATATAGCGCCCTTGGTCCCGAAAGCATGTGAACTATGAAAAACAAATCCAATCAAATCCAAATCCAATGTCAACTTAACTGTACATATTCTTCACCAAATTCTGAATAACATAATATCAGAATTTGTGCCGAAGAAAAGAAGACGAAGAAATTCAACCAGCAAATATCCTATTTGGTTTAACGTTCATTTAAGAAATCTAAAAAATAAAAAACAAAAAGCACATAAAAAATACAAAATAGACAAAAGTCATCAAAATTTGCTGGAATATCAAAATATTTTCCAAGAATTAAATTTTGCAATTAAAAGTGCACACGAAGAGTACAATAGAAATGTCGAAACTGAAGTCAAATCATGCCCGAAGAAATTCTTCAATTACGTAAAGTCTAAGCTCAAAAGCAATAACTTCTCATCGCAGATGCATCTCGATGAGGATGTGAGGAATTCTTCGAACGAAATTTGTAATCTCTTTGCAAATTTCTTTCAGGAAGTATATACCACATTTTCCGAAGAAAATCGCGATCGGAACTACTTTTCATTTTTACCGGAATATCCAAATGACATATCGGTGCACTATCTTTCACAACAGGAAATATGCCATGCACTAAAAAAATTAGACGGAACAAAAGGACCAGGACCTGATGGAATAGCACCTATATTCCTAATGAACCTGGCTGAAGAACTCACCCTTCCCTTACATTGCATTTTCAATATGTCACTACAAACTGGAATATTCCCAGAAAAATGGAAACAATCTTTTTGGTACCTATCTTTAAATCAGGCGCTAGATCTGTCGTACGTAATTATCGTGGAATTGCTCTTGCATTCCTAAACTTTTCGATGCAATAGTCAACGAAAAAGTCTTCCAACAAGTAAAGAATAGAATTATGTGTATGCAACATGGCTTCTTCAAAGGCCGTTCAACTGCAACTAATCTGTTGGCTTTTGTGACTTTTATTTTGAATGCAATGGAAAATGGCAAACACGTAGAAGCTCTTTACACTGACATCAGTGAAGCATTTGATCGCATCGACATTCCATTACTACTCTTCAAAATGCAGAATATTGGAATGGAACAAAGACTCTTAAACTGGCTCGATTCTTATCTAACAAACCGTGAACAATTTGTTCATTTTCAAAATTCTCTTTCAAATCCAGTAAAAGTCACTTCGGGAGTCCCACAAGGCTCTTATCTTGGTCCTCTTCTTTTCATTCTGTACGTTAATGACATCTCCTTCGTTCTCAAGCGTATCAATGTACTTGTGTATGCCGACGACATGAAGCTTTTCGCGGAAATTGGAAATGAAAACGACATCGACGAATTTCGAAACGAAATACATGTATTCCATACTTGGTGTGATAAAAATCTACTAAAACTGAATGTGAAAAAGTGCAACTCTATAACATTTAGCAGAAAAAAACATGTACCAAATATTGTAATATGTTTTGGAAATCCAAATGCAGAAAAATGTGAAATAGTTAGAGATCTAGGCGTCGTCCTGGACTGTAAACTCACATTCATAGAACACTACAATTCTGGCGAATAGTGTGTTAAGTTTTGTCAAACGCTTCTCACATAACTTCCAGGACCCATACACAATAAAGCTTTTATATATTACATATGTAAGGCCTATTCTGGAATACTGTAACATCGTTTGGAACCCGTATATGGTCGTACATGAAGAACGCATTGAGTCAGTCCAGAAACAGTTTCTTCTATTGCACTTCGTAAACTCAACTGGACCTCATTTCCACCTCCTTCATATCCTAAAAGAACGCCGAGAAATTGCAATGCTTTCTTTTGTTAATGACCTAATTTCGCAACGGGTACAGTCAGCTGAATTACTAGAAACTAAGTCTCTAAGTCAACTAAGAACACGAAATTTGTTTCTAACCAAAACATCCAGAACAAATTATGCAAATAACGCCCCTATCAATCGCATGATGCGTATATACAATCAGCACTGCGAAATAATTGACACAACAATGAATAAAAAACAGCTAAAAAGAAACATGTACCGCAAAAATAATATTTAACCTAAGAAAACATTGTAACATTAGTGTATAAGTGTGTAGTCTACATTTGTTTGACGAAATGAATAAATAAATCAATAATTACGGAAACAAAATCAAATTTTGTAGGAAGTATAGAGTTTTTTCAAAGAAGACTAGACTAGACTCTTTGGCTTCAATTTGATATGTTGATCGTTTAAATCGGTCAAGTGGTTCAAAAGTCTAGACTCTTTCGCTTCAATTTGATTTGTTGATCGTTTGAATCGGTCAAGTGGTTCAAAAGTTATGAATTTTTGAAAAAAAAGTCATTTTTGGACAAAAAGGGAAAAAACCGATTTTTCGAACCACCCTAAAGTAGAAATGCTCACCCTAGTGAAAAAAATAAAAAAATACGGGGTATTCCATTGCGACTACTGACATACCTTTTTCTTCTTGAATGGCATCAACGTTTCCAGTGGAACTTTTGCCTCCTCAACGTAAGTATTACCTGCGTCATTTTTATTAGTACTACTTAGTTGCGATTTCTATGCCGAATAATACGCCTTGAATGTCTGGAGTGGCAAGTTCTAGAATACGCGTGACCTTGCACTATGGAAGAAATTTCTTTGACGAAATATCGATTGGATTAGAGAATGCAAAACATCGATGTATCCGATAATTCTCACTCGATTGGGTTTCAGTATACGAATGAGTAGTTGATCAGTAGATGGATCTGGATTTTCCAAGGAAATTACACTATCGGTACATCCAGCAACGTGTGGGACTGAATACGTGTAATGTTGTAATGAAGCTCATTAAAGACTTTATTTTCTGCTTGTACACACATGGTATAACCTCATGACAATATATTGCGTTTCGGTCTAGCAATAGCAATGGCTGTATCGGCGTTATTCATGATAGTGTCTCGCAAGTGAATGCATTCCTCTCACGCTGATTCTGTTGATTGTGGCGTAGGAATCGTAGTCGTTCGCTTTGCGTACATGTTGATCATTTTCGAAAACATGGTTTCGAGAAAAACGTTATAGTCAATTTTTCTTAACTTGCATTAAAATTATCTGTATTTTTGTTAATTTAATATATTATGAAATTCACAAGCTCTGCAGACTCGGTGAACTGCAACCCGCCAAAAGTGGTGTTTAGAGTTTTCTCTAATATAATATAAAATAGGCGGAAACATGATATGGACTTTTTATTGGGAAAAAATCGCTACAACACACTTGTTTGTTCGTTGCCTTTGAATCAGTTACTCGCAGGTGATGTTCTTAAGACTGTATTCCCATCTAATGCATAACCTATTCTAGTCAACTAGCAACAAAGACTAGCAGTGTTCGAAACTCAACAGACACAATTCCATCCGAGCCAAACAGCTCCACGTGCTCTTTTCGTCGGTTCACAGAACCGCGGGTGGGTAAAAGCATAGGAACGTCCTGTCGTAAACTAACGGTTGGAAGTCAACGTTTGAACGATTTCAGCGAAGACAAGCCGGGAGCATCGTAGTTTTGTGTGAGTGCAATTTTGTATTTAACTATGAAAATGTGCCTGAGAGAACAAGGTCATGCATATACCAACTGAGATGCTGAATTTTCTGCATAGAATGCAGCACAAGCACACGACAAGCACCATAAATCATTCCCATGCCAGTGGCAGTGGTATATATATTATGGAGCATTTTATCTTGAATCTTTTGAATCTCTTATTTCGCCTTGTATGCTGCTGTTCCATTTGGACACTGCAATACAAGGGATACGGAAAACGTTCTGTGCCATAGCGTCTCCGGAATTCAATAATCTAGCATCTCCCGAGGAAATTTAGAGAGGTCATTTTATATCCCAGCCAACTAGTATACGGAGAATGCAGTGTTTGATTAATATAGGTCAGGTTCAGGAATTTCAAATGAACTACAACTGTATGAGATACGACATTGAAAGGATTTTGAAATGAATTGGATTTCTTAGGTGATGCAGTATAGTGCTTCTGAGCAATTTTTCGACACGTGGTACTTATGATGGAAATTACCGAAAATTACAATTTTCATCATCATATGATAAATTTAAATGACGACTGATTTTTATAAGGGCGTAATCAAAATCATTGATCATTCTTTCGTAACTCAATCTCAAAATCCAGATGTCTGATTGAAATATAATGTTGGCAAAGTTGTTGGAAAATCAATTCACTATTTGGGAAAAATGCCCTGTTAAAAATCTTACTCGAAAATTGAACTTAATATCAAAAACTTTTTTATCTCAAAACATCCCACCTTCGATATTTTTTGTTGTTTATTTCTAACCCTTCTAATTCCCTTCTAATTCAACAAAGTTTGACGTATAATGGTCCCGTGTAGGACTAACCAAAATTCGATATTATTTTTTTTTAATTTATGAAATTTCAATGCTTTGTGATCTTAACAATTTAAGAAAAACGACATAAAAAAATGAATCTATATGCGATTCAACATAAAAGAAACTACGTATAACGTTTTATTCTAGGATTAAGCGATCTCGAGATATAACCAATTCAAAATAATTGAAATCAAGTTGGTGAAATATTAGAAAACGCTCAATGTTGACTATGACTGAGGTAACTGAGGTAATTTTACTAACATTATTTTCATTATAAGAAATTGATTATGGAAATTGGCATTAATTATTGAAATTTCAAAAATTTATATCTCCTTTTTGGTGAGTTTACCACGGCAGAACTGTACGTCAAATTTTGTTAAATTAGAAGGATTATCCAATGATAATATACAAAAGAATATCGAGCCGGGGATGTTTTAAGATATGAAAATATTTCATATTAAATTCAATTTTCTAGTAAGAGCATTTAGATTAGTATTTTTACTAAACAGTTCATTGACTTTCCAACAATTTTGTTAAACATCATATTTTAATCAGACATCTGCATTTTGAGTTATGATTTTTTGATAGAATGATCAATGATTTTGAATACACCCTTTAAAAAATCAGTCGTAATTTAAAATTGTCATATGATAATGAAGATTGTCAGTTTAGATATATTCCATCATGAGTACCAAGTTTCAAAAAAATTAGAGCGGTTCGGTTCAAAATTTGCTGTTTTTTGGCAGACTTGGCGTGGAATTGCTCTTCTCTGTTGAAAGCATAAAACTCAATTGTATAACGTACTTTAATAGTTTTTATAGAGTTAACATTCAATAACAAGATGAATAAGAAGTATTAAACATTTGTGTCGCTTAATTTTCTAGGACTTATGATTTAATTCGTACAATGTGCAGTCGGATACGAATGCGTCGTGCAAAAATTACGTAACGCTAGAAAACCGACTTTTTGACCCACCTTACATAACGCAATTTCTATCTTTAACGCACAGAAAGTAACGCAACCTCGACCCCCCTTATCCAGCCCCTTCACGCGTTACGTGATTTTTGCACGACACCTTACATTTCAGACTGCACATTTTGACGTAAAAAGTTATTTGTCAGTACAAAGTACAAAAGAGCAGCGAGTACAAAGATATTGTCCGCTGTCACAAATCGCGTCAACCGGCTGTTCCGTGTCGACATTTGAAAAATCTGACCTCCGCGACTTTTGTTATGATGTCGAATTTTCCGAGAGGAAGCACCAATACGCTTAAAGAAAAGCGTCTGAGAAAAACATGACCTTTGCTTCTAGTCACGAGCAATGGACATCGCGCTAGATTGCTAGCGAATTCATCAACTCTCGATCGGAAGGATTCTATCAGGATGTTACACTTGGCTGCATATACACGGGAAAAATACCGCCCACCCGTTTGATTTGGGTTGGATTTAGTGCTTTTGGGTGGAAGACTTGACAATATATTGAGCAGTTTCGAAGAGAAGGTGCTAAAATAAATCATCATGATTGATGTTGATTTTGTTGTTTTCTATTTCTTCTACCTTTTATCAATCTGTGATCGGAAGAAGTTTTATCTCTCATACCTAGAAAAGAAGCTTAAACTATATTTTATTATCTTCGAACTGTTGTGGGACAGACCGAACATCTTCGTAATCTTAATTGGTTTTATCGAAGTAAATCCAATTTAAGGCCATAATATTTTGCTGTCTGTACTTTAGCGATGGCGAAAATTTCATGTATATAATTTTACGGCTCCCTCATATTTACGAGCAATTAGCTTATTGAAGAAACAAGACTGAGACTGAGTTAAAGATGAAAATGTTGCTTCTACGGCATTCGCACGAAAGGTTAGTCTTTCATGTGTCCCACAAACACAAGTCACCACATCTTTTCATTGCTCCGCTCATTTCAGGGAAAAGTGCACCTTTTAATTCTATAACCCATTTTCGTCGTGATTTTGATCTGTAGCTATAATGGTAGACCATCCCCCCCTCCAAAAACCCGTACTCCCAACGCGTCTTTTAAAAAAATTCGTAATGAAACACTAAAAATGCTTTGAAGTATACACTCAGTTATCTTTGTTACATTTGGAGAAGGGAAATTAACACCTCGGTAGCCTAATTAAATTATCGCAATTGCCCAAAGCTAACGGGAACCGACCGCAATTGAATGCGCTGCATGTCCTACACAGGTGAGCATTAATTTCCTGTTCCGAATGATCGATTACCACGCATTAAAACGATACCAGTCAACATGGAAGGCTCTTCAGGAACGAAACCGATGTGTCATTATCATGAGTTGGGCGGCATGAGTCGGGTCGTGACAATCTGCGCGAACATCGAATCGTGCCGCAAAAACATCGCATAAGCACCGAGGCGTGAAGTTTGATAACACGGACCGGCAGCCTGTATTATTTTGGGTTTGGTATTTTTGACGTAGAACTACGTCTTTCATTTCTACACTGGGGTGTAAGTTCAAACTTTTGAAAACGAAAGCGTTACGCCGGAGAACGAGATGCTGAGCGTTAATAGCTTGTAAACAACTGAACGAAATAGTATGCCAAAAAATTCATTCGAAAGATAAAATGTCTACGCGTTATATGCTTGTTACTTTTTGATTCAAAATTTTGTATCAATAGCCCTAAAATTGCTGTCAAAACAGGCTATTGAAGAGAAGCACGTCCCGTGCGTCTTATAAAAATGTTGTTATCACATTGCGTCGTCTATAGATTGTAATAAGGGTGATTATCAAGGTTAAGGCGAACATTGCTCCAATCGATGATGTATTTTCAGCGAGTCCAAATGTTTTCTGTTTTCAATGTGCATTTCATATAAGTATGAAGTGTTGTAGTATTTTTCTAATGTGGTTTCCTCTATTTGACTTATTTCCAGAGGTGAAATAATCGGGTGGTTGAAGTTCAATTCTAGATTTTCGAATAGCCTGTCCTGAATAATTACCGAGCAATTTTGAAATATGATAAGGTAGTCGCCTTTAAGTTCTTTTCGGTTTATACCACAAGTACTGCTCATCACAAAGTTTTCTCGCGTAGCTTTGACCACTAATGTTCCGTATGTGAAAAGTTTATATTCCGTTGTGGGTGGTGTTTCTTTGAAGGGACATTTTCCACTTCGTCCTCGGACTAAAGGTGCAACACACAAATCGTTGGTAATATTCAATAGTTGATTTCGTTTGTAAATATGAATTTTGGCTATTTGTTCAAACTCTGCTAGGACTGCCATTGTTTCGTTCAAATGCACAAGGACTGTTTGATGATCAATATTGACGGTTTTGTTTGTTATTAGTAGTTCTTCGATGATCATCTTTTCGTAAATAACGGGCGATGCTTTCGGGATGTCGATGCTGATGATGAGGTGACGTCCATGATAAAGCACAGTTATCGAGAGGTAGTTGTATGCGTCGTCTAAGCTGTCTAATTTAAAATTTACTTGTTTTAATTGTTCGGCTACAATTTTTAGTTCATTAATTGTTAATAACTACAACTTCTACGTAAGCGACATTGACAATTGCCTTACACAAAATTGCAGCCTAAGACAACTTGCAGATGATGGAGTGGTGTCTGTCGTAGGATCAAACGAATCCGACCTGCAAGGACCCTTACAAGATACTTTGAACAATTTTTCAACCTGGGCCATTGGGCTAGGGATCGAATTCTCCACGGAGAAAACAGAGATGGTGGTTTTTTCTAGAAAGCATAGACCAGCAAAACCAAAGCTTCAACTCTTGGGTAAACCGATCACTCATGTTATGTCATTCAAGTATCTTCTGGTTCAACTCCAAATGTACTTGGGGGGCTCATATCAGGTATCTGAGTAAAAAATGTCAACAAAGAATAAACTTTCTTCGTACAATTACCGGCACCTGATCGGGAGCCCATCCCGAAGATCTTATAATGTTGTATCGAACAACTATTCTCTCAGTGATGGAGTATGTCAGTTTCTGTTTTCAATCAGCTGCCAAAACACACCTCATTAAACTTGAGCGAATTCAGTATCTTTGTCTTCGTATTGCGTTGGGATGTATGCCCTCAACGCATACCATGATCCTCGAGGTTTTGGCAGGCGTACTCCCACTAAAAGATCGCTTCAATTTATTAGCTCTTCGGTTCCTCATCCGGTGTAAGGTTGTGAACTCTTTGGTGATCGGAAATTTTGAGCAGCTGATCGGGCTAAATTTTCATTCTGGATTCATGAATTCATCTCCATGCAGGTTGATCTTTCTTCGTATATTCCCAACCGTGTTTGTTTTCCTGACTACATCAATTCCTCTGTACATTTTGATCTGTTCATGAAGCAAGATATCCATGGAACATCAGATTATCTTCGATCGAGGATCGTTTCAACGATCTTCATTGCAAAGTATGGGGATATCAATTGTGATAATATGTACTTTACTGATGGGTCCTCTATGAATGAGTACACAGGATTTGGATGTTCAACATATTTTTTAGCACCTCACACAGTCTTCAGTATCCTTGCTCAGTGTATATTGCTGAATTGGCAGCAATACACTGGGCGCTGGACAGCGTCGCCTCACGACCTGTTGAACACTATTACATTGTAACGGATAGTCTGAGCTCTGTCGAAGCTATCCGTTCAGTGAGGCCGGAAAAGCACTCGCCGTACTTCCTTGAGAGAATACGAGAAATTTTGAGTGCTTTATCCAGACGCTGTTATGTCATTACCTTTGTCTGGGTTCCTTCACATTGCTCAATTCCGGGTAATGAGAGGGCTGACTCATTAGCAAAGGTAGGTGCAATTGAAGGCGACATTTATCAGCGACAAATCGCCTTCAATGAATTTTATTCTTTAGTCCGTAGAAAAACCATAGTTAACTGGCAACGAAAATGGAACGAAGATGAATTGGGCCGGTGGCTCCACTCGATTATCCCTAAGGTTAGCCTCAAACCATGGTTCAAAAGTCTGGACTTGAGTCGGGACTTTATTCGCACCTTCTCCCGACTCATGTCCAATCACTGTTCGTTAGACGCGCTACTCTTTCGTATCAATCTTGCCGACAACAATATTTGTGCTTGTGGCCAAGGTTACCACGACATCGAGCACGTTGTTTGGTCGTGCGAGCTGTATCTTGTCGCCAGATCGAATTTAGAAGACACCCTTCGGGCCCGAGGAAGGCAGCCCATGGTGCCGGTGAGAGACGTGTTGGCTCGGTTAGACCTTGATTACATGTCCCAAATATATGTTTTCCTTAAAGCTATCGATCTTCGTGTGTGATTGTCCTTATATCCTTATTTTCTCCTTTTCCTTTTCCTTTGTGAGAGGTCGGATCCCTCCTTAAGAATAAGATGAAATGTAAATACATATTAGATATAAAATAGGATTAAGAATTGAGTGTGATGAGTGTGATTGAGAGTGTGAGTGTGAACATTGTCAACATATCCTCATATCCCCTCCTTTTCCTGAAGAAAATATGTCACCCTTCTAAACTCGAGTCGACCGCGAGTAATCGGTTTTCTACGTTATTAACATTAGAATTAAGGAAAAATGTATATATATTCTAGTAACAATACAGTAAGGAGTTCGGCTCCTTTAAGCTTATGTAACTGAGCCTGTAAAATAAACGATTTGAATAAAAAAAATGTTAATAACTGTCTGGTTGCAATGTTCACTTTGGCAAGTGCTATTGTGTTTTCTATTGTTCTTAGTGTTTGTAACACCATATCTAACTGGAAAAGTATGGAGATTTTAGCGTTTTCTGTAATAACATATCCTTTTTGTGTATTCAATTTTAATAAGACATTTTCATGCTGTTTTATTACATTTGTCAATGTTTGTATGCGATTTTTGAATTCTTGGTTTATTACAATCTGTTTATTATTGTGCTCCATTAGTTTATTGTCAAATCTTTTGATAGCATCTATGTTTGAATTAATGTGCCGTAAATCTTGAGCGTCTAAATTGCCTGTAACAGATTTTATAACACTGCCTAATGTTTCGATTGATCTTTTGCTTCTTTGAATGTTTGGGAAAAGGGCTTTGTATGTATTTTTAATTTCCATAAATTTGATATTAATAAGCCTAGAAAAATCACCTGTTGAAATATTAATTTTGCGTATTTTTAAGTAATATTCCAATCCGGGATTTTCTAATTTTTAAGTTACGTTTGTAGTTTGCTAAAACTAACAAAAAAAAATTATATATATATATATATATATATATATATATATATATATATATATATATATATATATATATATATATATATATATATATATATATATATCTATATATATATATATATATAAATTACGTCTTTCGGGAACATATTGGGGTACAAATTGAAAATCGAAAAACGAGTACATCGGGAAAATAGTCCAAATTCAAACGCTTATTGCTCAGTCATTTCATGATGGATTGATGAAATTTTTGCGTCAATCGATTTCGGCACTCCATAAAAATTTGTTATATTGAAGAAAATAATATATGTCATGGAACTACCTATCGAACAATTGAAAAATCTCAACCCCTATCCTAACTGAAATACCCACTTCTGATTCGTCGAAATTGACGACACATGCGGCGGGTCCCTAACAAAGACATCAAAACCAAGCTACCTGGGGGAAATCGGCATTGCAAATACATGAAAGTAGGGGAATTTTTTTTCCTACCGAAATGTGTTCCCAACAGAAACATCAAAACCAAGCTGCCTAGGGAAAATCGGCATTGCAAATATATGTAAGTCGGGGGCATGTTTGTATTGCAAGTAAAATGCGTGATACGATTAATTCTAGCAAATGAAATTTAAATTTGGAACTTTAATGTTGGTTGCTTCGTGAAATTTCATATCAATGACCGATCGTGTATTGTGAAAAATTTAGCAAAAGTGTAAGTGTTAAATTGTATATGGTAATGGTTGTGTTGATATATGAAATGATTTATTTCAAGGTATGTTCCCCCTCGAGAACGAGTCGTTTGGTTTAAATTGTCTATTTTGTTGTGTGCATTGTTACCCAAGAAAAGTTTATACGACGAGAAAAATTGGAAAAGTGAAAAAATATTAGAAAAGTGATTTTCTATATGCTCTACATATAGTACTAGGCGTTGTTAGTCCAATTAAAATTCACATTGGGTTGAATAAACACTCAGAGAGTAAACATTATAAAAGAAAATGAACTTTTCTATTTTAAATATGTTTTATTTATATTAAAGTAACATGTTTTTACTGATGAGAGAAATTGATAATTGTGTTCGGTATCGGTAATTATTTCATATTACGTTGGAGAGTTTTTTTCATTATTTCATCCATACATATCACAGGAGGCATCTCGTCTAGGATCACAGAGGGCGGTTTTCATCATATCTCGTTCCAATTCGGTATCTATTATCTGATACGCATCATCCAACAACTTTTTACCATCCTTCTGTCATCATCACTTGGTGAACACTGTCGGAGTGAACAAACAATACCCAACAACAAAACGGCCCTTTTCAGTACCACCAAATCATTATCAAAGAGTTTAACGATGTAATTCATCAAACAGATCCAAAATCAACAGATAACCTAACGGAATCCTACGTCAACTATGCGGTCGTGTTTCGGACACAACCCTCCTGTGACTTTTTCAACCTGAGGAGGTCACAGAGGAAATTCCTGACTTGAGGGTTTTTCCATTTCTTTCTTTGCATAATAACCATGGATATCATCTAATACAACCATCTTCCTTAGGGGCTTTCGACCCTCTGCTCTGGTTCTCCATAGTTCAAGTTCTTTTTCGGACAAGCTACTATTGAGATCCGTCATTAGCAGGCGGAGTTTTCCTTGATACGGAATACAAATAGGTGATAAATTAGAACGGGCACAACATTTAGAAGTAGGACATTTAGATTAAAATTATAGGTAACACATGTAGCTATGTAGCAAGTGTTATTATAAAACAAGAATTCAACAATATCTCTGAATTCAATGGCTCTGGGAGAAAACATTAGTTTGATACGATCGAAATTTGGTCAAACAAGAAACATGTAAATAGATTAGATTTCACAATTTTTTCCAAAAAAAATAAGTTTAAGGGGCAATGAATCATTTATCTGATGAATAATGATGTATAGTGAAACATGGATCAAACAATTTCTGATTTATGTTTGTTTGAACTAAAAATATATGTTTTGCTCGTTTTTGTTTTCTTTCGATAATGGCGAAATTGTAAGCCTGCAGCCGCCTGTTTATAATATTTTAACAACTCAACATTATTATTATTTCATCAATATTCCGAGGTGGAGTTGGTTTCTTACGTTCAAATTTTTTACCCAGCTTCGAGAGCTTCATATCTTTTCTGCCTTCCCGAAAGCGGAAATAGTTGCAAATGAAGCGGGAAGACTGGTAGAAAGGATTTTATTTCAACTTTCTGAAGCATCCTAGAAGAAAGAGGGGGAAGCTTCAGGTCGGGAAAATTATTTCGAGTAAGAAAGTGAAAACTTTAGAGGCAAATATATGTTTGATGTGTTTTTTTTCTCTACCCAGTTAACGGTTCAGGGGTATATCTGAAATACGAGGGCTGTTTTATTGCTGTTTTTTCAACAACCTTCAGTCGTAAGATGGAAGTCTGAATTAAGATCATGATAGGGGCGTTTTCTATTACATACCATCAAAAGTTCTATGGGTGTATGATTAAATTGTTTTATTTGTCTTGTGGAACTCAGTACAATGATTTGAAAACAGATCGGTTATCAAAATAAAGGGGAATTTGTTCATTTCTTATAATCTAAATCTGAGATTGTTAGATTTCTGAGTTATCTTCTGAGTTTATTTGATATTTAATTTAACTTAATAGTTTGGCTTGTTATAATGAATGATCAAGAAAATATACTTTTCGTTTTCGATGGTTACTCGAGGCTTCGACTCCCAAACAATTAACACCAATAGTTCATACATGTTACGCGTCGGTCATATCTGATGGTATGCTAGAAATGAACATGAACACAACGGAATTACGTTTCATCTTCATAGTGTCACATTGCTTCTCGATATCCTGTGCAATGTAACTGGGAAATGATCCCGGGAAATGATTCATAGCCTTTTGTAAGTATATACAGCCTAGTTATTAACACGTGCGTCGCCCCGTTGCCCAAATCTTGGTGATGGGTGAATTTCCCGGTTGGCCCCGTCACACTTTTCTCGTTCAAATTGAATAGTATTCATAGAATGAATTTAACGGATTAGGCATTCAAATATAAATAAAGGATGCATAAAAAATTAATAAAAATAATTTTTATACTATACTTTTTATTCATTTATATTTCGGAAGATCTTACGAATTTATTAATGATATGGCATTTTATTGGAATGTATTTTTTGTTATTAGTTCAAACAAAGTGAATCATAAATCGAAAAATAAAGTATTGCTAACTCATTGTTTGTGTACAATTTGTCTACAAACAATGTGCGTTCTTCATTTAATTTTTCCCGTAAGTTGAATGCGGATTTCTTCGGCTAGTCCAACCTACTACAAAACAAATATTAAAAATGACAGTTCGCATTCCAAACTTTCATTTTCCTTATTCATTTCCTTATGTCCTTTCAATCATTTTCCTTATTTCTCAAAATAAATCTTTCTCAAAAGTTTGAATTCGACAATCAATCGTTATATTGAATGCACGTGTCCGTGTTTTTTTTTTGACGTAGAACTACGTCTTTCATTAAGGGTGTCAAATCAGAAAACAGGTCACGTTTTTATGAAATAAAGTTAAAGATAATAACTATTTATGCCGCGAACGGATTTTGGCGATTTACATACTAAACGAATCGGAAATTCCGTAAGATTTGTTTAATATGCCATACATTAGAATCCCCTGGTTAGTAAATGCTTAAAATTCACGAAAACTTTAAGTGTTTCTATTTTCCCATACATTTGTTCTGCCCATTTGAGTGCTTTCCCGAACAGAGCTATCAATAACGAGCAACTTATCGACGACCAACGGAGGGGAAATCGTAGGATTTAAAGTCACGGTGAACAAAGGAAAAGAAGAAGAATGAAGGGGAATACTTGCCTAGAGTATAAACAGTGGATCTCGCTGAGGCAAACTTTCATTCGGCATCGGACTGTTGAGAAATCCAGTTCACTTTGCTTTCGCTGCGCTTCGATCTAAGATTGGACCTCACCAGTGGTAATCCAACTTGGAAATCGTCGTTTGATTTTTCTGTTCGTTTTTCGCGTTATTCGTATCGTGTGTTCTTCTTTCCGAGTCATAAGTTGGACGCTTCGCGTAGTGTGCGATGAGCAAGAAGAAGAGGAAGGCAGGCTCAAGCCATGCAAAAAACGAACGCATTGCCAGGGGCAATAAAATTACGAGGTAAGCGTCATCTAATGATGCACGCGATGTTGGTGCAGTGAAAAGCGCTCGCACTGAACCGAGCCTTCGCGAATGTGACACCGCACCGAACAACAGCGAAGTAGTCGATTTCGGCGCGTCGGTCGAAAATGTAAACGCCCAGGCAGCAACCAAAATCAAGCTCCCCCCGCTGGTTGTGAAGGCGGTCGCTGTTGACAAACTCATCAGCGAATTCGCATCGATGGGTGTTACAGCAGAGTACAAGCTGTGTGGCATAATTCAGTCTTTTTCCAAGCAGTTAACATTGTTTATTTTCCGTTTATTTTCCGTACTTGCAAATGTTGTCATTGTTGTTATTTACGTGCGATGCCAAAGATATATTGATGTAGTTATGAGATATGGAATAATGGTGCTGCTGCAACATGTACAGGGTGGGCCATTTAAAGTGGAAGGATTTGTTTTTGCAATAGCAAAGTAAAGAAGTGGAATTTTAATTTTTGACGTAGGACTACGTCTAACCGGAAGATATAGGGGGTGAAATGGAAATCTAGGCACTGAACAAGTAGGAAAAAATGCAAGATTTGGAACGCTTATAACTCGAACGTTTCTCAATAGATCGCAAAGGTTTTTGCATCAATTGATAGGAAATATATCTACGCATCTATCATAACGAATAACATTTCATTTTTCTTGAGATAAATAATTGAATAATTGTGAAATATCAAGCATTGTCCAAATGCACTATGTGCCCATTTTTGATTGGTCCATTTTGTGCTCCTCAAATCGTACCGACCAAAACGGGCAACCAGAGCAGCAGCGAAATAGAATGAAGCACGATTGGAAAGGAAAAAGAAAAAAATTAACAAAACATTGGTCGCAGTCTCACACATGCGTAATTCTCGAGCCAGCCAGTCAGCTTAAAAATCCCCGCTCCGCTGCCGTAACGATCATTCTTTGTGTGGACACCGACTGGACAACATCGTTGCTGGACGGGCTGGACGGCGAGGGATCGAGTGCCTTTCTCAAGGCAAGATGGCGGAGGTGGTAGCGCTGGAGTAAAGTAGAGTAGAGTTTTCAAAGGGCCTTTCTCAAGGCTAGAGACGAATGAACTGCAAAAGTTTAAAGTCTCTATAATACAATACCTTCCTTCCTTCCTTCCGTAACGATCATTCTCATTCAAACCGTACACCACATCGGTTCGCATCTCAACACATCAACAAACCAACCCAAGCAGACATGTCTGGACATGGCAAAGGAGGAAAAGTGAAGGGAAAGGCAAAATCCCGCTCGAACCGTGTTTAGTTTCGGCCGCCGAAGTGATCGAGTTAGCTGGCAAAGCTGCTCGCGACAATAAGAAAAACTGAATTCGGATCAGAACACATTCGGTGGACATCAAGACAACAGGCAGTTGCAGTGAGTGGCGAGTGGCAAACGCAATCGCAAAACGGCAGCTGGTAGCAGAATAAAAAAGTTTATTCTTTTTACTTTGGTGGCAAATCCAGAACAAGGCGGCATCGAGGGCGTTCGAAAAGGTTTTTTTCAAAACCACGAGTACAAAGTTTTCTAAATTGGAACCATTCCATAAAACAAGGCGCTTATCAGGGCCATTAAACCTTTCAAAAAAGAGTTTACGAAATACAGTTCAATGCTTTCTAAAATAATATCCAAAATAATAATAAACATAAACATAAATTGATTTTTTCATAATTTGTTTGCCAGGATCTGATGAGTATGTGAATTTGGCAGTTGTTCTGAGCTTATTGATAGCTGGGGACTTTCCTGATTATTCAATTTTCACCAATTCTTAAATTGTTTCCAGATTGAAAGTACAGTAATTTACAATTAGTTCGACATTTAGCTAATTGGACGGACATGTAATGCGACATATTTAGTTGGACATTTTTGTAAACATAGAGTTCGGGGTTCAAATTATGACCCCACATTGAAAGTCGACACTGTACCACTGTCATCGCAAATGTTCAATTACAGGTTAAAATCGCCTCCAATGCGACAATGAGTAGTGCTTCGGCACGTCGCATTGAATGTAATTTACTGTAAAACATGTCACAAAGCTGGATGGGAAGAAATTTTCCAACTGTGAAAGCTGTGGCGAGTGGCAACAAATCGCTAAACAGGAAGGTTTAGCCGAACAAGATGGGGATATCGAGTGATAACAAAACAATAAACTCTTTAGATTGAAGATAATTTTGTGATCCTGAAAAGGACCCTTTTTAGCCTGTATGTGAATCCAACAAGCGAACAAATCGTAATGAATGTATTTTTTTGCCATCGCTGCCTTTTAACGCTCATTCGTTCGTCTCGTTGGACTCGCCCCTCTGGCTGAGTCTGCCGATTTTTCTCTATCCTGTGAGCGTGTACCGCTAAAGTACAAAACGTGCGGATCCGCTGAAAAATATATCATTCTCTTCCAAACCGTAAATCAGTGTGGTTGTATGGCATCGTTCCACATCACATCGCATCAACGGATTGGTGCCGGAGCACCAGTATACCTATTAGCGGTTATAGAATTTCGGCCGCCGGAGTGCTCGAGTTGGCTTGCAAAGCTGCTCACGACAACAAGAAAACTCGCCTACAGAACAGAGCACATTCGGTTCGATGGTAACAACTAGTTTCAGCGAGTGGCAAACGCAATCGCAGAACGGCAGCAGTTAGATGAAGGAAAAAGTTTGTTTATACAGACTGCTTTGGTGACAAAACCAGCCACCGTAAAACACCGCGCTTTTCAGGGCCATTAAACCATTCAAAGAAGAGTTATTAAAAGTTATTCAAAATACCAATGCATTCTAAAGTGACATAATATGACATATAATATAAACTGATTTATTTTGTTTATGCTTGTTCTTGAACTTATTGGTGGTTGGGGCCTTTTAAATTGATCATTCAGTTTTCACAAACCCATGCTTGGTTTCCGAATTAAAAGTGGCTTCAAATTACAACACATTGTATGCAGGATGGCATTGACGAATTTTCTCGGTAGCAAGAACTGCTTTCTTTGGTTGATAACTGGTGTTGAAAATTGACTGACGTTACATCTGCATTGCATAGAAAATTAACTAAGGAGCAACATGATGAGCTATGTATTTCCTGCTGCTCTGTTCTTTTTGTAAAAGGACTTTAATCCGAAGGTCATCCGTCACTGTATTCACTGTTGGTTTTTCAGAACGCTTCTAGCTCGTTTATTTCTCGACAGATCGTAGAGTTCGTCTCCAAAACCTCAGCTCTTTTTCATTTGTATTTACTTTGTTTGCGGAGACTACAAATCTTACAATTCATTCGTCTCCGAAACCACAGTTTAAGGTACGGAAATGTGCTCAATAGTGAAATATATGATAGTGAATTAGCTGATAACCACCTATGCATTCCCTATCACAGCCATCATTTTGATTGTCCGATATGTGTATACGCCGAAAGATGCCCGGCGTTGAACATTTAATAAGTACAAAGCCTTCAGAAAAAAACAATATTCAAGTTTGTAAAAAAAACGCAAAAAACACAACACCAAAGGTTCTTTTCAGAACCCCCAACATGTTCATGAAGAGTAAACAGTAAACTAATCCATTTTTCAGGTAGATAGGTAGGTATTCACGTAGCAGAAGAAAATAAAAAAAATATATTCGAAATATATACTTAGCAAAAGCTGTCCCCTTTGTATAGTCCTACGTCACTCCGGTTATGTCCCCGACATTACACACCCGTCTTTTTTTTAAATTCATTTATTTTGGTCCAAGGAGATTTGTTCTAACTACTTTTTGATTATGATATCTCGTAAATGACCGCCTCTGGCCTTGACCGCAAAATGTGCCCTTTTTTCGGCATTTTCCATCACTTTGCCCAATGTTTCGGCCGATATGGCAGCAATTTCTTGTCGGATATTGTCTTTCAGCGCAGCCAGGGTCCTTGGTTTACCAGTGTATACCTTGGATTTTAAATATCCCCATAAAAAAAGTCAGGAGGCGTCAAATCAGGTGATCTCGGTGGCCAGTCATAATCGCCGTTTTTCGATATTAATCTTCCGGGGAACATTTCGCGCAATAATTTGGTCGTGGCAGCCGCTGTATGGCATGTAGCGCCGTCCTGTAGGAACCAGTAATTGTCCAATTCATTTTCACGAACAAATGGCAATAAAAAATCGGTTATCATTGTCCGATAACGTTCCCCATTCACGGTTACCGTTGCTCCATTTTCGTTTTCAAAGAAGTACGGGCCGATGACTTTATCGGCATAAATGCCACACCACACAGTAACTTTTTGGTCGTAAAGAGGTTGCGTTTCGATGAAATGAGGGTTTTCAGTAGCATAAAACCGACAATTTTGTTTATTCACTCCTCCATTCAAGTTGAAATGCGCCTCATCAGACATTATGATTTTTTGCCAAAAGCCACGTTCATTTTTGGCCATTTCGATGGTCCATTTCGCAAAATCAAGTCGACGTGGTAAGTCAGACGGGTTAAGTTGTTGAGCCATTTGAATTTTATACGGAAACATTTTCAAATCAACACGAATTATGTGTCGGAGAGTAGTTCGAGCGATGCCTAACTCTTGCGAACGATGGCGACCTGATGTCGATGGAGTCTCTGCAACACTGACTCGAACGGCATCAATATTCTCGTCGAAACGTCTTGGTCGTTGTCTGGACAGATGACTGGCATTACCAACACTACCAGACGATAAAAATTTGGCATATAATCGACGTATAGTGTTGTCTCCAGGCGATGTTTTAACTTTATTTTTACTTTTCCACGTACGTTTAGTTAACACAATTGAGAAGTTATTTTGAATGTACAGCTGAACAATTTCAGCGCGTTGTTTATGTGTGTATTGTTCCATGGTTAAAATTGTACTGAAATGACGCTTCCAACGCGGTATGACATTTGTTAATCTGACATCTCTGTCAAAAGTTATGGGGTTGCCAGATGCTTCCACTTTAAATGGCCCACCCTGTATATTATCGACTGTAGCCGAGTCTATGTCAATTCACGGTGCTTCTGACATTCAACCGAGACGGTCATGTTTGTAGCGCCCCTTTGAAAAGAGTAGCGAAAAATAGAAGTTTTCTCCTCATACAACTGGTTCTATGCTAAAGGAAATTCCTTGAGGCTCTAATCAGTCCTAAATAAAGTTTTTTCTCACAGGTGTACAAGACGAGGACAAGGAGGAGGCCACCGAATAGCCTAGACGGTTGGTGGCTTTCGATACCGGCAGTTTTCACTGCCCCTAGCGTCGGTCCCTGTTTTTGGCGCGTTTTTGCAGCTCACTTATATATACCCCACATTATTATTACTGGTTACTTATCTCTGGTGGTGGTTTTTATTTTCAGCTGGTGTTTGATCCTGGATTGCAGAGTGGTGGTGTACCCACACTACCGTTTCTCCGGTGCGGGGGCGCACCCCCCCAGCAGCAGTACATAGTGTTAGTGATTTTTTAACAGTTTTTCTTTAAACCTCATAGACATTATAGTAGTGTTTCATTGTATTAAAAGTAGTGTTTCTAGTGAAATTTAAAAAACTTTTTTGAAACAAGCTCCGAAACTGTTGAGCCTTTTATTTTTTTTTTATTCTGCATTAGTGCCATTTTTAGTGTGTATCTCTACATCAACCCCCCTGGCTGTACCTCCCGGGTATAGCCAGCCTTTACCATGGCTTCCAGCAGTGCCGGTAAGTCAACAAATCTTTATAATGGCGTGCCCACCACACGCACCTCTCCTCTCTGGGCTGACCCCCTATGCGGGGAGCTTCAAATTTTACTCCTCAAAGCATCAAATGATAAAACCCTACCATCAAACCCGTTTGTAGTATCAAAAACCATCCAAGCTGTTACGGATCGCGATTTCAAGGACGCGAGACCACAGCGTGATGAAAACAATAATTTGCAATACGTGATCCATATTCGTAACAAGGAATATGTAGATGCGCTCCTGGGTATTAAGTCATTAATTGACAAAACCCCTGTGGAGATAACTTATCACCCTACCTTGAACCAGCGCAAATGCGTGGTATCCTGTAGGGATGTGATTGATATGGCAGAAGCCGTACTTTTAAAAGAGCTTGCTGACCAAAAAGTTATTGCCATCAAACGAATTTCCCGTATGGACCCAACCAAGAAGGAATTAATTCCAACTCCAACCCTGATTTTGACCATCAGAGGTACTGTAATTTCGGAATATATTAACTTTGGCTTCATCCGCGCCCCCACGCGCAATTTTTATCCGAATCCTATGCAGTGCTTCGGCTGCTACAGATTCGGACATACTTCAAAAAAATGTAGAACCAAGATCCAATTATGCCGAAACTGTGGACAAGCACACCCAGAACTAGGCAATGAAGAAACAGCCAAGAACTTCATTTGCAACGCTCCTGCCTTCTGTGTAAATTGCAGTGGCAACCACCCTTCTACGAATAGAAAATGCCCCGCATGGGTTGCAGAGAACAATATTACTAAAGTGAGGGTAGACCAAGGAATATCTTACAAGGAAGCCAAACAAAGCTACCAGGCCAAAGTAAATGGATCCTCGTACGCAAGCAAAGTCCAAGAGAGACTTAACTTAGTCCAAAGCACGGGATGCAATCGCTGTAAGTGCAACTGCACACAGCCCAACCCTACCCCAATCATCCAAACGGTTTCCACACCGATAGTTAACCAGCCAGACATTGAATTTACCATCTCCACTTCCGATTCCGAAACTGATTCAGAAATTCCCATGGAAACTGAATCAGCAAAATTAAATAAACGTAAGATCAAAAATTCAAAAACTTCAACTTCAGATGATTTGAAATCATCTGAAGATGATAAAACAAGGAAAAGATATAAAAACCAACAACCAGAAATCTCTCAACCGGCCGCCCCACAACAGGCCGACCCTCAACCATCCACTTCATACAAAACAGTACCCAATACGAATCGAACAATACCAAATTATTTAAAATTTGACCCTAGACTGAAGACCAAGACTTCCAAATGTAACAAACAGTCAAAATAATTTCTGATATACCTCCTTCCAAATTAATTAAACCCTTCAAGAGCCTCCATAACATTTCTTAAAATTCAACACTCCACACAAAAACAGTACACCTGTTGTCCAAAATTCAACATCCAACCGAAAACATGCGTGGGCTTAGTAGGTCAATGGATGAAATTAAATTAATGTTAGCTGAGGAGAAACATCTCCCACTAACACTTGCATTCCAAGAAGCCAGAGTGACTAAGATTTCACCTGATTTTAATCTTTCACTACAAGGTAAATACAAATGGTACTTCCGTGAGGGACTAACCTCACGCCAGGGTGGAGTATGCCTTGCTGTTTTGAGCCATCTCCCACATACCCTCATCCAAATTTCATCACAGTTACAGATATGCGCAATCCAACTCATGGGACCGTTACGGTTAACCCTCGCTTCTATATACATTTCCCCAACGCATAGTAACAGTAATTTGGAAGCAGAAATGAACAATGCCATTCAACAATTACCACACCCTTTCATAATCATGGGTGATTTTAACGCCTACCATACTGTATGGGGTGGCCAAAGATGTAATTTAAGAGGTAAAATTATTTTAAAAATCGTTGAACAACTTAACCTCATCATCCTGAACGACTTCCAACATACTCGTATGGATGAACACTCTGGCTCTACGACTTCAATTGACGACCTCATGGGACCTTGCGCCCAGAGTCAGATGGTGTGTCGATGATGATCTAAGAGGAAGTGATCATTTTCCCATTCACATCCGAACACTGACCAGTAATCCAAAAATCCTCCTGCGAAGGAGATGGTTGTACCAATTTGCCGACTGGGATGGTTTCGAATCAACCATTTCGCATTTGTTACCTGCACAGGGTAACTATTCAGTAGAGGAGTTTTCCCAAGCCGTTTTCGCAGCTGCGAAAGCTAATATACCCCGCACTAGTGGTATCTCCGGACGGAAGGCAGTCCCATGGTGGAATAATGATGTCAAACAGGCCATTAAATCCAGAAGAAAAGCGCTAAGGAAGCTTAGAAGACAACTGGACGGTAGTGAGACAAAAGTACTTGCCCTAGCTGATTTTCAATCTGCTCAGGGGAACCTCATATTTACAATATCAGGTTCTCTATGAAAGAAATGTTGTGGTCCATTAGTAAGTCCAAAGGCAAATCAGCCGGACCAGACAAAATAGAATACAGCATGTTAAAACATTTACCTGTCCACGTCAAAACGTCGCTGCTCCAAATTTATAATAACCTTTGGGCTAGCAAATGTTTCCCCGACTCATGGAAGGAAGGGCTAGTCATCCCCATCCCTAAACCGATGGAGAAAAAACCACTAGCCACTAGTTTTCGTCCCATCACCCTTCTCAATTGCCTAGGTAAGGTCTTCGAGAGAATGATCAAACGGAGATTGATGACGAAACTTGAAGAACGTCATCTCCTGGATCCTCGACAACATGCTTTTCGTCAAGGCAATGGTACCAACACGTATTTCAGCCAACTTGATCAACACCTTCACGTGATCACGCGAGACCACCTCCACGGGGAACTCGCTCTGTTGGACATATCCAAAGCCTACGATACAACCTGGAGATATAATATCTTGGACCAACTCCATCAATGGGGTATCGAAGGTAATTTGTTCGAGATAATTCGCAGTTTTCTACAAAATCGTAGCTTCAAAGTTCTTTTCGGAGGAGTCACCTCCACCAGTAAACTGCAAGAAAATGGAGTGCCACAGGGTTCTGTGCTATCGGTTGCTCTTTTCCTGATAGCGATGCAATCATTATTTGATGCCATACCCCAAAATATTGACGCTTTGCTATACGCAGATGATATTCTGCTAATTTCAAAAAACTCATTCCCAGTACTAGCAAGAAGAAGACTTCAGGAAGGAATCTCGTTTGTTAATAACTGGGCGAATTCCGTGGGATTTAGGATCTCAGCTGAAAAATCTCAAGTTCTTCATTGCTGCAACAATAAGCGTCACAGGAAAAAACTACGTTCTTATCTTCTGAACGGTAGTTCCATTAAACGAGTCAATTCTGCACGAATTCTCGGTGTAATGGTGAACAAAAAACTCACGTTCAATAAACATATAAAGAGTACAATATCGGACATTAAAAACCGCCTTAACTTAGTTAGCGTTATAAGCGGTCGAAGCCGAACAGGATCCCGCAAAATTATCTTCAACATTGGAAGAAGCTTAGTCTATTCCAAACTTACTTACGGTATTGAACTCTTCAGCCGTGCCACCTGGAAAACGCTCGAAGAACTGAGGCCTAGCTATCAAAAGATAATAAGACTAGCATCAGGGGCCTTTAGAACTAGCCCAAGTAAAGCGTTACTCGCTGAGTCAGGCAATTTACCCTTCAAATTGTTCCTCACGAGATTCTACAGCACGCGCGCGATACGAACGCTCGAGAAACATCCAACATTTGAATCCTCTCTTGTGAGAATGAATAACTGGTTGCAGGATACATGCCGAACCACTCTTCCAACGATTGCACCAATTCCCATTATTAACCTTCGACCATGGTATAAACGGGAACCTCAGATTGATTGGTCAATTAAAAATTCTGTGCGAGCTGGTGAAAACAGCAGCATAGTTTTGGCCATTTTCAACAACCACATCCACAGTAAATACCTTTTTCACCACAAGATCTTTACAGATGGATCCTTTGATGGTTTACAAGTAGGTATCGGCATTTTTGCTAATAACCTGCAAGTTAAGTTCCAACTCCCAAATATCTGTTCGGTATTTTCAGCTGAATTAGCGGCACTTCTTATCGCTACATCAAAGTGTGAACACAACAGAAAGACGGTTATTTTCACCGATTCTGCTAGCGCGCTTCTTGCTCTTGAGAGCGGAAGTAGCAAACATCCATGGGTACTCGCAATTGAAGAGAAAACTGCCCAAAATGATATCACCTTCTGCTGGATCCCAGGTCACTGTGGAATCCACGGTAACGAAGAGGCTGATCGCCTAGCCAAAGAAGGGAGAACATCCGAACTATGGAGCACAAGCGTCCCATCTGATGATATAATCAGATGGGTTAACTCATCTCTGATGACGTGCTGGGAGAACGAATGGAACATCTGCAGAGATACTTTTTTGAGAAAAATTAAAAACACTACCCATCCTTGGATGGATAGAAACCAAAGATCTTTTCAAGTATGTCTAACACGTCTTCGTATTGGACATACCAAATTAACGCACAGGTTCTTGGTTGAAAAAACCGAACCACCCATTTGTAATACCTGTAACGTCAGGCTGACCGTAGAACATTTTCTACTTGTCTGCCCACGTTACAACCTTATGAGAACTAAGTTTCAGATAGCTGACAACCCAAGGACAGCCCTAGCAAGAGATAACTTGGAGGAGGACAAATTACTGCATTTCCTGAAGGAGACGGATCTTTTGGAGCTTATTTAACCATTATACAATTATTTACTATATGTTACAGACTTAACCACATCATTCATACTAACACCTAATGCTTGTGAGCTAATATATGTGTTACCAACGTATTACATATGTTAGGTCACACACATTTTATTTATAAAAAAAAAATAATAAATATATATAAAAAAAAACAAAAAACAAAAGCGTTAGTTCTCAAATGGGGATCAACACTAGGGTAGGAGCCTACCTGTTGGTCTCAAATGTTCCTATCTCACGCCTCCACGAAGATCATATGACGACATTTTTAGATCGGGCGTGAACTGGAAACACACACCTGGTCTTGGCTCCGAGAACGGGTGTCGAAAGTGGCTAAGTGAGGGGGTGCGAGCGAGTCAGAGCGCTATATCTCTCCCGGGGAAGGCCTCCCGGGTCATGTAGGCCTTGCCAACCCGCTGTCTCCCGGGCAAAGGAGATACACCCAGAAAATGGAGCTACGTTCACGAAGAATACTCAGAATGCGATCGCCCGAGGAGGGTCCCCGAACTGGAGCTGGTCCTGGAACGGGCGTAAGAGCGAGCGGCCAGCGGCTGGAGGGCGATGTGCAAGAGCGGGCCACCAGCCGGGTTCAACCCGAAGAGCTACCGCCACACGGAAACAGCAGCCATCGACATCACCAACGAAACGCTGCGCCTACGAGGCGTGTTGCGACTGTCAGACGACAGTCGTCCACACTTGTGGGTACTACTAGGCGACGGATCATGTGGACACATGAAATGAATGAATTCGTGATCCGCGCCTATTACATCTGCACTGCTTTGGAGACGGACATGAGCGGTCGCCCTCGAATACTCGCAATGTTCGAGGAAGCGTATCCAGAGTTCGTCGGGAGGCTTGACCAAAACGCGATGAACGCGAGGCGTAGAGCGATTGTACGCAACAATATGCTCTCCCAAACGCAAGTCGACGAGATCAAGCAGCAGGTGCAGAGAGAACTAAGCTCCAGAACAAGCAGAGCAAGCGATGTGTCGAGACGAAGTTCAGTACGGCTGAGCAATTCATTCGCGAGTGGGGCACGCGAATCAGCACCAGTGGAGGCCACAGTACAACAACCCCCTGAGCCGGAAGATCCACAGCCAGATCAACAACTACTACGCGATCTGGTCTTCCATTACGACGAGGCGATCTCACAGTTCCGCGACACGGACCCTTTGTCGCGCCCCAGGATCCCGAAGTTGCAGCATTCCTGCAGGCTGACAAGTGCAGTAAAGCTCATGAACGAGCACGTTCTTCCGCTGCACTTGGTTGATGCTGAGAACATGGAGGAGCTGCAACTGAAAGTTTACTGTGCTGCTGTGGCGACCGCCAAAAGTTTAGGATACCGTATTAGGCCAAGAGGCGGACTGCTCCAACATCTCCGTGAAAGGCGTGAGCCTCCATGGCGAAGGAGATTGGAGCAACGGATCCTAAACAAGCGCGCCGCAATTGGAAGACTGATGGCGTACAAAAGAGGCAGCAGATCGGCGAAATTATGTCGCCAAGTTGCTGTGATCGTGCGGCCTATTGAACTTCGCCAGCTGGGAGCTCACCAGCTGACGGAAAAACTCGACACACTGGTACAGCAATTGAGCGTCCTAACTAAACGGCTGAAACGTTACTCTGACTCTGCAAAGCGCCAGGAACAAAATCGGATGTTCAGAGATAACGAAAAAGCGTTCTACGACCACATTAGCGACGAGAAGCCCGACTACCGCGAAGGTTTGCCAGATATTAGCGATGTGACGAACTTCTGGGCTGGTATTTGGGAGACCCCAGTAGAACATCGCGACGGGCAAATGTGGTTAAGACGGGAGGAGGAGAGTTGTGGTGAAATTGGAGAGATGCCAGCTATCATCGTCGGAGAGAACGATGTCCGCGAAGCCTCGCGGTACCTGAGGAACTGGGCAGCACCGGGCCCCGATGGTGTCCAGAACTTTTGGCACAAGAAGCTGACCGTCGCACATCCAAAGATAGCTGAGTGCTTCAACAAGGTGCTACGTGACCCACACAACCTTCCTGAATTCGCCACCCGTGGCGTCACCGTGGCGAAAGACAGCAACACATTGAACCCATCAAAGTACAGACCGATAACGTGCCTATCGAGTCTGTACAAAATACTGAGCAGCATAATTACCGCCAAAGTTTCTGCTCACTGCGAACAGCATCACATCATCGCAGAAGAGCAGAAAGGATGCAGGAAAAATACGCATGGCTGCAAAGACCAGGCCATCATCGACGCAGCCATAGTCGGCCAGGCGGTATATAACCAGCGGAACCTAAGTATGGCCTACATCGATTACAGGAAGGCTTATGACTCCATACCTCACTCGTTTCTCGTCCGGGTATTGGAGCTCTACAAAATTGATCCCGTCGTCGTTAGGTTCCTGCAGCATGCGATGAGGCAGTGGAGTACGTCTCTGCACCTCAGTGATGGGGAAAATGTGTTGCAGTCTAGAACGCTGCAGATAAAGAGGGGGATATTCCAAGGCGACTCTTTCAGCCCGCTTTGGTTTTGTCTGGCACTGAACCCCCTCAGTAGGACGCTCAATAGAAACGGTCATGGCTATAAAATAAGGTATGGCGACGGCGCCCACGAAGAAGTGACCCATACCTTTTACATGGACGATCTCAAGGTCTACGCTGATTCACGTCAGCGTCTAGGTGTAGCTATCCGGGTTGTCGAAGACATAAGCAGGGACATCTGTATGGAGTTCGGCCTCGACAAGTGTCGCTGTGTCCACCTGCTGAAAGGACAACTTACCGAATCCGGAGGCTACGAGGTCTATGACGGCGAGTTTAACAGAGACATGGTTCGTGGCGAATCCTATAAATATCTTGGATTCCGACAGCTCACCGGGATTCGCCACTCCGACATCAAGACGGAGCTGCGAGACAAGTTCTTGAGTCGAGTGAACTGTGTCCTGAGGACTTTCCTCAACGCGGGGAACAAGGTACGCGCGATCAACACATTCGCGGTTCCCCTGCTGACCTTCAGTTTTGGTGTAGTCAAATGGAGCAAAACTAACCTAGAGGACCTTGAGAGGAGGATGAGGAAAGCATTCAAAGAGGCCGGAATGCACCATCCTCAATCGGCACTGGAGAGAGTTTCACTACCACGCAAAGAAGGGGGACTTGGAATCGTCGACATTTCTGCACTGTGTGTTGCCCAGGTACGACAACTGCGCGAGTACTTCGCAGAACGCGCCAACCAAAACGCGCTATACCGGGCTGTCTGCGCCGCCGACAGAGGATACAGCGCTCTGCACTTGGCGCAAGCGGAGTACCAACTCAACTGCAATCTGCAGACAGTGGAGGAGAAGATTGCAGCTTGGAAGCAGAAGGCAGTGCATGGTGCCCACCCCCATCAACTGGACCGGCCACACGTCGACAAGGCCGCATCTAATCTGTGGCTAACGCGTGGTGAACTCTCTTCAGTAGTAGAAGCCGACATGATAGCCATCCAGGACAGGATAATGCCGACGAGAAACTGCAGGCGGTACGTCTGGCATCAAGACGTTGATGACATTTGCCGGATGTGCCATCAACCAGGTGAAAACATAGAGCACATTATGGGAGGCTGTCCCGTTTTGGCCAACGCAGCCTACACCGAGCGCCACAACAACGTGGCCCGTATTGTTCATCGACAACTGGCGCTCCAATGTGCTCTACTGGAAGACAACGTACCAAACTACCGGTACCTGCCTGCACCTGTCCTGGAAAATGACCGTTTCAAGCTGTACTGGGATCGTAC
This sequence comes from Toxorhynchites rutilus septentrionalis, assembly GCF_029784135.1. Taxonomy (NCBI): domain Eukaryota; kingdom Metazoa; phylum Arthropoda; class Insecta; order Diptera; family Culicidae; genus Toxorhynchites; species Toxorhynchites rutilus. The sequence continues at coordinate 230,395,232 of NC_073746.1, forward strand.
TGTTCTGACCGACCTCTCGATCCACCACAACCGCCCAGATATAATGGTTTACGACAAGAGCGACCGCAAAGTCACCATCATCGATGTCGCTATTCCACTGAACCAGAATCTGGAGGAGACCCACGGTCGCAAAATCTGCAAGTACCGACCATTGGCCGTGGAGCTCAAGGAACTGTGGGGGCTAAGGGAGGTCCCAAGAATTGTTCCAGTCGTTCTCTCTGGAACTGGAATTATCCCGAAGACACTTCTGGAAGCGCTAAAGGTGTTGAACATCGAGAAGGAATTGGCCGGCATCCAAAAGTCGGTCATCCTTAGCACCTGCGCGATTGTCCGACAATTCCTCGGTCAGGACTAAAACAGCACGAGCATGCAGATACGTGCATTCCGCAGAGCCTAGTCCCCCTTTGGCATTCAGAAGCCCGGGGGCAGGTGAAAATTCTGGCTAGGTTCGCCTAGTTAAGAAGTGAGATAAGTCTGCCAAAAAACAAAAAAAAAATTAGTTAGATCTGTAGTTAGATATCACAAACCAAACACACCCACACACACACTTAGACACACACTCATAACAAAATACACAGATTTTGATTTTTTGTAAAAAAAAAGGCTCTTTTCCGACATACGAATTCAAATTTTGCGTGGATGGCACACAAGTCAATTAACATCTTTTAATTACCATATAATTCACTTTCAGCTTCCTGGGCTAGACATCATTTCTCATTTTATTTTCTTTCAGCGTGTTTGATATAATTATTTCTTATTTCTACTACCAGGTGACCAAATATGCCTCCCATTACTAACGTACTTCTCTTCCAGCATATGTTATACAATTATTACACTATATACATGATTTACCGGAAACGAGAGCAGAGGAAGCATGCGCGAAATTTGATTTTAAAAAACCCAAGGCCTTTCTCAAGGCTAGAGGCGAATGAACTGAAAAGTTTAAAGCCTCTTTAATTCAACATCATCATCATCATCTATGTCAATTTCGAAAAAGGCTACCGGAATAGCCTTCGAGGTAAATTTCCAATGCATTGACATGAAATAAATTGCGATATACGATTGTTTTGCGAGGGCAAGAATGAATCATCAATCAATTATCGTCAACTGATTCTACAATGAAAAAATCATTTCAGAGATTATTCTACTAAGCAGTTGTTTCTAAAATTCCACAGCATTATAGAATAATATCCGAAGGTATAAACAAGCGACTTATATAAAATAACAGCGTAGTTCTAAGTCAACAATGCGGTCGTATCTTGTACACAACCTCCTATAATTTTTTTTTTCCAAAATATTTTTTTTTTCAAGGCTCATATGGCGTTAGCCTCACGGGGCCGGGAGTTCAATACTTGCCGTGTCCGTGTTTGTTGTTTGGAATATTTCATAGATGCGAGTGGAACTCAATACAAGGCGTAGTAAAAAAATCTATTATTTACTAATATATTGCAAACGAAATTTATATCTCACGTTGCATGAGTGCGGTCGCGTTATAGAATTTGCTGCTCGTAGACCGAATTGACATTTGCGAGTTACTAACGATTACTCAGATTAAAATGGGGATCGGTGAAGAAAGGTGAATAACTTACGGTAACATCAAGCGAAAACAGTCGTGATCAAAATACGATGAGTTGGTGAAAATTGTGACCAAGCAGTACTAATGTATTGGCAACAGTTGGAGCGTCTGAAGGAAGCCATCGCACAAAATCTGACAACACAAACACATATTTCAAGCTTTTGCCTAAAAAAGGTGTTGTTTAATTTTTTTCCGAAGAGTTTACTAAAATACGCTTAATAAATCGTTAATTGGTAGAGCGGCTCAAAAGTTCCAAAACATCCAATCTATCAAACTACCCTAATTATGAATTATGAATCCTAAAGCGAAAAAAAAAATTTTTTTAAAAAGGATGTACGGAATGTTCGAGGTTTGAGGAAAATCACAGTAAAATTTAGTAGATTCTTTTTTATGAAAATGTTGATATTGTTAATATAGAGGATACTTCGTGTGATCGTTTTTTTTTATTCTAGCTGACCCGGCAAACTTCGTCCCGCCTAAAATTTGTTTTTTGTTATCAATACCTTCAAACATTCACGTTTTCTTACTATGAGCAAGTTCATGGGTCCAATCGCAGAACTGTTCATTGATTGATCTTCTAATCGACCCCATTGAATTTACCTTTTACTGTAAAATTCCTAGTATTTCTACCAAAACTCATCATTATAATATCAGATTATTTTCAGACAAAATTCTCGTTCAAGATTTTTCAACCACTTGCAAATAACATGTTTCTCCGTTCCATTCCAGAGGAGGGAGGGGTGTCATACTATCATAAAAACATTTTTTGTACCCAAAAACCCTCACATCCCAAATTTGGCTTCATTCGCTTGATAAGTTCTCGAGTTATGCAGAAGTTTGTGTTTGTGTGCCCCCTGTAATTTGTGTTTCATTCATATAGCAGCTCCCCCTTAGAGAGGGGGGAAGAGTATCTAACCACCATAGAATCATTTATTGCACCCTAAAACCACCATATGCCTAATTCGGTTTAATTTGCTTGATTAATTATTTTCGTGTAATGCAGAAATTTGTGTTTTATTTGTATGACAGCCCCCTAAGAGAGGGGGAGGAGTATCTAACCACCGTAAACACATTTATTGCACCCTAAAACCACCACATTCCAAATTTTGTTTCATTTGCTTGATTAATTCTCGAGTAATGCAGAATTTGTGTTTCATTCGTATGGGAGACCCCCCCCTTAGAGAGGGGAGTGGAGAGTCTAACCACCATAGAAACATTTATTGCACACTATAACCTCCATATGCCAAATTTCGTTTCATTTGCTTGATCAATTGCCGAGTAATGTAGAAATTTGTGTTTACTTTGTATGGCAGACCCCTCTTAGAGAGGGGGGAGGGGTCTCAAACTATCACGAAAACATTCCCCGGCCCTAAAAATCCCTACATACTAATTTTCATGTTAATCGGTTCAGTAGTTTCTGAGTCCATAAGAATCAGACAGACAGATAGACATACAGAAATCCATTTTAATATATACATAAATTTTTGAGACCTTCAGCCTTCTGGGCTGGTTCGTCTCAGAAATCGTGTGATCGTGTTCTCTACGACAATCTCTTGCTGATAGCAATGAATTTCAAATGCAATTAACTATGTGCATTTTTTATTGTGTGAGTAAGATATGAACAGTATTAGCTTAAAAGGATAAAACTATAGCTAATATCAATTTTCCCATCCATATGATAATAATGCAATAAGGATGAGTCTATAAGAAAACGCAGAATGAAGAATGTCAATTCGATCCACCTTATGAATATGTAAAATCCATATCACATCCTCCGAAACCTCACAATTGATCAGGCTGAAATTTCGTTTCATTAATGTTATCACATCGTTCTAACCATTTGAAGATATCATAAAAGCCAAACGACAAACTCCCACTGAGCACCTAATCTAAACAACCGACAGGAACATATTTGTCATCGACCGTTATCAGGTTTAAGCGTTGGCGTTAGAACCATTGATTCCAACAACAAACGACCTCCATTCACGATGAATTATTGATGAGAGAGAAAGCATATTAAACAATCGTAAGACTTCCTGCAGAGAAGCAGAGAACATTTCGTCGTGTAACACAGACATCTCCTTCGGAAGAAGGTATTCGAATTTCGAATGTTGATATCAATTCTGGGCTTTTCGCACTGAAAATGCAAAGCAAATTGTCTATTGCGGTCGAGACGTTACCAATAGTGGGATAGCTTTTTTTTCTTCTGACTAAGGTCACAGTATCCATGTTACAAGGTAAAAAAGCACAATTTCTGCATCGTGTGCTGGTTTTCTTGAATGACAGGATTCAATAAGATGATAAGAGGGACAAAAGCTGCAACGAAGATGATTAAACTGCAACTGCGAAGAAATCAGGAGTAGAAGATTGAAATATAAATCATGATATTGCAGGACGAATAAAAAGCAACATATCAGAGGAGAAGTTCTTCTAGGAACGTTAGTGCCATTGAAGAAGAAGAAGATATCAGAGGTACAGATATTGTAATTCAAGTGGACAGATTGGATGTTATGAAACCCGATAAGAAGCGCTGTAATTGAATGGTGTGAAAACCACATAGGAAAATTATTCGGTTCACAGGGAACTTCGTCGATACCTATCGATACACAGGGGTTATTCGTCACGATCTATAAATTTGTACTTGTGATTTGTTGAACATCTCAGAATCATGGCTTTTACATCCGAAAATAGTCGTCCATGCAATTCATTTTTCACTTTCGACAAGAAAAAAATTATTTGGTGCTGAATCACTGAAGACTGATAATGACTGTGCGACGAATAAAATCGTGATTTGAAAAAAATATTTTGATGCCAAATATCTTCAAATTGCACGAAACGTCGAGATGTCATCTCGAACATTTTTTTTGTCAAAACTCGACTCTCTGAGACTTTTGTCGTTTTTCCAAAATACATAGTAAAACGTATGGTTTATGGTGTCAACGGAAACGGTTTTTGTACGGCAGTTTGGCCCGGACAGATGTTTACAGTTGACTAAATACACAACATACATTTCGTTTATAAACACAGACACTAATACATACACACTGTAAACTTAGTGATATTGAAAATTGTCGCAATAGAGAATGGTATATATGAGAAAATAGAAGCAATAACGCGTCGTTTCAGGGAAAGGTCGCTATAGAAAAATGTCGTAATAAAGAAAAGAGTGTATGCGATTTTGTCGCTATAAATATTGTCGCTATAGAGAGCTGTAAGGGATCTTCGTAGCATAATTTGTTGCGTGTCCGCTACTAAGCGAACGATCATGAGCTCATAACTCAGGGCCCCTCAACTGACCATTTTAGTGTGTTATTCTAGCTACTATGTCCACGCAACAATCATCATGTGTCGGTAATCCTAGTCGCTTATCGCTCACATTTTCGGTCTGCTGTATCGGTAATTGGCACTATTAATAATGCAACAAAGGAAGCCTCATATCAACAGTCTCGCTGTGAACAGCCCAACTGTGAACATTCGAACAATAGCAATATTCTTACGCCGAAAAAAAGGCGACATGTGTTGTGCATCGATAGAATAGGATTTGCCTAAACTGCTACTGTGTTATAGACAAAACAAATATTTATCGATAGATAGCGATACTCTTACGCCTCAAAATGGTAACAGTGTAATATACAACAAAAGTTATCTTAAGATAAAAAATGTACACGAATGAATTCGGCTCTGTTACAGCTGAATTGCTAAATGAGCCTAATAAAATAAACTGTTGGGATAAAAAAAAGAGAGCTGTAACAAGCATATAACTTTTATGTTTTATACTCGCGTCTGGTGCTAAAGTGGAGCCTAAATTAATATTTCTCTTCACATTTCCCTTCTGATTTGCTTCTGTGCATCAGTGCGAGCTCTGCATTGAGCTTACTTTGTGCGTATTCTGAGGCTGGATATACCAACAGTTGTCAATTTGAATAACTTATCGAATATCCAAGTAGCAGTTTTATGTATCTCTTAGCAAAATTACATCTCCAACGCTCCTGGAAACATAATTCCCAAAAAAATAGTACACAAATTATACTATGCAGTACCTTCCACAGAACAGCGGCAGAAAATCCGAAATTGATTGTGTCGGCGGCAATTACAATTGGTCGAATTTTCAACTCAATTTTCATCCGAAGAACGAAGCTCTCACTTCTGAAAAATTTCTTCTTCCCATCCAGCTTGTAATGTGTTGTCATTCGACACCACTTTAAACCCGCAAGCTATGCAGAAATGCACGGAAATTGAATGATCGATCGGAAAACTATCAACTATCAATAAGCCCGAAAACACTACTATTTTTAAACAATCTTTCCTGACAAACAAATCATGAAAATCAATTTGCTTTTCATTATTCCGGATATTTTAGGATGCATTAAACTGTTGCGTTGATGTGAATTGAAATAAATCTTTAGTTAAAGGTTCAGTGGTCCTGAAAATCACCATGGTTTTAGGGAGTGGGTTCGTTCTTCCGAGAACAAGCTTGTCATATAAATGTGTGTCCTTATTTTCAAAGCATGTGATGCGTCTCCTCTTTTAGACACACTGAATGCAGCCACGGTTGATTCGGAATCTATACCACCACCACCATTACACCACTGTGTGCTGGATCGATAACACGAAAGCGGTGGGTGACGGTTGTTCCTGGATGCCAGAAGAATTGAAACTCGTTTACTGCTGCTACTGCTACCACTGCTGACGATATGGGTTCTGCTGCTATGCTGCTATATCGCTCCATATGGTGTGAGCTGCTTCCCGGTTAGAAAATAAATTATCAGTTCAGAGCGGAACAGTGATATAGCTGGCTGTAGAATCAAACAGGGTGGGGCTTGCAACACAATGTTTCGTTTTTATTGAGAAAAACCATTGTATAGCACATATAACGACATTAGGAAATAAAAGGATAGCAGACAACAGCTCGCTGGCTTGTGCGTGTGTTGGCTTCGTATTCTCATTTTCCATGTTTTCATATTCCCCTTAGATAGAATGATATGTACGTTCACAGTAGTATTGATGTACTCAAATCGTGTTCCGTTGTTAGTCGATACGATTCGAGGGCGCTAATTGAGCCAATCAAAATGTGTAATTGGACACGCTTGAATAATGCATGATATTTTAAAATTATTGAATTGTTTATTCAAAAAAAAACAGGAAGTGGGTTATATCTATGGTATAACCGCAAGGGTGACGTAGGACTATCGTTGATTTAGAGATCATTTGTTTGAAGTTGAATCTAAATCCATCCTGAATGAATGAATAAATAAATATTTGGGTGACTTCAAACGAGAGTGTTACGTTGGAGCATCAAGGTTTTATGCATCCAATATTGGATACAAAAAACCTTGTTCTGAAGAATAATCTTCAGAAGCTTTCCTGCTAACTGCACTTGATTGACAAATCACAAAACCAAATGTATGTGGTCGCAGTATTATATGGATCTTCTTCTTGAATGGCGTTAACGTTCCCTGTGGAACTTTTGCCGTCTCAACGTATTCATTAACTAGCGTCGTTCATTAATACTTGGTTGAGATTTCTATGCCGAATAACACGCCTTGAATGTACTCTAAAGTGGCAAGCTCTAGAATACGCGTGACCACAGTGCAAGCCGGAAGAATTTTCTTTGACGAAAAATCCCCCAACCAGAACGGGAATCGAACCCGAACACCCGGCATGATAGTGTGGGACGCTAACCACTCGGCCACGGCTGCACATATTATATGGATAGAAAACATTAAAATAAACTCGCTTGAATGTAATTTTCAATTCCAAGGGGAACTGGCAGATTATTTTTCAGCACCGATCATTTCTTTCCAGGTTTCCTCTCGATAACCAGCAAACGAAAAGAGTTGCGCACGTGTATGTGTGTGTATGGCGGCTGCTTCTATGTCTTCCCGAGGAACCGTATTTCGATGCTGATACTCTCTTGGTCACGAGAGTATCAGCATCGGCTTTTCTGCGCTCCCTCACAGTTAAAACAAACTGATTGCATTTCAGGTCAGTTCAGGCCAGGTAATGAATCCCTCGATCCCTCGCCGTTCAGCTCGTTCAGTAACGATGTTGTCTTGTCGATGTCCTCAGGCGTCGTGCACAAATTACGTAACGCTAAAAATCCGAATTCTGAACCACCTCTCCCCCCCCCCTTTCGTAACGCAATTTACTATCTCTAATAAGCAGAAAGTAACGCAACATCTACCCCCTCCCCCCTTTTCGCGTTACGTAATTTGTGCACGACGCCTCACGAAAAATGAATCGGTTTCACCACCACAATATCATTTCAGTATGCTTTTCGTGCGTGATTGAATCGAGAGAAGGTGTGGTTTACGATGGCAATTTGGAAGGCAAACTAGAGGAGAATGAACTCTCTGAGTATGAAAATTTCGGCGACTGAGCAATAATCGATTGAAAATTATATAATTTTCGCGATACGAAACATTTTCCGTTTTTCATGTTATGCATCCAATATTGGATACGAAAATATCCTACTGATGGGAAAGAATAATCTTCAGAAGCTTTCCAGCTAATTACACTTGATTGAAAAATTACGAAATCAAATGTATTTGGTCGCTGTGTTCGCCATATAATTAGAAAACATTAAAATAAACTCTTTCGCATGGATGTATTCTTCAATTCCCAGGGAACTGGCAGATTATTTTTCAGCAACGATTAGATCTTTCCGGAATTTTCTCGATGCTGTATGGCATCCACACGAAAATTCTCGTTTCAGTTTGGCCTGTAAAAACTTTTCTAAACTCTAATCCATCAAATTTGGAGCCCTGAAAAGGGCCGTTGATTATATGCTAAGCTAATATAGCACCCTCTCCTTGGATTCGATGGTCCAGCTGAATGTCCTTGGGCATGATGTGACACGTTTTGCGTGGATAGCACACAAATTGGTATCTTCGAATAAGCCTCCTGCAGCGTCATAACAGCGGAACTTTGGAAGCGCAAGTCGGTTTTGAAGTCCTGAGCAATTCCACGATTCAAAAGCTGCAAAGGTAGCTTGCGGATTAGCAATTCGGTCGACTTCCGATAGCGATGAATTTCACGCAAAGTTCCCGGTCGATAGCGATGTGGCTTCTTCACCTATCCTGCGGCTGGTGCGCTTATCCGAGCTGCTTTCGTGTGCCTTACCACTGAAAGACTAACTAGCTATCTGCTTGGTCCCAAACAAACGAGTCGTCACGGTGCGAGAGTAGAGTAAGAAATGAACGAAAGCAGGAAGGAAGGGAAGGTATTGAATTAGAGAGACTTTAAACTCTGAGAGTTCATTCGTCTCTAACGAAAGCAAAGGAAGCGTCATTTTATAAACCATAAAAGTATAGAATCTAAACCCCACCCTTATTATATTCGTTGCTTACCCTGAGAGAGAAACGAATAACATCGAAGTAAGTATACAGTAATGTATTTGAATCCGGACACTTTGCGTTACATTTAATACCATACCGCAGCCACAACATTTTCTGCATGTTGAATTAATGCGATTGATTAGTAACTATCAAGAAACTATCAGTAACTATATTAGCAACTATTAATCGCATAAATTCAACATGAAAAAAATGTTATGGCTGTGGTATGATATTGAATGTAATGCAAAGTGTCCGGATTCAAAAGCATTACTGTAGAAAAGAGTTAACTCGACTGAAATTTTTTCGGTTCGGCCTGCAAAAACGAAATTAAGAGCCCCCGCCGACTGCAGACTGACTTGTCGACCGATAGTTCGGTCGGCTTCTTAATCAGTACGGAGAAAAAAAGTCTGTAGTGTACAGCATAATGCATAGACGTAAGTATGAGCTTCCCCATCTCACATTCCAATAAGATTAATGGGTTTCCAAGTGGGCGCGCTACATACGGATACGAATGATTTCAATAACCTGTTTTCGAAGCTATCATTAAGCTATTGAAACAATTTTTCGACTCAATAAATAGCAATCATATAACTCTTGGACATTTTATCTTTTGTATGAAATGATTATCATACTGTTCCGTTGATCCGAGGCAGAATGAATCACGCTTAAAGAAGGAATGGATTTTTTTCTTGGAATTTAGTCAGCAGAAATAATGCCCTTTCCCAACAATTAAAAACGACAAACGGTAAACAGTTTCATCAAAGTGATTTCTTCGATATGGGGATATATTCACTACAACATGTCATATATTTCATATTCTTCATTATCAAATCCATATCCATGGCACCTACCGGTAACGAATTATTATCGAAACCACGATTTTCGCTAAATGCTCCTTTCAGTTCGGCCTGTAAAAAACTTTTCTGTACTCTAATCCATCAAATTTGGAGCCCTGAAAAGGGCCGTTGATTATATGCTAAGCTAATATAGCACGCTCTCCTCGGATACGATGGGCCAGTTGGATGTCCTTGGGCATGATGTGACGTGTTTTGCATGGATAGCACACAAATTGGTATCTTCGAATAAAAAGTATAGAATCTAAATCCCACCCTTATTATATTCGTGAGTATACAGTAAGCTTATACAATAAAGAGGGTGGGGTTTACATTCGATTCTTTTATGTTTTATAAAATGACACTTCCCTTGCTTTCGTTCATTTCTTACTCTACTCTCGCACCGTGAGGACTCGTTTCATCGGGACTAAGCAGACAGCTCGTTAGTCCTTCGGTGGTAAGGCACCACGAAAGCAGCTCGGATAAGCGCACCAGCCGCAGGAAGCGTGAAGAAGCCACATCGCTATCGACCGGGAACTTCGCATGAAATTCGTCGCTATCAGAAGTCGACCGAATTGCTGATCCGCAAGCTAGCATTTGGTTCGTGGAATTGCTCAGGACTTCAAAACCGACTTGCGCTTCCAAAGTTCCGCGGCTATGACGCTGCAGGAGGCTTATTCGAAGATACCAATTTGTGTGCTATCCATGCAAAACACGTCACATCATGCCCAAGGACATCCAGCTGGCCCATTGTATCCGAGGAGAGCGTGCTATATTAGCTTAGCATATAATCAACGGCCCTTTTCAGGGCTCCAAATTTGATGGATTAGAGTACAGAAAAGTTTTTTACAGGCCGAACTGAAAGGAGCATTTAGCGAAAATCGTGGTTTCGATAATAATTCGTTACCGGTAGGTGCCATGGATATGGATTTCTTAATGAAGAATATGAAATACATGACATGATGTAGTGAATATATCCGAAGAAATAACTTTGGTGAAAATGCATTATAAAATTATTTGTGTACGAATGCCGCAATCGATAGTCGACTCTAATTTGCGCTGGGTAATTTCCTCGGAGGACTCGATTCCTCCTTTGAGCATTAATAATCTCTTTCTGGCAAAACGATGTGGTATTAATCACATTATTTGAATGATAGAATGAAGAAGTTTTCTGCCAATTTCCTTCAACCTCCAAACGTATCTTTCTCCCGTTTGTCGTTTTCGCGTTCGCTAATCCTTTCTCACAACACCCATTTCTAGTTTGAGAAATTGTTGAGTAAACATTGTTTGTCAGTGCGCGTAGAGCGGGAATTCCTAAAGATTCATTGCACCTCTAATAAATTGCCGAAAGACGTGGTCTTACGTTGATCACACTTGATTGAAAAAATCAAAAACGAAATGTATTTGGTCGCAGCATTATATGAGTAGAAAGCAAATAATCGCTCGAAAATGACTTGATTTTCGCGATGTGAAACATTTTCCGTTTTTCATGTTATGCATCCAATATTGGATATGAAAATTTCCACTGATAGGGAAAAAAATATTCAGAAGCTTTCCTGTTAATTGCGATTGATTGAAAAATAACAAAACCAAATGTATTTGGTTGCAGTGTTATATGGATAGAAAACATTAAAATAAACTATTTCGCATGAATGTATTTTTCAATTACCAGGGGAACTGGCAGATTATTTTTCAGCAACGATGATAGCAACGAGAATTCCGCGCGTGTATGTGTGTGTGTGTGTGTGTGTGTGTGGCGGCTGCTCCGATGTTTCAAGCGGAACCGTGGCATCACACTCCTCCTGATGGATTCCCTTTTGGCCTTAGGTGCACAAACAGGCTCTTGGTGACACCGTTCATCAGCGCTTTCATGATAAACGAAATTAGCTTCACAACAACAGCGACAACATGCTCCAATCGCTGTTCAATCATAACTGAGTGGGTTTACGAGTGGCACTCGCTTATATACCGATTGGTGATTTCAATAGCCTGTTTTGAAAGCAATTTTAAGACTATTGAAACAAGTTTTTGGATAAAAAAGTAACAAGTATATGACGCGTAGACATTTTATCTTTCAAATGAAGTGTTTATCATACCATTTCGTTCAGTTGTTTAACAGCTATTAACGCTCAAAATCTCGGTCTCCAGCGTAACGCTTTCGTTCTCGAAAGTTTGGTTTTACACCCCGGTATAGAAATGAAAGACGTAGTCCTACGTCAAAATTCGGGATGGGTATTATCTGTGGTACAAATGCAAGGGTGACGTAGGACTACCGTTGGTTTAGTAATCATTTGCTTAAAGTTGCATCTGAATCAATTCTTAATGAATAAATATTTGAAAAGGTTTCTGGAAATTCCGACAAGTGTGAGCATAGAACTTCTTTCATGTATATTCTGCGGATTCTTGGGAGAAAAATTTTGCACATTCGTTCAACACGATTGCAAAATAGAAACGAAATTGGCCGGGGCGAGCATAATTGACACTTCGAACATGATAGATATATTTTTTTTGTAATTTCGACAGTATATTTCCAAAGCAATTTTTGATCAATTGAAACAAATTTTTGATATAAATAAGTTAAACAATTAACTTGTAGACATTTTATCCTTCGAATAAAGTGATTACTATACCACTCCGTCCAGTTGACAAAGAGGTACCAACGCTCAATATATTTTTCCTTCAATGTAACGCTTTCGTTTCCGAAACTTTGAACAATACAATACTATACAACTCGGCATAGAAATGAAAGACGTAGACCGACGTCAAAAAAAAACATTTTATTTATTGTGATAGATGAGTATAAATATTGCCAATCAATCGATGCAAACATCTTTGTGATCTATTCTGAAATGGTCGAGTTAGAAACAATCGAAATCTTTCATCATTTCCTTCATGTTCAGTGTTTGGATACTAAGTTTACCTCATACAGTCCTGTTAGACTTAGTCCTACGTCAAAAATTTGGTGCGTCCGAAGTACGTGTGATGATTTGCCACAGCGAAGATTATGTTTATTGGGGTGCTTCTTCTCCTTCTTATTTTTTTCGCCTAAACAAAATGATGCACTATTATTTTCGCAATGATATTGAATTCAATTGTGCATCGCTGTTACCTTAGTTGATCGTCTTAGTCGGCACAATTTGTGGAGCACAGATTGCACCAATCAGAACGTGGAGATTTTCATTTGGATAATGTTTGACATTTTTGCATTATTCAATAGATTGTTTTAAAAAGATTATACTTTTCTTAATTATGATCGATGTTTAGAAATATTTCCAATCAATTGATTAAAACATCTCTAACATTTCTTGATACATCCATATTCTTTCACATAATTATAAACGTTCAAATTTTTTTATTATTTCGATACATGTTCAATTTTTAGCACAAAATATGATCCATCTCATGGAAACTAGCAGTGCAGATTTATGTAGTGTAGTTTTTATTCCCAGCACTGTTGATCTGACGCGGTAGATTCTGGGAAAACGCACGATGAACCTTCAATTATCAAGCAGTGTCACTGTGCCTAAAATTTATTTCCTTAATCGTTTGCCAAGGAGAGCTGCTTGTGTGTGAATCTCACCAAAAGTAGATTTTCTTGGTTTGAGAATGATTACAATTGAAGAATACCGCTCGCTTGGAGTCATTTCCCGTCTCGGTTATTCTTCTTTTTCTTTTTTTGGCTTTAAGAGGCTTTAAACTTGTCAGTTCATTCGCCTCTGGCGTCTCAATTCTAGACAAGCATTGGACATTCTTGCTAGTTTCTGGCGACAGCAGTTTTTCTCTGACAGCTGTTATGGAAAAATGTATGCTTCTTCAGAGAAACTGTCTCGATGTTTTTTTTTCTTATCTCTCCTTCCAAGAGAATAGGACAAAGTTTATGTTAATGAAAATTGATAGTTTCCGTCGCAATGCCAACATAGAACTACGTTTAACAGAAAGGTAAATCTATGTAAGCATTGGATCTGGCCGATATGTGGTATCGATAATGATGGACTGGTTGATAGTTTGGTAAGCAATTAATTTTACGTTTTATACATATAAATTGGCCACTTCATTTGTGTGGTTCAAAACCTCTAGACTACTGTTTGTTGGTGTCTGTAAAGTCTCTCGACTACATCAATAAAAACTGAACTGAATCTTTCGCATGGATTATGAAATTTACAATATGAACAATACAAAACTTTTAGATTCATTCCGTTTTTTTGTTCACCTAGTACGGGAATACGAGTAAGCCAGAATCAGAGAGTCTTTATTGACTCAGTGATACACCTTTTCTCCCTGTTAGTAACGACACTTTGAAAGTAAATGTTTTAGGAAAAAAAAACTCAAAAAATACCCATGTCAACTCACTGTCTCCAAGAGAAAAGAGATACAAACATACACCTATGAAAAAAGTCACAGGAGGGTTGTGTCCGAGACACGACCGCATAGTTGACGTAGGATTCCGTTAGGCTATCTGTTGATTTTGAATATGTTTGATGAATTACATCGTTAAACTCTGATAAAGATTTGGTGGTCCTGAGAAGGGCAATTTTGTTTTCATCGGTACTATTTTTTTTCATCTGTAAAAACATGTTATTTTGATATATAAAAAACATATTTGAAAAGAAAAAGGTAATTTTGTTTTATAATTTTTACTTTCTGAGTGTTTATTCTACCCAACTTTAATTGGACTAACAACACCTAATACTATACGTAGAGCATATGGAAAATCACTCTTTTGAATATTTCTCGCTTTTCCATTTTTTTCTCGCCGCATGAACTTTCCTTGAGTGAAAATGAACACAACAAAACAGACAGCTTAAACCAAACGACCCGTTCCCGCTCGAGACACCTTGGTATTTATTTATGGAAATTGAAATAAATCGTTTCATATATCAAATCATTTTTAACATTAACATTAACATTTTTAACTGCTACCATATAAAATTCTACAATTACACTTGTGCTAAACTTTTCAAAATACACGATCGGTCATTGATATGAAATTTCACGAAGCAACCAACATTAAAGTTCCAAATTTAAATTTCATTTGCTAGAATTAATCGTATCACTCACCCTACTTGTAATATAAAAATGCCCCGGCTTGCATATATTTGCAATGCCGATTTCCCTCGGGCACCTTGGTTTTGATGTCTCTGTCAGGGAACACATTTCGGTGGGAACAAAAGCTACCCCTACTTTCATGTATTCGCAATGTCGATTTCCCCCAGGCAGCTTGGTTTTGATGTCTCTGTTAGGGAACCGCTGCATGTGTCGTCAATTTCGACCAATTAGAAGTTGGGGCTGAGATTTTTCAATTGTTCGATAGTTAGTTTCATGACATATACTTTTTTTTTCAATATAAAAAATTGTTATGGAGTGCCGAAATCGGTTGATGCAAAAATTTCATCAATCCATCATGAAATGACTGAGCAATAAGCGTTTGAAATTGGACAATTTTCATGATGTGCTCGATTTTCAATTTTCAATTTGTACCCCAATATGTACCCAAATCCGAAAGACGTAATCCTACGTCGAAAATGCAAGAAAATAAGGATACGTGCATTCGGCTATTTACAAAATGAAATCAAAGTCGTGAACTGCAGTTACTGAAAACAATCACGGGAAGTTAGGATTAAGTATTATATAGTTGCAAACCATTAACTCACGAGAGAAAAAAATCAAAATAAATTTCTGCTGCCCTTTAGCGCCAAGATCTATAATGCTTATAGTCCTTCAAAAAATGCACTTCACATTCATTCGTTGAACACAACAAATGTGAAGCATAGATCAAACAATATTTTAAAATTTTCCGTTTATATCTATTCGAATGGTAGCGGTTTTTTTCATGGACATCGGTTTTATGCATTCTCGTTCTGTATACATTGCATCAATTCAACTTTTAAATCATATAACATGAAAATGAGAACTTCTGCAAAATGTGTCCCATAAGTAATTTCTGGGATTTTTTTCGTTGGAGAGCGCAGTTACTCTGCAGCTTCTTCAGCTTCAGGCTGTTTGTAGTTTTATCCGGTTGAGCGAAGTTGTGGGAGAGCTTTGAATAACTCCGGATAATATATAATAATATATAACGACGATGGCTTCGCCTATCTTCGAGAATGACTTCTTTGTAGGTGGACGGAATGATAACAGCAATCACCCGATCGGTGCATATTTCGTATTCCAACAGATTTTTATTTAAAACTCGATCATGTAATATCTTCAGAATCACAAAATTTCATCTAATTATGTGAGGATGCTGCCAATCCCATAAACAATTTATCCATAAATCCGCCAAGTTGTTTAAAATATTATATATGATAAGTGTATGATGCGTATTTTCCACTCGACGACTCTATTGGAAATGGAAACACTCAAATGATTATTTTCGAGCTATTTGCTTTAAATGTAGCTAATCTCTTATGTGCTTGAAATGTTTATTACACATAATGATTTGGAAAATGCCTCGAGAAGTGCCCCCGGTTCAATACAAACTTTTTCAACTGCGTATTCCGATAAAATGAGAGAAACTCATCACAAAGTGTTGATTGCATTATTAATTTTACCGACTAACCATCGAGCAGAAGCTTTTACCTTTCTGTTGCTGTGAGCGAATTCTTGATGTATATATACCTGAATTAATCCGCCAATTCATTCTCGTTCCAATTAATCCATCAAGCTGGGAAAGTGTAAAGTTAGATTTTCCACTGCCACAGCTTGCCTTTGCATTTTGATTAGATCGACACCGGTAGCGGAGGGATTCATTTTGGGGATCGACTTGACTGGTATGGTAGCGTGGAGTTGTATGAAAATGGAAAGTCATTTTCGTAGAAGCTCCTAAAACCTCGGTCGGTTCTATTGAGTGTTAATGGAAGTGAGAAATCGGTTTTATTGCTCCCCAAATACCTACCAACTCTAGCTTTATGCCTTGTGCTTATGCGGAATGGAATGGTGGAATGCGTGGAAGTTTCAACATAGCTTCGGCAACGACTGCCGATAAGGCAGATAAAAATAACCACTATTTTGGGACGACTAGAGTTGACTACTGTTCGTCCAAGACATGTGTGAAAAGTTCTTCATTGACACGAAGACAGGTTTCCGAAATTGAATTATAATCACAATCTATCGGAATGCGATGGTGTTCGGAACAGTGTTAGCCTGCAGAATTCTGCGCGATAAAAATAAATATCGAAATTGTTGACGAACAATATATTGGCATTCCACGCAGGGCAGTGACAAATGAGATTGTTTCATTCATTCAAATGCAACCACAACTAGAATTTTCTTGAAAAAATACAAAATTAATGATTCGAAGATAATTCTAAATTTAATTTTCTGATAAGCTTCATTAAGATGTTAAACTTATAGTTTTAGTAATAAGAATCTTCCAACATTCAACATTATGACAAAAAGCAACAATTCTATTTGTTGCGTTGGAATTTCCACTCGTTCCATGGGCGACATGGACGAAGGAAAGGAACAAAAAGCAACCATGCTAAAAAAAGAAAAAAAAATCCTTCATCTACATCTTCCATCCCAGTCGTTTAAAATGTCCTGCGACAAATTGTACGTCGGTTAGCTGTTGATCTCATTTATCCTCGTACAAATGCTATTGTATACACTATAACTTTGGAAAACGGCGGAAAATCCACATAACCATCGGAGCGTCACTCTCCCAAAACCGAGGAGGTAATATTTCCGCCCGAAATTCTAGGGCGCTACCATCAGCTAGAATGCGAAAAATTCAAGGGTCATCGATCACTATATAATGCTGAAGGAAATATTTGCTTCTTATGCGGGAAATAATAAATGTACGGCAAGCTTTCCAGTGCCACTCAAGCCCAATCATACTATATTTACTGTAGTCACCAACAAATCATTCTGCTTCCATAGACCAAATTTTTGAAGATGAAATCAACCAATAAGGTTGGGTCACGTGGTAAAAATTTTTATTCCGGAAGGGATAATTTATTCGTTGGCCTCGTTATGTAATTGAATTGTTTCTCAAAGTAATCGATTCCCTTTTGTATTAGCATTGAGAAAATAATCAAATCTACACAAAACGCTCTGAATTAGACTCCAATGATCAAGAGATTTTCAAGCGGGTTGTTTACCATGCTTACCTTAGCGTGTTCTTCTTTGTTGTCTCAAACCGACCATATTGAGTTGTGTTTTCCATGAATATCTACGAATTTCCTGTGTGAGTGGACCACCTGTGAAAAGGATAGCTTTGGGAGATGGGTATTCTGATGAATTGCATTATAGAATTATTCGCCCTTATGAATCTGTTTCGAAGAGGCTCCGAACGACTCCATCGCTTGCCTTTCGAAACTTATAAATTATGTTTATTGTCTGATTGCGTTACGGCATTCAAGTGTTATATTATGCACAAAAAAAAATAACAGGAATTGAATACTGTTTTGTCTCAAATTCCGAACACATAAGCAAATGGTACAAATGATACTGTTCCGCAATTCTATTTTGACGTAGGATTACGTCTTTCGGGAACATATGGGGGTACAAATTGAAAATCTAAAATCGAGCAAATCGTGAAAATTGTCCAATTTTAAATGCTTATTGCTCAGCCATTTCATGATGGATTGATGAGATTTTTGCGTCAATCAATTTCGGCTCTTCATAACAATTTTTTACATTGAATAAAATAATATATGTCATGAAACTAACTATCCAACAATTGAAAACGGAAATACCCACTTCTGATTGGTCGAAATTGCCGACACATGCGGTGGCTCAGGTACTTACAATTATTGGTCAGTTATTTCCTGATGGATTTACGAGATATTTTCATCAATCGATTTGAGCATTCCATAACAAGTCATCACAATGGATAAAATAACATATCATATGAAACTAACTATCAAACAATCGAAAAATCTCCAAACGGAAATACCTCGTTCTGATTGGTCGAAATTGAAGATACGGAGAAATCGGCATTGCAAATACATCAATGTAAAGGGAACTTTTGTTCCCACCGAAGTGTGTTCCCTAACATAGACATCAAAACCAAGCAGACTGGGGAAAATCGGCATTGTAAGTACATGAAAGCAGGGGGAGCTTATGCTTCCATCGACATGTATTCCCTAACAGAGATTTCAAATTCAATGTACCAGGGGGAAAATCAGCAAATAAATACCCTCGTAGTCCATAGTTTAACAAACGACGTGCACAAATGGATAGTGCTCATTGTGACTAGCGTGGGCATTGCTGATTGCATACATGCTGGCGAATAAGTTGCGAGCGATGAACGACAGTTTTTTTGTTTATTTTCGTTCCAATAATAATCGATGGATTGATTGAAGAATGATGTTTCAATGAACTGAATAAAACTTATGTATGATATAATATAAATAATATTTAAATTTGGAACTTTTATGTTGGTTGCTACGTGACATTTCATATCAATGACCGATCATGCATTGTAAAACTTTTAGCACAAGTGTAAGTGTAAAATTGTATATGGTAGCGGTTGTGTTAAAATGATTTGAAATATGAAACCATTTTTTTTTCTCCCAAGATAAGTTCATGCAACGAGAAAAATTGGAAAAATGAAGGAGTTCCGTGTTCTGTTGGGTTTAAAGCAAAAATTAAAATGGATTGAATAAACACTCTGAATGTGAAAATTATAAATGAAATTACCTTTTCCATTTCAAATATATTTTCTCTATAATAAAGTAACTCTTTTTTCTGGTGACAACAATTGATAATTTTGTTCGATGATAATAATTATCTTATATTACATTGATGAGCTTTTTTTCTTCATTTCATCCATTCATAACACAGGAGCCACCTCGTTCAGGCGGTATATCTCATTCCACTTTGCCATCTTCTATCGTGATACGCACCAATCACCAACCTTTTATCATCATCACTCATCACGAGTGAACAAACATCATTTACAAGGGCAGAAGTATCACAGAACTAAGATCTAAACTTCAAAGAGGGTTGGACGCTTTGTCTGGATATTTCAATAATTGGAAAATATGCATAAATGCCGCAAAGACACAAGTTATATTGTTTCCCCACAAGAACACTCCAAAGCTTGTTCCTCCTCAAAATATGACAGTCAGTCTTAATGGCAATAGTATTGAATGGTCTTCAGAAGTAGTGTATCTGGGTCTAACTTTCGATCGAAAGCTTACCTTCAGAGCACACATTGACAAAACAGACACAAGATGCAACATTTTAATCAGGTCATTGTATCCCCTGATCAATAGATACTCTCGATTATCTCTAACGAATAAACTTGCAGTATACAAACAAATAATATTTCCAGTTATCGCATATGCGATGCCCATTTGGGAGTGCTGTGCTCCAACTCACAAATTAAAACTTCAACGCATACAAAACAAAATTCTTCGTATGATTCTAAACTCTCCACCCAGAACGCGAAATTCGGAGATACATCAGCTGGCCGAGATTAAAACCTTGGATGAAATTATCAATAACAATTGTATGAACTTTGAACAGAGTTGCGCTCTCTCAACACACGGAATAATACAAAATCTGTATGATTATGCTACCTGACTTCATAGTCGTTACCTTTCAAGGTAACGGCTTTGGGTTTGGGTAGATATATTTATTTCCAGTTAGATAAGTAGTGTAAGTTGGGGTAATGTAAATAATTTGGGGAGGGTATCTTATAAGTTAGATTTAGGTAAAAAAACAGGAAGTAGGTTATATCTGTGGTATAACCGCAAGGGTGACGTAGGACTATCGTTGATTCAGTGATCATTTGTTTTTAGTTGCATCTGAATCAATTCTGAATGAATGAATAAATGAATATTTGGGGGACTTCGAAAACGAGAGCGTTACGTTGAAGGCACAATATTTAGCAATAAAAAGCAATCACACGAAAGTTGTATAATGCATAATACATTGCTTGTATTGTGATATGATTTGTATTACATTTCCAATAGACAAAATATCTGTTGCATCAAATTAGTCTACATTATTTTTGCGTTCGCTCATTCTTTCTCAGAACACCCATTTCTCTTTTGAGACATTGTTGGGTAAACATCCCGAAAGACGTGGTCTTACGTTGATCGCACTTGATTGAAAAATCACAAAACCAAATGTATTTGGTCGCAGTGTTATATGGATAGAAAAAATCAAAATAAACTCATTCGCTTGAATGTTTTTTTTTCAATTCCCAGGGGAACTGGCAGATTATTTTTCAACAACGATAACGTCCTTCCAGATTCTCTTCGATACCCGAAGCCCACCAGTGGTTAATGCTAACTCGATAACCACCTGTTCATTGCACTTGATTTAAAAATCACAAAAGTAAATGTATTTGGTCGCAGTGTTATATGGTTAGAAAACTTAAGGTCAGGTTAAGTCAGGTCAGGTCAGGTCTGGTCAGGTCAGGTCAGGTCAGGTCAGGTCAGGTCAGGTCAGGTCAGGTCAGGTCAGGTCAGGTCAGGTCAGGTCAGGTCAGGTCAGGTCAGGTCAGGTCAGGTCAGGTCAGGTCAGGTCAGGTCAGGTCAGGTCAGGTCAGGTCAGGTCAGGTCAGGTCAGGTCAGGTCAGGTCAGGTCAGGTCAGGTCAGGTCAGGTCAGGTCAGGTCAGGTCAGGTCAGGTCAGGTCGAGTTAATAGAACAGTGTAAGCTGGACAATACACCAATGACGATCCGTATGAGGAAGGCGTATGGTGGCACGCAGACGGCGTCGATACGGCTCTCAACAGTCGCAGCCAATAAGATGGTAGAAACGACCAAAATAAAAGTTGGCTGGTCGGTTTGCTCGCTGAAGATGGTGCCCCGGGTGGCCAAGCGGATGGAGAGATGCTTCCAGTGCATGGGCTTTGGACATCAGGCAAGAAGCTGCACAGGCCCCGACAGGTCTGAACTGTGCAGGAGATGCGGTGAGAAAGGGCATGTTGCGAGAGACTGCACGAAGCAACCGAAATGCTTGCTCTGCAAACCAGAGAACGGCAGCGACCATGCGACAGGAAGCTTCAAGTGTCCCTCGTATAAGAAGGCGTTAGCAGAATCGCAGTAACGGAGATAATTCAGATCAATCTGAACCATTGCAACACAGCTCAGCAACTGTTGTGGCAGTCGACAACAGAGACAAAATGCGACGTTGCAATCATAGCGGAGCCGTACCGAGTACCCCGTGATAATGGCAGCTGGGCGACGGATAGCTTAGGGATTGCTGCAATACAGGTGATGGGCAGATATCCTATCCAGGAAGTGGTTGGAGGTTCACATGAAGGTTTCGTAATCGCCAAAATTAATGGAATCTTCATGTGTAGTTGCTACGCACCCCCGAGATGGACAACTGAGCAATTCCACCAGATGCTAGACGCAATGACCGAGGAACTAATCGGTAGAACACCGATCGTCATTGGAGGCGACTTCAACGCGTGGGCGGTGGAGTGGGGAAGTAGATGCACCAACATCAGAGGGTACAGTCTACTGGAAGCTCTAGCAAAGCTGGAAGTAACGTTACTAAACGAAGGTACCACTAGCACTTTCCGGAAAGATGGGCGCGAATCCATCATCGACGTTACTTTTTGCAGTCCGTCGCTGTTGGCGAGTACGGAGTGGAAAGTGTGCGAGTCGTATACGCACAGTGATCACCAGGCGATCCGGTACAGAATCGGTCAACGAAACCACGTGCTAGTTCGGAGGACAACAAGCGGTGAGCGGAAGTGGAAGACGAATGCTTTCGACAATGACCTTTTCGTCGAAGCACTTCGTCTAGCTGGCGGAGCTTCAGATTGGAACGCAGAAAAGTTGACAGATCTACTGGTGAGAGCATGCGACACTACCATGCCGAGGAAAGTTGTACCAAAAAATGGAAGACGCCCAGCTTACTGGTGGAACGACTCTCTTCGCAACCTTCGCGCTAGCTGTCTTCAAGCCAGAAGACGCGTTCAGAGAGCACGAAATAGCGCTGATAGAGAGGAACGAAATACGGTGTACCGAGCAGCTAGAGCCGCCTTGAAACGGGGAATTACACTGAGCAAAGCGAACTGTTTCAAGGAGCTGTGCCGAGATGCAGATGCCAACCCATGGGGCAACGCGTATCGAGTCGTGATGGCGAAGATCAGAGGACCTGTGACGCCCGTCGAATCGTGTCCCGAGAAGCTGAAGGTCATTGTGGAGGGTTTATTTCCGATGCATGATCCTACGATATGGCCACCGACACCGTACGCCGAAATAGCTACCGAACGTTCTCAAGTTTCCAGTGAAGAACTGGTAGCAGTGGCGAAGAGACTGCAGGTAAACAAAGCGCCCGGCCCCGACGGAATCCCCAACGCGGCCTTGAAAACGGCGATTCAGGCGTTCCCGGACATTTTCAGGATAGTGCTACAGAAATGCTTGGATGATGGTCACTTTCCTAAGAAATGGAAGATCCAAAAGTTAGTGTTGCTGCCAAAACCAGGAAAGCCCCCGGGGGTACCAACATCCTATAGGCCTATATGCCTGCTGGATACTCTTGGGAAACTCTTGGAAAGGATTATCCTCAACAGACTGACGAAATGTACGGAGAGTGACCATGGTCTGTCAAAGATGCAGTTTGGATTCCGGAAAGGTAGGTCCACCGTTGATGCTATCCGGACAGTGGTTGAAAAGGCAGAGAAGGCGTCACAGCAAAAGCGGAGGGGCGACCGACATTGTGCTATAGTAACGATCGACGTGAGGAATGCTTTCAACAGCGCTAGCTGGGAAGCCATTGCCGAGTCCCTACACCGTATGAAGGTTCCTGGGTACCTGTGCAGAATTCTAGGAAGCTACTTCCAGAACCGCGTCCTAGTCTACGAGACGAGCACGGGGCAGACAACGTTGAATATAACGGCCGGAGTACCACAAGGCTCTATCCTGGGCCCAACGCTCTGGAACGTAATGTATAACGGAGTACTGAATCTGAAGCTTCCCAAAGGCGTGGAGATCGTGGGCTTCGCGGATGATATCGCTCTCACAGTGGCAGGCGAGACACTCGAAGAGGTGAAGATGCTTGCAATCGAGTCCATCGTCTCAGTAGAGAACTGGATGCAAGCAGCGAAACTGCAGATTGCTCATAATAAAACAGAAGTATTGTTGGTGAGTAACTGCAAAGCCGTGCAGCGAGCGGAAATCACAGTCGGGGAACACGTGATAACTTCTAAGCGTAGGTTGAAATACTTGGGAGTTATGATCGACGACCGGCTGAATTTCAACAACCACGTCGACTACGTCTGCGAGAAAGCAGAGAAGTCCATTAGCGCGATAGCGAGAATAATGCCGAATAACGCAGGACCTTGCAGTAGCAAAAGGCGTCTCCTGGCTGCTGTATCCTCGTCCATACTGCGGTACGGAGCACCAGCCTGGTCGGCGGCTCTCGAAACCCACCGGAATCGTAGAAAACTGGACCGTACGTTTCGGCTCATGGCGATGAGAGTTGCGAGCGCGTATAGGACGATCTCGTTGGAGGCAGTCTGCGTTATCGCCGGCATGATCCCTATTGGCATCACTCTGGCGGAAGACAGAGAGTGCTACAGACGAAAGGAAATCAGGGGTATCCGGAAAACAGCGAGAGTAGAATCACTCTTGAAGTGGCAGCAGGAATGGGACACGGCGGAGAAAGGCAGGTGGACGTATGGGCTCATACCGGTACTATCGACCTGGCTGAACAGGAAGCACGGGGAGGTGAATTTTCATCTGACACAGTTCCTGTCTGGACATGGCTGCTTCAGGCAATATTTGCACCGGTTCGGGCACGCAACGTCGCCACTCTGTCCGGAGTGTGAAGATGTGGAGGAAACACCAGAACACGTGGTATTTGTGTGTCCCAGGTTCACCGCAAGACGCGAGGGGCTGCCTGCCCTTCATGCCGGGAACATAGTAGAGAAAATGTGTCGCGACGAGGGCACCTGGAACGCTGTGAACAGTGTAATCATACACATCATGTCCGAGCTACAGCGGAAGTGGAGGGCCGACCAGCGTAGTAATAACCCCTGACCATAGAAGAGGAACAAATGCGAGGGCTGTTGCAAAGTGTAGTACCCCACGAGAGTCGTTGTGACGGAGTGCGCGTTATGTTGGAGGGCACTGCCTAATCGGCGCTCCGTTGGGAAGAGAAATCCTGCGAGGGTGGCTGTGACGGGGCGCGCGTCAAGTTGGAGGGCGCTTCCTAATCGGTTCACGTCTCGACAGGTGAGAAACCCCGCGAGGGTGACTGTGACGGGTTGCGCGTCAAGCTGGAGGGCAATTCCTAATCGGTACACGTCTCGACGGATAAGCGGAATCTGGAGAGCAGGGTCAAGAAAATGCTGGCAATGCCTGTTGGTGGATTGAGAGAGGAACATTGCGAGGGTCGTTTCGGCGGAGCGAGAGCCTAGGAGAGCATCATCAAATCGGTGGGTACCCCCACGAGAGTTGCTGTGACGGAGTGCGCGTTATGTTGGAGGGCACTGCCTAATCGGCGCTCCGTTGGGAAGAGAAATCCTGCGAGGGTGGCTGTGACGGGGCGCGCGTCAAGATGGAGGGCGCTTCCTAATCGGTTCACGTCTCGACAGGTGAGAAACCCCGCGAGGGTGACTGTGACGGGTTGCGCGTCAAGTTGGAGGGCAATTCCTAATCGGTACACGTCTCGACGGGTAAAAGGAAGCCTGTGCTGCGGATGTGCGTGGCGGAGTACAACGGAAACGTAAATGAGATGTATAGAGAAAAAGGGAAGGATCAACGCTAGTTAGCGTTGAAAACTCGTGAAGTGCATGAGCACAGCCGCCCCCTGAAGTAGTCGCCTAGATGTGGTCCCGGGGGGAATGAGGCTACGAGTAGAGGGCTTGGTTTTTGTGGGTGCGATCCCCACTCGACGTCTGGGTTATCCTTTCCCAGATAAGGCTGGAAGAGCGTTCCTCACCTCTATAAAAAAAAAAAAAAAAGGTCAGGTCAGGTCAGGTCAGGTCAGGTCTGGTCAGGTCAGGTCAGGTCAGGTCAGGTCAGGTCAGGTCAGGTCAGGTCAGGTCAGGTCAGGTCAGGTCAGGTCAGGTCAGGTCAGGTCAGGTCAGGTCAGGTCAGGTCAGGTCAGGTCAGGTCAGGTCAGGTCAGGTCAGGTCAGGTCATAAGCGCACCAGCACTTTCATGATGAACGAAGTCAACTTCACCAGAACAGCGACAACATGCTCCAATCGCTGTTCAATTATAACTGAGTGGATTTCCGAGCGGCGCTCGCTTATATACCGATTGGTGATTTCAATAGCCTGTTTTGAAAGCAATTTTAAGGCAATTGAAACAAGTTTTTGGATGAAAAAGTAACAAGTATATACCGCGTAGACATTTTATCTTTCGAATGAAGTGTTTATCATACCATTTCGGTCAGTTGTTTAAGAGCTATTGACGCTCAAAATCTCGGTCTCCGGCGTAACGCTTTCGTTTTCGAAACTTTGATTTTACACCCCGGTATAGAAATGAAAGACGTAGTCCTACGTCAAAAAAGGTAACAAAAAACTAGAAAAGTTTAGGCATGATTTTACAATAGGAATATGAAACAATCGAATAATGTACATGATACAAATCATTACAAAACTTGACATTGCAACTTAAAGATGTAGAACCCTAGGTTGATCACTTGATATGTAGTACTTTATTATAATGTAAACCAAATTAAGAAATAAAAAGAATTTAAGTGAAAAAAACAGGAAGTAGGTTATATCTGTGGTATAACCGCAAGGGTGACGTAGGACTATCGTTGATTCAGTGATCATTTGTTTTTAGTTGCATCTGAATCAATTCTGAATGAATGAATAAATGAATATTTGGGGGACTTCGAAAACGAGAGCGTTACGTTGAAGGCACAATATTTAGCAAAAAAAAGCAATCACACGAAAGTTGTATAATGCATAATACATTGCTTGTATTGTGATATGATTTGTATTACATTTCCAATAGACAAAATATCTGTTGCATCAAATTAGTCTACATTATTTTTGCGTTCGCTCATTCTTTCTCAGAACACCCATTTCTCTTTTGAGACATTGTTGGGTAAACATCCCGAAAGACGTGGTCTTACGTTGATCGCACTTGATTGAAAAATCACAAAACCAAATGTATTTGGTCGCAGTGTTATATGGATAGAAAACATCAAAATAAACTCATTCGCTTGAATGTTTTTTTTTCAATTCCCAGGGGAACTGGCAGATTATTTTTCAACAACGATAACGTCCTTCCAGATTCTCTTCGATACCCGAAGCCCACCAGTGGTTAATGCTAACTCGATAACCACCTGTTCATTGCACTTGATTTAAAAATCACAAAAGTAAATGTATTTGGTCGCAGTGTTATATGGTTAGAAAACTTAAGGTCAGGTCAGGTCAGGTCAGGTCAGGTCAGGTCAGGTCAGGTCAGGTCAGGTCAGGTCAGGTCAGGTCTGGTCAGGTCAGGTCAGGTCAGGTCAGGTCAGGTCAGGTCAGGTCAGGTCAGGTCAGGTCAGGTCAGGTCGCCGTGGAGTTGCCGGCCTAGAATAGCACTTCGGGTCTTGGCCCCTGTCCCTGTCGTATGAGGCGACTAATCGGGTGACAACGCGAGTAAGGGCGCGGTAAAGCCTATTGGAGATTGCACGGGGGAAATACCGTGTACAGGAGCCACGAAAGGAGTGCCAAGCACATCAGGATTGACGCCAGTAAGATCCTGATTACGACATACTGGTTACGACATAGAAAACGGACACGATACGGAAACGATTTCAACACGACGCTAAAGGCTGACAGTCGTGCTATCCTGTTCCCTGAGTAAGGAAGGGTGACACCTTCCTGAAACGGCGTGTAGGCTAATAGTGCGATTGCCCCCGTCCCGGTAATAACTTGGCAAGTCTTCGGGTACGTTCAATGCTCGTCTAGGCTCAGGCACTAGGTACTAGGCGTCAGATGTCACATTCCTGACTTGCGCTGATCTGGCTCTGAACACGGTCCCTATGAAGGACCGTGTCAACCCCTGCATGGCCTCACTGCTTGCATAGACAACCATGGGATCACTGATAGCGACTATGTACAACGAGCGGAGATAGCGGCCCGAAGTTGGGACCCAACAGACATGAATATCATCGAACAATTCAACAGACGAAACGACGGTAATGAAGACACACCAACGGGAGAGGCGAGCGTGTTCGCAAGGAGCGGTAAGCTCCAGAGATCACCAATTCGCAACCAGACAACCATAGCGAATCCTATAGGACACCAACAGCATCCACAACAAGGAGAGACTAGCCTGATACAAGTGCATAAAGCCAACACCACCACTTCTTTAGAAGGGCTGCAGGTCGGGAGGTCAAGCTTGATGGAGGTCAAGAAAAAAGTGAACGAGCTCTACGAGTTCATTAAGGACAAAAACAATGTCCATACTAAGATCAAACATTTAGTCACAAGCATCAAATCCGCCGTTACGGCTGCTGACCGCGAACAGAAGGAGATGATCACGCGAGCAGAGGTTGTTGAAAAAGCACTCGCTGAAGCAAGGGAGAAGATGTCCGTCGAGATACAGGAGACGCCTAAGACGCCACGAAACCCACGATCGGACAAAAGGAAGAGGGATACCCCAGGGGATGAAGAAGACCTGAAGAAGGTTAAAAATGACAACCTGGAAAACAAAAAGGAAGGTGAAGGCAGTGGATGGCGAACTGTCGAAAAACAGACGGAGAAACGGAAGAAGAAAGAAGAAAAGAAGAAAGGTGTGCAGGAGACAAAAAAAACCAGGCCCAGACGCGAGCGAAGTAAGGGAGATGCTCTGATCGTCGAGGTGAAGGAAGGAGTGACTTACGCATCACTCCTGCGGAAAGTGAGAGACGATCCGGAGTTGAAAGAACTGGGAGAGAATGTGGTGAAAACCAGGCACACCCAGAAAGGAGAGATGCTCTTCGAGCTCAAGAGGGATCCGGCGGTCAAAAGTTCAGCCTTCAAGGAACTGGTTGCGAAGTCGCTCGGTGAGGAGGCGAAGGTGAGGGCTCTATCCCAGGAATCAGTGGTCGAATGCAGAAATCTCGACGAAATCACGACAGACGAGGAGTTAAGGCGCGAGTTAATAGAACAGTGTAAGCTGGACAATACACCAATGACGATCCGTATGAGGAAGGCGTATGGTGGCACGCAGACGGCGTCGATACGGCTCTCAACAGTCGCAGCCAATAAGATGGTAGAAACGTCCAAAATAAAAGTTGGCTGGTCGGTTTGCTCGCTGAAGATGGTGCCCCGGGTGGCCAAGCGGATGGAGAGATGCTTCCAGTGCATGGGCTTTGGACATCAGGCAAGAAGCTGCACAGGCCCCGACAGGTCTGAACTGTGCAGGAGATGCGGTGAGAAAGGGCATGTTGCGAGAGACTGCACGAAGCAACCGAAATGCTTGCTCTGCAAACCAGAGAACGGCAGCGACCATGCGACAGGAAGCTTCAAGTGTCCCTCGTATAAGAAGGCGTTAGCAGAATCGCAGTAACGGAGATAATTCAGATCAATCTGAACCATTGCAACACAGCTCAGCAACTGTTGTGGCAGTCGACAACAGAGACAAAATGCGACGTTGCAATCATAGCGGAGCCGTACCGAGTACCCCGTGATAATGGCAGCTGGGCGACGGATAGCTTAGGGATTGCTGCAATACAGGTGATGGGCAGATATCCTATCCAGGAAGTGGTTGGAGGTTCACATGAAGGTTTCGTAATCGCCAAAATTAATGGAATCTTCATGTGTAGTTGCTACGCACCCCCGAGATGGACAACTGAGCAATTCCACCAGATGCTAGACACAATGACCGAGGAACTAATCGGTAGAACACCGATCGTCATTGGAGGCGACTTCAACGCGTGGGCGGTGGAGTGGGGAAGTAGATGCACCAACATCAGAGGGTACAGTCTACTGGAAGCTCTAGCAAAGCTGGAAGTAACGTTACTAAACGAAGGTACCACTAGCACTTTCCGGAAAGATGGGCGCGAATCCATCATCGACGTTACTTTTTGCAGTCCGTCGCTGTTGGCGAGTACGGAGTGGAAAGTGTGCGAGTCGTATACGCACAGTGATCACCAGGCGATCCGGTACAGAATCGGTCAACGAAACCACGTGCTAGTTCGGAGGACAACAAGCGGTGAGCGGAAGTGGAAGACGAATGCTTTCGACAATGACCTTTTCGTCGAAGCACTTCGTCTAGCTGGCGGAGCTTCAGATTGGAACGCAGAAAAGTTGACAGATCTACTGGTGAGAGCATGCGACACTACCATGCCGAGGAAAGTTGTACCAAAAAATGGAAGACGCCCAGCTTACTGGTGGAACGACTCTCTTCGCAACCTTCGCGCTAGCTGTCTTCAAGCCAGAAGACGCGTTCAGAGAGCACGAAATAGCGCTGATAGAGAGGAACGAAATACGGTGTACCGAGCAGCTAGAGCCGCCTTGAAACGGGGAATTACACTGAGCAAAGCGAACTGTTTCAAGGAGCTGTGCCGAGATGCAGATGCCAACCCATGGGGCAACGCGTATCGAGTCGTGATGGCGAAGATCAGAGGACCTGTGACGCCCGTCGAATCGTGTCCCGAGAAGCTGAAGGTCATTGTGGAGGGTTTATTTCCGATGCATGATCCTACGATATGGCCACCGACACCGTACGCCGAAATAGCTACCGAACGTTCTCAAGTTTCCAGTGAAGAACTGGTAGCAGTGGCGAAGAGACTGCAGGTAAACAAAGCGCCCGGCCCCGACGGAATCCCCAACGCGGCCTTGAAAACGGCGATTCAGGCGTTCCCGGACATTTTCAGGATAGTGCTACAGAAATGCTTGGATGATGGTCACTTTCCTAAGAAATGGAAGATCCAAAAGTTAGTGTTGCTGCCAAAACCAGGAAAGCCCCCGGGGGTACCAACATCCTATAGGCCTATATGCCTGCTGGATACTCTTGGGAAACTCTTGGAAAGGATTATCCTCAACAGACTGACGAAATGTACGGAGAGTGACCATGGTCTGTCAAAGATGCAGTTTGGATTCCGGAAAGGTAGGTCCACCGTTGATGCTATCCGGACAGTGGTTGAAAAGGCAGAGAAGGCGTCACAGCAAAAGCGGAGGGGCGACCGACATTGTGCTATAGTAACGATCGACGTGAGGAATGCTTTCAACAGCGCTAGCTGGGAAGCCATTGCCGAGTCCCTACACCGTATGAAGGTTCCTGGGTACCTGTGCAGAATTCTAGGAAGCTACTTCCAGAACCGCGTCCTAGTCTACGAGACGAGCACGGGGCAGACAACGTTGAATATAACGGCCGGAGTACCACAAGGCTCTATCCTGGGCCCAACGCTCTGGAACGTAATGTATAACGGAGTACTGAATCTGAAGCTTCCCAAAGGCGTGGAGATCGTGGGCTTCGCGGATGATATCGCTCTCACAGTGGCAGGCGAGACACTCGAAGAGGTGAAGATGCTTGCAATCGAGTCCATCGTCTCAGTAGAGAACTGGATGCAAGCAGCGAAACTGCAGATTGCTCATAATAAAACGGAAGTATTGTTGGTGAGTAACTGCAAAGCCGTGCAGCGAGCGGAAATCACAGTCGGGGAACACGTGATAACTTCTAAGCGTAGGTTGAAATACTTGGGAGTTATGATCGACGACCGGCTGAATTTCAACAACCACGTCGACTACGTCTGCGAGAAAGCAGAGAAGTCCATTAGCGCGATAGCGAGAATAATGCCGAATAACGCAGGACCTTGCAGTAGCAAAAGGCGTCTCCTGGCTGCTGTATCCTCGTCCATACTGCGGTACGGAGCACCAGCCTGGTCGGCGGCTCTCGAAACCCACCGGAATCGTAGAAAACTGGACCGTACGTTTCGGCTCATGGCGATGAGAGTTGCGAGCGCGTATAGGACGATCTCGTTGGAGGCAGTCTGCGTTATCGCCGGCATGATCCCTATTGGCATCACTCTGGCGGAAGACAGAGAGTGCTACAGACGAAAGGAAATCAGGGGTATCCGGAAAACAGCGAGAGTAGAATCACTCTTGAAGTGGCAGCAGGAATGGGACACGGCGGAGAAAGGCAGGTGGACGTATGGGCTCATACCGGTACTATCGACCTGGCTGAACAGGAAGCACGGGGAGGTGAATTTTCATCTGACACAGTTCCTGTCTGGACATGGCTGCTTCAGGCAATATTTGCACCGGTTCGGGCACGCAACGTCGCCACTCTGTCCGGAGTGTGAAGATGTGGAGGAAACACCAGAACACGTGGTATTTGTGTGTCCCAGGTTCACCGCAAGACGCGAGGGGCTGCCTGCCCTTCATGCCGGGAACATAGTAGAGAAAATGTGTCGCGACGAGGGCACCTGGAACGCTGTGAACAGTGTAATCATACACATCATGTCCGAGCTACAGCGGAAGTGGAGGGCCGACCAGCGTAGTAATAACCCCTGACCATAGAAGAGGAACAAATGCGAGGGCTGTTGCAAAGTGTAGTACCCCACGAGAGTCGTTGTGACGGAGTGCGCGTTATGTTGGAGGGCACTGCCTAATCGGCGCTCCGTTGGGAAGAGAAATCCTGCGAGGGTGGCTGTGACGGGGCGCGCGTCAAGTTGGAGGGCGCTTCCTAATCGGTTCACGTCTCGACAGGTGAGAAACCCCGCGAGGGTGACTGTGACGGGTTGCGCGTCAAGCTGGAGGGCAATTCCTAATCGGTACACGTCTCGACGGATAAGCGGAATCTGGAGAGCAGGGTCAAGAAAATGCTGGCAATGCCTGTTGGTGGATTGAGAGAGGAACATTGCGAGGGTCGTTTCGGCGGAGCGAGAGCCTAGGAGAGCATCATCAAATCGGTGGGTACCCCCACGAGAGTTGCTGTGACGGAGTGCGCGTTATGTTGGAGGGCACTGCCTAATCGGCGCTCCGTTGGGAAGAGAAATCCTGCGAGGGTGGCTGTGACGGGGCGCGCGTCAAGATGGAGGGCGCTTCCTAATCGGTTCACGTCTCGACAGGTGAGAAACCCCGCGAGGGTGACTGTGACGGGTTGCGCGTCAAGTTGGAGGGCAATTCCTAATCGGTACACGTCTCGACGGGTAAAAGGAAGCCTGTGCTGCGGATGTGCGTGGCGGAGTACAACGGAAACGTAAATGAGATGTATAGAGAAAAAGGGAAGGATCAACGCTAGTTAGCGTTGAAAACTCGTGAAGTGCATGAGCACAGCCGCCCCCTGAAGTAGTCGCCTAGATGTGGTCCCGGGGGGAATGAGGCTACGAGTAGAGGGCTTGGTTTTTGTGGGTGCGATCCCCACTCGACGTCTGGGTTATCCCTTCCCAGATAAGGCTGGAAGAGCGTTCCTCACCTCTATAAAAAAAAAAAAAAAAAGGTCAGGTCAGGTCAGGTCAGGTCAGGTCAGGTCAGGTCAGGTCAGGTCAGGTCAGGTCAGGTCAGGTCAGGTCAGGTCAGGTCAGGTCAAGTCAGG
Organism: Toxorhynchites rutilus septentrionalis; assembly: GCF_029784135.1. NCBI lineage: Eukaryota > Metazoa > Arthropoda > Insecta > Diptera > Culicidae > Toxorhynchites > Toxorhynchites rutilus. The sequence goes on from NC_073746.1 coordinate 230,428,364, forward strand.
TCAGGTTAGGTCAGGTCAGGTCAGGTCAGGTCAGGTCAGGTCAGGTCAGGTCATAAGCGCACCAGCACTTTCATGATGAACGAAGTCAACTTCACCAGAACAGCGACAACATGCTCCAATCGCTGTTCAATTATAACTGAGTGGATTTCCGAGCGGCGCTCGCTTATATACCGATTGGTGATTTCAATAGCCTGTTTTGAAAGCAATTTTAAGGCAATTGAAACAAGTTTTTGGATGAAAAAGTAACAAGTATATACCGCGTAGACATTTTATCTTTCGAATGAAGTGTTTATCATACCATTTCGGTCAGTTGTTTAAGAGCTATTGACGCTCAAAATCTCGGTCTCCGGCGTAACGCTTTCGTTTTCGAAACTTTGATTTTACACCCCGGTATAGAAATGAAAGACGTAGTCCTACGTCAAAAAAGGTAACAAAAAACTAGAAAAGTTTAGGCATGATTTTACAATAGGAATATGAAACAATCGAATAATGTACATGATACAAATCATTACAAAACTTGACATTGCAACTTAAAGATGTAGAACCCTAGGTTGATCACTTGATATGTAGTACTTTATTATAATGTAAACCAAATTAAGAAATAAAAAGAATTTAAGTGAAAAAAACAGGAAGTAGGTTATATCTGTGGTATAACCGCAAGGGTGACGTAGGACTATCGTTGATTCAGTGATCATTTGTTTTTAGTTGCATCTGAATCAATTCTGAATGAATGAATAAATGAATATTTGGGGGACTTCGAAAACGAGAGCGTTACGTTGAAGGCACAATATTTAGCAAAAAAAAGCAATCACACGAAAGTTGTATAATGCATAATACATTGCTTGTATTGTGATATGATTTGTATTACATTTCCAATAGACAAAATATCTGTTGCATCAAATTAGTCTACATTATTTTTGCGTTCGCTCATTCTTTCTCAGAACACCCATTTCTCTTTTGAGACATTGTTGGGTAAACATCCCGAAAGACGTGGTCTTACGTTGATCGCACTTGATTGAAAAATCACAAAACCAAATGTATTTGGTCGCAGTGTTATATGGATAGAAAACATCAAAATAAACTCATTCGCTTGAATGTTTTTTTTTCAATTCCCAGGGGAACTGGCAGATTATTTTTCAACAACGATAACGTCCTTCCAGATTCTCTTCGATACCCGAAGCCCACCAGTGGTTAATGCTAACTCGATAACCACCTGTTCATTGCACTTGATTTAAAAATCACAAAAGTAAATGTATTTGGTCGCAGTGTTATATGGTTAGAAAACTTAAGGTCAGGTCAGGTCAGGTCAGGTCAGGTCAGGTCAGGTCAGGTCAGGTCAGGTCAGGTCAGGTCAGGTCAGGTCAGGTCAGGTCAGGTCAGGTCAGGTCTGGTCAGGTCAGGTCAGGTCAGGTCAGGTCAGGTCAGGTCAGGTCAGGTCAGGTCAGGTCAGGTCAGGTCAGGTCAGGTCAGGTCAGGTCAGGTCAGGTCAGGTCAGGTCAGGTCAGGTCAGGTCAGGTCAGGTCTGGTCAGGTCTGGTCAGGTCAGGTCAGGTCAGGTCAGGTCAGGTCAGGTCAGGTCAGGTCATAAGCGCACCAGCACTTTCATGATGAACGAAGTCAACTTCACCAGAACAACGACAACATGCTCCAATCGCTGTTCAATTATAACTGAGTGGATTTCCGAGCGGCGCTCGCTTATATACCGATTGGTGATTTCAATAGCCTGTTTTGAAAGCAATTTTAAGGCAATTGAAACAAGTTTTTGGATGAAAAAGTAACAAGTATATACCGCGTAGACATTTTATCTTTCGAATGAAGTGTTTATCATACCATTTCGGTCAGTTGTTTAAGAGCTATTGACGCTCAAAATCTCGGTCTCCGGCGTAACGCTTTCGTTTTCGAAACTTTGATTTTACACCCCGGTATAGAAATGAAAGACGTAGTCCTACGTCAAAAAAGGTAACAAAAAACTAGAAAAGTTTAGGCATGATTTTACAATAGGAATATGAAACAATCGAATAATGTACATGATACAAATCATTACAAAACTTGACATTGCAACTTAAAGATGTAGAACCCTAGGTTGATCACTTGATATGTAGTACTTTATTATAATGTAAACCAAATTAAGAAATAAAAAGAATTTAAGTGAAAAAAACAGGAAGTAGGTTATATCTGTGGTATAACCGCAAGGGTGACGTAGGACTATCGTTGATTCAGTGATCATTTGTTTTTAGTTGCATCTGAATCAATTTTGAATGAATGAATAAATGAATATTTGGGGGACTTCGAAAACGAGAGCGTTACGTTGAAGGCACAATATTTAGCAAAAAAAAGCAATCACACGAAAGTTGTATAATGCATAATACATTGCTTGTATTGTGATATGATTTGTATTACATTTCCAATAGACAAAATATCTGTTGCATCAAATTAGTCTACATTATTTTTGCGTTCGCTCATTCTTTCTCAGAACACCCATTTCTCTTTTGAGACATTGTTGGGTAAACATCCCGAAAGACGTGGTCTTACGTTGATCGCACTTGATTGAAAAATCACAAAACCAAATGTATTTGGTCGCAGTGTTATATGGATAGAAAACATCAAAATAAACTCATTCGCTTGAATGTTTTTTTTTCAATTCCCAGGGGAACTGGCAGATTATTTTTCAACAACGATAACGTCCTTCCAGATTCTCTTCGATACCCGAAGCCCACCAGTGGTTAATGCTAACTCGATAACCACCTGTTCATTGCACTTGATTTAAAAATCACAAAAGTAAATGTATTTGGTCGCAGTGTTATATGGTTAGAAAACTTAAGGTCAGGTCAGGTCTGGTCAGGTCAGGTCAGGTCAGGTCAGGTCAGGTCAGGTCAGGTCAGGTCAGGTCAGGTCAGGTCAGGTCAGGTCAGGTCAGGTCAGGTCAGGTCAGGTCAGGTCAGGTCAGGTCAGGTCAGGTCAGGTCAGGTCAGGTCAGGTCAGGTCAGGTCAGGTCAGGTCAGGTCAGGTCAGGTCAGGTCAGGTCAGGTCAGGTCAGGTCAGGTCAGGTCAGGTCAGGTCAGGTCAGGTCAGGTCAGGTCAGGTCTGGTCAGGTCAGGTCAGGTCAGGTCAGGTCAGGTCAGGTCAGGTCAGGTCAGGTCAGGTCAGGTCAGGTCAGGTCAGGTCAGGTCAGGTCAGGTCAGGTCAGGTCAGGTCAGGTCAGGTCAGGTCAGGTCAGGTCAGGTCAGGTCAGGTCAGGTCAGGTCAGGTCAGGTCAGGTCAGGTCAGGTCAGGTCAGGTCAGGTCAGGTCAGGTCTGGTCAGGTCAGGTCAGGTCAGGTCAGGTCAGGTCAGGTCAGGTCAGGTCAGGTCAGGTCAGGTCAGGTCAGGTCAGGTCAGGTCAGGTCAGGTCAGGTCAGGTCAGGTCAGGTCAGGTCAGGTCAGGTCAGGTCAGGTCAGGTCAGGTCAAGTCAGGTCAGGTTAGGTCAGGTCAGGTCAGGTCAGGTCAGGTCAGGTCAGGTCAGGTCATAAGCGCACCAGCACTTTCATGATGAACGAAGTCAACTTCACCAGAACAGCGACAACATGCTCCAATCGCTGTTCAATTATAACTGAGTGGATTTCCGAGCGGCGCTCGCTTATATACCGATTGGTGATTTCAATAGCCTGTTTTGAAAGCAATTTTAAGGCAATTGAAACAAGTTTTTGGATGAAAAAGTAACAAGTATATACCGCGTAGACATTTTATCTTTCGAATGAAGTGTTTATCATACCATTTCGGTCAGTTGTTTAAGAGCTATTGACGCTCAAAATCTCGGTCTCCGGCGTAACGCTTTCGTTTTCGAAACTTTGATTTTACACCCCGGTATAGAAATGAAAGACGTAGTCCTACGTCAAAAAAGTGGAAACCACACTACTTGTCGTGTGGTGATCATCGAAGCAACATCGTTGCCGGAGAGCGTCGAGCGTGAGAGCATCATGTTACTCAAGACAGGTGAAGGAGGAGTATGGATTAGAGTTTCTTTCCACAAGGGCTCTTCTCAGGGCTAGAGGCAAAAAACAAAAAGGGATGGAATGAAACCACAGTTGCGAGTAAGCTAGCAAGCACAAAACAATGAGCGAGTATCATTTACGCCTAATTCTGATTTCACACACATATACGCACACTAGGGTGCCAATGAATGTAAGGGAAAAAATCGACCCTAAAATTTCAAAAAGTTACCCTTCACAAAATGTTTACCACCACAAAAAAACACCCTATGCCAAATGTCAGCTCAATCGGACTTAAGGGAGAGTGACATAAAGCGGTCAAAATTTGAGTTTTTGGAAAATCGAAAATCACAAATTGGTGTTTTTCGATGCCAAATGCCTTAAAATTGCATCAAACGTCGAGATCTAGTGTGATCTCGAAAAACATTTTTTTTGTCAAAAATCGACACTCTGGGACTTTTTTGGAGAATTTTTTCGGAATACGAGATGAAGCGTATGGTTTAAACTGCCAATAAAAATAATTATCTCGTTTTTTCATTCGGAACTTGTTGCGAAATGTTGATTTGTACGATAATATACTATGCAAAATATTAGCCCATTCGAACTTCATTTAATAATGTTGAAGACGTTAAAATTTGAGTTTTTTGGAAACCGAAAAGTCACTGGAAATCGGGGTTTGCAAAAAAAAATTGATGCCTAATGTCTTAAAATTACATGACATGTCGAGATTTACAGTTATCTAAAAAAAATTAGTCAAAAGTCGACTATTCAGACGGAAAAACGACTAAGCACAAATAAAATTTTTTTGACAATTTTTTTTCGAGATAACAGTAAATATAACAGATGATTTTAAAGTCTGTTACATCAATAAATAAAGTTCGAATGAGCTAATGTTTTACATAGGGTATATTATCGTGCAAATCAACATGTCGCAGCAATTTCCGAATGAAAAATCAAGATAACTGTTTTTATTTGTATCAAAACCGTACGTTTCGTCTCGTATTCCGAAAAAGTCCCAGAGTGTCGATTTTTGATAAAAAAATTTCGAGTTGACACTAGATCTCGACGTTTCATGCAATTTTAAGACATTTGGCATATTTTTTTTTGCGAAAACCCCGACTTTCTTTACTCCCTCCTTGAGTGATTTTTCGATTTTCAAAAAACTCAAACTTTGACCTCTTCGCGCCACTCTCTCTTAAGTCCGATTGAACTGATATTTGGCATAGGGTGTTTTTTTTCGAGGTGGTGAACATTTTTTATGGGGTAACTTTTTGAAATTAGAGATAACCATTTTCATTGGCACCCTAATCTATCTATATATATATATATATATATATATATATATATATATATATATATATATATATATATATATATATATATATATATATATATATATATATATATATATATATATATATATATATATATATAAATGGATTTCTGTCTGTCTGTCTGTCTGTCTTATTCTTATGGACTCGGAAACTACTGATCCGATCAACATGAAAATTGGTATATAGGGGTTTTTGGGGCCGGGGAAAGTTTTCGTGATAGTTTGAGACCCCTCCCCCCTCTCTAAGGGGGGGCTGCCATACAAATTAAATTTCTGCATTACTCGGGAATTGATTAAGCAAATGAAACGAAATTTGGCATGTGGAGGTTTAAGGGTGCAATAAAGGATTCTATGGTGGTTAGAATCTCCACTCCCCTGGGGGCTGCCATACGAATGAAACACAAATTACAGGGGGCACACAAACACAAACTTCTGCATAACTCGTGAACTAATCAAGCACAATTTGGGATGTGAGGGTTTTTGGGTATTAGAAATGTTTCTATAATGGTATGACACCCCTCCCTTCTCTGGAATGGAGAGGGGGTCGCATAAAAATATTACACATATTTCAACCAAAAATATTCCAACCAAACATGACAATTGAAAATTATCGGAAATCTCTGAAGGTAGAAGGGAAAATTCGGAAAATTAATTTCCCATATGTTCTACAATTACTTAGTAACAAGTGCTGTTAGTCCATTTGATGTTTGCGCTAGCGAAATTGATCTTTGTTCGAAACTGGAAATGGATTCTAATGTGATGAAACTCACTCCTATATCTTCTTCTATCTAAACCAATAAAAGAGTATCGCCGAATGTGTTGATAAGAGCAGAAATCGAGGAAGGACTTGTCCTTTTTAGGGCAGTCTTTATTCTATCATATTTTCTGTATAAAACATTTATTCCATGTAACAGAGAAACATGTTATTTGCAAGTAATTGAAAAAACTTGAACGAGAATTGTGTCTGAAAATAATCTGATATTATAATGATGAGTTTTGTTAGAAAATAAGGAATTTTATAGTAAAAAGTAAATTCAACGGGGTCGATTAGAAGATCAATCAATGAACAGTTTTGCGATTGGATCCATGAACTTGCTCATAGTAAGAAAACGTGAATGTTTGAAGGTATTGGATAGCAAAAAACAAATGTTGGGTGGGCCGAAGTTTGCCGGATCAGCTAGTATTGTATATATTTATTGGAGTTTTCAAAAATGCTTTTCGATTTGCGGTGTGACGATTGTTTATTGAATAATTCATCATCAAAGGCGAAGGGGTAATATTTCATTCAAACTGAAATATTTATATATGGGAAGGTTCTACACTAAGATAAGATCAGACAATAGGGGGTCTTTTACGGACCAAATTTCTGTCAGATACGGACCAAATTTCTGTCAGTCGTTCTGATTTCTGATTGGTCGATTTCGATAAATTTTGTAAACAAAGTCGATTTTTCCAGTGTTGCCAATAAAAATAAATTACGTTGGGTTTGTATTGAATTTAGAAAAAAAATGAATTTAATTGATATTACGATACTTAGTTTAGAGGAAATGTGAAGGAATTGTATACACGTTTTACCTAATTATTTTGTTACTATATTTTGATTGAATTGAAAAATTTATATATATATATATATATATATATATATATATATATATATATATATATATATATATATATATATATATATATATATATATATATATATATATATATATATATATATATATATATATATATATATATATATATATATATATATATATATATATATATATATATATATATATATATATATATATATATATACATCCATTTCATGTCAAACCGATATAGTGCTCCTCAGATTTCCATGAAAAGTGGTAGTTTCTTTCTTTATTGCAAAATATTAGACCCGTATTTTTTATTTTTTCGTTAGGGTGACCTTTTCTTATTTTAGGGTGGTCCGAAAAATCATTTTTTTCAACTTTTTCCTAAAAGTGCCTTTTTTAAAAATTCATAACTTTTGAATCACTGAACCGATTTAGATGATCGATATATCAAATTGAAGCCAATTAATCTTTTTTGGAAAAATATTAGGCTTGCCAAGAAATCGAATTTTGTTTTCGTAACTATTGATTGTAGTTGTTTTTTGTTATTTTTATGTTTTTTGTTTTTATGTTTTTTCTTGAAAGCTGAGGATTTATTACATAACATATCTCGATATCAGATAGGCTTTTTTGTGTTTTTGAGTGACTTTTCAAAGTTAACCGGTCGTCCGTAAAATCATTTTTCCACTCTTATCCAAAAATAATTTTTTGCAAAAATTTATTACATTTGAACTACTGAACTGATTGAGATGATCGACATATTAAATTGAAGCCAATAAGCCAATCTTTTTTGAAAAAATATCACACTTACCGGAAAGATAGGATTCTAGTCGCATAGGTCTAGTCTAGTCACATAAGAATATTGAACGAAGACTTAAAACATGTTAAATTTACAAAATAATGACTCTAAAACGAAAAAAACACCTCTCTAGAACCCTCTTTCCAAGTTCAATACTTTTTTCAATATTTTTTCTATTAAAAATCTACCTCATTGGCTTCAATTAGATTTATTGATCATCTGAATCGGTTCAGAGGTTCAAAAGTTATGATTTTTTGAAAAAGTCATTTTTGGGAAAAAGTGGAAAAAATGAGTTTTCGGACAACACTAAAATGGAAATGGACATAAGTTTAGTTTAATAATAATCTATTTGGTTTCTGATACTAATATATTTTATTTCTACCATGCCATGCTCCTGCTATCAAATTTTCGTTTCCTTGTTTTTTTGTTTTCTCCGCTTTTTAAACGAAAAGATATAAATTTTTTTATAATGTCATTCCTTGTTTTTTCACAATGGAATAAAGTGGATGGCAAAACATACATTTCTCCTGCCATTTTCTTCGGCAAATCAGCTTCGTTAGGTTCCAAATGCGATTTCATATTTCGGAATAGAATTTCCATTGCTAAGAAGAAATTAAAAGTCTCATCATTCACTATGCAGATGGGAGAGTTAGAAGCTGTAGCTCGCAAATATGAAAAAAGAGACGGTTGATACAATCTAGGTTGTGTTTTGCTGACTACCAATCTCTTGTTACACTGCTGACATGTTCTTTCCCGCTGAATAATTTTTTTGATGATGAAACCAGCTATATAGAACAACGAATTTTGTTCTGTTCTGTCGAGAAAAGTTTTCGCTTCATCGACGGTGTACTCATAGTCGAATTCAATATTCATATCATCCACATTATCACTAGAATTAGATGAAGCTGAAATTCGATATGATGTCGATGCTGCTTCATTGTCCATCAATTTCTGGGCTGAACATTCTTCACGCCGCTTTGATAGCAAATCTATCAATCCAATCAGATGTTGTTGTATATCGGCTGTATACGAAGCATTCGGTACTACGGTCATGTATTGCGAAAGAGTCACAATTTTCAAGTTATTGCTGAATTGCAATGGAGTTGGGCGTCGTTGCTTTGCACGAATCAATGAGAAAAGACTCTCCAGACAATCTTGGACGAACCGCGGTGTAAATATTTGTGGGTGTCCTTCATGCAAAAGCCGATCTGTCAACCTCACAATTGCATTCGTGCAAACGATTACACTTGTTTGCCATGGTTTCCAATGTCCGTGTCCTACTTGGAGATCATACATTAACGGCACCATGGTCTTCAGATGAGCGATATCCTCGTCATATTTCATAGGATCATTCAAACAAAATACTTTTTCTTCTGCCCTATTATTGATAAGCTCGAACCATCGAGCAAAGTCTTCTATGAAGCATGCGGTAGTAAGAAGCTCCGGTAATTCTCGTATTTCCGCATGAAACTTCAATGCTGCAGCCACCGTCCTGTTGCAATATTTTGTTGCGTTGCATACTTTCATTTTATCTATTGAAGATGTTCTGTTGTCAAAGCACACATCCGAGGCCGTTAGTCTGTGACAAAGCCGCAACGTGTTGTTTATTTCGGAGTTCACGATTGTGGTTAAATGGTCTCGATGAACAATATTGGATGTTAGCTTTTTTTCACGAACATACCAATCCGGAACTTTCAGGTAGACATTGTTCAACCAGCCATGTACTGTATTTTTAAATACGTGTACGGGATCGGGTATGATCTCTAGCATTCTGTTCTCAGCGTTTGGATGAGGTATCGCAGCATTTAATGTCTCATTTTTGCGACGAATATCGATCCCCAAATCCTTCCACATGCGCTGGTTTTCGGACCCGGAATCTGTTGTTATAAAATGGACACGCAAACTGATTCCCTCTGCTCTTGAAACTGCAGACAATACAGCATTCTTCAAAAACTCTTTTTGTATAGAGTTGCCGGTGTACTCGAAAGCAACCACCTGTTTCCAGCGCGCTGCGATTCCAACTAGCATGAATACCAAAGCTTTACAGGCTAAAGTTTGGGACATAGGAAGCGTTGTTGTTCCAACAAACTGCTTCGTATTTTGGCAAAACTCATTTGCCTCGTCTATGCTCATTTCGTCTAGAACCAATCCGCAGTCCTTTTCTTCAACCGACATTGTGGAGACTTTATGTTGTAGCAGCTCGAATATATCTTCAAGAATACCTACAAAATATCATTTCATATATTAACATGCGATGAGACATATGATTATAATTACATACCAGGACTGAAACGAACTCCTTCAATTTGGCGTAGTAGAGTCCTCGTGGATGGGAACGGGAAGCCTTTTTGAATAAGCTTGTCGTATCCACCTTGACATGCAAACCGAATTTGTAAATTTTCCGTAATCGTTTCATTGGACCAACGTTTCACTTTTTTAACCTCTCCTGTTAATAGCTTAATTTGATCTTCTCTGAAAAGCTTCTTCAAGGGTTGTTTTCCACGAATTCTCGAGGTCAGATATCCGCATTTTTTCTTCCATTGTTTTACAATTCTATTAACGGTTACATCAATATAAAATATTAGAAAATAACATATTTTTTGACACACTACCTTTTCAGCTTGGAAATTTGATGTTTCAAACGAAATATTTCTTCCTGTAGTTGTTTATCTCCTTCATATACGTCAACCAAATCATAATTGTTCTCAATACTTTGTATCTCTTCCCATTCCTCATTCGCGGATGCAGCTAAGGTCGGAATTTTCGTAACTCCATTTTCATTGTATTTCCCATCAACAAAATGAGCCTGTATATATACTAGTATTAGGATATGTTTTAGAATTAGTTTTTAATACTTACGCTACATATTCTTGTGCTTGATTTGATTTCAAAGAATGGAACTTCTAATTCACTGTTCACGCAAAATCGAATCCATTCTTTCCGAATATTTTTGTCTTGAGGGAACCGATAAAATTTATACTCAGGATGAGTATCCGTCCTTCGCTCACAATTTAAGGCTTTACACTTCATTTTTATTTTTGAATTACGTTTTGTATGAATAAAATGGCTTCCTAACGTTGTTTTGGTTGTATTCCTGCTCATATAATAAGATAGAATGTTTTGGTTCAGACAATGAGAATCTGCATAACGCTGTAACGGTTGTCAGATTAGATTTATTTGCTAAAAAAAAATCCCAAATTTGTTTTGGAAACGATTATATTATAGATATAGGTATTTAAAAGACTTATTTTATCCTTTTAAAGCATATTTTTGAGATTGTCTATTTGAAAATATGCAATAATCATTGAATTCGCACCAACCAAATGTTACGATTCATTCAAATAGAAATTTGAAAAATCCGATATTTTATAATATTTGGCAGCTCTGGCATCTTCATGTCATGGCTTCGTTTTTGGACGACGAAGAAGAGTAAGAAGCCAGTTGTCTGGTCTTGTCTTAGGTTCTACAGGAACGTTCTTGGAACTAAATGAAAGCTGATTGATAATTGGATTTGCTATTGAGTTGGTTAGGGAAAAATTGTGTTAGTCCAGAAATGTGTTGAAAAAATGAGAGAAAAGTCGATTTTTCATTTCTTCCCGATATCGATGCTCACTGCACCTACACACACCAAGATAAAAATATATTAAAATATTCTAATACCTTCTAGTAGCTTCAAAATTGTGCACATCCCATCGATACGCGTTGATTTTTCACCAAGTTACAGCATGTGAAAAATCACTCAAAATTTCCAACTTCGCACCCTGCTCCTCTAATTTCTTGTCGCTTGTATTATAGATTTCAGGAATATAAAGAAATACTAGAAAATAAAATAAAAATAAAAAATAAAATATTTTATTTTAATTTACTAGATTTTTCACATTGCGCAACTCCAGAAATTTTGTGAAAAGAAATCACAAATATCAAAAACCACATACGAACAAATCTATATATATATATATATATATATATATATATATATATATATATATGAAACATTATTTTTTGTTCTATTCCAGCGTCTTCGAGTTTACCGGGGCAAGTTGAAACGTTTTTTTTAAAGTTCTACATTAAAGTTATCTTTAAAAAACACTAAATTATTTAATTGAAATCTGTTTGCAGCTTATACAAGGTTGAATGACCTCTAATTGCAGAATAAACAAATTTTACTTGTATCATGTCTGTGTATTCATAAATCACGTAGAACATACTGAGCAACGAAATATGAATGAATCTTGTTTTTTGAATTAATCATCATTCACCCACATATTAGGAACCCTGGTAATCGGGTTGGAAAACAAAAAAACATGAGGCGAGTTGAAATGCTCAGAGCTATACGGACATAGTTTTTTTTAAGTTTATTTTTCAAAATCACTACACTTGATTATCCCTATTTACCTGACACCTGACCTGACATGCAATTCTGGCGATATTTCAAATTAAAAATCATTAAAAATCAGTGATTAAGTCGGCGCGCAAACATGTTTGTTTTGATTTCACGGAACAAGGAAAAGTAAACAAAAGCGCGGATTGCATTAAGGCATTCCAATATTATGGTAATGGCCGTCATAAGGTGGGTTGAAGGATGATGTTCACTATGTTTATTTTTATCACATCAATCCACCATTCCTATTAAAAGTTGTGGCTTTCGTATTAACTTACCTCGTATTTCAACTTGCCCCGGTGTACCTTACTTAATTGGATGATGACAAGGTAGAGCGAAGTTCGATGAAGAGACAAAATAATCAAAAGTGTAGAAGCCGAGTGGATGGTTAGTAGGATTATGAATTCCATCGTTTTTATTCGGTGGAAGTGTGATGAACAGTTGCACGAAATTAGGAACAGGCGGAAGCGGAATAATGTGGCTCGTGTTTTCACTGTAGTTTTTTTTTGTTTTCAACTGAAACTGTTCTCCCTTTATCATAGATATAGAAATATACGTGGTGTCACAGAGCGTCTGGGATGTTCATTTTAGGTCTTTGGGGAGGAGTCGGTTGGAAGTGTCGAATAATTTGGACGAAACAGAGAACATGGCAGCCAATGATATACGGTTTGTATCATTTTTGTTCCTATTACCCTTGAGGTGTAATGGGTGGTCTCATCGTCTCATCAGTTGTGATAGTATGATATTTTCATGCCAACATTTTTATATTAGGTCTTTGAATGTTTGAATTCAGGAATTTCCTACTTTTATTCCACAGCTCATTACCCGTAGTTACTTTTTTGTAACTTTCCCTTCGTTCACCGTGGTTAATTTTAACCGAATCGAATAATTGAACCATAGAAGTTTTTTTAAAATAATAATAACTTGAATCAGTGCAGTGATATTTTATCCTTGAAACAACTTATCGTTATCTCAACCTAGTCAAAAACTGATTCAAAACTGGACATGTAATTTAACTCCCGTGAGATTGACAAATATGTCAGAAGCCACAATCAAAACATTGCAAACCACAATTACTCATGAACAGAATTTTAATTTTGATAATCACACAACAGAGTGCCACATTCATATCGTTCATATGTGCCATTAAATCGTGCATAATGTGATATTATCTCATTTCACCAGAAATTGTCCCTAAAGCTAATTTTTGTCACGTTTATTCGTGAGCGGGCGTGGGAATAAACTGCTTACAAACACATACAATCGTCATATGTTTGCACAGCCGCCAGTAAGTCTGGCTGATGCTATTACGCGAATTATATCTGTGGATGGTTATTTATTCATTCATGAACATCGATACTCCGAAACATATGGATGCTTCACTTGCCAAATCGATTAACTCCATTTTTTGAATACTATTACATTTTAATATCACAGTTCTTTTGTTAGCTCCTAACTGTACATATTCAAAACAATTTCTTTAATAATAAGTATTAACATCACTAAATGACAAAATCTTTTTAGCCATTGAATAATAAATAATTTATGTCAGAAGCCAATCTGATTCACTTTATACTATAATCTATTTATATCATAATAAAAATCTAGTTAACGCGCTGTACTATTTTCCTCTCCTACAAAGACATCTGTAAGTTGTTCGTTTTATTTCATGATTCGTATTCACATTATCGAGCTTCGTATTTCGAATTGGGAGAGTGAGCATGACAATATGGGTTACAGAAGGAATGAACCCACTCTTAAAATAAAAATTATGAATGAAAATTAGTCGAATTAGTACTTTATGTAAATGAAAATCGCATTTGCCTGCAAGTGGTGACGAAGGTCGTATATTATAATGGTAAGTTTTGATGAGAATATCTGAAAATTTATAGAAACGTGGTTTAAATTAGAGTCAGGACAACGTACTTCAAGTAATTAAAAAACGCAAAAAAAAAAATCATGCGAATTTGAGCAATTTAAAGCTGGCTCCGGCCGAATAATCTGATAGATAATAATTTGCCTCATACAAACTAAACTAATGTCGTATCCAGTTATCGACATCGTACCGCTGTCATCGCGAACCGCTTACACGAACAAAGTTCGGGAAAAACAGTTGTATTCGGGCTGCTACAAGTGGAGATACTCAAGTCAAGTTTAGTGTGGATTGTTAAAAAAAAAAAATTACCCGTCATAACATTAAAATGGATGATGTTATTAACAATTATTTTAGTAGGGAAAATAATGAATCGGGATGGATTCAATACAAATTACTGGCAGAAAGCTCGGCAGAACCGGAAACGGTTTTTTGATTTATTCGGATTAGTCATCTGATCATAGCAATGAATGAATCGCAGCAAATAAATCGACTGGACGAAAAGAAGCCGTAATCTTGGTAAATGGGACCGAAATCGATTAACTCCCATAATCACGAAAATTTGTAGTAATTATAACAAATACTACAAGTTTATTCCATTTTATACTTTTATATATGTCGTCAGATCAAATATGCATCTGAACTAATACATTCTACAGCGTATTTTCGAATTTGTAATTTGAAAGGTATTTTAAAAAACAACATATAATATTTCATTCTCAACTTCTTGTTTTATGGAGTTAATCGATTTGGCAATTGAAGCATCCATATCGTAAAGATGGGTTTGGAATTTGTTATATTTTGTTATCCTCTCTTGAATCCAATGTAGCAAAAGTGTCCCTCCCATTATGATGAATAAATAGAAACAAACATAACTTTTCAATACGGTTGACGAAGTAAAATTTTCTTCAAATCATCTGTATATTATCTCCAATAAAACAATTTTGAAATGAAATCAACACAGCGAACTGTTTTGTTTGTGTTTGTGAAGCTGGACATTACTTCCGCAAATTTATTGAATATTGTTTTGATAAACGTTGGTTGCGATTTTTTAAAAACGGCTTATGTTAAAAAGCATCAGCGTATCATTTTGTAGAAATTCAAAAGATATTAAAATTCCAAAGGCATATCTGTTAGAAAACATTGGAAAGATAATATGTTCAATGGAATTCGCGTGTCAAAAGTAGACCCACAGAATGGTACCTATATTTCACTGCACAAAGCAAAAAAAATGAGATCATATACCAGTAAAATTTACTTGTTTAGTTTCCCATTTCTTCAATATTTTGACAAATTGTCACAGCCTCAATGGGGAAAGTCGGCGATGTATCTCAAACAGTGAATGAAATTAATTATCAAATCAATGATTAAGGTTAATCCATTCTTTGTCTTTTTCTTTGTCTGTCTTAGAACTTGATTATTTTTATAAGAATATGTTTCAAAGAATGGTACAGAGTTTGAAAATTAATCGAACTGGTAACCGGATCGTTTCTTGATAAATCGCAGAAATGTTTATATCTATCGATAGAAAATAGGTCTGCATAAAAATACATTTTTTTGTAACGAATCTATTGAATAATTGGATTATCTAATCAAATCAACTGATTTATTCATTGACTCGATTATGCTGTGAGGCACAATTAAGTTGATTCTCTGCTGTAGGGTGGATTGGTTGCACCCAAATCGTCGTCGCATGTTGCCTGAGGGGGTTTTCGGAAGAGTAACGTACGAAGTCGTGCTTTATTCAGTTGATTTTCAGCTTATATATACGAGAACTTAACCTAGGAAAACTACCTCCTACAGTGTGATAATCTTAATATTTGCTTTTCTATCCTTCACCTACTGCAAGGGTTTCTCTTTTTCTGAACATTCATGTTTATTACTATGCGCATAAGCTGACCGCCTTCGTAAACATAATTTCGCTATGGAATTTTAAAAACTCAGTCTTACAATTCGTCTATCAGTCTTACAACGCTGAAGTCGTAGAGCAGCAATTACATTTCTATTTTTCTTATCCATTCGTTATTCAATACACAATGTCGAAGGAATTCTTCGATCCTTTTCTTTGTTCTTTCCTTCGGGATCATAAATATCCTCCTATTTTGGGTTTTCTACGTTCCTTAGAAGAAATCTTATCTATTATCTCGAAGATATGCGTTTCGCGCTTACAGAAAAGCGCGCGCAATATTGACAATGCTCATTTGAGCAATGACAGGCATTAACACCTTGAACGGAAATGACGAGTCCAGCTCGTCTTGAACTTTCCTGAACAAACTGACAATGACAAGCTGGACTCGCCAAAAAATATCGAGGAAATAATTTATGAGAGCAGTATCTGTAAGTCATATCGATATGTTGCTTTGATATACTTGTGTGCATGAAAATAAATTGTCGTTCAAGGGTTTAAGAAGTAACCCTTCTTGCAGCTCAAGCTCAGCTTTTGCACGAAATTTACATCCGGCGAGAGTTTGAACAGATGTCAATTGCGATTTGTATTCAAGTCAATAGCGAGCAGTCAACAGCTAAAAGTTCTATTGAAATTTATCAAAAATTAAGCAAAATTTATTGAAAATTTTCACACCACATGTGTAAAGCGCTTGTCCATAGGGACTGACATTAAAGTTTTAGAAAAGGGTGAAAGTTTTGTTAGTTGCTGCTCTGCTCCCGTGTGAAATGTCTTCACACGCACTTCACGTCAGTACAGAGCATTCCTTGATACTCGGAAACACATTTTATTTGTCCGAAACCCGCTACCTATGAGTTTTTTTTCTTTTTCGTTTAATGCTGGAAGCAGCAATCATTTGTACATTCGTCAACTACAAAAAAGTTGTGTCCGGGCTTGCTACTAGTCAACAGCTATTAATATAATTCGAGAGAAGGAAATAACTGACTCTCTTCAACGAACAGGCGAACGAACTTTTAGTATAAATTCTCTATAATGCAAAAAAGGAAGAAAGGAAGAAAGGTCTTGTATTATAGAGACTTTAAACTTTTGCAGTTCATTCGTCTCTAGCCTTGAGAAAGGCCCTTTGAAAACTCTACTCTATTTACTCCAGCGCTACCACCTCCACCCTCTTGCCTTGAGAAAGGCACTCGATCCCTCGCCGTCCAGCTCGTCCAGCAACGATGTTGTCCAGTCGGTGTCCACACAAAGAATGGAAAAAAGGAAGGAAGGAAGGTATTGTATTATAGAGACTTTAAACTTTTGCAGTTCATTCGTCTCTAGCCTTGAGAAAGGCCCTTTGAAAACTCTACTCTATTCTACTCCAGCGCTACCACCTCCGCCCTCTTGCCTTGAGAAAGGCACTCGATCCCTCGCCATCCAGCCCGTCCAGCAACGATGTTGTCCAGTCGGTGTCCACACAAAGAATGTGAAAAAGAGCTGGAAAAAAGGAAGGAGGGCTCACTTTTTATATATCAATACAATTTCGTGGCCGATCGTAGCAGAGCGAAAGCGATCAAGTGAAAAACAAATAAGAAGCACACGTACTGTTATAAATAGAGCACTGACTGCGGTAAACCGTCAGTCTTGTTCAATACTCAGAGCAGTAAACGTCCTTTATGTACATTGCTAATATAGATGTAATAATCCAGGAGAAAGTCGAGTTGATCATGTTTATATTGGAATATATATGGTTGACATTGACCCTCCGATGCACTCTAAGAAACAAAACGACAACTCTTCAAATCATAATCTGGTACAATTAATGATTTTATGAGAAGCCTTGTAAACCTGTGAAGCCTTGTGAGATACACCCCATTCGAAAAAATAATGCATGTCGATGTTTACCAATTGGGTTTTTGGGCTATATGGCGTGAGAATCAATTG
This sequence comes from Toxorhynchites rutilus septentrionalis, assembly GCF_029784135.1. Taxonomy (NCBI): domain Eukaryota; kingdom Metazoa; phylum Arthropoda; class Insecta; order Diptera; family Culicidae; genus Toxorhynchites; species Toxorhynchites rutilus. Next base: position 230,446,132 of record NC_073746.1, read on the forward strand.
GGAAAAAAAACAAAAGCCGATATTGTTAGGTGATATCTAGTTAATTTATATAGATACTATTACAAATATTTTTTCATACTTAAAGTGTGATGTATAGAATAAATTTTGGGGAACAGAATTCATTTTTCCTTTCTCAGTTTTCTGTTCGATGCTGGTTGCTTATTATGTCATGGTCATTGCTACAACTAAACTCCATAATTTTATGTGATTGCGAAACGCGCTTATTGACGTAGGACTACGTCTAACCGGAAGATATAGGGGGTGAAATGGAAATCTAGGCACTGAACAAGTAGGAAAAAATGCAAGATTTGGAACGCTTATAACTCGAGCATTTCTCAATAGATCGCAAAGGTTTTTGCATCAATTGATAGGAAATATATCTACGCATCTATCATAATGAATAACATTTCATTTTTCTTGAGATAAATAATTGAATAATTGTGAAATATCAAGCATTGTCCAAATGCACTATGTGCCCATTTTTGATTGGTCCATTCTGTGCTCCTCAAATCGTACCGACCAAAACGGGCAACCAGAGCAGCAGCGAAATAGAATGAAGCACGATTGGAAAGGAAAAAGAAAAAAATGAACGAAACATTGGTCGCAGTCTCACACATGCGTAATTCTCGAGCCAGCCAGTCAGCTTAAAAATCCCCGCTCCGCTGCCGTACCGATCATTCTCATTCAAACCGTACACCACATCGGTTCGCATCACAACACATCAACAAACCAACCCAAGCAGCCATGTCTGGACATGGTAAAGGAGGAAAAGTGAAGGGAAAGGCAAAATCCCGCTCGAACCGTGTTGATCCGGAGTTCCCCGCAAGGGTAGCTAGGCCGAGCGCGATAGTACCAGAGCACCAGTCCACCTAGCCGGCGTTATATAGTTTCGGCCCCCGAAGTGATCGAGTTAGCAGGCAAAGCTGCTCGCGACGATAAGAAAACCCGCATTCAGAACAGAACACATTCGGTTCGGTGGACATCAAGACAACAGGCAGTTGCAGCGAGTGGCGAGTGGCAAACGCAATCGCAAAACGGCATCAGGTAGCAAAAGAAAAAAGTTTGTTCTTTATACAAACTGCTTTGGTGGCAAATCCAGAACAAGGCGGCATCGAGGGCGTTAGAAATGGTTTTTTTCAAAACCACGAGTACTAAGTTTTCTAAATTGGAACCATTCCATAAAACAAGGCGCTTTTCAGGGCCATTAAACCTTCCAAAAAAGAGTTTAGGAAATAAAGTTCAATGCTTTCTAAAACATTATCCAAAATAATAATAAAACACAAATTGATGTTTTCATAATTTGTTTGCCAGGATCTGATGAGTATGTGAATTTGGCAGTTGTTCTGAGCTTATTGATAGTTGGGGACTTTCCTGATTATTCAATTTTCACCAATTCTTAAATTGTTTCCAGATTGAAAGTACAGTAATTTACAATTAGTTCGACATTTAGCTAATTGGACGGACATGTAATGCGACTTATTTAGTTGGACATTTTTGTAAACATAGAGATCCAAATTATGACCCCACATTGAAAGTCGACACTGTACCACTGTCATCGCAAATGTTCAATTACAGGTTAAAATTACCTCCAATCCGGCACTGAGTGGTGGTAATGCGACGTGCCATTGAATGTAATTTACTGTATAATATGTCACAAAGCTGGATGGGAAGAAATTTTCCAACTGTGAAAGCTGTGGCGAGTGACAACAAATCGCTAAACAGGAAGGTTTAGCCGAACAAGATGGGGATATCGAGTGATAACAAAACAATAAACTCTTTAGACTTTTTGTGATCCTGAAAAGGACCCTTTTTAGTCTGTATGTGAATCCAACGAGCGAACAAATCGTAATGAATGTATTTTTTTGCCATCGCTCCCTTTTAACGCTCATTCGTTCGTCTAGTTGGACCCGCCCCTTTGGCTGAGTCTGCCGATTTGTCTCTATCCTGTGAGTGTGTACCGCTAGAGTATAAAACACGCGGACCCCACAAAAATATCTTATTTTCTTTCAAACCGTAAACCCGTGTGGTTGTACGGCATCGGCATCGTGTACTCAACAAAGGAGGAAAAGAGAAGGGAAAGGCAAAATCCCGCTCGAACCGTGGTGGTCTGCAATTTCCCGTAGGTGTATCCGCCAATTGCACCGGAAAAGGTTGCTAGGTCGAGTGCGTTAGTACCTGTGTACCAGTCCACCTAGCCGGCGTTATATAGTTTCGGCCCCCGAAGTGATCGAGTTAGCAGGCAAAGCTGCTCGCGACGATAAGAAAACCCGCATTCAGAACAGAACACATTCGGTTCGGTGGACATCAAGACAACAGGCAGTTGCAGCGAGTGGCGAGTGGCAAACGCAATCGCAAAACGGCTTCAGGTAGCAGAAGAAAAAAGTTTGTTCTTTATACAAACTGCTTTGGTGGCAAATCCCGATCAAGGCGGCATCGAGGGCGTTCGGAATGGTTTTTTTCAAAACCACGAGTACTAAGTTTTCTAAATTGGAACCATTCCATAAAACAAGGCGCTTTTCAGGGCCATTAAACCTTCCAAAAAAGAGTTTAGGAAATACAGTTCAATGCTTTCTAAAACATTATCCAAAATAATAATAAAACACAAATTGATTTTTTCATAATTTGTTTGCCAGGATCTGGTGAGTATGTGAATTTGGCAGTTGTTCTGAGCTTATTGATAGTTGGGGACTTTCCTGATTATTCAATTTTCACCAATTCTTAAATTGTTTCCAGATTGAAAGTACAGTAATTTACAATTAGTTCGACATTTAGCTAATTGGACGGACATGTAATGCGACTTATTTAGTTCGACATTTTTGTAAACATAGAGATCCAAATTATGACCCCACATTGAAAGTCGACACTGTACCACTGTCATCGCAAATGCTCAATTACAGGTTAAAATCGCGACACTGAGTGGCGCTTCGGCATGTCGCATTGAATGTAATTTACTGTACAACATGTCACAAAGCTGGATGGGAAGAAATTTTCCAACTGTGAAAGCTGTGGCGAGTGGCAACAAATCGCTAAACAGGAAGGTTTAGCCGAACAAGATGGGAATATCGAGTGATAACAAAACAATAAACTCTTTACATTGAAGATAATTTTGTGATCCTGAAAAGGACCCTTTTTAGCCTGCATGTGAATCCAACGAGCGAACAAATCGTAATGAATGTATTTTTTTGCCATCGCTCCCTTTTAACGCTCATTCGTTCGTCTCGTTGGACCCGCCCCTTTGGCTGAGTCTGCCGATTTGTCTCTATCCTGTGAGTGTGTACCGCTAGAGTATAAAACACGCGGACCCCACAAAAACATCTTATTTTCTTTCAAACCGTAAACCCGTGTGGTTGTACGGCATCGGCATCGTGTACTCAACAAAGGAGGAAAAGAGAAGGGAAAGGCAAAATCCCGCTCGAACCGTGGTGGTCTGCAATTTCCCGTAGGTGTATCCGCCAATTGCACCGGAAAAGGTTGCTAGGTCGAGTGCGTTAGTACCTGTGTACCAGTCCACCTAGCCGGCGTTATATAGTTTCGGCCCCCGAAGTGATCGAGTTAGCAGGCAAAGCTGCTCGCGACGATAAGAAAACCCGCATTCATAACAGAACACATTCGGTTAGGTGGACATCAAGACAACAGGCAGTTGCAGCGAGTGGCGAGTGGCAAACGCAATCGCAAAACGGCTTCAGGTAGCAGAAGAAAAAAGTTTGTTCTTTATACAAACTGCTTTGGTGGCAAATCCCGAACAAGGCGGCATCGAGGGCGTTCGGAATGGTTTTTTTCAAAACCACGAGTACTAAGTTTTCTAAATTGGAACCATTCCATAAAACAAGGCGCTTTTCAGGGCCATTAAACCTTCCAAAAAAGAGTTTAGGAAATACAGTTCAATGCTTTCTAAAACATTATCCAAAATAATAATAAAACACAAATTGATTTTTTCATAATTTGTTTGCCAGGATCTGGTGAGTATGTGAATTTGGCAGTTGTTCTGAGCTTATTGATAGTTGGGGACTATCCTGATTATTCAATTTTCACCAATTCTTAAATTGTTTCCAGATTGAAAGTACAGTAATTTACAATTAGTTCGACATTTAGCTAATTGGACGGACATGTAATGCGACTTATTTAGTTGGACATTTTTGTAAACATAGAGATCCAAATTATGACCCCACATTGAAAGTCGACACTGTACCACTGTCATCGCAAATGTTCAATTACAGGTTAAAATCGCCTCCAATGCGACACTGAGTGGCGCTTCGGCATGTCGCATTGAATGTAATTTACTGTACAACATGTCACAAAGCTGGATGAGAAGAAATTTTCCAACTGTGAAAGCTGTGGCGAGTGGCAAACGCAATAACTAAACAGGAAGGTTTAACCGAACAAGATTGGAATATCGAGTGATAACAAAAACACAACACCAAAGGTTCTTTTCAGAACCATCAACATATTCATAAAGAGTAAACAGTAAACTAATCCATTTTTCAGGTAGATAGGTAGGTATTCACGTAGGAGAAGAAAATAAAACAATATATTAAAAATATATATTTAACAAAAGCTGTCCCCTTTGTATAGTCCTACGTCACTCCGGTTATGTCCCCGACATTACCCACCCGTCTTTTTTAATCTAAATCCTATAACAACAAACACTACGTGTATGAAATATCCCAGTTTTAATTATGCTATTCACACAACCGTGCGCAACTTTCAAGCCACAGCAATTTCAACGAGATCCCAAACAAAATGCGTAACGTGACATTATCTCATTTCGGCGAAAATAAACCTCAAAGCTAATTTTGGTCACGTTCATTTGTGGGCGGAGGCGGAGAGAGACTGTTTGCAAACACATCTACCCTTGGTGTTCACAATCGCCGATGGATCAGACCGCGGCCGTTATGGAAATTATGTCTAAGGATGGATTTCCATTCATGCGTTTTTAATGATATTTCGAAACACGGTGGACCGAAGGGCTTAATGAGATCGGCTTAATCCGAATTACGTTTCATCTCTCTACTTTATATTCACTGCAAATGTTTGGTGTGCCCAGGTTTCGGAGAAAGGTTGAATCAAAACAATTAAAAACGTCCTAATGAGATTTTTCAAATTATATGTAAGCCTGTTTGTTTTATCTATTACTCAACCCGCTCAGCTTTGGAGACGTGCAGACGTATTTTTTCGATTGCGCTTATCTCAAGTGAAGTACCCACCGTTGAAAATTTCAATATTATTCTGTGCCGCGTCGCGTGACAAGTGTTCCGCGATGAGGCGAGAAAACACATTCAAAATTGATTATTTGCAAATCGCCGTGTATGTGAGCAGCGGTCTGCGCGATCATTTGCGAGTAGCACATGCCCATGTATGTTCATTCACTGATCACAAAGCGCTGATACTTCGAATATGCCTTCCCCATCTTGGACCAGAACATGGCCGTGGTTTTTGGTCCCTAAGACCATATCTTCTGACCGACGAGAACGTTGCAGAATTCCTGCACCAGTGGCAGTTCTGGACCCGGCAACGCAGGAATTATGGCTCTTGGATTGAATGGTGGATCGCGTTCGCCAAGCTAAAAATCAAACAATTTTTCAAATGGAAGTCTCGAGCCGTCTTCGATGATTTCCACAGAGAACATCAGTTGCTCTACAGTGAGCTGCGGCAAGCGTATGATGGGTACTACCAGCACCCAGAAATGTTGACCACTATCAATCGACTTAAAGGCGAAATGCTAGCGCTTCAACGGAGATTCTCTCACACCTTCATGAGGATAAACGAAACGCACTTGGCGGGAGAACCTATATCGATATTTCAGTTGGGGGAAAGACGGAGAAAGAAAACCATCATCACGCAACTGCAGACAGAGCAGGATGAAACGATAACAAATCCACGAACGAAAATATTGTTCCGTCGAACGACGAAGTCATAATGAGAAATATTACGACAGAGGGAATCTGGTCTACAATAAAAACGAGCGCACCCCGAAAGTCCCCTGGCTGCGACGGTATTCCCAGAGAATTTTACCACCGCATGTTCGATGTCATCCACCGCGAGTTGAACTTGCTGTTAAATGAGGCGCTCAGCGGCAATGTTCCTCCAGCCTTCGTGGAGGGCATCATAGTGTTGGTAAAGAAAAGAGGCGGCGATAACACAGCCCGATCATATCGTCCGATCTCTCTGCTCAACAGCGATTACAAACTGTTCTCCCGTATCCTCAAAACCAGACTGGAGCGGGTGATGAGAGAACACCACGTTATAAGCGATGGGCAGAAATGCTCGAACTCGGAGCACAACATCTTCCAAGCTACTCTCGCTCTGAAAGATCGGATAGCGAGTCTTCGATATCACCGACGTGCAGGAAAGCTAATCAGCTTCGACCTCGACCATGCGTTCGATCGGGTCCGACATTCTTTCCTCTTCGAGACCATGCGATCGCTCGGCTTCAACCCCGACTTCATTGCTCTGCTATCCTGCATTATCAGTCGATCCACTTCTCGACTTTTAATTAATGGACATCTCTCTCGTCCGTTTGAGATCCAGCGATCGGTGCGACAGGGGGACCCGTTGTCAATGCACCTCTTCGTACTATACCAACATCCTCTGGTATGCAGACTTGAACATGTGTGCGAAAACGATCTGCTGGTGGCGTATGCAGATGACATCAGTGTGATCGTCACATCGGCAAGTCAAATCGAAGTTATGAATGGGCTGTTTACTCGCTTCGAGAGGGCTGCCGGGGCAAAACTAAAACTGAAGTAAAACTGTGGCTGTTGACGTCGGTTTTTGTGAAGGTGAAACCAAGGCGCGTAGAAGTATATCCTAAGGTGGGCCAACTTGCTAAAACCACTCTTCAGCCATCTTGGAAGTCTACTGTGTTTTGTTTGTAAACAAAATACAATACGCTTGTGTCCAAGCTCGCTCGTGATCAGTCTGTCTCTTTCACGCTTCAAGGAAATAATTCCCCTTCTGCTTTCTTCCGTACTGTTTTCATATACCGCTCCCCTAACCAACTTAGTGACGAAACGGCCTCACCTAGTACCATAGACCCGTCTTGGGTGAAACTATCAACACCAATGGCTGCAAACAGCCCATGTTGTCAAAATCTTAGGTGTTATTTTCACACATTCCATACAACAGATGACAACTTTGAATTGGAGCGCGCTGGTGGGGAAATTTTCGCAGCAAATGTGGCTGCATTCTCTGCGCACGCTAACGCTGCATCAGAAAATCATCATGCTGAATACGTTCGGCACTTCCAAGATATGGTACATTGCGTCCATATTACCACCGTTGGGTATACATACAGCTAAGTTAACATCAACGATGGGAACATTTCTGTGGAGAGGAATAGTTGCCCGCGTCCCGATGATGCAGCTGGCGCGTAGCATAGAAGAAGGAGGCCTGAAGCTGCAACTACCAGCGCTAAAATGGAAATCACTTGCAATAAACCGACATCTGCGAGAAATCGAATCCATTCCTTTCTACAAATCCCTTCTATTCCACGCAAATCCCCGTCCAAGAATCCCAATAGATCTTCCCGACCTTAAAACAATTTTAGCAAACCTATCCCAAATTCCCCACCAAATCCTACAAAACCCTTCCGTCGGTGCAATCCACCAGCTCTTCATCAAGCGAACTGAATTGCCAAGGGTGGAACGGAACAGTCCAACAGTGAACTGGCCACGAACATGGCGAAACATTGCCTCGAGAAAGCTTACTTCAAAACAGCGAACAAACTTATACTTACTTGTGAACGAAAAATTATAGGAGGTTGTGTTCAAGATACGACCGCATTGTGACGTAGAACTACGCTGTTATTTTATATAAGTCGCTTGTTAATAACTTCGGATATAATTTTATAATGCTGTGAAATTTTAGAAATAACTGTTTAGTAGAATGGATTGATCGCCCTGAAATGTTTTTTTATTATTGTAGAATCAATTGACGATAATTGATTGATGATTCATTCTTGCCCTCGCAGAACAATACACTAGCTGATCGTTTGTTACAATTTGTTTCATGCTAATGCATTGAAAATTTACCTCGAACGATATTCCGCTGGCCTTTTTCGCAATTGACATAGACTCAGTTACAGTCGATTATATACTTGTTGTAACAGCACCATTATTCCACATCTCCTAACTACATCAATATAACATTGGCACCGCATGGAAACAAAAACAATGACAATACTTCCAAGTATCAAATATCATGCTACATGTTAATCAGTATTGCCTCAGTGGAATCGCACCTCTAGACATCATTCGTACAATGTAAACCAAGCGCCAAACAAGCGTTCGTCATACCATCAAACAGAGACATAGATCGGTGGCTTGAAGCTTCTAAGAATATAAAAACTTCTCATCATTTTGAGTTATTCTCAATAGAAACGCTTCTGCTAATATTACCGCCAATGCGAAACCAAATCACAGACCAAATTCCAGAACATTTATTTCCTTGGTGTGCTGACGATAGCCTAGCTTGATGATTCCTCACACAATTGTGTAGCTCAGAACCTTAATGTAATGGCGTCAGTTTGATGCAATGATTGTAATGCCAGAGACATCAGACATCAACTTGGTCGCGTCCACAGCTCAACCCGAAACGAAGGTATGTGATGACGCAAAACAAGAAAGGAAGGAAGGTCTTGTATTATAGAGACTTTAAACTTTTGCAGTTCATTCGTCTCTAGCCTTGAGAAAGGCCCTTTGAAAACTCTACTCTACTCTATTACTCTACTCCAGCGCTACCACCTCCGCCCTCTTGCCTTGAGAAAGGCACTCGATCCCTCGCCGTCCAGCTCGTCCAGCAACGATGTTGTCCAGTCGGTGTCCACACAAAGAATACAAAACAAGAAAGAACAAGCGATGTTCATTGCTTTGAAAACAGAACGAGAATGAAAGTTTGCCTCAGCGAGATCCACTGTTTATACCATAGGCAAATATTCCTCTTCGTTCTTCTTCCTTTCCTTTGTTCACGGAGACTTTATATCTTACGATTTCCCCTTCGTTGCTCGTCGATAACTTGCTCGTTATTGACAACTCTGTTCGGGAAAGTACCCTAATCAGCAGAACAAATGTATGGGAAAATTTTAACCATTTGCGCACCAGGGGATTGTGATGTTTAGAATATCAAACAAATCTTAGGGAATTTTCGATTCGTTTGGTATGTAAATCGCCAAAATCCATTCGCCGCAAAAATAATTATTAACGTTAACGTAATTAACGTTAACGTTATCTGTTTTCTGATTTGGCACCCTTAATGAAAGACGTAGTTCTACGTCAAAAAATTGAGCACCGAAAATTGCTTTTCGTGATGCAGCAAGTTGAAACGAAAGCTGTGAACATTGCGGAAACCGATGTACTGAAACCCTCATTCACAAATTTTGCACATGTGTTCGAGTTGGACCGGCTTGGATGGCTTTCCACCAAAAAATTTCGGGCATCTTAGGTGGATTGAGAAGGCTTGATTTCGAGGACCTGGTTAAACCTGCTTTAGCAGGAATAGACAAATCACGAAGAGAGAAAATTCTCAAACTTTTCATTAGTTACATATGTTTTGTAAATGAATGCAACGGAAGAATTAATGTAGTTGAATTAAACTTTCAATTAGATCTAGAAGTTTGACGAAATGTTAGAACACACAAAATTTGTACAAGTATGACAGAAAAACAAAACTATTTTTACAAAAAAAAAAAATACTAGCAGACCCCACAATTACTTCTTCGCGATCGATAATTAATGACGCCATTCCAATTTAAATAGTGGAGCACTTCTCGAATTGAATTGAGTTCAAAACTTTTTATTTACTTCACAAATACAGCCACTTCATGCAAACCGATATAGTGGTTCTCAGATTTTCATGAAAATTGGTAGTTTTGTTCCTTATCGCAAAATATAAGATCCTTATTTTTTTACTTCTTCATTAGGGTAGGAATTTAAAACTGACGCTATCTCTGCTCCATCGCGCGAACTATTTTACGCCAACTTCTGACCAGCTACCGTTTCTACCGTAAACCGCTATCTCGATTCAGTAGCTAGTTTTGGCTGATAAGAGTAACGCTGTGATTTTTTGTCGCGTCTCAATTTTAATTGTGGAGCATAGAGCCGCCATCAAATTGTGTGCCTCCAGGGCAAACAGTGAATGCGGTCTTCTACAAAAGTGCCCTAGAACGATTATTGGCACGGATAAGGCGCATGCGGCCCGACCAGTATCGATCTAAAGAATGATTTTTGCTTCATGAAAATGCACCCGCGCACACTGCGATTTTGGTAGCGCAGTTTCTAGCCAAACAAAAGGTGACCGTCATCACCCATCCCCCCTATTCTCCGGACCTCGCCCCGTCAGACTTTTTCTTGTTTCCCAAGCTAAAGAACGCTATAAAAGGTGACCGTTTTGTCGATGTTTCAGAGATTCAACGAAATGTGACGCGTATTACGAACTCCATACCGACTGAGTAGTTTAAACGCGCCTTCCGATACCTCTACGAAAGTTCCAAAATTTGTGTGGAAAGAGAAGGCCTATATGTAGAAAACTAATATATAATCTTTTGAGTATCCCGTTTTTTCTTTGTTTTAAAAAATAGTTCCGGAACTTTTTGAACGCACTGTGTACATTACTTCGCATTACTGAACGATCTGCTGATAATCTCTAATAACGATATGTGTATTGATAATTTAATTTAAACTTTCTGTTTCAATATATCTATTTCTAAACCATCTCTACTGGTTATTTTCCATTGTAGTTGAGCGTAGTTGAGTCATTTTTTCTCTATTATATAGTGACATACAACACATTTCGGCTGGTTCGTCACTTTTACTTCCATGTTGGGAAGAATGTCGGGAGTGAGAATTGAATCGTGACCTCTGCGTGAGAGGTATGGATGTTACCACTACGCCAGATCTCCTCCGCCGTAGTTGAGTCATAATCTTTTCCCGCACCAAGCATCTGCACTATACTTATGCACACAAGATTGTCGAGTGCCTCCAACGCCAGCCAATCTCCGTTTGCTCGAGTCAAGGTAACAATGATTGTTTTCATTCCGTTAATTAATTAAATTTTTCACTGCTTCAGCTGACGCCAACCACAATGACCGTACCGTACCAATTCGGTTAGAAAATGTTGAAATTTTCCCGCGGTTTGGACAGCGTTAATAATAACATCAGCTGCGGTACCACTCGAAAAGTGGATGAGTCTGAGCCTAGGGTACGGACGAGAGCTTGACGTAGGACTGTGACTGTTTGTAGTAATTTAATTTGAATTGAGATGTTTCGTTGTTCAGAAATCTGTAAGGTTTATTTTTTGATACATCAAATGGAGGATATCCGGGTAGGATGAGGTAGAATCCGTATCCACTTTCTAACATGGACACGAAGAACTCGACACTATTTTACTTTTTTATATCGATGTTCAAAAATGTACACGAAATACATTAGAGCCATTACCATAATTTTCTTCTTTTTATTCAATTATGCAGAAGAGGAAAAAGAGCTATCATTTATCAGTGCATTTTCGAACACAAATCTTAATAGCTTAGATCTTCATAGAAATATACCTAAGTCTAAAAAATCTATAGCTACAGAAATATATTATGGATAAAAATAGGATTTTCTCCTACGTTGTCATGTTATCCGGAACATTGCTTGTAGAGAGTTGTAATAATTTTTTAGTCGGGTGATGTATATTAAGTATCCCATGGCAATGAGGGCACTCTTGGGAAGTTCGTGTAGCTGCTGTAGTAAATTGATCTCATCGAGTGCTAAGTTCTGCTTATTTATAGGGAAGGGAATGGAGAACGGACATGTGAACTCAGAGAAATGAAGCGGGTAAAATAATAACATAATATATATATATATATATATATATATATATATATATATATATATATATATATATATATATATATATATATATATATATATATATATATATATATATGGGTAACATAATATTAAGATCGCGACTGTTTCAACTGTCATGATCTAACATGTGTGAGTATACCCTTTCAAACCTCTAAATCAGCAGCCAGTTAAATTCTTTATTTGTATTTTTTACGTTACCAAACAGCATGCTCGATATCATGATATCGGGGACCACGATTACATACATTGTTAGTAGCAAAACCTACACTGTAAAAAAAGTGAAAAAAAACTTTTTAAGCTAAATAGTTCAATTGTGATAATACATTATAATAATATAGATAATGTACTCAAAGCTAGAAAATATTTAGGCAAGTAGTTGTTAGTAGTTATCACACACTTCTTGTAATCTAGGACATTGATGAGACTAAAATAAAATCGTGGGGTACGTTGGATTTTCGTTATCCATAGTTAATAGTTTCATCATATGCCTTACGATTTTGTTTGCAAAATCATAACTCAAGAACAAATAAGAAAAAGTAAACAAAACATTTTAAGTTGAACGGTTTCATTGTGGTTAAACATAATAATAACACAAATAAGGTACTAAAGGCTAGAAAAAAAATGAGGCAAGTAGCAGTAAGTAGTAGCCCTATCCATTCCTCCATACAAACATACAAACATACAAACATACAAACATACAAACATACAAACATACATGGAAAACTAAATGAAACCGTTTAAAAAATGGAATTGATCACGAATTGAATAGAGTAAAACTATCCAAGATCATCTCCTAGATCAGGGGTTTTCAATTAGTGCTCCGCGGGAAATTTGTGCTCCGCGAAATTATAGCAAATGCTCTCACTTCAAAACACACCTTGAAAAAAAACCCTTCTTCAATTTAATTTCACTGGGCATATAGTGATTTATCTTGTTAATTCCGGATGAGATGCCGTGTAACTGTGACTCGCAACCGAAATAGAGTTGTTTCCAGTTGAATAATGTTAATGCAAATAGGATTTGTTTTATTGATTGAAAAATTCAGATGTTCCGTCAAATAATTTTGCTATAACAAGTGTTCTGCCATAAAAGAATATATTAAAAACCCTGTCCTAGATGATTCCTCCATGAGCAGTTCCAAATGAAATCGACAAATGACAATCGATTTTAGTAAGACAAATCTTTGATAATTTATATCTCAAAAACTATGAGTCCTACCGAAAGAATGTCTTAAAAGAGTTATAATGTATTGATGTCTAAACGTGAAAAAAATATGCACTGAGAAAAAAATTAATACTCTTTTTTTATATACAAAAAAAAACCTTAATGTTCAATATCTAAAATACGTATTTTTATTTTATTTTCTCATATACAATAGAAGTCATGGAGAAAATTTAAAAAATAAGTCCAAGATGGTAACGATGGAAGATGAAACATCGAATTTCTTATGAATTTTCGAAACTTCGCATTTTTGTATGTTAACAATCATTTTTAGCCATAAATTATTAATCCTGATGTGATTTAAAACGAAAAAGTTCATTATTAATCTCCTTCTAAATGCAGTCATTCTTGAGATATTTAAAAAAATATTTCTAATTTATTGTTTTTTTTATAGGAAATAGACCATTTTAATATGTTTGTCGTGTTATAACGTCATGTTAATGAAATTTTATGAATTTTCTTATAATCCATTGTGGTATAGTGTTATTCACTCTATAATGATTATTGTTCGACTGATGAACGATGTTTCAATTGGAGTAACTTTATATTCATATACTGAGGTACCTCAAGATACCTGACTTCTGGTAAAATCTGAGCATAACGTAAACACGATAATTATTTTTGTACCCATTCGGTTGAATTAGCGAGGTGTATTTGCGTTGTTGGGATTTCAATTCTACTTTGAAAACTGTACATGTTTTGTTTGTGTAGCACGAAGTATTAAGATAAAGAAAGATTTTTAATATCGATATATTAAAAAAAGATAAAAAGATATAAAAATATTTTATTATTTTATATTTTTTTGAATATTCAATATTTTTCTGTGGAAAACTCATATTTCCTCCAAACCAAACGGTATACAAACTTTCGTTCCAATCAAAAATATATGTTTTAAAAATCTGCATTTTTAGGATGATTTCATTTGGAATTGCACCCATTCAGTCTGCCAACTAATAAATGCCTATTATCGGCAAATGGAGAAAATGTCATACTACGCATTGACTAACATTGTGTACTAACGCCCGAATTTAGGCAAAAAGATTGCTCGTTGCATTGAGGGGGAGAAGGAATGGCTATTAAAATCGAAATAACATACCCATATTTTTCGTCAAATTGTTTACTTTTTTTACTTTATTCACTGTTCACGCTTTGAGCAAAGGAAAAAAAACGGATAAATTTCTTGTCGAATTGCAAACACCGTAATAACGATTTTGCGTAATATGCGTTTGAAATTTTCAATGAATCGTTACATGCCTCATTTTCAATTCCGTAGAGTGATGATGTTTCTTTGTTCCTATCCGCACTGCAACCAGATGGTTAAAATGGAAGTAAAAGTAGGAATGCCAAGAATGGAAAAACTCATACGTTTAACTATGCATCGGGTCAAATGTTTGCTCCAGGTTGCAGTACTATAGCGAGGAATATGGGAATCCGGTGGCTGTTGTTTCCCGACAGTTTATTAATCAATCTGACTGCGATGAAAAACTAAAATTTATTAGTCGTCCACTAAATTGGATCCTCTAGTGAAAAACTTATCCAAAAATTGAATTGAGGAAAGTGAGAATGATGACAATCCCCAACTGCTATTAAACATTAAATCTTCATATTGGATCATTCAAAAAGTATACGCAGTTATTTGTTACTAAATGATGTTATCGGGCTAGATGATGGCCAACAGTGTCAAAGGAACGCGCCGCCTGATAAATGATTTTTTTTTGTAAACAAAGTCTGACCAATCATGTCAAAAGTTATATTAATTCGAATGATAAAAAATTCCGGAAAAATACGCTATATCACATTTTTTTTCCGGAAAAAGCAAAAGTGCAACAGAAACACGCCGAAAAAAAACATGTGCAGTTTAAAGCTTCTTAAAAACAAAGCAAGAAAGAAAGAAAAAAACATGTAGAGTTTACGACACGGATGCTGTAGGTGAACGGAAGAATCGGGTGTGGTTGGTTCGATTATGGTCTGGAAATTTTGGTGTCAAAGATCGACATCGTTCGGCCTGCCGTTGAAAAGGTGAAATATTTCCGGCCTCGATTAGCTTAGCTGTCATCCTTGGTGGAGATAGTTTAACTACTGCCATACGAAACCAAATCACAAACAAAACACCTGAATATTTTATTGGTGAGCCGATGATAGCCTAGTTTTATGATACCCCACACTATTGTGTGGATCAGACCCTAAATGGAATGGCGTCAGTTTGATGTAATGATTGCAATGTCAGAGACACCAGCGAGTAAGTAATTTGGTCGCGTCTACAGCTCAATCCGAAACGAAGACATACGATGGAAGAACAAGCGATGCTTCGTATCTAGAACGATACTAGAGATGGGCACCAAGAAGAGTGAACGAACGCTCGTTCTTTTTTACTGGGAAACAGTTCACATGAACTGCTTACCCAGTTCAGAACGAACTGTGTACGAAGATCGCTGGCTGAACTGTGTATACAGTTCAGTTCAGAACGAACTGTACGGTGAACGATGAACTGTGTATGCAGTTTAGAACGAACTCTTTACGATGACCGCTGGCGGAACTGTGTATACATTTCAGAACGAACTGACCGCTGGCTGAACTGTGCGTACAGTTCAGAACGAAGTGTGTATGGTATTCGGTGTATAAGAGGAAGGCGAGTGAACGAGTGATATAGCGATCAAGGCGCGTAGAAGTATATCCTAAGGTGGGCCAACTTGCTAAAACCACTCTTCAGCCATCTTGGAAGTCTACTGTGTTTTGTTTGTAAACAAAACACAATACGCTTGTGTCCAAGCTCGCTCGTGATCAGTCTGTCTCTTTCACGCTTCAAGGAAATAATTCCCCTTCTGCTTTCTTCCGTACTGTTTTCATATACCGCTCCCCTAACCAACTTAGTGACGAAACGGCCTCACCTAGACCCGTCTTGATAGCGATAAAACTGAGTCACTGCCAAACTGACTCGGTAATAAAAAAACGTTTTCAGTTTCACGAATGTGGTAGGTAGGTAGGTAGGTATTGTATTATAGAGACTTTAAACCTTTGCAGTTCATTCGTCTCTAGCCTTGAGAAAGGCCCTTTGAAAACTCTACTCTACTCTACTCCAGCGCTACCACCTCCGCCCTCTTGCCTTGAGAAAGGCCACGATCCCTCGCCGTCCAGCTCGTCCAGCAACGATGTTGTCCAGTCGGTGTCCACACAAAGAATGATGACGAATGTGGTAGTTTGTCGGTGTGCGTTATATAGTCTGATTTGTTTATATTTGCGACGACAAACGTACAGTGTCGACGTATGGTGGCGATATTAGTGCTTGGGAGGTAAATTATTCTCTATCAGATTAGAAGGGCCAAGTGCAGTGTAAAAATATAAAAAGTTTGAATGAAAATTTTTACTTCATATTGTTTGATTACCTAACACATGTAGTTCTGACACTCACTTAACCATTTGTCGATGCATTTCCTGTTTGTTCCACAAATAATTACTATTATAATACAAAATCATCATTAGACACAGTTTTCGTTCAATATGTTTCTGCGATATTGGAAAAAACCTCTTATTTCATCACATAAAGTAAATAAAGAGATAAAGTAAAGTAAATTAAAAGTTAAAGTAAATTTTCATTCATTATTTTGATTTTGAAAGCAGGTTTATTCCATCTGAATATCCATCATTATTTTCGCCTCCCCATGAAAGCACACGTAGCTTAATGCCGTCTACGTCAATATACTCTTCAAAATCAGAATTCGAATTGGATTACGATTCCAATAATACAAAAGCAAAAGCAGCAAGTTTTCCATTTTCATAGTCTTTATTTTTAGATTTTCCAAAACAATACTCGGAACTTGACAGTTCAGTATAGTTGTATTGGTGAACCCGAGTGCCAACCCGTGAAATATCTCAGAGTGAAACTAACAGCTTTCGGGGCGAACTAGTGCGACACTGAGTGCGAAACTGAGTGAATAAAAAAACGTTTTGACAGTAGTTAGTGCGACACTGGGGTTGAAACTAAACAAAAACGAATTCGCTTATAGACAATGCTGCTGCAAGGTAAATAGTCCTCAAATTAACGAATGGAAAAAAACGATAGCCCCATGAAATAACATAAATAAGATGGCGGTATTGTCGTTTTCATAATAAAATGCAATATTTCAGGATACGGTGGTTCTTAAATTGGATTGTTCGATTATTTATCAAATAAATTTTTAATTTCATATTTTTAAGTTGAGGGTAAATATTTCAGTAAGATATGCAAATCTACCTCACAAAAAATACAGTTGGAAGCGAGACGATTCAAACAGTATCTATATGAAATGTTTTTATATTATATCATATCGTGCTCGATAATTTCGAGAAACTCTTTCGCGTTTTGGTACAGTTTTGCTAAAGCAGTTATTGCAAAACATTGAATAAAAGCAACGCAATGCTAGTTTGTGCTGAAAATAATGAATCACAGCTCGAACTAAACAAAGATTTCATAATCATAGTTCTGCTAAGATATTTTTAACAAAATTCGGACATATAATTACTGTTAACAAACAGCATTTTATGAATGAAAAGAACAGTCCTCATCTCACACTTTTTATACATGCTTTGGCCGTCTCCTATGTTTCAACCTCACCGAGCAATCGATGGATCGCAGGTTTGCTTGTGAGAGACCGTCGCTTCCGACGGCGGGTCGACGGTCGAATCGGACTGCGTCACCTCGGCGGCTTGGGGCCGCCTCGGTTCCTTATCCTCGTTAGATAAAGACTTCGTCACCATTACATTCCCACTAGAATAAATTCTATTACGTAAAAATAAATACATAATGAAAATTGCGTTCCGGTGACGTTCATACGTAAATACCGCAAATCCCAAATACGTATTTTAGTAGCACTGAAAAATAATAAACACTGCAAACAACAATACAAAAGATAACAAAGTGCTCGAGCGAACAATAAAATTGCTGTCCATTGAATTTCGACTCCGGTGACGCTATTACGTAAGTTCTAAAAAACCGCTTAAATTCCGAAATCCACGTAAATTCCAAATTCCGCGTAAAAAATAAACCGGGTAATTTTCGAAACCCGTGTAAACATCTAATGAACAATAAATTATTAGTTACAATGCAACACATATTCCAACAATTGATTAACTGATTTTTTTTTGCAAGCTGCAGTCATGATATCTGTATCTCCTTTTAATTCTCAGCTACTAATCAGTGATACAATACAAACTTATTTCGTGAAAAGTCACATCAATTAGTATATTGAATTTCAAAATCCGCGTGAAAAACCGCGTAAATTCCGAAATCTGCATAAAAATGAACCACGTAAATTACTTAAACCGCGTAAAATAACACCTTGTATAAAAAAACCGCGTAACAAGCGACTTCAGTGTATTTGCAAAGCGGATTCACTCAGGCACCTTTGTTCTCTGTTTTTTTCTTTCAGAAAAACCTGTTTTTTCTCCAATTATGTATAACAAGTCTTATACATAGCGAAACATTTATCAATACAACATGAAGTTTATGATTGTTTGGAAATGTGTGAACTTTGGATACGTTCTGCCTACTGTAATGTATATTTTTGTATCTCATTTATTTATTTATTAGGCTGTTCGCTACGGAACGGGTGATATCCGATCGCGGCTCCTTGCACGCGATGGTACGGTGAAGAAATCCCGGCGGTGGGTCAGCGACACAGGCTGAAACAAATCCTGGATGTTGCTGGGAATTTCCTCAGGTGGGGGCAGTAGAACTACTGCAACGGTAACCAGTCGACTGTAGAAAACTTTACTATTTACTCTTTAGTCTTAAAAAAGACTTTTGTGGCGAAAAAGGCCTGGCAAGCTACACAATAGAAACACGTGTGTGACAATTTAACTATTATATGTATTTCGATGTTCACTTTACAGAGTTTGGATATGGAATGAATTGTTCTCGATTGCGCTCCACTATTTATACCAATTTGTGTTGGGGGGATTTATTTCGTCGATGATCGGATGTGATGTCTGTGTTTTGGAGATGGAACGGCTGGCTGTTGGTTGGTCCGTTCCATCTATATACGCAACAAGGCTCATTAGCATTTTAGCTGTAACAGAGCCGGGTTTAATCGTGTACGTGTACATATGTTTATGTTTCTATAAATTATAAATTACACAGTAGTTAGTAGTAGCCATTTAGGCGTTAAGTTTTCTGTTCCATTACATTGTGGTAAATTACACAGTAGTAGCCATTTAGGCGTAAGGGTATTCTTTCTGTTCTTCCATTGTTCAGCAGACCGGACAGCGGAGACAGTTGATATTGATCATTGTTGGATTATTTATAGAACAGCAGCCGTATTTTTCTTGCAGAGCAGAGCAGTTGTTTGTATGAATCGATCTTTGTTCCACCGTGGATCGATTTCCATCGCTGATGATGGTTGCGTGGACGTAGTTATTCTATAACAACACAAAGATGGTCAATTGAGGGCCCTGAGTTTGAACTCACGATCGATCGCTTGGTAAGCGAACGCGTAACCAAGTGGCTACGAAGACCTCCCTATGTAATGTATATTGAGTAGTCTCTACTAAAATTAGACACAGAAAAATGCAAATGCAACAATAGAATTTGGAAGAATAGAAAAGACTGGGCGTTTACCTCACCTTTTTACCGATTCTGCATGCAATTACTGATTACTGATTACTCCACAGTACAAGTGAAGTGATAAGGCCATCATTAACACTCCGTCGGGCGCAACTGATCTGGTAGGCACATCACAAACTTTTTGGATTGCCCCGTCCACTCAAAACGTCATTCCCACATCCCAGAATTGTTTCTCACGTATTCTTCGAACTTATTGGTCGTTATTAATAGTAGTTAGCAACTGTTTCTGTAAGAAAAAAACAAGGTTATAGAGGCTAAAAGAACATTTTCTAGCACATTTGTCTACCAGAAGTTTTAAGCATTTTAATTTTGCAATACACCGGTTTTTTTTTACAAGCAGTGGACTATTGTTTGATGAAATGTGAAAAGTGTTCCTCACTGAATCAATCAAGCTTGATTACAGGTTCAAAAATTCATGGTGGGACAGTTATGTCTAGAATATCAACATGGGACAATTGAGCTTGATGTTGTTTTTTGTTTAAATTCTGGGAGTTTTTTGTTTTGTGTTTTCCGGAAGATTAGGCATAAAAACATTGTTTTATGAAGAAAAGTGAAAATTGTCGAAAAGTAACATCTATGACACAACTATGCGTAGAACGGCAGTATTGTGCCCGACGGAATGTTAATATGCAATCCAATTGAATCCGTTCAATATTCCACTTGTATGGTTTAGCCGATGGAATATACACGTTATATTTTGGCAACCCTTATTCAGTTCGTGCTTGTTCGCATGCTCGGGAAAATCAAATCGAACGAACAGCAGGATCCGTGAAAATTGTGAGCATGAGAGAGGCAGAACAAAAACGAACTTGTTGCAGGTCAGGAGAATGCAAGGTTGGTCCTTGTATCCCGTTTCTCCTGGCAATCAGTTGATATCGAGGTTAGTTTTAGTTGAACCGTCGTGAGCTTCGCATTCGCTAGTAGTGACAGTTATGAAGCGGTTTTTTATGCAGTTCGCTTTCGTGTGGATTTTTTCTCTTCGTTGCCGTTGATTTGCGCGCTTCAGAGAATGGTACGGCGAGTGGGTGCTTCCGGCAAGTGGGTGGCGGTGGAGTTGCATGGTACGCTACGCCGTCTGCAGATTTTAGTTCTCACGCTGTTCCCACAGCTGCCGTGAATAGGTTTATTTTGCATATGCCAGCCGTTCCTATTTTCCGCTCAGTCTCAGAGCTAGTGAATATCACGAATGTCAACTTGGGCTGCAAGACTATCGTTTCACGTTGTGCAAGCTTACTGTTTACGACGGGCATCAAAATGATGGCGCTAAAGCTTCGATGGAATGGCATATAACTCCTCGGGAAGTGCTGGGAATAAAAAACAACGTGAAGCGTGTTTATTTTTGGTCGCTTATACGTCGCTCGGGTGCATTTACGAACAATGCTCGGTGTTCTTCCGGACCGTCCGGAACCGGGGAAGGGGAAACCATGTACATAACCACTTGTCACCTGCGGTCTGTAGGATATTATATGCCTCCTGTGGCGATGATGGCAAGAGAGGCAGTGTTTGTGTTTTGGATGGTGCTATTCGGAGAAACAATGGATTAAACGTTGCTCATCGAAATCGCAGACTAGTTTTCTTGGTCAATGAAGAAACCTCTGGAGTTGGCATTTTCTATTGAAGGATTTGAAGGATATAGCAGTAGTTCCTCGAGAAGGTTCAGTGCATGGGTCTGACAGTGCATATGGTGCTATAAAATGAAAAAGAAAGTGATAAAACTACAGATCAATATTATTGTCTATTTTTTTTATATCTTCCTATCCTAAACTGCGAATTCTTGTGAATTCGAGCTGATAGATTCAAAATAAAAGTTCCATTTGATAAATCCGTAAACAGTACAAAGAATACGGTAGTAGTGATCCCAATGGCGCTTTGTTGAAATTCATCGTAAGTAATAATCCATTCTCAGTGTACAC
This sequence comes from Toxorhynchites rutilus septentrionalis, assembly GCF_029784135.1. Lineage (NCBI taxonomy): Eukaryota > Metazoa > Arthropoda > Insecta > Diptera > Culicidae > Toxorhynchites > Toxorhynchites rutilus. The sequence goes on from NC_073746.1 coordinate 230,467,713, forward strand.
GCTTCGGTTACTCGGATTTCAAATATATAGAAGTGATCCAGGTTTCGTTTTATAGTAGTTAGATACATAGAAGAAAATGTAAATACAAAACTCGCAGACACAAATTTCTGCATTACTCGAGAATTAATCAAGCAAATGAAACCAAATTTGGCATGTGGAGGTTTTAGGATGCAATAAATGTTTCTATGGTGATAAGATACTCCTTCCCCCTCTCTTAGAGGTGGCTGCCATACAAATGAAACACAATTTTTTGAATTACTCGGAAATTAATCAATCAAACGAAACCAAAGTTGGCATGTGAAAGTTTTAGGGAATAAATGTTTCTATGATGGTTAGACAGTCCTTCTCCCACTCAAAGGGGGGGCTGCCATACAAATGAAACACAAATTTCTGCATTACTCGAGAATTAATCAAGCAAATGAAACCAAATTTGGCATGGGGAGGTTTTAGGATGCAATAAATGTTTCTATGGTGTTAAGATACTCCTTCCCCCTCTCTTAGAGAGGGCTGCCGTACAAATGAAACACAAATTTTTGCATTACCCGAGAATTAATCAAGCAAATTAAACCAAATTAGGCATATGGAAACTTTAGGGTGCAATGAATGTTTCTATGGTGGTTAGATACCCCTCCCCCCTCTCTTAGGGGTGGCTGACATACAAATGAAACAAAAATTTCTGCATGACTCGAGAATTAATCAAGCAAATGAAACGAAATTTGGCATGTGGAGGTTTTAGGGTGCAATAAATGTTTTTACGGTGGTGAGACACTCCACCCTCCTCTCAAAGGGGAGGCTGCCATACAAATGAAACACAAATTTCTACATTACTCGAGAATTAATCAAGCAAATGAAACGAAACGAAATTTGGCATGTGGAGGTTTCAGGGTGCAATAAATGTTTTTACGGTGTTAGAATATCAATCAATGAACAGTTCTGCGATTGGACTCATGAACTTGCGCTTAGTAAGAAAACGAGAATGTTTGATATTAAAAAAACAAATTTTGGGCGGGACGAAGTTTGCGTGCTCCCGTGGCCGAGTGGTTAGCGTCTCACATTATCATGCCGGGTGTTCGGGTTCGATTCCCGTTCTGGTCGGGGGAATTTTTCGTCAAAGAAATTGCCTCCGTCTTGCACTGTGGTCACGCGTATTCTAGAGCTTGCCACTCAGAATGCATTCAAGGCGTGTTATTTGGCATAGAAATCTCAACTAAGTACTAATAAAAAGGACGCAAGTAATACTACGTTGAGACGGCGAAGTTCCTCTAGGAACGTTAGTGCCATTGAAGAAGAAGAAGAAGGTGTTTGCCGGGTCAGCTAGTTGACGTATAAAATTAATGCCAATGAGCTCGCCTTTTTTTGAAAAAGTATTATACTTGCAAATAAATTGGATTTTAGTTCCATAGATCTCGTCTAGTTGCATAGGAATATTGAACGAAGTCCGACAAAACGTCTTTGATTGTTGGATTTGTTATGTAAAAAAACCTCAGCTTTCAAGAAAAAATATAAAATAAATGTATAGCGCAATCTATCTTTAACCGAGAAAACTATGAAAAACTGAAATAATCAATAATTACAAAAACAAAAATGCAAATTTCTCGAAAGTGTAATATTTGTTCAAAGAAGACTAGATCATTAGCTTCAATTTGATATGTCGATTATCTGAATCGGTCTAGTTGCACAAAAGTTATGATTTTTTCAAAAATGTCTTTTTGGGAAAAATTGGGAAAAATTGGATTTTTTAACCATCGGTTAATTTTATAATTTGATTACTCAAAACCGAAAAAAAATAACATCTCTGATTTTTGGATATGTTATGTGAAAAATCATCAGCTTTCAAGACACAATTCAAGAAAGACTAAGTAATTGGTTATAATTTGATATTTCGACCATCTGAATCTCTACAATTTGACAAGAAGAAGAAGAAGAAGAAGAAGAAAAAGAAAAAGAAGAGGAAAATTTTCATTTAGTTGTGATTGCGAAATGACATGAGAATGATCTCGCTTGTTCGTCAAGCACTATGCTCTTCTCTTCCAACCCCAATTCTTTTCTGCCGCCGCACAAGGGTCCTTAAGAAAATTTAGGCGGCCAAAACCCAAAAAATGAAGTTGCATAAAAACACAAAAATCCTACTGTCTCTTATTCTAGGATGTTCAGGGCATCTAGGACCTCGTGTTTTACCCCATTCCGCGCCCGCATCATTGCTCTGGCAACGCGATAATATACCAGCTTCGCATGCTCGCCGGTGCCACTATTTCGCGTGTGTTTTTCTAACATGTGGTTTGGTGAAGTTTTTAAAGATTTTTTTGGCTCATTATGTTTCTTGAAGCGTTTTTAACGGAGAATTTGAATTTGTTGTCAGTTTCAAAATTCGGTTGGTTGTAGTATGTGTTAACTCCACACAAAGTAAGTACTATTTTGGATGTTTTATTTTGCTTCGGATGGACTTATAAAACTTGTCTCGCATTTCCCCGCAAATTTTTTTTAATGAAAGTGTTCCTCAAAGTGTCTTTTATCACTCAGCACTTTTTTTTGTCACCCGAAATCCCGCCTTTTAGATTTTTCACAATATTAACCCGAAATCAGCCATTCCATGCCAAACCGATATAGTGGTTCTCAGATTTTCGTAAAAAGTGATAGTTTTGTTCTTTATCGCAAAACATTAGACCCGTATTTTTTTCGTTTTTCCAGTAGGGTGACCATTTCCATTTTAGGGTTGTCCGAAAAATAAATTTTTCCTCTTTTTCCCAAAAATGACTTTTTTCAAAAATTCATAACTTTTGAACTACTAGACCGATTTAGATGATCGACATATCAAATTAAATCCAATCGCCTGGTCTTTTTTGAAAAAATACTATACCTGCAGAAAATTTGTTCTCGTTATTATTGATAGTATTCGTTTTTTATTATATTCATAGTCTCTGGACCAAGAGCGCTGTATTTTTTCGTATTTTTCTGAAAGGCTGAGGATTTTTCACATAATATATGTCGAAACCAGAGAGGCGTTTTTTTTTTCGTTTTTGAGTTATGATTTTTCAAAATTAACCGATGGTTTGAAAAATCATTTTTTTCCTCTTTTTTTTTGGTTTTTTGGTGAAACCGAGTTGTAAAATGAACTCTGCGTATCCGAAAACATGCATTTTGATACCAAACACAATAAAAACTGAAAATTTTAAACTTTTCCCCCTTGCGCCTCCCCTCCTACCTTTTTGATTTTTTACGTAGAACTACGTCTTTCATTAAGGGTGCCAAATCAGAAAACAGGTCACGTTTTTATGAAATAAAGTTAACGTTAATAACTATTTTTGCCGCGAACGGATTTTGGCGATTCACATACTAAACGAATCGGAAATTCCGTAAGATTTGTTTAATATGCTATACATTGGAATCCACTGGTTTGTAAATGGTTAAAATTCATGAAAACTTGAGGCGTTTCCATTTTCCCACACATTTGTTCTGTCCATTTGTGTGCTTTCCCGAACAGACCTGTCAATAACGAGCAACTTATCGACGACCAACGGAGGGGAAATCGTAGGATTCAAAGTCCCCATGAACAAAGGAAAAGTAGAAGAATGAAGGGGAATACTTGCCTAGAGTATAAACAGTGGATCTCGTTGAGGCAAACTTTCATTCGGCATCGGACTGTTGAGCAATCCAGTTCACTTTGCTTTCGCTGCGCTTCGATCTAAGATTGGATCCCACCAGTGGTAATGCAACTTGGATATCGTCGTTTGGTTTTTCTGTTCGTTTTTCGCGTTATTCGTATCGTGTGTTTTGACGTAGAACTACGTCTTTCATTAAGGGTGCCAAATCAGAAAACAGGTCACGTTTTTATGAAATAAAGTTAACGTTAATAACTATTTTTGTCGCAAACAGATTTTGGCGATTTACATACTAAACGAATCGGAAATTCCGTAAGATTTGTTTAATATGCTATACATTAGATTCCCCTGGTTTGTACATGGTTAAAATTCCTGAAAACTTTAAGCGTTTCCATTTTCCCATACATTTGTTCTGTCCATTTGTGTGCTTTCCCGAACAGAGCTGTCAATAACGAGCAACTTATCGACGACTAACGGAGGGGAAATCGTAGGATTTAAAGTCTCCGTGAACAAAGGAAAAGGTAGAATAATGAAGGGGAATACTTGCCAAGAGTATAAACAGTGGATCTCGTTGAGGCAAACCATAGAGGCGAATTAACTTCAAAGTTTAAAGCCTCTTAAAAAACAAAGAAAGAAAAGGCAAACTTTCATTCGGCATCGGACTGTTGAGCAGTCCAGTTCACTTTGCTTTCGCTGCGCTTCGATCTAAGATTGGACCCAACCAGTGGTAATCCAACTTGGATATCGTCGATATCGTGGTTTTCCTCAGTTCGTTTTTGGCGTTATTCATATCGTGTGTTTTTCTTTTCGCGTCATAAATTGGACGCTTCGCGTAGTGTATGATGAGCAAGAAGAAGAGGAAGGCAGGCTCGAGTCCTGCAAAAAACGAACGCATTGCCAGGGGCAATAAAATTTCGAGGCAAGCGTCATCTAATGATGTACACGATGTTGGTGCAGTGAAAAGCGCTCACACTGAACCGAGCCTTCGCGAGTGTGACACCGCATCGAACAACAGCGAAGTAGGCGATTTAGGCGCGTCGGTCGAAAATGTAAACGCCGTTACCCAGACAGCAACCTAAATCAAGCTCCCCCCGCTAGTGGTGAAGGCGGTCGCTCTTGACAAAGTCATCAGCTAATTCGCATCGATGGGTGTTACAGTAAAGAACAAGCTGTGAGGCATAAATCAGTCTTTTTCCAAGCTGTTAACATGGTTTGTTTTCCGTCATCATAAGGGCTTCGTTGGTGCCTTTGAGAATGTATCAATGCATTAAACTGACGTTATGGCGAAGCAGGTGTTAAGGTTGAGCCCCAAAAAAATATTTGGGGAATACCAAGCATCTTGAATGTCTTACTGGAATGTTATAAGTTATTTGGGTTCGCGTGCCAATCGCAAAACTGCCTTCAACTATGATTGCATTTGCGCTAATCTTGATAATAATGAAGCATTGCTACTGTTTTCGAGGTTGTTATTAACAAAAAGAGTTTATTTTGCTTGTTTAGTCACTAAGAAAGTAAATGTCGTTCTGGAATTTTGTATGTGATTAGATTAGAGAGAGCCAGTAGCAAAGCCTCCTCCGCTAAGGGTGACAGCTGCGCTTCCCTCGAGCATGAGAAAGTAATGCAACTTTTTCCGAGGCCAGTAATATTAAAATAAGCGTTTCTTTTGAGAATAGCGCAAAATGATGAGAAATGTTTATATTCCTAGTAGTTTCAAGTCGCCAATGTATGGCGACTTATATAAAATAACAGTGTAGTTCTACGTCAACAATGCGGTCGTATCTTGGACACAACCTCTTATAATTTTTTGGTGAAACAGAGTTGAAAAATGAACTCAGCGTATCCGAAAACCCCAGTCTACCAAAAATTGGGTTTGTAGCTAAAAAATCTGAGTTTTGACCGCCTAAATTTTCTCAGGGACCACTGGGCCGGGCTGAGTCGCATTTTTTGTCAAAGCAGCAGTTTTATAATCGAATGTTCAGAAATGCCGCTTTCGACCGATGATCCCAATTGTCGGGACCTAGAGAGCAGGTAATATTTGCACTGGGTATTCCCGAGGAGGAATCGCTTCCTCCTTTAAGCGTTAATAATTCTTTTTCGGCTAAACGAAGTGGTATGCTTTTCCGGTTAAACGAAGTGGTATGCTAATCACTTTATTCGTAAGATGAAATGTCTAAAAGTTATATGCGTGTTACTTATTGATTGCTATGCCAACGGCCATCCTACGTTCACCTTGCGGTTATATCACAGATATCACCCACTTATAGTTTTATTTTTTCTCCAAAATTACTTTTTTCAAAAAATATAAATGCTGACCTACTGGACCGATTCAGTTCATCGACATATCAAGTTAAAGCCAATTAGCTCTTTCTTGAAAAGATATAACACTTGCAAAAAAAATGATTTTGTTTTCGTAATTATCGATTGTATTTGTTTTTTGTATTGTGCATGATTTCGGGGCTATATTTTTTTCCTTGAAACTGAGATTTCTTAACATTACTTTGTCGTGCAATCTGTCATTAAATCCACACTGAAAAGGGAGCCATAAACTGAAAAACAAACGAAATGTTTATGCTATTTAAGTTCACTTAGTTTAAATAAAGAGTTTGGATGAGTGCAACACACAGAAAATCTCAACAATGTGTACAACATCTCTTCATCTTCTTGCTACAATCATCTTGTATTTGTCTACAAGACTGTAGGTAAATCAATTGTTCCGATACTCGTGGGTGTAGACGATTGAATAATGTAATAGCAAATAACAAAGAAAGTGTGAGAACGCTATGTTCGGCAGACACCTTTGCAGAAAGTGAATAGCATAAACCGGTGATTCAACTGGGAGTGAAAATTTCGTAATACAATTCATGTGCTCAGTGGTGCGAGCCAGAATCTCCAGTGAGAATGTTGAGATGGCTTCTCCATGCTAGAGGTAGCTCTGAAGACACTTGCCGGAAAGTCAAGTAGCATCCTCGAGCACCGCATGCAACATCCGCCCACGTTGGCTCCCTGAAGAGTAGTAAGGAGGGCGATAATTGTGATAGTGATGGAATAGATTATGGTTATAGTGATATTTGCAACTGCACATGAGGATGCACGTTAGTGTATAATAAAGGTGTCAAATTGTCGTGTTGGAAGCATTATGAACTAGTACTACTGAGTTATTTGGGAGTCATTTTTACCTAATGACTATCATATCTGATGCTTTTCTTTCAACAATCATAAAATTTTCAATAATACAAGGAATGATTACCATTTATGTTACTTGTTTGTTAGGTGATGAAGTGTATCCAAGAATTTCATTGTGCATATACCATTTGCAACAAACAAATTTATCAGGAAGAATCGGAAGCAACTAAAACCGGAGAATAGCTAGTCTGAGTGTTAGACATGACTCAATCGTAGCTAAACCGTTAGCTGATTTCTTTCTGGAACAATCAAGATCTTCATTCGTATGATGAAGTGGCAAGTAATTGCAATTTCCAAGTTTTCTACTCAGTGGAAACAGATTTTGTGCTCCGCAGCTCAACGACCGGACAGTTGGAAAAGGAAAAGAAATTTCTTTGGATGACTCTACAGATTTTCTTCTACTTTGTGTTTCCTTGTTTGAATTGGAGGAAACACGAACACCCAGAGTGTTCTGCTTCTCACCCAGGAGCCCACGGGTACTTAGCTCGTTAATGATTGAATGTCGTGACGAGTTTTTTTTTGCATTGAAACATAAGTTCCAATTCATTGAACCACATTATTGAACCACATTTTTGAACCACATAATTGGTTGAGTGTAAGAAATGTGGTTTAGTTTAATATTACGTAAAGTAATGTAGCAAGTTTAACGGAAGAAATAGTAATTTATCCATAGTGCAAGAATTCAGTTAACTGGACAGATTCTACTTGATTGATCTTCATTTCCTCGAATTGCACTAATGTTCCCGAAGAGCTTTGCTTTACGTCTACTTTTTGTTGGTGTGTGCCAAGGGCCAGTGCATCTGTGCAAGGCATAATTTTCCTCAAAAAATCGTTCCTATCCTTTTCCTCAAATTGATTGCTTCTACCACGATAAACATGAATTGTCAATTACTTAAACATGAGAGCTATCTATTTTGTTATTTTATTTTATTTTATTGTTTCATTGTCAATCAAATTTGTAGACCAATACAATAATTACATTAATACTATTTAAAACTACTTACTTGAAACTAAAAAAAACTAAAGAGAGCTGGCTGGACAATTTATCCGTTTAATTCCGTAAAACTATTTTAACAAGTTACATAATTATTTTTTTTTTATTTATTTCGTCAAACCGACGTAGACTAAATATGCTGGCCAAATATTACAATTTTTTCTATTACATTTAACTATATCTTATTCTATCCAAATAGTCTTAGAGCATTGACCTTTACATGGTTACATCAAATATTTCACTGTGTTCGTTACAGAGGCTCAATAGGACTATATTTGGCATAATTCGTTCTTCGGTAATCTATGTAGAAAATGTTAGAGTTTCTCAGGTGCCTAATTGGTGCGTAAACATTTAGGTTTCCTAATATTTCTTCTGAGTCCACTCGTTGTGATATGATGTCAATAATAAATAGAATCGTGGTAGATTTCCGACGTTCTTTTAAGCTTTTCATATTGGTTAGCATGCAACGTGCCTCATATGGAAAGAGATAGTATGAAGACCAGCCTAGTTTACGAAGTGCAAATAATAAAAAATGTTTTTGTACAGATTCAATTCTGTCTTCGTGTGAAGTTATGTAGGGGGATCATACAATACTACAGTATTCGAGAATTGATCTGACGTATGTAATATACAATGTTTTTATTGTGTACGGATCGTGGAAATGGTAACTAAAGCGTTTGATGAAGCTCAACATATTATTTGCTCTATGGATGATTGTATTCTAATAATCAACGAAGGTTAGTTTTTAATCTAAAACCACGCCTGAGTCTCTTACTCGTTGACATCTACTGATGGGTTGATTTCCCAGCTTAACACCGTTGTTTAATGGTGTTCTTCTTCTTGTAAAAGTCATCAAAGTGCATTTCATAACATTGAGCTGTAATAAACTCTTAGTGCACCAATCATAAACTATGTTAACTTCATTTTGGAATGTTTGAGAGTCTTCTTCATTCTTTATTTCAATATACAGCTTCATAAAGGGTGTGTCACATCAAATTGCATCACGGAAAAAACGCTGTAGAAATTTAATTTTTAGGAATTATATCTTCAGCTTTCGCTTATAATCAGATAAGAGTGTATAGATCACGTTAGCCATGCTTCACTGTAAATTTTTCGTAAATTTGGAAAAATGTCGTCGAACGAAAAAGAGCGTCGTGAATTAATCCTGCGCACTCATTTCGAGAATCCGGAGTTGTCACATCGGGACATCGGTAAGATGCTGGGAATCGTCCAATCCACGGTCAGCAGAGTAGTAAAACGATACTTCGAGAATCTAACCATCGACCGGAAGGTGAAGAACGGCAAAAATGGATGCTCCGTCAGTGAAAAAGATCACAAGCGCGTAGTTAAGCAGTTTAGACGTGATCCGAGAAGTTCGGTCCGGGATGTCGCCAATAAGCTGAATTTGTCAAGTTCATTCGTCCAGCGGACCAAGCAGCGGGAGGGCCTGCGTACATACAAGGTTCAGAAGGCTCCTAACCGCGACGAAAGGCAAAACATGGTGGGGAAGACGCGAGCCCGGAAGCTGTACACCGAAATGCTGACGAAGCCGCATTGCCTGGTAATGGACGACGAAACCTACGTCAAAGCGGACTTTCGTCAGCTGCCGGGCCTGTTGTTCTTCTCCGCAGAGGACAAATTCAGCGTTCCGGAGGAGATTCGCAAGCAGCAACTATCCAAGTTTGCCAAAAAGTACATGGTGTGGCAAGCGATCTGCGCTTGCGGAAAGCGGAGCACCCCCTTCGTGATGACCGGCACGGTAAACGGGCAGGTTTACCTTAAGGAGTGCCTACAGAAGCGCTTACTACCACTATTGAAGCAGCACGAGGGCCCGATCTCGCTTCGTGCCACTATTCAAAGGACGTGTTGGAGTGGTACGAAGCCAACGGGGTCACCTTCGTGCCAAATGAACCCGCCCAACGCGCCGGAGCTTCGCCCAATAGAGAAATATTGGGCGATTATGAAGCAGGCCCTCCGGAAGAACCCAAAAGTTGTCAAATCGGAGGCGGACTTCAAGAGAAAATGGATTTCTGTTCAAAAAAAACTACAACCTGACGTTGTACAGAACCTTATGGACGGGGTAAAGAGGAAGGTGCGAGCATACGGGGTTGGGCTAGAAGTATGAATAAAAAGAAAATGCCAAAAGTTGTTTAATAGTTTTTATTTTACTGTCTAAAATTTTCAAAAGGATCGGTCTACTGGGCGAATTTATACAGCGTTTTTTCCGTGATGCAATTTGATGTGACACACCCTTTATCATCTGCGTAGATAAGTGCCTTAACACTGTTAAGAAAAACGCAAACGTCATTAACATTAACATATATTACAAAAGTGGTCCCAAATGAGAGCCTTGAGGAACTCCGGATGTAACAAATATTGGTTTTGTAATTTTCCCATTAAACCTTACTATTTGCGTGCGGTCAGTCAAATATGATTCTAGCCATTTCAATAGCTTGACTTCTATCTCTATTTTTTGAAGTTTACGAAGCAGTAATGGTATATGAACACGATCGAAGGCCTTACTAAAGTCAGTGTATAGAGCTTCAACTTGATTACCATTATCCATTGCATTCAAAGTGAATATGACAAATTCCAGTAAATTTGTTGTTGTTGATCGTCCTTTGAAAAAAACCGTGTTGCTTATTCGTAATTCGTGTCTTTGGTTGTTGAAAAAGTTTTTGGTTTATTATGGCTTCAAAGAGTTTTGGTATGCAAGAAATAATTGCTACTCCACGATAATTTCTTACATCGGATCTATTACCGGATTTGAATATAGGTACAAGAAAAGAGTTTTTCCATATTTCTGATTCTGATTCCAATGACTTATTGAAAAGCCATAAAAGTGGATGAGTTAATTCAGATGCCAAATTTTTTATAAAAACCGGTGTAATTCTGTCAGGACCTGACCCTTTTGAGACATCAAGCTTTTTTAATGCGTCAAATTTTTAAATGTAAGTTAGTTTTCTGACTCCAACATCACATTGAAATGCTGGAAGAAATGCAAAGAAGTCACGGTCTGGGTCCTCCTCAGCTGTTTCAATATAAACTTTGCAATGTTGCAAAGAGGTTGCAAATTTTTTCTGGGTCATTCCCCACGGTATCATCAAGATGCTACTTCAATATTTTCCACACTTCTAAATAAATCCTGCCAATTGATATAGTTAAGCTTACACCTAATTGATTGGTAATTTGCTTTAGTGTAACCACAGACTTCCTCGAATTTATAATCAAATGGTTTTTGGGTGTTATCTATAAATATAGAATATTCGATAGCTGTGTGGAAGGCTTCATTTTTCCAAAGTGGAGTTAATGATTCAGTCCCACAAAAATCTTCGGTCGTATTTGTCAACAAAAAATCCAAGAAGCATTTTTTTACGAAAATTCGTTGAAAAGTTACAGCCAAAAGTATGAGGTCACCTCAAAGAATATAGTATTGCAGTACGAATTTTTGAACGCGTTTTCTCGAAACCATGTTTTTACAACTGGTGGTATCGATATCTCAGGATCTACTCGGCCGATTTGGCTGAAATTTTATATCAGCATGTAAAAATGAATTATCTGGAGCGTTACATAGCCGTTGTTTGATATCTCATTTTATCGATTTTTTATGAGCCTCTAAACAGCGATTTTACATGAAAAATAACTCATTTTTAACATTCTTAACAGCTCACTCTTCAACACACAATAAGAAATTCCACAGAATGGTTCTGGACCAGTGAATGGTGAGTTTGAGCCGTTCCTGGCAAGTTTATCTGCTCGCCCGTTTCCCTCTATACCGCAATGGCCAGGATCCTGTACAGTTGTACCGAACTTATCTGACTTAGTTGCCGTAAAAGGAAAATGCATTTCCAGACAATTTTTGAAGATCATTTGAAAGCATCAAGTGCCGCTTCACTGTCTGAGAATAACATCTGCATGTATACATTTTCTTTTGATGCAGACATTTAAACATTCTATTATTGCAGATATTTCTGCCTGAAAAACTGTTGGCAGGTTTCCCATAGCCACAGAGATTTTTGTTCTGGTACCATACACCTCCGGCACCTGTTCTGATTCTCATTTTCGACCCATCAGTGTAGATCATGATTGAACCATTACGAACACTGGGACCACCTTCATCCCATACTGAACGTGAAGGTTTGCTTACACAGTATGGAATGTCGTAATTTGTACTAGGTTCTATCCAATCGCTGTTCATCTCTGAGGATGGTCCTACGGGTAAGAGATTCAGGATGATCAAGTGATCAATTTTATCCCCGTCTAGAATTTTTTTCCCATGTTTTAAGCTTTAGAGCGCCAGAACATGTTGGGTAGCAGGTGAAGGATAGCCTCCAGTGCCTTCGAGGATGTGCTTCGCATTGCTCCAGTAATTGCAACGCATGCTAGTCGTTGGAGTTTGTTTAGATTTTTTATAGCTACAGTCTCCTTGGTTTTTGGCCACCATACTAATGAGGCATAGGTTATCCTAGGCCGCAGTGTAGGCCCATATAACCATTTTTGGTTTAAGACCCCTAGATATTTCAATGAAGCGATGCATTTTATTTCCTCTCCTCCAAGATGTATAGACTGCAGATGCTGTTTTTTTTCTTGTTGGTGAAAATAATAATTGTTATGCTCAGACCGTCTGTGATACACCAAGATTGTGTAAGGTTTAAGGCCATCTGAATTCTGCTCGATATCACGTCATAGAACTTGCCACGTGTCATTATGACTAGATCATCGGCAAAGCCCACGATTCCAAATCCTTTTGCCTCTAAACTTATCAGAAGGTCGTCAACTACTAGTGACCAAAGGAGAGGTGGTAAAACGCCTAATTGTGGACAACCTTTAATGCAATCACAGAATAAGACGACCCACCCAGCTAAGAGGTGATTTGTCTGTGTGTGAGCATGTTATGGATCTTTCCGACTAAAGCCTGTCCACGTTAAATTTCGGACAATTTCATTTCAGTGTAGTTTATGAAATATTTCACTAATCAATGAAATATTTCACTTGCATGACAACTGAAACCCTCATCTTTATTTCGATGTCCAACATGTTTACATTCTTCTTCAGTTTGGTAAAATAGCGTCGAATCAACGAACGGCAGCAAAATCCAAAACTGTCGGTACGCGATCTCGCCAACAAGCTAAAACTGCCGAAGAGCCGTGTTTAGTGTGTAACTGTGGATCGGAAAGTTGGAAGCGGAACAAATCGAAAAGTATGCTCCCGACAGATGGACCGAAAAGTGGTTGCCATTATTGAGAAACATCTCAACCTTTCAGTTAGAAATGTGGCTCAAAAGGATGGAAAATCAAAATCATATGTACAAAAAGTGAAGCAGAGGCATGGACTGAAGGCGCACAAAGTGAAAAAGGTGCCCAATCGTTATGATAAGCAAACTTTCTCTGCAAAAAGCCGTGCTAAGGTGCTCTACACCCAGTTTTTGCAAAAATGTTTATGCACCATAATGGGCGATGATATGTTCTCAGCTTCCGAGTCTCGCTTTTTATACTGCAATGCGAAGGAATACCGTAGCCGAGTGTTTCCGGACCAAGATGCAGTCTAAATTCTCCAAAAAGTACTTGGTTTGGCAGGCCATATGCGGTTGTGGCCGAAAAACCAAATCTTTCGTCTCTACCGGCACTGTCAACAAAGTCTACGAGAAGGTATGCCTCCAGCTATGCTACCATTCATAAGAAGCCACGACTCTCCAGCGTTGTTTTGGCCAGATTTGGCCTCTTGTCACTATGTAAAATCCATCCTGGAATGGTATAATGTACATGAGGTCAAATATGTGCCAAAAACAGCAAATCTACCGAACTGTCCAGAACTTCGCCCAGTGGAAAAGTACTGGGCTCTGATAAAGCGAAAACTATTTGAAACTAAGAAGAAAGCGGATGGCATTAATGATTTCAAGAGGAGATGGAAAAGCGCCGCCACCAGCATATCTGAGGATACTGTACGGAACCTAATGGCAGATGTTCCCAAGAAAGTTCGTGAATTTTACGGACAACGTAATTAACATCGAAGTAAGCTTTCCGTGTTTTAGATATAAGTCTATTTTACTGAAATAAACAATCGGTTTTGTTGTATTATGTGAATTTTTGTTTTACTGGTATCATCTTGGTGTTCGAAATTTAACGTGGACAGGCTTTATACATTTATCGAAGTGTCTTCTCCTCATAGCCTGTGCCATTGATAAATAAGAAGCATTATCAAAAGCACCTTCGATGTCAAGAAAAGCGCATAGTGCGGTTTCGTTTGATGAGAGAGATTTTTCTATTTTTGTCACAAGCGTGTGTAGCGCTGGAATGAAAACTACTTTAACAAGTCCCCATATCGAAAGAATTAGAGCACATTCAGACTTGCCTTGAAGATCTTGATTAGAGGTGGAATTAGTTTTGATTCTTCATTTTGAATCAGAGCTGGAAAAATCCCATCTGCACCTGCAGATTTCTATGGTAGAATGGATCTCACCGCGTTTACTTTTCCGGCCCTCGTGGAAACTTATCCAGCATCTATATTTGCGACATCCTCTGCGCTTTCAGGCCCCGTGATTAACCTTCGAAAGCATTTTATGTCGCCATTATAGTCAGGATTTGTATCCGCATAGACAGATGTAGATCCCGGGAATTGAGTCTTCATCAGTAAGTCTAGTACTTCTGAGAGGGTTTTTGTGAACGAACCATCATCCTTTTTGAGAGAACCAAGTCCGTTGGAGTGGTCCTTTTCCAGAGTCTTATTGAGTCTAGAAACGCCCACAAGTTTTAAGTCACGGGTCTCTGAGGGCCTCAGATTATCTGGGTTTTTTGGAGCTTTGAGGTTCCTCGTCTATTGGGCCCGATCTTCTTTGTATACACTGCAGTTTTTTCTGAGCTGTGATTTGGCGCTGATTTGAATTTGTTTTCCTCAGCTTAGTTTCGCCAAATCTTAAGTCGGAAACTTCACTGTAGTTTTTGCTAGTGAGTTGACGCATGGAAGCTTCATCGACAGTTAGTGTCCAGTCCGCGTGGATTTCATTGGGATTGGATCTCTTGAGTATTCACCACTTATCGGTGGAGAGATTTTCGTTTTGGCTGTTTGTATTTTTTGCGTCCAGAGCAACCAGTTTAATATCATCTTCTAGGGTTATCCTGGGAACCACCTTCTTCAACCATTCCGAAGTTTGATGGTCTTTACAAGAAAGGATTAGATAACCTAACTTATACGAGCAATTGAAAAACTTGGTTTTCACCGGTTCTTTTCATTGTTGCTCTATTGCAGTGAGTAGAGCATTCTGGATGGCATCTAACTGAGCCCTAGTTAGGATAACCTTCGGGAGTATTCCAACTTTGATCTGCTCCAAGGCTTCCCTTAAGAAGATTCCAGATTCGACGATGTTGTTTTCTGAAGAGTGTTATGAGCATCGTTTTTTTTACTTTTACGGGAACAGGTATTTTGGTTCGATTTTTTAAAAACCAATTTTTCGTCGCTACTATGTAGCTCCGATCATCGGGAGCCTTTTGTTGGCCCACTGGTATGCCGACTCAGTGCTTGCAGCCGAGCTCCCTTTGCAGGAATCCCAGCTGCGACCAAATTCTTCAGTTTTCTTCTCTGACCCTTGGTGAGGTTTTCCTTCCACGAAGAGTTGATCTCGGCTAAATCTACCATTGCAGTTCCAGTTTTTGTAGTGACGTTACATTCGTCACTTTCATCCTCTAGTGACTCACAGCGAGTCGGAGTATTGAGGATGGAAGAGGAGCAGGACTGGACATCCGCAGGTGCGTCGCTCAGTACTTCATCCTCTTCTACACTCATAGATCTCTATGATGGTTCTTTTCGACAAAGAGAGGCTGCCGGAATCCAAAAAATGATATTGTTATTATTATTTGGATTATTCATACAAGTCCCACGAGTCTCGCGGTAAAGAAGGTCCGCTGCATCAGGGTCGACTTAATGGAGTAAGGGCAGACGATACTGTGGAGGGTGCCCTGGTACTCTACAGGCTCTGTTAATGGCAGGGTACTTGATTAAACCCCACGACCTTCGATAACAGCTATTACAACCATCCTCTTTTTAAGGGCTTTGGACTCACTGCTCTGGTTCTCAATTATTTCAGGTTCTTATACGGACATGCCATTATTGAGATCCGTCATTCACAGGCGGAGTTCTGTCAAGCGAGAATGAAATATGTCAACGTTAAACTTTGACACTTTGGATAAAATTACTGTTTGTACTTTTTGGATGAAATTAAGCATAACACCGTAAAAACCACTAACTTTCACGTTTTTCACTTCTAAAATGTTACTTAAATCCACTATTTTGAGAGTTTCATAACTGTATCCTGTACTAAATTTTCTTATCTTTTAAATGGAAGCCATAGAATTGTCCTACATAGCGCAATTCTTGAATAAGAGCCAGTTTAAGGCAAACAGAGTCCGAAACACAGAAAAGGTTCATTATTGAAATTAGAACATATGCTAGCATATGCTTAGAACCAGTGTTGCCACACGTTCAAATTTACTGGAAAGGTACAGATTTTTTTTCGTTATTTTTGGTACAGATTCTGTACGGTACAGGGTACAGATTTTCTCTGCGTTCGAAATTTCTTACATTTGAACCAAGCAAACATTAAGGTACGTGACGACTTTTACATGGCAGTATCGCTATTAATTGTTTCAATGTCCAATGCTACTAAATTTGAAGATAATTTGAAAAGTGGTAAGAATTTTTAGGCTGGAATGGCAGCAAAAGATCTATCAGAACAATGGACAGCGAAAAGTAGATTTTTTTTAAGGATATTTGTCGCATTTGTTTTCGTGGAGCTAATCAAACAAATGAGAAAAAGATTCGATTTTGGTGATCCGACAGTCAAGGCTGCGCCACTGTTGAATCGCAGAAACTTTCCCAATTCGACAAGAATTAACGTTGTGTTAGTGGCGTTTCCAGGGTTCTACGATGGGAATATACTAGATCTGGGGAATAAAGTCCGTACCTTCAAGGTAAAATTACTTCATAAGGAATGGAAAGTTTCAGAAAAAGTTTAAGAAAACGAGAATTTGCCGGATTGGTGGACAAACGGTTCGTCGCATTCTCGGCGCTTTGATGCCTTGTTTATAACGTTCTCACTATGCCTTACTCTTCGGAAACTGTTGAGCAATGAAAGCCTGAAAGCCGTTGAGCCTGAAAGAATTCGGATTTTTATATGAGAAAGGTATTTTATGATTCAAAGGGGATGAATCGAAAATTAAATTCTTCTTTTGTATTCAAAAAACGAAAAATATATGTATAGAAACTTATAAAAAAAATATTTTTGGCTCAATATATAAAGGATTCGATTACATACAGTGAAAAGAAACGGAGACTGTATATAATGGAGTCCTCCAACCTACCTGTTCCTAGATTTGATGGAATTTCAAATATGTAACGAAACAGCCAATAGCGAACCCAAAAACGTCGCAACATTGTATGAGTGCAGTGTTATCTCATAAAAACTGCCCGGATGAGCATGGGAAAGTCTGATGCATATACCAGCAGGGTTTACTGTCTGCAAAGGATGCAACACAAGCGAGTAAAAGCAATTTTGAAGCAGCACCATGAATCATCTCGACGTCAAAGTCAGCATTTATGAAGAACTTGCATTTTGAACCTCTTCTATTCAATTTATCGCTAAAAAGGCGATACAAGAAAGTCGAAAAACTCGGTGCTACTAAGCCATCAGTATTCAATAATCCACCGTCGCCAGAGGATATTTAAATTGAGGAAGCGTTTTCATATTCAAGCTCTGGCTAGTAATGCAGGATGCAGGATGCTATGTAGTTGTTATGGATTTATGCCAGAATAAGACAATTTAAAGCATACCGGCATCGAATGGATTTTCCCGAAAATTGCAACACTTGAATGAGGCTGTCACAGTCTAGTATGGCGTTAGGTTGAATTTTGCTCACGTATATACCCTTACACTCCTGTGACACGTTTCAAAATGTATAAGAGAGCTGTGATTGCAATGAAGCTATCTTCTATAGTTTCAGCGGTAGAATGTTGTTAGAATCGGGACATTTGTGGGCAACACTGCATTTTCATTTTATTTCTGCATAATCACTCTCATTCAGAAGAAGCATTCCGACGATTCCGACTGATCCAAAGTTGCCGGGATTTCAAATGAATGCTACGGTCCGGCTGTTGTTTCAAAAATTCATGCTTCGTGTATGAAAGTTAAAATTTACTATACATTGCATATAAATGCTTTACTAGAGTTGTTCCGATTTGATCACATCAGACCAAAAGTTTTTATCTCTCTGATATGTGGAAACAACCACATCGGGCTAATTCAATTTTCGTTGGAACAACAATGTTGAAACATACAGCTGCTAAACGTATAATTTTATTAGCATACATTGAATCAAATTCCGGTTCCATTTTGTTACTGATGAAGCTATGGATTCCAGCACAGGAATAACAATGCGCACACAAGGGAGACGAGGGATTCGCAACAAAGCTGCCACGTGGCATACGTAATTGGAATTTATTGCCGTATGGCTATTCGCTGCGAAGAGGTGTGCCACGAATTCATCATGGGAAGCGGAGCCTACATTGGTATTTTCCTCGAAATAATTTGACTGAAAGTTTTAATCGGTTAGCAATATATTTCAGCGAAAAAAAATATGAATTCTGATGTGATTTAAAACACAAAAGCTTATTAACAATTTCCTTCTAAATGTAGTCATTCTCGAAATATTTGAAAAAATACATTTCATTTTTTTTTGCCTTTTTTATAGTAAATAGACCCTTTTAATATGTTTGTCGTATTATACCGCCATGTCCATGAAATTTTATGAAATTGCTTATAATTTCCAACAACTTCTCCAAATATACGATTATGATTAAACTATATATTTTGAAGTTACAATAAAAGTGAATTCAAGAAAACATTTTTTTTATCCAAAATATATATTTTTATTAAGGCTCATGAAGCGTCAGCCTGACGGGGCCGGGAGTTCAATATTTCGACAATGTTTGCCTTACAACTATGTTAGTAATATGTAATCGATTACTCACGGTTAGTATTACAAGAGCAATTCCAAATTAAATCGACGAATGACAAAACATGAGTATTTTTGATTCCAATGAAAGTTTGTATTCCTTTTGGGTTGAAGGAAATATGAGTTTTCCACAGCAATTGGGATTTTTTTGACTCAAGCGTAACTTTTGAAAAGGGCGTATCGATTTTAGTAGGAGAAATCTTTGATAATTTATATCTCAAAAACTATGAGTCGTACCGAAATAGTGTCTTGGAAAGAGTTATAGAGTATTGATGTCTGAACATGAAAAAAATATACACTGAGAAAAAAAATTAGTACTCTTTTTTTATTTACAAAAAAAAAATAATATGCAATATCCAGTCATGTAGAAAATTTAAAAAATGGGTCCAAGATGGTAAAACTATTTTTGACGAACTTTGTGGAACATCTAATTTTTATGAATTTTCGAAACTTCGAATTTTTGTACGTTAGCAATCATTTTTAGCCACAAATTATGATTTCTGATGTGATTTGACATAAAAAAGCTCAATATAAATCTCCTTCTAAATGCTGCCATTCTCGAGATATTTTGAAACATGTTTCTAATTTATTGTCTTTTTTATAGTAAATATTCCATTTTAATATGTTTGTCGTGTTATAGCGTCATGTTCATGAAATTTTATGAATTTGCTTATAATTCCCAACAACTTTTCCAAATACATCATCATGGTAAAAATATATGTTTAGGAGTTACGTTGAAAATCATTTGAACACATGTGGGTTAATATTTATTTATTTATTTACCATCTTTGGTCACAGACCACACAGACTATTTAGACATTCTTAATTCTATCTTTAAAAACTAGTCTACTTATGTTGAAATCAAAAATATCGTGCACATCGTTAAAAAGCCTACAGCATCTATCTAGCGGATTGTTATATCCGTATGTAGTACGGTGCCCTTGAACTCTGAGAAAGGAAGTGCTTCGGAGTTGGCGGTTCGGAACGTGAATATTAATATTTTGCAGTATGCTGCCGCAGTCAATGTTGTTGCTTAGTACGTCGTAGATGAACAGCCTTTGCAGAAAACTACGCCGGCTCGACAGAGTTTGGAGTCCGATGAGCGCGCATCGATGTTCGTAAGGCGGTAGATTGTCGGGATTTGTCCATGGGAGCCGCCGTAATGCACTTCTTATAAAACGTTTCTGGATTTTTTCGATACGTGTTACGTGCACACTGTGATACGGGGCCCAGATCTGCACTCCATACTCTAATACGCTGCGAACCAGAGAACAGTACAGTGACTTCATGGCATGTACGTCGTCAAATTGCGCTGTATTTCTTCTCAGGAAGCCAAGCATGGAGTTTGCTTTAGTGACTGTCATCGATATGTGCTCGTTGAATCTCAATTTCCTGTCTAAAAGTAGCCCAAGGTCCTTGATAGAGCATACTCTCACAAGCGGTGACTCATTCATCGAATATTCGAACGTGACCGGTGTTCGACTACGGCTGAAGGTGATGATTTTGCATTTGGCTGGGTTTGCCAACATTCCGTTCATCTTACACCACGATGACAAGCGTTCAATATCAGCTTGCAGAGCCAGGCAATCAACCGTCGTCTTGATAATGCGGTAGAGTTTTAGGTCATCTGCATACAAGAGCTTGCAGCAGCTTAGGTGGTCGCATACATCGTTTAAAAAAAGTATAAAGATGAGAGGACCAAGGTGACTACCCTGAGGAACCCCGGACGGTAGTTGAAACGCATTCGATGCGGCATCGTGAACCTTCACGAAAGCTTTCCTGGACGAAAGGTACGATTCTATCCAGCGAACAATCCACGAAGGAAGACCGAGGCGGCTCAGTTTTGTGATAGCGAGACCATGCGGAACTTTGTCGAACGCCTTGGAGAAATCGATATACACGGCATCAACTTGACGACGCTTCTCGATGGCACCAACCAGAGTGTTAGTGAAGGTCATCAGATTGGTAATGGTGGAGCGTTTCTTCATAAACCCGTGCTGAAATTCCGAGATTAACGATCGGACTGCCGTGTACAGCTTATCGTGTAGCAGTCTTTCCAGGACTTTCGCCAAACAGTCCAGTATCGAGATTGGACGGTAGTTTTCCACGCTGTGAATGTTTCCAGATTTGAAGATCGGGGTTATGGATGCTAGCTTCCATGACTCAGGAAAGACGCCGTCAAGAAGTGATCGATTGAAAATAAACTTCACAGGGATGGTCAATGATGCAGCACAATTCCTAATGAAGGAAGGTGGAATTCGATCCGGACCAGGACCTTTCGAGGCGTCAACAGAAGAGAGGGCTTTGAAAATATCGTCGTGGCTGAAGGTGATTTGCTGTAGACGAATATCAAAACTCGGCAAGTTATCGATGTATTCCTGCGGAGTCGGAGCCTGATCGACTTCGTAAACGGTTCGGAAGAATTCCGCAAAGATATTAGCAGAGCTAGCAGCGTCAGAGGAGCTTTGACTACAGTATGTAACGTCCACTGGAATACGTGCAGAGCCTTTTCGGGAATTTACGAAATTCCAGAAAGATGATGGATTTATCTTGAAACTACTCTGCAAATTGTCAATGTACTGCCGAAAGCTAAGTTCATGTAAACCACTATACTCGGCTTCAGCCGACTGTACAGCAGTTTTATTAGCAGCTGTTTTGGAGCGGAAATAACGTTTCCGAGCTTTTCGCAGACGGTTACGCAGATTACGGAGTTCGGAATTCCACCATGGTTGTGTGAAATTTAGGGAAGGCTTACATCTTTTAACAGGAACGGTGTCTTGAATTATTTGATATATGTTGTCGTAGAAGGCAGAGACGGCTGCATCAATGTCAGAGAGGTCAAGAAGCTCTGTCCAATTCAACGAGCCGATTCGCTCGTTGATAGCGTTAAAGTCACACCGTGCAAAGTCACGTGGGTGGTGTTAATATAAAACGTAGCGATATTAAAAAAAGTTTTTCTTATCTTAATACAAACTTTTAACATGTTATACATGTTGCGCCAACAGAACACAACATTTATAAAAGGAAAAAATATAATTCTCTACAATTTGGTCAAATAATTTCTATATTTATCGGAGTTTAAGAGATACTAATAATAATACTAGAATTTTTAGCATTTATTTTTTATCAGCATTTATTTTTATCAACTAACAATTTTGTTGTATATATATTAATTTTTTACATTATTTTCTTCTATTTCTATACACATTATGATAACTTGCTGCATTGTCGTTAGAGTACAACTTTGCTGCTACTTCATTCTCGGATACAGGTACAAAAGAATGATACTTTTAGGTACCTGGAATTTGTTTGGTGTTATCATACACGCTACTCAACTCTTCCACACCCTGATCATATTCTTCTTGTGACATAAAGGGTGTGTCCCATCAAATTGCATCACGGAAAAAACGCTGTAGAAATTTAATTTTTAGGAATTATATCTTCAGCTTTCGCTTATAATCAGATAAGAGTGTATAGATCCCGTTGGCCATGCTTCACTGTAAATTTTTCGTAAATTTGGAAAAATGTCGTCGAACGAAAAAGAGCGTCGTGAATTAATCCTGTACACTCATTTCGAGAATCCGAAGTTGTCACATCGGGACATCGGTAAGATGCTGGGAATCGTCCAATCCACGGTCAGCAGAGTACTAAAACGATACTTCGAGAACCTAACCATCGACCGGAAGGTGAAGAACGGCAAAAATGGATGCTCCGTCAGTGAAAAAGATCACAAGCGCGTAGTTAAGCAGTTTAGACGTGATCCGAGAAGTTCGGTCCGAGATGTCGCCAATAAGCTGAATTTGTCAAGTTCATTCGTCCAGCGGACCAAGCAGCGGGAGGACCTGCATACATACAAGGATCAGAAGGCTCCTAACCGCGACGAAAGGCAAAACATGGTGGGGAAGACGCGAGCCCGGAAGCTGTACACCGAAATGCTGACGAAGCCGCATTGCCTGGTAATGGACGACGAAACCTACGTCAAAGCGGACTTTCGTCAGCTGCCGGGCCTGTTGTTCTTCTCCGCAGAGGACAAATTCAGCGTTCCGGAGGAGATTCGCAAGCAGAAACTATCCAAGTTTGCCAAAAAGTACATGGTGTGGCAAGCGATCTGCTCTTGCGGAAAGCGGAGCCCCCCTTCGTGATGACCGGCACGGTAAACGGGCAGGTTTACCTTAAGGAGTGCCTACAGAAGCGCTTACTACCACTATTGAAGCAGCACGAGGGCCCGACCAACTTCTGGCCGGATCTCGCTTCGTGCCACTATTCAAAGGACGTGTTGGAGTGGTACGAAGCCAACGGGGTCACCTTCGTGCCAAAGGAAATGAACCCGAAAATGCGCCCAACGCGCCGGAGCTTCGCCCAATAGAGAAATATTGGGCGATTATGAAGCACGCCCTCCGGAAGAACCCAAAAGTTGTCAAATCGGAGGCGGACTTCAAGAGAAAATGGATTTCTGTTAAAAAAAAACTACAACCTGACGTTGTACAGAACCTTATGGACGGGGTAAAGAGGAAGGTGCGAGCATACGGGCTTGGGCTAGAAGTATGAATAAAAAGAAAATGCCAAAAGTTGTTTAATAGTTTTTATTTTACTGTCTAAAATTTTCAAAATGATCGGTCTACTGTCAAATAACGTTTTTGCACTCGTAATCGGATGTTCATGCTGCCTAGCCAAACTAGCTCTTGTTGCCATCCGTTTTAATGTACCACCAATTGCATCACAAGGTCCTTTGTCGTGTGATGTTGCAAAAAAATACCATTCAGCGTCAATGTCGTATTTCGATTTAAACTGACATTAACTCGCAAAATTTTTCCTATTTTTATACTGGGATGCAGCACCATCCGACATGAATTTTATTCTTTTTGCCTGCATTTGTTGTTTCAAAAATGTTACCAATTTAGAAATAAATACTTGCACAGCTATTGTGTCATGACTTAAAACTTCAGATATAACTACAAAGCTTAAATTTGCCAGAGAACCTTTTTCATCTCTATAATAAACAACGAATTGATGGATTGTTGCTTGATCATTGTTCCAGTGATGACTTTGAACTTCACCTTGAAGCACGAATGAATAATTTTCGGAAAAATC
The DNA here is from genome assembly GCF_029784135.1 of Toxorhynchites rutilus septentrionalis. Classification (NCBI taxonomy): domain Eukaryota; kingdom Metazoa; phylum Arthropoda; class Insecta; order Diptera; family Culicidae; genus Toxorhynchites; species Toxorhynchites rutilus. Next base: position 230,491,583 of record NC_073746.1, read on the forward strand.
GCAAATCACAACAACCTTATTTTCTTGCAAATTAGATTTATATTGTTAAGAAATGTGGACTGTTGTGTTTTAATGTAATCATGAGTAAGTATTTTTTCTATTTTTTCTCAAAAATACGATACAAATTCTTCCACCGGTTTTACAAGAGTTTCTATGTCGCATTGACCAGTAGAAATCCATTGTGCATAAGTGATTTCAATTAAATTGCGTTCCTGAAGCTCATCTTGAAACCAGTTTCCAAACTCGTCCATTGTTGGGCATTTTTTACATTCACGAAGATAACAGTATTTTGATCTATTTGATATGTTACATAGTTTTTTTTCCATATATTCTTTGCATTCAATATTAAAGGAATATTTTTTGAGACTATGAAGCATAAGATTTACATTTTCATGGAATGTACAAACACAAACGTTATGATACTCAGCAATTTGCAATGCTTCGGACGCATTGATGCAAAAGAGCTAAATCCAATTTTGCAATTTGGATTAAGTTCCTTAAATCTATTGAAAGTTTCCCGTAATGATGTTATTAATAACCTTTTTTGGATGTGTTGACGCTTCCCATCTTTGGCTACAGAAACATAGTCTCTTTCTCCAGGCAATGATCGACTGATATCGTCGTCATTATAAAATTTCGAAACAAAAATAAAAAAAAATAAGAATATGTATTTGGATATTGCAAATTAATTTTTTTTTTGTAAATAAAAAAAGAGTACAAATTTTTTCTCAGTGTATATTTTTTCATGTTTTGACATCAATACGCTATAACTCTTTCTAAGGCACTATTTCGGTACGACTCATAGTTTTTTAGATATTAATTATCAAAGATTTCTCCTACTAAAATCGATACGTCCTTTTCAAAAGTTACGCTTGAGTCAAAAAATTCCCAATTGCTGTGGAAAAATCATATTTCCTCCAACCCAATCGGAACACAAACTTTCATTCGAATCAAAAATACATGTTTTTAAAATCTGCATTTCTAGGACGATTTCATTAGAATTGTTCATGGTATTAGCCTAATAGGACATTAGTATAAATATTAGTTTTCAATATTTTTTTCGAATCTCTTTCCAAACATAATTTATAAGGAGATAGTGTGTGGCTTACAAAGAATTGCAAAGACCTTGATCATGAAATCAGAAACAAAAAAAAATGCTTTGAAAATGCCAGCCCATTACTATCAAAGAGAAGTATTGATTGTGCCAAAATTTGACAAAATTGTAGGAATTGGAAAGGTCTTGTGACATTTGAATTGCTAAAACCATTATCACATTGAATCCTGATTGATATTTACTCTGATTATCACAAAAAAACACTTTAGAAGCGACACCACTCCATTCAAACTGGTAACTGAGAAGAAACGATCAATAATCTGAAAAAGGTGATTTGTTCGAATAAATTCAAAGATGTCAAATCGTGTATAGAAAGAATACCTAATGTATTTATTGATTAAAGTTGTCGCATGTGTTCTCTATGTGTTTCGTACAATGATTTGATTCGCAAAGGACATTTCAGAAACAACTCTACCCGCATGACTCTAGCAACCATATGCGACAAAATTTCGGACTACGCCACAGCGTTAGCTTCCCGGCGTGAAAGTTTCTCTTTTTGATCTCACAAGTGCATGGAAATTTTCCGTCGTGTCATCCAGCTGTTCCATGGCGACACTTAATAAATCTGACCTTCGCGGCTTTTGTAATAACATGAAACTTTGTCGTGCTTGACGTTTTCCGAGGCGTAGCAACATTGGCGCATAATGGAAAGCGCCTCCTTCGCAACACTCTCGTCTGCCTCTGCTCCGGAAATGAGACGTCCCGCCGGGAAGGTCTGAGCAGAGCGCTTCTTTCTTGCCTCATTTTCCGCCATCGCGGTCAATGAACATCCAGCTAGATTGTAACTGAATTTATGAGCTCCCGATGGAAAGAATCCACTCGGGTCCAACAGGATGTAACATTTTCAGGCATACACACAGGAAAGCCACCCACCCGGATGATTTAGGTTAGATTTGGCACTTTTGGGCGGATAAACCCGACAACACATTGAGCATGAAAGGGTGTTTCTAGCAGTTTGATGCGAAAGTGGCAAGGAAAAACATCTAGATTGATGTTGTTTTTGTTGCGTTTTATTTCCTCCAACCTTATATCAAACTGTGATCTATGGGAGTTTTGTTTTCGATTCTGATTGCTATTCACCATTAATTACACGAAGTAGCAGTATTAAAATCACTCAGCTTCTTGGTACCTGATCCTACATTGTTTCAAATTGCTGTGGGATGCAAAACCCTTTGTACTTGCGTTGGTTGAAAACACAATAAATCCAGTGTAAAGGGTTTTCCTTTCCTGTCGGTTCTGTACCATTGTCCCAAGACCAGGGCTTCGTGTAATTAGAAAAGATGAGGATCCTATTCGGACGTAAATTTATTGGATGTCATTTTTACGGCTTCCTCTCATTTTCAAGCGTTTAGCCCATTGAAAAACAGAGTAAATGTGGAAACGTTGCTTTTACAACGGCCGCATGGAAGGATAGCTTTCTATGCCCTGTATAAATACAAGTCATCAGGGTCTTTCGCACCCTCGTTCACACCAGAGAAAGGTGTGCTCACTTATTCTATGGCCATTTTTCGTCATTCCCACGAGAGTCATAATGAGACGGTATATTCGCACACATTGTTACGAGTGGAAGAGAAAAATTAACACCTCGTAAATGGAACCATTTAATTTCAGTTTTCTAGCATTTGATAAGACCGCTCTAAACTTGGTAAAATTATCAAAACTTCCTAAAGCTAGCGGAATTTTCTACGAAGGTGAACATTCATTTCCTGTCACGAATGATCGATTACCATGCGCTGAAACGATACGAAACCGCCCTGTCATTGATATTGGCTGGGTGATAAGGGTCGGGTTATACATAGAATATGAATTGTGAACATTCGAATCGTAGCGCAAACAATATCGCACAAGTATTAGAGCCGCGTTTCCACTACGGCAGTAATCACATATCATACCTTTCTGTCCAACTAATGCGTAGATTCTAATAACTCTCAGTCGACAGTTCTTTGAGACAATTTTAGTTTAAATTAATGCTGGTTGTGTTAGTATTTCGTTGGTTTTAATAAAAGTTGCTTTTGTGGATCACTCCGTTGAAATGAATATTCTATTAAAAACGTACATAATATTTTCTATTATTTCAGTAAACTTATTAGGTACGGATTTTTTACATAACAAAAAGCATACGTTGGAAACATAAAACTATCTCATTTTTTTTTTAAATTATGGTTCATCGGAAGCCACAATCTTGTTGTAACATTTACCCGAATGATCCGAAAAAAACGTTTATCATAAGCTCATTTAACCGAATGTAAAAAATACTCGGATGACGTAAACCAAACGTAACATTTGATTGAATGTAACAACTACTCAAATCCAACTGAGAGACCATTTATACATTAACACGGGCTTTGGAAAATGCAGCAGGTTATCTTCTATATGTCACGGTGTTTGTTACCGAACTTCTCCAAAACGGCTCGACCGAATATGATGAAATTATGCACAAAAAACTTGCTAGGCATGAGAATAGGTTATAAACTATATATGATACCGCTAGGATACCAATTACCATATATTAAATACCGATTAAGGTGACCCTATGCAAAAAAAAACGGAATATTTCACGTGTGTAGATTTAATGTGTAAGCGTTGCTGGAATCATGGTAGGCGACTGCACAGTGACGCGAGAAATTGTGATTCGATCTGGAATTCTGTGAAGCAAAAATAGTTTGATCGATTTTCGGGTTGAATAAACACGCTTTTAAAACAAAAAAATTGAATGAAAATTAGTTCTACATATCAAGGGTTCTATGTAAGAAAGTAACACGTTGTGTGCAAGCGGGGAAAATCTTGAAATAAAATTGTATCTGATAATGATTTTATATTAAGGATAATTTTTTGGTGGAAATACAAGGAAATTTACACAAAAAAAATTAAGACAGGGTCAGGAAAATGTCTTCTAGGTATTTAAACGATATCGAGTTATAGTTTCCATTCAAATTTTAACAAATTAAGATTGCTTTCGCATCTGCTAATCTAAAAGGGAGTAAATTGCTCCACGAATACGGATGAATTATTTTGACGTTTGTTTTCGACATGGCAAGGTTGCCACATTTGCATAGAACGATTGAATTTGACTCGAAATGATTTAAGAAAGCAAAAGTCGATTTCGATCGGATCGTGAAATTCGATGAGTTTCAAATCAATCGGATTTCGGAATATGAATGATTATTCGATAATGTTACCATATGCATGGTTCATGGCGGCGAACACAAACTTTTATCGCATTTCATGGCAGATGGAATATGTATAAAGCGTTTTCCTAGAGATTTCACTAACGACACGATCGCAAGCGGATATGCAATATGTATATCAACGAATAAATACTGATAATGGTGGACAATCATCCACAAATATCAACAACACAGACATTGACATTGAAAATCGTTATATTCGCCTCGACTGAACAAAATATTCAATGCTTATACTAAAGTTGAATCCTGCAGTTCGGCGAAAGACAATAAATAAATTTGCAAGTCCAAAAATAAAGGAAGTGATATGGCTGTGTTTCGAAATTAGAATACTGATATGAATACGCCTCGAATGAATACGACAAAAATATATTATTTTTTTTGACGCGACGACATTTGACTTTTCTCATAATAAATTATTTCTTTCAAGTCCCACTAAATACACAATAGAACCTTCCTGGCCGTTACTCTTGGTTTGGCCACCGTTTGGGCTGCTTCACCACGCTTTGATCCTGATCGATTTCGCACAATATTGTCGTATGTAACCCATTTATCATCCCCGGTCACTATCCGTTGAAGAAATAAATCTATTACATTCCGTTTGGTCAAGGCTTCGCAGGTGGAAATTCGATCCATCATGTGTTTTGTTGTTAATTGGTGTGGCACCCAAACAACGAGCTTTTTTCGAATCCAACTTTGCGCAATCGGTTTTTTGGCCGAGTTTTAGCTTCCGGTGATGCTACGACTACTAACATGCCCGTAATTAGCTGTTACAGTATCGACATCATAAACAACATTTAAAATCTTAGCATGTTCACCTTTGGCAAAGAAAAACTGTAAACTGTAATGCACCGAGTTTGCTCTTTGTTGACTTCCATTGCACAATGCTTCAGGAGGTGCATTTAAGTGGAAATTAGCAGTTAGAGCATTTAGAGCAGGTAACATTGAGCAGGATTAAGGAATTGACAAGTTCTGCATCGCAAAATGTTGGTCTTGGTAAGCTCTAAAAGTCGTACGAAGACAGTTTTGATGTAGAATCTTAAATATAAGTTGGAGTGAAAACCCCGTTTTTATCATGGTTACCCTAATACAGCTTAGATTGAAGGCGCTAAAAACAACTTTATTGGAGAAATTTATTCTCGAGACAAAAACTGTCTTCGACAAAGTTGTGATAGAACGCTCATTTTTATGTTATCAATAATAGGGTAACCTAAATTTTAGGTGAAATCGAAATCTAACTTTCTTATCTTTATAGATAGAGATAAATTCGACAATGTTGTAAATCCAATTATTTTAGTCAAATTTGTAGTACAAAGCTTTTTTCTATCTTCCAATATAATCGATTTAGCGCTTTTTTTCTAAGTTGCGTTAGGGTGACCATGAAAAAACGGGTTTTTCTGCTTTAACTTTTACATTTCAAATGCTACATAAAAACTGTCTTCGTATGACTTTTGGAGCTTACCAACATCTTTCGATGCAGAACTTGTCAATATCTTAATCCTACTCAAAGTTATTGAGTAGTTATTGATGTTTTCACCCAAAAACTTATTGAGGTTATTGAGGTTTTCACCCAAAAACTCATGATTTTGATTTTAATTTATTCAAACACAAAAAATGAAATAGTGTTGAAAATCACTCTTTCAAATGTTGAAAATCACTCTTTCAAATGTTGAAAATCACTCTTTCAAATGTCGTCAATAAACTTTGTTTATGTTTGCCCCAGAAAGAATGACAAACAAATGAAGAGAGCGTATTTTTTGGAAGAAATATCAATAACTTTGAGTGGAGTTGCGATATTGACAAGTTCTGCATCGCAAAATGTTTGTATCAGTATTTTGGAAATTTGGAAAATCGAAGTTTTTTTCGATGCCAGATGACTTAAAAATGCATAAAACGTCGAGATCTGGTGTCATCTCGAAAAAACATTTTGACCAAAAATCGATCTTCAGGAACTTAGTCTGAGTGTCAATGAAGGTATGGAAAAAAATAATTATCAAATTTAAAGAACCGACCATGTACATTTTGTTTATTGACCCAAAAAATTACCTGTGCAAAGCTTCAGCTCAATCGGACATGATTTAGGGATGCCTCAAAGCACTCAAAGTTTTGATGTACATGGTCGGTTTCTGAAATTTGACATGACCATTTTCGCTGCCACCCTAGTGTTCATCATTGAATTTCTATTACGTTTATTCTCACCGGAAATAATTTCGTAGTCATTCGTTAATAATGCGGTCGTGTCTTAGAAGCCACTCTTCTGAAATGCAAATTCGCGAAATGAAATTACAGCAGATGTTCAGTTCAGGATGTTCAGTGGCAGTTATTTACCAAAGCACTGGAACGACAAGTTACGCCACTGTTTACAGAAAAGTTAGATTTTCCGATTTTCGGGCACAACAAAATAATTGTAGTTGCAGCTATGAGCTACTTTGTAAACCGTTCCGGTGCTATCCTGTGGTCGTGAATAGATTTATTTAGTTCATTTGAATTTAGTCCTTTAAACATAGTAGTTGAGTTTATCGGTGAACTCATGTCATTACCATTTTTTTAAAGAACTCTTCGCAGACCCAAATTCTATACAGCGATCTCCTAACCGCTAGATCTTCCTCAGATTTCGCGAGAACGGCATGACATTCAGTATAGCCAAGTTATTTCTACAATTTGACATAATGAGAAATCGGAGCAACTACTTTCATCAAACTAAGTCTATTCTTATATGAACTACGACGACAATGGGGTTCTCTGTCCTAGTATGTGTCCAACGGCTAATAATAAACTTCTCCGAACTCTTCGCTCTTAAAGTTACAAACAATTTCTGATTGATCATTCGTGAGTTTCAACTTGTCGTTCGCTCATGTTAGCAGATCGATTTTTTTCTAGTGTTTAACGAAATATCATCTGCAACACGTTTTGTGACTGCACAAAACAACATTCACGTTTCATCCCTCTCAGTTGTGACATAAAATAATTCATACTTGTGAAACTTCATGAAGTGTGAGCTTCATTTGCATTTTTTCAAATTTAAACCTTGAAAAAAAGACTGTTCGCAAACTCTGATGGGTTGAATCGATGATGGTTGGGAGATGCCCCATGTTGTTGTGACTGCTTCCTCCTCTTCAATGAAGTTCGTCCTCACATGTATTCCATAAACCGTCAACGAAAGCAATGACGTACCATGGAAACCCCCATTCAACTGCGAATACATGGGCGTGTTCGGTTTCCCACGACTGCCTCCACAGGTGGCGTTAAATTTAGACTTCAACGTAAAATATTAATTCGCTGCCAAAGGTCAGGTATGAAGTTCAAGGTATTGAAAGGAAAGAAAAAATCAACTACCGGTTGGATCCATATTTTATTATGTTTGCCCTAGTCATACAGAACGTATTTCCATCCAGTTTGAATTGCATGATTGGAAAATACATCAATCCATCTCCTATGAAATGACAGAACCAGCGATAAGAACCATAACACAGACTAGTACGATATATTCATACCACAAGAAAGGCTTGTAATGAATAATAAATTATGCTATCGATTAGTTTCAAATTTCACGGTTCCCGAACTCCGATCAATTAGTACGAATTTCTGCCACTCATTATGGTTTGCAGGGGAACCAAACGAGGTGTTTTTGCGAAGTACGAGATATCCTAGTTGTTTTTCCATTAATTTTCTTTTTCTACTTTTTCTCGTTTGCAGAGAGTGGAAGAGTGATTGAAACAGAAAGGAAAATCATGGCGGGAAACCAATCACCTGGTGATTATTGAGGCTGTCAGAGAAAGACAGGAATGTGCGAGCGAAGATAAGTATGCAGTTTTACAATGCTCCACTGGAAGTGTGGCTGTGGTCCGCGACAAGGCCAATTAATTATATCAAGTTTGCAAATCATGCCGCGAACGACAATCGAACCGTTTACGGGTTCCCGCGGAAATCGAACATATCCACGACGATTGGAACCGTCGTTGGCGGTGAGGTCAGCATAGGCACCAACGTCGAACTCGATGATGATAATGATGAAGACGAGGCAATCGATCGACTGATGTCACTGAATAATTATTGGGCCCTGTTGGCCATAGTGTTGGTATTTGGTACCGCTGCTGGCAACATCCTGGTGTGTCTGGCCATCGTGTGGGAAAGGCGGCTGCAAAATGTGACCAATTACTTTCTGATGTCTCTCGCCATCACTGATTTGATGGTGGCCCTCTCGGTGATGCCACTGGGAATTCTCACTCTGGTCAGAGGTAAGTGAATGAAACACGAAAATAAATATTTGTGGTCTTTTTTCCAGCAGAATTGTTATTTGATTTTCAGGACTGTTCTGAATAATGGAAACTTTATTTGTGAAATCTCTTTCTTTCTTCATTCATTTATATTCAGCTAAACGTGATAGATTATGTTTTTTTTTTCCATTATTAGAATACAAATGAAACATCGCAATTGTCATAGTTCAAGGAGATTTTTTGTATCGAAGTTTAGGTAAACATTTATCCATCCGTTTATTATATTACGCGGAAATCGATAACGCTCGTTGTATTTTACGAAGCAAACGAGGAAAATGTGCACTACGCTCAGGTTGACTTTCATTTGAGAGCAAACATTTCCAATCAGTTCGAGTGTCACCGCTCGGGTTTCTTCCTCAAATAAGTAGAATCCTCATGATAGTCGGGATTTGGTTTGCTTTCTTCTGAGTAGGTGCATCATCCAAGCGGAAACGATCCTGTTTCCAATACAGATAAAGCGGAACTTGGTATTTGTTTAAAACTAATACAAGTGGAATAAAATGGACGCTATTGACTGAAAACATTTCAAACATTATAACCCATTAACAAACAAGCCGTGAACATGATTTTTTTAACGAGAATCATCGGCGTAATTTTGATTATTGACGTTAAAGAAACCGCAATGCTCAAACATTATTTTTTCCCATCTTCCATTTTCCGTGAAATGACTGTTCGTAAAACGAACGTTGGCCGAAACCCGCATTTTTTTTTGCAAGTACAAACACATTACGAACTAAAAGTTACTTCAATTATCTAATGATGAATTTCATGCTAACTCGTCATTCGTGATTTTTATATGGCAACAGACATTTTCGGAGATAGTCATACATCTATATCTCATCATTAACACTCTCAGTATTTTTTTCTTTTATTGATTTGATTTCGCTCAATAGATAAGCTATTACATATAATGTCTTTTTAAAACCTAAAGCTACTTAGCTTACAACCTGAAAATTATTATAAACAAACCAAATTGGTTATTATTATAAACAAATTCAATAATAGTGTGCTTTTCATCGGTTGCGCTTGCGAGTGTAGCGAAACTTAAAGTGGTGCGCGTTGAGGATCCAAATCAGGCACATTCATCACACACGCCACACAGCCGCGGCAAGTAGAAATTTATTTTTCTTTTGTTTCCTTATCATTCCTTCTACCTTCTGTGCACGATTTACACCATTGTTCAACTTTGTGTTAACCAAAACGGCATTAGGGGTGATCATTACTTCTTATATACCGTTGAACTTTTATTGGAACTTTTTTCATTTTAGCATTTTTTAAATAAATTGAATTTAATATTCGCATCATAACCTTATGAAAAAATAATTTTTTTTGATTATCATTATATTCATATCGAACAGTTGATCGATTTTTTTTATATGGCTGAGGGCAGGGCCTCCTGAAGAGCAGGAAGATGAAGCGAAAGCTGAGGAAGAAACTTCTGTATATGAAGTTGAAAGTTCCGAAGATGAGGACATTGACGAAAAACAGGATTTTCGTCCAAAAGAATACCATGAAGGCCCATTCATTGTATACTTCAGACGAAAATCTAAACCTCTCAATGTCATTCGTATCTCGAAGGAACTTACTCAGAAGTTTTCCGAAGTTACCGAGATTACACGGATGGGGCCAGACAAACTACGAGTTGTCGTCTCAAGCAGGACCCAAGCGAACGAAATCACGCGCTGCGACCTCTTTGCGATTGAGTATCGCGTATACGTGCCCTGTTGCAACGTCGAAATAGACGGCGTAATAACCGAAAAGGGTTTGACTCGGAAAGAGATTATCGATGGTGTCGGTCGCTTCAAGAACTCTTCACTAAAAACTGTGAAGATTCTTGCATGCGATCGACTGAAATCTGTGTCACAAAAAAATGACAAAAGGGTTCTCAATCGGACAAACTCTTTTCGTGTGACTTTTGAGGGTTGCGCCCTTCCAAACTACGTTGCAATAGGTGCACTTCGTTTACCTGTTCGGTTGTTTGTACCCCGGGTAATGAATTGCAACAAATGTATGCAACTCGGTCACACGGCCGCCTATTGTTGCAATAAAAAACGTTGCGCAGATTGTGGAGAGAGCCATGATGAGAATCCTTGCGCGAAAGAGCACAAGTGTCTTCACTGCGGCGGGACTCCTCATGATATTATTCAATGCCCGGTGTACAAACAACGAGGGGGAAAAATCAAGCGTTCATTAAAGGAACGTTCCAAGCGGACTTATGCAGAAATGCTTAAGAGTTCCGTTCCAATGACTCATGACAACCCCAATCCATTCTGCAGAAGGACGAGCCTGTTGCTGACGCTCCCAATGCAGGAAGTTCCGGTACATCGCAGGGTGCCGTCAGGAAAAGAAAAATTACTTCTTTTCTTTCACTCCCCAGAAAGACGACCGAAACTTTCCAAGTTGGAATGAAAACTCGAATTGAACGTGCTGAGAATAAACCGAAGCAAGTACCTTCTGGTTTAAGCGGTTCTTCTACGCACCAGGGGTCCTCAGCACTGCCCGGAGCAGCACCCACCCCGTCTGTTCCATTTTCGCGGTCGAGGCAACAGCCACAATCTGGTTTGCTTGCGCTTTCTGACCTGGTGGACAACATTTTAAATGCTTTAAATATAAATGACCCTCTTAAAAGCATAGTATTATGTTTGCTTCCGATTGTGAGAACATTTTTGAAAGAAAAATGTGGTTTTTTAGCAGCGTTCATTTCCCTCGATGCAGTGCAAGAGGTCAAGGATTTGACCACTGTAATACAGTGGAATTGCAGAAGCATCATCCCTAAACTAGATCAATTTTAATTTTTAGTTCATAGTTCTAACTGTGATGTATTTTCCCTCTGTGAAAAATTCAGCCGACGAGCTGAATTTCCACGATTTCAACATTATTCGCCTCGATCGAAATGACTCGTTTGGTGGCGTACTATTGGGGATCAAAAAATGTCACTCCTTCTATAGAGTCACTCTCCCATCGATGACAGGCATTGAAGTTGTCGCTTGCCAGACACAAATCAATGGCAAAGACTTCTGCATTGCCTCGATATATATTCCTCCAAGAACCATGGTCGGCCGCCATCAGTTTTTTGATACCATCGCGGCATTGCCGGAGCCGTGGCTAATCTTAGGTGACCTCAACTCCCATGGAACAGCATGGTGGTCACACTACGATGACAGCCGTGCCACGTTGATTTATGATCTGTGCGACAACTTCATCATGACAGTTTTAAACACAGGGGAAGCAACTAGGATAGCCAACCCACCTGCACGGGCAAGTATGCTAGACATATCACTTTGCTCTTCTTCGTTATCCCTGGATTGCACGTGGAAGGTAATCCAAGATCCCCACGGTAGTGATCACCTGCCAATAATTTTATCGATCGCCAATGAATCAGGTTCTCGTGAGTCAGTCGATATTGCGTATGACCTCACGAAAAATATTGACTGGGGAAAATTTGCAGTAATAATATCTGAAGCACTTGTTTCAATGCATGAACTTCCTCCACTCGAAGAGTATAACTTTATATCGAGTTTGATTTACGAAAGCGCACTTCAAGCTCAAAAGAAACGTGTTCCTGCTACCACTTTCCGACGTCGCCCTCCATCACTTTGGTGGGACAAGGAGTGTTCAAAGGTCTACCTTGAAAAATCATCCGCTTTCAAAAAATTCAGGAAAACTGGATTAGTGAAATGGTTTCTAAAGTACCAAGCTCTAGAAGCCAAACTAAAAGGTCTGATTAAAGCAAAAAAGCGTGGATATTGGCGGAAGTTCGTCAATGGTTTGTCAAGGGAGACAGCTATGAGCACTCTTTGGAATACGGCTAGGAGAATGCGTGGCTGGAACCATACAAATGAAAGTGAGGAATACTCTGACCGTTGGATTTTCAAATTTGCAAGAAAGGTTTGTCCCGATTCCGTTCCTGCACAAAACGTCGTACGCGACATTCCGCTCCAAGGCGATTATGAGAATTTTTCGATGGTAGAGTTCTCAATTGCCCTCCTCTCATGTAACAATTCAGCTCCGGGGTCGGACAAGATTAAATTCAACTTGTTGAAGAATCTTCCCGACTTGGCGAAACAGCGTTTGCTGAACTTGTTCAACAAGTTTCTGGAGCTGAATAAAGTCCCACATGACTGGAGACAAGTGAGAGTGATAGCCATACGAAAACCCAACAAGCCGGCTTGCGATCACAATTCGTATAGGCCGATTGCAATGTTATCCTGTATTCGTAAATTGTTAGAGAACATGATTCTACTTCGTTTGGACAAGTGGGTTGAAACGAACAATTTGCTGTCAAATACGCAGTTTGGCTTTCGCCGAGGTAAAGGGACGAATGATTGTCTCGCGCTGCTATCTTCTGAAATCCAAATCGCATTTGCTCGTAAAGAACAAATGGCTTCCGTTTTTCTCGATATCAAAGGGGCATTTGATTCAGTTTCAATGGAAATTCTCTCAGAGAAACTTCATAATCGTGGACTTTCGCCAATTCTGAATAATTTTCTGTACAATTTACTCTCAGAAAAGCACATGTTTTTCAATCATGGCAGCTTGAAATCTTCTCGATACAGTTTTATGGGCCTGCCACAAGGCTCCTGCCTAAGCCCCCTCTTGTACAGTTTTTACGTCAATGATATAGATGATTGTCTAACTAGAGATTGCACGTTGAGACAACTTGCAGACGATGGAGTTATTTCCATCACGGGTACTAATCCCGCCGTTCTGCAAAAATCCTTGCAAGATACCCTGAACAACCTGTTCACGTGGGCTCTCAAGCTGGGTATCGAATTCTCTACGGAGAAAACTGAAATGGTCGTTTTTTCTAGGAAGCACGAACCCGTCCAATTCCAGCTTCACCTATCCGGCAAAGCGATCAGGCAATCGATGTTTTTCAAATACCTTGGAGTATTTTGGACTCTAAATGTACCTGGGGAATACACATTGCGTATTTGAAACAGAAATGCCAGCAAAGAATCAATTTTCTCCAAACAATAACCGGAACATGGTGGGGCGCCCATCCAGGTGACCTCATTCAGTTGTACAAAACAACGATATTATCAGTGTTAGAATATGGCAGTTTTTGCTTCCGATCAGCTGCCAGGATTCATATTCTCAAGCTGGAGAGAATACAATATCGTTGCTTGCGTATAGCAATGGGGTGTTTGCATTCGACACATACGATGAGTCTCGAAGTCTTGGCAGGAGTACCCCCGCTTACTCTTCGGTTCACAGAATTATCCTACAGATTTCTCATCCGTTGCAAGATCATGAATCCATTGGTGATTGATAACTTCGAAAATCTACTCCAGCTGACTCCTCAGTCAAGTTTTATGTCTTTGTACCATGATTTCCTTACCCATGAAGTGCACCCTTCACCGAGCATCTCCAACCAAGTTTGCTTCCCATACTTTTGCAATTCCTCTGTCAATTTTGATCTGTCCATGCGACAAAAGATCCATGGAATCCCAGATCATCTACGCTCCGATTATATTCCGCCGATATTTTCGGCAGAATATGGGAAAGTTATATCTGATAAAATGTTCTTTACTGACGGTTCATACATAAACGGGTCCACTGGCTTCGGCATCTTCAATGAAAATTCCAGTGCCTCTTTCAAACTCAAAGATCCTTGTTCCGTGTATGTCGCTGAAATGTGTGCGATATACTATGCTCTAGGGATCATTGAAACACTGCCCATCGACCATTATTTTATTTTTTCAGACAGTCTTAGCTCAATAGAGGCAATCCGCTCAATGAAAGTTGATAAACGCTCATCTTATTTCATAACAAAAATAAGACATCTATTGAATGTTTTGGTCGAAAAATTATTCAAGATTACCTTAGCATGGGTTCCCTCTCATTGCTCGATTCCGGGGAATGAGAAAGCGGACTCGCTAGCTAAGGTGGACGCTTTAGAAGGCACACTTTTTGAAAGGCAAATTGCTTATAACGAATTTTTTCACATTCCTCGTTAGGACACACTCGTTAGTTGGCAGCGCATGTGGAGTGAAGATGAGTTCGGTCGCTGGTTACACACTAAGGTTTCGACGAAAGCTTGGTTTAAGGGATTGAACGTAGGTCGTGATTTCATTCGCGTGATATCTCGGCTTATGTCCAATCACTACAACCTAAACGCGCATCTCTATCGCATTGGGCTCGCAGCAAACAATCTATGTGATTGTGGCGATGGCTACCACGACATCGAGCATATTGTCTGGTCGTGTATCCGATTCCATGCTGCTCGCTCTCAACTCTCTAGAGCACTGAGAGCAAAAGGCAGACAATCGGATATCCCCGTCCGGGATATCTTAGGTAGCCGTGATCCTGATCTACTGCTTCATCTATACCTGTTCCTCAGAAACGCCGATGTCAACGTTTAATGATGTTTCCTTCGTTGTGTCCCCGTTTCATATCCCTCCTATCCGATCTATAAACAATTACTTAGTCGGGGCAATACATACACACACTCTTTACAGATACACGGGCCAAAGGTTGTGCAGTCCACTGATCATTCAACAAGAGTCAAAGGTTGTACCGCTCATGACAACTCTACACGAGCTGATGTTTGCGCCGGCTAGTGATCATTCTATCCTGGATACCTCGAGTCGAGAAGACGCACCACGCTAGATATGGGGTACAGACTAGGGTGGCGTTGCTGATTAATGGTCAGCTGCATCCCAATAGGAAGTATCCCGTGTCGGGCACAGGTACAGAGCATTGGAGACAGCAACATCACAATTACGAAAACACTTGTAATACTAACCTCGAGCCAACCGCGAGTAATCGGTTACATATTACTAACATAGTTATAAGGCAAACATTGTCAAAATATTGAACTCCCGGCCCCGTCAGGTTGACGCCATATGAGTCTTAATAAAAATATATATTTTGGATAAAAAAAAATCAAATTTAAAACGGTTAAAATGTTACGAGTACAGAATACATTTGTGTTAATGTCGCTTTTAACAGATTTTTTGGAAGGAATAAATAAATGACGAATTGAATCGATTTGTATGCGATTAAGGTCTCATTATCGCGATGGCATAGGTTTGAATTAAATTTTTTTAATTCAAACAATTTGCATACCGCTAACTGCAATCCTGTTTTCCGAGAACCGTCTTCACGCACGTGTAAGAGAGCGAAACATGTGACACCACGATGATGAAGTACAGCTTCGATATATGCATGCTTATCTCCAGCATTCCATCATATCAGGCCCAATCCTTAACATGTGGAAGCTATCTCAACTGATTGCTTGAAATAGGAAGCCTCCGGCAGACATCGAAGGGGAAGTGAATATGTGTTCGTGTCTTCGTCTAAGGGTATCATCATAGGATGCAAAATTGGATTATTTGATTCCATCTACCGAATAGGAATCGATATATTATATATTATGTTTACAAAGAGATTTGAATTACTTAGCTCCAGCGTATTCTCATTGTTGCTGATAGGAAAGCACCACATATCTAAAAATGTCAGATTATTATTTTTTATTCATTTATTTATTTATTTATGATTATGATTATCAGACGTAATAAATGTTTCCTTTAATCCGACAACAGGTGTGTTTCCGAACAATTTGATTTTGGGCTTTATACGATGCAAATAAAACAATTTCATCCTCCACACGCAACAGGTTCGAACGGAGAGTACTTTTGGTGGCAGTGAAACCTCCCCCATAAGCATCATTATTCAGACTTCCAGGAAACAACTTTAGACTGGGGGATGTCGTGAAAGCGTAAAAAACAGCCCTCGTATCACAAATTCATCACTGAATTGTTGTTTACTTGGATCTAGAAATAAAAAAAAAAGCAGCGGCACACATTTGGCTCAGGGGTTGTTTCTTCCACTCGGAAAAACTTTCTTTAATATAAGGTTTCCGATATTGTTTCACCCCAACTCGGGTCTTTCGCAGATTTGAGCAAAATTCTTTCCCATCGATCTTCACGCTAATTAAATTCGCTCAAAACGGAAATTTTGCAACAATCGAGCTTGTAGATAAATGCTATCTTTTTTTTTTTTTTTTTTTTCTCTTTTATAGTGACTTTCAACACATTTCGGCTGGTTCGTCACTTTTACTTCCATTTTTGGAAGAATGTCGGGAGTGAGAATTGAACTCGTGATCTCTGCGTGAGAGGTATGGATGTTACCACTACGCCAGATCGCCTCCGATAATAAATGCTATCGTATTGTGGAGAGTCACTCTTGCACATACATGCTTGCTGATCTAAGGCACCGAGGTTCCTAACCGACCCCCTTTCAATTGCAATAAATTTTTCCGAAAATTTATACCAAGTATAGATGATGATGAATCATGCATGGTGAACCAAAGGTGGTTCGAATCTGTTTCATTCAGTCGGGAAGAGTAATTCAATTCAATTAAAAAGAAACGGGTTGGTGACTAAACATCATTTCCTCGTATCAGTTCAGGGAAATACCGCTCAAATTGCTCATCCAGGAGGTTCATAGCTCGAGATGGCGGGCATGCCCGATTCGCTTCATTCGCTGCATCATGATGATATATTTAGTTGCGAACAAAAACAATCACATAAATCACAATCTCTATTTTCTGTAAAACAACCATGAGTAAACACATAAAACTAGCTTTCTATCTTTTCTCTCTATCGTTATTACCAACAAACTTGGAAAGATACACATGGGAAGCATACATTTCTGATAATCGTTAAATCATCTTAACGTCTCTCGAATAAAGTTACACGTCCTAAAATAGTTAATCGCTCTTAACAACTGGGTACTATAAACGGTTTCGCCTATCCACTCAACACCTTACTCACCTGGAAAACATTGAAAAACAACCCATTATCATCTTTTCCCATCGCTTTCACGTCCGGGCGACATTGAAGACGTTTTACCTGCAGTCGTGTACAAAATGAATGCGTATTCATTCTACAGAAACCATTCCTAAATCATGCTGAATGAATTAACTTTTTCTGGCGTTTGAGCAATGCTGTTTGTGACGTGAGATTATGAACCTTCAACAACACTCCCATTATCGGCACGGTTGATGCTTCTATTTCTGAGTCCGCATATCACGTAGCTCGAATTCCTATTTGTCGGTCTGGGACTCCCTGTATATTATAGGAACCGGTACTAATGGCATCGTTTTTTTTTGTTTTTCAGAAACATGAATAATAGAAAATGTGTGGTGGGAACCGATTGTTTCTCGGAGTACAACATTGAAAAAGTGTTCTGTATTTTTTTGTTATTTGACTCGTACTTACATACTTACAATTTCCGTTATAAGCGCTAAGTTCCGTCGCAAGCACTGATTACCGTCATATGCTCTGACGGAGGTCGCTTACGCGGTACCCTCGTAAAAAACCGCGTTAATGGGAAAATCCGCGTAAAAAACCGCGCTAATTGGAAAATCCGCGTAAAAAAACGCGTTAATTGTAAAATCCGCTAAAAAAACGCGAAAAAAAATACCTGGGTGTCTTGGATAAAGAAAACGGTAACATTTCCTTTTTCAATCGGCATTTCCCCTTCAGCCTAAATCCGGATAATATGTCATGCCTTCGACCGGATGATAATCTCATGAGAATAATAATTTGTGGGCGAGGGATGTCAAATATTTTTTAAGGTAGGATTACGTCTTTCGAGCACATATTGGGGGTACAAATTGAAAAACGAAAATCGATCGCATCGTGGAAAATTTCCAATCTCAAACGCTCATTGCTCAGTCATTTCATGATGGATTGATGAGATTTTTGCATGATTCGATTTTGGCAATTCGTTTAATAAAATAATATATGTCATGAAACTAACTAAAGAACAATTGAAAAATTTTAATCGTTATCCAAACGGAAATACCTCGTTCTGATTGGTCTAAATCGAAGAGTTTCCACTTGTACTCACAATTATTGCTCAGTCATTTTCTGAAAATTCTAGAGAGTATTGCATCAATCATTATGGGCACTCCATAACAATTCATTACAGTGAAAATGAATAAAATTATATATTTTATGATGCTTAAGACTTCAAAACCAAGGTGCTTGAAGAAATCAGCATTGTAAATATATGCAAGTCGGGGGCATTGCTATATAACCAATAAAATTTAAATTTGGAACTTTTTGGCCTTGTCCCCTTATACACTTCACGGTGAAAACGAAATGAACGGCACGTCATTGAACACTACGTTTTATGAATTAGTGAACCGTCAGAGATAATAATGACTTTTCAGGCAGAATGAAAATAAACTTCTCCGTATCAAATTAGTGTTCAATGTGAATGGAAAACATTGTTTTTTTCATGTGGTGAAATAATCTCTTACAAAAATTGTATCTGAAGATGATTTATATTATAATGATAAGCTTATAATGATAATTCTACCTTATACTTCCTAAATGAATCTGCTGACCTATCAACATAATACCTGTCGATAGCAGGCAAAAGGTGGTTCGCCGTCGTTGTCGTTGTCCGGATGTTTATTACTGAGTTGCGTGACCTAGTTAACGGTGTTGTCCATCGGAGGAATTTCGCTGATGCTGCTTGAGGGTAAAACCCGTTGTTTCGGTGTCAATGAAGTACTAACTGCTGACGTGGTTCAAATAATGATTGAATAATTTTTGGCGGTGGTTCGGTATCGTTGCCAGCTGGGTTCATACTGGTGGGTCTGTTGGTAACTTATAGTTCTCTAAAACATAGACGTGATAGATTTCTATGTCATAATTCTATGAGATTTTGGAAACAATTTTTGAAACGTTTGAGCTATGACATAATAGATGCTATGTAGTAGAAAACTATCGTTAACTTAGAGTTTTCTGGTGTACAAACTAGTTATTTTTGTTTTTTTGTTTTTTTTTGGTTGACAGCCATAAACAATGCAATTTTGTGCGCATCATCACAGAAATAAATGCAAAATAGCTTTTCTGCGAAGAATATAAAACATGAATTTATTGAGGCAATCGAAAAGTTCAGGAGATAGCTACACGTCCATGATGTATTTATCTCGATTGGGAAAATCAACCGTGAGCAAAATCATTGCCGAGACCGTAGAAGCAATCTACATAACAATGAAGGACGAGAACTGAAAATTGCGCCATTAATAAATAAAAAACAAACAAACGTTTGTCAGAACACCAACAGCATAGTGCCGCCAAAGCGCGAAAGATCGAACTGTCAGATAGGTATGACATTGAAAACTATAAACAACTCCGTCATGACGGAATAGTTGATAGCTAGCAGCTGTGACTACTACTGGAGTGTGCTCACGATAAAATTGTTTTCTCTATGTTATAGCTAAAAACTATTACTTACAAGTCATAACTTTTTTTCTCTTTATTATAGTGATTTTCAACACATTCGGCTGGTTCGTCACTTTTACTTCCATTTTTGGAAGAATGTTGGGAGTGAGAATTGAACTCGTGATCTCTGCGTGAGAGGTATGGATGTTACCGCTACGCCAGATCGCCTCCTCAAAAGTCATAACTATTAACTATTACCTCATAGTTTTGATGTTTAACATATGTTTTCTCTATAATAAAGTAATTATCTTATATTACCTTGGTGAGTTTTTTTTTCTTTATTTCATCCATACGTAACACACGTGCCGTCTCGTCCAGGGCCACAGAGGGCGGTTTTTAATCATATCTCATTCCTCTTCGGCATCTACTATCTTGATACGCACCATCCAACGACTAATCACCATCCTTCTATCATCACTACTCGATTGTAAACACTGGAGGAGTGAACAAACAATACCCAACAACCCAACAAAACGGCCCTTTCAGGGCCACCAAACCATTATCTAAGAGTTTAACGATGTAATTCTTCAAACATATCCAAAATCAGCATGCAACAGATAGCCTAACGGAATCCTATTTCAACAATGCGGTCGTGTCTCGGACACAACCCTACTGTGACATTTTGTATATTTATTAACATAGCTTTGCTTATGATTGAATTAATCCGAGGATTGTACTTTTTATCACAAGTAAAAGGAGGTTCACTTGAGATGTAGAAAAAAATACATATCAATATTACATTGTTAGCGGAAGAACATCGTTTCATCAGAAATTCAAGAGTTGTATGTGAACCACTCTGAGTATTCCGTAAACTTACAAGAATTTGAAGCAGGACAACGAACAAGAAGATGGAAGATGGGCTTCCCAACATATTTATCAAACACCTTTTTCTTTTCAATCAGACAACTGAATTTCGTGTCGAGAGTCACAAAAGGTAAATGATTGCGGGTATTCAGTCGCTATTAAAATTAGTCATATGATTGTGAGTAGCTACCACTTTATGTATATTGTTGTAATCAACTAACTTGTCGTGGAATTACTAATTAAAAACAATGAATTCTCGATTAACGTATTGAAATATTTTGTTTATTTATTGTAAGAGAAAGAGATAGGAAAATTGTGGGATAAGTAAACTAAGTAAGTAAAACTATAGTTCTAACAATTCATCTAATACTGTATCATGTACAAAACTTGAAAACTATAGGAATTTTTTTGGAGTGTTTTTCTTGCCCATTAATGCCTAAATATGCTGCGAATATTTCAGTTTGTCTCATCTACCTTCTATTACAATTATTCATGCTGAGTTAATGCTATCATCCATCACAAAGAAATAAGTCACATTTGAACCCCTTCCTGTGTCGTTTGCAAAAGCAGCAACTCGCGCTGAGCATTCAATCTAGCAAAAGAATAAAAAATAGTCATCGAACATTATCTGGTTAAAGCGTTGCTGTTGGAAAAACTCAGACAACCTCCAATCACGATGAATTATTTATAACGAAGAAAGCGTAATAAATAATTGTATGACTTCCTACAAGCACGAAACTTTTTCTACACTTCACAGACATATCAGCTGTAGCTGTTGTGTTCGGTGAGGCTGTTGAAAATTAGAAATTCTCCACGACCGATGTTTGTAACACCAATGTTCACATTTCACATGGAATCGTAAAATCAAACTAAGACTCCTCCCACGCTAAAAGAAGCGGAAAACATTTTTCCCCATAAGGACACAGACGAAACAAACTGTCGTTTGCGGGCATGTCATGACCGATAGTGAGATACAACTCTTCCACACGTGGCACAAACGTTACGAGCTTGGAAAGCACCATTTTTCCATCGTGTGCTCATTTTACCGACATAAAGGGCTCAACGAAAAAGCGAAAAAATAATGAAGCAAAATCCTAGTGGATTGGACAGCGACGGAGAATCGGAAGCAGAAGATTGAAATGTGGAGCACAGAATCAATGATGTTGTATTACGAGTAAAAAGAAAATTAAAGGATCATATCAAAGGCACAACGCAGTTATATCTCTATTAAGAGGAACTGATTGGATCTAGAGAAGCGTGATAAGAAAAATTGCAGATGAATGATATGAGTTCCGCATAGAAAATTTAATAACATATAATTATACTTATATTTAATAATATTAGATGAGGCGATCTGGCGTAGTAGTAACATCCATACCTCACACGCTGAACGTCACGAGTACAATTCTCACTCCCGACATTCTTCCAAAAATGTAAGTAAAAATGACGAACCAGCCAAAAGCATTGATAGCAACTATAATACAGATATAAAATAAAATAAAAAATTATGATATAAGAGATCGAACCAGCATATTTCGCTTCGGAGGCATCTGAAACTCGTTTTTCGGAATGGTTTTTATGTCTTTCAGCGATATGATCAATCGATGTATAATCATGATAAAAGCCATTCAGCAATTCAATGAAAAAACAAATAATCAAAAATGTTTTTTTACGAACTTTGTATATGTTTTCCTTAGCGAAAACCTTTTTACCCAGATTTTTGTTTGCTTCGTCCTTACCTTACACCATCCTGAGTGAGGATAATTTGATAAATTGTTGGTTTGTCATTTTTTTCTATGGTACACTAAAAGTCTAAAAGATTATTTCTAGACCACTATCGGTTCGCAGAGACCGACATGGTCCATTTTTTTCATCGATGTCATAGTGACCTTTTTGGCTGGTTCGTCACTCGGACTACGGCTTTATTTCCATTTCGAAAGGAGAATGTCAGGAGTGAGAATTGAACTCGTGAGCTTGCCGTGAGAGGTACGGATGTTAACCACTACGCCAGATCGCCTCCCCGACATGATCCAGACAGAAAGTTCTTTGTCGGTTCTCTAGCTCGGTCGGGGTTCAACGTGTATGAGTGCTACACTATAAAACATGTATTGTATTTATGAGATAGTTTTAACATAAATAACTATTTTTGGCACAAAGATTTTGATGATTTGCATAACAATCGGATCGGATTGTTAAGCATTGCAATTCCCTAATCCGCAAATGGTTGAGGATAACGAAAATGGTGAGCACCCCAATTTTCCATACATTTGTTTTGTGAATTTAAATCCTTACCTACTCATGCAGTTCATAACTAGAAACTAACGGAGCGGCAAGACACATTTTTCACATATCAATTCGAATCAATAACGCGTAAATCGCTCGCTAGAAATGCTAATGTAATGAATGGAAATATTGCAATTTCTGATCCGCCTGTTTGCAACGGGCATAAAAATTCGTCAATTTAATTTGAAAATGAATTATATATATCGTTTATGTATGTATCATTTGTCCGGCAAACCTGAATATTTGATTATGCAAGTGCGTATATTTTACATATCAAGGAATAAAAAAATGAGTGACTGGTTACAGTGAGCCGCTCCATAAATGGGTAAGTTATGTTTCGTCCACATCAAATGGGAAAAAGACATGAGATCAACATGAGGAATATTACAGTGCCAACTAGAAATGATAGTCATTAAATGGTAGCCTCAGTAGGGCACAACAGAAAAAAAATTCTATCATGCTATAATACAACTTATCCTCAGTTTGAAAAACCATGGGATCTTTTTTTTCATTATTCAGAACTATCTATTTCCTTCCCCCTCACTACAAGGATGGACGTGCTTTCACTCTGTGCCTTATCAGGAAATTTATCTTCATCGTACATTTCTTCAGTGCTCTGGGAGAACGAAGCGAGACGCTCGATGTCACCTGAAACTCTATTCATCCCATCGTGGTGGCAGGCAGGTTTGTATCTTTCCGTCCATAGTTCATTAGACAAAGCCGTGTCCATCAGACAAAGAAAAACCCCCGAAGATAGCTCCGCTAACCTAAATGTATATGAATTAAGCTATAGATCTTTTCCAACGGACGACGTCTATTAACGGTGGCGTACAGCTGCGAGATTAATTGGGGAGTTGTTTCTTCCTTCTGCCGTCTGAACCGTGATTCACAGGAGGATAGGACCGATTCCAACCAAGGAAAGAAACACAGATCCACTCCAGTTAAACTTGAGTAGCTTAGAGTCCATCAGTGCAGATTTATGTTAGGTGTTATCGCCATTTTTTATCTCCCAAAGATCTCCACATAATGGACGGATGAAAGATAAACTCAGCACTGCTGTTTCGGTGTGGCAGATTTCACCGAAGACGATGCAAACCACATTAATTACCTGAATTAGCAGTGTCCGAAATCTATTGGAAGAGAAGCAGTTCCTGTAAATCGAGTGCTTGACTGGAGATGTTCGAATAAAAGCGGCTAACCTCAAAGTATAAAATGATTACACTCTTAAAGCTACGCTTGAAGCGAATTTCCATCTCGATTCTAGTTGAGCAACGTTTGAATATTTATGGAAGCATTGGACATTTTTGCCAGCTTTTGACGACAGCGGTTCTTTAGTGCATCCTACAGCTGCTGGCTCAGAGCACAAGATGAATATTTCATGGACGGGAATTTCAATCTGTTG
This sequence comes from Toxorhynchites rutilus septentrionalis, assembly GCF_029784135.1. Lineage (NCBI taxonomy): Eukaryota > Metazoa > Arthropoda > Insecta > Diptera > Culicidae > Toxorhynchites > Toxorhynchites rutilus. The sequence continues at coordinate 230,515,897 of NC_073746.1, forward strand.
TCATAGTAAGCGAGAAAAAATGGCTGGTACTTGAGAGCTGTGCGCTTGCCTTTTTTTCCCATCTCTCAAATCGGGACAATGCAATTCGCAGCGGATGGTAATGTTAACGAAAATGGATGGCTTCCGCCGCTGTTTTTGACGTGGGACTACGTCTAACCGGAATATACGGGGGGTAAAATGAAAACCCAAACACAGGACATGCAGGAAAAAATGCAAGATTTCGAATGCTTATAACTCGAACATTTCTTACTGGATCGGAGAGATTTTTGCATCAATTGATAAGGAATATTTCTACGCGTCTATCGCAATCAATAAAATGTTATTTTTCATTAGATAAACAATTGAACAACTGTAAAATGTTGAGCGTTATCTAAACGCCCTAACTGCCTCGTTTTGATTGGCCCGATTTACGGTATCCCCAACACGACCATCAAAACCAAGCAGCCTTGTGGAAATCGGCATTGCAAACACATGAAAGTGTGAGGACTTTTGTTCTCACTGAAATATGTTCCCTAACACGGACTTCTAAACCAAGAAGCATTGGAGAAATCGGCATTGCAAATACATGAAAGTAGGGGGAGCTTTTGTTCCCACCGAAATGTGTTCCTTAACAGAGATTTCAAAACTAAGGTGCCTGGGGAAATTGGCATTGCAAATACATGTAAGTCGGGGACATTTTTGTTCCAACAAAAAAATGTTTCCTCAATACAGACTTCAAATCCATGTAGCGTGCGGAAATTGGCATTGCAAATTCATGCAGGTCGGGGGTATTTTTGATCTATAGAAGTTGAAGTTGTTGATTCATGCAAGCCGGGGGGAACTTCTGCACCCGCATTTTTGTTTTGCACTCCGAAAAGCGTTTTTCTAACACGGATTACAAAAGCGGGTACGAACACAACGTTTTAGCTCGGTTATTCAAGATTGCATTGAAGGATATGCCTTCATATGTTCTGCTCACAGAATTTCTACGCTTACCATTTGATGATTAGGCAAAATGTTGATAACCATTTGCTGCGATAACCCCTATTGATTAAACAATATGCGTTTCAGGTACATGTTCAAAACTGAGTGCCTGAAGTTAATCAAATCAAGCAAATTCGCAGTTCGACAAGTACATACACTTGAGAGATGCAAACTTAAAAAAAGACGGGTGGGTAATGTCGGGGACATAACCGGAGTGACGTAGGACTATGCAAAGGGGACAGCTTTTGTTAAATATATATTTGAAATATATTGTTTTATTTTCTTCACCTACGTGAATACCTATCTACCTTAAAAATGGATTAGTTTACTGTTTACTCTTTATGAATATGTTAATGGTTCTGAAAAGAACCTTTGGTGTTGTGTTTTTGTTATCACTCGATATTCCCATCTTGTTCGGCTAAACCTTCCTGTTTAGCGATTTGTTGTCACTCGCCACAGCTTTCACAGTTGGAAAATTTCTTCCCATCCAGCTTGTGACATATTTTACAGTAAATTACATTCAATGGCACGTCGCATTACCACCACTCAGTGCCGGATTGGAGGTAATTTTAACCTGTAATTGAACATTTGCGATGACAGTGGTACAGTGTCGACTTTCAATGTGGGATCATAATTTGGATCTCTATGTTTACAAAAATGTCCAACTAAATAAGTCACATTACATGTCCGTCCAATTAGCTAAATGTCGAACTAATTGTAGATTACTGTACTATCAATCTGGAAACAATTTAAGAATTGGTGAAAATTGAATAATCAGGAAAGTCCCCAACTATCAATAAGCTCAGAACAACTGCCAAATTCACATACTCATCAAATCCTGGCAAACAAATTATGAAAACATCAATTTGTGTTTTATTATTATTTTGGATAATGTTTTAGAAAGCATTGAACTTTATTTCCTAAACTCTTTTATGGAAGGTTTAATGGCCCTGAAAAGCGCCTTGTTTTATGGAATGGTTCCAATTAAGAAAACTTAGTACTCGTGGTTTTGAAAAAAACCATTTCGAACGCCCTCGATGCCGCCTTGTTCTAGATTTGCCACCAAAGCAGTTTGTATAAAGAACAAACTTTTGACGTAGGACTACGTCTAACCGGAAGATATAGGGGGTGAAATGGAAATCTAGGCACTGAACAAGTAGGAAAAAATGCAAGATTTGGAACGCTTATAACTCGAGCATTTCTCAATAGATCGCAAAGGTTTTTGCATCAATTGATAGGAAATATATCTACGCATCTATCATAACGAATAACATTTCATTTTTCTTGAGATAAATAATTGAATAAAAGTGAAATATCAAGCATTGTCCATATACACTATGTGCCCATTTTTGATTGGTCCATTTTGTGCTCCTCAAATCGTACCGACCAAAACGGGCAACCAGAGCAGCAGCGAAATAGAATGAAGCACGATTGGAAAGGAAAAAGAAAAAAATGAACGAAACATTGGTCGCAGTCTCACACATGCGTAATTCTCGAGCCAGCCAGTCAGCTTAAAAATCCCCTCTCCGCTGCCGTAACGATCATTCTCATCCGAACCGTACACCACATCGTTTCGCATCACCTCACATCAACAAACCAACACAAGCAGTCATGGTTGGATATGGCAAAGGAGGAAAAGTGAAGGGAAAGGCAAAATCCCGCTCGAACCGTGGTGGTCTGCAATTTCCCGTAGGTGTATCCGCCAATTGCACCGGAAAAGGTAGCTAGGTCGAGCGCGTTAGTACCTGTGTACCAGTCCACCTAGCCGGCGTTATATAGTTTCGGCCGCCGGAGTGATCGAGTTGGCTGGCAAAGCTGCTCGCGACGATAAGAAAACCTGCATTCGGAACATAACACATTCGGTTCGGCGGATATCAAGACAACAGGCAGTTGCAGCGAATGGCGAGTGGCAAACGCAATCGCAAAACGGCATCAGGTAGCAGAAGAAAAAAGTTTGTTCTTTATACAAACTGCTTTGGTGGCAAATCTAGAACAAGGCGGCATCGAGGGCGTTCGAAATGGTTTTTTTCAAAACCACGAGTACTAAGTTTTCTTAATTGGAACCATTCCATAAAACAAGGCGCTTTTCAGGGCCATTAAACCTTCCATAAAAGAGTTTAGGAAATAAAGTTCAATGCTTTCTAAAACATTATCCAAAATAATAATAAAACACAAATTGATGTTTTCATAATTTGTTTGCCAGGATTTGATGAGTATGTGAATTTGGCAGTTGTTCTGAGCTTATTGATAGTTGGGGACTTTCCTGATTATTCAATTTTCACCAATTCTTAAATTGTTTCCAGATTGATAGTACAGTAATCTACAATTAGTTCGACATTTAGCTAATTGGACGGACATGTAATGTGACTTATTTAGTTGGACATTTTTGTAAACATAGAGATCCAAATTATGATCCCACATTGAAAGTCGACACTGTACCACTGTCATCGCAAATGTTCAATTACAGGTTAAAATTACCTCCAATCCGGCACTGAGTGGTGGTAATGCGACGTGCCATTGAATGTAATTTACTGTAAAATATGTCACAAGCTGGATGGGAAGAAATTTTCCAACTGTGAAAGCTGTGGCGAGTGACAACAAATCGCTAAACAGGAAGGTTTAGCCGAACAAGATGGGAATATCGAGTGATAACAAAAACACAACACCAAAGGTTCTTTTCAGAACCATTAACATATTCATAAAGAGTAAACAGTAAACTAATCTATTTTTCAGGTAGATAGGTAGGTATTCACGTAGGTGAAGAAAATAAAATGGTAATGGTAATGGTAATGAATTAGAGAGACTTTAAACTCTGAGAGTTCATTCGTCTCTTGCCCTTGAGGGCGGGAAATTTAACTAAAGGAAAACTAAGAAAAACTATTGCAAAATTCGTTATTCTCGCTCGACTCAGTCCTAGTAACCGCTATGGATGTATGTCGCAACGCCGCACCCTACACGGCTCTGGGGCCAAAAACACAACCAAACAAATGGAGCAGGGTAAAAGCCCCTTTTAGTGTGCTTGACGAGCTCGCTTCTAAAAAGGGCGTAAAAAACCTGCTCATCTTTTGCTGAAATTAGAAGAGAAAACAAACGTAGTTTTATCAGTATTGGTAGATTTAGTAATTTGACATTAGATCTGATCGAATAAACCTGTATCCTTTAGGAACTCGATGGTCCTTTTTTGCTCGACGGCGTCGTCCGATAGTGCTGTCCTTATGGTGTCTGCAACCGTGAGTCTTCGCCATCACTCCCACTGAGTGAAATGGAGGACAACTCCCGGCCTTTAGAGAAAATATAATATTAGACTAGGAACCGCCGCTCACCCTACCATCTCCAAAATAAGGTGAGAGTCGGTTTCCGGTCCTACGATTTTGAAAGTTATTTAAAGAATTAATCAGATTAAATATAATATGAATAAGTGAAAGCCTGAAGACCGCCCTCCGTCCCATCCCTCTTAAATAAGGCGGAAGGTGACTCCAGGTCTTTCGATTTATGAATTATTTTATGAAAACTATCGTAAATAGTATCAAGAGATCGAGGGCTGGAGCCGCCGTCCATCCTACCTCCCTCAAAGATAAGGTGGACGGCAACTCCGGGCCGTTCGGTTTAACTAAAATAATATTGATAGATATAAAAATGCTGCAGATCAAAGGTTAAAATTATGTAATAGAAGGAATAATTTATTTGTTTTTATTATTACCCTTTGGAGGGCTGGAAACTTTCCTGGTGTGTGTGTTATTTGTGTTAGTGTTATTTTTATTTGGAGTGGAGTGGTATAGAGTGTTAGCATGTGATTGTTGATTGTTGTTATGTGGGTGTTTATTGTTGGTGTGTGTGTTGTTTCTTTCATTTATTTGATTTGTTTGTTCGTTCCTTGTCCGTTTCCGTTGGACTTCTTTGGTTTGCTTGTTTTCCTCATCAGAAGACTTGAGATTAGGAATGGGTAGATTTGCTGGATTTGTTCTTCAGTCTAGGATCATTTTTGGAAGCTTTGGCAATTGATTTGTTGCCAGGTTTGGTGGGTTTGTTTGAATGGTTGGATTGGTTGGAGGTTTTAGTTTTGGATGCGGTGGTTGGTTGGAATGAAGTGGATGGTTGGGGGGAAGTGGATGGTTGGAAGGAAGTGGATGGTTTGGATTCGTTGGCTGGTTGGGTTGAGTTATATTTTTGGTTTTTGGATTTCTTCCTATTGGATTCTTTTCCTCTAAAAATTTCCTCTTCTGATGATTTGAATTCATCTGAGGTTGACCTTTTGTTTGTATTTTTCCTCTTGTTGGAGGGGGTAGTTTCGATTTCCATAGAAATTTCTGGGTCGGATTCTGAATCTGACGAGGAGGTGCTGAGTTCCGATTCCTGTGGAATACTGGACGGGGTTGGAACTGCTTTTTCTGAAGAAGTTTGCTTAGCCTGATTGCAGTTGCATTTGCATTGAGAACAACCAGTATTCTGGATTTTGACTAGTCTTTCTTGAAGCTTACTAGCAAAGGAAGGACCATTTTTGTTCTCAAAAATGGATTTAGCTTCCTTATATGACACACTTTGGTCAATTCGGACTCTGGTGATGTTATCCTCTGCGATCCACGCTGGGCACTTCCTACTGGTAGAGGCGTGATTTCCCTTGCAGTTCACACAAGAGGCAGGTGCATTGCAGATAAAATTTTTAATTTTGTCCTTATCATTACTATTTGTGTTAAGTTCAGGGTGGGCTACACCGCAGTTACGACAAAGTTGGATTTTTTTGGCGCACTTTTTGGCAGTGTGGCCGAAAGCGAAGCATCCGAAGCATTGCATCGGGTTTGGGTAGAAGTTTCTTGTTGAAGCACGGAGGAATCCGAAGTTAATTGCTTCAGGGATAACTGTTCCGTTAATGGTGAGGATCATGGTTGAAGTAGGAACTCTTTCCTTCAAGACTGGGTCAAATCGTAAAATTTTTTTAACGCCGATTACATTTTGGTCGGCTAGTTCAGATAGGAGGAGGTCTTCGTTTAAAACATTACGTCACGACAAGACACAACGCATTTGCGTTGGTTCAAGGTGGGATGGTATAAAATTTCAATGGGTGTTTCGTCGATCAGCGACTTTGTACCCAAAAGCAATTGAACGAGTTTTTCATCTCGTAGATGTAGCGCATATTGAAGGCGATTTTTATCGTCGCGTTGAGGTTTAGCGTCTTTAAATTCCGTACCGATCACTCCTTGGATCGATTTGGAAACGGTGAAAGGATTCGATGGGAGAATGTTACCTTCAGTGGCTCTCAACAGTAATATTTGCAAGTTGCCACCAAAAGGATCAGCCCATCTGGGCAAGGTACGAGTGGTGGTAACACCTCTGTAAATATTGGTTGGCCTTCCGGCGCCGGAGCTGCTGGAAGCCATGATTGGGGCCTGGCTATATCGAAATACAGCCAGGCGCGGAAAAATATTCACGAACCAAAGTAGACTATACGACGTGCGACGGGGGACGAAAACGGCGGAGGACGGTAACGGCGGGGGACAATGCCAACGCAGTTACAAGAACAAACACCGAAATCACTTGGCGGAAAAACACTATTTTTAAAAACACTTGGAAAAAATCACTTTTTAAATGTCAGTTAAATTAAAATCAATTTGGGATATGTAGTAAAAAAAATTTTCTAACCTATACCCTATGGGCGTCCTATTTCTCACTAGCTCCTGGTATTAATAAAGGTTTGGTCACTCACCGATCGTGTTGAAGAACCGCTCCTAATACACCACCAAATGGTAGTGGGGTAGCGGGGAAGGGACCGGATACCGCCGACGGCAGGGCAATCGCCGCAGCGGTTCGAAGCGACGAAGCGAAGAAAAACTCTTTTCACACCTCCTGAGCTGCTGATGATTGACGAGTAGAAATTGCGCCAAAATCGCGCGTCACTGGCAGGAAAAACGTTGCTGATGAGACGGGCACAAACAGCGGGACACGCAAGGGGCAGTGAAAACTGCCGGTCAAAGTGGCCAATCCGACCGAACCAACTTCCTGAATGGCCGTTGGGGGCTTCTCGGCTGCTTCCTCCTTTCCTGATGTCCGGACAACTGTTGCTAAAAGAAACGCTATATTAAGGACCGAACACAGCTTTGAAAAAAGCTTTGCATCCGGTTGTAGGAGAAAACTTTTATTTCTATGATTCTCTTTTAGAATGGCGCCAAAAACATAACCGTTGCGGTCGAGTGTCAGAAGCACCATGGAAAATAAAACAATATATTTCAAATATATATTTAACAAAAGCTGTCCCCTTTGCATAGTCCTACGTCACTCCGGTTATGTCCCCGACATTACCCACCCGTCTTTTTTTCTTCTGCTACCTTCGCGATTTTTCTTCTGCCGTTTTGCGATTGCGTTTGCCACTCGCCATTCGCTGCAACTGCCTGTTGTCTTGATATCCGCCGAACCGAATGTGTTATGTTCCGAATGCAGGTTTTCTTATCGTCGCGAGCAGCTTTGCCAGCCAACTCGATCACTCCGGCGGCCGAAACTATATAACGCCGGCTAGGTGGACTGGTACACAGGTACTAACGCGCTCGACCTAGCTACCTTTTCCGGTGCAATTGGCGGATACACCTACGGGAAATTGCAGACCACCACGGTTCGAGCGGGATTTTGCCTTTCCCTTCACTTTTCCTCCTTTGCCATATCCAACCATGACTGCTTGTGTTGGTTTGTTGATGTGAGGTGATGCGAAACGATGTGGTGTACGGTTCGGATGAGAATGATCGTTACGGCAGCGGAGAGAGGATTTTTAAGCTGACTGGCTGGCTCGAGAATTACGCATGTGTGAGACTGCGACCAATGTTTCGTTCATTTTTTTCTTTTTCCTTTCCAATCGTGCTTCATTCTATTTCGCTGCTGCTCTGGTTGCCCGTTTTGGTCGGTACGATTTGAGGAGCACAAAATGGACCAATCAAAAATGGGCACATAGTGTATATGGACAATGCTTGATATTTCACAATTATTCAATTATTTATCTCAAGAAAAATGAAATGTTATTCGTTATGATAGATGCGTAGATATATTTCCTATCAATTGATGCAAAAACCTTTGCGATCTATTGAGAAATGCTCGAGTTATAAGCGTTCCAAATCTTGCATTTTTTCCTACTTGTTCAGTGCCTAGATTTCCATTTCACCCCCTATATCTTCCGGTTAGACGTAGTCCTACGTCAAAACGTAAAAGTAAAATAAATAATCGTTTGATAATTCTTCCGTTCACATTATTTGTTCTAGACATCATACCAAACGTAAAAGGAATGTCATTGAATCTACTTGTAACGAAGAACATAATCTATCACAATGCATGAATCGACCTTACATAGCATTTGTTCAATCATTTTACTCACAAAGTAAATTTATTGAATTCAATTGATTTAGGAAATTGTTTCATTAAATCAAAAATTTAATCAATACAAACAAATGATTGCTATGTTAAGATAGTCCCACGTCAATCTTGCGGTTATATCATAGATATAACCACCCATTTTGTGTTATGAAGATTTATAATTTAATCCTTACTGTGGTGATATCATTTAATGGTATACGCAGCGTTTCATGCTCCAAAATATAACATAAAAAATCATACATTCATACAAACTATGGTAATAAAAACGTTGATTCTCCGTTCCCAGCAGCCACACGTTCGATCGATTACCTGTTCAATGCAATAAATTCATTGCTAGATTCATCATTTTCTTCCGTTCGCATTTGACGTGTAATAACAATCACAAGCACCGTTTTGTTCCACAACCTTTCACGCGACTTCAAAAATTCAAACTCGCCAGAACTTGTTTGGTTCTCGTCAAAAAACTGGCCAAGGAGTCGAAGTTCTCAACCCCTAGGATAATCCTGCAGAAACCTTCATGTTGCAATGGACAAGAAAAAAACAACTGTTTTTTGATAACATTCTAAGCAACGCGCTTCAGAACTGGAAATTTCACATTTTATTATGAAATAGATTAGTATATAATGTGTGCTACATACAATGGATGTGTCACATTCACCCGAATACCATTCTCCCGAAACAAGAACCCGAATGATATTCAACCGAATGTAGCAAGTACCCGTATGCAACATATACCCGAATGAACATTTAGCCAAATGCAACCATTACTCGCGACTTTTACTCGAATCGTTGTTGCACCGAATGCAACTTTTCCCGAATGAAGAAGGAAAAATTCCGACGAATCAAATTATGAGTTTTGTGGAATCACCTGTTGATAAATAAGATTAAATCAAAACAACATGAAAAAGCAACAAAAATAGAATTTAAAATGAGAAATTGTAATGACGAAATTCAAAAATGATGCTGAATACTTTTCTGTGTCATTTTTATAAATTAGTGTAGGCACAATTAATATTCCGTTTTCTTTCATTTCCGTATTGCTCTTTAAGACTAAGAGATCATTTAGAAATGAGCAAGGGTTATCCAATATCTCGAAAATTAAGCAGGTAATTTCAACATAAAAAATATAAAGCATAAATGCCATGAAAATGTGAAAAGACTTGAAAAGAAAAAAAATGGTACTTACATATTCATGCCACCGCAGAGTCTTTTTTTATTATGAACTAGCTGACCCGGCAAAATTCGTCCCGCCCAAAATTTGTGGTTTGTTATCAATAGTTTCAAACATCCACGATTTCTTACTATGAGCAAGTTCATGGGTCCAATCGCAGAACTGTTCATTGATTGATCTTCTAATCGACTCCGTTGAATTTACCTTTTACTATAAAATTCCTAGTATTTCTAACAACCATTCCAGAGGAGAGAGGGAGGCATACCATTATAGAAACATTTATTACATCCTAAAACCTCCACATGCCAAATTTGGTTTCATTTGCTTGCTTAATTCTTTAGGAAATGCAGAAATTTGTGTTTCATTTGTATGGCAGCCCCCTTTTGAGAGAAAGGGGTGGGAAGTCTAAGCATCATAGAAACATTTATTGCACCATAAAACCTCCATATGCCTAGTTTGGTTCCATTTGCTTGATTAGTTCTCGAGTTATGCAGAAATTTGTGTTTCATTTCTATGCCAGATTGATGGTTTAAGGAAAATATTTCCTGAAAGCCCTGGTTCAGATAGCTTCTCATCAATACGAATGCACAGTCAGAAGTGTAATGAAGTACTTCTGAATCATTTACTTCTGTTTTTGGAAAAACAACGTGTAAATTGGCATCAATTTATAATTCCGGAAAGTCAAGGCATGGTTTAATGAATAGGGGTTTCAAATTATGGACTGGTCAGCTTGTGCACCATATCAAAACCCTATCATCAAACTATCATCAAGAACTTACGAGGAGTGATCGTACGAATAGTAGATGCAGCTTACAAGCAGTATGAGTGATATGAAGAGCTTAAACGAGCAGCTCCTCTGCGTAGAACGAGATACACACTACAACATAGCGCAGCTTGGTCAAAACCACCCCGAATGAGTTATTGGAACTGATTGAGAACTGAAGATGACCTACGAATTAGAAACTTATTGTAATTCATGTGAAATTAACGTTAATTTTTTAAAGGAGTGAGAGGTTTTCCATCTGGTTCTATAGTTATGAAACACTGGAATTTTAGTTTTTCGTATATTTCGCGTCTGAACGCAACAAAAAAGTTCAATTGGTTAGTCTTAAAAATGAAGATAGTAGATTACTCTGTTATCCTACACTATATATGTACTTCAAATCAACCGACGCGGCCCCATTCTGCTCGCGTTACTCAAGAGCAATTGAAAATTTCAAATGGACTGTGTTCGAGCATCCTCCTTACTCCTCAGACCTCGTCCCTAGTGACTATCACTTATTCCTTAAGAGTAATAAACTTGCAAATTTTTTTTTGATTTTGTAATTCAACTGTGTTAGTTTTTTATTGCTTACATGGCTTTGCACTACAGGGCGCTATATTTTTTATATGTTTTCTTGAAACCTTTTTTCACCTACAGTACCCAAAAATCATAAATGCGTTTTTTTTTGTTTTTGAGTTACGATTTCTTAAAAATAACATGTTTCCAGTCTTTGTTCAATATTCCTATGCAACTAGACTCGTTCTATGTGACTGAAATCCAATTGCTCCGCAAGTATGATATTTGTTCAATGAAGACTAGCTTATTGGATTCAAATTAATATGTCGACCATCTGAACCGGTCGAGTAGTTTAAAAGTTTGGAATTTTTAAAAAAGTCATTTTTGGATAAAATGGGAAAAAATTATTTTTTGGATAACCCTGAGATGGAAATAGACACCCTAATGAAAAAAATAAATAACATTTTGCGATTAGGAACAAAACTACCGCTTTCCAAGGAAATCTGAGATCCACTATATCGGTTTGGCATGGGAAGGCTAGAATGAAATATGAGTTGATATCCTTAAAGTTTATAAACGTGCTATAAATTATTTACATTTTGAACACAAATGGGAAGAAATTATTTTGCAGACATCAAGTGAGAATGGTTCTTTAATTAATTCCCATTGGAGAAACTATACGGTATCGACGAAAGTTTGTGAGTAACGTAACCGGAACCGAAGTGCACATGCATGATTTGCAAAAACCAGCTTTTCGTATATAATATTTAATATTGGTAAATTTATCAGGTCTTTCTTTAACTCTTTCGTTCCATTAAGTGCTCAGAGGAGAGTCGATCTGGGAGAAATTCAAGTAAAGCTAAACTTCTTAATTCGTCATATGAAGAGAGGAGAAGGTGAAGATAATAATTTGACTTCTTCGTTTCTCTGATGGTTAGGGTCATGGTCCGAAGCTCTTTTATAACGACGAAACATTTGCCAGAATTTGCGGCGCTTCACAGCACAATCCGACAATGAATTATTATCCAATGTTAAGGCCATTTTACTAACTGGGCTTACAACAATATTGTTCCAAAACAAGATTGAAGTTTGCCGGAAGTTTCTGTGCCCAGAAATTTGATTTGATTGCACAGGCATAACGAATTCACTGTCAATCTCATAAAACTACTCACAATTTGATGTATTTATCTCGTTCTGCATTATCAACACGTTTTCCCTGCTCGTGTACACTTATTCAGACTACTAACAAAATGAAACTTCATAAGTGAATTTGACACAAGGTGAAGAGTGTGCATGAGGAGCGCTGAAAGTTTCATCGTTGTTAACACAATTACACTATTATGTTGATTCTACATATATATTGAGCGTTGAATATGCATCTACCGCTCTGCGATGGAAGTGCACTCTACAAGAGATGATTGCTGCAGGGGGAAGCGTTTTCCCATACTCTGACGAGCCTTCTTCAGTTGCTTCCTTCCACTGTAACAAAGCTCCTGTGCACTCAAGATCCTTGTTAGCCATAATGATGTAGAAAATGCCTCCAGGAATGCTCCCGGTTCAGTTCCAACTTTTTCCCTAGCTTATGCTATTAAAATAAGAAAGTCATCAGAAAGTGTTGATTGCATTATTTATTTCACCGACTCACCATCGAGTAGAAGCTGTTGTCTTATTCGAGCTGTGGAAGGTTTCTTGATGTATTCATCCATTTCAATGTAATGTCCATTTCAATTAATCCATCAAGCTGGGAAAGTGGAAAGTCATTTTTCCCACAGTCAGTCACTGCCTTTGAATTTTGATTAGATCGAATCCGGCAGTGGATGGGTATATTTACGAAATCGACTTGACTGGTGTAGTATGGAGTTGTGCGAAAAAAGGAATTCATTTCGGAAATACTCCTTAAAACTCGGTCGGTTCCTCTGAATGTTAATGGATGTGAGAAATCGTTTTTATTACTCTTCAAAAACGGACCATCCCTTCCTCCATGCTTTGTGCTTCGGGATAGGATGGTAGAAAGCACCAACATTTAACATAGCTTCGACACCGGCTGACGCTAATGCGAACGAAAAATATAGCTATTTTGAGACGGTTTGAGATGACTTCTGTTTTGCCAGAACCAGTGTCAAATGGAACGAGAAGCGACAACGAATTTAGGAAATTAAATTATAATCACAATCCATTGGGATGTTTTCCAATGCAGAGAAGTGACAGAAAATGTCAAAGATTGCCATTTTCGGCGCTTGTAATAGTGATAGAAATGATAGAAATAAAATTAATCAATGGACAACGCTGCGTTTATGATATAATAGTACAGCGCGGACTCGATTATATACAGTCTCCGATTTCTTTTCACTGTACATCAAGGTTTTTTTTTACGCGGGGGATACGTACCTCGTAAAAAAACCGCGTTAATAGATTTTTCCTGTAATTTCGTTGGTTACTGGTAGCTATAATTCGGTTTTCCTCACGAATGAGGTCATCTGCTGTTGCTAGAAGATCCCCTAGTAATATGTACACTCTTCTGCCGATGCACGTGCACTACCACTGTTGGACCGTCCAGAGCTAAGTAGACAGGGAAAGACATTCACGAATCGCTGCCCGTAAAAACCCCGTCTCGTTGTACCGCCCGGCGAGCTCCCCATTACCCAACACCTAAAATCCAAGTAAGAATCGTAATAAGGTGCGGCACTAAGCGCTAAGCTCCGTTACAAGCACTAATTGCCATAATATGCTCTGAGGGAACATAAGAGAAAAATGTGAGCTGAGGAAGAGATGTTATATTGCACTGGTCTTATTTTACGCGGGTACCGCCACGTTAATTGGGAAATCTGCGTAAAAAAAACGCGTTAATTGGAAAATCCGCGCTGGTAGAAAAAACCGCGCGAAAAAAACCGCGTAAAAAAACCTGGGTGTATATAATTGAATCCTGTATATAATCGAGTCAAAAATATTTTTTTTCTTTGTTTTTTATGGATATGTTTTTCGTTTATTGAAAATAAAAGAATTTAATTTTTGATTCATCCCCTTAAAGTCAGAAAATATCTTTCTCACAAGAAAAAAAATTTTTTTTTCCAGAATACCTCAAGAGGTGATAGATGATCATATTTGATGAAAAACATTCTTCTACGCATATGTTCGAATTTCAACAATAACAAAGTTATAGAACTTTTGATTTTTTTCGGACTCTGTTGGGTCAAACTGGCTCTACACTAAAAAATACGCTGCGTAAGCCAATTCTGTTGCTTTCACTTGAAAGATGAGAAAACTTAGTACAGGATACAGTAGTGGATCATCTTAATTAGTGATTTTAAATAACTTTTTGGAAGTGAAAATTTCAAAGTTAGTAATTTTTAATGTGTAATAATCAATTTTATCCCAGAAATTCATATTAAACTTGATTCTTTTATCAATCAAATTAAAGCTCGTAAACCACTCTACAATTTATTCTTCGACACCCAACTTCTTTATTAATTTCGCTGCAATATCGCTGCGATAATATATAATATAATCGAATCACACATAATCGAGTTTGTATATAATCGAGTTCGCCCTGTATTTGTTTTTATTAAAATAGATTGACTGTGCGTACAACCTTTTTTTGCATCAACCGTTCTCTTATTGTCATTCTGTGGTCAAACATAATTTTTTTCCTTCTTTACTATGTTCTATTTTGGACCGTTACTCACATCCGATAAAATTGTACTGCCTCGATTTCAGCTAAGGTTATTTACAGTACAACACTTTGTAAATGTTGAAATGTGAATCATACAGGGTGGCGCATAAGTCACGCAACGCTCTCTGAATGAAAAACAAATAACGATCGCGCTGCAATTATCGAGCATGTTGGTTTCTAAGCGGTTCAGTTGTCGACTTTGTATTTTTTTTATTAGAGAATAAAGATTTTGTATCATGAGACATTTTTTATACGATTTTTTTTTGTGCAAATCGGTTGCGTGGCTTATGCGCCACCCTGTACTTTAACAGCAATTGGTAAACTGAGCTCGACACACGGCGTCTTTCCATAATTATATTCTTGTCCAACCTGATCATTGTGTACAGCAGCGTAGTGTGCGGGTGGCAAACTCGGCATTTGCCGGGGGCGTTGACTCTTTGAGGCGCTAAAGTCCAAGAATTTCCAATAGTAATGTTTTTCTCTGTGTCATTCCTATCGAGAATGTTATAAAACGCACTCCTATTTCTTCTTCTATCTATATAAATAAAAATGGATCGCCAAATGTGTTGATAAGAGCAAAACTCGAGAAAGGAATTGTCCGATTTAGGGCTGTCTCATATTTTCTATATCAAACATTTATTCCATGTAACGGAAAAACATGTTATTTGCAAGTGGTTGAAAAATATTGAACGAGAATTGTGTCTGAAAATAATCTGATATTATAGAGACGAGTTTAGGTAGAAATGCTAGGAATTTTATAGTAAAATGTAATTTCAAAGGGTAGATTAGAAGATCAATCAATTAACAGTCCTGCGAATGAACCCATGAACGTGCGCTTAGTAACAAAACGTGATTGTGATAACGAAACATAAATTTTGGGCGAGACGAAATGTCAGCTATTTTTTTAATTAAAAAAGATCTAGTGAAGAAAAATGCTTCATTTTTGATGGAATTTCTGAAATATATATATTTGATCTGATGGAGAACTAAAGATGACCTACGAATTAGAAACTCATTGTAATTCATGTGAAATTGACGTTAATTTTGTATAGGACAAAGCTCAAATGGCCAGACTCATAAATGAAGATAGTTATGATATTCTACACCATATACTTCAATTCAACCGACTTCTCTCATATCTCTGGAAACTCAGAAAAATTGAGTGGTTCTATAGTTGTGAAACGCAGTGTATTTCAATTGTGCATTACTGCTGTATTAGATTCAACTATTTGATACTTAGTATGCGAATCATCAAAATATGTTCGCCCTAAGTTGCAAACAAAACAGGTGAACAGAAATAGAAAATTATAATTATGGTTGCTTTGTTGTGACATCGTTTCGAGGAGATAGAGAGCCGTGTATTCGCTGGTGTTAAGACCTGTACCCAAAAAAAAACCCATCAGGCAAAAGTGTTCGCCAAAAAGTTATTTTAAGTCGGATTTTCTTAAAACTTTCAGGGAATGAACTAACACATATGTTTTATGTTTCGGCATAATTACTTTATTCAATTTCCTTTCCTTTGCTGAAAGCCCGCACCTTTCCCTTAAGACCGTACATTACATTTTGTGCAATGATGGAGCCGACCTTTTTCATCGACTTTCGTCCATTTTTTTCTTCAACTTCAGCTCATCCTTAAACACCTTGGACGATTTTCGAACTTTGGCCTTCATTATGGCTCAAAATCTTTCCACCGGACGAATATCTGGTGAATTTGGGGGGTTGGCGGGTTTTGATACAAAAGCTACGTTATTGTCTCTGTACCAATCCAACGTCGATCGCGCATAATGGTATGATGCCATATCCGGCCAAAACAGTGTCTCGCCTTTGTGGGACCGCAGGGAGGGCAACAGACGCTTCTGGAGGCGCTCGGCGCTCAGTTTGTCGCATTAGCAGATGGCCTGCTAGAGCAAGTATTTTTTGGCAAATTTGTCCACTTTCTTCTTCCTTACGTCTTCCGGAACATCAAACCGGCAATGGCAATGTTGAACTCCAGCCCCGCTATCTGCTGTGCGTCTGCCTTTATGTATATTTCGTCATCCATAACCACACACATCGGTTTCGTTAACCACTTCCTTGCGCGGGATTTGGCCGCCTTGTTTTATTGATCTCGCCGGTTAGGTGTCTTCCGGACCTTGAATACACGAAGCCCAGCTCGTTTCATGCTTTGCTGAACAAACCAGGTCACTTTTCCTTTAGAGCCGCGTCGCGAATCGAATGGTTCGGATTACGCTTGAAATAATCCAACACCTTCCGGGCCTTCACAGGGTCAGCTGTCTTCGATTTTCTTCCACTCCCAGCCCGCCGCTCGGTCGTCTGGGACTCCTTAAACGATTTTACCACCCGAAAAAGAGTTGTATGGAGTTGTCTTCCGATGCATGGTCATGGTCACAGTCGAATTTTCCATGAAGGCGCGCAAAAATCTCTGAAGATTTTCTTCTTGTTTCGATGACATCTCGATGAACTACTGAACCGATTGTTATGAAATTTCCCCCAGGCAGCTTGGTTTTGATGTCTCTATTAGGGAACACATTTCGGTAGGAACAAAAGTTCCCCCTACTTTCACGTATTTGTAATGCCAATTACCTCCAGGCAGCTTGGTTTTGATGTCTCTTTTAGGGAACACGTTCCAGTGGGAGCAAAAGCGTCCCCTACTTTTATGTATCTGTATAGCCGAATTACCCCAGGCAGCTTGGATTCAATGTCTCTGTTAGGGACCCGCCGCACGTGTCATCAATTTCGACCAATCAGAAGTGGGTATTTCTGTTGGGATATGGGGTTGAGATTTTTCATATGTTCAATAGTTAGTTTCATGACATATATTGGGTTGGGAAAAAGAAATGTCGTATATTGTCAATATATGGCAACACTTAAACATATCTTGTGTTGTACTCATCGTATCGGGTCATACTATACGGCTATTTAACACTCCTATACTCGCGCATTGGTCTGTCAGACCGAGAAATCAATAATTCGTTCATTTCTCAGAAAATATCAACACTACGAATTTGCGATTCTCTCTAGCTTCGTTATTCGTCGTTCGTCATCGTTTAGCGTATCGCATGTGTTGGTATAAAAGAGACGTGTACCACTTTTTTAACACACACATAGAGGCGAATGAACTGAAAAGTTTAAAACCTCTATAATTCATCACGTTCGTTTTTAACACCATTCTTTGTGTGGACACCGACTGGACAACATCGTTGCTGGACGAGCTGGACGGCGAGGGATCGAGTGCCTTTCTCAAGGCAAGAGGGCGGAGGTGGTAGCGCTGGAGTAGAGTAATAGAGTAGAGTAGAGTTTTCAAAGGGCCTTTCTCAAGGCTAGAGACGAATGAACTGCAAAAGCTTAAAGTCTCTATAATTCAAGACCTTCCTTCCTTTTTAACACTTTTGGTCTGACACACCGACGCGAGGTGGTGTAATAGGTGTAACTTTTTTGGACATAAACCTTTTTTCCTATTTTAGAATATTGTTCAATGAAATGTATAAATTTATGTTAGTGGCGTGGAATATTTATTGAATATAATGCATAAGATCATTACCGGACTATCCTCATTTGATTTCAGTCCCTTTTGTAACTGGATTGAACGGATCCATATATTAACTATTCGTCGATATATCCGTCGTTAGATTCATACATTCAAAAGCAAAATATAAATGTTTGACTTTCGTATAGTTATTCGCTAAATATGATGGTCATACATATACACACTTGTGAAAGACTTTCACTTGTGGAAGAAGTGTAAACAGTAAACTATAAACTAATCGGTGGCTTATGGTAATTTTTAACAGTTACAGTTTCGGGGATATTTTTTTCATAAAGGACAATATCGACAAGAAAACAAGAAAAAAGAAAAGGAAATTCCTAGAAATCATTTTGTATCATCTTTTTATGCCACATCTATAAAAAGGCATTACTTCTTAGTTTACCAAGAATGCAGAGACAAAGAATATTAGAAATATGCAAACTTTATATTCCAGAACCTTCATCATCTGGCAATTATCTAGAAGGTCGTTATACATTCTTCTCTTTGATAAAAGACCCGAAAAATACGCAACAACTGCATGAAATGTAAAAAATATGTTTGTTTCGAGCATGCATTTATACTATGTTCTGATTCTTACTCCAATGAAACCACAATCGATTAATACGTTTTTATGTTATTTTATAGCTCTTTATACTTCCATGAATTATATTCAGTTGCTTACTTTACATTAATAACAGTGAAAATTTCGTTACTTGTGTTGGAGTATCAAAAATTACTCTGTTCTGAGGATGTTGAATTAGATGACTATTAGAATAAAGATGAAGAAAACATATTTTTTGGAGTTTTTTCGTTCAATCACAGCCTCTCCTTCAAATAGATGCCAATAAAACCTAAAAATACACAATGGCAACATAACAGAGAAGTTCATTTTTCGGTCTGAGACACCGTGCGCGAGTATACGTGTTATGATTTAGCACGCGAGTACAGGAGAGTTAAAGACGACAATCTGTGCTGTTAAAGACGACAATCTGTGCTACAAGTGTCGTTTTGATAGTGTTGTGATTGTCCTTTTCAGTCTCAAGTTATAGCGCGTCAAAGATGGAGTACACCAAGCAAGAAATTCGCTACATTTTACGTTTTTACTACCTGCGAGGTAAAACTGCAATGAAGGCAGCCGAAAAAATTCATGTAGTTTATGGACCCGATACTGTAACGATTCGCACAGCACGGCGTTGGTTTTATCGATTTCGTTCTGGTGTAATGGCTGTCGAAGATACACCCCGTACTGGTAGACCAATCGTCGTGGAAACCGATAAAATCGTTGAAATCATCCAAGTAGACCGGCATGTGAGCACTCGCTCAATTGGCCAGGAACTGGGTATAGACCATAAAACCGTTTGGAATCATTTGCAGAAGATTGGATTCCAAAAAAATGCTGGATGTATGGGTGCCACACGAGTTGACGCAAAAAGGGGTGATAATGAAGTTGCCTTCTAAATGGCAGCAATTTTGCGAACAAAACGGTGCATATTTTTATTTGATAAAGCGTCAAATTTCGATCAGAAGTACGACATTTCTTTTTCTCCAACTCTATATTATTTTCTTCAATATAAAAAATTGTTATGGAGTGCCGAAATCGATTGAAGCAAAAATTCCATCAATCCATCATGAACTGACTGAGCAATAAGCGTTTGAAATTGGATAATTATTACCAGTCTTCCGAAAAACACTTACACATGTCCACGCGATGTGAAAATTCCATGTTTTTGTTTGAATTCGAACATGATTTCCGCTAGTGTTGAGTGTCTATCCCCAACACGAACAATGATACACAAACATAGACATGTGAAAACAAACACGATGTTTATAATTCAAGAACATCATGTACAAACATATCACCCGATGTCGCAGTCAGTGTTGCTAATGGTCACCATCGTATGACTGTTCATGGCGACGTATATGCTGTGTCATTAATGAACATCATAAAATGAACAGTCAAACAACCGTCGAACTAAAAATGTCATATGACATTTCGGCTTTTTTTCGTCCTATACATTAGATATCCATCGCCCCGTAATTAAACAACAGTGTTCACGGGGAACGCTCACCGCTGAAAACGTTCATTCAACACATTCGCACTTGATAGGGGAGAGTTCGACGGTTGCTTTGATATAGCAATCCGTCTGAATACCATCCATCGTGTATGGATGTGTGAGTGAGCAGGTGGATGTATATGTGCAGCTACGCTTGAATGCAGAATAAAGGGAGAAAAAGAATGCACACCACTGCAGTTTTAATGTCAAATGACATTAAAACTACATTCATATTATCCGGAATTGAGGAATGGTTATGAGCACGAATGGTAGAATGGAAATGGCATATTTTCATCGCTCTTCTGGGTACGGTCGACAGAAAGAGAAAACATATAAACGTTCAATTGATAGTCGTGTTTGCGGCTGTGCGTTTATTTCTGATGTGACTGTTAGAACCGAGCAATGCATTCTTGGTTACATTCGCAATACATATTGAGCCGTAACTCTTGAGCAAGGGCAGTATGTGATGGTTGAGAGAAATGTCGACCGTTTACAACACTGGTCGCAGTATTCATTGATTTCGTTTCGTTTCTTTTCATACACGGAAAGAAATTATTCATCCTAAAACATTTCTTCGTAGAATACTTTTTCACAGAAACGAACTTGAAATTTAGTTCGCATTTCAAAAATTGCACGAACTAAGAGGCTATAAGTTCATGCACCAAAATATATATTTTTATTAAGGCTCATATGGCGTCAGCCTAACGGGGCCGGGAGTTCAATATTTTGACAATATTTGCTTACAACTATGTTAGTAATATGTAACCGATTACTCGCGGTTGGCTCGAGGTTAGTATTACAAGTGTTCTCATAATTGGGATGTTGCAGTCTTCAGTGCTCTGTACGTGTGCCCGACATGGGATACTTCCTATTGGGATGCAGCTGACCGTTAATCCCCTAGTCTGCACCCCATATCTAGCGTGGTGCGTCTTTTTCGACTCGAGGAATCCAGTATAGAATGATCACTAGCCGGCGCAATCATCAGCTCGTGTAGAGTTGTCATGAGCGGTACAACCTTTGGCTCTTGTTGAATGATCAGTGGACCGCACAACCTTTGGCCCGTGTATCTGTAAAGAGTGTGTGTATGTATTGCCGCGACTAAGTAAAAGTTTATAGATCACACTTGTACATTTTGCAAGTCTGATTAAATAATCCTTGGTTTCGTTCAAAGAAAACATTCTCTGAATAGAAAGAAGCATTCTATTTTTTTGCGTGCATGTTGGCAATTAAAGTCTGGGGAGCCGACTGCATAGCGGGCGACGTCGTACAAATGCTGACCAAAAAAATAAATACCCAAAAATTAGTTTTAGATGCAACCTTCAGCAGCACACAGCAGAACCAACAGAGAAATTTCAGCGGCTAAAACACACCATTAATTTCTCGATGTTATCACAAACTGAATGAAGGAAAAAAACTAAAAGCTACACTTACATTGCACTACATATGCTATGTGTGCATGCGATTGCATCATCCTTTCTTCTCCTCTTCTCCGCTCGTTTTATAGCTCGGGTCGCGATCGTCGCGAACAAGCAGTATTGGCCATTTGTATTCAAAGATCCAGCCAAAATTGTTGCTCCCGTGGTCGAGTGGTTAGCGTCACGCCTAACATGTCACTGCTGAATAATTCAATTTTAGTACTTGTTCAAATAGCTAATCATAGCGAATGTTACATGAATTCAATATATAAATTGATGCGTGTACTAAATAATGATATCAAATGTGAAAAACTCTCATATCAATCGATGTTTATTTTGTTCAGAACAGAAAAAGAGGTTTATTTTATTTGCCCAATATTTTTGATGAAGCACCCATTGTAATGAAAGGAAAGCATTTTTTCCATGTCAACATACCAACACTCCACGCAGCGTGGACATGTTTATTCCGGACGCAGTGTTTTTTGTGAAACATGGAAGACTGATTTTCACGATGTGCTCGATTTTCGATTTTCGATATGTACCCCAATATGTTCCCGAAAGACGTAATCCTACGTCAAACTCTTGGAATAAGATTTCAACATTCAACATTCTTTGAAATGTAACAATATAGAACTTTTTCATGAACAAGTGCAACATTGCACTTCCTTTAGTTTTTCACACTCATAATGATGAAAAACCAGTTTGAAAGCTATTGTTCTAAATTTGATTTATTGAAGCATATTCGAAAGGATAAAATGTCGAAAATTGCGAAGAAATTTTTCATCTAGCAGATCATAAAAGTGAGAAGTTAGTGCTCTGAACATACCTCCTGTAACTATGCACAATAAGCTATTCAAGAAAAAGTGTATCCAGAAGCCAGTGTGGGACTGGTACGACGCCAACAATGTAAATTTCGTGTCAATAGAGATGAACCCACCCTACTAGAAAAAAAATCGGCTATCATGAAGACAGCACGTCGTAAGCATCTTAATTTTATTGAAAACTGATTGAAGTGTTCGAAATTTGAGTCAAAACGGTATTAACAAATGGAAAAATTGATCAATGAGGAGAAAAGGCGAGCTTTCGGAATGGGAGGTGAAATTACATAAAAAAATAGAAGTAAACTATCGTTTATTAGCAGACCTTTATTTCCTGAAAGTTCCAAGTTTTCTTTTATAGAATTTTATAGACGGCGTAATTTTTAAGTTGATGTATGCATTTTTTTTATCGGAACCGCTATTTGAAATTGAATAAATGAATATTCTAAAAAAAAATGATGATTTCCGGACAACCCGTCAAAATCAAAACATTTTTGTTCCTTACATAGTAAATTTCCGCTCGAGTGACGTACGGTCAGAAAACCAGGGTCTAAAACAAACATGTTGGAAACGAATGTGTTTTATCTACATCTTTCGACCTAGTCGATCCATATGTCCTGGGACAAATTGTATGCCAGTCCGCTGTTGATCACACTTTCTCTCGTATACTTCGTGGTTTCCGAAAGCAGCGGAAAATTCACATAACCAACGAGCGTCACTTTCTTGAAACCGTGGCACCAGTAATTGAAAGACGAAACATTCAAGGGTCATCAATCACTAAATAATCGTGATGGAAATGCTCGCTTGCTGTGCGTAAAATAATAAATGTACGGCAAGCTTTTCAGTGCCAACAATATACTCAGTTACCAACACAATCCATACAGTTGCAGATAAAATCAAGCAACAATGTTGCGCCACGTCTCGAAATTTTTCTTTCCGAAAGGGATAATTCATTTGTCGACTTTATCATGTAATTGATTTGCAGAAGTAATCGATCCCCTTTGTATCAGCAGTGAGAAAATAATCAAATCTACTCGAAGCTTTCGTTTGCTACGAATTAATCTCCAATGATCAAGAGATTTGCAAACACGGCGTTTACCATGCTTGCCTTACCGTGTTCTTCTTTGTTATCTCAAACCAACCATTTTGGGTTGGGTTTTCGATGGATAACTTTTTGCCTGTGTGAATTGAATACCTGCGAAAAGGATAATTTTAAGGGCCGGAATTCCGTAGAAAATCATTATTTATTCATTCGTCCGAAAGATTCCATTTGAAATTCACACCAAGCACCCTAGTTCCGTTATGAATCAATAGTCCACCCGCTGGATGCTCCTAACGATTGGGTTGGTTGTTTTTCTGCCTTCGGAAGCTTACAGAAAATGTATTTTCTCTGATGTCCTTCTTAGCATTGGGGTTCGGGTTTTTGCGGGAAATATGGATAACAAAAAAAACCAGAAATTGATGATAACTATGATTTGATTTATGGACGGGGTTGTTATTATTTGGCTTTGGAAATTTCATGTTTACCTCTACACGTCGCTGTAAAATATGGGATGCTTGAGGTTACTATATATAGCATCTAAAATGGGGATGATGAATAACTGCCGAGGAAATATATAGGTCAATATTCTCAGTTTTTATATTCAAAGTGATTTTATTTTTATATACCCGAAATTGAATTCGTGTCCATATCTAGTGATCTTTTTTTTTTTTTTTTTATCTTCACTTATTTTTCGTCGGCCTATTTCCGCCACTTTAGTGCCAATCACCGACATCAGGGAGGCGACTCCACCTGTTCCTACCTATCAGACTCAACAACTCATGAGCCGGGCCAACTTCTTTTACTTCCCCTCCGAAGGAAGACGTAACCAGAGATTTTTCGCCTCAGAAAATCCCAACGACGCCAGCTGGGATTGAACCCAGGCCGATCGGATTGTGAGGCTGTTACGCTAACCACACAACCACTGGCGCCGTCTATCTAGTGATCTAAATCATATATTTATTGTTCTGAGACATTTAGTGTGTTGTGTTCACATGAATTAAATAATATTTTTACATTATACAACCTTTTTATTTAGAATTTTATTAGTCTTGACTAATGGAAATTTATTTGTGTGGATTTCATATAAAAATGTTGTTTTTAAAGTTTGAATTCATTTAGACCATTTTCAAAATAAACTAAATGTCATATAAATGCCTTGAAGTATAATAAATATGAGTTTTATTCGAAACAATAGCTTTAATGAAATAATCCACGAACATCATGCATTTTCATCATTTCGATTTTTTGAGATTTTTAAAATGATCCTGAAAAACTGGGTGAATGTATGGTAGTAAACACATAATATTTTTATGGTTTCCTTCCGATACTGGTCCAGTGGAGATATATAAATAAAGTAACCTAATATTTCTGTATATTTTGGGTCTTTTTTTTAGGTGAAAAATACAAAACGTGGGATTCAATGACGATGTTTTATAGAGAATTTTATATGACATTGTCATTTTAAAAATTATGGAAAGCCAAGCTGTATTCATACATATTTGGCTCATAATAGGCTGACGGAACAGAAAGTTTAGGATACGGTGTGCTTCCCTGGAATATTATATTATGTTTTTTTTTTAATTTTCAACCTAGACCTCTTTCATGATTAACACTAGATGAATTCCATATAATGTTAAGATTACAACCATCTTTTCTGACGTAGGATTACGTCTTTCGGGAATATATTGGGGTACAAATTAAAAATCGAAAATCGAGTACATCGTGAAAATTGTCCAATTTCAAACGCTTATTGCTCAGTCATTACATGATAGATTAATGACATTTTCGCTTTAATCGATTTAGGCACTCCATAACAATTTTTTATCTTGAATAAAATAATATATGCTATAAAACTAACCATCGAACAATTGAAAAATCTCAACCCCTATCCTAACGGAAATACCCACTTCTGAAAGGTCGAAATTGACGACACATGCGGCGGATCTCTAACAGAGACATCAAAACCAAGCTGCATGGGGTAAATCGGCATTACAAATATAATGTTAGTGATACGATTAATTCTAGCAAATACGATTTAAATTTGGAACTTTAATGTTGATTGCTTCGTGAAATTTCATATCAATGACCGGTGGTGTATTGTGAAAAATTTGGCACACAAATAACTGTAAAATTGTATATGGTAGCAGTTGTGTTAAAAATGACTTGATTTATGAAACGATTTATTTCAATTTTCATAAATAAAAACCAAGGTTTGTTCCCGCTCGAGAACGGATCGTTTGGTTTAAACTGTCTGTTTTGTTGTGTTCATTTTCACCCAAGGATAGTTTATATATTAGCTCTACATATAGTATTAGGTGTTGCTAGTCCAACTAATATTCGTATTGGGTTGAATAAATACTCATAAAATAAAAATTATCAAAGAAAATTACTATTTCCATTTCAAATATGTTTTCTCTATATTAAAGTTTTTACTGATGAGAAAAATTGATAATTGTGTTCGGTATTGGTAATAATCTTATATTACATTGGTGAGTTTTTTGACGTAGGATTACGTCTTTTGGGAACATATTGGGGTACAAATTGAAAATCGAAATTAGAGCACATCGCGAAAATTGTCCAATTTCAAACGCTTATTGCCATTTAATCCGTCATTTCATGATGGATTAATGATATTTCTGCTTTGATCGATTTAGGCACTCCAACAATTTTTTATCTTGAATAAAATAATATATGCCATAAAACTAACCATCGAACAATTGAAAAATCTCAACTCCTATCCTAACGGAAACACCCTCTTCTGATTGATCGAAATTGAAGACACATGCGGCGGTTCCCTATCAGAGACAGCAAAACCAAGCTGCCTGGGGGAAATCGGCACTGCAAATACATGAAAGTAGCGGGAGCTTTTGCT
The DNA here is from genome assembly GCF_029784135.1 of Toxorhynchites rutilus septentrionalis. Taxonomy (NCBI): domain Eukaryota; kingdom Metazoa; phylum Arthropoda; class Insecta; order Diptera; family Culicidae; genus Toxorhynchites; species Toxorhynchites rutilus. The sequence continues at coordinate 230,542,057 of NC_073746.1, forward strand.
CCTACCGAAATGTGTTCCCTAACAGAGACATTAAAACCAAGCTGCCTGGGGGAAATCTACACTGCAAATACATGAAAGTAGGGAGAGCTTTTGTTCCCACCGAAATGTGTTCCCTAACACAGACATCTGGGTGCTCGGGGGAAATCGACATTGCAAATATATGCAAGTCGGGGCATTTTTATATTGCAAGTAAGGTGAGTGATACGAATAATTCTAGTAAATTAAATTCAAATTTGGAACTTTAATGTTGGTTGCTTCGTGAAATTTCATATCGTGTATTGTGAAAAAGTGTAAGTGTAAAATTGTATATGGTAGCAGTTGTGTTAAAAATGACTTGATATATTAGGCTGTCAAAAAAGTTCTGCGGTATTTCCTCGAGGTGTCGTTGTAAGCGCGTAGTTCTAGTTGTATTCATTGTATCGAGTCATACTATAGCTTGTTGGAAAGGTATTTTTACGCGCTATAATATAGTCCTTGGGAGGTTCTGTTGCATCCGCCGTATAGTCCGGACTTTACACCAAGTGACTACCACCTGATTTTGTCCATGGCGAACGAGCTAGGTAGTCAGAAGTTAGCCACAAAAGAGGCCTGTGAAAATTGGCTATCCGAGTTTTTTGCCAATGAGGAAGCGAGCTTCTATAACATGAAGTTGGCATCTCGTTGGGAACAAGTCATCGAATAAAACGGCGCATATTTGACTTAAAACAGATGATTATAACTAATTTTGTGAACAAATGAAAATTCAAAAAAAATACCGCAGGACTTTTTTGACAGCCTAATATGAAACGATTTATTTAAATTTTCTTAAATAAAAACCAAGGTCCCACTCGAGAACGGGTCGTTCGGTTCAAGCTGTCTGTTTTGTTATGTTCATTTGCACCCAATGAAAGTTCATAAGGCGGGAAAATTTGGAAAAGTGATTTTCCATATGCTTTACATATAGTATTAGGTGTTGTTAGTCCAATTAAAATTCGCATTGGATTGAATAAACACTCAGAAAGTAAAAATTATAAAAGAAAATTAGCTTTTTTATTTCAAATATGTTTTCTCTATATTAAAGTAACATGTTCTTACTAATGAGATAATTGATAATTGTGTTCGATATTGATAATTACCTTATATTACATTGATGAGTATTGACATAGGACTATGTCTTTGATTTCTATATAGGGGGGTCACTCTACGAAAAATGTAACGATTTATTAAGAGTTTTCAAACGCATATTACTCAAAAGGGTTATTGCGACATATGTTGTGTTATATATCATTAGACGCGTAATTTATCCAGATTTTTTTTGCTTCAAACATGAACAATGAATATAGTATAAAAAGTTAAAAATTTGACGATTTAATTGGGTATGTTTCCTTTCGATTGCACTATCTACTCGCTTCCTCCCCGACACAACGAGCCATTTTTTTGCCTAAATTCGGGCGTTGGCTCATAATGTGAGTTGATGCGTAAAATGAATTATTCTCCATTTATCGATAATAGGCATTAATTTTATATTATATTGTATGTTGTCCAATCAATTTGTGCTCAATTCATATTTTTATCGTGTAGGTCTCACTACTAACAATTTGTGTAATTGTGGTCCAGGATGTCATAATATCGAGTATGTTGTTTGGTTATGTGAAATGCAATAAATGAATTTAAATGGTTGCTGATTTAGAAGATCGAAAGGGTATACCAACGTAAATCAGATTATGATAGCTTGAGTAGTCGCGATCTTACAGGGCTATAAAGTTATTACAAACAATGTTCCGGACAACGTGTTAACGAAGGAGATAATGCTATTTTTATCTATAATATATTTTTGTAGTCATAGATTGATTTGACTCAGGCTTATGTAGCTTATGTATGTCTTAACTATTTAGACATGTGTTTAAAAATGATACATGATGACTCTTTATCTTCTGCTGCAAGATTTAATAAACAGAAGAAAAGGGTAGTAATGTCTTTAATTGTATTTTTTTGTACATTTTTGAACAGAATACGATACCGAATTCTACCACGTTATATCATCTAACCCGTTGAGAGGATACAAGTACATACATGAAACGGTTTTTCCAAGGCATCCATTTGATATATCAAAAGAGAAAAAATACAGATTTTGAACAATGAAAAACTCAATTTAAATGCAATTACTACACACAATCACAGTCCTAACGGCCTTCTCCGGGGCCACCAAATCATTATCAAATAGTTTAATTCTTCAAACATATTCAAAATCAATAGATAGCCTAACGGAATTCTACGTCAACTACGCGGTCGTGTCTCAGACACAACCCTTCTGTGACTTTTTTTCTTTATTTCATCCATACATATCATAGGAGGCATCTCGTCCAAGATCACAGAGGGTGGGTTTCATCATATCTCGTCCCACTTCAGTATCTTTTATCTGAAACGCGCCATCCAACGACTGTTTATCATCCTTCTGTCATCATGACTCGGTAAACACTGGTGGAGTGAACAAACAATACCCAACAACGAAACAAAACAGCCCTTTTTAGGGCCACCAAATCATTATCAAAGAGTTTAACGATGTAATACTTCAAACATATCCAAAATCAACAGATAGCCTAACGGAATCCTACGTCAACTATGCGGTAATGTCTCGGACACAACCCTCCTGTAACTTTTTTGTCCCCATCTAATGGTTCATTTTTTGACGATATGGTCGAAAATTCTATGAGGCGAAATTTGTCATTGGAAACGGCTTTATTGTTCAATGATTGGGAGTACGCATAGTTGTCCCATGTTCCAAAAACAGCAACTGGTAAGAACTGATATTGTTAAATGAAATGCGCAAAGTTCCTTTCACTTGAATCAATCAAGCTTGATTACGGGCTCAAAAATTCATGGTTGAAAAGTTATGCCTAGAATATCAACATGAGACAATTGAACATGGTGTTGTAATAATTCTGATGGCTGCTGTCTTGGTGCACTCTGGCCTTTTCTTCTCCTCTCTAGAGAACGTACATTATCTTTTTTTTTTTTACAAATCGTGTACTCCCAGATAGTGTACGTGATTCATGGATGATATTGGATATTGTCACGTTTCACTAATTTCACAGCGAACGAATTATCATGATTTGCATACCAATCGAATCGGAAATTCTCTTAGATTTGTTCGATATGCTATACATTTCAATTCGATAATCCCTGAACGGTTGAAATTAATGAAAATCCTGAATTTTGAAACATAGATACACACCACATTTATTTAGATACAGCGTATTTTTCATGGAAATATGCTTTCAAGTCCCAGTGGGAAAATCTTACTGTTGTATGTTGTGGGATTCGATCCCACCTCAAGCGGAATATAGGAGTTGAAGTGTTTATTTGCTTTTTTTACTGAAGTAGTGAAAATAACTAAATAACTAAACAGTTATTTCAAAAATCTCGATGTATTCTAAAATAATATGAATAATATGACAAACAAGTGGAATGAAAAATATATTCGTAGTTCTACGTCGAAAATGCGGTCGTGTCCTATATACAACACCTTACAATTTTGTTTGAAGCTGGGAACCAACAATATGTTTTGTTCTGCTTTTCCGAAAGATTATGCATAAAAACATCGTTTTATAAAAAAGGGAAATTTGTCAAAAAGTACCCTGGGACAACTATGCGTAGAACGTGAGAATACTGCATTCACTCAAACCATTTTTATAGAATACATGTCTACATGCCACTCTGAAAGTGATACCTAAGCATCAACCACTTATTCTGGTATAAACAATCATTGATAACGCAATTTATTCTTGATGTTTGGGAACATTGGATGTTTGTTTGGGAAATGGATGTTTTCACCGAATAGGCGGTTATTTGAGTATATTTGTGAGAGCTTGCATTGTGATGGTGAAGAACGATTCGTCGTTTGGAGCTTTTTTTTTCTTATTTGGCCGGAAATTTATGGCAAACAAATTGTTGTGTGCAACTCCGAATTGACCATTATTTTTTTTTCCATAATACTCAGACGGCCATTTTTTTGGAAGTACTTCGAGCGCGAACAAGTTTTGTTGGGCTATTCCCGCTTTCAAAGCCCTTACAGTCGACTGATCCATTCCACGTTTGGTTTTATGAGGCTTTAAACTTCTTCAGTTCATACGCGTCCTGATAATGGCCCTTGTGGAAAGAACTTTACTCCATTCTCCTCCCTCACCTGTTTTAAGAACACTTACAGTGGCTCGGTCTGTGAGACAGTATGCTCGAGTGTAGTAAAATCGTAGGTCATACTAATAAAAACTCAATGATAAATTATTCTATAAAATGAAATAATTTATCATTGGCTAGGGTAGTTTCAGAGAACAGTCTTTCACTGTAACTGTCACTAATTACTGCTACAGTTGAAAGATAAACTATAGCAAACATTTCGAATCAAGGGTACTGCTTAGATTTTGATGACCACCAAAAGTAAGGAACGTAAATGCGATCGATTCGAAATGTTTTCGCATAACAGTCGATTTCGTCAGTAATGGATATTTTTTTGGAAACTGACTATCATTTTCATTTGCCACTTCGTTGAAACTGTCAAGCTTTGCGTGTGAGATTTAATTCAGTTTCATCTCTTTTGCTTCGTTAATTTGATTTGTAGTGAAGAGAGTCTCAGATTATCACCCCTGAAGACAGTTCCAATTTTTCAAATCTCGAAAGAAAATGATTGATTGAAGTTTTTTGCTCGAACTCGTAGTTCCTACCCCTACTCGACTAGTTTAAACATTATTTCAATATATCCGCAAAAGTTTCATAATTGTAATAGAAAATCCTGCACTGTTCAATATGCCATGCAGAAAACTTGATACTCTATTAGAAAATATTCATCCTATGCGGATATTTCATAATTCAAATTTCCTTATTTTTATGTAAAAATGCGTTTATTACTCCCTAAAATTGAATTTTTTTTATTAGCTTCATGCACACATGCAGTTTCTCCCAGTTTCGTATTTGCAGATAAAAAGGGCTCGAAGGATGCCGGATATTCGGTATCCAGTCAAACTACTATCCGTTTCATCACTAATAAGAACTATCTATCGTAAATATTTGCCTACGATTATGTGAATTGAATTGAACGGTCAATTCGATCCCTGTAACTATCGCACCGAGCAAATTTTCGTATTTTGAAAATCGATAAAATCTCATCGAATCGAGTTCTTTCTCGAACGTGTTGCGAATTGCATATTTCGAAATGTTGTTGAAATGTCTCTCAAAGCCAAATATTAGGAATGCAACAAGCAAACCAAACAGCTCGAAAAGTTATGCGACAGTTTTCACCCGACTGTATCTATAACAGCAAAATAGGGCTAACGAGAAACATTCTGTTCAACTAGACTCCATAATAGGGCCCAGTATGTAATTTTAGAAATTTTTAGTTTCTCATTCATCATTGTTGTTCTATCCATGACTAAATTTTTTGAAAGAAATTTGCACAATTAATCCACATTACTCATAATAATTTTAAAATAGAAATAATAATACTTCATAAACACTCGAATTCAAATGTTCCAAAAATTTATATTTTTATTTTCGATATTTTTTTATACCGGATGTGTCCAGCATTTTCAATTGGTCATTTGACAAATGATATGCCTGGAGAGAAAATTGTTGAAGTTGTTCCTAGTGACCTTTTTTTTCTTTTATTATGGTCGAACAACAATATAATATAACTAACTGTAAGGACAAAAATATTAAAACGGAAACTTTAATGAAAAATATCTACTCTTATAACTAATATGTTTTATCGAGGTTAGCATAAACACTATATAAAATGATAACGGCAAAAGATGGAGGGGTATTTTTGCATTGCGTTTGGAGGTGACACTATCCTAGACCAGCTGGCGAACCCCTAAGAATACCTACGCGGGCAACCGGTAGATCGCGGACTACCGTTTGGACATCCCTGGTATATAACATGTCGATCTTGCATTATCAGTTCTCGCGCAGCATAAGTGTTTTCTGACAGAAGAGCTTTTTCGAAATACCTGCACGAGGTTCATCGCGAACAACAACCACGATTTAATATTCATTACACCGGCGACAAATAGTGCCCTTTTGAGGTGCTTCATTGCCAAATTCCCTAAATTTATTTTTCTTTTTTCTGTATTTTAGTGGCTATCAACACTTTTGGCTGGTTCGTCACTTTACTTCCATTTTTGGAAGTATGTAGGGAGTGGGAATTGAACTCGAGACCTTTAGCGTGAAAGGTATGGATGTTATCAATACGCCAAATTTCCTCCATTTTTTTCTAATTTTGTTTTCTGAATCATAAAACATCATACTTCACCTATATTAGCTGTTAAGCAGCTTTTCGAGAAGACAACTCCGATTTTCAGTCATCACTGCATCTTATTTATAACGTTGCTATATTATTTGCTGTGAATAACATTGTTCTCGAGTGTGATTTCTTCCATACATAAATAGCTCACAAGATCAACCTATCACAGCAAGAAAAATTGTGAAAAGTTCATCCTGATTGCTATGTGAATCAGAAGTTCATCTGTCGTCTGTCATTTTTTCACCCATCGTCCTCCAATGAACAGTGTAACAAAATCTGGCAGCCCACATCTCAATCGATGGGGTGGGATGTTTATTGACAAACCCCAAACGGGGTGGTATGTTTACCATTGCCATTCGAATAAACTCCACGCCACTAGGCGCTTGCCCTACGCCCTGTAAATACCACTCGTTGATAGCAATCTAATTTCGGAAAACTTTTTGTTAAAATGTCCATCTCTCGTGGAAAAAAAACTCATAGAGCCGATAGGAAAGGAAGAGACCATCCTTCCGACGATTTATGACTACATACCTCTCGGTGAGAAACGGTGGGAACGTTCATGGAAGCGTACACAGAGAAAAAATCATCGCCGCCAGAAAACGACAAATCGTATTTCTCTTCTAATCGAACGTGATGGTGAAAAAACGTTCCTCTTTGACGTTTCCGAACCATATGGTAAATTGAATGACGACAAGGTGGGGCAAAGCTCGACGAAGAGATGGAATAATCAACAGTGTGAATGGCGGGCGTACGACAAGGAGGGTAATACGAGTAGCTTCCGTCGTTTTTTTTGCTCGCTCGTCGGGTGGCAGTGGGAGGGAAAGTTGCTCGAAAACAGGCGTGAGCAGAATATTGTAGCAAGCCTTTGGTGTTTCATTTTTCAGTGTCGGTAGGTTTTCCCTAGAGTATAGTTATGGAAATGTGCGTGGTGCCATGTTTGATTTACACGTTGGACCATTGCTCGCATATCAAGTTCACTTCAGGGTAAAGCATGTTGGAATATTTTATTGGTTTCTACTTCCAATCTTTCTTTCTATGGACCCTTTTCGCACTAATCCATCTCAAATTATACGGGGCGGCTGGGTTATTCTTTTGGGATCTCTGGGAATTGGTTAAGCTAGTGCTGTATCGAATTTTGCTCCAAACAAAGAACATGGCTATTAATGATATTCGATTTGTTTCTATTTGATTCAAATCAATACTGATTTGTGACCAAGGGTTCTCATTCATTCATACATACAAATATTATGAGTATTCACGAGGTATAGAATACATCGTCCAACGCTGAAAGCATGTCATATGGAGTTTTTTGATAACCGTTTGTTTTGAAAATTGTCCTCTTTTACTGGTACACATTTTGTTACTGATAATAATATCCAGTATGTTTGAGCTGTTTTCGAATTTTTAACTGCTGAAAAAGTGAATCCTAGTGAGATTCATCGTTGTTTACAGGCTGTTTATTGTGACGGTACTATTGATAGGTCTACTGTGAATCGATGGTAATGGAATTTCATGATTTCCAACCTGAAAAGCCAAATTGTTTACAAAACATACGGCGAAAAAATTGCCTCAGACGATCATCGTCGCAAACTCGTCGAAGATTCGATTCAAAATCATCTCAAGCAAATCACTCATGGGCGTATCGTAAACCAAATTGGAATATTCAAGGAACGTATTGGCTTCATTATTGAACAATTGGGATACCGTAAAATCCGTGTACAATGGTACCCTTTTGACGTGGGACTACGTTTAACGGGAATATATGCGGCGTAATTCAAATTTTCCGAATGCTTGCAATGATTTCGAATGCTTATAACACGAACATTTCTCAATAGATCGGAAAGATGTTTGCATTAATTGATAGGAAATATTTCAACGCATCTATCACAATTAATAAAATGCTAATTTTGTATGAGATAAACAATTGAATAACTGTGAAATGTCAAGCGTTATTCGAACGCCCTAACTGCCACATTTTGATTAGCCCGATTCACAGTCTCCGCAACACAGGCTTCAAAACCAAGGAGTTTGGGAAAATCTGCATTGCAAACACATGCAAGTCGGGGGTATTTTTGTTCCAACCGAAATGTCTTCGACTAATACGGTCTTCAAAATGTGTCTGGGGAAATCGGAATTGCAAATACAGGCATGTCGGGGGTATTTTTGTTCCCACTGAAATGTGTTTCCCTAACACAGTCTTCAAAACCAAGGTTCCTGGAAAATCGGCATTGCAAACACATGCCAGTCAGATGTCAGGGGGAAAAGAACAAATTTATATGCATATAATACAATACAAAATATTTTTTATCGATTCGAATATATAAAAGAATCGATTATATAAGTTATCAACACCACAGATGAAACTCCAGCATCGACCAACGTCAACGTTAATGTTCTAGCGCTTAAGTAAACACTTAAGGATAAATATCCATGTGGTAAATGCGACCGACGAAAATTATGCAGCAACAGAAAAGGACTCGGGTTGAGGTAATAAAACGGCTACACGAAAGAAGGAACGAAACAAACCAGAGATAGGCAGATAGGTTAGATTGTAAGCTAGCTTTGTACATGAAAGATAAAATAAAATTAGTCTTGTCGTAACCTTAACAGGAGCAACATAGCTCACTAGTTTTAGTTTTCATTATCCGAAATTCTTTCGTTATTTAACTGGCGCAGTCGTGCGGATCGATTTCAGCTTAAAGTGTTCGCGAATCGAAAAGTGATAGAGCAACAGTGCGTTCGCGACTGAATATCGTGAATTAGTTATCCTTATCGAGACCGGACACAGCCGAAGCCGTCGTTCCAGATTAACGTAAGTAACTTTAAATTATTATTATAACATTGTTTTTAACGGACGGATGCAAGTTCTTTGTAACTCCATTCCGCCACCAAACCATAAACCTTACCAATTAAGAGGGACAAGCCCGAACCAACCGTAAGCGACTCCTTAAATATCACAAAAGTGTAAAACTAATATAAAAAATAAAACGATAAAAATCCAACTAAAACTCAGACTTAATTACTTAATTACCTAATTAATAAGTGCTGAGTGCTGACACATAATTTATTAACGTTTATAAGTGCCTAATAAGAGTGTGAAAATGAACCCTGAAATGACAGGTACAAGTTTCACAATTCCTGTAAATACCCAGAATAGTGACTGCATTGCCCAAACGAACGAAATGTTCTGCAATGCAGAAAAAGTGCGATGCAAACGCCTCAAGCCATAAATAATTTGCCATCCTTCGACGGGAATTACGTTAAATTACATTAGAAAATCTACTACCTTTCCTTAATATTATGAAAGACACACCTTTCGAAGAGATCTGGTTGCAGTCTGTTCGTGCAAAGATCACGGGAGACGCAGACCAAGCATTAGAAATATATGGCACTCCGCTTAAATGGAGCGAAATTAAGGCAAACTTGATTGCCTATTACAGTGACAAGCGCGATGTTGTCACACTCACAAGGGAGCTATTTCAGCTCCAACAAACGGGCACCCTAGAAAAATTCTACGTGTCAGTCCAACAAATTTTATCGCTCTCAATCAACAATACGAGCATCTCAACAGCAGACACGAGCTTGCGAGAAGACCGTATAAAAACACATCAGGAAAATGCGTTGCAAGTTTTTCTAGCAGGGCTTAAAGAACCAATAGGGGGCCATGTTAGAGCCCGTCAACTGTCAAAATTGAAAGAAGCATTTGACGCCTGCGTAGAAGAAAGAAATTTCCAAAACGGGCATGGATTAAACAAAACTAAACATTATCGACCCGCTAAAATATTTCCTCTGGCACCGCAACGTCCCCCGAAAACAAGATATCAAAATCAAATTTGGAATCCACAATTATTCACCACACGTTCCCACCAATCAAGATCAATTCCACGTTTCCCACAACAACAATATCACCAACAACAATTTCAACAATTTTCTCCAAAATATTTCTATCAAAATAACAATAATATCCCTCCGCAAAATGTCTTTGCCTCTAAACCGATTCAAATGACGAATCCCATTCCCATGGAAGTTGATCCTTCTATAAAATCAAGACAAGTTAATTACATGAATAGGCCAAAACATCAATTTAATTATCCACAAGGACCCATAAATTACCACGAAGGTATAGAACTATGGGATCTTCATTCTGCAAATAATCCATATAATTCTTACCAACACTATGAATCTACACCTAGCATATCTAGAGAACCAACACAAGCAATAATAAAAAATGATAAAGATGAAAATGACGAAATAAATTTTCATCTAATAGAAGAAAACGATAATGAAGGATTAGACAATTTTTTTTATCCCATTTATTTATTTAAGGCTCATTAGCATAGACAATTTTCTTCCATATATAAAAATTTAAACGAGTAAAGGACCTTTGAAGTTTTTAATAGATACAGGTGCTAACAAAAACTACATTAGCCCAAAACATGTAAACCTAGACAAATGACGCTTCACTCAAACAATAAATATTAAAAATATTCATGGTTCTCATTCCGTGAATAGATTTGCTAAATTTAATTTATTTCCAAACGAAAGAAATTCAATTAAACAAGTATTCTACGTTTTCGATTACCATGATTATTTCGATGGCCTCATAGGCTACGAAACATTACGCTCATTGAAAGCTGACATTCTAACGACGAATAACGAACTGAAATTTCCTTCCAGTGTAATAAAGATTTACAGAAAATATCCTGATGCCATAACCACACATATGAGTTCGAACAAAACAAGATTTGTTCATCACACTATCGAGGAAAGCAAAGAAGACTTCTATTTAGAAAATGAAGTTCCAGTCTCAGCTGACGGCCTCTCCACTGTACATCAGCAAATAAATCGTAACGACGCTGAAGGAAGTACTTCTCCTGAATCAAGCTATAAAATCCTCTCTTCTGACGATGCTACAATGCACTCCGTTAACACTGACGATTCGGCATGTATTCCTCTCACGGAATCACCGCTGAATAATTTCAGTAACCAAATAATTCTGAAAATAGGAACAGAAGAGAAGGAACTCATCCATCACTCATTCTCGGGACAAGAGCCCCAGCAGTTATTGTTGCTTATCAAGCAATCTATCAATCCATCATACGATCTATAAAATCTATCTGTTGTTTCTTCCAATGTATCTGTTGAAGAATCGTTTGAAAACTATCTTCAGATCCACAACCAAGGAGAATGCAGAGCCCAGTGTACCGAGACGATCCACTCTTGAAGAGGGAGCAGTTATCAACACCACAGATGAAACTCCAGCATGGACCAACGTCAACGTTAATGTTCTAGCGCTTAAGTAAAAACTTGAGGATAAATAACGCCATGTGGTGAATGCGACCGGCGAAAATTATGCAGCCACAGAAAAGGACTCGGGTTGAGGTAATAAAACGGCTACACGAAAGAAGGAACGAAACGAAACAGAGATAGGCAGATAGGTTAGATTGTAAGCTAGCTTTGTACATGAAAGATAAAATAAAATTAGTCTTGTCGTAACCTTAACAGGAGCAACATAGCAGCAACTAGTTTTAGTTTTCATTATACGAAATCCTTCGCTATTTAACTTATATATAACAGTCCATGCCAAACCGATATAGTGGTTCTCATATTTTCGTAAAAAGTGGTAACTTTGTTCTTTAGCGCAAAACATTAGACCCGTATTTTTTATTTTTCTTTATTAGGGTGTCCATTTCCATTTTAAGGTGGTCCGAAAAATCATTTTTTCCACATTTTCTCAAAAATGACTTTTTTCAAAAATTCATAACTTTTGAATCACTGAACCGATTTAGATGATCGACATATCAAATTGAAACCAATGGGTTTGCTTTTTGCAAAAACAATTGATTGTAGTGGTTGTTTTTTGTTGTTTTCATAGCTTTGGACTAGAAGGTACCTTTTTTTTTAGTTTTTCCTTGAAAGCTGAAGATTTTTTGCATAACATATCTCAATATCAGAGATGCTATTTTTTTCGTTTTTGAAATATGATTGGTCAAAGTTAACCGGTGGTCCAAAAAATTATTTTTCCCATTTTATCCAAAAATTACTATTTGCAAAAAAATCATAGCATTTGAAATTCTGAACCGTATTAGATGATCGAACTTGCGGGATGATTGTACTCTAGTCGCACAGGTCTAGTCTAGTCACATAGGAATTTAGAACAATGACTTAATAACTCAATGACAAATAATAACTCGAATAGGAAAAAAGCGCCTCTGATATCAAAACATGTTATGTAAAAAATCCTCAGCTTTCCATAAAAAATATATGACTCCCTCTATATTTAACCGATAAAACTAACTCAATCAACAATTACAAAAACAACAATCTGAATTTTTCGCAGAAGTGATATTTTTTCAAAAAATGCTAACTCATAAGCTTCAATTTGATATGTCAATAAAAAAAAAATATCGGCAGTAGTTCAATAGTTATGAATTTTAGTAGTGGCAAAAATGGGGAGAAATTTTTTTTTCGAACCATCGATTAACATTGAAAAATCATAACTCAAAAACGAAAAAAAAGCATCTCTGATATCGAGATAAGTTATGTGAAAAATCCTCACCTTCCAAGAAAAAAAATAAAAAAATATAGCGCCCTCTAGACCAAAGCCATGAAAACATTAAAAAACGACTATAATCAATAAATACGAAAATAAATTTTTTTGATAATCTAAATCGGATGAGTGGTTCAAAAGTTATGAATTTATGAGAAAAGTCATTTTTGAGGAAAAGTGGAAAAGTCGGACCACCCTAAAACAGGAATGGTCACCCTAAAGAAAAAATAATAAAAGGATCTGATATTTTGCAATAAAGAACAAAGTTACCACTTTTTACGAGAATCACTATATCGGTTTGGCATGGAATGGCTGTACACTCTGTCCAACTTCTATACGACTAGGTGATGATCTTGCTACTTTGTCTTCTGGTAAATACACCATGCTTCAATTTATATTTTAGTGTGTAGCTATTGGTGACTACCATACATTGCATGACTTTCATATGTGTGTGTGCAAGCGCTGAGCGTAAACGAATGTTTTTTGTATTTTTCAAGTGTCAAGTTTCTATAAGACCAGTTGCATCTTCCGTTGTTTCAGTGCTTTTGATCAATAAATCTGGGAAATGCCGAAGGGAAAAGTGCTCACGGAGAGAGAAGGAAGACAAATCGATGCATTTCACCAAAAAAATAGTGGTATCAGAGAAATTGTTCATCGGATTGGGCGATCCCATTAAGTAGTGCTCAATTATTTGGCGAATTCTCAAATATGCGGTAAGAAGGAGAGAGCTTCACGTAAATCGATGCTCTCTGACCGGAATTAGCGGGAAATAGCTAGAACAGCTTCGAATACAGGTCGGACTCGATTCTATACAGACTCGATTATATGTGATTCGATTATGTACAATTCTGGACTCGATTATATACAGTTTAAATTTTTTTTTTTCATTTCAAATATGACTTGTTTCAAGAGAAAATGTAACCGTTGAACGTTAACGTGGAATTTAAGTGGCTATTATATGTACAGTGGGGTAAATATCGTGATTTTTGGAGGTTTTGCTTGAGTTTTCACCAGTATTTACTTATACAGGTCGGACTCGATTATCCGGAATTTTAGACTCGATTATCCGGAGTATTTTATTTTTGATTTTCGGAAATTTTGAATAATTTGTATAATAATTCTATATTGAATAGCTAACGTGGATATAAAAAAAAAGGGCTTGACTAGTAGAATGCAGTTATTTATGAAAAATGCAAATCCAAGATGGCGGCCACTACAAAATGGCGGATTTCATATTTTATCAGAACCCCATCAATATGGGTTTCAAATGAAAGGGCTTGACTAGTAGAACACAGTTATTTATGAAAAATTCAAATCCAAAATGGCTGCCACTGCAAGATGGCGCCATATATATTTTTTCACAACCCCATCAGTATGGGTATCAAATGAAAGGGCTTGACTAGTAGTATACAGTTATCTATGAAAAATGCAAATCTATGATGGCGGCCACTACAAAATGGCGAATTACCTATTTTCTCAGAACCCCATCAATATGGGTATCAAATAAAAAGGCTTGACTAGTAGAATACAGTTATTTATGAAAAATGCCCAAAAATGTATCAAAAGAAAGTTCTCGACTAGTAGAACATAGCAGATAATGAAAAATCCAATTTCAAGATGGCCGCAGTCCCCAAACAACTAATTACTTTTTGAATGGTTTCATTCAGCTTGATCTGTTTCTATGTATGTTTGAATGTTTGTTGGGTTGTCCCACATTAATAGAAAATTGACCCCGTTTCTGTTGAATGGTTGGTCTGAAATTTGGAACATACATTTAATTCTACTGTCATTATAAAACTGCGTATTCCATGATCTTGAAAAATTCAATTTGGCCGCCGTAAAAAAATGGCTGAACGGCTTGATTAGGAAAATACACTACACTATGAACAACATAAATTGGAAAAGGTCGCCGCCACAAAATGGTCGACTATGTAATTTTTAATCCCCTCAATATTGGTATCAAATGAAATGATTTGACTAATAAAATACAGTACAAGTCGGACTCGATTATATACAGACTCGATTACATTTGATTCGATTATATACAATTTTGGATTCGATTATATTCAGTTTGGATTTTTTTTTATATTTTTAATATGGCTTATTTCTTGAAGAAATGTAACCTTTCAACGTTGAGGTGAAGTTTAAGTGGCTATAACATGTACAGTGGGGTAAAAATCGTGATTTTCGAAGATTTTGCTTGCATTTTCACCAGAAATTATTTATATCAATATTGCTGCCAAATTAAGCACGATAGAAGTTGTGCGTCGAAGAACAAATTGTGGAGCGGTTAAAGAACTTTATTTTAATTGACAGAAACAATCTAGTTTAATAAAAAAATTTATAATAACACATTAAAAATGATTAACTTTGTGTGTGAGAAAGGTGTTTTCTGACTTTATGGGGATGAATCAAAAATCAAATTCCTCTTTTATTTTCAAAAAACGAAAAATACATGCAAAAAAAAAACAAATGAAGAAAAAAAATTGTTTTGACTCGATTATCCGGAGCGAAAAAAATCAATACTCCGGATAATCGAGTCCGATCTGTATCTATATTGCAACGAAACTAAGAAAGATCGAAGTTGGATGTCAAAGAACAAATTGTAGAGTAGTTTGAGAACTTTAATTTGATTGATAGAAACAATAAGGTTCGATATTTTTGGGATAAAATTCATAATCTCACATTAAAAATTAATTAACTTCAAAATTTTCACTTAAAAAAAAGTTATTTGAACCCACTAATTTAGGTGCTCCACTACTATATCCTATACTGAATTTTCTCATCTTTCAAATTAAGGCAACGTACGCAGCGTACTTTTTGGTGTAGCTAGTTTGAGGCAACGGAGTCCGAAACAAAAAAAAAGTTCTATAGCTCTGTCATTGTTGAAATTTGAACATAGGGTAAATGATCTTGGTTTGTCCAGTCGAAAATATGATCATGGTTTGCCCACTTTTTTGAATGCTCTAATTCAGCGCTCCTGTGTCAAATAAGGCCTTCGAATGTTTCGAAACATATAAATGAAATTGCCTTTTACATGATTTATAGTAGTTTGATAGTATATTTTTACAAAATCACATGTTTTAAAAGATTATAAAATACACCTTCTATTTGTGTCAATGCGCCCCTCATTCGAGCTAACTTTTAATCGATCACCAGATGATTATTTGGCACGTATTCAGACCTTTTCTGGATTACAACACTTATAAATATTGTAAATATCATGCTTGCTCACCATTTGTATCGGATTTACATAGCTAAACCAGTAAATTAACGCATTTTGATGAACTCAATTCTGATCATGAGTTGTCCAATTCAATAATGTTGTTTTGTCCACATGATTTCTATGGCAACCGCTTGGTGCGCTGCAGTTTGTTTATGTTTGTTTATGGTGTGCTTCGCGCATAGCAGAAGTATGGTTTTTCTGTGTTGATTGTGTTGAGCCCAAAGAAAAGGCAATATTCTGAAAAAAGCCTAAATTATGAATGAATCAATATGATGACAGTAAACTCAAGCAATGATAAATGCAACATCTAATTGTGAATTCGAATGTTTTCATTCAAAAATGGAGATTTCTAAAACCGGACAAACCATGATCATTTTTTTGGGCAAACCATGATCAGAGGTGGCCAAACCATGATCATAATTCTTCTTTAAGGCAAATCGTTAAAAGACATAAAAAATTGAATAATTTCAACACCTTATGGTAGTATTAGCAACTAGATACTTGGGGCTTTTCAACAAACCCAAACTCGTATCGATTATGTGTGATTTTCATGAAGAAAAATCGATTTGCATTCACTAGTTGCGTAAAAACACCCCAAATTGGACAAACCAAGATCATTTACCCTATGCGTAAAAGGTTTTTTTTTCATCAAAAAAACAAAAATATAAATTCTGAGAGTTTCTGGAAAAAATATTTTTTTCATGTGAGAAAGGTGTTTTCTGACTTTGAGGGAATGAATCAAAAATTAAATTCTTCTTTTATTTTCAACTAGCTGACCCGGCAAACTTCGTCCCGCCCAAAATTTGTTTTTTGACATCCGGCGATCCTTTTTTTGGTATAGATAGAAGAAGATATAGGAGTGCGTTTCATCACATTAAAATCCATTTCCAGTTTCGAACAAACATCAATTTCGCTAGCGCAAACATCAAATGGACTAACAGCACTTGTCAATATGTAATTGTAGAACATATGGAAATTTAATTTTCCGAATTTTTCCTATTTCCTTCAGAGTTTACCGAAAAATTTCAAATGTCATGTTTGGAGGAGTGTCATACCATCATAGAAACATTTCTCATACCCAAAAACCCTCACATCCCAAATTGTGCTTGATTAGTTCCCTAGTTATGCGAAAGTTTGTGTTTCGTTTGTATAGCAGCCCCCCTTAGAGAGGGGGGTTGAGTGTATTCACCATAGAAACGTTTCGTGCTCCATATGCCTAATTTGGTTTCATTTGTTTGAATAATTCTCGAGTAATGCAGAAATTTGTGCTTCATTTGTATCGCAGCCCCCTCCCCCTTAGAGAGAGGAGAAGGGTCTCAAACTATCACGAAAACCTTCCTCGGCCCCAAAAACCCCTAAAACCTTAGAGAGGGGGTAGGGGTATCTTACCACCATAGAAATATTCATTGCACCCTAATACCTCAAAATGCTCAATTTGGATTCACTTGCTTGAATAATTCTCGAGTAATACAGAAATTTGTGTTTCATTTGTATGGCAGCACCCCCTTAGAGAGGGGGGGGGGGGGTGGAGAGTCTTACCACCATAGAAATATTTATTGCACCCTAATACCACAATATGCTCAATTTGGGATCATTTGCTTGAATAATTCTCGACTAGTGCAGAAATTTGTGCTTCATTTGTATGGCAGAGACATGAGAAAATATCGAGAAATCCGTTCAGCATAATTTGGTAAATAGTATTCCAACACGAATTTTCCAGGTTATTGGCCGATATGGCTAGGTTTCCATTTATTGACATTCAAATCAGCCGATCGTTTTGAATGTTTCATTGATAATATTTATGAATTTTGAAATAGTCTTATAGAAACTGAACAGCTGAAATTTTCATATTTAAGCACAATAAATAAACAAACAACACTTTTGAACGAAATTGACGAAATTTAAAAAACAGATCGGTGACTGTCATTTCTTTGATTTTTATTCGCCTGAAATGCCATGGTGCAATCAAAAACTGAGATTTCCGTTTAGATAATGCTTGACATTTTTCAATACTTAATAGTTTGTGTTAGAAAATATATAACATTGTTTATTGTAATAGATGCGTAGAAATATCCCTAATCGATTGATATAATCTCCGTAATCTATCAAGAAATGGGTGAATGGTTAGGGTTTTTTTTATTTCATTCTTAGGTTAAAAAAGCTTTAAGGTGCGATTTAAATAGAACCTACTATCGAGTTAACTATTTACAGCCATTCCATGCCAAACCGATATAGCGGTTCTCCGATTATCGTGAAAATTGGTAGTTTTGTTTATCGCAAAACATTAGACCCTTATTTTTTTATTTTTTCAGTATTCCATTTCCATTTCAGGGTCGTCCTAAAAATCAACTTTTCCAAAAATGACTTTTTTTAAAAAATCATAACTTTTAAACTTCTAGACCGATTAAGATAATCTACATATCAAATTAAATCTAATCACTTGATCTTTTTTGACAAAATACTGTATGCAGAAAATTCGAATACTGCTCCCGTTATTACTGATTGTTTTCGTTTTTAAATGTTTTCATAGTCTTGAAACCAAAGGCGCTTATTTTTTTAGATATGTATTTTTTGGGAAGCTGAGGATTTTTCACATAACATATGTCGAAACCAGAGAGTTATGTTTTTGAGTTATGATTTTGCAAATTTAACCGATGGTTCGAAAAATCAATTTTTCCTTCTTTTTTCCAAAACAAAAATTCATATTTTTGGAAAAAAAAGTAAAAAAAAAAGGTTTTTCGGACAACCTTAAAATGGAAATGGTTACCCTAATGAAAAAATAAACAAATACGGGTTTAATGTTTTGCGATAAAGAACAAAACTATCACTTTTCACTAAAATCTGAGAACCACTATATCGGTTTGGAATGGAATGGCTCTTTACGCTTTGCGATAGTTCATTCAATTTTTATATGGGTGTCGTACTATTCGGAATGAATTTTCCTTGATAGAGTATGCACCACTACATATATCATGTAAGATTATGAAAGTTTAATAAGATCTGTTTATTTCTCGTGAACTTTGGATTTATATTTACTGAACAATGTGTTTCAATGTTTTTTATATAAAAAAAATATTTTATAATTCACCTTCACACGAGAATCATCTAGAAGCCGTTCAACCAATTTTCGTACAAATTGTCGTACTCTTCCCATATTCATATTGTGATTTATAATAAAATTTGGTTTGCAAACATAAACGGTGTCGCCTTGCTTCATTCTTTTTACTATAGTTGTTGTGCCGATGTATCGCAGCTTAGCATCATCTTTCCACGCTTTACACGATTATTAAATCTTTTGTTTATAATTAGTACCGTTATCTATCATTCATAGAAGCTCCATATTAACTCAGGAAAATGTTAAAATTAGTTAAGAAAAATTGTAAACATATAAAATACGTTCTTGATGAACGGGAGGGAGTTTTTAAAAAAGGGAAAGAAAAGGTTTACAAAAGATTACGACTCACCAGTTTAAGCTTCTGACCAAAAGTGATTTATTTCAATTTATATTTCCCTATCGTTGCCCTACTAGCTACCAGTTCTCAGCTATTTGCTGCGTCCGCGGGTTCTCGAGTTACTTTTGCCGCCGTCCGTTGTGATGACACCGGTCGTTTATGTCGTTCGCCGAGACTAGGCTTCCGATTTCGATGACATCGTCAGCGCCCGTTCTAGCGCGTGTAAAGATGAAGCCACCGCTTGTTGTTGTTGTTGCAGCTCGTTCAGTTCTAGGTTGATTCTATCAGCTGTGACCTTGACTTATATATTTTTGAATAATGTATAATATTATTATGGTTCTTTGCTGTGATGGCTGAGAGCAGACAAACCACCGCAAATGGTTGAAAATGTTGTTTTTGACCTATAAAAACGTACTCGGGTTTTGTAGGCTGTACCAACTATCATTTATAGATTTATCTATTTTTTCTGTCTACACTCGAACATACAATTATTGTATAATCCAATTATGTTTGGTGAGAATGGGATAAACCGTTTCTTGTTTCGAAATAAAGAACTGTAAGATGGGTAGTTTTTCAGTATCTTACAAATAATATCTTTGTTTTTACGTTTTCCTGATCACTTTGTATTGATTGTGATCTCGAACTGTATACCATACACAGGATTTCATCAACAGAAAGATTTTTCCTTTCCTAATTTCCTCATCATTTAAATAAGTTCATGAATCGCTGATGTGAAGTACAAACACAATGTCGAGAAAATTTTATGATTCCTTTCCAGCAAATATAAACACGATTTCCATTTAATTTTTATCGAAACTTTTGGATACGCATTAAGCATGCATTTGAACTGTGATTGTTTAGAAAGACAATCACAGTTGAAGTCGGATCCCATATTCAAATCTTCGGAAAATAAAATTTCAAAAGCCGTTCAAATTTGTTTTCATAGAATTAATCGCAATTTGGTATCGTTGAACGTGGCGTTACCATATCATTTGTAAGGAGAAAAAGGTGTTTTCATTCATAACAATTAGACTTTTGTTTTGTAGCGAAATGTTTCATTTAAAGTGCCTTCATTCAATCCGCTTGAAGGGGTCGAATGAAAAAAAATCCTGGACATTTTTGTCTGTGCTTTTTGTTTATTTCAGCGATTTTTTCTTCGAACATCATCACATTGATATAGATTTTTGAAGCAGCGAAGCAACGAAAAATAATTTGCATTTCTTTCATAATATAAATATATTATCATCGTGATTGAATTAAGTGATTGGTTAAGATACATAGGATGTATAATCGATCAGATATTAACATTAAGCTTTCATCGGACATTCATCGAAAGCATCGAAATTTTAATTCATAATTTAATTTTCTCAGAGTTTCACCAGACAAAGAATTTGTACATCGACTATGGGATGGATCCATATGATTATAGGCCAACGTGTTTGTTCTTCTCAAAAGGGTGAAGCCATATTCACATTATATACTACTGAAAGTTGATTTTGCATATTAGTTGACGTTTTTAATTATCTTTCATCCAGCTTTTTATCAACCTGGATACACCGTTGCTTTGGGTGCAGCGCATATGAAACCGAAAGATGAAACGTAATTCGGATAAAGCCGATCCCAGAAATCCCTTCGGTCCACCATTTTTCGGAGTATCATTAAAAACGCATGAATGGAAATCCGCCCTTAGATATAATTTTCATAATGGCCGCAGTCTCTGATTATCCCAGTGACTATGAACACAAAGGAAGAGTATATGTGTTCGCTGGTGTTCTCTTTCCACCGCCGCCCACAAATAAACGTGACGAAAATTGGTTTTGAGGCCTATGTTCGGCGAAATGAGATAATGTACCGTATATTACCGTACAGTACGGCACGGCATTTTATTTGGGTTTTTGATGATGATGAATTTGCTGCGGTTTGGAAGTGACGCCCGACTATGTTACGGCCACAAATCAAACTCTGTTTTTGAGTGGTTGCTGACATTCATGGAGGCTATAGATTAAAAAGCACATAGCACATAACATAATCCATAAAAAAAAAGTCGTATTGAATGTCAATTGCTGCCAAATTGAAATTAAAAACTGACTCCCGAATTCACTTCATTCAGTACTGAAATATTTTCCTGTGGCCATGAAAAAGACCTATTATAAAATTAGAAACAACTCTTACTATCGTAAATACTAATTTTTTACATCAAATTTCATTGTACTTCATTATATTGTATCATTAAATGGAACAGCAGTAAAATATATCGGCGTTTGTTTTCGTTGGAATCGTAGAGTTCTGAGAAACCAATTACTTGATAAATTTATTGCACTATCGATTACGTTGCCTGCGGATTATACTGCGAAATCGACATTGTTGAAATGATATAGAGATTGCTATATATCATTTTATGTTTAATCTCGATGGAATGAGCAGTACTGAGTAGCATTATCGCATGATTAACTTAACAGAGTTTATAAAAAATGAACATCATATTTGATTTTTTTTCTCTTCACTCAAACTGTACAGGTTATTTCCCATTGCAGTCGGAATACTGCTTGGTGTGGATATGTTTAGACGTACTTTTCTGCACCGCCAGCATCATGCATCTGTGCACTATTTCAGTGGATCGATATCTTTCCCTACGTTATCCGATGCGCTTCGGGCGGAACAAAACCCGGAAGCGGGTGGTGCTGAAGATAAGCTTTGTATGGCTGTTATCAATCGCGATGAGCCTACCGTTGAGCCTTATGTATTCGAAGGTAATGTAATTGATTTTCCACTCATTCTGAGTATTTTCCATTCTCATCATCACGGAAGACAGCACTTGTGAACAATTGATTTTTTTTAATTCCAAAGAATCACGCTTCAGTCTTAGTGAATGGCACTTGTCAAATCCCAGATCCTGTCTACAAGCTGGTCGGCTCGATAGTGTGCTTCTACATTCCACTCTGCGTAATGCTTATTACCTACACACTAACGGTTCGACTATTGGCCCAACAAAGTCAAAATCTCGGCGGTGCAGCCGGTTCCGGCGGTTGGTCCAGTGGCTGGCTCGGTCAAGCACCTGCTCTGGATCGTCGGAATACTTGGAAAAGAATCATCAAGCTGAGCATACCCTCGACGCCCAACCATGCGCATTCTGCTGCCTCGACTGATACGGAACTCTCGACGTTAGACAATCACGACCTCTGGTTACTGGAGACAAGGTAACAATTGATGTTTTCATTCCATGAATAAATTAACTTTTTCTCCAACCCTTCAAAAGCATCCCTCACCCGACACCATCCACGATGACCGCATTGCATCAATTTGGCGAGGAAATGCTGAAGCTTTCCCGCGGTTTGGAAAGCGTTAATAATAACAGCAGCTGCTGTGCCACTCAGAGTAGCGGCGGTGGTTCTTTATTGCCACCTGCACTGCAATCCGATGGTGAAAATGGGAGCAACAACAGGAATTCTTGCTCTGGGAAAACTCAATCGCTTAGGTATGTACAAGGTCAGTTGTTAGCTTCAGCTCACACAACCATAGCGGAATAAATTACTGTACTGAAGGTTCATGTTATCAAACAACATAATTCGAGTGGCTTTTGGACATCGTTCATTGTTCGTTTGTTATTAAGTCAAATAAGTACGCCCTCTATCCTTGATATGGACTTAGAAGTTTTTAATTAGTCGCGGTGAAGAGCAGTCTTGATTGCACTTACCGTACGTGGCACTTATAGTGGTTTACGTGCATGTATGAAAAAGATCAGCTACGACAAACTCATGGATAAAAAAAGAAATATCATTACATATAGATCAATAGTTTCAGCATTTCAACCATGTGGCATTATTAGTCTCCCGTTTCGAGGTCATTTTCTTCGTTAGGTTGCCACATCTATCGTTTGCATTTTCACTCTGTCTAAGGTACAGTCTTTCGAAAAATTGAGTTTATACATGTTCCTTGACGATACTTTCCATTTTTTTGGTATAAAATATTATCGATTTATTACATTTATTCTTTTGATGCATATTAATTACTCACACATTGAACTAGCTATACGCGCATTAGAATTCCACGAAAAGTTTTTTGGCTAATTATTGACCCTTAAAAAATTAAAAAAACAAGAAGTGGGTTATATCTGTGATATAACCGCAAGGTAGACGTAGGACTACCGTTGGCTCGGCAATCATTTATTTGAAATTGGATCTGAAACAATTCTTAATGCATGAATGAATGAATATTTTGAAAAATTGCTGAAAGTTTTTCTTTTAAGTATGTGGATGGATGAGTATAAGTATGGAATTGTTATAAAAATAAAATTCAACTCTTTCGAGTTGTAAAAGCAACTGAAGATGTTTGATACATGATTAATTTTTGTTTTCATGAGAATGACGCCATTTCACGGTGAAAACGAAATGAAGTCTATATAACCTTGCATAAAATTCATTTCGTTTTTATCGTGATGAGACAATTTTTCATGGCTGTTCCATGCGAAAGCAGAACAGAAACTGATGCTATTGTATTGCATCACGGGACCACCAAGTCGAATGAATAAATGGGTGCGAATAGTCCTTCGCTCGGACGCATTCACACACAAACAAATGTTCCCGACTGTTCCATGCGAAAGCAGAACGGTGCGAATATTCCTTCGCTCGGACGCATTCACACGCAAACAATTTTTCATGACTGTTTCATGCGAAAGCAGAACAGAAACTGATGCGAGTGGAAGTACTCACGCTTTGCGTGTGTCCGCTATGGTTTCCCAAACACTAATGCAAGTGAGCAAAACAAATCACAGCTCGCATGTATGTATTATGACGGTTTCTCCAGGTGCCAAGATTTTGCGTCCGTGTTCGGGAACACATTGCGATCACCAATCATCAATGAGCTAGATTATTATGATTTCAATAGCTTGCTTTCAAAACAATTTTTAAGCTATTGAAACGATTTTTTGAACCAATAAGTGACAATCATATAATTCGTTGACATTCTATCTTTCGGATGAAGTGGTTATTATACCACACATATACTGTCCGGAGAGCAGGATACAGGAACAATCTGAGAGGTCGTGTTGGCTGTGAAAAAGTTGGCATCAATGAAGACCTAAGACCTAACCACACCTAACAACATTTCAAAGGGTAAAAGCTTCTCAAAAATATAAAAAAACGATTTTTTTAACCTTCCAGACCGAGGTCCCACTAGAGATAAAGGGAAAAATAGTTGAGAATATGAGAGGTGGAGAATATTACAGGGTCCGGCAATTGAACTGCTACATTACTTCAACAGTAATTATTACGTTGCACAGAAAATTGTATTTGACGACCCCTCGTCAGTTTGTTTACATTGTGTCTTAGCTGCAAGTGGATGTATGTGTTACTTTTGAGATCGAGTGTTATCCGCAAATATGGATATCGAACAGAAACGTAGTGCTGTAATTGCCTTGTTCCTAGCTGGCAAATGTCAGAAAGACATAGTTCGTGAGCTATCCGCTATACCTGTGTGCAGAAGTTTTGTACACCGTACAGTTAAAAGATACCTGGAGATCGGAAGTACCAAAAAACGATATGGTGGGGGACGTCAAGCTACTGTGGTGACATCTGCCATGGTGAAGATCGTCAAAAAGCGCCTTAAGAGAAATCCTCGATGTAGTGCCACTAAATTGGCGAAGGATCTCAAAATATCGGATCGAAGTCTCCGTCGGATCCTGAAAGATAAACTACAGACCAAACCTTACAAAATCCAAAAGGTTCAAGACATTTCGATGAGGCAAAAACAACAACGGGTAAAAAGAGCGAAAGCGCTGCTGAAGAGAGCCGCGGAAGGAAGGTTGGCGAGTATCGTGTTCACCGACGAGAAACTCTTCACCGTAGCGCAGTTCGTGAATAAGCAGAACGACAGAGTTTGGTTGCCAGAAAGATCGCGAACCCATGCTGACGTACTGACGGCGACCAGGCGACAGACACCTGTGATGGCCGGACTCCGCTGGTTTTTGTCCCTGAAGGAGTGAAGATCAACCAAAATACGTATCGGGAACTAGTTCTATAGAATGTCGTCGAACCGTGGGCACGTCGTCATTTTAGTTCCAGAGGTTGGATTTTCCAGCAAGACTCGGCACCGGCGCACAAAGCGAAGAAAACCCAACTTTGGATTGCAGAGCATTTTCCAGGGTTCATTGCGAGTTCGGAGTGGCCGGCGAGTTCGCCGGACCTGAACCCTATGGACTTCGCTGTCTGGAGTATGTTGGAGGCCGAAGTGAAAGTTTGGAAGCCCTGAAGCGACATCTGTCAGCAGCCTGGGATGAAAAACCAGAAGAGCATCTGCGGGCCTCTTACGATGCGTTCCTCGATCGTCTGCGGCGAGTGGTTAAACTCAAGGGCGAATAGGTTGAATTGTACCAGTGAATTTTTAAAAAGTAATTTGTTTTGCAAGATTGATTGAATAAATTTGAAATAAATTTTGTTTGCTTTGATCAATCAATATCTGTTTGTTTCAATGTAGCACTTCAATTGCCGGACCCTGTATACGCTCAGTTCGATTCTCGCGAGAAACGCAATGCCGATTTTTATTTTTCGGCGAGCTGTAATTAGCCGAAAAATGGTTTCGTTTTCAGTGACTTCTTGAAGCCAATTATGGTTTTTCAGTTCTTCAGTACAGCTGAAAACATTGCATGAAAACTTGCGGTAACCTTTGGTTTCATCGTGAAGTGAACATAAGATGGGTTAATATGGGTACAATTCAGACGCTGTCCAGATGCAGGTCGTTTTGACGCTGTCTAAACAGGCTAACGTTGGTAGAGTTAGCTTTGATTTTTCGCTTCATATTTTCGGTACTAAATGAGAGAGGAAAAAGCATTCTCGTTAATCTTCAGAGACGACCAACTCTGTTATCTCCGTGGAAAATTCGATCCCTAGCCCAATGCACAATGGTCCAGGAGATGCATTTAAGTGGAAATTAGCATTTAGAGCACGACAGTTATTCTCTAGAAAAAAACTGTCTTAGACAAAGTTGTTACTCATGATAGAGCGCTCGTTTTTATGTTGTCAAAAATAGGGTGACCAAAATTGTCGATGAAATAAAAAATCTAACTTTCTTATCTTTATAGATAGAGGTAAACATAGTTCAACAATGTTATAGCTCCAATTATTTGAGACATCTTTGTAGAACAAAGTTTTTCACTATCTCTTGAAATATCCGATATAGCGCCCTTTTTCTAAGTTACGTTAGGGTCACCATGAAAAAAACTGTTTTTTGCTCTAACTTTTATGTTTAAAATTTTACATGCAAACTGTCTTCGAAAAACTTTTAGAGCTTACTAATACACACATTTTTCGATGCAGAACTTGTCAAAATCTCAACTTTACTCAAAGTTATTGATATTTTTTTCCCAAAAAACATGCTCTTTTTATTTGTTTGTCATTCTTTCTTGGGCAAAGGTAAACAAAGTTTATTGGCGGCATTTGAAAGAGCATATTTCACTCTACATGATATGTGATTTTCAAAACTATGTTATTTTTTGTGTTTGAGTAAATTAAAATTGAAATCATGAGTTTTTGGGTAAAAAACCATCAATAACTTTGAGTAGGATTAAGATATTGGAAAATTCTGCATCGCAAAATGTTGGTATCTATAAGCTCTAAAAGTCGTACGAAGACAGTTTTGATGTAGAATTTGAAATATAAAAGTTAAAACAGAAAAAAACACGTTTTTTCATGGTTACCCTAATGAAACTTAGAAAAAAGCATTAAATCGATCATTTTAAAAGATAGAAAAAAGCTTTGTTCTACAAAGTTGTTTCAAATAAGTGGGGCTACAACATTGTTGAATTATGTTTATCTCTATCTATAAAGATTCTTATCTTATCTTATCTTATCTTAGTTAGATTTTTCATTTCATCGACAATTTTGGTCACCGTATTAACATGATAACATAAAAATGAGCTCTCTATCATATGTAACAACTTTGTCTAAGACAGTTTTTGTCTAAAAATAAATATCTCCCACAAAGTTGTTTTTAGCGCCTTCTATCTGAGTTGCGTTAGGGTAACTATGAGAGAACGGTTTTTTTACTCTAACTTTCATATTTAAAATTCTACATCAAAATGGTCTTCGTACGACTTTTTGAGATTATTGATGGGTTTTCATTTCGCCGGAGGTTTAGCTCTTTTTTTGACGTAGGACCACGTCTAACCGGAAGATATAGGGGGTGAAATGAAAATCTAGGCACTGAACAAGTAGGAAAAAATGCAAGATTTGGAACGCTTATAACTCGAGCATTTCTCAATAGATCGCAAAGGTGTTTGCATCAATTGATAGGAAATATATCTACGCATCTATCATAACGAATAACATTTAATTTTTCTTGAGATAAACAATTGAATAATTGTGAAATATCAAGCATTGTCAAAATGCACTATGTGTCCATTTTTGATTGGTCCATTTTGTGCTCCTCAAATCGTACCGACCAAAACGGGCAACCACAGCAGCAGCGAAATCCAATGAAGCACGATTGGAAAGGAAGAAGAAAAAAATGAACGAAACATTAGTCGCAGTCTCACACATGCGTAATTCTCGAGCGAGCCAGACGATCATTCTCA
This sequence comes from Toxorhynchites rutilus septentrionalis, assembly GCF_029784135.1. Taxonomy (NCBI): domain Eukaryota; kingdom Metazoa; phylum Arthropoda; class Insecta; order Diptera; family Culicidae; genus Toxorhynchites; species Toxorhynchites rutilus. Next base: position 230,570,125 of record NC_073746.1, read on the forward strand.
TCCAAACCGTACACCACATCGTTTCGCATCACATCACATCAACAAACTAACACAAGCAGCCATGTCTGGACATGGCAAAGGAGGAAAAGTGAAGGGAAAGGCAAAATCCCGCTCGAACCGTGTTGGACTGCAGTTTCCCGTAGGTGTATTCGCCAATTGCTCCGCAAGGGTAGCTAGGCCGTGCGCGTTATTACCAGTGCACCAGTCCACCTAGCCGCCGTTATAGAGTTTCGGCTGCCGAAGTGATCGAGTTGGCTGGCAAAACTGCTCGCGTTTTGGTTCGGTGGACATCAAGACAACAACAGGTAGACGCAAACGCAATCGCAAAACGGCAGCAGGTAGCAGAAGAAAAGAGTTTGTTCTTTATACAATCTGCTTTGGTGGCAAATCCAGAACAAGGCGGCATCGAGGGCGTTCGAAATGGTTTTTTTCAAAACCACGAGTACTAAGTTTTCTAAATTGGAACCATTCCATAAAACACGGCGCTTATCAGGGCCATTAAACCTTCCAAAAAAGAGTTTACGAAATACAGTTCAATGCTTTCTAAAACAATATCCAAAATAATAATAAAACACAAATTGATTTTTTTGCCATCGCTGCCTATTAACGCTCATTCGTTCGTTTCGTTGGACTCGCCCCTTTGGCTGAGTCTGTCGATTTGTCTCTATCCTGTGAGCGTGTACCGCTAAAGTACAAAACGCGCGGATCCACTGAAAAATATATCATTCTTTTTCAAACCGTAAATCAGTGTGGTTGTAGTGTGGCATCGTTTCACATCACAATATACCTAATAGCGGTTATAGAAATTCGGCCGCCGGAGTGCTCGAGTTGGCTTGCAAAGCTGCTCACGACAATAAGAAAACCCGCCTACAGAACAGAGCACATTCGGTTCGGTGGCAACAACTAGTTTCAGCGAGTGGAAAACGCAATCGCAAAACGGTAGCAGGTAGAAGAAGGAAAAAGTTTGTTTATACAGACTGCTTTGGTGGCAAAACCAGCCAACGTAAAACACGGCGCTTTTCAGGGCCATTAAACCTTTCAAAGAAGATTTATTAAAAGTTTTCACAATACCAATGCATTGCGTGACATAATATGACACAATACCATAATATGACACATATTATGACACAATGACATAATATGACACAATACCAATGCATTGCGTGACAAATGACATAATATGACATATAATATAAACTGATTGATCATTCAGTTTTCACAAACCCATGCATGGTTTCAGAATAATAAGTGGCTTCAAATTACAACACATTGTATGCAGGATGGCATTAACGATTTTTCTCGGTAGCAAGAACTGCTTTCTTTGGTTGATAACTGATGTTGAAAATTGACTGACGTTACATCTGCATTGTATAGAAACATAACTAAGGAGCAACATGATGAGCTATGTATTTCCTGCTACTCTGTTCTTATTTTAAAGGACTTTAATCCTGTGTTAATTTACTGTTGCTTTTTCAGAACGCTTATAGCTCGTTTAATTCTCGACAGATCGTAGAGTTCGTCTCCAAAACCTCAGTTCTTTTTCATTTCTATTTACTTTGTTTGCGGAGATACAAATCTTACAATTCATTCGAAACCACAGTTTAAGGTACGGTAATGTGCTCAATATTAAAATATATGATAGTGAATGAGCTGATGACCACCTATGCATTCCCTATCACAGCCATCATTTTGATTGTACGATATGTGCATACGCCAACAGATTCCCGGCGTTGAACATTTAATAAGTACAAAGCCTTCAGAAATAAAACAAGAATCAACTATGAGATAGTGAGAAAACATTGAGAAAGTTTGTAAAAAAAAAGCAAAAACACAACACAAAAGCTTCTTTTCAGAACCGCCAACATGTTCATAAAGAGTAAACAGTAAACTAATCCATTTTTCAGGTAGATAGGTAGGTATTCACGTAGGAGAAGAAAATAAAATAATATATTTAAAATATATATTTAGCAAAAGCTGTCCCCTTTGTATGGTCCTACGTCACTCCGGTTATGTCCCCGACTTTACCCACCCGTCTTTTTCTGAACTAGTTTAATTTACCATAGGTTTTTAGTTTCGATGTTAGTTTTACTATGTGACGATTTTTCTATGTGATGACCTTAGGTAGTGTAACATTCATGTTTAGATATAAGTAACATCATTGGGGTCTTCGCAGCCTGTTGATGAATAGACAATAAACAAAAGAATGTGGAAGTTTTAGGGTTGGTTAGACAATCCACCCCCCTCTCTAAGCTGCCATACAAATGAAATACAAATTTCTACATTACTCGATAATTAATCAAGCAAATGAAACTAAATTTGGCATGTGGATGTTATAGGGTGCAATAAATGTTTCTATGGTGGTTGGACACTCAACTTCCTTCTCTAAGGGCGGGTTGCCATACAAATGAAACACAAATTTCTACATTACTCGAGAATTAATCAAGCAATCGAAACCAAATTAAGCGTATGGAGGTTTTAGGGTGCAATAAATGTTTCTATGGTGGTTAGACACACCACCCCCCTCTGCTGCCATAGAAATGAAACACAAATTTCTACATGACTCGAAAACTAATCGAGAAAATACCAAATTTGGCATGCGAAGGTTTTAGAAGAGAGAAAACGTTTCTATGGCGAATACACACTGCCATACAAATGAAACACAAATGTCTACATTACTCGAGAATTAATCATGCAAATGCAACCAAATTAGGCATATGGGGGTTTTAGGGTGCAATAAATGAGTTTATGGTGGTTAGATAGTCCCCCTAAGAGAGGGGTTAGGGGGGGGGCATACAAAAGAAACACAAATTTCTGAATTAAAGGGTGTGTCACATCAAATTGCATCACGGAAAAAACGCTGTAGAAATTTAATTTTTAGGAATTATATCTTCAGCTTTCGCTTATAATCAGATAAGAGTGTATAGATCACGTTGGCCATGCTTCACTGTCAATTTTTCGTAAATTTGGAAAAATGTCGTCGAACGAAAAAGAGCGTCGTGAATTAATCCTGCGCACTCATTTCGAGAATCCGGAGTTGTCACATCGGGACATCGGTAAGATGCTAGGAATCGTCCAATCCACGATCAGCAGAGTACTAAAACGATACTTCGAGAACCTAACCATCGACCGGAAGGTGAAGAACGGCAAAAATGGACGCTCCGTCAGTGAAAAAGATCACAAGCGCGTAGTTAAGCAGTTTAGACGTGATCCGAGAAGTTCGGTCCGGGATGTCGCCAATAAGCTGAATTTGTCAAGTTAATTCGTCCAGCGGACCAAGCAGCGGGAGGGCCTGCGTACATACAAGGTTCAGAAGGCTCCTAACCGCGACGAAAGGCAAAACATGGTGGGGAAGACGCGAGCCCGGAAGCTGTACACCGAAATGCTGACGAAGCCGCATTGGACGACGAAACCTGGTAATGGACGACGAAACCTACGTCAAAGCGGACTTTCGTCAGCTGCCGGGCCTGTTGTTCTTCTCCGCAGAGGACAAATTCAGCGTTCCGGAGGAGATTCGCAAGCAGAAACTATCCAAGTTTGCCAAAAAGTACATGGTGTGGCAAGCGATCTGCTCTTGCGGAAAGCGGAGCGCCCCCTTCGTGATGACCGGCACGGTGAACGGGCAGGTTTACCTTAAGGAGTGCCTACAGAAGCGCTTACTACCACTATTGAAGCAGCACGAGGGCCCGACCATCTTCTGGCCGGATCTCGCTTCGTGCCACTATTCAAAGGACGTGTTGGAGTGGTACGAAGCCAACGGGGTCACCTTCGTGCCAAAGGAAATGAACCCGCCCAACGCGCCGGAGTTTCGCCCAATAGAGAAATATTGGGCGATTATGAAGCAGGCCCTCCGGAAGAACCCAAAAGTTGTCAAATCGGAGGCGGACTTCAAAAGAAAATGGATTTCTGTTCAAAAAAAACTACAACCTGACGTTGTACAGAACCTTATGGACGGGGTAAAGAGGAAGGTGCGAGCATACGGACTTGGGCTCGAAGTATGAATAAAAAGAAAATGCCAAAAGTTGTTTAATAGTTTTTATTTTACTGTCTAAAATTTTCAAAAGGATTGGTCTACGAATTTCTACAGCGTTTTTTCCGTGATGCAATTTGATGTGACACACCCTTTACTCGAGAATTAAGCAAACAAATGAAACCAAATTAGGCATATGGAGGTTTAAGGGTGCAATCAATGTTTCTATGGTGGTTAGACACTTCACCCCCTCTCTAAGGGCTGCCTTACAAATTAAACACAAATTACTCGAGAATTAATCAAGCAAATGCAACCAAATTAGGCATCTAAAGGTTTTAGGGGACACAAAACGAATAGACACTCCTCCCGTCTCTCTCAGTAGGGAGGGGGGCCGCCATACAAATGAAGCATACATTTCCGCGAAAACTTAAAATGTTTTAAATATAATTATGTAGTTTTTTAAACACGTCCTTCTCAAATGTTGGTGCATAAAAATTGAATTAATTTCATAGAATTCATATTACAATTTACGACCATAGCGAGAAGTATTCGATCAAATGCCGACTGCGATTTCACTCGAACGCGAGAATTTTTATTTTTTCAAAATATCCTTCAATATCCTTATCGATTTAAGTTATATATTTAAAATTAATTACGAAATAGCCTATACCTCGACAGTAAATGTTTACTTAGGATAAATGAGTCCGATCAAACGTAGTCCTCTATCCATCCACAAACAATGTAGATAGAAGATTACAGCGAAAAAAAATGTTATTGTTCAGCCTGGGAACATTTACATCGTTGGATACGAAACACAAATCCATCACTTAAATCCAGTGACTCTAGGGGATGGAATAATAAATCACATTTGTGATATGGTCTCTTCGGTGCCTCATAAGGCGTGTGAATCGTGGTGTCAGTGCTAACCACATAAATTGTGGTGGAAGCCTCTGATTCCGTTACCATTCGAGCCGGTTCAAGTCTGACTCTAGCAGAACAAAACACAATGAAGCTGTGTTATTTGGCATCTGTATCTCCAAGTGAATTCTGACAATAATGATGCAAGTAATATTAAATAGAGATGACGAATTTTCTCAAGGTCCGTTGGCATCACTGAGGAATACTCGTATGTTTGGCTTGAGTCACCAATCAACCAACTGCCGTTTGTGGCAAAGTTATTCGTTACCATTTTCGAATGGGAGCAGAAGCCGCATATTCATTTGAACCATGTCTTATCCAAGATGATGTAAAAAACTATAAGGCCGCAAACTATATTTTTCACGGAAAACATTCTCGCCACCCAAAACGGAGCATAGATTCATCATCACGGCTTGGAGACTCTGGTAGTAATAAATCACACGAAAGATGTGTTTGTCTCGATTCATCAATTTGTCAGTTGTCGAAAGTGGTATACACGTAAGGGAAAAGGGGGGAATTTGGACCACCTAAGCAAATTTCCACACCAATACTGTCTAAATAGAAAATGCCACATTGTACACTGAGCTATACTTGTTTTCTCTCAATCAATAATGTTTAATCACTATATCAAGCTTCAAATTACCAAATATATCATGAAATAAAAGAGATGATTTTTGGACATTAAAATTTGATGCGGGGTGATTTTGACCGTCTGTGGGGTGATTTGGTTCTGCGTGTGTTTCATCGAAAAAATCATACTTATGTTTATGTAAAGTATTTTGGGATGATGTTACAATCAGTAACAGTGTTCTGGGATCGATACCAGGTGTCTTGGCCAGATTCCAGACCAGAAAAATTGGATTGAGAACATCTTGAATTCTGCATGGATATTTTCACTGCTTTTCGAGCATTTTCAAACACTTTCGATGCTTGGTCAAAGAAAATCCGTTCCTGATGGCCCGCGTTGCTCTTTCAAGGTCTCCCTTCTTCCAACTCTGTCTGCCCATCCTTTTTTTGTAATTCAGCGGCATCTGAAATCAATTAGACCGAAGAAAAGCCTCAAACCTGAGGATTATTTCACCCCACAGAAACGTATCCATATCACCCCACACAACATGCAAAAATTAAAATGCAATTAATTCCATTTATTGTTATCAAACTGACAGTTTCGCTGCATCAAATTGTTCCTCTTATGTAGACGAATCGAACGTTACTGCACAATACACGAAAAGTTTGTTTAATCACCGGGAAAAACCTTCAAACCACGATCGGAAAACGCACATTTTTTGAAAATCAAAGTGCTTGTTTCCTTCCACCTGTCGAATTTTACCAAAGTTTTTTTACGTTAGGTACATACGGTTCAACAATAGAAGGAGATGACATTATAAAAAAATCCAAGTTGAGCCGTACTTTTCGAAATAAAGGGGTGGTCCAAGTCACCCCGTATGTCCAACTCACCCCGTGTTACCCTATTGAGCATACAGCGGCCGTTCAGAGTGATTTGAGCAAACTGTATCTGCAATCTGAGTGGAAAGGATTCAGACAATGGTCCTGACATAGACAATTGGTACAGAACAAGGAAAATAAATATACTGACGCTCGAGCACTAAGCCTTTTGGTTGGTTCTTTATTAAAAAAAAAGCTTTACAGTTTCTCAAGGATTATCCTTGTCAAATGAAAACACAGGTCAAACACCATCACGTATGATTTGGATAGTAACTTCTTTTGACTCATACTGATTATTCTAGAAATGAAACTAGAATTAAAACTCATTAGTATGAACATTTGGTAGCACCAACAAGAGCCGATTAATGAATGTTTGTGCTGAGTGGAGGATCAAATTGGACTTTTTCAAGATTAGATGCGGATGAACCAGGAAAGTTTCAATTTTTTTTTGCTCTGGGTAATCTTTTATTGTCGTTACACAGTGGTCCCTCAGAAATTCTAGGTGGCATTAAATAGAAAAATGAAAAACAAAGCCTGACCGAATGAATGTTCTAGTTTTGTTCTATAACCTTCAAGGCATCTAGTATCACATATGGCAACTGTGTCCGTGACGATTTTCGTTGCGATAACGACGTGGCAGTGAACCAGTGTAGCGATAAACACGCATGTTTTTCAAATTTTGCAAAAGTGCTACAAAATACGTTAAAAAATAATGTGATGGTGTTCTGGATAGAGAATTTTATACTGATTTCGAATTTGTATTCTGTTTTAAGTTTAAAATTTTTTGAAGCTGTGAAATGAGTGTATAAAGAAAGAACATTTTCTACATTGAATTTATACAAAAGTAGACCTACAAAAAATTCTCCAAATACCTCCAAAGTTTTTTCTAACAAAATGTCTTCCTTAGGGTCCCCTCTACACTTTTTCTTTATGACTTCTGTCCACTTTCGACCACTTTGCGAAAAAAATGCCAAAAATATTTTGATACCTCAAACGTGTTTTTCGGTTTTTTTTTAAATTGTATTCCCTCTCCCTGACCCTTTTTTTTGGTTTTTGGGTAAGAAGAATATTGAAAACGTTTTCAGGAAGTTTGAAAACATATATTTAGACACCCCACACGTGTTTTTTGCAAAAATTTCAAATTTTATCCCCTCCCTCAGCCCTTGCTTTAGAGTTCATAACCAAAATGACTCAAAAATAGATTCAACACCTTCGAAAACCCCCGTACACAAAATTTCAAGGCATTTTCATTCATTTTTCTAATTAATGACATCTAGAATTTCTGAGGGACCACTGTGCGTCAGAAGGCATATATTACACTGCCGTCAGCTAACTAAACTTATACATATTCCATTGGGCAGGATGTTGATAACCATTTGCTTCGATACCGTTGGAGGTTCCAATAGTATACGTTTGATCTGCATGAAAAATCCGAGACTGAATGTTTCAAATTCATCAGAATCATTCAAGAATAGCTGCGGTACTCTTATAAGATGCAAAAAATTCAGAGTGAAATGTGCCGAAAAGTGAAAATAAAAGAGCTCGTAACGGGTTGAGGTCCCTTAGAGGTGAATCAACCACTTTAATTCAAACAAGTAAAGTAGTCTGGAGTCAGTAACGGCAAGGCAGTTGCTGCAAGTGGTCAACTCAACTCATGAAGAAATTCTTACCGTTTTGTGAAAATGCGATTTCAGTTCCATTTTTACTCGATTTGGTTGCACGGGATCGAAAACAACAACTGTATGTAAATATAAACGTTCGCAGAAACATACTGTAATCAAAAAATTATTTACGAGCTAAAAACCCTGTCTACTTCGCTAGACGGAAAAATCCACATTGCACGAGATTTCCTGGAAAACAGAAAAGCAGCGTATGTGAAAGGAAGTACTTTCCTCTTTAAGATTTGAAGCTCAGCAACATTATCTGCAAATTTGCTCAAGGCACAAGGAAACAAACGTGTATGCTCTGGAGTTCCAAAACACGAAACGATATTAACGAGATTCGCCAAATCTAGCGTATTTCTATTTTTGGTATGTATGCTTCGTAAGGAAATTAAACAATGAACCAGATTCCTGTCCAACCTCTCTGAGCAAATTCCTATGTTACTGTTTTATTCGCGAAACAAATATTGGCTGTAGGCTTTCACCGGCGCGTTAGAAATCGTATTCCTTCTCGTCGTTGGCTCGCGTGGGTGGAAGGTTGAAGGAGAGAAGTGAACGGTATTCATACCCATCTTTGTAATATTTCCCTGTCGGTGATTGATCACATCAAGTTTCCCCTGAGAGGAATAATGGTACTTTGAAGAACACTTGGTGTAAGAGGAATCAAGTAATAAAAGAAATTAACTATGTGTGGGTTGTGATGGCTTAATGACTATGTGCTGTTTAAATTCGTAACATGAATTACGGTCACTTCCTACAATGGAAAAAAAAGTGAAATCCCCATTAATCAAGCAAAATACTCCACCACCAATTAATTCCAACCATTACTCAAGATGGACTTACAACTTTTACTTCTATACTAGAACTTTCTTATGAGGAGAAATTTATACAAAAGTACATAAATCTTCTCGTTGAGAATATCACGATATCACTCTGTTTCAACCTGGAGAATGATACCGCAATGCTTCAGAATCCGGATGGCATTTTACTCCGGAAACTTTATCATTATAATCAATATCAACCCAAAACCCTAACATCATTATCATGTTGAATTAATATGACTGATAGTTACTATTGAAAATCAAAAATCAAAACGAATAATTGTGTTTCAGAAACCCATGTAGAGTCGAGTGATTAAGGGGGACTCCTGTGTAGAAGGTCGAAAAATAATGGATTTTCGTGATTTTTTTTCGGATGTTAGGAATAAAGTGATATGTTCGGGTATTTTGGTTATTGTTTAATGTATATTTGAAGATGCATTCTTCATTTTTTGAGTGCACGAATAATGATTATTACGCTGTTGACAGCGTAAAAGAAAAATTATCCTTCAGTCTTAGATTAGACATATTTCGTGAGATAAATCAAGGCCTAAGTCAAGTTCGAAAAAAATCTTGAAATTTCCCACATCGATTTTGAAAAAGCAAAGAAAAAAGAAAATTTAAATTTTACTTTCAATCGAAAATTTCTCTGTAGTTAAAATTACAGGAATCAAATGAAAACCAATTGTATTTTCCCTGATTTGACAATAACTTAACAATACTAAATAAACAAGACCATAACCAGAAACAAATCGCTAAAGGGCCTGGCCGGGTAAGGGAGTAAAAAGTGCCCCCAAACCAAATCACTAGCTGTATGGCAAATATAGTAAAGGATATTAAATAAGAAATTTTGGTGGTTTATTTGAACCCCTATGTGGTTTGACGTAGGATCTATAGTGAAAAACGTACTTTTCGTTAATTTCACGCCATCCTCAAAAGATCCGAGATAAAAATTTGAAAAAAATACTGAATGTGCATCTTACTACGATGTATCAAAAAAAATTATCAAAAAAAAATTTCATCAAAAATTTTAGTACTAAAAAAAATAATGAAATCTTGAAAATTTTTTTTTTGGGATTTAGAGATTCAGTACTACTCTAATTCATATTTTAATGTGTTTCTACGGCTTTTCTAGATATGTGTGATTTTTTTCAGATTTTTTTCAGTGTTGCGCGGTATCAAAAAATTTTTTTTTTATGTTTCCAAAGAGTGGTTAGGTAAGGGAGTAAAAAGTGCCCCCAAACCAAATCACTAGCTGTATGGCAAATATTGTAAAGGATATTAAATAAGAAATTTTGGCGGTTTATTTGAACCCCTATGTGGTTTGACGTAGGATCTATAGTGACAAACGTACTTTTTCGTGCATTTCACGCCATCCTCAATAGATCCGAGATAAAAATTTGAAAAAAATACTGAATGTGCATCTTACCACGGTGTATCAAGAAAAATTATCAAAAAAATAATTCATCAAAAATTTTAGTATTAAAAAAAAATTATGAAAATTTGAAAATTTTTTTTTGGGATTTAGAGATTCAATACTACTCTAATTCATATTTAAATGTGCTCTTACGGCTTTTCTAGATTGATAAATATCGTCAAGCTGTTTTTTTTTAAATATCTAATAATAAAAATAAAATAATAAAAAAGAAAAATACACAGTACAAAAAAATGTTATAGATTTTCTGGCATTTCGAAATTTTGAAAAAAAATATAACTTTGAGACCACAAATTCGATTTGTTTTTTTATTTTAATCTTTCAATTGAAAACCACGAATACAATAAAATAATCGATTTCAAAAAAATAAAAATAATAATGCAGACGATGAAGAAAATTATTTTGTGTCACACAATGCTCTTAAAAATTCAGGAAAAATTACGCCACATGTAGAAAAAAGACACATACGAACGCATTTAAATAAAAATTTGAGCAGGAGTGGGTCTCAAAGTTATATTTTTTTTTTCAAAATTTCGAAATGCCAGAAAATCTATAACATTTTTTTGTACTGTGTATTTTTTTTCATTTTATTTTTAGTATTAGATATTTGAAAAAAAAAACAGTTTGAAGATATTTATAAATCTAGAAAAGCCGTAAGAGTACATTTGAATATGAATTAGAGTAGTACTGAATCTCTAAATCCAAAAAAAAAATTTTCAAAATTTTAATATTTTTTTAGTACAAAAATTTTTGATGAAATTTTTTTTGATAATTTTTCTTGATACACCATGGTAGGATGTACATTCAGTATTTTTTTCAAATTTTTATCTCAGATCTATTGAGGATGGCGTGAAATAAACGAAAAAGTACGTTTTTCACTATAGATCCTACGTCAAACCACATAGGGGTTCAAATAAACCACCAAAATTTCTTATTTAACATCCTTTACAATATTTGCCATACAGCTAGTGATTTGGTTTGGGGGCACTTTTTACTCCCTTACCTAACCACTCTTTGGAAACATAAAAAAAAAATTTTTTGATACCGCGCAACACTGAAAAAAATCTGAAAAAAATCACACATATCTAGAAAAGCCGTAGAAACACATTAAAATATGAATTAGAGTAGTACTGAATCTCTAAATCCCAAAAAAAAAATTTTCAAGATTTCATTATTTTTTTTAGTACTAAAATTTTTGATGAAATTTTTTTTTGATAATTTTTTTTGATACATCGTAGTAAGATGCACATTCAGTATTTTTTTCAAATTTTTATCTCGGATCTTTTGAGGATGGCGTGAAATTAACGAAAAGTACGTTTTTCACTATAGATCCTACGTCAAACCAGATAGGGGTTCAAATAAACCGCCAAAATTTCTTATTTAATATCCTTTACAATATTTGCCATACGGCTAGTGATTTGGTTTGGGGGCACTTTTTACTTCCTTACCCGGCCAGGCCCTTTATCAAACAGTGGATTTATGATAATGATAATAATATCACAGTAATAGACCAGCCACCTCAATCTTAGGATCTCAATCAGATGTGGAACTTGAGATCGTAAACCGCAGAATAAATCGTGAAGGAGTCCGAAATTGAATGTTTGAACAAATCCACAAGACTTGGGCTTCGATTTCCTAACAATTTATTGACATCCTGACCCGGGATATGCTCCGAAGATGCAAGGTAGTAATGAAACATAAAATATTCGTTATTGAATATTGAATGCCAAATATAATTTGGTGCACATTATGCGTAATTGCATTTGTTTTGTCTAGTACGAAAATGGCATTGTTTATTCTTGATATGATGATTTATTTTCAAAAAACTCTTGTTGACACTATTCTGAAATATTTGCATTTATTTCTCTTTGGATGAAATTGTAATTGGTTAAAATTGTTTATTCAATATTGTATAAGGTACTCTCAATTAAGACTAATCAATTTGTCACATATATCGTCTAACAAATTACTGTTATATACTTTGAGGGGAGGACCTCGTGAAGGGCCAATTAAAGAAAGACTTTTAGCGATTTATTATGTCATTTAAGATTCAGTGTTCGCGATGTTTTCAGGGAATGTTTGTTGATGTATTTTTTTAAAATTGGGACTAAAATATTGTCCATGAGGACGCTGGTAGTTGTGCGCGTGAGTACCTTCTAAGGGAAGGGGCGGAACTTTCATCTTGGGAACTGTACGACGGATTTAGCTGAAATGTGACTACAATATGTAAAATGTATTCTCAAACGCGTGGCATGACGGTTTATCGCAATTCCAAAAAATATCAAAATGCCTGTTATATGATTTCAATTCTTGTAGTAAAAATCTCCTTTTGAAATGCTTAAATTAATTCGAAAAATCACTAGCCTACGTGATAGAGAATACACTTTTACATATTGTATTTAGCCAAATCGACAGTTTAGTTCCCGAGACCACGTTTTGACCTCACTTACACTACGATGCGCTGTAACCAATGAAGGCAATTATCTACTAATAAGTTATTTCATGTTATTGGAGTCTTTGACATTTTTGATGTTATAAGCTACCAAAAAAGAAAGAATAAACAATTCAAAATTTGGCACTTTTTTGTGCCAAAAGTTTCCTACGCTCAGTAGTATGCAACGCTATTGCAATCGAATAATTTTAAATTTTACCTATCAAATTAATATAAAAAACACATTGGATTTTCCGTATACCATTTATAAATGTAAAATGAGAACAAATCAGTTTATAGCCTAGCAGTTGGGTTATGGACAATTTCATATCTGTCATCAACAAAGCAACAAATCATTTGTGCACACATGCACTTTCCCACAATCGATTCGAATCTATCGTTTGCTACATAATATGAAATCAGACCCAGATCAATTGCTAATACGGATCCCCTCAAACGTAATCATAAGGATTTTTATAACTATATGATTGCTACACATCCCATGCTCCCTCGTGGACCAGCTTCTGTATCCATTTCATAACCCAGTGGAGGACCACTGATGGTATATTTCATCATTACCGTCGTTATCGCTTCTATTGCCTTCGGATCGTTGTGCAGCTGAGCTACCACAAAACCGCACCGAAGGCCACACATTGATGGGAGAAAAGTGTGTACTTAAATTGCCACAAAATTGTTTTCACGTTCGTACTCACTGATGCCATTCCCATTAACGGTTGGAAAAATACGTAATGGAGAGTGATAATACAAAACCACTGTATCATACGATATCATTCCGAAAAAGATAAGAACGCCATGGAAACATGCAAAAAAAGTAATTTCTTATAATGAATTACACTGAAGTTCTCGTTCTGGTAATTTCAATTTTCGTCGAATCGACCAGCCGCGCATAAATGTTATTCTTCAGAAAGAAAGTATATCCTAGATATGAATCATAGCATATTGTGTCTTTTGCACAAAGTGTAGTATGAAAAAAATGAAGAGGTGTTTCTTGTGTGCCCTAAAAATAAATGGATAGTACATCTGTTACACACTGCTGGAACGCCATGAAAGCGACCCTTTTTCGTTCTACAGATGGTGATGAATAGTAGGTGATCTACAGAAAGAACAGGGGTAAAATATTAGAAAGGTGCTGATGCTGTTTGTGTGATGAGATGAGGAAAAGTCTACTATGATTGTTGTCCAGTTGGTGATTGATTCTTAACTATATACAGCGAACCAGAATGTATTCGGTAATTTCGATAAAACGATATAAATTGAAAAAGGTTCGTTTTTCATTCATTCCATTTCTTCCACGTTATTTTTTTTTCAAACAATATTTTTATTTTTTTAATTCAATATCGATTCACTTCAATACACTTCAAAAAATATTTTCAGTCAGGATAATCTTTCCACTCATGAACGATATATATGATATTATTCAACTCGAAGACAGATCTGTACAATTTCGGATACTTTGAGTACATTCTGGATCGAATCACTCTGGTGATCTCAATAAAATCCAGAAATCAATTCCCAAGAGGCAGATTGAACACGCTCGAATGACCATAAATTGAAAAAAACGTTTATGTGGGTATTGTTGATATGTTGTTTTCATTTCTACGATTGGAGGCAATAATTCCTAAGAAGTTCAATTCATCCGTTCAATTAACTGTGGTAACATGAAACGTGAATTGACTCCCACATTTATTCACACGTGTTAAAATGGGGCAGCAATAACAGATACATTTTCCAAACCATTGATCAGTGTCACTTAGGCAAGTGCGGTCAAAGAAGAGATTTATGGCAGTCTCGTAATATACTTTTCCCCATCATCGTTGAGGTTTGAAGCTGGTTTTGTGGTTTGTAGAAGCTAAACCGCACTACCGTTCGAAGGTACGAAGGAGCAATAACGACGAAAATGATACCATATATTGCCAATGGTATCGCTTTGTTGTATTGCTTTGCTACAGAAGTTGGTCCACATGGGAGGCTGATACGTATGGGATGTACAGCAATCATAGCATTATGAAAATCCAGAAAATAACATTTAACTCTCCTGTACTCGCGCGCAAAATAATAACTCGTATACTCACGGTGTCACAGACCGAAAGTTGAACTTCTCTGTAATATTGCTATTGTGTATTTTTAGGGCTTTATTGGTATTTTTTTTGAAGAAGAGGGTATAATTGAACGAAAAAAACTCCAGAAAATATGTTTTCTTCATCTTCATTCAGTTTCAATAGTCATCTCATCCAGCCTCCACAAAACAGAGTAATTTTTGATACTCCAGCACAAATAACGAAATTCGACTTTTAAGAAGCTTTGGTAGCTTTAAGAATTGATGCCTGTTTTTTTTGATGGATTGGAAATATGGAAAAAGATTATATAAACGGGTTTCTAGGAACTTCCTGGGCCTTGCTTTCTTGTCGATATTGTTCAGCGCATATATTATAAAAAAATATTCCCGAAACTGTAACTTTAAAAAATAACCATAAGCCACCGATTAGTTTATAGTTTACAGTTTACAATTCTTCCACAAATGCAATTCTTTCACAAGTGTGTAGATTTGTGACCATTGTAATTAGGGAAAATCAAACATTTGTATTTTGCTTTAGCACGTATGAATTTATCGACGAATAATATATGAATCCGTTCAATCCGATGACAAAAAGAACTAAAATCAAATAAGAATAGTGTTCGTGCCGAAATCATTTTGAGCATCCCGAGCGAACGCGATCCACAATAGCCAAGTGATATTGTGTACTTTTTTACTCACACAATATCACATGGTCTGTTTCATGTTGAGCAATAACTCACAATTTCAAATCTCTCGAGAGAACAGGATTTTTCTATTATTGCTTTGATCGAGTATTCGCTTTTACAGACTAAGAACAGCTGATGGTCAGCAGATGAAATGAACAGGAGATAGAAGTCAAGAATATACCGTCAGTTTTTGTACGTTAAGGAAATTAAATGTAGTTCGCGTTATGTTTATATGTTGTGAATGCACTTCAAATTCAAATCTGTTTTCCTGTTAAGTATCCGAAACGTCTGAACGGTTGCGCGCGAACAAATAGTTTCAAATCGCCTTCAATGAATTTTATTCTTTAGTTCGTAAAAATACCATCGTTAACTGGCAACGCAAATGGAACGAAGATGAATTGGGCCGGTGCCTCCACTCAATTATCCCTAAGGTTAGCCTCAATCCGTGGTTCAAAAGTCTGGACTTGAGTCGGGACTTTATTCGCACCTTCTCCCGACTCATGTCCAATCACTGTTCGTTAGACGCGCTGCTTTTTCGTTTTAATCTTGCCGACAGCAATCTCTGCGGTTGTGGCCATGGTTACCACGACATCGAACACGTTGTTTGGTCGTGCGAGTTGTATCTTGTCGCCAGATCGAATTTAGAAAACTCCCTTCGGGCTGGAGGAAAGCAGTCCAATGTGCCGGTGAGAGATGTGTTGGCTCGGTTAGACCTTGATTACATGTCCCAAATATATGTTTTCCTTAAAGCTATCGATCTTCGAGTGTGATTGTTCATACATCCTTTTCCCCTCTTTTTCGTCCTTCGCGAGCTATCGGTTCCCTTCCTACTAACATTAGAATAAGTTAAATTGTAAACACATATTAAATGTAAGGATAGTTTTAAGAATTGAGTGTGAAGTGTCAGTGTGAATGAGAATGTGAATGTGAATGTGAATGTGAGTGCGAGTGTAAACACACATCTCCTTACATCCCATCCTTTTCCTAATGAAAATGTGTCACCCTTCTAAACTCGAGTCGACCGCGAGTAATCGGTTTCCTGTTTCATTAACCATAGAATTAAGGAAACAACATGTTGATATATGCTAGTTCAAATATAGTTAAGAGTTTGGCTCCATTAAACTTATGTAACTGAGCCTGTAAAAATAATCGGATTAATAAAAAAAAAAATAAGAATAGTTCGGTAATGATCTTATGCATTATCTATATACATAAAAATGGAGTGATGTCTTGGAAACTTGGAAACTATTGAACCGATCGGGGTTTTTGGGACCGGGGAAGGTTTTTATGATAGTTTGAGAAATTTATTAAATTTCAATACTTTGTGAAATCTTAACCATTTAAGAAAAATAACAAAAAAATGGAATCTTCATGCGATTCTACATGAAAAACAATACATAACGTTTTATCCTAGGACCAACCGTTCTCGAGATATGATAATTTAAATATTATTAAAATCATGTTGGTGATATTCTAAAAAATGCATACTGCTGCTGAAAATTACGACTATGGTTTCGACGTTGGATAGAAATTTCACTAACATTACGGTTAGTCCTAGGATAAACTATATATAATTTCCATGTAGATTCCATTTTTCATGTTACTTTTCTCAAATGGTTGGGATTTAACAAAGTATTGAAATTTCAAAAAAACTTCAAAAATTCATATCTCCATTTTGGTGAGTTTACCACGGCACCATAGGAAACTCAATATACATCACCTGGCTGTGAAGTTATTACAACCCCCTACAAACAATGTTTCGGACAACGTGGCAACGAAGGAGAAAAAGCAATTTTATCTATGATATATTTCTTTTATCATAGATTTATTTGACTTAGGATTATATTTATTTAGATTTTAACTATTCAGACGTTTGTTTAAAAATGATAAATGATGACTCCTTGCCTTCTTCTGTATAATTGAATAAATATAAGAAAAGGGTAGTAATGGCTTTAATGGTATTTTTGCGTACATTTTTGAACAGAATGTAGTTCTGGATTCTACCACGTTATCTCATCTAACCCATAAAGGATACAAGTTCATACAGGAAACGATTTGTTTCAGGACTTCCATTTGATGTATCAAAAGAGAAAAAATGAAATATTTTGAACAATGAAAAATCAAATTCAATTGCAATTACCACACACAATCACAGTCGTATGTAAAAATTCCGTCAGTGCCCCTAGGCTCAGATCCATCAACATTTTCTATTCAGAAACATGTCAAGAACCTGTCAAGCGCGAGAATGTAATTTTTCCAAAGAAAACATGAAAAAGTTGTTGTTTGAAAAACTTTTTCCCTGTAAAAGTACCCATCTTTGATGTACAGAGGACTTGTTGGAAACTGTACAAGTCATTCTTTAACTAAAATGTTGTGGGTATTATAGTTTTGAAGATATACATTTTTGTAAAAAATCAAGAATCATTATTTGGCCCTTATCATTATAGTCTTATTCTTTTTTGAATATTTCAAGTATGTAAAGTTGCTTAAAAGACCCATGTGTTTACACATACAACGTTTCACCGCTATCTAAGATGGTACTGCCAACTCCTAAGACGAGTTGACATGACATTCGTCATTAGTAGTATTTTTTCCAAGAAAACATGAAACTTTTCCCTGTAAAATTTCCATCTTTCGATGTATGGGTGACTTGCTGGAAATTTTAAGGGCTATCCACATATTTTTTTTGAGAATTTAAAACGTTTTAGTGAAAAATTAAATTTAAATTTTGAAAATATATTTTTTTTCCGTGTAATTTTCTTCAACAAAATTTTGCCGCGTCAGTCGCCGGTGACTGACAGTATAAAATATGATGATAAAGGTAGAAATTTATTTATTTTTTTTCGCTCAAATTTTACTGCTTTTGAGAAGAAATATCTTCTTACGATAAGAATCGATGGCCTTAATACGTTCAAAAATATCAATCAAGTAAATTTTAATTTTCCAATATTGCACTTCGCATTGCTGTACTACGATATAAGCGCATGGCCTGACGGGAAATTCGCTATAAAACCGCGTGGAACTCAACGTGTTAAATGACCAATGTTTTACAACATTTCACTGCTATTTGAGATGGTACTGCCAACGAATTTGTATGAAATCCGTCATATTAGTTATGTTCTTTCTCGATAAAGCTTAAAGACCCATTGATCTTTCAAAAATGTATAATCTAATTTAATAAAATTTAAATACATATCCGAATTCATTCATACCACCTACACCATAACCATTAAAACTATATTTTTTCCTTTGCAGAAAAAAATCGCTCCCAATGCCTATAAAACCGGTGGTGCAAGAGAAACGCCGTTGCTCCTCAACTGCGTGGATCAAACGACGCAACTCCACAACTCCCCCATTGACGTCAATGCGCAAGCGTTTCAAAAGTCTTCCCTTTGTGGTGCCCCCGAAGGATGGTACAGATTCGAATATTGTTGTGGATGATATATTCCTCCAGGAGGAAGCTCGACGTAGCAAAGAGAAAACCTCGTCGAAAAGGTCGAAGAACCATTACCACGACGAAGACGCCACTCAACCTGCGATTGAGAATGACGATAGCAGCCGTAGTTATAGTGACACTAGTGAGGGGAACTCGGGGAATCCTCTAAGACTGCCGCCTCCATGCAAATGCCCTTATTTCGGGGAGGGCTGCAGCAAGCAGCAATACGATGGAATTCGGCCAGCCGAGATCAAGATAGTGAAGACGTCTTCAAACTTTAGCACAATTTCAAATTTTGAAACACAAATTTATAGTAACATTTCGATTTCTTCACAACCCACACAATCGACCTCTAGTAGTTTATCTACGCTGCCGGCATCGTCGATGGTTTCTCCAAATAAAAAGTATAACAATCTCAAAAGTGTATCGGTGGTTACGTGGAACTCCCAACGACATCAACGGCGAGGATCCAGCTTCGGTGGAGCGCGAACATCTCTAATGTTGCCTACGGGCAAACCTAGTGCATCGAACTCCACCTTGCGGCGTTCGGCTACCCTGCGACAACACACGGAGGGTACACCATCAATCATCGTGTCCGGCGGAGACATCCGGAGTCCAAGGAAAAACAGCTCATCACCGTGTTTGATACAGCGACACACCACCATCCGGTCACATCACTCGCGCAACTCCAGCGTCATCTCACGAAACTCGTCGCGTCACGGACGCATCATTCGGCTGGAACAAAAGGCCACCAAGGTGCTCGGCGTAGTATTTTTCACATTTGTCGTGCTGTGGGCTCCATTTTTTGTGCTGAATCTTTTGCCTAGTCTGTGTCAGGAGTGCGAGGAGAACA
Organism: Toxorhynchites rutilus septentrionalis; assembly: GCF_029784135.1. Lineage (NCBI taxonomy): Eukaryota > Metazoa > Arthropoda > Insecta > Diptera > Culicidae > Toxorhynchites > Toxorhynchites rutilus. The sequence goes on from NC_073746.1 coordinate 230,589,853, forward strand.
TTAGCCATTGGGTGTTTGAGTTTGTCACCTGGCTCGGTTATGCCAGCAGTATGGTTAATCCTATTTTTTATACAATCTTTAACAAAGCATTTAGAGACGCGTTTAAGAAGGTGTTGCTGTGTCGATACGGTGCAAAACCTTCGTGGCAACCCTGTAGCTAGCAAATCCCTATCGCTCGTTCGATTGCCAGCGAACCAGTATAGGAAACTTTTCTACTGATGACACAGCTCACTGTATTTTATCAATGAAGAGTAGTTGATAAAAAATTGGAGGTAAATTTGCTCGGATGTGAGAAAAGAATAAATGTTTGTATAATTGGTAGTACTGTTGGAGGAATTTTAACTGAGCCGAAATCCATGAGCAGTAAATTAATTTACAGGGCCTTTGTGCGAACTGCTGAAAGCACAATAAATCGTTGGACTGAAGCAATAACCAAATTGTGAACTGTGGCAAAGGCTCTGCATCTGATTGAACGGATTTATGCGGTAAGTCAAGAATATTAATTGAAAACTTCGCCAGTGTATACGATGTTTTATAAATGGGTACAATAATCGATAGAATAATTGGGTGTGACAAAATATAAAACGAATCTGAATAACCGGCTTCATACTGCAACCCAACAATTAAAATTTTATTGAAGGGTTTCTCCCATGAGTACGGTTACCCTATAGTAATGTTATGTATCGAACCCATTTCAAGAGTACGGTTCGTACGCTAATGGCCAATTGTATACGCCATCGTTCATGCATATTCAATTCGCGCGATGGAAGCTGTAAAATCCCATCCGCCCAAAATCGGTCATCGGGTCTTTATTGTGTATATAGAGGGAATCATATGAAAATTATACCAATTACTTCGGTCATTAGCGCTCTCATGGGGAAACACCAATAGATAAAACTAAATACTTGCAATCCTGTTATAGTATGAGAATTTATTGAACAATTACCTTCAACAGGAATGTGTTTCTATTGACAATACATTTTTGCGCTGGAATGTTTAGTTATGTTGTGGATTGTGAAATGTTATACTGACCGGTGCATGCAATAAACAGTTAAAATTTTAGAATGCATTGCGTGTAGGCCAAATTAGTATCAATCATAGCCTTTTTGTTATCATGATAGTCTCATCTCTTTTCCTAGCAGAACTTCGTATCCGTTCTGTCCCTTTAGTTTATGTTATAAAATTATCCATCTAAACTCATAATCAGTCGGTCGACATCATTCATACCTTGTGACGACATTAGAAACAGTCACTTGACATCTCTGGACAGTTCAATGATTGCAAATTCTAAAATCACTTTAATTTTGCGAATTCCCTACTGATCCTACCTCACGCCTCCAACTAGCTGTTATGATGAGAGATTGTTTGGACGAGTGAAACATTTTCCGTATTCAAGCTCCTGGTTTCAACTCCGAGAGTGTGGTCTTGCCTGTGAACAAGTGAACGGGTGCGAGCGAGTAAGAGTACTAAGCTATCCCGGGGTGGACTAAGGAATGTACCTTCTCTGCATGTTAAGACGTTGTATTGACAACTCCAAAACACTTGTGCCATTCGCTCTCACCCGAATAAAGGTAACATCTCTATTAACTAGAGTAAGATCGGGAAGAATACTAATAATGAGATTTCTCAAGGACAAATTTCGTATTGGATCTGATTTTTGAACGGGCATATGAGCCAGCAGCTGAAGAATGACGGGCAAGAGTGGTCTACCAGCTAGGTTCAACCCGAAGAGCTATCGCTACACGGAAACAGCACTGCCGAAGAAACGCTGCGCCTACGTGAAGTATCGCGGATCGTTTGAACAAATTCGTGTTCTGGGCTCATTTCATCTGCAGTGCTTTAACACGAACACGAACACGAAATATACACGAACGGATGCTCTCGAATACTGAAAATACGTGTTCAGAGTTCGTCGGAAGGCTTAAGGGAGGACCTCGGTCTGGAAGATCGAAAAAATCAAATTTATAATTTTTGCATTTTTGGGAAGCTAATGCCCTCATAAATGTTGTCCTAAAAAGAATTTTTCAATATTTGATTTCATTGGAAAGTTACAGCGAAAATTCTGTGATCACAGTAATTTTTATTTTTTAATTTTTATTTTTTGGAGTGAGGGAAAAGTCCATTTAAGTGTGGCTTATTCAAGCCTTTTTTCTTAAATGGGCATATAACCTCTTCTTTTGAAGCATCAACAGATTATATAATTCTAATGACACAACTTACATCTAACATCAATATATCTTACTAGCTGATCCGGCAAACTTCGTCCCGCCCGAAATTTGTTTTTTGTTTTCAATACCTTCAAACATTCACGTTTTCTTACTATACGCAAGTTCATGGGTCCAATCGCAGAACTGTTCATTGATTGATCGACCCCGTTGAATTTACCTTTCACTATAAAATTCCTAGTACTTCTACCGAAACTCATCATTATAATATCAGATTATTTTCAGGCACAATTATCGTTGAATATTTATCAACCACTTGCAAATAACATGTTTCTCCGTTAAATAAAAAAAAATATGATAGAATAAAGACAGCCCAAAATTGGACAATTCCTTCCTCGAGTTTGCTCTTATCAACACATTCGGCGACATATTTTTATTGGTATAGATAGAAGAAGATATATATAGAAGATATAGAAGCGTTTCATCAACTGAAAATCCATTTCCACTTTCGAACAAAGATCAATTTCGTTAGCGCAAACATCAAATGGACTATCAACGCTTGTCACTAATATTTTTGGTTGAAATATGTGTATTATTTTTCTGGGGCCCCCTCTCCATCCCCGAGGAGGGAAGGGTGTCACTCCATCATAGAAATATTTCTCGTACCTAAAAACCCTTACATCCCAAATTTGGCTCGATTTGTTTGATTAGTTCTCGAATTATGCAGAAATTTGTGTTTCATTTCTATGACTCTTAGAAAGGTGGGAGGTGTGTTGAACCACCTTAGAAATGTTTCTTGCCCCCTAAAACTTTCGCATGCCAAATTTGGCTCCATTTAGTTTTCTAATTATGCAGAAATTTGTCTTTCGTTTGTATGGCAGCTCTCTCTTAGAAAGGGGGTGAAGTGTCTAACCACCGCAAAAACATTTATTGTACCCTAAAACCTTCACATACCAAATTTGGTTTCATTTGCTTGATTAATTCTTGAGTTATGCAGAAATTTGTGTTTCATGCTATAACTCATGCGTTGTACGAGCAATCGTAGCATCGCATTATTGTGAAGAGCTCGAGGCCGAACGTTGATGTTGATGTTTTCCAAGAGAACGAGACAGTCGATGCGTCCTTGCAAAACATCAGCTATCAGCAAAGTTCTGGCTGTGTCTCTACGAACCGACAGAGATTCCAAGTCGATCAGCTGACAACGACTCTCGTAACTCGGTAGTCGGAAGGGGTCTGTCCACGGCAAACTACGAAGTGCGTATCTCACGAATCGTCGTTGAACTGATTCAATTCTTTCGACGTCGTTGTTATAATGAGGAGTCCAAACTGCTGAACCGTATTCTAATACAGAACGAGTTAGAGAGCAGTAGAGAGATTTAAGACAGTAGATGTCGGTGAAGTTCTTGACAATCCTGAAGATGAACCCCTGAGTTCTGAACGCTTTATTGACCATGAACGAGATGTGCGGTTTAAATGAGAGTTGCGTGTCCAAAATAACTCCCAGGTCCTTGACTTCGCTGACTCACTCAATTACCGTGTCAAACAAGACATATTTGTACGATATGTTCTGTCTCGTGCGCGCAAACGAGATAACAGAACATTTAGCGGGGTTTACATCCATTCGGTTGAGTACACACCAATCGGCAAAAGCATCCAGCTGTCGTTGAAGGACAGTGACATTCTTCAATTGAGCAGATCCGAAGGTAAATTTTCAAATCAACTGCATATGATAGTCGTGGTCCTTCGATTACCAGATTTACGTCATTGAAGTAGATCAGAAAAATTAACGGACCCAGATGGATGCCTTGTGGTATCCCGGACGTAGCATCAAAAAGAGAGGATTGGCAATCACCAATAACGACGGCTAGTCGATGGCCAGTTAGGTATGAATGAAACCATTGCAGAAGGTTGCCGTTAATCCCAAGCCTGTTCAGTTTAGCGATAGCTATATGGTGGTTCAATTTATCGAAGGCTGCTGTCAAATCAGTGTAGATGGCGTCCATTTGAGCGTGCTTTATCATACTGTCAGTAATGTAAGAAGTGAGGCACAGCAAATTTGTTGTAGTGGAGCAACCTTTCGTGAATCCGTGTTGTTCAGTGCTAATGTACTGTTTGCTGAGAGCATCTAGCGGCTCCATAATAACAAGCTCAAACAGTTTTGCCAAAGCACAAATCGAAGTGATGCCACGATAATTGTTAACATCCCGTCTACTTCCTTTTTCATGGACTGAGAACATATGGGATAGCTTCCAACAGGTTGGAAAGACACCGGTGGCCACTGAAAGTTTGAATATGTAGAACAGCGGGGGCAACAAGTCATTCATGTGCGTTTTGAGGAAAGCAGATGGGATTCCGTCCGGTCCCGGATTAAACGACGTTTTGAGCCTTGAGAATGACCTAGAAATCATCTCCGTATTGATGTCAACTATACTCGGAGTTTGGCTAGAAGGAGGGACGAAACTAGCGGCATTCCCGATGTGGTCGTCGCTCAACCTTTCATCGGTGAAAACACTGGCGATTTTTTCAGAAAATAGGTTGCAGATATCTTGCTGGGTAGAAGCCACGCTTCCGTTGAACGTCATAGACGATGGCAGGCCAGCTTCATGGCGTTGCTCGTTCACAAAATTCCAAAACTACTTTGGGCGTAATTTGAGTTTTCTTTGTAATGCTGGAAAGATTGTTTAGCAATACGTGTGTATTCGTGGTTCTCGCGTATTGGCATTGAAGAGTTTGTGTTCGGTATCTAGTGAACCTTCTCAATGCGGCCCTCTTTAAAGATTTCATTCGTCGTAGTACGCCAGTATGCCATGGTTTACGGGATGCCTGGGGCGCTACTTTCTCGGCATATGTCTATCGATGACATACGTCAGAACGTTGGATAATGTTAGTGTGTCTGGCATATTTTCTTTTTTGCAGCGCGAAAGATGAAGCCAAGTTTTTAGATAGGCTTTAGTGGTTATATAACCTACGTGATCTTTGAAGGCTAGGCGTGAATCTAAGAGAATACCTGAATCTTTAACGGTGGTTTCACGTTTGAGAGACGTATTGTGGATGGTACAACTGAAGTAATATGGGGATCGTTTACGAGCAAATGAAATGACAGATCATTTGTCGGCATTTAGACTCATCCGACTAGTTGAGCACCATTCGGAGAAATTATTGAGTTCATGTTGAAGGAAATGTGTGTCTTCTGGACAGGTTATTACACAGTAAATTTTATAGTCATCGGCGTATGAGAGCTTGAAACATTTCAGTATAAGGTTCACATCTATCAGGTACAGTAAAAAAAGGAAAGATCCGATGTGGCTGCCCTGTGGAACCCCCGATGTGACTGAGAATGGCTTCGATATAGTGTCACCGTTCTTGACAGACATTGAGCGACCAACCAGATAGGAATTGAGCCAGCTAAGTAGAGTGCTAGAACAACCGAGACGTTCGAGTTTGGCTTTCAAGATTTCATGATTCAGTTTATCGAAGGAAGCTGAAAAATCTGTGTAGATAGCATCGACCTTTTGGCGATCTTCAACGATTTTGATGATGAAGGATGTGTAGGTGAGCAGATTGATGCAAGTGGATATTTTGGACATGAATCCATGCTGAGTTTCAGATACGTAGCTTAGGCAATTATGCATGAGAAAGTCCAAAACAGTGAGCTCAAACAGCTTTGACGTGGCACACAAAGCAACGATTCCTCTATAGTTGGAAATCTCACGTTTATCACCTTTTTTAAACACTGGGAAAACGAAATATTTCTTCCACATACTCGGGAATGTACCTGACGACAGAGAGCGGTTGAAAATAGTTGGGAAATTGCAGAGCTACAGAGCTACAGATCACCTCAAGGGATATAGTATTGTAATTTTTAAATACGTTTTCCTCGAAACCACGTTTTTTCAACTGGTTGTACCTATATCTTAGGATCTATTCGACCGATTTGGCTGAAATTTTGTGTCAGCATGTAAAAAATTAATTATCTAAAGCGTTTTAGCGGTTTTTTTATATTAAATTTTTGGATTTTTTATGAGCTTCTAAACAGCGATTTTTCATGAAAAAAAATTAAAAAATTAACCTTATAGACAGGGGTTCCCCCTTGACTGACATAGTAGGGTTCACATGCACGGACTGAGCCTGAACTAGTGGCAAAGACTGAAGAACGGGGGCTGTTTGAGGAACCTTACCCCTTAGAGACGCCTTCAACTCAAAATATGTATCTTGTAACTGCTCACGTTCATCAAGAAACTCTTCTTCCCTATATTCGATCAATTCTATTTAATGCTGCACACTCTCGAATTTCCTGAATAACTCATCGAGCCGTTCGATCCGCAGCAAAAAACCTGCCTCTTCGTACCACCCATGAATAAAAGAGACAAAATGAGCCTTTGTGTCTATTTTGATTAAATGACTGCTGTGTGATTGTGGCGACCAATTTTGTGAAAATAAAAATCCTTTTCGTGGGTGATTGTGATGTATAATGAATATTTGACTTTCGATAAAAGAAAACATATTTGCCGATATCACGTCGGAGTTATTTTACACTACCATTTTTCAACCAGAATTTGATACAAATGAAATGATCTATATATATTATCGAGAGCGCTGAACCAGTTCCGTTGAACATGGCAAGTTATTTCACGAATGTACAATAGAAAACACAGTATATCATTGGCGGCAATGCTATTTGTTTTGAAAAAAATATTCGATAACTTTAGTTCGACTCATCTCCAGGGATTTAAAAGGAATATCCCACATCCTGTATAATTTTAAATGGATTGTTTCGACAAGGGGACAAAGAAATAAATATTCCGACATGTTTCACCCAAACAGAACTTGAAACGGTTCGACGCGTGAATCAAACATGACATCACGTACATCTCCTTCCTATGTTCCGGAGAAAAGCCCATTGATATTGAAAACAGCAACATCGAAGGCTGGCTACATTATTCCATTCACGCCTATATCTAATTTCGTGCAACTTTTCATCCCACTCCCACCCAATGAACGGACAAAAAAGCAATGAAATCTATAACCCACCTAATCGTCTGCCCGGCTTCTATACTGCTGATTTTTTTTCGTCGATCCTTGCCCCGCCTCGTCACCTTTCAATTAACAATATAATTCGAAAATGTCGAAGTTGGTTAGTAAAAATAATATTTTCTCCATCACGTTCCGAGTAGTTCGATGCGGGGAAGAAAACAATTTGCATTTTAGTGTACGTTTCCATGATTTTTCTCCGAATTCAGATTTTTTCTTCATAGACATTTTTTTTCATAGATAACGCTTCTAGAGAAATTTCGCTGCCGTAACACGTTGATCCCAGTGTTGATCCCTAGGGACTGACGTTGAGCTTTTCGCTGGAAAAATATTGGTCACTGGGACGGACAGTTACAAAATAAGGAAATATAAAAAAATGTTTCTGGATGTTTCACGATATATGAGCAGTGTTGCCACACACAGTGTACAGATTTATCTGGAAAAATACATATTTTTTAGTTATTTTCGGTACAGATTACAAAAAAATGTTTGGCCCTCGTTCTATTTTTCATCTGAAAAGTCGATTTTTGACAAAAACATTTCTTTAGATAACTGTAAATATCGACGTGTCATGCAATTTTACGGCATTTGGCATCAAAAAAATTTTGAAAACCTCGATTTCCGGTGATTTTTTTGGTTTTCAAAAAACTCCAATTTCAACGTCTGCGAAACTGGTAAATGAAGTTCGATTGAGCTAATATTTAGTATTAGGTATATCATCGTGCATATCAACATTTTGCAGCAAGTTCCGAATGAAATAATTATTTTTATTGGCACCCAAAACCATACGATTTGCCCCGTATTCCGAAAAAAAAGTCCCAAAGTGTCGTTTTTTGATTTTTGATTTTGAGTAGATCTCGACGTTTCATTGAATTTTGAGACATTTGGAATCAATTTTCTTTTTCCAAAACCCTGATTTCCTTTACTCCCTCTTGGGTGTTTTTTATTCGATTTTCAAAAAACTCAAACGTTCTCCCTTAAGTCCGATTGAGCTGATATTTTGCACAGAGTGTTTTTTCGAGGTGGTGAACATTTTGTATGGGATAACTTTTTGAAATTTTAGGGTCGATTTTTTCCCATACATTCATTGGAACCCTACTGTACACATTTGACTCTCGAAACCGAAATGACAATTTTCAGCAATATATACGAGAATATATAATCAATTATATAAAATTGGCTATATCTTAAAAAAAGTATGTAGATTCCATTTGTTACATTACTTTTCCTCAAATGTCACGATTTCGCAAAATATTCTGATTTCATAAATAGCAATCAAAATTCAAGTCTTCATTGACTTCAAACAATGTTCAATTGAAAATATCAATTATTCTGAATATGCCTTAACAAAAAATCAGTCGTAATTTAATTTGGTCATCTGATAGCGAAAATTGTGATTTTGGGTACCTTCCATCATATGTAAAAACAAATTGCAAGAGGTTGTATCTAGGACACGACCGCATATTTTCGACGTAGAACTACGCAATTATATTATGCAATCCACTTGTTTAGCACTTCGAATATTATTTTAGAATGCATCGAAATTTTTGTAATAGATTATGTTCTTCGTTGCAAATAAATTTGATGAACGTCCTTTTACGTTTGATATGATGTCTAGGACTACAAAAATATGTGAACGGAAGAATTGTCAAACGATCGTTGTATTTTACTTTTCCCTCTGAAATTATTGCACATCTCATGTTTACGTAGTTCTCGAACTGCGAAAGTTCATCCATCTCTAGTATCTGACGATTTCCCTAGGCTTCTCAGTTTAAAAGTACCTTTAGGGAAACATATTTCGGTCTGTACAACAAGCGAGTACAAAAGTACTCAACACCATAAAAAACTTGCATGTATTTGCAAAGCGTATTCCCCCAGGCACATTGGTTTTGAAGTCCGTGTTACGGAAACACAGCTCGGTGGAATCATAAATACCCCCGACTTGCATGTATATTTGCAAAGTGGATTTCCACAGGTACATCGATTTTGAAGTCTGTGTTGGGAAAACCGTAAATCGGGCCACAAAACTTGACAGTTAGGGCGTTTAGATAACGCTTGACATTTTACATTTATTCAACTGTTCATCTCATGAAAAATAACATTTTATTTATTGTGATAGATGCGTAGAAATGTTTCCTATCAATTGATGCAAACATATTTCCGATCTGTAAAGACATGTTCGAGTTATAATCATTCGAAATACGGGTAGGGTTAGCACACAACTCGGCTGAACAACTGTATGGGAAAAAAGGAAGTTCTTACAGATTTCATGAATTTAAATCGTTTAGAGATTAGCGAATTGTAATGCATAGCATATCAAACAAATCTTAGACCATTTCCAATTCGATTGGTATGCAAATCAAGAGAATTCGTTCACAGTGAAAATAGTTATTAACGTTAACTTTATTTCATAAAAACGTGACTTGTTTTCTGATTTGGCACACTTCCTGAAAGACATAGTTCTACGTCAAAAATTTCAAAAAATTCAACAGGGTTGGGAGCGGCCGGTTGATTTGACGTAGAATTGTTCTATAACAGTGAATTGTTTCGCAAAGGCGTGTGGGAACAACAACCGAATTACATGAATTCCAAATAGTAACACCCCATCATCAATCAAATCATAGTAATCAATTTCTCTTTTTTTCTGCATAATACCGCACTCGAATTCCGAGACGAACATCATACAAAACACACAGGGGTAGTGGGGGCAAATTGATCATGGGTGGCAAAGTGGTCACCTGCTTGTTTGGTAGTATAACTATTGACTATAGATGCCGTATTGATAGTCACCTTATGTTTGAAGAATTTAATGATTTTTGAGTCACCCTGTACTTCAGTAGAGCTGACGCATGTCAAAATACAAATAAAAACAGATTCTCTCGATAGTCATTCGGCCGTAGTTTTGTGCGCATGGTGTCTAAGGAATTTCTCGTGAAATTTAGTTTATTCAATCTGATATGTTGGACAAATCATCAGTTTGGATGACTGTTCACATATTCTAGGAGAGGTGAAAAGATATTTCGTTTAATCTCAGCCATTAATTAAACTCTAGGTGAATAGACCAAGCTTATTTCATGCATGTACCTACTATAACAAATATGATTTGAACAAATTTGGACGAAAAAACGCATAAATCTATCCCATTTAGCTTGATATGGACGGGTGACCACTTTGCCCCCACTAGGTGACCACTACACCTCCAAGCAAAAAAAAAAAAGTTCGATTTTTCACCTTTTTTTTTCTAATGATGAATTTTTATAGTAAAAGTCGTTTGTTAGCTTGAAGAACAATGAGTTGAGAAACGGGAATTAAATCAATATGTGGGTGCTGGAAATGGGCATATTCCTTAGAGTGACCACTACGCCCCCACTTCCCCTACTGTGTGAGCATCAAAAGGCAGAAAGGCAACCGATGGAAACGGTGGGAGTCTCCAAGAAACGCGATTAGTATGACTGTGGGAAGAAATTCGTCGGATGAATGAATTAATAATGACATTCAGCAGAATACCCATTTCACAAAGCTATACTTTCCACAGGTGGTCTACTTACACAAGAAATTCGAGGGTCCACGCAAACCAATATGGTTGCTTTGAGATAGCAAAGAGTAACATGCTAGGGCAAGCATGCTAGCAGTCGTGTTTAGATGATCTCTTGGTGATCGGAGATTAATAATTAGCAAAAACAATCTTTGTCTAGATTTGATTATATTCTAAATTCTAATATAAAAGAGATCAAAGAATTTTAGATTAATCAGGTCTACGGTCTCCTCAAAGTTCAATTCCCTGTGAGATCTAAATAACAACATTATCTGCTAGATACTTTCTAAATAAATTTCAACGTTAGACATATCAAACTTCATGCTCACCCACGTAATAAATATTCTCATCTCCCCAAAAATTGAAAAATGATAGACTAGGGATGAATTGATTTTTTTCCACTGGTTCAGAAAAAATCTAACAAGACGCAAACATATTGATGTACCTAGATCAGCGGTACTCAACGTTTTTTTCATAGAGGCCACAAACATGTGTTAGTCATAGTGTAAAATAAGTAAATAAGGGTAATGTCCAAAACACGACCGCATTGTGGACATAGAACTACGAAATTATTGCCGGCGAGAACAAACATTAAAGAAATTTAATAATAAATCTCTTTGATACAAATGTTTGATAGTAATGACAGGGTTCGATGAATGAATGTTTTCACTGAGTGAGAAGCGCGAAAGTTTCGCGTAACAATTTGAGTAGATTGTCTACTGAAATACTGAACTTCTTGAATATCTGAGAAGTTTTTCAGTATCTCTTAGCAAAATTTTTACCAAACAACACAACGCTCAACGCTGAAAAATATCTTACGTAACTTTTAACCCGCAAATAGTAATTAAAATCACGAAAATTGAATGATCGATTAAAAAAACCCAAATAAGTCAAGCACGATTTATCAGTGATCCATCTAGCGGCCAGGTGGCAGCAAGGCTTTCCAAATGGTATTTCTTAAGACCGAGTTGGTTAAATTAACTTTTACATTTTGGTCTCTTCAATGCTAGAGGCGAATGAACTGAGAAAGTTTAAAGTCTCTATGTTTCTAAACAACACCATTACACCAATAAATCCAAACACAATTCGAACTCACCAAAGCTCCCTTCAGCAAAAAATAAATATAAAATACATTTTTAGAATGCATCGAAATTTCCAAAATAACTCTTTAATGGAAAGTTTTAGTGGCCCTGAAGAGATGCAAAAATACGAAGGCACTCTTCATCAAACGCATGCTAATCGACACGGTGCCGCACCAAAGAAAATTGCACCATACTATGCGAAATATGTTATCCATCCTTAGAATCGAGCAAAACCGCTGTGTGTGACACCATTATTAAGAAAGATTGCTGTCTGATAGTTGGAGCGAGACGACTTGAATGATGTTTTGAATTATAGATGCCTTAAAATTCATCAGTTCATTTGCCTCTAGCCTTGAAAAAGACCAATTTGGAAAACTGAACTAAATACTCTGCCTTAAGAAAGGTCATTTCGAAAGCTTCGCTGCCGCCTGGTCGCTAGTTTGAAGGAATGCTGCATTTTCATTTAGAGCAACCGATTTACGCTCGTCTGATTAGCAGTGATATTTAAATATTGTATATTGCTGATACACACTCGGCCACGGGAACACGATAGAAAAATGTGTATTCTTCCAATTTTCGATAATTTAAATCAGTAGTTCTCAAAGTGGGTCGATTTAAAAGAAAATTGATTTTGGTGGTCGACCAGGTCTAAAAATTGAGCTCTATTAATTAACACAAGTTATTTTTTGAAACTTTCAAGACACTGTATAGGTTGTGTCACGTGAACCAACTTGCTATAAGAATGACTAATATTTTAGTGGAAAGTATTTTTGTTGTAATTTGTATTCATAATTATTAATTACACTACTGGATTTTATGTCTATTTATTGATGAGAAAATGATATCAACTTTGCTCAATTAACCAACCCCGAGTTTTTGAATTGGTAAGTATTTTGTATGAATAAGATAGAGATACTTTTTTTTAAAAAATTTGGCTATAGGGATCGAAAGGGTTCTCTTGCCGGGAATAGTTTTAGAATAATTCAAATAATTTATGGGTTATCGAACCGTACCCGTTTTCTGATTTGTTACCATTACTGAAAGACGTCTTATGTCGAAAAAGGTAAAAATATGAATATGAAATATTTTCATATCCATATTTTAATTTTTATTCAATAACATCGACAGGATTAGTACTAATGATCGGATTAGGTATATTGAATAGATTTTCAATCCAGTATTATTAGATTAACTAGATTAAGTTGTCTAAACTAACTAATGTGTAAATGTGTAATGTGTAATGTCTAATGTGTCAAACTCCATTATTCTCATCTCATGTTTCCTAATGATTTCTTAAGTTTTCGTGATTATTACATATATAAAATGGTAACGGGTCAGACGGGCCAACCAGAAGAGCCAGGTGGACCGCAGGTTGAGTATAGCTGACTTAGATAGAAACTATTTTCTATCTCCATTTTCCATCCTAGTCGTTCCATAGGTATTGCGACAAATTTTATGTCGGTTCGCTGTTGATCTCGTATATACTCGTACAATTGCTGTTGTTCGAGCAGCGGAAAATCCATATAACCAGTGGAGTGTCACCCTCTCTAAAACCGAAGAGGTAATGTTTCCTCGAAATTCCTAAACGGTACCAGTAGCTGGAAGACGAGGAATTCAAGGGCCATCAATCACTGAATCATCGTGTTGGAAATGTTTACTTTCTGTGTGGGAAATAATAAATGTACGGGAAGCTTACTGGCACCCACTGGCATCTAAGACTAACAGTTGAAGACGAAATCAAACAAAAATGACACATGACGAAAATTTTCCTTCCGGGAAGTATAATTTATTTCGATTTTGTAAATTTGTGAAATTTTTTATGCAATTGAATGGATTCATAAAATAATGAAATGCATTGAGAAGATTATAAAATACACACGAAGCTCCTTTTCGCAGAATCAATCTTCAATGCTCGAGAGATTTCTAACCACGGTGTTTACCATGCTTCCCCTTTGTTATCTCTAGGCAACCATGTTGGTTGGAGTAGATCACCTGTAGAAAGGAAAACGTTGTGAACTGGATATTTTGCCGAATGTCATTATTTATTCATTCGTCTGAAGAATTCCTTCCCCCCATTTGCCCGAGTTGCGATATGAATCCGTTTCTTGGTGGCTCCCACCGACTCTATTGCTTGCCTTCTTGCCATTTGAAGCTCACAGAGAATGTATTTTTCCTGATGTTTGTCTTGGCATTCGAGTGCGGTATGATGCAAGAAAAAGAGAAATTGATGTTAACTATGATTCGATTTATGATGAGGTATTACTAAGCTCCAACACGTGTTTGAGAAGCTTAGCTCATAATATATATAGCGTATACGATGAGGAAGATGAGTGTCAATTAAAGAAAAAAGTAAAAAAAAATTGGCAATAAATCAAGGAAATCCCAAAAATGAAATAAGAACATCAAACGAAAAAAATAGATGCAATACGGAAGTTAATATTTAACATAAAACTATATCAGAGGCATTTTATTATACTTTCTATTGCAAAACGCGCTGTTCACTCAATTTTATATTTTATTAACAATATAAATTCAATGTCGTCAGAAATATACTTCATAAACATTTGAACGATTCAGAATAACTGCTATAAATTCCCGGTTGTTATTTAACTACGTATTAGCAACCTTTTTTCTTTTGAGGTGATTTGTATTATTTCTATATTTACATTTGGATAAATGTTGCATTCGGGCAAATATTATAGAACTTTGTCCATATATTGTAGAATGGTGTACTCATATGACCTGGATTTACTAAAACGGCTTCCATCACCTCGAAGGCACGAGTGATATTTTGATGTATTTCTTTGATACTATCTGACCCGTCAAACTTCGTTCCGCCTAAAATGTATTTCGAGAAGGTATTGATACCTTCGAACATTCACGTTTTCTCGCTAAGCGAACGTTCATGGGTCCAATCGCAGAACTGTGCATTGATAGATCCTCTATTTGACCCTTTCAATTTCCTTTTATTATAAATTTCTTAGTACTTGTACCAAAACTCGTCATTGTAATATCAAATTATTTTCAGACACAATTCTCATTCTAGATTTTTCCATCATTTGTAAATAACATGTTTCTCCCTTACATGGAATATATGTTTGATACAGAAAATATAATAAAATGACGACATCTCGAATCGGACGAATCCTTCCTCGAGTTTTGCGCTGACCTCTTTTATTTGATTAGTTCTCGGGATATGCAGAAATTTGTATGGCAGCACATTTCTTGCCCCCTAAAACTTCCATATGCCGAGTTTGGTCCCGTATGCTTTCTTAGTTCTCGAGTTTTGCAGAAATTTGTGTTTCATTTGTATGCCCCGAAAACAGGAATGGTCACCAGGTCATAATCAACGTCTATGACGCTTGTTCCACGCTTTAGAAATCGCAAAGATTCCTGGATATCTAATATTCCGAAGCGATAAGTCAGGATTTTATGACGTATAATTAAGTCTTTCGGGAACATATTGGGGTACAAATCGAAAATCGAGTACATCGAGAAAATTGTCCAATTTCAATCGTTTATTGCTCAGTCATTTCATGATGGATTGATGAATTTTTTGCGTCAATCGATTTCGGCACTCCATAACAATTTTTATATTGCATAAAATAATATGTGTCATGAAACTAACTATCGAACAATTGAAAAATCTTATCCCCTATCATAACGGAAATACCCACTTCTGATTGATCGAAATTGACGACACATGCGGCGGGTCCCTAACAGATACATCAAAACCAAGCTGCCTGAGGGAAATCGGCATTGCAAATATATGGGGGGTCAGGTTATTTTTTGTATTATAGAGACTTTAAATTTCTTCAGTTCATTCGTCTCTAGCCTTGAGAAAGGCCCTTGGAAAACTTTATCCTACTCCTGCACTACACCTCCACCCTCATTGCCTTGAGAAAGCCACACGATCCCTCGTCGTCCAGCTCGTCCAGCAACGATGTTGTCCAGTCGGTGTCCACACAAAGAATGAGCGAATATGTACAAGTCGGGGGCATTTTTGTATTGGAAGTAAGGAAGGAAGGAAGGTCTTGTATTATAGAGACTTTAAACTTTTGCAGTTCATTCGTCTCTAGCCTTGAGAAAGGCCCTTTGAAAACTCTACTCTACTCTATTACTCTATTCCAGCGCTACCACCTCCGCCCTCTTGCCTTGAGAAAGGCACTCGATCCCTCGCCGTCCAGCTCGTCCAGCAACGATGTTGTCCAGTCGGTGTCCACACAAAGAATGGGAAGTAAGGTGAGTGATACGATTAATTCTAGCAAATAAAATTCAAATTTGGAACTTTAATGGTGGTTGCTTCGTGAAATTTGATATCAATGACCGATAGTGTATTGTGAAAAATTTAGCACAAGTGTAAACAACGTTTACAAGTGTAAAATTATATATGGTAGCAGTGGTGTCAAAAATGACTTGATATATGAAACGATTCATCTCAATTTTCATAAATCAAAACAAGGTGTGTTCCCGCTCGAGAACGGGTCGTTTGGTTTCTTCTTCTTTTGAATGGCGTTAACGTTCCCTTGTGGAACTTTTGCCGTCTCAACGTATGCATTAACTAGCGTCATTTATTGATACTTGGTTGAGATTTCTTAAGCCAAATAACACGCCTTGGATGTATTCCGAGGGGCAAGCTCTTGAATACGCGTGACTACAGTGCAAGTCGAAGGAAATTTCTTTGACGAAAAATCCCACGGCCAGAACGGAAATCGAACCCGAACACCCGGCATGATAATGTGAGACGCTAACCACTCGGCCACGGGGGTACCGGGTCGTTTGGTTTAAGCTGTCTGTTTTGTTGTGTTCATTTTCACCCAAGGAAAGTTTATGCGACGAGAAAAATTGGAATAGTGAAGAAATATTAAGAAAAGTTATTTCTCATATGCTCTACATATAGTATGACGTGTTGTTAATCCAACAAAAAATCGCATTGGGTTGAATAAACACTCAGAAAGTAAAAATTATAAAAGAAAATTACATTTTACATTTCAAATATGTTTTCTCTATATTAAAGTAACATGTTTTTACACGTTTTGATAAGAAAAATTGTAAATTGTGTTCGGTATTGATAATTATCTTATATTACATTGGAGAATTTTTTTCTTTATTTCATCCATACATATCACAGGAGGCATCTCGTCCAGGATCACATAGGGCGGTTTTCATCATATCTCGTTCCACTTCGGTATCTTTTATCTGATACGCACCATCCAACGACTGTTTACCATCCTTCTGTCATCATCACTCGGTTAACACTGGTGGAGTGAGCAAACAATACCGAGCAACCAAACAACACAGCCCTTTTCGGGACCACCAAATCATTATCAAAGAGTTTAACGATGATTATTCGAACACATCCAAAGTCAACAGATAGCCTAACGGAATCCTACGTCAACTATGCGGTTAGAAATTCGCCTAGAAAATACTCATATACAATGTTGTCACATTTTCATCTACACCAGAAGGGATAAAAATATTTTTCTATATATATTTTTTAAATATTTTTTCTCCAAAAAAACTGTCCCAAGATTGTACCATCGAAAATATTCAATGTAGAGAAAATCTGTTTTATTAACTTAAAAAAAACTATTGTAAATACACATTAACATTTGCAAGCCTCGAATCACTCGTGTGTTTGATGATGCTTATACATAGTCTTTCTAAATTCAGATTGCATACTTCTACATGTTCTGAAAAGTACCAAAGCACCTCGCTTTGGATGGCCAAAAGAGGTTACGAATTTAGAAATCGTAAAACAAATGCATCGACTTGTTTTGAACAATCGTAAAGTGAAGTTACGCGAGCTAGCTTAGGTCGTAGGCATTTCAAAAGGAAGAGTGGGATACATTTTTCACAAGCGATCCGCGCGATGGATCACGCGTTTGCTGACCGTCGACCAAAAACAGCGGCGCGTTGATGATTCGACAGCCGGTTTGGCGTTATTGAAGCGTAATCGAGTGGACTTTTTTCGACGTTTTGTGACAATGGATGAAACGTGGATTCATTAGCACACGCTTGAGTCCAATAGGCGTCTGCAGAGTGACACTGAGGCATATTTCGAAGACTTAGACGTTGCGTACTACAGAAAGAGAATCGATATGTTGGAAACTCGCTATACTAAGTGTATTGCCCTCGAAGGAAACTATGTTGAGGAGTAAATACAGCTTTGCCCAAAAAACGATTGTTTTCATAAAAAAATCCCGGGAGTTTTTAGTCCATGTAGTATGTAGCATATATATGAGTACATAAACAGCCATTCCATACCAAACCGATATAGTGGTCCTCAGATTTTCATGGAAAGTAGAAGTTTTGTTCCTTATCGCAAAATATTAGACACGTGTTTTTTATTTTTTCATTAGGGTGCCCATTTCCATTTTAGGCTGGTCCGAACAATCAACTTTGTCCGCCTTTTTCATAAATGATTTTTTTTTAAATTCATAACTTTTGAACTACTGAACCGATTCTGATAATCGACATATCAAATTGAAACCATAGTTTCCATGATCTCGGGATCAAGGGCATATTTTATATATTTTTTGAAAGCAGAGGATTTTTTACATAACATATCCAAAAATCAGAGAGGCATTTTTTTTCGTTTTTGGGTTATGATTTTAACCGAAGTCAACCAATGGTACTAAAACTCAATAGTAGGCAAAATCATGTTCTATATTTATACCATCAAGAATGATTACTACACCTACATGAATTGTGTGTGTTTGAAGTAGAAGCAATAAAATTAATCAAATAGAGGCTATCTGTGCTAGGTCACAGAATGTTCAGCATACAATGTCAATATTCCGACCAAAATCGATTAAATTATTACAATGTACATATAATCAATCAATTTTGAATGAATAAACGAACAATCACTATATATCACTGCTCTGCTAGGAGCGCCAACATATAAAATCCCAAATTTCGTCCGCCAACAACTCCTGTTTATTTTTGTCGCGCATATTCCGCAGCCTGTCACATTTTCAAATTTAAAAGCACTCGAGTGGATTGTGATTTTAATTCAATTTTGGAAACTTGTCCTCATGTCGAGCATTTTCACACACGTTCTGACAGTACCGAAGTCAGCTCAAGCCGTCCCAAAATAGCGATGTTTTCAGTCCGCCTTGTCGTCAGCTGTAGTCGAAGTTGATTGTTTGTGCATTCCATTTTCCCACTTCGTAACACAGAGAGTGGATTCCTCATACCCATTAGCGCTCAGTAGAATCGATCGAGCAATTCTGAAAATGAGTTTCCGTTTTGCCACAGCTCATTACTCTACCACTACACTTAACCCCGAAATGTGTCAGTTTGTGGTCGATCTATTCAAAGTGTGAAGGCGGTGAAAACTTTAACTTTACACTTTCCCAACTCGTTGGATTAACTAATTAAGACGAGAATGAATTGGTGAATTACTCCAGGCATCATTTAAGTACACATCATAAAGTCGTTTTCAGTTTCAGCAAAACAGAAGCTTCGGTGAAATTAATAATGCAATCCACACCTTCTGATGAGTTTCTTATTTTAATGGCCTAAGCTATGAGTGAACTGGGAATTGAACCGGAGCGTAAGAACTTTTCCGCAGTTGGAGCAAGGCACTCGGAAATGTTCATGTGTGGGAAAACGCTTTTCTGGTCATTTTCTTTATGCTTCGTTTTTGTCGTAGATCGGCAGCTATCTATACATATAAAAGTGGAGTGATGTCTGTCTGTCTTTCTGCCTTTCTGTCTTTCTGTCTTTCTGTCTTTCTGTCTTTCTGTCTTTCTGTCTTTCTGTCTTTCTGTCTTTCTGTCTTTCTGTCTTTCTGTCTTTCTGTCTTTCTGTCTTTCTGTCTTTCTGTCTTTCTGTCTTTCTGTCTTTCTGTCTTTCTGTCTTTCTGTCTTTCTGTCTTTCTGTCTTTCTGTCTTTCTGTCTTTCTGTCTTTCTGTCTTTCTGTCTTTCTGTCTTTCTGTCTTTCTGTCTTTCTGTCTTTCTGTCTTTCTGTCTTTCTGTCTTTCTGTCTTTCTGTCTTTCTGTCTTTCTGTCTTTCTGTCTTTCTGTCTTTCTGTCTTTCTGTCTTTCTGTCTTTCTGTCTTTCTGTCTTTCTGTCTGTCCGATTCTTATGGACTCGGAAACTACTGAACCGATCGACACGAAAATTGGTATGGTGGGGTTTTTGGGGCCGGAGAAGGTTTTCGTGACAGCTTGAGATACACTTACAGTGACTCATTGGCGTCGAGTGAAGCTTTCGCACCCAGGGCAGAAGAGTTCATTGTTGTGGTAAAATAATCTTTTACAAAATTTGTATCTGCAGACAATTTTATAATAAGTAATAATAAAATTTAGTGGAAAACCAATTTGTATGCAGATGTCGACACCGCACCGTTGTCATCGGGGATACACTTCATTCTGTTTTCACCGAGGAGTGGAACCGTGATTAAGGCCCTACGACTTCATCTAAATAGAATGTTCTGAAAGCTTTTTTTCGACTTTCTAAAGAAGGGAGTCCCGCCGTCCGATTATTTCTTGGATAATCAGCAGGTTCACAACACATAAAAAATGGCTTGATTCGTGATAGCCCCAAAAAACGAAGGAGGATGGTAAACAGTTGTATTGTATTGATCCATTTGAAATAAACTAATAGTAAATTACCCAGTATATCTCCTACGAACAAGATTTTATTATATGAGGTTTGGGAAAAAGAAAACCTATTTTCTCGTTAGCTGGCCTTAGTGATCAATATCTCGCGTAATATCGATCAAGTTCAGGCGCGTTGTAAAGGTGACATTTCACACTAAAATAAAAAAAAATTGCTTTTTTTTTAATCAACGAAGAGAAAATTCGGTACATTTTACACTTTTTCCTTTATATTTTTATTTTCACTTTTTTTTTCTAGAAAGTAGGATTTCAAATTGTGATTTTTGAAAAAAGGCGACAAAAAAAAAAGAGCCAAGAAAGTGTTTAGTCAACAGAATGTCTCCTTTTCGCCATCTTCGACGAGTTTGACTTCAGCGCAAATACCAACTGAGGGGCTTAGAATGAAAGGGGTGTAAGTGATTTCATCGATTTCTCTACATCGACTCTCTCTTTTGGTCATAACTTAGCTGCAAATACATTCCCAGCTGTATTTGACAATGCGGAAGACAGGTCAGAGCCTCATCTATCGGATTCTATAGCAAACTCAAATTGGAACGTTTTTTCAGTTGAGTTATTACCTGAAGAAAAAGTTGATGAAGAGAAATCGATCAAGTCACTTACACCCCTTGCATTCTAAGCCCCTCAACTGTTTTCAACCACCATGGAAAACTTTGATTTCGGTAGAAATCGTTAATTGATTCGATTGTTTTCCTGGCCTGATTAGCGAACATTATATAATTAATCGGTTTTGCTTCAAACCTCTTGAAACAACATGAAATTGGATCCTCGTGGGATTCGAACAAATGAAGTTCCTTTAGTGAAAATGCTAAATTGAACTCTGAGGCAGTTTTGTGATTGCTTGACTCAGTTTTGTTTGAGTGCGCTAAAGATGTACATAGGTAAGAAGAAAATACGACTTTTTCTTTGATAGAGCCGGCTTTGAATGGAAATATAATTATTTATATTTTGTTAATATTTTGGCTTCATCGATTCCGTTACCATAATTTCGATGTCCAATTCTCCAATCCAATTCTCATGTAAACATTTTACCCCAAAGTATTAATGCTACCCTTTTTTACAATAAAAATAATGCAAAAGGACATGCATATACATCAATTTTCGTCCAACCCTCGTATTACGTACGCCGAATGTCATGTTATTGTTCAAATCCAAATAACACTGAAATCAATAATAAATTAAATATAAGGCAAATCTATGATAGAATATATACCATAATGGTGTGATCTACAGAATGAAACGTAAAATTCATCAGAAACTTTAACATTCAGCATTAAATTGAACCAAAAAAAATCGAGCTCCAAGTAAGGGAGCCGGGGGTAAGACGGACAGTGGAGGTATGATGGACAGGTGGATGATTTGTATAACTGCATTATGAATTTCAAATTTCTATTGATGGGAACCCCTTCTACATGCTATTCTAGAATATTTAAACCATTCTATGACAATGAATACTGATCAAAAGCGAAATAGAGAAACAAAAACCGAAAATCAAACATGATTCCGCATGTGGATGTAATTTTTGCGACTTCGACATTAAACATTTTGAGTAATTCACATTCAACAGGGCATAACTTTTTTACCATTGGGTAAAAATAAACCAAATTTTGCACACTTTCCCATTGATGTGTATTGTCTACATGCTGTCAAATTCGAAATCGTGTTTTTCGATTCAACGCAAATGGAGGTGAACCAACGCGAGTCGAGAGAACAAATTCTTTCCAAACACCTGGAATTTCCTGACCTGTCGCACCGGCAGTTGGGAAAAATATTGAACATTCACCATTCAACCATCTCCAGAGTGTTGAAGCGTTTCCAGGAGCGGTTGACGTTGGACCACGGCAAAGGAGCTGGAAGAAAACCGAGACCGGAGAACAAAAAGATGGAGGGAAAGGTGAAGCGGATGATTAAAGCAAATCCCAACGTCTCAAGCCGTGATTTGGCTAAAAAGATCGGCATGTCGCAGAGCTACGTCCAGAATGCAAAGAAGAGAGCTGGACTACATATATACAAGGTACAGAACATCCCAAACCGCGATGAGCGGCAACAATCGACGGCTAAAACTCGGGCACGGAAGCTCTACAAGAAGATGCTGACAAAATATGGCTGCTGTGTGATGGACGACGAAACGTATATAAAGCCGATTTTAAGCAAATTCCGGGGTTGGAGTTTTTCTCCGGCAAGAGCAAGTTCGATGTGGACGACAAATTTAAGAAGAAGAAAATGTCGAAGTTCACCTCCAAATATCTCGTTTGGCAGGCCATCTACTCTTGCGGACTGAGGAGTGAGCCTTTCGTGACAAAGGGCACAGTAAATGGCGAGATCTACAAATCTGAGTGCCTCGAGAAGCGCCTTTTGCCGTTATTGCAGCAGGACGACGAAGCTCCGCTATTTGGGCCAGATTTGGCATCATGCCACTATTCTAAAAGTGTCCTGGAGTGGTATGAGGCCAATTCTGTCCATGTTGTTCCAAAGGACATGAACCCGCCAAACTGTCCGGAGCTGCGCCCGGTGGAGCAGTACTGGGCATTAATGAAGCGGGAACTTCGGAAGAGCAAGAAGACAGTTAAAGACGAGAAGGACATGTTAAGAAAATGGAAAAAAAAACTGAGAAACTGGTACCGGATGACACTGTAAAGACTTTGATGGAGGGCATCAAGCGAAAATGCGTTCAATTTTACATTCAAGGCTCCATCGATTAACTTTTCTTATTAGGTATGTACGGAAAAAATGGACGGTCACATCCATAATCACAACAACATTATTATTTTTTCAACATTATTTTTATAAAACATTTGACCAATTATTTCGAAAACCAGTATATTGAATTGTAAGAAACTGTTTTTAAGTTTTGGAAAACATGAATTTCCAAAGATACAATTGAAGTTTTCCTTAAAATGTCCGTCTTACCCCCATCTCTCCTACTACCGGCTACTTGCCCGCGTTATCAAACTTTACGCCTCAGTGCTTATGCCATGTTGTTTGCCTTTTTATTCGGATGTTCACAAATTATATTATGTTACCCGACTCATGCCACCCACTCATGAAAATGACACAGCAGTTTCATTCTAGAAGAGGTATTTTTGTGCTGACAGGTATCTTTTGAATGCACGGTACTCGATCATTCGAAGCAGGAAATTAACCTTTGTAAAACATGAAAGTGAACGGCTTAAGGAGATTCCGGAGCTAGGCTATTCTGGCGTTCTCAAATGTTATAAACCGAACGAAAAAGGTTTCGTTAACCACGGTGCATATAAATACAAGGTGATACGACGGTCGTTAGAAAAATAAGTTTCAGTGCTAGTGGCGAGGTTTGGGGAGTAAGGAGGACGCTCGAATTTTTTCCATTTGAATTTTTTCAATTGCTCTTGAGTTACGCGAGCAAAATGGGGCCGCGCATTATCGTGGATGAGGAACACTCCTTTCGTCAATAAACCTGGCCTTTTGTTTTGAATCGCGGTTCTTAATCGGAACCGCATAAAACAATAGTGCAAAACTTTTTTTTTATCCAAAATATATATTTTTATTAAGGCTCATATGGCGTCAACCTGACGGGACCGGGAGTTCAATATTTCGACAATGTTTGCCTTATAACTATGTTAGTAATATTTAACCGATTACTCGCGGTTGGCTCGAGGTTAGTATTACAAGTGTTTTCATAATTGTGATGTTGCTGTCTCCAATGCTCTGTACCTGTGCCCGACACGGGATACTTCCTATTGGGATGCAACTGACCATTAATCAGCAACGCCCCAATAGTCTGTACCTCATATCTAGCGTGGTGCGTCTTCTCGACTCGAGGAATCCAGGATAGAAATGTCACTAGCCGGCGCAAACATCAGCTCGTGTAGAGTTGTCATGTAGTGCAAAACTTCACCAGTAGCTTTAAAAAATCGCGCTCGGTACACAATTTGGAAAAAAACTATTTTTTTGTGCTGTAGATAGGGACCGCATAAACAAAGTTTCTCCAAGAAAATAATTTAAATCCACGCCGTTTGTTTCCCTGCTTTGCGATGTGACAGTTTGGCCTTTCGTTTGCGCGTAGCTGTGTTGTGCTTTTAGTTGCATGTCGAAACTTGTTTTTTTTTTTTTTTTTTTTTATCTGTATTATAGTGATTTTCAACTCATTTGGCTGGTTCGTCACTTTTTACTTCCATTTTCGGAAGAATGTCGGGAGTGAGAATTGAACTCGTGACCTTTAGCGTGAGAGGCATGGATGTTACCACTACGCCAGATCGCCTCCACTTTCGAAACTTGTTGCTGTTAGAAATCATGTCATGAGCGAGCGAAACAGGAGACACATTTCAAATAAGCACGCTTAAAAGCTTTTCTCATAGTTTTCCAAATACACGGTCCAGCCCGTGAAAGATATAGATTCACGTTTATCCTTTTCTTTTTACTCTTAGAAACACTTTTCAACTTCATTTTATAATGAGGTGTTATATTGTCACGCATTTCACAAAATTATTTAATTTAGTTCGTTAATTTATATATTACCGTTCCCTAATCCATACATGATTTAAATTAAGGAAAATTGGAAGAATACACATTTTCTTTTCGTGTTTTTGTGTCCAAGTATGTCTAAGGGAGGTACAATGTTCAAATATCACTGTTATTAAGACAGGCGCAGAATGGTCGCTCGAAATTCAATTGCAGCATTCGTTCTACGGATAATGTGGATAGAGATAATACTGCAATCCTAGCTTCCCCGTATTCAATTCATTAAGTATAAACAAGCCATTCTCGATTTCAGAACACAGTATTCACAAATCATCAGTCATCTATCTAGCGACAAGACAGCAGCGAGTCTTCCGAACAACCTTTCTTAAGGCCGAGTGTTTACTTCTCCAAATTGGTCTTTTTCAAGGATAGAGGAGAAATAATTGATTAATTTGAAAGCCTCTGTAATTCAAAACATCGTCATTATCATCATCATTCAAGTCGTTTCGCTCCTGTTGCCAAACAGCTGTCTTTCTCAATGCTGATGTCACACACAATGGTTTTACTCGATTCTAAGAAAGAATTAATGATAGATATCGCACTGTATGGAGCAATTTTGTTCGGTAGGGGCACCGCGTCGATTTGCATTCCGTGTGGTGAAGAGTGCCTCTGTATTTTTGCATCACATCATGTTTGAATCTTTACTGGGGTGTAAGTTTAAAATTTCTGAAACAAGAGCGTTATGTTCAGGGTGCAAAGTTCCGAGCGTTAACACCTCTTTGTCAGTTGTACAAAGTGGAATGCCAATCACTTCATTCGAAACCCAACTGACCCAAAAACTTGTTTCAATATCTCAAAACTGATTCGAAAGCAAACTATTGAAATCACAAAAATCTATAAATATGAGTACCTGCTTGAAAGTCCATCCTAGTCAAAATTGGTCGATGCATGTCATTGGCTGTAAGTCGAAGTTCTCTAAATATTGTGGTCGCGCTGGCCAATCTCAGTATTTATCTTTATCTGAAAATCTACTCAAATTGCTTCGTGAAGCGTTCGCACTCCTCCCTCAGTGAAAGCATTCATTTGTTGGCCCTTGGCATTGTCATCAAATATTAGTATCAAAGAGTTTTATCATTAAATTTGTTCGATGGTCGTACTAGTCGGCAATAAATTCGTAGTTCTATGTTAACAGTTCGGTTGTGTCTTGAACATCACCCTTCTTCATTTATCTTTTTTTTTCTATGCGGCCCGCGGCACCATGACTAAACTGCCGTTCTACGCATACTTGTCCCATGTTACCTTTTGACGATTTTCACTTTTCTTCGCAAAATGTTGTTTTAATGCATAATCTTACGGAAAAACAAAAAAAACATATAGTTTATTCCCAACTTTTCAAAAAACAACATCAAGCTCAATTGTCCCATGCTGATATTCTATTCATAACTGTGCCACCATGTATTTTTGTAAATCCATATCGAATAAGTCGGTTCAAGTACAAGACTTTTTTGTCACACTTTCAACAGGCCTAATGTACTGTTTTCTGGTTTGGAAGAACGAACTAATTCTCAAACAAATAAGAAAAAGTTTAACAGAACACGTGTACACCTTGTTAGCGAATGCCTAATTATAAACTGCGAACTTGTTGCAGATAACTCATTTCTTCATGAAACGATGTTTCTATGCATAATCTTTCGGAAAAACACAAAAAAAAATTGTTTGTTCCCAGTATATCAAAAAACAATATCAAATTCAATTGTCCCATGTTGATATTCTAGGCATAACAGTCCCACCATGAATTTTTAAACCCGTAATCAAGCTCGATTGATTCAGTGAGGGGATCTCATCACATTTCATTAAACAATAGTATAGTGCTTATTCAAAAAAAAAACCGATGTATCGCTAAATTGAAATGCTTAAAGCTTTTGGTAGACAAATATGCGCGAAAACATTGATTGCGTTTTTCTCAGTTGCTGATTTTGGAACATAGGACAACTATGCGTAGAACGGCAGTGAAGGCGTCTGTCTATTCAATTTGCTACATGCTACAAGTCAATGGTAAACAACAATGAATTTAATACTTGCGCATTTTTTTATTCTGTTCCCACTTCAGCCACTACACAGTCGCGATCGCTCAATGCTCTAACATATCTGTTCTGTTTTATTAATTTTATGATCAAATATTATGTTGTTCCATCATTGTGGTGAATTACGATAATCGTCAATAAATGACGTAGTTGTTCCATTATTGTCGCATATGTCGTGCAACACACGTCGCACCGAACCGCAGTCCATTGGATATGGCCAACATTGCGCGACAAGACCAATTATGTCGTGAAAAGAGACACTCCAAGACGCAAGAGCCATTGACTTGTAGCATGTGTGATTCTGAATAGATGGAGTTCCGCCTTAACACGTGTTTGTGGCCCATTTAAAAAAAGGTTGAGTACCACTGCTCTAAGGCGTCCATTCATTACAATGTTTTCTAAAGAACACTTTGGTGGCGCGGGTAAATAGGAGCTAGTTGTGTGGGTGAAGTGGAAGGCACAGGGAAGTGGTTTATAGAATTAAAAAGTGCACCTGGATTGAATAGAAAAAAGAAAGAACGTGGTGACTTTTGTTTTTGTGGCACATGAAATGCTAGCCTTGCGTGTAACTGCTGTGAAGCAACGTGTTCAACTTTTGTACTCTGACTCGGTTTCGGTTTAAATGAGCGAATGGTTCGGAAATGGGAGGTAGCCGTCGGGTGGCATCCTTTAAATTTCAGTCGATTAGGATCTGTTTTTTCTCATCTTTTTTATTTAATACTAGCTGACCCGGCAAACTTCGTCCCGCCCAAAATTTGGTTTTTGTTATCAATACATTCACGTATTCTTACTAAGCGCAATCACAGAACAGTTCATTGATTGATCTTCTGATCGACCCCGTTGAATTTACCTTTTACTATAAAATTCCTAGTACTTCTACCAAACCTCATCATTATAATATCAGATTATTTTCAGACACAATTCTCGTTCAAGATTTTTCAACCACTTGCAAATAACATGTTTCTCCGTTACATGGAATAAATGTTTGATACAGAAAACATGATGGAATAAAGACAGACCCCTCCTCTCCTCTCGCCTTAGAGAGGGGGGAGGAGTGTCTATTCACCATAGAAACGTTTCGTGTCCCCTAAAATCTTCACATGCCAAATTTGGCTCCATTTGCTTGATTAGTTATCGAGTAATGCAGAAAATTGTTTTTCATTTGTATGACAGAAGCCCTACAACCCCCCCCCCCCTGGAGAGGGGGATGGGTCTCAAACTATCATGAGAACCTTCTCCGGCCCCAAAAACCCCCACATACCAATTTTCATGTCGATCGGTTCAGCAGTTTCCGAGTCAGATAGGCAGACAGACAGAAATACATTTTTATATGCATCGATTAGAAACCTTTGTATTTGAATGTCGATACAGCACTGGCATAGAAAAATGACACCCTTAAGCTGTATCTTTTTTCGTTTACACCCAAATAAGCTTCCAAGGGAACCACAGGAACTATTTGTGTTCCACTGCACTTTGAAAGTGATAGAAAATAGATTTATCTTCTCTAAATCTCATAGATAATTGTTGTAGAGAAGTTAGAAGAATTATTACAAACATAAACTGAATCGATTCTGATAATTTATTTCACCATTTCGAAACTGATGAGAAGTCTCATTTATACTCAATTTAGTGTCAATAAATTGAATTCTGTTACAATCTATTTAAAAATCCCGACGTTCTTTGACCGCAATGGCTGAAAATGCTGCAAGAAGGAAAGCACTCGAAGCGAAAGTCGTAATCCGCTCAGACGTTCCGTGCCTAAATACCGAAATCCAGGTAGTCGAAAGAGTTTTTTGTGGGAAAACTTTTTTCATATGCGCCAGCATTGCTACCCCTCCAAAAAACGTGGAAAAGCTGATTAGCACAATTAACGGTAGAGGGATTTTTCTCTGCACTTATGAGAAATAAAACTATTATATCGAAATAGGGAGTATAAATTCACATGTGTTTTTTACACAGTTTTTATTAGTATTTCTAGTCTTATTCTTCCTAAAGAACCTAGAAATGAGCAGACTAACTATTTATTTTTATTTCATTTGTCTATTTATTTACACTCATTAGCATTTTAGCTGTAACATAGCCGGATTTTAATCGTCTACATGTCACATGTTTTGTCGTATTTATAAATAGCACATTACACAGTTGTCATTTTAGGCGGCTTTTTATACCATTGCATATGGAACATTACACAATAGTCATTTAGGCGTCTGTTCTTCCATTATTCAGTTAGACCGGACAGTGGAGGCAGTTGATATGATCATTGTTATGTTTTATTAATAGAACAACAGCCCGATATTTCTTGCAGAGAAGAGCAGTTGTATGGATAAATCAATCTCCATTCGACCTGGATCGATCTCCATCGCTGATTATTGTTGCGTGGAAGTAGTTATTCTATAACAACACAAACGCGTAACCAATGTGACTACGAAGACCTCCGATACTAACTAATTGAGGGGTGACAAAATGAGTCAAGCCACAAAAACTGATAATTCCTTATTTCATAATAGCCAATCATTCGATAATCAATTAATAAAAAAAGAAATTTAAATATTTTATTTATTTTAAACTTTGAAGAAAAAGCTTTTGGTCCCTTTTTTTACGATTTCAATGATTTTAAATAGTAAAATTGAAAAAAAATCATCATATCTATGTTTTTTACACGATAGAGAGATCTATACCAAATGTTCATACCGAATTCGGTTCAGTAGAACTTCGGTTATTGTGCCTCAGTTTTGAATTTTTTTTTCTCGAAATCAACCTTGAAAGTTCTGAGTCAAGGAGGTATACCTAATGAATTACTTGTTAGTAACTCTCAATCGACTTTCCCCCTATTTGCGCGTGATATATTTTTTGTGTACCACCGTCAATAGACCAAAATATTTGGGGTTTCTAATTAGATTGCATGGTTACATGTTATCTAAATAAGAAGTGCATAAATGTTTAATTTGAGTATATCCATATCATTGCGAAAACAGCTGTCCATATTAGTGCTTGAGACGAATAAACTGCAAACGTTTAAAACCTCTATAACAGTCAGTCAGACAGCTAACGTGCGGAGCGAACGGGTAAAATTTCCAGCCTCAGAATACATTCCCAATGCTGACACGTAGTTTTTTTTTTAGTTGAGCGGATTTGCATTTTTCGCGATTTACTGAACACATCAAACCTTTTAGATAAATTTAATTAGAAGCTGTTGCAACATATTAATCACAGTTATACCTCCAACAGGTACACAGAGTCATATGTTGAATTTTTGAGATTTCAAAATCATGCAGTTAATTTGTCTCTAGCCTTGAAAATAGACAATTTAGAAAACTTTATTCTGAACTCTCGGCCTTGAAACAACCATTTTGGACGCCCTCGCCGCCGCCGCTGTTTGGTTGCTAGCTGGATGACTGTCGAATCGATCGTAATTGATTGTCCCCCATTAAAACAGTGAAGACACTTCCGATTTTTTTTTAAATAGTCACAGTGTGAACAGTAAGAATGACACGGATCTCCCGCTACCAGAGCATGATGCATACTGAATGTAGAAATCTTTTGACCCTAAGATGGCAGCACTAGCCGGTCCCCATAACTTCACACGAAGACAGAATTGAATATGTACAAAAACAATTTTTATTATTTGCACTTCATAAACTAGACTGGTCTTCATATCATCTCCCTCCACACGAAACACGCTGTATGCTAATCAGTACGAAAAACTTAAAATAACGTCGGAACTCTGCCATGATTCTATTTATTATTGATATCATATCACAACGAGTGGACTCAGAAGAAATATTAGGAAACCTAAATTTTTAAGCACCCATTAGGTATCTAAGAATTTCTAACACTTTCTACATAGATTACCGATGAACAAATTACGCCAAATATAGTCACATTAATCGTATGATGAGCCTATGTAACGAACATAGGGAAATAATTTGTGTAACCATGTCAAGGTTAAAGACAATCTGAACAGAATGAGATACAGGTCATGTGGGGTTATGTCACCATAACTCGAAAGCAAACGACTATCTTGTAGTGTAAGCTTCAAGCTAAAATTATATTTTAAATTCAGTTTTACAAATCACAATAATTATCTACTTTAACTTAAACTGGAGGAATCTTATCTTTACCCACGTTTTAGGTTAACTTTAAATATAGTTAAGGTTGTAGTTTTATAAGTTTTATGGCACTATTTTAAGTTTTGCATCTACCTACTTATATTCCGTAAGTTTGTAAATAGAATAAGAATATAATCGGTAACTTTAATATTTTACAATTTAATTCAATTTGAACGCACGCACTGTTCTTTTTAATAAGTTTGATAGCTAAAAATTAGTCAAATGCGGTGATGACAAATCATTCTCCACCGATTTGACATTTCCCTATTCGTTTGTCATCCGTGATAGTTTCGTTGGGTCGGGCCTGCTGGAGAGTGTGTCGACAACGTCGCTGTTGCGAGTAGTGTTGTCGTCAAAGTTAAGGTTACTAACATTATTGCATTTTAGCAAAATATATATTCTATGCTGGTTTGAGGAAATGAATAAATAAATAATTTTCTCTCATATAGCTTGTCAAATTCTTCTCTTAAATTGAACAAATGAAATATCCAGCCAGTTTCCTTTAGTTTTAAGTGAATAATATTAAGTAGTATAAGGAATGTATTGGTCTACAATAGATTGACGAGAATAAATAAATAAATAAATAAATAGATGATGTGAGACATCCTTCAGTTAAATCTTGTTCTAACCATTTCATAGCATCCCAATTCTAGATTATCGGTACAGGTCGGACTCGATTATACACAGACTTCAATTTCTTTTCATTGCATATAATCGAGCTTGAACTTGGGTAGACTGTACATGTCGTAGTTGCTCTCCGTGATTGACCTAAACCAGCGAAATTGCACAAAGAACACACTGAATGAGCTTTAAATTGTCAATAACGACGCAGAACACGTCCTTGCAGTTACCAGGGGAAGGGATGGAATGTTAATATGATATTCGCAGTCCTAAGAGTCGCCTCTACAGTGTGGTACCCTCGTGATTATCATAGTAGGAACAATTGTTAGTGGGAATGCTTAAGAAGAAACAGAATTTCCCGTATTGAGTGATGTGATTAGGGGTTTATCAATTAATTTCTTTGCATAATAACCAAAGACAACAGCTATTACCTTGTTTGCAACGTTCTCACTATGCCTCACTCCTGGGCAACTGTCGAGTGTAATTTAGCATATTTTTTTCATGCCAATAATTTTTTTTTTCTATGCAATGAATATTTTCTGGTTCTACTTCAAACAGTACGCTACGTAGGATAAATCTGTTGCTTCCATTTGAAAGATGAGAAAGTTTAGTACAGGATATAGTTGTGAAACTTTTAAATAAGCTTATTTCAATATCATTTTGGAAGTAAAAAAAAAGTTATTAGTTACCACAGAAATGCATGATAAACTTGATTATTTTCATCAACCAAATTATCTCTCTAACCGCTCTATACTTTTGTTTTTTGACACCCAACAATCAAACACAAACAAAGCCAAGTAATTTTTACCTTAATCTAATATTATATGTTTTATTGAAATAAGCAATATTTAAAATATAAAAAAAAAATTAAAAATGTTATTACAATCCACTAAATTAGATGATTCACAACTATAGTGAATTTTACCATCTATCAAATGGAAGCAACAGAATCGTCCTATGAGCCAGTTTAGAAAAAAAGAACCCGGAACAAAAAATAAGTTCAAAAACTTTAACCTTGTTATATTTTGAACATAGGTGTAGAGGGATTTTTTTCATCAAATATGATCTCCGATCAGTTCCTGAGAGATTCCGAATATATTATTTTTTTAAATGAGGAAGGTATGTTTTGACCTTAAGAGGATGAATTAAAAATTAAATTATTCTTATATATTCAGAAAAAAATAAGCAATATGTAGTACAATATAAACATTAAAAAAAATTGTTTTATGATTCGTTTATATACAAAAAAAAAGAAAAAAAAGAATTTGGAGTCCATATAATCGAATCCGCCCTTTATATGTTTGTAACGATTCACCGAGAAACTAGACGGTTTTTTATACTTCAATTTTTACTAAATAATTGAAATGTTGATTATGTTCATGAGACAGATATATCATAACCAATCAAAAATCCAATAGAATTATTCAATTTCTCCGGAAAACATCAACCAATAGCCAAAATAAAACTGTTCGTGATATATTGAAAATTCATCGAACGACATCACCTACCCGTGTTCATCGTAGCTGAACTAATCCAGATTGACATAGCCGAAAAGTAAATAAATTTCAATAAATATAGCACCTTTTCACAATGACCGTATAGTATTATACTCCCACCGCGTATAACACGTGGCAGCTTTATCACAAATCCCTTATCTCTTTCTTTTTTTTTGCGCTGGAATCTATGTCACCAACTGTAACAAAAAAGAACCGTAATTTGATTTGATGTATACTAATAAAATTATACCTTTTTCAGTCGACTGGTTGAACACCACATCGGTTTGGTTCTACGGAAATTTCATTAACTCGAAATTGTGTTGTTCAGGTGCCTATGGACGACGAGGAATGCGTTTATAGCGGAACGAATGTTCAATTTCTGAAATATTTTGTCAGTTTTAGGTGTCGGTCGTCTCTCAGAGGTGTAGTGATTAGCATCTAACATGGAGAAAATAGACTTACGGTGAAATAAGCATGCAACAAAAATCATGTCAGCTCAACAGTTTCAGAACTGTCAGTAGCGTTTTTTTATGTAACTGATGCTCTAACAGAATGAATATGTTAATCTAGAAACAAAACTGAACACCAACTGTGATATGCATCCCATTGAATCATATCAACTACGGAGGACAGTTAGAGATTCATTGACGTTTCACCCCTCTTCGATAGTTTCTGAACTATCCGAGCAAAATGAATCCAAAAAATAAACTGCACTTTTCGAAATCAATTCGGTATTCCATTGTAGTTTCATTTAGAAGCTGAATCTGGCGAATAACCATCATCTACATCCCTTGCGTTCTTAGCAAGAGCTTGAAAAAACATCCTTAAGCTAAGTGAAGGTGGATTATTGAATTCTATAAGCAAAGTGGTCTCGAGTAGTTCCAAGTAGCTCCGAGATTAAATAATATTGAATAGCAAAGATTACAGATGCAGTTGCTTCGTAAATATGCTGAGCTTATTCATGGCCCTTTCGTAAATCTACTTTCAATTGCTTGCAATGTGTAGACACCGAGCTCGGCTTGTACATGTTCACTTGTACTAAGGAGTAATTCATTCCGTGGATTACACAGAGATTATCCAAACAGCCACGAGTTTTCACATTTTCGCATGTACCCTCCCTCGCCGATGCTGAGGTAACAGACCAACGAATCGGAGCAGCTTACAGTAGCTTTTTCGCTGATGAACGGACGCTTCAGTGTCCACCCTTAGGGAACGGGAATCTTTTGGACGTAGATTTTTGAGGTGATTGAAACTGGCAGCTGGACTATAAAACACTTCAATAATATGAATATTCATTCTATTCCTCCCAGTCGCTGCTATTGTTTCAAATACTATAAAGCTTCAGAATTTTTACGCTACGTAAATTTCACAGGTTTCACATTTCATGCGTACTACAATTATGGATGACTGTTTCAATTTAGTTTCATTCCGAGGCGGACCAAAGACAGATGTTTACAACTGTCTCTTGACGGACCGATAGCATCTGTCGTTGTTTCGATTATTTGCTAAATTAATTCGTACTGTTATAATCGTTGTTATTGTCAGTGGTTATTACTTGCATCTTGCAAAATCAGATGCTGCTTGCAAAGGTAGTGAAGCGTACACAGTTTCGCTCTCCTTCGTTCGGCTTAACGCATTTGTGACTACATCCCAGCAGGAGTGAGTGTGGAATATTATTGTTTTATCTATGCCAAATATTAGCTCAATCAAACTTAAGGGAGAGTGGCGCAAAGCGGTCAAAGTTTGAGTTTTTTGAAAATCAAAGAATCACCAAAGGGGAGAAGAATCGGGGTTTTCGAAAAAAAAATTGATGCCAAATGTCTTCAAATTGCATGAAACGTCGAGATCTAGTGTCATCTCGAAAAATTTGTTTTTGTCAAAAATCGACTGAGTTTTTTTTCGGAATACGAAACGAAACGTATGGTTTTGGGTACCAATAAAAATAGTTATCTCGATTTTTCATTCGAAACTTGCTGCGAAATGTTGATTTGCAGGATGATATACCCTTTGCAAAATATTAGCTCATTCGAACTTCATTTATTAGTGTAACAGACGTAAAAATTTGAGTTTTTTTTAAACGAAAGAACATCGAAAATCGGGGTTTTCAAAAAAATGTCTTAAAATTGCATTACACGACGAGATTTACTGTTATCTCAAAAAAAATTGTAAAAAAAAATATTTTTTTGGCACATAACATAACATAACATGACATAACTGTTAATTTCGACATGCCATGCAATTTTAAGACATTTGGCATCAAAAAATATTTTTGAAAACCCCGATTTTCGGTGATCTTTCGTTTTTAAAAAAAAAACTCAAATTTTTACGTCTGCAACACTAATAAATTAAGTTCGAATGAGCTAATATTTTGCTTAGGGTATATTATCGTACAAATCAATATTTCGCAACAAGTTCCGAATGAAAAATCGAGATAATTATTTTTATTTGCACTTAAAACCATATGTTTCGTTTCGTACTCCGAAAAAAAAACAGCGTCCCAGAGTGTCGATGTTTGACAAAAACAAATTTTTCGAGATGACAATAGATCTCGACGTTTCATGCAATTAGAAGACATTTGGCATCAATTTTTCTTTTAAAACCCCGATTTCCTTTACTCCCTCTTTGAGTGATTTTTCGAGTTTCAAAAACCTCAAGCTTTGACCGCTTTGCGCCACTCTCCCTTAAGTCCGATTGAACTGAAATTCGGCGTTTTTTCGAGGTGGTGAACAGTATAAGGTAACATTTGAAATTTTATATAGTCACTTTCAAGCCTTTACTTGTTTGCTGGACAAAGCTTGTCATCAGCAGATATTTGTATAGCTTTTCTTCGATAAGGACAGAAATCCAGGCCTGACGATTGAAAACGTGAAGGTTGTTTCCCGATGCGTAACCGCCTATTACGTACAATTCTTGTTTCGTAGATTCTGTTCAAGTGTTTTTGTTGTTAAATATGCACATCATATAGGTAGGATTGTCTGCGCTGTCGAAAATTTCGAATCACAGATTCACGTAATTAATCGAATCTGATCGTCATGGTAAATCCCGTTTCGATTGTCTAGTCTCGGAGATAAAGTGTTTGGAACCGCTCGAATCTATCTAAACTCAAACCTAATGTTCCATCCATAATTGGTCCAAAGCCGTTTTACGTAGAATGTTTAAAATTGTCTTAACCAAATACTGCAGTTTCCATGAGTTGTGGTTTTCTTTAGAATACTTTCGTTTACATACTGTAGTAATCAATTTCCCGATGAATTAAATTAACCTCCAGGTACTCACCGTTCAACTAACTACCAGCTCTTACACATGCATTCAATTTAAACAAATAGCACGTGCTCCGTCAGTATGTAATCAATAAAGTGATTGAATGGATTGAACTACATGTTTCAATGCAACAATTTCGTCACGGCATCCAATCATTATCTTGCTAAGTACCCAATGTTCCCGAGTGAGTAACAAAACACTGTTGGCGTCGGTGTACCCCAGATTTCAAATGAAGAAACACAAAGTAGGAAAACATTTGTAGGCTAATCGAAAGATTTTTTTCCCTTTTGAGCTGCTGAGCATAAACTGTTTCTATAATCTCGTCACAACGTATTGCTATCAATATACATGAATGCATGCATTTTACCGCCTTTATTACACACTAAAATCACACATCATGATATACTGTTGCAAACATCATAATCACCATAATCTTCTCTATCACTATCACAATTGTCGCCATGCTTGCTCCTTGCTTCAGGGAATAAAGCTGTCAAGTTTCTACACAGCCCCCCAACATGGAGATACCATCACAACACTTCCACTGGAGACTCTGGCTCGTTGAACACATGAATTCTATTATAAAATTATTATTCTTAGAAGAATCTTCCGTTAACATTGTACACTTTCCGCAAAGGTGTCTGCCGATCATAGCGTTCTCTCTTCTTCCGTTACTCGCTATTGCATTATTCAATCATCTATACCCTCGAGTATCGAAGCAATTGATTTACCTACAGTCTGTAGCGAGAAGATGATGAGATGATGCTCATTTTATTGGGCACGACGTGCTGTGTTCAAGAAAGTTATAGATTTACGTGCAAAGATTTACTAGAGAGTCCACAGGGAAACTCGTTCATCGGACTGAAAAAGTTCATCCCTCTTTTATAATACGGCAGATTTTCATCCAATAGTCCACCACAAATAAATTACATTCTTCTAAGGCAACCCCTACCTGGGTAATCTAAAAATTCGACTGTTTTATTTTTACATTTTTTTTACACTAAAAATGTTGACGTTGTTGAAATGTTTTCTTTATTCATTACAATACATCGCAGTATAAATGAGTTCGAAACGCATTTTTCTCGAAAACTTGCTTTTTCACATGGCGATACATTTTTTTTCAGGATTCCGAGATGAATGTTCCGCCTGTGAGGTAACTACTTTTAGAGGGTATCAAACGCACAATTACACACAACTAAAAAGTAAAATAGTATCATCCTGAAAAAAGAATCATTTAATGGTGTTAGCGACTTTTTTGTACCACAATCGAGTGTCCTTAATGTGAAGGAGCATTGATTTAACAAGACGGTGTAACAAGCCCCACATGGCGTGCCTTAATTCACTGGAAAGAAACCTTCGGTAAACAAATAATTTCACATGATGGACCAATGAATTGGTCTTGCGATTTAAAACTGTGGACTATTTTGTGCGGATATGTAAGATCTCTAGGCTGCACTGATAAGCCTTTGAAAATTGACGTTTCGGGAGAAAACTTTTCTCACGATTTTTTGATTTACGATCTCCATTGCATCTAAAAGTGATCGATCATTGGGTTTCTTTGCCGGTAAAAGCCAAATGCACGACAAATATAACCATTTATCGGTGTTTTATCCCAATTTATAGTTCTATGTTTGTCACCAAACATTTGTAGTATTGGTCTTTGTTCCGTAATGGCTGGATATCAAATCCGGTTAAAACGACACGGAAAAATCGTGTTACTTCAGGAAATTTATTGGTCCCGGTTGTAATGAAAATGTCGCTTTTCAAGCCATAATACAGATAGTCTACCAAACCATATATTTCATTGCGAATTTCGTCCGATTCACATGCTTCAAATTGTCTGTCAATTTTTCCGTCCAGTTGCCGTATGAATCAACCATTTAGGATGCTGTTTGAAGTTTGTCTTGGCGTAGGTTTTGTAGTATATTATACATCGTACATCGAACTTCGTTAGCATCGTATCTTCCGGGATCGTGTTTTTGCAGGTTTCCCCTACTTACCGTCGCGTCCGCCGAGGTTCGATACCGAGCCGACCGATGAATAACGGAACATATCGCCAGGACGATTGGTGTTAGAGGAGTTCTCTTGAAGGTAATCACAGTTCTCAAAGCTAACTCCTGGTCGTCGTGATTGGATTTCGAGAAAAATGACATGCCCTAAATAATGTAATAAAGCCGGTCCAATTAATTTGAAAGGTTTTCATTCTCAGTTTACCCAAATATAATCTCTGGCGCGTGTTGTGGCACCTGAGATTTTCGGATTCTCGTTTCGTCGAGTGAACGATAGTTCGCATTTTCATAATCTCATCACTTATCTCAGTGAATCCTGATTCTTACCTCTCCCCACTAACAACTGTTCCTTCCATGATATTCGCAGGGAACCACAGGGAAGGCAATCCTTCCGGTCGCGAATATCATACCAACATACCTTAAAGCTCGAATCACCGATATATTCGAAATGAGAATGGTTTGCTACTCCCAAGCGTCATGCAATGTTTTTTCTAATTCTTTATTTGAATGGCTCGCCTAGATGTCATTCAATGTGTTCTTTGTGCAATTTCGCTGGTTCAGGTCAACCGCGGAGAGCAACTACGAAGTGAACAGCCTACACCCAAACTAGCATCGATAGAAAATAAGTCATCCTTAGCACAAAACATGCTTTTTCCTGCCTTAAAAAGGCAAATACGCAGAAAAAAGCATCCCAGATATGATCTTTTTGAGAGAGTGAAATGCTTGTGGAGCTCATGTGTATTAGTTGAACTTTAATTTTAGTTGTGTGAGGGTCAGCATGGAATTGTACATGTATGGGTATCAATATTGTCAATTGCATATGTGTGCGTGAGTGGAACCTGCACGCGTAGCAGCTGTTTCTGGTAATGCTGCGCTGAATATGTCGCAGTAGTGATAACGGAACTATTAATTGAAATTTACAGTCCCGTTACCACTGCTGTCACGAATTCACATTCAAAATCACACCTCATTTGAGACTCGCTCTTATAAAAAAATGAAACCCACTGTTTATCGTTTCATGCGCTATAATTTTTTAGTTTTTGCACCTCATAGAAACACATCAGCCATTAAATCAAACTGTCCATCTAAAGTTGTCTTATAAATATTTCCACTCTATGTTACGTGATCACACATACCAATGCATGTGAATATGACCCTACATTATAAAACGCAACGAATCTTATAGATATACAGGGACAGTATTTTCTGAGAGCAAAACGGAGAACGTAAATCAGTATATTTTTTTTCCCAAAATATATATATTTTATTAAGGCACATGTGGCGTTAGCCTGACGGGGCCGGGAGTCCAATATTTTGACAATTTTTGTCTTATGGATGCATGATGTTGACGTTTTACCTCACGGACTTCCAGACTGAGTTGCCAGATATGCAAGCGCACATTTAATTTTTGTTAGTCTTTTTTGCGATTGCAATTAAAATTTATAAACTACTGAAATTGTAGGAATCATAAATGGAAGTTTTTGGTTTGAAAAACCGATACTTTGAATAGCAAAATACGTTACTTTTCATGATACAAATCAAAACTTCAAAGTAAACTGACAATGTGATGGTGAGAGAGTGGATGAAACTTAACAACGTTTTAGGAATTTTTTAACGTTGAACTCGGTCATTCTTTGCGCTAGGAGCGGGTTGTGTGTTCACACTCCGCTATAAAATTTGGAGAATGAGAAGATCTGGGAAAATCACAGATGAAAAAACATCATGTGTTAATTCAAGCTACAGTAGAATCCCGATTATCCGCGGAATAGTCGGTCAAACTCACCGCGATTAACGAAAATCGCGGATGACCCATTGAAGGACAAAAAAATGCAAACACGAAAAGAGA
Source organism: Toxorhynchites rutilus septentrionalis (assembly GCF_029784135.1). Classification (NCBI taxonomy): domain Eukaryota; kingdom Metazoa; phylum Arthropoda; class Insecta; order Diptera; family Culicidae; genus Toxorhynchites; species Toxorhynchites rutilus. Next base: position 230,630,160 of record NC_073746.1, read on the forward strand.
TGTTTCAACATAAAAACTATGTTCTATCAATACAGAAATCAATCAACTATACATCTATAAGGTCGTGTACACCAGTGGCTAAATAATGTAAAAGCCATGACCACAACAAAAGAGCATGGGCCTACCACTCACTAACAAATTACGGAAAGGCCTATTGATTTACTATGGAACTCGCAGTCACGAATAATCCGCAGGGCGGATCACCCGCTCGCGGATAATCGGGGTTCTACTGTCATAGTCTCATTTATGGAATAAAAACATTTGCTTGCAGATAAAATAACTTGCATATATTTTCGCAAACTAAAATAATCTGGCATCTCTGAAACTGAAAGGAACAGTCTGTATTTGTGAAACGAGTATTATGATGTATTTTTGAGAAGAAAAACCGAATTCTAAAGTGTAAATTATGAATGAAAATTAACTTTCACGAATCAAATTAATATTCTATGTGAATGCAAATCACTTTCTTTCTGCAAGTGGTGAGAAAATCCCATACAAAAATTATGTCTGAAATTGACGTTATATTATAATAATACATTTTAGTAAGAATATCTGAAAATTCAGGGGAAATAGGTTAAGTTAAGGTTAGGACTACGCGCTTCAACTAATTAAATAATACCAAGTAGATATTTTCATTCAAATTTTACCAATTGAAAATTGCCTTTTAGCCTTCTAATCTGATAGAGAATAGTTTTGATCCCAAACTCAAATGTCGCCACTAGCCATCGCGGATATTTTCGTTGTCACGGGTTGAGGGCGATATTGACCGTGTAAGGTGGAAAAATATTGATTGAGGTTAGATCAGATGTTGAAAGCCTAGCTGTCACGATATTGAAGACACTTATTGTCAATCCGGTTGATCGTGTAAGGTGCCCATTACAACTATGTTAGTAATATGTAACCGATTACTCGCGGTTGGCTCGAGGTAAGTATTACAAGTGTTCTCATAATTGGTATGTTGCAGTCTTCGATGCTCTGTACGTGTGCCCGACACGGGATACTTTCTATTGGGATGCAGCTGACCATTAATCAGCAACGCCCCCCTAGTCTGTACCTCATATCTAGCGTGGTGCGTCTTTCTCGACTCGAGGAATCCAGGATAGAATGGTCACTAGCCGGCGCAATCATCAGCTCGTGTAGAGTTGTATGTTGTCATAACGTCAGTATATTAACGTTAACGTATTTCATTAAAATGTTACCCCTATTTTTGGATTCTCTGTCATACATGTTATATACAAACTCGCCTCTCGCTCGGGGAAATTTTGTACTAGTGTGTGAACGGCTTCCCCGGATAGCTCTTCTAATGACATGACAACATTTTTCATTGCATTCCCATCAAATTGAGCTGAATTCAACTCATAAAATTTAAGCCAAACATTTTATTTCAATGGCATGTAGAATAAAAATTGAAAACAAGTATGAAAGCCCGAGCTCGAGAAACATCCTATCACACAATAAAAGCAAAAAAGTTGAAAGCTGCTACAAATGATCCTGAACAACAAGATTTCGGACTAGCATGCTGATTTTCTTTCCACCCATTTTGATTTTGTTGAAAACTCTTTGTGCGGACAACAACAATCGACTTTTATGTACCAACGTAAACAACATTTTGTTTATATCTAAACAACACTAAAAGTTTTTAAATATGCAAGGTTGGCTTCTTTATGCATATCACTGTAACACATCTATACTTATTCGATCAATATACAATTAGCACAAGGTGTAGATGTATAATCAAAAATTTATATGCTCGAACAATCCTCGACCGATATAACTATACAAAGCAATGTACGATCCGACATCATATCATACCAATATCAATTTCCCAGATCTCAGATCAATTTCTGAAACGGTTTGACTCAAATTATACTTGGAATTGCCATAATAGTATGATTGTTGCACATTCCGTACGCACCAGCTTCCCACACGTGAACCAACTTATGTAGCCATGCAACACCACACTGAGGAGCTACTGGTAAGGCAATATAAATCATCATTTTCATCGCTATTGCTTCCACCACCCCCGTTTATTAGCAGTTGTCTAAGCGACACTGATCAATGGTTTAGAAAATGTACCTTTTATTGCTGCTTAAATTTAATACGTATCCAAAGATGTGGTAGTGAATTCATATTTTATTTCGGAACAGTGGGGTAAAGCAGATGGATCTTCTTAGGAATTATTATCTCGCGATTTTAGAAACAGCAGCAACAAATCAACAATGTCTCCAGAAAATTTTGTTTTCAGTTTAGGCTCAGCTTCCAATCCGTCTTTTGAAGATTTGATCACGGATGGAATGAATCACAGGAAAAAATTGGATACAAAACACTGTAACGCAATTGACGCTTTATTTTTCCGCAATCCAATAATATGGTCTGATTATCAAACAACGTGTGTAATCAATCGTCGTCACAGAGAAAAGCGCAACCTTTTCCTCTAATCAAATTATGTCGTTTTATTCCAATCACCTGATACAATATGTTTCGCTGTGTTCAATATAGCTGAGAATCAATCATTTGACCAACTGAAAGAAAAAAACCATGGAAGACGATCTTTTCCTAATATTGTCATACACGATATACGAGACAATACATCACACTTGCTATTTTCTTGGGTCACCCACTATTCATCACCATTTATAAAAGAAGAAAAGGTTCGTATTCATCACGTTTGAGAAGCGAGTAGCAGATGTCCCATTCATTCGTTTTTTTTTATCTCATGAGGAAATGATTCGTCATGATTTTTTTTTGTATTTCACTCTGTGGAAATGGTTCAAAACCCATTTTAATACCAATGTTTGCATGGACGATATTTTACGACCAGATCTGGCTTGTTTTAAAAACCAGAATGCCAGCTCTAGCAAAAAGCCTTCTCGCCCCTGAATAACGATTTTTTTTCAACCATTTTCACAGTGTTCTCATTTTTGTCGATGTAATATTTTTATTCTACACAACTATTGTATAATAGAGCGATTTTTCATTATCACTCGTCATTGCATATTTTTTCAACGGTTGTTGGGAATAGCATCACGGAGTGCAGATGCGAAAGGAAATTTGTAGCACTTCAACTATACACTTTTCTCCCATCAATTTCTGGCCTTTGGCGCGGTTTTGTGGTAGCTTCCCAGAAGCTCAACTACACCACGATACGAAGAAAATGGAAGCGAGAACGACGGAAATGATGAAATATATCGCCAATGGTCTTTCACTGAAAATGGCATGAAATGGATACATAAGCTGGAGCATGGGATTTGCAGCAATCCTATGGTTGATAAAATCTTTAGGAATACATTTGAGGGAAATCGTATTGGTAATTGATCTGGGTCGCATTTCATATTATGTAGCATACGATGGATTCGAATTGATTGTGGAAAAGCGCATTCGTGCACCAAAGATTTGTTCCTATTTATCTCTGGTCATTTGATCGAACTATACATTTGCAATCGGCTAACAGGGACTCGAACGCGAAGATTTACAAATCAATAATAACTGCAATATATTGTCAATTGCTTGAAACTAAACATAATTTACGTAATACCAAATGACGTAACCAACATTTGGTACAATTTAATACGCACCGCACAAATCATAGTCTTCTTGAACCTATTCGTCAGATGGGGTTGGAACATAATCGAACATAAACATTTTAAATTTTGTCAATGATATTTCTGTCTCACGGGCTGCTTTCTCGATAGAGTTCTTCAACGATTGCGGATTTTGATGACAACGTGGCATGCGGAGGCACGCTCCTCCAACTTGATTTCAGGTATCAGGATTATTCTATAAGTGAATAATCCAGTGGGTTGTAGTCTGGGCTGCCAGATGGCCAATCATTCGCAGAGATCAATGGTTTGCTGGTTGGTTTGCTGGTAGGTTTGCTGCTAACTGCGTTTTTGAGTCGTTTTATGAGTTTTTTTTTTTGCAACGTTCACGTTTGTTCCATCCTGGGCGTGAATAAACGGTTCTTACTTCGCCTGTACGTAAGTGTTAATATTCGCCCAAAATACGATGAACGTTCACGATCGAAAAAATGACATTGTACAGTCGTATCGACCTCGGCCGCCCCTCTCTGGATCTATCTTCCACATACGTTGTTTACTTACACCGTTGTAATGTGCAGAACACGAATCGTTCGTTGATATAAAGCGCTTTGAGCAGCTCGTGGATCCGTTATGCCGTCTTCCCGTTTTATATAACGCCACACGCTTCTCGTACAGACTGAACTTCATCGTTGCTAGAAAACCGAATGAACACTGATGGAACCGCGAAATTTGGTGGGAGTGAGGGAGGGACATCTCATTTTATGACTGCATAGTCACCACTTTTTTGAGGTAGGACTACGTCCAACCGGAAGATATACGGGGTAAAATGAAAATATGGGCACAGGACATCTTGTTTATTGCGCTCATACTCTAAGAGCCTTCGCAGACTGTAGACATTTCATCGGCCGATAGTTTAATACGGTTTGGGCTAGTGCAAACACTGACCCAGGCCACGAATATAATCAGCAACGACCAACGAGTTTCAAGCCATCCAATGAACAACCGCAACCCATCGTTTTCGAGTAATTGATCCTGCACACAAAGTGAGGTAAAATGACAAAATGAGGACCAAAATTTGGACAACGTAAGAACGAAAAATTTCAGGGCCACCAAACCTTTCACAAGAGAGTTATTAAACGTTATTATAATGCGCATTTATAGTGCAATTCCACGATAATCCACGCTAATCACCCGTTATTGGAAAATCATCGGAATATTTATAAAAAATAATAAAAAATTAATAGGCTATTAAAATATTATTCAAAAATTGAATTCAATGTTAAAAACTTGGGAATCTTCAAAGACCAACCCTTCGATATTTTTTTTTAATATATTTTGTTACAAAACTCTTTCAATTCAACAAATTTTGACATATAGTGGTGCGGTGTCGAACTCTCTAAAATAGTTCATATCTCTATATATTTTCAAAAATTTATGAAACTTAAATACTTTGAGAAATCGTGACAATTTAAGAAAAGGAATGTGAAAAATGCAATCTACATTTGATTTTACATGAAAAACTATACTACGTTTTATCGTGGGACTAACCATTCTCGAAATACGATCAATTTTATTTAATGAAAATCGCTCGACACCTAAATTTATTAAGAAATATAGTTTTGTAAATGTATCATATAGGAAATCATATCCACTGGAACTTGCTTAACCGATCTTTGTTAAAGTGAGTCGAACATGAATAGTTTGAAGTTTCTAGAAGAACTGTAGTTATGATGAGTTTATTATTCTTACAGGCAGCGGCTAGGTTAAGTACATTGTATTAACCCTTAATTATCTTCCCATTGTGAATTCCCAAAATTTATTCACGGTAAATTCAAACTTATAATTAAGGAAAAAAGATGAACGATTTGCTAATCTAAAATTTTGGATATAGGATTTTGCCCAAATTAACGTTTCGATAAATGAAATTATTTACTCTGGGTAGAACGACTAAAGAATTATAAAACGTGAGTTGAATTCAAAATTATTAAACAAAATACAAATAAAATTCGTGGAAAAATTTCGGTAACGACTCTCTCATCGTTGCATAATCAACAAATACGATTTATCTTGATAGGACAGAGAAAACAGCTCATGATTAAGAAGGGCAAAACATTCTATAAAATGATCATTTTCTAGTACAGTGGAACCTGTAGCCGTGGGCTGGCCGATCCTTTAAAAGCGCGCAGCTTAAGCGCCACTCCCGAAGGAGACTGCCCGCCAAGATCGATTTTGCCCGGTTGAGACTCCCTGTAAGGGCGAGTTCAGGTATTCTACTTCCGAAATAGAAGTACGGATCGCTCCAGCCAGGCCACGGAACTCTAACCAAAACGAAACATTCAATTAGACCCCCATCAATCGAATTCAAGCTTCAAAGAAATCGGTAGAATTCACTCATACCCGATTAATTCTCATCATAGGCCAGGCCGCTACCTGTCCATAGAGAGCGCCAAAAACACTGGAAAGACTTATTGTCCCACATAAAACGAAAAACGATCGCGATACAATTTACAATGTGCAACATAAAAGACTTTCACAGTATCAAAGCTTCAGTTTGTACTAACATTCGATAACTAGATATCTTTGCATTTTAACACCGTTTTATTAAACATTACATAAATGGTATTGTAACATGCATTTATTCGATTAATCCTGCTATCCTATTATCTTCCATTCGAATTATAGCTTGAAAGCTTTCTATGAGAGGTGTGTGCGTGAAATTGAGCTTTTGTTGCCCCGGGGTCTTTTGATTCTATTGAGCGCTTTGTGTGGAGGGGTCAACAATGACGCCCAGCAATTGCATTTGGCTTTTGACCAAAAAAAATCTCGGACGCGATCTTCTTCTCGTCGTCCGGTTCATCCCGACTTAGGGCAATAGATAAAAAACTCCGTGACGTCCTCACCGGACGTCACCCTCCGTACAAAAGCTAGCTTGAAACGGACTCACCAGCTATTGATTTGAAATTGTTGACTGCTGCTGATGATCAGTTTCCTACGGGCGATATTGTTGTCCCTGCTGCGGATGTTGATGACGGGCTCTCCGAGTCAGCGAATTATCTTCGCGATGAAGTGGCTATTCCTTACTGCCTGCGGGAGAATAGGTAGCTGTGCGATGGAATATTAGCACATAGCACATTTGATCGCCAACGTAAAAAAAGGTTCAAATCACCTGTGATTCGTAAGCACACACACGCACAACACGTTACTTCCTAATCACTGCCTCTCGTTCTAACATAGACCTAACGAACAAAGATTTTGAAAAAAGGAACGAGTTTTATGCTGCCTTAAACTTAACTACCTTTTTGGAATTAATCAAACGAGCACGCGCACTTCCACTATTTTCCGCAGTCACGAACAAAGTAAGCGCGCCTAGACATCCTCAGATCAGGGAAAGTGAAATCAAACGTACTTACAGGAAGTACGTCATTTCCCAAAATCTTGTCGGCTATCCTCGGAAATCTGAAGATTGTCATTGGCCGAATCATTCTGATTTCGAAAACCATATTCCAACCTTCACTCTCCCCTTCCATACTTAGCAGCTTCCCTGAACTCTATAACGTGGGAATCTCTCCCAGGCTCTCTCCTGAAGTTAAGATAAAACGCTTTACGTCGTTTGAAGATCGACTCAGCCCATCTGCGTTGTTATCTAACTTAGGGCAAATACATATGAGAGTATGTTTTGCCCTAAAAATATTTTATAGTGCTGACCGCTACAAACCCCGATGATCCGCGGTACGGATTATGCGCGACAGCGAGTTCCATAATAAATCCATAGGCCTTCCCGGAATTTGTCAGTGAGTGATAGTCTCATGCAGTTTTGTTTTTCATTATCTGACCACTGGTGCACACGACCTCCTAGACGGACAGTTTAATGATTTGTGTATTGATGAAACATAGCTTTCATTATGAAATATTTTTAATTCGTGTTTGGAACTCATTTTTAGTTCTTAATTGCGTTATCCGCGATTTTCGTTATTCGCGGTGTGCTAGCCAGACTATTCCGCGGATAATCGGGGCTCCACTGTACTTACGTATTAGCACCACCTTCAAATGTCGCATTCGGGTAGTTTTTACATTCGGTAGCATTCGGGTAAATGTTGCATTCTGATATTTGTTACATTTGGGTGAATGTAATTCGTGTATGTGTTACATTCGGATAAATATGCTTCGTGAAAAAGTGTTTCGTATGAATGGTATAAGGGGCGAATGTTACAGCACCCAAAAAATCATCCCGCATTATAATGCAGGTATGTATTTGATAAGTTTGAATATGTTTTTCGTCTGGTTAGTATGTTCGTCGCAGTGGAACCCTAATCTTGACTACTCATTCTTTTTCCTCCTCAAATCCATCTCAATTCTCGATTGAATCTTCGTTATGGGTTCTCACTGAATGGAATTTTAGATAACTATAATTGTGACCGCGAATCAGTGAGGTGATTGAGACTTAGAAAACACAATTGAATAAATTTTAACATATTTTACCGAATACGCAATACCATAGCGAAAACCAACGTGATCGATAAAAGTGTTTTTTTTTTTATATGATGCCTCCATAAATGTCCGCAATCACTCAACTCATTGTGGCGGACACATAACCGGGAGCTACTATCAGGTCGCTTCAATTTAATCGCAACCACAAACAAAATAGGGTAAATGATCTTGGTTTGTCCGATTTGGGGTGTTTTTACGTAATGCAAATCGATTCTTCATGAAAATTACTCATAACCGATACGAGTTTGGGTTTGTTGAAAAGCCCCAAGTCTCTAGTTGTTAATACTACCATAAGGTGTTGAAATTATTCAAATTTTTATGTTTTTAACGATTTTCCTTAAAGAGGAATTTTGATCATGGTTTGACCACCTCTGATCATGGTTTGCCCAAAAAATTATCATGGTTTGTCCGGTTTTAGAAATCACCATTTTTGAATGAAAACATTCGAATTCACATGTAGATGTTGCATTTATCATTGCTTAGGTTTATTGTCATCATATTGATCCATTCATAATTTAGGCTTTCTTCAGAATATTTCCTTTTCTTAGGCATTTTAAAAGTGTTACTCTCAACTCACTCAACACAGAGAAACTCTATTTCTGCTATCCGCGAAGGACACAATAAACAAACTGCAGCGCGCCAAGCGGTTACCATAGAAATCATGTGGACAAAATAACATCATTGAATTGGACTCATGATCAGAATTGAGTTCATCAAAATGCGTTAATTCAATGGTTTAGCTACCGTTCTGAATCATATTTCGGACGCTTAAGGCATATGATGCAGAAAACAGGTCTAAACTTTATGCACAGGTATTATTTGGTTGATATTTTTGATAAATTATTTCAATATGCTTTTAAGCTTTCTACTTTGGTACCTATTTGATCGAAAACAAAAAAAAATCTTCGAATAAAATGATTTTCAAATGAAGCGAATAAAAATCAAAATTCGGACACTAAATCAAATTTCGGACACTTTATTTTGTAATTTATTGAACGAAAATTACATTACACTTGATTATATTTAATAGTCAACTGCGAAATACTTACCAAGCAATCACAGTAATGCCGTTTTATATTATCCAGCACGTAGCGTGAACGGCACGTACCGACACCGGCAGACAAATACATGATGTATTCATATCATCAGACATAGCAACTTCTCTGTACGGACCGGCAACGCGGACGAAGCGGAGAAATGCTACTGGTGATTGAACCGATGTCGTACCGAAGAGCGACGAACGCACCCATACCACGAACTTCGACGTTTGATTTGTATGTATGGTGCTACTCGCCCGTGTAGTCGTGCTCGGCAAAATATTCTTTTCGAGAAATCCTTCATGCATTTGTCTGAAACGTGCTGTGTATGTTCGGAGCCGTTCCGCTATATATACGCATATACATTTGAAACACACGCAATAATATTGGTCTTGCATGAAACGTGCCGTGCCGGTTACGCTACGTGCCTGATAATATAATATTACCTTAAACCGTTAACGATGAGAACTGATAAAACACGGGAGAAATTTAAATATTGATGAAGGGGTAAATTCTACGTGCTCACGTTAAGTAAACGTCAAACACAAACGATAGTGAGTAGTGTTGTGTAGTGTAGTGTAGATTTTTGCCGATTATGTTATAATTCAAATGCAGTTCTCATATGAAATGATAGTGAAACCAAGGGATTACTCTAAAGAAGCAATTGTGACATTAATTTTATAGTTATATCATCAGTGCATTAAGCATTCCAAAATATTAGAACAATGTGTCCGAAATATGATGTTGTCCGAAATATGATTCAGAACGGTATGTAAATCTGATACAAATGGTGTGCAAGAATGATGTTTACAACATTTGTAAGTGTTATAATCCAAAAAAAGGTCTGAACACGTGCGAAATAATCTACTGGTGATCGATTAAAAGTTAGCTCGAATGAGGGGCGCATTGACACCAATAGATGGTGTATTTTATAATCGTTTAAAACATGTGATTCCGTAAAAATATACTATAAAACTACTATAAATCACGAAAAAGATAATTTTATTTATATGTTTTGAAACATACGAATACCTTATTTGACACAGGAGCGCTGAATTAGAACATTAAAAAAAGTGGGCAAACCATGATCATATTTTCGACTGGACAAACCAAAATCATTTACCTTACTCGTGCGTATCGTGACATTATCTCATTTCGTCAAAAATAGTCCACAAAGATAATTTCGGCCACGTTCATTTGTGGGCGGTGATGGAAAGCGGCTGCCGGTGTATGTGTTTTATTTTTTGTACACAGCCATCGATTGATCGGAGACTGTGGTCGTCATGAAAAATTATGTCTAATGATGGATTTACATTCATGTGTTTTAATAGCACTCCGAACTATGGCGAACCGAAGGATTTATGGGATCTGATTGGTTGAACGTTTGCCGCAGCGGAATTGGCGCTTGCGCCACTCCTTTTTTAAGCTTTCTATAGCTTTCTATAGAAAGGTTATTTTTTCACATTTCTGTAAAACTGTTGGCGCTTGTGTCCCTTTGCGAAATCACGGCAGTATGGGACAATCGATATTCTGCCGTAATCTCGCAAAGTGACGCAAGCGCTATCATTGACATTTTCCTTTTTTTTGTTATAGATCGATAGAGAATACCAAATCCTTTCAAAGGACTGCGAAGTTTTACTGAAATGTGAAAAAATGACCCCGCAAAAGCTATAAAACCATTTCTACTGTGATATGGCGCAAGCGCCATTTCCATTATGATGTGACGTAATTTGAATGTGATGCGATAATTTTCTTTTAAGATGATTATCTGTTCTGATGGCATAGAATGGACGAGCAGGGACAGCTAAATTCACATAACAACATCTTCCGTAATGAACGTTTAGCATTCTTTCTTGTAAAAAACACTTTTCCGAAATGCTCGTCATGCCAAAAATGTTAATGAAAAACAGTAGATCCACATACAGTGCTACATTTATGACAGCAATTTTGTTTTAATACTACAAATCATTTTTATCATGTTAGAAGTCTCGTCAAATATTTAAATTCATAAAATGAAACGCATCTTAAAAAAAAAACCTAGATTGAATTGTATTGCTGTTCTCACATATTGAATATAACGATTGTGACTATATAGTTAAAACCTAAGTGGTGCGGACTCAATCCACTACATTTTCAAGCAAATTCATGCATTTTTTCAAGCGATTTCTTGCAATAAATTCTCAGACCACCAGAGATGCCAGATTTATAGATATGTTTACAATTTTACAGACATATACGTAAAATATTTTTTAATTTTGTTGTAGACTTTTTGGATATAACAATATTTCAAAGTTTTTTTTGAAAAATGAGAAGCTTTATTCATCACATCAAAGATATTTGACTCACCGTATGACATTTTTCCATAGTTTTATTACATAAAAAGTGCGCAAAATAGGTCGCACCGTGTCGTGAACATAGTATCGCTCGATGGCCGACGATAGTACTTCAGTATCTTTTGTATTCTGTTGGTGTTTTGTTTGGTAACAATAACTTGTACACGTCAACGTTTTTTATGATTTTATTAGTACTTTTGCCCTGACATCATTGCAGACGAAAGAGACGATACGATTCTTCCCGATGAATGAAAAATTGCATTCATTAAATAATTTACGCAAACGTGCGGATGGCAACAACTTTTTATAAAAAGCTCATCGGCTTCAATTAGATATGTCGATAATCTTAATTGGTTCAGTGGTTCTAAAGTTATGATTTTTTGAAAAAAAGGCAGTTTTGGGAAAAAGTCCACCCTAAAATGGGAATGGTCACCCTAACGAAAAAATAACAAAAACACGGATCTAATGTTTTGCAAAAAAGAACAAAACTACCACTTTTCATCGAAATCTGAGAATCACTATATCGGTTTGGCATGGAATATACAGCCATACAGCATATACAAAATATACAATAATATATAAAAGACAATCTTACGCGCATCGCGATGTACAAAGTATTAATGAATGTGAAAATTAACGTTAAAAGACATTTCTACAGATCTGCACACTTCTACACATATTTCCACATTTTTAACAGATTTTCACATATTTTTACCGACCTTTTCTAAAAATCATCTGGCAACTCTTCGTTCCACTTTTTATCAAATGTTTTCAAATCGCAGAAGTAAACATTTACGTGACTGTGACTTTGTTTGTTTTTATTTCGTTCGGAAAAATATTGTATCATGGAAAGTGGATATTAAAAATGCGTTGCTCAGTGAAAGGCTGCCAGAATAGAAGAGAAAATGTTCGCGTGAGCTTCCATGGTATACCCTCGGAAACGTTTTAATAGACCCGATGGGTCGATTTTTGCGGAGACGACAAACTAGTTCCAAATAATGGTTCCCGTATCTGTAGGACGATGTTTCAATTATTCAAAACCAAAAGTGTAGCAAACCTTTCATATACATTTTCAGGATTATTTCGAAAGAAATACATCGTTACATTTCAACCGGAAAAGAAGCCTCGGGGTAAACCGTAATGCCTTCTCCTCAATAAGGCCGGTAGTTGACTCAGAAGATTACGTCCATCATCAACACGAAGCGTAGATTGCTTTACCGTTATATTCGTCACCAGCACTAGCGGATCATAATTACGCGGATTTCATTCGGTCAGCTTCACTAGCAAAGCTGTTTTCACCAACGTTAGAAAAAAACATCCCCAAAACATTTCACTTTTGTACGTAATTCGCCAATGTCGATTTTTACTCCCACATTAAAATGTAGGAGTGAACTAAGTGGTATTCGTAGGTTGTTGATATTCTGTCAGGTTCTGATATCTTGAAATATGAGAAGCTCTTTCAGATATGCAATGGTCAATTAAAAAATTGACGGGAAAATGTAGTCCGTTCATTTTGTAAGTTTAATTATTTTTGCCTTTGATAACAATACCTTTTTTATAGTGTTGACTATCATAAGAAAAATAACACTTCTGATCGTTGGATCTTTTTTGACATTTCAATTGGATCTTTTTTGACAGCCGTTTTGATTCAGTCCGCACTACCTAGGTTAAAACTAATCAATTTAATTGTTGATTACAAGGATTTCCCAATAACCTGGCTCTCTTCTCAAAATGATCTCTTTTTCCACGATTTTAATATAATACGCTTGGACCGTGATGACAGATACGGAGGGGTACTATTGGGGATCAATAAGTGTCACTCATTTTTTAGAATTGACCTTCCACCTACTGGAGGGATCGAAGCTGTTGCTTGTCATGCAAACATCAGAGGCAAAGACCTCTGTATAGTCAGCTTGTATTGGCCTTCGAGAGCTGCGGTTAGCCGCAAGCAACTTGTTGACATGTGCTCACTCCTTCCTGAGCCACGATTAATCTTGGGAGACTTCAACTCTCACGGAACTGCCTGGGGGGAACAGTACGACGACAATCGTTCATCGTTGATATATGACCTTTGTAACAGCTTCAATATGACCGTTTTGAACACTGGGGAAACAACACGTGTACCTAAACCTCCTGCTAAACCAAGTGCTCTTGACCTCTCGCTTTGCTCGAATTCACTATCGTTAGATTGCAAGTGGAATGTAATCCAGGATCCCAACGGTAGTGACCACTTGCCAATCAAAATTTCTATCACCAATGGGTTGAATTCTTCTGAATCAATAAACATGGCATACGACCTCACAAGACACATTGACTGGAAAAAATATGCGGACGCGATTGCTCTAGCCATCAATTCCAGAGATGGTTTGCCTCCATTGGAGGAGTATAACTTCATTTCTCGTTTGATATATGACAGCGCGGTTCGCGCTCAAACGAAACCCATCCCAGGTTCCACTATTCGTCGAAGGCCTCCCAATCCATGGTGGGATGGCCAGTGTTCCAAGCTTTATGGAGATAAATCGAATGCATTTAAAGCTTTTCGGAAACGTGGAACCCCTGAAAATTTTCAGAAGTATTTGGACCTTGAAAATCAATTTAAAAACTTGATCAAAGGGAAAAAACGTGCTTATTGGCGAAATTTCGTGGGAGGTTTGTCACGAGAAACGTCAATGAAAAAATTATGGAAAGTGGCTCGAAACATGAGAAATCGCTCTTCATCCAATGAAAGCGAGGAATATTCACATCGATGGATTTTTAATTTTGCACGAAAGGTTTGTCCCGATTCCGCTCCAGTGCAAAGAATTATTCGAGATATACCACAAGATAGGTGCGATCTTGATTCCGAGTTTTCGATGGTAGAATTCTCTCTTGCTCTCCTTTCATGTAACAATTCTGCTCCGGGATCGGATAGAATTAAGTTCAACTTGCTGAAAAATCTCCCTGATGTGGCGAAACATCGCTTGTTGAACTTATTCAATCGGTTTCTGGAGCATAATATTGTTCCAGATGATTGGAGACAAGTACGAGTTATAGCTATTCAAAAACCCGGAAAACCCGCGTCCGACTTCAATTCGTACCGCCCAATAGCAATGCTGTCTTGTATACGGAAATTGTTGGAGAAAATTATCTTGTTTCGCCTTGATCGATGGGTTGAAACGAATGGCCTACTCTCAGATACACAATATGGGTTCCGCAGGGGCAAGGGGACGAATGATTGTCTTGCGTTGCTTTCTTCAGAAATTCAACTGGCTTACGCCGAAAAAAAACAAATGGCTTCAGTATTCTTGGACATAAAGGGGGCCTTTGATTCTGTTTCAATAGAGGTTTTGTCAGACAAATTACAATCTCGGGGTCTGCCGCCTCTATTGAATAATATGTTATATAACTTGCTTTGTGAGAAACATTTGAACTTTTCTCACGGAGATTCGGCAGTAAGTCGGGTCTCTTACATGGGACTCCCCCAGGGCTCATGTTTAAGCCCCCTTTTGTACAACTTCTACGTAAGCGACATTGACAATTGCCTTACACAAAATTGCAGCCTAAGACAACTTGCAGATGATGGAGTGGTGTCTGTCGTAGGATCAAACGAATCCGACCTGCAAGAATCCTTACAAGATACTTTGAACAATTTTTCAACCTGGGCCATTGGGCTAGGGATCGAATTCTCCACGGAGAAAACAGAGATGGTGGTTTTTTCTAGGAAGCATAAACCAGCAAAACCAAAGCTTCAACTTTTGGGTAAACCGATCACTCATGCTATGTCATTCAAGTATCTTGGGGTCTGGTTCGACTCTAAATGTACTTGGGGGGCCCATATTAGGTATCTGAGTAAAAAATGTCAACAAAGAATAAACTTTCTCCGTACAATTACCGGCACCTGGTGGGGAGCCCATCCCGAAGATCTTATAATGTTGTATCGAACAACTATTCTCTCAGTGATGGAGTATGGCAGTTTCTGTTTTCAATCAGCTGCCAAAACACACCTCATTAAACTCGAGCGAATTCAGTATCTTTGTCTCCGTATCGCGTTGGGATGTATGCCCTCAACGCATACCATGAGTCTCGAGGTTTTGGCAGGCCTACTCCCACTAAAAGATCGCTTCAATTTATTATCTCTTCGGTTCCTCATCCGGTGTAAGGTTATGAACCCATTGGTGATCGGAAATTTTGAGCAGCTGATCGAGCTAAATTTTCATTCTGGATTCATGAGCTCATATCATGAATTCGTCTCCATGCAGGTTGATCCTTCTTCGTATATTCCCAACCGTGTTTGTTTTCCTGACTACATCAATTCCTCTGTGCATTTTGATCTGTCCATGAAGCAGGATATCCATGGAACATCAGATTATCTTCGATCGAGGATCGTTCCAACGATCTTCGATGCAAAGTATGGGGATATCAATTGTGATAATATGTACTTTACTGATGGGTCCTCTATGAATGAGTCCACAGGATTTGGAGTGTTCAACGAATTTTTTAGCACCTCACACAGTCTTCAGAATCCTTGCTCAGTGTATATTGCTGAATTGGCAGCGATACACTGGGCGCTGGACAGCGTCGCCTCACGACCTGTTGAACACTATTACATTGTAACGGATAGTCTTAGCTCTGTCGAAGCTATCCGTTCAGTGAGGCCGGAAAAGCACTCGCCGTACTTCCTTGAGAGAATACGAGAAATTTTGAGTGCTTTATCCAGACGCTGTTATGTCATTACCTTTGTCTGGGTCCCTTCACATTGCTCAATTCTGGGTAATGAGAGGGCTGACTCATTAGCAAAGGTAGGTGCAATTGAAGGCGATATTTATCAGCGTCAAATCGCCTTCAATGAATTTTATTCTTTAGTCCGCAAAAATACCATAGTTAACTGGCAACGCAAATGGAACGAAGATGAATTGGGCCGGTGGCTCCACTCGATTATCCCTAAGGTTAGCCTCAAACCATGGTTCAAAAGTCTGGACTTGAGCCGGGACTTTATTCGCACCTTCTCCCGACTCATGTCCAATCACTGTTCGTTAGATGCGCTACTCTTTCGTATTAATCTTGCCGACAACAATCTTTGTGTTTGTGGCCAAGGTTACCACGACATCGAGCACGTTGTTTGGTCGTGCGAGCTGTATCTTGTCGCCAGATCGAATTTAGTAGTCACCCTTCGGGCCCGAGGAAGGCAGCCCAATGTGCCGGTGAGAGACGTGTTGGCTCGGTTAGACCTTGATTACATGTCCCAAATATATGTATTCCTTAAAGCTATCGATCTTCGTGTGTGATTGTCCTTATACCCTTAGTTTTTCCTTTTCCTTTTCCTTTGTGAGAGATCGGATCCCTTCTTAAGAATAAGATGAAATGTAAATACATATTAGATATAAGATAGGTTTAAGAATTGAGTGTGATGAGTGTGATTGAGAGTGTGATTGAGAGTGTGAGTGTGATCAATGTCAACATATCCTCATATCCCCTCCTTTTCCTGAAGAAAATATGTCACCCTTCTAAACTCGAGTTGACCGCGAGTAATCGGTTTCCTATATTATTAACATTAGAATTAAGGAAAAATGTATATATACTAGTAACAATACAGTAAGGAGTTCGGCTCCTTTAAACCTATGTAACTGAGCCTGTAAAAATAAACGATTTAAATAAAAAAAAAAAAAAAAGGATTTCCCAATAGTGTCTTTTATCTTCAGGAATCAAGGGACAAAGCATCTTGACGATGTTCACTTACCTCACTTGCTCAATTTCTCTTTCGGATGAAATGAAGCTGAGTGTTGATCGAAGGGTAAATGTCGGATTTGGTGAACAGCTGCACTCTCCATCGAAACGCATCTTATAACAACACACACAAAATCCTCGCGTAAACTGTATTCGATTTACATCGGATCATTTCGGACGGCATTATCTTATTTAATACGGATATTTTCAATTGCATTTTGAATTGGAAGAAACGGTACTGTCCATAATTGTTCTCAACTATCGGGTTCTCAACTATGTTAGCCTGCTCGACGTTTGCTACCAAGTCGGAAAATGTGTAGAACTCTTCTCCCTGATTAAAATTCGCAGTTTCTACAACAAACTGGCGGTTATACATGAAATTTTAAGAAAATCCTCGTACTAAAAATTCTCCCCTCTGGCGTTTGCGTCACTTTGCGGGATTACGGCAGTATATTGCTTAGTATGTTGTACATCAATACACGTCGTCGCCATCGACTATCACATTCATTTCTCATCATATCTCATGCAAGAACGAAGTATGGGCTACATGAACCAGTGCGGAGTTTGTGTCGTAGTTTTCAATAAGTGTTATTTTGTGTTTAATTTCAATGTGTCACAAGAATCGAATAAGCGCAAATTTAGACGATTTTTTCGTTAGTTTACGGTGTTGCTAGTTTTTTTTTAAGTTGTGTTATTAGTTTGAGAACTATGGAAATCATCTATTGACAAATCTATATATATATATAAACGGATTTCAGTCTGTCTGTCTGTCTGATTCTTATGGACTTGGAAACTACTGAACCGATCTACATGAAAATTTGTATGTAGGGGTTTTTAGGGCAGGCGAAGGTTTTCGTGATAGTTTGAAGCCCCTCCTCCCTCCCTAAGTGGGGGGGGGGTTGGGGATCTGTCATACAAATTAAACACAAATTTCTACATTACTCGGGATTTAATCAAGCAAATGAAACGAAATTGGGTATATGGTGGTTTTAGGGTACAATAAATGATTTTATGGTGGTTAGACTCTCCACCCCCCTCTCTAAGGGGGGCCGCCCCTAGAAATGAAAGACAAATTTCTGCATTACTCGAGAACTAATCAAGCAAATCAAGCAAATCAAGCAAATGGAACCAAAATATTGAGGTTTTAGGGTGCAATAAATATTTCTATGGTGGTTAGAGTCTCCACCCCCCTCTCTAAGGAGGGGGGGCTGCCCTACAAATAAAACACAAATTTATGCATTACTCGAGAATTAATCAAGCAAATGAAACCAAATTTGGCATGTAGAGGTTTTAGGGTGCATTAAATCTTTTTACGGTAGTTAGATACTCCTTCCCCCTTTCTTAAGGGGGGCTGCCATACAAATGAAACTCAAATTTCTGCATTACTCGAGAATTAATCAAGCGAATTGAACCAAATTTTGCATGTGGAGGATTTAGGGTGCAACAAATGTTTTTAGGGTGGTTAGATCCCCTCTCTAAGAGAGAGCTGCCATACACATGAAAGACAAATTTCTGCATAATTCGATAACTAATCAAGCAAATGGAGCAAATAGACACTCCTCCGCTCTCTGAAGAGGGGAGGGGGGTACTGCAATAGAAATGAAGCACACATTGCTGCATAATTCAAGAACTAATCAAGCAAACTGAACAAAATTTGGCATGCGCAGGTTTTTGGGGGCAACAAACATTTCTAAGGTGGTTTGACACTACTCCCACCTTTCTGAGGGGGGCGGAGGCTGCCATGGAAATGAAACACAAATTTCTGCATAACTCGAGAACTAATCAAGAAAATGTAACCAAATTAGGCATATGAAGGTTTTAGGGTACAATGAATGTTTCTATGATGATTAGACACTCTATCCCCCTATCTAAGGGGGGGCTGCCATACAAATGAAACACAAATTTCTGCGAAACTCGAGGACCAATCAAGCAAATGGAACCAAATTTTGCATGTGGAGGTTTTAGGGTACAATAAATGTTTCTATGGTGGTTAGACAGGTGGTTAGAAGATATTGATAACAAACAACAAATTTTGGGCGAGACGAAGTTTGCCGGGTAAGCTAGTACAAAATAAATAAAATGAATAAATAAGATCGCTGCCAAAATGTACGTTATGACCATAATTGACCCTGTTAATTTAAAATAATCAAAACAAATATTGGGTTGGGGAATAAATTCGTAGCGTAGCTTTTATTTAAACAAAAAGCAATAATTATATCAATAAGTTGATCAATTATATATTCACCATAGTTCATTTTCTCCACCAATCTACGACTGGTTTGGCGACCGTTTTCTTTAATACGTTAAGCCCCGTTTTGTTTTTGCTGCGCTTTCCATTCAGCCCGCATCAAGATCATTTTCACAACATCAGTGGCGGTTCCAGCTTCCAAAGATACTTATTGTATAAATAGAAAATAGTCAAATTTCGACTAGAATGTAGTTACATTCTGTAATACATCCGAAAACAACCCCCATATATTTTTATTTATTTTTTATTTTGTAACTGTCAGTCTCAGTCAGCCAGTGCTTTACTATCAAAAAGCTCAACTTCGGCCCCTAGGGTCCTACGCTGGGCTCAACGTGTTAAAAAGTGATTTGAGATGTTCTTCATCGATTTCAGAAGGGGAGTGTCATTGACGTTAAATTCGTTATTTTTTAACTTTGCAAACCATTTCCATGCTGTAGACCTTCTTCAATCAAGTCGTAAATGTCCCGAGCTGCTTCGGCAGCTTCTTGATCTCGATGAATATTTGTTGTTTTTTGCCTCCAGGGTATTCCATTTCCAAACCTCTAAACTAATAAAAAATTATATAACTCAAAAATACACTTAACGTAGTTTTGTAGAGCAGAAAGAGTTCTATCGAATGAGTACTTACCCTTTGCCAAAATGCGATTTCTAAAAATCCATGACGATTTCCTTTTTGGCTCCATGTTTACTGTTTGGGGAAAAATACCCGCTCCATCCCAACCTACCTCTAGAGATTTCAAAGAATTTTGAGTGGATTATTGCAGATCGAATAAACGATTCCATCATGCTCCCCCCAAAGTAAACCTGAAACGCGAGGAATGGCCCAATGCATGACACCGCGTCACTCTTTCATAAAACCCACTGATATTGCAAGATGAAACAACAAAGGCTTGGAACATTATTCCGCCCACGCCTGTGTCTAATTTCCAGCAACTTTCCATCCCACTACCAACCGATGAACGGACAAAAAAGCAACTGAACTTTCCTAATCGTCTTCCCACCAGTAACACTGTTGATTATACCGACTCTTCGTCGATCTTAGCCCCATTATGTCATCTTTCAATTAACCATATGGCTCGAAATTGCTGATATGGGACAACGAAAATATTTTTTTCACCATCACGTTCCGATCAGTCCGATTTGAAGAGAAAATTGATTTGCCGTTTTCTGGCGGCGTTGGTCTATTTTTTATGTACGCTTCCATAAACCGCTCCACAGGCATACAACCCGTGAATTGTCGAAAGGATGGCCGTTTCCTTTCCTTTCGGCTCTTCCGGACCTCTCCCCGAGTGATGGAGATTTCAACAGAAAGTTTTCCGATTTACCGCTTTAGGAAATTAGATTCCCATCAACGATTGCGATTTCGAGAGCGCAAGGCAAGCGTCGGTGGCGTTGGTTCTGGTCGGACGACCAGAAACGGCAATGGCAGAAATACCGCCTCGTTCGGGTTCGTCAATAAACTTCCCGCTCCATCGATGGAGCGGTAGGCTGCCCGAGTTTGTAACACTGTTCATGGCTGGGAGAAATGTGGAATGGTAGAAGTTGTGATTCATTCCGCAATCTGCTTGAACTTTTCACGAACCATTATTGCTGTGATAAATCTGTCCCGTGAACTTCGCTTTAAAGAAAATGCAATTGAGAATAGTGTTATCCCTATATAAAATTTGGTGGAATAGTTGATGTATTTGATTGAAGATTCCTCTATCGGCAACTAGCAACATAATACATTATATCTCCTCAATTTGCTTCGAGAACTTTGTTTATAGTCAAAATTTTATAACCTTCAAGGGGTCTCCGTAGCCACATTGGTTGCGCGTTCGTAGATAATCTACGATCTACGATCTACCAATCTACGGTAGATTGGTACAGATTTTTTCCATTCGTGAAATTTCTTATATTTGAACAACGCAACATTGAGATACATGATGACCATTACGCCGCAGTATCGCTTGGTGCTGCTGATCATAAAAGCATTTAAAATGCAATGATTGATCAGTTTCATAAGTACGAAATTCTTTACAAGAATCGTCTGCAAGGATTCGCGTCGGACGGTGCGACGTATGTTTTGCCCCAGATCAACAGATTGAATCGTTTGTTCCTGGCTGAAAAACCTGAATTCACGATGCTACATGAAGAGCTGAAGGATTTTTATTTGATAATTCTCCCTATTATCTGCAGGGAATCTTGTGTTGTTTCAATGTCCAATACTATTAAATATGTAGATCATTTTAAAAGTGACAAGAATATAAGGTTGAAATAGCAGCAGGTAAAAATTATCAGAACAATGGACAGCGAAAGGCAGATCATTTTAGAGGACATTTATCGCAGTTTTTTCGTGAAGTTTATCAGCTTATCAAATGAAAAAGGTACGATTTTGATGATTCGACGCTCAAGTCTGCGGTAATGTTAAATCCCACAAACTTTTCCAATATGACCAGCAATAACGTTGTATTAGAAGCGTTTCCAGGATTCTACAATGGGAATGAACGAGGAGATGTGGAGAATTAATTCTGTACCCTAGAGATAAAATTACTCTGTAAGGAAATCACAATTTCAGAGAACCTGCATGTTCAGGTGCACTCGTGGCCGAGTGGTTAGCGTCTCACATTATCAGGCCGGGTGTTCGGGTTCGATTCCCGTTCTGGCCGGGGGATTTTTTTCTTCAAAGAAATTTCCTTCGACATGCACTATGTTCACGCCCTCGGAAAACATTCAAGGCGTGTTATTTGGCTTAAGAAATCTCAACTAAGTATTAATAAATGACGCTAGTTAATGCATACGTTGAGACGGCAAAAGTTACACAGGGAACGTTAACACCATCCAAGCAGAAGAAGAAGCATGTGCATTTGGTGGTTCTGCCATACAAATGAAGCATACATTTCTGCATAATTCAAGAACTAATCAAGCAAACGGGACCAAATTTGGCATGTGGAGATTTTAGGGGGCAAGAAACATTTCTAAGGTAGTTCAACACTCCTCCCACCTTTCTAAGGTGGGCTGCCCTACAAATGAAACACAAATTTCTGCATAACTCGAGAATTATTCAAGCAAATGAAACCAAATTAGGCATACTGAGGGGTGCAATAAATGTTTCTATGGTGATAAGACTCTCCACCCTCCTCTTTAAGGTGGGGCTGCCATACAAATGAAACACAAATTTCTGCATTACTCAAGAATTATTCAAGCAAATGGAACCAAATTTGGCATATTTGGGTTTTAGGGTGCAACAAATGTTTTGATGGTAGTTAGACTCTCCACCCCCCTCTCTATGGAGGGGACTGCCATACAAATTAAACACAAATATCTTCATTACTCAAGAATTAATCAAGCAAATGAAACCAAATTGGGCATATTGAGGATTTAAGCTGCAATAAGTATTTTTATGATGGTTAGACTCTCCACCCCCCTCTCTATGGGTTGGACTGCCATACAAATGAAACACAAATTTCTAAATTACTCGAGAATTAATCAAGCAAACGAAACCAAATTTGGCATGTGGAGATTTTAGGATGTAACAAGTATTTCTATGGTAGTTAGACACTCCTTCCGCTCTCTAAGGGTGAGCTGTCATACGAATGAAACACAAATTTCTGCATTACTCAAGAATTATTCAAGCAAATGGAACCAAATTTGGCATATTTGGGTTTTAGGGTGCAACAAATGTTTTGATGGTAGTTAGACTCTCCACCCCCCTCTCTATGGAGGGGACTGCCATACAAATTAAACACAAATATCTTCATTACTCGAGAATTATTCAGGCAAATGAAACCAAATTAGGCATGTGGAGGTTTTAGGGTATAATAAATGTTTCTATGGTAGTTAGAATCTCCACCTTCCTCTCTAAGGGGGGCTGCCATACAAATGAAACACATATTTCTCCATTACTCAAGAATTAATCAAGCAAATGAAACCAAATTGGGCATATTGAGGATTTAAGCTGCAATAAGTATTTTTATGATGGTTAGACTCTCCACCCCCCTCTCTATGGGGGGACTGCCATACAATAAAACACAAATTTCTAAATTACTCGAGGGGTGCGCTGAATAACTTGAGAACTAATCAAGCGAATGAAATCAAACTTGACATATAGAGGTTTTAGGGATCAATAAACGTTTCTATGGTGGTTCGACACTCTTCCCTTCTCTCTAAGGGAAGGCTGCCATACAAATTAAACACAAATTTCTGCATAAATCGAGAACTAAAAAAGCAAAACTTGGGATGTGAGGGTCTTTGGGTACGAGAAATGTTTCTATGATGGTATGACACCCCGTCCTCCTCTGGAATGGAGAGGAGGTCTCATGAAAATAATACACATATTTCAACCAAAAATGACGATTGAAAATTTTCGGAAAACTCTGAAGAAAAATGGAAAAATTTGGAAGATCCAATTCGCATATGTTCTGAAATTACAGAGTGACAAACGTTGTTGGTTCATTTGATGTTTGCGCTAACGAAGTTGATCTTTGTTCGAGAAAGGAAATGGATTTTAATGTGATAAAACGCATTCCTATGTCTTCTTCTATCTGTATGAATAAAAATATATTGTATCTGTATAAATAAAATAATATTCCATGTAACGGAGAAACATGTTATTTGCAAGTGGAAGGAAAACCTTGCACGAGAATTGTGTCTGAAAATAATCTGATATTATAATGTCGAGTTTTGGTAGAAGTACTGACATTTTATAGTAAAACATAATTTTTAGGGATAGATTACAAGATCAATCATTGAACAGTTCTGCGATTGGACTGATGAACGTGCGCTTAGTAAGAAAACGTGGATGTGATAACGAAAAAAAAATGTTGGGCGGGACGAAATTTGCCGGGTAAACTAGTATCTCAAATAAAAAATCTAAAATAAACAGATGTTCGTTAATGAAAAGCAATAAATTTTTGGGTGTACAACACGACACCAAACAGCAGCATATTCTGGAGATCGATGATATCAAAATGAAATGAAAAAACGCTAAAACAATAATAGTAAATCTTGAAAATTGAAATCCATTTTTCTCAAAAACGTATTTTTTGAAGCTCTGAAAAAATATAAGAATTGCCAACAAGTCATCCATACATCTGAAGAAGCGCACTTTTTACAAAAAAAGTAGTCTTTCTAGCAACACCCTTTTCATATTTAATTATAAAAATTACTACAAATGTCTTACTAGTAACATTTTTGTGAGTAATATATATTGATTTCTTGAACGAATTTTCATACATTGATACTATCTTCAACTTTGCCGAATCAATATATCTATCTTGAATTTATACTAAATTAGGATCAGTTGTAATTTTTTCGCAGAAAATATGAGAAAAAATTGTTAGACGAACTCTTTCTTTGATTTTTTTTTATCCAGTTCATTTATTTGTAAGGCTCAATCGCATAAGCTTTGCGGAGCCGCTAATTCAAGGTTTGTTTATACAAAGTTTCAACTAATTTCTATGATTAGTAGGATTCGACCGAATACTCGCGGTTTACTCGAGGTTAAAAGGGCAACATTTTTGTGGGACGGGTCAGGTTAGGGATATGGATATGAGGTATCGTTGTCTCAACCGAGAGTTGCCGCACGCACTGTAGCATTGTGCATAATGACCAGTGATAGCATCTGGTGTTCGACTATCTGTCGAGGGTGGGCGACGGTGAGATGGGGGGACAAGACAAACAAACTAATAACGAAAAAGAAAAACACAAAAGCATTAAATACTTATACTAGACCGTTTCACAAACATATAGATCTACTGCATATAGCAGATGTCGCGAGTTCCCAACACGTCTCTAACAGGAACATAGGGTTGTCTTCCTTGGACCTCAAGGGCATTCAAAAGGTACTCTCTGGCTGCGTAATTATCCGTACATTGCCAAACTGCGTGATCGATGTCATCGTAACCGTTTCCACACCGACAGACGTTGCTTTGAACAAGATTTATTCTGTGGAGATGCACATCTAGCGAGTAGTGGTTGGACATAAGTCTACTCATTACACGAATGAAGTCACGACTTACGTCCAAACCTTTGAACCAGAAACCTTTGGAATAATTGAATATAACCACCGCCCAAGACTTCCAGTGTCCCAATCGGTTTGCCAACTCAAGAGGGAACTCTGACGTAGTAATTGGAAAAAATCATCGTATGAAATCTGTCTATCAAACAATTCGCCTTCCTGGGCACCCACCTTTGCGAGAGTGTCCGCCTTCTCATTCATCTCATCTGCTGTCACTCATCTGCTGTCTCACTTTTGTGAGGAAATAAGATGGGTGCCTACTAGTTTTCATCGACTGGAGAGCCTCAAGCGAACTGAGACTATCCGAGAAAATGAAGTAATGGTCTGCAGGCTTGTTGGAGATCATCCCCAATGCAAAGTCGATTGCTACCAGCTCAGCAACATAAACGGAACAAGGTTCCTGCAGTTTACGGAAGGCGCTTGAATTTTCATTGAAATCACCGAAGCCAGTGGATCCATTGAGGCGAGACCCATCAGTGAAGTATCTTTTCATGCAATTGACTTTTTGGTACTTTCGGTTAAAAATACGGGGAATGAAAGTTGGTCGGAGCTGATCTGAAATCCCAAGTATTGCTTGTTTCATCGACAGATCGTATTCAATTGAGGAACTGCTGATGGTGAAGTGAGCACGGTCTGGAGTAAACGATGGAAGACAAATACCTGATGAAATATAGTGATGATAAATTCTCATAAACCGAGATTGTATATTTAGATGAAGCATTTTTTCAAAGTTTTCAATCACAAGTGTGTTCGTGACACCGCATTTCACCAGTATTCTGAGAGAAAGTTCCCAGAATCGGTTCTGTAGAGGAGTTACTCCTGCCAGAACCTCGAGACTCATGTTATGCGTTGAGTGCATACAGCCGAGAGCTATACGCAGACAATGATATTGAATTCGTTCCAATTTTAGAAGGTGACTTTTAGCTGCTGAGAGAAAGCAGAAAGAGCCATACTCCAGAATAGATAGAATAGTTGTTTTATAAAGCGTTATGAGATCTCCCGGATGAGCTCCCCACCACGTGCCGCAAATCGAGCGGAGAAAGTTGACTCTTTTTTGACATTTTTGCTTCAAATACGTAATGTGGGTATTCCAAGTGCATTTTGAATCAAACCAGACACCAAGGTACTTGAAGGTCAATGATTGGGTAATGTTTCTGCCCAAAAGCTTAAGTTGCAATTGGGCTGGGGACCGCTTTCGAGTAAACACTACCAGTTCTGTTTTCTGCGGCGAGAATTCTATCCCTAAGTTCCTTGCCCAAGAAGACAAGTTATCTAGGGAATTTTGCAATGGTCTTTGCAAGTTTTCGGTATGGGGACCGCTGACGGAAACCACACCATCATCTGCAAGTTGTCTTAGCGTGCATTGTTCTACCAAACAACTGTCAATATCTTTCACATAAAAATTATAAAGAAGGGGGCTGAGACATGAGCCTTGGGGTAGACCCATATAACTATTTCTGGAAGTTGTCAGCTGTCCGAGGGTGAAGTTCATTTGCTTTTCTGACAACAAATTGTACAAGAAGTTATTCAAAATTCCAGGAAGTCCACATCTGATCAGATTGTATGACAGAATTTCTATGGAAACTGAATCAAAAGCTCCCTTAATATCCAAGAATACTGAAGCCAGTTGCTCTTTGTGCGCAAAGGCCAGTTGAATATCTGTAGAAAGCAACGCTAGACAATCGTTTGTTCCTTTGCTCTTGCGAAACCCAAATTGTGTACTTGATAGCAAATTATTTGTCTCGATCCATTGATCGAGTCTTCGAAGGATCATTTTCTCCAGCAATTTTCTAATGCACGAGAGCATAGCAATCGGACGGTATGAGTTATGGTCAGACGCTGGTTTGCCAGGCTTTTGAATTGCTATCACTTTGACCTGTCTCCATTCGGGTGGCACAATATTGTTTTCTAGTAGGGTATTGAATAAGTCTAGCGAGCGTCTTTTCGCGATATCGGGAAGATTTTTTAGAAGAACAAATTTAATCATATCGCTTCCGGGTGAAGGGTTGTTCGATGAAAGAAGAGCCATAGAAAATTCCAGCATTGAGAATGGTCTGTCCAGAGGTCCACCGCTCGGAGACGTTTCTCGAAGAATATGTTGGGCTGGAACTGAGTCTGGACAGACCTTTTTAGCGAAATCGAATATCCATCGGTTGGAGTATTCTTCACTCTCGTTGGTAGATGAGCGGTTACGCATGTTACGAGCTACCCTCCACAAGGTGCGTATTGAGGTTTCACGAGAAAGACCTTCGATGAAATTGCGCCAGTAACCGCGTTTTTTTGCTTTAACTAATTGTTTCAGCTGTATTTCAAGCTATGAATATAGCTATGTGTGTGGATGTTCCATGTCTGCGAAAAGCTTTGAAAGCATCAGATTTTTTCTTTCACATACAATTTTGTGCATTCATCGTTCCAGCCAGGAGTGGCTGGTTTTCTTTTAAATGAAGCACTTGGAACTTTTCTTTTTTGTGCTTCCAGTGAGCTTTTATACAATAAATCGACGAAGAATCGATATTCTTCCAATGGTGGAAGTATATCTATTGATTCGACACCGATTGTTACCGCCGTTGCAAATTTTTGCCAGTCGATGTTCCTTGTTAGATCGAATGGAACTCGAGATGGTTCAGTGGATTGCGGGCTACACTTGATTGATATATTGATTGGCAAGTGATCGCTACCATAGGGATCATTGATCACCTTCCACTGACAATCTAATGATAGCGAGTTTGAGCACAAAGATAGATCGAGTCGGCTTTCCCGAGCCAGAAGTTTTGCAATTCGTGTCACTTCACCAGTGTTCAAGATAGTCAAGTTGAAATCGTCACATAAATCGTAAAAAATAGCCACCCTAGCGTCATCATAAAGATCACCCCACCCAGTACCATGGGAGTTCATGTCACCCAAAATTAGAACTGGGGTTGAGAGAATCGAAATTAGATTCCAAAGTTGACTACGGTTAATGGAAGTATTCGGGGGTACGTATACTGAAGCTATGCAGAGTTCTTTATTCTTTGCAGTTATTTGACAAGCGACGATTTCGACGTCTGATAGAGCTGGGAGAGGAATTTTATAGAAAGAGTAGCACTTTTTGATCCCTAAAAGTACTCCTCCATAGGAATCATCTCTATCCAGGCGAATAATATTAAAATCGTGGAAGTTGAGTTCTGTGTCAGAAGAAAGCCATGTTTCGGAAAGAGCGAATATATCACAATCATAATTTTGATGTAAAAATTTGAACGAGTCTAGTTTAGGCACTAGACTACGGCAGTTCCATTGTAGCACAATGATCATATCTTCTACTACGTTAGATGAATTATCCATCGAAAGATATGATTGATGCAAGGAGGGGCCATGAAGCAGTCAATTGCTTAAGATAAGACTTTAAAGATGGAAGCAAGGCAGAAATAAGGCTTCTGAGGGGGTCTTGAATTTTGAACGTGTTTAGTATGAAGTCCACAATGTCCGAAAAAGCTATCAATCCTCGATTAGACGCGAATTTTCTACGAAAAGATCGAGGAGCAGCGTTTTTATTTCTCTCTTCTCTGGGTAATGACGTAAAATCCTTGCTGCAACCAGGAACTGGCTGAGAAGGAGCCTTCGGATTCGTTTTTTTGCTACTATTACCCTTGGAATTAGACAATCTTCCGAGGGTCATTTTAGCTTTCTTACGGTGCACCATTGGTGAAGAGAGCTTTCTTTTTGATGATTCATCCTTTATTGAAGATTCTGGTGCAGCCGAAGTATGACCCTCATCAGAATCAGAATCCGATTCTTGAGATGACAAAACCGAAAATTGGTTTTCATTTTGAGCGGCTGATGCGGTTTTTAGCATTTCAGCATAAGTCCGCTTGGAGCATCCAGCGATAGAACGCTTCACTTTATCGGAGTGCTGTTTGTACCTTGGGCACTCTTGTAGAGGGTGAGGATTCTCGCCACAGTGAATACATTTTTCCACTGTTTGAGTGCAAGAATCCTCACTATGTTTATCGCCACATTTGCCGCAGTGGCTAACCGAGTGTCCCAACTTTTTACATTTGGTACAATTATAAACCCGCGGTACAAACAGGCGCACTGGAAAAAAAAAATTTCTACTTTCACATAGTTTGGGAGAACAGAACCTGCGAAAGTAACTCGAAAAGAGTGCGAGGGCTTATAAACTTTTTTATTTTCTTCCAAAGATGCTGAATGCAGATTTCTAACATCCAGGATCTTTACAAGATCTCCAATCATCGAGTTTTTGAAGGAACCCGACGCTTTTTTTAGTTTATCGACACTCAGACTCGCGTCGGTTACTACGCCTTCTATCTCCACTTCTCGAGAAGGGATGTAGATGTGATACTCCCTGTTAAAAACTTCGTGGTCAACAATCTTGTTGGCCACATCAAAAGTCGGTGCTTCTACACGCAGTTTGTCCGGTCTCTCTTTATGTATCGAGACGCCCTTATAATTACGCAGCAAATCTCTTGAAATATCAAGAGTTCTCAAAGCTTTTTCCTTGGGCCGAAAGAAAACAACCCATGATGCCTTCGAGGACTGTTGATAATAACGCGTCCGCGCAACATTGGCATCAGAAGATGTCATAACGGTTGCGCAGACGGTGCGCAACCGCCTATGAAAACGAAAAAAAAAACTCGCACGCACACACACAACTCACACGCACACACTCGCGCAAAAACTCAACTTAAAACTAACTTAGACTAAAAACTAACTTAAACTAAAAACTAGCTCAAATCAAAAATCTTCTTGAAAAAAACAATAATTTCGTAAAAAAAAATAAATAAATAAATAAAAACTCAATAAAAAAAAATTAGTCTGATGAGTTCGAACAACTTGAACAACCCTATTCAGGGAGCTATACAACGCTGCATGCTACGGTATAAGCACAATAGCGAGACGGCAAAAACTATTCTATTGTACTTCTCTGTTTGATGTTTGGTGAAGATACAAATGTGACGCTCAATGGAACCAATTCACAGAAGAGGTAGGATGGACGGCGGCTCCAGCCCTCGATCTCTTGATACTATTTACCATACTTTTCATAAAATAATTCATAAATCGAAAGACCTGGAGTCACCTTCCACCTTATTTAAGAGGGATGGGACGGAGGGCGGTCTTCAGGCTTTCACTTATTCATATTATATTTAATCTGATTAATTCTTTAAATAACTTTCATAATCGTAGGACCGGAAACCGACTCTCACCTTATTTTTGAGATGGCAGGGTGAGCGGCGGTTCCTAGTCTAATATTATATTTTCTCTAAAGGCCGGGAGTTGTCCTCCATTTCACTCAGTGGGATTGATGGCGAAGACTCACGATGGAACACATATTAATCACATGCCCTAAATTTAATGCTTCAAGAATAAAGTTTCAGGTTACAGACACCATAAGGACAGCACTATCGGACGACGCCGTCGAGCAAAAAAGGACCATCTAGTTCCTAAAGGATACAGGTTCATTCGATCAGATCTAATGACAAATTACTATATCTACCTATACTAATAAAACTACGTTTGTTTTCTCTTCTAATTTCAGCAAAAGATGAGCAGGTTTTTTACGCCCTTTTTAGAAGCGAGCTCGTCAAGCACACTAAAAGGGGCTTTTTCCCTGCTCCAATTGTTTGGTTGTGTTTTTGGCCCCAGAGCCGTGTAGGGTGCGGCGATACGACATACGTCCATAGCGGTTACTAAGATTGAGTCGAGCGAGAATAACGAATTTTGCAATAGTTTTTCTTAGTTTTCCTTTAGTTAAATTTCCCGCCCTCAAGGGCAAGAGACGAATGAACTCTCAGAGTTTAAAGTCTCTCTAATTCATTACCATTACCAATTCACAGAACACCGGTCCAGCGTCGCTGGAGAGGTGCTGCTTCCTCGCTGTTCCGGATGCGTTGGCACTTAACTTGTCACCAATGGGCGAAAGAAAAAAAACAACAACCAAAAATCACTTTGGCGGAGGGGGAAAAAAACTTTCCAGCTTCGATATTGTAGTGGAGGACGGACAATGTGTGTCCGTCTCTTGCAAATAATCGACGAGGAATGATGACTCTTTCTTTGATATACTTGATTCAAATTTCAAAAAATTCCGACATTTCATTCTTTGACCCAAATTGTGTAGGTCTTATAGATTTTATGTTTGAAAAGTTGATTAAACGGTCAATGTTTTATACCCTCAAAGTTATACTGCAATCTGAGATGGTGCTACTAACTTCTAATACGAGTTGGCGTGTAATTAGTCTATACAACTTTTAATTTAATGTAATGTAATTTTATTCTAATAATTTTTAAATAAAATCAGATTTGAATCAGAAAAGCAGTCGTTTGCATTCGATCATAACTCATATTTTACAGTGGCGTGTGAGAGCAAACATGAAATTCCAAAACAAAACAAATCAGGTCCAAATAGCCATAGCCATCCATAAATCTAATCACAGATATCATCAATTTATCGTTTTTTACTATCCCTCTTTCCACAAAAATCCGATCCCGAATGTTGAAAAGAGCACCAGACAAAATACAACGGAGTAGATGGGAGCAGCCGCCAAGCTGACCGTTGATGCAAAATGATAGGTACAAACTTCAAAAGGGTTTTTTTTCGAACGAATGTATAAATAATGTTTTTCTACGGAACTTCGACCCTCAAAGTCATCCCTATCACAGGAATCCAACTTACTCAGCATAACATATATACATTGAAATCGGTTTGAGATAACACGAAAGAACACAGTAAGGTAAACATGGTAGATCGTGTTTAAAAATCCCTTGATTATGAAACTCAATATTTTTGCTGCGATTTGACTCGCAGTGCATACAACGAAAATCAATTGCCTCGTGAAACTATTTGAAACGACATAATGAAGCCGAAGAATAAATTAACCTCTCCGGAAAGAAATTTTCGTCACGTGGCGCAATATTATTACTCCTTAACTGTAAGTCGCAGGAAGCAGAATGATTTGTTGATGACTGAGTATATGATTAGACTTGAGTGGCACTGGAAAGTTTTCCGAGTGTGTATTATTTCCTGCACACGAAGCAAACATTTCCATCACGATTATTCAGTGATTGATGATCCTTGGATTTTTTTTGCCTTCTAGCTGCCGGTAGCTCCCTCGAAATCCGCGGAGAGAATTACTTTCTTAGTTTGAGAGAGCTATGCTCCGTTGGTTAGGCTATGTTTCCAATCTGCAATATGCATCAGATTTTGTGGCTTTCAATCTATTGGACACTAGTTGCACACTCAATTCGTTCCATTTCCACAAGATGCCAAGGTGCAGTAAATAGTTAATGGCGACAGCTAATGGTTAATGGCGATTTTTGCTGGATCATGACGGGTCGACATCTGTCAACCAAATATTGTTTTCATACCCTTGATTTTCTGTTCCCTTTGGAAGAAAAGTGCAGCTAAAATCATCGAATGCAGGTGGACGTTTATGGTGACCCTGCACTATCAGATACGTTTTGTAGGCAAAACGACAGGATGCGTCCGGTCAATTGAAAAAGTTTGAAGTCGAAGAATTAGAGACATTATTCGATCAAGATTCGTTTCAAACGCAAACAGAGCATGCAGAATCATTGGTAATAACTCGATCTGTAATCTGTTTCTAAACGATTGAAAGCGGCAGAATACATCCAAAAGTAAGGAAATTATATTCCATACGAATTGAAAGCGAGAGACGTCGAACGGCGATTTTGCATGTCCGAAATGTTTCTTGAACGGCACAAAACAACATCAACACCGACTTCAACTTCCGAACAGGATATTAAAAATTAGCTGGATGCATTCTTGGCTTCAAGCGATGAAAGTTTCTTTCGCGACGGAATCCGTGAATTGTCTGAAAGGTGGGAAAGATTAGGGGCTAGCAATGGACAATAATGTGTTAGTTTATTCAATTATTCAAAGAAATGTCTGTTTTCACGCAAAAGCAACGGAACGAATTAAGTTGCACATCCAATATATGAATCTTATAATATATAACGAGTCCGTAGCCCTGCGTTGGGAAGGATGTCAATATGATGGCATTGGTTTTGTTCGTGAACAATTTCTATTATAAAAATTAATAGAAATTGTTCACGAACAAACAATCTCGCAGGCTATGACAATTTCTGTCAGTTTCTGAATTTGAAATCATTCCAATGGATTGTGATTATAATTTAATTTTGGAAACTTGTCCTCGCTTCACAGGCGATGGCAAAACAGAAGTCATTTCAAGTCACCCCGAAATAGCGACATTTTCTGTTGCTTTAACGCCAGCCGGCGTCGAAGCTATGTTGAAAGTTTACACATTCCACCATTCCATCTCGAAATAAAAACGTAAAGGGTGGGATGATTTCTCACAACCATTAACACTCCGTAGAATCGACTGAGATTTAAAGGGCGTTTTTGAAAATGAGTTTCCATTTGCGCTCAACTCTATACTATACTGCTCTGATCGATGGCAATGTCTGGCTTTGAAAAATCTGACTTTACACTTTCCCAGCTTGATGGATTAATTGGAAAAAGAATGAATTGGCGAATTAATTCAGGTATATGCACATCAAGAAGTTGTTTGTAGGCAAAAGTTCGATGGAGAGTCGACGAAATTGATATTATATGCAACACTTTCTGGTTGATTTCTTATTTCAATGGCATCAGATCTGGAAAAAAGCGAAATTGAGCCGGGGGTATCGTCGAGGCATTTTCCACATCATTATGTGCAACAAACATCTCAGGTGCACAGGATTACCAAGCCGCTTTGGAAGGCTCATCAGAGCGTGGATAAACACTTTCCCAGCAGCTGCAATCATCTCTATGCTTCTATTACAGAGCGGTGGATACACATTATGCACTGTTATCTATGAAGAACCAACATAATGGTGTAATTATATTAACAATTATGAAACTTTTAGCGCTTTTCATGCAAACACATCGCCTTGCGTCAAATTCACTTACAAAGTTTCATTTTGTTGATAGTTCTAATGAGTGTGCATGGGCATGAAAAGACGTGTTGATAATGTAGAATGAGATAAATATATCAAATTACTAGTATTTCCATGAGATGAGAAATTAGTTTATTATGCCTGGAAGGGTGTTGAAATTAAGTTTCTGTGCACAGAAGCTCAGACCATGATCTGAACCATGATCTGAGTGTCCGTTAGATATTGTGAATATATGAATAATAATAAAAGAGAATTACGTGTATATGGGTGATTTATGTTTCACACCTGTCAGGATGTCTTTACTGAGCGGATTAAATGCGAAATTAGATGTTTTCAGATTTCAGGTCAGAAATGGCTGTTGCTGCACATGTTTTGAGGTTCTTTGCACTCCGCGAATTTTAAAGCTAGCAATAAAAGAGAAATGTGTCGATTTGTTCGAAAATTAAACTTTATTTAATTTGATTTGAACGATTCTTAATTTGATTTGAACGATTTTTAATTTGATCTGAACGAGATTCGTTTTAAATTTTACATTGTCAAACCAGGTATACGCGTACAAAAAGTTTTGTTTGCTAAACTTACATGTAGGGTAAAACGGAAGAGTTGGACATACGGGATGATTTGGACCACCCCTTTCTATCAAAAAGTACGGCTCAACTTGATTTTTTATAATGTCATCTCTTTTTATTGTTGAACGGTATGTACCTAACGTAAAACAACTTTGGTAAAATTCGACAGGTGGAGGGAAACGGTAGCATGAACAAAGAAGCACTTTGATTGTAAAAAATATGTCTTTATTAAGTTTTTCTATCGTGGTTTTAAGGTTTTCCTCCGTTGATTAAATAAACTTTTCGTGTATTGGTAGTTAAGTTCTGTTCGCCTGCAGAAGAGGAACCATTTGATGCAGAAAAACTGTAAATTTGAAAACAATAAATAAAATAAATTGCATTTTAATGTTTGCATGCTGTGTGGGGTCATATGGTCATGTTTCTGTGGGTTAAATTGGTCATACAGTTTTCTTTGACCTAATTGGTTCCAGATGCCGCGGAATTACAAAAAAGGAATGGACAGACAACGTTGGAAAAAGAAAGAGCTTGAAAGAACCACGTAGACCATCAAGGACGGATTTTTTTTGTACAAAGCATCGAAAGTGTTTAAAAATACTCGAACAACAGTGAAAAGTTTCATGCAGAATTCGAAATGGTCTCAATGCAATTTTTCTGGTCTGGCTTCTGACCAAGACTCCTGGTATCGATTCTAGAACACTGTTAGTGATTGTAATATTATCCAGAGTTACTTTACATAAACATAAGTGTGTATTTTTAGATGAAACACACAATGGCCCAAATCATCCCGCATCGAATTTTAATGTCCAAAAAATGATCTCTTTTATTTTACGATATACTAGCTGACCCGCCATACTTCGTCCCGCCCAAAACTTATTTTTCGTTATCCCATTCACGTTTTCTTACTAAGCACACGTAAATGGGTCCAATCCAGACACAACTCTCGTTCAAAATGTTTCAATCACTTGCAAACAACATGTTTCTCCGTTACATGGAATAAATGTTGACGGCCTTAAATCGGGCAATTAGTTTCTCGAGTTTTGCTCTTATCAACACACTCAGCGATCCATTTTTATTTATACAGATAGAAGAAGATATAGGAGTGCGTTTTATCACATTAAAATTCATTTCCTTTCTCGAACAAAGATCATCTTTGTTAGTGCAAACATCAAATGAACTAACAACGCCTAACACTATGTAATTGCAGAACATATGCGAATTGGATTTTCCAAATTTTTCCATTTTCCTTTAGAGTTTTCCGAAAATTTTCAATCGTCATTTTAGAAATATGTGTATTATTTTTCAAGACCTCCTCTCCATTCCAGAGGAGGAAGGGGTGTCATACCATCATAGAAACATTTCTCGTACCCAAAAACTCTCACATCTCAACTTTGGATCCATTTGCTTGATTAGTTCACGAGTTATGCAGAAGTTTGTGTTTCATTTGTATGGCAGCCTCCCCTTAGAGAGAGGGGAAGAGTGTCGAATCACCCTAGAAACGTTTATCGATCCCTAAAACCTCTATATGCCAAGTTTGATTCCATTTGCTTGATTAGTTCTCGAGTTATGCAGAAGTTTGTGTTTTATTTGTACGGCAGCCTCCCCTTAGAGAGGGGGTAGGTGTGTCGAGCCACCATAAAAACATTAGTTGTTCCCTAAAACCTCCATATACAAACTTTGATTCAATTTGCTTGATTAGTTCTCGAGTTATGCAACCTTCAAGTTATGCAAATCTTCACATGCCAAGTTTGGTTCCGTTTGCTTCATTGATTTTGAGTAATGCAGCCGCCCATAGTAAGGGGGAAGAGTGTCAAACCACAATTTATTGCCCCCTAAAACCTCCATATACCAAATTTGGTTCCATTTGCTTAATTAGTTCTCAAGTTATGCAGAAATTTGGGTTTCATATGTATGGCAGCCTCACCTTAGAGAGGAGGGAGGAGTGTCGGACCACCATAGAATCATTTATCGATCCCTAAAACCTCTTTATGCCAAATTTGGTTCTTTTTGCTTTTTGCTCTTTAGTTATGTAGAAATGTATGTTTCATACAAAGTTTTAAACCAGGATTCAAAAAGAAGCAAGATGTCAATTACTGCCACTCCACACTGCCACTGCCACAATTACTGCCACTCCAATTAACACCAAAAAACATGATGGATTAAATTTCCATCTGCGACACCTGGCCCAACGGAATGCAATCGACTCATTTCTTAAACGGATAGTGACTGGGGATGAGAAATGGGTCACATACGACAATATTGTGCGAAAACGATAGTGGTCAAAGCTTGGTGAAGCAGCTCAAACGGTGGCCAAACCAGGACTAACGACCAGGGAGGCTCTACTGAGCATTTGTTGGAATCATTTATTATGAGTTGCTTCCGTAGGGCCAGTTTCTCTACTGACAACAACTGAACCGTTGGTCCATCTCAATACATTAATTTATTTAAATTTTTTTTAAAAGGACAGTACATACACATAAATTATTTTTGTTACACTCATAGTGTACAACCCTATTATCATGCACAACTAGGGTAACTTAACGAAAATAACACAGTTGATCACAACAAATACACAACACTTTAAAAGAGCCAATTGAATAGAATTTAAAACAACTGTAACAAGGAACTCACACTACGTATTTATACTATTGAAAACAATGAACTGTACATAGAGAAGAATACATGAAAAGATGCAGATTTTTCCAACTGGGAAATCCAGTTTTCCTGCCATTAGTGAAATAAAGTTCGTTTGAGCTCTTCAAATCACTAATACTGCTTGTAAGTTGGATCTACTATTCGTACGATCACACCTCATAAGTTCTTGATAGCGTTTTGATCTGGTAAACAAGCTGACCAGTCCAGAATTTCAAACCCCTAATCATTAAACCATGCCATGACTATCCGGATTTTAGGAATTGGTGCCAAATTACCCAATTATCACGGTGTTTTTTTATTTAATATTTTTATTATTATTATTATTGTTTCGTCATTTGACATGCAGGTATTTATGAATCTTACTTATACTAAATTGAAAATTTAAAAGGGCACATGGAAAATAAACGCTGACGAAATGAACTAGTTGATACATTAAAATCAAACAAACTATAAGCTACATGAAGACGTCTACAAATAAAATTAATAGGATCATGGGAGCCATATCGCGTATTTCTGCGTGTAGTTTGAATGATTTGCCTAGATCTCAGAACTCGTTCAGGTGCGTAAATGCGCATACGACCCAGTAACTCAGAACTGTCAATTTCAGCCCGGAGGATCTTCGCTCCAAATACAGATTGATTGACAGCACGCTGAATTTGAAGGGGTTTAATATGCAACAGTAAGCATCGGTGCTCATAAGGTGGCAAATTCGTCGGGTTACGCCAATGTAGGTCGTTCAGCGCGCGTTCTCTACAATCAGCTTCACTTCGAACACCAAGACAAAAATTGAGATCATCAGCATAGGTGAGTAGTCCACCGTTTCGCAGAAAAACTACCACATCGTTGAAGTACAGTGTAAACAGCCTTGTGGTACACCAGAACGTGGCGAGAAATGCGAAGACTCACAGGATCCAGTTTTGACGCAAAGTTGCCTGTTGCGTAGATACGAATGAAGCCAGTTGCACATTCTCTCCGATACTCCAAGTCGAAATAGTTTAGCCAGTAGTATTTCGTGATTCACGGTGTCGAAAGCAGCTTTGATATCCGTGTACGCTGTATCCACCTGTGCTCTGTCTTCCATCGCACCGAAGCAAGTCGTTATAAATTCACAAAGATTGCTCTCAACTGACCGCTTTGAATGAAATCCGTGCTGGAAATGGCTAATGTAGCTCCTGCATGAGCTGAACAACACAGCATTCACAATGGATTCAAGGTATTTCGATCCCGCCGACAAAGATGTTATTCCACGGTAATTAGAGATGTCAGTTTTGTCACCCTTCTTGAAAATAGGGATCATTTAAGAGGATTTCCAGACTGTCGATAGTTTTTGTTGTTGGAGAGAGTGGTTCTAAATAGCTTGAAGAGGTCGAATCACCCAAATTCTGCATCTCTTGAAAACGCAAGAGGGAATCTTATCCAGCCCGGGATTGTAGGAGAGCATGAGCTTATCTATTGCAGACTCCGCCATCTCTTCGATAATTTTAAAAACGTCGAAATCGATAGTATCTCTAGGGACTCCTTTGATCGCCGTTGCCCTTTCGTCCTCAAGGCTGGTTTAGAGTTCCAGTGAACGTGAACTTTAAAAGGTGGTGGAATAGTACAACCATTTCACGGTGAACTACATTGCGAACAAATAACTCAAAAAATCGTTGTTAATAGAACGTTTTTGTTCATATTAAAAGTTCGGCAGTAATAATTAAGTAAAGTAATTCGTATAAAATATACAGTTGTTCTCGAATCAACCCGAAACATCGAAGTTTTTCAACCCGTGCAGAGATACGATTGAACGGAATTGCATCCATATCAAAATTTTCATTGATAATTTGAGAATTACTAAACATATCCTTTTACAGTTCACGGTGAAATAATTTTCAGAATGCCTTGGGACATTCGAACGTGAACATGAACGAGGAAACATCTCGATTCCACGGTGGAAATTCAGAATCGTTGTGAAATATTGAATCAATCCACTTTTATCAATACGAATTGGGTTTAAACATGTTTTTCAACTAGAAAATGTTTCTTCCTATCGTTTCAATATGTTTTCCTCGCGTTTTATATACGGACTGATGAATGATTAACAAAAAAGTGTTTGTCCGCGTTCACGTTCACGGGAACTCTAAACTTACCTTCAGTAAGAATACGATCTACGAAAACGCTTTCAAAATGTTGCGCAAAAAGGTCGCACTTGGCTCGTGGAGTTTCAACTAACATATCTCCAAAATGCATATAGGTTGGCAGCCATACTCTTCGCGTTTGAAATTTAGAGTTTTTTTTTGATGCAAATACAATACTAAATGATTATGAAGTATTTCGTTGCACTTCTGATTGTTCATTCGTATTGATGCTAAGCTGTCTAAACGAGGACTTTTTGAAAATATTTTTCCTATTCAGTACTTCAGAATCATTCATGCTGTTCTGCATCAAAAACAATGTGACAATTGGGTAATTTAGCATCAATCCGCAAAATCCGGAAGGTCATGGCATGGTTTTATGATATTAATTTTCATTCGAAGTCCGGCTAGACAAAGAAATTCGATGTTCGGCTACCACGTGAATTAAAGCAAAAAAACTTGATTCATCGAATTTCCATCAGCGAAGCCCTACTGAAACGCAACAAAATCGACTCATTTCCAAATTATATAATTACGAACGGTGAAGAATGAGTAAAATAAAAGAATATCGTTCGCAAAAGATGCCAAACAAGATGATGCTATGTGTATGATGGGATTGGAACGAAGTCGTCCACTATGAGGTGTTAGCACATGACACACCTCTTTGATTACACGCCAATAATTGAGAGAGTGTGGAAGTGAGTTTTTGATACATCTACTGTATAGCCGGAACCTTGCACCATCTGACTACATTTGTTTCGATAACAGTAAAACTCTCTTGATGGAAAAACATTGACCGACAAAAGAGCTGTCTTGAAAAAGTTGTTCGTACATAAACCACAGAGGTTTTGCATTAATTAATTTACTCGTTAAATGGCGAAAGGTTGTAGATGATGAGGGACAAAATATGCTCGATTTAAATTGATTTTTAATGAAGAAAATTTTATTTCATAAATTGATCGAATAATCGGGAATACTTATAAAATGACCCAATAAATAGAAGTAATGTAGCTAATGAGTTGCATTCAAGGGTGTAATGATACTCTACTTTGTTTTTCGGCAACTGGTTGAGAATGAATTCGGCTATAAATTTGAACAACAAGTAATTTAACGATTGATATAATTTTTTCAACTGGTACATATATACATCAATCTTGAGCTTTCGAGAACATTCAGTGTTTTTTTGCACAACTGGTAAATAAATTAAAAAACTGATTCAAAATTTCAAACCACCTTAAAAAAAAGAAAAGCAACGACAGCGACAACGAGTATTGATTGAAACTGTGTCAATTGTATGTACATTCTGTAAAATATATTACATGGACTAAAAAGTCCCGGGATTTTTAATGAAAACAATTATTTTTTGGGTAAAGCTGTATTTATTCCTCGACATAGTTTCCTTCAAGGACAATACATTTGGTATAGCGAATTTCCAACATTTCGATTTCCTTTCTGAAGTACGAAGCGTTTTAGTCTACGAAATATACATCAGTGCCCCTCTGTAAGCTGCCTATTGGACTCAGGAGTGTGGTAATGGATCCACGTTTCCTCAATTGTCACAAAACGTCGAAAGAAGTCCACTCGATTACTTGCGTCGCTGTTTTTGGTCGATGGTCAGCAAACGCGGCACACATCACGCGGATAGCTTTTTTATGTCCAAAATGTCGTGCAAAATGTATCTCAACCATTCTTTTGAAATGCCTACGGCCTTAGCAAACTCACGTAAATTCAATTTACGATCGTTCGAAACGAGTCGATGCACTTGTTTTACGATTTCTTGATTCGTAGTCCCTTTTGGCCTTCCAGAGCGAGGTGCATCTGCAGTGCTTGTACAGTATATTTTAAATTCACTAAACCACTAAAAAATTTTGCTCTCGAATGAGCAGATTCCAAATAACATTTCGTCAACCACTGTATTGATTGTTCATGAGTTTTTCCATTTTTTATACGAATGCTCAGGTAGTGATGCTTAAACAACTATAGTTTGTGTATAGTAATGAAATGTCATAAAACTTCACACAAAGGCTAGAGACAGATAAACCTCTCGAAATGAATCTTGTTCCGTTTTCAGTGACGCCATCTGTCGAAAATTTTATTTTTTTGTATGTTTGAATCTTCCCGCTGAACATTTTTCAATTTTTTTTTATTTCACTTAATAAGTTGGTATTACTGTCAGTGGTCTTAATATAATTTTGAGCGCGATCCGTCATTTAGTTTGTTCACAGCGTCATTAAGAACAAGCTATCTTTTCTTATTGTTTGGCGATTTTTGATATGACGATGTCCATTCGGAATTCCTTTCGGAGGGCTTAACGGCCAAAACATATTATTGTCTTGGCGTTATGAGGCATTTGAGAAGGAATTTCATTCATTCAAAAAATGAAATTCTCACTGCATACACTAACCATACACGTAACCTCCACTGATTAACTCCCAATCGATTAATATCACAGTTATCAATCGAATATAATATAATATCATCGATTAAAAACGTCCCATACCAAGAAACACTTATCTCATTAATTATCGGCGATAAAAACAAATAAGCCTGGTTTTGTTACGGATAAACTTGGTGTCAGAGAAGTGCTATAATTACATTATCACTTGATTCATTTCTTAAAAAACTTTTCCCGCTAAAATACGGATACGGTGATGATAAAAATAGCACATTCCAATGTCATTTATTATGGTAGAGAGTCCAGTTTTTCGAGTTTTTCCGCTCGGCTTCAGACCAGTCGGTCACACATCCGCCATTGGTGTTCGGAAATCAATTACATGTATAGCATCGTTAATCTATGCTTCCTTCAACCGGAGAGGCAGTTCCAAAAGAACCGAGTTTCGCGAAACATAAGATACGAAAGAATGGAACTACGAATAATCGATCGAACGGATGGCTGCTGGGAACGGATGTAGGAATCGGCGTTTCATTTTCATCATACTTATATAGATTTGGTGTTCGCGCGCACTAGTATGGCTTTTGATGTAATAATTTGGAGCACATAACGTTGCTATGTCACAAGTGCGAAGATTAAATTGTAATACTTCACTGCAAAAAAAAACAATTGCGGCGGAAGCCATCCATTTAACATTACGATCCGCTGTGAATTGAATTTTCTCGAATGGAGAGATAAAAAATACATCAAGCCCATGCCTCTCAAGAAGCAGACATTATTCCTCGCTTACCATGGCAACAGCTTGAAGTTCCCATCCATGAAATATTCATCTCGTACACTGAGCTGGCAACTGTCACACTAAAGAACCGCTGTCGCCGATAGCTGGCAAAAAAGTCCAGCGCTTCCATAAATATTCAAATCTCAGCTAGAATTGAAACGGAAAATTGCTTTAAGCATAACATTGGAAATGTAATTATTTTACTTCATTACCGAGGTGAGCTGCATTCACTTGATCATTTCGAATCAAAAACATAATTAGCAACGATATACAGGAGCTACTTATCTCAGAATACATCAATTGGTGTGGTTTGCATCATCTTCGGGGAGATCCGTCCTTCCGAAACAGCTGTGCTGAGTTTATCTTTCAGCAGCTCATTATGTGCCAATCGTTGGAAGACAAAAAAGCGATAACACGTAATATAAATCTGCACTGATCAGCACTCTGAGCTACTCAAGTTAAACTGAAGTAGATTTTTCTTGCCTCAAAGGATGAATTTTTATCCTCCTACGAACCACGTTTCGAACTACTGAAAAAAGACAATACTTCCCAATACATTTCGTGTGTCCACCATCGTTGAAAGACGCCGACTGTCGTGGAAGGTCTATAGCTTATAGTGAGCTACACATATAGCGTCACCGTCACCGTCCCGTGAACTATTCTCTTGGACTTATTTTGCCGACGTCAAAGTTGCCGGTGATGGTGTATGTGAATGTTACCATACGATTTCCATGGGAGAATATTTGACATTTCATTCCTTTACGTTGAATTCACGGTGACGGGACGGTGTATGTGTAGCGCACTTATTTCGAACACATTTAGGTTAGCGAAGATATCACCGAAATGAAGAACCTTCGTTTGATTTTTTTTCTTCGTCTGTTGGACACGACTTTGCTTAATGAGCTATGCACAGAGATATACAAACCTCCCTCTTCCCATGGGTGGAGGGATGAAGAAAGTTTCACGTGACTCCCAGAGTATAGATGTACGATGAAGATAAATCTTCCTGATAAGGCATAGTGTGAAATCATGTCTATTCTTGTAACTAGAAGAAAGAAAACGGTCTTGAATAATTGAGATCTCATGGAGCAAGCGCTCTATTAGAGCATGAGATATATTTTTTGTGAGTCCCCTCTGCTTTAAGAGGTTAAAAAGCGTTTTTTTGCTTCAACTGATTCCAAATATATTTGAGAAAATACACATATCACACATTGTCACAGTCACAGAGTCTTATTCTCAAAGTATCCCTTAGTGCGAAGCCAAAAGCAGAAGACCACTAGGTAGTTAAAGTTCAGACTGAAAATTTTGAAACACTCGACTTTTCTTTTATGCCTTCATTCGTTCTCATACTCAGACATTCATGTGGTGTTGTTACATTTTAATACTAAGTGCAAAATGCATCACACATGGAATATGTGAAACCGTTAAGGTAACAAAGGACCCTAAATGGTAGAGACAGAGGCGAATGAACTGCAAAGTTTAAAGCCTCTTAAAAGCAAAGAACAGAACAGTATAGAAATGGTAGAGATAGCTATACCATGCAAGTATATTTAGATTCGGGATGAGTTTGGGGAAAATTACAACGCAAACAAAATCTAGCAATTATTGTTCGAATTGTTAAAACTGAAAAAAACTACACTGAACAATTAACATCACATTTTATAAAGGCTTTTTTTTTACTTTTTTTGTTAACCATATGAGGTGAAACAATCTA
This sequence comes from Toxorhynchites rutilus septentrionalis, assembly GCF_029784135.1. Classification (NCBI taxonomy): domain Eukaryota; kingdom Metazoa; phylum Arthropoda; class Insecta; order Diptera; family Culicidae; genus Toxorhynchites; species Toxorhynchites rutilus. The sequence continues at coordinate 230,674,635 of NC_073746.1, forward strand.
ATTCATCATATGATGGCTCAAAAGGTGATTATACGCTAAGATTCAAACAAACAAAAATCATGTTGTTCACATATTTTCGCCAGATTTGTGGAGATATTACTATTTTACACTTGTCACTCAGCGCAGCTGAATTACATTTTCGCTTGAATTCGTACTCCTTCAGTTCCTCGGAAAGAACTTCGTACCTTCAGTTGCTCGAGAACCATAGTGACACCATTATTGTTGTAATACTTTTTGGCCGAATCCCATTGATGAAAACAGCGTTATACAATTATTTGTATACGAATGTCGCAATCGATCGTCATTCCCAATAGTTGGGAAGGAGATATTATTTTTGCTCTGTAATTCGAGGAGGAATCTATTCCTTCTTCAAGCGTTAATAATTCTGCTCTGGATCAACGAAATGGAGTGATAATCATTTCATATAAAAGGCCAAATGTCTAATAGTTATATGATATCCTACCGATCGGACGTTCTCCAAATCGTTTCAAGTCATTACGAAGCTGGATTTGGGATAATTCAACAGTTGAGTAAACTAACGACCTTATTGCCCGGGAGTTTCACCGTTCGGATTAAAAAATAACACATACCGAATATACCCTGCAGACACTACAAAGATACCACACAACAAACTGTAAACCAACAAAAATGCATCAGCATGTCAGCACCCTGATCATTGGTTAACAAAAGCGAAGCTGGGTTTAGCTATTCTGTCCCTTAGCTTCCGTGGGTTCTACACAATGCTTTATGAACAGGGTTCTCAACCAACCAATAGCAGATGTCAAGACTCGATTGTCGGTGTTGGGTTTTTCCTGTCGATCCTGACCTAGAGGCGAACAGACTCAACGGATTGCGATATTCGGTCTTCCAGCCTAGAATTTTAATCGTAAGCAGAAGAGTTAATAAATAAAACTATCTTTATTTTGACGAGAGCGAGGCTCTTCGTTTATTGAACACTAAAAAGGGACTGGTCATTATATCTATGCTAGAGTCTTACAAAGCCTGGCTCTAGCATTATCTCATTTTTACACATTATCTCGTCTCGTTCTTATCGCATCTCTTTCGTTATCTCCTTCTGGTAACATGTGGCAGGGGTCTGGTTTTTATAACGGGTCGTTATTCCAGGATGCGTGCTGACGGAATGGTACAGTACCGATTGCTGCACTGTGTGTTAACTCCTCCCTTCTTAAATGGCTTGATCCCTCAAGGTACGGAACGGTGTCGGTGTGTTAATGAACAACTCGGTTCCCGTCTGGCAATTGTTTTCTGTTTTCATGGAGGATGGTGTTTTAGCGTCCTCTTCTTTGGTTGTGTCGGTGGTGACTTCTACCTTTGTATGGGATTGTCTTCTAGTGAACACATTTCGAATTTTGTCCTCTTATCGACTGTTTGATACAATCTATAGGAAAGAATCTTCACATCGAAAATGTGCATCTTGCATGGTTGACTGAGTTCGTATGCATGTGTTTCGTTGTGTATTAGATGGTTTCGTTTTATAATTATTCTCTTGTGGTTTTGGACGACAAAATCATTGTACTCATACTCGTGGTTTTTTTTGTGGAACCTTTAGAGTGTGGGCAATATGCATATTCATGTTGGAATGCTGTATCGATAGAATAAGATAACCAGCAGATTGATTTCTGCTGTGTGGTTCTTAGTTCGCTCCTTCATTAGAGGCGAATGAACTGAAAAGTTTAAAGCCTCTCTAAAACAAAGAACAGAACAGTTCGCTCCTTCTTAACGGTCAGTACTTGATTGGTGATGATATTTGTCGAATCCGGTCATCAATGGGTTTGTTGATCATAACTTGATGATTATTTTGTACTATGTGGGAATTTAGGGTATTAGGTTGATTATGCAGTGGCCTTCAGCATCAGCATATCCTGCGATCCACTTCCATACGGTGCCGATCAATGGTTTGGTGAGTTTTTCCGTAGATTTACTTTGTGTATTTTCCTTCCATGGATATCTATTACATGTGAGTCGTGATTCTCTTTTATTTTAATTATATTATATCGACTTTTTCTTTTATTATTGGTATGAAGTTTTTCATATGCGTAAGAGTTAGGCTCATAGTTTTGATAATGTTCAGCTTTAATGTTTTCATCTTTCTTCTTATATAATCGTTTGATATTTTCGTTATTTTTTCTCTTTGTCTTGTTAAATCCTCAATTGATTGATTAATTCTGTTTTCTCCTATATAAATATTCTTCGGTGTATTTTTTATAAAAGAGTGGTATGTGTTATTATATTTATATGTGGCTTGTTGAATTAAGTTACCAACGGTCATATCTGGGTTCAAGGCTTTGATACACCTAGTAATTTCTCTGATGGTGGAATGACATCGTTCTATTTGACCATTTGTTTCAGATCTATTTACGGGCGTTTTAAATATGTGTATTCCTAATTCTTTTATTTGCTGTTCTATTACGTTTGATACAAATGAACTTTCGTTGTCAATGACAATTTGAGCTGGTATATTCCAGTCGTATAAAAGTTGAATTCGCACATCCCTAATATCTATTATGGATTTTGATTTGATCGGTCTCATTTTTATGTATTTAGAAAATTCGTCCATAGATGATATGAACAAGGAGCTAGGGTTATATAAAAATATATCAATATGTATAATTTCTCCAGGGTATGATGGATTAGGTGTTCTTATTGGTAAATATTTTGGGGGTTTCCTCTCATATTTCTCGGTTTTGCATACTTCACAAGTATTGACGTAATTTCTGATTAGCTTGTTCATTTTTGGAAAATAGAATTTATTTATTAGTTGTAATGAGTTTTCTCTCGCATTGCGATGAGCAAAATTATGAACGTTTTTTATTTCTTCTAGTTGTTGATTTTCATCTGGTAAGTCTTCTACTTGATTTTGCGAATATCGTGCTTTTACTATTTTTGGATTGAAGTTATCTTTAAAAATTTCTTGGATGATTCCCATTGTTGGTTCATCTGTCATTATGCCATTTAATGCTCCAGGTATAAGAAATTTTTTCATTTTATCTTTGAGAAACTCAATTGTGAAATTTGGTTCAGAAAATTTATGTCTTCGAAATCTTTCAAATGGAACATTTAATTCGTAACTTGAATTTTGATTACTTCGGAAAATTAACTGATTTCGGAATACATTGATTGGAGCTTCCGTTGAAGGTATATAGGAGTTGTCATCATTATCCGCTGAATGTTGTGTTGGTGTTAGTGAGTTAATCTGAATTCTAGAAAGAGCATCAGCTACAACGTTGGCTTTGCCAGGTTTGTAATGGATTTCATAGTCATGTTCTTCTAAGTATGCTTTCCAACGTTTTAGCTTTGCATTGTTATTTCTGGGTGATAGCGTAAAGGTTAGTGGCATATGATCAGTGTAAATTTTTATTTTAGTGCCATAAATGAAATTTCTCAAAGCGTTTAATGCCCATACAACGGCTAACATTTCCTTTTCATTTGTGGCGTAGTTCTCTTCTGTTCTCGATAAGGTTCTAGAAATAAAAGTTATGGGTCTCTCGCCGTTCGTAAATTGTTGTGAAAGGACTGCACCGATTGCTTTATCAGAGGCATCGGTTGTTAGGATAAAATGTTTTTTAAAATCGGGGAAAACTAAGACATCTTCAGATGATAAGATCTCTTTTAAAAGTATAAAAGCTTGTTTAGCTTCATCATCAAATTTGATAGGAAAATTTTTTGATTGCGTTTTAGGAATTTGGCGATGGCCATCTTCCCCTCTTAAAAGTTTTGTCAAAGGTTTTGCAAGCTTTGCGTAATCTTTGATAAAACGTCTATAATAGCCGGAAAGTCCAAGGAAGGCGCGCAATTCTTTTAAATTTGTTGGTTCAGGATATTTTTGAATGCATTCTACTTTTTTCATGTTTGGTTTGAGCCCATTGGCGGAAACAATGAATCCGAGAAATTCAACTTCGGATTTCAAAAATTCACATTTGTCAGCTTGAATTTTCAAATTAGCTTTCCTAAGCGTTTCTAAGATAGTTTTCAAATTTTTAAAATGTTCTTCAATTGTTTGTCCAAAAACAATGATATCATCAATGTACACATAACAAATTTTTCCAATATGCTCACGTAGTATATCATCCATTACGCGTTGAAAGATTCCTGGGGCGTTTTTGAGACCGAAGGGCATACGTAAAAATTCGTATTTTCCATTGTTTACGGAGAAAGCTTTTTTTTCTATGTCTTTTTCTGACATAGGAATTTGATGGAAACCGGAGGTTAAATCTAGAGTGGAAAAATATTTATTGTTTCCCAAATTAGCAAGCACAGTTGATGTGTCTGGGATTGGATATTTGTCATTGATAGTTTTTGTATTTAATTTCCTATAATCGATGACCATGCGATACTTTCTTTCGCCTGATGCATCGGTTTTTTTTGGAACAATCCATACTGGCGAATTATACTACGGTGAGCGAGATGGTTGGATTACACCATCTCTCAGAAGTTGGTCAATTTGTTTAGTAATTTCTGATTTAAGAGCTTGTGGATATGGGTAGGTTTACTATAGATGGCGTTTTCGTCGGTTGTCCGAATTTCGGCTTTTACCTTTGTTGAGAATGACAGTTTTCCGTCTGGAGGCTGAAATAGATCTTGAAAAGATGATAATAGATTAAATAATTTCTCCTTCTCTGTTCCTGAAAGATGGTCATCTCGAATTTGGATTTTATTTACTTCTTGGAATTGATACTGTTGTAAAGGAATAATATTGTTATTAATAATAAGTTGTTCATCTGATGTATTTATGACAGCACCCAATTCTTTTAAAGTGTCGTGTCCTATAATCGCATCAAATGTTTTCAAATTGCTCATATGGAAAAATTTTACATTTATGTTTGAGTATGGTTTAAATATACGTGCTTGAGAATATTTTGATATTTTAATGTCACCTGCTACGGAAGAGACTGAAAATGGAGTTTTAACGTCGTGAGAAATTTTTACGTATTTGGGGTGTATGTAGTTTTTGTTTGATCCAGTGTCTACCAAAAATTTCAATGGGATATCTTTGTTACCATAGTATAGAAAGTATGGTAATGTAGATTTCATTCTTAAAAAATTAAGTTCGGCGAACTGTACGTTAGTCTCTTGCTTATTTTGTTCCTGTTTTTCGATATTGTTAGCATATCGTTCAAAAGAGGCTCCTTCGGGAAAACTTTCTTCTGCAAGATATGGAACTTTTTCTAAATATTGAAATGCATCAAGGTCATCAGTATACTCTTTTTGTGTTTCATGTTGAGGATCTTTGTACTGTTGTGTTTCGGCATTGAAAATTCTCTGACTTTTCATAAGTGGGGTAGGTTGAAACGAATGTTGAGGTCTGTTGCTGTAGTTTACCAGTCTTGAGTTGATGGATGGGTCTACATCCATCGGTTCTGGTGGAGGTTGCCTTTGAAACGAATTTTGTTGCACTGGTTGTCTGAAATTATTTGGTTGAAACGGGCGGTGTTGAAAAGAGTTTAGTTGTTCCGGGCGCATAGGAATGCGTGGTGGTAGATTTGTGGGAATTGTTGGTATAAAATTCCTGGGGCCATGTGAGAATTCGATTAATTTAGTCTTCGTTATGGATTTTCTATACTCTATATTTTGAAAAGAAATGCAATAAGAGTATGCCATGGCGAGGGAGTTTGGTTCATAATTTTTCAGGAATTTTCCTGTGTCACCATCTAATCCTCGTACGAATGCATCGATTGCTTTACGGTTATACATATTTATCATGGCGGAAGAGGCCTCAGGGTGACTATATTTGATATCTGTTTTGATGTTATTAACAATCAGCGATACCAACCTGTTAATCTCATCATAATATAATTCTAATGGTTTGCCATTTTGCTGACAATTCATTAATTGGTAATCTAGGGTGGCGAGATCGCGTTTTTCGCCATAGTATGTTAGAAGTGTCTTTTTTATTGCATTAAAATTGATTCCAACATTTGATGCAACGAGAGCATCGTTAGCCTCATTTCTAATTTTTCTTCGTATGGCTTTGCATACCATATGAAATTTATTTTTCTGGTCCGCGCTACTGGTGCGCTGAGGCCTATACAGGTTAACTAGACTTTCTGCGTCAGTTATCCAAGTATTCAATTCTCGAGGATCTCCTGTAAATGTAGGCAGATCTTTAACGAGATCTGGGATTTTTTCAATGGCTTCCGGTGATACTGGTGTACCGTCCGGGTTAGTCAAAAATAATGGAGGATCAGCGAAATCAAGCTCGGGTGTATGATCGACTACTCCTTCAAGGCGCGCAAGCCGATCAAGGATGTCTTGCACGTTTACCTGTGCCATATTAAAATGCAAATTCTGTAAATAATTAAAAATAATTTCAATTTTTTTTTTTTAATTTCACTTTTTTTGTCTCACTTTGTGATATTGTAGCTTGTTTTTTAAGTACTTACATGAAAATCCTTATCATCCTAACTTCCAACTTCTGACAGTGGAAGTGCAAGTTTTCGGCCTCTATCGGTGAAAATCCTTGTCCTTTCAATGTGGTCCGGAACCTCTAACAGTCGAACTCCTCCTGGGTCGAGACCAACGCGGCGTCCAAAATCGTCCCAGTGTGGCGGCTTGTTCCCTTTTGCTGCTGCTGCTGCTGCTACTTGTGGAGCCTTTTCCACACGGCTGCTCCTGGCGGTCAGAATTTCAGATTTTTTTTTTCGGATAGTTTTGTTCGCGTCACTCTATCGTGGCGAATCTAAACTTCTTTTAATCACACGCGCTGGTCCCTATTCGGGCGCCAGTTAATAAATAAAACTATCTTTATTTTGACGAGAGCGAGGCTCTTCGTTTATTGAACACTAAAAAGGGACTGGTCATTATATCTATGCTAGAGTCTTACAAAGCCTGGCTCTAGCATTATCTCATTTTTACACATTATCTCGTCTCGTTCTTAGCGCATCTCTTTCGTTATCTCCTTCTGGTAACATGTGGCAGGGGTCTGGTTTTTATAACGGGTCGTTATTCCAGGATGCGTGCTGACGGAATGGTACAGTACCGATTGCTGCACTGTGTGTTAACTGAAGTGCGCGTCGTTTGTAATTTAAAATTTTAATCGTACTTTGTGTTTTTGTATTTATCAGGTGTAATATATAAAAAACTATGTGTTTTTTGGATAATTGTTGCATACTTACCTGAAAATTTGATGTGAATGTCAGTAACCTGAAAAGGAAAAATATTGAAGAGACAAATAAGACCTGTGTAACGAAAACCTACCTGTAAATTGATGTTGAAGCCTGAAAATTTATATAAACTTATAATTAGAGAAACATTATGAGCCAATATAGACCATAAGTTTTCAATTGGACACAAGTCTGGACTTTGGGGTGACCATTCTTCCAGCAGCCTAATACATGCAGTGGTTCGCCTGACAAGCTATTTCCGGACGGCCTTTCTCAAAAGCTAAATTCCAAAATTTCTGATCTATCAACATTGTGGCCTCCTTCAGCCTTCAGGAGCCGCCGTTCCTTTAATGGTCAGAGCCACCACTAACTTTCCTTCAATAACTTTCGACGAAATACTGCGTCTTTCTGGAAAGGGGCCAGATAACAATAATGTCACATTCTGATTAGATGATTTTTATGTCTATCAATTCGTAAAAATCAAAATTTTTCATGATATGCAAAAATTATACATTTTCAATAGCAAAATTCACAAGAAAACTTTCGAATACAAAGATCCCCGATAGAAATACTATTCATCTTGCAAATTTTTTTTTTTTTTAAAATCGCTAAAACTTGCCCTTTAGGAAACATTCATCGATATTAATTTTATTGATTCACTAACCGCTAACACTAGTATTACGATGAAAATGCGGCGTCACCCAGTACGTTGTGTGCATAGGAATGTTGGACAAAAATCATAACAGCAGAATGAATCATTGTGACACATTGACATTGACATTGAAAAATTGCTAATATCTCAACGTTTCATGCAATTCATTTGGCATCAAATTTTTTTTTTTTTGAAAACCCAGATTTTCTTTACTCCCTTCTTCTATTTTCAGAAAACTTAAATGTTGACGGTTTTCAAAAAACTCAAACTTTAACCGATGTGCGACACTAGTAAATGAAGTCCGATTGAGCTGATATTTTGCGTAGGGTAGTTTTTCGTGAGAATAAACATTTTTAATCAAGTTCGCTTTGAAAATTCGAGGGTCACTTTTTTCCCATACATCCATTGGCACTCTTAAATATATATACAGCCATTCCATGCCAAACCGATAGAGTAGTGTGGGGCAAAGGAGCGCACTTAACTGTCGTCGTCCATAACTGTTGAAATAAATGCAAATAAAATTTAGTTTGTTTAACAAATTTTCTCGAATTTTTCAAGTTTTGTTTGTAGTAGGACACATACCTATTTAATTAAAAGATGACAAATGCACTTATTGAATTGAACTTCTGTAATAACTTTTAACAAACAAAATGCTTTATCATTACCAGCGGGAGAAGGATCATTACTAGAGTGTGTAGGCCCCATCCAGTGAGGGAGAAGAGGGGTGTTGAATGATGGTTTTTTGCTGGAGAAGGGTGGGTGTTATGGTCGAACATGGTTGTGCTATGTGCTGATTGATTCTTGGCACCTAGAAATATGATAACGGGCCTTCGACATACCACGTGGAAATTTTTGGGAGGGAGGAGATTGACACTATTAAATGTCCAATGTTGTAACAGAATCCTTTTTATAAACAAATCAAGTCGATAAATACATAGTTTCCTTCACCTGATTGTGAAAACATAAACATAAATGAAATTTAACCATTATTGAATTTAATGCATGGTGAAAATAAAAACATTTTTTATTTGAAATTCATTTTTAAGCAATTGTTTATTTTTCTTTCTTGGTCGCAAGTAGACACTTCGAGACTACCTCCGGAAGCCTCTGTCGGGCCATTTCGAGCATTTCTGGAGTGCATTTCTTCTAATTAGTTTTCTACTTGTGAGTCTCGTTAAAAAATTGGTTGAAAACATTTTATAATTTTTTTTGAGAGCAAAACTCTGGTGCGCACTTTTGCCCCATAAGCAAAGCAACAACTAATCGAATTTCTAAAAAAAAATTTCTGAACTTTTTCACAAAAACGAATGCGTTATCTCCAGTTATCTTAGGTAATTAAATCGTTATCCCCAAATTTGAAAAAAAAGATCACAACAACGCATAACGCTCATAACTTTTTACCCCTTCATGAAATGTATCTTGTTTATATGTGTGATCTGATACTGTAATAATCTAGTTCAAAGCCATAATAACAATAAAAAACGACTACAATCAATAATTACGAAAATAAAATCCATTTTTGTGCAAACCCAATATTTTTTTTAGTTCATTATTTTCACTATCGCGCTTCACGAAATCCAACCAGTCTATCTCGATTAATATATAACAGAGTTGCATCTTTAAAATGATGTATATTTTTCTCTACTCATCTTGCAATATCATGGCTTCCTTGTCCCACACTTCAATTTTCTTCTTCCAGTTCCGCCACCGCATCGGTGTCCAATTTGCTTCGGTTACGCCCCCCCTTTTTTGTCTTTTTTATATAGTCCTAGTAGACGGGAGAATAAGCACACGATAGATGGAAAAATGGTGCATTTCATGCTCGTAACGTTCGTGCTACGTCTGGATTCGAAGAAAAGTATCTCACTATCGGTGATGATTTGATGGCAACCAACGGTTGACATCGTGCTCTCGTGGCAAAGAGGTTTTCCACTCCTACCAGTGTAGAAAAAGTCTAGGTTCGATTTCACGACTCCCTGTGACACGTGAGTATTGTCATTTCAGGCATCGTTCGTGAAGACTTTCAATTTCCATACATCCTCTCCCGGGAAAAATGTTTGTGGAGTGTGGCAAAACGTTTCCTGCTTGCCGGAAGTCATACGATTATTTGTTATGCTTTCCTCCTCATCAATTATTCATTGTGATTGGAGGTCGTTTGATGTCAGAATCAGTGTTTCGCCAACGCCAACGTCAACACTTAAACCAGATAACGTTTGATGACTAATTTTTCTTTTCTCGCTCGTTTAGATTAGGTGCTCCGTTGGAGCTGCTGTTTCTGCTCTGTGCAAATGACTCTATCGATAACTTCAAGGGGATGGTACAATTTTCATAGGTGACGATTGATTTTCCTGGAGCGGATGATAGCATTATCTCAGCATGATTGATTGTAATGGAAAATAGCTGAGATAAACTATAATGGATTCATTCACATTCACAGAATCACATGCATCCAGCCTTCCGATAAATTACTCCGTATAGTCAGCACTCTATACCCAACTTCTGGCTGGATAACTTGAGCTAGTTTTGCCTTTCTAATCTAACAATTCTCATGTCTCCCTCCCCCAACGTCCACGTTGCGGATACTTTATCGCGTAGAGGTTGTTGTACTACAATTGTAGATACTTATCTTATCTCTGGACTGACATGGCCATAACAGTTGTCTACGAGGAACATAGCATTACTCTGAGTCGCGCCACCAACAGCTGTATCGGTATGTTGTGCCACTGAGCTACCGAAGAATAGAATTTCAGATAGAATTATAATAGAATTTTGTTATCTTGACTAGTTGCTCCCTAGATGCCAGATCCTAGCCGATGGTTCAAAGGTTCATTTCATTTCGTCATTTCTTTTTATTTTATGACACAATTGAAAACTTAATTGAAAACTAAATAACTGATAACTCGATTAAAAAACTGATAACTGATAACTCGTTTTCATTTCGAAGGTATTTCAATATAACCTCTCATATAGAAAACCTAGTCTACACTGGGAACAAAATAGACAAACAATGTGCAACATCAAGATTCGAGTGACTGTTAATGTTGTTCAATGGAGATGTATTCGAAATCATTCGAAATCAACAAATGTCTAGTTTTAGAGTTTCTTGGTTAAGGTAAATGATTTTGGTTTGTTCAGTCGAAAATACGATCATGGTTTGTCCACTTTTGGGAATGCTCTGTAAAGAGTGCGCACACTAGCCAATTGTCGGCCGAATGTTCTCGAAAGACTGTATTTAATTTGTGTATGTCAACGGAGATAATTTGTGCTCCCGTGGCCGAGTGGTCAGCGTCATAACTAACATGCCGGGTGTTCGGGTTCGATTCCCGTTCTGGTCGGGGGAATTTTTCGTCAAAGAAATTTCCTCCGACTTGCACTGTGATCACGCGTATTCTCTAGAGCTTGCCACTCAGAATGCATTCAAGGCGTGTTATTTGGCATAGAAATCTCAACTAAGTACGAATAAAAATGACGCAAGTAATACTACGTTGAGACGGCGAAGTTCCTCTAGGAACGTTAGTGCCATTGAAGAAGAAGAAGATGTCAACGGAGAAGAGAACGGTGGCTCAGTGACTCGCACGGTACGTATGTCGGATGCCAAAATTGAGAGTGAATTGAACTATCAGCCCAGCGTTGCCAATGTTCCAGTTTAAACTGGATTCTTCCAGTTTTTTTTCTCGATCCAGTCATCCAGTTGAACCCTAAAATCTTCCAGTTTTCTGGAATATCGTCCAGTTTTATCCAGTTTTTCATATGTGTGCCCTAGTTGTATCCATTTTATGTAAATAAATTTACAATGATAAATATTATCTGTCCCTCCCTCTTCCTATTCCTTATGTAATTTTATTTTCTGACATTTATCATTCGACCTTGGATCGATCTCTGGCGAGGTTGTAATCAAGATGGTGGAGTTAACAGGTGGCTCGTAATTTACACTATTTAGAAAAGACGTATGAGGAATGGCAAGACGAAAAGTTTGGATTTGTTTATGTTATTACTTACGTTGGTATGGTTACATTTGATTTCGTCGAAGGTATTTGAAGCAGTATAAGTATAATAAACAGTTGTCGTTGAAAATAGTAACCTAGGAACCTTTATGCATATGTTTCCGCCAGCTGGCTCGGCTAATGTTATATGATTTATTCAGGGAATGCTTTGATCGTGGTACCACTGGCGCATAATTTGCAGCTTTGTTTTTTGTGCTGGTTCATAACGGCAATCAACCGTGCCGGCGAAACTGTAGTCAATGTTTAGTGTTGTTTGGATACCATCTATGTAAATAATTTCAAACTTACGGGATACGACAGAACGACAATTCTGACATTACGTTTTACCTTCCACTTCACTTTCCTTGGTTGTAATTCGGTTCTTTCCATTTAGTTCAACCCGTCGGTGTTTTGTCGAAAATTCCAAAACGAAGAACTTTCCCGAATGGTGGAAACTTATCAAACTACTTTAAAAACAGGGTACCACTCAATTGTTAATTTTATTTAACAGCCTAGATTAAGCATCAGATGTTATAGATCCTCCAAAACATTCTGAAGTTCAGAAGGTCATAGAGTGAATAGTTTCCATTGACTTTAATTGATATGAATATAAAACCCAAGTAACCTTTCTTCCGTTTACAACAAATGGATATTAGTTTCTCATAGTCACTCAAAGGAATTTTAGTTCTAAATATAATTAATTTAATTAATGCAAACAAACTCCCCCTAGATAGCTAATGCATATTTTGCAAAAAATGGATGTGAACCATAGTGTATATTTTGCAAGAAAGCGTACTGTGCATATTTTTTCAAAAGTACTTTCTCGAGCTAGAGGAAATATTTAAGGGTCCCTCATCTTGGTCTTGATACCGAAATTTGGTTTGTGCAAGCCTAATATAAGATGTAAATTAGCAATGAATAACACAAAAAAATTGAGAGAAATAGCTTCTCAATACCAAAATTTGATTATGTCAATACCAAAGTAATACTTGAGCAACATTGTTTGTGGTTATTTGAGTATTGAAATAACACTATGAGAAGTTGTTTATGGTATTTTTTGGTATTTTACCTCGTATCTCATGCTGATCCGTACCTTTTTGAGGTATCGAACTATACGCAGTTTTGCTACGCTCTTCTATCAGCGATTTCATGGATTTTATGAAGCGATAAATACGAAACTTTTTCCCAAATAAAACCATCCCTCAAATATTGTTTTACAGTAATTACAGTTACAGTTTTATGAACTACATACAAATTACGATACGAAGCATTCTATTTATCAAGCATTGAAATTGGTAAAAAATCAATTTAGATAAATCATAGCCGGTCTTCTTAAAATAAAAAGGTTTTACAGGATCCAGTTTTCTTCCAGTTTTTTTAAGAGCAATCTTCCAGTTTTTTCAAAAATATTATTGGCAACCCTGTATCAGCCGATGAACAATCGATGCTAGCCAGCACTGATTAAACGGACGGCCGATAGTTGACCGACAGAGTAGTTTGAATGCAATCGGGAAGCCTATCAAACTTTTTTATCGGCTTTTTTATCCATGCTGATTGAGTCGTTCGACCGGTCTATCGTCCGACAAATGTCTGCAGTCAGCGGGGGCTCTAAGAAACACAATACTGTTTCATCAAAGTCGAAATATGAAATTACGACAGACAGTACATATGTCACCTTAGATTCAAGTATTAGATACCTTTTCTTTCTTCAAAACATAACATATTTCACAGTTACCCTTTGTATAAATATGTTCTACGAGCATTAGTTTCTCGTTTGCTTGCATACCTAGGTGTTATAAGAAATCTCAACTGAGTACTATTAACAATGACACAAGTAATACGTTGAGAGGGCAAAAGTTCCTCTGGAACGTGAAGAATAAAATTAATTGAAGGAAAAATGTCATTATAATGATGTCAAAATGAGCACCTAGAGTGGTGATGTGCAATTCAGACCATGAAAAAGTTGATTTTGATTTTCTAATTGACCTTTTTCAAGGCCAGACTCGTATGAACTTTTACGTGTAAATCCACTATAATACAAAAATAAATTGAAAGCAGACGTTTGGAAACTTATTCGAAGTACATGTTCAGTCATGCACAAAGCATACACAGTACTCATTAGGGTGCCAATGAAAATGGTCATCTCCAGTTTCAAAAAGTTACCCCATAAAAAATGTTCACCACCTCGAAAAAAAACCCTATGCCAAATATCAGCTCAATCGGACCTAAGGGAGAGTGGCGCAAAGCGGTCAAAGTTTGAGTTTTTTGAAAATCGAAAAATCACCCAAGGTGGGAGTAAAGGAAATCGGGGTTATAGAAAAAATTTATTTGATGCCAAATGTCTTGAAGTTACATGAAACGTCGAGATATAGTGTCATCTCGGAAAATTTTTTTTTGTCAAAAATCGACACTCTGGGACTTGCATTATTCGTCGAGATTTACAGTTATCTCGATTTTTTTTTATCAAAAAAAATGTTTTTTTGGCACTTGGTCGTCTTTTCGTCTGAAAAATTGCTTTTTGAAAAAAAAAATTGAGATAACTGTAAATCTCAACGTGTCATGCAATTTTAAGACTTTTGGCATCATTTTTTTTAAAGACTTTTGGCATTAATTGTCATCCCATCATGAAAAACGTGCACTCGAGCATCGTGCTCTGTGAAAAATGTGTAGCAATATATATCAGTTAATTGTGTCTTACGACGAAACTTATTTCTGGTTGAATGAATACGTAATTTTTTAACATTTAATGTGATGAGCAGCTACATGCATCTTTTGTGAGATTTTTGTGGCCGAAATACTCGAAAAATTGGTGCAAAATTAGACAATTCGCCTGGTCTAACGGTCAGCATTTGCAGAAAATAACTTCAAAACGGTAAATGACAGACACCAATTTATCGGTTCAAACAATAAATTTTACATTCTTTTTGCTTTTTTTATTGTTTTAAAATTGTAAACGAACCTTTTAAAAAATCACCTTTTGAATGTTCATGCTCTGACTCTAAACAACAAAAACGGGAATCTAATCATGGCTTTATGGCAATGGTATGACTGTAAATAATATGAAAATAAAAAAAATGATAGAAAGTATTGTCATCGACTACGAATGACACAAAATATGTTATCCTATAATAATTCACAGTAATCGATGATAATCATTTATCGTCTAAACATATTTTTATATAATTTTTCATATAATAATATAATGACTTCTCGTTTAAAATAAACAAACTGTTTGTCTCATAATCAATTAGCGAAAAAAACGATACTTTTTCAATGTCGTGTTCCGAGAGGGGATCGTTTCCAAACACCCGTTTTGTTTTATTCATGTTTAAGAAAAAGACGCTGCTATTGGTACTAGCTCTTATAAGATAGAGTCAGTCGTCGTCGTCGTCGGTTCTGTAAATGAACAGACGAATTGGAATTCGAGCTACGTGATCTGCAGACTCAGAAGCAGGACTCGTAGCGAAGATGAGAGTGTTGTTGAAGATTCACAATCTCACGTCAAAAACAGCATTGCTGAAACGCCAGAAAAAGTTAATTCATTCAGGATTGTTTCGTAAATGGTTTCTGCAGAATAACTACGTAATCGTTATGCTCACTAACACTGGACAGCATGAATAATGAAACGTCTTCCCTGTCGCCCAGACGTGAAAGCGATGAGAAAAGATGATAATGGAAAGCATTTCAACGTTCTCCAGGCGTATAAGGTATTGAGTGAAAATGTGAAACCGTTGATAATGCTCAGTCGTTGAGAATGATTAAATGTTTTACGACATGTATCTTTCTTCGAGAGACGTTAAGGTGATTTCACGATTACTAGAAATTTATTTTGGGGGAACTAGGGGTAAGATGTTCACCATACGGGAATGGGTTTGAAACATGTATTTTGTTTGTATGTTTGTTTTTTCTAATTACCATATATACGTCTATATATGACATTTGCGTGAAGTGAGAATGATGAATTAATTTTTGAACCAAAATATCTGACCATTATTTTTTACTAATTTTAATGATATTTTAGTAGAAATATCAGAGAGTTCATATAATTATGGCTGTCCAAAGGTTATTACTACGTGTTTAGGAAAAAATCATTCTAATATAAGAGTTTTTTAGTTTACCATATGGTGAAACCCGTACTTTTAATTTTTTTCACGCTATTCTCAATAGCTTGGAAATAAAAAAAATGCTCAAAGTGCATCTTACTATGGTGTACCACGAGATATCGTGGAAAAAAACCCTCGAAAATTCAATTTTGATAACTGCTGTCGCCTTTTCAAACCGGAAAAATATTTAAAAAAAAAGAAATTCGATAATTCTACTAATCGAACATATTAGACTGTCAAAAAAGTCCTGTGGTATTTTTTTTTGAATTTTCATTTGTTCATAAAATTAGTTACAATCATCTGTTTTAAGTCAAATATGCGCCGTTTTGTTCGATGACTTGTTCCCAACGAGATGCCAATTTCATAATACCCCTGTTATAGAAACTCGCTTCCTTATTGGCAAACAACTCGGATAGCCAATTTTCACAGGCCTATTTTGTGGCTAACTTCTGACTACCTAGCTCGTTCGCCATGTACAAAAACAGGTAGTCACTTGGTGCAAGGTCCGGACTATACGGCGGATGCAAAAGAACCTCCCATCCGAGCTCCCGGAGCTTCTGGCGCGTCACCAAAGAAGTGTGTGGCCTGGCGTTGTCCTGATGGAAGACAATGCGGCCTCTGTTTATCAAAGATGGCCTCTTCTTCATGAGTGCTACCTTCAACCGGTCCAGTTGTTGGCAGTACAGGTCCGAATTGAGCGTTTGGCCATAGGGAAGCAGCTCATAATAGATTATTCCTTGACAATCCCACCAAACACACAGCAGATCCTTCCTGGCCGTTAATGAGGGCTTGGCCACCGTCTGAGCCGCTTCAGCGGGCTTCGACCACGACCTTTTGCGCTTCACGTTGTCGTAAGTGACCCATTTTCAATCGCCAGTCACCATCCGCTTCAGAAACGGGTCGATTTTGTTGCGATTCAGCAGCGATTCACATGCGTCGATACGGTCAAAGATGTTTTTTTGCGTCAACGTGTATGGCACCCATACATCGAGCTTCTTTGTGAATCCAAGCTTCTTCAAATGGTTAATAACGGTTTGATGACTTATCCCCAGCTCTTGGCCGATGCTACGGCTGCTACTATGCCGGTCTTTCTCGGCCAATTCAGCGATTTTGTCGCAATTTTCGACGACAGGCCTTCCGGAGCATGGCGCATCTTCGACGACCTCTACACCAGAACGAAAACGTTGAAACCATCGTTGTGCGGTGGAAATCGAAACTGTATCGGGTCCATAAACTGCACAAATTTTATTGGCAGCTTGAGATGCATTTTTGCCTTTGTCATAGTAGTATTGTAAAATATGTCGGATTTTCTCTTTATTTTGCTCCATATTTGCGACACTATAACTCACGAACGACATAACCAAACAAAACACTGTCAAGGACTATATTATAGCGCGCAAAAATACCTTTCCAACAAGCTATAGTATGACTCGATACAATGAATACAACTAGAACTACGCGCTTACAACGACACCTCGCGGAAATACCGCAGGTCTTTTTTGACAGCCTAATATATTGATATGTTCAATCTCACATATTAAAAATCATGAGAGCAATTCCATGCCAAATCAGCCGGTCGCTGACCCAACCCTCTCCGATTTTTATTAAACTTTGTACATATGCTGACAACTACCGAAAATCACAAATTTCATTATCATATACCAGTTTTGATTACGATTGATTTTTTATAAGGGCATATGCAGAAACATTGAAATCTTTTTCAAAAAAAAAAATAGAAAAAATAGTAAGTATCCGAAATATAAAGCTTTCCGAAATATGATTCAGAAGTGTATACATTGTCGGAAGCTTAGCCGAAATGCCTAGCAGCAGCAGCAGCAGAACATACTTTCCTTTATATGACCCGGCAAACTTCGTTCCGCCCAAAATAAATAATTTTTTATCAATACCTTCAAACATTCACGTTTTTTTTTTTGCTAAGCGAACGTTCATGGATCAAATTGATCTTCTAATTGAGTCTTTACAATTTCATTTTAATATAAATTTCCTAGTCTTGAATGGCGCTAACGTTCCCTGTAGAACTTTTGCCGTCTCAACGTATGCATCAACTAGCGTCATTTATTAATACTTAGTCGAGATTTCTTTAGCCAAATAACACGCCTTACATGTATTCCGAGGGGCAAGCTCTAGAATACGCGTGATAACAGTGCAAGTCGAAGGAAATTTCTCTGACGAAAAATCCCCCGGCCAGAACAGGAATCGAACCCGAACACCCGGCATCTTAATGCGAGACGCTAGCCACTCGGCCACGGGTGCACATTTGCTAGTACTTCTATCAAAATTGTTCATTGTTGTATCAAATTATTTTCAGACACAATTCACGTTCAATGCCTCATCACGTTCAATCACTTGCAAATAAAATGTTTGTCCCTCACATGGAACACATGTTTGATACAGAAAATATAACAAAATGATGACATCTCAAATCGGACGATTCCTCCCTTGAGTTTTGCGCTTATCCCTTTACTTGATTAATTCTCGGGATATGCAGAAATTCGTATTTGTATGGCAGCCACCCCCTCCCCACCAAGTTCAGGGAGAGGGAGGAGTGTCGGTCCACCATAGAAACATTTATTGCCCCTTAAAACCAGCACATGCCAAATGTAGTTCCATTTGCTTTGATAAACCGATTCTAATGTCTAGCTCACGAATAAATTCGGAGCTCCTATGAATAATAGATAACAAAACTCGGTTTAAACAAAGAATTACTAGAGTGGAAAGATAAGAGTATTTAAAAACTTTAAACTAAATCCAAAATTTCTAAATGTTAAAAAAATGTTTGGTGAAATTTGTTTGCCAATTTGTCACGTTATACCATATCGCGTTACATCAGATTTTAGATTCTGGATGTCAACTATATATACCCAGAGTGCCTCAGGTCAGTTAGACAAATATTCAAGTTCAAGAGTGGTCATTCACAAATGTGTGTGTTCATTTTTTCTTCTCATTTCCTTGCCAGTAAATAACAATTCAGTGGCAAATTCGAGATACAAGGACCATTTTATCACGCTTTCACGACACCCTCCAGTCTTAAATTGTTTCCTGAAAGTCTGAATGAAAACATTAATAGGGGTGGTTTTAGTGCCACCAAATGTGCCCTTCATTCATGCCTGTTGTATTGTGGAAGAAAAAAATATTCTATTTGCACTGTATAAAGTCCTAACGAACTGTTTGCAAACACACCTGTTGTCTAACGAAGTATTCGTTCAGGTCCGGTAATCATGTTTGATATTTTCAGTCATCTGATGTTTTTCTATTAGCATCAAAGAAAATACACTTAAGCTGAGAAATTTAAATATCCTTGTAAATATGATAAACACACATCGTCTCGCATTCGGTTGAGGTGCTGGAATCGAACAATCCAATTTCGTATCGTATAATATTCTACTCAAACGAAGCCACCCAAAATCTCATTCTCTCTTCGATGACAACCGGAGGCTTCCAATTTCAAGCAATCAGTTGAAATAGCTTCCACGTGTTACCTGTTGGGCCTAATCTGATGGAATGCTGGAACTAAGCATGAATATAACGAAATTGTGCTTCATTATCGTGGTGTCACATATTTCCCCCTCATACACGTGCACGATGAAGAGATGAAGACGGATGAATACTGCAGTCAGCGGTATGCAAATACAGTCTGTCAAATTTTAATTCAAATCTATGCCATCGCGATGATGAGACCGCCACATGCCTATTATTCGTATGCTAATTCATTAACTGCATAATTTTTCCTGCATAAATTCTGTGTGGTATGGAAAGTTAGGGCGTATAAATGCCTGGGCGGACCAAGCAAATTTTTTGTTTTGAGAAAAAATTCAAAGTTCAATGCTCTGCATTTTTCAAATTTATTAATTCTTCTTTTCTTTTTTTTCTCACCACGACTCGTAATCATTCCTCAACAATCTATATATATAAATGAATTTCTGTCTGTCTGTTTCTTATGGACTCAGAAAGTACTGAACCGATCGATATGGGAATTGGTATGTCGGGGTTTCTGGGACCGGGGAAGGTTCTTATGATAGTTCGATACCTCTCCCCCCTCTCTGAGGGGGGGCTGCCATACAAATGAAACATAAATTTCTGCATTACTCGAGAATTAATCAAGCAAACGAGACCAAATTTGGCATGTGGAGGTTTTAGGATGCAACAAATGTTTCTATGGTGGTTACAAATACAAATGAAGCATAAATTTCTGCATAACTCTAAAACTAATCAATCAAATAGAGCCTAATTTGGGATGTGAATGTTTAAGGGGGCACGAAAAGTTTCTATAATGAATAGACACTCCTCCCCCTCTCTAAGAGGGGACTGCCATACAAATGAGGCATACATTTCTCCATAACTCAAGAACTAATCAAGCAAATAGAGCCAAATTTAGCATGTGGAGGTTTAAGGGGGCAATAATTGTTCATATGATGGTTTGACAATCCTTCCCCCTCTCTAAAGGCATGAGGGCTGCCATACAAATGAAACACAAACTTCTACATAATTCGAGAACGCATAAAGCAAATGGAGCCAAATTTGGGATGTGAAGGTTTTTGGATACGAGAAATGTTTCTATGATGGTATGACACCCGTCTCTCTTCTGAAATGGAGAGGGAGTCCAGTAAAAATAATACACATATTTCAACCAATGATGACAATTGAAAATTTTCGGAAAACTCTGAAGGAAAATGGGAAAATTAGGAAAATTTAAATTCGCATATGTTCTACAATTACATAGTGACAAACGTTGTTAGTCCATTTGATGTTTGTGGTAACGAAATTGATTTTTGTTCGAAAGTGGAAATGAATTTTAATGTCATAAAACGCACCCCTATATCTTCATCTATCTATAAAAAAAAAGATCACCGAATGTGTTGATAATATCAACACTCGAGAAAGAAATTGTCCGATTTAGGACTGTCTTTATTCTATCATATTTTCTGTATCAAACATTTGTTCCATGTAACGGAGAAACATGTTATTTGCAAGTGAATGAAAAATCTTGCACAAGAAGTGTGTCTGAAAATAATCTGATATTATAATGTCGAGTTTTGGTAGAAGTACTGAAATTTTATAGTAAAAAAACTATTTTAGAGGGTGGATTAGAAGATCAATCAATGAACAGTTCTGCGACTGGACCCATGAATGTGCAATTAGTAAGAAAACGTGTATGTGATAACGAAATATAAATTTTGGGCGGGACGAAGTTTGCCGGGTCAGCTAGTGTCGTATAATATTGAAAAAAAAAAACAAAATAAAAGGGGTAATTCCTAAAACACGACCACGACGTGAAATTTCGAATTTATTTTTTTTAAATTATGAAAAATGCAACAATTCTTGTTGTTGGCGTATCAATTCAGCCTTATGCTTATGCTTGTTCGCTGAATACAATAAAATGGTCTAGATTTGAGAAACAAATATTTCAAATAGTCAAATTTTGAAAGTGAAAAGATATGATTTGTATGAATTGTTCCGGTGTAAATTTATCCATGATTAAATGACAATGGAAGCTGAGCATTTTCACTGCGATACATCTCACGGATCACGTGTGAGCTATCAGAAAAAAAATACTTTCTACGTGCAGTTGATGCAAAATGAGCTTTTAATCCGTCTTTGCCTCCTAGTGAAACAATCACATTTTCGAGAGACGTTACAAAAAAGCAGCACTATGAAAAAATGAAGCCATATGTTGAAACAATTTTGTATCTTTGAGACAAGAATGTAATACCACCAACTGGTATTCTATACGACATTTGGTTCAATTCAACCAACATATATCATCATGTCTTCATTTGCCTGGTACATTCTGTTCATAAAATAGATATATTTGCTTCTTAGAAAAGTACTAGCTATCAAACCCCGGATTTTTTTAACACAATCTCGTTGCATCCTGAAGTATGTTAATACCTCATTTAAATGAAAATTCTGTTGTGTAGTGTCCTCCAAGATTTGTCCTGCGGTTAACTATCCAGCGAAGGCTTTTGTCTTTTAAGTTTGTTCTAGAAATGTCATCATGAGAAACTAGATAAGCAAAACGACACGAAGCTTTTGTGGCTTCAAATGTATGACATCTTTTATTTAGCCAGAGGTAAAGCACATTAAATTTTCCAGAAGACATTTCATAACAGTTTTTTTTTGTCTATAGGCAAAGCAAAATAAAAAAAGCCCAAATGCACAAAAACGAACGATCCCATTTCTACATTAACGGTAAAGCAGTTTCCTTAAAATGTTTATGAAGTTTTAGATCGAAAGCGTGCATTTATTTCTAC
The DNA here is from genome assembly GCF_029784135.1 of Toxorhynchites rutilus septentrionalis. Classification (NCBI taxonomy): domain Eukaryota; kingdom Metazoa; phylum Arthropoda; class Insecta; order Diptera; family Culicidae; genus Toxorhynchites; species Toxorhynchites rutilus. Next base: position 230,696,766 of record NC_073746.1, read on the forward strand.
TTGTATCCGTTTCAATCGAATCCGCTCTACCTGTTTTGGATGTTTGGTCTTTTCCGCTTGCAACCTGAACGTAATTGACTAATGCTCCGATTCAGAAGAAAACAAACCGAAAACCAAAGTTCTATTAATTTCCAGATCGAAACGGAACAGTTGCACTTGAATTGATTGGAAATATTTGTTCTCAAATAGAAGTCAACCCCAATCTAGCGCAAATTTTTCTCATTTGCTTCGGTGAATACAGCGAGCGTTATTGCTTTCAACGTAATGAATTGCGGATGGATGAATGTTTACCTTAACTTCGATACAAAGACACCTCTTGAACTATGACATTCGCGATGTTTCAATGGTTTTCCAATATTAGAAAAAAAAACTATAATCGTTAGCGGTTCGTAGAAAGGAGGAAGCAGTGGAAAATGAAATCTGCTGCAGAATGACCTGCTGCAGAATAATACGCTCTTTTCAAAAATTACACTTAAGTCCATAAATTCCCATTTGCTGTGGAAAACTCGTATTTCCTCCAACTCAAACGGAATACAAACTTTCATTCGAGTCATGTTTTTTAATTCTGCATTTCATTTGAAATTGCTCTGATGCTTTAATGGAAGTGTGACTGTGGTTCACGACCAAACCAATTGATTATATTAAGGTCGCAAATCATGCTGTGAACGACAATCGAGCTCACAGAAATCAAACCTGACTACGACGAATGGATCCATCGAGGGTGGTAAAGTCAGCAGAGCCGCTAACACCGGACTGAATGATGATGGCGAAGGCGAAGAAATCGATCGACTAATATCACTGAATATTTATTGAGCCCAGTTAGGCATAGTGTTGGTATTTTAAACTGCTGTTCTGAAACATCCTGGTGTGGTGTGTCCAATGACTTTCTGATGTTTCCGATTTGGTGGTGGCTCTTTCGATTATGCCACTCCTAAACATATAGTTTTACTCAGTCTTCAGAATGCAACTCGGTGCTGATGCTCAACAAGATTTTTGTACCCAGTTGAGCTCCCACTCCTTGTGCACACATGTGCTCTGGCGAATGAGCACGCTCCGAAACACAGATGAAATGTTTGGTTGTCAGCGCCGTTCTTACGCATGGATTTGCGCCCAGTTTTACGCTGAGTTTTACGCTGAAAGGGCCTGGCCGGGTAAGGAAGTAAAAAGTGCCCCCAAACCAAATCACTAGCCGTATGGCAAATATTGTAAAGGATATTAAATAAGAAATTTTGGCGGTTTATTTGAACCCCTATCTGGTTTGACGTAGGATCTATAGTGAAAAACGTACTTTTCGTTAATTTCACGCCATCCTCAAAAGATCCGAGATAAAAATTTGAAAAAAATACTGAATGTGCATCTTACTACGATGTATCAAAAAAAATTATCAAAAAAAAATTTCATCAAAAATTTTAGTACTAAAAAAAATAATGAAATCTTGAAAATTTTTTTTTTGGGATTTAGAGATTCAGTACTACTCTAATTCATATTTTAATGTGTTTCTACGGCTTTTCTAGATATGTGTGATTTTTTTCAGATTTTTTTCAGTGTTGCGCGGTATCAAAAAATTTTTTTTTTATGTTTCCAAAGAGTGGTTAGGTAAGGGAGTAAAAAGTGCCCCCAAACCAAATCACTAGCTGTATGGCAAATATTGTAAAGGATGTTAAATAAGAAATTTTGGTGGTTTATTTGAACCCCTATGTGGTTTGACGTAGGATCTATAGTGAAAAACGTACTTTTTCGTTTATTTCACGCCATCCTCAATAGATCTGAGATAAAAATTTGAAAAAAATACTGAATGTACATCCTACCATGGTGTATCAAGAAAAATTATCAAAAAAAATTTCATCAAAAATTTTTGTACTAAAAAAATATTAAAATTTTGAAAATTTTTTTTTTGGATTTAGAGATTCAGTACTACTCTAATTCATATTCAAATGTACTCTTACGGCTTTTCTAGATTTATAAATATCTTCAAACTGTTTTTTTTTTCAAATATCTAATACTAAAAATAAAATGAAAAAAAATACACAGTACAAAAAAATGTTATAGATTTTCTGGCATTTCGAAATTTTGAAAAAAAAAATATAACTTTGAGACCCACTCCTGCTCAAATTTTTATTTAAATGCGTTCGTATGTGTCTTTTTTCTACATGTGGCGTAATTTTTCCTGAATTTTTAAGAGCATTGTGTGACACAAAATAATTTTCTTCATCGTCTGCATTATTATTTTTATTTTTTTGAAATCGATTATTTTATTGTATTCGTGGTTTTCAATTGAAAGATTAAAATAAAAAAACAAATCGAATTTGTGGTCTCAAAGTTATATTTTTTTTCAAAATTTCGAAATGCCAGAAAATCTATAACATTTTTTTGTACTGTGTATTTTTCTTTTTTATTATTTTATTTTTATTATTAGATATTTAAAAAAAAACAGCTTGACGATATTTATCAATCTAGAAAAGCCGTAAGAGCACATTTAAATATGAATTAGAGTAGTATTGAATCTCTAAATCCCAAAAAAAAATTTTCAAATTTTCATAATTTTTTTTTAATACTAAAATTTTTGATGAATTATTTTTTTGATAATTTTTCTTGATACACCGTGGTAAGATGCACATTCAGTATTTTTTTCAAATTTTTATCTCGGATCTATTGAGGATGGCGTGAAATGCACGAAAAAGTACGTTTGTCACTATAGATCCTACGTCAAACCACATAGGGGTTCAAATAAACCGCCAAAATTTCTTATTTAATATCCTTTACAATATTTGCCATACAGCTAGTGATTTGGTTTGGGGGCACTTTTTACTCCCTTACCTAACCACTCTTTGGAAACATAAAAAAAAAATTTTTTGATACCGCGCAACACTGAAAAAAATCTGAAAAAAATCACACATATCTAGAAAAGCCGTAGAAACACATTAAAATATGAATTAGAGTAGTACTGAATCTCTAAATCCCAAAAAAAAAATTTTCAAGATTTCATTATTTTTTTTAGTACTAAAATTTTTGATGAAATTTTTTTTTGATAATTTTTTTTGATACATCGTAGTAAGATGCACATTCAGTATTTTTTTCAAATTTTTATCTCGGATCTTTTGAGGATGGCGTGAAATTAACGAAAAGTACGTTTTTCACTATAGATCCTACGTCAAACCACATAGGGGTTCAAATAAACCACCAAAATTTCTTATTTAATATCCTTTACTATATTTGCCATACAGCTAGTGATTTGGTTTGGGGGCACTTTTTACTCCCTTACCCGGCCAGGCCCTTTGCGCCGTATTTCTATACTGGATTGCTCTCTCTGTTGAGATACTTTTCTCCACACAAGCGTATACGGTTCAAATGGGGGCGCGCTTTATGCTTTGCTTAGAAAGAACAAAAACAAAGCGGGCGCTAGAATTTGATGTGTATGTGTGTGTGTGTATAGAATGAGACGCGCATCACACAAGTGAGAAGAAATGTTTAGTAACTGAGTTTTGCGCCAGGTAAATTTTGGGCTGTCGTGCTTATGAATTTTGTGCTCTTCGCATCAAGATAGAATACGAGTTTTCTTTGAGCGCGCGCTGATGAAAATTCAACTCAAGCGCAGCGCTGCGTTTGTTTTCTGAAGACTGGTTTTACTATAATGATGTATTTGGAAAAGTTTTACAAAATTATAAGCAAACTCATAAAAATCCATGAACATGGCGGTATAACACGACAAACATATTAAAAGAGCCAATCTATATATAAAAATGGAGTGATGTCTGTCTGTCTTTCTGTTTTTCTGTCGACATGAAAATTGGTGTTTAGGGGTTTTTGAGGTCGGGGAAGGTTCTTATGATAGTTCAAGACCTCTCCCCTTCTCTAAGGAGGGCTGCCATACAAATGAAACACTTTAATTTAACTATCATATTTTCTGTATCAAACATTTATTCCATTTTTGTTTTAAAACACATCAGGATTTATAATTTGTGGCTAAAAATGATTGTTAACATACAAAAATTCAAAGTTTCGAAAATTCATAAAAATTCGATGTTCCACAAAGTTCGTCAAAAAAAGTTTTACCACCTTGAACTCATTTTTTAAATTTTCTTCATGACTTCTATTTTATACGGAAAAATTTAAAAAAACAAAAATATATGTATGTATTGCATTTTTTTTTTCAAATAAAAAATACTAATTTTTTTCTCAGTGTATATTTTTTTCACGTTTGGACATCAATGCCCTATAACTCTTTCTAATACACTATTTCGGAAGGACTCATAGTTTTTGATATAAAAATTATCAAAGATTTCTCTTACTATAATCGATACGCCCTTTTCAAAAGTTACTCTTGAGTCAAGAAATTCCCAAATGCTGTGGAAAACTAATTTTCCTTCCAACCCAAACGGAATACAAACTTTCATTCGAATCAAAAATACTCATGTTTTGTCATTTGTCGATTTCATTTGGAATTGCTCATTGCGCTCAATTGCTCAATTGCACAATTTATAATGAGCTTTTTTGTTTTAAAGCACATCAGGATTCATAAATTGAGGCCAAAATTGATTGTTCACATACAAAAATTCTAAGTTTCGAAAATTTATGAAAATTCGATGTTGCACAAAGTTGGTCAAAAACAGTTTTACCATCTTGGATCCATTTAAAAAAAATTAAAAAAAATTAAAAATACATATTTTAGATATTGCAAATTGAAGTTTTTTTTCGTACATAAAAAAAGATTACTATTTTTTTTTCTCAGTGTATATTTTTTCCACGTCTAAACATCAATACTCTATAACTCTTTCTAGGACACTATTTAGGCACGACTCATGGTTTTTGAGATATAAACCATCGAAGATTTCTCTAACTGAAATCGATACACCCTATTAAAAAGTTAGACTTGAAACAAAAAATCCCAATTGCTGTGGAAAACTCATATTTCCTCCAACCCAAACGGAATACCAACTTTCATTCGAATCGAAAATACTCATGTTTTGTCATTTGTCGATTTCACATGGAATTATTCATTATAGAACTGTACTTATATTCGCTCGCCTCTCTGTCTGAGTTCTATTCTACAATTACCATGTGATTGATTCCCTGTAGCTGAACAGCTGAAAAAAAATTTTGAGAATAATCTAGAATGAACTGCCAATTAAATTGTCAAAAACACTATGATTGATCTCCCGCTGAGTACAATGAGTTATATAAATTTGTGCTAATTGATCAGAGTTCGGGAACCATGAAATTCAAGAATAATCGAGAAACTAATTTATGATTCATTACGAACCTTATCATGATGGCGGTTATATCATTCGGTGCTAAACTAGTGTATATTCAGTCATTCCATGCCAAACCGATATGGTTCTCAGATTTACATGAAAAGTGGTAGTTTTTTTCTTCATCGCAAAATATTAGACCCGTATTTTTTATTTTTTCGTTAAGGTAACCATTTCCATTTGAAAAGTTATGAATTTTTGGAAAAAAGTCATTTTTGGGAAAAATCTGAAAAAAAAAATATTTTTCGGACCACCCTAAAATGAAAATCGGCACCCTAAAAAAAAACAAAAAACAAAAAACACGGGTATAATGTTTTGCGATAAAGTACAAAATTACCACTTTTGACGAAAATCTGAGAACCACTATATCTGTTTGACATGGAATGGCTGTATTTCATCTTGCTATTTATATTTTGTGAGAATATATCCTAAATAATTAGGACAAAAAATATATGACATGGATCTAATGGATATAAGTTTTCAACACTCTGAATTCCATTTCTAATACCTGACCTTCGACAGCGCATGAATATTTAACATTGAAGTCTAAATTTAACGCCGTCGTTGGAAGCAGCTCGTGGGAAACAGAGCACGCCCCTGTACTCACAGCTGAACGTGGGTTTTCGTGGTACGTCGTTATTTTCGTTGATGGTTTGCGGAATACATGTATGGGCGAACCTAATTGAATAGAAGGAAACACTCACAACAACCAGCTAGTAGTTTCTCTCGTAGTTTTCCTCATTCATCCATCATCACGATTTTGGAACAGAATCGATGCAATAGAGAGTTGGTACCATTGGTGTTTTTGCTACCACGAGTTTCAAAGTTGCTACCAGCTTTTCACACTAAAAATTTATTCGAGATTTTCTTATTGCTCTTTTAAGGGCTTGGTGTTGTGGAGAAAGTGTGTGGTGCTAGTATTTGGTTCCTGCAAGTTCTCTATTTTAACTATTAGCCTTGATGTAACGAGTTGTTGAAACTGAAACTCATACTCATGAAGACGAACAAAGCCCATGCTTCAGAAACTCTAAGAAATCATATTGTATAATGTAACTATCGTTATAAACGTAACAGGATCTCTATCCGATGTGATTTCGACGACACAACTATTGCACGGAAAGTTTACGCAACTCTTTTTATTTCGAGTTTATCGTGTTCAATAGTGAAATCATGTTTAAAAGAGCGCAACCAATAACTCCATACTGAACGATTATATGAAAGCATAATACCCATTCCAACAAATAATAAACGATGTCAAAGTACAATTGAAAAAAAAATTCCACAAGAGTTTTTAGTTGAAGAATATTTTACAGTTCAATTCACTTGTTTCCCAATACTTTTGTGATGTGACAACACCTGTCTTTTTGCGGTTTCCGACTTCTAACATTAATGTTGTATTTTCAGTTCCGTTTCAAAACATATAAATAAACTTTGTTCTACGATTTGTCAACAAAAGATGAACGGTGATTCCTGTATATTAAGTTTTTCAAAAAACTCGCAAAGACATTAAAAAAAAAATCGGCATTCATTTTGTGACGTGACAACGCGCTCTGTGCGAAAAAACAGTCTCCACGAAACATTGTCACGTTACACAATCAATAAGTTGTATTAAATAAGAATTTCACCGTATTGTAGCAAACAATACACTATTTTTTACGTTTTTTATTACTCTAAATACTTCTCACTTTCCTCTGAGATCTCCCCTCCCCCTTTCAAAGGTCCATCCTATAGGGGAATGGGGTCATAACTAGACCGGTGATAACCTTCCCCTTCTTTGCATATCAGGAACGGTACTTCCTATCGAATTTTCAGTAGTGTGAAATGAAAGGCGTCATAACGCTGACAATTTGATAGCATGGTAGATTTTTTCTGGCTCTCTTCATTTCAGCGTTTCAGCGCCATTTTGCGTTTTCATTGCTTCAAAAACAGAAAAGAAATGTTTTTGACCTGTATGCGAAATAAGTTCAATGTTCTTTTAGATTGTGCAACATTGCGAAACATAAATTAATAAATTGAATCTACATGTTACTTGTAATACACGGTATGCCGTTGTTTGGAAAAACTCGGAAACCGATCTCCAATTTTTACATCGTGATTGCTTAATACTTTAACTCTGGCGCTCCCCTCAATGGCTAGCACAATCCTGATTCATCGAGTGGCGCTCACTACAGGAGGAACGCATTTGATTTTGCTATCAGAATTTTTGATAAACTATGTGCATGTGCGCGTATCTGTGCAAGAACGTTTATGTTTGTGTACTTCACACACGTCGCGCTAAGGCTAGGTTATTACCACTCAAATATTATCTCCCTCTCGCTTGAATCCTATCTGCTCACTATCAAACTTTATTCTCTTTTTTCATTCTTCTTCGCGTATCCATGGATATATGCCAACGCTACCATTCACGAAAGTATTGTGGAATTTCATGCCATTTCCAGTCTTTTAGGTCCGTTTTTAGCGAACCGGAAGTCACCATTATCGATTTTAAATTGACATCGGAATACGGTATTCTACTTCCGCATCTCAACGAAGAGTTCCAAAAAAACAATAATCATTACAATCAACAAAATGTGTTACGAAATTTTACGAACAGAAAAAGTACAGTGCAGAGTGCGTGTTATCACAATTCATGCCTTAGTGCTCATGCGATAATATTTGCGATACGATTCCGATGTTCCTAATTCATATTGGATGTAATGATATAACACGACTGATGCCGCCCAGCCAAAGTCAATGATACGGCAGTTTCGCTTCAGTGTAGCGTTTTATGCCGACAGATATCGTTTTAATACATAGTCATAGATCATTTGGGACAGGAAATTAATGTCCAACTTTGTGAAGCATCGCGTGCGTTCGGCTTCCGCTAGCTTCAGGAGATTGCAATAATTTAACGGAGCTTATTCAGACAGTAACAAATGCTCAAAAACCGAAATGAAATGGATTCATGATTGAGGTGTTAATTTTCCCTCACACACGTGTATCAAAGGTAACCAAGCGTGTGAATACTACGAAGCATTTTCCAGCTTCTCATTATATTTTACCTGTGAACGTGAAATTGAATAGTACACCTTTCTCTGGTGTAGACAAGAGAATGAAATACCCTTACGACTTGTACTTATACAGCACATGCTACGATCCCTTGGTCGGCGCGTCCAACAAAGCGACGAAAAACACACACAATCAATAATTACAAAAAAAAACAAATTCAAATTTTTGCCGAGTGTAGTATTTTAAATTTAATCTAAGTAAATCTGAGAACCATTATATCGATTTGGCATTTAATGGCTGTTTTTTAAAATAACCTTAAAATCGAGTTGGCAAATATCGAAGATTCATCAGGAAGAAGACACTAAACGTAAGTTTTTCATTAAATTATAATCCTCTCCATAAATGTACCAATTAATCAACTTACAAGAAGTTCTTAGCACACGTTTCATAGTTTGGTAAAAAGTTTACATAAAGGGGACTAAAAGGTTAAAGTTCATAATTTTACACCATCTCACATCGAAATACGTCTGAGTTTTGCCAGAGCAGTTGTTCTCTAGACGAAAACTGTCTTCAGCAAAGTTATTTCATATGATAGAGCCCTAATTTTTATGTTGTCAAAAATAGGGTGACCAAAATTTTCGACGAACTAAAAAATCTAACAATCTTATCTTTATAGATAGAGGTAAACATAGTTCGAAAGTGTTGTTAGCCAGTGTTGCCACATTTTAATCTGTACCAGAAATCTGTACCATCGAAAATATTCGTTGTAGAAATTAGGGATGAAAAAATATTCATTCATTTACTACAAATCTTGCATTTACATTTGCAAGTGCTTCGTGTTTTATAATGCTTACACATAGTTTTTTTTAATTTAGATTGCGTACTATCATGAATTAAATTTTTTTTAAAATCGCTCCAAGCGATACTGCGACGTGAAAGTTGTCATGTACCTTAATGTTGCTTTGTTCGAATGTAAGAAATTTCATACGTGGAAAAAATCTGTATCAATTTGTACTTTTTGGTGAAAATTTGTACTCTGTACCGTACAGAATCTGTACCAAAAATAACAAAAAAATATGTACCTTTCCAGATAAAACTGTACGTGTGGCAACACTGATTGTAGCCCTAGTTATTGTAAGCAACTTTGTTGAACAAAATATTTTTCTGTCTCTTGAAATAACCGATGTAGCGCTTTTTTCTAAGTTGCGTTAGGGTCACCATGAAAAAAAATGTTTCTTTTTTGCTCCAACTATTATGTTTCAATTTTTACATGCAAACAGTATTCAACTCGGTGCTGATGCGCAACAAGATTTTTGTACCCAGTTGAGATGCCACTCCTTGTGTACACTTGCGCTCTGGCGAATGAGTACGCTCCGAAACACAGATGAAATGTTTGGTTGCAACGTCGTTCGTGCGTTAAGTTCTGCATTGCAAAATGTAGGTCTTGATCAGCTCTAAATGTCGTACGGAGACAATTTTGATGTAGAATTTTAAATATTAAAGTAAAAAACCCCGTTTTGTCGTAGTCGCCCTAACGCAACATAGAAAAAAGCGCTATATCGGTTATTTCAAGAGATACAAATAATCTTTGTTGGACAAAGGTGTTTACAATGACTAGTGCTACAACATTGTTGAATTATATGTATAAAGATAAGAAAGCTAGATTTTTTATTTCATCGAAAATTTTAGTCACCCTATTTTTGATAACACAAAGACGAGCGCTCTATCATATGTAGGGGAGGTGGTCGTAAAACGGACATGTAAAGAGGAACTTCAATTATATCTTTGGAAACTTAGGTTTCTCAAAACTATGATGCAGTTTCTTGCAATTCAATATACTGTTCTTCTACCTAATTGGCCAAATATTTCAAAAAAAAGTGTTTCTCAATGTTTTTTATTGAAATTAAAACAGACCGAAAAGTACAACAACATTTTTCGATGCGGGTAATATGGACATATATACTGGTGGAAATATATATAACGCCATCCCTGTTATAGGACTTTTTTGCAAAGTTCTCAATCAAAGATATTTTGTTATTGTATTTTTAGAATCTTAGAACGATTGCCTATCATTTGGTTCCGGTTGAGCAATTGAATTAAAGGGGTATGCATAAAGTGTTGGTTTATTTCGTTATTTTGAGGTGGAAATAAATATAACACCACTTTGAAAATAAGTATTCATTCACTTTATTTCCAGTCTAAAATCGAAACAAATGTAATTAGTAGTGTGTTGCTTCGCCTTTCTTCACAATAACCTCTTGCAGCCTCCTTGGCATAGACTGAATGAGGGATTTTACAGTGTTCGGAGTAATTTTAGCCCACTCGTTGATGATAGTTTTTTTCAGCTGTCCAGCCGGTTCAAATTTCTTGCCCTGTGCAAATACATTTGCTGGCAAAATTCCCCAAGCATTCTTTAAGTCCGGACTACACGGTGGCCAATCAAGAACAGGAATGTTATGGGCCGTTAGAAAGTTTTTGGTGTTACTTGCTGCATGACATGAAGCGTTATCTTGCTGAAAAATAGCATTTTCGTCCATAACGTCTTCCATAAAAGGAGTCAAAACCTCCTCCAGCAGTTCGCAGTACTTCTCGGAATTCATTCTTGTTGATATGAAGCAGATTGTAGTTTTCCCAGCGTCACTGATGCCTGTCCAAACCATTACGGTTCCTCCTCCGAAGTTGCGAGATTCTCTTGTTGGTTTTTTCTTCCGTTTATCTTGACAACAGTCAGCAGAACCGTCAGAACCGTCCAAATTAAACTTTTTCTCATCGTTGAAAACCACTCTAGACCACTCTTCATCCCAGAATTTCTCGGCGAAATTCAGTCGTGCCTTCTTATGCCGAGGAAGTAGTCGCGGTACAGGTACGGAATTCCTGTACGAAAGGTTCGCGTCGGAGCTTAGAACTTGACGGATACGACGACTGGTTACTGGAATATTCATTTCAGCTTTTATTTTTGCTGATGAAAGTTTAGACTCAACAGCGAGGCGCTTGATATGTCGTTTGATCCCAATCTGTTAAGCGAGGACATCGTCCGGGACGCTTCTTTGTGGCGTACTGAGCACCCAACCGGATATAGTTTGTCACGGCATCTCTGCTCCTTCCAATTCTACGCGCGGAGAGAAAATTCTTCCTCCTTCAAAACATCGATTTTACCACGCTCCTTCTCCGTTAAAATCGTTCCCTTTGGCATGGTCCTGGAAAATTGAAAAAATATATTACTTAAAATGTGCCTATGCTTTTTTCAATTTGCTAACAACCTTTAATTGACTTGACTCCCAGTTATTTTCGAATTACACTAACGTTAAGCGTAAGTAAACGAGCTAAGCTAAGTAAACGACATGGTGGCATTATAAATATTTCCATCTCAAAATACACAAAACAAGTGCTCTTTGCTCACACACACAGTTAAAGCTCAAAAGGTTTCCATTATTTGGCTGTGTATACTAGTGTGCGTACAATAATAAACCTACGGAATTGACAAATACGCTGATGCAAAAGCTAACATCAAAAATGATTGTGGCGTTATCAGTTACCTTTCAGACAGTCCACCTTTGACGATTTGATTTCCGTTTATAGACGCAGGGCATTCTGTAGGAATAGAATAAACTGACTTTTCACAGTCCATCTCACTCCCACTGGTGACTGTCCATTTTATTTCAATAATTTAAATTTTCCACTCAAAAATGAATTTATTTTTCCGTACATATCTAGTATCGCTTCTCTGTTAACTCACAAACCGAAATATAACCATCAGCGAATTGAATTTTGATATTAAACCACTCAGAATGCTTAATATCGAAGTAGCTAAAATTACATCCACATACGAAATCATGTATGATTTTCGGTTTTTGTTTCGCTTTTCTACTTTTGATCAATATGCATTGCCATAGGGTGACTTAAATATTATAGAATAACATGTAGAAGGTGTTAGGGGTTCTTCGTAGCCTAATTGGTTGCGTGTCCGCTACTAAGCGAACGATCATGAGCTAATAACTCAGGGCCCCTCAACTGACCATCTTTGTGTGTTATTCTAGCTACTACGTCCACGCAACAATCATCATGTGTCGGTAATCCCAGTCCCTTACCGCTCACATTACGATATGCTGCATCGTTAATTGGTGCTAATTCTAACACAGCAATGGAAGCCTCATATCAGCAGTCCCGTTGTGAACAGTCCAACTGTGAACATTCGAACAATAGGAATATTCTAACGCCGAAAAAAGGCGGCATGTGTTGTGTATCGATAGAAATGGAATACTCGGCATGTGTTGTGTATCGATAGAATTGGAATATTCTTAGGCCTAAACAGCTACTGTGTTATACATAAAAAAAACAAATGTTTATCGATGGATAGGAATCTTAAGCCTAAATAATATATAACAATAGTTATCTTAACATAAAAAATGTATACGAATAAATTTGGCTCTGTGACAGCTGAATTGCTAAATGAGCCTAATAAACGGATGGGATAAAAAATAAAAAAAAAGGTGTTTTCATTCACAGAAATCGGAAATTCAAAACGTAACTATACAAATCAACAACTTGACCATATTAGCCCCACTGTCCGTATTACCCGCGGTCCCCCTAACAATTTTATCGAGGACAGTTTTTGTCTAGAGAACTACTGTGGATCTCTAAATGCTATGTTCCACTTAAATTCACCTCCTGGACCATTGTGCAGTGGGACATGGTATGTTATAACAAAGAATGTTTTCAAAAGAATATATTTTGGTTATGGTATCGCAAAGTTCTTCAATGTAAGGCGGCATTTTTTTTACTTTTCACTTTGCTAAATTATCTTCAGTGATGAAAAAAGTTTAAATTTAAATAGTCCTGTTGGTTTTATCGGGTACTGGCGTAATTTACGGAAGAGGAACAGTATTTTTCAACCAGGAACTTTGTTGAAGGCTCGTGCATGGTTTGGGCGGGATTCTGTGCAACCGGAAAACTCAAGATAGCTTTCATATCCTTCAAAATGAATAGCAAGAATTACATACATATCCTGTCCTGCTTTGTTATTCTAGAGTTTTCGGGGTTAAAGAGTGAATAATTAAATGCGACTCATATTCATCGTAAGATCGATCCATTCTACTCTCCTGTACCGATAACAAGCGACAAGACCAACGAAACCGCAGCCTGTTTTACACCATCGTCGCCGACTCATATCGTCATGTCCGATCGAACTAACAACCTGCTCGCACCGACTGGACCATCCATTGTCAGAAGTGCTTCGAATTCCACCGTTCCAACGTACCCGATGTGAGATCGGAGAGATCAACTGTAATGCCATGTCTTGCTCGTCAATCGCCATCGTTGGTAGCAAATGCAGGTAATGCTAGTGACGACCAGAATGTGCACAGGAATTACACGACTACGAATACTCTTCCTACGCTCTCCGTTGTACCGGTCACGAAACCGTCAAACTGGTTTTATCTCACCCGGTTCTCACCTTCCGAATCTCCGAAAAACATAATTCAATTTATTTCTTTGAAATGCGCTTGTGATCCTTCTATTATTCGGTGTCACAAGCTGGTTCGGCAAAATAGGGAAGACAACATCCCATTATCATTCATTTCATTCAAATTAGGAGTCCCCGAGTTTATCGAAAATGCGATTACCTCTCCCGATTTTTGGCCAGTTGGAGTATCAATCACTCCTTTCGTAATTCGTAATCCAACTACAATCCAAACTGTACAGCAAACATCACCTCGTCTCATTGCATCAACCTCAAATAATCAGCCTCGGGCAACCGTTCAGCCGCATTCTGATAACGCTCAAGGTATTTTTTTACGCAACCCTACAACCTCAACTGTTGGTCAAATGATGATCAAGGATCCGGTTCAACATGTTCAGAGAACGCGCGCCCTTCAGCCTCGTCAAAATCAGCGTCAAGTGCGAGCGTCACTTGTTTAGATCACAACATTGTAATTTATTATCAGAACGTCGGTGGAATGAACATATCTATCGCCGATTACTACCTAGCTGTTTCCGATGCTTCATACGATATCATCGTCTTTACTGAAACATGGCTTAATAGCAACACACTGTCGCAACAATTGTTTGGATCTTGTTACGTAGTGTACCGTCTTGATCGATCTGCTGAGAATAGTTGCAAACTCACTGGCGGTGGTGTTTTGTTAGCTGTTAGATCGAAATTCATCTCGCGTGAATTAATTCCTCCAAATGGCCATAGTGTGGAACAAATATGGGTTGCCGTAACGTTTTATAGCCATTCTACTTATATTGGTATTGCGTACATTCCTCCGGATCGTGTGAACGACTCTGCAGTAATAGATACGTACATCTCATCAATTATTTGGATAAGGAATCAAATGAAACTAAATGACAACATCTTACTTCTTGGCGATTTTAATCTACCTGGTATTAGCTGGATTCGAAGCACATCCAATTACTTATATCCTCATTCCTCGTGCTCCTCTATGAACCGTATGACAGAAAGTCTACTGGACGGATACAATACTGCTGATTTGTACCAAATGAACGGAATCTTGAATCACAACAATTGTATTCTCAATCTATGTTTCGTTAATTCAGAGATGGTCCACAATGCGAATGTAACATCAGCTCCCTCCGCTTTAGTGAAAATGTGTCGCCACCATCCTCCGCTTCTGGTATCATTACTTGAATCGTCACCGCCCGTTTTTGCAAACACCATCGAATCAACTCATTACAACTATCGTAAATCGAATTTCCCATTGATGAATCGTTTCTTCTCAACCATTAACTGGAATGATATTCTGAATGGCCGCGATATTGAGGAAGCCGCATCATCCATGTCCCATGTGATCCTCTATGCAATTGATCAGTTTGTTCCTAAGAAAACAACCAAGGATCCTCTTCACCCACCTTGGACAAATTACCAATTGAAACGCCTTCGAAAAGAAAAACGACACACTTTGAAGAAATATTCGAAATACCGTACTGATTTTTGGAGGAATCGTTATTCCGTCGCCAACAAAAACTACAAATGGTTAAATAACACCTTATTTAGAGCTAATTTAAATCGTATTCAAGATAATCTACGACTCAGTCCGAAGGATTTCTGGAAGTACGTAGATGAACAGAGGAAAGAGTCTGGACTACTGTGATGACACGTAATAAAGTGGAGGCTTCGAACAGGGATACCATTTGTTCACTGTTTAGGGAACAATTCAGCAGTGTTTTCGTCAGTGAAACCCTAGACAAAGATCATATTGATGCAGCTATAAGAAATGTACCTTGCCTTCCGCCTGTTTGCACATTGGCTGCTATAAGTTCTAGCAGAGTACAGGAAGTCTGCCACGTTATCAAAAATTCTACAAATCCTGGACCAGATGGTATCCCTTCTATAGTGTACAAAAAGTGCTCCAGCAGTCTATCGTCGCCTCTGAGTCTCCTGTTCAGCCAATCACTGTCATGTGGAACTTTTCCAAAGGCATGGAAAAATTCTTTTGTTTTCCCGGTCATCAAAAAAGGTTGCAAAAGAAATGTCAATAACTATAGAGGGATCGCTAGCCTTTGCTCGGTTTCCAAACTCTTTGAACTGATAGTTCTGGACTACATCTCCTATGCCTGCAGCAATTACATCGCTGATGAACAACATGGTTTCGTTCCCAAACGATCTACATCCACAAATCTAGTATTGTATACCTCATTCATCGCTCGCTCTCTACAGTCACGCCAACAAATTGATGCTGTGTATAAAGATTTCTCAGCTGCATTTGACAAGATAAACCATGAAATTGCCGTCGCCAAACTACAACGTCTTGGATTTCATGGCAACTTTCTGAACTGGCTACGTTCGTACCTGACCGATCGTGTGATGACAGTGAAAATCGGTGACACTGTATCTTCTCCATTTCGAGTTACATCTGGCGTACCTCAAGGAAGTCACCTTGGCCCCTACATCTTTCTACTCTACCTCAACGATGTTAATTTCTGTCTGAAGTGCCACAAACTCTCTTACGCAGATGATTTCAAACTATTTTGCACCGTTAATTGTCTTGATGACGCAGCATACCTACAGCAGCAACTCAACATTTTTGATGAATGGTGTGACATCAACAGGATGGTTTTGAATCCAGCAAAATGCTCAATTATCACCTTTTCGCGGAAACGTTTAGCTATTGCCCGTATAAATTACGAAATGTCATTGTGAACCGGGTTATGGCCATCAAAGATCTTGGCGTCATTCTCGATTCTAAGTTAACATTCAAAGAACACGTAGCTTATATCACCAGTAAAGCATCCAGAGTCCTAGGATTCATCTTTCGCGTTACGAAAGATTTCAGGAACATACATTGTTTAAAGTCTCTATATTGTGCGTTGGTCCGCTCAATCCTCGAGTATGCTTATGTGGTATGGTCGCCTTATTATCAAAATGGCGTTCAGCGAATCGAAGCGATTCAGCGCAAATTCGTTCGTTTTGCTCTGCGAAATTTGCCTTGGAACAATCCTTCAAATCTTCCAAATTATGAAGATCGCTCTAATTTAATTGGACTAGACTCACTAAATCTTCGTAGAGACGTCGCTAAAACGATATTCGTATCAGACCTGATCCTCTCAAACATCGACTGTTCTACTCTTCTCCAATTAATTAATTTTAATATAAGGACACGAACTTTGCGCTCTCATAAATTCATTTGTGTCCCCTCTTCACGCACTAATTACGGGTATAATGAACCCGTTTCAAGTATGTGCCGAGTTTTCAACCGCTCGTACACTTCGTACGATTTTAACTTCACCCGTTCACATCTGAAAAGGATTTTTTCTGATGCCCTTAGATATTAGGTAGAATTTAAGTTAGATTTAAGTATATCATTGGGGCACTCTTGATTGAGATTTCTCATCCGTTGCAAGATCATGAATCCATTGGTGATTGATAACTTCGAAAATCTACTCCAACTGACTCCTCAGTCAAGTTTTATGTCTATATACCATGAGTACCTTACCCACGACGTGCACCCTTCACCAGGCATCTCCAACCAAGTTTGCTTCCCATACTTTTGCAATTCCTCTGTCATTTTTGATCTGTCCATGCGACAAAAAATCCATGGAATCCCAGATCACCTACGCTCCGATTCTATTCCGCCGATATTTTCGGCAGAATATGGGAAAGTTGGATCTGATAAAATGTTCTTTACTGACGGTTCATTCATAAACGAGTCCACTGGCTTCGGCATCTTCAATGAAAATTCCAGTGCCTCTTTCAAACTCAAAGATCCTTGTTCCGTGTATGTCGCTGAACTGGATGCGATATATTACGCATTAGGGATCATTGAAACATTGCCCATCGACCACTATTTTATTTTTTCAGACAGTCTCAGCTCAATAGAGGCAATCCGCTCAATGAAGGTTGATAAACGCTCATCTTATTTCCTAACTAGAATAAGACAACTATTGAGTGTTTTGGTCGAAAAATTATTCAAGATTACCTTAGTATGGGTTCCCTCTCATTGCTCGATTCCGGGGAATGAGAAAGCGGACTCGCTAGCTAAGATGGGCGCTTTAGAAGGCACACTTTTTGAAAGGCAAATTGCTTATAATGAATTTTTCCACATTCCTCGTCAGTATACGCTCGTAAGTTGGCAGCGCATGTGGAGTGGTGATGAGTTCGGTCGTTGGTTACACACGATTATCCCTAGGGTCTCGACGAGTGCATGGTTCAAGGGATTGAATGTAGGTCGTGATTTCATTCGCGTGATATCTCGGCTTATGTGCAATCACTACAACCTAAACGCGCATCTCTATCGCATTGGGTTCGCAGCAAACAATCTTTGTGATTGTGGCGAAGGCTACCACGACATCGAGCATGTTGTCTGGTCGTGTATCCGGTTCCATGCTGCTCGCTCTCAGCTCTCTAGAGCACTGAGAGCACAAGGCAGACAATCGGATATCCCCGTCCGGGATATCTTAGGTAGCCGGGATCCTGATCTTCTGCTTCATCTATACCTGTTCCTCAGAAATGCCGATGTCAACGTTTAATGATGTTTCCTTCGTTGTGTCCCCGTTTCATATCCCTCCTATCCGATCGATAAACTTTTACTTAGTCGCGGCAATACATACACACACTCTTTACAGATGCACGGGCCGAAGGTTGTGCAGTCCACTGATGATTCAACAAGAGCCAAAGGTTGTACCGCTCATGACAACTCTACACGAGCTGATGTTTGCGCCGGCTAGTGACCATTCCTGAAGGATTCCTCGGGTCGAGAAGACGCACCACGCTAGATATGGGGTACAGACTAGGGGGGCGTTGCTGATTAATGGTCAGCTGCATCCCAATAGGAAGTATCCCGTGTCGGGCACACGTACAGAGCATCGAAGACTGCGACATACCAATTACGAGAACACTTGTAATACTAACCTCGAGTCAACCGCGAGTAATCGGTTACATATTACTAACATAGTCTAAGCAAACATTGTCAAAATATTGAACTCCCGGCCCCGTTAGGCTGACGCCATATGAGCCTTAATAAAATATATATTTAAGATAAAAAAAAAAAAATGGGGCACTCTTGTTCAGGCCTGTTGATAACAAATAAATAAACAAATAAACAAGCAAAAAAAAATTAAAATGGTAACATTCCTATTTCATGTTTAAAATACAAACAAAAAATTTCCGATTGAGATGTGGCAAAAATGAGTGTACAGTTCAAGTTTTTCTTGAAAAGAAAATTGAAATCAGTTCAAGAATGTTAACAGATAACACAAATCAATCCCCTAGTATTTGGTATGGTCCCCTTTGGCGTCCAGCACTTCCTGCAAGCACCGAGGCGAGATTTCCGGTCACTGTAGACAGAAGTGCCTCCCAGATCTCCTTAATCGTCGTCTTGAGTTCCGCTTTGTTCCCTGGATTTCTATTCTTCAGATGGTTCTTGATTTCCTACCATAGATACTCAATAGTGTTCAAGCCCGATGATTGCGGAAGTGTTTTGAGTTGATTGTTTGTTTGTTTGTTTGTTTGTTTATTGTCCAGTAGCGTAAGATACAAATCTTTTAAAAAATTACTACTTCCGATTTATGAATGGTTTGAGTACAATATTGCCTAACCTATTCGTTGATTGATTTTAAAAATAATTAAATTAATTTACACGGTTCCAAAAACTGATACAGCCACTCTTGAAAATTGCTTCTGACGAGGATCGTTTCACAACGGGTGGTAAAGAGTTCCAATTGACCACACCCCTAACGAACAATGAATTTGCGTAACATGCTGTGTTGTTGGTTGGAATCACTAGATTCTGCAGGCGGCGTCCACGAGTTTGAAGAAGCCTCTGGTATAGTATCCCAGGAGATCGTGTGTTCAGCAGATTTCGCAAGAATACGCAAGATCGATTAGCATAAAAGTTTTGTAGAGGACATCCAATAAGGTTCTGTTGCAAGTGACTCACGTGATCATAGCGACTCAGTTCGTAAACATATCTCACACAGCAGTTTAGTGCGACACGTAACCGATCGAAGGAATTTGCGCTTGGACGGATATGAAGAACGTCGCCAAACACGAAATGCGGCAGAATTAGCGATTTGAAAAGTTTCAATTTAGTGGCGATCGGTGCGGTGGAGGTACATCGGTAAAGTGTCCGGAGACCAGCATAGATTTTCCCGCATTGCTGTGTTATCAAATTGCCCCACTGCAGGTCACTTTGGAAGATGAATCCTAGGTTGCTGACACTATCCAGGAATTCGATGCTCTGACCGTCCATTACAATCCCTGGTGATGGAAAATATTCAGGTCTACGGCGTCGACTGGTGATGAATAAAGCTTTACTCTTAGATGGATTCACAAGGAGTTCATTTTGTTTCGACCAATTTGCAACACGTTCGAGGTCATCATTCATTATTCTGACTAAATCGCGGGTACAGGGACCGAGCCTCCCGACGTAAAGTTGCACATCGTCGGCGTATATTTGGATGGAGCAGTACTTGAGAGCCGTCAGTAGGTCGTTGATATGGCAGCAGAACAGCAGAGGACCTAAAACCGAGCCTTGAGGCAGACCAGATGGCACTTCTAATCTGCTTGAACAGCGATCGCCACAGTAAACAGTCTGCCTTCTTCCCTGCAAGTAAGATTTCATCAGACTTACGGCAGCATAAGAGAAGTTGAACTGGGAAATCAACTTGTTCAATAGCTTGCTATGTGGAATAGAATCGAAGGCTTTAGAAAAATCCAGAAGTAGGAGTACGCCAACACCTTTCTTATCTACGATGGATGCTAAATCGTCATACACTCGGAGAACTGCGGTTTTGATGATTTATCCTCTGCGAAAACCAGCTTGATATTTGGTCAATAAATCGTTGTCCTCTATATAGGATGTCATTTGCTGTTTAAGAAGTCACTCAAAAGCCTTCGACAATGCGCATAGTATGCTGATGGGCCTTAGATTAGTAATGTTATTCAAATGCGCCTTCTTCTTCAAAGGTAAAACCTTTGCATGTTTCCAGGAATCAGGAAAGGTGGAACACTCGATGAACATATTGAACAGATGTGTAAGATGGTGCACAACTAAGGGTAGTATAATCTTTATGAAATTAATTGGTATCTCGTCTATACCAAGAGCATTCGACTTGACGTCCCAGATGGCGTTCACGACTTCCCAATGAAACACAGGTCGAAAAGAAAAGCTGTACGACAATGCTTGTGCTGATATCGAAGGTGTTACTTCTGGTTGATTACTTCTTGTAAAATTGGACGAGAATGTACTATTTATATCATCTGGGTCGAACTCACAAGGCTGAAACTGTTTATCTTTTCCGACACCAATACTCTTAATCCGCTTCCAAAGTATTTTCGACGGTGTTCTGCTGTCCAAGAAACGATTCATATACTGCTGTATCGCCTGGGTTATTTTCGAGTTGGCACGATTCCTCAGCTCCTTGTACTTCTGACGCTTAATGTTCTTCAAATGTACAGGTGCTTGCAACCAATCCTTGTATGCCAAGTCACGCTAAAGCATGAACTGACGGACGATTTCAGAAAACCACGGATTGTGCCGTCGACGATTTCTACTGACACGAAGAGGGATACACTCATCATGCACTCTTTTAATGTGTGAATTGAAGAATTCCAAGGAAGCGTTGGGAGTTTCCATCATATAAAACTGTCTCCAGGGTATAGATGAGATTTCGTTTTCCAAAACATGTGGCTCGAAATTTGCTCGAAATTAGAAACGAAAAGTTCGTAGACTGGGAGGCTGTGTAACATCGATGTCCACTGATGCAAAAATCAAATCATGCTGCGACAATGCAGGAAAACTGACCTGTCCAAAGCGCAACACTTTCTCGTTGTTGTTGGTCAAAAAAAGATCGAGCTGCGAACATCCTCCACGGTGAAAAAAAGTTGGTTCATCACTCATTGATGATAAAGAGAAAGTCCGTAGCATTGATTCGAAAAGACTTCGTTTGTTACTAGGTCGTAGTAGGTCGGTATTAAAGTCTCCCACCAGAAAAATTTGTTCGTAGCGTATAGCGAAATTACCCAACTTCTCCGCCAAAAAAGATGAGCATTCGTTTTCCGGAGGATTGTAAACGACCATTAGCAGAATTTTATGATCTCCTATTCGAAACTCTAGCGCTAAAGATTCAGTTTTGTCCACAGAATCATCTGTCAGCACTGTGCCGAAAACTTTAGAACAGTTCAAATTGCTCCTGTAATAAACAACGATACCTCCACCACGCTTATATGATCTGGGACATTATAGAACAGGTATTCCCACACAAAGAGGTCAGTTCGCATCGGGTCATTATTCTGTTAAAAGAAGTGATCACGAGGGAGGCCCAATTTCTGAACGGGAGACTGCAGGTCACCTTTCAGGAAGATCAATTAAACCATATTGTCCATCGCCGAGCTTGAGATTGAGCTTGAGCTTGGGTAGACTGTACAATTTGTAGTTGCTCTCCGTGATTGACCTGAACCAACCAACTAAGCCATCTTTTCCATCGCCGAATCGATAAACTCATTGGTTCCAGTTTCAGAAGCCACCAATGTACCATACATCAACTGAATGACGCCGCCGTGTTTTACTGTGAGATGCAAATGGTTAACCTGGAGCACCAATCCTGGTTACCTCCACACCATCTGTCTGCCATCCGATTCAGAGAAGTTGGTTTCCGGCTCATCCGTATAAAATACCTTGTTCCAAAACTCCTTAAATCTGTTTACATATGCCTTAGCAAACTGTAGACGTTTTTTCATATTCACCTTTGAGATGAAATACTTTTCACGGTCAACACAACCTCTCAGATTATTCCTCTCCGGACAGTTTCTGCGCTGACAGGTCTTCCAATGATGCCGACTACTTCGTTAGTCAATTTAGGAATGTTTGTTTTAGGGTTCTATCGCAATGTTCACACAATTATTCGTTCATCATCAGAAGATAGGATCCGTTTGCGTCCTCTACCCGGGAGATTTTCCATGGATCCTTTGTATTTACATTTGTTTGTAATTTTCTTTACTGTAGAGTGGGTTCTTCCGACAGCAGCTGCTATTCCCGCAAGGTCTTTCCCCGACAAGTCTTACTTATTATCGTTGTACGTGTAACTATATTTATTTATTTCCTCTTACTTGCCATTTTGATTAAAGCTTTTTCAAATATTTACAAAAAACAAAAACCAATCCTGCCCAAGCAGTGGCTTGGCGTTGACGTCAAAAAAGTAGATCAATCCCCAAAAAAAAAGTACGCTATTTCGCAAAGGTCTTATTAAAAAGCAGTGGCGTCAACTGGGCGGGGTTGGGTGTGAGCTTCTCACTAGAGTTATTATGTTTGAAATCAACAAAGACACAAAAGGAGCAACTTGTGTCCCACAACGATGTGAAGGCAAAACAATGCAGTTCCAGGTACTATGGATTTGGGTGAATTTGGTGGTTTTCATTTCATGTTATTGATACTGAACGACAATCAAAATCGAAAGTAAAACTCTCACAGATTACGGTTCAATAGAAGGCTGGAGGAAATAAAACCCAACAAAAACAACATCAATCTTGATGATATTTTATCTCACCGCTTTCTCATCTAAACTGCTGAAAAGCCCTTTTCATGCTCAATGTATCGCCAAGTTATCCTCCCAAAAGTGCCAAATCCAACCCAAATCATCCGGGTGGGCGGTTCTTTCCTGTGTGTATGCCGGAGATTGTAACATCCTGTTAGACCCGAGTGGATCCTTTCCATCGGGAGTTAATAAATTCGGTTACAATCTAGCTCGATGCTCATTGACCGCGACGGCGGAAAATGTGGCTACAAAGAAGCGCTGGAAGCAAAGGTCCTAATCTGCTTAGACGTTCCCTGTGGGACGCCTCATTTCCGGAACGGGGACAGACGAGACTGTTACGAAGGTGGCGCATTCCATTATGTGGCAATGTTGTTACGCCTCGGAAAATGTCAAGCACGACAAAGTTTCATGCTATTGCGGAAGCCACGCGAAGGTCAGATTTATTATGTGTTGACATGGAACAGCTGGGCGACACGACGGAAAATTTCCATGCACTTGTGAGATCAAAAGGAAAACTTTTACATTGAAATGTGAACGGTGTGGCGTAGTTCGAAATTTTCATACATACGGTCATGCGCGCACAGTGGTTTTTGAAATTTCCTATGGGATTTAAACATTAAAATGCCCCCGTTTAATGTCCAGTAACGAGTAAAACTCATAGGATTCTATGGGAAAAATGGACACGGGTTACCCTCACAAATACGAGAAATGGCAATGATTTACTTAGAACCAGAGCATACACAAACTTGGGTCGTACACGTATCATGAGTTACGGTCCATTAAAGTATAAAGCACTTCCTAATGACTTGAAAGCCGCCACAAATATTAGAGATTTGAGATGTGAATGAATATATTCTTTAATAGTGCCAACCACCTCACAATTTATACATTTTTTCTTGTTTTTATAATGATTTCCTGTCTTCTTTTATTATTGTTTAGTTCAATGTAGTCGTTGAAGCAAAAATGCTTTTACTTTAAAATCATTTAATCTTTCCATTTTTATATTTTTTTTTCCTATAGTGAATCCCTTCAAAGGAACTAAGCTCCACTGCGAATTCACTTTGCTTACAATTAGATACTCCTCGCTTTTTTTTTGTTTCTGTTAGTAAGTGTCCATTACCAGTGGGCTCTTTGTCTGAGCCCTCTGGTGTGGGGGTCAGTGGAGGGTAAAAAAAATCATATCAATCATATCTGGATCTTGTAAAGAGTACTCAGTTGTGACATTTTCATTAGACTATACACTTTGCTCTGCAAGATTTAACAAAGTAGGCAAATCCAAATAGCATATTGGCTAATTATGGCAGCAAATGTTTGAAATTAACGGCCTTTTTTTAATTTACTTGGCAGACGACACGAACTTGCATACCCAATGCATAGTTGAGAAGGCCAAACGTTGAGAAGAAGAAAATCAATCACGAATTATACAGAATTATATATGAATTATATATGTTTACAAGATTGAGTTGAAGCCATCATTGAATATTGCTATTCAGTTAACGAACTCTTGTTCTTTCTCCCATCACATTATGAATAAGTTATTATTTCTAACTAAACCATCCTTCCGTACACCAACTAGTTTCCAAGAAATTTCACTCTCGTTCCATCCTACACGAGTAGTCAGGACGTCAAAGTTTCCCAATGATTTACATAAATCTCCTGCTGCTCACCGCTGAATTTGCTACAAGCTTTTACGTAACATTAAACTCAACCCCAACTCTTGTATTCCGTAAGTGATCAATAATGTGGTGCAATGAATTGGAACACATGTTTCAACGCGAAAGAAAACTCGTCACGACATTCAATCATTAACGAGATAAGTACCCTCGTGCTCCTGAGTGAGTAGCGGAAATCTCTGGGCGTTCGTGTTTCCCACAATTCAAACAAGGGAACACAAAGTGGAAGGAAAACTGTAGACTAATCCAAAGAAATTTCTTTTTCTCCCCCAACCGTGCGTTCGTGTAGATGCGGGAATTAAATCTGTTTTTACTAAGTAGAAAACTTGGAAATTGCAATTATTTGCCACTTCACAAAGATCTTGATCGTTTCAGGATGGACCATTTCAAAATTATGCTACTGTTGAGCAATGTTCAACACTCCATTCCTGTTATTCAACGTAAACGTGCGGTAGTACGGTATACTTTCCATTAAATAATGAATTTAAATATTAATAATTTCATGTATCATTCATAATTCCATTAGCATTCGTGTTGATGCAAAACCAGCAAATATTATGTGATACTGAGCTTATCATAAACAAAATGCTGCTAAAATATGTGTATTTCAATTTATCACTTGTATCACACGCCAGCATGCATCCTCATGTACCGCTGCAAATATCACTATAAACATAATATTCTCCATCACTACCACAACTACCGCTCGAGAGGAATACTACGGAATCAAATTGGGCGAATGTAGCGTGTTGGCACTCCAAGGATGCTTCCACTTGGCCTTACGACAAGTGTCTACACAGCCTCTCAGCATAAAGAAGGCTTCTCAACGTTCTCACTGGAGACATTGGCTCGCACCGTTGAACACATACATTTTATTACAAAAGTCTGACTCTGAGTTGAACCATCGGTTGATGATGTTCACTTTCCGCAAAGATGTTTGCCGAACGTAGAATTCTCTCTTGCTTTGTTATATGCTATCATGTACATTATTCAATCATCTACACCCACAGGTATCGGGACAATTGATTTACCTGCAGTCTGGTTATTGTCTGTAGTAAGAAGATGGAGATTGTGTATACACTGTTGAGCTTCGTTCGGGGTTCCGTGTTCTAGAAAGCATGACACTTGTAATGGAACGTGCGAAGATTTGATAAAATATGTCACATTGTGTCTCGCCTGGCAGCTACATTTGCTACCCTAAATCACAATTTGCATTATCATATGACCAATTTTGATAAAGACTGATTTTTTATAAGTGTGTATGCAGGAACATTGAACTTTTTTTGAAAAAATCGTAACTTGAAATCAAGACGTCTGATAAAAATTGTCTGATTAAGTTGTTGGGAAATCTATTGAACTACACTGCGTTTCACAACTACAGTACCACTCATTTTTTTCTGGTCTACTCCTACTGCACTACAACATGGCGCAGCTTGATCGAAACCACCCCGAATGGGTTATTTGAACTGA
Source organism: Toxorhynchites rutilus septentrionalis (assembly GCF_029784135.1). Taxonomy (NCBI): domain Eukaryota; kingdom Metazoa; phylum Arthropoda; class Insecta; order Diptera; family Culicidae; genus Toxorhynchites; species Toxorhynchites rutilus. Next base: position 230,723,137 of record NC_073746.1, read on the forward strand.
TTGAGAGCTAAAGATGATCTACGAATTAGAAACTCATGTAATTCATGTGAAATTGACGTTAATTTTGTAAGGTTGTAAGAGTTTTTCCATCTGGTTCTATAGTTATGAAACACTGGAATTTTAGTTTTTTGATTGTTTCGCGCCTGAACACAACAACAAAGTTCAAATGACCAGTCTTCCAAATGAAGATAGTTTTTATACCCTACACTATATATTTCGATTCAACCGACTTCTTATATATCTCTGGAAACTCAGAATAAAATGAGTGGTTCTATAGTTGTGAAACGCAGTGTATTGAGAAAAAAAATATTACTTTAGGTACACTATTAAAAAAATTAGATGTGGATGATATCTGTGATGTAACCGCAAGGTGGACGTAGAACTAACGTTGGCTTAACAATCAATAAGTAACAAGCATATAACTCTTCGACAATTCATCTTTCGAATATGGTTATTATCATACCGCTTCGTTAAGCCTGAAAAGAATTTTTAACCCACAAAGGAGGAATCATTCGCATTTCACACTGTCAAATTCATGGTCAATGACACCCATCGGTATCGAATTATCATCGATACCTCGATTTTCACTGAATGCCAGTGTTTGCCAATTGATCCATCCACTGAATAAATCTGAATATGATCTTACAGAAAAATTTTCCCCAGCGGCATTCTTTTGTTGTCACGTGCTACAGATCACGACACAAAAAAGAACGAGACAACTCTGCTTCGGTTCGCACTTCATGATAGGGGAGGACGGGGTAAGACGGCCACCCTAAGCATATAGTACAATTAAACACAATGTATTGTGTTGATTTCCATAAGTTTTTCTTTTTATTTCATAATGTTATATGATAAGTTAAAAAAGGTATGAATAAGGTGCTACTAAAATCATGACGGGTCAAGTTGGCCACCACTAAGGGTGAGATGGCCACATGAAGTGACTCGTGAATCTAGGCGTTTAAAGGATAATTGTTTCCGGCTAAATTGTACAACATATCAAGTTCGTTCTATTTTAGATCAAGCGTGACAAGAGTGGGAGGTGTTATTTATAGGTTATAGGTAACTAAAACGTGCCTAATGTGCAACCCTTGCGAAATTATCATAATCAAAATTTGTTATATTTGGTATCTGAAAAAAACATCAAATTCATCATGAATGCGCCAAGAGTTATTCAACCAACATGATGTTCTCATTCAATTCGTCAATTAGGCGTGTCCAAAGGTGCGTTTATGGTAGATCTCATCTCTTACAATAGTGGCCACCTTGCCCGCGCTAAGAGTCAAGCAAAAGTGTCTCAATAATTCTATGAAATGTTTTAAAAACAAACCGTTTTCTATACAAACACACTCACACGGCTCGTGTGCTTACTATTATAACATTGGTTTCACCGGATATTCACATATTGACCACTAAAACACTAAATTTCTTGCAAGCTAAATCACAAATCGGTGCTCGTCGCCATCTGAAAAGTTTGTTTTTATTGTTTATCATGACGTTTCACCTATACACACGCGAAAATGGGTATACATGATCGAGTGTAATGGAATAGAATAAGGGGCTGTCCACATACCACGTGGACCGAAAAAGCATGATTTTAGACTCCCCCTCCCCCTTCGTGGACAAGCGTGGACATTTTCATACCCCTATCCCCTTTGGACCACGTGGACATTTTTCCTTTTTTAATTAGAACAATTGGGGAAATAACTGAATTGCGCCTGAATTCCATTTTAACTCCATTTAGGTTTATTTTATTTCAAATTTTACTAGCTGTACCCTGCTGTACCTGCTTTTCTGTAGCCCATTGTGTTTGCATGGTAGAGAAATGACTAGCAAGCAATATTTGACTAGCTAGCAATATTTTTCGTCATCATCAGTGAAGGTATAAAAGTTATCTGGTTTGCCAACACGGAAACACGCAATGTACAGTTGAGCAGGTGAGGAACAATCCGCATCTAAATATAAACATCACAACTTCAAAGATTAATCTTGAGTTTACTAATTATGATTGCAAGCGCCAATCGAATAAAAATAAATGAATTTAAAAATACAATTTTAGTACTTGTTTTTTTAAACATTTGCAAAAAATGTGTTGATATCACATAAAATACAAATTGCATACAATTCATTTCGCTTTCACCGTGAAGTGACGTATATTTGATACAAGAAAGTTAATTTACGTTCACAGCTTTATTTCAGAAGAGTGCTTATTCCATCTGGAAATCCATGAACATCTTCGCCAGTTATAATGCATGCAGTTGTGAAAGTATGAATATGTTCAATACAATATCCCGTCATTGCTTTGACAAATGCATTGGTTCATGACAGAGTTACAGCGTTCCAAAAATCACCCAAAATTTACGATGTCGCATTCCGCTCCTCCATTTTTTTGTTGAGTGCAGTTCTTTATCCCCCTCCGGAAAATGATCGATCACTGCAAATGCCGATTTATATTCACTCTGTATTTCCGATTCACCTTTAGTCGGTAGCGCAACACGAAACCTTTTCCGCCATAGTTCGGAGAATTTTCTTAGGGTCTTTATCGAACATTCTGCTTTGAGTGTCTAGATGACTTTCAAAGTGCTCGCGGGGAAAAGTGACATCAGACAACTTACGATTCATTCGTTCACAACTATGAAATTAAGCACAAATCTCAACTATGAAAGAATTATTGGACATATCTCGCGACCTATTTTTTGCCTTAAATTGATCCAAATTAAAAAGTACGCTACTTAGAACTATTTTATTGTATTCATTTGCGGGAAAGAGCTTCATTTTGTTGATAGAAACAAACAAGCTTATCACAAATTTTTGGCAGAAAATTACCTCGAAAAATTGCAACTTTTCGAAAAAAAGAAATACAAAAAATTGATTTTTCACGAAAAACTATACAAACATTATTATCCTAGGACCAACTGTTCTCGAAATAGAACAAAATCTATATAAAATCATATTTGATGAAAAAAGCCATATGCGTAATAGCAAGAAAACTCAACCATAATTGAATCGTTTAATTTTTATAGTTTTGGGCTATGAACGTTTAAGCATAACCCCCATTTATAAAAGTCATAGGATCATAGGAAATAGCTCGGTCATTCACAGTTTACATGAGTTATTTTCAGAATATGTATTTCAATGAAGAAGAATGATATTAGTAAAACTATATGATGCACTCTCAGGCAGCTCAATCCGTTTATTGATAAATACGAAATACTCATGTTTTGCGAAATGTTTTAAAAGTCTTGAATGTGGAACAGTTTTAATTTAATTTAGAATGTATCGGTGATTATATTTGTAAAAATATTCATTATTCGTGTCCAAAGTGGACAAAGTCTATACCCCCTGCCCCCTCTACGTGGACAAGCGTGGACATTTTCATAACCCCTACCCCCCCTAAAGTTGTCCACATGGTATGTGGACAACCCCTTATTGAGACACTTTTGCTTGACTCATAGCGGGGGCAAGATGGCCACTATTGTAAGGGATGCGATTTTTCATAAACGCACCTTTGAAAGCGCCTAATTGACGAATTGGTTGAGAATATCACACCACTTGTAGTGTTGGTTGAATAACTCAAGGCGCATTCATGATAAATTTGATGTGTTTTCCAGATACCAAATATAATAACTTTTAATTATGATAATTTCGCAAGGTTAGCGCATTAAGAACGTTATAGGTAATTTGGGCAAAATATCACCTCCCACCCTTGTTACTCTTGATCTAAAATCAAACGACCCAGATATGTAGTACAATTTTGCCGGAAACAATATTTTTCTATACGCCTAGACTCACGAGTCATTTCATGTGGCCATCTCACCCTTAGTGGTGGCCAGCTTTACCCGTCATGTTTTTAGTAGCACCTTTTTATACCTTTTTTTGATTTATCATATAACATAATAAAATAAAAAGAAAAAAAAATGGAAATCAATCATCATTGCGGAAAACATCCTAAAGATCTATGCTGACATAATTTAATGGCTCAATTTTGTATACATTGTGTTTAATTGTAGCCGTCTTACCCCGTCCTTCCCTACGCTTTCGGTGCAGAAAGTTTATTTTCTTCTTTGCCTCTAACATATACATATCGAACCTCTCCATGCATCATGAAACAGCAGGATCATACGGACTATGCAAAGCGAATGATTCACATTCAACTAATGTAGCAGATCCTGATCGATAAGTCTCAAAGAGTACAAACTATATGATTATATAGCTAGAAAGAGGCTAAGGGAAGGGTAGTCAGATTATATTTTTCATTTTTAATCCTGCTATTCCTTGAAATATATATATTCATATAGACCGCATAGTTTTACTAGCAACACCGCTCCAGTGAGAAACAAAAAATTGGTGGGTTATATCTATGATATAACCGCAAGGTAGACGTGGGACTACCTTAGCTTAGCAATCATTTGTTTGTATTGATTTAATTTTTAATTGAATGAAACAATTTTCGAATTCAATTGAATTCAATATATTTGCTTTGTGAGTAAAAAGATTGTATAATGCCATGTGAGGTCAATTCATGCATTTGGATAGATTATGTTCTTCGTTACAAGTAAATTTAATGACAGTCTTTTTACGTTTGGTATGATGACATCTTGGTTTTGAAGTCTGTGTTAGACAAACACATCTAGTCGGAACAAAAATACCCCCGACATTCATGTATTTGCAAAGCGGATTCTCCCAGGCACATTGATTTTAAAGTCCGTGTTAGGGAAACACAGCTCGGTTGGAACAAAAATACCCCCTACTTGCATGTATATTTGCTGAGTGGATTCCCACAGGTACATTGATTTTGTAGTCTGTGTTCGGGAAACCGTAAATCGGGCCAATCAAAACTCGGCAGTTAGGGCGTTTAGATAACGCTTGACATTTCACAGTTATTCAATTGTTTATCTAATTAAAAATAACATTTTATTAATTGCGATAGAAGCGTGAAAATATTCTGTATCAATTGACGCAAACATCTTTCCGATCCTGTAAGAAATGTTCGAGTTATAAGCATTTGGAATCTTTCATTTTTTCCTGCATGTTCTGTGTTTAGGTTTTCATTTTACCTCCCATATACTCCGGTTAGACGTAGTCCCACGTCAAAACTATCTCGTTTTAGCTCTTTTCTCATTCCCTGCTCTCCGCAAATGGTGACCGAATGATGGCGTAATTTTTCTTGTATCACTTCTCGCTCTGCACTTGTCTGTGCAGTGGTTTTCGCTATAGTAGAACGAGACGATATATGCGGTTCAAACTTGTGTGCCGGCTTCGAAAATGGTGTGCGACGTTTGGTACAGTTCGGATATGCAATCAACAGTCTTCGTTCCTCTCATTTAGTGTAACACAAGTGATCACTGTCATTCACACAAGTATCTGAAAGATTCACTTATGTTTGGTTATATATTCGTGAGAGGTTACTTGCATGACACGTTGTGTATCATAAGATATTGATCGAAATCCAAAAACTGCTGAATGCTTCTTTCAGTTTGGCTGCAGAAGCGAAATGGAATTGGGAGAGAACAGCATAATGCATAGGCGTGTGAGCGTGACCTTCCGCATCGCAATACATTTGAATGGATTTCCGGATTTTCAGCTTCTATACGGATTTGTGTGATTCCAATAGCCTGTTTTCAAAGCTATTTTAAGCTATTGAAACAAGTTTTCGGGTCAATAATTAACAATCATATAACTCTTGGACATTTTGTCTTTCGAATGAAATGATTATCCTACCAGTCCGTTCACCCGGCGAAGAGGTATTAACGCTCAAAACCTTACAATCTAAGTGTCATTCTCTCGTTTTAGAAACATTGAATTTACACCACAGTATGTAAATGAAAGCGAAATAACGCACTCCTATATCTTATATCTATACAGCCCAGCCGGGTGCTATGATTGATGCTAGGATCGTTAGCAAAATCTCAAGCAGAACTATCAGTGGGATACCCAATTCATGCGAGAACAAAGCGAAAATGTCAGTGGCGAACTCGATATGTTGGCTTCTGTCAGTTCAACGGAGGTTCAATTTGGACGTCACATACGTGATACAGCCACTCCATGCCAAGTCAATATAGTGGTTTTCAGATTTCCGTGAAAAGCGGTGGTCTTGATCCTTTTCGCAAAATATTTGACACACATTTTTTTTTATTTTTTTATTGGGGTGCCCATTTCACGCCTTGGATGTATTGTGGAGTGGCAAACTCTAAAATACGCATCATTTCATGATAATGTGTGAAATGAAAAATGTGTCTATTATTAGCGAGAATTCATCCTCATATTTGTTTCATGCATATAGCTTGTTCAAAAAAAAAAAAAGATGACGATTTCGATAGGTAACGGTTAACCCTCTGTTTCTCCGAATAGCACCATCCAAAAACCAAACATCACCTCTTTTTTTGTCATCGTCGAAACGAGCATATGATATCCCTGAGGCCACAGGTGACAAGTGGTTCTGTATATGGTTTCCAGGCAAACCGGAAGAGCATCCAATAGTTTGTAAATGCACCCGACCGACGTCGGTACAATGTAGCGGGACAAAAATAAACACGCTTTCCATTGTATTCTATCCCCAACACTTCCAAAGGAGTCATAAGCCATGCCATCGAAGCTTTAGCGCCATCGTTTTGATGCCCGTGATGATCAGTTTGCTTGCACAACGTAAAACGAGAGTTTCACAGAGGAGGGCCACGTGGTGTTGATGAATTCGGGGTTGAAACTATTTCGGAAACTGAGTGGAAAAGGTGGAATGGTGGGCATATGCAAAATAAACCTATTCAGGGCAGCGGTGGGCACAGCAGTGTGACAACCGAAATATGCACACCACGTCGCGTACCATGCAACTCCACCGCTACCCACTGAGCGGAAACACCCACTCGCCACACCACTCTCTGCAATCGCGCAAACCAACAGAAATGGAAAAACAAGACCACGCGAAAGTGTACTGCAGAAAAAGTTGCTCCGAAATTGTCACAACACGCCAATATGAGTCCCAAAATGGTCCAACCAAAACTAACCTCATTATCAACTGACGCCATGATAGAAGGTATACAAGGAACCGAGCCTGTATCCTTCTAACCTGCAACAAGTTCGTTTTTATTCTATCGCTCTCATGCTCACCGTTCGTACCGAGCATGTTGTACGACTGGAGGGGAAATCGAACATCCACGAAGTGGGTAAGGGTTGCCAGGATAAAGGTGATGTATATTTGATGTTTAAATTCGAAAAAATATTACTGCTCGAATAGGCATCAGTTTTATCAAATTATCCAGACAAACGGAATTGTTTAGTATTTAGTATAAATATTAAAATGAATTTAAATTGAAATTATGTGTACCTCAAATGAATTCCTTGAGTAGCTAAAGTTAGGGTCATATGTTACCTACGTTACATTCAAGTTATTACCAGAATGAAAACGATCTAAACGATCTAATGATCACATACATGTACCATCTTGTTTGAAAGCTCCACGTAAAGTTAGTTGAAATCAGAATCTCGTAGAAGACAGACGTCTGAATAAAATCCAATTTTTCTCCAATCCGAGAAGTTTTGAGTACTGTAGTTTTACAATTTACGCGATCCGAATAACCCGTTCCCGAATTAAGTGGAACTTGTGCCCAGGTTCCTCAGCCCGTTCCTTAGTTAAAAGGAAAACGAGACGGGATCACAGTGCGTTTCGGAAGTAGTTTCCAGCATCGCGTGAATGCAATTGAACAATCCGGTTCAATTGCACCAGCTGTAGGAGACAGTGTTTGACTGAGTCAAGTGGCATCCAAGTTTTTGGGCCAAGAGGCCAATAGTGCCGTGAAGCACTATGTCGCTTCGGACATTCCGGGTAATCGGCTGAAACAAGTGGCATTCACGTTTTTAGGCCCAGAGGCCATTAGTGCCGTTGAGAAAGCCTTCGCGTCGGACAATCCGGGTAATCCGTTGAAACATTGGTCCTTCGAACCGGATGCGAAGGACATTCCGGGGACCAAAAAGTGATTGTGGCCACGTTTGTCAAGAACAAAGGTTCGGTGTGGAATCTGCCATTTTGCACGCGATGTGTGAAACCAATAGGCATTGTTAGTGCATCCGTTGTTCGAGACAATTAGCAAAGAAGATTGCAATTGTTCAGTGTCGAAGACTAAGTAGTGACTTTGACCCTTTGTGAAGGTGAACAATATCTATTGTTTCTCGCGATTTAACTCAAGCCAAGCTACGCTAGCATTGTTGGATCGATACGTTGTTCGATCGATCGATCGCAATTGAAAGGACGCTTTATATCCTTTGCTCGGGCAAGTAGTGCACCGTGTTTAGCAATTCGGTAACTGTGCAGTGTTTTTTCGAAATTCCTTGGTGACCGAAACATCCTCGTCGGGAAAGAGTCGAAGAAAAAGACTATACGGGAAGAAGTTTTACGTACCGTACCACCCACGTTCCGTCGCGTTTGTGAATCTATTTTCGTTGTTGTGGTCGTTCGAATAACGCCAACGTCGGGAGATGGCCACCATGAAAGTGAAGGATAAAAAGTTGAAAGACAAATTAACTCTTCGACGGTCATTACTTTCAACACTCGAGACAGTGGAAGCCTTCATGGATAATTACGAGGAAGAACGAGATTTCCCACAAGTACCAGTGTGGCTGGAGATACTCGACCAGGCTTTCCAGGACTGCTTGAAGGTTCAATCCGAAATTGAAAGGATGGACAATGGAGACGCCCCGTTAGTGAAGCATCTCCAGGAACGCCACCAGTTCCAGAGTAGATACTGTGCAACCAAGGGATGGTTGATGAACAGGCGATTGCTGGACCTGAACTCAACCATCAATGTACACGATGCAGCTCCAGCTCAACCTACTAGCTTCCACCTACGGTTGCAAAAATAGATCAGCCGAAGTTTGACGGCGACTATTCACGGTGGCTGGGATTTCGTGACACCTTCAAATCGATGGTACATGACGTCAAGGACATTCCACTGGTAGCGAAGCTGCAGTTCCTGCTCCAGTCTTTAGAGGGTGAGGCACGTACGCCTTACGAGACGGTGGATATAGTGGCAGCCAATTATGTCATCACCTGGGAAGCCCTCCTAAAGCGCTATGATAACAAGCGGTTTTTAACAAAACAGTTGTATCGTACACTACACGATCTCGCTCCAATCCGGAAAGAATCTGCACAGGATCTTCATCATCTTGTAGACGATTTTCAACGCCATGTGAAGGCACTGGCGAAGCTTGATGAGTTGGTGGAAACGTGGGACACTCCACTGATTTGTATGTTGTCCTATAAAATGGACCCTGCTACCCTCAGAGCCTGGGAGGAGTATGCAGCAAAGTCGGATAATGTTGGGTACGAAGCATGTATCGAGTTTCTCTACCAGCGAATTCGGATTCTGCAAACAGTGTCAACAGAGATCCAACATCGTTCTCAAGCAGCACCAGCCAAGGTGGCCGGTCCCCATTCCTTCAGCAAGAAGCTCCCCACTACGAAGGCGGTTGCCAACTCCGCTACCGCAAGTTCGCGTCCAAGTCCACCATCCTGCATTGCATGCCCGGAGAAGCATCTATTGTTTCAGTGTTCAGCCTTTCAAAGAATGACCGTTGAGCAGCGCTGCGAACTAATTTCCCAGAAGCGACTTTGTTGGAACTGCTTCAAATCGTCGCATATCGCACGGAGATGCGACTCCAAGTACACCTGTCGTCATTGTCACGAACGCCACCATACGCTGTTGCACAAATCCTCGAGCGACCCTGCAGCACAGTCAACACCCCAGTACCCGACACAACAAGCGAATTCCCACGGATCGGGTATTTTGGTTCCCGAAGTAAGCGTTCCTGCTCATAGCAGTTCCCCATCAACTGCTTTCCTGTCCACTGTTTCGCTGTGGATCGAGGATCGATTTGGAAGACAACATTCTGCTCGAGCATTAATCGACTCTGGTTCGCAGTCGAACTTCATCTCAAAGAAGCTGGCTCGTCGTTTGTGTCTACAGTCAGATCGAGTACGTGTTCCCATCGCTGGCATCGGTGAAACAACAGTGACGGTTACCCAGTCTGTCATCTCCACTATTCACTCCAAGAACAACGAGTTTTCCAGCAAGTTAGAGTTCCTGGTTTTACCGAATCCAACCTCTGAACTTCCCACGTCAAATGTCGACATATCCATGTGGAAAATCCCGTCAAACTTCCCATTAGCTGACCCTGCATTCAACGTGTCGAGTCCTATCGACCTGTTACTCGGAATCGAACAATTCCACGAATACATTATGAGTGGTAGAATAATCCTCGGGAAAGGATGTCCAGTACTATTCGAGACTGTCTTTGGGTGGGCTGTAATCGGTCGATGCTACGGCACAACTCCACCAACTACTCCGGTCTGCCACATCGCCACCACTCGAAATCTGGAATCTCTTTTGGAACGGTTCTGGGAGCTCGAATCCTTGCAGTCCGACCGAATCTATTCTGCTAAGGAGATCGCCTGCGAGGAGCTATATCAGGGTACTACGACTAGAAAATCCGACGGGAGATATGTAGTGTCTCTTCCCAAATCACAGGACCCTTACATTCAACTCGGTGAATCCCGTGCAATCGCCGAAAGACGTCTACTATGCTTGGAGCGAAAACTTGAACGTGATGCATCCGTAAAGGAAGCCTACCATGAGTTCTTGGAAGAATATTCACGGCTAGGCCATATGCGACGGCTCGAGGATCCGGTGGACAACTCCATTTACCACTACTATTTGCCACACCACCCCGTATTCAAAGCCAGCAGTACAACCACGAAAGTACGGGTCGTATTTGATGCGTCCTGCCGTACGTCGTCTGGTAGTTCCCTCAATGATCTTCTGCTTGTCGGGCCAATCGTTCAAGAGGATCTTCAGTCAATTAAATTGCGTTTCCGGACAAAACCAATCGGTCTTGTGGCGGACATTGAAAAAATGTTCCGTCAGATTGCAGTTTGTCGCAACGATCAACCACTCCTCAGAATACTTTTTCGACAGAAGCCAACGGATCCAATCTCCACGTACGAGCTTCAGACCGTTACCTACGGTACCTCTTCTGCGCCGTTTCTCTCCACACGTACTCTCGTACAGCTCGCTACAGATGAAGGCGAGAACAATCCGATGGCCAAAAAGGCCGTCCTCGAAGACTTTTACGTGGACGACCTCATCAGCGGTGCATCTACACCCGAAGAAGCCGTAGAACTCCGTCGACAGCTCAGTGCTATGTTGCAATCCGCCGGGTTTCCGTTGAGGAAATGGGCCTCCAACAGTTCGGCAGTCCTAGCCGAAATACCATCGGAGGAATTGGCAATTCAGCCGGTTTACGAATTCGCCGACGAGCAGTCGGTGTCTACACTCGGACTTATATGGGAACCGCATTCCGATACTTTGCGGTTTCGGATCCAACTTACACCTCCTGCAGTCGAACTCACCCGACGGAATGTACTGTCGTACATTGCCAAGATCTACGATCCATTGGGCCTTGCCGGTCCGGTAATTTCAACAGCCAAGCAGTTTATGCAGCGCTTGTGGGCATTGAAGAACAACGATGGGAATTCCTACGCTTGGGACGATCCACTTCCGACAAGGATCCAAGATGAATGGAAAGCATTTCATTACCAATTGAACTTGGTGAGCGATGTTCGCATCCCCCGATTCGTTTCGGTGGCCGGTGTAACCAGCTTCGAATTGCACTACTTCTCAGACGCCTCCGAAAGGGCATACGGTACATGCGTGTACATGCGTTCCGAAGATCAACGCCAGAACGTTGTCGTCCACCTGCTTGCAGCAAAATCAAGGGTCACGCCATTGAAGACCCGCCATTCCATTGCCCGCTTGGAACTCTGTGCTGCAGTTCTCTCTACAGACCTGTTCCTGAAGGTAATTGCCTCGCTTAAATCTAACTTTCCTGTTTTCTTCTGGGTAGACTCCATGACCGTGCTTCAATGGCTGAAAGCATCACCCAACAGATGGAAAACTTTTGTGGGCAACCGAGTGTCCAAAATTCAAATTGCGACAGTTGGTCATCCATGGTACCACGTGCCAGGAAAGGACAATCCGGCCGATGATATATCCCGTGGCCTCACTCCAGCCGAACTTCTTCACCAAGAGCGATGGTGGACCGGGCCTGCTTGGCTCAAGCAGACCAAGAAACATTGGCCAAGCCAACTCGTCGATTCCGTGGCATCCTCCAAGGCTGTCGTCGAAGAATGTAAAGTGTGCCTGGCGGCACTCATATCTCCCACGGATCAACTGTGCGATTGGTTGTTCAACTGTTTCTCGTCGTATACTAAGCTACGGAAGGCCGTGGCATACTTCCTGCGGTACATGGGTGTACTGCACGCAACAGCTGCCAAGAAACATCCTGATGGGGCTTGTGCGGCATCCTCGAAGACACCATGTGAGCCACACACACATCTCACTGCATCCGATCTTCAAGACGCTGAACATGTTCTGTGTCAACTATCCCAGCGTGAAACGTTTCCGACGGAGCTGAAAGCACTACGCAATGGACGACCAGTTGACAAAACATTACCTATGAAATTCTTCAATCCAATGCTCTCCAAGGACGGCCTCATCAAGGTTGGTGGTCGTATTCAAGACTCCAACTCTCCCGAAGGAATGAAGCATCCAATCATCATCTCGAGTAAACACCGACTGGCACACCTGCTTGCTGATCACTACCACCGAACTCTAATGCACGCCGGACCGCAGCTGATGACGACCACCATCAGACAGAAGTTCTGGATTCTACGAGGCAGAGATTTATTGCGTCAAGTGTACCACCAGTGCCATACCTGCTTCCGTAGAAAACCGGTATTGATCCAGCAAGCAACAGCAGATTTACCTAACTCCAGAGTGACACCGTCGCGGCCATTTTCAGTCTCCGGTGTCGACTATTGCGGCCCGATCCTCTTACGTGGTCCACACCGTAGAGCAGGACCAGTCAAAGCATACATCGCTTTATTCGTGTGCTTCTCAACGCGGGCCGTACATCTGGAGTTCGTCAGCGATCTCTCCACAGCAGCATTCCTGGCTGCTCTGAAGCGGTTCATAGCACGGCGTGGCAAGGTCTGTGAACTTCATTCAGACAATGCTACAAACTTTAAAGGAGCCGCCAACGAGCTGCATCATCTCTTTAAAATGCTTAAAACGGACGACAGCAGCCGAAAACTCATTTTCGACTGGTGCGCTAATGCAGAAATCAGGTGGAAATTCATTCCACCGCGCGCACCTCACTTTGGTGGTCTGTGGGAGGCGGCGGTAAAATCGGCGAAGAGTCATCTTCTGAAGGAAGTGGGTAATACAACCGTCACCCACGAAGAAATGCTGACCCTGCTCGCCCAGGTCGAAATGTGCCTCAACTCACGGCCCATAACTGAGATGTCCAATGACCCAACGGATCTAGAGGCTCTTACACCGGGTCATTTCCTGGTCGGTTCGAACCTGCAATCGATTCCAGGAGCCGACTACAAGCAATTACCAGACAACAAGCTCAACCGTTGGCAGCTGATGCAAAAACGACTCCAGGCAATTTGGAAGCGCTGGAGCACCGAGTATTTACAGCAGCTGCAAGCCCGTTCATCAAAAGGCATCAAACCTCCCGTTGACATCCGAGTGGGCCGACTAGTCATCATTAAGGACGACAACCTTCCCCCAGCCCAGTGGATGTTGGGTCGCATAACGAAGATTCATCCCGCTCATGATGGTATCGTTAGAGTCGTCACCTTGAAGACGGCATCTGCAGACAATGTTGTCCGTCCTGTCGTCAAACTTTCACTTCTTCCAATGCCATCAAACGTGAACGACGTTGAGAATGAGCCACCTATCCAGTCGGTCCCTATGATGGTAACCGAACTCGCATGAGCAGCCTATCAATCAGTCAATATCAAACAGCCAATATCTTCGACGCCAGACAGTTCATCGATTCGTACGCAGCAGTGTCCGTGTAGTAATTAAAATACGTTACTATTTTAAGGTGGCCGGAGTGTTTAGTATTTAGTATAAATATTAAAATGAATTTAAATTGAAATTATGTGTACCTCAAATGAATTCCTTGAGTAGCTAAAGTTAGGGTCATATGTTACCTACGTTACATTCAAGTTCATACCAGAATGAAAACGATCTGAACGATCTAATGATCACATACATGTACCATCTTGTTTGAAAGCTCCACGTAAAGTTAGTTGAAATCAGAATCTCGTAGAAGACAGACGTCTGAATAAAATCCAATTTTTCTCCAATCCGAGAAGTTTTGAGTACTGTAGTTTTACAATTTACGCGATCCGAATAACCCGTTCCCGAATTAAGTGGAACTTGTGCCCAGGTTCCTCAGCCCGTTCCTTAGTTAAAAGGAAAACGAGACGGGATCACAGTGCGTTTCGGAAGTAGTTTCCAGCATCGCGTGAATGCAATTGAACAATCCGGTTCAATTGCACCAGCTGTAGGAGACAGTGTTTGACTGAGTCAAGTGGCATCCAAGTTTTTGGGCCAAGAGACCAATAGTGCCGTGAAGCACTATGTCGCTTCGGAAATTCCGGGTAATCGGCTGAAACAAGTGGCATTCACGTTTTTAGGCCCAGAGGCCATTAGTGCCGTTGAGAAAGCCTTCGCGTCGGACAATCCGGGTAATCCGCTGAAACAGGAATATTGGCTGCGTTCGAATATTAAGCGCGTGTGGCGGACATCAGCAACATGAATTGAGTCCCACTACATATGACTTAATCGTTAAATGATTGTCTTAACATCTCAATTGAACTGTTATGTAAACATAAAGGCTGTCCATTTAAATTAGCTAGACTACGTCTATTTTTTATGAAATATTACGTGGAATATTTTAAATTTTATTAACCTTTTTACAGCTGATCTTAATAATTTGCATATTAACCGAATTGATTTTTTTCCAAGATTTGTTTGATATGCTACCAATTACGATAACAATTAAGGGGACATTCTAGTGTAGAGGCACACATTCCGGACGTTTTTTTCAGTTTTTTTTCAAAGTTGTTTTACTATTCAGCATATCATTTTTTGTTTATTTTTTATTTTTTGTTTTGTATAAAACAAAAATTGAACGGGAAAAATATTCATAATTAGAATAGTTACAAGCTGATGAAGTGAGGGGGTTTAAATAAAGCTTGTCCAATGGCGTACACGAAACAAAAATAATCGAACAGATTTTGAATCAGTAAAGATGCCGCTGTCGTACAAATC
This sequence comes from Toxorhynchites rutilus septentrionalis, assembly GCF_029784135.1. Taxonomy (NCBI): domain Eukaryota; kingdom Metazoa; phylum Arthropoda; class Insecta; order Diptera; family Culicidae; genus Toxorhynchites; species Toxorhynchites rutilus. The sequence goes on from NC_073746.1 coordinate 230,738,313, forward strand.
TCAGACAGTACAAAAATATTTTTTTGACAAAATGGAGGCCGTTTGAAAATTTTCATATAAATACGACATAAATCGGTCCAGTAGAACTTGTGATATCGTGTACGCCAGTTTAAAAAAAAAATATTTTCGAGAAAAAACGCGTTTGAAGTTATACGATTAGACTAGTTACTAGATTAGATACCGCATCACTAAAATGGTCATAACTCGGTGAATAATGGGATTTTCGAAAAGTCCTTTGTAGGTTATATTCTTGTTTGTTTAAACTTCAGAAATATGAAAAAAATAATTTATTATTCTTAAATTTCTAGACTAAAATACTAGAATGCTTCAAATAAAAAAAATCTTCACTAGAAATGTTTTATTGCGGATATACCGGATATATGTAAGTATGTAAGTACTTGCATTTTTCTTATGAAACTAGCTGACCCGGAAAACTCCGTCCTGCCCAAAGTTTGTTTTTTGTTATCAAAACCTTCAAACATTCACGTTTTCTTACTATCAGCAAGTTCATGGGTCCAATCGCAGAACTGTTCATTGATTGATTTTCTAATCGATCCCGTTGAATTTACCTTTTACTATAAAATTTATACAGAAAATATGACTACATTATCGACAATCTGTTATCACCATCCGTGTTCCTAGAGGAATTTCATCGTCTCAACGTAGTATTGGGTACACCATTTTCAGCAGTTGAGATTTATAAGCCAAATAACACTCCTTGGATGAATTTTGAGTGGCAAGCTTTAGAATACGCGTGACAGCAGTGAAAGTCGGAAGTAATTTCTTTGACGAAAAATCACCCAATCAGCTTGTTGTGAATAATACTCTCGAGGAACGATATACGATGGTGGATCTCCAGATGGCTTCCTTGTTTCGTGAGCTGTAGCATCTTCTGCATTCTCTCTGTCCGACGTGATAAACAAACGAGATGGATGAAAAATATCGTATCATGTATAAACTTTCCATTTGACCCACGTCGGTCGCTGTGGATCTATATTGGATTTTCTATAAATCATTTTATAACTTTGTTACAGTAGTTCTCGGTACCGATGCACTACGTATTGAAAAAAAATGTACCCTAATAGAATAGTTTTCATAATAATACAACTGGAATATGAATTGTGACTCTTTACAGACCTGTTTTCACTAAATACAGGTAATGTAGTTGCGAACGTTTGTGTACTCGCATATGGAAAAGTGGTACTCCGTAGCGACCTTGGACATGACCACCGCCATGCTTGAATCGTTGATGTTACTGACAACACATTCTGATTCTGATAGAGTTACCACGATATGTATTTGCAGGCCTTCGATAAAGCCCACTATAATTACCTATTCTCCCATCAATTAATGAATAAACTTTTCTACATAGAATGGCTTTCAAGAATTTCATACATATATTTTCCTCGCTGCAGTAACCAGAGCACCGAGGTTTCCCAACGATTCAAATTAATCTCCAGCTCACCGTTTAATTAGTTACAAGCTCTTACATACATAAAATTCAAACACGTCTTTGTACTCCATAAGTTATCAATAAAATGATTCTATCAAATGGTTACATGTTCCATCGTGACGAGTTACGTCACGACATCAAATCATTACCCTGCTAAGTACCCTATGTTTATGAATGAGAAGCAAAACACTGTGCATGTTGGTTTTTCCCACCATTCAAATAAAGAAACGCAAAGTAGAGGAAGACTTTTAGACCAATCCAAGAATTTCTTTCCTTCTGACCGTCCACCCGTTATGTTGCCGGGTATAAAACCTTTTTTTTTCCACGTATAAATTGTAATTTTCTTCCCACTTCATTACACAACTCACAACGAATTCAACCATACTACGGTGGTGGAATGTCTAGCTATGTTTAGCTATGCAGTGAACGTAAATTTGGTTATTGATCCCAAGTTTATGCAAAACATCATCGTTGTCTATTATACAATGTACTTTGGAGATTTCGAATTTTCGCTTGCAGAGAACAAATCACGCAAACGTAAATGCTTGACCACGTCATATCCCTTAACTTATAACTCCATATATAGATATAATTTCATAATCATTCGTTTGGATAGAATAGCGACAGATGTGATTTGTCATTTACCTAATGATTTCGAAATGATTTAACAGAGCTAGAATGAATTGCTTCCAACTTGCATGTAATGTAATTTACCACCTATATTACACACTATCAAGCATATTCGTAGACGGTTGCAAACAGCGCTATTACCATAGTCATCTCCGTCATTATCACAATTATCGTTATTTTTACTTTTCTTCCGGAAACCAACCTAGGTGAATGTCGCGTGTCGGTGCTCGAGGATGCTTTTGCTTGATTTCCCGGCAAGTAGGCCGCACCACAGGAAGAAGTGAATGTACGCTCGGTTCACTTCCGCAGTTGTCTGAAGGATCTGGCCGGCAACGTCGTATGAATGAATCCTATAACAAACGTGACAACCGAGTGGAGCTTTCTCTCATACTCCGTTATTCACTATTACATTATTCTATCATCCTCACCCACGAGTATCGGAACAATTGATTTACGTACTATGCCTTGTTATTTTCTGTAGCAGGAAGAAAAAAATGTTGTACACAGTGTTGGATTTGTAGTCCGATCATGTTCAAGTAAGCATGAGATTTAAAAAGAGACATGCGAAGGTTTATAAGAAAAATAACACATTCTATCCTGCATTCATCTGTTCCGTTGGTATACAAGGTAACATACGAATTCATAAATCATTATAAATTACACCCTACAACGAGACACATCGATATGATAACGCTGCAAACGTAGAGACAACCAACCTATGGGGTATTGTGACCGCCAGCAGCATATGACTGCTTAGCATAGATAATTTAAATTTAAATTCTTCAGTTAAGCTAAAATAAAAATATAAATATTCGCTTTTATTTCGACCATCGTGATGGTTTTCTTCAAAAAATTCTTCATGCACAACTCAAAATTCTTCATGCACAACTCTTAAGACGCGTCCACATTACGCCGAGCGGCCTTGGCCACCCGGTAAATGTGGACTAAATGGACGACTAAATGTGGACGTACCGCCCGGGCTTGCCGACGTGCAGAAAACCGACTCGAGACAAACCAAACCCAACCCGAAACAAGTGGATCCGGTTCGAGAAAGTCGAACCAAAACAAAACGAAGTAAATTAGCGTTGACAGCATTGTGCTTCGTGTATTCGTGACGGCTTCGTACATCCGATGGGACTTCGGCTTCGTGCACCCGATGTGGCGTCCACATTACATAACGAACCGAATAGGCGGCAGGCGGTACAGGACGATCGGCATCATTCGGCATAATGTGGACGCGCCTTTACATTACGATTCCGATGCTGTTGAAAATCCGAGTCATTTAGTCTTTAAGTTCCTCAAAATTTTGTGGCTTATTAACATATCAACGGTCTTTCGCGTACCCACCGAGGAAGTAATCGACGACATTTTTACCGTAAGAGGACAAAGTTTCATTAAAGCTTCGGTTGCTCGAGTAATACGATTTCACTAAGAATACACGTTCTGGTAAATTGTACATCTTGACCATCTGATCAGACTGAACGAATATTATTGTCCCGAAGTGGGGAATGCAGTGTTACCATCGACGGAGCGAAAAAAGTCACAGAAGGTTGTGTCCGAGACACGACCGCATAGTTGACGTAGGATTACGTTAGGCTATCTGTCGCATGCTGATTTTGGATGTTTGAAAAAATATATTGTTAAACTCTTTGATAATGATCTGATGGCCCTGAAAAGGGCCGTTTAGTTTGGTTGTTGAGTATTTTTTTGTTTTTTGGCAGCGGTAGCGTTTGAAATTGGACGGGTCGCTCATTTATTTTCTAAGGATAATTTATTTTCTAACCGGGAAGCAGTTGACATACTACGCTGCGCTTTTATGTACATGAAAAACCACTTTTAACATGCGGGGGAAAAATCTTATATGAAAATTGCCAGATGTCAATGTTGCCAAGCGTAGTTATTGATGGTTAACCCTTCCGTTACGAGCGTCGTCTATAGACGACATCCGCGCGACGAGCTGTGTGTACGAGCGTCGTCTTTAGACGACATGAAATTCATACTGCTCTTCGATCACACCAGCGCGATGTGCATACTTTTTGGCGCAGTGCTCCGTACAGGGGTAGCACTTCGGCGGAGCACACTGCCGTAATGAAAGGGTTAAACCGACGCCGAACCGAATAGCGATGAACGCACCCATATCACGAACTTCGACATTTGATTTGCTATTATGGTGCTACTCGCCCGTGTAGTTCGCGCAAAGGCATATATATATATATATATATATATATATATATATATATATATATATATATATATATATATATATATATATATATATATATATATATATATATATATATATATATATATATATATATATATATATATATATATATATATATATATATATATATATATATATATATATATATATATATATATATATATATATATATATGCATACATATGTCATTCGCCTCCCTTACCGCATTCAGTCAGGCTGGTTGATGGAAAGTATGTTTCTGACGTGATAAGTTTCCTGTTAGTTGCACATGATCAAAGAAAATTTAAAAGTAAACAGTATTTTTGATCGTAGTTTTATATCATTTTTATGATAAGTGGAAAACAATAAATTAAACTCTTTCGTTTCAAAGCAATATCGAAAGTCCTGAAAAGGACTGGAATGGTTAAATGGGTTGTACGGAATCTGCTGCGTGCTAATGTGAGGTTTCAGTCGGATGTAGCAGTTGTTAACTTTTTGGCAGCGGTAGTTTTTTCCGAGTCGCTGCTGCTTTCCTTGGCTTTGGCATCTTCGGCTTCTGTGCGTCGGTTTGCAAGGGTTTCGTTGACACCATCACGGTGAGCTAAACAACGGATAGCGGGTTTGATACACTGGATGTTGTCATGTGGAACCTTGCGATACACTCTTCCTCAACCGAATCCTTTGTCTCCTTTACCTCCATAACCGCATCCAATTGTATTGGTTGATGTGAACAGGAGTACCAGCAATGCACACTAGAAACACATATGTTTATCGATCTGAGCGTCCAACAATAATGAGAAATTTGACTGAGCAGCAGCAGCAGCACCAGTAGAGAAAGAGAGCATGCCTGAAACTCTCTACTCATGATGTTTGTTGTTGCCAACAGTAGTGGACCGATGCGAGACACAGCTCGATTGTTGAGGTTGAGCCTCGATGTTTACCGCCGCTGCTGCTGCTGCTACTACCACTTATGTGAGACACAGCTCAATTGTTGGCCGCTCAGATTCGATACTGTACTTTCACTATGCCAAGAAACGTTCTCGCACTTCTGACGGAGAGAGCGTGCCTGAAACGATTCGCTCGTGATGCTTGCTGCTGCCACTAGTAGTAGACCGGTTTCAACAACCGTTGCTACTGTTTGCCGCTGTTTATGCTGCCATAGAAGTGCGATGTGAGACACAGTTCGCATTTTGACCGCTCAACTTCTATGCTCGCCTATTTATTAGCCGCTTTCACTGTTGCTGCTCTCCACTTGTTGTTGTCCGTTCCACGTCCGTTGTAAGAATGAATGAGATCCACGAATGCTCCTTCCTTTTATATCATTTGGTATGTGCGAGGTAGGTGCATCCTACTCGATTGCCATGCAGCTTGCCGGTGAGAGAACGAATCGGGCGCGAAAAAGAAATGACGTCAATTTCGACCAATCAGGACTGGGTATCTCTGTTTGGATAGGGGTTGAATTTTTTCAATTGTTCGATAGTTAGTTATATGATATATACTATTTTATTCAATGTGAAAAATTGTTATGGAGTGCCGTAATCGTTTGATGCAAAAATCTCATCAATCCATCATGAAATGAATGAGTAACAAGCGTTTGAAATTGGACATTTTTCACGATGCGATCGATTTTCATTTTTCAATTTGTACCCCAATATGTTCCCGAAAGACGTAATCCTACGTCAAAAAAATTATAAGGAGCTATTCTTTTTTGCGTGAGCGTTTCATCTGAAAGACTCTGTATCTCGAGGGATATTTTTTTTATGAAATCAAGGAACTCGAGGTATCTCACTTTGGCACAGCGTGAAAACATTCTTTAAACAATTTTCGCGGAGAACTTTACTGTACAGGGTTTTCCATTTCGGGCTTCCGAAAGTATACTGCCCTGCGCTGACAACCGTTTGACATAGCTGTCAACCAAAGCGTCATATCGTTAGTTGAATGTCTGCCATTTTACAATATGGATCGTTTTAGCATCGCACAACGTGTTAATTTTGTTAAATTATACTATAAAAATGATGAAAAACCGGCAAATGTTTTTCGAGCATTACGGACGGATTTTGGTCGTCATGGACGGCCTACAGAGCACACAATCGCTAATGTAGTGCGTAAATTCGAACAAACTGGATCCGTAGCGGATATTGTGAAACCTGTGCATCATCGTAATGTGCGTTCGGCCGAAAATATTGCTGCTGTTGCTGCCAGTGTGGAGGATGAACCGAATGTTTCGATTCCACGGCGTGCTCAGCAATTGGGCTTGTCAAACACATCATTGTGGCGAATTTTGCATTTGGACTTGCACCTACATCCATATAAAGTCCAACTGGTACAAAAATTAGAGCGTGGTGACCATGGAATGCGTCGGGCATACGTCGATTGGGTGAACGAACAACAGCAGCAAAATGCTGAATTTTCGCATCAAATTTTCTTCAGCGATGAGGCACATTTCGAGCTCGGTGGCTATGTGAACACCCAAAATTTCCGTATATGGGGCTTATAAAATCCACACGTGATTGTTAAGAGGCCATTGCATCCGCCAAAAGTCACTGTGCGCATTATAGTCTGGTGGAGTAATCGGGCCGTATTTCTTTGAAAATGAGGACGGCGAGACGGTAACTGTGAATGGTGAGCGCTATGGCCGCATGTTAACCGATTTTTTTTTTGCCACAAATTGAAGATATAGATACGGATGACATGTGGTTTCAGCAGGACGGCGCCACGTGCCACACAACACGACCGAACATGGCCATATTGCGAACGAAATTTGAGGGACGCATAATTTCGCGTTTCGGTGATGCCCGCTAGACTTTTTTTTGTGGGGTTATGCGAAAGACCGTGTCTATGCCAACTCTCCGCAAACTCTTGAACATTTGAAAGACAACATTCGTGAAGTTATGACCGAGATACCGCCCCATATGTGCCGAAAAGTCATCGAAAATTACCTTACCTGTTCCGGATCAAGGTGTGCGAGGAAGTCCTAGGTGGACATTTGAATGATGTTGTATTTCACACATAATGGCATAAACCAGACTTTAAATTGAAATGAAAGTTTCATCTAAATTCGAATTCTAAGTGTGTTTTATTTCAATTTACTTTCGGAATTTAAAGTTGGAAAACCCTGTACTTCAGCTAGAACGAAGATGATTCTTGTTGAAACTTATGGACAATTTTATAATGGATTGTTGGATTGGGTTCACAATAAAAGTTCTGACGTTTGACATAAAACAACGCTTTGCCGCATCGAGAAACTTTTAAAAAATCTCGTTAAAATCGATCGAAAATATCACACAAAATATCACGCCATTGAATATGTTATGATGCGTTTGAGTCGATAATGAAAGATAAAGTCGCTATGAGAGTACAGACAGGATGAATTTTGATTCTCTCAAATAAGAAGCACCACCTCATCCGTTCACTTTTCTCATGGCTGAGAAGTGATTTAATCATTGTTAGAATGCAAAAGACGTGTTGTTATTATAAAAACACGAAATGGATACACCTATATTATGTTTTCAATTTAGCTGATTAAATAAATATTGGTGTCACATATCTTCTCCATAATTTATCGATGGTTCGCGTATACGGAGTGTCTCAATTGTAAAATTAGCAATTTTATAGCGTGCATCTTAGATTCTCAAAATCATGGAAGATATTCCCATAATCACAGGTAGGATACGATAGTATCGAATAGCTTGCAAATACCCCAGAATGACGATAATACAATACAGCGGAACTGAAATAAACACCCTGTTCCGGCTCGAGCCAAGGCGGAACTCAAATCAGAAAAAACACAAGTTAATTTTTCACACTTTATTCACAACAAAATAATTACACTTGAAAACACTAAACTAAACACAAAACACAGCTAATCTGAAAAAAAAACAATAAGGATTAGCTATTTAAATGAATTGTTACTTACCACAGTTTTGTCCAAGAGCTCCAAATGGTACACAATTACCTGAAAAGTAAATTGGAAATCAAAGGTATTATTTTAAACAATCAACTTACCTCAAAAGCGATGTCCAAACAATATCAATTCACCAGAGAACAAACTGACTTTTCTAGAAAGGTATCAGACAGGGATAGAAAAATTCTATTGCTATAATATAAGGTCTATTGTTTATAGCGAACATTCTAGAACAACCCGAGCAAAGATACCATCCACAATAGAATTCACTAGAGCGTGTATCATATAAATAGGGCACGTAATGTACAGAGCTTCATTCGTTAATAAACCATCGTAAATAGAGAGTAAAGTCTCACTATCTTTTGCAAATTTAAATTTGGAAGAAGGAAATTATTATACGCTGTCCGGTTAACGGAAAGTGAAATTCGGCATAGCCAGAAGTACTGGCGTAAACATTTGGCGCTGTAGACAGGATCCGTGGACACTGAGGACAACAAGAAGATGGAGAAACTGCAACTGCGGCGTTCAGCTATCGAAGGACGTCTAGGCTACGTCACTTCTCGAGTCCAAGCAATGCAAATTGCAACGGCTTGTGTGGAAGATCTAGACGTAGAACTGGATAGCCTACGAGAGCTCTGGCAGGACTTCAGGACAGTTCACGACAAAATTCTCGAACATTGCGTGGACGAAGAATTAGAAGAACATCTGGAATACGAAAGGTCGATCGAGACAAGCTACAACCGGACGAGAGCAACACTTCTCCAGTTCAAGCGTCTGATCAACAACCGAAACGAAGCGTCTACGGCTACATCGAACACCAATACATCATCTCAAGAATCATCGATAACTCCCGTGGTTCCCGAATTGCAACTACCAAAGGGCATTCTACCCATCTTTTCGGACGACTATGGCGAATGGACATCGTTCTTTGATCTCTTCAAGAGTTCTGTTGACCAAAACACGCGGCTCACAAAGGCACAGAAGTTGGTGTATCTGAAGACGTACACTTCCGGGCGAGCAGCCGCTCTCTTGAGACACATCAAAATCGAAGACCGCAACTACGAAGGAGCGTTGGAGGTTTTGAAAAGGCGTTTCGATCGGCAAGATCAAATTATAAGTCATCACATTCAACAATTCCTCGATATTCCTTCTTTCACCGTTGTTTCTGCAAGCAACCTGGGACGCTTGCACGATACAGCAGACGACGTCAGACGTGCTCTTCAAGCCATACAACGAGAGGATCGGGACTGCTGGTTGGTGCACTTGCTACAAGCGAAGCTGGACACTGACACCCGTCACCAGTGGCACACTCGAGCGACCATGATGGAAACTATTCCGACGCTGACGGCTTTCCTAGAATTCGTGGAACAACGAGTTTATACGCTAGAAACCTCTGCAAATCGGTCAGCATCACGAACCTCACCTCGCAGTACCAGCCTTGCTGCGACGAACAGGGTGGCGAAACACATTTGTGCAGTTTGCGGCGAGGGTCAACATAGACTTTTCTGCTGCAGACGATTCAACAACTTATCCGTGGCCGATCGCATTGATTGGGTTAAACGTCTTGGTCGATGTGAGAACTGCCTTCGTGAAGGTCACGGGACTACCGGCTGCTCATACGGTACGTATAAGCAGTGCAATCAGCGACATCATACACTACTCCATGAGGACCGAAGACATACACCAGCACAAATTCCCGGTGAAGTGAGGAACCATCTATCATACAACGACGCATTCTGTTCTGTATTCCTCGCAACCGCTATCGTGAATGTGCTGGTTGCTTCAGGAAATCTCTGTCCAGCCAGGGCTCTACTGGATTCCGGTTCACAAGCGTGCTTCCTAACCACCGACTTGTCCAAGAAGTTGAGCCTGGACAGACGTCACATCAATCTACCACTTAGAGGAATCTCTGGACTAGCGACCAGAATCCACGAAGCCGTATCGGTGACAATCCAGTCACGTAATTCCGACTTCCGGCAGCAGACGGAGTGTGCTATCCTCGACAAAATCTCCGAACCTATCCCACATCAAGCGGAGAACATCACTCAATGGGGTAGTCTAGCAGATCTCGCGCTTGCGGACGAGCGATTCCACATTCCCGGTAACATCGACCTACTCATTGGTGCCAGCATGTATTACCACCTGCTTGAACCGGAACGGATTTCACTGGGACCATCACAACCAATCCTGCAAAGAACCAAACTAGGCTGGATCGTAGCAGGATTTCATATACCAGAGGAAAGACTAAATCCTACCTCTTCAAACTTTTCTACACGAGTAGAAGCGCCAGAAGAACCTGGAAATCTTAATCAGCTAGTCGCCAAATTCTGGGAGCTGGAGGATTTCAAGCCGACCACCCGCTTGACCGTCGAAGAGCAGTTGTGTGAAGATCACTTCCAAGCACATACTACGCGAGACTCAAGTGGACGCTACGTGGTGAAGCTGCCATTTCGCAAGGATCCATCCAACATAGGCGACACTAGATATTCGGCGTTGCGACAATATCACGCATTGAAAAGGAGACTGAACAACAATCCAGAACATCAACAGCTGTATGAAGACTACGTCGGGAAACTCATTGCTGCTCGACACATCGAACCAATGCCAGCGGGGCCGAGTCACAAACCTACCATATTTTTTCCTCAACACGCAGTGTTGAAGGAAGAAAGCAGTACGACAAAGCTTCGAGTGGTATTCAACGGGTCACTCAAGTCATCGAACGGCTTCACCCTGAACGACTTGCTAATGACAGGTCCAGTGGTACAAGAAAGTCTGTACAACATCCTGCTGAACTTCCGTCTACATCGAATTGCACTTATTGGAGATATCGAGAAAATGTATCTCCAAGTTCGTGTAACAGAAGAGGACTCTCAGCTCATCCGGATGCTGTGGCAAGAACCAGGTCGCCCTATGACAGAGTTCGGGATGCGAACGGAAATTTTCGGCTTGTCTTGCGCACCGTTCTTGGCAACTAGAGCATTGAAACAACTTGCGGTGGACGACGGCGACTCGTTTCCACTGGCCAAGAAGGGAATCAGCGATTTTTACGTCGATGATCTTCTGTCTGGTGCATCCTCTGTCCGAGAAGCTATCGAGACGCGCAGACAGATGACACATTTGTTGAGACGAGGTGGTTTTACCATGCGAAAATGGGCGACAAATGATCCGGCAGTACTCAAAGACATCCCGGATGCAGAACGAGCTTCGTTGTCTACGCATCACTTCGCCCCAGAAGCATCGCTGAAGACTCTTGGAGTGAGATGGCACGACAGCGAAGATCTATTTTCTTTCTCCGTAAACTGCAACGCAACTCAAACACTACATGAAACGTGAAGTGCTGTCGACTATCGCGAAAATATTCGACCCGCTAGGTCTGATTGGACCTATTGTGATCGTTGCCTAAACCTTCATGCAGGAGCTCTGGAAACTCGACATTGACTGGTCGGATCCATTACCAGAACTATACAATGTCCGTTGGCGTTCTTACCTGGCGCATCTGCAAGAGACATGGCACATTAAAATCCCTCGTCGCTGCCTATCCATCGATTCTCTACGGCGGTTGTACCTTCATGGATACTGCGACGCATCGGAGACAGCATATGGTGCAGTGTTATACCTGAGAGCCGTGGACGAAGTGGGCAACGCCAGCTCGCGAAAATCCGGCCGATCTACTGAGCCGTGGGGCCACCCCTATGTCACTAGCGAGCACTCCTTTATGGTGGAGTGGTCCTCTTTGGACTACTACCCGAGGACTCAATCGAACTCCAGCCAGACAATCTGCCCTCAACAGTGCAGCGCCTCATCGACAAGGAAAGGAGACAGTCAGCAGTGACTTCAACGCACGTCATCGAGTTCAATTCATTGCTAGATGGAATGCTCATCCGGTACTCTTCCTACATACGGCTGATACGAGTAACTGCCTGGATTCTTCGCTTCGGCACCAACTGCCAACGAAACCGATTAGACAGGAGAATCGGGCCACTGCAGCCAACTGAATTGCACACAGCGCGAGATATACTTGTTCGCCATGTCCAGCATCAATACTATCCAGGCGAAATTGCAGCATTAACAGCTGGAAAAGCACTTCCAAATAGCAGCAAACTATGGCCGCTAACTCCATTCCTAGATGGCAACCTTCTCAGGGTGGGCGGCAGGCTGGCACGGTCAAACATCAATTACGACTGTAAGCATCCAATACTTTTGCCAGCAAAAAGTACTTTGACCGAACTGATCCTGCGGCACGAACATCTCAGCAATCACCATCTTGGACCGGAAGCACTGTTAGCAAGCATTCGAAGGTGTTTTGGATTCCACAAGGACGAAGAGCAGCACGGAATGTTGTATGGAAATGCATTCCTTGTGTCAAGGCTAATCCTAATCGGGGAATGCTGGAACAAATAATGGGTCAGCTCCCACCACAACGTCTGAAAGCTGCCCCGCCATTCTACATATGCGGATTGAACTACAGTGGACCCATCACCCTGATTAAGAGACGTGGACCTGGCTCACCAACAACCAAAGGCTACATCTGCGTTTTTGTGTGCTTTACGACGCGAGCAGTCCACTTAGAAGCTGTAAGCAGCTTATCTACGAGAGCTTTCTTGGCTGCGCTTCGGCGATTCATCGCTCGCATAGGTCACTGTGGACACATCCACAGTGACAATGGAACAAACTTTGTGGGTGCTGCGAGAGAAATTCGAGAATGGTACAAAAGGAGAGCTTCGGACGAACACAACACTCAGGTCGCCAACTATTTATCGATGGGTGGTACGCAATGGCATTTCAACGCGCCAGCATCGCCACACATGGGTGGTCTTTGGGAGGCAGCGATAAAATCAGCGAAACGACACCTAAAAATCATTACCGGTAACGCAAAACTAACGTTCGAAGAATTCAGCACATTGTTAGCGGACATCGAAGCCATTTTAAACTCACGTCCCATATCACCAGCATCGAGCGATCCAAATGACCTGCAACCATTGACGCCCGCAAACTTCATCATTGGACGACCACTCACAGCACCCAATCAAAGCGAGTACATCCCAACAGCCGATAAAAGCTACGAAGTACGCTACAAATATTTGCACGAGCTACGGAAACACTTTTGGGATCGCTGGAGTCGCGAATACCTTTCCAAATTGCAACGCAAAAATAATTGACATCATCCAAATAACAATCTGCAAATAGGTGATTTGGTTCTCGTTCGACGGCAGAAACTACCCACACAGCAGTGGGCACTCGGAAGAATTCTGCAGCTGAAACCCACACCAGATGGAAAGCCGCGACTGGTTTCGCTAAAGATGAGAGACAGCGAAATCGTTCAATCAGTCCACAATCTCAGTAAGCTACCACTTCAACAGGAATATTGACCCAATTTTAGTGGGCGGAATGTTCCGGCCCGAGCCAAGGCGGAACTCAAATCAGAAAAAAACACAAGTTAATTTTTCACACTTTATTCACAACAAAATAATTACACTTGAAAACACTAAACTAAACACAAAACACAGCTCATCTGAAAAAAACAATAAGGATTAGCTATTTAAATGAATTGTTACTTACCTCAGTTTTGTCCAAGAGCTCCAAATGGTACACAATTACCTGAAAAGTAAATTGGAAATCAAAGGTATTATTTCAAACAATCAACTTTTCTAGAAAGGTATCAGACAGGGATAGAAAAATTCTATTGCTATAATATAAGGTCTATTGTTTATAGCGAACATTCTAGAACAACCCGAGCAAAGATACCATCCACAATAGAATTCACTAGAGCGTGTATCATATAAATAGGGCACGTAATGTACAGAGCTTCATTCGTTAATAAACCATCGTAGAGTAAAGTCTCACTATCTTTTGCAAATTTAAATTCGGAAGAAGGAAATTATTATACGCTGTCCGGTTAACGGAAAGTGAAATTCGGCATAGCCAAAAGTACTGGCGTAAACACACCCCTCACATTGTACTCCATTTCCTTCGATAAAGATTTCCTTTGATAAAGAGTGAAAAATTTTGAAAAATTTTGCCGCCATCATTGATGAACAACATGCCAACTCAAAACGGAAAACGATAGTCTTGTAACCGGTGGCAACACTCAAGATTTCCATTTGTTCCAGAACAGAGCGGAAAAACCAACGGTTGACGTCTGTGAAAAAATAGTTCACGACAGCGGCGAGCATTGCATGGGAATTGAAACAGAAACAAAAACAAGTGCAGACCACGTCGCGCACCATGCAATTCCATCACCACCCACTGAGAGGAAGCACCCACTTGCTGAATCATTCCATGAGGAGAACGTAACGAAGTGAGAAGATTCACGAGGAAACGAACCGAAAAAACGCAAAAAAATCACCGTATTCGAAACTCACGACGGTTCAACTAATACTAAGGAGAAATTGGATAGAAGGGACCGTCCTTGTATCCTTCTGACCTGCAACAAGTTCGTTTTTTGTTCTACCTCTCTCATACTCACCGTTTGAACGAAATCGGTTGTTCGTCCGGAGGGGACAATGAGCATGCGAACATCCACGAAGTAAAAAGGAACTGCCAGGACTAACGTCGAGTTAAAATGTTGTTGGATTTAAATAAAAGTATGCATACTACTAGCTGCAGCCGGTGTAGCTAGTCTGCAGACTACAAAAAGGAATAACTTTTCAAGGTACATTGGCCTATTTTTTTTGTTTTTGATTTCCACCGATTTCTTACGATCCATACGAGTTGGCGTTGGCGTTAATTTTGTTTCAAAAAACGTGACCTGACTTTTACATGAAGCATATCATGTAAAAGTCAGATTGGGTTACAAGATTGGGTGGCATATCAATATGAACATAGCCACGTCTCAAAACGATCACTTCTTTTGAAGCACACAGAATCCTGCAAATGGGCCGTGGGACATTATGATTGATGGGAGTTCCTCTGGAGATATCATTCCGGGAAACAAAAGGGGATGGTATGGGTATCAAATCTGTATTTATTTGATAAGGTCAACGAGAGTTTCGGGTTTGAATTTCTAATTGACTTTTCAAAGACTAGAGGCAAATGAACTTCAACGAATACTCATACTCATACAGCATACTGATTCTGAATTTCTATCCATTTTCGTTCGATGCTTGGCGCGCTAAGCTGAGCTTGAGCTGAGATTAGAATGGCGCGTTGTACATAGCGTCCTGTTGACAGTTAATTAAGCAAAGGGACATTTGGTCCATTTTAACAGACGCTCCAAGTTTCCACACGAGCGCTATATTGCAGTTGGAATTTGATAGATTGCGTCAGTTGAGCGTTTAGGGAGTGTTAGAAACTTATCATTCTGAGTTCAACTTTAAAACGCTGCGTTGTATGTCCACCCCGTTGACAGTTTATTGTTTAGATCTGTGTTTCTATAAGCTACCGTGGTATAAATAAAACAAGAACAATATAGTCGTATGGTTAGGTCAAAAATGAATCTTTATTTCTAGTTTTCCTTACACGAAAGTTCCTTACGGCTAGATTTGTACATAATTAAGGTTGAGCGAGAAAGAGACAAATGTACTCTCGCTGTGCGCTGTGCCTTTGGGTTCATTTGCTGGCACTTGGTGCGCAGATGTGTGTTACTAGTTTGCATGGAAAGCAGAAATCGAACCATAGCAAGGTCGTTAATGGTTAACATATGGAGCTTAGTGAGTCATGTCGCTTTGCGCTAGAGGCGCTCGGGACTTCTCTCGTTACAAATAATGTGTATGGATTCGGGGAAGTAAAGTATGTCACATTGGGTGGTTTATGACATGGAAATGGGAGAATGGATGAATCGGTGTTTTATAGGAAAACATATGGTCTAATGTGGGAATGAGGATATCGGCACACCACACCTACCCCCTCTTGGAAAGAATGGTGTACGCGAGTAACCATTCGTTATTTATAATTATTCTGTCTGGTTTTTATTTTTTTTATTTCACTATTCTATGTTTATGCTCTTTTTGCTTTTGTTTGGATATTAAGTTTTCTATAATAACATTTGGGTGTTCTAAACCTACGATTTGGAACGGTCCTGAATATACAGGATCCAGTTTTCTTCTATTTTCTATTTTTAACCATATTTTATCACCTATTTTTACTTCTAACGGGTTTGATTTATCTAATTGGTTTTCTATTCACTGCGTCTTTGATTTGTCAAGCAGATTTTTAGCTTTCAGGCATGCAGTTTGGATTTTGTATTTTAATTCTGTGATATATGAGTCTGTATTGTATACCGGATCTATTTTACTTGTAATATTTGTTGGAAATTGAAACTGTCTTCTATATACTAGTTCAAATGGTGAGTATTTGTGTTCCGAATGTGGGGTTGTATAGTAAAAAAAATGTGTAATAAGCTAGCCATGAATCCCAATCATCATGTTGCTCATTTATGAAATGTCTCAAGTGTTCGTTTAGACATCTGTGATTACGTTCTAAACTTCCTATTGTTTCGTGATGATATGCGGTTGAAAAATTTTGGTTTATTTGAAGTAAACTGCACATATGCTGAAAAACTTCATTTTTGTATTCGGTTCCCAAACCTGATTTAACAATAGACTGGCAACCATGTTTTAAAACTAAACTTTCTACGAATGCTTTAGCAAGAGTGTTTGCTTGTTTATCGACTATTTGTGCTACTATAACATATTTAGATAATTCACACTGGATTGTCAGTGCATATCGATTTCCTTTATTAGTTCTCGTAAATGGACCGATTGTATCCATCGAGATTATTTGAAATGTTCTTTCTGGTGTTACTGTGTGGGTAAATTGTTCTTTAGTTTTAATCGTGTGCTTATTCTGCTTACAGAACAGACATGATTTTACGAATTTCATAATAATGGACTTCATATTAATCCAATAAAAATTTCTTCTCAATTTCTGAATGAGTTTATTTATACCGACGTGTCCTCCTAAGGGTGTCACATGGTTTTCTTTGATGATTCTCATTATTTCGTTTTGATCATTAATAATTTGTGCTGGTTGGTAGATTATAATTTGAACGTTCGTTAGCACTTTGTTGCATGAATCTTTAAAATGTTGCGCTTCAATTATTGAGAATATAATATTTGTTTTTGCGATCGCTAATTGCGTGATTTGTAGTTTCTTGGCCATATCGTTTATAATGTTAAGGTACCTTTCGATGTTTATTTGGTTTAATGCATAAGAGAATTGCGCTTGAGCAATAATCTTTTTCACATTTTTGTTATAAATTGTCGCATATAGGTCGTCTTGATGCGTTGAGAAAATAAGTTTTGGTAGGTTGAACGCATCGATATTATTAATAGAATCATATGCCATAAGGTGATCAGTCTTATTAGCAATTTGAGTTCTATTAGGGGTTTGTTTATGTGTTCGAGTCATGGATCGTGTTTGGACCGGTAATAATTTTAGATTTTTGAGTTCTTCAGCACCAATACAGCACCGCATGCTATTTTTGATGCGTCTGTGCTGATGATAAATGTTTTATTGAAGTCTGGAAACTTTAGGATTCTGGGCGATAGGAGATTATTTTGAAGTGATTTGAAAGCTTGTTTACAGTTTTCGCTCCAAACGAATTTAACATTTTTCCGTAACAAAGCATTTAAAGGTGCAGCTAAATCAGCGAAATAAGGAATGAAACGTCTGTAGTAATTGCAAAATGCTACAAACCTTCTTACTTCGTCTGCTGATTTTGGCTCGGGATAGTTTAGTATTGAAGAATATTTGCTTTTATCTGGTTGAGTTCCCTGTTCGGAAATGTGATGTCCTAAATAGGTTACATCTGCACAAAAAAAATACATTTTCCAGGGTTCAGTTTAAAATTAATTTTTTGTAATTTTTCAAAAACTTTTTCGAGATTAGACAAATGATGATTAATCGAGCATCCAATGACAATTATATCATCTATGTATAAAAATGCGCTTTCTGGAGGCAATCCACTTAAGGCAATGGTCATCATTCTTTGAAAACTGTTCGGTGATATGTTCAAACCGAACGGTAATCTATTGAATTCAAAATGACCAGTTGGTGTAGAGAAAGCGGTGAATTGTTTAGAGTGTTCATCAAGTTCAACTTGGTGGAAACCTGACATCAAGTCTAGGGTCGTAAAATATTTAGCTCTACCTAGCTGATCTAAAATATCATCGATTCTAGGCAGAGGGAATTTGTCGGCAACAATTTTTTCATTCAGTTGCCTGAAATCTACGACTAGACGCCATTTTTTGGAGTCTGTTGTTGACTTCTTTGGCACCAAAAGTATGGGAGAGTTATATGGAGATACGGACGGTTGAATTATGTTGTCAGTCAACAGTTTGTTTACTTGTGAATTGATTTCTTGTCGGTGAACTTCGGGTGAACGGTAATTTTTAATGTATACTGGTGTGTTTTCAGACACATTTATTTTCTGCTTATAAAAATTGTTGCTTGATAATGTGTCTCCTTCTAAAGCAAATATATCATTGAACTTAGATCATAGGTCCAATAGTTTCTGTTACATGTTTCAGGTGTATCTGATAAATTTAGTTCTTCAAAAAGTTTTTTTGTTTCGGTTACTTTTGTTCGTTCTGTTAAAACTGAAGACGTCGTAGCTTTGAAGTGATATGTATGTTCTTTTAAAGTTTTTGTTTATGCGAACTGGTTCAATGTTCGTATTGATAATTTTTATTACATGGTCTTTAGAGTTTACAACCGTGTTTGCGCAGTAAACTCCAGGAATGATTTCTTGTGATAATAAGACGTAATCGTTATTAATATCTTGTGTAAAAATTTGTTTGTAAACTTCACATCTAGGTGGTATAACAAATTTTCCATTAAGGTTATCTTCAATAGGTATTTCGACTATTTCTCCATTGTTAGCAATAGTTAAAAACATGTATCATTGCTTATTGAACATTTGAATTTCGACAAAAAATCTCTACCGAGAATTCCATCTGTCGGTATTGACAAATTTGCATCTACGATTTGGAATTTATGCTCAATTGTTGTTCCATTAGGAAGTAGAATTTTAGTCAGTGTTGTACCGATGGTTTCCGTTTGTATGTCATTTATGCCTGTAATACGACATTTTTCTGAAAAAATTATCTGTTATGTAGATTTGACTGAGTTTATTTTAAAAATAGAAATTTCGGCACTTGAGTCGACAAGAAGAGTGGACTCTGATGTCGAAAATTCTAATTTCAGGTAAACAAAATTACTACATGAGGAGTTAATTTGAAAACATCGCTCAGTGATTAATTCGTTCAAGTGTAGGTCATTACTTGACCTTGCGTTTGCCGTTGCTGTCGAGTTGGTTGCTCCTGTAGTACATCCTGATATAGACCTTGACTTTGTCTTGAGTCTTGTCCAGTGCCCCCAACGGTTATCTGCTGGGGGTTGAGCGCGTTTCCCAATTGTGCTAGGAAAACACGTGAGCTATTGAATGGTACACTGTTTTGCGGGTGTCGATTAAAGTTTTGATTATATTGCCTCTGATAGCTATTATTATTGCTTGCATTCCTGTATGTTGGTCTGGGTTGGAATCTATCGTTCCGTCTAAAGTTGTTGTTGTTGTGGTTCGGATTACCACGATTCCTATTATTATAGGAAGGTCGATTCCCTTGATGTGGGTTATTTCGAGAATGTTGCGTCCGATAATGCAGTATGTTAGCATTATTGTTGTGCGGTTGCTCATTTTCGTTTATTTTCTCGATTGCTGCAGAAAGGATATTAAATTGTCCTGCTTTGAGTAACAATTTAGTTTCGTGGTTTCTCACCCCAGATGCCAGAGCCTTAATTCCGGCTTTAGTTGACATCCTAGACGCAGTTTCAACCGGAACGTTTTCGTCAATATATGCGCGTTCCAGTTGTAGGGTTAATTTTTCAATTTGGTCTGTGAATTTTATGATTTCGCTATTTTGCTTTGTAGTTTTTAATTTTGCAACCATTGATTCGGGTGCTACTTTAACTGTGCATTTATGCTTCAATTTTTCGATTATTTCATCGACATTTCGGGGATTATCCCCCACTGCAGACCTTGCATTGCCTTCCAGGCGAGAAAGAATGACCTGAATGGCAATTGCTTGGTTTTCGTTATTGATAATCGATTTGCACGCGTTGAGGGCGGCAATCGTACTATTCAATTTTTCCCCTTCACCATTATAGTGGGGAACTAGTACTGGGATAGTTTTAATTATTTCCAATGTTTGCGCCATTTTTGTTATCTTCTCAAGCCTTTTAGCAAATAGTACTGCAGTCGCAGTTGCTTTAAATGATGGTACCTCGTTTTTTCGTTTCGTTTCCACTAGCTGTTTGATAGCCTGGTGCAGCTCGTTTCCTTTTTCTAAAATTAACAGGCTCTCTACTGTGTTTTCAATTTTCGATACTTTTGATAACTTGATTAGTAGCTTGTTTGCTCTATCTATTTGTTTATTTAATATTCTCTTGGAAAATCTAAGGTTTTCTTTGGCTTTTAATTCGTTGTAGGTTTTCCTCAACTCGTCGAGTAATTGTTTCATTTAGCCTGTTTGAATGAGAATTTATATGATACTCTACTAAGAAAAGGTAAATTGGGGCGCATGTGAAAGAAAGAAAAATAACTGTAATAAGATTCAAATCTATTTATTTCTGTTTGAATCACTTGATTTTAGACGGAGTCGCTTGTTATAGCTATCATTTTTGCTGCCTTCAGGGCTTGAACTGCAACCCATCTTTTGTAAGCTTTGTATGCTTTCACTATGATCATTGTTAACAACATGCCAAAAATAGCGTACAATAATGTTCCCTGTTCAATATTCATACTATTATTGTTTTCAAGATGGTTTAGTATTAGCACTTGAGGGTCTCCTGAGTTATCGACCTTTTTGGAGTTGAAGAGACCCATAATTACGATTGGATAATTCTTCTAACTAATTGATTACGCTCTCCTCTCTGTTGGTTGTGCTAGTATAAAAAAAAAATTGTACCTGGTTCGATGCCGTCATCAGTTGGTTTATTGTCGATCCACCTTGCGCCGTTAATTCGCTGCTGTCCTCTTCTCGGGAGTGGGGGAGGAGCTCTCTGCTTTCACCAGATCCTTCTGGAGGTGTCCAACTCGAAGGCCATTTTTGAAGACTATTGTTTAACTTGTATTTGCTATTTATCTTGGCTGGTCAGGTGGCTCCTTTCGGCTTCACGATTTCACTGTGTCTACAATTCTTGATTTTACTGAAACGGCTTCACTAGTTTCCGATGGGGTTTAATCCTTCACCATCTTGGCGATTTTCACTTAATGTTTCTTTACTTAATTGATTCGCACTCGCATTGCATTCGGTCGGTTCAAAAATTCATTTGGCGGGTTTTTCTTCACTAGAATGATTCACATTCACACCCGGTTGGTTCAAGAATTCATTTGGCGGGTTTTTCTTCACTAAAATGATTCACATTCACACCGCACCCGGTTCAAAAATTCACTTGGCTACTTCTTCGTCGATAGTTCTTCAATAGTAGCCAGTCGGGTCTAAGATCTGCGTTTTAAGTCCGTTTTAACACGCGGTTCACTGATGGTGGAGCTCGGCTACTGGTTCCAGTAACCATGGCTATAACTACTTACGCACTTGTACTTACATCCGAAGTGGCTCGGTGTCACGGTCGCTATATCGTGGTATAATTAAAACAAGAACAATATAATCGTATGGTTAGGACAAGAATGAATCTTTATTTCTAGTTTTCCTTACACGAAAGTTCCTTACGGCTAGATTTGTACATAATTAACATAAGGTCGAGCGAGAAAGAGACAAATGTACTCTCGCTGTGCGCTGTGCCTTTGGGTTCATTTGCTGGCACTTGGTGCGCAGATGTGTGTTACTAGTTTGCATGGAAAGCAGAAATCGAACCATAGCAAGGTCGGTAATGGTTAACATATGGAGCTTAGTGAGTCATGTCGCTTTGCGCTAGAGGCGCTCGGGACTTTTCACGTTACAAATAATGTGTATGGATTCGGGGAAGGAAAGTATGTCACATTGGGTGGTTTATGACATGGAAATGGGAGAATGGATGAATCGGTGTTTTATAGGAAAACATATGGTCTAATGTGGGAATGAGGATATCGGCACAGCACAAAGGAATAATTCCAGGCCAAATCAGCATACTTTGACGCGAACCTCTTCGATTTTATTGAAACTTTTTACATTATACATATGATGGAAGTTACACAAAATAATAATATACATTATCATATGACCAGTGATTTTTTTAAAAGGTCGTATTCATAAAAATTGATTTCAAAAAATCGTAACTCAAAAGTCAGATGTCTGATTAAAATATGATGTTTTAAAAACTTGGAACATTAATGAATTCACGCTTAACTTTTCAATAGGATCTATCTGTTTTGATCGGTTCTCTTTTTCGACTTTCTCTATAGATAATAAACTGTCTGACTTAGCGGTATTTTTGTCAGATAGTTTGATAAACGATGTTCTGTTTTAAAATCCAGAACGTTGAACACATCAGGAAACACTTTTACCGCTGAGTTATTAACGGTGGAGAATGTCGATGAAGAGAATCGATAAAAACAGATAAGTCCTATTGAAAGGTAAGTGTGAATTATTTAGCAAAAATAATATCTTAAATGTTTTAAAACAATCTTACTCAAAAAAATAATTTAATATTGAAAACTTGTACAGGGTTTTCCATTTCGGGCTTCCGAATATATACAGCCCTGCGCTGACAACCGTTTGACATAGCTGTCAACCAAAGCGTCATATCGTTAGTTGAATGTCTGCCATTTTACAATATGGATCGTTTTAGCATCGCACAACGTGTTAATTTTGTTAAATTATACTATAAAAATGATGAAAAACCGGAAAATGTTTTCGAGCATTACGGACGGATTTTGGTCGTCATGGACGGCCTACAGAGCACACAATCGCTAATGTAGTGCGTAAATTCGAACAAACTGGATCCGTAGCGGATATTGTGAAACCTGTGCATCATCGTAATGTGCGTTCGGCCGAAAATATTGCTGCTGTTGCTGCCAGTGTGGAGGATGACCCGAATGTTTCGATTCCACGGCGTGCTCAGCAATTGGGCTTGTCAAACACATCATTGTGGCGAATTTTGCATTTGGACTTGCACCTACATCCATATAAAGTCCAACTGGTACAAAAATTAGAGCGTGGTGACCATGGAATGCGTCGGGCATACGTCGATTGGGTGAACGAACAACAGCAGCAAAATGCTGAATTTTCGCATCAAATTTTCTTCAGCGATGAGGCACATTTCGAGCTCGGTGGCTATGTGAACACCCAAAATTTCCGTATGTGGGGATCAGAAAATCCACTCGTGATTGTTGAGAGGCCATTGCATCCGCCAAAAGTCACTGTTTGGTGCGCATTATGGTCTGGTGGAGTCATCGGGCCGTATTTCTTTGAAAATGAGGACGGCGAGACGGTAACTGTGAATGGTGAGCGCTATGGCCGCATGTTAATGGTTTTTTTTTTGCCACAAATTGAAGATATGGATACGGATGACATGTGGTTTCAGCAGGACGGCGCCACGTGCCACACAACACGACCGAACATGGCCATATTGCGAACGAAATTGAGGGACGCATAATTTCGCGTTTCGATGATGCCAATTGGCCGTCCAGATCATGCGTTTTGTACCCGCTAGACTTTTTTTTTGTGGGGTTATGCGAAAGACCGTGTCTATGCCAACTCTCCGCAAACTCTTGAACATTTGAAAGACAACATTCGTGAAGTTATGACCGAGATACCGCCTCATATGTGCCGAAAAGTCATCAAAAATTACCTGTTCCGGATCAAGGTGTGCGAGGAAGCCCTAGGTGGACATTTGAATGATGTTTTATTTCACACATAATGGAATAAACCAAACTTTAATTTGAAATAAAAGTTTCATCGAAATTCGAATTCTAAGTGTGTTTTATTTCAATTTACTTTCGGAATTTAAAGTTGGAAAACCCTGTATATCTTAAAACAAACCTCCTTCGGTAATTTTTAGTATATTTTTATTGGAAACCCCTTACTATTTAACAAAGTTTGACGTACAGTGGTGCCATGACAAACTTATTAAAATAAAGATATGAATTTTTGGAAATTTATGAAATTTCAATACTTTGTGAAATAGCAACCAAACAACACAAAGCAACACAACAAATTTAATCTACATGTGATTCTACATGAACGAATATACATAAAGTTTTATCCTATAACTTCACTGTTCTCGAGATATAACCATTTTTTATAGTGAAAATAATGTTAGTGAAATCTCTACACCATGTTGGAACCTTAATCGTAATTTACAACAGCAATATGCATTTTCTAATATTTGACGAGCATTATTTTAATTATATTAAACTGGTTATA
Source organism: Toxorhynchites rutilus septentrionalis (assembly GCF_029784135.1). Classification (NCBI taxonomy): domain Eukaryota; kingdom Metazoa; phylum Arthropoda; class Insecta; order Diptera; family Culicidae; genus Toxorhynchites; species Toxorhynchites rutilus. The sequence continues at coordinate 230,762,807 of NC_073746.1, forward strand.
TCTCGATAAACTAACACGTCTTTTTGATAAGCCAATTAAACGAGAGAGTTTAACACAAGCGAATCAGAGAAAATATTCAACATGAGTAGTCTCTATTCATCTACTTTTCCGAAACCAATGGAACCATGATGGAAGACCAATTTTCTGTTGAACATCAACCGTTGGAACAATCGTATACTTACCATGTGATGAAATCCAATTCAGGTTAGTTGAGTCATTATAATATTAGGTTGGGGAAAAAGTAATCCTCTATTTTTTGGTGAAATTCAAAACTATTTTTAAAATGCCGTCAGTGGAACAAATTTATTCCAATTTCAGCTGTATATTCAGGAAAAATCACTTTAAAATCAGCACTAAAGAGGTACACAAACCACCATGTTTGCCGAAAAAAAGCTAAGATCTGCATTTACCGTATTGTACTAAAAAGTATTTTGAAAATTTAAAAATATTTATTAAAAATTAACAAAAAAAATTGCATATATTTTATTGTTACAGTATCGTTACAGTTACCATTCACAATTTCAGCGGCCTAGCTTGCATTTTCGGCTTTATGAAAAAAAGTGTCTAAAATATACCGAATTTTCTCTTTGTTGACCTCCATCGTTAACACGCAGTAACCCACAACTGAATGGAACAAAAAATAACAGATAAATATTTTTTTAGTGTGAAATATCACCTTTACAGCGAGCATAAACTTGAAATTGTCTGATTGATATTACGCGAGATATTGATCACTAAAGCCAGCTACCGAGAAAATAATGGATTACTTTTACCCCAGTCTAATTTGTCACAAACGAAATTGTTATGAAGGAATTAAAACAGACATAACTGCAATATACCTCAATTGAAAAAAACGAAATTGCGAAAAAAAATTTCGTATCGATTAGATATTTAATAGAATTTTATCACAACACGGGATAAAAGCTTTCGATTATAGCAACATTTTTATAGGAAAGTATCATGGTGTTATGAATAGGGGAAACTTTTTCGAACAAAAGTGAGGGTGGATGTATAAATGTGTTATACTAACAGAGTAATTTGAGGGAGAATCATGGTAGTGCTTTCGGTTTGGCTGAGAAAAGCTCATGATACACACTAATGAAATCGAACAGTGTGATACGACAATTATACTGATTGAAACTGTAATATCTGTCCGATTGTGGTACATATTGTAGATTTCAAAACGTTAAAGTCCTTCCTAAGGTTATCGTAATGCATCGAAATCCGGACAATTGAGGGCTTGCAATGATAACTCCAACTGCTTAAAAAATATCGATAACTATTGAAATAAATATTTCTTTCTAAGTTGCATTGAGGTGACCATTAAAAAATGGGTTTTTTGCTCTAAATTTTACATTTCAAATTCTACATCGAAATTATCTTTTTACGACTTTTAGAGCTTATGAAGTCCAACATTTTTCGAGTCTACCCAAGCTCAAGTTCAAGCTCTCAGCTCTCTTATGAAGTCCAACATTGTTCGATGCAGAGCTTGTCAATATCTCGATCCTACTGAATGTTGATGAGTTTTCACCCAAAAACTCATGATTTCAATTTCAAAAATAACATAGTTTTGAAAATCTCACATTATGTAGAGTCAAATATGCTCTTTCAAATGCCGCCAACAAACTTTTTTTTATGTTTGAAGAGTGCATTTTTTTGGGAAGAAAAATCAATAACTTTTGGTAGATTTGAGATATTGACAAGATGTTGTATTAGTGAGCTCTAAAAGTCTCTAGAAAACAGTTTGCATGTACAATTTGAAATATACAAGATAGAGCCAAAAAACACTTTTTATCATGGTGGTCCTAACGTAACTTAGAAAAAAGCGTTATATAAGTTATTGCAAGAGATAGAAAAAACATTGTTCTACAAGTATGTCTCAAATAACTGGGGCTACAATACTGCCGAACTATGTTTACATCTATCTATAAAGATAAGAATTCATCGACAATTTTGGTCACCCCATTTTTAACAATATAAAAATGTAACAACTTTGTATTGTTAAAAATGGGGTGACCAAAATTGTCGATGAATTCTTATCTTTATAGATAGATGTAAACATAGTTCGGCAGTATTGTAGCCCCAGTTATTTGAGACATCTTTGTAGAACAATGTTTTTTCTATCTCTTGCAATAACTTATATAGCGCTTTTGTAACAACTTTGTCCGGTGTTCGGGTGTTCGGGTTCGATTCCCGTTCTGGTCGATGGAATTTTTCGTCAAAGAAATTTCCTCCGACTTGCACTGTGATCACGCGTATTCTAGAACTTGCCACTCAAAATGCATTCAAGGTGTGTTATTTGGCATAGAAATCTCAACTAAGTACTAATAAAAATGACGCAAGTAATACTACGTTGAGACGGCGAAGTTCCTCTAGGAACGTTAGTGCCATTGAAGAAGAAGAAGAACAACTTTGTCCAAGCCAGTGTTTGGTTAGAGAATAACTGTCGGGCTTAAAATGCTAATTTCCACTTGAATCCATCTCCTGAACTATTGTGCAATTGGGTCGAGTACATTGAAAAAACCTTTAAACTCCCAATTGCCCCCAATTCCGCACAATCGAAAAATTTTGAGCAATTGTCAAGTGGGAATGGAAGGGCGCCAAAGTGATTCGGGATGCTACAGACATGTGAAAAAAAAATGACCGCTGTGGTTGACCATCATAAAGCCCAAACTACGATGGAGGTTATCCGGAGAAAAGTAAGAAATTTCTTAACTGTAACAGAGTAATGTTTCGAATATTTTTTTCTAAAAAAAAGCAATAAATTATCTGTATTTTGATATAAAAATTTTTTTTGTACTTTTAACCAATCCCGAGATACTACTGGTTTTGTGAATTCGGATTCGAAATGAATCTAGCTGATACACGGGAAATAAAAAAACTACCTCCGAAACGTTGAACAACATGATGTTTATTACAACTATATTCCTTCATAACATCGATATATCTATCGAAACAGGTGCTGAGCGCTTCGCCTCCACTTAACACTTAAAATTGCTTTCGTTAAAAATACACTCCTTCTGACTAGTCATAGAGATTGACGCGAGTGTTGTTGTGCCTGTGGGCGAAATTCGTTACTTCGATTGATCCGAAGAAACATTTGAGATGTATTATTCAAAAACAATGTTTCACGATTACTTAAACATTACCCTTTTACAACACCGTTATCGTACTATGTTTAACATATTTCCTCTTGGGGCGATTCTCATTGTCACAGAGACCCTACCGGTTTGCGCCGAATGTTTTAATTTAGTTTATAACGTTTACAACTAAGCCGATCCTGCGGTGTTCGTTCCGATTGCTCTTGGTTTACGGGTTTCGTTTCTTACCTAATCCCTAATACTATCTGTGTATAAAGTAGTGGTGGGGATGATTAAACTAACAAGTACAATTATGGTAACTAACAGTCGTCATCGGTGATTTCGTAGCTTCCACGAAAGTCACTCAGAGGTGTAACCTGTGTGCTGGAGGGAGTCAACAGTGGAGCTCCCTGCAACGAGATGGCCATCGGTAGCGCCGAAGGAGTACACAAACTGATGGTTCCTCGGGCATCAGTGACCGAGCGGAATCTGGAGGGACGACCCGATCTGCAAGGAATAAAGTAGGCATGAATTAGACAAAAATGTAGCACAGCTCAGAATATTATACCTTTCGCATCGGCAACGCAGCAACCGGATGAATGCCGCTCGAAAAGTCTTGTTGAAGATTGTGTAGATAATTGGATTTATGGTTGAGGAGACGTACCCCAGCCATAGACAGATATTGACGATGTGTTCAGGTACGTTGAGCTCTGGCCATGCGGCGAAGATGATGTTCAGGATGAAGAACGGTGCCCAACAGAAGACGAACGTGAAGAACACCAGTCCAAGAACCTGAAAGAGGAACAGATCAGTTTGTTAAATTATAGAACAACTGTAATACGAAAGCATGATCGAGAAAGTCTTCGGCTCATCGACGCCCAACCAAGCGTTGAGACGCGTTCAACGTGAAAATGAATTCAACACTTTCGTCGCCCCGTCACACAGATATGGGTGACACTTTCCTCGTTCAAATTGATATTTTTAAAAGAAATATGATAGAATAGGCACTTAAATGTAACTATAGGATGGGCAGAAAAATAATAAAATCGTAACCATTTTATTATAATGTTTATACTATACTGTTATTAATTTACAGTACGGATGGTTTGTACTACAGTTTTTTTGCGAAAATCATATGATATGACTTTGGCGTGCGTAATTGTTGTCAATTCGTCTTCAAATTACGAAAAATGTTGCTAGATCACGTAAAAGTTGTCTACTAAGTTTGATCTTCATTTAATAATTTATTCACAAGTTGAGCCTTGCAAGAAACTCAAAAACGTCGCGTTGGGCGACGAACGTGTTAAACAAACTCAATATTATGATAATTGAATTATTTTGAATTTAACGATTGTGATTCGCAGTGATGATACTTTAATTGCTATTTTTCCATTTAAATTTGAATGAGCTTCACAGAAACTATTCGAAAAATACGAAAATAGTTCCAAAACTCATATCACCATGAACATCGACTGTTGTGCCGGCAAATATTTTATTGGTTACCACCTAATTATCGAAAATGCATCATGCTACCCTTGGCATTAACATTACTGTTCCCCCAACAACTCACCAGAATATTATCACACGATTCGATAAATTATTTAGGATCTTAAATCAAACCGGTAGATAACAAGAATATTCATATTCCATCCATTTCGCAACAAATGATGGCACAAAAGTACGCACCGTTTTCAAAATCTCTTGTAGACCAATCGCAGTCGCTTGTACGAGGTAAAGGAGGGATTCGACCTATTCAACATGATACATGCTACAAGTAAACCGTAAACAACAATGGATATGATACTTGCGCGATTTTTTAAATTTAGTTTTCACCTTAGCCACTACATAGTAGTGTGCGATCGCGCACTACTCCAACATATGTCTTGATGTTATTGTTTTTATAATCAATAATTTTGTTGCTCCATTATTCTGGTGAATTATGATAATCGTCAATAAATGACGTAGTTGCCCCAACTTTGTCGTGCTACACACGCCGCACCGATACGCAAGCCATTGGATAAGGGCAACATCGCTCAACAATACCAATAATGTCGAAAAATGATACACTCCAATAAACAAGAAGCATTGACTTGTAGCATGCATCAAATCGAATAGGTGGAATCCCGCCTTAAGACAACTTAATTCCAGTTGTCAACTGGAAGCTATCCAAATTGCCCAAAAGTTGCTAGAGTGGTACCAGTTTTCAAAGCCGGCGAATCCTCTAATTCAAGCAACTATCGACCGATTTCAACGCTTTCTGTTTTCAACAAAATTTTTGAGAAATTGCTCGTGAATCGATTACTCGATTTCTTGAATTAAAATAATGTTCTCTGGAACGAACGAAAACGACCTAGCTATCCTTAGTGAATATTTCCGGACAAACTTGCTATCACTCAATTTAAAAAAAACTAAATACATGCTCTTTCACTCGCCAAGGAAAGAAAATATTAATTGTTCAGACCCTAAAATTTCAAAAATAAATATCGACAAGGTCCCAAGCTTCAAATACCTTGGTGTCCACCTAGACTCTAACTTATCCTGGCCATACCATATCAATTATTTACAAAATAAGATTTCTTCGCTGCGCGGTGTTTTGAAAAGAGTGTCCTCTTTTGTGCCCCAAAAAGCCTTAATCAATTTCTATTTTGCATGCATACATTCACAATTACAATTACAATTTTAGTATGGGGGCATGCATGCGAAACAAGGCTCAAGAGATTGCAAGTATTGAAAAATCGATGTTTGAAAATAATCTACAGGCCACCGAGTCTACATCCTACTCTGAAGTTGTATTCAAGAGACTTTCACTTTATATTGCCCCTCATCGGGCTGCGCGATTTTGAGGTTAGTAAATTCGTACACAGTGTGATACATTCAAATAATAGTCACCATAACATATTAATACCTACTGTAAACCATGGACATGAAACACGGCAGCCTCAGAATTTAATGCGTAGTCAAGCAGCAATCGTGTATTGGTCAAAAGCGTATTCTGTATTATGGACCGTCTCGCTTTAACGTATTACCACTTGAAATGCGAATGATAACACGTCGTGACCACTTTAAAACTAAACTAAACTTTATTTCAAGTCAAAAATACATGAATTCATGATATAAAGAGCAATCAACCACAACAATACAGTGAACTCTTATGTATCTTTTATGTGTCTATTCTATCTTCTCTCAATATGATTTTGCCAGTGTAGTCACTGAATGTTTGTGTTTTTATTATTGAATATTCTCAAATATCATTTAAAATTGGATCCCTTGAAAGAAATAATATTTTCACTGGGATCCAACTGTAAGTGTTCTAATAATATGCCGCTCGCTTCCATTCTACTAACATTTTTATTCTTTGGTTTTTTTTATATGTTTTAAATCAACTGGAGCCCAACTCCAGAAATTTCAGGTGAGAGTTTCTTCGAGGTGGGGCTGAGTGGAGGGTAAAAAAATAAAGAAAAAAGAAAGCCAAAATTCCGGGGATTGATAGCTGACAACACTTAAAACAAACTGAAATTTTTGGAGGTATTATATAATTAAATTCATTTTTTTATTCGACATGTTCAATAATCATATGATGGATCTTTTCGAGTAATTCTAAATTAAATCGTCCTAAAAATTCAGATTGAAAACATGTATTTTTGATTCGAATGAAAGTTTGTATTCCGTTTGGGTTGGAGGAAATATGAGTTTCCCACAGCAAATGGGAAATTTTTGACTCTAGCGTAACTTTTGAAAAGGGCGTATCGATTTTTGTAAGAGAAATCTATGATAACTTATATCGCAAAAACTATGAGTCGTACCGAATTAGTGTCTTAGAAGAGTTATAGAGTTTGTTTAAACGTGAAAAAAATTACACTGAAATAAAAAAAAATTACTCCTTTTTTATTTCCAAAAAAAATTAATTTGAAATATCTAAAATATGTAAAAAAAATATTTTATTTAGGATATTGCAATTTAAAATTTTATTTCGTAAATAAAAAAAGGGATTTTATTTTTTTTCTCAGTGTAATTTTTTTTTCGTTTAAACATCAATATTCTATATCTCTTTCTAAGACACTTTTTCGGTACGACTCATAGTTTTTGAGATATAAATCATCATATTCTCTTACTAAAATCGATACGCCCTTTTTAACAGTTACGCTTGAGTCAAAACATTTCCAGATGTTGTGTAAAACTCATATTTCCTCCAACCTATACGGAATACAAGCTTTCATTCGATTCAAAAATACTCATATTTTGTCACTTGTCGATTTCATTTGGAATTGCTCTTTCGTCAAATGGTTCCTAACGAAACGATTATTAAATTGTATAAAAATTAAAATTTTTCTGAATAGTATTTTTAAGCATGCTGAAGAAACACATTTTCAACACAACGATAACGATAATCATAGACGACAAACATATTCCTTCACGCCCAGCCGTCTCTTCATGAGTTGATAACAGTAATCAGATAGTTATAATTATTATTCAAACAAGTGAGAAAAATCAATCTTACAAAATAGCACCATAGAAGACAACTTTTTTTCTCAACCAGATAAAATTTCAATCGAAATAACCCTGTATCTGAAACTCACTATTCTATTAGCTTCAGGGACAATCATATTGTTTGTACGCTTTTAAGTACTGCGTCCGGAGAAAATTCTTGAGTGTTTTTGAAATCAAGTTTTAGCTTCGTTCAAAATGATCCGAACTTACAAGAAGCGATTGAGTATAAGAACTTATCAAAACTCGTCCGAAACTGTTGGAAGGGCGGTGTCGATAGTGAACAACGAAAATTATTCCATTCGTGAAGCTGCTAAAACGTTTCGCCGTACGGAAAACGGAGGACAGACCATACTTATTTAGCCAGACTAAGTATGGTCTGTCCATACTTAGTCAGCCAGAAGAAAGTGACTTATGACTTATGTTATTCAATTTGATGGCGGATGGATATCCCCATTGAAAGCGTCAGAAATCAAACAGCTGATTAAGAACTACCTTGAAGAGACAAAAAATAAACACAAGCTTTGTCAACTTTCCCGGTGATGATTGGATTTACGGATTCATGAAACGCATAAAGACAAAGCTCTCATCCCGGATGAACCAAAACATCAAGAGAAATCGCGCTAAAGTAAGCCCAGCTAACGTTAGCCATAATGCTTCTCTCATAGAAGTTTTGGTCTTTGTGGGAGAAAAACTTTGGCAATAGATTTCTCCAATCTTCTCTTGATTCCAAATTCTTATCACTCACTATTTGGTCCTGATGGAACACAACACCTCCTCTGTTGGTCAATTTTGGACATTTCCGGGCAATCGCTAGCTTCAAGCAGTCCATTTGTTAACTGTAGAGATCTGAATTTAGTGTATTGCACTAAAAAAATAATTTCAATTTTTTTTAAATAAATGATTGAAAATTAAAAAAGTAAATTTAAAAAAAAAAGATTATCGCACATTTTACTGCCACTGTATCGGTACAATTAACACCATTCACAATTTCGGCGGCCTGGCTTTTCGTCTTTTCAAAAGAAAAAGAGTGAAGTGTACCGAAATTTTCTCTTTTTTGACTTCCGTTGTTAACACCCTGTAACTCACAACTGAATGGAACAAACAAAAAACAGCAAAAAAAAATTTTTTAGTGTGAAATATCACCTTCACGCTCGAAACGAAAATTCCGATCTATTCGCTAGAGGGCTTAAAACTTTTGCAATTTCCTGAATCCTAGTGGTTAATATAACATTTCGCGCTAAAGGTCATGAGTTTAATTCTCACTCCCGATAATCTTTCTTCGGAATGGAAGTACAGCCGTAATCGGGAAACCCGGAAGTGTTTTTTTTTGTATTTTATCTCGATTTTAAAACCTATTTCACTCAATATAAAACAAATTCTATAGGTCATATTAAAATGTATCAATTTAGTTCATACTAAGATGCTAACATGTGTTCAGAAAAAATATAGAACTATTTATTCTTCGTTATTTTGTACGGATATGCGACGACCAAGCCGACATGCCAGACGCAAGCCTATTCTGGTTATTGCTACCCAATTACACCAATTTTTCAACAATCCGGTGTTTTCGATGAGGTTTCTCTTCATGCCAAAACTCCACTATTGATGTAACTGCGTGACTATCACTTATTCCCGGAGATGAAACAGGCGTTCGGCGGTCAACGGTTCGATAACACTGAAGAAATTCGTGACGCAGTTTCATCGTACTTCAAAAAGTTAGACGCTACGCACTTCGCGCTTGGAATAGAAAAACTCGTGCCACGCTATGAAAAATGCCTCGAACGTTACGGCAATTATGTAGAAAAATAGAAAATAAAACGTAGATTACGAAAATCACCTTGTTTTTTGTCCTAACTTTATTTTTCCGCGATTTCTGAGGCACTGAAACTTATTTTTTGAACGATCCTCGTATATAAAGTTATTCAAATTCGTTCATCAGTCGAACAATGTTCCATATAGAGTGAATAACAGTATACCACAATGGACTGCAACAAAATATTCTCGTGTTGTAGACCGTTTTCGAGAAACGGTAAGAAATGTTCATCTGAGAAACGTTTCTTAACTGTGTTAGTGATTTAGAAATTTTAATTAATGGACAGTTACGAATCGTTCATTCTGAAAGTCGCGTAGCATTTTGTACTTCTGGTACGATTTGCGATTAAATGATCCTTTATTCCTTCTCTTGTTCATTGAATAATTTATCATCAAAGACGAAGGTAATGTTTAATTCAAACTGAAATATCTCTGTATGGGAAGGTCCTACAGGAACGATATAATAACCAAATGGAAGCTGGTTGATAAAATTAATTGATTTTGCTATTGAGTTGGTTAACAAAGCATTGTGTTAGTCCCGAAAATTTTTGAAAAACTGAGAAAAATCTGTTTCAATTTCTTCCCGTTATTGTTGCCCTCTTCACCTACACATACCAAGATGAAAATATGAACGTAAAATATTCTAATACCTGAAAGTTGTAGCTTCAAAATGATGTACATCTCATCGATATGCGTTGATTTTTCACTAAGTTACAACATGTCAAAAATCACTTAAAATTTCTGACTTCGCACTCTGTTCCTCTATTTTTTTTAGGGGAGTGTACACAGTGCAAGTTCCGGGACTATTTTTTAAAACAAATAAAAACGAGATTCTCAAAAGATTAAATATTAATTTTCTACATATAGGTCTCCTCTTTCCAGACATATTTTTAAACGTTCGTAGAGGTGTCGGAAGGCGCGTTTTAATTACTCAGCCGGTATGGAGTTCATAATATGCGCACGCGCCATATCCGTGCCAATAATCTTTCCAGGACACTTTTGTACAAAACCGCGTTCATTGTTTGCCCTGGAGGCATAAAATTTGATGGCGGCTCTCTGTTCCATAATTAAAATTGTGACGCACCAAAAAATTATCATTATCAGAATCAGCCAAAACTGATAACTGATAACTGAATTGAGATAGCGGATCATAGTAGAAAAGGTAGCTGGCCAGAAGTTGGAGGGAAGTATTTCGCCCGTTGGAGCAGATATAGTCCCTGAACTTTTTGAATGCACTTTGTAGATCGGAAAGATGATTGCATGAATTGATAGGAAATATTTTTACGCACCTATCACGATAAAGAAAATGTTATTTTTTCTGAGATATGTAATTGAATAACTGTAAAATAAAATGCGCTATCTAAACGCACCAGCCCCGTTTTGATTGGCCCGATTTATGGTTTCCCCAACACAGCCCTCAAATCCAAGGTACCTGGGGAAATTGGCATTGCAAATACATGCAAGTTGGGGAAACTTTTGTTCCCACCGACATGTGTTCCCTAACACATCCATCAAAACTAAGGTGCCTTACATTACATGGCGTTTATTCAAGTTCTTTACATACATAGGATATACGTTGAATTCAATTGAATTCGAAAATTATTTCATTCAATCAATCATTTAATCAATGCAAACAAATGATTACTTAGCCAACACTAGTTCCACGTCAAACTTGCGGTTATATCATAGATATGGCCCACCCATTTTTTGTACCCATAGCGTCCGGTTGAATCGACGAGATGTATTTGTGTTGTTGGGATTTCAATTCTACTTTGAAAACGTGTTTTGATTGAGCAACACGAGCAATATATTAAAAGTTTGTATTAAATAAGATGAAACAAGATTTTTTAATATCGCTGCGTTGTGTTTACCCACATGTCCTCAAATGTTTTCCAACGTAACTACTACCATATTTATGTATTTGGGAAAGTTGTTGCAAATTATATAACACGACAAACATATTAAAAAGGTATATTTACTATAAAAAACAACAAATTAGAAATATTGTTTATATGTTAGGCTATCAAAAAAAAGTCCTGCGGTTTTTTTTTTTTGAATTTTCATTTGTTCATAAAATTAGTTACAATCATCTGTTTTAAGTCAAATATGCGCCGTTTTGTTCGATGACTTGTTCCTAACGAGATGCCAACTTCATAATACCCCTGTTATAGAAGCTCGCTTCCTTATAGGCAAAAAACTCGGATAGCCAATTTTCACAGGCCTCTTTTGTGGCTAACTTCTGACTACCTAGCTCGTTCGCCATGGACAAAAACAGGTGGTAGTCACTTGATGCAAGGTCCGGACTATACGGCGGATGCAAAAGAACCTCCCATCCGAGCTCCCGGAGCTTCTGGCGCGTCACCAAAGAAGTGTGTGGTCTGGCGTTGTCCTGATGGAAGACAATGCGGCCTCTGTTTATCAAAGATGGCCTCTTCTTCATGAGTGCTACCTTCAACCGGTCCAGTTGTTGGCAGTACAGGTCCGAATTGAGCGTTTGGCCATAGGGAAGCAGCTCATAATAGATTATTCCTTGACAATCCCACCAAACACACAGCAGAACCTTCCTGGCCGTTAATGAGGGCTTGGCCACCGTCTGAGCCGCTTCAGCGGGCTTCTACCACGACCGTTTGCGCTTCACGTTGTCGTAAGTGACCCACTTTTCATCGCCAGTCACCATCCGCTTCAGAAACGGGTCGATTTTGTTGCGATTCAGCAGCGATTCACATGCGTCGATACAGTCAAAGATGTTTTTTTGCGTCAACGTGTGTGGCACCCATACATCGAGCTTCTTTGTGAATCCAAGCTTCTTCAAATGGTTAATAACGGTTTGATGACTTATCCCCAGCTCTTGGCCGATGCTACTGCTGCTACTATGCCGGTCTTTCGCGGCTAATTCAGCGATTTTGTCGCAATTTTCGACGACAGGCTTTCCGGAGCGTGGCGCATCTTCGACGACCTCTACACCAGAACGAAAACGTTGAAACCATCGTTGTGCGGTGGAAATGGAAACTGTATCGGGTCCATAAACTGCACAAATTTTATTGGCAGCTTGAGATGCATTTTTGCCTTTGTCATAGTAGTACTGTAAAATATGTGGGATTTTCTCTTTATTTTGCTCCATATTTGCGACACTATAACTCACGAACGACTTAACCAAACAAAACACTGTCAGGACTATATTATAGCGCGCAAAAATACCTTTCCAACAAGCTATAATATGACTCGATACAATGAATACAACTAGAATTACGCGCTTACAACGACACCTCGCGGAAATACCGCAGGACTTTTTCGACAGCATAATATTTATTATTTTTTTTCATAGATTTTTAGATAGAAATTATGAAAGATTTCTCTTACTAAAATCGATACGCTTGAGACAAAAACGTTCCCGATTGCTGTGGAAAACTCATATTTCCTCCAACCCAAACGGAATACAAACTTTCATTCGAATCAAAAATAGGGGTAGTGGGGGAAAATTGGTCATGTGGGGCAAAGTGGTCACCTGCTTGTTTGGTAGTACAGGTCGGACTCGATTATCCGGAGACTCGATTATCCGGGATTCGATTATCCGGAGTATTTTATTTTTGATTTTCGAAAATTTTGAGTAATTTGTATAATAATTCCATATTGAATAGCTAATATAGGTATCAAATGAAAGGGCTTGACTAGTAGAATGCCGACATTTATAAAAATAAAAATCCAAGATGGCGGCCACTACTAAATAGCGGATTACATATTTTCTCAGAACCCCATCAATATGGGTATCAAATGAAAGGGCTTGACTAGTAGAACACAGTTATTTAAGGAAAATGCAAATCCAAAATGGCCGCCACCACAAGATGGCGCCATATAATTTTTTTTCACAACCACATCAATATAGGCATCGAATGAAAGGGCTTGACTAGTAGAATACAGTTATTTATGAAGAATACAAATCCAAGATGGCGGCTACTACAAAATGGCGGATTACATATTTTCTCAGAACGTCATCAATATGGGTATCCAGTGAAAGGACTTGACTAGTAGAATACAGTTATTTATGAAAAATGCAAATCCAAAATGATGGCCACTACAAAATGGCGTATTACATATTTTCTCAGATTCCCAACAATATGGGTATCAAATGAAAGAGCTTGAATAGTAGAATACAGTTATTTATGAAAAATGCAAATCTAAGATGGCGGCCACTACAAAATGGCGGATTACATATTTTCTCAGAAACCCATCAATATGAGTATCAAATGAAAGGGCTGACTGATTGATCTGAAATTTGGAACATACATTTAATTCTACTGTCATTATGAAACTGCGTATTCCATGTTCTTGAGAAATTCAATTTGACAGCCGCTAAAAATGGCTTGACTTGGAGAATACACTACACTATGAACAACATAAATTCGAAAAGGTCGCCGCCACAAAATGGTCTACTATGTATTTTTTGCAATCCTCTCAATATCGGTATCAAATAAAATGATTTGACTAATAGAATACAGTATATCATCAAAATATTCCGAAGAAAGTAAGGTAAGAAATAAAAAAAAATAATTTCTTGAATATTTTTAATGTAGAGAAGTACACTAATGATACAGATAATGTACTAAAAACTAGAAAATAAAATGAGTAAGAAAAACTTTTGAAGTTAAACGGTTTAATGTACTAAAAGCTAGAAAATAATTAGACAAGTAGTCGTTAGTAGTTATAACATCCGTCCCTTCATTGATCTAGGGCAATGATGAGACTCAAATAAAATCCTGGGGTATATGATGAAACAACTGACTGTGGATAATGGAAATCCAACGTTTATTTCTTACCTAATTTCCATCGGAATATGCCCATGATGTACTGAATTCTATTAGTCAAATCATTTCATATGATACCGATATTGAGAGGATTGTGAAAAATACATAGTCGACCATTTAGTGGCGGCGACCTTTTTGAATTCATGTTGTTTATTATGTTTCGTGTTCTCTAAGTCAAATCATTCAATAATTCAATGAATAATTGTGTTCTACTGGTCAAGCCCTTTCATTTGATATATATATTGATAGAGTTCTGAGAAAATTTGTAATCCGCCATTTTGTAGCGGTCGCCATCATTGATTTACATTTTCCATAAATAATTTTGTTCTACTGGTCAAGCCCTTTCACTCGATACCCATATTGATGGGGTTTTGGGAAAACCCATATTGATGGGATTTTGAGAAAATATATACATAATCCGCCATTTTGTAGCGGCCGCCATCTTGGATTTTCAAGATCATGGAATACGCAGTTTTATAATGATACCAGAGATAAAGATGTGTCCAAATTTCAGATCAAACGGTCAACAGAAAGGGGGTTAAATTTCTATTAATGTGGTACAGCGCTACATACAAAGTTACAAAGTTACAAAGTCACAAACATACAAACGGGTCAACCTAGATAAAACCGTTTAATAAAAAAGTGAAATTCATAATTATATTTCGTTTACCGAGAGAAAATTCGTTTTTTATGACCCGATTATCCGAAGGATTCGATTATCCGGAGTGAAAAAAAAATCAATACTTCGGATAATCGAGTCCGACCTGTGTAACTATTGACTATAGATGCCGTATTGATAGTCACCTTATGTTTGAAGAATTTAATGACTTTTGATTAACCCTGTACTTCAGTAGAGCTGTCGCAGGTCATAATATAAATAAAAACATAAATTGCTCTCTCGATAGCCATTCGGCCGTAGTTCTGTGCGTATGATATCCAAGGAATTTCTCGTGAAATTTAGTTCATTCAATCTGATATATTGGACAAATCATCAGTTTGGACGACTGTTCACATATTCTAGGGGAGGTGAACAGATATTTTGTTTAATCTAAGCGATTAATTAGCGTAGAAATGACTTTGATGTTTGGGGGCAAAGTGGTCATAGGAGAATAACAGCTTACAATGTTCTGTTTACTAAAGCTGATATACCGCGAGTAATTTGAATTGTCATAATAAAAACCGTTTGCTATCTTGAACAACAATGAGTTGAACTAGAATATTCTTCGAGAAACAAGAATTGAAGCGGTATGTGGGCGCTGGGAATGGGCATATCCCTTAGGGTGACCACTTTGCCCCCACTTCCCCTACTCATGTTTTGTCATTGGTCGATTTCATTTGGAATTGCTCAAAGTGTTTATGCATGATTGAATAACACGCATTGTTCATATTATACTTTATCAAAGGTAGATAATGGCGGTATTGATGCAAATATAAAATCGCATATGACAGTGTGTGTGTGTGTGTGTGTGGGTGTGTGGCTAATGTATTAGCTATATGTATAGACGGAGAAGAATGTTCGCAATGAATACTGAGTACACTACGCTCATTGGCAATAAAGACACCTATTTCTATATATTAGGCTGTCAAAAAAGTCCTGCGGTATTTCCGCGAGGTGTCGTTGTAAGCGCGTAGTTTTAGTTGTATTCATTGTATCGAGTCATATTATAGCTTGTTGGAAAGGTATTTTTGCGCGCTATAATATAGTCCTGGATAGTGTTTTGTTTGGTTAAGTCGTTCGTGAGTTATAGTGTCGCAAATATGGAGCAAAATAAAGAGAAAATCCGACATATTTTACAGTACTACTATGACAAAGGCAAAAATGCATCTCAAGCTGCCAATAAAATTTGTGCAGTTTATGGACCCGATACAGTTTCCATTTCCACCGCACAACGATGGTTTCAACGTTTTCGTTTTGGTGTAGAGGTCGTCGAAGATGCGCCACGCTCCGGAAGGCCTGTCGTCGAAAATTGCGACAATATCGCTGAATTAGCCGAGAAAGACCGGCATAGTAGCAGCCGTAGCATCGGCCAAGAGCTGGGGATGAGTCATCAAACCGTTATTAACCATTTGAAGAAGCTTGGATTCACAAAGAAGTTCGATGTATGGGTGCCACACACGTTGACGCAAAAAAACATCTTTGACCGTATCGACGCATGTGAATCGCCGCTGAATCGCAACAAAATCGACCCGTTTCTGAAGCGGATAGTGACTGGCGATGAAAAGTGGGTCACTTACGACAACGTGAAGCGCAAACGGTCGTGGTAGAAGCCCGCTGAAGCGGCTCAGACGGTGGCCAAGCCCTCATTAACGGCCAGGAAGGTTCTGCTGTGTGTTTGGTGGGATTGTCAAGGAATAATCTATTATGAGCTGCTTCCCTATGGCCAAACGCTCAATTCGGACCTGTACTGCCAACAACTGGACCGGTTGAAGGTAGCACTCATGAAGAAGAGGCCATCTTTGATAAACAGAGGCCGCATTGTCTTCCATCAGGACAACGCCAGGCCACACACTTCTTTGGTGACGCGCCAGAAGCTCCGGGAGCTCGGATGGGAGGTTCTTTTGCATCCGCCGTATAGTCCGGACCTTGCACCAAGTGACTACCACCTGTTTTTGTCCATGGCGAACGAGCTAGGTAGTCAGAAGTTAGCCACAAAAGAGGCCTGTGAAAATTGGCTATCCGAGTTTTTTGCCAATAAGGAAGCGAGCTTCTATAACAGGGGTATTATGAAATTGGCATCTCGTTGGGAACAAGTCATCGAACAAAACGGCGCATATTTGACTTAAAACAGATGATTGTAAGTAATTTTATGAACAAATGAAAATTCAAAAAAAAATACCGCAGGACTTTTTTGACAGCCTAATATATAGCCAACTAGGGTATTGCTATCGCGAGAACAAGAATAAATCATGAATCAACCATCTTCAGCTGCTTCTAAAACCCGTATTGACCGTCGGCACTTTCCAATGCGAGAAAACTTTCTATTAATGAGTTATTTCTAAAATTTCTATGTATTCTAAAACAATACCCAAAGTTATAAACTAGCAATTTGAAATTCAGTAATTCCGTACTTCTATGTCAACAACGCGCTCGTGGTGCTACCTAGACAGCTGCTATGACAGCTAGCTAGATCCGACCAAAACGTCACTTGACCATCCTGAGACTTGATGAAGCGTAAAATCCGCGATTTATACGCTCCATTTTGTCTATATCCGAATGTATAGTCTCACTCGACACAAAAGCTATGGTTTTCTAAACCCAACTACAGAGCACTTGCTAAATAATATTTTTTCAAACTTATATGCAAACAAATATTTAAATTTGACAGGAACTTCTTTCCAAGAAAAAGATTTATACACCCTAGTCTAGCGGTTAACCTGAAATCTGTCTTTACACGAGTTTCATTGTCCATATTAATGTGCATCTTTTGAGTTTTGTCAGCACACGGCCCCAGATTTTCTTCTTTTTAAGAATCTGGTTCTATTTCGGTGGTATCCATGTATTTTTAAATCACTCGCTATACGCTGCTTTCGGGAAAATCCAACAATTTCGCAAGCTGATGAACAGACGATGTTCGATTCTGCATTTTTATCATTCTTAAGAATCAAAACTCTATTAACACTCCTATACTCGCGCATTGGTCTGTCAGACCGAGAAATCAATAATTCGTTCATTTCTCAGAAAATATCAACACTACGACTTTGCGATTCTATCTAGCTTTGTTATTAGACGTTCGTCATCGTTTAGCGTATCGCATGTGTTGGTACAAAGGGAACGTGTGCCACTTTTTAACACTTTCGGTCTGACACACCGACGCGAGTATAGGAGTAACTTTTTTGGACAAGTGCCTTTTTTCATATTATAGAATATTGTTGAATGAAATGTAAAAATTAATGTTAGTGGCGTGGAATATTTATTGAATATAATGCATAAGGTCATTATCGGACTATTCTTATTTGATTTCAGTCCCTTTAGTCCCTTTTGTAACAGGATTGAACGAATTTTACTATTCGTCGTTAGATTCATATGTTCAAAAGCAAAATATAAATGTTTGACTTTCGTATAGTTATTCGCTAAATATAATGGTCATACATATACACACTTGTGAAAGAATTTCACTTGTGGAATAATTGTAAACAGTAAACTATAAACTAATCGGTGGTTTATAATAATGTTTAACAGTTACAGTTTCGAGGATTTTGTTTTTATAATGAACAATATCGACAAGAAAACAAGAAAAAGAAAAGGAAGTTCCTAGAAATCCTTTTATATCATCTTTTTATGCCCCATCTAAAAAAAAGCATTAATTCTTAATTTACCAAGAATACAGCATATAAGAATATTAGAAATATGCAAACTTTATATTCCAAAATCTTTATCATCTGATAATTATCTAAAAGGTCGTTATACATTCTTCTCTTCGATAAAAGACCCGAAAAACACGCAACAACTGCATGAAATGTAAAAAATATGTTTGTTTCGAGCATGCAGTTATGCGATGTTCTTATTCTTACTCCAATGAAACCACAATCTATTAATACGCTTTTATGTTATTTTATAGCTCCTTATACTTCCATGAATTATATTCAGTTGCTTACTTTTTATTAATAAGAGTGAAAAATTCGAATTTCGTTATTTGTGTTGGAGTGTCAAAAATTACTCTGTCTTGAGGAGGCTGATTTAGATGACTATTTAAACTTAATAAAGACGACAAAAACATATTTTTTGGAGTTTTTCATTCAATCATACCCTCTTCTTCAAATAAATCCCAACGAAGCCTGAAAAATACACAATAGCAACATTACAGAGAAGTTCAATTTTCGGTCTGTGACACCGTGCGCGAGTATACGTGTTATGATTGTGCACGCGAGTACAGGAGGGTTAAAATGTACTGATGCGGACAACTGGAGAAGCTGTAATCACAAAAAGGTGGGGCCTCATTAGTAAATAAGCTGAGCTTTATAGCTGATACAGCCCGCATGATAATTTTTCAGCAGCTTTCGGAAGAATGTGTCGGGACTATTCTTGACGCATCAAAAGTGACCATTTTGACCTTACCGTGAATATCTACAAATATGTCGCAAAAAATAATGAAGGCTGCGTGCTTCATCAATTTGGGCTCAGCCTGAATGTACCGAACAATCGACGCCTTCATGAAAATGACAACGGGTCGGCAAATTCAGCGAAATCTAATATTAACCCAACAATTAATCGCTAATGGATTTCGCTGCTTGTGAAACTTCTCGCAGCTATCTCATTAATAAATGCTCTTCCACTCTTCACTCCTGGTCAGTTAATCTTCAATAGAGCAAGCCCACCCTCAGTAAATCACATGTGTCCAACAACGGACAGTGGGTGGTCAGAGGGACCAAAAGAGAAATGGAAATGACGCCCAACCACAAAAACAAAACGACAAAATCTATCACGTGTGTACCTTGGTGGCTTTCTGCTCGGTGGCAACCGCGTTGGCCGATAAATTCGTACGCTTTTTGTTGCCCAGAAACTTCAAATTGAAATTTATGTTCGGCGTTGGCACGTTGTTGAGATGCAGCCGGAAGGAGCAGAACTTTTGCCTCCGGGTCTCACGTTCGATGCTTTCCGGAGTTTGGGTGGATCGGTCGCAGGTAGCCCCGTGCTGCGAGTGATGATGATGGGGATAATTGTGATGCCCAGGATGGCGTTGGCTCCGCTTCAGGCCGCCCCGTACCAGCGAACTTTCGACGGAATTCGCGCTGGGGGCGTGAGCAGTTGGACTTGTGCCACCGTTGCTATAGCCGCCCCCTGTCGAGTGGGGCGCTGAGATGGTGCCAATTCTAGAAGGGAGAGAAACGTACTAAATTATTTGAAATTATGATACCGGAAAGGGAAATGAATTCAATTTTTCGCAAGTGCTGCTTCCAATTATTTTAAATTGAGAAGTCAAGCAGGGAGGGGTCGCGGAGCTAAGTTTTGACTAAATACGTGAGGTCGCGAATTATTGCATACGGTGAATAAATGGAATCATTATTAGCAATCATTTAACTTTTTAATTTTCGGTAGCGATGCAAATAAGATGCTTAAATAAATTTTCGGCATGTTGAGATGCTCATAACGGAACAAACTAATTATCTTTGATGATTTGCGTTTTTTCTGGGATATGACATTACAGTGATATGTAAAGTTTTATTCTGTTAGAATCCGGAATTACTGTTCAATTTATAGCAGCGGTTGTAACTGAAATATTTCAACAGCAAATTGTTTGGATATCTGTATCTTTCGACGGTAAAAATTTCACGTTGATCCATTCTGTTTCGAATAAGTTGTGCAGGATGGAAGCCGAGAGGGTAAATTTTTGATTTTGGACACCCACATTAAAAATCCGGCATGGTCAGGTATTAAAATCGGGAAATCGCTAAAAGTGACTAAATCGACCGTGTATGATGGGCTGAAAGGTTTCCAGCAATACGCAATATGCAGCACAGGCAACGTATTTTGTTCACTTCGCATACCAAAACAACAAAAACACCTGACATTATACAAAAAATCTGCTTAATGAACGAAACTTGCCAAATTATGAGCGTTAAAGTTGCTTTTCAACCAACACGTCGTGTTGCTAGCGATATTTGTTGCTCAACAAAGGCGATAGCGATATCGTACTGCGATATCAACGAATGTCAACGAAGATCAACGAAAATGTAATGAAAAAACCCATTGGCCATAATATTGCTTATTTCATGTTCCTAGTTGTTAGTTGCTTATTGCTTCGGTGTGCGAGTCGCCCAACGTACAACTGTTGTTCAGTTGGATCAGAGGACGCATCGTTATGTAGCTTACGATCGGAAGCTGAGGTTGAGGGTATTCGGAACTATTATGGTAAACTTGGGACTCTCGGACTGCGATATCGCCAAAAAACACAACTCTAACCAAAGTATCATCCGTAGAATCCATATGCGAGAAGGTTATCGTAATTTCCGTGTATACAAGCAACCAAACAGGACGTTGAAGCAAAATATGGTTACCAATGGACGCAATCAAAAGTTGTACAACACAAGGGTTTGACGAAGTACGAAGGTTGCATGCTGATGAATGAAGAAGGATTTTGCACAGCTTCCAGGCCTGAAATATAATCAATAAGACCACTGCCAGATGACATGTCCCCAGCAAATTCAGGTTCGTTTTCGCTGATAAATTTTCCAATCAGTTCTTGGACAGAAAACCAAGGTTCTCGTTACAAACAAGACAATGGACTCGAAATGTATAGAGAAGAGTGCCTGCAGAAACACCACCTTCCGTGTGACATCAGTCACTAAGCGACCAATGTGACAATAGCATTACTGTCTGAGATTTTATTGATTATATTGAAAAAGACGTTTTACCGATGCTGAGGAATGTGAAAGAATTAATGAATATGGTAGAGGCTCCCGCAGAAGGGTAAACGCCGGTGTCTGTCGGATTTTTTGATCGTTCATATTTTCTCCCAAAAATCCACAGCATCACTACAGTCAATTGCAGAAATCAATATTCCAAACTTGTCTGAATTCGTCGCTTTGGAATGAATCTTTGGTTCTCTGATTTTCATGAACAGTGGTAGTTTTGTTCCTTTTCGCAGAATATTATACCCGTGTTTTTTTTATTTTTTCATTAGGGTGCTCATTTCCATTTCAGAGTGATCCAAAAATTCATTTTTTCATCCTTTTTTTCCTTATTTTTTTCGAAAATTCATAACTATTGAACTGCTGGACCGTTTCAGATGATCGACATATCAAAGATATAACAAAAGATACTAAGTTGGAGTTTCTTAGAAAAAAATCACAATTGCAAAAAAATCGGTTTTTATTTTCGTAATTATTTTTTATTTGTTTTTAATTATTTGTATTTGTTTTTTTTGTTGTTTTCGTGGCTTTGAACTAAGGGGCGTTATATATTTTTATATTTTTTCCTCCTGAAAGCTGAGTTTTTTTAAAATAACATATCCAAGAATCATAGATGTATTTTTTCGTTTTTAAGTTATAACTTTTCAAAGTCAACAGATGGTTCGAAAAATGTTTTCTCACCCTTTCTTCCAAAAATTACACTTTTCGGAAAATTGGATTCTAGTCGCATATATCTAGTCTAGTTGCATAGGAATATTGGACGAAGACTGAAAACAAGTTAAATTTGAAAAATCATAACTTAAAAACGAAAAAAGATACATCTTTGATTTTTGGATATATTAAGTAATATATTAAGTAACTACAGAACGCGAAGTGCGTAGCGTCCAACTTTTTGAAGTACGATGTAACTGCGTCACGAATTATTTCAGTGTTATCGAATTGTTGACCGCCGAACGCCTGTTTCATCACTGTACTATTGTGAAATTTTGGACCGATTAAGAACCGCGATTAAGAACAGAGGGCCAGGTTTATTGACGGAAGGAGTGTTTCTTATCCACGATAATGCGCGGCCCCATTCTGCTCGCGTAACTAAAGAGCAATTGAAAAAAAATCAAATGGACTGTGTTCGAGCATCCTCCTTACTCCCCAGACCTCGCCCCTAGCGACTATCACTTATTCCCGGTAATGAAACAGGCGTTCGGCGGTCAACGATTCGATAACACTGAAGAAATTCGTGACGCAGTTACATCGTACTTCAAAAAGTTGGACGTTACGCTCTTCGCGCTCGGAATAGAAAAACTCGCGCCACGCTATGAAAAATGCCTCGAACGTTACGGCGATTATGTAGAAAAATAGAAAATAAAACGTAGATTACGAAAATCACCTTGTTTTTTGTCTTAACTTTATTTTTTCAATGACCCTCGTACATAGTTACAACGGAATTCAAAATAAGATTTCTAATTACGAAATTCGATTGTTTGCATTTTATAGGGCTTCCCCATATCGTGGGTAAACGCACTTGCTAAATGCTGCATGCCTAAAAAGGAAAGTTGGCCGAATTGTAATGTACACATTCTTGCGGAGCGCTCTGTGGGTATTATGTAGAAAAATAGAAAATAAAACGTATATTATGAAAATCACCTTGTTTTTTGTCCTAACTTTATTTTTCCGCTATTTCTGAGGCACTGAAATTTGTTTTTTGAACGACCCTCGTATTTGAAGCTTGTCACTTAAACTTTGCATACGACATTAAGTGTCTTCTTCGCGCAACCTCTATCCAATCTCATGCGTACTTGATGTCATGCTCTGAAAAATTAAGTCAATCGCAAAATTATGTATACACCCCATGTTGGTTTGTTGTTTGAAATGAAATTGAAATGGTCACATTTCTATACCCAAACTAGCGTTTTTTTTATCCCATTTATTTATTTATTAGGCTCATTAGCATTTTAGCTGTAACAGAGCCGGGTTTTTTAATCGTGTACATGTACATATATTTATGTTTCTATAAACTGTAAATTACACAGTAGTTAGTAGTAGCCATTTAGGCGTTAAGTTTTCTGTTCCATTACATTATGGTAAATTACACAGTAGTAGCCATTTCGGCGTAAGGGTATTCTTTCTGTTCTTCCATTGTTCAGCAGACCGGACAGCGGAGACAGTTGATAGTGATCATTGTTGGGTTATTTATAGAACAGCAGCCCGATGTTTCTTGCAGAGCAGAACAGTTGTATGGATGAATCGATCTATTTTCGACCGTGGATCGATCTCCATCGCTGATGATGTTTGCGTGGACGTAGTTATTCTATAACAACACAAGGATGGTCAATTGAGGGTCCTGAGTTTGAACTCACGACCGATCGCTTAGTAAGCGAACGCGTAACCAAGTGGCTACGAAGACCCCCAAAAAAAAAGCTAGCGTTGTCAGAGAGCATTTCATTTTCAACAGAAAACATGCCATTTCGTGCCTTGAAGCGGCAAATAATGTCATCTGTCCCAAACGCTTTAAAATGTTTATATGCATGGAAGCAGATATCTTTTGCTTTTTTCATCTTTTTTGGGATTGCACCCAAAAAAAAGTCCAAACGACGACAACGGGGATCGAAACCAATGCCGGCTAGGACGCAAGACTGTTTTACACGACCACGCTACCCACATGCCTAATGATTTAGCAAATGCGTGATAATATTGCACCTGATTATAAAATGAAGTTGGAAAGTTTTTTCTAAGAGTAAAAAAGGAGCGCATGAAGGAGAGCAATATCTATCTTGGTCTGGGCCGTGCTTTTGTCAAAGTATGCGGAAAGCTTATGTGTCTTTTGTTTCGCTCGCTCGTATTTATCTTATATTGCTGTACCATGTATATTACACAAATGCTCACCAGAATTTGAGATTTTGACATTGAGAGATCATGAGAGTCATGACATTTTCTGTTATGTTATGTCTCATTTAATGTAATAAATCGGGATGACAAAACATTAGCTAACAAAATAATTTTTGGTGTACGTTCGTGTCTTCTACTCGGGAGATTTTCCATGGTTACTTCGTATTTCCATTTGTTTATGATTTTCTTTGTCGTATAGTGGATTCTTTCGAGTATAGCTGCTAATTCCTGCATTGTCTTTCCACAACCATTCATAGTTATTATCATTGTACCCGTAACTATAACTATTTCTTTCCTCTAACTTACCATTTAGATAAAAACGTTTTCAAACATCAATAAAAAACAAAAACCAACACTGCCCAAGCAATGGTTAAGTGTTGACACCAATCACTGACGAAAAAAAAACGCTAATTCGCAAAGATCTTACTTACAAGCCTAATTTGTTCGGAGAAATTTAAGATGTACACTCAATTTTGCGATGCCTTTTCAATTTTCAGGAATAAAAAAATAGCAGAAAACTTTTCGCGGAATTTTATTGCACGAACAGCTAGTTAAATGTGTGAATAATTAATATGAATCAAAAGAATCAATGTATTCAAAACATTTTATACCAAATAAATGGAAAGTATCGTCCAGTAGCATTTGTACACTCAGTTTTGCGATTGACTTTATGTGATCTTTGTTAATTGTCATAAAATATGCTCCTTTGCTTTTTTGTGAATGCAACTTCTGGTGGGAAAATGGTAATTGAAAATAATTACGACAAAAGCACAACGATTTCGGCAAAAAAAAAACATAATCGTGTGGTTTTCTAATTAAAATGAACTGCTCGATAAACAGCAATTTATCGCGTAATTACCCTGGAAAACACGATGTGTACTCAAACAAGTGAACATTTATGACGCGTGAAGCTCAAAATCAAAATATCCTACGCTACCTACAGGTCTACGTACCTACCTTTCCAGGTTGGATCCATGAAACCGCCAGGGCGCCATTCCACTAGGCGGCTGCTGCTTGCTGTTAATATTTACTCGGCTGCACCTCCTCGCTTCCACGGTACCCCTGGATGGTACCGGGCATGTGCCATCGTTCAAGGATCCACCTCCACTGCCGGATCCCGTTGAGGAGTGTTTCGTTACGGCCAATCGTCCGCCCAGTCTGTTTGGAAACAAAGCAAAATTGAGTTAAACTTTATATTTCATATTCAAATGAATTCGTTTCATTGTGTTTATTTTCAATTAAATTGTCCGAAGAACGGAGTCTAATGATGAATTGGGAGCAGTCATAACTGGTGTACGTCTTCATGGATCCAGTAGATTGCGAATGGATGTATTGTTTGTTTGCTTTTCAGGTTGTTTAAAATAATCAAAAGCTATGTTTTAAAATCAGTTAAACAGTTTTCGAATATTCATTCACGATTGGGGGACCAGTGAACTTGTTTGAAACGAGTAGCCCTTTGGGTCATATTCAGCAACCAAAAAACGTGTAGATAAATGTATCACACGCGCCTCTAAAAACCCCAGAGCGGCTACGGATTGAAACAGTAGCTACAATAACGAGACAACCCAATTCCTCAAGTAAACAACCGAAATAATTCCTGTGAATCGGTTGATAGCCCGTCATCAATGAACAAGGTAATCATTCCGCAAGTGGGAATTCAGTTATACTGAGCTCAATTTTTATTACTTGTTTCAAACTTCGTGACACAGGTGCAAACATGATGTATGCTGCTAGTGTCGATGCCCGGGAGGCACGAAATGCTTACCTTCGGA
The DNA here is from genome assembly GCF_029784135.1 of Toxorhynchites rutilus septentrionalis. NCBI lineage: Eukaryota > Metazoa > Arthropoda > Insecta > Diptera > Culicidae > Toxorhynchites > Toxorhynchites rutilus. The sequence goes on from NC_073746.1 coordinate 230,788,994, forward strand.
ACAGCTCTCCCTCCGGATGCTGTTCGAGAAAGCGAGCCTTCTTTCGCAGAAGTTGCACGGTGAGCGCATACGTAACCACCATCATCACCATGGGGATGTAGAAAGCCACCAACGAGCCGAACACGAAGAACGCTCGGTTGTTGATTACGCACTCCTTTGGGCCCGGCATTATGTTGTTCTTGTTAATAATACCTGTGAAAATCATAGAATGAAATGGAATAAATCAGTTTTGAAATGGTGGGTTTATCGTTCAACAGTAGAATCCGTTTATGTTGACATCGGAGGGAATTGATAAACGCGCCATAATAAGCGGACGTCATATAAAGCATTTTGTGAAAAAAATGTCAGCCATCATTACCGGTCATAATTTAATAAAAATGGATCATAATAGGCGACATTCCACTGTGAGAGAAGACATTGTATGCGACTTATTTACAAAGAATTTTGATTGAAACCAACCTTCGTTGTGTAATTGCGTCATAATAAGCGGTCGATCAATATAAACGGAGTAATAAAACGGATTCTACTGTAATAGGAAAATTGGGGAGTGGTGTGCTTTATTTAAAATTAAGAATGCGATGATTTAATAACGTGATCCAGAATTCGTGAACTGTCATTATGCAAGCTCTTAATTAGCTCATGTTATCCCGTAACCGATAGGACCATATTTTCCGATAGAACTTATGGTTAATCATACATTTTTTCTACTAATACAGACGCAAGAGTGGCCTTAAGAGCTTAAATTACTATTCACTCACGAGACGCGACACGGAACTAGGACACAACCCTTATAATCCTTACAAACATTAAAAGGGTTAAAATTACCTTTTTTGTCGACCGGTTTCGGGCTCGATGTTGCCCATCTACTGGACGGTGCCCGACTTGTGGACTTGTTGTATGGCACAGAGTCAGACACCGTCCAGTAGATGGGCAACATCGAGCCCGAAACCGGTCGACAAAAAAGGTAATTTTAACCCTTTTAATGTTTGTAAGGATTATATGTGTTGTGTCCTAGTTCCGTGTCGCGTCTCGTGAGTAAATAGTGATAAATGTCCTTACGTTAGCACAACCAAAAATAAGCTTAAATTAACCTGTCGTTGATCAGATTCTCTTTGATTTTTGCAGACTTTGTACATAAGATTCTTAGTATACAAATTTTTATTGTTATATAACCAATTCTAATTGCGACTGGCTTATCCACAATTACTGTCCCTTATTCACGATATCGTAACTTGAAATCCAGCTCCCTGATTACAAAAAAAAAATTCAGGATATATGGAATACAATGTTTAAAAAACATACTCAAAAACTGAATGCGAAACGAAATCATTTACGAATTTAATCAAATCATCAAAACCATCGATTTGTGAATGTTGATATTATTTAGTATTATACCGTTACAAACCCATTGATTCGTCTGGTACTAAACATACGGGGTTATTGAGAATCACTCGAAGGATCTAAAATGAAGGAAAAATTCCACCTACGCATATGATGTGAGATTTCTTCCGACTCGCACTGAGGTCACGCGTATTCTAGAGCTTGCCACTCCAAAATACAGGGTTTTCCATTTCGGGCTTCCGAAAGTATACAGCCCTGCGCTGACAACCGTTTGACATAGCTGTCAACTAAAGCGTCATATCGTTAGTTGAATGTCTGCCATTTTACAATATGGATCATTTTAGCATCGCACAACGTGTTAATTTTGTTAAATTATACTATAAAAATGATGAAAAACCTGCAAATGTTTTTCGAGCATTACGGACGGATTTGGTTGTCATGGACGGCCTACAGAGCACACAATCGCTAATGTAGTGCGTAAATTCGAACAAACTGGATCCGTAGCTGATATTGTGAAACCTGTGCATCATCGTAATGTGCGTTCGGCCGAAAATATTGCTGCTGTTGCTGCCAGTGTGGAGGATGACCCGAATGTTTCGATTCCACGGCGTGCTCAGCAATTGGGCTTGTCAAACACATCATTGTGGCGAATTTTGCATTTGGACTTGCACCTACATCCATATAAAGTCCAACTGGTAAAAAAATTAGAGCGTGGTGACCATGGAATGCGTCGGGCATACGTCGATTGGGTGAACGAACAACAGCAGCAAAATGCTGAATTTTCGCATCAAATTTTCTTCCGCGATGAGGCACATTTCGAGCTCGGTGGCTATGTGAACACCCAAAATTTCCGTATATATGGCTCAAAAAATCCACACGTGATTGTTGAGAGGCCATTGCATCCGCCAAAAGTCACTGTTAGGTGCGCATTATGGTCTGGTGGAGTCATCGGGCCGTATTTCTTTGAAAATGAGGACGTCGAGACGGTAACTGTGAATGGTGAGCACTATGGCCGCATGTTAACCGATTTTTTTGCCACAAACTGAAGATATGGATACGTATGACATGTGGTTTCAGCAGGACGGCGCCACGTGCCACACAAGACGACCGAACATATTGCGAATGAAATTTGAGGGACGCATAATTTCGCGTTTTGGTGATGCCAATTGGCCGTCCAGATCATGCGATTTGAACCCGCTAGACTTTTTTTTGTGGGGTTATGCGAAAGACCGTGTCTATGCCAACTCTCCGCAAACTCTTGAAATTTGAAAGACAACATTCGTGAAGTTATGACCGAGATACCGCCCCATATGTGCCGAAAAGTAATCGAAAATTACCTGTTCCGGATCAAGGTGTGCGAGGAAGCCCTAGGTGGACATTTGAATGATGTTGTATTTCACACATAATGGCATAAACCAAACTTTAATTTGAAATAAAAGTTTCATCGAAATTCGAATTCTAAGTGTGTTTTATTTCAATTTACTTTCGGAATTTAAAGTTGGAAAACCCTGTACATTCAAGACGTGTTATTCGACATAGAAATCTCAACTAAGTATTATTAATAAAAATGATGCATGTAATACCTACATTGAGAAGGCAGATACTCCACTGGAAACGTTAGTGCCATCCAACAAGAAAACCAAATTTGAGAAATAATTGAATATTTCAACGTTGAGGTTAATTGGCTAATTTATGTACAGTGGAGTAAAAATCGTGATATTTATGTTTATAATTGAATGCTCACCAAGAATTGTTTATAATGATATTGCTGCGAAATTTAATACAACTCCTATTTTTTGGGTGCCAAAAAACGAATTGTAGAACGGTTAGAGAACTTCATTTTGGTTGATACAAACAATCATATTAGGTTAGGGAAAAAGTTATCCATTATTTTTGGGTGAAATTCAAAACTATTTTTAATATGCTTCGGATTGTCCGATTTGGGTCAAATATGCGTCACGATTGAATGTTGTTTCTGATCATAAAGCGTATATTTTGAGGTCAAAGCTCCAAAGAATGAGTAGAACATGTAGTAGGGGAGTATGGATGTATAAATCTATGGTAATGAATCATGAAGTTGGGTATATCAAAGACAGTATTATGATTCGATTGTGAAATGGTATACAGCCATGAAACGGGCTTATGTGGAGTATTTGATCAATCCAGCCGAAAATGATAAATCGGGTAAAGTGAATCATGTTAAACGCACATAGAAAAGAAAGCGATGTTTACCTATCTGAAGAATCAAATTCTGTTTTTCTCGTTGTTGAAAAAAGATTTAATGAAACAATTATTGGAAGTTTGGAAATTGCAAACCGTGCAGAAAGTTTTGATTACAAAGTAGATTTTATAAGATTTCTTTCATATCGGAGAATAATGACGAAACTAATTGTTTTGTTCCAAATTGACCAAAATTGAGATAATGGCGTTATGATGGTGAAAATTGATTGAGATTTTTCTGTTATATATTAACTAGCTGACCCGGCAAGCTTCGTCCCGCCCAAAATTTGTTTTTTGTTATCAATACCTTCAAATATTCACGTTTTCTTACTAAGCGCAAGTTCATGAATCCAATCGCAGAATTATTCATTGTTGATCTTCTAATCGTCCCCGTTCAATTAATCTTTTACTAAAAAAATCCTACCTTCTACCAAAACTCATCATTATAATATCAGATTATTTTCAAACACAGACCCCCCCTTTTCTCCCCCTTAGAGAGGGGGATTAGTGTCTATTAACCAAAGAAACGTTTCGTGCCCCCTAAAATCTTTACATGCCAAATTAGGCTCCATTTGCTTGATTATATTTCGAGTTATGCAGCAATTAGTTTTTCATTTGTATGACAGCCCACCCTAAGAGAGGGAAAAGTATCTAACCACCATAGAATCATTTATTGCACCCTAAAATCTTCACATGCCAAGTTTTGTCTCGTTTGCTTGATTAATTCTCGAATAATGCAGAAATTCTTGTTTCATTTGTACGGCAGCCCCCCCTCAGAGAGGGGGGTTGAGTGTTTAACCACCGTGAAAACACCCATTGCGCCCTAAAACCTCCATATACCTAATTTGGTTCTACAATTCGTTTTTTGGGGTGTCTAACCACCGTGAAAACACCCATTGCGCCCTAAAACCTCCATATACCTAATTTGGTTTCGTTTGCTTCGTTAATTGGGTTTCATTTGTATGGCAGTTACCCCCCCCCCCCCTTAGAGAGGGGGTGGAGTGTCTAACCATCATAGAAACATTTATTGCATCCTGAAATTTGGTTGCATTTGCTTGGTTAATTCTCGAGTGATGTAAAAATTTGTGTTCCATTTATATGGCAGCCCCCTCTTAGAGAGGGGTGGAGTATCTAACCACTATAGAAACATTTATTGCACCCTAAAACCTCCACATGCCAAATTTCGTTCCATTTGCGTGATAAATTCTCGAGTAATGCAGAAATTTGTGTTTCATTTGCATGGCAGCCTACCTTAAGAGAGGGGGGAGGAGTATCTAACCACCGTGAAAACATTTATTGCACCCTAAAACCTTCACGTGCCAAATATGGTTTCGTTTGCTTGATTAATTCTCGAGTAATGCAGAAATTTGTGTTTCATTTGTATGGCACCCCCCCCCCCCCCTTAGAGAGTAGGGTGTAGTGTCTAACCACCATAGAAACATTTATTGCTCCCTAAAACCTCCACATGCCAAATTTCGTTCCATTTGCGTGATTAATTCTCGAGAAATGCAGAAATTTGTGTTTCATTTGTATGGCAGTCCCTCCTTAGAGAGGGGGAGGGGTCTCAAACTATCACGAAAACCTTCCCCGGCCCCAAAAACCCCTACATGCCAATTTTCATGTCTATCGGTTCAGTAGTTTCCGAGTCCACAAGAATCAGACAGACAGAAATCCATTTATATATATATATATATAAATATGTTAAAGTTGCTAAAACTTACATTATAGACCCATTAAACGTAAAAATAATAATTGTATTGATATCAACGCTGACTCAGTAATAACATTTTTTATTGAGTGGTTTTTAAAGCTGTTTCGATGAGGTTGTCTGGCATCGATGTCGAAAAAATAACGATGCTTTCACCAATACAAACAAAATCATTGCGAAAAATTGAAAAATGAAAATTAAACTTTCAGAGCACTAGCTCAAGTTTTCCGATGTGTTTCATTGTACGTTGCGACGATGAAAATTTAATTTCTTGTGAGTAATCGATTAGAGTTTGGTTGATATTACTTGAAGGGAAGTGTCGCAAATCGATCATTTTCTACACACTGACCAAGACCAAGTCGATTTTCCAAACCATTAGGGTCGCTGCTAATAAATGAGTAATGATTCCGGATTCCAAATGGCTTGGGACAGAACAGTGCAGAAGTATACAAGTACACGATGCATACTACTATGGAAAAAATAGTTAAAAAATTTGGAGCGAAAAACTTTCAACTGTACACAAATATAGTACTATCTTTCTTGTCTCATTATTTGATCAACGGAATAGGGTTGGACAGCTAATGTTTACTCAGAGAGGTTATACAGGAACTACTGCATCCTAAAACTGCGGCAATAAAACTCAATCGGTAGCCTTATATGCTCAGCAAACGTTGGCACAAGGAAACAATATTGGCTCTGTTCTATCGGCAGTATGAACCTAGTTGATAACATGCTGTGACCAGAGATAGGACATGGCTCGTGGATGGCTTCATTTTCTATTTACGCTCCAAGTAATTGCTCACCGATGTAGAATATGGTGCACAGAAGAGGTTGGTGTATATTCTTCGCCGATGAGCAATTTATCCAAGTGGTATGTTTACAACATGTTGTAAATGGATCATTTCTCTGATCGGTCGTAAAATGCTGGAAGACAGCAGCATTTTATTCCCGTGATAGGAAAAACCGGAAGATGTGTCCATCAGCAGTATGCCGCAATATGTTTCGCCCACAGAAAGCCTGAGCTGCATAAGCCCCATTTCCATTTTCGTTCCGTTCAATCCCACTAAAATAAGCTGCCAGATGCTGCTGTCGCGCGCACATACCGAAAAATGCAGAAGATTATCGTTTTTTATTCCTTCTGCTTATTGCAACGCCAGAAGTGTAAACCTACCTAAAACGGTAATAGAACTAGAGACCACCATCGCCAGCAGCCAAACGAGTGCAATTTTGATCCCTGTCAGACGCTTCGTCGAATGGTGTCTGCTCCCCAGAGGATTCCGGATTCCCAGGTAACGACCCAGGCTGATGAAGCACATGTGCAGTATACTTGCCGAGCAGGCCAGAACATCACATGTGACGTAGATGTTACACCACATTACACCGAATGGCCAATAACCTGTTAGGAGGAAATTGAAAAGATAACAGTAAGTTGGGATGTTTGTCATCTTAATCTCAAGAAAATATGCTTAAAGATGGGGTTTTCTCTCCTCACTCTATCGAACGAATTACCGAAAATTACTATTATCTCACGAGTTATTTATGCTCATATTTATTTCACAACGACCGAACGCGATGGCATACCGCGGAATAAGTTAAACATTATTGCTTCCGCACAATAAAATCGAGGCATGAATTTATGTTTCCCATATTTCCATACCCCTTCAAGTCGGCCGCCCCATTTAACTCGATCAGTGGCAGTGGATATTGACAATAGTATCGCCAATAAAATTTCATTACACTGGTAAGCGATAAAACGGAACACAAATCAAATCAAGTTCATTCCTCATCACGTCGACTGTTTGCAGAAGGTAACAACTTTCATTATTTAGCTAGGAGTGGGTTGTTTGGCCCAGTGCAGCATTTATTGTTAAGTTCTCACTTAAGTCGTTAAGTGTTAAGTCGAACGGGAATCCGTGCTCTAGATCCTGCGTTTCGATTTCACAGTTTCATTCGACACAATGTACCATTACAGCTTTAAGATGGAAAAGAACTCGAATGTAGCCTTTTTCTCGCGATATCAGTTAGCAATAGAGAAATTCCAAATAAAACCGACGAATGACAATCATGAGTATTTTTGATTCGAATGAAAGTTGGTATTTCGTTTGGGTTGGAGAATATGAGTTTTCCACAGCATTTGGGAACTTTTTGACTCAAGCGTAACTTTTTAAAAGGGCGTATCGATTTTAGTAAGAGGAATCTTTAATAATTTATATCTCAAAAACTATGAGTCGTACCGAAATAGTGTCTTACGAAAAGTTAAAGACTAGTGTTTAAACAAGAAAAAATATACACTGAGAAAAAATAGCACTCTTTTTTTATTTACGGAAAAAAACTTTAATTTACAAAATCTGAAATATGTATTTTTAATTTTTTTCTTATAAAACAGAAGTCATGTAGAAAATTCAAAAAATTATTCCACGATGGTAAAACTATGTTTGACGAACTTTGTGGAACATCGACTTTTTATGGATTTTCGAAAATTAGAATTTTTGAATGTTAACAATCAATTAATGAAAGCTCATAGCGATATTAAAGAATCCTTTTTTATCTTAATACAAACTTTTAACATATTAATCGTGTTGCACAATCAAAGCACGAACAATTTTCAAAGTAGAATTGAAATACCAACGACACAAACACACCTCGTTGGTTCAACCGGACGTTCTGGATACAAAAATAATTGAATTGCTTACGTTTTGCCTAGATTGTATCAGGTATCTTTAACCCTCCTGTACTCGCGCAAAGTTGTAACTCGTACACTAACAGTCTGCGCGTGTTTATGTTATATTGCTATTGTGTATTTCTAGGCGTTATTGGTTTTTATTTAAAGAAAAATATATAATTAAACGCAATTATTCAAGAAAATATTTTTTTCTGTAACTTTATTTAGTTTTAATGATTATTCTATTCAGTCACCTCATTGATTATCGGTCTGTCAGACCGTATGTGCGGGTATAGGAGGGTTAAGGTACCTCTGTATAATTATATAAAGTTAGGTATCTTTAAGGTTCCTCTATTAAAGTTACTCAGATTCAAACGTCGTTCATAAATCGAACAATCTTCCTTATCTCCATACAGAGATAAACGGCATGATCCGCAAATTTTCAAAGATGTATCTAAAAAGATATTGCATCCCATTAACTTAAGTTTCTCAATCACTGACACGGTTGAGAAACGTTTTGCAGATGAACATTCCTATACGTTTTTCGGAAACGGTCTACAACGCAAGAAAATATTGTTGCAGTACATTGTATTATACTGTTATTCCCTCTAAAAGAAAGATTGTTTGACTGATGAACGTTGTTTGAATTTGAGTAACTTTATATACATATACAGAGGTCCCTTATAGATACCTGACTTCAGATACAATCTAGGCATAACGTAAATAAGTTAATTATTTATCTACCCATAACGTCCGGTTGAATCAACGAAGTGTATTTGTGTTGTTGGGATTTCAATTCTACTTTAAAAACTGATCATGTTTTTATTGTTTATTAACACGAATAATGTGTTAAAAGATTGTATTGAGATAAAAAATAAGATTTTTTAATATCGCTACGTTTTGTATTAACCCACATGTCTTCAAATGTTTTTCAACGTAACTCCTAAACATATATTTTTACCATAATGGTGTATTTGGAAAAGCTATTGGAAAGTATAAGCAAATTCATAAAATTTCATGAACATGACGGTATAACACGACAAACATATTAAAAGGGCCTATTTACTATAAAAAAAGACAAAAAATTAGAAATATTTTTTTTTAATATATCGAGAATGGCTGCATTTAGAAGGATATCGATAATGAGCTTTTTCTGTTTTGAATCACATCTAAGTTCATAGTTTGTGGCTAAAATTGATTGTAAACATACAAAAATTCATAGTTTCGAAAATTCATATAAAAAGGATGTTCCACAAAGTTCGTCAAAAATAGTGTTACCATCTTGGGCTCATTTCTTGAATTTTTTACATGACTTCTATTTTATATGAAAAAATACATATTTTAGATATGACAAATTAAAGTTTTTTTCGTAAATGAAAAAAAGAGTACTAATTTTTCTCTCAGTGTATATTTTTTCTCGTTTCAACATAAATAAATACTCTATAACTCTTTCTAAAATTTTTTTTTTCGATACGACTCATAGTTTTTGAAATATAAATTATCAAAGATTTCCCTTACTAAAATCGATACGCTCTATTGAAAAGCTACGCTGGAGCAAAAAACAGGAAGTGGGTTATATCTATGGTATAACCGCAAGGGTGACGTAGGACTATCGTTGATTTAGAGATCATTTGTATGAAGTTGAATCTGAATTCATTCTGAATGAATGAATATTTGGAGAACTTCGAAAACGAGAGCGTTACGTTGGAGGCACAAGGTTTTATGCATCCAATATTGGAAACGGAAATATCCTACTGATGGGGAAGAATAATCTTCAGAAGCTATCCTGTTGATTGCGATTAATTGAAAAATCACAAAACCAAATGTATTTGGTCACAGTGTTACATGGATAGAAAACATTCAATTAAACTCTTTCACATGAATATATTTTGAAAATTCCCAAAGGAACTGGCAGATTATTTTCCAGCAATGATTAGATCTTTCCGGAACTTTCTCGATGCTGAATGGCATCCTAACGGAAAGAGTTCTGCGCGTGTATGTGTCGATCCTTCGCCGTCCACCTCCTCCAGCACGTTAGGCAACGATGTTGTCTTGTCGATGTCCTCACGAAAAATGAATGTGTCTCACTTCTTCTTCTTTCTTTGTTTTTAAGAGGCTTTAAACTTTGCAGTTCATTCGCCTCTAGCCCAGTGAAGAGCCACAATAAAACCAGACCAGAGGGGACTGGCGAAAGGGAAACCAAAAAAATCACTCATCAGATCTGTCCGCTCGACTCTCGGTTAAAGAAGAAGGTAGGAAGGGATCCTATGCTTCATAAGATATTTAATATATGCTGTAAAGAAAGGTCAATATTTACTGATCCGAGGACCAAGGCAGTAACGAAGCACAAGTGACCCAGCGAAAGGCGCGTTCCAAAACAAAAAAACAAAAAGGCCCTTCTTAGGAGGATAGGAAGGAAAGGAGTGGAAAGGATTTGGGTGGGATTAGTGGAGTGGAAGGGGGTGGGAGTGGTATGGGAAGGAAAGAGGGGAGGAGTGGGTGTGGGGTGGGGTGAAATGAAATGAAATACAGTTTGAATAGATAATAAAATATAGTGGTTTTGAATTTAATGGTATATAGTAGAGCTGAAAAATGGAGAGGTTTATTTAATGAATTTATCCTCCTTGGTGAGTGTGGCTGTAGGAATAGGAAGTTGATTAAAGTATAATGTAATGGATAGAAGATAGATGTGGGTATGAAAGTATATATTATATTATTTGTTATTTATTATTATTGAATGCGTGTATATACATGTATGAATTCCTTCCTTCCGACCCGTACATACATGTGTATACACACATAAACACGCATACATGACTGTGAAGTGGCGAACTTTCATAAGCAATTTCCAAGGTATTTAGTATTTTGATTTAGATTTTACCAAAGAAGTCGGTTTCTTTCAGAATTGCGTTTCTGAAAGAAACCGACTTCTTTGGTTTCTTGGGTCTCGTCTCTACTGAGGATATCTCGGAGACTCTGACCTATGTTGTGTCGGACTCGAGCATCTTTGGTATGTTGACATTCAAGTAAAAGATGGCTAACGGAAACCGGAGCTTCGTTGCAAGCACATTGGGGTTTTTCGGCTCTGCAGAACAAGTGTGAGTGGGTGAAGTTAGTGTGCCCAATTCGAAGACGGGTAAGGACTTGCCTTTCCCTACTATTGAGACGGTCCTCCCAAGGGAGAGTGGAATTTTTGATTTTATGAAGATGAGTGGGACGGCTGTTTATCCAACCTATGTCCCAACTTTCACGGACTTGCTGTTTTACCCAGCGGACAATGTCAGATGGAGGACAGGGCATGTCTGGGGGTTCTATTTTGCTGCCCTTGCCGGCCAGTATGTCGGCGGCTGTGTTTCCGCGGATTCCTGAGTGACCAGGAACCCAGCAGAAGGAGATGTTATTATTTGAAGCAGCCTCTTCTGTTTGCTTAATCCATGGGTGTTTGCTGTTTCCACTTAGAAGATCGTGGAGACAGCTAGCTGAGTCTGAGAATATTGTGGTAGGAAGAAACTCATGGGTGCATTCTTGGGTAGCTATTAAAAGGGCGAAAGCTTCCGCACTGAAGATGGAGCATTGCGGTGGAAGAGAAAAGCTACCAGTGTATCTACTCTCAAAGATTCCACATCCAACTCCATCGGCACTGACTGAACCATCTGTGTATACCTGGTGGTTGATTTGAAAATTGGATGCAACGAGGTTATTGAAGCAGGCTTTGACTTTTGGAGAAGGGTCTCCCGCCCGAACTGCCTTGAGAAGTTCAAGGTTAATGTTCGGCGGTTTGACGTTCCAATTTCTTCCCGTCGCAGATGAACGTTCACATATATCGGGAAGATCTTTGTTCGTGAGATTTTTGAACCATGTTTTAGCTCTATGTATTAATGGGACATTGTGGTCGCTTTCGGGGAGTGACAAGTGACGGATGGCTTTATTGGTGATGGCTTTTGTTACCAGGTGGGTGAAGGGAAGTTGCCCACTTTCTGCCATTACAGCAAGAGTAGGACTGGAGGGAAAAGCGCCAATTGCGAGCCTAATTGCTTTATTGTAAATTGGTTGAATGGTGTTTAACACCCTGTCCCCTCCACGGCTGAAGGTGCCTATTCCGTAAAGGATTTGTGGGACCAACCAAACATTTACAACATTTAGCAGCGTCTTTCTATGACCAGAGGCTAGGTTGCCTGCGATAGCCTTGATGATGTTCAGTTTCTTTCTGGTGGCTATTTTGGTCTTTTGGGAATGTGATAGGAAGTTGAGTTTCTTGTCGAAAGTAACCCCTAGTATTTTCAATGTCCTCATTGTAGGGATCGGGATTTTGTTGAGCTGAAGATAGGTTCTCCTTCTGAGAGCTTTTCCGATATGTATGTGTTTGGATTTCTCCGGGGAAATTTTAAAACCTGTTTTTAGAGCCCAGTTTTGGATGGAGTCTAAGGTTTTTTGAAGCCTCTTTCTCTGAAATAAGCCGAAGCAGCTCGTAGAGATAAGAGTGATGTCATCTGCATAGATTATGATCTTTATATGGTCCGGGATAATCTCGAATAGAGATTGCATGGCAATGTTGAAGAGGGTTGGTGAAAGTGCTGAGCCTTGTGGGAAGCCGTTTTCTGGGATTTTTAGAGAAGATTGGTGGTTGTTAATAACGGTTTTGAAAGACCGGTTTTCTAGAAAACTTTTAATGAAGAGACCTAATCTCCCACGAATCCCCCAGTCGAAAAGGCTTTTCAGCACTGGGTACCTCCATGCCCGATCGAAGGCCTTGGATAAATCCAGGGAAACAATATCAATGTGGTGTAATTTTTCAGTTGCGTCGTCTAGGATTTTTTCGATTGCTACAAGGCAATCTTCTGTACCTTTTCCCGCACGGAATGCGAATTGTCTGGGATCAATCAGCTTATTTGACTCTAGAAAAGTCGTTAAGCGTCGATTGATCATTTTTTCCAAGACTTTCCCAACACAACTTAGGAGAGTGATGGGGCGGAAATTGTCAAGAAGATGATTGTTCATGTCTGGTTTCGGGATACAGATCATTAAACCCTCTTTCCAGCAACTGGGGAGGGTTCCACTGTCCCAGACTTTGTTGAGGAGCTTCAGAAGTGCTTTTTTCCCGAGATGGGGTAGATTCTTAAGCATAGGGTAGCTGATGTCATCAGGTCCTGTGGATCCTTGTTTGACTTTGTTCAGTACCCAATCGAGCTCTTTGAGGGAGAGGTTTTTGTTGAAGTCAAATTCCACATCGGTATGAAAATCGATGGGAATTCTTTCGCATTCCGTTTTGTGGGTTAGAAAGGTTTGGTCGTAGTTTTGATTGGAGGCGGATGCAAAGAAATCTCCAAACGCCTCGGCGATGATTTTCCGGTCATTGGTGTATTGACCGTTAATTAGAAGATTATATTCTTTGCTTCTTTTCTTTCCATGAAGCCTGCCAATCTTACTCCATAACTCCTTTGTTGACGCGTTGGGATTAATTTCGCTGACGAATTTAACCCAACTGTTGTGCTTGGCTGTGTTGATAGCAGTCTTAGCTTCTTTGCGAGCCCTTTGGAACTCTGTAAGCAGAGTGGGTCTCAGTGGGCTGTCCGGATGGGCCTTTCTTAATTTGCGTAGGGCCTTACGTCGACCTTTGATCGCTGCCTTCAGCTCAGGCGACCACCATGGGACACATTTCCTGCCAGGGATGCCACTGGTTCTGGGGATGTGCACCATTGCAACTTCTAGGACAACTTTGGAGAATTCCTCGGCTGTCCAATCTCGTTTAGCGGAGAGGCGGTTTTCAATGTCAAACTGATAGCCAGCCCAGTCAGCGTATTCAAATTTCCATCTTGGCCTTGTTGAAAACTCTGGAGAAGTTTGGCCGAAGGAAGTGAAGATTGGAAAATGATCGCTTCCGCAAGTATCATCGTGGATGTTCCAAGAAAGTTTTGAAGATAGTTTGTCTGATACTATAGTGAGATCGATGGCTGAAGTAGTACCAGAATAATGGATTCTGGTGTGTTGGCCGTTGTTAAGAAGGAGAAGAGAATGGTCGGATATGAAATCCTCAATGATGGATCCTTTTCGATCGAGGTATGCACCTCCCCAGGCGTATGAGTGGGCGTTGAAATCACCCATAAGCATGATTGGGGCGGGAAGTTGGGCGAACAGATGGTCCAGTTGTCCGCGTAGAGTGTTCGGATCGGAATCATTAGTGATGTAGATGCTAACGACGGTGATTGGAGAGGGGTGTTTAATGCGCACTACCACTGCCTGAAGGTCAGTGGTAATGGGAAGAAGATCATGTGGAGTGCCATCCTTGATTGCGATTGCAACTCCGTGCTTTGAGGGGTTGAGACCCTCTTTAAAGTATGTGATGTACTTTGAAATAAATTTTTTATCGAAGTTGTTTGGAGTCATAGTTTCTTGAAGGGCTATGACTGTGGGATTAGAGTTCGAAATAAGCATTTTCAATTCTAAAATATTTTGTCGGATACTTCTGATGTTCCATTGTATCCCGAATTTCTGTGTTGGAGTGAATGTGTTGGTGTTTTTAACTCTAATTTCTAAGTCTTAATTGTGTGTATGCTTGAACTATCCAAAGAGGATTAGTTCGATGGTCCTTTACTCTTGGAAAGAGAAGCTTTCTTCGAGGTATTGATGTCGTTCTTGTTTGGTGTAGAGGTATTTGGAGAGTTTGTTGTGTGTGTGTTGTTTTTTGTGGAATGTGCCTTGTTGTTGTTGTTTTTTGTTTGATGTGTGTTGTTGTTGGTGTTGTTGTTTCTTGTTGGTGTTGTAAAGTTGTTATTTGTTGGTGGTGTAGTTCTTAGATCGTTTTTTGTTCTTTTCTTGTCTTTGTTAGTTTGGGTTTCATCTTCAGATTTTGGATCTGAATCTGAGGATGAACCTTTCGAAATTTTTCTATTGTTTTTTTTCGGGCCTTCAGAGGTATCCATAGAAATTACCGATTCACTATCGGATTCGGTTGTTGAACTTTCAGTAGACGATTCTGTCATGGTTGTGTCTATGATTGAGGGGATGCTTTCGCGACTAGAAGCGGCCGAAACGGCCGAGGCGCAGCTGCATTTGCACTTGCAGCCAGCTACTGGTTCCCGAATGTTGAGCCTGTCTTGCAAGACGCTCGAATAAGTTGGACCATTTTGGGTGTTGGAAATGATTTTTGCTTCTTTGTAAGAGATACCACGATCGATTCTTATTTTTGTGATTTCATTTTCTTTTAGCCATACGGGGCACTTCCTGCTGGAAGAGGAGTGGTTCCCTTGGCAATTAATGCATAGTGCTGGGGTATTACACAATTTAAAATTGAAATTTTTGGGGTGTTCATTGCTGCAATTTCTGCAAAGCGGATTTTCACGCTTGCATCTTTTGCTGGTGTGTCCGAAATTAAAACATTTGAAGCACTGCATTGGATTCGGATAGTAATTCCGAGTCCCAGCGCGAATGAAACCGAAATAAATGAATTCGGGAACAACGGTTCCACGAAGCGTTATGATTAGTGTAGCTGTGGGGATAATTTCTTCTCCTTCCTTTCTGGTGATTCGCTTGACATCGATCACTTTCTGATCGGAAAGCTCTTTCAGCAATTCAGTTTCGGTTATATTAATCACGTCTCTGCATGTAACCACGCATTTGCGTTGGTTTAAGGTGGGGTGGAAGATAATCTCTACAGGTGTGTTGTCAATGAGTTTATTAATTTGGAGAAGCTTACCTACTGATTCCTCGTCCCTGGTGGTAAAAATATATTGAAGGTTCTTTTTTTCGTCTCTCTGTGGTTTGGCACTGTTGAAGTTTTTGAAGTTTTTGATTGCCGACGTTATAGTTTTGCTGACTACGAAGGGGTTGGATGGGAGAGCCTTGTCTCCTGCAGCCCTCAAAAGCAGTATCTGCAGGTTGCCATTCGATGGGTCCGCTCAAAGTGGAGCGGTGGCTTCGGTTGGCTTACCTTCATAGAGGTTTGTAGCCCGGCCTCTCGGAGGCCCTGAGCTACTGGAAGCCATGTTGATTGTCGGCTACACCTTAGGTATAGCCGGAGAAAAAAATTTTCTTTTGCAGAGCACTTTATCAATGATTCAATATTGGGCTAATCACTTGCGGATATGTACCAAGAAATTCGCACTATGTTTTTGAAAGCACTTATTATAACCACCAATGTGCTCGAAAGGATGCGAGCGATTCACTATAAAATTTTCGTTTTAGAATTTTTCTTCACATCACCGTCAGTATGCGGATATATTTTAAAATATTATTAATAATTATCACTACCAGAAACTAGTCACTATCACACAGCTTATGCCTTTCGAACGGCTTCCGCCGATCCAGAAAGGGCGTGATGCCGAAAAAGCGCGCGCTTTTTCCGGCGAACCGGTGAGCACCGCCACCGCAGTGAACGTTTGTTGATATCCTCTTCTGCTATCCTCGGGTTGCGATGCTGAAAATCAATTTGTATTTAGGACTAATCAAGCTTTCAGAAAGGCTGCTCTAAGCATTTGATTAGTTGTGCGAGAAAACTCCTATTTTTCCGTACTCTTTTACAAGGGCGCTAAAAACACGTCCGAATCGGTTGAATGTCAGTAGCACCTTGTGTGTGTCTCACCACCAGAATATCGCTTAAGTATGCTTTTTGTGTGTGATTGAATCGAGAGAAGGTGTGGTTTACGATGGCAATTTGGAAGGCAAACTAGAGGGGAATGAACACTCTGAGCTCGGAACTTTCGGCGACAGAGCAATAATCGATTGCGGGCGCATACAATATTGGATACGGAAATATCCTACTGATGGGGAAGAAAAAATTTCGGAAGCTATCCTGTTAATTGCGATTGATTGAAAAACCACAAAACCAAATGTATTTGGTCACAGTGTTACATGGATAGAAAACATTCAATTAAACTCTTTCACATGAATATATTTTGAAAATTCCCAAAGGAACTGGCAGATTATTTTCAGTAACGATTGAATATTTCCACATTTTCCTCGATACTGGAAGCCCACCAGTGGTTAATGCCAACTCGATAACCACCTGTTAATAGCACTTGATTGAAACATATTTGGTCACAGTGTTACATGGATAGAAAACATTCAATTAAACTCTTTCACATGAATATATTTTGAAAATTCCCAGAGGAACTGGCAGATTATTTTCAGTAACGATTAGTTATTTCCACATTTTCCTCGATACTGGAAGCCCACCAGTGGTTAATACCAACTCGATAACCACCTGTTAATAGCACTTGATTGAAACATATTTGGTCACAGTGTTACATGGATAGAAAACATTCAATTAAACTCTTTCACATGAATATATTTTGAAAATTCCCAGAGGAACTGGCAGATTATTTTCAGTAACGATTAGATATTTCCACATTTTCCTCGATACTGGAAGCCCACCAGTGGTTAATGCCAACTCGATAACCACCTGTTAATAGCCGCGCGTGTATGTGTGTGTAGCGATGTCTTCCCAGGGAACCGTTTGTGGCATCACTCTCCTCCTGATAGATTTCCTTCTGGCCTAGGGTGCACAAACAGGCTCTTGGTGACACCGTTCATCCGCGCTTTCATGATAAATAAAGAGCTTCACCGCAACAGTGACAACATGCTCCAATCGCTGTTCAATTAGAACTGAGTGGATTTCCGAGCGCCGCTCGCTTATATACCGATTGGTGATTTCAATAGCCTGTTTTGAAAGCAATTTTAAGACTATTGAAACAAGTTTTTGGATCAAAAAGTAACAAGTATATAACGCGTAGACATTTTATCTTTCGAATGAAGTGTTTATCATACCATTTCGTTCAGTTGTTTAGGAGCTATTAACGCTCAAAATCTCGGTCTCCGGCGTAACGCTTTCGTTTTCGAAACTTTGATTTTACACCCCGGTATAGAAATGAAAGACGTAGTCCTACGTCAAAAATTCCCAATTGCTGTGTAAAACTCATATTTACTCCAAACCAAACGGAATATAAACTTTCATTCGAATCAAAAATACATGTTTGACAGTTGTCAGTATAAATAAGCTTAGCGACAGGGATTTTTACAGTCAGATCTAGTACTGCCACACTGAAATAATACAACTGAACAGGTTCGTGTAGTGGTAGAATACTGTCAGTTTGAATAGGCAGCTAAATAATAGCTTGAATAACATATTCAATTTGATTTGAATTCGACTTAGCAAATAATAAGTCAGGTCCAATATAGCAAATCAATCCCGATTGTACCGCCAAAGTGAACAGAAGTGTTAAATAAAATTTATTACAAACCATTAGTCGATCCAAAGTGCCTATTGAATTTTTCTAAGTTCCGATTAGAAATCAACGATCCTGCCCTAACATTTGGTGCCGTGACCAGGATTAAGAGATTTCTTTCCCGATTCCGTATCGCAAGAAAATTCAGTGATTTGGATCTCCGTGTCATCATAGTGGAGTATTTATTTTCCGGTTATTGCATTAACCAATCCTCATCGCAAATAGTTCCCGCCTGTGATTCACAAATTATACAAGGCCTGTGAAAAAAGGCTACACGGTACGTGTAATTCCAATCCTGCAGGTATTCTCGTGAGATACCTTGAGATTTTTCTCTCGTTTTATTTAATTCCGGCGGATAATATCATCAACGGACCGCATACATCGCTGGAGGACGGAGGACTGATCGTGATACGAAATACGAATAATACAAGGCATTACGCTCGCCTTGAAAAGGTTAGTAGCGTTCCAAAAATTCTATTTCCTGTATCCAGTTCTACCGGGTCTTTTCTTTTTCCCACCGGTTATCAACTCTCCCGCTCACAATGGATGAGGATCGCACAATGCAGCGACTCACAAATCGCCGTGTATCGCTGATATCATCGCTGGGGAGAGCGGAACAGTTCGTGGAGAATTTCATCGCCGATCGCGACGCATCGCAAGTACCATTGAGGATAGAGAGTTTGGACACGATATGGAGGAAGTTAGACGACGTGCAGACGCAACTGGAAATTGACGAAGACACCGATGAAGATATGGCCGCCAATACACAAATACGATCCGATTTTGAATCGGTCTACTTCCGAATAAAAGCCACTCTAAAATCCTATCTACCCTGTATCCCTTCTTCAATGAACACAACTCCTAACTCTGCTATCTCTGGGCTCTCCGGTATAAAGCTTCCGACCATCTCGTTACCAGAATTTGATGGAGACTATAATCAGTGGTTGACTTTCCACGATACATTCGTCGCGCTCATACACTCGAATGCCGATGTATCCGATATTCAAAAATTTCATTATCTCCGTGCTGCAGTTAAAGGAGAAGCAGCGCAAGTATTTGAATCCATTTCAATGTGCTCCGCCAATTATTCAATTGCATGGCAAGCATTAAAATCCCGTTATGCGAACGAATATTTGCTCAAGAAACGACATTTGCAAGCTCTTCTTGATTGTCCTCGAATGAAGAAAGAATCTGCCGCCGCTTTACATAATGTTGTTGACGAGTACGAACGTCACACTAAAATCCTTCACCAGCTCGGTGAGCCAATCGAAGCATGGAGTACAATACTCGAACACCTTTTGTGTCTGCGTCTTGATGAAGCAACACTAAAGTCATGGGAAGATTACGCAACGACAATCGAAATACCAGATTTGAATCCATGTCTGTGAATAATCAATCATCACATCCCATGAATTCACAAAATCACAACAACATAATTCGCAAACAAATTCACAAAAATCACAACACATACTGCTGCTGAAAAACAACAAAGAACATGTCATGCTTGTGACCAACAACATCCACCGTTGAGATGCCCAACATTCGAAAGAATGAGTCCAGCTGATCGTCTCAATCTGATAAACAATCGCCGTCTCTGCCATAACTGTTTTCGCCAAGATCATGTTTCCCGCAATTGTCCATCCAAATACACCTGTCGTCACTGTAGAAAAAGACACCACACTATGCTTCATTCAAGTTTTCCTATGAACGAAACACCAATTTATCATCAAACACCTGCAAATGAACCAAGAAATACATCCATCCAACGATCCGCCAGCATAACAAACAATCGTCAGTTTGTTTATGATCATCAACCGCCTGTCACATCTTCCAATCATACCACTGTTGAATCGAACAGTGCTCCACTATCGAATTCGAACGTTATGCTATCAACTGTGGTATTATTAGTTGTCGACGCAAATGGAACTGTGCATCCTGCCAGAGCAATGTTGGATAGCGGTTCGCAATCCAATATCATGAGCGAAAAATTATGCCAACTGTTGAAACTCAAGAAACATAAAATTCAACTACCAATATATGGCATTGGAGAATCTACATCCACCGTACAACATTCAGTTCACACACGAATACGATCCAGAAGATCCAATTTCGAGCTTGATTTAAGCTTTTTGATAATGCCTCGTATAACCATCAACTTACCTTCCGCTTCATTTCCAATTGAGAGTTGGAAACTACCGTCTGATTTGTTCTTGGCAGACCCAAACTTCAATAAAACCGGAGCAATCGATATTCTTTTGGGAGCAGAACATTTCTTCACGTTTGTGAACCCTGGCATGAGAATCGATCAAGCGGACAAGGCTTCCCTGATAAACAGTGTTTTTGGCTGGATCATGTCCGGTCGAATAAACATACCTCGTGAACCATGCCTGACAAGTTGTCATGCGATACTTACCGATCCTCTTCATGACGCATTAGAGCAATTTTGGCGTATAGAAGAAATAAGCAACCGTCCCAACTACTCCGAAGAAGAACGACAATGCGAAGAACATTATGCTGCGAATGTTTCTAGAACTTCCGAAGGTAGATACATAGTAAAATTACCACGACAACAGAACTTGGATTGTATGCTAGGCGATTCAAAATCGGTAGCTCTCCGCCGATTCGAGATTTTAGAGAAACGATTTTCAAATAATCCAGAATTGAAACAGCAGTACCATGACTTCATGTTAGAATATCTATCCCTCGGGCACATGAAGCAGGTATTCCCACCAGATAAAGAAAACATCAGGGCATTTTATTTACCACACCATCCAGTATTCAAGAGCTCCAGCAGCACAAAAATGCGTGTTGTCTTTGATGGATCAGCCAAAAGTTGTACCGGCTATTCCCTGAATAATGCGCTTCAGGTTGGGCCTACCATGCAGGATGAACTTCTGACTCTATTAATTCGGTTTCGTAGATATCCGATCGCATTAGTGGCTGACATAGAAAAGATGTACCGTCAGATATTAGTACATCCAGTCGATACTCACTTCCAAAGAATTTTCTGGCGCTTCAGTCCTCATGAGCCAATATCAACCTACGAATTGCAAACCGTTACATATGGCCTAGCCCCATCTTCATTTCTCGCCACTCGAACCTTACAACAATTGGCTGAGGATGAGGGAAACAGTTATCCACTAGGTCGTACAGCATTAATGAAAGGATTTTATATGGATGACCTAATAAGTGGAGTAAACTCCACAGCAGAAGCAACAGAAACACGCCAGCAACTCGATGAACTTCTATCCAAGGGAGGTTTTTGCCTGAGGAAATGGTCATCAAATCATCCAAAGGTGCTTGATGGGCTCGAACCACAGCCAATCGGTATGAGTCCTGTCCTTAAATTAGGGCCCAATTCTGCAATTCGGGCTCTTGGCGTCAGCTGGGAACCGCACACAGACGAGTTTTCCTTTCCGTTTGACCACAGTGAAGATAAATTTCCGCCCACGAAACGATCCATCCTTTCATGTATCGCCAGACAATTCGATCCACTTGGTTTGACCGCCCCAGTCACGATAAAAGCAAAAATTTTTCTACAAGAGCTCTGGTTACTTCCATGTGGATGGGATGAAGATGTTCCTGAAAGAATAGAAATGAAATGGAAAAACTATTGCTCAGAATTACCACAAATAGCAAATTATAAAACCAAAAGGTTCGCATTCCTACCCAATTCAACTGTGCAGTTGCATTTTTTCGCCGATGCATCAGAACGAGCATATGGTGCATGTGGATATGCCAGATCCACCGATTCCAATGGGCAAGTGTACGTCCAATTAATAGCTGCTAAATCCAAAGTCGCGCCGTTGAAGCAGCTCTCCATACCAAGACTGGAATTATCAGCAGCTGTTCTAGCATCCAGATTGTATTGCCGAATAGTTGAAGCATTGAATATGAATATATCTGCTACATATTTCTGGTCCGATTCTTCTGTGACGCTTGCTTGGTTACGATCACCTCCGACTACGTGGAAAACTTTCGTGGCTAACAGGGTTTCAGAAATCCAACAGGACACCCATGGATCACCCTGGAACCATATAGCAGGAAAGCAGAACCCTGCAGATCTCATAACGCGTGGAATAGGCGTCGAAGATTTCGTCATTAATGACCTATGGCATCATGGACCTCCGTGGCTTAAATTATCGCCCGATGAATGGCCATCGTCAACAACTGATCATGATGCATCTGAAGAAGTGCTAGAAAAAAGAAAAATTGTATTAGTCACACAAGCACAACCGAACATAAACAGCATGTTTACGATTTTTTCCACCCACACAAAATTGCTCCGAGTAACTGCCTACTGTATCCGATTCATCACATCGTGTCGACGTCGTTCACCAATAGTTCCTGGAAGCAAATTGATACCACTTTCCGTCGATGAGCTTTCGAATTCCTGCAAGAAATTAGTAAAATTAGCCCAAGCAGATGTGTTTCATGAAGAATTAAGGGAATTAGGGAAGGGAAAAACATTACCGAAAAATTCATCATTGTGTCTACTATCACCATTCATAGACACTGAAGGGATTCTCAGAGTAGGCGGAAGACTAAATCTATCTGATCAACCTTACCTCACAAAGCATCCTATCCTCCTTCCTGGCTTTCATCCATTCACACGAACACTTGCACAACATTATCACCTGAAATTGTTGCATGGTGGCGGCCGTGTAACGCTAGCTAAAATGCGCCAAGAATATTGGCCAATTAACGGAAGACGAATAATAAATAGCATAATTCTTAATTGCTATCAGTGTGCGCGCGCTTCGCCCACACCCGCTAAACAACAAACTGGTCAATTGCCACAACAAAGAATAACTCCAAGTCGCCCATTCTCAGTGGCTGGAGTAGACTATGCTGGCTCTTTGTACATAAAACCGATTCACAAGAGAGCATCACCCACAAAAGCATACATTTGCATTTTCGTATGCTTCACCACGAAAGCCGTGCATATAGAACTGGTGAGCGATTTGTCAACACCAGCATTCTTATCGGCCCTAAGAAGATTTATTTCCCGGCGAGGCCGCCCAAATCAGATTCACTCCGATAATGGGAAAAATTTCGAAGGAGCACGAAACGAATTGCACGAACTTTACCGGCTATTACGAAACGAAAATGCAACACAACAAATCACAAATTTTTGCACAAATGAAGGCATACAATGGCATATGATTCCACCAAAAGCCCCCCACTTCGGCGGATTGTGGGAGGCAGCTGTCAAGGTAGCCAAAAAGCATTTGTATCGACAGCTGAGAAACACTATGCTCACATTTGAGGATTTATCAACAATTTTGACCGAAATTGAAGCGTGCATGAATTCACGGCCACTCACACCATTGACCGAGGACCCGAACGACTTGGCCGTGTTAACACCCGCACATTTCTTGATTGGGGAATCACTGTCCGCTCTCCCCGATCCCGACTTCACCGGACACACAACAAACAGACTCAACCACTATCACCTGCTGCAACAACGAGTGCGGCAATTCTGGCACCAGTGGAAAACCGAATACCTCCAAGAACTGCAGAAGGAAAACAGACACCACCGAAAAACATCATTCCAAACAGGCAGAATGGTCGTCATTGTTGACGAATTTCTTCCACCAGTCAAATGGTCATTGGGCCGAATCATCGAAGTTCACCCTGGAAAAGACGGACTCATCCGAGTCGTCACACTTCGCACCGCAAGAGGAACTATCCGCCGACCTATCACAAAGATTTGCCCGCTTCCGTACGAAAACACTGAAAATTCCAACGATTTTTCGGATTCCTAAAGAAAAACACTTTCGATTCGATTCCGTTTATTTTCAAAGCAAAACAAATTGTAAATACCGAACTGACATTAGATTAACCAGAGTGAAATTCAGGAATTTCAGGTGGCGGCGATGACAGTTGTCAGTATAAATAAGCTTAGCGACAGGGATTTTTACAGTCAGATCTAGTACTGCCACACTGAAATAATACAACTGAACAGGTTCGTGTAGTGGTAGAATACTGTCAGTTTGAATAGGCAGCTAAATAATAGCTTGAATAACATATTCAATTTGATTTGAATTCGACTTAGCAAATAATAAGTCAGGTCCAATATAGCAAATCAATCCCAATTGTACCGCCAAAGTGAACAGAAGTGTTAAATAAAATTTATTACAAACCATTAGTCGATCCAAAGTGCCTATTGAATTTTTCTAAGTTCCGATTAGAAATCAACGATCCTGCCCTAACAATGTTTTTAAAATCTGCATTCTCAGGGCGATTTTATTTGGAATTACTCAATACCAAAGTCAACGTACCGAGTTTTATTTCCAGAAGTGCACCACAATTGCAGACAACAATCGGCAAATTATTTGTCCTGTTTTTGAATAACTTCGCCCATTTTGCCGTTAAGCTCGCAATAACTCCTCTTTCGACGTCTGTTCGCTGATTTGTGATTTTAATATGCGCCTGCCAATTCGCAGGCTGGACAAATTGGTTCAGATGATACCCGTGCTGGATCCACAATATCCCCACGCAGAAGTCAACTGAGATATTCACGCGACAGCTGGCTCATCAATCGCCGCTGATTGTATATAAACGTTGGGTTACAATGGCACATTTGGTGGAAAGGCCAATTTATGGCTTACATTTCGCAAAAAAAAATTGTAAACTGAAAATTGGTCAGTTTGTATTGTGCCATGAATAATCGATAGTGAATGTCCACTATGTGGGTTGCGTCACGACATGTTGGAACTTTTGTTGAAAACAATTTTATGCTGAAGCATCCATGTCTCCACTCGGATTTTATATATGATGGTGGTTATTCAAAATGCAGTTTTTCTTTCTCATACGACCAACCATAGCGGTGCCACGTGTGTGCTTATAAAACCAGATTTTTTTTCATCTAATATACACGTTTGCAATAATTTTTTTCAAAGTGAGACAATGACAAACTGCTTCCTACCTTTCAGGTAATTTATAAATGCATAAAAAAAAATCTGTGTTTTTGAACTAAACTAATCATCGAACCATTTTCACACATTTCCGTAAGAATTCATGTGCTGCTCAGTACATGTTTCATCAAATTAAAAAAAAAATAATCAGAAGGAGCCGAATCTGATGAATGAGCCACATGCATAAATTGAGTAATTCAACTGCACTGCACAATGGGTCAGGAAGTGCATATGAATGGAAATCAGCATCTAGAGCTCGACAGTTAGCCTCTAGAAAAAAACTGTCTTCGACAAAATTGTTACATATACTACCCATGTTTGCAGAGGAGACGTAATCACCAACACCATTAGGGCGATTACACATTATCCGGTTTCTGCCGGACCGGTTTCAAAAAGCGCCGCTGGGTTTGGACGGAAAACCGGACAACAATGTGAAAGAGACCTCGCGCTACACAAAACCGTACATCTCTCACAAACACATATATGCATTTATTTATATGTGGATTTGACAGGTAAACATTGCTTCAAATATTCCGGTTACATGCAGCTGAGTGCAGACGGAAAACCTTAAACCCACAGCTGCTGCGGCAACCACGAGCGTTCTCATATGTATGTTCCTTGGAAATCACATAAGGCCGAATGTTGGAGTGTAGCAAACCATGAGCATGATCAAAGTTAGAAAAGGCCTCACGGACATTACACACATCCTGCATCATAACGGCGCTCTTACCGTACCTATCGTGAATACTTCCGCCCCACTTCAGAATACGTTTAAAAAACTAACTTTAGTCCAGCTGCGGTTTATTCATTCATACGCATAATTATTTCGTTTCCAAGCATACACGAATAGTATGATTTATTTCACACGCTCTGTTGCCACATAATTTTTCAACAGTCTCATGAACCAATAATAGTAACATTCCGTTACAAGCCAGAGGCACTATTTATTTATATGTATAATGTGTTCACTTTCTGTGATTATTTTGGAATTTACCTACAAGAGAATGTATACACATCCATTCATTCTAGAGTTTTTTTTTTATTTCATTAATACAGTAAACAAATTACGAATAAAATAACATAATTCGTTCAAACACTATTCCATTGCTACTTCCGCTGATCCTCGTCGAAGAACGAGCTCAACATATGACGCAATTCCTCGAGCACGTAATCCTGGGGCATGGGCAGCTTCTCGAGCCCAATTCGCATCACAGCTATCAATACGCGGATCCGGGGCAAAGAATGACCGAATCAGATAAGCTGGAATTTCGTTCTGACAGACCCGATGCTTTGGCGTCGGGCATTGGAACATTTAGACCACAGAGCACATATCTGACAGTTTTGGCTGGAGTGCCTTGGTCTCTTCGTCGATCGCGTCGCCGGTCAGGTCAAACTGGAATACCCAAAGAATATCAGACGAGAGAATTATTTTTAGTGTGTTCAAATTAACAAAAACTAACCTTCTCATTCAGCTCGATAAAGCCGCTCGAAATCCGCCCCTCCATGAACCGATTGAAGATTTGTTTGACATCCCCGAACTCGTTCAATAATTATTTCAGATAAGGGATGTTGCCTGTGAACAAAAAATAGAAGTCAATTAAATAACTCGATCTGCTTGTCAAAAGACACCACTCACCGTTAATAACACAGTCCGTGGCAATATGCTAAATGATGACATCGTGCACCTGTGACCATTGCTTCTCTTTGAGAAGAAACTTGCATCACAGAATTAGTTCCACAACACTGGTAGTTGTTGAAGAAGTGAAATAAAAATTTCAGCATCCATATCACTTGCAAATTATCAACTGGTTTCAAAATCAACAAACAAACGTCAATAGTGCACACATACTATTACATTAGACGAAAAATTGCCTGAATTGTACTAATACTAACAGACATGACAAACAACTGTCAATTCGCTTTCATGGCATGGAGCTTCGTGCTCCGCTTTTGGGAAATGATAGTGATAATGGATTTTCAGGTGCATTAAACACATATCTTAAAATAAAAACTATGAATGAAAATTAACTTCTTCTCATGAAATGTGTTCTTTATGTAATAAAGTAATACGTTCTTTTGCAAGTTGGGAAACCTCCTGAACAATAATTGTGTCTGATAATGATTGTATATTACAATGATGAGTTTTAGTTAAAATATCAAGAAAACTATACAAAAATGGTTAAGGAAGAATCAATACCACAGGTTCTGAGCAATCAAATAATATGAAGTAAAAGTTTTCATTAAAAATTTAAACAACTTAAAACTGTCTTGAGGTGTGATAATCTTATAGAGAATGATTTGCTTTCCCAAACCGATGTCTCCACCAGACGTCGACACTATTCTACGGTCATCGCGTATAATGCTTGTCCGGTCACCGGACATTGCAGTCGCTGTAGACGGCTGCATCACGGCGCCGTAAAAAGGTTGGTCCGATCGAAATTTGCCATTTGGGTTTCAAACCGGTCCGGCAGAAACCGGATAATGTGTAATCGGCCTTAGTGTTGGGAAAACGCATTTTTGTTGTTTTTCGGCCTACAAGCAAACCATGCAAATTTCCAATGAGATGATCTGTCCAGTTGAAGGATATTATCAGCAAAAAAAAGAGCCTATGAGATTTTGTGGATTAAAACATATTGTTTTCCATTTGGAAAACGCTTGCATCTATTTATGCGGACAATCAATCGTTTCAATGAACATTTGTTCGCATAGCTAGACGTAATCACCAGGTTGCTCTGTCTGTAGTGTTAGTATTTACATTTCCGACTATAGTCAAAACGTATCCGTCTGTAGTTTCAGTTGTTACCGATAAAAATCAAAAAGGTTTGACAGAAATTTAGTGAAATGTCGGATTTGGATCGCTGGATTTGTTGCGAGTATATAATAGTACTTTTTTCCTTAATACTCTGGGATATGGTAAGAACAGCAGGTTCGTGTTTTTCAATTAAGGGGGTATTCTAGTCTAGAAATCTGAAAAAATCGACATTTTTTTTACCATATTTCTGTAGTTTAGGCATTCAAGAATATACTCTAGAAAGGACTTATCGAAAATCCTATTATTTACCTAGTTAGAGCCATCTTAGTGATATGGTATCTAACCTGTTACGGCCATCACAATGAACTTCAAACGCGTTTCTCTCGGAACTAGTTTTTTTCTAACTGGTGTACACGATATCTCAAGTTCTACTGAACCGATTTATGTCAAATTTATATGAAAATAATCTGCATACATCTCTCTATCGCATGAACCAGTAAAAAATTATAACTTTTTAATTTTACTATTTTTAAAAAATCGGTAAACGCAAAAAAAAACGTTTTAAAAGCATTTTTGTTTTCAAACAGCCGCCATTTTGTTAAAACCCATGTTTTTGACTTGTCCGAGGTTCATGCCATAGCGACATTTTTACTGATTCAGAATCTGTTCGATTTTTTTGTTTCAGATAACCAGAAGGACTGGAATCGTGTACGCCATGGCACAACTTTTTTTTGAACACCCTCACTTCACCAGCATGTAACTATTCTAATTATGAATATTTTTTTCCGTCCTATTTTTGTTTTATTGTTGAAAGATAGATAAACGAATAATGATATAATGGATAGTAAAAATATTCTTTGTTTTATTTTTACGGAGTTCGAAAAAACGTCCGAAATTCGTGTCTCTACACTAGAATACCCCCTTAAGTGAGTTTGTAAAGGCAATCTGCAATGTTGGTAATTTTATCAACATGATTTACCGATATCACGATCAATCGCATAAAGATGGTGGAGTGACTTACACCAATGGCATGAGTAAATGCTGAGTATGTGGAATAATTCGATGTCAAATTCAAGGAGTCATAATACTAAGAACCAATATTATTTTAATTTTACTACTGATCTGATTGTTTCATTATATACTTAAAGATTCAAATGCAGAAATTTAGGTAATTATAACATTAAAAACACAATTGCTTCTCTTTGTTCATCGCAGTACAGTGTACAGAAAATAATAATTATATGAGTGGCGTTTCAATGGTTTCTTATGTTCATCTATTAAAAAACACTAAGTAATAAGATACTATCGTAACAGGCATGTTTGAACTCTACAAAGAATGTGATTCAAATGTAGATTTCGCTTATAGCACACAATACTAATAATTGTTGATTTTCGAACGATGTATGGAACTACGTCTGTTATGCGGACAAACAGTGATTTTTCGGAAACGTTTTTTCAAAATTGCTCAAATGTTTTCGAACAAAAAATGTTTGTTTACATGTTGAGCGAACGTATTACATTGCGTAGAATGCATAACGGCGAAAAAGATTTTTATCATTTTGTCGCTTACGTCTCCTATACAAACATGGGCAGTATAATAGAGCACTCAATTTCATGTTGTCAACAAAAGGGTGAACCAAATTTCCGATGAAATAAAAAATTTAACTTTCTTATCTTTAAAAATAGAGGTAAACATAGTTGGACAATGTTGTACCCCCAATTATTTTAAGCAGCTTTGTAAAACAAAGTTTTTTTTTGCAATTTCTTAAAATAACCGATATAGCGCTTTTTTCTAAGTTGCGTTAGGGGGACTTTTTTCTCTAACTTTTATTTTTCAAATTCTACATGCAAACTGCCCTCATAAGACTTGTAGAGCAAACAACAAACAATTTGTGATGCAGAACATGTCAGTATATCAACTCCACTCAACGTAATTGATATTGACGTGGGACTACGTCTAACCGGAATATATGGAGGGTAAAATGAAAACCTAAACACAGAACATGCAGGAAAAAATGAAAGATTTCGAATGCTTATAGCTCGAACATTTCGTACTGGATAGGAGAGATGTTTGCATCACTTGATAGGGAATATTTCTACGCATCTATCGCAACTAACAAAATGTTGTTTTTCATTAGATAAACAATTGAATAACTGTAAAATATTAGGCGTTATCTAAACGCCCTAACTGCATCGTTTTGATTGGCCCGATTTACGGTTTCCCTAACACAACCATCAAAACCAAGCAGCCTTGGGGAAATCGGCATTGCAAATACATGAAAGTAGGGGGACTTTTGTTCTCATCGAAAAATGTTCCCTAACACAGACTTTAAAACCAAGCAGCGAAATCGGCATTGCAAGCACACGAAAGAGCCTAGAGGCGAGTGAACTGAAAAGTTTAAACCCTCTTAAAGCCAAAAAGAAGAAAAAGAACACACGAAAGTAGGGGGAGCTTTTGTTCCCACCGAAATGTGTTCCCTAATAGAGATTTCTGAACCAAGGTGCCTGGAGAAATCGGTATTTCAAATTCATGCAAGTCGGGGGTATTTTTGTTCCGACTGGAATGTGTTTCCCTAACACAGACTTCAAATCCATGAAGCGTGGGGAAATCGGCATTGCGAATTCATACAAATCGGGGGTATTTTTGTTCCGATTGAAATGTGTTTCCCTAACACAGACTTCAAAACCGAGGTTTCTGGGGAAATCGGCTCTGCAAATAAATGCAAACTGCGAGTACTTTTGTCCTCGCTTGCCTTTGTGCAGAGTGGAATATGTCTGTCCTAACATGATCTTCTAAACTTAGGAACCTGGGAAAATCGTGCAGCCACTAGAAGCGAATGAACTTCCCAGTTTCAAGCAAATTCGAGATTCGAGAAGTATGTACACTTTTGGGATGTAAACTTCAGAGGGAAATGTAAAATAAAATAATCGTTTGATAATTTTTTTTTTGTCTTTATTGGAAAGATTTTCAGCCTTAGGCTGGTTCATCAAACGTTTGATAATTCTTCCGTACATATATTTTGTTCTAGTCATCATACCAAACGTAAAAGGTCCGTCATTAAATTTACTTGTAACGAAGAACAATCAATCACAATAAATGAATTGACTTTACACGGCATTTGTTCATTTTTTTCACTCACAGAGCAAATATATTGAACTCAATTGAATTTGGAAACTGTTTCATTCAATCAAGAATTTAATCAATACAAACGAATGATTGCTAAGCTAAGGTAGTTCCACGTGAACCTTTTTTTTTTTTTTCTTCCTCAAAACCACGCTCTCTTTATTTGTTTGTCGTTCTTTCTGGGATAGACATAAAAACATTTATTGCCAGAATTTGAAAGGGCTCATTATATTCTACATAATGTGACATTTTCAAAACTATTTTATGTTTTGTATTTTAGTAAACTAAATTTGAAATCATAAGTTTTAAGTTTAAAAAGCATCATTATCTTTGAGTAGGATTATGATATTGACAAGTTCTGCAGCGCTAAATGTTTATCTTGCTAAGCTCTAAAAGACAACTCAAGATAATTTTTAAGTAAAGGTTGAGATGTAAAAGTTAGAGCAAAAAACGGGTTTTTTTCATGGTGACTCTAACGCAATATTTCATACAGAAAATATGATAGAATAAAGACAGCCCAAAATCGGACAATACCTTTCTCGAGTTTTGCTCTTATCAACACATTCGGCGATCCATTTTTATTTATTTAGATAGAAGAAGATATAGGAGTGCGTTTTATCACATTAAAAAAAATCATTTGTCAGGTTTGGTTAAAATATGTGTATTATTTTTACAGGACCCCCCTCCATTTCAGAGAAGGGAGGAGTGTCATACCATCATAGAAACATTTTTCATATTCAAAAACCTTCACATGCCAAATTTGGCTCCATTTGATTGATTAGTTTTCGAGTTATGCAGAAATTTGTGTTTCATTTGTATGGTAGCCTCTGCTTAGAGAGGAAGGAGGAGTGTCGAAACACCATAGAAACGTTTATCGATCCCTAAAACCTCCATATGCCAATTTTGGTTCCATTTGCTCGATTAGTTTTCGAGTTATGTAGAAAATTATGTTTCATTTCATGGTAGCCTTCCCCTTAGAGAGATGGGAGGAGTGTTGAACCACCTTAGAAATTTTTCTTGCCCCCTAAAACCTCCACATGCCAAATTTGGTTCCGTTTGCTTGATTAGTTCTTGAATGTCTATCTACCATAGGAACGTTTCGTGCCCCCTAGAACCTTCACATGCCGAAATCGGCTCCACTTGCTTGATTAGTTTTCGAGTTGCGCAGAAATTTGTGTTTCATTTGTGTGGCAGCTCTCCCTTAAAGTGGGGGTGGAGTGTCTAACCACCGTAAGCACATTTATTGCACCCTAAAACCTCCACATGCCAAATTTTATTTCGTTTGCTTGATTAATTCTCGAGTAACGCAGAAATTTGTGTTTCATTTGTATGGCAGCCCCCCCTTAGAAATTATGGAGGGGTCTCAAACTATCATAGGAACCTTCCCCGACCCCAAAAACCCCTAAAAACTAATTTTCATGTTGATCGGTTCAGTAGTTTCCGAGTTCATAAGAATCAGACAGACAGACAGACAGAAATCCAGTTATACTTCGTCCCGCCCAAAATTTATTTTTCGGTATCACATGCACGTTTTCTTACTAAGCGCTGTTCATGGTTCCAATCGCAGAATTATACAGTGATTGATCTTCTAATCTCCCCTTTAAAATTACCTTTTACTATAAAATTCCTAGTACTTCTACCAAAACTCGAAATTATAATACCAGATTATTTTCAGACAAAATTCTCGTTCAAGATTTTTCAACCACTTGCAAATAACATGCCAAATTTCATTTCATTTGATCGATTAATTCTCGAGTAATGCAAAAATTTGTGTTTCATTTGTATGGCAGCCCCCTCTTAAAGAGGGAGGTGGAGTGTCTCACTACCGTAAAAACATTAATTGCACCCTATAACCTCCACATGCCAAATTTGGTTTTATTTGCTTGATTAATTCTCGAGTAATGCAGAAATTTGTGTTTCATTTATATGGCAGACTCCTCTTAGAGGGGGTGAGGGGTATCTAACCACCATAGAAACATTTATTGCACCCTAAAACCTCCATATGACTAATTTAGTTTCATTTGCTTGATTAATTCTCGAGTAATGCAAAAAATTGTGTTTCATTTGTATGGGGGGAGGAGTGTCTAACTATCATAGAAGCATTTATTGTACCTTAAAACCTTCACATGCCAACTTTGGTTTCGTTTGCTTGATTAATTTCTGAGTAATGCAGAAATTTGTGTTTCATTTGTATGGCAGCCCCCCCTTAGAGAGGGGGGAGGGGTCTCAAACTGTCACGAAAACCTTCTCCGGCCCCAAAAACCCCTACATACCAATTTTCATGTCGATCGGTTCAGTAGTTTCGGAGTCTATAAGAATCAGACAGACAGACATCACTTCATTTTTATATATATAGATGTATAGATTTGATATAATCGAATTAACGCTTTTTATTTCAAGTTGCATTAGGGTGACCATGAAAGAAAGGATTTTTTGCTTTATCTTTTATACAGGGTTTTCCATTTCGGACTTCCGAAAGTATACAGCCCTACGCTGACAACCGTTTGACATAGCTGTCAACCAAAGCGTCATATTGTTAGTTGAATGTCTGCCATTTTACAATATGGATCGTTTTAGCATCGCACAACGTGTTAATTTTGTTAAATAATACTATAAAAATGATGAAAAACCGGCAAATGTTTTTCGAGCATTACGGACGGATTTTGGTCGTCATGGACGGCCTACAGAGCACACAATCGCAAATGTAGTGCGTAAATTCGAACAAACTGGATCCGTGGCGGATATTGTGAAACCTGTGCATCATCGTAATGTGCGTTTGGCCGAAAATATTGCTGCTGGTGCTGCCAGTGTGGAGGATGACCCGAATGTTTCGATTCCACGGCGTGCTCAGCAATTGGGCTTGTCAAACACATCATTGTGGCGAATTTTGCATTTGAACTTGCACCTACATCCATATAAAGTCCAACTGGTACAAAAATTAGAGCGTTGTGACCATGGAATGCGTCGGGCACACGTCGATTGGGTGAACGAACAACAGCAGCAAAATGCTGAATTTTCGCATCAAATTTTCTTCAGCGATGAGGCACATTTCGAGCTCGGTGGCTATGTGAACACCCAAAATTTCCGTATATGGGGCTCAGAAAATCCACACGTGATTGTTGAGAGGCCATTGCATCCGCCAAAAGTCACTGTTTGGTGCGCATTATGGTCTGGTGGAGTCATCGGGCCGTATTTCTTTGAAAATGAGGACGGCGTTTTACTTTTTTACGATGTGGAACTTATCAATATCCTTATTATTGATGGTTATTGATGGTTTTCCACCCAAAAACTCATGGTTTCAATTTTAGTTTACTCAAATACAAAAAAAATTACATAGATTTGAAAATGTCACAATATGTAGAATCGAACATGATCCTTCAACTGCCACCAATAAACATTTTAGATGTTTGCCCCAGAAAAAAACGACAAACCAATGAAGAGGGCGTATTTTTGGGAAGAGATATCAATAACTTTGAGTAGAGTTGAGATAACTAACATGCCGGGTGTTCGGGTTCGATTCCCGTTCTGGTCGATGGAATTTTTCGTCAAAGAAATTTCCTCCGACTTGCACTGTGATCACGCGTATTCTAGAGCTTGCCACTCAGAATGCATTCAAGGCGTGTTATTTGGCATAGAAATCTCAACTAAGTACTAATAAAAATGACGCAAGTAATACTACGTTGAGACGGCGAAGTTCCTCTAGGAACGTTAGTGCCATTGAAGAAGAAGAAGAAGAGTTGAGATATTGAAAAATTTTGCATCGCAAATTGTTTGTATCAGTAAGTTCTAAAAGCCTTCTGAAGATAGTTTGCATTTAAAATCGAAATACAGGTAATCTTCGATATAACGTACATTTCACTTTCAAAATTGTACGTTGTATCGAATTGTACGTTATATCGAAGCATAATAAAGTACTCACAAACGTAGTCTATAATACATTATTGTGTTGCTGTTTTAGTAAAGTTAATGAATAACTTCAATCAGAAGACGAAGCCAGCCTTTCTCATGATGTTTCCCTCCGTACTGATGATTAAAGCTTGATTCATTTAGAATCCGGAATCACAAAACCAGCTGTATTTCGGGATTGATCGAAGGTACAAAACTTGTTTTAGCATCACAATACAGGTTTCCACGTTCCACATTCCTCATATCGTTATCATATCGTTATATTATCATCATCATTGTTATATTGGAATGGGTGGTCCCAAAAGGTAACAATGATAACGATATGAGGAATGTGGAACGTGGAAACCACCGAAAGTGTTTGAATAAGCCGAATTAACAGTTGAGGGGACCAAAAAACTATTTATTGAACTGTACTCTGCATCAAAAACGACCAGTATATCAGAAAAAATGCAACACAAAATCTTGATTTGTCTTGCGATTCCCCAAGAGCATGTTCGCCATAAGCTCCAACCACTGTTCTATACGAATCGGAAACTATTATTTTTGCGTGGATTTCAAAACATTATTGCATATGTTTCGAATTATTCGATTTGGGTCAAATATGCACCGTTTTTTTTTATTTGTAAAATTTGTTGCTATTCTAAAAGTAGCTTCATCATGCTTCTCTCATGGAAGTCTTGGTCCTTGTTGGCGGAAAAATCTGGTAATCGATTTTTACAATCTTCTATTGATCCTAATAACACTCAGGAAGTTTTGCAATGCAAGAAAAAGGTGGTAATCGCTTGGTACCAGGTCCAGACTATATGGTGGATGCATTAAAACATCCCAATCAAGCTCCCGGAGTTTCTGGCGAGTCGCTATAGACATGTGTGGCCAGATGAGAATAGAGATCTGAGTTTAGTGTATTGCACTAAAACAATTTTAAAAAATGAGTTAAAAAATTGAAACAAAAAAAAATCAACATTATAAAAGAAAAATTGTAAAATGTACCGAATTTTCTTTTTGTTGACTTCCATTGTTAACGCCCTGTAGCTTACAACTGAACGAAACAAACAAAAAATTGCAAAATAATTTTTTCTGTGTGAAATATCACCTTTACAACGAACATAATCTTATATGATCGATATTACGCGCGATATTGATCACTGAAGCTACACAGCTACCGAGAAAATAATGGATTAATTTTTCCTCCAACCTGATACATAGAGTTACAGATGAAAATACATCTACAAAAAAAAAACAGTTTTCGTTGTGAATGAAATTGCAACTGGCGCGATGCTAATACTCATCTTGACATTCATTTTCCTTTTTTCAGAATAAGGGACAAAGCCGTGTCCATTGCGAATAATGCCGGATATCCTCTCAGCTAACGAAGAAAAAGTTTTACTCCGCCACAAGAAAAAAACGCAAGCCTGGAGGTGACATTATACACAGTTGACGTTGGTATGATTATTCATTTCACGAGAGATAATTCTCAAGATTTAATTAAATACTTCCTAGGCATTAGCGTTCACGGTGAAATGCAGCGGGATTTAATTCAGTTCTTGCTGACTACTTTGCGTTGAAACGGATTGAAATGTTCTTCATTTTTCTAACTTTATTCAGCTACAAATTTTCAACTTTTTTCGGTAAATGTATTAATTCGATAATTCGGTAACATTATCTAAATCTTTTCAACATATAGCCACAAAATGTGATGGATTTATATATCGATCTCCTGTATTTTAATTTTATTATTTATAAGAATTTGATTTTCGGCAGTGTCAGTCAGTAAATTGCGAGACTTTATGAATGACAATATGCAGAATAAAACAACAAAAACGATATGAATGATATAATAGTTAGAAGATATGGAATCAAGCATGAGGATTACAACCAGAAATAAGCGATACTGAGGACCTTACTCTCCTTTCATCTCATAAAATAAGATTTATCATACCCTTGAGGCATTTTCGCCCATGTACAGGTGAACATTCCTACTAAACCTACATAGAAAATTCTCATCCATCTATCGACATTGGCAAATCAATATTCCATTCTCACGATACAAACTGCTGTGGTCAACTACTTATAATTTATCTTGAAGCAAAAACTTGAACTTAAACTTGGGTGAACCGCAAGCTTTATAGAGTCCTGAGCAAAACCAATGGAACTGAAAATACTACGCTCGGGTGTTGTAATCCATCATCATTGTACAAATTTCTGTAATTCAAACTTTAAACTTGAATAACGATTCCGGCCAAAGAGCCCGTCAGTATATCATGGTTCCCTTGCAATTATCAAGGGAACTATTATTTGTAAACATCACAACTATTCCCCTTGGCTTCTATCTACCCACTACATTTGTCATTTCATTTATGGCCCTGGATGATCTGAAATTGCTACCGATAAAGCCTCTCTGTTACCCGAAACTGTGAAGTTAGTATGAACACAGAAAGAATACGACACATCTGTAAATCAATTTGTCAACCCTCCTGTACTCGCGTGCAAAATTGTAACACGTATACTCGCGCACGGTGTCACAGACCGAAAATTGAACTTCTCTGTAATGTTGACATTGTGTATTTTTCAGGCTTTATCGGCATTTATTTGAAGAAGAGGGTATGATTGAATGAAAAAACTCAAAAAAATATGTTTTCTTCGTCTTTATTATGTTTAAATAGTCATCTAATTTAGCCTCCTCAAAATAGAGTAATTTTTGATACTCCAACACAAGTAACGAAATTCGAAGTTTTCACTGTTATTGATTAAAAGTATGCAACTAAATATAATTCATGGAAGTATAAAGAGCTATAAAATAACATAAAAAGGTATTAATCGATTGTGGTTTCATTGGATTAAGAATCAGGACATAGCATAACTGCATGCTCGAAACAAACATATTTTTCACATTTCATGCAGTTGTTGCGTGTTTTTCGGGTCTTTTATCGAAGAGAAGAATGTATAACGCCCTTCTAGATAATTACCAGATGATAAATGGAATATAAAGTTTACATATTTCAAATATTCTTTGTCTCTGTTTTCTTGGTGAACTAAGAATTAATGCCTTTTTTTAGTTGGGGCATAAAAAGATTATATAGAAGGATTTCTAGGAACTTCCTTTCCTTTTTTTGTTTTCTTGTAGATATTGTCCATTATAAAAAAATATCCCCGAAACTGTAACTGTTAAAAATTACCATAAGCTACCGATTAGTTGATAATTTACTGTTTATAATTCTTCCACTAGTGAAACTCTTTCACAAGTTTGTATATGTATGACCATTATATTTAGCGAATAACTATACGAAAGTCAAACATTCATATTTTGCTTTTGAACGTATGAATCTAACGACGAATATATCGACGAATAGTTAATATATGGATCCGTTCAATTCAGTTACAAATGGGACTGATATCAAATAAGAATAGTCCGGTAATGACCTTATGTATTATATTCAATAAATATTCCACGCCACTAACATTAATTTATTCATTTCATTCAACAATATTCTAGAATATGAAAAAAGGCACTTGTCCAAAAAAGTTACTCCTATACTCGCGTCGGTGTGTCAGACCGAAAGTGTTAAAAAAGTGGCACACGTCCCCTTTGTACCAACACATGCGATACGCTAAACGATGACGAACGGCGAATAACGAATCTAGAGAGAATCGCAAAGTCGTAGTGTTGATATTTTCTGAGAAATTAACGAATTATTGATTTCTCGGTCTGACAGACCAATGCGCGAGTATAGGAGTGTTAATAACATTTAAATTAGTTAAATGAATGCTTATTTTTAACCTACATTCGTGAGGTCAGAATTTAATAACGTTTCCTGAATTATAAACTGGAATATGCAATCAGAATCTACACTATTATATTTGAAATATAGAAATTACATCACGTACCTGGAATTGAACTCCCTATCTACACATTAAACCTGAAATCAGTTATTTGTATCTGAATCTAAATTCTAAATCTTTTGTCAAAATTTGGGATGTTTTTATGCTTTTGACACATAACAGTTAGAACTTTGTATGTATGTAATGTATGATTTTTAAATTTGTATGTGTATGTGCGCAAGCGCGCGGTGTAAACAAATGTTTTCGTTTTTTCAACAATATCCATTTTGCAATAGATAATTGGATAAGTAGTTCACAAAATGCCGAAGGAAAAAGAGAAAAAAAGGACAAATTGAAGCATTCCACTATGAAAAAGTTGCATTTATATAAATTGCTCGTCGAATTGGTCTACCCTATCAAGTGATTCATACGGATCAGCTAAAAAAACTCCATGTAAATCGATGCTCTCCAATCGAGACAGGCGGGAAATAATACGCACTACTTCGAAAACCTCGAAATCATCTATGCATATCAAGCAATCTTTGAAGTCTAACATCAAAAGGACTGAAAAGGTGAAAGCCCCAAATCTTTCACCTTCTCACATCAGAAAACGATTGAGTTTCGCTTGAACTCAAATAAGTCGGCAATAGAATCTGTACTTGGTTGATGTATTGGCTATGCATTCTACAACTGGAAAGCTCAAGATAATTTTCAAATTCTTCATGACAAAGGACTAATCTCTAAGTATGTTGTCGAGGAACGAATTGTAGAGTGATAAGAGAGGTCGAATTTGGTTGAGCTAAAATTTCCGAGATCTTTACTTAATAAAAAATATGGATACCTATGATATAACCGCAAGGTTGACGTGGGACTGCCGTTGGCTTAGTAATCATTTGTGTCTCTTCAATTAGCTATAATCGCACCTTGGATGTTCCTCATTGGTTACGATATCGCCGCTGCGCAGAGCTATCTTTTGTGTGTATTGATTTAGCTAGTGAATGAATGAAACAATTTACGAATTCAATTGCAAACAAATCCCAATTTAAGTCCATTCATGCATTATGGTAGTAGTTTTTTTTTGGTAGACTTATCTCACTTCTTAACTAGGCGAACCTAGCCAGAATTTTCACCTGCCCCCGGGCTTCTGAATGCCAAAGGGGGACTAGGCTCTGCGAAATGCACGTATCTGCATGCTCGTGCTGTTTCAGTCCTGACCGAGAAATTGTCGGACAATCGCGCAGGTGCTAAGGATTACCGACTTTTGGATGCCGGCCAATTCCTTCTCCATGTTCAACACCTTTAACGCTTCCAGAAGTGTCTTCGGGACAATTCCAGTTCCAGAGAGAACGACTGGGACAATTCTTGGGACCTCCCTTAGCCCCCACAGTTCCTTGAGCTCCACGGCCAATGGTCGGTACTTGCAGATTTTGCGACCGTGGGTCTCCTCCAGATTCTGGTTTAGTGAAATAGCGACATCGATGATGGTGACTTTGCGGTCGCTCTTGTCGTAAACCATTATATCTGGGCGGTTGTGGTGGATCGAGAGCTCGGTCAGAACAGTTTTTTTTTGTGTGCTTTTTGCATTCCATCGTGTATAATCTACAGACATGAATGAGAAAGCGCTGAAGTGAACTTCACACAATTTTGTTTTGTTTGGGGGGTTTTATGGTAGTAGTTATCGCAGCAAATAGTTATCAACACCATCGAATAGTATGCGTAGAAATTCAGTGAGCTGGCGACATGAAGGGATATCTTCCAATGCCGTCTTGAATAACCGAGCCAAAGCGTTGGATTTGTACCCGCTTTTGTAGATCGAGTTAGCAAATGAATTCCGGAGCGTAAAAATGCACGGGGGTATAAAAGTACTGCCGACTTGCGTGTATCTGCAATGCCGGTTTCGCAATCTGTATTGGGAAAAAAAACATTCCGATTTGCAAAAATGCAAGCGAGTACAAATGTACCCGCAACTTTCATCCATTTTGCAATGACGATTTCCCTAGGCTCCATGGTTTTGAAATCTGTGCTAGGTAAACATTCCGATTTGCAGAAATGCAAGCGACTGCAAAAGTACCCGCTGTTTGCATCTATTTTGCATTGCCGATTTCCCCAGGTACCAGGTTTTGAAGTCTGTGTTAGGGGAACATTCCGATTTGCAAAAACGCAACAAGTACAAAAGTACTCGCAGTGTGCATCTATTTTGCAATGCCGAATTCTCCAGGCTCAATGATTTGAAGTTTGTGTTAGGGAAACATTCCGATTTGCAA
The DNA here is from genome assembly GCF_029784135.1 of Toxorhynchites rutilus septentrionalis. Taxonomy (NCBI): domain Eukaryota; kingdom Metazoa; phylum Arthropoda; class Insecta; order Diptera; family Culicidae; genus Toxorhynchites; species Toxorhynchites rutilus. The sequence continues at coordinate 230,829,930 of NC_073746.1, forward strand.
AAACGCAAACGAGTGCAAAAGAACCCGCAGCTTGCATCTATTTTGCAATGCCGATTTCCCCAGGCTCCATAGTTTTGAAGGCTGTGTTAGGGAAACATCCATTCATTTCAGCGATCGTACCTCAATCGTTGCGCAAACACAACTGAGCGGATTTCTGAGTGGCGCTCGCTTATATACCGATTGGTGATTTCAATAGCCTGTTGTGAAAGCAATTTTAAGGCTATTGAAACAAGTTTACGGATCAAAAAGTAACAATTATATAACGCGTAAACATTTTATCTTTCGAATGAAGTGTTTATCGTCCTATTTCGTTCAGTTGTTTAGGAGCTATTAACGCTCAAAATCTCAGTCTCCGGCGTAACGCTTCCGTTTTCGAAACTTCGATTTGTACGTACGTACGTACTTCTGGTAAGTTGTCGAATATTGTAGTATGTAGTACAAAAACAATGTTTCTTATTTTCACTTCTCCCTCCATATGAGGCACGTTGCATGTTGATCAATATACACAAAAAATTGAAAAAAAAATTTGACGTTGAACGCTTCAGTGTGATTAAACATAATAATAATACGGATAATGTACTAAAGCTTGAAAATAAATAAGTAAGTAGCAGATAGTAGTTATCACACCACTTTCCTTCATCAATCTAGGGCATTGGTGAAACTACAATAAAATCGTAGGCCACATCGGAATTCCATTATCTACAATTAGTTATTTCATCATATGCCGTTTAGTCGCTCTCTCCCTCTACGACTCGACTATCTCATTTCATTCTTCAGTGGCTTAAATTTAAACAATTGAAATTAAATGTTGGCAAAACAAAATACATGTGAATTTCTTCAGCAAACTCCAGTCTTGACGTAAATTTTGCAATAGATGGTGAGACATTAGAACGCGTGAAAGAAATCAAGTATTTAGGAGTTACTTATCACATAGACTTTTGCTCGTCGATCCTGTTCCTTGCAAACAATACACAAATAACGAGATTGCAGCGTTTACAAAATAAGGTTATGCGTTTGATTTTAAGATGTAGTAGATACACTTCCTCTAATTTGATGTTGGACGCGCTACAGTGGTTATCTGTGAAGCAAAGAATTTATTACTTGAAAATGGTGTTCATCTTTAAAATTTTGAACGGTATGCTGCCTCGATATTTGTGTGATCGAATTGAAAGAGGAAGTGACGTTCATTGATACAATACAAGAATCGCGAACGATGCTAGGACACCAAACTTTATGTTTACTAGGTCGCAGAACTCGTTGTTATATAAAGGGATAAATTTTAGGATTCTTGATAGCTCATTCAGGATTCTTGAAAACTGTCTTTTTATCAGATAGTCATGTCAAGTATTTCTGAATTGTGGCAGATCTCGTTTATGTTCTAAGCTGAAACTATCAGACATTGGGTGCAATTCCCAATCAGTCAAGGATCTTCCCGGGTTGGAAATTTTCTTGACATGCCTTGAAAAACTTTGGGCCTGAAGTTGAGATTACGTCGAAACGAACTGGAACATTGTTTGTTTTTATTTTACAGTTTTTGCCTATTTATAATGTTCAATTAATAGAAATTTATGCCTGCAACAGAGCCAGTTCGCTTTGATTGTTTTTAACACTGTTTTTTTATTGTTTCAAACATAAATATTATCTATTAGATAAATCGGCCTGTTAAAACCTTTGTAAGGGTATGAGGTGGGCCATCATCATCATCATCATCATCATCATCATCTTCCCCGTCAAATGGACTTCATTGCAGTTTGAAGTGACTCCCCTGCTTGGGATTTTTAAAGTAACATAACAAGCAAACGTAAATAGCGTCCAAAATATCGTGCAGTTTTGGAAGAATTATAAACAAAATTTTAGTTCACTTTGCCTCCGAATTCAATTTTGTGAAAAAAACATACAGTGTACGATACAAAAAAGTCTAGCTCACCTGCAGTATACGTCAAACCACGTTGAGCTAAAACATCGACGCATGAATACGTGATACATGAGAGAAACGAATTCTTTTTGGGGGGAGTCACTTCAAAATGCAAAGAAGTCCATTAGACGGGGAAGAATGAAATGAGATAGTCGAGTTGTAGGTCGAGATAGCACCTGAACACCCGAATGACTGTTGAGTCATATTGACAGAGTAACTGCTGGAAGAAGCCAAAACTCATTTCCAATTGAATACGTAGTCCTCTGACTATCCTCAGCTGAATATGACATTGCCGATCCCTGATCCCAAGCGCAGAAGCTGCCGTATTCTTCAGATCTGGCCCCGTCAGATTATCTATCCTTTTCACCTTTTCGCAGAGCAGAACTTCGCCGAATATAAAAGTGTCGAAAATTGGGTCGGCGGATGATTCTCGTCGAAACAAAAGCAATGTTTTATTGGATCGACAATTTGCCTGAGAGATGGCCGAAATGTTCGGTTCAAACGATGGTACTTCGAAATGAAATATATATTTTTAGTTTGATTTCGGTTTGTCCAAAAATGTGTACAATGCAAAAGTAAGATATTAAGCTAGTCCAGTGCTAAAGTAGACTAATTTAGTAATTTAGAAGTAACATCTACAACTAGCAAGAAAAAATAGGGATCAACTAAAAATCTATCTTAATATGCGGGACTCAAATGTTCAATTAGAATGTCACTACACTACACTACACCTACATTCCCACTACATTCTAGTCCATTATTAGAACACCGCACCAAACGGATTAGTTGACGGAAAGAGCTCCCCTAGTCATTGACATTCTCTAAAGGCATACTGGCTTCTGCAACGTCTACCGAGCAAAAGCCGTGCCGAGCAAAAGATTAAAACTTGTAATGGATTAGTTTCATGAAGATGCTGCTTCAAACCTTTCAGAAAACGACGATCACGACGAATGTATACAATTTCGCTTAACGTTGGAAACCATAAACAGGATATCATCTGACTTTCACCCGAACTAGTGCTCCCAGCGTTGAATGAGCTGTCCCGCTAAGTGCATTTTGCGTTACGTGGAGCGAAGTGAAAACGGAAGAGTAGCGAGATCAACTGGAACCATAATATTATGCGTGGCAAATATTCGTCTCAATTTATGTATTCACTGTAAGTGACTCCGTTTGTCTGCGAGCAGCTCAACTGGGAACTTCCGACATAAGTCTCCACCTAATCCCGGAATAGAAAAGGCACCCAAACTCATATTTAATCTGTTTCGTTTACTCTCGCCGCATTCGTCTGCGTAGTGAAATATATTTCCGCGAGAAGATTTATGCCCGTTCGCTCATATTCACGCGAGTGTAATTTATGGCAAAACGGGCAGTGGAATGGTGGGTGGAACGGCGGCAGTGCCAGCAGCAGATCCGCCAGACAATTTCATTTGTAAGATTTCCGCCATTCAGGAGTACATTTTTCATACAAATGAGCGCTCGTTTGCTGCCGAATGGGGAGCATCTGTCATACATACGCGCCACGACACAGAAACAAGCGTATTCCTCCATGCAGATTGGATTTTGATACCGGAGGCGGTATGATTAAAACATGATTCCGTGATTATTGCTTCGGGTAAAGTGGCGAACCGCAACTCTATGACCACGAAGTGAACTCGTTATCACCGGTAGTCTTGTGGATTCTCTGTGGTTAAGTTCAATAGACGGGTTCGCGTGAAGAAGTACTGCCATTTTTTCCAATCGACCACGAACGTTTCTGTGGGTCAATATGAGCTTCGTGGAAAAAAAAATCAATTGAAATTTACTTATTTAACACATTGAATCGAAGTCCAATTTACGGTTATCAATTGTGATGACGCTTCAATGGCATTTGCTAAGCACATCAGGATGAACCATGAATTTGAATGACTACCATATAACGTAAACTATTCTCTTCGTCCCACCGTTTATCGCTCTTATCGCACGATTGACCAACGCATCATGTGTTGTCGATGAATTGAATATTAGTTTGCACTCATGATGGTATTGTGGCTTCAAATTGTCGCTCCATCATACAAGGTGGATGGATGGAACATTTGAAAATGAAAATGAAAAATAATGTTTTACAAATATTTATATTTTATTCATTTTCTGTGATCCATGTTATTGATTCCAGACTCCTAAAATATTGGGTTGGGAAAAAAAGTCGTATATTGCCAATATATGGCAACACTTAACCATATCTTGTGTTGTACTTATCGCATAGGGTCATACTATACGGCTATTTAAAGACGACAATCTTTGCTACAAGTGTCGTTTTGACAGTGTTGTGATTGTCCTTTTCAGTCTCAAGTTACAGCGCGTCGAAGATGGAGTCCACTAAGCAAGAAATTCGCCATATTTTACGTTTTTACTACCTGCGTGGTAAAACTGCAACGAAGGCGGCCGAAAAAATTCGTGTAGTTTATGGACCCGATAATGTAACGATTCGCACAGCACAGCGTTGTTTTGATCGATTTCGTTCTGGTGTAGTGGCTGTCGTCGTGGAAACCGATATAATCGTTGAAATCATCTAAGTAGACCGGCATGTGAGCACTCGCTTGATTGGCCAGGAACTGGGTATAGACCATAAAATTGTTTGGAACCATTTGCAGAAGATTGGATTCCAAAAAAAGCTGGATGTATGGGTGCCACACGAGTTGACGCAAAAAAATCTTTTAGACCGAATCAACGTCTGCGATGCACTGCTGAAACGGAACGAACTCGACCCAGTTTTGAAGAAGATGGTGACTGGTGATGAAAAGTGGATCACGTCTTCTTCTTCTTCTTCTTCTTCAATGGCACTAACGTTCCTAGAGGAACTTCGCCGTCTCAGCGTAGTATTACTTGCGTCATTTTTTATTAGTACTTAGTTGAGATTTCTATGCCAAATAACACGCCTTGAATGCATTCTGAATGGCAAGCTCTAGAATACGCGTGATCACAGTGCAACTCGGAGGAAATTTCTTTGACGAAAAATTCCCCCGACCAGAACGGGAATCGAACCCGAGCACCCTGCATGTTAGTTATGACGCTAACCACTCGGCCACGGGAGCACACACGGATCACGTAACGGGTGTTAAATAAAAAATGAGAATTTTTTCAATCACATGTAAAAATTTTTTTTTCATCGATTTCAGTATTTTTTATTAATAACATAATGTATTTTCTTCAAAAAATGTCAGTGAATGTTTGAGTAAGGGCCGTGGTCTGCTGTTCGAGGCAACTTTGTCGCGATGCTCTCACAAGATCGTTGTACAGCACTTACGTCCATTTTCCGGATACAATTCCGGATTCTTGTAGTGAGTTGCTTCGTGTCCTTGGCCCTCCAATTGTTTTTATACACTAGGGCACTGAGTGAGCCAAAGAAATCCTCTATTGGGCGGCACTGGGGCAAGTTTGTTGGGTTACGATCTTTCGGCACGAACGGTATCTTCTTCTCATCAAGAAACGCCAGCGTCTTCTTGGCGTAATGGGAAGACGCCTTGTCCGGCCAGAAGACGTACTTCCCATCCGCGTGATGCTCGTTCAGGAACGGCAGCAGGATTTTATCGAGGCACTCTTCTCGATAGATTTGTTGGTTCATAGCCAGACCGCTCGGCTTAAACCAAGGCTTTGAAATGCCCCGAAATGGCGATGTACAACATAACCTTTTTTTTCAAACTTGGCGATGTACAACATAACCTTTTTTTCAAACTTGTGCCCCGAAATGGCGATGTACAACATAACCTTTTTTTCAAACTTGTGCTTGAACTTGTATTTCACTTCAGGCGGTGTGGATGACTTGTCGCTGGAGTAGTAATTATCATTTCCTGGAATATGCGTTTTGGACAGCGGAAAATAGCTTTCGTCGTCCAGAACGAAAGACGTCCCGCGGTATTTTTTGGTCATCCACCGACACTGTGATTTAACCGTCTCAATCTGCTCCTCCGTGTACTCCGGTGACCTCGTCTTCTTCCTGCAGACGATTCCTTCCATCTTGAGGGTCCGATGGATCAATACGTGGGAGCAGCCATATTTCCGACCGGCGTCACGCAGGCTGGTTGCGTCCTTGTTGTCAAACAGCTTCTTTAACGATGTCTTCCTCTGCTTCGTCATTATCGTCACCGGACGACCACTTCCGACCTTCCGTTCTACGTTCAGGGAACCCAGGATACGATATACCGTACTGACAGGTACATTTTCTTCCTTAAAATGTGACACAATGAACTTTTTTCCTTGCTGGAAATGCGTTTCGTAGAACCGTACAATCAGGCTTCCGGAAATCGCATGCCTACACCTATGCGACAGTGAACTATGAGACTGGTTGTCACATTTCTCTCAGACCGCCAAGCGCATCACAAGCTAGATTGACGAGACACTGTTTTTGTGAAAGCGATATGTCGCATGCTCATATTTTTGTTATGAGTCTCACAGCTTGCCGTCTCGTCTCATATCTGTCAAAATGAATACATGTATATTTCGGTGAGATAAACATGCGACATCTCAATGCGATATCTCACAGATAAATACAAAGCAACGCCTCTGTGTAGCTTCGATATGACTGACTGAAGATGAAATTTTTTGAAAAGAGCGTAAGTCATTCCATATTTTTTACACCGTAAGAATGTACACACACTTCTTTGTATTTTTGACTGGACTCTAATTGAACACAACGCGCATCAAATGAATACCAATTCGTGCGTCACAAACTTATTCCGTATAGTTAGCTAAATCTTACTTCTATCAACAATGAGAATGTGCGCTTTATAAACCAGACACTGTTTGTTATTATTCGTTCAATTGAAAATCGGAAAAATCGACATACAACATTGCAATTTTCTCCCATATGATCCCAGCCTCCAACTGAACGATCAATATTGGTAGTTGAATCATGGTACAACAGTCACACGAAATATGCCTTTTTCAAAATTCACTTTGACAGACTTTGTTTGTTGTTGTTACTGTGCAGTGAAATTTTATCATCTCGTGCATATTTGCAAAGTTTTCAAAGGATGTCTTTGAATAATAACGTAAGAGACGAGAATTTATTCGAAATAAATCATGCGGGGAAGGAAGCGACCTGTAGAACATGCGGGAAGAAAATAACGGACCTGAGAAAATTCAGCTACCAGCGTCACTACAGGCTTGTGCACAAACAACTCGCGGTCGAATTGCAGCTTCGTCAAGAGGATGATATTCCCGATTTTCAACCTCCACCCACTAAGGTGCCGAAGATTCCGATCCGTATGACTCAGCACACGTATATGTGGTCCATGACAGAACTAGTAACTGCGAACGGTTTACCATTAAACTTATTTCGGTATCCGGCATTCCAAAGAATCGCCCGGCCACTCGAAGAAGATAAGTATTAGTCATCCGCATTATTTAGGGTGACCTAAAAAATGACCTCCCCTTTCCTCTGTGTTCCCATAAGGTTTTCCATGCAAACTTCAATACGACGGAGGGAAGGATAACTTTAAGGGCGGCATGTGGAACAAGTGACCCCAAGAGGGTGGAGGGGGGGAGTAATTTTTTAGATCACTCTAATCTGCAAATTGGTCATTTGAAGTTTACCAATTGGATCGTGAATGTGTGTCCATTTTTTGTCTCACATTACATTCCCTTTTCTGCAGGTTTGAAAATCAACCATTTAGATCCAGAGTCCATGCACAACGTCTTATCGAATGTTGCTAATCAGCTAAAAGATTTCATAACGAAATCCATGGATGGCAAAATGGTGTGCCTAAAAATTGACACAGCAACACGAATGGATCGTGATTTCTTAGGAGTCAACGTGCAGTACCCGGAGAATCAAGTAATACAGATTCGAACATTGAATGTTTTAGAGCTGAAAGACAGGCACACAGCTGAAAATCTCACTGCTGAAATCTTAGGAGTGTTGGATCGGGATTCGGGATTGACATTCGACGTTTGTTGTGCGTTACGACTGACAATGCGAGCAACGTTTGTGCCACCGTAAAGCGATTGAAAATGCACCAAGAACTTGCTATGAACGATATCGAAGCCATTCTGAACTACGACAGTAACGATAGATCGTTGCAAGGAGAACGTGATGGTGACATCGAGAATGAAGATGATGACGAAGAAGACAGCGATGCGGTTGATGAAGATACGGTTCTCCCGTATCTGCACGGGTTAAGTTAGTGGAAGGGATTCTGCAAGGCGTTAGATGTGCAGAGCACACCCTTCAGTTGGCTGTTTCGGATACCTTGAAAACTGTACAGGGTTCGTTATCGGACATTCGTAGTTCTGTGAAACAGTTACGCAAGCAACCATACAAGAACATGTTTACTATGAGTAAGCATTGCAAACCGAAACTCGATTGCCCAACGAGATGGAACAGCACTTACATTATGGTGCAATCACTTTCAAAGGAGAAAGAGTTTATAGTTTCGCTGAACGATTATGAAGACAATCCCATCATCAGCGCCCACGAATGGGATTTTGTTGAATTGTTTCTTCTCGTTTTCAAACCAGTAGCTGAGGCTACAATAAAGCTACAGCATTCGCAGGTGACCTTTGGAGATCTTTTTTTGATATGGGAAAGATGTTCATTTGCGTTGAAATCGATGAAAAGTGAATTAGCTGCTACGCTTTTATCAAACATGGACAAGAGACTTCCCATGTTAACGACCAATAAAGCTTTCCTTGCAGCAATTTTCGTTGACCAAAGAATCAACTTCAGGAATAGTCCTTTCATAACTAACCAACAGAGAGATATAGCTTTGGTAAGTATAAAATTAGGCCCAATACCAGAAGTCGAGTCCAGCGTTTGATTATTTTTCGAAAGTAGGGTAGCATGGGGTAATACGCGCCACGGGGTAGTATGACCGTCAGCGTTCAATTTTGTGGTCTTCCTAGCTCTTCCAGAATATTTTCACTCAAAATCGGAAGAAGCCTTGCTGTACTTCAGTTATGCATGTTGTTTGTGTTCATTCGACTATTACAACCATACGCAAAAAGGCTCGTGGTCACATTACCCCACCGTACCCTACATACTTCCAAAATAGACAAATCGGCTGTCACTTTACTCTGTTCGACCTCTGCTCACCTTACATGACTCCTAATCTTTTAATGTATTCCAACAGGATTTCTTGAAACAAACTTGGTCCAAATTGCGAGAACTATCCGGAATCACTCCGGTAGCATCAACATCCCAACACCGTGGTGGTGTTGTAAATGATGCTTTTGAGGCATATTTGCAATCCTTAGACGATGCTACCAATAATACAGAGGAATCTGAAATTATTGACGAGCTCAATAGCTTGTCTCGACTACCAAGGCTAAAGCTGCAAACTAAGGATGGAAATGAAGAGACAATTTTGGAATGGTGGTTCAAAACTAAAGCCTCTAAGCCAAATTTGTTTGCCTTAGTTTCGACTATCCTGGCAATGCCGTGCAATCAAGTCAGCGTGGAACGTACTTTCAGTTCTTTGCCTATCATTCTCACAAAGTACAGAGTACAACTGAAGGAAGAGACACTGAACAATATTCTGTTCATTCGTCTAAACTCCGACCTGTTGAAGAAGGTAGATTATACGATGGTTTACGTACTCTGATAAGAAACCTCAAAAGCAATATTACAACAAGTATCGGCAGTATCTTCAAGCAACATTTGCTTTTGATAAGAAAGTTAATAGAAATTTTATAAAAATATTTAGAGGAGTGAGGGGTGAATGGGAATACGTGAGCGGTGGTTGGCGACCTTACGGTACATTGAAAAATTTATCAAACGAAGCTAACTTGATTTTGTCAGTATTAGCTAGTACATATTAGTATACTTCTTACTCTCGATTTCCAGGGTCAAGGTTTTAAAACATAAAATGTGCATTGTTTTTCTTAACTATGGGGGGGGGGGGGGGTACAATTGTAATTTCACAACATAACATGTGTGGCCTACTACGTTCGAACCAGATTAAGTTCCAACAATGACACCGACACATTTTCTAGAACAGAATGTGGATATCTACAGATTGTATAAGTTGAGGAGTTTTTTTTTTTGCTGACATTAGAAAATCATAAGATCTTTTACGAGGTATACTGCACATAAACGTATGTCAATCTCATTAACATAGGAAATCACAGCAAACACATGAATGTTATACTTTTGTTGGCACTAAATGTTTTATACTTTGAGCAGTATCCCTAGCAGTATCAGGTTGAGAAATGCCACATTTTTTGTTTAATAGCAGTTTTTGTAGCAAGATATGATATACGATACTTAATAAACATAAAACCGCGGACAAGAATAGTGATTTGAATTAACCAAGTCTGTCAAGCTCAGATGCACGAATATGTACATGAGATGATCTCGTGAGATAGTCTCATGTACTTCGCCTCATGAGATGTCGCATGCGATCCAATAGCATGAAACTCTTTTCGTTGAAAATTGTATTGTGCCATATAGTCGCATGTCGCATAGATTTTATGAGTAGGTGAGATGTGACATGTAGGAAGATCGTGATACAGAGAGAAATGCATCTCATGTGTACAGCTCTTCCATGTATGTGAGATTGTTGCTCGTGCGTCACTTAGCCAACGGTACGTGCACTGGAAGTCTGCGTACAATGCGTTCGCGGAGCACGTGCTGTTTCGACGCCATCTTTGCTTTGACTAAATTCAAACTAGCAAAACCAAACACGCCTACTGTTTCTAGGGAGCCCAAAGAGCAATTTTCTTGGAAAAAGAAAATTTTACGCTCTTTATTTGAGTTACTGAAAGGTATTGAAAAATTTCTCATTTTTAATTTAACACCCGTTACGCCAACCTAAAGCCAAAAAAGTCGTGGTCGAAGCGCGGTGAGCCGGCCCAAACCATCACCAAGCCCGGATTGACGGCCAGGAAGGTTTTGCTGTGTGTTTGGTAGGATTGGAAGGGAATCATCCAATATGACCCTTTATGAGGGGCTTAGAATGCAAGGGGTGTAAGTGACTTGATCGATTTCTCTTCATAAACTTTTTCTTCAGTTAATAACTCAACTGCAAAAACGTTCCAATTTGAGTTTGCTATAGAATCCGATAGATGAGGCTCTGACCTGTCTTCCGCATTGTCAAATACAGCTGGGAATGTATTTGCAGCTAAGTTATGACCAAAAGAGAGAGTTTTTCAATTAGACTAATAAAACGACAAAATAGACAGCTCCAATCGGAAGGTCCATTCTCGAATAATGCGTGATAGTTGCTGCACGGCAATTTTAATCGCCGCTTGCCTGAACCGGGGGACGCAAATTGAACCAATCAAAAGATAATCAAACCGAACACAGAATTTATTGCAAGTACTATATTCGTATTGTATGAGCAACAGCACAGATTGATTGTGCTTTCCCAATCAGAACCAATTATATAACAAAATCTGTAAATCCCCACCATTTGGGGGAACTGCGAGTGGTGGGGACACCATTGATAAATTGGTTGGTTTTCCTGAGCCGAAGCTACTAGGAGACATAATTGAAGGCTAGCTATTCCGAGGTACAGCCAGGTGAAAAAATATCGGTTCACAGCTCAATGTACAGCAACGGGGGGAGGGTGGAGTTGAGATACAGCACATACAGCAGCATTAAAAGCAAGGCAGCACTAAAATTTAAAAACCATCGAACACCGGGAGGAAAATCGAAGTCACATTAGAGAAAATCATTTTTTGAAAATCACTTGAATAATGTCACCTTAATAGTACATATTACTGTAAAATAAGTAGTTCATTGATAATAATATTTCGGGAATGTTAAGAAAGTGTTTCTGATTCTAACTATGCCTCACTGGGTGTCCTAACTTTGCCAGTCCCTGTGTGAAAAAGCAAAAAAAAAAGTATAAAAGTCTGAGCTTAGGGGCACGGACGTAAGTTTGACGTAGGACTGTGATTGGTCGGAACAAATTTTTTATTTGTAAATGTTTTCGTTGTTCAGAAATCTGTTATTTTAACTCTTTTAAAACTCCAAATGGAGGCCCTTAAAAGGACCATTTGTTATATGTACTCACAACCGTCAAACGAGTTGTAACGAACAAAAAAAATGAAAAGTATTAATGGATTTCAGTGGGACACATAACAGAGTGGAATGGTAGACGAAGTATATTTGGATCGGTAAACAAAAAAAAAGGTGTCATTGATTGCATTGAATATGAAGTTTATGGGGCAGAAACAAAGAAATGTTGAAAATGCTTACGATTTCGTTATATTTTGAGACAAAATACACATTAAATCATAAAGCTGCTTCATGTTTAATGCATAGCTATGTGTGTGGTGCCACAAATGTATAGCTTGCTGATAACGGCCGTTATACCTTATTAAACGTCCCACCTTGTATATACACACTTGATACGTTATCATCTTCAGTACACAGACACACACTCTCCCTATTCGGTTGCACAGCACTAAGCCGAGATCTTCGGACATCACGATTCCTCGGCTCCAGCGGTTACACACTATGGTATTGTGATCTCTTTTGATTGTATTATCCTTATTATTAGTCTTATTCTTAGCCATAAAAAATAATGAAAAATGGTGAAATAATGTTCGTTTGTAAATTATACTTCACGTTACACACTCTGACACTTTGGGCCATGCCAATATCATCTTGGTAACGCTGAAATAACAATTTTCTATGGAATTGCAGCCATCCTACTAACCCACTCCACCATCTACATCACCCTCATTCCTACACATCGACTGAATGTCTCATTTATTTGATAGAACGAATTATTGCACACAATTTACTGTTGCAAACAACATTCACGGGAACCAAGCTGAAAGAAAGAATGCATAACACATGATTTACCTTTGCCGGATCCAGGAAACAAGCAGCGGAAAACACTGAGGGATGTCCACCATGGTAGCAGGCACCGCCGACAGCCAAGCCACCAAGAGGCCGCCGCATTGGTTGAGAAAAGCAGTATGAAAAATTCCTTCCTCACACCTCCAGGATAGGAGGTACTGACTGACTGACGCGAGCAAGCGCGTTCACTACCGGAAAACAATGCAGTTGAAGAATGATAGGTAACAGTGGGAAATGCAAGGGGCAGTGAAAACTGCAGGTATAGGCGACCAGCCAACTAAACCAATGCAGAAACTCTTTTCCATCAACTCTTTAAATGCGCAGAGGTGCTTCCTCCTCAGATGGACAACCAAAGCGCACAGGCTCGAATCAGAAAATGGCCGTTTCGTGTAGATTGGCATGTTCAGTGTAGGTGACAGCATCACGAATTATGTTTTCCAGGCATACATTCCTCGAGTTTCTTAGTAAATGAGATCAGAGATACGCTTGACACCACCACGATGAGCTGGACGACGGATAGCGGGTTTGATGCTCTGGATGTTGTCATGCAGTACCTTGCGATGCGCTTCGCTCCTCCTTTGCCTCCTTTGTCGCATCCAGTCGTGTTGGTTGATGAGGAAAGCATTGTTGACCAAAGCACACTAGAAACACTGATGCTTGCCGATCTGAGCGTCGAACGAGAATGAGAAATTTTTCCTTCCTTCCATGTTTGTATTAGTATTATGTACTTTGCAGTTCATTCGCCTCTAGAGACGAATGATACCTCCTTTTATATTAACTACTAGCTGAAAGGCAAACTTCGTCCCGCGCAAAATTTGTTCTTTGTTATCAATACCTTCAAACATTCACGTTTTCTTACTAAGCGCAAGTTCATGGGTCCAATCGCAGAACTGTTCATTGATTGATTTTCTAATCGACCCCGTTGAATTTACCTTTTACTATAAAATTCCTAGTACTTCTACCAAAACTCATTATTATAATATCAGATTATTTTCAGACACAATTCTCGTTCATGATTTTTCAACCACTTGCAAATAACATGTTTCTCTGTTACATGGAATAAGTGTTTGATAAGAAAATATGATATGATAGTGTTTGATAAGAAAGACAGCCCTAAATCGGACAATTCTTTCCTCGAGTTTTGCTCTTATCAACACATTCGGCCATACATTTTTATTGGTATAGATAGAAGAAGATATAGGAGTGCGTTTCATCACCTGAAAATCCATTTCCAATTTCGAACAAAAATCAATTTCGCTAGAGCAAACATCAAATGGACTAAAACGCTTGTCAAGATGTAATTGTAGAACATATGGGAATTTAATTTCCGAATTTTCCCTTTTTTATTTCCGAAAATTTTCAATTGTCATGTTTGGTTGGAATATTTCTAGTTGAAATATGTGTAATATTTTTATGGGATCTACTCTTCATTTCAGTGGAGGGAGGGGTATAATACCATCATAGAAACATTTATCTTACCCAAAAACCCTCACATCCTAAATTGTACTTGAATAGTTATCGAGTTATGCAGAAGTTTGTATTTCATTTGTATTCCTCATAACTACATTGTGTCAGCAAGACCAGTGTCGGCCGAATCGTGTCCACACTCACCTGCGGGAGCTGTTGGGGGAGGACCGATAAGAAACAGTCGGTCACGTGCTTCACGGCAGGAATCTGCTTAATTGCTCACTACTAGTGTCAAACCACCATAAAAACATTTATTGCACCCTAAAACTTCCACATGCCAAATTTGGTTCCTTTTGCTTGATTAGTTCTCGAGTTATGCGGAAATTTGTGTTTCATTTGTATGACAGGCCCTCTTTAGAGAGGGGGAGGAGTGTCGAACCACTTTTGAAATATTTCTTGCCCCCTAAAACTTCCACATGCCAAATTTGGTTCAGTTTGCTTGGTTTGATCTTGAATTATGCATAAATGTATGCTTCATTTGAATGGCAGCCCCATACAAATTTGTACACTTTTCCTGTTTTGTTTCTCTTCATTCTCTTCAAATGTTATCACATATTGTTCCTATAGTTTCTATACCTATAGTATACCTATAGTTGAGGATTTTGATTTTGATGATTTTGTTCCCGTAACGAGTGATGATGTGTTCCCGTAACGAGTAATAATGATGTTTGAAAAATTAAATAAAAAAATAACAATAATTGAATAAATAAATAAGATAACATGAATAAATAATAAAGTCCAAAGGATATCACTGAATCGCTATTAACCACTCCTGTCACAAACATCAAATGAAGCTTCCTCGCAGGATTAAAAATTCCTGATTCCAAACCAAAAAAAAGAGAAATTTCGAATTCATCAAAGAACGCCTCCGTAGCCAGGGGCGATCAGTCGCTCCTGTTTACTCAAAACACTTCAGAATAAATAATTCTCCATAATGTACGAAGATTTTACGGTCGAGGTAGAAAAAGAGGATAAAATAAATGACATCCGGGTTTGGTTATTCGCTAGAGAGACAGAAACGTGCTCTGGTAACGAAAAACCGAACACCACCCACAGGAATCCAACCCAACGGGTCCACAGAGTACAGATCCAAGCCATAGCATGAACTTTGTGGCCAATGCAAGTATTAGGAACGGTGGTATTCTCACCGGCGGGTCACGATTGGGTAGGCACGAGCTATCGGCGAACATAAATATTATAAGCGAGGAATTGTTTTCTGTTTTTTTTTTCGTTTCTTGTTCAAGGGACACTTTTTGATTTATTTATTCCCGACGGTTTCGATAACGTTGATTGCTGAGAAAACATAAGTATAATATATGTTTGCTGTGTAGATTCGGATCTAATCCTGATATCCGATGGTTCCAGAGCGAATTTATCAATAATATACAGAATATACGGATTGCGCTAAACGACCGCCGGCGAAATATGGATTCAACGCATTTTTCCGTCACGATTATAATGGTATTACAGCTCAACGATTATAGAAATACAGCGATTCAGATTCCGAGCTAACTAGGAAACTAAAGCAAAATATGCTTATCGTGCAACACTTGGAAAATGTTCGGATCGACGACTACATCGCGATGATCAAAAGCTGGCAGTGAAGGCAAATGGATGTGTGTATAGTTCATTGATTCTGGGCGACTGGCGATGAATAAAAAATGAAGCATCTGGTTTCAGTTATTGGGTCTTCTCTTCGATTATATGTATGGATTTTGTAGATTTATCGCTCTGAAAACGTTTTCAATGGTGGCGTATAGAGCTCCCACTAAATATATTTTTATCCCTTAATTGCATATTGCCGATGTTTTACGGCCGAAAGAGGAATGAAAAAGAAATGCGTCTGGCTACGAGCCTAGTATAAATATAACAATAACAGCACCTGATGTTCTATGAAATGGAATTTGGCTAAAATATGTATCTAAAAATAAATACGCTATTGAATGGAGATTGAGAAGGAACCATGAGCGAGTAGAGTAATGTACCAATAATAAATTACGGAGCTGGAGTACCTACCTTCCATGAAATTTTCTCAATTCTCGCAAATTTTTAAATTATACGCTATTATAGCGTCATTATTCTTCTTTTAATTCATTATGTTAATTATAATTGTGACATGTTATATTTATTTTATCACTTTGTTTAATCAGAAACAATATAGGGGCATCGAGACTATCGAGACAATCACACATGAAGATCGATATATTTTAGAAAAAGACTGATTTTACAAATGACGAATTAGATGCCAACTCGATTGGCCGTTGGCAGTACCATCTTAGATAGCAGTGAAACGTTGTGGGTGTAAACACTTGGGTCTTTTAAACAACTTTGCATACTTGAAATATTAGAAAAAAAATTAGAAATTAGAAATTTTTGAAAAGGGCCAAAAAAAATTCTCGATTTTTTCACAAAAAAATATTACTCAAAAACTACAATACCTATTATATATAAATTCTGGTCAAAGAATGAAATTGTTTGAATTTTTATAAAAAAAACTAGCTGACCCGGCAAACTTCGTCCCGCCCAAAATTTGTTTTTTGACATCCGGCGATCCTTTTTTTGGTATAAATAGAAGAAGATATAGGAGTTTCACCACATTAAAATCCATTTCCAGTTTCGAACAATGATCAATTTCGCTAGCGCAAACATCAAATGGACTAACAGCACTTGTCACTATGTAATTGTAGAACATATGGGAATTTAATTTTCCGAATTTTCCCGTTTTCCTTCAGAGTTTACTGAAAATTTTCAATTGTCATGTTTGGAGGGGTGTCATACCATCATAGAAACATTTCTCATACCCAAAAACACTCACATCCCAAATTGTGCTTAATTAGTTCTCGAGTTATGCAGAAGTTTGTGTTTCGTTTATATGGAAGCCCCCCTTAGAGAGGGGGGTAGAGTGTATTCACCATAGAAACGGTTCGTGCCCCGTAAAACCTTCACATGCCAAATTTGGCTCCGTTCGCTTGATTAGTTTTCGAGTTATGAAGAAATTTGTATTTCATTTGTATGAAAGCCCACCCTTAGAGAGGGGGGTGGAGAGTCCTACCACCATAGAAACACTTATTGCACCCTAATACCTCAATATGTTCAATTTTTATTCATTGGATTGAATAATTCTCGAGTAATGCAGAAATTTGTGTTTCATTTGTATGGCAGCCCCCCCTCAGAGAGGGGGGTGGAAAGTTTAACCACAATTGAAACATTTATTGCACCCTTATACCTCAATATGCCCAATTTGGTTTTATTTGCTTGAATAATTCTCGAGTAATGCAGAAATTTGTGTTTCATTTGTATGGCAACCTCCCCTTAGAGAGGGGGGAGGGGTCTAAAACTATCACGAAAACCCTCCCCGGCCCCAAAAACCACTACAAACCAATTTTCATGTTGATCGGTTCAGTAGTTTCCGAGTCCATAAGAATCAGGCAGACAGACAGACAGACAGACAGAAATCCATTTATATATATATATATATATATATATATATATATATATATATATATATATATATATATATATATATATATATATAAGTTAACGCAAGCAACATCATTTTCCCCACAGCAACAGAACCGATCACTGTGGAACAGTTTATCGGTAGCATCAATTCGCAAACGCAAGCGAAACAACAATTTAGGACACCAACGTAAAACACCGATTCGGACTCTGTACCTGACGCGACAACGGACTGGATAGAATGTGCAGCGTAAGGGCTTTAGGTAAATGGCTAGGCTTCATGATGTAAAATTGACAATAATAAAATCAGTCTAACTTGTGCTCTCTGTGAAACCGGTCTTTCCTTTCTTTTTAAAAACTCTTCGATATCCTCATGTAACTTAATTGGCGCAGTCGGTAGGATCGCTCGTTCAAGTGTTCACGCGTAGATCCAATTCGCGAAAGTGATTTCCCGCGCGAACGAATATCGAGTGGCTGACGATTGGAGAACTACAACGGACGCACGAGTGATACCTTTTTATCAAGTAAGTAATTAGATCTTAGTCAAATTAACAATCATTTAATCGGAGTGGTACAAAGCTTACCCGAAACAAAAAAAGCTGTATCCACATCCATAAAATATAACAAAAACTACTAATTCAGAGAGACGAGCCCGGGTAACACCGTAAGCGACTCTTTTTATATCACAAAAGTGAACTACTAATCTAAAACAAAAACAAACGTTAAATCAGAAAAAAAACTAGCTAATCTAACAAGAGTGATTTAAGTTTTACCTTGGAGTGCTTTGTGAATAATCGCGAAAACAATGAACCCAAACAGTTTTAACATATCCCCTGAATTACCGAGGAGCAATACCTCAGCACAGGAGGAAAATTTAAATGAACACGAAGAAGCCGCCAGAATTGCTCAAACAGCGGTAATGTTCGACAAGGCGGAGAAAATCCTAAAGGCGATGCAAACGCCCCAGGCAATCCGCGAATTGCCGCAATTCGACGGTAACCCCGTCAAATTACACTGCTTCATTAGAGCAGTGGAAAATCTGTTGCCCTTTTTAGAAACTCTTAAAGGGACACCCTTCGAGCAAGTATGGCTTCAATCCATACGCTCGAAAGTAACCGGAGATGCGGACCGAGTTTTAGAAACATACGGGACACCGCTAATCTGGGAAGAAATTAAAGCTAACCTGATAGCTTACTATAACGACAAGCGTGATTCTGTCACGCTTACCCGCGAATTGTTCCAACTGCAACAAGCTGGAACAATAGAAGATTTTTATAGTTCGGTTCATCAATTGCTTTCGCTTTTGATAAACCATACAAATATTTCAACATTCGATCTCAACTTGAGAACGGACAGAATCTCGACACACCAGGAGAATGCTCTTCAAGTGTTTTTAGCAGGACTAAAAGAGCCCATCGGCGGGAACGTAAGAGCCCGCCAACCAAAAAAATTAAAAGAAGCTTTCGATGCTTCTATTGAAGAGAGAAACTATCAAAATAAATGCGGTCTTAATAAGATGGAAACTACAAATCGATTCCAAAAACCGATTGTTGTAGCACCACCTCCCCCACCAAGGCAAAAGAACTGGAATAATTTTAATCATTACCAAAGAGCCCAGTATCAGCCTCAAACGAATCATTTTAATCCACAGCAAAATTTTTCGAGATTACAAATGAATCCTTTTAATCAACGGCAAAATTTTCAAAGACCTCAAATGAATCAATTCCACACACCTTACCAACAACATCAGAACCAAAGCTTTCTAAATCAACCGCAAGTTCCTCCGCGAAACGTATTCGCCCCAAGACCAGTTCAGATGCCGAAGCCTACTCCCATGGATGTAGACCCTTCAATAAGATCTAATAAAATAAACTATATGAATAGACCTCGGAGAGCAATCAATTACCACGAAGGCACAAATATGTCTGATCCTTACGGCCCGTACGAAGGACCAAATTGTGAATACGAAACCTATGATGAAGAAAATTATGAGCAGGATAATTATCACAATGAATCGATGGCTAGTACATCTTTTCAACCTGTGGTAAACAATCAGGAAGAGAGTGTCGAAGAAAATACCACTTCCACTGATGAACTGAATTTTCAGATAATTACGGCCCAAGAAACTCCTCCGTAAACAATTTTATACCGTACATACAAATCAATACCACTAAAGGACCACTGAAGTTTTTGATCGATACGGGAGCGAACAAAAACTACATTAGTCCGAAACATGTCAATTTGGACAAATGCAAGTTCACCAAACCTGTAAAGGTAACGAACGTTAATGGTTCGCAAAATATAGATCAATTCGTAAATTTCAACCCCTTTTCCACAATACCAGGATCAAAAAAACAAATATTTTACATATTCGACTTCCACAAATTTTTCGATGGTCTCATAGGATACGAGACCTTACGTGAACTAAAAGTCAACATATTAACAGATCAAAATGAGTTGAAATTCCCCACTGGCGTACTGAAAATGTTTCGAAAATATCCAAATTCGGCAATAATCCAGTTAAATTCCAATGAGACAAAAATTGTGAATTTACCAACTATCATCAATAATGGAGAATTTTATTTGGAAGATGACATTTTTCTCTCTAAGGACATTATCATACACTCTGGTATCTACAATTCAAAAGATAGCCATGCTTTTTTCACTGTATCAAACATATCAAAAAACCCTTCAAAAGTATTAATAAAACGTCCTCTAGATGTTGAACTTAACAATTTTTCCTTAGAGGAACCGAACCAAGATTATGTAACTCAATTTGGCAGGACACCCATTTTCGATCAATTGAGAGTTGATCATCTGAACAAAGAAGAAAAATCTAACCTAATGAAAGTGATTGCAGATTATGAGAGTATATTTTATGTAGAAGGCGAACAACTGACCTTCACCAACGCGATTAGACATCAAATTTCCACAAAAGACGATATACCGATTCACACGAAATCTTATCGCTACCCTTTCTGCCATAGAGAGGAAGTTCAGCGACAGATTTCGAAAATGCTTGATCAAGGCATTATAAGACCTTCAAGTAGCCCTTGGACTTCACCAGTCTGGATAGTCCCAAAAAAGATGGACGCATCCGGCCAGAAGAAATGGCGACTTGTCATTGATTATCGTAAGCTGAATGAGAAAACGATCGATGATCGTTATCCCATTCCTAATATTAACGACATTCTTGATAAGCTTGGCCGTTGCATTTATTTTTCAACACTTGATTTGGCATCTGGATTTCACCAGATCGAAGTGGATAAGAGTGACATCGAAAAAACTGCGTTTAGTGTCGAAAACGGACACTACGAGTTTTTAAGAATGCCATTCGGTTTGAAAAATGCTCCATCAACGTTTCAACGCGTGATGGATAACATTTTGAGAGAGCACATTGGTGTCCGATGTCTTGTGTACATGGACGATATCATCGTGTTCTCTACCAACCTAAAGGAACACCTTGACAACCTAAAGAAAATTTTTGATAGTCTTAGAAAATTCAATATGAAGGTGCAACTCGATAAAAGCGAGTTTCTTCACAAAGAAGTAGCCTTTCTAGGCCACATCGTAACTCGTGAAGGAGTAAAGCCAAATCCCGAAAAAATGGAAATCATCAGAAAATGGCCACTTCCGAAGAATGAAAAAGAACTAAGAGGATTCTTAGGAATTTTAGGCTATTACCGCAAGTTTATTCGAGACTTTGCGAAAATAGCCAAACCACTTACAAAAACGTTGAGAAAAGGAGAAGCTATCACTCACACTAAGGATTTCGTAGATGCCTTTGAGCGATGTCGAAATATTCTTACATCGAGTGATATATTACAGTACCCGAATTTCGACAAACCATTTATTTTGACAACAGACGCCTCCAATTTCGCAGTTGGAGCCGTTTTGTCACAGGGGCAAATTGGCAGTGACAAACCAATTGCCTTTGCTTCTCGAACGCTGAATAAATCAGAAGAAAACTATTCCGCAATCGAGAAAGAACTTTTGGCGATTGTGTGGGCATGTAAATACTTCCGTCCTTATCTTTACGGAAGAAAATTTACTCTATACACCGATCATAAACCTCTCACATATAGCTTAAACCTTAAAAACTCAAATAGCAGACTCATTCATTGGCGCCTCTATTTAGAAGAATTTGATTACGAGATTAAATACAGACCTGGAAAGCAGAACATCGTAGCCGATAGTCTTTCCAGAGTACGAGAGGAAATCAACCTCAATGAAGCGGAAGAAAACTCTTCTTCCACATCTGAAAGCGACACTTCGTCAGACGGAGCCACGGCCCACTCTGCTGATACCGACGATTCTGACTTTATCCCAGGCACAGAAAAACCATTAAACGAGTTCTGTAATCAGATTGTTCTAAAAATCGGACCCAACGAAGAAGAAACCTATGAAGAAATATTTCCACGAGTTTTCCGACGAAAAATTACGAAATTGATATTTGGAGTTCCATACCTAATTAAAATGTTTAAAGATTACATTGATCCCAAAAGATCAAACTGCATCCTTTGCCCGGAAAAGTTGATACAGACGATTCAAATCGTCTATAGAAACTACTTCAGTAGAGGCAAACCTTTCAAAATTTATTTTTCTCAAAAAATTCTCATAGATCTGAAAACGGCCGAGGAACAAAATATTGTTATAGAACAAACCCACGAAAATGGACATAGAGGGGTATGGGAAAATAATAGACAAATAGCAAACAGGTACTATTTCCCAGCAATGAAAAGAAAAATACGACAGTTTGTAAGGCTCTGTCGCATTTGTAATAAAAATAAATACGAGAGGCATCCATACAAAATCATGCTCGGACCCACTCCGGACCCAAAAAAGCCTTTAGATTTAATACATCTAGATATATTCTTAAAACAACCTAATATATTCCTTTCTTTTTTAGATAAATTCTCGAGATACGCTACATTGATTCCCATCAAATCTAGGAACATTCAAGATGTACGTAAAGGATTAACTAAATACTTTTCCATTTATGGTACCCCAAATTTGATCGTTACTGACAACGAACCTTCAATGAAATCCATCGAAATTAAAACTCTTCTGGAAAACTTAAAAATAGACATCCATTTCACTCCTCCAAACCATAGTTCAAGTAATGGTACAGTGGAGAGGTTTCACTCAACTTTGGGCGAAATCTATCGTTGTACTAAGCCTAATTATCCCGACATAAACGAAAAAGAAGTTTTTAGAATAGCTTGCACCATATACAACAACACAGTCCACTCTACCACAAAAACCAAACCCCGGGAAATATTCTACGGAATAAGGGATGGAGAGGAAAGGCCTCTTGATATGGAAAAGATTTTAGAAAACAGAAACAAATTCTACAATGAAATTATTGTACAATCAGATAAAACTAAAAATAAAAATTTGGGTTACCATAATAAGAAGAGAGAACACCCACCGGTTCTTCGAGAGGAAGAAACCGTATATAATAGAAGACAAGGAATAAGGAACAAAGGAAAAGAAATGTATTTCCCAGTCAAAGTTGTCCAAGATAAAGGTAGAACGTTTCTGGACCACTCTGGCAGAGAAATACACAAAGAAAATATTCGGCGAAAATGAAACCATACAAATTATTTTTCTAAATTATAGATGTTGCGGAGCCAACTTCTAAAACTAATTACGCTGACGTTCATCACGACCTCATCATCGAGAACGATACAAATACATGACCTGACCAGAAACCCAGGACTAGTGACGTTACAGACCGGAAACGTACTAATTAAGACTTGACGTCACAGGATATATCACACAATAGACTTGGAAGACTATAGACCATTACTAAACAACATCGCTATCACTATCGACGGACTTAAAATATTCACAGACTTCAGCGACGTTTATATCACATTACAGTCCAAATTTAAGAAAGCCCAAAACACGTATATGAAATTGTTACCAAATAGAAGAAACAAGAGAGGAGCATTCAATTTTCTAGGCTCAGCCATAAAGGCGATTACAGGCAATTTAGATGAAGAAGATCGAATCCAAATAGATAACGATATAAATGACTTAAAACGAGGCAACCAAGAACTTATAAGACAAAATAATATTCAAGTAACTATCAACAAACATCTAGGAAAACGTATAAACAAATTAATAGATTCCGTTAATGAACAACAAAGAATAATCAAGCAACAAATTATATCAGCCAGACAATCTCTAATCACCAACAAACT
Source organism: Toxorhynchites rutilus septentrionalis (assembly GCF_029784135.1). Lineage (NCBI taxonomy): Eukaryota > Metazoa > Arthropoda > Insecta > Diptera > Culicidae > Toxorhynchites > Toxorhynchites rutilus. Next base: position 230,853,766 of record NC_073746.1, read on the forward strand.
TGTCAATCAAAATTTCACAGCAATCCGACAGGCATTTAAAATTTCTTATCATGTCGACACCTAGAACCTAGACTCAATTTTCGAAGTTATACAACTTGCAAAAATAAATATCATTTCTAAGAATTTTCTAGAAGCAGAAGAACTAAAGTTTATCTCAGATAAGTTAGAAGAACAAAATATTACCATTCTACATCCAGACCAAGCATACGATTACCTAGACATCAGAGCCCTCTTCAAGGAATCCATCCTCTACTTCATCATCGGCGTCCCGCAGATTTTACCACATCCATTCACCAGTCTTCTCCTAGAACTACTTCCAATCAACGGTCAAATCATCAAACTCCCTTGGCATAAAGCAGCAATCTACGGAAACTCCACCTATTTCATCAAAGGCAGTTGCCAAAGTATCGGCGAAAATTCCATTTGCGAAGAAGATAAATTAGACGATACCTCAGACGACAGATGCTTCTCCAAAATCATACGAGGCTCCCCAGGAAAATGCACCTTTACGAACTATCGGAATACAACCAACATAAAACGATTGACAGACAACCATATCATCATCATAATCACAACAGTCACACTATCAAGCGACTGTCTACATAACAACAGAGTTTTAACAGGAACGATGCTGTTGTTTTTCGAGAACTGTACAATCTCACTGAACAACAAAACTTTTAGCTCCATTACGTTTCCATCGAGAATTATCCCAACAATAGTGCCTCTGGATGGCGTGAAAATTGAACAAAACGAATTCGAGCAGAACCTGGACTTTCACACATTAAAGAAATTACATTTCCAAAACCGAGAACAACTGGAGATAATTAAAACCCGATATTTCATCCAAACATCAACAAGTTTGGGCCTCTCATCTATATGCTTCATTATAGGCTTGATCGTCATAGTTTACCATTGGTACCAGAAGAAAAGGACACCCAATGAAGAAAAACCAAACATCAGTTCAGCAGACAACCATCATCCCAACACAATTGTATCGGGACGATCCAAACTTGATGAGGGAGTAGTTAACGCAAGCAACATCATTTTCCCCACAGCAACAGAACCGATCACTGTGGAACAGTTTATCGGTAGCATCAATTCGCAAACGCAAGCGAAACAACAATTTAGGACACCAACGTAAAACACCGATTCGGACTCTGTACCTGACGCGACAACGGACTGGATAGAATGTGCAGCGTAAGGGCTTTAGGTAAATGGCTAGGCTTCATGATGTAAAATTGACAATAATAAAATCAGTCTAACTTGTGCTCTCTGTGAAACCGGTCTTTCCTTTCTTTTTAAAAACTCTTCGATATCCTCATGTAACTTAATTTATATATATATATATATATATATATATATATATATATATATATATATATATATATATATATATATATATATATATATATATATATATATATATATATATATATATATATATATATATATATATTTAATTTTTTTTTCCATATAAAACAGAAGTCATGTAGAAAATTTGAGAAATAAGTCCAAAATGGTAAAAGTATTTTGACGAACTTTCTGAAACATCGTTTTTTTTATGAATTTTCGAAACTTCATATTTTTGTATGTTAACGATCATTTATATCCACAAATTATGAATCCTGATGTGATTTAAAACGAAAAAGATCATTATCAAAAAAATGGTAAAAATATATGTTCAAAACAGGAACAGTTTTCAATTTAGAATTGAAATCCCAAGAACGCAAATAAGCTTCGTTGATTCAACTGGACGTTATGGGTACAAAAACAATTAACTTGTTTACGTTATGCCTAGATTGTACCTTAAGCCAGGTATCTCGAGGTACCTCTGTATATGTATATAAAGTTACTCAGATTTAAACATCGTTCAACAGTCGAACAATCTTCCTAATAGAGTGAATAACAGTATACCACAATGAACTGCAACAAAAATTTCTCGTGTTGTTGACCGTTTCCGAAAAACGGTGAGAAACGTTCATCTGAAAAACTTATGTTAATATGATGTAATGTCCTTTTAGATGCATCTTTAAAAATTTTCGGATCATATCGTAGTAGAGAATAACTGCTAATTTCCACTTAAATGCGCTTCCTGAACCATTGTGCACTAAAAACATGAAAAATCGACATCGAGTAGAATTCACGCATTTATATAATTTGAGTTTCTCTTCCGTTTGTGCAATTGGTTGAAGATTCAACCTTCAACGATCGGATTTATGAAAACTTGTTTCAGCACAATTTAACTATTTCATAAAATGAAAACAATGTTTGGAAATCCAATCGTTCTATTCATATTACAATGACTCAGAAACTAGCGAAACTTTGAGTTTCTCTTCCATCCAGAACATGTTTTATTTAAACATTTCAGAAACATTTGTTCAATATTCTGTTTACAATCCTCTTGAGCAGATGTAATATACAATGTAAACCAAAAAGTATTCAAAGAGCAAACTGCTTAGGGCAGCTCGTCAAGTGTCGAACGCACTCCAACTCACGCCGCGGTAAAATTCTGACTACAAACAAACTCAACCCACGCGGACTGTCGCTCTTCGGAAGATTTGATAATTAAATCGTTTACAGAGATTTATATCAGACAGTCTGAGATTAAAAACAAACAACATCGCCTCAAGTGCGTGACAAGCGCAACACATGAATATGTTGGCCCATCGACGATTTCTCGTTCTGATTATTTCATACTTCTCCACATCCAAAATAAGAATGAAAACGTTAACGAATCTCAAAAGCCCAACCTTGTGAATCCATTTATTTATTGAAATTTTCCTTTAACTACAGGAAATCGAAGCTTTTGAGTCCGATCTTCCATCTCGACCAAATGCTAATATGATATTCTAATAATTATTATAACATTTGAAGTAGAATGAAGATTGCCGGTTCCGTTACCGATTCGATTCATCGAAATGAAAAAAAAATATGTAAAGGATATCCAACTGCAGATACTCACCAAGAAATCCCGGAATGGCTCCAAGCGGCATCACAAACAGGCTCACCAGCAAATCCGCGATGGCAAGCGAGAGTAAAAAATAGTTGGTTACGTTTTGTAGCTTGCGGTCGAGTGCCACGGCCAGGCACACCAGGATGTTCCCCAACCCACCGGCGAAGATGAATAATATCACAAACAGGAAGCTCCACTCGTACCTCGGTGAGACCGCCCGCTCACTTCCGAAGGTCGTCATGGCGAAACCGGTGCCATTGGCGCTGATGATCGCCGATAGCTCGTTTATCACATCTTTGTACTCAATATTCAGCAAGCACTGCACGGGTCCTAGAATGCCCGCCGGGCCTACCATGCTTGAGTTGAGCAAATCAAACGAATCATTCTCGTAGAAGGTAAACTGACCCACACTGTTGTCACAAATCAGATGATAACGATTATGGTTGATACGGGTGGCGTCACCCTCACTGGCGTCAAGTGCTGTTGGACCGCAGGGTTGGCGATGTGTTGTGTTGGTGGAAATGATTCCACTAACCATCATTTCCAGCGTCAGCTTCGGCAGTTTGAGTAGCAGTTCTGACACCGGTTTCACGATGTTGCGTGCGATGACTGTGCTATTATAATCGGCAATGCACTTCTCTAGCATGTTCTCAGCTCCACCCGTCAACTCCGACGGACTGCACTCGTACAGTGCGTCCGTCCATTGAATTCCGGAAGTGGTTGACCTGTTTCATAATGGAGAAATTGAAATTCTATAATGCACTTTACCTACACTGAAACATCCAATGTGGTCGTTTCTCGTTTCATAACACTACACTACACTACACTACATTTAGAACATTTAGAAGAGATTTTGGTAAGTTTAATGAATTGAGTATTTTGTGTGCTTTTTGTACAAGTTGGGATTTGGCCAAAATAGGAGAGCATCGGGACATATTTTCCTCAAAGAGAAATTATGATCATGGTTTGTCCAAAAATGATCATGGTTTGTCCGCTGTTAGAAATCACCATTGTTGAATGAAAAAATTCGAATTTTCAAGTAGATGTGTTGCATTTATCATTGTTTGAGTTTACTGTCATCATATTGATCCATTCATCATTTAGGCTTTCTTCAGAATATTGCCTTTTCTTGGGCATTTAAAAAGTGTTCACCTCAACACACTCAACATAGAGAAACTTTATTTCTGCTATGCGCGAAGGACAGAATAAACAAACTGCAGCGCGCCAAGCGGTTGTCATAGAAATCATGTGGACAAAACAACATTAATGAATTGGACAACTCATGATCAGAATTGAGGTCATCGAAATGCTTTAATTTAATGGTTTAGCTATGTAAATCTGATACAAATGGTGTGCAAGCTGTTTACAATATTTGTAGTGTTATAATCCAGAAAAGGTCTAAATACGTGCCAAATGATCATCTGGTGATTGATTAAAAGTTAGCTCAAATGAGGGGCGCATTGACACCAATAGAAGCTGTATTTAATAATCCTTTAAAACATGTGAATCCGTGAAAATATACTATAAAACTACTGTAAATCATGGAAAAGACAGTTTTATTTATATGTTTTGAAACATTCGAATACCTGATTTGACAAAGGTGTGCTGAAATAGAGCATTCAAAAAAGTGGACAAACCATGATCATATTTTCGACTGGACAAACCAAAATCATTCACCTTATTAAATTCAATCTCTAAATTCAACGAGAAACAGATTATTTTCATTTCATGGAATCGGAAAAATTGAAAACAGATTTCCTCCGGGTGTTCATTTGTGCTAGTAGTGAATATAGGGGTGACAACGCAGCTCGTTCTGTCTTCTGTGTTCACTCATTCCAATTTATTATCGAAGCGTGTGTTGTGCTTGTGTGTGTCTTTTAGTATAATGCATTAGACCAAAGAAGGTAGAATAAGAATGTAGTCTTCTCCCTGCTTTATTCGAGTAGTCGTAGGCAAAGAAAAAAGGCAAAAAATAGTAATAAACCAATGTTCGAATCCATATAAATTCAAACTTTTTTTCATTTTTTCAAATTTTCTAATCTAATTCTAATCTAAGTTTATCTAATTACTTTGAAATTGAAAACAGTGAAATTATCGCACCTGTACTATTTTGCTGAAGTAAATTAAAACTTTTCAGTATGAAATCGATAAAAAATTCACATAAAACCTTACTTGCAGGGAAAAAGCGGTACACTGTCGTGTTTACCGTTACCGGGCTTTCGGGCGGTGAATATCATACTAACATTCCTTCCCTTTCCCTAGTGACTGTAAGGACGTGGCCGGCATCGTTATTGACTATTTGAAGCTCGAATCGCCGAAACTTGCACAATAAGAATGATTTGCTACTCCGGAGCGTTATTCGGTGTGTTCTTTGTGCAATTTCGCTGGTTCAGGTCAATCACGGAGAGCAACTACGAAGTGTACAATCTACCCAAGCTCAAGCTCAAGTTGGGATTTGACCAAAATAGATAGCAGTGAACGGGAGCGATTGACATAAATTCGAGTTGAACTTTATTCAACTTTTTATATAAATAAGATGAAATTACTAGAAACTTTGCTTAAATTGATTAAATCAATCTGACGATATAATTCAAGAGAACATGAACTTTTAGTAAAAAAATCCTTTTTTTTGAAATGTTAAATTGAAGGCATTCTATGCGATTATTTATAAAAAGTTTTTTTTTGTTTTTTTTAAAGGTTTTATTTTAGGGGGTCTCTGTAGCCACATTGGTTGCGCGTTCGCTTAGTAAGCGATCGATCGTGAGTTCAAAACTCAGGGCCCTCATTGACCATCTTTGTGTTGTAACAGAATAACTACGTCCACGCAACAATCATCAGCGATGGAGATCGATCCACGGTCGAAATAAGATCGATTCATCCATACAACTGTTCTGCTCTGCAAGACACATCGGGCTGCTGTTCTATAAATAACTCAACAATGATCAATCAACTGTCTCCGCTGTCCGGTCTAACTGGATAATGGAAGAACAGAACGAAAACTCTTACGCCTATATGGCAACTGTGTAAATGTGTACCATATGCAATGGTATAGAAGGGAATACTCTAACGCCGAAAACATGGCAACTGTGTAATGTGCTAATTATAGATATGATAAACATGTGACATGTACACGATTGAAATTCGGTTCTGTTACAGCTAAAATGCTAATGAGCCTAAAATAAACAAAAGGGATAACAAAAAAAAAGGTTTTATTTTAAAGCTAACTCTTAATCAACAACCAGATGATTTTTTAATACGTATTCAGATCATTTCTGGATTATAACACTTACAAATAAACATCATGCTCACACACCATTTGGATCTGTTTTATACGTCTAAATCATGTAATTATTGCATCTCGATGACCTCAATTCTGATCATGGTTTGTTCAATGTGCTGATGTTGGTTTGTCCACATTGTTACTATTGCAGCCGCGTAGCAGAACTAAATTATCTCTGTGTTGAATGATGTTCACCTTTAAAATGCCAAAGAAAAGACATTATTGTGAAGAAAGCCTAAATTATGAATGGTTCAATATGAAGACAGTAAACTCAAGCAATGAGAAATGGATCATTTACTTGAAAATTCGAATTTCTTCATTCAAAAATAGTGATTTCTAAAACCGGACAAACCATGATCATTTTTTTTCGGCCAAACCGTGATCAGAGGTGGACAAACCATGATCATAATTTCGTTTTGAAGAATATCGTTAAAAAACATTTAAAAAATTTAAAATTTGAAGGCCTTATGGTATTATTAGCAAATAGAGACTTTTCAACAAACCCAAGCTCGTCTTGATTATATGTGATTTTCATTAAGACAAATCGATTTGCATTTACTAGTTGCGTAAAAACACTTTAAATCGGACATACCAAAATCATTTACCTTACTTATTATTTATTTAAAGTTATCTAATAAATTGTTTGTTTCTGAAAAATCACAAGTATTCGTTCATAGAGAACTTTCCTCCTTGAGTCCTCAGATGCAAAATTTGCTTTTTAAACTTTTACTAACTGACCCGGCAAACTTCGTCCCGCCCAAAATGGATTATTTGTTATCAATATAGGTCGGACTCGCTTATCCGGAATGTTGATTTTTTTCCACTCCGGATAATCGAATCGTAAATAAAATTAAAGAAATTCTCTCGGTAAACGTAAAATAACTATGATTTGCACTGATGCATTTGTATATTGCAGTGTCATAGCCAGAAATCGATCAGCGCCCCCTGGGAAGGTAAAGCATTGAAAATCGAAATAAAAAAATCATCGCCTTCTTACAGCTCGTGGACCAAAATATATGCATATGCGTGAGCTTCTTGGTTGCCAAGGAGTTTTCGAGGACATTGTTAAGCAAATCAACATTAGGGATGCTATGTTTCGGGTAGCTGAAGCTTGGAACGGGGTACCGGCTGATTCCATTGTCAAGTCATGGAAAATGCTGACAGCCCGTTGTCAGTTGTAAAAAAGTGCATACTTTCGATTCTAAAGAAATTAATTAACCAAGACAATACTGTACACAATGAGGATGTGGAGTTTGAGGCCCTGATCGACAATGGCAAGATTGTCAAGATTGTTTTGCATCCAAATACATATTTCTACGATGATGAAAATTCGTTTTCGACTGACGAGGGTGCGAATGCTTCATCAGTTTTGGAAATACATTAGGTTGATGAAGATGAAGAGTCCGAAAACTGGGATTCAAATGGACAATCGAAAAAGTTATTACTTGAACTAAGGAAAACGGATTTCCAATGGAACGCCAATTCATGCAGCGAGAATTACATAAAAATATTTTAGAGAAAAATTGTATTTTTTAATTTTTGCTTTGTTGCATATTATGTACATTATAGTGCCAATGAATTTATGGGAAAAAATGACCTTCGAATTTTCGAAAGGAACTTCCTGCAAAATGTTGATTCCCGCGAAAAAATACCTTATGCAAAATTTCAGCTAGATCAAAATTTATTTACTAGTGTCGCACTGCCGTCAAAGTTTCAAGTTTTTGAAAACCGTAGAATCATCCAAAAGATATTATTAAAAGTGACAAAAAAATATTTGGCATCAATTTTTTTTTCAAAGCTCCGATTTCATGCAATGGCGTCTTTGCGACAATAGTGAATAAAGTCCGATTAAGCTGAAATGTTGTATAGTGTGTTTTCGAGGTAATCAACATTTTGCAGGAAGTCCCATTCGTAAATTTGAGATGACTATTTCATAATTTTGGATCCGCGCTCCTTACACAAAGACTTAGTAGGTCCACTAATTGGCTTGTAACTTTGGAACGGACCAGCGGACAAACCTGGAACAAAAGCTACAGTAAAGTAGACATCCTAGAGAACATTTTTGGCCAGATTTTTTCAATTTTTTTCAGGTTTCCATGGTGTACTACCCCCTTGAACGAAGACCACACTGGCTGTTCGAATAATCAAATACTTGTTTCAAAATTACACACTCGGCATTATCCAAGATATACATCGCATTAACACATAATTCGCATTACGTACACAATGTTCTTGTGTACTAATTAAAAAGATACAATTCTTAAGTAATTCTAGATTGTTTCGGTCATAATAAACGTAACAATATTTTTTTCGTTTCACAGGTATTTATCTCCAATTGATTAATTTGAAATCTTCTAGCATAAATTGCTTTCGAACACAAATAATGAAACACAGTTATATCTAATACTCGCCCCAAGTATATTCTGGTAAATTTGTGTCTGTGATTAAAACTCATCGGAAAGGAAAGTGTTAAGAAATACTACTATCTGCAAAGTTTTGTTTCCTCCTTATTCAAAAAATCTTATTATCAAATAAAAAAAAAAAAAATAGAAAAAAATTAAATCAAAAATAGATACTCACTGGGTTCCGCCGCTTGGTGTTACTGCTTTCAGAATGCATTTGAAGTTTTGATAGCACTGCACCGCGGTTTTGAGAGGGGAATCGTAATCCACTGGTGTTGATTTTAATTGAGCGTTTTTCAGCGAAGCTCGCGTTGTCGGTGCAGATTGCTCCCCGGGAGGCCAAATGTTTGTGGCCGATTGACCAGGGATTGCATTATAATCACAAACGATATCCGGTCCCCAGTACGAGGACCAGGTGTTATTGTAGTTGGCACAGGATACCAGGTAGCGTAATGCTGGCCAATAGTCACTCGAGCACCAATCTGGCCAGGATTGGTCGAGCTCCATGATTTTTTTTCCTATTCACGTTGTTTCAAATAGCGGCTGACGGATATATACGAGCCATTTTAGGTTGTTCTGAAATTACAGAGCAGATAACGAAAGAGTTAAAAAACGTTTCTATTTAGAATGATGTTTTTCTCAGCGATCAAACCGTTAATGGAACGTGACTTTTTTTTTCGCAAAACAAAAAACATCTTGTTTGGACATTTTATGTCGCTAAATTGCGCCCCAAAACTTGTTATCTCGTATGCAATTTAAACGATAGTTTTTGCCCCATTTCATTCGTTCGACAAATATACATATGAGCAACTGGAAGCACTGAAGCATGTGCAGTTTTGGTTCTCGCCGTTGCACATAGATTCTTCCATTACACACCTATCGGATTACCAAATGTTGCGATGCTTGCGATACTAGATTTCAATTACCGGCTTCCTCTCTACGTTGTCTTTCCGTTCCATGTTGCTTTTATTTGTGGTTTCACATTTTAAAGCAAGTTGTTCAAATACATCTGACTAAATATCTGTATGGCAAAAGTGAACACAGAATGAACTACGCAGTATTTCATTTAGACATCGTTGTGAACATTTAGTTTCATTCTTGATTCTGAGCTGACGTTTAGTGCATACATCCCGTACATCGTCATCCTACACAAGCCTGATTCTTACGAACGGGGTGAAACAGACGCATTGGAGTTTGCGGCAATCATTATTCTCACAGCATCAATATCTTCTTCGGTATGGTCGGTTCCATGTTATTTTGCTGGTTTACTCTCATGCAGACTAATCTGAATAACTTTCTCTGATGGATTTTTTTTTTTTTTTTTTTTTGTAATGTCAATTTATTGTCAATTTATTTACAAGTATTCCATTTTTTTAATTTTCACCATTTAATTCATTTTGGAGAGCTGATAAATCTATTGCGCCCTCAGTGTCGTTTATAATTCTAATATAAGTAACCAGTAATTTCAAAACATTGATTCTCTGTGTTGTTTGCATGTGATTAAGAACAGGTCTCAAGAATTCATTAAACTCCAGCGTTCGCCAACCATTGGATATTTCACATGTTTTTTGCTGCATCAGTGTCCACGTCGCTGCTACTCGTTGACATTCGCTGAACTTGTGCTGCAGTGTTTCTGTTGTTCCGTTGCAATGTGTACAGATTCCATCGTCCGCCCGTCTTATAATATATGAAAGTCGTCGATGTGGTGTTTTCTCATTCACGAACATGAATAACTCTCCGCGCTGTGTTGACGTTAGTGCACACGAGGATATATTTCTCCATATTTTTCGCCAGTTCGCAGATGGCGAATTCGCCGCCACTTTTGGTGGATCTGTTGCCTCGATAGCAAGCCGATGAATTTGATCGGAGGATGGGTTTCGAACTAAATGAGCGGGAAGTGTAGGAATCATTTGCGAAATAATCCTCAGGCAAGGAAGCTCTGTTGGTGGAATTTGTATGTTCGGAAAAAGATATGATTTGTAGAAGGGAATGACTTCGATCTCCTTGAGATGACGACTAATCAATAACGCTTTACACTTTAACGCCGGTAGTTGCAATCTTAATCCTCCATTCTCACGATTACGGGCAAGTTGCTGCATGGGAATACGCTCTGGAATTCTATTCCATATGAACGTACCCATTTTTGATGTGATTCTTGCTATATGTACTCCATTTGGCGATAAAATGGACGAAAGATACCAGATTTTGGAAGTGATGAATGTGTTGAGAAGTGTTGCTTTCTGATGCAAGGTTAGTGAGCGCATTGAATGGAGCCATATTTGTTGTGAAAATTTGCTCACTACTTCATCCCAGTTGACTGTTATCATGCGACGAATAGAATTCGCATAGGTAATACCTAAAATCTTTAATGTATCTACCGTTTGCAGCCATGGGATTGTCATTGCATTTCGTACCATGACACCTATATCAATGGCTTTTGTTTTCGCCCAATTCAGTCTTGCGCCGGAGACTTGTTCATATTGCATGAACAGTTCTCTTATACGTTCGATTTTGCTCACTGATGTTGCGATGAGACTGATATCATCAGCATAAGCGACAACGATGTCATTCTCGCACACCCGTTCTAGTTTAGTCACCAACGGGTGTAAATAGAGTACGAATAGGTGCATGGATAGCGGGTCTCCTTGCCGAACCGATCGCTGGATAGGAAAAGCTTCAGATAGGTGTCCGTTTATCAACAAACGCGATGATGCCAAACAACCAATACGAGAGAGCAAGTTGACCAGCCTCGGGTTGAAGCCGAGCGAGCACATGGTGTGATAGAGAAATTGTCGATCCACACGATCGAATGCGTGGTCGAGATCGAAGGAAATGAGTTTACCTTGCTGTTTGTTTACTTTCATTCGAGCTATACGGTCTTTCAACGCAAACACCGCTTGGAAGATATTCCGATTTGCGTTTGCACATTTTTGGCTCTCACTGAGAACTCCGTTGTCACTCATCACTCTTTCTATCCGAGCTTTTAGAATACGAGAAAGAATTTTGTAGTCGTAATTCAGCAGCGAAATCGGTCTGTATGATCGAACTGACTCGTCTGCATGTTTTTTCTTAACCAGCACAATTACACCGTTGACGAATTCGGAGGGGAAATTTCCAGCGAGCGCCTCGTTCAGAATCAGATTCATCTCTTTATGGATCACATCGAAAGTGCGAAGGTAAAACTCCTTTGGTAATCCGTCCGGACCAGGAGATTTTTTCGACGTTCTTGCCGTAAATATTTCGGTTGTGTTAATTTCATGCATGACGATCCCATTCGCTTCGTCATATTCTGGAATGATTCGCTCGCATTCAAACGTATCGTTCTCCATGACATCGCTCTCGGCATACAAATGCTCAAAGTATCGAATCAGATGGGTCCGTATTTCTTCGGAATTATGTATGAGTTCGTTTCTCTCGTCACGTAGCTTGGTGATCGCAGTTTTTCTTCTTCTTCTTTCTCCTAATTGGAATGTGGTTATCGGCTCTCCGGCGATGTGAGTCTCGTTTATTCGCAAAAACATTTGTGTAAATCTACGTTGGTGTGCAAGCATCTCTTTTTTAATTCGGTTGATAGTCATTAGCATGTCAGGGTTTTGCCAGTAGCCATCGTAGGCTTGTCGTAGCAAGTTGTAGCAACGTTGCTGTTCTTGATGAAAACAGTCGTATGCCTGTTTGGACTTCCACCGAAAAAATGTTGCGATCTTCGTTTTAGCATATGAAAGCCACCACTGCATCCATGAGGTGTAGTGTCTTCTTTGAAAAGTCCAATACTGCCATTTTATGCTAAATTCAGCAATGTTCTCGTCTGTAAGTAAATGCGGACGAAGATACCAGTATCCTCGACCATGTTCTTCGCCAAGATGAGGCAAGCATAACCGCACCAATAGAGCTTTATGGTCACTGAAGGAACAAACATGTGTTTCTGCGGATCTTAGCATTTCTCGTAGTACCCGGCTAACGTATACACGATCTAATCTAGATGACGAATTGTGAGTAAGATATGTATACCCGGGAGTGTTCGGATGCAGGTTCTCCCATGCATCACGTAGTTGTAGTTGTTGTACCGTTGCTCGGAGAGCCGGACTCGCATTTTGACCAGTAGTATCACATGGTCGTAAGACACAATTGAAATCACCGGCCAGTATGATGTGTTCGGTGTGATGACGAAGATGGTATGCGACGGCATTATTGTAGAAATACTCTCTGTCCGAGCGCAGGGCGGTGCCTGATGGGGCATATATGTTACAGAGAGTAGTATTATGAACTCTCAATGTGATTATTCGTCCATCAAGGCTCTTCCCTACGTGAGAGAAAACGATATGGTCCTTGAGAGCAATCGCTGTACCTCTTCTGGTTTGATCTACATTGCATATGATATTGTAGCCGGGTAGACTTAGATTCTCGTTTTCTACCTCTTGCAGAAAAACGATATCTAAATCGAGCATTCGAACGAAGTTTTTGAGAGCATCCAACTTCGTCGCGTTCGTGATGGTGTTAATGTTTATTGTGGCGAGGTTATAGTTCGTGTACTGAGTCATGATTTACTTTCTCCAAGATGCGAGTCATCGCTATCGTCTTGACGCATTTTTTTGCCCTGCTGGCGTTCTCTCATTTTTCCGCTTCTCAAAGAGGTCGACGACCCATCGGTATCGTGTTCTTCAGCACTCTCTGTTGTTGTTGCTATTTTACGAGACTTGTCAACACTAGAGAGTTGTCTCGGGGCATTCACCCCTTCATCTCGTTTTGAAGCGTCTGCTGAAGGTGGTGGCGGTATTGGTGGACTTTGTACCCTATGTACGTCAGCTATTATTCTGCTGTTCTGCTGTTCCGCTGGTTTTGATGTGGAGATATTTGTTTGTTTTGTTGCCGCTTGTTTTGAGCTCACAGATGCTTTGTGAGTCATTATTTTCGGCCGTGAAACGTTCTGTTTTGCTGCGCTTCGAGCTACACTCGCGTACGAATGTTGATCCGCCGACAATTTTTGTACTAACAACTTCTTATTCCCTATGCACGTAATACCATTGTGTATAAATTCCCCACAGTGTCGACAGGTTTGCTTCTGTCCATGGTATGCTACAATCGTCGCTTCTCCATCAATGGAGATGAGAGATGGGATATTTTTTTTTAATTATCATTTTCGCGACTCGCACTCCTGACGGTAATCCAGCTAACGGATAACGACTGTCCCACAGTTCTTCATGGATAGAAACGACCTCACCAAAGTCGTTTAAGAAATCGATTATGTGTTTATCAGTGACGTCTATTGAAAGGTCGAACAACTTTACCTCCACTGTACCATCGACCATCGTGATTCGTAGATATAGTCATCTATAGTCATCTGATCATCTACAGATATCACGTGCTTATTATCATGTTCTTCTACAACTTTCAGTGCTATTGAGAGGTCGATAGTCGTGACAAAAACACATCCGTTGTGTTTGCTACAATGGACCCTTTCCAATTCTTCAGGCTTTAAGCCCAATTTGTTCTTGATGAATCCGTGTACGTCGACGAAAGATGGTTTCTTTGGGATGGCCGCATAATCAATGCGAAATGTATTTTTACGACGAAACATCGCACTTTGCTTCTCATCCACCGCAAGCAAGACGCGAACGACTGTATATCGCGATATCCAAACTCAAATACGAGGAAAAAAAACTAGAATAGCCCGTGAACGACTTCCGAAAACATGCGCTAAAGAAAATCCGTCTGCACGGCTCGGAAGATGAGCACTAACTGTAAGATCATGGATCATAATGGCGATCGTGTTGTGCACAAGAAGCACTTCGAGTGACTATAGTATTACTTAGACTTTTGAGGCAGTAATCACAAACAGTAATCTATTTAAACGTAAAACTAAGCTCAACAGGAAGAAATTTTAGAAGATGAACATGTTACGAAAAAAAATTGCAGAATTGCGTTCGATCGATAGAAAGCTTCATAATCTTTGTTCATTTTTCAGTTCATCAGACATTTTTCTCCCACACTCCTAGAGAATTTATAAATCGCATAAGAGGATTATTTATTCGACATCAATGTTTCACTCAGGCAGAAAGTTGATGCCTCACATTAAAAATTGCTGTACACAAAAATGTTCATAATAGGGGAAAGTCGGGAAGGACGGACAACCCTTTATAATTGATAAATTACATTTTTATTCTAAATTTTATTGATGTACAAACTTGCAATATAGTGTATCAATACCTTTGACACTTACGGTGTACACCTAGCTGGCTTTCTGTTAAAATTGTAAATAAAAACAGTAATCTACAAAAAGCAGCTCGATGTAAGTTTTCGTCTGCAGAAAACAAGGTTCTCATTGTTATCGAGTAATTTTGTGGGGTATTTTTCGTTACGTGAATGTTTTACCAACACTTCTCTTCCAGTTGATCGAATCAGCGGAGGTTTTCTAATTTTTCCTCCAAAAATATTAACGAAAATAAAATACTAATCAGGTCGGGTAAGGCGGAACTCCACCGACAAAGAACAAACATTTAGTTTTGAAAACAATTTGATTATCTCCTCCTTTTATCAACAGATGCCCACTAACAACGCTTGCAAGTGCAACCACATATCATGGACGAATCAGCAGACCGGTTTTTAAAACGTAATCCGAATTGGTTATTCCGAATGTCGGAATCTATTAGGCTGTCAAAAAAGTCCTGCGGTATTTCCGCGAGGTGTCGTTGTAAGCGCGTAGTTCTAGTTGTATTCATTGTATCGAGTCATACTATAGCTTGTTGGAAAGGTGTAGAGGTCGTCGAAGATGCGCCACGCTCCGGAAGGCCTGTCGTCGAAAATTGCGACAAAATCGCTGAATTAGCCGAGAAAGACCGGCATAGTAGCAGCCGTAGCTGGGGATATGTCATCAAACCGTTATTAACCATTTGAAGAAGCTTGGATTCACAAAGAAGCTCGATGCCACACACTTTGACGCAAAAAACATCTTTGACCGTATCGACGCATGTGAATCGCTGCTGAATCGCAACAAAATCGACCCGTTTCTGAAGCGGATGGTGACTGGCGATGAAAAGTGGGTCACTTACGACAACGTGAAGCGCAAACGGTCGTGGTCGAAGCCCGCTGAAGCGGCTCAGACGGTGGCCAAGCCCTCATTAACGGCCAGGAAGGTTAATGAGGGCTTGCTGTGTGTTTGGTGGGATTGTCAAGGAATAATCTATTATGAGCTGCTTCCCTATGGTCAAACGCTCAATTCGGACCTGTACTGCCAACAACTGGACCGCTTAAAGGTAGCACTCATAAAGAAGAGGCCATCTTTGGTAAACAGAGGCCGCATTGTCTTCCATCAGGACAACGCCAGGCCACACACTTCTTAGGTGACGCGCCAGAACCTCCGGGAGCTCGGATGGGAGGTTCTTTTGCGTCCGCCGTATAGTCCGGACCTTGCACCAAGTGACTACCACCTGTTTTTGTCCATGGCGAACGAGCTAGGTAGTCAGAAGTTAGCCACAAAAGAGGCCTGTGAAAATTTGCTATCCGAGTTTTTTGCCAATAAGGAAGCGAGCTTCTATAACAGGGGTATTATGAAGTTGGCATCTCGTTGGGAACAAGTCATCGAACAAAACGGCGCATATTTGACTTAAAACAGATGATTGTAACTAATTTTATGAACAAATGAAAATTCAAAAAAAAATACCGCAGGACTTTTTTGACAGCCTAATATTTTAGACATGAAAAAATGAGAAAAATTGGAAGCCCTTCTAGGTGGTTTTAGTCTAGCCTTTTTGTTAGATCATTCTTAAAGCATATATGAAGACCTCCGAAACTTATCCAGTACATAAACTTGAATTTTCAGTTAGTGTCCAACTTTCCCACCCAAGGCGCCCATTTTTCCCGCCAAGTGTCCCTCTCAACTCAATCTTATTTTTTCAAAGATGCCGGACACATTCATTTTTCAAATTTCTTCCTCAAAGACTAATTTTTTTTTATAAAGAAACCTAGACTATCAATTTGTGGTGATATAGCTATATATTTTTTGTGAAATTCGCGAAAAAAAATCAACTTTTACTTAGGGTGTCTGTCCTCACCACCCTTCCTCTATTATTCCCAGGGATCCACTAACCAGCGTTCCAGTGTATTCATATACTGTAAGAATTACATAAGGCAGTATGCAATGGAATCCTTGCTCGTTATTTATTGTTAAGAATGAACATCTGCTAGAATATCACCAAGAGCAGCTTCTGAATTCACCAAATCAGCAAAACAACTTCAACTACTTCCAGAGAAATTCGATGACAGTTTCCAGTATAATTTGGGTGTGAAAATCATATCTCTTCCAAGAAGCTGGCAAACAAACGAAACCACTTCTCTACTATCGCGCTAACCCGCAAGCATTCGCAGAATGACAATTGTCGTCTCGTTGCATAATCATCAGTCACTCGCAACGCTGAAGAGAACGAAAGCAGGACATGTGTAAAATAATGTGATACAAAATGCTAACATTACCGCAAATTATTTGCTAGAGCAACCCGCAAATGCGGTATCGTCTTACATTAGTGAGGGCAATCGGTTCCGGCTGGCCTCCAATCATTCCCTGCTTACGCTTGGAATCGTTCCACCCGACCATTACGAAAACCCGCAAATTCAGCTGCAGACTTGTTTAGCTACTGTGGTGTCGGTTTCTGCCGTCGGAATAGGCAGTGCGGTATGCTGTTCTGAAATTAGATCCGCTACAATGCTATCTGGATCCATCGCTGCAGGATGTCCTCTAAAGGTGTTCACATTGATGCGATAAATGCGTTCTAATCTTCAATGGGGATAATTGTTAGGTCTGTGAAATCCAAGATAACCCCATTGATTGAATAAGTTACATTTAATATTGCAAAACAAAATTGTAGAGAATAGTTCTAGGTTTGCAACTAGGTGAGTATCAAATATGTTAATTAGTCAACTGGTTTTCGAGACTGAATCGAGAAGCACATATGACATGTTTCTTTTTTGCAATGTCTATTCTGATTGAAGAGGCGACTCACAAAAATAATCATAGAAAAGTATAACGACTCCAGCAAACACTTATGTAAAATGTATAGTTTTTTGTTTGTGTTATGCAATTATTGATAAAAACTTTCTTGAAACCATTCATAATCTCATTGCTCGAAGCTTCGACATTGTAAGTCTACTGAAACACAAAGCCAAAATTACATCTTTGTAACAAACGCAATCATGTGATGCCTTCATATTATTACTCTGTCATGCACATGTCTAACACTCCTTACTCGCGCATAGGTCTGTGAGACCGAGAAATCAATAATTCGTTTATTTCTCAGAGAACATCAACACTACAACTTTGCGATTCTCTCTAGCTTCGTTATTCGTCGTTCGTCATTGTTAAGCGTTTCGCATATTTTGGTACGAAGGGGACATGTGTCACTTTTTACCACCCTCGGTCTGACACACCGACGCAAGCATAGGAGTAACTTTTTTGGACATGTTACTTTTTTACTATTTTAGAATATTGTTCAATGGAATGTATAAATTAATATTAGTGACGTGGAATGTTCATTGAATATAATGCATAACATCATTACCGGAATATTTCTATTCAATTTTAGTCACCCTTTTGTCACCGGATTGAACGGATTCATACATTATTAGTCGATATATTCGTCGTTAGTTTCATACGAGCAAAAACAAAATACAAATGTTTGTCTTTTGTATATTCATTCGCTAAATACAATGGTCACACATATACAGTCAACCCTCCTATAACGCGGTACTCTTATAGCTCGGTTTCAGTTCAACAACTACTTTTTTGTGCACCCAATGCATGATTTTAACTGGATATGTTTATATAAACATTCAACATAATCTCTCAGCCGTTTACGACATCGGTTTCAGGCAAGGATATGATTCGCGAGTCAAGATGTGCTGCAAAATTAGCTGTCATTGCCAAACCTTTCAAACTACTCGGTAAGCTCAAGGCATATCTATGGAAAAAGGTGCGTCCGTTTGGTTACTAAGCTGGGTCAGAGGAGCTGTAGAAAACAGTACGGCAGAAAGCGTAAAAAAAAATCTGAAATGTTAAAAAGAAAGGATGATCACAAGAGTTTGAATGAATACTGCACTCTCTCAATAATTTCAGTAGTATTCAGCTGCTACTAGTACTTCATTCGAAAATAAAAGTTTTTCGTGTAGGAGAGATGAAACTTTTGCAACATGAACTGTTGTAGAGTTCACAAACTGTGCACAAGCGTATTGTATTTTGTTTACAAAAAATCAGTATACTTTAAAATTGGTTACAGAAAGAATGTGCAGATTGAGCATGCGAAGCCAGTTCTTTAACTTCAGCATCATTAACGTCCGTATTGCTTCGACAACTCGCAAGCAAATCGGTCGAACTATATTTGATCCGATACAGGTGTTTTTTTACATCCGTTTCTAGTGTTTTTCTTTCATCTGGTGCGCTTCGAGCGAAGTAAAGCTCATAAAAAGTGGTGCGCTATCGAGACAATCCAGCATCAAGTCACATCATCACACACGCTACACAGCAGCGGCAAGTAAAAGTTTATTTTCCTCTTACTTCTTCCATCATTCTGTATAGCTTCTGTGCACGATTTACACCATTGTTTAAACTTGTGTTTACCAAATCGGCAAGCGTTGGCATTAGGGGTGTTCATTTTCATACATCACCGTTGAACTTTTTTTGGAACTTTTTTCATTTTCAAATTACACATAATAACAAAAATTGAAATAAATAAAATTTTCAACAATAACTAATATAGAAATATAATTTCTTTTACTAATTTATATTTTCCAAATTATTATATTCTGTTCATATCAAACAGTTGTCTACTTCTTCTACTACTTCTTTTTATTAATATGGCAGAGGGCGGGGAGGATCCCCCATAATAATGAACCTCCTCCTGAAGAGCAGGAGGATGAAACAGAACTAGAGGGAGAAAATTCTGTATACGAAATAGAAAGCTCCGAAGATGAGGAAACTGACGAAAAGCAGGATTGTCGTCTAAAAGACCCAAGGCCCATTTATCGTATACTTTAGACGAAAATCCGAACCTCTCATTCGCATCTCAAAAGAATTGACACAGAATTTTTCCGATGTTACCGAGATTACTCGGATTGGGCCAGACATATTACGAGTTGTCGTCTCCAGCAGGACATTTGCATTCTGTTGGGGTTTGGTTTAAGTAGCAATAACATACACAGACTATCAATTTTAATGTTTTTATAAGTAGGGAAGGTGGGGAAAAACGGACATATTAAGAAGAACTTTTATTATATCTTTCGAAACTCGTGTTTTTCCAAACTTAAATGCAGTTTCGTGCATTTCAATGTACTGTTTTTCGAAATAATCGATCGAAGGGTTTTCAATGTTTTTAATAAAATTAAAACAGACCGAAAAGTAGAACATTTATTCGATGATTATCCGCATTGACATATAGTGGGGGGAATACGGACATGTTTGTAATATTTACGTATGTAAATCTTCGAAATTTCGTGAAATTAGGGGAATAGGGTTGAGAACTTACGAAAACTCACGATAAGATTAGATTTCTATTTCTAGATCTAGATCTAGATCTATTTCTATTTCAATTTCTAATTTCCCGATAATGTCAAGAACGGGCGGCGACAAGCCAAGTAATCCGAGTTAGCGCTGTCGGCGCCATGCGCATATTTTTTTACGAACCGTGTGGACGTCAAAGTGTTAAAGGTGTGAAGATTCTTGCATGCGATCCACTGAAATCTGTGTCACTTAAAAATGACAAAAGAGTTCTCAATCGGACAAACTCTTTTCGTGTGACATTTGAGGGTTCCGCCCTTCCAAACTACGTTGCAATAGGTGCACTTCGTTTACCAGTTCGGTTGTTTGTACCCCGGGTAATGAAATGCAACAAATGCATGCAACTCGGTCACACGGCCGCATTTTGTTGCAATAAAAAACGTTGCGCAGATTGTGGAGAGAGCCATGATGAGAATCCTTGCGCGAAAGAGCACAAGTGTCTTCATTGCGGCGGGACTCCTCATGATCTTATTCAATGCCCGGTGTACAAACAACGAGGGGGAAAAATCAAGCGTTCCTTAAAGGAACGTTCCAAGCGGACTTATGCAGAAATGCTTAAGAGTTCCGTTCCAACGACTCAGGACAATCCCTACTCCATTCTGCAGAACGACGAGCCTGTTGCTGACGCTCCCAATGCAAGAAGTTCCGGTACATCGAAGGGTGCCATCAGGAAAAGAAAAATTACTTCTTTTCCATCACTCCCCAGAAAGACGACCGAAACTTCCTAAGTTGGAATGAAAACTCGAATTAAACGTGCTGAGAATAGACCGAAGCAAGTACCTCCTGGTTTAAGCGGTTCTTCTACGCACCAGGGGTCCTCAGCACTTCCCGGAGTAGCACCCAACACGTCTGTTCCTTTTTCGCGGTCGAGGCAACAGCCACAATCTGGCTTGCTTGCACTTTCTGACCTGGCGAAATGCTTTAAATATAAACGACCCTCTTAAAAGCATAGTATTATGTTTGCTTCCGATTGTGAGAACATTTTTGAAAGAAAAATGTGGTTTTTTGACCGCGTTTATTTCCCTTGATGCCTGATTCAGTGCAAGAGGTCAAGGATTTGACCACTGTAATACAGTGGAATTGCAGAAGCATCATCCCTAAACTAGATCAATTTAAATTTTTAGTTCATAGTTCTAACTGTGATGTATTTTCTCTCTGTGAAACATGGCTTTCTTCAGTTTTCCAACTTAAAATTCCGAATGTAAATTGAAATAAAACACACTTAGAATTCGAATTTCGATGAAACTTTTATTTCAAATTAAAGTTTGGTTTATGCTATTATGTGTGAAATACAACATCATTCAAATGTCCACCTAGAGCTTCCTCGCACACCTTGATCCGGAACAGGTAATTTTCGATGACTTTTCGGCACATATGGGGCGGTATCTCGGTAATAACTTCACGAATGTTGTCTTTCAAATGTTCAAGAGTTTGCGGAGAGTTGGCATAGACACGGTCTTTCGCATAACCCCACAAAAAAAATCTAGCGGGTTCAAATCGCATGATCTGGACGGCCAATTGGCATCACCAAAACGCGAAATTATGCGTCCCTCAAATTTCGTTCGCAATATGGCCATGTTCGGTCGTGTTGTGTGGCACGTGGCGTCGTCCTGCTGAAACCACATGTCATCCGTATCCATATCTTCAGTTTGTGGCAAAAAAAATCGGTTAACATGCGGCCATAGCGCTCACCATTCACAGTTACCGTCTCGCCGTCCTCATTTTCAAAGAAATACGGCCCGATGACTCCACCAGACCATAATGCGCACCAAACAGTGACTTTTGGCGGATGCAATGGCCTCTCAACAATCACGTGTGGATTTTCTGATCCCCATATACGGAAATTTTGGGCGTTCACATAGCCACCGAGCTCGAAATGTGCCTCATCGCTGAAGAAAATTTGATGCGAAAATTCAGCATTTTTCTGCTGTTGTTCGTTCATCCAATCGACGTATGCCCAACGCATTCCATGGTCACCACGCTCTAATTTTTGTACCAGTTGGACTTTATATGGATGTAGGTGCAAGTCCAAATGCAAAATTCGCCACAATGATGTGTTTGACAAGCCCAATTGCTGATCACGCCGTAGAATCGAAACATTCGGGTCATCCTCCACACTGGCAGCAACAGCAGCAATATTTTTGGCCGAACGCACATTACGATGATGCACAGGTTTCACAATATCCGATACGGATCCAGTTTGTTCGAATTTACGCATTACATTAGCGATTGTGTGCTCTGTAGGCCGTCTATGACGACCAAAATCCGTCCGTAATGCTCGAAAAACATTTGCCGGTTTTTCATCATTTTTATAGTATAATTTAACAAAATTAACACGTTGTGCGATGCTAAAACGATCCATATTGTAAAATGGCAGACATTCAACTAACGATATGACGATTTGGTTGACAGCTATGTCAAACGGTTGTCAGCGCAGGGCTGTATACTTTCGGAAGCCCGAAATGGAAAACCCTGTATAACCATTGGTGCACCCGTGGCCGAGTGGTTAGTGTCTCACATTATCATGCCGAGTGTTCGGGTTCGATTCCCGTTCTGGCCGGGGAATTTTTTCGTCAAAGAAATTTCATTCGACTTGCACTGTGGTCACACGTATTCTAGAGCTTGCCCCTCGGAATACATTCAAGGCGTGTTATTTGGCTTAAGAAATCTCAACTAAGTATAAATAAATGACGCTAGTTAATGCATACGTTGAGACGGCAAAAGTTCCACAGGGAACGTTAACGCCATTCAAGTAAGTTCAAGTAATGTATAACCATTATCGAACGCACGAGTGGTTCGAGGTGGTTCACAAATATAGCATTTTTAGTAAGTAGATGTAATATTTTGTAAAAAATAAGTGTTTTTTTCATTCTAATGAAACAGGTTTTTCTTTGCAACGAATATTTTCGATGGTACAGATTTTTTGAAGACTTTTTGAAGGAGAGTTGTATCCGAGACACGACCGCATAGTTGACGTAGGATTCCGTTAGGCTATCTGTTGCATACTGATATTGGATATGTTTGAAGAATTACATCGTTATTCTGCTTGATAATGATTTGGTGGTCCATTTTGTTTGATTGTTGGGTATGGTTTGTTCACTCCACAAGCGTTTACACCCGAGTGATGATGACAGAAGGATGGTGATTGGTCGTTGGATGGTGCGTATGGAGATAGAAGATGCCGAAGTGGAATGAGATATGATGAAAGCCGCCCTCTGCGGCCTTGGACGAGATGGCTCCTGTGTTATGTATGGATGAAATAAAGAAGAAAACTCACCAATGTAATATATGATGAGGGGCTCAGAATGCAAGGGGTGTGACTTGATCGATTTCTCGATCGAACTCAACTGCAAAAACGTTCCAATTTGAGTTTATAGAATATGATAGATGAGGTTCTGACCTACCTGCGGCATTGTCAAATACACTTGGGAATGAGTTTGCAGCTAAGTTATGACCAAAAGAGAGAGTCGATGTAGAGAAATCGATCAAATCACTTACACCCCTTTCATTCTAAGCCCCTCATCATCGAACACAATTATCAATTTTTCTCAAAGAACATGTTACTTTTTTCTAGAGAAAACATGTTTGAAATGGGAAAGGTAATTTTCTTTTATAATTTTTGCTATATGATGATATATGCCCCAATACAAATTTCAATTGGACTAACAGCACATAATACGATATGTAGAGCATATGGTATATCACTTCTTCTAATACAGTAGAAACCCAACTATCCACGGAATAGTCTGGCAAGCTCACCGCGAATAATGAACATTGCGGATAATGCAATGGAGGACTAAACATGAGTTCCAAACACGAAAAAAGATATTTCAGTATGAAAACTTTGTTTTATCAATACAGAAATCATTAAACCATTAATCTGTTAAGTCGTGTACACCAGTTGTCAGTAATAAAACTGTCATACACTTTATAAAATTATGTGTGTTTTACTTCGAAATGAAAAACAAAACAATTCAAACTTCTTTCACATAAAGCTTGAAAAATCATACAGAAATAACAAGGTATTTAAAAATTCTACGTGTTTTCTTTTGTTATTCCGAAACCATCGCTGTATTCAACTGAATTATTATTTTTGACAGCCAGAGTATCCATGCTTTCATTACCTGACTTCTCACGAAGTAAAATTGGTTTAATCTGTTCTCATCCAATACGGAACTGTAGATCGCCAACTGAATTGAAAAGTAATCAGTAATCAATTAGAGAAAGACCCAGATTTTCAAATGATGATATTACCAACAACACAAGATATCGGGTCGTATCTGCAAACAATCAAATGGTCAAAAGGTTGAAGTGTTATAAAGAACTATTTGTGAAGATTTAAAATTTTGAGACGCTACGCCTGGAGCAGACGTTCCCAACAAGTTTAATAAGATTTTCATTAACCAATTCGCTAGAAATCCTTGTCTGCTAAAAGATTTACAGTTATGGACCAAAGACTAAGGTTTTCATCACAAATAGCTCAATGATTACAGTGAAACAGTGAATCAGGAAAAAATCATTACAGGCTCTTTTTTGACGTAGGATTACGTCTTTCGGGAACATATTGGGGTACAAATTGAAAATCGAAAATCGAGCACATCTTAAAAATTGTCCAATTTCAAACGCGTATTGCTCAGTCACTTCATGATGGATTGATGAAATTTTTGCGTCAATCGATTTCGGCACTCCATAACAATTTTTTATATTGAATAAAATAATATATGTCATGAAACTAACTATCGAACAAGTGAAAAATCTCAACCACTATCCTAACGGAAGTACCCACATCTGATTGGTCGAAATTAGCGACACATGCGGCGGTTCCCTAACAGAGACATCTAAACCAAGCTGCCTGGGGGAAATCAGCATTGGAAATACATGAAAGTCGGGGTAGCTTTTGTTGTCATCGAAATGTGTTCCCTAACAGAGACATCTAAACCAAGGTGCCCGGGAGAAATCGGCATTGCACATATATGCAAGTTGCGGGCAATTTTATGTTGCAAGTGAGGTGACTGACACGATTAATTCTAGCAAATAAAATGTAAATTTGAAACTTTAATTTTGGTTGCTTCGTGAAATTTCATATCAATGACCGATCATGTATTGTGAAAAATTTAGCACAAGTGTAAGTGTAAAATTGTATATGGTGGCATTTTTGTTAAAAATGACTTGATATATGAAACGATTTACTTCAATTTTCCTAAATAGAAACCAAAGTTTGTTCCCGTTCGAGAGCTTGTCGTTCGGTTTAAGCTGTTTAAGCTGTAAAGTTGTGTTCATTTTTACCCAAGGAAAGTTCATACAGCGAGAAAAGTTGGAAAAGTAAAGAAATATTCGAAAAAAATGATTTCCCATTTGCTTTACATATAGTATTAGGTGTTGTTAGTCCAGTTTAAATTCGCATTGGGTTGAATAAACACTCAGAAAGTAAAAATTGTAAAAGAAAATTACCTTTCCCAATTCAAATATGTTTTCGCTATATTGACGTAACATGTTTTTACTGATGAGAAAAATTGATAATTGTTTTCGATATTGATAATTATTTTATATTACATTGATTTTGAGTTTTTGAGTTTTTTTTTCATTATTCCATCCATATATAACACAAGGAGGCATCTCGTCTAGAGTCACAGAGGGCGGTTTTCATCATATATCATTCCACTTCGGTATCTTTTATCTGATACGCACCATCTAACGACTAATTATCATCCTTCTATTATCATCACTCGGTTGTAAACACTGGTGGAGTGAACAAACAATATAACAACCAAACAAAACGGCCCTTTTCAGAACCACCAAATCATTATCAAAGAGTTTAATTCTTCAAACATATCCAAAATAAACAGATAAACAGCCTAACGGAATCCTACGTCTATGCGGTCGTGTCTCAGACACAACCCTCCTGTGACTTTTTTTATTTTAGGCATTTTTTTTATTTTAGGCATTTTAGCTGTAACAGAGCCGAATTTTAATCGTGTACATGTCACATGTTTATCATATCTATAATTAGCACATTACACAGTTGCCATTTTTGGGCGTTAGAGTATTCCCTTCTATACCATTGCAATATGGTACACATTTACTTTACACAGTAGCCAGTTAGGCGTAAGAGTTTTCCTTATGTTCTTCCATTATCCAGTTAGACCAGACAGCGGAGACAGTTGATTGATCATTGTTGAGTTATTTATAGAACTGCAGCCCGATGTGTCTTGCAGAGCAGAACAATTTTATGGATGAATCGATCTTATTTTGACCGTGGATCGATCTCCATCGCTGATGATTGTTGCGTGGGCGTACTTATTCTGTAACAACACAAAGATGGTCAATGAGGGCCCTGAGTTTCGAACTCACGATTGATCACTTACTAAGCGAACGCGCAACCACTGTGGCTACGGAGACCCCCTTACAGGCTCTTCAACCAAGTTCAAAAAATTTTCATCCGGAGTAGTTTCGAGCACCACACGTGCGAATAAATTTGCGCGTGGCCACAAATGCTCAACAATTGGAAGGAAGCATCAATGGAACGCCAGGGACTATTGGCTACTGGCTTATATGATTGCGCGCTCGCTGCGATATGATTTACGTATTATTTTATTGCAGGTCGGATTATATATCCGAACGGGGTCCCATATATTTGCGAAGAGCGGTAATTGTTATGTTTCTCGTCTTTTCCCTCTTTCTATTTTCAACCGGGAAAACCTTGTAAGCGCAGCGAAAAAACAGTCTTCGGAAGACAGAGCCCAATTGGCTAAACGTTGCCGAGACTGGGATAATTTATTTATTTTTCCGCGCGTGTTCATCCGTGAGAAGAGTTTGCTTTCTCCAAACTTTCACAGGAAAAATCTCTATGACTCCCAACCCAATTTATAAGTGAATATTTAGAAAAGCTGTTCTTGCGAGAATGACTTGACTAAGTCTGAATATAAGTTAATAATGAGATTCAAATCTGAGTATTATTCAAATTTTTGCAGTTACATGTCAACAGTTGAGATGATGGACACGAAAATGATTTCCCAGGGTAGCTTTTCTTTCCCAAAAAGTGGACAGAATATTCATCACTGCAGCTACAGTCGGAATCGGTATGGACGTACCTTTTGCAAGCTCAAAAACGTTTCCCTCTAGTTGAGGCAACTATGGAAATATTCATCGTTTCGGTTTAACATTTATGGATTTCATCACACAAATGTTTACCCACGTACCTCCAAGTGCGGGCTTTGTTCGACCAGATACGGTCGACTGATGGGAATCTAACCGATTGCTTCCCGGAAGCAAGCAAAGTTCTTTCATTACTCAATTTAATAATTCAAACTGCATTAAACTCACTCCTAAAACATCTCCCCCTTGGTGTGCACATCCATTTAAGGTGAAAGGAAGCTTCTGTCGAGTAAATAAAAAAACGAATTGTCCTCAGTTCCGGTACAAACTCGTTCCATTATGCGACCCTGTCTTTCCGCCAGTTCTCGAGTCCTACCATCCACTGGAGAGAACAACTTTTCACGACTGTTGACCGAAAATATTGCTCCACTAGAGCGGCCCGAGTATATCACCGACTTTGTGCGAATCAATGTTCCGGCGCAGAACCTTCGCCAAACCTAGCACCGATCCCGAAGACGCGCACGCCTTTGCATTCACGTCCTTATTCCATTATTCCAGTTGAGCTACCAATACGGTCGGGAATGGCCAGATGTCGCTCGTCAAAATTCACCGGATGGACGGTTCTAATTTCCATACCATGCCCGGCAATGATTCGACGGGATCCTGATAATGGCTATTTTTACGATGCAAAGAGAAATAAGGCAGCACCGCAACACGACTCGAGCAATAGAAACAGGATTGTCTCCTGAATGTTGTTAGTCCACATCAAGAAGAGAGCTATTGGTTTAAGTGTCCGGACGTTAGCAGAAGAATGCCTGCAGCCAAAACTGTGTACATATTTGGGAGGGTTGTAATTAAATGAGCACAACTTATGATGCTCTGGGATACATTGCTTGAGAGGGGCGGTCCTGCTTAATTAATTGTTATAACTTAAGTGTGCCTGTTAGGAATGTTTATAATGCTGGCTTTGAGAAGTGTAACTTGTTCGGTATGGTAGTCATTCATTTTTAGCACAAAGTCACGAAATTCATTTCGTTTCAAAACTTTTAAGTTAAATTGTTTGTTTTGAAGCAAACTGGTTGCTATTAAAGCAAATTGTTTCAAAGTTGCGTTAATTGAGTTTAATGGAGTCTTTAGGATGTCTCCAAATGAACCAAAAGATGAACGTGATTGGCTTAAGTAGATGTGGTGAATACGTTTATACATGTTACAAGTATCCTCTTGTTACGCTATTTTCCGGAAGATCGGGAAAGACGGTCAGGGTAGGAAAGATGTATTCTTCAATGTATAATTGATAAACTACATTTTTATTTTAAATTTTATTAATGTAGGGTAAATGATCTTGGTTTGTCAAGTCGAAAATATGATCATGGTTTGCCCACTTTTTTGAATGCTCTAATTCAGCGCTCCTGTGTCAAATAAGGCCTTCGAATGTTTCGAAACATATAAATGAAATTGCCTTTTACATGATTTATAGTAGTTTGTTAGTATATTTTTACGAAATCACATGTTTTAAAAGATTATAAAATACACCTTCTATTTGTGTCAATGCACCCGAGCTTCTTTTAATCGATCACCAGATGATTATTTGGCACGTATTCAGACCTTTTCTGGATTACAACACTTATAAATATTGTAAACATCATGCTTGCTCACCATTTGTATCGGATTTACATAGCTAAACCATTAAATTAACGCATTTTGATGAACTCAATTCCGATCATGAGTTGTCCAATTCAATAATGTTGTTTTGTCCACATGATTTCTATAGCAACCGCTTGGCGCGCTGCAGTTTGTTTATGTTTGTTTATGGTGTGCTTCGCGCATAGCAGAAGTATGGTTTTTCTGTGTTGATTGTGTTGAGGTGAACACTTCTAAAATGCCCAAGAAAAGGCAATATTCTGAAGAAAGCCTAAATTATGAATGAATCAATATGATGACAGTAAACTCAAGCAATGATAAATGCAACATCTAATTGTGAATTCGAATGTTTTCATGCAAAAATGGAGATTTCTAAAACCGGACAAACCATGATCATTTTTTTAGGCAAACCATGATCAGAGGTGGTCAAACCATGATCATAATTCTTCTTTAAGGCAAATCGTTAAAAAACATAAAAAATTGAATAATTTTAACACCTTATGGTAGTATTAGCAACTAGAGACTTGGGGCTTTTCAACAAACCCAAACTCGTATCGATTATGTGTGATTTTCATGAAGAAAAATCGATTTGCATTTACTAGTTGTGTAAAAACACCCCAAATTGGACAAACCAAGATCATTTACCCTACACACTTGAAATACAGTGTATCAATATATTTGACAATTACTGTGTTCACCTAGCTGGCCTTCTGTTAAAATTGTAGATAAAAACAAAAAAAGTAATCTACAAAGAGCGGCTCGTTGTAAATTTTCGTCTGCAGAAAATAAGGTTCTCATTTTTTTTATCCCATTTATTTATTTAAGGCTCATTAGCATTTTAGATGTAACAGAGCCGAATTTGAATCGTGTACATGTCACATGGTTATCATATCTATAATTAGCACATTACACAGTTGTCAATCGCCAGTATTCCTTCTATACCATTACATATGATACATTCACACAGTAGCCATTTAGGTGTAAGATTATTCTTTCTGTTCTTCCATTATCCAATCCAGTTGGACCACCGGACAGCGGAAACAGTTGATTGATCATTGTTGAGTTATTTATAGAACAGCAGCCCGATGTTTCTTGCAGAGCAGAGCAGTTGTATGGATGAATCGATCTTATTTCGACCGTGGATCGATCTCCATCGCTGATGATTGTTGCGTGGACGTAGCTATTCTGTAACAACACAAAGATGGTCAATGAGGGCCCTGAGTTTTGAACTCACGATCGATCGCTTACGAAGCGAACGCGCAACCAATGTGGATACGGAGACCCCCCAAGGTTCTCATTGTATCGAGTAATTTTTGAGATATTTTTCATTACGTGATTTTCACTTTTCTTCCAGTTTATCGAATCAGCGGTGAAGTTTTATCATTTTTACTCCAGAAATATTAATGAAAAAAGAAAAACTAATCAAGTCGGGTAAGACACTCCATCGAGGGAAAAGACGAACATTTAGTTTTGAAAATAAATTGATTGTCTCCTCCTTCTTTATCCTCACATATGTCTACTAACTGCGTTTGCAAGAGCAACTGGAAGTTATGGACGAATCAACAGATGGAAGAGGATCCCCCGTGAATACAGTTGCGTTGAATTTCAACATTCCAGAAACAACACTCATACGGCACCTCAAAAATGACAATTTTTCACCACAGCTGGGACCGCTTTCGGCAGCTTTCAGTCAACAGGAGGAACAAGAGCTAGTGCGACATCGACCTAGATTCTATGGGGAGTCCAAAACGGAAGTCAGAAAATTGGCTTTTGAACTGGCGAATGAGAACGGTCTGAATCATCGTTCAATAAAACAACTCAGATGACTCAGTTGGCTGAAATAAATCAACTCAGATTGCTAGCTTAGCGGTTTTTAGAAATGTAAAAAACGTGTCCGTCTTTCCCGACTGATATCAAATAAGAAATTTTAATTATTTTTTTGAACCCCTATGTGATTCACCATAAAATCTGTGGTAAAAAACGTACTTTTGGCGTAGGACTACGTCTTTGATTTCTATATACGGGGGTTACTCCACAAAAAATGTAACAAATGCATATACTGTATACTATTAGATAGAGAATTTATTAAGCATTTTTTATTATAAGATTAATAGTGACAATAGTAAAACAAGTAAAGAATTCAGCGAATAAAGCGAGTATGTTTTTCAGACTTTACTAGCTGCTTGTGCTGTCTGGGAAGAGCTACTGGCAACATGTTTGCATACAATTCGAGCGTTAGCATCCTTGGTAAAGACAGGCAAACGTTTACGAAAGGATTAGTCCGTCAAAAGATTGAACGAGCTGTCGTTTTGAAAAAAAACGAACGAACTTATTCTGAATTAACTGATTACGAGAGAACTGTTTGGGAACTAATGAATTACCACTGAATTGAATACATGTGGAAAGCAAATTGCGCTGGACGGAATGGATGAATATGAAGAGAACAGGCAATGTTTGCGGATAATATCGCCGAGGCAAGCTGCTTCTTTAAACTTAAGTTTAAGAATGCACTGTAAGATGATGTTTTTTTTTTCTCATTCAGCTAAATTGAATAAATCAAAGAACAAAGGGACCGAACGATTAACATTGCTGTAGAGACGGTTTTATTGAGAGGGATTTTTATGTACATTTATGTACATCAATATCAGAAAACCTGAGAATGTCGAGTGTTTTGTGTTAATGTTCGAATATCTATCTGATTTTTTTTCAACAGCTTACTATTGAAAATAGACAGGATTGATAATCAAGGATTCCGAATTACATTCTGCCATTATAACTCATACAATCCGTTTGAAGTTCAGTTTAGTTCATATAACAAATAGTTTTTCTAGAGCCACCATTTGGTGTATTGAATGAATTAAATTTACGGATTTCTGAACAGTCAAAAAAATCATACAAATAAAACACAAATTTCTACATTACTAGAGAATTAATCGAGCAAATGAGAAGAAAGTCGGCATGTGATGGTTTTAGTGTGCAATAAATGTGTATATGGGGGTTAGACACTTCGCCCCCCCTCTCTAAGGGGGGACTGCCATACAAATGAAACACAAATCTCTGCATTACTCGAGAATTAATCAAGCAAACGAAACTGAATTTGGCAAGTGAAGATTTTAGGGTTCAATAAATGTTTTAACGGTGGTTAGATACTCCTCCCCCCTCTCTTAGGGGGGGCTGCCATGCAAATGGAACACAAATGTTTGTATTACTCAAGACATAATCAAGCAAATGAAACCAAATTTGACATGTGGAGCATTTAGGGCGCAATAAATGTTTCTATGGTGGTTAGATACTCCTCCCCCTCTCTTTGGGGGGGGGGCTGCCATACAAACGAAACACAAATTTCTGCATTACTCGAGAATTAATCAAACAAACTAAACCAAATTAGGTATATGGAGGTTTTAGGGCGCAATAAATGTTTTCACAGTGTTTAGACACTCCACCCCCTCTCTAAGGGGGGGGGGGGGTTCTGCCATACAAGTGAAACACAAATTTCTGCATTAATCCAGAATTAATCAAGCAATGAAACCAAATTTGTAATCCGTAATCCGGATTTGTCACTCCGACTGTTGGAAGCTACTTTAGACATGAAAAAATGAGAAAAATTACAGGATTTTCTAGCCTCTTTGTTCGATCATTTTTAAGACCTATTTGAAAACCTTCAAAACTTATTGAGCTTGAGCTTGGGTAGACTGTACAATTCGTAGTTGCTCTCCGTGATTGACCTGAACCAACCAAATTGCACAAAAGAACACACAGAATGACGCTTGGGACTAGCAAATCATTCTCTTTGTGCAATTTTCGGTGATTTGAGCTTTAAATGGTCAATAACGACGCCGGCCACGTCTTTACAGTCACCAGGGGAAGGGAAGGAATGTTAGTATGATAATCGCTGCCCAAAGGCCAGAAAGGTCGCCTCTATAGTGTGGTTCCCTAGCGATTACCATGGGAGGGATAGTTGTTAGTGGGAAAGGTTAAGAATCAGGATTCACTGCGGTAAGTGATGTGATTATGTTAACGCGAACACGAAATGATTCGACGAAACATGGAACAAATCGAATGTTTCAAGTAACACCGGCTGAGGTTATCAACGAGCTACCTTTGAAGGTAACGAAAGAACTCTACAAGAACTCGACTATGATTTTCGCGCCTAGTATTCCCTTGTATTCTTAAATCGCGATGTCGAAGATTATTCAAATTAGGCTTCCTGAGAAGGTAACCGAACAAAATTCTCAATTCCTTGGTTCAATCGACGAAGTATTATGAGATCGCGTAGTATTCCTCTATTGCATTCTTTAAGGGTTATGAATGCTGAGAAGGTAGAATTCCTCTACAATGACTTGAATCGGCGACTTATTATATGACTTCTCGCGCATAGTACTCTCTTGTATTCTCAGAGGTCATTATTAGGCTACCTAAGAATGTAACCGAAAGAACTTCTCTATGATGAATCGAATCGGTTATATAATCTATGTTTTCCACGGTAAATACTCTAAACCTAAGAAGCCTGAACCTGAGAAGGTCACCGGGAACTATCTCTGTAGTAGGATAAACCTACATTGAATTCAGTGGCCTATCGCGTCGCATACATTCCTATTTTCAGAATATTCTGTCACACGATGACAGATCTTATTCATGGAGAACCTGAGAAGGTCACCGAGAAATAACTCTACAATAAAATGGACCTACAATTAGTTTGTACGCTACAGACGCGAATTTTGGCTGATGTCACAAACGTCAGTTTGTTCTGAAAATGTATCGCGGCTGATTCCTATGCAACTGAAGCACATTACGAGTATACATTTGTTCCACCACCACCCACACTTCACATAAAACAAACCATTCCAACAGAACACAACACTACAATAACCAATCAGTTAGTATGGCCATTCACACCAGTAATCAATGACCCAAAAAAATATTGCTTATCTTATAATTAATCATAATTATAATAATGAATGAATAAATGAATAAATTGTTACCACACATATAAATACTCGTTTTATTTTCTGAGCATACGAAGCGCATAACGACAACAGCAACCAATCTGTGACAACAGCAACCTGTAGCTGTGATTAGTACATTTAACACAGAATATGAACCCCATAAGTCTACACAAAGCACATGAAAAGGAAAATTTAGAACCGCATTGAAAATGGAAAATTCTTGGATGAATATTGTTCCTTAAGGTGAAGGTGGAAGCTAGCCACAAATGGCTGCCACAATGACGCTCATTTCTTTCATCTCCCTCCCTCACCCCTCGCCCGAAAATCTATTATTTTGCGAAACAGTGTGAAGAAAATGATCGTTTTCGCACACTTCCCATCAAGAAATATCAACCGAACGATCAACGAAGGAAAATATTAAGGAATTATCAACATCGAGTTACTATGCGGAAGAACTTGTTAATACCAAACTAGACCCAATTCGCATGTGTTATAAATTTGCTCATGTTACGCTCGCGTAGAATCAGAATTTTACTTCACATGCAAATGCACCTTCTATATATATTTATATTTGCAATTGATCATCGGAGCATATCGTTCATACATTTTTCATTTGTATTGAATTGCTATTTTTTCAAATGTATTCAATGACTCGTGTCGATGAAGCGCCACATAGTCTGATAATTGAATTGATATATTTACGTGTGTTTTGCTCTTCTTTCACAAACACTATTACCCCATTTTTACACTTGGGTTTACCTATACTACTACAATGGCTAGCTTCCACCTTCACCTTGATGTCTACAGTTCGTGTTTTCTATCTGAAGCTTCTCTGAGCGAAAAACTGCCCCTTACCCCATAAACTACACACACACACACACAGTCACACACGATACAAACATATCTACCTAGTCATGCAACTATAACCATGCCATGAACCCTACCGTTGTGGTGGAGTAATATGGGAAGTCATGAGACTACACACAGGAGGACAGGAGGAGGCAATAAGAGAGAAAAAAAAACTTTGCATTGAAAAACTTAGTCCTTCCATTGTTATCCGAGCTGTAATGTGCCCAACCAAAGTGATAATACCACTGCTTGATTAAGGCGCTAATGCGGCTGTGTGTATCCCAAAGAAGGGATGAATATAATTATTGCCTTCATATCGCGTCGATGTAACACAGTAGTTCACTAAGCCATATGTACTCTTCTAACACGAACACAAATCAACGCAAAATTTTTCTCCAGGAATGAAAATAGTTGCATGCGACGGAAATATTTTTAGCGAGCACATTCATCAGTTTTCACTACGGCTTCACAAATCGGTTTTCGATTCAGAAAATTGCGCTTCACTCATAACGCACTTCGATATTCAAAGCGGAACATAACAATAACACTAATACACGGCAATTACGCGACGAAACAGGGAACATGTCGTAACATGAAACTGACAATAACATATCCTTTTCGCCGAAAAATTCATTTTTGTATCACAACTTTCCACATCTATCCTAGGAATTTGTACAAATTCCATCGGATATCGATGTAGAAAGCACACTTTTTAATTAAACGAGTGCATCTATTCATCGAAACACCACTGATACTCGAAGAGAAAACACGGAGCGCGAACGAGCACGTCCAGCCCGCACCACTGCTAAAGACGTCCACCCCTGCCATCTTGAAAACCTTCAAAACTTATTGAGTACATAAACTTGAATTTTCAGTTAGTGTCCATCTTTCCCACCCTAGGTGTCCATCTCGCCCGACTCAATCTATTTTTTTTTTTTCAAAAAAGCCGGACACATTCCCCTATTTCCAAATTTCGATTTTTTTAACAGTACTGATTTAATTTATAAAGCAATTCGACGCCAAATCAGCCAAAAAACAGCAAATTTTGACACCACCCTCTTCGATTTTGTTGAAACTTGGTGCACAAGATGGATGCAACCTAAAATCACAGTTTTCATTATCATATGACCATTTTAAATTTAAAGGGCGTGTTCAAAATCATTACAAAATCATTATTCTTTATTTTAAAAAATCGTTATTCAGAATCCAGATGTCTGATTAAAATATGATGATTGATAAAATTTTTAGAAAAAATATGAACCATTTAAAAAAATAACACAGCCCACCCCCACCCCTTCGATATTTTTTTTGTATATTTTCATTGGAAAGCCCTTTTAACTTAACAAAGTTTGACATTATGTCGTGGTTATTTCACCAAAATGGAGCTATGAAATTTTGAAAAATTTTAAAATTTCAATACCTTGTGAAATTTTAATCTAAAGTAACATAAAAAATTATCTACACATGGTTCTACATGAAAAACTATATGCATATAACGTTTTATCCTAGGACTAATCGTTCTCAAGACATAACATTTTTATATTTTTTTAACCCAATCACGTACACAATTACTCGTTATTTTGACGTAGGACTACGTCTTTCATTTCTATACCGGGGTGTAAAATCAATGTTTCGAAAACGAAAGCGTTACGCTGGAGACCGAGATTTTGAGCGTTAATAGCACTTAAACAACTGAACGAAATGGTATGATAAACAGTTCATTCGAAAGATAAAATGTCCACGCGTTATATACTTGTTACTTTTTCATCCAAAAACTTGTTTCAATAGTCTTAAAATTGCTTTCAAAACAGGCTATTGAAATCACCAATCGGTATATAAGCGTGCGCCGCTCGAACTCAGTATAATTGAACAGCGATTGGAGCATGGTGTCGCTGTTGCGGTGAAGCTCTTCGTTTATCATGAAAGCGGCGGATGAACGGCGTCACCAAGGCCAGAAAGGAATCCAGAATTAGGAAGGGGAGTGATGCCACAAACGGTTCCCCGCGAAGAAATCGGAGCAGCCGCCACACACACACACACATACACGCGCGGAACTCTTCGTTTGGATGCCATTCAGCATCGAGAAAATTCCCGAAAGATTCAGTCGTTGCTGAAAAATAATCTGCCAGTTCTCCTGGGAACTGAAAAATACATTCATGCGAATGAGTTCATTTTAATGTTTTCTATCCATGTAACAGTGCGACCAAATGTTTTTCAATCAAGTGCTATTAACAGGTGGTTATTGAGTTAGCATCAACCACTGGTGGGTTTCGAGCATCGAGGAAAATCTGGAAAGAACTAATCGTTGCTGAAAAATAATCTGCCAGTTCCCCTGGGAATTGAAAAATACATTCATGCGAAAGAGTTTATTCTAATGTTTTAAATCCATATAACACTGCAACCAAATACATTTGGTTTTGTGATTTTTCAATCAATCGCAATTAACAGGAAAGCTCCTGAAAATTATTCTTCCCCATCGCGCGCAAAGGAAAATGTTTCGCATCGCGAAAATTATATGATTTTCAATCGATTATTGCTCAGTCGCCGAAAATTTCAAACTCAGAGAGTTCATTCCCCTCTAGTTTGCCTTCCAAATTGCCATCGTAAACCACACCATCTCTCGATTCAATCACGCACAAAAAGCATACTTAAGCGATATTCTGGTGGTGAAACGCATTCATTTTTCGTGAGGACATCGACAAGACAACATCGTTACTGAACGAGCTGAACGTGCTGGACGAGCTGGACGGCGAGGGATCGAGGGATTCAATACCTGGCCCGACCTGACCTGAAACACAATCAGTTTGTTTTAACTGTGAGGAAGCGCAGAAAAGCCGATCGATCAAAAGGAGAAGAGAAGGTGACCAAGAAAGTATCAGCATCGAAAAACGGTTCCCCGGGAAGAAATCGAAGCAGCCGCCGCACACACATACACGCGCGCAAGTCTTTTCGTTTGCTGGTTATTGAGAAGAAACCTGGAAAGAAGTGATCGTTGCTGAAAAATAATCTGCCAGTACCCCTTGGAATTGAAAATTACATTCCAGCGAAATAGATTATTTTAATGTTTTCTATTCATATAATGCTGCGACCAGATACAATTGGTTTTGTGATTTTTCAATCAAGGGCAATCAACAGGTGGTTACCGAGTTAGCATTAACCACTAGTGGACTTCGAGAAGAATCGAGAAGTATCCGGAAAGATTTCATCGTTGCCGCAAAATAATCTGCCAGTTCCCCTTGGAATTGAAAATGACATTCAAGCGAAAGATTTTATTTTAATGTTTTCTATCCATATAATACTGCGACCAAAAACATTTGGTTTTGTGATTTGCCAATCAAGTGCAGTTAGCAGGAAAGCTTCTGAAGATTATTCTTCAGAACAAGGTTTTTTGTATACAATATTGGATGCATAAAACCTTGTGCCTCCAACGTAACGCTCTCATTTCCGAAGTCTCCCAAATATTCATTTATTCATTCATTCAGAATGGATTTAGATTCAACTTAAAAAAAAGATCTCTAAATCAACGATAGTCCTACGTCACCCTTGCGGTTATACCATAGATATAACCCACTTACTGTTTTTATCCCTGCAGATGTGTTATTCGCATACGGAAATACTGTGACTCGAACTATCTCAAGTCATATTATATCGCGGGTCGGACATTTATCCGAATCGAGATGAAAATTTTACATAACGTGGGGACATTTCCACATCCCCGAGACGAATTGTTTTGATGAATTCACGTTGATTTTACTCTTTAGCATTTATTTTATATCTTGCGAAGCTCGAGTAAACTTATTCCCACTCTGCTGGATGTGTTTCTAGTCCTGTTCATTTTTGTCTATATCTCATCTGTTCTTTGCTTAGTTCATTCAGCTATCAAAATAATGTGGACTATATCACGATATTCATTGCATTACTCTTATTATTAATTATGGTGTACATTTAACATTTCGGGTATCGGTATCGTCAGAAACGGAGAAATATGTGAAAAAAGTATTCATAAAATAAATTTATCACGCGAATAAAAATGGCTATATATATAATTGTGTATTTTGAATATTAGATCTGATTTAACTTTGATAATGTTGAACATGTTGCTGAAGATCAACGTTAATTTGACACAACTTAAATCCAATATTCTTATCTAGCGAATATGCTTAGCTTAAGCTGAATTAGTCTTAAGTGTTTCCAAGAGGATTCTCCCGTTTCCGATTATTTCGCCCTCTTCTTCGCATCTCAATTTTCGACAGCAGCAAAGGTTAATGAACCGGACTGTGTAAAGCCAGTAAATATTTGATATTGAAGGATGTTGTCGATGCTACGTTGCTGCAAAGCGATAAAAAACCAAACGATAGTAAATGGGCTGTTTGAAGACAATCATCAAAGCATTATTTGCAATGACAGTCACCTTTATTAAAGGTGGCTTTAATATAATTGCTGCCAAATATCCCGCTAGAAGCATTGCTTTTATCATCATATCTGCTCTCAGGTTCTGGCTGGAGAGATGATAAAACATTTTTTATCCATTCAAAACCATCAATCGTTTTGAAGGAATGAAAAATATTCAATGTTATATTGTGGGGAAATCAAGAAGATGAAAGTAAGAGAACGAATGTGCATGTCGATGGCAAATGAAATGCGGTACACTAGGAAATATAATCTTTTTAGTACATCCTCTCTTTACCATTAATTTGTCATAATTGGATAAAATCAAATTTCGTTATTCTTTCAGGAAAATGGACTTGCACTCTAAGACCCTTTTATTGAACCCCATCCCCAATGAAGCCTTTTGATCACGTCTTTATAATTGGTGGAACGTTTATGGGAGAAAAAAAAATCGATTGTAATGAATTAAACTTCGCTACTCTTCATTCCAATGATGGCGTGGAAGCACCACAGAAAAGTTACACAGTATAAAATTGAAAACTCACACCATTTGAGCTTACACCGAAATAAATATAATACCACCCGCGCCTACACTCTTGTTTCCAATTTAACCGACTCTTATACAGCTGGTCGGTCATAAATTCCTCATTATCGACTGCAAATAATTACTTTGACACCCGGCGACACCGATTATTCTGACGATTAAATAATTTATTTTCATTATCGTCATTATTTATTCATTTTATTATACCATACCTTCACAAAAGGTTTCCCTTTTTCCGTGTCATATTCATCCTTTTCTCGCAACTGAATACTCAATTCAACGCTTACCCTCATTACTCGATTGTAAATGGCTTAAATCCACCCATAATTCTTTGGATGTCCACGTTCATCGCCTTTTGTTGGTAGCAATTATTATTTTAATAATTAATTTAGCGCTTCCATTTATTTTTTTTTTCTGCCCATTTCCCGTTTATCAGGAACTTCCGGACGATGTCACGTTTTTAATTTCTTCTCTGTTTTACACAACTTGTTCACTCGAAACAGACGGTGACTGTGAGTGATCGGTCTTATTTTTTAACAATATTTTTTCTTGCTTTAAAACCAAACGAAGCACGTCCGAAATTAATAAATAAAGAAATGTTCTAGAAATACTCCATGATACCCTGCAGACTGAGTGCGTCTTATCTCGAAGACATGGTGTGCACTTGGACAGAATGGAAAATTGTCTCGTAGGATGTACGTGGCTCAATAACAATAAAATCAATTCAATCGAAATCGACTAACAATGTCTTAACTAAACATTTTTATGTGACGTTTAGCTCCGCCATGATAAAATGGTCTTTTTACAACGGTATACCGTTCGCATATCTCTTCCTGCTACTTAGCGAAGTTCAAGCAACATACATACGAATTGAACGATTGATCACCGCCCTAAATAGACGTAACTCTGATTGAAAACAATGCTTTGGTAATTGTCGTTAAACGTTCCATTTAACATCGCTTTGTTCTAATGCTCCTTATGCAATATCCTTGGAAACCACCAACCTCCAATCGAACATTTACTGATTTCACTGCTTTTGATGCTCTCGAAAATGGAGGCGATATAAGCAGAAGTGTATGAATCCACCTGGAAATATCTTAGACTAATTCAGCAATGCAACATAATTAATTCTGTTGCTACTGAAGTAGTGTTTTCCGTATAGAGAGATCTAAATAACATTAAAAAACAGGCAAAGCTTTTTTGTTTATCTGCCAGGTGTTAAGTAATTGTAATTAAAAGCAATTAAAAATGGATTGAAAAACAGCATCACCGGGAATCAAGAACAATAATGCCGAGTTCGATTTATAAGACCACAGTCTAAGCGCACTCAAATCGAGACGATGATCAAAAATCATCTTCGATACACGACAAATTGATTCCATACATCTTAAATCAAATAGTGACTGTTATTGAAAAATGAATCATCTTCACCAATCTAGAACAAAAATAAACTTAGGTAAATGAAAAGCATTCAAGCAATCTGTCGATAAACAACAATTACATCAAGGAAATTGGAAAAAGGTGTATTTAAATTATGTCACATCGGGGGATTGGCCGAAGTATAATTTTACTACGTGTCATTTAGCATCTAACAATTACTAAAATTATTACTATTTTATATCCAGAGAACAATATTTAAAAAAATGTCAGAAGCAATCGAATAACTTTTAACCCTTTCGTCGCCCCGTTACCCAGATATGGGTGACACTTTCCTCGTGCAAATTAAATATGATTTGTAAAAGGCCTTTGCCTTAATTAAACAGCATCTTTCCCAATGCAGGATTTCAGATGATTCTTTCAACAATGTTTTCTGTGAACCCAGAAAATTACATAAAAGCTGCTCATAGGACACATTTTTGTTCATTCTGGTCTGACAAATGAAAAGAATACATGTTGTGTATTAGAAACAAAAGCATAAAAAACAGTCACTAGTATTTCGTGTGTCCTCCTTCAGCACAGATAACTACCTCCAGGCGTCGGGGCATGCTTTCAACCAAGTTGTGAAGATAATGTTGATCAATTTGTTCCCATGTCGTTGAAAGTTCCTCAAACAGTAAAGTTTTGTTGGTCACCGTGCTTTTATTCATTTTTCTATCAAAAATTGACCACAGATTTACGATCGGGTTTAGATCGGGTGATTGTGGCGGCCAATCCATCAACTTCACACGAGATTGACAGAAGTAGGACATCGTTTTGTGTGCCGTATGCTTTGGATCGTTGTCTTGCTGTAAAATACAATTCTTCGGCAAACCGATGTTCCGTGCTGAGCTCTTCAAATTGTGCATAAGGGTATCGATGTACTTGTCAACATTCATTATACAATCGATCTAAACCAGGTTTCCGACAACGGACCAAGCGAAAAACCCCCAGACTATAATGCTGCCGCCACCGTGTTTAACCGTCTACTGAACGTTGTTGTCAAGCAACCCCTGTACTCGCTCATTCCATACTCTGTGTCGTTGTTTCGTCCCAAAAAGCTCGAATTTACTTTTGTCTGACCACAACACCTTTTCCAGACCGAGATTGGCTTGTGGTCTTTTTTTAGTGAACTCCAAAACGCCGAGAAGCAAACTTGCTCCTTAATCCTTGCTGTTGTAGTCTCAATCGCTCTGTTGTTTCGATATGTTCAATGATAAGCTTCATTTATAGTTCTGATTGTAGCAAATGGGGTTTTCCCACTTCTCTAACGATTCCGGCATCATCCCGGTCCGTTGTCAAGCGTCCACATCTCACCCGGTCGCAAACGGTACCAAGTTCTTGGTACTTCCTCCAAAGCTTCTGAATCGCACCAATGCTTATGTTGTACTTGTCCGAAACATCAAACTCAATTTGACTTTAGAGAATGATGGAATTCAAACACCCAAAGCGTATAGAAATGTCATTGATATCAGTAATGACGCGCCATCTCTAACTGAAATCGAAAACTGTTCACCTGTATTCTTTTTTGCCTGCCCATTGTTTGACCGTTTCTCCAACATTATTCATTTGTTCACAAATATGTTCAAATCTGGCACAACCAATGTACAAACCAAGAACTGCAATCCAAAAACAATATTTGTGCTGATAACTGATATCTTACTTATGTAAAACAAACGATTCATGAGCAAAGAGGAAAAAATTTAAACAGTGTTACACGCAAAACTGCAGGGAGCACCTTTCAACATAGGATGTTGTCTCTCGGAAACATATTGGGGGTACAAATTGAAAAAATCTGGCTTCCATCGGAAAATGGCACTTGAATAACTAAATCTTTTTTAAGATATACCCAAACTCATCTGCATTTTCGGCATTTGCTCACAAAATTTAATCCGCGCTGAAACTACAAAAAAGGCGTAAATATCGATTCCACTATTAAGCGAAGAAGATCCAATAAACACTTTTAAAATAGTGAAAATAAAAAAAGGCGCAAATAAAAAAAAATAATGCGAATGTAATTTATTTTTGGTTGGAATAACTAGTTCCAGTTCAATTGGTGTTATATGATCAAAATCCGTAAAGAATCCATTCGTCCTACCGTGACAATGCTCTGAATACCTGTTTTCGTCATACTTCCCTTCCGCTTTCGACAAAATAACATATTTCTGTCAGCTTTTTTGCTAAGAAATTCACTTTCACACTCTTCTTTCGCATTCGAAATTGTTATTGTAATTTAATAAAAAACAATAAACAAATTTAAAATTTTTTTAAAAAAATGAGTTTCAATAATATACATCGTTTTATTAGACTGTCAAAAAATTCCTGCAGTATTTCCGCGAGGTGTCGTTGTAAGCGCGTAGTTCTAGTTGTATTCATTGTATCGAGTCATACTATAGCTTGTTGGAAAGGTATTTTTGCGCGCTATAATATATCCTATATATAATAGTCCTTGACAGTGTTTTGTTTGATTAAGTCGTTCGTGAGTTATAGTGTCGCAAATATGGAGCAAAATAAAGAGAAAATCCGACATATTTTACAGTACTACTATGACAAAGGCAAAAATCTCAAGCTGCTAATAAAATTTGTGCAGTTTATGGACCCGATACAGTTTCCATTTCCACCGCACAACGATGGTTTCAACGTTTTCGTTCTGGTGTAGAGGTCGTCGAAGATGCGCCACGCTCCGGAAGGCCTGTCGTCGAAAATTGCGACAAAATCGCTGAATTAGCCGAGAAAGACCGGCATAGTAGCAGCCGTAGCATCGGCCAAGAGCTGGGGATAAGTCATCAAACCGTTATTAACCATTTGAAGAAGCTTGGATTCACAAAGAAGCTCGATGTATGGGTGCCACACACGTTGACGCAAAAAACATCTTTGACCGTATCGACGCATGTGAATCGCAACAAAATCGACCCGTTTCTGAAGCGGATGGTGACTGGCAATGAAAAGTGGGTCACTTACGACAACGTGAAGCGACTTTTTCCACTGATCATTCAACAAGAGCCAAAGGTTGTATCGCTCATGACAACTCTACACGAGCTGATGTTTGCGCCGGCTAGTGACCATTCTATCCTGGATTCCTCGAGTCGAGAAGACGCACCACGCTAGATATGGGGTACAGACTAGGGGGCGTTGCTGATTAATGGTCAGCTGCATCACAAAAGGAAGTATCCCGTGTCGGGCACAGGTACAGAGCATTGGAGACAGCAACATCACAATTACGAAAACACTTGTAATACTAACCTCGAGCCAACCGCGAGTAATCGGTTACATATTACTAACATAGTTATAAGGCAAACATTGTCGAAATATTGAACTCCCGGCCCCGTCAGGTTGACGCCATATGAGCCTTAATAAAAATATATATTTTGGATAAAAAAAAAAAACGTGAAGCGCAAACGGTCTTGGTCGAAGCCCGCTGAAGCGGCTCAGACGGTGGCCAAGCCCTCATTAACGGCCAGGAAGGTTCTGCTGTGTGTTTGGTGGGATTGTCAAGGAATAATCTATTATGAGCTGCTTCCCTATGGCCAAACGCTCAATTCGGACCTGTACTGCCAACAACTGGACCGCTTGAAGGTAGCACTCATGAAGAAGAGGCCATCTTTGATAAACAGAGGTCGCATTGTCTTCCATCAGGACAACGCCAGGCCACACACTGCTTTGGTTACGCGCCAGAAGTTCCGGGAGCTCGGATGGGAGGTTCTTTTGCATCCGCCGTA
This sequence comes from Toxorhynchites rutilus septentrionalis, assembly GCF_029784135.1. NCBI lineage: Eukaryota > Metazoa > Arthropoda > Insecta > Diptera > Culicidae > Toxorhynchites > Toxorhynchites rutilus. The sequence goes on from NC_073746.1 coordinate 230,898,539, forward strand.
TAGTCCGGACCTTGCACCAAGTGACTACCACCTGTTTTTGTCCATGGCGAACGAGCTAGGAAGTCAGAAGTTAGCCACAAAAGAGGCCTGTGAAAATTGGCTATCCCAGTTTTTTGCCAATAAGGAAGCGAGCTTTCATAACAGGGGTATTATGAAGTTGGCATCTCGTTGGGAACAAGTCATCGAACAAAACGGCGCATATTTGACTTAAAACAGATGATTGTAACTAATTTTATGAACAAATGAAAATTCAAAAAAAAATACCGCAGGACTTTTTTGACAGCCTAATATATACTACCTTGATCAAAAAGTTGCCGGAATCACCACAGTGTGGCGCTCTCAGTCGTAGTATAAAACCCGTTTTTATTTTTATTTTTTGTATGTTGGCACATCTGTCATTGACATTCTATAACATTTGTAGAGTGATAGTTTTACATTTCTAAAAGTTACGCTGTACATCTGTATCTGTACATCTGCTATTGTGCGTGCCTCGATTTTCTAAAATTTGCAAAATTTGCAAAATCAATCGTTATTCGTGAACATGGCCATACCGAAAACCGAATATAATAAATGCTTCGAGGATTGGATCAAGCGCTAGCATAGGTGCATTGCAGTCGATGGGTAGCAGGGTTGCCAACTATAATTTTCAAAAATGAGGAAGAATGAAAATAAAAATCAGAAGGAAATCAGACAGCTCATATTGAGTTGTTGGGAAAGCTGAAACTTTGCACAGATCATTTTTTGGGGCCAATAAACAAAACGAACATGGTCGGTTTTTGTAATTCGATGATGAAATTTTTCCCATACATCCATTGCCACCCTAGTGTACATATGTGGCAAAGTAATGAGTGCTTATTTGCAACGTGTTTCTTGTTTCGCTCGCTCGTATTATTCTTATATTGCCGTACCATATATATATTACACAAATGCATTTTCTGTTAGTTTTATGCTCATTTGATGTAATAAATCGGGATGACAAAACATGAGCTAAAAATCAATTTTGGGTGTAGGGACTATAACCCTTTGACATTTTGTGTTTCGAATGAAATAATTATCATACCACTCTGTTCAGCCGACAAAAAGGTATTAACGTTCAAAACCTTGCACTTCAAGCGTCACTCTCTCGTTTTCGAAACTTTGAACTTACCATCCGGTACAGAAATGAAAGACGTACTCCTACGTCAATATGTAAGTGTTGTGTTTTACCATAACCACAACCAACACTGCCGTAATCTCGCAAAGTGACGCAGACGCAATTGACATTTTACTTTTTATGTTATAAATCGATAGAGAATATTAAATCCTTTCGAATGACTGCGAAATTTTACAGAAATCAGAAAAAATGACCCCGCAAAAGCTTCAAAACGGAGTGGCGTAAGTGCCATTTCCACTGTGATGTGGCGCAAGCGCCGTCTCCCTTATGATGTGATCTATTTTGATTGTGATGCGATGTGATTTTTTATCTGTTCTGATGGTTTTGATAGAATAAACGAGCAGGGACAGCAAATTTCACATAACAACATCTTCCGTAATGGACGTTTAGCATAATGAGAGTCACATACCGAAAAGCTCGTTATGTCAAACATTATAATTGAAAACAATCGATCCCCATGCAGTGCTACATTTATAATAGCAATTTTGTTTTGGAACTAAAATAATGTACTTAGAATCACTGTAAAAAATCATCAAATATTTGAATTCATAAAATCAAACTCATCTTAAAAGAAAAAAAAATCCTAGATTAAAAAGTATTGCTGTTATAACATATTGCACATAACGATTGTGACTGAATAGTTAAAACTCATTAATTTAATTGTTGATTAAAAGGATTTCCTAATTTTTTTTATTTTCAGAAGTCAAGGGTCAAAGCTTCTTGACGATGTTTACTTACCTCACCAGCTCAATTTATCTTTCGGATGAATTGAAGCTAAGTGTTGATTGAAGGGTAAATGTCGGATTTGGTGAACAGATGCACTCTTCTAAATTCTCCATCGAAACGCATCTTGTAACAAAAATCAAAACATCCTCGCGTAAACTGTATTTTCTTTACGTCGGATAATTTCAGACGGCATTATCTTATTTAACACGGATGTTTTTCATTGCATTTTGGATTGGGAAAAATTGGTGCTGTTCATAATTGGTATAATCGGGTTCTCAACTACGTTAGCCTGCTCAACGCATGCTACAAAGTCGGAAAATGTGTAGAACTCTTCTCCCTGATGCTCCCTTATGCTCCGCTCAACAGCGGCATTTTGGAGAAAATAATTGGAAACAGTTTTTCGCATACTTTGATGGACGGACGCCAATCGGTTGTGGAAACAGCGATTTTGATTTGCTGTTTCCACAACAAACTGGCGTTGGTAACATAGCTTAAATAAAACTGCATTATTTTAAGAATCAAGCCGATGGCAATGAATTTCCATCTAGTGTACATATTTTGTACAGATCAGATGTTCGTAATGCACGCGTATGCTGATTATACATGCAATTTTGAGAAAAGCCTCGTACTGAAATTTTTTCCCTCTGGCGCTTGCGTCCCTTTGCGAGATTACGGCAGAACACTATGTCATTCGTCACGGGATTTTCCGTTTATTTGTATCACAGCGCTATATTCCCAGGACATAAAAGGTGTGGCGACTTCAAACCTGATTTTATGTTATCCTAAGCATTTGCAAGACATATTTGGTGCAGGGCGCACAGTTGGTGTGAGTCACAGCAAAACGAAGGAAATCGAAAATTTCTCTGTCTCATGTGTGAATTGAGGGAACATTTATTTCATGCCCATTAGCATTAGCGTGTATGAAATACATCAATCGCAAAGTAGCATTCATCCATAAAATCTTCATACCTTTGAAGATTGAAAGCATCACTCTAAGATGTAACAAATTTATATTTCATAACTGATACTTCTAACATGCTCAATTTTGTTGTAAACTTTTCATTGAAAAATATTCTCTCGTTTTTAAGCAACATTGGAAGCATCAAAATGAGGGAACAAATCGATGGAAATAGCAGTTGTCGGCAGTGTAGTAAACAGTTGACTTCAACCATCTTCGCAAGAAATTGAGAATTAATATCACTGCTGCCTACCATTTGCTTCTCCACTATTCACTTGCTTTAGCTTTGATGTTTTGTTTAGGGTAATCTTCAAAGTAGCAATCATCGCGTTCATCACTCACATTCAGCTGTTCGCACGCCCTGTTCCACTGTTTATGTCAGCACCTTCGATTTGAAACTCGTTCTATATACGTTTCACGTTTCCGGATGGCGTTGAAATTGCACTAAACTGATCGTGCACTACACTCGGAAAAATTAGCTATGCAGGAGGGTGAAGTTTCATTCATTCATTCGATCAGTTTATAGTTTATATTTATTTATATAAGTTCAAAACATTGAAATATGTTATATTGCTCATTTATTTTACTAAAAAATATGCTCAATGAGCTCATGCTTATTGAGAACATTTCACATACATTGAACATTGAATTATATACAATTACTTTAAACTACCAAAAACTTTAAGTAGAAATAATACGACAGAAATGCTCAAAAAATTGTTCAGATTATAATGTTTTTGGAAACTAATATTATTTCCGAAGCTGTGACATCTGAAAGTGCAAAACAGTACCGTCAGTTCTCCAAACTCCAACTTGATCATCTGAATTTCTGATATTCAATTTACTTTGGTCGGTTCATAAAACAAGTTTCCAGATACTTGGCGTACACCAAACGCTTGAATCTGTTCTGTTCACTAACGAATGGGTTATTTCTTGGTGAACTACCCTTAATTTTGATTTCATTTGAGGCTCTGGCAATGGTACAGCGACCTACAAGTTATCAGATGATATATTTCATTTGCGCTGTAAACTATTTATTCATAAACGGTTTTTTTAACAACTTGCGGAAAATACCTATAACACATCCGTCGGTTTTCAAAGCTTCCGGAGATTTTGTGTGACTAGTTTAACGGGTGGCAATAAAATTTTAGGATGTTTTGGAGTTCTATGAACTGCACAGAAATCTCGGCAAAAATAACGTTTACTTTTTATAGATGAAAATGTTGCCGCTTCGATTGTTTACCATATCCTAAGATCCCCGACAACTTCTCGTAAGCAAAGTAGCGGAAGACCAGCCAAAATCATGGACGCAAAAGGACTTTGTTCTATTTCTCGTGCCGTCAAGAACAAGAATTAACTGAGCCACCGGAATGCAAAGTTCAACTGTTCTCACCAGTACATCTGGAAAACATTGGAAAGAGTCCGAATAAAGTACCGAAAGAAGACAAGAGCCCCGAAATACACTGAGAAACAGATCTGCACACTGAAATTTCAATGCCGCTGGTTGATAATAAAGTATTCCGGAATATGTTTCGTTTTGGACGACGAAAGTTACTTCCCTCTTTCGAAGACTCACATTCCCAGAAACGATCGATACTATTCCATGGATACTTCAACCGCATCTCCGGACACAAAATATAATTTTAAACATAAGTTTGAACAGAAAGTGATGCCATTTCCGAGAAGAGTATTTCTAAGCCATGACTCAAGCCTTCTGGTTCAGCTATCAATCAAGATGTGTACCAGAACGAATTTTTGAAGAAAATTTTGATTTCGTTTCAACAAATATTAAGCTGTCAAAAAAGTCCTGCGGTATTTCCGCGAGGTGTCGTTGTAAGCGCGTAGTTCTAGTTGTATTCATTGTATCGAGTCATACTATAGCTTGTTGGAAAGGTATTTTTGCGCGCTATAATATAGTCCTTGACAGTGTTTTGTTTGGTTAAGTCGTTCGTGAGTTATAGTGTCGCAAATATGGAGCAAAATAAAGAGAAAATCCGACATATTTTACAGTACTACTATGACAAAGGCAAAAATGCACTCCAAGCTGCCAATAAAATTTGTGCAGTTTATGGACCCGATACAGTTTCCATTTCCACCGCACAACGATGGTTTCAACGTTTTCGTTCTGGTGTAGAGGTCGTCGAAGATGCACCACGCTCCGGAAGGCCTGTCGTCGAAAATTGCGACAAAATCGCTGAATTAGCCGAGAAAGACCGGCATAGTAGCAGCCGTAGCATCGGCCAAGAGCTGGGGATAAGTTATCAAACCGTTATTAATCATTTGAAAAAGCTTGGATTCACAAAGAAGCTCGATGTATGGGTGCCACACACGTTGACGCAAAAAACATCTTTGACCGTATCGACGCATGTGAATCGCTGCTGATTCGCAACAAAATCGAGCCGTTTCTGAAGCGGATGGTGTCTGGCGATGAAAAGTGGGTCACTTACGACAACGTGAAGCGCAAACGGTCGTGGTCGAAGCCCGCTGAAGCGGCTCAGACGGTGGCCAAGCCCTCATTAACGGCCAGGAAGGTTCTGCTGTGTGTTTGGTGGGATTGTCAAGGAATAATCTATTATGAGCTGCTTCCCTATGGCCAAACGCTCAATTCGGACCTGCACTGCCAACAACTGGACCGCTTGAAGGTAGCACTCATGAAGAAGAGGCCATCTTTGATAAACAGAGACCGCATTGTCTTCCATCAGGACAACGCCAGGCCACACACTTCTTTGGTGACGCGCCAGAAGCTCCGGGAGCTCGGATGGGAAGTTCTTTTGCATCCGCCGTATAGTCCGGACCTTGCACCAAGCAGGCTTCCAGTGCACGTACCGTTGGCTAAGTGACGCACGAGCAACAATCTCACATACATGGAAGAGCTGTACACATGAGATGCATTTCTCTCTGTATCACGATCTTCCTACATGTCACATCTCACCTACTCATAAAATCTATGCGACATGCGACTATATGGCACAATACAATTTTCAACGAAAAGAGTTTCATGCTATTGGATCGCATGCGACATCTCATGAGACGAAGTACATGAGACTATCTCACGAGATCATCTCATGTACATATTCGTGCATCTGAGCTTGACAGACTTGGTTAATTCAAATCACTATTCTTGTCCGCGGTTTTATGTTTATTAAGTATCGTATATCATATCTTGCTACAAAAACTGCTATTAAACAAAAAAATGTGGCATTTCTCAACCTGATACTGCTAGGGATACTGCTCAAAGTCTAAAACATTTAGTGCCAACAAAAGTATAACATTCATGTGTTTGCTGTGATTTCCTATGTTAATGAGACTGACATACGTTTATGTGCAGTATACCTCGTAAAAGATCTTATGATTTTCTAATGTCAGCAAAAAAAAAACTCCTCAACTTATACAATCTGTAGATATCCACATTCTGTACTAGAAAATGTGTCGGTGTCATTGTTGGAACTTAATCTGGTTCGAACGTAGTAGGCCACACATGTTATGTTGTGAAATTACAATTGTACCCCCCCCCCCCATAGTTAAGAAAAACAATGCACATTTTATGTTTTAAAACCTTGACCCTGGAAATCGAGAGTAAGAAGTATACTAATATGTACTAGCTAATACTGACAAAATCAAGTTAGCTTCGTTTGATAAATTTTTCAATGTACCGTAAGGTCGCCAACCACCGCTCACGTATTCCCATTCACCACTCACTCCTCTAAATATTTTTATAAAATTTCTATTAACTTTCTTATCAAAAGCAAATGTTGCTTGAAGATACTGCCGATACTTGTTGTAATATTGCTTTTGAGGTTTCTTATCAGAGTACGTAAACCATCGTATAATCTACCTTCTTCAACAGGTCGGAGTTTAGACGAATGAACAGAATATTGTTCAGTGTCTCTTCCTTCAGTTGTACTCTGTACTTTGTGAGAATGATAGGCAAAGAACTGAAAGTACGTTCCACGCTGACTTGATTGCACGGCATTGCCAGGATAGTCGAAACTAAGGCAAACAAATTTGGCTTAGAGGCTTTAGTTTTGAACCACCATTCCAAAATTGTCTCTTCATTTCCATCCTTAGTTTGCAGCTTTAGCCTTGGTAGTCGAGACAAGCTATTGAGCTCGTCAATAATTTCAGATTCCTCTGTATTATTGGTAGCATCGTCTAAGGATTGCAAATATGCCTCAAAAGCATCATTTACAACACCACCACGGTGTTGGGATGTTGATGCTACCGGAGTGATTCCGGATAGTTCTCGCAATTTGGACCAAGTTTGTTTCAAGAAATCCTGTTGGAATACATTAAAAGATTAGGAGTCATGTAAGGTGAGCAGAGGTCGAACAGAGTAAAGTGACAGCCGATTTGTCTATTTTGGAAGTATGTAGGGTACGGTGGGGTAATGTGACCACGAGCCTTTTTGCGTATGGTTGTAATAGTCGAATGAACACAAACAACATGCATAACTGAAGTACAGCAAGGCTTCTTCCGATTTTGAGTGAAAATACTCTGGAAGAGCTAGGAAGACCACAAAATTGAACGCTGACGGTCATACTACCCCGTGGCGCGTATTACCCCATGCTACCCTACTTTCGAAAAATAATCAAACGCTGGACTCGACTTCTGGTATTGGGCCTAATTTTATACTTACCAAAGCTATATCTCTCTGTTGGTTAGTTATGAAAGGACTATTCCTGAAGTTGATCCTTTGGTCAACGAAAATTGCTGCAAGGAAAGCTTTGTTGGTCGTTAACATGGGAAGTCTCTTGTCCATGTTTGATAAAAGCGTAGCAGCTAATTCACTTTTCATCGATTTCAACGCAAATGAACATCTTTCCCATATCAAAAAAAGATCTCCAAAGGTCACCTGCGAATGCTGTAGCTTTATTGTAGCCTCAGCTACTGGTTTGAAAACGAGAAGAAACAATTCAACAAAATCCCATTCGTGGGCGCTGATGATGGGATTGTCTTCATAATCGTTCAGCGAAACTATAAACTCTTTCTCCTTTGAAAGTGATTGCACCATAATGTAAGTGCTGTTCCATCTCGTTGGGCAATCGAGTTTCGGTTTGCAATGCTTACTCATAGTAAACATGTTCTTGTATGGTTGCTTGCGTAACTGTTTCACAGAACTACGAATGTCCGATAACGAACCCTGTACAGTTTTCAAGGTATCCGAAACAGCCAACTGAAGGGTGTGCTCTGCACATCTAACGCCTTGTAGAATCCCTTCCACTAACTTAACCCGTGCAGATACGGGAGAACCGTTTTCATCTTCATCAACCGCATCGCTGTCTTCTTCGTCATCATCTTCATTCTCGATGTCACCATCACGTTCTCCTTGCAACGATCTATCGATACTGTCGTAGTTCAGAATGGCTTCGATATCGTTCATAGCAAGTTCTTGGTGCATTTTCAATCGCTTTACGGTGGCACAAACGTTGCTCGCATTGTCAGTCGTAACGCACAACAAACGTCGAATGTCAATCCCGAATGGATCCAACACTCCTAAGATTTCAGCAGTGAGATTTTCAGCTGTGTGCCTGTCTTTCAGCTCTAAAACATTCAATGTTCGAATCTGTATTACTTTATTCTCCGGGTACTGCACGTTGACTCCTAAGAAATCACGATCCATTCGTGTTGCTGTGTCAATTTTTAGGCACACCATTTTGCCATCCATGGATTTCGTTATGAAATCTTTCAGCTGATTTGCAACATTCGATAAGACGTTGTGCATGGACTCTGGATCTAAATGGTTGATTTTCAAACCTGCAGAAAAGGGAATGTAATGTGAGACAAAAAATGGACACACATTCACGATCCAATTGGTAAACTTCAAATGACCAATTTGCAGATTAGAGTGATCTAAAAAATTACTCCCCCCCCCTCCACCCTCTTGGGGTCACTTGTTCCACATGCCGCCCTTAAAGTTATCCTTCCCTCCGTCGTATTGAAGTTTGCATGGAAAACCTTATGGGAACACAGAGGAAAGGGGAGGTCATTTTTTAGGTCACCCTAAATAATGCGGATGACTAATACTTACCTTCTTCGAGTGGCCGGGCGATTCTTTGGAATGCCGGATACCGAAATAAGTTTAATGGTAAACCGTTCGCAGTTACTAGTTCTGTCATGGACCACATATACGTGTGCTGAGTCATACGGATCGGAATCTTCGGCACCTTAGTGGGTGGAGGTTGAAAATCGGGAATATCATCCTCTTGACGAAGCTGCAATTCGACCGCGAGTTGTTTGTGCACAAGCCTGTAGTGACGCTGGTAGCTGAATTTTCTCAGGTCCGTTATTTTCTTCCCGCATGTTCTACAGGTCGCTTCCTTCCCCGCATGATTTATTTCGAATAAATCCTCGTCTCTTACGTTATTATTCAAAGACATCCTTTGAAAACTTTGCAAATATGCACGAGATGATAAAATTTCACTGCACAGTAACAACAACAAACAAAGTCTGTCAAAGTGAATTTTGAAAAAGGCATATTTCGTGTGACTGTTGTACCATGATTCAACTACCAATATTGATCGTTCAGTTGGAGGCTGGGATCATATGGGAGAAAATTGCAATGTTGTATGTCGATTTTTCCGATTTTCAATTGAACGAATAATAACAAACAGTGTCTGGTTTATAAAGCGCACATTCTCATTGTTGATAGAAGTAAGATTTAGCTAACTATACGGAATAAGTTTGTGACGCACGAATTGGTATTCATTTGATGCGCGTTGTGTTCAATTAGAGTCCAGTCAAAAATACAAAGAAGTGTGTGTACATTCTTACGGTGTAAAAAATATGGAATGACTTACGCTCTTTTCAAAAAATTTCATCTTCAGTCAGTCATATCGAAGCTACACAGAGGCGTTGCTTTGTATTTATCTGTGAGATATCGCATTGAGATGTCGCATTGAGACGTCTCATTGAGACGTCTCACATGTTTATCTCACCGAAATCTACATGTATTCATTTTGACAGATATGAGACGAGACGGCAAGCTGTGAGACTCATAACAAAAATATGAGCATGCGACATATCGCTCTCACAAAAACAGTGTCTCGTCAATCTAGCTTGTGATGCGCTTGGCGGTCTGAGAGAAATGTGACAACCAGTCTCATAGTTCACTGTCGCATAGGTGTAGGCATGAGATTTCCGGAAGCCTGGCACCAAGTGACTACCACCTGTTTTTGTCCATGGCGAACGAGCTAGGAAGTCAGAAGTTAGCCACAAAAGAGGCCTGTGAAAATTGGCTATCCGAGTTTTTTGCCAATGAGGAAGCGAGCTTCTATAACAGGGGTATTATTAAGTTGGCCTCTCGTTGGGAACAAGTCATCGAACAAAACGGCGCATATTTGACTTAAAACAGATGATTGTAACTAATTTTATGAACAAATGAAAATTCAAAAAAAATACCGCAGGACTTTTTTGACAGCCTTATACTACATACAGATGGACAATACATGTTTTGAACGGATAGAACGATACGATCGATTGTTTGGCAATTGATATTGAGAAACGTCGGTGAAAATAATGCCAAGTTGCTTAAGCATGATAACACACGATTCTTTTCTCTTTGACCTTTTATCGAGATAATTATTGTTATTGTTTACAAATCGCGCTCTTATTTTCCATCACAGAACAATGTCATGTCATACTACGCGATTTATTTCAAAACTCATGCCTTAAACTATGATTACTTTTTACCAGAGATCCGTTTCTAACATTTATTGGCCTTGTTGAAATCGACGATGTGCCGCCATTGATGTTGAGGTTATTCGGATAATAAAAAATCTTCAACATAAAATAGAGAAATAGAGTGGCTAGTGAGGGACGAACTGTTCTTAAATGTCTAGTTGATTCTAGGTAAAATATAGGAGACTGAATTTCTTAAAACATTGGTATTTTTTTACGATATCGCTTTGAACTACATTGAAAAATAGAATTATAATTCTGTAGAAATGTTTTTTTATTATTTCCTTATTTTGATACTTGCCCAAATTCTCTCGATTGGATCAAAATCGGACAATTGGGTGAATCGATAGTTCTTCTTCTTTCTTTGTTTTTAAGAGGCTTTAAACTTTGCAGTTCATTCGCCTCTAATCGATAGTTTTTTCAATGGAATCGATCACTTGACGACATCCCGGCTGTAATGGTTTATCTGCGTGAACAAATTTAAATCTATCCGTAACACCCTCTTTACACTTGGCATAGTAAAATTGTTAGCGGCTGTTTTTTTTTATCCAAAATATATTTATTTTTATTGAGGCTCACACGGCGTTAGCCTGACGGGGCCGGGAGTTCAATATTTTGACAATTTTTCTTATTAGCTATAGTTAGTTAGTTAGCATCATTTGTACTTGGTTAACACTTGCTCATACAACTTCCCCGCATGGGTTTTAGCAATCAGGTTTTGTTTCAGCGTCCTGTTGGGGTGTTTGTTTGATTGATAGGACCGTAAACCTCCAGACATACAAAATCGCCGAACTGTACTGTGGCTCACCGCGGGCTTTTTCGTCAAACCCCGCAAGGAGAACCCAGGATTGAAGTGGACTGCTCGAATCACCTTTGTTCGTAGATTCCGGTCTGATGTTCCCCCTCTACACCAGATTGGTTCGCCCGATCCAATGTAAGGGTCTCCCGGTAACCGTACTCAAGTTTCTACAGTCGATGTTGGAACTTTCAAAAATGTTGCGCTCTTTCCTGCTGACCACGTTGCGTTCTCAAAATGAGTGTGCAGAATTTTTTCCCACCTTTCGCGTTTCATCGTCAATAACTTTTGAATTTGTCCTTCGATCTTGACGAAATCTTCACTACTGAATAAACAAACCATCCGGATCAAAACGCTGTCAATAGTTTCTTGATGTGACAACTGCTCGATGGGCGCTGCAATGAATAAAAATAAACTACCAAATTCCAACTGAAACACAATTTAGTCGTCAGAAGGAACTTTGATTTGGAATATAATAAATAAAATAATTGTATGATAAAATTCCAAAAATCATATTCTTCTCCGCGTCATCTGAATATTCCTTCATTTTAGAGAACAGAATAATTACATCTAAGAATGTTTGATTGTTTAATTTCATTGTAGGTTTCAAAATTTATATAAATATAAAAAGAATATATTATGCAATTATATAATAACTATAATATAACATCTAAGTTTTTTGATAAATATTACTCTTTTTGTTTTTTTGTTTTTTGCTTACGTGTCCCGTTTCTATCCCTGAACTATTTGGTCAGCCTGATATGTCAATATTTTTTTGTAGTTGTAGTTGTAGTTATCATCGTAGGGGCGCTCAAGAGTCCGGATCTCGATACATTACGGTAGGACATTGGATAGCATTAGTTAGTCCTTTTCATTTACATGAGAATTGGACGACATTCGCAGTAGGTAATAATATTCCTATTCGGGTGCTTTTGCCTTTTTTAATTACTTCCAATGGCATCATTTGTTATTAATAAACTAATGTACTGGTTTCACATGGATGAATCTAAATATGTATATTCATTTTCCATCTCCATTCGATGGAGAAAACTTTCCTTCCCTGTCCTTTGAAGCAGTATTTTACAAATTGCACCTCGACCTTCGATGCAGTGGCGTCGGCTGGTGCGGGAGGTGCGGACCGCCCCGGGTACACGATTTTGAGGGTGCAGGAACACCCCTACATTAACAAATACTTCAACATACGATATACACCGTATACAGATAGCGAAGAGGGAGGGGGTACAACCAGACACTTCCGCCTTGGTTGCGAAAACTCCGCTCGACGCCACTGCTTCAATGTCTCTGTCTTTGATCACAAATATTTTGCAATTGTCGATAAATACACATTCAATATGATTACATCGCCTCCCATCAACACTTGCGAGAAAAAATTGAACAATAACAAATGCTACTAGAAACCACTTACATCACAGTTCCCGAATTTATTAGTGCAGATGCGTTGCTGATAATTCTGATTGTATTTCAATTCAGACAGCGATTATTTTGAATCGGCGCCTTCGTTCATCCTTTTCGGGTTATACGTTTCACTTTTCAGCTAAAGTCCCAGCGGATGATGCTTATTTAGAATAAAATACAACATTTAAAGTGCAACAAAATAAGTTGTTTTCCAGTCTCACCCGTAGATAACATACTGGTTTCTACAGCAGATGCAAAACAACACTGTTGTTAATCCATTTTTCCATTCAGTTATTCAGTTACGAATTCTTCAATAACAATCATTGAGCAAGTAAGGAAATTAGCACTCGGCAATTTTATTCGATAATGCTCACTAACTAGCTAACTAACAACTGACACAGAAACCAACAATTACAATAACATTTCAATTATTTCGAAACATAATAGCATCAACACTTACTTTCATAATATACTGGCCATAATTCTTATCATCGGGATAAGCTTGCTACATTAATTCACCTCCAGAATCACACGTCTATGTTCGACTAAATAGTCGGTTTTGTAAAAGTGATTTTCGAAGCTTTACTTTTGAAAACATTTCCGTCATTCCCATAACACGAATTATATGCCTATGATAATCCATAAAAAATGCTTCAGTTTTTTTATGATAATTCTTCTCGATATTTCACTCACATGATATCACAATCAATTGCTTGATTATCTGCAATCATAAGCTCATTTTCACAAACAAAGCAAGTGAAGAGCTTACGTTTCCATAAAATCCTCCGTTGAGGTTCGAGTTATTCCAATTTCTTCAACGCTCATGAATGCACACGTTATCAATTTCATATTTCCGCGAACTCAAAGCTCATTTCAGTTCATCATATTCAGAATTTTCCAAGGATTTTCCGCATGTTGCTATCCGTCCACCAACATTTTTCCATTGCATCACGGTGCACAGCGAACCACTGTTAATCTATGTATTCACAGCCGCACAACACAAAACGAGCCGGTATTATTTTTAACAACCACAGTATAAAACAGAAACCACAACGATTGTATCGACACGTGCGAGAAAAAATTGAACGGTAACAAAAAGCCACTAGAAACCACTGATAACACAGTTCCCGAATTTATTAGTGCAGATGCGTTCTGCATTGCATGAGGAATATGCAATGCAAATCCGAACCGCTGAGATGGTTGATTTCCACTCGAATCTAATCCCTTTTTCATAGTGCACACAAACGAATCTGCTTCAGCTGAATGATCATCATATTTCCCATTATTGAACTCTGTCGGGAACCACAACACACTTGTCACCGGATATCAGATGGGGTGAGGTTGGGGTGGCGGTTCCTAGTATACAAAAGCGCGCGCGTTAGATTGGGATCGAAAACATCACACGGCCACGGTAGCAGCTAGGTATATGTTAGTGAACGAACTACATGTTTATCCGACGGAAGCGCGTTCAGGACTGTTCAGAAGCAGGCGCCGACTGTGTTGTCCTATCGACGACGGCTGGTTTCAAAATAAACCCTCACTGTTTGCGGGGTATCATCTCACAGGATGATGCACCATATGCGTGAGAGTCACTCACTCAAAGCGAAGCGTATTCATTCGACAGGCTACCGGTGTTCGTTTTGAAATGCTTCGAAATGTCTGAATGTTTCCTCGTTGCTGAGAAGAATGAGATCGACAACGATGGATACGGAAAATGATGTTTTTCTGTTGCTACTAAAACTGCTAATCACACTACCGTAATACTTCAGAATCGGGACAGCATTTCATATATACAATATCATCACAAAACCAAAACATCATTGACATGTCTAATATATGCGACTTAAAGGTACTATTGAGACAATTTAGTGTATTGTCAGGTATAGTGACTAACAGTTGACAAAAATGTCAGAAATCAGAACAAATAAAACCAAAAAATGCAAGATGTCCGGAATTAAAAAAAAACCTTCAGAAGATGATCCTGAATCCGGACGGATAAAAAGTTCACGATAAAATTTCTTATTGTATGAATGCCTTTTAATTTTTTAAGAACGGGATTTTGTCATGCTATGACATGTCAATTGTTTTTAGTATTGGGTTGGGAAATAAGTTTATAGCGTAGCTTTTATTCAAACAAACAAAAACAATAATTATATCAATAAATTAACCAATTATATATTCGTTGCAGTTCATTTTTTCCACTGATTCCAGACTGGTTTGGCGACCATTCTCCTCCAAAAGTGATTTGAGACGTTCTTCATTGAATTCCGAAGAGGCGTGTCATCGACGTCAAAGTCGCCATTTTTTAACTTTGCATACCATTTCCGTATTGTAGATGTTTTCTGTACACGTCGCAAATGTTCCGGGCTGCTTTGGCTGATATATAATTAGGAACTAATAATTATAACTAATAATACCTTCTGGTCGGGAGATTTTTCGTCAAAGAAAATTCTTCCGGCTTGCACTGTGGTCACGCGTATTCTAGAGCTTGCCATTCCAGAGTACATTCAAGGCGTGTTTTTCGGGATAGAAATGTCAACCAAGTACTACTAATACTTGACTACTTGAGAAGACAAAAATTCAACTGGAACGTTAATGCCATCCAAGAAGAAGAACTAATAATAGTCAAACTAATAATAATTATTAGTTTATAATTATTATATTACTGGCTGACCCGGTGAACTTCGTCCCACCACAATTGATATATATATTTTCATTTAAATAATTTCGGACACTCAAGTACCCACAGAAATAATTTGTCTGAACGTGATCTATATTCGTGGTATATAATTTCGTTTGTGGCATTTAAACCTGATGCAGACTAAGACGCATCAAACTTGGTACTGACTGTTCAAATCCGTTGCTCCGTTCTCGAGTTTAATCGTGAGGAACGGAAACCAAATCATTTTTATTTATATAGATTAGAGTTTAACTTCACACTAGTACACCGCCTGCGAACGACTCTATAGTAGTATATCCGGAAAAGAACTTGAAACTATTGAGAACCAGAGCAGAGGGTCCAAAGCCCCTAAGGAGGAAGGGTGTAATAGCTGTTATCCATGGTTAATATGCAAAGAGAGAAATGGATAAACTCCTCACATTCCTCATTGAAATTTATAAATGTAATAAAAGTAATCATTATAGATAAATCAAAGCCAATCTTCTTGAAATAAAACGGTTCTACAGAATCCAGTTTTCTTCCAGTTTTTATTAAGTTATTTCCAAAGGGAATCCCCGGCGCAAAAATGTGACCACTCCCAAAGTTCAAGGACAAGTTCCTCCGGTGATACCCCCTGTTAGTTTGCCTAAAAAATCGAGTGCAGCGGACAAGCAAAATCAGGTTCCTCCTGGCTTCCGTGGGAATAGTTCATCTTCGAACCACCCAGCACTCGAGGGGACATCAAAAACCCCAACTGTCCCTATTTTTCCGTCCAGCTCAACTTCCCAATCGGGATTTATAAAGTTGTCTGACCTATTGGATCAAATCTTCAAGTGTTTTAATGTTTCCGACTCCATCAGAACCATTGTCATCTCAATGCTCCCAGTATTAAAGACAATTTTGCAACAATTGATGCAAACATGGCCCCTCCTTGCAATGATTATCTCTCTTGATGTCTAATTTAAATAAAGAGGTCGGAGATATCACTGTTTTACAGTGAAATTTTCGTAGTGTTATCCCTAAATTGGATACATTCAAATTTCTAATTCATAAAGTCAATAGTGATGTTTTTGTTCTGTCCGAAACCTGGCTCTCTTCTCAAAATGATCTCTCTTTCAACGATTTAAATATAATACGCTTGGACCGCGATGACAGATACGGAGGGGTGCTATTGGGGATCAATAAGTGTCACTCTTTTTTTAGAATTAACCTTCCACCTATTGGAGGGATTGGGTCGAATTTTTCTGAATCTATAAACATGGCATATGACCTCACAAGACACATTGACTGGAAAAAATATGCGGACGCGATTGCTCTAGCCATCAATTCCAGAGATGGTTTACCTCCATTGGAGGAGTATAATTTCCTTTCTCGTTTGATCTATGACAGCGCGGTTCGCGCTCAAACGAAACCCATCCCAGGTTCCACTATTCGTCGAAGGCCTCCCAATCCATGGTGGGATAGCCAAAGTTCCAAGCTTTATCAGGATAAATCGAATGCATTTAAAGCTTTTCGGAAAAGTGGAACCATTAAGAATTTTCAAACGTATTTATCCCTTTAAAATCAATTAAAAAACTTGATCAAAGGGAAAAAACGTGCTTATTGGCGAAATTTCGTGGGAGGTCTGTCACGAGAAACGTCAATGAAAAAATTATGGAAAGTGGCTCGAAACATGAGAAATCGCTCTTCAACGAATGAAAACGAGGAATATTCACATCGATTGATTTTAAATTTTGCACGGAAGGTATGTCCCGATTCCGTTCCTGTCCAAAAAATTGTTCGAGATATTTCACAAGATAGGTGCGATCTTGATTCCGAGTTTTCGATGGTAGAATTCTCTCTTGCTCTCCTTTCATGTAACAATTCTGCTCCGGGATCGGATAGAATTAAATTCAACTTGCTGAAAAACCTCCCTGATGTGGCGAAACATCGCTTGTTGAATTTATTCAATCGGTTTCTGGAGCATAATATTGTTCCAGATGATTGGAGACAAGTACGAGTTATAGCTATTCAAAAACCCGGAAAGCCCGCGTCCGACTTCAATTCGTACCGCCCAATAGCAATGCTGTCTTGTATACGGAAATTGTTGGAGAAAATGATCTTGTTTCACCTTGATTGATGGGTTGAAACGAATGGCCTACTCTCAGATACACAATATGGGTTCCGCAGGGGCAAGGGGACGAATGATTGTCTTGCGTTGCTTTCTTCAGAAATTCAAATGGCTTACACCGAAAAAAAAAAACAAATGGCTTCAGTATTCTTGGACATAAAGGGGGCCTTTGATACTGTTTCAATAGAGGTTTTGTCAGACAAATTACACTCTCGGGGTCTGCCGCCTATATTGAATAATATGTTATATAACATGCTTTGTGAGAAACATTTGAACTTTTCTCACGGAGATTTGGCAGCAAGTCGGGTCTCTTACATGGGCCTCCCTCAGGGCTCATGTTTAAGCCCCCTTTTGTACAACTTCTATGTAAGCGACATTGACAATTGTCTTACACAAAATTGCAGCCTAAGACAATTTGCAGATGATGGAGTGGTGTCTGTCGTAGGATCAAACGAATCCGACCTGCAAGAACCCTTACAAGATACTTTGAACAATTTTTCAACCTGGGCCATTGGGCTAGGGATAGAATTCTCCACGGAGAAAACAGAGATGGTGGTTTTTTCTAGGAAGCATAGACCAACAAAACCAAAGCTTCAACTTTTGGGTAAACCGATCACTCATGCTATGTCATTCAAGTATCTTGGGGTCTGGTTCGACTCCAAATGTACTTGGGGGGCCCATATTAGGTATCTGAGTAAAAAATGCCAACAAAGAATAAACTTTCTCCTTACAATTACCGGCACATGGTGGGGAGCCCATCGAGAAGATCTTATAATGTTGTATCGAACAACTATTCTCTCAGTGATGGAGTATGGCAGTTTCTGTTTTCAATCAGCTGCCAAAACACACCTCATTAAACTCGAACGAATTCAGTATCTTTGTCTCCGTATTGCGTTGGGATGTATGCCTTCAACGCATACCATAAGTCTCGAGGTTTTGGCAGGCGTACTCCCACTAAAAGATCGCTTCAATTTATTATCTCTTCGGTTCCTCATCCGGTGTAAGGTTATGAACCCATTGGTGATCGGAAATTTTGAGCAACTGACGAGCTAAATTTTCATTCTGGATTTATGAGCTCATATCATGAATTCATCTCCATGCAGGTTGATCCTTCTTCGTATATTCCCAACCGTGTTTGTTTCCCTGACTACATCAATTCCTCTGTGCATTTTGATCTGTTCATGAAGGAGAAAATCCATGATATTCCAGATTATCTGCTATCGGGGATCGTTCCTACGATCTTCAATGCAAAGTATGGGCGTATCAATTGTGATAATATGTACTTTACTGATGGGTCCTCTATGAATGAGTCAATAGGATTTGGAGTGTTCAACGTATTTTTTAGCACCTCAAACAGTCTTCAGTATCCTTGCTCAGTATATATTGCTGAATTGGCAGCGATATACTGGGCGCTGGACAGCGTCGCCTCACGACCTGTTGAACACTATTACATTGTAACGGATAGTCTTAGCTCTGTCGAAGCTATCCGTTCAGGGAGGCCGGAAAAGCACTCGCCGTACTTCCTTGAGAGAATACGAGAAATTTTGAGTGCTTTATCCAGACGCAATTCCGGGTAATGAGAGGGCTGACTCATTAGCAAAGGTGGGTGCGATTGAAGGCGACATTTATCAGCGTCAAATCGTCTTCAATGAATTTTATTCTTTAGTCCGTAAAAATACAATCGCTAACTGGCAACGCAAGTGGAACGAAGATGAATTGGGTCGGTGGTTTCACTCGGTTAGCCTTAAACCATGGTTCAAAAGTCTGGACTTGAGTCGGGACTTTATTCGCACCTTCTCTAGAATCATGTCCAATCACTATTCGTTAGACGCGCTACTCTTTCGTATTAATCTTGCCGACAGCAATATCTGTGTTTGTGGCCAGGGTTACCACGACATCGAACACGTTGTTTGGTCGTGCGAGGGATATGTTGTTGCCAGATCGAATTTAGAAACATCTCTTCGGGCCAGAGGAAGGCAGCCCAATGTGCCGGTGAGAGATGTGTTGGCTCGGCTAGATCTTGATTGCATGGTCCAAATATATGTTTTTCTTAAAACTATCCATCTTCGAATGTGATCGTTCTTACACCCTTTACCCTTCCTTTTCGTCTTTTGCGAGCTATCGGTTCCCTTCCATTAGGATAAGTTGAATTGTAATACATATTAGATGTAATGATAGTTTTTAAGAATTGAGTGTGAAGTGTGAATGAGAATGTGAGTATGAGTGTAAACATTGTTACAATCTCCTTACATCCCATCCTTTTCCTAATGAAAATATGTCACCCTTCTAAACTCGAGTCGACCGCGAGTAATCGGTTTCCTATTTTATTAACCATAGAATTAAGGAAACATGTTAATATATGCTAGTAGAAATATAGTTAAGAGTTTGGCTCCTTTAAACTTATGTAACTGAGCCTGTAAAAATAAAAGATTTAATAAAAAAAAAAACGAGCAGAATAAGCGACCTTTGCTGTTTCGGGCACAGAAAGATTCTGAGAATTTTCCTCAGAGGAGATGCAATACATATACGCTACCGACAGCTTACTTACTATGTAAGGGTGGAGTTTACTTTGCAAATATAATCTTTTCGCTATGCCCCTTCGTTGTTTCTATTCTAGCGGCTGCATAAGTTACTCGTTATTGACAGCTCTGTTCGGGAAAGCACACAAATGGACAGAACAAATGTATGGGAAATGGGTATGTTCATCAATTTAAACCATGGGATTGTAATATATAGCATATCAAACAAATCTTAGAGAACTTCCGATTCGATTGGTATGCAAATCGTTAAAATCCGTTCGCCGCGAAAATAGTTATTAACGTTAACTTTATTTCATAAAAACGTGACCTGTTTTCTGATTTGGCACCCTTAATGAAAGACGTATTCCTACGTCAAAATTGGGGTGTAATATGTAATGTAATATACCTGGTATTCTATTTACGTTGTACATGTATCGATGTTTGAGTTCACGGTGGGTAGACAATGGAGCCGTCCATTAATGGTGTAACTACTATTTTGCACTATTTTGCATAAAGACGCCGATTTGTATTATTATCATAACCGATTTATAGTTCAGTGATTTTTGAAGGTTCGATGAAGGCTCACCAGAAATGGTTTAAAATTATATTTCAGCGAAATTGAAAAAGTCTCAAAGTGGGTGTCAAAGTACAAATTGTTGAGCGGTTGGAGAGATTTAATCTGGTGGAATTTAACAATCAAGTGTATTTTGCATTTTTGGAAAAAAAAATTAAAAATAACTTATTTATAAGCGTACTTCCAAAATGTTACTTACATCCACAAATTTACATGCTTTTTGAAGTAGAGCCAGTTTGAGGCAAACAGAGCCCGAAACAAAAAGGAAGTTTATTAACTATGTCATTGTTGGAGTTCGACCATATGCAAAGAAGGATTTTTTCATGAAATAAGATCCTCTATCATTTCCTGACAGATTCTGTATATACAGCCATTCCATATCAAACCGATAAAGTGGTTCTCAGATTTTCGTTAAAAATGGTAGGTTTCTTTCTTATCGCAAAATGTTGGACCCTCTTTTTTTCAATTTTTGGTTATTTCTATTTCAGGGTGATCTGAAAAACCAACATTTTCAACATTTTTTCCAAAAATGTCTTTTAAAAATCCATACCATTTGAACGACTATGCCGATTCAGATGCTCGATATATCGAATTAAAGCCAATTAGTTAGGCTTCTTTGGGAAAATATTAACTGGATTTTGTTTTCGTAATTATTGATTGTATTAGTTTTTTATAGTTTACATGGTTTCTGGACCAAGGGCACTATATTGTTTTATATTTTATCTTGAAAGCAGAGTTTTTTTACATTATTTACATTATTATTATTTATCGTTTTGAATTAAGATTTTTTTTAAAGTCAACCGATGGTCCGAAAATTATTTTTCCTCTTTTTTTGAATTTATAACTTTTGAACTACTGAACAGATTGAGATGATCGACATACCAAACTGAAAACAAATTACTTCGGAAAAATATCATACTTGCAAAAGAAAGGATTCTTGTTAACTTTGTGAAATCATAACTCAAAAATGAAAAAAAAACACCGCACTGATTTTTGGGGATGTTATGTAAAAAAAAACTTCAGCTTTAAAATACATAAAAAATATGGTGCCTTGGTCCCAAACCACCCGGGGCATGTTACTAGGATGTCACCCCTCCAAACTTATCTAAACATGAAACGTATATATTATACAATTTGATAGGGCAAACAAGAAATCACAAAATCTTCACATGTTGGTCACTGGAACTGACAGGAACAAAATATGAGAATAAATAAAATATATTTGGATGTCAAAATGTGACTCAAATGAATCTTATCAAATAAATATCTTTGGGAGCTGAGGCCGACATTGATGTTGTAGAAGTGCTTCATGTTAATGCGTAGCACACCTGTGTGACTCAGAAACATTTCTCAGCGATCAATTAAAGCTACGAAAAACGAATGAACAGATTAACCATTTTAGTGCGGAGCAAATTTTGTTAGCATATGCAAAAAATGCGGATGAGTTTGGGGATATATAAAAAAATACTAAAGAGCTTAGATAACTGTTTAGGTCACAAAAGTTGCAAAACTGAACTCCTTGATTTGATCCTGACATGGTTGGTGCGGTCGATAGCTTGCGAACGGGACTTCATGAAAACTAAACCTTGATCTTCCAGTTGTTGAAGGATGGCGTTATTCAAATCTGCAGCTTTTCCCATCCAAAACGGAAAACTAGGAGTGGGTTCTATCTGTGATAGA
The DNA here is from genome assembly GCF_029784135.1 of Toxorhynchites rutilus septentrionalis. NCBI lineage: Eukaryota > Metazoa > Arthropoda > Insecta > Diptera > Culicidae > Toxorhynchites > Toxorhynchites rutilus. Next base: position 230,920,807 of record NC_073746.1, read on the forward strand.
CCCGCAAGGTTAACGTAGGACTATCATAGTAATCATTTGTATGAAGTTGCATCTAAATCAATTCTCAATAAATGGATGAATGAATATTTTGTTTTCCCTTGGAATTGTTTTGCGTTCTGTTCAAATATATATGAAACTAGCAGACATGGCAAACTTCGTCAAAAATTTGTGTTTTGTTATCAATACCTTCAAACATCCATGTTTTCTTACTATGAGCAGGTTCATGGGTTCAATCGCAGAACTGGTCATTGATTGATCTGCTAAATGACCCTGTTGAATTCACCTTTTACTATAAAATTCCTACTATTTCTAACAAAACTGTTTCATTTCTATGGCAGACCTCCCCCCTCCCCTCTTCAGAAAGGTAGGAAAAGTGTTGAACCACCTTAGGAATGTTTCTTGCTCCCGAAAACCTCCACATGCCAAATTTGGTTCAGTTTGCTTGATTAGTGCTTGAATTATGCAGAAATGTATGCTTCATTTGTATGGCAGTAACCATTTATTTTACCCATTTATTGCACCCTTAAACCTTCAGATACCTAATTTGGTTTCATTTTCTTGAATAATTCTCGAGTAATGCAGAAATTTATGTTTCATTTGTATGGCAGCCCACCTTAGAGAGGAGGGCGGAGAGTCAAATCACCATAGAAACATTTATTGCACCCTTAAACCTTCAGATGTCTAATTTGGTTTCATTTGCTTGAATAATTCTCGAGTAATGCAGAAATTTGTGTTTCATTTGTATGGCAGCCCCCCTTAGAGAGGGGTGCGGAGAGTCTAACCACCATAGAAACATTTATTGCACCCTAAAACATTTAGATGCCTAATTTGGTTTCATTTGCTTGATTAATTCTTGAGTAATGCAGAAATTTGTGTTTCATTTGTATGGCAGCCCCCCCTCAGAATGGGGGTTGGAGAGTCTTACCACCATAAAAACATTTATTGCACCCTTAAACCTTCAGATGCCTAATTTGGTTTCATTTGCTTAAATAATTCTCGAGTAATGCAGATATTTGTGTTTCATTTGTATGGCAGCCCCCCTTAGAGAGGGGGGGGGGGGCGGAGAGTCTAATCACCATAGAAACATTTATTGCACCCTGAAACCTTCAGATGCCTAATTTGGTTTCATTTGCTTGAATAATTCTCGAGTGATGCAGAAATTTGTGTTTCATTTGTATGGCAGCCCCCCCTTAGAGAGGGGTGCGAAGAGTCTAACCACCATAGAAACATTTATTGCACCCTAAAACATTTAGATGCCTAATTTCGTTTCATTTGCTTGATTAATTCTCGAGTAATGCTGAAATTTGTGTTTCATTTGTATGGCATCTTTTATCTTTCGAATAACGTTGTTTTCAAACCACTTCGTTCATCCGGTAGAGAGATATTAAATCTCAAATCTTTTACCCCGAACGTAACGTGTGACGAAATAATTAACATACAAAAAAACAAGAAAGATTCTATAACATGGACTTTTCCATAATGACTTGTTTTGCTAGATATAGTTACATAATAACCGGTTTCCTTCATTCAAAATCATTTTCAATTTTTTTTTTCAATATAATATACTTATCATGGTAACTCTTAGAGGCGTGACACCCGGGGCCCACCCCATTCGCAACAATCATTTTTTAACAGCCTCAATAGATTTTAAAACTTCTTGGATGAACTACTATAGATTATTCTGCCCCTTAAATTATTCACATCTCGAGGAGGATATATATAACTAAAAGATCACAGCATCAAATTGTTAAGAATAATAACGATGCTAAAAATGACTCCACATATCCGGAATGCTAATTTTTTTCTTGAGCTCCTATCGAATCAAATTTAATGTATAATCATATCCCCCCGAATATATTTTTCCAATGCAAATTAGTATACTTTCTGTAGCTCCCGTGATCGAGTGGTTAAAGCCACACATATAATACCGAAAGCTCCGGGTTCGATTCTCGTTCTGGGCGGGGAATTTTTCGTCGAAGAAACTTCATCCGACTTGCACTGGTATACACGTATTCTCAAACTTTCTACTCTGGGTACAACCAAGAAATGCTTTCCGGAATAGAAATCTTCACTAAGTACACACTGATAAAAATGGATCAAATAATATTACGTTGATAAGGTTAAGTTCCTCCAGGAATGTTAGTGCCATCATGAGGAAGTATAATTTCTGTGTTTGGCAAGCAAAAACTCTCATCTAATCCAGACCTCTTTTCTTGAGCTCCATGTCTAATATATGCGAGGACCAAAAATCGAAAGCAACAACAAAACATAGGCAACGAACACAGGAGGAGCTGATCCGCTTCCTTACGCTCGAAAGGCGAGCACTGGTTGAGTAGCGTCTCAGAAGCCCCTTTCGACACGGTACGGTGAGTGTGATTTATTGACTAACCTGCTCAACACCCATGCGAAATGGAAACACTTTTTTCCTCCCGCACATGTACACACACTCGGGAATTCGATGGACAGCCACAGGAGTGGCGATGGCAAAGAAAAACGAACTACCCGAACAAAGCTACTCACGGGAAGGCCTTACTGTCCGACAGTCGACCGACCGGCCCAAACCGGGATCAGAAAGCTAGATTTTTTGCTCCTCTCTGTTATGTTTACGCTATCATTTCACTCTCGTTTTCATACCGTTTCGTAGTGCCACAAGAGGCCAATTTTCCGATTTAGTGGACCGTAAACGCCGGAAAACGATGCGCTGAACGATCTGAATTGGGGGTGTTATTTCTCACGATATAATGAAGTTTCGGATAGGCTCTCTTTTTTTCTCAAATTCAACGCTTGGAAAGGATAACTATTCTTTATATTTTATCTGCTTGCTTATGCATGAATGATTATGAGAGGAATATCCAACTGACAAAGGTAATTGATTTTTCATCATGTTAACGTAGCGTATGCTTATCGGATAAATTTTACAGCGTCATGAAAGCTGATGTCTTAATTTTTTATACCACTCAAAATCGTATTTTACGATAGCTTCTCCAGTTATCAACACTTATATGATAACATCTTCGCTTCTCTATATAGCCATTCCATGCCTAACCGAAAGAGTGGTTCTCAGATTTTCGTGAAATTGGTAGTTTTGTTCCTTATCGCAAAATATTAGACCCACATATTTTTATTTTTCCGTTAAGATTTTTGAATCTATGTTATTTTTTTATTTGAGTAAACTTAAATTTAATTCATGAGATTTTGGGTGAAAAACAATCAATAACTTTGAGTAGAACTAAGATATTGACAGGTTCTGCATCGCAAAATATTCGTCTTGATAAGCTATAAAAGTCATTTGAAGGCAATTTTGATGTAGGATTTGTTACAGCAAAAACCCGTTCTTTCATGTTCACCCTATCATATGTAACAACTTTGTCGAAGACAGTTTTTGTCTTGAGAATAACTGTCGAGCTCTAGATGCTAGTTTCCGCCTAAAAGCACTCCCTGGACCATTGTGCATTGGAAGTAACTTTTCAAAGCAAACATGAAAAAGTTTTTTTTTTCCAAAATATATATTTTATTAAGGCACATGTGGCGTTAGCCTGACGGGGCCGGGAGTCCAATATTTTGACAATTTTTGTCTTACAACTATGTTAGTAATATGTAACCGATTACTCGCGGTTGGCTCGAGGTTAGTATTACAAGTGTTCTCTTAATTGGTATGTGCAGTCTTCGATGCTCTGTACGTGTGCCCGATACGGGATACTTCCTTTTGGGATGCAGCTGACCATTAATCAGCACACACCCCTAGTCTTTACCCCATATCTAGCGTGGTGCGTCTTTCTCGACTCGAGGAATCCAGGATAGAATGATCACTAGCCGGCGCAATCATCAGCTCGTGTAGAGTTGTCATGAGCGGTACAACCTTTGGCTCTTGTTGAATGATCAGTGGACTGCACAAACTTCGGCCCGTGCATCTGTAAAGAGTGTGTGTATGTATTGCCGCGACTAAGTAAAAGTTTATCGATCGGATAGGAGGGATATGAAACGGGGACACAACGAAGGAAACATCATTAACCGTTGACATCGGCGTTTCTGAGGAACAGGTATAGATGAGGATCACGGTTACCTAAGATATCCCGGACGGGGATATCCGATTGTCTGCCTTGTGCTCTCAGTGCTCTAGAGAGCTGAGAGCGAGCAGCATGGAACCGGATACACGACCAGACAACATGCTCGATGTCGTGGTAGCCATCGCCACAATCACAAAGATTGTTTGCTGCGAGCCCAATGTGATAGAGATGCGCGTTTAGGTTGTAGTGATTGGACATAAGTCGAGATATCACGCGAATGAAATCACGACCTACATTCAATCCCTTAAACCATGCACTCGTCGAGACCTTAGGGATAATCGTGTGTAACCAACGACCGAACTCATAACCACTCCACATGCGCTGCCAACTTACGAGCATATACTGACGAGGAATGTGGAAAAATTCATTATAAGCAATTTGCCTTTCAAAAAGTGTGCCTTCTAAAGCGCCCACCTTAGCTAGCGAGTCCGCTTTCTCATTCCCCGGAATCGAGCAATGAGAGGGAACCCATGCTAAGGTAATCTTGAATAATTTTTCGACCAAAACACTCAATAGTTGTCTTATTCTTGTTAGGAAATAAGATGAACGTTTATCAACTTTCATTGAGCGGATTGCCTCTATTGAGCTGAGACTGTCTGAAAAAATAAAATAATGGTCGATGGGCAATGTTTCAATGATCCCTAGTGCGTAGTATATCGCACCCAGTTCAGCGACATACACGGAACAAGGATCTTTGAGTTTGAAAGAGGCACTGGAATTTTCATTGAAGATGCCGAAGCCAGTGGACCCGTTTATGTATGAACCGTCAGTAAAGAACATTTTATCAGATCTAACTTTCCCATATTCTGCCGAAAATATCGGCGGAATACAATCGGAGCGTAGGTGATCTGGGATTCCATGGATTTTTTGTCGCATGGACAGATCAAAAATGACAGAAGAATTGCAAAAGTATGGGAAGCAAACTTGGTTGGAGATGCCTGGTGAAGGGTACACGTCGTGGGTAAGGTACTAATGGTATAAAGACATAAAACTTGACTGAGGAGTCAGTTGGAGTAGATTTTCGAAGTTATCAATCACCAATGGATTCATGATCTTGCAACGGATGAGAAATCTGTAGGATAATTCTGTGAACCGAAGAGTAAGCGGGGGTACTCCTGCCAAAACTTCGAGACTCATCGTATGTGTCGAATGCAAACACCCCATGGCTATACGCAAGCAACGATATTGTATTCTCTCCAGCTTGAGAATGTGAATCCTGGCAGCTGATCGGAATCAAAAACTGCAATATTCTAACACTGATAATATCGTTGTTTTGTACAACTGAATGAGGTCTCCAGGATGGGCACCCCACCATGTTCCGGTAATTGTTTGGAGAAAATTGATTATTTGCTGGCATTTCTGTTTCAAATACGCAATGTGTCTCCCCCAGGTACACTTAGAATCAAAATATACACCCAGGTATTTGAAAAACATAGAGTGTTGGATCGTTTTGCCGGATAGGTGAAGCTGGAATTGGGCGGGTTCGTGCTTCCTAGAAAAAACGACCATTTCAGTTTTCTCCGTAGAGAATTCGATACCCAGCTTGAGGGCCCACGTGAACAGATTGTTCAGGGTATCTTGCAACGACTTTTGCAGAACGACGGGATTAGTACCCGTGATGGAAATAACTCCATCGTCTGCAAGTTGTCTCAGCGTGCAGTCTCTAGTTAGCCAATCATCCATATCATTGACGTAAAAACTGTACAAGAGGGGGCTTAGGCAGGAGCCTTGTGGTAGGCCCATAAAACTGTAACGAGAAGATTTCAAGCAGCCATAAGAGAAAATCATTTGCTTTTCTGACAGTAAATTGTACAGGAAATTGTTGAGAATTGGTGAAAGTCCACGATTATGAAGTTTCTCTGAGAGAATTTCCATGGAAACTGAATCAAATGCCCCTTTGATATCGAGAAAAACGGAAGCCATTTGTTCTTTGCGAGCAAATGCGATTTGGATTTCAGAAGATAGCAGCGCGAAACAATCATTTGTCCCTTTACCTCGGCGGAAGCCAAACTGCGTATTTGACAGCAAATTGTTCGTTTCGACCCACTTGTCCAAACGAAGTATAATCATTTTCTCCGAAAAGTTTTTGTTAGGAAAACTTTTCCTCTGTAGCAGTGCTCTGCTTCCAATTTATGGGTCAACTTAGTAATTAAATGAGCTATTTATATTATTTTTGTTCGAAATAAAGAAAAAAATATTTTTTTAGAAAAAATAATAGTAGTTTTCAAAATAAGTTTGGTTCAATTAAATTTCGATTTTTAAGGGGGGACCCCGATCGGGAAAATCGAAAAAAATCGAATTTTCGTTTTTTGCATTTTTGGGAATATTATACCCTTGGTGCTCCCTTGGCCGAGTGGTTAGTGTCATAACTAACATGCCGGGTGTTCGGGTTCGACTCCCGTTCTGGTCGGGGGAATTTTTCGTCAAAGAAATTTCCTCCGACTTGCACTGTGATCACGCGTATTCTAGAGCTTGCCACTCAGAATGCATTCAAGGCGTGTTATTTGGCATAGAAATCTCAACTAAGTACTAATAAAAATGACGCAAGTAATACTACGTTGAGACGGTGAAGTTCCTCTAGGAACGTTATTGCCATTGAAGAAAAAGAAGAAGATACCCTTAGAAATGTTATCCTAAAAGGATTTTACGATATTTGATTTTGTATATGGTATTGCAAGGAATATGGTGTTGCTGTACGAATTTTCAAACGCGTTTTTCTCGGAAGCATGTTTTTTCAACTGGTGGTTTCAATATCTCAGGATCTACTCGACCGATTTGGCTGAAATGTTTTATCAGCATGTAAAAACGAATTATCTAAAGCGTTACATAGCCGTTTTTATATATCTCATTTTTCAGATTTTTTATGAGCTTCTGTTCCGCGATTTTTCTTAAAAAATAACTTATTTTTAACAATAAAACTACCCATGTTTCATGTATACCTATTCCTTTTTATCTTTATTTATCTTTTCCTGTATATTTCGACACTTTGGGATAAAAATTCTTAGCAAAATAATTAAATTACAATTTTTGACAGGCAAAATAGCACTGTAGTTGGAATGGTTATTGTTAGCTCGCTTGGATAATCGGCAATACAATTAATTCTAATCAATCACTCTTCATTCACAAACACAACAAAATATATAAAACAATAGTAAAAATGGGAAATGCATTGGTTTTGCATGACTACCGCGCATACAAATCTTCCTGATATCATATGAATGTTTGGACGGGTCAAATGACCCGTTTCGGTAGTTAGGGCAGATTACAGACATTTCTCTGTAAAAGAAATAAGAAGAGAGGAGTAAACACTGAAAAATACATTCGATGTATGTTTTAAAAAATGATGTTGTAAAAATGTAATTTCGACAAAAAGTTTAAAATGGGTCATTTGACCCCTCGTGGTAGGTTTAGTGTTAATAAAAAAGGCCGCCATTTTGGCAATTTCTTGAATTTTTCAAAAACTCCTATGTAACGCTTTAGATATTGTCCTAGAGTTTCAAAATATTCATTGGAATTCGTTCTGTGACACCTCGTTGCTTCAGAACCGATACCTCCAGCAATGTACTGATTTTCAGACAGCATCTACGTATCCAGCTGTCAACAGGGTAAAAATTATTATTCGTGCACTCAAAAAATCTAAAATACATCTTCAAATATACTTTAAACAATAACCATAATACCCGAACACTTCACTTAATTCGTAACATCCGCAAAAAATTCACGAAAATTCATTATTTTTCGACCTTCCAAACAGGGGTCCTCCCTTAAATTTGTTTGAAATTTTTGATTGAAATTTGAACAATTTTTTACATATCATTATTCAACCAACATTTAGTAGGACTGATATCGTTGTCATTATAAAATTCCGAAACATTATTTTTAGATCTGCCTTTAAACTTGGCCCATATCTGCTATGCGGTGTAGACAATACACATTTTTCATTCACCAGTTTTTTGGCTAGAATTTCCATATATTTATTAACGCCAAATTCTTTTTCCGTTTTTTTGCACGGCCCAAGACTAAGGCAAAATCGTTAAAATTCTAACATTTTCTGACCTTGTGTGAAGAAATTTCTCTCTGGGCTGATTGATAATCTCATCAAACACTTTTGCCTTTTGTTTATTTAGTTTATAGAAAATACATTTATTCTAATAACCTTAGAAGCTTCTTCGAATTTTTGCTCGGGGTACTAGCCAGTCCAAGTCTCCTTGTCAGTATCGGTGAAATTTTAATACCGAAAAATCCCTTGTTGAATAGCTCAATGTTGTACGCTCGGAAATATTGCTGTCTTGGAAATCTTGCAAAGATTCTGGAACTACTGAAATTGCTGATGAAACTACTTTTAAAGTAATTCCTACTGCTATCGGTTCATCTTCAACTGGATTATTGCACTGCTTCGGTTTGAAAGAGTATAAAGATAAACGGCATGATCCACAAAATTTTAAAGAAGTATCTAAGAGGATATTGCATCCAATTAACTTAAGTTTCTCAATGATTAACACACTTAAGAAACTTTTTTTTTTCAAATAATTTTTGAATTTTTTACATTACTTTTATTTTTTATGAAAAAAAAATAAAAAAATTGAAAAATACATTGAATTGATACGCCCTACTGAATAGTTACACTCGAGTCAAAATATTCCCAATGGCTGTGGCCAGTGCACAATGGTCCAAGAGATGCATTTAAGTGGAAATTAGCATTTAGAGCTCGACGGTTATTCTCTAGACAAAAACTGTCTTCGACGAAGTTGTTACATATGATAGAGCGCTCGTTTTCATGTTATCAAAAATAGGGTAACCAAAATTGTAGATGAAATAAAAAATCTAACTTTCTTATCTTTATAGATAGAGGTAAATATAGTTCGACAATGTTGTAGTACCAGTTTTTTGAGACATGTTTTTAGAACAAAGTTTTTTTTTTCTATCTCTTGAAATAACCAAGCTACTCACAGTAGAGAACCGAGTTGAGGGTCTGGCCATAGTTGAGCAGCACATAGTGGATGATTCCCTTCCAATCCCACCAAACACACAGCAAAACCTTCCTGGCCGTCAATCCGGGCTTGGCGATGGTTTGGGCCGGCTCACCGCGCTTCGACCACGACTTTTTTCACTTTAGGTTGTCGTACGTGATCCAATTTTCATCACCAGTCACCATCTTCTTCAAAAATGGGTCGAGTTCGTTCCGTTTCCACAGTGCATCGCAGGCGTTGATTCAGTCTAAAAGATTTTTTTGCGTCAACTCGTGTGGCACCCATACATCCAGTTTTTTTTGGAATCCAATTTTCTGCAAATGGTTCCAAACGGTTTTATGGTCTATACCCAGTTCCTAGCCAATCGAGCGAGTGCTCACATGCCGGTCTACTTGGATGATTTCAACGATTTTATCGGTTTCCACGACGATTGGCCTACCAGTACGGGGTGTATCTTCGACAGCCACTACACCAGAACGAAATCGCTGTGCTATGCGAATCGTTACAGTATCGGGCCCATAAACTACTCGAATTTTTTCGGCCGCCTTCGTTGCAGTTTTACCTCGCAGGTAGTAAAAACGTAAAATATGGCGAATTTCTTGCTTGGTGGATTCCATCTTTGACGCGCTATAGCTTGAGACTGAAAAGGACAATCACAACTCTGTCAAAACGACACTTGTAGCACAGATTGTCTTCTTTAAACCATGATGAGCTGACGAGGAGGAAGTGGATTGGTGTGAGCGACTCGTGTTCAGCGGTTTCCAGCGGGACGAAAGTGAGAGGTCTTGAGATCTCCGCCTCAACGAGTACAGTTGCGAATGACTCCTCGTCGAGTGTGCGAACGGTTGGGAGAGCTCCCAAAGCGGCTTTTACTGAACGCACCATCCTTTCCCAGCACCCCCCCATGTGTGGTGCGGACGGCGGATTGAACCGCCACTGAGTCTGGGTGTCGGTGAACGTGCTGCTGATATTCTTATTGATAATTTGAATTTCCTTCACTAGCTCTCTACTCGCACCGACAAAATTTGTCCCGTTGTCCGAGTAGATTTCAAGTGGAGCACCTCTGCGGCCGATAAATCAACGAATCGCTTTCTTGCAGGAATCCGTCAATAAGTTGGCTGCAATCTCCAAGTGTATCGCCCTGGTTGTCAAGCAGGTGAATAAAACGACCCACCGTTTCAGGAAACTTCTTCCTGTCGGTGGTCGAATGATGTAAGATCCAAAAAGATCAATTCCAACCATAGTGAACGGACGATGGAAAGGCATCAGTCTGGCTTTTGGAAGTGGTCCCATTCTGGGTGCAGCCGGGGCTGCCTTATACACTCGGCACCAATCGAACCTGTACTCTCAGCTTCGGTATGTAGAAACGCTGCCTGATTTCATTTACTACTGTTTCATCATTTGCATGCTGGAATTTTCGATGATACCAGTCCAGTAGGAGGTCGGTTACCGGATGTCCTCTTGGCAGGATGATTGGGTTTTTGGTGTCGTAGTCAACGAAATCTGTTTCCTGAATACGACCGTCAATACGAAGTACGTTGAACTCGTCGATTGCTGGAGTGAGTTTTTTCAGTGGACTATTTCGATCCAGTTTACGACGAAGTGTTGGGTCCGACTAAAGATAATGTTTGAACACTGCCACTTCATCCGGGAATTCATCGCGATCAACCGGATTCCGTTGTCGATGAATCGCACGACGTAAGCCACGCTCCGTAGTAATCGTTCCAACCGAGAGAATCGCTCTAACTTTACCACTTGCTCGATAACGTGATGTTTATGAACAAAAGCTGAACGAAGTTCCTCCGCTGTAGTGCTATTTTCATCTCTGCAATCTCTTGGCCATTCGTGTTCGCTGTCATACAGAAATTTAGGTCCACGATACCATCGGCTGTCTGGATCAAAAGATGGTCCTTTTCCCCACTTAGTAGCTTCGTCAGCAACGTTGAGTTTTGTGGGCACCCACCGCCACTCTTGAACGGATGACAGGCTGAGGATTTCATTAACTCGAAAGGCCACGAATTGTCTATAGTGACGAGCGTCCGATTTAATCCATGCGATGACTGTAGAGGAGTCGCTCCAGAAAAAGGTGCGTTGAATTTTGAGCGAATGCTTCTCCTCAATCGTCTTCCGCAATCGAGCCCCAAGTACTGCGGCTTGCAACTCCAGTCTAGGTATGGAGAGAGGTTGGAGTGGAGCGACTTTCGTCTTCGAAGACACCAGAATACAACGAACACGACCATTGTCCACAACACGAAAATAGGCTGCTGCAGCGTAGGCTTCCTCGCCAGCGTCTATGAAGACGTGCAGATTCAGGGAGTTATAGCAGTCAGGGTTGTACTCTGGGAAATAACAGCGATCGACTTTGACTGTATTCATCTTGTGGAGCACAGCAAGCCACTGTTTCCAATGGCAGAAGATTTCCCAGGGAATTTTTTCATCCCAATCGATTTTGGACCTCCAGACATCTTGAACAAGAACCTTCCCGTGTATAACGAAGGCTGCCACGATACCTAGAGGATCAAAGATGCTCATTGTAACTTTTAGCATTTCCCGTTTAGTCGGAATTGTTTCTCCTGATACTATTTTCAGCAGGTCTTCCCGGAAACTGAGCGCAAACGAAAATACGTCTTCTTCCGGCAGCCAGATCATCCCAAGGAGTCTCTCTTTGTCCATTTCCTTGTCGGTAGTGAAGCATTTTACGGACTTAGGATTCACTTCGCCGATTCTTTCAAGCACCGTCTTCTTGTTCAACAACCAATTCCTGATTTCGAAGCCAGCCTTCGAGTGAACTTCCGCTACTTCCAATGCCAACTTAACAGCCTCCACGTCCGTATCGACACTATCCAAATAGTCGTCCATATAGTGATGGTGCTTGATTGTGATGGCTGCCCTTGGGTGGTCAACTTCGTTTTCCTTAGCGTTCAGGTTCATTGCAAATATAGCTTGTGTTGGGGAACACGACGCGCCGAAGATCGCAACATTCATCACCATGACTTCGATTGGCATATCTGGATAGTTTCTCCATAGGAACAGTAACGCGCAACGATCTTCTTCCCGGATAAGAAGTTGATGGAACATTTCTTTAAGATCTCCAGAAATTGCCACCTCGCGTTCACGATACCCGAACAATATAGACAGAAGCGAGGTCAGAAGATCTGGGCCCTTTAGCAGCATCGAATTCAATGAAATACCTTCGACTTTGGCTGCAGCGTCCCAGATTATTCTCACCTTGTCCGGTTTTATGGGATTGAGAACTATGCCGATAGGGAGATACCATGTCCGACGTGGATCGAAGCGACTCAATTCCTCGACGGTTGCTTTGTGTGAATAGCCTTTCTCCAAATAGTCTGACATTTGTTGACGAACTTTGCTGTACAGTACAAGATCCCTGGAAGCCGCTTCTCTAAGCACCTCAATCTCTTCTCCGCCAAAGGTCGACTATCAGGAAATTATACTCCATCATACTTCATATCAGCCCTGTTTGAAGTCTTCCACTAGTCGTACGCACCGTGGTCTCTTCTAGGATTCTACGAGCTTGTTGTTCGTCTACTCCTTCCACCTGAGGAACAAGTGCTACTCCAAGGCTTTCAACGGAGAAAAAATTCTTCACGTAATCATGCAGATTTTCGTCGACTGTCTTCGCACAAATGTGTAACTGTCGATATATTGCCTTCAGTTCCAATACGTGTTTTCGTCGCTATCGGTTCATTTGGTCGACCTTCGGGAAGCTTGAGTGTAGACAACAAGTGTGTGTTATTTAAGCCAATTAGAACTCCCGGTGCTGCTGCGTCAAAACTCTGTACCAGCAAGCCTTCGAGGTGTTTGAATCGTGAAGACATGTCGCTGAAGTCCAAGGACTGTTCTGGGAGTCCAAGATCTTCCACAGTATACGCCTCACCAAGTTTGAAGCGCTTGTTGCTACCTACTGCGGAAATCTGGAGTTGTATTCGGTATCTGCAATTTGTTTCTTCACATCACCCGTCCACTGAATGCACAAAGATTTCGCTGGGCCGTTCACTCCAAGTTCATTACCCACGACTCTTCAACCAGAGTGATTGATGAGCCGTCATCGAGAAATGCCAATGTGTTCACCTGGCCATTTTTCCCATATAACGTCACCGGAAGAACTCGGAACAATGTAGATGAGCTGACTAGACGATGAACCGTAACAGTCGCGTTCGTTGACTTTTGAGTTGATGATGTTGCTGCTAACGGACAGTCCGAATGCAGAAGACGGTGGTATTTTTTCTGACAACCGTTGATCCCACAGGCTTCTCCTTTGCAAGGCCACCGAACGTGTGGCGTTAGACAGCGACGACAGAGTTTGTATTCTTTTACCAGTTTCCACCTATCGCCGAGAGAAAGTCTTTTGAAGGACAGACATCGCGCCACCTGATGAATTCCAACTCCACATGCTGGGCACATCTTGTTTCCTGTTGTTTGCTTGTCTGAAAAATGATTGAATGCGTTCTCGTCACGTTCGCCTACTCGTTCATTTGACGTCGTATGAGAGTTCACGTAAGCTTTCTCGTTGGATCGGGAATCCTTCGATGGTTTCTGTGAGAATGTGCTGAAACCGGTTACACTGCTAGTGGCAGATACAATCTTCCCCATGTATTCGCCGAACACACTGAGGTCGACAATCGTCACCTGCTCCTGGTGTAGCGCCCAACTGCGTTTAACATTAGCCGGCAGTTTATCAACCAATTCTTGCAACAGCATGGGGTTCGACAGGTGTTTCTCCAGCCGGATCGCCTTTAGATGTCCACACAGATTTTGCACCGCAAGACCGAAGCTCACAAGCGATTCGAGTCGGTCCGCTCTCGGTGCAGGGATTGCTCGAACTTTCGAAATCATGTTGTGGATGATATGTTCGGGTCTCCCAAACAGAGTTTGCAGCGTTGATATCACTTGTGGTATCGCTTTGGGATGAAGTAGAAAGCTGCTAATCGCTTTGGGATGAAGTAGAAAGCTGCTAATCGCCTCCCTGGCACGACCTTTGAGACTTCGTTGCAAACGGAGTAGATTCTCCAAATTTGAATGACCGCATACCTGAGTCGAGTGTTGATAGCTACTGTAGAAGAATGGCCAGTCTACTGGGTCGCCGGAGAAAACAGGTAACTCCTTCGACACGACTTGCCTGGCTGCCAACTGCTGGGACGATGGGGCAACTTCTGCTGACAAAATTTCACTACTCGGCATGGGTGGATTTATCACAAATGAACTCTGGACAGACCAATGGTTCGGTGGACCAGACGCAACATGGGGGGACGGCAATATTGGAGGAGTTTCTGTTACATTGTAACAGCTGCGATCACCCATAGGGGTACTGATCGGCGATGGGAAACCATTTTCAATGAAAGAATGACACAAATACGAGGGGCTAGTGTTTATTTGAGTGTGAGGTAAATTGTTTGGAATCAAATTCTGAACACTCAGCGGTGGCATGTTGATACGAAGGGGTACGGGGGTGTTACCTACTGTAGCTGTTGTACCTACTATAGCTGTTGGTCGGTTGTTCGCTACCGATGACTGCACATTTATCACTGATGCTGCTCGCTGATGAAACCTTGGACACAATCCATCTGGAAAAAAATCAGTCCCACTTAAGTGGCCGTCAACCATCTGCTGCTGTCGATGGAAATAGTTCTGCTGCAGGAACCGCTGCTCGATTGTCCTCAGCCGCTTCAGTTCATTCTGCACTGCGGCCATCTCGTTCTGCTTCCTCTCCTCAATGATCGCCTGTTCACGTTCCCGCTGCTCTAAAGGGTGTGTCACATCAAATTGCATCACGGAAAAAACGCTGTAGAAATTCGCCCAGTAGACCGATCCTTTTGAAAATTTTAGACAGTAAAATAAAAACTATTAAACAACTTTTGGCATTTTCTTTTTATTCATACTCCGAGCCCAAGCCCGTATGCTCGCACCTTCTTCTTTACCCCGTCCATAAGGTTCTGTACAACGTCAGGTTGTAGTTTTTTTTGAACAGAAATCCATTTTCTCTTGAAGTCCGCCTCCGATTTGACAACTTTTGGGTTCTTTCGGAGTGCCTGCTTCATAATCGCCCAATATTTCTCTATTGGGCGAAGCTCCGGCGAGTTGGGCGGGTTCATTTCCTTTGGCACGAAGGTGACCCCGTTGGCTTCGTACCACTCCAACACGTCCTTTGAATAATGGCACGAAGCGAGATCCGGCCAGAAGATGGTCGGGCCCTCGTGCTGCTTCAGTAGTGGTAGTAAGCGCTTCTGTAGGCACTCCTTAAGGTAAACCTGCCCGTTTACCGTGCCGGTCATCACGAAGGGGGCGCTTCGCTTTCCGCAAGAGCAGATCGCTTGCCACACCATGTACTTTTTGGCAAACTTTGATAGTTTCTGCTTGCGAATCTCCTCCGGAACGCTGAATTTGTCCTCTGCGGAGAAGAACAACAGGCCCGGCAGCTGACGAAAGTCCGCTTTGACGTAGGTTTCGTCGTCCATTACCAGGCAATGCGGCTTCGTCAGCATTTCGGTGTACAGCTTCCGGGCTCGCGTCTTCCCTACCATGTTTTGCCTTTCGTCGCGGTTAGGAGCCTTCTGAACCTTGTATGTACGCAGGCCCTCCCGCTGCTTGGTCCGCTGGACGAATGAACTTTACAAATTCAGCTTATTGGCGACATCCCGGACCGAACTTCTCGGATCACGTCTAAACTGCTTAACTACGCGCTTGTGATCTTTTTCACTGACGGAGCATCCATTTTTGCCGTTCTTCACCTTCCGGTCGATGGTTAGGTTCTCGAAGTATCGTTTTAGTACTCTGCTGACCGTGGATTGGACGATTCCCAGCATCTTACCGATGTCCCGATGTGACAACTCCGGATTCTCGAAATGAGTGCACAGGATTAATTCACGACGCTCTTTTTCGTTCGACGACATTTTTCCAAATTTACGAAAAATTGACAGTGAAGCATGACCAACGTGATCTATACACTCTTATCTGATTATAAGCGAAAGCTGAAGATATAATTCCTAAAAATTAAATTTCTACAGCGTTTTTTCCGTGATTCAATTTGATGTGACACACCCTTTAGTTTCGCTTTCAGATCAGCCTCTTTCGCTCGTTGATCCTTCAGTTCTTCTCGCTTCTGAAGCTCTATCTGCTTCATCTGTTCAATCAAATCCAATTCACGATTCCATCGTATATCAATTTCCTTCTTGTGCTCTGCCTTTAAATCCTGAAGTCTCCGAATATTGTGAGTTTCAGACCGCCACATTTCGTACAACGTCTCATCCTTGATCACTTTCGGAATGGCCCCCGTTGTAGGTTCCTTTAAGAACTCGTAGTAGGTTTGAACGTTTACCGGTGATAACGGTGGGTAGACAGGATCCTGGAGTAATTTACGTTCCACAGCGTGTGCACCTTCATCTCTTTGGCCAAGCGAGTTTTCCATAGTTATGCTACCAGGGGTCTCGACATCCATTACTGCGGCTAGCTGGTCCGCTAAGTTGAGCATACGAATATTTTGTCCACCAGTGGCTTCTTTTGGAGTGCGCGGAGTTGATTGTTTGAGGGCCGCAGAAACTGCTTGTTCATCCAGCCAGTTCTGGATTTTACTATTGCGAATACTACTACTACCACTCCTCAGATCGTCGTAATCTTCATCCCCTTGACTCAATATCTCATATTTACGTCATTGCCCGTAAATATTAGATATTGCCGTTGCCGATCAAGTGTTTCTCGTCTATCCCTTTCTTGGAGCAATTTCTCCTGCTCGACTCGTTCCCGATGAATTTGTTTCTCCAATTGTCTCTCTTCCTCCAACCTCTCTTGTTCACGGGATATTCGTGTTTGTTGTACACTGTGGATACTCAAGGCACTAGAAGAGGGACGAAGTGGGGCAAAACGGATTTGTTGAATGCATGTTGCGCAGACGAATGGTTCCATATGAACTGTTGTTGAATTCACATTCGCACATGAATAGTGCCATTAGCACTGACAATCTCGACATCGCACCATTGGTTCACTATTGTTCGGTCGCTGACATCAAGCACAATCGAACGCTTCTGCGCGTTCATTGTCGGAAGATAACTTAACGCGGGTGTTATCTTTAGCTGGATCACGCAGTAGCGCTTGGTCGCTGCCGATGTGGAGGTTTGCTTCTCGCTCTCGCAACGCCCTCGCTCGGGATCTCGTTTGACGAACGTTGGACCTCCGATGCATTATTTCTCGACCATAAAACTTAGAGATTTTGTTGCTGAAGATTCGGATTCCCCGAAGCAAACTTGATTTTTGCTCAAAGTTAGCTCGAAGCTGTAAACATATTTATTGTAATTTATATGCTTACAGAACAATGAACAATTACTTACTTTTAATCTTCACAAATAACAACAAACAGCAACAAATACAATTTCACTTATTCTGCGTTTAGGAAACCTAGATTTTAACTTAATTTAGTATAAGTAGGAATAGATTTAGATGTAATAGGTATATTCTTACTTTGCATGCAAATTTTAGAGTTTTATAATAATTTATGTGTTTACTCTGCGTACTCTGCGTATTGTTGAAATGGAACCTTTTTTTCTTTGTGTGGAATTCACTATTGTTTTGTATGTCTTGTGTGTAAATGTTGGCAATGCATGCGTTAGGCGAACGGTCGAGGGGTCTTTGCTGTTAGTTGTAATCCTAACAAAGAGCTTAAACTATTTTTTTCGTTCCAAGTTAAGTAACTTATTTAAACGATCCTATGACTAAACCGCTGTTCATAAACTTTGTTCTGCTGCTCATCTATAACGTCGATTGCCCTTTTTAATCAGAATATAAATATAACTTGGGTATCTTATATTTGGAGAACTGCGTGCAACGATTCGCTGATGCTGAAGAAGCCTGAGTATGCCTATGTTGGCATCGATGCAGAAGAAACTGAATAAGTATTCGATGAAGCTAGGAAACTATCCTTCGAATCGATTTGTCGTGACTTCTATGTTGAACTCATGAAACAGATTTCAAAGCGATTTGATATCAGCGATCTGGTTATCGAAACTGTTGGTTTGATAAACCCTCAAAATTTCGTCAGGCTACCAAAACTTAATTATGTGATGCGCCAATCTCCTCAATTCGTTGAAGCAGGTACTAGACAAGACTTGTACAACGAATTCAGGCTTTTCAAGAGGAATCTTATGGGGCGGAAATTGAGTGACTCAGATATAACTTGGTCCCAGGTGTTGGATGTCAGTAGGCGTGATGAGAAATTTTTGTATCCATTGCTAAGGTCGTTTGTCAAACACTTTTTGATAACATTCATCAGCGTGTGTTGAGCGAGTATTTTCCAAAACAAAGTCCGGAAATCGCTTGGCACCCACAATTAAAGACT
This sequence comes from Toxorhynchites rutilus septentrionalis, assembly GCF_029784135.1. NCBI lineage: Eukaryota > Metazoa > Arthropoda > Insecta > Diptera > Culicidae > Toxorhynchites > Toxorhynchites rutilus. The sequence continues at coordinate 230,939,190 of NC_073746.1, forward strand.
ATTTTGAAAGCGAAGAACTATGTATCGGCTCAAGGCAGATTTTTTATAAAGATTTTGTTGCAAAAATACAGATATACAGATTTTTTCAGATAATTTTACAGGATTTAATGTAGCAACCCTGGCTGTGGCAAACTCATATTTCCTCCAACCCAAACGGAGTACAAACATTGATTCGAATAAAAAATACATGTTTTTAAAATCTGCATTTTTAGGACGGTTTCATTTGTAATTGCTCTATTATAACATGCAAGTAAAGCGAAAAATGCATTAAATCATAACTTTTTGGATACTAAATTTCACAACCCATAGCATACATAATATGTTCGATATAAATTATTCAGTTATACAAAGCTACATTTGTTGTTGCATGTAGCACAATTTTCGACTCTATACCATCGGTTACTTTGCAGATAAATCAAAACATTAAACATAATAATCGAGACTGTTTGTTTTGGAAGATCTCATAAATCAAAAATCGTGTTCAAAAGTGTTCATGTTGATTTTAGACCTTTCCCTTCAAAATTAACACCTTCTTTGTAATCGATACAAAATATTATCGAGAAAGCAAAAAGTATTGCGCCCTATATTAACTCCGAGACTGGTTTATAGCACATGTATCCAGAAGTGCAGTATTCGTTTTCCATTACTCTGTCGATTTCATGCAGATAACAGAACAACCATAGATGTGCAAAATACGAGGGAAAGGAGAAGAAAATGTGTGAAAGAGGCTTATTCAACCGATATGTCAAAACCAATCGAAATTGGATCCAACAAGGGCTGTATATAAGTTGCATCTATATCACATCCGGTACCGATGAATGGCAATCATATTATGGAGATAATGGACAGATTATTATAATTCTAAATGATACTGGCAGAGGTACGGTTGTGAAACGACTTATCCGATTTGAATGTTAGTGATGCTGTTCTCGAACGATGAGTATCCAGAATTAATAATTGATCCAATAATATGAGTGTGCTACACTACCTTTGGGTGAAGAATCATACCGTCGATAGAATTATAATTGCTCGAGTTTGAGCACAATATGGCATTGACAAGAGTCGAGTACCATCAAGAATGGTACCAAGAATGCAATGTTCTCAAAATCCCGTGAAGTCACATTTTCAAAATCGAACGATGAAGAGATTTTGTTTTTTTAATGTTTAATGAGTGGTTCAATATAGTAACAGCGCCAATTATTATCAATTTAACATAATTCAAATAAGTTTCACCTGGAGTAGAATTTACTCATCATCGCACCATCGCGGAACTATCTCAAACTACACACTAAGCGTTACTTTATCTGTTGGTGTACAATGAGAACTTTTTATAGTCCCAATAGTAAAGTCTGCCAGACAGGATCCTATGAATCCCTATGAATCTTGATAATGCTTTCAAAATTGACACTCAAAAAAGGTTAATATGCCATTCAAGAGAATGAACGCCACGCATGCCGTTTTGCGGTTAGCCGCTCGGAACAGGAAACAAGCCCGTAACGGAAGTACACACTGACATGTGTAGTGAAAACATAAAACGGAACACATACCTCCCCGGCTTCCCTAATAATGTACGAAACAAGGTTTAAACTAATTACTGTCTACACTTAAGTGCCACTCCAAGTTGTGTTCTGTTAGCACAGTTTATAATGAAATGAACTGCGAGCTGCTTTCTAACGAGATATAATGCTGAACTGTATCTGATATGAAATTTTCATTACCTCCGTATTCTGTTGAATATCTACGAGATTGGCGGCAGTGCATCCGCATTACGCAAGATAATATCATCATTGCCACGTCTGCCTGAGCGGCCACTTGAGCTGTTAAACATCGTTCGAGTTTTCCACATCGCTGCGTTCATTCAAGTTGATTAACCTTCAGAAATAGATACAATAAGGTAATAACATACCGTTTCTCTCGATCAGCAGCAGCTTGGAATGGCAATGTTTTGATGCTTCGATTAATTTACGACTTAGTTGCCAACAACATGTTTTGGCTTTAAATATAATCAACAATTTAATCGATCTACTCAGCACATCAAACGTGCCGTTGAGGCCTGTTATCATATAGAACCATCAGAGTGAAGATCTCTCATTCCGATATTAATTTTTAACTGGGCTGATAATTACAATAAGTACAAGTATTTCGTGACAGCAGCTGAAGATAAGAGCGAGAAAGATTTTATGACAGCTCTGGCATGACGTTTCGCATCTGCCAGACATCCTCTCGCACCATTCAAGATATCTCCAAAAGTTTGTTTTGTGATGTCATGACATGATGTTACGATAGACTTTTGATTAGCAGCGATGCCGTATGACTTCCGAAGTGTACTTCTGCTTCTGCGTGCTGAGAATTGTTGTTCCTTTTTTACACATTTTTTGAAGTGTTATGAAAGAAAACGAAGCGGGTGCTCATTATTCATCATCACGATGATGATGATGCAGAGCAAACGGTAACACCCCTTCGGCTCGCTGGACTTGGTTCATCACATTGGTTCATTGTTGGAAAATCACGTCAACACATCGTCTTAAGATTGAAAGGGAATATTTTCTTTATTTATCCTCAATTCTGATTTTGTTGCCATGAGTTGATTCAAGTGACGAACAAAGAAAATGTCTTTTGTGTATTCGAGCTAATTTTGGGGTTTTAAATCAATGAGTTTTACATATTTACACATTTACATATTTGAGCTTGGGTAGACTGTAACTTCGCAGTTTGCTCTCCGTGGCTAACTTTAACTAGTAAAATCGCACAAAGAACACACTGAATGACGCTTGGGAGTAATGAACCGTTCTCATAGTGCAAGATTCAGTGATTCGAACTTTAAAAAGTCAATAACGACGCCGGCCACTCCATGCAGTAACCAGGGAAAGGGAAGAAATGCTAGTACGATATTCTCGACCAGAAGGGTTACTGAGTGTTTTTTCAAAATTGTTTTTGTTGCACCAGTTAAGTAATCCTTTCATTTTTATTTGTTTCACGAGACTTGATATAAGCTTAACAAATACTTGAAAATCTATGAATATGTTGCTGTGACCTTTTCTCAAATGAATTATGTAAATTAAAGTTCCAATGAATGTATGGGAAAAAAGTGACCTTCGAATTTTCGAACGGGACTTCCTGCCAAATGTTCATTCCCGCGAAAAAATACTCCTATGCAAAATTTCAATCAGACTTTATTTGCCAGAATTACATGAAATCGGGGGTTTTAAAAAAATCAAATAAAGCACGATTAAGCTGAAATTTTGCATGGAGTTTTTTTTTCGCGAGAATTAACATTTTGCAAGGAGTCTTGTTCGAAAATTCGACTGAACATTGATCTAAGACAGTGCTATTAAACCTTTTTTTTCAAACGGGTCACAAACACGTGTTAAGGCGTCGTTCCATCTATTTGACTTGATACATGCTACAAGTCAATGATAAACAACAATGGATATGATACTTGCCCAATTTTCTATTTTGCTTCCACCTCAGTCACTACACAGTAGTATGAGATCGCTCACTGCTCCAACATATATGTTCTGATGTTATTTTTTTAGGTGTGGTGTATTATGATAATCGTCAATAAATGACGTAGTTGCTACAATGTTGTCGTACATGTCATGCTACACGCGCCGCACCGATCTGCAGGCCATTAGATAAGGCCAACATTTCTCGAATAGACCAACTATGTTGTGAAAAAATATACTCCAATAAGCAAGAATCATTGATTTGTAGGATGTATCAAGTCGAGTAGATGGAATTCCGTTTTTGGTCATGGTGTCGCGGGTTCCAAAAAAAAGAAATAAGGGTAGTGTCCAAGACACGACCGTATTGTTATCGTTGGACTACGGAATACGAGCCTAATCAGATGTGTGGTGGGGTGGCGATGTCGATAGCCACCGATGCCGAACAAACTTTTACTTTCATTAATCACCTTAGAACGTCGTAGAACATGGTCTTTTTTATGGCTATATAAGTGAATCAATCATACACTACCATTCTTCACATAACGGTATGGCGAGCGACGCAACAGGTTCTATTTAGTATTTCTCTTCTCTTTACAAGCTCTGCACTATGCTTATTTTGCGCATATTCTGAGAATGCAATCAGGGGTCAAAAATTTTGCAAGTCCGTTCAACACGGTAGCACAATAGAAACTTAGGCTGGCCAGGGCGAGCACAATATTCATAGTGCATTTACAGTCATCCGATGTCATGCATCAATCGTTGACCAATCTTGACTTCATTGGACTTTCAAGCTTATTTATATATTTTTTGATTGCAGTAGTTTGCTTTCAAAGCAGTTTTTGAGCTGTGGAAGAATGTTTTTGGGTCAGTAGATAACAAACATCAATTATACACCTCTGTAACTGTTAACGCTCAAATCCTTGTACTCCAAACGTTTCGCTTTCGTTTTTGTAATTTTTATACCTCAGTACAGATGCAGATATGGTGTGGTTCAAAAATGCAGAAGCATTCTCCACCAGATAGCATGAAAATCGATGCGAAACATTCACCGAAAAAAATTGCACCACTGTGTGCAATATCTCTCTTCAAATCTTCCTTTCTATCGAGCAGCTGTGATTGACTTCAGCATTAAGAAAGAATGCTGTCAGCTAGCTGGACCAAGACTGTGACTTGAATAATGAAGATCATGGTTTTGATTATCTTCTTGAATGGCGCTAATGTGCCCAGTGGAACTTTTGCCGTCTCAACGTAGGTTTTAACTAGCGTCATTTTTAGATTTCTCATGACAAATAACACGCTCGAATCAACTCTGGGTAGTAAGCTCTAGAATACGCGAGTATCAGTGCAGGTCAGAAGAACTTTCTTTGACGAAAAATTTTCCATTTTATTCTATCCACATTGTCCGTAGAACGAACGCAAGATTTGCTATTTCCGTTTCATAAAAACGTGCTCTATTTTTTTATACGGCACCATTACTGAAATACTTAGTCCAACGTCAAAAAAAAAGGAATGAATTCTTGGGCTTTCGTTATACTCATACACAAATTTGTTAAAAAAAAAAGTTACACCAAATGGGTCAACCAGAAGAGCCTGCCGGCTTATCTAAGATAAACTGTAACATTTTTGCTAACCAGTTTTGTTTTGTTGTTTGTTTTGACAGTAACGCGTCTTCGCTATATAGTAACTCGAAACGTAAGAAATAGCGAGTGTATACAGGGTGCATCGGAAAAAATAGCTTCTAGCTGTAAAATCAGAAAGTATCAGTTTTAGCCACAGTGTCGGTTTTACCATGATTTCCCCTGTATATGTACGACTCTTATGGTTTTAACATGACGGTGCGTAGCACAATTGATTTATTGAATAAACGATCGGAATGAACAATTAAATCTTTTTGCAACCGGCAGCTTGTTGGTTCTGAGTATACATGCCGTTTCTACTTGCTGCTAACTCGTTCAAAACACCTAAATTTAAACGTTCACCCTCAAGCCAAGCTAAACTAAAGCTAAACTAAGCAATACTCAATTATTGACACATTGACAAATTGACTCTAATAGTTCATCACACGAGGGAAACCGTACATAGACAGGGAAATGAAATTCCATTTCGCCGAGATGTTCTTGAAAAACGATTTGTTCAGGAAATAGGTCATCAAATAGGGAATTGCCATATACGCGGAATTCCACATCTTCATCCGATTTGCAGCAGAACTGACTTCGTGTTTAAAGCGTATGTACTTCTCGCTGCCATGTAAATGCGAAACAGATTAATCTTCCGCAAGCCTGGATTGGAACGATTTCGGCGCTTCGAGTTCGGTTCAAATGCTCCTTCACACCGTGAACCAAAGCCCGAGAATAAATTAGTTCTGTTGGATTGGTTTTTTATTGCACACTCTGTGTGATCGGTAGTAACGAATGTTCCAAACATTCGTCGATAAGTTTCGACATGGCTATAGCACACGCGTTCCATTCAGACACAATACTTGCTGAACAAATCGCAGTTCAAACTTTTATTGCTTACAGCGGCGTCTGGCGGAGCTTGGAACAAATCGAGTGTTATTTAGAAGAAACAAAAAATGTATTCGCAGTGGAAGACAAATTGAAATGTATTGTATGATAGAATGCGATGAAATGATGGAATTGAATGAATGAGAATACGAAGTTTCCTGTTATTGGTGACAGGCGACGAAATAGTATTTGAGGCATTACGCGCCAACTAGTATATGGGATTGGCGGCCCTTTTTAATAATTTATTCAAATTTTGTGGATAAGGGGACAGCTAATTAATCAGATTTGCATACTTCTCTAAAATTAACCAAAACTGTCTTCTGGAAATAGCTAAACATATTTTGCATTTTTCTATGAATCGGTATAACTCAAAAATGCCAGCTCCTACAAAAATATGTCCCTTGAGTGACTTTTAGGAAAATATCGGATTTTTTATAAAAATAGCTGCCTCTCTCATAGAAGCTGGATTAAAAAAACTCGATGTGTGGGTGCCACACCAATATTAACACCAAAAATTGTAAGGGGTTGTATCTAGGACACGACCGCATATTTTCGACGTAGAACTACGCAATTATATTATGCAACCCACTTGTTTACCAGTTCGAATATTATTTTAGAATGCATCGATATTTTTATGATAGATTATGTTCTTTGTTACAAGAAAATTTGATGAACGTCCTTTTACGTTTGATATGATGCCTAGGAATACCAAGATATGTGAACGGAAGAATTGTCAAACGATAATTGTATTTTACATTTCCCTCTGAAATTATTGCACATCTCATGTTTACGTAGTTCTCGAACCGCGAAAGTTCATTCACCTCTAGTATGTGAAATGACGATTTTCCCAGGCTTCTCAGTTTAAAAGTAGTTAACATATTCCGGTCTGCACAACGACAGGCGAGTACAAAAGTACTCAACAAAATAAAATACCCCCGACTTGCATGTATTTGCGAAGCGGATTCCCCAAGCGTGTAGCATGATTTCAAACACATTTCAAACCCGATCCCTAATCCATTTCAAAACTCATTCCAAATTCCATTTTTTCCATAAGCAGTTAATTGTTTTCTAACGCATGACTCATGCGCAAGCGCTTCAATGTTTACGATTCCCACAAGCATAACTGCATAACTTCGTTAATTACTTTTCTCCCACAAATATCCATCACCCATAAAAACTAGACACATGCGCTAGCGGTATGAATGCATTCTTACATCATACCGCGCGCAGTTGATGGCAATAAACCTAAACCAAAACAGACCTAGTTCTGTTCCGATGAAATACGCGACAGTTTACTAAGTCGTAACACTTTACGATTTCCCATGAAATCGATATGCACTATGCGATATGCGCGCTTACGCGCAGTAAGCATTCGATCTATTCCTTAACACGTTGACTGCCATGTCATTCAACGGGGACTTACACTGAGTTTTCGCTCAGGCTGCTTCAGTCACTGGTGACTGATAGTATAACATATGATAATAAAGGTGACTAATATAAGCATTCTCTTTCGAGCAAAAATACCTTCAGCTACAATAAAAAACGATGGCCCTAATACGTTTGAAAAATTCCATAGAGTTGCTATAAAACCGTAGCACTCAACGTGTAAAACGAATAGTGACTGGGGATGAGAATTGGGTCACATATAACAATATTGTGCCAAATCAGAACAACCGGTGTATTTGGTGGATCTTGAAAGGAATCATTTATTATGTGTTGCTTCAGTATGGCCAATCACTGTTTACTAGCTAGCGGTTAACCAGAAATGTCGGGCAACGAAAGAGTTGTGTGTGGGTGTTCCATCAGGACAAAGCATGGTCAAACATCTATAGTGACTCGCCAAAAACTCTGGGAGCTTGGTTGGGTTGTTTTAATGCATCTACCATATAGTCCAGTCCTGGTACCAAACGATTACCATCTTTTTCTCGCATTGCAAAACTTCCTGTGTTATAAGAAAATGGGATCAACAGATGGTTGTGAAAATCTATTACTAGAGTTTTTGGCTCTTATTGTCTTTTGGTATTTCTTTGAGAGAGGCATTATGAAGCTACCCTCAAAATGACAACAAATTATATAATAAAACGGTGCATATTTGACCCAAATCGGACAATCTGAAACATCTTAAATAATGTTAAGAATTTAACGCAAAAATAATGGTTTTCTTTTTCTCCAACCTAATATTTGAGCAAATCATTATATTATGATTTAGTCAAATCTCTGATAATAGGTTAGATTAATTCAATACATCGTGGAAGAGGAACAAACATGCGATGTAAAATTAATGTTTTATAAGCGAAACATTAAAATAATCATTTTTTTATGAAATTTCGCCGTTGCATTCATAGCAATTAGTGAGTGCAAAACTAAGAAGCTTTCTTCGTTTCATGCCGTGTTTCTCTTAGCCAAAGATCACCCCTTACGATTTTATTATACATTACCTTCTTCGAGAAAGAAGCAAATAATAGTAGCATTCCAAAAGCTCCGGAAATGCCCTGGAATGTCAAGAGCATTGACACGAAAACAAGATCTTTCAATTTACAGAAATTTATCTTTTAAGCTTTCTAACCTTCTTAAACTGTTCCTTCACGTTATATTGAATCGATCTTATTTAATATCCAAAGATTTGAAAAAAAAAATATATATATAAAGGGGTGTGCCTAAGACATGACAGCATTGTTGACGTAGAACTTAAAAATTGTTTCAGTTAAAACGGTTGTAGAACTTCGGATATTATTGCAGATTGAAACAAAATTTTAGAATTAAGACGTATCAGAAGGCAAAGACAATCGTAGATATTTCAACATACACACGGTGAACTAGGTAACGTTTGCATAAAAAAATTGAATTTCTTCGGATGGTGATAAAAAAACTAAGACTGATAATTGAGTTTGATAAATTTTGTATGAAAGGTAATTATATTAGCTAACTTGCAAAAAAAATCTACGTCCTTGCAAGCGGCCTTCCGACAGTTAACCAGAATATTCGCCATGGTGGACGAAAACATGCGTGTAGGCATGTTTTTGAGTTCTTCCTTCATTTTATTTATCAATTCCTTCTCAGTTTTCGCGACAAAATTGTTGGAGTAGATCTTACGCTTCAGGTTTGCCCAGAAATTCTCGATGGGACGCAGCTGGGAGACGTTGGGCGGGTTCGCTGACTTGGGTACCTCATTGATAATCAGCCATCTCCATCTCTTCTAATGATCGCTTCGAGTAGTGGGCCGACGCCAGATCCGGCCAGAATAACGCATTTTCGCCCTTATGGTATTTCTTGATGAACGACACAACTTCCGACAGGCACTTCGTACTATAAATTTTCCCGTTCACAGCCAAGCCGGAACTAAAGAAGAGCGGGTAATGGGTAAACAGCGCGTGTGCAGGTAAACCCCTGAAATATCGGCAAGTTTTGTCCATTTTTTTAATGTTGAGCTGAGACTGTCTAAAAAAATAAAATTACTGTCGATAGGCAGTGTTTCAATGATCCCTAGAGCATAGTATACCACACCCAGCTCAGCGACATACACGGAACAAGGATCTTTGAGTTTGAAAGAGGCACTGGAATTTTAATTGAAGGTTCCGAAGCCAGTTGGGCGAGACTAAAAATTTGCGGTAGCGAAGTGTACTATTTAAATATTTTCGTTGTCTATATGACCATCGTTAGATTACTGATCTAAGAAATAATAAAAAAAAATAATAAAGCAAATTGAACCAAATTTGGCATGTGGAGGATCCAAGGGGGCAAGAAACCTTTCTATGGTGGTTCGACACTCCACCCCTCTCTCTAAGAAAGGGAACTGCATAAGTCCAGAATTAATCAAGCAAATGGAGCCATATTTGGCATGTTTTTCGGTACGAGAAATGTTTCTATGATGGTTTGACACACTTCCAGAGGGGGGAGGGGTCCTACAAAAATATTCTTCATATTTCAGCCAACCATATTCCAATTTTTGATATTCCTACGAAACATGACAATTGAATTTTTGTCGGAAAACTATGAGTGAAATTGGGAAAATTCGGAAATGTTGTTAGTCTATTTGATGTTTGCGCTAACGAAGTTGATCTTTGTTTTAAAGTAGAAATGGATTTTTGTAGTAGTTTGCGAGCAGCAGTGGTTTGAAAGGAACGTGGTTTGTAATGCGCGTCGTGAAGCAATTTTTAGCCGATAAGCGCATTCCAGTACTCGAACATGTCCCGTACTCGCCAGATCTTTTTTTTTTTTGATGACCCACCTCATACCCCTACAAAGGTTAGAGCAGGACGATTTATCTTATAGATAATAATTAAGTTTAAAAATATCAAGAGACCAGTATTATAAAAAAAACGAAGCGAACTGGATCTGTTGCAGGCATAAATATCTATTAATAGAACAGTAAAAATAGGCACAAACTGCGAAAAAAAAAAAACAAACAATGTTCCTATCCTTATTGACATTGACATAGTCATAGTCTCAACTTCAGGCCCAATGTTTTTTCTAAGGTATGTCAAGAAAATTTCCAACCCGGGAAGATCCTTGACTGATTGGGAATTGAACCCAATATCTAAAAGTTTCTACTTAGAACATAAAAGAGATCTGAAATCGATATAACCATCTGATGAAAGATAGTTTACGAGAATTCCGAATGGGCTATCCCAATTTCAGTTTCCACTCCAGACCCTATATAAAAATTTCATCATGTGTCAGTTTCCTGCCAGTGTTCATTATTAACATTCGTCCAGGCCCACCAAACGCGCGCGGGCTCAAACTTTCGTAGACAACGCTAATTTTTCTAAATCCAAAATTTTAACAAATTTAACAATAAAAAAAACATTATCATCATCAGTACGAACATGGCAGTTTGAGATACCTGTAAATAATTTTTCTAATTTCAATTAATATTAAATATAAATAAATCATGTGCCAAAAAATCTACGAAAACCTGTTTACAAAACAGATTTTTCGTGGGAAATACACATTCTCTTAAACTCTGCCATTGTTGCCGCACGTTTTATTTCTCTGGGCATCGAATTGAAAAAATGTATTCCTTTGTATAACAACGAGTTCTGCGACCTACTGAATATAAAGTTAGGTGTTCTTGCATCATCCGCGTTTCTAGTATTGTATCTATGAACATCACTTCCTCTTTCAATTCGATCACACAAGTATCGAGGCAGCATACCGTTTAAAATTTTGAAGACGAACACCATTGTCAAGTAATAAATTCTTTGCTTCACAGATCACCACTGTAGCGCGTCCAACATCAAATTAGAGGAAGTGTGTCTGCTACATCTTAAAATCAAACGCATAATCTTATTTTGTAAACCCTGCAATCTTGTTAATTGTGTATTGTTTGCAAGGAACAGGATCGACGAGCCTATTTGCGGTGAAATTAATGATTTATACAATTTAATTTTACTGTTCACCGTCAGTTCTTTTTTCAAACGACACAAAACGCCGTACTTCTTGGCAATCTTCTTGATGAAAAATAAAATAATAAAAAAAATAATACACAGTATAAAAAAATGTTATAGATTTTCTGGCATTTCGAAATTTTGAAAAAAAATATAACTTTGAGACCACAAATCCGATTTGTTTTTTTTTATTTTAATCTTTCAATTGAAAACCACGAATACAATAAAATAATCGTTTACAAAAAAATAAAAATAATAATGCAGACGATGAAAAAAATTATTTTTGTGTCACACAATGCTCTTAAAAATTCAGGAAAAATTACGCCACATGTAGAAAAAAGACACATACGAACGTATTTAAATAAAAATTTGCGCAGGAGTGGGTCTCAAAGTTATATTTTTTTTTGTCAAAATTTCGAAATGCCAGAAAATCTATAACATTTTTTTGTACTGTGTATTTTTTATTATTTTTTTTATTATTAGATATTTGAAAAAAAAACAGTTTGAAGAAATTTATCAATCAAGAAAAGCCGTAAGAGCACATTTAAATATGAGTTAGAGTAGTACTGAATCTCTAAATTAAAAAAAAAAAAATTTCAGAATTTAAATATTTTTTTAGTACTAAAATTTTTGATGAAATTTTTTTGATAATTTTTCTTGATGCACCGTAGTAAGATGCACATTCAGTATTTTTTTCAAATTTTTATCTCGGATCTTTTGAGGGTGGCGTGAAATAAACGAAAAAGTACGTTTTTCACTATAGATCCTACGTCAAACCACATAGGGGTTCAAATAAACCGCCAAAATTTCTTATTTAATATCCTTTACAATATTTGCCATACAGCTAGTGATTTGGTTTGGGGCACTTTTTACTCCCTTACCCGGCCAGGCCCTTTACGTCAATACTGGAGTTTGCTTAAAAAATCAGCATGTATTTTGTTTTGCCAACATTTAATTTCAATTGTTTAAATTTAAGCCACTGAGCCAGAGAATGCATACCTTCGTTTATGTGATCCTCGGTTTCTTTTATATCATTAGCTGCGATGAACAGGACAGTATCATCCGCGAACAAATTAATATCACAATAACGTAAAACCCGTCGCAGATCATTTATATATAAAATAAACAAAATGGGCCCTAAGACACTTCCCTGCGGCACCCCGAGTGAGTTGCCGATGGGATCGGAAATAGAATCAATAAAACGAGTCTATTGAGTTCTGTCGCACAAATAGCTTTCGAACCATTTGTACGACATTCCCACAATTCCATTGCGCTCCAATGTTTGTAACAATAAGGGCCTAGAAATTGTTTCAAAAGCGCGTCTAAGATCCAGAAATACCGCAAATATAGTCTCTTTCGCCTCGATATTCTCTTTCCATTTTGCTAACACCAAATTCAGAGCGGTTTCACAAGAGTGTCCCTCTCGATATCCCGACTGTTCCGGTATTAGCAAACTGTTGTTATCTACAAAATGCATCAGCTGGACTTTCACAACAAGTTCTAGTATTTTTTCTAATGTGTGCAACATGTTAATAGGGCGGTACTCTTCGGCATTATTCGTCCCATTAACTTTAGGGATCGGAATCACAAGGGATCCCATCCAAACCGTTGGCACGTGCCCAGTTCGTAATGATTCGTTAATTAGGTCCAGTAGATCGTGTCCAATGACATGAAAGCAATCTTGTATCACTTTTGCGTTGACATTATCGATACCAGCCGATTTTTGCAATGAAAAACAAATATCTCTTAACTCAGCAAAAGTAATGGGTGAAAAACAATCTAGTCTACAATTGATATTAATCGGCTGTATTATTTCGTCAGGTTCGCTGACCAAGTCAATACTTTGTTTGATCAGCAGAACACTATTGACGAAATAACTGTTGAATTTATCGGCAATAGTTTGGTCTGACTGTTCTTCTGACCCTTCGAAAACTATGGATCGCGGTGTACTATTTTTAGAATTTAATATCTTTTTCAATACTTTCCATAGTTCTTTGCTATTATTTTGATATTCATCGATTTTCCTCTGTATATATTCACTTCTAGTCCTTTTCAAGACCTGTGAATATATATTCCGCGCGAAGGTGTACCTATTCACATCATTTTCGAAATTAGTTCTTATAAACTTTTTGTACTTTTTATCTCTTTTGCGTTTGAGACGCAGCAGATCAAAAGAGTACCAGCTGTTCGAATTGTTTAATTCATTATATTTTTCAACCACTAATTTATTGGTACACTCTCTCAGAATATCGGTCAGAACAGCTGCTTTATCATTCAGATGTCCCGTCATTGCTTCAAAATCCAGGCTTGTCGAAACAAGCTGAGACATGGCTTCTTTGGAATATCTATTCCAGTTTTTAATTTTTATTCCATTTCCTTCAAGGTCATCCTGTCCATTCTCAATGTAAACAAAAATTGTCTCATGATCAGTTATTTTGAATTTGGCCTGTGTAGAAGAATGGACAGTAGCAAAATTTGAATACACGTGATCTATTAGAGTTCTACTATATTTAGATATTCTAGTGGCTTCAATAACAGATTGTTTTAAGGTAAAGTAATGTGATAATTGTTTCAATTGATTCGAACTTCGGGCATTAAGCCAGTCAATGTTAAAATCACCAGCAATTATATTTAACTTACTGCATTCAACAATGCTTTCCCACCAATTTTCCAAATATCTACAAAACGCTGATCACTAGAACTGGGGGAATGATATATAATTCCATAATTTCCCATCTGCATGCCTCTTTCAACTGAAATAGCCAAGAACTAATTTGAAGAAAGTCCAGCTATATTCAGATAAATTATTGCTAATTTATTCACACATATATTTTTTTTTTTTGAATTGCTATTTGGTTTTAAAAATGACGCTTTTTTTCTTCTCCAGCAGTCTCCGATAGACAGGACACTGGGTGCTATAAGTTGGATGATTTTCATCCAAATTCAACTTCTGTTCATTATTTACTTTGATACAATTTATGCATTTCTATTTAGTTGACGAGCACTCAGATGTTTTATGTTTCTCATTACACCTTGAACATGTTTGTTCTTTCTTGCAATCTGTGCTCTTATGCCCAAATTCTCCACATTTAAAACAGCGCAAAACACTAAAGGCCTCAACCACGCTACATTTATCCCACCCGACACTTACTTTACTAGCAGTTTTCAGGTTTCTGTAAGTATCATGGTCAACTTCAATTATCGTGTTGTATTTATTATACTTCAAGCGTGGATTTTCATATTCAACAACGACCTTGACATCCTTGATCGAAATGTTTTCATTTTGACTCTTTAAGTAGTCAATGAAAACATTAGAGGAATATCGATCACTCATCCCAATCATTTTTAATTTTGGTTTTATTGGCTTTGGAATAAAAATACTAAACCCTTTTCCAGGATTGCTTTCAATTCCACTTTTCACTTGCTCAATATTATCCCCTGCTGCACACTCAACAATAATCGAGCCATCTTTACCGTTCCTGAAATTCTCTATTTTGTGTATTTTAGGATCAAATTTAGTCTTCAACATTTTTCTTGTATCATCATTTTTATTGTCAGACTTTATTGGCTTTACCACAATGACTGGATGAGCCTTACGAGCAACGACATTCGCGAAACTTTAAATATGATTATTATTATTCCTAAACATTTTTTCTTTCAAATCAAACCGACGAAAAAAAGGAAAAACCGACGGGGCTTTTGAACGCCATCACAAAAGAAGAGTTTCAGCACTATTTCGAACAATGGAAAAAACGTATGGAAAGGTGTGTGAGGAGCCAAGGGGAGAATATTGAAGGGGAGCATATCGTTGTACCGTAATTTTTAAAATATAACCCTTTTTCGTAACCAGTCTCGTTATTTAATAGCCATACCTCGTATGATATTTGCAAGTGATAGAAAAATCTTGAACGAAGAGTGTGACTGAAAACAATTTGCTATTATCACGACAAGCTAGAAGTAGGGTTAAAGGGTGGAATTTGGACCACCTAAGAAAATCGCCTAATATTTCCAAACCAATACGGTCTAAATAAAAAATGTCACATTGTATACTAAACAACACTTGTAAAAGAGATGATTTTTGGACATTTAAATTTGATGCGGGATGCTTTGTTCTGGTGTGGGTTTCATCGAAAAAAACATACTTATGTTTATGTAAAGTATTTTGGAATAATGTTTTTGTAGCAAGGTCTCCGTCGGGCAGTCATCGAGTGCGGACGCGTTTTCTCTCGCTCCGCGCATATTTTCGTGTAAGGAAATGGAATCAGATAGTGAAAACAGAGAATGGGAAGTTGCGTGCGTCTACTTTCGGTGAATTTTTCATTTGCATACCGGTGTTTTCATATGAGGAAAGTGAAGAATATCAGCTTGGTGTTACGTTATGAAAAGTGAGACCCAAAAATTCGTTATTATTCAATTATTCAATTTTATTTCGCAAACAATAAAAAAAAGCAATTCGCGTCCGCCATTCGTCAGTATTTTTGTATTTTAACCACTCTCTTTCTGTTGTGTACTGCACCGCGCGAGTGTGTTTTATTGTGCTCTCCGAAGCGAGCTAAACACGTTATATGTATCGGAAGTGGTACTATCACCAATAAAGGCAACTCAGTGATCAACTTTATTGGAATCATGCCAGAAAACAGCTAAGTTCTCAATTATTACATTCATTTATCAAATATATATTGTTTTTATGAGGATCTTTTCGAGTCGGTGCATCCTCTAACACAAACTATGCGTGTATGTCGGTTGGTGAAACGCAATGAGAGAGATTCAATTCTATGAGATTCGCTTACAGTGTTTGCAGGAATTAAATATAAATGGTGCTGTTTCATGAGCGCGGGGAATTGTAGTGAGAGTGTCAAAGAGAACACGGAGGGCCTGATTCTCGAATACACTTAACGGTGGAAACGAGAAAAACGGCACGCCATTGAACTACGTTTTACGAGTTAGTGAAGTGTCGAAGATAATGATGAGTTTTCAGGCAGAATGAGCACTTTTCAAATAAGAAATCATTAATGAAAATTAACTTATTCGTATCAAACTGGTATTCAATGTGAGTGGAAAACATTGTTTTCTTCATTTGGTATAATAATCTCATACAAAAAATTCATCTGAAGATAATTTGATATTATAATGATAAGTTTAGTGGGAAACTAATCTCGTATCCAGATGTCGACACCGTACCGTTGTCATCGCGAATACGTTTCATTCCGTTTCCACCGTGAAGTGTTTTCGTAGTGTATTCGAGAATCAGGCCCGGAGAGTCTACGGAGTTCTCTCTATCATTGGATTGTCTGTGTGTTTCTGTGTGTGTTGAAGATGTTTGGATGTGGCTGCTCTCCAATTCAATTTTTTAGTCATTAATTTTTAGGGAAGCTATAACGATTTAGCATCCATGTGCTATTTAATTAAAAGCCATTGGAGGCTCAGCAAAGTAGTGGAATTGCTCGAAAATTGTTTGAGTCTTCCACTGTTTTGTAGGTTAAATCGTGATTTGGGGGGTTGAGTATAGAACATAGAAGCTTTGTCTTGTTTCTATCTATTGTAACAGTTCGGAGATTTTTTTTTGTGTTTATGTTATGTATTTCAATCTGTTGTTTGTTCTTGGCTGTTGGCGTTGTGTTGGCGTTGCTTTTCTGTCGAAAACGAAGTGCTTTCTAAGCGCTGGTTTGGGTGTATGCTCATATTTGCTAATCTGATAGAGATAGAGGGTGACTGTCTCTTTGTGGCCTTTGTTATCGCGAATAATTATTTCGCGTTGCGCCTATTAGTGGAAACATATTTATATATTCTTGCGATAGTGGATGTAAAAAAGTTTATCTAGGTAGTTTTATCTAAAACCGTCGTTTCGGGCTATATATGAATTTGAGGTAAACCAAACATCTCAAATATTCATATTTTTAAACGGTTTATTTTTCCGTTGTTTAAATTTAGCATTTTTTAAGTTGGATTTCAGCATTCAGTATTCGTTGTTTATTATACTAGCAAACGTTGTTCTGCAATAAAAGAATATATTTTAGGAGAGTTTGTATGTTGTCGTTCAGGTCTGTAAAAAATCCATCATTATATTCACAATAACGACACATAAATCTCAATGTCGTCAAAATTAATTCCAATTGAATAAATTACCTCTAATTGGACAAACTTAGAAAAAATGCACAATCATTTTTGTCTATCCCACTTTTCAATGTAGTACAAATGTGTAACCCATTTTTCCTTTTTATCTTGAATTTCCTCCAAAGTATTCTGTCATTCTAATTTGAGTTGTATGAGCTGAACGACTCTAAGCCGCTCTCTAATGTGAACGTACTTTGGTTGTCGCTTGTTGACGTCGACGACGTCATCAAGGTTACTGTTCTTTTTGGGGTAAATGAAGAGGCTTGTGGATGTCAGGTTTATGGTGAAACCTGAAGTGATTAAGTTTCCCATGAGGTGTGCACGAGGATGAGTAGAGCTCTTGAAGTGCTTACTTTTTGTCTGTCTGTGGTTGGTGTTTGTGTGCTCTTGTGTACTTTTGGGGTTGTGTCTGTGGTGTGTACTATAGGTGGAGTATGTTTATGTATTTTTGCATCACCCGTAAGTAGTGATGTTGTTTTAGGCGTTGCCAAGCGTAGATTAGATTGGTTACTGTAGAGTTGTGTTTTGTGTAAAATGTTGTTGAGGGTGATGGGACAAGCGCATAATCGCAGTGGAATTACAGCAAATCGCATTATTATACAACATATATATATATATCGTTTCGAATAAAAACAGAGTAGGTCCGTTTTATTTTAGAAATTTTTCGCGGTTATGTTTCTCATGAATATCGACTCACGTCGGGTGTCAAAATATTCCGTAAGTTAACATGTATACGATGCGATTGGTCACGAAGTGCAATGCAGGCAATGTAGGTCGAATGCTGAAATATTCCAAGAGTTCAGTAAGTCGGGTGTTAGAATATTCCAAAAGCTACAAAGCATGCGATGTGATAGTCCACGAAATATATTATAGATTCGTTTTATCGTTGGTAAATTTTCAAGTGTCCTTCTTAGGTTTCTCAAGCATAACCTCCGTCGTTGGATGTGAAAATATGTGGAAAATAGAAAGTTCTCGAACCAATAAGGCCCGATATGTATTGTAGATCCTTCTTATTGTAGAGGAGTTTCTTGGTGACCTTCTCAGGTTTCTCAAAGATAATCTCCGTTGTCGGGTGTCGAAATCATATATAATCATATATAATCGTATCATATTTTTTGTTATAATATTCTAGCGATTAGAAAGTATAGAATCGTACATCCGGCAGTGTATTACCTTAAATACCTTCGATTTTTTAGATCTAGTTTCGTCGAGCAGTTTAGAGTTAGCGTTCACAGAATCACATCACTTACCGCAGTGAATCCTGATTTTAAACCTATCCGACTAACAAATATCCCTTCCATGGTAAACGCTAGGGAACCACGCTATAGAGGCGACCCTTCTGGCCTTCGGGCGGCGAATATCATACTAACATTCCTTCCCTTCCCCTGGTGACTGTAAGGACGTGGCCGGCGTCGTTATTGACAATTTAAAGCTCGAATCACCGAGAATTGCACAACGAGAATGATTTGCTAGTCCCAAGCGTCATTCTGTGTGTTCTTTGTGCAATTTGGTTGGTTCAGGTCAATCACGGAGAGCAACTACAAATTGTACAGTCTACCCAAGCTCAAGCTCAAGCTCAAGTATTTTGGAATAATGTTTTTGTAACATTATTCCTTATTTTTGTTACATTATTTATATTTTTTATTTTTTAACTTATTTTTGTAACTACCAGTAACAGTGTTCTGGGACCGATACCAGGTGTCTTGGTCAGATTCCAGACTAGAAAAGTTGGATTGAGACCATCTCGAATTCTGCATAAATCTTTTCACTGTTGGTCGAGCATTTTCAAATACTTTCGATGCTTAGTCAAAAAAATCCGTTCTTGATGGCTTGCTTTGCTCTTTCAAGCTCCTCCTTCTTCCAACGTTGTCTGTCCATCCTCTTTTTGTAATTCAGCGGCATCTGGAATCAATTAGACCAAAGAAAAACCTCAAATCTGTAGGACCAATTCACCCCACAGAAACGTGTCCAATTAATTTCATTTATTTGATTTCATTAATTTTATGTTATCAAACTTACAGTTTCGCTGCATCAAATTGTTCCTCTTCTGTAGGCGAACAGAACATTACTGCACAATACACGAAAAGTTTGTTTAATCAGCGGGGAAAACCTTAAAACCACGATCGGAAAATGCAAATTTTTGGCAATCAAAGTGCTTGATGTGGTCATGCTAACATTTCCTTCCACCTGTCGAATTTTACCAAAGTTTTTCCACGTTAGTTACAAACGGTTCATTAATAAAAGTAGATGATATTATAAAAAAATCCAAGTTGAGTCGTACTTTTTGAGACAATGGGGTGGTCCAAATCACCCCGTATGTCCAACTCCCCCCGTGTTACGCTACTAGGAAACTTATAATAAAAGAAAATCGTAAAGGTTCGAGTAGAAGATCAATCAATCAATAGTTTTGCGATTGGACTCATGAACGTTGGCTTAGTAAGAAAACGTCAGTGTGTGCAGATATTGATCACAAAAAATCCATTTTGGGGGGTACGAAAATAGCCGGTATTCTGATAAAAATATTAATAAATGTCAAAGGGAGGTGTTTCGAAATATAAAAGTTTTTGAGTAAGATTTTAGAACAGTGTATTCGAAGTGTATTGTTTCCTATTTTCATTTATCATTTTATTTTCCTATTTTGATTTATCAACAACTTTGTCAAACACAATGTTTCAATCAGATATCTAGATTTCAAGTTACTTTTTTTTTTCAAAAAATGGATCAATGATATTGATTATAACGAACTTCATGCCAACTCGTCTTAGGAGCACCATCTCTCAGATAGTAATGAAACGTTGTGGGTGTGAAGACATGGGTCATTTAAGCAACTTTGCATATTTGAAATATTCGAAAAATAATTGGACTACTTTTTGGAAAAAGACCATTTTTTTTCTTATTTTTTTACAAAAAAATATAATTTGAAAACTATGATACCTACAAAATTCTTGTCAAAAGATGAAATGTAGGAAATTGTTTATATTTTCTCAAAAAAAATACCAAATTTTTTTTTTAATTCTCAAAAATATATATATGAATAGCCTTTACAATTTCCAATAAGTCGTCCATACATCGGAAGATGGGCACTTTTAGCGAAAAAGTTTTTCAAACAACAACTTTTTCATGTTTTCTTTGAAAAAAATACAACTAACCATAATTTCGTTTAAAGTCTAGATAGCGATATAGTGTATTCGACAAAGTTTTAGATCTTGTTAAAATATAAACTTTTGTCGAGGACATCAACTTCCTATCTTTTTTAGTTTTTGGAATATAAGTCATTTTTGTATGAAGACTCCTGAAAAAATAATGTTTTGCTCGTAACATTTTAGTGTGTAAATTCTCACGTTTGACATGTTCTTGACATGTTTCTAAATAGAGAAAAGTTAGCAGAGCGATAATTTATACATAAAAATGTTATGAATCAAACGTTAATAGTATTTTTTCAAAGAAAAAAAAATTAAAAGTTTTTATTCGAAAAACTTTTTCGTCCGATGTATGGACAACTTGTTGGAAATTTTAAGGGCTATTTATATTTATTTTTTTCAGAATTTTAAATGCATATGTTTTCGAGAAAAATGAATTTTAATTTTCAAAATATTTTTTTTTCAATGAATTTTTTTTTCCAAAAAATTCTTTGATAATTTTGAATGAAAACCAAAATGATTTCCTACATTTTATTCTTTGACTAAAATTTTGTAGGTGTAATAGAAAATGGTGCTTTTCACCATTTTGCGAAGGTCGAAACAAGAGCATCTTTACGCTCGATGTCGATCAAAGTACTAAAATCCCTGTGGCAAAGGTTTCTGCAACAGCACATGCTTTCTTCATGCATCTTTGGGAAAAAAGGACTCACGGTTCCACTAAACGATAAATCGAAACTAAACATAATCGGTTGCAACGGAATTTATCGTGCACGTCATGCATTTAAGAAACGTTTGGTCACTTCAATCCTGTGAAAGACTTTCAATTACGTGATGGGATCTTGATGGCATTAAAAACAGTATATTGAGCAAAGTCAAAAGGCTTGATGCATTGATTTCGAAAAACTGAATGCATTTTTTGTTTAAAAGTATTATTTGAACAAAGGATATGTACTCAATCCAAAAAATTAAACATAACTATAACCATATCCAGAAAATATTGTAGTAGATAACACAACATGTAAATAAACTGAGGTTATAAAAATAATGTTTGAATCATGTTATCGCGAGAACTGTTCCTCCAATTTTGTTGTTGTCAAAGTGGGGGAAAGAGAGAGAGACAGTTCGAAAAATATATTCGTGTTGCTGGGGAATCACGAATAACTTTTAAAAAAGGAATATTTTGGTAAATTATTTAAAATTATTAACCTATTAAGAAACCAGAAATTCAATTAGGAATAAAACACAGAATAATAATAAAATTGTCTAAAAAATTGAAACTTTTACTTTTTTTTTATTGCAATCTTAGATGAAATTCGGATGTAACAAAATCTAAAATCTTACTAACAGTTGCAAGTTGCCTTTCAGATATTTCATTAATAAAATATAACACTTTGTATAGAATTTTCGAATGACTATTATTTTGTTTTCTATTGACGCATTTTGAATTATTTCAATGACACGCAGTCTCTTCAATATAGAAGCAATTGACACGTTGAGCCCCGCATTGTTTTTGCTGCGCTTCCCATTCTAACCCCATCAGGTGCCTTTGCACACTGATACTGTGCAAAGGTCTCCGCTCCAAAAGATATTTATTGTTTAACCCTCCTGTACTCGCGTGCAAAATCATAACACGTATATTCGCGCGCGGTGTCACAGACCGGAAATTGAACTTCTCTGTAATGTTGCCATTGTGTATTTTTCAGGCTGTATTGGCATTTATTTGAAGAAAAGAATATGATTGAATTAAAAAACTCCAAAAAAAAAGGTTTTCTTCGTCTTTGTTATGCTTTAATAGTGATCTCATTCAACCTCCTCGAAATAGAGTAATTTTTGATACTCCAACTCAAATAACGAAATTCGAATTTTTTACTGTTATTAATTAAAAGTAAGCAACTGAATATGATTCATGGAAGTATAAAGAGCTATAAAATAACATAAAAACTATTAATCGATTTGTGGTTTCATTAGAGTAAGAATCAGAACATAGCATTCATCCTCGAAACACACATATTTTTTTATATTTCATTCAGTTGTTGCGTGTTTTTCGGATCTTATGTCGAAGAGAAGAATGTATAATGACCTTCTAGAATATGAAAATAGGCACTTGTCCAAAATAGTTACTATACTCGCGTCGGTATGTCAGACCGAAAGTGTTAAAAAAGTGGCACACGTCCCCTTTGTACCAAAACATGCGATACGCTAAACGATGACGAACGACGAATAACGAAGCTAGAGAGAATCGCAAAGTCGTAGTGTTGATATTTTCTGAGAAATAAACAAATTATTGATTTCTCGATCTGACAGACCAATGCGCGAGTATAGGAGTGTTAAAAAAACAATTCTCAGAAATTCGTATAGGAAGCAGTCACATATCATAAAACATCCGAAAACAAAGATTTATATTTCCTTGTTTTCTAACTGTCCATCCCAGTGATCAACGTTTTATTAACGAAAAACTCAACGTCAGTCCCTAGAGACCGACACGGGGCTTAACGTGTTAACTCTTTCACTACGGCAGTGTGGTCCGTCGGAGTGCTGATCGATCTGCAGTATCACCCTGATGTCGTCTATAAACGACGCTCCTAGCGAAAGGGTTAAGTCAACTTCCTTACTAAATCAGTTAATATTTCGTAGTATATGCATAGGTCATGTATATTGATATACAGTTTCATCATATATATTGCACGCTGCAATTTAAGAAGGAACCCCTGGAAGGTCGGAAAATAATGAATTTTCGTGGATTGTTTCGGAAGGTACGAATAAAGTGAAGTGTTCGTGTATTTTGGTTATTTTTTTTTCCAAAATATATATTTTATTAAGGCACATGTGGCGTTAGCCTGACGGGGCCGGGAGTCCAATATTTTGACAATTTTTGTCTTACAACTATGTTAGTAATATGTAACCGATTACTCGCGGTTGGCTCGAGGTTAGTATTACAAGTGTTCTCATAATTGGTATGTTGCGTCTTCGATGCTCTGTACGTGTGCCCGACACGGGATACTTCCTATTGGGATGCAGCTGACCATTAATCAGCAACGCCCCCCTAGTCTGTACCCCATATCTAGCGTGGTGCGTCTTTCTCGACTCGAGGAATCCAGGATAGAATGGTAACTAGTTATTTTGGTTATTGTTTGAGTTATATTTGAAGATGTATTTTCCATTTTTTGAGTGCACGAATAATGATTATGACGCTGTTGACAGCTGGATGCGTAGATGTTGTCTGAAAATCAGTACTTTGCTGGTGGTATCGGTTCTGAAGCAACGGAGTGTCGTAGAACAAATTCCAATGAATAATTTGAATCTTTAGGACAATACCTAAAGCGTTATATAGGGGTTTTTGAAAATTCGAAAAATTGCCAAAACGGCGACCATTTTTGTTAAAAATTACATATTTTTCATGGAAAATCTCTAAATAGCGACTTTTAAAAAATAAAAATGAAATATCAAAAAACGACTATATGTCGCCTTAGATAATTCATTTTTATAAGCTAATAAAAAATTTCAACCAAATCGGTCGAGTAGAACCTGAGATATCGATACCACCAGTTGAAATAACATAGTTTCGAGAAAAACACGTTTTAAAATTCGTACAGCAATACTATATCCCTTGACTTTTGGCTGTAACTTTCCAACGAAATCAAATATCGAAAAATCCTTTTAGGACAACATTTCCGAGGGCATGAGCTTCTTAAAAATGCAAAAAAACAAAAATTATTTTTTTTCAATTTTCCAGACCTCTAGGCCCCCCCTTATGACTCTATACAATGAGCACAATAATTCGAACTTATCGTACAAATATATGATTGCTTCGAGGTAATCTCGCAATTTTCCAAATTGGTTATGCAACATGGGAAAATATCGGAAAAGTTTAACTTTATGAACGAAAAGTGCTTTCAGCTACTCTTCCTAAGTCTCAATACAAATCCGTAGATGCCGCCTTTAAGATACGACAACTTTTCGACTGCTGGCGGCTCGTGGTTGAAGGTCAATCAGGCAAAAAAAGTCCAAATGATGCCATCGAGAAACCATCGTTACTTAGCTTTTTATCGCAGCGGCATGATTTAGCTAAATGTTGCGACGCAGCGGTGATTATTTCTTATTATCTATCAGATTCGTCCCGCGTCGAACAGCTCCCGATTGGATTCGCTGTCGGTTCAGCGATGGGCCGTTGATAAAGAGCTGTTTATCGAACTGTCTGTTTGTTGTTTTTGTGCTCTCTCTCTCGTTTGGGCTCTTCTCCCTCGCAAAGTTTGGGGCTTTTCAAATGAATTCGTTATTTTTTGAGACGCCTTGAGATTGGTAATAGGAAGAAAAAACACTGGAGTATTTCTATTCGCACAACGATGGCAAGAAGTAGTCAACCTTAACTAACACACAATACCGAATCTAATGTGCCATGAAACATGTGAAAGACTTCCCAAGCCTCTGTGCATTAATTTGTGATTGATCATAATGATTCAGTTGTTACACTGAGACACCAGCCTAGGAAGATATGTTTGTGAAACACACTTTGAATACTGTGTGTAGGAAATAATTGAAGAATTAGCTGATCTAGAAATAATATGTAATTTGGACAAATCACATTTCTGAGAAAAAAAAAAGTTGAGATTCATAGTCAATACATTTCTGGGTAAGATTGATCGTTTATCAATCATGGTTGATGAGTAATAATACCGCATTAAAATAAACAATTACATAAGTTTCAACCGGAATCAAGCGGTAGGAAATCCCCCATATAATCGACCCCACAGACATAACACCTATCAAACTACAAAATCATCTCGAATCATTGGAGAACGGATTGATATAGGCTATCACGATGCGAGATCAAAAAACAATCAACTGATTCCAATAAAATGAAATTGGGCGGTCATCTAACTTTGCTCCTGGCTTTCCCGCAGGCGTTCGAGTAGGGTACGATTGGAAAAGTTTTATTTTGCCTTCCCCAACTTAGACGAATATTAGGAGCGTATGTGTTTACGTACCCACTACTGAAGGGCACTAACGCTTTATGCTAATGAACACTGACGTGCGATTTGATTCTTGGTACGGCATGGAAGCATAAGACGATGTCGCTTTGATCGGAATGTCTTTTTTCTGATATCAAACGGAAAACAACAAGGTAGACGTTCCAATAAATGCGAATTGGAAATTACATAAAACAGAATCGAAACATAGAATACAAAGAGATGTTCGGGGGCGACGAAAATTTGAAAATTATTTTTTTTATTAAAGTAAAGGTGCTTTCTGTTGATACAGACACATAACCTGATGAACTGTCGAACCCTGAACTCTGTGAGGCAATCTGCATTGCTTTAAGATTGAAGTTTATAGACGAATTTCATGCCAACTCGTCTTAGGAGCATCATTTCAGATAGCAGTGAAGCGTTGTGGGTGTAAAGATATTGGTCATTTAAGCAACTTTGCATATATGATATCTTCAAAAACAAATTAGACTACTTTTTGAAAGAGTCAATTTTTTATAATTTTTTGAATAAACATTTATAACTCAAAAGCTAGAGACCAAAAACAATTAGTCAAAGGATGAAATTCGTAAATTTTCAAAATGGCAAACAATTTTTTAACAAAAAAATTTTTTTTTTTAAATTGAAATTTATTTTTCTTACTCTCCTGTACTCGCGCGCTAAATCATAACTTGTATACTCACGCACGGTGTCACAGACCGAAAGTTGATCTCTGTAATATTGCTATTGTGTATTTTTAAGGCTTTATTGGTATTTATTTGAAGAGGTTATAACTCAATGAAAAAACTCCAGAAAATGTTTTCTTCATCTTCATTCACTTTTGATAATCATCTAATTCGTCCTCCTCAAAACAGAGTAATTCTTGATACATCAACACGAATAACGGAATTCGACTTCTTTCCTGTTATTAATTGAAAGTACGCAACTGAATATAATTCATGAAAGCATAAAGAGCGTTAAAATAATATAAGAACGTATTAATGAATTCTGATTTCATTGGTGTAAGAATCAGAACAGACCATAACTGCAAGCTCGAGACAAACATATATTTTACATTTTATGCAGTTGTATATTGTTCAGCCCATATATTATAAAAAAAATCTCCGAAACTGTATCTGTAAAAATAACCATAAGTCATCGACTAGTTTATAGTTTACAGTTTACAATTCATACACAAGTGCAATTCTTTCACAAGTGTGTATATATGTGACCATTATGCTCAGCGAATATCTAAACGAAAGTCAAACATTTGTATTTTGCTTTTGCACGTATGAATCTAACAACGAATAAATCGACGAATAATGAATCCGTTCTATCCGGTGACAAAAAAGACTAAAATCAAATAACAATAGTTTGCTAATGATCTTATGCGTTATATTCATTAAATATTCCACGCCGCTAACATTAGTTTATACATTTGATTGAATTTAATTGAATTGAAAATTAAATTGAATATTTAATTAAATAATTGAATTGAATTATTGAACAATATTCAAGAATAGAAGAAAATCACTTGACCAAAAAAAATACTCCTGTACTTGTGTCGGTGTCACAGACGGAAAGTGGTAATAAAGTGATACACGTTCCCTTCTTACCAACACATGCGATACACTAAACAATGACGAACAATGAATGACGAAGCTAGAGAAAATCGCAAAGTCGTAGTGTTGATGTTTTCTGAGAAATGAACGAATTACTGATTTCTCGGTCTGTGAGACCAGTGCGCGAGTATAGGAGGGTTAATTGGAAGATGGGCACTTTTACAAGCAAAAAGTTTCAATTATCTGGTTAAAAAGTTATGAATTTTTGAAAAACATTTTTTTTAAAAGGGGAAAAATTGATTTTTAAACCACCCTAAAATTGAAATGGGCACCCCAATGGAAAAATAAAAAAATATATTTATATATCTGTACATATATTTATTATATAGTATATCTGTACATATATATTTCAGAATTTAAAATAAAAACTATTTTTGAGAAAAATTTATTTTCAAAATATTTCTTTTTTCAAAAGAATTTATTTTTGTTTGATATTTTTTGATGAAAACATGAATAATTTCCTACATTTAATCCTTCAACCAACATTTTGTAGGTCTTATGGTTCCCGAGTTGAGGTTTTTTGAAAAAAAAAATTGAAAAAACTCAAAATTTTAAGAAAAAAAAACAAATATAACCTACAAAATTTTGGTTAAAGAATGAAATGCAGGAAATTATTTATGGTTTCAATAAAAAAAAATATAAATCTTTTTTTTTAAATTCAACTGAAAAAAAAATTTAAATTAAAATTCAATTTTCTTAATACAGGTCGGACTCAATTATCCGGAGTATTGATTTTTTTTTCACTTCAGATAATCGAGTCATAAAGAAAAACGAATTTTCTCTCGGTAAACGTAATATACAGTCAACTCTCCCTAACTCGATGTTCTGTATCCTGATATTTTCCCTAACTCGATGGATTTCATGGCACCTTCGATTTTACAAGCATTCTTCTCACCATAACACGATACCTCCCTAACTCGATGCCTCTCTTACTCGATGTGTTTTGATTCATTTTTCCATGGATTTTCACCTCCCTAACTCGATTGATTTTCGCGTACATGTTTTTGTGCGTTATTACCTCAGATTTCAATTGCCCTTGAAAGTGAAGACGGAGTGTTCGTGTCATCAAACAATTTCTTTTCAAGTATGGAAAACCACGAGAAACCTTTCAAGCGAACAATCAAAACGCTAACCATTGCGCAAGGTTTGAGCATCATCGAGCAGGTCGAAAAATATTGACGGAAGGGGTCTGAAGCTGCAAATAATTTCAGTATTGCACAAAGTGCGGTATCAACACTACACAAACTAAAGTAAAAATGGAATCGGAATGGAAAATTGTATCTAGACCAAAAGCATATAAGGTTGGTCAGAATCGAGAAGCTGGAGCGGTCAATGAATTTTTGTCTTGTCAAGCTAGACAAAATAATTTACCCCTCTTCTATTCTTCGGGATATGGCTTGAGAATTTGTCCAGAAACTGGGAAATCCTAACTTTAAAGCACAACCAACATAGACGGGAGTGATATTCCGCTGGCATAATTAATGTGTCGTGAGCGATGTCGACGGTACAATACCGTTCGATTGCTCAATGTCTTTTAATAATTAGTGCAAAAAGGATCAAAACGTGATTTGCTGTGATCTGATGCCAGATACCGATATACTAGAAAGTGTTGAAAAACCTGAGAAAAACGCTGAAGATAGTAGTTCTATTGAGATGTTAATTCGAACGTTAAATCAAACCTGAAGAATATGTCCGGAATATTGAAATCAACTGAAAATGTTCCTGTGAAACTATACGAACATTTCTTTGTGATTGAACAGTTCCTGCGTGATCGTTACAATTCAGTTTGAGTAACATACTTAATCAATATTTTCTTTGTTAACCTAGTGCCTCATGCAAGTCGGACTCGATTATATACAAACTCGATTATATATGATTCGATTATGTAAAATTTAGGACTCGATTGTATACAGTTTGAAAAAAAAAGTTTTTTTTTTTTAAATTCAAATATGAATAATTTCAAGAAAAAAAATTAACCTTTCAGCATTAAGGTGAAATTTAAGTGGCTTTTATAAGAACAGTGGGTTAAAAATCGCGATTTTTGAAGATTTTGATTGAATCTTCATCAGGAATTGTTTATATCGATATTGCAGCGAAATTAAGAGAGATAGAAGTTGGGCGTCAAAGAACTAATTGTAGAGAGGTTAGAGAGCTTTGATTTAATTGATAGAAACAATCAAGTTTAGTATAAATTTTTAGGATAAAATTAGTAATTACAAATTAAAAAAAAAATTTAAATTTTCCACTTCAAAAATGTTTAATCCACTAATTTAGATGTTCCACTACTATATCCTGTACTAAATTTTCTCATCTTTCAAATGAAAGCAACAAAATCGGATTACGTAGCATACTTTTCAATGTAGAGTCAGTTTGAGCCAACAGAATCCGAAACAAAGAAAAAGTTCTATAAGTCTGTCATCGTTGAAATTCTAACATATGCGTAGAAGGATTTTTTTCGTGAAATATAACCGTCTATCACCTCCTGAAAGATTCTGGAAAAAAAAATTTTTTATATGAGAAAGGTGTTTTTTCACTTTAAGGGAATGAACCAAAAATTCAAATTCATACCATAATTGGGACACTTACGCTAATATATGACAATTTGAGACATAAAAAAAATTAGGAAAAAATGTTCTGTATCTCGATACCTCCCTAACTCGATGGTCCCTTTGGATATCGAGTTAGGGAGAGTTGACTGTAATTATGATTTTCACTTATTTATTAAACGGTTTTATCTAGGTTGACCTGTTTGTATGTTTGTGACTTTTTAACTTTTTAACTTTATCTGTAGCGCTGTACCACATTACTAGAAATTTAACCCCCTTCCTGTTGACCATTTGGTTTGAAGAATTTAAAACAAATAATGTTATCGTTAAGAGAAATGGATCAAATATACGACAGTCTGAATTCTCAGCTTGGAATAAAAATTTTTTTTTATTTCTTAAAGAAAGTGCCGTCACCACTCGGGCGCTTCAAGTTATTGTTTATTTGGGAACTGCGGTCTTCTTGGATTTTGATTTTTCATGATCTACTGTTTTTCATGATCTACTTCTACCAGTCAAGCCCTTTTATTCAATACCCATAATGATTGGGTTGTGAAAAAATATATATGGCGTTTTGTACTGGCGGCCATTTCGGGTTTACATTTTTCTTAAATAACTATGTTTTACTAGTCAAGCCCTTTTTATTTGATATTCATATTGATGGGGTTCTGAGAAAATATGTAATCCGCCATTTTGTAGTGGCCGCCATCTTGGATTTACATTTTTCATAAATAACTTTTTTTTTTATCTGTATTATAGTGATTTTCAACTCATTTGGCTGGTTCGTCACTTTTACTTCCATTTTTGGAAGTATGTCGGGAGTGAGAATTGAACTCGTGACCTTTAGCGTGAGAGGCATGTATGTTACCACTACGCCAGATCGCCTCCTCTCATAAATACCTGCTTCTACTAATCAAACTCTTTCATTTCATTCCCATATTAGCTATACAATATGGAATTATTATACAAATTAATCAAAACTTCCGAAAATCAAAAATAAAATTCTCCGGATAATCGAGTCTAAAATTCCGGATAATCGGGTCTCCGGGTAATCAAGTCTCCGGATAATCGAGTCCGACCTGTAATATGTTTTTTTTAATTCTAAAAAATATATATGAATAGTCCGTACAATTATCAACAAGTCATCCGTTCATCGGAAGAAGGGCACTGCTACAGGGAATGTGTTGTTTCACCAAGCAGTGGACTGTATTCTGCGATCCTGTTTGTGCGTGTTCGATCCAAACTTTTCCACAGCCACCCATGCGGCTGACACGCAAGGTCAACGAACGTGCAATTCTCCACCAAAGTAGCAGTTATGCTACTTAGGAGAGAGTGCGTTTCCATGGAATGATTCAGAGCGGCCCAGTGCCGCGTGCAATGCGAGGTATGGAAAATTCCATACCACTTTGGTCCTGTTAGGGACCAATCCGCGTTAGGGACAGTGCCGCGTGCAATGCGAGGTATGGAAAATTCCATACCACTTTGGTCCTGTTAGGGACCAATCCAAAACACAAAACTGTACCACGGGCCGAATAAGGGATTAACTAGTTGATAGCAAATTAATGTACTTATTCCTTTTTACACATTTTATTTGTACACAAATTTATAAGATTTATTATGAACACTTTCTTTTCAGATTCTAAACGTTTAGCAGATTAAAATTCCTTCTTTCCAAAGCGGCGGTTGAAATTGGACCCAAGTCTCTTTCTCTGCACTCTCCCCACGGGTGGGGCGAATGTTGGTGTTTATGTCCTCGCGATCGTCCTTTCGTTGCGTTCCTTCTTCCGCCATCCTGTCAGTCGTACTTTCAGTGCGCTGCGCTGAGCGGTGGACTGAACATACTCCCACGGCAGAAGGAAAATCACTCTGTTGATTTTCTCCATTTCCTCAATCGATGCGTTGTCCAAAATGGGTAGTGGCGCTAGCTTGTGGATCGGTCTTCTGTATGTAGTATCGCCAACGTGTACATCCACAACTCGAACTAGGCCATCAGAACCAGGGTAGGTTCGAACAACGCGTCCTATCTTCCATTGTTGAGTTGGAACCTTGCCTTCTTTCAAGAGGACGATTGTATCTTTTACCACGTTGGTCTTCTTCTCAGACGATTTTGCTCGAGATTGAAGCTCTACCAAGTATTCATGAGATCAGCGATTCCAGGAATGCTGTCTCAGCTGCTGGATGCGTTGCCATCGGTACAATGGATTTATGGGAAAGTCTTTGAAAAAGAATTCGGGTATTGCTGTTAGAGGCCTGCCAATTATCATGTGTCTAGGTATCAAAACTTCTGGGTCTTTGGGTCAGATCAATAGAATAATAGGGGTCTTGAATTCCAAATTACCTCAATTTGACCTAAAAATTAGCAAATTACATCATTCTTGATGCGGAGGCGATCTGGCGTAGTGGTAACATCCATGCCTCTCACGCTGAAGGTCACGAGTTCAATTCTCACTCCCGACATTCTTCCAAAAATGGAAGTAAAAAGTGACAAACCAGCCGAATGAGTTGAAAATCACTATAATACAGAAAAAAAAAATCATTCTTGATTGAGTTGATTGATAAATGTGATTCTGATACTTTGATACTTTTAATTTTGGCCTACCAATGAGGTGCGCTTGAGAGATTGGGTTGTCCATTCCATTCGCTTTGCTTTAAATTCATCCAGTAATTTATTCTGTTGCTCCAACTTTTCGCTTGTATTCATTACATCTTGCGTCTTTAACTTTTGCTTACAAAGTTGCCACTTTAGAATAGCACTTGCATCTGGTTTCTCATTTATTTCATAAAAGTGTTCTGAGCGTACACACTCTTCTATGAACTTATTATATTGTTGTTGGCCTTCCTGTTGCTTGTATAGCTTGTATTTCTTTAGAATTCTATGCTCAGAATCTTTTAACTTCTTACATGTTTCTTGCAATGGCCGTTTAACCACATAACGACCTTCTAAATAGCGACGGAATGTTGACTGAGAGTGAGCCTTGCACTTGTCAGTCTTGATTGACACACATTGCCCAGTGGCTACGTTTTCCAATTTCCAAAAGTGATGAATCTGCTGACTTTATTGCTTTTCTGATAATGTAGCGGTATGCGAATAAATGATAGAATCAGATGCAAATTTGCTGTTGATTTTTCCACCAATAAGCCATCCAAATTGAGAGTCCATCAAAGTTGGCATTTTTTCTGAAATCTTCATACGTCCGGGTTTCATGAGATCATCGAACCACTCCATTCCGATTAGCAAATCTATCTGACCAGGTTTGTAGAATGAAGGGTCGGCCAATTGTGTTCCGGACGGAATGTTCCACGAAGCTACATCGATCTCGTAAGTTGGTAGAATACCAGTGACTTTACGAGTAACCAAGCAATCCAAATTGAATTCGAAGTTGCTATACCTAGAGCATACTTGAATCCAAGCCTTGTGTTGAACTTTGGATTTTATATTGCTAACTCCGTTTACTAATATATTCGTCTCTTCTTTCTGCACTCCTAGCTTTTCAAGCATTGACTCTGAGATGAAGTTGATTTGCGAGCCACTATCCCAGAGTGCTCGTCATGTATGCGGATTTCCATATTCATCCAAAACTATAACTTGTGATGTTAGCAGAAGCACTTGCTGAGCTGGTTTTCCATGCGTGTTGGAATAAGCAACAGAAATATCCTGTATTGATGAACCTCTCGAAGTGTTGGGAGTGCAATGCTGTTTTTGATTCTCTAATGCTGTATCTTTTTTACCAATATTTGATGAACGAACTCCTTCCCTGTGAAGCAAACTGTGATGTCTACGCTGACATTTTGCGCAAGATTTAGATGATGGACAATCCACTCCAAGATGACCTCTTCTCAAGCAATTAAAGCAAAGTCGTTTGTCACGGACCATTCTGAGCCGCTCATCAATCTTCAATCCATGAAAACTTGGGCATTTGAATGCGAAATGGATACCCTCACAAAACTCGCTGTTTAATTTAGTACTTATTTTATGCCCACGCCATAGCTTGTGCTAGCTGGCGCGGTTTCGACGAGATTTTTTATCTCGCCTTTCTGGCAACCCGACGACTGATAAAGATTGTGATTAAAAACGAGTCAACCGAACCGTATCAAGTTAGTTCCACTTTGTAAGCAGATCAGAGCAGTGATAAAGCTCGATAGGGAATTTTGTATCCTGTGAAAAAGTTATATGTAGAGAAATAAAATACTTACCTGTTTGTACATACTCACCTGGAAGTTGCTGGAATTCGGCATTCGTGCGCTGCTGTTTGTCTCCCTCGCTGTTCACCATCCTGCTGCTGCTGAAGAACCTGGAAAGAAAAACGTTTTACTTACCTGCGTCGTCTGCTGCTTCTGCTGCTACGGAGTGAGCTGTAAAAAATAACACAACGTAGGACTACATTGGTAAGCGCCAACACTCGCAATTAGTTGAAACCATAGCTGTGTTTACTCGCGAATTTGATTGTTTGTTCGATACTTTATTTCTTTTATGCGACATTTGAATAAACTGTTCTTGATCGCTGCTCGTATCGGACACCTGGCATCTTTCAAGAATCGAAATGCGATTTTTAAGAAATGAGATTGTACCATGATAATTCGGAAGCGACCCATGTTCCATTGTTGATTCCCATGCTCGTTTGCTCTCTTTGTCTAGAGCGCTAGTAAGGATGTGTACGACAACCAGTTCGGACACTCCTGAGAATTCCTGACCCAGAAATTTCAAATTTCCGACATGACCCACACATGTATCAACAAGCTTCCGTAATTCGCAATGATCCTCTTTAAATAATTTTGTTATACTTAACAGACCAACAATATGCATATCAATCATGCGTCTCTTATCCTAGAACCTCTCTCTTAAAATTTCCCATGCGCGATCATAATTGCCATCAGCAATTGTTTTCGCATCAATCAAACCGGCAGCATCCCCAATCAATGCTTTCTCCAAATGATAGAGCTTGATTCGTGATGGTTCATTTGACTTGTCCACCACATCTTGGAACATAATCTTGAACTTTTCCCACTGCTCGTATTTCCCATCAAAAGTAGGTGTTCGATGAACGAATGCAGAGCCATCTGTATGAAATGATCGACATTGTTTGCAAGAAAATTTATTACCTTC
Organism: Toxorhynchites rutilus septentrionalis; assembly: GCF_029784135.1. Lineage (NCBI taxonomy): Eukaryota > Metazoa > Arthropoda > Insecta > Diptera > Culicidae > Toxorhynchites > Toxorhynchites rutilus. Next base: position 230,974,014 of record NC_073746.1, read on the forward strand.
AAGCTACAAAAAACATGACAAAATCAATCGAAGTAACCAGAAAATTAAAATTTTCACTTCCCCAACCAACATCTATAAAAGGCTGTTGAATCGTATGCGGGGTCTCTTTTTACCGCTCGGTTTTCTGAGACAAACCAGCCCAGGAGGCTGAAAGTCTCAAAAATAAAGAAAAAAAAAGGTTCTCAAATGGGGATCAACACTAGGGTAGGAGCCTGCCCGTTGGTCTCAAATGTTCCTATCTCACGCCTCCACGAAGATCATATGACGACATTTTTAGATCGGGCGTAAACTGGAAACACACACCTGGTCTTGGATCCGAGAACGGGTGTCGAAAGTGGCTAAGTGAGGGGGTGCGAGCGAGTCAGAGCGCTATATCTCTCCCGGGGAAGGCCTCCCGGGTCATGGAGGCCTTGCCAACCCGCTGTCTCCAGGCAAAGGAGATACACCCAGAAAATGGAGCTACGTTCACGAAGAATACTTAGAATGCGATCGCCCGAGGAGGGTCCCCGAACTGGAGCTGGTCCTGGAACGAGAGTAAGAGCGAGCGGCCAGCGGCTGGAGGGCGAGGTGCAAGAGCGGGTCACCAGCCGGGTTCAACCCGAAAAGCTACCGCCACATGGAAACAGCAGCCATCGACATCACCCAAGAAACGCTGCGCCTACGAGGCGTGTTGTGACTGCCAGACGGCAGTCGTCCACACTCGTGGGTACCACTAGGCGCCCTCGAATACTAACAATGTTCGAGGAAGCGTATCCAGAGTTCGTCGGGAGGCTTGATCAGAACGCGATGAACGCGAGGCGTAGAGCGATAGTACGCAACAACATGCTCTCCCAAACGCAAATCGACGAGATCAAGCAGCAGGAGCAGAGAGAAATAAGCTCCAGGAACAACAGAGCAAGCGATGTGTCGAGACGAAGTTCAGTACGGCTGAGCAATTCATTCGCGAGTGGGGCACGCGAATCAGCACCAGTGGAGGCCACAGTACAACAACCCCCTGAGCCGGAAGACCCACAGCCAGATCAACAACTACTGCGCGATCTGGTCTTCCACTACGACGAGGCGATCTCACAGTTCCGCGACACAGACCCATTGTCGCGCCCCAGGATCCCGAAGTTCCAGCATTCCCGCAGGCTGACAAGTGCAGTAAAGCTGATGAACGAGCACGTTCTTCCGCTGCACTTGGTTGATGCTGAGAACATGGAGGAGCAGCAACTGAAAGTTTACTGCGCTGCTGTGGCGACCGCCAAAAGTTTAGGATACCGTATTAGGCCAAGAGGCGGACTGCTCCAACATCTCCGTGAAAGGCGTGAGCCTCCATGGCGAAGGAGATGGGAGCAACGGATCCTAAACAAGCGCGCCGCAATTGGAAGACTGATGGCGTACAAAAGAGGCAGCAGATCGGCGAAATTATGTCGCCAAGTTGCTGTGATCGTGCGGCCTACTGAACTTCGCCAGCTGGGAGCTCACCAGCTGACGGAAAAACTCGACATACTGGTACAGCAATTGAGCGTCCTTACAAAACGACTGAAACGTTACTCTGACCCTGCAAAGCGCCAGGAACAAAATCGGATGTTCAGAGATAACGAGAAAGCGTTCTACGACCACATTAGCGACGAGAAGTCCGACTACCGCGAAGGTTTGCCAGATATTAGCGATGTGACGAACTTCTGGGCTGGTATTTGGGAGACCCCAGTAGAACATCGCGACGGTCAAATGTGGTTAAGACGGGAGGAGGAGAGTTGTGGTGAAATTGGAGAGACTCACTGCGAACAGCATCACATCATCGCAGAAGAGCAGAAAGGATGCAGGAAAAATACGCATGGCTGCAAAGACCAGGCCATCATCGACGCAGCCATAGTCGGCCAGGCGGTATATAACCAGCGGAACCAAAGTATGGCCTACATCGATTACAGAAAGGCTTATGACTCCATACCTCACTCGTTTCTTGTCCGGGTATTGGAGCTCTACAAAATTGATCCCGTCGTCGTTAGGTTCCTGCAGCATGCGATGAGGCAGTGGAGTACGTCTCTGCACCTCAGTGATGGGGAAAATGTGTTGCAGTCTAGAACGCTGCAGATAAAGAGGGGGATATTCCAAGGCGACTCTTTCAGCCCGCTTTGGTTTTGTCTGGCACTGAACCCCCTCAGTAGGACGCTCAATAGAAACGGTCATGGCTATAAAATAAGGTATGGCGACGGCGCCCACGAAGAAGTGACCCATACCTTCTACATGGATGATCTCAAGGTCTACGCTGATTCACGTCAGCGTCTAGGTGTAGCTATCCGGGTTGTCGAAGACATAAGCAGGGACATCTGCATGGAGTTCGGCCTCGACAAGTGCCGCTGTGTCCATCTGCTAAAGGGGCAGCTTACCGAATCCGGAGGTTACGAGGTCTATGACGGCGAGTTCATAAGAGACATGGTTCGTGGCGAATCCTATAAATATCTTGGATTCCGACAGCTCACCGGGATTCGCCACTCCGACATCAAGACGGAGCTGCGAGACAAGTTCTTGAGTCGAGTGAACTGTGTCCTGAGGACTTTCCTCAACGCGGGGAACAAGGTACACGCGATCAACACATTCGCGGTTCCCCTGCTGACCTTCAGTTTTGGTGTAGTCAAATGGAGCAAAACTGACCTAGAGGACCTTGAGAGGAGGATGAGGAAAGCATTTAAAGAGGCCGGAATGCACCATCCTCAATCGGCACTGGAGAGAGTTTCACTGCCACGCAAAGAAGGGGGACTTGGAATAGTCGACATATCTGCACTGTGTGTTGCCCAGGTACGACAACTGCGCGAGTACTTCGCAGAATGCGCCAACCAAAACGCGCTATACCGGGCTGTCTGCGCCGCCGACAGAGGATACAGCGCTCTGCACTTGGCGCAAGCGGAGTACCAACTCAACTGCAATCTGCAGACAGTGGAAGAGAAGATTGCAGCTTGGAAGCAGAAGTCAGTGCATGGTGCCCACCCCCATCAACTGGACCGGCCACACGTCGACAAGGCCGCATCTAATCTGTGGCTAACGCGTGGTGAACTCTCTTCAGTAGTAGAAGCCGACATGATAGCCATCCAGGACAGGATAATGCCGACGAGAAACTGCAGGCGGTACGTCTGGCATCAAGACGTTGATGACATTTGCCGGATGTGCCATCAACCAGGTGAAAACATAGAGCACATTATGGGAGGCTGTCCCGTTTTGGCCAACGCAGCCTACACCGAGCGCCACAACAACGTGGCCCGTATTGTTCATCGACAACTGGCGCTCCAATGTGCTCTACTGGAAGACAACGTACCAAACTACCGGTACCTGCCTGCACCTGTCCTGGAAAATGGCCGTTTCAAGCTGTACTGGGATCGCACTGTTCTGACCGACCTCTCGATCCACCACAACCGCCCAGATATAATGGTTTACGACAAGAGCGACCGCAAAGTCACCATCATCGATGTCGCTATTCCACTGAACCAGAATCTGGAGGAGACCCACGGTCGCAAAATCTGCAAGTACCGACCATTGGCCGTGGAGCTCAAGGAACTGTGGGGGCTAAGGGAGGTCCCAAAAATTGTTCCAGTCGTTCTCTCTGGAACTGGAATTGTCCCGAAGACACTTCTGGAAGCGCTAAAGGTGTTGAATATGGAGAAGGAATTGGCCGGCATCCAAAAGTCGGTCATCCTTAGCACCTGCGCGATTGTCCGACAATTTCTCGGTCAGGACTGAAACAGCACGAGCATGCAGATACGTGCATTCCGCAGAGCCTAGTCCCCCTTTGGCATTCAGAAGCCCGGGGGCAGGTGAAAATTCTGGCTAGGTTCGCCTAGTTAAGAAGTGAGATAAGTCTGCCAAAAAAAAACCGCTCGGTTTTGACCGATGAAGACCAGCTGCTCGAAGTTCAGTGAAAAATAATTCGTGAAATAGTTTTATTGAAATACTCTGTGAATTGTTAAATGGTGAAATTATGGAGAAATAAAAATAGTTATACTTACCTGCAATGAAATACAAATAGAATAAACATGTGTATACTTACCTGAATCGAAGAACTCTTATCTATCGCGTCGCCGTTCCGGAGAGTGTTACCTGGGAGAAAACTCACCACAGGTACTGCGTATTTTCCTGAAGATTGCTGCCCAGTGATCCTGCTCTTCTTTGCTATCGACAGTAGGGATGGTACGAGGACACGATTGTTGCACAATCAACGGCTGTTGAGTTGCAAGTTGATTAGCGGTAGGACGATTTTCAGGCGTGGCAATATTCTCGAGCCATGTCTCGAGATGAATGGACACATTGTCATATAGCGTTTCGAACTCAACGTACTTACAGTCTTGTTCCTCTTTCTGATCAGGCGCTACCACCGCCACGATCCGTTCGTGGTAGTTGTGAAATTCGCTGTATGCAGTATCAAGTTTTCTCATATAGACCTTTACCTGCGCCGGCGTTAGCTGAGTTTGTTCCTCTTCCGCTCTCTCCAGCCTGTTGTATAAGCGGGTGATTTTCCTTTTGCTAATCCTCGAAGATTAGACAGCGCGTTGTACTCCTTGCGGCTCCTGGATTGTGATCGCTGCCACCGGCAGCTCCACTGTCATTTTAGTAGACGTTCGCTGCATTTTATAGCACTTAAAATCACTTTTACTCCAAATAGTTTTTGTTGCACATTAAATGTCTTCGTACATTTTCCAATGTCCAATGTCTTTTTTTAATAATCCAATTGCACTTTTTTTCCAATTTACAAGCACTTTTACCAATCTTTTTGCAGTTCACTTTTCCAATTTTGTTTGCTACCAACCAGCCAATCCACTCACTCAAATCCAGGGCACAGTTTGTTGCCAAATCGTTGACCAAAATCCAAACGCCATCCATATGTCATCTGGCCTCCATCCAGTTCGAAGGACCAAAATGTTGTTTCACCAAGCAGTGGACTGTATTCTGCGATCCTGTTTGTGCGTGTTCGATCCAAACTTTTCCACAGCCACTCATGCGGCTGACACGCAAGGTCAACGAACGTGCAATTCTCCACCAAAGTAGCAGTTATGCTACTTAGGAGAGAGTGCGTTTCCATGGAATGATTCCGAGCGGCCCAGTGCCGCGTGCAATGCGAGGTATGGAAAATTCCATACCACTTTGGTCCTGTTAGGGACCAATCCAAAACACAAAACTGTACCACGGGCCGAATAAGGGATTAACTAGTTAATAGCAAATTAATGTACTTATTCCTTTTTACACATTTTATTTGTACACAAATTTACAAGATTTATTATGAACACTTTCTTTTCAGATTCTAAACGTTTAGCAGATTAAAATTCCTTCTTTCCAAAGCGGCTGTTGAAATTGGACCCAAGTCTCTTTCTCTGCACTCTCCCCACGGGTGGGGCGAATGTTGGTGTTTATGTCCTCGCGATCGTCCTTTCGTTGCGTTCCTTCCTCCACCATCCTGTTGGTCGTACTTTCAGTGCGCTGCGCTGAACGGTGGACTGAACAGAATGAGTTTTCAAAACAACAACTTTTTCATGTTTTCTTTGAAACATTACTAATGTTTACCTCTAATCATTTTTATGTGTAAATTATCATGATTAACACGTTATTCAAACTTTTTTTCTATTTAAAAACATGTCAAGAACGTGTCAAACGCGAGAATCCACACACAAAAATGTTACGAGTAAAACATTATTTTTTAGGAGTCTCCCTACCAACATGCCATATATTTCGAAAACTCTAAAAGATTGAAAGTTGACGTCTTCAGCAAAAGTTCACATTTTAATAAGATCTAAAACTTTGTCGAGTACACTATATCGCTACCTTGACTTTAAACAAAATTAGAATTAGTTGTAATTTCATCAAGAAAACAAATGAAAAAATATTATGAAAAAACGTTTTTCCTGAAAAAGCGCTCATCTTCAATTGTTTCAGTGATTTGTTGGAAATTGAAAGAACTATTTAAATATTTTTTTGAGAAATAAAAAAAAACTTTTCATAGAAATTTTTTTTTTTTGAAGATATCAAGTATGAGAATTTCCTCAAATGACCAATACCTCCACAGTCACAATGTGTCATTGCAATCTGAGATGTTGCTGCCAATGGCCAGTCGAGTTAATATGAAATTCGTCAATATTAAAAAAAATATCTCTAAATAATCCTACTCATTTGTTTTCATACATTACTGTTTAAAGTTTAAAGACTATTTTATGTTTGGTTACGAAAAAAAACAAATTATATCATGTATATTTTTGAGGTAAATACTCAAAAATAATTTTTTTACTGTTTTAGGGGCCACAATGATATTTTTTTTTATTAAATCGTTTATTTTTACAGGCTCAGTTACATAAGTTTACAGGAGCCAAACTCCTGACTGTATTGTTACAAGTATATATAAACATTTTTCCTTATTTCTAATGTTAATGGTGTAGAAAACCGATTACTCGCGGTCTAAAGGGTGTGTCACATCAAATTGCATCACGGAAAAAACACTGTAGAAATTTAATTTTTAGGAATTATATCTTCAGCTTATAATCAGATAATCAGATAAGAGTGTATAGATCACGTTGGCCATGCTTCACTGTCAATTATTCGTAAATTTGGAAAAAATGTCGTCGAACGAAAAAGAGCGTCGTGAATTAATCCTGTGCACTCATTTTGAGAATCCGGAGTTGTCACATCGGGACATCGGTAAGATGCTGGGAATCGTCCAATCCACGGTCAGCAGAGTACTAAAACGATACTTCGAGAACCTAACCATCGACCGGAAGGTGAAGAACGACAAAAATGGATGCTCCGTCAGTGAAGAAGATCACAAGCGCGTAGTTAAGCAGTTTAGACGTGATCCGAGAAGTTCGGTCCGGGATGTCGCCAATAAACTGAATTTGTCAAGTTCATTCGTCCAGCGGACCAAGCAGCGAGAGGGCCTGCGTACATACAAGGTTCAGAAGGCTCCTAACCGCGACGAAAGGCAAAACATGGTGGGGAAGACGCGAGCCCGGAAGCTGTACACCGAAATGCTGACGAAGCCGCATTGCCTGGTAATGGACGACGAAACCTACGTCAAAGCGGACTTTCGTCAGCTGCCGGACCTGTTGTTCTTCTCCGCAGAGGACAAATTCAGCGTTCCGGAGGAGATTCGCAAGCAGAAACTATCAAAGTTTGCCAAAAAGTACATGGTGTGGCAAGCGATCTGCTCTTGCGGAAAGCGGAGCGCCCCCTTCGTGATGACCGGCACGGTAAACGGGCAGGTTTACCTTAAGGAGTGCCTACAGAAGCGCTTACTACCACTATTGAAGCAGCACGAGAGCCCGACCATCTTCTGGCCGGATCTCGCTTCGTGCCACTATTCAAAGGACGTGTTGGAGTGGTACGAAGCCAACGGGGTCACCTTCGTGCCAAAGGAAATGAACCCGCCCAACACGCCGGAGCTTCGCTCAATAGAGAAATATTGGGCGATTATGAAGCAGGCCCTCCGGAAGAACCCAAAAGTTGTCAAATCGGAGGCGGACTTCTAGAGAAAATGGATTTCTGTTCAAAAAAACGACAACCTGACGTTGTACAGAACCTTATGGACGGGGTAAAGAGGAAGGTGCGAGCATACGGGCTTGGGCTCGAAGTATGAATAAAAAGAAAATGCCAAAAGTTGTTTAATAGTTTTTATTTTACTGTCTAAAATTTTCAAAAGGATCGGTCTACTGGGCGAATTTCTACAGCGTTTTTTCCGTGATGCAATTTGATGTGACACACCCTTTACTCGAGTTTAGAAGGGTGACATATTTTCTTCAGGAAAAGGAAGGGATAAAAGGATATGTTGACAATGTTCACTCTCACATTCACACTCACATTCATTACACTCAATTCTTAAGCCTATCTTATATCTAATATGTATTTACATTTCACCTTATTCTATTGTTAATAAGAAGGGATTTGATTTCTCGCGAAGGAAAAGGAAAAGGAGAATATAAGGATATAAGGACAATCACACATGAAGATCGATAACTTTTAGGAAGACATATATTTGGGACATGTAATCAAGGTCTAAACCAGCCAACACATCTCTCACCGGCACATTGGGCTGCCTTCTTCTAGCCCGAAGAGAGTTTTCTAAATTCGATCTGGCAACAAGATACTCCTCGCACGACCAAACAACGTGTTCGATGTCGTGGTAACCTTGGCCATAGACACAGATATTTCTGTCGGCAAGATCAAAACTAAAGAGTAGCGCGTTTAACGAACAGTGATTGGACATGAGTCGGGAGAAGGTGCGAATAAAGTCCCGACTCAAGTCCAGACTTTTGAACCATGGTTTAAGGCTAACCTTAGGGATAATTGAGTGGAGCCACCGGCCCAATTCATCTTCGTTCCATTTGCGTTGCCAGTTAACGATGGTATTTTTACGAACTAAAGAATAAAATTCATTGAAGGCGATTTGACGCTGATAAATTTCGCCTTCAATTGCACCTACCTTTGCTAATGAGTCAGCCCTCTCATTACCCGGAATTGAGCAATGTGAAGGGACCCAGACAAAGGTAATGACATAACAGCGTCTGGTTAAAGCACTCAAAATTTCTCGTATTCTCTCAAGGAAGTACGGCGAGTGCTTTTCCGGCCTCACTGAACGGATAGCTTCGATAGAGCTAAGACTATCCGTTACAATGTAATAGTGTTCAACAGGTCGTGAGGCGACGCTGTCCAGCGCCCAGTGTATTGCTGCCAATTCAGCAATATATACTGAGCAAGGATACTGAAGACTGTGTGAGGTGCTAAAAAATACGTTGAACACTCCAAATCCTATGGACTCATTCATAGAGGACCCATCAGTAAAGTACATATTATCACAATTGATAGCCCATACTTTGCATTGAAGATCGTAGGAACGATCCCCGATAGAAGGTAATCTGGAATATCATGGATTTTCTCCTTCATGAACAGATCAAAATGTTCATTGGGAATATACGAAGAAGGATCAACCTGCATGGAGATGAATTCATGATATGAGCTCATAAATCCAGAATGAAAATTTAGCTCGCTCAGTTGCTCAAAATTTCCGATCACCAATGGGTTCATAACCTTACACCGGATGAGGAACCGAAGAGATAATAAATTGAAGCGATCTTTTAGTGGGAGTACGCCTGCCAAAACCTCGAGGCTCATGGCATACATCCCAACGCAATACGGAGACAAAGATACTGAATTCGCTCGAGTTTAATGAGGTGTGTTTTGGCAGCTGATTGAAAACAGAAACTGCCATACTCCATCACTGAGAGAATAGTTGTTCGATACAACATTATAAGATCTTCGGGATGGGCTCCCCACCAGGTGCCGGTAATTGTACGGAGAAAGTTTATTCTTTGTTGACATTTTTTACTCAGATACCTAATATGGGCCCCCAAGTACATTTGGAGTCGAACCAGACCCCAAGATACTTGAATGACATAGCATGAGTGATCGGTTTACCCAAAAGTTGAAGCTTTGGTTTTGCTGGTCTATGCTTCCTAGAAAAAACCACCATCTCTGTTTTCTCCGTGGAGAATTCGTTCCCTAGCCCAATGGCCCAGGTTGAAAAATTGTTCAAAGTATCTTGTAAGGATCCTTGCAGGTCGGATTAAGCCATTTGAATTTCTGAAGAAAGCAACGCAAGACAATCATTCGTCCCCTTGCCCCTGCGGAACCCATATTGTGTATCTGAGAGTAGGCCATTCGTTTCAACCCATCGATCAAGGCGAAACAAGATCATTTTCTCCAACAATTTCCGTATACAAGACAGCATTGCTATTGGGCGGTACGAATTGAAGTCGGACGCGGGCCTTCCGGGCACAATGATATTGTAGAATTATTTAATCGCTGTGTGACCCAGTTCATGAATGGTATCGATGGAAAATTGCTTACTAATATAGGATTATTATACATTATTCCCTAACTAACATACGAAAGCCAGAAATATGCAACTTCTTCAGCACGCCTTCAAAAGTAAAACGTTTTCCAACTACAACATCATGAGCTACTAGGGGGTTTTTCTGAGAGTCAAGTCGGTATAAATGACATTTTTCCCTTCGGAGTTTTATGACAATTCTCACCCAATTCTAAGAGTCGAGCGACTCGGAAGTATAATGGGAAATGAAAAGAATTCATTGCACCTAGCATTTTTTTAATTACGCCGATTCTAAGAATACAAACACGTGCGCAAATTGACTGTCACATCGTGAAGCGACTCTCGGAATAGACCCCTACATTTATCATAGCCCATCGAGAGCGAATAGACTGGAAAAAATCAACAAAATACAAAGAGATGATGCGTTAAATGATGCAGCGGACCTCATTTTGAGAGAAAAGCTTCGGCCTTCAAGAAAGCATCGCTTAAATGTGTTGAATATGTCCATATTGTTTACGAATATCACACGAGCAGAGCTGTATGACACCCTCGCTGCAAAAAAGGCCTTTGTTTAGTAATCTGCTAAAACGGTGCCATTCTTGTTTGTTTGCATAGGACTCGTGGCATATTGAATCAATCTTTCCAAAACAAACTGGCCCAGATATCATTCTTTGTCATCATCAGCACGTCTCAAGGGCAACTTGGAGCAATGTTTGTTGAGGTCAGCGTTTTATCGGGCAATTGTTTGTCAATTAGACCCGATATTTCCCAAAAAAAAAGTGCGGCCGTCAGAATTGCTTTGTTTTTTCTTCCTCAGGCGAAAAATTGCTTGTGTCATTCTCGGAAGTTATTTTTCCATCCAACTGTACTGCGATCGACATTTTACTTCTATTTTCCTGAGGCTGTAAACGGCGACAGAGTGGAAATAATGTATGTAAACACAACCCGTGAAGGATTGATGACTAATCGCATTCCCATTCGCCCGCAGAGTGAAAATGAGAAAAAATTTAAATCATTGCAGGAAAAATTCCATTATCGCTTGGCTTACCCAGCACTCACCACAAGTGGGCACAAATGATGGGTGGTTTCAAAATCAGGTTAATTTCCCATTTTCTTTCCATTAACACGAGAAAACGAGTTTCTTCGTTTTTCTTTCTATCAAAAAAGCACTAATGGTTGCCGGAGGTGTAAGACCGCTGAGCAGAGTAGAATGAGACACCATTTCAGAGGAATCATCATTCAGACGGAAAGAAAAGGTTTGAATCTGACCAGCCCGATGAGATGTCTTGCTCTTGTGGTGGTACATGGCAAGATGAAATCACAGCACCAACTCTGGACCAATGGGATGAAGTGCTTGGCAACGTAATTTACAGTCTCAAAGCTGCTGTGAAAGTTTGAACCACGCTTGCGGGTACGGTAATGACTTTCCTTCTGTTAGTCTTAGCAATTCCTGAAAGAAATTGTATGCTTAATCGTTTTCTCAAAATGTAAGGATATTGCTGGAGGACAAACATAGTAGCCATAGAAGAAACTTGAAAATTGTAAAAGAGTAGAGCTTGCGAAAGGTTTTTTTCCTGTTCTTTATGCTTGTACCAAGACATGATTTAATTTGAGTGTATTTATCACTGGAGAAACTGAAATTTCAAAAATCCACCACAATATTAGTGAATTGCGGAGCAAAGGTGCGCACCTAACTGTTGTCGTCCAATCACTTTTGAAAGAAAAGCAGTCTGCTTACCAAATAGTGACTAAATATATTACCTTCGAAACGTTATACAAGAATTTTTCAAGTTTTGTTGGAAGCTGGACAAGTACCTTTTTTAAAACAAAATGGTAAATGTGAAGTTTTGCCCCATAGTGGGGCAAAAATCGCACTCATTTAATTGAACTTTTAAAATAATTTACAGTAGTTACAAAAAACAATGCTTTATCATATGCTTATGTAGGCTTATGTAGGTTATGGTAGGTTATGGTAGCAAAGGATGTATGAAAAAAAATAATTATTGAACTCAACCCTTTCATTACGGCAGTGTGCTCTGCCAAAGTGCTACCCCTGTACGGAGCCCAGCGCCGAAAAGTGTGCATATCGCGCTGGTGTGATCGAAGAGCAGTATGAATTTCATGTCGTCTAAAGACGACGCTCGTACACACAGGACATCGCGCGGATGTCGTCTATAGACGACGCTCGTAACGAAAGGGTTAAAGAACCGACCATATACATTGTGTTTATTGGCCCAAAAAAATGACCTATGCAAAATTTCAGCTCAATCGGACATGATTTAGGGGTGGCTCAAAGCGCTCAAATTTGGAAAAAAAAATGTTGGCCCAAAATCGACCTTCTTGGGACTTACCTTGAGTGGCAATGAAAGTATGGAAACAAAATAATCATCGAATTTAAAGAACCGACCATGTAGCGTAAGACGGGGTGAGTTGGACATACGGGGTGAATTGAACCGCTCCTTTATCTCAAAAAGTACAGCTCAACTTAGATGTTTTATAATGTCATCTCCCTTTATTGTTGAACCGTATGTATGGAGGAAAATGGTACCATGAACAAAGAAAGCACTCTTATTGTAAAAAATGTAAGTCTTTTGATCGTGGTTTTAAGGTTTTTTTTTCCGTTGATTAAATTAACTTTTCATGTATTTCGCAGTAAAGTTCTGTTCGCCTACAGAAGAGGAACCATTTCATGCAGCGAAACTGAATAACAATAAATGAAATGAATTGTATTTAAATTTTTGCATGCTGTGTGGGTGATATGTTCATGTTTCTGTGGGGTGAATTGGTCACACGGTATGAGACTTTTCTTTGATCTAATTGGTTCCAGATGCCGCAGTATTGCAAAAAAAAGGATGAACAGACAACGTTAGAAGAAGGAAATTTTATTTCAACGGTAAAATGCTGATGCGAACTTTTGCTCCATAGTCACTGCGAACCTTTACCCCACAGAAGATTTTTAAGTATGCGATTGGACCAGTGAACGTGCGATTAGTAAGAAAACGTGGATGTGATAACGAAAAATAAATTTTGGGCAGGACGAAGTTTGCCGGGTCAGCTAGTATGTAATAAAATGAAGGAGATTAATTTTGGACATCAAAATTCGATGCGGGGTGATTTGGCCCAGTGTGTGTTCCATCGAAAAAAAACATACAGGTCGGACTCGACTATATATTATCGCAATTTCACTTTCAACGTTAATTTTCGAATCCAATACATAATCGATTCACAAAAAAGGTATTTTTCTATTAATGTTTGACATTCATACATTAATGAAAAGACTGTTTTTTTGAGATTCGATTATGTATAGGATTTGAAAATAATTGTTGAAAAAAATGGTCGACTATATATAATCGAGTCCGACCTGTACTTATGTTTATGTAAAGTAATTTGGGATAATATTACAATCAATAACAGTGTTCTGGGATCGATATCAGATGTCTTGGCCAGATTCCAGACCAGAGAAATTGTATTGAGACTATTTCGAATTCTGCATGGATCTTTTCACTGTTGTTCGAGCATTTATGAACACTTCGTATGCTTGGTCAAAGAAAATCCGTCTTTGATGGCCTGCGTTGCTCTTTTAAGATCCTTTCTGTCCCAACGTTGTCTGTCCATCCTTTTTTGTAATTCAGCGACATCTGGAATCAATCAGATCAAAGAAAAACTTCAAACCTGTAGGACCAATTCACCCCACAAAAACGTGTCCATGTCACCCCACACAACATGCAAAAATTAAAATGCACTTAATTTCATTTATTGTTATCCAACTTACAGTTTCGCTGCATCAAATTGTTCCTCTTTTGTAGGCGAACAGAACTTTACTGCACGATACACGAAAAGTTTGTTCAATCGGTGAAAAAACATTAAAAACTACGATCGAAAAACTCTCATTTTCTCACAATCAAAGAGCTTGGTGTGTGCATGCTAGCGTTTCTCTCCACCTGTTAAATTTTACCAACGTTTTTTTACGTTAGGTACGTACGGTTCAACAATAGAAGGAGATGACATTATAAAAAAAATCTATGATGAGCAGTACTTTTTGAGATAAAGGGATGGTCCAAATCACTCCAAATTACCCTATAGCTGAGCTAGAATGTGCATCCGCAGTGGATCAATTCTGTTTTGATAAAACCTGTCGGAACATGTTGGAACATTCATTAGCATCCAAAGAGAATAGTCAGTCGACAACTTGAAGAAACCAGAGAAAGATACCACGAAAAAAAAAGTGTTTCAAAAGTCAAATGAACGGCAAAGCACTACTATGGACTCACTGTGCAGAAAATGAATTGTGTCTTAACAATATAAATGTTGAATCTTCTTCTTATTGAATGGCGTTAACGTTCCCTGTGGAACCTTTGCCGTCTCAACGTATGCGTTACTAGTGTCATTTATTAATACTTAGTTGAGATTCCTTAAGCCAAATAACACGCCTTGAATGTATTCCGAGGGGCAAGCTCTTGAATACGCGTGACCACAGTGCAAGTCGAAGAAAATTTCTTTGACGAAAAATCCCCCGACCAGAACAGGAATCGAACCCGAACACCCGGCAAATGTTGAATATAGCACTTATTTTATGCCCACGCCATAGCTTGTGCTAGCGGGCGCGGTTTAAACGAGATTTTTATCTCGCTTCTCTGGCAGCCCGATTTGTACAACTGATCACGATTGTGGTTAATACCAAGTCAACCGAACCGTATCAAATCAGTTCCATTTCGTGTGCAAAACAGGCAAGTATACTACAGTCGACTTTTTCTATGTGTTTATATGTAAAATCAAAAACTTCATTTCGTGTTACCTGTAAAAAAGATTCATAAAAAGAAATACAACAAAGTGACTTACCTTACTTACCAGGAGTTCGCTACAATCTGCCGATGGTTCGCTGCTGCTTGTCTTCCTCGCTGTTCGCCATCGCTGCTGAAGAATGTTAAATGTTACTCGGGTGACAAGTTTTGGTAAAAAATCCTCACATGAAAAGGGGTTTATAAGAAAGGAAGGAAGGTCTTGTATTATAGAGACTTTAAACTTTTGCAGTTCATTCGTCTCTAGCCTTGAGAAAGGCCCTTTGAAAACTCTATTCTATTCTACTCCAGCGCTACCACCTCCGCCCTCTTGCCTTGAGAAAGGCACTCGATCCCTCGCCGTCCAGCCCGTCCAGCAACGATGTTGTCCAGTCGGTGTCCACACAAAGAATGATTTATAAGGTTAAAGCTCCTCATCTTATACCATCACACATCGGAAGACGTCTGAGTTTTACCAAAGCTCGCATGAACCAAAGAGTGTTTCCAACAGAATACATTTTGCTATGTACCATAACGGAAAGTTCTTCAATGTATAGGTTCACTAACGAAGACAAGTTCAATTAGGATGGTTCTGATGGTTTCAACGAATACTGGGGTGATTTACGGAAGAAGGAACAGTATTTTTAATCAGGAATTTTGGTGGAAGCTCGTGCATGGTTATCCGGGATTCTGTGCAACCGGAAAGCTCAAGATAGCTTTCACATCATTCAAGGATTACATATATGATCTGGAATCCTCTCTCCTACCGTTTTTGCGTGGATATCGTCATAAAAAATTCATATATTATTTCATATTCATATCAGCAAGAAAACTAATCAATGGATTAGGGACCAAAAACTTGATTTTTTGGACTGGGCGGCTCGCTCTCCAGATATGAATCCTGTTGAAAATCTTCGGAGGATCCTTGTACGCAAAATTCTACACTGAGGAAAAACGGTACACCACAATAGAAGAGCGCAATTTTGCAAACTTTTTCGCAATTTCGGAAACATGGGAACAATATCGAGAAAATCGTTCAGCAGCGTTTGATAAATAGTATTCCAACACGAATTTTCCAGGGTTTTAGCCGAAATGGCAAGGTTGCCATAACTGACATGTAAATCAGTCGATCGTTTTTGAATTTTTCATTGATAATACTTATGAATTTTGAAATGGTTTTATAGAAACTGGATAGCTTAAATTATCATATTTAACCACAATAAATAAACAAGCAACTCTCTTGAACGAAATTGACGTTAAATATACTTTATTCTAAGCATTCAACAATGTATGAATGTATCTAGTTGAAATGTGTACTGTTTGTGTTGCAACGAAATAGAATCAGGGTGGTCTTATAGAAGTGGGACAGAGTTTAGGATTACATTGGTAAGCACCAACAACATGTTTTTACATCATTCGGGTGTATATACCAAGTTTCATAGATTATATTTTTTATTTTATTTTTTTAGCCGCCGCATGATTAGAATCATGCGGAGTAGCTTGTTTTATCTAATTAAGAAGAACAAAGTAGAAACTACACATTATCAACTTACAGCAAGCTCATGGGAAATTATTGGTAGTTTTACAAAAGTAATAAGTTTTCATCTAGTTTCCTTGTTGTTTTTTTTATCTCATTTATTTAATTATTAGGCTCATTAGCATTTTAGCTGTAACAGAGCCGGGTTTTAATCGTGTACATGTACATATGTTTATGTTTCTATAAATTGTAAATTACACAGTAGTTAGTAGTAGCCATTTAGGCGTTAAGTATTCTGTTCCATTACATTATGGTAAATCACACAGTAGTAGCCATTTAGGCGTAAGGGTATTCTTTCTGTTCTTCCATTGTTCAGCAGACCGGACAGCGAAGACAGTTGATATTGATCATTGTTGAGTTATTTATAGAACAGCAGCCCGATGTGTCTTGCAGAGCAGAGCATTGTATCGATGAATCGATCTCATTTCGACCGTGGATCGATTTCCATCGCTGATGATGGTTGCGTGGACGTAGTTATTCTATAACAACACAAAGATGGTCAATTGAGGGCCCTGAGTTTGAACTCACGATCGATCGCTTGGTAAGCGAAGATCCTTGTTGTTAAGCAGCATTATTTTGTTTTTTTTTCTTAATGTTTCACGCCTGATCAACACAATGAATATAATGAAATTAGTCTTATGAACATGAACAATTATGATATTCCATTATATATGTTTCGCTTTTATCGAATTCGTCCGACGAAAATCGTTGTCCACGCAATTAATTCCTGACGCTTTGGATGACTGAATAAATTTAAAGCGACACTCAGTGTTTTCAAGGTTCCAAATATAAATAGTGGCCATCGTCTACTACCTTCTTAACAACTGAATTTGATCAGTCATGGTTCGTCACTGTCGAGGTACAACCGTCATGGAGATAACTCTACATCATTTCAATTGCCGAGAAAAATCGAGGCTGAGAGTTGCCATTGGTAGGATACCATAAAAACCAACAGACCACTCATACTCTATTACAGTCTTTCCAATTAACGGCTGAGAAGGAGCTTGTTCGCCATTACAGTTCCCTGGCAGGCGAAATATGTCATCATAGAATTCTGTACAAACGTGTACTTCTGGGTATGATGTAGACGTGGAGTGGCTCTGGAATTTAAATGAAACACAATTGCATGTTGTTTGCTTGCAGTACACGAATGTGACATACAAACTTGTGAGATTTTGCTTAGGTTGGAATCTGCTATCAATCTCTTGTTCGCTGTAAATAACTATACCATTTCAGGCTACTTCCGATTATACTAACGAACACACTTGAAATCATTAAAAAATTACTTACTTTTAAACTCTTCACTTCCAAAATGTTATTTAAATTCACAAGTTTAGATGATTCACTACTATATCCTGCACTAAATTTTATCATCTTTCAAATGAAAACAACAGAATTACGTATCGCACTTTTTGGTGTAGAGCTAGTTTGAGGCAACAAAATCCGAAACAAAAAAATCTATAACTCTATTATTGTTGAAATTCAAACATATGCGTAGAAGGATTTTTTGCATCAAATATGATTGCATATCACCTCCTGAGAGATTCTGGATAATGGAATTCATGCGAAAAAGGTGTTTTCTGACTTTAAGGGGATGAATCAAAAATTAAATTCTTCTTTTATATTCGAAAAAACGAAACGAAAAATTTATGCATAAAAAACGAATCAATTTTTTTTGCTCGATTATTGTACAGGATTCGATTATGTTCAGTGTAAAGAAATCCGAGACTCTATAGAATCGAGTCCGCACTGTATTATAATCACGATTCAGTACTTTCTATTCAACTATGTGCTGATGAAAAAACAATATTTGAGCTTCCGAAAGTGAAGTTAGAATGAAGATAGAGTATAATCCTGAACTAATTCATGACGAAAAGGTATATTGTGCGGAGTGCTCTCTTCTGCGGAGAATTATAATTTGCTCTCAGTGTTCATCTTATTGCTCCTACAGAATATTCTCTTGAGTTACTCACAATTCGGTCACACGCTTCGTCTCAAGCGGTATCCATCGAAACGACGGCACGCTCCACGTGCTCGACTGCATCCCGCGGCATGTTTAGCTCTCAATGATGTGATATTGACACTGGTGGCGACAGAGATGCCTCCCACCATAGTTGTGTGCTGCAATGAGTTAATGAATGAGGACACAGACTCAGTGAACATCATCCGCTGGTATTCCCGGAAGGACACGTACAACGTGGCTGCTCAAAATGTGTAGAAGTAGTTTGCGTATGGAAGCATTGCAGCTGATGTTTTACAGAGGTAATGAAACGGAAATTGTTAGGCAACATGAGGAGCGTTGGAGTACTTTTTTACCGTCTTTCATAAGTTTTCTGCCCCCCGGTAGAAGGTGGTAAGAATCTCATTCTTGGTGACTTTTGTATTCATGCATATTTCGTCGCGAAATGAAGGAGACATATGTATAGTCGAGCTTATGGCCAGTAAGCACAGTTTCAATTACAAAAAACCCCATGGTTTTGATGAATGAATACAGTTCTTTTATGTTTTCTATATACCAGTTTAACAATAGTTGGAGGGTATCGAAAAAATGTCCGAATAAAAAAAAAACAGCAATACAACTAATTTATCACACCGAAAACAGAACAAGATACTCCAAAAATATCAGTGCTTGCGCGTACCAAAAAACTAAAATTAATAATGTACAATATTTCGCCACGGGCTCTGTTGCAGCAATGTTCGCATCGTCCATTGAAGCTCGCCGAAAAGTGGCTACTTCCAGCTTTTTTTATAAATATTCAATTATATCTATATCCTTTATAGTTCTCACTTTTCGCCAGTTAGAAACGAAACTATGGGGTGGCAATTTATTCTAGCATGATGTCATGGTTTCATTGTTGAAAATTATACGTGAAATGAAGAATCCTCATAAAGTGATATCATATTACATATTTTCTCGGAAAGAGCCATTTTAGAGGTTTTGAATTCCATAACATTTGTAACTTTTCCATTGGCAAGAAAAATAACAGGAAAATCTACGTCAGCACGTTGTCGAGCTCTTGCCGACGCTTGCCGTTGCATAGAATCTGGAATCAACACCCTACAAAGGGTGAATTCCTGTGCGCAGGTAGGTTCTTTTGAATGTCATGGTCATGGTCTCGGAATAAAGTATAGAAAATGAAATGAGAGAGCAAAATGGAAGTGGTAAATGTGTTAGGATGAAAATGACTGTGTACAAAAATAGTTGACTATTGAATCGTATATAAAAACAGTTTGTTATTTATTTTCCAACTTTAGACAAACTGCAGGATCTGTGAGTGAGTACCATTCAATTATTCACAAGGAATCTCATAGCTAACTTTGACACAGTGTTATCAGAATGTTAACTATTCAGGTACAGATTTATGGGAATCTTTTTGCTAAATACACCTGATTAGAAACCCCTCTAAAACTGATGGCACAAATGACAGCCAATTTTGCTGCAAAAGGTTTGAATTTATATAAAAATGACTGTTCACGCCACATTCGACACCTTCGTCATGATTCCAGACACCAGATCATGATTCCAGATTTTTTATCCCAATCATGTGTCTAGTTAACAGATATTGGATTACAAATAAGAGTTGTAGATGCAGATTCCGGATAACGACTTCGAATTCATATTCTGTATCTTATATTCAAGTTATAGATTTCAGATTTTTTTTATACGTATCCTAATTATACCCAAAATAAATTTTTAGCAGATGTTTTGGCATCTCGATTTATTACGTTAAATGAGCCTAAAAATAGTTTGCTCCCGTGACCGAGTGGTTAGCGGTCGGGAGTTCGGGTTCAATTCCCGTTCTGGCCGGGAGATTTTTTATCAAAGAAATTTCTTTCGACTTGCACTGTGGTCTCGCTTATTCTTGAGCTTGCCAATCCAGAATACATTCAAAGCGTATTATTCGCCATAGAAATCTCGACTAAGTCTTCTTCTTCTTGAATGGCGTTAACGTTCCCTGTGGAACTTTTGCCGTCTCAACGTATGCATTAACTAGCGTCATTTATTAATACTTAGATGAGATTTCTTAAGCCAAATAACACGCCTTGAATGTATTCCGAGGGGCAAGCTCTTGAATACGCGTGACCACAGTGCAAGTCGAAGGAAATTCCTTTGACGAAAAATCCTCCGGCCAGAACGGGAATCGAACCCGAACACCCGGCATGATAATGTGAGACGCTAACCACTCGGTCACGGGTGCACAACTCGACTAAGTACAACTAATAAAATTGACGCAAGTAATACATATGTTGAGAAGGCAAAAAAGATCCACTGGGAACGTTAGTGCCATCCAAGTAAAAGAGTCTCTAAGTAACAGAAAATGAACAACTCCAAATACTTGTATAGCATTTGTATAATATATATGGTACTGCAATATAAGATAATATGAGCAAGCGAAATAATATACGCATTACAAATAAGCTCCCAATAAAATATTTCGCGTACTTTTCCACATACACGGCCTAAACCAAGAAAGATATATATTCAGTTTATGTTCTCCTTTTTACTCTTAGAAAACGCTCTCCAACATCATTTTATGCTCCCGTGGCCGAGTGGTTAGCGTCATAACTAACATGCCGGGTGTTCGGGTTCGATTCCCGTTCTGGTCGGGGGAATTTTTCGTCAAATAAATTTCCTCCGACTTGCATTGTGATCACGCGTATTCTAGAGCTTGCCACTCAGAATGCATTCAAGGCGTGTTATTTGGCATAGAAATCTCAACTAAGTACTAATAAAAATGACGCAAGTAATACTACGTTGAGACGGCGAAGTTCCTCTAGGAACGTTAGTGCCATTGAAGAAGAAGAAGAACATCATTTTATAATGAGGTGTAATATTATCACACATTTATACAACAGCACTAGTAGCTACATGGATGGCGTGGTCGATTGAAACAACTTTGCATTCCAGCCGGTCATTTCCAACGTTGTCATCGTATGGTCTTTTTTTTTGTGCATTCCCAAAAAACTTGAATTATTTGTTCATTTGATGCTTCAGGACACGAAAAGGCATATTTTCTACCGAAAATGAAACGCTTTCTGGCAACGCTAGTTTGGGTGTACCTTTGGTTATGCAAAAATCGAAACAATATACCAAGTGCAGCGATACTGATTATTTCAGCGATTTACAATATTTGTAGTGCAGCGAAAAAAAAACTGTTTTTTATATAATGGTTCAGCGAAAAAAAAAGAAAAATTTGAATTTTTCATCAAATACACCATTTATTTTATTGAAAAAAAACTGCATGATCTTACACAGTAGATCCTAAATAGTATGTTTACAGTGAAAAACTTTTCAACTTGTTGAATTTCCAACGAATTTAAACAGAATTTCCGGCCGTCGCCAAATTAATATCGTACTTTTTTAGCAGCCCAAAAAAAATTGGAGTATTGCCAGATACCTTTAGAAGGGTAAGTAAAATATTAAAATAATATTCCAAGTGCAGCGAAAAGAATATTTTTTTGTTGGTGGCAATATAGTTGTCAGTACCCGTAAAAGGGTTAAGTGGGATACGATTTAAAGCACACGCGAGAGTCGTTTAAAAAGTTAAACTATTTAATTGCTTGACAAACTTTTGCTTGATAAACTTTTTATTTTTCAACATATTCTCCTTTTATGCTTATGCAACTCTTCCAATGCCAGTCATGATCCCTTCCGAATGATAGGATGTGTACAAATCTGAAAAAATAAACATTCGTTTCTGCAATCACTTCCTCCTTTGAATAAAATCTTTTTCCCGTCAGCCATTTCATCAAATTGGTGAACAAATAGAAGTCCGAGGGAGTCAAGTCTGGAGAATAGGAAGGACGTGAAACAAATAGGGAATTCTATTTCCATTATTAAATAATAAAAAACAAAACGTTATCAGTTATCAGTTATCAGGAGCATTATTGGCGTGTTTCATACCTAGAGTGGGGTGTGATTAAAAGTTGGCCTAATACGACGTATTTCATTTCGAATGTGTGTACATGAGAATGATCACTCTATTTTTATTTTGTTTGGCTGCTTGCTCTTCAGTTCTCAAAATGAAGTCCAAGCTGTTGAAAAGCAACGCCTTAAAAATTTTGCTCGTGCCACGCGAAAATCCAAGCGAATAAGCACGCTCTGAAACACAGATGAAATGTTTGGTTGTCAGCGCCGTGCTTACGCCCAGTTTTAAGCCGAGTTTTACGCTGAAATTTGCGCAGTATTTCTATACTATGTGTGTGTGTTTGTCTGCGTGTGTATAAAATGAGACGCGTATCACACAAGTGAGAAGAAATGTTTAGCATCTGAGTTCTGCGCCGGGTACATTTTGCGCTGTCGTGCTTATAAATTTTGTGCTCTTCGCACCAAGAGAGAATACGAGTTTTCTTTGAGCGCACGCTGATGAAAATTAAACTCAAGCGCAGCGTTGCGTTTGTTTTCTGAAGACTGACCATGATGTCGCAAACATGCTGGCAACCATTCATCGAGCTAATTACGAGTGCGATGAGCTTGCAAGGATTTTCAGTAAGCTCCCATGGGAACGAAACATGAACGATAGCTTTCAAAAATTCACTGATAAGAATTAGAATTTTCAAATGAATTCATGTTTTGTAACAAATATGTATACATATCAATCACTATACAGGCTTAATCGTGCAGTTCATATGAAAATTAATGAAGTAACTGCACATGACGTTTTTGTTAAACATGTGCTTCGTAAATTCGAGTTGAAGCGAAAATTGGAAGCAGAATGACACAATTTTTTGCATCATCTCACGGAATAGCGAGAATCCATTTCAGAGTTAAACACCGCATTACAATAAATAATAATATATTTTTCTAATACCCGCTGCATAGCTAAAAAAAGATTGAAACGAACAGCGAAATATCTCTAAATCATAAAAGCACAAAAGATCACATTAAACAAACATGACGGTGATTCGAAATCTCAAAGGGATGGTTATCAGAAACATATCCATTCCAAGAACCAGGGACAAAGGTAAACGATGATTTACACCATATTTCAAAGAGCTTGTGAAGAATAGCAATCCTTTTCATGCAGTGAGAATAGAATGGCTTCACGCCGGCTGAACAAGGTTTCGTTCAGGTTGACAAAATAATAAAAGCAAAGATAATGTTTCTGTTTCTGCTCTGTGAGTTTCTCACCCCCAGATTTCGAATCCGGGCAAGCGATGGGATAGCAAACATGCTTTTCGAATTGGAATCTGCAAGGTTGCTCAAATTTTTTTCATCTTTTTTGTCAATCTACAAATACATTTGCATAACTGAATGGTTACAACTTTGGTTATTTTGCTTTCGATATTATGGGATATTTTATGTATATATGTGAGTAAAAATCGATATTTTCTAAATTGACCCTTCGATCAAGTTAACATTTACATTTGCGAAAAAAAACATAACTGTCATTAAATCGTTGCGAGAAGAAACAACAACAAAAACGACAATCGTATATTTTCCAGGCACACATGTTGAAAATATGTCTGATTTCCACCCATCACAAAGACTTATCTCCTTTCTGTCCCATTCTTCCGCTTTTCCCGGAAGTGAATTCATGAATATCTGAGCAAAGTTGAAACGTTACTGATTTAGATTCTGGAAGCACGTGACACATGTTGTTTGTATGGTAAACGAGCGGGAAAAAAATCCCACGTAAGTGGCGTAACGCGTTTCTCCATAAGTTCGGTATATTTTCACAAACAAATTTTTTTCTTCAATGTTATTGGTAAAACGAACCAGAAAAACAACACAGACACACGCACAGGAGATGGAAGATTTATCTGCGTGAAAAGATTGGAACGTTTTGAAAACATATTTCGCTCTTTTGTTGTTTGTTTGGATTCAACAAGCAACTCGCACTCGATTCCCTCGTTTACCATGTCTTCAGCCAGTGCTATCTCGTCGCAATCTTCAAACAATTTCTCGACAAGGGAAGCAACACAAAAAAGAATCTCGCTTGAAAAAATCATGGATTCCAGACTACACTCTATTTCCCTGCTAACCGAATGGACGGGATCAATCGGAATGGTTATGGAAATGGGAATTGTAAACTGGGAATAGATGCCATCGTGTCTTTTCTCATATTTATATTTTTTCAACGAAAGGATGCTCCACCCTAAATACCAGGGGATGCGTCAGATTCCCTCGTATTTGATATTTCCGTAACAGGAATGGTGTTGTGAGGTATATTTTGATTTTGATATCTAAAATCAACTTTGTTTTAAAAGACAAGATCACACAAAATTAAGTTTAATTATTTTTAGTTTAAATATTCAAATCGATATTACTTGATGAGACAATGGATGTTCGAGTTATTGGAAAATCAAACTTGGATCTGCTTTTACTATCGCTAGCGAGGAGAACGGATGTTTATTCGATTTTGGGCAATTTGGGAGAGTATAAGCAATTGTCACCGGAAATGACGCAACGTAAATGAAGAAAACACTCAAATGCAGAAATAGAAGTGCATCCGGAAACGAACTTATCCGATTCCAGCAAGACGACAGAAAAACAGCATTGACATCGTTGGCAAAAACTCCAACTTATCCTTCCGCCTCCAGTTCAGCTCGATCGAGAGACTTTTTTTTTTAAATAATTGAATGTAAACAAAGTACAGCTTGCAATACGAGAGAATATGCCACCCATCCAAAGATTAAACATTATTGCGCCAGAAGCGTTTCTTGCTGAAGACACTGTGAACTTATATTTTGTGAATTTAAATCGATAATGAGAGACGGCATTTCCAGCCCTCCTAGAGGAACTAAGTTTTCTTCTAGTAACAAATGAAATAGATTCATTTTCAGAAAAAAAACACTAATGTGGTTAACAGAAGCTGTAACAGTTTACAGAATGAGACTTTGGTGCTCATTTATCTAATTAAGTATTCAGAAACATGTTTCTAGGATAAAACTAAAAGCATCCCATAACGAAGCTTAGCCCACATAAAAGCTCATAAGGATATCCTGAAAGCACAGCATATCGAAAATGTTATACATGCGACACCACCACGGATGTTTTTTCCGGGTTATAAATTACCATAAAGTTACATTTTCAGGAAAGTTACGTACCATAAAGTTTATAAAAATTCATTCATGTCGAATCGAACATAACACTCATTGATTGAGTTGATTTTTCGGACAGTAGTTTCGTTTTTCCCCATTAGAGGAATGCTTTGCTCACGGCAAGCTTCACAATTCAACAGCATCGTTTGATAAAGGGTGTGTTACATCAAATTGCATCACGAAAAAAACGCTGTAGAAATTTAATTTTTAGGAATTATATTTTCAGCTTTCGTTTATAATCAGATAAGAGTGTATAGATCACGTTGGCCATGCTTCACTGTCAATTTTTCGTAAATTTGGAAAAATATCGTCGAACGAAAAAGAGCGTCGTGAATTAATCCTGCGCACTCATTTCGAGAATCTGGAGTTGTCACATCGGGACATCGGTAAGATGCTGGGAATCGTCCAATCCACGGTCAGCAGAGTACTAAAACGATACTTCGAGAACCTAACCATCGACCGGAAGGTGAAGAACGGCAAAAATGGATGCTCCGTCAGTGAAAAAGATCACAAGTGCGTAGTTAAGCAGTTTAGACGTGATCCGAGAAGTTCGGTCCGGGATGTCGCCAATAAGCTGAATTTGTCAAGTTAATTCGTCCAGCGGACCAAGCAGCGGGAGGGCCTGCGTACATACAAGGTTCAGAAGGCTCCTAACCGCGACGAAAGGTAAAACATGGTGGGGAAGACGCGAGCCCGGAAGCTGTACACCGAAATGCTGACGAAGCCGCATTGCCTGGTAATGGACGACGAAACCTACGTCAAAGCGGACTTTCGTCAGCTGCCGGGCCTGTTGTTCTTCTCCGCAGAGGACAAATTCAGCGTTCCGGAGGAGATTCGCAAGCAGAAACTATCCAAGTTTGCCAAAAAGTACATGGTGTGGCAAGCGATCTGCTCTTGCGGAAAGCGAAGCGCCCCCTTCGTGATGACCGGCACGGTAAACGGGCAGGTTTACCTTAAGGAGTGCCTACAGAAGCGCTTACTACCACTATTGAAGCAGCACGAGGGCCCGACCATCTTCTGGCCGGATCTCGCTTCGTGCCACTATTCAAAGGACGTATTGGAGTGGTACGAAGCCAACGGGGTCACCTTCGTGCCAAAGGAAATGAACCCGCCCAACGTGCCGGAGCTTCGCCCAATAGAGAAATATTGGGCGATTATGAAGCAGGCCCTCCGGAAGAACCAAAAAGTTGTCAAATCGGAGGCGGACTTCAAGAGAAAATGGATTTCTGTTCAAAAAAAACTACAACCTGACGTTGTACAGAACCTTATGGACGGGGTAAAGAGGAAGGTGCGAGCATACGGGCTTGGGCTCGAAGATGAATAAAAAGAAAATTTGATGATGATGATGATGATGATGATGATGGTTCCACCTCATGCCCCTACAATGGTTTGAGCTTGACGATGGATCATTAACATAATATTAAGACACACATGAAAACCTTACACATGAAAACCAGTATATCAAATGAAACGGACTGGTTTTATTCCAGACATAAATTGACTATTAGGAGAACATCGAAGAAATAGAAGAAAACTGAAAAAAAAATTATCCCAAGGCATGTCAAGCAAATTTCCAACCGTGGAAGATCCTTGACCGATCGGGAATTGAACCCAATGTCTTGAAGTTTTCACTAGAGGCTTACTCTGAGATCTGCCACAGCACAGAAAAAACCTCTTTATAACCATCTGCTAATACGATAGCTTACGAGTATTCCGTCGGGGCTATCCCAAGTTCGAATTCGGTTTCCACGATTCGGCAATGGCCGGCGTCGTTATTGACCATTTAAAGCTCGAATTTAAAGCTAGTCCCAAGCGTCATTCTATGTGTTCTTTGTGCAATTTGGTTGGTTCAGGTCAATC
Source organism: Toxorhynchites rutilus septentrionalis (assembly GCF_029784135.1). Classification (NCBI taxonomy): domain Eukaryota; kingdom Metazoa; phylum Arthropoda; class Insecta; order Diptera; family Culicidae; genus Toxorhynchites; species Toxorhynchites rutilus. The sequence continues at coordinate 231,001,075 of NC_073746.1, forward strand.
ACGGAGAGCAACTACGAATTGTACCGTCTACCCAAGCTCAAGCTCGATAACTACTCCTAGATATTTCATTCCTTTAACCCGTTCATCTGTTTCACCATCAATTTCAAAATGACTATCGAATCTGGAGTTTGATGAAGAAATGAGCATGAATTTAGTCTTACTAACATTCTGTTTCAATTGTTTAAATTCCAACCACCGAGTGAGAGAATGGAGATCTTCGTTTCATCTAACTTATTAGACGCGATGAACATATATATATATATATATGGATTTCTGTCTGTCTGTCTGATTCTTATGGACTCGGAAATTACTGAACCGACCAACATTAAAATTGGTATGTAGGGGTTTTTGGGGCCGGGGAAGGTTTTCGTGATAGTTTGAGAACCCACCCCCCTCTCTAAGCGGAGCTGCCATACAAATGAAACACAAATTTCTACATTACTCAGGAAATAATCAAGTAAATGAAACCAAATTTGGCATATTGAGGTTTTAGTGTGCAATAAATGTTCTACGGTGGTTAGATACTCCTCCCTCTTCTCTAAGAGGGGCTTCCATACAAATGGAACACAAATTTCGGCATTACTCGAGAATTATTCAAGCAAATGAAACCAAATTGGGCATCTGGAGGTTTTAGGGTGCAATAATTATTTTTATGATGGTTAGACTCTCCACCCCCTCCTCCCTCCATAAGGGAGGGCTGCTATACAAATGAAACACAAATTTCTGAACTACTCGAGAATTAATCACACAAACAAAACCAAATTTGGCATTTGGAGGTTTTAGGATGCAATCAATATTTCTATGGTGGTTAAATACTCCTCCCGCTCTCTAAGGGTGGGCTGTCATACAAATGAAACACAAATTTTTGCATAACTCGAAAACTAATCAAGCAAATGGAGCCACATTTGGCATGTGAAGGTTTTACGGGGCACGAAACGTTTCTATGGTGAATACACTCCTCCCCCTCTCTAAGAGGGGCTGCCATACAAACGAAACACAAACTTCTGCATAACTCGAGAACTAATCAAGCACAATTTGGGATGTGAGGGTTTTTGGGTATGAGAAATGTTTCTATAATGGTATGACACCCCACCCTACTCTGGAATGGAGAGGGGATCCCATAAAAATATTACACATATTTCAACCAAAAACATTCCAACAAAACATGGCAATTGAAAATTTTCGGAAAACTCTGAAGGAAAAAGGGAAAATTCGGAAAATAAATTCCCATATGTTCTACAATTACATAGTGATAAGTGTTGTTAGTCCATTTGATGTTTGCGCTAGCGGAATTGATCTTTGTTGGAAACTAAAAATGGATTTTAATGTGATGAAACGCACTCCTATATCTTCTTCTATCTATCCCAATATAAAAGTATCGCCGAATGTGTTGATAAGAGCAGAACTCGAGGTAGGAATTGTCCGATTTAGGGCTGTCTTTATTCTATCATATTTTCTGTATAAAACATTTATTCCATGTAACGGAGAAATATGTTATTTGCAAGAGGTTGAAAAATATTGAACGAGCATTGTGTCCGAAAATAATCTGATAGTATAATGATGATTTTTGTTAGAAGTACTAGGAATTTTATAGTAAAAGGTAAATTCAACGGGGTCGATTTGAAGATGAATCAATGAACAGTTCTGCGATTGGACCCATGAATTTGCTCATAGTAAGAAATCGTGAATGTTCGAAGGTATTGACAACAAAAAACAAATTTTTGGCGGGATTAAGTTTGCCGGGTCAGCTAGTAATCTATATAAATAAAAATGTAAGGTAAAATCTGTTGGTAAGCGGAAAACCCGAAGAAGGGATGGTCCGATTTTAGTCTTCTTTATTTTGTTGTATTCGTCTCTACCCGTAGATCAATATAGTAGAGAGAAAAACCGGAAAATTTTCGGATAACTCAGAAGGAAGGTCGGAAAATCGAATTCCCATACGTTCGAAAATTACATCATATTAAGCGTTGTTAATCCATCCGATATTTGCGCTATCGAAATTGATCTTTGCTCGTAAGTGGAAATGGATTTTCAGGCGAAATAACGCATTTCCATATCTTATATCTATAAATAAAAATAAAAATGTAAGGCCAAATGTGTTGGTAAGTGCAAAACTCGAGGAAGGAATGGTTCAATTTAAGTCATCTATATTTCGTTGTATTCGTCTCTTCCCGTAGATCAATATAGCGGAGAGAAAAATCGGAAAATTCGGAAAATTGAATTCCCATATGTTCTACAATTAGCTAAGCGTTGTTAGCCTATTTGATGTTGGCGCTAACGAAACTGATTTTTGTTTGAAAGTGGAAAAGGATTTTCAGACGGAATAACGCATTCCTATATTTTCTATTTATATAAACAAAAATGGAAGGCCAAATGTGTTGATGTGCCCTAAACCCGAGGAAGGAATGGTCCGTCTCTTCCCGTAGATCAATATAGCGGAGAGAAAAATCGGAAAATTCGGAAAATTGAATTCCCATATGTTCTACAATTAGCTAAGCGTTGTTAGCCTATTTGATGTTGGCGCTAACGAAACTGATTTTTGTTTGAAAGTGGAAAAGGATTTTCAGACGGAATAACGCATTCCTATATTTTCTATTTATATAAACAAAAATGGAAGGCCAAATGTGTTGGTGTGCCCTAAACCCGAGGAAGGAATGGTCCGATTTGAGCCGTCTTCATTTTGCAATGTTCTCTTTATCAAACATGTTTTCCATGCAACGGAGGAACATGTTGTTTCCAAATGCTTGAAGAATCTTGAACGAGAATTGTGTCTGAAAATAATTTTATATTATAAGGACGAATTTTTGTAGAAGTACTAGACAATTTATAGTAAAAGGAAATTATAAAGGGTCAAAGGGTAATCAATCAATGAAGAGTTAAGTGATTGGACTCACTAACGTTCACTTAATGAGAAAACGTGGATGTTTGAAAGTATTCAAATCAAAAAATCTATTTTGGGCGGGACGAAGTTCGTCGGGTCAGCTCACCACATTTAGAAAGTGTTCCATCAAAGCTGCACTCTTTTGACGCAGTGATTTCTTAACAAGCTAGTCTTTTTGTAACATATTCTTCAATAATATTTGATGAATTGAAAGCGAGCAAACTCTTTTTACAAAACTTTATCAATGAATTTTGTTTATTCGGCTGGTCGATGGGAAAAATGAACTACTTTATAGCAGCACACAGCCAAGTAGCCTTGGTACACAATATTATTTCTAGCTTGCAACCGCCAACTGCATAAAAATATCGTTGGTCCAATCATTGAACTGATATGGCCAGATGCAGCCATTTTCATGATTGGCAAATCTAGATTCAAATGCAGGAACCATGAGCAGTACGAAAGCATCATAATGAAAAAAAGCTTTTTTTGTAGAGCAGGTTCGCTGGGAAACTACAAGCATTGATCGGAGTTATAGGTACGATATGATATATTATCATGCGTTAATTTGTGAGAGTATTGAAGTATTGAAAAGTGAGGTAAATTATTTCCGCTATCACCAATTAAAATATGTTTTACATCTCGAAGAGAAGAACAGAAACTATTGCTAACAAAATTATACATTCTACAACTGAATACCACTAAACCATGACAACGAGTCCGCTGCTAAATTTAGTCCATTAACAACCAAGCTGTAAAAAATATGTTTCTAACGAAAGTTATTGGTGTAATTTAGGTTATTGGCGCCCTAGAAAAGTACATATTTTTGCATTTTAATAGGTTTTGTTGTTTGTTATATATTAGGTTGGGGAAAAAGTTATCCATTAATTTCTCGATAGCTGGCTTTTGTGATCAATATCTCGCGTAGTATCGATTACACAATTTCAGGTATAGGCTTGTTGCAAAGGTGACAAGGTGACACTTTTTTGCTGTTTTTTGTTTGTTCCATTCAGTTGTGAGTTACAGGATGTTAACAATAGAGGTCAACAAAGAGAAAATTCGGTACATTTTACACTTTAGCTTTTATAAATGCGAAAATGCAAGCCATGCCGCTGAAATTGCGATTGGTGTGTATGGTGTCGATACTGCAACAGTAAAATACGTGCAACCTAATTTATTTTAATTTTTTTTTTATTTGTTCTTTAAATTTTTTTCAAATTTTTATTTTAGTGCAATATACTAAATTGAGATCATTACTGTCAACAAATGGACCGTTTGAAGCTAACGATTGACCAGAAACGTTCAAAACTGGCTAATGGAAGAGCTTTTGTTATCAATCAGATAACAGATTTCCGAAAGCTTGATTGGGATGTTTTTATACATCCACCATATAAGCTATCATTTGATGCCAAGGCCATGAAATATTATTAAAGTTGCTGTTCGATTTTTCAAACGCTTGGCCTAATATGGGTTAAACAACTTTTTGCCGCTTTTTTATTTGTCAATGTTTTTTTTATATTTCGTATATAATTTGTAAATATTGTTTCAAATTGAACTTATGATATCCATTCATATTTAACATAAAATTTAACGCATTCACATCGACGTGGCCGTTATTATTTGCAAGTTCTATTCTTTAAAATTCGGTCGAAACATGCATAAAAGTTCCGTGTAGGTGAGAAAGTAACCCGTTGCTATTCCCTTTGCTCTCCCACCTCCTCTTCTACATTAAAGCAAAAACAGTACCTGGGCCAGAAAGTGCAAGTTGTTTTGGCTTGGTTAGTGCCGCGAGCAATGTCGCTCTTTGATAGTTATAGAATAGAAGCAATTTAAGTGCAAACATACTAACGACGAGCTCATCAATAGGATTGCCGTGTGAAACATATACGAATTGAGAGGTAATCAAACTTGCAACGGTGCAACAGTGACAGACATTTGAAATTGTGAAATAAGCATCTGAATTGCGGATTTCATGTTTTTGATCGATTTTCTGTTAGTTCACAATATGAGCAGTATGCGATTTTCATTGACATCAAGCAATATATTGTTTGCTTTCAAGTTGTGCGTATTATTCTTAAACATAGTTGAAAATGTCGTGATTTCTTATACTCCATGCTGCGAGGTGGAAACTCAATCTCCGGTTCTAAGTTTGACCTGCATCACCAACTAAAAAAAAGTTATATTGTTTCCACCAACATTCTCCACATATTGTTGCCAAAATGCGAAGAACTTCTATCAGCTACTAACAGCTCAACACATCTCAAAACCAGCGGCCAGAAATTGGCGAACGATGTAGAAAGAGAACAACTTTGACATTTCGCAAATGTTTGCACACTTGTTGTTTCTAAATAACAAGCACAGAATAATCCGTTGACTAAAGGGGGAGGGGGGTTTAGGGGTAAGTTTAGAGAGTGGCAATCAGCCTCAGGTGCCACAATGCGATGTAAAAGCGTTGATAGAACGTGAGTTATCAAACATTCTACTATTCAAATGCAGCTTTCGAAAATAACGATTTGCAAAAGTGTTACATCACTAATCATATCAATGATTTGACAGTGACTTGTCGTAACTACATTTATAGCTCTGGGTGGATAATTGTAAATAGTAAATAGCGACATCCTCTGTCCGAAACCAAATGTTTCTAGAGAGGGAACCGTTGACATATTTCGTCGACTTGTAACTGATTTATTTAACATAAGCTTAGAACCATCAAATTTTGAGGACATGCTGAGAAGAGATAATGGTGATAATCATTTATCCGGAATAAAAGTGTTAGAGCGGCTTAGAAAATTTAAGAAAAGCATAAAAAATATCATGGGCATGAAATCATCGAAGAAAAAACAATAATCTCAATGTACTCATTATGTGCAGAAATCTTGTATAGGATTTTTTAATAGGAAAAATGAAAGTATGTATGTATAGTGGCCTTTTTCCTGCTCCCTTCATTCCATCGTTTTGGCGCCATTTTCTGTTTTTAGTGATTCCAAATATTATCCAATGTTATTTCAGACGGCAAAAAATTACAACGCCTTATGGTCTGCTCACCAAATCAAGCTTTTTAAAATGAATCTACCTGTTGCCTGTAGTACACAGCATGCCGTTATTTGAAAAAGTCGAACCGACCTGGAAATGATGGTCGGTTACCGAACCCCTTTTTTGGCTTCGAAATTATTTAAGATGTTCACTCGGGTGCTTACCATGGAATGGCTCAGCGGGAGGCGCTCACTAACGGGGAAGTGCATTCGATTGTGCTATTAGACGCCTTTTTATTAACTCCCGTCGGCCTCCGGCGGTGTATACGTTTCAAAGCATTTATTTGCGTCTGGGTGTATATGTGCATGTGGGCTTTCCTCTGCGTGGGCGTTTGTGTTTACGTGTTGAGCGGTGAACGTTGAGCGTTGAGTGTTGGCATTGCATTCGTTTCCGTTTACGTTTGTACATGTGCTTTTTCACTACCGTTATTTCGCTCTAACACGATCTTCATCACTCTTTCTTTGTCTAACTCCACTCCACTAACTCCATTTCCGGTTTTTCGGGCCGTCTTCAAATAACCGAAAGGCACCACGGCACGGCTGAAAGGCACGTTTTCAGAATGGCATTAGAATACAATATTCGACTTCTGCGGTCTTTTTACCCAATACCCATATCAAGCTATACTATTCATTTCAATTCTGAAGTCGCAAAATAACATGAATTTTATGTGATGGATGGCCGTTATAATTTCGGGGGTCGGGTCAGGGCTACCTTCCCCTTGAGAAAACAACCTAGTCCAGGTTAATCAAATTCAAGACTTGTTTCACATAAACTGGATGATGACCATAAATTATATCGCATTGATCGAGACATCACGCTGGCGAAAACCTATTAAAAGCTTCGGATTGTGAGACATGATGATCTTAATTCGAACCAAATAGGTATAAACGGTCTGAGTGCTGAATGACGGTCAACAGATGAAGCAAATCCAAAAACATCGCCTTCACGACTTCAAAAGTAAAATAGAATAATCGCTTAGGTTGAGTACTATTTTCGTGTACTGAATTGTTTGTTAGTATTTTGTTTGTTAGTAATTAGTTTGTCAGTATATCTTCGTAAAATTGAATGTTTTCAATAGGAAAATATACCTTCACATTGGGTATCTATATTATAACTAAAAGAAAAAAAAGGGGGAAGAAAGCTCACTGCTCACCACGAACCGCTTATTCCTATCGGTATGTGGACATTAGGGAGGAAATGGATGTATGGAAAAAAAATTATTATCGAATTTCAAAAACCGACCATGTACAATTTGTTTATTGGCCCAAAAAATACCTGTACAAAGTTTCAGCTGATTTATTTTCTCAAAATTTTGATTTTTTGGCTACTCAGGCTAGGTCTCAAAAGGTCGATTTTCGACCACAATATTTTTTCTCGAGATAACACCAGATCTCGACGTTTCATGCATTTTTAAGACATTTGGCATCGAAAAAAAAACGATTTTCCAAATATCTTAACTTTGAGAGCTTTGAGGCACCCCTAAATCATGTCCGATTGAGCTGAAATTTTGCACAGGTCATTTTTTGTTCCAATAAACAAAATGTACATGGTTAGTTTTTGAAATTTGACATCATCATTTTCGCTGGAGTGAATATTACATTCTGTCAAATATATACCGACAAGTTGTAGCTTTAAAACTTCCTGCTGAATAGTTTTCTTTATTTAAATTTTGTTTTAAGTTGATACTACTGTCAGTGATATTAATGTAAATTTTGAGCGCAATCTGTCATTCAATTTGATAACAGCGTCATAAGAACAAGTTATCCTTTTTTGGCTCGGCATAGGGGAGATGGGGGTAAGACGGACATGTTAAGGAAAACTTCAATTGTGTCTTTGGAAACTCATGTTTTCAAAAATTTAAAAGCAGTTTCATACAGTTCAATATACAGATTTTCGGAATAACTGGCCATTGTTTTATAAAATTTTGTATTTTTCCATGTTTTTTACTGAAATTAAAACAAGCCGAAGAGTACAACATTTTTATCGGTGCGGGTATAATGGATATGTAGTGGGGGGGATATGGACAGGTTCATAATATACGAAGCGTAGAGGTTTATCGCTCGCGAGAGGAATAATTTCGCTCTCTCTCAGTGTTTGTGCGTCCAGTAACTAAAATAGAACAAAAAGAGAAATCAATATGAAAAAGAGTTCAATATTCTTCCCTTCACTTTCCATAATGCATTGGATGTGACTGTCCATTTCACCCCCCAGTGCAATTATTTCAATAATTTAAATTTATCACTTACAAATGAATTTACTTTTCCATACATACCTAATATCGCGTCTCTGTCAACTCACAAACCGAAATATAACCATCAGCGAATTCAATTTTGCAATTAAACCACACAAAATGCTTAATATCGAAGACGCAAAAATTACATCCACACGCGGAATCATGTTCGATTTTCGGTTTTTGTTTCTCTATTCCACTTTTGATCAGTATTCATTGTCATAGGATGGTTTAAATATTATAGAATAGCATGTAGAAGGGTTTCCCATCAACAGAAATTTGAAATTCATAATGCAACTATACAAATCAACCACCTGTCCATCATACCCCCACTGTCCGTCTTACTCCCCTACATAATTCTATTGATCAAAGATATTGTGTGAAATTTTGTGTTTTAAGCCTTTGTGTTGTAAACAATATTTCTTATGCCGAAGAGATGAAAATGTTGTGGAATACATTTGGTGACTCAACCATGTCGAAAACACGGGTGTATGAATGATATACGGCATGCAATGACGGCCAAGAAGAGATAAACGATTCGCCACACCAAGAACGACCTTCCACCTCTGCAACTGATGAAAACATCGACAAAATAAAAAGGAATGGCGCTCTGAAATCGTCATTTGGGTTTGAGAAAGCTAGCCCGTGAGTTAAAAATCTCTCACTTGACAGTTCGTCATATTTTGGTTGATGTTATGGGCATGAGAAAAGTTGCAGCACGACTAGTGCCAAAAGAGCTCAATTTTCTTTAAAAAACCATCGCAATCAAGTGGCTCAAAGAATAAAGGGTATTTCAATAAGGACGCTACAAAAGTAGACCGATAGGGACAGCAAACGACGCCATATTTTTTCCCGCTCTTTTGACATTTCACTTCAGTAAAGTTTGCCATTTCATAAAGGAAACATATACGATCCAACAACGAGTCGAGATTATTAAAATTTACTACCGAAATTCATCGTTGTGAATCCTGTCTACAGCGCCAAAAAATGTCTTCGCCCAGAGAGGTATCTGAGCAAAGTTCTAGTAGAGATTAGGATAGACTGGCTCATTGAATGGTGAGATGATGAGATCGAATATAGTCAAGATGTTGACCTATACTGATCGGAGAGTTTATTGCAACTGACCGAGCTCTGAACATTTCGTGCCCTATTTATATGATTGACCCATAGTCCTTTGAATAGTCTATAGCAATTGTTTCTTTGGTCGGGTTCCTTCTCGAAAGTTCGCAATAAACAATTACGCGTTGTATAGCGGGTTCGTTTCCATCCGTTCCCGTTATATGACAGTTGGGTTATTATTGTTTATTTGTTGTGATTGTTTATACGTTGTTTTGTCATGCTGTTGTTTTGTGTTTTGTGATCCGTCGCTTGTGTGTACCCAAATAATGAGTGTTCTGATCAGGTAATTGTTCCTGGCGTTGAGGTAAGTGAAAACAAATATCTTGTGTTATTAACATATTTATCGATACTGTTTTTCAGGTGCGGATCCAGGCCTGTTGATGCTGTTGCAGTTGATTTTATATAGTGTTTTAGTGCTTATATTTTTTATGTTGAGTGTCTTGTTTTGTTTTGTTTTAATAAAGTGTTGAAAGTAGAATTTGTGTTCTCGTTTATTTTATATGTTCGACCTGGGCCGTAACACCCAGTTTTAAAAATATTCCCACGCCGAAAAAACCTCTTGGGTATAAATGCCACACGCAAAATATTTCGTCGCCAGTAATGCGTTGGATGAACGTGTGATCAGAATTTGATCGTTCAAGTATCAGGTTTTTCATTAAAAGCGCTACAAAAGTTATTTTTAAATAAAACAAAAACGGTTTTGGATATCAATGAAGTTCTTTATTCATATGAAAGTACATTTGATGCTATTATGTATCGAATTCGATTTCTTTTGCATGGCCACCATTTTCGTACGAAGATCATAGACTTGACGTAGCCTCATAGGAAATAGTCTAACTGCGTCAAATCGCACAACCGAGGCAGCCAATTGACTGGGTAATTTCGTGAAATAACACGCTCACCAAACTTGGTTTTCAATAAATCGATTGTTAAATTCGCTGTGTGGCTTGTGACGCCGTCCTGTTGAAACTACATATTGTCCTAGTCCATATCATCCAATTCGGGCCAAAAATATTCGGTTATCATTGAGCGGTAGCGATTCCCATTCAGAGTAACGTCTTCTTCTTCTTAAATGGCACTAACGTTCCTAGATGAACTTCGTCGTCTCAACGTGTCGGTCTGGATCATAACAGAAGAAGTACCCCCAATGACGCCGCCGGACCATAAATCGCACCAAACCGTATTTTTTTGGGATACAATGGTGACTCATGGAGTACGTGTGGATTGCGCATATTTTGCTTATTGACGAAGCCATTCTGCCTGAAATGAGCCTCATCGCTGAAGATGGTGTTTCGATGAAAATTCGGATCATTTTCAAGTTGTTGCTCAGCCCAATTCACGAACATACGACGCTTCTGGTGATCAAGCGGTTTCAGTTCTTGCGTCAATTTGGTCTTGTAAGGATGTAGGCCAAGATCTTTTCGCAAAATTTGCCACGACGTCGGTCAGAGCTCGGTCAGTTGCAATAAACTCTCCGATCAGTATAGGTCAACATCTTGACTATATTCGATCTCTACTCTACTCAGCTCAACACTCTAGAACTCCGCTTAGAACCTATCTAGGCGGAGATATTTTTGGCGCTGTAGACAGGATAACCTTCGTGATCCTGAAAAATCGGAAACCATAGTCGGAACATGGATCGACTACGCATCAGACGATTTACTGTTGAGCGGCGATTACAAAACATTGCTGCAAGGATCAACGATCTGGACGACAATTCAACCAGCAGCGATTACCTCAACGCTGAACGGGACTGTTCGGGACTGACGCGTGGGGCGGCTATTCGGTCATCTTCGACGTGCTAATGGATCAACGCAGCGGTGATGTATCCATCTTCGAGTCAGTGGAACACAAGCGCAGATTACAGAAGCCATACGAGTCTACGGAGTGGATAAGTCATCGGCATCAGTGGATCTGCAACTAAATCGTTTCAACTATTGCATCGAAGCAACTTGCCGCGATCAACTCTATCCACTCCAAACGCATCGACGAAGCCAGCGACGTAGCTCTAATCGCTTAGTTTCCCATCGAGACGACGCACAAGTGACTACACATTTTTCCAACGACTTCAGTCAAATTTCAAACTCAACGAAAGCTACTGAACTGTATGCAGGCAGATTCACATCATGCACACCGATTGTCGAACAACACAAACCATCATTCGACAATTTGTATGAGTCAATCTCAGCAATGCCAACTGGACGGCCTCCAGGCAGTTTCACTTCCAACAATAAAGTCTCTGTACAATTTACTGTCAGAAAAGCACATGAATTTCTCTCATGGCAACTCAAAATCTTCTAGTTACAGTTTTATGGGCCTACCGCAAGGCTCCTGCCTAAGCCCCCTCTTGTACAGTTTTTACGTCAATGATATGGATGATTGTCTAACTAGAGACTGCACGCTGAGACAACTTGCAGACGATGGAGTTATTTCCATCACGGGTACTAATCCCGTCGCTCTGCAAAAGTCGTTGCAAGATACCATGAACAATCTGTTCACGTGGGCCCTCAAGCTGGGTATCGAATTCTCTACGGAGAAAACTGAAATGGTCGTTTTTTCTAGGAAGCACGAACCCGGCCAATTCCAGCTTTACCTATCCGGCAAAACGATCCAACACTCTATGTTCTTCAAATACCTGGGTGTATATTTTGATTCTAAATGTACCTGGGGGAGACACATTGCGTATTTGAAACAGAAATGCCAGCAAAGAATCAATTTTCTCAAAACAATTACCGGAACATGGTGGGGTGCCCATCCAGGAGACCTCATTCAGTTATACAAAACAACGATATTGTCAGTGTTAGAATATGGCAGTTTTTGCTTCCGATCAGCTGCCAGGATTCATATTCTCAAGCTGGAGAGAATACAATATCGTTGCTTGCGTATAGCCATGGGGTGTTTGCATTCGACACAAACGATGAGTCTCGAAGTTTTGGCAGGAGTACCCCCGCTTACTCTTCGGTTCACAGAATTATCCTGCAGATTTCTCATCCGTTGCAAGATCATGAATCCATTGGTGATTGATAACTTCGAAAATCTACTCCAGCTGACTCCTCAGTCAAGTTTTATGTCTTTATACCATGAGTACCTTACCCACGACGTGCACCCTTCACCAGGCATCTCTAACCAAGTTTGCTTCCCATACTTTTGCAATTCCACTGTCATTTTTGATCTGTCCATGCGACAAAAAATCCATGGAATACCAGATCACCTACGCCCCAATGTTATTCCGTCGATATTTTCGGAAAAATATGGGATTGTTGGATCTGATAAAATGTTCTTTACTGACGGTTCATACATAAACGGGTCCACTGGCTTCGGCATCTTCAATGAAAATTCCAGTGCCTCTTTCAAACTCAAAGATCCTTGTTCCGTGTATGTCGCTGAAATGTGTGCGATATACTATGCTCTAGGGATCATTGAAACACTGCCCATCGACCATTATTTTATTTTTTCAGACAGTCTTAGCTCAATAGAGGCAATCCGCTCAATGAAAGTTGATAAACGCTCATCTTATTTCCTAACAAGAATAAGACATCTATTGAGTGTTTTGGTCGAAAAATTATTCAAGATTACCTTAGCATGGGTTCCCTCTCATTGCTCGATTCCGGGGAATGAGAAAGCGGACTCGCTAGCTAAGGTGGGCGCTTCAGAAGGCACACTTTTTGAAAGGCAAATTGCCTATAATGAATTTTTTCACATTCCTCGTCAGGACACACTCGTTAGTTGGCAGCGCATGTGGAGTGAAGATGAGTTCGGTCGTTGGTTACACACGATTATCCCTAAGGTCTCGACGAGTGCATGGTTCAAGGGATTGAATGTAGGTCGTGATTTCATTCGCGTGATATCTCGGCTTATGTCCAATCACTACAACCTAAACGCGCATCTCTATCGCATTGGGCTCGCAGCAAACAATCTTTGTGATTGTGGCGATGGCTACCACGACATCGAGCATGTTGTCTGGTCGTGTATCCGGTTCCATGCTGCTCGCTCTCAGCTCTCTAGAGCACTGAGAGCAAAAGGCAGACAATCGGATATCCCCGTCCGGGATATCTTAGGTAGCCGGGATCCTGATCTTTTGCTTCATCTATACCTGTTTCTCAGAAACGCCGATGTCAACGTTTAATGATTGTTCCTTCGTTGTGTCCCCGTTTCATATCCCTCCTATCCGATCGATAAACTTTTACTTAGTCGCGGCAATACATACACACACTCTTTACAGATGCACGGGCCAAAGGTTGTGCAGTCCACTGATCATTCAACAAGAGCCAAAGGTTGTACCGCTCATGACAACTCTACACGAGCTGATGATTGCGCCGGCTAGTGACCATTCTATCCTGGATTCCTCGAGTCGAGAAAGACGCACCACGCTAGATATGGGGTACAGACTAGGGAGCGTTGCTGATTAATGATCAGCTGCATCCCAATAGGAAGTATCCCGTGTCGGGCACACGTATAGAGCATCGAAGACTGCAACATACCAATTATGAGAACACTTGTAATACTAACCTCGAGCCAACCGCGAGTAATCGGTTACATATTACTAACATAGTTGTAAGACACAAATTGTCAAAATATTGGACTCCCGGCCCCGTCAGGCTAACGCCACATGTGCCTTAATAAAAAATATATTTTGGGAAAAAAAAAATAAAGTCTCTGTCGCTGCATGCACCTTGGTCTACGAACAACACAAGTCATCATCAGCGAACCCATACGAGTCAGCGGAGGCAGCGATGAACCAGCGAAGTCGCCCAGCCTTGCACCGCGTTCACATGAGCTCAACAACGCCAGTTGGATGGCATGTAAGCAGATCCACGTCTGCTATTGAAGTTTCTGCCCCTGCATACACCGTGGTCGACGAACAACACAAAGCATCATCAACAAATCTCAACGTGTCAACGGAAACAGCGATGGAAGAGCGATATCGCATGGCTCTCCGTCCGAACAACGCATCATTTTCATCAACACGGCAGGAAATCGAGCTGTCAGCATTTCAGCTAGCTGCAGCAATTGGTAGACCAATCGCATTGTCATCTACGATGTTGAAGTTTGATCCAGGCGGACAGAACACATCGAAAAGCAACTAAACGCAACGAATGCAACGCAAACCAACGAGACGAACACACATCAACGTATCATATTGCATCATAACATTACATCGCATCGCTTCATGTCGCATCACACTGCAAAACAGTACGACGCAGTAATAATCATCGGACAGATAAAAAACAACGCATCACGAATCAACGACAACATAAGCAACATATTGTATCGCATATCAATTCCTCACGGTGGGCGGCAACAAAAATCAACATACGAAGCAGCCAGCCAGCGGTAGCCAGTCTATCCTAATCTCTACTAGAACTTTGCTCAGATACCTCTCTGGGCGAAGACATTTTTTGACGCTGTAGACAGAATTCTCTACTCTACTCAGCTCAACACTCTGGAACTCCGCTTAGAACCTATCTAGGCGGAGACACTGGGAGTTTGGGACATTAAATTTTCTTCACTGCGATTATTTCCGTTGTAATTATCTCCTTTGCGATTTTTTCCAGGAATCCATCTTGGATTAACACATCGACTGTATTTCGATTGTAAAGTTGATTCAGTTAGAATCAGGAATCGCTGTTCATTTTATAGCAACGGTTGTAGTAGGCGTATCTGAAATATTTTAACAAAAAATGGTTCTGAAAACCTGTATCTTCCGATTTCACGTTGATACGTTTTGTTTTAAGAATGTTGTGTAGGATGGAAGTCGAGACACGAAATTTGATTTTGAACACCCACATTAAAAATCCGTTGAGAGTGGCTTCGTGAAGTATTTCGGGTGGATCATAGGACGCGTCGTAGTGGATCTTACGATCGGAAGCTGAGGATGAAGATATTTATAACAATTAAGGCAAACCCGGGACTCTCATCGTTAGGACATCGCAGAAAAACAACTCTAACCAAAGTTGCATCCAGAGAATCCGTATGAGAGAAGGTTATCGTAATATTCGTGCATGGAAGCAACTAAACAGGACGCTGAGGCAAAATATGGCGTCTAAAGACGCGCCCAAAGTTGTACAAAAACGTTTTGACGAAGTATAAATGATGTATGCTGATGAATGACGAAACGTACGTAAAGATGGATTTTTTACAGTTCCCAAGCCTAAAATTCTATAACGTCACTGCCAGGAGAAGTGTCACCAGTAAATATAAGTTCGGTTTCGCTCATTAATTTGCCAAGAAGTTCTTAGTGTGGCAAGGGATTTACAGCTGCGGAGAGAGAACCAATGTTCTCGTCACAAACAAAACAATGGACTCGAAAATGTATAGAATCTCCTCTGCCAATGCTGTTAGTCATGCAGCTTATGTGCTCCTTGACAAATGGTGAAAAATTGGCTGCAATATCGATATAATTAATTCTTGGTGAAAATTCAAGCAAAATCTTCAAAAATCACGATTTTTACCCCACTGTATATGAATTAGTCACTTAAATTACACCTTAACGTTGAAAGGTTACATTTATTCTTGAAATAAGTCATATTTGAAACATAAAAAAATATTTTTTTTCAAACTGTATATAATCGAGTCCAAAATTGTATATAATCGAGTCCGACCTGTATACATATACAGCCATTCCATGCCAAACCGATATAGAGGTTCTCAGATTTTCGTCAAAAGTGATAGTTTTGTTCTTAATCGCAAATTATTAGACCCGTACATTTTTATTTTTTTGTTACCGTTTTTATTTTAGGGTGGTCCGAAAATTCAATTTTTCGCATTTTTACCAAAAATTCCTTTTTTCAAAAATTCATAACTTTCGAATCACTGGACCAATTCAGATGTTCGACGTCTTTTTTGGAAAAATACTAAAGTAGCAAAAAATTTGAATTATGTTTTCGTTATTATTGATTGTATTCGTTTTTTATGGTTTTCATGGTTTCGTGACCAAGAGCGCTATATTGTTTTATATATTTTTTTTTTTGGAAAGCTGAGGATTTTTCACACAACATATCTCAAAACCAGGGAGGCGTTTTTTTAATTTTTGGAGTTTTTTTTTTAAAGTTAAACGATGGTCCGAAAAATAATTTCTTTCGAATTTTTCCCACTACAAAAAATCATAGCTGTTGATCTACTGAACCGATTCAGATGATCGACATATCAAATTAAAGCCAATGAGTTAGTCTTGGTGCTCCCTTGGCCGAGTGGTTACCGTCATAACTAACATGCCGGGTGTTTGGGTTCGATTCCCGTTCTGGTCGGGGGAATTTTTCGTCAAAGAAATTTCCTCCGACTTGCACTGTGATCACGCGTATTCTAGAGCTTGCCACTCAGAATGCATTCAAGGCGTGTTATTTGGCATAGAAATCTCAACTAAATACTAATAAAAATGACGCAAGTAATACTACGTTGAGACGGCGAAGTTCCTCTAGGAACGTTAGTGCCATTGAAGAAGAAGAAGAAGAGCTAGTCTTGTTTGAAAAATATTATACTCTGAATAAAAATGGATTTTGTTTTCATAATTATTGATTATATTGGTTTTTTAAAGCTTACATCGTTTCGGGACCAAGGGGGCCATATTTTTTTATGTTTTTTCCTGAGGTTTTTTCACATAATATATCCGAATACAAGAGAAATGTTATTTTTCGTTTTTAAATTATGATTTTTAAAAGTTTACATGTTTTCAGTTTTCGTTCAATATTTCTATGCGAATGGACTGATTGTATGTGACTATAATTCAATTAATTGGCAAATGTTTTATTTTTTCAAAAAAGGCTTGTTAGTAGACTTTAATTTGATATGTCGATCATCTAAATCGGTCCAGTAGTTCAAAAGTAATAAAATTTTGAAAAAAAGACATTTTTGGGAAAAAAGGGGATAATGATTTTTTGAACCATCGGTTAACTTTGAAAAATCATAACTTAAAAACGAAAAGAAACGCCTCCCTGGTTTTTAATTTATTTATCACCGTTTTCGTCCTAGACGTACAGACTGAATAATGGTTAGTAATCTATATAATATTCTTTATCTTAATTTCTGAGACGAACCAGCCCAGGAGGCTGGAAGTCTCAAAAATAAAGAAATAAAATTTTTAAAAAATAAAAAAAAATTATCTTAATTTTAAATGTGCTTTTAGACATATTCAGATCAAATTCGTCACTGATTTTATTAAACGCACGAAGACACGAGTCGAACGGATTGTTGTAGCCGTAGTTGGTTCTATGACGGGGAAGTGCCAACAGAGACGAACTCCGGAAACGTCGAGGTGAACCTAGAACGAGATTTGTTCCAGAAGTTCAGAACAGTCAATATTGCCTCGTAGCAAGTCGAAGCCGAATAAGCGCTGCATATTGACCCTCCTGCTGGATAAGGTCTCCAAGTCGATCAGTTGGCAACGGTCGGAATATGGAGGAAGATCGATAGGATCATTCCATGGAAGTTGACGTAGTGCAAACCTTATGAACTTCCTCGGTATGCGTTCAATACTGATTATGTGCGATGTGTAGTATGGGCACCAGACATTAGCAGCATACTCCAGTATACTGCGCACCAAAGAACAGTAGATCGACTCCAAAGCGTGTATATCGGTGAAATCGGAGGCGTGCCGAAGGATAAATCCAAGAGTAGCAAAAGCTTTAGCGGTCGTGATTACTACGTGTTCGTTGAACCTGAGTTGGGCGTCAATGGTCACTCCTAAATCACAGATAGATTTGACCCGGTCAAGTGAGTCCGCGTCCATAAAATATTCGTGATAAGCAACGTTGTAACGGTGACCGAAGGATATGATCTTGCACTTATTACTATTTACCTGCATGCCGTTATCGCCACACCATGTCAGCACTGTGTTTATATCTTCTTGCAAGGCGACGTGATCCAGGGACGAGGTGATGCACCGATAAAATTTCAGATCGTCGGCAAAAGAAAGCTTAGAAGAAGAGAGCAGTGAACACAGGTCATTGACAAAGAGGTTGAAGATCAGAGGGCCAAGGACGCTACCCTGAGGTACGCCAGACGTGATACTGAATGGTCTAGATTTTGTATAATTAACCATTACGTACGCGGAACGATCCGTCAAGTACGACCATAACCACTCCATAAACCAATCGGGAAAGCCCATGTGCTTCATTTTGTTGATAACAGTAATATGCGGAACAGTGTCGAATGCCTTCGAGAAATCAATGTACACCGAATCTACTTGTCGCCTGAGCTCTATTTCACGAGATAGAGCGGTGACGTAACACATGAGGTTAGTCGTGGTACTCCGATGTTTCATGAAGCCATGCTGGCTATCGGAGATGATCAAAGATGACACGTTGTACAACACCTTGTTTACTAACTTTTCGAAGACCTTGCTCAAACAACTCAGTATTGATAATCCACGATAATTGCTGACATAAACGCAGTTTCCGGATTTATGAATCGGAACAATACAGGCACGTTTCCATGCAGTCGGGAATGATCGGTCGCGCAGAGAGCGGTTGAATATAGAGAAGCAAGCAGTTCTTGAGAAGCAAGGGAGATATTCCATCTGCACTCGATGCTTTCTTGGTGTCAAGTTCCTTAAATTCTTTTTTCACATCTTCAGAGGAGAACTGAAGAACTGAAAATGTGATGTCATATGATGGTATGTGAGCAAAGCAATTGCGATGACAAACGGGAGACACTTTGTTGAACACACTCTCAAAAAATGTAGCAAAAAGTTCCGCTCCTTCTACATTCGAGCTTGCATCATATTCCCCGTATTTCACATTGAATGGAACGCGAGCAGATGATCTCCGTGTTCTCACAAAGTCCCAGAAGAGTTGAGGATTTAGTTTCATATTCGATTGTACCATAGAAATATAGTTTTCGTATGATAACAGAAGAAGTTCTCTATAACTTGTTTCCACTTCTCGAAGATTGTTGCGCTCTCTCTCAGATTTTGTTCGGAAGAATCTTCTGCGTGCTTTCCTGAGGATGTTGCGTAGATGTCGCAGCTCAGGAGTCCACCATGGTTTGCCAATAACGGAGGCTCGTCTTTTTCGAGGTACGTGTTCAGTTAATACTAGATTAAACTTGTCGTAGAAAGTCGAAAATAATTCATCCGCAGTTCCGTCGCTCATTATACCGTCCCAGTCAATGTTGGTGATCAATCGGTCGGTTCAATCGGTCGAAATCACAGGCTTGAAAATTGTACGACACATTTTCATTGCAGTCTTCAGATGTGCCTGAGTCGTTCACGTTTTCTTCGAGAAATATAATAAAAGGTGGATGGGTAAAAATGGAGTGGATGGTGCTAAAAGATCTAATTCATCTGGTCGGTTAACAAACACTAAATCCAGCCGCCTATTATTTGTGTTCACGAAATTGCAGATTTGTTGGAAGCCAGTGGCAAACATGTTTTCTATAAGAGACTGCTCGGCCTCAGATGAAACGTTCGATGGAATGTAACCATTCACGGCATCGTCAAACTGCCACCGGAGATGAGGGAGGTTGAAGTCGCCTACCGATATGATGATGTCGGCCCCAGAAGAACGATCTGCTATGCATTGCACTGCGTCTGCGTGAGTGGAATACAAATTCGGACAGCAGCACGGTGGGTGATAGATGGCCACTATATACATCGAGCGATGTGCAGTTTTCACACGAACTGCGACTTGTTCAAGACGATCGCAATTCGGTAGAGGAACAAGTTCATAATTCAGGTGCTTTTTCACCGCTATCAGCACTCCTCCTGCCATAGTAGAATTACTGGTTAGACTACTACGGTCGCATCGGAAAAGTGTGTATGCAGATGTTATTTCTGCGTCATCAATGTCGGCTCGTAACCACATTTCGGTAAGAACAAGCACGTCGTAATCGCAGCTCAGCAGCAGTAAACGTAGCTGAACAATTTTGGTGCGTAAACCTCTCACGTTCTGGTAATACATCGAACAAAGATGATCGGTCGACTCCGAGATGCTTGGCGGTGTCCAAACTGATGATGACGAAGGATCAATACACGCTGACGGTCTGGTGAAATCGTTTGAGGTATCCGGTACAAAAATCAACGGCATACGAACATCGGTTCCGAGTAAATACCATCTTAAGAACATTGGTTTAGCACAAGATGATATTTGTCGCTTTTGTAATGCCGAAAGCGAAACCTCGGAATATTTGCTCTGTAACTGCGGAGCTCTAACTAAACGCAGACTTAACCACCTTGATAAAGCTATTCTGGAGCCCAAGGAAATCTTGTCTGCGTCGCCGATCAGGATTATAAATTTTATCAAACAGATCATTCCTGATTGGCACCTATCTCGCTATAGCATTCAGTCTACTCCTTCATCAATAAGTAGTAGATAAGCTTGAAGTGTAGTATAAAAAAGGGGGTATACCACAATAGTTCAAAATAATGGACGCAGTGGTTCACACCCAACAGGGGAAGAAAGAACATCGGACGGGTACTTGTCTGTGGCGTTAGTGTGGAAGCACCGGGACGACTGCTGGTCAGTTGAAGCATAGGCTCGACTGTGATGGTAGGATTAGGGGCTTCCAAATTGCTAGAAATCGTTGCGTCTCGGGATGAGTGCGTCATGTTTTGTGGAGTTGTTGAAGATGTCGAAGCTTGTGGTATCAAAAGCGTTGTTGATTTACGGTCACTCAAATAGAGAGTTACGCTGCCGTTACTGAAACGTGAAGTTACATCAGACTGGGAATGTTCAGTGGTTGAATTGTACTTGCCCTGTCGAACAGGTCGGAAAACCTCCCCACCACATCCGACCGCAGGACCGGGGCGACTTTGAAGAATAGATTCGATGGAAGGCGGGACTGGGTCAGAGGGATCGGAGGCTTCCTTACTGCTTTGTGTAGAGCGTCCCGGTTCCAGCATGTGGGTGGAGTCAGTTCGAGATACGGTCATGTTATGTCGTCTTTTAGGCTAAAAGATAGGTCTGCGTCAAACACTAAATGCGTACTATAATTGTCGTACTTGCCTGATAGGGCAGGCTGGAAGACCCTTTCATTAGAACCGCTCACAGGGCCGGAACGACTTCGACCAAATACACCATATCGCGCGACATAGTGCGAAACGATTTGCGTTCCGGGTTGTTGCAAGCCTGATCGTGGTATGTCAGTTGTGAATGTTGACAGATTTGCGACGATTTCATTCCCTCACGTTGACTCGCATAGGGGACATGGAAAGATCCATTGCTGCGCCGTTTGTAGTGTGCGAAGGTTTCTGCTTCGGAGTTCCATTTGGTTCCCAAAATTTTTCAGTTGAGCGATTATCCGAGAACTCTCGAAAGAGTACTCCTCTGGGCCACGTCGATGTGCAGAGCGCTTTCATTCTCAGTTCGATGTTCATGCCGACTTTGAATGAGATGAAGGACAAAGTGTTAACATCGCGTCCCTTGGCAACGAGTTTAATAACCTCTATGTCATTACTATCTAATCACTGTTTTGCAAGTGCTGCGACTTGTTCGACCGAGACATTTGGAGAAATTCTCGACAGGTACAGCCAAAACAGTACAGTTTTAAGATATGTTATGTGGAAAATCTTCAGCTTTGCATAAAAAATATAAAAAAAATGGTTCCCGGAATAAATCGCCACAGAAAACGACTGCAACAGAAACCACCGCTTATAAAATGTGTAGTAGGCTATAAATATTGTGGCGCGGTATTGTATTTCAAAACAAGAATTAACCGGGCAAACGTATCGCCCCAGGCAAACGTAACGCCCCGGGCAGACGTATACCGTCCGACGCTCGCTAGAGCTCGGTCGGACATTGCTAAAGGATCGTATCCTATGTTTCAAACTAACCGGGCAATCAGTGGATCCCAGGTTTGCGTGCGAGACACCGCCGCTTCCGACGGCGGGTCGGCGGTGGACTCGGATTGCGTCATCTTGGCGGCATGGGCCGCCTCGATTCCTTATCCTCGCCAAATGGGGACTTCGTCCCCATTACATTGTCCTCAGAATAAATTTCGAAAAACGAGAACAAGAGAATAAATTTATAATAGAAATGTGAGGCACATGATGTTTTTCCCGCGCCAAATATTTCTAGCCTACTACACTTTTTCTAAGCGGTTGTTTCTGTTGCAGTTGTTTACTGTGGCGATTTATTCCGGTCACCATTTCAATCACACTGCTGGTATTTTTACCTATGATATTTAGAAAAAAAGTCAATGATTGTGGATGTCTTTTTAAAAACTAGTCGTTATTAAAATTACTCATATGATACAGAAGATTGTAATTTTAGGTAGCCGGTTAAAAAAAAATCGATGCGGATCGGGCCAGATTGGACTGTTCTCAGCTAATATGGCGTGGGAATGCATCATATCCAAATTAAAACTCCGTTATACTTTAATTTCTTTGGAATAGGGTAATTATAGCCAGCATCTGAATTCACCATTTTATTCGGGCAGTCTGAGCACGAGGCACAAAAGAATAACAATTAGGAAACACGAGAGGAATACCTACATTTTTAACTGGATGTACCGGGAGCACACAGACAGGGCATCTTCTCAGCATCCTCAGCCAACTCGAGAGCGAGAGTACAAGTGGACTCTAAATTTCAGTACGGAACGAAGAGAGTAAAAGCTTACCATCCGTTTCCGTCTCAGCTAGGACCAACTTTGGAGAGCATCAGCCTTCTTCTGGGAGCTTCAGCTGGTTCCAGCTGATGTGAATCGTGAGCACCATCCTTCGCCATACAGTTGCAGTGAGGATACGATGCGATCTGGTCGTTATTTCGAGAAACTCCTGGCCGGGAATCATGTTCAGTGTTAGTTATCAGTATCTTGCAGAGCAGTAGCTGTTGCTTAGTTCCACTGGAAATCCTCAGCTTGGGTACTTTGCTGGAGCCAAACCCGTGGGAGTGGAATGGTGACATGCTTTTGTTGTGATGATTTGTAATTGATCCACGGATAGAGCCGAACAGCTTTCGGCTCCTCTGCTACTCACCCATATCGAATGAAATCTGAAGAAGATAGGTGGGAGCAATACGGATTTAGTGAAAACGAGAATGAGAAAGTAAAAACAGGACAAAAATCTGCGACAGGTGATTCTTCGGAAAAAAAAAATTTTTTCCCCTCTTCAATATCGCACTGAAACGAAGATTGAAATATTCTTTTCTGTGAGAAGAAGATAAAGAAGGTATGTGATTGGGGTAGTTTTGGGTGCCCCACGGGCTTAGTTTTTCCGGCCGTTGTGCAGTCAAATGATCAAAGCGCATTTTTAAAGAGTGAAAACAGATATTGAAGTGATAATAAAACCCAACATTACATTTACATTTGGCTCATGGGTGAGTAGTAAATAAATATAATGATTCTAAGCCTGATCTAGCATGGAAAATGCAAGCCAACAGTGAGATGTAGCAAGAGGGTTAAATGCGTAGCGATCCCAGATCAGCTTGTGCTAAATTACGTACACACGAAGGGGTCAATCGTGCAGACACGACCAGCCCTACTTGGTTGAAGTTTTCCCGCAAGTGGAATTTTGTTTGCAAAGCAGTGTGGAAAAAGCGGTGAAGAGATAACACAATTTAGCATCAGTTTAGTGTGTGAGTATTCCCGGAGAGACCGTTCCGGAAGTGAAGTGTATTGCCCTGACGAGTCGGGCGGAGTGTGGTTCTCCCACACTGGGATTAGATGCTGCTCTGTGCGACGGAAGCAAAGTGGAGAATGTGTGCGACATGGTATTGCTAGGATTGTTTACCAATAGCTCGTGAGTGGAATAAGGTATGATAAAAATCAACTCAAGCGTAATAAACACCGTGCTATGGGGCAAAGCAGAAGAGGGATGGATTGTGAAAAGGGTCCTCGCAGACTGTTTGTGGTAAATAGTGTTTTCGGTACTAATAACAGTATACAAGACTAGTTTAAGCTTCTCCTACAGCTAATATAGACTTGTGAACAGGAGCTTCAGCTAATAAATTATTGACTTGGCACACCAAAATTATTTATGCCTCACTAAGTCAATCAATATAGTTGAACACATCAACACCGAAAATATTACTTCGAACGTGAGTCCCGCCCACCTATGTGCCGTCATCCGGATTGCTACAATTTAAACGGCTCTCTGAGGCGAGTTAACAACCTGTTGAAGTAGCATCATCCGAATCAGGAGATCGGCGAGCGGCGATATGTTTCCATTTTCTAGATTTACTATAATCTTAAAAGCGATACTCGCTCGGGAGAGTATGTTTAGCACATACGTGTGGAATACATGGTTTCAAGATAATTATAGCATTACTACTACTTGCTGAAAGACGTGAAGCCAGCAGCTTGAGTAGCATGAGTATTTGTTTGTTCCATCAATCAGGTGCATTATGATATATGAATCGTCTTATTGCAAGGCGCATTACTAGAGTCACAATTTATGAACAATACAAAAAAAAAAAAATAGAGAGGCGATGCGAAACATTGAAATTAGATTTTTTTTTTATATTCTGAATCTTTATGATAAACGAACGCATGAAAATAATATACATTCCTTTTTAAAGATACTAATTTCTCGTTGTTGGGATATCATACGCGTATATTTTTAATGTGTGTATGCGTAGTAAACAAAAAAAGAAAATGAATATGTTTTCCGTTGTCTTTTCATATGGAAACAAGATTATTCATTCTAACAAGAATTCAATTTCATTCAAAATAATGAATTGATTTTACTTCATCTCATATTTGTCATATTGGTTGTCGTGCCTAAGGTTGCCACAATCTCACAGTATGTCATATAATTTTGTATGATTTTGTAGGGACTTCACGGATTTGGTGGGTGCGTAAATGGCGACCATGATTAAATCAGTTTACACATCGCTTCAAATCGGCACGGAAAGAGACAGGAGCGGAAAATATTGTACGAAAATGTTATTGATTCTTGATTCCATTTCTCCAATAAGACACAATATTTACATCAACAATACTATTAACGCACAAGCGTTTCAAATGAGGTTATGATAAAAAATATCAAATTTTGTAACAGCGTCCAAAACGCTCGCAAAGGTCAAAACGTAAATATTCTTTCATTCAACGACGACGTAAAATTACACAAAAACGACTTATGAATGGTTCGGTTTACCGGGCGTCTAGTTTTATCTTTGTATGGATCGCGATCATCGTTCATGAAATTAGAGGGCCTACTAAACTAATCACCTAATTTATAAACGGCTTATAAACACCGAACATTTAAGAATCGCCTAGTTACGAATGACTTTATAGTAGAAGGCAAACAAAATGTTTGCAAAGTGATTATACACTGCGTTTCATAACTATACAACTACTACGTTTTTTTTTTTTGAGTTTCCAGAGATATGTAAGAAGTTGGTTTAATTGAAGTTTATAGTGTAAAATAAGGAGTGTATAGAAAAGTAGTCTTAAACATTTAACACGTTATTACAAACGAGTGAACTTTTTTTTGTCGTGTTATCAGAGCACGCTTTGTTTACATGTCAAAAATAGAAATACAAGTGATTTAGTCGCGGTCATAAAGTTGTTTTCGAAATATCGCAGATTGATTTAGAAACTAAAAATTCAACACAATTGTTGCACCGAAATGGTGTTACATGCCACAAAATAGAAAAAAAAACAAAGATTGTCCAGAAAATGTTAAACGAATCGTCGCAAAGTTCGGTAATGAGTGTTCTTTCGAGGATCTCAGCAGAAGTGGACAAAACCCGGACCATGTAATTCAAAATTGGATCGAAAAGTTATAAATTATATTCAGAAGAACAGGTCTACATCTATTAGTGATTCGACCAAGAAGTTCAAAACCAGTGTTGAGATGATTCAACGGATTAACATAGACATGGTCTAAAGACCTACGAAAAGTTTTATTTTGATGTTTGAAAGTTTTCGACTACTTTTCGATACACTTCTTACAATAACTATCTTCATTTATAAGACTGGTTATTTGAACTTTATTGTTGTGTTCAGGTGCGAAACATTCAAAACACTAAAATCTCAGTGTTTCATAACTACATAACCAGATGGAAACACTCTCACTTATTTACAAAATTAACGTCAATTTCACATGAATTACAATAAGTTTTTAATCCGTAGGTCATCTTTAGTTCTGAATCAGTTCAAATAACTCATTCGGTGTGGTTTTGACCAAGCTGCGCCATGTTGTAGTGCGTATCTCGTTCTACGCAGAGGATACTGCTCGTTTAAGCTCTTCAAATCACTCATACTGCTCGTACGCTGCATCTACTATTCATACGATCACTCCTCATAAGTTTTTGATAGGGTTTTGATCTGATAAACAAGCTCACCAGTCCAGAATCTGAAGCCCCTATTCATTGAACCATGCCATGATTTTCCGGATTACCCAATTATCACATTGTTTTTGATGCAAAAACAGTAAATGCAGGATATCATTCTGAAGTACTTCGTTGCACTTTTGACTGTTCATTCGTGTTGATGGTAAGCTATCTAAATCAGGCCTGAACACAACAATAAAGTTAAAATGGTCAGTCTTATAAATGATGATAGTTATGGTATTCTACACTATATACTTCAATTCAACCGACTTTTTATATATCTCTGGAAACTCAGAAACATGTAGTGGTTCTATAGTTATGAAACGCAGTGTAGTGATATGCCACAAATAATTTGTTCTGACATGGCAACGTTTGTTGAGTTGAAGCGGATGAACGAATAGACTGACGGAATCTTTTGTAAATCCACATTTTGTAAATCCACATTGACATTGACGAGATGAATTTGATCGATCTTCAAAAATGTTGAATGTGAGCGTAGAATTCTTATAATTTACTTTATATGTTAGGTTGGGGAAAATAATATATTTTTAAAATTTATATTTTTACACAAATTTCTAGATTATCTTTGGTGTAGTAAAGATAATATGGTTTTGGTCGAACATGCAACGAATTATCACTTGTGGTGTTTTCGAAGGTAATGTCAAAAGAATAAAAGTGAGCGTTTCCAATTGTTGATATTCGATATGGGTGTAAGAAATAATCAGAAAAATTTAATTTTTTTTGCTCCGTGATACTTCATGAATCGGAATAACTTTTTCTGCAAAATCAGAGCTACGTTTGTGAAACTGGGAACAAGGCCGGTTGATTGTGTGAAGTAGCATTCAATTGTAAAAAAGTGAATCCCGGATTTATAAAACGGTTATCCGTTCAGGCCGGTAGCAAAATATAAACGGGATTGGTCGCGTCATTCGTGTGTATTCAATATCGACACTAATGCTCAATGCGATTCCTTTGATATGGTGAAATATTCTCTATCCCATTTAGAAACTTCGTATTCTCCGCTATCGAATCCATAACCAATTGCATCCATCGAAACTTCGTTTTCCACTAGAGACGCAATTAAGACCGATAGCAGAATAGAAACGGGATTGCGAGATGGAGAGTATAGTGCTTTGGCACTCGAGCGATAACCTTTTTCCTGTCACTTCATAATTATACTTAAGAGGATTTTCGAGCGGGCATTCGTTTATATCCGAAGTTTTGTGTGATTACAATAGCCTGTTTCCAAAACAATTTTAAGCTATTGAAACATGTTATCGGGTCAATAAATGACAAACAACCTACTAGAAATATTCGGACGCGGAAAAAACATAGTTAAAAATACCACACGGAAAAAAGCGCAATGGTTTTATTAACCTAACATTTTCAAATATAGCTAAATATACAAACCAAAATACCTATAAGTTTTGAATTGCAATGAATGAAAAACTAAATCAACCCTAAAATCTAATGCACAAGGCAAATGTATGTCATTCAACGCTCGTTAATACTCGGTCGGACCTTACTAAAGAATCGTGTTTCTTCTCAATAAATTAATTTTACGAGGGTCACTATTTATATTTCGGGAATAGGAACAAAAACAAATAGTAAAGCTGCGAATATATTTTTATTGTTTTTCAAAGTACTCGCCACGATGATCGATACACTTTTGCATGCGCTTAAACCAATTTTCAAAGCATTTATTCCAATCGACACGAGCCTTTTTTTTTGAGCGATTGTCAAATTATGTGGGATCCAACGTGAACATAATTTTCGCACAACTAAGTGTTCATGTAAAATCGCATATATGCTAGTGGAACTAATGCTTAGGGATGCATCAATCTCACAATAGGTTACATGACGATCTTGCTTAATCATTTCGTGCACAGCATCGATGTTTTCTGGCACTACAGTCGATTTTGGACGATCTTTACGAAACTCGTCGGACAGCTAACTACGACCACGATTGAATTCACTATACCAGCGATACACAGTGGTTTTTGATGGAGCTTCATCGCCAAAAGTCAAATTAAGTTGATTGACGCACTCTTGTTGTGATAATCCACATCGAAAGTCGTAAAAAATCATCGCACGAAAATGTTCACGATTCAGTTCCATTTTTTTGCCGAGACCAAACTTTCAACTAAATATAAAATAAACAAATAGCCTCCGTATGACAAAATGTTCTGAGTACGTATATCGTCAAAAATGTCAAACTTTACGATGGAACCGTCAGATGGACTCACATGACATCAGTGTTGCCAATTCCCGAAATATAAATAGTGACCCTCGTATATTGAAATTATAAAAATGCGGATCTAATATTTTTCGATAAGGAACAAAACTACCACTTATCATGAAAATCTGAGAACCACTATATCGGTTTGGCATGGAAAGGCTGTACATATCTTACTTTTGTATCACTCACAGTCAGTGACAAACGAAAATCAAAATAACCGATCCAGACAACCAGTGAATGGTCGCGTCTAGAAGTCTAGAAGCAAATCAACTTTCGTTTTACAATATGTTTTGAAGTTTATTTTTCCACCCGGTTTCCATCTTCATTATTCAAGATGTCAGAATTGAATTTCATTTTATCCATATGAATATCAGCTGTTGTTTACTTTTAACCCGAAGCAGCTGTGTGCAGAACTTATTTAGTTCGGATTGTACTGATGCTTAAGTCTTTCCCAATCAAGAAGATTATGACATACAATGCATTTTACCATTTGACGAGTCTAGAAGCGATTGTTAGTCAATTGCAATACGGCGTTTAGGGATCTTTCACGATGACGTTATAACCGTCTCGCCAAACAAAATCCTGCGCGATTTCTTGCACAGTTCGTTTCATTGACAACAACAAATACACAACACATTAAAAACACCAAGTGTCCTATTGACCATATAATTGGGCAAAAAATTAAGTGTAATTAAATTTAGCTCATTAAAAATCAACGAACTGGTAATTGAAAAACAACTATCCGGCCTTCCTTGATTCGTCGAAATCACGTCGACAGCATTTGTGGTTCGGATAAAAATTTGAGTTTTCCAGTATTTCATCGATTCGGTTGCAGTTTTATTAATCTAAATATAAATTTTCATATTTATACTTTATTCGACAGACACACAAGCACCTGTATTTCAGATTTCACTAACCGAAATGTCATCAAACATTGATAGTTTGTTCAGGATGGTTCACACTACACTAATCGAATAACAACAAGATGACGTCAAGGATCCCAACTGAAGAAAGTGAATGTGTTTTATTTTGGGACAGAAAGTGTCAAACCTTTTAGCCATGTGAAACAACTCATTCGGATTCAAATTGGATTTGTTTGGATTTCGGATTTAAAGTTTAATGATTTTCGCAATAAGCAAAATATTGATACGATCTGAAAATTCACTATAATCTAAGACAAATATTCACAAAAAAAATTAACGATGTTGTTGAGAAATGAACCCATCTGTAACTCTATTATCACATCTACACAAACTTTCATTCTATGGAGACCTATGATTACACCTATTTCCTTCCAAATTAACACATCAACAATAACAAGTTATTCACAGTCGTGCTTGTATCAAACGGCTAAGCAGCAATCACTGCGCTCTGTAATCTATCCTTTAGCCAAGTGCATGTCCGAAGATCAAGTTCAAAATCTGTAAATAGATCCCCGCTAAGATGCGGAATTGTTGCAAGTGGCTTGTCGTGACTGAGAGAAGACTGCAATCTACCAGAAGCTATAATTAAACAATAGGAATTCGCCGTTTCATTCGTTCTCGCTGAGTTAATTTACTTTTTAGCAATATGCCAACTGCTGTCACGGCAAAATGAAACGCGACGGTGGTGATTGTTGTTTGACATGTAGGTATTCTAGGTTTATCGAGAAAGGCGAAACGATGAATGAGATGAATTACAACGTAATCAATGTAAACAAAATGTCATTTTTGAAAAAAGAAAACGCAAGATGATATTTTAATTCGAAAATTGAAGTGATAATTTCAGCACAAAACAGATGAATGAAGACATGATATAACACAACGAATTTTCGACACTTTAAGAACTTAGTTGTTTTAGGAAATTTAACAAAAAACATGAACGGTTGTGAATAATTAGTTTCCTGAATACAGCCATGGGAGTGAGTTATTTAATCACAGTTAAATAGTTATTCGGGGTAGTCATTTTTTTCATAAATACTAATGAACAAAATATATTGAATAATGAACCGATCGTATCATGATGCAATACACAATCGATTCACTGAACATTTTCTTCCCATATAATTGCATTTTCGCAGCGAAAACCGAGCAAATAATCGTGCCTCAGAGCCTCAGCTCTGAATGTCCATTTAACATTTCAATTGAAATCCATTAATCCTAGTTTATTACTCGGAGCATCTCGTACGTCTGGTGAATAACGAGAGCGACATGCCAACATGATTACCACCGGTTACTCCAGGCAGCCCAAATAATGCTGCCTCTATGCGTTTCCGATTTCAGCTCACGTAGGGCAAATTATACACCCCAGTGAGTGCGCGCATTTACGATGGCACTGACTGCTTGCAGAAGATGCGTTCACCGAGGCTGAATATTTCTGTTGCACCAGAGTTCAATATTTTTCAATAAATGTTCAATTTATTTGTTACTCGTAATATCATAAAACATGAATCAACTAAATCACTTCAGGTCGGGTATTTTTCTATTCAAGAAAATTTAATGCATTTGTATGAAATTGATTGGAAGAACAATTATCCTGAAATTTCGTTCAACTTAATAGAATTATGTTGTGGTAATAAAAGTATCTTTTTGTTTGCGATGTTTATGTTCATATATGCGATGTATATCATCCGTCGCAGCAACGTGTAGAAAATCATTCAATTTTCGCGAATTCATTTCGCCGAGCTGTTGAGAGTCGACGTTTAGACAACCACATCATTTACCAGAGTGTATCTAAGTTCATACCCTTCCCCCAGTAACAATTATGCCTACTATCAGAGATACCAACCTTTCTGATATTTCAGGATTCCCCAGACTTTTTGGTTCGTATCCTGATATTCTAACAAACACTCGATTTAATCCAATTTTTTCTAAAATGATCCAGATTTATCCTGATTTTTGAGTATATCACAATAAACATGATTCGTAATAAGTAAAGGGTGTGTCACATCGAATTGCATCACGGAAAAAACGCTGTAGAAATTTAATTTTTAGGAATTATATCTCGAGAATCCGGAGTTGTCACATCGGGACATCGGTAAGATGCTGGGAATCGTACAATCCACGGTCAGCAGAGTACTAAAACGATACTTCGAGAACCTAACCATCGACCGGAAGGTGAAGAACGGCAAAAAAGGATGCTCCGTCAGTGAAAAAGATCGCAAGCGCGTAGTTAAGCAGTTTAGACGTGATCCGAGAAGTTCGGTCCGGGATGTCGCCAATAAACTGAATTTGTCAAGTTCATTCGTCCAGCGGACCAAGCAGCGGGAGGGCCTTCGTACATACAAGGTTCAGAAGGCTCCTAACCGCGACGAAAGGCAAAACATGGTGGGGAAGACGCGAGCCCGGAAGCTGTACACCGAAATGCTGACGAAGCCGCATTGCCTGGTAATGGACGACGAAACCTACGTCAAAGCGGACTTTCGTTAGCTGCCAGGCCTGTTGTTCTTCTCCGCAGAGGACAAATTCAGCGTTCCGGAGGAGATTCGCAAGCAGAAACTATCCAAGTTTGCCAAAAAGTACATGGTGTGGCAAGCGATCTGCTCTTGCGGAAAGCGGAGCCCACCTTCGTGATGACCGGCACGGTAAACGGGCAGGTTTACCTACAGAAGCGCTTACTACCACTATTGAAGCAGCACGAGGGCCCGACCATCTTCTGGTCGGATCTCGCTTCGTGCCACTATTCAAAGGACGTGTTGGAGTGGTACGAAGCCAACGGGGTCACCTTCGTGCCATAGGAAATGAACCCGCCCAACGCGCCGGAGCTTCGCCCAATAGAGAAATATTGGGCGATTATGAAGCAGGCCCTCCGGAAGAACCCAAAAGTTGTCAAATATGGAGGCGGACTTCAAGAGAAAATGGATTTCTGTTCAAAAAAAAACTACAACCTGACGTTGTACAGAACCTTATGGACGGGGTAAAGAGGAAGGTGCGAGCATACGGGCTTGGGCTCGAAGTATGAATAAAAAGAAAATGCCAAAAGTTGTTTAATAGTTTTTATTTTACTGTCTAAAATTTTCAAAAGGATCGGTCTACTGGGCGAATTTCTACAGCGTTTTTTCCGTGATGCAATTTGATGTGACACACCCTTTATTCCGGGGTTTCGGTCAATGTTCTGTGAAGCCGTCAACGCCAATTGAATGAAGGAACATTGAGGCTAATTTAGCATGATCTTTTTTCTCTCATTCGAAAATCTTATGTCAAGGAATACAGAGTAATAGATATGCAGTAGATTTTCTTTGTATAGTTTATAAGTATAAATCATTCAAAAACCGTATAACCGTAACATTCTCATACGTACTCAAACGCACATTTTCAAAATTTGAATTGCAGACATATGAAAATAAATCTGGCGTCCCTGCATAATCTTTCGCAACTGATTGTAGCTGAATTCATTTATTATTCTCGAACCTTCAAGTAGAGTTAAAAATATCATTGATTGCGATACAGTCGTCATCGAAGGGATGTTCATTACTGTATGACATTTATTGTCATAGTCATAGTGACACAATCCACAATACTGATAATGTATAGTTGTGGAAATGCCTAAAAAAGGA
Source organism: Toxorhynchites rutilus septentrionalis (assembly GCF_029784135.1). Taxonomy (NCBI): domain Eukaryota; kingdom Metazoa; phylum Arthropoda; class Insecta; order Diptera; family Culicidae; genus Toxorhynchites; species Toxorhynchites rutilus. The sequence continues at coordinate 231,034,315 of NC_073746.1, forward strand.
CAAATGGAAGTTTGCTCAGGTTTTGATCAAGGAATATTAGTCACTAAGAATTATGTAGAACTGAATAAAGAAGGTAAAGGTTGCGATCTGTTTTCGAAGCAAATAACATTAAAATACAACGAATCGACGTATAAGAAGTAAGAAAAGTAATTAAATGTATGCATATAAAAAAAATGTATTTGTCATTAATCATTGTGAGTGGAGGCGATCTGGCGTAGCGGTAACATCCATACCTCTCACGCTAAAGGTCACGAGTTCAATTCTCACTCCCGACATTCTTCCGAAATGGAAGGTAAAAGTGACGAACCAGCCAAATGTGTTGAAAGTCACTATAATACAGAAATAAAAAAAAAAAAAAAAAAAAAAAATTAATCATTGTTTTATTTATTGAAGAAAATATAGTAAGTTGTTAGGAAAGTTCGTGCCGCCATTGATGATGAATAAATCGAGACGTTGATCAAGAATAACGACAAATGGATCAGCAAATTCAATACAGTTATCTAAACCTTCCGTTGATGCGCATCTGGTGAAGCTTGGTGACGTATATCGAGGCAATATGGGGGTTCTATACAATTTGAATGAAATGCCTTTAACGGATTGTATTTCAATCTGCGACTCACTTCATAAACGCAACGAAAAAGCCGTTTTGAAACAAATCGTAACGGGTGATGGGTGATGCTCGCGAAACAAACAACCTTTTACTAAGCCCAAAGTCGGTCTCCACCCGATTAAGGTCATACTTTATGTCTGGTGCAATTGTAAAAGAATTCTGTGCAATAAATTCTTACCAAGTAACTAGTCGATGAATTTCCATAAGTACTACCAGCAGTTGGAAAAATTAAAGGCAACGATTCAGGACGCCGCCTTTCCTTTAGGCTAACGCAAAACTTCATGTCCCGATAAATTACACAATTAATTATTTTGGAGTCATACTGGAAGACCGGTTATTACACCCTCAGATTGTCCCAGGTTCAGGTCTCTACAAAATTCTTTCAAGGGTAAGAACTACCATTCTATGGACAGCATAAAAAATACTATACACAGTTTTCAGCCGGAGAGCAAACATGACCTGGTAGGATAGAATTTGAAAGCTCAATGAAAGATTGTGGAACAAAGTTGTGCATATAAAATTATACAAATGATTGTCTGCCTTTAAAAATGAATAGTAGATGCAGCTTACAATCAGTATGAGTGATTCAAAGAAATTAAACGAGCAGTATCCTCTGGGTAAAACGAGATACAAACTACAACATGGCGCATTTTGGTCGAAACCAGCCTGGATGGGTTATTTGAACTAATTAAGAACTAAGGATGACCTACGTGTTAGAAACTTGTTGTAATTCATGTGAAATTTACTTTAATTATTTAAAGGAGTGAGAGTTTTTCCATCTGGTTCTATAGTTATGAAATACTGAAATTTTAGTTTTTTGAATGTTACGTGCCTGGACATAATGGTAAAGTTCAGATAACCAGTCTTATAAATAAAGATAGTTATTGTATTCTACACTATATACTTCAATTCAACCGACTTTTTACATATCTCTGGAAACAGCATATTGCCTTTTCTTGAGCATTTTAAAAGTGTTCACCATAACACACTCAACACAGAGAAAATTTATTTCTGCTATGCGCAAAGGACACCATAAACAAACTGCAGCGCGCCAAGCGATTGTGATAGAAATCATACGGACAAAACAACATTAGTGAATTGGACAACTCATGATCAGAATTGAGTCATTGAGTCATAGATTGGGGTATTCCATCGCCACGTTCCAGAACAAAGTATTGACCTAGGACTACGTTTTTGATTGCTATATAGGCGGTCACTCTACGAAACATGCAACGAAAAATTGAGAGATTTCAAATGCGTATTACACAAACTCGTTATTGCGATGTACGTTGTACTATACACCATTAGATATTGTGGAGGCCATCTGGCGTAGTGGTAACATCCATACCTCACGCTAAGGGTTATGAGTGCAATTTTCACTCCCGACATTCTTCCAAAAATGAAAGTAAAGTGACGAACCAGCCAGAAAGTGTTGAAAGTCACTATAATACAGACAAAAAATACCATTAGCATACCCAAGCAAAATTCACGCGTGGCTCATTTTGTTAATGTATGCTTTTACGATTTCATTGCGATTAAATTATATAACCGGAAAAGCTGTAAATTTTTAATTTAATGCTTTTTTAATTAATTTGTGATATTTCTATACATTCAGTTTATCAGAAAAAATCCGAAGGGAGCTAAAACAATTCATGAATGGGATAAACAAATATTCTTCTTGTGCGAAAGCAAATTCAGAAAATGTTTTTTCGTTGCTTTTTGTCCATTGTTTGGCCTATTGCGTGTAAGTGTTATCGTGATAGTCATTACCGGATGGTTTGTGAAAATTGAAAAATGTCGCTTCGGTATTGTTTTGTGATTGAACTATTGTTAAACATGATCTTTGATGGAACCTAGGTTGATTTCCAACAGAAAATAAGAAAAATTGCTCAGTTATAGTTTCAATGTGAGCTTGGTTTAAAGAGTTAAACGGTGATACAGAAAGCCACTTGTCCATTCCCTTTACCCTTCCCTCTAAATAAACAGCCCCCGTTCGGATCAGTTAGCTACAGAACGTTAAATTGTTCCTGCTGGAATGTTGGAAAATCTATCTGATTTTTTCTTCGTGAGATAATAAAGTGTTATTAATTAATGGTTCCGAATTTTTACTACCCTACAACTCTTTCAACCAGTTTGAAGATCAGTTTAATTCATATTATAAACGATAACTAGGGCATTCGGATTCTTCAATTAGTTGAATTAACGGATTTCTGAACAGGTATTGAAAAATAATTCGAAGGACGCTTCTTTTCAAAACTCTGATCACAATCGTATTATTTCAGGTAGGTAGTTATTCAGTTTCATGACAACATGCCTCAGCTGTGAAAACATGTGAGAGATGGTTTTGCCAATTCAGAAGTGGTAATTTCGGTCTTAAAGACAATGAGAGCAGCGAATCGGTTTGAAGACGAGAAATCGCATGAGTTGTTGGTTGCAGACCCAAAACAAACACAAGAAAAATTGCAAGAAAAACTGAGTGTGACCCGTACAGCAATCGACCATCGTTTGTAGCCATAGGAAAGATCCAGAAGCTCGGAAAATGGGTGCAATACAAATTGAGCGAAAAATTAGTTGAGCCTCGTATAGCCATTTGTAAAACGTCTCTTCGAAGGTTCCAAATGAAGCCGGTTTTGCATCGCATTGTCACTAGCGACGAAAAATGGATTTATTTCGAGAACCCCTAAGCGTAAAAAATCACGGTTTTATCTGATGGAGCCAGCCTATCCACTGCAAAGCCATATCATTTCGGTCGAAACGATGCTCTTTGTGTAGTGGAACCAGGAGGGTATGGTGTGTCATGAGTTACTGAAACTGGGTGAATCGGTGAACACAGATCGCTACCGATAACTAATAATAAATTTAAACTTTGCATCGATGTCCCGGAGACACGGTAAAGTTATATTACAGCATGACTACGCACCGGCGGACACAGCTGAAACCGAGAAGGACGCAATAAAAATCCTTAAATGTGAAACGTTGTAAATCCCGCAGTATTTTCCCGATTTCGATTGTCACCTTTTTGCTCCAATGGGACATACACATGTTGAGCAACTCTTCGCGGAATATAAAAATGTCGGAAAATAGCTCGGCGAATTGTTTTCTTCAAAAACAAACAAAAATGTAGTGTAAATCCATAATCCATTATTTTCCTGAGAGATGGACGAAATATGTAGAATCAAACAAAAATTACTTTGAATAAAAATAATTTAAGGTTCTTTTGAAAAACTATGTTGTTCCTTTATCGGAAAAAACCGTAGAATTTCAACAAGCACACCCAATTCAAATTTCACGTGTAGTGTTTTTTGAAGGTTCCTTAATTAAAGGGTTTGACAACAACTAAAATCGTATTTTTGCCGTTCTGTTCCTCTGCGTGAACAGAGTCCTTCAGTTCGTTTCAGATGAAAATATATTTCCAACCTTCTCTACTTTCTCAACTCAAAACAAACGCTAATTCGAGTCAAGCCACAAAGTAGGAAAGGAATACAAAACCCGCCGATGTTTTGTTCGTTTACCAGTGGTATATTACCACATACACATTTAAGTACCCAACACAATGTGAGCTGCGTAATGCGAAAATTCCATCCCACAACATACCCGACCACAAACCGCCCGGAACAAGTGGTTATCCTATGGACTAAAAACTACAATGTTACTTGCATAAAGCACCCCACAATGTTAGCCGTTGTTCTTTACTCACGGCCAACTTCCGGTCGGGACGAGAGAGGCAGGAAAGTCTCGCTAAATACATCCGCTTTCATTTTTGTCGGCAACGTAACTACAGTAACACGTTGCGGTGAAAAACAGTCGCGGGGTCTTTTCAAACACCGTGGCCCACACGGTGAAAACACCCACCCCAGCAAACCACACGAGAGAATGAAACGAACGAACCGCACATTCATGGTTTTATCAAGTTCAAAGATTCACAAAGAAAAAAAACGAGTAAAAATCATCTGATGCCGTAATAAGGTCTTCAGATTTTTAACACAATCACATCGTGCCAAATCCGTTCTGCAAATTTGCTAAACGTATATCTGGCGCGGAAAAAAAGAATGTGAAAAACTGAAGCGTTTCAAGATTAGGTCTCACAGCGACTTAATCTTTCCACTTGACCATCAACAGCTTCTCAGTGCAAAGCGGAAAAGTGGTTGTGTTGAGAACGAAGGAAAGTAATTAATTATATGTGCTGAAGGCGTGTGGGCAGCATTGCTAATTGGGACATTTTGCTATAGTTCGAGAGAAATCTTTAGACGAGACGCGTTTTACACTTCCGGGAAGTGAAAGTTATTTTGCAATTCCTCACGCTCACCGATCACGGAGATGTGAGGTGGAAGATGAGATTATTGCATTAATTTGAGCGTTTTGCTGTCCTAAATTTTAATACTGATTTTCAAGAAACTTGAGTATATTGAGATGTCAATCAGTTCCGTGAAAATGAACCGAATGTGACCAAGTGGCAAAGTCTAGGGCCAACCTTCCGTCTTGTGGTTGTCATCTGGGTTTGGCGCAGACACTCATCACCAAATTCGTTACTCGTATCACTCTCTCTCGATCCCGCGCATTATAATTCCGTTTATCGTATCCCCTGCCGACCGAAAGGAACGCGTGTCTTCCTCTTCGGGTAGGGATTTCTGTTTTGGTACCATGCCAAAGCTATTACCGAATTTTATTTTCCGCCGCAGGGCGCGCAGGTCACAGGTGTTTTATTTTATTATCCTCCTCAGGCGGGATACGGGAGTAGCGGTACTGCTACTCCCGTTCTCCCCGCTCAACCCCTAACAAAGTTTCGGCAAGTTCACGTACGAAAATATTTATTTATAGCAACAATCATGTTTGGTATGGTCAGCAAATCTGATATCACCATAGCGGTGGAAGTAGCACACCACTCGTATCAGCTAGCCCGCTGGCCAGGGCGTTAATGGTGATTGGATCCAGGGAACGACGTGTCGGAATATGATATAGTTGGCACGGTTTGCGAATTGATTGATTTTTTGGGAAGTACGACCACCGGACTTCTGCCGCAGTTAATCTCCTGAACTGGGATGTTGACACAGTCATTTCCATTGAGGTACGTGCTGCGTGGGCTGGTTGCTCTAGAATTCGGCCCGGATGAGAGCGGAATACAATAATGAACGTATGGGGTGACAGCATGACGTCTAAATATTTGCTCAATTTATCTATACACGTGTCGCGGGGAAGCGTTATCGACGACAGTAGATTATGTTTGAGCTGGCGCTAATTTCGTAACAGCCTGGAATTTATGAGGATTATATATCATTGGATTTAGCAATTGTTCTAGGCTCCTAAATGAACCCTAGAATCAACAAAAGAGAAATGATAGTATATAGTAGATTTCAATTCAACCGACATCTTACATATCTCTGAAATTTCAGAAAAAATGAGTGGTTCTATAGTTGTGAAACGCAGTGTAGGATTGGAACCATCATTAACCAGGCACGCTACATTGCAGAGGATGTTTATCTTCGACATAATGCAAGGCTCAATTGACTGCCCTGAACATCTTTCACAGGTTCCTTTGAGCATTCCTCCTCACCGTTTTCGGAATTCGTCACTACTCGCTGTTCCATATCATAGAACAAACTACGGCTTCAACAATCCGTTTGATTCATGTCTTCGCCTGTTTAATTGTGCATATGATGAATTTGATTTCAATTCAAGCAAAGTTGTTTTTAGAAATAGAATAGTTAATTATACATAGATTGTATGTAAATAGTTCAGTATGTGCGAGTAATCGAAGACGGTGGTAATAAAAAAATAAATATATAAATAAAATGCTTGTTACTACACTGTCCATGTTTGTATAGGTGACGTAAGCAACAAAATGAACAAAATCGATATTTCGGTTACTACCCATCCTACAGAATGTACTACTTATGCTCAACATACAAACAAACTCTTTTTTATTCGTAAACCTTTGAGCAATTTTGAGAAAACGTTTTCGAATTATCACAGTTTGTATGCATAACTGACGTAGTTCCAAACATCGTTCAAAAATTAACAACTACCAGTATTTTGTACTACAAGCTACATATACATTTGAATCATATTCTCGGTAGAATCCAACCTTTTCATGATAGTGTCCTTTCGCTTGAATGTCATAAACCATTGAAAAGCTTCCCATATAGTTAATATTCTCTGTTCGAAGCACCGCGATGAACGTAGATAAGAAATCTTGTTTTTATGTTGTAATTATTAAAATTCTGTAAATTCTGCATTTGAAGCCTCAAGGCGATAATGGAAATTTTCAGATTAGTAATCAAATCAAAATAATACTGAAGTGGCCGAATTGAATTGGATTCATTAATATCTCATGCCAAAACTATTATAGACTCAAAACAAACTTAAAGCACCTTTTTCAGACATTTCATGAAATTTCAACTGACTTGTTTTTTTTTTCGACAATTGCGGAAACTACCGACGGAGACGTTTTGACTATTATCGGAAATGTTAATGCTAATACGAAGCTGGTGAGTACGTAACCGCTGTACATAGTACAGCCTCCATTTTTTGAAATCTTATAATCGAATCGAAAAAAATTTTATTGTTTCATACACATATTTTTGGTTGTTTTTTTTTAATATGAAAGTAGAATTTAGTTTCTAAATTATCCTCTTAAGACAATATTCTAGTCTAGAAATTTGAAAAAATCTTCCTCTTCTAACTCCAACCGCGTTTTTCTTGAAACTACAGGGTGGGCCATTTAAAGTGGAAGGATTTGTTTTTGCAATAGCAAAGTAAAGAAGTGGAATTTCAAATTATTTTTTTTGAAATTCATTTATTATGGTGGTGGTCCAAGGAGATTTGTTCTAACTACTTTTTGATTATGATATCTCGTAAATGACCGCCTCTGGCCTGGACCGCAAAATGTGCCCTTTTTTCGGCATTTTCCATCACTTTGCCCAATGTTTCGGCCGATATGGCAGCAATTTCTTGTCGGATATTGTCTTTCAGCGCAGCCAGGGTCCTTGGTTTACCAGTGTATACCTTGGATTTTAAATATCCCCATAAAAAAGTCAGGAGGCGTCAAATCAGGTGATCTCGGTGGCCAGTCATAATCGCCGTTTTTCGATATTAATCTTCCGGGGAACATTTCGCGCAATAATTTGGTCGTGGCAGCCGCTGTATGGCATGTAGCGCCGTCCTGTTGGAACCAGTAATTGTCCAATTCATTTTCACGAACAAATGGCAATAAAAAGATGCCTAACTCTTGCGAACGATGGCGACCTGATGTCGATGGAGTCTCTGCAACACTGGCTCGAACGGCATCAATATTCTCGTCGAAACGTCTTGGTCGTTGTCTGGACAGATGACTGGCATTACCAACACTACCAGACGATATACATTTGGCATATAATCGACGTATAGTGTTGTCTCCAGGCGATGTTTTAACCACGCACGTTTAGTCAACACAATTGAGAAGTTATTTTGAATGTACAGCTGAACAATTTCAGCGCGTTGTTTAGGTGTGTATTGTTCCATGGTTAAAATTGTATAACGCTTCCAACGCGGTATGACATTTGTTAATCTGACATCTCTGTCAAAAGTTATGGGGTTGCCAGATGCTTCCACTTTAAATGGCCCACCCTGTAGTTTTTTTCAAACTATCTCAAGTTCTACTGAACTGATTTATGACGAATTTATATAAATACAATCTTTATGCATCTCTCTATCGCATGAACCAATGAACCAAAATTTTTAATTTTACTATTTTTAAAAAATCGGGAAACGTAGAAAAAACGTTTTAAACAGCATATATTTCTACAAACGACAACCATTTTGTCAGAAAACATGTTTTTGACCTGTCCAGATTCATGCTTTAGCAGCATCTTTACTGATTCAGAATCTGTTTGATTTTCTTGTTACAGATAACCACAGATGTTACAATATTTATCTTGTTACAGTTGTTGCAATATTTTTTTTTGAACCCCCTCACTTCATCAACTTGAAAACGTTATTATGAATATTATTCTTTTTTCATTCAATTTTTGTTTTATTGTTAAACGGGTTGTGTCCCATTCACCCGAATACCATTCACCCGAGACATGTTTACCCGAAGCGCATTTACCCGAACGCAACACATACCCGAATGTAACGAATACCCAAATGCAACAGATACCCGAATGGACATTCACCCGAATGTAACAAATACCCGAATGCGACATTTACCCCAATAGAATGTTTACCTGAATGAAGAAGGAAAAATTCCGACAAATCAGATTATGAGTTTTGTCGAGTCTCCTGTTAAGAAGTTACGAAGTAAAATGCGTGTCAAAATTTGACAACAATCGGTCGATTGGTTCGTGAGTTACAGCATTGAAGTGAAGCAACTTTTGTTATTGTAAAAAAATGGAAAAAGCACAAATCAATGAAAACGAGACAGAATTGCATGAATTGGCAAGAATTGCTCGCTGGCAAGAAAATTAAGACCGATGATGAAGTGAATACCGAAACTGAGGCCTATTTTGGAAAAACCAAAAGAGTACTATAAAAATGGCCGTCGGAAGCGGCGGCCTTTCACAAACAAACCTGTGTTCCATCGATTGCCCGGTTAGTTTGAAACATAGGAGACGATCCTTTAGTTAGGTCCGACCGAGCGTTAGCGAGCGTCGGACGGCATACGTTTGCCCGGTTAAGTAATTGCTATCTATTGTATTTCGGCTCCGGTGACGCTAATACGAAAGTACCCTGATATCGCTATAATCGCTGTATCGCCCTCGAAGGCAATTATATTAATAATAAAATTGAACTTTGCAAAAAGAATTGTTTTACTGTGTTACCTTATAAACTTTTCAGCCGAATTGTTATATATTTTTTTCAAAACTCCATCAATATGGGTATCAAATGAAAGAGCTTTACCGAAGAACACAGTTATTTATGAATAATACAAATGCAAGATGGATATATAATCCAACTCCAAGATGGCCGCAATCACAAAATAGCAAGTTACTTTGTTAAACGGTTTTATTTAGCTTGAACTGTTTGTATGTATGTTTGTATTTCTGTAGGGTTGTCCCACATTAATAGACATTTGACCAACAAGAACTGACCGAATTTATAAAATACTTTTATCTCTGCTGTCATTTTAAAATATATTTTTTCTCCAAAAAATATTTTCAACGGCACAGATTTTTGGTACAGATTTTTCGAAGAAAAAGTACAGATGAGAAAGATTTTTAACCTCCCTGGTACAGATTTAAATGTGGTAACACTGCTGACAACTACGATGTTTTGGAAAACGAGCTTTTGCTAGAGCCATTTGAAGGCCGCTGAAATTAAACTCAATGATATCAATCATCAGATTTCATTGGATGTGTTACAGTTCATCATGAAGTGGGTCTTCCAAAAACCGCTTCCAAATTTTAATTGAAATCAAAATTTGAATTAGAAATTGTGAAGCTGTTTGAAGCTCAATTAAAAAATTGCGGTCAACTATGGGGCATACATGCTCAACACGTTGAGCCCCGTACCGTTATTCTTGGGCATTCCATTGAGCCGCCAACGAAAGCACAATTAACGAAAATTACTTTGATTTTTCATTCGAAAACGAAAAAAAGAAAGCAAAGTATTATTGGAGGGAAGTCCCTCCCGAGTGTCACCAGTTCACACTACACCACTGGGCCTTGTATTCGTTCCAATAAAAAAAAAACCTTAAAATTTGGAAAATATTTTGGAAATCAATTTGGGAAACAGTATATTGCAATGCACTGAACTACTTTTATGTTCTGGGAGGCAAAAGTTGAGAAGAAGAAGAAGTGAAGCAACCAATCATACCACTGAAGTTATTTTAGCATGTTCGTGTTAACCTCCTTTCCTCCCTTTAAGCTATATCTTTCTAATGTATGGAAGAGATGAAATATTTTGTGGATATGTTGAAAAATGTTTTTTCTATGTTCTATATTGAAATTTATTGCAATATCGCTGTCAACTCCTGTTGCTAATAGATACATTCCAAGAACCACATCCCTAGAGATTATGATTATGTAAACAACCACATTCAGAACAAATAACCTTGACCGGTCATCATCGTTTTGTTCATAACCCATCAATGGTTATATTTCAGGACGAGCATAATCCAGACGGAAATGCTCAATCGATTATATTGCAATTGAGCATTTGTTCTTTCACTATGAAAGCAGTTTGTCATTATATCAAATAACATTTCTCAAGAATTATTTAGTGATTTTTTACTCACTAAATCAATCTTGGAACTTGTAAGTTCTTAGAATTTAATTTGAAACACGTGTGAAAGATTTTAAATTATTTTTCAATACAATCCTATAAACACGTTCTACAGGTTATTTTGAAAGTCAAGCGTTTCTAACAACCCAGATCACACGCTAGATGTTTTCCGCATTCCGTCTACAAATTATATCTCCTACACAGCATATGTGAACGAAGTTCTCAAATCATTCGAATTGGAATTTTGTTCCAATCTGTCATGCTTCACGCTCCACATCCAAACTGTTCCAATCATGTATATACAATTTATGCAGCTCCCGCTCTCTGCGTGCTCAGAGCGAAATTGACGCTCGAAAGGTAAATAAAATGTTCACGAGCACATAAAACTCGCTGAAGATTTCACTACACTTTTTCTCCGAAAGGCACCATTTCCCAAATTACTCCGAAACTCTTAGCGCGCAAATGGCAATGTCCTACGAGCCCTTCCTCTGCGGCATTTGGGTGCCCTCCCATGAACACATTAAAGCTCACTCCGATCCAGCCTCACGAGAAGGTGAGTGTGCTGCAAAAAAGGGCTGCCTGAATTCATAACCCCAAACCGTGGGAAGCAATATGCTTTGGTCATTAATCCGGATGCTATCGTTGCGGGTTCTGATTTCGAATATCTGTTATTAATTACATGAAGTGTGATTACCATCAGGCAACGAAGGATACGCCTTTTATGAATCCTTGGAAATACAACCGCTTTTATAGCGGAAATTAAATAATAAAATTAAACGGATATTCGTTAGACTTCCTATGAATTGCCGTGATTAAACTTCTGCCCTTTTTTTTTCATACAAACCTTAACAATTGATATTTTGTATACTCGTCGATAGCACGTTTTCTCCCACAATTTGCACATCTTTTCATTATCGTTGACATTTCGTAACATTCAGCCATTGATCGATTTTCCAATTCGTTCTTGAAAACAGAAAACAAGCGGTTATGAAACATTGGAAGCTTATCTCAAAACACTATCCCTTTTTCTTCATTTTTGAGTGAAGAAAAGTGATTTAATTTTTCTAAACATGGCAAAGTCTAGTGGCAGGACGAGATTTTAAAAATCTAAATTATAACGATAGAATTTTTTTGAACCTACACTGAACGGCAAACGGCACCGATCCGTTGACTGGTTGGAAAACTACAGTGAATCATGTAGAAGGATTGAATTTTCGCATCTTATGGCTTCGATGGAAGACTGTGTGTAGCTTGCCTAAATGCCGCAGGTTAGAAGATGTTGCCAAAAAGTTTCATAAGTGAATCTCAGTTTAGTATTTATTTTGAGCATCTTTCTTAGAAGATTTGCTTAATTCTAGACTTAATTATATGATTATTCCAATTTTTCTACATTGGAGACTCAATCGCTTTAGCAAATAATTAATCTCAAAAAAACATTCGCAAAAAAATCTAAAAAAATGGCAATAAATGTTGAATAATTAAAAAACTTTTTCTTTGATTTAATATTGGATGAACTTAAAATTGAAATGGAAGTTTTAATCACATTTCCAGGAAAAAGAAAAGAAAAAAAGAAATTTAAGAAAAAAAAATGGTTCGAGGCAAACACTCAGTGTATTTATCATACACCTTCAATTTCAAGAATAAACGTATTCCTATGATTTTAGAAGTCGTTTAAAATTAGAAAGGCCACAATAATAAACATACTTGAAACATTTTTCCGAGATATTTCAAATCATACATTTTTTTTATCATTCGAAACCAGTTCTTCTTGCCTTGTTCTCTGAAATCAGATCGGAGTATTTTTGTATTCTATTAAAATTCGAGTTCTAATCAAAAAATGATCAACAGATACTGTAGAGTAGTTCATAAATAATTGAATAGAGTATCTGTAACGATTTGAAGTCAAAGAAACGTTGGGCGTCTTGTAAATATATGTAAATCCTTAGGGTGTCGGTTTTACTCTGATTTCCCCTACCAAGTTTCAAAAAAATCGAAGAGGGTGCTGTCAGGGGCTGGCTGATTTGGCATGGGATTGCTCTAAAGTAAGTGACAAAAGAATGAATTATCTTTTGGCTATTAAAATAACAACTTTCAGCGAAATCCTGAAAAACAAATGAATAGCTTTCGTAAGAATCACACACTATAACAACTTCGCCATTCTTTGAATTTCTTTTCGTATGTTTCGAAAAAGGGGCTGTGGGGTTTAATGTTATCTATTACTCATGTCAAAAAAATGGTTTCCTCAGATTTTTCTTTAACGAAAAATTGTCCCCGGCCAGAACGTGAATCGAACTCGAAACCCCGGCAAGAAATGTGTAACGCTTATTGTAACATACAGTTACAATAATTCAATAATGCTCAAAATTACTCAAAAAAATCATTCCACTCTTAGAATGAATTGAAAACGGATTAAATAGACAAGAAAAAAAAAGGTAACAGGAGGGTTTTTTTTCCGAGACATGACCACATAGTTTATGTAGATTCCGTTAGGCTATCTGTTGCATGCTGATTTTGGATATGATTAAAAAATTACATTGATAAACTGTTTGATATTGATTTGGCGGCCCTGAAAGATGGTGGTAATTCGTATCATGATAGAGGGTGCCAAAATGGAATGAGATATGATGAATCCTGTGTTATATGTGGATGAAATGTAGAAAAAAATCTCACCAATGTAATATAAGATAATTACCACTTTCGAACACAATCATTATTATATTGTTTTCTTTCTAAGTGTTTATTCAACCCATTACCAGAGGATAGTAACTTCAAGCAAAAAAGTGGGACCGATTCGAGATTGCTTTTATGTAAACAGTGAACTTTTTTTACACTCTAAAAATCGAACCGACTTGCACTGACAACTGAATGATATTGTCAATTTGTGCGAGATGCCTCAAAACAGCTGGGAATAAATATTGTTTATATACAGTAAGTTACATTTAATGCGACGTTTAGATTATTGAACAGACCTGTAATGTGACACGTTTAATTGGACATTTGTGTAAACATCGAGTTCGGGGACCAAATTATGGCGCCACATTAAAGTTGCCACCAGACGTCGACACTGTACCACTCACATCGCCAATGTTCAATTACAGGCCAAAATCGCCTCCAAAGCGACACTGAGTGATGCCTCGGCATGTCGTATTAAATTTAAATTACTGTATTATGTTGTTATTTATGTCATAATGCATATGTCATAATGCATAATGTCATAAGCAATGAACACACATTTATTTTCCACTTGCAACAGTATTCACGATGATTGGTTGGATGAATATACGACTCCTACATGCATCTAGTACAACTATTGTCATGCGTATATACGATTTACTACAGACTACCCAAAAACGAATGGCGGAAAACGTTCTTAATAATTATGATAATTAATATAGATTCTTGTAAATACATGTATGTTTGGAATATTACGTTAAAAATTATTTTTAAGTCAGAATATTTCCGGTTTTAAGAAAAGTGAAAGTTAAAGTTGCTTTTTTTTATTTTTAACTTTTAAGAACGAAAGATTATCTGTTTGCCGGTCTTTTGAATTCTGATAAACATAGTGACAAAATAAATTAGTTCAATTTCGTCATTCAATTGCACTTAACTCAAAACTGTAGACATGAGATTATGAACTTGAGAAACTAAGCTGCCAAGTATGCCATCCCAGCAAACATTCAATCGTGTAACTATCGTATATAGAGCATCGAATATCTGATATTTTGGGTGGTATATGATGCGCCTAAATAGCATATACAGTAAGTTACCTCTAATCCTCGACATACCGAAGCACTACTCAGTGTCGCATTAGAGGTGATTGGCCTGTAATTGGACATTCACAATGATAGTGGTACAATGTCGACGTCTTGTGGCGACTTCCAATCTGGGGCCATACTTCGGGTACCAAACTCGATGTTTACAAAATATCCAATTAGAGATGGAAAAGTCCTATTATTTGTATCCCATTACAAGTCTGTCCAATTAACTAAATGTCGAATTAGAGGTAATTTACTGTACATGCAAGGTTATTAGGCAATACCTAATAACATAATAAGTCTGTTGTCATACGAATATACGATTCATCACTGCCATAAAAAATGGCGGAAAATATTAAAGTAAAATGTTCGGCCCGGGGAATCACCATTATTGTATGTATATAGAACCTTTATAAACATTATGTTTGTACAAATAGGAATCAATCAATTGACTTTCAGATATATAAATATTTGATATGAGTGGGGCCACGCTTATAAAATTGCTCCGATGGGATTTGAACTCCGGTTGTTTGGATTATCAAGCCGCAGCTATCTCGTACGGCTACCTGAAATATGATTCTAGGGCAATTAAAGTTCTTACATATGATACGAAAGAGTTGCACTCGAATACTTCATTACTGATTGTTTAATGTGCTTTAGTGGAAGTATCGCAAAATTTATATAGAAATGGTTAAATAAAATTCAGTACTACATGTTTCAAGTAATCAAATAACATGAAGTAAAAAATTTCATTCATATTTTAACAATTTAAAACTGCCTTCGGGCCTTCGGGCCAGCAAACATTAAATCGTAAAAAAAAATTCGAGGGGTTGTATCAGAGATACGACCGGTTACAACGTAGGGCTACGCAATCTTTTTTCTTTTGAAATTTGATGGTTTATCATTTCGAATATTATTTGCGAATACGTCGAAATTTCATAAATAACTCTTTAGTAAAAAGTTCTAGGGACCCTGAAAATGTTTAATGGCTTGCGTAGTTTTGTAGACTCATTTCGAGAAGCAACGATCATTTTTTGCCCTTGCGAGAACAATATGCTATGGTCATATGTCGCCATTCGTTTCTTTATATCAATGCACGCATTGCACTGAATATTAACGAGTGGCATCTTCCGTGCATCGCCATCGAAGACGAATGAACTCTCTGAGTTTCAAGTGTCTATAATTCAAAAGAAGAAGAAGAAGAAGTGCATCGCCATTCAACAAGCATCAAAAACGGGTCTAACAGATGCATACAGTTGCAGTGCTAAAAATGAAACATCACAAGAATGACCGTTTATGAAAAATCGTTTCTCGACTCTCGGTCGATACCGTCAACAAAGTTTCTAAGTTCTATGTTTTGCGCAATGAAAACAAGCTACACACAAAAAAACCAAACACTAATGTTTAGAAGCGACCTAAAATCATTTGTACTCTTCTCTTTTTTCGCCTGCTTTGCCATGCCTCGGATGGTTGTGTTAATTGCAATTCCAGATGCACTTCAAGTGAAATATTCATTAACCTTCACAAAACGAGCAGAATAAGCGACCTTTGTTGTTTCGGGCACAGAAATATTCTGAGAATTTTCCTCAGAGGAGATGCAATACTTATACGCTAGCGACAGCTTAATACTATGCAAGGGTGGAGTTTACTTCGCAAATTTTTTCTATTAGATCCCCCTTCGTTGTTTCTGTTCTAGCGGCTGCATAAGTTACCCGTTATTGACAGCTCTGTTCGGGAAAGCACACAAATGGACAGAACAAATGTATGGAAAAATGGGAATGCTTCCCATTTCATCAATTTGAACCATATACAGACTATGGGATTGTAATGTATAGCAAATCAAACAAAAAAAATCTTAGAAAATTTCCAATTCGATTGGTATACAAAACGTTTAAATCCGTTCGTAGCAAAAATAGTTATTAACGTTAGCTTTATTTCATAAAAACGTGACCTGTTTTCTGATTTGGCACCCTTAATGTAAGACGTAGTCCTACGTTAAAAATCTAAAATTGGAGGCGATATACATACATCTAAGACACATTACTTGTATGATGTGTATAACTGGCATATGCATATGAAATTGGAGGCCATATACATGTATATGGGGTATATGATGTAATATAAACGATAATTATACGATTTATTATTTTCTAGGATGTATGTATATCGTCTCCACGATTGCATGTATGGGCTGGCTAGGCGCATCATATACATGCAATATATATTAATCATACTTGTATGTTTGTGAATATAATCCTCAAAATAAAATAATTACACTAAACCTTCATTTCAAACAACTTATACAGTTACCAAATCACGCAATAAACATCAAGAATTGCTGGGAATCTCTTATCAATATTCGTTCAAATTTAAAAATGTGCTTAACTCCAGTTTTGTTGACAACTTTTATGCATTCAATTAAATCGTACGATAAATCATATATAAACATAAACATTCCCACCTTTCATCCTTCAATAAACACCTCGTAGTAGAAATCTGTCAGTATGCATACACTCTCCTACGAAACATAGTGGAAAAAAATATATTCGTCTATGTAAACAAGCAGTGAAAAAGGAGACACTTTTCGACGAGTGATTTGTATGAAGTTCCACTGCCGTGCCATTACCCTTCAAACTTAACGGAACACGATGCTATGTGCCTCAATGCGAATTTCATTTGGATTAACAGCACCTAATACGATATGTAGAGCATATGGAAAACAACTTTTTCAAATATTCCTTCACTTTCCCAATTTTGGGTGAAAATGAACACAACAAAACAGACAGCTTAAATCGGGCGATCCATTCTCGAGCAGGAACACACATTTTTTTTATTGAAAAAATTCAATAAATTATTTCATATTTCATGTCATTTTAACACTATCGCAACCATATACAATTTTACACTTACACTTGCTTAGCACAAGTGCTGCTTTTACAATGCATGATACGTCATTGTATGAAATTTCACGGAGCAACCAATATTAAAGTTCCAAATTGAAACTTTATTTGATAGAATTGATCGTCTCACTCACCTTACTTGCAATATAAAAATGCCCCCGGCTTGCATGTATTTGAAATGCCGATTTACCCCAGACAACTTGGTTTTGAAGTCTGTAGTTTCATAAAATATATAATTTTATTCATTTTCACTGTAATGAACTGTTATGGAGTGCCCAAAATGATTGATGCAAAACTCTCGTAAATCTATCACAAAATCACTGAGCAATAATTGTGTGTACGAGAGGAAGCTTGTATCTTCAATTTAGACCAATCAGAACGAGGTATTTCCGTTTGGAGATTTTACGATTGCTTGATAGTTCGTTTCATATAATATATTATTTTATCCATTCTGATGAATTTTTATGGAGTGCTAAGGACGATTGATGCAAAAATCTTGCAAATCCATCAGGAAATAACTGAGCAATAATTGTAAGTACATGCCGCTTGTGTCTTCAATTTCGACCAATCAGAACTGGATATTTTCGTTAGTATAGGGGTTGAGATTTTTCAATTGTTCGATAGTTAGTTTCAGAACATATATTATTTTATTCAATTTAAAGAAATATTATAGAGTGCCGATATCGATTGACGCAAAAATCTCATCAATCCATCATGAAGAGATTGAGCAATAAGTGTTTACAATTGAACATTTGTTAACGATGCCATCGATTTTCGTTTTTCTATTTGTACCCCCAATATGTTCCCGAAAGACGTAATCCTACGTCAAAAGAACTTTCTGTAAAATATAATATTTTGTGTTCTTGTCGATTTTCTCAACATTTTGAAGAAATTGACGCTTTCGATTTTTCAGATAAATACTATCTGTTTTTCTGAGTTTTCTAAGGAATATTCCATATTGGATAGCCCCTTAACCATAAACAAGAGCAGCACGAAATGAAAGGAAAGAGATATGCTCGATTAGACTACACCCAAAAATGTAATCAATTTCAAACATTACAATTTTTCTTTCTACATCGTATGTTTGTTGCGCTTCCATAGAGTATTGAGTTGATCATATTTGTTTTCATATAAAAAAAAATATGAATTAGATAAATGTTATTCTGGGTAAATGAAATTCGGCTATTTGTCAAATCTAGGTGAATATTTTTTTTAGATAGATCTAGGGTGTACATGAGTTTAAGAGTTTAAGAATGACATTCAGGATGAATATTGAGACCAGATATATGATTAACATAATTAAGTGACATAGAAACGTGTTGATTTGAAAATGTTTCCGTATAAAATTCAAATGGCTCAACAACTTAACCCATCTGACTTACCACGTCGACTTGATTTTGCGAAATGGACCATCGAAATGGCCAAAAATGAACGTGGCTTTTGGCAAAAAATCATAATGTCTGATGAGGCGCATTTCAACTTGAATGGAGGAGTGAATAAACAAAATTGTCGGTTTTATGCTACTGAAAACCCTCAATTCATCCAAACGCAACCTCTTTACGACCAAAAAGTTACTGTGTGGTGTGGCATTTATGCCGATAAAGTCATCGGCTCGTACTTCTTTGAAAACGAAAATGGAGCAACGGTAACCGTGAATGGGGAGCGTTATCGGACAATGATAACCGATTTTTTATTGCCATTTGTTCGTGAAAATGAATTGGACAATTACTGGTTCCAACAGGACGGCCATACTACTTTTTATGGGGATATTTAAAATCCAAGGTATACACTGGTAAACCAAGGACCCTGGCTGCGCTGAAAGACAATATCCGACAAGAAATTGCTGCCATATCGGCCGAAACATTGGGCAAAGTGATGGAAAATGCCGAAAAAAGGGCACATTTTGCGGTCAAGGCCAGAGGCGGTCATTTACGAGATATCATAATCAAATAGTAGTTAGAACAAATCTCCTTGGACCAAAATAAATGAATTTCAAAAAAAAAAATTAAATTCCACTTCTTTACTTTGCTATTGCAAAAACAAATCCTTCCACTTTAAATGGCCCACCCTGTATTAATGGTTCTCAACGAGAAGATCTGAAATTGCAAAACATGGATTCATTGAAACCGAAGATATCAGACCTTGTGGAAATGATATCCTTCGTTCGAAAAAAAATGAATTAGTTTCCGATATATTTCAAATTTAAATTTAAATCTTAATAATTAGGGTAAACACCATTTTTCTAAATTTTGTTGTTGCAATTTCTCCATCCAAGAAATGTGATCAAAACTTCTGACCATTAACGTAGCTGATACGTTTTTCCTAACTTCAATTTTTTTTCAATCCGAAAATTTATCTTTTTCTGTCTGTTTTTTTGTTTTTTTCTGTCTTTTTGAATTTAGCACATGACAGTTGCCTTAACTCACCATCAAGTTCGTAGTGATTACGGCCTTGAGTAGAAGAAACATGAAAGCTGTTATGAATTAGATAACAGTTTCCAACATCGAAAACATGTGCGAAATTTAATACAAAAAGGATATAATTCAGTTTGATCGACTCGTCATTTGGCATGAAAGAGCTCATAAGTTACACAAAAGCCGGGCCATAAATAGTTCACTGCTAGACGTGTAATCTTCGGGCTGTATTTGAATCCTCTGAAACAAGCTAAATTTAATTACAATTCCTGCAGAATCCCACATGGGTGAACAACAAGTATTCCTCAGCACTTCATTATTATGTCCATCCATATGCGGAGGCAGCATTCCAGTTCGGGACCATTTGCATGACTTTGCCAGAACCCGGAATACGAATATAATTCTCGAAACATCACTATCTGGAAAGTACGTCTATGTTTGCATATTGTGGAAATGTTCAACTTTGCAAGTATTACATACTGCTTCGACACCGAGAATTTGCGGGATATAAAATGGGGAAAACATTTACATATTGGAGGAATGCATTTTTTTGCATGCATCGAAAGAGTCTGTCGGAACCGAAACGGAAGAACATCATCATACGAAAAAACATACGCATATGTACTGGTATTGGACTGGGCAACGATAGCCAGAGTGGATAGGGAATTATTGTGCTATGAATAATTTGAACTTCTCGAACCCTGAAAAGTTCTCGAGGATCTGTCTCTGCGCAATTTTCACTTGAGAAGAACAGCTTGTGAAATGAACATCGGTTATTCAGAATCAATTAGTTTCATTCACTGTCATTCATTATCACACGAGGGATACATCAGCTTTGTATATTGATTTATGCTGTAAGTGATAATTGAGTAATGTACGGGAAAATCATCGATAAATAACAATATCTGTTCGTGTCAGAGCTTTTTTAAGCGAAAGTTGTGAAAACTCATCACAGTATCTTTAGAAAGCCATATAAACAGTCCAAAGAACCCTTTTTTGTGCTTTGCCCTCGAACAGTTTCACCATTATACAAACTGCATGCCAACAAACAGAATGAGAATTACCACGGCTCAATTAGCGTAGAACATCCCATCCCTTTAATGTCTTCTTCATCCGCTCTTCAAAACGAGTTTGACAAGCCCTTATTTTTCTTCACTCCCCTGTGAGCGAATTTTTGCTCTGTTTGTACTTCACTTTATGCGTTTCACGAGATAACGACTCCTAGCTCTATGTTGCTGAGTGGGCGAAGCGTGAATGTTCTCATGAATTTGCATCTGCCATCGGTAGATACTAAAGACATCTAAAGATATTTTTTTTATTAAAATGGTTGTTAAAACAGAATTGCCATGAATATGTATATGCAGTTTGTATATGCACATGAATAACTGCAGTGGAAATGCTTTATTTATTAGAGGTGAAGAATTCACCGGTTTTGGAATTCTGATTTTCATAACACATACAATTTGGAATTGCAAAATATTCAAAAGTGACATCTTCTACAGACGTCTTAAAAAAACAAAAATCAATCAAATACAACAGATTAGAAGTCGTGTTATTGTAGTATACACTCGATAAAAAAAGAGAGACAGAGATCGAAGTCGAAATTTTTACGTGATGTTGAAATACTGTAACTTCGTGAAAAATCAACGCATGAAGATGGTGATGCACGCATTTTGGTGTTCGAAACTCCGCTTACATTCCATCTCCCCAGTTCACCCGTGTGCCGATTAGGAATTGCCCTCCAACGTGAACGTCCAGGTGAACCTGGGACAGACAAAAACGACGTGCTCCGGTGTTTCCTCCATATCTCCACACTCCGGATAGAGGGGTGAAACTGCGTACCTGAACCGATGTAGATATTGCCTAAAGCAGCCATGTCCAGACAGAAATTGCGTCAAGTAGAAGTTAACCTCATCGTGCTTCCTGTTCAGCCAGTTCGATAGTACCGGTATCAGCCTGTGCGTCCATCTACCGTTTTCTGCCATATCCCATTCATGCTGCCATTTGTCCATCGCCTCCGCTCTTATCAATTTCCGGATACCTCTGGTTTCCCGTCGCTTGTAGCACTCGTTGTCCTCCTCCAGAGTGATACGGATGGGAATCATCCCGGCGATTACACACACAGCTTCTGAACAAATGGCTTTGTACGCGCTTACGACTCGCATGGCCATGAGTCGGAATATACTATTTAGCTTCCCCCGATTTCGGTGGGTATCCAGACCTGCCAACCAGGCAGCTTCACCGTACCTCAGAATCGACGAAGATACACACCAAGAGACGCTTATTGCTGCTGCTTGTACCAAAGCTATTTGGCATGATCCTCGCCATCACGTTGATGGCCTTTGACGCCTTCCAACATGCATAGTCGACGTGCTGGTTGAAATTCAGACGGTCATCGATCATGACTCCGAGGTATTTCACTGCCCGCTTCGGCACGATTGTATGTCCTCCGACCGATACCTCTGCCCGTAGCACTGCCTTACGATTGCTCACTAACAGCACCTCGGTTTTGTGATGTGCCATCTGGAGCTTTACGATGTCCATCCAACTACCGATCATGTCTGCAGCCTCAGTCGCCAACTTTTCCACCTCCTCGTCCGCGAATCCCACGATCTCCACACCTCTGGGTAGTTTCAGCGTTAGTACACCGTCGTACATCGTGTTCCAAAGCGTAGGACCTAGGATGGATCCTTGTGGAACTCCCACCGAGATGTTCTTTTGAATCTGTCCCATGTCTGTGTTGTATACCAGGATCCGATTCTGGAAATAACCCCTCAGTATTCAATCTGTGAGCGCCTCGGTGTTGGCCTCCCAGCTGGCACTATTGAAAGTGTTCTTCACGCCAATCAAAATAACCGCGCAGTAACGATTACCTTTTCGTTCGTTTAAGCGACACCTGAGCTTTCTCGACTGTCCGAATAGAGTCCACTGTCGACTTTCCTTTCTGGAATCCAAATTGCATTTTCGACAATCCGTGATCTCCCTCCATGCATTTCACCAGTCTGTTGAGAATAACCCTCTCCAAGAGCTTTCCTAAAGTATCCAGCAAACAAATAAGCCTATACGATGCTGGATCTCCAGGTGGCTTTCCTGGTTTCGGAAGCAATTTCAACTTTAAGATCTTCCATTTCACAAGGAGGAGACCGTCATCCAGGCATTTCTGCAGCACCATCCTGAACATGTCGGCGAAAGCAAGGATCGCCGATTTCAAGGCCACGTTGGGAATTCCATCGGAGGCGGGTACTTTTTTCAACTTTAAACCTTTTGCTACCGCGATGAGTCCTTCGTTGGTGACTCGTGCGTCCTTTCACGATGACCTCGACATATCCGACATATATCGACATATCGATATATCCCGACATAATTCCATGGGAGTCGTTGAACCACGGAATTTCGCCATCACGATTGGATATGCTCCACCCCAAGGATTTGCGTCAACGTCTCGACACAGCTCCCTACATCAGTTTGATTTGCTCCTACGTATCACTCGTTTCAAGGCGGCTCTGGTCGCTCGAAACAACGCGCGGTACTCCTCTCTTTCTACATCGGTTCGTGCCCTCTGGACTTTTCTTCTGGCTCGTAAACAGTTAGCGCGGAGGATGCTGAGTGTATCGTTCCACCAGTATACTGGGCGTCGTTTATTCGTCGGATCCAGTCTTCTCGGCATCGCTGTGTCGCATGTCCTCACCAATGTTCCTGTGAGCTCGTCGGCGTTCAGACAAGGGGTTCTGCTGTCTGTGAATAGTGCTTCGACGAAAAGCTCCCTGTCAAAAGCCGTTGTCCTTCTCTTCCGCTCACAGGTTCTTGTTCTTCGTACCACCGTTGTCCGTTGACCGACACTATACAGAATTGCCTGAAAATCGAACGAAGAAATCTGTACCTTTCCAGATAAATATGTACGTGTGGCAACACTGCTCATGACAACTCTACACGAGCTGAAAATTGTGCCGGCCAGTGACCATTCTACCCTGAATTCATCGAGTCAAGAGAGATGCACCACGATTGATATGGGGTACAGGCTAGGGGGCGTCGCTCATTAATGGTCAGTTGCACCCCCATAGGAAGTATCCCGTGTCGGCCACACGTACAGAGCATTAGATACTGCAATATTCCAAATAAAAGAATACAATGTAATACTAACCTCGAGTTAACCGCAAGCAGAGATGCCAACTTTCCTGATTTTTCAGGATTTCCCAGACTTTTTGGTATGTTCCTTGATATCCTGACAAACACTCAATTTTGTCTGATTTTTCAATATGATCCTGATTTTCCCTGATTTTCGCACTTTTAATTTATCAAAGCAAATTATTCACATGGAATAGACTAGGATCCCTGAGAAAGTTTTGTCCGGTTGAAAATAAGAACTGTCATAATCTTTCTATATATATAAATCTCGTGTCACGGTGTTTGTTACCGAACTCCTCCGAAACGGCTCGACCGATTTTGATGAAATAATGCACAAAAAACTTGGTAAGCATGAGAAAAGGTGGTAAACTATATACGATACCGCTAGGATGCCGATCACTAAATATTTAATTCCGATTAGAGCACCTCTAAGCAGAAAAAAATCTGTATTTTTTTTTCTTAAATTTTGCTTCACATAATACATATAACCACAAATTTAAACCCCCATACGCTATTTTCAATCGCGATTTTAGTAGTTTTGTACAAAAACTATTCAAATAATTGACCCGTCGGTCGTTTTTCAAACAAAATGAATTTATTTATGTTGTTAAATGACAAATGGCGCTAGATCGAACTTTCATCCACACATTCGCAAGTAACCTCACTTCGTCTAAAGCCAGGAGTATCGCCTTCGAGCTGGTAGTATTTTTGAATGTGCTCAACAGATTATTGAAATACTTAAAATAACATTTGCTCGGTTTACAAAATGACAGTCACGTTATTATCATCAATTCTGATAAAACATCTGCTGGAGAGCATGTGTCTAGATACAGTGCACAAGCTTTACTAAAATCATAGAAAGTGCCTAATACGACTGCCTAATGCGAATACGACTCATACAACTCTCTCCATGTTCTTCTTTAATAGCACTAACATTCCTAACGATCACCTTCTCATCGTAGTATTACTTGCTTAATTTTTAGTAGTACTTAGTTGAGATTTCTGTACCAAACAACACGCCTTGAATGTATTCTGGCAAGCTCTAGAATGTGTGTGACCACAATGTAAGTCAGAAGAAACATCTTCCACGATAAATTCCCGACTATTCTGAAAGAACAAGCTGAATATTGCACAAACATTAGACAACGTTATCCTACCACAGGTACTCCGTTCATTATGAACATCATTACTCATTTTGAAATAATATT